>NC_133573.1:8827500-13827500 GCF_048773025.1 Camelus bactrianus
GGTGAGACAGAGATGTACAAGGGAGCCATCAATAAAGATTTTTCTCAAACTGCCTTTCAGTGTGGACTTCAGTGAGTCTGACATCCTGCTGCTAACCATTCATTTATACTCATGATCAGACTGTTCATGAGACATAGCTGGATCCGTATAGGTCAATGAAGACTTGGTTTAAAAAAAGGAATTCATGTTAGGGAAATTTGTGAACCAATATTTTCAATTATTAAAGAGATTATAAATTGAAATAAAAATAAGATGCTATTTTGCACACATTGCATTGCCAAGATTCACAAGTTAGCTAGCACAAGGCAGGTGGGTGTAGCTCAGTGGTAGAGCATGTGCTTAGCATGCACGAGGTCCTGGGTTCAATCCCCAGTGCCTCCATTAAGTAAGTAAGTAAGTAAGTAAATAAATAAATAAATAAATAAGACTTCTAAAAAAACCAAAAAAAAAAAAAATATAGCTATCACACTGTGAGTCAGGAATCAGGCACTCTCTGTTGGGTCTATAAATTGGCACAAACTCTATGGAGAGTACAAATTTTTTAACACACGTGACCTTTGAGCCAGCATTTCCACCTCTGGAAGTCTACATATGCAAAATGTATTCTCATGTCGTATTAGTGACACACTCAAATACCTATCAGCAGGGCGTAGCTAAATAGCCCAGACAACAAAGTACTGTTTGCAGTTGTAAACTTTGGAATATATGTTATAGGTACATATAACATACACAAATGGTAACGCTTTATGCCCAAGTCTGATTAGAATGTCTCCAGAAACAGTAAGGGTGATTGTCTCGAGTGCGAACTAGGTATCTGTAGGTCAGATGTATAGAAGAGATCAACTTTTGAAGCTGTATTTTCTTGTTCGTTTTTGACTCTGTATCATCTGCATATATTACCAATTCAAAAACCATTAATAAAAAGAGGTTCAAAAATAAAGCACCTTGAAATCAGTGTTTCCTCTCAAGCTCACACGGAGAGAAGAGAGATCGTCGTGGTGAGGAGCAGAAGTGCCCAGAGAGCGCTGTTCCTGGAACACACCTGCAAGGACTTGGGTTGACCAAGAAGCAAACAGGACCTGTACATTCTCCCTTGGTCTGGCTTTGTCCTTTCTCCATACCTCTAAAGACAAAGGCAGAGCGTTTATTTCAGCTGTTCACACTGCCGTGCCAGTGTTCTCCTCCGTGGATCAGCGTTGAACTTGGAAGAGAGAAGAGACACGTGGGGAGGAAGATAGAGGTTCTGCTTCCAGTGATGCACCTAGGAGCTTGTTTCTGCGTTATCTTCCATCTGGGTTTTAGTAGCAGTGTGAGGATGCATTGAAAACTAGGGATATACTCACAGGTATCGGAGCTGAATTGTCACTGATGATCCACTGGATCCAGGCATCAATCCCTGACCTTCACAAGCCTGTAATAAACTCCTCACCGGACTACAGCTTGGAGAAAATACAGACCACAGAGGGAGTCCTCCATGCAACTAAATGCCATCCGCTTTACATTCTGAGATTTTCTCTCTCCTATTATTGGCGTGTGTTAAAAATGTCTTTTCTTTAATAAATCACAGTGATGGCAGATATAATGGGCTTGTTTCATTGTTTTGTTTAATGCCCCCACTTAGCATGCAAGATATTGGCAACCCTAACTCGGTCCTCCCAATATTTAATTTGATGTGCAAATTGTGGTGTTCTGTGATGCCCAAGATCTGGAATCCCTTGCTAGCCTCAGCCTGGATTTAGGTGCATGAAGAAATTGGGCCCAAAGAGGCTGTGAGCCTCAAGTCACAGATGGGGGTACCCCAGGGTCGCTCCTCCGTCAGCTGCATGAGAGCATTCTCCCCGCAGGGTGAGAGAGAGCACATACGTCACTGGTAGCCATGTGCAAACCTAGTTACAGCAAAATCTGGCTCTTTGTGAAGCTCTTGGTCATTCACTCTCCAACTTCAGCCAAAGGTCCTTGAAAAGGGAGGAAAGCAATACTAACCCCAGGGATGGATCAACTCAAAGCTTGAGACAAGACATGCAGCACGTACAAGTCTTCCAATTCGTGTATCACAATGAATAAAATACCCAGGGGAGCATCTGCTACCAAAATTTCCCTTCTTTTCTGTCCTGTGGTCTTGAAGTGACCAGCCGATTTTTCCTCCGACCGCATTTAGGGAAAGATTTCATTTCACTCTCATCAGGTCACAACATGGCATGAACTGGGACTGATTCAGAAGAAAGCTGTAGCCTGAGACACCTGAATGCTTCGGGCTCTGATTTAAGGCACAGGAAGGCCGGTGAAGACTTCCTCTGGGCACCCACATTGGCAGGACTGCCCCCTCCTCATTATGAAATTACCCTCAGAACTGAAGTTGTTGCAGAAATGTCCGAGCGCCTACAGTGAAAGGAACCCTTTCCCCTTCTAGGGCTGCCTGGGTGAAGATGTAAGGGCCTGGTCTCTGGAGCAGGGCTGCCTCCGTGAGATCAATTCAGGTCATTTCGTGCCCTTCTGTCTTCGAAGTTAGCACTCCAGCTAAATTCACATGGGGATTTGCCAATTGCATGGGGATCTCAGGTTATTTATCGATCAGGGCTATGAGTTGTGTGGTTAGGAACCCACCCAAAGCCCAGGATCTGATCATCCTTTTTTTTCCCCAAGTATGTCTTAATGAAAATATTTATCTTGTTGTCTTGCGGAAGGGTCATTTTGTCAGTGATGGGATTATATCAGCCTCGTGAGGGTTAAAAGTCCAGAACTGTTCCTCCCGTGGTCATTCCTTAACCAGTGGTACCCAGAGTGCACTTCCAAATTCTGGAGATCAGGTGTGGAAAACTCAGGGTTCTGTGGGCTGAAGGATGCAGCAAGTCAAGAACCCTGGATGATGACCACCTGTGAATTCTTGTTTTGTTTTGTTTCGTTTTGTTTTTGAGGGGAGGAAGGTAATTAGGTTTATTTACTTGTTTGATTTTTTTTAATGGAGATACTGGGAGGTGTAGGTAACTGGTTTTATTTATTTATTTATTTACTTACTTAATGGAGGTACTGGGGACTGAACCCAGGACCTCGTGCATGCTAAGCATGCGCTCTACCACTGAGTTATACCCACCCCCGACCACCTGTGAATTCTTAAGAGCACAATGCTCACAGGATGCCAGCCTGCCACAGCTGGCCAACAGTGCCCAGCCTGGCTTTTCTGTAGCCGGAGTAAAGCCAGGACTTGCACAATACGACATACGCCTTTTGATGAGACCTTGGAAAAAGTCAGGTGAATGGTGTCATAGCCGCCTAGCTTATCCTAAGTGGAGGAGCCTAGGGTCCAAATGGAATAATTTTCAAGTTCCAATAGGTGGCTCTTGCTGTGCAGGGACATAATATCCCAAGAATATACTGGAGACTAGTGGAGATTCAGTCCTGTTCCAGGGCTGTCTGGTCATTCTGACAGCCTCCTAAATTGCTCTAGAGTTGGTCTGGAATGCCAGGCAAAGTTACTAAGACTGGTTAGAATGTGCGTGAGTCCCAAACACCACAATGCTCCTGCTCAAACACACACAGCCACATTTCCTTCCGTCCACATTCTCCCATCTCCTATCCCTGGTCATGCCCAGGAAGGATTCCCCCCCCAGCAGCAGGTGGAGTGAGGAGGGGTGGCGGGCGGGCAGTCCATCACACTGACATCACAGGGAGCAGAATGATGCTGGTTTCCATTTGTATTTGTCACATTCACAGTGATGAAGGAATCAGTCACTTCACCATGTTTTTTGGTGTAGCTGTGTTATACCCAGACATTACATACAGTAATATGCGTTATTTGCTTATAGATTACTTTCTTTTTATTGCTTGTTTACATAACCAGAGAATTGTGCAATATTTTTAAAACACTATGTGCAGGAAGGTTACACCATCCATGAATTTCATTTGAGGACAATAATTTCAGTGAGTTTTATTTGCCCCTCATTTGAGGGGCATTATGAAATATTTGTTATAACAAAAGGCCATTGAGTCTGAAAGGGTTTAGAGTTACGAGTCATTCTAAGGCAACATGGGAAAGTCTTTTGGGGAGAGAAAACCCAGTCTAATTCAATTACTTAGGACGGATGGTGGTTCTCCTTGGGGTGTTCTTTTTACTACCAGCAGACATACTCATTTTGGGAGTGACATAGCAAACTCACTCACTCCAAGTTCCCCAATGTGGAGTGTATGTAACAGCCATGTCTTAGTCCATTTGGGCTGCTATAACAAAAATACCATACATAGACTGGGTGGCTTTTAAGCAAGAGAAATGTGTTTCTCACAATTCTGGAAGCTGAGAAGTCCAAGATCAAGGTGCTGGCAGATTCAGCACCTGGTGAGAACCCACTTCCTTGGTCATAGATGACCATCTTCTAGCCATGACTTCCCATGGCAGGAGGAGGGGGCAAGGGAGCTCTCTGGTTTCTTTTCTAAGGGCACTAATCTCATTCACAAGGGCTCTACCCTCATGACCTAATTACCTCCCAAAGGCCCCTCGTCCAAATACCATCACATTGGGGATCAGGTCTTCTACTTATGAATTTGAGGGGGACACAAACATTCAGTTCATAGCAGGTAGTACCCACCACATAGTTTGTGTGTCCACAGCTTCTCATTTTAGACTAGCTCTAAGTGCTTTACCTAAATGTATCAGATTCATTCTCAAAACAACCCTGGGAGGCATGGAAATTTTTAAATGCTGCACAACTTTAACAGATGATAAAGAGTCATCCAAAATGTCTGTAAAAGATCTGGGAGAATGTGGTGAGCATGAGTGCTTCCACAACCTGCATCTGAACTCTGGAAAGCAAGGCACCCCGGGAAGTGCGGGCGGAGGAGCTGGGATGATTATCCTTGGCACATTCCCAAGGTGCCCTGCCGGGGGTGATCTCGAAATCTCCACAAGCCACTTTTATTCCAAATAGGAGAGCAAGTGACAGGTGGCAAGACTGAAAGATCAGGCAAGTTATTATGCGTTCTCTCCATCACAAGCCCAGAGCATCCCTGCATGTGCCTGACACGCATTTTACTGCCTGTTAGTTTTGAAAGTCTTGAAATTCATCCTTGTGAACAGCCAGGGGACGCGGGTGTGGGGGGCAGGGCCAGAGTGGAGCAAGGGGGACAGATGTGGAGGAATAGGGCCATTGTGCTTGTCAGAGAGGCTGTCAAAATCAAAAATGCGTTGTGAGTGGGGAAGACAAGGTTGCCTGTGTAAGAATGAGGCGGACACTGCGAGCCTGGTCTGCTGACAGATACCACTGCCCTGACCCACTGCAGTGCCAGCCTGCTGGGGGCCCTATAGAGGCAAACCCTTAAATTCACATGTCTGTCCTCCAAGGGACATCTAGAGCAGACAGGCCAGCCTTTGTAACTAGACCCAGACAGGCGGCCATCTATAGGGTTCTACTTAAACAAGCATATCTTTAAAAACCCTCTGGCTTTAAGGTAAGGCAGAAGCTTGACAGACAAAGACGTCAATAGGATATTCATATCTGTTCACTTTTACATGTATCATTGGGAGTTTTTTGCACTATAAACAGCGTCTATAGGACACAACTGAGTGATCAGAATAAGAGCTAGTGGTTTTGCTTTAAAAAACAATACCTCAGTAAACACTTCGTCGTCGTTTCAGATCACTAAAATGGTTAACTAGGTTATCTTAATGACCAGTTCTGATCAACTGGATGTTGTCTTGATCCACTGCTTTGTAGTTGACCTTCAAATGGTTTTGCTGAGTAGAAAGTCAATGCACTGGAGCGAACAGAGAGAATGTTCCAGAAAAACATCCTTGCCTATTCCATTGCCTGCTGCCTTGGGCTTGCACACCGTGGTACTTAATAGATTGTCTGGTATAATCTGAACTGTGATCTCACAGAACCAAGGGCCTCAGCTCTGCAGAATGCTCACATTCTAGAAGGGGATGATTCATTTTCAGGGCTGCAGAATAGCATAGTTCTCTCTAGAAGATTGGTTTGCCCACACTTCCCTCTGGAGTGTGGCTTCATGTCTGCCCTTTCATCTGAGTCCTGTCACCAAAATATTGAGCCTGCTGGAGGAGGTTTTTTCATAGACTTTGGAGAAGGAGATGGTCACTCGGGATTCAAACAGAAAGAAACTCGAAATTTGAAAACATACACACAAATGCTATTATTTAAATGTGCAGAGCAAATTCTAGCATTTGCCTACCATATCAGGTGTGCTGCTGATTAATTGTTCTCAGTTGGCGAGCCCCGGCATGTTGGTTTCAGATCCTTCTCAGGTGGTCTCTAAGCTTTGATCAGTGGTTGAAGTATGTTTTTTTCTAAGTGAGATGTGTATACCATCAAGGTGATGTCTGTGGGATGGTGTCAGTACCCTGTGCCACCAATACTGAGACATTGGCTGTCACCTTCTCAAACCCAATGGCCACTGGGCTCAGACCTCCTAGAAGCCACCACTGCCCCCAGCCATGCCCCTGCCACCTAGTGCTGCAAATCCCACCCTTGGGAGTTCTGCTCTACCACCTCATTCATTCTTGTTCATTTCCCGTGGAGTGGAAATAATGCTCTTCATTCTCACTTTATCAGTGAGCCATCCCTCACCCCCCAGAGTCCCAGAGTAAGTGCTCCCCCAAAAGGAAGTACACTCTTCTTTCATATTCTCAAAAGATAGGAGAGAGTATAAAACTGCACCAGCACATCTTGCCACATCTGCTCTAGACTGTAAGTCTTGAAGAAAGCCATGTCTTGATCTTCTTAGCAGCACTAGGACCCATCTCAATATCTTACCAGTTGCTGAATAAATATTTGTCAAAAGCATGCATGAATGAACAAACAAATAAATGTTCAGATCTGATATAAGCATCAATAAAACTTCTCCATAGTTACCAAAAATTTGTATCAATTACACAGAAGAGAGTTACTAAAAAGAGTTCGCATTTGATATGTCCAAGCCATCCTTTACTATATGCTCATGTATTGATAAGCGCTGATGCCAGTGAGCCTGCCTTGTCTTGATGCATTTTCAACAGCCTCCCCGCATGAAGACTGGTGTGGTTCTGCTGCCTCCAAGGTGCCCAACTGACTCCACACGGTTCATGTTATCCACTACCACCGGAAAGCATCCCAGATGTGTCCTATGGGTGACGTCCACAACCCGTGACCATTTTCCTCATGCTCTCTTCATGCTAACTCTTCTTCTGGTTGATTTTTCCTCTATGGAAACAGTTACAGTGGCTTTGTCCCGTAAAAGCAGGATGTTCTTGGTACATCCTCCTTAGAGCTCTAGCTCAAGAGTATTAAGCACTCGCAGTGCCCAAATTACACACAGTTCCTTGTCCCTCAAGTTTGCTCTTTACATTCCAAGAGGCACTATGCCTGGGGTTGCCCTTAAAACCATGTGAAGTCGTTGCCAGGACTGGGAGACAGGGAGACTTCACTGAACAAGAAATAGTACCTGTGCTCCATTGGCTGATCCCTTGTCCATCCCAGGAAGAGGATTAATGAATTACACAAGTATATCTTTTATGAAATTCTAGATTTTCAAAATACTTCGTCCAAACTGAGTTCTTAAGGTAAGGAGCTCAAGAAGTCCTGATTTTGAGAGCTCGCCTGAGATCCTCAGGAGACCAGAAGGACACTGTATCTGTGTCTCTACCTCTCCTCACCAGCAGTCTCCCGGGTATATGGCCAATTTTTTTTCAACCTATCACTCTCTCACCTGGTGAAAGAAGGTACCTGGGTTTTTTGAGTTCCTTCAGGGAAGCTATAGTTTTAACAAAAGACAGCAACTACGTGGCAAGGTATCAGCTGGTGTTGAGTCTTTGTGGCTGACTTTGGTTGCTCTGGTCACTGAATCCATCCCAGACATGGTAAATGCATTAGCTGACAAGGAGGTCTGTGAATATGGGTTCACCCATCAGGGAAATATATTTTCTGTACACTCTTGGCTATTGGAGCCATTCATCACCGCGCAGCCGCCCCCTCCCTGGTGCCTTTGCCTAACAAGAGATGCCTGTCATGAAGCCCACTCTAATTCCCCTATTAGAGGCCCCCAAACAGAATCGAAACCATAATTCAAAGAACATTTATGTACAATTTATGACCCACTGTCAAGCTAAACTACTCTGACAGATTCCAAATCTGCTTTAGAAAGAATATGATGCTCTTCATCCATTTTTTTTTCTTTGTCCCTCATTTTATGGTCGCTTTGTTTAAATGTTATATGCCGAGTTAAGTGGGTCTGTATCTCCTCTGGGAAAATGAAAATTCATGGGAAGATACTAAATTGGAGAGTTTCAGCTGTTCCCACTTTAGAGAGCTCTGACAACAAAAGGAGAGTTTTATGAGACAGCAGACAGTCTTCATATTTTTGTTTCCTTCTCTGGTCCATGTGGGCCACCTGCTTCTTTGGCATCAGTATTAACTGGTAAGTGGTTACACCCTGTTGGGAGTCGGAGGCTAGAATTTGCACGGATCATTCAGTTCAGCAATTATTCAGGGAACAGGACAGAACTCACTGGTAGAACCAAGGCTGTAGGCTTGACAACCAAGCGTTCCTGAGAGATTTACTCAGACCTGAAAAATTGTCCGAAGCAGTGGTTCTTCTTAGGATATAGGATTTCAGCCTTAAAAGGAAAGGAAATTCTGACCCAGGTTATAACACAGATGAGTGTTGAAAACATTATGCTAAGTGAAAGAAGCCAGACAGAAAAGGACAAATATTGTATGATTCCACTTCTATGGGATACCAAGAAGAATCAAATCCACAGAGACAGAAAGCAGAATGGTGGTTGCCAGGGGCTGGGGCAGGGAGAGATGGGGAGTTATTGTTTAATGGGTATAGAGATTTCAGTTCTACAAGATGAAAAGTGTTCTGGAGGTTGGTTGCACAATAGTGTGAATGTACTTAACACTTCTGAACTGTACGCCTAACCAGTGTAGTGTACACAGTCAAGATGGATAATTTTATGCTATGTGTATTTCACCACAATTAAAATCTAAGTTAAAAAAAAAAAGAAGATGCCTCAAACTTTGGAGGCAGAAAAGGAGAAATGGCCTTTGCAAGATTTAGTGGCTCTTCTCTCCCTGGCAGAAGCTTGAGGAGTTGACACAAAAGATTAAATTTTTTTTCCTTGATGTTTATCTACTCTTGCAGAAGAGGGGGTGGGGAGGACAGAAAACGGAGGATGGGGGAGAGTATACGGATCTAATAATACACTGAGAAAAAATTTCGTTTCCCTGTTTTTCACAAGACTATGTGCTTTTCTGTCATCGTGTACAGAACAAGGTCTGATGGGTGTTTGACAAAGAACTATTGATGGCGGGTCTGTGTGAATTGCCCTAGCATTGGTCACAGCCAACTTCTGTGGGACCCACTGCCCCCGTTCCACAATACGCCCCAGTGTGTTTGGCCATTTATGAAAGGTCACAAATGAACTGAGAAATGGGCTGGAGTCAAAAACATGCAGCCCTATAAATATCAGAGTCAGACAGTTTATTCCATTTTTTCCCACTCTCCCTGCCCACCCCATCTCACTGTCTCTCACCCACTGTCGCGGTTCCCTGCATCTGTGAAGTGGTAAAGGGCCGGGCAGTGGCTGGATTCCTCACCTGCTGACATCACTTTGTGCCCAGTCTTTGTCCCACGGCATCATTAATACAGCTTTTTTTTTTTTCAATCCTTTAAGATTTCTGGCTCCAAGGCTCCAAAACTCCAGCCGTAAGGTCTGCGATGCCCTGTTCTGTCTTGAGGGTTCCCACTTCCCGCTAGCGGTGATTCTGGCTTGTGACTCAGTTTGAGGCCGGCCGCATTTCCTGAGCTGAGGGGTTTGCAGGTGTGGGCCATCAGCGGGGCCTGATCACCCATCGGATCCTTCGTGATGACTTTAGCTGCCAAACTGGAAGACTTTGAAGTGACACTGGAACACCTGCTCATGGATGTGTTTGTAAGTACAGGCTTCCACTTCCTCCGTGAACAGCGGGCCCTCTTCTGTCACCCCCCAGGGTCTTTCCGCCCCCGCTCCTGTGTCTGATCCTCTTGCACGGTTGTCCAGTTCTCCTAGGGCTATGATTTCTTCCTCACGTGCCTTTTGTGGGGAGAAAACCATAAAGTCACTAAATGCCTGAGCCATGCAGAATGGTGTCTACAGATGACATAGCAGGGAAGTGGCTTTTTAAATCTAGTAACATGCAGAAGTCAGAAGGAATGGGCTGAAGAAATAGAAAGCATTTGCCAAAAGAGACAAAAGCCATTTGGAGAGGCATTGCCTGGGAGAATCAGACATGTCTGTGAAGTAAAGCGATAGTTTCAGGGAGAAAGGGGGGAGGGTGGACGGCGAAGTCTGTGTCTGTCAGGTGGAGAATGCCGAGGGCAGGATGGAGAACATGACTCTCCAGCGCTGAGGTCCTGGCCTCTTTTGTAGGTATTAGGTTACCAAGACTTCCTTGGAAATTGATTTTATGGGACAAGGCTGTTTGAGTGACTCGCTTTTAAAGAAAAAGCAGCTGACAAGGACATTTCCATGCAGATGATGAGTCTGGAAACACAGTCTTTGAAAACCCCTGGTGTTCCTAGCAACCTCTACATATAGCCTTCCTACCCAGCCCCGACCACAGTCATTCTGATGCTTTCCTCTGGGTTTTCTGCCGGTGACAAGTCTGTCTGTTTTGTGTTATTGGTGGGGGTTTAACTACAGATGGTGTGAACCATGCAGGTGGTAACAGCTGAGAGGTGTTCTCCATCCAAGAACAACCCTGGCTCTGCCCTGGGAAAGGCAGCCGTGGTCCATTTTGAGGACAAGCCAGTCTGCGTCTCGAATCCGGAAACGGCTGCTGGAGGACTGGCTCTTTCTGTTCTATACATCACTGAGCCCCCTTCAGGAACCTTTCAGGGCATGGTGTGTTTTGGCAGACGTGAGAGTCTGGGGCTGTTTTTTCTTCATTAATTTATAATTTGTCTTCAAATTGAGGCAACATTTTGCTGGCAGGATTCCCAGAGGGAACCAGCCTTTCCAGGGCTGGATACCAGCATCTCAGTGACTTGCAGTCATTCTGACCATAGGATTGGGAAGTTATGCCTCAAGGAGGAGTGTGTCAAGAATGGAGAGGGTCTTTCTGGATTTCCAGTGATGGGAGATCCACAGTCAGCATCATTGCTTTATCTGAAGTATAAATAGAGATCGAACAGCAGCGGGTTGGGGGAGTTTCTTTGACTGCTGATATCCTCTGCCTGCCATGGTGGTGGCTGGTGGTGGGTGGCTGTAGGGTCTCCTGGGGTGGGGGCAGTTGGGGGCACACCAAAGGGTTGGTGTGAGTTTAGTTGTCTCAGGGGTGGTGGAGAGATTAATCAAGTAGTTATTTTATTAAAATACCACAGAATCATTAATGTATTACCCTTCTCTCCTTAACTGCCCCCTGCCCCTCCATGCTATTTTCCAATATTTCCACCCCCACAATCTTGTTTTGAAGCTCCTGGAAGGGACTGCAGTCATACACTCCATCCTCTTCCGTCCATAATTTCATGGCCAAAGTTCAGGTCCTTACTACATGTCACTGGGACTAACCATCGAATTATTCTCCTCCATCCAGTGTTTCTCCCCCAGTTCATCCTACCATTATCATCTCCAGATCAACCTCCCTGCAGTCTATTTTTTTAATTAATAAAAAATAACTTTAGACTAGTTTTCTGATTCACAACAAAATCAGGCAGGAAGTATAAAGATTTCCCTCGTATCCCTGTCCCCACACACAGCATCCCCTACAAGAGTGGTACATCTGCCACAACTGACAGACCTACATTCACATCATTATCACTCAAAGTCAAGAGTTTACCTTAGGCTGAACTCTTGGTGTTGTTTGGACAAATGTAAGTATCACACAGGATAGTTTCACTGCCCTAAAAATCCTCTGTGCCCCACCTGTTCATCCATCCCTCTCCCCTAATACCTGGCAACCACTAATCTTTTTACTGTCTCCATAGTTTTGCCTTTTCCAGAATGTTGTATAGTTGGACTCATACAATATGTAGCTTTCAGATTGGCTTCTTTCATTTAGCAATATGAATTTAAATTTCCTCCATGGTCTTTTAATGGTTTGATAGCTCATTTCTTTTTTTTTTTTTTTTTTTGGCAATTAGTATTTTATTTTTTATTGATGTATAGTTGATTTACAATGTTGTGTTAGTTTCAAGCATGCTAGCTCATCTCTTTTTGGTGCTAAATAATATTCCATTGTCTGAATGAAACACAATTTATTAATTTATTCACCTACTAAAAGGTAACTTCTTTGCTTCCAAGTTTTGGCAATTATGAATAAACTACTATAAACATCCATGTGCAGGTTTTTGTGTAGACATAAGTTTCAATCCATTTGAGTAAATACCAAAGAGCTTGATTACTGAATTGTGTGGTAAGAGTACATTTAGTTTTGTGAGAATCTGCCAAACTGTCTTCCAAAGTAGTTGAGCTACTTTGTGTTCCCACCAGCAATGAATGTGATTCCTGATGTTCCACATCCTCATCAACATTTGGTGTCATCAGTGTTTTGGATTTTGGCCATTCTAATAAGTATGTGGTGGTATCTTCACTGTTGTCTTAATTTGCATTTCTTTAATGGTATATGATTTTGAACATCTTTTCATATGCTTACATGCCATCTGTATGTCTTCTTTGGTGAGATGTCTGTTCAGGTTCTTTGTCCATGTTTCTTACTGTTGAGTTTTAAGAGTTTGTTGTATATTTTGGATACCAGTCATTTGTCAGATATGTCTCTTACAAATATTTTCTCCTAGTCTATGGCTTTTCTTCTCATTCTCTTGATACTGCCTTCTGCAGAAGTTTTTCACTTTAACAAAGTCCAGCTTATCAATTATTTTTTCATGGATCTTACTTTTGTCTAAGAAGGTGTCACCATATCTAAGGTCATCTAGGTTTTCTCCTATATTATCTTCTAGGAGTCTTATATTTTCATTTTCATGTTTTACTTTTAAGTCTGTGATCCATTCTGAGTTAATTTTTGTGAAGAATATAAGGTCTGTGCCTAGATTCATTTTCCTCCATGTAGATATCCAGTTGTTCCAGCACCATTTGTTGAAAAGACTGCCTTTGCTCCATTGTACTACTTTTGCTCCTTTGCCAAAGATCAGTTGGCTATATTTATGGGGGTCTATTTCTGGGCTATCTATTCTGTTACATTGGTCTATTTGTCTATTCTTGCACCAATACCATACTGTCTTAATTAGTGTAGCTTTATAGTAACTCTTGAAGTTAGGTAGTGTCAGCTCTCCAACTTTGTTTTTTTGCCACCAATATTGAGTCAACTAATCTGGGTGTTTTGCCTGTCCATATAAACTTCAGTATCAGTTTGCTGATTTCCACAAAATAACTTGCTGGGATTTTGATTGAGGTTGTATTAAATTTGTAGATCAAGTTGGGAAGAGCTGACATTTTGGTAATATTGAGCCTTCTCACCCATAAACATGGAATATTTCTCCATTTATTTAATTCTTCTTTGATATCTCTCATAAGAGTTTTCTCATTTCACTCATATAAATCTTGTACATATTTAGTGAGAATTGTGCCTAAATATTTCATTTTCAGGGGGTGCCAGTGTAAATGGTACTATATTTCTTAATTTTAAATTCCACTTGTTTATTGCTGGTATATAGGAAAGCAATTGACTGTTGTATATTAATTTGGTATCCTGTAATCTTCCTATAATCACTTATTAGTTCCAGGAGTATTTTTATCAATGCTTTCAGGTTTTCTACATGGACAGTCATGTCATTTGTGAACAAAGGTAGTTTTATTTCTTCTTTCCCAGTGTGTATAACCTTTATTTCTTTTTCTTATCTTATTGCATTAGCTAGGACTTTGTTCAATAAGATGTTGAAAGCAATGATGAGAAGGACATTCTTGCCTGTTCCTTCAAATTTCTCTTCATTATGATGTTAGCTGTCAGTTTTTGAGGATTTTTTTAATCAAGTTGAGGAAGTTCACCTCTAATCTTAGTTACTGAGAGTTTTTATCATGTATGGATGATGGATTTTGTCAAATTCCTTCTCTGCATGTATTAATGTGATCATGTGATTTTTCTTCTCTAGCCTTCTGATATGATGAATTATACTAGTTAATCTCTGAATGTTGAAACAGCCTTGTATACCTGGGATTAATCCCATTTGGTCATGGTATATAATCCTTTTTATACATGCTACATTTAACTTATTTATAATTTGTTGAGGATTTTT
The DNA here is from genome assembly GCF_048773025.1 of Camelus bactrianus. Classification (NCBI taxonomy): domain Eukaryota; kingdom Metazoa; phylum Chordata; class Mammalia; order Artiodactyla; family Camelidae; genus Camelus; species Camelus bactrianus. Next base: position 8,841,718 of record NC_133573.1, read on the forward strand.
GCATCTATGTTCATGAGAGATACCAATCTGTAGGTTTCTGATTTTGACATGACAGCAATGCTGGTCTCATAGGATGAATTAAGAAGTCTTTTCTCTGCTTCTATCTTCTGGAACAGATTGTAGAGAATTGATATATTTTCTTTCATAAGTGTTTGGTAGAATTTACATGTGACTCCATCTATCCTGGTGTTTTCTGTTTTGTAAGGTTATTAGTTATTGATTCTATTATTTCTCGTGTGAGTTTTCGCAGACTGATTCTTTCAGGAATAGGTCCACTTCATCTATGTATATATCACATATATAGGCACAGAGTTGTTCATAGTATTCCTTTATGATTCTTTTAATGTCCAAAGGATCCCTGGTGATGTCTCCTCTTTCATTTCTTGTATTGGTAATTTGTGTCCTCTCTCTTTATTTAAATTGGTGAGGCCTCTTGATTTTATTTATCTTTTCAAAGAACCAGCTTTTGGTTTTGTTGATTTTCCCTGTTGATTTCCTGTTTTCATTTTCATTGATTCTTCTTCTCTCATTTTTATTATTTCTTTTCTTCTGCTTACTTTGGATTTAACTTGCCCCTTTTTCTACTTTCCCAAGGGATAAACTTATATTATTAATTTTTATGTTTCTTCTTTTCTTTTCTAATATATGCATTCAGTGCTATATATTTCCTCTAAGCATGGCTTTCAGTGCATCCAACACATTTTGATAAATTATGTTTTCAGTTTTATTTATTTCAAAACATATTTTTAAATTTTCTTTTCAGATTTCTTCTTTGACCCATGTGTTGTTTAGAAGTGTGGTATTTAATCTCCATGTGGTATTTTGGGATTATCCAGCTATCTTTTTGTTATTGATTTCTAGTTTAATTCCATTGTGGTCTGAGAGGAGACATTGTATGATTTCTAATCCTTTAAATTTGTTGCAGTGTGTCTTATGGCCCAGAAGATGGTTTATCTTGATGAATGTTCCACGTGAGCTTGAGAAGAATGTGCATTCTGCTGTTGTCAAATGAAGTAATCTGTGGATGCTCATTACATCCAGTTTAATATTTCTCATGTTGTTGAGTTTCAGTGTGTCCTTACTGAATTTCTGTCTTGCTGGATCTGTCTATCTCTGATAGAGGGGTGTTGATGTGTCCAACTATAGTTGTGGATTTATCTTTTTCTTTTTGTAGTTCTCTCAGTTTCGCCTCACATATTTGACACTCTGCTGTTAGGGGCATACACATTAAGACTTGTTATGTCTTCCGAGAGAACTGACCCATTTAGCATTATGTAATGCCCCTCTTTATCCCTGATCATTTTACTTGCTCTGAAGTCTGCTGAGTCTGAAATTATCAGAGCTACTCTCACCTCCTTTTGATTAGTGTTAGCATGATATATCTTACTCCGTATCTTTACTTTCTATCCATATGCGTCTTTGTATGTCAAGTGGGTTTCATGTAATTTGGTCTTGTTTTTTGATCCATTCTGCCAATCTCTATCTTGTAATTGGTGTATTTAGACTATTGACATTTAAAATGATTATTGATAAAGTTAGAATCATATTTACCGTATTTCTTACTGTTTTCTATTTGTTGTCCTTGTTCTTTGTTCCTAGTTTTTGTTTTCTACACCTTTTCTGCCTTTTGTGATTTTGAGTATTTTGTATGATTTCATTTTCTCTCCTTTCTTAGTATATTAATTATACTTTTAAAATTTTTAAGTGGTTTCCTAGAGTTTGAAATATACATTTGCAACTAATCCAAGTCCACTTTCAGATAACACTATACCACTTCATGTGAAGAGTAAGTAGCTCATAATAACAAAATATTCCTAATTCTTCCTCCCTCCTGTCCCTTGTATCATTGCTGTCATTTATTCCACTTATATCTAGTGTTTGTGTGTGTGTTCATATGTATTCAACATATTCAAATATGTTGTTGCTGTTATTACTTTGAACAAACTATTATCTATTAGATCAGTTAAGAATGAGTAAAACTAAAAATTTTATTTTACCTTCATTTGTTCATTCTCTGATGCTCTTCCTTTCCCTGTGTAGATTGGGGTTCCCGACCTACATAATTTTCCTTCTCTCTGAAGAATTCTTTTTTCTCTGAAGAACTTTAAACATTTCTCACAGGGCAGATCTACTGGCAACAAATTCCCTCAGTCTTTGTATGAGAAAGCCTTTATTTCTCCTTTATTTTTGAAAGATAGTGTCCCAGGTTACAGATTTTGAGGTTGGAGGATTCCTTTCTTACAACACTTTAAATACTTCACCCCACTCTCTTCTTGGTTGTATGGTTTCTGAGGAGAAGTCAGATGTAATTCTTATCCTTATAGGTAAGGTGGTTTTTTTCCCCTCTGGCTTCTTTCAATATTTTTTTCTTTATCTTTGATCTTCTGAAGTTTGACTATGGTTTGCCTAGGTGTAGTTTGGAGGGGCTGTGGGGGATTTTTTGGTGGTTTTGTGGTGGGGGGTTGGTTTTAGGGGATTTTGAAGGGGGAGGAATTTATCTAGATTGGTATTCTCTGAGCTTTCTAGATCTGTGGCTTTGTGCCTGACATTAAATTTGGGAAATTCTTAGTCATTATTTCTTGAAACACTGTTTCTGTTTTTCCTTCTCTTTTTCTTTCTTCTTCTATTTCCATTATGCATATGTTACACATTTTTGTAGGTGTCTCACAGTCCTTGGATATTCTATTCTGGTTTTTTTCTCAGTCTTTTTTCCCTGTGCTTTTCCATTTTAAGAGTCTCTATTGTCATAGCTTTAAGCACAGAGATTATTTCCTCAGCCTTGTCCAGTCTACCAATGAAATCATCTGAGGCTTTCTTCATTTCTCTTTATTTTCTTTTAATTTTTTAATAGACCTTATTCTTTTAGAGCAGTTTCAGGTTCACAGCAGAACTGAGCAGAAGATACAGAGTTCCCACATAGCCCTCCCCACCCACACATATATACTCCCCTACCCTCAACATCCCCCATCAGTGTGGCATATTTGATAAAATCGATGAACCAACATGGGCACATTATTATCAATCAAAATCCATAGTTTACATTAGGTTTACTCTTAATGTTGTACATTCTATGGGTTTTGACAAATGCATAATGACATGTAGCCACTATACTACCATACAGAATAATTTCATTGCCCTAAAAATCCCTTGTGCTCCATCTATCCATTCCTCCTTCCCTCCCTCTCCCCAAACTCCTGGAAACCATTCTTCATTTCTCTTACAGTGTTTTTGATCTCTAGAATTTCTTTTTGATTCTTTCTTAGAATTTCCATCTCTCTATGTTATCCATCTCTTCTTTCAGAGTCATCTTTTTTCACTAAACCCTTAGGATAAAAACCATTCATTTGCGGGGGCGGGGGGGGATTTTGTTGTTGTTTCTGTTTTTTAGTTCCTGGTCTGATTTAATTCCAACATTCCTGCCATATCTGACTCTGGCTCTGATGCTTGTTCAGCCTCTTCAAACTGTGTCTCTCAACTTTTAGTATACCTTGTAATTTCATGATGGCTATGATGTCCTGTGTAAAAGGAACTACGGTAAATAGGCTTTTATTAATGTGATGGTGAGGCAAGGGGGCGGCAGTGGGGGGGCATTCTACAGTGCTATGCAAGGTCTCAGACTTTTAACAAGCAAGTGCCCTTGGACTGTGAAATTCATCAGGGACTTTCCTTCCTTTAGGTGAGACAGGATGGGTGGAGAGAGCTGCAGGTGGTATTTCCCTTCCCCCAGGTAGATTGTCCTCTGATTCAACCCCAGTTGTTTAGGATCTGGTAGAATATTTTCTCCTGAGGGCAGCCCGTGTCAAGAAGGACAGAATGCTCTGATGTGTCACCACATACTCATCCCTAAAGAACACTGAAAATGAACTTCAGTGTCCCATGGACTTGGGTCTCAATCCCAGCTTGGCACCACTTCCTAACCGTGTGACCGTCAGCAAGCATTCAATCTTGCTGAGCTTTGACTTCCTCATCAGTAAAAGCTAATACTACCCAGCTTACAGGACCATGGTGAAGTTTCAAAAGAGGTATTTAGAGCAAGTGCCCAGGGCCAGGCCCGACACTGAAAAGGCACCTGGTGAGTTAGTCATCTTCTTCCCTTTGCTTCCCCCTAGAAAAAGCATCTGTTCTAAGTCCTTCAGTGTGGAAAGTCATTTCCCATTTCTTTGTTCCTAAGCTCTCTCTCACTGTCACCTCTAACCTTCCCCCTTGAATCATCAGGGGTTTGGTTCTGCCAAAGCACAGTGTTTACTCCCTGCCTCAACTGCATCAACCCGTGGCCATTTCTCCATCCTGCTTCCAAAATGGCAGGAGATACTTGGTCCTGAACTCACTCAACAGCCAACACAGGGGGGCAGTGCTGGGAACTGGCTGTGTTTGGCTGCTTCTCCTCGCCAGCTGGGCTTTTCTGGTGGCAACCTTTAGCAAGGTAGCTTGGGTCTCCGCCTTCCAGGAGAGAGTCAGGGAGAGTAGTCAGCATGCTACAGGGCTTGGGAGGATAAAAACTCACATAAGAATGATGGGATGTGACATCTGTAGGCGAGTGTCCCTCCTCTCAGCCTTGCTATGGGCTACAGGCTTTCTCACGTGAACCTAATTGTCTAGAAGAATATTTGCATCAGAATCCCATTAGCCTTGGGTTGTCTGCACAGCTCATAGCAGCTCATTAGAATATCATCTTACTATCTCAAGAACAGCTGTTTCCATATTGACACTTCCTTTCCAGGATTACAAAGGGCCACTGGGGATTTTGTGGGACTGCAAGGCTTCTGCAAGATGAGATAAAAGGGACACATCAGACCTGGTGTTTCATAATTAGTTGTCACCACTCTGGGGCCCCTATGGCTGCTGCATTGAGGCTGGGTTCACGAGAGGAAGCAACACACGTGTGTGTGCTTGAGCATGCACCACCCTGAAGCGCAGAGCACGAAGGGTGAGATCAGCCAAGTGCGTGGGTGGCCCTTCGGGACTGGCTCCGGAACTGATGGCAGTGCCCTTGATGCTGTGTTATTTGCCTCCTTTTGTCTCTCGATCCTCGTCTTGTTTCGTAGGACTTGAGGTGCTTCTTTTCAAGGTATAGCTTAAAGGTGATGCATTCGACAGCCATTTCAGTAGCAGATCTGTGGACTGAGAGCCCTACAATGAAGGATAAGGAAACAGGAAATTAAGTAAATCAACATTTACTTGTTGGATTAAATAACCCAATATCTGGACTTAAATCTGCCCATTCAGAAAAAGGCCAAGTTTTGACAGTCTGGCTCTGCTGTCAATATTTCACTCACACACCTCAAGCCATCAGTGACCTTCTAATCACCACCCACTGCTCCCAGGCCTTATCTGGCTCACCCTGCCTAGAACACTGCTCCTTCTGTTTACGATTTCTCGTTTTTATCAAAATAATACACATGCATGACAATTTTCATAACATTTTAAAGCTGAAGAATCCTAGAAGACTTATAAAGAAGAAGAGCAGGCTCCACTTTCCTTCTTTCCATCCGAGTCCCTCTCCCCAGGGGCCCATGAACACTCTCTTTCAACCGTTGCTTCTGGTAGTTAACTTCAGATTTCTCAGTTACCTGTTTATACTGTGATTTCTTAATGATTCACTTTTCGACATTTTATGCGGCCACCCTGCATAATAAGGCTTTAACATATTTCAGACGTTACTCCACATCCCTACAAGCACACACATACCCCTTTTTCCTCTCTTCTCAGTGTATCTATATCACAGTTTAAATGAAAATTCAGTTTTATTATGACTACCAAAATGCTGTTTACAGCTGAGAAGTATGGTGTAGTATGATTACATATCCTAGATTTTCCAACTCTGTTATATTCTTCCAGGAATTAATAGTTGCCTTGTTTCATTGTTCACTTAATATTCTATGTGCCCATCAAGCATTTTCTCAAGTATCTTCAGTAGAGCTGTCTCTCCTCTCAATTTGGCAAACTCATCAGATACTCAACCTATTCTTTTTTACCTTATTTTTTGGAGGCATCCTTTCTGGATCCCACCATCCTCCTGCACCAACTGGACTAGCTCTCTAAGTCTCTTGCACAACTGTCTTCTTGAAGCTCCTCTTTTCCATTATTCTGGGAACACCCTTTGCATCTCTTCTGTGACCAGTTCTCCTTTTCTTGTAACTCATGTTCCCCCTCTTTGTAGGTTTAACTTTCTTTGGCTGGAGATTATCTTCTAGTAAACTCCTGAGAAAAGGTACATGAGAAGTAAGTTTTGGTGTTCTTGAATATCTACCCTCACACTTGACTGCTTACCTGACTAGCAGTTGCGTGTCTGCTGTTGAAATCCAGACCTACATTTCTAGGCTTGACTCCCCTCCTAAGTTCCAGATCACAATGTTCAGGCACTAGAAACTCTCTACATCCAGAGCTTCCTCTTGTCTTGTGTACTTTTCTTAATAGGACCATCCTTCCTCTAGTCCCTCAGTACAGAGGAATACTGCTTTCTTCCTTCCACCATCTGTAACTCCCCACACCTTGTCTTCAGCCTCTCACCACCATCCCAGCTCTGGACTTGGCCATTGCTCGTGGGACCATTGCAGTGAACTTGTACCTGCTCTCCTGGCCTCTGACACATCTTGGCTCCCTGTTCTACCTTCCATCTCTTATCACTCAAGCTCAAAATATTCAGGAAGATGGTATCACTTCCTTTCAAAAAGAGACTTTTAATGACTCCCTCTTGCAAATAGAATAAGATCTAAAATAGATTCTTCTGTGGGATGAAAGTAAGAATCTGGTCTCATTGTCTCATTTCTTACCACCCTTGTTCTCACACACTTGATTTCACTGTCTCATTTAAGTTTCACAACAGTCTAGCATCTGTATTCATGCTACAGAGGTTTCAAATTCAAATAGAATGGAGTACCCCAAGCAAATAGGAACCATTAGAATCCCCTACCCATCTTCATTTATATCTAAGGGTTTGCCCATTGAACGTATTTTGCCATTTTGGCCATGATCTGATATGGGGAAACCCTTTGGCATCTTGACTTGTGGGAGCTGTCTAGGCCACAAGGTGAGCCATATTCCTACAATGTAAGACTTCTAGACACCCATCTTTCTAACAGATTCAAATGTTTTCTTTCCACACATTGGGAAAATATAGACCATGTGGCTTATTCCAGAGGCCCCTGGGCAAATGGGCAGTTGCCCTTGGGAGTGACGTGTTTCTGGGCAGAGGAGAGAAAGCAATCTGATGGCCCCAAAGAAAGCCATCCTTTTTTTGCAGCACCAGTGGGATTGCTTAAACCGAGATGAACCATTCTCCTACTGAGGAAAATTACATGTTAAATTTCTCCTCCTGGAAAAAGGAAGCATGAAAATTAGAAGCAGATTTAAAACTTGGTCATTCACCACCCAACACTTAACTGAAACTTGAGAGCTAAGCCTGCTAAAAGTCAAAACTCAACATCCACGAACTGTTTGGAGGTGTGCTATATATATTCAGCTAACCCTGGGTAGTCAATACCATAGATACGGATATTATTTATTTGTCCATTCTAGGTGCAATTACACAGTTTACCCACTGTAAACAGCACTTCATAAATACAGCAAATCAATGCGAGTTATCAAAATCCATCCTCAACTGATAGCACATGAAAAAGGGCTTTGCAAAATGGTTTTGAAAACCAATCCACACAGCCAGCCCCGCTCAGGTCAGCTTATTGACTGCTTAGCCACACAGGCATCATGGCAATCTTATTGATTCCTCGGGACCTGGCCGTGACATCACTCCTAATGGCACATGCAGCGAGCCATTACCACCATGCAGAAGGGCCACTATCCCAGGCTGCAGCCGTTGACTCCCTGACTTCACCTCGTGCTGGGAGGGGAAGTGGAACTCTGATGGGGGCAAAGCACACCCAGGCTACACGTGAAGAACCTTCGTGCAGAGGAATAAAATCCATCTCCTGCTTGTGATCAGGAGCTCTGTCTGCTCCTTCACTGCATGGCTGGATTGTTGCTTGGTCCTGCCAGCATGCTGATAAGCCTGTTATTTGATGTCCATGGAGCAAAGGTTACTAAGGCAGAATATGGACCAATCCTCCGCCCAGGCCATTAACATTTTCCACTTGACATTCTCTACAGCTTGATCACTGCCATAAAAATCGAACGAGATTCCAGGATGCCTGATTAGCACGCGAGGTTTTCATAAGCAAATGCTATGTTTTCTTTTGAGATCTGGTTTCCTTTGTGATGGAAATGTGTGTTTTTGAGTTGATGGGGACAGAGGGTCTTATTCTGGGCTAATTCTGTACTCAAATGAGATATCCTCAACGAGGAGTTCTCAAAGTTTCAAGAAAAAGCCTCTTTACCACCCAAAAAAAAATGTGGCTGAGCTGCAGGACCTGTAAGGAATTTAGACAGATGAACCATGGATGTCATAGCAGAAGATGTTTGAAACGGGAGAAGTAAATGGTGAAGTTCAGGAAGGCTGTTGTGGTGACAGAGGCAACAGGAAAACTGTGTGTGTGTGTGTGTGTGTGATTTACGAAAACTTTCACGAACATGATTTCATTTCCTCCTATTGTGTAGGGGTTCAGTACCCCTCCAGCTGCCACCCATGTGTAAGGTCAGTGTTCCTTCACTTCCCCACAGACTCTCATCATGGAGAGGAGGAGAGTTTGAGCTGAATTCTCTTGTGTCCTCAATTCTGGGCACAGCACAGTAGCCACCTAAGAGGGTTTAACAGTAAGTGGACTGTGAGGCCATGTACAGGGGACCCTGGACAGGTGACTTCCCTTCTCCCTGCCTCAGTTTCTTCATCTTCATCCAGGGAAAACAAGAGTATCTATTTGATAAGGTATTGTGAGAAGTAAATGAATTACCATATTTACCAACCTTTAGCAGTGTACCTGTAACACAATGTACTAGGTAAATGGGGTGGCCATTATTTTCTTAGACACTCAGTCGAGTCACTGTTGAATGATGTGCAGTGTAAGCAATGAAAGGAAATCATGTTGATTTAGACAAGGGGCAAGGCCAGTGGAGAGCTTGGTGTGAAATAGAAGAGCTCAGACAACATCATCTTGGAGGCAAGTGATAGAGTCATTCTCGTCCATCAAACCTTTACCAGCAACGATGATCAGGAGTCACAACGAAGGATTCAGATTAAACTTCTTTTATTTCCTTTGCCTGGATGTTCATGGAGGAGAACTGTTCAGTGAAGCCCAGGATGGAGCCCAACTAGCCAAAGGAAGCATGAAACAGAAAGAGAGAGAGAGAAAGAGGAGAGAGAGAGGAAAAATAAATAAATAAAAGAATGGGAGGAAAACTTCATCTGCCTACCCAAGCTAGCTACAGTTCTACCTACTGTTTCTACCAAATGCCACAGGAGGAGGGACAGTCTGTCCAAAGGTGGATAAAGCCAACTGTGTGTTGCTTTAGTGCAAATCTTAGTTCCAACCAAGAGAAACCTAAACTGTCCTACAAGGGGACCTGCAGATAATCCCGCAGGCCCTGGATACGTGAGGTCAGGCGACACCAGTGTTGTGCCATGTCCTGGTTCTGTTCCTGGGGATATCGGGTTCCGTGCTTGGCCTGAATTCCAGCCACTTTTCGAACAGAAAATCATGCATGTCGGCAGTACTTCTGTTTGTACATCCTCAGTCACAGCTTACTTTAATAAGACGTGATGTGAATTACCCAGGTTAGCTGAGTTAGGAGCTCATGGAAATGGTGCTGGAATGTTGAAGAAAGACAGGCCTTCCCTTCTGAATTTCCCTCCCTCCCACTGGAGGAATTTTCCAAATTGGTTAGGAATGTGCTGTATTCATGCGTATGTTTGGGTCAATCTCGGCCTATTTATTCTCTCATCTCTGTTCCATGACAATAGTAGAAAAGTCCAAACTTCATTCAAGGCGACAGCACCTCCTCTTCCCCAGCTGAGGGCTAGTGTCGGGTGATGCCGGGCATGGGGAAAAGTAGGAGGGACCAGGGCAGGAAGATCTCTCTGGGGCTGACAGGTGTTTAGACCCAATCTGGTCCTTGTAGGTGCCTATGGGTTCTTTGAAGACCTGCCCCCGCCTCCACTTTCCCAGTATTCGAGATTTCTCACTGCAGGTCCCAGGCAAAAGGGATAGCTCTTAATACTCCCAAACCCAATTCCAATGTGTGTGTGGTGGGAGCAGGGAATCCCACACCAACTATTCTCCAATACCATCCAGGTGTCCTCCAATTCAACTCAGTCATGACACTGTCTACCTGGAGACAGTATCAGATCCCACAGAGTTGAGGGCTCCATCCTACAAGACTGCCCCTCACCAATCCCACTTCAGACACCAATTCCAAGTTCAGGTTGTCATCTGTGCTTCTGACCAAGTGGGCTATAAAGCAGACCTGCTTTGTGGGGTTGATTGATTTCCCAGAGCAATTCACAGAACTTGGAAACATTTTACTTACTAAATTACCAGTTGATTACTAGCCAGATGGAAGAAAAGCTTGGGGCAAAGATGAGGAAAGGGCTTGAAGCTTCCATGCCCTCTCTGGGTACACCAATCTCCCCCAAATCTCCAACCTAGAACCTCTCCAAACCCCATACTACTGGGATTTTATGGAGGCTTCATGACATAAGGATGGCTGATTAAATCATTGGCCATTGGTGATTGATTCAATCTCCAACCCCTCTCCCCTCCCCAAAGGTCAGTGGTGGCACAGGTTGGTTCCTCTGGTGACAAGCCCCATCCGTAGGTGTCCTAAGGGCTTTCCAAAACTCACCTCATGAGCATGACCAAAGGCATCTTTATCACTCCCAGCACTTTGAAAATTCCAAGGATTTTAAGAGATTTTAAGTGCCAGAAAAAAGGACTAAGACCAAATTTATATTTTTATTATGGATCACAGTATCAAAGTCTCTCCCAGTTGGTCATTTAAAATGCTCTCTTTGTCATGGGTGAACACCCCCAGCCTCTGTCAACCTGTCTTCACACAACACAGGGCGCACTTAGGACGAACCAGGATGATGGGATAGAAGTCACTTCCCCCTCTTTGCTCACAGCAGCTGCTCCTCCATCCCTTTCCCTTCCAAACACTCCCTGTGCCCCTCCAGCAGGGCGGGAGCCTCAAAGCCCCTGTCACCAGGCTTGAGGTGTGGGGACAGTGGCTCATCCTCCCCTCCCTCCCCCTACCCTGACAGCCAGCAGGGCAAGGTCAGCTTAGGGTGTCAAGACTGTCTCAGACCCTCCACCCTTGCAAACCCTTGGGTGGATGTGGCAGAAAGTGGCACCTGTTGCCTTGAAACCACCAGTGAAACTGAGAAAGAGCCCATTTAACACCCTGCTCAGCTGAGCAGAAAGAATGGCTTGAGATGGACCTTAGAGGAAACATCTCCGCCAGCTCTCCATGTCTTCATTTCCTTCACGGAAGCAACATTCCACCTCTGAAAAGGCCAGAGATGAATTTTTCAGACTCTGTCCTTCTTTCTGGAAGGACACTTCAGCTCACCCTCGCAACCCTTCTCAGCTCACTGCCCTTCGCCTCTGACCTGCGGTGGCCTCGGGCTGCCCTCTGACCCCAGAGTTTCAGAATGCCCCCCCTTTCTCCCCCACAGCGCACCCTCGGTCACCTCCCCCAGACAAAACCCCTCTGTCCTACGACCCCCCTCTCTTCACAGTCCACCAGATGAACAAAATCCAGCTGTGCCAGTGTGTTTACTTAGTGCCGGTGAGTTGCAGTCTGGGAAGACAGGCGTCCACGTGGACCTTCCCAGCGCCAAAAATTTTAGACTCACAAATGGTCATTGCAGGCCATGGGCCTACAGCGGGGATAAACACTTGATTCCGTATGTCAGGCTTACTCTGGGCAGGAAGTTACAATGGCCAGTCCCCATGTCTGTGCCCAGTATTCTCCCAGGAGGTCTCCCACCCTCCCCAGGGCTGCCAGCAGACACCAGCACCGCAAGGGGCCTGACGTGGGAGTCGGCTCCCGCACCCGGCACACACATCGCCCGGGTGGAGTCTCCTGCCTCCCTGCTGTCTCCAAACACTTTCCCTCTGTCAGGTCCTCATCCCCACTGCCTCTTTCATCTCTGCTCTCCGTGACCATGAACACCCATTTGATTGGATACATCTTGCTTTGGTGCGTCAGGACCATTGATTTTCCTGAAATGGGGTTCAATCGATTCCTATGCATTTTCATTCCAGAGTTTGAATGTGAACACTTTCATGGAGATGGGAAGCAAATGCTCAAAGCAAACAAGAACAAAGCTCCACCAGCCTCGAGTCATGCGCTGCCTCCCAGAGGCATCAGAAGCAGCAGCTTCAGGGACTCTAGAGTGGAGGTGTCTCTCTTCCCCGTCTCCCGCAAGGTCATTGATATCCCGTCTGGGAGCATCATCCTGGTCTGTTCTGTGGCGGTCAGGCCATTCCCTGGACGCACAGGGAACCCCATCAGCCATCACCCTGGCAAAAACGTGGTCTCTCTACGTAATACAGTCCCTCAGGGGTTCCTCAGGGGATCAGTTACTGGACCTCTGCAGATGCCAAAATCCGCAGATGCTCCAGTCCCTGACAGTCGGCGCTCCAGATCCGCGGGTTCCACATCCACGAATTCAACCAACCGCGGATAAAAACCTATATCCACGTTTGGTTGAATCCGCGGATGTGGAACCCGTGGAGGGGGACCGACAGCTGTATTGCCTTCCAAAGGTTTTCCTCGTGTCCTTCTGTTCTCTTTCAGCTAGTTCTAAATTCACCACTGTCCAGTTCTTTGTTCCAGCGTCCCTGGGTCCCTCGGGGCTGGTCTTCCGCGGTTCATCCTCAAATCTATTCCCTGCCCTTTCCTGCCCGGCCTTTGTGGCTATGTCCACAGCTCCGCGTGGGTGGGTGGCTTCAGCTCATGGAAGGGGTAGGAAGAGAGATGCAAGGTAGTTCTCTGACCCCCTTTTGCACACTTGGCCTTGGCTGGTGGCTCCAGCAGTGATTTGGTCCCACGGGATGGGTCCCTAGGGTTCCAGCCTCTGCCAGGTGACGTGGGCCGTGGGCTCTAGTAACCAGCTCTTCCCTTTGCTCCTCAGCCCTGGGTTGGGTTGTGCTTGCTCCTGGGATGCTGCCTCCCTGGGTTCTTCCTCCACTCCTGTGAGCTTCTTGGCTCTTCCGTACCCTGTGCTGAGCTCCAAGGGACCTCAAGGCAGTGGTTCCAGAAACACCAGCACAGCTCAGTCTAATGCCATGTCCTGTACTGAAGTCCTCTCTCCTTCAAAGACAGTGATTTTTTTCCATTTCCCTTAGATGCATCTCATTTCTAGATTTCCAAGGGCTGAAATCTGATAAAGTCCTCGGTGGCAGGTGAGAGAGTAATGAACCCACTCGGGCCCTGAAATCACCCAAACTGACTTTGTTTGTTTTCATCTTAGCTCTGACAGTTCTAGCTGTGCTATCCTGGTCAACGTATTAACCCTCTCTGGGCCCCGGTGTCATCACTTGTAAAACCTAGATAATGAAACAATTCTGCCATGGAGACAGCCCTTGGTAGGCTTCCAGCACGTTGCCTGGCCACTGCTATGTACTCCGTAAACATTAGTTACCCTCACATCTCCGAAACTGGTCATATCTGTTAAGGTATGTGTACCTATCCCCTCAAAGGAAATATATTTGTATTGTAACAGTGATCTTTTGGAAACAAATACTTTAGTCGGAGTACTTAATTTTAGATCTCAAACACCCACAGCAAGACCATCAGAAAGATAGTTTTGAACAAGCTGAACTTTGAGAGCCTTCACACCTCTCTGAGGAGGTGTCCACCTACTCTCTGGGGACTGGGGAGGGTCCTGGGCCACCTCCTCCTCTCTCTGATCTGCAACGAGGCGCCTGTCGGTGCTGATATGAGAAATGATCTTCCTCCCCACCCCCTGCCCCTGGGGAAGTAGAGTGTGTGGGGCTCAAATGTGTGGGAGTCTGGCCAAGGGTTATTTTTGTTTCCATTAACATTCTCATCTATATGTTTTTTAACTTTAATCAAAGGCATATGTTTTTGTTTTATTTGCACTTAGTTCATCAAAGTGTCCCTTATGATGTGAACTATGCCATGAAGCCTTAAGCCCTTCAGTGAAACACTCATTAATACCCCTGGGAAACAGGAAGTTGCATTTAGTCAAATATAAATAAATCCAGCTCCCAGGGGCTTTGCCCTGGCCTGGGTCAGGAGAGAGACAGTGATTTCTCAGTTGATCTAATCCTTTGCCCCCCTCTCAAACTGCATTTTCCAACAGAAATCCCAGGGGTCTGGACTGATCAGTGTTTTGAGAATGTGCCTATCCTTTGTTCGAAACCGGTCTGTAGTCAAATGGAGTTTTACAAAGGGAAGAGATTCTGTTGATTTGGCTGAGGAATGGAGTATCATTCCAGATTTATTTGCACCCCTAAAAGAGCTGGAAACCAGGCAGCGCAGGAAGGAAGTAAGGAGGAGGAAGAAGGGTCTGTAAGCCTAAACCACGTCACCCAAGTCTCTGTGCAGGTCACGCTGGAGAACTTTCCATCTTTCCCTGTCTCCCTGCCTCTCTCTCCCCCTCTAACTCTCCGGCTGCACATATGGATCCCATTAGGAACAAAGCCTGATTGTTGTATATTTGGAATTTCCCACATCAACTTGATGCTTTCTTTAACTGCCTCTTAATGTGTGTCTGAGTTGGGTGACCAGACCCACGTCTCCATCCCTCCCACCGCTACCCCCACCAACACCCCCCCACCCCCGTTCTTTTTCCTGATTCATTTTCGAGCAGCGGCAAACTCCACTTTTTTTCCCTCTGCGCCCCACCCCCACTTCCCATCAGATTCTTAGAATAAACAGAACTTTCTTTTCCATCGTTTTCAATAAATGAGCCTGCAGAGAGTAAATAAAACCTGGTTCCCAAAGCAGAAGAGTGATATTAGGCAAACACCCAAAAGCACAGGATTTTTACAAAGGAAATGGCATCCCGTTCATAAATCCTGGGATCGGAGAGGAGCAGCGGATGCAGAAATACGTTAAAAAGAAAAAAACTAAAATACTGTCAATCCTGGAAGCCCCTTGCTTTTCTTTTTAGTCATTTTCTCTGCTATAGAAATAAGCAGATTGAGGGAGGAGTAGAGATGGGGTGGGGGGGTGTTGCAGAATTGAATAAGCTATCAGTAACAAAATATCACAGGAAACTTAAATTTTTAGGGCATGTGTACCATCAGTCTGAGAAGCTTGTCTGACGTGGAATTATACCATGTGATTAGGGACGAACAGGCAAGTGTGATGGGTACATCTGAGCTTAGACAGTCCTTTGCAGAGCCTTGTAAAATCAAACATAATTTCTTCATGTTTATTGCCATACATAAAAATAAATGCTCTGTAACACAAACATTTAAATGAGGAGATGCCAAATGGAAGTCTGTCTGGTATATTTGATTTGATTCATCTGAACCATGTGATACAAACATTTTCTCCTTTCGTCTTTCACACTTTCTCTTTGTGGACTGCATTCACATATATAATTAACTATATGCCTACATTTCTTTCCCATCCATTGGAAAGCTGCAAGGAAAGAAACAGACATGCATGTCTGATGCTCAGGGTCATACGTATAATTTATGACTGTGAAAAGGGATCCCCTGAAGTCCCCAGTGTGTTATGTCACTGCCCTCCAACTATTTTTCCTGTGTTCAGAAGAGAGTGAAATCAGAATGCAGGACTGCACATTAATCTCCGCACCAGATGGTGATATTCCAAATAGTCTCTTTAAGGTGAGCATGTGACCTACTGTATGGCCGAGGGGCTTGGAGTCACGTGATGGGATGAATAATACGTCTGATAGGGCTTCGAATCAACAACTGACCTGGTTACCATCTGGAACCACGAGAAACAAAGTTGACATTTCTGGATCACTTCCCCCAGAAGCGTCATTTGCCCACTTCTGGGACCTGCAGACTCACTGGGAGACTGACACGCAGGGGCAGGCAGGAGGGAGCTGGGCTGAGCTGCTGGAGGCAGGCTGAAGTTGCAGAACTTGGGCTGTTTTTCTTCCTCCCCACCCCCCACCTCCCGACACACCACATCTTGACTCATATGGTCGAAAGAAAAAGCTCTTTCGGTTATTTGATCTTTGGGAAACCTCCAGGAGACCGTAACTTAGTTTTGAGGACGCCTCCGTCTCTCCCTTTGCTGGGAACAGACACACACACACAGGCACACACACACACGGCTCTACACCATGGTGGTCCAGGCTGCAGTGGCTCCGAATAGATCCCAAAGACTTTTACTGAAAATTCCTTATGGATCTCTGAGAAGACGCAGCGTGGAGAGGGTAAGCGACGTGGTCGACTGTTTGTTTTTCACCGAGCAATTGCTTCAAAGAAAGGGAGACAGTTCTTTTCATTGTACACAGCATCCCTTCTGGTAGTCATGTTTTCCTGAAAAATTCAAACCCCTGGGTCCGTAGAATACTCTGGCATATGTAATTTGTTTTTCTTAGCAGATAATGATGAGAATTTTGAAACAAATTTTTGTCGGCTGTGCATGGGGATGGGGGCTGTTAGAGATGAAATACAAGAGAAAAGATTGGGGTAGGGACTGATTGGGGTAGGGAGAGAGGACAGAAGATGCGAGTGCTTGTCGAGAAGAGCTTTGGGCTGCAAAACCTGTTTTCTTCTTCGTTTAGTGAAACAGATCCACTCGTGCAGCAGGGCTGAAAATTTTCTTTCCTCTGCTGGGTGACAGTGTCTTCAAAAGAGGTGATGATGACATGAAGGAGCTGTGATGTTTTGAGGGTTTAAATGATGCACCTGGTTGATTAAAATCCCCTCTGTTGTTTTATTGCTATTGTTGTTTCAAATACCTTACTATCATTTGGGGTGTTTTTTAAAATACTGTGGATTTTGGCTCAAAATTACTCTGTTAATTTTCTGAAAGCACGCTTACTGTTCGGTACCGCCTGGCAAAGAAGATGCTGTGAAACAATAATGGGGATTTGTCCTTCTCTGGAGTGACTGGTGCAGTTTGGGGCGGGGGGCTGGAGTCAAAGCACGTCTGGTCGTCCTCAGGACGCTGGGCTCATTCCCGCAGGGACAGTGCCTGCACCGACGCAGGGCTGGGATGTTTGTGGGTCTCAGAAACCCCCAAAGCCCCTGTCTGAATCATGGCAGCACACCCCCCACCCCCCGTGCACTATGGATGTCTGCTTAGACATTTTGGGTTAAGGTGTAATCTAAAATCAATAAGGCAACGGGCATCGCAAACGGTCCTCATGACAGAGAAGCAACCTGCTGCACCTTGTAAGAGGGACAGCATTTAATTCAAGTGACTTTTTCTGGTTTGTGTACTTACTACCCAGTGATTTTTAAATGGAAGGAAAACGTGATTAAAGCTTTACAAATACGAGGGGCTAGCTAGACTTCCAGGCGGGGTTGATTTCCTGACTTTTGATGTTAACATTTTTTTTCTGCTATTTGCATATTAATGAAGGAAAAAAAAACTTCACCTCCCATTCGGGCTGTGTGTAGGTCTTTATTTCAAGACTGATTTCTTGTGCTCCATATCAGAGTCAACAACTTAACTGTGTTCAGTGCCTAACTTGTGCCCGCTTTTATACCAAGAGCTACTGAATATAGGACCAACCGGTATAGCAAAATTTATAAATTTATCATTGTAGTTACACATTTAGCGTCTACTGAACGTGATTTTAGTTTCTGGTGAAAATGTTTTGACCTGTCTGGTAACTCAGTTTCTTTAATATATTCTGTTCACAAAAACTCACTTGGAAGCATGACTTACCCACAGTGGAATTACACAACATGACTAATCCCAGGGAGAGAGTTCTCCTGCAGATGTGCACAAAACCCCATAGTAACCTATTTAACCGTTAGCATCTCCAGATGGATGCTTAATAAATCACGTGCGTTTAGTAAATCCAGATGTATCCAGTTAGTGTTTCTGTTATTCGTTTAAGAAAAACTAACAGGGTACAAACACGGTGTCTTGTATAAAACATGTCTGTTGTTGTATGTGCTGGCATTTACTTACATTCAAGACATGGACCTATGTCCGGCCCTTGGGCACACACCAGTGTTGCCCGGGTCTTAGGAACTCTGTGGAGTCTGATCCGAAAGCCTCTGGGCCCTTCAGAGAAGCACGTACATCACTGGAGCATCAAATGTCCTATTGCTCTCCATTGCTAGCTGGGAAGTGGTGGGGCTGGGACACCATCACTCAAAGAAGAGTCTCCTTGCGTTGCTATGAGCTCCCCTCTCACCCTCCACCACAGGGGACAGTGCAAGTAATTGGAATCTATGATGTCACGTCGGTATCAATTGGATCTTTTACGCCGTTGCTGATTTTATGGCAGTTTTCAGAATCAGAGTCATCTGTTTATATAAAAGTGGGGGGAGGAAAGGTGAGAAATGACATTTGCTTTAAGGGCAGGCACTGGGAACCAGCACTCTTTCCTCAGGATGCCCAGAATTAAAGGCCAAGACAGCTTTCTCGGCTACATCAGCAGCCCAGAGGGTAACAGACATTCAGGATTTCTTCCATCTCGTGGCATTTAATGATTCTAAGGCCTCGCCTTTCTATAACACCTCTGCCCCGATGCCCTTTCGTATTTGTTCTCTCTCGACGACCGTGAGTTGGTAATGAGACGCAGAGAACGGGGATTATTACCCTTGCCCTGTATGGACAGGGAAACCACGGCATTCTAGAGGTTTCGTCTTCTGTCTGGGGACAGACAGTCAATGACAGAACAGGACCTTAATCAAGGGACCCGGTATCTTCCATGCCAGCCACTGAGCCTGTGTTTCATCACCTCCACTCCCTGGGGGAGCCTGGACAGTGTAGCTTGGCCCTGAGAAATGGGTTACGCCCAACTTGTCACTAGTACTTCACATGAAAGGAAATTTACCAAAGGCAGAGGTGCAGAGACCAGAGAGAATGACTAACTCACGACCTAGTGCGCTGACAAGTCATGAGCCCTTACATGCCCAGGATTAAACAAGGGCTTCCGTTTTCCAACTGCCTAGAAGTTGAGTGGGAAAAGCAAGAAATGCACCTTTCTAACCATGCTACCGCGACAGCCATCAAATTTTGATTTCAAAAACACTCGGGCAGGAGGACCAACCCTAGTTCTTGTTGATATGTTTTCACAGACGACCATCAACTCATCACCAGGCTAGGCAGGGCAGGAAAATAAATCTAAGATGCCGTGTTTGGTAACATAGGCGAGGTTAGGGATCCGAGGCTTAGATAAAAGAAAGAGTTGTAAGTCAACACAGGAGGGCTCTAATCCAGCAACGAGATAATTAATGAAGGTGATGTAGGCGCATCAGGAGGCACCACGCTGCCCGGAGAAACTAGAGCCTGGCTATCTATCAATTGTCTGACTTTGGCAAGGTGACTCGGGCTTCCTCAGCCTGGTTTATCCACCTGCACTAACTCCCCTTGAGGACGGTTGTTAAGGTTTAGAGGTGACGTATGTCAAGGTCCTACCATGGCACCTGGCATGTAGGGAAAGAAAGCAACCATTAATGATTGGCCTCTTTTTGAAGTTTGCCTATCTTTGGGTTGAGAAACACTGGCTTGTATTTTTAATAACCATTAACCTTTTACACACACTCTGAGTCACACTTACTGTCACCCAGAGAGGTCCTTGAAGGGCTATTCATCTGATAAAAGCCAAGACAGAGGTATTTCTAACTTCTCTTGGACTCCCAATTTTATGTAAGACATGAAAAACAGCATGTTGCAAATTCATTGCACACCAATACCAAGTAACTAAACTTACTCAAGCCCAGATACTTCTGCTAGGCTCCAGTCTGTTTTCTTGATGGCTGGTGGGCAGGTGGCTGTGGTTTTGTTGTAGCTGCAAGGAGAGGTGCGCTCATGGTCCTGCCGCTCTGCCATCTTGGCCGGAAATCTATTACCCACCCCAGATACTTCTGTAGGACCTTTTCCTTCTAGAGCTGGAAAGGTAAAAATGGACTTCATGGAAAATTCTAGTGAATGTAAGAACATAATAAATAAGTGAGTTAAAGAAGGAGCAAATGTGGACCTATGTTCTGGGAGTTTGCCTTGGGGACGGGGGGGAATGCTTTTACTAAACTTCTGTGAGCCTACAATATGAGGCAATGGTTTCACGCTGGAGATTATCTTTATAGGTCCAAACCCTAAGAGTGAGTGGGCCAAGCTGTACGTGGCCCAGCCCACACTGTTTTCACATGTGCATTGATGAAGGATGTCCACCTCCCCATTGATATAGCCTCTCTCTCACCCAGACTCACGCAGGGAGTCTGGACATCTGGGGCTGGGGGGCTGGACATCTCTCTTCTCCTGGGTGTCTCAATACCACAAGTCTAACGTGTCCAAAGTAGAATTCGCCATCTCACCCACAATCCTGTTCCTCTTCCTCCAACACCACCAGCTACCTAAACACCCAAAGTAGAATGCAGGCATCTTACCTGCCTCCTCCCCAGCCTTGGTGTCCCCCATCTAGTCAGTCACCACGTGCTGCCAATTCTAGCTCCAGAATCTCTCTCGCTGCTTCTCCCCATTTCTTGGTTAGGACTCCATCACCTTTGACTTGTCTACCTAAAATCCCTGCCTGAAGATGAGTTCAAATGTCTAAATGTAGTTACAAAGTCCTTCATAATCAGGACCCTCCCACCCTCTCCAGCCTCATCTCTCCCCATACCCTGCCCTGGGTGTGTTGTACTCCAACCACACTGAACAACTCTGCACTTCCTCTAAACTACCATGCTCTCCCTTGCTACATGGTCTTTGCATGAGTTTTTGTCAGCTTGATACATACTGCCTCCTCCCTCCACCTCCTTAACTCCCTACTCACACCATTCAGCCTAAAGATAACACCCTTTGGAAGCCTTTCCAGGTACCCTGTCCACTCCTTGGGTCAGAATAACTGCTCTACCTTCCTTCAGGCTCCCAAAGTGCTCTGTATCTCCCTTAAAATAGCACAAATCACACAGCATTGAATTTCGCCTATAGCCAGCCTGTTTCCATCACATCCGTTTTCCACATGAGGACAAGCTCGTTGAGGGCAGGGAACACATCTCAGCCCCTGGTTCATATCAGGAGAGCAACAGATAGTCACTAGATGAAGGAATGAGTGAAATCTGACAGTTGCTAGAAACGTCCCGCAGTGAGGAAATCTGGGAAGAGAATCAGAATGAAGACATCAACAGAAACAGTCTCACTCCTTGTGTTAAACGACCACGAGCCCCAGTCTTGCGGGTGCAAAATGCATCCACTCTTACATGTTAATACAAACCAAGGAGACAAATGCTTTTCTCTTATTTATCCTGAACTCTAGGACCAAAGAACACACCTTGAAGTAGAGCGATTATGTGTGAACAACTGATCAGACTCAGAATATGTGTCTCTTCTCAGAGTAACAGGAATTCAACATTTTTATTGAAAAATAAACAAGAAAGCAATCTCTTTTACACAATTATTTAAATATCTAAGTAAAAGGGTGCTTTTTTTTTTTTTTTTTTTTTTTTTGGTCTTAGAAAGACTGAAATGGTGTGGTATTTCTGGAACAGTATTTTTAACACAGTATAAATTAAACCTTTTTGCACCCACGTTATTCATTATTTGATGTGTTATTCCAGGTTGACGTATGGCCCGTCTATTATTTTGCAAACCATTACATTATCACAGCTGCTAAGCTGCATAACTTAAGAATTCATAATACAACGGAGTCTCTGTAGTGGAGCGTGTGGTGCTTACATTCTGAATGTATTCATGCAGGGAAGTGTGAGACTTTACCAAAAACACATACAGCAGACGGCTTTTAGTGGATATTTATTACCATGGAAAGCAGACAGCCAAGAAACGGTTCAGACAGATCAATGTATTCACACAGATTATTATCCAGCCCCCTCATCCTGTGTAAGGCTTGGTTCCTGCTATAAATATACCCCTCTCTGGAGGAGAAAGGACATGAACTCTCGGGGACTCCAATTCTCGGGTACACAAACTGCATTGAAAGCCATTTTCCCCACGTTGGTTAGTCCAGTGCCATTTTAAGTGACCCCAACTTGGTGCGCCAATGTTTATTTTGTTTCTTACAGCAGCTCATGTCAAGGTAAACCAATGACATCTCATCTTGGCCAGAATGAGATTATGTAGTGGAAAGGCTGTTCTTCTGCTGGTACCAGCCCAGGGCTTTCATTCCCGAGGCAGGTGTGGAAAGCAGGGCTAGAAAGCACTCTTGAAATGGTCAGGACCTCCCGGAGCCTCACCATCCTGCACCAAACTATGGCTCTCCAGCTCAGCTGGAAACCAGGCAATGGTTTCCCCCTCTAGACGACTCATCCTCCAGTCCTGGCACCTTCTAAGGACCCTCATTAACATCTTGGGTCAAATACCATCACTCATCCAGAAGCAGTGCTTCTCAGCCTTGGCTTCACACTGGAAGCACCTAAGGAGCTTTAAAAACCCCAACATCCATGCCACACCCCAAACCAATGAACAGCAGAATCTCCAGAGAGGGGACCCAGGCATCAACAGTATTAAATCCCCCAGGGGATTCCACTGTGAGGCCACATTGGGAACCACTGCCCCAAGGTGAGATTGTTGCAAGCATGGATTATCTGGGCCAGATGCTAGCTGAACGAAATTAGCTAGTTTCTGTGCCGTCTTGTGTCTTCACATCAAAAGAAAATAAATGAGTTAATGTGTTGGATTCTTAGTCAAGAGTGTCATTCTCAATAAGAGGAAAAACTTTTCATCTCTTTGAAAGTTGGACACATTATCCTGGGACATCCTATGAAGTTCCCCTCACTTTGGGTCTGCTTTCTGGGTACTTTTATCACAGCCTTCTGAAGTCACAGAAGCTAGTGCCATGCAAAGCTTCCTTTTAGATCACTTGAGATCAGATGCAGCTGCTCTGGCAAAGTTCTTCTCCTCTGGAGCAAGGATGAAGTCAGTTCTGGGTATGTTTTACCCTGCCATCTTGCAGCTCATGTTCATACAATCAATTTTGAATTCTCAGGACACTCACTATAGGTGTTCTGAAGGCAGATCTCTTATAAATTGCTCTAGCAGAGTGAAGAGTATGCACCTGTGTAATATAAGAGTGTCTTTGAACACATTGTTGTAACAATCCACATTTGTTTGTGTTGATTTATCAATGCGCCTCTGAGAACAGTATTATCTTATGTGCAGGAAACAATATAGAAGAAACTATGCCATGGATCTTTGTTTTGTGACCTGGGAGTGGATGAACCACATCTGTGGATTTTTCAGTTCTTTTTTTCTCTTCCCTTTCCAGTCACTCAATAACTAACTGCTTCAAAGGACTTGATCAGTTTTTCTACCCAGTTCCAGAGCCTAGAGCAATACCCAGCACATATATAGCATGAATACACACTTATTGAATGAATGTGAATAGATGAATGAGAAGAATATTTTCAGGGTCATAAAATCCAACAGAACTGATGCACAAAGGATAGCATTGCAGAGTGCCTGCCTTTCTTGTGCAGAGAAATATCTGTGTCATTACCAGTTCTAACAAAGTGACTCAACTTGTCTTAGCAGGGAACTTTCTCATGGAAAACGTCTTGAAATCCTACTACACAAGTAACGCTTCTGAGTGTGTGGGCAGCCCCTTCTACCCCTAATCAGAATCCGTGTGAATATTTGAAGACAGCCCATAAACATGCCTCTGGTCATTTTCCTTCACTGCCTGCTGACTTTCCTCAAAAATGCCAAGGTCATGTTCCCAAATGGTTAGATTGCTTCCAAATTGTCCTTCAAACTCCACTATTGGAACATTAATCAGGAAAACTAGTGAGGCTTAGAAGTATATTAATCATTTCTGGAAAATGTGGTCCATGTTCAATCAAACAAAATCAGTCTCAGAATATAAACACCTTAGGGAGTCTAATGTTTAGGACCCAACACTCTATTTATGAGGTCGATGGATTTTTATTTAATACCTACTACATGCCAGGCAGCGATATAGGCTCAGGGGATACAGCAGCGTCTCTGCTTTCATGATGCTGTGGGCCCTCCTCGTCTGCTGGTGTGGGACCTGCAGATACAGGAGGCTGAGTGTGCTGCACCATTTCACATCAGACACTTGAGCATCCATGCATCTGGGTATCTGCGAGGGGTCTTGGAAATCCCCCACGAGGATTTCCATGGTGAGAAGGCTTCTTAGGAAATACATAGCAGGATAAGGAGTGAGGGGAGATGGGGTGTGCTGCTTTCTCTATAAGGCAGCTCTCTGTTGAGGTGATGTTTGAGGAGAGACACCAAGAAGTCAGGGAGCCAGGCGTGCAGCCACCTCAGGGGAGACCCCGCCAGGCAGAGGAAACCACAAGGACACAAGGTGTGATGCAAGAGCACGCTTGATGGGTTTGAGGAATAGGTCCCCTTCTGTTCCAGCAGCTGGAGCTGGAGCAGAGCAAAAGGGGGCGGGCCCGGGGGTAAGTGGTAAGCAGCAGCAGTCAGGGGAGTCTGAGGAGCTCAAATGACAGAGGACTGCACAGTCCATGGCATGGACTTCGGGGTTTTACTCTAAGCGAGACAGAAGGAGATCAGTGGTTTGGAGACAGAAGGATGACTTCAGCTGACATGTATTAAAGGATTCACTGGCTACTAGACTGGCAGCGAACCAGGCAGGGAAGCAGGGAGACTCACTAGGTCATTAGTATAAGAATCTTTATGAGAGATGCTGGCTCTGGAAGTGGTGAGAAATTAATTGAGTCTGGATTTATCTAGAATGCAGAGTCACCAGGATTGGCCGATGGACTGGGTAACAAGAGAAAGAGAGGGGTTAAGAAGGCATCCTGAGCAGCCGGAGGATGGAGTTGACATTAAGATGGGAAATGCCACAGGAAGAGCTGGATGGTGATGACAGCAGGGGCGGGGAGATAAGGAGTTCTATTTGGGTGTGTTAAACTTGAGATGATGGTTTAAAATTCAAATGGAGGACATTAAAAACACGTTTGGTATTTAGATGAGAGTCTGGGCTGGAGAGATAAATGTGGATGTTAATAGGGAATGATGGAGCCGGCTTATCCCAGCTCCGAAGAGCTGACTGAGTACATCTCTTCCCAACTCCACATTCAGTGACCACACGTGGGCAGCTTGAAATGGGCCATGGAAATTGGCAAACATTACAAATCAGGACTTTTTTTTTTTCCTGGGCAATCAATGATTGAACATTTACCAGTACACCCTTGGAGGCTAGTATTTGTAGCCACAAGACGAGGTGATATCACCTGGATGGTGGCACAAGGAAATATCAGAGGACTGGACCCAAGCTTAGAAGGCAGTTCCAAGAGGAGGAACCAGCCAAGAAGATGAATACAGTGCATCCAGTGAGGTGCAAAGAGAATTGAAGAGAAATTCTCAGGAGGGAGTGTAGGACTGTCCAGTGCTGCTGATCGTTAAGTAAGAGAAGGACAAGGAAATCATCCTGCTCCAATGTCATCAAAAAGCTTGTGATCAAAAAGCAAGCTGCAGGCGTCAGAATCCCCGGGGTGTTCTCCAAACACACAGATGCACCGTCTCCACCCCCAGACATCCTGAATCTGAAACTCTAAGTGTTATAACATGGACTGAAGTCTGAGTATTTAATACTCAGTATTTAATAAGTATTGGAAGTATAGTTTTCCAGAAAAAAAGCACCAGTGAGGTAGGGAAAAGCGCACAGCACAGGAAACAGAAATAACGGAGTTGGGAAAAGGGAGAAACTCTCAGGACTGTTTTTCTCAACCTGAGGTCAGTCCTGGACAGAGGAAGCAGAGGCCGGGACGGGGGACAGTGGGTGGAAGTCTCGGCAGCCAAGCCCAGCAGTGAATCTTCCTCCTTATAGCACCCCAGAAACACAGCATCCCTGTTTCAAACAGCCCCCCTCAACTTAAACCACTGTGTCAGAAAAGCAGAGCTGCAGTTGGTCCCTGAGAGCTAGTCCAGCCAAAAAAAAGAAAAAGGCAAGAGAGAAGATGAAAGACAGATTTCAACATCTTACGTTGGTCACCTGCATGGAAAGTCATCACCCCACCATCAGATCAATCCGAAGAAAACCTCTTTTTCTTTTGCTTTGTTTTGCTTCTGAAAATGTTTGGGAAAAAATGGGTTTCTGCTATCACATGTCAGAGGGCCACAACCCAGCCAAGTCCCAGAATAGATTTGAGGAAGTATAATTTAGGACTGAGCCCGCCACCAAATGCCTGAAATGAGCCAGTCCTAATTTGAATTCTGAAGGTTGGGGTTTGGACCTGTTCGGTAAAAGTAACTGGATTTGGATTGAACTGGAAGAAATCACGTCGTTGACATCAGCCTCTGTCTCACTGGGTCTCCGAGGTGTTTCTTGTAGAAGAAAATCTGACCTTCATCAGCAATTGGAACATAGCCTTGATGTAGGGCCCATTAATGAAAGGGTTTCCATTTGGGACAATGGGGAGCATCCACCCCAGTTACCACCTGTGTAGATCCCCTCCCCACCCCCTTTCCTCTTCCTTTTAGGTCCATCAAATTCAAACTAGTATGAGAGAAGCTTTGAAAGCAGACGTACTATCGAGCACATAGATAAAACTGAAATATTTAGCTGTAAAACATATTAAATGCACTGCAAATGGGATACTTAACATGCAGATAAATAGCAATAAAATTTTTATTTTTTGAAATGTCAAAAAAAAAAAAAAAAAAAAAAGCAGACGTGTTGTGAGTCTCTCCCAGGATTCCGGGCTGATGTTGTGGAATTAGGCTATTTTGTTTCCGAAGTGGAATCAGTGTTCCTGCCTGTGGACAGGGTCTGCCCTCAGCACCCCCGGGAAACTCTTCTGCACGTGCGCAGTAACACGCTTGCTTTGAGCTGCCCTGTTGCAGGGCCAGGTCCATTCATGTGGGCGCTGGGTTCTAGAAACCCTCTCGTCAAGATGTCAACTCAGTACTTACGGGGAGGATGAGGAAGGGGAATCCCCACCCCGCATCCTGCTGGGTCCCAATCCTGGGTTGTCAACCGTCAGAGCAGTTAGGGAGAGGAGCTACTAAAGAAAGAAAAAAAACTTCTCTGGAAACTCACAAGGAGAACTAGTTGCTTTAAAATCGACAGCATAGAATGATCTGCTCACACCAGGGTCTCCGATGGGAGCTCTGCACCTGTCCAGAGGATGGTGCCCAAAAGCGGGAGCCAGGGTCCCCAGGGCACACGCCATCCCTTTCTATGCTCACCTCTGGGGGTGGGGGTGGGGGGTACCAATATCCTGTGGCATTGCACTCAGCCAGTCTGTTCTTAATCATTTTAATAGTCCTTATTTCTAGCACCATCTCTGGACCTGTGTTCTGAGGTCCCCTCTGGAGAGCATGGGATCAACATGCCCAACAGCCAACAAAAATACCTTGGAGTCTGAGACTTCCTTTTTCCTTCAGTCAAATGGCCTTAAGGTGGCACAAGAGAAACATGTGTCATGTGTGTTAGAATAGGGCCAGTGCAGGCAAGGCTTTTTCTTGCTCCTTCTGAGACCCACCAATCAGAAATTGCAATTTTCAAGCGATTATCTCTATTTCTGATGGTACCCTTAGGACCTAATCCTTCATCTTAAACCTGAGCTGCCTCTATTCATGCTAGTCGTCCTATAAAATAGGGCCCCACACAGGCATTATAACTCAAATGCCTACAGGAGTCAGGCAGGTCAGATACACGTAGGTCAAGAAGGAACGAGGTACCTAGCACACTGGAGAATTCGTGTCTTAGCAAAAGACCAGCTACTACTCAGCTTTGCCATGAGCAAACTGGGGCTGATGTTCCTGGATCTTCTGACTTTTCAAAGGAAAATCTCTGTACAATTGTCTTAAGATTAAGAAAAAATATATACATCTATATGTATATATGTGTGTGAGAAAAAGATGAAATACCTCAATTTTTATGTGCTGGCAACAAATCCAAGCTTAAAGAAAAACACTGCATGCCAAATAAAGTGTGTTTGCAGGCAACATTTGGCCCAGAAGATGCCAGTTTTCAACTTCTGCAATAAAATGAGCACCGTCCCACCCCAAAGATCTATGTCTTCTATCTCCCCAGTCTTAAATATCATAAAAAGGAGATATCATGATACAAAAAAATTAATCTTGGACTAGATCCTCAGACCCTCCAACTGGCATCATAATCCTACTGCTAAATCAGAATTTAAAGGGAAAAAAATCTTCCGATAGATCAAATGCAAATTTTAAAATACATTGAAATAAATGAACAAGTGAATGCATGTCCTCCAGCTGTAGGAAATAGGAAGACTGCATCCTCTTTGCTGAGAGCATGGTGTTACTACCTAGCAGTGAGATGGGAAGCCCCATGAAAAGATGGGCAGCACCCCTAGGCAGGGCCACTACTTTCCTGCCAGTGCCATCCAGTTCCCTGGCCTGCGGCATTATCTCGCTTTTTACTTCTGTGGAAGGGCTTGCTTCTAGGAAAGTGGAACTTACCCCTAAGATTCTATTGGTTCCCTAAGCTCACTCTTGATTGGCCCATTTGTAACACCTCATTTGCATAAAAGCTCACTCCTGATTGGCCCATTTCTATCATTCCTGATTGGTCCATTTCTAAAAAGCTCATTCCTGATTGGTCTACTGTGTTACAGCTTATTTGCATATGCTGTTGCAAAGTCTTGACTGGCAGCCTATAAAAGCCTAAGTAAACCTACAAACAGGGTCCAGAGCTTGGAGTGTTCTCTGTTCTGGGCCTGCTGGCATAATAAACTTGGTTCTCCAACCCTCCAAGTGCTGCTTGGTCTCTCGCTGGGATCCAGGTTGCTGTCACAATGGAGCTGTAACACAGTTTGCTGCAACAGCAGAAGGAATAGAACTTAAGAAGCAACTGAGTCTAATTATTACCTGATAGGGCATCTTAGCATCAGCTCATTCTTTTGCTTTTGGCAAATGTTCTCTGGTATTAAAGTGGATGATATCAAACAGTTTTCATCCAGTGAGGCAATTGCTCCATCACCTAGAGATACAGTTTGCAGCTAACTCGTATTTACTGACCAAGCTATGTGTGGTCCTACTCAAAAACAGAGATTGCACAAGAGCCAGACTGAGGTTCTTTTATGGTCAAGGTGGTTGGCTGGTAACAGCAGAACTAAAATTTTTTTCATTTGAAATTATCTCTTTCATGCTCAATGGAGGAGAATTCTGGGGTTTCAGCCAAGTCCTTGCACAAGGACTTGAATGGATTCACAGTTCCTTTTCTGATGAAGGCATTGACTCTACCCACAGGAGCTCTTGATCTTACCAGGCTCTCTAGGAGGAATGGTGCTCTAATTGGAGGATGGCACAGGCATGCTTCTCAACTGTCCCTTCCAAGTTGCACCTCTCACTTGTATCTGCAGCAGAGATTTATCTCTTTAATTTTAATCTCAGACTATCTTCACATCTGCCTCTTGCTGGATAAGGCAACTTCGAAGTGACTGCCCTCCAGCACTTAACCAAAGGCTTCCTGGGGACATATGACACCCAAGAGAGGCAGATCAATGGATATGGTAGATATTCATTACTTTAATCATTTTATATTTTATCTTTATGAAGTTAAATGGTCAAATATCAATATACCTGGACTGTATTTTCTCAAGTGCCTGCTGAGGTTCTTTTATTACAATTTAACTCATCTTTATTGAAGGCTGGTACCCTTTTTTTAAGTGATGCAGCACCCCATTTGGCCAGAACTGGGGCCAAGAGATGTAGGGCTTAGGCAGGACATGGAGTGGGGTGGGCAGGATTTACAGAACATAAAACCAAGACAAGGAATGAGGGCTTGCTGGTGGAAGTAATCCCTAACAGAGGCCCTGCAGACAGGTTAATGGGTCCTGAGTGTGAAAAGAGTTAGATGGAGCTGGAGAAATCTAGAATGAAATGGCTGATGGAGACCAGTGAGATTAGAGGAGAAGTAGATTCAAAGCAGAATGTAAGAGGGAGTCTGAAGGAATCACTGGAACCACTTACAGAGCTGCATGTATGGGCACAGCCTGGGCTGTGGGCAGGCAGAGTAGGTAAGGGACCACCTTGCTCAGAAAGCCAACAGAAGAATCATCTGTAAAAATGCTTCAGAGCCTTTTCCAAAATACCAGTTTAAAATATTGTATGAAGTCCCCCCTGTTAATTACTTTTGGAGCTAATAAGAAATATGTGGTTCAATTTGATTACCCTGCTTACCTTTGCTGCCAGGAAACTCAAGGCTAAAGTTGGGGTCTAACTTGCTTGTTATAGATGCTTTTTCACACCATCATTTTCCTTCTTTTCTTTTTCTATTTTACATTACCCTTAATTTCTTAGTTTACCCTTATATTCCAAGTATACATTTGAGCATTGACCCTCTGTACAATAGAATATCTGAGTATAACTTGTAGTTGGCTGTCCGGATCTACAATTCCTTCCTATCCAAGATTCTGGATCTGTGGATTCTACCATCCGCAAATTGTGTAGTACTGTAGTACTGAGCACTGAAAAAATCCATGTATCAGTAGACCTACACTGTCCAAACCCATGTTGTTCAAGGGTCCACTGTTTATTTATGTGCATATATTTTGCCTCCTGCCAAGCAGCATGGAATCCTATAACTTTCTCTTCTGTTCATGTTAGATTCTATAAAGGAAACCAACACAATGGAAACCTAGTCAATTGAGAGTTAAAAAACAGAACAAAGTCCTACTTCGCTTCTCTTGGCAGAACTAACGATCCCAACAGGTGTATCCAAAATGCTGCAAGGTAAGCTGAGCCATGGGAACATCGTGCTCTGAACAAGGCAGTTCTTTTTCCCAGAAGAAAATGAATTCATTTGGAATATTCAGCCCCAAAAAGCAGAGCTACTCCATTTCACTCCCATTGTGTGCCGTATGGACTCTGTGACTCAGTGTAGCCCCTTGGCGGCAGTCAGAAAGGTACCCTTGGGAAGTTCAGAGAATACACTCTAGACGGTGTTCCCAGTGGAAGGTGAGAAGGTGAACATCCTCATTCTGAACCTCCGTGTCTGATGCCCACCTCCCATATAAGCTGCAACTCTGTCTGAGAATGGCTTTTCTCTAGAGTCCTAACCCATTCTGTTGGGAGGTGTTGCTACTTTTAAGTTCCCACTGGGATTCTGGAAGCCTCTGTTTTGTCCTTTTCACCTTCCGCTTCTTTTTTCTGTTCCTTTCTAAATTTTGCTCTCAGCGTGCTCTGCTGTAAACTGTCAGATGCACAAATAGCAATAGCTTCCCGGGAAAGGTTTGCTGCTGCAGGAGGAGGGTCCATGCCAAGGAAAGGAGGGAAGCCCGGGCCACAGCTTCAGGGAAACCGCAGCACTCAGATTGCAGTTTCAGGAGAATTGTTTGATTTCCACTAGGGATTCTGAACCAGAATTCACCGTGGAAGCTGGCTCTAATTTCTCCTCCTTGGGGGATCTTTGAGCCCCACACATCCCCTGATTCCTTGGCTTTCTTGTTTCCTTTGTTTAATGTTGAAGAACAGTTCATTACCAGAATCTAGTCTCTAATCTTGGCATTCATGGAAACAAAGATGGAAACAAAAGCTGAGCGTTGATAAGGCTTCAATGGTCAGGTTTACCCCAAGAGGAAGACATAACACATCCTAAAGTCTGGTTTCAGTTCTCAGCAGCTTTCTGAGAATTTCTGACCTTGAGATGTAAGATGTCACTGTCCTAGGGCTTGTCCACCTCGCCAGATTATTGAAATACCCAATGCTGGCTAAGTGTCAAGGAAGCAAGACCTCGCTCCCTGATTGCTAAGACATCCGGCCAAGAAGCTCTGGCAAAGGAAGGTCTCCTGAGTGCACTTCCTTCCATCCTGCAGTGAATTAACTGGGTCAGCTAGGGTCAAGGAGCAAATATCGAGTGACACATTTTTCTCCCTCTTTCCCTAACACGTCCCCAGACACGGCCTCTAGGGAGCAGGAGGACGGAAATGCAGGGACCGGATGAATGCGCCAGGCCAGGCCCCTCAGAAAGGAGAGGAAAGAATCTTCTCCTCTTATCCCTTCTGCAGATTGATCTCAGGTCTCCAAGTAAATGACTAGGAGCAAATTCAGGCAGAAAGGAAGTTGCTGAGACCGAGGAGAACTTGACCTGATAGATATGGATGTAAAGTACATTTATTCAGTGAGCTCCTACTTTGTGCTGTACTCTGCAGATACCTTCTCCTTTAACCCCCAGACAGTCGTGTGAGGCAGGCCTTGTTGTGCACCCCAACTTTACAGATGAGGAAAACAGAGCAGAGAGATTTAATCATTTGCCCAAGATTCCACAGCTGCCAGCATTGGCAGATCCGGGATTTGAACCTGGGCAGAGACCTCTCCGGAGGGAATCTGATTGGGGTCTAAACTGGAGGGAGACTCCTGCAGCTTGAGCTTCTGGGAAAAGTGTCTTCAAGGGAGGAGTGAAGTTGCCAGATTGGCAAATTAAAATACAGGATGCCCAGTTAAATTTGAATTTCAGATAAATGACAAATTAATAGTGCTTTAGTATAAGTCTTTCTCACGTTGTTTATCTGAAATTCAAATTCAACTGGTTGGCCTATATTTTGTCTGGCAGCTCTAACTATAGGGCTACTTTTGTTTCTCTTGCCTTTCTCTCACATGAAGTAAGCAATCTCCCCACTCCCTTAGATTTCTCCTCCTGTGTCCTGTGGCACGTCTGAGCTGTTTCCTCACCTAATCTTGCCTCCAAATCAGTTGTTACCAATGATCTAATATTGCTTGAACACCCATAATATGCCAGGGCTTAGCTGTTGTTCAGAGAGGGGTGGCCTGTGCCCTCTGGGACCATAGGTGTTAGGGTACCAGCTCTGGGCATCCTTGCTTCCCACCATAGAAGTAACTGCTGGTAGGGGTGAGATGTGCCACCAGAGGGCCAAGAAGACTCAGCTAACTCACTGTCTCAACCAGAGGGGTTCTGCTTCTAAGACGCTTATGTTTCCACTGACGGTTTCACTTGGGCAAAGATTTCCATAAGTAAAAACAAGTTATTGAAGATCACTGATCTGGGTTGTTCTGTTCTAAAGCAGTGCTTCTCGAATGTCGGTGTGCAAAGGGATCATCCAGGGATCTGATCAAATGCAGATTCTGATTCAGCAGGTCCGGGGCGGGGCCTGAGAATACACATTTCTAATAGTGCTGATGCACTGAGGTGTCCATGGAGGACACTTCAGTACTCAGTGTCCTCACAGACACGTGGACAGACATTATTTTTCTTTTCATCTTTGTTTCTTGATGTTATCCCTTAATCTATGCCTGTCTCTATATCTATCTCTATGTCTGTCCATCCATCTATCTGTCTATTGTCTTCACCATGACTGTTTTGTACAGGTATTTGGGCAAGATCAGTGTGACTGTCCATCCCACTGAGTGAGCAGTGAGATACCCATGGTTACCAGGGGGTCATAAGACAGAAGAGAAGGGACACAGTGCCTTGAGTTGTTCCTTTTGGAAGAGCATTCCTTCCTTGGATAGTGTGAGTTCTTAAATATGTCATCCACCCTGGAATGGTCTCTCCCTCCTTGATGTCCTACCAAGGTCAGAGTCCACCATAAGAATTTTATATTTGCTAAATGTGGAAGTCCAACAGACCTGACACCATTCTGAGCCTTAAAAAAAAATCTGTAACCCTTGCATGACCAAATGGGACTCTTTATGGGTTGTGTGGAATCCTAAGAAGTCCTCTGCACAGATTAAAGGCAGATCATGGCTTTTATATTGAGGTGGGAAGCCCCATGGAAAGACTGGCAGGACTCCCTGGCAGGGCCACTATCTCACTTTTGTGCTTCTGTAAAACAGCTTGCTTCTAGGAGAGTGGAACCTACCCCTAAGATCCTATTGGTTCCCAAGGCTCACTCATGATTGGTCCATTTCTAACACCTTATTTGCATATGATGTTGCAAAATGTTGCAAAGTCTTGACTGCTAGCCTATAAAAGCCTGTGTAAACCTACACATAGGGTCCAGAGCTTGGAGTGTTAACTCCTCTGTGCCTGCCAGCGTAATAAACCTGAGTTCTCCAACTTTCTGAGTGCTGCTTGGTCTCTCACCAAGATCCAGGTTGCTGTGACACTGAGCTGTAACACTTTGTTGTAACAATATATGAAGGAGATCATTTCCATTTCCTTCCCTGTTTTGTACAAATAGGAAACAAAATATTTAGGCCTGGGACACCAGCCCTGGCCTCTTATCTGATTAGATTTTTTTCACTTTCTGTTTTATCTCAAATGTACTCATTTCTGTTAGATTTATTGCTCTTCATTTTAAAAATTAAAATGAAGTGTTTATTTCTTGGCCACAGATGATATCAACTGCTTCTGCCTGGGAGTGACTTAATTCCCCCTCCTCTTCCTTTACAGCTGTGACCTAGTTAATTGTAGGTGGGGAACAAACTCTGAAATCGTTCGACTTTCTGCTTTGCTTAGAAATCTTGCTCCATTAAATTGTAGGATGTCCTCCTTAATAACAGGAAGTCAGGTTCCCAGATCAGCAACATTTGTGTCCTTTGTGCATTGAGATAAAGAAGAGTAAGTGTTTTGCCGGCAGTTTCCTGGTGGTTAAGTGAGAGGGGAGAGAGGAGAGAGGCAGACACAAGAAAACGACACAAAGATGAGTCACTCATTGCTAAAACAAGAGTCTAAACGCTCTTTGTTGATGGCGGATTGTAACCTCTGAATGTTCTGCCCTCCCGGCCACAGGGACAAAGGAGTAAGTGATTCAGGGTCTCGGTTTGGCTGTTTCATGCTGGCCTTTGGGGCACTCAACTCCTGAAACACCACATTACTAAGAAACCATTTTAACTGTGGAATCAACACGCATTACTAAGGTTCAGGCTTTTCAAGTCAACGAGTGGGTCCTTATGGTGGGAAGAAAGATTGGATTCCTTTTAACAAAATATTTCTTTTAAGTATTGAATTTCTTTTTCAAGTGGGTGGGAGGGGCAAGGAATGACTGAGTGGAAGTTCCTTAAGTGTTGATTTTCCATTCTGCATATGGCGAAAAGTTCATTTATTAGCCCCTACTGTGATACTCAGAGGCAAATGGCAGTTCTTTTGAAAAGAGTGTCAAAGAATGGAATTGGGAACAGTACAAACCATGAGTGACCCACATCCATTTCTCTCAATTGCCCTAAATCCAAGCATCAAGTTGTGTCGTGGGCCTAGATCAGCAGTTCTCCCGAAGTGTAATGCCGAGGGAAGTTTCAGTCTCACCTGGGAACATGTTCAAAATTCAAATGCCAGGGCTCTACACCTGATCCACTGAGTCCAAAAGTCTGGGCTGAGGCCTGGAAGTCTGTTTTGGCACATCCTGCAGGTGATTCTAATGCAGGCTAAAGCATGAGCACGCTGGCCTGGACTCTGAGGGAACATTATGACTTAAAGGAACTCGTCCTCGAGGCACAGAGACCTCAGTGCTGGGCTATGGCCATGCTTCTTTTCCACGGTAGGATCACTGAGGTGTTTATTTAAGAACAGCAATACCAGCTCTCTCCCTCAGGCCCATAAAATCGGAATCCTGAGGGGTGGGGCCCAGGCAAAGCATTTCATTAAAGCTTCCTGGGTGATTCTGACGGGAAAGCAGGGGCCAGGTAAGGGAGGGATGCTAACTTGGCTGGAATGCTGACGCCTGGGGAGAGGGGGCCACAGTCTGTCAAGCAGGATCCAGGCAGGCCTTGCAAACTTGACATTCCAGGCAACGGAGATGTCCAAAGCTACTGGTGGCATCACTGTGATGGGTGGCGGCAGTGGGGGTGGGGGGCGTTTCATTCGGAACCAATTGGTAGTAACCTGTCAGACCCCGCCTTGCAGGTCCCTCCCAGGTACAAGTGTGACAACTGCTAACTCCCCCTCCCTAAATTGGCACAGGTCAAATCCAGCCAAGGTCCCGGAGGCCAGCTGGCCCTAGCAGGAAGCCTCCACTGGCTCTGAAGCCTGGTATCTAGTGGCTTAGGGTGTGCTGGGGACCCTCATGTCCCCAGGCTGTGGTTGTTTCCTCCCTAGCCCGGGCTGGACCAGCATGCTTGTGCCTTTGACCCTGATCTGTGTCTGCTTCTCCGTGAAGACTGGAGCCTGCTGGGGCTGCCGTCCTGATGCCTCGCTCTAGCTAACCTTGCTCTAGTTGGGGGCCCTCCTTCAGATCAGATCAGATCCCAATCCCTCTCCTGTATCTTTCCACATCCTGATGCCTGAGCCTACTTCAAACCCACCACCAGAAGCCAACCTACATTCAGGATAATTTAAATGGGGCCACGGCCTCAATAGCCTGAAGCCACTGACCCCTAAAACACCCCAGGCCAGTGTGATCTGCCCACATGGCACCACCCAACCCCAACTTCCTTTTATTATGCTTGGCCCTCAAATGGCAAAACCTGCCCCCTCATGCTAAGGCCCCATGAGTCACTATGAGCAGAGTGTTCAGTGCTGAGTGTCCAGGGGGATGGAGCTGTGAGGACCACGCAGCATGCCACCTGAGCTGGACTTCAGAGCTGGACCTGGGTTCCAGCCTAGGAATGCGATGCAAATCAAGCAGACATGGGAAAGGTCAGGTTCACCCAAGGGCCACCTGAGCAGGGCCCATTAGGGTAAACAAGTCCTAGAGGTCAGCAGCTGTGTGTCTATCTGTGGGAAAGGTCCCAGGCTGTCTCAGGAGCGGCCAGGAACAGGACAGGGCAGAAGCAGTAGGGCAAAAGATGACTATCTAACGGTATAGATAAGTTCCTTTAAAAATTAAACATAGGCTCATCAGATGATCCAGCAATTTCATTTCTGGTTATAGAGCCAAAAAAAAATGAAAGCAGAGAATCAAACAAGTATTTGTACACCCACGTTCATAGCAGCCTTATTCACAAAAGCCACAAGGTGGAAGCAACCCGTGTCCATCAGCAGATGAAGGGATAAACAAGATATGGTATATGCATACAATGGACTATTATTCAGCCTTAAAAAATGAAGCAGATTCTAACACACAGGCTACCACGTGGATGAACCCTGAAAACATTATGCTAAATGAAATAAGCCCAGTCACAAAAGAACAAATACAGTGTGATTCCACTTGCCTGAGGTACCCAGAGTAGGCAAATCCATGGAGACAGAAAGTGGAATGGCGGTTGCCAGGGGCTGGGGGCAGTTTTCATGATGGGGACGGAATTTCAGTTTTGCGTTCTAAAGATGAATGGTGGTGATGGTTACACAACAATGTGAATCTACTTCATATCATTGAATTGTATACTAAAAAATGGTCAAAATGGTAAAAAAAATTTTTTTGTTTATGTATATTTTACAACAATTTTTTTTTAAAGATTAATATCTAAAACCCAGAGGGTTAGAGCATGTGAAACCTGCCAGGTAAATGCTTCACCCAGGAAATGAAGGAGTTGTCATCCTGGTTTGGGCTTCGAACACACGTTTAATTTCATGAAGCCCTTGCCATGTAGGTGGTTGTTTTTTACATTGTGAAATCCAGCCTGAGTTTTGGTGGAAGAGGTGGGGTGTTCCCTTGAGAGGGTGCCTCAGGCTGCTTAATTGTGGTCAAACTCACGAAGGAGGTCTCAGACCCGCCCATTACCTGTCCTTAATTAACAAGAAGCCTGCTCCCAGCTGTGACACAGCAAGGCCATCTTCCTGGGTTTATTAAGAAACACGAGCAGAAGGCACTTAGCTCCTAAGCGTCTCCTCACAGCCGAGTCTTAAATCATCACCTTTGTTTCTGCATCGAGGAAGAAATAACCAATACCCTGATCCAATTTCCTCCCTCTCTCATGGAAATTTACCTCAAATTATGCCACATAGAGACCTTTTTGAAAAAAAGGAAAGAATTCATCATACTGTATTGTTCATGACAAGTCAAACAAAGTCTCAGCTAGTTTCCCTTATAGACGTTCAGATGCTTTCATGGCCTGGGTGGGTGTAATTACGTTTTTTCTCTTGAATCATTAAAAGCCATTACATTTCTTCCCAGCGCCTGCTTTTCTACTCCTCCTGCCTGTCCAATTTTAGGGTTGCCAGTTGAGGAAAAGGACCTCTTGCAAATTCAGAGAAACAGTGAGCCTTAGGTTAAGTAATTGTTTCACTTATATGGGCCGTCTGGCGTCTGTCAGAAATTGGGAGGCCATGGAAGAGATCTAAACAAAGGGAATTTTTAAAAGATTTTTTCTTATTGAAGTATAGTTGATTTACAGTGTTTTGGGTGTACAGCAAAGTGATTCAGTTATATATGTATAAAAAGAATATATATATTCAGATTCTTTTCCATTATAGGTTATTACCAGATATTGGCAGATATTGAATATAGTTACCTGTGCTCACAGTAGGTCCTTGTTGTTTTTTCTATTTTATATCAGTCGTGTGTTTCTGTCAATCCCAAATCCCTAATTTATCCCATCTCCCGCTTTCCTCTTTGGTAATAAGCAAAGGGAGTTTCAGAAGGCTGAAGTGGGTACCTGCTGGAGCCCTCCTTCCTCCTCACCTGTACTCCTGTAGCTTGGCAGATCCCAACTCACCTGCTTCCTTCCCCCTGCAGGTCATTATGCCCTAGTGGGAGCTTGACTACTGCCCAAGCAGGGAGGCTGTGAAATCCCCTGTCAGGTAGATGGACCAGGGTCCAGCCTGCCATGCTTTCCCTCCAGCCTTCTGCCCAGCTGTGAATACCTGGCTTGCCTTTTTGTATGTCTTTTGGGATGTTTGCTCTCAGTCCACCTAATTTCTGGCCTTCTGGTAGACCTGAACTCTAAATTCATTATTCACAGACATTTTGATTGTCTGCTTTGCACTCATTGATTCCCCTTGACCTTTAAACTCTGGATATCTCTGGATGCCTGGGTCCACTGTCCTGATTTGCTAACCATAATCTGCCTGCATCTCCAACCCCAATATAATTGTTGGTTTTCCAAGCTCTGTTGCTAAATCCTAAGCCATCTTTACTACCCCCGGTCAGCCATGGATGCAGAACAGAGCACACCACTCGTAATCAGGCTAATTTAAATGGTTCCAAAAAGCAGCACTCCAAATAGATATTTTCATCCATAAGAGATCTTAATGAGAAAGTACAGTATTAAATTCTTCAGTGGTCACCCAGGCAACTCACCACATTGATGAGCTTATCCTAAGACAGATCTAGTTGTGTATATACCAAAGGATTTGCTTCTTGGCTCACTTTGAGTTTGTAATACAAATGTCCAATTCATGGACTAACCCAACCCTCACTCAGCAACTCCACTAAGGAACTCATGGTTGCTTTTCCTCTGATTTTATGTGTTTTGGGGTTTACTGTCATTGTTATGTGTGTTGTTTCATAAGAAGACTTTTATTAACTCTAGAAAATGTGAGGGACTAGAAGAGAATGGATTTGTTGCCACTACCACGTTGGAACACCGTCTCTAGAGGCAGACATAGCTGTGGGTGGTTGGGGTCCTGCCCTCTGGACTGGGTGACACTAAGGATACAGAGCACCAGTGTGGGACAACATGGTGGTCAGGAGGTGGTCTCCCGGCTGGGCTCCTCGGATGGCAGGCATCCTTTGTATCTCCACTTTCCTTTTCCCCTTGAGAAAAGCATTCTAAGAAAGCAAGGGGAAAATGTAGCTTAGAGAATGGCTTCCCAGAGTCATTATCTCACTAAAATTGCATCTGACCTACAAAAGTGGCATCGACCTCACCTCCATTAGCAAGGCCATTCCATCCCCATTCATCATGCCTCCAGCATTGTCATTGTCATAGTGTGTCATGTCTTCACTACTGAGTAAGAAAGGGGACACAGAGCTAACCCTATATGCCTGCTCTTTGAGAGGCCAAAACAAGGACAATGGAGACTCCTGTGACCCAGCTTAAGCTCCTCCAGGGTAGATTTTATGAAGGCACGTCACCCAAAGGCAGCAGAAAAAGTCACAAGCCTATGCTTTTGTATAAAATACACATTTTCGTTCATTCTTTGTCCTTATATTTCTATTAAGTTCAAGACACTAAGGATTTTAAAAAAAAAAAAAAGTAGGATTGCTGAATTAGAAGGAATTTTAGAGAGGAAAGAGACGCTTTACTAGAAATGAGTAACCAATGTTTGAAAACTAATCTATTATTATGAACCACGTAGTATTATACACAGGGTAACGCCCGCAGCTGGGGCAAGAGTTAAAAGGAATTTAAGCTATAGGCAAAAAAGTAAATGTTCTTGTCACAATTTACCTCTTTCCAACTCTACCTCCCTTCCTTTATGTCTGGAGAAGAAACATTAACTTCCTCCTCACCGAGTTATCCTCAAACATCCTCACAGATTCTAGACACAAATTTTCTAATGTCTTCTTTGTTCTACTTGGAGGGAAAGTTATCTCTCGACAGCTCTCCTCTGAGCAGTAACTCACCCGCGTGTTCCTTTGTGAGAAGGAAGTGGAGGTGGTTCTCAAGCAGCAAGCAGACCCTTCTCCCCACGTTACAGCTTCACTCCTGACAGTCCCCAGACCATTTATCTTTCCAAGTGTTTGCAAGCTCGAAACGAACCTGGGAGTCTATATTTTCACATAAGGCAGTGATCACATAAACACATACTTGCAAAATATATGTTCAAAAACCATCCTGGGCCACTGAGTTCCATGGAAACCAAATAATAAGAGATTAAGAGAGAAGCTGGGGGCCTTTAATTTCTCTTCAGGGTCTGGAATAAAATCAGGAGGCCCTTGATTTTATTTCTACTGGGGCCTGGCATGTATATGAGAACTGACTTTCGTAACCAGGGTAATTGATAGGATGACATCACTTTTATGGCCCCAGGATCCCTTGTGTAGTGGTTTGTAGAGCTGGGGTGGAGGGGGGGAATATGTCTAAACATAGCTCTTGGCGTGCAGCTCTGCAGCGCTTAAGCCAGAGGGCAGCTCCTGCCTTTCTGCTACTTTCCCAGGGACCCAAAATATTTTTATGTACCCGGCTAAGCATTTTTTAAAAATTATTCACCCACCCGCAGATGATCAGAGTGCACTCCCTAGCAT
The DNA here is from genome assembly GCF_048773025.1 of Camelus bactrianus. Lineage (NCBI taxonomy): Eukaryota > Metazoa > Chordata > Mammalia > Artiodactyla > Camelidae > Camelus > Camelus bactrianus. Next base: position 8,882,640 of record NC_133573.1, read on the forward strand.
TTATATGAACGGGTTCTCTTGGGTTCCCAGGTTAAAGAATGGTGACGTACTGATGACTCTTGGTCAGAGCTGGGACATTTTCCAGACCCAAATATGGGATTAAATGTGTGAGTGGGCCAGCCTAAAATGGCTCAGGGTTTCAAAAGATTGTTTGGGTTTGAGTTTTGCTGGTCACCCACTCACTTTACCATACAAGCACTATTTCTAAATATCCTTTTCCCAAAGAGCTGGCGCTGGGATTACAAAGTGACAAATGGGAACTTCTAGAAGTGTTTGGACTTTTCCCAGATGGTGGGCGTCAGAGTGTCAGGAGCAGAAGGAGAAGGAGGGGGAGGGGAAATTCTGGGCTCTCCTGCACCCTCTGTCCTGGTTTCCTCGGAGTCCATCTACAGGCCTGGGGTTCAGTCAGGAAAGAGGGCAGGTCGGCCCTCTAAAGGCAGCACTGTCTCCTGGCTGTGGGACCCCATCCTACCCAAAGGCCATGCATAGAACTCAATCAGGAAGGCAAGATCACTATCACTTCATATCCACTAGGATGACTATCATCAAGGACAGGCATTGATGAGGTTGGCAAGGATGTGGAGAAATTAAAACCCTCGTACACGGCTGGTGGGAACGTAAAATGGTGCAGCCACTATGCAAGAACAACTTGGCAGTTCCTCAAAAGGTTACGCTTGGAGTTAACATATGATCCAGCCATGCCACTCCTAGGTATCTCCCCAAGAGAGATAAAAAATATACATCTGCACAAAAACCTGTGCATGAATGGCCACAGCAGCACGATTCATGATAACCCCAGGGTGTAAACAACCCAAATACCCACCGATGGATGAATGGAGAAGCAACTGCGTTATCTCTACCCAGTGGAATTTTATTTAGCCAAAAAGAAGTCAAGTGCTGATACGGGTCACAACAGGGATGAACCTTGGAAACGTGCTAAGTAAAAGGAACCAGTCACAAAGACAACATGCGTGTAAAGTGTCCAGAACAGGCAAATCTAGAGAGGTAGAAGGCACATTAGTGGTTGCAGGTGGCTGGGGGAAGGAGGGAAAAAAATGGGAAGTGGTGACGCCTCTCTAATGGGGATGTGGTTTCATTTTGGGGTGATAAAGATGTTCTAAAATTAGACCGTGGTGAGGGTTGTACAATCCAGTACACTTTAAATGGGTGAAGTCCATTGAATTGTACACTTTAAATGGGTGACGTGTATAGTATATCAATTATATCTCAATAAAGTTGGGGGGGGTTAGAATACTAACAAAGGATTATGGGCCACCTTCATTTGAAGATTGAAGCCTCCAATTCTGCCCAGATCAGCGTTTTGGTTACACAAGGAGCTTTAATAAGAAAGACATTCAACAGATGGAAGAACTAAATGTACGATAGATTCAAACCTAATTTGGATCCTGGGTTGGAAGTCAGGAGGGGAATATGCAGTTCAAGTTGAATTTAGTAGCTAAGAGCGTATGTCACACAGAAATGTTAACTGTACACAAAACCCAAAAGCAACCTGCTTTCTACAAAACCTGAAGATGGTGGACGTTTCTGAACACGCCTGTGCTGCACCCCGCCCCAATGATGCAATGATGTGGATTCACTGATTTTCCAACACCTTCTCAGGCTCACTTTGGAATATTCTCCTTAGTTCTTCCAAGAGAACAGATGTGGCTTTTAGTAAGGCCTTAATTCTGGCTGAAATGTCTTGGCGTTGGGTCTCAACTGGGCGGGGCCTCAGTGTTGGAGAAACTGCCCTTTACCCTCAGGTTCTGTAAAGGATAACGTTAACACATTCAAGAGAATCTTTTCCAAAGTGCTACTTGTGCCTCCTGCTAGCTGACCTTGACCTGACAGATTGTAGGGGTTCTCCTGTCAGTCTTCACATTTTCTAAAAGAGATGTCAATAAGTCATCAGTGAATAATCAAGATGGGGTAGCTAGATTGCATTTCTGAATATTTTCTTCCGTTGCTATAAATAGACTTCTCTGCATGTGTGCCATTTCCTGTGCGCTGGTGTGTTTGCAAATTTCACTCATCGTGGCGATACACGTGACTTCCAACTTAGCATTTTTTCCAAGTTCTTCTCAAAGCAGTAATTATGTCTGGAAACATCCCTGGAGTCAGGCAGAGGCACTTATTGCTTTTTTAAAAATTCCTCTGTCTTTACAAAAACAGTAAAGGAGAGTCTGGGAGCAGGGATGGAAAACCCAAAGGCATGAGATCGAGATAGTGGGGCCACAGGTGGGAGCAGCCGGGAGAGGGGTGCCCAGTCAGGGCCCTGCATGGCCCCATGTGCACTTCGAGGTCCCACCCGCCTCTCCTGCCTTTGTCCCGGGCAGGAACTCCTGGCTTCACGACGCTTGCCTCCCCACAGGGTCAGCCCTGGATTTAGAGTCCCCAGGTTCGATTCCCTTCCCAAATGTGCAACCACAGATCCCAGCCTTCCTTCCTACCATTGATGTCACTCCAGAGCACACAGTAGGCAGACGAGCAGCAACTGACCCAATCAATGCCTGGACTCGTGAAAGGAGGGACAATGCAGAACCGCTCTTGGTTACATTCTCCCGGTATCTTATGATGTTCCCCTCCCTTCACACCCAGCAGGTCACTGATTCTTTACTCTTTAGGTTAAGTGATCAACTGCCTAAGTGGCAAACCACCTAGAAAAACCCCGATTTTCTGTTATTTTTGAAGAAAAAATAAAGTACTTAAAAGGAGCTGGGAGTCAGTAAGACAAATCCAGGTTGTTGGCTTGCCTAGTGAGCCTGGTGTCACATCCCAGCACCACTGCAATGTCCGTGTCACCTGGACAGGTCACTCTGACCTCCTTCTCTGTAAAATGAGGGTGCACGCACACACACACAGACACACGTACCCACACGCACACAGACACACAGACACACAGACACAGCACATCTGTATCTAACTGCCCCAAGCATGATAAATCCCTTTTTAAAGCATCATGGTCGATGGTAGTGGTGCTATTTGCATGCACAGGCTGTCATCTCAGATGCTGCCCTGCGAATGTCTGAATTAGCAGCCTAAAGTCCAGGGCAGAATCAGAGACAGGATTAAAGAGACAGAGCCCAGGAAACTGGGTAGCCTCCTCCACCGGCACTCGGGCACACCCTGTCCCTGTAACCTGTGCTTCCGTGGGCTCAAAGACACCTGCTGCTACTACCAGACTCAGACTGCAGATCCAGAGCAAGTCTCCCCAGAGGACATCCCTGTGCCCTTGTGTGGTAAAGACATCAGGGCAGTTTGAGTAGGTCTTGCTGTTCTCAAGAATTAATATGTTTATATTTAGGCATGTTTTTAAAAAGCTTATTATGGCACCTTTCAACTTAACAGATTCCCAGACCATAAGCTAAGTATATATTTCACTTTTTAAAAAATTTTTAAAGTCACATTATTTAATCAGAGAGTAAAACAGTGCCTTTAAAACTGTCCCCAACTATTCCATAATTACATGCTCTGGATAAGAGGCTGGTTCACAGCCAAAATCCCCAAAGGATGAAGAGCATGAGTCTCGGGACAGAGGCAAAAGCCAACCACGATAGAGCTTGCCTTTGCTTTTTTCTTGAAAATACCAAGGCAGTTAGCTAATGTTAATGGAACAATCACTTTCCACACCCTATTTCTTTTTTAATTTAGCTTCTTTCTTTTTCTCTCTCCTTCTTTCCTTCCTTCTTTCCTTCTTCTTCCTTCCTTCTTCTTCCTTCCTTCTTCTTTCTTTTCTTTTCTTTTCTTTCTTTCTTTCTTTCTTTCTTTCTTTCTTTCTTTCCTCCTTTCTTTCTTTCTTTCCTCCTTTCTTTCTTCTTTCCTTCTCCCTCCCTCCCTCTTTCCCTCCCTTCCTTCTTTCTTGTAAAATTATCTCTGCCGATGGAATGTTTATAAAAAGACAAGATTCCTTAGTAACCCCCACCCCAATCCTTTACTATGGGGTGTGTGAAAATAAAGGAATAATACTCAGGAATGAAATCATGCAGTTTTATCCATGGAGCCATTACTCAGGGAAAAATGATAAAACTCATCAAAGAAGAGTTTAAATGAAAATAACCTTCATCTATTCATGAAATTAATTAGTGCGTGGATCCTCTAGCAAAAGGAAAAAAGGGATCCAGAGAAGATGATTTAGAGAAACATCAATTTTGAAATGATCTCAAGAGTCTTCATCTCTCAGTAGTAGATAATATCCTTGAATTATCTAATCATGGCAAATGCTTCAAAAAAATTAAATTCAAATATACGCCACACCCTGCATTATTCACATCTGGTGACTTAATCCCCACAACAGCCCTGAGAGGTTGGTGGGAATCCCATCTCACAGATAAAGATCTACTAAATCAGAGAAGGTAATCTGTCTAAGGTCACACAGTTAGTGGTAGGGGGGAGTTCAGACTGCCTCGTGTCTGACTTCAGGACACTCCCGGAGTTAGTGTTGCGAGCTGTGTGCATTGTGTTCTACCACTTTTCTGATGATCTTAAAGGTTGAAGTTGAAGAGACAAGATAATCAATCAAAAGAATGAGCAGAAGGCAAATATGCCTCAGTAACTACCCTGCACTCAAAACGACATTGAGACTAAACACGCTCTTCCCTTAACTGTACAGGTCGTCTTGTCTGAATCCTCTGCCGCCAATTCCCTCCCCTTCTCCCTCTGGAATCGCATCTTTTGGTGTATAATCAATTGAATTAGGATACAGATGCCCTTATGAAACATGGTTAAAAAAATAAGCAAAACAACAATCATAATAAATAATAATAATCAACAATAATCAAAACTCAGAAGAACTTGATTGACACCTCAAATAGCTGTTCTTTAACTGGATGTCTTTCCTGTGACGTGATAAGGTCACAGAGCACTTATAGAAGATGGCCCATCCTGGGGAAGAAGGAGAGACTCCCTTTACCCGCTTTTACCCGCTTTCCTCCAAAATCGCAGATGTGGATGTTAAATCTAATAGATAAGTTTTCCCACTGCCCTTTTCTTCCTAACCTAAACTTGGGAAATTTTCAAAGTCCATGCCTTGGGTTTTTACAAATTGCCCACAGAAATAGCAGTTTCTCCGGGGTTGATCTAAACCTGGATTTTTTGCTTCGCTGTGCAAAAAAAAAAAAAAAAAAACCTCTGATTTGCGAAGTTTTAAGAGTTAAGAGACTAGATGGAATGCCTTGGGAATGTTGGCAGGGAGGCTGCAAATCCGTCCCCTTTCCCTCTCACCCTGGATGGAATCCCGGAGCCGCAGGAACACAGTGATGGCTCCGGGTTCACGTTCCTCCCCAGGCTCTGTTTGACCTGCCCCGGAGTCAGCCGGGGTGTCCGCCTCAGTCCACCCAGTGCCATTATCTGCGGAAGGAAGGCTCAGTTTTACCTCATCTCTGGGGAGTTCCCGGAGGCAGAGAGACCACATTTTAATTTAGGAGCCATTTGCTACTCCTTGAGGGAAAACAGTCCCTGAAGATGAGTGAGGGTGGTGGTGAGGGAAGGTGGGGGTGAGGAGACAGGAACAAGAGAGAGTTATTTTGATCGCATTTTTCCCGGGCTGATTATATCTTAGTGACATTTGAACTTTGGGAAAGAACACAGCCCTGCGTGTGGGGCCTGGGACCGAGGGGCAGAGGCGGGGCCAGGGGCTGGCATGGCTGCAGGGCCGCTGGGCTCCGAGGACCTGCTGAGTAGCTGGGACCGGCTGGCGTGGCGCCTGACTCGCCGGGCGCTGAGGACATGCCGAGGAGGGAACCTGCGGGGTCTGCAACTGGTGCTGAAGCCGTGGTGCATCTCCAGGGCTGTCTACCAGGTGGGACCAGAAGCCCTCTTCTGTTTCTTTGCAGCATGAGCAATCCGTGGGGAATGCTGGGGAAGGGGCGTAAAGGTGGTCACCCGGGTATCATGTGTAATAAATAAAGGGAGGGGTTTGCCGTGGTGCAGCACCTTCGAGGTGCCGGGCACTGGGAGAGGTGCTTTGTAAGCAGGACCTGATTCGGTTTTTCAGATAACCCAGTAACGTAGGTGTGTATGTCACCACTGGGGGATGAGCTTGTTGAAATAGGGATGGATGCAGGTTGTTCAGTTACTCAGCTGGTAAATGACAGAGCCCTGTGATTTACACCCAGGTTTTCCTGGCGCAAAGATGAGAATGCCCGTTCCACCAGTTCATGCTCCTCTCTCAAGAAATGCTGCCTTCTCAAAGTGTGTGTGTGTGTGTGTGTGTGTGTGTGTGTGTGTGTGTGTGTGTGGAGGTGGGGGGAGGGTGCAGGGGTAGCGACAAGCTGATGAGGGATGTTGGCTGTAGGGGGACAGGAGGGGAGGAGGGAAGAGTGCTGAGCAACACATCGGGTCCCCATTCTCACCTCCCCCCACTCGGGTGGCTTCCCTAGCAGCCTCTGAATTCAGACATCCACACACAGCCTCTTCTCAAATGTGAGAAAGAGGGAAAGCTTTCTGCAGAAAGGTGGCCCTTCTGAGTCAATTGGCGAGGGCTCCAGAGTTCTTAAAAAGGGGGAAACCAGAGTCTGCTTTCCTGTCCATCTGTCCAGACCCGGGCGTTAAGCCAGGCCCCTGCCAGCCACGGGGGGTGGGGGGACGCCTCAGTCCTGACAGCGCAGCTGCACCTGAGAGGATGGAACCAGACTGGCCAAGGAGGGTGAAGGTAAATTAGCAGGGGGGTGGCTCCGCCCCTGCCCTGGTTCTGGAAGGAAGGTGTCACTAGCGCTTCCGCAGACGACGGCTTTTGGTACCACATTTAATTTCCCTAAGTCAGCTTGAGTGGTTTCGGCCCTCTCTTTGTTAGCTGGCTCCCCATACTGCTTGGAAGCAAGCAGGCACAGCTGGCCTTTGTATTTTGGGGTGTAATTTGGCGGCATAGAATCCCTTAATGAACCGTAATGGCTAAACAACACAGGACTACGTAGCTCCCACCCCCCACCCCCCTCCTGGCAAACCCGACTTGCCTTGAAGCGACAGCTCCTGGGAGGACGTGCCCAGGAGCCCTGACTTCAGGGAGCCACAGCCCTCCCAGAGCCCCCACTCCTGCGTCTTCATCTGCCCTGTGGCAGACAGGATGAAGACCATTCAAGTGGCTTCTAGAAATGAGGTGGGTTTTTTCCCAGAATTCTTGTGTTTGAAGGGCACATATCTATAGGTTTACTATAAACAGCAAACACGCCTGTAATGGATCATCTATAAAAGAAACTTGGGAGAAGACTTCCCGAATTTGACAACAATCTGAAAAGTCTGCACAATGTTTCCAATGACAAATGGTGACTCTGAAACAATTCTGGGGGGAAAAATCTCCCCCAGGGGAGATGCAGGCGATAACTAGCATGGTTGCTTGTCCGTCTGATGATTTTTCTGAAGACTTGGTTTAGAGTCAGATCTCAAGGAGCTTGGTGTTTGGGGGTAATTCCTTAGTCGGGATCAGTCTGTCTTATTTGTTGCTGACTTCAGGAGTTTGGGAGCCCTGGCGTCTTACCTCGGTCTCCCACTCTGTCTCCTACTTGCCATCTCTCCATTTCATCAACTTACGTAAAAATCAAGATTCTAAACCAAGTGAGCAGGGCGGGCCAGCCCCACATCAGGGGGCTTTTTTAGGACCTCCCTTCATGTGATATGTGTGCTGAAGAGAACATTGAATTTTTGGCTACTAGACCTGGAAAAAAAAAGTATTCCTACTTCACCAGTTCATCAGACCCTCACTGAATGGCGGTTGTGTGGCTGGCCCTGGGTAGGCAATTAGGACTCAAAGGCTAATCACACCTCATGCTTGTCCATAGTTTGTCTCTGGCCAAGCCAGGCTGGTTAGCACAGAGGACAGATGCCTATGACCCACACAGTCTGTCTGCAGCCAGCAGGTCATTCCCACAGGTGGGTCTGGAATGCATTTGTTGAAGGAGAAGCCAGGATGGTAAGTCTAACTAGTCCACTGACCAAGGAGGCCAGGTTGACCAGTTAGCTGTCTACATAACCAGGCTAGAGAGCTTGAGGAAGGCAGGGAAAATGGAAGCAAAAATTAGCTGCACTGGACCAAGGTAGACTGAAGGAGTCCCAGACAGAACTTACCATCTCCTTGGCAGCTTTACCTACTCCTAGGCCCATCCACACTGGCAAGCAAGGTTGGTTTAAAGGGACACATAAAACAAAATACCCGCTTGACCGCAGGAGCTCACAGCCTGCTGGGGAAGAAAACAAACTGAATTTTCAAAGAAAGATCAGGGAGTAACTAATTTTGCTCGGGGAGGACTTTTGAGGAATTCTTTCATTCTCTCATAGGCTGCAGAGGATAGCTTCCTAGGAGTATAAAGGTTAAATAAGGGGGTATTTGTGAAAGGGTACTGCAAATACTATATAATGCAAAAGGGAAGTGTTGTTTTTGTTGGAGTCTAGTAGATTTACAATATTTTATTAGTTTCAAGCATACAGCATAGTGATTCAATAGTATTATGGATTATACTCCATGTAAAGTTATTACAAAATAATGGCTATATTCCCCTGTGCTATACAATAGATCCTTCTTGCTTATCTGTTTTATACACAGTGATTTGTACCTCTCAATCCCCTACCCATTTCTTGCCCTTCACCCCTTTCCTCTCCCCACTGGGAACCCCTAGTTTGTTCTCTGTATCTGTGAGTCTGTTTTCTTATATTCATTTGTTTGTTGTCTTTTTTAGATTCTACATATAAGTATTATCATACAGTATTTGTCTTTCTCTGTCTGACTTATTTCACTTAGCTTAATGCCCTCTAAGTCCATCCATGTTACCGCAAATGGAAACATTTTATTCTTTTTTATGGCTGAGTAGTATTCCATTGTGTATATGTACACCACATTTTCTTTATCCATTCATCTGTTGTTGATGGACACTTAGTTGTTTCCCTATCTTGGCAATTGTAAATAATGCTGCTATGAATATTGGGGTGCATGTATCTTTTCAAATTAGTGTTTTGGGGTTTTTTTCAAAACCCAAAATTCCTGGGTCCTGTGGCAGTTCTATTTTTAGTTTTTAAAGGAAGCTCCATACTTTTCTCCAGAGTGGCTGCACCAATTTACATTCCCATCAACAAGTGTACAAGGATTCCCTTTTCTCCATATTCTTTTGAACATTTGTTATTTGTGTTCTCTTTGATGATAGGTTGCTGCCATGTCTTGGCTGTTTGTAAAGAGTGCTGCCATGAACATTGAGGTGCGTGTGTCTTTTCAAATTAGTGTTTTCATTTTCTTCAGCTGTATACCCAGGAGTGGACTTGCTGGATCATATGGTAGTTCTAGCTTTAGTTTTTGTTGTTGTTTTTTATTGTACTATATTCTTAGTGTTTTTATCTTGGGAAAGATTCATCAAGAGCGCCTTTACTTGCTAGTGGTAAGGTGACTGATGGCCACTGTTATGTATTTTCTTTAGGCAATTGTGTAAGAAAAAGCTCTCAGTGTTTCTTTTCCCTCAGGCTGGTATCAACTCACAATGCTTCTGATGCCTAATGGGTAGGTTTTCCACACCAAGCAGTTCTGACACTAACTGCCTGGAGTCAGCACAGGTTCAGGGTGAGGGGTTGGTCCTACAGGACTGCCCAGCTTCAGACAGAAGTCACAAGCAGCAGGTCCCCTGTGCTCCCACAACTTCTGGCTGACTCGGCTACAAATCGGAGTTTCCCACCACCCCCTCCTTGGATTCAGTCATTTGCTAGAACAGCTCACAGAACTCAGGGAAACACATTTACCAGCTTATTATATGATAAAGGAAATGAGAAAGGATACAGATGAATGACTAGAGGGAGAGATTCACAGGGTGAGGTCTGGGAAGATCCTCAGTGCAGGAGCTTCTGTCCCTGTGGAATTGGGGCACACCACTATCCCAGCATGTGGGTGTGTGTTCACCAGACCAGAAGTTCCCCTAACCCTGAACTTTGGGGATTTTTTACAGAAACTTCATCACCCAAACATGATTAATCATTAACTCATTCTCCAGCCCCTTTCTCCTTCCCAGCAGATGGGAGTGGGGTTGAGATTTCCAAGCTTTCAAGCTTCTAATCATGGCTTGGTCTTTCTGGTTGACCAACCCCCAGGCTGAAGCCATCCAGGAGCCCAAGGAGTCACCTCATTAGAACAAAAGATGTGCATATCACCCAGGAAATTCTAAGGGATTTAGGAGCTCTGTGTTAGGAACCAGAAGCAGAGACCAAATATTAAAACAAAAGATGATCCTAGTGCTTTTATCACTCAGGAAAAATTACAAGAGTTTGAGAAGCTCTGTGCCTGAAATGGGGGACAGAGATCAATCTTTTTTTCTATTATTTTATAGCAATGCTCTCATGGTTTACAGTCTTCGTTGGCTGAAGTGATGGCTGTCACTTCCTGTCTAGACTTTTGATTCAACTGGGGAGCTTTTAAAGCCACCCTTGCCCAAGCCCAACTCCCACAGATTCAGATTTAATTGATCTGGGGCCTACGTATGTATATGTTTAAAGCTTTCCAGGTGATTCTATTGTGCATTGCAGCTGGAGAGCCTCTGAGCTGAAGGAGGCTCATTCCACTGTCAGACAGTAAGCAGATGCTTACAGAAACCCCAGTAGGCAGCATCTGTGTCACTGTGGGGACTACTTTATATACATATGTATATAAATTCCATGAGTCTTATCTTAGACTGAATGACAAAGACCATGAGGGTAGGTCCCAGCAATGCAGATTCTTAACATGTGGTTCATGAGATTAGTAGGAAGCACTAATTGAGAGGAAAAGGTATCATGTGGCACCTAAAAAATGAGGGTCATAGGTCATGACTTGACAAGGGTATCATGAGGATTAACTCAGATAGTTCAAATGAAGCCCATTGCTTGGCACATCAGAAGCACTTAATAAATGTGAGTGGCTTTATTATTACAAGAATGAACGTGATCACCCATGGTCAAAACCATGAAGAGCGTGTGATTCGTCATTCAGTGTGGCAGTGGCCTTCTGTAGCACAGGATTTGGCTGCAGCTCTGGAGGGAAACTTTCCTCGTGTCCAGATCCCCATTGTGCTCTCAGAACAACTTCTCCAGCTTTGCTGCAGCTTCTCAGGCAGTGCATGTGTCTCCCCTGCAGGGACTTTTGTCTTTCTGAAGTGTCCCTTACTCAGGACTTGCTTATCACAAGGGCTAATCACAGAGCCTGAATCTTACATAATTGGGGATACTGTAAAAGAAAAAGAATAAAAAACTATACAGTCTGAGGTGTGAAAGAAAAATCACAGCACATTACAAGCATAAGAAAGCTGACAAATACCCCCAAGCCAAACACCATGAAATCCAAAAAGTAACAAAGTTATTAATTAACAGCCTAACACATCTCCATTATATATTTTCCCCCCACACCTTGGCTGCCCACTCCTCCAGGCTTCATAAGGCAGTAACTTTGTACTATTGTCTATAGATAAAGAAGAGAAAGAAAAGTTGGTCTTTCCGCTCACATAGTTGGTCAAAACCTGTCCTTTTGTTACTGTTGGTTTAGAAAGGTCTCTGTCACATTCACTGCTTGTCACTGGAAATGTGCACATGCTTAGAACTGTTGTCAGAGTTGGAAAGACTTCTCTCAAGTTCCTTCTATGTAAGCCCTCTTATTGTACCTGCTTGCTGTGAATAGTAAAACTATAGTAAAGGGGGGCTCGAAACCAAGGAGTTCTGAAAAATGTCACTTGTGTTCTATTTCCTTTGATAAAGAAAAAACTGTATAGTGCCTTTACAGCTGTCTATGTTTTATATTATATGCACACCTAACAGAGGAAACGCTGTCACTTTTGACTGGGGGTGATGGGAACCAAACTCTCGACTCGTGGCTTTACTGGTCTGATGATTGGAAGATTTCTCTAGACTAGCTTCTTGTTCCCAGCACTTTAAACCTGATTTCTCCTATGTGGAGGCCACATACTTCCATAGCCAGGTGCTGGAAGATGCAGTAAAATCTAGATAAGACCCCAGGCCCTGTACCTTCATAGTCAATACTCAGGGGTGAGGATGGCTGGAAGCCATTCCTTCAATGGTACGGTCCATTTCCATCTTTTCACTGTTAGATGGAAATGCCTGTGAACTTCATACTTATATCCCTCTAAACCCAAACTACGTGTATCCCAACTCAGCTTCCCCTGAGCTGAATTCCAAAGCATACCCATGGCCATTCCAATGCTACCTGATCAAGAAGGGAAGCTTACCAGAGGGGAGGTCAGCACAGACAGAGACAGCAGCCGTAACTGACGGCAATTTCAATAGTTCCCTTACGCAAGTTATGATGATGTGCACAGATTACCAAGAGTCATCCCAAAGACCTGGAAGACATCGCAAAACGTGACTAGCCTGACTTGATATAAGCGTCATTAGCTTCGTGGTGTATCCACCTTGGTACCTCCCACCCCACCCCCCCCATCACTCCTGGTTGTGCAGGATGAACTACAGGAAAAATGAGATAAAGAAGACAAACATCCCAAATCGTTGCTCTGCCATGGATGGCTTCTGGCCCCAGAGACAGAGAGCACATATGTGTAGCATATGTCAGCCTGTTTTAAATTTTTTTTTTCAGTTGGATGTCATTCGTTTTTTTCAATTTTTTTATTTCTGGTCTGTTGGTAGAAATGGCACTTTTCATGAGAATTGACAACTTTGTTTCTGTTTTGTTGGGTTTTTTTTTAATTTTCTGAGACCCGCTGAACAAAGCACAGAGAGGAAACTTGCCTGCTCTTCCTGATTTTAGAATATAAGCTGTTGGGGAGAAACCAGGAGTGAGGAAATGGATGTTCCCACCTTCCTCCAGGAAGTGTGGCTTCTGACATGGTTTTAAAATCATCTGTCTTTCACCCATTGCTGCTTCTAGAAGAAAATACAGACCAGTGGCTAGAGCAACACCCAAGCATCAGGAATTTGGAGAAAGTCCTTTTTTTATTTATACAGAGTGGTTCTAACCCAGTGCTCTGACACTGGCCATCTGTGGTTCACAGAGCCAGGCCTGCATTGACCCGCAAATACTGCGTTTCCCACAAACACTGACACCTCCCCCCCCCACCGCCAAAAAAAAAACCCAAAACCAGACAATAGGTAAGTCAACAAATAAGATGACTTTGTCATCCCAGGATGGGGTTTGTAGTCACAGAGAATGGTTTGTGGGTTTTCATCTTAGTCAAAATTTTGCTTCTGAAACTGAGAGGTTCTAGAAATACGAGTGATTTTGAAACTGCAGCTTTATCAAATGTCTGCATGATTACAGTGATGTCAGCGGTAAATTCTCTTAACGAGGAACAATTCTTCTATAAGGGGATTGGGTTTTCGGTGATTCATTCGTATCTTCCGAAACAACTCAAACAACCAGTCTGGGACCGCCGGATGATGCCATGATTCCCAAAAAACATTCCCACATGTGCAGAGCCAGGCTTTGATGCTCAATTTGCTATTTTTGCTGTTTCTCTTTCATCATTTCGTTACGGCAATGTATGTTTTCAAAGGGCTGTGCTTTTTGTATTATTTAGTGCCTCCATATGGTGTGAGGCCTTAGCCTTTCCTCTGATGATCTACAACATATGTTATGGCTTGCACCAAGAACAATTAGCAAATTTATTCTTTTCCTTTGTACCGTTTGTCGAGCTTGTGCATTTGTTTGCTTTAACCTTCCTGCCACTTGTGATGGTTGTCAGTGCCTGTCGGTAAAGGATGACGTGTTTGCATTTCTGCCAAAGGGCTTGAATGTTACACACCCTGTCTTTGCAATGGTATTTTCTTACACTGACAAGGAATCATGTCTTTGCAATAGGACCAGAAGCAATACTCTCATTCTTTAATTTTCTAATTCTTCTTTGATGCTGATAGTATTTGCAAACAACAAAGGAACTCAGTTTTTACTTTGTTTGGAAAATATTTTTGAGTCTGACATGGGGTGTGGTTTCATCCTCCTTGAAAGAATTTTCCTTGATTCCAGTGAGAACATAACACTTTCAAGTTTTAAAATTAGCTGTCAGTTACCACATCAAGCATCTCTCACTTCGGGACAGTCTCTCCCAACATACGCTAATCTACTTTCAAAGCATTGTGGAAATCAACTTGGAAATTTCACATTTGACAAACATCATACTACGTTTGAATAGTGAAGGCTTCTAAATTTCTACTCAGGTGGGGCTTGAAAATAGTAATCCCAGTGGAAGGAGAATAGCCAGTTTTTAAGCCTTAATTGCACATTTGTTTGGGGTGGGTCTTCTGGGGTGGGGCTGATGGAGAGCAGAGGGGATCTAATTTCTCTGCCATTGCCTTGAAATAATGATTATTTAACAAAATGGCGAGTCTTTGCCTAATATCTTCAAAATGCTGTATTCTTCACAAAGTGTTGTCTTTTCAAAATCCCATCACTCAAGAAACAATGTTTTGCACTTCCTAGCTTCAAGAAAAGCACATATGCATATCTTTATATAGTTTACAAAGTACTGTCAAACGCGTTCACTTGTTTTTGATCCTCACCACCACTGGGGAGGGTTATAAGTAAAGGCACCGTATCAAGGCTCAGAGAAGTTGGAGACTGGCCTCCGGTGGGGCAGGATCTCAGCTACAGACATTCATTCTGGGTCATGACCAGCTATGCAAGTGCTGTGATCTGAAGTAGGTTCTTTCTACAGAGTCATTTGGAAGAAGATGGGGAGCAGTAGCCTCAACGTTCAAACATTCTAAATTTATTTCTAGCTTTTACAGTGAATCCTGGCACAACTTATCCTACCCAGTCTCCTCACTAGATGAAGCTTCACTCATTTGGGTGTTTGTTCGTTCATCTAATAAATACTTAAAGGACACCTGCTATGTGCCAGATACTGTGCTGAGTTCTGGAGACAAGACCGTGAACAAAACCAAACATGATTCCATATTCTTAGAGAGATTGTATTCCAGTGGTGGAGTTCTGACAATCATCCATTCACTCAACAGCGCTAATAGGATAATTATGCAAACTCATGGGAAGATAAAATTGGAAGGCAATGCTCTGAGGACAAGGTACCCCATGGCCTAAGAGGGTTTAATGGGGGAACTTGCTTGTTCTGAGACATCACAGGAGGCTTCCTGAGAAGGCAATAGATGAGCAGGGATCTTAAAGTTAAGTGAATATTAAGTAGGCAAAGGGGGTGGGCAGAAATATGTACCAATCCCAAGTTGCTACAGTGGAAAGGAGGACAATTAGACTGAATTTGTCAGGCTGAGCATCACACATCCTTCTGGAGTAAGTGCAGTGCGCTTTCTGTCATTTACGATGACGGTGACCACACCGCTTGCCCACTGGTGGCTCTTCACTGAGCAATGTCCCAGCCCAGCACTGGGCCTTCTGAAAACCAGCTGGCCTATTTTGGAAGCCTCACCAACCAGCCTCAGCTGGAGATTTTCTTCATTCTCAAGGGTATGAGTTCATCTGCAGACCAGATGGGTTCCTAATAAATGGTGATTTTTGCAATCTGATTATTTTCATGTCATGCTAACTCCCTTTGGAAAACAGAAACAGGGCATGGCGTCTCTTTATCCTCTTTCTAAGTGAGAGGAGAAGGGCCTCGTGATGGTTGCACACCCTGCATTTTGAGAGAAAACATGCAATGTAGAACTAGGGGGTGTTTCTGCCATTAAGGGTCCACTAACAATAACATTTTAATTGTGGACCATCGATTCCTTTTTCTCATGGGGTTCATGAATTAGAGTAACTTGGGCTTATGCAGTAGATACCTTGGAAATCTCAGTGACTTAACACAACAGAAATTTAGTTCTCACTCACAGCGAATCCAACATGTTCTGGTTGGTAGATGGCCTTCCCTGGGATCATTCAGGGTCACCTTGTGACTCTTCCCTCCTCTAGGGTCTCAGTGGCCTATTTATTTGGTAAAGAATGACATGGAAAGGTCAAACCTAGAAGCAAAGCTTCTCCCTTATAGTTGCATCCCATTGGCCAGAAGGCAGTCACGTGTCCACCCCCAACTACCAGGGATGCTGGGAGGAGCAGTGGGGTGGGCAGCTGGCCTGCCCATCGCAGAGGGTTGAGGGCTTGTACCCCGAGTTAGTGACTTAGGTATAGAATCCCAGTTCCCAGACTAAATCTTCTCACCCAGAAAACAAAAATGGCTGACTGTTGTCTTTGGGATTAAATGAGGCATTATAGGTAAAATACTGAGAGCGAGCCTGATAAAAAATAGGAGCTCAATAGACGGTTAGCCATTATTATTAATTTATTCATTTGCTACAAAATAAAAGCAAATTTACAGGTACTTGAGCCTTTTGTATCATCTCATCTGAGAAATGAATGGGGATCTAAAACACTGTCCTTTAATTTCTAAAAGAAGAAAAAAATATTCAATTTCCAAAATTTGTACAGGATTATTATTCACGGGACTCCTTTAGGTTTCCAGGGGAAATTTAGAGAAGTCTTTTGACAGACAGTTGTGTCAGGAAATAAACAAGCTGTGACCCAAGATTCTAAGTAGTGTCTTAGGTAGCAGTGGCCTCTGGGGACCCACCGCTCAATGAAAGTCCCAAGGTCGGTGGTTCCTGGAAATCTGAAGGGTCCTCTGTTCTCTCCTCCCAGCGGGGCCGGGATCCGAGCATGGGGGCTGCCGCTCCCACGCCGGGTGGCTTTGTCTGGGCTTCCCCAGGTGAGCATTTGGTTTGATTGCCCTGTTCTGGGGCAGCCACTGTGGCTTTTGCACAGCGCCTGCTGGTCTGGGCCAAATAACCTGCAGTTTGCTCTCTCTCTTGGCCAAGTCTAGAGCGCAGGGCACCCCCGGCCCCAGCAATCTCCCAGCAAGAGGAAGTCCTTGTTGCTATTCAGCCCTGGGGGTGGGGGGTGCAAATTGCAGCTGACACGTGGTTGGAGGGCTCTGATTCAGGCAGGGCAGCAGATAGGCAGGAAGTGCCAGCTCTCCTTGTGTACTCAGAGGCAGGAAAGGGGCACCCGGTGAGGTGGGGGTGACCTCCCCTCACCAATGAGCTTGCATTTAGTTTTCTCCCAGGCCCATGAAGTTTCAGGTAAACCTTTGGGGGAAAAAATTGGCTCGGCTCTTGTGACACAACCTGGCCTTCCCCTCAAAGGTCTCTGCAGGATACTGAAATCTCAGCTTAAAGAAAAAAAAATCACAGCTTTTGAAGAATGAGGATGGACGTTATCTGATTACCATTGAGGGAGGGGTTCGCTGAGAAGAGGAGACTGTGAGAATTCCGGCCTATGCTGTCTAGTAGAAGTCCCATGTTTAAGCCACTTTATAGGACAAAATACTTGGAGTCCTGGAAAATCTTTCTCACTTAGTCAAGAGTAATCCCTTCTCTTCTGTCCAGGCCACATCTCAGCCACCCAAGGAAACAACTTGCCTAGACTGGCTATAACTATCAAAGTAAAATAAGTTGACGGTGTTTGTTTAGTTCTGTTCCAAGTGCTTTACATATTCGTGAATTTTCCCCATGACCCAGCAAGGTCGCTGCTAGGATTATGACGCATTTTTAGGTAAGAAAATGGAGGTTAGGTCACTCAGCCCAGGGTCATGCAGGTGGCAGGTGGTAAGAAGCAATCAGAGGCCAGATGTTGAATGATTGTGGAGGACGCCTCTTCATGTCTGCAATGTTAACTGTCTGACCCCAGGGGGGTCCCCCCTGGTGCCGCCCTTAGCTCCATTTGAGAGATGAGTTTCAGGTCAAGGATATTTGATCATCCTTGGGACGCGGCCATTGGGTGGCCTGTCTGTCTCTTATTCTAAAACTACCTCTCTGCACTTGCTTTGTCGTGTTTGGGGACTGAAGGATAAAAACAGAGCGCTTTCCTGCCCCCTGAAATCTAGTGAAATACACAGCAGTGTCTGCCTTTGAGCACAGATTCTAATACTTTAGTCTAAGTTAAAGGTTCTTGATGATAATAGCTGACATTTGTTGAAGGCTCCATGTATATGCCTTTCAAACATATGTATTTAATCCTTAAGGAAACCAGGTGAGGGAGGTGCTGTTAGTGTCCAACTTCATACACGAGGAAACTGAGTCACAGGGATCTTCAAGTCACTCACCCAAGATCAAACAGCTGGCAAGCTGTGGAGTCGGGATTCAAACCCACTCCGTTTGACTTCAGAGTTCAGAGTTTGAAGCCTGAGGCTCTGTGGCCTTCACGGGGGGGGGGGGGGGGGGGGGGGTCCAGGATGAGAAAGTGCTGATTGGAAAGCTGTTCTCATGGAATCCTTCCATTATCTCCTTCTTGCTTCTGTTTTTAGTTCCATGGTCACCACATCTACAGCCATGTTAACCGTAAATGCAAATGTCCCTGCCTAATCTCATTGTTTTAGTCAATCATCAAACATGTCTTGATGGGGCAGGGTAGCATGGTACTTCTGGAATTATCTAGCTCCGGGGCTGCATCTCCATTCCCGCCCATAATCACTGTGTGATCACTATCTTGTTACGGAGCTTCAGTTTCCTCCACTGAAAAATGGGGATAAATAAGACCTCAAAATTGTGAGATCATGAGTGAAATATTGACCTAACTCTCTTAGCATCATTCCAGTGGACAGGAAGCATTCAGTAAAAGGTAGCCATCACTGTTGTTAACATTACTGTTTCACTTTTCAATCAACAAACACTAAGTTCCAAGCCAGTCAGTGTGCTAATACAGAGAGAGAAACCAAAGAACAGGATAAGATACCTGCTACAACCTTCCAAGCAACTGGGTAAATCAGGGAAGTAGTAAAAAGAGACCTAGGAATGCAAGGTGGTAGCTGAAGGGGGCAAAGTGAGAAGTTCAGACAACAAACACTGTTGGGTTTCAGAGGAGATGGGACCAAGGCTCAGAGCCAGATTCAGGGAGGAGGACGAAAAACAGACAGGATTTATCTAGGCTATTGGAGAAGGGAAGGTTCCCAAATAGAAAAATCAGTGCAAACGCAGGAAAAGATGTGGGAGGAAGGAACATGGGACGTATTCATAGTTACCATATATGATCTGCTTTCTAAGTGGCTTACAGCACAGAGGGAGGGAGAGAGGGTTGGGGGCCAAAGAGATACAAGGACAAAAATAGGACTGAGTGGAATGGGGAACTGAAGTCCAAAAAAAAAAAAAGCTAGTGATTTGCTCAACCCTATGAAATCATATGGCAGCCAGAAATAACACCAAGGATTCCCAGTTCCCAGCGAGATTCTGAAGATAAGATAAGGTGCTTCCTGAGCAAAGAAGGGTTTGTACCCCCTCCTTTTCCTTTAGCCTCTGCTTATGGTAAAGTGCAAACCAAAGAGAAGTGGTAAGATTTTGCAAACATAGGCAGGATAGCCTCTCAAAGGAACCTTCTTATTTGTTTCATCTTCCAGCTTCAAGACAGACTTGCCTTCCCACGCACATGTGAGTTGTCCGCTGGACAAAGTGTTGATCTTGTTATTAACCTTGTTACTAACCAACTGTTGGGGTTACCCTCTGGTTCAGGGCCCGCTGACCCTTTCCACACCTAAGCCAGCTGTTGAATGAGAATGTTCTGGACAAGCAGACAGTTCTCAGGAACTGAGGAAATGCCCAGTGTGGGGGCTGGAGGGAGGATCAGAACTGAATGTGAAACTCACTGTGAATCTCAGTTTTCAAAAATGCTCAAAATCTCCTGCTTTCTGCCCCTCCCGGGCCCTTGCTGAGGGCCAAGACTCAGATGCCGTCCATCTGTTTTGTTTTCTCCTCCAACTTTGTCCTGTTCTCCAAATTGTTACCACTGCTTAGGAATGCATGACAATTTATTTGACTCTTAAAACTCACCGCTAAATCAATTCACAATTTTCAGTGCCACTGGAAAAATACACAGCCAGCCAGCCACGATTTTCTTTTTTTCTTCAGCTAGTAATTTTATTTTTTCCAGTTTTATTGAGATGTAATTAGCATATAGCACTGTATAAGGTTTAAGTTGTGCAGCATAATGATTTGACTTACATATATTGGTAGGTTTAGTTTAACATTCATCACTTTAAATAGATACCAAAAAGAAAAAAGAAAAAGACTTTTTTTTTTCCCTTGTGGGGAGAACTCTTGGGGTTTACACTTTCAGCAGCTTTCATAGACCATACAGCAGTGTTAACTCTGGTCATCACACTGTAGATTAAATGACATCCCTGGTGCTTATCTGTCTTATAACTAGGAGCTTGTAGGTTTTGACCACTTGTCTCTAGTTCCTCCCAGCCCCCACCCCTGCCTCTGGTAACCACAAATATGATCTCTTTGTCTATGAGTTTATGGCAGGAAGGGTTGTTCTTTTGTTTTTTAGAATCCACATATAAGAGAGGTCTACACGATATGTCTTTCTCTGTCAGACTTATCTCACTTAGCATGGTACCCTCAAGGTCCATCCATGTTGTTACAAGTGGCAAGATTTCCTTCTTTTTTATGGCTGAGTAATACTCCATTATGTGTGTATACCACAACTTCTTTCTCTCTGTATCCATCAGTATGGATACTTGGGTTATTCCCATGTCTTGGCTATTGTAAATAAGGCTGAGTGAACATGGGAGCCATTTGTAATTTTAGATTAGCATCAAAGCATACCTGAGATGAGCAAGGGCTTTGGTGTCAGACTGACACCAGCCCCAATTACCTGTCTCCACCAAATAAAGGTCCCTCATCTACCTGTTGCATGAACTTGGCAGTCTCCTTAGTTGTTCTTTTTTTTAATATATTTTTTATTGGCTATACTGGGGATTGAGCCTAGGACCTCGTGCATGCTAAGCACGTGCTCTACCACTGAGCTATACCCTCCCCCCTCCTTAGTTGTCATGAGCCTTGGTTACCTCTTCTGTAGAATGGGGGTGAAAATCAATTTCTTATAGGATCGTTGTGAGGATGAGACATCCTACCTAAAGCACTCAGTATATCATAAACACATACAAGATGCTCAGTAAAGAGTAGTCATTCATTATTCAACTTTCATTCATCATTTAAGCACTCCTAGTAATCTAGCTTTGCTGAGAAGGCCCTTTGCAGCAGCTTTAGAGATGAATGTGAAAGAGCTTAAAATAAAAACCACCTTGATATTTTTCAAACGCATTACCAATTTCAAACCAAGAGCAGGGGAACCTGGAAAATATGGAAAAATTTTTTGGACATACCGTGTTATGTATAAGAACAATGCCCTTCTCCCCTTCCCGCATTGACGATTAATCAATACACCCTTCCCCTCCAATTGTGCTTTTCTAGAAGGCTGGGTAGCTCCACATATGGAACACAATTTCTTGGTAGGGCCTTTAATACACTAGAAATTCTAAAACAAAGTGAACTCCAGCAGGGCACTGGGTCAGTGCTGGCAAGTCAGCCTGCTGTCAGGCACCACCTCTGGTACCACACTGTGTTTTTAATTAAGGAAGGGACCACAGCCCCAGACTTCAAGGGTTAGCTCCTAGCCCCATGTGAAAGCCAGTGGGCTCACAGCAGCACTCATCTGCAGAGTGGCCGGGCCTTGAGCCAGAGAGAACCTTCTCCACCCTTGCGGTATTTCAGCCTCACCAGCCACCAAATTCTTTTTCGTGCCTTTACCCTCCAAGAGCTTGGGTTAGGTGCACGATGGATCACACGTTAAATGGCATTTAGGGCAGAATTATTCCAATCAGTTAGGATGACTGCCTTACACAACTGAATATGATGTATGCTCTGTTAAGATCCTATGACATTTGAAAAATGGAGCCAGTTCAAGAAAGGAAATTGTGTCTATGGCTCAAAGAGTCAAAGTCAAGGTCCTTTATTAGAAGAAAATTCAAACTGCTTTTAAAGACAATTTGCTGATTAGTTGTAGCCTACCTGCGATCTAAAGTATCAGAAATGAAAAGGGTAACCAAAGAGTCAGGATTGTGTGGAGCCCCTGCATTCCACATGGGCATTCTGGGCAGGTTTGGTGGCATTTTGGACCCCCATCTGCGGGTCCGGGATATATTCCAGTTGTCACCTTGCAGGAACTCAGCTGGCGACCCCAGCAATCACACAGGCTGCCAGCAGGAGGTGATGGGGAAATCCTGTCTTGGGACTGTGACCTCAGTGTCTGGGCGGGCTCTGATGGTTCAGGGGCCTTGCTTCTAACTAGAAGACCCTTTCCCATTACTTGAACAGCCATAGCCACTGAGCACCCTAAGAAACTGATCAGGAAGAAGTCTCTACTGTTATTTATTTCTGTATAAATACAACCCAAGCCAGAGCAGTAAAGACTTCGTGGAGAAGTGAAAACCACACACATTTTAGTCTATTTTTTCCCTGATGTCCTATCACACACAATGCTAGAGCATTCATGTTTTGCTCCTGATTTATTTTTCATAAAGAAGGAACAAGGACAGTGAGGACGGGCGGCTGCCCTGTGGTGATTCTTCGCAAAGTGAACTTCTTGTCTGATCACTGTAGGCTGAGTCCCGAGATTTTACAAAGGGTAAAAATAGTTGCTACTGGCAGCGTAATGACAATACGTAGTTCTTTCATTTCCTGGGGGAAACCTGCCATAGCTCACTTAAGAATAAAAAGGGAAGCTTTGCACATAGTGCAGGAGAATGTTCGCAAGATGGTGGTACGTGGGAACTAAAATAGGGTATACGCGCCTTCGTACACGGAAATTCCCACTTCACAAAGAGAAAAACATTGATACGAAAGAGTCAGGTGAAAAACACCGTTATCACCAAAGTGGGATGTGAGTACTTCCCATATGTCAGGTACGAGTCTGTGTGTTCTCAGACAGAATTTAATCATCATAGAATTTATTCCTCATCGCAGCACTGCTAGGCAGTAGCTGTTGCCGCCATCTCCACCTTCCATATGAAGACACCAAAGCTTTAAAGATTGCATAATTTGCAAGGGTCCCTCAATAAAAAGTGACAGAATCAGATTGGAACTTTGGCAGAAGCTTCTGGAATCCATGCTCATTAGCCACCGTGCTGTAATGTAACATTTATTTCTAGGTGGGGGGATTACAGGTACATTTTCGCTTCCTTTCACTTCTCTGAGTTTTCCTTTTTTTTTTTTTTTTTTTTTTTTTTTCACAGAGAACACATATTACCTGAAAAATCAGAAAACAAAAAGCATAATAAAGGAGATAGGTAACTATGTATGTTGTGGGGGAAAAAATTTAAAAAAACATTTGCTTCATCTAGGAGATGTTAAATTAAGCCAGATTTAATTGGTTCTAAAACAAGCCACTTCTAATTTAAGATAAAAGTGTTCAAGAACATCTAACTTCCAAAACTTGGAAAAGCAAAGAGAACAGATAGTCTCACCTGTCACTTCTCTGTAAAATGTTAAATCATAACACTAGAGCATCCTTAACTTTTTCCTATTGGTTAGGATGACCTCCCCGCCCCCAAACTTAGTGGCTCAATCCCTTTATTTGTATTCATTTTCTCCTTCCTCTCTCACCTCTGTCAGAAGGCATTCGCCTCTATGAACCCTCCTCTGCTTCATTCATCATCAGTGTCCCCTCCATGGTTTTGTTTCAGTCCGCACTCAAGCTGAGATCCCCCGTCTAACCTAAGAAGTACATGCTCTCAAGCTAGCTACGATTCCAAGATGGCACACCAAATCTCTCTTCCTCCTCTACTAACCATCAGATGGGACACGATACTCCTAGAGTCCCCTGCATCCTCACCACCCACTTCTTAAGCCCTTTTAATCTTGGCCTCTGCCCTGACTGTCCTGTTTCTCTCAAACTTCACCATTGTCCATTCACCTGCCCCATCCAGTGCCAATTCCATCCACCTCAGTGTTTCTGTGGCTTTGATCTTCGTTGACTGGAGGCACCCGGCAGCCTTGCCTTCTCTCCCCCTGAACTCTCCTCTTTCCCTTCCTTCTCTCCTTCCATTGCCGAGTTCTCTTGTTCCTATTCCATTACATGAATAAACCAAAGGTCAATCCTCAGTCTTGATTTATTCCCTCCCTTTGAATCTCAGTATTTTTTAAGTACCACATGTTCGTGGCATAGCTTATTCTCAGCTCTCAAGCATCTATGTGGGCAGTTTCTGTGCTATTGGGCAAGAGAGATGGAAACTAAACAAATAAGCAGGATAAGGGCATCGGGAAGGACTTCCTGACATGACATCTGAACTGACACCCAAACGACGAAAAAGAACCAGGCAAGCAAAGTTCTAGAGGAAGGACAGAGGGAAGAGCAAGTGCAAAGATCCTGAGGCAGAAACAAATTTGACCTGTTCTAGGAAGAAAGAGAAGACAGGCTAGCTAGAGCATGGCAAACAAAGGGGAGAATAGAAGAAAGTTTAGATGGAAAAGTAGACTCCTCCATGAAATATTAATTCCTACATCCCTGGGCAGATCTATTATTATTATTATCATTCTGCTTCAGATGGCATTGTTCACCGAATATCTTACATCCCCTAGTGGAGGCATCTCAAGTGGGAAGATCAGATCTTACTTGTTTTTCTGTCTTCTCCAGTGCTAGATCAACACGGTAATAATTCGTTGAATTTCAGTGAAAGAGATAAGACAGAAATAAAGTCTGTTCAGATTCAGACTTTCCCCAAGTTAAAACCAGTCTTTGAGTCACTAATCAAGATGATGCCAGAAATAACATCACACTGAAACATCAGTAAAATTCAGCCAGAACAACTAAGTGTCCCTTTCTTTTTTGCCTCCGCCTGGCTGGGAATTCAGCATCCCCCAAAGTCGCACATCTGGGGCCAGATTTTAGGGCGTGCGCCTGTTTTTCATCTCCACAGGACCAGCTATGGGTGGAGGAGAATTCCTCACACAGGATAAGGTCATGCTGCATTAACCCAGAAGACTCTTTCTTGGAGAAATGGCCTACGTGTTGCAAAGTCAGTAACACTGCAAATTGAAGAAATATTTTCTGAGATACTGCGATCTGTCACAAGAAATATTGACTCTTGATGACATGGAGAATGACTGGCATCTCATTTCATGCATTCCAAAGAGAAAACTACACAGATGTGAATGTCTGTTCCCCACACCCATCACTTCTGAAACGAGACTTGGAGAAATCTCTGTAGTTTAGGGTGCAGCTTGGAGTTGGAAAACCCATTGTAAAAGGAACATACATTTCTTCTCTACTCTCAGTGCTCTGCTGCAATCCTGCTTCACTCCCGACACTGGGAAACTGGGTTTTCCACACATCAAGTGACTCTGTGACACCAGCTGGATGTCCCACAATTTAACTCAATTCTGTCACTGTCTACCTGGAGACAGCATCAGATCCCACAGGTTAAGAGTTTAGTCCCACAAGACTTTGCCCCACCCATTTCAGTTGCTGACCTACTGCAGATCAGAGGTTCCCACCACCCCATCCTCAAGTTCTATTAATTTGCTAGAGTGGCTCACAGAACTCAGGAAAACAGTTTACTTGCTAGATAACTGATTTATTGTAAAAGGATGTAACTCAGGAACAGCCAGATGAAAGAAATACAGAGGGCAAGGTGTGTGGGAAGGCATGGAAAGTTTCCATGCCCTCTCCAAGCGCCACCCTCCTGGCACCTCCTCATGTCTACCAACCTGGAAGCTCTCCAAATCCCCTGCGATGGCCTTTTTATGGAGGCTTCAGTAAATAGGCACGGTTGGTAAAATCTTTGGCCATTGGCAATCGATTCAACCTCCAGCCCCTCTCCCCTTCCTGGAGGGTGGAGGTTGGGACTTTCAGTTGGTTCCCCTGTCAAACAGCACCCACCCTTAGGGGCTTTCCAAAAGTCACTCTGTTAACATAAACTCAGATGTGGCTGACAGGGGCTTGTTATGAATAACAAAAGTCTCCTTTATCACTCTCATCACTGAGGGCTTTAGAAGTTCTGTGCCAGGAACAGGGATGAAGACCAAATATATGTATTTTTATAAATCACTGTATCACACCTAGGTTCAGTTATCGCCTTGGTAGCGCTTATTAACTGTCACCCACTCTGGGACTCATTGTCCTTATGTACAAAAATAAGGATTTATAAAATCTACCCAATAGAGTTTATGTGAAGAGCACACATTTGTGAAATTGCTTTATAAATCATAAAAGGTCTTATAAAATTTGAGTGTGTTTGAAGCTTTTGAAAAATCTTGGCAATATCAGTTCTGGTCTACATTACATGGGGCTGCAAGAACAACCGATTCCCAGAGTTCCTCTCGATGAAATCTGGCCCTAGACACGGGCTCCTAAGACCCGTCCTGTATCTCCCAAATCAGGCAGATGAGCACACAAAGAAGTCATGTATTAATTCCCATCTGAACTAAATTGCTGTGTAGGTAAGCAAAGCTGTATCTTATGAATTGTTTTAGAAAAATCCAAAAGCTCCTCTCACAAACTCCCCCAGACCGGGGTCAACAGCTTCCTTACCCTGGGGATTATCATGCACCAGAATTCTTACCAAGCATCCACCTTCTACCAAGCAGCAGTTTTTACCAAGAATCAACCATCAATGACACCTTGTAAATGCATAGATTACCTTAGGGTTCACTCTTAGTGTATACATTCTATGGGTTTAGACAAAAGTACAAAGACATGTATCCATTATTATAATCTCGTTAGAGTATTCTCAATGCCCCAAATGCTCTGCCTGTTCATCCCCACCCCGACCCCAGCACCAAATCTCTTTATTGTCCCATAGTTTGGCTTTCTGGTAGTTTTCATATAACCATTATAGCATGTCCATGTTTATTTTATTAATTGAAATATAGTTGGTTTAAAATGTTTCAGGTGTACTGCAAAGTGATTCAGTTATACATGTATATATATATATATTCTTTTTCAGATTCTTTTCCATTATAGATTATTGAGTATAGTTCCCTGTACTATGCAGTAGGTCCTTGTTGTTCATCTATTTTATATAAAGTAGTGTGTATCTGTTAATCCCAAATTCCTAATTTATCCCACCCCCATTTCTCCTTTGGTAACCATAAGTTTGTTTTCTATGTCTATGAGTCTATTTTTGTTCTGTAAATAAGTTTATTTGTGTCGTTTTTTTAGATTCCACATGGAAGTAATATCCTATGATATTTATCCTTCTCTATCTGACTGACTTCACTTAGTATGATAATCTCTAAGTCCATCCATGTTGTTGCAAATGGCATTACTTCGTTCTTTTGTATGGCTGAATAGTATTCCATTGTGTGTGTGTGTTTGTGTATACCACAACTTCTTTATCCACTCATCTGTCAGTGGGCACTTGGGTTGTCTCCATGTCTTGGCTGTTGTAAATAGTGCTTCTATGAACACAGGGGTGCATGTATCTTTTTGAATTAGAGTTTTTGTCTTTTCCAGATATAAGCCAGGAGTGGGATTGCTGGATCACATGGTAACTCTATTTTTAGTTTTTTAAGGAACTTCCATACTGTTCTGCACAATGGCTGCACCAATTTACATTCCCACCAGTAGTGTAGAAGGCTCCCTTTTCTCCACACCCTCTCTGTCTCCATGCTGAATTTTAACTGATCACTTTGTAGCTCAGCCAGCAGAAGGGTAGTAAGAGAAAAGAAGTGCAAATTGGAGGATGCAAAAGAAAAGAGGGAAAAAAAGACTTCTATTCTCATGGTAAAGTTCCACTAAAAAGTGAGTCAGCGGCCACTGGGGTCCGTGGAGGGACCCAAGGGAGGTGAAATGTGTTCCATGAATAAAAGACACATTTGTGTGACTTGGGGAAATGAAGTAAATAGGAGAGGGACTATTACGCAGGAGCACCTCAAATCTTTGTGATGAGAAGAAAAATTCTTCCCTCTCCTGAGCCGTCTCCAGCATTAGCAGAACTTCTGACAGGAGGAAGGAGGCAGAGCAGGGGGTTCTGGGTAACCAGCACATCTCTGCTCCTGGTTCCAGCCTCAGACCCTTAAGCCTTCAGATCTGTTCTCTGAGTTCAGAGAAGGATGTGCCTGGCAAGTCCAGCTGAGCTGGTTCTTCTAGCTCTGGTTTCACTGAGTATCCCAGCCTCCTCCAGTCTCCTTGTGGCCAGTCGTGCAGGGGCAGGGCAGGGCTACACCGAACAGGGTTAAAAGCAGATCAGATCCCTTCCTTTGCCCTTTTGGATCCCAACTCATCGTTAGGGGTCCCAAATATTCCACACTTGGGCAATCCTACATTTTACCTTTCTAAACCACTTTGCATTATCACTCTGAGGAAGGGGACGGCAAACCCAAATTGGGGGGGGGGGGTGTAAATAACGCTTGGGATCCGTTCATGGCTTTGGTTTTGGCCAGAGGAAGGTGAGACTGATGCATCTGACCTGGCCTGGTCTGGCTTCTTCCTCACAGCCTGAAGTAGTAAGCAAGAAAATGAAGGATGTAATTGCTGGTGAGGACTGGATGAGGAGAAAGGAACAACAGCCCGAGGCAGAGTCTCCCTCACTGTTTCAAAGTGGTTGTGGCAGGATGTCTAGGGCTGACCCTGGATGTGGAATTGAGCAAGCTTTATTGAACTGTTGTCACACTGAGTGTGTAAAGTCTCCCTGCACCGTTCACATCACATGCTGTTTCAGAGGCAGAACCGGTCTGAATTTGAACCTCCCCAGAGCCCTGCCTGGCAGATCTGCAGACAGCGGGGCCCATGAGGCATCTCAAATTTTATAAGTACATATTTAAGCATTTATGAGACTTAAACTGTGTTCCATTAAAATGAAAGAAAAAAAGAGGGGGGGGATGAGAGAGGCAAAGAAAAAAAAAAAAATCCTGAGACTTCCAGCAAGGGTAATCAGCCCCAAATGTTGCATAAAGGGTTTGATAGTGTTCTGGTTTTAGGCTCGTTTCCCTGGTCTTTTGGAGGAGGGGAAGAAAGGAATTTATGAAAAATTCACTGTTGCTTAAAAAAAAAAAATTGTGTGATTAAACCAAGCAGCCTGACATTTAGAAGACTAACCACACAGACCTCATCTCAAGGTGACAGATTAAAATTTTACAGGACAGAAGATATTTAAGATGTAGACCTGGCAGTTTTCATCAGACCCACCTGAGACATGCCTTTCTATTTTCCTCTTGTCTGTTTCCTCTGCATCTTGCCTGTGGGGCCGGTTTGGTGCTGCCCAGCCTCCCACCAGCCCAGGTCTATCTCCCCTTACTCCCACCGTGCCGGTGCTGGTAGAGGGGCAGAAAGGGGGTGCTGTAACAGCAGAGATGCCCCCCCAGAACCGTGCTAATCCCTGCCCACATGATGTAGCGTAAATGTGGCTCCACCTAATAACGCCGACACCACAGGACCGTCGCTGTCTGCCTGGGTCTCGCAAAGACTCAGATACTCCATGTTCCTGATTGGAGGGAAAAGGGTCGCTTCCTATGTGTGGCTTTGGGAGGGAACAGCATCAGGAGGTGTTTATCAAGCCTTCCCATTTCACAGAAGCTTCCAGAACACTCAGTCAGCAGCAGAGATAGCACTGGTCTCCAAAAATGTAAGTTCCAACTACGAACTTATAAACAGGGGATTTTTCTGTCCAGTGCCAGGGAAGACACCTGGAACGCTAAGCACACCGGTGTTACGCTCCTGCGAATGGGTGTGTGGTCCCCGGCTCATAAAACATCTCCAAGAAATGAACAGACTGCCCAGATGGTTTCATACTCACCTGCCAGAAGGCCATTTCTGGTTCCTCCAAGAGTTTAATTCTGTTAATTCTGCCTCCACGTGGGAGAAACATTGAGAGTTCTTCCTGACGTCCCAGCTATGCCTGACCTTATCCCTTTCATGGCCACATGGAGTCTACCTGCCTTCCCACCTTCCTTAGCAGGGCCCCTGCCCCAGCCATCTCTGAGTCAGCAATTTGACCCACAAATGCCGACTTACTACCATTTCAGGGATTTTGAAAGGCATAATAGCTCTTTGACTTCGGTATTATCTAAAAAGAATAAAAATTTTATTTTAATTTAATTTAATTTCTATGATCCCATGTAAAATACTACTTTTGGATTTAGGTTCATTTTTCATCAAATTATCTGTTTTGGTCACGAGTTGGCACTGGCTTTTGTGTCCTCGTCCTGGACATACTGCCACGTGAAACAAAGCCCAGTTCCTCACAAATGCCATAGAAGTGTGCAAAATGAAACGCATAACCCATAGTTTTCGAATGACTGAACAGTGTTTTATAATTCATGAAATCCACCCCTCCCCCAGTCCCCTGTAAGATCAGAGATTTTATGACAGAAACCACAACACATCTGTTTCTCTCAAAGCAAATAAAAGCAGAAGACACAGCTCTGTTTTTAACCCATTCTTTTTCTCTAGGAAGAGGGCTTTCTGTTTTTGCAGAAAATTCAGAGAACTTTGGAAAATTCATTCACACCTTTTCTAGGCATCTCGGTCAGAAAAATTCAAGCCCTACATCTTAGCCAATTCAGGTTGTTGTAACAAAATATCGGAGCCTTGATAACAATAGAAATGTATTTCTCACAGTTCTGAAAGTCTGGAAAGTCCAGGATCAAGGTGGCAGCAGACTCAGGGTCTTGTGAGACCCCCTTCCTGGTCCATAGATGGTCATCTTCTCACTGTGACTTCACAAGGCAGAAGGGAGCTCTCTGGGGGTCTCTTTTATGAGGGCACTAATCCCATTTGTGAATGTCCCACCCTCGTGACCTAATCACCTCCCAAAGGCCCACCTCCAAATACCATCCCACTGGGGATTAGATTTCAGCACAGGAAAGGGGGAGGGGACCACAAACCCTCAGTCTGTTGTTCTGTAATGTTCCAGTTGTAGAAATCCAAGCGTGCCCTCAGCCATCCGCACTCCTTCCCTGGTGAAGCCTTGGTCACCTGCAGGTGGCCCCATGACCCCTTTCAGATGCTTGCAAGCTGGATGTGCCTTTCAGACTTGAAGGCATCCTTGGTTCACAGAGTTCAGCCTCAGCAAGTCCGCTCCTCTGTGAAGGGCAGCGGGGGGCCCAGGGAGACAGCGCTGGGGAAGCCAAGAGAGCACCGGGCTGACAGGGAGAGCTCGTTAGTGCCTTTAATGAGCCTTCCCCAGTTTCATCTGTGGCTGAATCAGAAACGTTCTGAATCACTTTGTCACAGAGCAGTTTTCAGAGTGGGTACCAACCCTCAGACAGGCTAGGGCTTCTCCATCCCAGAGAGACTGCGGTGAAAACTTACCACCACCCAGAATGGAGGTCGCTGTGCCAGCCTGGGGATCCTGGGCACCTGCCTTTGGCTCTGCAGGCTCCCCTGGCAGCCCCTGCAGAGCTCACCTGAACAAGGGGCTAAGAGTGGAGCAGGGCACGCTGACCCGATTCCCCACATCCTCCAAATCCTAACTGCAATTCTGCCAGCCTGAGCCTCTAGGTAGCAGAAAATCTCCCCCAGGGAACCTGTCAGGTCCCACCTGAGATTCTCTCCTCACCTTTTAATTAGTTTAGTTTCGCTTTGTTTTTCTGACCCTTGATATGTTTTGAGTGCTCTGTGTTTTGAGAAAGCAAGGCTATACTCTTTCTTTTCCATCTGTACTTTGCACTGCATTCACCTGGAGTCTTTCAACACGTGGTCCTTGGACAATAGAATTTCAAGTTCATTGTGTCTTTCTCCATCTTCCTCATGGGTTCATTAGAATCCTCCATCCTACTTTTTTACTTTGTTATCAGTGGCACTGTTGAGGACTAATCCCATCCTGGCCACTGACTGGCTATGTAATCATTGCCACGCTAACCACTCTGGCCCACAGTTTACTGGGGGTTGGACAGGTCAGCCATACGGACATTGCTGGGCTGCAACCGTCTGTGAGTCAGTGGATAAGGCAGCAGGGCCAAGTGGCTTGGAGAGGCAACATGAATAAGCGCCATCTTGAAGCTGTCTTCCCAGGGTGTCGACCAGACCCTTCTCCTCCCAGCATTCTTTGCCCGTCACTACCCGCCTCACCCTGCACCCCCGACCCCTACAGAATCCACCAGGGAAGAGAGTCAGTAGGGTATGAGGAAGCAGTAATGGAGCCCTTTCTGCTCCAGACTCATAGCATCGAGACTGAGAAAGAGAAGTGTTCCCAGGATCACAGATTCTGGGCATGATGGAGAAATCTAATTTTAACATGAGAACATAGTATATTTTTTAATGGAACAAGAAATGATGATATATGTGGCATCATGTTCAATGTAAAGACTCTTGTCTCCTTCATATGAAATCAACAAGACATTGAAGGACGTCCTTTCCTGGAAGTGGGCCAGTGGGAGTCATCCCACATTCTTGGCCCTTCCAACTACAGTGGTTCCCAGATTCATAAAGGGGCACTGGGGAAGGCTAGCAGGGCCAGACTTGGCCACAGGACTTGAAGAAACCCGCTGCCCACAGGAGGAGTCCACCCATGACCGTGGCCTCAGATGACACCGCTCTGAGTGAAAGTGTCAGGCCCCCAGGGAAGGAAGGAGCTGTTCATAGTTCTTCAGGTTCATCAAACAAAACACGGGCGCTCGTGGTACTTCTCTCTTTCTAACTCACAGGGCCATGTGGCTTATGGTTCAGGACTTCAGCAAGTATCAAGTTGTTCCCCTGTATTTATTCCAATCAAAGAGCTGCCCCGTTTGCTTTGCCAACACATTGGGAATTCAGACCTTAGTAAGCCTCCTAAGCGTGGATCCTTCTGAAGTTTACCAAGCCCTCCAGACGTCTATCAGGACATTGAACCTTCTTTTCCCAGCCCAGGTGACGAGATGGGAAAATCTTTTTGCTGCCAGGATGGACAATCTGCTCTAACGCAGGCTCTCGATTGACCCCTCTGGTGGCCACCCTGTTGACAAGATGTATAGCAGCACATTTAGAGGCTGTCGGGCAAGACACTCCCTGAACAGCCCTGGGGATTATTATTATTGTTGCCTCTGTGAAGCCATTGGAAGGTTTTGTTCAATTCTGTATTTAGTCATGCCTGCTATGAAATTCGGAATACTTTTCTCTCGTTAATATTTGACACACAGACATTTTTCTGGAGGGACACAAACATTCAAGCTCTCTCATTAATGTTGGGAAAGTCCAACCCCCCAAAATGTGGCAGTTTCTAAAGGCAGAGCCAGGGACTAACCAGCCAGAAGTTTATGTTACAAAGAAACCCCACAAGTTATGACAGGGAAGTGTGGCAGGAGGCTGACAGGGTAGCTGGCCGAGCCTGAACATTTCCTGAAAAATTAGAATTCCCACATAATGAATTACAGCTTTTACCTGATGAAAAATAGAGGCAAATTGGGTTGGTAATCCGATGACAAAATAAAGAGGAGTTCCAAAATATAACTAAAGTCATATGGGTAACCATTTTCAAAACCTCAAATGATCTCCAGGTTGGTTTCTGTCTCTAATCGCACGCTGCATTGATTAATCCCAGGAGACCCTGAACCATTTAAACTGCACAGTCGAAACCGGAGCTGAATTTCCTACAGCTGTTTCAGGAGGTCTCTCCTACCACGTAGCCACGCTTCCTCCCAGTCCAGGGTTTGCCAACCTGGGCGCAGTTGACATCTTGGTCCACATGATTCTTTGCTGCAGCGGCTGTCCTGTGCCTTTAAAGACCTTTCGCAGCCTCCCTGGTCCCTACCCACCAGAGCCAGTGGCACCTCTCAAGTTGCAGCCATCAAAAGTGTCTCCAGATGTTGCCAACCATCCCTCCCCTAGGGGGTTCACCCCTATTGAGAATCACTGTTAACCCCTCTGTGCCCAGAAGTAAGCTTTGTCAAGAGTTAACCTGAATTTATGCTGTACAAATATATGTTATGATCTAAGAGGCTGGTAGGAACAGAGTAGAAAGCATTCATTAAAACCACAACAGGAATGACTTCTGAACACTGGAAAAACTTTTCTAAGATTGAAGGTCATTAATAATGACATCTATTCAGTGCGGCTCTTTGAACGTCTTTAAAAATGAAATTAGAAGACTATTTGTAGTGGGTGGTTTAGGTAGGGACACATAAATGGAATCAACTTCCCTTAAAGCCCTTTTTCAAATTTTTTGTGTGGTTTCTTTTATATGGAAAGAAAGGACGTGAGTATACAAGAACACAAAGGAAAAGTGGATTCTTTCGCAAGAGGTTTTTTTTTCCTTCTTTAATTGAAGAACTAGGCATACGAGTGGGAAAAGAAAAAGACACCAAGAATATGCTTAAATGAAAAACAGTGGAGAATGAAATTGAGAGATTAGTGGATCATTCATAACATAACATAATGGTTACAATTAAGAGATGTGCCTACTAATAAATGTCTCAGAACATGCGTGTTACAAACTGCTCTCCCGTCCCTTCCACTGGAAATGGACTTACAGATCGGAGAGCTTTTTAAATTTTAATTTTAAGTCCCTTTTTTTCATTTTGGTTTTATTCATCTTCATCATAAATATTAATTTATGAGCGCCGATGTCCAAAGGGCCTCGCGTACCCTCTCACAGAGGACGCTGACTGTCACTACCGCAGATCACCAAAAAGCAGCTTTCTAGAGAGCCTGTTTGAAGCAGGATATGGCAAAAAGACACCCCCTGGTGTCCACGCCCACATTTAAAGGAACAAGGCCCTATGTGTAAGAAGGATGTTGAAAGGCTTGGCACTGGGTTGCAGTGGGTTCTGTCTCCCCCTGGTTAACGAGTTCTTAGCTATCAGCACCTAAACCTAAAGTTGTTTCTCAGTTTCTCTGCTGACTACTGTTGTACCTCATCCCTCTCCACTTCACTGAGTCCATCCTCCAGGGGCTCAATTATTTCAGATCTTGCTGGAAGCACCTCTGTAATCAGAAGAGGAGTTCCTTAACAATTCACCTGGGGTTTGCTATTATCAAAATGAGTGTTATTCTTGCCTCTCTCTAAAGACGGGTGGCTTCTGGGGGTGGCGAGCATTTAACACTTTCCAGGGATAAAGAGGGTTCCCGCCAAAAGGACTGCAAAACTCATCCTTTGAGGCCTTTTTCAACCTCTCCTCTGCTGTCAGGAGTCTTTTCCATCTTGCTGAGGACCGAAGGCGCTCTCGGCTCGCCCAGCCAGGAATGTGACGGCTGCCTGTCTTGCCATTGGCGGCAGAGACTTCAGCTGCATTTATTAAACAGATCAGATGCAGCACAAAGAAATGTCAAAACAATTTATTTAACGGGGAAGCTTAGTTGACACATGAGTGTACAGCATAAGTGATGAAAGCATCACAGGAGAACTTTTTTTCTTTTTAATCAAAGAAGAACACAGACATGTAGATCTTTGGGACTCAAAGTCACCTGAGCATCCTTGGTTGACAGTGAAGGGCCATTCTCAGTCCCCCCTCCAACGTAAGAGACTGGCCCGAGGAGCCCAGTGGGGGGTCCGATTCTGGCTCTCGGCCATCCTTGACACTCCACCACCCCTTGGTGATGTAAAACACTGACTGCTGTCCAGCTTGAAACAAACTGAAGCCTTGATCCCTCCACGAAGCTCCCCTGGGCGTGCCCGTCTGTCTTACGGATTTTTGTGTGCCAACACGTCAGGGTAGGAGTTATATCCACTTCCTTACATCTTGTTCACAATGCCTGATGCCGTGGCTTGGACAAAGGAGAATCTATAAAACCTCTTCTTGCGCAAACACATTTCCCTTCATTTACGCAAATCTTGCATGGGGTGGAGGGGTGGTCAAAGAGGCAGAGGGGAGAGAAGTACCCTGGTCAGTGGAAAGCACATGGACTTGAGAGGCAGACAGACTGTGGTCCAAATCATAGTTTTTCCACTTTAAACAGTACATATTTTTAGGGAATTCGTGCCTTCCTGAGCCTCCTTTTCCGATCTGTAAGAAGGAGAACAGTACCTAAGGGGCAAAGGCTGGTGTGAGAATCCAACAGGGCAACAAGTGGGAAGAACCCCACACAGCCCCTGGCACGTCAGGGATGCTCAGGCCAGGGCTCCCAGGGTCTGCTGTCTCCCGGTGGTCTTTGCTCATTTCACCACTGAAAAGCTCGTCATCAGAGATGACCAACTTGTTTTCACCCATCCCCTGAAACACACGGCACATCTTATAGAAAGATCTTCTCACTTAACACATTGCATGCAGGTCATCCTGGGGCTTTCTTGAATATCATCCACCAGCTGGTATCACTTCCACAGTGAGGGCTGCTGTTCTCGTCTTGAATTTTCATGGTTCTCTTCATAACCTCATACCGAATTTTTCACAAGGTGATTATCCTGTGGTCCATTTCTAGTTTCTCTGCGAGAAAACCAAAATACTACTTAGCATCCTAGTCTAATGCAGTGCATGTGAAAACCATTCTGCGAGTGATTGACAGCTAAGGGACTGACCATTGTCTTTCAGCAAGTGTGTAGAGAAAAAGCTTATACTCTGGGGAAGCATCAGTAGGTACCAACACAGATGCAAGTAGGATTGCCCGCAAAGGTTGCTTTTCTCCATCCTTTGGTCAATGAATACAAAAGGACAATCAACCTCTCCAATTTTAAAACACATTTTTAAATGAATAGCAGGGAGACTTTGAGAACCCTCTAAATGTAAGCCTGTCCATCCAGCAATTACACCAATAAAGGGAAACTCAAGATATTATTGATGGAAAGAATGCAGACTTTGCTCCAAATTCTGGTGTCTACACCTTGAAATGAATAGTTCCCTCTGTTGTGCTGACCAGCACAATCAGAAGCTAGATTGTCTACACCTTACTCGAATCTGGTCCCTGTTCTAACAGTCCTTTAATTTTGATATAAGAAATCGGATTAATGCGTCCCTGAAACTGAGGTTTTTCTAGCCCTCTTCAAGGCCTCCTTCCATATTTGTCACCACGCTCAATGCTGTCATCATCAACTTTTTTAGGCCTAGAACTCATAGATTTTTTTCCCCAATGTGTGAAAATTTAACTAACCCCACATACAGGTGCTTGCCAAATCCTGGAGTGCTTTTTTTGATCATGTCTGTTAGATAATCATTCGTAACAGTTTTAATGTTTCTTTGCAACCTTGGATGACTCTGGCTGTTGCTGTTTTCTGCATAATAGTTTCTGAACTGTCAAAGGGATTGTATTTCCTTGCGTCCTTAGGTGGGTGATGTTGGTATATTTTGCTTGGTTACTCCCAGGGTTCAGCTTGCCTGATGGCCCATAGAAATGAGTTTCTCCTCCCTGTCTGTCTCACCACCTGCCTCCCCTTCCCAGACCACCTCCTCTCTCGCCCAAGTCCCCCGGGGATGCCAAGTCCTTTCTCTCTGCGCCCCAAGTGCCCCCAGGGAAAGAGATGCCAGGAGGCAGGCCACACACGTTGGCCATGATCATCCAAAATATTAAAAAAAAAAAAAAAAAAAAAAAAAAACAGTGAGACGACTTCTCTTTACATTGAAAGTCTTTTTTTTAAACGTGGACAAAATTCACTTAAAAAAGAAGTCTTGCTCCCCTACTGCTGTGCTCTGGATTGGTGCCTCCCAGTTCTGTTTGGACTGTGACTTATATCATGGATATAATTTAGGAACCTTTCAGTCTTCTGAACATAGTCAGAAATGTTCTTTTGATTACAGTGGCTAAAATCAATTATTTGAGTCTTCCCATGCCTATATATTGCAGTGTTAGCCACTATCATTTTATATGGGTTGTTCTTAATTTCTTCAGATAGGCTACAAGTTCTTTGATAATGTCCCTCCTGCAAATATATGGTGGTCTTGGCTGAGAAGAAGTTCAAGGTGAGCCAAGGGTTTTGCTTGCCGTTAAGGGAGCCAAAGCAATCTTAAACCTCATTCATAGAATCATAGGACCAGATCGCAGGGGAAACGAATCAGACTGGCCAGCCCTCTCCATCTGGAGCAGAGCATAGCCCCGTGGAGTCCCCAGCTAAACAGGACTTTGAGAACCTGGAGATGCCCAGGAGAGGTATTCAGGTGATGAAGGGTCTGGAAATCGTGTCTTTTGAGAAACAGGAAAAAAAAACAAGATGGAGGGGAGGGTATAGCTCAGTGGTAGAGCACGTGCTTAGCATGCAGGAGGTCCTGGGTTCAATCCCCGGTATCTCCATAAAAAAATAAAAATAAAAATAAATTAAAAAAAAAAACAGAAAGGACATGGTTGATTCATAGTTAGTTAAAATAAATGCACTTACTCAATTGTCATTAAATGAGCTTTTGGTAAGCACCTTCTGTGTACCAGGGAAAGGACACCACAAGCCAAAGAGAGGGACAGGGTCACTGCTCTCGCAAAACTTAGAACCAGTTGTCAGGGAACCAGACATAAAGATTTTCGGAGGGGGCAGCAGGGTCGAGGCAGGAGGGAGATTGGATTTGGTCAGAACTGGCTGGAGCCATCGCAGCCCTGAAGGGGTTAGTGGGGTGTATAAAAGACCGGAGCCTTTTGGGGGATCCAGGACCTGGGTTCTAGACCTCCCTTGGCTTCCCTTTAGCTGTGGGGCCTTGAGCAACTGCCCAGTCTTTCCAGGGTCGCCCCTTTCCTGGCAGCACATTGATGGACTGAATCATCTCAAACCTCGTCTCCCCTCAACCTCTACACGGCTCCATCACACCTTGGGTCGAAGGCAAAAATGTTAGAAAGTTTTCCCAGGATAAGTATTAATTTAGGCCAAGCCCACTGCGCTGGGATCCGATGGCAATTTAAAGGGCCCGTTCACTTAATTATTCTTAACTCTACACTGTGATGTTGGTAATTGGGGTTCTCTCACTCATACCCCATTTTCCCCTAAAGCTGAGCTCTCTGTCTCTCCCCCCCCCCCAAAGTCCTTTTGGGGATATCTAGCAGGGATGCTCTGCTTGTGATTGGATTTTACAGTTAATTAGGGAGAATCACCTTCTGTGCGGTGGGAACAAAACTTGTCTTGTTGAAAAACTATCCCAAGGCAGTTTATCAGCCTCCATAGGCACCAACTACCCTGCGGGGCTGACAGCTTCCTCTCTGATTCCTTGGAAGGCTCACACAGGACAAGGAACCCTGGTGGCTTATCTAGCAGAGACCAGCATTATCGAACACTCAGTGGAGAAGTCGAATTTTGGCAGGAACCTACCCTCTGCTCGCTCACCACCTCTCTGTTACAGTCTTAGCCAGAGCCCTGCCCGCTGCCAAATCCAATGGCCTGTCTTTGATTAAAGAAGGTGCAATGGGGGACAGAGGCAGCCTCAAATCCAGCCCTGACTCAGCCTGTTGGGATTGTAGCAGGACGTGCTCCCCACTCACATAGTCCTGCACAGCTACAAGGTCATCTCTGCCTTCTTACTAAGTTTGAAACGCCACATGATCACACCCAGCTCATCTTGCTAGAAATTCAAAGTATTTTTCTTCAAGAAAAAGATGAGTTCTCACACTCCGTCCCCGCCCGGAATAGTATTTACTGTAATAACGATGGCTGATAGTTACTGCGTGCTTATTACGGACCAGGCTCTGGTCTGTGCGATTTTCACAGACTGTCTCATTTAATCCCCATAACAACATGATAAGGCAGATATGGTCCCCATTAAACAGGTGAGCTGACTGAGGCACAGAAAGGTATAACTTAATTTATTCCATCAAAGAGCCAGTAGGCAGCGTAGCCAGAACTCACACCCCACAGAGGCTGACCCCAGATCCTGCCTCTTTACTGCTGTACCTAATTGCCATTTTGCTTGCTGAGAATTTAAATGCCAAAGGATATAAAAAGTTGGTATAAGTTCACATTTGGGACAGTATCAGAAACCTCTGGGGGAGGATATAGCTCAGTGGTAGAGTGCATGCATAGCATGTATGAGGTCCCGGGGTTCAACCCGCAGTACCTCCATTTAAAAAATAAGTAAATAAACCTACTTACCAAACCCTCCCAAGAAAAGGAGTTAAAAAAAAAAAAAATCTGCTTTGGGGAGTTCTCGCCCCTCCCCTCTTTTTATTCGGTGGTTAAGTTAGGCTCCCTGACAGCCGTCTCTCCAGTTCAGGGATCTCTGTCTATAGGTGACTTTATTTCTTGTCTTTACAAACTGATTTTCCCTCTGGAGGTGACAACACCTTCCCGCTCCAGATTCAACCATTGGAGACCTTAAAGGTGCCTCACTCCTGGGAACTGTGACCCAAGACATGGGCCGGCTCGACGCCAGAAGGGCCGGACCTGGTGCTCAGAACTGTCTACAGAAGCCCTCATCCGGGAGAGCACCTAAGGAAGTCTTCCAGACTGCCTGCTCATTATCCCACATGGAAAGGAACAGACTGGACAAATTGTGAAACACTGGCTGTCAGTGACTGTAGGATGAGGGGAATTTACGTTTGGTATGTTGAGTGGTAACTTAATTTAAAAACAAGAAATTGCCACATGCTGCCATCCCACAAATAATTTGTAGCTGGCTGTGCAGCCAAACACGTCTGCAAATAATAAGGAAATAAAATGTGAGACCAACAGGATGGCTTGGCACAGGAAGAAAAGTATCCCAAGCTTGTTCAGTTACTTTCGGAGCAATTTCTAATATGCCACCAAACACTCAGTCATTCCTGGAGCAAACCAGAGGCGTGGTTACATAAAAACTCCACGTCACACTACTCCAAGGAGGCTTTCTGCTTCTCACTGTTCTGTTACACACCTCTGATCAGGTGGGAGGAAGAGGGAAGGGAACTGGTGAAAGTTCTCCATGACTTATACCTACGGAGTGACTGAGTGTCTACTTGGCCCTTTGGCCCTGAGGTGGATGGAACAAGGATGGCGACTCAGTCCCAGAATTTCCCATCTCCTGCCTGGTGACACACATCCTCCTGGCAGACTTCAGACAGCCTCCATGCTTGTGTGAAATCACAGAACAGGCTGTTAAGGAAACTATATCCTCTCCTTTTATCACTGACTATAAAAAGAAATGAAATGGAGCCACTAAAATAAAAAAACAACTGCCAATCTTCTACAAAGAATCTATATTTTTTAATTCCACAGGTTAAAAAAAAATGCAATAGATCGTTTGCCTCAACCCAGGATATAAATGCCTATTCAAATACTTGTGCAAATGGTTGGCTTTTCATTGATTCAAATTCACAGTTCAGGATTTTAATTTTTTTTCAGTAGAAGAGAAAAACAAACTCAGTTATGAAATCCGTTAAAGATATGTTAAGTATAACCATCCTTTTTCTTCTGGCTGAATTTCTTTTTTTTTTTTTTTCCAAATAGATCATTGAGCTATAATTTTGCATCCTGAACACAATTTAGCTGAATTGTGAAAATGGACTCTAAAAACAACCCTATGGAAAAAAATCGATTTCATTTCTTTTGATCATCAAGCTTAGCGTAGATGTTCCAAAAGAACTTGAACTTCTTGGACTTCCAATACTGCCCACTACTTTAGAATTTAAAGATGAAATCGTGTTCACCTTCCATATGTTGTTATGAAATTATAGCCTCTCTTCCCTGCCAACCATCTCTCCACACGTATAGAATTCGTAGTGTCTTTGCATTCATGATTGTGTTAGCTTCAGTTTTAAGAGACAGCCTGGTAGAAATAACTAGACCCCTTTCCTGATCCTTCCTTGCTACAGAAGCTATTTCTTGGTTATTTTTACTATTTATTTATTTTTTATTTTTTTAATGGAGGTACTGAGGATTGAACACAGGACCTCATGGGTGCTAAGCAAGCGCTCTACCACTGAGCTTTATCCACCCCCCTACCCCGGGCTATTTTTAAATTTCTTGCTGCTCCTTGTGTCCAGATAAAAGGAAGACACCAATTAAACCCAACTGAAATTCAAATTTTTTTTACTTCTTGAGTGGTGTGAGAAAAATCAGATATCAATATATGATTCAGAATGCTATAAAAAAATCAATCTTCAGGCAGAAATTCATGAGCAGATATGAATTTAGGATAAGTCTAGTGTTAGGGGCTGAATGTTCCTGTCCCCTCAATGTTCATGTTGAAACCTAACTCCCAATGTGATGGTGTTAGAAGGTGGGCCTCTGAGAGGTACGTAGATCAAGAGATTAGCGCCCTTAGAGATAGGCCTCAGAGAGGTCCTTCTCCCCTTCTCATGTGAGGACACAGAGGGAAGTCAGTAGTCTGTAACCCAGAAGCTTCTCGCCAGTACCCACCATGCTGGCACCTGAGCTCAGGCTTCCAGCCTCCAGAATGCTGAGAAGTAAATTTCTGTTGTTTATAAGCTACAATGGTATTTTGCTGTAGCATCCTCAATGGACTAAGACATTTAGTTTCAAGGAAATATTTCTATTATCATGGAATTGGTCTTTCTAAATAGATGGTTTTACATGTTAGGGGAGAGAATAATGAATGACATTGGGCTTCATTCTAAATAGAAAACATAAATAGAGATTTCTGTTGAACTCTTTGAATTTGGAAGAATGTAAGGAGGCTACGGTCTTTGGAAGGGGGTGGGAAATTCGGTTAAGTAGGACTAAAGGTGGAAGTTCCCAGAATAGCCCTGAAGGGGCTATTTATTTCTCCGCTCCTAAAGCACCTGGTGCCCAGTGGTGCCCCTGGACATCTTCATTCCCTTTATCCTGTAGATCCCTTTACAGTTCACCTTGAGCACATTTCTCTTATTTGTCCCTGTGAGGAAATTGCCATAGTCGAAAAGGACACGTGAGGCTCAGCATACGCAGGGAGTTCTGAGTGAGGCAAGCACCCTCTCTTGCTGCTAAAGTCAAAACTGTTTCAACAGCACCTGGGGCCACAGAGGAAGCGCTGAGCTTCACGCTGGTGTTTGGAAGAGATGGCATGAAGACGCCTACAAATAAATGTCCAGGTTTCTGATCTTCACCTTTGGCTTCTACATTGCTGGCTGGCCATTGGCACTGACAATATGGGGCTCTTTTACTATGGACAGGAGTTGCTTTGGGTATTGCCCTGGCATTCATCAATACCCACTACAAGAGGGAACAGCCGATTAGATCACCTTTACCCCTCCTTCCCCTGCACCTTAAGGGATCCAGACAGAATTCCTCCCTACATCTCAAGTATCTGGACCTGTCTGGTGGCAAATGACTCCAACAGCAAGGTTTTCACTGGCTTTCTGGGGATCTGTGTTCTCAGGCTGAGAAGTGTTTCCCGACATACAGTCTCACTTTCTATTTCTTCATACAACTCTCAGTGACTGCTCAACACACCAAAGCAGAAACCAGTCAAAATTGAATATATTCCTTCAAATCTCTGTAGTCCAGAATTTCTTTTTTGAACCAGATGTCTTAAAGGGAGACATGCAAAGTTGATTTCCTTGAGCAGCAAATCTTTACCACATACCATATTCAGACAGTCAAATAAATTTACTGATTGATTACATGAAATTACCTAAATAAAAAAACACCTTTCGCTACAATGGTAAATTTCATAGTGTTACACTGAAAATGGCTTTTAATGAAGAGAGAGAAGGTAAAATTCAAGAGCATTGACATTCCCCTTTCTGCACAAATTAACTTTCTTCAGGAAATGGTCTTGAATAAACAGGAGCTGGAAGTAGGAAGTGATCATATTGTCAGGACTGAATTTTTGTGCACAAAAATAAACACACAAGTGCTTTTGGCTGACTGTAAACATCGCGATTAGAGGGAATTCTTCATGTGATGTCTGTCTCTTTCTCGGCCCAGTGGTCAAGTTCAAGGCCATCCATGGTGCAGTGATTGAATTTAAATCCTGACCAGTGATGTGATCGGTCTCAGCCATCCTAGAGGTCTCTCCACCTGATTGCAGGGTCTTCAATTGCATCACCAGGCGGACATACAGCCAATATTCAATGAAGAAACACTCCAGTTGAATTCTCTATTAAGTCATTCTTTCAACCAAAGGCTCCAATATGCCAGATACTCCTCCAAACACTGGGGATAAAGCAGAGAATAAAGCAGGCCCATCCCCGGATCATGAAAGTCCCCCCTGTGTGGACCTGTGGACCAGGGCAGGCGGAGAATAAACAAACCTGTATTATGTCAGATGATGGCCAATGCCATAAGGAACTGTAAAGCCATCCAGGGGGACAAAGAGGGCAGCGGGGGAAAGGATGCTGTTTAGATTGGATGATCAGCCCCGTGGAAACCAAGAGGCTCTATCTGGGGAAAGAGAGTTCCAGGGAGCAGTGAGCATGAGGACCTGGAGGTGGGAGCATGGCTTGTCCAAGGGGCTGGAATCGAGGGACAGAGGGAGGAGGAAAGTGGAGTTGGAGAAGGGAGAAGGTATTCCAAATAATGCAGTCTTTTGTTTTTCTTTCTTTTTAGGCTGGTGTATACTCTAGCCTAAATTAGATTTACTCGTAATTCGATGGGAAGTGTTGGAGGAATTCGAGCTGGGGCATAATGTGATCTGGCTTATGATTTTAAAGAGCTGTTCCAACCACTGCCTGGACAACGTGCTCTCAGGAGCCAGGCCCTAAGCCCAAGCTGCTTTCATCGTCTCTTGACTGGGTGACGCACAGCACGTTCGTGGGACTCGCAAATAGTACAAAACAGGGAAAATAAGAGAATCAAGATCTAAAAACATTTCCTCTTAACTTTTAAACCCAGCTAAATAACCTCTCCGGGAAGCCTTCCCTGGCCCGCACCCCTCGCCACACCCCCACCACACACCCCTGCCACACCCCGCCTGCCCTGATGGTTAGACTTTCCCAGGCAATGCACCCTTAACCGCTGCTCATGCGTCAATCGGCACGTTGCTCCAGGACTCACAGGTTGAGTCCTCTCCCTCCTTCAATGCTGCGCCATCCTTGAAAACAGATGATGCCTCATTCACCTTCCCATTCCCCAAGGCCAGTGCATGGTAGGGATTCAATAAAATGTCTTTGAATCAGTGACTTCTTTAGCAGTCTGTTAGGACTGATATGAACTGAT
This sequence comes from Camelus bactrianus, assembly GCF_048773025.1. Classification (NCBI taxonomy): domain Eukaryota; kingdom Metazoa; phylum Chordata; class Mammalia; order Artiodactyla; family Camelidae; genus Camelus; species Camelus bactrianus. The sequence continues at coordinate 8,927,207 of NC_133573.1, forward strand.
CAGATGAAATGTATTAGAATTCAACTGCTTATGCATAAGATAGGTAAGGCTTACCTTTTTACAAACGTTCGGGCCGGGTTGGGATCTGATTATTTTTTAGCAAATCTTGAACGCAGTAGGAGGCCTACATGTGATAGAGCTGCCTTTAAGGGAAAAAAAAATTCCGAAGTCTCATGGTCCAAGCAGGTTGGCCGTTGCTGATCAGAGCAAACGCTCTGTCTGGCATAGGTGACATTGGACTTACCACTGGGTTGGGATTTACGTGTGGGGGGAGGTGTCTCTGTGTGTGTGCGCATGTGTGTGTGTACTTGTAAGCAGAATCAGTGTCATCTTTTCTTTCATCAGAATGAGAGCCCAGCCAGCAGAGCCTAAGCCTGACACTGTCGTCTTGGAACCAGGGACGTCCACACTCAGGGACACCTGTCTGGTGGCTGGCTGGGTGCGTTGTGTGTCTTGCCACTTTAACTTGGGCTTGGGCGTTGTAAACCCCTGAAGAAGAAAGCTGTTTATTTCCATGTACAGAGCAGATTCCCCAGAGATGAAAGGGAAGTCCTGATTTAGTTAAGCCTCACCTTCAAGGAAACATGTGGAAGCTTCTAAAATTTAAACAGATGGATTTATATATATAATATTGCCCCTGGAAAGCCTCACACCCATAGACCTCCCACTCTAAAGTCTTCTCCCACCTGTTTTATTCTGCATCCAAGATGTGTATTCTTTGCTATTTCTTTCAAGAAAATACAGGATTATCCTGGGTTACCATTATGGATGGACTGCATTTTTTTTCATCCCATTTTCTCAGTTCTTACAAATATAATTTTACCAAAGAATGAACTGCTCACAATTGGTTCAAATACTGAATAGCAAAACAGTCCTGAATACAATCTATTTATTGCTGACAGTGACTACAGTCTTGAAGTAGTCATAAATAGACAGACATGGCAGAAATAGTCAACATTTCTGTCACAGGCCTCATTGTAATGATTTAGTTCTACTGACTGTGTCCTAGAAAGAGAAGAAAAATGACAAAGCACTGAACTTGTTGGTTTCTAAATTATTTTTAACTGACATCCTTTGCTTCTAATTGTATCTTGTATTTTGGCTTTTTCTAGTCAGAAGCAGTGTGATCTTGTCATCAGAATAATAAGAAGGGAACTGTACCCGCTACTCTGAGTCAAGGTGGGAGGGGAATGAGAACTTTTTATTTTGAGAGCAGACTCCACTTACCTTATTGATAGAAACCAGTCCTCTCTAACCCCACAAAATAAGCAGCTGCCTGCCAACTCCTTGTTCTCACTTCTGTGTGACACTGAGCAATTCACTTAACACCTCTGGGTTCCACTTTCTTCTATAAAATAAAAGGGGTTGGACTACATATTCTCAAACAAATCTTCTGGCTTTGGAAGCATCTTTAATCTTTCTTGTAATACACATATTGACATTGATCTTGAAGACCACTGCCTGTCTGCTTATTTTCATAGTTCCCTAACTTTTTATTCTTCACGGCGCATCACCAATAGCAGGGGTAGGCAGATAGACAGATGGACAGATGAGTTGCCATGTCTTAGTTCAGTGCTATTTAAAAAAAAAAATACCATAGATGAGTTGGTTTAGACAACAGACATGTATTCTCACAGTTCTGGAGGCTGGGAAGTCCAAGACAAGGTGCCAGCAGATTTGGTGTCTGGTAAGGGCTCTCTTCCTGACTTGTAGGCAGCCACCTTCTCCCTGTGTCCTCACATGGCCCGGAGAGGAAGCTCTGGTGTCTCTTCCTCTTCCCACAAGGATGCTGATCCCAATCTGATGAGCTCATCTGGCCCTAATCAGCTCCCAAGGGCCCTACCTCCTAATACCATCACCTTGAGGGTTGAAGGAATTTGGCAGGGGGTGGGGCACCACTGAGTCCATAGCAGTCACACTACAAAATGTCTTAATTCTTAACATATAAGAAGGCAGAGCTTGCGACAAGAAACAATATGGGATAATGTAAGGACACCAGAGCCACACTGTCTGAGTTTGACCTTCATTTCGGCTCTCACTCTCTCTGTGACTCTTCCTTATCTGTAAAATGGGGGTGTTAACGAGGATTAAGTAAAGTAAGATAAATAAAGTGCTTGACACAGTGCGTGACCACAGTAAGAATTTATTAAATGTTTGTTACTTTTCTGCCCTTGAAGCACCTGTACATGACCGATCCTATTCTAAGAGCTGCAGGAGGGTTTTCAAAATAAAAACAATGCATTATTGAATGTAAAAGTTGGCTCCCAGGGCCTAATAAACATAATGTGTGTAAAAGATTTTGGAAAAATAATGAAGGGCACTTACCTAAAACAGGATGCTCCCACCTAGGGGAACCCAGGGTTTAATGTCTGACTTCCTAGCACTGTAGGGGAGACACTCTTAGATACAGTGGTTTTCCAACACATCCACAATATTAAAATTCAAGTTCTGAGAATGTGCCCAAATTTGGTTGCAACCAAAGGATATATTGTAGCTTCTTACATTCTAGAAAGAATTCCTATAGTCACCTTGAAAGTCTGCATCCTGGACAAATGAGTTCAATACACTAAATTATTGAGTCTGAATAATCGCACAGGAGTAGGTGAGGGCAGGTGGGATGTGGGGGAGGTGGTGTAGGTGTTCAGTTTCAGAACCTCATCGTGGTCTTCAGGACGGTCTTGCATTTTGTGCTAACAAGGTCTAAACATTTGGATGGAAAGGATAACATTGAGTCAGTAGCTACGTAATTTTACTTCCCCCAGAATACAGCCTTGATGTTAGAGGAATGCTAAAATGCCTGATTTTATTTTTCTTCATCTAACTGGTTTCATAAAGATTTGCTGCAACTCTGGAATTGCTTTACACTTGAAGGCTTTCGCCAGTTGGCGTAAATTCTTTACTGATTTAAAAATCCTGCTCCCCTCATGACAGATAGGAGAGTTTGGGGACCGTGGGTGTGTAGGTTCTGGAGTTTTCATTGGCCTTTTTGATGGTCCTTATTGTGTCATATGAGCCAGGTCAGGTATTCATGGGGCATAATTTCAATCCAAAGTTTTAAAAAATTACTTAGGATTTCTAAATAGGCATTCTTCTTAATTTAATAGGCAATAGATATTCTTCTTAATTTAATAAGTATTCCACTTAGTTGCTATTTTTTCATTTATTGGCACTTTCTTGCTATATACATATTTTTATATTATATATTTTATATATATATCACTGTGAAGCATTTTCTATACTCTAAGTCCAGCTATAAGGTGTTATTCTTTTTTAATTTCTTTATTGAAGTATAGTCAGTTTACAATGTGGTGTCAATTTCTGGTGTACAGCATAATGTTTCAGTAAGCTGTTATTTTTTGACATACATATACCACAAACATGTTTCTAAAGGTCCTGAGCTATTTCTAAGTTTTCGTTCCCTCTCGGGCCCTTCCTTTCAAGCTGTTCATGCTGCTCCTGCCCAGAAGTAAAGTGGGGCACGTAACTGGAAAATGCCAGCATCTAACTGCTTATTAACTCATTAGTACAACGATGGATGAGCCATTCTTAAGTAAAGGGATACCCAACTGCAGTATCAACAAAGCCACAGGCAACGGGCTCATTTGCAGGTCATCACATTAGAACAGGGATTTTGTTTTTAACCTTTTCCGTTAAGGGACTTTTTTTGCACATCAGCCTTATTCATTAATGTTATCTTTTAAACCCACACGTCTAACAATGATGGACCTAGAGATTATCATACTAAGTGAAGCATGTTCACAGACAGAGAAAGGCAAATATCATATGATGTCACTTCTATGTGGAATCAAAAAATGATACAAGTGAACTTATTTACAAAACAGAAATAGACTCACAGTCATAGAAAATAAACTTACGGTTACCAAAGGGGAAACGGTAGGGGGAGATTAGTTAGGAGTTTAAGATGAACAGATACACCCTACTGTATATAAAATAGATAAACAGCAAGGACCTACTGTAGAGCACAGGGAACTATATTCAACAGCTTGTAATAACCTATAACGGAAAAGAATCTGAAAAAGAATATGTGCATATGTATATATATAAAAAACTGAATCACTTTGCTACACATCTGGAACTAACACAACATTGTAAATCAACTATACTTCAATTAAAAAAAAAACACTCAAAACTTTCTCCTGTTTCTATAAGTCAAAGGCCAACAGCCTTCACAGTTAAAGTTGGCAATAAGCTGAAGTTCAAGTTTTGCTCAGAAATTTTTGTTTTATTTCCTTTTTTTATAAAGTAGGTATTAATTTTTGCATTAAAAATGAGTGAAAGAGGCAGAGGTTTTCAACAAATGTCATGTTTTTCTATGTGTATATAGACAAGAATGTGTAATCAATATCTAATACCATAAAAATAAATTCTATGTAAATTTTTGTGCAGAAAACTCCCCACATATCTACAGTAATTGCAACCATTTTCAAACAATTACAAACCATTTGTAATTTTAAAAAATTATAGTAATTGCAAACCATTTTCACTTTCAAGTGTGGAAGAAACCAGAGAACACAGTATCTCCCCCTCAGCATCCAACCAGATGTCACTTTGAAATTAAGAGAAAGCTCTTAAATCTAAAAAGAAGCCACCAAAAGCGAGATATCTACAAATTAGTGGTAAAGATACCAAATAGGGTGAACCCCGGGAATTAGGAGGACATTTGTCATTTAAATGTGTATTTGAAATCCTTTTCTTTTTACACAGCCCATTTTGCTATGTTTTACAATATTCTTGATTGATAGTCATGCCGCACGCACACTTGGCATGATTTCTTCACTGCCTAGCCCAGAGCTTTGCACCTAGTAGACGCTCAGTGACAATCAGTTAAGTGAGTGAATAAATGGATGAATCAACCACACTTAAAGCCGACTTCCAAAACATTCCTAAAACGATCATTCTGTGCCTGCTATTCAGTCTTGGAGCTGGGGGCTAGGATGGGGTCTTTAGAAATATCATTTGACATTTTTTCATTCAACGAGACTTTACTGAGTCTATTAGGTGTCAGGTACGTTCAAGGCTCTGGGATACAAGACAGAACAAAACGGATGGAAGCCGTGCCCCTCCTGGAAACCATCTAATACGGGGAAACAGACAACAGACATGTCACAAAGCATGTGTTATGTTAGAAAGTGGTAAGTATGAAGGGGAAAAACAAAGCAGTGATGGGGAAGAGACCATGTTGTGGGCAATTTTAGACCAAGAATCTCCTTGTGAATAGCAGAGCAGGGGAATTCTCCCCACTGGAAAGTCTGTGGACTGAGGTAATAGAAACCACTTTTCATGGAGTGCTTTATCATTTACTGCGATCCTCCCCACGTCACCTCATTTGAACCTCTCTGCATCCCCCAGTTTATTGATGATAAAACTGAGGGTCGGAACCTGATTAAACAGCTTGGTCAAAGCCATACACGCATGAGCAGTAGTGCCTGGCACTGACCTGGCATCACTGTCCCCTCTCCTGTCCCCTCGGCCTGGTGACACGTAGGGAGTGTCCAGTTATGTCATTGCTGCCAACAGGGGAACTCAGGCAGCCTGTAATGTGATGGTGTGTTTGCGTTCTGCTCAGAGTTGCTGCTTAATGAAGTTTGATATTTACAGTTTCTGGGTTTGGGTTTTTATTCTCCCTAGGGGGAACAAAAGTACAGGGTGTGCTTATTATTTAAAAAAAAAATTCTGTGATGAGTATTAAGATACAACAAAAGAGGGGAATTGGTTAAAATGGAAGAATCTCCCAACAATCCAGGCATAGCCTTCCTCACCCCTCCAGTACTGATAACTCTTTTTTTTATTTTATTTTATTGAGTGACAGTCAGTTTACAACATTGTGTTAATTTCCAGTGTAGAGCACAATTTTTCAGTTATACATGAACATACATATATTCATTGTCACATTCTTTTTCACCACGAGCTACCACAAGATCTTGTATATATTTCCCTGTGCTATACAATATAATCTTGTTTATCTATTCTATATATGCCTGTCAGTATCTACAAATTTCGAACTCCCATCCATATTGCTGCAAATGGCGTTACGTTGTCATTTTTATGGCTGAATACTATTCCACTGTATAAGTATACCATAACTTCTTTATCCAGTCATCTGTCGATGGACATTTAGGCTGTTTCCGTGTCTTGGCTATTGTAAATAATGCTGCTATGAACACTGGGGTGCAGGTGTCTTTTTGAAGTAGGGTTCCTTCTGGATATATGCCCAGGAACGGGATTCCTGGGTCATATGGTAAGTCTATTCCTAGTCTTTTGAGGAATCTCCATATTGTTTTCCACAGTGGCTGCACCAAACTGCATTCCCACCAGCAGTGTAGGAGGGTTCCCTTTTCTCCACAGCCTCTCCAGCATTTGTCATTTGTGGACTTTTGAATGATGGCCACTCTGACTGGTGTGAGGTGATAATACCTCATCATAGCTTTGATTTACATTTCTCTGATAATTAGTGATATTGAGCATTTTTTCATGTGCCTATTGATCATTTATTTGTATTTCTTCCTTGGAGAATTGCTTGTTTAGGTCTTCTTCAACCCTTTTTTGGATTGGGTTGTTTGTTTTTTTCTTATTAAATCATATGAGCTGCTTATATATTCTGGAGATCAAGCCTTTTCAGTTTCATCTTTTGCAAAAATTTTCTCTCATTCTGTAGGTTGTCGTTTTGTTTTGCTTATGGTTTCCTTTGCAGCTTGTAAGTAATTAGGTCCCATTTGTTTATTCTTGCTTTTATTTCTGTTGCTTGGGTAGAATGCCCTAAAATTCAGGATTTAAAAAAAAAATACTAACTGCTTTTTCATCCTATGTATATGCAGTTGCTTTGGTTAAACCCACATTTCCCATTTTAAAACCCATCATTCTTTCTTCTCAGAATTTTTTTTAAATTAATTTGTTTGAGGGTGAGTAATTAGGGATTTTTTTTAAATTTTCATTTTTAGTGGAGGGACTGGGGATTGAACCCAGGACCTCATGCATGTTAAGCACATGCTGTACCACTGAGCTATACCCTCCCCCTTCTCAGACCTTTTTGAATCCTGCTTTTTAGCTCTCTTTTTAAGTTTTTGTCACTTTTTAAATTTAGTAAGAATTCTTTATAATTTCAGCCAAGGGATTAATGAAAATAGTTATCTGTATGTAACCAGGAACAAAGTTCTATTGCCATACCACCAGAGACCAATGAAACTCTTATTAGACTACAACAGTTATTATTCTTAATAATATTGAGTGCCATTGATTATTGATATTATTAACCAATAATATTAATTGCTCATACTGTTGATAATGGCATTATGGTCAGTGCTCATCTGAGGCACACTAAATGCAGTTATTTATATCATTTCATTAATTGACATTCCTTGTATATGTTTACTAGTTATGAACCTACCCATGGTTAAGGGTATTTGAATGTCTCCAGACCATGTTGCAGTTGTAGAATTCAAGTATATACATGAAACTTTGTAAAATGTTTCAGTGAAACTAAAGTACATTCTGCCTACTGGCCCCAGCAAAAAAGGAATGAGGCCAGGGCTTACTGCCAGCTCCCTTCCCAGCAGGAGGTGTCCACTGGTGCCTTGTCCTTGTTGGGCACAGGGGGGAGCACAACTGAGTTCCTTGATAGATCTTTCATCTTGACCATGGTCATCTCCTTTCCAGGATGCAGAGGGGCTCCAGGGAGCTGGAGAGGTGTTGGGTCTACAGATGGTCAAGCCTCACCTCACCTTCCAGAATTCTTGTTGGTGACAGTCATCTTTCAGAGTCTCTGTCCTCTCTCCCTGTAACCTGGTGTCCCCATCATCCACCTCCCTCCCCAGCCACAGCCCATTCCCATCTCATACACTGTGTACTTACTTATTTGTTTATTGCTTTACTTTCCCACTAGAATGCCCGCTTCATGAGTGCATGGACGGGGGGATGGGGTCTATTTTGTTCACTTACTATATCTTTAGGACTAAATATAGCAAATGGCCTCTTATAGGATCTCAATAAATGTTTGTTAGGTGAATGAATGGGGATCATATACTTGAAGGAATTTATCCAGATCCCATTTGAATGTCTCCCAATTTTTTGTTATGATTATAGAATTCCTTCAGCACCATTCTTCCAGGACCCTAATGGCAGAGAAGAGCAAAGATGTGCACCAGAGCCTGGGCACAGGGGCCCTAATGAAAGCAGAATGCTTATCATTCCCATACCATGATTCACCTGTCAAAATGGACAATTCAGTGATTTTCAGCCTATTCACAGAGTAATGCAACCATCCCCACAGTCAGTTTTATTATATTTTCAACATTCCCCAAAAGAAACTCTGTGCCCATCAACCATCACCCACCCCACAATCGTCCCATTCCCCTCAATCCTAGGCAACCACTAATTTACTTTCTCCATAAATAGATTAGTCTATTTCAGATATTTCATGTAAATGGCGTCGTACAATATGTGGTCTTTTGTAACTGACTTCCTTCCCTTAGCACAACATTTTCAAGGTTTATCCATGTTGTAGCATGTTTCAGTACTTAATTCCTTTTGATGGCTGAATAATATTCCACTGCATAGAAATACTGCACTTTATTTCTCTGTTCATTCGTTGATGGACATTTTGGTTGTTTTCATTTTTGCCTCTTATGGCTAGTAGTGCTATGAAAATTTGTGTACCAGTTTTTATGTAATACATGTTTTCATTTCTCTTGGGTGTATTACTAACATTTTGAGGAACTACCAGAGTGTTTTCCAAAATAGCTGCAGCATCTTGTTTTCCCACCAGCAATGGGTTCCAATTTTTCCCCATTCTCACCAGTGCTTGTTAATGTAGGATGCCTCTTCTTAGTCTCATTGTTTATCATATATTCCTTGTAAATTTCACATTTTTTAATAATATAAAAGGTTCACATGATGAATTTAAATTAGTTGCCATGAAGGAAAATAAAGCAAAACCAAAAATGAGAAGTATTTAGATTGTGTCTATTAATTTTGGAAAATTGAGCTGCATTAAAGAAAACTGAAGGACACTACAACTATCAGTTTCAGTGTCCAGAGAGTTTCTCTCCTGTTTTGGTGCCTCAGTATTTGGAGGACTCATACACCCATAAATAAGGTTGGTAGAAAGAGCATTTCTCCCCCCATCTCCCATGCTATTCTGGCACAATCACTAGAGATTCCCGGGGATGCTACCAAACTATGGAGCACTTCTAGGCTTCTGCACATGGAAATGTCAAAAATGCATCTTCCTGCATATGGTGAACTGGGAGGGTCTCTGGTCCATCAGCCAATCTCCTTTAAGTTCTCAAGGACCTCAGACTTTCAATGAAGTAAGATGACTCAGAGTTTTATCCCTTTATTTTATCCTCAACAGGCTGGTTTTCATAATATGAACAAAGAGTTACACAAGACTAACTGTTCCCCATCAACTCTTTGCATTCATTTCTAGAACTTTCTTTTTGTGAAAGTGATCTTCCCACTTTCGGGGAAAAGATTTCATAACTTTGTTTATGTTAACTTTGAGAGTTTAGCCTTGGAAAAAAAATTTGTGAACCACTACTCATCATTATTAACTTTGCTTATAACTTTGTTCATTTGGATTTTTTAATTTAATTTTTTTACATTTTTAAAACTTTTATGCAATTTTTAAAGGTTACACTCTATTTACAGTTACTACAAAATATTGGTTATATTCCCCATGTCATACAATACATCCTTACCCTGTCTTACACCTAATAGTTTGTGCCTCCTACTCCCCTACCCCTACATAGCTCCTGCCCCCTCCCCAATGGTAACCACTAGTTTGTTCTCTATATTTGTGAGTCTGCTTCTTTGTTGTTATATTCACTAGTTTGTTGTACTTTTGAGATTCTATAAATAAGTGATATCATACAGTATTTGTCTTTCTTTCTCTGATTTATTTCACTTAGTGTAACAGTCTCCAAGTCCGGTTTACGTTCCCATCAGCGTTTCAAGGGTCCCCTTTAAAGGTTGTAGTCTAGGGATTTTTGTTTGTTTGTTTGTTTGTTTTTATTTGCTTTTCATGAAGAAAACTAACAATTCATCTCTGAGTTTGAAAATTCCAGCTAGCAGTTTCCTCTGACTGAGGGAAAAGATATAGTCAGAATGCTATTTTTTTAAAAGTCAAATTTCAGAAGCACTTTTCATTTTCTTATACATTTCCTTAAAAAGCTAAGTTTTCAAATCACTAGGTTTTTGCATGAAATCCCCAGAGGCTTATAGAGTGAATAGTGAACACTGTAGTGGCCACTGGTCCAGGCACAGGCAAAGTGGTGTGATACAGCTGTGTGTCTGTCCCAGACGGGTGCCCACCTGTGTACACGGTCATTTACTGGTCCCAGTGTCTGTTGTGCTGAATAAAATGTTCACATATTTTGTTGAAAAAAAATTATGTCATTTTGCCCTCAAACCCTTTGCCAATCAAGATATACCCACCAATTTCATCAGCACAAATAGAGCAAAAGGAAAGAAACTGAAGAAATCAACAGCTCTGCTCTCTCTAGGGTGAGGAACAAAGTTAGCCTGTGCATCAGTAATCTTGGTGGTGTAAGAAGTCATCAAGAAATGTAGCAGCTTCAAACAAGCAACATTGATTCAGCCTATGGTTGCATATGTTGGTAATCTAGGCTGGGCTCAGCAGGGTGGTTCTTCTGGTCCCCTTGCAGCTGTGTGTGCTCAGCATCAAGTCAAGCATGATCTTAAATGAGCTCTCTCACCTCACTTGGGACAACTCAGCTGACTCAGTTTCCATCCACTAGGTCTCATGTCTTGTTCTGATGGCAGGAAGGCAGTGTTCCAAGAGCTCAAGTCCAAGCATGAAAGACCTTTTGAGGGATAACTTTTGAACTGATGTATTGTCACTTGAGCATTTTACTGGCCAAAGCAAGTCAGAAACACAGTCCAGATTCAAGAGGAAGGAAAATTGACTTCACCTCTACATATTCTTTCACAATCACATTATGAGAGGCCTGGATTCAGGGAGGGATTGTGGCCATTTTTGCAAAAGATCACAAGCTATTTCATGACTGTTCAAGAATATATTCAGAGCACATTAAAGTGTGTCATTTTGTTATATTATTTGATCACATAGCTTTTTTAGTTATAGCTTAAGTTCTTCTTTTGGACCTAAAAGAGATTCATCATATCTGTAACAAAGGACTTTATCAAATTTTCTCTTTTGATACAAGTTTCATGTTTCTGAAAATTCTGGATCTGATCCTAAAAACCATGCCATGCAATTTTTGTGTGGGTTTTCATTTTATGGCTCTCAGATAAGATTTCTGCCTTTTTAGTTGGAAAATAATAAGGAGGCTTTCTTCAAAATTCATCTAATGACCTTTTCGTTTTTTACTGAAGTATATTGGATTTACAATGTCATGTTATTTTCTGATGTACAGCATAGTGATTCAGTTATACATATATATATTCTTGTTTGTATTCTTTTTCATTATAGGTTATCACAAAACATTGAATACAGTCCCCTGTGCTATACAGTAGGACCTTGTTATTTATCTGTTTTATATATAGTAGCTTGTATCCACTAATCCCATACTCCTAATTTATCCCTCCCACTTTCTTCTTTGGTAACCATAATTTTGTTTTCTATGTCTGTAGGTCTGTTTCTGTTTTGTAAATAAGTTCATTTGTATTATTTTTAGATTCCATATATAAGTGATATCATATGATAATTTGTTTTTGTCTGTCTGTTCACTCAGTATGGAAACTTCTAAGTCCATTCATGTTGCTGCAAATGGCATTATTTCATTCTTTTTTATGGCTGAGTAGTATTCCAGTGTGTGTGTGTCTCTGTGTGTGTGTGTGTGTGTGTGTGTGTCTACCACATTTTATTTATCTAATCATCTGTCAATGGACATTTAAGTTGTTTCCATGTCTTGGCTATTATAAACAGTGCTACTATGAACATTTGGGTGCATGTATCTTTTCAAATTAAGAGATTTCTCTGGATATATGCCCAGGAATAGGACTACCGAATCATACAGTAATTCAGTTGTTAGTGTTTTAGGGAATCTACATACTATTTTTCATAGTGGCGACACCAAATTACATTCCTACCAACAGTGTAGGAGGAATTAACCTATATTGTAGTAAGCACTCAGGAATATCCGAAACCTTTTGGAATAACAATTACCGTTTGTTGTGAATTCAGTAGTTGTTGTTCACTAATGGATATCTTGTTTTCATGCTGGTTTCAACTGCTGTTACAAAAAAATTTAAATTAGTGTAATTTCAAAGGGAAGGAAGGAAGAAAGGAAAGAAATTGTGGATGTGGAGAGACCAGGACTTTTATACATTGCCGATGGGAATGGAAATTAGCTCGATCACTTTGAACAGCAATTAGAAATATCTTGTAAAGATAGACATTCTACAAAAAGCAATTCCATTTCCAATTGTTTATCTAACAGAAATTCTCAGCCATGTACTAAGGAGACATACACAAAGATAGTCTTTGAATTATTCCATTTATTCATTCATTCATTCAGCAAATATTTATTGAGGACATATTATGCCTCACATACTATTTCAGGTTTTATGGATACAGCAGGGAACAAAACAAACAAAAATCCTGTCTTCAAAGAGCTTAAATTCTAGAGGAGGATGATAGACAATAAACAAAGTAAACAAGGAAAATCTATGGCAGGTAAATTGGTGATAAGTAGTATGAGGAAAAAAAAAACAGAGAAAAAGGATAGGAAGGGTTGGGGAGGAGTTAAAGACATGAAGAGGATGGCAGGAACGGCCTCACTGAGAACACGACAGACAGGGTTGCTAGCTTAGCAATAAAAATACAAGATACCGACCTAAATTTGAATTTCAGATAATCAGGGATTTTTTTTAAGTATAAATATATCCCACACAGTATTTGGGACATGCTTATACTACACATTTACTTATTGTTTATGTGAAATTCATATTTACCTGGACATCCTCTATTTTCTCCAGCCATCCCAGTGACCAGTGAGTAAAAACCTGAAGGAATAAGGGAGCAGATTAAGTGACATGATGAGAATGTTCTCGAATGAAGGAATAACTCAGTGGTAAGCATGTCGGGCAGAGGAAGGAGTAAGAGCAAAGACCTGGGCGACTGTGACAGTGAAAACGTGGAAGTCATCAGTCCCTCAGTAGGAAAGAGAGAAGTAACCTGTGGGCTATTCGCACAGTGGATTCAAAGGGATGGACTAACTTTAAGTGTGTCAGCGTGGTTAGGTCTCAAAGGCATTATGTTGAGTGAAAAATAAATCGTGAATAGATAGATCTGTTGTGGTTGCATTTCTGTAAGAGTTTGTGTTTTTTTTTTTAATTGAAGTATAGTCAGTTACAGTGTGTTCATTTCTGGTGTAAATCACACAGGACAGTGTACATTGTTTCTGGCTATGTTCATATGTAGTCAAAGGACAACAAACATGGGAACACGGGAATGATATTCAGAAACCTTAGAAGAATCTCAGCCTCAGGGGAAGGGAGGAGACAGGATGAGCACCCTCTCTCTCTCTCCCTCTCTGTCTCTTGTCTCTCTCTCTCTCTCTATCAGTAAAAATGCAGGCTACCATTTGGAACAACATGGATGGACCTTGAGGACATTATGCTAAGTGAGCTAAGTCAGGCAGAGAAAGACAAATCCTATAGAATATCCCTTATAAGTGGAATCTAAAAAAGCTGAACTCCTAGGAATAGAAACAGAGCATAGAGGAGTGAGTACCAGGGGCTGGGGGCGGGGAGAGCTGGGGAGATGTTTAAATCAGCCCTGCAGAGCTAATACACAGCATGGTGATTACAGTCAAAAACACTGTATTATAATCTTCAAAGTTGCTCATCAGCCCCTTGTACACTGTAAATGCACACAACGTTATATGTCAGTTATATCTCAGTTGAAAAAATAAGAAAGTCTAGAACAAATGAGGAAAAATCTTCAGTCTTAATGATAGTTATTCAGGAGTCGATTTTCTGCACTTTCCTGAATGCTTATGTCTCATTATTTAAAATCCTTTTTAAAGAAGGACATCAAAGTTTAACTAGAAAAGAATTTTGGGTACATTTGTATTATGAGGAATTCACTGCAGTGGGAAGAAACTTACGACTGTATGAATATTTGATCTAGTGACAACCCTGTGTAGATCCTGGTGGGGACAGGATTGGTGAACAGGGCTCCGGACTTAGCATGAAAGGCTATCTATTTTAATTGTGAGTGTCCCACAAATTCTCTGGGAGCCCTCGGGCAGGCCGGGAACTCCTCACTGCCTGTGCCCACATCTGTCCAGCACAGATGCTAACACAAGCCTTCAAGCCTCTGAGCGCGGCTGGGAGCAGTGCATAAGGACACAGCTGCGCAGGTGCCCTGGGTGTCCTAGGAAAGAAGGGGAGGGGCACTTTGTTTTGTCTGATCTGGGATCCACCTTGGATTCCCCTTTGAACTAGAGACAGACTTACAAAAGTCAGGCCCATTTTCTGGTTCTCTCCGTGGGGTTTTTCTTACATAAAATGGAACTGAATTTAGACCCCAAAGATACAGAATAAAACTTGGGGGGCTCTGCCTCATTTTCATTGGTGCTGTTGCTGACTTGCTGAGGGTTCTAGGGCTGAGGGTCTGAGCAGACAGAAGGAACCAGAAGTTCCCACGGGGGTGTGGGTAAGCTGCTCAACACATCCAAGAAGGAGAAGACACAGTGACACTTTAGGGATACGCTGTGACTGGTCATCATTCCCAGGGCTGTCCACTGAAAGCCCACAACATAGCCTCGATGATTGAGTGATGGTGTCGGCTTCCTAAATGAACCTGAATCCCCTCTTAAGTTAGTCACTTAACTTAAGCAGAGTGGACACTCCCTACAGGGACAGGGCATGCAGGACACTCAGAAGAAAAGGATGGAACTCAGGACACTAGCATTTAGGACCAGGATCTTTCCTAAGATTTATTACAGGACTCAGGTCACTTGGGAACTCATTAAAGTTCACCATATTTAGGTACAGGGCTGACACCAAATATCAACATCTAACATAGTGGGCAAGGGGGTACTGTAGACACACAAGAGCAGCCAGATTTCATGCCCTTCGTTGACCCAGATGATGCAGGAAGGAATATTCATAGCAGATGTCCTATCAAACAGGTGCTCTGTGCCAAACTCTACACGTTATGCAGTGCCATCCTCATAGTGATCCCGAGTAGGAAGCTGAGGCTGAAAGAAGTTTAGAATTCACCAGGTTACTAGGAGAGCTAGTACAACAACTAGTAAGTGGTTGACCTGTGGTTTAAACCCAGGCAGTCTGGCGCCAAAGCCTGCACTCCAGCCCCTTTGCTCTGTCTCGTGGCATCTTGGGGCAGGAAAGTGGGTCGTAATACTGGTGTCAGCCTGCCATGTAGACAGGCATGGTCTGTCCCGCCTGAAGAATCAGACTGAGCTGTGCAAAGCTGCACAGGGATAAGGAGCAGAATCAGAGAGGTGGCTGTGCCAACCACTGGGATTACTGTGAAAACAGAGAGTCTTCAAGTGACTGTTGTCGAAGTACAGACCAGGGGTTGTGTCCGTTTAGTCAACTGGGGGCAGTGAAGAGTCAGCTACACCCTGTCACTGGACTTGCCTGTAGAGACGGCCTCCAGGTGTCTCCGGAGCTCTGCTCGGGTGGGCATGATTTTGACGACCAGAGGCAGCAATCGGCAAACACGTCACCTGGATGAATATTACCTTTGGTGTTTCCTGCTTTCCGTTCATGCCCGGAGCTGCCTCTCCACCCATCCATCCCACCAGAGACCAATCCTGAGACTTCTCACTTGTGAGCCCTTGTTGACCAACTTCTGCTTTGGCTCAAAATTAAGCCTCAGTGGAAAGAACACATTCTGGAAGAGTTGGAAACAGACTTGGATTCAAATCTGCCTGTTAATGGGTATGGAATTTTGACAAGTTACTTAATGTTTCTGAGCCTCAAATTCTGGGTCTATACAATGGAAATGAATACTACCTACTGTGCAGTGTTGCTGCAAGAATCAGAGATCAGCCACATCGTGTGCCTGGTGCCCTTCAATAAATAATAGCCATTATTATTAAGTTTAGGTTATAACCATTTCCAAGGGAATTTTTTGGGTTTTTGTTTGTTTTGGGGGTAGGTGATTAGATTTGTTTGTTTGTTTGTTTGTTTGTTTATTTCTAGCTAGTTTTTTTTTTAATGGAGGTACTAGGGATTGAACCCGTGCCTTGAACCATGACTTTGTGCATGCTAAGCACACACTCTATCACTGAGCTATACCCTCCCCTTCTTTTTCTTCAATAGTGAAAGTTTCCATTTATTATTATTTTTAAATTTTTGTAATTAACTTATTTTAATGGCAGTACTGGGGACTGAAACCAGGACCTCGTACATGCTGAGCATGCACTCTACCACTGAACTCTACTCACCGCCCACTCTTCTTTGTAAAGAGCACAGAAGGCAGTCTCCGAAGATTCTAAAGAGACTTCCCTTTCTCTCCACTGTCTATCTCCTCTTCTACTGAGAACTCAGAACCAGAATTGTCCCCAGGCATCCTCACCTCTGCTTAGGACCAACTATTCAGACCGCAGCGTTTGTTTGCTTTGTTTTGGGTTTTTGAGAGAGTGAAAAACGGGACGACATCCAAGAAAAGAACTGTGAAGACCTGCCCAAGACCCCATTAGAGAATATAAAATACAAAAGAATATAAGCCAAGGAAGTGCTGTAGGTTTCTGAAAGCCAACATCAAAACGATTTAGAATTTACCAAGCAGAGCCTAAGAGGAGAGATGGAAAAACATCTATTTCAAGATAGAAATTACATTTGCAGGTTAGTTAAGTGTTTTTATCAGGGCCCCATGAACGCTTGCTTTTAGCCATCTTCAGACCACAGTGCAGAAGATGCCAGACAAACAGCAGGGTGCACATCGCACGCCCAGCCCCGGCTCATTTACGAGGGACGGAGCTCATTTATTCCGACTGACTAGAATTTAGGCCGCCTTTATTAAAACAATTATATGAAATTGCATCTAAACACTGGTCAAATGCTCTTTCCGACCATCACAGGTGCTTCTCCTGTTTTTTATGAGCTGAGTGGATTTCACTATAAAAGTCTATTGGGTAGTCATCACAATGCTTGGTCAAAAGAAAGTGATGAAGCAACATTAAATACACTGCGTACAGACGAACGATTTGGAGGACTTCGGACAAAATTAAAATCTTCAACACAAACAAAATCCTGCTGTGATCCTGCCTTTGAGGAAATTCTGAGTGAGGAATACAGACAAAGGCAGAGATGGTTAAGATAAAATTGCTACGTACGTGTAGAGAAATGCCTGGGCTATTTTAGAGTAGGAGAGGCTTGTAACCAGGTTGTGAGCAACAGGAGGACAAGGGCCACTTCAGAATCTGTTCCCTGCCGTGTCTCAGCTCTAACCAGTGCCCACTGATGAATATATTCAAGGACCTTTGGCTTTATCCCACATACAAGAAGAGACTTTTTTCCCAGAGTGGAAAAGCAAGGTTATATTTCATTTTTGATATGGAGGTAACCAGTTATGAAGGGTTTCCATCAGAATTAAATTCTTAAAACCACAATTCTACAAGCGAGAATGCTTATTCCTTCACTTAATTCATCCTTCAATGAATATTTATTGAATGTCTGATGTGTGCCAGGGACTGTTCTAGGCTCAAGAGTCACCAAAAAACTAACCAGACATAAATTCCGGCTCTCCTGGGAGGGACAGATAATGAACAAAACACACAAGTAAATAAGTTGCATAGTCTGTTAGAAGCTGATAAATGCAACTGAGAAAAATAAACCAGGAAAGGATGAGGAAGAGGCACAGAAGCAGGAGGGCGAGTGGGGGAATGTTGCTGTTTTTAAGGAAGATGGTCATAGATCACTGTGATTTTGCCATTAGAAGAATTGAGTGACAGCTACGAAAAGGAAATAAAACTTGCTTCCCTGTCTCTCTACTGAAAAAAAAAGAAAGAAAGAAAGAAAAGAAAAAAGACGGTCAGAAAAGGTCTCTCTAATAAGATGACATTTGAACTGGGACCTGAGAAAGGTTTGGGCTTGATTAGGCTGATATCTGGAGAGGTGCATTCCAGGCAGAGGGAAGTGCAAAGGCCCTGGGGTAGAGGGAGCCTGAGGAGTTGGGACAACAGCACGGAGGCCAGGGTACCTGGAGCAGAGTGAAGACTGTAGTGGCAGAATAGTGGTGCTCAGTTACCAGCAGCATCAGCATCCCAGGAACTTACCAGAAATGCAGATTCTTATACCCCAACCTGGACCTATGAATCAGAAACTCTGGGCGGGGTCTGTGGGAGGTGAGACCCAGTGATCTGTTTTGACAAGCCTTCCAAGTGATCCTGATGCTGGCTTAAGTCTGAGAACCATTACCTTGGAGCTAGGTCCTGAGCCCTCTTTTCCCCAACAGTATCTTTCCTGGACAGTATCACCCACTTCCCTAGGTTTAAATGCCCTCTGTACAGGCATGGCCAACATTTTCACTTTCCCACTTAGATATCTCTCCTTGAATTCTAATCTTGCATATCCAATCCTCATCTCAACAAACAGCCTAACCAACTTCCTATTTGAGTCAGAACCCTAGAAATTTGCTGCATGGAACCCATCTTACTTATAACGTGAATTATAGCAAATTCTTTGCCATTATAATTTGGGTAGGTTTGATTTTTATCTGGTGGCAGAAAAAAGTCATCACATCACAAGTCATCACTCGATGATAGCTTCCAGCCCCAAATCAGCTCCAAGAATCTGGCTTGCCTTTTCTCCCTGGGGCACAGGGGCCTCTGTTCTCTTAAATCCTGTGGCCCCTCCTCCCACACCGGCTCATGGTTCCAACACATTCTGATGGCTTGCTTGAGAGACTGAGTGATTGATGACACCCGCACAGAAGCCTTCCTGCTATTAGAAGTTCCCACTGAGAAAGGAATACTTGCTGAAATTTTTTTTCCATTCAATTTCACAAATATTTCTGTCTAAACGCCCTTTCATAATGAAGTGATGGGCCCATGAAAAAATAACAAGGATTGGGTTCCAGCTGATGGACACTGTGTTAGGTGACAAGGGATGCAATGCCTCCAGATACTTGACAATCGGAAGGTAAGATGAGTTGAGGGTTAATCACCTCAGCTCTGAACTCAGGCTGCCTGTGTCTGACAATTGGCTGTTGTCTGCTTGTCATCTGTAGGACCTGAGGTGGGTTATAAAACCTCTCTCAGTGCCTCTTCCCTTCCCTCCGATGGGGTTAATAACACCACCAGCCTCACAGGGCTGCTGCGAAGATGAAATGAGCTATTGCAGGCAAAGCCCATAATCGGTACCTGGCACCTGGTAAGTGCCAAGTGAGCCTTAACTATTGCTAATGTGTATTTCAGAGCAAATAAACAGACAGGGTTTGGTGAGAGAGTTAACCTATGTCCTTGAGTGTACTTCTAATGTACACCAATTTTATAGTCCAGTACTCACTGTAATACAGCTGCTCCCAGGGGCTCAAATTATATTAATTAGCTTGTGATGTTTTGATTGGTTCTTGCCCGTGTTTCACAAAGACTTGCCCTGGGTTTCTGCTGCCCTGAGTAGAGGCAGCCTAAACCATGACTCCCAACCAGAAAAAAATAATAAGCAACAATTTAATGTAATGAGAACATAATGAGATTATAAGACATAGCTATTTTAAAAAATGACATCGCTCTTAAAAAAAATAAAATAAAATAAAACACAGCTATTAGACAATTTCTTCATACACCCGAGGGACCGTGGGCTTATGTACTTGCTGTCTGGCCAGGAAAGGAGATGGAATTCTTTCTTTTTTGTTGAAGTGGCTTAGAATTGGCCTCTAATTGACCTGGGAGTAAGGAGAAAAAAGGATTTGGTATAAAAATATAATAGGGTTCACTGGAAATCAGTCAAGCACTTTAACTTGCGCCAGAAGGGTCTTGCTCTGGCCTAAAAATCTGGTGAAAGTGTAGAAAGCAAAGAGGCCAATGGTAACCTCCAGAAAGATGGGCACGATTGAATTAAAGTAAATCTAGGTCCATGTGGTGCAGGTTAGGGACTAACGTAAGAAGACAGCACACTGTCACCTCCAAGGTGCCCTCCGACTCCAGCTGTGACTCGATCCACAATTAATAGTGTGTATAAGGTGAGCGTGTGGCCCTGCTCACTGGGACTGCCAATGGATTTTGTTTGTATAGTACATAGTTCTCAAGCTTGAAAGATAAGAGCTCAGTGTCTCAAAAGGATGACTTTGGGTTCAAGTCCAATTAAAAGAGTCCCCTCAGCGTGTTACTTAACCTTTCAAACCCCAGATTCCTCATCCATAGCAGAAGGATAAAGATGGTTTCCACCTCATAGGAAACTTGTGGTGATCAGCTTAACGAATGTTTGGGAAGTTCTTTGTCCTGTGCCTGAGGATGTATCTACAAGCTCTCTGCTGTGGATCCATTGTATGGTTTTGAAAATATCTAATATGCGTTGAATCCATAGTCTTCATGAGTCTGGAGATAGATTTGATTATCAGGCCAGTTTTAAAGGTGAAGAAATGGGCACCAAAAAAATGAAAAGACCAGTTCAAGGTCACACTACGCCTTCAGAGTGGGAATCCAGGGCTGTCCAAATTTATTGGCTCCTAGGAATGGATGGCGCAGCCCAGACAGATCCACCCCACACCGGTGTCTGTCCTCAGCTGGGCAGATACACAAAGGAATGAAAGGGGATCATTTTTCTCCACCAGCAGTGGTACCCTGGCTAAGATCAGAGCTGAGGCACCTTCTCCTGACTGCTCCGCATACTGCCCCGAGCTTGTTAGGAAATTTGTGACTTCAGATTCCAGAGTTAAGATCCAGGTACTTTCTAAGAGTGGAGCAGGTATGATTTTTGCTCCACAACTTTGAGTGTTAAAAAAAAAAAAAACTGATTAATTTACTCTTCTAAACCCAATGGAATCTGACTATGTCCTCATTCACCAAGGTGGCAGGAATTTGGTCATTCTTCCCTTTTCCCCAGCTCACAACAGGAAAAGGGTCTCTTGTCATCGAGTGAGCAGAGTTGCCACTGAGATGCTCAAGTACCCAAGAACTTGAGGTCTGTTTTAAAGCCGAAGACTCCATCCCGCCTGGCCAAACCCCAAGATCCTTGGTCGTGCCTCAGACACATCTCTTAGAATTTAGAATTTAGAACCTCCATCTAACGTCCGCAGGCTGCCCCAGTGGGTGGTCAGTGTCCTCTTGAGGCACTCTGTAGGCAGGGAGTACAGGCCTCCCCAGTACAGACATCACCCGTCTCCTTCTGGAGATGCTACTGCCCTCCTCCACCCCCCATTTCCAAGCTTCAGAGCCGCTCTCCTCTCTTGGAGACTTCAGCTCCTTTCAACACAAAGCTCCCTAACTCTTTGCGAGAACCCCAGGTAATCAGGTCTCAAAATCCTGCTTGTCCTCTGGAAAAGCCAAAGGAAGCGGATTTCTCCTTCCTTCTGAATCTTATCCAGCACTGAAAGCAGAACACAAAGGCACACGTCCAGAGACCAGCCTGCCCCTGTTTCTTTTTTCAGTTAGCTTCTTCAAAAAGTATCACACCAGAGCTGAAAATGGAAACACTCTCTATTCTTCCATCACAACTACAGGTCAGGGCTGGCTGATGGACCAACATTTTGCAAAGACCCTTTGATTCCTTATGTCTCTGCCAGTGGGTGCCTGATTTGTCAGTGGTGGGACTGGCTTCTCCTCGGAAAACAGAACATTACAGAATTCTAACTGGAGGAGCTTGTCACCCATCACCCCCAAGGATCGCCGCTGGTGAAAGGGAGAATGTGTTCCCTTCACATTTTCATTAACTTCCAGATAATTTAAGTTTGATTTTTTATCCCATGCCTCAAGTTTTACCATAGCCTATTTCTCTCCGCACTTACAGTCCTCAAATATCGTTTTTCTTCCCTAAATTTTTATCCATCTCAGTTTGGGCTCCAAACACCAAGGCTTAGTGGGTAGAGAGAGCCTGGGTCAGGTCCTAGCCCAGGCCATGGGGACAGAATGAGAATAAAACATGTAAAAGGCCTTCACGTGTATACACTTCCATTGCCAGGTCTTGTTCTAACTTTTTCCCATATATGGAGTCATTTAATACTTATAACAATCCTGTGAGGTAGGTAGTATTATTATCCCCATTTCATAGATGAGAAAACAGAGGCACAGAGAGGTCCAGACACTGGCCCAATGTTGCACAGCTAGCAGGTGGCTAAGGCAAAAGCCAAGCTCTGGAAGTCGGACATCAGTCTGTGCCTTTAATACACAGCTGTGAATACTAATCATGGTTAAGTGTTAAGAAGGAAATAAACAGGCTAATGAAACAAAAAGCAGCTGCAGAGGCTGCTTCCCCTGTGCTGATCAGGGAAGGTTATCTGGGAGGCAGCCTCTGAGTTAAAATCTGAAGGATGGCAAGGAGCCAGCTAACAAAGAGTGGGGTTGGGAGGGTGGGTGAGGCTTCTGGGCAGCAGAAACTAGACATGCAAAAGCCAAGAGAAGGAAAGAGTCATTCATGGGTGGAAAAGTGGCCTGGGTGGCAAAGCATAGCAAGGGATGCGGAGAATACTGCGTGATGGAAGATGGGGAGGATGCTTCAGGAGCAGCGAGAAGCCTGGACGGTCTGTGAGATGTGACATCATCTGAGTTGCTACTATAGTCACTGGTTGCTGGGAAACGAGGGGACCCGGAACAGGGTTATGGAGCTGAAAGGGAGAGAGTGAAGGGGACCCTGGCGGGGTCTGGTGGCAAAAGACAAGGCTGGGTGGCTAAGGAGGGCCTGCTGCCCGGGTCATGCCAGCCATCTGAAGAAGCTAGGACTTGATTCGTAGGAGCCAACGAAATCCTGGATGCATCTAAGCAAAGACATCTTATGATTAGATGTGGGTTTTAGAAGAATTATTCCAGGGGACTTGGAGAATGTCTTTGAGAGACAAGACCGGGGTCCGGTCAAGAGGCTGCTAGAGACATCCTGGTGAAAGGTGCCAGGCACTGACTGAGGCTGGGGATGAGGGTTACTCATCGCATAAAGATTAACCAACCGGCACCAGGCACCGTTGGAACAAGTCACACTAGGGGCTGCTCACAAGGAATTCTCCAGAGCTCTTTATGAGGACTACCTTGGTGATACCTTGTTGGAACAGAGTTGAAAGACTTCTCTATCCATGTGGGGAAAGGAAGGATGCTGTGTAGTAAGACAGAAAACCTGGAAAGACGCTTCGCCAGTGGGTCAGCTTCCGTTTGGGGCATATCGAGAATTCCGACGGCCACGGCGGAAAGGCAGCAGGTGGTTGGAGATGGAATCCAATGATTCCTCTAAGGATGCAAACTAAATATTGGAAGAGAAATGTTAGGTTTGGTTATTTCCTCAATCACCCCCTGCTAAGTGTGTCAGTCAAAACAAATCAGCACTGGAAATCTACTTCCAAAGAAATATTCCCATGGAGGGCCTCAGGACATGAGGAGACTGGCTACAGTTGCAAAGAATTGGGCTTCACGTTAGAACAATCCTCAAGGACTCCAAAAGTATAGAAACCTCCCACTCAGCTTCCCATTACTCAGATTCAAATAATCAAGTCCCCTAGCCAGGAGCATGGGATTATCACAGCTTGAAACAAGACTGGGGGGTGGGGGTCTTTATCACCTTTTCCTCCAGTACTAGCTCTATACAGATTTTCCCTTCCATTGATTGTCGAAATTTTTTGCCAGAGATCTCTAGAGAATACACAAGTTATGTCTGGAAAGATGAGGTGGAGAATAGGATGGGCAAGGTTTGTTTTTATTACAGTTTTTAAGTTTTCACTCTTGCCAGTGCCCTGGAGATAGATAATGGTGCCCCATCTACTAGTGTCTCCTTCAACTATGGTGGGAGGGGAACCAATCCTTCCCTTGAAGAGTGGATGGATGGATGGATGGATGGATGGATGGATGGATGGATGTTGGGAATTCGAGTGATACGAGTGAGTTCTAGAGAAAGATTTTACCTCTGAGACAAGCTGGCTTTTCCACCTTCGCTAAGCGGGTACTCCCGTCTGCTTCACTCTTTATTTCATCAACCGTGTTTTGACAATTCATGGGAAAAAAAAAAGTGTCTAAGGCAAATCGAGCTCCTGAAGCAATAAACATTTAGACGTACAGTGTGAACTGAGTTATTGTTCTCGATCCGGATAGTCTCCCAGTCTGTCTCTTTTTCGGAAAGAGAACGTGTCAGGCAGACTTCCTCCCCCAGGCTCTTGAAATGGAAGTCTCCCTTCCCCAGTAATTGTTGCGAATCCTGACAATAGCCCCATGACTGGGTTATCTCACAGGAACTTCCATTTCCAAAGAGTTGAGGGGAGATGAATGCAAGAAAACTGGACCAGTTCAAGGGATAAGAGCTGCACCTTCAGCCAAGTTCAGCAAGGTAGCCTCTTTCTCCGGCTCCCAGGGTGAGAAAGGGCCTCCGGCGGGGGGTTTGGTGGGGTCTGTTGGGGCGGGGCGGGAGGGGGGGGTCCTCGGTTTTGGAATCCCTGCTCTTCCTCCCGCAAGCCTCTGGCTCCGCTGCTTAGCAGCTGGTTCGGGACCGAACTTTGTCCCGATAGCGTGCGCGGCGGAAAGGGAACTGGAGGCTCGGCCAGCTCGAGGCGACCTGGGGCTCCCGGGCTGGGCAGCGGCCGCGGCGGCGCCGGGCGCGTTCATTGTTGTCCGGGTGCGGGCGGCGCTCGGGGGCCCCGAGGCGGGCGGCGGGAGGCGGTGGCGCGCTCGGCCGCGCGGGACTCGCCGGAGCCGGCCCATCGCTCGGCCTCCCGCCGCCCCGAGCGCGCTCGCGGTGCCGACGGGGATGCGGCGGGCCGGGCGCGGCGGCCCGATGCTCCCCGCGCGGGCGAGGGGCGGGCCCGCGGCGGTGCGCCCTGGCGCGCGGCCAGGCTCGGCGTGAGCGGCGCGAGCCGACGATGGGCTGACCGGGGACCCGCAGGGGCGGCGGGGCGGCGGGGCGGCGGGGCGGCGGGGGCGGGGGCGCGGGCGCGCCGGGACCGGCGGGGCGGCTGCGGGCGCCGCGCGGCGGAGAAGGAGGCGGAGGAGGAGGCGGAGGCGCCGGGCGCGGATGCCGCCGGGTAGGCCCCGGGCCTGCGCACCCGGGGCGCATGGGACGCCCGTTTCGGCGGATCCGGCGCCGCAAACCTAAAGTTCCTCGGCTCCCCGGGAAGCGCCGCAAATAAAAGGTAATGCGTCTTTGTTTCCCAGCCGCGATCGCGGGGAGGCGATTGATTTTGCAGCACTTCTGGGTCCATTTTTACGTGTTGGGCTGGTGAAAGGGACATGACACTTCTGCTTCACTGAGGACGTAGAGCATTCAGTGCCGCGGCTGTGACATTGTTCCTGTGCACACCTCACGTGCGGCACAGACTACTCCCTCCTGCTCTCCCCTCCCCCACACCCACTTTCTCTGGCACCTCAGCCTCACCCTAGGTGGATTTACCCCGGGAGAAAGGAAAGCACGTTTCTGCGGGCAGACCTGGGCGGGATTATTTTTTTAAACCATTTTTATAGAAATGACAGAGGAGTCCCGTTCTTTGGGTGCAGGGGGCGGGCTGCAGATCGCCGGCTACCTGGGAGTGCTAAAATGGATTGCTCTTTTACATTCCAAATGGCTGCAGCAAGTTTGATGCAGGGAGGAAGCGGGAGGAGGAGGGAGAAAGGAGGGAACCCCTTTCAGGACGTGGTCATTTACAAATGACCAAACGCAGTGGTTCTGTTTTGCAGGCAGCTGCCCAAACGTGGGTGCGTATTGCATTCAGAAAAGGTAAACCAGTCCTGTACTTTGAAAGCCGTGAGGGCTGTCCGTGTGTAATCAGGAACTCGCTATCTTTCTCCGATAGCATGTTAGGAGGGTAACTGCTCAGTAGATTCAAGCAAATTCTGCCAAATTCACAGGGGATGGCTGTTCTAATAATAGATTCTGGCGGTGACTTCCTAATAGACATACTCATTCTGAATGATGCGGCCATGCCTTTCCCCGGAAACTCTGCTTGCTGAGAAACGGATCCAATGCCGGGAAAGGACTCCCTGACCCCACCGTGAATGGGGGAAGCTCTTGCCCCCCTATGAATGGAACATCCCAATAGAGGTTGCTTCTGCTATTCTGGCTTCTTTCAGTCTGAATCCGCACGGCATCTGATGAAAGGGATTCTCAGAACACCCAAGACAAGCACATTTTGAAATCTGAGCTGTTTAGTGGTGACAGCTTACTCAGTTGGGGAGTAGCCTCGGCTGAATTCAGACACCTGGTCAGGCTGACTCGATCTGCATTTACCTGAGTGAGTTTTGAACAGCTGTTCACATCCCTCCGAGTACCTCAGCATCCGTAAGTCTCCTCCTTTTCCAAAAGCATGACTGTTGATGTTCAGGGAAGCACCAGTCAGAGAGCCAGAGGGCACACTTCTGACTTCATCCAGGGAAGCCACTGCTGACCCTGGGGGAAGTACCTCAGGAGTTGGACGCTTAGAATCTGTTCCTTGTATTTAACAGAACTTTGCTCTGTGTACTGTCTTTGACGTGTGCAACAAAGAGGGGTTTTTATTGGGGGAGGGGTGGGGATGGAAGGACACATTTTATTGTTTTGTTTCTGGTCTTCAAATGGCTTCAAGTTCATTCACAGCATTTGGCCGAGTCTGACTTGGACAAGGCAGGAAGACCAAACCTTCAGCTCAACAGAAGTCTGATTGTGATTCTCAGTGTTTTGTCTCTTACACCCTAAAGGGTCAGAGAATGAGCTTCTTGGTTTGGCTGAGGGGTCCATTCTGCTGCCAGTGAAATGTAGCTTTATTTAAGGCACACCAAGGATGGGGGTCTTGCAGCAAATAGATTTGAATCTATCTGGTCCTGAGAGGTTAAATAGCTGCACTTAATTTGATTGGAAGCAATAGTTGCACTTGCTTGAAATCAACACGTTATTGTCCCGCCAGTGAATAGAATGTTACCTGCAGGTAGCTTGGAAAGAAGTGATGCTTAGTGTGCAAAGTTGTGTGGGTAGCTGTAACCTTTTAGGAAAAAAAAAAAAAAACAAAAAAAAACCCTTAAATTCTTCTTGTGTTAAAGGGGAACAGTGTTAGCTGAAATAAGGATCAGAAAATCCCTCCACCCACTTTTATTCTGACCAAGTATGATCTGCCACCGTGGTTGCTAATATTCTTTCTGGCACTCGTCTTGAACTAATTTTATTAGTAAGACTTGTTAGTTAGGGCATAGGGCCTCTTTGTAATTTGTAGACGTTGTTGCCAAGTCCCCTGACAGCCTGGCAGGTGGCAAGTGCCACTAGCATTATCTTGTCGTGGGGGAACCGAAACCCCTTGAGGTTCAGTGAGTCGCTGATTTCATAATCCATGGGAACTGCGTCCCAGTTTCATCATAACAGCCCAGTTACAGTCTGAGGTCAAAGGACAAGCCAAGAATAAGTCCTTGCTTGGGTTCTGGAAGTTGGAAAAAGGCTCTGTGGAATAGTGGGGATGTCAGAGTTGTAAAGGAAAGGGCTCTCGAGTCAACCTTGATGAGAAAGTGCTGTCAGTTTGTGACTGGGGAGGCAGTGATGGATGAAAGGTCCAGGAAATACTGTACTGAGGGGACCATCGGGGTACCTTTCTCTTTTAGTAAATGTGGGGTGGAGTGAGACCTCCTCTGAAGAAAATCATTACTGACTTTACCGCATAAATATACCACTTGTGTTCATGTTATTAATGCCAGTGTGTGTGTGTAAAATACTTACAGCTCTATTCATACGTCATATACTTATCAGTTATAAGAGTTATATTTAGCCTGACCCACTGAATGGCTGAAAATATGATGGGGCACTTCCAAATCTCAAACTTTGTTCTTAGAAACTTTTGCACATGTCAATAAATCTTATCTAAAGAAATAAGAGAATCTTTTCTAAAATTAAAAAAAATAATTTTTAATGGAGGTGCTGGGGATTGAACCCAGGACCTAATGCATGCTAAGCATGTGCTCTACTATACCCTCCCTTCTAAAGAAAATAGAAAGGAACAGTGTAGCTTCTACAGAATTTCCATTTAAATTAGATGAGAAGGAGGTGCTAACGGTTAGTTTATGAAGTTAGTTTAAACCACTTGCTACTCAGTATCAGAATGTCTAAGTCTGGATTCACCAATGGCTTTCATTCATGTCTTTTTTTTTTTTTTCTTTTTTGATATCAGCTGATGTGTCAATAACACTTGTGGCGGAAATTCTCTATTTAGGTTTATTCATTGTGCAAAACCCCAGCATCTCTATTAGAAGTGATCTCGGAACCTCATAGGGAGAGAAGCCATGGGATAGAGATCTTCAGTCAAAATTTTAAAAACTCCATTCCTCTTGAGCTGAAGGACCTTACTTTCACAGGGCCAGCATGTACTCGCCACCTCCCCAGGATCCTGGTTATCCGTCTACCGCATCTCACCCATTTCTGATCTTTGCTGTCCATTGCTCTCTGAATAGATAATTCTAGGAACAGAAGTAAATATTGGCTGCCTTCCAAAAGGTCGGTGTTGATGTGAGAAAAGGAAGAGAAAGGGTCCTTTCATCAGTTGTGTAGGGTACATCGGTGCTTGAACTTTCCCTCCAATAAGCAAAATCAAAGACTTAAAGAATCTGGGGAAAGTGGCCCCTAAAAGTGGAACCCGTTGGGGAAGAGGGAGGTTTGAGTCTCCTACCTTGTGCTGTTCATTCCAGCCATAATCAGACTGACGTCTATTGGCAGTATTTTCCGTTTTGATTTTTGCTTTTCCCAGGACATTTCATCTCAAGAGCTGGTACGATCGCTCTTGAAACTTGGGGCCCCAGGGTCACCATGGCACACAGCGCCTGCTGGGTTTGCTGCTCTCTCCTGCAAGAAGTTTTCTGAATCAGCATAAACCCAGCTTATCAGAAATTCTCTCCACAGCAGTTTCCTTTTGGTTCCCTAAATCCATCAGCTGCCACCCTTTCCTCTGTCCTGTGGGATCAGCATGTCTTTCTCTTATAAGGAATAAATTCGGGGGGAGGGTATAGCTCAGGGGTAGAGCGCATGCTTAGCATGTACAAGATCTTGGGTTCAATTCCCAGTACCTCCATTAAAATAAATAAAATAATAAATAAACCTAATTACCTCCCTCTCCCCAAAAAGAAAAACTCTAAAAGAAAAAATCTCATTAGCAAGAAAAATAAGGTACATTGCTCAATTGTGGTGTCCTCAAAAAATGCTAAAACAAACAAAAAAAAAGTCTTTGTAAACTATGATTTAAAAAGGACTTATTTATTCTGATAAAAAGGTACTACTAAAAAAAGGGGGGTGGGAGCTAATTTAGACACACCCTTGCATTTGAAACTGCCAACTCTACCACTAGCAGCATTATCCTTAAAATATCTGTCATGCCTCTCTTAGTTTCTCAGAAGATGATCAGAGCTACTGCTCGTGTTTAGTGAATTACATCAGTGCTTGTTTTGGGTGCTGATGAGTGTGTGTGTGTGTGTGTGTGTGTGTGTCTGATTTTTCATCATATCCGTGGAAGTTAGGTATTTTCCCCCAAAGAGAAAGACTTTTCTTTTTAAAGATGGAAATTACTGCTAAGAATAAAGGCCATGATGGAAGGGATCCGAGGGATCTGGTTCAGTTCAGTGGCCTTTTGACTGCCAGGTAGGCAAGAAAAAATGAGCTGGTCGCCTCCATCTGACTGAGTGGGTAACCCCTCTGCGGATGTTCAAGCGTTGCGAACTCTAGTTCAGAGATGGGACTTGTAGGACCCAACTTGTTAGGAAGCCTGATCTCCATCATGCATAGTGGTCTCTGGGTTTTTGTTTTAAAATTGAAGCTCTGGCCATTCCACGATGCAGTGCGAGAAGACGTGAGTTCTCCGTGGTCACGAACATTTGCACGTGCGCACTCTTCTCCCCAGACTCTGATTACGTTCACACGTGCTGCTGCCTATTAGTGATTATTTGCCAACTCATACTTCCTGCACACTGTCTGTTCACTGGATGTGCCCCACATTTACCCTCTGCTTGTAACGGGCACTCAGTGGATCCTGTTTGAATAAAAACGTCACTAAGTGACTTTTCCTACCAACCCCAACGTTGATATATTTTGGCATCTTCAGAAACCTGGAAACCCAAGTGGACTAAAGAAAAATGGAACCTCTGAGGTTCTTCCATATCTAACCTTTTTTAAGTCTGTGCTAAATGTGTGTGGTCCCTCATTTCCATCTAGCAATACCTTGCCCGTCTTAGGGCCAAAAGTCTTGGTACTCATGCAAAATACCAAACTTTTTAATTATAATTTTCACTTCGAATTAGCCAAAAGCTATCCTCCCAACCCTGAGGTTCTAATTCCACAATTTCTATCAGAATTAGCTCATTGTTCTGGTGATGGGGTCTTCTTTACAGGACTTTTGCCTTTCTGTGTCCTTGCTGTACGAGGAATGCATGGGGAAAAAAGGTGTGTAACGGAATTAGATTGATAATGCGTGACTGCAAATGAAAATAATAATCGGAGAGTTGCCAGGCTGTGCCATTCATAACCATAAAATGCACAATTCTGCTCTCCCCACATGCCTGTGCAGAAGTACAGAGATGTGACAAACCCAAACTAGGAAACCCAAATAGTGTGGAGCCATCTGGAGCTGGGATACACGTCTACAAAGAGGCCAGGGGGTGCGGTGCGGGCTTCCCCATCTCTCTGCTCCCTCTGGCCACCACCCCCAATTGATACTGGATACTTCTTTCTCTGTTGCTCAGAAAGAGAGCAGAAAAGAGGGAGGGTGGTGAGGACAAGAAGCAGATTGGAGCTGAACACAATGCCAGGCAGTGTTCTGCCTTCTCAATCCCCTTTTATTGGGCTGGTTGAGTGTTTTGTAACAGAGTAACTACAGAGTGACCAGTAGCACAGATGTCGCCTGCAGGTCTTGGCAGAAGGGCAGAGCTCTCGGATCCAGCAAAGCAGCAAGGGCTGCAGACTGTGGACCACGCACAGACGGGATTTGGGGATTCTCCACCAAGGCGGACATTTCCGACGGAGCTTTAGGAAAGAAAGGGGGCATGTAGATCATTTTTACGAATGAAGAGACGTCACAGATGTTCGGGGACTTCACGGGGGTCTCAGTTGCAGGGCCAAGCCTACGGTCCCTGCCGCCTGACAACGTGGTTTGAGCAAAGAGAGGGCGGGGCTGTGGAGGCATCTAGTCCTGCTTTGATGTCTGGCTCCGCCTCTCTGGCTGTGAGGCCTTGGGTGAGTTACTGAACCTCTCTGAGCCTCAGCTTTCTTATTTATCTGAAAAGGTATATGAAGAGGAGCCAATAAGAGAATACCTGTGATGTGCCTCGCACGAAAACTATGGGAGACGCTCCTAGAATCAGAACGGGTTTTTTTAACCCTTATTTTTTATTGATATGTATTCGATTTACAATGTAAGTTTCAGGCATACAGCAACGTGATTCAGTTGTGAATACACATATATACATACATACTTTTTTTTTTCAGTTTCTTTTCCATTATGGCTCATTATAAGAAACTGAATATAGTTCCCTGTGCTACACAGTAGTTCCTTGCTGTTTATCTATTTTATATACAGTAATGTGTATCTGTTCATCCCAAACTCCTAATCTGCCTCTCCCCTGCCCTTTCCCCCGGTGACCACAGTTTGTTTTCTGCGTCCTTGAGTAGAATCACAAGTTTGTCTTTGAACTCTTCCTTCGCTGTTGGGCTTGCTTTTGTCCTGGAAGGCCCAGCAGTGCTAAGTGCAGGAGGTTTAGAACACACTGGGGTTCAAGAAGGCCACTGGCCGTGGAAGTGGAGGTACTACTGAAGTAAATGGCACCTCACCTACGATGCCAAGATGAACTCTATAAAGAGAGGGTAGCGTAAGAGAAATGACGGTTAGCTCTGATGTTTTATAAACCGGCCTTCCAGAAAGCGTTCTGCAGGTAAGGGATGGACGGCCTCCTGCAGCAGTGAGTCCTGGAACATTAATCCGGGGAGGGTTGGTCAGGGGAGGGGAAGGAAGAGAAGAAATACGATTTTGCCTTCAGACTAATGGGTTTTATCATCCTGCGTTGCTGAAATTCTTCAGTTTTCAGGATTGATCAGCAAGCTCTTAGGGCTTTTATCTTGAAAAAATTCTCCAATAGGAATAAGGTTATGCGAGTCATTCGTTATGTCATCCTTTTTTTTTTAATTGAAGTATAGTTGATGTACAATAGTGTGTTAGTTTCAGGTGTACAGCAAAGTGATTCAGCTCTACATGTATATTTTCAGGTTATTTTCCAATATAGGTTATTACAAGATGTTGAATATTGTTCCCTAGGTTATACAGCAGATCCTTGCTGCTTATCTATTTTATATATAGTAGTGTGTATCTGTTAATCCCAGACTCCTAATTTATCACTATCTCCCCCTTTTCCCTTTAGTAATCGTAAGTTTGTTTTTGATGTCTGTGAGTCTGTTTCTGTTTTGTAAATAAGTTCATTTGCATAATTTTTTAGATTCCACATCTAAGTAATAATCACATAATATTTGTCTTTGTCTGTCTGACTTACTTCACTCTGGGTCCATCCATGTTGCTGCAAGTGGCATTATTTCATTCTTTTTTATGGTTGAGTCCATTGTGTATATATAGATACCACATCTTCTTTACTCATTCATCTATCGATGGACATTTAGGTTGCTTCCACATCTTGGCTGCTGTAAATAGTGCTGCTATGAACATTGGGGTGCATGTGTCTTTTAGAATTAGAGTTTCTGCTGGATACATGCCCAGGAGAGGGACTGCTGGATCATATGGTAAGTCTATTTTTAGTTTATTAAGGAACCTACATACTATCCTCTGTAGTGGCTGCACCAAATTACATTCTCACCAGCAGTGAAGGAGGCTCCCTTTTCTCCACACTCTCTCCAGCATTGATTATTTGTAGATTTTTTTGATGATTACCATTCTGACCAGTGTGAGGTGATCCCTCATTGTGGTTTTGATTTGCATTTCCCTAATAATTAGCAATGTTGAGCATCTTTTCATGTGCTTCTTGTATGCCATCTTTTTCTTAACAATAAAGGCAACAATCCAATCACTGAATAAAATTCTTTGGTTGTTTTCCAGTCATGGTCATCAGTTAGGAAGATTTTCAGCTTCTGTTTCTTATTTATATTTCACCCAAGTCCTTAGTGCAGCGAGTGAATGACAGAAATAAACCTGGAACCTGAGTGTACTAGATCCTTGTGTGAGTTTTTTTTTTAATTGCACCCACCACGTGACTGCTCCAAAAATACTGGGAGAGTTTCCTTGTACTATGAGAAATCAACATGCCAATTTGCAGAATAGTCATCACGCCTAATAATCTTCACGGTGTTAAATAAAATAAATCAGAAGGAGAGATGGTTCATCTTCTGGAGACAGATTAAATAGGCACACACAAGCAGCAGAAGAAAAGTATTAAACAAATGTAGAAACAAGCAAAGTATTTATAGAACATAATAGCCACATTCAGAACAAGGATATATTTTAGGTGGATCTTTGGGGACAGCCTGTGGGTTTCATTTTCCTAGACGGGGTGGAGTGTGTCTGTCATTTTATGGAGAAATTATAAGCTGGTATTTGTTGGTGGTTCCGTCTTTCTTTGTTGTGGAAAATATGGTTTCTGTAGCCCACCGCAATTAATCTGTTCTTCTGTTCCTAAGATTGTAACATTATCAATAGAGATTTTGTGCCATTTGGATACAGAGATCAATAACTTCCAACTTGGAAAGATATCCAAATAGATCTTGATAACATTATCCAGAGAATAATATCCAAAGCCACAGTCCTTTGTTTCTTGTATGACTAGGTTCTTCTTTTCTTCTTGTCAGTAGAACTGATCACACTCCTACAGAATTGACAAAACCCAAATGAAAAAATCCAAAAATGGCTTGTTATGTGGCTTTGGGTTTTATGTTAGAAATAGGAAAAAAATCATTTTGTGAGCATCCTTGCTTCTGGTTTGTGGGAAAGTGGGAGCAAGGAAGCTCGTGTTACCACAGCTTTCCCTATTGACTAGAAGATGAGGATGAAAATAGCACACCCTTTGCCCGCCCCTTCCCACCAGACCCTCCCTGAAATGGCTGTCTTTGGCGACTTGTTCCGTTAATACAGTTCCCCAGAGGAACCTCACCTTGCTAGTAGTCCAGAGTTAGCAAATGCTTTGCTGAGTTTCCCTCTGTTATGACTGGTTCCACCTGTGGTTTTTGGTAACCCCGTTCCTCTTCCTCCTAAGCTTAAAAATCATTGTCCTGTGATAAATGACTCACCAGGTCTGCCTCGCTCTTCCTCTTTGCTTTTTTTCTGGTATTAAACTCTTCTGGCTTCTTACAGTCAGTTTCTCGATGCCTCATTCATATGTTTTCTTCCCAGATGAATCTGGGGTGAGGTGCCCACTTGCCACCGTCATGGTTCCACCACCAGGCCTTCTCTTTCTTTCCTGAGTTATTATAAAATCATCACAGCTTATGCCTTTACCACGCACATACACACACACACACACACACAGAAGCTCAAGCATCACCTCTCCTTGTTCCCTACCTTCATTCTCTGGGGAACACAGCCCTTAACATGGAATAAAAGGTCCCACCACAACCTGGCAGCTTCTTATTTCTTAAACTTCTCTCACATTATCCTTTTTACACTGTATTAGTCTGTTCAGGCAACTCTGGCAAAATATTCAGTGGCTTATAAATAACAGACATTTGTTTCTCACAGTTCTGGAGGCTGGGGAGTCAGCCCACCAGCAGACTTCACGTCTTGTGGGGACTTGCTTCCTGGTTCATGGATGGAGCCTTCTCCCTGCATCCTGTGTCCTCACTCAGTGGGAGGGGGAAAGGGGCTCGCTGGGGTCCCTTTTCTAACGGGAATAATCCCATTCAGGAGGGCTCCACCCTCATGACCTCATCACCTCCCAAACACCCCACCTCCTGATACCATCACACCAGGGGTTAGGATTTGGCGTATGGATCTGGGGGCGGGGACACCAACGTTCAGTCTGTTGTGCACACACACCCTTGGCTTTCCCCACATGCATTTGACCTTTTCTGGACGTCAGCCTCTTGCAAACATTCACCCTTTGAACTGAGAGACACCTCCCGTCCCTCCTCTGCCAGGACACCGTGCTTATTGTTCTGCTCCGTCCTGCAGTGTTACCCACTCCTGCTCCTCCAAGCCAAGCAAATCTTCCTCCTCTGCTCCCCCACAGCATCCTCACCACATCGCTGTTGCAGTTTGGTCCCGTAAATTCTAATGACCTGCTTGTGCATACGTCTCCCACCGTAGCTTCTAAGGGAAGGATCGTGTCTTATTTGTCTTTGATTCTGAATTGCCTTATCTGATGCCCGGCATCCGGTAGGCACTCAGAAATATGAAGGAGCGATTATTTGTCACACTTGTGGTTCCTCATTGCTTTCCTTGTTTGCATAGAGCTGGAGCTGTTTTTTCCTACTTAAGCCTGGTGTCCTTTCCTGTCAGCTCTTCTGTCTGCAGTTGTGTGTGTCAGGGAGTAAGAAAACAAGGATGGTGTAGCCCAACCGTCATCCTATTTGTTGAGGGGAGCCTCGCACCCCCGCTGGCAGCATGTCTGAAAGTGCCGCATCACCCCGTTCCTTCATTTATCCATTCATTCAGGCGGTCAGTGAGCCAGGCAATCATTCTGACTGGCACACTCACCTGTATGCCTCTTCTGTCCCAGGAAAGTGTCAGCAAACAAAACAGACCAAAGTTCTCACCCCCAGCGAGCTTGCATTCCAAGAGGAAGAGGCAAGGGAGAAATGTAATAAATACATAAATTACGTAGCGTGCTAGATGGTGGCAGTTGCTATGAAGAAAAATAAAGCAGAAGCTGGGAAGTATGGCATGATTCCTATTTTAAATTCAGGAGTTGGAGAGATGTTATAAAAAGGTGATATCAGAGCACAGTTCTGAAGGATATGAAGAGGTGAGCCATGTGGTTGGTTGGCGGGCAGCATTCCAAACGAGGAAGGAGTTCATGGCAGGCCCTGGGCAGATGTGTAGGGAACAGCAAGATGAGGGTGGAACAGCAGACTGAGTGACGGGGACATAGAGGTGGGAATCGTGGGACCTCCCTCGGAGGCTTCTGCACTTGGGGGAAATGGGACGCTGGAGGGTGTGGATCTGGGTGGGGCCGGGAGAGGCACCCTGATCCCACTTGGGCTGCACAGGGAGGATCTGGGTGCAAGACAGGCAGAGTAACAGCAGGGTACCAGTGGGTTTTAGGAATCTGGCAAGCGATAAAGTGATGATGATGATGAAGATTTTCTGGAGAGTTGGATGTGGGACGTGAAAGGACAGAACATGGGCAGGGGAGGCTGGAGTTGCCATTAGCTGAGAGGAGATGGTTCACGGGAGAAGAGGGTCAGTAATTCTATTTGAGTTTGAGGTGTTTAACTGGTGTCCGCGAGGAGATGCTGAATGGGCAGTTTTGCATACAGTCACACGCAGACCTGGGAGAGGAGAAAGTCCAGGCAGAGATACGGAGTGGGACTCAGCCAAGTAGAGACGATATTTAAAGACCTCATGGCTCAGTCCTGGATGTGACAATGTCCGAGAAACACCATCAATCCAAATCACACTTCAAATGAGAAAAAAAATAAGATTTAAAAGACGAAGTCATTCCTCCCATCCTCAAAGTGTGAAGAACTCTGAGATGTGCAGCTGCAGAAACTGGACTCTTCCGATCATTCTGATGGCCTGTCCCTTTTTTGATATGTGAAAGGAGTATCTCTAGCATATTTTAAGTGGATGTATTGATGTATCCTGGACATACAATAATCTGCATGCATTTAAAGTGTCTCGCCTGATGAGTTTCAACATATGTACACACCTATGAAACCATCACCGCCATCAAGAATTTTAACTCCGTATCTTCATTCACATTTACCAAGTATAGTCAGCTGCCATGTGTCAATTTACAATGAGTCCATTTCTGGTGTGCAGCAGGGGGGTGTGTTTAGTGCTCCTGCTGGGCACTAGGAAGGGGCTGGGTGTAGTCACTCTCCCTGCCTCCGGTATGCGTTCAGGTACAAAATCCTGTCTCTCCCTACACAGTTATCCGAACACACACGCATTCCCACGCGTTTTCTGAAGCATGTGCTGAAAATACACTCCAGTTTGGTTACCAAAGGCTTTGGAATGACATGTGGAAACCGTTTGACACCCACCTTACTGGTTAAATCAGGAAGAAGGGACGATCGGGAGCCCTGCCATCTTATCATCAGTTCTGGTAGAAGTGAAAGCTTCTCTCTCATTCCTTCTTGTTGGCAGCAGCCCAAACAGTAGGCTCTGTTTCATCCTTTTTTTTTCTCTGTGTAGGCAACATAATAATTACCTCCTGCCGAAAGCCTGGAGAAATCGTTCTGTGTCCAATTAGAATTTTTGATTTGACTAACAGATCCAACATCACATCTTTATTTCTGAAACTGCTCGCTAATGGTAGGCACCCTGGATATTTTTAGATCTCCCATTTGCCACGGCTGTTGCATTTTTACGCCACTGCATTATAGCCTGTGACAGCATTTCCACAAAGAGGCTGTGCATCCTGGGGTGCAAAGGAGGAGGGGAGCCCTCCTTTGGCTTTGGAATCCTCTTTCTCCCCGTTCCCCCCACTATATCCCTTCCTTTCCTAGCCTGATGCCCCACCCCCATTTGTAAATGGTACTGGGGGCCAGATAGTCCTGTCATGTCCATGGTGCAGCTGCGGCAGAATCAGGACCTGGGAGCAGGTCTCCAGGAGGCGCCTGGGAGGGTGCACGGGGCAGCCAGCCAGCGCTGAGACCTCCAACAAGATGAATGGAGGGAGAGATCTAGCAGCACAGCCCGCGCAGGGGCGAGAAGTCCCGCCAGCGGCGCTCCAGCAGAACCCTTTCCAGAGTACGCGGTTATGTAAACACCCAGGCGGCAGCCTCCAGCCTGGACTGACTGCCCCGGGCAGATGTCTGAGGCAGCTGTCAGAACCTCCCTCAGCAAGCCCTCCAGGTTCCCCAGCTCTCCCGCAGCTTTTTGTTGGGGGCATCGGGCCCGGGAGGGACAAGAGCTTGCTGCTTGCCTCTGGAAGTCGGGACCAGCCTACAGGACAGTGGCTTTCTAGATCCAGGACACCTACCCTTGCTTCCCAGGTCTGCTTTGCTGTGGTGCCCCTGGGAATTTGGTCCAACTGAAGCATGAGTCTCAGAAGGATCAGCTGTTGGGCTGGGGCACTGCCTTCCAAACTAGGAGGACTTGGCGTCTGCACGTTGGACCCCTGGACTCAGGCACGAGGGGCATGTGGCTGCTTTGTATCCCATGCAGGTTCTGTGAAAGCAGGTGGCCTGGCCGACCAATTCACTGTCTTAGGAGCCCGGTCTCCCACTGTGTTTCAAGGATCACCAGAGACCCAAGGGTGGAACCCTAGTAGCTTGCAGATGGTCCAGAATACTGTTTGCTGCCCTCCACGCCCCTAGGGGTAATGGAGAGTTTGGCTGGATAATACACAAAGCGGGGTGTTTGTGGGGAGGAAAACCCATTCCCAAACTCTCTTGTCTGTGCAGCCACCACTGATGGTGGACTGGTGATACTTCTGCTCATTTGACATTGTGCAGATGATGTCAACCATAAAGAATGCACGTGTTCCTGAGCCTGGGTTTCGGGGCATGTTGCTACAGAATAGGCAAATCAAGATATATCTTACTGAATGCAAATTAAGTTCTACAATACCTATATTTTGGAATTGTCCTTGAAATGACATATAAGGAGATATGTTATTTGAATGCATACTAATTCATGTAAAAATATTTACTGAGAGTCTGTTATGACAGGTGTGTTATTCTGTTTCAGTCACACACACATATATATCATTTTAATGTCAACAAGATATTTACAATAAAAGTGTGATAACTTGTTGCTTAATAAGACCCACAGCTGTACATAGTGTTGTCTCAGCCCACTAAGCACAACATAGACAACAAAAAAATAATTTAAAACAACACGCTGAAAAAAAACCAATTTTTAAATGACAGGCTGAATTAGACATTGGAAGAAAATGGGCACATTTGTGCTACCAAGAAAATGTCATTGGTTCTTGGTTGTCAGTTACATGAAGAGCAAACAAAAAACAGAAACATAGAACCCTCCACACAGCATTGTGTTCTAAACAGAGGATGTTTGATTGCACATTTAAACCAAGGAAACTGATGGGGAGAAAAGCAGGTAATGTGTTTGTGCCTACCAGCCAGTAGTGAGAGTGTTTTTCTAAGTCATCTGAAGTAGTCAGTGGATGCGGTGAATATTTGTGTCATCAAACTACATGTAGCAGGAAAGCATGGTAAGTAAATATATGAGTTATTGGAATGAGTGTATTTTTTATAAATTCTTGTCTCTAGGGGTGCACATAGATCGGTGGCTTATACCTTAGAGTGTGTCCTTCCCGCCTTCCCCTAGAGTCCAGTAACCCCTCCGACAACCGTCTTCTGGCACTTTCTGATCACTTGCAGTGGTGATGGGGCACCTCGTTCCATCTTGAACAACACCACTTGTTTGAAATTTCTCCCTTCTGATGAATTCAGACGTGCCTTCTGGATCTTTTGCTCACTGGTCCCATTTCTGTCCACCGGAGCAAAGTTCTCCCTTCCCGTTAAAGTATCAAACTTCATCATCAAATTAGCAGGTCCATGCACCCAGGCCTGCCCAGGACAGTCCAGTGTGCACCTGTTGTCTCCGCAGAATCAGTGACGGCCTCCTTTTCACTTGCAGAGATGTCTTGGCACGGACTGCAGATTACGGGGTCACCCTGTCCCTGGAGCTGTCGCTGCTTAGACTAGAATACAGGTTTTCCATCAACCCTGAGAAGACGTGGTTTCCAGAACTTTGCCGAATCTCGTTAACCTTCTCTGGCCTTGCTCCAGTTTCTTTCACTTTCTACCTAAAATACAGTGCCCAGAATTAAACACCGATTTCCAGAAACAGTATAACCCTAGCAGACTGTGGCAGACCTCAATCATTTCATTATTCACGTTGCTGTGCCTCTGGCCTGTGAACTAAGAATAGGACCCAAAATCATAAGCAGTATGACCTCCACTTTTAAATTTTGAGGCCGCCGTCTGAACCTCCTTGTCATCTAGAATTTGGCCAGCGCACTTTCTGTGCCTGGTTACAAATTGTTGCGGAGGAATACTGATCTCGAGAGCTTATATTTGCTATCTCTTGGTAGTCTTCCGACTGCTGGTATATTTTCTGAGGCACTGAACCTCAACACCTGCGGTTGGAACCCTCTTTCCGGATTCCCAAGATTTTCACGCCAGTTAGGAGGAAATTGATTTGAAAACAGTGTGCGGTAGATGCTTGCTGTTTCATCAGTGATGGAACATCCTCTGACCACTGGATGTACCGTGCTCCTGCTTCCTGCTGTCGTCAGCAGGGTCCTCCAGCTGTATTTCTCGCTGCTCTGTGCCTCCCCAGCACCCTGCCCCCCTGCTCTACTGCCCTGCTGGTGTTTCCAGAACATGCCACATTCTCTGCCATTCAGGTCTCCTCACGTCAGGTTGTCTCTGCCGTCTGTTGTGTTCTTCAGATATCACTTCCTCACCTGAGCACTCCCAGTCCTCCAGGATGAGGGAGGTCCCCCCATCTTCTGCCCCATTGCATCTTATACTCTCACCCCATTGTCACACGATTACACCGGAATCTCCCGTTAACTTGGGTATTTCTTCCACTGGGCATAGAGGCTCGTTAAGTATAGGAACAAAATCATGTTCATTATAAAGCTAGTAAGATGCCTGGCTGTGTACCATGAACGCACCACGGTGGGCACTACCAGCTGTGATCCCATAACCCCATTTCTCTTATTTCATCAGGGGAGGTCACTAGATGACTCTCTGGATCACTAGAGAGACGGATAGATCTCTTCTAGAGGAGAAATTACTGTCCAGGGACACAAACTTTTTAGTCATTTGCGTTTCAGTTTTGTTTCCTGTAGGATATTAGCAGTCTTCTCATTAATTTGTAATCATCTACTAATTAAATAGTTTTAGCTTTAACATATTAACCCCTCGTTATAGACATCATCATCCTCTCCCTAAATTGGCATTTGCTTTCTTTTTGCATGTGGTGATTTGCAGAGTAAAAAAAATTTTTAAAGAATTATTTTTAATGTAATGAAATCTGTACATTTTTCTCTTTTGGCTCATCCACTGCCTTTATGCATAGAAAGACCTGATGAATCTATTTTTAATATTTATGAACCACCACTGGAATTTATTTTGTGGAAAGAGGAGTTTATATCCTTAATAATTAGTCTTACCATTTCTCTTCTTGGTTGAGAAGAT
Organism: Camelus bactrianus; assembly: GCF_048773025.1. Lineage (NCBI taxonomy): Eukaryota > Metazoa > Chordata > Mammalia > Artiodactyla > Camelidae > Camelus > Camelus bactrianus. The sequence continues at coordinate 8,968,580 of NC_133573.1, forward strand.
TGAAACTAAACAGGAACTGAGTAGTTCCACAGGACAGGTCATCTTTTAGCAAAAATCCATTGTCACCAATGAAAACATTGCCTTCCTTGCTCTGCTTTCTTGGAACATATCTTTATAGGCTGATTCATTGTCCTTAGACTTTCCTTGTTTTAAACCTCAGCTTCAGTTTTCCAACTCTGTCCCTATAAGTTTGTGACAGTTCCTCATGTAGGTATATAATATGTGTAATGTACCACACGCCTTTGACACATTGTATATATTATACTAGAATCTAGTCTCCTTTGGGAATTCTCCATGCAAATACTTCTGATTCTTTAAATGTCTCAATCTTCACTTTCTCATTCAATTTCATTGTCGTTAAGTTATTTTTGTTTTGTATCATGTTCGAAAGTTTCTGTCTCATACAGACAATACTCCTTTAGATCCGTAGAGTTAAACTTATCTTTTTTCTGGACTTTTAAAAACCATTTTGCTGGAGTCAGGTCCACATCAGTCCTCCTTTTCTGTAAAAATTCCATGTACAGTCATCAAAACAAGAGAAGAGGTAGCTACTTGCCTTTTCCTTTGGAAAAAGCATCTTCACTTCCCCCCAAAACTAACATCCTGAAACTAAAACTCCATGTACCCAACCACAGGCGTCATTTTCTTTCTTCTTTCATCACTTCCAGTAGAACACTGGGATGTCAGGTGGGTTAGAAGGTTTCTTGCCGCTTCTTTGCATGTTTTGTTTCTTCGGGGTTGATACTTTTTCAGCTACCCTTAGAGGGTGCCTGTGCTGTGAACAGTTATCAGTAAGAATAACACCCTGAATCTGCTGGGGAAAAGAGGTGAGGCTGTCTTGCCAGCAGGAGGTAAGAGTCTGTGCGTAGCCCAGTGGTTCTTGCTGTCCCAGCCAGCGTTGTCCCTCGTCCTGCACGTGATACTGGCATCCCTAACTGCATTCCCCAGCCAGCTCCCACTTTTCGTCTGTCAGTTCTCTGTCGATGTTAGCAGCTAGTGCAGGATGCGTGGCAGCCGCTGCTACTGGGGAAAGGGCTGGACCTGCAGGCGCTCTGTTTGGATGAAGAATCCTTTTCACCTATGACCAGGGCCCCGTGGACTCTGCTCTGTGAAGGCCTGGTACTTGCTTGGTACTGCGGACAGCCACCCAGATGATGCCTGCCCAGGACAGCATCCTCTCCCACCCTGCCACGGTAGTAGACGGCCTGATACGATATGAGTGGCAGGAAGCTGCAGCCTCACCAGGGCCATCCTGAGGGGGGTCAGGGGAGGGGCTGCAGTTGATCAAAATCGGACTTCACCCTGCAGGACAGGATGCGTTGTCTCACTGCTCTGACACTCCTGCTTGGAGGAACCTCACATTCCCTGACTATGAGAGGCAGCTTTTTTTTTTAAAATTGAATATAATGATTTACAATATTGTGTTTGTTTCTGGTGTACAGCAAAGTGATTCAGTTATACATACATATATTCCTTTTCATATTATTTTCCACTGTAGGTTATTATAAAATATTGAATGTAGTTCCCTGTGCTCTACAGTAGGTCCTTGTTGTTAATCTGTTTTATGTATAGTAATGTGTATCTGTTAATCCCAAACTCCTAATTTATTCCTCTCCCACCTTTCTCCTGTGGTAACCGTAAGTTTATTTTCTGTCTGTGAGTCTTTTTTCTGTTTTGTAAACAAGTTCATTTGTATCATATTTTTTTAGATTCCACATGTAAATGATATCTCATGATACTTGTCTTTGTCTGATTTTCTTCACTCAGTATGATAATCTCCAGGTCCATCCATGTTGCTGCAAATGGCATTATTTCGTTCTTTTTTATGGCTGAGTAGTATTTCAGTGTGTGTGTGTGTGTGTGTGTGTGTGTGTGTGTGTGTGTGTGTGTGTGTATCTCACATCTTTTTATCCAGTCATCTGTCAGTGGACATTAAGGTTGCTGCCATGTCTTGGCTGTTGTAAATAGTGCTGCTATGAACACTAGGGTGTGTGTATCTTTTAGAATTAGAGTTTCCTCCAGATATATGGGGATTGCTGGATCATATGGTAAGTCTATTTTTAGTTTTTTAAGGGACCTCCATACTGTTTTCCGTAGTGGCTGCACCAAACTGCATTCCCACCAGCAGTGTAGGAGGCTCCCTTTTCTCCACAGCCTCTCCAGCGTTTGCTATTTGTAGACTTTTGAATGACGGCCATTCTGACCGGTGTGAGGTGGTTCCTCACTGTGGTCTTGATTTGCGTTTGTCTGACGATCAGCGATGTTGGGCGTCTTCCCGTGTGCCTGTTGGCCCTCTGTATGCCCTGACAGGAGGCCTCTGAAGCTGTTATTGAGCCTGCTGTGTGCCAAGCAGAGTTCCACACTCTGTGTGCTTTACCTTGGTTATTCCTCACGGCAACCCCACGAGGTCGGCACCGGGTGGTCCCCACTCATAAACTGGGAGTGAGGCACGAGTGGTGACATGCTTGTGGAGGGTCACACCCGGCCAGCCCTTGGTGAGGCCGGTGTAGACACGAACCTGGACAGTCAGCCCCAGAGCTCTCCTCCCGTCCTCCGGAGGCCACAGCTCAGGGGTCTGGGGAGGGCGGCAGGGAAGGTAGTGCCACACGGGGATGGGAAGAGCCCCCCATGGAGAGAAGAAGGTGTGACCATTAGCAATGCCAAGTCTGGAAGAATGAGTGAAAGTCAGGGCCATTTTTCCCTCCAGCCAGTGACCTGTGAGAAGCAATGTGGCGCTTCCTTTGGTCACCACTGTGCCCCCAGGCCTGGAGCAGGCATGCAGGGATGGCCCTTCAGGACACGAGTGAAGAGAAGGCGTTTCCAGGTGAAAGAGACAGCGTGGGCCCGGCCCGGAGGCCAGGGAGAGGGTGACCCTCAGAAGAACAGAACTTGGAGCCCCAGGACTGCAGGTGCAGGGCCGGGGAAGGAGAGCATTTGGAAGAGCTGGCTCTGACGAGGGGAAGCCAGGTCTCAGAGGGCTCGTCGTGCAGCAGGCGGGTGCGGGTCTCTCACACGTGGCAGCAGGAGTGCGTAGCGACCGAGCGATGTGTCCCAGCGATGTCAGCAGCCTCCTCCCCGGCCTGTAACCCCAGCCTTCCGTCCAGCTCTGCTCACGGTTCTGCCCCCCGCACCTCCCCACTGGCTGCTTCCAGCCGGCCTCCACCCACGCTGCACGGGGCTGCCTCTCTGACTGAAACTCCCAGTTCCCCCTCGTTTATGAGAAAGTTCTGTTCCCTTCCCGTGCCCCTCTCCAAGTAACAACAACAACAGCATAATAATACACTGTCGAGGAGGATGGAGTCTCCACGGATTTCAGAGACTTCGGTTGTTCTGGCTGCAGAACCAAAGCTGCTTGTGACCGTAGGGCTGGGGAGAAAGCAACAGCTTGTACATGGATGTGCTCTGAATGAGATGAAGACGTGTTCATACGTGTATCTTGGGTGGAATAGCGGATTGAAATCTGGCTAACATACTTGAAATGCTGGTAAAGACGATCCTGTCTTTGGAAGATACTCAAGCAGCAGCAGAAGCCAAGCGCGAGCATCAGTGTACTGTCCTTTCAGCTGGCTAGAATGTAATCCAGGAGCTGCAGCCTCCCCCGCACGTACGTTAACTTCCGTCCACTGGACTGCTGTGGGTTCCCCGCTCCCTGGTCACCTAGGTGGTGTCCGTGGTGCATAACTGGAGCCCATGTGTGTGGCTCTCCTGGTGTCTGTTTCCTCCTGACCATTTAGTCGGAGGACTAGCTCTCAGATGGCGGAGAGACTGTCACACTCTGGCCCTGGGCTGAAATGCACCCCTTGGTCCTTGGCCTTCTGTATCTGAGACGCACCTGTCCGACCTCCACGCCGGTAGCTTGTCCTCAGATTTCAGTGTCTTGCTGGAAGGTGAAGAGTACCCTCCTTCCCGGCACCCCACCGCGGGGCTCTGGGTGGGAGTTCCTTTCCGCTGGGGTCGCACGAGCCCATCCATGGAGCTGCCTGGCTGTCCTCCCCTGTCACCTGTCTGGGTCCTAAAGTCTTCTGAGCTTTAGGCTCAGAAACTGATTATTAGTGTTTTCTGATGCTCTGCCCTGCAGTCCTGTCTGGAAAGGACTGAAATGATGGTCCAGTAGAACTCGTGGCTCGATCACTCGGCGGTGGTCTGCAGGGCAGCAGAGCTGGGACTAAAACTGTCCGCCCAACACGGCAGCCCTCTGGTGTCCCCAAGCCCTTCGGGCGCCCCCACTTCTCTTCCTGTGTCACCAGGGAAAAGCCAGTTTCCTTTTGCTGAAGGCAGAGAGACCTGGGGCAGCAGCCACCCTGTGGTTCACTTTCCAGAGATCCTCCAGGGAAGCACGGGCCCCGCTCGTGACCTCATCAAATGCACACCTGCAGCGGGTCGAGCTTTGAAGGAGGCAGGGCTGTTTCAGTTCTTGCATTACACTGCATCGCCGTGTGACTTTGTTTCTCATAGAGCCTCGCATTTAATCACTTTCATCTGGATGTTGTAAGTTTCAACCAGATTCAGCAGCCAGGAACCTCAAAGACACACCTGTGTGTCCTTCTTGCAAACCCAGGAGACTCGTAGGAAAAACAGAGGTGAAATAGTTTGCCAGGGGTCATGGAGCAAAATCGGGACAGGGCCATTCTCTCTGAATCCGATTTCTGGTGTCTAGTACCTGGTATCTCCTTTCCTTCCATTAGCATCTTTATTCTAATGTGATGTCACTTAAAGAGCTAAACTTGGGATAAATCAGATGAGGGGAAAATTGTAATAAAAATGGATAATATACCTTGAGCTTTTTTTAAAGGTTATAGGCAGAGGCCCACCATGCCCTGTTACTATATCATAATATAATAGTGCACTATAGTAACTGTGATTGTATCTGCTATTTCCATGGTACAGATAACGTGTGGGCAGTGGATGGACAGATTTTGGGGGGTTCTTTTTTTTAAAAAATTTTTACTGCAGTATAGTTGATTAACAACGTTAGTTTCAGATGTACAGCAAAGTGATTCAGTTATACATATACATACGTATATATTTTATTTTCAGATTCTTTTCCATTATATGTTCTTACAAGAAATTGAATATAGTTCCCTGTGCTATACAAAAGGTCCTTGTTTTTTTAAACATTTTTATTGAGTTATAGTCATTTTACAATGCTGTGTCAAATTCCAGTGCAGAGCACAATTTTTCAGTTATACATGAACATACATATTCATTGTCACATTTTTTTCGCTGTGAGCTACCATAAGATCTTGTATATATTTCCCTGAGTATGTCTTGTCGTTTATCTATTTTGTATATAGTAATGTGTGGGTAAATATTTTTAGCAGCTTTTAATTTGCCCAAAATCCTCTCTACCTGTGTTTCTATTTACCACGGGGTTGACTTTTTTGAGGCTGCTATGAATGTGTCGTATTGATTTGTCTTCTGGATGTGACAGCTTCATGATTATTGAGATTCTGTGATCCTGGCTTTCTGGTACTTGGATGAGTCCTTGGGTCTTCATCTGTCTGCAGAGGAAACTGAAGTGGAGAGAAGGATATGACACACTGAGGTGACCCAGGGAGCAGAAGCTCCAACAGTGAGCTGTCCTGGGAACTTGCAGTCATGCCTCTGGAATTTCCTTCTGAGCCACAAAACAGCCTGGGTCAGAGGGCAGATTGTGAGGTGCTGCTGTCATACGTCCAGTATCTTTGCGATGTTCCATGGCCCCATGGACCATGCTCAGAGGATGTGCTGTGAGTCTTATGTCTCTGGGTTTGGGCCTTGGCTTGGATGCTTCAGAAATCTGAACTTTCTCTTTGATGAAGAAATTTTAAAGGATAGGATTTCAGGTGGTTTGGGGAAGTATTGATCGTTTCCCTAAGCAAAGCATGTTTTAGAAATGTTAATTCTTTGTTTTGTGCCATTCCAATGAGTCTTTCATATTTTTTTAACTTTTTATTTTGTTGAAATAAAGTCAGTTTACAATGTTGTGTCAATTTCTCATGTACAGCACAATGCCTCAGTCATACATGAATTTACACATATTTATTTTCATATTCTTTTTCACCGTAAGCTACTATAAGATATCAAATATTGTTACCTGTGCTATACAGTATAAACTTGTTTATCTATTTTATACCAGTCAGTATCTGCAAATCTTGAACTCCCTATTTATCCCTTCCCACCCTCTTCCCCCCTGGTAACCATAAGTTTGTTTTCTATGTCTGTGAGTCTGTTTCTGTTTTATAAATAAGCTCATTTGTCTTTTTGTGTGTGTGTGTTGTTTTAGATTCCACATATGAGTGATATCATATGGTATTTTTCTTTCTCTTTCTGGCTTACTTCACTTAGAATGACAGACTCCAGGTTGCTGCAAATGGCATTCTTTTTATGGCTGAGTAGTATTCCATTGTATAAGTATACCGCAGCCTCTTTATCCAATCATCACTGCAGCACAGTTTACAATAGCCAAGACATGGAAACAGCCTAAATGTCCATCGACAGAAGTCTTTCATGTTTCCTATTTTCTTGTCTCAAAATAGGTATTGTCTCTAAAATGAGTATGAATCACAACCTGGTGGCTCCCTATGCACAGAGCCACCAACAAGTAGGCATGTGGCCGCTGTGAGCAGCCCTGGCCCCCTGCCCACCTCCACCCCCACCCTAGCCCCCAGTGTCCAGTGATAACAGTTTCAGTACAAGTGAGTCTCAGGAAATATCATGGTAACATGTATTAATTGAATATTTTTTAGTTTTTATGTTTAAAAACCATGTGTTTTCTAAGCCCAGCACCTGCTACCCCACAGTCATTTGCACAGCTGCATTAGCTTTGTCTGAAAATGTTATAAGCAAAAAAAAAGAAAATGTTATAAGCAGTGGAACTAGGGTTATTTCTTCAGAGTACTTCCTCCGAAGTATGGTGTGTATATTCGATTGGATGCAAAGTATTTGACAAGGGGCAAGAAAAAGGGTAGAGAGGACATCTACGAAGTGGCTCTGAGAGGGAGGGGTGACATGTAGAGAAAAAAGGTGATAATAAGAAGGATATTGAAGTGGGATTTACTGAGTTTTGAATTTAAAGGGAAAATATGCTTAGAAAACATGTTTTTTCATGCTAAACTTCATACCCAGTACCTCTCCATGGAAAGCACTTCAAAATTGCTGTTTGGAGGAGTTTGTCATTGCCCATTAGTTAGTTATTTGTTTCTCAGTAATGCCCTGAAGAGGGGGCTCCCTCCGCCAGCAGGTATTGATCAGGCTCTGGGTGGATGGAGGAGACCCTCAGACACAGGTATTTATAATTCCCTGTTTTCAGAGGCTGCCCTCCACTCTCAGTCACCGTTGGCTTCCTGTGAATTCCTCCTGCAGGGAGAGAAGGTGTCAGACCTTCAATCTTGAGATCTCTAACGTATGTGCTAATCATAATTCTCATTTGTAAGTTAATTAGTTTGATTTGACACATTAAAAACATAGGCAGTCTGAAGTGAACTTGCTGAGAAGGAAATTTCTTGGCTTCATTTCCTAAGGCTGACCTCAAAAATCATTATTCATTTTCCTAGCTAAAGTTTCTTTTTTACCTTTTTTTAACTGAAAAAGAAAGAAGATGCTTTCTATGCCTGTGAGTCTCTTTCTGTTTTGTAAATAGATTTGTGTCATTTTTTTAGATTCCACATGTAAGTGAAAATCAAAAAATAAAAATAAAAGGAAAAAAAGAAAGAAGATATGAAGGAGTATTTGGGTGGGTGGGTGACCACCCATAAGCACAATTGTCTTGGCTGCCTTGTAATACACGTTTCATATTCTGCTACGTTCACTTAAGCTCCTATCACAATGCATTTCCATGTTTATGCATAGTTTTCATGATTCAGTGTGTGTCTTAACAGCAAAGTTGGATAAGTGAGGTGGACACCTCACTTTCAAAATAACACTTTTTTTTCCACATAGCCTTTGGAATCACAGTGCACTTGGCAGGCGTCCGCTTGGTATAGAATTGTATTGTAACAAGATGGTTTACGGTCGGAGTGGTAGCCAGCTGACTTCTACAAGAAGCCTTGTTCTCCAGAAGGATTTCCTTTGAGGGTGATGCCAGCCCTCAGTTATGCCCGAGCAGCTGAAAATGAAAACAAGGAAAGCAGTATGACTTGACAATTGTTAGTATTCAAGAGAAAATTTCACTCTGCTCAGGCAGCCAGACAGAGCTACAGATGTTCAGCTACTTTTGCTCCGAACTCACCCAGGAAGACAGACCTTTTCTGAACTGGCAATGAGAACAGGACACTCCGATCTTACATCCAGATAGAGCAACAAATAGGTCTCCTTTTGGAGGGAAAACAAAAAAAAAACCCAAAACAAAACAAAAAAACCCCACAGTCGTGCTGTCAAAAGAAAGTTGTGCTTTCAGAATCATGATGATTCAAAGTTGAATTTCTGTCCAGGCTCACTCTCTGTGCTGACTTTTCTCAGGGACAGTTTGCCTCCCGAAAAGGAGGCGGCTTATAAATTTCCTGTTAGAATAGGGAGTGTGCATCTCGGCTTCCAGGGACTTAGTGAGAGTTTGTTGAAGAGAAGAATGAAGTTGGAAAATCCATGGGTAGATCTTAACATCCGGCTGTGTAGCTACTTCTTAAGTTGCTGCGCCGATAAGGTGAGAGTAATGTGATAGGCATTGTATGTTTCAGATGAAAAGGAGAATCTGAGGGGGAACCTTCAGGGATGGGTTTGAACTCAGTGTCTTGTCACACTTTGCATGCTTGGAAACATTCTGAGAAAGTGATACACTTCTTTTTTATGACTGTGATTAGAACTTTATTCGATACAGGAAATGTCTTTTGGAGATGAATTTTCCTTGGGGTTTTTTTCTTTGACAACTTGCTAGAATGTGAATAAGCAGCTCATGAGCGTGTTTATACCCTTAACCTTTTACAGTGAAGTTCAGAACTCTGTGTTTTAAATATGCAAAGGACAAGCAGTGTTTCTTTCTTAAAATTCCTTAAAATTGTCCCCACCCTGCAGAGAATTTTCTCAAACTTTAATAAAACATTTTTAAAGGAATTTCAAGATAATATGCCAGATGGTTGTACACTCTCCTCCCTAAAACTCCCTCTCTGTTGACCTTGAGTTCTTCCTAGTAAGAACTGAATTGCTGAATGTCTAGAATTTTATCCAAAGTGCCTGTGCTGTTGGTATCAACTGTCCTGTCGAAACATGAACATTTTTGGTGCACTTTTTTGATACAGGAATCATTTATATGTTCTGATTTGGCAGCCTATATTTTAGTATAATTTGAAATTGTGGTAGCTTTGATTGAACTTAGTTGGGGGAGTAATTGAAATGAAGCTGACAGATTTTTTTTTTTCCTAGCAAAGTGTTTTCTTTACTTTGTAAAAGTTTTTGTTTTTTTTTTTACTGAGACATTGTTGACTTATAACATGATATTACTTTCAGGTATACAACATAATGATTCGATATTTATATATACTGTGACGGCCACCACGATAAGTCTAGTTAACATCTGTCCTCATGTATAAGTTGCAAACATTTTTTTCTTGTGATGAGAACTTTTAATGCGAATCATAGACCCTGATCTTGTTCAGCTTCAAAAGTATATATATATCGTTGTTTTACTCAGAGCCCTAAAGAATGGTGATGTTTCCAAACTTGACTGAAAGAACTTAATTTCAAACCTGTTGTTCGCCTCCAACTTTTATAACTATCTGCTTGGTATTCTCAAATGTCTTTAAAAAAAAAGTCTTAGCAACTCTCAAATGTGCAATACAGTATATTAGCTGTAGTCACCCTGCTGGACGATACATCCCCACGTCTTGCTTATTTTAGCTGGAAGCTTGTCCCTTTTGACCACTTCAGGTAATTTGCCCACCCTCTCCTCCTCTCCCCACTCCCCTGTCTCTAACAACCACCAGTGTGTTCTCTGAGTCTATAAGCTCATGGTTTTAATTTTTTATTTTTATTTTTTTAGGTTCTGCGTTTAAGTGAGATCATATGGTATTTGTTGTTTCTTCTCTGACTTGTTTCACTTAAGCAGAAGGCCCTCAAGGTCCACCCATGTTGCCACACATAGCAATACCTCCTCTTTGTATAGCCGGAGAGTATTATTATGAATAATTAAGAATAATAACATGACTTGATGGAAGCATGAATGGTGATATGACTTGGGTGGCTCCCTTGGAGGAAGGAAAAGAGTCTCTCGTGAGAGTACATGACAGCTTTGCACATGCCGATGGTCAGAGAATGAGCCCTGTGGGATGCGGAGCGGGGAGGCCACCTTCCCCATGTTACCTGGAGAAAGCGGAGAAGGGACCCCAGTGACCGTGCAGTGAGGCGGGGCCAGAATCCACCCTTGTGCATCCCTCCTTTTGATCCGCACAAAGGGGCTGGCAGCTGGGAAAAAGAAGGTGGCTTCAGTGGGGGCTGTGGTCATATAAAAACCCAAAGACCAGAAGGCATCTCTGGTTTTCCTGGCCTAGACGGCAGTGTTGGACTGTCGTGTATCCACTTGTAAAAACCATTTGCTACATTTTCAGGAATTTTGTGCACCAGTTATAAACCATAGCCATTATTAACATTCAGTTATACAAACTTATGATTAAATAAATTATATTAAAAACCAAGGTAACAAATACTATAGTAACTAACTAAATAAATCCATCACCTCCTCGTCATTTTACTGTCCTTTGCGCTCGTGTGTATTGTATCTGTCTGTTGGAGACACTTCAGTGTGGGCCTGACAGTAGCTTGAAGGCAGACCTGGTGAAGGATGCTCAGAGTGCAACAAGACACTTCTTGGTTAGAGTTGTGGCCAGCGGACGTCCACCAGAAGGTGCACTCTTAAGAGGATTTCCTTTGAGGCTGATGCCAGGGCTCTCGCAAATGCTCCCAATGAAGGCTTTTTCCTTCTAGAAAGCCTGTTAAACACTCACCAACATCTCCGCTGGGCCTGCCCACTCATTTTTGTATCTGAGGTTGGGGTGCAGAGATGAGCAGAGGCTTGTTCGAAGTCTTGCAGCCAATAGCCAGCGGGGCTAAGTCTGGACTTGGGTCTCCCAGTGCCTGCCAAGATGCTCTTCGGGTTACATCACACAGATGTGTTAGTGGTGAAAGGCACAAGGGTCAGGGGTCAAGTCCAGCTGTAAGCACTTATCTCCAGGGCCCCTGTGATATGAGTGAAAGTTCTGGAGGGACTAGGGTCATAAACAAGGAGGGGGAGGATTAACACGGAAACCAAATGGAGTTGCCACCTGGGTGGTCGTCTGCTCCCTGTGGTCAATTAGAGGGACGAGGTGCGAGATGGCAGAGACCAGGTACTGAACTCTGTCCCCAGTGCGTGGTGATAAAATTCGTGGATGGAAGAATGACTGAAGAATGCAGAACACGTATCACCACCTGGTATTATGTTATATACGGATTTGGTAATCTACTTGACATCTCCCCCTAAGAATATAAGCTGCATGAGGGCAGGGACCTGTCTTCTGTGCCACTGTGCACCCAGCGCCCAGAATAGCACCTGGCACCTAGCAAGTGCTCAATAAATGTTTCTGAATGAATGAACAAACCAATCCTGCTGCTTCTTGGCGTTAATTAGCTCCAACTCCCAGGGGAGGTTTTGCCCAGAGGCAGGTGCCTGGTGACATCATATTTTCCCAGCCTAGGGGACCCTCTAACCATCTGCCAGGCTGCTAGACTCTCAGTGACCATCTTTTGTCTTTCTTCTTAGATGACGGAGGGCCGTCGATGTCAAGTCCATCTTCTTGATGACAGGAAGCTGGAACTCCTAGTACAGGTAAATGACCTTCGGCCAACTTTCAAAGTTTCTTCTGCGACTGATGTGGTTCAGACTTTGATTCAGCTGAAGGGTGGGTGAGAATATAAACTATTTTAAAGTCCATGGCTGTTAAAATCTACGAGAGAGGCCTGGGACACACGGTGGTGTTTGTATGTGTGTGAGAGCGCTATTTTCGTTTGTACTGTTTCTTTGTGCACCCTGCCTAAGGTATTCAAGGCCAGATGTATATCTAACCTATTGTTACAAATCTCTCGAAAAGGAAATTCCACAAGTGCCATTGGCTAAGCTTTCTGCCTGGAAGGAGTAACTATAATAGAACCTAATAACTCTTTCTACAACTAAGACTGATTTCGTTAGTCGTCTTTGTTTCTCAGAGGGGACAGAACAGTTCATTATTTTCAAGTTGAATCTTCATGGGTGTGCAGAAGTAAAAGCAATCTCTTGGCTCTGTCTTCCCTCTAAGGGCTGAGTTACCCCCGGCCCCCTCCCACAGTTCATCACTGATGTCACTGTTGACTGTCTGGGTGTCAGCTGACACACAGGAAATCCATCCCTTTATCCCCAAACTAAGAACATATCAGTGGCAGAGAAGTCAGAGCAGTAATGAGAAGCATAGACCCTGGTCTTGTTCAGCCTCAAAAAAAAAAAAAAAAAAAATACATCAGTGTTTTACTCAGAGCCCTAAAGAACAGTGAAATTTCCAAACTTGTTTGAAAGAACTTAATTCCGTATCTGTTGTTCACCTCCAGCTTTTATAACTCTATTTGCTTGATATTCTCCAATGTCCATCATATTCGTAGGGCAGTGCTTCTTATTTACCATCCGTCATATTTTACCCTGAGAAGCTGCAGCCCATGTGAGGTGGGAAGCCCCATAAAAAAGACCAGCAGGACCCCCAGGCAGGGCCACTGCTCTCCTGCCGGCACCATCCGGTTCCCTGGCCCAGAGGCTCTGTCTCACTTTTTGCCTCTGAAACAGCTAACTTCTAGGAAAGTGGGCTCACTCCTGATTGGTCCATTTCCCTCTTTCCTGGTTGGTTATTTCTCTTCCTCCTGATTGATCCATTTCTGCAAAGCCTGTTCCTAATTAGTCAACTTTTGTTATACTTTATTTGCATATGATGTTGCAAAGTGTAAACTAGCAGCCTATAAAAGCCTGTGTGAACCTACAGCCGGGGTCCAGAGCTTGGAGTGTTAACTCCTCTGGGCCCGCTGGCGTAGTAAACCTGCGTTCTCCAACTCCCCGAGTGCTGCTTGGTCTCTTGCCAGGATCCAGGTTGCCATCACAACTGAGCTGTAACACCGAGCTGTAACACTGAGCTGTAACACATTTTTTCTGCAACACATGAGCAGACTGAAATGATGTCTGCGTGCTCATTCACACGGGGAAACGATACTTCAGTGGGGGAGGTTCCGCATAGACACGCAGATCCGTGTTCCCTTGTACGTGCTGCTGCTTGGATTTGAAACTGTTCAGATTGCTAACACAAAGAGCTAATGCTTTTAGTAAGATTTCAATCATAAAGGTATTATAAATGCAGTGTGGGAAAGAGAGAAACCGAACTATGGGAGAAAGCCCATCACCACGACATCCTGGTTCAATTCTTCTCATTTTGGCACACTTCCTTCCAGCATTTTTCTTATTTGTGTTTCTTACATGGTTGTAATCATAACATGTGACTAATTCTCTGTGTTTTTTTTTTTCACTTAACATTGTCTTTCACTAGCGTTTTCCATGTTACCATAAATTGTCATCTTTATTCATAGCTGTATAAATTCCAGAAATGGATATACCATTAGTAGCAAATCATTTACCCATTTGGGTCCATTTAAGGTTTCTTTAAACATTTTCCACTATTTCCGAGGAAATGCTGTGATCAGTTTATCCACATGAGTAGGGTTCTTCCGCATGTTGGATTATGTCCTTGTTGGACTAGATTCCAGGACCCACAATCTTACTGAGAGCTGAAATTTTGGCTTGGATTTGGAGGGTGGGGACAGGATGGTCAGGTGAGCTAGAGGTCGTTAGTTAGCCGCATCACCAACTAACGAAGCATTTGGAGCAATTTTTAAATTGTTGAGAATCAGCTTGGGGAGTGTGGAAGTGAGTGGTCTGGTGTGTTGAAGATGCTTTTTTTTAAAAATTTCAACTCTTAGAGTCTTAGAAGGCAGCCACCCTCTTGGACAGGAAATGAGACCTCCAGGGGCAGGCAGATGACAGTCTGCTTGCCAGCCTGCCCTGGGAAACTGTGACTGGGGGCATCTGAAGTGGACTTGAGTCACAGAGAAGATATTTAATTACGAATGTGCAGCAGTTCGGGGAAGGTCATTCTCAGCCCTTCCTGATCAAGAAGATGTAGAATTAGACGAAACAAGAGAAGTCCGTCCTCTTTCCATTCCTTTTTAGAACATGCTTCCAATGTCTTTCCTTCTTCCTAGAACACGCCTTCCCGTGCCCTCGCCTCTGGCCCTGGCTGGTTCACAGTAAACCTTCAGTTCTGAGGTAGAAGATACTTTTGCCCCCGAGGCTTTCCCTGACCCCTCTGCCCCTCCTGAGTCTGGGTCTTAGTGTTACCGAACCACACTTGGGTCCGCTGGCCCGCACGCAGCAAAGCTGATCTGATACTGGGTTGTGGTGAAGGAAAATGCGGCGTTCATTGTAGGCACCAAGCAAGGAGTCCAGGCCACTACTGCTCAAAAGGCCCAAATTCCCTGATGGCTTTTGGGAAACGGTTTTTAAAGACAGGGTGAGGGAGAGGGTCACGGGGTGTATGATCAGCTGACGGATGTTCTTCTGTTTGGTTGGTGGTGAGGTCATTGGAATCAACATCATTAACCCTCTGGTTCCGTCCAGTGGGTCTGGGGTCTATGTGCTTGTAGTCAGTGTGCAGTTAACTCCTTCCATCTGGTGGGGGTTCCAGGGTCTGCAAAACAGCTCCAAGGATATGGTTCAGAATCCTACCTGTAGCCTGCAGAGGAACTAAAGGCCTTGGACTTCGTTTCATGGATCAACTGTCATTATTTTGTCTTGCTTGACTCTTTTCCTTCACTTCTGCATTTCTCACTTCTCTAATTAAATTTATTCTTCAAAACTCGAGGAAGGCCTAGGAGGCTAAAGTTTTTATACAAACAAGAAGCGGATGGAGGACATGGTAGGGTCTGTCCTGGGAAGTCCCCATAGGGTCCTGCTCGGTTACATTAGCTGTCCCCTCCACCCCCTGAGGTTTCCCTCTTACTGTCACGACTCGTCACAACTCACTGCCATTGCTGTTTACTGGAGCCGCCAGCAGTGTAAGGGCTGGTCTGTGTCATGATCAATCACTCTGTACCCCCAGCACCCAGCCCGGAGCCTGGCAAACATGTCACTGAACACATCCTTGTTGAAAGAAAAAATGGGCAAACCCAAGAAGCCGTGGTATTACCTCCCTGAAGGACCTCTTAATATACATAATAAATATGTATAAATTATACATATATAAGAATGTGTATATATATTCTTTTCATTGCAGCTCATTGTAAGAAATTGAATACAGTTCCCTGGGCTCTACAGTAGGTCCTTGTTGTTTATCTGTTTTATTCGTAGTAATGTGTATCTGTTAATCCCAAACTCCTAATCTGTCCTTCCCCACTTCCCCTGTCCTGGTAACCACAGTTTGTTATTATCACCAATAATAAGTGTATTTAGTGCTGACAGTTTTGCTGTTGTTGTTGAGAACAATTCCAGAATATTTGTAATAAGACTGACCAAGTGACGCTTTTTCCAGTCTTTTGATCTGGGCCTGCAGAGCTGGAGGGGTGAACGTTTCCCACGTTTGCCTCACAAGGGTTGTAAGGTGGAGAGGCAGGCTCAGAGGAAATGTTTATCTCCCAGAGACGCAAACGGGGCTACACACAGGGGTGACTGAGTGAAGGGCGTTAGCAAGCAGCGACAGAGGAGGGAGGCCCGGTGTTTCAGCCACTAGCTCTTAGGGTGAGAGGCTCACCCAGGTACCCCTCAGACCTGTAGAACAGGACAGCGTCCAACAGCACGAGTGGTAGGAGGCTGAGGTGATTAGGAATCAGCAACTGACCAGAACTGTTTCCCACCGGAAGGATGCTGGCAACCAGACGGCCACAGAGATTGCTTCCTGCAGGGTGTAGACCTGGCCACTGTGACGGTAACTTTCCCTTCTGTGGGTTACAGAATCCCAACGTTGAGTGTTTATTGTAAAGCTCTTGGGATTACCGAGTGGACCCTGGCCGAGCGGACTCTGTGCATCCTAATTCCTGATGGCTTTGAGTAAACCCCACATTACCCATGGCCAGTGGGGCAGCAAAGTTCAGGAGTGCACATATTCAGATTTAATATTCAAAAGGCTCATTCCTGAATCCACCAGGCAGTTCCCAGACATCCATGATATCACCATGCGATGCTGCCCTCAGTCCTTAACTGCCACTTAAGGATGCTGGAACGGTGCTGTGAGCATTCTGGTATCAAGTCAAGCCTTGGCCATCAGTGTGTGGAGTTTGTCCAACCAGATCATCCTTCCATCCAACCTGGAGACAATGTCATTTGCTCTGTTGCCCCCAGATGTTTCAACTAATTAAAAATGTTCTCCAAAAAGCCTGCATCAGAATGAGAGAGGCCACCATCATATTTGTCTCTCAATCAGCCTCTTCTTGATGCTTCTATAACCAGATGGGAGGGTGCCACGAAAGTTTTATATTAAACTGAACTTCTCAAGTCTGGTCTTCATGTGGTTATTCTTTTAAAATGCCTTTCTTCCCTTTTTTTTCTGATCTGAAGGCCTATTTAAGGGAGCGTTTTGTAAGCAAAGGAAGAAAAGTGAGCTTTAGTAAGAGTCATTTAAATAAGACCAAGAATTTCCTGACAGCGAGGTTCAAGAGGTGGGGTCCTGGAAGCCGTTAATGGAAGATTCCGGGCTCTTTCCCTTGGGCTTCTTAAAAATAGAATAGATTTTCACTAGATTGGAATGGCCGAGGTGTGGACCTTCCTTATTAGGGCCTCCTGGGGCTTCCGATACATGATATCCTGTCGTCCAGGAAGACAGGCCAGTGTGAGAAAAACAGACGTGCAAGAAAAAACTTCTGCTCCTAGCAGTGCCTCGTTTGAAGGCCTTTCCCCAGCACTTTAGCTGAGGGGGTATTATGCTCTGTTGGCAGGATTTCTTCCCTTTGACGATAGAGCAGATCCAAGTTCTCTCCTTGCCTGACTCTGCCACAGCGGGGCTGCCTGGCGATGCGGGGCACATTGTTGGATTACGGCGTCTCTCCCCTCAGCCCCATCTCTTAGTGGCATCACATGTGTAACCATCAGCCTCTGTTAAGACAGAGGGACAAAGTGTCCTGTGAGTCAGAGAAACAGAGGAAACTTCAACTGGGCAGTGTTTATCAGAAGAATTAAAGGTAGCAGCTGGAATATTGTACATCACACAAAACCAGTGGGACAGAAACGTCAGGAAGGATTTAAAGCCACCCTGTGGAGGAGAGTTGGAGCCCTTGAAATGTGGCCAGTCCAAATTGAGATGGGATGTAAGTGTAAAATCTGCACCAGATTTTGAAGTCTTCGAGTTTTTTTTAAAAAATAAAATGTCTTATTAATGATTTTTATATTGATGATTCCATGTTGAGATGGGTGTGTGAGGTTAAAGAAAATACATAATTAAAATTAATCTCACCTATTTCTTGTAACTGATTTAAGGTGGCTACTAAAAAAGGTAAAATTTCATATTGGGCTCACATGACATTTCTGTTAGACAGCTGTCTCTGATGGATAGAGTAGATCGTTTGAGCAAGAGGAAGAATTATGAACCTAAGAGACTTGGTTAAGGACACCCAGATTCCCTGTTGGATGTCCTCCACAGTGATGACCACATTTTGCAGTTCTTTACAGAGTTTCTCTGCAACATATCTTATTGAATCTTCACGTTAACTATGTAGATGCTAACTCAGATGAAGAAACAGAAATTCAGAAAGGTTGATTACCTTGCTCAAGGTCACCAAGGAGTGTATACAGCTGGAACATGGATCTTCTGACATCATAGCCTGTTCTCTCTCACTGCACCATAAGAAGTGTATACAATAAAAAACCCGAGACGCCATCTAGTTGGTTTGTAACTTGGCTGCCATGTTGGCCCCACACCAGCTTCGTAAATGACATGTGGAGAACTGAAGATGGCTTTTACCCAGGTGTTTTTGTTTCTTTGGACTGAGTTGCCAACCTGTCTAGTGAAGGTTTACCTGTGTGACCCATGATGACGAAGGGTTTCCACATCATGTCTAAGCCTGAGGGTATCAGGTGTGGAAGAAACTTACACCGCAGCAGATTAAGTAATTTCTGCCTTCTCACCTCTTTTCTCTGTCCGACCAAGATGCCTGTGATACTCTCTTAAAGGTTAAGTAAGTTACTATGGTCTCTAAATAAAGGAACATGGAAGGCAGAGTAAATATCCTTTCCTATAATGGGCTAAAAAAAAACCAACCACCACCACTTGTATATGACTTCTTAGAAATCTGGAACTCTGCTAGTGCTGCAGAGAGTAAATGACCGGGCCTGAGTTCTCTGCATGTGGACACACACACACACACACACACACACTCACACACTCACCCTCCCCCACCCCATCCCCAGCTACTTCGGCGGTTTATCATGTTCTGTAAAAATAGAAAGGATGGTTCTCTACCAAGTAAGCCAGGAATCCCCCCAAGACACACATTGCCAAGAAGGAAATAAGCAGAGTTGATCTCAGCTCTTCTTGACCGAGGGTGGTCTGCTCCGCCTGCCGGCCCGGCTGCTGTCGTGTGAGCCAGGTCTGCCGTCTGCTCCTGTCTGGTCTGAAGTCACCAGGAGGTGCAGGCTCAGCCTGGGCTAGGCAGCCGTGTGCAGACGCTGTGAGCAGACCGAGGGCTGTGGTGTCATGGACCTTCTGTCCAGGACCTCCCAGGCCGCCAGGCCACCTCATGAAACAAGAGCCAAAGGGGGGGTCCAGCAAGGCTGCTTCAGGCTGACCCCAGATGAGCCAGACAGATGTCCTTCCAGCCCCTGGGGGTGGCTGATAGTATTTAACCTCTTAAAGGCACATGGTGAAGCAAAGAGATGTTCAGGTATAGATTAGAGACCGAGAACATTATGTTCACCCTACACTGAGTTCATTTAGTGGCTTGGAGGAATAAGAAACTGTGACAAAAGCGCACCCGGGTGCCGCCAGCCGCTCACAGTTTCCCCTTTGGCGAGAGGAGGGAGGGACCTGTTCTTCCTCCCTTCTCCATCGAAGGCTTTATGGAAAAGTTGGGGAGCTCTGTTCTGCTTGACAACAAAAGAGAATCCTAGTCTCCCAGTGGGGCTGTAACAGAGGGAGGAGTGTCAGGAGACAGCAGACTGATGCAGTCATCCAAGGGGCCCCACCCCCACCCCAGCATACACTCGCACGCAGCTCCAGGAGCAGCCAGCTCAGCTGGGCCCAGGGCAGGGAGCGGAGACCATCTCCCAGGCGCCTGCGGGCCATGTTCTGGTTGCCTAGCAACATCCCCTCCTTCCCCCATCCCCCCTTCCCCCATCCCCCCTCCCCCCTTCCCCCATCCCCCCTCCCACCCCTCCCCCTCCTTCATCCCCACTCCTCCATTTCTTCCTTTTTTTTTAATTTTTTTTTAATTGAAGTACCCCCGACTTACAATGCTGTATTAGTTTCAGGTGTGCGGCAAAGTGACTCAGTTAGACATGTACATACGTGTACACGTATATATTCTTTCTCAGATTCTTTCCCACTACAGGTTCCCACCCCTCCACTTCTGTGCCCCATTTGCACTTGTTGCTAATTTTAACAGGTCTTTAAAGGTACTGCTTGGAACCATTTGAAATTTCCAACATTTGGCCAACTTTGTCCGACTGAAAGGACAGTTTCACAGGGTTCAAACTGAGTGAACGTGTGGAGGGAGAGAAAGGAAATTCCAGGAGAGGAAGATAGTGACTCTCCTTCCATCCCAGGAACGGCCCTCTGGAAAGTGGGTCTTGTGTCACTGCTAAGTTATTGGTTTCTTTGATCCACTTACAAAATCATTGGCACAAACCTGTAAGGTAGCCCAAAGCATGTTTGCAGAAAGGAGCCTCGGGAGACGGCTGTGGACGGTGGGCTGCTATGTGAGCATCTCTGCTCGGGAGGGATGAGGACGGTGAGAGGTAAAAATGAGCTGAACACGCGATGCAGTTCAGCAAAATGTGAGTAATTGTGTTGATCCGGGAGACACACTAAAACGCAAGCGCATGCGCACCTCCCCTCCCCGAAGAGTATGGAAATGGAGAGAGAGCCGGCCATCTGGAAAGGATGGCGCCACAGGGATCTGGGAGTTAACAAATCTGGGTGTTTTTTGTTTTTTACTCATAACTCACAGATTGATTTTTGGCATGTTGCTCAATTCGAATACTTGCTCATTTGGTAAATCTCGTATTATTCGGCTTTCACTGTGCTACGCAGCGCTCAGGGCGCCTCCCTTCGGGGCGGGAGATCATGTCTAAGGTGAGAAATGGTGACTCGGGCCCTCCGGCTCTTCACACACCCAGGGGTGGGTGTTCTTCCTTCTAAAACGGGTTGCACGTTCTCACGACTTGCTCTCCGGTGGCTGGGACGGCCCCCCCTTTCTCTGTGCAGTTATGTCAGTGGCACCCCATCCTCCCTGATAAGGAGGGGGTGCAGGAAGGTTTGGAGGCAGAGCTGCTCACTCTGGCAGTCTCTGCTGCAGCTTGTCCCACCAGGTCCAAAGATAGGGGGAGGAGAGGGAGGGAGGAATGGAGCCCCTGCCACACGGCGTGGTCCCAGGTCAGAGGTGGTGGAGGAGGGAACCAGATCTGAGAAATCTCAGCTGCGCTGTGTTTTCCCCTGACTCCTCCACCCTTGTGACCCCTCCTCATAGCCCTCGAATCTCTCTGCTTTCCAGTTTCCTCTCTTGCCCAATAAAGAGCTAACGATTTAGCTGTCAGAGCAACATGGAAGATTTCCAAAGCCCCAGTGCTGTACCTCAGCCACCTGCGAGGTGCAGGCAGACCTCAGAGAGATTGATGGTTTGGTTCCAGACCATGGCAATACAGCAAGGCGCACAACTTTTTTTGGTTTCCTAGTGCACCATTTGTTTTATTATTTTAGATTCCGTATATAAGTGAAAACATACAGTGTTTGTCTTTCTCTGTTTGACTTATTTCACTAAGCATAATACTCTCCAGGTCCATCTGTATTGTTGTAAATGGCAACATTTTCATTCTTTTTTTTTTTTTTTACAGCTGAGTAATGTTCCATTGTGCCTGCGTGTGTGTATGTGTGTGCGCGTGCGCACACGCACACATGCGTATATCATGACTTCTTTATCCATTCATCTGCTGATGGCCACCTAAGTTGCTTCCATTACTTTGGCAATTATAAATAATGCTGCTCTGAACATTGGGGTGCATGTATCTTTTCAAATTAGTGTTTTCATTTCTTCAGATATATACCCAGGGGTAGAGCTGCTGGATCATATAGTAATTCTATTTTCAGCTTTTTGAGGAATCTCCATATGGTTTCCCATAGGGATCGCACCAATTTACATTCCCCCCAGCAGTCACACTAGGGCTCCCTTTTCTCCACAGCTTCGCCAACATTTACTATTTGTTGTCTTTTTGATGATAGCCATTGTATAAAAATATTGAATCACTATGTTTTACACCTGAAACTAATATTATATTGTAAACCAACTATACTTCAGTTTTTAAAAACTGAAGTTTACTCTGTAGTCTATTAAGTGTAGAATAGCACTATGTCTAAAAAACAATGTACGTATGTTAATTTAAAAATGCTTTATGGCAGACACAAATGAACTTATGTACAAAACAGAAACAGACTCACAGACATAGAAAACAAACTTATGGTTATGGGGGGAGGGGATGGGAAGGGATAAATTGGGAGATGGAGATTTGCAGATACTGACTACTGTATATAAAATAGATAATCAAGTTCCTACTGTAGAGCACAGGGAACTATATTCAATATCTTGTTGTAACCTATAATGAAAAAGATTATGAAAAGGAATATATGTATGTTCATGTATGACTGAAACATTGTAAACTGACTATACTTCAGTTTTAAAAAATGGAAAAAAAAAGAAAAAAAATACTCTATTGCTAAAAAATGCTAACATCATCTGAGCCTTCAGCAGTCATGATGTTTTTGCTGGTGGAGGGTCTGGCCTCGATGTTGACGGCTGCTGACTCATCAGGGTGGTGGTTGCTGAGGGTTGGGGTGGCCGTGGCAATCTCTCAAAATAAAACAACAGTGAAATTTGCCACATCAGTTGACTCTTCCTGCCAAGCATGATTTCTCTGTAGTAGCATGCAGTGCTGTCTGATAGCATTTTACCCACAGTAGAACTTCTTTCAGAATTCGAGTCATTTCTCTCAAACCCTGCTGCTGCCTCATCAGCTGAGTTTACGTGATATTCTGAATCCTTTGTTGTCATTTCAACAGTCTTCACAGCATCTTCATCAGTAGTTTCCATCTCAGGAAACCTCTTTCTTTGCTCATCCGTGAGAAGTAATTCCTCATCCTTTAAAGGTTGACCATGAGATTGCAGCCATTCAATTACACCTTCAGGCTCCACTTCTAATTCTGGTTCTCTTACTGTTTCCACCACGTCTGCAGTTACAAGAGTAACGTCAAAGCTCACTGATCACAGATCACTGTAACAAATGCAATAATAATGGAAAAGTTTGAAATACTATGAGGATTACCAAGATGTGACACAGAGACACAAAGTAAGAGAATACTGCTGGGAAAATGGCTTGGTAGACTTGCACGATGCAGGCCTGCCACAAGGCAGCTCCAACTCCGCAGACTCAACCCCAACACAGTCCACTCTCTTCATGACACCCAGGTCATCTTTTGTTGCACCTGCTTTGAGGGTGAGCCCACGGTTCTCCAAGGCAACCAAGCATAAGAACCCAGGTTCCTTTTATTGACTTATTCCTCAACTCCATCCTCACCTGAAGTCTTGCCAGGTTCTCCCCATCTTGAGGAAATACCTTCCTTCTCCAGTCCCGCTGTCACCCTTGTGTAGACATTTACCAGCCTGGACTGGACATTACCCACATGCTCACTGTCCCCACTCTGGTTGTTCTCGTCCTACAACAGCCTCCTCACTCACCTCCATAATTCCATCCCAGTTTGTTCTTCACACCACAACCAGATTCTTCTTCCTGAATTACAGCTTTGTGACATTTCTCTGCTCAAAGGCTTTTAGTCATTCACCCTATTTGACTTCTTCTGTTGGACTCTTCCTTCCCTCCACAGCCTGACTTTCTCAAGAGCAGTATATTAAAGAGGTGAGGGTGTAGTTTTGCCCCAAACTGCCTCCTCTCTGGGTGTGCCCTGTGGTGCCCTAGGTGCCCTTTGGGCAGCGGAGCTGGGCTCCTGGTCTTGACAGTCACAGGACATGGTATGTATAGTACTGGATGGACACAACCATGCGACCCACTGCAGTCTTTTAGTCCAGTGGTTCTCAAACTTCTTTTAGTTGCAAAATCCTTTGTCCAAAACTATCTAAATGGAGGAAGTCTGAACCCTTACTGTTGACAGGGACTCACCTGAGAGGGTTTCTGCAGACCCCTCAGGGTTTGGAAATCACTGTTCTAGGTAGAAACCAGCTGATAGAAAATACAGGTATCCTTTGCTTTTTACGCAAATGAACACAGTCCTGAACAGTCAAATGTAACTCAGATGTAACTGTAATCATGTAAGTAAGCTGTCTTTTCAGTGCTTTGGGAAAGTTTGTAGCTTAGTGATTAATCCTCACATTAGCTAACTGATCACTTCCTTCTGTACCAAACTGTTCTAAGTGTTTCACACGTTCTAAACTATCAGAAGATAATCCGCTCCAGAACTCCGCGCTAGGTTAGTGTTATTCTTCCCATTTTTCAGATGAGGACATTTTAGCACAGAGCAGTTAAGTAACTGATTCATGGTGGCCCAGCAGTTAAAGAATCGACACCTGATTCAAAATCAAGCCATCTGACTCCAGAGGAGGAGCCACCTGTCACCAGGATGCTGAGAACGCTGGCTCTGGGGCCAGACGGCCTGGCTTCCAAACCTGGCAGGAACTCAGATCAGTCAAGGTCCCCGGGCCACCAACGTGATGCCTAGTAGCTCCGTTCACCTTGGCCAACAGTACTGCCTCTTAAAGCTTCTGTTTCTTTATCTGTAGCCTGGAAGTCATAGCTGCCTCCAGCCTTCCTGCTGTGATTTTGTCTGTAAATTGATGCTAGAATTTGCCTCACAGCGTTATGATTAGGACTCAGTGAATCAGAACATGTAACGTACCCAGAAGGCTCCCCAGCACATTACGGGCAATTGGATGCTTAGGACAGACCCCTTAGCAGCCATGGTAACCTGGGCAGACCACTTGTCTTTGCCACCTCTCTGTGAAAAGGGAATGGGAATGACCTCGGCCTTTGGGGAGATGCTACGTCATTTGTGGTTATTATTATTCCTAATAATTTGGTCTTCATTATGACTCGGTGCAAGGCTTATGGAGAATGTCTAGAGTTCAGTGCATGTTGACTTGACTGGTGATGGGGATGAGTGTCTATCAGAAATGTCTCAGATAATTCCCCACAGAACCGCCTGACTCCGGTTGAACTGCCAGTTCAAAAGTGGATGCAACTTTTTTCTTTCGGGGAAGAAGATCTTAAAACCCCACCCGGAGTCCTTTGACGGTGGCCAAAGATGAGTACAGTGGTTCTAGCGTTTTAAACTGTGGGTAGATCTGAAGATGCTTTACTAGATTAAAGCTGGCTGTACATCGGCATTGTAAATATCCTTTATTAGCCTTCCTTGTGACTCTTGTGACGGTCAGTGATTTTTTTTTATTCTTATTTTTTTTGAAGTGTAGTCGATTTACAGTGCTTGTTTCAGGTGACTAGCAAAGTGATTAAGTTCCGTGTGTACATACATACATACATACATACATGCATACATGTATTTTCAGTTTCTTTTCTGTTACAGCTCATTACAAGAAACTGAGAATAGTTCCCTGTGCTCTGCAGTAGGTCCTTGCTGTTTATTAGAGTCAGTGATTTTTAAAACAGCGGGAAATCAGTTGACTCAGACAAAGGTATGTTGGGTTGTAATAACTTCCCAAATGACACCAGTTCTCCGTTCATTCTACTGCATATCCATTACAGAGTCAGAGACGGGAGGGTAGATCACTGCCTTCTCACCCGCCAAGTAGAGATTAGTAAAATGATACATAAATTATTGAATACTATGATATCGAAATGCCTCCAGCATTCAGTTGGCTCTGTCTCTCTCTCTCTCCCGCGCACACACACACTCAAGATAAATCTTAGAGAGTAGCGCTGCCATGTAACCCTTACTTCAACAGCAGTGTTCTCACCAAACTGTATTCACAAGCATGCAAAAAAATCATCTTTCTGTTCAGTTTCACTTGGAGCTCGATGAGCTCAAATGCAGTTACTTCTCAGGAAATACTCAGGTTCCTCGACTTCACCAGTCGAGAACTGGCTGCGGCAACTCCAGGTACCCCATCTTCCCGCGAGCACATTCCAAAGCAGGAAAGGGAGTTTCTCCTCTTGTAACTGTGTTTTCGCGGAGGAAGAGCCTTCTCCCTCCCTGACTTCCCTTCCCAGCCCCGACTGTGATTGGTCCATACTCCCGTATCTGACAAAGCAGGTAGAGATAGCGTGAGGGGCTTAAACCAGGGCTTCTCGAAGTCTCATCCTACATCAGCAACATCAGCACCACTTGGAAACGTGTTAGAAGCACAGATTCTCGGGTCCCACTCGGGATGTACTGAATCAGAGACTCTGGGGGCGAGGCCCAGTGATGGAGCCAGAATCTGGTTCAGTGCCGTCAGCCTCTGGACCCTGCACACTTACCCAGCACACAGTGTGTTAGGGCAGTAAGACTCTAACGTAGAGGAAGAGCCCAGACCTCTGCACCTTTCTAGAGCATCTCTCTGTGGTTCACGGCTAGAGCCAGGGTGATGCAGTGGTTCCCAGGCTTTTGGATTTGAGGGACCATGAAATTTAAAGATAAAAGGAAAGTAGGGCTGGAATGCTTTCTTTTTTGCCAAGTAAGGATATTAAAAAATATTGCTGACTACATTTACCTTCATTTTTTTTAATTAGAAAGAAAAACATAAAAACCAAAAAGGACATAAAAGCAGAATAAAGAGCAGTCTTAAGCAGGATACATTTCACTTTATGAAACATTTACGTACGTTAATCTTATTTCCCTTGTTTCTCTGCTGTCCCGTGGAAAAATGGACCAGGGCTTAGGAGCCATTGATGTGATAAAGTTGGATCTGGGTTTGAATTTTGGCTCCCTCTTCCCATGTGGATGGTGTGGGGGCTTGGGAAATACTTAACGTATATGAGCCTCCACTTTCTTGTTGCTGAAATGGGAATTGTAATAACTGCCTTGCGGGACTGTGATGAGAATTAGAAATACTGAAACCAAGCACCCTGGTCACGGTGTCCCATAGATGGTGGCTGCTTTTGTCTGAAAGTCGACTCCCCATTATTTAATGAATGAACAAACGAATGAATAACTATTAAAGTAAAAACTTCTCTGTTCTTCAGTTTAGGACCTCTGTCCTCATTTACTTGTGCCAAAAGAGACAAGTTATTTTTCAATGAATCCAAGCATAGGGACTAGATATACTCAAAAGAGAGAAAGAGGAACGTAGGATAAAAATTTTAAAATAAAGTTAAAAATAAAATATCAAAAAAGAGGAACGTAAGAATGGGGCACAATTCACGAGATTTTTCTTGGGATAATCATTTGCATTCCTAAAATCCAGCCAACCTTTGGGCTTCCTTATTCTTTAGCCTTCAGACACTTCTGCCTTCAAGCGCTCAGCTGCGTAATAATGGCCGATGTGTGACCGATGAAGCCTCTGTTTGTGACATTCACCAGGCAACACGGTGTCACACGGCGAGGGGGGCAGATGGGAGGAAGGAGGCTGCAACACTGCAGTGCGGTTCAGGCTCCAACCACCCGGAGCTAGTGCAGACGCCACATCTCCCCAGCAAGACCACCCTCCCTTCAGAGATCAGCCACGAGTTCGGGGGTCCCCAGGTCCCCTGCACTTCTGACTCGTTGGCTGTAAATTTGAGGGTTTCCTCCCCTGAGGCTCAGCAATTCACTAGGAGGACTCACTGATACTTAAAATGATAGAGTTTTATTATACAGGATACAGGTCAGGGACTGGCCAGTGAACAGGGCGACGTCTGGGATGGTCCCAAGTGCAGAATTTCCGTGCCCTCTCCCCGTGGCATCAGGACACATCACTCTCTCAGGGCAACCATGTGTTCACCAACCAGGAAGCTCCACCGAGACTCAGTGTCCAGAGTTTTATTCAGGTTTCATTTCTGAGGGATTTTTTTTACATTTTTTCAGTTGAGGTGTAATTGATACATAACATCATTTAACATGTACAGTGTGTTGCTTTGATGCGTTTATATATTGCATTATATATTGCAGTACGAGTACCACCATAATGTTAGCTAACACCTTCATCCCGTCACGTAATTACCATTTTTTTCTTTGGGGTGAGAACCTTTAAGATCCAGTCTCTCAGCAACTTTGAAGTTTATAGTACAGTATTGGACTGTAATCTCTCAGCTGTACATTAGCTCTCCAGGACTTATTTATCCACTCGTTGCCATTTGTACCCTGAAACAACATCTCCCCAGTTCCCCCACCCCACCCCCAGCCCCTGGTAACCACCGTTCTGCTCTCTGTTTCTATGAGTTCAGCTTTTTCAGATTCCACGTGAGAGATCATGCAGTATCTGTCTTTCTCTGCCTGGCTTAGCTCACTTAGCATAATGCCCTCCAGGTCCATTCATGTCACCAATGCAAGGTCGCATTCTTTTTTGATGGCTGAATAATATTCTGTTGTGTGTAGGCACATATATACACACACAATTAAATCATTTCCATATCTTGGCTATTGTGAATAACATTGCCGTGAACATGGGAGTGCAGATACCTTCTGAGATCCTGTTTTCCTTTCCTTTGTATATACACCCAGAATTGGGATTGCTGGATCACATGGTACTTGGTTTTTTTTTTTAAACATTTTTTTTATTGAGTTATAGTCATTTTATAATGTTGTGTCAAATTCCAGTGTAGAGCACAATTTTTCAGTCATACATGAACACACATACATTCATTGTCACATTGGTACCCGTGTTTTTAATTTTTGTTGGAACCTCCATACTGTTTTCCCTAGTGGCTGCACCAATTTCCATTCCCACCAGCAGTGACGTAAGTTACGGAACCTAGTCCCGAGCCCGTCTCCTCCCTGGAGGTTAGGAGTTTGGCCTTTCTGGTGGCCAGCCCCCAGCCAAGTCATCTTATTCGTGTAAACTCAGGCGTGATCCAAGGGGCTCATGAGTAGCAAAGATGCGCCTTCACTGGGGAAATCCCAAGGGGTTGGAGTCTCCCTCCCAAGAACCAGGGACAGAAGCCAGTCAGAGTCTTTCTTACGCAGCAATAGCTAATGATGCAACCATCCAGAATCTGGAGGTCGGCCTGAGATTGTTGAAACAGGACCAGAGTTAATATATGAAGCCTCTGCTGCCCCGGAGCAGGAACTTTGACACCAGACCACTTTTAACTGGGTGACGCGGTCGCTCAGATTGCCACAATGAAATACCATGGGCAGAGTGGCTGGAACAACACAGATTAATTTTCTCCCGGTTCTAATGGCCAATGACATGAAAAATCATCATTGTAATTCTAAGGGCTGAAAGTCTCAAATCAAGGTGTCAGCAGATTTCATTTCTCCTGAGGCCTCTCTCCTTAGTTTGCAGATGGCCACCTTCTCCCTGTGTCTTCCAATGGCCTTTTCATGTATAGAACCCCCTGCTGTCTCTCTCTCTTCTTATACGGTCACCAGTCCTGTTGGATTAGGGTCCTACCCTTTTGATCTCATTCAAATTGATTACCTCTTCAAAGACCCTATCTCCTACCACAGTCACACTGAGGGTGAGGGATTCAGCACATGAATTTGTCAGGGGGCAGAGGACATAATTCAGTCCATAAGAGTAACCTGGAGCTAATGACCTCTTTAAGCCTTAATATCTAAATATGGGAGGCTTTTTTAAGGGAGAAAAGTAGATAATGATCCATTCTTTGAAAGGCAGTTGTGAGACAGAAAGGTGTGCAAAGCTGCCCACCACTGACATCCTGAGGGAACATGGGCCTCACACCATTGTTTTCTTAGGGACACCCTGGCTGTGCCCTGGGAAGTGGGTGTTTCACAGGGCTGGTTCTGTCCATTTTGGCTCTGAAGGCAGCTCAGACCCAAGTCACGGCTCTAGGGCTAGGTATCTGCTATTTCCTCATCTCAACCACTGTAACATAGGGGTGTTGTCTCCTAAGGCCCCCTCTCTCCTATGCCAGGGGACTGTGTGGTGAGCTGTGATATGGGCCTGGGTGTGATGACTGCTGAACCTGCCACCTTTGACGTGACCACGTGGCATTCTGGAAAAGCACATGAGTCTTCATCTTAAGCACCCTGTGTTCAAAAAGCTTAAAGGAAAAAGCAAAGAGAGAAGAATGCTAATTGTGCCCCAAAGCCGAATTAACCGGGACCTCACCGAAAACCTTAGAACTTTCCATCTACGGACTTCCTCAGAATTATCCTAGTGGGCATTTAATGGCAGGAATCTTGGTAGCTGGGCTGACCACTGAGGAGGGTCATTTCAAAAATATTTCCTCGTAAATATAATTTCCCTAGTTTTCTGTCCATCTAGAGGACTAAATCCTTTACCCTTTTGAGATGACCCCCTCAAAATGTCTTTAGAAACGGTGATTCTTCCAGCCAAGCCTTAAAGTCATGTTAATCATTGTGTTCATCTTATTCATCGTCAGATAGCTTTTATTCAATGTCGTGGCCATGGTCAGGATTTTAGACCGGATAATAATGGGAAACCGGCATTGCCCCCGCCTCCCAGGAACTTACAATCTAGAGAATATAATGTCAGTGCAGATATGCAGAATATTTAGAGGGTAAGCAATGCACCAGACCAAGAAATGCAGCGGGGAGAACTGAGTTTACAGAAGCAGACCATAAATGGTACGCTGGAATTCGGCATCTCCTTCCCATGATATTTGGAATAGGGGAATGACTATAGAAGAAAAGTTATAGCATGTCTTTCATAAGAAGGATGATTCCTGGTGGACTGAAGCCTCCTTTGCTCCTCCATCCTCTCTAAAGGTGTTCACTGGATAGGTTACTATGGAGACCAGAGATAGAGTCCTGGGAGTTCTGGTGTTGTCTGAACAGGAAACAGAAGAAAGAGAGGGAAGTGAACAGAAGATGCTCAGGGATTCGTTGTAACCGGGGTCGCTTGCATGGATGGGCATCTTGCAGAAGAGGTGTGGAATTGGGATTGGATGAGAAGAAGGCAGGAAGTCATGCTAGCAGCTCACTCTGGCGTTTCTTGTCGGTGAATGCATGGTTATACCATCAGACTCCAAGCCCCAGTGAGCATATCTATATGATGCCAGCGCAGAGGAACAATATTGACCAAGAGGATAAAAACTCAGAAGCTGCTCTTACCAACTGACTGTTGGAAAAATCACAGTGGCTGAAAATGTGACCCTCTTCTCCTTTATAACTGTTGTCTGTTCCCCACCACTGACTTTCTATGATCTATGGAAAGCTCCAAACAGTTTCATTAAACAGGGTCAGGAGTCTTGGCTGGAATTCTTGCCTTCTTGGCATGTGTCACAGGAGAAGCAGTGATTCAGAGCCCAGCTGGGACTCCAGAACCTGGGTGTCAGGACCCTTGAACCTTGCTGGCCTGAGCCCAGTATGCTTTGGGAGAAGCTTCTTTCCAGCTCAATGACCATATTAAGGGAGAGAGAAATGAGGCAGTTCGGTTGGTTTAAACTAGTATTTCTAATTTTGGATGGTTTCCTCAAAAAGTCACCCTTCTAAGGAAATCATTCTCAAAACTAGCACTCCCCAAAATGTGCTCCCTGGAACACGAGACCCAGAAGGTTCTCCATGTGGGGAGGGCCTTGTGTCAAGTAAGTTTGGCTGATGCCTCAGAGTACGTTCCCATCTGAGATACGGGCACACTTGCCCATAAAACCATCGAAGAGTCCATCAATGAAGTCACCTGGTCAGCTAGTCTCCCCAGGGTTCCCTCTTAGACCATAAATTCCTTTTGGGTGGTCCAGCTTAGTAAAGTCCGGTGGGACCAGGGTCTGCGCCACAACACTCTGGAAAATGCTACACCTGACTCCTCGTCAAGATGGCCCTATCTCAGCTCCACCAGGGGCCACTGGGATGGCTCTGAGCAAGCCACTTGGCCTTTCTGTGCCTCAACTTTCCTGACAAAAAATCCTGATTTTTACACCACCTCTTTTCCCTTCTCGGGAAAGCTACCAAGATCATGACAAAATGATGGAGATGTTTCGCATGCTGTAGGAAGATGGCATCCCCACCATGTTGGGTGAATGTCTTAAGAATTCCTTCCAAGAAAGACTGGTGCCCCTTCCTTAAAGAAAAATTCTGCACTGGGCTCCATAATGCCTGGCGCATCAAAGGCACTCTCTGGATATTTACTGAATTAATGAATAAAAATAGTAAGAATATATGAGGATAAAGAGTACATAACTATATATGAAAAGTGTATCGCAATTATGAGTATTTATATGCCAGGCACACTCCCAGATGTTTTTGTTAGGTTTTGACTGATTTTCACGACCACTCTGGGAGAAGCTCTTCTTATCTCCGTTCTACAGTTGAGGAAACCGAGTCACAGTTAGAAAATGACTGATGGTCACACGGCTCCAGGAGTGAGGGAACCAGGCTCAGATCCCAGTTTGCCTGATACCAGAGTCCTCTCTTAACCATTGTGTTTGCTGCCGTGCTGAATAAAAGCATTTTGAAAAGGAAAGAAAAGTATATTTCTAGTCTGTTGACTAAAAAAATGCACGACCTAAAAGTTGAACACTCGGGCCTGGGAGGCAGCCTCTGAGGCCGCTCCAAGAGACTGCACCAAAGAGGCAGGGGAGGAGCCAGGGTATATAGGAGTTTTGCCACAAAGACCAGGTAGTCGGAACATCAAAAGATGACAGTTAATTAAAGAAAACAGACCTCTCAAGTCAAAGAATTGAGCGCTTTTTTGTGTATGGGAAGGTGCAAGGGTCTGGGCTGATTGAAATCATTCCTTTGATGTGCACCTAGCTGTCTAGGGCCAGTGTCCTGTTTTATCACACCCTGAGTTCCCTCACGGTGCACCACTGGGGATGGCTGCAGAGGCCGGGCTGTCTGCCTGTCTGCATCCTGCGTTCCCTCTGCTCACTGTCATCGGTGGCAGTAGAGGCTGATGACTTGCTGGCCGCAGCATCCTTTTTCACTGATATGGTTGGCAGTCCTTTTCATTCACAAGTCCACTGTGATGACCTCCATCTCAGGCCCTCCTTTGGCAGCCTGACTCCTTGGTCTTGGACACAGTGATGAGTTCTCAGTGTACCCGATCTTCACGGGGAATGATCTGATCATCTGGGTGTCCCTTTGCCCAAGTGGGACTAAGGAAGAAACTCAACAGAGGAGAATTCCAGAGGTAAGAATGAGGTCTGTGTAGTCAAGAGGAGAAATGTTAACCTTGTTGGTTTAAAAAGCCATTTGGCTTTCTCTCCAATGCATTTAAATCACCCCCCTTTTAATAGCCTTCCTGGAAGTATGTCGTCGTGGGGCTCATTCCTTTTTCTATTGGTGTTCTTTGTAACCCTGAAGACTGTTCTCTGGACCAGAAATTTCAGGCACATCAGTTTAGTCTTCCACATGCCCTGGGGGAAGATGTCGGTCCCTTCAAAAGTTTTCTTTCTAAATGTCAGGCTTTCAAATTCTGGTGCCCTGTGACTGTTGAAAAATTAATACTTAGAGGAGCTCAAAGGAGCCTCAGGGGTAAGGAGTTTGATTCCTCCCCATTTTTCTTCCTCCTGGAGAAGAGGACAGGGGATTGAGCTCATGTCTGCAGGCAGAGTTATATTTTAGGGAAGACTAAACTAATTTGTGTCCGGAGACTGGTTTCTTAAGAGGGCTGGTTCTGCTGCTGATGCTTGGTGTTTTTCAAACCAGCTTATGCATCCTCGGGGAAGAGAACTTCCTTCCTCGTACTGTGTGTCCACTGGGGGCTTAACTTGTAAGCACTCAGAGCCTGCTTCTTTGTGTGACCAGAGCATCTGTCTAAAAAATCCCTGGGGGCTGGGGCTGGGGCTGGGAGAGGGACTGCCTTTTATATACCTCTCACTGTGGATGGCTTTGACTGTTTGAATCATGTGCTATCTTTTTGGTTTTAAAAAAAAAAGTTTCTAAGTCTCTTTAACGGCTTTGTTGAGACAGTTGATTTGCATCAGACTGCAAGTATTTGAAGTACACGGTTCGGGCATTTTGATGTGTGCATACATCTGTCAAACCATCCAGAAGTCTAGCTAGCAAGTGCACCTTCCCTGAGCCAGTGGAGACCCGCCCCCCAGCCCCCCAGTACCCCTTCTTGATGGACCTGTTGGTTATGAGACCCCATAACGTGGTCCGGCCGTCAGATTGTCATGGAGTGCTCATGGGCTCCCTGGAAACCACAGTAGGAGAAAAGGCATGTTTTTTGTTTTTTGTTTTTTGTTTTTTGTTTTTTGCCCTTCTCCACGCCTTTAACCCCAGACTCTAAGCTGGGAGATTCTGGGTCCTGAAAGCAACACAGGACACTGTCCTGGCCTTGGCAAGCTTTCAGGGACTGTAAACTAGGTTCTAGGGCACATTCAGTGTGGGCAGAGGGTTTCACTTCTTCATCAGCTCCAAGGCAGGAAGACTGGGCAGGAAGAGTCCCAGGAACGGGGCATTTTAACAGGAACTAAAAGAAATGCTGAAGGAAGGCACCATGGCGAGGGGTAGGGTGGGTATTTGGGGTAGATCAGGCCTTTGACTCCTGAGAAAGTACCCTGTCCCCCTCCCGGTGTACAGACAAGAAACCAAAGCAAATCAGGATGACCAGGGTTCTGCTACGTTTAAATGGCTGAGTTTTAAAAGTTTCACTGCAGATGTGCCCCTCTGATTTATGCCTCTGTGAGCAATTATTTGAAATCCAAATGCAAAAGGTCATGCCCCAAGCTGAAGGTTAGGGGCATCTTTCCTCTTGGTTTGAGGGCAGTGTGTGAACAGTCCAAATAGCTTTGTTTATGGTCACGAGCTTTGTAAACAAATTTAATACAAATGATGTATCTCACCTGGCCCAAGAGCCATCATGCCACAGCTCCTTTCTGTTCTGTGTCATGGTGTGTCCTGGCTCTGGGAAGATTCTAAGTTTGGCTGCTCCTGTGGCTTGCTGTTCAATGTCACAGTTGTGATTTATTTAGAAACAGGTAAAGATAAGTTGTGGGGGGGTACAGCTCAGTGGTAGAGCATGTGCTTAGCATGTATGAGGTCCTGGGTTCAATCCCCAGCACCTCCATTTAAAATAAACAAATAAACAAACAAACAAACAAACCTAATTACCTCCTCCCCAAAAAATGACTAAATAAAAAAAATTTTAAAGATAAGTGGAGAGGCAGACCTTTTGCACAGTCCTGTGTCAATTAAAAATGAAATACAAATGACATCTGTAAAGCCTGAGCCTGGAGGGGTACAGAGGACACTTATCCCCCAGTTCAGGCC
Organism: Camelus bactrianus; assembly: GCF_048773025.1. NCBI lineage: Eukaryota > Metazoa > Chordata > Mammalia > Artiodactyla > Camelidae > Camelus > Camelus bactrianus. The sequence goes on from NC_133573.1 coordinate 9,003,073, forward strand.
GGCAGGACATGAGTGGTGTCTCAGATCACTAAGATTTGCCTTTCAGGACTCCTCTTTTGAAAAAGGTTTTTTTTTTAATTAAAAACAATTTTTTTAAATGGAGGTACTGTGGGCGGAACCCAGGACCTCGTGCATGCTAAGCACGTGCTCTAGCACTGAGCTATACCCTCCCCACTGAAAAAGAATTTTTTTAAAAATTCCGTAGTTTTCAGATTCAGTTTGAAGAGCATAAAATGTGTGACTCCCTTGTTGGACAAGTGATGGTGGCTACAAACAAAGATACTCTGAAGGTGAGATTCTTGGGGAATGAGTGTGTTTTCTGTACAAGTGGACTTTCATGTTTCTCATCTTCACCTCTTCCATTTTTAATATGTTGTATTCAGGAAACATGGGAGTGAACGATCGGGTAATAGAAGTGGGATAAAGGATAGAACTCTGAATTAAAGGGATTCAAGACCTGTGAGTTTGTATACTTTTTTGCCTTCCCGCTTTTTAGACCACACCCACTCAATTTTGAAAATAACATTTTCCTTCAAAATTGCACTCGATGCCTTGTTTCATGGGGCTAGAGTTTCAGTTCTGCAAAACGAGAAGCGTTCTGGGGATTGGTTGGCCAGCAGTGCGTCTGTCCTTAGCAGTACTGAACTGTGCGCTTAAAAATGGTTACAACGGTAAATTTAGTGTTAACGTATGTTTTACCACCATTTTTTTAAACAACTGTCCCAGATACCTTGCAGCCTTCTTGGAAAGCTCGTCGATAGTCAGACCCCTCTTAGTGAAAGAATTCTCAATGTTTTGCTAATTCTCTCCTCCTATAATTTCACATCATAGCTTCTTCAGGGGAAAGAAGTAAAAAGGAGCTTAACAGCACCCGTAAAACACGCTTTCACGAGTAACCCTGCTGAGCAGCCTGACCCTCTTAACACTCAGGAAGAGGGGAGGAGGGGATAGTTCTTCAGAAGGTCCCAAGAAGGTTAGAGCTGGGACAGTCTTTCCTCTAGACCAGGAGGCCAGAGTTAGCCTATTGCCCTGAGGGTGCTCCCTGGACAGAGATGGGAAACCCAGATGACAACGCTGCCCCTCCTGCAGCTGAACAAGTCCCAGGAAAGGAGAGTGGCCGGGGGAGCTTCCAGAAAGGGGGAGGTCCCTGGGGCCACAGTTAGAGGCCACTCCCCCCTTTTTTTTTTTTTGTCTCTTCCACCCACACTTGCCCTCCGGGAAGCACGGAAGATTCCTGGCGAGTCCTGCTCAGGGTGTTGCCCTCTGGCTTTCTAGAATGTTCTGCTCCTGGCAGACCTTGGCTGTAGGATACCACCCAGCCTACTGGTCTCCCAGACAGAATGCTGGTACATTTAGAGTACCTAAAGGGCATGAAATTATGCTTTTCCTTCCGAATGGGAGTAGAGATGTTTAAACATTTCCCACCGACAGGAAGTGATATCTCACTGTGCTTAAGGCAACTCAGCAGTTGGTCTGCTCCGGTTTGAATTCAGACTCTACCCCATGCCAGCTCTGTGATCTGGGTGATCTGTCTAGCCTTGGTCTCTCCAGACATAAAATGAGGACAATTACCTTTTTTTAATTGAAGTATAGTTGATTTACAGTATTGTGTTTCAGTTTGTACAGCAAAGAAATATATATATATATATATATATATATTCTTTTTCAGATTCTTTTCCATTTTAGGTTATTACAATATATTGAAAAAGCTCCCTGTGCTCTACAGCAGGACCTTGTTGTTTACCTGTCTTATATATGGTAGTGTGTATCCATTAATCCCAAACTCCTAATTTATACCCCCCAACCCCTTTCCCCCTTGGTATCTCTATATCTGTGAGTCTATTTCTGTTTTGTAAACAAGTTCATTTGTATTATTTTTTTAGATTCCACATATAAGTGATATCAAAGATATTTGTCTTTCTCTGACTTACGTCACTTAGTATGGTAATCTCTAGGTCCATCCATGCTGCTGCAAATGGCATTATTTCATTCTTTATGGCTGAGTAGTATTCCATTGTATATATACCACAGCTTCTTTATCTGTTCATCTGTTGATGGACATTTAGGTTGCTTCCATGTTGTAAATAGTGCTGCTGTAACATTGGGGTGCATGTATATTTTTGAATTAGAGTTTTGTCTTTTCCGGATATATGCCCAGGACCAGGATTGCTGGATCATATGGCAATTCTATTTTTAATTTTTTAAAGAACCTCTATACTATTCTCCATAGTGGCTGCACCAATTGGCATTTCTACCAACATGTAGGGGGCTCCCTTTTCTGCACACCCTCTCCAGCATTTATTCTGACCAGTGTGAGGCGATACCTCATTATAATTTTGATTTGCATTTCTCTAATAATTAGCAATGTTGAGCATCTTTTCATGTGTCTGTTGACCATCTATATGTCTTCTTTGGAGAGATGTCTATCTAGGACTTCTGCCCACTTTTTGATTGGGTGGTTTTTGTTTTTTGATATTGAGCTATATGAACTATTTGTTTATTTTGGAAAGTAATCCCTTATCAGTCACATTGTTTGCAAATATCTCCCATTCCATAAGTTGTTTTTCATTTTGTTTATGATTTCCTTTGCTGTGAAAAAGCTTTTAAGTTTAATTAGGTCCCATTTGTCTATTTTTGCTTTTGTTTATGTTACTCTACGAGATGAATCCAAAAAAATACTGCTGCGATTTATGTCAAAGAGTGTTCTGCCTATGTTTTCCTCTAGGAGTTTTATAGTATCTGGTCTTACATTTAGCTCTTTAATTCATTTTGAGTTTATTTTTGTATATGGTGTTAGAAAATGTTCTAATATTATTCTTTTACATGTGGCTGTCCAGTTATCCCAGCACCACTTATTGGAGAGACTGTCTTTTCTCCATTGTATATTCTTGCCTCCTTTGTCATAAATTAATTGGCCATTAGTGGGTGGGTTTACTTCTGGGCTTTCTATTTTGTTGCATTGATCTGTGGGTCTGTTTTTGTGCCAGTACCGCACTGTTTTAATTACTGAGCTTTGTAGTATAGTCTGAAGTCAGGGAGCATGATTCCTTCAGCTCCATTCTTCTTTCTCCAGATTGTTTATGCTATTCAAGGTCTTTTGTGTTTCCATACAAATTCAACAATTTTTTGTTCTAGTTCTGTGAAAAAATGTTGGTAATTTGATAGGGATTGCATTGAATCTGTAGATTGCCTTGGGCAGTATGGTCATTTTAACAGTATTGATTCTTCCAATCCAAGAACACAGTATATTTTTCCATCTGATTGTGTCATCTTCAGTTTCTTTCATCAGCATCTTAGAGTTTTCTAAATACAGGTTTTTGCCTCCCTAGGCAGGTTTATTCCTAGGTATTTTATTATTTTTGATATGATGGTAAATGAGATTGTTTCCTTCATTTCTCTTTCTGATATTGTTACTAGTATGTAGAAGTGCAACAGATTCCTATACATTAATTTTGTGTCCTGCACCTTTACCATATTCATTGATGAGCTCTAGTAGTTAACACGGTAGCGTCTTTAGGATTTTCTATGTATAGTATCATGTCATCTGCAAACAATAACAGTTTTACTTCTTCATTTCCAATTTGGATTCCTTTTACTTCTTTTTCTTCTCTGATTACTGTGGCTAGGACTTCCAAAACTATGTTGAATAAAAGTGGCAAGAATGAGCATCCTTGTCCTGTTCCTGATCTTAAAGGAAACGCTTCCAGCTCTTCACCATTGAGTATGATGTTAGCTGTGGGTCTGTCATAGGTGGTCTGTATTATGTTGAGGTCTGTTCCCTTCATGCCCATTTTCTGGAGAGTTTTTTTTTTTTTATCATAAATGGATGTTGAATTTTATCAAAAGCTTTTTCTGCATCTATTGAGATGATCATATGGTTTTTATTCTTCAGTTTGTTAACATGGTGTATCACATCAATTGTGGATACTGAAAAATCCTTACATCCCAAGGATAAATCCCACTTGATCAAGATGTATGACCCTTTTAACATATTGTTGATTTCAGTTTGCTAGTATTTTGCTGAAGATTTTTGCATCTATATTCATAAGTGATATTGGCCTGTAATTTTCCTTTTTTGTGATATCTTTGGTTTTGGTATCCGGGTGATGGTGGCCTCATAGAGCGAGTTCAGAAGTGTTCCTTTCTATGCAGATTTTTGCAATAGGCATTAACTCTTCTCTAAATATTTGATAGAATTCACCGGTGAAGGCATCTAGTCCTGAACTTTTGTTGTTGGGGCTTTTTTAATTATGGATTCAATTTCAGTACTGGTAACTGGTCTGTTCATATTTTCTGTCTCTTCCTGGTTCAGTCTTGGGAGAGTGTACCTTTCTAAAAATTTGTCCATCTCTTCTAGGTTGTCCATTTTATTGGTGTAGAGTTGCTCTTAGTAGTGTCTTATGATCCTTTGTATTTCTGTGGTGTCAGTTGTAACTTCTCCTTTTTCAATTCTGATGTTATTGATTTGAGCCCTCTTCTTTTTCTCTTGATGAGTCTGGCTAAAGGTTTATCAATTCTGTTTATCTTTTCCAAGAACCAGCTTTTAGTTTCATTGATCATTTCTATTGTTTTTTTCAGTCTCTATTTCATTTATTTCTACTCTGATCCTTATAATTTCTTTCCTTCTACTAACTTTGGGTTTTGTTTATTCTCCTTTCTCTAGTTCCTTTAGGTATAAAGGTACCTTAACTTTTTCTTGAGCTCCTAATTTTAATGGTCACGTCTGATCATTTAACGGTCCTAAACTTGTAGAATCAAATCCCAGCTTTGTGACAAGTTTCAAAGATCTATTACCTTCCTTCAAGGTCCCTCCTCAGTGAGTCTTACCTTCAGATATATTATCATTCATCCAATCAAGTTTGATTGAGTCATGCCAGGCCCTGCTTCTATTACAATCCTCACATTTTGTATTACATTCAGTGCGTTGGTTTTGGGTTTTTGTTTAATTCTTCCTTCCCCACAATCCGGCCCAGAAGCTGGGAGTTATGGCCTTGTGGTTTAACGCACAGGATCTAGAGTCAGACTGCCTGGGTTTGAAGCCCAGCTGTACCACAGAATAGCTGTGTGACCTGCCCTGTAGGAATAATATTGACAATAGTACTTGTGTCATAAGATTGTTGAGAAGATTAACTGAAATCCTGTGTATATTAGTGAACATCTTGCTAGACACCAGACACGGTTCTAAAGCTTTACCTGTTCTAAGGCTTTTAATCCTCACAACATGTGGGGATACTGCTTTTTACTGAGAGGTTCATTTAACTCGCCTGAGGCCATGTGGATGGTGAGTGGCTCCTGACTCCGGGCACTGAACCCCGTGGCGTGGGGCAGGGGCACCGTATGCATCTGTAGCTGTGGCCACTTTGCTCTGAGCTCCTTCATGTCGGGGACTGGGGCTTCCTGTCGCGGGCCCTGGCACCTACCACGCTCCCCAGCATGCAGCAGCTGCTCTACAAATACTGCACAGCATCTGGAGGAACATCTATCTGGAGGCAGTCTGTAAACTGAAAGGTGTCAGACTTCTGATAGCATCACAAAGAATCTCCCCACCCCGACCCCCCGCCCAACACAGTGCTGCGTCCTTCAGAGCAGAAGCTCAACCCTGGCTGCACATTAGAATCAGTGCTTCCTAGACACACACCCCTCCTTCCCAGGTCAATTAAATCAGACTCTTTAGGGCAGGGCTCAGGCGGCAATGGCTTCTCTGACTTACAAGGCAATCCTCCTATGCAACTGGGGCTGGTCATCACTAACTTAGGACATCCCAGCTGACATTTCTGCCCAGACCTCCTATTTCTGGTTCTAGACCCATCAACTCAGAACAGAGCACCAGGGTCTGCTTGGAGGAGGCAAATTTTTGGAGTCCAGTGGAGAATCCTTGATTTCGCTTCTGCTGTTCATTCACCAGGCTGGCGCGTTAATCAAATGGCTGGAAAAGACAGCCCAAAATTTATCTTGTAAAAGATGCTAAAGAGAGTACAGTTGGTCCTCTTGTGTCCACAGGTTCTACATCTGTGGGTTCAGCCAACCGCAGGTCATAAATAGAGCACATGATCATGTACTATATGTCCTCTGTAGTGCGCTGCGACTACATGTGACAGCCCACATGACCAGCAGGTACAGAAGCTGACAAAGGTCTTGAGCGTCTGTGGATTTTGGTCTCCAGGGGGTCCTGGAACCCTTGAGGGTACCAAGGGATGACTGTAGTCAGTGTATGCAGGAAACCCAGCGTCTAGTTTCAATCTCTGGAAACCCTAGCAGACAGAATTGGTTCTCCTGATCTAATTTATCACCACAGCCCCCGCCTTCACAGGCGTTAGAGTGGGTTTTATCTTTGCTTTTCCTCTGTTTTATTTTTACTTCCACTCTCTGACGAAGGAAGTGAAAGTCCTGGAGATGGTGTGCCGAGAGACTTTCCTCTGGCTCAGCTGACACGGTCCTGAGGGATTGGGCTCGATGGATTCTGATGTGGGGTATACGTCCATTCAGGCGTGAGGCTCATCTCAGAGTCCCTCAGCCTCTCCCCCAGTGAATGCCAGGATGCTCCCCAGTGGTGACAGCTCATGCGAGGTCTTCCCCAAAGAAGGCATCGTGAGGCGAAGATGTTGACAGAGGTCAGGGCGTGGAGGGGAAGTGCCGAGAGACAGCGGGAAGGAATCAAGGAGCATTAAGTCATAATCAGCGTCAAACACTGGATTATATTTTGCACATACTGATTTATTTCACCTTCACAACGTTCGTAAGGTCAGTGGAATTACACCCATTTCACAGAAAAAGGCTGAAGCTCTGAGAAGTTAAGCTGCCTGGTCATGATCCCACAGCAGTTCATGGACCGTGATTCCAATCCCGGTCTCTGACTCCAGAGGCCTCCTGTCCACTGACGATGACCCTGGGTTCTTAAGGCCACCATCTGATGCCCAGGTCTCCAGGTGGCAGCCCGGGAAGCGGCCCCCATCCAGAGGAGCCCTGCTTGGGGGTCAGAAAAGTGTTTGGTCTGAACACGCCGCAGGGCTTGGACATGATGGTCCCACCTTTCTTCTGTGCCTCTATGTCCCACTGGGAAGGATCACATGGGAGGGCTTAGGTCTGGAGTAATTTTTAAAAACCAGAAGCTACAGCAGGGTGGATATAGCTCAGTGGTAGCGCACGCGCTTGGCACGTATGAGGTCCTGGGTTCAACCCCAGTCCCTCCATATTAAAAAAATGAATTAAATAAATAAATAATCAAAAATTACGCTACTGAGTTCACACGTGTGTTGTATATACACACACGCGCACACACACGCCCACACACACACACAGCCCTGTGTGACCTTGAACGTGAACGTCCAGGTTCAGACTTCCCTTTTCTTCCAGTCTCTTATGAGGAATTCAATGGCAGAGCTGGGGCTGTATTCACACGGAGCGTCACGCTCGTTCTGCAGGGGGTCAGTGGGTGAAATGAAGCGGTTGGAAGCTGACTACATTTCCCAACCTCTCTGCTCTTAGAACCATGGAATTCTGTGGCCAGGGGAATCAGGACAAGAACCTGGATCTCTGATCTCAGCCCAGGGCTCTTTCTAATACACCTTGACTTTGGAGAAGCTCTGGGAGGAAATTTTCTTATTTTTATTATTTTTTTTTTCACCTTCTCGTTGTAACACTACTGCCATCTTGAATCCCTGACTTCTTTGATAGGCATCTTTCAGAGGGGCCTTGCAAGGCAGCAGAACAAAATCTCTTTTGTGCCTGCGACCTGGGCCAGAGTCTGACCCCAAGAGGAGGAAAGGGGGCACAGGGTCTGCCAGGAGTGACAGCTCCCCTCCCCAAAGGACACCCTGCCTAGCAACCAGTGACATCGCTGCCACGGGGTCACAGCCTGTGATGATTTCTCTCTCCAGACTGACCCGCTATTAAGAATGTAAAGTGTATTGACTCTCCTCTACACAGGGAAACGTATGTGGGGCCTTCAGACAAAGAGTGGATGACGGAAGCTGTGGCGGCACCGGGTCAAGCCCCAGATGAGTCATCACTCAGCAACGCACGGGAGGGGGTCTGGGGGGTCTCCCGCACTGCGTGTGAATCATCTCCCTGAGAGTCTTCCAGTTGAATATCGCAGGTGGCCCTGCCAGGCCCCAGGTTTATTTTGATGGGATGATTTTGACTTGAAGAGACAGGCAGGTGACAAGAGCAAAGACAGGGATGCACGGCGTTGTTCTGGTTTTCCTTTATCCCTCTGACAGATCCCCCCTACTTTCTCAGCTCCACTTAGGAAGCGCAGTTGGGGCTCACAGGATAATACACTGAGAGGAGGTGTTGGCCCTAAGCTGGACCCTCCTCCAAAAGAGTCCCAGTGGACTTGGAGAGACCCCTGCACTTGCAGATGGCTCTATGATGCCTCTGAGAAAGACACCTTTGCTGGCTTTGGAAGTCACTGGAATCTGGTGGAGGTTAGAACCAGGAGAGCTGAGCTTGCTCAAGGCCTGTGTGATGACTGAGAAGGGCCTTGGCCTGGGGACGGGACTTGGGACAGGACTCAGGAGACAGGACTGGCTTTTATCATTCTGAAGGCTTCTCCTGCTGAGATCCTTCCTGCACCTCACTGTTCATTGATTGATGGATGGATTCACCCATTCACTGATTCATTGATTCCCCCGGGCAGTCATTTAACGTTGACCATCTGGGTCAGGCTCTGGAAACAAAGATACAGGAGATGCTGTTCCCTAGATGTGGTCGTTCTCGAGGAGGAACCGACTTTGAGCAGGGATGCCCAAGTCGTGGGACCAGAGCTTGAGGGGAGGCTGATGGACCCAGTGAGCATGAGCTCCACCATCGTGCTGCTGGGGCAACCAGGGGAAGGGATGAGATTGAGGCAGCTGTCTCCGCAGAGTGGCTGCCATGCAGGGTCTTGAATTAAAAAGGTAGCTGGGACAGCAAAGGAGGAGGAAGGGGCCGGGAGGCCACAGGAGCAGATACACAGTGGAAGATCCCAGCAGTAAAGAGGAGAGTGGGGCCCCTGAGACCCAGGGGAGCAGAGGGGGCCCACCATCTCCCTCCCGCGCTCCCACCCACCCCCTGGCGTGGGGGTCCCCGGGGCCCATCTCCTCCGGGTGTCTTGCAGAGCTGCTGGGGAGGAGATGCAGACCCGGACCGATCCCTGCCCCTGCTCAACTGTACCCGCACCTCCCATTCACTCTCTCAGATCCGGGGCACCTGCTCAGTTCACCTGCTGCCGCTTTTTCCGCATGTGATTTTTTTGGATGTGATTCCTTCCTCTGGCCTTATCAGTCTGAAGGAGGCTGTTGGCTTTGCCTGAATTGGGACTGGCGGCCTATGTTTTCTGTGGTTTGGCTTCAGAATCAAGGCTAAACGTCAGTGCCAAGCTGCCTAAAGGCTGACGTCAGCATGTGTTAAAAAACCTAATAAAGTATCACCTCCAGAACCTCTGGCCAGATTCACTACGTATATAAATCTCACATAAAGCCTTTCCCAGAGTCTCCCGTCAGGTTTCGGGAGATGGCTTTAAAATCTGCTCCAAGCAGAGAGACAAGGGCACCTGTGTCCCAGGCTTCACTGGGGACTAAACTGAAACGGTGCACAGTAGCCGCATTTCTGTCCTCCCTGGGGAACATGTTGAAGACGTGCAATCTACTGTCCCTCCTGTATGGAACCATATGACAAATTCCTTCTAAAGGCGTGCCTGTGTGTGTGAACTTAGCCTGCTTCTGGGGTCTGCTAACAAAGCCTGTGCAGCCCCGTCAGCGGCAGGAATTAGTTTATTTCACGTGTTTGAGCACCTTCAATGGACTCAGTCTTATGTAGGGTTTGAACCCCCCACCATTTGATACCATTTAAAATTTTGTAAACCTCATCCAAGCCTCTTCGAAGGCGGTGGAGGGGGGTAATGTAGGCAAATAATAAAATAATATTTCCTATGGGAGAATGAGGGTATTCTAAGCACACAGTTTTTCTTTGGACCCCGCGGCACATCATCTGTTCTCATCCACTTAATTAGCACGGCGCACGGGAGGGGCTGCAGTGCTTTCTGCCTCGTTGTTGTCTGACTGCAGTGAAACGGCTCTTCAGGAATAAATATTTTTCAGCCAAAAGTTGATCTTCCCTTCTGTCACCTCCTGGGACACCAGCCTGGGCCCTTTCTCATATCTCTCCCACCCCGGCGAGAGTGCCTTTTTAATTATATTGAAAATGACATCATCGGTAGAGCCCAGGTTTCTCTGTAGTTTGTACCTGCTGGCAATTTGCAAGAGCGATGGGGAAAGGGTCCGCAGGGAGGAGACTTGGGAAACTTCCAAATTAAAATGCTGGCCAACATCAGCAAGCCAGTGCCCTGTCTCCGTTACAGCCCTGGAGCGGGAGAGAGACTTCTTTCTCTTCTGGTCGGTCCATGTCGTTTTAACCGCAGAGAAGCAGGAGGCAGGCTCCCACGTGAGACAGTAAATCACTCTGGTGAACGGAGGCGGGCATCCCTGGGCAGACGCTGGGAGCCGAGACGAAGTGCTATTTAGGGCCGGTCTACCCCAGTGAGTTCAGTTCCAAGGGAACTCGTCTGCTTTCTGTTCTCCTTACTGCCTAGTGATGATTTATTCATGGCTCCTGAGATAGAGAACAGTTCACTCAAAAGAGGATTTAGATTCCGATCAGAGTGGGTCCTTGTCAAAGTGATGAGGGGATAAGTAATTTGTACAGGGATTCAGTTACTGAAGGAAGCAGAAAGGGGGAGCCTGCTTTTTTCAGCACCTTTCGTGCACCCAGTACTTTATAAATGATCATATATTGACTCCTCACAGCCACGTAGGAAGTAGATGTTACTGGCCCAATGTTTCAAAGTGAAAATACACGCTGGTCAGTTTGCACATCAAATACAATGGGGTTTCCAAGCCCAGTGGTGGTGGGTTGCATAAACGGGGCATGTACATTAAGATCAGTCGCAGCATGTGCGTATGGATCAGTCACGGCATCATATATATTTTTAATCCCCCCCACCCCCACAAGTCCCCATTCTTCCCACCATCATGCTAAAGCCAGCTTTCTGTGTCCGGTTTGTTTGCTGGTGATGAAGGCATATTCTCTGAACACCTGCCACGCCCTCAGCAAAGGTGCCACCCTCTGTACGTTACACTGGAAAGGTAGCCCCCAGCACACCTGTCCCAGGAACTGGCTCTCCCCCAACTCGTCCTCTCGGCTCTACCGCCCTGCGATTCCTTTACTGATGAAACTCCTGGGAACTCGTAGACACCGCAGACTACAAAATTGACAGCTGGAATGACTCAGCCCCACCTAAGGCCCATGGCCTCCTAGGGACCACATAGAGTTAATTTCAAAGCTCCGATTTCCTGTGCCCTGGGACGACGCCCTCTTTCCTCTTCCCCGAACATCAAGCAAAGGGAATAGTTCAGTGTTATGAACACCTCAAGTTTGAATTGGTCTGGGTGCCATTGGGCCCACGGGAAAGGTGACCAATCAGCCAGTTTGATCCTGGAGAACTCACTTCACCTCGCAGTGAATGTATGAGTGGTTTATATCCCAAATAGTCAATTACTACTCACGGTCAGACAAGCTAGGGTCATAACCAAGTAGGCAGGGCAGGCTTGGAGTTAAAGGGGAAAAAACAGAAGTTGTAGACCATGCCCATGGACGATGAAGCCCACAAATCTGACCATCCCGACTATTTGCCCCCCATGTCTCAGAACTGAGGCTGCAGACCTGTCAGCCTGACCCGGTAAAGGCAAGTGGAGTACCGCGTGTCTTTGTGTGTTTTTGCCTCCCCGACACAGTTATCATTTCATTAATGTGTAGTGGCTGTCGGCTGGGGCGGGGGGGGGGGTCACCCTGGAAACAGTCCTTCTGACATTGCCCCGAGCAGACTGCAGTCTGGGGCTTACTGTTCATCAGCAGGCGCTCCCTGATGAACACCTGCCTCCCGCCCCGAGTCCCCAGGGGAGCAGGTCCGGAATACAGCAGGCTCCCCAGCTGGCTGGCAAAGGCACTTTGCATTTCTGGAGGAATAATAATTATGTGCGCCTGTCAAAGCCTTCCCACTGGGCATCATTCAAATGCACGGATGAGAAAGACTCAGCTTCCCAGACTGATGCCAGCCCCAACTTTTCCCAACGCTGGGACCAGGGTGTATCTTAGCAAAATGTAGAAGAAACGAGGTGGAAATAAGATGAGAGAACAAGGGAGCATATTAGTATAGTATAAAGGATAATATATAGGAACAGTATAAAGGGAGGGGTCGAGCAATGGGGAAACCAGAAGGGTTGTTTCCCGGAAGTCCCTCATCCTGGGTTAAGTGGCAGAGTCTGTTGGAAGGAGGGAGAATGGGGAGGAGGTGGAGGGAAGAGCTTAAAGGAAGTTGGCGGGAAGGAGAAGTCAGGTAGGAGGAAGAGATGCACTGCAAAGCGGGAGTTAGGAACCTGGACACAGCACATCTTTTCCTGACTATACAGGTGACTCTGCCGAAGTATGTAACACGGCCAGAGTCTGTGGATGCCTGGAGGTATATGATCCCATTGAAACCCAGGTACTCTCTTGAATCTGGTGTAGGGCATCTGGCTCCATCCGGCCCCGAGTGGTACCACAGTCTCTGCTTAGCGGTTCTGTGCCTCCAGCCAGCCTGCAAGAGAGCATGTAGGTTTCACCCTCCCTGTGGTCAGTTTCCTGCTAGGCTGGTGTTAACAGTCAAACAATGATCCTTCAGTCCATCCCAGTCCACCAATAAAAAATCTTGATTAGGCACCTACTGTGTGTCAGGCACTGTGCTCAGGGGCAAGGCTGTAAATGTCGGTTAAACTTGATCCCTGCCCTCTGGGAACACACTGTCTGGCAAAATTCTATCGCGTTTAGAAAAAGCAGCTTCAAATGCCTCCTGTCTGTGCTGTTTGTCACTTGCTGGATCTGCACCCAGTGTTTAAAACCAAAGTTTGGGAGTCAGTCCCAGACTCAAGCCCCTTGTGCCCTTGGGGGGTTGTGACCTTTAGACAGATTAGCATTTCCATGCCCCACCATCCTTACCCACGAAACAGTGCAAGGTTGCTTGGAAGACGACATGGGATGGTAGGAGTGAAGGATGCAGCCCAGAACCTGGCAGGGGGTGGCCCGCAGAGGCCGGGGTGCTGGCGGTGGGAGAGGCAGCCGCAGCAGAGGGCAGGCTGGGGAGGGACCGGGAAACCTGGACCTTAGAAGCGGTGTGCACAGGGACAGCTTTTTGCCTGCTGGGATCCCCCAGGTCACTGACACCCTTTTTGTTTTCTTTCTTTCCGGTTTCAGATGGTTGCAGCCTTTTCTGAAACCAACTATTTAAGTGGACCAGCAGTGGCCCTTCATGTGCTGGTCACTAAGGTGACCTCCCTTGTCCGTGGCCAGGCTTCTTCCCGACCTCTTGAACCTTGAGGTTCCCTGCCCTGTCAGTGAAGTGAGTTGGGTAACCAGTGCCTCTGGCTCTTTATGTAATTTAGCATTCCTAGGTGACCTCCACCCTTACTGCTGAGTTAAACCTGCCGGTTCGGTTACTAGCTGTGTGGTTACTAGCTGTGTGCGTTTGGCGAGTATCTCCTTTCTCCATGCTTCAGCTAATCCTGGCATCTTCCTCCCTGGTCAGAATTGGCTCAGTCTTACACCAGGACAGAGGCTGCACCCAGTAAACATTAACTGTTAGTTTTGGCCGTGTCTGGAACCAGCTTTGCTGAGATATTCTGCTCCTGGTCCCTCCTGATCTGGAGGCACAGCATAGGTCTCCTGTCCACTACAAGTTGGGGTTCAGGCTGGAGGGGGATCTCCCAGGTGGAGAAATGCTCCCTCTGGCAGAGCCCTCTGAGCTTTGGGACACCTCCACCCTCACCCCTACCTATCCTGGGGTGCCTGGGAGCCCAGAAGAGTGTATCAGCCTGCATGAAGGAAGCAACCCCACCCTTTGCCCCCAGCCAGGGAACCCGGGGCTGCTCAGAGCAGGCAGGAAGGAAGCCAGCCTCCGCAGCTAATCAGCGGGAGCATCAAGGGGGTGACCGGGCGGGGGCGCACGGCCAGACCCGCTCTGTGTGCTCTGTGTGCGCTATGGCCTCATGCTTTCTCTCCATCACCGGCGCCCCCTCCCCAGGACGAATGAACAGCCAATGGGTGCTTAGCTGCTTATTGCCAAGCCCCGAGGGGGAGGGGGAGGGAGAGCAGAGCGGGAGCCCGACTCCCAGCTGCTCCGGGAAACACAAAGGCCGCATGCTCAGGCATTGGTAATTCTGAGCTGCCCCTCTTAACTCCCCTCTCTCTCTCCAGGTTTTCAGAAAAGTTGGAAAGAAAGGTTGCACTGACCACGCTTTCTTCCCACTCTCAGCGCCCGACTCTGCTGTCTCCACGGCTGCAGCCACGCCCCCAGGGCGGGGAAATCACCCTTCTTTCCCGGGATCCACCGGGTGGGCGCGGGGGCGGGGTGCGGGGAGCCGCCCGCAGCCTGGCGGTCCCTGTGCGCTCGCTCGAGAAGCGAATGGCGCAAAGCTGCCCTGGGGAGGAGGAGAGAGGGGAGCGTTCGTCTCCCAGCCGTGGGTCCTCCCAAAGCACAGATGGGAGCCGTTTGATGTTTTAATTTTTTTTTAAAGCAGTTATTCAGAAGTGGCAATTCCATTTATTTAGAATCTGTGAGCTGCCCCGAGGGAATGGTGGATGACAGGACAGGGCTTGAGGGGAGAATTCACTGACTGAAGCCCACGCTGTGATTAACTGGCCCAGGGTCAGCTCCCAGACAAAGGCTGCTCCACCTGGACTTCCCTACGTGACGCCCTTGCCCAGGAAGGCCAGGGCACTGTAAAAAGAGAGTGCAGAGAGGGCTCCCAGCGGAAATCCCATTTAGCCTCCATCTAAGGGTGTGTATTTGTTTCCTGAGGCTGCGTAACAAGTCACCACACACGTGGGGGCTTAAGACAACAGAGGCATCTCTCACAGTTCTGGAAGGCAGAAGTCAAAGTCAAGGTGTCAACAGAGCCGTGCTTCCTCCAGAGGCTTGAGGGGAAGTCTGGGGCTTGGCTCATCTGGCTTCTGGTGGCTGCCAGCGTTCCTCATCAGGGGCCTTTGTCACTCCAGCCTCTTGCTACCTTCACACGGTCCTCTGTTGTGTGTCTGTCTGTGTCAAAACTCCCTCTGCCCCACTCCCAGAAGGAGCCATGTGATTGCATTTAAGGTCCACCTGGGTAATCCAGGGTACGCGCCTCCTCTCAGACGTCGTAATCACATCTTTTGTAATGTGAGGCAGTAGTCACCGGTCCCCGCAGTTAGGATGTGGGTGTACCGTGGGGGCGGGGCGGGGGGGGGGACAAGGTACATAGCAAGTCATGTCACAGGAAATTCTCCACGTTCATAGCAATATTATTCACAAAAGCCAAAACATGGAAGCAACCCAGGGGTCCATTGATGGATCCATAAATAAACAAAAGGTGGTACATCCATACAATGGAATATTATCCAGCCTTTAAAAAGGAAGGCAGGGGAGGATATAGCTCAGAGGTAGAGTGTGTGCTTAGCATGCGTGAGGTCCTGGGTTCAATCCCCAGTACCTCCATTAAAAAAAAAGAAAAGAAGGCAATTCTGACACACGCTACAACATGAGGGAACCTCACTGATGTTATGCTAAGTGAAATAAGCCAGTTGCAAAATGATAAATGCCGTATAATTGCACTTAGATGAGGTACCTAGCATAGTCACATTCATCAGGATCGAAAGCAGAATGGTGGTTGCCAGGGCTGGTGGAAGGGGGGATGGGGACATGATGTTTCATGGGGACAGAGCTTCTATTTTACAAAAGAGACTATTCTAGAGATTGGTTGTACAACAATGTGAATGTCCTTAACAATATTGAACTATGTGTTTAAAAGTGGTTGGGATGGTAAATTTTATGTTATGTGCATTTTCATACTTTAAAAAATGTTTTAATTAGAATAAATTTACCACAACACAGAAGTATGCATGCCAAGGGTGAATGAGGGACATTAAGCTACACTAAGTGAAATATGCCAGGCTGAGAAAGACAAATACTGTATGGTCTCATATACGGAATCCAAAAAATAAAACAACACTTCATAGATACAGAGTTATACTTCATAGACACACTGGTAAATTCTGTAGGAGTTCACAGGAGAAAGAGACCATTTGGAGGTGGGATGGTCAGGGAGGGCTTCCTGGAAGAAGTGGGCCTTGAGCAAGATTAAATTTAAATAGTAAGGGAGAGAAGAGAGGACGGTGTGGGCACAGATTTGGAAATAGAAATGAGATCAGTATTTACTTTGATATAAGTAGATTGAGCGGAAATGAGTGCTTTTGGAGGGAATTGGGCAAAAGTGAGGTTGGAGAGGTAAACTGGGCCTAGATTCAAAGAGGAGCTTAAATACCAGACTGGCATTTACAACTTGGTACCATGTAGGAGGTTATTGTAACAATTCACAGGTGAGAGAATGAGGATCTGAAATGAACGCAGAGAACATTCACTTTGTGCCAGGCACTTGCTCAAAGCACCTCACGCAGATCAGTATTATTTCATTAAATCTCGTAGCAGCCTGTGAAGGTATATGGTCATCATCCCCATTTTGCAGGTGAAGAAACTGAGGAACAGAGAGGTCAAGTAACTTGCCCGAGATTCTGTAAGAAAGATGGATACGTTCACTGATGGACTTAACGGATCAAGGTGGGTGGGAAGGGGGCGTGCAGAATGATTGCCAAGTTTTTTAGAGTGAGTGACTCGACCCTTGAGAAGGTTGGGCAGGTTTTAGGGAAGGAAGGAGCTCAATTTAATAACCCATTTTAAGAATAAAGAATCATATTTTAGGGCAGGAGTTTGGTTCATCAATCTAGTTCATCACTGATTAGATGAGAACCCTGAGGCTCAGAGAAGTTAGACTTTGTCCAAGAGCACCCTTCTGGTATGTATCCCTGGCAAGTGCAAAGTGATAGTGGAATATGTCAGGGGTGGTAAAAATATTCTGCGGAGAATTGGAGAGGGGCCCGGGGCCACCTCATCCTCTATGGCTCTCCTCGGGCTTTGCCTGAACAGCTCACAAAATCGCCTGGAAGAGTCATCGTCATGAGAATGTGCCCTGAGCACTTTATAGCCATATGCCCGTGTGAAGTGTTCTTTGGATTGTTACCATCCAATCATGTCCCACCTCGGAAGGCAGTGTAGACAGGCCTGCTCTGAACCCTTCGTGCTGGTAGGTGCTGGGTTTCCCACTGGAATAGTCCAGAGCCCTTGGGAACTCCGATCTGGGAGGCTGAGTCAGAGAGTCTGTAAATAAAGAGATTCTATCTGTCAGATGTAAGGAGGAATAAAAGCTTAGAAGGACAAATGGAAAAAAAAAATCTGAGACAGAAAAAGAAAAGGAAAAAAGCTGTTGAGTGAACAAAGTTAATTACAGGCTGAGAGGAAGTCAGTCTTAAACGGTGCGACCTCGTGGGGCCGGTATGGCGCCAGTGACCCAGAACAGGCTGTTTCTAACCCAAGACGCACAGGACATGCCTTGCTCACATGGGCACTGAGGCCCCGGCCAGGCTTGTCCCATGGAACTTGACTGGACTCCCGGCTGCCTGGCTGGCCTCCCTCCCAGCCCGATCCTGCAAAGCCCCACCAATGTTTACAGCACAAGTAACTGGCAAATTATAATCAGCAGATTCTGTAAACATCCCTTCGTAGTGCATAATACCATAAAGTTTCTGCTTACCCCGCAACGTTCACCAAACGAGCTTAAGAAATGTCCGAAACGATGTAATTCATTAATCACCATCTCCTCTAGGTAGGACCGTCTTAGTTTGCAAGATCGGGAATCGCAGGCTGATGCCTTCGATGGTTTGAAACCTACCATACAGGGAATTACAGATTGGGTGCCTGAATCAATCAGGATAAGCCAGGTTATGCTGTGATGACAAACAACCCCCAGCGTCAAGGTGACTTAACGATGTTTATTTCTCACTCATGCCACGCGTCCATCAGGTGGGTGGCAGACCTCAGGCCAGTCAGTGGAAGAAAGAGCGTGCCTGTTAAAGGGACTTCAGATTCAGCAGTTCTAACCTCAGTATCTTCTGGCATCTGTCATCTCCCCCTTCGATGCCTGTGCTTCCCCGTGTGGAAATCGTGGGTCATTAATGTAGACTTTTCTTTATTGAGAGTGGTGCGTGGGATCCGTAGTAATTGTTGTATGAAGTAAAGGGATTAACCTTTTGTAACATTTTTTTAACCAAAGACATGCATCCAAGTAGGTGCTATCCTTGAAAAGAGTCAGTGGGAGATGGTAAAGTTTATTCGAGAGATGCTGCTATGGCTTACGTTACTGAACGCAAGTTCCTGTGCCCGATGCATGTGAGGCCAAGCAAACAAAAACATCTGAGTCTGGAGCAGAGAAAGGTTCATCCCAAGGCTGAGCAAGGAGAACCAGTGGCTCCTGCCTTAAGCTGCGCCCCCGCCCTAGACTCCCCAGAGGGTTTCAGCTGAGCATTTCTAAAGGCCAGCTGAGAGAGGGGCGGGCCAAGGTCGTGATCAGCTGTGCACAGTTCTCTTGATTGGTTGATGGTGATCAGTCCTCAGGCACCAGAAGGTCTGGGGGTTCTGTGCTCCTGATCATCAAGTAGTTAATTTCTTCCACTTGGGGGTGGTTTTTAACATCTGGAAAACTCAGGAAATCTGCATAAGTTACTATTATCTGGGTCCTTCAGAGAGGAGCTACAGAGGATATAGGGGAGGGGTCTGTCCAAGGAAAGCCCTATAGGGTCCCACTCAGTTACACTCAGAGCCTTCTAGTTGCTTTTGGTGTATGAGTCACCAAGAAAAAATGGTATTTTACTATAGAAATTCCAGTATAAAAAGGATTGTGGTAACAGGCTAAGTCATAGTGGTATGTCACCATGGAGAGGCCAAAAGTCAGTGTCCATGAGGCTCCTAGGGTGGCATCCATTATTCTGGTGAATCCTTCAGCATGTCAAATCAGTTCCCTAGCTCTGCAGCTCAGAAACCTGATTTTTCATCCTTGGTTGAAGACTCACATTAACCAAGTTCAAAGTACCAGATGTATAAATCAGTACCAATACATAAAATATGAATGTACTGGTTTCAAGTAAGTGACACAACTCTTACCCAGACAGAGACCCCAGGGCTCACGAACCTAGGAACTAGAGACCACAGAGGTGAGACAGCAGAAGGGTTGTTCAAGTGGCCTGTGAGGCCAGTCTGACTTCATTTGGAATCATGGCTTTGCTGGGAGGCAGCCTGCATGACATCTCCAAGTCTCAGCACCATCACTGGCAGAGGAATGACAGTCTTATTTTAGATGATAATGTGGTCATGTAGGAGATTGCTCAGCACTGTGTGTAGGACATGGGCCGTATGTAGGACCTCAGCAAGCTCTTTGGAAGGCATGGGATTAGAAGAAGGGGAGTTCCATAGGTAATAGGAGTGTTTCACACGACTGGCTATGGTAGCCCCATGCCTGCATTTCTGCCATAGAAAAGGCCTTGCCGCTGGGACTCAAATATTCAAAGCCTGTTGGCCAAGACCTCATTTGTTTCCCCAGCTCATTCCCCTTCCCAGACTCCTCTCCATCCCCCACCCCACACACCCTATTCATTCACTGGGCCCATTCTATGAAACCATCACTATTTTTAGTTATATTATAGATAAACTGTTATTCTAGCCCTGAGAGTAATTTTTTCCTCTTCCTGGGTAAATTTATGTATCCCTGGTTGGTTCCATTGAGATGTTGGCTTTAAAGTTTAACTCTCAAAGAGAAGGGAATCTTATTTCCATCACTTCCAGGTTTGGGCTGGAACCCTCACCATAACCCCTAAGAACCCACAAAGAATGACTTTATAATCGCACCTCATTTTATGAAACCAGTTTGATCCAGTGTGCTCTCCGCTCCGCCCCATCACCATTCACCAGACTTGACTCCACGTGACTTTTGACATTTGAAAAAAGTCCAATCTGTTCTGAGCACAAGAAGGCTTATCACCAGTGAGGATGCTTTTACAGATGTGACCCAGGCTTCAAAGGCAAACCCCAAAGATCACCAAAATGTCTGTGCATTTTAGATCCGTTGTGACTGCTGTGGAAGGGACAGCAAGCATTTGGACGGATAAGTTACGGTACTTTGCAGTGTAAAAATCAGCCTGCTACCCTACATTTGGTCACAACGTTTAAACGCTTTGTATCTGGGCAGCCAGGTACCTTCTAGGGGTAGAGGTGATGCTGGCAACATGGCCTGCAGCATCTCATAGCAAACACAGCCTGAGGCTTCAAGAGCCCCCTCACCTTGGATTCTATGTTGTTGTTTATCAGTGATGCTCTGAGATGTGCCACATTCACTCCCAGCCTTCCTCTGTGTAGATTCCTACTCTTTATGAAGGAGCGTCTTACATAAAGTCTTGAATTGCCCATCGATTACAGAGATTGTGCTTTCACTTCTTCAAATTTTAGTGTGAACTGAAGGATAGACTGTTAGAAGGTGTTGGTTTATCAAGCTGGATTCTCCTGTTGATTTACGTCTTCTGGGGGAAGGAAGCACTGCCCGTGTTTCAGACCCACTCTCGTCGTTTCCAGCTGGTTTCACTGGTAAATTGATGGTGATTGGAGCCTGGAGGCTGCCACCCTGGGAGCCCAGGAGGAGGCAGCAAAGAGGGAACCACACTGTGGCTTTTTGAAATGAACACTAGCTCTTACTCTGTGCATCGAAGGGAGTCTAAGGTCCTGTTGGCAGGTACTACGTGCTGCGTGCTTTCTGTACCTCCTGCAGGACTGGCTAGTGCTTTATACATATTAGACACTCGGTAATGTTTGTTGAATTAAATGGAGTGCACCTGCCTTAGTCCACTTGGGCTGCCATGACAAAACCACAGACGTGGAGGCGGGTGCTTAAACAACAGACACGGATTTTCTCACAGCTCTGGAGCCTGGACGTCCAAGATCTGGGTGCCCGTCTGGTCGGGCTGCAGGGAGGGCTCTCTTCCTGACTTGCAGATGGCAGCCTTCTCACTGTGTCCTCGCCTTGTTGAGAGAGAGCAAGCAGGCTTTCCAGTATCTCTTCTTATAAGGACGCTCATCCCATCATGAAGGCCTGCCCTCTGACCTCACCTAAACCTAATTACCTCTCAGAGGCCCCATCTCCAAATACCATCACTTTAGGAGCTGGTGCTTTAACATATGAATTTGGGAGGAGTGGACACAATACAGTCCATGGTAGCGCAAAAAAAAAGTGAAATAAAAAACTAAATTGTCATGCAACTCTCTGCTTCTCTTTTTTACCACCTTCACCATTGCACCCATTCCCCCACCTCTGGCAGCCACCAGTCTGTTCTCTGTATCTATGAAGTGTTTTTTTGTTTGTTTTAGATTCCGTATATAAGTGAGACCATACAGTATTTGTCTTTCTCTGCCTGGCTTATTTCACTTGGCATAATCCCCTCAAGGTCCATCCATGTTGGAAACAGCCTAAATGTCCATCAACAGATGACTGGATAAAGAAGATGTGGTATATTTATACAGTGGAATACTATTCAGCCATAAAAACTGACAACATAACACCATTTGCAGCAACATTGATGTTCCTGGAGAATGTCATTCTAAGTGAAGTAAGCCAGAAAGAGAAAGAAAAATACCATATGAGATTGCTCATATGTGGAATCTAAAACAAACAAAAAAAGAACATAAATACAAAACAGAAACAGACTCATAGACATAGAATACAAACTTGTGGTTGCCAAGGAGGGGGGTGGGAAGGGACAGACGGGGATTTCAAAATTTGTAGATACTGACAGGCATATAGAATAGATAAACAAGATTATACTGTATAGCACAGGGAAGTATATACAAGATCTTGTGGTAGCTCACAGCGGAAAAAAAGTGTGACAATGAATATATGTATGTTTATGTATAACTGAAAAATTGTGCTCTGAGCTGGAATTTGACACAACATTGTAAAATGACTATAACTCAATAAAAAAAAGTTTAAAAAATAAAATTAAATTAAAAAATAAAGTACAAAAAAAAGGTCCATCCATGTTGATGTGAATGACAAGATTTCCTTCTTCTTGTGGCTGAATAATACTCAATTGTGTATAAATACCACATTTTCTTTATCCATTCATCCATCGGTGGACACTTAGATTGCTTCCACGTCTAGACTGTTGTAAATAATGCTGCAGCGAGCATGAGGATGTATATGTCCTTTTGAGTTAATTGTATTTCCCTTCAGATAAATACTCAGAAGTGAAATTGTTCGATCAAATGGTAGTTCTAAAACTGCCATGTAACTCTTGATTCACGTGTTATTCCCCCCTCTTTAATAGAGAAATGCAGCAGTGTAACCACCAGAACAGGAAATATTCTCAGGAAATGTGTGTGTGTGTGTGTGTGTGTGTATGTACATATATATATATATGTTTATACATATTTTTTATTGAAGTATAGTCAGTTTACAATGTTCTGTCAATTTCTGGTGTACAGCACAGTGCTTCAGTCATACATGAACATACATATATTCGTTTTCATGTTCTTTTTCACCATAAGCTACTACAAGATATCGAATATGATTCCCTGTGCTATACAGTATAAACTTACTTATCTATTTTAGTATACCAGTCAGTATCCGCAAACCTTGAACTCCCAATTTATCCCTCCGCAGCCCAGGAAGTGTATATTACTGTGCATAAATGCACACACATGTACACACACACACATTGTCTCTTCTCTAATCTGTTTTTGCTCTGAGCTTGGAGACATCCAGCGAGTACACCTGGAACAGAGTGGCTGTCGTAAAGTCCGTGCGTCTGCACATACCTCACCCGGGAGGCAATGAAGAAATAACTGTTCCCTTTTAGCCCCATATCTCCATCCTCAGCCTTTGCCTCCTCCCCAGCCTCTGAGCCTGGAGGTCTGCAGTCATCTCAGCAGTGACAGACCAGAGTGACTGATGTATTGATAATGCAGACAGCTGCAATGACTTCATGCCTAAAGCTCGGGCACCCTCCTTTAGATGGGCAGAGATGTCTAGGAAAGAGTTCTTGATGAAAAACATTCTTAGGAAAACTGTTCTCCTTTGGAAAGGCAAATTTTCAGTTTATTTTTTAAATACTATTTCCAAGACCCTTTGGCCTTGATTTTAGCATTTCTTGCAGGAAGGTACTTTTATTGCTTGCATTTTAAATTATGGGAGCATATAGAGTGGTCTAGGGCAGTCTCTGGAGCCAGGATTCACATCCCAGCCCCAATACTTAAACAACACTTTATCTTTGGGCTCCTGTTTCCTCCCTGTACAATGGGGTTAATAATAGAACCACCTAATAGGGCTGTGATGAAAGTTAAAGAAGGTGATGTTTGTAAAGTGCTTGAAACAGGGCCTGGCACATAGCTAATACTATATAAGTGTATGTTAAATATATATATTTATTATCATGTTCTACAATAAGTCAATTATAGTAGCATAATTATAGTATTATATAACATAAATGTGTTATACAACATATGTTTGATATATGTCATAGTAATACATTTATTACATACATGTGTGTGTATATATTTATATATTTGTTAAACAAGGCATCTGCCTGTCTGTTCAATATAAATGTTCTATGTGGGGAAGGAGGGCTGTGGGGTTTGACAGCCGTGCCAGTGATCAAGTACCATCTGTTGATACGACAAACTACCAGGAAACAGGGCAGAAGGTCTCAATCCACTGGTGGCCCTGTCCTCACTGTCTACTCCTTTGGGTTTTATAAAAGCCATTTGTAAGGACTGTCTTGAGCTTTGAGACATTCCCTTCAAAAAATTGTGTAAACCTGAGATTGCACGTTTTAGGGAAAGTAAACTCTCATCGCTTACTCTTTTTCCGCTTTGTTCTCCCTCCAGCCCAAGCTTTTGGCCAAGGAGCTGCTTGACCTAGTGGCATCTCATTTCAATCTGAAGGAGAAGGAATACTTTGGAATAGCCTTCACAGATGAGACGTAAGTGCCCCCACGCGCTCACAGAACCTGAAGGGAGAATACAGAACCCGAAATCGCACTGTCTCAACTGTCAGCAGTGAAGGCAGCTGCAGGCCGCTTGGGTCTTGTGGTTCAGGGTCAGTCCCAGTTCATCATCTGAATTTCAAAGGCCTTGTGATCATGCCTGGAACGGCCAAAGGATATAATTAGGGTGATGCTAATATTATGAAATTATTAGGTAAACTAGTTCTTATAATCAAGCCGGCTTGTGTTCAGAACCGAATGTTTATTTTTTTAAAAAAGTGGATTTGTATGGGTTTTGTTTTCTATTAAAGTTAAATGAAAACTTCTGGAAGTGAAACATTTCTCTCCAGTGTTAGAATAACAATAGCGGGAAGTGAATTTGATGATAAATTTAAAATGTAAGGTATCTGTGCAGTTTCACTGTCGACGCTGAAATAGAATATAAAAAATCGAAAATTCCGATCACACACCTGATGAAAAGTACCTTGGCTTTCTGCTTGGCTCTATACTGTGTTTTGTAACACAAGTAAGGAATATCTTTACTAAAGTTTCAATTTCCTTCTTAATACACTGTCAGCAAAAGAGTACAGTGAACACCTGCACAGATTCCTAGATAAAAATAAGCTGTTCTAAGCAAATGTTTCACAATTTTCTTTCCTCTGTGTACACACATACACTTGGTCGCACACACACTCCTCCAAGTCTTTAGAATTACAGAGATGGCTTTCTAGAGTTCTCATGAGTCAGGGTTAGGTTAGTGGCTGGACAAGATGGCACAGGGAGCTTATGCTCCTTCAATCAGATGGTACCATCCAGGCAGGACGAGCTCAGAAGCAAGGACCAGAGGCATCCACATTGGTCAGTAGGAGAAATGATCAGATGTTCTATGTGAGGAGCCTCCAGGAGCTGCAGACAGACAGCGTGGCCCTAGGGTTTAGTGTCTAGGTCGGGACCCTGTATGTGAAGGGGATGTGAATCAGGACTGTCTTGGGCAAACTGGGCAGATGAGCGCCCTCTAAATTAGTGACCTTTCGGGTGGTGGTGTGATCAGGGAACCACACTGGGAGGAGAGCCACCCTGCCTCAAGAAAGCCTGGAGTAACAGGCCAGCCCCCAGCCCTGGGCCCATAGTGCACTGAGCCAGGGGGGAGGCTGGAGTGGTCGCTTCTAGAAAGAGCGCTTTGCCGGCAAATGGGATCAGGGCTGTGAGCTGGAGGGCCGTGGTGGGAAGGAGCCAGCAGAGTCATTAAAAAATGCTCTAGGACAAATATACATCAAGAATAACTCCTTTCACAAATGCAGATGTTTTCTACCCTTTCTCCTGAGAATCCCTGTAAACCCCGTCCATTGCTACTCATACATTTTTCACTAATTAGAAGGAAACGAGAGTTTCAATGAATCATACCGCATTATTCACATTTCCCAAGTACGTTTATTCTTATAAAAGATGCAGTGAACTCAAGCTGAGTCCCGATTACACTTCCCTTTTGAATGAACAGGAGTCAGAATGAGCTGGTTGTCCTGGGCCAAGGAGGAGGAAGTCACCTGCTGAAGGTTTCAGACCACAGCCCTGACAGCACCAGCCCGAAGGCAGTGAGTGTCAGGGAGAAAGCTGTTCTCCTCCCAGAAGAGAGCCGAGCAGCAAAAGCGCACAGCGTTGTTCACCTGTCCCGCCAAAGGGAGACTGTCAGCTCCAGGTCTGGGTGCTCCTGGTTCTCTGGTCTGGCTGGAGAAGCATGTGTATGCGGCCAGGCTGGAGGAAAGGGTCCCTCTCCCTGGACTGGTGGAGCTAGCAGCTGGAGAGCCCTGTGGGGGACAGTGGGAAGAGGATATGACCCATCTTCCGGCATGGTCCAGAGGAAGAGTGGTCGTCGCCATCCTCTTCACCCAAGTCTGGGTGGGCAGGTTCCCACCCTGTGGGAGTGGCAGGCAGCCAGCCAAGATCAGTGCAAAAGACCTACACCTGGCAGATGGTTCCTGGCGAAGAGGTGGCAGGTGGGTGTGACTCACCGGGAAACAATGAGTGTCAGGGGCCCCGAGGAAATCGGGAACCAGGCCTCCCAGCAACCAGGACGAGGAGACAGAAGCAAGTGGGGGCAGGGGGTGGCTGTGACTCAGGGCAGAGTCCGTCATGGACTGACAACACCTGGGGCCAAAGGCGTTGGCTGGTGACCTCTCTGGTCATCTGAACTTTTCTCCTTTTCCTGGTGGTAAAGGGGTGAATGAAAGCTGTCACCACAACATGGTGCCTGTTGGGGAGGCTTGGTCCAGGGCAGCGATCGTATATCAGTAACCGCCAGCCTTACCGTGTGATCCCCCAGCCCTCACACTGATCATTTAATAACTGTGATTTAATAGCTGTGTTTTCAAATTGTGCGTGTGCATTGTGTCATGGTGTGTGTGTGTGTGTGTGTGATTTCTGCAGGTGCTACGCTCTGCATCATTTATGATAAAATGCAAGCGAATTTTCATCCTTTATTGCAACTCATGGTATACCCCATGTATTTGCCTGTTTCCTAATGCAAATCAAACAAGACTAACTTAGACGGTGCTGTAAGCTGTAAAATGCTGCACAGGTGTTGGCAGCTGTGTTACCATCCCTAATAGCAGAATATGAGACTCTGAGGCCATACGTGATCAACGAGTCTTTCAGTATGAATTGCTGTTGATGACATTTTGTGGGATCTGGATGGGCCTGGAGAAGAGAAATACAAAGCAGAATGTACACAGGAAATTGGAAGATTCTCCAAGCCTGTCCTCACCCCTAAGTCATATTCATTAATAGTGTCCAAGGCCGCAAGGATATTTTTTTTTCTATTGTTAGTTAATCAGTTTGTCAGGATTAATACTGGCTCCACCTTCTCTTTTTTAATTTAATTTTAAAAACGTTTTATTTTGAAATAGTTAGATCTACAGAAAAGTTGCAAAGATGGTACAGAGAGCTGTCACATACCCCTAGCGTTAATATTCCTACCAACCATGTTAATAATTATCAAAACTAGGACGTTAACATGGGTGCTGTGTTAGTAACTGAACTACAGACTTTACTCAGATTTCACTGGTTTCACCGTGAATGTGTTTTTCTGTCCCCGGATTCAGGTGCATTTAACCCCTTTCATTTTTAATAGCTCCACACTAATAAAAGGAGATAGACAGGCATACCTCGTTTCATGGTGCTTTTCATTACTGACTTTGTAGATACTGTGTTTTTTGCAAATTGAAGGTCTGTGGCAACCCTGCGTCGAGCAAGTCTATGGGTGCCGTTTTTCCAACATCATTTGCTTATTTTGTGTCTGTGTGTCACGTTTTGGTAGCTGTTACGATACTTCAAACTTTTTCATTATTATTATATTTGTGATGATGATCACAGATCAGTGGTCTTTGATGTTACTATTGCAAAAGAGATTACAACTCCCTGAAGGCTCAGGTGATGGGTAGCATTTTTTAAATTAAGGTATGTACGTTGGGTTTTTTTTTTTTAGACATAATGCTATTATACCCTTAATAGACTACAGTATAGTATAAGTGTAATTTTTATATGCACTGGGAAACCAAAAAATTATGTGGCTTGCTTTATTGTGATATTCACTTTGTTTCAGTGGTCTGGAACCAAACCCACAGTGTCTCCACGGTCTGCCTGCAGATGGGTGTCTGTGACTGATCCGAACTGTGCAGATACATACAAACACACTTTGGCAGTCTTTAAAACATTCTGAAGCAAAGTAAGAGCCTAGTATAAATTTGATCTTAAAATAATAGTTAACATTGTGCTACAGACATGGGCCTCAACGTTGGCTCCACATTGGAGTCACCGAGGACATTTTATAAAAGGCTGATGCCTGGGACCTCCCCGCAGAAATTCCGATTTAATTGGTCTGGGTGTGGCCTGAGCATCAAGGCTTTTGAAAGCTCCCCAGTTGATTCTTGTACGGAGCCAAGTTTGAAAACCCTTGTTGTAGAGAAAAGAGAATGTTGGAGTAATTTCCTCTGCTCCCTCCCTCCAGACCAAAGAAGAGAAGCTGAGTTCACTCAAACTTTGAATATTTGGGGCCAATCATGGCACATGCCAGGAGCCCAAAGTTATAAACCCTCCCCATTTCAGACTCTGGAAACCTGACTATTGGAGAACGAAGTCAGAAGTTCAGATTTAGTGTTTCCTTGAATATAAAAAGAGTAACTGAGATTTTCATTTATCAAACATTGATATCCTTTGCTGGATGAAAGTTATTTTTACATTTTATTGTTGAAATATTTCTACTGCTGCTTCAACACCCAAGTTGATTTTTTTCCCAAAGCTCCTGGTCCTGACTGTATAATTTAAATCAATAAAGCCCTATTTTTAGTTATCTGATCCATTCTCAATCATAATTTCTGTTTCCTCTATTGATTTCTTTAAAAAAAAGTTTTATTGAGGTTGTAATTGACATACGAAGGTGCACATATTTAAAGTGTACCTTTCAGTCAGTTTGGACATCTGCAAACATCTAAGTTTTTAATTTTTAAAATTAAAAAAAATTGTTGACAGAGGATCTCATCATCAAAAGCCATAACTAACCAACTTGGAGACTATTTAGCAGAAATAGTCAACCACACCCCAAGAAGCTTGGTTAGCCATCATTGCACGTTGCAAAAGCCACATACGGTTAGAACGTATTTTCATGTGCCAATTAAGGAAATGAGTAGTTCTTATTTAATTACATGCATACATGTCAATGAGTAACCTCTTATTTAATTACAGACCCCCTTCAAAATTTAAGAAGTTACATTCCCTCCTCTCCGCAAACGTTTATACACAAAGTAATTTATGCTTCAGTTTCAGAGGGTTTGCAGACACTCTGAAGCCGGAATCTAAGTTTAAGAACTAATTAAGGATTTTTTTTTAACAACATGCTGTGTCTTAATTAATCAAGTCATTCATGGGGAGTGTGATTTATCCGGATAATTAAGGTCCAGAATGCCCCCAACTCACTGGAAATGCATCTGTAGCCCCAATGCCAGGATGATGGGGGGACTCCTCTGCTCTGTGGCTCCTTGGGCCCCGCGTCCCTTGACTAGAAGCAGGACTAGCCTTGGCCGAGACATCTGGAAAGGGCCTCATTGATGAGACTTCCCTGTCCCAAGCTGATCTACAATTGAAACGCTAGAGTGGAAAAGCAGTTTTCCAATTGCAGAAGAAGCCACCGCAAGAGGCAGCTCTGGGAAAGTAACATCTAGAAGTAGGTTTGGGGTTTCCATTCCTTAAATGCTCTGTGCCGTGAGACGGAGGAGAGGAGAAGATCGCTGGCTACAACCTCCATGCCTGGGTTGTCACAGCTGCTTCCGGGCAGGTGGCAGTCAGCCTTCATCACCCCCCGGAGATGGCCGGTGTAGACCCTCAGACCTTGTGGCTCACAACAGCGCCTTCCTGTTCAGTAACCAGAGAAGGGCTTTGGCACAACTCTTCCTGTGTGCGGCTAGGGCAAATCAGAAAAGAACGAGGCCACCAGAGGAGGCCTTAGGGATCCAGACTTATCTCCTGACCTTTTCCTTCCCAGAGCAGGCGGTACAGGGGAGCTCGTATCCTGGGCCAGGCGAGCAGAGTGAATTCTCCCCGAATACGGAGATCGTTTAGTTAGAGCAGGAGCGACGTCTGCACGTGGAGGGCAGTCGCCGACCCGACGGCAGCGTTGCTCTGTGGGGCTTATCTGAAGCTGATGTATTTGCTTCTTAGCAAGTGTTTTCTTAGTATCCACCATGAGGCCTGGAGAGACAAAAGTAACTGGCCTTTGATCCCTCGTAGAGCTTGTTTTTACTTGAGGTGGTTAAGCGTTAAGATACAGTGTAGAAGGTGCTATGAAAGAAAATTTGGAATAGCCTTAAGAGGACATAGTGGAGCAAACAATTTCTCCATATAATAAAAAATTAAAGGCGTGAATACACATGGGCAAAATAGCCCATGATTTAGGCATCTGGGCTCCCCAGTACATACCTTACCTTAACCTGTGTGTGGCGCTCTCTCGCAGGCGCTGTCTCTCACGTGCGCTCTCACTCACACGCTCACATACCTAAAAGCCCCTGTTCGAGGGATTCTAGCTAAGTCAGCGTCCCTGAGCTGTCCATGACGAGCAGGCATACTTCCAATTCAAAGACCCTGAAAAGCGAAACCTTCTATGTGAAGGCCTCCCCTTCACCCCTCTCCATCCAGTGACGTCTGTAAGAATTTCATCCTCTTGCTTTGGCTTCCTTGGGGAACTCAATCCATACGCATCAGCTACCTACAATAAAAAGCCTCTAAAAGGCACAGAATACGATTCTCCCCTGGGGTCTAAAAAGTGATGGTTCAGACAGGTTTATCACACACCACCCCCCCCCCCCAGGAACTCTCTCTGAACAAAGCTCTCCTTAAGGCCATTTCTGTTTAAGGTGCCAAGGCTTGGACCAAAAATCTGTTTGTATTATACGTAGAAGCTCAAAGCAATCTGTGACATAAATGCATCCAATTTCTGTTGCCTGGAAGCAATTGCATATTTATGACTGACCTCACGGTTTTACCTATTGCTACCATAGACCAAATGGGTGTTATCTTGCTGGCTTTAAAGACAGTCATCAGTCAGGCAATGACAAAAGTACTCTGAGTGTGTGCTGGGACTTCTTCTGTTTTTTGGGGTTTTTTTGTTTGTTTGTTTGTTTTTTTGCTTTGTTATCGGCAAATGCACTGATGTGAATTCTCAAATGAAAAATCAATGAGCTAATGAAAACTAAGATATCAGGCCTGTCTTAGTTAAACTGTGGAGAGAAAATGCTTCTTTTCTCTATCCTTCGCTTCCCATCCCACCCCAACTTAAAGGGGGAAGAAGAGTTTAAGGCAGAGACTGGATGTCGAGACTAGGAGGTGTTCCGTGGAAGAGACAAAGTCCCAGACGGTGGGGCACCGTTTGTAGCGTTGGCTTAGGGAGCGTGACTCTGAACTCAGCACGATGAACGGGAAATACTTCAGTGAGCCGAAAGTGGCGGCCTCAGGACTGGAGCTCCCAGTTTGCTTTTTAATCCAGCTCTTAGCTTTTGCCCAAATATTGAGCAGTTGTGACGGGGGACCTGGGGCGGGTCTCTTGTCCCTCAGGCTTTCCCTTTGTAGCTGCCGTGAGTGGAGAGATGCTTTTTACAAGCACATAAAGTGGAAGGAGTGACTTCCTTCCCCCTGAGGGTCCCAGGACTCCAGGTGCACGAAGCCCACCTCTCCACAGATATCAGCTCCCTGCCTGTGTGTGTATGTGTGCACATGTGTGTGTGTGTGTGTGTGTGTGTGTGTCAGAAGTGGGGTTGAGGGATTCAAGTAGGGGAAGTGGAGGAGGAAATTTATTTTCCTCTGAGGCCAACTATGCAATTCAGGGAGGATTCTGGCCTCCTGTTCTTTCTCCTTTTTGATTGTTTTCTTGCTTTCTAGTCATGTCATGGGCGATAAATGCTAAACCAATACATAGCTGGGAACCAAGGAATTTCCAGTTAAATAGTCATCTCTAAGATGTCATTCTTGTAAAAAGTTTAGTGTGGGGAATGAAATTCCCTGGAGAGGGAGGCCCCACCCATTTATCTGCCCTCTAATAACATGGATGAAGAAGATGGGCAGTGAGCAGACCTAGCAGAGTGGAGCCACGTGACGTCCGTGTCTGAGTCCCTTCAAGCAAAAGGTCCCCCTTGCAGGTTCTCTGCCAAGTGAATTACGGCCCCCAGAAGCCAAGCTGAACATCCAGCAGTCTGAGTGCTCAGAAATGCTGTGCCCTCAGGGTGGGATGAGGTTTTCTCAATCCTGGCCCGTTGACAGGTCTTAAGGGCACGTGTAGAACATTCCATCTCTCAGTTCCTCCTTTATTCTTTGAGCTTGGAGCTGGAGGGGAATGTCCGTGCCCCCCTTTTAGTCTATTTCAGAAGACGATCATGAAAAGGTTACTCCCAGCAGACTCTTGACCAAGAATTATTAAATAAGGCAAAAGATCTACAATTGAAATCTACATGGTCATTGGGTGCATTTCGGTTCTGAGGCTTCGTAGATCCTGTATGTATTTGGCATTGTTAATTACAGGGCCAAACAAAGAGCCAAAGTTGCTTCTGTCTCCCCCGTGCCCCTGACGTCATGCCCTGAACCACTCCCTTTATATAACTGTCTCACCCCAAGCCAGGCGTCCCCTGTCCTTAATCACACCTGGACCAGGTACCAGCCAGCCAGGGACAGCCCCATGCCTCAGGGCCCACCAGAATCATTCAGAGTAGCCAGTCCTAAGCTGTCTTCCGTGCCTTTTCCATGAAAACCCCACAACGTCTCTGGCCTGTGTCTTCCCCATAGTCCTTTCTGCCTCACGATCAACACTGGTGCTTCTCCTGGTGGCCCTGTGTGGTGTGAGTGCCTCTCATTTCTAGGCAGCTGTGAGGAACAGGAAACTTTCCTTTCAACGGCATTGACCTCCCTGTATTGTTACTCAGGTCACTTTTATAGATTAAGATCTCGGTGTAAATCGATTGCTTTTGGAGACGGTCATCCAATCGATAAGCAAGTGCGTCCGGGCCTCTGATGTTTGCCAAGCACTGTGCTAAGTTCTGGGGATGATGCTTTCCTTTTTAGTGCTGAAAACCTACAACTGAGCTGAAGAGACAGGTCATATTGTAGAAATCATTGCACAAGGCTGTACTAACGCCTTGCACATGACACAAACCAGAAGCCCTGGAGACATTTGAAAGAAATCCCAGGCTTAGGCAATCAAGGAAGACTTCACTCAAAGTAAGACTTGAACTCGGCCTTGAACAATGGCTGGCGTTCAGATAAAGAGGATGGAGAGGCTGTTCCAAGGAAGAGAAACAGCGTGATCTGAGTCCTGGCGTGAGTGTGCATATGGCGTGTCTGCAAGAGGCTGCACACAAAGAGGAGCCTGGGAGATAACTGGACACTTTCAGAGGCAAGAAAGAAAGGGCGATGGCTTATTAATCCCAGATAATGAAGTCTCACATCTGTCTTAACATCTCCCACTTAATCAAAAACACACATACTGTTACCGTATAGGGTAGATCCCTCTGTTTTTCAGATGTAAAAATTCTATTGAGGAGAAGTGTGTACGTAGAGTGAGTTCCATGGACTTCGGGAAGTGCAGGCACAGAGCTGTGTTCAGGATGGATGCTGTGAGAATCCAGAGAAGCTGCAACCAGGCTGGTGTGTGGGGTGGGGAGGGTGTCAGGGATGGGTTTCTGGAGGAGACACAGGAGAGTAGGTCTGGAAGGATGGGCCAGACTTCACTGGGCAATGAAAGAGAGGAAGGGCATTCTAGGCAGAGGGAACAGCAGGAGCTAAGTCTCAGAGCATGAAACAGCACGATCCCGTGGGGTCATTATCCACATCTCGATGTAACCAGACACGAGGGTGGCATCTGGGACTTCTGTTTCCAGACCCTGTGTTCTACAAGACAAGAATTTATCCCACCTTTCTGGAAGATGTAAGTCCAGTTATTTTGCTTAGCAAACTTCTTTCTTCATTCTATACTTCTTACTATACCTTTACTATAGTCAGAGAAGAGGAACTGAACATTAAAGATAAAGTTAATAGAAAAATTTTTTGTCTAGATGAAGATGCTTAGAAGGAGAAAGAGGCCAGAGTTCCTCAGGTGGACACTGTTCCGAAGCAGCCCTCATCCTCACCCCCAGAACCACAGGCTTGGGCTTAATGGAAAGAGGGATTTGTTCTTTTGTACAGAAGGTGCAGTTTGAACAAAGTCTCAAAATGGGGATGGAAGCCTCTGGAATATCTTCCATCTTTCATTATTTGGAGGCTTGGAGGAGCAAACATTTTCATACAATGATGCAACAGCTTTTCTTTAGTAAGTGCCAGCCTTTCCCAAGTGTGTATACATTATAAACATCTGTGTTACACAGCATCAGGCGCCCGAGGAAATGGTGTGCAGTTGTGTCTGTTCAGCATGAGCTTACTAAGCAAAGACGATTATAGGACTCTGAGTCCTCCAGGATGACGCACGGAGATTGGGTAAGGAGAGCAGAGGAGGACAGAGTGGATTCTGCTGCTCATACTTGCTCTTCAAAGATCAGCTTCCTCAACGTGTCTCCAAGGGCCTGGTCACCCTTCTCCAGCCTCATCCCTTTCTACTCACATGACACCAAAGTGCCAGGTTTCTTCTCACCTCAGGGCCTTTGCACATGCTGGCCCTTCTGCTTCGAAAGTGGTTTCCCCTTCCTCTTTGCTTTTCTCATTCATTCTTCAAATCTCAGTCAAACACCAAGTAGTTCTTGGACCCCCCAGACTAGATCAGGTCCTTAACTCATGGTCCTAATACTATTAGTAATTATGTAATTAATTGTGGAAAGAGTTGCTGAGTGTCTGTTTCCTAAGAAGAATATAAGCTTCAGGGGAATAGGGACTGTGTGGATTTTGCTTACTGCTGCATCTCCAGACTCTCATTTGGAGAAGGTAGTCAATTAATATTTATGGAAGGAGAAGGGGAGGGAAGGAGGGAAGGAAGAAGGAAATGCAGACGTGTCCCTATTTGTACATCATCCCACATTTCCTTGGTTCACTGTGTAAAGTAGCTTTAATGAGGTGAAGTTGATGTACAATAAGCTACACAGATTAAAATGTACAGTTTCATAAGTTTTGACATCTGTCTGCACCCATGAAACCATCACCACCATCGAGATAATGAACATCTCCATCACAACCAAAAGTTTCCTCGTCCCCCATTGTGACCCTGCCCCATCAGCCATCCTCCACTCAGCCACCAGTCTGCTTTCTGTCACTGCTGACCAGTCTGCACTTTCTAGCGTTTTCTATAAATGGAACCATACAGTCTGCACTCCCTCTTGCCTGGCTTCTTCCCCTCGGCGTCTTTATTTTGAGGTGCATCCTAGTATTGCTGTGTGTGTTAACAGCTCACTGTCTTTATCACGGGGTAGTGTTCCATTACAGAACAATGTCGTAACGTGTCCATGCCCCCGCTGGGAAACACTGGGGTTGTTTCAAGTTGGGAGCTATTACAAATAACGGGAACACCTGTGCCTAGAAGGCTTTGTGTGGCCGTCTGCTTTCATTTCTCTTGGGTAAGTAAGTGCCGGGGAGTGGAGTGCCTGGGCCGGATGGCAGCCGTGCATTTAATTTTTGAGGAAACCGTCTGTGATTCACGTTTCACCCCATCTGCCTCCAGCGAGATGTTGCGAAGATTGCTCACATGCTTCCAAAGTGTGTTGTGAGGCCTTCAGGAGAGAAGGCAGTCAGGAGAGTGGTGGTAAGGGAATTCAGGACAAGAAAGACAGTATGGTTGTATTTTCATTTTAGTGCCGTTGAGAAAATGGGCAGCGGGTCTCAAACCCCCGACTTTGATTATCACACAGTATCTCCAGCTGATGCAGGAGTCCCCTGATCATTCCTTTGGGGTCTTCAAAAACCGAGACCTTAATAGTGAGGCAGAGGTCCACGATTCTCTGTGGTCTAGCACATTCTGCGACACATATACCTTTGTCCCAAGAAACTTCTGCAAAACCCAAAGCCCTAACCCATCGGTCTCTCTTTCCTCAGGGGACACTTAAACTGGCTTCAGCTGGATCGAAGAGTGTTGGAACATGACTTCCCCAAAAAATCAGGACCTGTGGTTTTATACTTTTGTGTCAGGTATGTACATCGGGTAGCTGTCCTTTATTTTGCCTTTTGCTTTTTTCCTCTTTGTCAAGAAAGTCTGGGAGCATGAGGGATCAAAGAAAAGGGAAATCAGGGTTGTCTTAGTTCACTGCCAGTCACGGAGGTCGTAGCATCTCTCCGTTCCCAGCAGATGTAAGTGCAGGGCGTGAGTGTGTGCGTCACGTCCGCGGGTGTGCATGGACACGCGTGTTTGTGCTCTGGCACTCGGATGCTTGTGTGGAATGAAGATAAAAGCCTTTCTTTTTTCCCTTTGCCTTTATGGGGCAAAGAGGGCATATATCTCAAAGGAAACTGAGTCCCCTGTAATAACACAAGCCCTGGATTCTTTTGGTGGCCTTTGAAGCTACGTAACAAAAGTCTGTGTGTGTGTTCTGTTCTTCTGTCACAAGTGCCACTTGGCCTCTTGAAATTTGCCTGCTTTATCCCAAATAAGAATCATTGAAACCCAAGAAGGAAGGCTGTGGCCTAACCAGAAACAATGGGCATTTTCTGTTCATTAATCTATGAGAAGAAGTTTGATTTTGTGACTGCTTCTCAGGGTTAATGTCGCAGCAATCTTATGAAGCCAGCCAGACTTA
The DNA here is from genome assembly GCF_048773025.1 of Camelus bactrianus. NCBI lineage: Eukaryota > Metazoa > Chordata > Mammalia > Artiodactyla > Camelidae > Camelus > Camelus bactrianus. The sequence continues at coordinate 9,039,273 of NC_133573.1, forward strand.
CCACTTGGGTTTGCAGAAGGTTGTATGAAGCCGGGGGCAAGGGATGGAAGATCACGTCATGAGTTCAAGGGCAAAGTACAGATTGTGTATAGCAAAGCCAGAATCTGAGCCCCCAGGTCCAGCGGCTCCCTGAGCAGCCAGTCTGTGGCACCATCAGGCTGGGTCTGTCCACACAGCTGCAGAGGCATTTAGGTTCAAGTGCTCAGTCTTCCAATGGACACTGGCCTCTCCGCCCAACGCATAGCCCCAGCCCTTATAAAATATGCGGATAGAAATTCAAGAGCAGGACGCAAACGACGCACATTTCAGTTCTTCCTGAAGAGTGCAGCCAGGAAGCAGTTTTAGACGTAGCCATTCCGACACCGCAGGAGACAAAATCGGAGGTAAAGAAAGGGTCCTTTTCACGGGCGGGAGTACGTCTTTACCGCAGCTGGTGGAGTCAATTTAAACGTGCATTTAATGCCTTTTTGATTTAACAGCTGTGAACGTATCAGAGCTAATCTTTGCCATTTCCCTCCCTGATGGGCACGATTTCAGTGTCATATTCTCTTTAATGGTGGCTACATTTTCTCAGATAAGTGGAAAAGTCATCATATAAAGCAAAGAGTAACAATTCCACCGGGAGGGGTGGCGACATCAGGCGAGACTCAGTTGAATTTAAGCAGTTCATTAACCTGCAATCAAAGGTGGGTGTGTACACTTGCCATAGATCAGGCTCCCCGCCCTTCCTGGTGCTTTTTGCCAACATTAGCCAAGAAGAGAAAATACAGGGCTGGTTGCATATTAGCTGTTTTTTCCCACATGTCTGTTACTAGCCGAGTTATTAGGGGTTTGGGGAAAAGCTTGGAGTGCCGTGAGATTGCCCAGTTGAGGTGTCTGTGGCCGAGGGTCTGCGTGCAGATGGGTCCAAACTTCTCGAAGCTGACATCTCTCTGTGGAGCCAGATGCATGGAGAAGTGCAGAGGGAGAGCCAGTGTTACAGCAGAACCGGGGACGGGGTGACGAGACCCAAGGACACCCGTTTTCCTGATTATCCAAAGCAGGCGCCTCCCTGAACGCTCATTAGGAAAAACTCCCCAAATCCACACTTCAGGGGGGACACCTGGCAGAAGCACTGCCTCATCCTAAAAGCCCATCTTTCTGGAGAGCCCCGGGTTTCTATTTCCAGTTACCTCTTGGCCACCTGGTCAAACTCAACAGGTTCAAAACCAAATTCATCACCCTCCCCCCACCCTACCTCCCCAAGCCTTCTGTGGTCCCATCGAATCTGATGTCATTATCCATCCAGTCATACAGGCTTTAAATCTTGAAGTCTGTTCCCCCTTTCGTCTCCTTCATGTTCTTATGGGCATCAATTCTCTGCTGCTACTTCCGGAATCTCTCTCTGCCCTGCCCTCTCCTCTTTATTACCTAAACTCCCTCATCCTATGTCATCTGAATTATTACAACCACCTCCCGGGGCAGGTGTCTCCTTGGCACCAGCCACGGAGGAGCCTGGCTCCCGGAACCCCTGCTCTCCTGTGTCCCCACTTGGCAGCTGGCTGAACAGCACAGTGTCAAAACCCCAGTGGCTCGTCGTCTCCCAGGGAGGAGGCAGACTCTCCCACCGGGGCGCATTCTGCGCCTTTACCTTGATTTTCAGCTTGGGAAGAATTCCCATTTGATAACTCAGCGCTGCCTTTCTGGGGATGCCCACAAGCTGTTTTCTCCAAAGGAGTGGTATGATAAATTATGTTCATCAAAGACCCAGACCTTGGGATATGCTGGACTGCATAAAGGAGCTCCTATCAGCTGGGCTCTTCCCCGGTGCGCACACCCTGACCTTTGTAAACAGAAGTGCAGGCGGTCCGGCCCCCACAGCCCAGCCTAGCCATCCACCACGCATGCATCCTCAGAGCAGCCTAACTCTCTAGTCCCCCCGTCGCCCTTTCCTTTCCTTTCCACGTCTGTATGTTACACCTACATAACGCGTGTGCAGTTATATAGGGGAACAGAAGCAACATAAAACCACCTGATACAAGAGAGCGTGGAGAAGATCGGCTGCCTTAGGCCAAGATTTAGGAATTCATGGAGTGGAAATCTTAACCCTGTGCCTCCGAGGATCTGCGTTTGGGCTGCCAGCCAGCGTGGCCTGTTACTTGGCATTTATATGTTCTTCTGCTGCAATGTATATTCACAATGTCTGTGAGCGTGAGGGCAGAGCTATGGTCTCCATTCAACCAATTAGGAAAAATAAGGCCCAAATATATTAAATAACATGAATTGGAACTCGCAGAATTCTGCTTCATCCTCTAAGCCAGGAAATGAGCATTTCCTCCTTGGAGGGCGTGAAGCTGGCATCAGGCTTTAGGACAGACTCAGAATAGCAGGATGGAAGGCTCAGAACCCTCCTGACCTTCGCCGACCGGTTATTAAGCTGCAAATGGTCTTGATCCCTGCAACCCTAATCAGTCAAACCACCAGGAACAGTCGTAGGGGCATCAGGGTCTTAATAATTACCTAAAAAGGGAAAAGGTCAGGAAGAAGGGAACTGTCCGTTGTTAAGGGTGAACTATCGTCACAACCATCCTGGAAGCAGACATACAAGATGGCCAGGTGAATTCTGCCCCCAGCATGGCTAGTGAGTTATGGCATCTGTTCGGTCAGATCTGACTCCAAACCTGGGGCCCTTCCCCTTCCACCACACTGTCTCCGTCTCACAAGTGAAAAGTGACACCATGACTGCTGATCAGACCACGTGCAGGCAGGGCCAGAGGACCCCCATCGAGATCGCCAACCTTGGCCCGTCTTGGGCTCCACACTTGGCCGCGCCCATCTGCAAAGACGGTAGTAAGGACAGACGCACCCCGCACTGGGGAGAAGTGTGGTGGAGGGGAGCCCTCCCCGGCCTGACCTTGCTGCTTGGGAGCTGCTGGACTCAGCACCATGGACGGAGTGCCCCCAGCAGGGGCACAGGTCCCCGTTGTCACAAACCTTGGATGCCACCCTGCCGGAGGAAGGGGCATCCTAAATAGGAAAGAAGAAGTTTCCAGAAGCTGAGATGCGTGCTGTTAGTCTTGCTGGAGAATGCCTCGCCATTTCCTGACAATAGTGACCTCCAGTGGGCAGATGTTCCGCCCTGCCCTCTGCTCTCTCCAGCTCTATGAAGAAAACGCCTCGATCCCATTGGCCCTTATCATGGTCCTGAACTGGGTCGCTTCCGAGCCTTGAGAGCCAGATCCACTCTCATCCCAGCTATGGGGGTGTCAACAGCTTTCTCCCTTGCAAACTCCGTGCTCCATACTCACCATTATAGATGGATTTGGTTATTGGTTCATGAATATTCATTGGGCACTTGCTATGTTGTAGGTACTGTTTGAGGAGCTAAGTATAGGGCAGTGAACAGATAACCCCTATGTTTCTTCAACTTCCAAGATCTCTCTCTCTCTCACACACACACACACACACACCCCTTTCGTCTCAGAGGAAGAGTGGCTCTTATCCCATCACCCGACGCCAGCTGATTGCCCTGTGCCCCAGCCCCTCCCATCACCTCAGAGAGCTCCCTCCCTCAAGTCTCTCCTCTCTTTTTCTCTGTCTTAAGCTTCCGCTTCTCCCTGGACCCTCCGTCCATGTCCACATCTCTCCCACCCTCACAAGAGGAGATACCCTCCCTGACTTGGATCCTCCTGCAGCTATGACCCCTGCAGCCCCTTCTGTTCACAGCAGGGGTTCCGAGGGTGGACTTGCGGCCTCCTTCCCACGTCCCCCGATCCTGCAGTCTGTGGTGGGTCTGGCCCCACCACCCACATGGCCACTGGGGGTCTGTAGATCCCAAAGTTCACAGGCACTTTTCTGCCCTCCCCTGTCTGAATCGAATACTGTCATTATCCTTCTGCCCCCAAACTCGCTCTTTTTCCCTCAGACTTCCTTGTCTCTGTGGTGAGCACCGCCATCCACCCAGTCCCCAAAGCCGGGGACTTGAAAGTCAGCCTTGACGTCATCTGTTCTCCTCCACGTGTTCCCTCCTCTCTCCTCTTGTTCACCAGCTCCACTTAGTTCTGCATCTTAAGTAGCCCCATCCCTTACCCTGCATGCACTCCGCACTGGCTGTAATTAGGACCCTCATAAGCCTCTCCTGGTCTTGAAATCTCCTAGTTCATCTGTGCTTCCAGCCTTGGCCCCTTGCACTCTCTCCAGATGTTGCCACTGAGCACCTTTCTAGAATTTTCATCCGCTACCCATGAGCTTCTTGGCTTCCTGTTATCCTGTAAGGATACCTGGGCGACCTGACTTGGGCGTGCCTGTGCAGCCTCATAGCTCCCCACTCCCTTACCCCTCATACACATCCTTACAAGCAGCCCGGTGGTCAGTGTACGATCAAGATTGCGTTCAACAACAGCACCATTGTTTAATGCTACGAGGCAAGCTCCCCAAACTGAGAACAGTGACCCTCTGATAGTGTTCACCAGGCAGCTTAAGGCATAGGTCAAGAGAGGGCATGGGGGGTATAGCGCAGTGTGCTTGGCATGCACGAGGTCCTGGGTTCAATCCCCAGTGCCTCCATTAAGGGGAAGGAAAAAAAAAGAAATAGGTCAAGAAAAAAATGTAAGGGAAATATGCCTACCCACCGAAGGAAGTCCTTCTTCTCTTTTATAGACACAGGTTTGCGCTCAGAATGATTCCTCCGTGTCTGGGCTGTTCCTTTGATTGTGTATTCTCCAGCCAGGTGTCCATGTAGCTCTGGTCATCTACACTATTTGTAGGAAAATAAATAGAGATTAGATTTGTCTCCGCAAACTTCGAGTTTCACAAACAATAAATGAAAGTGAGCTACAGGAAGAAAAGAAAGACAGGGGATGCCAGGAAGCTTTAATGAAGGAGAGGGGATTTTACAGCCAAGTTCATGGCCCGACTGTTGGTATCTTTCCGGGCTGATTAAGACAGCAGTTGCTGTGTCCTGTCACTCCTGGTAACCGTGGTGGCACGGATCTAAAACGAGGTGCCTGCTAACCAGAACTTGCTAGATCTCAACTGGGTGTCCCAGTTAGGATTTTCAGCGCTGTTGAAGTTCTCAACATCAGAGATTTTTGGCCGCGGAAACTCACAGCAGTATTAATTATCCTTCTCATTACGATGGCTCCTTTTTGCTACCGAAAGCCAGCATTCCAAATGTGACATTTGTGTTCATTACAAAATGAAATCACTGGGCCATTTAATTAACGCTTGCTATAAATAGTCAGTGATTCCCCAAGAGCCAAGGGGTGGATGTGAGAGGGAAGACGAGGAGCGAGGGGACCAGAGGAGGAAACCTAGGGGACGTCTAATCTGGCTGGACTGGGTTCCGTCTGCTGCTTCCGAGGCTTCCACAGGTTAAAGGGGACCAGACTCCCCCAGGCTTCCAAGCCCCGAGTGTTGGATATGCTCAAACACGTGCAGCATAGTGCATGCTTGCTCCTACTTCAGACTGTTCGATAAAATAGCCTCAGATTAGCGTCATCTAGGTCACGCTGGCTGTGGCATCACTCGCGGTACTCGAGAGACACTCTTGCGCTTGGCCTAGAGCACCGTTTCCTTTGGCTCAGAGAGAAGCCCTGAGATTGAGTCCTGCCAATGCGCTAAAGAGCCTTTTTTAAAGTGTCAGGTTTATTATTATTCAGGTACTTGAGGCCAACAGATGAGGAGGTGAGAGCCATTGAAAAGAGAGATGGCTGCTCAGTTCCCAGGAGGAGGGGGTACCCGATGCCAGGCAGGGCCATGCGGGGACGCACCAGGCTCGTCCAGGAGGCACAGGGTGTTGGGGGAGCTGTGGGCAGGAGCCTTTATCGTGGTCTCTGCAGGAAGGCATGGGTGAGGCAGGGTAAGCAGGCTTAGGATTGGCTTGTTTGGATAATTTCAGCAGGGTTGGGGGCATGGGGATTCTCCCAAGTTATCCATTTCCTGGCCCTGGGATGACTGAGGCAGGCGGACAATGGCCTGAAGTGTGAAACCCCCACAGAGGAGACGAGAAAATGTATGTGGGCTCTGGATTGGCTGGCCTGCGTGGGGAAGGAGTGCTCACAGGTGAGTCCTTCACTCCCCTAGGAGCTGGCTAAGCCCGGGAGGGGCCGTCCCTCCAGAGTCAGCACGCCCCCAGGTGTCAAAGCATCAGAAACCCATGGTTAATCCAGAATCAGACTTGGAATGGCCCACGCAGACCCTCTGAACCTACGAGACATCATTCATCCCCTTGGGTTTTCTCAGAGACCCGGGGCTTTCTTTGTGAACCAGGTCTCTGAAGCAGCTTCCCCTACCCACCCCCGCACTGGTAGTTAAGCAATGCAACATCGCCACCTACTGCCCAAAAGGGGGACCTCTGACAAGGCTCTCAGGAAAACCCAGAACAGAGTGGTACCTCCACTTGGAACGCAAACTGTCAGCGTTTCCCGTTTCCCTAGAAGTTCCTCTCCCGTAGTGTGGTAGCGTGCGCTGGGGCTCCATGTGGCCTGGAGGTGTCTGAGGTCTGTTTTTCTCTGGGCACTTTTGACTCACCAGCACCCTGGCGCAGCTGGAAAGCTCAGGGTAAGTTAAATACCCAGGTTACAAAGCAGTAATACAACAAGCCGGGGACACACGGGGTTTTCAGGCTGTTTCTTGGTGGTTAAGGTTAACAGAAATCTGCTTTCCAGTTTCTGTCAAAAGGAGATGATTTTTTTCCCTCCATCTCAGAACATGTCTCTTACTCCCTCCACCTTCCTGTCTCTTGTGCAGCCAGAGAACAAACGCTGTCGCCAAAGACGTGGAATTTGCCATCTCATTTCAGTTTTCCATGATTTGAAAGGAGAGTGTTAGGTTTTTTTCCCTTAATACACTGTTGAGGAGAAAACTGGGGGTGGGAGGGCAGAATGCTCCTTAATTCTCAAGAATTGAAACAAATGGGATCAAGCCCTAGGGCTCTGCTTTGAAACTTGAGTGATTTCAGACCCAACAGCTTTAGACTCAGAATTATTATTTCAGAACCGAGCTCACTCGCTGAAACTCCAGAAGCCTCTGCTGTTCTCCTGGCTCTAGGATTCCAAGTAATCAACAGCTCTGGGTGAGCAACTCTCCGAGTTCACAGTGAGAGCAGGGCTGGGGGCACGTGGGCTGGGCGTGGAATGGAAGACCCCTGAATCATAAAGGGTCTGGGAAATCATTTATTATTTTTTCTCCCTCCTGTGTTGTCTTCAGTGCCCATTTCACTGTCCAATACAATCTCCCACTGATGATGTGTGGAGAGGGGAATGGTTGAAAATCAGTGTCTTTGATTCACAGGAATGTTTAAGTACATGTTTGTGCTGGGCCCTGGATCAGGGCTGGGGGTGCAGAAATGAAGGTGATGGGGTCGCAGCCCTCAATGAGTTAGCAACCGGGAAAGAAGACGTCTCAGGGAACAAAAAATCATGGGACCCTGGGGCCACATAATAAGCAGAGGGGGTCACTGGAGCCTGGGAGAGGACATCTGCTGTGGGGACCGTCAGTAGAGGTGGTGAAAATGTGTGGTGACCCTGAGCGAGGCTGAGGGGAGCAGGAGTGAGTTGTGGGGGTGCAGGAGGATTGTTTTGGGGGGTGAAGCTTGAACACAGGCATGGAAGCAGGAGTCGTCTGTAAGAGGCCACACCCACAAGTCACCCAGCTGAGCTGGTTTTCCTCTGACCCACCCAGAGCCCCATCCTGATCCTGTGTCACCCCTCTCCCTCCCCTCCTCTCCCTTCCTTTTCTTTCCCTCCCATCTGCCTGCCTTCCTTCCTTCCTTCCCATTTTGTTATTCTGACTACTCCTTGCCAAAAACCTTTTACAACGGATGTAGATTTTTTAATTACATCACATTTAACTTACAGTCAGTTCCCCCTATCCGTGGAGCAGGTGTGAAACCCACAGATATCTACCAACTGTATTACACCGTTTATATCAAGGACTTGAGCATCCTTGGATTTTTGTATCCTGGGTTGGGAGGGGAGCAGGTGGTCCTGGAACCAATCTCCCACGGAGACCAGGGATGGCTGGATTTTGCTTTGAGATGTAGAATTTGCTGCTGCATTTCAAGTCTCCATTATTAGGGGAGTGGAAGTGGTCCAACTTTGCAGTTCCTCCAAGACCACTGCAGACCCTTTACGGCATCCTCCATGACCTAAAATTCTTGCTCCAAGAGCAGGAGGCAGGCGGTTGTTTTGTTTTTGTCTTTTTTCGGAGAAGGGGGTGATGGAAGAGCTCCTTCCCAGGCTTTGCAAGAATGAACGTTATTGTAATTTCTAAAAATTGTGTAGACCCTCCATGATGGTAAATGCCCAACTAATATCTTTTGCTTGAAAATCTCTACTAGTATCTCAAGTTCCTCAGGACTCACTCACAAATGTAAATGAGTGTGCATTGTGCTCATCACGGCAGCCTCTGCACGCATCTGTAAGACGGTAGAAGACGTTTACTTAGTCTATAGACAAGAGGTTGCAAAGTGGGGGGGCTGTGGGCTTGCCCGAGCCCACACACATATTTTGTCTGCCTTACACAATGTTAGTGTGTTGGTTCTGCTGTTGTTATGGTTGTTTCAACCTGCTTCATTTCCAGTATTGGAAAGCAGTCAACTTCTTAGCTAGAGAACCACTGCCCGAGTCCTCCTCTTTTACAGCCTGGAAAGCAGAAGCCCTGAGAGATTATGTGACTTGCTCTGAATCACCCAGAGCTGGGACCAGATCACTGGTCTCTTGGCTTCCTCCCCAGATCCTTTCTATCACACTGAGACACGTTCTGGAAGACCATAGCGCTGATTTCTTCTCATTTCGCCTTCTGCCCCTTCTAGGTGCCCCTAGTTTCCATGAGGCAGGTGTCCAGTGCCCCCCAGGAGTTGTCACACCCACTCAAGACCCCCCACCAAGGCTCTGCATGCCAGTCATTTCCTTCTCCCCTCTCATCACAACTCCCTTAGCACAAGCCAATCCTAGACAAGTGCAAGGACCTAGCTCATTAAGGAATTTCATAAACTCCAGAGTCGATGTAAAGGCACATTTAATGTGAATCGTCTCAGCCTGTGTCATCATGAAGAAAATCCATAAGCTCCATCTGGATAAAAATCCAATTCTCATTTGGCTCCATATGCGTTAATATCACTGCATTAAGAACACTTGCCACAGCCCCCCGGGTCTGCGGAAATCAAAGCCCTCCTTGCCGTCCTCAGGAAGATTTGTCACAACCCTTTCAAAGAGAAAAAGGGCCCCTTATTCCGTTCAGCAGAAGAAATGATCTTTTAAAACTCCAGATCAACAGTGATTAGGACAAAAAGTGATGTAATGAAAACAGATGACATTAGAAAAAATTGGAAAGCAGGGAAGGAAAAAGCAAGTAGATGGTCAAGTTTAAGTTTACCCTTAGAAATTGATGGCAGGTCCCGCTCTTTGCTAGACTGAGGGGCTGTCTGCCAGGATGGCCCTAACCCCCTGTACATGGACTTGAAAACCACTGTTTCCTCTCTGAAACAAACTATGGAAACCATAGGTGGTGCTTTTTCTCTCTTGTTCCTGTTGGACTGGGAGTTCTCGTCCTCGAGTCATGTAACTCAGAGAACGCTTGATATTTCTGCCTGATCAGTGTATGCGGCTGTGGTTCATGGGCAGTTTTTCTCTTTTAGGTTCTATATCGAAAGCATTTCATACCTGAAGGACAATGCCACCATCGAGCTCTTCTTTCTGAATGCCAAGTCCTGTATCTACAAGGTAAGAGCTTCTTCCTGTTCAGAGTTTTCCACTGAAACCTGAAAGTATCCTTGGAAGCTAGGAATCCCAACATGTTGCCCCAGTGCGATTTCATTGATTAGTAGAAGAAACGTACAAACTAATTACTATAAATGAATGAGAACTCCACGAGGCTGACACTATCAAGGGCTAATAACGTGACTCTTTTCCAGTCCCGTCTCTGGGTTTTGGCTCCTTGGAGGTGTTCCTTAACTTGATTGCAGGGGTCTCTTTAACTTGGCAACTGTGACAAAAAAAGGGAAACCCAGACCAGTATGACAAATGCACTAAGTCTCACAATTATAAACAAACCTCTTATAAACAAATGCATGTATATTTGACCATTTGGGGATTTTCTAGCAGCATCTCTCAAAGGGATGCTATTGGCATTCAGGATGGGACAATTTTTTTAACTGGTTAAGTTTACCATGGTAACCATTGGTGGGTATACAGTTCAGTGGTACTAAGTATGTTTACCTTGTTGTGCAACTGTTATCACCCTCCATCCACAGAACTCTGTCTTACAGAACTGAAACTCTGTACCCCTTAAATAATCCCCCTTCTCCCCAACCCCTCAGCCCCTGGCAACCTCCATTCTACTTTCCGTCTCCCGGTATTTGACTCCTCTGGGCGCCTCCTGTAAATGGACTCATGCAGTATTTGTCCGTTTGTGTCTGACTTATTTCCCTTAGCATGTCCTCAAGGTTTATCCGTATGGTAGCATGTGTCAGAATTCCTTGCCTTTATATGGTTACTATGCCATTGTATGTAGTTACCACATTTTGTTTATTCGTCCATCCATCAGTGGACACTTGGGTTGCTCCCACCTTTTGGCTATTCAAATAATGCTGCTGTGAAGATGGATTTATAAAGATCTATTGAAGCCCCTGCTTTCGGTTGTTCGGGGTGAATACCTGGAGGTGACGTTGCTGGATCCTATGGTAATTCTGTTTTTCATTTTGTGAGGAACTGCCACACTGCTTTCCATAACGATTACACTATGTTATATTCCCACCAACAGCACATAAAGATTCCAAATTCCACACATCCTCGCCAACACTTGTTATTTTGTTTTTGTTTTTTTTTTTTAAATAATCGCCACCCTAATGGTATTAGGTGGTGGCTCGTGATTTTGCATTTCCCTGGTGATCAGCGACGCTCTGTGGCCATTTGTGCATCTTTTTCAGGGAGATGTCTATTCAAGGCACAGTTCTTAATTGAATGAGACACTTGCATTGTATCCAATTCCCCCATGTGCTTGTGATGTTTCCTTTCACTGGATAACCCAAAATTGTTACCAAGTCGAAACTCATTCTGCTCGCCACACAACACACCAATAAATCAGGAGACAAAGTGTTGGGGCAAGGAATAGCGACTTAATTCCGAAAGCCAGCAGACCGAGAGGATGGCAGACTAACGTCCTGGAGAACCATCCTGCTCAAATTAGAATTCAGGCTCCTTTTATACTAAAAAGGGGGAGGGGATGTGGTTGGTTGTTGCAAACTTCTTGGTGTAGGAATTCTTTGTTCCTGTAGCTGTCCATGTGGGTAAGATCATGGTGTCCCTGTAAATCTCCAACAAAACAAATGTTATTTTCCATTCTGCAACTTGTTATCTTTATAGGAGTGCAAAAGTGTTAATATCCTTAAAGGTCAGAGCCTTGAGAACAGGCTCTCCTGTCTCTTTCAGGCTAAAGGCAACATTCTTTTGCAAAAGGCGCAGAGCCAGCAAGACTAAGCCTAGAAAACAGGGCAGAGGGTTAAAGCCACAGAAACAGATCTAATACGGAGTCAGATTTGTTCTTTTCTATTACAAAATGACCACAGGCAGTCCCCAGCATGCACCCTGTCCTTTGGGAGAGGGGTTTGCAGAAGACTCCCCCAACACAACTAAGAGGACGTATTTAAAGTAAAACCCACTTTGCGCCCCCCAGCACACCCCCTGCCATCGCACGAGCTCAGCCTTAGGTCAGCTCATTAACGGCCAGGGAGAAGGACAGCTGATGCTCACTGGCATCATGGCAGGCCTGGTGCTGAGTGCTCTCTGCACCCTGTGCGGCTGATATTCCCAGCATCTCTGAGAGGAACACCATCCTTTATCCCAGTTTTCCCTGTGAGGCGCAAGGCAGTTATGAGATTCCCCCAAGGTTGTGTATGGCAAAGTCAGGGCTGCCCCAAATGGCAGAGTCAGGGCTGAAGCTGGCAGCCTGACTCCAGATCAGAGATCTCAACCACTGGGCTGCACTGCACCCTGGAAGGCAGATTCTCCACTCTAAGGAGAGCTTCAAAGCCAAGTACACCTGTCCTAAGATGGTTAGTGGCTGTATCCCAAGGAGTCCGAGGAGATCCCTCTGCCTGTCTCCATATTTAGCTAAACCCAGTTTGGAGGGATTGTGGCAACCTGCCACACGTTGAAACTTGAGAGCTGAAACGGTCTGTCGGCCGTCGCTTTTCCTCATGGAGGCTCCTTACCACATGCATGGCACACGTAGTCCCACCCAGTACGGATGTTCAGAATAATGGTGATCGTGGTAGTGATCAGATTCGAGTCTGTAGAAGAACCTCACTTGGTGACAGTTGCTGAACCAAGACTGAAACTGGGCTCAAACCCAGAGCACTCAGTATGTGGGGGTTTTGCTGAATGGAGGAACAAAGACACTAAATGTGGTTCCAGGAACTTGCCAATTTCCTCCTCTCGCTAAACCCTCGTTTTGTCGTTATACAGAGGAAACAAAAATACCAACCTTACTTACCTCATAGGTTGCAGGCATCTGATGGTTTTGGTTAATCGGTGCAAAAGCACTTTGAAAGAATTCAGGAATAAAAAGTGAGGACCGTCCACCAGGGGGCAGACTTGGGCAGTAAATGCCTGGAACGTCGCTGACCGGGTGAAATCAGCCTCAACCCAGAGCAGGTAGAAAGTTGCCCCAGATTGTGGTCATACAGACACCGGGGTTAAGGGAGCGGACTCGGCTTCTCTTGGACTTGTTCTGTCACAGATGCTCAGCTGGAGGTGAGGACTTCACGGCTTTTGAACATCGTGCTCACAGGGGGCTCCAAGATAAATGGGGAACAAAAAAAGAAATGCCCGGAACTGCGTATTACAGGTTCCCCAAGTGGAAGTGGTGATGCCTTCGGAGCCGGCCACATTTAGGGCCCGGGTGCCACGGCATCGGCCTGCCTGCTGCCCTGGGTGGTGTGTGCCCTCCTGGAGCCCCAGCTGTCTCTTCTCAGCGTCTGTCCGGGAGCTGGTGAGCCGTGGGAGCGAGCCAGAGAAGGCTTTTCTGAACTTTACACAGGAGGCAGAATTGCGTCACAAGGCCACCTGTCACCCTCCCGTCAACAAAAACAAGATTTCCACTTGCAGAAATTGACACTTAAGAGTCTATTTTAAAAATCCCACATGTGTTATTTGAGGCCCATGAGGGAGATGGAATCGTCAGCTCTACTGAGGGAGGAAAGTGATGTTGGAGAGGTTAAATGACTTAGTCAAAAGAAAGAACCAGAAATGGTGGAACAGGCTTTGTGCAGTTGGAAATCTGCAAAGATGGCGGGAGGCCCCGTGGCCGAGTGATTGTGGTTAGGGGTTTAGATCTGGGGTCTCACAGACCTGGGTTCCCTTCCTACCTCTGCCTTGTAGTAACTGCATTAAATGTGGGCACCTCTGTGATGTCTCCAAGCTTGATTTTCCTCTTGGGTTGAACATGGACCCAACCCACCACCTTCTTGGGAAGATTAAATTAAGGGAGATAAACGTGAACATCGTTAGCTCCACGCCAGGCACATCATTAGCTCCTGTTGAGGTCGAACTGCTTGCTTGGAATCAGATCTGGGTTCATCTTGGCTGTGATTTGCTCTGTGCCGCCCACACTACCCTCTGGCACTTTGGAGGCCTTGAGGGGCCCGAGATCGGTGCCCAACACAGCCTGGAGATGATGCTGACCCCGGCAGCTTCGACTGACCCAGTGCCCTGCCTGAGTCTTGGGGAATGATTCCTACAGTGTTCCAGAATCTAAGTTGTTCAGGTCCAGTAAGCTGTTTATTCCAATTTCTCCAAGTCCTTATTTCACTCACTTTTTAACACATTAACATTTACTGTTATCAAAGTAATGTCTGATGTAGTTTAAAAGTCAGATGGTTCTAAGAGGCTTTGTATGAAAAAAAGCCCACCCCCACCCACCCACCCCGAGTCCCACCGCTTCCAACAATTTTAGCTGTTTCTTCTGGTATTTGCCCCTATTTCTGAGTAATCGGCACAGGGTGTTATTCCTTAATTTGTCCATTTGTTGAGTTCCTGTTAAGGTAAGTGAGGACAGAGGTCTCCTCTACACCCACACACGTTTTCCCAATATGGTGAGAGCACAGTTCTGGGTAGAAGCCACGGCCGTCCACGTTACATTATTATGACTAATCCAAGTAGCAGCCAATGGTTGTGACTCCTTTTTTAAACAACCAGTTCTTTTACCTAAAGGTAAGGGTTGCCTTGCTGTTACTTGTTTTAGTTTGTAAGTGCCCATCTTTTTTTTTTTTTTTTTTCCTCTTTTTGCAAAAGCACCTACAGATTCCCAAATACCTACACTGCTAATTTCCATATGCATCGGCTAGTTCATCCTGTTCTTCTCTTTGGTTTGGTTTTTGTTGTTGCTGCCTTTGTGGTTTTTCCTGGGACCTCCCTTTTGGAGCCCTCTGTCCTCTTGCTCCAGTCTGAACCTGGCCTCATTCGCAGTGCTCAGCCCAGGATGTCCCTTTCCTGTCCTGTCTTTCCCTCACCCCAGTTCTGGAGTGGGTGCTCTGAATCCCAGATCCCACATCTTCCTGTGTTTCATTTTACGCCATTGTTTCCCTGGAGAACATCCTGCAGTAATCCAGAGAAAGCATATGTGAGAAGTAAAAATGGGTCCTTGCATATCTGAAAAAGTCTTTATTCTACCTTCATATCTGATTAAGAGTTTCTCTGGATCTGGAAACAGAGAATGACTTCTCCAGGATTAGCAAAAGTGTTGCCTCAGAGTCTTTGAGAGTTGTTCCAGAGATGTCTGCCTGTCCCTACGCTGTGTGTGGACTCCCCTACCTCCACCACCACCAGCGGGATCTTGTAGGGTTTCCTCTTTATTCCTCTTCATCTGAAATTTCAGGATGGTGTGCCCTGAAGTGAGTCTCTGTAAAGCCACGAGGCTGTGTATTTGATCGGCACTTTTAGTCTGCGGGTTTGTATTCATCTTCAGATCTGGGAAATTGTTTGTCTTATTTCTTTGACCGTCTCTCTCTGTTTCCCTGCACTCTCCTTCCAGACCTGTTAATCAGCACGGCCTCCTGCTTTGATACCTGGTTTCTCCTGTTTTCCATCTTTGTCATTTTATTCTACTTTCTAGAAGATTTCTTCAATATTATTCTTAATTTCTGCTATAGACTTTTAACCTTGGCTATCACTTTTTTTTTAAAGGACAGCAATGTGGGTTTTTTTTATTGTATTATTTAATTATTTTATTTTTGGCAGGGAGATAATTAGGTTGGTTTATTTTTGGAGGCAGTACTGGGGATTGAACCCGGGACCTCGTACACACTAAGCACGCACTCACCACTTGAGCTATACCCTCCCCCCTGCTACCATGTTTTTAATTTCCAAGACTTCCTTCATATTATCTGATTTTTCTTTCTGTATATATATATCATCCTATTATTTTCTTCGAACCTAATATCCTCTTATCACTCCAGTAATGCTAATTCTTGTGCATGTTCTGTTTCTTTCATTTTGTTTTTTTGTTTGTTTGTTTGTTTGTTTTTTTTTTGTTTTTTTGTATTTATTTTGGTCTCTGTCTTTCATGCAGGAGGCTCTCCATCCGTATTTAAGAGTGAGACACTTAAAAGCTCCCAGGGCCCAGATGGGGCTGGTCCCCTGGTGGCTGTCCCTGTGGAGTGTCCCAGTGGGAACCCCAAGGATCAGTGTTCGGTGTCTTTTCTCGTGGCTCTTCACTGTCTCCAGAGGAGACTCTTCTTACTTCCTGCCTGGGATGTGTTCTCCCACGTCCAGGGTTGGGGGAGTCGGGGCTGCGGGTGGCCTGCACTGGGACGTAGACCTCCTTTGCATCCCTGAGCTCTCGGTCCACCTCATCGCGGCTTTCTGTGCATCTTCTCCAGAGAGCTACCTCTGATTGCTTCAACAGCACAAAAGTGAAGAAAGATGTTCTGTTTTGTTTGTTCTGTCATTTTCCCCAAACCACCCCTGCCACCTCCCACCTTCCACGGTGCCCTTACCAGGAGACAAAAGCATAACTTCTCCTTGCTTGAGCTTCCCTGTTTACTACCAGAAGAGCAGGAAAATATAGTCACAGTCTGTCCAAGTTGCAGTAGAATCTGGCCAGGAGCGAGCAGGGGTCTAATTGTCTCCTGTAAGTGGAGCAGGAGGAAGCACAGAACGGGGTCCCGACACCCCAGGTGGCCAATTCCTCCAACAGCATTTCTGTTGTGTTTTCACTCACTAAGGGGACAGGCGGGTGATGGAAAGGAAATTGATGCCCAAGGGATGGCTGAAACTCCTTTAGAAATGTGTGTCTACTTCCGAGGAAAACTCCCTTGGGCAGTCGGCCTGGGATGATGTGTGTTTCCTGGAAAGTAACACGGGAAAGCACAGCTCTCCTGCCAGGCTTTCCGTCTGGTCGTCTCTCTCTTTGTATGTGACTTCCTGTGTCAGCTGGAGCGGCCCATCTGTCAGCCCCGAGGGGGGCAGTGGACTTGTCGCACTAGAGGGCATGATGGGGTGGACATGGACTTTAATCTCAGCACTTTACTCAACTGTCAGGCTTGGGTTGGATCCTGCCTGCTTGGAGTTCTCCACTGACAAGGCAAGATTGCTGTCAAAAATTAGTCGCCGCAATAATTTTCGAAAACTTTGCAAACAGCAAGTGCTAGGTCATAAAGTGGTCGTGTTCTTTAATTTTTAAGAAGAAGGATGCCCTTAGATTATAGATCTTGGAGTTACAACTCTGAGATCCAGCTTGCAATGTGCTTCATTCCTTCAGAGAGACAAGAAAATAGGCCCCCATCTTGAAGGACCTTGCGTTGCTCTTCAGTTCCTCATGGGAGTAATGTGATACTTCCATGATTTAGGCTGGGTCGGGTGAGGGGCCAGTCGTGATAACCAGCCACGCTGTTATGAATCGCATGTGGATCTGAAGGGGCTGAGAGTCCACTCTTTAAATATATCCATCACATTCCAATGTTTGATCTCAGCACTTGTCCAACAGTGATAACCAAAGAAACAGGACCCGTGGTCACCATCTGAAGATGGACGGAAATGGGTCCCTCCTTGGGTTGGGGGAGAAATTGACACAAGCATCTTTCTGGGTGAATTTTGATGATCACCTCCCATTGTTCTAGCACTGAACTAAGGTGCATTGTCAACGCTCAGTGAGTTGTTTTTAACTGACGATTTTCCAATCCCAGAGCATGAGGATTCACATATTTCCTGGGAAATGACCAAGTTGGGAACCTGTGTGTACCCACTAAGAGCAGATCATGTCGGGGGGGAAAAAAGCTTAAAATTCCTCCCTTCTGTGTGCTGGGGGTTCTTACCCAGCCCTCTGTTCTGAGATGTCCCCGTTGAACTGAGAGCCTCATGTATTACTGAAGTTCAAACGGTCATCCCTGGGCCACATTTGCTGTTTAGGTCTAAAGACCATCACTCCCGCAGAAATTGAAATAAGCAGTCTTTACCCAAGATCTTCAAAGAGGTTTGCTAATGAGCTGATGATATCATCTTGTCTGAAGACAAGAGAAACAAAGCCCAGAATCAGGTCCCAAAGGACAAAGGAATCCACATAAACATTCGCCTCAGACGTACAGAATCCTGGTCCTTGTCTCTGAGATTGTTGCCGGCTGTGTGTGCGGCCCCATGTCAGAGGGAGGACAGGGAGGAGGACAGAGAGGGGCCTTCGTCTTTGTCTCTCTAGAAAAAAGCTCACTTGGACTCATCATCACGAGTGTCCTCGTGACCTCTGTCCCAGAGATTTCTCAGGATCCGGATGAGGGCTGTGTGCAGTGGATGGCAGGAGAAATCCCCAAGCCACAGAGTGAGGGAGTGTCCCAGACAAACATGAAGTGACTTGACTGATGAAAAACTGACAAAGGGCTAAGAAAGAGGAATTGTGCAAGATCACATGGGTCCCATCCTGCACCCCAGCCCCCGATTGCCTGGGGCCACCTTCGCGTAGCCATTATGAGTTGTGCAATGAGGCGGGGAGGTCGCACGGGCGCAGGGAGGCTGAACGTGGGCGCCAGGATCTATTTGGATGATATACACGGTGACCGTGCACACACATGTAGACACACACACACACACATGAGGCTGCCCACCTGTAAAATAACATATGTCTTACTAAAGAGTCCTATAAATGCTAAAAAAAAAAGCCAAAGAACAGAGACAAAATTGCATAGTTCAGATGCTCTATACCAGTGAGCAAAAATTAACAATACAGACCTGATATTTTTCGTGTGTCTAAAGACCTTCCAAATCACGTCTACATTTATGCCTCATTGGACTCAGTAAAATAATTGGAAAGGAAATTGTTACCCCCATCGTACTGATGAGGAAAATGAAACTCATAGAGCTCCAGTGATTTACTTACTCAGCATCCTGGAGCTGTTGGAGGGCTGGAACTACAACCTGGAACTTTCAGGTGAGAGTAGACATGGCCTTGAAGAGGATGACGAGAAACTCTCACCTTTAGTCATTTTGTGAGTGAGAAGAAAGATGCTTACGGTCAGTGAGGATTTATTAGGAAAACCACTGGGCGGCCCCACGAGTTGTTCTGAAGGGACTTTGGGAAGGTCGTTCTCACTGGAGTCTTCTCAACCTGCCCTGTGGTTGTTAATCTTCTTTTCTGTTATAATTCTCTCATTAATCTTCCGTGAAAGTTGGAATTTCCCTCATTCCTGACCATGGAGGAATGCTCTTCATTAAGATTCTCAGTTGCGTCTGAAGACCACCACCAAGTCCCTCCAAGTGAGGGGTCACGAAGAGTCCCCCCAGCTCTGGGACTTTTAGAGACCGTCCCTAACACCTACTGCTTGGGGTTCCCGGGGAGCTATTTCTTTGGAACCCTTGGGGACCCTCAGAACGGAGATCTTTCTGAGAACCTTGTTAACCATGATGCTGCTGATCTATGACCTCGGGCCTCTTCCGTCCGCTACTTAATCACCTGGGCTGAGACAACGCTGAGTCAGAGGCAGGGGGGCCATCCTCCCCAGCCCTGTCTGAGCACACCCGCACACACCTGCAGACTCGCGTTTGTCCCTCCAGACCCTGGTTCAAAGGATCAGAGAAAGTGGCACACGTTCTCCAGTGGTAAGTAAATCAGGGTCCGAAGTACGCATCAACTACGTGACATCACTCTCCGTCCATCGTCATCCGCCTCTTACTGACGAGTCTCAAATGAAACAATTCCATGCCCACCAGACCACCAGAGAGCCCCAGGGAAGACCAGCGCAGCAACAGCCCTGCGGATACCCCTTCTCACACGGCTCTGAGAGCACTGGGGGTGCGGGGGGGTGTCCCACGTCCAGCCTGTGGGGGTGCCGGAGGGGAGATACACGGACATCCTCCCTGAAAGGTCTTCTGCTCCACCTCACCCTCAGCCGAAGGGAACCCAGCGCCCCAGGAGAGTGTGGGACTTGCACGCACTCTTGGTGGTCTTGTTCAGTTTATTTATTCTGCTTGAGCAGTTCGCTTGAAAGAAGCCAAATCTGGGTTCAAGAAAAGCCTGATGAAAAGAGGCACAGGCATCTTTCTAGTGTGTATGGCGGGCGGGTCCCTGGAAACACCTGCCCCTCCTCTGCACGGGGAGCCCAGCTTTCTGGTTTTGAGGTACAGCAGGAGATGTGTGGCGTGGGAAGGATGTCTAGAGCTCTGTTCCATCGCAGGAGAGCATTAAAGATAAAAATCACCTGGGTGGGCCAGGTATAAATGGGGGAAGGTATTAACAGGAGCCATTACGGAATCGGGAAGAGACTGCAGGGTAGGAAAGGACTCGCTTCATAACCAGGAACACATCTCTCCCTCTCCCCCCACCACCCGCACATTCCTAGACTGGTTCTTATAAACATCATTTAGATCTCTGTGTGGACTCCTCTGAGGAAAGACAATGCAATGATTCTTTTTTTTTTTAAATCTTTTCTTTTAATTAAAAAAAAAAATCTTTTTGATGGAAGTACTAGGGGTTGAACCCAGGACCTCGTGCATGCTAAGCACATGTTCTACCACTGAGCTGTACCCTCCCTGCAACACAGTGATTCTTGAACTCAAGAAATATTCAGTAGAAATTGTGAAAAGTAGTAATGCAGCTCCCTTTTCCATGAGATTTTGCAAGAGTGGGGGATGTCTGGGCCACCTCGTTCTTCAACCCTTTTCCCTCTTACTAGCCACGTTCTGACTCTCCGTGTTTCTAATACCTTCACTGCGAGATGGCCATGGTCAGAGAAGGTGAAAACTCACCTGGTTAGAGGTGCTAGCTCCCACCGACCCTGTGGTGAGAGAGAACTCGGATAAATCAGGTTCCATGTTTAAATGTGCATCTTTGGTAGCTTTGCTCTGAATAACGGTACCCAGTTAATATTTGCCACCCGATTAGCGTCCAGCATTCCTCCTGGAGCCGCAGCATGGGCTGCGTAAAATCAAATCAAATAGAAAAAGACCACCGTCCGCCTCCCCCACCCCTGCACCCCCTCCCCTCAAAGGGAGAGACGTTTCCATTTAGCAGATGAGTCGAACAATGAACTAAAAGCGATGTTGACGCTGAAAAGGGTTGTTCCTGCTGGTTGGTTTTGAGTTGCAAGTTAGGTGGCCTCTCGGATGTTAACTATTAGCCCACGGTTGACCGCCACCTGTGACGTGGGTGTAAATGTTTGACAGACAGCGCGCATACCGATCCCCTGCCAAGTACACACGAGCGACTTTAGGAAATCGACTGGTGGGAATGGAAACGCGTCTAGTGCGAGTAGACATGATCCACTGTGGAAACCCTGGACGGTGTTTCCGTTAAATCGTGTTCCCTGTTAAATGATTTTCATCCTGATGGGAGCCGGTGGTCCCAGGACTGCAGTTCCAAGCACTCCTCCACATCCCAGCACTGACAGTCCACATCAGCTACAGCGGCCAGCCGGCTCCTTCAGCTGATTCGGTGTAAGGAGTTACTGTCCCCGATTCTTCCATGTCTCACAGTGGTTCTCTTAGCCTAGGCTTCCAAGGTGGTTCAGTAGCAAACTTTATTACCCACCTTTGAAATTCCTTAGCCGGAAAGAGCCTGGAAGATAGCTATCTCTCGGAAGAGAACAGGCTCGCTTAAATGCATTGTTTTGAATTACAGGGTCCAGTTCTGGACCACACAAAAATAATTAGAAAGTCCATGAATCTGAGTTCGGTTTATATTTCAGAGACAAGTAACTCTTGCTTTAGCCAACTTTGATGCTAGATGTGGCTCCGAGACTACATTGGCTCAAGTAGAAATGTCCACCTTTCTTTTCTCTCCCTAACATCACTAGATCCTACAGAGAGTGACTGGGGCACAGAAAGTTAGAGCTGAGACAGACTTAAAACCAACATAGCTGAGCCCTAATTGATTTGGGGGAAAGCACCCCCTGCAGAAGGTCAGATGCTGGACAAGAAGCCACGGTGGTTTCCAACCAAAACGCCACTAAAGCCTTGTGACTCTAGGCGGGGGGAGGTCCCTTGATGGTTTTTGACTTCTGTTCTCAATAAAAGCAAGGGGCTGGTCTAGCGGCAGTCTCAGTCGGTCCTGGCTCTACTTTTCTGTGCTCCAGTCACTCACTGTAGGATCTAGTGGATGTTACGGAAAGAAAAGAAAAGTGGACATTTCTACTTGAACTTGACGACAGAAGTATGACGTCAGTTAATTTGGTTATTTTTCTTTCATGCTGGTGGACTCCAGGTTTCCCTTTGTCTTTAAGATCTGAACTGTGTATAAAAAAAAAAACCAGTATTGTGCACTTAAAGTTTTGTTAGAAGCATAGATCTCATGCTAAGTGTTCTTACCTCTCTGCAAAACACACACACACACACACACACACACACACACAGAGACCCAAGGAAATCTGTGGAGGTGGTGGGTGTTTATTACCTTGAAAACAGTGATGACATCAGAGGCGTTTGCACATGTCCAAACTTGTCAAGTTTTATGTAGTAAACATGCAGTTTCTTTCTGTATCTGTTATATGTCAATCAAGCTATTAAACAAGAAGAGATATGGACTATATGCATTTTGAAATATATATATATAAAAAATATATATATAGGATTTTTTTTCAAAAACCAAAGAGAGGCATGTATATCCTTTTAAGACCATGTTCTTAGATCATGATTAAATATTTGGGGGCAGAACTAAAGGACAGAAGCATTTTAAACTTGGATTCTCTGACAGTGCTGACCAGTAGAAGTTTCTGCAGCGACTGAAGTGCTCTGGGTCTGCTCTGACACTGTGGTGGCCAGCGTGGATACTTGAAGTATTGAGTGCATGAAAGAAATGTGGCAAGTGCAACTGGGGAATTGCATTTTTAAATTTTATTTAATTGTAATTTAAAGAGTCACAACACCATTATAACGTTTTCTTCAATAAAGCCTTGCTCCTGGTTCTGAAGTAGAGTTTACAAAGAAAAATGCATTTGGTTATCAAATAACCTTACTCCATCGATTGACAGATTTGTAAAAAGCTGGGGACCGGTCCATTCCTTAATTTCTCATGAAGACTTAACGATGAAGGCCCAAAAGCAATTGTGCAGACCCAGGACCACTGGGTCCCTTCTGGCTAAGAGCTGTAAGAAGGGTATCGGCAGCATCTGGGTCCAAGTAATTCAGAGAAGGTATTCTCTGGGTGTTTGAGATTCTGGGGAACATCTCAGAAAAGAAAGATCCACCATCTTTTTAGGGAGAGAGCATAGAAAAATTGTCATTAAAGTGCCAAACTTATCTTCCATGTTGGTTTTTCTTTCAGGAGCTGATTGATGTTGACAGTGAAGTGGTGTTTGAATTAGCCTCCTATATTTTACAGGTGAGTCATGCCCCCCTTCCTCCGTGTGTCCCAGGGCCGTACACGGAAGAGGAACGAGACTTACATATGACAGTTGCTATATCTACTCACCCTGGGTCTCCTGAATTATTATTAGCCAGAGGCAGGAAAAAGCTATTGGGAAAACTGACACCACGGCAGTAAATTGGGTCTTCTGGTATTCTGAAAATTTAAGACAGCATCTCTCTGCAAAGGAAAAAGTTATGTATAACCTGAGATTGGGGGAAACTGAGATCAGTGACCCCCTTTCTTCAGGTCACTGGAGAAAGCCAAGCAGAAAGCAAGAATTAATTACCAGGAGAATCATTCCACGCCCCCTGGAAGGACAAGGAAAAGCCCTTTAGCTTACACAGAAAGAGGAAAAAGACCTTTAGCTTACAGAATATTAGCAACAGAGGCAAGGTTAGAAACACTGGCAAGATGAACTGAAACGATGTCATTAATTTATTCCTTCAACAAAGATTTATTGAGCAACTACTATGTTCCAGGCATTATGCTGGATTTATTACAGATTCCATGCCCCCTGCCTCTAAAAGTCTTCAGTCTAATCGAGAAATAGCCCACAATATAAGACCGAAAAACAAGAAACACAAGACGTAGGCACACAGACATCACTGCCCAGACACTCGTTCAGGTTCAGAATCTTTAAACTGGAAAAAGTTAGACCAGGGCTTGGAAGTGGAAACTTCCATTTTGTCATTATGAACTACTTTCTTTGGATATAACTTTCTAAAGTTAGAGTGTCTCATTTTCAAGCGGTGAATACACGCATCCTTCCCTAATTATATTCCTGTAGCAGATAGGACGAAACAGCAGTAAGTTGGACTGCTTTGGTGAAGGAGTTGTCGTGACGGTACAGTGTATTTTAAAGTCTGTTACACTGGATCAGAATGTGTCACTGATGTGCAATTTTCTTCTTCTACAGGAGGCAAAGGGAGATTTTTCTAGGTGAGTTTACAAAATTTTTTTGGCTTAAAAATGTATTCTGTTGCATCTCTATTAAAAGAAACTATTCCATCTATTCTTGCTAGGAGGGCTATTTATTAATATTATGTATTAATGATGAAATTCAGTTCCCAACTTATCAAAGCATAGCCATAACAGGAGGACAGTCTGTACCAAATGAAAAGCCTAGGCTTTACTACAAGGCTGGGATCACTGTCACACGTGGTCACTGGATTGAGGTGCGTCAGGCTGCCTGGTGTCTTTATGGAGCCTTGAATCACCGCTATGGTGTGAACATGACTGCAGATAATCCTGTGGACGTGAACATCTTTTTTTTTCCCCGCTGATTTAGTCCCCAACCCTTAAGGGACAAAATCCTAGCCCACAGGGAGGTATCTTTCATGAAAATGTTACAGCATCAATATTCCTCTTCTGCTCTCCTTTCTTTTCTGCATGTTACGTTAGGGAGAGAAGAAAAACAAGACAACACCAGGAAATCCATGCACTGCTTTAATTATTAGCCCTGTAGACCCACAAAGTTCAGTCTGATCATTCATTTCATTAAGCACGACCTGTCTCTCCAGATCATTACTAGGACCTCCAGCAGAGTAGGGCGCTATAACCATCCACCAACAGGACTGTCTGCTCCAGGCGGACATCATTCCTGGGCTGCTGTTGTGTTGAGCTCCCCTGAGGGACGTCCAGAATAGCCCATTCTGGTCTAGATGGCCTTGCTGGTCCCATCAAGGTCTAGAGGCATGAAGGACGAAACCACGTGTACAAGAAAACAGCTTCAGGATGTAGGATTCTGGCCCATCAATAGGAAATGAGCAAAACTGGTATGAGAAAGAAACACAGATCATCACTTTGCTCCGTGAAGGAACTGGGGTGTTTTCTCGTGCTTTGGGGGATCTGACCTATAAACGCAGCCTAAGCCGCTGCACCTGCCACCCACCTCTGCTTGTCCGGCTTTCTCAAGTTCGTGCTGACTGGTTTTTCAGGACTCAGCTGCCGCTTCTTTGCTCCCTGGGCATTTCTAAGGCTTTCTAACATAGCCGGAGGTCTCTGTTCTCATTCAGGTATCTCAGCAAAGCAAAATCTTCTCTGGCAATCTACAACAAGGGTCAGCGGACGTTTTCTGTAAAGGGCCAGACAGTAAATACTTGGGTTCTGCCGGCTACCCAGTAACGCTGGTTTTCTAAGTACGGAAGCAGTAAGTAAGAGAGTGTGTGTGTCAGTGCAGCTATAGACAGTAAGTGAATGCATGTGTCAGTGTTCCAATAAAACTTTATTTATAGACTCGGAAATTTGAATTTCATATGCATTTTCAAGTGCCACAAAATATTCCTCTTTTGATTTTATTTTTTCCCCTACCATTTAAGAGGTTTTTTTCTTAACTTTTTTTCTTTTCCCCAACCATTCTTAGCTCACAGGCCACATAAAACCAAGCAGCAGGCTGGATCGGGCCAGTGGGTTGCAGTGGGCTGACCCCTGATTCTAAAATGTAGTCCCTTCAGTGGGGGAGGGTATAGCTCAGTGGTAGAGCACGTGCTTAGCATGCACGAGGTCCTGGGTTCAATCCCCAGTACCTCTATTAAATAAATAAATAAATAACCTAATTACCTACCCCCCCCCAATTTTTTCTTTAATCTGTAAAATGTAGCTCAGTTTGATTATTTGCTTAAGGAGACCTCCAAGCCCCTTTAATTGAGGTTTCCCAAGCTCTTGCTATGAAATGGAGGGAGGTTTTGTTGTTGTTGTTGTTGTTGTTGTTGTTGTTTGATGGGGGATTATTTATAGCCTTAGCAGGAAACCTTGAACACTGTGGGTGGCCAATAACCATTGACCAAATTGGTTGAGTGCAACATTTTCAGGATTTAGAAACTACACTTTGTTATGTTTTCTCTTGGTTAGTGTTTTATGCCCTTCACTTGGTGTTGGAATTTGGGCTTTTGATAAGTGCAAGTTCATACCTACTTCCAGAGGTCTCTGGAGTCCCATGAAAAATGGTTTAACGGCCCCAGATCCAGTGGATTTCATTGCCGGGGCTACTTATTCTGAAGATACTCCCTCGCTCCACCCCCTTTTCTTTGGCCAGCTCTGAACTCTGCTGTAAATGTTAGTTATTTTTTGAGAGTACCCTGACAGGACAGAATGTGATCTGGGAACAGCAGATCATGGGAACGTGGGGCCACCGGGATGGCCAGCGGGGAGGGGAGGAAACGCAGGCCTGGCCTCCGGTAATTCACGGCCCCCTAGTGAGCTTGTGGAATGCCAGCTTGTTGGCTGCAGAGAAACAAAGATTCCTGGTTTGGCCTCATTTGTCAAAGTGCCCCTCGGAGTTTGTTTGTCTCGGCAGCTGTCTGGGGAAAGAAATGGCTGTCAGGGGAGGGAGAGGTCAGACACCTTATCCAAAAGGTCAGTGTATCTCCCAGCGTAAAGCTGCCATCACGGAAGGTGGGATTCCCCGAAAAACACCTGTTCTCTGTGCAAAAACCCATTCTCGCTTGAGTGGCCTGGAGTTTGGAAATAAGAGAAGTAATCCTGAATTCTCTGATTGTTCCTCTTCCCACCTACATCCAGGAAAGTCCCCCCAAACGCTGAAGCTGGCCACATGAGGCAGTTTAGATGCCCATTCTCAGAAGTTAGTATTAAAGGTATTTTTGCTCTATTGATAATTAATGCCAGACTCTACATCCTTAGTGATATTGAACTGAATGGCTTTGGCTTATACACAAACCCTGTAAATAGAATACATTTTCCCAAACAACATAAAAAGTAAGACATTGGCTTAGAATGCATAGAGCACTGGGGAAACCTTTTATCTAGCCTATGGTCCAGGACTTAATTATGAGATCTTCTGGAGTCTAGAGGATCAAATAACCATTTAAATTAACGGTTGCACACAAAAGGCAATCAAGTAACTGTTTCATAGCCTGAGGATCCTGAGTCTACTCCCTCCTAAAAGGCTGTTCTGCCCAGGATGCTAGTGTCCTGTATGTTTACATTTCAGTGAACATACACAGGTTACATTTATGTGGAATGAGTATTGAAGGTCTACAAGATACTGAATACTACATTCATGGCTAAACTTATGGTGAAAAAGAATATGAAAATGAATATATGTATGTTCACGTGTGACTGAAGCATTGTGCTGTACACCAGAAATTGACACATTGTAAACTGACTATACTTCAATAAAAGTATAAAAAAAATAAAATTTAAAAAATCTACAATTATGGGAGCAGGTTCCTTGATGTGCAAGAGGAACAGGGGTCTTTTTACAGAAGGGAGAAGTCGAAAGTGCTGATACAGCTGAAGAGAGAGAGAACCGTGTAAGGACCGCCCAGAGCTGTAACGAGTCCTTCTCGTGAAACTCACAAGCTGTTCAGTTTCTTCTTTTGGACTCTTTTTTGCTCAGCAGACCCCTGAAGGCTTGTTCTTACATAACTCCCTTTTCTTTCCAGTTAACAGAAATGCTCACTTCCTTGTCTTTTTTTTAACTTGACAGTGAAATCTGGGGTTCTGTGTTGCTGAAAGAAAAGGAGGGGGAGCTATAGATGGGTGGGAAGTGTTGTCCGTGGCAGGAAGAAATAGATGTTACCTGTGTTCAGAGCCTAGCGTGTGGTAGACAGATGTGTAAGCTGTCGTTAAAGGTTGAGGAAATAATCTGACCTAAAAATAATATTTTCTCCCTTGTAGTATTTTCCTTAGCACGGCATGTAGTAATCACATTTCATTTCCTGGTACATATATATATATATATATAAAAAAAATGCAAGTCCGTCAACAGTCAGGAAGTCACTAGAGCTGGCATTTCTGTTTAAAAACAATTGAACAGCCAAAGAACTGTGAATCCTGGCAGCTATGTAGGCAAATATTAGGTTGAGAAGGGTCAATATAGTTTTAAAAACATAAAGTTCTCCTTTGATAATCACTTCTGAGCATTCATCAATCTATGATTTATACATACTTTATTCATCACAAACTCTGCAGTGGTTTAAGTGCCAAGCACTGACTTTCCTTATTAAAAAAAATTTTTTTTTAAACATTGGGTTACTCTATAGAGAAAAATAATGTTCTCTTCTTCAAAAAGGTCAGTGCAGGGAACACCTCATTTAATCAACTGAACAGGACATTCAAATTGTATAGTTACATTTTAATTTCATTTCATGGAAGGCTTCTTGCTACACTGTACTAAGGAACGTATTACTTAGGAGAACTTGATTTTCTGCTCTTTTCCCTAAAGGGACCTTAAGGGAAAAACCTAGTGGCTGATCTCCAGACCCTGATTTTGAGAATTGCCTCACTTTTTTATTTCTGTCTGCCCTTCTGAAAGCATGCCCCCCAAAAAGAAGGAAAAATATCATTTTAAACAACATTTTACCAAATTGGTGAATTGATTAAAAATACTGTATGCTGAACTGCACAAATACATTCCCAAATCACACTACCTTTGATATAAAAAATCATCCATACATTAACAGGAACTAGTAAAAGAAAAAAAATCTGCTACATAGAATTTTTTGGCAACAAGATTTATTGAAACCAGATCAGTAAAGCTCAGTTACGCTGGGGCATCTGTTGGGACCTAGACGTCTCTTTGTTACAGGGCACCAGATTTACTGATGCTAATTATCGAGACAGGGTTCTCCTAGCATGAGACTTATTAGGACCAACAAGCAAACAGCACCTGAAAAAAGGCTTATATGAAGGAAATCCCAGGTAAAGATCTTCAAGTTATATTTTGCTTACCTGTCGAGCCCAGCTCATCATGTACTTTAGAGGTGATGGAAGGCTGCCCTCTGTCTGCAGGCTTTTCTGTTCCAAAGAAACACAGCCACTAAAGTAAAAGAGGCCAAGCTGTGCCTGGATACTGAGGGCTCAGCTTATACGACATCTGTGCGAAGTTAAAGCTGGTCGCAATGAAAGAACGTCTGCTTATCCGAGTTCTGTGGTTGGTGAGCGTGTTACTGTGACCCTGATTTATCAACCTGCAGGTTTCTAATTCTACTTCTTCTTCTTCTTCATCATCATCATCATCATCATCATCATCATCATCATCATCATCATCATCATAATACTTTTAGAAATAGAGCAATGTGTTACTCCATCAGTAGAAATAAACAACAGTCCTTCATTAACAAGGGAAATTGATATTTACCTCCATTTTAGAAGAGGAGTTGGAGTATTTATCTGTCCTGAAAAATTCCTTTCAACTTCCACAGACTGCCTGTTTTTGGATCTCTAGAAGAGCAGTTTGAAGCAAAAAAAAAAAAAAAAAAAAAGTAAAGACTTTTTAATATTTTATCTTCTGTAAACCATGGGACCATATGTTCACCAGTCTGGAAAGATAAAATGAAATTTCTATAAAAAGAAAAAAAAATACCCTCTTGATTTTTTTTTGTTCTTTGTTTGAAATCTGTTCTGCCTTTTTAAAGAGCATTTGTGAATTAATGTAAATGAAACTTGGCTTACTGGTATCTGAAAATTCCAGGTTTGTAGGGTTTTGGTTTTGTTTTTGTCAGACTAGACCATGCCTTTTAGGCAGTCGTAGGTTAAAGGAAGAATTTTAGAAGGTCAACAGGAAAAGAAGACAAAGGGCTGGCTTTTTTATAAAAGACTTTTTGAGTAACATAAACATTTGTATAGATGGCTATCTTTAAAAAGATGACATTATTTTGTTGCCCAGCTAAGAGACAGCTTTGGAAGTTGATTAATCTCAGGCAACAGTCTGTAAATCACAATTCTGAGTCTCTTAATATCATTGCTCTTAATATCGTTGTTTTACTACTACAAGTCAAAGTGAGCTCAGTTTTAAATCATTGTTAGAGCATTTGATCATTTAGGGTATATTTTCCTACAGTGTTTTAATTGGCCTCTTGAAAGAAAACAGCTGGTAGTGATCATAGAGAAAGAAGCAGATTTGCTGAGACTTCTAGATAATTAGTGAAAAATACTCAGACAGTTGTGTTTGGAATGGTCCACATTGGGGATACAACTTATATAACCTAATAGTGTCTTTAATACCCCACCTTGCAAGTTTCCCCATTGGAAACTTCCTAAAAAAAAAAAAAAAAAAAAAGACATCTGTTAAGATTAATACACGTCAGCCCAAAGAGGAGTTTTCGCGGGAAGAATTTAAATGTATGTAATTCTCATATAGTATTTTATCAGAAAAAAAAGAGGGATGTGTGATATTTTCCCGTGACTTATAAAGGACTTTGAGGGAGAAACAGCTGGAATCTTTCACGCCAGCAAGACCCCTTGAAAGGAACAGAGTCTGAAACTCTGAAACAAGATGTTCAAATGGAAAAGTTATCAATTGTTACAGAGAGCTTTGTTTTAGGCACAAGAGTCCACTTGACTGAGCTTTTCAAGAATGTAAGTCACAGGTCCTAAGCATAGAAAAGTGTTCAGATAGGGGATTTTTGCGGGATGATAGTCTTCAAATCCTATGGGGATTGTTTAGCTATAAAGTAAAGGAGGACATTTTATATCGTGACAGCTTGTCTTTTTTGCTGGGTATTTATTTACCATCAGTATCGTATTTTGAGCTGAGCTTTATAATAGGAAAAAGGTTCATCGCCATGATATGATGTCAGTTTTTCAGAACTAAGATTCTGACTCAAAAGAAATCATGTTGTCGAAAATTAACCAGTTGCTGCTTCTTGAGCTCTTTGAGTAAAATTACTGTCTCAAATGGCAGGCTTATGAAAAATTTTACACTTGTTTTGAATTTTGTAAATTTACAGCTATGTTAGAGACTCACCAAACTTTTCAGGTCATCCTAAGAAACCAAGGTCGCTAACCAAGAAAGAAAGCTTTATTGTGATCTTTATTTAGAGAAATTAGCCATTAGCATTGGAATTAAAGGCACATAATTCAGAAGTGTTTATAAGTTTGCACCTGTGTACAGGTAGCAGATTAGTGTGGTAGATTTACCCATGAAACACATCCAGATTCCATGCTGGAGAAGCCTCAGAGGGACCCCATGTGCCTCTGTGGTGTCTGCAGATGGTCCCACAATGACATCTGGGACCCCAGCCCCCAGTGCTATGAGCCCCCCACACCCCTGAAAGAGAGCATGTGATGGAGAGGAGGTAGGCGAGTATTCTCATTTTCTTTGCTATAACCTGAAACTTAACTTGGTTCGCAATAAATTAATTAATTAATTAATAATAATAAAGAAAGAAAGGGAAGGAGAGAAATTGCTTCCTGCGTGGTTATTAAAGATCCACAGAGAAGAGGAAATCTACAGCTCGCCTTATTCGTCTGTCATAAGTTTTCAGGTGTCCTGTGTCGTCGAGCACAGAGCCACACCGCACCTCTGAAACTTCGGGATCGCAGTGTTTCTGAGCGCAGGACTTGGCGGGGTGGTTCGGGGTGTTGCGTGACCCCCATGGCAGTGTCTGGAATCCGGTCGGTTTGTGCTTCTGGCCTAGTCACGCCAAGCGGAAGAGAGGGAGGAAGGGCCAGCATTAGGTTTGCCACCAAGTTGGTTAGAAGGCTTCACTTCTTAGAGATTTTCGGATTTTGGAACTGTGGATGTTGAGGACCTGGAATAGTCTTTCTGACTCATGAAAAGTTCTCTCCTTCGAGAACTTGACTGTCATGATCCACCCACGAAACGTGGCGGAGTTAGTGGGAGACTCACGTCATGTTCCGGCTTCTGAGTTTCGTGGTCATCCTTCCGTTACATGGTATCACTTTCTGGCTTCAGTGCTTCATTGCTTTCCCACCGGGGCACTTCAAAACCACGGGTTTCAGGAAGAATTCTTCCACACAAGGCCAGTTCTATTTGCCCCAGGTGTGCCCTGCAAATTATGTCATATTTCATTTGACCCGGGGGGGAAATCTTCTGGAACAATATTTCCTCGTTTTTGAAAGGAAAACAAGCACCTTGTGGATTTTGCCAATCCTCCTGGCAAATTTAATGTTTGCTTTCTTCACTTTGTGGTATCTTGGTTAAATCTGCTGTTGCTGTTTTTTTGTGGCAAACCCCCTATTTGACGTATTGCTAGAAATCTTGGTTTTCCACAGTGGGTCATTCAGACTTCACGTGTTTTTTTGAGCAGTGCGGGCAGGAGGAGGGAGGCCCATCATCTCAAACCCCCTCAAATCAAAGACCACACACAGCACTGAGAGACCACTTTTTTGCTGGCAACATTAGTAACTACCTAAAAGTTTTGAATACAATCTGGTTAATATTAAAAATAAGAGGACTTCAATTTTATTCTGTTTTTTTTGTTGTTGTTGTTTTTTGGGGGGTGGGGGAGGTAGTTAGGTTTATTTATTTTTTTAATGGAGGTGCTGGGGATTGAACCCACGCTGGAGGTGGTGGGACCACGTGCTCTACCACTGAGCTATATCCTCCCCTCACCCCGTCTCAGTTTAGCAAGTGACTTTCAAAGAGACCTTTTTTCCTCCTAAAAATGGAACATGACAGCTATTTGGAACAATGAACTGTTTAGGGTATTTTAAAAGTTGGCGTTTATCAGGTGCCGTGAACTCTGTGGGAAACATCCAAGTAGAAGATTTTGCGAGAGGAAGCTGGGGACTTCTAGCACATTTTTTAGGTTTTAGCTTCCCAAGTCTCTGGAGAGAGAACGAGCATTAAGGCAGCCTCGTGGTTTGCAGCCAGAATTTGGCCAGATCGTTGGACAGGCTGGCCGCCTCTTAAGTTATCACAGATGTTTACAGACAACAGAAAGGCAAATAAAACAGTTCCACCTAGCTGTCCTCTGGGAAGGTTTAAGAGCCATGGATCCCTTCCAGAAGGTAATGGGTTTGGATGGGCTTCATGCCTTGGTGATTTCTTGCTGTGTTTGTTTGTGTCACCTTGCCCTGGGGGAGCGCCAGAAAACCCACCGAGCTCCAGCCAGGAAGTCAGACCTGGGATTGTCAGCAGGGACTCTTGTTTGCCAACAAACGAGTGTGTAGTGGGTAAGACAAGCCCTTCCTCCCGTAGTTCCTTCCTTCCCCAAATATTCTTTAAATGTGTTGAGTGAGAGGAAACCCAGACCCAAGCTTCTGCTTAATTGCCTTTCCCACAGTTGCATCCAATAAAAGTTCAACCCATAAAAGTGCCTTTTGATACTGAAGGTGCCACCCTCGGCACTGATGAGTCAGGGAACTGAATCCCTGTTGTCAGGGAGCTTAGCGTTAATAAACAGGGCAGGTGAGATCCTGAAATTCATCCCTGTGGGCTCCTGGGTGTTTGGGGAACTGAGTATTTCTTTAAACTCTGCCTCCATAGTGTGTGAGTGTAAATTCCAAACTCTGCTTGAAAATTGAATTTTCCTAAACACGAGGAGGCTACCTGCTTGAGAAGTTTCAGTGGCTGACCCTTGCCTCCTGGCTAAACTTGAACTCCACCAGCCTGGCATGGAAGGTCCTCAAAATCCTATGCCTAACCAGCTCTGTATTCGGCCCGATTGGCCCTGACATACCACCCACTCTAGCTGATCTTCTCGGCACACGGTACCTGGCCTCCATACTCTGCTGTATCCACGGGGAAGAAAAATGAGATTCCTGTCCTTTTCTCCATGCAGGTTCTGCCCCAAAGCCAGCTTTTACACCAGAGCCTTCCAGGCCCTTCCTTTCCTCCAAACTTTTTAGTTTGTTGTTTGAATCGATGTGATCCAATACTTCCCACGTGGTCAGTTATCTTTTTATTTGCACCTCTCGCTCACCACACTGAATTGTGAGCACATTTTGAATGAGGATTAACACTTATCCTTTCTTTTTTTTAATCTCCTATACTACTGCCCTAGAGCAGGGGTTCCATAAATACCTTCAACTTAATTGATTTTTTTAGGTTGAAGTGTATTTGATTTACAATGTTGTGTTAGTTTCTGGTGCACAGCATAGTGATTCAGTTATACATCTATATTCTTTTTCATTATAGGTTATTACAAGCTATTGAATATAGTTCTGTGTGCCATGTAGTAGGACCTTGTTGTTTATCTGGTTTTTATATAGTAGTTTGACTTATGATTAATCAATAAATCCTTGCCACTTAGGCGCTAACAGTTCGAGTGCTTGGGTTTATTGATTTCAACAGTTACAAGCTGAGCATTTCTTTCCGGTTGGTTGTTCAAAGCCAAGATTCACAAACTTCACTGTCACTGTTCCTTAGACCACCGGAAAAATGCCCTTTCTGGGAGCGGCTGTCACATCCTCGTGCTTCTTTGTCACCACGTGCATGAGCTTAAAGCGTGGAAATGGTTTTGCCCAGTGGCACTGGGCACCCCAGCGAGGGCTGCTGATTCCATGGCCATAGGCAGTGTTTCTGGCTCGGGGGGCGAGAGGCACAGAAAGGCACATGACTGTGGTGGTCCTTCCTTCCTTCCTTTCTTCTTTCCTTCCTTCCTTCCTTTCTTCATATTTACCTACTAAGCTCCTGTCTCATTTCTTTTTAGGTGCTTCTGCCCAAGGTCCAGGTGGTCAGTATTTCCCTTGTTCTGTATGCACAGCACAGAAGCTGCCACCACAGCCTAGGTTAGAACTGTGTGAGGAGGCAGGCTCCACGGGGTGACCTCGGCCCCCAGCAGGGCTGTGAGGCACTTCAGTGGACCAGAACAGGGAAAGACCTCCACATGCCAGACCCATCCCGAGTGGATGCTATAACTGCCTCTGGAGGTAGACAGTGGGGGCTGACACCCAGATGTCCTGTCCCAGCGGGGATGCGGGTCTGCTGAGTGTCCAGAGAGGCATCAAGCCTCTAAAGACCCCCGGTTGTAACTAGAGGAGTTCAAAGTGTCTCCCTAACCTGAGAATTTCCGGTCCAGGGACTAGAGGCATAAAACCTCCTGCTAGTGCCAGACACTTTCCAAGTCATATCTGGATCTTGTCAAAAGCAAATGTTATTTCTTTGTCGTATCTTGGACAAGAGTTTCCAACATGTCACCAATCCAAACAAAGAAAGCTGGCCTGTGGGTCAGTGAGGGAAACAGCTGAGCAGAAAACCGTCAGGCTGTCCATTCTTGGAGCCCACGGTGGAGCCCGTGGGAGCTTCCTAGGGTCCCCCACTCCCGCGGCCCTGGGACCCTCATCCATGCCCCTCTCTGCGTGCAGAGCTTGAGAAGGACCCTGCTCTGCCCTGCCCTCTGCACTGGGGGCAAAGGGAAGGCTGCTGGGCTCTGCGTGCTGTGTCCTTCAGCGTCTCTGTCAAGCACATGAGTACAGAAGAAACAGCACTTTTCACTAAAGGGTGCAGATGCAGGGTGTGTGGACCAGGCGGCTTGGCCCGGTCGCATCGCACGGCACAGCATGGTGGTCTTCTCCGAGGCTGAGTGTGTTTCTGCCATTCTCTCTGTCTGCCCCTCTCTTCCAGCAACGAAGTGGTGAGGACTGACTTGAAGAAGCTACCAGCACTTCCCACGCAGGCCCTGAAGGAGCACCCCTCCCTAGCCTACTGGTAAGCCCCTCTCTCCCCTGCACATCCCAGGCGCCCCCATCCCACCACAGGAGGGAGCCCCTTCCAGTGATGCAGGGTTCCGGGCCACTGTCTACCCTCCCAGCCGCCACCGAGTCGGCCTGGACCCCAATCAGAGAGCGAATCCAAACTGTTAGGTGCCTTGAGTCTTCATGAAATCGTTCTCTGCATTTATTTCAATGATGCGGAATGTGTGAGACTTCTTTTTCCAATTTTCTTTCTTTAAGAAAAAAGTTCTAAAATTTCGCTCTGGATGCTTTGCCTCCTCGGAGATCCTTTCATGTGCTGCTCAAGTTTCATTCTGGAAGCCCCGTCATTTGATGACAGGATGTGTGGGGGTTTTGAGATGTGGGAGGACGACAGGTTTTTTGTTTTTTTTTTTTTTCCTTTGCAGAAAAGATTGATTATTTTATTTTCCCACAATGTTTCACATCTTCTGATTTAGCTGGCTGTGTAACATTACACCGTAGTTCATCTGTCGGCCCCTAAATTACTGACTCTGAAGTGTTTCGGGCATTTGAACACAGTTCCCAGATTGTGGTTTGAGTCACAACTGAGCGGGGTTTGCCTTGCTGGGTAGTGTGTTGAAATACTGCTGGGCTGGCGAGCTCCGACCGCTGTCCTCTGAAAGCACAGTGTGGCTTCCCTAATCGTCCTTCTGACTCTTGAACAGAAAGCACTGAAGCTGCTTTTATTTAAAAAAATAATAATGAAACGAAACAAAGATCGCAGAACAAGCCCATCCTGTTGAATTACAACATGTGATTCTTTCAAGCTTTCCTTTAATACACCTTATGAAATGTACAGTTTACCAAGATTTCATCTTGTCTGGACACATTTCCAGTCGGCAAACTAGTTGTTCAGTTATCTAGATGGCTTTAAGGGATTTTTTTTTTTTTTGGCTGGGGCGGGGTGTGTCTTGCTGCAGAGGGCATTAGCAGGATGAAACTGCAGTCCATAAACCATTTCTCCCCAAGAGACCAAGTGATGGGGCAGCTGGACGGGAAGTGAAGGAGGTGAAGCCTGGGGCTGAGAGCTCCCTGCAGTGTGCTGGCACCTCTGATTTCGTCTCTCTGAACTGTTTTATTGCCATTCTTTTTTTTTTTTTTTTTCTTTCAGTAACATAGTTGTCAATAACCACTTGCTTTAGATCATTATAATTTTCCCTCAGAGAACAAAATCGGCTTAATGTATAAACTGTACATGCATCAGTTTCCAAACTTCCAGCCTGGCAGTCTGCACGTACACATGCCCACAGGTGGCACTCCTGTCCCCTTGTCCGTGGAACCCGATTGCCCTCTCCCCAATTCCTTATGCCTGCTGGGCTTTACCTTTTGTATCCTCCCCACGGCTCACTGTCAGGAAACCAGTGGTGAAGGAGCTGGAGATGGAAGGCGATACCTCGAGAAAGTGGTGGTTCCTACAAGGCGGAAGTGTATTTGCCAGCGGGGGGCTGCAGGATTGATGCATTGTCTGGAGTCAGAGTTGCTTAATCCACCCCTCAATTATCACATTTATTGGTTTCCAAATCTTTTTTACACGCTGTGCTCATTCAGTGCAATGAACTCCTTCTTTCCTCTCTCCTCTTTCTCTCTCTGGATTTTCTTCTGTTACCTCTGCACACACAGTATCACTCATACAGAAACTCCTTCCTCCAGGCTTTTCCTTGCTCTTCTGTGAATACAAACATCTTCCTCCTCATCCACCTCTGTAGCTGTCCTGCCAGACCACCCCTCCATCTCTGTGACCCGGCCAGCGCTTTCCCTGGGCCTCGTTTGGTCCCAGAGGCATCCATGTCACTGTCTAAGTGCCCTGGAAGGATGGCAGGACTGAGGAAGGGTTGTGTTTGAAGCAGGTGCCCTCAGGCTCCACAGCTCGGCTCATAGACAAACAAGCCAGTGGCCTGAACCATCCTGATAATGCGTTGCTTAAAAAAAAATAAGTGCAAACACACATATCCACAGATGCAGTGGACAACCTTCGTGCCAAAATAAGCCAAAGGGAGCCCATCCACATCAGTCAGGGAAGGCGTTACAGCCTAACGAGCAGAGCAGTGGGCTTTAGCGTCCCAGCCAAGACTCCGAACTGTGGGGTAACCACAGCCCAGGAAGCGTGCGTGACTTCTCTGCTGCCTCGATCTCCCATCTGTAAAATGGGACTAAGCAGACCAGCCAGATGCAGACTGTGATTAGGAGAGGAAATGGAAAGGCACATAATGCAGTTAGAACATAGTGGAAGGTGCCTATTAGTGCTGAGTGATTGTGCGATGGTCCCTTCTGCTCCTTCGCCGCAGGCGTTCAGCAAGCTAGGACTTCTCACCCCACGTGGCTTCCTATCGGGGAAGCATCGGAGGCACAACGCCCCCGGGCCGCAGAGCAAGGCGGTATCGGGGCCCGACCTGGGTTCTCTTGAGCTCCTTTCCTGCAAATGCTGGACCACTCGCCTCCCCCGCATGGGGTGTGAGGGGACATCTTCCTTTACTCTGAAATCTCGGGCCCCTGCAGGCTGACGGCTCCTGCTTCTCCGAGAGAGGGAACCCTCCGGCCATCACCTTGTTTCCCCTTACACACCCGGCACCTTCCAGGCTCCTTGTCTGCGACATGATTGACTTTCACGGCCCGAGCCAGCCCAGGGCTGGGGCACAGTCAGCCTTGGTCGCTTGTCTGTTTCCTTCACGTCACACCATGTCCTCCAAATGAGGTTGTGGGGTTCCATCTCCTCTGGCTTGTGGGTTTCTGATAGTAATTCCGTTGAGTCCCTGCCCTAGATCTGGGGTGGCTGGTGCACAGGAGTCATCCATACACCCCAGGGGAGGGGCAGGGGGAGGGGCAGGGGGAGGGGATCTCAGGCAGCCCGGTGGGTGTTGTCACACGCTGGGCCCACGGTGTTTCCACTGGGGCAAAAGAAACGGGAAAAGCGAGGAAGGAGGCAGATACTGTGGCCTCACAGAGGGTCTCAGACAGCAGGAGAAACCAGGGGAGGGAGGGTGGCCAGTCCCTGCAGCTGTCAGGTAGGGCGAGACCCCCAGGGTCGGGCCAGTTCGTTGATAAACAGCTGAAAACAGCTGCTTGCTGGTGTTTTCTGACGTTCGCTGGTGTTGGTCCTGAGCCTTGCTGGTGTTCCCAGCTCCAGCACGTGTTGAATTCCATCTTCCCACTTCAGCCCAGGGATTGGGGGACCCGCTCCCCAGAGCTACAGAGGAAGCAGGCTGCAGAGTGGCTTGACCCGGGATGTAGGAGTCAACCTCACCAAATGCCAGATCACGTGCCAGCCCAGCTGTTGATTCAGCGGGCGGCGGAGGGCGGTGGGGGTGGGCACTGGAAGGGTAACCCTGGACTGTCCTGACCCGACTCTGAAGGTCTGGTGAGGCTGGCGGTGACCCCACAGAGGACACTTCTAGAGAATTCTCAGTCAGGAGAGGGCTCTGTCCCACTCAGCATAGAACCCTCATGGCATGTGGGAGCCGAGGACAGAGATGGCTGTATCTGCCCCTTTCTGAGCACAGGGGGCCCAGACCCCCTCGAAATGACTCTTAGCCAGAGAGGCCCCCGGTTGCTAGTCATTCCCCATTCAGGGCATCAGTGAAGACTTGTGAAGGGCCCATCTTACGTGCTTCAAATTTCAGAACACACAAACCTAGAGGTGGTCACGGAAGATGAAGAGAGTAATTAGAGATAAATAAATTACCCCCAAATACGAGGTAATGAACACACGGGCTGTGTGGCCCCCAGAAATGGCCTGGCTGAAAAAAGAAAAGAGGTGGGTAAGGACAGACTGTAGACCAGTTCTGGGATAATAAATGAGTAACAGATCATCAAAATCAACCACACCCCAGAACTTTTTTTTAAATTTTTTTTTTAAAAAGAGGGGAGGGTATTGCTCAGTGACAGAGCACATGCTTAGCGCTCACAGGGTCCTGGGTTCAATCCCCCATACCTCCATTAAAAATGAGTAAATAAAAAAACCCAATTACCTTCCCCCTCAAAAAAAATTTTTAAAGAAGATCAACCCAGGAGGTCTTGAGGGTTCACCCTAGGATTGCCTCCCGTCCTGGGGTCCACTGGCCTGTGGTGAGAAGTGGGAGGCCGAGGAGTGAGACAGAAGGTTCCAGGGCCGTGTGGCCAGGTGCGGGAGGCCGCGGCTTTTGACCTTGACTCCTCAGAAGGTGGGATGTGTTTCCCCTGCAACTCCCAAGGTTGGCTCTGCACTTCCGAAGGCCACAGGGCACCATCACTTCCCAGAGAGGGCCTTCGTGTCCCCACCCCGTCACAGGAGGGTCTGGCCCCCGCTGCCCCTCACAGAGCGAGCTCATCTCTTGCTGTGTTAGAACTGAGATTTCAGAAGATAACGGGGTTCCCATCGAGTTCTGCTAGCCGGCTTCTTACTTCCCCAGCGCTCCTCTGGGCCTTTTATCGCTTCATGGTGTGTGTTCACCAGCCTCAGATTCCAGAACTTTCCCATCCTCTGGGGAGGCCCTGAACCCTGACTAACTCGGGGTGGGGGAGCCACGGGAGGGCTGTTGAGGTCAACGCCTGTCTCCCCCCCTCCCCTGGGAGGCCCTGTGCAGATGGGATGCGGGAGGTGAGGACAGTGAGGAGGACCCAAGGGAGGTGGGCCAGTGTCCACGCTGACCTCCCACCAGCCGGCCCTCCTCCTGTCCCCTGTTCCGTGTCCGCCTCTGGGACGCAGGCTCCCCTCTTTGTCCTCTGCTCCCACGATGTCATTTCTTACAAGAAGCTGACCCCAAACCTGGGCTGTCATCTTATTTCACTGATCATAAGTCCAAGACCAAGAGAATGTGCATCCTCTGAGAGGGCAGCAGGCACTTCTAGGACACCTGTGGTCCGAGGCATCCCCGGCTGCTTTCGGAAATGCTGCTCTCAGGACAAGTCATCTGTCCAGGAGCTGTTGGCTCCTTGGAGCTTCTTGGGAGTTGCTGGGGCTCCAGAGTCTCTCCGGGAGCTGGACTCGGGGCCATGGACTGCGGACTGTAACAGACAGCCCTTTCCTCTTGCTCTAGTGAGGACCGGGTCATCGAGCACTACAAGAAGCTGAACGGCCAGACCAGAGGCCAAGCCATCGTCAAGTAGGTGCCCCCGCCCACCTCCCAGTGCGAATGAGGTTGTGTGTGTGTGTTCACGTAGCATCGGTCAGAGTTGTTCTGTCCTGCTGGGACAGACGTAGCTCCGGGGGTGGGGGGTGGCTCGTGGCTCCATTCAATTTACAATAAATAATCACTCTGAGAACTCTGTCTTGTGCACACACACACATAGATATGTGGGTGATGCCAGTTCTGCCAATTAACCGTGTGTGTGTGTGTGTGTGTGTGTGTGTGTGTGTGTGTGTCTGTGTGTGTGTTGTCTTCCCAGCTACATGAGCATCGTGGAGTCTCTTCCAACCTACGGAGTTCACTATTACGCAGTGAAGGTAAGTGAACTCAAGTGGTGAGAGTGGCTACCATGCCCTAAAAAAATAATTCTCTTTTGTTTTCTTCTTACTCTTACTGAAGACTTGTTTGGGGTGGGTAGGGAGGGCTTGGTCAGGAAAAGCACATGCTCGGGGCAGTTGGGACAATGGAACTTTCCCCCTCGTGTACGTAGGACTTGATTCAGGTACCCTCCAAAACTCGCTTTCCGTTTTGTGAAGTGGGTGTGAAAAGTGCTTTCTTCCCTTCATTCTCAGAAGGATCTCGGAGCTCAGACCACAGAGGCTCTCAGTAGGAAGCGTCCGTCTAAATGCAAGGAACTACAGAGAACAAAGCTTTCAGCAGAAGGAAGAGTGTTTTTCCTGGTGATCAAATGCCACGTAGGCAGCTTTACAGGAGGAGAGCTGGGACTTTAGGCTGACAAACAGCGTAGACAGCTAGTTAAAAAGACGGGCTCTGTCTTCTTAAATTTTGTGATGGCAAGTCCAAGGTGACCTGTGCCCCGTTCTAAATCCTCTTGAATTTCATCCATCATGTCCCAGACTGGGGTCCCTTCTTTGAAGTTATAGATGATGATGTCCCCATCATGAGAAAGGATGACTTCTTTTCCTTAATTTACCCCGGGGTGAAATATAACTTAGTCATTGCCCAAAGTCTGGATGGAAAGTGCAGAAAACACTTCCAAACTCAAGACAGTTCCACCAGCCAACCCGAGATTCTCCTGCTCTTCTACCAGTTTCTTTGCCCACGTTTCCACCCAACTGTATTTCTACTTCCTTTAGACCAGAGCACGTGACATATTTCATTCATTGTTGTGTCACCGACAGCAACTTGCACAGTCACTTTGCATGTCCTTGGTACACATTTAATTGCCTGTATCTTCCTCTAAACCTCAGCCTTTTGATGGCAAAGATTGTGTTGTATTCGGTTATATATTCCTAGAATCCAGCGGAGTGCCTGGCTCATGGTAGATGCTCAATAAATACTGACCAAGTACCATTATTGAGAACTGAATTGCGTAGTTGGGTGTACGCATTTCCACATCGGGAAATGTCAGAGCGATATTGTGAAGGCCAGTTACGAGGCCTGTGGGGGGACTCCAGTCCCACCCAGTGGCTCAGCCCAGGATCTCTCAAAGTCTGTGATGCTGAAATTCTCCCCGATGTCCTTCCAGTGCTCTTGCCACCGTTGGAAGCTCTTACGCCCTCTCCACCATCAGTCACAGAACTCAGAACCATCACAACCGTCCCTGCCCTTCCCAAGCCTAAGCTATAGTCTGTCGTGTGAAATGTGACCTGGCCTCCTGGGCCGCCTTCTGACCCACAGGAGAAAGGTACCTCCTCTAAGGAGACTTCCCGCTGTCTGGCCGTGTCCTGGGATGCGGCCACTGAAGCCAGTGGACAGTCAGCTCCCCAAAAGGAAATGGACTTGATCATGAGCAGAGACTCAGAACCCACCCTGCAGGCTGCCAGGGTTCACGACCGCGCTGGCGAGAGTTGCAGGGCGCATGTCGGCTTTGCCGTCTTCCTACCGGAAAGGAAACGGACGGCTCCGACGGTGGTTCCTGACATGATGCCAAGAGACGTTTCACAGAAATGGCTGGGAGTCTGTCTCCTTTGTGGAAATAGCCTACAGCGACGTGTAGCAGAGGGGTCGGCAT
Source organism: Camelus bactrianus (assembly GCF_048773025.1). Classification (NCBI taxonomy): domain Eukaryota; kingdom Metazoa; phylum Chordata; class Mammalia; order Artiodactyla; family Camelidae; genus Camelus; species Camelus bactrianus. Next base: position 9,081,540 of record NC_133573.1, read on the forward strand.
GCGTGAACGGGAGCCAGGAACCGGGGAATCCCTGAGCTACGTTCTCTGATTTGCTGTTTGCTCTTAGCTTGATCTCCCCTCCACTCATAATCAAAACAGAGGTTAGGAGATTTGCTTCTCCGACTACCCACAAACGTCTGCTCGATGTTGGGAGACTGTTGAGGTGGGTTGAGGGAGCTAGACCGGAAGGCTTTGAGAGGAAACTTCATCTGCCCTTTTACTTGCTTAACCTGAGTTCCATTTCTTCATCAGCCCTGGAGTCTGAAAAAGGTGGCCGCATAGACCTGCCTTCTGCCTCCCAACAAAACTTCAGAAATCCGCTCCTTTGCACTTTGTTGGAGACCAGAAACAGACTTTGTGATTTACCAACTGCCAAGTGTGCCTGTGTGTTTGACTCTTGGAATCTCCAAGCATAATTCCTCTTCTACTTACATGGAGAAGGAGCCTAAACCAACTGTAGCAGGACGCTGTTCGGTGGCCTTGTAATTTCACAGATGCCACATTTTACTGTGCGATCACAACTCTTACCTCGTCAAGCTGTTGTCCTGTTCTCCAAACCCACCGCCTTACACATGGGCACTCTCTGGAGACAGGGGTTTTATACCTTTAAACATTTTTTTGAGAAATCATAGACCTTGAAGCTTTCCTAAAATTTCAGAATGTATTTCTTTTGCCCTCTACCTTTGTGCTTACCTTAAACTAACTCACTGTTAATTCATTGCCCCACAAATATTTGAAAACCAAATTTTGAGCCACTTTTTTGAGTTTTCAAGACATTCACCACGCGGTGTGTTTCATTCGCCAATGCGGCAGTTAGGACAACTCCAGGGAAGGCTGCTTGATACGCCCACTGTCAAGTCCTAGCATTTGGGAGCTTCTAAGTAACAGCTCACAGTCACTCTGCTTGAACTAGATTTAACGACTTACAATCTGGTGCCCAGAGGTCTCTGTTAAAGGAATAAACAGAGGGTCCTGGTGGTTCTAATTCTGTTCCTGGGCCATCTAGGCTTCGATGTTGCTACTCTGTCCTGTAGCCTGAGTCATACAGTCCAGCCTGGCAGCCACTGTCCTCGTAAGATGAGCAGGGCCAGGTGGTCAGCGCCTGCCTTCCTGCACCGCCATTGGCCCTCTGGGGCGAAGGGGAGGGTCTTGAATAGAGTAGGAGCCACTCTTTGCATAATTTCTTCGTCTTTAAAATTAGAGGAGTCTTAGGTGCATATTGCTAAGTGAAAGAAGCCAATCTGAAAAAGCTGTGTATTGTATGATTCAACTCTATGACATTCGGGAAGAAAACTGGTTGCCAGAAGCTGGGATGAACAGGCAGAACAGGGAGGGCTTTTAGAGCAAGGAAAATACTGTCTGACACTATATGATGGAAACGTGCCATTGTGCATTTGTCCAAACCCATGGAATGTTTGGACAACACAAAGGGTGGCCCCTGAGTGTCGGGGTGGGAGTAGATGGGAAACCTCTTCACCTTCCTCTCAGTTTTGGCATGAACCTAAAACTGCTCCCCCCCAAAAAAACCTTTTAAGACAAAATTCTTAGCAGAATCGCCTTCCATAGCCTCAGCGGTCCTTCCAGCTCTAACACTTGATGACAGTTTCTCGGCTCCGAAGGTAGTTTTGTTAGAATGCTTAGCATCTCTCAGATTTTCCCTGTGGTGGGTGAGGGACCCAGCTCTGAAAACCGAAAGTCCTAGAAGGAGAACAAGGAACAAGGCATCCGCTCCTTATTCAGAAAGGGGGAAAGGACAGGGGCTATGTGGCTGGTTAGGAACAGAGTGGGGCCCCCAGCCTGGGGCACTGTCCAAGTCACATAGCTGAGCATCCTTTGATGCTGGGGCACATCTGTTAAGGTAAGACATAGAGAGGTGGGCTCCACCCATTAAAAAGAATTTGCATTTTCTTTCGTCTTCAGGGAGAGCAGAAGATCTCCTCTTGGTTTGTGTTTCTCTTGCCTGGCCCCACACTTACCCGTACTAATGTTTTTTCTTACCTGTACTCATTCTGACGTCCTAGGACAAGCAGGGGATACCGTGGTGGCTGGGACTGAGCTACAAAGGCATCTTCCAGTATGACTACCACGATAAAGTCAAGCCGAGGAAGGTAAGCGTGCTTCCCTTTGTGGGCAGACGGTGCTCGGGCAGAGACAGGAACCAGGAAAAAGTGGCTAAAAATATTACACCGCGCAGCCTCAGGGCTTACCCATCCCCTGCTAATTTGAGTGTATCCAAACTCCGCAGTCATCCCATCTGCCTTCCCTGAGTGAATATTTTTTTCTTCCCATCACTAAGGAAACATAAGCTGTTAAAATGATTTAAGGTAAGAAGACTGGGTCAGCTCACCCAGAGCAGATGGGGAAAGGACTTCGGGGGACAGTCCTGACCCTCCGTTTCCGGGGTGCTGTGCGCCTGGGATGGTGAGGGAACGCCTCTCTTAAATCTTGAGGCTCATCTGAGTTTTCCCAAAGGTGGTTTGTTTTCTTTCTTCCTTTTTTTTTCTGAGGAGGGGGAAGTTACTATAAGAAGAGATTGTAGGTCAAAAAGAGGTGAAAAATTAAGAAGAATGAGGGGCATTCCTGCCAATCCAGTAAATCTTTTATGGCATATTAGAAGTGATCAGAAATCTGGAAGAAATAAGATCATTTGCCAAAAAAAAAAAAAAAAAAGAAAAGGAAGCAGAGCGGCATCTGCAAAGTCGTTACGAAGCCAAAACAGTGTTTGAAGGGGACCCAGGGCTTGAAGTTTCTGTTCTCGTTGATACACATTTTTTCAGACCGGAACAAATTGAAAAATTACAATGGAAACGTGTCTCAGAGGCAAGAGCTGTCATTCAGCAATGCTGGCAGAGAAAGATGGAGGGACGGTCTACATATTAAAAGTCGATCAAAACCACGTTTGCTTTAGGAAGGGGAAAGCAGTATTGGTCCATTATGTCATTCCAGGATGCTTTCCAGGCTTCTTCATCAATGAACAGGATTGAAATCCACGCTACATATCCAAAGCTTATTGCCGTCCATCCGGTTCACTTCTGCCCTTGGCCAGTTTCTTTATTAAATTGATAGAAAAAAAAAATGGCCCTGTGTCAGGGAGGATTTTCGCTCAATTGATCAGTCAGTTAAGTTCTAAGAAAAGATGCTGAGCGAACGATGGAGGAATTCTTCCTTGGGGACAATTCAGTAGGAACCTGGCTGTTCCGGGGGCTGTTGTTTTGTGAGTGTTTCCAAAACCCCTCCAGTTTCCATGCATCCGCTGCAAGACGTGACTTGGACTCTGCGTTCTTATTTTCTCCCTCTGTGTTCTTCTCGGTCACTGGGTCTCTCTGTCTTCCTGGCTTCCTCTCTGCCTCTTTCCCTTATGACCTTTGTAAGTTTCTGTGCTTTTTCTTCTCGACTTTTCCCTTCACTCCTTTCATTTTCTACGTTGACTGTCCTCTCTCTCTGACCCGCCTGGCTGTTTTTTCTGCTTGCGAGAGCCATGGATGCTTCTAGATCCTGGTCACAGTAGATCCAGCTCTTGAATGCCCATGCTGGTGGGACCAATTGAGATCTACAGCAGAGTTCATGAAAATCCCACGGTTGAATTCTTCTCTCCCTCTGTGTGGTTTTGAAAAACGTGCTAACAAGTATTCGTATGAGCTCAGTTTAATTTATTAATATGTTGAAGTTTCCTTTAGTTCTCGAATGGAGATGCTGGTGAAGATTTGGGGGGTTATGAGCTAGCACTGGGTAGACGCGCTTATGTGTAAAACGCAGGGTGTGCCAGGTACGACGCATCACAAGGGCTCAGGAAATTGTACCTACTCTTGTATGGCTCTAAAACAAGCTTCAAAGTAAGGAGACGTAGGAAGCCAACAGTGTGAATAAGGGAATTTATGCTCATTTGTTGAATTTATGCAGGTCATCGAATTAAATACCGTTAAAAGTTCAATGCATTTATTCAGGATATCAGCTCTATTTAGATTGAGTTGTTATTTAAAATAATGTATGCTTCTATGAGGAAGTAGTTGGGATTCTCAAGTCTATTACTAATCGAGGCGTAACCAAGCCATCAGTCACTATTCATTCATTCATTCAAAACGTTCATTGCAAGGGAGGGTACAACTCAGTGGTGGAGTGTGTGCTTAGCATGCATGAGGTCCTGGGTTCAAACCCCAGTACCTCCATTTAAAAAAAATGTTTATCGCATACCTGTTTCGTGCCAAGCAGACCACAGGGTGCTGAGATAAATAAGACCCCCATCAGGTCCTCAGGACCTGTCAGGCTATCAGGGAGAGATGCGTGGTAATAGCATCGTACAGATAAGAGGTCTGTGTGGTGGTCGGTGGTGAATTAAAGGAAAGAGGCATCAACTGGGCTGAAGGAGAAATGTCTTCACAGGGAGCACAGTAGGAGCTGTGCTCTTAAAGGGTGGACAGAGGTTTTGCAGATGGACAGAAGGCACGAGGAGTGTGCGAGGAAGCGCCATGAGGGAGAGCAGCATGGCATGATGGAATATAGCCGGGGAGGAACTGGCGGGGAGGCCGATGGGGCCCCGGCTCCCGGAGCCCTGAGGGTTTGCTAAGAGGATCTTGTCATCGAGGCAGCGGGACCACTGACGCCGAGGATGTTCGTAGTCAGAGAAGCATCATTCTGGCAGCCGTGGGAGGATGAGTGGGGTGATGCAGGACAAGGCTGGCCACCTGGGACATCGTTATAACAGCACAGGCCAGAGCTGGTGGGGGCTTGGGGTTGGCCGTCAGTACCGGGGATGCAGGAGGGGAAACGGAGTGAGCCGTTAGAAGGCAGGTGTGACTGAGCAGTGGCTTGGGGCCAGAGGGCGGCGGTCGGAGCAGGAGGGGAATCTAGAATGGCTCCCAGGTTTCCTGATCAACCAAAGCATGGGACAGAAGAAAAGGGGAGGGGGGTGTATAGCTCAGTTGTGAAGCATGTGTTCAGCGTGCCCCAAGTACCTCCCATGTGCTCCCCAATACCTCCATTAAATAAGTAAATGAACCTAATTATTCCCCCCTCCCCCTCCAAAATAGAGAGAGAAGGGGAAGTAAGTTCAGCTTAGGATATGCCAAGCTTTAGGCTGTGGGACATCAGGTGGCAGTGACAGGCAGGCAGCGGGGATTCTGTTGGAGCTCGACAGTGTCAAGAATTTCCAAAGTGTGACTGAACAGAGGGAGAAACAGGAGACACTCGGCACAGAGGGAAAGTGACAGTAGCTGTGAGTGGATCTCAGTTTCCTGTTGTGACCGTCGCTGTGAGACAGAGAGATAGGGTGGGGACCAGGACACCCTGACCCTTGTTGACTGAAAAAAAATGCACAGCCTAAAAGTTGAGCATTACGTTTTATTCAGCGGGCATTTCTGAGGACTTGAGCCTGGGGTGACAGCCTCTCAGACGCTCTGAGGGACTGCTCCCAGGAGGTAAGGGAGAAGCCAGGATACATAGTTTTACAACAGAGACCAGGTAGTCATGATGCAAGAAAAATGGATGTGGGGCATAAGGAGGGCCCTGTCCTAGGTTTCTGTTGAGTCCCTGGGACGTGCCCTGCCAAGTGTGGGTCCTTGGTTTCACACAGGAAAGAATTCAAGAGTGAGCTACAGTTGAATAAAGGTAGATTTATTTAGAAAGATACATACTACTTAGGGTGTAGGCTGCTTCAGAAAGCGAGAGAAAGGCCATGAGGTGTGGGGGTTGGGCGCTCAGGTTAAAGTGAAAGGACACACACACTCCATAGACAGAATGCAGGCCGTCTCTGAAGAGGAGGGAGCGAGAGAGTGTCGGCCAAGAGGCGCCGTGTTGCCAGTTTTTATGGGCTTGGCAGCTTCATATGCTAACAAGTAGACCATTCTAACTACCCTGGGGAAGGGGCTGGGATTCCCAGAAAGTTGGCCATTGCCCAGCCTTTGACCTTTTGTGGCTCGCCTTGGGACTGCCATGGCGCCTGTGGGCGTGTTATTCACCATGCAGATATATTACAATGGGCGTACAACGAAGCTCAAGGTCTACTGGGAGTCCAGTCTCCCACCATCTTGAGCCTCAAGGCCTCCTGAAAGTTGAATCTTTTGCCGTCCTGGTGTTAAACTGCTGTGTCATTCCTTGAATGGCTGTGCCCTGCCCCCTTCCTTCCTGTTGCAGTCAGAACATTAAAATATTACTGTTAATTAGAGAAAGTCAGATATCTCAAAGAATTTAGCGCTTTTCTATGTAGGGGAAGGTGCAAAAGTCTGGGCTCATTGAAATCATTCCTTGGATGTGCACCTAAGTTTCGAGAGCCATTATCCTGTTCATTTGCATCCTAAGTTCCCTCAGGGGGCACCACTGGGGGTGGCTGCAGTGGCCTGGCTGCCTGCTGGTCTCCATCCTGAGTTCCCTCTGCTCATGGTCGGGGGTGGCCATGGTGCTGATGACTGGATGGCCGCAGCATCCTTTGTTTACTGCTATGGCTGGCAATGTTTTTCATTTACACCCTTTTACAAACTGGGGAGCCCTCTTTAGGAAATGAATGTGCAGCCTCGATAAACAATTAAGAACAGGCCTTTGGAAGGCCCATGAGGGGAAGAGACCTGAAGTTGCATTAGCCCAAAGGCCATCCACCTCTGCCAAGACCTGCGATGGGCCCTAAAGACAAAACCCAGGCTTAAGTGGAGCCGTAGTGAAGAGGCCCAGCTGCAGGGAGGAGGCAGGGTGCCTGTTCCTTCTTCTCACACCAGTGTCATCACCATCATTAAAAAGCTCTTCTCTGTTCCATGTTGGGTGCCTGTGAGTCTCTGACTGCAGAGGGAACTCCCTGGCTCCGGACCTGTGACTCTAAAGAGACTACCATACATGAATTTGCCCCAAATCTGTCTTCAGCTAGAAATCAGAAACTCACATGAAACTGTCAGAAGGTAGAGATGCCACAGGCCCCCCAGGCCCATTCACCCCATCTCTGACCCAGCTGCTGAACAATTAGAAAGCCTTCCAGTCGATTCTGACATGCGGCCGGAGTTGAGGATCACCACCGCAGCCAGTGGTGTGTCCTTTCCAAACCAGGCTTGGGGAGGGTCAGCCAGCAGCAGCCAGTGTGTCGGGCAGGGCCTCTGCACGCGGAGAGCTGGGGCGTCCAGGGGCACAGGGCTCCAGGTTGGGCCAGCCCCGGGTGAGAGAGGGCCCTCCAGGCAGCACCACACTCCCGCAAAAGGGGCCAGGCAGGACTCACCACTGTGCTCAAGAAACAAGAAACCGGGAGTAGCGCCCAGTTCTGTGCACCTGGGGGCCCTTCTATAGCAGCAGCTGCACCCCCAGCCCAGGCAGGGGCCTCCCTGACACTCTGGCCCAGTTCCGGCACTGTGATGCCGAGAGCCAACATTCAAGTAGAGGCAGGGGTAGGGCGCGGGCCTGGAGGCCTCTCCTGGCATCCTCAGCCCCAGTGGCATTGGCAAACCCAGAACACAGCCAGGGGCGCTCTGTAGCCTCCGATGAGAATCCACCCCAGTGCTTCCATCTGGGTCACCAAAAAAGGAAGGAGCTGGGAGGAGCCAACTGTCATCCAGAAATGGGCAGGACCATCGCCGTTCCAGGTCCCCTGGTGGGGCTGCAGTTTGCCATTCTGGTCGCAGAGTCTACCCTCAGTTGCTTACTCCTCACTCTAAAGCTCTGCGGGAGACGGAGTAAATCACAGGGTAGCTCACAGATGGAGTAGAGACCGTGGCTGTCCCCTCCCAGTCTCACGCGCCCATCTGCTACCTGGATCTGCCAAGCAGATGGGCCCTCGGCCTTGCAGAAGCACAGCCCCAAATGCAAGCTGCTGTTTGTCAGAGAAAAAAAAAAAAAAACAGTCCTCTGTCCTTCAGGGCACACGTGTTGGGAGCAGCGAGACACGTGTGGATGCCCAAAGAGGGTGTTTTGGCTTGTGTCTGTGGCCAACTTTCAGAAGTATTTTGGAATGATGTGCAGAAGAACAGGCCCCCCAAAGCCCTTAAAATCCACACGCAGGACTAAAAAACACTGCAATCTGCATGACGTCCACAGACCCCAGAATGGTGGCCCAGGCTTGCACGGATGAGTTCTTTAAAAAGGTCAGACCGCATCCCAAACAGGACCTGAGGACAGAGTGCGGAATTGTCTCTAAGTTATTAAATATCCCCCATCGGCTCTCACCAGATCCTTCTGTTTCCCTCCTTCACCCAGCGGTGTTTCCCTCTTGCTCTGCCTGCCTCCCCTCTTCCGAGCGCCCGTCATGCTAAATACTAATTACACTGCAGAACATGCCTCTGTCCTTTCCCGCGGTCGTGGGGCGATCTGTGAGTGAGGGATCAGCACAGGCGTGGCAGTGTCGACACATCTGACTGTCTGGGTTTAGCAGTGTGAGAAATGTGCAAAGAGGGTCACAGTGGTAGGAAAAAGAACCTAGCAGCTGCATAGATGATTTCCCTCTGTGTTGTCCTGGGTACCAGATTCCCTTTTAGCGAGTGTCTGTGCGGGTAGCTCTTCGCAGGTGAAAGGCTCTTCGTTCCACCAGTTACTGTCCTGTTGGCTCCAGGAAGTCAGGAAACACTGGCATTTGGGCACCTGAAATAAATCTCAGGCTTTGTCTTAGGGCCAAGGACAAACACCTAAGCATCGAAAAAGGGTAAATAACAGCTATGCAAAGCGACCGTCATTGGAGACACGCCATGGATCGCCACGCCCCGCAACCCCCGTCAGTCTCTAGCAGTTGCACTGGTACAAGCTGGTCCTCTTCCTTCCCTGAGAACATCTGCATGAAAGTTAAATGATGTATATGGAAGAGGCATTACTGATTAACCCCCGCAGAACCGAGTCACATGGGGCAGAGATTAAATAAGTCAGGGTGAAATCAGTCACAAAGGGCTCTCTCTTTTAGAAGAGGACCTTGCCTTCCTTAGATCAGAAAAAGTCCATGAGCTGGGATCTCTGGGACAGTCTGCCTCTTCTCTGCAGCGCCAGGACCAAAGGCACTGAGCAATGAGCCTCTCCCACCCTCAAGACCCAACTCCCACCAGTGCCAGGCTGAGCTGCCCTCCCTGTCCAGCCATTGTAGTTGGCGCTCTCCAAACCTGTGGGCAGACCGGCCGTCTAATCAGCTAAACAACAGAGGACACTTCCAGGATGGGGCACCAGGAAGAGTTAGAGTAAAGATCGTCCTGCAGGCTGCATCGCATCAGAGGCCATAAGCATTAACGAACAAGCCACGTGAGACACGTGACTCCAAAAAAGCCTCCCTGGAAGGAACAGTCAATACCTGTAAATCGTTATTTATAGCTGCAGCCCACTCGCCAGCCCATAGTTAATGAGATCTCTCCACTGGGGAGGAATGGCCCTGCTGGTCCTTGTTTCATGTTCAGCCAACGGCATTGACTTATTTATTTGATGTGCAATTAGGGGCGCTTTTACGTTCACTTAGATGTACAGTCGGGAGCACTGAGGGGTTCCGTCTGAGGCATTAGGAGAGGGAACCAGAGTAAATGGTCTGTCCCTCTCCCCAGAGCAGCCAGCCTAGCTTCCTATGGGTCTGGGAGTGTTTCGGAAGCGGGGGCATTAGCTCAGAGAATTGATGCATTCCTGTCACCTCCCCAGATTAGTAAAGATTTTTGAACTGGATGAGACGATGAGGCAGGAAGAGAAAATCATATTTACAGGAAATATTCCATTAACGGTGAACTGAGTCCCAGGGCGGCTAGGCTGCTGAATTATTCAGCATGATAAGCACTCCATTAAGTGCTCTGCCAACTTATTTTTCAGCTGCTGTTTGGATGCACTTGGCTCACTGTCGGGCCGCTGAGCCCTCTGCCTTGGCCGGCCCCGGCGGGTGCCCCCCACCCCCGCATTCTGTTATCTGTGTTCCCTGTGGAAACCGCACCCTCTGCACTCCGGGGAGGAAGAACTCCACAGAATTCATTTAGCATTTTTGCAGCCTTTGCTTTTTCGCTGTGTCAGATCAAAGAGCTCTCCGGTTGCCTCCTTCAGCTCTCACTCAGTGCTGAGCGGACCTGGAAGCGTTCCGTGCCTGTGGGTGACCGGCCCTGGCCAGGGGTCATCTAGGGAAGCCCCGGCCTCCAAGCTGAGGAGCAGGCCTGCCAGGGGGATGATGGGGGTGGGACCTGGGGGAGAGGGGCAGAGAGAGTTACCAGCATCTGCCATCTGAACTTTCCGAGAAAGAAAAAAGCAGCTGTGTTCTAGGAAAGTTGCGATGCCCCTTCTCAAAGCATCAGCACAGACAACTTCTCAAAGCCCATGGGTTAGGCATGGCCGAGTTCTCTCTCTTTAAGAGAAGCATCCAGTCTCTCCTCCCATGACGAGAATCGCAGTCCCCTAAGCGCTGAGCTGGAGCTTTAGAACTCCTGTAGAAGGTGCTGGACACGAAATCCTCACCAATAAGATGGTCCCCACGGGAGAACCACCAAGTGCCTGTCATGAGCCAGCCTCTGCTTGAGGCCCTGCAGGTGTTACAGTGAATAAGAGAGACCCATCCCTGCCCTCACAGAGCTGAGTCTAGTTGGGGAGATGGTCAAACGGTGACATTAAGTCAATCTATGACACAGAGCATCAGAGCATTGAATTCTACACAGACAAGTCAGGGTCAGGAAGTGGGTGGGGAGGAGGGTCAGGAGTGGTCTCTCAGAGGTGGTGACGTCTAAGTGACCCTACTTCTGCGAGTGTCCCACATCCCCTGGGAAGCAGAGTCTGAGATGGGGTCGCACGCAGGACGTGTATTGGGAAGTGCCCTGGAATTAACACCAACGGGAAAGGGAAGGAGGCAGGACCGGGCGGAGAAGTTCCTGGATGAAGGCATCTCGGCCAAAGCTCTGACGCTGCAGCGGGCTATCAGACCCATCGTGAGGCCGGCAGCCAAGCCTCACCCCAGCATCAGCCCCTCGTTCCATCCAGGGGACCCGCAGGGGTGGCTGGCTCTCCACAGCTGAGGGCGATTCCTGGAGAATGAACCCTCCCGCCCTGGAGGGAGGGGCTGGTCAGGACAGTAGGTGGTTCTCCAAGTGTGGGGGACCAGCACGTCTTCATCACCTGGGAGCACGTTAGAAACGCCAGCTCCGCGCCTCCACCCGCGGCTACGGGCTCCAGACTCCGAGGCTGGGGCTGGCAATCTGTGTTCTCATGAGCCCTCGAGGGGGTTTGGAGACAGGCTCTGCAGTTTGAGGATCCCTGCTCTACGGACAGGTAACAGGAACGTTCTCTGTGATCCTGCTTTGTTTTATTAGGAAGATATTTTAGTCTAAGGTAAAATCAAATTCCTTCTTGCAGCATTTATATCTTACAAAAAAAAAAAAAAAGGATGTTTTGTAAGCCAGTGTGGCTTCTGTATCTACTCAGAGACCAAAAATCTCAACCAAGGAGGAATTTGGGTGCTCTTAGCTCACTTCCAAGATATTCAAAACAGTTGTGATGAACAACTTAACCTCTTTGTGCCTCTCTTTTTATGTCTGTGAAATGGAGACTCAAAAACACAAGAAATAGTCTAATTGTCTCCATTTTGACTGTGTTTACATCTCAAAGACGTGCCTGTTTCCCAAGATAAAAGCCCTGTTGCCCTTGACAGAGCGAATATCGTTACAGTTTCTTCTATACTGAACACAGAGGCAGGATCACACCAAGAGCAAACAACGTCTCTTTGTTCAGAGGATTGATTCTTTTTCTTGGTCACTGGATCTGGGAACACAGGGTCCCCTGGTTCCCACAGGTTCCTCTGGGGGCCATGTCGGAGCCTGGTCCTAAGTAAGCCCCCCCCCCCCGAAGGACCCCAACTTGTATTCTTGTTGAAACTGTCCCATTATCCGCGTGCTGGTGTCGGACGAGCATCATTTTGAAGATGCTGCCCGTAAGCAGAAAATAAAAGCATTCCGCCATCCAGGTGGATAAGGCTTAGGAGCTATAATGTGAGAGTAATTTCTCTGCAGAGGTAGAGGAGGAGAGGAATGGGATTATCAGTTGAAGACAGGCAGGTCAAAGTCTCTCCGGGGGTGACGGTATCTCCTGGCCAGGGGTGCTTTGTGCTCTGAAGAATTCACCCAAGTGGTCCCTGGGGTGCCAGCTGCAGGGGTTAATCTCCAGGCCTGGCATCACCCTTTGGGTGCTCCGTTCCTGCCCCCACCTCCTCCAGTAATTTCTAGTGATGGGACACCTGGTGGTCAGGGCACCTCAGTTCTAGCTCTGGTACTGCAGGGTGACTCCCATCCCTGGGCCTCAGTTTCCTCATCCACAAGGCAAACGGAGACAGATGATGGGCATCTCCAGGTGGAGAGAATCATGGCACAAGAAACAGGGAAGAGGAATGAAGCAAGGGGCACGCTCACTATCAAACCAGAAAGGAGTCCTTAACAAAAGGAAGAGGGAAAAGCAACATTTTCCCCAGAGAAGATGACCATTTCTAAGCGGGTGACTCCCTGTCCATCTTTGACTGCTCTCCAGTTCAGCCAAAGCGCAAGCTCCATCCGAGCAGGTGACCAAAAGTGACTTCCCACCCCGCCCCCGAGCTGAGGCGTTTGTCTCTTTTGTGGGGCATGAGTTTCCCAAGGCTCATCCTCTTCCCTCAGCAGGGCCTTGTCCTCTTACACCCGCACCTGGGACGGCTCTGGGACAGGCATGTAAACGGCCACGCTGATCGGGTGGGGAGCAGGGGGTCGGACTCAACACTCGGTATTTATACCATGCAAACAAACACCCAGCCAGACAGCCCAGCAGCCCCCTGGAGACTGACAGGTTTCTAAATAACTCACAGAAACAGATTCCCACTACTCGGGGCACCCCGTTGACCTTGGATGCAATTTGAAGACACAAATCAAAACCAAACGCTATTGTTGGATCTCAGTAGAGGCGCCTCCAACAGCTCCACCCACTCCAGACGGAGCCAGGAGCCAGGAGTCGCTGAACAACTGATTTGGATTCTCTGGCTTAAAAACCAAAGGCTTTGAGAGTCTAACAAGAGTATTAACCGCCTGGGACTCAAAAGGAGAAAGCTCTTCTCATACAAGTGTCCTTCCCTGGATCAGAAAAGTCCGTGACTTTTCTGATCACTCCCAGGCAATGTTACTGAGTCCAAGTTCGTGCTGCTCGCCACACAACAGGCCGATAAATCGGGAGACGAGGTGTTGGGGTGAGGAAAAATGACCTTATTGGGAAAGCCTGCAGACCGAGAAGATGGGAGACTGATGTCCTGGAGAACCATCTTCCCCCAGTCAGAACTCAGGCTCCTTTCATACTAAAAGGGGCGGGGGCGTGGTTGGTTGTTGCAAGCTTCTTGGTGTCGGAATCCTTTGTTCTCGCAGCTGCCCACGTGGGGCAGGTCCTGCTGTCCCTGTAAACCTCCCACAAGATAAACGTTATTTTCTATGCTGCAACTTTTTATCTTTATATGAATGGGAAACTGTTCCCCTCTTCCAGGTCAGAGCCTTGAGACTGGGCTCTCCTGTATGTTTCAGGCTCTGGGCCACATTCTTTTACAAAAAGGTGCAAGCCAGCAGGACTGAGCACTGGAAACAGCACAGGATTAGAGCCAAAGGAACATCTCCGTCAGCTCATCTGGTGGCAGCTAGCAGCCCACTTACTATTTAGATTTAAGCGGGAGTCAGGTGGCAGTCTTAAGTGGCCCTTAACTTCAGGGGACACCTAGCAAGACCTTCCCCTCAGTTCGGACTAAGCCTCCTTGAAACGAGTGTTCCTCTTCCAGCCTTTCACTGGGCGGTCGGAGAGCCAAGGGGGCTCGCTGGCCCGTAAACCAGCCCCCAGCCCCGCCCATAGCAAGGATCAGGAGTCACAGGGGAGTGGTCTTCCTCTGCGTGGGCTCGCACAAGTGTGCCCCTTAAAATACGTCATTGAGCTGATGCTGAGAGCTGTGGGGGTTGAAAAACTATTGAAAACTGGTGCCTGGCCAGATTTCTCACATGGCAGTGGCGGAGAACACCCCACCCCAGAGGTGTCTCGGCCACGACAGCCCAAATCGGTCAGACTCGGGGAGGTCAGTTGTCATCCGCAGAGACCATCTCAGCAGTTCCGGGGGACAGCCCTGTAGGAGAGCCATCCGGGAAGGGGTGGGGGTGAGGAGGGGCTGCTCACGGAGAAAGACCAGCCTTGGGGATTATGGGGCTTTTATCTTGTACTGCTGGCTCCTTTTAATAAGAGTTTAATAATTAATTTTACTGAATTTTAACCAAAGAGCATCTTGTGATTGATAATTAATGCAGAGTGGGATTTACCAGTCAAAAGGGTGTCGAGACCTCAAGAGAGCTCCTGGTTACTCCCCACTCCTCTCCAGCCCCCAGGTACCCACAGACCTACTTTTCTGCCTCTCTGGTCTTGCCTATTCCAGACAGTTTGGATAAATGGAATCATAGACTCTGTGGCTTTCTGTTCTTGGTTTCTTCGAATAATGTGCTGAAGGTTGGTCCCTGTTGTGGAATGGATCAGAACTCCATTGCTTTTCATGGCTGAAAAGCTCCCAGCTTTTGATAAATGATTAAGAGCAGTCACAGCAGAGTATCTCTAGCTTGTTGTGGGCCGCCACTGATTTTGAGGACGTCTCCATAGGTATGTGTGTTGTGGCCTCAGAGAGAGAAGGCTAGGCCACGTGGCTCCTGGTAGGGGTGTGCAAAAGCGCCACGTGAAAGACAGACCTTCCGCAAGGAAAGGAAGGGAGGAGGGAGGCTTGAGAGCTTTCTACATCTTAGATTTGTTGATGGAAAAATGAAGAACATAAAATTTCCCTACAGGGCCGTCCGGCTGTCTTTTGATTTTATTTTTTGTTTCTTGAAGAAAGGGACCCAAAGAGCTCACAGTAACTGCTGGAGTCCTGCTGACCACTGAGCCATCCTGGTTCATCCAGATGCCTTTTCTTTAGAAGCAGGAAATGTTGGGCTGGGAAACCCTGCTTGTTGAGTCCAGTAACCTTGGCTTTGTCTTAGGAGATACCAGCTTGTTACTGCTGATCTATCCAATGCTTAGGGAACAACGTGAAACAAATTTTTTTAGGAGCATGATTCAGAGGGGAAACCCAGGGGCTGAACTGATCTGCCTGAAGTGTCAGCATGCTTACCACTGAACCCGAGCACAGCCAGCACGGCGCAGAGTCCTACAGCTCTGACTGCCTGTGCCCCGGGGCTCGGTGGCCGTGCCTGCAGATGGGGCTGGGGTCCGCCTGCCCCGGTCATGCCTATCAAAGAGCCATAAGCCAATTGAGGCAGTTTGTAGGCAGAATGGGTGGTGAGCCGTCACTCCAGGTCTGGACTAGGATTCCAGCTTGAGCCTACGAGCGCCTGGAGATCAGAACTACCCCCACGCGCTTTGGAACAGAGTTAAATTCAGACAGAGCCACCAAGAGGAGGAAGGGCCGTGGTTTCTGGGTTGCAGCTCTTGGGCCGGCCCTCACGGCCACTTCCCCATTGCCACATGCTGTGCGCTTTCGAAGTGAGGTAACAAGATGTGTCAGTTCAAAGGCTGGTGGTTCCTTACAGCATGGAAGTTATCTGAATTTTGAGCAGATATGAGTGCAAATACGAACTCTCGCCATTTATTATCTGTGTGACTTTGTGAAAGGGACTTAACTTCTGTGAACTTTGGTTGCCAAATTACCTACTTCATAGAGTGCTTCATTCATTCACTTAGTCACTCAACAAACAATGACCAGATGCCTGATATGCCCCAGGCATTGTGCTAGGTGCCAAGAAAATACCTTCAACAAGCTTACAGTCTGGTAGAGATGTTTGAGTTAAAAAAGACATTTGCTGCACAGGATGAGAAGTGCTTTGGCTGAGGGACATACATGAGTATCTGGGACAAGTAGCCCAGATTAGGGCTGAGAAGCGTGGGGCCCTGGGGACAGCCCTGGTAAAGAGAAAGCAGCTTAGGGCAGCGTGCTGAGAAGTACCCATTTCTCCCCTGCTCTCACCCCTCCTCCTCCACAGTCGCAGGTTCCAGACTGACCTGTCCGCTGCAAAATTCCTCTAGGGAAGAGGGCACCGGGGCAGAGCTTTAAATAGGAGCAGCCCTCCTGGAAAGACAGACATTTGAGAATTGAAGTTCTCGCCTCTAGAAAACATCCCTTCCTCTCTCTTTTTCCTGGGAAGGCAAAATCATGCCACTCTAGTAAGAGGGACCGGAGAGAGAGATCACCAGCCTCATCGGGGCGCGGCTGCAGAGATGCCTCCCAGCCTCTGCCGGTTGCAGCCACCATCACAGAGCAGCCGGCACGACTGCCAGTGCTCCTGGCAGCAACCTGACTTGCAAAGCAAGCCGCCAAGCCCCGGCCCCCTCCCTGCCGGGCCCCCACGCTCCTGGAGACACTTTCCAACCAGGAGAGCCTGGCACTCGTGCCTGAAGTCAGCGGCCAGGGTCTGCCCGGCTCCTGGTACCTGGAGGAACCAAGATTGGCAAGGCTGCACCCTCCCCAGAAGGATAGGCCAACTCTTGAAGCACTAAAGTTGGTTAAAGATGCTCTGAAGTCATCATTCCCATTTCCTGTTTTGTTGTTGTTGACTTGATTAAGCAGGGTTTATTATGAGTGTTTACCTTTCCATGTAGAGCTGCTCGCCAGCCCATTCTTGTCCTTTCTGCCTTATCTCCCATGGAGTCAGGTGGCCTCCATCAGGGAAATCAGGGGTCTTCCTGTGATGCAGCCCCGCTGGGCAGGGCTACCAGGCCTAAGAGGACTGCCAACTGCCAACAACCCTCCCCCCCCACAGGAAAAATAGAAAAATACAGGTTTTCCCAAAGTCCGTCCTCGAAAGCAGTCAAAACAAAAATTCTTGCAGCAGCCCAAAAGGAGATCTTTGCTATTGCAAGTGAAGTGGTCCATCTTAGTTCCCCTCGCACCCCCGGACGGGCCAAGTACTTCTCACTCATTCCCTCTTGGGAGCATCCCATTAACAGAAGTCGTGGCAGGTGTGATTAGCCTCGATGTCTTTTTTAGAGGAAAGCCTGGAGCCCAGAGAGGTTAAGCCACCCGGAACAGGGCTGCCGTGCTCATTGCTGAAAAAACCAAGGCTGGACTCAGAGATGGAGAATCACTGGCCAGCTTCTCCCTTGGGGCACGAGCCCACATCCCTCCCCTAGTGGCACACTCTAAGGAGGGAAGAAATGCCATCAGGACACCAGGGATAAGAAAGGAGAAACATTTTCAGCTTCTCTTGAAAATTTTTACATTTGCCAAAGCTTTATGGTAAGGTCTTTCTGCAAGAAAAGCCAAAATACACACAAGAAGATAATATAGAGAGAGAGAGACCCCCTAGAGAGAAAAAGGAAATTGAGTCCAATGGGGACAAATAAAATGGCCTGTCTCTCTGCAGGCCTGTTAAGTATCTGCTGACCTTTCTCTTGCTCTCTCCCCCTCGTAACGACTCTGAAGCCAAAGGAAGCTGAAAGGGTTTTGATGGGTTAAAAAGCGGCGTTCCATTAAAGGGTCAGGCCTGGCGCTTTGGGCACCTGTCACTGAATTAACCAAATCCATCGCAGGCCCCTGTAGACTGACACTGAGGAGCTGGCGATCGGCGAAGGAGCATCTTGAGTCTGTTAGGACCAGCAGTGCCGAAAAACGAGCTAGTGTTTTCTTTGCTGGGCATGTGGCCCTCTCAGCAGAGCGCGGGGGTCAGGGAGCCGCCCTCCAGCGCAGGTCCCGAGGACAAACTCAGGTCCGCATCGTGAGCACTTATTCATGAGCACAGTCTTGGAGGCCCTGATCTGGATCCTGGGGTAGCCCACCCCACAGACCACTGAGCTGTGTCGTCGCGGGATCCTTTCCTCTCAGGGTGAGTGTTGTGAGATTGGAAGTCTTAACAGAAAAATGGTCAAAACTGACTCTGGAACAGAATGGCTATGGACCCAGAAATTGACTGGATCAGAACTGGAGGCAAAGAACCCACAGAGAATACATCAAACTCCCAACTCAAGTGGAATGAACTTCAACCTGGGTTAGGCTTATACATACATTGTGAAAAATCCAGTTAACAGAGAACATTTTTTAAATGCCTACGGCCCCATATTAGCCATCTTTAAAAAAAAAAAATTTCCCAGACCTGTACTTTGGGCTGATAGGTGTTCAAGGTAATCAGAACTGTATTTTTTAGATAAAGAGCAGCACTGGCATGTGGATGACGGGGAAAGAACACTGTGGCTGGTATTTGAGCTCTGACCACGCACTGGGCTCCACATTAAGCCCTTCGTGTGTATTACTCATCGACGCAGCAGCCCTAAGAAGATAAACCTGGTGTTGCTGGTGATGGTTCTTCAAAGGTGAGAAAACAAAGACACAAAGAAATCACACTGCCAAGAATACACAGCCAGTTAGGGGTAGACAGCATGGCTTTGAAAACCACGCTTTTAATCATTAGTACAGGCAGCTGTCTGTGTCTGCGGATTCCACATCTGTGGATTCCACCAACTGCAGATCGAAAATGCTCAAATAATTTTTAAATTCCAGAAAGTTCCAAAAAGCAAACCTTGAATTTCCTATTTATATGGCATTTACAGTATGTTAGGTGTTATAATTAGTCTAGAGATGGTTTAAAGTGTACGGGAGGATGCGTCGAGGTAGATGCAATTACTACAACATTTTGTATAGGGGACTTGAGCAGCCTCAGATTTTAGTATCCGAGGAAGGTCCTGGAACCCGTCCCCCAAGGATACCAAGGGACAACTGTATTCTGTAGTGTCTCCCATAAATAGGGAATGTTTAAAACAAGCCACTTTATTTTTCAGTTCCAAAGAGTAGCAGTGTGACATTCCAAGGATTTACAATGCTGACCTTCAATCCATGCAGAGGATGCAGGAATGCCCGCCCACACACGCCCCTCCTTCAGCAGAAAAGGAAGCAGAGACGAAGACAGATTTACAAAGTCAGAATTATCACTGAGGCCTCCTGACTTCCCAGAGTTTCTCGTCCCTCAAAATGGGGAACCAAAACCAAGGAGAATCAGCGATGGTCATGAATATTGATTCTTCGAGACGGAAGCACAAGACATGTCTTAATCAGCTGGAGTGGTTTCTCCGTAGAGTTTGAAAAGCCTGATACAGAAACTATAGATGATTTTAAAGTCCATCGTGAAATTCATCCTTACGTCATGAGAACAGTCTTACTTTGTGCGCATCACATCTCCACAGCTAGACGCCCCTTACAGATACAAACATGTTGAGCGTTATGTCCTCTCTGTCTTATTAGCATAGGTTTGTGCCAAGTAGACACCATGACTTGAACGTGTGGAAAAGAAGTGGGGATCAGAAATTGTCTAAACCCTCAGGACCTTGCTTCTCTCTTCTTTAAGGATAAAGTGAAATGTATTGAATGCCTGTGCAACTGATATAAAAGCTCCTGACCTGTGTTAACCCCCTAAAGCTGCTTCCGTTGCTCCTTGGAGTGAGTTCCATCCCTGACAGCAGACTCTTACCAGGCCGCCTGATCTAATTCTCTGAGCACGCAGGCTTGGGGTTTTCTCCCATTGGTGTGCTCCCATTTTAATTAAAGGCCACCTAGCTGGGGTTGAGCATCTCCTGTGGTCCTGTAGCCCTCGGGGGGTGTGGCAGCTCATTTTTATTTGCTGAAGGTATGAATGCACCGAGATGTGAGTGAGTGACTGCCCTACTTGCCGAGTGATCAGAGCAGAAGTGAAAGCAGGAAGTAAGTGGGTTTTTTAGTTTGTATGTTTCATCCAGAGCTCGGAGGTTATTCCTGGCCTTGAGTCTGATGCTTCTTACAAGAGAACTCCTTGCTCACCAGCAAGTGTTTGGAAAGCAGGCAGCACCATTGAGGTGGCCAAGAGCCCTTGGAGAAATGATCACTTACTTAACCATCAGCTTGAAATAACTTTGTCCTCGCTTGTGGCCAGGTCCTCCTGCTGTGTTAGAAAGAGCCCAGGACAGAAGTCACAAGAGTAACCCTGACATCAGTTACTTATTTAACCTCTGGCAGTCCCTTAACCCCTCTCCACTGGGCTTGCTTTATCTGTGGGAGGAGGAGGCTGGCCAGATGGCCCCCGGGATTCAGCATAATGGACCCTCTAGGAGCAGCAGGAAGTTACTCAGAGAGAGGTCATGAAGAGGCTTGGTGACTCAGCCTCAGGACAGAAAGAAGACAAGGCTCCCCAAAGTCCTGGTGAAGAATCAGACACTAGAGTCAGCTTCCTCTCCAGCCTTTATTTCCGCCTCTTTCTGAGGGCCCCCCCATGTGCTGGTCCTAGCGCTGGTAAACACTGGCTGGGGAGGAAGTCTCATGGAGCCAGGGCCCCTCGCCTGTCCCTGCCGTGCCTTCACCCACTCGGAAAGAGCAGGACACTAGCCCTTCTCGGCCCTGGCCTCCCGCGTACACAGGATGTGGGAATCCTGCAGACCAGCTAATAGGATCCAGTAACCAGGGCCCGCTCGTTAAGTGTTTTTAGTGTTCCCTGCTGCACTCGGGGCTCAAAGGCTGTACTTACTGGCCACTTTCGTCTGCTTTCCATGGATAAACATTTCCCATCGCCTCTTTTATACATGATGACATGAGGCCCAGAAAGGGGAAGTGGAGGACCCATGATCACTTGGGAATCACACACCTGGGTCAGAAGCCATGCATCTACATCCAGGACCAGCCATGGTCCCAACCGTGGCTACCGGCACAGTCTCGATGAAACCACTTCTGGTCAGTTGTTCTGTCTTTGTTTTCAGGGCAAGGCCAAATTACTAAGGCTGTTCTTGTTTTTTCTTTCAGTTGACGTATAATCAATTTGCAGTGTTGTGTCAGTTTCTAGTGTACAGTGTAATGTTTCAGTCATCCACATACATAGATAAACTCCTTGTCATATTCTTTGTCATTACAGGTCACTACGAGATATTGAATACAGTTCCCCGTGCTATACAGTAGAAACTTGTTTTTCACTAAGGCTGTTTGTTCTTAATCATGATTCTTGTTGTTTGTTAGTCTTTGATGGAAAGCTACTGATACCAGGGCACCTCTGGGTAGAAAACCAGAAGAATCCAGCCAAGAAGAGAAGGAAGGGGGAGGGTGCAGCTCAGTGGTACAGCGTGTGCTTAGCACGCAGGAGGTCCTGGGTTCAGTGCCCAGTACCTCCATTAAAAAAGTAAAAATAAATATGAATAAATGAATAAATAAACCTAATTAACCCCCAGTTTTAAAAAAATTATTTTAATTTTTAAAAAATAAGAGAAAGAAGTAACCCTTGTCATTTACAGCCTCGAGAGGAAAGGAAAGGCCCTGAATAGGACGGAAAAGATGTGGCTTGTCCTTCCTACTTAGAGTCACATTGTTGCTCGTTTGTAAGCATCGTTTCACTCGTAAAGTTAACCATCCATTAGTGAGTAAGAGCTGCTCCCACTAATTGGTGGCCCCACGTGGAAAGGAACATAGTCAGAGGTTAGAGAAACGGGCCAGGTGCCCGGACGCCCACTTCTGGTTCCATCTCTGCCTTGCTGGGTGGCCGTAGGCACTTTCCCCTAATTTCTCTGAGCCTCGTTTTCCCCAAGAAGAAAGGTTCCCACTCGCTCTTCCTGGGGGGGTGCTAAAAGATCAAAGAAAGAAACGCCTGCTTTTTAAAGATGCCCAGATGAAGTGCATTAGAAAGACCTTTTTAATAGGTATTAATTAATAAAGCCTTTGATAACTGATGGACCCATGTGTCTGAGCTCTGAGTTAGCCCCTTGGGCATGGCTGGCCTTAGGAATTAGGCAGAATCCTGAGGGTCTCGCCCAGTCACAGCCATTGTGTGCCTGTGAGTCTTTCTGTGGAGTCACAGAGCACGTTGGCATCCTTACCTGGTGGCTGGGTTATGGTGGCTGCACCGAACCAGGGAGGCTCCCCCGAAATGACTGAGAAGATCAGGGGTCGCCCCCAAACCAGCACATCAGAGCCCAGTGTGCCCTGTTCACAAAGAGGAGGCCAGAGCAAGCCAGAGGTGGACAGGCTAAATTTCTACACTTACTTAGAGATTTCTGGGCCACAAATGATCAACTTTTATTCTTTTAAACCCCAGTGAGAGGGCTTGAGTTTAAAAAAAAAAAGATTAAGAAAAGAATTGTTTTGGTTGTTTTGGAGTTAATCTCTTTTATTTGCCAGGATTTGGGAGAAGTAAGAACACCTAGGAATCACACTAAGATCTGAGTTCACTGAGCACTTACTTTATACTGATACCTTGCCAAGGATCTGTTGCTTCTACCTTAGAGGAGCCTTATCGCCATTTTACAGATGGGAAAACTGAGGCTAAAGGGCATGCTGTCACTTGCTAAGGCCAAACAGTTTGGATGCAGGGGAGTCAGGATTCAGGCAGTGTGCCAGGCCACTTTGTTCTGTGTGCAACCTCCACCTGAGGTCAGTGGCAGGGATCTGTTAGCTCTGGTGCTTTTGTGTCTGTAGTGAAGTTCAGGTGGATGGTCTGTAAATACCTAACAGTGGGGGTCAGAGAGGAACTTTGCACCTTTCATCGAGGGGCTTAGCGTAGCAGAGCATCAAATAGGAGCGTGAGACTCAGACCTGTGACTTGAGCAATAGACTCCGCGGAGGTATTTCATCTGTGATCTGACACAAGGCTCTCTGCACATGTAGGACCTGCTTTCCTTGGAACTGAGCTGAAAGGAGCAAAAGAAATCCAGTTTTCCTTGGGCTTCAGAGCAAAACATACTCTGAGCCACAGACAAAAGAGGAAGCGCAGGAATAAGGGGGAATTGAGGTCCTCCTCCCCCAAGGCAGACAGGAAGAGCGTAGATTCTGCACAGCAGGTTGTGAAAAGAAGGCAGCCCAGTTTGACAAAGGGGTGGAGTCCTTTGGCCCGGCCCTGAGGTTGGTGGGACACAGAAATTGCCGTCTTATCTTTAAGGAGAAATGTGAGCAGATCAGAGGGGCCAGGGCCCCAGGTGAGAGGTCTCTAGGTCTGAGATGAGACTCTAAAAGCATATGCCTGAACTCAGGGGGCGGAGAAAGGGAGGACCCTGGGGAAGAATTGGCCATGCCCAGGATGAATGTCTGTTCGACCCGTCTTTGGGCTAAATAAACTTAAATTCTAGGTCTATAGGAGAGGCTGCAGTATGCATCAAACATAAACGTAAATGTGTATAACTTGAATCTCTTTTGATGTTTCCTAGAGAGTTGAAGTAACTTTCTTTTACTTCCGATGAACTCACCCCATCCCAGAGCCAGGCTGCAGCCCTACTCCCTCCAGCTTCTTAGTGAACAGGCTCACTGACCAAGGAGAAATGTTCCCCAGGGCCAGAGGGGGCCAGGCGGGCAGTGCCAGCATCTCTCTTTGCTCCCACTGTTCAGAACTGCCTTAATTTCCCTGTCCCCCTTGCCAAGGGCAGCCTGCCCCTGGCTGCAGCATCCTGGCCCCGGGACTCCTGATTTTCTTTGCGCAGCAGAGAGAAGCAGGGGCGTGACAGGCTCATAGTGTTATCTTGAGTTGCCTGCCCCCACATAGGGTCCTAGCAGACCCCGCCCTTCTCGAGCCATCCCAGATCACCAGGGCGAGTCCGGGCTCTTACACATTAGTGGGCAGGAAGTGGAGTCCCGATGGGAGGCTGGGAATTTGACCGCCTTTCCAGTTCAGCAGTGGAGGGAGGACGCTCTGCTCAGCACTGCAGGCAGAAGGCTACTGCTCCCTTCTGAGAGCCCGCCCTCCTCTGCTGCTCCCCTCCCTCCCCTCCTCCCCTCTTCTCCTTGGAGGGAAAAGTCTGCAGAGCTGGGAACTGTCTCAGAGAATTCAACAAAGGCCGGGCAGAGCAGGGAACTACTTGAAAAGAACTTGTTTTGTTCCCATTGAGAAGCCTGCAGGAAAATCCACACCCACGTTGCCGGGGTTTTGAACTGGAGAGCAGGCGTGTGTGTGTGTGTGTGTGTGTGTGTGTGTGTGTGTGTGTGTGTGTGTGTGTGTGTGTGTGTGTCTCAAGCAAGAGACAGAGGAGGTAGAAACAACCGTACAGGCTCAGCTTTGATAAGGAAATTGCCAGCTGTAAATTCAGCCGCAGAGAGAGGACGCCGGCCGTGACCCACCCGCTCCTGAACTTCAACTGCATTGTTTTCTGTCCAGATATTCCAGTGGAGACAGTTGGAAAACCTGTATTTCAGAGAGAAGAAGTTTTCTGTGGAAGTTCACGACCCACGCAGGTAAGCTCGAAAAGTCTTTTTCCCCTGGGAGTGCGTGGCCAGCTGGCATATGATTCATTGGACTGTTTTTGTGTTGTCACTGTTCGTGTTAGTTTGGGGTAGGGGAGAGAGGGCGGTTGATGGGGAGAATAGAGTTCCAGTCGGCCAGAAGAGCTTTGCTTCGTTCTGCGTGTTGGTAAATGAGCTCATGTGTCTGTGAAGTTAACACTGCCGTGGTCCTTTCATCGGCTGCACGTGCTCCTTGCCTGCAAGCCTGGGGGTCTTAGGAAAGATGTGTAGCGCTTTGGAGCGATCACCCACTTAAGCTGGGCGGTGGTCTGAGTCCTTTTAGGAAGTTTTTGCCGGAGAAGAGTCTGAAGGGTAGCTTGTCAGAGCCTCAGAGAATGTTTCAGGTGGGACGGTCAGTACCAGAAGGAATCTACAGCTGAAACAGTTATGCTGAACTGTTTCGTTCCGGGAGCTGTAATTTTAGGGTGTTCACTGCTCGCTGTGGGTGAATGTGAAAGAAATACAAGTCTTTTTCTCTCTGTCTCACACTGTATCCCAGAAAGTCAAAATCAGTGCACTCCCGAGTCCCAGGTGCCAAACAATAGGTTCCGGTTTTGGCATGCTGCAAGCATTGCATGGAAGGTTCTCGGGGCAGCGTGTACCACGGCCTTTCCTCTCTTTGTCTGCTAGTCCTGGAGTTGTAGGCAGCCAAAAACAGGCCTGGCACTTAAGGATAAGTCAGTTCCAGTAAGTCAAGCCGACTTAGAGCAAGAAGGGAGCCCTGGGAAGACAGTGAAGAGATTGGCTCTGTAATGGGGTGTTAGGTGCGGTCGATGCTCGAGTCCTGGCTTGGGAAAGAGGACTTGCTGGCACCAGCTCCCCACACACATGGCTTCTGGGCACTCAAAACAAGCCGCGATACCTCCCAGAAAGCTCTCAGCGTGAGAATGAGATTGGCCCCATCAGAGGGCGAGGCTTGTGGGGAGGTCTCTGTTCCTGCAGCCAGTGATAACCCAGGAGGACTGATGTGGCGTTGACTGGTCATGTAATCTGCGTGAGACAGCACTGCCGTGTCGGGGGACAGCTCCCCCGACGCCCCATGGTTACTACACAACGAGCAAGTGGAGAACATCTCAGAGATTCCGTGTCTCCACAGTGAGGTGACAACGGGACCATTAGCAGAAGGACAACCTGTGCAGTGTTTTTCAGGGTCCTGTGAGGAAAGGTCTCATGGGCCACAGACCCTGGCTCTGCAGAGCAGGAGTCCACTGGTGCAGGCCAGGCTGGGGGGAGAGAGAGATGCAGAACATCCCCAAGTGCATGTTGCCACAAGGGGTCAGATGCAGAAAGGGGATGACCGGCAAAAGAAAGACTGGAGATTGGATGATCCTCAGGGACTGAGCTAAGGACTAGTCAGACTCTCCAAGCCTGTGCTCTGCTGGGAATTCTGCTAATGCAGAGGTACCTTGGACACATCCTTGAGAGAGAGAGGGAGTTTGTGTTGTCTCTGAGTCTTATCCATGATGCTGAATTCCCTTCCCTTTCCCAAGGCCCGGGGATATAGCGAAGAGTCCAAACCTCACACGTTCCTGTTACGTGGGCTCCTAGCCTATTAAATGAAAGAGATCCATCTCACGTTTGTTGAGTAGCTTCCACGTTCGGGCGCTGTTACCGTTACTGAAGGCAAGTTTATGTGCCCATCGCACCAGGAGGCCAAACTGAAACATCGAGGTTTGGAGCAGAGAAAGGTTTATTGCAGGACTAAGCAAGGAGGACAGGGTGTCTCACGCCCAAGAAAACCCCCAACTCCCCAAAGGGTTTCAGCAAAGCCTATTTAAAGGCCAGGTGGGGTCAGAGGGTGTCGCAGGGTACATGATCAGCTCGTGCACAGTTCTCTGATTGGTTGATGTCAAGGGAACAGTGTGGTCAACCCTGTCAACCCCGAGGCGCCAGAAGGTCTGTGGGCCAGGTGCTTTCGATCATCACATAGTTAATTTCTTCCCTTTGGTGGTAGTTTTTAAGCATCTGAAAAACTCAGGAAATATGCATGAGATACTGTTATGTGGGTCCCTCAGAGAGGAGCTACCGCAGAGGATCTGGGGGAGGGTCTGATCCTGGAAGCCCCACAGGGTCCTGCTCGGTCACGTTATGCGTCCTGGGATAACGAAAAACGCCTAAGACAGGGTCCGCTGCCCTAGTAGAACTTCTAGCACAGATGGGGAGACACACAGAAGAAGGAACTTGATGTTTATTAAGTGTTTACCATTGGCAGCCACTGTTCTCAATACCTGGACAGTTATCTCCTTGGGTCCTCACTGTGACCCCAGGAAATAGGTACCAGCATCCTGTTCTACTTGGGAAACAGGCTCAGAAGAAACAAAGTAACCTGCTCCCAGTTACAAAAAGCTAGCTGAGGGGTGCAGGCAGGATTTGAACCCAGGGAGTTCCGGCTCGAAAGCTCTCATGCCTTACCACCATGCTCTGCACGGGCAGCAGGTACCAAGTGCCAAATGGTGGCCAGAAGCCAGGCTGGTGAGGAGAGGCTTCCAAGAAGGGGAGATCTGAGCTGTGGATGTAAAGCTCATGGTGGGCTCTCAGGGGGTAAAGATGCTGGTAGGAGGGAGATTTCTGTAGAAGGGAACGGAGGGGCCCAGGGCCACCCGGGCACAGAGCGTAAGCACGTACCCTCATCCGCTCCAGGAGAGGGGCCTGTCCACCCAGAGGCCTGCAGGGAGAGGAGAGGGGAGGCACGGAGAGGCCAGGGATGCGGCTTCCTTGATGTCAGAGGTGGGAACCCAAGGTGACTGGCCCTTTCCAGACGCACACCGCAGCAGGCAAAGGGAAGTGTCTCAGGTTAGCAACTTGGGTGAGCGACAGAGCCAAAGCTGCCACCGGGTCTCCCGCCCGCAGTGCAGCAAGTGCTCTTCTGCGGCCTCCTGGCGCTCCTCCAATTAATGTGTCATCCTATGGCTGTTGCCTTGTTTATTTGAACATGGAAGAGCCGTCTAATGGATGGTTCAGGGGTCAGCGCCTCTCCCAAACAGGAAGGAAGCCAGGACCGATGTTGTGGGATGACGAGTGCGGGGCGCAGCCATGCCCTAAGGATGTCGGTCCTGGGACACGGGCAGGATGGGGGATGGCTCGGCCGAGGGGGCTTCTGTGACAGATCACAGGAGATGCTGCAGGGTTTGTTCTCCTGCGCACACGTCCTCATTCGGTACCCACCGCTGTTTCTGCGGTTCTCTGGGCGTGGCAGATACTCAGTATCTAAGGTTTAGGCAAAGCAGAGAGTCGGTGGGGTGCGAAGGGCCTGAAGGGAACACTGTGGAGATGAGATAAATTAATAACCGAGGAAGAGGATCACTCTCGGAGCATCTGGTTTAGGTGAACTCCCAGGCCGGCCAGCCTCTTCCTCCTCCTCCCCCGCCTCCTCTGAAAAATACGCTGAGCCCGGGGCTGCACCCACCACAGCCACTGAAACACATTTCAAGTTACTTTTCTTTTCTAACTCAGCTTTTTTGGCAGGAAAAAAAAAAAAAAAAAAAAGATGTATTTACTCCCAGGATCAGCTATTGCTGTGGAAGCCAGAGCGGGCATTCAGGTCACCGTGCGGAGACCATGGGGGTTACCTCCTCACCGTCTCTGCTGCTCCTTTTCCATTATTTTCAACCATGTGTCCCTTTGTGAGCTGGCATTTTCTCTTAACTTTTTGCTGTAACCAAAGGGAAGACCAGTACTCTGTTTACAATCAGTAGCATTAACTAACCACCAGCTTTGAATTCCTCCTTGAAAGTGGGTCTGAAGGACACTTCCTGTTAAGTCTTGGCACCCCTACCCCCACCCCAAGGGAGGTGGTGGGGACAGCTTCTAACTTTCTTCGAGGGAAAACTGGCCATGAAAGGAAAGTGATATTCACAAGTCCTGACTGCCCCAAGTTTCTCCCCAATGAGGTAGCTCAGTCTTGAACACACATTTTTTTTCTGAAGTGCACCCCAAACCTCACCCACTGTGCCGCCACCTGCCCCCCCACATCCACTCGCATACACGCGCATAAGCAAACACGCATTCTCCGACTTCACTTGTAAAATAACCCACCCATCCTATAAAACACTTCGTTGAGAGCATGATCCTATAACTCGTTTTTCCCTTGATACCATTAATGTGGTGAATTGTGTTGGGACCAGCCTTTCCCACCTTCGATTTAAAGCCTCTCTCTACTCCATGCGTCTGTTCTCTGTGTCTCCTCCATGAATGAGCACGTGCGGGTGGGGTAGTGGGGAGGGATCGGCCAGGCTCGTTTCTTCCTGCCTTCCCTCTCCTGATCCGTTACACCCTGCCTGCCCTCGGAATATATTTGAAATTGGTACCCAACTCTTTCCAGGCACATTGCTTGAGAGTAACATAAGGCCTCCTGATTCCCTTGGATGCTTTGGCCTGTGGCAAACAGAAGAGAATTTCCTCCTCCTTCACCATAGGCAGCATTTCCTGGTTAGTAAAGGATGTTATCAAAGGCTGTGTCTGTCTCTGAAATTTGTCTTGGTCCAGTGCCAGGAGCTGAAGCCCAGAGAAGACCGTCCTGTGACCTACAATGACCCATCTTATTCCAGATAAGGCAGAGGCTTGGCCAAATTCTGAACCCTAAGGAGCCAGCAAATCCTAAGACTGGCATTATTCACAGTGGCCAAGATGTGGTGTACAAACACCACGGAGTATCGTTCAACCTTAAAAAAAACGGAGATCCTGCTGTTTGCAACAACACGGGTGGACCTGGAGGATGTGATGCACTGGAATAAGGCAGACACGGAATGAAAAGGCCCTCACGATCTCACTTCTGTGTGCAATCTAAAAAAGTCGAATATATAGAAGCAGAGAGCAGCGGAGCAGTTACCAGGGACGGGGAGGTGGGGGAAACAGAGCAACGCTGATCAAAGGGCACAACGTTGCAGTTGCATAGGATGAGGGAGTCTGGAGACCTAATGTCTAGTGTGGTGACTGTTGTCAATAGTCCTGCATTATACACTGGAAACTGACTAAAAGTAAGTAGATTTCACGTGCTCTCATCACACAGACACAGCGGTAACTGTGAGGAGGTGAAATGTTCATTAGCTTGACTGCAGTGATCATTTCACTGTGTGTACGTGTATCAAGCCATCATGTTGTGTACCTCAAATAGAATCAATTTTTATTTAAAGAATAAAACAAAAAGATGGCCTTTGGCAGCCCATTTCGTATGCACGTGTGTGTGTGTGTGTGTACACACAAGTACACTCGCGTTCATCTGTCTGGCCTTCATGCCAGAACTTCTAAGACCCGGTGGGTTCTCAGTAAAAGCTGTCCACCCAGGAGCAGAGTCCCTCATGGTACACGTGACTGAACCTTCTGATTCTTGCTTCCCCAGGGCTTCGGTGACAAGGAGGACGTTCGGACACAGCGGCATCGCAGTGCACACGTGGTACGCGTGTCCGGCGCTGATCAAGTCCATCTGGGCCATGGCCATCAGCCAACACCAGTTCTATCTGGACAGAAAGCAGAGTAAGGTAAGCCCCTTTGCTGGGACTGGGAGGACCTCTGTGGAGACCAGAACTTTGACTGAGCTGTGAGCTCACCTAAGTGTCCACGAGGGCCCTTGTCTGGATCTTTGGTTTGGGGCACTGGGAATTGGATGGGTGGGGGAGGCACTGCGTCCCTTGCTCTGAGAGGTGCACGGGTACAGCCTGGCCTCTTAGGGCTAGAGGAGGCAGAAACAAGATCAGCTCTTTAAGAGGACGACACGTTTTCTGCAAACTTGGTCAGCCACAGTCAGAGCCACTCAGACTATTTGCCGCAGCCAGGTAGGGCCCTTTTGAGGAATCCCACCCGTGCTTCTGAACCTCAGGAGCTCTCCCGAGAACAAGCAGTCAAGCCCTGTTGGTGTGTAAACAGTGGCATATTGTTTTCTTTTTGAGGCAAAAAAAAAAAAAAAAAGCAACCGTCTTCAACTCACAGACACCACCTAACCGTTGAGGATAATTGCTGTGAAAACCCCCCAGGCTTTTCCAGCTGCCAGCTCTGTTTCTTAAAAATGCAAAGCTGGAAACACACACACAAGCAACAGCTCTGTTTCCCTCAGGTGGATCTGGAGCCTCCGGCCTTGGTAGACAGCCATCCTCCAAGGGGGGTTGACCCAGCTGCAGCTCAGACACGGGGGCATTTTCTGGTGGGTGAGAAGATGACGTCTCCTCGGCTCACACACGGCTTACATCACCGCTCTGCCCCTCTTCCTGCAGCCTCGCCTGCCCAGCTCCCCTTGCACGCCCCGCACAAGCCACTCCCATGCATTACCCCTCAGGTGAAAAGCCGTATCAAGATGGGCTCTGTGTCTTTCTCAGGATCCTGCTGTCTTGGGAGGGTGGGGGGTGGAGTACAGAGCTACAGAGGGAGACTGACCTTGGCCCGGGCCTTGTCGGTCCCACCACCCATGGGAGGTCTCATCCCATCGTGTAAGTTCTCAGGAGGGGAGGAGGTGGCAGGACCCTGGGCCCAGGATTTATTGGACTGGTGCACTCTTGGATCCTTGCGGCTTCCTCTTTTGCCTTATTTTCCTTCTGGATGGAGTTGCTCTTTCCTTGGCTTGGGGAAAGGAGTGGAGGGACATTGTTGGGGTTGAGTGGGAGTTAAGAGAAGGACAGTGAGAAAATAGGACAGGAAGAAAGCAAACAGCCCCTCAAGTCATAGTTCAATTTCAAGTCACGGCCTTTGTTACCTAATGAACCTTCTCCTCTGCTAAGTCCTCTCCCTGGCCCCGGCTTTGGTCATCTTCTGGGGAGAATGGGCACAGGGAGGAACCTTTTTGTTGCTAGGACTAAGTGAGAGTGTTCCCCAGCTCTCCTGGCGATGATGGGCATTGGCACAGGGCTTTGAGGCCTGATTAGATCAAACAGAAGCAGGGCCAAACTGTTCTGAGTCATGCTTTAGATTGAGACAGTGGGTGGGTGTCAGTGTGGCAAGAGCTGGAGGTCAGACCCTTGGGACTGATCCATCCTCCGTATTGTTGGGTGATGCACGATGAGGCATCAAGAGCTTGGCAGCCCTCCTGAGCCCCAATGCCAATTCCTCTTGTGGGCAGACCCCCCACACACTGATAACCATTTTGAACAGGAAAAAGAAAAAGCTTATTTCACCAGAAGGATGGTACAGTTGCTGTTTGAACTCCTCCTCCCTATGCTGGCTTTTTGCACTGGGGGGGGGGGTCTCTTGGGTATCTCAGGAGGCCCATTCTTCGGGCTCTGCCACCACCCTGTTGTTGAAGATGGTCCGGAGAAGCCTGATTCAACAGGCTTACAGGTCAGCCCACGGACACAACAAGCAAACCTCAAAAAGTAACTGTCAGAGACCACTTATTAACAAGAAGTGTCTTTTAAAAGGCTTGCAGCAATAGGGGTCTTTCAGCCGTCGCTCTCAGCAGCCCCTGGGGGACTGCAGGAGTTGCACTGACTCCCAGGAGCAGGAGAATTTTCCCCAAATAAGCTTTGAATGCTCACAGATGCTCCAGAGACTCTGATTTCTTCTTCTTCTTCTTCTTCTTCTTCTTCTTCTTCTTCTTTGTGTGTGTGTGTGTGTGTGTGTATTTTTTAAATGGAGGTACTGGGGATTGAGCCCAGGGCCTCGTGCATGCTAAGCATGCACTCTTACCACTGAGCTCTGCTCTCAGCCCAGAACCAGTGCATTTCTTGTTGGAACCAATTCCTCTGTCTTCAGGGACAGGTGAGGAGTGAGTTCCCCTACAGGGAGGTCCAGGGACTCTGCTTCCAGTTCTGTGACTCTGGCTGAGTCTCTCCTCACTCCTGCTTGCTTTCCCCAGTTAGAGAACAAGAAAGGAAATCTCCGACCAAAGTCACTGATTGGTCCAGGGACACAGTGTTTGTGAAACTGCTTTAGGAGAGGTGTTCTAGCTTTTATGATTGCCATTATTAATCCAGCGTACGGTGCCCTGGCCAACACCTGTGAAATGTTTACATTCTCTAAAAGCTCCCCCAAATTAAGTCAGAGATGATAAAATTCACCTTAGGAATTGTGTTACAACACCTTTCCTTTCTGGAATGTTCTTCAGACGATGGTGATGTGACCCACTTCTAGTTGGCAGTACGGGTATGGGTGAGTGACGGCTGACAGGCCCAGGGCAGAGCACTTCCAAATATTTCTGAACAACCAGTGCTGGCTGGCAGACTGGCCGTTGCTGCACACTTGACTGTATCGGGCCGTGCCAACCATTCCTTTCTCTGAAGGGCTTCAGCAAAGCCCAGGCCTCCCGAGGGCTGCTTCTCAACCCCAGAAACAAGTGCAGTCTAGCGGTCAGAGTCAGCGGGGGTGGGCAGTCGGAATCGGAACAGGCTATAAATCAGGGCCTGGCAGTCATCTGCTAAATGAGGTTAGATTAATGAGTCAGCTGGATATTTGGGGGGGGGGGGGTCTCATGTGTTCTTCCCCGAACACTTGGTTATTTTCTTTTCTCAGGCTCCTAGGGCACGTCATTTAAGAAATTCTCTCTCTCTCTTTCTCTCTCTCTCACACACACACACGCACATGCGCGCCCTCCATCACCAAAGACAGAGCAGAAAGAAACTGTCTTCGTTGGTTTCCAGCAGCTCATTCAGAACGATGTGGGCACCAGTTACCTTTGGTAAATTATACCTGCTGACCCCAAAGATTAGAAATGTCAGCTGGATCCCGGCAACCTGTGTACCCCAGAGCCCAGGAATGTCTTGTAGAGTCTGGAGGAAAATATTGGAAAGTTTAAATTGTTCAGGGTAAATATTAGTCACTTTTCCTCTGAATTCAGATTGAGGACTTCTTGAGTTGGCCCCACACCCTGTCCAAACATCTTTCCTTCTTCTTAATCTTTTTTTTTTTCCTTCTGATCCAGTCTGCTATTCTTCATTGCATTTGGATTAAAAACCCAGTGAAAGCATGATAGGGGGCCCCTTAAACCTTGCTCACAGGATGTCCATAATAATGCTTAGTAAGACAAGACCCTCATAGCAAAACGTCCAGAAATTTGGAAGCTCTTCTGCGTTGGCCAGAAGACTTAATTCTGCAAGGAGAGATCTCCCCATCAGTCCATCTCCCCATAGTGCTCCCTCCTTCTGGTCCTTCTAGTCGTGAGATTTCCAATCTAGAGAGAAGCTGGTAGCCTTCTAGAATTTCTGTGAAATAAATCTCTCTTGGGAAGTATGTCTGTTGTCCTTTTCCGTATTTTGTTTCCTGCTTCCGAGATTGGTGTGGCAGGAATGGTGGGGGGGTTGGGGATGGGGACAGGTCTTCCGTGTGATTAATGAGATCCCCCCAAATATCCAGTTGAATCATTAATCTAACCTCATTTAGCAGATGACTGCCAGGCCCTGATTTATATCCTGTTCCAATTCCGACTCCGGTGGCCTTGCCGTCTCTTGTCTAATTCAGCCCTGACATCACAACTCTGTGATGCCGGTTGTAAGAGCTCCCATCATACAACAGGGAGAGGCTGAAAGTCAAGGTCAAACGGTGATTCACTGGGAAGAGTCCAAATTTCAATCTGGATCATTCTGACTTCAGAGCCTGAACCCAGGCTAAGTTGGTCTGTGTCTTCATGAGTTAATCTTATGTAACTGCAAGCGTGGGCCTTGGTAAAAAGAGTAGTTCCTTCCTGAAAGAAAGGAAGGAATGGATTGTGCCTCCTGTAGTTTGCTCCAAAGATAAAACTCCGCCAGGTGGAAGCTACTGATGTCCTGTGTCAAAATGAAACAGAAGCGCCCCTGCTTTCTGCGACAAGCCAGAAAGCCCTGCAGGGCCCGGCAGCTGGGATCCTTTTATGAGCAAGGAAGCCCTAACCCGAGGAAGGCAGGCTGGTTCTGAAGGCAGGAGCAGAAGCGGAAGTCGGAGAGGAGACATTGAGTCAGGGCAGGACCAGTGAGCTGGAAGCGGGGGAGGAGGGAGACGGGTCGGACCCGGTGAATCTAACAAGCAAAAGCCTCAGCATTTGCTCTGCCCCTCGGGCTCTCGTCTTGTCCACATGAGGAGAGTGCTTGGCAGTCAGAGGTCACTGTCTTTCACTGATGTCAGCATCAGTGCGGGGCCAGAGGACGGGCAAAGCTTCAGGGTTCAGACAGATGTCACTGGACAGCTGTGGGCACCTGGGCACAGGATGTAAGCGAGAGAGCCGGGCGATGGTCTGCCCACCCTCCATGGCTTCTGAGTCGCGGGCAGAGTTGGGCTCACACGGGCCGAGTGTGGTTAAGTAATTCCCCCGAATCAGGACTCTAGCGAGGTCCGTCTGACTCCTTGTCCACACTCGCAGGCCCTGGACATACCACCTGTGGGGTGACAGGCTTAGAACATTTCTGGCCCGAGTCACCTCTCGTCCTGTCTGCTCCTGCAGGGAAGCCCCAGGGATTAGCTGTGGGCCGCAGGGACACACAGAGAAATACTGCAGTTTGGGCGGTGAGTCCGTTTACAAGATTTCAGGATGACAAGCAGTTGGGCGATCACTGTCACCGGCTTGGCTTGTCATCGCTCGGAGGGGAACGTCCCTGTCCCCCGTCTGACCTGCATAACCTGGTTGTCTCTCTAGTCGAAAATCCATGCCGCCCGGAGCCTGAGCGAAATCGCTATCGACCTGACGGAGACGGGGACGCTGAAGACGTCCAAGCTGGCCAACATGGGCAGCAAGGGCAAGATCATCAGCGGCAGCAGCGGGAGCCTCCTGTCCTCAGGTGAGCAGGGTGTCTGTCCGGGCGCCGCCCTCACAGACCCCGAGAGAGCTACACACCCCCACCCCGAGGCAGGGCTTCCACCCCAGGGGCTCTGAGGAACGTGGGGCCCGCCAGGCAGCAGCTGAGACAGCTCGGCAGGCTCCCCGGGAGCTGGCTCTGGTTTCCAGACCAAGGTTCGCAGCCCAGTGGGGATCTGAGAAACCTGCGAAAGTATCAAGATGGGGGGCGGGGGCGAAGCAGCAGAAGCACACCGTGCGGGGAGGACTGTCGGGCACACTCGTCTCTTCAGCCGCCTCCAGAGCCTTCTGGACGCTGATGGCTGATCTCAGGAGTGTCCGCTCCAAGGACGGAAGGTGGGGATCGCTTCACTCAGGGGCTGCCGGTCAGGGTCGTGGTGCTGAGTGACCCACGTTCTGTTCCTGGGAGAACTTTTGAAAGGAGAGAAAACCCTTGATGGTTTGTCAAGGCGAGACTTGCTGTCACAGAGTGTGGTCTGGAGCCTCTGGAAAGGGACAGTCAGAGGATCTGATCCCCGTCGTCTGTTTCTGCGGGGCTCTGGGCGAGGCACTGGTCCTAAGATGCTGGGAGGGCAGAAGTGCCCTGAGGTTACAGGTCGGGCTGACTTCAGGAGAAGGGATGCCATCCGTGGAAGCGGCTGTAAGGAGAGGGATCTGAGCTGAGCAGGGACTGAGAGGGAGGCGGTCAGTGTTTGGAAAGGTTAGAACACTCTAACGCAGCGCAGCCCCCAGCCCCGGCCATGTGGTCAAGGCCTGATCATTCCAGGGGCCAGTGTACCCCTCCTCGCCTCTGAGCCAGAAAGGAAAGCAAGAAGTCTTTGCCCTGCCTCATCTTCCAGAGTCATCTCTATAACTCCATCCGGTGACTGCAGACAGCAACAAAATGAAATTAAGAAGGAAGAAGACACAAGAAGGGGAAAAGGCTGAAAACTGTCTAGTTGGCTTCTGGGCTGGTGGAGTCCAGTTAGAGCCAGGAAAACATTTAGACTGAAGGGCGAGGGTGAGCACGTGTCCCTCCTGGTCCCAGAGGCAGATTTACTGTGGGGTTGACGGAGCTTCAGTTTAAGGCCCCTCCCTGGACAGGCTTTTCTGAGGTCCTGAGCGGGGCCCCGGCTGTGTGTCTGATTGGCCAGGTGTTTTGTAAAATCTGTGAACGTAATACATTTTGCGTTCTTTTTCTTAAGTAGAACCACCAAAATCACGTAAGTTTCAGGCCCCACAAAGCTGGATCTGCCTCCGCCTGATCACTGCCAGGTTCACCGTAAACCCTTCCCTGTCTTGGATTCTTAAAAATTTTTCATCAGTACAATGGGCCAAGTAATCATTATTTCTGAGGCTTAGAGGTTTACGGGGAAGACCACGGACCACGTTGTATCGAAGAGAATGCCATTCAAAGTCCAAGACCCCTGCCTCGAATTCCAGCCACTCCTGATCCCAATCACCTGCTGAATGACAAAGGGCAGAGGCCCCCCCGCCCCCCGGCCCCAGTGATTGTCCCCTTAGACATCTCCTACGCCCTGTTAAAACCCAGAGTCTCAGATTCGAGCCTGGATTTATCTGCCCACTGTCCTCCTTATCCAGCCACAGATAAGCCCGACTCTTCCTTCAGCCTCAGTGTGTGGGGTGCATCCTGCTGTGGTTTCACATCCACCCGGAAATCTGGGTGCTTACTGAACGTGGCATTTATGTCCAGAAGGAGGGTAGATTTCTTCCAGCTCGGGTTCCCAAGTGCGTCAGAAACCCTTGGAGAGTATGTTCAAACTCAGCTAGCTGGGCCCCAGCCCCAGAGTGTCTAATCTGTAGGTCTAGGGTGAGCCTGGGAGTCTGCATTTCTAGCAAGTTCTGACAAGTCCCCAGGTGAGGCTGATGCCGCTGGTCTGAGGACCACATTTTGAGAAACACTCTTCCAGCTGAAGGAGCAAGAAAAGCCTCAGGTGGGTGTGTGGCCTCAGGCTCCTGAAACCCAGGTCTCCCTACTTTTAAACCCATGTCCTCATCCATCTGCCCAGGCCCGTTGTCCCCAGAAGCCTCCAGGAGGGACAAACTGAACAGCAGGTCCAGAGTGGGTGGTGAGCAGGACCCCCAAAGCTTCTGACATGAAACTGACAACTCAACCATCAGAAATGAGAGCCAGGCATCTTTAAGATGAAAGCAGTTCCTCTCTGTTACTACCATCAACTTGACGTTAGTCATCAAGCCTGTGGGCTGGGATAGGAATCGAAAGAAAGCCTTCCCTCTGAAGCCACTCCCACACCCACTGCGAGCATCCTTATCACAAGATGTTAAAGCAGTTTTTGCGTGTTTGATAACTTAGGACCCCCACGCAAAGCTGTTTGGGTGTTGACGGAGGCAGCCAAGGCCCCCTGCCCTCCCCGCTTCTACAGTGGCTCCATTTGTAGGACCGAGGCCCTCCGCCTTTTCCCTGCCCACCCTCTGCTGCTCAGCTAGGCAAGAGGAAAGTGGGGTGGAGGAGAAGTGGGGGAGGTGGGAGCCCGGCCCCAGGACCAGGCTGGGAGCACGTCAAACTTGGCCCAGCCCTGCAAGCTAGATCCTGGAGAATGGTCCCTAAGCGATGAGGCTGGGCTCCGGGGGAGGCCTCCCTCCCCTGACTTAGGAAGGACCATGGTCCAGGGCAGGGAGAGACCGTGAACAGGAAGGGGTCCATCAGTCAACGTGGGGACTTCTAGGACCCGCATATCTGGCCATCACTCCCGCAGGGGCTGTGGCTGCTGCCTCTCTGACCTTCCACGTGAGGAGGGAGGTGCCTTCACCTGAGGCAAGGCCTTGCAGCCCCACCCGGAAGGGGTGGGTTTCCCATCGCCCACCATGGGGAGTCTAGGCTAGCCTCCCTCCCCGACCTCCCCATCCCTTCCATCCTTCAGGGTCCTCCCACCTCACTGCGTGTCGAGAAGACCTTTTAGTGATGCGCTCCCACAGAATGCGAGGGCATCCCTCTTCTGGGATGGCCCTGATTTAAACACTCTTTTTATTACACTTGCCAGACCCTATGTCCTACCCTTCATTCATTCAGGAAGTAGGCCAGCCTCCTGTTTGGTCAGTTAGCGTCTCTCCTTCACCTGCTGCTTCCTGCTAAAAAACACATGGTGTCTAATAAATATTCCTGAAAAGCATTTTGAGGAACGAATCATCACTTGAAAATCCTTTTCTCCACCTTTAGCCCAGGGCCTCACGCCCAGTAGGTGCTCAGCATACAATTTTTTAAAAACTAAAAACATTTTTTGTATGATCTCCCCATGACTCATGTATTTGATGACTGGAAGTCTGTACCTTTTGACTCCCTTCACCTGTTTCGCCCACCCTCACCCCTGCCTCTGACAGATACCAGTCTGTGCTCTTTATCTGTGAGCTCAGGGTATTTGGGGGTTTGTTTTTAGAGTCTACATGTCAGTGGGATCAAATGGTATTTGTCTTTCTCTGTCTTACTTCACTTTAGCACAATGCCCTCAGGGTCCATTTATGTTGTTGAAAAGGTCAGGATTTCCAGTTCTTTGTTATGGCTGAATAATATTCCATTGTGTGTATTATATATATATATATATATATATATATATATATTTAAAGTATATATGTGATCGCAGTTTCTTTTAGCCATTCACCCACTGCTGGACTCTCAGGTTGTTTCTGTGTCATAGCTGTTATGAATAACGCTGCTGTGAACATGGGTTCAGGTATCTTTTCAAGTTACTGTTTTCATTGTTGTGGATATATACCCAGTAGTGGGATTGCTGGATCATATGGTAATTCTGTTTTTAAAGGAGCCTCCATACTGTTTTCCACAGTGGCTGCACCAATTCGCATTCCCCCCAGCAGTGGGGGAGGGTCCCCTCTTCTCCGCAGCCTCACAGCCCTGGTTATTTCTCGTCTTCTTGAT
This sequence comes from Camelus bactrianus, assembly GCF_048773025.1. NCBI lineage: Eukaryota > Metazoa > Chordata > Mammalia > Artiodactyla > Camelidae > Camelus > Camelus bactrianus. The sequence goes on from NC_133573.1 coordinate 9,120,243, forward strand.
GATGGCCGTTCTGACAGGCGTGAGGTGCTATCTCACTGTGGTTTCGATATGCGTTTCCCTGATCGTGAATGATGTTGGATAGCTTTTCATGTGCTGTTGGCCATCTGTAAGTCTTCTCTGGGAAGTGTTTGTTCAGATCCTCTGCCCATGTTTTAATTGGATTTTTTTTTATTGTTACTGAGTTGTATGAGTTCCTTACATATTTTAGATATTAGCCCTTTATCGGATGCATGATTTGCAAATGTTTTCTCTCACTCAGTAGGTTGCCTTTTCTTTTTGTTGATGGTTTCCTTTGCTGTGCAGAAGCTTTTTAGTTTGATGTAGTCCTTTTAGTTTATTTTTACTTCTGTTGCCTCTTCTTAGGGTGTCAAATTTTAAAAAACCATTAACAAACGAATGGCAGTAACGATTATTGAAATTAAGTTTTGAAGACTCCTGTAAGAACCCTGCATGTGCTGCATCTTAAGAACCTTCTATGTTCCCAGAGCGTATGGTATCTTGGTCCTTGCCATGGGTCTCTCATAAACGTGCCACCAGCATTTTCCCTCAAATTGTACTGTGTTGCTTTTAATCATGATGGTCTCAGACCTTCTGAGGTTAATCTTGTCAGATCAGGCTTCTCCTACAAACAGCAACATCCTCATCATCTTTCATTCTCCCTTCCTCCCTTGTCTACCCACGCCAGGGTGTAACTGAGCCCTGTAACCACGCTATGATATTTCTATGGTATAAACATTTTTCTAGCTCCCAAACTTTGCTAGTGGCTGTACACAGCATTTAAAAAGTTACAGCCGCTCTCCTCAGAGAGTTTGCATACTATTTATTGACATAAAGCAGAGGTAAAATATTTCCAACTATTTGTAACTTGGAAGATGCTTTTCCTGTTTCTAACGAGAGCACATCATTACCCAGTGCCAGACTTCAGTCATTTTAAAGGTGTCTGAGGTCTCAGATGCTAAAAAAAAATGAAGAAATGTCAGTGATATTGTTCAAGAAGTCAGAAGTCCACACGTACTCATGGCTTAAGCCAAGGGCTAACATCTCAAAAAGAGAAGGTCTACAGAGATGAAGTGATTGACTCAGGCTTGGGGCCCAGCCCCGCTGAGTTCTTCAGTGGTGATCTGGAGGGCTGGGCGGTGGGACACCTATAGGCCTGTGTCCTAGTAGAGACCCTGAGAGGTGGTGAGCCTTCTGAGCTGTGTTAGAGTGAAAGGGGTCCATAGCTAACCTCCTGATCTTGCCCTGGATGAGATTCAGACCCTAGGAAAGTCATGGAACCTGTGTCCCAATTCCATTTGTGAAGGGGCTCTGACGACCAGGCTCTGAAAACATGTGAGGACCCTTGTCCCAGAACACATCTGCTGAGAGATGGCCTGGCCATCCCAGAGTCCCCTGGAAGAGGGGATTTGGGGCAGCTCAGGGTGCAGCCCCCTCTTCTAGGCAGGCAGAGCCCCATCCCCTGTCCCCTCATCCTGGTCTCCTCCCAAGCTCTGCATCTCTGGGTCCCCAGCCAGCCTGCTGACTCACCCCTGCAGGGAGCAGTAAGCAGGGGACACTGTATTCACTCTGCCCAAAGAGAGCCTGCATCTGACCCCTCGATTTTCAAAGATTCAGGTAGAGTTTGAAAGGAAATCTGAATCCAAACCCTTCAGTTATGATGTTTTCAGGGTTCAGAAAAAGCATCTGAAATCCCTTCTGTGGGAACTTCAAAGGGTTTATTCCAGTCTTCCTTACCCCCATTTCTTGAAATCTCAAAAAAGATGGGAGAGAAGAAAAAATGGCATATCAAAACCAAGGACAGAACAACTCTCTGTGTCATAAGTCAACACACGTGGCCTTCCTAGCGCTCGTCTGAAAGCCAGAGGCGGGTAGGATGGTCCTAGCCTTGCTGCTGGAATTTGCCATCACAGGACAGTTCTGGTTTCAGTGGGAGGGTCGGGGCTCAGGGAGATGTGTTTTCACTCCCAGCCTATTTAAAGAAAATGGCACAGACTTGCTGAGGAAACAGCCCATGTTCTGCAGGCCCATGTGGGTTGTCCCATTAGCCACCCAGACCCGCACCCCCCCAAAAAAATTACTGTGCATCCTTTCTTGAAGACAGAGAACAATGAGACTGATGTTGGCTTCTGGAATGGAAAGGCAGGCGCAGAAGCCACCCACTCTCTCCAAAACAGAATGGCATGTTGTGTCTATAAATAGACATCGGACAGTGTGATTAATGAGCTGGTGGCTGAGTCATCTTCATTGTGAAGAGCTGCATTGCCGAGAATGTGGTGATGGACCTTTGGTTTAAAAAAAAGAAAGAAAGAAAATAGCACAGAAACCTGCAGTCTGCTCTGATTCCCCCAGCTCTGACCCTTTGCACTCTGGGGAAAACATGTGCTGAGTGTGGTCCATCCACACCCATGACTCAGCCCTTCACACGTTCCCTTTCTCCCCGTGTGAGCACTTCCTTCCATTGTGGGGAAGTTTATTAATAACTGTCGTAACAATGAGGGTGCCAGCTATCTGCCATGTCTCCGTCCAGAGAACTGAACTGATGGACGTCTGCCAGCTTGACGGTCAGGGCTGTGTTCAGCTCCAAATACACAGCCTAAAGTTGGAGTAAATCACATGATGTTTGGAGGTTTTTTCTTCTTCTTTTGGTCTTCACCCTTTCTTTTCTTTTTTTTTTTTTATTGAAGTGTAGTTGATTTACAATACTAGTTTCAGGTATACAGCAAAATGATTCAGTTATACATATAGATACATATTTTTTTCAGAGTCTTTTCCATTATATGTTATTATAAGAAATTGAATATGGTTCCCTGTGCTATACAGTAGGTCCTTGTTGTTTACCTGTTTTATCTATAGTCATGTGTGTCTGTTAATCCCCAACCCCTAATTTATCCCTCCGCACGCTTTCCCCTTTGGTAACCATAGTTTGTTTTCTATGTCCATGAGTCTGTTTTTGGTTTATAAATAGAATTTGTATCATTTTTTTAGATTCCACATATAAGTGATATCATATGATATTTGTCTTTTTTCTGTCTCACTTACTTCATTTAATATAATCATCTCTAGGTCCATCCATGTTGCTTCAAATGGCATTATTTTATCCTTTTTATGGCTGAGTAGTATTCCATTGTATAAATATTACCACATCTTCGTTATTCTTGATGGACATTTAGGTTGCTTCCATGTCTTGGCTATTGTGAATAGTGCTGCTGTGAGCACTGGGATGCATGTGTCTTTTCCAGTCATAGTTTTCTCTGGATATATGCCCAGGAGTGGGATTGCTGGATTATATGGTAACTCTATTTTTAACTTTTTAAGGAAGCTCTAGCTGTCCTCCATAGAGGCTGCAACAAATTACATTCCCACCAACAGTGTAGGAGGGTTCCTTTTTCTCCACACCCTCTCCAGTGTCTGTTAGTATTATTTTTTTAATGTTCTTTTTGGGGGGTGGGGGGAGGTAATTAGGTTTGTTTGTTTGTTTGTTTATTTTAATGGGGGTACTGGGGATTGAACCCCAGACCCTGTGTGTGCTAAGCACACACTCTACCACTGAGCTACACCAACTATTTTATTTTTTAAATTTCTGGAGACAGTGCTTTAAGAACTATCTCCCTGTCTCCCTATTTACCACAATTAATAAACACTGTGCTTCAATTAAAGAAAAAGAAATATTTCTGACCCCGATGAAAAATTTTCCAAACGTGCACTTTTCATGTGGAAAAAAAAAATCATGTTTAATTCCCTGAGACGCTCTCCAGAGATCACATGTTGATCCTGAAATCTGCCGTGTGGCTTTATTTCTCAGGGTCTCTTAGGACATCTTTTCTGTAAGAAATTCATGATTGAGGATTTGTAGGGGAAATAAAAAGCTCTTCATCCTAAAGAAGCATTCAGATCTTCCCTCATATTCACTCCTGGGGTGTCTGCCAAAACTCTTCCTCACAGCTTTTATAGATCTGCTGGGAATATGCCTTCTTCCTTTCTTCCCCCCCTAGAAATCTAAACAGACAGATTGTCGTTTCCTTCCCTTACTTGCAGAACAACAGATTTCTTTCTTCTTCGGGGTACTGTTTGTTTCGAATTTCCCCCTGGTTTCAGAGAGGAAAGCACCACTTCTGTCTCCTGAGCTTGGCGGGCTGGTCGTCTGTATTCCATCTGCATGAACAACAGATAAGCCCCAGTTCCCGGCAACATTCTTTTCAAGAGGATGCGTTCTCATATCCGGTGCAGAGTAGTCGGCTGGAGCAAATGCTCCATCTCAGCCCGACGGGGACAACCCTGCCCACGTTTGCCGGCTGGGAGGAGGGAGCCGCTGTGCGCGCCGGCGTCCCCACACATCCTGCCCTGGGGAGCCAGCTGCCCACGGGGTGAAGCCTGGAATTCCCCAGCCGGAACATGAGAAAGTCATCGAGGCGGTTTCTCCAGAGGTGGCAGAACAAGTTTTCTCCATGTCTCTGCCAGTAACACCCGTGGCACCTGGGAGTTTACGCAACAGACTTCCAAGCTCCCCCTGGACGTGCCTCTCTGATTCTGAGAGCGTCGGTCACTCTCCTGGCTGTGTTTGCACAGGAATTGTCTTCTTGGAGGTCAGATCTTTTTCTCCTCCTCCTTGACCTTTTGTTAGTGACCTATTTCTATAAAACCCTTTGGATGTGGGCTGAAACATGATAATCAGATAGCCAAAAAGAGATTTCCAATCTGGCATCATTCAAACAGATGTTTACTGAGCAGTGACAGGGACGAAAGGTTTTCCAGAGAGCTCACTCGAAGGCAGTCTTCCTGGCAGTGGAGCACGGAGACTTAACCTCCTCAGACTAGACCACCCGCCCTGAGGGTTCATTATCTAATCGGCCCGGGGCTGCGGGCTCACTCCTTAGACGGAGGCTGCCACCTCTCCCGTTTGTGTGCGGGCCTTGTCTCCTGCTTCTGCCTGCTGGACAGCTTTCCGTGGCCAGACCCAAGGCTCTCTGAGGGCCGGACCCATGTCCGGTAACCTGTCTCCCCCCAACCCCGCAACCTTGCACGCGGGAAGTGCTTCGGAGACTTCCGTTGCTTCGTTGGCACCTCTGAAGATCTGCGGGCACCTCCTCTGTGCCTCCGTGTTCATCCACACGGTGCTGCAGAGACGGTCTAGGCTGGAGAGGCAGGTGCAGCTGCACACTAGCCATTCTTACGACGGCCAGACAGAGAGCTCCGCCCCACGTGATGTGTCTGTTCTAGGGGTGAAGCAGACCCCACAGAGCCAAGCTGGAATCCCAGCCCCGCCTCCCCACCTCCCGGTGACCTCTTCTGTGAAATTGGGGTTAATGTTTTTGTGAGGATTAAATGAAGTATAACATGCGGGACATGCCTGTCAGGAGTTCTGTAAAAATCTCCTCCTTTCCCTGACTCCTCCTGAGTTTCCTGCAGGTGCGCCGTCCACCCGCCGTCCACGTGTCTTCCACGTTCTTGCCGGCTCGCTGTTCTCCCTCTTTTACATTATAAGGCTCCCCGGAATTGGGGTGCCGACTCCTAATAAAAGTCAGGGTCACTTATTAACGACACATAACTACAGATACTCATGTCACACCTATTACGTCCTGAGCTCCGTGCTAAGCGTCTTGGAAGCATCGTCTCATTTAATTCTCCCGACTTTTGAAGAAGTCCGGTTTTCATCCTCAGAGGGGAGGTGACAGGTTCAGAGAGGTTATGTAACACGGCCAAGTCTGCACAGCTAGCAAGTCGCCGAGCTGGGTCCCAAGCCCAGACTTGCCAGCTCTCAGCTATTGGCTGGTAGAATCCCGCCTCAGGAGGCTCCAAGACCCGCTGATGTTTCCCAAGGTGTGTTCACATCATTCTTGCCCATAAACTTGGTGCTGCTTGAGAGTTTGACCAATGACAACAATACAGTCTTCATGCACTACTTAGCTCTTTCAAAAATATTTAAATCACCCATTTCTCCTTGGTTTCCTACGTCGACTCATTAGTCTTGGACAGCCCTTTCCAGCTAGCATTTGGCTACTATCTTGTCAGTCTGTATGTTTTGAAATCTCACTCTTTGGCTCCAGGAGAGAAGTTCCGTCCATCTTCATATTTGGTTAATCCCAAACACAGATCAGATTAAACTCTTGCTTAGTATCCAAGTGCTTTGGTCTCTTGTTAAGATGAAGAGGTAAATCCTTAGGTGCTGGTTGATAATTAGACATTTCCTTTCGATTTGAAGCCAACTGTAGTGAGAACTGCGAGAAGGACCAGATCTGACGGGATGCTTGTCTGTTCCAGAGGAAGGGCTGGCAGAGAAAAGCGGAGGGAAGATGGCGCCATGTGTAAGGCTCCTTTTGTAAAAACTGCAAAAATGACCACTGGCAGCGAGAAGGAGCTGTCTAAGTAAGTTGCTTACTAAGTACTCGATCCAAGTTTGCAGGAGTCTTGGAGGTTGGTTGATTGATCGTTTTCTAGTTGGAGACATCATGGCTCTGAGAGAGGTTAACAACCCAAGATCTGGCACCAGTTAATAGCTGACTTGTGTTGGGTCTCTTTTATGTGTCCCTGCTCCTGTCAAAGATAGCAGATTTCCATCTTGTTAATTCCTAAGGGGCTAAACTTGGAACCTTGGAGCGGTGTTGCATGAGAAAAGACACGTATGTGTTCACATAACCGGAAGTGGGTAAAGCATTGTAACCAAGAGCTTGTACACCGTTCACCAAGTCTAGGTGCTGATTTGAGATTATTTCTCTTTTTTTTAATTTAATTTTGTTGTTGTATTTAATTTGGGGGGAAGGGGAGGTAATTGGGTTTATTTGATTTATTTTTAATGGAGGTACTGGGATGGAACCCAGGACCTCATGCGTGCTAGGCGCACACTCTACCACTGAGCTGTGCCCTCCCCACTGAAATTAGTTCTGTGTCTAGAATCTTCCTGGATGCGCTCACAGATCTTCAGCGTGTAAGACTCTCATTGCCCTGAGTACCTGAGGCTCTTCTGATTGTGTTTCTCCCTGGATTCGTTCTGTTCTGTCACTGGAGGGGATTAAGGGTGAATCTCTGCCTCCCAATTTCTGGCCTCCCTTTTAGCTGTCGCTCATGCCATCCAGAGGCCGCCCAGAGGGCACTGGTGGAGGCGGTGGGGAAGCTTCCTCAACATCGCAGAGCACCTGCTCCTTCTTCTGATGCCCTTGAGTATCTCTCTGAGGAGCTGTTACTGGGGCATCCTTGGCACTGGTACTCAGCCACCTCCCCTCCTGGTTGCCTATGTGTCTGGTTGCAGGTAGCAGCCGCACAGGCTCAGATCCCACCAGCTCCAAAAGAGAGCAGCTATGACAGCTCCGAGCGCGTGCCCGGGGAGTGCGTTTCCTTTACAGAGACAGGGGCCCCAGGAACCTCTTTGCAAATGCAGCGTGACAAGAACCCCAGTGCAGAGCTGCCCTTCGCTTGAGGAGGGTGGAGCAGGGGGCCCCAAGAATCTGCTCAACCTCCTTGTCCCTGTCCCATCCTCATCCACAGCAGCCCCAAAGGCATCACTGCAAACCCAGGGGCTCAAGAAACTAGAACTGGAAACAGTGCCTAGACCTCTGTTGCTCCTTGTAAAGATGAACTTGGAGAGGGGAGGGTATATAGCTCAGTGGTAGACGGTGTGCTTAGCATGCACGAGGTCCTGGGTTCAATCCCCAGTCCCTCCATTTAATAAACAAATAAACTAATTACCTCTCTCCCCACCAAAAAAAAAAAAAAAAAAATTTAACAAAATAAATAAATAAAATAATAAAGGTGAGCTTGGAGCCCCAGTGCTACCCACATTGCACAGACAGGTTCTTTTTTTGGCGAAGGTCTCCTTGAGCCGTGGGGAAGAAATGGTAATCATTTCTCGCTCTGTAATCCTACCCTGTGTGTACGTGTGTGGGTGTGCGTGCTCTCTCGTGGGAAGTCTGCCCTAGACGCTGAGGGTTCACCGTCCCAGGCCCAGTGCGGGACGCTGGACATGCGTGATCTCATTAGTCTTTACAGCAGATCGAAGAGAGCAGGTCACTTGCTCAGGGCCACCCATGTAGTGATGGTTTAGTGTGCATCAAAGCCAGATTGTTAAACCCTCCAGCAGTTACCAGGAACACGGAAATCTGCAGGTCTGGGCCAGGCAGCTCCCTTAGTTTGCAAAGATTTAAGTTAGTACCTGGCACCACGTTCCTCATGACGCAGCTTCAAGAATCAGGGTGCGAAACAGAGCCAGCCAGCGTGAGTGGCGCTCGATCCGGAGGCAGCCTCTTGAGCTGTCCACTCTGTCTTACGTGGCTTTGGTATTTAGGCTAATTATTCTAAATAGAGTTAATACAGGTAGCATTGATGAGCTCAAGACCAAAGCTTAACTAATCTCATAACTAGAGAGCAGATCATCCAAAACCGTTGTGCTTTACCACCCAGAGTTTAATGGTTTAATGTGATTTGTTGTGATTTTTGCCATCCGTGTATGTGTATATATATATATATATATATGGAATTCTGAGCTTTGACTTCATATCATCATTTTCTATTGAGACCTAGGCAGGAGTAAAGGGAAAACGACTTTTTCACTTGTGCTAGAAATTCTTTAATCTTCTTGGACCTAAGTTTCCACCCAGGCCTGTTTTTCCAATCTGAAGTCTGACTTCCCTCCAGTATTATTTTACATTCTTATTAATTCTTTAAATGATGGAATAAAGACCGCCTCATTCAATTTTTCCTGTGCCTTCACCTGTGAGCGGCGACTGTGACGAAGGGAGTGAGATTAACATTCAGGATGATTTAGCTGCGTTCTGTTAGACGGACGCAGACTGGCGATAGTCCAGGACTAGTAAGCACAGGTAAGTGACTCATGGAGGTGGAGACCTGAACCACTTCAAAAAGGGGAACCTGCAGGAAGGTCCAGCCATGTGTCACATGGGTGTGACGCCGTGTGGAGTTAGTATCTGAGAACCATGAGGTAATGGAGCCTTCACGAGAGTCAGACTTTTGTTTGAGTTTGCTATTGAATTTGGAAACCTGGGATTGACGCATGATGAAATCCAGGAAAGAGCTACGAAAATGATGAAAAGTTTGGGAGGTTGATTCTACAAAGAAACAACTTACAGGTGCTAGAGTTCTCTACCCAGATGAGATGCAACTTAATTATAGCATCCAAGCGTATGGCTGACAAAGCTTGTTTGTTTATTCAAGCTAATATTTATTAGCTGCTGTGGAGGCAGAAAGATGGTATATCCCAGCAGAGATGGTTAGTCTCTATTTCAAGCTAGAATGGGATGCGGGTGGTGGTGGAACCCAAGTTGGAGTCAAAATGTGCATAGACATTGAGAATTCTTCTCTTTGTTTTTGTTTCGGAAGGAGAGGTAATTAGGTTTACTTATTTGTTTGTTTATTATTATTTTTTTAAGGAGGTACTGGGGATTGAACCCAGGACCTTGTGCATGGGCTTAGCACGTGCTCTGCCACTGAGCTCTACCCTCCCAACCCAGACACTGAGAATTCTTGAGTATTAGGGTTATAAGAACTAGGTGCGTGGCAATTGAGGGAATACGGAGCTGCTTGCTCCTTGACTAAAAAGGAGATTCAGAATTGTGTACTTATGGGGATAAACTGAGCATTGCGGGGTTCTTGATACAAAAGCGTAGAAGTCCCTTCTAGTCTTATGATTCTGAGATGACTTCTTTACCACTGGAAGAAACAGAGCGGTCGACTCTGGGAATATGATTGGATGATTCTCAAATCTGCCATCCGTTCACGGAATTGTCCCAAAATGTTTCAGGAGGAAATGCAGTTCCTACCCTTTCGTCCAACAAATCTCACTGGCAGTTTTACTGGGATGACAATGATTCTATTATGCAGCTCCTGAAGATTTGACATCATTATGATGTCAAGCTTCCAGTCCGTGGCCACAGTGCGTCCCTCCGTCTGGGGTCTTTAGTTTTCCTCAGCAGAGTATTAGACTTCTCAGCAGGAATCGTGTACACCCTTCCCTAGACGAGTTCCCTAAGGGTTCGACGTCGTCTGCTGCTGTTGGAGGTGGCGTCACGTGAGCCCCCAGAAAGCACACGCAGTAATGCCCATCCGTCTCTGACACGGGCACAAGAGGCCCAGGAATCTTCAGCTTTCCCCCTCCCAGGGAGTCCCGGCGCCTTGCCTACCCCATCCAGGCAGAGAAGGCATGAGAGCTTCACTGCGGGAAAACCGTTTCAGAACCCAAACACTGCAGCCCAGAAGTGGTCCTTCTGGCCCAACCTAGGTCTCTCCAGTTGGCATTTCAGCTTATTTCCCTTCTGTTTGGCTTACAGTTGGCCTTCCACAGAGGGTTCCTGTCTGGCGGTCTGCTATTTGAATCATCAAGCAGATACTTCTGTGCTGCGTGTGAAAATATGTGTACCTTTTATTAGGAGGGAATTTGCTCATGATAGAGTATTGAGCTGAAAAAATACAATCAAAGCTAATTTTATTTTTAAAATATACATGCCTAGATTAAGAAGCCAAAAGAAAATGCACTACTGGTTATCTCTGGGTGTCTAGCTTGTGAATTATTTTTACACGTGTCTACATTGTCAGAATTTTTATGCTACATGTGTATTATCTTTGCTCTAAGCCAAAAAAAAGAAAGCATTTTTAAAGGAAAAAAAATTAAAACTATGTATTAAAATGACTGGCTTACACTTCATTTGCCCCTTCATGGTAGGAAAAGTCTATGAAAATTTGCTAGGGAAATTAAAATGGGTGTGTGACATAGCTTGGGATAATCAAGAAAGAGACAGCCTTCTCCAGAGGTGTGCATTTCCCTGTCAGTCCTTCTGACTGACTGTCAGTTACACCGAGTGCTGAGAGTCCGCTTCTCACACTTGGAGCTGAGCACTTGTTTCATTTCACGCTCCCTGGACTCCGGGGGTAAATCCCCCAGCCGCAGCGTGGGCTCTGGTTCAGTTCCTTCGTGGTCCAGATGTGTGTCCCCTTGTCAGCTGGCCAAGTGACCCCACTGTTAATTGACAGGTTCTCAGGAATCAGACAGTTCTCAGTCGGCCAAGAAAGACATGCTGGCAGCCTTGAAATCCAGGCAGGAAGCCCTGGAGGAGACACTTCGCCAGCGGCTGGAAGAGCTGAAGAAACTCTGCCTCCGAGAAGCGGTAAGCAGTGACCATTCCGTCCTGGGGAAGTCTGCGTTGTCCCTGCCCTCATCTGTCTTCTCTTTTTATAAAAGGCCAGGGTGGGCTGCATAAGGAGTGTAAGTGGGAGCAACAGCTCTTCTGAAACCCAGATGTTGACAACACCCAGCCCCTGGGATGAGCGCCATCAGAAACAGGAGTCTTGGACCGGAAGGAGACTCCCTGACCCCAGTGAAAGCAGGTCCTGGCTGAATCCCACATGGGGCCCCACTAGGGACCAAATGTCAAGTCTTACCAACAGTCACGAAAACAGTTGTGAACAACAATATTTGCACGGTGCCCCGTAGTTTATAAAGCATTTCGTCATGTAATAATAGTGCAGCACTGGATATGATGGTTTGCTACCATTTTCCTAAGATCTTGTGCCTGAGTTTATCGTTGTGGTGGCTTTTGGTTTCCTTGAGTGTATTTCAGATTGACCTTTGGAGGTCGTACTGAGAGGCATCCTCGGGATTCAAAAGGAAATCGGATTCCACCTGATGCGTGATCCCCTTTAAAATTCACAGTCTGGTGTCTCATCTTCCACTTTTTTGTTGGGGCGTGGTAATTAGGTTTGTTTGTTTATTTATTTATGGATGTACTGAGGATTGAACCCACGACCTCGTGCGCGCTGAGCACTCTACCACTGAGCTAGACCCTCCTCCACTTTTTTTTAAATGAAACTTTAGCCTAGTAAGCTAAAAAATCTCCTTTAAATGTATGCGAAGCAGTGCTAGTATGTGCACTAGTCTCCTACCTCACTGGGAATTTGAGGCTTTGCAGGTCACTGTCCATATTTATTTGAACATTCGTTTCCACCATCTTCTGCTTACTCCAGGATTCATTGTTACCATGTGTGAAGACTAGATTTTTCAGTGCAGCTCATGATCCTCTGTGTGTGTGTGTGTGTGCGCACATGCGTGCTTGTGCTTGCACATGGACACGCTGGGGTGGGAGCCTTCTGGAGAGAGATTGCCCCGCATATGACATCACAGGGACCCCTGTTGGTCAGCAGGTCAGAAGGGGGAGTATAAAGAGGGTTCCAAACTGAATCCAAGAGCCTTGCTCCCCTCCCCCAAATAGCAATGTCTTGCCGCAGGAGGAATGAAACATGGGGCCACAGCCTGAGATCATATTACAGCCCAACTTGGCTTCATTACGCCCTGGATTGATTTTAAACCAGAGCCGGCTCAAAGCGGACCCATGTTAGCGCAAATCCATGGCAAATCTTCGGCAAGCACTTGTCCCGGCTGGGGCATGTGCTCTGTGACGCTGTGACTATTAGCAATCTTTTTATAAAGACTATGCTGGAAGGACTGAAAAGGCCAGGGTTTGGATGTCTGCATTTAATCTTTTGTGAAGCCTTGTTTTGTTTTTAATAAAGGCAACATCCCTAAACCCAGCAGGGAATCGGCATCAGAAAATCGGTGAAACATGTCCAGGCAAGGTTAGCACGCCTGTTAAAGGTCTCTGCGCTGCTCTTAAAAATAAAAGCAAAATAAGGAAAACAAAGCTGCTTTTCATACTGTTGACACCCGAAAACAGAACTTGAGGGTCAAAAATAACCTCCCAAGAAGCCAGCGGCGGGCAGACTGCGTCTGTGGGTCTGTGTTCCCACCAGTCCCCCGACTCCTCTGAGGTTACGGGACAGGAGAATTTCTGGCCAACTCTGTCCTGCCCTTTCACTGTATCACACATGCCATGCCCTGCTGCTCAGGGGACTGAGAAGCGCCTTTCGTCCGTTGGGGAGTGGGGCAGCCAGAATGAGGTGGGGGGAGCGTTTGGCAGAATATAACCAACACAAGTATACAAGAGTGGGTACAGCTCAGTGGTAGAGCACGTGCTTAGCATGCACGAGGTCCTGCGTTCAGTCCCCAGCACCTCCGTGGAAGGAAGGAAGGAAGGAAGAAAGGAAGAAATTAATTACCTCCCCACTCCAAATTAAAAAAAAAAAAAAAAAAAGAACAAAAACCCAAAACAACAACAACAACAACAAGAATATAAGGGGAACCAAGCAAACCTCCCCAACAGAGTGTCTTGAATTATTCCTTCTCCACGCAGCTCTGGTTACATGTGAAATCAGATTAAATACGGAAAGTCAAGACCTAGACCCGAATACTTTTGAGCAGTTGGTGGAAAACTCAGTAGCTTCATTTTCTCAAAAAGATACTTTGTTTTCACACCACAGACTCTGCAGAGTTATAAATCAATGGCCGATTGAACAGCTTTTCCCTCCTTTTTATAAGTTTCAAGGTAAAAAAAGAAAGTCCTAACAGTATAAAAATCCCCCATAAGTTATGTTTTTTAGAGGCAGACTTTTAGGGAAGCCAATGAAAATGGTGCAGAATAAACACATAATTTTGGAGACATTTGAACCACATTTTTAAAAAAAGCAGAAGAAAAAAAAAACGAAAAGAAAATTGCAGAGCATTTCAGACTTAAAGAGTTGGCCATTGTGCTCTGAAATGCTTACACCGAGGAATCAGAAGCCCAAGAGGTCATTTCCCGGTGGCCTGAACCCCGGAGGCAAGCGGTCCAGGATCGCGGGGGCTGGGTGTGCTTGTACTGCTGGTTGCACACACTCACACGCACGCTCACACACCCTAGCGGGCGCAGACATCCATCTCAACGTTCCCGAGAAGAGCCTGCCAAGCTCCCCCACCGTCAGAGCGGCTCCTTGCACCTCTGTGCAGCCTCCGTGTTGACTTGGGACTGGAAGCCAGGGGTGGGCTCTAGCTGGGAGTGCCACCTGTCCCACTGGAGGCAGGCAGTGGCTCTCCCGGGTTTTTCCGGTCCTTGGAAGTGACTCCTTGCAGTTGATGACTTGGCTCCACCACACAGATGAACTGCTAACTCAAATTTGATCTTTATTCAAGCCCAGACATAACCCGCTCATGTAGAGCCTAATTCTAACCCTGAATCATTCTACAGACCTTTATGCAATGTCTAAGTGATTGTCACTATGGCAGTCTGTCAACTAAATTCACTGTCATTATGTCCACAGCAATGAGATTTCCAGAGCCTCAAACACACACACACACACACCAGATTTTTTAAAAACAGACTTGTCAATAATGTGAATTTATATTTTCACTTTTGACTGAAACTCACTTCTGTACATATTTAATGTCTTTTCAGCCTGTTCCTTGAGCATCTGGCCAGAGCAGAATAATTATTACTCATTCTCAGCTTCTGAATTATGTAATAATAATGCCTCTTTCTGGGATTTGCCATGTAGATACTGCTCTTCCTAAGAAAATTCATTTAAACCTTTCAGAATATTTGAGAGGGACTATTCGATGATCAGTAGAAGGGGACAGAGTTTGGAGCCAGAAAGACAGGCGATCTCATGATAGGTCTGCTGCTTCCTGGCCGGGCGGCCTCGCCGGGTTCAGAGAAGGCCCACTGGAGATACCTGGGAAGTGTACAAATGAATGAAATTTGGGTTTTATGATGGAAGCCAATGGTGATTTTATTTACTCAACAGGAATTTCCTTTGGGAAAAACTTTTCCAAGGGCATCTGTCCATAAAGGAAGGACTGCTCTCAGACATTTTTAGAGAAACGAAATTGCATTGCAGAAACTCCTGTTAACCTTAATATTGCATAAGGTTGGAATCTATGCATTGAGTCTATGCTTTGAAGTGTGTGTGTGTGTGTCCGTCTGTCCGTCCGAGAGACCGGTCACACACTCCTCTGATCTCCTCCCCCCTCGTGCTGTTGCACTGATGCAGGAGCTGACAGGCAAGCTGCCGGTCGAATATCCCTTGGATCCAGGGGAGGAGCCACCCATTGTGCGAAGAAGAATCGGAACTGCCTTCAAACTGGACGAGCAGAAAATCCTGCCCAAAGGAGAGGTGCGTGCTTCTCTCTGGGGTTGGACCCTCTCACACCCGCCTCACTTTCCTGTGGGCAGAGGCTCCTCGGTTTTCTCTGAGTGTCTTCATTCTACCTGATGCCAAATGCTGTCTCCTCTTTCCTCCCGAGCATCTCCTTTGACCTCTTCTTCTTAAGTCAGCTGGCTGGTCAGCCCGTGGCTCCCGTTGGTAGGACTGACGAGTTGCCTTGTGTGAACTTGTAATTTGTGATTTCCGTGGAGGTTGTGTGTCTAACTCGACAGGCCGGTCGCAAGTGGCCAGGTTAATGGAAGAATATTCCATAACGCTCACATGTACTTTTTAATGGCCTCCCAGCAATTGTTACTGAGAGCCAAGCGTAATGTGTTAGAAAACAACCAGAAAAGAAAGCAAGCAGAGGTCACGCCAGCAGGTGCATGATGCTGGGGAAAGACAATCAGGCCTGCCCTCGGTGGTCCTACCTCCACTCGGCTGCTGGAATCACTGCCGGAGCCTAAGCAAGATGCCTTCCCCACCTCCCTTGCCTGCGCTCAGAGGAGCCAGTGAAGCATCCTTCTATTTTACCCTCTTTGGCTAAAGATCGGTGGGGGCTGGGACCGGGGAGTTCAGACCTGGGGGCAGGGGGCACTTGGCTCTCCAGTTAATAGGTTATCCAGTCTCAGACCAAGAGAAATTCAAGGCCAGGCATACCTCAGACCCCAGGGCATGTCCAGGAAATGTCTTTCCAAATTTATTCCAAATCAAGTTACTCATTAAAATGCCATTGAACAGGAGGCTTAAAAGGGCAGGGATCGAAGCCAGTGGAGAAGGGGATACTGTATGTGTTTAGGTTTTTTAAAAAGTGAGAGAAACTGACGTCCTCACGCAGCACCTGTGGTGGGGGGGCCTGAGAGTGAGTTCAGAGGGAAACGCACGGGCCCTGGGGACGAGGGAAGGCGTGGATCAGTCTTCTGAGGTCTGTAGTAGTAGGTCCCCGTCCCCGGGAGACTGGGGGACACCCCCAGAAGCTTCGTCCAAAGCGAAAGGCAGTTTTCCTCTTCTGTACAGCGAAGCCCGTAATTCTCACTACTTCGGGCCGTCACCAGGATTCAGGGAGCCAGGCTACGGGAAGCGCTTCACTCGGTACTTGACGCCTGCTTGACCTCAGTAAACTTGAGGAGGTGTCAGAGGAGAGGTACCGGGCTGTGGGTGGGCCTGGGACCTTATCAGGGTCAGAACTGGGGTGAGGGCTGGTGGGATTTAGGAGACCATCTGGCAGAGTAGCTTTCAAACCCGGCTGTCATCAGAATTGCCTGGAAACGTCCACTCCTGTTGTGCCGGGCAGCCACCTGCACTCAGCTCTCCAGGGAGACCCCACTTGAGCGGGCACCTTCCCCCATCCCCTCCCCTCTCCCACCCCAGCCGCATTGTTCCTCCCGCGGCCCCATCGCCTCATCATGCCTCATTCACAGTCTCCAGTAAAAGATGCCTTTGGCTCCCTGAGAATTCCGTTGCATCCCCGTCTCCCTCCATTGTCCCTGCGGATATCTTGGGGGAGTTCCTGTTTCTCCCTGAAATGCCCTTGTTCGCCCTGCTCACACAGCAGGCAGCCATCTGCGTGGACAGGCCGCCAGCCTTGTCCTGGGCTCAGTTTAAGTAGTGAGAATTTGTCCTGGGTTCCCAGAAACCTCTGGGTCAGTGTCTTGGGCCAGGGCCGCCCTGACGGCCTGGGAACAGCTGTGAGGTGGAGTCACACTCACAGAACAGTCTTTGTCCCGGGTCACTTGTTTGTCTCCAGGCCCCGGGCAGGAGGCCATTCCAGTTACTCTTCGACCAAGAACAAATGCAGCGGGCATTTGACAGAACTGGAGAGTTTGTTAACCCCAAATAGTTCCTTTAACCCTTTTCCCTCTCACTCCTGGTCTCCCGTCCCTTCAAGCTGAAAGCTCTCAGCAGGTAGTGAGGTCCAGCTCAGAGTTTTGTGCTAGATGGAGGTCCCCAGCCTGGGACGTGGTACCCAGAGGCAAGGATGTTATCTCCGGCCATTAACTAGGAAGGTCTGTTGAGTCCAGCAGACTCGGTGATCTGCTTTTACGTGGCGAGACCCGTCCCTTTCAGGCTTTCGCCAGACTGTGCGTCCCCCAGAGCAGGATGTGTCTTGGGCTCCCCCGGCATCACTGGTCAGTGTTTGAAAAAGGCATTGGCTGAGTTGCAGAGAAGCCAGCAGATAATACGCTGTCCCTGGTTTCATCCTCTGGGTCCACCAGGCATCTTCTGGCAGCCACAGCTTCCTTTCTCCCAGGTCCGAAACTCTGTCTGGGGGGAAATTCATCCATCTGCTCCTTCTGCCAAAGTAAGGGGTAGAGAAGGGAGGGAGGCGCCCAGGAGAGGAAGGAGCATGCCCTGGAACCATCCAAGGTGCTGGGGAACTGCAGCCATCCTCATGTGGGGCCAGTCGGAACCCTGCTGTTTTAGAAACAGGCCAGTGTCAGAGGACAGCTGGAACTCACAAAAAGAGTTTCCAAAAGAGGCATGAGTGAGCAGGAATAAGTCTCAGCACAAAGGGTTCAAAATAAAAGAGACAGAGGGATGTGCTGGGGGGAGGGTGATGCGCCCCTGTGAGCCCCCTGCTAACAGACCCACAGGAAAGCCCGACAAAGACCACTCTAAAAACAGTGCCACTGCCTCCGCCCCAGACGACAAGGAAATGCCAACCCGATGGCTCTGGGTCTCCACGGAGACTTGGTCTTCGAGAACCTTGCTGGAGACCTTGGAAATGAACCCGAGGGACCCCCAGGCCTGCAGCAAGAAAGCACTCAGCTTCTCGCTGATGGTGCCAGTCTCTGGACCAGTGCTTGTCTCCAGACTGAAACAGGGACCGAGTATGGAAAGTGGGTGTGTCCAGGGCCCTGGCTCCCAGAGATTGTAGGAACCAGGCCACTTCGGGGCCAGGCAAGGTTGGGGTTGGGCATGAGGCTGCCAGTTTCCCAGTACGCGTGTCCCCAAGGACTCAGGCGCGCTCGTGCGGGGCAGGGGCGGGAGGACAGCGTCACCCTGCTCAGCATCCCGCTCAGTGTGGCCTGGCCTCTCCCTCCCGCAGGAAGCCGAGCTGGAACGCCTGGAGCGCGAGTTTGCCATCCAGTCCCAGATCACAGAGGCTGCCCGCCGCCTGGCCAGTGACCCGAATGTCAGCAAAAAACTCAAGAAGCAGAGGAAGACCTCTTACCTGAATGCACTGAAGAAGCTGCAGGAGATTGAAAGCGCGATCAATGAGAACCGCATCAAGTCTGGGAAGAAGCCCACCCAGAGGGCCTCGCTGATCATGGACGGTCAGTGCGGGGCACCCGGCGCCGTCCTGGGCGGGGCCGGAAGCCCAGCTCCCTGGTTGGCCTAGCGAGCTGCTTAACCACCCGGTGCCTTAACTTTTCCATCCATAAAATGAAGCTAGAAAGACCCGATACCAGTGAGAGCAATAGCGCGCTCTCGGGTCCCCAGAGGAAAGGGATTACACAGCTGTCACCATGCTCCTTATGGCCTCTTGGGAGAGCCTGCGGCAATGGGCAGGGGCTCCACGCTCCCCCCCAGCGCTCAGCCCGGAGCCCCCCAGGCTCCGGCACCCTCAGGTCTGGAAGGAAAGGCGGGTGGCTGGGGTACCCTGAGGCCAGCCCCCCCGCAGCCCTCCTTTGTCTCCAGGGGCTTCTGTCCCAACACTGGGGAAGCTGGGGAGGACTGGACTGCCCCCCACCACCATGGTCTAGACCCCCAAAACTCAGGGCTAGGAGTTGGGGAGATTACATCTGGTGAACACTAGAAGGAAATACCGCAGAATTCACCACCAACCATCAAGTCTGTCAAACTGTAATCATCCTTCCCCCCACCCCAAGTCAGTAAATTCTTTAAAATATATATCAAGTTGCCTTTCATAGGTGGTACACATTTAGAATACTTTTGCTCCAGGAAGACAAAGTAGAAGAGAGGTTCCCGGGACTGGGGGAGGCGGAACGGGGAGGTAATGCTTTGTGGGGCCAGAGTTTCAGTTTGGGAAGATGACAGTTCTGGAGAGGAATGGGGATGTTAGCTGCACAGCAGTGTGAATGAACTTAATGCCACTGCAGTGTACAGCCAGAAAGGGCTAAAATGGTCAAGTTTACGTTATGTATATTTTACCACTGTTGTGTGTGTGTGTGTGTGTGTGTATTTTTTGCTGCAACCTAAAAATGTGGGTGTACTGGGGAAGGAAGGGTAGACCAGAGACTCCAAGATGCTAGTCAAGGCTGTGTCTCCCAGTTGTTCATGGTTCATCAAACAATAAGAATGCAGCGAATTACAGAGGGAGGGTGTAGCCCAGTGGTAGAGCGCGTGCTTAGCATGCACGAGGTCCTGGGTCCAATCCCCAGTATAGCCGTTTAAAAAATAAATAAATAAACCTAATTACCTCTCCCTCAAAGTGTAGGAAAAAGAAGTGTGACAAATAAAGCGAATTCCTAGTTAAAAGAGAGAAGGAGACCATTAAAAAAAAAATCCTTTTGCTCTAGGAGATTTGGAGTAACTCTCCTTCCCCATCGCACCCTGTTGTCCTTGGCCAGGACTTTGTCATTCTGCCCCAGCTTCCTAAAGTCAGCCAGCCCTTCTGTCTTAGGACCTCATTTTGCCCCTTGTAGGGACTCAGGGGACCCAGTCTGCAAGGCTGATGCAGGGACACCAGATGGACGGAGGTCTCACTGATCTGGCCCCAGAAGAGCGTGGTTGGCCAGCCAGCCCAGCGAGGGCCGCTCTGTTAGGACGAGCATCAGGGTCTGTTCTCAGATCACTGTCTGACCAGCTGGAGGATGGTCCCAGGCAGGCCGGCAGCCGTCTGTTTTTAACTGCTCAAGAATATACTTTGCCTGCTTTCCTGCCTCCTGGAAATAGTTTCATCACAGGAGCCCGCTTGAATTAGAGGAGTAATTAAGCTTCTTCTTCGTTCCTTCGTCTGGTCTGTTATTTCCCGAGATAAAACACTAAACTTGGGATCTGAAGACCTGGAGTTTTTTGCTACCTTAACCAGGAGAGCAGAGCAGCCCTGATGTCCCTCAGTTTCCCCAGCTGTCGAAGGGGGAGGATGATCCTACTGTCTGTCTCTGGGTGTATTCTCATGGCTAATTGAATGGTGTCTGTGAAAATAAGCTTTGGAGAGAGAGAAGCTGTATTTAGAAGCTTGCTTTATCTGCTAATGACTTCAGAAGTTCATGGGGAAGCCGTTTACTGCCACATGAACAAAACCAAGTTCCTTGCCCTAGTTCTGTGTGTGTAGAATAGTCTCAGTTTATTTTCTTGGGTTTAGTGGGAACGTACCCTGAGATGGGCTGGCTCAGTGATGTGGTTCAGTCCTGCCAGGTAGATATCAAGCCGCTCAGCGTTGCTGCCTCCAGTGGAACAAGAGCCCAGATACACAAGGACTGGGTGCGCTGCAGTGTCTGGGGCCTGGGGACAGGTCATGACCCGCCGCGGGGATTGTCCAAAGAAATGCCCAGTGGCATTTTGATTGTGTTTCATGGGTTCTTGCTGATTAAAAAGAAGAGGGTATGGGATGGTGCGAAACCCACGATTCTCACAAATAGGGCTTTGTCTAAGGGACGGATGTGCTCAACTCATAGACTTTTGCCTTTTGTCTTCTCAGATGGAAATATTGCCAGTGAAGACAGTTCCCTGTCAGATGCCCTGGTTCTAGAGGATGGTAGGTTGTCTGTTTCCTGCTTGAGAACTCGGAGCATGGATTAAACCAGAATTAAGCTGTGTGTAGTCTAAGACAGCCCAGTGGAAAGCCAGGAGCCAGACCAGGATGGCACCATGGCCCAGTGGTCACTGGCTTGGCTGAGAGTGGGTAGGTGCTCCATGAACACATGTCTATTGGAATTTTATTATGTTTCGTCGGCCCAGAGGTAAGATTTAAAACGGTAGTCAGTGAGTAGTATTCTACTTTGTTAGTTACCAAAAATCACATTTTTACCTAAACAGACAATTTAAACACCATGTTTGGTTTCCTTTTCAGTATTTATAATTTCTTTGAGGAAAGAGGTAGGTATTGGTTTGGATCACGATTGAAACCTGCTAGGAGAGCCTGAAGAAAACTAAGCCTCTACCTTCCTGAGAAATAGTGATAGTGAAAGGGAAATGTCCCTTTCAACTCCTGGTCAGGCCTAGAAAACTGTCTTCTTATTTCCTATTGACCTCCATCACCACCACCATCATTACCATCTCCATCACCACCACCACCATCGTCATTACCATCTCCATCACCACCACCACCATTACCATCTTCATCACCACCACCGTCATTACCATCTCCACCACCACCACCATCACCACCAGCATCATCACCATCTCCACCATCATCATCATTACGATCTCTATCACCACCACCACCACCATCACCATCTCCACCACCACCATCATCGTCATTACCATCTCCATCACCACCATCATCATTACCATCTCCATCACCACCATCATCATTACCATCTCCACCACCACCACCATCGTCATTACCATCTCCATCACCACCACCACCACCATTACCATCTCCACCACCACCACCATCATTACTATCTCCATCACCACCACCATCGTCATTACCATCTCCATCATCACCATCATTGCCATCTCCATCACCATCACTATCATTACCATCTCCATCACCATCATTACCATCTCCATCACCATCACCACCACCACTGTCATCACCACCTCCATTACCACCACCACCATCATCATCACCATCTCCATCACCACCTCACATCAGGGAAGAAGGAATTGCAAACACAGAACCATCTCCAAGAATGTTGCCATGGATTTAAACCCAAACTGGGGAGGTCAGGGCCTTAAGGATGTGGAAATATATTTCAGTGGCAATTACTTTTTTTGCCCTTTCGGGAAACTTCAGGTAGGCAGTGATAAGTGGCTATTCAGGTGGAAAACATGAAAGATCTGTCTGGCTGAGTCATAATGATAATTGCAAGGATAGTCATCATGGTCACTGATGTGGGGAAAGGCTGGCGGGGTATTTACCCAGTAGTCTGGGCCCTGCTGTTCGCAGTCAGATCGTTGTATTTTCATCCATTACGCGGGTGGGAGGAGATGACGGACCTGCGGGGGCAGGGGGCATGTTCTGAACGTCAGAGATCCAGCCCTCGTTTGGGCCTCTGTGGACTCCAGTCTCCGCAGGGGAGGGAACCGGAACATTTGGAGGAGATGCCTTTGCAGAGAGGAGTTGGGGGAGGTGTCGATCGTTGCTGGCTGATCTTGATGCATCCCTTGTGATCAGTTTCCTCCCCATGTTCCAGACCCCGCGCCTCCCAAGGGGCACTGTTGCCTCACTGGGGCCCCCACTCCCATCGCCTGCTTGCTCCTTCCAGGCTCTTTTCTTTACGGATTTGAGGGGTACAGGAGTGGAACTGTAGCGTGTGCCCAGGTTTCAAGGTTGGAGGATGGAGAATTTGGCCCTGAAGAGCAGACTAGTTGAAAATGATTTAGGGCCAAGTGAAAGGCCGGTGGAGTTTGAGGTTGGCTGCTGTGTATTTTTCTCCCACCTCTGCCTTCACAGTGAACACTGAATTTTTCCTGCTGCTCTCTGCTCAAGGCCGCCCTCCCCGGGCTCTCAACCCTAGGTGTCTCCCTGAACCCATCCTGAGCCCCTCTCCTGGCCCTGCCCACTTTTGAACCCTGCCAGATGACTAGTCCTCAAACAGGATTTTTATCCCAACACATCTGGGCTTAAACTGTTGCGGTGTTTTCCAGGGGCTTTCAGACCAAATGCTGACTCCTTAGCCTGGAATTGAAGGCTCCCTGTCAGCGAGGGCTCCTTGCTTATCTCAGAGCTCACAGCAGGTCTTCTGCACTTGAACTTGACCAGGACCCTCCCCTCTCTTCCTCTGGGCCTCCTCACCAGCCACAGCCCCTGCGGGGCCTGGCCCTGGGCTCCTCCCTGCCTCCTCCCCTCTACCGGCCCTGCCCCCGGCACAGCAGTGTGAGAGCATCACTCCCCTGAAGACAGGGAATAATCTTCTATGCATATTTAATAGTTGTAGCGCCTCCCCTTCCCACAGAACCTAAGGTGTTTCCAATATGAAAGTATCACACAGGAAAATATTAAAAGACAAGATAGGTAGTTCTGATAAAAAGCAGAGAGAGTGAATGCCCAGAGCCACCAGCAGATGACACTTGACAGGTAGACTTTCATTCATTTTTTCCAACAAATATTTACTGAGCACGTACTGTGTCAACAGTCATTCTAGGCACTGAGGCGATAGCAGTGAACAGAATAGACCATCATAGGCCTGAAGCTCCCCCAAAGCAGAGTAGATGCCTCCTGTCTATTAAAAGAAAACTTGGAACATAATGATGACCCCCTTTTGGTGTTGGTATGAAGCAACCGTTTGTCGTTGGTATTGAATGAAACTGGGGCTTCACTCCATTTGTCGCTAATCAGAAGTGACATTTCTCCTGTTTAATGCTGCCCTGACATTTAGACTTGGTGTGTTCTGGTTTGACTTGGCTTGTCTTGGTGACAGGGGAAGGGGCGGGGGTTCGAAGCCGGGATGCCTTGGGAGCAGGTCTGCTCCCAGGCTCTGATGTCCGGGAGGAGGTGGGTGGGGTCTGTCTGGACAGTGGGAAGGATGACCCTTGCTCACATCCTCTCTTTCCATCTTTGTGCAGAAGACTCTCAGGTCACCAGCACACTGTCCCCCTTACAGTCCCCTCACAAGGGACTTCCTCCTCGGCCTCCGTCGCACAACAGGCCGCCTCCCCCCCAGTCCCTGGAGGGACTCAGGCAAACACACTATCACCGCAACGACTATGACAAGTCGCCCATCAAGCCCAAAATGTGGAGCGAGTCCTCTTTAGATGAGCCTTACGAGAAGGTCAAGAAACGTTCCTCCCACAGTCACTCCAGGTGAGCTGGGCCGGGAAGACCCCACGAATCACTGTCCGCTCTTGGGAAGAATCCCAGGGCTGTCCCGGGTAGCATCGGCCACTCACAGATCCCCACCACCCCGGGAGCACCTCCCCAGGCTTTGCCCACAGCGCCCTCTGCTGCCAACCCGCTCCAGGTGCGGATTTGTCACTGACAGGGAAATGGGGGTTTCGGTTCACGGTCCAGGCGTTGGCCGCTGGCTTGAGTGTTGTTAAAGTCCGTGGGAATTCATTAGGAAATCTCAGGCAGCACTGTTCTGAAGGGGCAAGTGAGAGTCCACTCAGAAGCAACCCAAAGGGGCTCAGAACCCTAAGCCATCATCCAACAGAATTCAGAGCCAAACAGCTGTAATCTTAGCTGTGTATTATCAGCTCATTACTCAGCTGATGTTGGAGAGAGCAGTTCGGGAAGACGTTTTTGGTCTGCTTCTCTGTTCGTCTCATTTCCTTACATTATACCCTATAAAGCTCCCAGTGGGTGCCCAGACAGGTACTTGTTTGTCTCTTGGAAAACACAAACTGTGGTTGAGAGCAAGGGCTTCACAGAACAGTCACACTGCCTGTTCCAGAGAGAGCTGGTGAGGGTCTCCATTTCCCATTGCCCTGGAGGTCAGGGATAAGGACCCCCACCCACTTCTGAAGGTCAAGGGTGGGAGTCCTGGGGTAGCTTCCCCAATACCAAGATTGATGCCCCAAGGTCACAGTCGGCTACCCCAAGGTCACAGTCAGCTACCTGGGAGGGGTGCGGGTCTGTCTGGCAGTGACCAGCGCATCCTCCTCCGGTTTCCAGCAGCCACAAGCGTTTCCCCAGCACAGGGAGCTGTGCCGAAGCCGGCGGGGGCAGCAGCTCCCTACAGAACAGCCCCATCCGCAGCCTCCCGCACTGGAACTCGCAGTCCAGCATGCCGTCCACACCCGACCTACGAGTCCGCAGCCCCCACTACGTTCATTCCACGAGGTGAGTCCACCCCCTCCCTCCCTAGCCCAGACCTTCCTTTATAAAATTTGGCATGGCTGGCCCCAAATGGGTCCAAATAACTGGTGAACTAGAGTCAGGACTGAGCCAACGAGGTGGGTTCTTAAAGTGAAGCAGAATCAAAAACCAAGCTGGCAGGAGGAAGCCCACGCTAGCCAAGAGACCCATTATATCCCTCTGCCCCCGTCCAGTGGGCACCAGTCGGTCAGAGGATCCCCTGGAGACAGTGGGCATTGAAAGTGCTTTCTTAAGTGAAACTGAGGCAGGAAGGGTAGCCAGATTAGCCGGCAGAGGGGGCTGTGCCGGGACCAGAACAACCTTGCCTACCCTGCTGGGGGGATCTTTATTGGCTAGTCCTCATGTATCTTTCTATTGGAGCCTCAGTTTATCCTGGACTAGCTCTAACGCCCCAAGGTGTAAATTCATTAAAGAGCAAGAGAAATGGGCAAAAGTGAGGCTTCAGTGAATCAAACCTTCCTTTTCTAAAAAGAGGCAAAACCAAAGCCATCACTCCATTTTCTCCAAAACTAAGTGCACAGGGAGTGTAGCTGGAAGGGACAGATGGTGTGATCTTCTGTAAGTGGTGGACCATTTATACGGGATAAGATTGAGCTCTCCAGGCAAGGGGCTCGCGTTCATTCATTCATTCACTCGTTCCTGCAACAGATATTTATCAAGTGCCTGTACCTACCAGGTACTATTCCTGGCATAGAGCAGTGGACAAAACAGACCGCACACATGCTCTCATCAGGCTGACGTTTTAGTAGGTAGAGAGTCACAGCAAAGAAATAGTCAGAAGTGGTAAGTATTGAGAAGAAAAATGAACAGGGCAAGGGGGCTGGAGAGTGAAGGGAGAGAGTACTTAAATGGGAGCATCGGAGGTTTCTGTAATAAGGTGACATTTGAGCAGAGGTACCTGGATGGATGGGGTAGCAAGCGCTAAGGGTACTCGGGAGACAGCAAGGTCAAAGCCCCAGACGCAGGCCTGCACTTGGCATGTTCGCAGGGGGCCGATGTGGCCAGAACAGAGTGGTGGAGAGGGGCAGGACCAGAGAGGAAACCCAGCCCAAGTCAAGGAGGGCCACTTGGTGGGGACTTCACAGTCCACCCTGAGTGACAGTCAGCCCTGGACTCACCTCTTCCTTGTACGTGGCCGACCCAGCCATGGTGAATTTCTCTGGAGTCCTTTCACGCTGCCTCGGCCATCATGATGGACATTTACCGTGTGGCTCAAATAAGCAGAATGGATTGTAGACAAAATAGTGGAAAGCCCAGTATCTGCATCAGTCATTATTAAGTCTTCCGTGTTCCACCAGCCTTCCGTGTTAGACTGGCGTTCACAGGGACATGGAAATCTGTTTACATGGGTTTCATAATAGTACTGGGTGGAACCACATGAATGCTTCTGCTGGGCTGTTTCTGGACCTACGAAACGGGCATTTCATCTGGTTTACCGTTAACACTGGAACAGGGGTTCTCTGTGTCTGTAGAATCCCTCTCCACCTTAAAAGGGGGGGGTCGTGACTATTGGCAATACTTTTTTCAGAAGAAACCCTTATATGGGCGCCGTCCTGTGTCCCCATCCCCTGCTCAGAATCAAAAATCACAGCAGAGGCTCGCCTCCTGATCCGTAGTCCCCTCCCGCCCCCTCCCGCCCCGCCTTCACCTGGGAGCCATGGGAAGCACTTGTATTCCCAGGGCACGACTTTCCCAAATGCGCATTTGCGGGAGGCCCTGGGCCGAGAGGCATCGTGTGCTCTCTCCCGAGTCGGTGATCGCAGGGCCTCCACCCCGTCCCCGGGGCGCCCCCAGGCCCACCCAGCCGTCTCCCCGCAGGTCGGTGGACCTCAGCCCCACGCGGCTGCACAGCCTGGCCCTGCACTTTAGGCACCGGAGCTCCAGCTTGGAGTCCCAGGGCAAGCTCCTGGGCTCGGAGAACGACACGGGGAGCCCTGACTTCTACACGCCACGGACTCGTAGCAGCAACGGCTCGGACCCCATGGACGACTGCTCGTCGTGCACCAGCCACTCGAGCTCGGAGCACTACTACCCGGCGCAGATGAACGCCAACTACTCAACGCTGGCCGAGGACTCGCCGTCGAAGGCGCGCGCGCGCCAGCGGCAGCGGCGGCGGGCGGCGGGCGCGCTGGGCGCGGCGAACTCGGGCAGCATGCCCAACCTGGCGGCGCGCGGCGGCGGCGGTGGCGGCGGCGCGCACGGCGTCTACCTGCACAGCCAGAGCCAGCCCAGCTCGCAGTACCGCATCAAGGAGTACCCGCTGTACATCGAGGGCAGCGCCACGCCCGTGGTCGTGCGCAGCCTGGAGAGCGACCAGGAGGGCCACTACAGCGTCAAGGCGCAGTTCAAGACCTCCAACTCGTACACCGCCGGCGGCCTGTTCCGCGAGAGCTGGCGCGGCGGCGACGAGGGCGACGCGGGCCGCCTGACGCCGTCGCGCTCGCAGATCCTGCGGACTCCGTCGCTGGGCCGCGAGGGCGCCCACGACAAGGGCGCGGGGCGCGCCGCCGTCTCGGACGAGCTGCGCCAGTGGTACCAGCGCTCCAGCGCCTCGCACAAGGACCACAGCCGCCTGTCGCACACCAGCTCCACTTCCTCGGACAGCGGCTCCCAGTACAGCACCTCCTCCCACAGCACCTTCGTGGCGCACAGCAGGGTCACCAGGATGCCCCAGATGTGCAAGGCCACGTCAGGTGAGGGCGGGGTGGGGGGGGGAGAGACCCGACTGGGGGAGGAGGTCTGGATGTGAGCTGGTGGGGACCTGTTTCAAGGACTTGCAGGTTTTCTTAGCGCATGCAGTGAGAAGAGATGTTGATTCTAGAAACCTAGCTGTCAGCTGTGTGAGACCAGAGGTCTCCCTCCCCCTCCTTCCCCATCCCTTCCATCGTACCCCTGGTTTTGCCCAGCGACAAAGGTGGGAAGGGGTAGGGCAGCACATAAGCCCCCACCCCCGTGTGGGCTGAGCCGTCTCCCATTTCAGCCTCCTGAGTGGGGGTACACACCATCTCTCTAGCCGCTTCTCCTTGTAAGGACAGAGATCCAGCAAGCCGCGAAGTCTGCCTCTCAGGGTTTATCCAGTCACACGAGCACCTTTCCCCCAGTGAAAAGGGAAACGGTGATAGGTTAGCGATCCGAGTGGTACCCTGGCAGAGGAAAGCGTGCTCTGGGCATGGCTTGATCTTGAAGCCCCGAGATTTGGCCAGAGTCTCCCCAGGTAGCGCAGACTGGCTACGAATGAGGTGGTGAGCTCCGTGTGTAACCTCCCTGGGTGACTTCATAGATGACTTGTGACTGCTCCTTTTGTTCCCATTTCACTGGTGTTACGACCTAACCGAAGTGATTTCTGTAAAGTGCTTTCGATGCTCTGTAACCCTATTAGGAGGAGCCTCGGTTAGACTGGTCAAGAGTATTTCTGTTTTGTCAAAATTGTAGCCCTTGTCTGGTAGATTTGCTTTACCTAAAGAGATTAGGTCAATCTTTCGAAATGTTTTAGACTAAAAATTCTCAGTGGCTGTATATGAGCTTTACTGATGAAAAAGACTCCATTCCCAAGAAAGCAAAGGGATGCGTTTAAGCAGGATTGACTTCCTGCTTAATTTTCCCAACTAAAAAAGTCCTGCCCCCATCAGTAAGCTCCTGGTAGGCAGAGCTGGATGAACTTTGAAAAGCCCAGCCCTGTCTCAGGTGTCCTAACGTGGTGACTTGTAAGCCTCAAACAGCAGGGACCACAGGCTTGGAGAACCTTTCTGGAGGTTGCCTGTTCGTAACGAAGAGCACAGTTTTAACACTGGGGCCACCTCAGGAAGCGCCCTGGGGTGTAGCTCTCTGGTGTCCAGAGAAATAGGCCCTCCCTGCACTAGGCCAGCTCAGGTCCCCCACAGAGGACCGTGAAGGCCATCGCCATCCCTGTGGCCACTTCCCAGTGGCCAAGTGGGGACCGAGGACCCCAGGAGGGCTTGACTCAGAATGGAGTCACACCGCTGTGGGGAGAAAATGGAATTGGCTGCATGTGGGGAAAGGGTGAACGTTTCCCCACGGGGACCCTGTCACAGGGTCACACCCAGCGTCTCTGGAAAGAAGCTCCTTCACTTGGCCGTGTCTGACCCCTGTCTTTTCTGCACCACCTACACGCAGCTGCCTTACCTCAAAGCCAGAGAAGCTCAACGCCGTCAAGTGAAGTTGGAGCGACGCCCCCCAGCAGCCCCCACCACATCCTGACCTGGCAGACCGGGTGAGTTCCCCTCTCCGACCTCTGGTCCTCCCTTCCAGGTTCTGGAACAATCCTCAGCATCTCTCGTCAGGTAGAAAGAGTAGAAATGAAAGATCCTAGGGACAGAGGGCTTATCGGCAAAAGAATGATGTGTCTTCAGCAGTGGGAAGCCCCTTCCTTCCCGAAGGAGCCATGCGTTGCTGTCACCCACCACCCCTCTCCTTTCCATCGCTGCCTCTGTCTTCGGGTGAATTCTGTCTACTTTCTTTCAAAGTCGGTGGTGGCCCCTGAAACGTGGGGAAGGTGGGTCCCGGAAGTTAAACTGCACCTCTTTGGCCAGAATTCCAGACGGCATTTGTTGTGGGTTCCGATGACACCTGGCTGACCTCAGAATGCCAGCCAAGGAGAGCCTTAAGCAGCCCCTGTGCTGAGCCCCAGCCTGGTGTTTCACCTGCTCCACGGTGTGGCCACTGTCTTGGTGTCAGGATGCAGCCTGAGAGAAAAAAGCAGGAGGCTCAGATCCCCTCTCTGTCCCAGCCAACCCCTTGTTCATAACCAATAAACATAGGGGATCAGGCACTCTGAGACCTTAGGAAGTGGCCCACAGTCCATGAAACCAAAACTCAGCTCCTTTTTTAGCTTTAAATGTAGGCATAGGACACTAAACGGGGACACGTAGAATGTTCTGGTCCGTGGCAGAGTCTAGCAGATACACGTCCCCTGCCTCCTGCTTCCTTCACCATCCCTGCCTCTTGCTGCTCCTAGCATGTGGCCGCTGAGATGCTGTTACATTCTGTCAATACCTCCTAAGGGAGTTAGAGGTCCCTTGATCCGGCTTATTCAGCGTCTGCTGGAGCCTCGGTGGGGATGTCTGGGAAAAGGTGCCGGCTGTCTGTGAGCGAAACCGGGGGAAGAACTGGGCCACAGGGCTCACTGACCGCATTCCAGGCTCCGTGCTTGGCTGGCATTTTTTGTTCCTGCAGATTTGTCTCTAGTGATGTTAAACCAGGCTTTTATTCAGCCTCGGTAGGTGCTAACAGGTACTGAGTGCTTGCTGTGTACTCAGAGGCGGGGCGTCCCTTCTAACACACGTGAGCTCAGGGAAGTACCCAGATTCCTCAGCTCTGTACACACAGCTCGGAGGGGATCTGTACCTCGCCAGTGTCGCTCAGCTGGAATTTCAGCCCTGCGCTCTGTGGCCTCAGAGCCCTGTCTTTTCCCCCTAAGCCAGTGGTTCTTAAAATGCGGTCCCCAGGCTAGGAACATAAGCACCGCCTGGGGTCTTGCATGTTGCAGGCCCACCCATGACCTCCGGCACCAGAAACTCTGGGGTGGGGCCCAGCGGCCTGTGTGCTAACAAGTCCTCTGGGGATTCTGATCACGGAAGCATCCCGGTTGCCTCTTACCCCTCTTGAGTTAAGAGACCCTGTGGTCCCAACTGCCAGTGTTCTTGTGGCCACTCTGACTGCTCTGTCTTTTGAGCAGCGGATACCCCCTGCCCTTATTAATACATGTCCCTAAAACACTCCCTTATGTACCTTCCAGACCCCAGCTCTCGCTCTTGTGGCCAGGCAGCCTCTGCAAGTCTTAGGGCCCAAGAATTTCTAGAAGATAGATTCATAAAAGATTGACAGCGCTTCTGTCTCTGTGGTACCTCTGGTGGCAAACCCATCTCACCCCGAATAAGGAACCTCAGATTTCAGGCTGTCGCTCTGGTTTTTTGGTTCACACCCAGTCTTACATGAGCCAAATGTATGATTGTTACTTAACTGACAGCAGGCTTTGGAACTTACGGGTACCCCCCACTTGCCTTTACACTGGAGTGGGTCTCAGAACGTGCCTGTGTTTCACCCCACACAGCCAGTGAGGACTCAAGACAAATTTGGGAAAAAAAAGAAATTTTGGTCTTTAACCTCTTTTGTAGGGGGGAGGGTATAGCTCAGTGGTAAAGCATGTGCTTAGTGTGCATAAGGTCCTGGGTTCAATCCACGGTACCTCCATTTAAAAAAAATAAATAACCTAATTACCTCCCCCCCAAAATTACTAAATTTAAACTCTTTTTATCAGACTGACTTGAACTATCATTAACAAACAATGACTAGTCTCTGTGAGAAGAAAATGAGAGATGGGTCAAACGTGCCGAAGCCTGCCGGCCTTCCTAACAGAACTAAAGCGGTCTCTGACTCACGCATGGGGGCTGAAAGTTCCACAAGACTTGTGTTATTTGTCACTCACTTTTGGGTGTGTGGCCAGCTGGGCTTTCCGATGTATTGATACACTGCTCGTTGCGTCTTTGTCAGCTCCTCTAACATGACCTCTCTTCTCTTCCTCCTCCCGCCTGCCTCTGTTCAGAGAAGCAACAGAAGACTCGCCCATTATGGATGGGTCTGAGTCCCCAGCTCACCAAAGTACTGATGAATAGAGGTATCGTAAGGGAACACTTTGCTCTCGCAGCCCTTCCCCTCACTGCCTGTGGGTCTGGGATCGCAGCTGTGCTGCAGCTGTCTTGCCTGTGCCCGGATCATAACTTCCAGTAGGAAACATCTGGGGGGTGGGGAAGCCGTTGCTTCCGTGTCTTATTTCTAGATACATGTGGAACTCGATGTTTCCATGTATGTTTTACATCAGATGTTGATATTCCCACTGCTGCTTCCCAGAAAAGCCCTCCGAGTCTGCCTGAGGCCTTCCCAGGCTCCGTGTGCACACAGACACCTGTACGAGCGTTTACTGGCTTAGTTACCAGTGTTTATTGAAAGGAGCAGCATCATGCAGTTGACGTCTCAAAACGCTCAGGGCAGACTGAGTTGGTCCAGAAGCACCTGAAGGTCACCCATGATTTCATCCCAGTGTCCCTGAGTGACAGCTGTACACTCCACCACGTGCTGCAGGACCCTGCTTTCCAAAATGTGGTCCAGACAATTATCAGCCTTCTCATCACCTGGGAGCTCGTTAGACAGCAGACTCCTGGACCTACTGAATTCGAATCTGCATTTTGGGGGAAGGGTACAGCTCAAGTGGTAGAGTGCACGCTCAGCAACCAAAGAGTTCCCAGGTTCGATCCCCAGTACCTCCTCCAAGCGGAAATCAATGAAGAAACCTAATCACCTCCCCCCTCAGCAAACAAACAGTACAAGCAAAACGAACCTGCGTTTTAACAAGCTCCCCGGATAAATCAAATGCATGCTGGAATCTGCAAAGCCCTACTATAGTGGGCACAAAACCAGGAACACCTGGTCTGGTTCCTGTCCCCGGGGGCCACAGTCTAGCTGGGAGAAGAGGCATTGAAATTAATAGCATTTCAAGAAGAAACGAAAAAGATCAGGATACCATTCAGAAATGGATTAAAAAAAAAAAAAGGGCTATACGTCTGTTCAGTCAAAAATGGCACCTTGACTCTATTCCAGGAGCCAAGCTAGAGACCAGAGATCTAAGAGTTCAAGTTCAAATTAACAGTTTGAAAGGGAAGGGTATATAGCTGAAGTGGTAGAGCTCACGCTCCGCACCCAAGAGGTCAGGGGTTCAATCCCCAGTGCCTCCTCCAAGCAGAAATCAATGAAGAAGCCTCATTACCTCCCCCTCAGCAAACAAACAGTACAAGTCAAAGTAACACTTTGCAGCTCTATCCGGAAACACACACACAAAGGGAGTAAGAAATTGCAGCCTTCCTGTAGTAAGTGCTCTGAGACTGGAAACAAAGCGCTAAAAGGTTCCATAGGGGGAGGGGTCCTTCTGGCTCCAAAGGCCTGTGGTGGGAGGAGGGGGCCAGACAGGCGGAGGCCGCGGGAGGCCACTCCCAGAGCAGAAACACAGACGCAGAAACCAGCAGGGCTGCTTGGGGGACAGCAGGCTCATTTTGCTGTAGAGAAAGGGCCAGACTTCAGCCTGCCAAGCAGGGTAGGACGAGGTCCTGAACCAGAGGACAGAGACGCGGGAAAGCTTTTACTGCGAGTGCCCTGAGCTGGCAGATGGGGGGTTAGGAAAACAGGGGCTTAGCCTTTGAGAGAAAGATGGTGTTAAAACAAAATTCAACTGAGTAAATCGGAAAGATGTTCCTGAACCAGGCAGCAGCCACTCTAGCAGGCAGGCAGGTGCTCTGAGGAGCTGTACAGAGTGGGAGGCTCTTGTAGACAGAAGGGAGCAGGGACAGGAAGTCACGCCAGGCGGCAAAGCAGGCTGGTTGTGGCAAAGTCACTTCCCTTTAGGGGACGGCAGGGGTCTCCCCGGCAGAGGCGCTCTCTGGTGCTGACCAGGCCACTCCTGACTGACGGCTTTCAGGTGCCACTTCTGGGAGAGATGACACTGTACAGTCAACTCTCGGTTTGGTGACATGGAGCTTAGCCTAAGCGACTCCACTGGGGACCTGCTGTCCTGTTTTCAACAGTTTCTCCTCTTTGCCTCGGAGAGGGGATCGCAGTGAGAAGTTAGGGCTCCCCCAGCTCTGGCTCTGGCGTCCTAACTCCAGGACCCCTGCATGGTCTTCACAGCTCACGGTGCTGGGTTCACAGTCTTTCTAGTCAGTCATTCTTTTTGTTCCTTTTCTGGCGTTCTGTTCTGAGGGAGAGTGTTTGCTTGGTGGCCAGTGGCTGCAAAGTTGCATTCAAAGCTTCTGAGAGCGTAGAGCACACTGCGGCGACGGCTGTGGTTCTTCCAAGCAGAGTCATTCCCAGTGTCTGGAGTAACTTCTGAGCCGTGCTTCCCCCAAGCCCAGACTAATCAGAAGTCAGTCAAAGAAAGATCCTGTTGAAGGAGCCACTTCCGTAAGCCGACTGGCTTGTCCAGTCATCTTATGTCGCTGAGTCTCCGCGTCCCCAGCAGTGTCAGGCGGTGTTGGTCACAGCGCAGACGCTCCTCGCTCAGCTAAAGGATAATCAGGGCTTTCTTATCGTCAAGAATGACTTCGGCCCAAGAGTCCAGGGCTTTGTATTGGGCAGCGATGGCTTTACCAGCAGATTCGGCTGTACCTTCAAGACGTAAGGACAGTGCTAATCCGAGCCCTGTTTGCACCCCTCCTGGCCATGGGAGCGGGGAGCTGCCCAGGGAAGCAAATGTTGAACCATGAATGCTTCCTGGTAATTTGTGTTTCTGCGGTTCGAGACTCAAAAGGTGACAGCTGTGGAGGCCAGGACAGTTCAAGGGTCTCTGGACAGCACAGGTGGTTTTATTCTGCTTCTCCTTGGCTTGTGTCCCTGCGAGGTTCCCGGGGTGTCACCCAGAGACAAGGAAACAAACCCCAGGTTAGGAAGTTGGACACGGTAGAAAGGGGGCTGGCTGAGGCCCTGGAAGTGAGGGAGAAGTCTGTGCTGGGCAGAGCCGTAGCGTCACTGGCATGGTGATGAATCAGTCGTTCAGAGGCCGGATTTCCGCCCGGCTTTGCAGGGGCCTGAGACATGTGAACAATGGCGCTATCTTTCCAGGCCAAAGCAAAGTGGAAAGACGGACGAAAGAACCATAAAGGCCCTCACCACAGTGTAAGAATTAGGAAAAGGATGGTCAGAGAGGGAGGAGGAATGGCTGGAAATGTTCCTGATCGGACATCTTGGCAGGACGCAGTCTGCCGCTGTGCGGGCTGCTTGTCTTCCCAGCCCGTTGGGTTTGAGGTCCCAGCTTTCACACAGGACCAGAAGCCAGGTGGAACCTTCATCAGTTCTGAAGTATGTACCCAAGGTTCAACACCGTGTAATCTGGCAGCGGTATTGGTGGTCAAGAGCTCTTGGTAGTTTCTTTTCCATGAATCTCACTTTTGCAAAAGCATCAGAGTGAAATAAGAAGTTGTACAGGCCTGGTCCAGTGTCGTGGGATAGCTGTCCACATCCAATGTCGTCTGCTTCTGGTGCTGGAGGATCCTGAGTGTGAGCTCACTGGTGGCTTTGCTGGCGCATTCAGGTCCTGTGACTCCTTTCAGCTGGGACAGTTGTCTTGGAGTTTAGCTGTGCAGGACCTGGTGAGCAGTCCCAGACGAGATCCTTTCCCAGGAGGGAGGCAGGAGGCCTTCAGTGGGTGTCTTTTCTGGCGGCCGTGTTCCGTGGGAAGTAGGTGGTGAGCGGTCAGCTGTCAGGTTCTAATCCTGTTCTGCATAAGCTTCTTTAACCTGTAGGAGGAAGAGAGAGTAGGTGACCAGCAACTTTGTGATAGGTCCTGTTGGGCAGCTGGAGGTTCAGAACACAGAGAACGCACGGTTCTGCCACACACTAGTTCAGAGGGAGTGAGCTCATGTCCTGCTCAAGGTAAGGACGTTTGATTCAAAAGGGCCAGCGACAGCACCTTGATCAAGGGAAGTTTCAGAGCCTCAGAAAATT
The DNA here is from genome assembly GCF_048773025.1 of Camelus bactrianus. NCBI lineage: Eukaryota > Metazoa > Chordata > Mammalia > Artiodactyla > Camelidae > Camelus > Camelus bactrianus. The sequence goes on from NC_133573.1 coordinate 9,155,656, forward strand.
TTCCTAATTGGGTTTAATGATGCCACTAGTCTTTTCCACTAGTCCTGAAGGCTGAGGATGATCCCGCCTCCACGGCCTAAGAAGGACTCTGCTGAGTGCCTGGACTTCCTGGGCAGTTAAATGAGTTCCTAGTTCGCTATGCAAAAATGATGGGGCTGCCCCATTTAGGAGTGATGATTTGGAGTAATTTTTTTGCTACAAAAGAGGCAGCTGCTTACCAACAGGGAAAAGCTTCTACTCAGGGAGAAACATACAGATCATGACCTATATGGATTTGGTCTCCTATTCTTAACAACTGTGTTTAGATTAGTCATGAAATTTTCTCACGATATTAAACAGCTAGCCAACATCTTAAGTTACCTTCCTTGCTGACAAATTTTGTAACACAGAGAACATGACCGTATTTGACTAGTAAATCCAGGTACAACAGAAGTTGTACGTCTGCATTATACTGAACACACCTCCTTTAATTAGTAAGTAAAAGCTAAAGTTTGTTGGTTTAAAGATTTATCCTAGATCACGTGAACATGAAAAACATTTGGGTAAAGTTTCTGTATTTCTGAGTTTTAGAATTCTTAATTTTTATTTTTCTTTAAGCCAATTAAATACGGTCTTTTACAAATTAATTTTGGCAGTACTATTCAGAGGTAGAAAAATACTACAAACTTACAGCATACACACATAAACACAGACAGCTGCAGAGATCATAAAGCTTCTGTTTTAAAATTTTAGCCATGAGACAGGTACAAGAATGTAAAACTTACTAGTTTAGAAAGAACAGTTTTATCCAAATCCTGTTGCTGGAAATTGGAGTAGGTGAAGGTTACCTGCTCAGATGGCTAAAGCTTTTCATTAGTTATTTGTGGAGAGGACACTTAAGACTTTCTTATTCACTTACACTCCACATAGCCTTCCCGTCTTTTTATCCTTCTGGTAAAAATTATCTCCCTGAAGTTTGCATTTCAAAGAGCTGGCCTACGTGAGAGTTCCTGGAGGAGTGCAGCTAGAACACTCACATCTCAAAGGCGCAGGGAGGGGTGGCGCATACCTGGCATGCAAGAGGTCCTGGGTTCAATTCCCAGCACCTCCGTCAAAATGAACAAACCTAATTACCTCCCCTCCAAAAACTGAAACAAAAAACAAGCGAACAAACAAAGGCACAGGGAAAGAATGCAGGTTCCTCCAAGAAGGACTGATCTTCCCTAAGTCCAGACCTTTTACAATGTTTTGAGGTGAATGGGGGATGTTTGGGGCTTGATGAAAAGCATAAGTGGCCTTCTAGAGCTGCATTTCTGCTCTTGCAAAGATGAGATTTATAAGAGAAGGACAGCAGGGGATTTGGGCTGCAACGTGAATGACATCAGAGGCTGTCCCACCCATCCAGCTGCATTCTCTTTAGATCAGGGAGCTCTTCAACTAAGATGGAAATCAAAAGATTCCTGTGCTCTAGATTTAGAGCTTTGTCTTTGGAATGTTTTTCTTTCCCTCTGGGTACATAGTTTCATTTTGACTTAGGGCATAAAGCCTTTAAAGAGTTCCTAACAGACTCTGAATATCAGCTTACAGTTTGGCCAACTTCTGAGTATCGAGCTACTTAAAACAGTCCTTTAAAATATCCTGCCAGGGGGATACACAGTAAATATTCCTGGCAGTATTGAAAGACCCCCATAGACGCATTCCCAAAGAGGGTGCAAAAGGACACCATCCTCCCAAGGTCCAGAGTCACTCCCAAAGGTAACAAAAAGAAGTTAAGACTTAGTTCTGCAGGCTGGTGTTCATCACTGGGACCTCAGCTGCAAATGAGTGCAACTTACATTTCCGTTCTATCTGCCCAGCCTGACGGTGGCCGAGCCAAGTTCTCAGGACACAAAACTGGACAAACAAGAAGGTAACAGCTGTCCCTGGGAGAGAAAAGATCACCTGGTGGGTCTGGATTGGGAAAGGAAGGGATAAGAAAGTTTACCTTTCTGTGTCCAGTGGGCACTGCAGACAGAGATGCAGGAACGCTGAGCCTGGTGGGAGTTCTCACCCCGCACCAGTGTCTGCCGGTGTGACCGGGATCCCCCTGCCGGCACTGGAGCCAGTGGGATTTAGAGAGTGCAGCTCTGGTACCCGCCAGAATCGGAGGAGGTTTTCCGTTAATTTTAGTATTAGTTTGCCCTTGGCTGTTTAAGGGAGTAAGTGATAGTAGTTACAGGAGAATCCCTTGGGGTTCCATCAACCCCGGGGGAGCCCATTTGGGGGGTCCTCCTTCAAGGGCAGATATGGGGGTGTCTGTAAGGCCACTAACTTGACCGGCTTTTGTTTACCGTCACACAGTCTCTTCAGAGACAGTGTGGATGAAGGGTTAGTAGAATGAGTAGGGGGGGCGTAGGAATTAACCTCTGTAACGTCTTAGTCTTTTAGGTATCTCTTGTATCTTTAATTTTTTTTATTAGCCTTTTGCAATGAATCTTTCAGTGAAGGTATTTGGTAATTTTGAAACGTTTTGGAGGCTCCCACATACCCATTAAAATAGATGTCCCATTCCACTTGACTTGGGAGCCCTTCCTTTCCAGTGCACTTCCTAAATGAACCATCTTGTCTCCCTGGAACAGTCTTCACAGTGACCACCGTCATTCTAGTTCGTCTTGGGTAAGCGGGTCCATGTGCATGCAGAGAGACATCACAATTTTTTTGAAAAACTGGGGGGGTTCCTAAGATGGGGGGCACCCTTGAAGCAGTTAGATGACTGGGATCCCATTTTGCAGTCTTCCCTAGAGCAGAGGAAAAAACCCTCGATTGCAAGGGGGTATGCTTAGGTCTGGGACTTGGGTTCTGTTTGCGTTTGCCTTTCACAGGCTGCTTCCTTTTCCTGGTGGATGGCCTCTGCCCCGTAGGTCAGACCATGACTGGGTGTCCCTCATTACACGGAATTTTCTTGCAAGCGGCCAGCAACCTACTGTGAACCTTGCTTGTCTGTGACCACCCTGAACTTACCCCGGGGCCTTGTGCTTTGACGATGTCTCTCATTAGGTGCTCAGCTGGTGCCCTCCAATTTTTTAGTTTTGCTCTCAGCAAAATCTGTATGTTTAAATCTAAACCAAGTGCATTCTAATTCAGAAGCCAAAAGAGTGCTCACCAGAAGGACAGTCTGGCCTTGTCCAAATCCCAAATAAAGTCAGGCAGGTCAACCAAACACAGGGGGCTTGAAATCGGAAGTCTCCTTCGGATCCCATGGCTGTACCAAACTGTTAAAACAGATTGAACGGAGTCAAGTTTATAGAGCTTGTTGGCTTTATTCATGCAACCGTACCTGTCTGACAAATCTAGTCTTTACAAGAACAGAAATGCAGCTCCAGAAGCAATTCAAAACCCACCTGTCCTTTTTAATCAAGCCCCAGACATCCTCTGTTCATCTCAGAAGGCTTGCAGCTATTGTAAAATACCTGGGTTTGGGGTGGGGGGGAGTCCTTCTTGGAAGAAATTCCATTCTTTTCCTGTGCCTCTGGGATGTGAACGTCCACCTGGTCTTTTCCATGAACTCTTATCTAAGCTAGCTCTTAGAAACACAAATTTCAAAGAGGTAATTTTTATCAGAAGCTAAGAAAAAGAGGAGCAAGCTATTTGGAACTTAGGCGAATCAAAAATCTTGTGTCTTCTCTACAGTTGAGCAGGTAACCTTAATTTATTCCAACTTCCAGAAACGTGATCTGGATCCAGCTGTTCTTGTATAAACTAGTGGGTTTTGTATTATCATACCTGCCTTGTGGCTGGGGACAGACATGGAGCCGGGAATTGCTCAGTCTCTTTCCACCTCCACCTCCTGCTCCCGGCGACCACATTCTCAGGAGGACGCTGACATCCCTGTAGTGTGAACGCTGCTTGGCCTTGCTTCAGCATATGCCCATCTTTGACCAGTGACTGTGGTTCAGGGAGTCTCACTGGCCCCGCTGAGTCACTTGTCCACCCTTAGTGAGGGTAGGGGGTGACACCCTGGTGGAGAGCACCTCCAGGACGATGTGGAGTTAGGGAGGTGACGTATTCTGTTTCCGAGCAGGGTGCCGAGGTTAGCCACGCCGGCGTCAGGGGCTGCCCTGGGCTGAGTAACCAGCCTCCGGGTGACTCCTGGGCCAATCCCAGCCCATTCTTATATTCACTGAGATGAAGTGTGTTCTTTACCTTGCCCTGAAAGCACTAGCTTGGGGTCACTGGAGAAGGGGCTGTTTTCCTAATAGTGATCCCTAGTAACGATTTTTGGCTTCAGCACAGCGCTCTGATTGCTCCTTGATATATAAAAACATTTGTCCCTTGAACAGCACATTTGAGCTGGGTAGGTCCACTAATACGGGGACTTTTTTCCAATATACATGCAGTTGGCCCTGCATATCCATTGACCTGGATGCTGCAGATACACAGGGCCAAGTGTGCTGCACCATTTAACGTCAGGGACTTGAGAGCATCCTCGGATGTCAGTACCCACGGGGGTCCTGGAACCAGTCCCCTGCAGACACCAAGGGACAGCTGCACCTCTACCCAACTTACACAGTGACGCACACTTGAAAGGCTTTTTTTTTTACAGTCTTTTATATATTCTCCTGTATATTTTCAATACTTTCTTTTAATATACTCACACAGCAATATGTGCTATTTAAAATAAACAGCATTATTTTAAGACACCATTCAAAATGTCACCTCAGTTTCACTACAGGGAAACCTGACATTTCGAATGTGCTTCCAGGATAGAAGAAAAATCTAGTGACCGGTTATGCCTGAAAGCTCGTGGAGGAAAAACCAAGGAACTGTTCTGAGAACAGAAGCATCCTGAGGAAGCCAGCCTGAGGGTGCTGGGCCTCAGCTGCAGGGAGTCAGCTGAGGGGCTTTGAAAGCTCCAGACACTCAAGCACACCCCAGATCAAGTAAACCAGCATCTCTGGGGTGGGGCAGGAGTGTTTTGGGGGATGGTTCTCAGGCAATTCCCACATCCAGTCGAGCCTGCGGACCACTGCGTGAGTGTTAGTTCCATCTTCCTCCTGTTAGTTCCAATTCCTTCTAGATGTTCGAGGTTTAGGTCCCCTTTACGTGGACTTTTCCCCGTCCGGGAGAGCCTTCTGTAAACCCAGCACTGCGTCAGGCCTAGTTCCCCCTGAAGAGGGAAGATTACTGACCACATCGGGCCCCGCATACTCACGTGCTTCTGGATGCAGGCTGGCGAGTGTCATTCCCCTGCTGACTGTCTCGTCTCCTTCTTGGATTCCCTGCAGGAGCTACAGTGATAGCTGCTTCCTGGATTCCTCCCTCTATCCAGAACTAGCAGATGTCCAGTGGTACGGGCAGGAGAAAGCCAAGCCCGGGACCCTCGTGTGAGCCAGCCGGCCTCAATCTGACCGCCTCAACGCCATTCTGAGATCACCTCACTGCCTCTCATTTGCCTTACCCAGACACACACTGTCACCCTGCACCAGCTTCAGCCCTCAGCACTTTTCTTCTCCTGTCTCCACATCCCCTCACCCTCAAAAAACCTGACTGAGGAGACATTCTGGAAGGTTCCGGTCCCACTGTGTGTCCCCTGGCTCTCCTGTCCAGAGAGCCAGGCCCCAGTCCTCGATGGCGCCTTGGTGGCTCCCCCCACCGTGACAGCCCCCAGGCCAGGAACCATCAGGGAAGCTGCTGGCATCAAATTCCTGTGGACAAGCGGCCTTGGTGGAGAACAGGAAGGGGGACTGAAGTACAGGGTGATCCAGAAAGACGACGACAGCTGTGGCCAGCCCACCACCCGCAGGCCAGCCAAGCGCCTCGGGAAGAGGATGCCTCGTGGGAACATTCAGCTGAAATTTCTCCTGGGAGGGAGTGGCTGTTGAGGGAGGGGGATGAAAAAAGGAAGCTGAACACGTCAGAGATGCATAAGGATCACAATCAGTTCTATGCTGCCAAAGATTTTAAAAATTCACAAATAAAAACACAAAAAAATTAAGAGGGGCCAAGAGGAAGACATTCTTTCTGCAATGAAATCTCTGAAATTCTCCACTGCTACCACACCCCACAAGTGAAAGTCAACTGTCTGTGAAGTGTTTCCCCTCTTCGTCCCTTAACATGCCACCTCCCCTCTCAGTCGAGAGCCTGAAAAACTTACCCAGGGTGACGCTCAAGCTGGGGGAGCCGCAACGGGCACCGCTGACCTGAGCTCCGTGAGCCTGGGCCCGGGGGAGGGCAGGCCCGGGGAGTGGCAGCGTGCGCGCTCAGCCCTGTGCGGGGCTTCGGCCCAGACACAGAGCTGCTCTCCTTTGGGGATTTGTAGGAAACGTAAGGTGATGCTTGCCAAAAGCGGTTCTCTCTCATTAAAACAACCAGTAAAAGTGTATCCTATTTTTTCGCACAAGGTGTTTCATTTTCTTTTTTACGGGAAACCAAGGGAAAAAGCACATTGCGATCCTTTCGCGTGTTTAACTGTTGTGGCCCATTTTCTGTTCGTGAGCACTGGTGGGAAAAAGAGCTCAGGTCCGACTCCTCTCGGCACCCAGTCACCAGTGTGGCACTTATTCCAAGAACCCAACCGTGCCCGTAGGTAGGAGGACTGTCCTCACGTGTCGGCTAGCCGGCAGGCAGAGCAGGGTTGGAAAAAATGCCCAGCTCCCAGAGGGCCCACTAGCAGCAGCCAGCTGGAAGGACCACCTGGTCTGCAGGCACCCAAAGCGGAAGGGCGAGAGAGGAGGGTATGTGGGGGCTGCACGTTTACATGTGTTTTGAGCTGTGCTTGATACACAACTGGAAAGCCATCAATCCTCAAAGGCCTCAAAAATACTTTTATAGTAGTAACAAACGCACACTCTTAGTTGGGTTATTTCAACGGCACAACACGATCTCCACAGAGGTGGTAGGCTGTGCTTACCGGCGCAACTGGGGTGGGTGGGGTTTTGTTTTGTTGGGTTTTTTTTTCACTTGTAATGACTTCCTATTGGAAAGGCATTGGCCAGCCAGGGACAGGAGCCGGGGTGGGGGCAGCTTCGTGGGCAAGCAGAACTGAAGTTAGCTTTAGCGTAAAAAAGAAAAATCTTTTGTTTTTTTTCATGTATATGTGATCCAAGAATAACAGCAGACTCTACCAGACCAGAGGGGTAAGAATGAACAGGAAAATAAAATCAAAAACCATGGGGCTCCCCCTGCTGCAGCTCGAAAAGCACCGTGGGGGGTTCTCTGGGGGCCCCCAGCAGGCGGGGGTCCAGTCTGGACTGTTCAGGGCCTGGGCTCCCCGGCTCTGTGCAGCTGGGTTGGTGATACCAGCTTGCAGAAGGGACTAATGTTCACTGAAGACTTTAGGGGTAAACCCTGCAGGATAAATCACACTGATTATAATGTTATTACATGATTTGGGGGATGGGGGGTGGCTACTGCTCTTATTTTGATAGTCAGAGCTACAAACAGCAGGTTTTTCTCCTTTCCCATTTGGAAACATATATATATTAGGCCATATTCTTTCTCCCAAAAGACGATGCATGAATAATCAGACTGAACTCTGTGCCACAGGAAAAGTCGAAAGGGAAACAGCGGCTGCAGGCTGTATAATACAACACGGACCGTAGTCTGAAATCAAGTCTGAAGTCAGTCGATCAAGTTTCCAGCCCAGCTGGGTTATAAATAGGAATGAGAGACGCAAATTCTTTCTCAACACTTGGGTTTTGGATTCGGGAGGCAGGAAGGAATGGAGCTGGGGGAGGGGACAGAATTACAGTTCAGACAAACATCATGATAGTCTGGTAGTGAAGACGGAGATTAAGTAAAACAGGTTTTACTGTTGAGCTGCGTTCAGTTACTACAAGATGTACAGAAAGTGTTGGTCCTTTGAGGCCGACGAGGTAAAGGATCGGCGTGGTGGAAAATGAAACAGTTACTGTATACGAGCACTTGCAAGCTCTTTAAGATCCCTATTTCTTCAAAGCGAATTAAGGTGAAGCATGAAACCCCTGGTCTGACGTAGCGTCCCTGCTGGATTCTCTGGATGCGTGTGAGAGATCGTCCAGCCAGGGGCCTGGTGAGAACACCTCTCCATCAGACTCTGTTGGGAGACAGGCAGGCTTTTAATTCTATCACACGCAGCTGAGTGTTGACCCTTAAAATTCCAGTCTGTTTTCATTCAGTATTAGTTTAGTTCTCCATAGAGCAGACCCCACCCAGGTGCTATCAGACGACCAGTTACTGCTTAATTAACTAGGCGTAAAGTTTCACACATACATTAATGTCAATAGTTTATTACAAGTTGTGGAAAATGGACTCTAGTTTAATAACGGGGAGACAAGGATTAGGCTGCTCCTGAAACTGACTGTAGAGCATGGAAAATGATTTTACTGGATTCTGTTCAACTGTAATCAATGACAAAGATGTATGTTGTAGACAAAGTTGCAGAATTAAAAAGAAATCTGCTTTTAATTTATTCTTTTTGTATTAAGAATTTGTATAGTACCTTTACATTTTGCAAAACAGTGTTGTCAACACTTATTAAAGCATTTTCAAAATGAAAAAAGATCTCCGTTGCATCTTGGACGTTCCGTTTCTAACTAATAAATGCCGCCCAGGCTCCAGGGATCTGTACTTTGGTTGCCTGTGCCATCGGCTCACATTGAAAGTCAGTCTGTACAGACAATCTTACTGGCTTGCTCCGTGACGTAGACTAGCTCGGGTTGTCCAGCAGAGGCTAGTTCCCTCTTTCTCTAGTTTCCTTCTGTTAATTATACAAAGGTAACAGTCTCGGGTATTTCTTCTCTTACAAAAAGGGCCTGAGAGTAGGGCTCAGCTTTTGCTAGGGTGCCATTTTAGGATCTGTATCACTGTTCATGACAAACAGGGCCCCGTGCGCGGTACGTGCTAGGCTGGGTATGGTTCCCACAGAACAGTCTAACGTGGAAGAAATGCTGAGGGCATCTGGACTCTCGGGTCATCCTTTGTCTCGTGTGGTCCCTACTTCTGGGTAGGACACAAAGGGCCGACTGGGGAGACAGGCAGACCACTGCTGTTCGTCGTATCACAGCTCAGTCACCCACCCTCTAAATCCCATCACCAAGGCAACAGCCCGCTGGGCCTGCAGGTACAAAAGTCCCACACTGATGGGCAGATCGGTGACTGGCTTTCTTTGTGGAGCTTTTTACTCTAACTGCATCCCTGGTTCCTAACCTACCATGCATCTCTTCACTAGCACGAAGGTAGAAATCTGGCCACCAACAGCATAGCTGGATGGAAGGCCCCTGCTGAATGAAGCATCTGCCTCCAGCGCGGGTTAACCCCTGCCCCAGAGGGAAACAAGCCGCCGAGAACGCGCAGCAAGCACATCTGGAAGCCAGCCCATCAGGACCGCGTCTTATACTTCCTAAGCCTGTCCTTGGCAAAGCAGCCAGGGCCTCTGTATTGAGAGGATCAACACTGATTTCAAACAAATAGGGATCTTCTGTAAGTCTTTTACATGTAAATATGTCGCCACTCAGGAAATAAATATGTGATCGCGTTAAGCGCTCGCACATGGAAGCAACCAGCCCACAGGAAGATGGGGCTTCCCGGCTCTCTCCCACTCTCGCCTACCTTTCCCCACACAGGCGCGCACGCGCACAAACACACACTCCCCTTAACGTCGTGCCAACAAGGCCATTCCAAAAAGGCGTCATTAGAGAACACTAAATACCCAGCTCCAGTAGAAAGCACTAAAACCTGCCAGGCCTTCCCTTCCTTCCCCCAGAATATCCGTTCAAAAAGGCTGAGACATAAAATCCTAGAAGGAGGAGCACCAGAGAACCAGGGACGTGGGCCACGGGCAGGCAGAGGGCTGCGGTGGGAGTCTTCCATTCACTGCTCGCCCTGGGACGGGTCCAGGTCTCCCGAGGCTTACACCCTCGTGGACTAGACAGCCAGGCACACGACCACGACGTCAGCGGAAATGAGGTCGCCAGCATTAAACAGAAGGGAGAGAGTAAAATGAGCCCCACGGACAAGAGATCAGCAGGCATGTAAACCGGACCTCTCACTCCTCTCCTGTGCAAGCCGCCGCCTGCTCAGAGACGCAGAGAAAAGGCCGGAGAATGCGCAGAGATATGGCCTCTAACTCTGCACACTCAGATCTATTCAGGTAGGAGCGGAAGGGCCAGGACTGCAATTCCCGAGCATCAGCAGAGAGCAGATTTACAGAGAGGCCCATACATGTGTAACTGCACCGAGATTCTTGAGAAATCAGAAACCCATTTTTCTCTCCATAAATTTTTACCCCCACAAATGAGTAGGCTCCTTTTTTCACTCATTCATCCACTTTCCATAAAACTCCAATTGTGCTTCCAGTCCTCCCACTCTACCAAAAGGCCTCGTCAGGGTCAAGGCTGACTCCCCACAACGCCAAGTCCAAGGTCAAGTCTCTGTTCCCGTGTTATGTGACTTACCAGCAGCGCTGGACACAGCTGACCCTCTTGCTGCCTTCACTGAAACACTCTCCGCACTTGGATTCTAGGACAGCGCATTCTCCAGGTTTCCCTCCTTATCCCAGCCAGGACTCCTCCTTCCAATCACCCTCGATGGTTTTCTTGATCTCCTCGAGGTCCCAGCACTGGGGTGTCCCAGAGCTCAGTTCCAGAAGCCTCTTCATTGTCCGCAGTCACTTCCTGTAGCTCTCACCTTGGCCTAAAGTTTTAAATGTCATCTATATGCTGATGACACCTATGTTTATCCCTAGACCCTGGACCTCCTCTCTGCAACTTGTACACCCTCTGGCCCACTCAACATCTCCACGTGGCGTCTAACACACTAACACGTGCAGAACTGAATTTCTGACCTTCCCTCCAAACCGGCTTCCTCAGCTCAGTTGCAGGCAAACCCAGTCTCCCAGGGTTGAGGCCAAAACCCTTGGAATCACCCACGATGACTTTCTTTCTAACCTCACGTCTGCGGTGCATGTGAAATCCTTGCCCTTAGGAGATTTATATTCCATTGGGGGTGGAGGGAGGGAGAAAATAAAAAGTAAAGTACATAACACATCAGAAGATGGTAAGAAAGCAAGCAAGGTCGGTCAGTGGAAGATTTAGCCTCTGATGGGAAGGAACAACTCTTCCTCCAAGTAAGGTAAGAAAAGTTGGTAAGTGTGGAGGTAGAAATAACCGTAAGCTTGCCTCCACGTTCAACCTGGTGTGAGAAAAGGCAGGTGAGGCCACCCTCCAAGTGGAGAGGGGGAAGGTATCAGGGTAGGGCGAGGACGGAGCAGAGTCACAGGTGAGGACAGCCCGGGAGGAATGGCGGCTGGAGAGTGACCTCCACCCAGCCGGCCCTGGACACTGGGTGGTACGAAGTCCCCTCCAGTGGCACTGAGGACAAGGAGACCAATGGAAGGACCTGGACTTGGGTTTTGTTGTGTGATATGGCAGAAAGACAGAAGGGGAAGAGAGCCCATGGCCCTGGTGAGAAGTGAAATGATGGAAACAGGATGGAGATGGACTGCAGAGAAAAGCAAAGCCAAGAAGGTGCCGGTGAGGTGGAAGAAAGCAGAGGAAGGAATGGACACAAGGTCTTGGAGAGACTGAGGAAGAGCAGAGCGGAAACAAAGGAGGGAGCAAGGACGGCTTCCCGACCAGGCGGTGGGTAAAACGCTAGTTTTCCCATCATCTCAGTTACCCGCGCACATGGTGGGCCACATGATGGAGGAGGAAAGTCCACAAGCGCTAGTGGGAAGCCACTCGGAGCTTGGGGCTGCCAGGAGAGGGAGGCTCTGGCTGCCTGCGGGATCAGGAGGCCAAGACTGCTCCCATTATTTTAACAGAAATGACTTAATATAAAGGGTTGTTAAAACAGACAGTGAAGAGGAAACAGCAGAAAGGGGACGCTGAGATATCACAGAGACCATCACCACAGGAAGCAGTTGCCACTCTCAGGGCAGGGAAACCAAGGCACGGGACTAGGAGAAGCTGGGAGCCGGAAGGAAGCGCTGGAGTGGGTACCAGTTAATTGGGAACTTGGCAGGACCCCGCAGAGCCGGGACTCAACCGTCTGAAGAGGGCCGCCAGCTGAGAGAGCCGGGACCTTTGAGCGGCAAGAGGACGCTGGTTCTACAAAAGTGTGGAAACCTGTGAGCCAGAACCATCTCCTCCTCCAGAATGAACTGTCTCTGCGGGGCCGCAGACCCAGGGCCGGGCCCTCCCCGTCAGGGACAGGAAGCAGACACGGAGGAACAGATCCCTTCTTCCCCTCTCCAGGTCCCACCTGCCCCACGATCAGTAGAACCTAACAAAAAGCCAGTCAGCAAAGGAGAAGTATGGTTGGCAGAGTCTCATCACAAAGCAGGGTGTGGCAGGTGCAGCAGAGATGCTGCCAGTCAAAAAAATTTTTTCTTTATAAAGGACAAAAAACATGTACCTCTTCAGCGCATGTGAGTGTCATGCAGGTCATTGTTTTAGAAGAAACTGTGTGGTTAATAATAGGTCAAAGCATATCAAGATACTTTGCCCAAAATGATGAAATCACAAACGGGCACTTTCTCAAATATTTTTCAATCTATAGAGGTGTTCAGTTCATTCCTCTCAAAGTCATTTGTCACTCCAGTGGAGATTTGGGAATAACATAAGAGACAAGAGCTGGATGCTTCTGTCCAACAGAGTGACAAGAAGCTCCACTACGGGCCAGAAGCACTTCTCTCGGTCTCTGTCTGCTCTAAAACCCTGGTGGCCTTTGAACTGCCTTTGAGATCCGTTCCATTAGTGGCTTTCCTGCAGGTGAAATGCCCTGGTGCCACCACCCAGAGAGCTCATTCAAATGAAAGCTGTTGTATTTACGTCTATCTTATTAGGTTGTGGCAAAGTCAGGTCCTGCTCCAGTTGAGGTAGCTGTGACCTCAACCACCAGGACACACTTGCTACAAGCCCCAAGGAAGCCAAAAGCCAGGAACTCTGAGCAATGTACATACTGCTCAGGGACTGAAATCGGCAGGATAGATGGAAACACAACTGCAGGGGCTTCCTCCATACTCTTCTCCCAGAACATGAGGCCCAGGGGGTAGTGGTGATGGCTAATTTTATAGGTCACCTTGACTAGGACACAGGGTGCCCAGATGTCTGGTTAAACACTATTCCAGTGTCTGTGAGGGTGTCTCTGGATGAGATTAACATTTGAATCAGTGAACTGACTAGAGCAGACGGCCCTCCCCCACATGGGTGGGCCTCACCCAAACAGAAGGTGGGGTGAGGGAGTGTTCTCTGCCTGACCACGGCACTGGTCCTCTCCTGCCCTCAAGCTGGGACGTACACGGCAGCTGTCCTGGTCTCAAGCCTTTGGATTCTGACTGGAATTTATACTACTGAGTCTCAGCCTCCGTCACCACATGAATCAATTCCAACAGATATAAAAAGCCTCCTACTGGTTCTGTTTCTCTGGAGAACCCTGGCTAGGTTTGTACAATGACGCCACGATGCCATTAAAGACCTAACTCTGCCATCTGTAGCATGTGTCTCCCGTTGTCCAGACTACAGGCTGGCTACAAAGCACTTAAGAATCATGGCCACTTCCAAGAAAGGAGAGAGAAAGGGCAACAAGTCTGTTAACTAAGTCTTTTTTTTTTTTTTTTCCAAGAAAAACACCAGCTTTCCTGGAAGTCCCACCCAAAAGGCTCATGTGACTGCTGGGCCTGTCACACAACCAACTCTAACTTCCAAGGGTCCTAGGAGAGCAAGTAGCTTCAACAGTGCACACGGCAGCTCTGAACAAAGTCGGGCTGCTACAAGGAAGACAGGATGAGCAGCTGGCAGTGTCTACACCACACACGTGGCACATACACTTGTAGACCGGAGGAAGAAAAGTAAGAACCAAGTCTTAACAAGACAATAATATAATAAATCTATAAAGTTTAACAAAAATACAAAAACAATTTCCTCTTCTCTCAAATCCTATACTCAGGCATGCTATTATGAAAAGATTATGAGTCACGTGATTTGATTTGTATAAAATCTGGCAAAGACAGTCGACAAAGGTTATGTCACCAGCTGAGCTAGTTACAAGATCATCTCCCCCGCGCACAGAAAGCCCAGCACAAAGGCAAACCCCAGCGTGGGGGGGGCACTTGCGATACAGTCCAACAGAGGACTCAGGGCCAGGATACACAGAGAACGATGTCAGTAAGAAGGCGGCAGGCAATTCAATAGGAAAAAAAAGGACAAAAATAAAATCTTGAACAGAAACTCCGCAAAAGTTAATATCCAAATGGCCATTAAGTATACACGAAAATTGCTCAACTTTATTTGTCCTCAGCGAAATGCAAATTAAAACCACAAAATGTAACCATTTTAACCCACTGGAAGAGCTGAACTCCTTAGAAGATGAAAGAAGGCTTTAAAATGCAAGAAAAATAACCCTTAACAGTAATAACATTTACATTCAAATCTATTGCAAGATCGCAAAAGTTCAGCCACAGTTAAGGACTATTAAGTTTCATTAAATGGTTCCACATTTTTGTTGAAAGATATAAAAATATTTTTCTATAAATACTACATAAAAGGCAATGTGAAAATTACCACATTTTACAGAAATAATTTAAGTCCATCCTCAAATGTTCCTTTTTAATCCTCTAACTGCAACTTTCAGGTCTAGAGGGAAAAAGTCATTTAAAACCCCATTCTGTGACTCTTGTCTACACATTTAAATTATGGGGGAAAGTCTTTAGAACTTAATTTTTCAACTATTTAAAATAAAAGCAAGACATAAAAATCATTTTGCAGTCGGATGTGTCATGAGAGCCAAGACAGTTCTTAAAACCAAGAGTTGCCTTAGGTAGAAGTCAGAGGCCAGAAACTTTTTTCTTCTTCCCTCGTTCCTGTTGCTAATTGCGGAAGTCCATGCCCTGCTTCCTTAGGCTTCCTGGCGATAATTACACACCACTCACAGCTCTCACAGTGCATTGTACTCCACACATTTTGATGGGTCTGTAGGAAAGTGCTTCTGGCAAATGGTCATTAACCTCTTCAATCCCTAAGAAAACAGGGAAAATAATGGTTGGTTACGATATGGTAACTGCCCTCCTCTGTACTCTCTGGTTTACCCACATCCCCATTAAAATGTAGCAGTCTCCCGCAGTACCACTCAGATGTGTACTGAGAGAAACAGTCAATCCTGTGCACCCAGAGAAACAGACAATATGGTCACAGCAGCATTAGCCACAAAAACATCAAAAGTACCGGGAACAACCCAAATGTCCATCCTAGGAGAATATGTGAACAAGCTTTAGTATGCTCACAAATGGAACATATTATCAGTAAAAATGAACCTAGAGTCACGTGTAACAATTTCAGCCTTTCTCCCCCAGGTTCCAACAGAGAGAGAATTAAGCCCCACTGGCTAGCCTAAAGCATCCGTTACATGTAATGAGCTAGCTCCTCTCCTATGTTCCCTAAAAGGTGCTACATGTGTGCCATCCTTGGGAGAAATGAGAAAATGGTCAAATTATCTTCTGTTCTCTGGTCCAGATGAGAACAATGGATATACATGAATCTTAGAAATAATGTTAAATGTAAAAAGCAAATGGCAAGAGGCTACATACAGTATTATACCATTTTTAAAATAATTGTTAAATTTTAGACGATTTCTAAAGGTTACTTCCCATTTACAGTTATTACAAAAACACTGGCTATATTCCAAGTGTCAGACAATAATCCTTGAGCCAGTCTTACACCCAACGGTTTGTACCTCCCACTCCCCCACCCCTATATTGCTCCCCCTCCACTGGTAACCACTAGTTTGTTCTCTGTTATCTGTGAGTCTGCTTCTTTGTTATATTCACTGTTTGTTGTATCTTTCAGATTCCACATATAACCGATATCATACAGTATCTGTCTCTCTCTGTCTGACTTATTTCACTTAGCATAATGCCCTCCAGGTCCATCCATGTTGCTGCAAATGGCAAAATTTTTCATTCTTCTTTATGGCTGAGTAGTATTCCCTTGTATATATACACATCATCATCCATTCATCTGCTGATACACATTTAGGTTGTTTCCATGTTTTGGCAACTATAAGTAATGCCCTATGAACACTGGGATGCATGTATCTTCCCATATTAGTGTTTTTTTCTGGGGTTTTTTGGATATACACCCAAGAGTAGAATTCTTGGGTCAGACAGTAGCTCTATTTTTAGTTTTTTGAGGAAACTCCATACTGTTTTCCACAGTGGCTGCACCAATTTACATTCCCACCAACAGTGTACAAGGGTTCCCTTTTCTCCACATCCTCACCAACACTTGTTATTTGTGTTCTTTTGACGATGGCCATTCTGACAGGTGTGAGGTGATACCTCACTGTGGGTTTGATCTGCATTTCCCTGATGATGAGCGATGGTGAACATCTTTTCACATGCCTGTTTGCTGTCTGCATGTCCTCTATTCAGTTCTTCTGCCCTTTTCTAACTGGGCTGTTTGTTTTTTGATGTTGAGCTGTATGGGCTCTTTATATATAATGGGAATTAATCATTTATCGGTCATCTCATTTGCAAATATTTTCTCTCATTCAGTCGGCTGTCTTTTCTTTTTGTTGATGGTTTCCTTTGCTTCACGAAAGCTTGTAAGTTTAATTAGGTCCCATTTCTTTACTTTTTCTTTTGTTTCCAATTACTGTAAGAGACAGATTCAAAAAAATACTGCTTCAATTTATGTCAGAGTGCTCTGCCTACGATTCCCCCTACGAGTTCTGTAGCACCCAATCTTACATTTAGGTCTTTAATCCATTTTGAGTTTACTCTCATATATGGTATTAGAGAATGTTCTCATTTCATTCTTTTCCAGGTAGCTGTCTCGTTTTCCCAGCACCACTCACTGAACAGACTGTCTTTTCTCCCTTGTATGTTCTTGCCTCCTTTGTTGTAGAAGGACTGTAAGTGTGTGGGTTTATCTCTGCGCTTCCTCTCCTGTTCCTTTGATCTATGTGTCTGTTTTTCAGCCAGTACCGCCCTGTAGCTTTGTAGTATAGTCTGAGTCAGAGAGCGTGACTCCTCCAGCTCCGTTCTTCTTCCTCAAGACTGTTTTGGCTACTCAGGGTCGTTGAGTTTCCATACAAA
This sequence comes from Camelus bactrianus, assembly GCF_048773025.1. Lineage (NCBI taxonomy): Eukaryota > Metazoa > Chordata > Mammalia > Artiodactyla > Camelidae > Camelus > Camelus bactrianus. The sequence continues at coordinate 9,172,685 of NC_133573.1, forward strand.
TATTACTTGTTCCAGTTCTGTGAAAAATGCCACCGGCATCAGATAGGGATCGCACTGGATCTGCAGGTTGCCTGAGTGCTGCGGCCTTTTTAACAATACTGACTCTTCCGGTAAGTATTGGAGCATTTTAATACTCAAAACAAGTTAAAAAGTAATACATTGCTTAGAAATGCACACGTTACATGGTGAATTATTTTTGAAATAGCAAGGGAATGACAAATTGAGGATAATGGTTACTCCTGGGGTAGAGGAGGAAAACACAGATTCCGTATCTTCGGAATGTTCCCATTCTTAAGCTAGGATGAAGGCCTTTAGATATTTCTTTTATTGATTTCTTCATAACTTACAAGTTATATGTATTCTTTTTCATGTACCAAATATTACACAATAAAAACATTTCACTGTAATGTAAAAACTAGCACAGCATTCCAGACATGACCTGGCCGATTCTGCAGAACTCAGTCCCAGTGCTACCGCGCCACCTTTGTTCTGTGTCTTTGGCATCTATCATGGCCTTCCACTCTTTTTAGACAAATACAACACACACCACACATTCCCATGATGTCACAAATTTCCAGTGCTTACTGCTAGTATCTCTTCTGCGGTTTGGCCAGATCTTATCCAGTCTATAACTTAACAGTGGTATTTTTAACTGATGACAAGAAAACTGTCACAATTAAAAGACTCATTCAGTCCCTTTCCACTCATCCTCCAGTCTGTGACTTTTTAAAATCCTTCGTTGGCATTTTGTTTTCAGTTACTCCTCTTAGCTTTCTCATCCACCAGCGAGCAAACACACCTCCAAGTCATTATCCAAATTCATAAATAGGCCAGGGACAAGGGCAGAAACCTGCAACATGCCACTAGAGATCTCTCCAGAACGATTCTGCAAGAGGCATGCAACTAGCAGTGAATCCTATGAACTCTTTTATCTACAGGCCTACAAATGTGAACGTCCTTGTCTTACTGAAATCTAGACATCCACAGCAACATGGACGAGCATAGAAACGACAAACAAGAAGAGAAGCATTTAATTTTAATGACACACAAATTATTTTAAGGTTTCTCACCTTGGGTTCACAAAAACTAAAACCACCAAGTTCCTGTGACAGTAACAAGAACAATGAAATCCCATAACAGGCCAAAGGCTGACTATGCTCAGGCCCACATGAGATGCTGAACATGGAAGTGTGTACAGCACCATGCCTGGTAAGCAACTAGTATTCCCCCCAAATCCTCTCCTCAAAATGATGCAATGAAATAGCACCTGCTCTTAAAAGAAAGAGCTTCATGACCCAGTGGGAAAAGCAGAGCACGGGGCCGTAATTACACGATGTAACAGAAAAGCGCCTCTAGAGAAGTCTGAGAAGGAAGGGTAAACCACCTCAAACTGCACGCCAGCGTAACAGGTATCGGAACCACCACCAAGGACCTAGCACTTTTACCGTAATTACCTGCATATCCAGACAATCCTTAAGCTAACTGAAATCACCAAAAACAAAACAAAACAGTAAGAGAAAAAAAAAAGCATACAAATTCTCTTTGGTCCCAAAGTAGTAAGACAATACAAATATAAATTACTTCTCTGAAGTGAGGTATAACCTAAGAGATTCAACATCCGAGAAACATGATTTTCAAACATTTTACTTAAAGTTCTTTGTGGATTAAGATTGTCCATATTATGCTATTTAAGAATCGGGAGTGTGGAAGAAAGACTTTTGCAGGCAAGTGCAAAGACAGACCAGGTAGCTCGCTTTGCTCATTTTTTATTTTTTGTTCCCTGTGCCTAATCAGGTATTTGCTTTAGGACAACGACCCTTCTTTCTCACAATCCAGCTTCTCCTGCTGTGAATTCTAATCGTGTGTAAGCAGAACTGGACTTGTAGCCATAAAAATGTATGTGATATCATAGTTCGGGATTTTAAGTTTCCTGAAGGAACAGGTGAGAGAGAAGCAAGACCAGGAAAGGGGAACACACCTATGAAATACAATAGCTTCAGTCCACAGCGAAACGCGGCCAGGATGATTAGGAGCCAATGAAAGGCAACCGATGTTAAGACGGCTAGGGGCCATCCTCCTTTCACTGCAGGAGTGGAACCTTAGGTGCCCGTGCCTTACAGAAGACCATCTGTGATGCTTATTTATGCTCCTAAGCAGACTCTATGATTTAAAAATAAATATTAAGATATCCTGTCTGAAATCTTAGCTGCCAAACAGTGTGAAACTCAACAGTCCCCATCATAAACAGTTACCATTTGACATCACAGTAAATTTCTGTAGTAAAGACAGACAGCACAGGACAAATTTTTACAGGGGCATAATCTCATGACAGCACAGGACTATTTTCCAAATGGAAACAAATCTTTTCAATTAAATCCCTCAGGATTTTAGTTTCAAATTGCCTGAAGATGTTTAAACTAGTAAGACAATGAGCTGCTTGGCTTACTGCAAATAGCTTCTTAAAAAACAGTAGTATTTTTAAATGTAACTTTTTTTTATAAGAGCAATGTATTTATTTAATAAATCCTTATTCAGTGCCTACTGTGTGCCAAGCACTGTTCTGGGCTCTGGGAATAAGCAGGGAACAAAGAGAAAAAAATCCCCTCTGACTGAGATTATATCCTAATAAAGGAAGACAAATGAGAAACAAAGTAAGTAGGAATACGAAATTCCTTTCCAATCTCTAATTCCAGCCTCCCAAAGGCAACCACTTCAAACCCCTTAAGTGTTTCTTCTGATATTTATTGCCCTGCTTCTAAATACTATACTGATAGTGTTTGATATTTTAATTTTTTATCTACTATGAAAATTGGAAGATTTAATCCTCTTGCACCACGTGCGCTGGCCCCGCATACACACACACGCCTTTCTCTCCCCATTCTAAGCGAACATGATACTCAGAATACACCCTGCAATGTCTACACAAATACTGTCCACAAGCCTTGTTCTTAGGTATCCCCCCCATCTTGCTGCTTTTCTGTGTAGGTACAATTCATTCTCCAGCAGTGAGACAACTTTCAATATGACCTAACATGTCAGGTAGTGTGTGTTCTCCCCGAGCCCTCTGTCTGCCTGTTCCTATCCCGACGGACTGAATTCCAGGCCTCCCAGAACTGCTGCATCCTCGAGTACCCCTCCACCTCCAACCCAGGATTCCTTCTGTCCTGCTCCTGTGCTGGATCTTGTTTCCTGGCTCTTTTTTGCTTCTTTCCCTCATTTTGGTGGAACACGTCCTCAAGTAGAGGAAGCAGTATACCGTAGTGGAGTTAAGACCACCCAGGTTCAAAACCCAATTCCACCGCATATAAGCTGTGTGACCTTGGGAACTTACTTCTCTATGCCTCAGTTTCCCCACTCGTAAAACAGAAATCACGGCATTATCCTCGTGCTGCATCTGGGAGAGAATACACACACGTGCTAAACTGCTGCAGTGGGCACACGGTGAGCACTACTATGTAAGTGTTAGCCATGACGATGGCTCCAGAGAACGGGTGTGGGACACCAGCTGGTCCCATTTGTGAGACTTCACCTGTCTGAAAATACCCTTAGCCTGTACTCACACGTGACTGGTAGACTTCTAAGTGGGAAACGTTCCCCTTATTCTTCCCGCTTCCGTGCTGTTAATGAGAAGCAGGAGGGTGTTTTCATTCCTGAGCCTTCGTAAGCGACCGGAGCACTCAAAACCCCTTTCTTATCTTTGGCCCTCCAGCACTTCATTATACTGAGCCTCAGTGTGAGCTCCTTTCTATTCGTCTGCTGTCTACTCAGTGAGCTCTTCTTCTCACTCCAATGCGTGTCCTTCAGCTCTGGTCCTCCTGCGTTAGTTCTTTATTTCCTACCCTCCAGCTTGTCTGTTCCCTTTTTCTTGCAGTTTGAATAGTTGCAGACCTTACAGACTGACTCCTTCATCCTCTTATGTTTCATACTTCAGAGATTTACTCAACTCCTATTCCTCTAACCCTTTAATTTTTAAATTCCTGCTGTAATGTTTCATTTCTGAAAGCTCACTGTGATTCTTTGACTTTTTCTGTAGCTCCTGTTCTTAATTCATGATTACAACCTTATCTAAGGATATTAATTAAGTTTTCAATTAAAGGATTTTTTTTTCTCGTTTCCTATAATTCCGTTTCCCTCAACTCCTTTTTTTCTGTGTGTTTTGGTCTCTGTCTTTCAGGTTGGAAACTTTCCCTGAATGTCTGATGACCTTAGGTGAACACACATATACATGAGTAAAACAATTAGGAGCTAAAGGAAACTCACTGAACGGGCAGGGTTTGTCAACAGAACTTCATTTGAGGACAATATGGTAGCTAGCTAGTTTTTCATTGGCAGAATACAAAATGCTAGTAACTGCGTAACTTTTCTCTAGGGTCAGTTCTCAGAGACGAATGCTCCACTTCCTGAGTTGGGAGTAAAAGCCTGGCTGCCAGCAACAGAGGAACCAGTGGAGACCAGGATCCAGAGATCTCGTTTGTCAACAAAAGGACGCACTGGAGTCTCTAATCTGCGTAGGGCATCTCACCCTGCCTGATGGTACAAATCCCTCAGAGAGTTAACCTGTTTTCTCCTAGAAGGGAGAAGAGAAGGAGGGCCTACCTGCTCGGGGTAGAAGGAACCTCTGGACTATTTACCCTAATTTTCAACCACTCTTTCATCTTCAGCCCCATCCCACGGTCTGACCTTTCAGAACTGTCTAAAAGTCCCACGTCCTGAGCCTTTCCAGATTCTAGATTATACATTAATGGCTCCTTAATGGCTCCTTCCTCCCCACACAATACTCAACTAAATTCATGTTTTTTAAACTAATATTGTTTCTAGGAAAATATTCTGAATTTAAAAGTCTAACTGATGAACTGTACACTTAAAAATGGGTAAGATGGTAGAGCTGAATAAAATTTTTTTGAAATGGTTAAGATGATAAAATTTATGTCATATACTTCAGTTTTTTAAAAAATCTAATGGCAAGCATTACAGAATATTCTAAAAAAGGCATAAAGATGTCAAATACAGATACAGTTGATGGCAGATGAAGGCAATCTCACGCTGCTTCTAATGAACAGTCCCAGTGCAAGTATTAAGTGTATTAAAATGTTCAGGATCTGCAGGACTTAGTGGAAAATTAAAGAAAACTGATGGTTTGGGACTGAGTTATTTTGCTTTTAGAATTTCTGGTAAGAAAAAGAGCTGCCCTCAGTTTTTACTTGTCTGAATGTTTGTTATATAAAAGAACAGTATTTACAGTTCAAAGGTTCATGGTATCACAGAAAGTTAACAACAAATTACAAGTGATGGCTCCATCTTGAAAACAGCATTTGCTTACTTAACAAAGTTAGGTAAAAACGCATGCCAAGTGGCCATCGTGTGGGAAGACTGTATTTATCTGATCACAGAGCAGGGTGATCTCACTTTTTTTCCCCAAGCATGGGTTGAGAAACTTAAGAGTTAATACCCCAAGTAAAATGTCTATTTAGCTACCGGTTAAAAAGCAGTGCAGCAGAGTTTAGACCAGCACTCCCCAAAATATGCTTCTACCCAGCACTGGCGTTCTGTGATATTAAAAGGTGATGTTGTGAAAGAGAAATGCTTGCAGCATTTTTCTCTAAAAATTTGTTTTAACAAATGCCAGGAAGCTATTAAATAGCTAGACAGTTTGTTATCTAAATAACCTGCCTTTAAGAAATGGTTTATCAGAGCCAAGAATTCCAGGACATAGCATAAAACCACATGACCCACAAATTCATGACATTTGATCCAATGCATAGGGAGTGTTTACCACCTAACCATGCCACTGTGTATCCAACATGCGGATCAAGCTGCGATCACTCACTGCAGTAATGACTGCTTCTGTTATGCCATTTTCTGCAATATATGAGCATATTATAACTTTACAAATGTTCCATGAACCAATAAATTTGGCAAATGCTAGTGTAGATGAAATATGCCAAAACCTGAAATATGGACAGAAATATCTGACATAAAATGTTGAAAAGGTGTTTTTGCCAGAGAATTTACAAAATTAAGGTTACTGAACACAACTTACCAGAGAAGAATATTTTAGGACGCTTTGCCTTCTGTAATAGTGAAAGCTTAAGAAAAATGATTGGGCGTGTTACTCCTTCATCTTCAAATCCCCAAAGAAACCTATGTTGTGACATAGCACACAGATCAGTCAATCTGTACCAACCAGGGAGAGCATGAGCAGGAAACAAAGGGCACGCTCAAACAGGCTAATCTGAGGGCAGTGGTCCCAAGGACTTCACAAGGGCATGGGCAAGACTGGGGCCAACGAGACGGTGCAGCCCTCCAGAGCAGGCAATGCCAGGAAGCCTGTATCTAAGGGGGCAAGGGCAGAGAGCGGTCAGTGACCCAGAGAGGGTAACTGTATGGAGATGGCCGTGGCCTTGGGTGGAGGGGTGCAGTTGACCCTCAGTGACTCCACAGGGAGGAAGTCAAGGAGATAAATACCCTAGACTCATCCTTCTCCCAGCTACAAAATGCCTTCCAGTCTCTCTCATTCCTGCCCCATTCAGAAGCCAGAGGGCAAGGGAGTCTGTCCATGTTGTTCATAAAAGCCAGGTTTCTGGGACAAGGGACAAGGTGAGGAAGGCTGGAGTGGATGTGGTGGGCAAATCACCATTTGAGGACAATTTCAGCTTTTCTTCCTGCTCTTCTTTACTGACAAGTAAAGAACTCCCAAGAAGTGAAGTTCTTCAGGAGATGTCTTGAAATGACTAAATTGTAAAGACTCTAAAATAATCAAGAACTTCCTTCAATCTGTATAAAAAGAAGCTTTACTCAAATCTGGGCCAAAGGTTACATCTGCATTTGGCAGACCAACCCAAGTCCTTGAAGTTACTACCACCAATTTACATCTCGCCCGAGATGTGAGGCTAGCTAATAAGCTACGCAACTTTTCTTTGATCTGCATGGTGAGAAAACCCTCCGTGTGGCATGTTTTAATTTTTGTAAGAAAGAGACAAGTTCAAACAACTTCTCCAGTTTAAATTCTGTAGAGGTTTGCAGAAAACCCCAAGAAATCACGTTCCAGTGAAAGAGCCCCTTGAAGTATTTTCTACCGTATTTCAGAGAACAGTTATTTCTCACCAGTATTTCTAATAATCACTCTACATACTGCAAGATTTCATTTAAATGATGTCCAAGAACCAGCAAAATTAACCCATAATGACAAAAGTCAGAATAGAGGTTATCTTCGATGGGAGGAAGACTTAGGCTGGTAGGAGGAACAAGAGAAACTTCCAGGCTGCTGCTGGAAATTTCCCCTATCCAGACCTTGCTTTATGTCTTGATAAAATATCACGTATATGAAGAAACACTGAGCTGTACAATTAAGATTAGCACACTTTTGCTAAGGTTTAGTATATCTCAATTTAAAAAGAAAAATTATCCCATTAAATGACTTTCATAATTACCTCCTCAGCAAACACCTTCATGTAGAGAAGGTTTGGGTTTAGACATTTACCAGGGGTCAGCAAACCACAGCCCACAGGCCGCTCATCCTTTTATAAAGGGAGTTTTACTGGAACACAGCCGCTGGCTGCTTTCACAAACCTGCAGGGTGAACAGCTGTAGCAGAGACCTACCCACAAGGCACAAGCCTGAACTGTTTACTACCTGATCCTTTAAGAAAAAGTTCATCACTCCCTGACTTAAACTTCAAATAATGTATTCAAACTGTTCCTTTGTAGGGATAACTCAAATCAACCTCAACCAAATACCAAAGTTAAGAGGAAAGAGATTCAAAAGACAGCCTCCTAAGTCACTCAGCTAACTGTAATCACAAATTTCATAAAAATGCTAACATGGGGGTGGCAACATTCTTTTGCCTTGAGCTGCACTATGAGTTTAAGACAGATCAAGAACTCGCACTTTATTTGGCCTCACACAATGGCAATTTTTTGGTTTTTGTTGTTGCCAATATTTTAAAAATAGGAACATACACCTTTTTTAAATTAAGGATTTTGGCATGTCATTAAAAAACAAAAGATGATGGAACCACACGAGAACCATATTCCTACAAGGTAACAATAATGAACACTGAAGCTAAGATCTGGCTGACACTCCACACTGCACCTGCCCTGTCCACTTTTCTTACAGCAGAGCTGATAAAAAAAAAAGGAAATACTGCTCCTTCGTGCGCCTACACGAAAAGCAGGAAAAGACAAGACACATAGAAGGCCAGGTTTTTGACACTCAGCTCACCTGGACTATCCCGGCCTGTGAATTTACACGACGGCCTCTAGGGAAAAGCTGCAGAGCAGAACCAAAGAAATCCAAAGGACCAGAAAGGGCAGCAGCTAACTGGATGCTTGCAGACACCAAGAGGTAGGGGGTCTCCTCAAATCTTCCAGGGCAGTCCCACTCCTATTCTGAGGCAGTTCTGCCTGTTAAAAAGCTGCTTCGTACTATTTTTACAATCTCTTACGAGTCTATTGTTTCAAAATAAAAAGATTAAAGAAAGGAAAGAATCCTTTCCTTCTGCCGTTTAGAAACTTCTATGCCTTTGTGATCCTTAACTGTACAGGACAAGTTTATCCCCTCCCCCACCAGAAAGTTCTCTCGTTGTCTATCGTTACTCAGACCTCCATCAGGCCTGCTTTCTCAAAGACTAGAGAAAGAGCAAGACTGTCACCTCCCCTGCCCTCCAGGGCATTCACTCAATCAGCAAATATTTACTGAGTGCCCACCTTGAGTCAGGTACCGTTCTAGACTCTGGGGGATGCTACAGTGAACTATGTTCTTGCCTAAAGGAACTTACACTACATTATTATGTCTAATAACGTGGCATAAGCTATCATTAGACTTGCCTGTGGCCGTATCAAACCACCGTTACTGCACTTAAAGTCCACTAATTCTTTCTCTTATGCATTGCTCAGACTGTATGCTCATCATTGCTAAATACTATATTTTTAGAATCTGCCCTTTTCTTCAGTCTGTCAAGAACTTTTGGAATGCAAATTTCTTTCCACCTTAAACACACACGTTATCCCTTCTGTTTCTTGTTTCTTGTTGTCTGTAAATCTTATATACCTCTCAATATAATCATCCAACTGGTCATTAAAATGTTGAACAGCACAGTACAGAGGTCACTAAGAACCCCATGGCATGTCACAGCATCCACCCACTTAGACATGGATCATTTATTCAGCACAATTAAAAAGCAACAATGGAGGGAGGACAGGTCATTGTATAGCTTCCAAAATAAACCAGAGACCTTTAAAAATAAATACTAGGTATATTTTTAAAACAAGAATCAGTTTATGGGATGATGATAATCACACTATTGTTTGAAAAAAGAAACAATGTCTTTAAGACCATTTATCTAATTTTATGAACTCCTACACAGACAATAGCTTTGGCCATGGTATAGTTGAACACAATTAGCAAATTTAATCATGGGAAACTTTTCTATTGTTAAAGTCAAAACAACTTTTTTTCCCAACTAAAAGCTTTTTGCCTTCAATACAGTTGATAGTGGTTATTAAAAAACGGAAATGTCTTTGAATTTCCGCAAGTATATCTGAACTCCATAAATTCTACAGTTCACTAGGGAGTCAGCTTGAAATCATATTTTTAAATGCTCATATGTATGAATAAGGCATAAAGCATGACACACAAATTAACCTTTAGCATCTAAATTGAAATAAAAAGATAATTCATGAATATGGTAATGATTGTTGTCTGGCACAAAATGTGAAAGCATTTCATGCATTTTAAGTGAATTTTACATTTTAAACAAACTTCCAGCATACCATCTTGAAGCCTGAGTTAACATCCAGAGAAAGTCATGATACTGACACAACCTGGGATTTTTGACAATTTGGCAAAAGCTAGATTATAACTGACATTTTTTTCCACTAAAAAAGTTTAATCCCACAGCAGTGTGATCAAGTTTGTAAGAGGTGTGTGTAAGTTTAAGAAAGTAAACTATAAACACCGTAAATCTATTTGTGTAGAAGTGTTATTTCCAATTATTAGCCAAATTTTTATTATTCATACCTTTTTAGCCTAGATATTAAACCTACCGTGAAAGTAACAAAATGGGATCTGCTGCAAATGCTCTAAATTCGTCATTCTTCAGTCAAGTACCAAAGAAGCTGCAACAGTTTTATTTCAATACTAAGGTAACTGAAGCACAACACGTCGCCCTGTCTTGCGTTATATATGAAACTTACAAGGCTCTACTTTATTCAGGGAAGCTGGCTTCAATACAAGAACTGATTTATAAAGAGTGGACTTGTACCCTATCACGCTACATCCATGTTTATAATCCTCCTCCTCTCAATATTTACAGTTTGAGAATTGGGGAATGTTACCTCCAGAGCATTCCTTTTCCTCCGAACTGCTTACCTGAATATATTTCCGCTGTGTTTCATCATTTAAAACATGCGCAACATGCTTGGAAAAAATCTTTTCTCTACCAGTTCTGGCATGGATACCAACCATGGTGACACCAATGGGCCAAGGGGCATTTCCAATGGCCATCTGAAGATAAGCATCATTAGCCTAGAAAGGAAGTTCCAGAGATCAGAAAAGCAGAAATATTCTATTGGTCCAAGTTTTCACTTAAAGTATTTCCAGTCCTTCATGATGTATTTTTCATCCTCCTCTTGGGTCTGTTGGAAGCATTACCATTCCTATGATTCAAACAAAATAAATTAAAATATGGGGTGACTGACTGATCTGCCCAGGACTACAAATGTCTGTGGAAAAAGAGAAATCAACACTAACCCAGCCTGACTAAAAAGAAACATTCCTTTGCAGCCTTGCTGCACTGGAAATGAATACATTTCAGACCTAGAATTGCCAGGTAGGTAATTTGAAGCTCTGACAAACTGTAGGCTGAGTCTCCATTAGACCCAGTCTTCTCCATAGGTGGTCATGTAGGAGAGAGACGCTAACTACTTTTTCAGAATCCAACCTAAAACTACATCCACCCCCTGCACAGCAGTGCAGACCTCCGAGAGCAGTGGGGGCTCTGTGTGCCAGGACCACCACTTCAGGTCTAAGCAGATGTGTAAACAGAGATTAAATACTAGCCCTCGAGTCGAATAGATAAAGGATGAGATCTTTTCACTTTGGCCCTCTGCTCCCCGCAAACCTCACACCTGCCAAGAACCTTAAAACAACAACTACAAAATGAAAAGACAAAAAGCAATGAAGACAAATGGGCTCTTTTTCTAAACCAAGCCTGGCTACCTGTGGTGGGGGGAGGGTGTGGGGAGGAGAAAAACAACAGAAAGCAAGTAAATTCTAAAAGACCCCAAGGGCCAGGCAATACATATGAAATTGATATATAAAATTTTAAAAGGCATATACACATTTTTTATCACTGATATGCAGATATGTAAATTTTAATACTGGATATTGACTGATAAAACTTTCAGTGTTCCATTTCTCCAGATTTCCAAGGAAAACTGACCAAATATTGACGTTTTAGTACTTTCTGTATTGTTTATAAACTTCCACCTGCTTCTCCTGTAGGAGAATGAGAGAAGGAACCAGAGGGAAGGCACCCCCTCCAGTTGGCAAGCGGTCTGAACTCGGGCAGTGATGGTGACCTTGTCCATCCATTACAGTGGAGGCAAGCATCCTTAGTAGTAAGCACTCGGCAACTAACAGAAACTAACCAAAAATAAAACTGGTAGCCATAAAAAAAGAAATACCTGCTTTGACTAACCAACTGGCTCTCCTCTAAAGGAACTAAAATCACTGCTTCAGCCCATTAGCCTGAGGCTCTAATCCAGGAGACCTCGGGCACCCGGACCGCCGACAGTCCCCTCTCATGGGGACAGGCGCTCAGAGCACAGGAGCAATGCCATTCTCACTTTTCTGGCGGAGCCCCGCCTGCTGCTCTGGAACCGGCACTGGAGATGCTGCAGTGAAATTCTCTGCTCCTCTCTAGGGAGGCACAGCCACCAGAGGGAAGCCTCCCTCCCCAAATTCGGTGTCTGGCCCACAAGCCGGGGCCCACTTCCGACCCCACTCCCGGCACAGGAGGCCCTTCCCTTCTTGTTCGCCACCACCCGCTGACAGCCATCCACTCCCCTTTCTAAACTCCACCCCAGGAGCACGTGGACTCAGAGCTCTCTCCTCTGCACCTCCTCCCAGGGTCCATTCAGGAATAAAGACACCGCGGCAAGGGGAGGAGTCCTCCCTCACGAGGCTCCGCCCTGCTGCGGTACCGACGTGGGAGGGGGAAATCTGGCAGCTTAACTTGGAACTTAGAGAAACAAGGATAAAGGGTGGTTAAACTCCACTGAGTCATTAGTACAATAGTTCAGCTACATCATGGACGAAGTAGGCTTTTACAGCTGGCCTGGGAAACTAACCTACATAACATTGTTTCTATGGGAAAATCGGTTCCAAGCCATCATCAACAATCTACAAACTTTGAAATTCAATCCCATTCATGAAATGAATGCTGCCTGTATCCAGTTAGGGCTCTGAAGGATCTTTACAGCTTCCTTATAAATGACTAAAACATACAGTGTGGTCTGAAAATTTACTATTCATGCCTAACAATAAAGCTGACAAAATATTAGAAAACGGAAGTTTTTTTTTTTTTTACTACTAATTCATTCCACATTTATTCTTAAACCTCCTATGTAAAATACTCCCACAGCAGATGAACATATTATGTGCACAACGTAGATATAAACACAATTTTGATGTCAGCATGGTAATTATACCTTCACGTATTCCCTCTGCAACATGAATTTAATAATATCTGTTATGGATTCTTTAATATCAGCAGGAAGATTCTGGAAAAGAAAAAAAAAGGATAACTCATTTTGGAAGCTACAGTGTGTAGTTACAGACTGCATTTACTCTGACTTCATTTATTCTATTTTTTAAAAATCAGGTAATAAAAGCATTTTTCGAGAAACCTCACCCTTTTCCGTAGCTTTCTGAAAAGGGGTCTGAGATAGGACTCCGTCTGTTTCTGAGTGGCACTGTTCAGTTTTCCCTGCACACTGCGCTTCACGTAATCCTCTCTGGCATTCAACTCCTTAGCCCAAACACCAAGAAGAAACTGTGGAAAGAACGGGGAAATTTAGACCACGATGCCACCCAGTGGTTGTATAAATTTAAAAGTTCTCTGACGCACAGAACAGTATAGAATCATCCTTCGAGTAAATGTCTTGACTGATTAAAACATCATCAACTAATATTTAATTCATGAGTTATTTCTGCGAATTACATCACGTATGTTTTAAAGTAGTGCCCTTGGTAAGTCACAGACTTCCCTATTCTATACATATTCCTAAGCTCAGAGATAACCCACCTCCCTCTAAAAAGAACTATCAAATTCCACAGGTAACTACTTGACAACAGTAAGCTTTTACTTGTACGTCTATTACAGAAAATCCAACCTGCCCACACTTATCAGCTACGCCGTTCGTGCTGCGACACTTTACCAACCTTCCTAGGATGCTGCTGAAGTATTTGGACTTTCTATTTTTGCAGTAGAGACCATAACTCAATTAAAAATTCCCACTCAAGCATCTGACCAAAGGAGAGGAAGGAAAAAAAGGGACAAAAGAAACTATGATTATCTCCCAGCCTCCACCCTCGCCTCAGAAAACTACCCAGGTGTCCTTTGCGTTTAACTGCACAAAGTGCGTCCTTTCCAGAGGAAAGGAAACAGTGAAGGCTGAGGAGGCCGCCTCCCCCAGGGCACTACCTGCACATTCGCTACATAAGGAGGGGCCGGGCCGTCACTCAAAGAGGAAACTCTGGTTCGCACTAGTTCCCACGGCCTAGCTAATTTCATGTCACATCCTCAGTGGACCGTGGACCTTGATAACCAGTATGTTGTATTTAAACGGTAAATACAAGTAAAAGCATTTCTTGCATTTACACTTTTTGGCCTGAACACAAATAATTTGTGAATAAGTTAAAAGGAATCTGGATTTGTACACACTCCACCTAAACCACTGGAGAGAGAAATGCTGGGAAGAAAGTTAGAATGAGCTACGCAGAGCAAAAACCAGCAGCGATCTGTTGAACTGAGAACGTGGACAGTCTCTGAAAGGTTACTGGAGCGTCTGCCTTCTTCACTGCCAACATCTTCCCACCTCCTTCCTTTCCTTGCTGTCATCATCTCTCAGAAAAGCTTCTGGAACCCTCTCCTCACTGCAATCCATCCTAGAGTCTTCAAAAATTTTTTTTAAATTCTCAAAGCTTCTTGTTCATTCCACTATGATTCTTTTCTGTGTGTTTACATTCATGAATCAGCTTTAAAGAAAACTGCCTCGAAGAAAGTAAATATACACTTTCCTTGTCTAACCTCCATATCCAAGCGCACAGCAGTACCATGAACACCGTGCACACAGGAAATATTTGGGGAGGTTGTCTCTCTCGTCTTCAGCTCTTAAATAATGCAAAAGCATAAGACCAGTTCTCACCCCACAAAAATGTCCTCCTTCCCTAGCCGAAAAGTACATACCTTCAGGAATTTGGTGATGATGTCCATGTCTTTATGATCATCACCTTTTCCTAAAGACTCTCCCAGAGCCTGAAGAAAAGAACGTTTCTGTTCATTAGTCATGAGCAATGACAAAGATATATGTTACCAACACCAGTCTAAACGTGGCCCTTTATTACATATACCGCCCAATTTCAATTTAAAAGCCTGATGGAATTTCTAGATAGGTTAAAAATAACACCCACCCGATTTGCCAATTAAATTTAGAGAGCACATTCTCTTTTATGAATCAAAAGATAAAACAGGGAGTAAGGGAGTGACTGCTAATGAAATGAGATTTCTTTTTGAGGAACAAAAATGTCCTACAATTAGACTGTGGTGATGGTTGTACCAAGCTATGGATGTACTGGAAACCATTGAATTTTACACCTAAAATGGGTAAACTGCATAGTATGTGACTATCTCAAAAGTTGTTTAAAACAGAAGAAAAAAGAACAAAGTCCAGAACTGGTTGCTCACACCAATTACTTCAGTAAATTTAGGTTCTGTTACTTCAGTAAAATTTAGGGCAAGGAAGTACAAAACATCCTCCTCAACTATGGTCTCACTCACAGCCAAGAATGAAAAGTAACAGAAAAATAACTTTATGTTTAATTAAGCATTCACAGATTAAACTAAGTCATATTTTTTGGTTCATGCTAGATATCTGGATAATACAACATTACTCTCAAATAAGATTACATATATCACTCTGCATTCACTACACTGGCAAAAATAAGAGAGTAAGACATTGCCAAGTGTTGGCAGAGAAGCAGGGATATAAGACAGACGCTGCTGGTGGGTGTGGAGACTGGTAAACTAGAGAGCAACTTGGCAGTACTCAGACAAGTTAAACATAAAAATCCAGCATTACTGTTTGTCACAAAACTGTATTTGGTAACAGAGCTGCGAGCAATCTCACTGTCATTGAGGGAGCAAAAGGTACAAAGCAATGAATGCCACAGTGTATAAAATGCTATGTAACAGTTAAAAACAAAGATTTAGACGTACATAAGGTATCAAGAATGGAACTTAAAAACATAGTTCTAAAAGACAGAAAATGACACCTTTAAAAAAAAGAACATAGTTCTAGGGGGAGAAGGTATAGCTCAAGCAGTAAAGCACATGCCTAGCATGCATGAGGTCCTGGGTTCAATCCCTAGTACTGCTTCTAAAAAATACATAAACCTAATTACCTCCCCCCAGCCAAAATTAAATAATTAAATAACACAATAATAAATAAATAAAGTACTTTTTTAAAAAGTTCTAAATGGAAAAAAGATAAGTAAAAAAGAGAATGAACGGGGGAGGGTATAGTTTAAGTGGCAGAGTGCATACTTAGCATATACAAGGTCCTGGACTCAATCCCCAGTACCTCCTCTAAAAACAAATAAATAAATAAACCTAATTACCTCCCCAAAAATTTTTTTTAAAAAAAGAGAATGAAGAATTTCACAGTAAAATATCATTTATGTATTCCAAAATACATGCATACAAAACACCACTGGTTTTACAAGACCACCAACAAATAAAAGGATGCACATCAAACATATTAGAATGATTACTTCTGGAGGCAGGTAGTAGGGGAATGTGAGTGGAAAAGGAGAAAAAAGGGAGTGAATAAACAAAAAGCATGATATAAAAGAAAGGCCTTTGCAATGACCAAAGACAACAGTGTGCTTTGAACTGAACAGTCTGATGAGCTCAGGGAATGAAAGGCATGATCCGGGGGATGAGGGAAGGTGGTGAAGAGATTACCTCTAATTCTTCAATTGTGGTATTTTCCTCGTGAACTTTCAGATCATTCTGGGTGTCTTCCTCTCCAGGTTCCTGGCCGCCCACAAGTTCATTGAGGTACTGCTGATCAATCTTATCCAAGGCTGCTTTCAGGTCATTCCTCAATCCCTGAGGAAAGGTAAACAATTATACTTTGCACGAAACTTCACTGACGTTTCACTGCTGATTTTTTTCTCTAATAAAGTACAATTCATTTTTTTTCTCCACGAAGAGACTCAATAAGATTTCCACTTATAATACAGCTACCATTGTCCATTTAAAGTCAGTTCTTAAGGACATATTTAAACTTAGAATGTACACATAAGAGCTAGTCTGACAGTCAGAAAAATAAAACATGAGTGACAAATCTAAGTAAGAATATGCGTAAATGCTGTAATTTTCTAATGAGGCCTAGCTAATGTGACCAGGCCCCCAACTAGAGTCCTGTAACCCATCTTCCTGGTTCATTTAAAATGTCTAAGCTCACTGCAACTACTCTGAACTCCCCAAACATTGAAAAAACGTCAACAGAATAAAAGCCGGTTCTCAACTATATCCTAGGATTTCACTGTGTTTCTAACAAACCAGCAAAGTCCACATTCTATTCACTTCTAGTTTGTGACCATTTGGTTAAAATGGAAATGCTGGACCCTTACCTTATACCACATACAAAAATTAACTCAAAATGGATCAAAGATCTAAAGGTAAGAGCTAAAACTATAAAACTCTTAGAGTTAACTACAACAAAAAAACAATGTGATTTAAAACGAGCAAAGAACTTGACCAGACAACATAAACTGCCAGTAAGTAAACATCACTAGTCATTAGGGAAATGCAAATCAAACCACAGAGATACCATTTCACACCCAGGAGGGGGGGAGCTGTTACCAACAGAAAATAACAACTTGGCTAGGATATGGGCAAACAGAATCCTCGTGCACTGCTGGAAATGTTAAGATGGTGCAGCTGCTGTGGCAAACAGTACAGCAACACCTGAAAAAGGTAAACATCCCAACACTCAGACACACTGTAATTAAAATGTCAAAAGTTACAGACAACTTCTAGAAAAAAACATAAAGGGAACACTCTTTGACATAAATTGTAGCAATGTTTTCTTTAATCAGTATCCTAAGGCAAAAGAAATAAAAGCAAAACTAAACAAATGGGACCCAAACAAACTTAAAAGCTTTTGCACAGCAAGGAAACCATCAACGAAACAAAAAGACAATCTATGGAATGGGAGAAAATGTTTACAAATGATGTGACCAACAAGGGGTTAACATCCAAAACATACAAGCAGCTCATACATCTTAATATCAAAAAACGAACAACCCAATCCAAAAGTGGTCAGAAGACCTGAATAGACATTTCTCCAAAGACGACATTCAGATGGTCAACAGGCACATGAAGAGATGCTCAGCAACACTAATTATTAGAGAGAAATCTAAATCAAAACCACAGTGAGGTATCACCTCACACCTGTCAAAATGGCTATCATCAGAAAGTCTACAAATAACAAATGTTGAAGAGGATGTAGAGAAAAGGGACCCTTCATACACTGTTGGTGGAAATGTAAACTGGTGCAGCCGCTATAGAAAACAGTATGAAGGTTCCTTAAAAAACTAAAAATAAAACTATCATGTGATACAGCAATTCCACTCCTGGGCATCAATCTGGATAATTCGGAAAGATATACACGAACTGCAATGTTCTTAGGAGCACTACTGACAATAGCCAAGACATGGAAGCAACTCCAGTGCTCAACAAATGACTGGATTCAGAAGATGGGGGGGGGTATACATAATGGAACGAACACACACACACACACACACACACACACACACACACACACACACACTGGAATATTACTCAGCCATAAAAAAGAATGGGATTCTGTCATTAGCAGTAATATGGATGAACTTAGAAGACATTATCCTTAGTGAATTAAGTCAGATACAGAAAGACAAATACTGTATATCACTTCTATGTGGAATCTAGAAAATTAAACGAATGTATATGCAAAACAGGATTTACAGACACAGAAAACAAAGCTGTGGTTATCAAATGGGAAAGAGAAGGGGAGAGGAACAAATTGGGGGTATTGGATTAATACATACAAACTACTATATATAAAATAGATGAAACAACAAAGATATAATGTTTAACACAGGGAATTATACCCAGGATCTTGTAATAACCTATAATGGAGTATATAATCTGCAAAAATACTGAGTCACTATGCTATATAACTGCAATTAACACAATATTCTAAATCAACTATACTTCAATTAAAAAAAATTAAAGACAAGGAGAGAATCTTAAAAGTAGCAAGAGAATAACAACTTGTTTTGTACAAGGGAACCCCCCTCCAAGACTATCACCAGGTTTTTCAGCAGAACCTTTGCAGGCCAGGAAGAAGTGCCACAATATATTCAAAGTGCTAAAAGAAAAAACTTCCAACCAAGAACACTCTCCCCAGCAACGTGATCATTCAGAATTGAAGGAGAGAGAGTTTTCCAGACAAGCAGAACCTAAAGGAGTTCATCACCACTAAGCCAGCCTTATAAGAAATGTTAAAGGGACTTCCTTAAGCTGTTAAGAAAGGGTGCTGCTAATTAGTAACGAGAAAACACATCAAAGCATAAATCTTATAAAGGGAAATAGACACGTAGTAAAGGTAGTGGATTAATCACTTATAAAGCTCGTACGAAGATCAAAAGGCAAAAGTGGTAAAAATAACTGTAACTACAAAAATTAGTTACACAAGACAAAAAGATGTAAAATGTGGTACCAAAAACATAAAATGTGGGGAGGAGGGGAGTAAAAATGCAGAGTTCAGAATGCATTCAGACTTAAGTTACTGATTTAACATAGGCTGTTACAGTTATAAAATAAGTCAGTCACAGGGATATAATGTACAGCATGGTAACTAAAGTTTACAATACTGTATTGCATATCTGAAAGTTACTCAGAATAGATCTTAAAAGTCCTTATCACAAGAGAAAAATTTTTTTGAATTATATATGGTGATGAATATTAACTAGACTTATTGTGGTAATCATTTTGCAATATATATAAATACCAAGTCATTATGCTGTACACCTAAAACTAATATAATGTTATATGTCAATTATAGCTCAATTAAAAAAAGGTACAAATAAGAAACTCTTTAGTATTTGAGACAAGCTTGAATAAGATTAGAATACAGCAGGTTGTAATAAATTAATATTAAAAGCTAGAAGATTTTTCAAATAATAAAACATTAGTAGAAAAATTAAGTAACAAAAAATTCAGTAGTTCACACTGGCGTTTTAGACTATCTTTTGATAAGGAAAGTGACTCAGGATACAGAAAAGAAGCAAATACTGGTGAAATGTAGCATTACAAAACCACTTACTCTTCCCCAGAATTTAGGTTAGGAAAGTTTAGACAGGACTACTGAAAATAAAGAACAAATTGCTGTGAACATTTATAATATAAATGAAGAAAATTTTCAAAATTCATTTATGCTTTAAAAAAAAAAGTTAGAAGAGAATCACCAAATGATCCAGCAATTCCACTTCTGGGACTATTTGCAAAAGAAGTGAAAGCAGGGACTGGAGGAGGCATGTCTACACTCGTACTCGTAGCAGCATTACTCATAACAACCCAAAGGTGGGAGGAATCTGTACGTCCTTCGAGGATGAGTGGATAAACAAAATGTGGTCCATACATACGATGGATACTACTCAGCCTTAAAAAGGAAGGAAATGCTGACACCTGCTACAATGCAAATGCATCTGTAAGGCAGTATGCTAGGTCAGAAGGTCAGTCCAAGGAGCCCTCAGATGGTCTCAGCCACAGCCCTCACGTGACTGCATCACATGCAAGACGCCAAGCAAAAAGCTGCCCAGCTTTAGCCCAATGGAGCCCAGAACTGTGAGAAAGAATCATAAATTATCTCGGGTTACTAGGTTTCAGGGCGGTTTGTTATCATCACAGATGACTGAGAAAGATTTTATAAGAATGAAATGTTTTAAGCTACAAGTTTTGGGATGCTCTATTACACAGCCATCAATAACCACATCTGTCTCTGTAACGCAAAGAGCAAGCAGGTAAATAAATAAGGCCACAGAAGATCTGCACAAGACTATTGTAACTGACATTTATCCAAAGCATAAAGCATACTCTTTTCAAGAGCCCACAGAGTATTCACCAAGACAGACCATAAGCTGAGTCATAAAACAAGATCAGAGCCCTAAAAGTAAAAATAAAACTATTGAAGTTTTAGAAGAAAATACAGAAGACTAACTCTTTAAGACCTTGGGATAGGCAAAGATTTCTTAAGCAAAACACCAAAAGCAATAAACATAAAGTGAATTCCATCACAATTTAAAAGTTCTGCCCATGAAAAAAAAAACACACCATTAAGAGAACAGGTAAAGTCTAGACTAGGAAAAAACAGACGCAAAACGTGAATCTCTGTATCTGGCAAAGAATATCTAAACTTGTATCCAGAATATACATAAAGAACTCCCACAGTTCAAAAATAAAAGACAAACAACCGAATTAAAACATAAGCAAAAGACATACACTGCATAGAGAAAGATACGCCAGTAAGTCTATGAAAAGATGCTCATAATCTTTAGTTAACAGGGAATTGTGAATAGAACCACAATGAAGCACAACCATACATACAAGAGAATGGTTACAAATTGTAAAGATTAACAGTAACACTGATGAAATGTTGGAAATATTTGGCACTTCTTAACAAGTGAAGTGCACATTTACTCTTACTATTCAGGAATTCCACTTCTAAGTATTTACCAGACAGATAGAAAACATATTTACCTAAGAGAAATAACACAGTTCCAAAAAAGATTTGTGTAAGAATGTCACAGCAGTTTTATTCACACAAGTCCAAAGTCGGAAACACATCGTACGACTGAGTGTCAGCAATGAAAAGGAACAAACTACCAACACCCACGAGAACACAGATGAATCTGAAAAACATTACCCTGAGGCCAGACACACACTCTGTGAGTCCACCTATGTGAAACACTAGAACAAGCAAAATTCACCAAAAGTGACAGAATTTTCAAAGGTGGTTGCCCAGGTGTGGAGGAGAAGGAACACAGGGACTGGCTAAGAAGGGGTGCTGAGGAACTTTCATGTGTGTGATGAAAATATACCTTCATAAGGCTAGTGGCTATACGCTTACTTGTATTTGTCAAAATGCACTTAACTACATGCTTAAAATGTGTGCTTTTTAAAAGAAAATTAAAGAAAACTTACATTCAAGTTTGATGTAGCCATTATGGAAAACAGTATGGAAAGTCTTCAAAAGACTAGACAGACTTACCATATGATCCAGCAATCTCACTCCTGGGCATATATCCAGAGGGAACTTTAATTCAAAAAGATACATGCACCCTAATGTACACAGCAGCACTACACTATTTACAATAGCCAAGACATGGAAATAGCCTAAATGTCCATCGACAGATAATTGGGTAAAGAAGTTGTAGTATACATATACAATGGAATACTACTCAGCCATGAAAAGAATAAAATAACGCCATTTGCAGCAACATGGACAGAACTAGAGATTATCAATCTAAGTGAAGTAAGCCAGAAAGAGAAAGTAAAATACCATATGATATCACTTACATGTGGAATCTAAAAAAAAAAAAAAAGACAAATGAATCTATTTACAAAACAGAAACAGACTTACAGACATAGAAAACAAACTTATGGTTACGGGAGGGGTGGGGATGGGAAGGGATAAATTGGGAGTTTGAGATTTGTAGATACTAACTACTGTATATAAAATAGACAAATAAGTTCATACTGTATAGCATAGGGAACTACATTCAATACTTTGTAACCTATGGTGAAAATGAATATATGTATGTTCACGTATGACTGAAGCCTTTTACTGTACACCAGAAATTGATACAACATTGTAAACTGACTATAATTCAATAAAAATACATATATATAAAAAAAAAAGAAAGCTTACATTCAGCAGCAGTCATCTGGCAACTTTTTTTCCCTTTTTTGCCCATAATAATGCAATTAGTCAGACTCAAAGTCCATACTACTCTCATTCATGTGGTACAGGGATTCTCTTCTAGCTTTGTTCTGACAGCTTTGTTCTGAATTCTTACCTTGTTAACTTCCGGTGTTAGGATCTCTATTTTTCTTAAACGCTGAAAAGCATCATAATCAGTTTCTCCAAACAGTCTGATTGGTTCTCCTCTTTCTCTCAATCTTCTGATAACCTATTTAAAAAAAAAAAATCAAACAACAATAGTATTCCCTATATCATTAGTAACAGTAATTCCTATTTTAGGAGACCAAATACTTGTTTTGAAATGTAGATGCAAAAAGTAAGTTATATTTGTCTTTTCTTTAGTTTTCCATGAACAGATATACCAAATTATTGTCACACCTTTAACAGCCCTAACGGTTTATGTCATCTGGGGAGTGCTTCAGAATGTACCAATCTGTGTTAACAGAAAACATACAAAAACATTCAGATAGGAAGGCATGATAGCATTTATAGGGAGAAAGAAAAATAAAGCCTGGAGTCAGCTGATATCTCAATGACCATTGCTGAGGGAGGGCACTACAATACTACATTAAAACCAAAACTTAGTCCCTCAGAAGAGAAAGCAAATTATGATTGGGGTGGGGGAAAAATGCAGGGCTTCTGATGGGCTGATAACACTCCTTCTTGATTTCAGTGATGGTTATATGAGTGATTGATTTGTAGTTATCCACTATATTGCACATGTTTTATACACTCTTTATATACATGTTATATTTCATAAAAAGGACAAACAAAAATTATAATTAAGAACGTAAGTTGTAATTAAAGAAAAATACCAAGACCGTTCTCTGGGAACAATAGTTTGACACTTAGAAACCACTGGCAAGGCTCAAACTGGATTAACTGAAACTTGGTATTAAAAAAATCTTAAGAGGTCACCTGGAGCTATCTCCCATCAATACAGAAATGGTCTCGAAAACATGTCCGTCAGGTGCTTGTCTGACAAATGACAGAGATCACACCTCTTCATGAAACAGCCCATCACACTTTTGGACAAACATGTTTTGTTTCTCAAAATAAATGAAAAGCTACCTCCTTCAAACTTCTACCCATTTATCTCGGTTCTACTTTATGAAACCACAGAGAATATTCAATTCTTTTTCAAAATTAGAGTTGGGTCCAGTGGATCTTTTGAAAAATCTCTAATATCCTCTTCAGGCTAAGTATTCAAAAGTCCTTCATCCAATTTTCACACCCCAGCTTCTAGAGTCAACCACCCTGTCCTCTGAAAGTTTCCTTTTACTCAAAGTTCATTTTTGTTGTGTACTCTTGTCTATAGTTTTAACTGTTTATATCATATGAATATCTTGAAATTTTGTTGTTATTTAAGGAAAATTATAGTTGTTATTGACCAGGAGACAGGCACACACTACAGGTGAGAATATGAGCTGGTCTGCAAACACATCTGGAGAACTCTCCGGTAACATGGAGCAGATGCCTTAGACGTGTATGCAGTCTTCAGTCTTTAGAACAGACTCTAGAAATCTATGCTTCTGGAAAAATTTCCAAAGGAAGTATTATGCATGCAATGACATCTATATATTCATCTCAGTATGACTTATAACAGTAAAATGCTGAGGCAATCTAAATGACCATCAATAAAGAACTGGTTTTAAAACTAATAAAGTAGTTTTTCAAATATTATGGGAGACTATTTTTTAAGTCATAAAAAACTATATAAATCTCTATATTTTGACTTAGATGTAGTAAGAGAAAGTCACAAAATAGTATATTACTTAAAATAATTTAGACAAATAAGTATAATTATTAAGAATATATGCATTTAATTATACTTATTTAGAATGTGTTTAGTTTTTAAAGCTTAGAAGGATATATTCTTTAAAAAATTCAAGATAACAGCATGAAAAAAAGCAGAGATTAATTTAGAACCTCATGAAGAAAACTGGCTAGCTGCACAATATTTGAGTTCAATAAATCACCTTATATGGGAAATAATGACATAAAACTTACTGGAAAGGACTAGAGATAAATGCAAATGCTGTAGATTTTTTTTTCATGAAACACTCATATTTAAACTTACCTCTTGCCTAGAAAGAGTCATGGGTAATTTTTCTTCTGCCAGTTCAAGTTCTAATACTGGATTTGATGAAGTTAATGGTTTCTGGTCCTCCTCTTTTGGCTGTATCTACATTAATAGCCAAAAGAAACGAAATTCTCCTTTTAAAATATAATATAGTTAATCTTCATCATTCCATACATTAGTTATTCACAGAAATTAAACATGGTTTAAGTACTGAAGGTTTTCTAAATATTTCTCTGAGCAAAGAGCTCATAATCAATGTACATGCTTATGAGAGCTTTTCACACTTGTCTATTTCAGGAATGCCCTAAGTGGGAAGTGCACACAGGGGACAGCATTCTGGCTACGAAAGAGTGACATGAGCATGATGGTTTCCACAATCAAAAACTGAAATTTACATTCACCTTCTCCCTAGACTCTGTAATTTTTACTTTCTTCTAAAAAAACCGTCAGCATGCTTCTCCTCTTTGAGAAAATCATCTTACAGGGTTATTTGATCCTGGCTCTGGGTTTAAAATGAAGACCAAAGAAAAGAACTGCTTCCTAACAAAAACCTGTGAAGCCGCAAGGTCCAGCTTTTTCCTAACCTGATTTCTGAAAGGTGTTATTCCAAGTGCACAGGAATCACTGCTGGACAGGCAGAAACTTCCCGATGCGACACAGAACTCGCCCACAAACTGAGCTACAAGCCTTGCGGGAAAACAACGAAAACCAGCACCGCTCTACCCATACCACACAGAGTGCACATTTTTGTTCACATGAACCGGCAGGGGAAAAAAACCTCTTCATATATTTTCTTGAGTCTGCCGCCCAAGCCACAGTTTACGAAAATTGAGTTCAGCAATTTATAAGCCCCACTCTGTGGTCTGTAAAAAGATATTGAAACATGGTTTTCCATCTGACCATATGACAAATCTAAAATGCTAAAAGAAGTAAGATCAAAGAAGATCAACACTAAGTAAAAACTCACATGCAATTAAGGAAGGCTATATGGTTAAAATTACATAATTTATGATTCTATAGTTTAAGGTTAAAGGTTATGTTAACAATGTTAATGGTGCTAACATAAAATTTAGGTAAAAAAACTAAACTTTTATATCTTCACAAACCAAATTAGGATCAAGTCTTAAAAAATGATAACTAGTTTTTATAAAGGAATAATAGTAACACATGCATATTTTCATTACTACCGAGAACGAAATATCAAAAATGCTTTAGAAAACTCTGTGCTTTCTTTTTAAGCATAAAAGCAAGTATTTCACCCAAAATTTTGGGATGAAAAGCATTTTAAACTACAAAACGGCAGTTAATAGCTTTAAGGAAAAGATCTGAGACGTTCTGTCAGCTGGACTCAGCACTACCGGCATCTCTACAGTAACTATTCTGCTTCAGTGCTTTCCTCTAGAAAAGCAAGTACTGCCATGTCAGTGACGCAATCCAAACAAAGCGAATCTGCCACTGTTTCGAATTATTTTCCTACCTTATCAAAAAGTTGAAAAGGTTCAAATTTAGGGATCTGGGAAAGTAACAAGTCAGCAGGCTAATTCCGCGGCGAGTGACTCTTATTCTAGATCAAGTGTGGGTTAGACAATGTCAGGCAAGTGAGAGATGAGAATTCTTCTTGCCTGAATATCTATTCGGTGGTTATTTATACAAAACTCATTTTAATTTCCGAGGCAAATGAAATCAATATATTTATGGAAAATATCAAAATGCAAATATAAACTTTCATATTTTAGAAACCTATCAGAAGTACAACTGCATTTTTAACACTTGCCCTCTCCCAACAGTACAAAATGAAACCAAATACATATACATACCATTTGCATTCCTCATGCTTCCTTCTAGAAATGCTATGCCAGATAAAATTAATTTCCAGAACTTTCCCCATAACATGCACAAGAATATTATTTTATATTGAGGTTGCACAAGCAAAAAGTTGATTTCAAATTTATGATTTGTCAAAACTATTTCAACAGAACCTCCAGACTGTCTTTAAAAAGTTATTAAAGTAGATATAGTCTTCTTTTAAAATAATTTAAACATAACTTCACCTCGTAACCTTTAACCCCTCCCAATAAAAACCCCAATACACTATTCAACTAGGTAATGTCATAGATAATTTTAGTCATGCTTCTAAAATATACAAAGTCTTCCAGACAACTCATTTGTTTCTAATAAATATTTCAACATCACACTTTCTATCCAATAGACTAAGCAGTGTTTGAAAGTGATACCTTATTACACAAAAGCATATAAATGTTACATGACACTGTATCTCAGGCAGAGGTATTTGGGGGCCAAAAAGGATTATTACCAATGCAAACATAAAAACAATGGCTTACAATATTCGGGAGAAAGCAGGGAAAATACCACTGCTAATGCCACTGTTGTTGAATGAATACAACTTTTTGAATCCTTTTAAAATGGACTTTTATTGGGAGAGGTGGGGAGAGGAGTGGTGGTGGTGATAAAAATGAGGCAGCATCAGATCCAGGACTTAATCTAGAAAAAAAAAAATTTCAAGCTTTGATCTCAAGCCACTTCATGCTGTCCACAAAAAGCCAAACCATTCCAAGCAAAAGGTCATGCATGTATTTTCCTGAATTCAAGATTTAAAAAAAAAACAAAAAACAAAAAAAACAGGAAGACAAAAACTCATACCTCTCCAGATGGCTTCTCATTTATAGGCTAATGTATAACATTGATAAATTGAACAGAGATCAATCGTTTTGTCACTTTAACAACAGCTGTACAAATTTAAGCTCAGAAATATACAATTTAACATAAAAGCAGGCATTCATACCTTGCAGCCACATCTTTCAAAATATGCTTCTTCTTCCTTTTTTGCAAGTTCACTACGCTTGAAATATTTTTTATTTTCCTATTGAAGAAAGAAGTAAGTTAATAACATGTCTTTGGGTAAAATTTCATGTCCCTTGATCAATAACCTGAAAACACTCCTCAGTTTTTCAAGAATTGGTAAAGTTTTTTGGTTCCACAGAGATTATACTGATTTCCTAGTGGACATACCACCTGTCCTCCACCTCCAGTCTAAATGCGAGGTATTTTCCTTGCAGCATCATTTTAGCAGGCATATCCAAGAGCACAAAGAAACCAGCCACATCTTTCAAATGTTCACGTTGTTTTAATTTCCCAGTGTTTGAATCCAGTTTCTACAAATAGATTCATTATGAACCACACAGAGGATGCTTTGACTATTTCTCCTAACAGAACCAATCAAGCAAAAATTATGATAGCTACAGCCGACATCTTAAATCTCATGACCAAGAGAGCCCAAGGGTGTGTCCAAATTCTTTTTTATCATCTGGAATCTTATGGAATGATTAATTATATTTGTATTAATCAACTTTTAAAAATAATCTAGGTATAGAATGGTTTTGGAGAGCTTCTTTAGGAAAAAGATAGTTCACAGGTATTTGTCTTAATATGATGTGATATTCAAGAGACAAGCCCTAAATCTATTATGGCAAGAAAAAAAAGAGTTAGTTCTTTCTATGCCATATATAAAATTATTCTTTTAAACATGTTGATTGCCCACTGTGGATCAGGTGCTCCTGCAACACAACTGCCACCCAGATCTGGGTGCCGTGGCGATCAACATGTTAAAAATGCAGTCCCTTGATCATTTCATAACGTATACATTTTCCATTGGGCCTTTCACCCTGGCAGATTTTAGAGACAAGCTGAACGGTGTACATAAAGGGTGCGCCTCCTTTTAAAGACAGAACCTAATTCCTGCCCAGTGCTTCACAGATGTTGTTCTGGACTCTGTCCAGGTTGTACCGTCTGGACTATAAACTTGAGATCCACAGGTCTGCAGTGCACAAACCCGGAACAGCGGCCCATGCTAACGAAGGAAAGTTGAAGTTAACAACAATGTGCAACATGACTGTCAACATTTCCTTAATCAGAATCACCATTCCTTCAGTTATGCAAAGGTTTTCAGTGTTTATGTAAATGAGACATAACCATCATCAACAATTCTCCAGAAAAGCACTGGAGAACTAACACACACACAGCCTGGATACGCAAAGCAAGACACTAAGTGTGAGATCACAAACCATGTGGCAGGGTCAACATCTTGCGAAAGAATGGAAATAACCCTTAAAAGTCTCAAGTAATAAACCAAATGGCTGGGCACCCAAATACAATTTAAAGAGACACGATGCTTTTCAAAGTGAAAGGACTGTAAACTGTCAAGGGATCCGCTGGCGAGACAATGTTTCCTCAGTGATGTTAACCAAAGTAGAAAATTATACCAAAAGCTACCTTGCACAGTGAATTCTATTTACTTCATAATTATATATATTTATATGACTATATACAAAATTATGTTAAAATGTACGCAAGAAATAACTCTGTCTTATACAAACTCTATAAGGAAATAAGGTTAAACATACACTTACTATACAGTCCAACCATCCCACTCCTAGGCATTTTCAGAGAAAATAAAATGTATGTCCCAACAAAAGCCTGTACACCGTGTTCACAGCAGCTTTATCGTAGCAGCCAAAAAATGGCAACAACCCGAATGCCCATCATCAGCAACAAACTGGGACATGTCCATACAATCAATGGTAGAGTACTGCTCAGTAGCAAAAACAGTGAGGTCCTGGTGAGGACGAACGCATGACTGAATCGCAACATTATGAGGATGACTGAAAGAAAACCGGTGAGAGAGAGAGCATGTTGAACAACTCCATGTACGTAAAACTCTAGGAAACGCAGACTAACCTGAAGTAACAGAGGACAGATGCCGCCGCCTGCGGACGGGTGGGGAGGGCGCAGGGAGGGGCGGGGAAGCGGGATTTCCAAGGGGCACCCAGGTGCTCGGGGGCAGATGGGCTTGTTCACTCCCTTCATTGCAGCAGTCGCCTCACAGTGTAGACGTGTCAGAACTCACCAAGCTGGACACTCTACATATGGGCGATTTACTGTATGTCCATTATACCTCAATAAAGCTGCTGCTCCAGTATAAAAAGCCAAAATTTTGCATTTGCAGCAACACGGATGGACTTGGAGGGCATTAGGCCAAGTGAGATCAGTCAGACAGAGAAAGACAGTACTGTATGACTTCACCTGTATGTGGAATCTAAAAACTACAACTAGTGAATATAACAAAAAAGAAGCAGACTCACAGATACAGAGAGAAAGAACAGTGGCTGCCGGCTGGGAGAGGGAAGAGGAGAGGAGCAATATCGGGGTAGGGGGCTGAGAGACACAAACTATTATGTGTAACATAAGCTACAAGGATGTACTGTACAACATGGGGAATACAGCCAAGATTTTATAACTATAAATGGAGCGTAACCCTTAAAAAGTGTGAATCGCTGTACTGTACGCCTGTAACAGATAATACTGTAGCAACCATACTTCAATAAAAAAATAAAAACAAATAAAATTTAAAAATAAATAAATAAATAGCCCAAGAAGAGTTAGGAGAATGAGAAGAACCAGGGAAAGGAGAGAGGGAAGAGGAGAAGGAGGAAAGGAAGAGGAGAAAGACAATTTAAAAAAAAAACACCAGTGGCAGAAGTGGTAGCGTGTACACGGCCCGACTTCACAACCGGCCAGAAGGTGACAGCCATCAAGATAGCGTGGCACTGGCGATAAGGATCACCAGATTACTCCCAGAGAACAGAGCACCCAGAACAGAGCCACACTTAAACTATTACTGATTTCTGATGACGCCAAAACCATCCAGAGGGGAGAGGAAAATGTCTTCAGTATATCGTGCTGGAACACCTGGATATGCACATGGGAAAAACAGGCCACGCCCTTACCTCACATCATACAGAATATTCATTCAAAAATTTTTTAAACTGTTTTTCACAAGAGAGAAAACCATAAAGCTTTTAGAAGATATTATAAGAAAGTATCTTACTCTCTTGAGTACATGTCTAGGAGTGGAATGGCCTGATCACATAGCAGGCTTATGTTTAACTCTTGAGACACTGTCAAACTGTTTTCCAACAGATTGTACTATTTTATATTCATAGATAGGATACAGAAAACAATAACCACAAAAAACTGATAAACTGGGCTTTGTAAAAATTAAAAGCTTTTGCTTTAAGAAGATGAAAAGAAAACCCACAGTCTGGATGAAAATATTCACAAAACATGTATCTGACAAAAGGACCAGCAACCATGATATATAAAGATTTCCTTCAAGGTAGTAAGGAAAAAACCAACCAACCCAATTAAAAATTATACATGCAATTTTAACAGACACTTCACAAAAGATACACAGTCAAAAAATACACGAAAAGTACTTAATATCATTATTATCAGGGAGATGCAAATTAAAAACACAATGGGATACAACAACACATCCACCGGGACGGCTGGAGTTGAAAGACTGACAACACAAATTACTGACACAGTGGAGAGCATCTGAACTCTTCTTATTTTGCTGGTGGAGGTGCGACATGGTCCTACCACACTGGGAAAAGGTCTGGTAGCTTTTTATAAAATTAAACCCCTAATATACCCCATGACCCAGCAATTTCGCTCTCCAGCATTTTCCTAAGAGAAATGAAAATATAAGACTTGCACAAGAGGGTTCACAGCAGCTTTCTTCAGACTCACTAAATCCTGGAAACAGCCCAGGTACCCATCATCAGAACAGATCAGCAAACTGGGTACATTTGTATAAAGGAATACCTATCAGCAATAAATGGAATAAACAACAGATACAAACAACAGCATGGATAAAATTCAAAACATCATTCTGATTAGACAAAGTGCAACATAAGAGTACGTAGCAAGATCCCATTTACGTGTCGTTCTAGCGCACGCAAAACCAATGGACGGTGGAACAAAATCAGAATGCTGGCTGCTTCTGGGGGTGGTCGGGGCGACTAGAAGGTGGAATGAGGGTCATATTCTGCATCTCGATACAGACTGGGTTACACAGGGGTATGCACTTGTCAAAATTCACTAAATGGTAACTTACAACTTGTATATTTCTTCATATGTAAATTTTTGCATATGTACCCAGAAAAGAACAAATAATGAACACTAATTAATAATATACATGCCAAATCACATTTTGGCTATTTTACATATTCAGGGGTAAAGTGTACCACTGTCTGTAAATTAGTCTGAAATGCACACAGATCAGCACATTGTTTTCACGACCCTATCTGCAGCTGGGAAACACCGGTTTATGGATTTGCTGTTCCAGAAAAGCCGCCTCACCTGTGGTTATTTCAAGTGGTGTCTCAGGTTTTATGGTTACTGTGTGTGTGACAGGTGAAACGGTAATGACGCAGCTTGTGAGCACCCACTGTCAAACTATGGAGAAGCTACCTCCCACCATCCTAAAATGTTCTGCCTGTTGTACTGTTCTGAGGTGGAGGTCGTCTCTGCAATGCTAGACAGGCTGATGGATGGATATACCATGATGGACAGATGGACAGCTAAATGACAGAGCAAGCATATTCAAATGTTAACTGCAGGTTTACTTGCAAAATCTAGAAGGTAGGCGTATGGGTGTTCACTGTACAATTCTTTTGAGTTTTCCGTACATTTGAAAATTTTCACAGTGAAATGTTGAGGAAAACAATCTTTGCAGGAAATGTCAAAACATGGGATCAGCAGGGCAAACTCCCTACCACACTGCTTTCTGACTATACTAAAAAGAACAGTGAAAGGCTCCCCTTGACCACTGAAGAAAGAGAGGCGCTGGAGAGGATGAGAGAAGAGAGGACTGGAGAAGGCACTGCAAGTAGAGGTAGGAATGAGCGTGGAGAGAGGCCAGTTCAAAGACCTGAGCGAGTGGAAACGGTTCAGGAGAGCTGGCACAGCTGACTGGTGCCAGGGATTACTGGGCGCAGAGATTTTCACCAGCCTGGAAGTGATTAGATCCTGACCTCTGTGAGTCAAAGATCTCTTTAACAGTCTCAACAGCAGGAGGAGAAGAGGGGTCATATACATACATACATGCCAAATAGTTCATCTTTCAAGGAGCTGATGGATACTCTGAAGTCCATCCAAAGGCTCCACTTCAGAACCTCTGATACTGATGGTAACTGAAATCTAGAGACGAACATGAAATTAAAGAGAAGTTTTAGTGAAATGAGAACACCAACATTTAAGGGACAAAAAAAAACCAAGCAATTAAAAAGAAAAGAATAAATCTGTAAAGGAGATCAAGAATAAGCAGCCTGAGAAGCAGAAGAAAAAATAGGACGCTATGGTGTGAGAGATGCCAAAGGAAGAGCGAAGACAGTGGACAGTCAAGAGTGTAACTGCTGCTGAGGTTAAGAAAGCATGGGGGTCACTGTGGTCCCTGGTCAGCACAGATTCAGTGTGATCGTGGGGGCAGAAATCAGGTTAAGGAGTGAGTGAGAAACAAAATTCATTTTAAGAAGCTCAGCTGTCATGAAAAGACAACTGTGTTAAAAAAAAAAAAAAAAGAGAGAGAGAGAGAGAGAGATGGGAGACATTTGTATGTTTGGGTGCTGATGGGGCTAAGCCAGTAGAGATTCTGAGGGCACAGGAAGAAAAGAGACAAGTGATATTCAGGTTCTGATGATGCGAACAAAGATAAAAGTTGGGATCCAATGTCTAAGGGGAAGGTTTGATCCAACACAGAGCCAATATCTCACCCACTTTAACAGAGGAAAGGTGAGAAATAACAGGAAACATTCAATACATAGTGGGGGGAAAAACAAAGCTAAAATTCTACCCAAAGCGCATCCTCACAACTACAATTGATCCAAGTGCTAACTAAGCCCTATCGAATCCCTGCAGCAGCCAGGTCTTCCCCACAAACGAGGCTTTGCAGTAGACGACGCTCCATCCACACTGGGCCCCAAGGCGCTGGCCTCCCAGCCACAAGGATACCACACGGACCTCCGAGCAGCGGCACCAGGCAGTGCACCAAGCCCAACTGGTGGGGGGCTGTGTCGGGAGCTCCTCCAGCTTTGATGAAGCTGCGCATTTACTACCCAACCATCAGACTAACAATAAAAAGCTGGGACACCACTCAAAGTGACCAAAGAGGGGGTGGTGCTTCTGGAGAAACAACACAGACAGGAGTTTTCCAGCTATAGACAGGGTAGTGAATTCACTGATTCCCCAACTAGCGTTTTTTTTTTTTTAAGAAACAGAATGGATTAAACAATGAAACTTACACAGAATAACACGTAGTTAAGGTAAAAAAATGTTGCCTGAAACTTTTTTCATACGTATCAGATCAAAATATAAACTTCTTTCTTACTGTGGCTGGGGCAGTGAAAAAAGTTTGAAAGTTACTGACAGACACTATGATACAGAAAAATAAATGCTATAAAAGCGAACGATTCTCTATAAAATTACACAGCTGCAAAGCAAATGACTGTCTTCCCAGGCGTAAAAAAGTTGTCCAGTTCCACATAGTCTCCTAGGTCACGCTGCGGCGCTCACCTACAAGGAGGGGGTGGACTGAGGATCTCTCCAGCTGACCACGGGGCAATGAGAAAATCATGTAACCCCAAGTCTCAACCTCACCGTCCATGGAAAGAGCACATTAACTGCCCTACACACCCATCAGCGTTGTTGTAAAGCTCAAATGAGAAAGCAGAGTACAGTGCTTTGAAAAATACAAATCACGTGTTAATCTAATTGTGAAGCAATTTAATTCTTAGATTAACCTTATCCAAACTACTTCTACGTTCACAGGGTGGGGATAAACAAACAGCCTGTCTGCAGTGGTTAAGAGGGCAAGCTTCAAAGTGGCAGAGATGGATTCAAGTTCAGGCTCTATCTCTCACCAGCTGTGCGATTCTGTAAATCATCTAACTTCTTTCAGCTTCAATTTCCTTGTCTGTAAATGGGAGTAACAGAAACTTTACGGGACTTCTGCACAAATTAAATGAGATATTGGATTACTACTTGTGCCCTGCAGATGACTATTACTGGAACTATGATTTTTGGTATTTTAACCCCCATTTCATGTATATCCTTTGCTGGTCTTAACTGGGAAGCAGTCTTACCTTCTGGCCAGGGTTACCTAAGTAGTTAAATCAACCATTAAATTACAAAATAAAAGACATGGTTTATATACACTGATAAATTAAAAACAATTAAGTAGAATTAGTGTTTAATTGATCATTTTTAAAGACTGGTCTATTTCCATGACAAAGAACCTGATGATGCAAACATGGGCAGGCACTGTAAACCCTGAGAGTGAGCTGAGCTTTCTGTGATTCAGTTTTCCCTCTAAAGCACTTCAGATTTCAAAACCTGGCCCTAATACCCACTATGCATTCCAACATCTAAATTAGCTTTTCCAAATACTCTGAAGCCACTCATCATAAGAAAAAGGCCCCTGAGTTACAGACAAAAATATTAAGTTACAAAAATGGACAAACCTCCCCCCAACCCTGGCATTTGCTAAATAACATTCTATTTAATTAGCTCCACCTGACCAAGAGCTTTTACAGTTTGATGATTATGAAATCTGCCGTTTACCAAGCTAACAATCCCAACTTATCTTACATCCAAAGACCTAAGTCAGATGTTCTCAAAGTGTGGTCCACAAGACCTCTGGGGTCCTTAAGACCCTTTGAGAGGGTCCATGAGGTCAAAACTATTTTCAATATTAAGGCAGTACTTGCCTGCTCACTGTGTTGCCATTTACAGAGGATGAAAAGCAACAGTAAGTCTCCTGAAGCCTCTGCAGGAATCAAGACAGTGGCACTGAACTGTACCAGCAGTCTTGATGCACTTAATCACTTAACTATATCCTTGATAAAGCAGTAAAAGCACTGATTTTATTAAGCCTTGCTCCTTGACCACATCTTTTTAATATCCTGTGTGACAAACAGAAGTATACATAAAGCACTTCTCGTTCATACGAAAGTGTGATGGGAGTCAGAAGGAAAAGCACGTGGGTGGCTGAGTTGTTAACTAAACCAGCCTCTTCTTTTTATGGAATACCACTTCTACGTGAAAGAACACCTGACACAAACTACAGCTGGCCTTCCATATTCTCTGGTTCTGGGGCTACAATGAACTGCAGATCAAAAATATTCCAAAAAACATTTTTAATTCCCAAAAGTTCCAAAAAGCAAAACCTGAATTGGCTGCGCCCAGCAAACTACATAGCATTTACATTGTATTAGGTATTACGAGTAATCTAGAGATGGTTTAAAGTATACAGAAGGATGTGTGTAGATTGTATGCAAATACTATACCATTTTGAACATGGGACTTCAGCATCTTGGATTTTAGTATCCAAGTGGCGGGGTGGGAGGTGGAATGTGTCCAGAAACTCATCCTCCATGGATATGGAGGGACAACTGTATAGTTATTCAGACTCTGGTATTTGGCAGATAACTTCCAAAAACTGAACAAAATGAGCCTGTCACTTCAAGGAAACAACGGATACTTTGTTGCCTCTGCCAAAATTTCAGCTTTCTAGTGAAAATTTAAATTGTGGACAATTGAGATCCATCACCATAAGCTTGACGGCTTCCCAATACTTGGAGACATTACTCATGAGATCAGTGATATTAAACACAGCTGACCCTTGAACACCTGGGGGATTAGGGGCACTGATCCTCAAGCAGTCAAAAATCCCCATAGAACTTTATAGTCAGCCCTCTGTATCGCATCTGCAGTTTCAACCAACCCTGGTCATGTAGCACTGAAGTATTTACTGGAAAAAATCCGCGTATCAATGGACCCACGCAGTTCAAACCAGTGTAGTTCAAGGGTTAACTGTAATGTGATTTTTTTTAAGTACTGTGCAGTAAAATCTCAACATTTCGAAGAACTGCACAACTCAGTGAACCGTTTTCCAAATGACCAATGAATTATTATTTGTGTTTTAAAAAATCTTTCAGCTTTAACTTCTAATAGTAAATATGCATAAACACATAAACAAAAGCACTTTAGGACCCTCAGTAATTTTGGTGAGTGGAAAGAGGTCCTGACACCAAAAGCTTTGAGAACAGGCGATCAGGGCTGTTATGCAATAAAGTGATGGAGGTCAAATGAAAGAAATACTACAATCACGTCAATCTTTCTCCTCTTTAGTAACAGGCCAAAGAGTCTTAACCTTTTCCTTTAGGGAAGAGCTCACCAATGAACTTCTGTATGCGCTGGGAACGGGTGAGAATTTTTTAAATCGGGTTTTACTGAT
Organism: Camelus bactrianus; assembly: GCF_048773025.1. NCBI lineage: Eukaryota > Metazoa > Chordata > Mammalia > Artiodactyla > Camelidae > Camelus > Camelus bactrianus. The sequence goes on from NC_133573.1 coordinate 9,209,241, forward strand.
GCAGAAATCAAATACATAAACCAGCCTTAAAAGTTCCCTGAGCAGGCAAAACCAATTCAGTCAAAGCTCAATTTAGCTTATTTTGCAAGACTAACTTAACCTGGGTATTTCCTGCTTATGAGGCAAGGCAAATCATAAACAAAACTTAAGCTATTTCCCAAAAATGATATGAAGTAACCACTAACCAACTCCCTATCATTTTAAGAAAATTCTAATATTCTAACCACTGTGAAGAATAAACAGTCACTGCCTCCCCTTATACGAGCTGCTTTTTAACAACCTACCCCTGAGCCTTATCCCATGTTTTGGTGGGTGAACTGTCTTTTGGGTGCATGCGCGATCCACTTGCACTAATCACTACTTCTGGGATTCGATGGTTTTACTTCAGCTATTTATAAACTTCTAACACTAAAAAGAAGGAACTAAAGGCTTCTAAAGATTAATTCTGAGTCTGTCTTCCTTTACGTCCCCGTTGGGCACAAACCCTTAGTAAAACGACAGAGGTGAACGGCCAGAAGAACTGGGGCACGGCCGAAAAATACAGACAGATGGGAGTGAGCATAAGGGACAGTTAAGGGGCGAAAATGGCCAAAATCTGGGTTTTCCTGTGATTCCCACTTCCATCCCAAAGGCTCCCGAGTGAGTGCCAAGGGCACAGTGGGCCGAGAGGGAGCCGCTCCAGGGTAGCGGCGGGGCTCTCGCTAAGCCCGCTCCAGCGAGGACCCTTTCGGCACCGCGCCCCCCCGCCCCTCCCCCACGCAAACACTCAGCCCTTCCATCGCCGACGCCCCAGACCCCCAGGATCCTCACCACCAACAGCTTCCTGTCCTCCACCAGCTGCCGCTTCCGGAGGATTTCCGATTTCAGAATGTCCATCTTGCTGCCCGCGTTTAAGCTAGAGCTTCCCCTCTCCTGCTCCTCGGACCAAGCCCGCACACCCAGCCAGCCGCCGCGAACCCACTACATGGAGACAGCCCCACAACCGGACGACAACAACTGACAGAGGCCCCTTCCGGCGGAAGCCGGGGTGAGCGAGAGGACGGGGAAGAGCGCCCCGGGGGGGGCCTGCTGTTGGCGATGCCGCTGAGGATTAGCGCCCCCTGGTAGAGCGACGAACGACGGTGGACTGAAACGGGAGTGTTCTGAAGCCATGCTGCATTTTTTAAAATAAGTTTGATACCTAAATCAACTATGGTTCAACTTTAAAAGAAGAAAAAAGTTATTGTACCTGCTTGTACTGCTAGTTCAGGTGCAAAAGCCTCAGCGCAACACAATTATTGAATTAAGGCCAGATCCTTATAGAAGAAGTTGACATCAGAGTTCCTGAAGTTACCTGCTTGTCAAAATTAACGTGCTAGAGTGAGAAACCCAGAACAGTAATACTCACTCATAAGTACAGAGTGAAAGACGTGCATTGCTAGCCTGTGGAATTTCCTGTCAACTTAGGCAACTGGATCCATTTAAATCACTTCAGAAGTAAATTTGTCTCTCCTTAGGTCTAGATTGCTTACATATCTTGGTGATAATCGATCATTTACCCCAACAAACTGAGATAATAATCTCTTTGGTTATGTGTTCAGCAATCAAGATTTTCTGTGAGATGATCAGAAATGTAGTCAGAAATTCTTTTATCTTTTAAAGTCCAATCCAAGAAGAGCAATTAAATTGGGCAAAAAAATATATATTAGAGATTTTAACTTTTAAAAGACTCTAAAAACTGTTTACTATGCATTTATTTTTGATTTTATGCCATTGAAACTGTTTTTAAATTTCTAGTTAGATCATAACTGAAAAATAGCTGACATTTCCGCACTCAAAAAGATAGACATTATTATTCAGTTCAGTTGGTTGATAAAGCAATATAAAAGACAAAATTTTTTGCTTCAATTTACAAAATATTTTTATTATATCTGTGTGTGTGTTGGTTATAGTTCACCTAAAAGATATCTCTGCCAGAAATAAATCAACATAGGAAGTTAATTCACTCTCTGACCTAAGATGCTTTGCTCATTTTTAGGCTTTTGAAATCTTAAGATATTTTACAAAGAAAAGGTCCTTAAACTAATAAACGGCAAGATTCTTACATGGGTATCTGTTTCCTGAGTCACTTACAATTCAATAAGCAAATAATAATTTATTAGCATTTTCCTGATTTAAGGCTTAGAAATTATGACACAAGTTGTCACAGGTGATTGTAACAGCAATGGAAGTTTACAGAGAAAGAACAGCTGGCCAGATGGGAGAGAATTAGTGTAAACCAGAGAAGACAGGCACTTCTGTAAACAGGCCCTCTTTAAATTTGACTTTCATTGACTTTGCCGTTTATGTAAACATATGCATTAAATCCTGATGAAGGCCTGAGATGGAAGAATGGGAGAGATGGGTACTTGAACAAGCAAACTGATGAGGAAGCTTTTCAATATAAAAGAGGGAAAAAGATAACCAGGGGAGCTTAGAAACACTCAGGAGAACCAATCAATCCTGATTCTAAGGACTCATATTCATTTCTGGAGTATGCATCCACTTCCAGCATTACAGTTATTTAAAAACTGAACTACTGGAAATTACCCAAATGTCGTAAATGGGGAAATGGTTAAACAAAGTCATAGTGCATCCGCACAGCTGAATAATATGTTCAAAAGACATTTAGTGATCTGAGAATGCTCATGACACAGTGTATAGTAAAAAAGTGGGATACTAAAACTAGAAACAGAGCATATAGTCTCCATTTGGTAAGAAGAGCCTAGAAACCTATAAAAATGATTGGAAGAAAACGTATCAAAATACCAGGTTGTTATCTGTTAAGGGAACTCTGGGCAAGTCTTCTCCTTTATACTATAATTGTACAAATTCCATAATTTGGGGGACAAAATTCCAGAGAGCAGTCATTTTCTGTTCTATTTAATTATTATCGAAATTCTTTATAAAATGTTTCAGCATAACTACTTTAGAAATTATGTGTGATAGAGTTTAAATGATGCCAGTAGAAGAAAACACAAGATTAGGCAAAGAAGAGAATTTTTTAACCTTCACACTTATTTAATCAATATTTAAATGTCTTCTGTGAGCTCTGTTCTATATTAGGTTGTGTGGCCTAAACCAAATATAGTACATAGTCCCTACCCTTGAGGATGTTACCAGCCAAAAGTCAAATTACATAAGATAAATATGATTTAGTAGTCTGTATGGGACTATTTAAGGTAATCACAGAAACTAAAAGAAGAAATAGTAAAAATCAGTATGTATGTAATTCGTTTTGTTTTGTTTTGGACAGGTTTTTAAAAAAATTTTATTGAAGTGTCATTTATTTACAATTTAGTTTCAGGTGTAGAGCAAAGTGATTCAGTTATACATATACATACATATCTTTTCTTTTCATATTCTTTTTCATTATATGTTCATTTGTATATGACTGATGAGATCATTCCTCTGTTCGAGTAACTCATCCTAAAAGACTCATTTCTGGAGAATGGAAGAAACACTAGATTTAATCAGAACCACTTGAGTTACTTTTGTTGCTGTCCTAAAGGCTAGAATGTAACCTTTTTATTTTTAAAGTACTGAGAATTGAACCCAGTGTCTTATGCACACTAAGCATGCGCTCTACCACTGAGCTACACCCACTTGCCTGCAACTTCTTTTTTGAAAACTATATAATCTCATACAGTGACCTGCCATCTTCCGCCTGCTTCAGAATAATCCAGAGGACTTTTTGAAACCCGGACTGTGGGTCCCCATCCCCCAGAATGTCTCAGGTTTGTGGTAGAGTCCCAGAATTTGCTTTTTGAGCAAGTTCCCAAGTGAGGGGGGACCACACTTTGAGAACCACTGATCTAATATATTAATTTGGAATCCCTCGCGGGGAGGCGGGAGTGACGGGGTTGAGTCAGAAACTTGGTCTGCACAGGGTCCTGATAAACATCAGGTGAGAGGGAGCCATGTTAGTGTCTGCTGCAGGGTCACGGGCACCCGCCCACCCACTGGGGTGCTTCTGGAAACTTCTAATAGACCAGGCAGCCCCCCTTTGCACCCAGCCACATTCATAGGCCTGCTTCGTGTGGTCACACCCAGGGCGGGTACCTGACCTAATCTGGGCCAGACTCTATTTCATAGAAAACGGACATTGGAATGGAGCCAGTCTTTGCACGAGCACGAAGTGTGAACTTGAGAGTCGTGGACACCATCTAACTGGCCTGCTGGGGCCAGACCAGTGCAGTCTGACTGGCAAGAGCCCACTGCTCAATCTTCAAGAATTTTGTGAGTCAGCTGTTAAGCATAGCCATTGTTAAAAGTTAAGTATTTGTTTACAGTTAAACACATTATGTTATAAACAAAAGTAATAAATACACAGAACCCATTACTAATTATATTTCTGCATTTTACCATTATTTATGCTCTTGGATTGGTTATGATCGTTGCATCTTTGTGGTAGAAATACTATCTAATGGTCAGCTTAACTGCACATCTTTTGCTGACCCCACACTTGAAGACATCACTTTGGTAGCTTGAAATCAGCCATAATGGGAATATTTACACCACAGAAATTAGTAGAGCCTACCAATCTGGACTTGATTGATTGTTTTGTTGATTGCCTACGCTTTACAAAAGTTACGGGGAAAACGTTAATAATACAGATCACAATTTCTCAACCTTGGGCCAGGTAATTCTTTTTCGGAGGAGAAATGTCACTAAGTCTACCTATTAGATGCCACTAACACCCATTCTATAGTTGTGACAACCAAAAATGTCTTTAGACATTGCCGAATGTCTCTTGAGGGGCAAAAATCTCTCTCTGGTTGAGAACCACTTACACAAATGAAATCTAAAGTGTCCTGTCTGTAGTTGTTACATAATAAAAAAGGACAAAGATTTATGAGACCTTCTTCCAGGATTTGAAAACCATTACGTGATTCAAACAAGTCTCTCATTGATATGTTTTGATCATTACGTTGGAAACCAGATCCCTTTTAAGTTTCCCTAAGAAGAAACCATGGAGAAGTAGCAAGAAGACAGTGTCAGGAGGTTTTCAGAAAAAGTATTTTTTTTTTATCTTTTTTATTCATTAGCAGGTGAGGGCAATGACAGATAAACTGTACCAGGCCATAAGATCTATGTGGTCCAAGGTTACAGAAGCTGACACTCTGATTTTCCTCCATCTACTACATCCTTCATTCATTAAAATTAGAAGACGTGGTCTTGTTATTAAAAAAAAAAATTAGAAGTCTCTCAAATCATTGACAACCAAGTGAAGTTCTGACATCCATCTTTGTTGTTTGCCTTTTGTTTTATTCATTTATTTAAGCAAAAATATCAACCAGTATTCATGTCAGAGCTGGATGCGTTCATCAATTAAGCCACAGGTTGGCTAGGGACACAGGTTAGCTAGGAGTTCTGCGAAAATCATTTAAAACAGTGAGAATCAATTGGCCATATGGAGTTTACAGTAAAGAGTATAGTGTCGTTCATTATTGCCTAGAAACTGTCCTTCGTATCCTTCATCTCAGTAAACATTGTATGACTGTATGTGCACACTTCTTTTCCTCCGGAGACCCAGCTTTTAAACACTCGCCAGCACAGCACTGGGCATTATCCACCTCCCACATGGGCTTTGCTGAACTCTTCAGCAAAGAAAATTGGGATATCAGGAAAAAGAGAAAAACAGATTTTCGAGAAGAATCCTGAATGATGGACAGTGAGATTCTTTTCCGAAGCCTCTGGATTTCCAGTTCTCTGCTCTGGTTCTTCCTGGAGTCTAGCTGCCATCTCCATACCAAAAACACTCCTGAATATACCTTTTTAAGGTATGCTTTTTTCACATTTTGATGTTTCTTAATTCAATATGCATTTTACAACCAATGTGTTTGTAGCGAGGGCTGTGTGTTCTGCCCCGGACGCTGTCTTTGGGGCCAAGGCACCCCTTCCTCACCTGCCGGGAACTGGGGGTGGAGGGGTGTCACACAGCTGCCTCCCTCACTGCGCACAGACCTAGCCCCAGCCGAAGTTACAGCCCCTCCCAGGAGGGTGCCCACAACTGGAGACCCCAAGACTCCTCAACTTCGGACAACTCTAAAGGGGCATTCCAGCTCCAGAGCTCCCCAAAGACCACAGGCGATCTTAGTTGAGACATCTTTGCAGTCTGGCTACTCCCTCTGCCAAATCCTGCCTTCCTCATTTCCTTACAGATGCATCTCCAAGAGCATTCCCTAGGAGACTACAAACGTGCAGGCAAAAAAAAGACACGCTTTGACCAGTAGACACAGGTGCTGTGGTTCAGTTGTTAAGAGACTATTCAACTGGCAGGCTAGTTTTGACATCAGTCATTCTTGTGAATACGATCAGCTGGTTACTCCAGAGCCTGATCCAAGTCTGGTGACACAAGCAAAAGTGAATTTAAGGTGGCTAAACATTGAGAAGCAGAGCTTGGATTCTGGTGGGTCTGTAATGTCAATGGCCCGTGAAGCCCGGGTTGAGAGGCCACCGGACGGTCCCCACTGACATCTTTTTCTCCTGAACTTTCCCGGAGACCAAATGACGGGATAGACCATGCTTCTCGTCAGCCCCCCTTCTTTCTTCCTTGACATTTCTTGTCTATTCTGGTCTCCCCTTCTGTTCTCTTTGTCCCATAGCTTTCATACTGTATTGCTAGTGGGGGATGTAAAACGAATGAATTAAAGAGTTCAGTGCCATTTGCAATAACATGGATGGACCTGAAGGATATTATGCTTAGTGAAATAGGGCAGAGAAAGACAAATGCTGTTTATTTTCACTTATATGTGGAATCTTAAAAAAATAAAACAAATGATTATAACAAAAAAACAGACTCCCAAGATACAGAGAATAAACTACTGGTTACCAGCAGAGAGAGGAAAGGGGGGTATGATAGGGGTAGGGGATGAAGAGATACAAACTTCTATGTATAAAATAAATAAGCTACAGGAATATATGGTACAGTACGAGAAATAAAGCCAAAACTTTATAAACTTTAAATGGAAATAATCTATAAAAATATCAAATCATTATGCTGTACACATGAAACTAATATAATATTGTAAATCAACTATATTTCAATGTTTTTAAATAAATAAATTTAATTATAAGTCAACTATACTTCAATAAAAATAAATTTTAAAATTTAAAGTTTAAAAATCAAAAATAAATTTAAAAATAGAAAGAGTGAGTTCAGGAGAAAAAAAATCAAGATTAGGAATAAGAAAGGAAAAATAGCCAGGGATCCAAAAAGCATTAAAGGAAATATGAGAAATCCTACCTGCAACTCAATGGCAATAAATATGAAAACCTAAAAACTAAATATGAATAATAATAAATGATAAATGATGAGCATTAATAAATAAATATGAGTAAGTATGAAAAACAAAAACTAAATATGAATGATTTCCTAACAAAAATTTAAGCTACCAAAATTGTTCAATATAAAGTAGAAAACTGAAATAAGCAATTAAGCAGAAAGAAAGAAAGGGTGATTATAGACCCCCCCATCTTAAGAGGCATCAGACAGAAATTTTCACTGCTGAGATCCGCACAGTCTTTAAAGAACAGATAACTCAAACTTTCTGGGCTCAGAACCCCTTTCTATTAGTAAAAATTCTTGAAGACCTCAGAAACTCTTTGTTCATGTGAACTATATTTATCATACCAAACACTGAAACAGAAAAAAATCTTAAATTATTAATCCATTAAAAAAAAACACAAAAACACATTCTATGTTACTATAAATAATGTATTTTATGGAAAAATTATTCCAAAAATTCAGAGAGAAGAGTGGTATTCTTCTACATAACTGCAAATGTCTTTAATGTCTAGCCTAAATAAAGGAAATGCAGATTCTCATGTCTGCTTTTGCATTTAATCTGTTATAAAATGCTATTTTGTTTGAAGTATGTAATGAAAATCTAGCCTCACGGGAGCTGTGTTGTTGGGAGAGAGAAGAGCACCTTAATGAGGTAATAGTGGGCATTCTTTGCTACTATACTCAAACACGACAAATGGTAGTTTTCTAAAAGTTTGTTGCAGTTCGGAATTTGAAACCATACCAATAACCTTTGCCTACTCTGTTACATTAAAACCCATGGGTCCCTCTTGAACTTTAAATGGATCTTTTACTTGTGCATGATTTTGTAACATCACTCAATGGTCATTTAGAAAATATTTCACTGATATATGCAGGTCTTCCAAACGTTGATACACTATAACACATTAATATTTTAAAATTAATATCAATATCACCTCCTCATTCTCCTCAGAAAGCCATTTAATTACAGGGAAGATATTAAGCTTATGGTGGCAGGTACAATTTGCTATTTGTAAGATGCTAATTTTCCCCCAAAGCTCGTGTTGTATTGCTAACAACAAATGTCAGTTGTTTCCTTAAGTGGCAGGCTCACTTTGTTCATTTGCAAGAAAACGTCTCCCAGATACCAAGTCTGAATAACCATACTCCGTCTAATGGCTATTACTTGAAGTAGTATCCTGTGAAACAGAAGAGCTAGTTCAGCTTGCGATTCAAACAATCACACGCGCTCCTCCTAAAGCTGACGGCAGGCTTCAGTACGTGGCCAAAGGGCTTTATGTGCACTGCCTGTTTCATCACACAGAATATTAAAAAGATGCCTACTCATGTGGCAAGAGTTGATAAAATTCATCATTTCCACTGCTTTACTAAGAACATTCAAAAAATGTTAAAGTGCAGCTTGCTTTCTTGTGGCTGTGAGTCCCCAGGGATGAAGACAATGACTAGTGACAGAGTTTAGTGCCACCGCTTTGATTCATGCCAGTGAATCAGTGAACTCACTGTCGCTTTTGTACCTTCAGAGCAAATGTCAACTTTCCCAAAAGTAATATACAAATTCCGTGTTTCACTTATACTTTTTATGGAGTGGGGTTCTGTAAGAGGAGAAAATTAGCTTAAAGATCATACCAGGGAGGGAGGGGATAGCTCAGTGGCAGAGTGTGTGCTTGGCATGCATGAGATCCCGGGTTCAATCCCCAGTGCCTCCATTAAATAAATAAATAAACCGAATTACATCCCCCTACAAAAAACAACAACAGCAAAAAAGATCAACGGAAGTAAACATTTCCAATAACAGTCACAAAAATGGTGAAAAAGTGTAGTGGATTGTTGCTTCCAGCCCAAAGGACTAGCTGCTACAGTAACTGCTGTCTCACCGTAAACAATTTAGAAAAGTAAAACTTCGAATAAGGAACATTACTAGGGAAAAAGAGGACTATTTCAAATGATAGAGATGTCAGAGAACCTACATTGCGTGTTTCTAATTCTTCTAAATTTGTTAGACTTGTTAAATGTCCCAGAATGTGATCTGTCCTGGTGCATGTTCAAATGGACTTTAAAAGAGCGTGCATGCCTTCTGACGTTTAGGGTGGAGTGTTACATAAGTTCTAGTTAGGTCATGTTAGACGATAGTGTTCAAGTGTTCATTCTTCTATGTCCTTATTGATTTTACTCCATCAGCTTACTGATAGTGATGCATAGAAATCTCTACCTCTAATTGTGGACTTGATTTCTTCTCCTTTCAGTTCTAACAGTTTTTGCTTCATATATTTTGATGGTCTGTTATTAGGTACATACACATTTAGGATTGTTACGTCTCTTGATACAATTTCCCATTAATAGATTTCTGTTTCCAGATTTGGGCTATTAGAAAGAAAGATGCCGCGAGCATTTGTGCCCAAGTGAACAAAGGGTTTTATTTTTCATGGGTAAATACGTAGGAGTCGAATTGTTGGGTCAAAGAGGGGGATAACTTTATAAGAAACTACCAAACCTTTTTCAAAGTGATTTTTATCATTTTTTATTCCACCAGCAATTTGTGAGAGTTCTGGTTGCTTCACATCCTCCTCTCAACATTTTCTGTCATCATTTTTTTTGTATTTTAGCCATCACATGGATTTTATTCTGTTTCACCTTGTTTTTAAAAAGTGGGTATTTATTTATTTTGGAAACAATCTCAAACTTAAGAAAAGTTGTAGGTAAAGTATAAAGTACACTTCCTTCTGGACCAGTCAAGAGTAGTTACCAACATGTTCCTTACTCCCAGATAATACTTCCTACAGAAAAGGATATTCTCCCGCATGATTACAACACTGTCATCAAAGTCAGGAAATTAGCATTAATACGTTACTACTATTTAATCCTTTTACCTCATTTAAATTTCACCAGTTGTCCCAATAACATCCTTAACAGCAAAATAAGCCAGTCCAGAATCATACACATCCTTTGCATTTATTTGTCATATCTCTTTAGTCTCCTTCGCTCTGGAATTTTTCCTCCATCTTCCCTTGAGTTCCATGACCTTCACAATTCTGAAGGCACAGAAGAGTTCATTTGTAGAACGTCCCTCAGTTTGGGTTTTCTGATGTTTCCTCATGATTAGACCCGGTTTATGAGTCCTTGATGGGAGTACTGTAGAAGTAATGTTGTGTGTGTGTCCTCACTGCATCCCATCAGATGGTTCTGATTTCCATTTGTCCCATTCCTAGTGATGTTAATCTTTGCTCATTGGATTAAGATGATGTCTGCCACACTTCTCTGCTGTAAAGTCACTTTTCTCCTTTGTAATTAATAAGTGCTTTATGAGTAGGTAATTTGAGGCTATGTAAATATTTGTTCCTCATCTAACTTTCAACTTATTCACATATTTATATCAAATGCAGATTCATGGATTCTTGATTTATTCAATACTTAAATTTGTTACCATTGTTTACTTTGATGTCCCATTGCCCCAGATTTTGCCAGTGGGGCCCATCCAAGCTGGAGTCTATGTCCTTTGACAGACCACCATTCTTTGGGGATTCCCTTACTTTCCAGCACAAAATATTCTAGGATTATTCTGTACATCCCCTCATATCAGTCATTTCTTCAAAAAACCTTGATTCTTTTTGGTTGAAAATGGTTTTCAGAAATGAAGATCAGGCCTCTAGATGTCTCATTGCTATTGGGGTTCTGATGCTTTCAAGCCTTGTTCATGGTCAGAGCTAGAAATAATATGGATGTGTGTGTAACCATCTATGGATATATATATATATGTCCACATATATATATTGATGGACCTATATACAGGTATATATGTATATACATACACATATTACATCTGTATTTATGTGTTAACTTGTGTATATTGAAAGCCACATGAATTCCAGTACTACTGGTACATCAGTTTCCTGCATTTCATGTTTGTAACTCCCTTCTCTGACAATAAGAAACCTACCTCCCATTATCATTAACACACTTTCTGCTATCTGTTTTCTATTAGTCAAATTCCTTCTTTGTTCCTCTCTTCCTCTTTTCCTGCCTTCTTTCGGGTTATTTGAATATTTTATAGTATTCCATTTTGATTTCTCTGTTGGCTTTTTAGCTATATATCTTGCATTATTTCTAGTAATTGCTCTAAAGACTTCAATATATGCCTTTAACTTGGCACAGTCTACTTAGAGTTTGTATTGTACCACTTTCTATAAAATATAGTAACTTCTTATGCGATAATTTTATTTACTTCTCCCCCAAACCTTGTACATTTTTTTCTCATTTTTATTACATCTACTTATGTTATACACCCAACAAGAGTTATAGTTTGCAGTATGCAATCACATGACTTTTCAAGAAGTTGAGAAAACAAAATATGTACATACTCTTATATTTACCAAAATACTTACCATTTCCTCTGCTCTTTATTTCTTCCACTCAATCCAAGTTACCATCTGGTGTCATTCCCCTTCCACTTGAAGAACTCCCTTTAGTATTTTTTTATAGCGCAAGTCTGCTGGTGACACGCATTCTCAACTTTTACCTGAAAATACCTTTATTTGCTTCCATTTTTGAAAGATAATTTTGCTGCCAATTGTGGGCTGACAGTTTTATTTATTTCAGTACTTAAAGACATTATTCAGTTGTTGTCATGGGGTGGGTTCCCTGGGAGGTAAGACTCTGAAATGAAGTTTATCCAGTTGTTGGTTTACTAAGGAGTTTTCTTGGTCCCGAATCTTAGAAAGGAGAAGGAAACAAGAGTGTAAGAAGGAAAAGTTGGGCTGTGATGCATGCCCTATACCAGTCTTGGCTGACCCCCTCGGGGAGATCTGGAGCAAGAATGGCTCTTTGGATTGTCCTGCATTGGGCCAAGATGGTCAAGTCTTCATACTCCTGATTGGTCAATCACTGGCTGTAGGCATCCCAGGAAGGGTCATGACTTTTAATGAGAGAGATCTTTGCAGCAGAGGCAAGGTGTGAAAGAGGCTGACAGCTGAAGGCTACTTGTTAACAGCACTCCTTGAAGCTGGGGCAACAAGTTTTTCACTGACAGGATCTGGGTGTGCATCACAGTCTGCTGGTCGCCATTGTTTCAGATACAAAGTCGGCCATCACTTGTGTTATCGTTTCTCTTTATGTAATGTATGGTTTTATTTTCTCCTGGCTCCTTTATCTTTGGATTTCAGTGGTTTGTCATGTGTTTAGTGTGATTGTCTTAATATGTATTCTGCTTGTGGTTCACTGTCATCTTGGATCCATACGTTAGTGTTTTTACTAAATTTGGAAGTTTCCGGCCATTATTTCTTCAAATATTTTTTTCTTCCCTCTTCTCTCTCTTTGCTCCATCTGGCACTCCAATCATACGTTATTAGACTGCTTAGTATATTGTCCTACAGCTCTCTGAGGATCTATTCATTTTCCTTTAATTGTCTTCTCCTATTTCTTGAATTTGGACAATTTCCATTCACCTGTTCTCAAATTCACTGATTCCTGTGCAATCTTCAATCTGCCATTAATCATAGCCAGTACGTTTTTCATTTTAGTTACTGTATTTTTTGTTTAGAATTTTGAGTTTGCTATAGACAATGTTTGTGTCCCCCGGAAAATCTACATGTTGAGATCCTAACCCTCAATGTGATGGTGTTAGAAGGTGGGACCCCTGAGAAGTGATGAGGTCATGGAAGTGGAGCCTTCATCAATGGGATTTGTGCCCTTACAGAAGAGACCCTGGAGAGCTCCTTCACTTTGTATGTTATGTGAGGACACAGTGAGAAGACAGCTGTCGAGGGACAGGAAGTGGGCCTCACCAGACACCAGATCTGCCAATACATTGATCTTGGACTTTCCAGCTTCCAGAACCGTGAGAAATAAATATTTGCTGTTATGGTATTTTTGTGATCGCAGCCCTGGCATGCTATATTGTGTTGCTAAGATTCTCTATCTCATCATTCATTATGAGTATATTTTCCTGTAAGTCCTTGAACATATTTATAAGAGCTGCTTTGAAGTCCTTGTCTGCTAAGTACCACCTAAGGTTTGGTTTCCACTGAGTTTTTTTTTTTTTTTAATTACTTGCATAAGGATCACATTTTTCCATTTCTTTTCATGTTTAGTCATTTTTATTGCGTATAAACATTAGGAATGATACACTGTAGACTGAATTCTGTTATATTGCTCAGAAGAATGTGATTTCTGTTCTAGCAGGTTAATGATTTGGCTGGACTCAAACTCCTAAGTCTGTCCCCTCTGTTTTGGGCTATATTTGAAATCTCTACTCAGTTCTTTCAGTTACTAGCTGCCACTTTTCCACTGCATTTTTTGTGGTCTCCCCCACTTATACACATTTCAGTGGTCAGACAAGAATTGGAGCAGGGTTTATATGCAGTTTTGGGGGCTCACCATCTCTATAGCTCCCTCCCTTCTAGGATATCCCCTGACCTTCCTAGCCACTCTTCCAGCCCTGAATTCTGTACTTTAACAATATCATCCAGTAAGGCTGCAGATTCATCCTGAGCTACCTAGTGGACTGGGAGCATCTCTGGGAAAAAACTAAACTCAAACATCACAAGGGCATAGTTCTGATCTTTTAAGTGAAGACTTCTCTTCAATTTCTGCTTGCTTTTAGTCTCTGTCCAATATTTTCAACCAGATTTTATCATTATTAGCCATGGGAAGGTTAGTCCAACCAAGCTAATCCACTATTTCCAGGAGCCAAACTCCCCCGTACAGCTATTTTGCTCCATACTGGAATCACACCCCATTCCCCATCCTATTTTTCTTTATTAGCATAACAGGAATTTTATTAAAATGTCCATCCTCTTCCCACATATCTTTGGGGGGAAATCCTGATTCCTCTAGGTCAGTGCTATAACTCATTTCCCCTGCTTTGACGAAATGTTTAAGAAGGCTCATATATCAGTCAGGAAACTAGAAGCTACTCTTTGCAGGCAAGATATAAAGGGTTTTAATATAGGGAATTGGTGGTTTACCCAGAAAAAAAAAAAGGTCTGAGGAAGAAATGGTCAGATAAATCACCACTGACCTCAACTTAAAGCTCTCGAAAGTCACCTTGAAGTTTCTCTGAGCATCATGTCTGCTCACAGTTCTGGTTGTAACTGACAGAAGTGTTCTCTCCATAACTCTGGTTCAGGGGTGCCTCTCATCAGCACACTTCAGCCTGGAGCCATATATGACAAAGGGGATTCTGACAAATGTAGCTCTTGGCTTCTCCAAAGCAAAGGAGACCTTAGAAGTGGTGTTGGTGATGCCAAGTCAACGACGGAGTATCCAACTCGGAGCACGTGACCCAAAGTAGTCAAAGGCACAGGAGGGGAAGGAAGCTGGCGAGCTTCTGAACATTTATTTGCTGATAAACTAAATAAAACTAGGACTCACAATAAGAACATTCTCTCTTCTTCCACTGGATTTTTTTTTTCATGTGACTCTTGGAACCAAAGAACTGATCTTACGATCATGAGAGGAGCCAGCTGAGATGGAAGCAAACAGCATTTGAGGCTTGTCCAATCCCAATTTCTTGTTATGTGAGAATAAGTGTTATTATTTAAGTCATTTTCAATTTTTTCTTTACTTGTAACAGATGTAGCACATTACTTAGATCATGGAAGTAAATCTCAGAAGAAACCATTTAAAGGAGTAAAACTGGGAGGCTTTAGGGAGCAGGACTGGGAGTAATGAGATGTGGTACAGGACACCTTGGTTTTTATTCTATGCCGTGTGCTATTTTACACTGTAAAGAAGATATATGCTACTTGGATAAAAAATTAAATTAGGAAAGGGACAGTCTGACAACTCATATCCATCTCTACATTGTGCTTTTCAGGATTTTACTCTGATCTGTAGTGCAAAAAGAAATGGCAGCTAAGTGCAACAGATTAAATAAAGAATTCCAATCGTTGTTCCTTGCTCTTATTTCAGGTAACCGTTAACCCCAACTGCTTCCTAAGAAGAGCTTCCTAAGTGAACTCCATTCTCATTCCCCTTGATCTACTGTCATCACCAAAATAATCATTCCGAAGGGCAAATATGATCACATCCCTCTTCTGCTTAAAATCCTTAATTGGACTCATATTGTCTCTACAAGATCAAACCCAAGTTCCACAGTGTGGCAGCCAAGATTCTTCAGGATCTGGCCCCTGACGCTGTCTCATGTACATGTTCCAGCTATTCTGACAATTTTACTTTTCTTCAAACACTACATGTGTTCTCAGACTTGCATGCCTTTACACACACTGTTTCTTTGGCTTGGAATGTCCTTTCTAACGAAACCCTTTCCAGCTACCTCTTCTGTGAAGATTTCTTACCCGGTCCTTCTACAACATTTTCTTCCAGGTACATTTCCAAGACCTATAGCCTCCATCAGCACAAATTATATTACAGATCAAAAATCACTTACTGGGAAGTCTGAAATCCAGACAATCTATGAAAAATGAAAATATTTTTTGGTAACTCATTTGATGGCAAAAACTGAATCGAACTATTTGTATTTATAATCTCAATTTACTCCACTTCGTGTAACTAGTCACCAATTATGTGGCAGAAATATTAATGAGTTTCGCTAGAGCGAAGCCTCAGACCCGACTGGTGGTATTGTCCCAGGGAGTATACGCACCTGTGGCTCATTCCAAAAATGGCTCCTGCTACATGTCTCATCCCACAAGTTCTAGAACTTTCGCTGCTCATAAGAGTTGAGTCTATTTCCTCTCTCCTTGAAAATGGGAGTCATTTTATGATGGCCTTGATGAGTAAAAGCAATGAATGAAACTGCTTGACCTCCAAGGCAAAGTCCTACAAGGTGATATGGCTTCTGCCTGTTTTCTTCTCAAAATTCCCTCCTTGGAACCCAGCCGCCATGTTGTGAGGAAGCCCTGTCACATGGTGAGGCCACTTGTGGGTGTTCTGGCCCCCAACCCCAGCTAAGGTCTCAGCTAGCATCAACCACTAACCAGCATCAACTGCCAGGTACGTGAGAGAGGGGTGCCTTCAGGTGATGCCTGCCCTTGGCGTTCAGGCGCCCCCACTTGGCTGAGTGGAGCAAAGACAAGCTGGTCCACCACCAACAAAACGCAGATTCATGAGAAAAATAAGTATTTTTGTTGTACTAGGGCACTCTGTTTTGGGGTAATTGTTCTGCAGCCATAGTAACTGGAATCTCATCATACTGCTTTGCAAAGATGTGAAATATTCTGAATTCCAAAACCCATCAAAGGTTTCAGATACATATACTCTAATTGTGAATGTATATATCAAATTTTCAATGGAGTTAAAAGTTTTTGAGAATGAGAACTAAGTCTTTTTATCTTGTTATTCTCAGAACCAGTGTCTAAGACTGGGTAGGTTCTCAAGGCATGTCTATTGAATTAATTTTGAATAAATGGGTAAACAAAAAAATGAATAAATACAGTTCCAAACAAATGGTTATTTAAAAAATAGTTTTATGGGAGACTATACTTTCATTTCACTCAATCCATTGCTCAAAAGTAATTTAGAATGACTTCTTTATAATTAATTTCAGATGGGGAGCTATACAAAAAGTTTCATTAATTTTGCTACCTTGTTTTTAATCCAAAAATGTGACCTATTACGATTACATATTTTATCCATCAAAGTATGTTCCAAGTTGTCCTTGGCTGTTTCCAAAAGTCAGATGCATCAATAAGGTTGAAGATTTTCCATTACTGAGAATAATTGAAATAATTTGACATAAACTCTGAAGGTAATTCCAAAACAGAGCGCCCAGTGTTTTTGAACAATGCATGTTCAAATGCAATGCAATACAATGATGCCTGAATGCAAAGATTTCAACATCCACGTTGACCACTTTGGGGGAAAAAATCCTATTAATTTGGAGTATAAGTTCTACTTTGCCTGATAAAAATATGTTTATCTCATGGACACACATGATGTCACACATATATTTGACGGAAAAGGGAGGAAAGGAAGTAAAGAAGAAATCCACAAGGTCATGAAGACATGAATAGATAATGTCAATTTATTTTGTAACGTTCCTGCTGAGAATAACTGTTTTAGCTCTTCCCAGGAAATGTTATAAAGATGGAATAAATGAGACACTAGTTTTACAGTTTTGCTGCCCAACGTTTGCTCAGAATGTAAGGGATCCTTCCTGCTTGGCTCTTCCTCCTTCCTCACCTTGTATGAACAGCAGAAGCCAGGGTGTACACAGGTGTATTTGAGGATAATTCTCATTCAGAGGAAACATCACTGTGATAGCAAAAGGGATTAGATAAATATAAATATTAACCACATGGTCTCAAAAAAATGCGAAAAGGGGGGCAAATCTTACAACCCAGAGCAAAACTTCTTGGAAATCTTCTCTTTCTTTCTCCTCTCTGATAGCTCACTGGGCCCAGCGGGAGCATGGCCTCCAGACCCCCTTCTTCCTACATCCTCTTATCCCCCTTCCCTATCTCTCTCATATGCCCCCTTCCACACAAGTACCGCCTTCTTCTTTTTCTGTCCTACCAATCTCATCTCCTGAATCTGTTCCTTTTCTCATTTTGCCACTTTCTGAGATCACTGGAAGTGGCCTTGGCTGCCTTTAATTTCCTCCCTCTCCCGTTAACCTGGTGCAGCACAATCCTGGGACTGGGACACAGCATAGGCCAAGACAGAATTCTCCTTGCCAAGGAGAAAGGGGAGAGGGTGTGAATCCTCAAATATTAATTTGTTTTCCTGTCATACCAACATCTTACAGGCAGAATTACATTTCACTGCACAGGAGTGATAGGATGGGTAACCTTAACCAGAGATACTGTTAGGACATCATAAGGTACAACGTGGCCTGGCTACAGAGTCCAGGTGAACAGTGCAGGAACCACATATTCACTGATATAGATTGCTGTCGCCCTGCTAGGGGCTAGTTAAATTGGTATTGATTTAAATGGATGGGTAACTAGTCCCATGAGGAGCTATCTCATGCCTTAGGACCCTTTTCTAAGCCTACAAGGGTATTTAAAGCTCCAGAAAATGCCAATCCTATAGCCCTGCTCCCCTCCCCCCCAGACTCTGAACCCTGGGGGAAGTTCTGGGGTTTGAAGGGTGGAGAACCTGTACGAACAGAAATTCCTGTTTATAATAGGGTTGCCAAATAAAATTTAGAACACCCAGTCAAATTTGAATTTCACGTAAAGAATGAATAATTTCTCAGTATAGGTATGTCCTTCAATATTGACGGGATATACTTGTAATTTATTTAAAAATGTGTTCATCCTCATGCAAAATTCAAATGTAACTGGGTGTTCCTGTTTGATTATTTGTACCCCCTCCTAGATCTGGTAACCCTAACTGATGACAATCAACCAGAAGTGAAAATCTTACGCTTAAAAATGAGAATTCTTAGGTATATACTGCCTCTTGAGTTGCCCACAAGCAAATGTACCTAAAATATCAAAATATCAAAAAAGCAGGCTCTGAAAACATCAAGATAGGCGGAGGCAGTCTGCAGCATTAAGATGCTTAAGTAGCTGGAAATGCTTTATTGGTGTCCTGCAGACAGACTAAGTCAGCTTGTCCTTAAAGAGTATATGGTGTTGTAACCACATGAAAATTTTCATGTCAGCACAACTTATATGGATGAGCTCAAAGTCTCTTCTTGGTTCCTGGAAAGGGAGTTGGGGATTTCAAAGCAAAGTGCTTCTAGGGATATTTAAAAATCTGAAGAAAGTTCATATTGCCAAATTAAGAGACGATATAGATCAAAGATGTAACTACACTGACCTGGAAAACTTAAAGAGGGCAGACATCAGCCAAAATGCTCAAAAAAAAAAAAAATATTTTTTTTCTTGAAAAACACTAATTTCAGGTTGAATAGAAAAGTGAAAATTTGAAGTGCTAAATACATCTAGCGAATTCCTCCTTTCTTATCTTCAATCCTGATCATTCATTAAAAAAAAGAAGAAAAAAAAAGGAATCTCACCCTAATTCTTCAGAGAATGAAACTTTCAGTGTCACTTCATCAGGCTGAATCATTATTTTAAAAGCAGATATGTGATATATTTTTATGTAATTATAAACTATTTCAGTTAAATTAGTAAAAAATTATTAGATTTGTATAGATGTATCTATACAGATTATTAGTGACTAACAAATTATGAAACCAGAAGAATCACCAAATCACCCAAGTCTCATAGCAGATATCCAATGTATTTGTTTTGCTTTGCTGTTTTTAAAAATTAAATTACTCCCATTAGATACAGATGTCATCCTAGCATGCTTGAGCAAAGGTTTAACTACAAAGAACTTCACGGATGAAATGAGACCCTTTGCCCCTCCCCCCGCTTCCCGCGGGAAGATAGAACAGGGCATGCGCTAGACGGGGGAAGCGGGAGCTATGGAAGGTTACCAGTGCTATGAAGCTTCCTGCACCTACAGCTATCCCCTGTTGTCTGAATAGTATGGGGACTCCTGGGTAAGCCAGAGTCAAGAAGATTAGGCAGAACAGGGAACAGGAAGAGGTATTTGGAGCACGTGCGAGGAGTGGAACATGAGGACGCTTCAGGTAAGGGCACAGGCAGTGACAGGTTAAGATCGTGCTGTCTCTGGCTCCTCTGAAGCAGCTCAAAAAACGGTCTTGCACGATCAGCTCTCTGTTAGAAAGGGATGCTATTCTGCTAAAATAGGACGTAAGAGTTGTGATGGGTAATTTTGTGTGTCAGTTTGACTGGGCCATCAGGTGCTCAGATTGAACATTATTTCTGGGTGTGTCGGTGAGGGCGTTCCCGGATGAGGTTAGCAGTTGTATCAGCAGTCTCAGTAGATGGCCTTCCCCGGGTAGGGTGGGCATCGCCCAATCCATTAAGGGCCTGAACAAAACAAAAAGGAAGAAGGAGGAATTTGCCCCTTTTGCTTCCTACCTGTTTGCTTGAGCTGGGACATCAGCCTTCTCCTGACCTTGGACTGGGATTTACACCATCAGTTCTGCTGCCTCTCAGGTCTTTGGACTCACACTGGAATCACACGACCAGCTTCCCAGTCTCAAGCTTGCAGATGCAGATCCTGGGACTTTCTCAGCCTTTGTAATTACTTGAGCCAATTCCTCAAATAAATCTCTTTATCTATGTGTATATTTTTAACCTAAAACAACGAAACCAGCGGATTATTTTACCAGCCAAATGGGTTTATTCTGCAGCAGCAAAGAACTGCAGTTTGGGGCATACAACAGTGGGGAGCCACCTGCAAGTCTGGTAAAACAAAGGAGAGGAACATTTTTTTACAGAGGAGAAGGGAGAGTTAAGAGAAGCTACTTTAAGCAGAGTCCATTGGCGGAAACTGGGAGTTAACTGTACAGTGGCTTTTCATTGGCTGAGTAGTGAGAGTCTCTGATTGGCTGAGCTGTTGCCAGGCAGGGAGAAAACCTTTCTCCTCCAGCAAAGTAGTGCCACTTCCAGCCTGAGACGCACAGTGTGTCTCTCCCTGTTGGGATCTGCACTGACCTCAAGTGGTCCGTGCGTGAGAGCTGCCGCTCCTACCTCCCAACTCCGTTTTGGTGACGCTTTCCCTAATTTTCACAGTTATGGATATGTACACATATATGTACATCTATATCTTTCTCTGTGTCTCCTCTCTTGGCTCTGTTTCTCTGGAGACCACTAATACAAGAATAAAGACAAGCCCATTAAGCATCACAGCGGGAAATGAAACCGTACTTACCAACCCCGAGACCTCCTCCGGCACATCCTCCCTCCCCATCTGCAGTCACCTGCCATCTGGATTCCATTTCCGCGTTTAGGGAGTGACTCCTATATAAAGACAGTCACTCTTTCTCATTTTAGCAGCTAACCAAACTGTGCACTCGCTGAAGGCAGGAGCAGCCTCTCAGATCTGTATTTCCTACGGGGCATAAAACCTAGAAACAAGTGCTTTGCACACAGGCGCTTCAGTGAATTCATGAGCACAGTCTCCAAACTGCTAACATTTAAAAACACTAATTAGTATTATGTTATTAATCTCCAAACTCAAACAAGATTGAATCACATAGAGACCATCCTGCCTTTATGGTCCTCCCTCAGACTCCTTCAGGATGAGATGGAGGAAGCACGAGGTCAGGGGAGTGGAGAACAGATTGCAGACCCTGGAGGTATCACTGTGGCTTTACTAAACCCTGACCAGCATTCAATTAGCCGACAGAAAATGAATGGAAGTCCTGTCAGCATGTTACGCACACTGGGGAAAAGAACAAATGAAATCATGTTGACAAAATCTGTCTCTTTCCTACAGAATTTGTTCATTTGATCTTTATCCCAAACCGTCTTTGACATCATTAACCAGAAATTGAAAACTGAACATATGAAACACACAAAAGCCCATTAGATTATCTAGCCTACATTTTGGGCCACATATACAATT
Organism: Camelus bactrianus; assembly: GCF_048773025.1. NCBI lineage: Eukaryota > Metazoa > Chordata > Mammalia > Artiodactyla > Camelidae > Camelus > Camelus bactrianus. The sequence goes on from NC_133573.1 coordinate 9,230,902, forward strand.
ACACGTTCCCTATAGAAATTTTTTAGAGCTTTGTTTACTCCATTTCCATAGACTTCCTCTAAATGTTCTTAAATCTTTTTCTAAAGAACTTATTCCAGTCAGGGACATCTTTGATACCTGACAGTTATTCTGAAATTTCTATTTCAATTTGTCTTATTTAAATTTTGCCCCATCACTCCTACTTACACCCTTTTCCTATCACCATACTGTAGATAGTTTTCAAATTCCCCTTTAGGCATAATTTAACCATGCTTCACACATTAACTTGAGTAGACAGTATATGGTATAAATTACAGAAAACAGCGATGTGTGAAGACATTCTGTGGTGAATAAATTAAAGCATTAATTTCAGACACATCAAACCAACACTTAAAATTTGTGGTTCCTGTGATTTTCAGACCTGTTTCTAAGGTCTTTGGAATGGGTGAATTAAATAGAAGAGATTAGTCTAAAACTTCTACTTTTATTTCATAGGAGGGAGATCAGCCATTCCCATGAATATTTAAAAGAGGAAGATTTTTTAAAAAGAGAACTTAACACAGAAGACCTACTCAGATTTAAGGAGATGTTGACATTCAGACATACAGCTGAAAAAGACTGGGTTCAGCAACTCACCAGACATCACCACTGCCAACCTGGCAGTTAAGGGAATTACAACCACTACACACACACACACACACACTTCTTTTTAAGGAGACTTGAGAAAAAGGATCAAGTTTATTCTTGTTCCCAGTTTCCTTATTCTTTACAGTGCTTATCACTTACACCATATTTTCATTTATTTTGTTTATGGCCTCTCTCCCCCAGCCCCACCTAGAATTTAAGGTCTGTGAGGGCAGAAATTTTACTTTGTTTTGTCTTGTTCACTTCCATAACCCCAGAGCCTAGATACTGCCTGACACATAGGAGGCTGTTAATAAATATTGAAGAAGTGCATTTATTTGGCACTGATTTCTCTAGTTAAGGACTCAAATAGAAAGATCCCAGGCATACTTCTCTGCTAAAAAGAGCCACTCCCCGCCCCCCCACCCCAATCAATACAGAATGAGAAAAAGTTCTTCAAATTCCTAAAGATGGGCTTCGAGGTAGTAGTGTTAGCCCTGGAAATATAACCGGGAAGCATCTAAAATCTGACCATTTAATTAAGGTCCCAAAGATGAGGTTCATGAAGGAGAGGCCACAGCCTATTTTCCTCCTGGTATCAGCTCCCGGCATGGGCCTGGGACGAGGCAATATACAAGCGCCAGTTGGAAGGGCTGACCTCCACTGAGTTAGCCTCCGGTCTGAGCACTTGCGTGCTGTAATTCATTTGCTTTCGGCAATCATTCTGTGTAGGGGGTACAGCTCTTAGATCCAGTTTCCAGAAGAAGAACATGGGGCATAGGAGTTAAGTAACTGCCAGTTAGCAATGTCTTATCTCTCAGCTCCAAACCCACCCTTCTTGGAGCTGGAGCTGGCGGATAATGCGCGGCCACGTCAACAGAGGGCACCAGAGGGATGCTGCGAGGCTGCAGCCCCGGAAGACCCTCCTCCGAGGCTGGCTGTCCTCCAGTGTGGGAGCCCAGTGGCCAGCCTGGAGGAGTCCAGCTGCATTGCACTACAGTGTCCTCCCTCGTAGCTGTTTCTGCAGACCAGCGCTGGCCCCACCTTCTGGAATGTCTTTCCCCACCAGCAGGCTACGTGTTCATGAAGCAGCCATGCTCCTGACTGAAGGGGACTGACTCCCCAGCCTTGGGGTGGGGTGGGGGTGGGACCCTTCCCTGGTCCTTAGTCCCTCTATTGGTGGCCTCCACCTCTGTACCCCTTGGATGCTTTTTACCCTGGTTAGTAGTTAAGCTCCTACTAGTTAACAATTCTTTACATTCAACTGTCCCTAGATACAGTGCTGGGAGGGAACTATATTATATACGAGACCCCAAACTGCCCAAGATCGTGCCACTAGGAAGCAATCAAGCTGGGCTTCAAATCCAGGAGATCTGATAACACAGGACACACTCCAAACTCTGATGGGAGATTGTCTCACATGTTTGGGATAAAATCCAGGTTAACTTCCCCTACGGTCTGGACACCCCTAACACCACAGGAAGTATTCCCTTATCTGGGAATTCCATTTGATGGCAAAAATGACAATTGTTACACACGAGTAAGGTACTCAGTTGCATCTCCTCATGGACTAAAACCACTTGACCGTAAATTTTAACATATCAAATCATTTCCACACGCAGGATTTTACCCAAGTGACTTTGTACGGGTGAGAAGGTATATTTGTTATCTCTACAGATATAGAAATGGAGGCCCACAGACATCAAACATTCACATGGGTAGTTGTACCCAAGTCTCCCAACTCCCAGCCAGAACTTTATCTATAATATCACTGTCTTGCCTTGAAGCTTAGTTATTCTGGAGTCAATCTGATAGGGACACTGAAAAATGGATCCCCCAAAGATCCACATCCTCATCTGTGGAGCCTGTGAATATGACCTTATACAGAAAAAGAGTCTTTGCTGATATGGTTAAGGATCGTAAGAGGCAAAGACTATCCTGGATAATCAGGGTGGCTCTAAATGCCATCATAAGAGTCCTTATAAGAGACGGGCAGAGTGAGATGTCACATACAGAGGAGAGGCTGTCGTGAAAACAGGGGCAGAGACCGGAGTGATGTGGCCACAAGCAAAGGGACGCCTGCAGTCTGCAGAATCTGGAAGAGGCAAAACATGAGAAGATGCAAAGAATGCATGCTCCCCAGAGCCTCTGGAGGGATCACAGCCCTGCCGCCACTGGAATTTTAGCCCAGTGAGACTGACTTCCAGCCTCCAGAACTGTGAGAGAATAAACTTCTGGGATTTTAAGCCACCGAGTTTGTAGCAGTTTGTGACAGCGGCCTCAGGAAATGAATACATGAACAAATGCAAGTTTAAGAGTATGCAGACAAAAACCAATTTCTTAACGTGACATAAAAAAAATCTATGCGGCTGACCCTCAGACAACACTGATTTGAACTGGGTGGATCCACTTACACTTGGAATTTTTTTCAACAGTAAACACAACAGTAGTGAATGACCCACGGCTGGATGAATCCTTGGATATGGAACCTCAGATGTGGAGGAATCATGTATATGGAAGTTATATTTGGCTTTTTAATTGTGCCAAGGGTCAGCACACCTAATGCCTGAGTTGTTTAAGGGTCAAGTGTAAACCCACTTTCAGTAAAATTCAGAACTTTGAGAACATTGAGAATGAAAACGTGAGCTACAGATTAGAAGGCATTTGCAATAAGAATATTCTGCAAAGGATTTCTATCCAGAATATAGAAAGAATGCCTTCGAATTAATGAAAAGGGCCAACAACTCAAAATTTTTTTAATGTGCAAAACACTTAAGTAGGCCTATCACAAAAAAGGACGTCCAAATGACTGATATGCATGTGAAAATGCGCATAATGTCATTGGACAATGGTACCCCACCATACCCCGATAATACCAAGTGTTGGTGAAGATATGGTGAGAGTGTAAATTGGTACAACTACTTAGGAAAACCATTTGGCAGTATCTACTAAAGCTAAACGTATGTATGTACTGTAACTCAGAAACTTCACTCGTCAACACAAGATAAAATGTGTGTATGTTTACCAAAAGACACAAACTAAAACGTACAGGAATATCCAACAACAGTAGAATGGATAAAAAGTTGTGCCATATTTATATAATGAAATAATACAGAGCAATGAAAAAGGATGAACTCCTACCATAGCCAACATGAATGAAACTTCTAGACATAATGTTGAGCAAAAGAAGCCTGACACAAAATGATACACACCGTACGGTTCCAATAAGATGAAGATGAAGAACGTGCGAAACCAGGCTATGGTGACAGAGGTTACAACTGTGGTGTCCTTGGGGGTTATCTGCTGGGAGAGACCATGGGCGAGTCTGCCGGTGTGCTGGAATGTTCTCTATCTTAACCTGGGGGCGGGGGGTTGTATGGATGTAGACATAAAAGTAAAAGAAATCAGAACTATATTTGGTATCTTGTGATAACCTAAAATGGAAAGAGAATCTGAAAAAGAATCCATATATATGTATATAACTAATCACTTTGCTGTATATCTGAAACATTGTAAATCAACTATACTTCAATTAAAGAAATTTTTTTAAAGGAATCATCACAATATAAAAAATAAGTAAAAGAAATTGATTGATGCGTATACCTGAGATGCAGGTTCTTTACTGTATGTAAGTTAGACCTTAATTTAAAAAAGAATACTAAATGTTTGTCTTAAAGAAATGACACAAAGTTAGGAAGATTATTGTATCACATTTGGGTTAATGCATCACATTTAGAAGTCAGGAAACCAGCATGGCATTCGAATTTCACTACAAAATGGTCTTATGAAAACCGATTTTCCTCATTTCCAAAATTGGAATATTAATATCCACCAACCTCACATAGCAATTAAGAGAATTAGATAATGTGTAACTATCCTTGAGTTCCTCTTAGAGAAGCCCGGTATAAATATAAGGTAATATTTTTGGTGGGGCACTCTGAGATCTCATTTTCACCTAAGTAATCTCATAAATACAACCTCCTTTCTTTTAAGTTACAGTTGCTAAAACCCATAGAGTAAATGAAAGTGAAACCTGAGTTGTGCCAGCAACAAACTGATAAACTGAGGATAAAGTAGGGCTGCCTCTATTATTCTTTCCACGACCCTTCTGATGGGCGATCATCACAAAACTGTAAAGTTAATATCTGTACTTATTAAACCTTCCTGAAGGATTCCAGAATCTACTTACTGACAGGATTTTCAATTCCAGAGACTCCAATCAAAGATTTATAAACTGGCTCAAGCCCTAATACCATCCTGCACCTCTCCTTCTCTTTGAGGGTTGTTAATAAAACAACTAGGTTGCAGTAATATCTATGTATGTAACATGGCTCAAATCACATAGTTCCTCTAAATCTGAGCACTAGCCACATGTAGCTATTAAATACTTGAATTTGGCTAACCCAAATTGATTTGTCCTCTAAGGGTAAAGTACATATCGTTTTCAAAATGTACAAAAAGAAAAAAAAAGAATGTAAACTATCTTATTTTTTAAATAGTGATTATATGTCAAAATGATAATATTTTTATTATATTGGGTTAAATAAAATGTATTATTAAAATAAACTTAACCTGTTTATTTTTACCTTTTAAAAATGCAGTTAATAGAAAACTTTCAATTCCATTTATGGCTTATATTATATTTCCATTGCACATCAGTCTCTAAATAAAAATGGAGATTTTTAAAATGCTACTCTTCTCAGGACAGAGTTTCCAGAAAGACAGTTTTAAAAATTAGGGTTAAGATTGCTTAAATGTTCTCTGGGCAAATTACCTGTCTTTGTTAAAGATCAAAACCTACATTTAATCTTTATGTATGATCAGCTGAGTTTTCGAATGGTCATATGATATTTGGCCTACCTGAAGTCATGGAGTATTTGATCAGTTTTCCCCGAGCTTTAATAACACATAAACCTGTGCTTCTAAAACCTTTGGGGAATCTTGAACTGTTGAGACAGAGAAATGACCTTAGCACATCTCCTACTGGACTACCCAGAACACTCCAACAGAAAAAACTATATTCAATTAACCAAAAACAATACTACTACAGGCTGAACTGTGCCCTCCCCCAAACTCGTATGTTGAAGCCCTAATCTCTGAATACGATGGAATTTGTGAGGTGGGACCTTTGGGAGGCAATTAGGTTTAGACGAGGTCATGAGGATGGGACACTGATGATGAGATTAGTGTTCTTATAAGAAGAGGAAGACATCAGAACTCTCTCTCCACATGAGGTCACTGCAAGAAGGCAGCCATCTACAAACCAGGAAGAGAGCCCTCACCAGGAACTGATTCTGCCAGACCTTGATCTGGGGCTTCTAGCATTTAGAACTATGAGAAAGTAAATTTCTATCGTTGAAGACACCCCCTCTATTGTATTTTGTTATGGCAGCTCAAGAAACTAACACTACCACTTAAAGCAACTTCTTTCTAATTCATTATCATAATTAATCTTTATTTAATGCTAATGATGACTATATACATTTTTGTTAAATAAAGGCATGGTGATTGGCACAATGTGGAGAATAAACAAATATCTGTTGATTTTCCCTACACGTTAAGTAAGACGAGACTGACCCATGGCTCAGTAGACCAGCTTGCTCACAGACCATTTTTATTGAGCCAGGAAGTGTCATGGAAAATGATCATTATTTTAAAATATTATATATACAATGAAATATTTTCTTCTTAACTATCAAAAATATTTTCTTCAGCAAATGAAAGTCATATTCCTACTTAAACTGAAAATGCTAAGTTGCTAATCTCCCTCTAGGGATCTGCTTCTTGGTATGGTACCTTCAATAATTTCATTATCACTTAAGCATAATAAAATCTCATTTTATGCTCCAAGGCATGAACGATCCTAAATGTTGCTGAGTCAGTATAGTGCTCAGCCCTGTGGCTTCTGGAATAACATTTTTAAAGGCACTGCAAAAAAGAAAGAGAAGGTCCCGGCCCAGGGAACAGAATCATATGCTTTGTTTCTTCAGAAACCTTCAAAACATGTTTGGGTGCTTGGTTTTAAAGAAAGAGGGGGAAAAGGGTAGAGAACCAAATAGGGTAGTTAACTCTTGTTATCACTTTAATCCCTTCTGCCACCTCTTTGAATGCCAAAAAAAATCTATACAAAATTTTGTTTGTCCTACATTTATTTTCTGGGAAAAGACCCTGAGATCTGAACATAACCTTCAAGGAGATAGCAACCAAAAAGTTTAAGAACCTCTTGTTTAAGGGTTTATTTTGGTGAAGTGAATGAACAGCCCTCCTCCTTACCTCCAAGCCAGGCGTAACCAGCCTCCTCACTTGCGACATATATACCACTTAACATGAGACCTCAGAAGGTGGACTGGGCTCTGCTTCCACTATTGGGCGGGTCACCTTGTTCCTTGGTTTGATATCCTGGTGTGTGTATGTTTATGCAGGTTCCCTCCCACTTGCCCCTTCCTCCTAGTTGTCCCTGCTAAATATGAGTGGACCTTAAGTGGCTGTTTCCTCCTTAGAGTGAGACTCACAGTGTGAACTGCTACCCTATTTATCAACATACCCCTCCCCCTTACTCCTCTCTACTCTTTTGAGGCCACCTGAATGTGTCACAGTGCTGGAAGGGTTGTCCAGCATTTACTCTTTGTATTTTGGTCTAGAGATGATCAGTTTGGGAGGCAGTACTTTTAAGCTTCTGGGATCCCGTTTCTGCACTGCCGTTCCCAGGTCGTATACAATTCTCCTCCATTCCCACAATAAGTTGTTCTGAGAGCGCAATGGTGTGCTCTTAGCTCCCTAGAAAAGAGTATTATACACACCTAACACACACTTTCTGTTTCTGCCAATTATTTTGGCATTATTCCATCAAATGGCAGAGCCCGCTGCACCTGCCTTGGCCATTTCTCCCCCAAGAGTCAGCAGGGCGATCAGGCACCCACTGACGTCGCAGCGCTCACCCCTATCAGCCTCTCCAAGCCCCACATTGCAAGTTCTCTCCTCGAACATAACTCCTGATCTTCCTTCCTACAGTCCTCCTCGCACGGGGGCAAGGAACTGAAGCTCCCCCTTTCCCATACTCGGCTTACCAGTAAATTCTAAAATCTCTCTTCCTTCTAGAGCGCACGCAGATGGGTAAGTTTTGGGGTTGTTTTTTTCCCCCTAAAACTTGCCTGAAACGAGTGAGTCTGGCCCTCCGACACCTTGCATCTCAAGGCGAGCTGGGCTGTTCAGGAGGGTCCCCGACACCCAGGACTGCTGAGAACGAGATCGGCCTCGGGGAGCGGCGGGGAGGCGCAGGCGAGCCCGGGCCGAGAGGCGGGCACCCGGGACAGCAGCGCCCCGACTCGCCGACCCCCGCGGCGCCGGCGTCAGGACCCCCGCGCCGGGCAGGGCCCGCCGTTCCCGGGGGCGGGAGCCCCCGAGGGCTCCGCGGCCTCCGGCTCCTTCTCGGGGCGCCGCGCGGCCAGGCCGGTGGGTGGCGGCGGCCCGGGCCCCCGGGGATGGCGGCCGCCGCGCTCTGCCAGCAGGTGGCCCCGGGGTCCCGGCGGCGCCGCCTCCTCCCCGCGCCCCTCCTCCCGCGGGGGCGGTCAGCGCCCCGACCCGGCTCGCACCCCGCCGCCGCTGCCGCCGCCGCCGCCGCCGCCGCCGCCCTCGACCCGCCCGCCGCGTCCCCGGGACCGCGCTCGCCGCCGCCGCCGCCGCGTCCGGAGCTGCGCCCAGGCCGGCCCGCGGCGAGTGCCCAGGGCGCCGGCAGCCCCGGCCCGCCCTCCCTGTCCTCCCTGCCCCCAGCTCGTTCCCCAACGGAAAGTTCGGCTCCGGCGGCCTCTCGCCCTGCAGCCGGGGATGAGCCAGGGTCGCGGGGCGCGCTGAGCGTTGGCCAGGAGGGGGCAACTTCTCCCGGGGAGGCGCCTCCCGCCCAGCCCCGCCGGCCGCAGCCCCCGGGCGGGCTCCAGTGGTTTTTCCCTTGCCTGTGCCTCCCCCCTGCGGATCCAAGAGACGGACCTTGGTCCCCGCGCTCCCGCTGCCGGGTGACAAGAGCCAGCGCCGCCGCCGCCGCCGCCTCGGCCGCCGCTCCCTCCGTCCCTCCCTCCGACCCTCCACGCCGGCCGCAGCCCCTGCGCTGCCTGCTCGCGGCACCATGGAGTTCTCGGAGAGGAAGAGGAGCAGGAAATCCCAGAGCTTCAAACTGGTGAGCCGAGGTAAGCGGCGGCCGGGCCGGGCCGGGCCGGGCCGGGCCGGGCGGGGGGCGTGCGGACGGCGGAGGGAGGACTTGGCGTCGCGTAAACAGACCCCGGCCCCTCGCCCCTCGCCCCGGCCGCGCGGCCAACTCCCGGGGTCCCCCCGGGCCCCCTCCCGAGGGGGCTGCGGCCGCGCACGCAGGGCGGCGGGGAAAGTTGTGCGGGGGGGAGGCAGGATGTTGTTCCGCGTAAACAAGTCGGAGGGCACATCAGGAAATTAACAAACAATGACACTTGGGGAGCGGAGAGCCTTCTTGGGTATTCCACTCCTGTGGCTCGGCTGCGGCGGCGGCGGCGGCGGCGGCGGGGGGGGGGGGGGACCTTTCCATTAGGCCGTGCGGACACCACGCCGGACCAATGGTTGTGGTGGTTGGGGTTCTTTTTTTTTTTTCTTCCCCTAAAGAGAAGGGGGAAAAGGTGGTGGTGGCTCTTGTAAGATCGAGAAAGAAGCTCATTAGGTGTGCAAGCCCAGATAAGAATTGTTGACATTCAGCGTCTTTTCTGGATACGTTATTTGAACTGGAAAGGTATTTTAGAATAGATCACTTATCAGCCAGATAAGTATCGTTAAAAAAAAAAAATCCAGCCAGTCCCTGACTATTTAACAGGTGCACACCGCAGTCTCTGGGTTTGGGTTTGTTGTACCAGGGGAGGGGAAAGTTGAATAGTCCTGTCTGTGTTCAGTGCCTTGTTAGAGTCTGTATTTTTCCTGAGCTGACTTTTGAAAAACGATAAGAACTTAAGGGCAGACGTAAAAAAATATGTCCATCAAAACGCATTGTGCATTAATAGTCACCTTAAATTAGAAGCTGGTAACTTTTTCTCATCCTGATGTCACAAGTCCTTACACTGAGTTGAGAACGATCCTGTTTAAATATCTTCTCTGAATCAGCATGCAGTCAAAACCGAACCACAGAACCTGTCCACTCTGTTGTTTTATCTAGCATTGGCATCAGAGGAGAGAGCGAGGCGATTGTTTTAACAACCTGGAGAAGTCGCATGTAAGCTGATGAAAACTGAAGGGCAGTTTTGAGTAACAGAGCTTTTTCAGCTAAGCTTAGCTAACGATGATGTAGATTCAATCAAGCCTGCTTTCGGTTAGTCTGAAAATGGTTTGGTTATGAACATTTTGAAGTTCTACTCATAACCTGTTTCCTCCAATTTAGTTTGGATACTCTTAAATGAAAAAGGCCTGAAATAGTTTTACGTATTTAAAATGTTTGGCTTTCCCCTCTTCCTGTGTACTTCTCCCCCCCCACCCCAATAGTGTTGATTTCTCAGTCATTTGTACTTCAGAAATCTTTTCATATATGACTGGCCTCTTGATCTATCTGATTCATTCTGGAATGTAGGCTGCTTTCTTATGTCTGACCTCAGGGAACTCACTACTTTATCGTAAAAGTGAGAGTGTTTTGTAGACCTTGCCCTGTGAGGTTGAAGGCCCCAAAAAGGGAATGGCTGTTAAGAAAGAACCTTTAGTTTCTTGCCTAAGTGATCCTACTTTTTTAGAAACAGAGAATTGCCAAAGCGCAGTAGAGAAGCTTGTAAAACACTGTGTTTTAAAGTTTGACTGACATAGCAAGTTTGTCTTTCTCCTTTAAAAAAAAAAACAAAACTATAGGTCTGATTCTTCTCTCTGCAGGTGCGTTCTTAGAACATAAACGATTGCATATTAAAGTGCACTAACTGAATGCAAGACTCACTTGGGTGAAAGATGAGAATCTTGCTTTCTTATCCAGGTTATACTATATTTGAAATAACAAATCGGTATTTTTCATGTGTGCTTGCCTGTAAGCTGCTTGAAGGCTGGGATTTTTTTTTCTGGGTAAACTGAGAGTACCAGGTAGCTAACTCGGAAGCATACCGTTCCTCTACTCATGAATATGGGTTGTGGAGATGAATTGGGTCTCTTCCCCTGGCCTATGATTGGGCAAGGTTTTTTCTTCACCTTATAAACATACTTGTCATTTGGAAGAAAAGAAACCTAGTATGTAATTGGCATCTGTGGGCCAAATTTCCTGTGAAATCTGCGTGAGCGAGCAGGGTGTTTTCTTAAGTCAAAGTCATGATTTCAGGTTTGTGTACTTCTCCAGAGTAAGCAAAGTTTTGGGGATCTGCAGATTCTGCCAGTGATTAGCTGTGTTCTTGAAAATTACATTTACGAATTACAGTCCAGGGTGTACATAATCTGTAATGAGATTCCAGTCCTTCTTGCTTATGCGTAGCTTGCAGGCCATTAGAATTCTAATTTCTGGTTGTTTTCTCACCCCAGATTATCACCACGAAGTATATAAGGTCTCAGAATTCAGCCGCGATGTTAATGGGGAGGCCAAAGAGACGCAACCCATTTTTTTAGGTAGGTTCTTATGTCAATTAATTTCTGAGCAAAACAGCGTGGCCATTTGCAATTAGGCGGAAGGGAAAAAAAAAAAAAGGTTATGCCAGAACGGGAAATGTCTGCCTTGGATTAATGTATAACATTCTTTTCAAGACCTTTTATTTTACGGATTGCCAACATATCCCTTATTAACAAAGCTAAAAGTTGTAATTTCAGACATAAATGTTTATTAGTGTCTACACACAGCGCTAATTATCACTCGCTCCCGGAGCCAGATGCTGACCGTGCAGTTTTGTGGCTCCACGCTCACCCCCATCTCCATTGCATATTCGCTGGCATGCTTCACTGGCAGTAGTTTGTGTAATTGGGGTATTACATCTTTGACATCTGGATAACAGAAATTCAATTTCCAGGAAGCCGCTATTTGTTTGGTTTTGCCTCTGCCTTGGGTGGGATAGAGGATTAATATGCTGTCTTATTATAACGACGTCCCTTCACCTCCGTGGCCTGGTTGCTAATCCTGCCATGACAAAATTAAATTAACTCTCCAACCAAAAAGCAGAAGGAAAATAAAAGGGTGATTGTCCGCCTAACCACCTCTTGATTGGACAAGTTATCAGTGAGCCACTCCTCATTTTCCCGACTTTGTGTTTGTTTCACACCAACATTTGTGGTCAGAGAGGAGCCAGGCTTTGCTCTCCCCTCCTCTTCGCCATTCCCAGCTCACCTCAGGGCCACGCAGAGCAAAGAGCACCTCTGAAACCACCCGACAAGTGCAGCTGCATGATGGATGAGTGGGTCCCTCCAAAACGATGCCTCTCTTTCCAAGTGATGTTTTTGGTACAAATACTGTGCCTGAGCGACCCTGCCTGGGCAGTTTGTTATCTGCAGACCATGAGCCAAAAATTAAACGATCGAGGATTTTGCCCTTAAGAGTGAAGTACCCACGAAGTCGGAGTGGGGGTGGATCACGGCATGTGGCTTCTACCTTGCCCATCCCGAACATCTCCCCAAGCCCCCGCTAGGAGCATGAGAGCTGGGTTCCTCACGACAAGGAAGCAGAAGATGGGAGACGGTCCTGGCAAGAGTGGTTAAAAGTAGGGGCCAGAATGGCCACATCTCTGGGGGAGTTGATTGGTCTTAAGGAAGCAGGACTGGTGCTCAGATCCAGTGTACTGCCAATTAAAACAACGTGGAAACCGCACGGAGGCATGTTCCCTCTCTTTTGCTTTGAAGAAGAGAACTGAGACGTCAAACAGATACTAAATAGGGGTAAAATAGGAGGGAAGTAATAGCTTTTCTTCCCCACCTGGATCTTTCCATCCAGAGACCGTGCCTGAGGCCAGCACTCTCTCAGCACCTGTTTACTATTAAGAGGTCTAAAACCCAAAGGTTAATAGTCAAACGAAACACCATGACCCTGCAGAATACCTTAAACATCCTCAGTTAGAATTCTGTATTTTTCAGCTCCCCAAACTTTCATCAGTTGGAATTCTATATCAAAGCACCCCTCAATTTAACCATTTGAAATGAAGAATTTCCCTGTTAGTAGGACATGTATGTTTATCATAAAGAGGGAGCGTCACGTCCTTGGTTTAGTTCATTTCTGACAGAGCAGGCTTTTCCCCGCTTTCTGCTGTGACTTGGAGGGTGGTGAGGACACTACACAGTTAGTGAATTCTGGGCACAAGAGAGTGAAGGATGCAGAACAGGGAGATTCTAGTGCCTGGGATTCAGTGACAGGTAAACTCTCGAAAGGGCGGGCCTGGCTGCTTTCACATTTCCTAGCTCGAGTCCAGGAAGATAAGAGAACAACAGTAAACGGGCTTGGGATGTTTCTAAGTTGTTGGCCCAAGAGGCCTTAGACATTGAGACAAAAGACTGAACAGCATGAAAGTGTGCCTGGGTTATTTCTCTGTCTTTTACTCATTCTGGGGAAAGTGCAGTATAGTTCCCAAAGAATGCTTCTATTTTGTGATCTTCAGGTCAATTTGAAAAAAGAAAAGGAAAAAAAAAAAGCAGAAGAGCAAATGATTATGCAAACCTGATTTCTAGAGTCCTTGAGGATAGTTCCTGATAGCGTACGAAGTTCAGAAATTCTGTTGCTGATGATGTTATAAGATGGACCTTTCTTTAGTTTATAGTTACTGTTCTCCAAACCCAAGTGTCAATCATGTTTGTTTTGTAAGTGGCCGCAGTCTGTCTGTAATATTACTTACCACGCTGTAGAATTCCATGTGGGGTTTGTGACGTCCAAGGGGGTCTGTTAACAAAACACCAGGACTGTTTTCACCTATAACGCGGTCCTCAAACGTGGCTCTGGGATGCTGTGTGGGATTTGCTCTGTTGAAACGTGTGTTATCTTTGATACTCTCTGCACCTATGAGATCAGAGTTCATGTCTCTGGGAAGGAGAAGGCTCCAGAATTTGGCAGAGGTTCCCACCTCAAATCAGTTTCCCTGGAATATTTTTAGGCTGTTGGTTAACAGCACATCCGACACTCAGTAGTGTGACTGGCTTGGCTGAGCGCTTTGGGCGTTCCTCGCACACTTTGAACTTGATAGTAGGGTCAGAAGAGGTTCCTTTACTCTGTGGACACTGGCTTTGTCAAGCCAGCTGGGATGGGCCACTGTAAAGATTTGAGCCCAATTTTGGAGAAAAACGGCTTAATTCATTTTGCTCAATTCAACAGGTGTTTTTTGTTTTTTGTTTTTGTTTTTGTTTTTTTGAGAAAATACTATGAACTCAGCACTTCTCTGGGATGGGAGTGGGATCAGGAGAAACCAAAGAGATGGATAGGACGGAGACCCTGCTCACAAGGATTAAAATCCTGGTGGGGAGAGAAGACAAATTCAGGACATGATTAAGGAACAAAATTCGGTCATCAGAAGAGCTTTGGTTGTCTGAGCGCTCACTGTGTGCCCGGTGCTGAGCTGAGTCCTTTATGTGAATTCTCTCGTTTACTCCCCAGAGCAAATCTCTGAGAGTCGTTGCCATCCCTGTTTGGTGGATGAGACTTAGAGGTGTGAGTTCGGCCACCACAGGTCACTCAAGTGGCAAGTGCCACACCTGGGACCCCACGCAGGTCTGCCTGAGCTGTCCACACCCCGTGGCATGGTGCAGGCATGACAGACCCCAAACACGAGCCTTCAGGGCAATGAGCAAAAGCAGATCGGAAGGGGAGGATCACACTTAGGGAAAGGTGGAGAGCTCTGAAAAAGCGAGACCTTGAACTCAGGAAGGATCTGGACCAGAGAAGATTCCAGGGAGGAAGGAGGGATGGGTGACGTGAGCCTCAGGAGAGAGCTGAGCATCACCAGGGTGGACTTCGAGTGAGGGCTGCGCTTTATAGTCTAGAAAGTGCTTGCGTACGTGTCTGATGACTTTACAGCGGACCTGTGCGTAGCCAGGGTGGACCTTGTTATTCTCATCACCCAGAGGAGGAAACTGAGCCTCAGAGCTGAGCGACTTGCTTGTAAGGGGCAGAATCTGGAGTAAGCCGACGCCTCCTGTCGAAAGAGCTCTTGCCTCCACCTGGTTGAGCCGGGCCGTCCCAGGCTCATCGGAGGAACCTCAGCCGGCGGCAGCAGGGTATTTTAGAAAGTATTCTAGTGAGGCAGTTAATTTATTATTCCCAGCAATAATACAGACATTTCATAATATCTCTTTTTAGACATGAGATTTTTTAACTTATAGATTTACTATTTTAGTAGATAAGTTTGAAACGTCTATTTTTCAGGTGTTTAGTCTCATTCATTTATTCATTCAGCAAATGCTTATTGAGCTCCAGTTACATGCCGGGTCCTGCTTAGTTGCTCCTTTGTTTCTGTTTTTTTAATTGCCTTTTTATAAACTTTTTTTTATTGATTTATAATCATTTTACAATGTGTCAAATTCCAGTGTACAGGACAATTTTTCAGTTATACATGAACATACATATATTCATTGTCACATTTTTTTCTCCGTGAGCTACCGTAAGATCTTGTATATATTTCCCTGTGGTATCCAGTATAATCTTGTTTATTTATTCTACAATTTTGAAATCCCAGTCTATCCCTTCCCACCCCCCATTTCCCACCCCCCTATTTTTTGTTTTGTTTTGTTTCATTTTGGGGGGGGTAATTAGGTTTATTTATTTATTTTAGAGGCAGTACTGGGGATTGAACCTAGGACCTCATGCATGGTAAGCATGTGCTCTACCACTTGAGCTACACCCTCCCCCCAGTTACTCATTTGAATATTCAGGCCTGTTACACAACTTTCCAAAGACAAAGCACAGGGTGCAGTTGCCACACCAGGTGAGCAGGGTTGAGATCTCTGATTTTTTAAATCTCTTTTTTTAGTGGCTTTCTTGATGACAGCTTCCTGCACCAGGGTCCCCAGAATCTCTTCAGAGGTGACACTCGAAGAATTCGTACCCACTTTTCCAGGTTAGGGAGTTAGCCTGTGACCACAGTGTCCTTCTACCTGAGAAGTGGACAGGCTCTTCACCCAGAGTCCCAGGGCCTGGAGACTTTCAAGGGGGAGAGGGAGCTGGGCCCTTCTGCTTCACCACCACAGAACTCCGTGGCTGGAGTTCCAAGAGTGAGAACCTACCTCAAGTAGAATGAAGGTCCAAGGAGCGCCAGAGAGGAAAAATAAGAACCTCCAAAAGCAGTATCATTTGGAAACAAGAGTGTTTCACCTCTGTCTCACCTCCCTGAAGCTTCCCCCTCAGAGCCATGGCCCCACCATGTCCCCGTGTCCCTGACCTTTTTCATGTCATTTCTCCCTTTTTGATGGTGGAGTGGAGGGGACAGAACGCTGTCTCCTGGAGTTAGGAATGCGGCCACCCATCGCATTTGCTGGGTGCCGGCACCATGCTGAGAACTCTGTGTGTCACCCCACTAATTGTCCCAGGAAAGGCATTATTATTCCCACTTTACAGATGCGGAATTTGAGGAGTTCACGAAGTAGCTCAGTGACACAACCAGGATGCAAACCAGGGTCTGTCTCCAAAACCACGCCCTTAGCCGCCTAAAAGGTTCATTCAAACGGACTCCCAGGTGGACCCCGATATGCACAAAGGTGAAAGGGGAGCGGGGCCGCTGGAAGCAGGTAAAGGAGGCCAGAGCTCCCGCGCGTGTACCATCTCCCCCCGCCTCTGCAGGCCTCTGCAGAAATGTCAGGGCGCCCACGTCCCAGGGTGCCCAAGCCTCTGGTCAGGGTGGTTTCTGTGTTCCTGCAGCACTAAAGGGGTACCTGGTTCTACTGTGGGTCCAAAAGTGGCTTCAGAAACGAGCGTAGGCAGATTTGAGGAGACGTAAGCGCAGATGGCTTCTTGGACTGTAAGGGCGCGTAAATACGTGCTCTTCTGGAGCTGTGGCGGTGGGCCTGGTCATGCTTAGAGACGACCGACTTTGTTGCCCAGTGTGGGAGCTTTTGCTGTTGGGCCTGCCTCGTGCTTTCATGCATCATCACGAGTTAGTATCACAACTGCACCGTGAGGTAGGTGTCACGTCCCTTCTACAAAAGGGAAGCTGAGCTCAGAGATGACAGTGACTGGCCCAAGGTTACACAGGAATTAGCCGTTGACCACGCTTGCCGATTGGGTCCCAGCTGGGGACTCTTTCCATGACGTCACAGCTGCCTGTCCTGCCTCTCCCATCCCGCCCACACGGGCTGATCCTAGTATGCCTAGCATCCCCTGCCCTGCTCAGAGGCTCAGCTGCCTCCTCAAGGATCCTAGGATCGAGTTGAAATCCCTTAACTGAGTCTTAAGTATCCACAGTCTGACCCTAATCTGGGTCTCCATCTTCAACCTTGATGTAACTCACCTCCCTTGAACCAAGTGGCGTCCTCCGCTCCCAGCAAAGTAGGACTTCCAGGCGAGAAAGGGGTAGAAGGAAAGGGGTGGCCGAGAGCTTCGACGTGGGGAAACCCAGCACCCTTTGGGAAGAAAGAACTAAGGTTCCTTTAACATCTACGAAGATTAGCTGAGATTTGAATCTCAGGTTAACAGTTCAGCACCCCTTGAACAAAACTCTTGAGGGTTTTCTTTTAAGAAAAATTTTGTTTTGTTTTTTGGGGGGCAGGTAATGAGGTTTATTTATTTATTATTATTATTTATTTAACGGAGGTACTGGGGGGTCGAACCCATGACTTCATGCATGCTAAGCATGTGCTCTACCACTGAGCTTTACCTTCCCCCCTTTTTTGGAGGGGGTAGGTAATTAGGTTTTTATTTATTTATTTAATTTTTAGAGGAGGTACTGGGGATTGAACCTAGGACCTTGGGCATACTGAGCATGCTCTCTATCACTTGAGCTATCCCCTCCCCCCTTTGACGGTTTTCTTTATCTTACATAATAAAATACTGATGTTGGTCCCAAATCCCTCATCAGGTTCCCCCAGAGTATGGCAGAAGTCCTATATGGTGCAACACTTCTTCAAACTAGAAAACACTGGATTCTTATTTTTATCCTCTTCTCCCTTCTCCTCCGAATTAGAAGTTATTTTTTCTTCAGGACACCTCGGCGCTAAGTAGTAACACCACTCTTCTGTGCACTCACCACGGACTGCCTGTGTGACTCAGTTTTGCACATGCCTTTCCTGTGCTCCATGCCACCCTGAACGCTCCCTGCAGGGAACTGTGGTTTTGTAGTTGCACCATCGTTCGTGTGAATTGGAGGATCACAGAGCAAGCGGGACCTGGATTCTGGTTTGAATCCTTTAGACCAGTTGGCACAGCATTTTGTTCCCACTAGATACCCAAATTACAGGTACTCAAGTCTGCGTTATCTAATTGCGTGAATATACCAGATACTGTCGTGTAGGACTCTGAAGTTCTTTAAAATTTACCACTGTCTTGAGATTTTAGAGACATTTAGTAAGCCAATCGAAAACACGCCTGATTTAACCAAAGAGGCTTTTATATTGTACGCCACTAGCGTAGAAATTGGGGATTTCTGATGTTGATTGGTGAGAGACAACTTGAAACCTATTTTTTCCCCCTCGAATCTTGAAAAGACCAAAAAGGAGAGGAGCTCGCATATGAAAACAACAACGTGTTGAAAACCAAAACTGAAAAATAACGTATGTTCTGCTGGCTCCGTGTTCTGCTGTCATCTTGGCACAACTTTATATAGGGGCTGAAGATAGCCCTGCCCTGTTCATAAACCCATGTTTAGAACCCACTGTTTAGTTCTCAGGCTGCGTATACAGCAAGTTTTTCTACCTGGATTTAAGAAAATCCGTGCATTAGACGGCAGCAGACCTTGGTGAATGTCCTGTTTGGGAGGGATCCTGCCCCCCAACCTTTTCTTTTTCTCATAAAAGCTCAGTGTGGGTCAGCAACTGCTCTGTGAGTGAAATGCATGATAGGTTGTGAGAGTTTGCTTTTCCTGCACCAGTCATGAGCATATTACTAAAAAAAAGAAAGAAAGAAATTAATCTCCACGAGGAACAGAATTTAAGGAGATGTATTAACCAGCTAGCCTCCCTGGTTCCCATGGGAATATGGATTTTTCCTTTTGGAGGAAAGGAATATGGCTGTCCGTAAGGTGAAAGAAAGACTTGGGAACAGTGTGTCTCGCCTCTCAAAGTTAAAAATAGACCCAGGACGTTTGCACAGCAAGTGCGGTGTTCTTAAAAGTAACAGATTGTTGGAGAGACTGCTACCTGGGAAGGAATGTTACAGCAGTAACAGGTTGCCGGCACCTGCAGTGATTTATGCAGAGGGTTGCCCCTCCTGTGGTCTCGGGCTCTCAGGCTGGGACTCAGATGACAGATAAGACGAGGCATGAACTGCCAGCTGCCTGCTTCAGGCTTATTCCTGACACTGCCCTTCCCACCTCCTGGGCTGCAGCCACACCAGACCACTTCCTATTCCTGCAACGGGCCCCACTTCCTCTCTCTAACTCCTTGCCCCCGCCCCCGTGACTGCACTACCTCCTTCTCTGCTTGCAGCCCACACCTGCACCATCTCCCTCCTCTTGGCTTGGCTCCCTCTTGGCCCTAAAGACTCCAAGTTGATGTAACTTCCTCCAGGCAGTCTTCTCTGATTCCCTCTCCCCTCTCCTTGCACAGCATCTCCACCAAAGCAAAGGTACTGCCAGTTTATGTCTGTCTCTGTCCTCCTAACGACCATCTCTGTGTCCCCACCACCCAGCGCCATGCTGGTTATATCACAAACACCAGAGGATGCTTGGTGAGTGAAAGAGGAGCCCGATTTCAAATTAAAAATAAAGTAGTAAGATCAGCCACTTGAAGCTTCACCATTCACCTCTTTTACCTCGAAGCTCCCATCCTGGCTCCATGAAGTGGAAGTCCATTCATCCTTCTTAGTGGCTACCTGGACCTCACATCAGGAATGAAATGCACCAACACTGACAATGGAACGTTTATGCTTCATTATGAATTTTTTTTCTTTCGTATTAGGTTAATGGTGGTCCCCCTTTCAAAGTTTAACTCAGGAATGGGAAGCCATAGTGTGTATCCCAGCCCCCGCCCCCAGGGCCTCGAAGACAGCGCTGCATGATGTAAAGCCGCCCCTGGAATATTGCACTCCTGTGGCCCTGGCATCTGCTCTGTTGGTCTCTGCCTAGAATTACCTCTCCCAGCTGCCTTGTCTCTAAGATCCTCTGTTGACCCCTCGAGTCTCAGCTTGAATTCCTGCAGGGCAAGACTTTGAGCTTCCTGTGTTTTCAGTACACAATACTTGGCACCAAGTAGACTCTCGAGCACTAATTTTGAATAAATGAATGAATGCCACGTTAAGACATGTTAAAATGTAATTTGCCACCAGTTATCAGCTGATCCCAGTGGGACAGTTTGTTAAGCTGAGACGGTTTCCTTGGGCAGGACTGTCCTGTGTGTTGAAGGAGGTCTGGATCTCACCCTCTGACTGTTGGCGACATAAATATACACAAAGGTCAGGAGCGTCTCCCCAGGTATCGTGATAGTCAGAAACGCCCTCGGCACTTGTGAGCTAGAGTGTTGTCCTTAGCAGGGCAGGGGCGTGGGGTCCTTCAGGTTTGAGCAGAGGGAAACTATTGCATTGTTGTAGACTGGGTGCCTTCTCCTCGCTGTTCTCTCTCAGGTGCCCGGGTGAAGGGGTAACATATGACAGAGGCTGTGATGGACCAATTCAGCTGCATCACCATCCAGGGAAGAGATCGAGGGGCACATGCCATTCATGGTCAGGTTACTGTGCCTCCTTTCTGTACAAAGGACAGCTTAGAAAATGCATATTTGATCATATATTTTAAAACCATTAAGAAGTATAGACAGATTTTCTTTCAACATTCCAGACAATCAGTGTCCTTGTAAATAAGAATCCATAAAATTGTTTTCTTCATACTGCATTTTTTTCAAGCATGTACAAATATACTGTGTTATTTGAATTCCATGGGTTTTACAAGGGTTTTTTTTTTCAACTTGGAAATCAGATTTTATATCTGAAAGGTTAATGGAGAAAACTAATTATGCTATCTGGTAACCAAATGTGTGATGAGACATTTGTCTCTGTAATTAACAGCAAGGAACTTTTATAGTTTCATAAAATTGGATGCTGCATAGACTAATGCTGTGAGCATTTGTTTGGACGAGGTGTCCAAAACAGAGATGTTTATGGATGATATAAAGTTGAACTGAAATGTAATGCAGGTGTCTCCCAGAATTTCTCATTGTTGAAATGGAAGTCAGAAGATTAATAACTTGACTTTGTCATGATAAAATAAGTAATGTGTTCTTGGAACAGTGGGACGGTGCATAAGTTACTCAGTAATTCCAAGAATTTATTCTGTTCCAGGAATAATATCCTGAACAATTTATTTTGACAGAAAAAGTTGATGCAACATAATAGCCCTACGAAGTTGCTTGTATGGCTAATGGAATTATATCTCAAATATGACTTTACACCTACACATAAAACGTAAAGAACTCCACAAAAACGCAAGGCGAAGGTGCAACTTAAAAGAAAGCAGCCGAGGCAAAAGTAAAGGTTCTTCTGTTACCATTAACTCACTCTCCCCACACATATATAATTTTTTCAATTACTAGCGTGACTTTAATGGGCACCTTAATAAGCATCGTGTGAAATACGGTGGAGAAGGAGCTGCTGCGGGAGTGTCAGCTCTCACCTCCTCCGAGTCTGCGTCCCCACCTGACTGCCCCCGCGGAGATGCCTGGTCCAGACCCAGCCCATCCTCCTCGGTCTCCGTGGGTCACTTTGGGCAGCTCAGCCTTTGAGAAATAGGGGGAACCCCTCCCTGCCTGTCGTCTCTGATAAACTGGGAAGATGCTGAGGAAGAGATGTGTTCCTCGGGGGGAGCTTTCGCAAGAAGGCGTGATTGAACAGAGGCCCCGGTGCTGCCCCACCCCCCAACCCTCCCCGAAACGAGAACGTTCGTCGCAGATGGTGGTTTACGCCTTGTACATCAGTAGTACATTTGGGTTTTGTTTTCTTTTTTTCCTCCAGCTTTCCTCACTGGTAGCTTCCTGGCATATCTGATCCTAGAATTAGCCCACTCCTTTTGGTATAGGTTTGTATCCATTTGGTAGGGCTTTACTGAGTAGCCATTAGTGCCAGGCTAGGACATGGACCACCCACTAGGTGTGATAGGAGAAATCATGAATTCTGGGAACAGAGAACCAGGGGGGCCTCCCCTGGGGGGTGAAGGGATTTTACCCTTCAGAAGAGGATGTTTAAGTAGAGAAGGACCCAAAAGATAAATGTGGGGCTGGAGTGACGGCCAGAAGAGAGCCCACCTGGAGAAGTGAGGACCTCCCTTAGAGCTGAAGCTGGGGACCCTCTGGCCGTCTAGTACGATCACTAATGGATTCGAATTTAATTGTCCTGATGTGAGGCCTGGGCACTGGTATGTTTTAAAAGTTGTCCAGCTGATTCTCATGTGCAGTCAGAGCTGAGAGCCACCGTCTAGAACAAGAGCCAGGCAGGAGAAGCCGGCCAGGGAGGCCCAGCGCCCAGGGCCCCAGTGCAAGGGCCAGGCTCCACCCGCAGGTGGCCAGCGTCCCACCAAGGCAGGTCACGTAACTAGGTCTGTGTTTCTGAAAGATCAGCCTGGCTACAGGTTGGACTCTGGACCGGAGGTGAGCAGCCCTGAAGGCTTTTGGCTGTAGCCCCGTCAGTGGTGGTGGGAAGCAAGGTGGGGAGAAGGTTGGGGAAGGATTCAGGAGTGAATCCAGAAGTTACGATGAGCCAGGACTTGAGAGGGAGGGGAAGGGAGCTGAGGCCCAGGTTTCCAGCTTGGACAGCTGGGTGGGTGCTGTTTACTAAGGCTTGGGGATAGTTGTCATAAAATACATTTTTGGACGTGATTTTAAGGTTGCTTTTGAGATATCCAAGTGGGGCTGGCCAGTGGGCAGTTGTGGGTCTGGAGCCCCAAAGTGGGATCAGGGCCGGGGGCCCTCACATCAGGGGGTTGCTGGAGCCAGCAGAGAGGCTGGGGGAATCCAGGAAGTGGGTGGAGAGGGAGCAGACCGCCCAGGCCAGGGTCCTAGGAAACGTCAACATTTAAGGCAGTGGCCATGTGACCTGTAAGTGGGTCGTGAAATCAGTTTAGCAGATTGTCACCAACACTAACTACCCCAATAACAACAGTGATGATAATAAAAGAAATAGGATAAAACAGAAAATGATCAGAGTGTCCGGTGTGAGGGAAGGGTGAATTCATGAAACTTTGGTCAGAAAAGTTGGGAAGCTGCTGATTTTTGCTGTGGTTGCCCCATCCCCAGAGATTTCCCACCGGCCTCGCTCAGGGAAGGCTGCACTGCCAGTCTGTGGGGGCATCTGGGCCCCAAATTATCAGGGTTCCTTGAGATCCTTGGAAGAGAAAGGCGCTGTGACTGTGATCTGTTTTTCATCATCATTAATATTGTTAACATTGAAGATGAGATTGTACAACAGCACATGTATTTAACTTGGAATATTTTTTAAAATTTTAAATGGTCAAAGACATATAAAATCGCCAGTCTTAATCTTGGTCGTTCTTAACCGAGCCGTGGTGTAGTTAAGTAAATTAATGTCTCTAGTAGGAGGGGCAGTGTTCACTTCTCGTAGAGTTTTCTATACAGTAGCACAGAGGATCCACATTTCAAAATATATTCAAAAGGGCTGTCTCCTTCCAGACAGTAAATTGTGAATGTTTTATCCCTCATTCAATGGAAGGAAGATTATTTGGAAGCAGCTCTGGGTCTACAGCCGTTTTATATTTTTCCTGTGTGTGCTGTCAGCCTTTGAAGACTTCAGCTGTACGTTTCACAAAAGCAGGAACACAAATAAATTCTTACACTGCTCTCTGCAAGTTTTTAACACTTGGCTTTGTAGAACTACCAGGATTCACGTGAACCATGTTTTGAATTTAAAGGGGCATATCTGAGGCCTATTCCTCTTAGTTTGAAACAGCACAGCTAAATTGGAATCCGTGAAGAGAGTTTGTTACAAAGATTCCATTGTTTCCACCACATGTATTAACATAAGCAGGTGGTTAAGGTGCTAGCTAGTTCAAACGGCACCCAGCGCGTGTCATAGCAGCATCCTGGACACCACACGGCACGACTGTTTTGGGAATGGGGTCCTTTCTGCCATTCGGCTAAGTTAGTTCCTTGAGCCTTTTAGCAGAGCGGTGAAGCTCAGGGACCTTGGATCGTGGCGGCCCTCTCGTTTCTAAACCCCAAGTCTCTGTTTTCTCCTGGATAAAATGTATTCATCAATATCCACACCTCTCAGCTTGTAACCAGGATAAGTGTAGGCAGAGTGCTTGCCAGAGGGCCTGGGATGTATGTAGTAAGTGCCCCAGAAATGGAAAATTCAGCACTTTTCACCCCAAGTACCTCCAGTTTCCTTTAAAAAATACATGGCTTGTAATGAGCATCAAGAGAAAGTAATCTTATGTCAGTACCCTAGCGGCTTGTAAAATACACCCCCCCCAACTCCTTGCTTGCTTGTCTTTGGCTGTTGTCCCTCACCACCTGGTTCCCTATCCTGCTCAACTTTGTCTTTCTTGGGTGACTTAGAGAAGATTTTTTTTTTTTTAATGTCCAAAGCTGCCGCTACCAGTCACCTTATACCCAGCTTTACAATCCCACGGGAAGAAAACTGAACATAATTCTTCCAGATTATTTTTTTATTATGAAAAAGCAATATATATTCATTTCAAAACCATTTTTTCAAGTTAAAATTTATAAAGTTGAAAACAAGGCGTAAAGTAAAAAAATCCACCCCAGTCACTCTCTCTAGCAATCACCACTGGTAACAATAGAGTACGTGTAAAAAAAAATCCATGTGCGTGTGTGGGTGTGTGGTGTGTTACAGAAAGGAAAATGGAATAATGCTGTGTAGTGCGTTGTAACTTTTTTTGCTTAACCAAATCTCCATTGATTCCACACAGGTTGAGTGCCTAGTTTAAGGCAGGCAGTTAGGCCCTGATTATCGAGTAGTGAAGGAAAGAATCGTGGTCTTGGCTGCCATGGAGTTTATAGTTTATCCTGGACTTACTTCCAAATGACTATATAAAGGTCCATTTCATTCTTTACAGACATGTAAAGATTGACCGTAGTCTCATTGTACTGATACGCCATAGCTCACTTATCTAATGCTCACTGATTGACGTTTGGATTGTTCCCAATGTCTCACTAGTAAAATGTTGCTACAGTGAATGTCCCTGTTTGTGTGTCATGGGTGGGACGTGTGTCTGAACGTTTCTGTAGGAGACATGCCTGCAAATGGACTTTCCGAATTTCCTCCAAAACAGCGAAAGAGTGACCATAACCTACAACTTCACCAGAAACGGGCTTTTATGAATCGCTAGTCCTTGCCAAGTAACAAAGAATTTCACATTGTTTAGTTTTCATTACATTAGTAATAAGGGAGATGAAGAGATTTTTAGCTGTGTATTTCTCCTGTGAATTACACGTGCATGTCCCGAGCCCATTAACTTCATTGACTTGGAAGAGACGTCTCCCTGGTCCTTGGGGCTTTAACTCTTTGGCTTGATTGTTCGTGAACGTTACTTGAAGTGGTGGCTTCTGACCTGCTCACTGAGTGGTGGCTGGAGTTACACTCCACGTCTGATGAAGGAACATTCGACTGGGCGGCCATGTTATATTTACTATAAAATAAAAGTTGTCCGTGTTATAGGAACACCCGGGGGAGACATAAGGAGATAAACTCTCCACGTTGGATGGGTAGTTCTAGTCGTATCATGTCACCCTCTTCACTGACGTCCCGTCATCCTCAGGAGAAGGTAAATACATCAGGGTCCTTGTGTTTTCTGCTTCGCCCATTCAGTGTCCGTTCGGTCCAAGGAAGGCAGCTCAGTCACCGTTGCCCACTTTGTTTGTTCTCTGCCTTCAGTCAGTGTTCAGTGCAGTCCCCTCTCCTCTCCCCCAAAGCACCCATGGAAATGCTGACCGTCTTTTACTGACCAGCTCATGTCTCACCGCCTTCAGGAAGCTGGTTATAATCCTCCCAGTTCAGAACGACCCCTTCCTCTCAATGCCTGAACCACCTGTAACTGATGCAGCATCCAGGGTGTTTCTTCTGCATCCACCCCCTTGGTTTAGTCTGTTCAGTCACACTAGCGATTACGTAGTGCGGGACGTTGACAAGCCACACCACCCTGTGGCTTCTGGGATGGTTCTGGGATGGGCCCAGTGCGGTTCCGCGGGCTGCGTGGATCCGCTCGTCTCGGTGGGTGGGGAGCAGAGTACATTTGCATTTATTCTGGAAGATAAAACATGAAGACATCAAAGACAATTGTTGCTTAGTCCCCTTTTAGGACTTCGCCCCCAGGCTTCCAGGTGTTTTCCCCACTGTCTGTCGGGGTTCTTTGTGGGACACGTTTGAGAAGCAGCCTGACTGCCCATTTTGATTCATCTCCTGGTACTTCTCTGCTCCCTTGACCCTTCTTTCCCGTCTCAACCCCCTTCTGTCCTTTCTGCTTCGAAGGCCCGTTTTCCAGCGAGGGCCTGTGGCATTCCGTCTTGGGCCCTGCCCGGCTTTCCTTCCGTGGCCTTGAGGACGAAGCGCTCCAGCCTCCCGCCCCGGCTGCGGCCGTGGGGAGATGCCCGCCCCTGGTTCGGGGCGAGGCCCTGTGCGTCCATCTGTGTCCATTGCTAGGCTGCGAGCTCCTGGCCGGGAGGGGCTGTTACGTCTCTTCTCTTTTCCTCTCTTCGGTCCCACGGTGTCTCGTATTGAGCAGTAGTACAGTAAATACTACTGAACGGATGAGGGAACCTGATACCATCCAAACAGATTTGAAAGGGACCTCACTGTCCTTTAAATGAAAATGCCACAGGGGCTTTGGGCTGCTTGCTTATGTTCCCCTGTAGCCTTCAGTTGAGCGGGGTCCTCTGACGTGTGGCCGCCCACGTGGGGTTAACTCCGCCCAGTGGAGACGCTTGAATCCGCCAGTTCAGGGCTTCTCCAGCCACGGCTTTGCCTCCTACCTTCCCGGTGGCAGTTAGGCTCTATTGTGTGGCGCCCCTGGGGCTCCCGAACGGACTCCAGGGCCTGTTTCAGGATTGCAGGTTCTGGCACATTCTCTTCAGTAGAGCTCGGCTCCTCTTTATTTGTATGTAGGGGGGGTGGGGGTGCTGGGTTCCACTTTAGATTGCATTGGAGGAAAGGGCTCACTTGGCAACCATCACTGTGGTCTAAGAAACTAATGCTTTTCAGACCATTTTTGCTGAGAGAGAGTCCCAGTCTTGCATGTCCCTTGTACACATGGCTGTTGTCCCTGGGGACAGCCAGTTGGGACCTTGATAGCATCTCCAAATGAGTACGGGCTTGGAGTGAGGGTGCCAACCTCAGGTCTGCTCAGAGCACAGAGTCTGCTGCAGGGCTTCTGCTCTTGGACTCACTTGTTGAGAGCTGTGAAGAGAGTGCAGGGTCAACCTGGTGAACCCTGCGCCCCTTTTCCTGTCCTTTCTCTCATGGCTGTCACTCGACGGGCCGTGGTTCAGTCTCTCTGCAGCAAGGCTGCGTGCCGGCTCCCGCTAGTGTGTAAGAGATCCTGGTCATCTCAGTATTTCTCATGCCTAAACTCAACCTTTTTTCTGTTTATTTTAACATATCATTGCCTGAAAAGGGCAAGGAGTTTTCAAGCTTTTTTTTTTTTTTTTTTTTTGAGTATATTCACAGTGACATGCCACCGTCACCACTGTTTGCAGAACTCTTTCAGCATCCCCAGCGGAAAAGCATCCTGACTGTCACTTCCTCCGCACGTTTTCTCAGATGCTTCTCCTCTGTTTCTCGTACTCGGGACCTGGAAGGGTCAGCTCTTTAGAGCATGATGTTGCCCAGCCTCCTGCCTGGAAGCTACAGTTTGAGTCCACGTTTTCCTTGTTAGTAAAGAACAGCGTCCGTCGAAACACGTGGTGCATTTGAGGACGGCTAAGCCACTCGACAGCCATTTCTTCCTCCACAAAACAACCCAGCTTCTCTGCCCTTCCCTCGTTCCTTTCAGCTTTTTTCGTTTACTTTTTTCATGATCTCAAGTTTCTCGGCAGCCTCTTTAAAACAGGGCAGAACTGGACATGACACTACCATGTCCATACTGAGAGTAGCGGAGGACTGTCCCTCGGGGCTCTAAGTGTCTGTCAGTCCTGCTGTCGGAGTGGCAGCCTGGGGGTGGACCTGACAGTGGATCAGGGGGCAGAAAGAGCTGGGGACACGCGGTTCTGACTGCAGTGACTGCTGTGTGCCCCGGGGACAGGGAGTCCGGGAGAAGAGGTGGACTCACTTTACCAGCTTGGAAACGAATGAGGTCAGGGCTCTTTTAATGGTGAGCTGAGGGTTTTGAGCTCTCTGCATGTTAGAGTAATAGGAAATCTGATATCTCCATATAAGATGTCCTTGCATTGTTAGTGAACCCCGGGGGCTGGCTGAGTCCAGGGGGCCAGCTACTACTGGTAGTAATGGTGGCCGCTGCTACTACCAGAATCGTTCAGGAGAACCGCTTCTTCGTCAACTTGATATAACTGCAGCTGCGTTCCCAAATGCCTTTATTTGTATGTGTTTGTATGTTATTTTCTCTGTTAAAATTAGGCTCATTGTACCCCTCTTCCCTGCAACCTTCTAATTCTTTGACTGGCATTAGCATGCATTCAGTCACCCAAGCGGGAAACCTTGGAGTTACCCTTAATTGATTCTCTTTAGCAGCCCTACCCCCATCCCTGCATCCAGTGACTCACCAAGTCTGTTTGGTGAAACTTCCTCACTCTCTCTCTCTCCATCTTCTCTCTCCATTCCTGTCCCCCAAATCCTGGTACAGACTGTCACAGCCATTCCTATAGCCTTTATCAATAACTGGCTAGCTGATTTCCCCTCCCCACACCACTCTCACCATAGTTCTGCCAGATTTCTTTGTCTAAAGGGTAGATCTGATTATTTATCATTCTTATATTAAAGGAGATAATGAATTTTAAATTACCCGGAGTAATAACCTAGTATCTCCAGTGCGACATCATTCTTCCTTAACCTGGCACGTAAGGAGGACCCGACTATATGTTTCAACTTCATCACCTGCCCCTCCTCTTTATGAGTCATAAACTGCCAGCATGCAGACTGCCTTTCAGGAAGGATGGAAGGTGGTACAGCTGGTGGCATCAACTCAGACAACAGTGAGCTTCTGCCTGGGGCAGGAAGAGTGATGTTTGGGGGAGCCACCCTTCCCCGCCCCAAGGAAATGGGAGATGAATAACTTTCATGCAGGGAGCTGGAGGGCCATCTGCTAGTTGGAGTTCCGGGGTCACACAATTAAAAGACGTGTACGGGCAGCAGGCTGGGGAAAATCAGGACCCTTTTTCAGAATAACCAACCAATAAAAAAGGGATTTGGGTAAAAGACTTTGAGAGATTTGGCAGGGTGGGGTGGGAGTGTGGGGGGACTTTCAGTTTGTACCAGATGATCTTTGTAGCTCTGGAGCCTAGGAGATGCTTGGTAAGTGTGTCTTGAATAATTTATTTCTGGTGACTTTCTCTCCATCCTATTAATATATTGTTTGTTTATAACCTTAGTGTCATCTGTAACTTTACTGGACGGCATTCTGGTTTTGCTAAGACATGTCTTTCATTTACTTAAGAAAGGTGTATGGAGCGCCTACTATATATACGTCAACACAAGTTAATTTTTAGGGCAGAGAGATGGTAACTGATCCTTGTGAGTCTTTGTGAAAAGAGGGGATCAGAGGTGACACCTCAGTACCCTGGGTTTGGGCATTACCGCCTTTTTTCTCTTACTAACCCAAACCCTGAATAATCCTGTTCTGCCTCGCTCATCTTTCTCTCCGGGCCAAGTTAAAGGAGATCCTGCATGATGACTTCAGTGTTGCAGGACTCTGTAGGGATCATATAAATTCTCATGTGAAGGAGAGTGGTTTCACAGAGTTGAAATCCAGCCTGCATTCTTTGTAGACCTTGTCCAAGGAGTACAGTTACTAAGCACTCGAAACGTTTTCATTTAAGGTTGTTTTACCTATAAGGCAGCCACATGGCAGGGATCCGTGTTAGTAAGATTTCTTTTTCTTAAGATCCAGCCCCTTGGGGTTACCGCGAGCAAAGGCATAGTTCAGTTGGGAAAGGAGTCGGGGAAGTGCACAGGTTTCCTCACAGAATCATTGTCTTAGAGCCTCTTTTTCCTGCCACCAGAAGCCATTGACTCATTAGAACTGGACAGACAAATAGAGGTCAACTAATGCAAATGGTCAAAGTCTCAATCTCTTAATACTTCCTGCCCCCCGCCAAACACTTTTTTTTTTTTTTTTTGAATCAGAGAACTTAGGCTTCACTGTGACAGTCAGAATAAGCCCACTCTTTCTGACAAGGACACACGTGACCTTCAGAGGCATTTGGTGCCCGGTGAACATCCTGGTAACGAGAAAACCTGCAGCCCTCCTAGACAGCTCTGCGTCTCCCTGGGCTTGTGCATTCATTTTACAGTTCAGGAAGCTGAAGTTGGAGCCTAGCAGGTGGCTTGCCTCATATCAAGTAGCAAGTCAGTGCAGTTGGGAAGCGAGTCCAGGTCCCGGGAGCCCTAGCCCCAGCCTGCCCGCAGACCCACCCCAGCGCCCAGGGTCTGAGCCTCTGTGATTGGCACCCACTCCATCCCAGTGTATCCTGATTGCTCAGCCTCTTCTGTCGTCCCCACTTTTAGTCGTTAGGTCTCACCCCTGACCCTTCGCTCCATCTGTCCCGAATGTGCGAGGGAACGCTTCCCCCATCTCTGCAGGGCCCGCGTTGCCCATGTGTGGGATCTGGTTCCAGGACCTCTTCCCCCAGGTGGTACGGCCAGGGCTGCTCCCGACCTCTTTGGCTAAAGGAAGGATAATTCAGTGGCCCCAGAGACCACCCCTACGCCTCCCCTGACCTCTGGGGATGCCCAGCCTGCCTCCTCTAAGAAGCTCCCCCACGTCTCCCTCCCCTTGACCCCTGCGGTTGTCTCTACTCGCTGTCCTTTCGGATGCCCTGAGTCAGACAGACGGCAAGTGCTCTCCCGAGTGAAGTCAGTCCACTCTGCTGTCCCTCACAGCCCCCTGGCTCTTCCTCCTTGGTCCCGGGTCCTGATCTGTTATCCTTGCTTGTTTTTAGTTTTGATTTTGGAAGGAATGTCTCTGAACGCCACAGGAGCGCCCACAGCCAAAATCCCGCTTTGTGCTTGCACCCCTGTCCTCGACTTAGGATCCTGTCTTCCACGTGGAAAAGTCTGCAGGAGTCACATTGTAGGTGCAGTCTGGTCATCTGCAGACATGCAAGTTCTAGGACCGTGGCGCTCGGGTCATGACAAAGCAGATTTGCTTGTAGAAAGTTCCAGGATCCGCATGACTTTTTACCCCACTGAAGACAGCACTTTATCATAGAATTCAATCTCCGGAGCAGAGGTGGAACCTGTGAGAAGAGAGTATCCCTTTTGTGTGACGTGTCAGGGTTCGTGTGGAGAGTAAGCTGGCACTGGCTCAAGAACGAGGCAGCAAGCCTGCCTCCGCCTGGCTCGGCTGCGCAGCTCTCGCCAGGGAGCCAGGACCGGGGGAGTGGCAGCCACCAACCAGTGCCAGCTGAGATCAGTGTGCTGCAGCCTTGGATGCATGTGCGACTTCCCTGATCTGGAAGATCAAGGCTAAAAACCCTGTAGGAAAGAAGCTTCTCCTTTGCCCAGACTGTGCTGTGAAGCCAGCCGGGGAAGGATATGTTTGGATGCGGAAACTAACACCAGCCACAATGGCTTATAGATTTGTCTTTCAGAATTCCTCCGGGACCTCTTCCAGACACACCCTGTTCCCCAGACATTTTGAGAAAGTTGTAAATTTTGCTGGCTCTGCATTACTTAAGTTGTGCTTGGTCATTCATTCTCATAAACTCTGGAACATGATTTACGATTTGATATTGTCTTTTTCACAGGTGTTGGAAGTAAAGAGTTTTATTACAAATTAAAATATTTCTCCTCTCAACCATATGCCCACGCAGAGCAGTATTGCACATTTGGAAATTGTGTTATTTCTGTGTTTGCTCATGTTAAATATTAAAGACAATATTTTTGTTGTCATTTTAAAAATTGAAGGTACTTATTTCAAGACAGTATATAAAAGTTCCCTTATATTCAGTAATGTATTCATATATTAATTGGCTGAATATCTACCTTGACCACGCAAAATCCTTACACTCATGGTGTGGTTACCAGTGCTACAGAGAAATCTGGCTAATAATGATGCCGAATACATTAAAACATAATTGTATTAAATGTACTAGATTTATCTGCAAGAGCTGTGTTTTTCCTAAAAGATCCTTTCTGTGGGCCTTTTCCTTTTCTCTTGGTGAAATTTCAAACGTTTTTAGTTGAGTGACTGTATGAGTGTGTATACACGCCCTAGCGTTAGACTTTTATTTTAATACCCAGATTAGAGGGGAAAAAAAATCTACTTTTCTTAATCTTTGTGAAGATACTGGCTGATGACAATTTAAGAAGATAGTATGTTTGAAATAGCTTCTTATAGACCTCAGCATCCTCCAATATTCTTATTTATAGAAAATATTTTATGTCTGCATAATTTTGAAGTCATCTTTAGGTGATATTTAAGTACCCCCCAGTGCAGTACAGATACCTTGGTTCAAAAACAAAATAATCCCCTGAGGGAAGAGGAATCTTAAAAGAGAAGCTTGCATCTGGAATCAGTAATCATTTCCATTTCCAAAGAAGGGGTGGCAGTTTTGGTGTTTTTTTTTTTTTTTTTGGTAGTGGATTATTTTTTTCTCTCGCTAATTTACAGTGATATCTCTGGCCCTGTTTCCATTAGGAGATGAAAGCATGGAAATTAAAAAACAAATTACAGGAATGAGAAGATTACTGAATGACAGCACTGGGAGGACGTATCAGCGTGTGGGCAAGGAGGGGGAGAAGCTGAAAGAAGAACCCCAGGATTTGGGTTCAGTCTGGCCCCCCCGCCTGAACTCCGCCGAGGCCCCGCAGAGCCTCCACCCGCCTTCCCGTGGTGCCTGGAATGAGTTACCGCCCCAGAGCGGGCACTTCTCAGGGCAGTATGGCACCCGCTCTAGAACCTTCCAGAGCCAGCCCCACGCTGCAGGGAGCGCCAACGGTACGGTCATCAGACGAGCGGAGGGCTTTCAGAGGCGGTGGTCTGGATGCATTTTATTTCTGAATAGTCAGTATGTTCCTTGAGATCAATGTATTAAGCTCTCCCTTCATCACTTGCCTTAGCTGAGTTGTATTAAAAGACATAAAGGAATAAAGGACAAAGTTGACAAGTATTAAAAAAAAAACAGGATTGAGAAGCAGCAAAGACTGGGGGTTCTCCATTAGATGTGATAGTTTCTTTGTAGAGATTTTAGCCCTTTAAGATGCTAAAGCCATCATTTGCCAATATATGGGTATTATTGTCACAAAAGACTGAACATTAGGGCAGAAAGAGCTTCCCTCTGTCATTAAAAGACAGCTTCCTGGTCATGCGGTGTATTATTAATACATCCCCTCGTACTAATGCCTAGTCCTGGCGCTTTCTTCATTATCTGAGGAGTCAGCGGGAGGACTGATAACTCAGCCCCCAAGTGGCACCTTCACTTTGGCCTCCCATTCAAGCTACTGAACCAGATGATCCATATTTTATAACTGGCTTTACTCGGGTTGCAAATTATTCCTTTAAAGTAAAATTTCCTTAATTTAAATTCCTAATTTTAGGGTGAAAAATCAAATGGCAATTTTTTTTTTTTCCAAAACGTAAGGAAAAACTCAGTGACTTCTCCATTCACATTAATTTTCCCTCCAGTGACATGGGATGTTACTTGTTCTAGAAATTAATGTTCAGATGTGCAGATCTGTGGTTTTCACAAAGAGAACAAGAAGAAAGCAAGAATGCATCTTTGGTGTCCTTGAAAAGTTAAGGATTTGTTTTTTCCCATTCACTGTCCTTCAAGAAAAAGAGAACTGTTGTGATTTTATTTTTTTTAATCCAGAGTTTGCAGTAACCAGTTCAGAAGGATGAAGAGCCCTCCTGAGCCACTGCTGATGAGACAGGGAGGGACCCCAAGAGATGCATAGTGTCTTCTCTTTCTCTTAATATTACATAAGCCAGTATCAGATTCAACGCTGGCGTGCATCCAGGTTAGAAGGAGATGGCTCTTTAAAGGCTCCTCCATAAAAATAAAAAG
Organism: Camelus bactrianus; assembly: GCF_048773025.1. NCBI lineage: Eukaryota > Metazoa > Chordata > Mammalia > Artiodactyla > Camelidae > Camelus > Camelus bactrianus. Next base: position 9,264,721 of record NC_133573.1, read on the forward strand.
GCAGTTCTCTTTAAAATTAGAAAATGATTTATAGCAAGCTGAAAAGGGTTGGTTTTGTCCTCTAAAAATGATGAAGATAGACTGAGAATAGTGACTAGGAATATTCTGTAAGGCCCTCCTAGCTCTCCTGTGGTGGAAGAAATAATGAGAGAAATAAAATGCCCTTAGGCCTGTCTGAAGTTAGTAAGCCCCACATCAGAAAGTGTTGGGTGAACAATGTTCTGTCTTCCAGGGCACAGCAAGCTTGGTGGATGTACTTTGGAAAATGTGATTAACGGTAAAAGTTGCAAGCCTAAATTCCTCCATATTCATTGAAAAATAGATCTCTTTGTGTTGATTGCTCACGTATTTTCAAAAGAGATGCGTTATATTGAACTGTGACAACTTTGGTATCTGTCTCATTGGAATTATTTGCAGTTTTAAAGTTGTGACATCTCAGTTTGCTGCAACTTTGAATGTAAATAATTGTGCTGCTCCAAACATTAAGTTATCTTTAAGTATTTCATGGTTTTGCTGTGTTCAGTCTTTTGATAGTGTCCACAAATAATGCACATTGCAGGATTTAAATTGTATTTAATGTGTAGTAAAAGATACCATTGGACTTAAAGTGTAGAATTTAATACTTCTTCCATCTTTGAAAAACCTAGGTGATAGCAGTCTCCTTGTCCTGGTCCACTTTAAGGTAGTAGGGCTGGGTACCAAGGCTAGAGAGAGCTGCACTGAGTGACTTTCCATTGTCCCATTTTATTCCAAGGATGATAGGGAGATGTTTATTTACACATAAGGGAAACAGGATAGGATAGTTTTATTATGGAAAAGATGTATTAAACAGTGAGAAAGAGACTAAAGTGAAACTGAAGAAATGGTAATGGGAAAAAGACAGAGGATCTCCTTTATTAAGCTGGAGAAAATCCAACACACCCGCGCCCTCCAACCTCTTAAGTTCAAGTGTATCCTCCCAGACCCCCCTGCCTCCTCCGCTTTTCCCCACTGAAGCACATCACACCCAGAGAGTGCTCTTTTTCTATTTTTTGGTTGGAGGGTAATTAGGTTTGTTTATTTCTTAATGGAGGGACTGGGGATTGAACCCAGGACCTTATGCATGCTAAGCTCTACCACTGAGCTATACCCCACCCCCCAGAGAGTGTTCTGAAAGTTTAATGTATTAACACTTCTTAATTTTTGGAATAACACAATTAATGCTAAAACTATTATTTTAATAATTAGACACATTTCATTCTTAATATGAACTCTTAGGACGTAAGCAGCCACCAGTTTTGAGGTTTTGGGGAGTTTTTTTGGCAAGGCTGTTCTCAGAGCTATTTTCTGTGCAGAGTAGCGTGAGTGTGGTTTTTGTGAATTGTGACGTATTATTATCTGAGATGAACTGGCGGATGGAGGGAGGCCTGCCGTGATGGCGAAGCGTGTGCGTGCGGGAACAGCACGGCCCTTACAACGGAGACCCCGGATAATTAGATCAAGTCAGCCCCAAAATTCAGGTTGTGAAAATTACTGGGTAGCTTTTCCTTGGGCACAGGTTTCACAATAACTGCACAGGCTTCAGAATCCCATCCAGACACCCTCCCCCTTGTTTTTCCCCTCTTACCTTCGCTGTTGCCTGGCGTCCGTCATTCTTTTCTTTCATGCTTAGGAGAACTTCCAGCCATGAATCCGTCAGTGGGGCCGAGCTGCTGCACTTGTAACTGCCAGTCGACGTTGCAGGCCATTCTCCAGGAGCTCAAGACCATGCGCAAGTTAATGCAGATCCAGGCAGGTACGGAGGTCAGCCCTCTGGCTTTTCATGCGCGTGTGACGTGTTCACTTGGGCTGTTGGGCTTGGACTCCTCACTGCATCCCACCTGGCTGTCTCGCTGTGCTTTCTCAAGTGTCCATTTCTCAGCCTTTCCTGCCTCCCGTCTTCCCTTTAGCAAGTCAGACACATGTTTTGCCACTGATACTGCTAAGTACTTTCGAGCACGTTCTCCATGTATTTCACCCCGATCTGCTGGTACTTAAGGGTTAAACTCATGAAGCTAACTAAATTCGGAGAGAGTGATACCCCAAGGTGGGCAGAGTTCTTCAGCTCATTTTCCTAATGTGAGTCAACACAGGGGTTCATGTCAGGGAGCAAGGGGAGAATGACTTCTCTTCCCTCCCGAGGTGCTGGGTTTGGGGGGCTGCGTGCATCTCAACACCCCCCGCCTCCTGCACAAGATCCCCCTGGGCTTTGCATGACAGCAGGGAAGCCCCACATTTCTGGATGCACAGAGGATCCCTTTGGAAGCTTGGGCTCTGCTGGTGGAGATTCCAGAGCATCAGCTGATAAGAAACGCTCGTCTTGGGCTCTGCTTGTGGCTTTTCTCCCCAACATTCAAGACAGAGGAGTTCAGAGACACCTCATGTTTTGTCTTTTTGTTTACATGATGCTTTTTTGGTTCTCACTCCTGTTAGACAAGTTGAAGAGCAGTGAACTTGCAGTTTGGGGTCAGAGTCCCAGTTTCTCCTCTCCTAGCTTGTGTGACTTCTCTGAAACTCAGATTTCTCACTTGTAACTGGAGTATTAATATCTAACTCACAGGGCTGTTTGGAAATAGAATGAGATAGTAGATGGAAATGAACTGTGTAAAGCATGATCCGAGCCTAAGCCTGTTTCATTACTGTTGTTGCAAAGACCTGGAGCATTCCATGGAGGTCTGGAAGTCTAGGTCCTTATTCAAGTAGCTCTGTGTTCTAGCCCCCACAGTTAGTGGGGGGAAAGACAGAACTTTTTTTTGTCACAGGCACAGAAAATAATAAATCTTTTTTTTTTTAGCCTTCCCACCCTTCAGGGAAGGCTGGTCCTTGAGCAGGAAAACAGCACAGTCGTATCTGACTGGCACCCCCCACCCCCGCCCCGCTGTAAAGGTGTTCAGAAAGGGCACCGTGTGGAAGTCGTGCTCAGTGCCATTTAGTGGATTCTAGTAAAATGTCAATATTCAGTGATGTGGTTTGATGTAAAAAACTTAAAACACATCAGTCACCCAAGATCACATGAAAGTAAAGTGGGCAAAGGGCTTTCTGAAAAGCAACATCTAATTTTATGTGCCAGATTTGGTCTTATCCCAAGGGAAAAAAAAAATAAACATTTTGGTCAGACTGGTAAGCGTTTAACTCACCTTGTTCCGCCAGGATAATCTGTGTGCTTATTAACCTGGCAAAGGTTAACATCTCCTAAATGAGGAGCCCGGAAAGAAAGGTTACTTCATTATGTACAGATTCTTTCCTCAGAGGGAGAATTTGTTAGCACTTAAGAAAATATGCCTATGAAATGTAATGATCTGTTTTGTTACTTAAGCTCCTTACTACTGAAATGGCAAACTACAAATTGCAACCATTTAAATCCCTGACTGAAGCCGTTTTAGAATCTATTAAGTAAATGCCACCATGTCACCCTGTTTTCTTTTCTGGACCTTTGCAGATTAGGGCGGTAAATGACTCCAAAGCTGTAGGATAAACTGAATAAATTACTCTTCTTTAATTTTCTTAAACTTAAGAATTTGTGTTGAGTGGGGAGATTTACCTAAGGTTTACTGCCTATAAATCGTAGGTTTGACTCCTGTTTAGAAAGTTTCATCCTGACTTTAGGGAGGAGGCAGGGAATAAGATCAAGCAATGAGATTTGGATGCAAGAGACGATGGCTCTGCCTGGACTTGCAGAAGGAGGGGGAGAACTCCGAAACCCCTGCGTTCTTTATGCTAAAACGTTTTCTCTTTTAATTTTGAAAAGTGAGGCTTAGAGAGGCTTGAGTCCTAGACTGTTGATAATTGCTTCCGTAGGACATCTGACTTCGGGGATGGTGACCTAGCCTCGGGTAGAACAGAGAAAAGTTCCAGTCTGGCTTGTAAGAATCACTCGAGGAGCTTTTGAAAAAAAAAATTCCCAGTGCCCAGACATCACCCTTGGAAATTCCAATTCAAATTAGTCTGGGGTGAGGCTGAGGCACTGGCTTCTTTTTTTCTTTTTTTTTTAGCTCCAGGGTGATTCTAATGTGTAGCCAAGGTGGAGAACCAGGGAGCTAGGCTAATTCCTGCACAGGTGGTCAAAGAGCCTGGCAGTGCTCATTTGCAGCGCAAGGGGTTTGTTCCTAATATTTATGAATGTCTGTCCAGTCCGGAGAGACAGATACCAAGTTCAAAGTATCAATATTCTTTATTTGCAGCCTGACAGGCAGTGACCCGTACTCTGTGCATGTAAAGAGCTTGTATTTAGTGGCGTGTTTCTGTAGAAGAGCACCTGTGTCCTGCGGTCATGTTTAGTAAGCCGTATCAACATATGAAGCTTTAAGTAATAATGCTGTATTTTCCCATTAAACTTTCCATCAGAGGATTTTTAAATGGTTAACAAACATTCCTTCTCAAAGGGCACCTGTGAAAACTATAATTACCAGCCCCGGTTTCCTCAGGCGCACAGTCGGTATTAGCACTCAGTCCTTGATCGGTGCTCTTTGTCTTTGGAACTCACACCGTTTCTGCATCTTACTGATTGGCTTCCCTTGTACAGAATTACAGTCTCCCTACTCTTCAGCTACAGAAGCCTGAGGTCTGGGGAAAGCAGCCTGGTGGGCATCCCGCGGCGTGCGGAGCCGGTCGGTGTGCGGACGGTGTGGGTTTGCGCGGCAGCAGTCACTGGGCTGTAACTGACTGGCAGGCTCGGCCCTCGTGCTCACTGGCGCAGGTGTCCCCATCATTCCCGAATGAGTCTTTTGAGCCACCTTGCCCACATAATCGTCCTTGTGCCGTCTCTGTCAGCTTGGGCACCTGTAGATTGCTGGTTACTGCTCAGTGTAACCTCAGGTGACAGCTGGAATATTCCTGCGGTTGCCAGGAAGCATGGATGTCTACACCTCGGTTTAAGTCCCAGAGTTCCCAGTCACTTAAAAATGTCATACGATGCGTAAAATCACGCTTCAGTGTTTTCTCGTAGCTCCTAACCCTTCCCTCCCGTTGACCCCAGCGGTGGCAGTGCAGTGTGAGTATTCGCCAGCCTTTGGAGCAGAGTTTTCTCTTGGGTTTTCCTGCCTGTCGAGCTTTAAGGTGCTCGAGCTGGTATTTGGTAACCGGCAGGTCCAGCGCAAGGTTGATTTTGGTGTGCCTTGCTGTTTCAGCCTCGGTTTTTGGAGCAAGTAGACAGACAGGTGATACGTTTTCCTAAGTTAGACACAAGTGCCTGTACCGTATTTTTGTTTGTTGTTCACAGTTGGAACCCAAAACCGACAACAACCCCCAATTTCCCTTATCTGCTCCCAGCGAACTGCTGTCTCACGCAAGAGAAATAAAAAGAAAAAAGTGGCCCCCAAGACCGCTGAACCTCTCACTGTGAAACAGAAGCCTGGTGTGTTAGAATCCGAGAAGAAGACGGCAGTGGCCCCCGAGAATCCCAGTCTCCCCGCAACCAAGCACACGCCCTCCGGGGAGAACCACATCCTAGGGTTCGGCATCATTGTCGAATCACCTTCCTCCGATGTAAGTCGATATTTTCTGGCTACTTGTGCTAATGTCGTGTAATTGTCAAGAACTGTACAGGATTAATACACTTTGCCCTTAACTCGTTCTGCCCAAGAAGACCAGAGAAACTTACAGAATACATGTGGGAAAGAGGAAAGGAAAACTATTCCGAATTTCCTTGCCCAGAATTTCTCTCCTGAAAATCTTAAGCCTTATTTACTTAAACGTGTTTCCATGCTTTATCTCTGAAAAAAAGAAGGGTAATGGAGTAAAGATGCTGCTCACTAATTCCGTTAACGTTTTTAATTTTGAAGTGGCCGTTTTCAGTTTCCTCCGTGTAAAGAGCTAAAAGAACATAATTAAGTCCTTGGGCATAAATGAACAGAACCCTCCGGATAAGGTCTCACCTTTCTAGAAACACAAACTAATAATAAAAAAGAGGCAGTGGTGCTAATTCTGCTTTATAGATGCACGCTACACTGCTAATTCGGCTGCAGTGCCATGCCATTTAGTCTGTGTAATGATAGGTTAACACTCTGCAAAGGTTTTTCTATTTTAATATCACAGCCAGAAGGTCGTTGCAGCCCAAGATGTTGGATGACGCCTAAGACATCCATCTGACTTGCCATTTTATAGTCATGTGGCCATAAACTAACTCCTTCAGTCATGTGCTGTACTTGCAACAGCACGCTCTACGTACAGTATCTTGATCTAAGTACACGGATGCTGTGGGTCCCGGCTTGTGGGAAGAGCTCCTAAAATAAACAAGAATGAGTGATCTATTATTACCAGATTGCATAGGATAAGAATCCTGCTGAGAACTCCCACAGGCCTATATAGGATGGGAGTTGGGCCCTACCTCTTAAACTTTAAATAAGAAATAAATTACTATTTTAAAAAAGCATTTGTTCCCTTTCAAGTTGCTGAAGGACAATTTGCTGGCATGGGTCTTTAATAAAGGGAGGCGACAGAAATAATCATCTCATGACTTTGTTAGGCTAGAAAATCACTGGGACTTCTATCCAGTCGTTGTTGTGAAGAGGTTTTTGTCTGTTTGTTTCATATCTATGAACACACGCACAATTGTTAAGAGGTTCTAGATGGAAAACTTAGCTTTGAAAAATCACTGATGATGCTAGCAGGCTACCCTGGACCATCTGGCTCCTTTGACAATATCCTGTTGTTATCGCGACTAAGGCCCAGGTTTCAAAAGCCACGTCGATCACACATTTGGAAGCAGAGGTGAATGATTCCACAGCACAAAGTGCATTCAGTCTGAAGCAGTTTACATAATACTTTTACCTTTTTTCTTGAATTTTTTTAGGCTTTCTTTTCTGATCGGCATAAATATATCAGGAACAATCATTAGTGTTGTGAAAATCATCTCCTAAATGAGTCGATCTAATGCTAATAACTGAACTGTCTCCTTTTTAATATTTAAGCTCTAAATGCACTGCAGAGGTAAATTGAGAAAGATCTGATAAAGGCCTGATGTGCATTAGTGAAACAGAATAGAATTTTTCTTGTCTTTACCAATATCCGTATTGTAATTTATATACAAAATTTTTTTTTGGTTTTTATTCATAATGATTTTTGTTAACAGGAGCTATTAAATTTAATAAAGCACATTCAGAATTGTCCATGGAAACTCATTTAGGTGCTGATTATCTTTGAAGGATAACTTGCTTCTATAAAGAAAAGCAAAAACCATATAGAGATGCTGTCTTTACAGCTGAAAGGCTGTAGGCCGTTTGAGTCATCTATTCGACAGGAACTGTAACTGCACTGGGGGACCATGCAGTCAGTCCCATCATTAGAAATTTTGGCCCCAGATAGTCTTGCTGGTATTAACAAGCCTGGCCTGTGCAGTCCCAGGGTCAGGGGGACTGACGCCCTTAAGTGTGGGACCATCGGCGCTAAGGTGTGTAAACTTAGGTGCCCTTGTAGTCTTTTATTATTTCTTAGCCATGAGCCTTTTAAACTTCGGTGGAAGTCCAGAGGAGAAAATAGAAAATATATAATAACCTTATAGGAACTATTCTATAAAACAGATTGGAGAAAATGTAATATAATTGGATTATATATAAGTAGATGGGAATTGTTTCTGAAGATGGGCTCTGTAAAGTACCTGGTGTTGGGAAAATTAAGTCCAAGGTTGTAGGGTTGAGCAGGTGGCCCAGTGTGGCTAGAGCATCCGTGTGGCTGCCCTGATGGCAGATGATGAGGTAAAGGCGGGATGTTTTCACCCAGACGGTGAAAGCCCGAATGTGTCCCCCCTAGGCCCTGGGCCCTTTGGTCTAGTGGGCGCTGCAGAGCTTTTGCAAGTTTTCTGTAGAGGAATCGTCATACCCGAGTTTAGAATGGAATCTGGAGCAGCACTGTGGATGATTGACAGGTGTAGAGAAGGTACTAGAGGCAGAGAGACCAGGAGGAAGATAATTCCAGCCAACCAGGCAAGACGTTGGGAGGCTCTGTTCAGGAGCAGTGAGCCTGGAAAGACAGAGAAACGAGAGGCATCCAGCAGGTTCCCACCCAGAGGACTTGGTGACTCAGGAGAAAATAATTCCCACATTTCTCTTGGGAAACTAGGCCGGTTACTAGATGGTACAGACTTCCTTCACGGAGACAGGGAAGGCAAGAGCAGAAGCAGGCCTTCAGTTCTGGGTGAGCAAGGTGAGATCTGGAAGCCATGAAAAAAGGACACATAAAGGCTGTACTTCATTGCTTTTTAAATGCAAAAAAAAATTACTGTACATGTTTTAAAGTTCACAATTTATTAAGTTATCTTTTTTCTGCTGTGACTTTTAGTGTCACCCAGAAACGAATTTGTCTGTGCACAAGCACAAACATCTGGGGCTGGAGATCAGAGCAGCTGGACCACAGGTCCGAGGATGGTTATCCCCACCCAGATGCGGAGAAACTGAGCCCTAGTCGAAACCAGCGTCAGCATCAGCATCTCAGAGTGCTGTAAACGCTGAATACCCTGGAACATACGGGAAAACCCTGCTGCAGTGCCTGGCACATAAAATGTGCTCAATAAATGGCAGAACACCTGCATTTGCATTAAGCGCAATATACAAACTAACCTTTCAAAGCTTGGGGTCTAGGACTTGGCTTTAATTAGAGCCCTCTCCTTGATTTAACCCCCAGTTTCTCATTCTTTCCTCGTGGCTCCTCTCTGCACGCCCCTCCTTCTACAGTCCTTTTGAGAACTTACTCTGCTGGTTTGTAGTTGTTCGTGTGATTTCCCTCTTTCCCCCGGCTTCTCAAGGGCAGGGACTACCTCACCATCATCGTCATCATAATGATAATAATAATAATAACTGTATGCTACCCTTTGCTAAGTTTTTCATCAATTTCATCCTTCCTTTTGGCGATATCACTATTATCCTCACTGTGTAGCTCAGGAGACCGGGGCATAAAGGGCTTGATATCCTGCCCAGGCTCACACCGCCAGAAAGGTGGAGCCGGTTCTCAAACCCAAGGGCTGAGAGTGCCCTTCCCCAGGGCGTGACGGACTCGGGCGCCAGCCCTCGCCCAGTTCGCCCAGTTCGCCCAGTAAGTGACCAGCACTCAGTAACTGCTCGTGAGATGATTGTACCACAAGGGAGAACTGAAAGGCTAGACCATGGCTGTTGATTCTGTGTACTGGGGAGTTTCTGAGGGAGAACTGCATGGTTAAGGGTGCAGCCCCTGGGGTCAGGATGCCAGGCTCGAAGCTCAGCTGTGTGACCCTGAGCAAGTGCACCTGCCCCACCTCCCTCACCTTCCTCACCTCCCTGTTTTCTCTCCATGAAATGGGATAATAATAGTGCTGACTTCATAGTGTGGGCCCACTGGAAGAGTCCAGTGAAGTCATTTGGTAAAACACTTAGAATAGTACCTGGTGCATTTTAAGCGCTCCGTAAATACTGCTTCTTTTTTAAACCTCAGCAGTCCTAGTTGAGTACCTTTATAGCAACAAATATAAACATTTGTTAAGTAAACTTCTTTGAACATATATATGAGCAAATACACGTGAACTAATAGGGTTTCTCAAAAGAGAGTGGCCAGAAATATTTTTCTTCGGGGGCAGGATTATTTGACCCATTTTAAATTAGCACATTAAATAAAACTGAAACCTAAATTACAAGACACAAAAGCAGAAACCCCAAACCAAATTTCAGATTTAAATGCAATTTTAGATTCTTTCTTCATGAGCTCATACCCTAGTACTCTGCTGGCACTCAGACAAAAGTCACCTGTGAATTTTTGAGTTACTGTTCTTTCCTACCTGGTTGGATTTATTGATCTGTGTTTTTCGGGGCAGATATAAATGGTTTAGGGTTATTTCCTGGTTTCTTCTTGTTCGGCTTGTTCTTTGGACTTGTTGAAACACTAACCAGCTTTTTAAAAATATTTTAAGTTTTTTAAAAATGTAGAAACCTTTTTTCTACTTCTTATAGTTACTATGAATTTTTTCCAGTAATCCTAAGTTACACAAAGGTTATCAGCAGATAAAGCTACAGACATCCATCAGCTTAAGATAATTTTGTGAATGCTTACGTCAGTCTTAAACAATGTAAAGTGTACTTGGTGCTTTCAACATAAACATAGCTTCTGAAATTAGAGTCTGTTTTCTTAATTTCTTCTTAGCCCAACAAATAAAGTAATCCACTGGGAGCTAGTAAAGCAGATGAATCAAGCAAGCGATGTTTTACTTTATTCACTGACACACTGAAATTAAGGCAGGGTATGCTTCAGAGTTCAGGTTGTGGTGCACACTTCCTGGGTTCACATCCTTGCTTCACCACCTGTTAGCTGGATAATCGTAAAAGGAGTTACCTAATCTCGCTAGGCCTTAGTTTTTGCATCTGCAAGTTGAGGCTAATGGTAGTGGCCACTTCCTAGGATGATGAGGATGAAATTAGAAAACCCCTGCAGTGTGTGTTAGCCTAGGGCCTGGAATACAGTAAGTAGCAAATATGTGCTAATTACAGCGCCATTTTCCAGGGCTCCTAGTCCTTGCCCTTTAAGGACCCTGCGAGGAAAACACATCAGCAGTAAAGACAGCATAACAGGGGGGAAGCTCTGGCACAGGCAGACACAGTGGAGGAGCAGGGGCGGTGCTCTGCCTGGAGGGCGAAGGACAGGCTCTCAGAGGTGGAATCTTCTGCGAGGAGCAGTTTCAGTGGAGTTACAATGGATGACACTAGACTGCAGTTAACAGTTATGTAGTAAACATTTTGGCTCAAATATCTTTAGCATAAATCAAGCCCAAGTCCTCAAGAGTCTTTAATTTGCCATCTGAGACAGGAAGAAGCTGAAACCATCTCTGAAAGACTTTGCAGTGTCTCAACACGCAAGTGCATGAAGACGCTTTCAAGGAGCCAGATTGTAGTGTCTCGTCTAACATTAAATTCTTAGTTCTACCGAAATTTCTGTCAGATAGAAGTCGATGAACGATTGGCTCTTTAATGACTTCTTGTAATTATTATCCTATTCAACGTTCAATATATGCCAGTCTAGAGATTACATAATGCGTTTTTGGGTGGATCTCTTGTCTGAGCATTTTTAACTTGCTGCAGAACATCCAAGGGACCACCGTGGACCTCTGCCCATCGGGGCTGTGGTTCTCAGCTCTGCCATGTCCCCAGGCCACGCTGTTCTGAGCTGGAAACAGCTGTGCCAGCTGGACAAACTGGATCAGGCCCATCTTTCAATCCAGTGGGTTCTTGGGGCCGCTCAGCCCATTGGCCATGATCTTGGCACGGCATTTAATAAGTGGTAACAGTAATACTTGCTAAATCTACCTGAAACAGACCTGAGTTATTGGAAATAACTACAGTTTTTCTCAAACAGAAGCAGATCACATTTGTGAGCAAAATAAAATCAATTATGAAGGGGTTTTGTGTTTTTTAAAATTTCACAAACTACAGCTCATTTTCCTAGACATGCATCTGGTATACTGCAAAATAAATACTAAATGAGAATATAGGGTCATTGTATGTGCAAGTATTATGAACAGAAAGACTGAATTCACAGATTTTAAACATTCTTATAAATTTTGCTATAAATTTTGGATTTTCAGTCCAAAATCAATTAGTCTTACTCGACAGAATCCTGCCTTTTCTTCCATAGTCTTCTTCTAAGTTTCAGTCTTGAGCCAGTCTGAAACTCACACTAGCTAGCAAGTCAAGTATAGGAGCTAGTTTGTATAATTAATTAGTTTGCAATTGAAAATCTGGGGCTAATACCCAATATGAATATTCATGTATTTCTTTTTACTCTTAATCGATGACCACACATAGCTTTTTACATGTCTTACTGTAATTTGCTATTGATAAAACCTTATATAAAATAGGCAATGTCAGGTTGTTCCCTGTGTGATTAATTTGTTATGATCTCCTTGAAACTGTCTTACATATTTTACTTTAGATTATACAGGGGAGTCTCATGATACGCTCAGAGAGACCTAAGGGAGAATCTTTTAATTTACCGGGTTTGGGATTCCCCCAGCCAAACTAGATCTTAACCCCAACTACTTCTAAGCAGAGGGAGACCGCAGTTGAAATGCAGAGAGAAAGACAATAGTCAATGTCCTCACGAGGATGTGCAGATTTTGCCTTCAGAACGTCCCTCAGTGTAAGGTGTAACACCACCGGATAAGGGAAGGGGAAGTTCAGCACCGGAGACAGTATTGTGTTCGGTGGCTGATGGACTGAAAATAGGCAAGACATATGTGAGAATCCAAATTTATAGCAGGGATTCAGACCCTTGACTTGTACAGCGATGACTCTACGTGTCATAAATCCTGCCCCAGACTTTGGATGTCTTCATTTGAAGACCATATTACTTCAGTAATCAATAGAACCTATAAATTAGTGTGTTAGCTGTCTGTCCTAGCTCGAGGAGCCAAGAGTAGTTCTGTCGAAGTCTAGCCTTCAGAATGATCCTCACTTGGGACAGTGGTGGTTTCTCTCACAGCCATCATCAGTGAGCAGAGAGAACTCATTCAGACTAGACGGTAAACAAAAAGAAGAGCCTCAAGGATACAATTAAGGAAAGAGTTTTAACCTGTTTTTAAATATAAGTGCAAAGTTGTGGATCATTACACAGTACTAATCCACTGTGATTCTATTTGTCACATGGAGGAGATAAAAAGGTTTCATAGTAGGAGTTTGCGATTAGTTACCCTGGTATCTTTTTTTCATGTCTCAGGAAGTAAAGCTCCCCTCGTTTTTTTGTTCTTGTTTTTGTTTTTGTTTTTTTTTCAAGGAATTGGTCTGTTGCTGCATGGCACCTGGTAGACATGGCCTTAGTGCTCGCTGGCAACCAGCTAAGAAATCCGCCTGAAAGAAAGGGTGTGAGGGGCAGGCGGGGCAGGCCAGTCACCTTGGCTCCTGTCCTCTGCTGGCTGCTGCCTCAGCGTGTAAACCTGACTCCTGTGGAAGGGGCACATAACCAGGCGAGTTGGTGCTCCCCGATCTGGAAGGAACACTCCAAAATGACAGTACCTGGCGGCAGAAATCAGAACACGGTCACCATATAGGGAGTCTCCTGGCTCCACAGAAACCTCCAGACACTTTGTTTTAGGAGTCACAGCAGATGCCAGAAACGGTGACTGTACCTCTGGCTCCTAAATCCTACCTCCTCCAAGGCCCTGATGAAATGCTGTCCTGCCCACCCCCGACCACATCGCCTTCATCCCTCACCCACCAGGTGCCCCGTGTCATGGTCTGCGCCCGCTTACGGCACTTAGCGTCCCCTGCTTTGTGTGACTGGGTTCACGTGTGTGTCTCATCTAAGCCTGACCTTGAACTCCTTCCGCAAGGAGGATGCTGTCAACACTGAGTCGGGCAGGGGTCTCCGCTCCCCGAGCCGGCACAGGTCCTGTTAGGAGAAGGCGAGCACACTGAACCAGAGCACCTCACTTAGTGTTTTCTTTATTCTGAGAAAACTGTCAGGCACTCGCTGGGCGTTTGGCACTCTGGATGCAAGAGTACACCTTCTGGTGAGAAACACAGACTCCCAACTAAATAAATGCAGCGTGAAAAGTGCCAGGAACACAGTCCATAGAAAATACTCTGAGTGGGTGAAGAAACGAGTTGCTAGTTTTGCCTGGTGGCTAGTAAAGGTCAGAGTCTCTCAAACCGGGTCCAAGTCCCACAGGATGGACCCAAGGGGAGTTCTGGGCGTCTCGGAGGTCAGGGAGCTGAGCTTTAAGCACCTGCCTGGAGGTACCAGAATCTGGCAGAGATACACGAATGAGATAAGCTGGTACCTTTCCCTTTCCTCTCTTGCAAATTGAAGAGTTTCTGTACCGCCTCAGATCCTCAAATAGCTGTGAGTTGCAGTTTCTATAAAGTTGACTGGGATTCTTTTTTTTTTTTTTTTTTTAATGGCTTTCAGATGGTATAGGAGCTCTTAGCAAAACTCTGTGGTCAGTTCATTTAGCATGAAAGGTCTAAGTGCAGTAAATCCTTGTTAAATAGATATATAATAGATTACCCTATGGGGTGTGAAAAATAAAATTCTGGTTATGCATAAAACTTCATCTTAGATTTAGATGGTAAACTTCTCTCAGCCCTAATATTTCCACATTGAATCATTCAACAAACGTGCCCTGAGGGCCTGAGTATGCCAGCTTTTGTCCCTGGAGTTGGGGGCACAGCCCCCAGCTCCGTCAGCCTCCTCTGCAGACCTTTGCCAGCAGCGAGGGGCGAAGGTCAGGAAGCCATCCCACAGCACCGTTCCTATAGTGGTATTTACCAAGCATCCAGAGACCGAAAGTTGAATGGCAAAGTAGAGAAATGAGATGACTTTCTAGATAACCCAGTTGAGAATTCCATTTGGGAGGGGCAGGGCCCCCAGTCCTCCCCACATCATCTGAATAATTTCAGCCCTTCCCTGAGCCCTTTGACTCTGACCATCACACACCATGGACATAGCTGGGCATTATGAGAAGCAAGAGAATGAACAAAAATAATAACCCCTATTCTCCAGGAGAAAAACTAAACCCAAATCCTCACATGACTCATAGGATTTAGGAAATCTAAAGTAGTGTCAGGTTTGCAGAGTTTCAAATATGATAGCTAAGAATAAGCTTTTATAATAGAGCTTAAGTCATGTTTCCTTTGGACTTTTTTTCTAATGAAAGCTTAACCAACTGCATTTCTTCATGTTAAAGTTACTAAAGTCATTATGTAAGTCGTAGCAGAAAATGACTTCACAGGTGATGACTAACGGACTTCTAATTAACGAGAGTTTATTGAGTGCCTACTATGTGCCAGGCTTTAGAGATACGAAGCCTGAGTTCCAGGCATCAGAAGAGCCTCCATCTAATAAATAACTGTAATTAGACATATAATGGTATCTATAAATATAACATAAAATGTATTATAATAATTTTATAGATATGTTATAAAAACATAATGTGAAAATAATAGACATAATAAATACAGTCATGTCAGATAAATAGCCGTGACAAAGAGCACGCAGCCGCCTCCTTGGGAAAGAAGGCGTTAGGGACGGCTTTGAAAAGGGAGTGGCGTAAGCTGTGTTGCAAGATGGGAAGGCCATTGCAAACACCCATGGTGCGCCCACAGAGAATGTATTTTCAGTGTCTGAGTTTATACGGTAGAGTCCAAGTTGAAAGGCACCTTATCGGTCTTCTGATCCAGTGTCCCAGCCAGGAAGTCCCCAACAGATTTTCCTCCCAAAAGCAGGGGTCAGGGGTGGGCTTAAACTGCCTGGGGCAGCTGCTCGGCAGTGTTGTTTATTTTAGGTATTAGTTGGCTTAAGTCTTCAGTGGAGGAGATAAATACAGTTGCATAGGTAAAAAGCACTGGTCTAGTACAGCTCCATGTGCGTGTCCTTGGGCAAATGAGAGCAAATTATTTAACGTAGGAGAAAGTGATCTGTAAACTGCAATGTGCTGAGTACATGTAAATTATTTTTAAGTCATTTTTGTTATGATCTCTTGGGCGCCTGACTTCCTTCATTTACAAAATGAAAATGTTTCACCCAGGAGTCTCAAGTCCCCTCTATAGCTCTAAAATTAAATGCTTTGGTGATTATCCAGCTTTCTCTTGACTGTTTCTAAGGACAGGAATGCCTTCTCAGCGTACTCCCTTCCACTGCTGTGGACAAGGACTTAATATCGGCATTAGAGCATCCTGTTTGGGGAATTATAACTAGTAACTGGTTTTGTAAGTTGCAGACCCCAGCACACAAAGCCGAGGCTGTGCGGTTTGCAGGATTTGTGGACGTTGCAATCAGTAGTGATGTTTTTGTTGTTGTTGCACATTGTGCCCAAAGTCAGTTGCTTCAAATCTTGCTTTTAATGACACGTTTATGTTCTTTTGGTAGCCAGAAGTGCAGCTTGCTGAAGGCTTCGACGTGTTCATGCCTAAATCTCAGCTGGACTCAATATTGTCAAACTACACTCGCTCAGGGAGCCTTCTGTTTAGAAAACTGGTGTGTGCGTTTTTTGATGACAAGACTTTGGCTAACTCCTTACCCAATGGGAAGAGGAAAAGAGGACTCAATGACAACCGGAAAGGACTAGACCAAAATATTGTGGGTGCAATAAAAGGTTGGTCTGCATCATTTCATTTTACGGGTTCTTTGTTAAGCTTTGTCTTCATTCCGTAAAGACGCAGCTGAAACTGTGGCAAAGAGCTAGAGATGAATTTAACATGTGGTTGGCCATTTGCCCGGCAGCAGGGCTTTTGGGGGCGTGAGCTCCATAACTCTCCACCCCAAATACCGCTAAAATTTGCTATTTCATGGTGATGTTAGTTTGTTAAAAAGCATAACTTAAGAGCCAGTCTGATCTACTGCAGAACCAAAAAGTTTTTCCTTAATTAACTTTGAAAATGAAGATATTTTTCCTGCCAGTAAAATCAGAACAGGATTTTTGCTGAGGTTTTTTTTGCTGTAAGAATAAAGCTATGATGCATTTTTGAAAATAAAGTTCAGAAGTTGCTTTAGCACGTCACTGCTTCTAAAGACATTTTAAGTGGAAGTGAACCCACTGTGAAGCCAAACCCTACTCTGCTCCCTCTGGTTTTGTAACATGGAGTCATGCCAGTTACATGCAAAGAGGACCACGGGTCTCCCTCTTAAAAATTGCAAACTGTGTCTGAATTCCACACATCATGAAAGCCATGCACGTATGAGTAAATATTCATTTATGTCCACTTCCACATCCTAGATGTATTTTTTTTATTTCTTAATTTTAAAATGTCCTTATTCAGGACTCTGATAAGTGTAATTTTAGGTAATAGATTTTAGTAATTTAATTTTAGGTATTTAGATGCAATTTTCAGAAAGAATGTAAATGAGTTCTCAGATACAAACACAACTGCCATGAAAATGAAGTTTGGGATCTGGCCTTAATTGCCCTGGAATCACTGAGCAGAATGTTCCTCAGTGCCCAGGTCCTGTGTCGTTTGGCTGTGGCTGGGACTGACACACAGTCACCACCACCACCCCCACTCCTGGTCCCCGCTGTCATGCAAAACGAGTAAATGAATTTAACAGTGCTTAAAGGGTACTTGGAAACCCACAATTAACTTTTCAAAATAATACAATTTTTAAATGGAGTTAGCAAGTACCAGGCAGCTTTTGTTCATGGCCAGAAGGACATAAGCCCTCACTAACAGAAAATTTCTCATTCTCCAACAGAGTTTTTTCACTTAAAGTGACAGTTGAGTTGTATTAAATAAGCCACAGAGATACCACAATCTCTGCCATTTCTGAAAAGAATGATTCAGCCTGGAGCGACACTAAAAACAAGATTACAGAATTTGAAAAATAGTCAGTGATGTAACCAGGACTTGCTGAAGTGAAGAAGGGTTCCATTTGGATTTAATATGGCTGGGGCTTCTGGAAACACGAAGGTCAAGGCTGAGATGCTTTTCAGGCTGACGCTTTTAAACGTGCTGAAATGTAGCCAGGGATTGTTTTAATTTTCTCTTTTTCTAGGGCAGTATATTAGCAATATGAAAATGTTTGGAAATTAGGGAATCATAAACGACCGTGTTGCATTTTAATGACGGTAGGAGAGTTACCCTAATTGATGAGAATGAAATCTGTCATTACGAGCACACTGGTACAGTTTTACTCCATCACTTTCAACCTGGACAGACTGGACCTCATACAGTGGTTTGAAAAACTCATATAGAGAACATGCCTTAATTTTCTTCACGGCCACACTCTTTAGCCAGAAATAAAAATGACAGTGAGGCTGCTTCTGCTCTTAATACATAATCAAGCAGATTATTCAGGTCAGAGAACTTAAATTTTCCATACCTTCTTTTATCGTTGAATTAAACCTGGCATTAGAATTCTTTTAGAACAAAGTAACTTTAAAACAGACACAAGTCCGCCCATAAGCCACCAGCAACCTGGGTCAACAGATACTGTATGTTCACTTGTTTACTCACAGTGTTGATTTGTAGAAAGAGTTTTACTTTGATTTTTTGTTCCTGATTACAAACTAATACCTGCTTGTAAAAAAAACCCAGACGGTAGACAAGCATAGACACTGAAAGGCCTCCATCATCCCGGTCTGCAGAGGGTGCTGGTACCGTCCTACAGGCCTCATTCAGAGCATGAATGTGGTGTCAGCTTTGTCTCTCTTGCGAGAACGTTCTGCTCGTGCTTTCACCTGACTGATTCTGACCGTTTCTTACAAGCGTCTCGAGGACAAGCATCGTCTTCTTACTTTTTATTCCCTGTTGCACGTCAGGGAGAGCTCCGCACACAGTCGGGTTTGCGCAAGTGCGCGCTGCGCGAGCGAACGGACGTAGGTTTTTGTCTTCCGTCTCGGCTCTGCCCTTAACCCATGGACACAGTGGGTCTAGTGTGAAACATCCATTCTCACACCTGGTTTGGCATGACTGACGTCAAAATGTTGCTGTAAATTTCCACCAATTAATAAAGTGCCAATGAAAGCATTAAAAAATGGAAACTAAAATTGAATATAAATTTGAATACAATTCTCTTAATTCCCTAATACTTTTTGCCTTTACATACCATACTTCGACTCGTTAGAAGTGTATTAACCCACATACTGCAATATAAAGTGATTTTTGGAAGTAACTCTTCATTGAAGGTCTTTTGGGGGGCGTTATTATTTTATTTCTAGGTTTATTTACTAATTTTTTTAATGGAGGTACTAGGGGGTTGAACCCAGGACCGTGTGCATGCTAAGCACATGCTCTACCACTGGGCTATACCCTCCCCCTGGAAGGTCTTTTTTTTTAAAGAGAGAGAATCACACAAAATGTAGTAACACGTATACATGGGAGAAATCCAGGAAATCTGAGTAACTCCTAATTGAAAGTCGTATATAATAATTATACCCTGTTTTTCTCGCTGTTGTTAGAGTTAGAAATATATTTCCCTAACCAGGTCTTTTGAGTCTGAGCAATCTGGGAACGTGATAAAGTGTTTTCTTTCTACATCATAGTGGCAAGGCTACTTGTGTTACCACTACTGTCTACCACATACTTTGAAAAGATTTTGCAAATGTTAAATATGTAGTCTTTCTTCCTCCATCCTTTATGGGATCGTGCACCAACACTAGATTAATTTGAAAATTTCCACACCCTAGTAAGATGCAAAGATGAGTCGATTATCTGTAAGATTGTGAAAATGAAAACAACAGTGAGGGCTGGATTTTTTTTCAAACTAAGTGATAAGGTTGGTTAGAATTGGGAAAAAAAGATGAAAGAAAACCTGTAAAATGCTTATAAGTAGGAAGAGAAATGAATAGAAGAAGCAGAGTTTATTGTGGGACTGTTAACATAGCTCTTTGTGGTGATAATTAATATTCCCCATGACAGTATCTTGAAAATAAAATACAAGCCTCTTTGTAGAGATCACGTTTTTCACATAGTTTCATCTGTGTTATGGTGGCTGACACTTACTGGTAATTCATTAAAAATTCATTTATAGGTATGACCCAACGTATTGATGATGAGAGGGTCCTTAATGAGAAACAGTCACCTGAGCACTTTAAGTTTAACTCTGTGAAGAAGCAACTTAGGCCCTTATTAAGTGAAGTCTCAGGTTTTGGTGCTGAGGATAACTTAGTGTCTCAGATTGACTTTGGGACTGACAGTATAGCCAGGACACAGAGTGGAGGTCAGGACTCGGGCGTACGCTCCTCCCGTTAGGCTTTACCTGCTGCAGACCATCTTGTCTCGATGCCCTGTGCCGGGAGACCGTGCCGGGTGACCTAGCGAGAGGTCATACTGACCTCATCTTTGCGTCTCTGGATGCTCTTCAGAAAGTGTGGTTGCAGTGGAGCCATTTTTAGAACCTGGGCTGTGATTTTTAATTCAGCTTCATAGTGATTAGTTGAGAATGTTCTGTAGATTCTTGAATCCTCTTGCATTCAAAGGAAATGATGTCTGCTTGTCAAGTGCAAGAACCACTCTCCTGCCCTTAGTTCACTCTGTGCAACAGCCGAGGCAGCGCAAACTGCACTGCTGCTCTCGGGGCGTCCGGGCTGATGACCCGCCGGGAGGGCCCGCGGGGAGCGGAGCATCCCCAGAGGAGCCCTCGCCGGGTGGGGACGCTCCCGGCACTAAGCCATGCTCCTTACACGTCATGGGACCTCATCCTCCCATGGGCTCTGCTCAGCACACCACCAAAACCTCTCTTCTTATTTCAGCAACTGTAGAGACACGTAGGATCTATGTTTGCCATTTTTAGAATGCCTTTATCTTCCACTTTTATTGTACATCATCACTCACTTCCTTGGATTTATTCCCCCAGAAGTGAATAGCTGTCTTCTATCTGACCTTCAACAGACTTTAACATGTTTGGGGGGTGGCATCTACATCTGATTTATTGTTTATTTCTTGACAGTAACTTCTGTGCATTCGGAGATCTCCCTGTAGGAACAAGCCTGACTCATCAGCTTGGATTCAGATACCCCTTATGATGTTGATGATTTTAGTTCCACTTACAGGAGAGGAAACTGAGGCTTTGAGAAGTTAAGTAAATTAAAGCAAATGGCTAGTAAGTGGGAGAGCCAGGAGTTAACCCGAGGCCTCTCTGACTCCAAAGCCGCTGTCTAGCACACTTACTTTGTTCCTTCTGTGAGGACTACTTGAAAAGAAGGAAAGCTATCCCAACTTTAAATTTCTGTCTTAAAATTTAGCATTTGGGGTTCTCTGTCAGTTCCATGGGGAAGGCGGCCGGGCCAGTGGTCCACAACGACCAGTGGGTTGTTGGGTCACATTCAGAATGAACCTCTAGGTAAAACGTAGCTCTCCTAGGGCTTATTGACATGCTTCAAGGGCAGGTCTTCCTCTGAAGGCAGTGGGAATCAGCCCCATCCCGGTGGGGAGGCAGAGAAGAGTGTGACCCCCTCCCAGGGAGAAGGACGCTTCCGAGACTCTTCAGTACAGACAGCCGCAAAGAGCGAGCTGGGAAGCCGCACTGCATGGAGGCGGTCTTCCCAAGGTGTATGTAAATTAAGTTCTAGTTGAAATATTTGGCCGTTGGAACCCATAGACAAGTGCTTTCTTTCAAGAATCCTTTTGGAAGATGGATAATTAACTTATCTGTTCATATTTTTAGCTGTCAGATCAGCTTGGAACAGGCTAGACCTGCATGATATTTAACAACAAAGTAAGAACTAACGACTATGATTACATCAGGGTACAGCTTGTCTCCCGGCTCGTGGATGACTGTTGCCTCGTGGTGGAGGTCGTCTGTATCCGCCCACTTTTTATGGCAGCCCAGTGACAGGTGGGTGATGCGGAATCTTGGCCAGTCCATACATAGAGCCCCGTATGTCCACCCCCTTTCATAGCTGTTGTCGGATCTTAGTGTGCGTAAGAATTAACCTGAGGTTTTGGTTCAAAATTTGGATTTCTGGGTCCCCTCCTTGGAGACTGATTCCATAGACGTTCGGTAGTCCCAGAAATCTGAATTCTGAGCAGGCAGCTGCAGGTGAGTCTGGTGCAGGCTGTCTCCTGGCCACCCTCGGAAGAGCCGTGCTGTCCCAGCCCTGATTGTAATGCTGGTTCTGACGAGTCATGATCTGTGAGGCACACACGACAGCCCTGCACAAGTCCATCTCCCTCCTCTGCTGCTCAGAGCAGCCCCTTCCTGAAGGCTGCCCTCCATCCCTCCTGGAGCAAAGGAGAAGGTAGTGTGTGTCAGAGCCTCTCACCCTTTCAATCTCTGGGGTTCAGCTGACCTTTTTCTGTTGTGTGACACAAGGGGGCTGGTTTCAGACGTGCCTGCGATGCTTCCCCAGGACTTGAGTGATTAACTGCCCAGTTTACCAGAGTGGAAGAGGGGTGTTGCCAGACTTCAGCCCAACTCTAACATGCAGTCACTCAACAAACATAGTTTTCCATGATGCCCTATCATTGTGACAGAAAATGTCATCTCTGTTCTTGGCAAGCACTCAGCCAGGCTCCTCGATTGCATATCTGAAGCCCGCATCCAGCCAACTTCTTCACCCAACAGTGTGATCGAGAAGACTTGGTCTCTGCTGCTTTACCACTACTAGATAAATCGGGAGAACGCCGAAATGTTTTCAGCATTTTCACTGATGTCGCAAACTTAGACATCATCGCAGGCATGACATTTCTGGGAAGGACACTGGTGCTTACTGCCCACCGACTGAGCCAGGACGAGGATGGTGACAAGGATGAGTGAGGCATGGCCCCTGAGCTTAAGGAATGTGCATCTGGTGTAGACGGTGAGCCGGACCCAGAACCGTCCTCCAGTATGGAAGAGAATCAGTGCCCAGTGCCCGTGGCTGACCGGCGGGAAGAAGCACAGGAGCTGGAGATCCCTGTAAGACGCAGGGCAGGGGGCGTCTGGACTAGACCTTGAAGCATGTGTGCCAGGTGCAAAGAGAATGGAAAAGGTTAACTCACAGAGTAAGTTTCCTGAGGCTTAAATGAAGTAAGAAATTGGGTGAAAGCCTTTCGGCTCCAAAACCCTTGAAAGTCTTACTCTGAGTGTTGAGCCTTCAGTCCCCACCAACCTGTGCACCTTGACATGTTTAATGTCATGAATAATAAGCGCCAGGGGCTGTCAAGCATGGCTGTGCTTCCTACAGCTGCTTCTTACAGCTGCCTCGGCCCCACTCCAGGCGTAAGGAAGCAGAATCCCTGGGGTTGGGGCCAG
Organism: Camelus bactrianus; assembly: GCF_048773025.1. Classification (NCBI taxonomy): domain Eukaryota; kingdom Metazoa; phylum Chordata; class Mammalia; order Artiodactyla; family Camelidae; genus Camelus; species Camelus bactrianus. The sequence continues at coordinate 9,287,356 of NC_133573.1, forward strand.
AGTGAATGGCAAGACTTCCCCTGCTTTGTCCTCCATAAGCTCAGAAAAGGGACCTCCCCTTTCTCAAAATCACAGATCTGTCTGTTTGAGGCACAAGGAGCAAAGGGGGACGTGGAGAAATTTGGTAGGAAGAGGGTTGTGGCTTTTACGATCTTCCTTCAACCCGTCACACAAAGGACGGGAACCCACTGGAGATTCACTTGGAGAGATTCAGTTCTGACTCCCAGGCACCGACGTCTTCCCAGCCCGCATCACGGCACTGCGGTCCCACCCTGCATCACGGCACCGCGGTCCGGGATGACATCAGCAGCCTCCTGTCAAAAGAGCTGAGTTTCTGTGGCACAGACAGGGCCACCAAAGCACGACTGCGCGTCGTAGTCTGTTGATTTGTATGTTCATCATGATGGCTTTCTGGCAGATGCAGGTCAGCTGGCCAGAGGAAGGGGCACCTGTCTAATTTGCATAATGGCACCACATGGGCTGGCCCCGGCCCTGAACCCAGAAAACAACATTTTCTGCATAGCCCAGTTCCTGTTTCTTCGAATCCCTGAGTTGTGCGGCTGATTTTAAACGCTCACCAGCATCTTCAGGTAATGCAACATCGCTCCTGTTTTCTTTCCTGTTGTAAAGAAGCAGAATTGTATAATAAGTCAAAATTGGTCAAATTACATTCCTCAGAGCTTTTCTCCTGGCCCTATAGTTGGTGCTGGTGACCTGGCGATTGTTTTCATTCATTTCCGTAAACAGTTACTGAGTGTCTTGTACAAGGTATGCATCAGGAATCCGAGAGGCTCGGGAACTGATGTCTGCTTGGATCTCTGCCCTATAGGTGCATATGCAAATGATCATGGGATATTTGCTGTCCCCATAGGACTATGGACTGATGGTAAGTCCACAAAAAACTCAGGATATATGTCAGCTTCCATTAAGAAAATGCCTCAAAATCCATAGACCTTTGTTGCAAATGGAACTGAAAGCTGTCATCGACGGTGGTTGCCTTTAAGACATCCTTGTGTGCGAGCAGGCAGAGCAGGGCTGCATCTGTCCCGTTCAGACACCCTTGGAAGAGAGAGACCTGCCTCCTGGAATTAGTCAGGGCTCCTCACCGACCGCTCCCTGCAGTCAAGTCTGCGGTTACATTGGCTGTGTTTCCAGGTTCTTCTGTCCTGCATCTGGCTCTTGGGTAGACTGTGCTGCCTCTCTGTGATCAGCTCCAGGGACTTCTCAGAGCCTTAGCATCCCTCACCCACCCTGTCCCCTCGATCACAGAGTAAACCCAACATGGGTATGTCAAGTACGCGCCTCCCCATACCTTTTCCTCGCCACCCATACCATTCTGAACCAGCTCAGCCATCTACAGCCAAGAGGGAGCAAATCCTAATTAGGAATGTGGACAGGAACCAGGAGCACACGAGACAGTTGACAGTGGGGACTGAGACACACAGGACATCCAATCACAGGACATGAGGGCCTGGCTGGCCTCTTTCTAGAGTCCGGAGTGGTCCTTCTTATCCGCACGGTGCATCACCTGAGGGGTGGCACGGGGCTTCTCATGCCAACACCCCCTTGCAAACACATTATTTCTGACAGAGGCATCACTGTTCTCCTGCTCTTCAAGTTTGAAAGCTCAGAATCACCGTCAGTGCCTTTTTTCTGTCTGCCACTAACCCTGCTTAACCAGCCACCCTGTCCATTCTTTTTGCCCCTGCTGTCCTGTTCACTGGTCCTCACCTTCTCTGACACTATCCTTGTCCAAATGTCCATCACCTTGTCCTTGAAGTTCTGCAAAAAAAAACTTAAAATATCCTCCTTGCCCCTCATTTCTTCTCCTCAGTCACACTGTGTACTGACAGCCACTTGTAAAACAAGGTTGCGTGACATTTGTCTTACCTCCTCTTCACCCACTACGTCAAGTGCACACTCTGGCCCTTTCCAGAATTGCTGCAACTCGACTTCCTTCTCTTTGCAACCGTATTTCCCAGCCCTTCTCCCGGCGAGCCAGCCCAGCAGTGACACTGTGCTCATTTGGACTCTGAGTTATGCTATGTTCCCCGGGGACACAGTCCTCTCTCTGTAGACAAATCCAACTCGTTCTTCTTGGTCCAGCCCAAGTGTCATCACCGCTGCCAGGAGACTTTCTCCTGATGCCTGAGCCTCCACTGATTTCTCCTTTTCTAAACTCCTGTAGAACATATTACCTTTATACAGTTTAGCAATACATCCTAACCCTTAGCTCTGCTACTCGTGGTTTATGTGGAGGATGACTGTATCATTTATTGCCAAAACCGGGACACTTCTGAGAGTGAAAATGGTGCTGCTAATCATTCCACCGGAAAAACAGACATTTTGAACTGTCCTGGGCAAAGCTGGATCTACGGTCATCCTACTTGTGTTCGGACATCTCATCTTTCCAACAAGGCTGTCAGCTCCTCTGGGGCAAATCTGACGTGGGGAACACTTGCTTTGCATATTCCTCGGGACATGAAGCATAATTAATGACCCATAAATACAGGAAGGAAGGGAAGAGAGACGGAGGTAACCGGGCAATCCATTCATCCTCACGAAATAAGTGGTTTCTTAAAAATCAAAACACAACTCCACTGGTGGATGTGTACAGGGCACGAATCACGGGGCAAGCGTACAACTTCTCCACGGCACGTTGGAAGAGGGCAGCTGAAACCTGAGAAGGCAGAATATAAGTTTGAAAATGAGAAGAAACAACAGCCACAGACAAGTCAAGCGGTGCAGAGCAATCGAGGACGGTATCAGTCTTGTCAATCAAAGCCATCAGGGCAGTCCTGAGTGCAAGACCCAGTTGTACTCAGTGCGGTTGTCATTAAATATCAAAGAGCAGCCTTCACAAGACACAAGATAGAAAGTGTAGTTTGTCACCGTGTCTTTCGTGCCACAGAGTCATCATCTTCAAAAGGGAAAGTGCAGTCATTTTATTGTGGGGTTTTGATTTAAATAGACCTCACAATGGAGCCCCTAAGCAGGCTAAAGCACCATTTTCTGGTTTTAGCATCTTAAGACCTCCTGATGTATCAGTATACTTGTCCGTCCCTGCGTTTTTTAGCATCACAGCACCTCGGAGCCTCAAAGAGAGAGTATCAAAGAAAAGTTTACGAACTCTTTTATCGGCAGCCTCAACGTCAGCCCACGATCTTCTTAAAGCTGATCTCAATTGGAAAGAAGTTGTCACCATTCAAAAAGAACAGAAAACACAGTCCTAGCTCTGAGGCATCCGCCCTGCGGTAACGCCCAGCATCTTCACCCCGACGTTCACAGCGCAGCAGCCACAGGGGAAGGAGGCAGGGGTGGGGCGGTGTGTTGCCCTGATCCCTCCGGGCGAGACCTCATCCACCTGCTGCTCCCCTGGCTCTCCATTCTTGCCCTTCCCACCTTGGCCACCTCTCAGCTGAGGTGGTTGTGAGGGAATACAACGGTCCCTGAACTTCCCAAATGTGTCGTAACCCATTCTGGGACTCTGGCTCTTACTGGCTAGCGGCGAACTCAGGACCTCGTGAAAGGTCTTCAAAAAGTTTATGTGCCAAGAAACCCTAGCTTTAAAAAAGGAGAGAAAACTCAGCACTCTTTCCTCATCTGTTTCTATAAAGGACAGGTAAACAGGGAAGGGTTCTGAGAAGCGCTGCCTGGGCACGGGCGTACGTGGGATTTCACGCCGCTGCCCCACTTCTGGAACTGAAGATTGCCAGTCTTTTCAATTTTGTTTCACTTGACCCCCTCAGTTCCTGATCTACGAAACAAAAGAGTTCTGCTATATCCAAGATGCCTTCCAAGTAGAATTTCTATAAATCTATGATCTTGAAACATTTCTCTTTCCCAGAAAAGGGGTGTAAATAGTAAAACACCATTACATCAAAGCTTGTTATTAACCAGATCTTAATATTCAGTGGATTTCATTCATCCCCTTGAAACACATCAAGCATATTAAGCAAACGTGTTGCAGCACAGTGAGCCCAAAGGATGGTGCTCATTGTATTTCCGACTAGTTGCCTCACAGATGAGCTCTGTTGAGGGCTTCCTTCAAGAGCAGTCAATGAAAATTAACTTTGTTTAATGTCAGACCCCACTAAAGCCACTTCCTTTTAGACAGAGACGCCACTGTAGCAAAAACTGAACAAAGGAAGACAAGGGACATTGTCCTTTTCCTCCAGACTGCTCTGGCCTCAAATCTTTGAGAATCACTGTGGTTCAACAAGATGGTTCAAACCTTAAAATCCCACCAGTTTGAGAACAACAAAAGGAGCATCGTGGGATGTACTCCCGACTCTGCCGCTTAACGTCTTGAAACATGACCTTCTCCTGAAAAAAGAAAAAAAGGCTTGGCTGATTTTTCAAGTCTCTTCCAATTCAGAAATTCTGTGGTTCAGTAGCTTTTGTCCAAATTCTCGTAATTAAATAAATATGACTGGGAATCAGGTTTATGGGTATGTAAGTTCCTTTCCATTACGACAACCAGCTGAAAGTTACAGCCCTGCCCCCCCCCCCATAGAAGGAGCAGCACGCAGGGACAAAGTACCCATGGTCGTCGTGGCCAGCTGTGACTTGGCCAGACCAGCCGACTGGCCTGCAGTCTCCTGCCCGCACAGTTCAGTGGGATATTCTGATTTCATTAATAAGTGCATCATTGTCCGCATGACTGTGTTTTCTTAGCTTTACCTGTCATCTAAAGACTTCATTTTTTGGGGTGCATTAGTTGAACTGTGCTAAGTCTTATTGTTGACTCAAAACCTGAAATGACCCTCAGGACTCAGTGCATTTCAAGACTAATGCTTATTTATTGAAGAATTTCTTCCTTCAATTCTTTGACCGGAGAAAAAGTACCTCAGATTTCTTCTTTCACAAACGAGACGTTCGTGCTCCCGGTTATGTGACGCACCGAGTGAACAAGAGAGCTGTGGTCTCTGCCTTGTTGAGTTTATAGTCTGGATGATCAGTAGATGGTATTATTTAAAAATAAAAAATCAGGCAGGGAGGTCTTGCCTGAGAAGGTCCCTTGTCAGCCGAGACCTTCAGGATGATGGAGTCTTGCCTTCCCCTGTTCCTCCCACTGGGCAAGTCACCCCGTCTGCTCCTGGCTCTGTTTCAAAGAAAGCTTTTGGTGCTCGTCCCAAGAGAGCGTGTGTGTGGGGAGTGTTCTTGAGACCGGTCAGCACTGACATCTTCCTGGCCTCATCCTAGGAGAAACTTTCTGATGTGTTCATAGGCTGATTGAAGAGCGGCCTTTGTCCCCATCAGCAGTGAGCAGTCTTGAGGTCAGAAGTGGAAAGCATCACACTCCGCTTCATCGTGAACGTGCTGACATTTTCTGAGGTTCCTTTTTCTCTCTGTCTTACCGCTGAGACTGAGAACAGATGTTGGATTTACTTCATCACCCCTCCTGCCCCCCCAACCCCACTCCTTTCTTTTTTTTTTTTGAAGAATCAAAACATCTTTCCACCAGACTCCCTCCTGCTCCAGACAAATGTGAAGTTGGTGTGAATCTTCCCCATTCATTTTTTTCCCAATTTTACTGTTTAAGTGTGTGCACTCCATCACATTTACTGCTGTTTTGTGAATTTGCGAGTCTACATACCCAGCTTCACACTGTAGTTTGGCAAGTTTGTGTCTTGTTTTTCAAGTTTACCCTACATTATGAATCTAGTTTATTCATTCTTTTAAAATTTTGTTTATTTATTTGTTATTGTACTATTTTACTTACTTTTTGGCGGTGGGGGGGGGATTGGGTTTATTTTTAGCGGAGGTACTGGGGGTTGAACCCAAGAAAGACATGCATGCTAAACATGCGCTCTACCGCTTGAGCGATACCCCCCCCCTTAGTTTATTCATTTTAGCTCTTCACCACTGTATAAAAAAAGCACTTTCTTTCCCCAGCCTTGAGAGGCAAGTGAGTTCTCCTTTTTTGTGATTATCCGTGGCGGCCGGCAGGCAGTGGGACTGAATCACAGGGCAGAAGTTGTGTCATTGCCCCTTAGCGTTGACAGATGTCTCTCTGAAGTGACTGGGACCATTCAGACATCCACCAGCGATGGATACAAAATCCTGTTTTTCCTCATTCTCGCCAGCATCTGGTGTGAACAGACTTTTACTCTTTGCCCGTCTGATTGGTACTGAGCAGCACCTCCATGGTGGATTCCGTGATAATTAACATCATTTCATGTTTATTACTGTTTGGTTATTTTGCTCTGTGAATTTCCATCCTTCTCCTATTTTTCCATCAGCTTGTTCTTTCCTTATTGACTTAGGTGAATTCTTTTGTCAGTGATGGGGTTAAAAGTATCTTTGCTTATTTTCCAGCCTGAGAAAGCTCTACCCACAAAGCTGTTTTATCATACCCAAAGTTCTGATTTAACAATCAGATAGATTACTTTATGCTTTGTGCATTTCTTGTGCTCATTTTAAGGAATTCGCCCTGCCCTGAATATGTAATCGTAGTCTCTTGTTTTGGGTTTTTTTTTTTTTCAACAAAGTTTTAAAGTTTTATCTTTCGTATTCAGGTCTTTCATCTACCTGAAACTTACTTTTGCCTAAAATGTGAGGGAGGGATTTAATGTGTTTTTCTCTACGAGCAGTCAGTCATTTCAACACCATACTTTATTTTTTCAAACGTGAATTGTGAGCCCACCTCTGTCATATACTAAGGTCCCCTCTTCCATGTGTGCACTTGGTCTTTTATCCGCCTCTGAGCCAGCACCACCTACCTGTTCATGACTGCGGCGCTGCAGTGACTCCTAACATCCTACAGGGCACGTCTTTTCTCCCCTCCGCTCCCCTCTTCCCGTCTTTTCCTTCCACATTCGGTTTCTTCTTCCTCAAGCACACAGCCTTTAGTCGTTCTTTGAATGAGGGTCTGGGTGGCAGATTCTTTCAATCTTTGTTCTAAAAATTTCTTCATTTCGCCCTCAGCGCACACCTGTACTGCCCGAGGTCCAGTGTCCCTCTCCCGAACTTACCCCGGGCCACGGGGGCCCCTTGATCTGGGGGACGGGGTGCCCCACAGCCCCACCCGGTCCCCTCTCTCCTGTTGGTCGCATGCGTCTGTGTTGTGGAAAGTAACACCAACATTCACCGCTGTCCCCCTGGAAGTGAGACCTTCACTGTCAATTTCCTTCTATGGAGAATTCAATCATTATTCTTTGACAGGACCTGTGTGCTCATATACAACTTTAAATTAAAAATTAATTTATGGGGAAAATAATCCCTATTAGCTGTGCCACCTTGGGCTACTTACTTAACCTGCCTGAACTTGGAGTCTGTCACCTGTCACACGGGATCATGATGCCCGTGCCCCTGGGTTACTGCAAAGATTAAATGAGATAGTGCTTCACAGATGGGAGGTCACAGATAATAGCTTTCAAAGAATAAAAGGAAAGAGGGGCGTGTGGGATAGTGGCTGGCTGTTTTGTTCTCACTCAGGTGGAAGGAGGTGGGAGCAGCCTGCAGGGAAGCCTCATCAGCCTGGTCCCTGTTTGCACATCCGGGGGACCCCACTGAGGACGGTTCTCTCTCGCACCCTTGTTCCCGGCGCCTCACAAGCTCTGGGAGTTTGGCAGATCTAAGGAGGACCCCCCCTTTCAGCTTTGCTTAATGTCCACCTTGATTTCCGCTTATCTATTTGACCAGAAGTTAAAACCGAGTCAACAGATCAGAAGCTGGGTTCTCACTGCTGGCCAGAGTTTTAATCCAGTTAGAGGGAAATTAAAGTTCTACAAAGTCTTCTCCTGCTTCTTAGATGGTCTTTGTGATCCAGTGGCTTTTTTGAAACATCCATAGCCTATCCTGCTTTTCCCAGCATAGAGAGCCAGAAAAACCCCCATCAGGAGTTCTGCAGGAACCACTGTGTGAGCAGAGCTGTTTGGGGAACACGGCCACCGCTCCATCCCCAGCAAGCCTCATTCAGACACTCTGCAACCGCCGCGTTCACTGACGCTGCTGTTACAAGCCATGTTCCCGGGGAAGGATCAGCGCGGCCACCACCAGCTTATTCATTATTTATATGCAATTAAAGGGCATGGTTCAAATGAATGCAGGCATCTGAGGAAAGTCACGTACAGATCAAATTGAACGTCTGTCATTTCCCTGGTGACTTCATGTACGCTTCGTGCCTTGGGACCTCAAATTATATTAAGCAGAGAGCATATTTCCATCCTTTTATTTAGCTTAATTTTTGGCCTTCATCCACTTGTTCAGGTTATTTGGACTTGTTTAGCATTATCCCCCGCTACCCCTTAATAGATTAAACAAAATAGGAAAAGAGGGAAATTTCTTTTTAGGACCTATTGCGTTCTAAGGATGAATGCAAATTGTTCCTATGATTCTTAATGACCCACCATTAACGTAGTAGGAAACCCAGCGCATTAGTGCAATACCTCTTGTCACATGGTTGCTCCTAATGGAACTGTTACCGGGATAACAGCTCGACCTTTAGCTGCAGTTTCAGATTCTGCTCACCCGACACCTCCATCCGCGTAGCGTCTGGAGTACTCTCAGATCAATACAGCCCTTTGGCCCATTTCTCAGGCCTCCTGTGCACGTGTTACAGAGTAGGCTTTTGTCTTCTGTCGGTAGATTCTGGTTAAGAGTTTAAGTTTGAGTGGAATCTGTGAAATAGAATGTCTGTAATCTGCCCAACGGAAATATGTGTGTAGGTATTTTTCGGAAAGCCTAAACGCTTTGCCTTCAAAGGTCTCAGCCACTGACCCAGGAGCCAGAGAGTTCCCTGGTTTCTTGTTACAAAAACCAGATAAGTTTTCACTGAAAGGAGAAAAAAAAAATAACCAGAAATTGCTGCCTTCTTAACGAGCAGCAGAATACTTGAGCTCAAGATGAGATTAGAAAGATGCGCTTGGAAGGCACTCACGCAGCGGGAGCCCTTCCCTCTGCTGCTCCTAAACGTGGCCGTGGACACGCGTGGTTTCCGGGAGTCATTCTGATGTTGGCGTAATCTAAATCTATGTTGTTCATTTCAAATCACTACTTCCTAATGTGGGCTAATTTGGATACGTGTGTTTCACAATCTAAGAAAAGAGGGATTTCTGTGGAAATTAATTATATAAATAATTTTACAAGGAGGGAGATGTTCACCTGCTGAGATGATGTATTCAGTCATTTTCGTGGTACACATTTTCCTATAAACTAATAGAGTGCCAAATACAAATAATTTTTTCCTGTTCGTTAAAACAGGATTTCAAGAACCTTTCTGCAACTGATTAAGAAGTGTTATTGGGTGGGCATTTGAATGTAATAAAACCTTGTTTTTTAAAATATATTCTATTAAGACTCCCTACGAATTCAAATAGGCCTTTCTCCTCCAATTAGCCTAAATGTGTGAGCGACTGTATTTACTTTCATTAGGAACAAAAGTAGAAAATATGTTTGTTTATCCTTCAAATGTTTATGGAGTTCTTTGTACAGGGCACTGTAGTGGGTGCTTGTAGGGAGACAAAACGAAGACCCGGGGGTGTCTGTCATCTGGTCCAGGAGATTCAGAAGCTCGCCCACCCCGGGGTGCTGTCTCCTCTGCATCTCTCTCAAGTGGGGCCCGCTGACTCACGTGCCCCACGTATCATCTGTTGGGGAGCCTGGTTGATATGCTCCCCGAACCTTAATTCTGCCTCCTCCTGGCCTCTCCTTCCCCACTCAGTCTGGGCTGGGCTGGAGCCCCTCCGTCCGCACCGCTGTACGTCTTCCTCTTGCCCCCAGACCCTGCTGCCATCTTGGATAACTTCTCCATCCACGCGGAAGACCCACGTGACCCCCAGCCCTCGTCCACACTGGCATTCACCTCCACTGCATTTCTGCCCCACACCGCTGACCATACGTTCTGCTCGCTGCCAACCCTCGCCCCTTAGTTGCCCCTGTTCCCTGGCACCTCCTTGCCAACCCCGCTCATATTTCCATTCCTGGATCTCCATCAATTTTCCTGAGTCTGAGCCGTTTTCTGGCTTCACTTGCTTCCCAGATTTGGGTGGAAAGGATGGGTGGGTGAAGACAGCTGTCATTCATTCCAGGGGGCATCTCCGCCAACATCTTCAAGTGCTTTATATCCTGTCCTTCTGCCAAACCTGTCCAGCAAAATCCTAACCCTCAACCAGCCCTACATCTGGTGTCTCCACCCTGCACCATGGAGAAATGAGCTGCCCTGAGGTTGTTGCTGCCACAAGCAGGCGGCGCTCCCTCCTGCTCAGCGCCCCGCATCCAGGTCTCCTGCCTTCCTGCTCCTGTTTTTCTCTGAGGCCGTTGCAGACGTCCCCACCCTCTCCACACCCCTCACCAGTGAGTCCACTGAGGTGTCAGGTGGGAGGGTGCCTCTGACCTCTAACCACTTCTCACTCTACCCTAGTCTTCCGCTCCTCTGGTTCAGAGGACACAGTTCTCCTCCTGGTCCAGGGTAACACCCCATTTCTCTCCCGGACCCCGCTGCCCCTCAGTGCCTCCGCTGTGGTTCCTCTGACTGCCTCCTCCTCCTTCCTGGATCCATCTCCCGCAGTGCAGGCCGCCTCCCTCCACCTGTAAACCCCCTCCTCTTCCATCCCCCCTGAACCTGGTGTTGTGAGAGTGTCATCTGTGGCCCCCTCCCCACATCCTTGATGGCCTCCGGCGACCCTTTCCACACGTCCTTCCTGGCCCTTCTGTGTCCCTCTCTCCTCTGTTCGCACCAGCCTCAGCCTTCACGGAACCACACTCCCGGTTCTCCTGCCTGCAGCCCATCCTGGCTCCTTCCTGGGCTCCTGAGCCGTAATCGCCTTTCAGATGCTCAGATTCTCCGCTCTGTGCGTGGCCCGGTGCTCCGCTCCCTCAGAACCTTCTCTTGTTGTTCTAACTGCCATGTGTATGTTCGTGCCCCTCAAACCAGTACCTTCAGGCAGGACCCCGCCCCTGAACTGTAGGCTTCCACACTGTAACACCTGCTGGCCACCCCCACATGGGGGATCCGCAAACACCCCAAACTCAGCAGGTCCCAAACCACGCCAGCTACACCTTGCCATTCCCCTCACAAACCTTCCCTCCTGTGTTACCAGTCACGTGATCTGCCAGAAATGCCAGTTCCGTCTTCACTAACACTGCCCCTATCTCCGATGATTGCACAGAGTCCTGGAAGGAACCCCCTGCTCCCATCCCTTCAGGTTTTCCCACCACGGCTCCACACCTGCAGATTCAGCTGACCACCAATGGAAAATACTTGGGGGGAAAAACTCCAGAAAGTTCCAAAAAGCAAAACTTAAATTTGCCAAGTGTTGGCATCTATTTACATAGCATGTACATTGTCTTAGGTAATACAGGTCATCCAGAGATGATTTAACATGTGTGGAAGGATACGCGTGTACCACACTTTTTATATACGGGGCTCGAGCATCTAGGAATTTTGGTATCCGTGGGGGTCCTGGAACCTGTTCCCCACAGATGCCAAGGGATGACTGTTCATGACTTTCTTCTCTTCTTTCATATTATTATTTCCTTAGGATAAATTTCTAGGAGTAACATTACCAATCCAAAGGAGTAACAGTTTAATGTCTCTCACTATATAGTAATCATCTGATTTCCCAAAAGGTTTTGCCAGTTTATGCCAACAGTAATATTTGAATGTGCCAGACCCACAGTTTTATCAATATTAAGTATTAGCCTAATTGTTTTTCTAATTTAGTAGGTAGAAAGTATATTTTACAACTTGGAGGCTTACGTAGTATTTGACCATTTTCCCTAATTTTTTTGCTAAGCATACTCTGTCCATTTATCTGTGGGGACTTGATGTTGCTTTTTTATCTGGTCGACGTCTCCCCAGTGCGGTGGATTCAGTGCAAATAGCTTTTCTCATTCAAATGAAATGTTTATTTTTTATTCAATAGACGTTTTACGGTTTTAGGTAGCTGAACCTGTCACCATGTTCCTCTGTCCTTTCTTTGTAAAAGAAACCTTTAAAATGTTGAAAATTATCAATATTTTAAATACCAGGGAGGCAGTATGACGTGACTGCACACAGCCTTGACCTTACGGAGAGCAGGTTGAAAAGTGCTCGGGAACGAAGCTGCAGCAGAAACACCAGGACCAGCGCTGGGCACGCAGTCGCACGCTGCGCGCCTTTAATGGGATAATTGTCCGGCCTCCCTCTTGTCCTGCCGTAGGGCTCTCCACAGTTTCTTTTGTGCTTACGAGGGAGCTCTTTCCTAGGAGCTGCGGGCACAGGACGCAGGAGGCTGACTCAAAGCAGAACGGGAACTTTCACTAAGACCCAGCTGCGCTGGATCTATTTTGAGCGCTGATCGGGTTAGCGGGCATCACCGCGAGATCATCACCTTTGTGTGTAATTTTTCCATTCCATGTTAACGACAGAAAAGTGAAATATTTTAATACACTGGCAGAATTCTGTCATGGGGCCAGTGTGCCCTAGGAAGCATTTTCTTCTCTGCCCACACATTAAAAGCGTAATTGCCATAGAACTACTTAGTATCTGTCGCTGGTTCCATCTGCATGTAGGATGGGTCCTGCCAAGTTCCACCTCCACCAAAGGAATGTCACGTGGATTCTGAGAATACCCACTGTAGGACTGATACCTTTTAGAAATGCACTTTTTTTCCCCTTCTTCTTGGAATTATGTTCCTATTTCAGGTCTGCATGATTTATTTGTTAAAATATTTAACAGTATTTCACATTCTCTTTCAGTCTTCACAGAAAAATACTGCACTGCTAATCACGTGGACAAACTTCCTGGCCCGAGAGACTGGGTACAGATTCTACAGGATCAAATCAAACTGGCTAGAAGAAGGTTAAAAAGAGGCTCAGGTATGAATAAACCACAAGAAAACAACCGCAGAAGCCCTTTATTGAATTGTTAGATGATGCAAAATACGATCCTTTGCTCTAGGGTACTTCATTGTCTTTTGCCTTTTGAAGGAGAAGCTTTATGTAATGGGCTTTTGGTTTTGTATTTTAAAATCTTATTCAGATGATTCTGAAATTCACCTGAAGATTACATAGTGAAAATTATGTCAGGCTATTCACTTTTAATAGTGCCAGTGAAAAAGATGGCTGATCTCACTGGTGGTCGTATTGTATGAAACGAGCTGTCTCTTTTTGATTTGTTTCTGTTGCCTGTTGATTTTTATTTGTTTGGATCTGCATGACTTTATAAAAAGTATGAGTTACTTAAGGTTAAAAAAAACAGTAAACATCCTACCTTTCATGAGCTAGAAAGGGGTTTTATGTCAAATATTTATTTATTTACTTAAAAAAAAATATGGGCTTGGCAGTTCTGGGATACTTCTTCTAGGAGAAGTGGACACCAGTTGAATTATGGCTATTTAGACTTGGTTATTTGATCTTCCAGCATCCCCAGAGTGACAGGGGGACAATTTACCAGTGAAGAATCCCTGAGGTCAGTTTTCTGCCAAGATGTAGGAATAATCATTTCCAGGAGGCCACAAGCGTCTGGATATTATTTAAAAACAAAACAAAACAGAAAACAATTCCCAATCAAACCTCAGGACCCCTGGCCTGCTGAGAGCCTTCCGTGCTTCTGTGGCTGTGGTGTGAGAGTTTGGGAGACGGATTTCAGATGCTAGATGATTACACTTTGGGGTGCTGTGGAGGCCCGGAGGTCCATGAGAACCGTGGCACAAATGCGTGAGACTATTACCGCCTCTGACTTGACCTCTCACTGTCAGTAGTAGTAACCGTGACCAAGCCTGGGGAGGAACTCAGCCACCCACCCCGGGGACGACAGCTCCCGGCTCAAGTGGGAGCTCCCTCGACTCGACTAGACACAGGGAAACCCTTATAATTCCATAAATGCAGCTAGCAGAATCTAAACTATCCAGCTAGGTGGAGATTTTGTTTTTAATTAAAAATCATCCCTTCAACAGATTAAAAAGGAAAAATTTCTTTTGTGTAGCACAGGGAACTACGTTCAGTATCTTGTAATAACCTTTAATGAAAAAAAATGAAAACAAATACATGTATGTACATGCATGACTGGGACATTGTGCCGGACACCAGAAACTGACACATTGTAACTGACTGTACTTCAATTAAAAAAAAAAGGTACATAAAAAAAAAATCTTCCCTTCTTTTTTCAGCCTTTTGACTTACTTTTCACTTAACTGATACTCTTTTAGTGAAGAATAATGGACTACTAGTATTTTTAATTGGTCAAAAAAATGGATGATTGCATTAGGTGACAAGGCACACGGCATCAGTAGATCTGGTTTTCAGGGTTTGTGTCTGCTCTGGACCTTCGACAGTTCTCTCAGTCCTTCTAATCCTCAGGTCCCTGTCATGGCGTGGACATAAAAATAAAGCCTGCCTCGGAGTTGTCCTGAGGCTCCAGACGTGTGCGGTACACAGGTGTCCGCATCGGGGAAGCTAGTGTACCTCTCTGAAGATGTCTGTGTGCACACAGCCGTGCTGGTGGCATGCAGGTCACTGAGGTGGCCTCAGTGTCCTCGGTCAGGGGACTGGCCAGCTTGCTGCACCTGGGTGCTGTGATCAGTAATGCCCCTTTTGCTGCCAGAGACTTTCAGGTTTGGATAAGTCATCCAAGGATAATGGATAAAGCTGAGGGGAGGCTCACCCCTCCTCGGCTCCCCAGTTCTCACTGTCATCTGCTCCTGCGTCTCCAAGTCATCGCAGATAAACTCCGTGTGGGACACTGGAGAGAACAGGTCTGCCTTCCTGGCCCTTATCTGTCATTTACAGTTTCTTGGGAACTTGAACAAGTTCCTCACCCTCTCTGAGCCTCGGGTTCTCCATTTATATAACAAGGCTGATACCTACCTCATATGTGCTTTCAGAGTTAAACTTAGATAATGTAGCTATTGCCACCAATAGAGAGCTGACATGTAGTAAGGCTCAAACAGCGCCCACCACCTCATCCTCCTTCCCTTTGCCAACCGAAAACAAAACACAGCAATTCCTTTTTCCTTGTAGGTCTTAAAACCACTACCGTCTCTTCTAACGTCGTTGGTCAGATTTCTTCCAAAAGGGTCTGTCTTCCCTGAGTCAGCTTCCCCATCCCAGTTCACTTTATTTTTTTTTATTATTCTTTTTATTTTTTAAACTACTCTTTTTTAAATGTTCAATTATTTATTATTGTATTATTTAAGTATTTTACTTTGGCTGGGGGCTGGGGTGGGGAGGTAATTAGGTTTATTTATTTTTAGAGGAGGCACTGGGGATTGAACCCGCGACCTCGTGCATGCTAGGCACGTGCTCTACCACTTGAGCTGTACCCTCCCCACCCAGTTCACTTTAGAATCCTTTGCATTTGCCCCCTGACCTCAGTCCTCTCCAGGAATCCTTGCCGCGTTCACATCTGATGATCAGATTTCACTTGTTTGTATTAACACTCTGACTTGACCTCTGTATTGATTTTTACCCAGTCAAATCTCATCTTCTGCCAGGTTCTGTGATTTCATTCTCTTTCTTTCTCCTGCAAATTCCCTTCAATGCCTTCGGTCTCCCTCACCGCCTCTTCCTCCTCTGCCTGCTCCTAAACCCAGTGTCCTGGTTTCCATCCGTGTTGCTTTTTCTCATCTCGTTCTGAATCCCTCCTCGTGACTTGAGCTGTCCCACCATCAGTGGCTCCTCCATGTGCGGCTGCAGGCCTGGCCACATCCTGAGACCCCAGACTTGATTCTCTGTGCCTCTGCTAGTAAGATCTGGTCACTCCCTGCCCCTGATTTCAAACTTCTAGCTTCCTGTTGTCCCCAGAATAAAATCCCCTCTACACGTCCCCCACAACGTGGCAGGCGAGGCTTTTCATGGTCTGGCGCCATCATCCTCTCCTGCCATCGGCCTGGTGCCTCCTGCAGCCACACCAGAATCCTCTCTGGTCTGAAATTGGCTGGTCCCGGCACGCGTGCTTTCCCTCTGCCTGGGAAACTTTGCAGCATCTCGAAGGCTCCCTTCCCCAGGGGACTTCAGAGCAACCCCAGCACTTTAATCTTCTGCCACCTGAATTGTGACATACCTGTTTCCTCCATGAGGCCCTCAGGAGCAGAGGCGGCACGTTTCTGTCCTCAGTGTTTAGAATTGTGTGTGGCACAGCATGGATACACAAGAATATTTGCTAAGTGAACCAACGAATCAATGAATGGAAATGGAGGGACGGCAGTCCACAGCAAAAAGGTCTTAGCTCATCACGGTCACGTGAGGTCCTGGGGAAACAGTCCATCTGTTCCTTACGTGAGGTTCTAATGGTTCCCAGTCCCCACACCCCCACCAGAACCTGGGGGGCATCTGCGGCCCCTCACTCCCTCGTCCCACCCTCCCTTCCTCCCTCCTTCCTCCTCCAGTCCTTTCTCTTACTTCTCTGTCCCTGTCCCCGTAGTCCTA
The DNA here is from genome assembly GCF_048773025.1 of Camelus bactrianus. Taxonomy (NCBI): domain Eukaryota; kingdom Metazoa; phylum Chordata; class Mammalia; order Artiodactyla; family Camelidae; genus Camelus; species Camelus bactrianus. The sequence goes on from NC_133573.1 coordinate 9,303,709, forward strand.
GAACTTCCTCCCCACTTCCTCTTGTCCCAGCCTCCCCCAGAGTTTCAGAATCCAGTGTGGCGATGCCCGGATCTCACTCTGGGCGAGTTAACTGAATGACACCTGGGAAGAGTAACTTCCCACCGCAGGTCTCTTATCTCTTCTTAGGCTCAAGGTCTCCTGCCTCCGCCTTGAGACACCTCACAAAGGCTTCTTTATTACTGTTGCCCCCTGGACTTCAGGCTCCAGGGAAAGAGCTTTTTATGACTGACTGACAGGTGTTATAAAAGACAGCACAGTGACCCTGATTAATCACCGGTGTCGTGTTGGGTGCAGGTCTCCTCGGCTTTACATCCCAAATCAGATTTCAGGTGTGAAGCCTGAGCGGTGTCCTTGCTAGTCAGTGTTTAGTTGGTCTTATGCTGCCTAAATTCTGTGCCAGCAATCCTGTTCTGGATATGTAAGAACCTGCATTTACCTGTTGATTTTCAGGACAAGTTGTTGAACCCCAAAACAAAGACATGAAATATATCAGAGAGAGCTAACATTTGTCACCATGAAGAGACTGAAATGTAATAGTCAGTCCAAAGGGAAGGCTAAGGGCCAGAGTAGCCGCGCCGCTGCCACCAGCTGCCCCGCGGCCCCCGCACCCCAGTCCAGCTGTGCACCAGCTTCCAGCCGCGGGCCGGTTACCAGATCTGCACTCGACTCCTCTACCAGGAAGCCCTCCGTGCATCCCAGAGGGTGGTGGGAGGACACGGAAAACGTGGGAAATACTTGGAGCACCTGGGAGCTTGAGGGAAAAGGATGTGCAAGTTCAGGAGACGGAGGGGCAGCAGAGACACCCGGGAGAGGGGAGGAGGGCTCTGTGTTACAGAACTCGGGCCTCTCGCTGCAGAGAATGACGGACAGTCCCTAAAGGACCTGGCAAGTTTCAGTTTGAGGAGTAACCTCTGAAGGGAGAGGACAGACAAGCAGAGGGCAGGCTGCTGAGTGTGTGCCGGGCCCGTCGGAGAGGACCCTTCTCACAGGCGCGGGAGCAGCTCTGCTGGCCGGGGCCCGGGCTAGAAGAGCAAGTTCAGCTACATTTTGTTCCCCCTCCTAGGTATGCTTTATATGTAAACGTGCCTCTTTTTTTCCTATTGTCAGATGCTGAGACCAATTCTGATAAGTTCCCGTCTCCATTCCCTTCCCCCCAGCAAACACACGTGCACACCATGGGAACCTCTCTCCCCGTCCCTGTTTCTCTTTCCGCCCAAGTATACCGGCCAGGGAACCCATTTCTTCACCGTCTCAGTGTCCCGGTTAGTGTTTCTCACCCCTGCTGCTTCCTGTGGGAGCATCTCACCTGCTCAGATGATCGTCCGCCCTGTTCCCTAGTCATCGTCATGTCTGATTCCACTTCTGATGCTGGGTGCAGAGTCTCTTCCCGGGCGTGTGTGAGTGGCACGTGGGCAGCGTTCTCCTGGGGTCTGAGAAGTGGAGGTGGCCGGAGGACACGGCCGACCCTGACACAGAACCAGCGGGGCCAGGTGACAGCACTCCACAGTGACTGTCCCCCAGTTTTGTCAGATATGATCCCCCTTCACTCTGCTCAAGCAGCACAGAAGGGGGCCCCAGAAAACTGTCACTGGGCCACCTGTGTTCCTGTCATCATGCTGACGGAAGGGCCTGGGTCAGTACTGCAGCTTGTTTTTCCATCTTATTTTCAGTCTAAATGACAATATGGCATCTCATAGATATTCCACAATGTCAACCTTATTTATCATATTTGGCTCAATTCCTGGATTTAGCTACAGACTCTACCTGGGCAGGTAATCAACTCGCCGCTAAAGGCCACCCGCGCTGCCTCTAGAAAAAAGAGGCGCCCCTCAGATTTGAAAGGTTGCTATGCGAATCCAGATGGAAATTCATTTGGGCATCTCATCACATGCAATCATTTTATCCCCCGATAACTGGAATGATTCCTTTCCTGGGGTGGCTTATCATCATTTTCATTAGATTATTTTCTCAGCGCTGAAATGGCCATTTTTTATTTGTATTGGTTCTAAGAGCAAAGCGGTCGCTGGTGTCAAATTTTTATTGGACTGGCTCCATCTTTGCCAAATTTCACAACTTGCCCGTCGCCAGGCAAGAAGGATAGTGAGCTTGCCGTTACAGGCAGATGTTATAATTAAGTTCAAGTTAACAGTCGTGTGCATCGCCCGCGACACTCAGCCCTGTTCGTGCAGTGGGTGTCTGCTAATTCACACGTAATCACTGACACATTTTTTGGTTGTGTATAATCTGTTCTTACTAAAGCACATAATTGCATAGGCCTGATTTTAAAAAGAGAGGAGAGCTAAATTACAAGGGGAAGATCAACTTATAACCAGAACTGATTTTTGTCGCAACTAAATGAAAAGCAACTGTCCTTGGGAAGCAGAGAAAGTTACTGAAGTATAAAATGAATGAAAACTTGAAGTTGTTAAAATCTAGCTTACGATGATGCGTGCGATGGATGTTTGGACATTAATAGCACGGAGGTGAAGAGCACAGGCACCAGCTTGAGTCACACCCTTGACAGAGTCACCTCCTAGCTGCGTTACCATTACCTTAGGTAAATTTCTTACCCTCTGTCTGTCTCAGTTGCCTCATTCGTTAAAATGGGAATAACAGACCTACCCTGTAGGGGTTCCTAAGGCTTTGATGGCGCAGTGCACACATGATGAGTGCCGGCTGGGTGGTAATAAGCATTTAGTAAATGAGGCCTATCAGCATTATCATTTTTATTCCTAAAGAATTTCTAAAGTCCCAATGAAAGAACTACCATAGTTCATGTGTGTGCTCAAATTCACTCAAACCAATCAGAAGAGAATGTGTTCTAAATATAAAAATATAACATGTTTGTTATTTTTTTACATATATAATTTTAGAAGACTCAAAGACCAAAATTTTAAATACCCATGAGCTTTTTCATCCCGAGAGAAACATCGTTAACATTTTAGTGTGTCCTGTATTTTGTCCATCAACCCGCTTACAAGATTCTGATCTTACCATTTATCCCATCGCGTGACTGGAATGTTTTACGTTGTTAAATATTCATCTGCAACGTCATTTTTAGTGGTTCCTACTCTCCTCCAAACAAAACTGCTCTTGACTACCCTGTCTCGGTGTTTCCTCTTTGTGGTGGATTTAGCAGGTGAGGGGCAGTGGGCCTTCCCCTCCGGCCAGCGTAGCAATCTGAGGACAAGGCGGTAGGGGTGAGTGAGGGGCAGGTCTCTGAACATCTCCAGCCACCTCTTAACTTTGTGCTTAAAGCAACAGCAGTTACAACAAGAACATCGCACTAGTTTGCTTCCCATGGACTCAGCACTGCAGCGTGTTGCATGTGGCAGCCCTCGTCTGGCCTCAGGGGCACGCGTGCAGGCAGCAGGAAGGTGGCCAAGAGCAGGAAGCTTCCTCTGGGGCCACAGCCCGGGGACAGAGGGAGCAGGGCCAAAATTACCCCAGGAGCATGGAGGGTTCGGGCCTGCCCACAGCATGTTGGGGAAACTGACAAGCCATCAGTTACCAGGACACACATAGGCACCTTCTTTTTTGTCCTTGGTGGAAGGTTTTCTGTGACTGAAGGATCTGCCTTTAGAAAACTCTTACAGAGATTGAAATATATCAGAGATGAGCAGAGTTTTGCATTTTAAAGCATGGAAGTGATGAATCTTTTGGAGAAACACTTATTCCTTCGGATTTTATGACTAAATTAATGCTCATTTTAGATTGAATTTCCAGTCATCACCAAAGAAAGGTTTCATTCTCAAGAACCTAAGCGTGCCCCACTGGAAGGATTCTAGGGGTGACAAGTAAAATTCTAACCATAGGAATTCACTGACCTCCGTGCCTTCATCCCAGATTCTGGGGTGATACTTAAACCTATGCAAATAAGTGAAAATGAACTGAGATCATTAATGATTGATAGAGTAAGTTTCGTAAGATATAAAAAATTTTAATACAGGAAAATGGATTTTATATCATCATTTGAAAAATATTTTATTTAAATAATGGTACTAAAATCTATAACGTGAACTGGCTGAAAAGCTACTAAGGGAAAAGGTGAAAACTATTATGTACGCTGGAGTTTTTAAATTGTATTACTGTATTCCGCAAAATGAATGTGCTTCCTGAAACTAATGAGATTTGTGTTTTGTGTTTGTAACCAGCAGAGGCAGCTGACGGTGATGAAAGGCTGGATGGCGTTTCTCTACCACCAACAGGTAAAACACATTTACATTCTCATCACCCGCTGGAAAATGCAGCACGTGAAAATATTTGCATTGAAAATGTTTCTTAACAGCAAAGATGCAGACGCTTCTGTAAGAGAACCAGCCCCTGGTAATCAGAGGTGCTCGCTGTCCTGCGTGCAGAGAGATTTTTCACATTGAATATGAAAAGCTAGTTTTCTCACATTCTGTTTCATCTTCTTGAAAACCTCAGAACAGCAGGTCTTGAGAACTTAGTGTGACAGCAGTTCACCTCCCCAAACCTTCGGACATTAAAAAAATATACTTTACCAGGAAAGGATATTTCTGTTTAGATTAGGGATCACCAGTTTTATGATGAAATTCAGGTTTGTTCTGTCCTCTCCTGCCTCCCTCTAAAAGGCTTTGAGAGGCAGAGTCAGTCATAGCCTTCATACAATGGGCACCCAGTGAATACTGTTCTAGGTGAGTGAGTGACTAAGCCCACGTCTAGCGGAGGGGCACGGGGACCCGACCAGCTGTGTGCAGTGTTACACCCCAAGCATCTGCTGTAGTGTTAAGCCACAGACTTAATTCTGGTTTCTTATTATTTGACTCTCAAGTAATATTTCTGACCCTGGCCTCCTACCTCTGTGTGGGTTCACACCTGAGAGCCCTAGAGACAGGTGTCCGATCAGTGACATGTGACTAAGAGTTTATTCCCTCAGTTGGTCTCAAGACTCTCTATTGACTGCCCTCAAAATACCCGAAGATTCTCTCACAACAAAACCCAGACCCCACCCCACCCCCCCCAAAACCCTGTAAATGAAAAAACTCAACTCAGTGTATTCTCTGCATTTGGGGTGGTAAGTTTTGAATTAAATCCAGCAAGTATTAAGGGAGTAGCTTTCTGTGCAGGAACTCTGCCAGGTCAAGTGTTCACTGACGGCACTTATCCTGAGTTCACAGTGTACCATGGGTGGACGTCAGTGAACTCCGGAGCCACCAGGAAACCCAGCCGTGTAAATACGGTGCTTTCTCTGCCACTGAGTAGCTCCACAGCAGATCGACGGACCAGTAAATGAAACGGGCCGCAGAGGGAAAAAGTGGCCCACTTCTGTCAAGTTCTTACTGTATACAGTCCTTATGGAAATTACAGGAAAGGCAGATTTCTCTTCTTGTTTGGCTATGTTTCCACATTTATGAATTGAGAGAGTTGAAATGCATGATCTCTATTGTTCCTTCCCAACCTGCCTCCTCTGAATATCCGGACAACTCATATTAGCCTTGCTCTTATGTAGCTGCTCGAAGCCCTGCCACTGATGATGAAACAGTGCCTTCCAGGAAGCCCTCTGGGGGAGTGCAGTGCTGTCCTAGCTGGTGATAGGACCCCGTTCCTCCCCCGCCGGCCCCATTGACCCCAGTCCATTTGCACCGCCAGTCCTGGCTATCATCTGACACAGCTGCCTTATTTAAAAAGTATTATTATTCAAAAACCATTCCCCTTGAAATAACACCTTTGCGTTTTCCTGTCTGAAGATGGAGGCAGAGAGATGTTTCAGATGAGAAAACTGAACACGGGATGGTAGAACCACCTCATGGATCTGAACAGAATTTCAAGGACTCTGAGAGAGAAGGAAACTTAGAGATCATCTAATCCCATCCTTGCTTTTTTATCCAGTCCTTTTATTTTACAGGTAAAAAAGCCTGAGGCCCAGAAACACAAAATGACTTTCTCAAGTTCTCACAGCTGGTTGGTGGCCTGGTCGGAGCCGAGGCCTCTCAACTCCCAGCCATCCTACCACGTAGCTTTCTCGTACCTTCTCTGCATGTTTCCTACAGATCCGAGGAGTTGATGGATGTACTAACCCCTTTAGGATTCCATTTCAGTGTCCTCCCCCACCGCCTTCACAGTTCAGTGTCCATCGTAAGTCAACCTGAAGCCGCTCGGCTCCCGGAGTCCTTCCCCACATCTTACCTGAGGCCGTGAGGTCCTGGCAGAGACGGTGGTAGGACACCCCTGCAGGTCTTTTCGCTAGACTCTTGCTAGATATTTGATGCACATCACTAAACAGCATGATAAATAATACCACTTATCATTTTGTAAAGGGGAAAAGATGTCACGGACTAGGGTCCAAATTTTGCAGTAATGGAATTAAATCATCTTGATTAGACTAGCTGTCTCTCGAGTGCCTCTAAAGTAAAATCTCAGTCTGGGGGCTGCTTTGAATACAGCTAATGGCCGAGTCCCTCCTCCTTCTGTGGGTCCTGATGAGAGCACCCGAGAGAGGAATCCCCCCTTTTTTGTACATGCAATTTCATCCCTGGATTCGAGACCCACTGGCCAGACCTTCCTCATCCAGTCTGTGCAAGCCAGCAACACTTGGTCCTTTTTACAGATTTAACAATGCCTCTGTTATCTTTTTAAGGTCTTTTTTCTCCTTCCAAATTTGAGTGTGTCGGGGAGGGGCAGGGCAGGGGTATAAATCCCTGTGTTTCTGCAGACCAGACCCACCAGAACCAACCAGGTCAAGGTCACAATCGGGCATCCATTGATATGATCTCAATCAATTGCACTCAAGCAACTTTCTGTTGGTCTCGTTTTAACAAAAATGGATACAGATTTTTATAGTGGAAACACCTGTTAATTTCTTTTCCCTCAACCCTGTCAGCCAGCATGTTTTGACGATGCCAGGGATCAGCACTGAGTTAGGTTCTGGTGAACAAACCCCGCCCTGAGACCAGTGGGAGGCAGAGGTGGCCCCAGCCCGGGGCGGAGACAGCACTCTGGTGGGGGAGAAAGCCACCAGGAGAGGGGAACAACTTGGAAGGAAGGGGATAGAGGCTGAAATCGAAACGGTACTTTCTAAAAATTTAAAAAGCAGCTTCTGAATTTGAAACAGTGAAGAGCACACCTAGGCTCAGCGTTTTTTGTTATCAGGTGGCGTTCTTTTGCATCCTTTTTAAAAATTATAGAAAATAACAGGGAAGAAGATGTAAGCCACTTCTGCCGCCCGGGGATAGCCGTTGCTATTGGGTGTTTCCCAGGCTTTCCTCTGCGTGTGTTTACTTATACAATGGAGATCAGACCCATACAATCTTCTTTCCTGAGGTTTGGTTTTGTCTTACCACCTAGCAAGCATTTTCCATTTTAGTACAGACCTTCACACGCATCATTTTAATAGCTGCACAATACTCTGTTTTGCAGGTAAATCATATTTATGTGGCCATTTTCTATTCCTGGACAATGGAAATGGACATACTCTAATATTAACCCACATTCACGGGTTTTCTTGTAAAAATCGTCATTACTTTTCTAATGGCTAAAATTGCTCATTTGGCACAACTGAAGCCTGGACTAAAAAACAGTGATTTAGATGTGAAACACAGACACCTCCCCTAAGAGGTTCCTCAGTTATCAGAACGCCTGCCCGGTCTGACCGTGTCTTGGAAAGCAAACAACTCTTTCTTAGAGGAGCGGCCCCCTTCACTTTCTCACCTCTGTTGTAGGTTATGTGTTTGACACCAGGGGAGAAAACGCTGAAGACACAGAGACAGGTGTCACTGCCTAGACTCACACGTAGTGACAGTCTCCCTTAGCACGTGCACCTCTTCCACTGCAATTTCCTCTAAGGTCCACTAGCATTTCAGGTTACTGCCAAGTGTGGGCGCTCTGTGAGGGCGACTCGTCACGTCTGAATAGTGTTCTTATACTTCATGTGATAATCAAGCCTCCAATTTGGTCGAAGATGTTTAAAAATCATCTTTAGAGTTGAATTTTCACACTTTAAATGTCCAACGTATCATCCGGTTAGTTCATTGTCCATTCCCTGGTGTTTTTCAATGTGAATGTAGTATAGAGTTTTGAAGCATATTTATTTCAACGTAAATTGCTTAGATGCTGTATCAAGGAGAATGGCTCTTTCTAGGACCGAATGAGCAGTTGTGAAGACCAAAATTAATTAGACCTTCATCAGCTTAGAGGATGGAAAAGTTGTTTCGGGAGACAGGACAGCTCTGACCTATTAGATGAAATCATTTGTGACATCATTTTCCCACAAAGTAATCATTTGTCACTCATAAGTGTAAGTGATACATGAATTCCTAGGAAAGGAAAACCTTTCACGTAAGTTGTGTCGACATAGTGACAAAATAACTGATTAAAAGGTGAGAAACTCAAAGTAGTTATCCACACAATACCTGACAACTATTTGACAGATGGTTTTCACTGAGTGTTGTGACGTTGTGTGGCGACTGGCCACAGATACACATAACATTATAGTCTTCATTTGGTTCTGGTACACCTGCCTCCACTTTATATAAAGCCAACAGATGAAAATGTGGATGCATTTTAAAGAAATGCTTTACCATGTGGGTATTTGTTTACGGAAATATTTGCCTCCAGATTCCTTTTTCTAAGAAAATGGTGAATTTAAACTACCTTTTTTTATTGGGAGGCACTGCATTTCCACCTCATTTATTGTATAAAGCAAATTACTGTGACTCTTTGGCTCTTGACCCAAAGGCCAAAAATTGTCCAGAAGAAATCTGGGCAGTACGAACACCAACCCCCAGAGGGAAAAAATGCTGTGCTTGCACTTAACACATCCCCCTAGCATTTACCGAATGTCAGAATGTTAAAGCTCAGAGGCGTTGTTTGGGCCCCTCAGCCCCACCCCCTTGTTTGGCGGTGAGGCCGCTGGGGAGTGAGGCCCGTGGCTGCCCAGGGCCGCGTAACAGCCCATCAGCGGCCCGGCCAAGCCTGGAACCTAAATTCCTTGCTACCCTGTCCAAGGTACTCGCGCCACACACGTCGCGCCGGGCAGCTAAGCCTGAGCGAGGAGGGGGCCCTGGGATGAATCCGTACCCCACCGAAGCCCAGCTAATCAACCCGAGACCACAGGACGCATCCCTGGACCGTGTCAAAGCTGGTTCTAGGTGTGGCTTGTGGAATCAGTGCAGCCACTAGACAGCTCCATCTCATATCTGCCTGTCTTTTATTTATCTTCTTTTTGAGCCTCAAGGAAGGTTCAGATAAATGGTTTCCATCACACGTTTAGTTCTCCTTTTAGATTTCAAGCCACTTAGTAACCCCTTCCTGGAAACCAGTCCCTCTGCTCACTGAGGGGTCTGATGAAGTACTGTGAACCCAGGCTTTGGTTTTTCTGCAACATATGTTTTAAAATTTGCCTTCTGCCTCCCAGAAGGATATCTTTCTCAAGGGAATTGAAAAGATTAATTAGTGACCTTTCAACTCTGTTACAGTAAGATGAATACGTTGCGAATAAAGGTGGAAACATTCACCTTACGGCTGTGCATTCTGTTAAACATACACCGGGAAGCTTCAAAGCACTTCCTGCCAAGACTGGGCAGGAGCTTGAATTTTTCAATACTTGAGGAGGGGTGGGGATCGTGCAGCGCACAGAAAATATGCAATGGATTCACACATGGGAAATACATTTCATAAAAGTGCAAAATCATATTTTGTAAATTAAAATTGTATTTGTGTTTAGTTAACTGTGACTACTGTTCAGACTTTATTCAGAAATCCTTTTTATAGGCTTTCTTAGCAAAGAAAAATTCCATATCTATGGATGATGTCTCAATTTTCTGTATATATGTTTTATTAATATGTAAATATTTAGATTTTTTAAGATGACTATGTTCTTTAAAAAAAAAATTCAACACAAGGCTAGTTGTGAGAATGGTGTATAACGTGTGTTGTGATACCAGTTCCCAAGACGCCCTTTCTGTCCATTCTGGAAGAATACAATAAATTACTTTAATTGGACATGCCTGTTTCATGACTGTGTCCCAGTCCTCCTGCGTTTGTAAAGAGGAGTTAATGCTAGTCATTAATTAAAGGGTATTTATTAATACTCTTGTGATCTTACACAGGAACTTTTATCTCCTTATGAAGTTAATTTTTAAAACTAAACGAACAAACCGCATTGCTACCAGAAAGAGCATGTTTGAATGTATTAAGTCACAGGCTGTGGCTGGTGGTCAGATCAGCGGCTGTAGCAAGTCCCACAGTAACACTTGAGCAGTAAGTACTGATAGGCTTGAAGCCTAATTTTAAATGAATTAGGGAGCTTTATAATCTTCACCTAAAAGGTTAAGCCCTGCTTCTATGGAAACAACACAGCAGAAGGACAAATCAATCTTCTCTAATGCAAAGTGGCTGTTAAAACGTAATTGCTTTATTCTCCTCTCTGAACACAGGGGGGCGCTCCTCCTTGTGGGTCCTGGCCCCCTCCTCCCTCCAAAAGCCACTTCCAGCCCCTAGCCCCTAGCACCCCCAGGCTGGTCTGTGGGCTCTGTCTGGGCTTTGGCTGGGGGTCTGGTTCTTGGGCCCTCATTTTGGGGATGCTGAGCTATTCTGCAGCTGGGAGAGGGGCTGGGTGTGGGGTGATGGGGAGTAGCTGCCAATAAGAAAGCAGCTGAGTGGGGAGGGTGTAGCTCAGTGGTAGAGCACGTGCTTAGCATGCACAAGGTAGTAGGTTCAATCCCCAGTACTTCCATTAAAATAAAAATAAATTAAAAAAAACTAATCACCTCCCCCCACTAAAAGAAAAAATTTTTTTAAGTTAAAATAGCAAGCAAGCAAGCAAGCAGCTGGACTGCAGGAGGGAAAGCGACAGGGTGAATAGCTTACAAAGAAAAAAATCTAAACCCTGCCAGCCGGAGTCTTCCACGTACCCGCACCTCTTGGAAGCTGGGAGCCTGGCACCAGCCTGCCTGTCCTGTAACACCTCCAGGGCGTCGTGTGGCCCTTTGTGCCGTGAAATCATCTGTGAGGGGCCACGTCATGTGATCTGGCCCAAGGGCCCTGGGATGCCCTTGCCCCCACGTACTGGTGAGGTCTGTGCCTTCTAGGTGGCCTGGCTGACACCCTGTAGGGCTTTCTCATCCACTGTGAGGGGACCCTGTCTCACCACCAGAGGCTCCTCCAAAAAGGGGGCTGCTGGGGTTCACGTAGAATAAAAGCTCACACAGCTGCCTCAGTTTCTCCCCTCCTACCGGCCCAGCCTTAAAACTGAGCGACTGGGCGATGGCAGCTGGCTCGTTTCCCAGCTGCACCCTGAGCCTGGTTAAGGTGTTTACTGAGCACCCGCTGTAGGTCGATGCTGTGTCGGGCGAGCACGGCTGGGGCGGGGATGCAAGGGACAAGAACTGAAGCTGGGGACCAGCCACACCAGGCCCTGTGGGCCATCCTGAGGAGCTGGAGGGCGTGGGGGACACTGAAGCTTTCTGAGTGTACGTTTGCTCAGAGTCATATGCTATCTTTCTTGAAATTGAAGTCCACTCAGTAAAATGTATCAGTTTCTGGTATACAGTGTAATCTTTCAGCCATACATACACATACATATATTCATTTTCATATTCTTCTTTATAGGTTGCTATGAGACACTGAATATAGTTCCCTGTGCTGTACAGTAGGACCTTGCTGCTTATCTATTTATAGTAGTTACTACCTGCAAATCTCCATCTCCCAATTTATCTCTTCCCACCATACAACTTAATAACAACAAAAAAAAAAAATCCAATCCAAAAATGGGCAGAAGACCTGAACAAGCAATTCTCCAGTGAAGACATGTGCCATCCTGATGCATCTGGCTGAAGTCTGGAGCGGTAACTGGAGGGCGCAAGCCTAAAGCAAGGAGTCCCACTCAGAAACGGTGGGAGCAGCCAGGGATGGAGGAAGAGGACCCAAGTGGCCAGAGCCCTACACGTCAAGCACAGAGGAAGGCCAGTAGGATGCGGTGGTGCACTCGCTTGGGGTCGGGGAGGGACTGCAGCTTTCGGGAGGAGGAAGGAGGTGCCAAGGCGGACACCCAGGACTCTGGCTGCGAAAACGTGGTTACCATGTGCGGTCACAAATCCTGGGAACACAGTGGGAACAACAACTTCGAGAAAGATGACAGACAAGTTCAGGTGCAGATGGCACTCTGTTCCTTCATTCAGCAAGTGTTCATGGAACACTTAGGGTCTGCCTGATACTGTTCTGGGGGCTGGGAGCAAGCAGAGAGCCCCGGGAGACACCAGCATCTAAGGCTCTTTGTGTCCTTGAACTAGAGGAGGGAACCTAAACTTGGTAGCTTTGTCCTAAGCTACAGTCGATCCAGATTTGAAACCCCATCCCCATTCCACATAATGCAAGTCTCCACTAAACCATGTCATCACAGAAGGGTCTGTGACTGTTGGCTCACAGGGGCCACCAGGCTCCCTCAAGTCCCAGTCTTTTGGTCCCTTGGTGTCACTTACCACGCTCTGAAACTGTCTTGCTTATTTCTGTGTTTATTACCCATTTTTCCTGAGGAATCTAAGCATCGTGATGTCAGAGATCTTATCTTTAAGGCCACTTAGATTTCAGTCCTTAAGGAAAACATTCTTAAGACACCCCTCCCCCACTCCCCGTCCTCCCCAGAAGGAGTGGCTGAGGACAGACACCACCCTCTCCCTCTCTTGTGTCCTGTAGTCTTAGATTGCGTGGGCTTCCTCCGTCCCTATGTCCACACTCTTCATAAATGGTGGCAAAACTGTCAGTAAATCTGCCAGAGGGATACTGGGTGCTCTTCATGAGACTCTGTAACTCTAATGATTCAGAGCAATGCTTTGAATTTACACAAACCAACTTCTTTTGCATTTTGTAATCTCTAAAAACACGATATTGATCATTCCCCCCAAAATACGTATTATGTACATGTGTTTATTATTTACTTCCTTTTTGTTATCAGTGAAATTAAAAGAATGTAAAAGAGTCATATGGAAAAGCCGAGAACAACCTAGAGATGGAACCCGGGGGCATAATCCACAGTGTGCAGTGCTTTACACATGCTGATGTTCCAAAAAGTCCTGATACTTAAGGGCCTTTTAAATTATGTTTTACCTTTCTTTTTTGGCCACTTTTTTATTTGTTAATACTGAGAAATTGAAGGCAATTTTAAACCTAAACGCTGAGACTAAGCCACTTCAGCTAATTCCTTTGAAATACTTTGCAAAAATGAAACCAATGCAGGTGTGTTAACCAGAGGAGCTGGTCAACCAGCTCTCCTGACTTCTAGTCGCATGTACTCTGTGCCACGATGCCACCCAGATGCCAAAAGTGGAGGGCCCTCGATGTAAATACGGAGCAAAAACAATCAGTCTTACAAAGGAAATTGAGCATCCTAAATTGGTTCAATGAAGTGGTGGGCCAACTGCCTATTCTGGTAGAAAAACTATTTTCTCTGTACTCTAGCAATGGAGGGAGAAAGAATGCAGTATAATAGATGGCACTTACTCTGTATATGACTGAATTAAGCATCCTCCAAAGGTGGTGTATTTCTACCCACTGGATAGAAAAGATCAGATCAATTAGCCCCAGCGCTAACCCCATCCCCCTCTTGAGATAAACACCATTGCCCTGCAGCATCCTGAGAAGGAATATGTCATTGGTGTGAAGCAATGCCACCTCCCTCCACACCTACACCCCCTGTAACATGGACCTATAACTGTGGGCAGCTCTGACTTGTTAAGATTTAGTTTGTTCTGTGGTTTATGTCATAGACTCTTCAAGTGTTTGTCCTACCCACCTCCATGATGTCAGTGTTCCGGGGAGCGGTAACCGTGGCTGGTCTTTCCTCAACTTTGTCCCAGTGAACAAAGTTATGGTAGACTGGGTATATTTTATTTTACTTTATTATTTTTGTTTGTTTGTTTGTTTGGGGGAGCTAATTAGTTTTACTTACTTATTTACTTTATTTAATGGAGGTACTGGGGATTGAACCCATGACCTCATGCATGCTAAGCATGCACTCTACCACTGAGCTATACTGTCCTCTCCTGGGTATATTTGAAAGGTCCAACTGACTCCCAGCTCCTGGCTGCTGACCATATTAAGAGATGGGAGCCAAAATGCACCTTGATCACCCCTGGCATTTTAACATACAGCTTTAGAAAATGAGCAGACTGTCAAAGGCCACTTTGGGAAGTCCCCAGTGACTCTGGAGGTGGAGAAGAGGAGGCGGTGGAAGTTGACAAAATTCACCTGAATTCATTTGAAAGATTGAATGCAACAGAAAACCCAAGCAATGCTCTAAAAATTGTGAGAGAGACTTACTCCCCTCCCCTCCTTCCTCCCATTTAAACATATTATAAAACTACTAAAGTTGAAGCTGTGGTTTTGATACAAGAATAGACAGACCCATAAAACAGAATGGAAAGTTAAGGAAAAACTTGTCTATATACAGCATGTATCAAAGGTGTTGTAATAATTAGAATAATGTATGTTAAGCTGCTATAACAAAGAATCCCTGAAATAAAGTGGCTCAGATGCAATACAGATGTTTTGTCCTCTAACTCATTACAGCCTAGAATTGGGTGGGTGGACCCAGGTGGTGGCAGGCAGCTCTGCTCCATGCAGTCATCTGGAAACCCAGCTACATCCATCTTATTGTTCTGCCACCGCCCAGGAGACATCCTCGTCCACGTGGTCAAAGCTGGCTCCCCAGTAGAAGTCTATATTTAAGACTATGGGAAGGGGGAGTAACACTGGAGGGGAAGCAATTTCCTTATGAAAATGACTTTGGGATTTCGTACCTCACTTCTGCTTACATCTTGTTGGCCACAACCTAGCACCAAAGGAAACTAGGAAATAGCGTCTCTAGCTGGATGGCTATGTGCCCAGCTAAGGCTCGGGCTCTGTTACTACCGAGAGGAAGAATGGGGGCAATCAGCTGTGGTACCGCAGGTGCTACTTTCACTGTTGGGAAAAGGATGGTTTCTTCAGTAAACGGTGCCGAGGAAAACTAGCTAGCCGTGTATAAAAATCAATTTAGATATATACAAAAATTAGCTCAAAATCATAGACCTAAATGTAAGAGCTAAAACTGTAAAACCCTTAGAAGAAAACATAGGAGTAAATCTTCATGCTCTTGGGTCAGGCAATGGTTTCTTAGATATGACACTAAAACACAGGTCACAAGAGGAAAATGGACCAACCGGACATCATAGAAATTAAAAACTGTTGTGCTTCAAAGGACATTAAAAAAAAAAGTGAAAATACAGCTCACAGAAGTGGAGAAAAGCTTTGCAAGTCAGATATCTGAAAAAGAACTTGTATTGAGAATATACAAAAGAACTTTTACGACTCAAAAACAAAAAGACAAATAACCTAACTTGAAAATGAGCAAAACCACACTGAACAGACTTTTCTCCAGAGAAGATGCGTAAATAGCCAGCAGGCCAGTAAGCACGTGAAAAGATGCTCAGGATCATTAGTCGTTAGGGGAACGCAAATCAAAACCACAGTAAGACGTCACTTTACACCCACAAAGCCACCTATGATCAAAATGACAGACAAGAACAAGTGTCGGTGAGGATGTGGAGAAACTGGAGCCTTCAGCTTCTGGTGGGAATGTAAAACGGTGCAGGCTCTTCGGAAAACAGATCAGCGATTCTTCCAAAAGTTAAATGTAGAGTTACCACGTGACCCAGCAATGACGCTCTAAGAGAACTGAAAACACACATCCATGCAAAGACCTGTATATGAACGTTCAGAGCAACATTATTCATAATAGGCAAAAACTGGAAGCAACCTGGATGCCCATCAGTTGGTGGACGGATAAACAAAATGTGGCGTATCCATGCAATGGATTATTGTTTAGCGATAAAAAGCAATGAAGAGTTGATACATCCGACATGGACGAGCCTTGAAAACATGATGCTGAGTGAAAGAAACCAGACCCAGAGGCCACGTATTCTATGAGTCCATTTATAGGAAATGTTCAGATGAGGCAAGTCCCTAGAGATAGAAAGTAATTAGTGGTTACCCAGGACTAGGAAGGGAGCAGTAACAGGGAATGACTATAATGGATGCAGGGTCTCCTTGGAATGATGAAAATGTGCTAAAAGTAGACAGTGGTGATGGTTGCACAACTCTGAATATATTAAAAATCACTGACTTGTACATTTTAAAAGGATAAGTTTTACAGTATGTGAATTATATCTCAATAAAGCTGTTAAAAAATAGTACTAAAGTTGGACCCTCTTACTTCACTCTGTGTGTGGCAATGAATTCCAAATGTGTCAAGGGTTTAAGTACAGCAAACAATAAGAATACTAGAAAATTTATAATGAATACTTATATAAGCTTGAGGAGAGAAAGGATTTCTCAAACAGGATGCCAGAGGAAGAAATTACCAAGTAAAACTTATTTGATCAACTAAAAACTCTAAATCATGCTTCAAAAATTTTACCGAGAGAAAGTGCAAATGACAAAATGAGAAAAACATCTGCAGAACAAATGACTTGCCGGAAGGAATATGCTTGTCATATAGCCAAGTCTTATAAACCAAATGGCCAATAAATATTAAAATGTGAAAATTAAATCAAGAAATGAAGATTAAAATCGTATGAACATTTTGGTTATTCAGTTGACAAATATTGAAGGAAAGATAGCACCAGTATTTCTTGGAGTGAAGTGGCTAATTTCTTAGCCACTATGAATAGGCATGTTAATCGGTACAATATTTCTGATGGCCGTTTGACAATGCAAATCAAATTTGATGAAATCTTTTGACCCAGCAATTTTACTTGAAGGAATTTATCTGAAAGAAAGATGGATCCCCTCAAAGATCAAGCTACAGGGTGTTCATCTCAACATTGTACATAGTTCAAATGTTCTTAAAAATTAAAACGGTTTACATGTCAATAGTTTAAATTATAATACATCCTGAAATTGGAACACTGGGCAGCTATTTCTAGTGGTGTACACAGAAATCAACAGTCAACTGATTGAAAAAGGCAGGTCACGGCACAGTATCCACTGTAGGATCTTTTGAGTTTTTTTAATACACAAACTCAGAAAAAAGTCTAAGAGGACATCCCCCAGCTACTGAGAGCCACCTCTGGATGGTGAGACTGTGGGTAATTTAAAATTCTCTTCCTATTGTTAATTTTCCTATAATGAACATGTGTTGCTTTTGCAGTGAAAAGGGAATTTATTTTTAAAACTTTTTAATAATGTAGAAAAATATTTATAGCGTGGAAAAATGTGCGTGATGTATTTGCTATTAAATATTATGTTCAGCCAGATCATATTATTTTTCTTTCAGAAATGCACTTATTTTTATAGAGTTAGATATAACGATCATTGTGTGTAAGTAACTGACAAATTGCAGCATGTCCAAAAATATATGTACATCAACAACCTCCTATAACATTAAAAAGGCATAGACGATGTGGCCTGATCATTCTGTAAAAGAAGTATTTATACACGTGCACAGAACAGAAGAATAGAAGTTGTTAATGGTAGTTTTCTCTGAGCGGTAGAATCATCTGTGATTTTTAAAAATTATTGATCTAAATATTGTATCGATGCTAAATTTCACAAATATGTTAACTGCATTGTGATTATGTGAGGGGAGTACCTTGGCTTAATAAATATGTAATTGGTACTAAGGAGTAACGGGATGATACAGGCAACTTTCCCTCACCTGGATCAGAAAAAACAGTATACGTATATATTCAACTAAAGCAAAAATGGTAAGTGTGGCAAAAGGTTAACAATGGCTGCATCTAGAGAAAGATTTCACGAGAGCTCTTGGTACTACCCTTGCAATGCTCAAGTTTGAAACTATTTTTTAAAAATTAAAAAAAAAACATAAATAAAAAACAGAAACAGACTCATAGACATAGAATACAAACTTGTGGTTGCCAAGGGGGCAGGGGGTGGGAAGGGACAGACTGGGATTTTAAAATGCAGGATAGATAAGCAAGATTATACTGTGTAGCACAGGGAAATATGTACAAGATCTTGTGGTAGCTCAGGGTGAAAAAAAAATGTGACAATGAATATATACATGTTCATGTATGACTGAAAAATTGTGCTCTACACTAGAATTTGACACAGCATTGTAAAATGACTATTATTCAATAAAGAAAAGTAAAAAAAAAATAGAAACATGAAAAAATTTTTAAAAAATTAAAAAATTAAACTAGTGCTCTGCAAAAGAAAGATGATCTAAGTTTTCTAAAATGAATATGTATAATTTTCTAAAAAGAAAAAAAAAAGGTAAAGGAAGAAAAGCCTCAGGGGTCCATATATGTGTCTGTATGCGGTGCTCATGCTCGGAGACTGTTGGGGACACCTGACAGACTGATGTCAATTCCTGTACCACAGGAATCCGAAGTGTCACACACGTTCCAGGGAAAACGTCAGCTTGTTACTGCAGTAATATGTACATTGAACCTATTTACATGACTCTGGAACTTTATGCTTTACTTTGAAGAGGAAAAAAAATCATTCTGCAGCTTAACAGGAAAAGGATATCCTCTCTGCAGCTTGAAAGGAAACTGGAGCTGATGGTTTATAAAAAATATATCAGCAGCAAGATAAGAAGAAACCCATCTGAGGTCTAAGTGCATTTGACACAGCAGTTCAAAAAAACAATTCCGTCAGGGCCTTTGGGATTTGGGGAGAATGAATGTCTAAGAAAAATGAAATGGGTGGGTTCCTGTAACAAATGAACCCAAGACCCAAGCAGCTCAGGCCACGACGGTCTTCTCCTGTGTGCTTCTCTGTGCAAGGCGACACGGCCTAACAGGCGATGTGCTTCGGGAAACAGATGGGTGGCTGTCAGGCCCACAGGGAGCACCAACTCTCTGTGAATAGCAGCTAACATGTGCTGGATGCCTGGCACGGCCAGGCACTGTTCCAATGCTTTAAAGTCCAGTTTAACTTATAAAATCCACAAAGCCATCCTGTGATGTCAACACTATAGTTATACTCATTTAACAGATGAAAAAAGTGAGGCAGTTTGTTCCAGTTCACTAAGGAGTTGTTTTTAGCCACGCTTTGAATCCAGCGAGTGGGACCCCAGCACCCATCCATGTAGGCATTCAGTAGAGACAAGTGTTCAGAGCAACCCCATTGAGGGGCACGTCTGTCTGAGCTGCCTTTACAATGGTCTTTACATTTTAGTTTGCACAAAGGCATGGAACTAAGAATAGTAACACTGTCCCAAGTATTTTACAGATAATAGTTCAGTTAATCTCCATTCGAAGCCTGAAAGTACGACTATTATCACCCCCATTTCACAGATGAGGAGACTGAGTCACAGAGAGCGTAACTAGCTTGCCCAAAGGCACAGAGCTAATCAGTGGCAGAGCCGGGATTCAAACCTGGGCTTTCTGATCTACAGCCTTGCTCCTCATCTCTGTGCTGCAGGATGAGCTACTTCTGCGTAGATGTGTTGGCTCTTTGTTCCATGTCAGGCCTTGTTTTAATTGTTCTGATTGAATCACCTCGTGTGAAGTATCCCAACACACTGTCAGAAAGAGCCTGGGAAGTAGCTAGTGTCTTAATCTGACCTCAGGTTTCCAAGCGCACAGAGCAGAGTGGTTAACAGAGGAGCTCTGGAATCCCAGTGACCAAGGCTAAAGTCCTGGGTGTGCTATTTACTGAGCTCAGCTAGCTTTTTATCCCTAATTTCCCCACTCCCCACTGCCATCCAACCACCAGAGAGAGTTAGGGGAGATGGAAATGGAGGTCACACTCTCCCCAGGATGATGAAAGCCTCTGAGAAGCCCCCGTTTTGGGGGTTGGGGGAGACATGCGCTGCAGGTAAAGGGCTGGGGGAGCCAGAGGGGCGTGATGCCCCCAGTTGGTGGTCCTCAGAGCGGGAGTCCCCAGGCTGGCAGCATCAGCAGCAACTGGGAACTTGTTAGGGATGCAAAACCTCCAGCCCAGCCCTGGGCCTGCTGACCCAGCAGCTCTGGGGTGAGGCCCGGTGTGTTTACTTTGAATGGGGCCTGCAGGTCAACCAGATGCCCACTGAAGTCTGGAAGCCACAGCCCTAGGAGGCATGGGAGATATGGCCCTGGCTCAGAGCAGGATGTGGAGGGCCACTAACTTGCAGCCACGGTGACAATGTGGATTGGCTCCTTTCAGGAGTTAGAGCAAATTCAGAGCTTTCCAGGCAGCAGCATCATTGCCCCTTGCATTCTGAGTGGAGAGAACTGGGTGGCCTTACAGAAGCAACTGGAAGAGCCAATTCCCCAGTGACCGGTGGAGGCGGGGCAGTGTGGGGAAAAGTTCAGACCAGCCTCCTCCTTTTCGGTTGCTTTGGGGCCCCCAGAGGGCGGGGACTGACCCCAGAACCCTCAATCCCTTGGGCCACACACTCAGGCTATCTCCCTGCCCCAGTCCCTCGATGGCTGTGTTCCCCCGGGAATCCCCTTTCCCTCCCTGTGTGTGGTTGGCCATGAGAGTCATGGAACCCACCGACTGGCCCTGACCCACACTCCGCCCTCTGGGATGACCCCGAGCCCCACAAACATGGCGCTGCAGGAGCCCGGGCTGCAGCAGCTAGAGAAGAAAAAAAACTGCAAGTCCTTGAAGATATTCAGCCAGCCAGCAGCTGTGCAGAGGGCACCTCCTGCAGAGAGCCCTGCACCGGGGAAGGGGTGGAAAGTACTTATCCTACAGTCACTGCTTTCAAGGGGTAGATGAGGAGACGAAACAACAGCCCACCACACCTGTAAAGGCAGACAAGCCTCAGGGACACTGTACAACAGACCATGGCGCCCGGCGGAAAGGATGTACCAGGCAATCAACAAGGTTAGGAGTTGCGAGGATGGAGACGCTGTTGGAAGGCTCTGTGGAGGAGGAGGGACCCGAGATGAGTCTTGGAGGATGAAGAGACAGACAGAAGTGGTGGTCACCCCAGCAGAGCGGCCAATGAGGAGATGGCTCGGCGTGAGAAAGGGCAACACATGCGGAGCTTGCACGTCTGTCACCAGGAAGGGCAGGACATTTGGCCAAGGTTGGAAGTACATTCAGCCTCTGTATCCACAGTTTCCTCTAACCGCCAACAGATAATATTTAGGAAAAAAATCCTGAAAATTCCAAAAAAGCAAAACTTGAATTTGCCCCATGCTTGGCAACTATTTACACAGCATTCCCATCGTATTGGGTGTTACAAGTAATCTAAAGAGGACTGAAACATACTGGAGGCTGTGCATTGGTTATACGCAAGTACTACACCATGTTATAGAAGGGACTTGAGCATCTGAGGATGTTGGTCTCTGCGGGGCTCCTGGAACCCATCCCCTGCAGATCCCCAGGGACGACTGTCTGTCTGGAGGCATGGGAAGAGATGAAGTTTGCCGCCAAATGGTCAAAAACCTTGGAAACTAAAGAATTCTAAATAGATTTTATAGGCCAGGGTTCCCCAAAGTGTAAGTGTATTTCTCAGAAACTTCTCTTTGTAGAATTATTAAAATTCTGTTACGGGACTAAGTGTGTTCTAGCACCAGCTCCTACGTGGGGAGGGGACGCCAGCTGGGCGTCCTGCATTCAACTCGTTCTGACGCTCTCCACCCAGAGATACTGTCCGATTCCTCAGGTTAGGGGCTCAGGCCTACAAGACTGTCCCCCTGCGCTGTGTTGTCACCTGTCCTTCTGACCGACTATAAACCAGAGGTTCCCACAACCTTCTCCTCAGGTTCAGTTAGTTTGCTAGAGCAGCTCGCAGAACTCAGGAAAACATTTTACTTTCCTGATCACCAATTTATCATGAGAGGACGGAAGAGATGCGTCGGGCAAGACTTGTAGGGGCTCGGCGCTGCCACACCCTCTCCGGGCGCCACTGTCCCAGCACCTCCACGTGTTCACCAACCCAGAAGCTCTCCAAACCCCACTGTTTTGATTTTTAATGGCTGCTTCCTTCCAAAGGCACACGGATTAAATCCTTGGCCACTGCTGATCGACCTCCAGCCCCTGGCCCCAGGTCAGGGGGCTGCGACTCAAAATTTCAACCCTCTAATCACATAGCTGGCTCTTCTGGCAAAGAAAACCCCAACCTCAGTGCTTCCAAAAGTCACCCCGTTAACACAGCAAGAGACCCCTCTGAGGCGCCCCCACCGAGGAGACCCCAGGGGCTCGGGGAGCCGCCCGGCGGAAACCGGGCGAAGCCCAGAGCCGCATTTCTCGCCGCGCACAGGCAGCTTCCCCGAGGCCCGCGCCGGCCGTGACCCTCGCGGGGAGATGCTGTGTGCCGAGTTTTCCGAACGTGTTTCAGCACAGAGCCCTTCTCCCGGGGACCAGGGCTCCGGGCAGCGACCTCCGAGGCTCTCGGAGGGGCTGCGCCGGCGGCGGCGCCCCGGGAGCCGGCTGCTAGCGCCGCCCCGCGGGCTCCGTGCGGCCCGGCGGAAGCAGAGTTACCGCCCAGCGGAGCCCAGCGGCTCGGCAAGCCTGGGAGCAACTGGTTTCCGTTGTTGCAGCTGAATTCTAAGTGTCAGTGGCGATGAGAAGGAACAGGTGGGAGGAAGAAGGAACGACAGGCAAGACCACTGCTTAGACATGGAGGTGGTGAGGGGTGTCGGGACACCGAGGGGATGCGGCGGCGCTGGGGGAGGATATCGGGGCCCTGGGGGTGGACATCAGGACACTGAGGGGATGTGGAGGCAGTGAGCGGATGTGGGGCCTCTGAGGGGGAACAGGGCAGCAAATGGTCAGGAACAGAAGAGAGATTGGAAGGAAACCCTCACTTCATAGTGAAAACAACCTAGACCTGTGGAGGGGCTTATGGTTTACAAAGTATCTTCTTGACAATCCCATGAGGTGGGGAAGGAAAATTATCCCCATTTTTCTTGGTTTAAGGAAATCGAGACCAAGTGAAGTAGACAGGTGTTTGTCTTTACACTGTCCCATGTCCGACTCCTCTCTTCACTCTCAGGACTTGCTAGAGGTGACATGGGACCATCAGCGCCCCCGGCAGCAGTGGCAGGGATGCCTGTACCAGCCCAGGCATCAGCCCCGACCATGCTCAGCGCCCGACCTGGCTTTGGTAACCGCTACAGAGTCCCTGGAATGCCATTTTTCCTGCCCCTCTTCCAAATCTGGCCCCCAGCCTTCCCTCCTGCCTATGGTGTAAGCTACCCCATCTCCCTCCATACTTACCTCTTCTAAGTTAGCCAGAGTAGGTTTCCATGGTTTCCAAGAAACATGACTTGGATGAGAAAGGTTAAGTGTGGGCATGAACTTCCATCTCTAGATTAAAATTCACATCTTCCGCTGTGCCGGGCTGGGACATTGAAATGTGTGAATTGGATTTTAGTCTTAGGATAATGTCAGTGATGAATGTCCAAGTGGGAATTTCCAGTAGGCATTTGCAGATGCAGGACTAGAATACGGGATAGAAGTCAAGGTAGAAATATGGATTTAGGAATCAATTCCACCGAAATCATGGATATTAATGAAATAGCTTGTAACAGAGGTCAAGTTGTGACCACAAGTACCAAAAGTACTCTGTTGATCAGGTGAACAGATTCGTTTGGAAAGTCTTAAGAAGTTTTGGAAAGAGAAGAAACAGGTTGGCAGAGGAATGAGCAAAGGTAAGACATTTGAGAAGACTTAGAGGTGGATCACACCTATGTTTAGAGAGTCAATTTCTTAATATAGAAAGGAAAAGGGAAAGGAATATAAAAACAAAACTTTCACTCAACAGTATGTACTTGTATGATCCCATTTTATTTTTTTTTAATGTATATATTTGCATCAGAGTCTGCAAGGATTGACTTCAAACATTTGCAGTGATTATCTTTGGATGCTGCAATAAGAATTTTTGTTTCCTTGTTTTCTTATTTTTCACATTAAGCATTCACTGATTTTTTTTGCAGATGTAATTCATAAACCATAAAATCCACCATTTTTAGAGTGTACAATTCAGTGTTTTTAAATGTATTCACAGAATTGTACAACCATCCTCACTGTCTAATTCCAGAAAATGTTCATCATTCCCAAAAGAAACCTAGCGCCTACCCCTTAGGCGCCACCCCCGGGGGGCCCGCCCTTGCTCCCAGCCCCAGGCAACCGCTAATTACTTCCTGTTTCTATAGACTTGTTTATTCTGGATGTTTCCTATGAATGGAATCACGCAATATGTAGCCTTTTGTGACTGGTTTCTTTCCATCAGCGTCATGTTTATCTACCTTGGAGCATGAGGCCACCTCACTGTTGCTTGTTGCCAGATGAAATTCCACTGCCTGGCAGGTCTGCATTCGGTTTATCCATTCATTAGTTAATAGACACTTTTAGCTGTAGCTTTCCCCCTTTTGGCTCTTGTGAATAATCTTGCAATGAACACTTATGAACAAGTTTTTGTCTGGACGCCTATTTTCAGTTCTTTTGGGTGTGTACCATGGAGTTGGCCTCCTGGGCCACATCAGTGTTTACCTTTTGAGGATCCACTAAAGAGTTTGCCCGAAGTTCTGCATCCTTTTACATCCCCACCAGCAATGTACGAGGGTCCTGGTTTCCCCACACGCTCCCTAACACCTGCTTATTTGTTAACATCACTTCTTAGAACAGACAGAAAACACAGGTGCTAAGTAAGGGGGCCCAAGACACTTTTTTCCCCAACAAATTTAATCCTTTTTGTGACTTTTCCACAGATGAAATATGAAGCATGCAAAGATTCTCTGTAGTAATAATGAAAGAAAAGCTGGCACTTACTGGATTCGTATTTGGCCACTGGGTGGGTTAGTGCAGAATTCTGTGCATGTATCGTCCCATTGAGTATTTACAGAAAGCCCGGAGTTTGGAACCTATTCTGGAGGTGAAGTCGAGGTTCAGAGGTGACGTGACTTGAGAATTGTCACGACACTCCCCCAAAGCCGAAATTCTCAACCATGCGTTGTGACATCCCAAACCCCCTCCCTCCTGCTGAGTGTTTCTGGCTGTACATCACCATGTGGCATTTACATATTTCCCCAAAGGGAAAAAAATCTTTCTCGAGATGATTTTTCACAAGTCAGGTACAATTTATCATGCTCTGAATGCTAACAAACTCTGGAGATGCAAAACCTACAGCTGATGTATAAATAATCTGACTCAGCGATGTAAACATTAATCCAACGCCTTTTGGAAAAATGAACAACCTTGTTTCTCTGAGTTGACGGGATACTTTCTTCTCTCCTTTTGGATCTTTTATTGGCTCATCAGTGCCAGTAGGAATGGGTTCTAACACTGATAAGCCCCGAGAAGGACTTTGTAATCAAACAAATCTCAAGTTAGCCATGCTTTCAATTTTGTTTAGAAGTGAGGTTTTTTTTTTTTCCAACCGTGCCCTGTTTCCCAAAGAAAGCATGGTAGCTTTTGTGGTAGAAAACGCATTCACTTCTGTGATTTCAAATGACAGCAGAACCAGTTCTGTTTGCAACTAGCCAACTTCAGCTCCTGAGATGGACCCGTGGAGGAAGAGGTATGTGAATAAGATCTGAATAAAGCATTTTATTAGATCCCAAGGAGAATCAGTGGAATCTAACGTCGTTTTCCTGGCATTGCATCGGTGAAGTGGGGTTGTTAGGGAGGCGTTACGCTCTCGTCTTCTCCTGTTGGTTTGAAGCTTGTTTTGTGCTAGTGGTGCTGCTGGTGGACTTGCCTCTGCGTCATTCTGTCTGAGGACTGATTGTCCCGCATCCTTGCTGTGACCATAACTTAATGCTCAGAGCACCTGGGGCGACAAATGGATGCTATGTCTTATTTTTATTATCTGTGCTTTTGACATTTTAACCTGGAAAGATTACGTGGCCCGAGTCACACACTCAGCTGCACTTGGAAGGTTGGTCCACAAGGCTGAACCTTAATATGCTTAAACTCAGGAGAAATCAGGGGGTCGTAGGCTCACCCATTATTTCTCTGCTGGTGAAATGGAGGCCAGTGGGGTAAAGGGCTGTTATGGGCTGGACTGCCCCCCCCCCAGGATCCACATGCTGAAGCCCTAACCGCTCTCCCCACCGCACGTCAGAATGTGACTACATTTGGAGATAGGGCTTTAAAGAGGTTAATTAATTTAAAATGACATGATCAGGGTGGCCCTAATCCAACATGACTGGTGTCCTTATAAGAAGGGGACATTTGGACACAGACGGGCACAGAGGGAAGAAGATGTGAAGACACCGGAAGGGGATGACCACCCACAGGCCAGGAGAGAGGCCTGGAGCAGACCCTGCCCTCACAAGCAACCAGCCCGACCGGCACCTTGCTCCCACATTTCTAGCCTTGAGACAATACATTTCTGTTGCTTAAGCTGCCAGCCTGCGATATTTTGTTACAGCAGCCCGAGCAAGCGAACATGTCCATGAGGGATCAGAGGCCCCCGCCCCCCGGCCCCCAACATCCATCGCGATGCTCCAAGGTGGTGCCTCTGAGGCTTCCTGTGCGAAGCCCCGAAACCACAGGCATGCCTGCCGTTTGGTGCTCACAGGCCTCGTGTTTATTTCAGATACCACAGAGGTCAGTGTCCTCTTTGGTCAGGATGTTGTCCTCCAGCAGATCTCAATGAAGGATTTGGAATTCGAGCCATCTGGTTGACCGGTGTGCGGCTGCGCTGACATCCCACCTTCCTGGGAAGAAGTTGTGCCCACAGCCACGTTTTGTTCTGACATCCTGTGATTTGGGGAAAGAGGCCTCTGCGCTCTTGTAAAGCGCACGGTTCCACCCCTGGGGCGGAGTCCTGCCTCTCCCCTGTGAGAGAGGCACACACTCGCTTTTTCTGAAGGAGGAACAGAGTGAGGAGGCACCACGTGAAGTGTTTCCCAGTCACCGCCTCACTTAGTCTTCACAACCTCCCTGTCGGGAAGCTACCATCACCTCCTCCATCTGCTAGACGGGGAAACTGAGGCACAACAGGTTAAGAGCTCTCCCCAAATTCCACAGCTCATGACCGGGGGAGACAGATTTGCCTTGCAGTCTCTGACTCAGGCCTGTGCTTTTCGCACCTCAGAATACCGAGACGGGACCAGACCACCCTCCTCCTTACAGGCACCCCACGCCCCCGGGTGACAGAGAGGAACCGGCCCAGGGAGGCCCTCCCCAGCTGGGGCTCATGGCATTTTGTCTCTGGAAGCTTCAGACTCCATCGCCCCAGGGCTGATGGCGGGCTTTCCGGGGGGCTCTCAAAAGCACCCCTGAAAGGGCGGTCCATGGAGGGAAGACCTCGAAGGCTTGGTTGCTGCTCCAGGGTGAGGAGACAGAAAGCGAGGGTGAGCAGAGTGTCCACACCAATTCAACAGCAACACTAGGTCGGTGGAACCCAATCATAAAAAAAGAAATGAGCTTGTATTTTGTACAAGAATCTCATTTTTCTCAGCACATGTCATACCTCATTGCAAATAAGAAAACTGGTCCTTCACGGCAGACATTGGACAGTGCTGCCCAGAGGCCAGCATAACTGATGGAGGGGGCACAGAGATGATGGGGAGACACCGAGCCCAGGCGTCACGGGCTGTGTCTGTGTCTCCCCAGACCCAACACGCTGAAGCCCTGACCCCCAGTGTGATGGATGGTAAGCGGAGGTGGGCCTCTGGGTGGGCATTAGGTTTAGGTGAGGTCATGAGCGTGAGGCCCCCGTGATGAGGTGAGTGTCCTTGTAGGAGGAAGAGACACCAGAGCTCTCTCTCCGCCGTCTGCAAGCCAAGAGGGGAGCCCTCGCCAGGGACCGATCGGCCGGCACCTCGATGTCAGGCTTCCAGCCTCCGGAACTGTGGGAAGTAAACGTCTGTGGTTTAACTCCCCAGGCTGTGGCACTTTGTCGTAGCAGTGCAAACGGACCAAGATTCTGGCTCTGCCACTCACAGCCCGAGGAGCCGAGCCGGCAGCAGGGTCTCCTGCCGCCCGGGGCTTCCTCCACGGGCAGCATTTCTTCCCTTGGGTCTTCATCAAAATCGGTGTGGGTTCCCATGACATGATGTGATGTAACATGAACAAGCCGGTTCCCCAGGACACAAGATGCCCCGGATGCATCACACCCCATACCCTTCCTGCTGCCGGGCTTGGCAGCCGCCCTGCCCTCCGGCCACCCCGCAGGAAGGAAGGACGGGGCTCACGATCCCATCCCACCCACAGCCAGGCCCACCTCGAGGTGGGACTTGCAAGCTCTTCTACCCCTCTCCTCACGACCTCAGAGCTCCTTACAGCAATCATTTCCTCCTCTTTGGTATCCATGGGAAGTTCCATTTTTCTGCATTGGTAAAATAAACTGGTATCAAGAACAAGACCTTTTCTGTATAAAACAACCTGCTCAAGACTTATTCTTGTTGTTGTTTGAGAGAAAGGTCCAGACACTTTAAAAGTTTATGAACAGCCCTCCCAGCTCTTGTCAGCAAATGGAAGCCTGCGGCTCCCCGGCATCGCTGCTCGGTTATCCTGGGAGAGGTAGGTCAGGGAGAAGAGGCCCGGGAGGCGGGGGGGTGGGGGTGGGGCAGCAGGAGACTGGCCCTGCTACTGAGGAAGGTGACCTTGGGGGAGTCCGGGACCTGCCCTGCGCCTGGCTCCCCACGAGGGTTCGGGGCTCTGTGACCCCACACTTCTTGATGAGGTCATTTTCCACAGAGGCTATCCTATCCTTTCGATAACCAAACAAGCAGCCAAAAGGCCTGAAACCAGCCCCCCGACCCCACCACCCTCTTCACTCTCCAGGCTGTCCTGTTAACAGGAGAGTAGGGAGAAGAGGCCCACGATGAACAGCCAGTCCTTAGAGAGAACATCACGCCCAGGGGCCGGGGGGACGTGGCTTCGGCCTCCTGGAGTTCCCAGCAAGTCTCTGCTGTGCCGGAGGCTGCATCTGGCTTCCATCCAGGGGCCACTTCTCTCCTGCCCAACACGTGCCTGTGGTTTCCATCGTCCTCACGCCACTCCCGCTCCTGGAGGGCCCCTCCTCCTTCCTCCTCTGCATCCCGCACACTCCTCCTCCCATGACCCCGGTGCTCCTGCCCCCTCCTTCCGCAAGTAACTGGTGTCTACAGCGGACAAAGCACGTTGGTCAAATCCTTGCGATATTGGTGATGTGTTGGCTTCTGAACAAAAGTCACCAGATCCAGGGAGCTGAGTGTAATTTTGCCTCCGAGTCCCCTGTCTACCCAGTGCCACTGCAATCAGAGGGGGCCAGGGGACATCGGACGCTTTATGTACACACAGTACCTCCTGTGAGCCTGGCAAACCCCGTGAGGCAGGCTGGTGGGGGAGTGGGTAGCTCCCTTTTATAAATGTGGAAAGTGAGGCTCTCTTGGATGCCTGGGCACAGATTGGATGCCCTGGGGTGTCCACTGGTCTTAAAAGAAAAAACAAGCACAGGCTGGTCACGTGCTGACTCAGGGCCAATGCAGAGCCACTAAGAAGCGGAGGTGAGGGGACTCAGCCCTGATCTGTGGGCTGCCAAAGCCCCTCTCCTCCACCAGACCTCCCGCTCTGGCCTCTGCCCTTACCCCTCTGGAAGTGTGGCCCCTGGGATGCCAGAGCGGTTAGGGAAGGTAGGCACCTGGAATCCAGTGAGGACCGTAGCAGACACGAGCCTCCGGGATGCCCATTGGAGGAGCTGGGTCCAGACCAGGAGAATCAGCTCCCCACCTGGAAGCCACAGAAGGCTTGCCCTTCTGCCAGACAGCAGATCAGAGGCAGCTGCCCAGTTCCACCCTGGAAGTGTGTGCGGGAGTCTGGTTGGGTTGGGATGGCCCAGTGATGTGGGTCTGGATACTTAACGGGGTGGAGAACACTGACAGGTCAGTCCTGCCCCGAATGCCAGGAGGGCCCCCTGAAGAGTGGAGAGCCAGCTTCTCCTTTTGCATCTGACCTCTCACTGCTGTGCTGACGCTGGCCCCCAGGATGCCGTCCAGCGCTTCTGGGGCCCCTGGCCTGCTTTCAGGCTGCTAGAGAAGCAAGGCATTCAGAAACGCGTGACCAGCCGGCTCTGGACTCCAGGCTTTTAATCTCCTTAATTGAAATTGATTGGCCTCTTGGGAGGCAGCTCTGCATTGGCCCTGAGCTTCAGCACGTGATCAACTCCTGCTTCGTTCTTTTAAAGATCCATCAACACACCAGGGCATCTAATCTCCCTGAATCCTAGGCCCCTTTCCTGACCGGGAGCAAAATCAAAAACAGGCACACTTAACAAAACAACTCAGGGAATAAAAGCGCCTGATAAAAATAAGGGGGAAGATGCCCGTCCCACTGTGGCTCAGCATTGTACAAAAGGACAGCCCAACCCCACGACCGAGAAAAGATGTAATCACACGGGGACGGAGCTGTTGGGGGGCGGGGGGCTTGTGCCTGCTGTGGCTTCCAAGATAAACGGGCTGGACTGGAGCATCTCGAAGAACTGGCTGCAGAAAAGATAAAAAGGGAAGAAAAGTGAAAGCCCATCTTAAGTTAAAGAAAATCAAACATTGAGAGAACAGTTTGAGCGTCCAGATTTGTATTCCTCCGGACACACAACAGCCCGCCCCCCGCCCAAGTGGCTGGAGCTGGTTTACAAACCGGTTTGGCAGGTCATACCTCGGAGAAACTCCTGATAGGGCCCCTTCCTTACCAGGCTGATCACATAGCCAGGAAATAGTCCTCTGGGGGCTCTCCTGTGGAGCTGGTGGTCATGCCAATAACTGGGCACTGGGCTTGAAAGGCGCTGTGCTGGCGGACTCAGGCCACCCAATGGCTGCCAAGCCCTGGGCTCTGTCCCCATATTGGCCACCTGGGGGGGGCACCAGGACACAAGACACACCTTAGAGGTAAGGAAACACAGCACTGATAAGTCAGGTAGTCATTAAGAGGGACAAAGTCATCGTAAGAACGTCTTTCCGCCTGATCTTCTAAAGATTAAGTTGAAGGGACCAGGAGATGTCATCCCCAAATATGTCACTTTGGCATAAGGATTATTTTGAACTGGTAGAAAGTGAGAATCAACAAGATATAGGAAGAATCCTCTTCTCTCCCTTAAATTCCCTTTGCAAAGATGTCTCCCTGTCCTATACTAGAAAGGGAAGAGTGACTCTTATCACCAGGACAGAGTCAAATCTCCATAAACAGATCTTATTAAAATATCCTTACAGGGGCAGAGGGCATAGCTCAGTGGTAGAGCGCATGCTTAGCATGCACAAAGTCCTGGGTTCAATGCCCAGTACTTCCATGAAGTAAATAAACCTAATTACCTCCCTCACCTTGCAAAAAAAAAAGAAATGATTTTTTTTTAAGTTAAAAGAAAAACAAAAACCCTTATCTTCCATCAGTTTCCCCCTTATATATCCTAGTCACTTCTCCACAATGTGTTGTCCCTTGAAGCTCAAGCCTCCTTTCCTTTGTTGAAGATGGTCTATAAATCCCCAAATTGAGTCTAACAACCTGTTTGAGTTTCACTCTTTCTTCTGTGAACTCCGTGCATGTAAAACATTAATAAAATACATCTTCCTCTTCTCCTGTTAATCTGACTTCTGTTGGTTAAATTTGCAGGCCCTCAGGTACTGGACCTAAGAGGGTAGACGAAAAGATTTTCCTCCCCAAGTCCACAGAATCAGATTTTAAAAGCAGAGATCCAGCTTATTTGCTGTAGAAAGCTCCATTTTCAAATAAATTCAAGTTGAAAGTGGCTCTTAATCTCCACTTTGTCCAGCAGCAGGAACACGGCCCAAGGATGCATCAGAGGGTGAGCACTATAAAAACAAGGGCTGTGCGTGTCTCAGCCATGGAGCTAGTGTCTAAGGGTGCCCAACACGTAGTAAGCACTCAATAAATATCTGTTGAATAAGTGAATAAATCCATGGTTGGATGGATGGATAGATGGATGGATGGATACTGGATCAAACAGGGCTGCGGAAGGGTAATATCTCAGTGGTAGAGCACATGCTTAGCATGCATGATGTGCTGGGTTCAATTCCCAGTACTTCTATTAAAAAAGAAAGAACAAAAAGGAGACACACAAATAGGGTTGAGCAACTGCATCATGCAGGAGGTAAAATGGTAGCTTATTGAACACAGGCTCCCATAAAATACTACCAAGACAACCTGTGGATAAAGCAAAGCTCACAGCGGAAGAGAGGTCACTACTTGGCAGTCTTGACAGCGTCTCTAAACAGGGTAGGGGAAGTCAGCATATTCACCTGGTTTAAGGTGCATGGTTCAGTGTGGGGCTGGTTAGGATTGGCTAAGGCTCATGGGCACAGCAATGTGAGTTCACAGTCATTTGACGCTCTCTGTTGAAAAGCTAAGCAGTTTTAAGTGGGTTTGGGGGAAGTTCCCGAGGCAATAAAGTTATTTGCAATGCTTATCTTCCTGAGCAAATGATTCTGCACTAGTGAAATCATATAAGTAGAAACAGTCGTCACATTAGTGAAGACTGCGTGGTACTAGTCACATTAATGCAGATGGACGGAAGCTCTGTGCGTATGGATGGCTTCAGTCCTCAAGCTAATGACCTTTAGTAAACCATTCTCCTTCCACACAATGACAGACACAGAGAAACAGAAACCACGTTTGCTCACAGGAGTACAGCAAACCTACGTGGCTCTAGGGCAGGCAAGGTGGCTAATTTCTGGGTAAGTAGTGCTGACATTTGCTAAACCGTCGAGAGACAGGTGACTTGACTATGCCTTTGACTTCGCTATCTGACAATAGCCCTGGGAGGCAGGACCACGAACATAACTTGCAGAGCCCTGTGCAAAATGAAAATGCAGGGTCTCTTGTTCAAATACTAAGAATATCAAATAGTGGGGTGAGCATAGTTTGGTGGCAGAGCAAATGCTTAGCATGCTGGAAGTCCTGGGTTCAATCCCCAGCACTGCCATTTTGAAAAAAAGAAAAAAAAATCTCAAATAGTCTAGCTGTTCTTCAAAAAGCTAAGCACTGAATTGCAACATGACCCACTCCTAGGTATATACCAAAAAAACCCTAAAAACAGGAACTCAAACGCACAACTGTATACCAATGTTCATTGCAGCCGATTCACAATTGCCAAAAAGGGGAAACAACCTAAGTAGCAGATCCTGCTGCTCTAAGTGTGGTCCCTTCGCCAGCAGCGTCAGCATCACCTCAGGGCTTGTTAGGAATGCAGAATTTCAGAACCCACCCTGGACCTCCTGAATCAGAATCCGCATTTTAACAAGAATCCCAGGTATGCCCTTGGCTTCTTTCTCTCTCCTTTTTTTTACTGAACTATAGTCAGTTTACAATGTCACATCAGTCTCTGGCGTACAGCATAGTGGTTCAGCCATCCATACACGTACATATGCCCCTTTTCATATTTTTTTCACTATAGGTTACTGCAAGATATTGAGCATCGTTCCTGCAATGTGGACGGACCTGGAGGTCGTCATTCTAACTGAAACAAGTCCTTGGCTTCTCTTGGTGATACTCCTGACTCGTGGCCCAGGCAATCTTGGGAAAACATCATCTAATTTCTTCAATCCAGATCCCGGAGCGTCTTTCCCCAGCGTCACCCCCATCCATCCTGGATGCATTGACCAAGCCATTTTCTAGGACACGCCATTCAGCAAGACATGGTGGTGAGCCCTGACTCTATGTCTTCATGATTGAGGGAAACTTTTGCAAAGAACAAAGGGATAATGCTGAATGAATCGCAGACTTGTGGATGGATGTCCCTTCCTCACACTTTTAATTCGTAGCACTGCCTGTTAGGATGAAAAGAACGCTGCGTTCCTGCCATAGGTACCTCCAACACATCCTTAAATGGAATAGAAATCTTATTCTCCACAATTCATCTCTTCCCCAGCCAGACAAGCACAGAAAATTAAACAGTGGTCTGTTAAAATAAAAAATACAAAGAAAACTCTTATAGCAGCCAAAAAGCAGAATAAAGAAAAACTTAAAAACACAGACACAAACTTTTCCTATTACTGTGCTATAATTAACATCAAGTAACCAATCAATTTTCCCCCCAAGAAAACAGTATTTCACTCATTGCCTCTCGAGTCACAGATTTTCATGGGAATGGATAAACAAAATGGTGGTACAGATGTCTAATGGCATATTATTCATCCAGAAAAAGAAATGAAGTCCCAGTATATGCTACAATGTGGATGAACCTTGAAAACATTATACTAAGCGAAATAATCTTCACATAAAATAATAAATATTATCTGATTCCACTTACATGAAATCCCCAGAATGGGCAAATTCGCAGAGACCGAAAGTGCACCCGAGGTTGTCGGGGATGGAGGGGACAGGGAGGTGGAGGGTTATTGTGTAAAGCATTTAGACTTTCTATTTGAGGTGAAGAGAAAGTTTTGTAAATAGTGGTGATGGTTGTGCTCAATCGTATGTTTAAAACGACAAATTTCACGATGGGTGTGAGTTTAATCTTTAATGATGGCCAAACACTGTTACATGTATTTGACCACAATGGGAAAGTTACTAAACAAGAAAAATGAAGGATTTCAAGATGGCAGTGGCTAAGCATATGCCAGGCTCTGCTCAGCAGGGGGTCTGTGTGAAGCCAGCTCTGCCAAGAAGATGGGGACCCTCAAATTTATGGCATGCCACATTCTGGAGACTGAGCGCTACATCTGGGTCACTGAAGACCTCCTGAAATCCCCCAGGCTCCAGAGTCCACTGGTGCTCAAACAGGGATGGCAAAAATCACAAGCCCTCACCCTCCCACTGCCACTGGAGCCCTCCCTCACCTCCCAAAGGTGACATCCAGGATCCAGACCCCAAGCTCAGGAGGCTTCCCAGTGCCAGCCCTGGAGGCGACAATGTTTGCGGGATGTTCCTTCCCTACTACTTACATCAGTCCTGCTATCTTAAGCCCGTGGTACTGTTCACAGGGTGGACGTGCGTAGCTGGGGCGCGGAGGGAGCAGAAGTCCGCCTTGAGTCCCTTGATGGATAATGAGGTGACCAGTCACTGCCCCCACGTCCTCACCTGGCGTTCACGGAGTGTGCACCCTCCGCTCGTGCATCCCCCTCCGTGCAGGCTGTCTCCCGCACTTCTCGGGGCTTCCTCTCACCTGGGGTCCGTTAGGTGGGACAGAATGGAGTCCCCTGCAGTGGGGAAGTAGGGGCGGGCTCTAGGGAGATAAAGGTGGATGGGGTTGAGAGGATGGCAGAGAGCAACCAGCGTGGCCAAGAAGGGGTTCTGGCCATGTCGTCCAATTCAATCAGAGTCTACATAGCACACATATTAGGTGCCAACGAGAGGTGGGAGGGTGTTAGAAAGGTGAGCCAGGCATGGCCCGCCCCAGGGAGACTCAGGGAAGATTGCTGGCCACCTTCGCCTCGCATATCTTACATGATCAGCCCTTGATCTGGGGTTGGCTGAGCAGTGAGAATGCCCTTCTTGCGAGCCCAACCAAACATGGATGCCCACTCGGTGAGCTTCCTCAGTCCTGAGGCCACCCCTGATTCCTCCTGCTTACTGGTGGCCCTAAGCTGTTTCACCTCTGGGTGACCACTCAGGAGGAGGGTGAGGGCTCTGCTGGCTGGCCAAGGGCAGAACCCAAATAGGACGTTGTGCGGTAAAATGATAGCAAGGAAGTCTCTGGCTTTGACCCTGTCAACCATTTAAGGATTCTGCAGCCACCCTAGAAGCCTCTGCCATCATTTCTGGGACATCTCCCGGGGGCGTCTCATGGGTACGTATGTCCTTTCACAACAACGGAGCACGCACTATTTTTTCCAGCTGTAACAATTGTTCCTTACCAGGGGATGCACTGCCCCAGCTTCTGAAGGCCTGAAGGCCCCCAGGGAGGGGCCTGCCCCTGGTCCTGTCCCCTGCTGCTCAGGGGTCTGCAGTCAGGAGAGGTGCTCTGCCACGTCCCAGATACCGATCCCACCCACCTGTGGATGCATGTTCTTCCTAAAGGACAGAGAAGCCCGAATCACAGGCCTCACCCCTGCCCCAAAGCTGGGCCATGGCATAGGTTCCTGACGCCTACATGCTTTGAGGAACGTTCTGGAGGATGTTGGATGGCTTTGCTGTGCTCAAAACTGCCCTTAAGGATTGGCTCCCGGCCTGGGACTCGCCTTGCCCACCCTCCAGGCAAACCCAGATGAGTCCTGAATCCTGGAGATTTAATTTTGGTCGGCAACTCCCAACATACTGGAAGTGTGGGGTCCGGATGTGTCACAGCCAAGAAATATCACTGATTTTAAGTCCTCCTCTCCTTCCTCTCTTAGGGCAGAAGTTTTAGCATCCGAGGGATCAGCTTGTAGCAGGCTCCCACTACCTCTGTCAGGGGTTTTAAAGTCAAACCCCTCCTCTTTCAATCATGTACTGAATAGATCTGCTTTTTCTAATGTCTTTTTTTTTTTTTTAATAACACTTGTTTTGTTTTAAAAATAATTTCTTTTAACTAAAAAAAAATTTTTTCCCCATAATGGAGGCACTGGGGAATTGAACTCAGGACCTCGTGCATGCCAAGCTTGAGCTCTATCACCGAGCTATACGCCCCACCCTCTTCTAATGTCTTTTAATCAAAAGACATTACCTTTGAAAAATGTACTGGAATATCTCCCCATTTGGAGGGAGTCCTCTACCATCAAGCTCTGCTTTCAAGACCCCATCCCTCCAACCTTTACAGAAGAGTTCCTTTGCAAAAATGGACCCTTGACAAGTCCTGAAAGAAAAATTCATCCTTTTGAGCTTGCAAGAACAAATCTGCTGCAAACGCCCACACTCCGTATATTTTCCTAGGCTACTTCTTTGTCTGGTTCAGAAAGAAGGTCTAGAAGTCAGAGCATGAAGATCTGGAGGGGATTCCTGGCCCAGGCAATCAGCCTGCTCCAGAGTAACAAGCAGGGGCCTAAGAGCAGAAAGACTTGTCCCTTAGTCCCCCGTCACAGGAACCACAGACTCTACCGAAAGCCATTATCCATGGCAGGATCACCTGGGGGTCATCTGGGTTTCCTGTTCCCACCGCATGCTGAGAGGGCTGACTCAGGGCACCGAGGAGAAAGGGACAGCTCAGAGGTGCGGGAAGATGATGGAGGAGGTGAGGAATGAGCTACAGCATGCTGGCCCCTGACAGAGAACACCAAATTCCCCCTCTCTACACCTTTCTGCAAAGTCACCATTGAGCTCCTCCCAAATTGCTTCCTTCAAAAACTCATGGAACTCTGACCGTCCATGAAAATGTTCACCAGCCCTGCCATCAGGTCATGCTCTTAGGTACATCAGACTCACACCTAGAGCACAGGCCCCCCAACTCCAAGGAGAAAGGACAGCGAGCAGCATCCTTTGGTTCAAGTGTCAGCCCACCGTGCAGAGCAAACACAACCCTGGGCTGAATCAAGAGGAAGGCAAAACCAAGGGAGTGACTTACCAGCATGGCTGTGTGAATGGCCCTCTCGCCAAAGTTTAAGACACCATGGACCGGCTCTCACAGCCTGTCTGTCACTACAACACCATTGTCCTGGCCATACAGGGCACTGCACGTGGTACAGGCCATAAAACTGAGCCTTGGGATTATAATCTAACCCATACACGTGGGCAGCACAAAGAACAGAAACACTACAGAGCTGTTCTTAGAACATCAGGTCATGAACAGCTTTCAACATCCAGAATTACACTGCACGGAATGTGTTCCCATCTCCCTGCATTTCTCATCTCGCATTTTTGCTCTCCCAGCGCTTCCACCAGTTTTATGACTCAATTCCCTGTATTAAATCCCTCTCTGTTTGAAATACCTTTGGTGATTTCTGGTATTTCTGACTGAACTCTTACTGATGAATGCTTCTTTGGTTTTTTGTTTTTTTGTGGGTTTTTTTTTTTTTTTTTGACACTTGTGAACAGGCAGACCTTGTTTTATTGTACTTTGCTTTATTGAACTTCACAGCCATATCTTTTTTTTTTTTTTTTTTTACAAATTAAGGTTTGTGGCAACCCTGTGTCAAGCAAGTCTATGGGTGCCATTTTCCCAACAGCATTTGCTCACTTGTGTCTCTGTATCACATTTTGGTAATTCTCACAATATTTCAAACTTTTTCATTATGATTATATTTGTTATGGTAATCAGTGATCTCTGACCTGACTAATACTACTCGCTGAAAAACTTGGATGATGGTTAGCATTTATTGGCAAAAAGTATTTTTTAATTAAGTTATTTACATTGTTTCTTTAGACATTAAAGTGTTAGGTGCTTAATAGACTGTGGTATAGTGTAAACATAACTTTTAAATGCACTGGGAAACCAAAAAATTTGTGCAACTGGCTTTATTGTAATATTCGCTTTATGGCGGTGGCCTGGAACCAAACCCACAATTTCTCCAAAGTATGTTTGTAAATACCCAAGTTTTCATGTTTCCGTCCTCTTCTTTGTCCTCATTTTGCTGAGTCCATGACAGGATCTTTCTGTTTTTAATTTTTAGGTTGTCAACATTTCTTCCCACCACCCTCTCAACTTTGGCCAAATTTGCCACTTGCCCCTTCGTTGGGCTCCTCTGGTTTTAGACCGCTGTTACATTAAATTGGCAAACAATCTTAAAGCTCTGGGCAGACCCAATCTCC
This sequence comes from Camelus bactrianus, assembly GCF_048773025.1. Classification (NCBI taxonomy): domain Eukaryota; kingdom Metazoa; phylum Chordata; class Mammalia; order Artiodactyla; family Camelidae; genus Camelus; species Camelus bactrianus. The sequence goes on from NC_133573.1 coordinate 9,342,178, forward strand.
TCCTCTGGGGACACCTCCAGGCTCCAATGAATCTTTTGTTCCACTGGGTCATTAACAAAGAAGGTCTGTCACAGCGGGACCCTGGCCCTGTTGATGGGAGCTATGCATAACTAATGAAGAGGAAAATTGGTAGCCAAATGACCTTATCAGTCTCCACATGTTTCTAATAACTTTTGCATCTCCCAATCTTCATTTACCTACATGTCTTCCTTCCTTCCAAAATGAATACTCCAGATTCAGCCCACTAACATTGGTAAGTCTGTATTTTCTCTTCCTTTCCTCCCCATCTATGGCACTTGGTTTTATAGAGATCACCCCAGCTGCTTGGTCACACTGTGTGTATTTTAAATACCAGTTGCCTTGGTCTCTAGTTGTGGCTACTAAGATGTCATAGATACTCCAGCACCTGGGAGACTTATGAGTAGGAGCTGTGCATACCACAGGGGTAGGTAACAGTCTCTGTTTCAAGTAAGAGGTCATCATGCTTCCATGATGCTCGGAAGAGTTTATTACTTGTCCAGTCACAGAGACTGCAGGAGGCAGAGCCAGGATCTGAACCCAGATCTTTCCGATGCCACAGCTCCAGCTGGGTCCACCATTCAGAAGCAGAGCCTCTAACAGTGATGGGGGCCCAGGATGCCTTCCCAGAGGCAGAGGTGAATGCCAAAAGCCAGCAGTGAGCCGAGAAAAGTCAACAAAGCACTGGATTTTAAATTCCAGCAAAAATTCTAGCCCTACTAGAATGTCAACATGAGGCACCTCTTGGTTGAACGTTCCATTCCCGTGTTTCTTAGCAATTCCAGAAGCTTTATCATAAAAACCTCCAGTTCAGAAGTGCCTTCCAGAGTTATTTCTCCTGAGTCACACATATACACGGAAGACAGTTACGTGAACAAGCACAGAGGTGTGGCGGGACTGGCAAGGAAGGGAATGTGTGGAGAGACTGGAGGTCGGAGGATGACTGGTCTCGCCTTATACACTGTTTCACTTGTTACAATGAGCATGCATTTATAATTTGAAAAGCATCAAATAAGAAAAGTCAAGAGCTTATGGCAAAGGCAATACTATACATTCACCTAATCCCTTTTTATCTTCTTCTTCCTGCAAACACAAGAAGGCTTCATTTCCCAGCCTCCCTTGCACTTAAGCTGCGCCTATGTAACTGGGTTCTGACCAAAGGGATGTGGGCAGAAGCGATGCATACCAGCTCCAGACTGAGTCATAAAACCCTGTCATCATCCACATGCTTCCTCTTCTGCAGCAAACTTCTGAGTTGCGTGATTAAGGTGACACCATGGTAAGAGCGGTAGAGCCTAGTATTGGAGGAAAGCCACCAAGGAGAGCCCCCGGCTTACATCAGTGACCTATGGCATTAAGCCGAGGAGAATATGCGGTTCCTTGGGACACCCTACCTATCCTGACCAACATGGCGCTTACACGTGCCAGGGATTTCCAGTGTCCCCCAGGAGCCCTGACAGAGCCTCTCAGATACTTCCCACATGAAAATAGCCCTTTCGTGCTTTTGCTCCCTGGAGTTTTTCAGATTCTAAGTTTGTCTGAGGACACGTTTTGGAATATAGCTCCTTCCCCTTCTTCTACCCCTGAAGGGAAAGGAACTACGTTCAGAGTCACCTTCTCATTCTCACTTTGATACAGTGGGTTTGTTCCAAAGGGAAACAAATCAGGGACTTACCGGAGAGGAATTAGTACATAGACTTTACATTCTCACTTAAACAAGACTTGAGAAAGGGAAGAAATTTTATTAACAATTTTATTCCCCCCTCAGGGACCATTGTACTAACCTAATATTTATTTCTTGTTACAGTGAAACCTTGGATAAACCAACAGGGATTGGATTGTTCTAGACAGACATGTGTTTCACAGAACTGGTATTCATTTAGGCAATAAAATGCTGTTGACTTTTAAATGTTCTGAGGAAGATGTTTATGAAGGAGGGCAACACAGTCTACCTTTTCTAGGTGATTCAGGACTCACCCAAGCGCCGTGCTCCCCTGAGAGGCTGATGCACACAGGTACCTCTGCCTACAGCAGTCCTTCCCCACCTCTGCCTAGTTAAATCCTCCTCATTCTTTGGCTGTCAGCTCGAAGACCATTTCCCTCAGGCACAATTATCTACATTTACTAAAACTCGTTGAAGTGTTCGCTTAAAATGGGTGAATTTGGTAGTATGTAAATTGTACCTCAATAAAGCGAATAAAAACAACACCCACTGCCAAGGAGGTGAAGCATCCCCACCCTCCCCCCAGATGTGGCTGCACTACCGTGTGGAATGGGGGAGGGGAAGCGCATCGCAGCAGAGAAACCTGACGCACACTCTGTCAGCCAGGCGGTCGTGGTCGCCGTGAGCAGCGACAGGTCACTTGCTAGGACGTACCCTTGACAGGATGGGATGAAGATGGCACTTCACCTCTGTGATCTCCCTCCCAGAAACCATAACCCCCGTCTAACCACGAGGAAAATTCCACCAGAGGGGTGGATCCTACTAAATACCTAACTAGCTGTCCTCCAAGCTGTCAAGGGCATCAAAACCAGCAAAAATTCAAGAAACTGTCACAGCCAAGAGGAGTCCAGAGAGACATGTGGGATCCCGGATGGGATCCTGGAACAGAAAAAGGACATTAGGTACCAACTAAGGAAATCTGAAAAGCAGAGGGGCTTTTGTTAATAACGATGTATCCACATTGGCTCATCCCTGTGACAAATGGGCCATCGTCATGGAAGATGCTAAGATGCAGGAGAAACCAGGTTTGGGATATATGAGAACCTCTATATTACCTTCACAACCTCTCTGTTGAAAAAACAACGTTCATTTAATTCATATTAAAAAAATTTTTTTCCTGAGTTTCTCAAACCAAGTCCCCCCTGTTCTATGTCAGCCTAGACTACTGACTAAATGAGTTGTTTAATGTACCACCATGTGCAGTTATGTCTGTGTGCTCTGCTCACTGTATCCTTGGGTACAAGGGTCGGGCCTAGTTCTTCACTGGTGCTTAGCAACAAACTGAGTGCAGGTCAGGGAACACAAATCCCAGGACAAGAGAATTCTTCTGGGGTGTCCTCTACTGCATTCTCATCCCCTGGAGGCGCCTGGACACGGGGACACTCAACAAAGTCTCCTCCCCAAGGTGAGCCAAGGGATCCTCGCCCTGGCGGTTGGTTTGAGTCTGGGATAAAGACACTTTAGCTCAATCTGCCTAGTTTCTTTGGTAAAGCCTTGGGAGAATTGATGGCTGCCACGTGTCCCCTGGATGAGCTGAGCGCACCGGGGACTGGTCCGTAAGAGAGGAGTGAGGCCAACACTCAGAGCGAAGGACAAGGGACCAAGTGAGAGGCCCCGGGGTTCCCACCTGGGCCGCCCTGTCTGGCTCCTAGAACGCCTGGGATCCTCTGTGTCCTGGGAGGCCCCCTGCTGTGTGAAGTCCAGTGACCTTGGCCATGAGGTCCTGCTGCTAATTCGACTTCACCAAGACTTTATCTGGGTCGTGTTTGTCTAGCTGGTGCTTCTGTCATGAAAGATGCTGAAGCAAGTTCATGTGGGAAACATCACCGGGGCTGGAGAGAAGGAAAAAGGACAACAGAGCAGAAGTGGGGACCAGAAGAGGAAAGCAGGTGCTGGAAAAGGGAGGAAGAGAAAGAACTGGAAAGAAATGAACATGGCCTGAAACACACACAGAAACAATGAAGATACGGGTTTCAGAGGGTTGTGAATTCATTTGTTCAGCAATTATGTCCTAAGCACCTACTCTGAGCCCGGACCCACGCTAGGCGTCAGGAACACAGGACTCAACGAGACCGAGCAATTGACCAGCCTCAAGGAACCTGTCTCCTGGCGGGGGCTGCGGGAGGGGGCAGGAAGTAAACCAACAAATAATTAAACAAAGGAGATACGGGAGCCTGGTGAGTGTTCACACAGCAATTGAAAATAGTGTGGCCGGCAGAAGAGTACAGCTCAAGTGGTAGAGCGTGTGCTTAGCACGCATGAGGTCCTGGGTTCCATCCCCCGTACCTCCTCTAAGAATAAACAAACAAACCTAAGTACTTTCCCCACCAAACAACAACAACAACAACAACAACAACAACAACAACAACAGAGTGTGACTGAGAGGTCACTTTATATTGGTGGATCAGGGAAAGTGACATTTTTTGACACTTAAATTGCTCTCTGAAGGACAAGAAGGTTCCAGAAGGGTGAAGGCGGTGGGAAGGGAGGCAATGATCCAACCAGAGGGAGGAAACAGTGCCCTAAGTTTCCAAAGAATGTTCTGAGGAATAGGGAAGGGGTGGCCCCTGGGGAACATCTGGTAATGTCCGGGGACATTTTGTCCTCACAAGGGGGTGGTGGGGACAGTGCCGGTGGCACCTAATGGTTAGAGGCCAGGGGTGCTGCCAAACTCCCACAGTGCAGGGGACAAACCCCTGTGCAAAGGATTGTCCAAAATGTCAGCGGTGCGGGGGAGGGCAGAGCTCAGTGGTGGCCAGCCTGCCTAGCACTCACAAGGTCCTGGGTTCAAGCCACCACACCTCCATTAAAAAACAAAAACAAATAAATAAGTAAAGCTAAGTTTTAAAAAAAGACAACAAACAAACCAACCACAACCCAAAAATGTCAATGATGCTGAGATGGAGAAATCCTGCCCAGGGGCCATTGTAGGCTTGGCATCTTCTGGGTGTAGGAGGCAGGACACCACGCCCGGAGGATAACAGAGGAAAGGGCAGGGCTGGGAGGAGCCTGCCTTTGCCGGCCTTGGCGAGGAGCTGACATCTCACTGTAAGTGTGGCAAGGAGCCCACGAAGGTTTTTAAACTGGGCAGTGAACATGGACTCCCTGATTTTTGGAAACGATGACTCTGGCTCTCATGTGGAACATGGCAGGAGGGGCAAGTGTGAGCGAAAGAGACCAGATGGGGGGTTTTAAGAGGGAGGCGATGGCGGTTTGGGTGTTCCTAACAGCAGGAGAGTCAGTGAGGAGTGGAGGCTGGTTTTAGAGGTGGGGCTCACGGGTCTTGCTGATGAAGGGAAGGCGGAGGGTAAGGAGAAAACAGAAATTCAGAGTTTATGGAAGGATTCATGGGCAGCTACATGGGCATGTGGCCAGTGCCGACAGCCGTCCACACCCTGGGCTAGGGGGGACCTCAGTGGAGGCTCTCAGGTCAAGGTCCTGGGCACATCCCAGCACGAAGGCAGCAATCCCCCTGGGGTGGCTGCTCCACTGTGGGTTGGGCACAGACCTGTAAGAAGGGGGAACTGGCTTCCCTGCTCTTGGCTTGGGCTCCCTGCCTTCATCTTGCACCAGGCCTGGTAAATTATGCAGCTGGTCCTGCTTGAAGCTTTCCATTTTGAGCAACAAGATGCTCAGTGCCATGTACCAAACTGGGGAAGAGCAAGGTCAAGAGGTGCAGTTTGGGACACATTTAAACTCAAGATGCCTGCGAGACACCTCACTGACGAGATCGAGGAGGCAACTGCCTACCTACAGCTCAGGAAAGGTATAAAGTTGTAGATAGAAAGCTGGCCCCCATCAGCCTGTAGCTAGTGCTTAAAACCATGAGAATGATGGTGCAGCTGTTGTGAAAAACACTAGGATGGTTCCTAAACAAATTAAACATAGAGTTACCCTATAATCCAGCAATCCCACTTTTAGGGAAGTATCCCAAAGAAGTGAAAGCCGGACGCGTATGCATATTGGCACAGCCAAGTTCACAGCAGTGTTATTCACAAGAGCTGAAATGTGGAAACAACCACTCTGTCCATTTACAGATGAATGAATGAACACAACATGGTGCACACACACAAGGTGACATTATTCAGCCTTCAAAAGGAAGGAAATTCTGGTGGGGGGGTAGGATATAGCCCAGGGGTAGAGTGTGTGCCCAGCATGCACCAGGTCCTGAGTTCAATCCCCAGTACTGTCATTAAAATCAATAAATTAACCTTAATAATTCTGCCTAATAAAACTGAAAAAGAAAACAAAATTCTATTTAAAAATTTTAAAAATCAATAAATTAATTTTAAAAGCTTAATTACCTCCCCCAAAATAAAAAATAAATAAATAAAAATTAAAATAAATTAATTAATTAAAAGTTTTAAAATATATAAATAAAAATTAAATTTAAAAAAAGGAAGGAAATTCTGACACAGGCTATGCCACGGATGAAACTTGAGGTCATTCCGCTAAGCAGAAGCCAGTCACAAAAAAACAATGCTGTATGATTCCACTTTTATGAGGAACCTCACTAGTTAAATTCATAGAACAGGGGTCACCGGGGTTGGGGAGAGAGGGAGACAGGGAGTTATTGCTTAATAAGTAGAGGGTTTCAGTTTTGCAAGATGAAGGAGATCTGGAGGTGGATGGTGGTGATGGTTGCACAAAAATGTGAAAGCACTTAACTGAACTGTGCACTCAAAAATGGTTAAAATGGTAAATTTTATGTTATGTATATTTGATCACAATAAAAAAAGAACATAATTATTATTATTTATTGACTATTTCCTTTATGCACAGCACTGTTCTAAATTTTTCCTTGTTTAAAACTCATACGACCCCTCATAAGAATCTGTTAAGGTAGGTATGACATCATCAAACCTCTTTTTACAAACAAGGAAACTAGTGACCAGAGATGTTAAGTAACAGGCCTAAGCTCACACAGCTTCTCACTGGATGAGCTAGGATTTAGACTCAGGCAGACTGGTTCCTGAGCCCAGGCAAATTTTTTTTTTAAGACTGTGCTACGTGCCAACGGACATTATTGCATGTACTAGAAGAATCCATGTTTCACAATAAAACACTAACTTTTAAAATTAAAGGCTGAGTTTGCAGCCCACAAGCAGCTAGGTTCCGGCCTTTCACCATATTCCAACATCGCTTTCCAGCACGGGGCCTGAAGGGGTAGAAACCAGAAGGGATAAGAAATCATCCAGCACTAATCATTTTATCACCTCCGAAAAAATTGCTGTATGAGCAGAGACACCCTCAGGCAACATATGCCAGGGGCCCCCTGCTGGTGTGAAAAGGCCAGGGTTACCCACGGCCCCTTTCCTGGTTCTTAGGAGGAGTCAGCCTGGACTCAGCCGGGCCCCCACCCCCCAGGACAGGCAGGCCGCGGAGGGAGGGTTGCTGCTCCTTGGCACTGGAGAGAGATGGTTACCTCTGTGATTTTCTCAGTTGGTCCATCATGTTATCGCTTAAACCTCTCAGACAGAAGCAGCGGAAGCAACCCCAGGCCTGCAGCAGGGACACATGCAGTGGTCGGGCCCCGTTATTCAGAAGTTCTTACTGAGGAAGCAACGTTAGAGCCGCTGGCAGAGTAGAGCGCGCACCGCGCGTGCGGATTCGGTTGCGGGGTCAGCGTTCCTTGGCTCAGAAACACATCCCACACTGTTGGGAGCCCGTGGCGCTGCACAGGCCTGGGCCACTGAAATGGAGGAAAAGCAGGAAAGGCTGGATGACAAGGATACCGAATGTCCTCTTGGCTCAGGTCCCGAGCAGTGGGAAGAGGGGGAGCAGCCTTAGAGTAATCTCGAGGGCAGAACCCCCAGATCTGAATGACTCCTTCAGCCCCACGGAGGCCCAGGCAGGGCCAGGCCCCAGAGCCGTGAACAGGCAGCCCCCTTCCTCAAGCTCCTGTTCGGTGTGGACCCTGCCCGGTGGAACTGAACTTGACCCACTGCCATTGCTTTTAAAGTAGTCCTTACCTCTCGGGACCCTCTGTGTAGTGGGAAGGACTTTGACCTCAGCTGCGGAGTTGGGTCAGGCGTTCTGCGCGGGCGAGGCCAGGACTCCTCACGGTGAGTGGGCCTTGCCCTCGTTGCACTCACACAAACAGAAAGGGAAGGAAACTGGGTGCCTTTCACTCATCCTGACTGCTAGGAGGGCAATTTATTTTAAGTTCCAATTGAAAAAAACAAAAAACAGAAAACCCCTAGCACCTCCTCCCTTTACTACTGCGTACAAGCTTTAAGCACATACTCACCTCCACCCACCTCCCCGGCCCACAGCCGCCTTCCTAGCACTAACTGTTCACAGCCATTGCTGTCTTGAGGTGTTTGGGCTCCTCAAAAATGGGTATAAAGACATTTAAATACATATGTCTGTGTTTTCATCTGCTGGAGCTGCCGGTAACATACCACAGACTGGGGGGCGTTAAGCAATAGAAATGTCTTTTCTCACACGTCTGGAGGCTGGACGTCCAAGACCACCACAAGCTTTGGTGTCTGGTGAAGGCCCCCTTCCTGGCTCACAGACAGCCGCCTCCTTCCTGTGTCCTCACGGGGTGGAAGGGGCGAGGGAGCTCCTGGCGTCCCTTCTATAAGGGCACTAGTCCCATTCAGGAGGGCCCCACCCACATGACCTAATCACCCCAAAGGCCTCACCTCCCAACAACACCCCACTGGGGGGTTAGGTTTCAACATATGCCTTTTGTGGGGACACAAACATTCCTTCCACGGGTATCTGTGTCCTCATCTTCTCTTGCAAGGGCACCAGTTGTATTAGGTTAGGGCCCATCCATATTTCCCAGTTTTGTCTCAGTTAGCTCTTTAAAGGCCCTATCTCCAAATACAGTCACATTCTGAGGTACTGGCGGTTAGGGCTTCAATATATGGATTTGTAGGGGATACAGCTAAGCCCACAAGGGCAGGGAAACGACTGAGGAGGCCCTGCCGAACGCAGCGTCAGCACAAGGCCAACCAAAAATGCTGTGCTTAACGTGTCAGAAATAGTTACATTTACAGCGAAGGAGGCAGAGAAACCGGATTGTCTTGTCATCTTCACTTCCATTCTCAACACTCTTAAACGAAGTTTCGAAAACAACGCCTAGTAAATCTCAGCACTCGTTAGCCATGGTTTTCTCCTAATTTTTCTTTTTAGCACTTCAGTTCTCTGACCTTTCCTCAGAGCAGGGCAAATATCACAAAACCACGCAATGCGTTAGCATCATCTGCAGGAAAGGGCAACACAGGAGACCAGAGAACCAGCTCCCTGGGTCACTGGACTCCCACCCAGAGTCCCACCACGCAGAAATACCACGCAGTCACGTTTGGTGCATTCCTTGTTTTGTTTTCCCCCCTTTTTCTCCCTACCAGTATATTATGTTGTGAGAACACGGCTTATATTGAAATCAGTCTTGCTTTTTTCTGTTACATTTGATCAGACTCATTTCCTAACATCATTAAAATTATCCATTGAGACGGTGAACGGCGGCATTTATACCACATGGCGTTTCAGGCTGGAATTTACCTAACTCTTCCCAACTGCCGGGAGCAACATTTAGGTTGTTTCCAGTTTTTCATGATTACAAATAAGGCTGCCAAACATCTTTGGTACATATCTTAGCCTGCGTTGCTAATCATTTCTTTAGGATAGATTCCTAGTAGTGAAATGACTCTAACATACATACACATGTTTTTAAGGTTTGGGGAACATAGGAAAAGGGCTGACTTTTCAGGTCCTGTGACTTTGTGGGACAGGCCCTCCCCTGATGCTGATCCAGCATCTAGTCCTATGTTCTTACCAAGGTATCCTCACTCTCTGCCACATTTCCACCCAAGCACAATTATTATTTCCAATAATTACAGGGTGCTGTGATAGATACAAGGAATAAAAAGGCAACACAGCTGTTAGTGAGGAAAAAAGGTGAGAGGCGTAGAGATGCTTGCATTTACGAAGTTACGAAGCCCTTTTCCTCCAAAGAGCTCAAAGGTTTTCTGAGACATGGTCTCATTAATCCTCGTTGGCCTGTTATTTTCCCTTCTGATCCTGATGCAAACATAAACCTTATTTGTTGGCTTGCATTTTTGCACTCACGGCACACCTCTTGTTGTTCCCTAAAATGGCTTTTCTATTTGGAACTTCTGGTTGAGGCAGATGACAAAAAAAGCCCCAACTGGGTCTATTATTCATCACTCACCCTAAAGACCCACAGGAGGAAAAGAGGAAGGACAATTCATCTCATGTTAAGAATGAACAGAGAAGTTGAGTAATCCAGAGAAGTTAAGTAACACAGCACAGAGTGAAAGGGGCATTCAGGGCAGAAGCCCTAAATGACAGCTGCATCAAGGCAGGTTGTTGTATTTCAAAGTTGCTTGTTTACATCTTTTTTGCATAAATACATTCACAATTTCTGACCTTGTAGCCATTTTGAAATGGATTGTGGTAGATGGAATACTGGCACCCCCAAAGATGTCCGCCTCCTAACCTCAGAAGCTGTGAATATGATACACGGCAAAAGGGACAGACTTCGCAGATGTGATTATATTAAGGATCTTGCACTAGGGAGCTGATCCTAGATTACTGGGTATAATCACAAGAATCCTTATAAGAGGGAGGCAGAGCTTTTGTGCATCAAAGGATGCTATCAAGAGAATGGGTTGTCTTTCTTGATATCTGCAAATCAAATGTCTGATAGTAGATTACTATCCAGAATATATAAAGAACTCCTACAACTCAGCAATAAAAAGACAAACAACCCAATTGAAAATGGGCAAAGGACTTAAATAGACATTTCTCCAAAGAAGATATACAAATGGCCAAGAAGCACATGAAACGATGCTTCTACCTCATTCGTCACTGAAGAAATCAAAACCACAAGAAACCAGCTCACACTCACGAGGCTAACGATAATCATAAAGACAGACAGTAACAAAGGTTGGTGAGGATGTGGAGAAACTGGAACCCACCCACATTGCTGGTGGGCATGTAAAATGGTGCCGTTCCTATGGAACAGAGTTTGGCAGTTCCTCAAAAATCTAAACACTGAATTTTCATATAATCCCATAATTCTACTCTTAGATATACAACCAAAAGAAGTGAAAACAGGAACTTAAACAGAAACTTGTACTCCAGGGTTCATTGCATCATTATTCACAATATTGAAAAAATGGAAGCAAGCCAAGTGTCCATCAACCAATGAATAGATAAAATGTGGGGTATGCATTCAATGGAATCTTATTTAGCCACAAAAGGAATGAAGCTCTAAAATATGCTACAACACAGAGGAACATTGGAAACTTTATGTTAAGTGAAATCACCAAACACAAGAGGATAAATACTGCACGGCTCCGTGTACATGAAATATGTAGAAGAGGCAAATTCGTAGAGACGGCGAATAGAATCGAGGCTACCATCAGCTGGGAGGGGGAGGGACGCGGAGTGAGAGCTTCATGGGTGCACAGTCTCTGGGTGAGGAAGGGTTCTGCAGATAGTGGAGATGGTTGCACTACATTGTGAATGTAATTAATGCCACTGAATTGTACACTGAAGAAAATGGTTATAGCTCAAGTGGTAGAGTGCGTGCTTAGTATGCACAAGGTCCTGGGTTCAATCCCCAGCACCTTCTCTAAAAATAAAATAAATAAATAAATAAAAACCTAATTACCTACCCCCTCCAAGTAAATAAATAAATAAAAATTTTAAAAGGTGGGAAGGGACAGACTGGGATTTCAAAATGTAGAACAGATAAACAAGATTATACTGTATAGCACAGGGAAATATATACAAGATCTTGTGGTAGCTCACAGTGAAAAAAATATGACAATGAATTTATGTATGTTCATGTATAACTGAAAAATTGTGCTCTACAGTGGAATTTGACACAACATTGTAAAATGACTATAACTCAATTAAAAAAAAGTAAAAAAAAAAAAAAAAGAACAACAAGGGAAAAATTTTCAAGTTAAAAAATTCTTTAAAAAAAGGAAAAAAATGGTTATGTGACAAATTTTATGCCATATATATTTTACAACAATCAAAGTAAAGAGGGAGGCAAGAGGGTTAAGGTCAGAATAAAGAGATTCGAGGACAGAGGCAGAGGTTGAAGCGATGTGTTTTGAAGACAGAAGAGTAAGGCCATGAGCCAAGGAATGAGGGCAGCCTCCAAAAAAAGGTAAGACAAACAAACAAAGAAAAACAAACCCAGATTCTCTCTGGAGCTTCCAGAAGGAACGCAGCCCTGCCAACATCTTGATTTCAGCCTTTTAAAACTCGTATGGGCCTTCTGACCTCCAGAACAGTCAAATAATAAATTGTGTTTCTTTAAGCCACTAAGTTTGCGGCCATCTGTTACAGCAGCAACAGGAAACTAATGCCCGGATGTAAAATCTTACTGTATTATTACAGTTCACTCACATGATTGATACGGGAATTCACTAGGTAGTTGATTCACGTGACTTTTAAAGTTCCAAATCAAAGCGCCCCACAGTTTGGGTACAAGGGCTGATCAGCTGACCTGAAGGGGCCACTATGTTTGACCAGCGTGTGATCAGACTGGAATTCTTTGAGTGACCTGGGCTGTCAGACAGTGGTAAGTTATGGAATGGATTCAATTAATGGTATCCCAGAGAAAAATATTTCTTTCGACAGAAAAAAACCCTGACAATTCATGCATATTTAAATTGTATAATTGATGAAAATTATAGCTGTGTGACACACGGGGGACCGTATTTAGGGACCACATTCTTGTGTTCACTGCCTCCCATGTCTTCTCGTCCCTTCTTTATGTGCTCCTGGCCTGACCTCTTACCTCACTGTTCCCCTGAGGGGCTGGAACCAGGTCTTATTAAGCTTGCCACAGCACAGCATTTACATGCTCATCCTTATCTTTAATTCTGGAATGAAAGGCTTTCTTTTTGATAAAGTACTAGGTGGGGAGAGAATGTTCTGGAGCGTATTAGGAAAAGCCAGCATGTCCCAAGGACGTCTACACCCGCATATGAGTCACCTAGAGATGCAGAGGCACCAGCTTCGCAGAAGGACGGAACGTCCGTCCGCGGCCACGGCAGCTCCCCACTGTCCCTCCGAACAGCGGGGTCTTGATACCTAGTTTCTCTAAAAACACCAACCTATGGTTCGTTTCAATTCCTCAGATTCTCTGTGCTGAATTCCAAAGCCGCTTCTTATCCATTTATCACCCTTGCACGACTTTGCTCCGTGAACTTGATAACAGCTAATCAGGTTTCAGACAGGTGCTCCAAGCCGGGGGCTGTAGATGACCTTCCGTGGTGGCACCAGGTGGGTACAGAGGCCACAGCCACAGAAAGAGACTCAACCATCACAGCCATGGGGCTCCGAGGCTGGGCCCCGTGCCCCATGAGGAGGCAGTGGGTTTTCGGACAATCCCAGAGGTGCCCTTTTTTTGGCTGTGGCCATAGACACATAACTGAGGAGGGAAATACGTGAGGCACTGTTTAGCGCTCTGCCAAATCACTTCTTCCCATGAGCTACCTGATCAGTGCTGGGTTTCTTGCACTTTGCTCACAGGCTAAAGTACATGAAGAAAAAGTGCTAAATCCACCTGCCCTTTCTTTCTTCCTGTTCTCTCCCGTGAAAAGCACACCTCACGTCCAGTGGATCAGTAAACAACAAGTCAAAGACCTTTGTCAAAAAAGAGCTAGGTAGAAAATTACATATATGTACATATCTGTATGTATGTGGATAATGAAAAGCTTTGCTGTAACCTTGTAAATCAACTGCACTTCAATAAAAAACAAAATTTAGAAAAAAAGAAAAAGAAAGAAAGTGAAAAGAAGTCTGACAGTCTGTCAGTGCCACTTCACGGAACTTTTTTCCAAGTCACTTCTGTTTTTTTCTAATTACAGAAGGAATGCATTTTACCATAAATAACTTGGAAAATACAGAAAAACACAAAAAAAGAATACAAACTATCTGTAATCTTACCATCTTGAGAGACCACTGTCCCTTCTCCCACGCCCTCTATGCTCTTACTCTGCCTTATTTTTGTTCACAGCTTTGCTAGGTTATGATTACTGTGATTATTTTGTTGTAGTTGTTGCTTATTACCTGACTACCTCAGTAGAATATGAAGTCCAAGAAAGCAGGGTAATGGTTTCCCTGAGCACCAGGAAAACTCGTTAGATGAAAAATAAATACTTTGATGTATCAGCTTCCAGTCTTTTTTCCTAGAAAATACATATACACACACTATGTTTATGAAGCACCGTTTCTGTTAATGTTGAAAACCATTCTATCACCCAGAGCCCCAAAATGCGTATCTGAAATACTCATGGTCTGACAAGGAGAGCCCAGATGGACTCAGCTACACTTTTAATCCTGAGTGAGTTTCAAAGCAGCAGCCTGGGGGGAAGAGCCTGGGAGAACGGATGGCACCTCTGTCCCAGCGGGGCTGTGAAAGGTGGACTTGGCTCGAGTGATTTCCCCTTAGCCTCATGCAGCCCTGGGGTGCACACCCATTAACCTGACAGGTGATGGGGTCGTCCCAGAGGGAGGGTTGAGCAGACTGGATGCAATGGAAGGTCAAGGGCATGAGGGCACCAAGGAGCAGTGCAAAGTGAAGGCATCTGAAGGGGTGATTAACTGACTCTTCAGCTCCGTCCATTCCTCATCCTCAGATCTTAGAATACTTGCGAGTGTCTGGAGTGACCTATTTCAACACGCCTTTGCTCTGTGTCAGCACTTTCCTGACTCTCCCTCTGTACCATCATCTTTCTTCTCTTCTCAGGAACAAGGATCCTCCTTCCTCCCCTTGGTTCCTCCTTCCTTATACTTGTTCTCTCAGTGGCGACCCCTTCCAATAGCACTGGGATTCCACCCCATCTCCTCTTTCTGTTCTTATCTTCAGTCTTTCCATATATGTTCATTCCTTCCCCTCTTTTCATGACTGTTCTCAAACTACTCAGCCTCCAAAATAGCTCTCCTTCCCACTTATGCCACCATCCCACCCCTTCCCTTGTCTTCAGGTCAATTTGATTGGAAGAGAAGTTTACACCTGTGGTCTTCATCGCCTTCCCTCCCCCCACCCTTTCCTTAACTTCCTTCCTTCTGGTGTCTACCTCGACCCCAGGACCACCAATGACCTTCTACTTGCTCTGTCTGAAAGCCTTCACTCGCCTCGTCTTCTCCGTAGCATCTTGCACTGTCAACCACCACTGTCATCTGTACAACGGCCGGCGAGCACAGTCTCCTTCAAGTTCCCTGCTCACCTCTCTCTGCACCCTCCTAATACAGCCCACACACTGATGACAAATTAATCTTTTGAAGGTACAACTGTGTTATGTAAGATTAACTTAATTTCTTTCTATGGCTAACCCAGTAAATTAGAAAAAGTGTTAAACATACCAGGTCAGGACTTGAACAAGTCATTTAATCAGCTTCCCATCCTTGGAGAGAAGGTTGAGAGATGTGAGTGAGAACAGGACCCAGAAACCTTTTAGCAGATCTTTCATAGCTGCAAACAAAGCTGGTCCAGAGTGAAATTTCACGGTGGGGCTCGACCCACTGGCAACTGCAGTGAGGTGGGCATGGCCATCCCCACTGTCAAGAGTTCCTGGGGAATGTGAACACAGTCAGCGCTAAGCAGTGTCCTGCCAAGTTGCTGCAGTTTGTTACCTCACCTCTCCTGTTCCTTCTAAAGTTATTTTTAGTGCAGCGATGGCCAACATGAGGCACTGTGGAGCCATAATCCTGATTTATCAGGTACTTAGACCTGACCCTGCACGGGGGTACGGTCGGTAATACCCAAGAAGGTCTCCAGCACCCAGGCCTCTTCACCAGCTCTCAGAGTCGTAACTCAATCCTTCGTGTCCTGGATCTCACCCTCTGTCTGCTGAAAAGTCTACTCTCAAAACCCTCCTGTCTTTTCAAGGCACAGCCCCTAGACACAGGCTTGCTTAGGACCAGATTAACATTTATTTATCATTATAATATCATTAGGGGGAGGAAGGGCCCTATTTCCAGTGACCCAAAATGAGTACATGCACCATTCAGTGTCTGTTACGCCCTCTCCTCCATTTTGTCCGCCTGCATCCTCAGCTGTCGCACTGTTTCTCAGCCCCAAATGCAATCACTGTGGCCACCTCCTAATTCTCAGAGCTGTTTGGGCATTATGTCCTGCAGGCTGGTTAACAGCCCTTAACTGCACTCACTTAACACATTGTTTCCAACAACCAACCAACCCCCAAACTCCTCTTCTCCAAAGCATTGCATTTCTTCTGTTCAGTACCAGCCAACAAGATCATTACGAATTTTCAGTGGCAGTAAAATGGGTCTATTTGGGCAAAAGGTAACCAATGGAATGTAAATGAGCAAGGAGGAGAAATCTGTAACTGATCTGAAAGTTCTGGAAGTCAGACCCACATTCATCACAGGTGAGAATGCGCCGGGGACGGCAAGTTTTACCCCACCGTGATCGCACTGAATTTATGCACACATGGACTTATGAGCTGGTTTGAAAGTAGAGGTACACTGTTACGGTTAAGTGGATTAATAACTGGTTGAATGACTTTACCAAGCAATATGGGTTACTAGATCTATGCCATTTTTTTCTGTTTTCTTAACTTAATAATTTTTAAAATTGAGGTATGGTTGATTTACAATATTATATTCATTTCAGGTGTACAACATAGTGATTCAAAATTTTATAGCTTATACTGCATTTATAGTTATTATAAAATATTGCTTCTATTCCCTGTGTGTACAATATATCTTTGTAGCTTATTTACTTTATATATAGTAGTTTGTACCTCTTAAATCCCTACCCCTATCTTGCCCTTCTCCTTTGCCCTCTCCCCTCTGGTTACCACTAGTTTGTTCTCTGAATCTATGATTCTTTCTTCTTTGTTATATTCACTAGTTTGTTGTATTTTTTAGATTCCACATATAAGTAATAACATACAGTATTTCTCTTTCTCTGTCTGAGTTATTTCCCTAAGCATAATACCCTCCAGGTCCATCTACATTGTTGCAAATGGCAAAAATTAATTCTTTTTTATGGCTAAGTAGTATTCCACTATGTATATATACACCCCATCTTTATCCATCCATCTGTTGATGGACACTTAGGTTGCTTCCATATCTTGGCAATTATAAGCCATGTCAATTTAAAATAGGGTCTCGATTGCTTGATCAGTCTTCATTTCTGCCCTGTTCATGCCTTTCCAATTTGTAAAGGGATAAGAAAATCAGTGCCAAAGATTTTTTTAAAGTAAGAATCTGGGTTCTCAGACAAATATAAAATGAACCTGTGTCCATTAATTAACACTACAACTGGCTCCAAGGGGAACCCAAAGAACAGACGCCTATGAAAGCAATCAGAAATGCTGAAACAGATTTGCTAGTAGATCCGAGACTGGCAGCCTCTTTCCCAGGGTGGAAATCGACTGTATGTCCACCAGACAAAATCCATTTGTCTTTCTACGGATAAGAATTCTCTGCATGACCGTGTTTCCTACAATTTATAGTTGCAAACAGCTCAGGCAAAAGCAATGAAAGACACAGACCCCTGTATAACCAGACAACCCAGAAGAATTTGCTAGATGACACCAACAATCCTTTGAATGGGAAACTCAGTAATCTTTCTGCCCATCTCAAAGCCTTTCCCACTTTTCCCTGACAAAAAGAGGAAACAATGATCATAAAGCAGTCTGAGGTTTTGTGCCAGGACCAAGTACCAGTAGAGAGTAGAAAAGATTGTGGCTTAGCAGTAGTGCACGTGGGACTGGCTTAGGAGTTTAAATCAGTATTCGGTGTGATGAGGCTGCCAAAAAACCTTACTCCCCCCCTCCCCCCGAATTCAGGCATTGTCTGTAGAATGAGAGAAGGGAGGGGCCTGCTCTGGTCCTCCGTGATCAGACAACTGGGTTCTGTGTACCACCTCTGATGAGGACTAGAGACAGTCAGGAGGGTAAAGGGGTGCAGAATGCTGGAGGAATCCACGAACATTCAGTCTGGAGAAAAAAAGCTCAATAGGAATGGGATAGCTGCCTTCCAATTCTTAATAGGACAAACGTGGAAGGAGGCTTAAGGAAAACAGCCCTAAATAATAACCCAGCGTATGATGATGATGTGCGTACCAGTCAAGATTGAGCTTTACTCTCCGACAAACCCTGAGCTAAGCACTCGACAAGTGTCATCTCATTTAATCCTCACAACAAGGAGAATCTGGTGGCCAAGCCTGGACTTGGCAGACAGAGATGTCAAGCTTTGGGTAGAAGCAAAGGCCTTTAAGTCTCTTTGAGCTCGGAGATTACACGGTTCTGTGTCTCCCTTCTGCTCAAAGACCCCCAATGGATTCCCACTGGCTATTATACTAAGTACAAATTTCTCAGCCTGCCAATGAAGGCTCTTCACAGGATGACTCAGATCACTCTCTCCAGGTTTGTCACCCAAATATGAACACCCAAGAAGGTACCAAATCCAGCCATAAAGGGTGCTTACTCAACCAACTCATACTCCATTAAGCCAACTCTCCATCCTCCACGATGCTACCCATACATTTCCATCTCCACTGCTACCTCTTCCACAAAGTCATTCTAGCATGTTCTTTCCCGCCTCTCCCACCATCTCCCTCCCTCCAGCAGCACTCTGCATCCCTTTGGCCACTATCATACTTAATAAGCACTTGCTCGATCACTTGCAAACTCCTTGAGGGGAGGGTTGTTGAATAGATGTGCGGAAAGGCCAGTGAAGGAAGGTGGGACCCAGTTGGGGAACAGAAGCTTAAGGAACCTTCCACAGCAACGGGAAGAATCCCAGGCCCTTCACCAGGGAAGCAGTTTCTGATGTGTCTCCATCACACGTGCTCCCCCGAGAGTTACCTTCTCTTTTTTCTCGCCTATGAACAGTATGAGAAAGGTGTGAAGACTCTGTTTTCTGAAGGCTACCTGGCTCCTCTGGAGATGCCGGCATTCTCAAGAGATGACCTAGGCAGTCTTGGCCTCCTCTGCTCTGTACAAAGGCCCCGACAGCAAGTCAACGAAGGTTTGATAAACGACTTATTGTAGTGAGGGTCCAGAGCGGACAAGAACGCTTGGGTCCAGATTACAGAGGGCCTTGAACACCATGATGGGGAGCACCGACGGATTCTTGATCTGGAAACTGACTTCCCTACGAGAGTCTCTCTAATTGTGTTACAGGTATTTTTAAAAAATAAGCTTGTACAATTTTCTTTTTTTTTGACCTCTCATTCATCCATGTCTTGTTCCAGTTGCTCTTAAAACATGATCGCTGACAGCTCATAGTTGTGTGTTTCCTCTGCTTTTTGTCACCTCCCACCTGGACCTAGAATCCGCCTTTCCCCTCCTCCATGGACACAGACATTTCCTCTGCCAATTTCCCCTCCTGCAAATCCCTGTCCTGTCCGCTTTTCTTTGGAGGGTTTTCCTTTTTTCCTCTGGAAACAGCGAACTCTGTTTCAATGAACTGTCACTGACTTGGATTTGGGGTTCTCTGGTTTCCATGACTCAGGTCTGATTCTCTTCCTGTTGAAGGTGGCAGAGAAGTCCAACCTACCCATCAAGCAATCAGGAATTTCTCGCTAATCAGTGGGTCACCTGAGCTTTTTCCATCTCTTTTCCAGAAGCACTGAGAGGGGCAGCGGTGACCTCACCACCCCTGAGCTGGGTGGTCTCCCACGACTCTGGCCAGCCTTCCCAGTGGAAATAACATAAGGATGGTGCTATGAGTGGCCACTTCACTGTCAACCCTTAAAACAGCCCTCTTGCATGGGCTATACTACCCCTCCGCCAGCGGTACAGATGCCAAGTACAGAAAATGAAGAGCATCTCCAGTGTCCCTGAGCCAGTGAGTGGCAGAGCCAGGATTTAAGCCCCAGCCGTCCTGACTCCATGAGTGTGCCCCTTCCCCGGACTTCACATTTTGCACTGGGGTTTTTACATTTTCTTTAATGTGCTGTCCTTAACACAAATTTCACAAAGGAAAACCAAATCGGCCCATTAAAAAAATCTCACATCTGAACCCTCTAACACAGTGACACTAACCCTCTTGTGACGTATTCGATGTGTCCCTGTACAGACTTTCCACATCAGAACTACCCTCTGTCTGGTTCGCATTGTGAAGCACAACTATATAGAACAAAGGATCAAGAAACATGGATTCACGGCTTCCAGGTTGCGTTTACCGTATTTCCTATAATCTTCTTTTCTCTTCTTTTTCTAGATTCTCTCCCTGTTTCTGTTTCTAGAGATTTCCTTTTAAAACAATTGCCAAGACTTAAATGAACCCATTCGCTCTCCTTTTCTCCCTCTTAACAGCCTCTCACCATCATGGTCTCCCATTTTTGGACTCTGGATGAGCCCACAACATGCTCACACACTGGAAAGCACAGCCCCTTCCCGTAAACCACTGTCAAGTTCACATTATCCTCAAATTTTGCTCTATCGAAGGATGATTCGATTATGCCCTTCCCTGTTTGTTCCCTGCAGTGACCTCACATCTAGGACATAATTTCACTTTTTTCTCTCTTTTTAAAAGATGTTCCCAAAGGGGTGTCAAGAAGTACCAAAAATTCATTTCTCAAAATTACTCAAAAAAAATCAGTAGACAATTTAAAAGGTGTAAAAGGGTGTATGTCCTTGTCACATTCCTCACCTTCCTATGCAAGGATTACCACCGTCACCAGTTTTTTGACAATTCAAACAAGAAGGACCTGTGCGAATATCTTACTGCCCTCTGTGGCTTTAAGCTGCTTCAAAGAAAATCCACCCATTCAGTTCAGTCAACTTGAATCGCTTTCCATCATCAGCCTGGACTTAAAGGGGACTTCTCCTGGGAGCCTTTCCTGTCCCTCCCAAGCCTATCAGGTGGCCCTTGTTCATCCCCATGACACTAGGCACTTAACCCTTCGTCCATCAGGCTTATCAAGCAGGATGGAAACCGCCTGTCTGCTTCTTACCCGGGGCAGAGCCAGCAGAGTAGCTGGCACACAGGATACATTCAGGAAATATTTGATGAATTATTGTATTATCTGAATACCAGCGGATACTTCAAACTATGCATTGAGTCCTGGGAAAACAAAGGCAAACAAGCCAAGGTATCTACCCTAACCTTCCTGACATCTTCATATAGTTTACCTTAAAAAAAAAGTCATAAAGAGAAAGATCCACCTTCAGAATGTAGTTTGGTGCAGCCACTATGGAAAACAGTATGGAGATCCCTCAAAAAAACAAAAATAGAGTTACCATATGATCCAGCAATCCCACTCCTGGGTATATATCCAGAGGGAACTCTAATTCAAAAAGATATACGCACCCTAATGGTCTCAGCAGCACTATTCACAACAGCCAAGACATGGAAACAACCTAAATGTCCATCGGCAGATGACTGGATACAGAAGATGTGGTATATTTATACAATGGAATACTACTCAGCCATAAAAAAGAATAAAATACTGCCATTTGCAGCAACATGGATGGACCTGAAGACCATCACTGTGAGTGAAGTAAGCCAGAAAGAGAAAGAAAAATACCATACAGTATCACTTATATGCGGAATCTGAAAGAAAAAAAAAAGACACAAATGAACTTATTCACAAAACAGAAGCAGACTCACAGACATAGAAAACAAATTTATGGTTCCCAGTGGGGGAAGGGAGTGGGAAGGGATAAATTGGGAGTTTGAGATTTGCAGATACTAACTACTATATATAAAATAGATAAACAAAAAGTTTCTTCTGTATAGCACAGGGAACTATATTCAATACCTTGTAATAACCTATAATGAAAAAGCATATGAAAAGGAATATATGTATTTATATGGATGACTGAAACATAATGCCATACACCAGAAATTGACACATTTGTAAACTGACTATACTTCAGTTAAAAAAAAAAACAGAAAATGCACTGTCATTAATTCTACATCATCTAGGTCCATTTAGCAGTACACTCAGTACTTCTCATTTGCCTGACCAGTCCTTTCTCTTATTCAGTGTTCTACAGTCTCCCTTAGTGCCAAAGTACATCCCAGGACTCCCATCAGTTTGTGTTGGCCAAAGCATCAAAAGACTTTACCCTGCGGTGGTTGCCATTTTTCCTTTCTCTGCGGCATCTGATTAACTCTCCAGGGCCAACTACTGAGAATATTGGCAAGAAATTAGCTGATGAACGTGCATCCCCTAATCTAACAACTTCATTCAAAAAGTTACACACAGTTTACAAATATACAGTCATCCCTCGGCATCAACAGGAGATTAGTTCCAGGACTTCCGTGGATACCAAACTCCGAGGATGCTCAAGTCCGTTCTACAAACTAGCATCCTATTTGCATATAACCTACCACACAATCCTCTGTATAATTTAAACCACCCTTAGATTACTTATAATACCTAATACAATGTAAAACCCATGTAAATAGTTGTAAGTATAATGTAAATACTATTTTAAGAGTTGCCAGTGCATGGGAAATTCAAGTTTTGCTTTTTAGAACTTTCTCTTTTTTTCCCCAAATATTTTCAATCCACAGTTGGTTGACTCCGGGGAGGACCAAATGTAGTCTCTAGACATACTCAGAGGCAGCGTGTGTTGGCTGGTGCCCTGGGGTGTCAGAGCAGAAAAGTGGCTTAAAGCCTCAGCGGAGTCCATCTGGGTCTCCCACCAGCCTTCAGACCAAGCACAGGCTGGCAAAAATAATAATTTCATCATATCTAATGGGCAATCGTATTTAAATATCAGCGATACCAGGAATAATGTTAGCTTTTGTTTGCTTTGTTTTAAAGAAGAATGCAATTACTCTTGGTATTGTTGATATTTAAATATGATTGCCTATTAGGTACGATGAGATTATTACTCGTTTTCTTAGGTGTGATAGTGCTTGTGTGGGCAGGTAGGAGAACGTTCTTACTCATAGGAAAGGCATACTGAAGGATCACATGTCTGCAAATGTTTGGGAAAAATACGCGTGCGTGTGTGTGTGTGTGTGTGTGTGTACGCACACGTACGTTTACAGAGAGAGACTGAAAGAGAGAGGAAATACCATTTTTACAAAAAGATCTTTGAATTCCCTTTTCGCAGGCATTTTAAATTTCCAAGGCTGCATCAAAACCCTATGACCAAATAGCCTGAAAATTACTTTTTTAAACCAACAGTGAGTCTATGCAAACAAAAAACACATTCTTTATGTTCTAATTTCGGCCTTTAAAAATCTAAATATTCTGTCTCATCTTGCGTCATCTCAACAAAGTTTCAAACCTTCTGAGTACCTAAAAATTATAACTTTAAAAAATTATCTTCATTGATTTTATTTATCCTAATTTTTACCAACGTTTTGACTCCCTTCCCACCCTCAATGATCCTCTGTGATTCAGGCTTTAATCAGGACCTGTCTTGTCTTTTCTCTTTGGACTTTATTCTTTTATGTCTTCATTTGTTCTTTCATCTCCATCACTTACAGAGATTTCTCTCTTTTTTCCTTGCTGTCAGTATTTTCCTGTAGATTTGTCTCCTGTTCAGTGCAATAATTTAGTTCTCTAATTTGCCCTGCCTTCACCACACCTCTTACTGCCTCTCTATCTTTTTCTATCAGCCTCCACTTCCTGGAAAGGGGGGTCCCTTGGTCCCCCTACTGCCGCCCCACCTCTCTTCTTTTGTTACATGCAGCTCTCTGAGTGCTTTTTCAATTCTGGCGTTTGATTTAAAGTTTTACTTGAAATAGAAATACATTTTTATAAATTATAAATATTATATTTATTTATTTATAATGTATAATTTTGTATTTATACATGTTATATTTATAAATAAATATATAGAATAAATATTATATATATGGCACTTAAACTTTTTTTTTTAATTTAAATGCCAAGACAGAAGGAATTTTTTCTCCAAGGGTGTAGAAACGGAGCCTGCCCAGAACCAGTCCTCCATCGTCAGCTCTAGTCTGGTCTTTTGAGGGGGAGCGTATTTAGTTCATTAAGTGCTTTGGGAGGAGAACGCTGGCTCGCTTCTAGCTGTTTCCTCGCGTTCCGACCCACACCTGGCGGAGTTCACCCCCTCACCCCCCCACCCCCGCCAGTGGCTGCTCCTCCCCCCTCCCCCGCCCTCTCTGTTCCCACCCCTCCCCCCACCCCCGGCCACTCCCACAGCTTCCTGTCATTTCACCTTTTCTCTGGTTCACAGAACCCTTGAATGATAATCCTCTTTTATTTTCCTGAACTTCTGAACTCCTCTTGCAACGTCTTTTACCTCCGGTCTGGCAATCAGCCTCGGATTCCTTTATCTGCCCGTGGCTTGGCTGGAACTTTCTGCCCACGGAGAGTGAGGAGGGCGGGTTTCCACCGGTCCTGCGTCCTTCCTCGCTTCTGACCGCCAGGCCAGGCCACGCTGCGTTTTTCTTTTCCCCTGATCTCTCCTTCCGTTTGTCCCGACCCAGCTTTCCCTGTCGGGCCTGGACTCACTACCCAGTGATCTTTTCTCCTTTTTCTCTGCTCCTTGGTCTCCATGGTGTGCCCCACCTCGGGGTGCTCCCCCGACCCCCCTTGTCCTGTTCTGATTCTGGGCAAATGGAACCGCCCTTCAATCCCATGGGTCGGAGATCTCATTTCACCGCCTCGCAAAGGGGGTCCCCCGCAGCCTGCACCCCCGAGCTGCTCAGTTTCAGGAGGCCCGCGCTCCGGGGCTCCATCAGCTGCCCGGGCTCTTCGCGATCACCGAACCTCGCCCTGCTCTCAAAGGTGGAAGTCATCCCGCCACCTCCCTGCCACATGCAACTGCGCATTCCTCCGTCCACGCCCTGATCTGACCCAGGACTTCACTTGGTATTTCCTTGCCGTCTATTTCATTTCATTGTCCCGGCTTATTAGCCATTCCAGAATAGCATCTTTTGTAACCCCAGTTATTTATCACTTTAGACGTAAAAGCGTTTGTTTCTTGTCCTACTTGGTGTGGTGCCATCGAAAAATCAAATCACAGGCTCCCTTTTCCATCCTCCAAATATTTTTTAACATGTGTCATGTATTGTCCTCCTTTGAAGGCTTAGTAACGCTTATTCCAGGGAAGTAAATTTCACCAATGTGTCTTCTGGGGATTACTTTGTACTCTCAATTCTCTCAACAAAATTCCTGCCTTGGAATGTTTTTCAGATGACAAAACACCCTTTCTGAATGACTGGGTGATCAGTTCCCTTCAGATCAGCCAACAACTCGGTTTAAGTCCTTTCTCCTCCCTGAAAGAAAAGGAAACTCGGTATCATTTTGTACCCCGACCCTTCTCAGGAAGCACAGCTTTTTTCTGTTCTCTCAAATCCCACCTCAACATCTGACCGCTTCTATGCCCTTTTTGATTCTAGGTCTGTGACTAAAACTCTAGAAAAAAGTGGTTCTCCGTGAACTGCTGTTAGCATGCCACCAGCCAGTCAGGTCAACAGGTATTTACCAAGCAATTCTAGTGGAAGGTCATCACAAAAATAGCCTTGGCAAATTCTCACAGTGGGGAGGCGCTGGACCAAGTTGTGAGGGGTCCCTCTTGCCAGGCACCCCTCTGGGTCATCCACACATCTTGTAGGACTCATGGCGTCAGGGAGAAAAAGACCTTTCCTCTGTTCTCTTAAATTCTGTCATTGGGGTCCTGCAAATTAAACTAACAACAGACAAAGTAACAGGAGAAAAGGCGTCCGATGTTTACTAATATTTTACATGCACCAGAGTTTATAGAAGTAGAACTCAAAGAGGTGATTGGGCTCTGGGGCTTAAATATCATTTTAACAAAGGAAAGAGGGTTTGGGCTTCAACAAATTACAGGGAAGTGACTGGATATATGCAGAAGAACTAATGTGAGATGAGGGTTATTTCAGTAAAGTCTGTGCAAACCCATCTTGGTTCTCTCTTTCCACCTCTGGTGATGTGAGTCGTCCTCCTCCTCCTGGCACAGGAGAGAGGGACACTGTCACCGAGGGAAATTGATGCCAGAGAACTCTTCTGGCCTCTGTTGATTCTCAGTAGCCTTCAGCTCAAAATAACCCTTATGCCAAAGTGGCACCTTCTGGGCGGTGGGGGGTGCCTCCTGACCCTCTTCAGTGGTTCCACCAGGAAGTGCAATGGTGCTGACATTTTACACTGGTGCCTCACAGCGAGCAGTGCTTTCTGATTAGCATTCCCATTTTCAGCTGAGTAAACCGTGGCTTTATGAGGTGAATCCTTTTCCTTCTCTAATCTCGTCTCCAAATGACTCGATTCAATGACCTTGTGCAGTTCTGGAATCTCACCTTGCTTCCCTCTCGGGCTCATTCGTGTAGCTGTCACTGAAACTGCTCTGAAGAACCTATTTGGCTCCTTAACTTTCACGGTGGGGAGCCGTCGGTGTCTTCTCCCTGATTTCTCCTGCTACCCCTGAGCAAAAGAATGAAAGACACTGGAGCAAGGAGAGACCCTTAACTCCTGCGGCTGGAATGAGAACCCACACCCAGTGCCCAGATCTCCGTGCCCCTCGGTTCAGCCTCAGGCTTGCTCTTGTGACCATCTCCTGCTGTAGTCTCGAGTGCTCCTGGGAGTTCAAGCCCCATCTTCAGTGCCCGCAGGGGGTGTCCCTGAGCTGATGTTCCAGCTGATTCTTCCCAATTAAGAGTCTCCCTGAACATTACAACATCAAGAAATTTGAGCTGTTAGTGGCAGAAATAAACTAAGAACCTACGGAATCACAGATTTTTAGATTTAGATTTTTAGATTTAGGACAGGGAGTGTTTTTTCCCACTGGAGGAGCCTGCTGGCTGTGTGAGTTTTACCAATGACGGGGAGGACATGCCTCAAATCCAGTCTATTTCAGAAGCTTTACTCATATTTATTTTCTTCTGCCACTAATTCTTTCTAGTGCCCAAATTTCATGATGTTATTTGAGTGGAATTAAATTGGAACAGCTTACGTTATCTGATTAATTAGAGTCAGCTTTGAGCACAGTGATTAAGAGGTCCAATCCTGTTAGTGTAACATTTTGCCCATCAGGCCTTGGTTACACGAGACCGTGAAGAGTTAGAGACTGCTGGTCTACTTGTTTCTGGATACAGGTAATTAACTTGAAATGCTTAAAAACTATTAAGAGGGCAATGCAATGGAATATCCTTCAGCTATGAAAAGGGACCATGTGCTGGTGCAGCCTACAACACAGGGGAACCTCAAAACGTCATGATACAGGGGGGAAGCCAGATTCCAGAAGGTCATTGATGGCATGATTCCATTTATAGGAAAAGCCCAGAATCGGGGAATCCATAGAGAGAGCCCACAGACAGGTGGCTGCCAAGGGTTGGGGGAGGAGAGAAATGGGGAGTGGTTGTTTAATGGGAGTAGGGTTTCTTTGGGGGGGGTGGAAATGTTTTGGAATTAGAGGTGGTGTTTGCACGACATTGAGAATGTACTAAATGACACGTAATTGTCCCCTTTGAAGTGGCTAATTTTATGTTATATGAATTTTACTTCAATTAAAATTACTTTGCTCTCCAGAAGTTACCACATTGGTCCCTTGGTGACAATCTGTTTTAATATTGATCTTTAATTTTTGTATTAATTCTTCAATGGGTCCAGGTGGTGTATGATCTGAAACTCTCGCCGACCCCTAAATGGGTTTTGTGTGTGTGTGTGTGTGCGCTTTTAAAACAACCAGAAGACTAGGAAGATGAAAGGCGTATTTAACAAACGTGTAAAGGTTGTGCGCCTCACAGAATGTTAAATACAGCGGCCCTGAGCTCAGAGCAGGTCAGCAGACGATGGGCAGGTCAAGGCCACGAGTGTTAACCCGAGAACCCAGGGTTCAAATTCAGATACCCAGCACAATGGGGAGGTGAAGAAGGCCCCTGCTCCACCCATCCCCATTAATTGGAGATTCTCAAGGAGGGTGTGAGCACAGGAGCGTACAAGAGTCTGGTAAGTGTGCAAATAAAAAGTGTAAACACAGGCTGACCTTCAGTGTGCCCAGGTAGGGGCTGCATTTGAGACAGATCTGGGAGGACAAGGATGCTGATAGACACTGGTATGAGTGTCCCAGGTGGAAGGAGTGACATAATAAACGTGGGGGGCAGGGAGACCCCGGTGAGGGCCCTCACCCCCAGTTTGGACTGGGATGAATTGGAACTGGAGTGAAGCATACACGTGTGGGAAGTGACGTTTTCACTCTCGGTTTCAGGTCTAGTGTGAAGTCCACTTTATCTTCAGTCCTGTGTCATATTTATCAGGCCCTCAAGCAGTGTTGATTTGCACACACACACGTGCACACACACACACACACACACACTGAGGTACCTATCTCAGTACTGACCTGTGACCTTGTGCTTCCTAACACACAGGTAGACCGAGCGATCCCCCTGCCCCTCGAAAGCCTTGCCTACTTGATCCTTATGCTTACCTTATTTTAACCAAAGGCAAAGACTGTCATTCTATAATTCAAGCTAAAATTTAAAACATAGGTACACTCAAAGAAGTGATGCAGCTTAAAAATATCCTAAACACAAGCACCAAATAAAAAAATAGATACATCAGACTTCATCAAAATTAAAAAACAGTTTTTGCTTCACAGAAAGCTATCCGGAAAGCAAAACAAATGATCCTCAAAAATGGGAAAAAATATTTGCAAATCGTCTTTCTAGTCAGGGTCTAGTATCCAGAATACATGAAGAACTCTTACAGCTTGAGAATGAAAAGACAAATAACCCAACTGAAAAATGGGCAGAGGATTTGAAGAGACATTTCTCTGAAGATGTACAAATGGCCAATAAACACATGAGAAGATGATGGACATCATGAGTCATTAGGGAAATGCAAATCCAAACCACAGTGAGATAGGACTTCACATCCATGAGGATGGTCATAACCAAAAAGGCAGATGATAACCAGCACCGGTGAGGATGTGGAGAAAGTGACACCCTGAGACACTGTCGGTGAGAATGCAAAATGGTGAGGCCACTTTGGAGAACAGTTTGGCAGTTTCTTAAAAAGTTAGACACAGAGTTTCCATATGACCCAGCAATTCCACTCTAAAGTATATAATCAAGAGAAACAAAAACATATCCACACAAAAACCTCTACAGGAATGTTCATGACAGTATTATTCACAATAGCGCAAAGGTGGAAACAACACAAATGTCCATCAACTGATGAGTGGATAAACCAAATGAGGGACGTGGAATATTATTCAGCCATAAAAAGGAATGACGTACTGATTCATGCTACAACATGGACAAACCTTGAAAACATTCTTCTAAGTGAAAGGAGCCAGACACAAAACTCGTATTGTAGGATTCCTTTTGAAGGAAATATCCAGAATAGGCAAGTATCTGGAGACAGAAAGTAGACTAGTGCTGGACGTGAGGGGAATGGAACCTGGCTGCTAATGGACTCGGAGTTTCTTTTCTGGAATGATGAAAATGTTCCAGAATTAGTGGTAACAGTTGCACAGTTTTGGAATATACTAAAAAACCACTTTAAAGGGGGTGAATTCTATTAGATGTGTATTATAGTTTAAAAAAAAAACACCAAACCTAAGGTATAGATTACCTTTTTCAGCTTCTGAGAACAAACATTAGGTGGGAGGATAAGGCTGAAACAGCAGGAAGTCACAGGAGCCCCAGGCTGGCCGTGTAGACAGGCTCAGACAGGAGAATGGGCACTGTGCCCTAGGCTACTCTCTGTCTTGGTCATTTTTGGCCACCCCTCCCCCATCTTTCCTCTCCCACTGTAGAAGGGAAGTCACCTCAACCGCGGGAGGGCAAGTAACCAAAATCGACATTCTCAGCCTTGAAAGTCATTTTAGGCACAAAAAACAGCCAAGTGACTTTTGAAAAGTGCAACCAACAAAATATGTATATATTTTTTTCCCCACAGTTAAGAAAGGAAAGGATAATGACAAATCCTGGCTTTGGGAAGTGCTCACTTGCCAAAAAATCATCAAAAGTGAATGATCCCAACTCGATCGTCTGCATCTATACACACGTCTCAAGATGACAGGGTGAGCTGTAGGTGTTCACAGAAAGCAGGGTCCTCGGGGCCCAGCAGGTGTCTGCTGCCTTCCGGAGGGGCGATCAGGGAGCCGGCACTGCCCGCTTGAGAAGGTAACTCGGGAACTTGGTATGGAAGGAGCATCCTTGGGAGATCTACCAGCTGGGATTAAGTGTCTGAATCTGGACGGAATAAGAACACACCTCCTTTCACAACAAAAGGAGATGCCCACTCGGTAACCCAAGAGGGGGCTTTGAC
Organism: Camelus bactrianus; assembly: GCF_048773025.1. Classification (NCBI taxonomy): domain Eukaryota; kingdom Metazoa; phylum Chordata; class Mammalia; order Artiodactyla; family Camelidae; genus Camelus; species Camelus bactrianus. Next base: position 9,372,132 of record NC_133573.1, read on the forward strand.
TTTGAAATTGTTAACACCCTTTGGATCAAGTGAAAAACTTGGGAGGGAAAAGCAAACATCCTTTGGGTGAGTTCTGAAATAGGCTGGATGTCCTCCTGAAAGTCTCCTCGTCTCTGATTAAACTTGCCATCTGCCCTCCTACACAACTGTCCAGAGCAATCACTGGAAGTTTAGAGAAGGTCTTTTGACTTAGGACCGCGGTTCATGGTACAATTATGCAGCCGTGATAGAGAACCACATTGATTAATATGAGGGATCGTAAAGCGTTTTTCACAGAGGTAGGTGAGAGGAAGTATTTCACAGCAGGTCAGGAGGGGACCAAATATTTCAAGTTGGGGGGCTTCTTCTGGCTGGGGGATGAGAGAGCTGGTCCAGATATGAGATGAGGAGGTGGGGGAGTCAGGATGGGGAGTAAAGAGAAGCCAGCTCACAGACACAGTGAAAAGGTTGGGAGCAAAACTTGTCTCCGGCTAAAGAGTGTGAGAAATGATTGCTGTTAATATACATGATTTGCAGACTTTTAAAAGAAATCACCCCACACCGCACAGCCTCAATCTATAGAAGCCCAGGAGCAGAGTAACACAAGATTAAACAAGAATTTAAAGCAGTCACATAAACAGAAGACCAGACCACCTGCTGGCCTGGACCACAAGTGCCTCTGCCCATCTCTGCCTGGGGTTTTAGGAGAAATGCTGATGTTGGTTTTTAAAGGACAACGAGGAGTTTTTAACCCTAACTTAAGTTATTGTCATTTAAGCCTTTTCTGGACAGGCTGTCTTCTAAGACCTCGGCCTTGAAGTTAACCTAAATGCACCTTCTATTTTTTTCCATCATTTTCCCTGTAACTTCTTGGAGACTTTCGGGTTCTACTTGGGGTTTCCTCTAAGCATGGACTCTCTGAGCCTGAGTCACCCCATAACTTAGCCGCCAGCTCCCTGTGCCCCACTTTTGAGACATGACTAATGTGAATCAAGATGCATGCTAGGTGAATGCAAACTGTGGATTTTGGTTGGTAATAATGTGCCCATGTGGGTTCATTGATTGTACCAAATATGCCACACTGATGAGGGATGTTGAGGGTAGGGGCGTATATGTGTGTGGGAGGGGAGGGCTATGTGCGAACTGTCTGTATTTTCTGCTCAATTCTGCTGTGAACCTGAAACTGCTCTAAAAAAAATAAAGTCTATTAAAAAAAAAAAAGATGCATGCTAGGTGTAAAATACATGCTATCAAACACTTAGTAAGATATCTTAAACTTTTTTAATACTGGTTACAGGTTGAAATGGTACTATTTTGGGTGTATTAGGTCAATAAAACATTATTAGAATTAACTTCATCTGTTCCTTTTTTCCTTGTTTAACGTGGCTGCTAGAAACTTTAAAATGGCATGTGTGGCTCACATTCTGTTTCTATTGGACAGTTTTAATACATTGTAGCACATGGTGAATCTCTAAGAGGTGACTAGTAGGCAGCGTTTCCAAACACATATGCCCACACAACCATTCTTCACATCACATCTTGTTCTGGTTATGTATTCACTCTCCTTCATGGGCCCCCAGACATAATCATGTCCATCGATCCCTGCAAGCTGCCTGGAGTCCTGTTTCGTGTGGGTGCGGTGCTAATTTATGGGGAACAAAAGGGCAGTTAAGGCCCTCTGAGGATGTAGGTCTTGATCCTGACAGCTTTAGCACGGTCATTCAGCAGGAGCAACTTCCCCGTCGGTGGTCCATGTGGGGGTGGTCATAGCAAAACCAGAATCAAAATACATTTGATCATTTCACCATATCCCATAGAATCATAGAACTTGACATTTGGAAGGTACCGAATCCAATAGCCCAGGTCATATTCTAGATTAGGGACCAAACATCCAGCCACTTGTAATATGCTGACTACTGACTGCATGTCCACCATTTGCCAGGCTCCTGTTTCATACTCACCAGCAAGCTTGCCAAGTTGGTGCGATTACGACCAGTCCAATTTCATAGGTGCTGGGAAGATCAGAGAGGTTGGACCACCTCTCTGAGGTCACACAGCTGGAGGGAGGGGCTGGTACGCGTCTCCAGTCGGCTTTGATGCCTCTGGGAAGTGGAGGGACTTGCAGATACATCAGGCATAATATTTCAGCTCTTGCAGTTAGTAATATACAGCGTTTGCAATAGACAAATCGCTGCTTTAACACATTCAAGAGTAACACAATCATTTTAAACAACTTTAGAGCATGAAAGTAGGAACACAGAAATGGAAACTGCCAGAAAAACCCTTGCTTTTGCAATTTTTTCAAACCTACTGGCTCAAGTTTGCCGTAATGTTTATTTTAGTTTAGGTACATCTACACACTGAACATCTATGGCTCTTGTTAATCTACATACTCGAGTCTGCATTTGCAGAAACGGGAATAAGTCTCCCCTGTAAAAAGCTTGAGCCTTTCAGATTTCAGGGCCAAGTCAGAGACAGATCGCTCCTCTGTGCAGCTGTGATTTCTGCAGTGATGCCCGGCACCCTCCCCCCCCCATCACTGAATGTTTTGAAGACGTCCGGCTATTAGCTCACTCCTGCCTTTTTCAGGACGTAGAGAAGGAAACGTAAGCACAGAGCAGATGAATGCCTCCTTCCCTGCACCAGAGCGGACTCCGGCCGCGAGGCTCCTGACTCAGAGCATTAGGTTATGCTGCCTCCTACTGGCCGGAGTGAGACTCTGCACAAAACCCACGAGCAGGAGAATTGTAATTCAGGGCTTCTCAACTTGATTAATAGACTCTTTCTAAAGGGGAAAAAAAATCTCTTTTAAATATATCTACAGTCCTCAGATTGAAAAACACCATTCCAAATCATGCAAATAAGGATGTTCAAATAGCAACCAAGCTTTAAATTCAAAGAGGTGCCTTCAATTTCCACGAGAGACCCTGCAAGGCCGTTACCTTTGTTCTCAGGATTATGTACCTTGTGTAGTTTCCGCCGTAAGTCCTGCGGCAATGATGACCTTGTGTCAAGGGCATCTCCCTCTACTTAACTTTGGTGCTGCTTCTAACTCCATTCCCATGGAAACATACTCTTCCCCACGCATCTGTGAAACTGTACTAATTTCTCTTCTTTGCCGTATATACCTTTCTGTCTTCTCTTCTAGAAAATAGGGGAGCGCATCTTTGCCTGTCTCAGCATCCTGTCCTCTTACACTTCCTTGTAATGAGACCTCCTCACTCTGACAGCTTCCAGGGCACCTTCTCCGAAAACCCTTCCCACCTCCACCCTCCAAGGCCTTCACAAGCAGAATCACTCTCTCCCCTGCCGGCAAACACATCACCCGGTCCTTGTTTATAGGGATCTGTCTCCTGCTCTAGACCTCCGGTAATTTGAGGATAGAAGGCCACGCCTTAGACACTTTTGAACAATACCCTTATTTATATCACTTGAACTTGAAAATATGCTCAGCATTATTAAAGAATCATCTTGACTTAGATGTCTGAACAAGAGGTTTATGCCCTAAGAAGACATACACATAAAAGACTGGAGCACCAGATGAAACGGGAGAGGTAGTAAATGGCAGGTTACAGATGCTAATAAAGCCTTGTGCTAGGCGAACACAAAGCTAGAAGCAATTGCCTCCAGCTGGAGAAGGAGGAGAAGGCACTGGAGACTGATCTAAAATGATGTGTCTACACGGGGGTTGAGGCGGGGAGAGTGGAGTTGTCATATATGGAAATTACTCCAGACAGAAGAAACACAAATAAAATATAAAATAAAATACAAGCCTCTGAGACATGAAAGTGTAAATATCTTCTACAAGCAAGAGAAGTGTTTTTTCCAGAGCCTTCTTTCAGGGAGGATAGAAAGGCAGATGGGATCAGGTCATTCAAGGTCTTAAAAACCAAACTAAGGAGGGTAGTAGGGAATCTTGAGCAGGCAGGAGCTGGGGTGGAGGGTCTGTGGGCCAGGGGAGCACAGACACCCCTGTACCCAGGTATCCGGCTGCATCCCACTTTCCCAGGGGAGCCATAGTAGTTCTGGGGAAAAGACTTGAACTCTGTCTGTCCCAGGAGTTTGGACATTTATAGACATAGGACTTGGTGTGGGCAGCTTTGAGGGAGGGTCCATGGAAGCAGAGTCTGACTGGGAAAGACTCTGACTTGGCAAACAGCCCTGAGGTAGAGCATGGGGGACAGAGGGGAGAGGATCCAAGTGCCTCAGGGCAGCGGCTGTCGGAACAGGGCAGCCCCAGAACTGGGGCGGCGCATGCAGTCTCGATGAAAGGGCTGTGCACAGGATTCCAGAGCATCCTCCTCAGCTCTGGACCATGGGCAACTTTCGGAGTGACACCCTCAGACTCTCCCCTCCCCACCTCGGACTGGGTGAGAAAAGGAGACAGCATTCTCTTCCATATCCAAGAGCAGTGGTCCCCAAATTTGAGCATGCACCAGCATCACGCGGAGGGTTTGTGAAAGTGCCCCATATTGGAGCCCCACCCCCAAAGCATCTTGAGTTAACCAGTCTGGGGTGGGGTCCCCAAGTTTGCATTTCCAGTAAATTCTGGGGTGACGCCGCTGCTGCTGGTCCAGGGACCGCCCTTTGAAAACGGCTGTACAAGAACCTCCCTGGGAGAAAGATGCCGACTAAGCACAGAACCCACGTGTACCTGTGCGTCCTGGAGTTCCCAGGGGCCTAGCGTCACGCCTGAGGCATAAAAAGCCCTCCAGAAACACAGGGATAAGAGCTGCTCATAAAGGAATGCAAAGCCAGAGAGCAGGTGACAGAGAAAGCCCCAGTCACACAGGGAGAGGCTGCCCCTGCCCCTCCAGGCTTCAGATAGGACAGCACTGAGACTGACGCAAGCACCCATTTTGTTTTAGTGTTTAATGAGTTTTCTTAGAGTTTTTAAAAATTAAAATGTCACAAATAGAGTTCCAGCACAGTCACCAGCTCACACTTCCCTCCTCTCCATCCCACAGGTCAACATATCTTGCATTTGGTGTGATTCCTTGTCATCTTTGTCTTTATGTATTTATCACATATACACCTATTCAATAGGTTGAATGCTTTATTTAACTATTTTATTTTTTAAATTATTATTTAATATTTTTAAATGTCATGAATGCATCATACAATGCATTTCATGGTACACTTGTTCTGTTCATTATGGGGTCTTTTTTTCCTTAAATGGTGGTAAAATAGATATAAAATTTACCACATTAAGAATACAATTCAATGGCACTAACTACATCCATTTTGTTGTGCAAACATTACCAACCATCCATCTCCAGAACTTTGTCGTCTTCCTGAATTAAAACGCCATACCCCCAATATAGTTGATGAACATAGATGCAAAAATCCTCAACAAAATATTAGAAAGCAGAATCCAACAACACATAAAAAAGATCATACACTATGATCAAGCTGGATTCATCCCAGGGTCACAAGGATGGTTCAACATATGCAAATCAACCAACGTGATACACCACATCCACAAGAGAAAGGACAAAAATCACATGATCATCTCAATAGATGCAGAAAAAGCATTTGATAAAATTCAGCACCGATTTATGATATAAACTCTTACCAAAGTTGGTATAGAGGTAACATATCTTGACATAAAAAAAGCTATTTATGACAAACCCACAGCCAACATAATACTCGATGGTGAAAAGTTGAAAGTCTTCTTGCTAAAATCTGGAACAAGACAAGGATGCCCACCCTCATCACTTTTATTCAACACAGTATTGGCAGTCCTAGCCACAGCAATCAGACAAGAAAAAGAAATAAAAGGGGTCCAAAGAAGAGGTAAAATTGTCACTATATGGTGGTGGCATAACACTATACATAGAAAACCCTAAAAGTTCCACACAAAAACTATTAGAGCTGATGAAAGAATTCGGCAAGGTAACAGGATACAAGATTAACACACAGAAATCAGTTGCATTTCTTTACACTAATAATTAAATACCAGAAAAGGAAAGTAAAGAAACAATCTCTTTCAAAATCGCATCCAAAAAACTAAGTACTTAGGAATAAATCTGAGCAAGGAGGTGAAAGACTTATATGTGGAGAACTACAAAACATTGATTAAGGACATTAAAGATGACTTTAAAAAACGGGAAGATATCTCATGGTCTTAGATTGGAAGAATTAATATTGTTAAAATGGCCATACTACCCAAAGCAATCTACAGATTTAATGCAGTCCCTCTCAAATTGCCCAGGACATTTTTTCACAGAAATAGAATAAATAATCCTAAAATTTATATGGAATCACAAAAGACCCAGAATTGCCAAAGCAATACTGGAGAAAGGGGGAAGGGTATAGCTCACTGGTAGAGCATGTGCTTAGCATGCAAAAGGTACTGGGTTCAATCCCCAGTATCACCATTAAATAAATAAATAAGTAAATAAACCTATTTACCTCCTCCAAAAAAAAAGTTTATTAAAAAAAAGAAAAAAGAATAAATAACTTAATTTAAATTAAATTTAAAAAAATTTTAAATACTGAAGAAAAATAATGAAGCTGGAGGAATAACCCTCCCAGACTTCAGATAATACTACTGAGCTACAATAATCAAAACAGTGTGGCATTGGCATAAAAACAGACATATGAATCTATGGAACAGAGTGGAGAGCCCAGTAATAAACACACAGACTTACAATCAATTAATCTTCAACAAAGGAGGCAAGAATATACAATGGAGAAAGAGTCTCTTCAGCAAGTGGTGTTGGGAAAACTGGACAGCAGCATGTAAATCAAAGAAGTTAGATCACTCCCTCACACCACATTTTGTTATGTAAAAATTAACTGAAAATGGCTTAAAAACAAAAATAAGACAAGAAACTATAAACCTCCTGGAAGAAAACATAGGCAAAACATTTTCTGACATAAATTTTAACAATGTTCTCATAGGGCAGTCTACCCAAGCAATAGAAATAAAGCAAAGATAAACAAATGGGGCCTAATTAAACTTACAAGCTTTTGCACAGTAAAGGAAACCACAAGCAAAACAAAAAGACAACCTACAGAATGGGAGAAAATATTTGCAAATGATGCAACTAACAAGGGCTTAATTTCTAGAATATATAAACAGCTCATACAACTTAATAATAAAAAAAAACCCCAATCCAAAAATGGGCAGAAGACCTAAACAAGTAATTCTCCAATGAAAACATACAAATGGCCAATAGGCACGTGAAAAAATGCTCAGTATCCCTAATTATCAGAGAAATGCAAATCAAAACTACAACGAGGTATCACCTCACACCAGAATGGCCGTTATTCAAAAGTCCACGAACAATAAATGCTGGAGAGAGTGTGGGGAACAGAGGACCCTCCTACACTGCTGTTGGGAATATAGTTTGGTACAGTCATTATGAAAAACAGTTTGGAGATTCCTCAAAACACTAAAAGTAGATTTACCATATGATTCAGCAATCCCACTTCTGAGCATGTATCTAGAGAAAACTCAAATTCAAAAAGATACATTCACCCCTATATATATAGCAGCACTAGATACAGTAGCCAAGACATAGAAACAACTTAAATGTCCATCAACAGGTGACTGGTAAAGAAGTTGTGGTATATTTATACAATGGAATACCACTCAGCCATAAAAAGGAATAAAATGCCATTTGCCGCAACATGGATGGACCTGGAGATCACCATTCTAAGTGACATAAGCCAGAAAGAGAGAAAAATACCATGTGATGTCAGTCATATGTGGAATCTTAAAAAAAAAAATGACACAAACAAACTTAATTACAAAACAGAAACAGACTCAAGACAGAAAAGAATAAACTTATGCTTACCAGCGGGGAAAGGGGGTGGGAAAGGACAAATTAGGAGATTTGCAGATACTAACCACTATATATAAAATTGATAAACAGTAAGTACAGCATAGGGAACTATATTCAATATCTTGTAGTAACCAATAATGACAATGAAAAAGATAAACAAAAAACACGCCATACCTGTCCAACACTAACTCCCTTAGCATTCTGTTTTCACGTTCCTTCATCTGGATGCATTGAGTTGTTCTATCACTGTAATTGCTATATAGTGACTATGCAGCATTGACTTCCCCACCTCCTTTTTGATGTATATTTAAATTATTTCCAGTTTGTCGCTATTGCAAATATCCTGGTATTCGTCACTTAGAAGAGGAATTAATAGGAGTCAGAGGTCATATCCATCTTTAATTTTACTACAGAGTGTTTAGTTGCTCCCCAAAATGGCTTTACTAATTTCCATTCTTTCCATTAGCCTAAGACGACCTCAATTTCCCCACATTCTTGACAACATTTGGTCTCGCTGGACTTTTCGTTTTTGCCTATCTGGTGGTTATAAAATGGTATTATGTTTTAATTTTCATTTTCCTGATTTCTGGTGAGGCCAAACATCTTACCATGTATATCTTAGCAACACAGATGTCCTCTCTTCTGAATTCCCTGCTCATATCTATACCATTTTTTCTATTGGATTATTTTTTCTTATTGATCTGTGGGAGTTCTGTGCATATTCTAGGAAATGTTCTTTTATTGATTATGAGTTACAAATATCTACTCCCAGTCTGTGGCTTGTCTCTTGATGGAAGTACCTTTTTTTATTACAGATAAATTTTAAGTTTCAATATAGACAAATGTATCATTTTTTTTCCTTTCTAATTGGTGCTTTTTGCATCTTACTTAAGAAATCCTTGTCCTGAGGACATAAAGAGAAGCTCTTATACTTTCTTTCGTAAGTGTAAAGACTTACTTTTCCTCTATAAAACCTCCAGTTATCTTGTAACTAGCACAAATACATGGCAGTTACTTTTGTGTGCATGTGAATGTGTGTGAAAAGCATTAATTTATTAACTATATGCATTTTAATGTGTATGCATTTTATAATGTGAGGGTTGGGACAACAGTGTGGAAGCAGACATCAGTTTAGAGATTGACTTGGCTCAGGATCGTTTAACAGAACACCATAGACTGGGTGGCTTAAACTACAAATATCTACTTCTCTCAGTTCTGGACGCTGGGAAGTCCAAGATCAAGGTGCTGGCAGATTCGGCATCTGGTGAGAACCCGCTTCCTGCTTGTAGGTGACCACATCACATCACACAGAGAAGGCTCTTGTCTCTTTCCCTCCTTACAAGGGCACTAATCTCATCACAGGGACCCCACTCACATGACCAAAATTATCATCTAAACCAAATTACCTCCCAAAGGTCCCGTCTCCTGATACCATCACATTGGGGGTTAGGGCTTCAACATATGAATTTTAGGGGGGACACAACATTCAGTCCATAGCAGAGACCATTGCAAGTCATTCAGGCAAATGAAATGTGAACCTTGGACCAACTGGTGGAGGGAAAAAAAAATGAATGAATTTGAACAATATTCAGCAAAGTAGAATCAACAGGAAGCCAAACTAAGCAGGAAAAACCACCACCAACCAATTGTCAGGGGTGCTGGCCCCCCTTAAGTGAATCACAGAATCTCCAGGCGGAAAAGGATCATAATGTCCATCCAGTACAGCCATCCATGTGCTGCTTGGACCTGCCCACCAAGCATGGAAACGAAACATTCCTGCTGACTCTCTGAAGACACCAGTACCACGACGGCCAGAGGACTGGCTCTGCTTAGAGAAATTCAAGCCAAGGAGGGCCAAACCTGAACCACATCCCAAACCAGACACGGTCCCTGTGTTCCAGATGTGGACGCTCTGTAAAGAAGGTTAAACTCAAACCTCTTTTGCCTCCGCCATAACTTATTTATTATTCCTCCCTTGCATCCTGTCTGCCCAGTTTTGAGTCTGGAGGCCCCGAGGCTGGGTCCACTCCTGAGCCGTTTTCAGCATGTGCCCTGCACATGGCTAACACAGAGTAAGTGCCGGGCAAGGACAGGAACCTTCGGGTAGGATGAAATCAATTTGTAATTCTTTTCCCAAGTAGCCTCTGACCAAAGGAGATAATTAAGGAAGATGGTGTATGGGGGGAGGCGGGGCAAAGGGCGAAGTCTGCCACGAATTAACAAAGACTGTGAATAAATAGCTGTTTCTTTGCTGGCAGAACAGTGAACTCTAGTTCACTGAGGGCTTAGTTCTGGGGCCAATTTTTATTTAACAAATTCTGAGAGCAGGAAATAGACAGTAAGCCTGAAACTGACATTCGCACACACGTCATCTCTACCTAGCTTCTCTGCCTCCCCCCTCCTCACGACTCCCTCTCTTCTCCTTGACCAAGTACCAGGGAGAATTGGGCTTTTAATCACGTACAGAGGGGGTAGGGTCAACCCATTACATGTAATCCACAAACACAGGAAGAAATGCACCTGAATCACGTGAATCCAGACCCTTCATTTATTACATTGTAGAACCAAGCCCTGAAGGACAGGAGGCTGGAACTGGTTGGGATGGGATCTCTGGCTAGAAGGCGGGAGCAGCTTTCCTTAACAGAAGAGGGAAGGGAGTCGTCGAAGGAAAAACTGGATAACTAATCAGGAGTGGTCTCAGAATTTGGGATGGGGTAGTCTATGCATTTGGGGAAATTATGTGCAAAATTGCACTGATTTTTAATCACTGAAGACAGGAAGAGAGAGGGATGTGAAAATGCAATTAAAGAAATTAAACTGTTTCCCCTCCCCGCCGTGTTCTCTCTCATGTATCAAAGAGACAAAGGGAAAAACATAATTGATTTTGTTGCCTTCACTACTCTCTGGGTGTAAGCAATGGAATCCTCATTCTACAGCACCAAATGAATCACTTTCGTGCTTAGGAAAAATGGGATTCGCCAGGGACATCATAGCCCCATGGGATCTTGTGGCACATGGCTACATTTTGGGAGGCCAGAATTTCAGAAAGCATCATATTGTTAATTGTATTTCAGGGGAGAGTACCATCCTTGACTGACCACGCTTATGGCCGTGTGGGGGATGCTGCAGGCAGCAGATCTCAGGGCGGAGCCCTGGGCGTGGTGGCTGGAGGGGAGACCCTTGGGGAGGCCTGCAGGGGACCTGTGAACTACGGTCTCCTCCAACAAGCTTCCTTCACTTAGAAATAACCAACTCACTCCTCCTGAAATCAAACAGAAGTGCCAACACGATGACTTGAATTTCTTGTGACGTTTTTCCCCTTGCCTAAAAAAGCTATGGTTTTTACCGAAGACCACTGAAGAAAATGAATGATGATTATTGCAATGACTGTAGCATTAATGAGTTAATGGAATAATGCAGCACTCCCCATATTTCCAGTTTCTCCTCCCAGTTCAAGTTCTGTTCTCCCACAGCTCTTGCCACCAAATTACTCAGTTTTGGGGTCAGAGACCCCGCTGGGGAGCTGATGGAAGCTAGGAACTCTCTTCCCAGAGATGCACAAGGAGATAAAATTTTGCACATACTTTCAGAAGGCTCATAGATTCCCCTCCTCCTCTCAAAAAAAGAAAAAGAAAAAAAGATCCCTGAGACCTTGACTTAGAACTTAGTATTACAGCAATACTCCTTCATTGATTGGGATTTTGACCCGATCACAGGGTCCCAATACTGAACACAATGCCTGCAAACTAACAGCGGCTTGAGGATGAGGATTACTGTTAACCTGACTTTTAAGACAAGAATGGTGAAATGAAAGCGATGATATTTAGAAGTAGGGAGAAAGCATGTTTATGTTGTGTAAAAAAAAAAAAAAATTGGTCTTGAAGCTGTTTTCCATTTTTACTGGGATTTGGACCACTTGGAAATTGCACAGCGTGAAAAAAGAGCCAGTTTCTCTTACACAGACAGGGATCTGGAGCCTGAGCCATTGAGAGTTGGATTTATCTAGAAAGACGTGTAGCTACAAGAATGAGCTTAGATAGCGGCCTAGGGGAAAACAGAGGGACCCCCAAAAGATCAGGATGCAGCCTAAAATCTTGCTTCTTCTCAGGATCTGCCTGCCCATCAGGACGACACTGGCGGCAAGGGTGTCAACAATAAGCAGGTCCAGGCACAGACTCTCCGACGTTTCCCCACCTGAGCTGCCAAGGCCCCATCTTTCCTCCCCAGGCTCTGAACCTGCTACTTCCGGCACTCCTGCTTCAGGATCTGAATTTCTGCCCCCCAGCCCCTTCCCCAAAGATACCGACTGTCAGCAGCATTCTGACATTTGCCCCCGGGCCATAAGCTCTGCTAGCAGACAGGTCTAGGGCTGCAAAGCCAGGCCTGCAGGCGGTGATGGACAGTGTGGAAGGACCATCCCTGTAACCTGCTGGTCCAGCAAGGGATGGCCTAGTGAATCCCAGTTCTGGCCCGGGGCTGAGAGGGAGCCCAGGTGTCAGGAAGGTGTCCTCCTGATGGAACTGAGCGTTGTTAGTTCCTGCCACTGGGTGGAGGGTAAGGGATAGCTCAGGCATCTTTGTGGCCTCAACCTTGGTCCAGCAGACAGTGATGCTTTCAGTCAAGCCTCACTTGTGTGAGGGGACAATGCAGATGGATAACTAACGCCCCACTTGGGGGAGGAGGAAGGCAAACACAGGAGAGCAAACCCATCCTGCTATTTCTGGGGAGCAAGAGAAACCAGCTCCGCTCCCCAGTCACTTGACAACTACCGAGTGTGGACAGATGGCCCAGGTTCAAGTCCAAGTCCTCCACTTTCTGCCTCTGTAACTTTGGACAAGTTACTTATTGTCTCTGTGCCTCGATTTCCTCACCTATAAAATGGGGACAATAATGGTACTTACATCACTGAGTTGTTATGAGGATTAAGTAAATTAATCCGTGCAGGGATCTCAGAAGCATGCTTGGTTCACAGCAAGCAATTTCATTTTCTTTTATTAATTGATTTTTTCCTATTAAACCTATTTTTTTTAATTGATGTATAGTCAGTTTACAATGTGTCCATTTCTGGTGTACAGTATAATGCTTTAGTCATACATACACACACATATATTTGTTTTCATATTCTTTTTCATTATAGGTTACTACAAGATATTGAATATAGTTTCCTGTGCTATACAGTATAAAATTGTTGTTTATCTATTTTATATATAGTAGTTTGTATCTGCAAATCTTGAACTCCCAATTTATCCCTTCCCACCCACTTCCCTCACTGGTAACCATAAGTTTGTTTTCTATGTCTATGAGTCTGTTTCTGTTTTGTAAATAAGTTCACTTGTGTCACTTTTTTAGATTCCAGATAAAAGTGATATCATATGGTATTTGTCTTTCTCTTTCTGGCTTACTTCACTTAGAATGACAACCTCCAGGTCCATCCATGTTGCTGCAAATGGCATTATTTTATTCTTTTTGATGGCTGGGTAGTAGTCCATTGTACAAATGTACCAAGCTTCTTTATCCAGTCATCTGTTGATGGACAGATGCCTCAGAAAGCAGTTTAAATGTTAACTGTCACCACTGTGTTGAACCCATAGCCAGGGTTCTCGCCTGCATGGAACTCAGAGTCTGTTGAGGGAAGGAGAAACAGCACAAATGTGCTACCACCCACCAACTAAATTTAGCTAGTGGGAGCATCCACACCTCTTCCTCTTCCACCTCCATCCAGGTGCCAAAATGCCTCTCCTCACCCCTCCCTCCAGGACTTGTTCTACCAGCCACCCTTCCTCACTCTCATATCTTTAGTCTCCTTTGCTTTGGTTTATGCACCTGTTCAAAGCTTTCCAGGTTCTAAAAAACAAAGCCCTCCTCCTCCCTCTCGAGGAGATACCCCTCTTCCTCTGCCCTTTCTACAAGAGGTGTCTACCCACATTATCTCCACTTGTCAACCTGCACTCACTCCTCTGCCCCCCACCCCTGTCTTCCACCTGCACATAAGTGCCTCCCCTACAGGCCACCAGGGACCTCTTAAACCTAAGGATCTATTTGTGGCCCTTACCTTACCTCCCACCACATGCCAGTGATGCGCTAGGCACTGGGAGGCAAAGATACTCAGACGGGGGGGGGGGGGGGATAGCTCTGTGGTGGAGTGGGGGTTTAGCATGCATGAGGTCCTGGGTTCAATCCATTAAATAAATAAATAAACCTAATTTACCACCCCCCCCAGCAAAACAAAACAAGACCAAAAAAAGTGTAAAAAAATTTTTTTTAAAAAAGATACTCTTTACAGGGGGTCAAGGCTTTTGGGGGTGCAGTGGGAGGTGTGGAGAGATTAAGTATATGGAATAACTGCAAATCATCAGGGCAGGTTCCACGGTAAGGACCAAAATGGGTTGGCAGGGCTGGCTCCTTCTGGAAGCTCAGAGAAGAATTCACTTCCTTGCCTTTTCCAGCTTCTGGAAGCTGCCCACATTCCTTGGCTCGTGGCTCCAGATCACTCTGATCTTTGCTTCCTTTGTCACAACTTCTCAGACCCTCTTGCCTCCCTTGTTTCTGTACAAGGATCCTGGTCCATCCAGATTATCCAGGATAACCTCCTCATCAAAAAAAACAAAAACAGAAACAAAAACCCTTAGCATAATCAACATGGCAAAGTTCGTTTGTCAGGTAAGGCAATATATTCACAGGTGATTAGGATGTGGACCGCTATTATTCTCCCTACCATAGAGGGGGCTCCCCCTGGAATAGCCAGAGAACTCTTCAGAGAGAAGACTCGTGGAGCAGAATCTTATAGGTTTAGTCTTATTTGCCAGAAGCTGGGGCGAGGTGTTATGAACAAAGAAATAACACCTGCTGAGAGGCCAGATGGAGAAAGAAAAGGTGCGTCTGGAGACCTGTAAGCACCCGCATGGTTGTACGGCTGATGAATAGGAAGAGGGTGCCTCTGGGGATTAGATTAAAAAGGAAAAGTAGAAGCTGGATCATGAAGTATTTTTGTTGTTGTTTTTTTAAACCATATTGTCTGAAATTTACCTGAAATGTATTTACTTGCCATTACTTTAGACTGTGCTATTGTTTCTTTAAAAACTTCCTTAAGTTGACTCACTTTTTGTTCTAAAGAATAATGTCCAAGAAATCACAGGCTTTATATGTTGGTTGTATCTTTCCAGTGTTAAAAGTGAATGCGTAACTATAAAAACACACCCACGAATGAGTGCCATACTTTGAGAAATAAAGCCAGAGGCAACGGAAACCACCCAAAGGTTTTGAGCAGGGAAAGAACACGACCACGTTTGCCTTTTGGATAAATATCATTCCCACAGCATTAATCACTTTGGACTGAATGGAAACCAGTGAAAATCACAACAAAAAAGACCATAAATTAGGAGACTTCCACGATAGCTGAGGGGAGAGATGAGAAACGAACAGAGATAGGACCTGTGGGAGGGGAGTGGAGGGTTCAGATGTGAATAGTATCAAGGAGGCAGGAATGACAGACAACAGTGAAGACGGGGAAAGGGAGGAGCTGGGGGTAACTGTCAGTGTTTCGGCACATGCAATGCAGCAGATAACTATCCATCCGCCACGATCATAAATAGAGGGAGAGTTGACAGGGGGAGAGGGGCGGATAGGGTGGGAAGGATAATAATTGCTTTCATCTGGGCATCCTCTAGGGTAGCACTTTCCAGGAGAAATAGGCTGTGAGCCACCTATGCCATTTTTAATAGTCAGATGGCCACATTGAAAAAAAAGGAAGAAGAAATGGATGAAATTAATAATATATTTTATGTCACTCAATATATCCAAAGTATTCTATTTCAAGATGAATCGATATAAAAAAAACTGAGATGTTTTACGTTCTTTTTTTCATTTTAAGTCTTCAAAATTCAGTGTATGTTTTTACTCAGAGAGCACATCTCAGTTCAGACAGTCCACACACTCAAAAGGCACCATGGAGAGTGGCTACCGTATTTGTTGGACAGCACAGCTCTAGGAGCACTTGCTGAAGGCAGGCCAGTGTGATGATCAGACATTATCTGGGGGAGGATGAGGATCCTGATCAGATATTGAGGGTGATTAGATTTGCTAAAATGGGGTTTTACAAGGAAGTGCACAGGTGGGTCTAAGAGAAGGTTGACGAGCCTGACTAAAGTTTGACCAAGCAAAGAATCTGTCATGATGGGACAGGAGGGAAAGGGGCAGGGCACAACCATTAAAGGAGTGACACAGCAATTGAAGACTTGACTCCCAGTAGACCCTGAACTTCATTATATGCTCACTATAATATATTAGCTGCAGGATGGCACTCGCACAGGTGCCAGGACGGTCGGGAGGCTGGCCATAAAGGTCAACGAGTGGGTGATGGCACAACTCCTGGGAATCCCTGCCCTTCCTCAGAAGTAGTTGGAATAACCCTCCCACTTGGTAGCATATGAAGTTACAGTGCCCATGAAAACTAACAACCCTGCACCTGTGGTCGCTCCCTCTTGCCTTCAGAGACACCTGCACTCTGTCTATGGAGTATGTATCTCTCTAAATAAATCTAAATTCAATCTACTATGGCTTGCTCTTGAATTCTTTCCTGTGTGAAGCCAAGGACCCTCACTTGATGGGGTGTGTCACAGGGACTTGCCTGGCACCTGGGACATGGCCATCCTCTCCGGCCCCATTTTTCCTGTATCAACAATTCCACCCATTAAACCTGTTAGATACAATCTTTGGAGTGGAGTTGGGAAATTTGTATTTTTTTCTTTTTGTTTGTTTGTTTGCTTGGGGGGAGAGGTAATTAGGTTTGTTTGTTTATTTATTTATTTTTAATGGAGGTACTAAGGATTGAACCCAAGATCCTGTGCATGCTAGGCATGCACTCTAACCACTGAGCTATACCCTTCCCCCTGTGGTAAATTCATATTTTTAACAAGCCTCCACCAGGTAGTGCAACCCAGGAGAATCATCTTTCAGTTGGCGCCAGGTGGACTTGAGAACTCAGGGGAGACAGTTCCCAGCAGGAAGGAGTGCTGATGAGCCCTCTGGGGAAGACTCACAGAGAGAAAGAAAGCTGATGGGGGAAAGCACAGAGACAGACTTGTGTTCAGGACAAAGGGAGGGATGAGAGATCTGGTAGATTATCTGATCCCAAGATTGTAGCCGGGCTCCAGGCTCATCAAGGCGCTGTGGCTTAGACAGGAGTCTACAACCTCTGCTCGGGACAGTTCAACTCAAGTTGTCCTGGAGCTCCCAAAGAGCTCCAACCCCAGGGGCTGGGGAAGGAAGAAGCGAGTTCTGCTAGCCCCCCACACAAAGCAGGGGTCAGCCTCTTATTCTCCCAGCCCTTCAATTTTGAAGCTCTGCCGGGCTCTGTCCAAGGTCTTTTTCATTTTTTTGCCCTCGTCTTCTCACTCTGGGTTCGTCTCACCCCTCTCTGGGGCTTCAAAGCCCATTTATATGCTGAGGGACCCATATTTGCATCTGAAACTCAAGAGCCCATCCCCACCTCAAATGCCAGACCTATTTTTACCAAATGCCTTCAGCTGCCTAGAATACCTGGCTGGGGGGGGGGGGGAGGCGGGCTGATATTTAACATTTCTAAAGCTGAACTCACCCCAAAATTTGTTTGCCTGCTAACAGTTAATGTTTCAACTAGTAGCCTCACTACCCTTTCAGTTCCCCCAAAACTAGAAGTCTGGGGGTCATCTTACCTTTTTCCTCCCACCACACACTAAATCACCTGAAACCCCTTCCTTTGCATTCCTGCAGCTTCTGTTCAGACACCCTCAACTCCATGCGTGACTAGTACTGCTCCCTCCCATCTAGAGGTGTGGCCCCATTTTCCCCTCTGGGAGATGGCATCCTCCCAAATGCCTTCTTTTACAAGCTAAACTAAAAAACAAATCAGCAGGCACACTCTGCTGACCTGGGCACATCCAGCATAAACACCGAACTCCTCAGTGTGAACCATGCACCTTCACATAGGGCCTTACTCACCTCTGTTAAGTCCCCTTCCCCCACTCCCCCAAATCTTTTCTTCTAGTTGTGACATTTCTTGCTAAAAAAAAAAAAAAAAACCAAAACACAAAACAAAAAACCTAACACTCAGTACCCCTCAAACACAAACAACTCACAAGATCGATTTTTAAAGGGAGGAAACGAGAGGAATTAAGACATCCGCATCCTCCTCCCCTGATTCTGGAGGCCCGGAGTGCCCCCTGGGGATTGTGTGTACCTGCGTTTTCCCAGGAAATTCATAGGCAAATCTAGGTTTGTCCGCCACGGGGTTATGCCACTCTTACAAAAGCCCAACACATCACGTTAAAGAATCCAGGCTACTATGTTCTTTTCTAACTTACTGTAGGGGGACAGAGAAAGGAGGAGCCTGCAGCAGCCTGGGCACCTAGGCTGCATCACTATTGAATCTTCACCAAGATCAAAACCCTGGGGAACTGACAAGAAGAAATTTTAAGAATGAAAACAGCATCTGCGTAGCCTACAAACCTGCAAGCACAACCTAAAGTACCTTTTCGTTAAAAGCAAAACAAAAAACCCTGCCCCCCCAAATGTATTTGGAAAATGCTGAACCACTCTAGAAAAGTTTGCTCTGCATTCCTCCCCACTCCTCGGTTTTAAAGGAAGCCCTAAAAGACGTCGTCGCAAAGCATTTTGCTTTATTTTTATTCAGCAGTGCAGTAGAAAGTTGAAACCCTGAAAAAAGTAATTTCACAAGCTGCAGCACTGCTGTGGGTGTTAATTTAAACACATACAGTATTAGGCTGCCATGTTTACTTGGACCTGGGCAGAGCAAACAATCTAACTGCGGAACGTGAGGCTCTGACTTCCTACCAAGCACATGAAACATTCAAGAAACTTTGCAGGACGTGTACACGTTCGCTAAGGCGCCTATGAACTCCCGAGCCAGACTGAACAATAGAAAGGAGAGGTGATGGAAGTCATTTCAACCAAATGCGCCGTCTGTGTCTCTGAGTCCTTCATCGCAGCAGAGGGGGCCTTTCCTCTGCTCCTGCTCTATTTTCGAATCGTTTCCAGGCTCATTGTCTGCCGGCAGCGCGCGTGGAGCAGGTACAGCGTCCCGCCGATCGCCGCGCGGCTGAGTCCCGCCAGGTTTTGGAAAACATTCCCGGCCTTTCCAGCGGGTCAAGGAAAAGGATGTGGCCCGGGCGCCAAGGCTGCTGCCAAAGCAACTCGCAACTTTTGAAATCAATCCTTTTTGCATCATGCAACGGATGCCACCGCTCCTCGGGCTTGCAACCCCCCACCCCTCCCCCGAGACCAATCATTGCCGCGCTCGGGCCTGCACATCGCCCCCGCCCCCTTCCCGGGCCGCACGCAGCCACCGAGCCGCTCCGGCCGCGGCCCGCCGCCTCTTAAAGGGAGGGAGCCGGCCCTTAAGGGCCCCTCGCGCGCGGCGCACGGCGGAGCGCGGCGGCCCCGTTCCCTGCAGGGGCCCGCCGAGCCGGGCCGAGCTCCCGCGGCGCCCAGGCCTCCCGCCCTCCGCCGCCGGGAGCGGCCTTTTTATTCAGGCGACGCTTAAGGGAGCCCGGCCGCGCCCGGTGCATTGTGGGAGCGGCGGAGTCCCGTTTTCGGGAGGAGGCGGAGGGCGCAAAGCGAACCGGTAAGCGCCTGGCTCGGGGAGGGGGGGCGAGACGCCAGGCTTAAAGGGGAATATTCGTTCGCAGGCCCAAGGCGGCCGTGCGGATCCCCCCGCGGGCCGCCCGGGTGCGCCGGGAGCGGTGCACGGCCGGCGCTCTGCAGCGCTGCCTGGAGAGGGGCCGAGCCAGGGCTTGGTGGGGCCGCTTTAAAAAAGAAGCACCGCCCGCGCCGCCGCCGCCGCCGCCGCGCGGGGCCGGGGAAGGAGGGAGGGAGGAGAGGGCGGGGGAGGAGTGGAGGGGGAGGGCGGCGGCGGCGGCGGCGCAGGGGTTAATTTTTTCGCCCGCCGACATTTTTGTGCGGCGGCGGCGGCGGCCCGCGCGCGCGGCGTGAGAGCCCGGTCCCCCGGGCGCGGCGCCTCCGGGCCCTCCCCGCCCCCCCCACCCTCGCGCGCGCGCGCGCCCTCCCTCCGGCCCTGCGGGCTCCGCCTGACCCCGGGCGCCCCGGCCCGGCCGGCCCGCGAGCCCGGGTACCCGCCGCGGCCGGTGTGCCGTGCGCGCCTCGCGCCCTCCCCGCGGCCTGGGCCGCGCGGTTCCCGCCGCCGCCGCCGCCGCCGGCGGGACGGAGAGCGAGCGGACGGACATGGCCCAGCCGGCCGCCCCGCGCCGCCTCCGCCCGGCCGCGCCGCACAAAGAGCCCAGGCTCCGGTTGCCTTTAAAGGCGGCAGCCGGGGACTTAAGGTGTCCCCGAGCGCTGCCCTCCGCGCCCCGGCCGCCGCCTCGACGTGCGCTGCCCCGGCGCCCACTCCGCCCTGTCCCCCTCATTGTTTGCTTCCTGGGCTTAGGGACTTGGGGGGAGGTAGGTACGGCCCGGGCTGCCCCGCTGCCGCCCCCACTTACCGGGCTCCCCCGGCTCTGCGTCCCGCCTGGCGCCCTCGTTTGAAAAATTTTAAACGTGGCCGAGAAGGAAAGGGTTAACCGTTGTCTTTAAATATTCATATCATTGTTTTAAAGGCGTAAACAGACGGCTTCAGGGTTGGAATCGAGTGCTTATTATGCAACCCCCCCTCTCCATTAATAATTACTCATTTCCCAGAGTCCCCCCCATACCCTCCAAAAAATGTAAGAATTTATTTTTAGGATTCAGATGTGATGTGTGTGATTTACGTCCCTTGTTCCATTTGGAACTTTTAAAACTCGAGTGCCTTATGGGCTTAAGGTGTTTTAAACTTTTTTCCCCTTAAAAATCTGGGAAGATTTAAGAGGAAGTTAGTCCCCTGAATTCCAAATTCCCCTCGGCTTTTTTTTTTTGGATAGAGATTGGAGGTAGGAAAATAACTGGATGCCTCGTGAGTTGGATTTCTTTTTTTTTCCTGGTAGAAGCGAGGCGGTGTTAAATGCGAGGCATTTGGTGAGGAAAGGACTGTTGTTTTTGTTCCAAACCCTTCCAAGTCAAAGTGCTATTGGACTTCTCCTAACTCTAAAATGGCTTCAAAATTCCCATCTCCGCAGCTTGCTTAGCTTTCCTGGCTCCCTCCTTTTGGGCAGGTGGTTCTCTTGGAATGTGGGAAGGTTCGCTCCTTTACAGTTGGAGGTTTCAAACTGAAATCACTGCTCACCCCCAAACATGTTTTTGTAAAGACGGTTTGGATTACTGCCCAAATTCAGGCTTTGTGAGATTTATTTTAAATGAGTGATGTGCTTCCCAGGGGATCGAAAACTCTATAAAGGGGAATTATGTTCTTAATCATAAGTTTTATAGGGGAAACTGACCCTAAAACTTGGGGCGTCTGTAATTCTATGCCTAATAAAGTATCAGTCTGGAAGTTTGTAAACCCTGGGAGCACATGCAAGGTTTTGGTTTAGCCCCAAAGGCTTCAAACTTAGAAAGGTTTGTTCCAGAAACTTCCAGTGGTACCAGGTACCATAAATGCTAGTGATTTAGTACAGTTTATTTTATCACTTTAGGTCTGCAGTGAAACAGTAATGCGCAGTAGCATATTTTGTCAGTGATGTGTGTGTACTAGTTTGTTGGGCGAGATGTTTGCTTTCTAGGAAACAGTGCTGCTGCGTTAAAACATCAGAGAACTTTCCGTGCTCTCTAAAAGAAAATGAGCCTTGCTGTGTTAAAACAGCCATTCCACTTTTCAAGTTGTCTTCTTTACTGAGGCTTCCTTTTAGTTTGGGGTCGTATCGTGTACTTCTGGCTCAGAGTGAAAACCTATTTTTCTAAAATTGAATTTAGCATCATAAAGAATTTCATCCACTGCCTATCCAGCAACGTCCTTTTCCTGGAAAGGGCCTATCAGGCGCTTTATTTTTCTGTGTAAGATAGCAGAAGATACCAGAAGGTTTTCCAGAAAAGTCTTTTTAGCCAGGACATCTAATTTCTAAGCCATAATGCTTCCTGCTTGACAGATGAAGTGATTGTAAGTTTTCTCATAATGCTGCCCGCTAAAGAACCTTTGGGACTTTTTGCTCAAAAATAGCACTCTGTCCTGTAAGCCCAGCTGGCCTGTAGTTCCATCTTCGTTGCTGCCCCTCAGAGCCACAAGTGTAACACCACAGACATCTTCTTACGTAGAAGAGGTTTCTAATGCTGTGGTCATTTTTTTAAGTGACTTATTCTGGTTTGTGCATCGCTGTGATAAACTTGTGGCCCCAGATCGCTGTTTCCCCATGGTCTTGGTGATTTCACTGTCCTGTGTGCAGCTTGATTGTTGGCAAGTACTAGTGAGATTTCTTAATGGTGTCTTTGTGTTCCGGTTCTCTCCAGGTGGATCTGTAAAGAAAGCAGCCGCCTAGGAGAGGGAGGAGAGGTGCCCAGCCACAGGGTGTGTGCACCCAAGAATCATGTCTGCGCGGGAGTCCTTTAACCCAGAAAGTTATGAATTGGATAAGAGCTTCCGATTAACCAGATTCACTGAACTGAAGGGCACCGGCTGCAAAGTGCCCCAAGATGTCCTGCAGAAATTGCTGGAATCCTTACAGGAGAACCACTTCCAAGAAGATGAGCAGTTTCTTGGAGCAGTTATGCCAAGGCTTGGTATGTGTACCAGTGTTTCTTTCGTACATCCCCAAGTAGAGCATCTTGGCTGCGGTGTAGGCAGTGAGTTGAAAACTAGAATTCTGTCCTCCCATGTTGCCTTTTTCTTCTTTTTTTTTTTAAATTTCTGTAAGAAGGATTCAAAGAGCAAAGCTATACTGAACTGTTACCTTACAGTACTTGAAAAGCATCAAGAAATGTGCTCTCACCATTTTTAAGCTATTAAGTATGTGATTGAGACAGTTATTTTGCAGTAAAAGCTTTTTTATTATTAAATTGGATTTTCTGGTTAGCTAAAGATTAAGCAGAAACTTAATGCCTTTATCCTGAAATTTTCCTTGGAACGCTCGATCCCTCTTCATTACTTTAGGAGGGGTGGTGTGAAGCCGCACTGGGGGAGCGGCGACTGGGTTGGGGGAGAGAATTCGGGGCTTTCTCTGCAATAGGCGCTGTCAGAAAAGCGCCTGTGTGGAGAGGGGAGAAGAGAAGCCCTGGACACAGGCGAGGAGGCTGCGCTGGACGAGTGCGTGACCCCAGGACGTCATCGGGGACTGAGAGCCTTGTCTCCTTGAGCCAGTTGCTGACGTCACTAGGGGTTTGCCTTTTCCCAAATACAGAGCTCAGAAGGAAATTCTAGGCTGCTGGGATACTGTTCGTTAGCTTCTGTTGTGTGATCTGCTGAGTACGCACGTGACACAGGCCTTTGCCTTTTGAGTGTTTGGCTATTCTAGGAGTTTGTGGATGTTTCATAGTTACGGTGTGTGACCTGATCAGCTTTCTTACAAGGTTTTCATTTCATTTCTTTTCACCTGTTATTTTATGGTCAAGTTCTGTCTTGCAATGCTGGTTTTGAACCCAGGGTTCTCATTTATTTCCCACATATAAAACAGATAAAAGCAGGGCTGGGTTTGGGTAGGAGAGAAGAAAACTCACCCCGCACTCTCAACCTGTAGGCCTCCCAGAAGCTCAGTTAGAAAACTGTCCTCATGTAGCTGACGTGGAGAAATCGCTGGTGACTGAGGTGGAGTGGACGTCCGCTTACTTGTCAAGAGTTGAGAACGTCCTGAGAAAGCTCTTAGAAAACGTGTGGAAAAACAAGCTGCCAAGTGGGTGAAAATGAATGCAGGACAAACCTCACGGATGAAGTAACAATGCCTCTCTCTAGCTCCCCCCGTAGACTTACTAAGCACCTGCCCGCAGCCCTGGGCTCGGGAAGGCTGGGTTGGCCGGTCCCTGTCACTCCGGGGTCAGGGGCAGGACCTGGAATCCACATCCGATTGCTCACACACCAAACCGCTTGTCATCTGGCTTCTAAGTCCAGACGTGTTGATGGGGAGAGAGGAGCTGTGTCAGCTGTAACTCAGCAGTGGCAAACAGGGACAGGTGTCCACAGCAGGGGGCAGGCCAGAGAAAGAGATAAAAGAACTCAAAGGCGAAGGAGTCTGGTCACAAACAGCTTTTGAGAAGTCCATGAGAGCCGTGACCCCATCCCAGGAAAGTGCACATCCGCAGAAGCGTGCGCTCAGGGCATTCCCTAGGGGTCGATGGACCCCAGCTTGCCAGGAAATGACGCTGAAGGACTGTTAGAACCTTGTACAGAAGTGGTGTGTCTTGGTGGCCAGAACTTTGTTTTGGAATCAGATCTAAGTTCGTATCCTGGCACAGGCACTTAACTGGTCACTAATGTTACCCTGGGCACATTCCTAATTCTCCTGAGCCTCGATCTCCCCATCTGTAAAATGGGATAATAATACTTACTAACTGCAACTGTTGCGAGTACTAGAAATTATCTGTGTATGAACTGTGTGTGTCTGCACCCACACACATGAGACGTGTGTGTATACATGTATGTGCCTGTATGTATATATATATATACACACGAGGCCGTGTACCTGGATTCTAAAGGTGAGACTTAACAGTTTTGCAGTTTTACACGGTTATTGGACGTGTTTTAACTAACGAAATGTTAAGATGATTGTGTCTTAGAACCTGGTACATCTATTGCCTGATACTTAAGAGCTGTCACGTACTGATGGCTGCTGGCAGTGGAGGTAGTATGAGTTGGGTTTTTTGTTCGATTTATTTGGTGGATGGTTTCAGGCCAGCTGAAACCTCCTAGAATTCCCTGTTGTCCGCTGATGATTCAGCACACTCTGCTCGATCTGGCATTTGAAGCTTCCTCTGCTGTGGCATTTTCCTTTGTTCCTGCCCGCCCTCTACCTGGGCTGTCCCGCGCTCTCTCAACTTGATACCTTCATTTTCAAGGCCCACGGCCCATGCCAGACTCACCCTCTCTCTCCCTTCCTTGAAATTTGGTAGATGATTTGTAAGCTGATCACTCCAGACCAGTGCTGTCCCAGAGAAAGATGAGGTGAACCACCTGTGTCATTTAAAATTTCCTAGTTCAGAAAGTTACATTAAAAAATTTTTTTTCTAGTTCAGATAGTTACATTAAAAAAAAAAGAATCAGGTGAAATTAATTCTAATATGTTTTATTTAACCCACTGCATTAAAAAAATATTTCAACACGTGATGGAAAACATTGCTAACAAGACGTTGGCTTTTCTTGTTACTAAGTGTTTAAAACTGAGTGTGTCTTGTAGTGCATCTTTGGATGCTTTGGAATCCTCCCTAAGCGCGTGTGGCTGGCAGTTCCCATGTAGACAACACTCAACCCTCAGCTAGCACGTAGTGGTGTCCCGGTTGAGAGAGGAAGTGTGGGTGATGGGAGCCTCTCTTCAGCCCCAGGAACATGCTTCCGAGCCATGGGTCACATGCTCTGAGGCTGGGAATTAACCAGAAATCACCTGCTTTACAAATCAGATAGACTGAGTTCAAGTTTAAGATTTCCACGTTAGGAACCATGTAAAGCTAACCTTCAGCAGCTCTTTTCTGTGTCTCTTTCAGTATTTCTGTAGTTTGTGTGACAGCCTAAAGGAAGGCGCTATTTCTTCCCTCTTTTTCAAAGTGAATGGTCATGTGCTTGGAATAACCGGCTGTTGGAATGATAAGTTTAGGGAGAATCAGTAAAAGTTTGATTGTGGTTCCTGCCCTGTTTCCACTTGAGTGCTGCAGAACATTGTTCGATGACATTTCTGCACACACGCACTGTTGAGATGAATTACCGCACACTTTTTCGTCTAAGACGCACGAAAGCTGATCACTGGTATCTTGTGTTCTGTTGTCACAGATTCGTGAGACTTGCCATTCTGAAGTGAAGTTCTCTGTTCCCTAACTGAATCTTCCACCGAGAGTTCTGACCTTCACCTGGTGTGGTCGTAAGAACTCAGCCTGCCTTCGCAGAGGGATCTTTTACTAAACTCGGTTTTCTGTTTGTGGTGGTGACAATGGACCAAGATCCGAGAAGGTGCCTCGGGGACCTGGCCTCTGCTGGGGTGGTCCTGCCGCACGTAGTGGCTTCGCTTATGCGGAATCTGCAAGAACTCACGAGCTCGGTTCAGTGTGACTCGGGTGTGATTTATTCCAGTTCCGTTTGAATGCTGAGTCGAGGGTAGCATCCACGTCCTTCCTTTGGTTCTTCATCCTGGTTTGTTCTCTGCCTTGGGCTGTTGGACTGCGAAGCTGAAATGCTCCCACATCCTTGAGAGAGGTGTGTTGTGTAGGAAAGCACTGTTCTGCTTCCCCGGTGGGAGCCAGTCTACGTTGGTGCAGTGTTTGCATTACAGGTGGTTTTTAAAGAAACTAGCCTACGATAGCTAGTCTTGGCCATTTCTAACCTGATTTCAGGAAAAGGGAATTATTTCTGATTAACCCACCAGTTGTCTGTATTATCTTTCTAAATGCTTGGAAACAATTTTTAATAAGTTGAAATGCACCCCATAAGCTTGTTAAGTAAATGTTTCTTCTCCTTTTTGTAGTGTAAGTTAGTAGAGGTGACATTTGTAACAAGGAATAACAGGGAATTTTAAGGTTTCTTCAAAACTGCTTTTGGGAACCTGTGTAACAGGTCACGTGGTGCCACGGTGTTTATGTACATGCTTGGTTGGAGTTGATGAATACCTACCTGTTCTAGCTTTGTCCTTTTTTCCTTTTTTTTTTTAGTCATTTTTAACTAAAATGTAGAAGTAATGGCATTTTATGTGTGTAAAATACTTAACAGATTCTCTGTTGGAAAAACCGAATGCTGCCTAAAGATACACTGTTGTTTTTTTTTTTTTTTTAATTGAAGCATAGTCGATTTACAATGTTATGTAAAGACACACTCTGAGTAACTGTGGGTGAGACGTCCTGAGTTCTGTTTGTGCTGTTCTCATCTTGAAAGAAATCCTGTCTGGTGCCAGTCACGTGGTGCAGTGACACAAAGGAAAATTTCTGTTCAAGGCATCATTAAAGCCTAAAAGTTGTACTACGTTGGAGCTGAGTCTCCATGACCAGCAGACTGTGTTCTCATTTTCTGTCTTCGGCTGGTTTGGTTTCACGTTTATTTCAGTTACGCTTCTTGATAGGAAACACATTACTGTGTTGGCAGCAAGCAGCGTTCCACAAGTGTCTTACCCAGAACTCGTCCTGTTCAGAGCGCTGAAGGTACAAAATAACATGGCTCTTCCTGTTGACCTCTGGACGGTGATGACTTCCCTCTTTGCAGGCATCGGGATGGATACCTGTGTCATTCCCCTGCGGCACGGTGGTCTTTCCTTGGTTCAAACCACAGATTACATTTACCCCATCGTCGATGACCCTTACATGATGGTGAGTTTGACCTGATTTGTTTCTACATCTGGAACTGCTTACTCGTCTGGTTTTGGGTGGTGGCTGGGGTTTTGTGTATGCATGTGTGGGGGTTTTTGTTTTTGTTTTATCCAGATTGTTCTCATCCCACCCTGCCCTGACTCCCGTGGTTGTGGGTCTGATTTGATCGACCCCTTGCCCACACTGGGTACCGTGCGCAAGGCCGTTTAGGCGGACGTGGGGCGTCTGTCGGCTGCTTCCGTACCTGTGTGTGTGTATGTCCCCGAACACCTGGTCAGCGTGTCTGTTGGCCAACGTATTTGTGGTTTTCTTCATTTTCTTGTCCTTGATATTTGTAGACTCCACGCTCCTGTGTTTCACCATCCTCTGTAATAGGACTGATCATCCAGAAAAAAAAGAACTTAGCATCTGAGCATAATTAACTGCGCACCTGCCCTGACTCTGGTCCCTCCGCTCACCGGGTTTTACTCCACGGCGCAGCGAGCGCGTCTGCCTGCTGCTCACGTGCTGCTCGGGCACCTGCACCTGCTCACGCCAGGGCTGCTGCCAGCAGCCCCCCGCCCCACTGGGCCCCTCCACCTTGCCAGCCGGGAGAGCCGAGGTTGGGAACGTCCTGTCAGTGGGAAGCCCCAGGGGCCCTTCCTTGTGCCAAGGGCCCCGGAATCAAGCCGCCTACGCGGGAACTGAGGCCGGGAGGCAGCTTGATGCGGGGAGGGGTGTTCACCTCCCACGTGCCAAGACAAGCGCACAGGTCCCCGGAAGCCTGTTTCTCCCCGACACGCCCGCACTTCTCTTCTCTAGAGCAGGGCTCCTGAGGGACTGTGGCCCGCCACGGCCCAGGTGTCCTGCCTGACAGTCCCAAGGTGGCTAGAACCAGAATTCATCCTTTGCCAGCATCTCGTAAAACTAAGGAGTGCCCAGAACAGGAGGAGCAGCAAATCGCTGCTGCCTGACCTGTGGTTGGCACCCCCGAGCTGCCGGCCACACTGCCATTACCTGTGAGTCACTGAGGGCGGTCGGGCCACTGCTGACCTGCCAGGAAGTCGTCAGAAAACAGCAACAAGCAGTGACTCGGCCACAGGAAGTGATAGTGACTTGGAGTTTGATTACCCTGATGTCAGAAGAGAAATTTGTCATTTTCTCCTTTATTGTCTAGACAGAGGCAACGTGTATTTTAGAAAATCTCTGTTGGCAGTAAAAAATCTTTACTGCCGCATTTCTGTTGAATACGATTTCAGAGTTCCTCGCTAGGACCATACAGTTTACTGGGCAAGGCTTCCCTGTCTCTTTAGAAAACAAGCTGACTTCAGGCCTGGATATTGTTCGTTTCTTCATTTTTTTTTTTCTCAAACAAGGTGATTTTCCTGTTTGTCTCACACAGCCTTGAAAAGAAGCTCCAAAAATTCTCCACCCGAGTGTATAAAACCCACCTTTTCTATAACCCGTGGGATCTGTTCAGCATAAGTGGCTGTTGCCACATTTTCCTTAGGATAGTTGTTTTCAAACCTTTCTGCTCCGACTCTCCCTCCAGCGCCATCTGCTCCAGGCGTGTTTCCCTCTGACATCGCCCCCCTCCCCGTTCCCATCTCAGTAAACCTTATGCTCTAGCATGGGGCGGAACGGGGGGATTGTTCGTCCCACATAAGGAAGGAGAGGCGGTGACAGGAGTGTCTGCAAGTGGTCTTGTGACCCTGGAAAGGTCGTGAGTCTGGGATTCACACCCAGGAGGACCACGTCCCCGGAATGTCCCCGAGTCCTGGTGCCGCCCCGCAGCCCGGCTCCTTGTTCTGCACGTGGAAAGCCCCCTTCATCCCCACTCACACCTCCTCTCTCTTCCAGGGCAGGATAGCCTGTGCCAACGTCCTCAGTGACCTCTACGCCATGGGGGTCACCGAATGTGACAATATGCTGATGCTCCTTGGAATTAGCAATAAAATGACCGACCGGGTAAGTGGAGACAGTCAGGCTGCTGCCTGGGCTGCGGTCGGGGTCCCTCACTTGCCTGCTTGGCCTTCTTTCCCTCCGTGAAGTGAGGAGCCCAGTCTGTCCACATCCCGTCCGCTCTCTGCCTCTTGGCAGCGAGCGGTGAGTTAAAATAGCCTGGCTTATTCATGTTTCCATTCCCGCCACCTGCTTCCCTTTCTCTCTCCTGGGCGGACCGAAGCCAAGATGTTCGTGTGTTTGTTTTCATGAACTTTTGGC
The DNA here is from genome assembly GCF_048773025.1 of Camelus bactrianus. Classification (NCBI taxonomy): domain Eukaryota; kingdom Metazoa; phylum Chordata; class Mammalia; order Artiodactyla; family Camelidae; genus Camelus; species Camelus bactrianus. The sequence goes on from NC_133573.1 coordinate 9,401,456, forward strand.
TGCAGTAATAGCACCTCTGTGCCAGGCCCGTGGCCCGCCCAGGGCGCAGTGCTCAGGGCAGGCAGCATCCTCTTTGGTCGCTGGTTGGATGGTGATGTGGACAGTGGTGGGGTCGGGGTGTCCCTCGTGTTCGGGTGCCCACCGGGCAGTGCCTCTGACCACACGACCTGTACTTGTTCTTTGACCCAGAGAGGAATTCCTGTTTAGATTATTGTTGACAGGTACTTGGTTTCGTCCCCCAGGTTTGCCCTGCGCGTGGAAATGTAGGTCCAGCAGGCCCTTCTCCGCCCCTGCCCATGCTCTTGGGGCCTTGCTGTGCACAGCTGTTGGGGGCAGGTGTGTGGGTACATGTTAAGCTAGTCTTGGGATTCTTAAGGGCCGTTCAAAGAGCTGGCTCAGATCCAGGGCAGCCCTGTGCACCCAGTCATATTCCAGCTTTACTTCTGCTGTCTGGGTTTCATTCACATTGTAACCTGGAACCTTCTCCCACTTTGGATAAAGCGGCTACAGTGTGGGGCCTTCCCCCCATTTGCTGTTACTCCCTGCCCCTGGGAGCTCCAGGACTTCCTCTGAGGGTTTACGGTCTTTTTATAACTACAAGTGTAGTCTCTCTCTTCTGGGTTTCGAACTGAATTACGTGACTTTTAATTTGTGTCCTTTTAAACCCTAGGAAAGGGATAAAGTGATGCCCCTAATTATACAGGGTTTTAAAGATGCAGCAGAGGAGGCAGGAACTTCTGTGACGGGCGGCCAGACCGTGCTCAACCCCTGGATTGTTCTCGGAGGCGTGGCCACAACCGTCTGCCAGCCCAACGAGTTTATCATGTGAGTGGGCTTTGCTCCCGTCACCTGGCCCTGTTCTCGCTCTCTCTGTTTTAATAGGTTTATGGAGATACTGATTTGCATGCCACACAACTCACTTATTTGAGGTACACAGTTCAGTGGTCTCTGGTATATTCACCGAGTTACGTCGCCCTCGCCAGAGTCGACTCGAGAACACTTCCGTCCTCCCAGCGAGAAACCCCATGCCCTTCGTTGTCACAGCCCCCACCCCACGCCCAGCCCGACCCTGGCTGCTTTCACTTCACAGAATATTAGCACAGCCTTTTAAAGGTTCATTTTGTAGTGTGTATCAGTACTTCATTCTTGTTTTTTTAAAAATTTTGGGTGTTTTTTATTAAAGTGTAATTCATATGGCAGAATTTCACAGAGTGTAAAATGTAACTTTTTTAAGTATACACCTTATTAGATTTTAGTATTCACAAAGTTGTGCAGCCATCACCACCCTCCATCTCCAGAACACTTCCATCTCCCCGGAAAGGACACCTTGTACCCGTAGCTGTCCCTCCCAGCTCCCTCCTCCCTGCCCTGTGGAAACCCTGACTCTCCTTTCTGTCCGTGGATTTTTCTGTTTTAGACATTTCAGTGAAATGGAATCATGCAACGTGGTGTTTCACGCCCGGCTCCCTTCACTTAGCAGAGGTTTTTCATCCACGTTGCACAGGTGTCAGGACTTCCTTCCTTTTTCTGGCTGAATAACATTGCGTTGTGTGACATCCCAGTTTGTGCCTCCGCTCGTAGGCCGTGGGCCTTTGAGTCGTGTCCACCTGTTGTGAGTGATGCTCGCGTGCTCGTTCACATGCGGGTTCTCTGTGTGGATATACCTTCTGGTTCCCTGGAGTGGCGACCTGAGGATTGCTGGGTGACATGGTAACTCTGTTCAGTTTGACGGGCTGTCAGACTGTTTTCCAAAGCAGCTGTGCCGTTTTACATTCCCAGCAGCCGTGGGTGAGGGCTCGGCGCCTCGGTGGCCTCGCCCGACCTCGTTACTGTCTCCTTGACACTGCCCATCCCGGTGAGCGGAGGCGGCGTCTCGCTGGGTCTTGACTTGCGTCGCCTGGTGGCGGACGCCGTCAGCGTCTCTTCATGTGCCTTCTGGGCCATTTCTAGCTCTTTGGAGAAGCTTCTCTCCTAACAGCGTTGTCCCTTTTCTTGTTTGATGTCTTGTTAAGAACAGCCACCTTGTCCTGTTCTCTGAAGGAAGTAGACACTCCACTTGTCTACCTGATTTTGTGAAGAGGAGATGTGTTGGCCTGGTTCAGAATTCTGGGGGGTGACAGGCCCCGCAGGGCAGAGTCCCTCGCTTGTCCCTCAGCCACCAGTGTCCCTCCTGGGGGTAAGCACTGTTACCAGCCTTGGCTGTCTTTAACCAGGTTACTGTTGACAGTTAGATTAGCTTCAGGTATGTTGACATTACAAATAGTCTCCAGTGCATAGATCTCCCTGCATACTATGTGTGGCTCTTGGGAAGAGGCTTTTCAAAGTGAAATTCTTGGGTAGGGCACCTGTGCACCGTAACTTGGATAGACGTGTCCAGTTTGCCCTTTGTTGAGGCACCCCCACAGCAGTGGGTGCCGGGCTCCGACCAGCACAGCAGGGTGGCAGGCCCCCTGGCCTTTGCCTTGCCCCTGGGAGTAAGGGTGAGCGTATTTCTTGTATATTCCTATCGTTTGCCCTTTTCTGGAGGGTGGGAGCTCCTCTCAGAGCCATTGTGCAGCAGCTGTCATGTTAAAGGTTTTGCATTTTACCTCCATCCAGGTTTTATTTTCCCATATTTACATTGATGGTTCTCAAACTCTCCACTTAGATGGGACAAGAGATCCCAGAGTCCACGCGTCTCCCTCATTCCAGCTTTCCCATGGAAAAAGAAGCCAGCGACAGTCAAAAATGAGAGAGGAAAAAAATAATAAAACAAGCTTCAGTGAATTTTTTGTCAACAACATGAGTGTTTACTTTGTAAAATAAGAATGCACACAAACTTAAAAATAACCCAGCAATTTTATCACACTTAACTTGCTCGTAGAAATTTGTAGGTTGCACATAACCAGTGATGCACAAGAACACGCCAGCTCTGAGGGTGGCTGAGTCAGAGCTGAACGACATTTATGTCTTAAGGTCTGGTTTTTGGAAAGTGAGTTTCTTGTGCATCATCTGAGAGTTAATATTTTTTGAAGCTAACAGTGGACACAGATGTAACCGGATGAGTCAGGGAGCTGGTTGATTGTCACATCTTGCACCTGGCTCTCTAATCAGCTTAGATGAGTGTTGGAGTCTGTGGCCTCTTCAATTTTCTTTTAGTATTTTGTTCAGCATCGTCTCAGTAGCAAGTTGATGAAGCTCTAACACATGGCAGTAGTTGATTTACACTTAAGTACACGTTTGCGAAGACACGGGTGGATTTGCCAGCCTCTTTCTCCTGTTTAACTGATGCTGAATTATCTCCGTGGTTAATTTGACGAGGGCCTACCTGTGTTCTCTTCCTCAGGCCGGATAACGCGGTGCCGGGGGACGTGCTGGTGCTGACGAAGCCCCTGGGGACGCAGGTGGCGGTGGCCGTGCACCAGTGGCTGGACATTGTGAGTGATCACGCCTCCCGGGTCAGCAGTGTGTCTTCCAGACTGAGCTCCTCTGGTCGGAGTGCCAGGGGGCTCAGGGTCAGTGCCATCCTGGCAGAAACCCTGGGAGCCGTCCCTGTTCTTTTACTGAATCAAAGTCACATGTATCAGGCGCTTTAAAGTAGGGGACCCTCTGCCTGGTGTTCGGAGATGCCCCATAAAGAGAATTTGGGACGTGGTGAGTTCTGCTTGTCTCTTCATTTGGTGCTGAGACGGCCAGATCTTTCATCTCTTAAGCATCGCTAAAAATTAACACAGAGGAGAATGTGCAGATTTTGACGTTTGGGGTATAAATAAGGCCAGGCTTATTGACAAATTCTTTTAGTCGTGAGGTTTTTGGTTATTTCTGGTTGGTGGTTTTGCCTTTTTTAAACTAATTAGTAACTCAACATTTTGATAAATATCTGGTGGTGAAAACATCTAGAATATAAAGATACTTATCCTGAGTCACTTCTGAGCTGTAATCCTCAATTCTTCATATAAGACTTTTTTCATTGCCGTAACAACTCAAAACGTCATACGCTTGTGGTGTAATCTCACATATCTCAGTGCTTTTAATTTCTACAACTGTCATCTGAAACCACCAGCCCTGAGGAACAGTTGAAAAAGAACAATTTTATGTTAATTCATCAACCAGATATATCTTAGTCTGACATAACAGAGCAGAGGAAATCTCCTAAGGAGGCCACGTGTGTTAGTTTTTTTTTCCTTCTCATCCTGTGATGGTGGGGAGATTTCCCATCAAAGCAGATCACAGGGCCATTACAGGCCAGTAATCCAGGTGGCTTCCCAGTACGGCTGCCCAGGCCTGAGTAATTTTATTTAGCGAGGGAGCAGGTGAGGCAGAGGGGATCCAAGATGAGGGGCTTTGGGGTCCTTCTGTTTGCCCCACCCCCAACTTGCTCCTGCCTTTGCCTTTTTACCCATTTCTTAAGAATGCTCAGCGTTGAAAAAAGCGAATTTCAAGGCTAACAGCACAGTACCCTTTCATAAGGTCGGAAGCAACCGGAGAGTATGGTTTGGGCCTCGATACTAGGAGGATGCTGGTTTTTGAAAGGTGGGGAAATGACACGTATAGAATAGGGAATCATTGCTACCTGGGGTTGGGGGGTGCATTGGGATAAGGGAGGGACACAGACTCAAGTTATGACGTCAGTGGTAGATTCCTGGGTATTACTGAAGAATGAGTGAACACAGGATGCTGGCCATTAATGGCCCATGATGGTGGTAGTCCTGAACCCAGCATCATGATGCCAGATCCTTTGAGAATCAGGCTAACGAGAAAGGGAGGTGAGGGGTCTTTCAAAGGATGTCCTGTGTGCTCGCCCACGGCTGCCCTCGGTGCTGTTACAACAGAGGTTGTTCCCTGTTCATTCATCCATCAAGAGGACTTGATCCCAAAATTCAGGGAACGTCAGTAAGAGTATAATTACATGAAAAATGAAAACCATCAGCTTAGGAGAGGAGATGGGGAGACCCCCAGGACACTGAGAACTACCGCTGCCCTGGCACGGAGGAGCAGCTGCAGCCAGGGTAGCACAGCCGTCTGCCCAGCTGGTTTCGTGGGTCCAGTAAACTGCCGTGTTCGACTGCGGACATGTGGCCGCGACCAGTGACGCCAGGTCTCACGGACACCTAGGCTATTAGACCCAGAGGAGAGAGTTAGGAAACTAGATTTTCAGAAAAAATTATTTACTGTTGTGTAATTTTTTTTGGCAGCGGAGGGAGGTAATTAGGTTTATTTATTTTTACTGGAGGTGTTGGGGATTGAACCCAGGATATTAAGCATGAGCTCTACTGAGCTGTACCCTCCCCACTGGGAAACTTAATTTTGTGTATGAAAATTAGATGAATAAAACTCCCCAGAAGATGACTCAGGAAAAAGTATGTTCTTTCAGTGGTCGGAAACAAAGACTGATCCCATTTTCTCTCTCTTTCCTCCTTCACCTGTGTTCCTGTTATTAGCCTGAAAAATGGAATAAAATCAAGCTCGTGGTCACCCAGGAGGACGTGGAGCTGGCGTACCAGGAGGCGATGATGAACATGGCCAGGCTCAACAGGACAGGTGTGGGCCAGGGCTCGCCCCTCGCCGGGCCTGGCGAGCTGTCTGAACGGGGCCGGGACGGGAGATGTTTCAGGCTTTGTGGGCAACATAACAGTCTCAGTTGCATTGATTTTTTTTTTCCCCCCATGACTCTTTTAACATGTTTGGGGGGAAAAAAAAATCTTAGCTGGAGAAACTGGGCCACGTTTGGCCAGTGAATGCAGACCCCTTCTCTTGGGACCTGGTTTGGGGTCCCTGGAGCACCGACGGGAATGGAAGTTCATGGTGTGCTCTGGACGGGAGGGCGTGTGAAGTGTGACTTGGCTGCAGGAAGTGGAGGCTCGTGTGGCGTCTGAAGGTGCGCTAGGGCAGGCGGGGAGGTCGTAGGGGTCTGCGCCCCCACGTTCCCTCCTAGACCCGTGCGTCTGGGGCTCTCCAGGCACTGTGGCCATGCCAGCATCCTGTCCCCCTCTGGCTTAGCCCTGCTCACAGTTAGAACAGAGCCAGGCACAGAGGAGGAGCAGAGAAATACGGGTGAATTGATGAACTCAGTCTCTGAATCTATGAAATGGAGAGGTGAGGTCATGCTTTCTCTCTTCCTTTCTGCATTTCTGTGATTGTGGGCAGTAGTGAATTCCTCTGCACCCCAATAAAAACAGAAGAGAAATTTATATAGCACGATTTCAGAAGTATTTCACTTATTTATTAATTTAAGGTGGTACCCTTATCATAATTTTAATTCCCAGATTTGTATATAAATGAGTAATGACAGTCATGTCAATGTTTTTCTTTACATTTTATTTCTAGTCCTAGCTTCTTAATACTGATTAGAAAGTAATAATAATAGTGGTTACCATTTACCTGGTAGTTGTTATGTTCCAGGAACTTGACATATTTTCTCATTTAATTCTTCTGACAACTGTATTAAGATTCTCCTGTTAGCCTCATTTTACAGAGAGGTTAAGTAACTTGCTCCAGGTCACACAGCTAATCGGTGAGGACTAGGATTGAAACCAGATATGCTTTTAATGCTTTGAAGCTACTGCTTATAATGCTTTTAAGTGTTACATTCTGTTCCTTTTCTTAATGATCTAGTAAGAAATCGAGGCCATTTCAGTCTCCGTGCATAGTAAATTGAACAAATACTTCTGTACTATGCTAAGAATTTTTAAAGCAGTTTAAAATAAAACGGGAAAATTAAGGAAAGGGCCAGAATTCATCTTATGGAAAGCAGCAACCCTTGCCTAGGGAATCACCTGATAGACTGTAAGCATCTTATATTTGATTTTTATTAGCTTTCATGTGTGTGTAAAAAGCAACAGATATATTTTCTACTTAAGGAGGAAGCTCTTCTCATCCTAACTGACGAGCCATAGGAACCGTTTCCAGAAAGGCATCTGTGTGGGTTCCTCTGTACAAAGGATTTGGAGGCAAACCAGCATATAGAATGTGAGCTCAGGAGGGCAGGGATCTGGGTCTGTTTTGTTCACTGTGGTGTCCTCAGCGCTTCGGAGTGAGGGACACACCCCAGGTGTCATTAACTATGGATGGAATGAGTGGACCTTGTACACCACGTGCTGGCCCCTCTTTCTCATACTTCATGGACATCTTCTTTTTAACAGTCCTGTGGATTAGATCCTGTTTTCCCCCTTTGGCCAAAAAGAAATAAAAGAAATACATGCAGATCTGTTCTCAAACCCAGATCTGTCCAACTGCAGTGGCTACTCTTTCTCCAGCATGTTCCTGTGATGGAAATTTGTACAGTTTTATGCTGGAAATACCAATTTTTTCCTCTTCATTAGTTGCATGTTGTATTTAAGGCCTTGGGTTGTGTGGCATCCTATTTGGAAACTTTAAACATGCTTGAAGATGAAATTTAAAAATCTTGTCCCCCCCACAAAAAAAAAATCCATTTCCATTTAGTTACTTGGGGTTCCCTGAGTCAGCAGTCAGAACTCTCAACTCGTTCATTCTTCAGCTTCCCTCAAATGACTTTGAACCCAGTTTATGTAATACTTAAGCCATGAAGTCCAATTATTTAAAAAAAGAAGAAAAAATCTGACTGTTCAATAGGTTATCTTAAAAGTTACTTAGAAATGTGAAAAGATAATTTTTCCCCCAACATCTGCCTTTCCCACTTTATTAAAAATTTTTGTTAGATACTATTCCTTGAAGCACTGCTTTTAATTGCAAAAGAAGGCAACAGTCCAGATGTCCATCAACAAGTGATTGATTGGATTTTCTCATCTACATGCACGTGGAATACTATACAGCCAGGAAAATGAGCGAGGGGTCTTTATTACTAAGGAGCCATCTCTAGGATACAACCAAATGAAAAAAGTGAAGGATAGAAGCGTGTATGTAGTATGCTACATTTGTGTGTTTGTAAATGAATATGAAGTAATAATATGTGTTTTATACTTTCAAAAAGAAATAATAGAAAAAGAAATCATCAATAAAACTGTCACACAGAAGAGAGGGGGAGTAGGTAGGAAGCAGACCCTCTCTGACCATGCTTTGTTTTATAAGTCTGACTTTGAGATAAATAAATGTCTTATATAGTTTTCTATACTTAAAAATTAAAAGCATATTTTACAAGTCCAAACCAAATTTTTTTAAAGTTGCCTAACATTTATGTCTAAGTTAGTGGCAAAACCACCTGGGGAAGAATTATTTCAAATCGGTCTGAGCCTGGTGTTTTCATTGTACATCCTCAGGGCAAAAGTCCACACAAATGTTTCATTGTCATCAGTGGGTTTGTGTTTGTGAGAATGTTGATATACTAAGATAAGGCGAATAAGTTAATGTCATCAGGAACAAAGATTTTTAAGAATAAGCTAGAGGAAATAAGATCAAAGAAGCTAAGTAAAAACTAATCTTCAAATTGGAATTAGCAGTATGGACTTGGGTTTTTGTTTTTTTTTTTTTTTTATCTAAAAAATGAGTATTTCCTGGCCTATTGGAAAGGCCTAGAAGCAGTGATAACCAGCAGTCGTGAATTCCTAGTGCCCAGATTCTGATCTGGAAGTTAATATTTTCCACTAAAATGCACCAGGACTCCTTTGGGAAGAGGCAGGTTCCAGCTCTGGGACGGGAAGTGCAGAAGACAAGCCCGGACTTCCTGTGCCTGACGGTGGTGGCGCTAGCAGCCACTGGTGGGGTCGTGTCACTGCCACACTGGAAGGGGCTCCCACCTGTCATGGGGCAGGAGGGGGGTTAGGAGGGTGCAGTTTGAATGCCAAAGAGAAGAGTGACTGTGGTCAGCTGGAGTGTGTCAAGGATCCCCCAAAAATGATAATTAAAACTTTCTAGTCCCCTTTGGAAGTTGCTAGGACACGAACCTGTTCAGAAAATAAAAGGAATCAACCCCTTACTTTTATTTTTCTTGTGGACTGTATTTCAGAAGAATTGTATTTTTTTCTTAAAAAGTCTTTATAGAAGTCACATCTGATAAATGCAGGAAGAATGACTGAACTACAGATTTGCCATTTTTGCTGCCCCCTTGATTTATAAATCTGAACCACAGACATCAACGGCCAATCAGACCGTTTGGGGAGAGGTTCGTGTTGAGATGACACACACCCCCACCCATGAAATGTTCTTGCCAGAGAAAAAAAAATGAACAAAAGAGACCAAATAACTGTATGATTCCAACTCTGTGACGTTCTGGAAAAGGTAAAACTGTGAAGACAGTAAAAAGATCAGGGGTTGGGCGGATGGGTGAAAAGGTGGAACTTTCAGGGAAGTAAGATACTCTGACCGTGGGTGCGTGTGCTCGTGGGTTTACTGACCCCCTAGGCGGTCTGACATCCAGTGGACCCAGTGTAAACTGTGACCTTGAGTTAATAACGCTGTCTCAGTGCAGCCTCCTCTCAGCACCGCTGATGCTCCAGGTTGATGCTGGAGAAACGGGAAGGGGAGGGAGTGCTGGGCCACCCCCGCTCAGTATTCTGCACAACCTAAAACTACTCCCCCAAGTAAAGTGTATTAATTTTTTAAATTAAAGAATAAAAGAGATTAACCTTTCAGGCATCATGGGAGTGCCTTGAATGCAGGTCAGACAGTCTTTGAAAGTCTTGTGCTTTGGTTTTAGAAGAGTTTAGACAGGTTTGCCTGTAACTGAGATAGTAATTCCTCTTTTCAGATACTTGCGTTTACTGGGAATTTACTGCTGATTGAAGCTGCTGGTAGTTCTGAGTGGTTCAAACTGGACTAAGAAACCAACTTTGAATTTCACTCTGGGTTTTGTTGGGTTTTTTAAATTACACTTTGACTTTCATCATCCCTGCCTGCCGTCTCCCTGACCAGTTAGGAGTTTTAAGATCAAAGTGTGAGTAAATTTTGAGTGGAGGAGGGGTGTCTTCCCAGAGTCTCAGTCTGTTACACGGATCGTAAGCGCCTCCTCTGTCATCTTGCAGCAGCCGGACTCATGCACACGTTCAACGCCCACGCGGCCACCGACATCACGGGCTTCGGGATCCTGGGCCACGCACAGAACCTGGCCAAGCAGCAGAGGAACGAGGTGTCCTTTGTGATTCACAACCTTCCTGTCTTGGCCAAGATGGCAGCCGTGAGCAAGGCCTGCGGGAACATGTTTGGCCTCATGCATGGGACCTGCCCAGAGACGTCAGGTACCAGGGCTGGGCTGCCCAGGGGCCAGCGGCGTGTCCCCAAGGAGGAGGAGCCGGGCCCACGAGCGGGACCCCACGGTGTGAGGCCTGGGCTGTGAGTGTCCTCAGCTCCTCCTGGTGCCTCCTGTGTGACGAGCAGCATCATTTTAAGTCCAGTGTGTTTGGTGATGGGTTGGGTGGGGGCGGGGAGAAACAGGAAAAATAGGTCCTTGGAAACTCAGCATTTGAAGTAACTCTAGTTCCGTAGGCGACACTGAAGAGGCTGTATTTTTTCTGTGGGGGAAAATGTCTGAAATTGCTGTTTTAAGAACGAAATAGTATATTATGTCTCCAAAGTGCATTTTTGTCCCATTTTTTTCCTTTCCCTTTATGTGGACTCTTGTGTGTCATCGTTTTAGTTCCCCCATCTCCGCCCCCCCCCCCCCCCCCAGTTTCTCTTATTTCTCTTTTCTTTCCTCTATAACTCTGTGATTTCCCAACCCTGGCAAATGAGTTGAATCATCTGGGAATTTAAAGAAATACCCATGCCTGGACCAGACCCCTAAGAAACCTGACCAGTTCGGTCTGGGTGGGCCTGGTCCTGAGACATCCTGACCCGCAGAGGCGAAGCCCAGGCCCCACTACCCACGCACCAGCCCCGGGACAGTAGGGCTGTGTCCCTGGTGGGCCTTGCACAGCCTGCAGGGGGGACCCTGCCTCTCCTGTCCTCAGAACGCACACAGTCCGCTTCCTCTGAAACAAGTTCCAGGAGCACAGCGCTCCTGCTGCAGCGCCTGCCACCTGCAGGGCGTGGGGCCAGAGCTGAATGAGCCGTTGAGCACCCCAGAGTGCACGTAGTGGCCCTTACGCAAAAGTGAGAAGCTCTGTCCTGTCTGTAGAAGTGCAGCATAGTGTTTTTTCCTCATTGTGTTATTTCTACTTAAAACATATAAAATATTCTGTCCTGGCTACTGAAGTAGCAATAAAGGTTTATTTTCACATTTTTTTTTTCTATTTTGAAGATAATGACAAGCCAGTGACAGAACCCAGACACTGCGAGGCTCTTTGAGGATCTTTATTTTTAAATAAAGAAAAAAAATAGGAAAACCTGTTTTTGAAGAAAGGAGGACTCCATGGAGAGAATCAAATCAAAAAGAAGTTCTCTTCTGTTTTTAAATGATGCTTTCAGTGTAGCGTGGGAAAGCTAGCGGCCGTGTGCAGTCATGAGCCTGCAAACACGTCCCTCCTGCGTGGCCTCAGATCCACAAATGGGGCACTTTCACGGTTTACGGTTGGTGGTTGTGTTTTGTAACATAGTAGGAGTTGCCCGAGGAATCGCTTAGTGGCTCCGCAGTGTCAGCTGGGGGCGAGGTGAAGGCGGCATGGCCAGCTCGGCTGCTTGTTGGATGTGTGTCGGTGCAGAGGTGTCCTAGGGACAGAGTGGCAGGAAAGCCGCTCACAGCGTCACAGCTAACGAGCATCCTTTTTCCCTTTGCCAGGAGGCCTTCTAATCTGTTTACCGCGTGAGCAGGCAGCTCGGTTCTGCGCAGAGATAAAGTCCCCCAAGTACGGTGAAGGTCACCAAGCATGGATTATTGGGATCGTGGAGAAGGGGAACCGCACGGCCAGGATCATAGACAAACCCCGGATCATTGAAGTCGCGCCGCAGGTGGCCACCCAGAATGTGAACCCCACACCCGGTGCCACCTCTTAATCTAGGCCGAGGCAGCTGTGTGGTTTTGTTTTTAAATAGCTCTATTTCCTTTATCATCATTTCAATTAAAGACTGTAAACAACAACAAAAAATCTCATTGTGTCTACACATCTGGTGACCTTAGGTCGATTTGTGAGTGGATGCAATTAATAAAATAAAATCCATTGCCTTTTTTTCCTGTTACATTAACTGAAGATGCACCTAATCTTGAGGCAGCTTCTGAGTTGAGAATTATATTGTTATCCAATACTGTTGATTCATTTTGAATCTTTAGACACTTATCTCTTTGCCGAGTAGGCTCTTTTTAAAGGTGCTTTCACGTAGCACAGACATTACCCGTTGTGGTGTCTAATGGCAGTTTGCGTCTTTTCATTTCATGTATATTTATCAGTATCAGTCTGATCCTTTTTTTGAAGTGTCTGGAATGATATTCTGGAAAGGCAGGATTGGTGAGTGACACAATGGTTTCCCAGTAGCGAGAGGGTTGCATGATTCTTCTAATTCAAGAGCATCTTTGACCCAGGCCATCTCCCAAGAGTGCATTCAGTTAAACAAGGCAAGTGCTTGACTCTGCATGGAAAGCACTTTGAAGACAAAAAAGAAATGTTATTTCTTTTTTTGTAGCCTTCCTAATACTTACAGTGACATCATTAACTGTTTTCTTTATTGACAGCAAAAAAGGACACTTTTTGCAACGTAATTAGATGTTCAATAGTGCAGCAAGGAATTGTCCCCCGAAAGGGGGTTCATGTGTAATACTCATTGACAAGTCAACCTACAATTAACTGCACAGATCATTTTTAAACATAATCAGTAATAAAGACTGTTCCGTGGATGGTAGTGTTTAATACGTTTTATATTTTGTATAGTGATTTCAGGCCTTTTGTTTTCTTAAAATCAACAGCTCTTTAGCCTAATTCTTAGCATTATTTTGTCCTTTGCGCCGTACTTTTCCGTACACGCTTTCTGTGATCTTGTGTGGAAACCCGCATCGCCAACCATGCAGCTCAAACCAAGCCTTGTTATTCAAATAAATATTTAATTTTTTTTATTGCTCTTGTATAATCAGATGCCCCTGAATTTAGTATTATTTTAGAAGCATCGGGAGGGTTTTGGCTAAAATACGGTTTATTGGGGGGAAACTAGATTTTAGTTTTATAAAACTTTCAAGTCTTTCATGGGACCTATATTTTCTTGAATTGAATTTTATAGTCCTAGGACAAATAGGCGATCTAAAAAGGTGTTCATCTGTGTTACTTAAAAGCAGAGGCTTCCTTATATTCTCACCTACTAAACGATTAGGAAGAGTCCTGCCTTCAAGCACAAGTGCACTGACTTCCCGAGTGTCTGCGCTCAGCGTTGCGGCCCGCTTCTGAACCCTCCCTGCATGCAGGCGCCAGACCCGAGAGAACGGCTCGACTTATTGCCAAAGGAAACCACCGCTCGGGAGGCCCTGGAAAGGCTCTGCCTTGGACGTGTCCTCCAGGAGCCAAAGTGCAGCCTCCTCGCATGTGTCCCTGGAGCCCAGGCCACACACTCGTTCAGCGCGCGGGACTTGAGGGGCTGCCGCAGGACTGAAATTAATTGAAATTAATTGGACATGTTATAGGGATTGATGCCCATGTTGGTCCTCAAAAGCTGCAATCCGGTGGTCTGCAAAATAAAATGTGTTGGAAACCTCTGAGTAAGATGAACATACTGTTGAGCTTTTTTTTTTTTTCTTTAAATACCAGAGTGACGGCCAAATCTGAACTACTTTCAACATTGCTAATGTCTTGAACGCTGATGGTTTCCTTGGTGGCAGGTCTACCCAGAGGAAGTGAGCTAATCGGATGGTGAACTTGAAACCATCATTGTGAAGATTCATGTTTATAAAGAGAAAATGCTGGGGCTTTAGAGGTCCATGTAATCGGGGAGGAAGAACTGGGCTTGAAAGGGGCGTTTCTCAGAGAGCAGTCCAGCTCACACCTGTGTTAGAACCACCGGGGGATGCTTGTCCAAGTCAAATCCGTAGGCCCCACCCCAGGCCAACAGAAACAGAATTTTGGGGGTGTGGGACTAGGGAGTCTGTCTTAAATGAGCATCCTAGCTGGGGAGTCAGGCTGAAGTTAGGAACGCACGTCTACAGGAATGTTGCAGGGACCACCAAGGGAAGAGGGTGACTTTGCTTTTACAATATGCCTTTCGAGGGATTTTTAGATCTTGACTGTTCCGTTTATTGACATCTCTGGGCCGAGCAAAACAAAAAACCTCCAAGCATCTTGAACATTCCTTGAAGAATCAAGTGACGGTCACTGAGTATTTAAGTTCTTGGTAAAAATCTGTGTAGAATATTTTTAAATTCGGTGAACAGGGAATAAATTGGCAACTATCTTACTTCTTGGTAGCACTTTAAAATCACACTGAGGTGTGTTTATCTTGGCATAGCGATTTATTGTCTTTAAACCCTCTAATGTTGCATCCAAAAATACAGGTTGTCAGAATGCAGCATTGGTGAATCCAGCCTCAAAAGAGCCTGGGCCCTGGGGAGGTCAGGAGTGCCTTGTGGGAACAGGAGTTCCTTGCCAAGGAATAGTAAAGCTTGGCCTGTTACTTGCACAGGCTGTGCTGAAAAATTTATCGTGGTTCAATCCAGGAGAAGAAACTGAAACACTGTGTAAGCAATATGTACTTTTCCTTTTGGGCTCAGTATTTTTAAATAACTTAGTATATTGTAGTCTCTAAGTTCTGCATGCCTTATGACGAATAAATACAAGTGTTTTAAATTGTTCTGGTTGTGCGTGTATGAGCCAGCAGTTTCCAGTCTGAATTTGGCATTGCCCTTGAAAGAGTGACATTTGAATTCTCAGTTTTACAGTGTTATCCTGTAAAGAGAGACCAGAATAGCTATACTACACTATTGGTTATTTTTAGACGTAATAAAGCGAGCACGGATATTGACGCCTCAGATCCTCAGCTGCTGTGTACGTGCGTCTGTGTGCGTGCGTATCTGTCTCCCTGAGCTCGTTTCCACACCTGCTCTCTGTTTCCCTCTGGATTAGGTACTGACTGCATAGACAATACACTGCAAATGGTAATTTGTCCCTTTTCTCATTAAAGATCCATAATGAACCGTGCAATTATGAAACATGCCAGAGTCCACCAGGAAAACCAGCAAAGCCCTATTCTTAAAAGTGGGGTATAGGCGTCTCATTTGGCCTCTGGTTAAGTCTCCGTGTCTTGAAAGAATGGAAGTGGGTGGGTTGTCAGTTCTTCACCCGCTGAGACAGTCAGTCAGGGGGCCACACAGGTGTCTGTCTAGACACGTTCAAGGATTGCTGGAATCCGAGCTTGCCCTCGATGCCAGTTGCTTTGGGGTAGGAGCAGACACTGGTTAAGTAGGCTTCCTGTGTTTCACAGTTCTTAAATATTTGATGTCCAGCGAGGAATGTACAGCTGAGGTTTTCAGTGGTTTTTGATGGTTCTTCTAGACCTGTTGCCTTTAGAGAGACTTTGCTTGGGAGGACTGTGTATAAGAATCCCATCAAAGCTTCATGGAAAGAAATAGAAAATCCACTATGCTGGGGCTCTGGTTGCCGAGAAGCCAGTGTACTGTCTCCTCCCTGTATTTCAAGAACTTAAGCATATGCACACAGACGTCTGTGGAGACCCATGAAACGTTATGTTGATAATTATTTATTATCAGGTCATATTTTGCCTGGTTCTTAAAGCAGAGTTGTATAAAATGGGTGTCTAGAACATAGTCCTGCTTTGGTCCATTTTAAAAAATGAAAACAATTATAGTAGCTGAACATTCCTGGTTTTTTTTTTAAATAAAAAGCTAGATTTTATTTCTAGCACATAAATAAATAAGACAAAGGAATCAAAGACATAGGCCTATAAAAAATTTCTCAAGCATTAGAATAAGACAGTTAACCTGGACAGTTTAAAAAATTATAAAAAAGGGGTGGGTATAGCTCAGTGGTAGGGTGCGTGCTTAGCATGCACAAGGTCCTGGGTTCCATCCTCGTTACCTCCATCCAAAGATAAATAAATAAACCTAATTACCTCCCCCTTCCCAAAACAAAACAAAAAGTTATGAAAGTAAGTCGACATTGTCCACCTTATGCTAGTGAACTCGGTCTAGTAAGTCTACCTACCTTAGGAAGTTTGGGGTGGATAAAATCCAAGTGGCATTTCTTTCTTTTCCCCAACTTATTATTTTGAAAAGAATTGAACATGGAAAATTTGAAGCAATAGTAGAAAGGACACTCCTGGAAATGCTAAGCTGTTGCTTGTCCACCGCACTTACTTTCTCTCCATATAAAACATAAGCAGACACACGTTCCTGCAGAGACACACTCACATTTGTTGGTTTGGTCTTGGCAGAGCCACTTGTAAGTCACCTGCAGACATGGTGACACTAAAGCCGCAGGTGGGGGACGTCACACTCTCCTAGCAGGTACTTCCCTCGGCTGCTCAGATGGCCTGGCATCTTGGCCACAGTGTTTTCATGGAGTTTTTTAAAATAGTTTTAAGGGAAGAATGAAAGAATTTCCAGAGGGTGAAATAATTGAGGCAAACAAAACTAAAAGAAGTGCCAAGTGAGAACTGGGGCCTTTTAAACGTCATAGTTGTTTATATATACATTTAGTTGTGCAACTGGTTTCTTTTCACGTAATATATCCGGGGCCTAATTTCCTATCATATTTAATGCTAGAAATACCCCCATTCACTTAACCCTAGGGTAGTATTCTACAGTACGGCGGTGGGATACCCAGGCATTGAAATAGAAATAGTAGAGATGTTTCTAATGGTCTCCAGGGCGCTCACCCTCAGCTTGTGGACACTAATCCTTGAAATGCTGAAAATCTGAATGGTGTACGTCCATACCCAAGCTTGGTAAGATTTGAGGAGTTTTAAAGCAGCTATTCTCACAGCCCTCCATGGCAGTCTGCTGGAGTTCACACTGTTTATGGCAGCAAGTATTGGCTCAAACACAGTATCTTAAAAATTGATTAACAAGAATTGCTTATGTGGCCCTACTGAGCAGGGCCAGCCAGAAGGAAGGTTTCTCCTCCACTTGCTCCCATGCCTGGACCTTCAGGGACAAGCGCTTTTCTGATGTGCAAGGGTGAAGCAGCAGATTGTGAGTGACATTGTACAGAAGAACACTTGAATCATAAAACCGCAGGGGAATTCCGGACTTGACACATCTTCTAAGGATCTTTCCCTCCCCTGGTTTATAGTGTTTCCCTCTGACCACCAGCTTCCAGTCTTCCTGTCTTATCCTTAAACTCCATTCCCAGTTCTCAGAGGTCGAGCATTTGCACTGTCAGTCTCTTGAATTCTGTCTGGGGCTACCTTTGCTGTCACTTCCCTATCCCTGGTGTCCCCAAGGCTCACGTGTCTAGGATGTCACCATCACAGATCGGACATGTGGACCCTGAAGTGCTGTGTGAACGAACACTCGCCCAAGTCACTATGACATGTTTGAGAAGTAAACATTCATTCTCTTGCACCATTAAGGTTTCAGGGTTTACCAGTCACTACGTAGCTTAGCATACCCTAGTTTAGAAATCAACAGACAGTTCACAGAAATGCAGACGCCAATGTACATCCAAAACATTGTTCAGTCTCACAAGACAGGCCAACTGCTGGTTTTTCAACCTACATAATCGGCAAGGATTTTAAAATGGATATAGTTCAAGGTTTTCTTATCAATGCTCGTGATTACTGTCAAATGGTTGAAAACCACAATAAAAAATTTTTGTAAATTTTCTGTAGCTCCAGAGAGTGGAATGGTGGTTGCCAGGGGCTGGGGGAGGGAGGTGGGGGAAAAGGGCAGATGCTGGTCAAAGGGTACAAACCTTCATTTATAAGATGAATACGTTTTAGGGATCTAACGTGCAGCATCGTTACTACTAATAACACTGTGCACTTCACTATATATAAAAATAGATTTTAAAAAAGTTTCTTCTGTGTAGCACAGGGAACTATGTTCAATATCTTGTAATAACCTTTAATGAAAAAATATGAAAACAAATACATGTATGTATATACATGACTGGGACATTGTGCTGGACACCAGAAACTGACACATTGTAACTGACTGTATTTCAATTAAAAAAAAAAAAGGGAGGGAGGGAGGGAGGGAAGGGAGGGAAGAAAGAAAGAGAAAAAAGGAAGAAAATAAGTTTATGAACATTTCCTTAACTTGAAACATTCTCATCTGCAATCATTGCATTTATGCATATCAACTCCAAAAGATAAACAGAGTGAAGATTAAAATATGAGAACTGAAAAAAAAATAATGTGCACGTGATATCTGCTAAGAGAGTAGATCTTAAGCATGCTCACCACACACACACATACACACATCATACACGTATATACACACACATATACATAGACACATCATACACACGTATACGCATACATGCGTATATACACATACACACATGCATACACATACACACATGCATACACACGCATACATGTGCACACATACATACACGCATGCACATACACACATCATACACATGTACACACAGGTCGTACACACGTGCACACATACACACATGCACAATACACACATCACACATGCACACACATGTACACACATACACAGACATCATACACACGTACACACACAGAAATCATACACACATATACACATGTACACACATACACATCGTATACACATACACACATGCATACATGCACACATACACACACATATCACACACACAGGTAATGATTTGAGGTGATGATGTGTTTTAACTTGATTGTAGCCATCATTTCACAACATACACATATATCAAATTGTCCCATTATACACTTTAAATATACACACATTTATTTGTCAATTACACCTCAATAAACCTGGGGAGAAAAATAAAATAATCTCTAACTCTACATCCCAGGACATATGTTTTGGGGAGACTATTTATTGCTGGTAAAATGCTGATGCTATAATATAAGGTGAAAAAAAGATACCAATTTTGTAAAACATATATGTATATGTTCCAACTATATATATATAAAATATATATATATATATATAGTTTTTTTAATGTTTTGACATAAATATAATGTAGACAACAAATGTAAAGATGGAAGTAGGATTGGGTGTAAGGCCTGAGGGAGACGCTGAGCAGTACATTGCTAAGTACGTAAGAAGCTGAACATAAGATTCATATATATATTGAATTTTAAGAATTGTTTTCTCCTGGAGATCAGGAGCATGAGTGAATTTCAGGTTTTAAAAATTCTTTCTGTATTTTCTCTTTTTCTACAATACTTATGTATTATATTTGATCAAAAAAATTGGACAATTTAAATACAGATATATTTACTTATATATATTTAGACATATCTGTACATACATATATAGATATACACACACACACACACACACACACATATATATATATATATACACATACATTAGTATGATGAATGCTAAGATGAAATATACATAAAGGTCACTGGAAGCACAAAATTTGCCAGAGAGCCTGAGAGGTCTTTTTCTTTCTTCATTCTTGGGCAGTTTAGCATTAAAGCAGAAACTCACTCATCTTCCCCCCCGGAGTGTCTCTGTTTCCAGTCTCTACCCCGCCCCTCCGGCTGCACACACTCCCTGCGGAGAAATGCCTTGGGCAGGTCCTTACTCCCTGACCAGGTACTTACTGTTTTTCTCTTGAACTAGATTGTGAATCCTCTGCTAACATGACAGGCTGCCTGCATCCTTCTCTGCTTTTCCCTGTACTTTATACACAGCCCTGCACAAATTTGGTACCCAAAAAGTGTGAGAGGTTGTGCTGGCTGATTTATCTCCATTTCATGTTGGATGATTTACCCGCATCCTCTTGACATTTTTCAATCCAAACATTTCCATAAGTGATAATTTTATCTTTTCATCTTCTGCTGGATTTATACATATACATTTTTTAGTTTCTAGTTCACGCTGAATGATTAAAAACCTCTCTGCACCATACATTGTCTCAAATCTTCAGACTTGCTTTAATTATGGCTGACATCAGAAATGGCCCTGGAGAAAATGAGCTTGTATCTCTTTGTCTGGAAATTATTTACAGGAAGTTTGTCTTATAACTACAACACAGAGCTTAATCATATTTGTGCCCTTAGAAATATTTTTATCCTGTTTTTTAAAAATTATTTTCATAAGAGAAGACCATGATCTTTATGGGACAGATTCTGAAATTGTAATTCAGGGCTAAAGGAATGGAAATGAGTGGGGGGGTGATTTTTTTTTCCTGTTTCCTTCCTCCCTAACCCACCTTCACCATAAAATGCCAGAGATCAATCGTTCTCAACAGAATGGGGGTGGGGGTAGTGATATGTCAAAGTCATCTGGAGAGATTTGGCCCTGGGTTTAGGGCTCACCCAGGTAACCCAGGATGAGCTCATCGGGAGATCCCTAACTCAGTTTTGTGGATGCAAACGGTCACCAACCATATCAGTAAGTAAAGGGTGATGCGGCCAGCAAGTCATCAGCCACTGCAGCTGCCCTCAGCTGTGCACCCTGAGGAGATTCAGGATGGAGAAAGTAGGAGACTGGTCCCAGGGAGTGAAGGAGCTTAGCAAAGGAAGATTGCAGGGAGCCCAGACTATAGCACCATCTCATATACAGAAAAGCACTAATTTCATTCATTTGAGATGCCTCGTTTTACTTTAATTAACAGTGATCTTTTGATGTTCTGACTCTATGGGGGTTTGTTTGTTTGTTTGTTTGTTTCCCATATATCCTGTCTCCTCCCTTACCTCTTCGGAGCAGTCCCTCACAGCTATCTGAGAGGCTGCCTCCCGGGTGTAAATCCTCAGCAAGTTCACCAAATAAGACATAATTCTCACCACAAAAACTCACAAGGTTGTGCGTTTTTTTTCAGTCAACATCTACAAAGACCCTTCTTCCAAACAAGATCAAATTCACCTTTTCCAGGTGTTAGGACGTGGACATATCTTTTGGGGGCCGGGGGCACAATCTTTTGTGGGGGAAGATCAGGAATCCTACTTTGAAATGCCTGTTGGAAACCCTAGTGATGATGTGAAGAAAACAGTTGGATACACAGGGTCTGGAATTGATTGGAGAGTCCAGGCCAGAGATGTGAATTTGGGGATCGCTAGCTCACAGAAGGAACTTAGTGTCATGAGGCCAGAGGGGATTACCGAGGAAACCAGTGTTTATAGAAAAGAGATGTCAAAGGACTGACCTGGGAGCCTGGGGAATGAGGAAGAACCAGCAAAGGAGGATGAGAAGGAGCAGGAAGTGAAGTCCCTTCAGTGTTTCCCTGGGTCCAAAGCTGCTCAGCTCAGGGATCCAACAAGTTTCCAAATGAGAATGACCATTGGAAGCCTGACGTCATGATCCATGGTGAACTTGACAAGAGCCGTTTCAGTGAAATGATGAGGCTGAAAGATTGGCTCCCAAAGAAAACGAGAGGAGGAAAATGGAAGAGAGGACATTTATACAATGTTTTCAAGTTCTGCTGCAGAAAGATGGGTAATGTATGAGTGATCACCAGAAGGAGAGGTGAACTCAGTGAGGAGCTTTTACAAAATAGGGGAAGTAACAGCATATTGTGTGATAATGGCGGGGCG
Organism: Camelus bactrianus; assembly: GCF_048773025.1. Classification (NCBI taxonomy): domain Eukaryota; kingdom Metazoa; phylum Chordata; class Mammalia; order Artiodactyla; family Camelidae; genus Camelus; species Camelus bactrianus. The sequence continues at coordinate 9,422,882 of NC_133573.1, forward strand.
GGGTGGGGGGAGACCCCGCAGAGATGGAGGAGGAGGGGACAGGCAGGGGGACGAGGAGGTTCGGGAGCTGTCAAGACAAGGACGGCAGTGAATGCACAAGGGGAGGCTGGCTTTTGCTGGGAGCAGAACAGATCTACAGCAGACTGGCTGGCAAACGTGCTTGCTTCTGTTTGGTGCGTGAATGAATCAAACAAACTTTAAAGCTCACTAACAATTAGCATGGCCTATAGTCATATCTATTCTCCAAAGTGCAAGCAGCTTTTGGCAGGAAAGAGCTCTCTGCAGGAGGCCCCTCTTGTCTTATCACTTTAACAAAGCCATCTTGTCACTCACACCAAGCCCGGAACCCCCACGGCCCACTCATCTCCGGCCCAAGCACACTTTTTATATATTTTGATTACACAATATCTTGCCTAACCTGGTGGTTCTTTCGGTAGATCAAAGAAGTAGAAACGAAGAATAAATCATCAACAGGTGACCAGATCTCCTCCTTAGCTTCCCCTTTGGTGACCTCATGAATGAACTGTGTGAACGAGACAGCACCTAAAGAGATCACAAGGAGTTGACAAGTCTGCATGCGGTGGGAGACGGCAACGTCACAAGGAGTCAACGAGCCTGCACGCAGTGGGCGCTGGCGAATCTGACCCCCGTCTCAGTGATTAACTGAGCTCACTTCCCCTTTTTCCCTTTAGAAACTTTCATGGCTGAGCAGAATCTTTGGAGTTGCTTTTGGGGGACATGAGTCCGCCTTCTCCCCAGATTGCTGGCTTTCTCGTTAAAAGCAATGTTTTCTGTTTCTACCAACACTTGCCTATCGAGTACTGAGTTTCGAGTGGCGAGCAAGCAGCTGGACCTGAGTTTGGTAACCAAAGGGAACAGAATTTTTGAATCTGGAATTGATTACAATTTCTCATTCATACAATGAAATTTTCTTAACTCTGCACAACACTTGAACAATTTAATCCACAGTTTTCTTAGGTCATACTAATTTTCTTAGCTGCTCAAATATGGCTATTATTTTTTTAAAAATCACTTTCTTTAAATTCTGATGCATTCAGGAAAAACTATTCCTTAGATGATTTTGAGAATTGTTGTGTTTCAACACTTGTCTTCAGGGTACGTTCAATATTTGTGTAAACCAAGCACAGTGCCTGAAGAGGGGGAAAAATATAATTCCAAGTTTATAAGAAATGAATAAATATCAAAGGCTGAAAGAGGATGAAATTGTCATTCCTGTGATAATGTTGACATTCCATTAATGTTCGGTTTCAATAGTTCTAGAACATTTTTTATTGAGTTATAGTCAGTTTACAATGTTATGTTAATTTCTGGTGTACAGCACAGTTTTTCAGTCATACATGAATATACATATATTTGTTTTCATATTCTTTTTCACCGTGAGCTACTACAAGATCTTGAATATATTTCCCTGTGCTGTACAGTATAAACTTGTTTATCTATTCCATATATACCTGTCAGTATCTACAGATCTCGAACTCCCAGTCTGTCCCTACTCACCCCTCTGCCCCCGGCAACCACAAGTTTGTATTCTATGTCTGTGGGTCTGTTTCTGTTTTACTAAAAATTTTTATTTTAATGACACATAACTAAAGATGCCTATATACGAAATTTCCAAATTGCTATTTAAAAAAAAAAAAAACTAGAAGCATTCATCAAATTACCTCTTTACCTAAGGAGAAATGATTGTTTTAATTCCCTACAGGATCTTAAATGACAATGTTAAACCTAGCATCCCTCTAATTTAAAAAAGGCATTATGGCTACCAGAGGGGAGTGAGGGTGGGGAGGGGTAAATTGGGAGTTTGGGATTTACAGATACTAACTACTATATGTAAACCAGATAAACAGCAAGGTCTTACTGTTTAGCACAGGGAACTATATTCAATAGCTTGTAATAACCTGTAATGAAAAAATACATATGTGTGTGTAACTGAATCACTGTGCTGTACACGAGAAATTAACACAACATTGTAAATTGACTATACTTCAATAAAGATAAAGTAAAATAAGATCTCTATACTAAAAACAAGGCAGAGAAAAATTGGAAGCCCTCAAGGGCTTCCTCATCTCTCCCAAAAATCACAGACTTACACACATCCTTTGTGTAAATGTCTTATGGTAGAGAGGGCAGGGATTTTCACACACTTGTAAAATGAGGGTATTTTAACGGAACAATAAAAATACAAGCGTAGATAGCTTCATCTCATTCCTATTTCTCATGGGTCAGGAAAGGCAATAACTTTCAGGGCCTGTGCAAGCAAATGTCTTGATCTTTAAATAATTCCAGTAGTGGTGAACTGAACTGACATTTTTATTTCTCCCTCCTCCCAGCAGTCCCTACTTTTCACCAAGTGAGGGCAGTAAGGAGACACCTGTTCAACTGTTCCCACTCAGGTCAGGGTTTTTCTCAGGAAGTTTCAGAAAGATGCAGATTCTTTTTCCTGTACCTCCCAAGTTCCAGATACTTCATTTCAAACTATGATAAACATAAGTGCATCTCCCGAAAACCCTTGGCGAGCAACTGACAAGTTCAGGGTTGCCAGCAATGGGACAGGCAGTTTAAGGGGATGAGCTTAAGGAAAAACGAGGGAAGGCCTAGGGCCCTTCTGTTGAGTAAAAGAATCTGGGAGTCTGGGTAAGGAGGAATCATGGAAAAAGAATAAGGAACCCAGAGGTGGAAGCCAAAGGGAAGTTCTTTCTCCCTTCCTCCTTGGAGAAGACAGGGAGGAGCTGATAACTGTCCCCTTGACTCCGTAGTTTCACCACATTATATAAAGGTATCATTAAGAAACGAAGATGCCTCTCCAAGGTGAGACATTCTGAAACTAACTATTTTAAGATAAAGAAACAATTGAAAAATGAGAGAGAGATTAAAAAAAAAAAACAGTGAGATGCTAAGTCAGTCATCTGTAGATACTGGATGGAAAAGAGATCTTACAGAAAGAATTTCTAGTTCTTACAGCCACTATGGAAAACAGTATGAAGATTCCTCAAAAAATTACAAATAGAACTACCGTATGATCCAGCCACCTCAGTTCTAGGTATGTATCCAAAGTAATTGAAAGCAGGATCTTGAAGAGATACCTACACTCCCCTGTTCATGTCAGCATCATCACGGTAGCCAAGACACGGAAACAACCTAAATGTCCATCAGTGGATGACTGGATAAAGAAGATGGGGTGTATACATACACTGGAATGCTATTCAGCCTTAATAAAGAAGAAAGTCCTGCCATTTGCACCATGGATAAACCTTGAGGGCATTATGCTAAGTAAAATAAGCTAATTACAGAAGGACTGAAAACTACCTGATTACCACTTGTATGTAGTATCTAAAAGAGTCAAACTCATGGAAGCACAGAGGAGAATGGTGGTTTCCAGGGGCTGGAGGTGGGGGAAGTGGAGAGGTTGATCCAAGGGTACAAAGGTTCATTCATGAGAGACAGTTCTGGAGATCTGCAGTACAGCATGGTGTCCATGTGGCTAACAATACTTAAAATCTGCTAAGACAGTAGGTCTTATGTTGTGTTCTCACCACACACAGAAAAAATAATGAGATAAAGAGTGTGGCAGGAAACTTCGAGAGGTGATGGAAGTTTATGGCCTGGATGATGGTGATGGCTTCACAAATAATTATTCCCAAACTCACTGAATTGTAAAAAATCAATCAATCAATCTAGTTCTTTAGGAAATTTAAGATTATACTAGACTAGGCTCAGACATTTCAGGGAGCCATTTATTTCCTACACTTTTCTTTATTTTTAATGGCCAGCCAAACTGTTTCTAATATTTCGGATTGGATTCCCACTAAATTAAACGCCTCTTTTGGAAATACATGTTACTGCTAGGGTTGAACATCTGAATTTTCATTCCTTCACAGCAGCTTCAAGGTCAGTCATGTGGAATAAAATAGATCTGAACTATGCAATGAAGAATGTGAGTCATGTTCTGGCTCGATTTCCTCCTGGGCGACCTTGACGCAGTGACCGTGCCCTTACGGCCGAGGCTTACTGCGCAGTTTGACGGGGATGACCTGTGGATCTCCTGGAAGCAGGGCGTGCACCCAGCAGGGCAGCCAGGGGGCGCGCCCAGGGGCCCAGCGGCCTCGGCCGCGCGGCGTGCGCCCCGGGACCTCCCCGCCCCCGGAGGCGGGGCCGCTCGCAGAGTCTACTGGGGCCGAGGCCTGGCCGCTGGTGTCCCCGCGGAGGCCATGGACAAAGATCGCGCCTCTGCCCGCCTGCGCATCTTGCTGCGACACCTCGGCGGCCGCTCGGCCGGGGCCGTCGTATCCTTTGGGTGCTTGGGGCTGGAGCTGGGGAGGTGGTGGCTTTCCGGGCGCATCCCGCAGCCGCCGCGCCGGCTCTTCCCCTGGCTCCACGCCCTCGTCCCGGTGCTGGGCGCCTCTCTGGGGCCCGGGGGCGGGGGCAGGTGCGTCCCTGGTCCCTGGCGGGGGAGGCGGGGTCTCTCCGCCCGGCAGGCCGTGCCTGCTGGCCCCAGCGGCCGGAGCGGCGTCGCTGCAGCTTCCGGGCCTTCTCGGTGCCTCTGGCCCCCGGCTTTGGGAGGGGAGGGTGGGAAGACGGTCCCAAGCGGGCCTGCTCCCTGCTGCCTTGCCCCCTCCTGCACTTGGCCCGCCTCATCGCCGCGGCCGCCCGGGGACCGAGACCGAGACCGAGACGGTGACGCGGGCGCAGGGCTGCCTGGAGCGTCGGCGGCGGGCGGGGGCGCAGCGCCCTCTCGGGGCGGGACCGCCCGGCGGCTCTGCCTTCCCGGGGAGGCCGGGCGGCGCTCACTCGGCCTCCGGGAGGAGGGCTGGGCGTCGTGGGTCCGCGCCTCGCCACGCCTTCGGACGGCAGTCCCGGCAGAATGTGGTTCCTCCGTCTTTGGATCCCGAGACCCGTCACTGTGTGGCTCATAAATCATGTCACTCTGCAGATTTGTTTTTCCTGCTCAGATTAAGTGTAGTCATCCAGGGCGAACTTTTGGAAGCTCAACAGAAAACGGCCTGGGATTTTTTTTTTTCCCCTTCGGCGACCTGGTTAGCTTCTGTTTTGTTGTGTTTAGGATCCTGAAATCTGCCCTATGACGATTTTTACTGGTTGTTTCTTTCACTTTCACTGTTGCTCTCCCGGCTGAGTTCCAAGCCTTCATGTATCAGAACCGTTTGTGCATTTAAAATACCGTCCCCAGACTGAGAAAGGGGAACTCAGGTGATTATGTAATGTCATTTTACGGGCGAGAAAACAGTTGAGGCTAGGAGAGAGGAAAACTGCTGAGCAAGGGCAGTTATCTACAGCGGTGCCACATACTCCGGCTCATGTCGGACCGGCGGCATCAAAATGCTGGGGGTGGCGCCCAGCAACCTGTCTTCACTTGTTTCTGGTACAAGTTCAGTTGTGAGACCCACCTGTAGTACTGGGACTAGTTATAACTGGAACTAGACGAAGGTTTCCGGGCCCAGTCTGTTAACTACTTTTAAAATTTAATATTCTGACCCTGCTGGACCTTGTTATAATAGCGTTGAGCTTAGTTTTTTCATCCGTATTTCCTAGAACAGCAATGTCCGCCCCAACTCCCACTGTGGTGGCAGGGTCCTCTGCCAGCACTGTCCGATGTGGCAGCCACGTGTGGCTGTGAGCACGTGAAATATGACTGGTGCGGCTGAGGGACTGAAGCTTTCATTTTAATCCGTTTCAGTGTACACCGCCAGATGTGGGGAGTGGCTCTGGGTACTGGAGCTCTGCCTGGATTCTCAGGGACTATGTGTGTGGTTTAGGCTTAGGTAGACTACTGGAAATTTTGTCGTCGGAAGGTTTCTTCCCAACCTTCGCTAGTCTCAAGAAAGGTGAATTCTGGAATAAGGAATAATTTTTTAAAACATTTTTTTTATTGAGTTATAGTCATTTTACAATGTTGTGTCAAATTCCAGTGTAGAGCACAATTTTTTGGTTATACATGAACATACATATATTCATTGTGACATTCTTTTTTGCTGTGAGCTACCATAAGATATTGTATATATTTCCCTGTGCTATACAGTATAATCTTTTTATCTATTCTACATTTTGAAATCCCAGTCTGTCCCTTCCCATCCCCCTCCCCCTTTGGCAACCACAAGTTTGTATTCTATGTCTATGAGTCTGTTTCTGTTTTGTATTTGTTTTGTTTTTTTGTTTTAGATTCCACATACGAGCGATCTCATACGGTATTTTTCTTTCTCTTTCTGGCTTACTTCACTTAGAATGACATTCTCCAGGAACATCCATGTTGCTGCAAATGACGTTATGTTGTTGGTTTTTATGGCTGAACAGTATTCCATTGTATAAATATACCACTTCTTCTTTATCCAGTCATCTGTCAATGGACATTTAGGCTGTTTCCATGTCTTGGCTAAGAATAATTTTTTAAAGTATAAAACATTTTTATTATAACATAAAACAATTAAAACATAAAACATTAAAACATTAAACAATTTTTTAAAGTATAAAACATTTTAAGTGCAGGATAAACATAAAGAAGAAAATTAGTATGACCCATAATTCCGTTACTTGCAAACTTGTTGGTGTGTTTCTTTTCTATGCATTTACATAAGTGCATAATTACATATTTAGGACCACACTATATGTACAGGTTTTTGCATCCATTTTTTTTCATATTTACTAGCTTTATATAGTAAATATAGTAAACGCTAATTAGCTTTGTATAGTAAACATTTCCACATGTTAAAAAAATTCTCCAAGAACAACAACAGAAACCAAAACCACAACGCAGGAATAGCAGAGAGATGAAGGGAGCTTTGGAGTGGGAGGCTGCTGTCTGGACCATGCTGGCAGTCACGTTTTGCTGAGGACAGCTGACAAAGAGGTTAACACTCTGCCTTGGCGGGGAAACAGACAGGTGTTAGTTAATTCTGCCTCCTGGCCTGCCTCGCTCCTGGACTATTCTGTTGTCCGTAAATTATATAAAGTTATATGTAAAGACATCTTTCAAAAATGATGACATGATCATGGGAAGTGACACTCTGAAAGTAACTCTTTAAGCTAAAGAAACAATGAAAAAAAAAATGAGAAGAAAAAACCCCAGTGAGAGGCCAACTCAGTTATCCGTGGTGATTACCAGATAGAAAACTAGCAGGAATTTCCAGTTCTTTAGGATATTTAAAATTATACTCTACTGCGTAGATCATATTTTTTTTGGAGTCATTATTTATTTTAATTTATTATTAGACTTTTTTTTTCTTTTGCGAAACCATAGGTCATCTCGAGGCCTCTGAAAGGCTGAATCCCTGCAGACCTTTAAGGCAGCTAGTGCTTCTTTACCCGCCATGGTTCTGCAATTATTTTCCAGCCTCGGTACAACTAAAAGATACAACCCAATCCTATCAGAGTGATTTTTCGACTGGAGGCAGAATCTTGGAATTTGAACTATTGGGGTTTGAAAAATTTGGGGCTTGAAAAAGTTCTCCAGGTAATTCTGATACCCATCACCCCTACCCCATTTGAAAACCAGCGCTTTACGGAGAAGCACTCCACTGAGACAACGTCTCTTCATCTTGAGGACTGACAAACACTTTCTTTCTTTTCTTTCTTTTCTTCTCTTTCTTTCTTTTCTTCTCTTTCTTTCTCTTTCTTTCTTTCTTTCTTTCTTCCTTCCTTCCTTCCTTCCTTCCTTCCTTCCTTCCTCTCTCTCTCTCTTCCTGTCTTTCTTTCTTTTTTTTTTCCTCTTCATTGGAGGTACTGGGGGTTGAACCCAGGACCTTGTGTGTGCTGAGCACATGCTGTACCCGAGCTATACTCTCCCCACAACAAACATTTTCTATAAAGGTAGACTTTTTCTTTTAAATGACCAGCCAAACTGTTTCTAATATTTTGGACGGGACTCTCACTAAATTAAACACCTCTTTTGAATAGCACGTTTCTTCTTATTTCGAGAATGGAAACTTTCCAGTTTTATTCATTCAGTAGCTTAGTGGAAGCAATAGCCACGTGGAATCAAATAGATGGAAGCTATGAAGTACACAGTGTGGGTCAAGTCTCGGCTCAGCCATTTTCTGCTAGGTGTGACCTTGGACCAGTTACTCAGCTCTCCCAGCCTGGGCTTCCTGCTCTGTGTTGCAGGAGTAAGGAAGCTCCCAGCCACCTCCTCAGGCTGTTGTGAAAATGGAGTGATGGAAGCAGCAACGAATCAGAACTTGTGTATGTAGCTAGCCTGCATGATGTCTGTTTAGGACTGGTCTTCCCTTGTGAGAGCCAGTCCAGGGCCTAATGTTGTTTCTACAAAAGGCTGACTCCTAGATTTTACTTTATTTGCCTTAATTCACGTCCTAGATAGCTCAACCCACCTCAGAGGGTGTTTCTCCTGCCAGTTTCCATCCTCAACAATTCCAGTAAGTAGATCAACTTAGAATTTTTAACCATATGGTGTAGATACAGGTTTTTTTCTAGTGGTAACTATGATGCAAAATACATGTTACCTGATGAGACGTCATTATACAAATCCTCCATTTTCAGAACTTGTTCTAATTAGAACAATCGTGGAAAATTTTGAAGATCCTGACTTTAATTTTCTATGTTTATTTTAAACTTCAGAAAGGAAAAATGTCAGAAATGCCTGATTTTTTTTTTTTAAATTTCAAGCATTGTATCTCATTTAAATTAGCCTGTAGTTTGGGCACACTGATGTATTAGCTAGTGTCTTTGGTTTACCTTAAATTCCATTTGAAGTGGAAGACATTAATCTCCGTGGAATAGTCTCACAGAGCCACAGTTCCAATCTAGAGGCACGGACTGAGTGATTTGAGTTTGTGCTTGTGTTATATACTTGTTTAGATTTTCTTACTTTGATTTCTTCTGTGAATGCATGAACTAAACAATTAAAGACATACAAATTATTGTTTGTTTCCCATCTGAAAAGCCATACATACTCATTATAGAACAAATTTTAAAATCAGAGAAAAAGGAATTTTTAAAAACTCACCCATAATTCCATCATATAAGGGCAATCACTTTAAAAAATTGTTTCCTTGTGTTTCTTTGCAGGCTTTTTCCCCCCCAAAACATAGTGTCTTGGTTTCACATCATTGTAGTCGTATTATATTACAATAAGCATTGTCCATACTATTACATGTTCTTTGTGTTTAATGCCTGAGCCATAGCACAGTGAGTGGATGTAATAGAGTTAATCATTCTTTCAGTTTTTTTGGTGGCAGTAATTAATGCTTTAGGTTTAAAGCTTTAAAATTTGTTTTGAATTATTTATAGTAAAGTCTTAGAAATAGAAAAGCTGAGTAGAAAAGTACAAATATCTCTCAGGTTCTAGATACATATTGTTAGGTTGTGATTTTTAAATTGGACTTGAGATTTTTTTTTTTTCTCCTTTAGGTATACTCTGGATAATAATGTTCTAAGCCTAGAACAGAGAAAATTTTATGAAGAAAATGGGTTTCTTGTCATTAAAAACTTGGTATCCGACGCTGATATTCAACGCTTTAGGTATAGTAACAAGATTTGCTATTTTACAGGAACATGTATTCTGCGTGTGTAACGGGAATTTGAGTAACTTGTGTGTGTTCAAATGTTTTCTGGGGACCTGGTTTGTCAGGAAGTGGTTAGCACCTGGACTCTGGAGTCAGAGTGCTGGCTTTGACCTTAACCTCACCACTTAACAGTGTCTGTCCTGGGGCAGCTGACCTCTCTACACCTCTGTCTCCAGGTCTGTAAAATGGAGCTAATAATGGTACGTAGGTCCTAGAGTTGTTTTTAGGACTAAATGGGTCAAATAGAATATATTTGGACAGGGCCTGGCGCTTGGTAGTGATATGGAAGTGTCTGTGATTTTATTCAGATGAAATCGAATCACAGAGATTTCCCCCCGACCCGCGTGCTGAGGCACACTGAGTTCTGGTAGGGAGTTCCGGCCTCGCAGTCCGGAGGCAGGCACCTCTGAGTTGGCTATTTTCCTCCTTCTTTTCACCAGAACTATTCAGCCTGGGGTTGGAGGCCACCTTCATGCAGAGAAACCACCCCCCAAATCTTCAAGTCTTTCCACAGAACAAGGCCAGGCAGGTGCTTGGAGCCAGTGGTAAAGTCATGTCATTTGCCAATTTAATTTTCTAGGCGTGAGTTTGAAAGAATCTGCAGAAATGAGGTGAAACCACTGGGACTGACGGTGATGAGGGACATGACCATTACAAAGTCAGAGTATGCGCCGAGTGAGAGAACGATCACCAAGGTCCAGGATTTCCAAGAAGATGAGGAGCTCTTCAGATACTGCACCCTGCCTGAGGTTCCAGCCCTCCCTGCATTTTCTTTCTCTTTCTGCAGCCTCCTGCTTCTGAAGGCTTCTGTTTTCACTTTCGCCCCTCGGGCGGTGGTTCTCAATCAGAGGTGGACATTTGGCAACGTCTAGAGACGCGTTTGGTTGTCGGGCAGGGGGGGTGCTGTGCTGCTGTTGGGGCCCAGGGACGCATAGAATAGCCTCTTTCTCCAAACAGGGAATTATCTAGCCCAAAATGGCAGTAGTGCCAAGACTGACAAAACCTGTTCATAATTTTGCTAATTATTTTTGGTTAAGAAGAGCAGGAATTCTGTGGTAAAGAGAAAGAGAGTCTCTCACATTTGATAAAGGCGTGTGGAAATACTGAGGCTATTTATTGTAAATGCATTTTTTTCCTTTTTGTTTCATGGTCAGTAGAGGTGTGAGTTTGTCTTTAAACTTAAACTAGTTTTTTAGAAACTTATTATTCTTTAAGAGTAATTCATATTTATGAAAGTACCCAAATAGTGCCGAAGGGCATGAAGTGAAAAGTGAGGTCTCCCACCCCCAGCACCGGTCTGTTCAGCTCTTTTGTGTGTTCATCTGGAATTCTTTCAGTCATAAGCAAGCATGTTTGTGCAGCCCCACCTTTGGTATATCACGGGGGCACACCGAGGGGGGGTCACCTTGTTTTTCCACTTACAGTAGATCTGAGACATCTTTCCATGTTAGTAACTATGGGTCTACTTTATACTTTGTGAACTATTGCATAGCTTTCCGTTACATAAATGTACTACAGTTTATGACCATTTATTTAGAATGATTTTAAAGGACACTTTGCATGTAGTATTTATTAGAAATTATAACCCCAGGTGCTATTAGAAAACTTGACTCATGAAGAAAGACTGTACAGGTAAGCCACCTGTGATTTCCAGCCCCTTGGGTTGGGGACAGCGGGGGAAGTGGCCCCTCGGAACCATCCATTCTTCCCAACCTCAAATCCTGTTATGGAAATGGCCGTTGTGTGGGTGGATCAAGGCTAAAAAGCTTGAAAATCACAGGCAATTTGTGGTAGGTTATGCTTTATCAGGACTTTCGGATTTCCCACCACCCTAACGTGTGAACCACGTATTTCCTGGTTCATGCAATGATTTTTAGGACGTAGGCATTATTTTAATAGGCAGGTGCTTATTCTAATGTGTATTGGAAAAGTGAACCAGCACCTCAAACTGAATATTATTAATCAGGATAAGCCTAAGTAAAAGAAGTGAGTTAAGTTAATTTAGGGAAAATATTGGCTAAATATATTGGGAAATTCAGCAGAGCAGGACATGGTGAGGATGGTTCTTGAATGACAAAAGTTTAGAAAATACTGGCCTAAGTGAATCCCAAAATAAAAAAAAAAAATGACCAAACAAACTTCTTATTGAAAAAAACAAGTATGAGGCCTGACTCCTAGGATTATGGTAACATTTCAAGTGTTGCACATGCAGATTACCAGTATTATGCACAAGAGATCAAATAGTGAGAAAGAAAGCAGTAGAATGCGCTTCATTTTTTGGAGTCAGACAGAAATGGAGTTTGCAAACCACCTTTTGCATTTAACTGGCTCTGCCCACTTGGGCATCTCATTAGCCTCCAGCTTGCTTGTATAGGGTGTTCGTGTCAAAGGATCATTCATGAATGGGGGCATTGACTTTCAGGGATTATTGTGAGGCTTAAAGGGTGATTAAAGCCCCTGGCCGCAAGTCGGCATTCGATGGTGGGTCCTTTCTGCTCTTCCCCCCTTCCAGGTGGGTCCGATGCAGGAGGTAGCCCTCCCTCACCCGCGCCCACCACAGTGTACTCCTTAAAGCATGGTCTCCGCCACAGTGGCCCACGTTGTTGTGTGTTCAGCGTCTTTCTTCCCACTAGAATATGAACTCCATGAGGGCAGGGATCTGCTTGTCTTGTTCACTGTTGTGTCCCCATTTCCTGTCCCTCTGCCTGGTTCATCGACCTCGGGAAATAGTTGCTGATTGAACGGCTGGCTGTGCTGGCTGTGAAGTGGCCCCCGAGCCCGCTCTTCCCTCGGGGCTGCTCGTGGCAGCTGCAAGACTGTTGGGTCCTTTCAAGTCCCTTCTTACAAAGAGTCTCTGTGAAGGAAGAGGGAAGCTGCTTTCTCTCTGGGCACCTGCAGATGACAGCTTTGGTTGAAAGGAGGGTATTCCTGTCCTGTGCCATTGACACATCACAGAAACCCATGTCTTTCTTGGAGAAAAAGCAGTTGCTTTCCCAGCTGGCTTCAAAAAGCCTGCTTAATTCAGAGTGTTGTAACTTTCCAGTGATTTCCAGTTGGTGACTTTTCTATGGTTTGTTTGCAAGGTTGTGAAATAGCGATCGATTTTTTTTTTTTTAAACTCTTGCCATCTGGGTTCTTGCAAGTTGTACTTTGTGCCACTTGCCTGTCCTGGGCATCTGATTTCTCATGAACTTTTTTCCCCCTTCTCCCTTAGATCCTGAAATATGTGGAGTGCTTCACTGGACCCAATATTATGGCCATGCATACGATGCTGATAAACAAGCCTCCAGATACTGGTAAAGGGCTCTTATTTGTCAAGGAAAAGCAAAAAAAAAAAAAGTGTTTAATTATAAAGTACATAAGGTTGATGTTCTAACTATAGCAGTGTGAACAACTTCGCATAAATGAATATGTGTACTTTTATTTAAGTAAGTCTTAAAATAGCTTACGTCATAACAACATTGAAGTATAATAATGATTTCAGATGGTAATGTAGGGTTATCGCTGGATTTTCAGACAACTGGCTTCTGAAAGATGCAGTTGAATAAACACTGTACCACAGGCTTCCGTTACTCAACACCTCTAAGCTGTGTGACCCACTCTCTCCCATGTGAGAGCGTGGATTCTGCCTTCCTCATTGGTGGACATTATTATCACTAACAAAATTAAAACTGTTCCTATAAATCACATATCATAGTTATTCTTAAAATTTCCTGTGCTTGCTCAAATGTAGCTTCTGAGACCTCCCTCCCAGAAAGGCTGATTCAGAAAACAGAACTCAGGAATCTGCATTTTATTAACCACCCCCAGAGATTCTAATGCAGATGGCTCTTGGTCCACACTGAGAAATTCAGCTGTACCAGCAGTAGTGGTAAATTGGCTATTAGAGATCCTTGGTCCTTACTAACTTTTTCCTGATGGTCGGGAGGGGTTTGTGTGACAGGCCTGTAGCTTAACATCACCAAGTCTTTCCCTCCATGGATGTCTTGCGTGGAGAGATCTGGTGGCCCTGGGGAACCACGTTCGGAGGGAAAAACTAGGGAAAAATGTAAATGTGGTCACAGCATCTCTGGTTCTACACAGTGATTGCACACCAAATGCTTCCAGTGTGGTGGGGAAACCTGAGAGGCCTTTTATTTCGTTAATTAATTAATATATATTTTTTTGTATTAGCCACTTTGAAGGCTATTGGAGGACCTCAAATTCGACCACTCTCTTTAATTTAATTAAACTTTTAGGGGGAATACCAGAGTTGCAAAGGAATAAAACACAGTAGAGATGATGACTTATGCACAGCTTGTTAGAAAACACTGCAAGAAGGACTTGGCTACCAGAAACCCAGAAAGAATTACGGGATCTGGAGTCACTGTGCTGACTCAGTGCTCCAGTTTGGTGCTTCTGTCAGGGCTGGTTTTCTTTAGCTTTGTGTCATGTTTGGCTTTTGTGGGGACGGGCCACCGTTCTGGCTTTTCAGGCAGAGGGAAGGAATTCTGAGGCTCGAGTTTGCTGACTTTAACGGCGGGCTTGGCTTCAGGCAGGAAGACATCCCGGCATCCCTTGCACCAGGACCTGCACTATTTCCCCTTCCGGCCCAGCAGCAGCATCGTCTGTGCTTGGACGGCCATGGAGCACATTGACCGGAGCAACGGCTGTCTGGTGGTGCTCCCAGGCACACACAAGGGCACCCTGAAGCCACACGATTATCCGCAGTGGGAGGTGAGTCTGCCTGACAGCTGCATCTTGATCAGAATCTTTTGTTGGTTTTGATTTCACATCAGTACATGTAAGGAGCTTTGCCAACAAGATGGCATACCTTTTCTTAGCAAAACGTTGTTCTAGGATTTCGGATGAGGGTCAGGGAAAATTCAAGGATGTCAGATAAAATGATCGTCTGTGTTCTTTTAACAAGTGTTTGAAAGCCAACCAATGAGGCGAACTTTGGTGGTGCTGTGTGGGATCTGAGATGATAAAACCTCACTGCAGAGATAAGACATAAACATGGCACTACCAGATGTGTGTGCCAAGTAAGTCTTAACACACTGACTGGTAGCTCTTGGAGTAAGAAAGAGGGTCTCCTTCCAGCTAGAGAGACCAGCAGAGAGAGGCTCTGGGGAGGGCTGAGTAGGATTCCGTTCTGTGGCTGTTCCACGGTTTACAGTTCAGCTGGCGATGCTGAAGGACTGTTAAATGTGTTGGAGCCCATGAGTGATGAGATCAAAGCAGATCTTCGAGAAAGATACCCTTGTGGTCTGGTACAGAATATATTGCAGGTGTAGGAGTCCAGAGGCAGAGAAACCAGAGAGGAGACCCTTGGTGTTTCAGGGGTAAGGAAATAAGGTCTTATAACCCCATTATGATGATCAGAATGGGAAGAGCACCTGTTGTTAAGGCAGGATGAAAGGATGTGGTTCTGTACAAAGTGAAGAATGTGGCTTTGGAACTTCTGTGTCAATTAGTTAGAGTTCTTTTTTTTTTATTATGTATTTTTTTTAATTGAAGTATAGTTAGTTTACAATATGGTGTCAGAATTCTTGCACTGAGGATTAGTGCTAAATGAAAACATTTGAGTCTAGATTCTGATATAAAATCTGAAATTCATCAAGTTGAGGTTTAGGGAAGGTTGGTGCAAGTAACAGAAGTGGGCGCTCCCTGACTTAAGCCGCAGGTGCACGCTGAGTCCGTGGAAAGGCTGGCTGCTCTGGGAGGTAGGAAAGCTGGAGTCCTTGCTGGGTAGGAACAGTTGGGGTGGGGCACCTGGCATGGGCAGCTGAACTCTGATATGTCTGGTCTCTTTGATCCTCTGCTCAGATTCAAAGTGGTTGCAGTCGGGGTTCACATTGGCTTATCTTGGTCACATAACCACCCAGGGCAGGAAAGAAGTTCACTGGATCAAAGTCTCAACACAGAATAGTAAGGAAGTAGTTATTCCCCAGAAGGAATCTGGATTGGGGATAGTCTTAGGAAAGGAAATGGGATCCAAAAACCCATAAAGGCTTATACACTTTAAGTCACTTCTCATTTTAGTTTCTCCCATAAAGACATAACCATTACATAAAGCAATAACTAACTTCGGAAATAGTTATAAACAAACACAGTGTTTTACTTCACTGTCCTTCTTTCTTTACTCTGGACATGAGTAGTTTATGAGCTCAGGAAAGTTGAGTATTTTCTCTCGCCTAGTTTGGGAGAGTAGTTTCTCAGAGATATCCTGAGCAATAGAGAATGACTGATGCAAAGTTCCAGGTGAAGAGAATAGCATGCTGGGAAAGAACAGTCATGGGTTGGTCTGGAAAGGTGGTCTCCTGTGTTACCGCAAAATGCAAAGCTGATCTTGAGCTTCACTTATTTTCATACCTTCAGTGATGAAGGGTAGGTGGAAATTCCAAAATTTTCATTTGGTCTAAAAAAAAAAAAAAAAAAGTCCATGATTTGAATGTCAACAGGGAGCCTTCTAAAACCAGTCATCTGAGAAGCTTTTGTATACTTAAGTTGTTTTCTTTTTCAACCTAACTTATTTCTTTCTCTTGGAAGAACTTAGAGAGACTTTGTTTTTCCTGGTGAGTCATTGATCAGGTTTTAACCGTTGGCTTCCTCACATACAGACCTGGCTCTTCTTCTGTATTTAGGGAGGAGTGAACATCATGTTCCATGGGATCCAGGACTATGACAAAGACAATGCCCGGGTGCACGTCATAATGGAGAAGGGAGACACCGTTTTCTTTCATCCTTTGCTCATCCATGGATCCGGTCGCAACAAAAGTCAAGGATTCCGGAAGGTACATGTTAACATTACTGCCTTCTGTCCGAAGATGAATGTGTTACAAACAGAAATGTCAAAATATATTAAAATCTAAAAGATACGTGACTTTTAACTGATCTGGCCTTTAGTCCAGTATGTCAACCAGGAAATAAGATTTGCCTCCCTCATGCTGTTTTGCTCATATCAGAAAGAAGCCAGGTGGCCTCAGGCTTCCAGCCCTACTGATACTGAACCACGAAGGGTCACAGAATTGCTTCAGAGCAAGAGCTTCCTTGGCAGCTGAGAGCCTGTGTCTTCAGAGGCTACAACAATGGCAGACATACTCACATAATCAAATTTGGAATGTGTATACTCGTAGAGGAGGGAAGGTTGTAATATGATTGCTGTTGGGAACAGTATTACTGATAGAAAACAAAGATCAGACTTGGTCACCCAGAAATCAGGTTTAGCAGCCAGCCGTGTTAGCTGAGTACCCTCAGCTGCGGAGTGTTTTCAACTTAATTTCATTGCTTACATTAAAAACTGACAAAATTTCTCATAAATTCCCAGATTTCTTGCTTCTCTAAAATCAAGCAGATCTGTCAGTGGCGTGGGCTCACATTTCCCCCTGATAACATGGCTGTTGGTATTGAATACTGGGGGCCTCTTTGGGACCGAGTGAAGCTTTCCAGTTTATCACAACTCGTTGTGTCTCCCTGAGGCCCAGGGTTAGTTGCCAGATTTCGTCTTCCATTCGTTCATTTTTCCACCAGGCTCAGAGGAACGGGATGAGGGTGTGGTGAGAAGGCGCTCTCCTCTGGGGCACCAAAAAACTCAGCAATCCAGTTAACTAATATTTTAATGCAGTATTTTAAAAAAAATCAAAATTAACGCCCCTAAATCCATGGTGATCACCATGCCAACATTTTAAATAAAGACAGGATCAGACTCCACTAGTGTAACCCTCTGAACCATGCGTATGGGGGGGTTCAGGTGCAACGCTGGAAATAATGTCTGAGTTTAACATACCGAATTTGTAATTTCTCAATATTTTTAAACCGCTTTAATGTTTGGGAAAATATTACTCATTAAAATACATAAAAACAGGTAGGTAGGAGCGCACATCTTGTCCTTTTGACTCAGGCTCCGATATGGCTTGGAATGTCACTGGTGCTTCCATGGGACATGGAGTTTTTGACTCAACTGCCTAGAAATTTGATGTTTCGGGCAGAGTAGGAAGCTCTTCTGATGAGTGTGACCCCCCCCTAAGATGACTAACTTGGGTCTAGGAAGGTGTGCTTTAACCACTGACTTGCAGCTGAGATGGGTTTACAGAATGGGGCAAAACCAAATAACACCCATCTTACCTTCAGAAGGAAGTAAGTTAGGTGTCGTTTGTAAACGCTGTCAGACTTTAAATATCCTTTTGATTCGAGAGGGAGGTGTGTGTTTTATTTTCCTTTACACGGTATTTTCAGTTTCCCTTCCACCCCATAGTCTGTGGCCACTGAAATACCAACTCATTAGAGACTCGACAGAGTAACTTCTATAACTGGGGGTATGAAAATCCCTGGAATACATTCCTCTCTAGGATTAGAAAAATCAAATGCTAACAAGTTAAAGACTCCTTGCTGATGGAAGTATGTTCCCTGCCCCCATATATACCTTTGGAAAACAAATAAACACAGCTAGATAAAAACTTGTAATTTCCCAATTAGCCTTTAGCTGGGGGGGAAAAAAAAGCAATTCAGCCATCAAGAAATGGATTTAGGACATATGAGAACAGCATCCAATCTAGAAATCAAATCCTCAGTGAAAGAACTGACTTTCTCAAAGAAGAATCCTTGCTTGGTTGCTGGTGTTAATGGGATGTTTTATTTTGTTTTTCCTGACATGAATTGGGTTCACTTTGCACAGGCAATTTCCTGCCACTTTGCAGGTGCTAACTGCCAGTATATCGATGTGAAGGGCACCAGTCAAGAAAATATTGAAAAGGAAGTTTTAGAGGTAGCCAGGAAACGCCATGGAGTGAACGATGCCAGCCTGAGCCTGAAGGTATGTTTGTATGAAATGACAAAGATCTTGGGGGTGGTGTGGGGGGCAGTGTAGCTCAGTGGTAGAGCGTGTGCTTAGCATGCACAGGGTCCTGCGTTCAGTTCCCGGTACCTCCATTAAGAAGTAATAATAATAAAAATTTTAAAAAGATCTTGGTGTTTGCTTTTCTTCAGATGTTTAGTAACTCTCCTATGATGCCACATGGGGGGAGATCTCATACCAGAAAGCAGTTCTCCAGCAGGTGATCGTGTGGGTCAGTTTGCAGGCGGAGTTCAGTGAGAGCCTGCGTGTGGCAGGGATGGCAGGTCCCTGGCGCTTCTCCGCAGCCGGCCTTAGACAGCTTGTCTCGTGCTCTCTTAGCTGATACGCATCCCCTGGAGATTTATTTTTAACTGGTGGACATTACATGCTGCTGCTGATCAAGTTATCAGCCAAGGCAAATAGACAAACATTATTTGCGTTGTAGAGAGAACTTAGCCTCTGAACCAAGAAGCTGATCCTACTTTTAAAATCTGCATTAAATGATCATAAATGCATGCGTCTCCTATGGGGGTGACATGACCCCCAGACAGACGGAGTGTAGTGATAACTGGGCCTCCTGGTACTTTGAAGAGCCACACACACCAGTGGCAGGCTGCTGTCTTCTGAAGCAACCTTGCAGCTCAAGAATCTTCCTCCGCCCTCAACCCCTTTTCTTGCTAGAATCTATGAATGTATCCCGTATCTGAAGATGCTCTGACTTCACGTCTGCACATCCTACAAAGTCTTATCCTTCTCAGTTTGTCCAGTACTTAAACGCCTTACAAAGGCAACATACTCTGCCAACTGGAACTTCCATCCAACACTCTGAATTTTAAAGCAGGAAAAAAAAGTGCGTATTATGTTTGAGGCGTGTCGAGTTTGTGCTAAATGAATCAGGCCCTGTACTTTCTGTCCTTCCGCTTCATTGGCTTTACTTGGAAGAACAACACTGACTTCTGCTACACACAGTTCTTTGGGACACAAACACGTTCATATCCCTTTTCTCCTTTTCTTTACCAAAACCGAGTGGAGCAATCATTATAGCTTCATGCTCTTAGTGAGAAAATAAAAAGCTTGAGAAGTTGGCATCGTAACATAAGTGACAGATTTTACAGTCAGCTCCAATCCCAAAATCATTCTTCCCGCCGTAGCTTGCTTTCGCCCCAAATAAACAAGAAACTATGAATTGTTTTATTAGGAACAAAGAAGAAGGGGTAGGGGGAAGCAAACACCCCAGCAGCCCGTCATTGCCATGATGATGATCTCATCAGGAGTGGATGCCTCCGCACAGGGCAGGCGGACATCACAGAGGGAAGCAGGAGCTGGGGAGTAAACTGTACCGTGACCAGACCTAGCGGCCAGTTCCCACACCTGTAACCAACAAGGCGCCAAGTGCGACAGGGCTGGGGACTCACTGTCTTGGCTTACTAAACATGACTGTAGACGCTGGCCAGGAAATGAACTGGAGTCTCAGAATGCGGTTTATTTACTAAGGACTATTGTGGTGTCTTTCTTTTTGCTTTGCTTGCTTGCTTTCCTTCTTTCCTTTTCTTTCTCTGTTTCTTCCTTCCTTTCTTTCTTTTTCTTTCTCCCTTTCTTCCTTTCTTTCTTTCTTTGCTTCCTTCCTTCCTTCCTTTCTCCTATTTAACTATTTGTAGATGCTAGAAAAGTCTACTTTGGCCTGTAGTGAATAGGTACATTCATCGTGTTTGGCATTATTTCCAGGATGTCTGGATGCTGCGAGCACGCCTTGTGAAGGGACAAAGAGTCAACCTTTGAAAAAGCCTTTGCGTGAACTCTTAAAGAAAACCAAGACGGAACAAGGTGTCCAAGGAAGATGTTTTCTCAACGAGATAATGTAATCTTTGTCCACTTACTAACAAAATCAAAGTGCATGGATCAGGGTACTTAATTGCAGACGGGCAATTTTGCAGTATGGTGGTGGAGTGGCTTTGATGGATGTAAAAACAGTAAAAATGAAATATTACCGTTTTAGGAAAACTTGGGGTTGCAGCTAATAAAAGTGATTGATGTATGACTGGCGTGTTAAATCACTTTCTTTCATTCAGTTAGCTCTTTACCCAAGCCGAAAGTAATGCTCTGAAGTACAGTGTATTGAGATGTGCATCCTTCTCCTGAAAAACCCACCACCTCACAATTTTATGTCATGAGAGGCTTCTTCTCAAATCTGGAACAATGTACATTATAGGCAGTTAGTGAAGGGCCTAAGGAAGACATCAGGGAGTAAGAATAAGGGTGGACACACATGTTCTGACACAGGATTCCTTCCAAGACTTCTCCATTCCAACCACCCTCCTTAAAACATTAGACTGGATCTTTCCAACTCTTTTTAAAGAATGAAGATGAGGGTAACTTCTTGAGCAGGACAGCGGAAAACCTTCAGCATTTATGAGTGAAACCTAACGTCTCAAGATCCGGGGAAAGTTTTCAGATATTTTCGGTTTGAATTTCCAGTCGGCGTGGACGGGGGGAACTTAACAGAGCACTATTTTTCTGCACCAGCTGCGGGTGGCAAGGAGACATAGTCCTTTAAAAAAAAAAAAATCTAGTTCGAGCTTTAATGAGAAAAAAAGAAAATAAGAGAGTCTCATGCCGTTCGGCCAAACACACACGTCTTCCTAAATCTAGTTTCACCGTTTTTGTCTGTTTCTCTGTAAGGACACCCAACTTAAGCTCAGGTCTAGCCAGAAATTAGGGAAAATAAGAGAATCACTAACAAGGTCTAAGGATTATGCAACAATTGGAAAGAAAATGTATATGAGGCAAGTCAGTGTGAACAGCGTGTATGGAGCACTGCTCTGCAATAAACTTTTGAAACTAATTTTAAATTTAAAATAAATTTGAAAAAATAGACTTCAGTAGGAAAACCAGACAGCAGAATTTGTCATTTCCCTTGCGCATTTCTGAGTGACCACCAGCTCCAACTAAACAATCGGGAAACAATTCATTTCCCATCTTATCTGTGTCCCTTTTGTCCATGAGTTCATTTAACAAATATCCAAGCATCTGTTACTGAATCACGTTTGTTTTCCCCCAGTTTCTAGAAAGGTTTTTTCAAGCCAAAAGGCTGAGATGCTGAGGTGAGCAGCAAAGAGGGGCTACAGAAGAACAAGATCTCAGCTCTGCCTCCCCGAAGGCCAGGGGCTGGGGTGTTTATGGGATAAAGTAGTGGCTGGAGGGACTGAGCGTGGGAGCGTGGGGAAAGGTGATGGGGAAAGGTGTGGTCATCATCACTGTTCCGCCCAGGTGTGACTGAGCTACACCCTCTGCACGTTCAAAAATGGGCGCCCTTAGCTGCCCCACGGATGGCGGACCTGCCGGCACCATGGATGCAGCTGCCCTGCTGCGCGCGTGACGTCGGGGCACAGAGGAAGCGGCCATTTCTACGCTCAGCGCTAAGAATGCTTTGTAGCCGGACAGTACGATTTTCTCCTTCCATAGAGGAAGGCTTGTTGTGAGGATTAAATGAGATGTATGACACATGGCAAGCTTCGGGCACAGTGGGATTGACTCAGAAAGGGTCTCCCTTGGTCATTCAGTGGGTCTGTCTCGGGGGGACTTTGTAGAAGAAAACTTTGGGCAGGTGCGACCTGCTTCCCTGCCTGAGAGCCGCTGAGCCGGTATCAGTGGCCTGTGTCCTGTCCAGACCCGTTCCTCCCTGTGCGGGGTCTGGAGCCACCTGGTCCATGAGCACTTGTGCTGTGAGGACCCTTGACAAGGAGCAGGAGGCGGTTTGGTCATTCTGGAAGCAGCGCCAAAGGGTTGCTCCTGGCCTTTGCCCTGTGGGTGAGGCAGAGTCAGGCCCCTGTGTGGAACCCATCAATGGGCCAACCACAACCTTATAAATGATCATCCAGACCAGGGCCCTGGAGGGCAGAGGGGGCTGTGGCCCCCTGTCATGTGGAGGGCTCAGTTTGCTATTGAGGGTTGAACAAAAGCTGTAGGTGACTGGCCCTCAACCAGTGTGTCCCTCCCAGGGCATGTGGCAGGGGGCAGGTGGGAGGGGTCCCCATGCTGGCAGGGCAAAGGTTAACAAACCTGCTGTAGAAAAACATGGTTTGGGGGGATTCACTGATGAGATTCCATGTCTCAGGGAAAAAAAAAAAGGGCGCTCTTAGCACCATCTGAGGGTGGAGTTTTCAGCCCTCCTCTGACTCCAGACTCGCGCATGCCTGTTGGAGAGTCAGTGATCCTATCCAGTCTTAACCGGCTCAGCTTGACCGAGACACAGCTGGCTCCAAGTTCTGGGAAAACAACTGGGGCTACATGCCAGGTGGAGGGCATGCAAGTCTTCTGTAGCAACAATTAGAAGGACCTTGATTAGTGGAGGCAGGTGAAATGGACTTGACTAATGGCAACACAGTTTCACACCCACTCCTGCTGACAGGACCGAATATGGAAGAAACACTACCAGGAGGCACTTGGGTGGCTCGTTTTGTTTATGGGACCTCCCCCCACTCCCTGGAAAGCTGGGAGTCAATGTCAGCTGGAAAACAAGGGGCTAGGACAGGATTAGCACCCGATCTTGGCAGAATGAGGAAAAGCCTGGCTTGGCAGTGGGCGGAAGGGGATTTATCCCAGGCTTGTGTTCATTTCACCAGACTCCCATCTAGAAAGGGTATGTGAGGGCCTCACAGCACAGAACAAAACAGCAAGGATTCTCCTCTTCTACAGTTGGGACTAAGCCGAGGAAAACCAGAAACCTTTGCTCCTGGTATATGCTTGGAGTTCCCCCTTTTAAGCCACAGAGTAAATGAGTTTGAGAAGCTTAAGACTGCATCAACCAGACATGGTAACTTTTCCTAAAACCAATTCTAGTAGCACAGTTCTGTGGTTCAAACCAGCTCAAACTGTACCTGTGCAAAGCCTTTCCTTACTAACCCAGCGCAGCCTGAATCTCTCTCTCCTTCCCCTCAATTCCTGTACCCGCCCTGGATGCACAGTGCATCCTCCCCCTCGACACTTAATACGAATTTCTGAAAGTATGATTTTTCCCATTTGTAAACATCCTGCCTTCCCAAATAGAGATGGTGAGACCCTTGAAGGTGCCGTCTACTCCTTTGGGCGCCCCTGCTACCCCTTTTGGTGCCATCACATAGCAGAGCCCTGCTATTTATCGCTTGCTCAATGTGAGCACCAAACTGCTCCTTTGGGAGCGCTCTCTCACATAAGAGAGCATGTCCCTCTTACATACACTTGGCCTGTACAGCCTTGGCATCTGTTTCGGGTTCCAGACATGTTTTTTTTTTTTCCTGAGTGTTCCAGCCACTTCTCACCCCTGGCACTCTTCACCAATACCTCTTCCAAATATGTCAGGAGGCAGGAGGCCGGGAAAGGAGATGAGTGTGACTGAGAAGTCTGGTTACTCACCAGAAGCTCCCCAATATGTTTGATTGTGCTGAGGTTGGTATCTATTTTTCAGTTTGATAGTCTTAAAAAATTTTTTTAAATTGTAGTAAAATGCATGTAACATAAAATTTACCACCTTAACCATTTTCAAATGTACAGGTCAGTGGCTTTAAGTACATTCACGTTATTGTGCAAGCATCACTGCCGTCCATCTCCAGAACTCTCTACATCTTGCAAAACTAAACCCCGACTCCTCATTTACCTCTCCCTCAAACCCCTGGTACAGCCATTCCACCTTTCGTCTGGGTGAATTTGATTTCTCTAGGTTCCTCGTGTAAGTAGAATTACACAGCCGGTATTTCCTTCTGTGACACGCTTATTTCACTTAGCATAATGTCCTCAGGGTTCACCCATGATGTAGCAAGTGGCAGAACTTCCTTTTTAGGGCTGAATAATAGTCTGCTGAATGGACAGACCACATTTTGCTTAGCCATTCATCCATCTGTAGACATGCGGGTTGCCTCCAACTGATGTTGTGAATAAAGCTGCTGTGAATGTGATGGACAGGTAGCACCTCCTCGAGACCCTGCTTTCAGTTACTGTGGGTACATACCCAGAAAGTGGGTCATGATGGTAGTCCTGTTTCTAATTTTTTGAGGAACCACCATATTGTTTCCCACGACAGCTGCACCATTTTACATTCCCACTGGCAGAGCACAAGGGCTCCAGTTTCTCCACATCCCTGCCAACTCTTACTATTTTTTGGTCTTTTTACAGTAGCTGTCCTAGTGGGTGAGAGGCGGTGCTGGGTGAGATATTTCTGACCAAAGTAAAATTCTTAGCTCAGACTTGTAAGGACAGCTGAAAGTTGACCGTGACTTGACAATGACTCCATGATGGAACCCATTTCGAGGAAAGTTAGATTTAAACTAGGAAGTTAGACATGTCAAGAAGACAAGCTGGTGTCATGATGGGGGTGAAGATATATTTTAAAACTGTCTCCCATGTTTATGGGGGACCATGCTAATAAAGCAGGCAAGATTTCTGGTTGACTCAGTCAAAGGAGGAGCAACCTGCACGTGACGGGCAGCGATCATACGGCCTTCTTCTCTGAAGGGCAGATGCTCTTCCACGCCTGGATGCTTTGGAAGAGCAGGGACTCATGGGAAGCTGGAGGGCTTTGGGATTCCAGTTCTGCCACCTCCTAGCAAGTTAACCTCTCTGAACCTGTCTTCTCATCTCCAGAGCAGCAATAATTATGGTTGCCTTATTGGGTGATCAGAGGGAATAAATAGGCTAATATACTGTGGCGGGTACCACTGGGCTGCCTAGATTTTTTTCAGGGATTAAGAATATCTACCTAGCTGTTGGAAATGCTGTCAGCAAGTTTCCTTCAGCTATCAGCCCCTCAGGGATGGCCTCAGCTGCACAGCTGCCTGGGCCAAGGTCACGTCCCTTCCCCATACCCAGTAGCTGGTCCTATGTGGTGGGTATGAAAGCTTATCCTTCTCAGCCCAGTTCAAGACTCAAAAGGGTCATCTCATCTTCAGAAAGTCTCTGAGGGTGCCTATTCCTCTACATTGTGCAAACATAGATAGTCTCAATCTTTATAATTTTTGATATCTAATAAAAAAGTGATACTTAACTGATTACTAGAATTTGTACTTATTTGATAATAATGAGAGTGAAGGTTTTTCTTCTCTTTATAGACTATCTGTGACTGATCTGATGACCACCGGTCTCTTTTTAGGCCCAAGAGTTGACTTTATTCCATAGAAAAGATTTCAGGGGGAGGGTATAGCTCAAGCAGTAGAGCACATGCTTAGCACGCTTGAGGTCCTGGGTTCAATCCCCAGTACCTCCTCTAAAAATAAATAAACCTAATTACTTTCCCCAGCCAAAAAAAAATTTTTTTTAGAAAAGATTTCAAATAGCCATGATGTGGCTGGAATGTCTTGACAGATTAAGCTTCCGTTTCCCTCTCACTCATTTTATGCCTGACCTGGATATTGTAATTCCTCGCCTCGGGATTCGAACAGAAAGCAGAAGCAATGAGATATCAAGTCCCAAACTCACTGAGGGGCACTGTTGTATATGTCCTGTGAGGGAGGGGCTGTGTGTGTGGTGGGGTGGGCACAAGGGTTTGTGTTGGAGTGATGTTCAAAATAATCAGACACCGTGCCTACAGGGATGTGGCACGTCCTGATGGTTTGTGCATTCCCTGAGCAGCGGACACCTCATTCAGTCCCCTGGAAGCTCCTGGGAAAGTGGCCAGACTCCACAAGGGTACTGAAGAAGGCTGGTGCTCAGGCACTGGACGCCTGGTCTCAACCGAGAGGCTGGTCCCTAAGCGTGGCAGGTGGCGCCTGGGTCCTGCAGGCTGGCTCAGTCGCGCCTGCTCTTTCTGGAACAGCACAAGCCCTACTCTCCTTCTGCGGTGCCTTGACTCTGAAAGACGCCAAGGCACTTTTACACGAGGTAGGTGGGTACCGGACCCTGAGGAATGACTGGGGTTGAATTTTCCACCTTCCAAAGGAATAGTCTTAGAATCAAAATTAATTTGCTTTAAGGGGAATAAAGAACTGCTGTATTTCCTATACCCCTGAGTTTGTGTGCTAAGATCACTGCAGAGGGGACTCCAGGAAGTCAGTCTGCCAGAATGAGGATGTGATAGAAGAGCTAAACAGATCAACCACTATACCAGCCTTCCTCTAGGGATCACAGCACTTACCTTCCGTCTGTGGTGGCCTGGACACCCCTACTCAGCCTGGTTGGGATGGGAAGGGATGACCCAGGTGGCTTATCCTCCCCAACCTCCCTGCTTCGTCCTGCCTTGCCGAAGAAAGTAGGTGGAGGTGGTGTCCATCTCTGTCATCATGTTAATTCCCTCCCTGTTCCAACCTGGAAACTTCTCCATCTCACAGTACTTTGGTCTTTGGCTAAGACATTGCCTTTGAACTTTCAATTCTATCTTCTTTCGAAGGACATGGTTGGTTCTGGAAGTTCACAGGGACAAGACTGTTCCAAATAAACACAAGCCACTCTTGGGCTTTAGCGGGTAATGCCATTATCCTGAACAAGGCAGGTCCCATACAGGCCGACCCCCTTTGTCACGTAGTTGGAAGAGGGTTGAGAAGGTTCCTACCTCAAATCACTTTCCACCCACATCTCAAATTCCACCCTAGCCATGAGTTTGAGGACCGAGCCTCCTTCTAGACATTCTCTTTTAAAACTCAAGTACCCCCAGAAGTCCGGCATTAAACCCCAGCATCCTGCCTGGATTGGAAGAATCAATATTGTTAAAATGGTCACACTGCCCAAAGCAATCTACAGATTTAATACAATCCCTATCAAATTACCCAGGGCATATTTCACAGAACTAGAACAAATCATAATAAAATTTATATGGAACCACAATAGACCTAGAATTGCCAAAGCATTACTGAAGAAAAAGAAAGAGGCTCGAGGATTAACTCTCCCAGACTTCAGACAATACTATAGAGCTACAGTCATCAAGATAGTGTGGTGTTGGTACAAAAACAGACATGTGGACCAATGGAACAGAATAGAGAGCCCAGAAATGAACCCACAAACTTTTGGTCAACTGATCTTCGACAAAGGAGGCAAGAATATACAATGGAATAAAGACAGTCTCTTCAGCAAATGGTGTTGGGAAAACTGGACAGCAGCATGTAAAGCAGTGAAGCTAGAACACTCCCTTACACAATACACAAAAATCAACTCAAGATGGATCAAAGACTTAAACAAAAGACAAGATACAATAAACCTCCTAGAGGAAAATATAGGCAAAACATTATCTGACATACATCTCAAAAATGTTCCCCTAGGGCAGTCTACCCAGGCAATAGAAATAAAAACAAGAATAAACAAATGGGACCTAATGAAACTTACAAGCTTCTGCACAGCAAAGGAAACCATGAGTAAAACAAAACGACAACCTATGGAATGGAAGAAAATTTTTGCAAATGAAACTGACAAAGGCTTGATCTCCAGAATATATAAGCAGCTCATATAACTTAATAAGAAAAAAACAAACAACCCAACCCAAAAAATGGGCAGAAGACCTAAATAAGCAATTCTCCAAGGAAGAAATACAAATGATCAAAGGGACATGAAAAAATGCTCAATATCTCTAATTATCAGAGAAATGCAAATCAAAACTACAATGAGGTATCACCTCACACCAGTCAGAATGGCCATCATTCAAAAGTCCACAAATGACAAATGCTGGAGAGGCTGTGGACAAAAGGGAACCCTCCTACACTGCTGGTGGGAATGCAGGTTGGTGCAGCCACTGTGGAAAACAGTATGGAGATTCCTCAAAAGACTAGGAATAGACTTACCATTTGACCCAGGAATCCCGCTCCTGGGCATATACCCAGAAGGTACTCTACTTCAAAAAGACACATGCACCCCAATGATCATAGCAGCACTATTTACAATAGCCAAGACATGGAGACAACCTAAATGTCCATCGACAGATGACTGGATAAAGATGAAGTGGTATATTTATACAGTGGAATACTATTCAGCCATAAAAACTGACAACATAATGCCATTTGCAGCAACATGGATATTCATGCAGAATGTCATTCTAAGTGAAGTAAGCCAGAAAGAGAAAGAAAAATACCACATGAGATCGCTCATATGTGGAATCTAAAAAAAGAACATAAATACAAAACAGAAACAGACTCACAGACACAGAATACAAACTTGTGGTTGCCAAGGGGGAGGGGGTGGGAAGGGACAGACTGGGATTTTAAAATGCAGAATAGATAAACAAGATTATACTGTGTAGCACAGGGAAATATATACAAGATCTTGTGGTAGCTCACAGAGAAAAAAATGTGACAATGAATACATGTATGTTCATGTATAACTGAACTCTACACTGGAATTTGACACAACATTGTAAAATGACTATAACTCAAGAAAAAAACGTTAAAAAAAAAAAAAAAAAAAAAACCACCCAGCATCCTGGAGGGGCAGTTCTTTACTGATAGGAGAAATGGAAGAGCCCTTGAAAACAAAGGAAGGATTAAAAGATGAGGACAGAAAAGTGAAAGGGAAGAGGGTCACAGGAGGTGTGTAATGATGACACAAAGTGACATAAGCCAAAACTGGCTCTGAGCCCGTGTGCACCAGAGCAGCTGTATCTGCTTTCAAAATCCTGAGAAACTGTCATACGTGGGTTGACAGCCACTGTCCTGAACACCTCCACCACCACCCCTCATGCCAGTATTGCCTCTCCAACCCGGCCACTCCAGCCTCTCTCCTGGGAGCCCTCCCCACCTCTCCCCAAATCCAGGAGCTAAAGGGATCATGCATGACAGATGCACCCCAGCACCATGGACATGCCAAGCCTCACTGGTTATTCAACACCTTAATAGGTTGACAATAAAAGCAAGTCTCAGAATAAATTCTGCTACTGATTCAGAATTTCCCCTTTCTGTCCTTTGCCGCCCTGGGGCAAGAAACAGAGATCCCAGAGCGCGTGAGTCTTCTCATTTGACCTGACAACAAAGTCCTTGTGAATGAGGGTCCCTGGACCTAGAAGGCCACACCTTTGGGGTTTGGGGGCTGGGTTTGCTTCTGTGTGGTGCATGCCAGGAGAGCTGGGCCCACACGCTCATTTTAGCCAACTGCAACTCTTAGACAACACTGTATTACAGATGAAAAACTGTCTCCATCTTCCCTGGTGGTAACTGTAAGTCCTCTGGTACAGATTTAGATAAGTATTGAAAGCACTTGAATGTGACGTCCTGGTGGGGATGCTTCACATGCTGACTAATCACTCCTTGGGTGCAGATTAAACTTAATTAACATGCACTCACATTCTGCACTGTTTCTTTTTTAATAACAGCTTTATCGAAATGTGATCCACATATCACAGAACTCACCCATTTAAAATGTACAATTCAAAGGCTTTTAGTAGATTCACAGATATGTGCAACCATCACCATAATTTCAAAACATTTTGGTCACCCCAAAAAAGCAAGCCTGCATGCACACAATTCTCTTGAGAACTGTTATTTCTTGGAACAAGGTGTTGGGCGGAGAGAGGAAGGAACAGGACTTGTTTCATTTACTTGATTTTGATTTGAACCAGGCAAATGCATTACCCATTCAGAAACTAAAATAAAATTTTAAATGTTAAAAAATGAGAGGGAAGAAGCTGAGAGTGACTCCGAGACGGTCACTGAGCGGTGCAAGCAGAACCCTCACGGCCCTTCTGCAGACTTCTGCCCTTGGTCAGGTGTCAGTGATCTTTTTCTGTCAAGGGCCAGAAAGCAAATATTTTC
This sequence comes from Camelus bactrianus, assembly GCF_048773025.1. Classification (NCBI taxonomy): domain Eukaryota; kingdom Metazoa; phylum Chordata; class Mammalia; order Artiodactyla; family Camelidae; genus Camelus; species Camelus bactrianus. Next base: position 9,452,941 of record NC_133573.1, read on the forward strand.
AGCTATACGGTTTCTGTTGCAACAGCTCAGGGAGGCAGAGACAGCACACATGTGGGCAGGCACTGGCCACAAGCCAGTAAAACTCCATTTACAAAACCAGGAGGTCGGCCAGGTTTGACCTTGACTGTTATTTGCCACCCTGCTCTGGATGAAAATGTAGAATCAGCAAAGTTCAAGTTCTCTGTACCTTGGCAAGAAGCACCTGGCCCGGCGGGAGCAGTGCTTCGGGTCGTCCACACCTCACTGCTTCTTAGGATAAACCAGAAGGCGCCGTGAGCCTGGCCCTGCCCAGTGCAGCGTGCAGCCTGCTTCCACGTGTGACGTACAGCTGCAGCTTTTTCCCTTTTCTTTTAAAACATTGAGATATAACTGACCTGTACCATTGCATTAATTTTAGTGTACAACACAGTGATGACTTACGTACGTACTGGGAAATGACTACCACAATGAGCTTAGCGAACGTCCTTATTTCTCCCCTTGATGCGGTGCACTGTGAATCTCGATTAAGTTTGGGACACTGTGTGAAGACGCTCTCCCGACCTGCGGTGTAACCTGGAGCCCAGAAAGGAGTTGCTCGGAGGTGCGGTGGAGATGTTGATGTATTCATGGATTCCACTTAAATACACGCATCAGTATCCGTCAGAAATCTTGGTAGCAAACAACAGAAACTGACCCTGACTGTGGGCAACAGAAACAGACTGTGTTGGCAGGCTCTCAGGGTGGGGCTCAGAGAGGTGCTGGGCAGCCGGGAAGCCAGGTGTGTGCTGGACAGAAGCACATGCGAACGGACAGGCTGGGCCAGTGATCATGGTGACCCGTGTGACCCTTCCTACCCCGACCCCTGGCCCTGGGGCTCCTGCACTGCAGCCCAGCCCTGGGGACACGCTCTGGGGACACAATGTGAGCCACATGTCACCCATTGGCTGCTGCAGAGGTGGAGAGAGAGAGAACAGGGGCCCTTCGGTTTCTGTGCTCGGGGGTGTCACCACCTCCTCAAGACCACACATCATGGTGGCGCTGGGACAGTCCTAAAGCAAGATCAGGCTGTGAAGTGGAAAAGGGCAGTCCAAGAGTCCCTGTCGGCTATGACACGCATCCAGCGTTGACCCACACTCTGCGTTTCATCGAGTGCTTGCTCGAGGAGGGCGGAACCCTCTGAGGGAGACACAGAAAGGGCTGTGACAGAGGACACCACGTTTGGGTTCTGACTGACTCAGTCCTTTCCCAGATGACCTGTCGTGGCCCTCATGTGACAGGCCTATCACCTGGCACAATGTCAGACCTCTGGGAAGTGCACTATGGTCACCGGTCCTTCTGTTCTGGCTGGGTGCAGCCAAGCTGCCGGGGTGACCCAGTGTGGGGTCACTGAGAGTAATTTCGCAGGAAGCCTCAATTTCTAAATAAAAGAAGGAAACAGAACAGAGTAGGTAAATCGGAGAGAAGATCTGGGAGCACCGCACGCAGTAAGGGAAAGCAGTGTCTCCATTTTAAATGTTCATGTGTCCTTTGGGTCATGATGCCAACTGGATTATCTGCTGTTGGATGTGGTCACAAAGCACAGAGTCCACTAGCTGGTGACGCACACACTGTGGTAGTGTACTCAGGTGGCCATAACAAGAACCCCAGACCAGGCAGCTTAAACAACAGAAAAATGTATTCTGTTCTGGGGCCAGAAGTTCAAGATCAAGGTGTCGGCAGGGCCGGTTCCTCCCAAGGCCTCTTTGCGTGGCTCGCTGACGGCCGCCTTCCTCCCGTGTCTCAGATGGTCTTCTCTCTGTCTGTGTCCCCATCTCTTTTCTTATAAGGACACCAGTCACGTTGGATTATAGCCCATCCTAACGACCTTATTTAATCTTAACTGCCCCTTCAATGACCCTATGTCCAAGTACAGTCACATGCTGAGGTGCTGAAGGTCGGGGGAAAGGAAGGAGTTGGCAGTTACTGCTCCGGTGCTCCCCCCTCCCCCCACGGCAGTGCTCCAGGGGCTGCTCTTCAGATGTCCCTGCGACTCAAGCCGCAGCTGGAACAGCATCACACCAGCCACCTGGCGTCTGCTGCCTCTCCCTCTGGCTGCACCTGTGCGCCCCCTCCCTCCCTTCTGTCTTGGGGTGGGGGGTTTGCACTCGCCAACAGAGAGTCAGTGCACAAGCTTTTGCCTCCAGCTCTGTGGTTTAAGGAGTTGGGGCTCAGAGAAACATTTCCTGTCACACATCCCTGGGTTCAAGGAAAATAAACCACAACCTACGATTTTCTTTGTGATGATGAGTAAAGACGCTGGCAAGTATTCTGAGTGTGGCGTGATAGAAAGGGTCTGGCTTGGAAATCAGAGCTCCTGGATTTTCCAGTCTCATCTCTTGCACAAACCAACTGAATAGCACAAAATGGAGCAACACACACTTCTCCTCTTGTGTCACAATGGTGAGGATTAATAAGCATTATAAGTAGTGCTTGCTGAATGTCTGCTACACTATGTGATCTCTTTTGATATTCCACCAACAAGCTGGATATTTTTACTTTCAAAGACAGGCCTTATTACTTCCAGTTTCCAAATGAGCACTCTGAGACCCAGAGAGGGTAAGTAATTTACCCAAGGTCACACAGCTGGTTAGTATCAGAACCAGGAATTAAATGCGGGTCTGTCTGACCTCCAAGCTCACCTGTCGCTGTACTGACCTGCGTGCCAATGAGGAAATGCATGTGAAATATGACCGAATGTTAAACTCCATAAAACATAATAAAATAAAATGTACTCTGGGAGTTGAAGACACTGCTGATCACATTTATTCTCATAAAGTCTATGTTCTTTGAGGCCTTTTGTTCTGGAAACGAGACACAATGGCAGTGAGTCAGAGAGACAAAAATTGGGTCTTTTATTTATATCCTTTGGGCCCCTAACTCCTCTTTCCACTAGAGATACCTCCAAACTCCATCCTTGCCACAATTTTTAAAAATTGTCTCAGGCCAGTAAACAAAGATTGGCTGTCTCTAAACTACAAGATGTATAAATTATACCAAGAAAGACCAGTATTCATGAAATAAAGGGATCATGATTTTAGTAAAATAAAGACATATTAATAAAACTGTGATCATGTTTGAAACCAAGTTACCAAAATTGCAGCAGCAAGGCTGAAGCTCCCGCAGCATCAGCCACTTAAAAGTTCCAAAGTATCTGCTCTGGGCTGAACTGTGTTCAGTTTGCTGGGGAAGTCAGAGCCTCCAAGGGTCCAGTTTGGCCAGTCAGCGCCTGGTATGGAGGCACCGTGGTAGTCGATCATTTTTGAAAAACATCAATTTTTCCTTCAACCAGGGACAGCCGTAACAGCTAACACTTGTACTATGACTTACTACGTGCCAAGCGCCATGGTAACACTTAATTTGTATCAATGCTTTTAATTTTCATAACAGCTCTACAGTGTAAATGCAATCATCATCTCCATTTTACAAATGAGAAAACTCAGGCACAGAGAGGTAAAGCTGTTTGCCTAAGGTCACACAGCTAGAAAGTGGTGAAGCAATGATTTGAACCCCAGCAGTCGAGCTCTAGAGTCCTCATCACCTTGTCATTGGAATAATGCATTAAAAGATCATATATAATATTGTTTATGAGTTTTTTGGCTTCTTTGCACTTGGAAAGACTTACAAAGGGGCACCTGGATAGAGTTCCACCAACCTTTGAATAACACAGCCCTGCCTTAACTCCATGGCTGCCCAAGCAGAGTGAGGAAATTGAACTTTCTCTTCACCAGGTACCTTGGAGAATTCCCCCTGGTCTTGAACTTGTATTTCCTGGTCTATGGGCACTTCCCAGACCAATGTCAGAGCCAAAGAAACAAAATCAAAAAACAAGAGGGTCCCCAGCTCTCCTCAGGGACTCCTCCCTTAAAGGTCCCCCTCTGACAGGCTGGAGGTAAAAATTCCAGTTCTGTTATTTACCCACCATGTCAGTCACTTAACATCTCCAGATCTCAGTTTCTTTATATGTAAGGTAGGGTTTCATGAAGTGGTCTTGAAGAATAAATATGAGTGTTGGACCTACTTCTCTTCTGCTCTCACTGTTTGTGAGAAGCCTATTCAGACTTCACTTGGTAAAGAAGATCTTAAAAATGAGATCCATGTTACCAAGGAAAACAAAGAAAATCACCCCAGATCAGAAGAGGGGTACCTCAACCAGCTTCAGTGAGGGTGACACTTGGGCCCATAATCTTGTGTTGGTCCCTCGTTGCTCCAAGGGACCAGGCATCTTCCTCCAAAACAAAGACAACAAAAGCAAAAACATCCACATGTCTTCCATCATCCAGGAGTGGGAGGCCCTCAGACTGTTCTTATTTGTTCCTCATAACTTTTTTTTTTTGAAGCAAGAGTTACACATACAGTAGTGATGATCTGCTTGTTCATAGGACATTTTGCCTCCTTTAAATTCAGGTTCCTTGAAAGGGATGTGGAAAACCTGGGCAGTATGAGTGGGAATGAAATAATGAGAGGGTTGGAAACTAGGATTTAACAGCTGGCAAAGAAAAGATCTGGGGCTGACCAAAATTTTGAGTGATCTGAAAAATTTATGTATATTCCTTCCACACTTTTGACTCAACCTTCAGAATTTCACTCCAAAGAGTCTCACAGACTCCCAGTCACACAAACTCCCTTTCATACATCCTTCCACAGAAGACTTCACTCACACAAGTCCACATTCACCAACCTGTTAAAGCTTATACTGTTCACACAGACACCTTTTCATGTGTTCCCTCTATACAGGAACCCAGACATCAGCCAACATGTGTGCATGTACACATGCACTCACACCGCACACCAACAATTTAGTCCTCATCCTCTCAGATTTGCTGGACAACGATCCTGTTTCTCTCAACTTTCATCCAAGTTCCCCGCATAAATCCCTTTCAACAGGTGTTTATTGAGTGATCATGATGTGACCCCCGGGAGCAAGAGAACTGAATAAGATGTGGTCTTTGCTCTCAAGAAGCTCAAAGTGGACTGGAGAAGGTGGCAAGGGAGGGAGGGAAACCATGTGAAAATCTAAATGCATGGGGTGAGGCTGGCCCAGCAACTAAGAAGCGGGGCGTGAGGAAAAGCAGGCAAAGGGGAGAGAGAAGGAGCGGTCAGGAAAGGGAGGCATTGAAAAGAAGAGGGGCTTGGGAATAGCCTTGAAGAACTGAAAGACTTTGACAAGTGGGCAGCAGGAGAAGGATGCTCACCAGAGAGAGAATGAGAAGAAAAAGAGAATCTGCATGGCATGGCAAGGGTGTGGTGTGCCAGACGGAGGGGGAGGGGGTTGGAGCAGTAAACAGGGACAGAAGATGATAATCCTTTTATACCATTGCAGAGTAATTTGGAATTCATTCACTATCCAGTGGTGAGTCACTCAGGAGGCTTTTGGTGGCAAGTGACAGAAAAATCGACTCTGGAGGTTTAACCAATAAACAAAATGGATTAACTCATACACCTGGAACCCCAGACCAAGAAAAACACTCAGTGTCATCAAAGGCTCAGGTTATTTTCGCCTGTTTCCTGTCCCATCCTCATCGTGTTGCTCACTCTTCTCATGATCACAACACGGCTGCAGTGGCCTCAGGCACTGTGTCCTCACACAGCGACATCCAGAGGCAGAAAAGAATGATCTCTCTTTCATGTATCTCCTTCTCAGGACTCAGAATCCTTTCTTTGTGTCTCTTTTTAAAAACTAAGAATCTGTTCCCAGAATTTCCCTCATTCTAGCAAGCCTCCTCTCACCCTTCAAGTTCTTATGCCCTTTCTTAAATTAAGGATTAGCAAGAGGATTACTTGATTGACTTGTTTAATAAAGACCTATCCCCTGGGGCTGGAGATGAAGTTCAGGGGTCTCAGAAGCCAACAGCCAACAGAGAACTAGACAAAATCCTGGCTCTGTTGGCAAAGCAGGGGCTGCAGCTGCCATCACTGTGCTGTGCATCCCAGAAGGGTTTTAGTTGGTCATGAGGTATGATCAGATTTGCACTGTAGAAAGAGGAATCTGACTATAGTTTACAGGAGAGGTAAGAGAGAGAAGAGTGAGACTAGAGATAGGAAAACCAGTGTCAGAGGGTTTGAAATGGTAGCCTCTATTACAGCAAATGCATTCAGAGAAAAGGGACAAAAGTGGATGGTACTTGAGACCTGGACATGATGGAAATTAGATACGATAATGATGAAGATAGAGCCCAGGTGACCCCTGGTCCCTCGGGGGACTCCCACTTCCCTCTGCCGAAGTCACCTGAGATGCCTCAGCAGAGCACTTTGGAACTCTCCAGAAGTAGGGCTTTCTAAACCCTTAGAGAGCCCGAGTACCAGATGTATGCGGTTGACCAGGTGTATCTGATTCTTTCTGCTGGGTGTATGTGGTTGACCAGATGTATGTGGTTCGTTCCACCATCAACTCAACTTCCTTTTTTGAATTTTCTAACCTACTGGCAACTCCTTCCCAATCTCCTTTGCTGGTTTCTCTTCATGTCCCTGATCTCTGAATCTATGCCTGCCTTAGGCAGCTCAGACCTTTTCTCTTCTCTCTCTCCTCATTCTTGAGGTCAGAGAACTTCAGATGGGGATACCTGAGGTCTTCCTAGATGTATGGGCCACAGAGAGTTTTACAGGGATTAAGGTCTAATTCCTCAACTCACATAAGTCCTCTTTTCTCAAACTGCTCCGCCCAAAAACATGTCCTGACAGAAGTGTGGGTTCCCCTCTCCCCTGTTTACTTTTTAACAAAAGACCAGCACCTGCTTATCAACCTTCCTGAATCTTAATGAGGTTCATTGTTCTAGGGCGTAAAACTGCTCAGAAGCAATAGATACCCCTGCAGTTAAGTCTGGTGAGAATAAAGCAAAGAGAATGTCAGAGAGAAAAGGTGGGTATGATTTCATCCCAGAGACAAACTCACGGCAAAGTCTCTGTGCCTCACCTGGAAGCAGAACTCACAAGTGAGATGGTTGTCTCAGGATCTGTATTAGCAGATTTAAAGTCCAACTTTTAATGACAGAAAGTCTGTGTAGGCAGGTCTGACTTCATAATGAGGGGACACAATGCACTTTGCAATTTGGTGAGGTGGCAGGCTTTTCCCCAAAGTAATGAGCAAAATATGCAGTTATAGTATTTGATAAAAATACATGTAAGGCAAAAAAAATTATAATATGCATATACATGTGTAAGACATACTTTTGATAAATTTTTTGTTAAAATCTTTTACTGGCAAATGTTTAATAATAAATAATTTTGGAAGTCTTGATAAACTCCTTCTTATTCCATTTTTCAGAAGCTGGGAAAGCAAATTACTTAATGACAGGTAACAAATCCTTTTCCAACTCTGGTGGTTTCCAATGCTGTGCTCTCATCAAAATTGAAAGAAGATGTAATAGATCTGTCAGCTGATAGGTCCTTAAAGAATAATGTACGATGATGGATCACTGTGATCTTTGACATATAACTCAGAAGACTTTCAAAGAATTTCAGAAAGTGACATTGCTACAATAAAACTCTTTGACTCATCTATTTATTTATGGGAAAAGGCTTCATCAGCTCTTCTATCCATGACAATAATAAAACAGGGAGAATACTGCTGATCTTGTCTCAAGCTAGCAATAAGTAAGAGTCATAATCTAATTTGCAAAGAACAACTACACCCAGTTCATGAGAAAATGTTTAACGATTAACACCAATAAATAACCATTTGTCTTTATCATATAATAGATAACAGCTATGCTATTTGACTAGCTATGCACTAATATCAGTTGTAATAACAACTCAATCAAGAAAAAAATTAACATTAAGGACTATGGTTTCAGAAAAATATATATATATACTGGCAGAAAAGTATGACAGAACGATAAATGAAAGACTGGCAAGCTTAAAGGTATATTGCATTAGGAAAATATTTGGTGAAGAAGTGGGATGAAAATGCCTAGGGCCTTGGCATTTGCTACGTCATCCCAGCAGACTGGAGATAAGAATTCAAAGGGGAAAAGGGGAACAGGTAAAATTTCCAACTGTAAAAGAGCATTCAAGTATTTTTTTTAAATGAATGGTGGAGGCTATAAATCACTATCATATTTGGATTCCCTTGGATACATTTAAAAGAGAGCAATGCAGCAATTTTACTTAAAAATATTAATGACTATAATATCTCTAAAATTATTTGTAATTATTTAAGCTTACAACAAAACTATAAATAACTTAAAGTACATGAGGAGAATCATACTTCTTCAAAGTTCTTTTAGAAGCTAATTGACATTTATAGAATATTACTCTCAACAACTGCAGAAGTCACGCTTTCTTTGCAAGTGAACCCAAACTTTTATCAAGATATACCATATGCTGGTCATAAAACAAGTCTCAATAAATTTCAAAGGACTAAAATCACACTAAATAAATTCTCTGATCATAATATCAGGAGGCTATCTGAATATCTGGAAAATCCTCAACTACTTAGAAATTAAACAATAGACTTTTAAATAACACACAAGTCAAAGAAATCACAGAGGAAATTAGAAAACATTTAGAAATGAATGACAATAAAAACACAACATATCAAAATCTGTGGCATGCAATTAAAGCAGTACTGAGAAGGAAATCTATGATTTTAAGTGTTCATATCAGAAAAGAAGAAAGAAAAGAAGTAAGCTTAGATCAGTGATTTAAGTTTCCCTCTTAAAAGAAGCTAGAAAAAAATAAGACCAATTAAACAAAAAATGTAAAAGAAAAGAAATAATAAAGAGTGGGAGTCAATTAAAGTGGACAAGCAACAGGGGAGAAAATTAATGAAAAAAAAATTGGTCCTTTGAAAGGATTAATAAAATCAATAAACACTTAGCAAGACTGATAAAGAAAAAAGGAAATTCAAATTTCCAGTATTAGGAATGAAAGAGGGAACATCAAAACGTCATAGAAACATAAAAGGTCAATGATAAGAAATTATGTACAGTAAGTCTCTGCCAGTAAATTTGACCACTTAGATAAAACGGAAAAACCCTTCGAAAGATACAAGTTTGTGAAAGTGACACAAAGGTAAATAGAAAATCTGAACTGCCCTGTATCTGTTAGCAACACAGACACTGTAATTCTAAACTTCCCACAAGACTGGCTCCAGGCTCAGAGAAAACTCACGCTCAGTGATGACTTCACTGGTGAATTTTATCAACCATTTAAAGAAGAAATAATATGAATCTTACACACACTCTTTGAGAAAATAGAAGAGTAGAGAGAATACTTCCTAACTCATTTTAGGAGGCCAGTATTACCTTGCTATCAAAAAGAGTAAAAGATATTACAGGGAAACTACAGACCAATACCCTTGAATGTAGGTGCAAAAATCCTGAACAAAACATGAGCAGTAGAATTCAGCAATAAATAATAAGGGTAATTCAGTATAACCAAGTAGGATTTGTCCCAGGAATACAAGGTTAGTTTTAATGTTTGAACGTCAATCAATGTAATTGATCACAGTAACAAAATGAAAAATCACACAGTTATCTCAATAGATGTAGTAAAAGCATTTGACAAAACTTAGTAACAATAACAAACTTCCTAGGGTACTAAGAATAGAAGGAAATTATCTCACTCTAACAAAGCACATCTGCAAAAACCAACCTCTAACATCCTACTTAGTGATGACAGACTGAACACTTTTCCCCTCAGACAGTGTTCTAACATCTCTATGCATTTTAAGCTTTAGCCATCGCAATAAGGGAAGATAAATTAAAAAAATACAGGTTAGAAAGAAAGATAACTGTTTTATTCACAAACAACATCACCGTGTACATAGAAAAGCCTAAAGAATCTATTAAAAAACCACTATTAATAACAGAATTTAGCCACGTTGCAGGATAAAAGCTCAATATATAAAAATAAATCGCATTTCTATATATTAGCAGCAAACAGAAAATTAAAAAATTTAAATTCCATTCAAAACCCATAAAATACTTAGAGATGAATCTAACAATGGCTGTGTGGGGCCTCTACACTGAACCGTATAAAGTATTGCTGAGAGAAATTAAAGAAGATCAAAACAAATGGACAGAGAGATCATGGCCATTGATTAGAAGACTTAATTTTGTCAAGATTGCAGTTCCCCCCAAATTAATCTCCCTAAAGCGTTACTATAATGTATATTGAAATACAGAAGAACCTAGAAGAGCAGAAGGAAGACCAAAGTTGGAGGGCTTACACTACATGATTTTCAGACACTGTAAAAATCCACAGAAATTAAGGCAGGGTGGTGCCATGACTGACGTCAGGGAAGACAAACAGATCAGTGGAACAGAATAACCCCACAGGTATATGGTTAACTGATTTTTGACAAAGGCATCAGAACAATCCTATGGGTAAAGAAAAAAACTTCATCAAATGGTGCTGGAACAATTGGGTATGCAAAAAGGAAAACAAGTGAATGCTGACTTTATGCCATACACAAAACCCAACTCAAGATGTGTCATAGATCTAAACATAAAACTTTTATAAGAAAATAGAGAAGATCTTTGAAACCGTGGAGTAGGTACATAGTTCTGAGAACACAGAAAGTACAAACCGTTTTAAAAGATCCTCACTAATCATATCTTCATTAAGATTAAAAACTGCTGCTCATCAAAAGACACAGCTATGAAAAAGAACAGGCAAGCCCCAGCCAGACCTAGGAAAAACATTTACTGACAAAGTATTTAAAAAATATAGTAAAACGTGTAACTGATGAAAGCATTATATTGAGAACATAGAAAATCTATAATAAAAAGGCAAACCAAAAAATAATGGGCAAAAGACTTGAACAGAAATTTTATCATAGAATACAAACAAATGGCCAAAAAGAACATGAAAAACTACTCAATATCCTTAGTCATCAGGGAAATGCAAGCTGAAACCATAATGTAATATGGTTTTGTTAATGCCCACTCAACCAGCTAAATTAAAAGCACTAACACCACCAGCTGCTGGTGAAGATGCTGAGAACTGGAACTTTACATGGTGCTGGCTCCTCACAACTCTAGCTTTTGAATCACGAAGCTGAAATAGGATGTCTGGTACATCGCAGAGTAAATCATACACAAGCTCCCTTCTCACTTTTTTTCCTCCAGTAGCTGTCCCTATGCTTGGAAAGCTCTGTCCCCACCCCTCTCATGCCACACAACAGCCAGTCCCTGATTTTCTTGCTCCCCAGCTATTTCCAGAGGGATGAGAGCCTCAAAGATGAGCATCCGCCCTGCCCAGACTTCCTTGGGCTGCTTCTCTGCCTGCCGTCACTAGCTGCCCTCCCGGAATTAGCTGTGCCAAAAAGCGCAAGTGATAAGGGTTTGGGGTGAGGAGAGGGGAGCTTCTTCTCTTTTTCATAATTTCACCAGAATCAACAACTCACACTGGTAAGACACTATATGGTCTCGGAGGAGTCACCATCTTGCTTTCCTCCAGTGAAAACAAAATTAAGTTAACACAAGAGCTGAGCTTCTGAGCTGGAGGGCAGCCAGCCTTTCTTAGGGGTTGTCTGCCAGCAGAGAGCTGGTGTGGGAGCCTGCCCTGACAACAGAGGTTGGCACCTGCCCAGAGTCCTACCAGGGACATCAGGAGAGCTGATGACGTGAAGGATGGTGCCTCCCCAACGAGGTGCCCAGGGTCGCTGCTTTTAGGGCAGACTTATCATATGCTTAGGCTTTGGTTGTATGCAAATGGAGAATGATTTCTGAGCCTCCACGCCCAAGGTTGGGCTATTTTTCGCAACAGTGCTGATCAAAGTCCAAGTAGGTCATAGGACAAGGTGCCTTTCTTTTTCCTTAGGTTCCCTCCTGTCAGAAGAGATGAACTTCAGTTCAGAATCTTCCCAATTTGCCCCAAAGTAGGACACATGAGGGAGACACTTTTCCTCTTTTCATGTGTCCATATCTATGTCTGTCCTTCCTTTGCTGGATTTTTTGCTATTTCAGTAAGGCCAATAACCCCAGTTTAGAATTCCTCCCCTCCTCTCCCTTGAAGGCACACTGTGTTCATCCTCCAAAACTCCTATCTTCCTTAATACCAGGGCCTTCTTAGAGGCTTTCCTGCCTACACTGACCTCTCTTTCCTAGACAATTCCATCTCTATCAGTGCCTTTAATGGTTAAATTCTTGTGTTGTCATTAAAAAGAAAAAAAAAAAAGCAAAAACCAAAACTATTTCCAGGAGACACTGCTTTGGGAAAGATCCAGTGTTCTCTTTACTTGATTGAAGTAATAATAAAATCTTCCTTCTCCCGAAAGAAAAAAAAGTTTCCAGTGAGTATTATCTCCCCAGTTGGACTGTAAATTGAGGGCAATGTTACAGAATGACTATGTAATACTTATTATCTGATACTTATTACATTATGCTTATTCATGAAAATGGAATTGGATTTTTGACAAATGCCCATTCTAGCTATAGACTCTTGCCATTAAATGACCAAGTCAGAGCTCCCCAAAATAGGTCATGGGATGTTGAAGGGTGCTCCATGAATAAAGATGGCATGGTCAATTGAGTTTGGAGAATGCTAACAAAAACAGATTTGGGGGCTGTAGGACTTATCAGAGCCTTTAATATGTCCTGTGAATGAAAAAATATTACCTGCCACGTCAGTAAACAAAGGATGCTGTGGCCATCAAGTCATCAGCCACTACCTGTGATGCTGACGTGAGCAGCGGGAACGCAGGATAGAGACAAGCAGGCAGCTGGCCTCTGCTGCCACCCTCAGTGGCGCCCCCGAGGGAACTCAGGATGCACATAAACAGGATAATAGCTCTAGAAACTTAGGTGCACATCAAAGGAATGATTTCAAGGAGCCCAGACTTTTATCTTACCATAAATAGAAAAGCACTAAAATCCTTAACTTGAGAGGTCTGATTTTCTTGAATTAACAGTCATCTTTTGATGTTCCGACTACCTGGTCTTTGTGGCAAAACTCCTATATACCCTGGCTCCTCCCCTGCCTCTTTGGCGCAGTCTCTTGGAGCGGCCTCAGAGGCTGCCTCCCGGGCCCGAGTGTTCAGAAAGTCTGCTGAATAAAACTTAACTCTCAACTTTTAGGTTGTGCTTTTTTTTTTTTTCAGTTGACAGTCTTGGCGACCACAGAAAGACCCAGGGCAGATTTCTCTGCTTCGCCTGAGCTCTACAAGGATCCAGAGCCTTGGAACCAGCAAAGGCCTTTTGGGCCCATCTGTCTCCTCTGTGAGTCCAGACAAATTTGGGTGAATCTCTCCTGGTTCTAGGATTTCCCATTATTGGCTGATTACCCTAAGTTTTTTTTGATGATGTTAAACTCCTCTTTGGAAGTGTAGGTTATCCTTGAAATTCAGTTTCAAGAAGAGGTACCTGGGTTATCCTCAGTGAAAAGCACTGGGAGGATTTTGCTCAGTTTACACACTGAATGGTAGTATCCTCTGTTGAAAAGACTGGGAAGACTTTGAACTCTGAGTGAGGTTAGACTAGGTAATTAGAGATGATGCAGGAAAATGGATGTGGGGCGTGAGGAGGGCCGTGTCCCAGGTCTCGATTGAGCCCCTGGGACGTGCCCCATCAATTGTGGGTCCTTGGCTTCACGCAGGAAAGAATTCAAGTGCGAGCCACCGCTGAGTAAAGGTAGATTTATGTAGAGAGATACACGCTGCGTAGAGTGTAAGGCAAGAGAAAGGCAAGGAAAGAGGTGTGGGAATAGGGTGCTCAGGTTAAAGTAAAAGTAGGTACACACTCCACAGACGGAGTGCGGGCATTCTCTGAAGAGGAGGGAGCGAAAAAGGCACTAGGTGTGGTGTCAGTTTTTATGGGCTCAGCAGCTCCACATGCCTACAGGTGGGACCATTCCAACTACCCTGGGGAAGGGGCTGCGATTCCCAGGAATTGGGCCACTGCCCATTCTCTGGCCTTTTGGGGTTAGCCTTGGGACTGTCATGGCACCTGCGGGCATGTTATTGATCACACTGTTACAATGGGCATAAAACGAAACTCAAGGTCCACTAGAAGTCAAACCTCTTAGTCCCCAAGGCCAGCTCCCCCCCTGTCAGGAAGGGGGGGAAGGCGGCAGGGCGCAGCCACTCAAGGAAGGCCACAGCAGTTAGCATCAAAATGGTGAAGGATTCAACCCCCAGGAGGCCTTGAGGCTCAGGATGAAGAGCGATTTAACTTCTAGCAGATCTTGAGCTTCATCATACACCATTGTAATATATTAACATGGTGAATAACATGCCCACAGGAGCCATGGCAGTCCCGAGTCTGGCCACAAAAGGTCAGAGTGGGAAGCGGCCAACTTCCTGGGAACCCCAGCCCCTTCCCCAGGCTACTTGGACTGGTCCTTCCACTTATGAGCATATGAAGACATCAAGCCCATACAAACCAGCAACACGGTGCTTCATGGCAGCCCTCTCTCTCTCCCTCTTTAGAGACGGCCCACATTCTGTCTATGGAATGTGTACCTACTTTTAATTTGAGCACCCAACCCTCACATCTCGTGGCCTTTCTCTTGCCTTTCAGTGTATCTCTCTGAATAAATCTACCTTCACTCAATGGTGGCTCGCTCTTGAATTCTTCCCTGTGTGAAGCCAAGGACCCACATTTGGTGGGGCACGTCCCAGGGGCTCAACCGAGACCTGGGACACAGCCCTCCTTATGCCCCACATCTGTCTTCCTGCATCAGTTGAATCTCCCACCATTTTGGTGTTAAGTTGCTGTCATCCATTGAATGCCTGTGCCCTGCCCCCTTCCATCCTGTCTCAGGGGGAAGACCGGCCTTTTCCTTGAATTGGCTACTTTAATAGAGTTTGTTGAAATAAAACTGAAAACTTATGAGAGCTTTTCAGCACTGAAGACAGGACCCTCCTCCTGGCCAGCAGCAGGTGAAGGCCAGGGGTGAAGGCAAAGACCTCATGCCGTGCAGCTGTCCCTGTCGGGACACCCACTCATTTTAATTCAAGCTGGCCTATCAGGGATGCAAATAAGAACTGGCCGTCTGTAGTCTGAGCACCCACAGTGGGCTTATGCTCCCCAAGGGGACCTGAGACACCTGAGAGGCAGCTGAGAGTTTAGGAGTATAAAAGCAAACTAACAAACCAGCTTCCCTGATGTGAAAGCTGTTTGCTGATTCATTCTTTACTGAGAATAACTTTAACCCAGAGAAGGAGATAACAGGCTGATAATCTCAGAAGAATGGACAGATCCTGAAGAGTCGTTGAGGTTAAGAGGAATGGAACACCCTGTAAAACACCTTTTCTATAAAACCTCAAGACCACCAACCCCATGATGGGCTCACAGACTTTAAGGTGTCGACTGAAATGAATGCGCAGCCTAAAAGTTGAGAGTTACGTTTTATTTGGCAGCAGACTCGAGCCGGGATGACAGCCTCTCAGATGGCTCTGAGGGACTGCTCTGAAAAGGTAGAGGAGGAGCTAGGATATACAGGAGCTTTACAACAGAGACCAGGTAGCTGGAACAATAAAAGATTGCTTGTTATCTAAAGAAAACCAGGCATCTCAAGTTAAAGAATTTAGTGCTTTTCTATGTATGGGAGGAAGCAAACATTTGGGCTCAATGAATTCACTCCTTTGGCAAGCACCTAGCTATCTAGGGCCAGTATCCTGTCCTTTCTTATTCTGAGTCCCTCAGAGGGCACCATCGTGAGTGGCTGCAGAGGCTGGGCTGCAGGCATGTCTTCGCTGGAGGGTGGCAGCAGCGGCTGATGACTTGATGGCTTCAGCATTCTCTGTTTACTGATATGGTTTGCAGTATTTTTCTTTCATAGTCATTAGCCTGTTGTGACTCCCTTTGCCTGGCAAAACAATAAAGCTGTTCTTTTCTAGTTCTCCTAGAACTCTGCCTCTGAGTCTCAATTTGGCTGTGGGGGTACAGAGGCCGGTTTTCGGGCAAAGAGGACTTGGGGGTCAAAACCCTCAACCAGCACACTGGTCCATCACATGATCTTCGCTAGCGATTTTATTTCAACAAGTTAACCTCAGAATGGGAAATAAAGTTTTCAAAAACCAAAGAAAAAGGCATGACAGATTGCCAGGTTCCAACTAACACCCCAGCCAGTTTCATGTACAATATATATGGAAATTACACTCGCAAATACTTACTTGATTGGGGAAACAATACTAAAGGAGATCTCAACCTAAAATGGCCAAATTGGGGCTCTTTTGATTTTCCCAAACTAATTTTTTTTTGCATACACAGCTAGAAAAAAGCCAGCTGTAAGATCAAACAGACTGGAATGCTTATTTTGACTGGTATTTAGAAGCTTCTAAAAGGGAAAATGCTAAAGTACCTTCTTTGCAGGAAACCAACAAAAGGTTGCTTGAAACGACATCAGAATTTTAAAAAGCCGCTAACATTAATCCTGCCTCTCCCTCTGCAATTCCTTTATCTCATCTTTTATCTGAACTGCCTAACCCAGAGGCTCCCTCTCTCTCTCTTCCATCAGCCTGCTTCCGTGTGCTTTGCCTTCCCCAGTAAAGGACATAAAATCAGAAGTAATCATAGCCCCCTTTGAGGAGAAACCCACGATGGGAAGAGGCAAACTGTCCATGGTGCTTACACATTACACCCTGGCCCTGAACAGAACACAGAGCTTTAGCTAAGGAATTTCCTGAACCTGGCAAAGACCCACAAGGATTTGCTAAGGAATTTGAACTAACTAACCATCAGAACCTATGCTGGGGTTTTCAGATCGATATCAATTAATACAGCTATTAGTTTCTGGAAATAAACAAGGGAATGGATAGAGAAAGCAGGATGGAAAGGCTCCTTAATGGATTTTGATTTTCACAGCCTGCAGGCTCGAGCTGAATGCAAGGGATTAGCTCATACATTATCCCAGGGACTTTTCCAAAAGCTGTGGATTGGTCAAAGATTCAGCAACGTGAAAAAAGACTGGATGAATCAACTCCAGATTATGAGAGGTTTGAGAAAACATTTAAACAATATTCAAGCATGACGCCTGAATCATTCTTCAGCCACCAAAATGACCCTTACTTAACTCTGCCTTTTTAGAAGGCATAGATGAGGAATTGGCTATTCTAAGTAAAAGACACAATTTAGGTTGGTCTGCATTACATACAAACACCCTTGTCACACTGGCCAACCAACTTCCCAAAACTATTAGGAAGAAGGGAACGAATACATCTTTAAAAATTATGAAACTCCAGTTGTGTCAATTAAGTAATCAAGGTCAGTTGATAGATAACAAACACCTGTCCAATCCATGATTGACAAAGAAGCCTAGTATTTGCTTTTACTATAAAACAAACTAGGCCATCGGGGGGAGGGTACAGCTCAGTGGTAGAGCAGGTGCCTAGCAAGCATGAGGTCCTGGGTTCAATCCCCAGTATCTCCATAGGTATGACTGAGACATCCTGTACATTGGAAATTGACACATTGTAACTGACTATACTTCAACTTTAAACCCTACCAAAATCAAAGGCTCCCTCCCTCAGAGTAACACTTCTGTGCCAATGGTGGGGGTTTCTAATGCATCTATTAAGCTTCTAGGTCATTACTTTTAGAATTTTACTTAGGAGAACTTGAAGGAAGATACTTCTTGAGAAAGTGCTCCTATTCACCTAATAGGTACAGATTTACTAGAAACTTACGAAGCCCACAGCTCTCCTACTCCTAAGGGAGAAATGTTTTTAGACCTAAAAGAGCAATCAGAGTTTCTTCATCATATAATGTTTGTGACCCATGATGAAGGTGATGCTGAACAAGAAAAACTGTCAGGCTTAGTCCCTGAAGAATTATGGGCACTTGATCCTACTGATTGAGGGAGACTATATCCTGCATCACCCATTAAAATGATCATAGACCAGAATAAGCCTCCCTCCCCGATAGTCACAAATACCCAGTGAGACAAGAGGCTGTGGAGGCAATATCAGCTTAGATCAGGAAAGGGCTTATGGTCCTCACACCAGCCCTTGTAACACTCCCCTCCTGCCAGCTAAAAAACCTCATGGCAGAGGAGGGAGATTTGTACGAGACTGGACATGTGTCAATGTTATTATTATTGTTCACCATTCAGCAGTACCCAACCCTCATACCTTCCTGTACTAGATCCCTAGAAATAGTGGCCTCGTTTCTGTGACAGATCTCTGCAGCACAGTTTTTAGTATCCCTAGACATCCTGATGGCCAGCATCTTTGTGCCTTTGTTTGCCTTTGTTGCTGAATGAACAACATATGTGGACTGTGATGCCACAGGGCTACACTAAAAGCCCCACTTACCTTTCTCAGATATTAACAGCAGACTTAGATGATCTAGTTTTTCCTCAAAAGTCAGTTTTTTTGATAGTGAACAACAGGAGGATATTTTAATACACCATTCTCGGTATTCAAAGAAAAAGCAGACAAAAAAACTGAGCATATAAAAGGAAAAAACAACACAATTGACAAAAAATTTGAGCAACATAATTGACAGGCTTGATCTAGGAACACCAGGGGGAGGGTATAGCTCAAGTGGCAGAGTGCATGCTTGGCATGCACGAGGCCCTGGGTTCCGTCCCCAGTACCTCCTTTAAAAATAAATAATAAACCTAATTACCCTCCCCATGCCCCCCAAAAGAGCACTAAGAATGTTGAACCTCAACTGAAAGAATCTACATTCTTCCTAAGCCTATGTAAATCAGTCTTGATACAACATGTAGCTGACTTGCTGTTGTGTTCAACTTCTTTGGTAAATAATCAGCAAGACATCTTATACTTGCTTCAGAGTTTAGCTTCTAAGGGACATAAAGTGTCCAAAGAAAAACGACAATCATGTAAAGCTAATGTAACATATTTAGGCCATACGGTATCTAAGGAAGGGCTCTGAATGGACCGGACAGAGTGAAGGGCGACCTGGCGTTCCCGGCCCCTGAAACAGAAAGACAACTAAGGGGGCCTCTAGGCCTTGCGGCTACTGCGGGGAGTCCAGATTTTTCTTTAGTGGTTCAACCATTATATAATTTACTTAAACAAGACCAAACTGAACCTCTCTGCTGGGAAACAGAACATTCTAGAGCCAACGGAGACCCTAAATGGCCTTCTGGCATCCGAATTATGATTTATCCTTTTTTTCTCTTTGTACATGAACCCAAGGGCGTCACACTAGGAGTATTAACCCAACAGCACAGCGTACTACCTGCCGACAGGACATTACAGCCAGCAGCCGGATGCAGGGGCCCAGGGCCTCCCCACTCGTCTCCCAGCACACCACAGAAGAGACAGTCACAAGCCAGCCTCCCACAGGCTTTGCTCCCCACTCCACAAAGCGTTACCAAACTCTCACCACACACATCATCACTCAGCTTTGCTCTCCCCAGCAGGGGAGACACACTTAGCCCAGCCACCCTGCTCGCAGGAGAATCAGACGTCAACAGTGACAAGCATGACCGTATTAACTGACAATCTTTTACCTCCTAGGACTGACCTTTGAGAAAGTCCAGTGGATAATCTTGAATTTGTGTTACTCACTGATGGTTCACATCTGGGAGGACCACATGGAAAGTACCAGGCTGGCATCGCCATTGTTTCTCCAGTGTCTGTCCTTGACAATGCTCCCTTGCCTAATGTCTTTTCTGCCCAACAGGCTGAATTCACAGCTGTAACCAGAGTCTGTCGGTTGGCAAAGCAAAAGCTACTAATATTTACTCAGGCAACTGCTTTTTTTTTGGAGTGGTACATGACTTTGAAACAAAGCAGATTTTTAACATCCTCAGGACAGCCCGTCAAAAATGGGAAACAAGAAACAGAGTTATAGATTCAAGTCCGCTACCAGTGCACTTGCCATGATGAAGACATGGGTCACTCAAAGGCTGACGCTGCAGAAGCAGAAGGGAACTCTAGCTAATCATGCCGCCAAGACAGCAGTTCTACAAGACCATGGTGACCAACTAGCCACTGCCTTTCCCTCCCGGCCTCCCAGGAACCTTACTGACATATTAAAATTTCAGAAAAAGGCGCCAGATAAGGAAAAAGACACCTGGACACAGAAGGGAGGAAAATTCAGTTCTAACAAAAAGGTGTGGTTAGGCCCAAACAGGAAGCATATTCTTCCATTTGGAGTTCAATACCGACCGTATTTTATAATATGTTCATGAGGTAACTCATTGGAACCCAGATAAGATGGTGCCACGGGGTAAACAATATTTTTGGAAGCCTTCTTGCACTAAAGTTTGGAAGATATATTCAAGATGCAATATTTGTCCCAAATACAACCCAGGGAAGCCATCATATAATTCTCAAGGAAATTTTCCATTACCCGCGGGTCCTTCTGAAATAGGCAGATGGGTTTTATACAAAGGCCTCCCTCCCAACGTTATTAATACGTTATTGCTACGACTTGCATGTTTCACACTGGGTTGAGGCATTCCCATGTAGAAGGGTTACAGCACAATCAGCAGGGAAACTGATTTTAGAAAGAGTGATTCCTGTTGGAGGAGTCTCTTCAGGAATCCATACTGATAGAGGAACCCATTTTACTGGACAAACTGTTAAAGAAATTTGTAAGATTTGGCCAATTATGCAACATTTTCATTGTGCCTATCACCCCCAGTCTTCTGGGTTAGTAGAAAGGACAAATGGAACAATTAAAATCCAATTGGCTAAAAAACAAGTTTCTACTGTGTATCACAGGGAAGTATATTCAATATCTTATAGCAACCTATAATGAGAATGAATATGAAAATGAATATATGTATGTATATGTATGCCTAAAACATTATGCTGTACACCAGAAATTGATACAATACTGTAAACTGGCTATACTTCAATAAAAAAAAGAATGCAAAAAAAAAAAAAAAAAAACCCGCAAACCAACAACCCCAACTGGCTAAAATTATGGATGCTCATTCCTTACCTTGGCCTGAGGCCCTTCCATTGGTTCTCCTCAACCTCAGATCCACCTCTTTTGGCAAACATCATTTGTCTCACTTTGAGATTATCGTGGGGAGACCAATGAGATTGGATAAAGGATTATACGAACCTGTATTATTAAAGGGGGATATATTACATCATTGCAAAGGTTTAATTGAATTATTAACTGGACATTCTAAGCTTGTTTATGAAACTTATCACAGTAATCTATCCTCAAATGAAGACCAGATGCCTCATGACGTATATCCAGGAGATTATGTTCACTGGAAAGGGTATCATTTAAAGGACTTCCTCCAACCTAGATGGGCGGGCTCTTATCAGGTTCTTTTAACTAGCTCATGCACAGCAAAACTGAAGGGAATTGACTCTTGGATCCATATTTTCCACCTAAAAAGGGCCCCTGCACTGGACTGGTCTACAGAGAGACTGCTGACCTCAAACTCACCTTAGACAATGCTCTAATAGGAAAGAGGCATCAGCGCCAGGACTAAGGGGAGATGATGACATCAGAAGTAGCCAGCCGTCCCAAGATGCCAGACCTGACCCATATGATTATTTATAACCTTTTCTTCTTCATTTCTTGGACTTTTGCACATGAATCAAATGTTTTTCTATTGTGGGCACAATCCTATGCAATTTTTAGAAAACAATCTAATTGTTGGGTTTGTGGTCAACTGCCTGCATCCAGTACTTCTGGGTCACCTTGGTGGATTTCTCTTCTCCAAGGCTCTGATTGGATGGCCCTTAGGAAATTTATTTTAGAAGAACAAAATTATGGTTCTGTCCTGGCCACTATTGATATAACTAGGTGGGACCCCCTCACTTGGCCGATCAGACATACTTATTTTGACCCTGGCCATAAGTGTGAGTTTTCCCTTGAGGTTACTCAAGCTCAGTCAGAACAACGAGCTAAGTTTCAATCAAAAAATGTAACCTCTCATCTGTTAGGAGGGACCTTCACCCAGTTATGGGATGGGTTCATTTGGCTAGCACCAGGCTATGGTCGCCTAAGCTTAAAGGCCCCCCTGTGTTGGGGACAATTAAATTATACTAAAGATAACCAGCCTAACAACACCAGGAGGTTAGGCTGGGTGCCTTCTGAAAAATGCCAGTGTGTCATTTCCCTTAAAGACAGTGATTGGTATGGAACAGACTGGCTCAGGCGACCAGGGATACACTGAGTCACATCTAATGGAACTCAGTGGCTTTGTGGGTCCAACTTATGGCCTTGGCTTCTGCCAGGATGGATAGGAAGATGTACTTCAGGATTCCTTTGGGCTCAAGGCCACTTACGTGCTAATTTAGATACAACCCTAGCAAATTTACCATCAAGACAAGCCCAGTGGACCAAGAGATCTGTATTTCACTGGTGTGAGCGCTCAGCAACTATTTTTGTGCCTTCAGTAGGACTGGAAGATGTGATTTCCCATGTTGAAGCCTTAACAGAATTCACCCCAAAGGCCTTAAGTTATAGTAACCAGGCTGTTAGCCTACTAAATTCTGGGGTCTCTAAGGTGAGGACAGCTGTGTTACAAAACTGTATGGCCCCTGACATCCTGATAGCATCTCAAGGAGGCGCCCGTGCCATAATTCAGACTGAATGCTGTGCTTCCATACCAGATGCGTCCTCCAACAGAACGCATCTCGTGACCCACGTGAAAAGTCAGGTTGCTGCCTTAGGTGATCCACTTCCCAGCCTTGGCGATCTTTTGGGCAGCTGCCTTGTCTGCAGAAGCCCATGGCCTGAATCCCCACTTGCGGCTTCATGAATGTTACTAGCTGTGTTACTTACATCCTCTCTGCCTTACAAGCTTGTCATCGCTTACATTTCCCAACATGAAAGCAGGCCTCTGACAAAACTGGTGATGGCTGAGCATCTTGAGGAAATAAATCATACTTACAACTTTACATAGAATAACTGTAATACTGCGATTCTAGGTACGGGGAGAAGCAACAAGGGAAAACCTTTCCTGGATCATAGAAGATTAGTAAGACAGGCGATCCAGAGAATTTTTAGATTATCAACAGGGCCTGATCGAAAAATTCGTACCTTGAGTGGAATATAAACAGAATCTTCACCTGACTTAGCTATAAGTCTTCCTAGCACTGTGGGACAAAATTAGTCATTAAATGTTTTCAAAATATTGGTCGAATTTAGGATCAAGGGGGAGCGCTGTGAATGAAAATACTGCTTGCCATATCAGTGAACAAAGGATGCTGCTGCCATCAGCTACCACCGCTGCCCCCAACAGTGAGTGGAGGGAATTCAGGATGGAGACAAGTAGGTAGCCTGGCCTCTGCTGCCACCCCCAATGGTGCAGCCTGAGGGAACTCAGGATGTGAAAGAACAGGAGACTAGCCCCAGATAGCTAGGTGCACATCAAAGGAAAGATGTCAATGAACCCAGATTTTCACATCTTCCCATACATAGAAAAGTGCTAAATTTCTTGAGATATCTGGTTTTCTATAATTAACAGTAATCTTTTAATGTTCTGACTACCTGGTGTTTTTTGCAAAATCTCCTATATATTCTGGCTCCTCCCTTGCCTCTATGGAGCCGTCTCTTAGAGCCATCTGAGAGGCCACCTCCATGGGCTCGAATCCTCAGAAAGCCCGCTGACTAAAATGCAACTCTCAACTTTTAGGTTGTGCATGTCTTTCAGTCGACACTCCTGTGCATTGTGGATCTGGTGGGCAGGAGGGGTTCAGTATTCCCCAAATTCCTCTAGTATTTCCCATATTTATTTGACCCTGGAAGACTTTCATCTTGGAGCACCTCGTAGTACTAGTGTATGCAAACTCTGGGGACCCTACATCTGAATATATTCCCCACTCTGGGCTGTAACTGGAAGTGACATAGGATGGTGCCCTCTCCCTCCAATGAGATGCATTTTGGAGTCCATTAGGAGGAAGAGGGCCAGGGGTCATGCTCGCCATTTCCCATCCCTTTGGTTCCCCAGGCCTGTAGTGCAGGACTCAGCCTAGCAGAGCCCCCGCACCAGCTTGCTGGCAAAGCCATCCCCACAAGGAGGGCAAGGTGGTGGCCTGAATGCCTGTTTTCCTTTAGCACAGCTCAGCCCCTGCCCAGGTTTCTTGAGGTGGCTCAGTTCCTCTCCCCGCTGGGCCCTGCCTCCAGCCTTGCCAAGCTGACCCGACTATGGCGAACCCAGGATATAAGCCATATATTCACCAGGTTCCTGGATGGCCGGGGGCCCTAGTCAGCTTGGCCCACACTTCTTATCCCAAAGAACTCACTTACATGCCTCACCAGCACATCCTTTCCTTTCTGTTCCCCCAGATAGCCCATCCTGAAACCAGAAAGCAGCTCTGTGTTTCATCTCGAGAGAGAGAGAGTGCCTTTGTTCAGAAGAGTGGACAACTTTCCAGGCACGAGTGCAGGCCCAGATTATCAATAATACCTCTGTCCCTGCAAAGGTGTGCCAGACTCTGCCCATCAGGCACTCTTTGGCTGGGAAAGAGGCCTGATACGAACATGGGACAAAGAGGAAGCATCTGCTGTCTCCACCAAGTGCCAGACACACTGGAATGCTCACAGGCCGGGAGGATTTCAAGGACGGACAGCCAGCCAGCCAGGTGTTGGAGGGGCTGGGGAAGGGCTCAGAGACAGAACAGAGCTCGATCTAGGAGGACTGGTAGAGTTGTCTTTTAGTTTTTCTTTTTAAGAGCACTTTTGGTTTTTTCCCTCCTGATTATAAAATTACTGCATGATCATTGTACAAAACTTGAAAAATACAAAGCACCCCCCAAAACTAGAGGAAGAAAATAAGAACCACCCCTATTCCAAGTTTTTTCAATGCATATTTTTCAAATAAAAATATGTATTTTAGTAAAAAGTTGCATGAGTCTGTGAATATGTGTATATAAAACACATATGCACGCATATATAATCAGTGTACACAGATTCATCCTCATGGTTCTCAACCTTGGTTGTTCATAATAATCACTTCACATGCTTGTAAAAGCTACTGATGTCCAGACCCTTGAATAAGACGAGGTTGTCAGAGGCTGGGGAGATGGATGTATTAACTAGTTTGATTGTGGTGATCACAGTGTGTACGGCCATCAAACATCAAGTTGTACACCTTAAAAACATGTAATTCCATCTTGTTGATTACACTTCAATAAAGCTGGGAAAAATAAAATGACTGAGGCTTTTTAATCAGCACTTGCTGATAAAAAAGACATGAAATGTTCAAAGTCCACATGCATACAGAAAAAGACTCAGAGGTTGAGGTCCAACCTTGGTAGTTTTAAAACACCAGGGACGTCTGAATTTGCAGGCAAGTCTGAGAACCGCATCTATAAACGCTCTAGAGTAAGACGAACCCACCCATCCCGAGAGTGAGAACACTCAGGTCTCCCCCCTCCCCCGCCCCCGATGGCGAGAGCAAAGGGTCTAGGAGTTCATTCTCGCTCCTGCGGGGCACCACGTGTCCTGCCGGCAGCAGTATACGCTCCCTTGGCTGCATCTTGGGAGGCCAGTCTTGGGACCATGCCTGGTGAGATTGGGGTTTGTGCTGGAACCTGGCCTCGGTGAGCTGAGTTCAAGCCAGCAGGCAGGGTCAAGTCTTCAGTTCCTAAAGTGACTGCAGCTGCTAGACTGTGGTCATGCAGAGCAGTGAGCCTACATGGGTGGGCTTCTCACCTTCGAGCGTGGTCTTCAGGACGGGGCTTCAAGCCACTCTGAGTGGGATGCTTTTAAAATCCCTGATGGGTCAACTTCTGAGCAGTGGAGATTAGGGTGTGGTACACCAATAGCCCCAGGCACCAAGATGCCACTCCCAAAGCCTGGGGCCGCTCAGGAAGTGGGCATGGTTCAGTCTTGTGGGTCAAAAGGCTGAGGAAGGTTGAGGAAGGCTGAGGAAGGTGGGAGGCAGTGAGTGTGTTAGAGCAGGCAGATAGCTAGCTATGAGCAGAGAGGGGGGACACAGACCAAATGGCAGGAATTGGGCAGAAAGGAGGGGCACAAGCCAAATGCAAGAAATCACACATTATGTAAGCAGCAGGGGTCCCTGGGCAGAGAAAGAAAAGCGGGAACCTTGGGGCTGATAAAGGATCATGCTTTTTGGGGTGACAAGTGGCCTGGAGAAGAACATAGAAAGGTGAGAAAAGGCAGGAATTTCTAGTGTCCAAATGTAACCTTTTGCTCATTATGCCCTCATTTCAATAAAATTAGCCTTCCAAATCAGAAGTGCCCATCATGCACCGACCCCAGGACACTTCCGATTCAGACTAAATAAGGACAAAAATCCCTCCTCCCTTTGGGAAGGTGGAGTTGGGATGATAATCAGGGAACACGACCCCAAACCCCAGTAAATATTCCACCCACTCATTTTTACACCCTATGTAGCTAACTTGCCAAGGAAACTCAGGGCAGCCGCTCACCTGAGCCTGCCCGCTCTCCCCTTGAGAGTGTATCTATCCTTTAATAAATCCTCACTTTACTTTTTTTCACCACTACGTCTCATCTCTGAATTCTTTCTGGGACGGGACAAGAACCTGGAACACCGGTTGCATCTATTGGCAACAAGTGTGCCTGGAAAGGTGAGGGCACAGGTGACTGGTGGCACAGGGCAGTCTGGAGGCGGGGGCTGAGGGCTCTGCTCTAGCTGCTGTCACGGGGAGTAGAGCAAGGGTCCTTCACTTATTTCTTTGGGGAGAGGTGAGCCCTAGGTGACTCTCAGTCTGGGGTCTTAAGCCCAAGGGATGACAAATCACAGCGGTCTTAGTGATCAGGTCTTTCTGGTTCCATGGTCAAGAAGTCAGGGGAATTCTGGGGCAGGAACTGCCCAAGATCCCCTTCACTGACCTGAAACACCCCTCCACACCCTCCTCTGCCTCCTCCACACCTCCTCCCCCTCTGCCTCCCCTGAGACCTATCAAAGCGACTCATTTTCAGAACAGCGAGGATCTATCTATCCATCCCAGGTGATCCATCTTCCAGAAGAATGGGGCCAACTCACTGTTCCCTTCCATCACTAACTTACTTTACTCACTCCTACTCTAAAGTGATTCTTCAGCAAACCAGGAGAAGCTGTTACACAGGAACCTCTTTCTGGGTAGAGCATTTGGCTACCAAAACTGCTGTGGCTTCTTGTCAACAACCATTATGATAGCATCACGTTCTCACACCTTTCAAAACATTTTCAGTAAGTACATAGCATTCTCTCACACACAGACCATACATCATGTGTGTGTGCCCCATTGTTTTATTTAGACTGTCTCCAGTTTTGCACTTTTGTAAATAAAGATATTTTAAACCCCCTCGCACATGAATCCTTGTGATAAGTATGGGATTTTTGGTGGGGGTTAGGGATAGTACTTCAGTGTGAGAAACAGAACAGGTGGCAAATATGAGAGGTGGCAAAAATATAAGGCAAGTTCAGAGGACCCACGGGTCCTAAGAAGTCCCTGAATTCAAAGTGATACTAAATACATTTACTTGGCACAGGACAGACCCTGACCAATCAGAATCAAGGTTAGCTGTGGGAGCAGAGCAGGGTTCTGGAGGTTCCCTGCTGGACCACGCACCATCCCTTTGGATAACAGATTATGGAAAGTGGAGAGAGCCTGGGGCACCTGGGCTCAGGAAAGTGGCTATTTACCAATTGATAAGGAAGTATTTTGATATTTTAGTAACTGAATAGCAATAACAGAGATTGCAGCTAAATATCAACTCAGACATTCACAGCAGCACTACATACAGCTGTAGGATACCTCATGCCCTTCCCAGAGCTTTTCTCAGCTAACATGTCATGCATCCTAGTGATGGTGAGGACAAATGTTTCTTGGCTTCCTTGTATGGCAAGTGGGGAAAGCAAGACACAGAGAAGGGTTTACAACGTTCTCTGCAGACTCAAGGAAGTCGTTGGTCACACTGGGAATAGAACATGAGCCTCGTGAAGCTGAATCACTCTGAATGGAGCTGTCTCCTGCCAGACTCCCATTTTCACAGGGAGTGATAATATGAGCGTCATAGAGCTTTATATATATAATATATATATATATATATATAAATATAAACATAAATACATATATATATATATAAAAATATATAAAGCTCTATGACACTCTGGCTAGGCGCTTAGAGAAATGAATGTCTTTCACAGGAAAATAAGAAAACAGGTTTTAGAAGTGTTGTCCTGACTCACAAAGCCCTCATTTTCCACACCCACCTGTGTCCACACAGTCAGATCCAGAGGGACTTCAAATGAGTTGAAGCCTTTATTTTTCTTTTGCAAACTGTCACTCTCCTACTCAACAAACAAGCCTTCACATTCACATGTAAGGCGATTCCTTCTTAGTGAGGAGGTGGCGGGAAAGGTGTTCATCTGTATGCTCTGGGGGAGCTCTTGAGGGGACTAAGCTCTGGGACCTCCTGGCTCCCAGGGTCATGAGTCTCCCTTTTGGTATAATCCTTAACCCACCTCTACCACGTGGCGGGGGTAGGGGGTGCCCAGGAACATACTTAATCCACTGAAAATGAAGTGAAATGAAAGAACATAATGTATTCTTAGTATCAGGTGTAGGCAGTGGACGTTTCTGTGTTTAGTCCAGGATAACACTGCCCGTTGGGATACGGCATCTAGCGACCTCACTTGCACGGACATACTCCCCAGGGGTCATTTCCACATCCATGAGTTACGCCCTCTGGTCCTCATGGTTCAAGTGGTATGTTGAGTCAGTGCTCCTGTCAAAGTTAAAACCATACCAGACAAAGCAAGGAAGACTTTACTCAAGACTGTTGTAACAGAGGAGAGAGGGTGAACTCAACACCACTGATACAGAGAGCTGAGGATTTTTTTTTCAATTGAAGTAGAATTGATTCAGAATATTATATTAGTTTCAGGCGTATAACATAGTAACGTGACATTTTTCTAGACTATATTCCGTACAAAGTTATTATAAAATACAGTTACTATAAAATACTTGTGCTGTACATTACAGCCTCATAAGTTACTTATTTTATACCTAGTAGTCTGTACCTCGTAATTGCCTTCTCCTATCTTGTTCCTCCCACTTTACCTCTCTCCTCTGGTAACCACTAGTTTGTTCTCTGTATCTGTGAGTCTGGTTTTGTTTTGTTATATTTGTTTATTTGTTTTATTTTTTAGATTCTATATATTAGTGAAAACACAGTATTTGTCTTTCTCTGACTTATTTCACGAAGCGTAATACCTCCAGGTCCACCCATGTTGTTGCAAATGGCAAAATTTTGTTCTTTTTATGGCTGAATAATATTCCATTGTGTATATATACCACATCTTGTTTACCCATTCATCTGTTGATGGGCCCTTAGGTTTTTTCCATATTTTGGCTATTGTAAACCATGCTGCTATGGACATTCAGGTACATGTATCTTTTTGAATTAGTGTTTTCATTTTCTTGGATAAATACCCAAGAGTGGAACTGTGGGACTGTACAGTAGAGCTGGAGAGGTTTTAAGAGCTGGGGTGGGGGGAATCTTAGGCCACCTGTGTTTGGCATTCACAAACGAGTAGGGGAGGGTACAGCTCAAGTGGTAAAGCACATGCCTAGCATGTGCAAGGTCCTGGGTTCAATCCCTAGTACCTTCTCTGAAAATAACCAAATAAACAAATCTAATTACCTCCCCTAGCCAAGAAAAAAAAACACACACACACAAATGGAGTAAAGTGTCCACCAGAGTCAGGTGCCTACCTCTCACAGAGACTGGGAAATAAAAGTGCTCTCTATTACCTTTGGAGTTTTCATTTCAAAAACATGATTTCTAGTCCTTGAGAAAGACACTTCCTGGGCTGAATGACTGGCAAGAGGTTAGAAAGTCTGCATATGTTTCAAAGGTGCAGGGTAAGAATTTACAAGTGCAAGTTTTCTAAATTAAATGTTCTTTAAAAAGGGAAGTCAGTGGCTTATATTCAGAAAGAAACCTGTCTAAAGTTCATCCAAACCGAGGGGAATATTAAGGCCATCTGGGTTGCCCTCTAAGGTGATCCACAAATGCACCACAAAATTTATGTCTGCTGCTTGAGAAGGGCCTTCACCCAGTGATACATGAAGTTGGAAATTTTAGGTCCCTGTGTGAGTACCTTCTTACAAAGAGCCCACTGCAATGAGCTCACAAATGTCTCCTTTCAATGCCCTCACCCCACAGTATTTTCACTGATGAATGTTTACTGAAACATTTATAAAGCATCGATTTGGTGCCAGGGACCATTTCAGGTATGAAAAAGGTGGAAACATCTCCTCAGAGAGACCTCACAGGACTGAAGGAGAGAGGTGAGTACATGAACATTTCAGCTATAATCGAAGAGCCCCTCAGAAGTTAAACATGGAGTCACCACTGGATCCAACAATTCTGCGCCTAGGTATCACCCGACAGAAATGAAGGCACATGCCCACCTGAAAACCTGTGCAAGAATTTTCACAGCAGCATCATTCATAGCCAAAAGGTAGAAACAACCCAAGTGTCCCTTAATTCGTGAGTGGATAAATAAAATACGGTGTATCCGTACAACAGGGTGTTTTTCAGCGATGAAAAGAACGAGGCACTGATGCAAGCTACAACTGCATGGACCTTGGACACGGTCTTCAGAGTGAAAGAAGCCAGTCACAGAAGGCTACCAATCGTATGACTCCACTTAGAAGAAATGTCCAGAATAGGCGAGTCCACAGGGACAGAAGCAGATTAGTGGTTGCCCAGGGGTTTAGGGAAAATGAGGAGTGATTGCTAATGCATATGGAGGTTCTTTTTTGGGGTGATAAGTGTTCTGAAAGTGATTGTCAGGATAGTTTAGTACATTCACAAAATTTTATCGTGGTGGAAGAACGAGAAGAGCACTGGACCTGACACCAGAAGACCTGGTCTGAATCTCTAAATCATCGGACTTGATTTGTCCAATTACATGTCCTTCAAACTTTCTCTTCTTTCTGTTTTCTCCACCTTTTTGAATTGGTCTCCCCATCCATCCAGTTATCTAAACAAGAAACTCAGGAGCCATCAGAATTGCACACCTTCCAATGCTTCACTGCCTCCAGCTAGTGAGTCATCACCTCTTATTGATTCTATTTCTTCAATCTTTCTAAATGCTCTGTTCTCTCCGTTCCTGCTCCTCCCATCTTTGGCCGACATCTTCTGTCACCTGGACTACTCCAACAGCCTTCTCTAAGTCTTCTGTTGCTTTAGGCTAGTCCCTCTCAACCTCACATCGTGGGTGTGGTGTTCCTTTAAAAAAAAACCCTCATGCCACTCCCCTGCTCTAAATCACAGAACGGTTAATTACTGCGCCACGGTAGCAAACACATACGCAATGCTCTGTGAGTGCCAGGCACTGTTCTAAGAACCGAGGCTGCATTGACTCCAATCCTTACATCAGTCTACGTGACAGAGGAGGGAACTGGGCACAGAGAGGTAAAATGACGTGCTGACGGCCATGCAGTTGGGATTGAACAGGGGGATTGGCCCCAGGGCCTGTGCTTACAGCTGTCAGAGCCCACCTCCAGCCCCCCGACCCACTCCTGTCCTCTGGTATCACTGCAGTGCCTGCTTTAGTCCCCTGGGCCTTCTGGCAATGCCTTCCATCTAACTGGGCTCCGGAAACCCTTGTCCTTAAAGACTCATCTCAGCCATCACTGCTTCTTTAAAGTCTTCCTGACCCCACACCCACCCTACGACCCCAATAGATGAGTATCTTGACACTGTTTTCATTTTGTGTAATATATATGCATTTTTGTGTTTTTTGAGACATCAGTCACATACCATGCAATTCATCCACTTAGCGTGTACTATTCAGTGGGCTTCAGTATATTCACAAAATTATGGTTGTATTAGAATCATGCCTTTGCCTTGAGGTGGGGGACGTGATACTCTGGGATATAACACCACGAGGAGGCCACTTCTGCAGCACAGCCAGCCGTGGTGAGCAGACCCAGAGGCGGGGGGGCTGCAGGTGCAAGAGGGGGAAAGAGGGAGCGAAGTGTGGACGCCGATGGGTCTGGAGAGAGAGAAAGTTCTGAAGGAACTGAGAGATTATACTTAGAGACCAGCTATGGTCTCCAGAAATGGTCTTAGAGCAGACCAGTGTAACTGGTAGAAATCTCAGGTGACCAGCTTATGTAAGCTTATTTTTCCAGAACTGAGTTCACATCCCATTTCAAGCCTCCATCCTCTATTCAGCGATTTCTGGATCTCCTGCCGTTTTCTTCCTGGCTGGGTCTGAGAGGACTTCCTGGGGTTTGAGATTCTTCCCCAAACCTTTCTGCGGGGACAGTGGATGCAGTGTCCAACCTGGGGCGGAAGCTACTTCAGAGATGTCAGACAGGCTTACCAAAAGCTGGTTAGCCAGTGACTAGCACAGGTGCCTGGCTTAGAGAAGGGGTTTGATGAATATTCATGGTTGAAATGAATGGAACTAAAAAAGGCAGCAAGAATTAAGGTATTTCACACAGCCACTTCCCCACCCCACGAGTCCCCTCAAAGTTGCTCTGTCCTGTGGCCCTTCCCTCTTCTAGGTGACGGCTGGTTAATCCTGACAGCTGACTCCTTGGTGACGTGCCCTCACGGGTGTTGCCCCTCCTGGTCGATCATGCAGGGCCCACCCCCATCTGGTTAAGGGGGGGGTCAACCGGTGTCGAAGGGAAGCCCTCTGTGTGCTTCCGGCCACCACAAGCTGGCGCAGGTGTCCCCAGCACTTTCCTCCACTGGAAAACAACCCATTTTTGCTTGCTCTGTCTTGGTTATTTTTCTGTTACTAACATTCTGTTCCTGTCAGTGGGCCAAGCACCTGTGGGGAGTAACTACACATGTCTAATGGAAGGGGCGCTTCATGTAGTGGGTCTAGCGATGGTCACCGTTAGGATGATTCTAAACAATGCCTGCAGGCAACTCTTCTGGATGGTTAGAAATAAATGACAAAGTCAAGATGCAAGCTTCGAAGGGACTGGGCTCTGAGGACCCCATGGGGCTCTGATTCCTTCATTCCCATTTCTGGGAGCGCGTTTCCTCCCCAACACGGGTGGGCCTTTGAGAGGTACGCCCAGCGGTGGGGCTCTTCACATACAGACTGCCTCTCTTCCTCAATGTCTTGAAAAGGCGCTGGGACCCCAGGCCAAGGGGTCTATCCTTTGCTTGACAGCGAGCAGCGGCTGGGGATGCGTCCAGGTGGGGAGTGCCGCCAGGATGGCCCACGAGTCAGTGTGAGTGTCACTCTGATGGGGGTCTTCCAGTCTCTGCAGCCCCTCCCGGCCTGATCCCTGAGCCGGAGTCCCCCATGACGCCCTCCTTCTCCCCCAGCATGCTTCAGCCCCCAGAGCCAGAGGCCCCACCTCCCCTGAAGCAGATGCCAGGAGCTCTCTGAAACTCGCCCTTCGTCTTTGGAATTCTGACTCTGAGGCCAGGCATTCCAATAGCAACTCCTTGGGTGCAGACCTTGGAAAGGCCACTTCAGGACTGTCCCAGCCGGGGCCCCGGTGACAGGCTCTGCTTCTGTGAGGTTCGCAAGGTGCCAAAAACATCTCTGGTGCTCCAGAAGGAGCAGCCAATGGAAGCCACAGCCGGGACCCCTCCCACTCCCCTCGGTGGTATCCCGGCCTCCTCTCTCTCTCTCTCTCTCTCATCCTGCCTGAACAGGAGTGAGGACCAGCAGCCACAGGGTCTACAGAACCCTCTCTGCCCATCATTCCCAGATGGAGCCTCAGCCTTTCCAAACATGGCCTGGAGATAGCTGGTCCTCACCTCCTGCCTCTCGGCTGCGGTGCTCCTCTCCAGTGAGTATGGGGAGGCCCCAGGATGACCCTGGTGTCAGGTGTCAGGTGAGGCTGCACAGGTGGCCCTGGCAGAGCGGGGTGCTTGTTGTTAAGAGGGCTGTGCCTGGGTGTGTGTGTGTGTGTATTTAGGTGTGTAGGTGTGTGTATAACACAGCATAGCACAGAGGAAAAAGAGTGCCTGGTGGTTTCTGAGGGAGATCGGCTCTGTGGCTGGTATTTGAGGCACCAAGGAAAGTCACAGAGCCTGGGGAGGGCCGTCCCAGCCCGGCTCGGGGTGCGGGCTCCTCCCGGGGTGCTGCCGCCCTCACGCTGTGCTCTCACCCCACAGTGCTGCAGGAGGGGACCGGTGTGTCGGTGGGCACCAGGTAGGTGGGAGGACAAGAGGCCCAGGAATGTGAGGCCCAGGGGTGCAGGGCAGAGGGGCTGGCTCCTGCGGCAGCCCTGCTGAGCCCCCACTGGTTGTGACTGGCATCTCTCGGGTTTCAGGTGTGGAAGAGATTTTCATGCGGGAATCAGATGCCTCAAATTTCCTTAAGAAGCGTGACAAGCGGTCCCCCAAATCCCAAGATGAGGTCAATAGTAAGGATGCTGGAGGCCTGCCTTCTGCTCTCGCCTCCTCTCCTGTCCCTTCTCTGTCCCACAGTCAGCTGGGCTGCGGGGACCGCCAGGGACCCAGGGCTCAACCTAGGCCCTTGGTTATCAAAGTGACTGAAGCTCTGAATTAGAAGTTACACGTTTCCTCAACTGGAGGTCAGTCTTTGGCTATGCTGTCGGCATAAGGAACAGAGAGAGACAGCGCCACATAAAATGCACTTCAGTGATGGACTGCATCTCAATGTCTGAATTAAAAGTGTCGGGGGGAAATATGTGTTCTGGTCGAGAGGGGACACAATAACCGGGGGTAATCCATGGTACGCCCTTCCAGGCAAGAGGGTGGCGCTGCCGGCAGGGAGAGGGCACAAGGGACTGCGGGCAGGGAGAGGGCACAAGGGACTGTGAGCAGGGAATGTGGGTTTGGTGACAGCTTTGCTGCTAAGTGGCCTTGACCTTCCTCTCCTTGAGCCCAAGTTTCCTTATTTATAAGTCCTTGAAAGAGTGGTGTTCAGCCAGCAGTGTTTGCAAAAGTTTTCACTTCCAATGCATTTGGGAGGCTTTTGAGTTTGGAAGCATGTCTCCTTCTCAGCCTGGAGCGGGCCCTGGTGTCCCCTGCCTGGCAGGGACTCTCATTTTCATGACCTTCTGACCCTTGAAGGCATTTGAGCTTTCTGCCCTTGAACTAGATTCTTCCAAGGACCCTGGGCTCTGACCGTCTCTGAGTCCAAGTCCTGCTTCATCACTTGCGTGTGGGTCTGAATAAACTCTGTACCTCTCGGCACACTCAGCAAGGTCACTTACTCAGTGAAAACAGCAAGACTGTTTTCAAATGATGGGCAAGAAGCAGTATGGAACTTGGGCAGCTCCTGATGGAAATGAGAGAAGCAACCTTCTGGCAGACTTCCAGGAGGAACAGGCGTGAATTTAGGAGGCAAAGAGTTTCCATCCTCCAAGCAGATTCAGAACAGCGAGGCACGTGATGAAGCCAGGGGTCTGTCCCCCGGGACGGAAGCTCAGTGTGTCAGTCGTGGGGTCCCTGGTGAACACCTAGGATGCACCTGAGTTCATCTGCTGTCACCTGGTCAACTCCAGTGATGGGCAGGAGCAATGCCCAGTTGTGTCTCAGGTCCACTGAAGGCAAATGACACTTTGATAAACTTGAATTTGGAACAAGAAAACAGGCATCTCCTGTCTCTAAGCTTCTGGGTAAACACGCAGATTACTTTAGGGAGGAAAGAACTAATCCGAGGAAATGCATGTTCCTGAGTAGGGATGTAGCCTATGCAGAGGGTGCATAGTATAAAAATAGCACCTTGTCCAGAGATTTAAATTCTTATTCATTGCCGAGTCACAGGTCCAATTTGTGACACCTCTAAAAAGGCAATTTGGGAAGATGGTTTCCTTTCTGGAGTACACAGAAATGGAGAATGCTTCTTTAGGAGTTGGTGGTGGCTTGTTAAGCACCTGCTTCCTAGACTCTTAAGCCTCTAAGCCCTCTGTCCTGCCCTGCCGGCTACTTGACCCTCTGCCGGCAGCTTTCTGGTACCTGGAGCCTTAAGCAACATCGGAGCTTACAGTGGGTTGTAAGGGGGATGCTGCGTGCAAGGCATGTTCTGGGTCAGTCCCAGCTCTGCCCTGACCAGCTGTGTGACCTTGATTAGGTCACTATACCTCTCCGAGCCTGAAGCCTGTCCGAAGAAATGTGGGGGTGTGGGGCAAGGGGCGTGGTACGGGGAAGGACTGGATGGAGTACCAATCCCTTCTGCCAGACGAAAGACGCACACAGCTATGTAGCTAACGGCGCAAGTGTGGGAAACACGTGGGAGCTTCCTAAGGAATTCGCACTGAGACCAGCTCACAGTTGACGTGATTTTTAACCTGAGTTAAATTAAGTCATATAAAATAATATCAATAACCAGTATTTACATAATGTGATTATTATCGGAGGCTCCTACTTTCAAGGAGGATTGGAGATGGTTAATGGTACTGTCGTCTCACGAAGACATGTTTCAGGTTGCTTCTCCCATCACCCTGTCATGTGGGTGGGACAGGAAACCAGCGTCCTGCCTCAGTTTCTCTGCTTCCATCATCAGCGCCCCCACCTTGTACCACGTAGCTGGTGGGGACAGCAGCACCTCAGTCTCCCTGCTTTGACGTGAGGGAACCCCACCGTGGGAGAGTGAGGCATCGAGGGACCAGTCCTCCTGTACCACCCATGGCCTTCCTGCCTTTGTGGATTTTTCCAGCTAAAGCCCAGTTGAAAGAAATGCTTTATGACTAACAGAGCTTTAAATAAGCTCCTCCAGACAACCACAGGTCTCACACCAAAGAGATCAATGTGAAGACTTGAGGGCAGAAATGGATGAACCTAGAAACTGGTTTATTTTACATCTAAAAATCTTAAATCTAGATTGTTGGGGAGGCGCTAAATTAGAGCAGGTGAGGAACAGCTGCACCGGCTGGTGAGGGGGACATGGTAGCTGAGGTGGCCGCCCCCACCCCAACCCCTCGGCAAGCGTCCCTGCTCAGCAGCCAAGGAACGGTCACCATATTCATGTGCTCTCACAGACAGTTTTGTGTTATCACTGGGGTATTTCTTCCAATGAGAGGTGCACCTCCAATTTTACAATGTGGAACTGAGATTCCTCCTAAGAAGGTTTACAGCCAACTTACTGGAATACATTGTCTCACAAAGTAAGGAATACCTGTGGTTGGTATTTTCATCATCAGGGAGTTTACCTCATCACCCCATATCCTGTACTAGTTACCCACTGCTGTGTAACAAATGAGCCCCAAGTTTAGCAGCTTGAAACAACTAACATTTATTGTCTCACAGTTTCTGGGGTCTGAGTACGGCTTGGCTGGTAGCCTTGAGCTCAGGGTCTCTCGAGAGGCTGCAGTCAAGCTGGTGGCTGGGGCTGCATTCATTTCAAGGCCTGACAGTGAGATTTGCTTTCAAGCTCATGCATGTGGCTGTTGGCAAGCTCCAGGTCCTAGGGACTACTGGTCAAGGACACCAGTTCTTTGCCATGAATGGGCCTCCCCACTGGATGGCTTACATCATGGCAGCTGGCTTCCCTCAGAGCGAGAGCAAAAGTGAGAGGCAGACCAACCCAAGACAGAAGCCACAGTCCTGTTTGTAACCTAATCTCGTAAGTCATGTTCCACTTTTGCCATGTTCCGTCCTTGAGAAGCCAGTCAGCAGGCTAGCCCACGCCGCCGAGGGGAGGGACTCACCCAAGGGCGTGACTATCGGGGTCATCTTAGATCCCCCACCACGTGCCATCACTGTGCCCGGTGGGGATTCTCATCATAGCGGCCTGAATGCTGGGTGCAACTTATCTTTATATCTTTCCCCTTAAGTGGACCACAGACCTCGTGGGCAGAATCTTTCGTGCCTTTTTAATCCCAGGGCTTAGCATGCATTTTGGCTGTGACAGGTGCTCAAGGCTGCTGAACGGACTTGCAGGTATTAGTGTGAAATTAACGTTAGGTGGGTTATGCCCTCATGGAATTCATTTTTGATCACCGGGTTTTCAATTTCCGAGAGGCCCAGCATACTTGGATAGATACACCACTCATCCTACGAGGGAAGCTAAACTGTGTCACCTTTTGGGGAGGGTCTCAATCCCCTCACCCACAAAACGAGGCAGCTGGATGAGATGACCCCCACGTCCCGCAGGTTTTAAAGTCTATGTCAGGAGTGAACCATCACTCTCACCCCCGCGCAAGCAGCCCCTTCCCCACTCATGCAAGGGCTTAGGCGGAATGACTGGTGTTCCCCTAAACACGTGCAGCTGTCCCTACTCTTGGGGGCAACTCTTGCCTCTTCCCCCCTTTCCCAGTGGAGAACAGGCAGCGGCTGCGGGCTGACGAGCTGCGGAGAGCATCATGAGGAACAGAGGAACGAGTCTGAGAACTTCGCAGAGGAGCAAAACGACGGTAAGAGCTCTTCCACCAGCGTCTTCGCGGGGAGCAGGGCTTTGTGGGAGAAGCACGCAATCCGCCTGCACTCCTCCCTAGATTTGTATCAGAGGAGGGAGGTAAGAACCGCTCTGCTTTAAATTCCTTTCTATGGGAGTCTTGGAAAAAAAAAGAGAAAGGCACAAAAATGGCTATAGAACTTGAGAAGCATGGAGAGCACAGAACACCTAGGGCACCACTGGATTGGGGCCATAAGACTGGGTGAGTTTCTGGTTGGTATGTTCTCTTCCCACTTGGGGTCACCGTGGTGGCCTGCGTTGTCTTAGCACCCGCACTAGTGGCTTAGCTCCCGTGGAAGCTGGGTTGGGAGGATTTCAAACTCACTTTCAAGTGGCTTGGATTTACACCAATGTCACGGCTCTGGGAACGCAGGCCTTTGTTTACCTAGTCAACATCTGGGGACTGGTGGAAGCAAACCAGGACAACTGAACTCAGAAAGCACTGGTCACAGAGCCTCCTGGACACTCCCCACCGCCAGCATCAACATCTACAGCCCACCTGAAGGCCCCCCTCACCCACAGCATCGGGCCCTTGCAACGTGCTTCCTCACCGGCTGCTGCGAGCGTCTTGTTTGCTAAGCCTCCGCCTTTGCAGAGGTGTCTCTCCCAATCCCACCCTCTCGCCTTGGGAGACAGGGCCCCAGCCTCCCCGACCCCCACCGCGAGTGCTGATTTCACTGA
The DNA here is from genome assembly GCF_048773025.1 of Camelus bactrianus. Taxonomy (NCBI): domain Eukaryota; kingdom Metazoa; phylum Chordata; class Mammalia; order Artiodactyla; family Camelidae; genus Camelus; species Camelus bactrianus. Next base: position 9,491,806 of record NC_133573.1, read on the forward strand.
GGCCTCTGGGTGTGGGCATGGGTGCGGGTAGAGGAAGGCTCTACTTAGGAACCACAGCCTCCCACGGGGGATGGGGTTTGACTGTGTACCTAGTAAGTGTCCTTACACGTCGCCCACAGCAAAAAACCCATAGAACATTTAGCAGGGACCAGACCAGGTAGGCCGTTGTGTGTGTGTTATTACTTTTTTGGTCTTTCCTGAAAATTCAAGATTGAAATGCTCCTGACTAAGGTCCAGGAGGCATGTGAGCTTGGACATAAGGCCCTAGTTAAGGTGACCTTTGTTAGAGAAAGTCCACAATCTCAGTTCTCAAGTAGTCAGCCCCCTCGCTCGCCTGCTCTGGTGGATTTGGGAGGCAACACGCTCGCAAGGTGCCTCTTAGTGAGAAGGACACAGCCACTAGGCACCAGGTGGAGGCAGGCGGTGCCACAGCCTTGCAGGTGGCGCCTGGCTGCAACCTGCAGACAGATGTTGGGCAGGATCCTGGCAAGCTGAACATCCTAGAAAAAACTCAGACTGCTGTAACTCAGAGGCAAATACTTCTGCTGGAGATTTGTTTACCTTGGTGGACAGCTTGGGGAGAAGCATTTAAAAAATGAGAATGTGGCTTCTAAAATTCCTTCAGTGGTTTTTTCCCCCAAATTCATGGTATTAATAACAGCGTTTTATTTTGTGCAGTTTAAAATGTTTCAGGTCCAAATCCCTAGCATCTGGGTGGAAAACATTCAGTTTTCTCTTACATGATGAATTAGGATGAAGGGTTAGGCATGTAAAGGATGACCGATCCTCCGCCAATACCAGCAGAGACGAAGGCCGGGGGCCTCAGGCCTTGCCCACAAAGAGGAAGATGCTGCAGGGCAGGCCACAGGCCTCTGGCAGCTGCAGCGACAGCAGCCGTCGTCGTTGCCCGAGCGCTGGCTCTGCCGGGTGCGGCACCAAACCTTGTCATCCATGTGACCAGCCTCTCAGGTCTCACAATTTCCATTTTACAGTTTCAGAACTTGGGCTTAAAAAGGATACGTGAATACTCATGGAGACAAAGCTAGTAAGGGATTTAAACGAAGGCGTGTTTGCCAGCGAAGCCCGGGTTCTTGTAGATGAAGGATGACCAGACGTGCAGAGGTCTTGAGGGACTTCTTCAATCCGAGGCCGGGCCCACGAGGACGCAGGGAGGGAGGCGGGGCGTGCAGAGGCCCAGAGGGTTCTCCCCAGAGCCTGACAGAGGCAGGAGGCATCGAGGTGCAGCAGGCCGAGCCTCTGCCTGAGGGTAAATGCTGCCCAAGGCGAAACTCCTCTTGCCTCTGCCCCAGGACAGGCCACTGCACGGTGACCAGGTTGCTGGAAACCTCCACCGTGGGCAGTGCTCAGAGCCCTTCTCTGGGGCCCCCACACTCTCTCGGTCAGGACCCTGGGTTCAGTTAGGTAACTTGACCTGATGATGTCACCAATTTTCGGAATACCTGATGGCACTTGGATGCCCGCCCTCTCCCCGAGGTACTTGCTGCATAAGAGCGAATGCTGAGAGATTACCATAGGTGACTGGAAGGACTCGAGTTCCAGTGGAGGAATATCTGGTGGTCTGGAGAGAGATTTCTGGACAAGAGTGACCTTCCTGAGGGCCTGAATACCCCATCTTTATCAAAGGCCCCTCTGCCAACCCACCCAGGACACTGGCCCTCATCTGGGGAAGAGGTGGCAGGGTTAGAGAGTCACTCGGCTCAGTCCTGGCTCCTGGTTGTAACTCTCCTTAAAACCGCCAGTGTCACAAGGCAAAAATAACATTGAGTTCTGCTCTGAAAGCTCCGGGATAAGCAGTGTGCTGAGCTTCCACTTGTAAGGCCTACCTGGTGGCCCAGGTCTGCTTCCACCTTCAAAGCCAGAAGCCTGGGTCAGACCAGCTGAGGTTGGCCACATGACATCTTGTCACAAGTGCTCCCTACACGAAGGCCACAGGGTCCAGGCCTTGGGTCTTTACCAGGGAAATCTCCCCTTAGACTAAATGAAATGGTCTAAGAAGAGTCTGGCTTGACCTGGAGATAAAAAAATCAACTTCTTTGTCAAAAATCATATTCTCAAGACTGGCGAAGAGCAGCTGCTCCATGTGGCCCGAGAAAGGTCCGAAGGCTCACACCCAGAGCCCCAGCCTGGCCTGGCTGGGCTCCAGGCTGGCCCTGAGACACCGCGTCCCTGAGAGGACTCTCAGCGCCCGGGGCAGCACTGACCCCAGGCTCACACAGAAGGAAGCGTTCCCAGCAGACACGGTGCCTCCACACCCAGCAGTTACAAGGGCCCTTTCTGCTGAGGTCACCTGGCTCTCACAGTGGTAAGGACCACAGGCTTTTGGGGTGAAGCTCACACTTGAGAAAACAGAGGCAAGGAAGTCGTTTTGGGTTTTGAATCTTTGCAATTCTTCTATTAACTTTCCATCCTCCTAACATTTTCCCCAAATACTTTAAAAAAAAATTGTGGTAAAATAATACAGAATATAAAATTTGCCATCTTACTTATTTTTAAGTGTACGATTCAGTGGCATTTAGTACATTCACAACCATCACTACTATTTATTTGCAGAACCCTTTTAACACCTCAGACACACTTGGCACCCATTACGCATTAACACCCTGCTCCCCCAGCCTCTGGTAACCTCTAACGTGGTGTCTGTCCCTGCAAATTTGACTGTCCAACGTGCAGTCACACACTATTTGTCTCTGTATGTCTGGTTTATTTCAGTTAGCATGTTTCAAGGTTCATTCATGTTGTAGTATGTATCAGAGAACACCCCTCCTTTTTGTGGCTGAATACATACATATATACACACATATGTTCATGTCTGTCTGTCTGTCTACCTATCGATCTCACAATTTGTTTATTCATCTGTTCCTGTTTTCAGAACTGCTGAGTTATCTTAATTCTGTTTCACTTTTTGAGGGCTTCATGGATGCTTTTTAAACACTGACAGCCTTGTGACAGCTGCTGGTGCTTTAATGGTCCCTAACACTGAGCGACAGGCGGCCTTGAAGTGGCACCGGGAGCCCAATTCTACAGCCAAACAGAGGTGTTATTCAGAAAATTATCTCATCAAAGGCAGAAACCCGGGGCTTTCTTACTCACGAAGAACTCCCCTCTGTTCCTTTTAGCCCTTTACTGTGAACCATTTCAAACACACGGAGAAGTACACGGTACAACGACCTCCCCGTACAACCACCACCCAGAATCGGCAGGTACCAAGATTTTCCCCCACGTGGTCCATCCACCCCTTTGCCCAGTTAGTTTTAAAAACATAACTATTTTTAAAGCTTAGAAAATACAGAACAGTAAGAAAGAAAACCTCACTTGTAATCCCATTACTCGAAATTGATAATTATCTCCTTCCATGATTTTTTCAGCAGTGCGGCCTGCAGTCTGCTTTTGCTGCTACTGTGATTTCTGTGATGTGTTTCTTAGTCGTCAAGTCTCCGGGCCAGTTTCTGCACACGGCTCCCTGCGCCCCTTTGCTGGTTGTGCAGGGAAGAACACTGAACGTAATGCAGGACCTGGTCTTGGCTCTCTTGGCAACCACCTCTGTGATGCTCACCTGTTCAGGCCTGATCATAAAACGAGGCCTTTGGATTCAGCGTCCTCTGGACCCTCCCAGCTGGGGCATTCGGTCTGCCGTCCATGCTCACAGGGACAACTGGTACCTGTCACCTCAGGGCAGGCACTTTTGGTCCACAGCTGCCAAGAGAGCTCGGTGGCTCTCCCCAGAACAGAGCCCCCCATCCTCACACGATGACTTCATCTCTCGTCCCCAGAACAGGAAGAGAGAAGCCGGGAGCCCATCGAGCAGTGGCGCCAGTGGCATTATGACGGCCTGTACCCCTCCTATCTCTACAACCGCCACATCTGACCTCAGCCTGACAGACCCAGAAGACGGAGCCTGAGTTGCCCCACCCACCCCCGGTGTCCGGGCACTTCTCTCCTACACAAACAGGCCCCTTCCCAGGGCCTCAGCTTGGGGCCTGCAGTGGGACACACACATACCTTCCGTCCTGATGGATTAAAATGCCCTGGCTTCTGCTTCTTGGCAGATGATTTTCTGGGTGAGCAAAGGCTTGTGAGGCCTCCTAATGTCAATCCTACATGGTTTCACTTTGCTTTGCCACTGTTCCCAAAGTGAGACTCCTGTCCCATAGAATGATCAGTCTGCTTATAGCTCATAAATTAAAATGCTCAGTCAACACTCTGTATTGTCTCCTCGAATCTCATCCATCCTTTGGCAGATTTCTTTTTAACCACCTATCTGGAGCCCCTAAGGACTAGGGGGTAGTAATGAGAGAACATCGAAGACGCAGGTAAAAGAATGTCCCGAACACCACCCTTTTGACAAGGCCAGTCTCTGAAAATACAGATCCTCCGTCACGAATTCCTGTGACACTCCGCTGCCTGGATTCCAGGTCCTGTTTCCTTTGGCATCCTTCTCCCTGCGCAGGAACTAGCTGCGATTAGCTCTGAGTGGTGGAATTTGAAAACCCTAAGGTATAATGGGGCCCTTGTTAAGGATGGGAGTAGAACAAGGTAATAGAATTCTTTCTGCCAGAGTTCTTTATCTAGAGCCAACATGCCAAGCCTGGCCATTGAGGAGACAAGGACAAGCTGTTTCATTTTGTTCTTTCGAACTGGCCACTCACCCAGATCACTCCTGGTATTTGACATCAGTGCATGCCCCTCATGTGCATGCAGCAGGCTTGTAGAGATACATGGCTGGAGTCAGGCTCCATTGGCGGCCATCGCCTGACTGCTGGTCCTCCTGCCAGAAGGCATTGGGTGTGTGACCGTCACCATACAAGCCACTCTGCAGCTCCTCTTGTTTCCTGGCTGAAGGGAGAGAGCAGTGCTTTCCTTTTCTCTGTTGTACAGCTGGGTGTGTGAAAACACATGCACAACCCTCGGAAACTGCGGCTACTGACCTAAAGGGTGAGGGGCTGGATCTGCTGGCTTGGCATCTGGCTCCTGGCCTACGGAGAGGGCGTCTGTGTAGGTGGAGCACAGGCCCACTGGGATTGCTGTCCCAGCAGCCCACAGCCCTGACTTGGGGCCTGAGCAGTGCCCCCTACACCCCTCCTCTCGCACTTCCTCCGTGCCTGTTAGCAAGAACTTCTGATTTGCACGGGGAGTCGGGGGCCAGGAGGAGCCCCACTCCCGAGAGTACAGACCCAGGAGTGGGGGGGTCTGTCAGGCCCGTTTGCTAAGGCTCCCTGTTCTGCACTCCTGGGGGTGCGGTAGGAGGCAGGTGGTACCCGTGCGTGAGGCCCACCTCTGACCTTCGTTCCATTCCAGGTGATCAACTTCTCCAGTCTAGACCAGAGACCGGGGAGGCAGAAGACCAACAGCAGAACTCTGTTTCATCCTGTTGAGCTTTATGCTCCGAAACTTTGAACTGCTCATTCCTCCCCAGTAATTTCAGTCTCTTCGGGTAATAAGTAAAACTGTCATGAGATGTCGGCACCTCTGCAAAGTCTTAATTTTATGTCAGTTTCTTCCACTGCTGTCACCTTGTAGTTTGCAGCTCCTGGCACCTGGAGTGAGGGCTGTGGCGAGCAGCGCACTTCCTAAAGAGCCTGCCTGTCAAAAACAGGCCCAGAGGCAGCAGGGTGTGGCTAGTGGTATTGAATATGTGAATTGTGTTGGTGGAGTGTGTACTGATAACCTTGCTTCCTCTTGGAAGCATTTTTATTTGACTCAGTTTACACACCCGCTGACAGCTAAGATATATGTCTGCAGCGTAACGTTGGGAGCAGATGTCTCAAGTGAGCCCCTGAAGAGCGTAGTCAGAAAGTTCCAAGTCTCAGCTGCCGATCCACCCACTTAAGTTTAACACGAGTGCGCCAGGCCGCAAAGAAATTGTGCGCAGCTTTGACTTTTGTCGTGTTGGGACTTGAATTGTGTCCCAAGCATGAGTCTCCATGTTCTTAATCCCAGGACTCCTGGGAAGAGGGTGGCTCCTCTCTTCCACCTGTCCAAGTCACAGTGTCTCATGGTGGAGTTTGCCCAGTGCCCTTCCTACCTTCCCAAGGCCAATTCAGCTCCTGTGGCTTGAAATGTGCATAAAGTGCTTGATAATTAGAACATTTTTTAAAGATTTTATCACTTCTTTGCACTCATGGCGAAGTGTCCAGATCTAATGAATTGCTCCACCTCTGGTGAAGAGTTTTACCACAGTTGAGAAGTTTTTCCTCAAAAAAAAAAGAAAATTGCCCTATACTGCCCTGGAAACCCTACCTCCAAAGCAGGCTGGACTAGTCAGTCAGGGACCCAGGTCAAGGGGGAAGCAGAGGGCCTGGGGTGGGGACAGGGAGGTGGCCGCGAGAAGGTGCTTTTCCCTTTATCTTCGAGGGCACTCTGACCCCAGAGAGGTGCCTGCTTAGGCTGTTCTTGAGTTTTCTGCATCCTTAGCGTGGACTTCCTGAAAGCAGTTGAGAGCGAGGCTTGGAGGTGGGATAATGCTGAGCCTGGGCACGAAGGCTGGGCAGCTGGGGCAGAAGGGCCCTGCTGGGGCTGAGTTGTTTCCCCTAGAGACATGTGCTGACCTCTAGCCCCTGTGACCTGCGAATGCTGACCTCATTTGGAAGTAGGGTCTTTGTGGGTGTAGTAATCAGCTGGGAGGCTAGTAGGGGGAACCCTTAGCTCAATGTGACGGGTGTCCTTATGAGAAGAGAAGAGACACCAACACGCAGAGGGAATGGGGTGTGAAGACGCGGGGAGAGGAGGCTGGGGCAGGGGAGGCGGAGACAGGGGTGATGCTGCCACAAGCCACGGAGCACTTGGGCCACCAGGAGCCGGGGGAGGCCAGGGAGGACCCTCCCCTGGAGCCTCTGAGGGGTGTGGCCCTGCCAGCACCTGATTTCAGACTTCTAGCCCCTAGAACTGTGAGAGAACAAGTGTTCACTGTTTTAAGCCACCTAGTCTGTGGCACTTTGGTTTTTTGTTTTTTAATAGAGGGGCTGGGATTGAACCCAGGACCTCACGCGCTCCACTCCTGCCCACTGAGGCACTCTGTTACGGCAGCCCTAGCAAAGTAGTCCCATGAAGACAAAGGAGATGATACCAAAACTAAACTTGATCTGCTGTCTAGTTTGGGTGACAGCTGGCCTGGCTGTGACCCTGGCTTCTGATGGCTGCTATTACGAAACCACCGTTGAACCTTAAGACGCTTTTCAGAGATGTGATAAGCACCTGGGCTCAGAAAACGGTTTTACACAAACAGTTGTGTTTGGCAGGGCCCTTCAGTCACGTGACTGCTGAGACAGGCTGAGGAAGGAGTGAGCAGCCCTCCTGAGCCCAAGCTTCCAAATGCCCACGTCAGTGAGAGTCACACTGTCACTTGGGAGGGACAGGTTGATGCCACTCAGTTTGAATTGGTGATTTGCTTGTACCTTTAACTCAAAGTACATGAATGACACACAGTCGGACACCACTTCTGTTACGGTGTGGCTAATAATGATGTAATAAAGTCAGCATCGCAGCCTGAAAATGGACTCAGCCCAGGACCCGAATCCACTTCCTCCTCTCATGGTCAAGCCCAGTAACGCTCAATTGATAACATCACTCCAGGGAACGGAAGAGACAAAGACCACGCCACTGTTTATAGATCTTGTCCAACCTTACTCAGAATACTTCCTGGATACATTTAATGGTGAAGTTAAATGCTTTCCTCCTCAGATTGGGAACAAGAAAAAAAAGTCATGCAAAACAGGAAATGAAATGTTAAAACTTCTCAGGCGGTAAGAGCCCATATGTAGAAAATCCCAAGGAATCTATAAAAAAGCTGCTATACTAGCATGTAAGTTTACATTGGCCCCAGGATACAAGGCCAAGAGACAAATATGCATTGTATTTCTAAATACTAGCAAGTATATAGGATAATTATTGGAAATTAAGTTAAAAAAACCATTTATGACACCATCAAAACTATTTAGAAATAGACAAAATATGCATATAACCTGTACACTGAAACTACTAAATGTTGTTGAGAAAAATTAATGAAGACTTAAATATATGGATAAATGTATTATATTCATAGAGAGAAAACCTTAATATTATCAATTAAACACAATCCTAATAAAAATTGCAGCAGAGTTTTTGGGGTAGAAATTGATAAGCTGATTCTAAAATTTACATTCAAATGCAAAGGACCTAGAATTACCAAAACAGATTTTAAAAGAAGAACAAAGTTGGAGGACTAATATTATCTGACTCCAAGTCTTATAGCTATAGTAATTAACACAGCGAGGTATTGGCATAAGGACTGATATACAGATTAACAGAACTAAGTCCAGAAATAGACCCCAAAATGCATGGTCAACTGATTTTCGACGAAAGAGTGAAAATAATCCAATGAGGAAACTGTAATCTTTTCACTGAACAGTGCCATAGCAACTGAACATCCATTTGGAAAACAATGACCCTCAACCCTTACCTCACAGCTTCTAGAGAAATCAGTCTGAAATTCACCATAGACCTAACTGTAAAAGCTAAAACTGCATTTAAAAATTCTGTAAGAAAACCTTCTGATCTTAAGGCAGGTAAAGATTTCGCTAGGACACAGAGCATGAACCATAAAAGACAGCGACAAAGTGGACTTCATCAGGATGAAGACAAAGCTCTGAAAGACACTGTTAAAAAAATGAAAAAGCAAGCCATTAACTGGGAGAAAATACCACACATATGTCTGCAAAACACTTGTATCCAGAGCACAGAAAGAATTCTTACAACTCAACTCAATAAATAAGTAAATAGATATGTCACCAAAAAAGGTATACAAATGGCCAACTGCACCGGAAGAGACGTTATGGGGGAAATGTAAAATTAAAATCACAATGAGTTACCACCATACACCTATCAGAATGGACAAAACTAAAAAGACTGACAATATCAAGTGCTGGTGAGGATACAGAGCAAATGGAACTCTTATGCGTTATTAGTGGGTGTGTAAAATGGTACTACTTTGGAAAATAGTTTAGCAGTTTCTTATAAAGTTAAATACACACTTACCAGAAATCCCACTCTTAGATATTTACCTAACAGAAACGAAAACATATTCACAGGAAAACTTACACCTGAATAATGCTAACGGCTTTATTCATAACAGACCCAAACTGGAAACAACCCAAATGTCCATCCACAAGTGAATACATAAATTGTGACATACCCATACAGTGAAATGTGCAACAATAAAAATAAACTGCAGACAAAGGCAACAGTATGGATGTTTGTCAAAATATGCTTAGTGTGGAGGGTGGGTATAGCTACTGAGTGCATGCTTAGCATGCACAAGGCCCTAGGTTCAAGCCCCAGTACCTCCACTAAAAATACACACACACACACACACACGCGCGCGCGCTGAGTGAAAGATGTTCAAGTGTACATTCTGCGTGATTCTGAAACTGTGAAAGACAAACCTAAACTATAATGATAGAAAACAGATCAGTGATGGACGGGACCAGGGGGTGTGGACTGACTGGGAAGTGGGAAAGGCAATCTTCCAGCATGACAGAGATGTCCTCTCTCTTGCTTGTGGTGGTGGTTACATGGGTGCATACATTCATCAAAATTTTACTGAGCCATCCACTTAAGATGTGTACCTTTTACTATGTGAAATTTAGACTTTAATAAAGTTGACTTAAAAAAAACCCCAACAGAGAAGTCTTCCCTCAAGCAACATTACCACAGCCTTGGATACAGTCCCGGCTTCAACCCATATTTTCAATCCCTTAATTAATTTTCTAATCTGCAAAGTGGGGACACTCCCGATCTGCCTGGTTTTAGAAAACGTTATACCGTTGCTCCTTGTTTGTGGATTCCTTGTTTGTGCACTCACCTAATTGCTAAAATTTATAAGTCCAAAAGCAACACCATGGTGCTTCTGTGGTCACTCGTGGACACGCACATGTGCAGACCGATGAGAAGCTGGAGCTGTCCCGGCTGAGGTCAAACGAAGCAGCGCTCTCGCTGCTTTCAGCTCTGACACTGGAGACAGTTGTCCTTTTTGTGCTGTGTTCCTCACATTTTGATGCTCTTTTGGATGCTTTTGCTGTTTCAAATGGCCCCCACGTGTCGTGCTGAAGTGCTATATAGCCCCCTAAGCATGTGCCACACAGAGAAAACATGCATGCTGAGATCGGCTTTGTACAGTCACGAGTCACAGTGAGTTCCATGTTAAAGAATCAACAATACATATTAAAGAGGATGTCTTTCTGCAGAAACACACACAATATAAGGTGATGCATTGATCCAGTGAAGAAAATGTGACCTGAGGCTCGCAGGAACCCCACCCTGTATTTCCCCTGGGAGCAGTGATTGAGTCTCTGCTGGTTAAGCTGGTGGCGTTATGAAACATAGTCAATGTGAATAACAAAAATTCACTGCATATATATTTCTAGTTCTTTCGTTCCTTTCTCTGATGAAATGGCTTTGAGTTTTCACCACCTCCATTACTGTTGTCTTTTCTCCAAAATGCAGGGCCGTTTTGCTGGATACCTGGCCTGACCGTGCAGACGTGGCAGGCCACCTGCTCGTCTTGATCTGGATAGTCCAGCTGTGCGGCTATATTCTTGGCTCCCTTTGATTTTCAAAAATTCCACAGCCTTTTCACAAACTGTTGTCAACTTAAGCCAAGTGATTTCTTTCACTTTCGTGCCTCTCTGCTATTGTCTTTAGATACATCATCCCTTCTTCCCTCAGTACTGGCAAATACAGAATTCCACTTTGGGGCCAGTCATCCTTGTGAGCGGTGCTGTTTCCACGTCTCCTCCCACGGCACCAGAGATGCCTCTTTTGCCTGCAGAGGCCGTGATGATGGGCTGCTATCAGACACACTTGGGCAGACAGATTTACTCTCCTGATTTTTAAAAACTAATGTTGTCAGACACATTTAAATCTGTTATAAACATCAAACTTTACTTCTATCATCTTTTATACAAAAACCCAATTCATGCTATCTCTTCCAGTCAACTCCGCTATACATCCACTTGTAATGGTTTTAAAAGTTGAAAACTGCAAAAATTTTGGAAGCTGAAGCTTTTAATATTTTAAGTTCCCTCTGGGGATGCTTCCACACCAATCTATCTAAATTAGTTCAGTTTTCCTTTTATTGTTTGGAACGGGAAACATATTTTATTTTAACAAAACTCAAGAGAAAGATGATTTTCTTCAAAAAGCCACTTATTTCCTCTAAATAGAAAAAGGCATAGGAAAAGAAAATCTATTGTGAAGATCTGAACATTGTGACCAACCATGAAGGACATGGCCAGTTTTTGTGTGCTGACCTTTTCTGATGGCCTGTGATCATACAATAAGGCATTATACACTACACATTATACATATGTTGCCAAAGACAGTGTAAGACAAAATTAAACACGTACTTTGGATGTATATGAAAGCATTTAATACACACTGATAAAGTCGGTAGGGTAAAGACTGGTCTCACAGTGAATCATACTTTCAAAGCAAACAGTTAGTCCCCTTCCAGTCCACCCACCCTGTCTCATATCCCTGAGTATGCTAACAACACACACACACGCACACGGCACCCCCAATGAAAACCCCCCAACATCAAGAGTAACTGAGAAGTAACTTGATTATATTTTTTTATTATTTAAAATTCAATTTAAAAACAGGAGGACATCCAGATTCAGCTCACCATCAACCTTTGTAAGAACATTACTGCACGACTCACATACAATATGCCAGTGAACATGGACTCTGACGACGCCCTTGGCTCAAGCAAGAACTTGTTTCTTACATAGGCGGGGGCTCCTCAAAGAGCAACCTGGAATTCAATTTCCGGGCAGCTGCTCAGTTGTAACCTCCATCAAATACATAGCTCCGTCATACGTTTATAGGACAAACACACCTACTCTAAATAAGCCATTAAAAATAACAGAGTTTCAAGTGCTTTTGGTTCTTTTTGAGAGTTAAACACTTTATTCTCTCCTTTGTTAGTTAAGGAAAAGAACCAAACACACACCTCCTGGAAAGTGAAATACTCCTAAAATACAGTTATTAGGGTGTGACCTTGGGGGAACACGAGCATCAGACACGGCACCTTCTGCTCACATTGAGCAGAATCTGATGAAATCTAAGGAATGTGAAATTTGTTTCTGGCTCTTAAAAACCTAAATCAACTCTCTCTCATGGCCACCTCCTGTAAGTGTTATGTTCCTACTGTAATACCATCTCGGGGGAAATCTAAATTATTTCTAGGTAGACTTTAAATCCCAGTATGATAATCCTACCAGGTTACCCAGCCTTTAGGCGTATCAGCATTCACCTGGGTCAGGTGGTATTTGGAAAAATCAGGTTGCTCAGGTAGAGGAATCTCCTAAGTGGAATTTTTTGGTGGTAGCCTGCATGAGGTTCTATCATTCTTTTTCTTTTAGCAATTCAAAAAACACTTATTAAGTTCTTGGTATTCACAATTTTTAAAACCCCTCCATCCACCCAACATTCACTGAGCACTAGTAGGGCAGCACTCTGTCTGGCGCCTGGAAATCAAACCACACTGAAGTACACAAGCTCGCAGGTGCCATGGATAAACCCACCCAGTATGTTTCCTGCCAGAGCAACATTCCAAACACAGCAACAGCCTGGAGGAGGGAGCGTCGACTGCTCCCAGAGACACTGAGCAGGCATCACAGAGAAGCTCCAGCTGCTTATCTTGTTTGCCTTTTCACTTTTCATCAGGACATTTTATAACAAATGCAAAAATATAGAAATGAGTACGAGTCTCCATGTAGCCATGACCCAGCTTTAACAATTAGTGACTTGGCCACTTTTGATTCGTCAATACCCCCACGCGTTGCCCTCCATCCCTCTGTTGTATTTTCAAAGTCAATTCTAGACATTTTTATCATTTCACCCATAAATACTGAGCTGCATTTGAAGAAGGACCTGGAATAGATCTTCCATGAGTAACATCCTTCTCCCCAACTATTCTCCCTGCCAGTGACCCTCCCAGACTTATATACCCCGATTCCTGTGGGTGACTCCAAATCTTTGGCTGGTTCAGGGCAAAGACCCAAGACTTCATGGGTGCCTTTGAGACGGCTGAAGGCCACGAAGGAGCTGATCCAGTGAAACCCCATCCTGCCTCACCTGGAATGCTGACCACGTTCTCTGGCCTTTGGTCCTCATAAAACTGCTAATTCTTCAGAAGCTTACTGAGCACCTAATGCGTGTACAAAATAGTGGTTACATTCCACATTCCTGTGTGCCCTTAGCAACCTCCGGGGGAACTTCAGACGGTAAGAGGCTTATCCTGAGGGCCGAGCTGCCCCAGAGTTGCTTCTTGTAGCCACCCTGATCATCCCTGGGTGGGGAGACTGGTGCATCTGAACATCTGGCCTGTCTGCCTTCCACCCCTTCAGCATTTCAACATCCACACATTAGTTACCCACCCCAGGACGTTATCCTGGACTCCTTGTCCTGCACAATTCTGCCTGTCCTTTAAGGCCACCCACCACTGTCTACCTCCATCACCACCCTTCCATCCAGGCCACACCATTCCCTTCCCTCAAGTGCTGCGATATTTAAGAATCATTCTGCCTTTAGCAGCCCTACCACCCACCTCATTCTCCACGCAGTGGCCGAGTGATCTTTACAAACACCTACAGAGTCAAGACCCACATCCTCACCACACCCAAGGAGGCCCTGCAAAGTTTAAGGCCGGCCGTGTGCCTCTCCAGCCTCACCACCTACACCTCCTCGCCAGCCCGCAACCAAAAAGCTCCTTTCAGAAAGAATCTGCTTTTCGGGTCTCTGTGCTCTTATCTGGGAAGCACCTTTTCTCTGCACCTGCTGCGCCCTTGCACAAAGGCGCCATCTCACACGCGTCCACGCCACTGAGAAGTCACCGTCTCCATTTAGCAGACGGGGAGGATGGGTGCCTCACCCACAGCCACAGAGTTAGTGCGCCAAAGACCGGGGGCCACGGGAGTAACCTGCCTGCCTGTCACCCTCCATCAGGGCAGTAGTCCCAGATCTACAACTCTTAGTGTGTATAATGAAGCATATCTGCTCATCCCAAACTCCATGGGATTCTGTCTTTGTGGGATATTTCTGTTTTCAATCAGGCTTCAACAGCTTCTCAAATTTTGCATTTGTTTTAGTTAGAGGTTTCAAAGTTTTCTCAAACCATATTTTAAAATGTTAAGAATGTTAAGTATTGCATCAGAGCTCCACAACATTGTGAGGGCACAGAGAGCCATACAGACATCAACTGAAATGCCAAGTGGTTCAGCGACATGATTTCGAAGAACAAGATAAAGGTAACAGCAGAACCTGGCCTTCAATATCAAAGCAGCATGACTATGTCAAGGGCGATGTGCGTGGTTTTCTAGACGGCAAAAAAATCACATTATTTGTAGACTTTGTGTGCTCAAAAATACCTTCATGATCATTTGGTACAACCTTCTTCATTTGACAGACAAGGAAACTGAAGCCCACAAGTTAAGCAAGTTACTTGAGCTAAATTAATTCTTTTGCCTCTGGGTGTCCGCAGAAATACCAGCACATTATTGTGACAAAACTTTGACACTGAATACTCTGTAATCCAAAAGACAGAGAAACACAACTCTCGATCTACCTTCCAGTTTTGGGGCATAAAAATTGTGAGAATTTTGCCATCCATTGTGAGAGCAGGGAAGACAATGATATCTTGATTTTCCACTTAAAGGTCAGTGTTAAATTTGGCACTAAATCAACACAACAGAGGAAGTAGGCAAAGTTGCAGGCTTAACAAGTATTTGCTTTGACTATGTCAATCAGGAACACAGGCAATTCAGACCCAATACTCAGCTTTTCCAGAACTACAGGAAGCAATGCAGGCTGTGGGTACCTGTTTGAAGTCAGGACTATTTCAGGCTGTTCAGAAACTTGGCATATTCTTCTCCTCTTGGGAGCAGGGTTTCTCCTCCTATCTTTGGACCTGTCTTTTCCTAGAAAAGTGAAAATAGTTTAATAAGAAATAGGTCAACATTATTTGCATGGGTCTCTAAAATCAATCACCTTGCAAATGACATACCTTTAACATTCCATCCCGTTCCCATTTGAAGAGGCCACAGTTACTGAAACAGAAAAGATAGGATTTACTCAGCAGTGAGGTTATGGGACCACACAGATAAAGGAAATGGTGCTCTCTGCACTTGGGGGAAGAGCTCCCCTATTTAAGCAGAAGCTGATCAAGGTGACATTCATATTACAGGCTATGCTTTATTGCTACTAAAAATACACATTCTGATGATTTGAGAAGTGCACTTCAACTCTGTAATAAGCTAGATACTTCAGAGAAGGAATTCCAATGGGAGGGTAACAGGGCTGTGCACACCGCAGGTAATGCATGCAAGCATGGTTTCTATTTTTTTTTTAATTTTTTGAGGGGGAGGGAAATAATTAATTAATTTTTAGAGGAGGTACTGGGTACTGAACCCAGGACCGTGTGCATGCTAGGCATGCACTCTACCACTTGAGCTATACCCTCTCCCACAAGCACGGTTTTTATTGATGGTCGCTGGGGTGACCCTTGGATTGAGGAAGCTTGCCTACAGCCATGTGTAGCCCACGGCTTGCCCCTTTCTCCTTCTTTGGAACTGAAAGGTTGTAATAAGAAAGGATTACTCTTCCTTCTAGTTTGGACAATCCTTCCCCCTTTTCAGTAGTGAGAACAGGGAAGTCTATGATATCCTGATTTTCCACTTAAAGGTCAATATCAAATTTGGTGTTAAACCAACACAACAGGAAGGAAATCTTCTCGTAACCCAAAGATTTCACTTTCTTATTAGTCAAAGAGCCTAGAGGCTCTTATTCCCATAGGTGAGCCCAACCCTGAGAAAGCACGGGGATACTATGGGGAAAGCTTATTTTCTACAAAGTTTACTCTGGGGAAGAGAGAGGGAAACAGAAAAGAAATACAGTGACGTCCTGAGAATCTGTCTCCCAGCACTGCTGGGTCTGAGACGGTCTGGGGCCAGGGGGCTGCCCCACCAGCTGCATCCTTCCTCCCTCTCTGGCTTAGACGCCATTCCTGCCCGAGCGTCAGCGCCAATGACCTTAGGCTCCGAGCCTCTCCCCGGCTAGAGACCAGTTCAACATCTATGGAGAGAACTCTCGCAGCCTCCTACCAGACCAGTGATGATACTATGCACAACTCACTGTCGGGGCCAGTAGCTGTCCAGCCTGCCATGCCCATTTGTGTATTACCTACCAACCGCAAAGCTGAGTAGCTGTGAAACAGACCAAGGGCCTGCTAGGCCTAATGTATCTACTCTCTGGTTTTATACAGAAAAAGTGCCCACTTCTGCTCTAGAGCAAGAATTGCTGAGAGAAACCAGGGGAGGCAGATGTTCTTGACAAAATAATAGTGCCACCTGGAGACTGAAAGGCATCGTGCTCTTCCATTTGAGTTGTTCTTACCGCTTGTCCTCAAGGAACATATTTCTCTGCTCTCAAATGTTTTACATAAGCTCTTGCTGTTGGAAGCCAGGTATCAATATACAAATGGCTACTTAAAACAATTCTCATCTGGACTGTGAAAAAGTTCACAAGCCAGCTCCTGATCAGGTGGTGAACTAGCATGGGGCCGTGTCCCCCCACCCCCACCTCAAACTGTCTCTGGAGAACTTGAAGTGAGGGTGAAGTTTGGGCTCCTGGAAATAAATAACAACCACAATGAAATGAGCAAACAAAAAGGTAGTGAGAATGTTCTGCTGAGACCTTCTTGGGAAGACTAAGGGTGATTTTGAAATTGCCTCAAATTCCAAATTCAATTTCCAAATTCCAAATTCAACACCGTACAAATTATGTCCTTCAAGAATAATGCAATGAAGTTAGAAATTAATAACAAAAAAAAAAAAAAAAGAAAAAAGAAAAAGTTATTCCTATATATCTGAAAATTGAAACAATATTACTAATTCTTGGGTGAAAAAGGAAATCATCCAGTATGTTAAAAAATGTTTTTTTTAAGTAAAAGTAGATTTATTTATAGAGACGTACACTCCAAAGACAGCGCAGGCCATCTCAGAAGGCAAGAGAAAGGATAAGAGGTGTGGGGTTGGGTGTTCAGATTAAAGAAAAAGTAGATACACACTCCATAGACAGAGCGCAGGCCATCTCAGAAGGTGAAAGGAGTAAGAGACCCAGGATGTTAAAGAATACTTTTAACTACGTCAAATTTTGCAGCCTGAGTATAAGCTTTAAACTCCTTTATTCTGAAGAAGTACAGAAAGGTAGAAAGCAAACCCAAAGAAATGAGAAGGGCAGAAAGATAAAGGCAGAAATCAATAAAACATGAAGAAAATCAATAAACACTTAGAAAACCAAAAGATGGTTTTCTGAAAAGGTTAACGGAATCAAGAGATTTCTGTCAAGGTTGATCTTGAAAAAGAAAAGAAAAAAAAAAACAGAACAAAATATAGTAAATACCCATTAATAAAAATTAGCAACTAATAGACTGAAAAAAAGTATACTAGGGACAACTAAATGTTAATAAATTTGACAAACTAAATGAAATGGATTCCTAGAAAAATATAAAATGCTGAAACTGGCAGAAGAGAGACCATGAAATCGATTATCAAAGCCACCTCCCCCCTCAAAAACAGGGCCTAAATAATTTTATGGCTGAGATTCATTAAACTTTCAAGAAATAATTGCTATTTAATATAAATTATTTCAGAAAGCTGCCTGATTCATTTTATAAGGCTCATATATTTTGGTTCCAAAACCAGGTTAAGTCTATACAAGAAAAAAAGGTCAAATTTACTTATGAAGATAGGTAAAAAATTCACATATAAAATATTAGCTAACTGACTATACCAGTGTACTAATATTAAAAAATCATGAAGAGAAGTAGGGTTAACCAAGGAATAAAAGAAAAGTTCGATTTAGGAAAATTTAACAATGGAATGCACCACGATGATAAAGGAAAATAAAATCACACAGTGAAGAACAGATACCTAACAATGATGACAGTGAGTGAGGAAGGGGACAGAGAAACACAAAAATGAAGAGGGTGCTGGATGGACCAGTGACTGTTCTACAAACTGCGGTGTGATCGTCCACCCCGAACTCCACAGGTACTGTTCAGTGTGTTCTACGTGAACCGTGCCCCCTGAGTAGTCAAACCAGCAGCTCTGCCTCTATCTGAAATCCCCCTCAAAGTAAAAGCAAAAAGTCCCTTAAAACACACATACTCACATATTTAAAAAACGTGAATAACCCCTTACAGTGGAGGAAAAAAACTCCCTATGCGAGCCCTCCACACACACACACACGTCACCAACCCACCCTACCCAGGCTCCGTTATTTTATTCAACAAACATTTCTGATAACTACTGTGCATTGGGCACAATATTAAGCGAGTACTGGGGACACTGCCGTGAAAGACGCAGGGTCCCCCACCTCCAGGAGTGCTCAGGGATGTCCAGGAGCTGCAAGGGGCACAGAACAAGGTTGACCCTCCCTGGGTGGAGGATGCCCAGAGTCCCCAGGGAAAAGCCATCACACAGGAATGGGGAAAATGTTCAAGGGGGTGGATGGGACCAAGAACCCTGGCGATTCTCATACCTGCAGTGCTTCTGGGGGAGCCTGTCCAGGGAGATACTTCTGTTTCCACAGGGACACTTGAAAAACCTCTTCACCCCGTCATGCCAGTGGTAGTTGTGCTGCTCACTGACGCAGGTCTCCAAGGGCTTGAAGTGGGTGTACGCACACTGCATGAAACCAAAGGAATGCACACGTCTGGTCAACAGCTCTGAGGGACAGCAGCACTATTTACAGCAGACAGGACATGGAAGCAACCTAAATGTCCATTGACAGATGATGGGATAAAGAAGCTGTGGTATATATGCATAATGGAACACTCCTCAGCCATTAAAAAAAGAATTAAAAAATGCCATTTGCAGCAACATCGATGAACGTGGAGATCGTCATTCTAAGTGAAGTAAGCCAGAAAGAGAAAGACAAATACCATAGATAACACTCATACCTGGAATCTTAAAAAAAAAGACACAAATGAACTTACTTACAAAACAGAAACAGACTCACAGACATAGAAAACAAACTTATGATTACCAAGGGAGAATGAGGGTGGGGAGGGATAAATTGGGAGTTTGAGATTTACAGATACTAACTACTATATGTAAAATGGATAAACAACACATTTCTTCTGTACTGCACTGGGAACTGTATTCAGTATCCTGTAGTAACCTATAATGAAAAAGAATGTATGTACGTATATGGATGATTGAAACATTAAGCTGTACACCAGAAATTGACACAACACTGTAAATTGACTAGGCTTCAATAAAAATAAACAAATAAACAAAAACAAAACAACAAAACAGAGCGCTGAAGGGGAAACGGGCCAGCTGCTGCGAGGCAGTCTGTTCCTGAGGACTTCTGTCCTCTCCTCGCCACCAGCAGCCACCAGCGGAGCTCCCCTCTCATCCCCCAGCTGCACTGATCTGTGTGACCCTTTGACGTTCCTCCTCCTGATACCACTTTTCCTCACATCTCCAGCCTGGCCAGGTGTGAGATACACAGCCACCTTTCGTGGCATCAAGACGATGGCTAGGGCCAAGGGAGAAAAGGACTGGGAGCCTCCGCCCAGCTGTGGCCGGTCTGTGCTGCACTCATTCTCGTCTCTGGTTGCAAGGCCGCAGACCCTAGGCGTGGGGTCTGTGTAGAGAGGACTATCAGCTGCTCTTTCATTTTTCTCTTGTAAGGCCTCCGAAAAGGATAGACGCTTATTACTACTCCTGTTTCATAAACAGCAAAACCAAGACAGACATTAATAATTCACTTTTAATGTTGATCTTCAAAAGGATTGAAAAGAACAAGAAATGGTGGGAGAAAGTTGAAGCAGGGCCAGGACAGTGTGGTGTAATTTCTGGTAATCACACTGCGTCTGGAAGAACAACTCTTGGCCTTGGCAACCTCAAAGAGGGCAGAGCAGAGTGGTGTACCACCTGGGGTAGGCAGAATAATCCCCTGAAGTCAGGCACACCCTAGTCCCTGGAACTGTAAGTATGCTATGCTACACGGCAAAAGGAATTCAGGTTGCAGATGGAATTAAGGTCGCTAATCAGTTGATTTTAAGATTGAGAAATTATCCCTGATAGTCCAGGTGGGCCCAGTGGAGTCACAAGGGTCCTCAAGAGTGGAAGTGGGACACGGGGGAGGAGGTCAAAGCAATGCGATGAGAGGATTCAACCAGCCGTTGCTGGCTCTGAAGATGGAGGAAGGGGCCACAAGCCAAGGGATGCATGTGAGCTTGAGAAGCTGGGAAAGGCAAGGACACGGATTCTCCCCTAGAGCTTCGACACACCATACTGACACCTGGATTTTACCCCAGTGAGACTCAGACTTCTGACCGACAGAACTGTAAGATAAATTTGTGCTGTTCTAAGCCACCCAGTTGGTGGTATTTGTCACAGCAGCAACAGGAAACAAACACACCAGCTCCGTGCCAGTACAGCCATGTTGGCAGAGTAGAAGCTGTCCTCTGAGGTAAATGCTTTCCTGATGCTCCAGGGTCCCCACTTTCTCAAGGAAGCAGCTGGTTCAGGGCCACCCCCATCACGTAAACAGAATCTAAGGTTCTCAAAGTAAAGATAGAGAAAACTGTACCTGGTAAGCTAAGCCTCTCCTTCCTCTTACAGGTGCCCACGAGGCCAATTAGCCATGTAGGTGTATTTAGAAGATATGAAGGAGTAGAGCTCAGCAAACATTTTTTTTTTTATTACTGTTGAGGAATAGAGGATTTTGAATTTTCTAACAGACTCAGCGAAAAATTCTGCAGAGACAATAATACAATTTACACTCTGCCTTGAGAGTCCATCTTGTAGGTGAGGCCCTGAGTAGAAGGGGACAACAGTAGCTGATCACGACCTCTGATCAAATCAAGTTGTTCAACCGAGGTCCCAGGGACTGGGGACCACGGGCTGAGGATGGGATAAAACTTGAGAAGAGCTAAGAATACTTGGACCCAGTGGTCCAAGGGGAAGAGGCTCATCTGCAGAACTGGGACCTGTGGTCAAATGGGGAGCATCTCACTACAAATGCTGCCATCGGAGCTCGGTGGCCGGGTCACGGGAAGCCAGGTCCTGGGCTGTGGCAGGCTGTTTAGTTTCCAGCCTAATTAAATGACCTGGACAGGATGCCAGTCACAAGACGTGCCCCCCAATGCCACAGAGGCTCCATGTCCTGCTGAGTCATGAGCCCCAGACAGGCCGCGGTGGGAGCCGTCCCCTGCACTCACCGTCTTGCATGTCACTACCCGACATTTCACCTCCCGGATGCTTCTCATCTTTTCTTCCATTTGTTCTTTCTTCACCAGGGGCTCAAAATACTGTTCCTGCAGCTCAGCCTCGGCCTGGAAGGATAAGACATCCAGAAGACCTTGGACCAAATCTGATATATACTCAGGCAGCTGTTTAATAACAGTCAAATCAGAACCAAAGAGACAATCTAAGTGTACAAGGACACTTGATTGTGGCTCATCGAACTGCAACTCAAAAGATGTAAGCAGAAACAAGCCCTTAACAAGCAAAAAGAAGATATGAAAGGGTTTGGTGATTTGTAAAACGCTAAATACAAATTTAAACTACTAACGTGATTAAGAATGTCATCAGGTCAAGTGTGCACTGGAAGGGGATCACTTCAACTGTGCCAGTGCAGACTCGGCTGTGGGAGGTGCCGGACGCCTCCCCAGTGATGATACCGACCATTCGGTAATGTTCTCCAGACCAAGTACCTGGCAGGCGCCATCCCTGCTTGTCTGAACAACAGGAAGAAAGTGTGAGGGCAGAGACATATTCACAGCAGGACGTGGTCCCAGCTCTGGAGCCAGCACAGCTGGACAAGGCAGGGAGCACGAGGCCCTTAGTGGCCGCAAGAGCCAAGGAGCTCAGCTCTACAGTCTTTCAGGGTCTGCTTGAGCACCTCTCTTGATTGAGTCCCAAGTCCAGTAGAAAGATATAACATAAAACTGCCTCATCAGTCACTTGTTAATGAAAAGAAGGGCAGATCATTCAGAGTACTGGCACTAAATGGAGGACATTTTGAAAATTTCCGGGAGCGCTTTTTTTGTTACTCCAGTCACT
Source organism: Camelus bactrianus (assembly GCF_048773025.1). Classification (NCBI taxonomy): domain Eukaryota; kingdom Metazoa; phylum Chordata; class Mammalia; order Artiodactyla; family Camelidae; genus Camelus; species Camelus bactrianus. The sequence continues at coordinate 9,513,939 of NC_133573.1, forward strand.
GCTACCGTCACTACTGGCAGGGACCAGGGATGCTACACCTTCTGCAGTGCATGGAACAGGCCCTCATGTATCACAGAATTGTTCTGCATGTTCTACACGGGCATCCATGTGGATGAAAAACCTGACATAACCCTGGAACCTAACAGCTTTATATACAACCTACAACACTCATGCATCATTTTAATATACATGGACTATTCCAAAGGTGCAACCAGACAACTCCTGTGGATGTTGAGGGACAACTGTGCTTTGATGTCTTCAAAAGTTTCCTAGGACTATTCACTGTTTAAAAAAATAAATTACATTGTCAAAGAAATAGGTCCATGGTATTAAGTTATCAAGAAAACGCATCTATTGAGTCCTCATCTCTAGCTGTCTGGTAAATCCACTTATACACGCGTGCAAGTCCACGCCTCTGACCACTTCGTTATTTCTTCAAGGGCAGTTGTGCCCATGTATTTTACATAATGAAATACATATTTTTTTTATCATAAACATTTTCCCCTTTCCCTCTTTGTATTATAGCTAGGCTTATATTGATATTTTTGAAATTACTAGGTAGGTAATTTATAATATCCACAAATTTAGTTTCAGAATAATAAGGGAACAATACAAAATACTTATTATTAAAAAGGGGCATTGTGAATGCTGGGTTGATTAATTATTGATTTAGAGCATTTAAAGTACAATATAAAAATGTATGAATGCAAAAATCCTTTCCCCTACTGCAAGGCAGAAAACAGTAGGTTGTGGAGAGCCATTTAGACATAACTTCACAGTCATAATTACATGTAAACATTTTAAAAATAAGTTAACTACTGAAAATTGAAACATAGTTGACTTCATAGTATATTAGTTTCAAGTGTATAGTATAGTAATTCAATATTTTTACAGACTATACACCACATAAAGTTATTTAAGAGCATTGACTAAAATATTTTATAATACTGAAGTCAACTTAAATAATGTTGAACGATATCCTTCAGTGCAACAAAGGCAAAGCTAAACTCTATTAGCAATATTTCTATTCTTCAAAACAAACTCAAACTGACCAAGCTACGTCTTGGTCGAGGTAACAGGAACAGACTCTGGTCCCACGACAAAGCACCTGAGTCTGAGGAAGTCCCCGTCACCTCTGACCCCCTGGGCTCTTTCTTACCTCTTTTAGGATCCCCGTGTGCCTCGATTTCGCTTTTAGAATTGTCTGGAATTCCTCTGATTCCAGGTAGGCAAGCTGTTCTCTCCTCTTCTTTCTGGCAGGCTCCAGTCCACCCTCATCTAGAGCAGAAAGAGAAGGCCTGAGCCTTTCCAGAGGAACGTCAGGGAGCCGGCAAGCCTCGCTGTCTCAGCTGCCCCACTCTCTCTGCCTCAGCTGCCCCACTCTCTCTGCCTTTGCCCACGAGGCCCTTCAAACTGAACTGACCCCACTTGGACCAGCAAAGGAAGGCTCTTAAAAGAAACGAGCTGAGAAGTACAAACTAGAATATGGGGTGTGTGTACCCGCACACGCGCGAGCGTGTGTGTCTGGCAGATTTGATCTCTAGATTAGAATCTCTTTTTCACCTAAAAACAGGAGCCAATTATGGTCTAACAACAACAAAGAAATTCCTACTTACAAACTGATGTTCAAATGACACTGCCATCCCAGTACTTCCATTAAAAAAGTAAATAAATAAGTCTAATTACCTCCCCCTCCAAACAAACAAAAAAAAAAAACAAAAAAACCCCAGTCAGCTTCAGTTTTAAAAATAAAAATTGGACAATTTAAAACAAAGAAATTCTACTTCTTTCAAAGCAAATCTTTATAGTGATACATATGTACAAAGATCCAATGAGTAATCTCAAGTTTTCACATTATGCGGAATTTCAGTTTAACTTAATGTGACTATAAAAAAAAAAATCAGTTTCAGCTGCAGAAATTCTACTCAGGTACTGTCCATAGAGGTAAACTGAAGTAAAACACTGGCTTTTGATGTCAGGGAGGCTGGTTATGTCTTAGAACGTTTCCTCCGTGAGTGATGTCTCTTTCCCATCACCAAGTCTGAAACTCCCAGTACCTTGAGGAGAAAGTATGCTGCTCATTTCTGCACGTTCCTTCACTTCCAGGACATCCTGTGGTTTCTTTAGTTTCTTCTTAATGCTATTTGGGTCTGTTTTTTGAAGCATCTGGCCCTTTGCCCTTAATTTTGTTATAGCAGCTAACTAGAAAAAATGAAAAGCGAGGGAGATAAAAATCTAAAAGATGAGACAGACAGACATCTGGAGCTTTGCACCCCTTTCCAGTGATTAACCAGTGAATTCTGGCTGTTCTCAAACATAAATTAGCAAAGTATACCTTCATTTAACTTAGCGTTACTAACACAATTATTAAAGTTTAAGAGAATGGAAGATAGGCCTCTAAGTTACTGAACCAAGTCTCACTATATTTAAACATCAATAGTTAGTTTAACATCAGCTAGTCTGTAGGCTTTCAGACCCCCAGAGGAACAACATAAACATTGTGGAAGTGTGTTTCAGGACGGACAGCATTAGGGCAGAGTTCCAGCTCTGCCACTAACTAGTTTATAGCCTGACTTAACTGTTCAGCCTCGGTTTCTACCTTTACAAAATGGGAATGGCAGAGCACTAACCTACCTTTTAGGATTGTGGCTGTAAGGATAAAATGAGGTAAAGCACGTACTGCACACAGCACGTACACAAATGCCACAGGCACAGAGTAACAGTATATACACGTGTCATCGCTATTATTATCACTGCAGGGGCGGCTTTAGTTTGCAGCTAGCCTCCGCCCTTCATGCGCTTCCAGCTGCTAACTGGGACAAAGAGGAGACAGGCTCAAGGCAAGGACTCAGGGTGACTCAGGGGGTTCTGACCACCCCCAACTCCCACTTCAATCAGAGCAACTTAGCTTCCATCTGTCTACAGAATAGGTTTCTGTGTCAGATTCCTTTTAGAGAAAGATTCTTTAAACCACTATTTGACAATTCAATGGCCTCAACAATTCCAAGCACGTTTCCCCCTAAGACTGGTGTCTCCAGCTGTAAAACAGTATCTTCTAGGTTACCTGCTGCAGTCTGACAGCAAACAGTCCGAAGACAATGGCTAATTTTCTTGGATTAAATTAATGGCACTAAATTGACACCCATTATCATCTCAAATTCCTCTGACTCTAATTATCATGATCAATAAATAGGTATGAGGTGTCAGTCTTTCCTGGTCACAAGTATGTAAAATTTGAAACTCCAGCCACGTCTCACAGAATGATAATTCAGGTGGTGAAGAAACTAGATGCCAGCTACCTTTTTGGCTTCTGCTAATGCACTCAGTTTCGGTCTTGGTGGCGGTGACTCATCAAAAAAGAGGACGTCGTCTCCTTCTGAGATGCCTCTTGCAAGCTTGGGCGTCTGTGTGGCTGGGGCTCCTTCCATCCTGGGGAACTCAGCTCCCACTGGGGGAGACTGCAAAGGGGGCTGCAGAGAGGAGGAAGGCGCAGCCAGGCTCTTCACCTCACTCGAGCTTTGGAGAAATCTTTAAGGAAAACAGGCAGTCACAAACTACGTGAGCACAAAACATACAGACTGGGAGACTGCAGGCAGGCCACCAGCTGATAAGTAAAATGATTTTCCCTCCTTGGTTACTAATTCTGATTAGCACACGGTAAAAACAATACTAGCCTCATTAACTCTTCAGTTAATTAATTATCTCACCAGTTTAGAACTGATTACTATTTGTCTTGACTGGCTTTCCAGTGGGTGCTGCCGAAGGAGCGTAGCCCTGAGGCAAGCTGCAGACTACGCTCCCAGCCCTCTAGTTAGAGCTGGATCCTTCAGGAACTCACTGAATCGCTCTGTATTTTGTTTACTCTACTGAGAAGAGGTATGCAATGCATTTGGAAGTCCTAACACAAAGGTGCTATAATTCACACGGTGACTGTTTTATATATGGTTTTCAAGGGCTACTTAAAAACAACAAACATCAGGAATCATCCAGCCCAAAGCCCTCAAAAGAGATGAAGTCCCCACTGCTCGTAAGTGACAGGCTCAGGACTGGTACCAGGTAACCCCGGGCCAGTATTCTTTTCGTGACCACACACCCACTCCTGGAAGCTCCAGGATGAGTTTGCAAACTGTCTATCAGATCCTGCCCAGAGATATGTTTTGTTTGGCCAGCAAATTCTGAAAAACTTCAAACTGTAATGCCTGGAAACTGACAGGTGCTCTTTACTTCCTACAAGGTCCACAGCTCCATGTATATTTTTATGTCCATACCTATATATTCTGTCCTTCAGCACCCAGAGTTGGGACAGCTAATGGCTCAACATTGGAGAACAGGGAGGTGTGACTTCTCTCTGGCTTTCAGTTACATTAGTCATAAGACAAGGATAAAAACACCTGGTAGATTACGGGAAGGACCAAACGAGACACGTATGCTGTGTAAAACATGGTGTTCAGTGCACGCTGGGTGCTGTAAACAGTAGTTCTTATTACTATTCAGACAACCTAAAGCCAAGAGTCTTTGATTTGTTTACCTTCCACACCCATTTCCACTTGATTTTGCCTCTAAAAAGACTCTCCATGTTCAGTGCCTCATTTTCATTGCTGACCTGAACAAATGCAAAATCTACACATTGGCTTAGCCTGTAACTAAAAACCTACCTGGGGCAAAACTGAGAAACGGATGCCAAAGAGGTTAACATCTACTTTCCCTGTTCACAAACTCCTTACACACCACTCCTTCCTCTTTTCCACAGTGCTGTTAATTACTGCAGACTGTGGCCCTTGGTCTCAGGATGCACAAGTCAGAAATACATCACTTTAAGTGCCATCTATTTAGGTTATGTTAAAATTATCTTTTAAAGACTTTCAAAGTTAAGAAGTAGTCAACCACCCCAAATCCAAAGCTACATTTTTGAAATCTATTAAGACATTCTCAGGATTCCTGAGATGAATTATCTAAACAAGGAATATTAACTCTATTACTCCCACCGTTTCTGTATGTCTTCTGATTTCTTTTTCCGCATCTCTAGCATACGCTGCTTCTGTTGCTTCAAGAGGGCTGATGCTGAGATAGACTGGAAAGCAGGTTTCAGGCTCCCCATGGTCCCTAAAACACAAGCCACAGGCTGAGGGGGTTCTGTGAGGCTGCGGGAACCCAGGTGTGGACACCAGGGCAGGGACAGGCTGACTCTACCTGATGGCGTGGCTTTGGCTAAATGATGTTTCAAGTTTCTGGCTCCACAAGTAGGCAAGTCCATCAGTTCCCTGAATTCCTCAGAGCATGACAAGCTCTTCTGGGGTATTCCTGGAATATGCAAACATCAGCTTTAGAGGACTCAAAATTCAGACTATTTTATGTCGCGTGACATCACTTTTTAAACTCTGCTTTTGTAACTTGGTCCTTTGTAAATGAAGAAGATGAAATAACAAGTGAAAAGAGAATCCTTAACCTCTAACATCAGACCAGTAGGACTGCAAGGGTAAGACACATTTATCTTATTTTGAATACTGACTAGAATACCAGTATTTGTGGGGTCCATTCATACCCTATTTCTGGAATATGCACTATGGGTCCATGCTAGACCTTGACCACTTATCAACAGAGCCCCAAGGACAGGGTGGAGGTGGCACTCTCTGACCTAGACCTGCTTCAGCGAAAGGTAACTGATGAGTTTGACTAAGAACTGACATTACTGATTCTAGTGCTGGACACTAAGAATTAGACCCAGATACAAGAAGACATTTTAAAAAGCATACCAAGCAAAGACACAGCTAAGATTAATATGCTGTTTTTTCTTAAGACGCTGCCAACCAAGCTTGGTTCCTTCAGCTCAGGCCACATCATTCACTAAGCATAACTTACAGTAGGAATTAACCATTTTCAGTCCTGACTACATATTTAAGCCAGAGAAAGAAACATAGTATCGAGAAACTAGTTACCTAGTTTTTGTCGAGTTTCCTGAAGGATCAAGTCTGTGCCCTTAACCACCAGATTAGTCAAAGTGGTTTGAATCTTCTTTTTAGGCGCGACAGCAGCTGCACTGAAATGACAAGAGTCACCCCCTCAAAAAAGGAAAATCACCGAACTTCAGTGCTCCAGGAGGTAACGAAGGTGCAGAAGTAGTCATTTATTACAAACTGTTGAGGTTTCTCAAAGCGCACCAAGTATGCAGACTTCCATAATAACGTGGCCCCGCAGCATTCGTGGTGCGTGGATTGTCAGAGGTGTAAAACAACAGGCAGCCCACACCTCTGCCTGAAGACCATTCCAGGACAGCAAGTTGGCAAAAGAGAGAAAAAATATGCCAATACTTCGATCAAATAGTCTGGGATTTACCTAAGATCTATGCAAAAATTCAGAATATTAATGTAAGTTTTGTTTGTACTGTTAAAAGTTGGAAATACTATTGTTTATTCATGAGGAATTAGAGCCATGTAAAAGAAGACAATGTAGCCATGAAAAATAAAGCTGTAAGTGAATCTTCCAAAAAAAAGAAAACCTCATCTTATGTGGGGAAAAAAGAACGTTGCAAAGTATAGGTATAATTTGATCTCATTTTATATTATTAAAAATATCCACATACGGGAATAAAAACCTAGAATCATATATACCAACAGTTATCTAGGTGGTGGGATTACAGATGGTTTTCACTGTCTACTTTTGGCTAAACTGTACATGCATTAAAAAAAAAAACATATGTGCATTGCTTTTTGCAATTTGCAAAAAAATACAGAAATTATTTTAAATCTTAAAAATGTGCTTGATATTACAAAGCACAGAGGAAGTGAGAAGGAGTCCTCTAGCCCAATTTCTGCTGGATTGAGAACAAAATCTATGTTTTGTTTTTGACCCAAGTGTAGCTCCCCTGAGCCAGGTCCCATGTGTCACATCCTCAGATGTGCTTTCTAGAGTCTGGTGACAAGGCCATCGATCACCTACTGCAGGGACTCTATGGAGAGGCTGAGGTCCCCTGAGGAGAGGCCATGGATACTGGCCTCAGAAGCATCCCAGTCCCCTGTGAGGCTTCCTAAATTAAATGTGGGTTCCAAGAGATGAGCAACCTCAGCCTAACGGTCATGAGGAAAATGATTTCAAGGATGTCAACACTATGATTAACACTCTCTAATGGCCACTCAGCCCTGACAAAGTTGCACTATTCATGTCAGAAGCCAAAGAGGAAGCATGGGCTCCCTGTTAAAGACCACCGTGACCTGACTCAGAATCTCCGCCTCCTCAGTGTTTTCCTCTCTACCGGGGAATGGAAGACGCCCTCATGCACCTTGTTCCAGGCAGAGTGCTAAGAAAGATAAAACCCACTGAAGTCTTCCAGGCCTGGGACAGAAATGTACAACCGCTGGGTTTATCTTTAAAAAACAAGCAAGACCCTCATCCCCAAAGCAGCCCTGAGAATGTCTCACATTGAGGCTGCATAAGAGGCTGAAGACACGCCTCCGTAGTAAAAACCATCCTGACACAGCCGTTCCTTCAGACTGATGCCTTTGCGGGCGAACTTCTTTGGAATTCGGCCTCCGGAGAAGGTGGACTGCAGGTCGGCTCGCCTGGCGCTCAGCTTCTTGTACTGGGCCTGGATGTGATACTGACAGTACTCACAGTCGTTCTGGAAAAAGGAGGAATGGCTGCATCAGGGTTGGTGCAATGTGCTGGGGACAAAGTTAACAGATACCGCTCCTTTCTCCCAGCCTCACAGAGAGCTATTCTGCGAGCAGAACCCTCCCTGCTGACTTCAGAGACCATTCTCAACGCATAGCTATGCAGCGACTAAGGGAAAAAAGTTCTTCCCTAAACTCCTCTTAACACATACTTTGGGTTAAAGAAAAAGTGGTATCATTCACTGCCTTTGCTCTCTTTCTACAGTGGAAATACAATCAGCTCTAGGATAAACCTTGAAAATGTTACGCTAAGCGAAAGAAGTCAGACACAAAAGGTCCCATGTGGTATGACTCCTTTTATAGCAAATATCCAGAGCAGACAATTCCACAAAGACAGAAAGCAGATCAGAGGTCACCAGGGAAGTGGTTACTTAGTCGGTGTGGGGAGTTCCTATGGGGTGACAAAAAGGTTTTGAAACTACAAGAAGCTGGTGGTTGCACAACAAAGTGAATACACTAAATATTACTGGTATGTACTTTTCAAAATGGTTAATTATATGCAATGTGAATTTTACCTCAGTAAAAGTTAAAAAAGAAAACCAGTTTCTAGTAAGGTTGTCTGTTTCTATGGTTGACTCTTGGACAAATGCTAACCCTCAGTGAAAAGGAACAAAGAGAAACTACGTAGTATTGGTCTATCAGGTGACCCTCAGAAATGGTGACTAGGGAACTTTAATGGTCTAGCGCTTATATGGAGATCTGTCAAGTATTTCATCCTGAGACCTCTTTTTCCAACTCTCTCTCTCCTTCCTATTTCCTGCTCACTAGTTCATCTGTTAGACAGGAATGAGGAAAATAAAGAGATGAAACCAACACCTGTCATTTAATCCTTCCTAAGAGCTCTAAGAAGTACCACTTCACAATCACTAGGATGGCTGTAATCAAAGACAGACAATGACAAGTGTTGGCCAGAATGTAGAGAAACTGGAACCCTCAAATACTGCTGCGGAGAATGTGAAAGTCATTTTGGTGGTTCCTCAAAAGCCTAAACATAACAGATAACACAAGACCCAACAATTCCACCCCAGGTATATGCCAGAGGGAACTGAAAATGGACACCCACACAAAAACCTGTACATGAACGTTTACAGCATTATTCCTAACAGTCAAATGTGAAAACAACCCAATTCACTGTGCATCAGCCAATGAATGGATAAGCAGAATGTGGTTTATCCACACAATGAAATATTATTCAACCATAAAAAGGAACAAAGTGCTGATAAATGCTCTGTAGCAAGGATATAGCATAGATGAATCTTAAAAACATGCTAAGTGAAAGAAGCCAGACACAAAAGGCCACGTATTATGCAATTCCATTGTATGAAATGTCCAGAACAGGCAAATCTACAGAGACAGAAAGTAGATTAGTGGTTACCAGGACCGGAGGGGAGAAGGCAATGGGGAAATAACTGCTAGTGGGTATGAGTTTTGTTTTTTTGAAGGGTATTGAAAATGTTCCGGTTCGCCGCTTCTCCCACTGGCCCAACGAGCTGCAGCTGCTCCGGCACCGCTGCAGAGAACAAGGCCGGCCCTGTGGGGACAGCATGGGGGCCTGGGGCTGAAGCCGTGGCAAGGGGCATGGGACCTGTGGTGGCGCGGGCCGGGGAGCCGGCCGAGCTGTGCAGGGTGGCTCCAGTGTCGGTGGACGGCGCAGCGCCCCCAGAGGGTGCCATGTCTAATGGGGTTTACGTGCTGCCAAGCACGGCCAACCGAGACGTGAAGCTGGTGGTACCCAGCATGCCTCTGGTGGGCTTCCTGATGCAGCTGGAGCATTACACGCCAATGATTCCCAATGCAGTGACTGGTTACTACCTGAACCATGCTGGCTTTGAGGCCTCAGACCCATGCATAATTCAGCTCATCTCCCTAGCTGCCCAGGAATTCACCTCAGATACTGCCAACGATGCCCTACAGCCCTGCAAAATGAAGGGCACAGCCTCTGGCAGCTCCCAAAGCAAGAGCAAGGACCGTAAGAACGCTAACCACGGAGGACCTGACCCCTGCCCTCAGCGAGTATGCCATCAATGTGAATAAGCCTACTTCATCTCAGCCACCCAACCTAAATGGACTTGTCTGTCCCGTTGTCTCCACACCAGCCTGTTTTCATAATAAACTTATTGGGGAAAAAAAAAAAAAAGAAAAGAAAATGTTCTGAAATTATATAATGGTGATGGTTGTACAACTCCGAATAAATTAAAAATTACTAAGTTGTGCATTTTTTTTTGGTGAATTGTGCACAAGTCACAAGAGTGAATTGTCTGGTGTATGAATTCTACCTCAATAAACTTATTTATTTTTTAGAAAAGAATTTCTAAGAAAAGGTATAATAGAGCTAAATACTGACTAAAAGAAGGCTTCAGTGTATTTCATCATTAGTGTTTGATCTCTGGCACTAGAAAGAATTGAGGGCAAATTACAATTGTCCTTCTTATACCGCCTAGTCAACTGGCAATAAAAGACCTTTCCTAAGAGGTTAAATCCTTCCCCTGCCCTCAGCTTTGTAAACTGGTCATTACACACACTCAATGTTCTCACTTTGATGCTTCCTGTTATGTGGGAAACTCAGTTCCAAACAGGTCATTACAGCTAAAGTACCTATAATTTATTCCTATTAGTTTCTTTCTTTAGCAAAAACCACCCCAAGAAGGCTGAAACCAACCAAATTCACGATCTGTGTACATGGTTCTCCATTCTTCTTCTTTGCTTTACAGGTTCCCAGGTCAAGAGCTTCCCCCATAATTAAGATCTTTTGAGGATGATCAATAGATAAGCACACCTGGAGAAAAGAGGCAGAGAGTTAAAAGCAGACAAAGGCATGGCCTTTCATGAGCAAGAATGGATGTAACAACAGTTAGCCTGAGTTAAGCAGGCTTTTTATCCATCTTATCAGTGCACAGGAATTTGAAGCCAGTGCTCTGTAAGATAGCTGTAGACATGGGAGGTGGAGATGACACACTTAGTTCTCCACCCCTGTCCATTCCCTCCTGCGTCTTTGCTCTTAGAATCCAAATGCCCACCCTCAGGTGATGGATCCTGATCTGTTTTCCCATCAGTCTTTACAGCTAGTAATGGTCACATGACCACACTCTGGCCAATGAGACTCAAGCAGGAGGCAGCTGGGAAGGCTGCTTTCTTGACAAAAGCAGAGTGAGGAGGCTGGCCTCCTTCCTGCCTTGGATGGAGATGTGATGGCTAGCACTCCAAAGGTATCTCGTGACCAAGAGGAAAAGGCTGAGACTCACAGACACTGGCCCTGGCATCACTACACTGCCTATTTCTGGATTTTTTTTACTATCTAAGAAAAAAAACCTCAGTGTTTAACATTAAAAAGAAACTTCAGTGAAGTTTTTCTGTTACTTGCAGCCAAACACATTTCTAACCAACAGATGAAGATTTGTTTCCATTCTCACTCCTCCTGAGGTAAATAATCTGTCAACAGAAGCAGTAGCTTCTTGCTGCGCCCAGTGGAGAACTTGTCTGTTTCTATTCACACTGCATCTAGCTTTGTAATTTACTAGAGCATCAGTAAGTAGTACCCTAACTCTAATGCTGCCTGAAACGGTGAAAATTCACAGGTTGCAGCTATGGTGGTACTGACAAATGGAGCAAAGTTCTCTCAACTATAAAACCTCGCCTTCCCAGTGCCGCCATGCAAATTTACAAGATCTAAGGAGATTTGAGCCCAAGAGTTGAAAAAACTCCAGGAACCTTGGAATGAACTTGAGGAGATATAATGAAAAAAGTTGTTACAAAATACTCTAGAGTAGCAAACAACTCAGAATACTGGCAGGTGAGGGATAAACAAGCAAACAAACAAAAAGTTTAATGGAGATAATATAAAAGCTTGACTTACTACCTGGAGGTAGACCAATAAAAATATTTCTGATCAGCTAAGTTATAAAGACCAAAAAAATTAAAAAAAATAAAAAACTGTGGAAAGAGTATTACCTCTTCTGAACCATCCTTGGGCTTCATGGGGTTCGCGTTGAGCAGCCCTACGACCGTACCCTGCTCAGTCTTCCAGAGCTGTTTGTGAACCTCCCCAAACAAGAACAGCGACACGTACCGCGTCAGGTCACGAAGATCATTCAGTCGCCAGATGCTGAATGTTTTCCCCTGGAGCAAATATTTATTCTTGTTTTTAATAAATTTTGAACAATGGGTTAAACTGTCTCCATTTACGGTTCAAGTTTTCTACTGTGAAAGATGTAAGTATAACCCACCCTGAATATGTAGTCATCAGAATGCCTGTTAATTATAAATTAAGGGGCAAATTTGATACTGGCGTCTCTAATTCTTGGATCTAAATAGTCCAGGGGACAGCAATGCTCTTCTGATTTCACACCCAAGTACACATACACACATGGACACACAATGTTAAAAGAACAAGGGAAGTGTGGCACTCCCATTTAAGAACTGATATAAATTTAGTAAATCTATTATTTATCACCAATTAATTATGTTATTAATATTAATAAGGAGGTTTCAGCTCAATGCTTCTAAATTTTTTCTTCGAAGAAAAAAGCATCATTTAAAGAAAACCAGTTGTGTTTAACTGTAAAGTTTTGGAAGTATTAAGAAATATGTGAAGAAATGCAACTCAAAATGCTGGCCACTTACGAACAACTTCTATGTTTACAGATTTTTTTTTTTTAAAACAAAATAATTCAAACAATACTGAATCAAGCTATTTCACAGAGGCATCCCAGAGTGGGTACGGTTATAGGTTACGGTAAGTTATTGTGTAGACTCAGTATTATGATTATTCTTTCGTGGATTTGCACAATCTATGGACAAGTTCAGATAAATTCCACACCTATTATTTCCATGTCATTATAGCCAGTGGTAGTGCAGTTAAGAACCTGAGTGAAAACCAGACCTGTTCACATTTACTGAGACAGAATAGGGCTAGAACGGGATTCAGAATCTGAAACTCAACCTTTGGTGTCAGAACTCACAAAAAATCTGAGGTTGGCCACGATCTAAATTAGAGAATAAAATCAGTTTTGAGCATGATTAATTGCAGTATTTTAGAGAGAGACTTTTGAGATCAAAAGCCAGTTCCTTCATCTTATAGATAAGGAAATGGAGGTCCTTAAAGAAAGATTAAGGGTTACCCTAAGGCCACAAAATAATGTTCCTGTTATGCCTCAGTCAACTGCAATTTTAAAACCTGTTAGATCTTTTGTAATATCTATCAAATAAAATATGCCATCCTGTACTGGGACAGGTCAGCAATTCTGGAACTTATGCGATTGACATCTTATGTCTAGAAAGGCTCTCCAAAGGATCTGTGGACCTGGTGTCTTTGAGGACCTGCTCCTCCCCCACAAGAGGGATTACAGCGTCCCAGGGGCAACCACACACGTCACCAAACAACAAGTGAACTGAGTAAGAATGATGTGGACAACGAAAAGCCCAAGAGGCCTGTGCAACCAGGTCTTCTTTAAGCAGGGCCTTCCTTACATAGCCTTCCCTTGGGTACCCAGTGATGGTGTGGCAACTTGGGAACTTACTAGCAATTATTTCCAAATGAAATACCAATGGGCGCTGGGTAACAAAACAAGAACCTGAGTCCCCACTGCCAATTTGTGAAGAAGCAGCTGAGAAATTAATAAAACGGCTTACACTGTTAGAACTCTGGGGAGTGATTTTCTTCAGTATAACGCCAAATGTCACCCAGTCTATTTCTTCTAGTTTCTCACTTGCCATCTTTTCCTTGAGCTGAGATAGTCTGATCAGTTTCCGGCCAGTCATGTTCTTGTTCATTTCTGTGGAGGATACTCGAGGCTTCCTAGGTCAAGAATCCAGCAATTAACAGATTATTATCCTAATAATGGATTACCTGGCATTGGAGTAGATTGGTTAGAAGAGGTGTTATGGACAGAAGTCTCTAAAATACCTGTTTTCAGGGAGGCTTAGTTATGCAGTATGGACAAGGAGCACCTTTTTACAGCAGATAAAAATAAGATAATTTTTAAAGATACGTTTGCTTTTCCTTGGATCTAGAACTAGGCTTTACGCAGACAATAAAGACCACAAATTCTTTAGCTTCTTCTGAATTCTAATATAAAGTTACAATATCCTTTTAAAAAATCTCTTGACTTTAATACAAAATTATGAATTGCTATAAGTAGATAAGATATTTCAATTCCATCAACTCTGCAAGAATTTCAAAGGTTCTAATTATATCTTTTTAAAGCCATGTTTTCACATAATAAGTAAAAGCTTTGAATCCAGCTTTAATTAATATATTCTTGCTCCTAATGACTGGCCAAAAATTTTTGAGTTTGCAGGTCATTTTCCTCCAGTAGAATATTAATATCTGTTCTATGTTTGACCATATTACATATTCAAGGACAAGAGAGAACAGTCAGGAAAAAACATACTCTTTGACTCTTCCAGAAGTCTTCTGGAGTAGAAAGTCCACGAGCTAACTCTGACCAATGAAGAACATTCAAGAGGAAAACACCAGCATAGGTGGAAAAATCCTTTTCTTTGCCTAATTTCTGTGAGTTAATAAGTTGCTATCAGGAAACGATCCTTAGGAGTATTTTTAGAGTCTGAGGTTCAGGTAGAAGAATTACAGAGACTCAAACAATTCTGCAACCTCCTAAATTTGTAGGCCACTCAGAAGCTTTGGCTGAAGAGTTTCAATTTCGTCTACTTCCGGGCAACTCACATGAGCAGCACATTCACATCAGCAACATCTGTCATTATCCGCACGGACTTTCAACTGGGAAATGGCTGGGGCAGGCAGTGTCATCTCAGGAGAGACATGTTTACCTTGAAAAAGAGCCCTGAAGCCCCCTCAGTGAGCTTGTACTGTATTCCATCCCTCAGGCTCTGCCTCAAATGTAATTAGGATACTGAACATTTTTTCCAATTTTGAAGAGTACAAAGTCTTTACAATAAACTTCTACTGCATGTTGGCAGTCACATGTTCTCCCCTGCTTAATAATACACCATATAAGAGCTTAGCAGTTTTAGTTTAGATTGACAAGGTTCAGGTGTTCTAGAGAGGTTGCTCTTGGCTACTTAGATGGATGGTACTAAAGGCAACTCAGTTTCAGAGTCAGGATTAATGCTGTGTAGTAACCATGGAGACACAATGCAGGAGTGATGCAAAGCACAAAAGACGTAAAAGTCCAGGCTGTTCCCTGACCTACTCCTGTGAATTCTCCATGTAACAGATGCGAAGAATATAAACTGGCCTTAAATTTATCAGAAAGAGAAAGAGCACAGCTATTTCTCTTAACATCAATTACAAGATACTACCATCCTGGTTAAACTGTATATAACTTTAGGTTTTTAAAAATAATCTCTATCACTGTTTCTTTTTTTTTTTCCTATCACTGTTTCTGTCAGTTTCTGATTAAATATAATATTTATTCAATTCCTTTTTATGAAAACATATCTGCTATTCATCGTATAAACAAGAAAAAAGTCTTCCTTAGACATTTCATATGCAAATGTACTGAGTCAAACCCAGTGCCAACAGCCAAGTTCTGTCAAGTTCACAAGCTGGCGGTCTTAGGCGGATCTGCGGCACACACACTGTATCTGGAAGGCTCGCTCTCTGGGAGGAGAAGAGGCATCTCGTGAGGCATGTGAACAGAGTGAGTGGGCTTTTACAGCTACTGACCTGAGTCTAAGCCCAGAGAAGGCTTCCACAGACACTGTCTGAGCCATTTCCACAGAGGTCCTGGGAGTCCCTGCGCTCTGATCTCTCGTCATCCCACTAGGCTTGTTTCCAGGAGTCGTTCGGAGTGGTTGGGAGGGCACACTTGTCAACTTTGAAGATGAGCTTTTGGGCTCTAAAAAATCAATTAAAAAGTTAAGTTCCACACTGATAACTACACTTTTTATGGAATTATTTTTTTAATCAACACAGGCAATAACCAATCTTAAAAGAACAAAGGAAGCTCATAGGATCACTTCTGACTACCCTCAAATGTCTGCAGCGTAGTCCAAAAGAACTTTCTGCAATATGGAAATGTTTTATAGCAGTGCTGTGCAACGTGGTGGCCACCAGCCACTTGTGGACATTGGTCACTTGAAACTGACTAGTGTTTCTAAGGAAATAAGTGTCTTAATTTAATTAAATTAAACAGCCACATGTGTCTAGTGTCTTGCTGTATCAGTGCTGCCCTAGAACACTGCTCCTCTGTGCAATGACATTTATTGTGTGTTCACCCTACACGGAGCACCACGGTAGATGTCACAAGGGAGTAAGAGCCCCGCTTTAGAAATCAGTAATTAATGGACATTTTTGCACAGATCAAATTCTCCCTGGAAAAAAATCTAAAGTTAGCTCTGCTTTCTTTTCTTGTTTTTTTTTTTTTCTTTTCTTATTTCATTTCAATCTGTTCCATATTATTTGTGGGGTGGGGAGAAATCAGAGGGGACCAGGGTTATTCTACTGATGTGGTTACTTTTCATACTTTAGAAGCATTTGATAATGCTTCTGAAGGTTAGAAAGCTGGGATATCCTCCTTAAGAAAATATCACTCTCTCTTGAGTAAGATTGCTGTTTACCCTCAAAGTGACTATGGATCACTGCTCCCAAGCTAGGTACCAGGGCAACCCAAGAACTTCAGAGTCTCTGGAAACCATATCCCTGCATTGTCCTTTCAAAACCAAACTTTGGACACTGCTTAATGAAACACCATAGTAATATTAAAGGTGCTAAGGGGATGGACACTATTCATAAGTGAATACAGGGAATATATAATTTGTTGCCAAAACATATGAACACTCCGAGCTTGCAGCTATTCTGTACTGCTGTGTCAGATGTCATAAGTAGTCAAAAGGGCCTCTTTGAACATGTGTGATCAATAAAATGCTGCTCACTCCAAGCTATATTATCTCCAGACGATTTTGTCTTAGATCTTCCAAAGAATAATCACTTTGGGCAAAAAGACAGTACAACAAAAGCAATACACAGTGCTTACAAATCCTCTTCATTTTATTTTGTGTGTATATATGTGGTTGCTGAAATAGGATTTTATCTGAGTATCATTCTATACTCCTGGCTAAGAAGCCTTTTCTAAAGAATAGACCCTCTGGTTCAAGAGAGGACTCACCCAGTGGTTATACTTACTAGAATTCAAGTCAACTACAGGACTAAAGAGTTAAAAATAATTTAACCAATTAAGTATTTAGTAAATACCTACCCTCTGCCTAAGGATTTTGTAAGCACTATGAGATGCAGAGAAAAGAGTACAAAATACAGCATATGGTTCCCATTTCTAAGAAACTTACTTTTCTCAACATGTAGGTAAGACAGACCGAAACACACATGCACACATGACACTGCCGAAATGTATGTTAAACAGAGCCCAAGCAGTGAGAAGCCAGGGAGGCCTTGAGTACTCCACCTGCTGGTGAAAGCTTCGGTGCCCGGGCCACCTGCCTGGGGTTTGGTGCAGCAAGGACATCGAGCTCCGCAGAAAGGCATGCTGACTCCTGAATTCTCTGAACTTTCTTCTCCTTAAGAGGGGGACGTGGAGCCTTATCTACTTGATTAAAAGTAAAAGAAATTAGTAACGAAAATTGAGAAAGGGGCTCAGCAGCTGTTTTATCAGGAGTTGGATGCAGAAGTAATGAATTATAAATGTATGAATTAGAATTCCTAGAATGAGTCTGATTACCTGGGGATTTACGCAGAAGGGCTGGACTGGCGGGTGGTTTAATTGTCGTTAGCTTTAGCTGTTCTTGTAAGGATTTCATTTGCTCTTGCAACTTCTTTAATTCATCTAGGAAAGAGAAATACACTGATTTATGAACCAGACCAGAGGAAACATTACACATGATGAGAGTGCTGGAACTACTTTTGGTGTCCACCCATTGTTCCCCCAAAGCCTCAAGACCCACAATATAATCCATGCCAAGAACTCGCAATTAACTCGGGCACTTCAAAGTGGTCCCCTCAGAGAAATAAGCATTTTATTTCCAGCAATTAAACCTCTAATACCAAACCTGGTTATAAATTTGTACTATTGACAGATATCATAGACACATATTCATAGCTAACAAGCTTTTAGGAGTCAAGAAATGATTACACATTCCATAAATTATCATAATACAATAAATTCTGGCTCCTGTATTAGAATAAACAGTTGGTTGGCTGAAATTGCATTTTATTGTATGTAATTTAAAAATATGTAACAGAAGACGCCAGGAATAAGAAAAGGGCGCTCCTCCATTTGTCTGTTTAGACATGGTCTTCTGCTCAAAAAGAATGTGTGCCAGCTTTGTAGTCTTGTCCTTGCCTCCATGTGCACATAAATCCTAAAATAATATTTTTCCTTAATAAGCGTGAGAAATGTTAGAACCATTCAGCAGAGATCAATCACAGCCAGCTGACACTGATATAAGGGGTTCTCTGTATGCTCAAATGCTGGCTTGAAATGTTTGATCCACTAACTTATACAATTTTTTTGGCAAAGCCATTTATCTCTACCCCTGACTCAGCAGCTATTTGGAAGAAAGCTGTCCAATAGATGGTCTTCATCTGGTCTATCATAAAGAAATTAGAGAAAGCAAGTAGTTAAGGCACCTTGCAACTCCTGGTTAGTCTTTCCTTGTCTGGGAGCAGGAGCTGGGAGGACCCTCTTTTCAGCTGACTGCAACATAGGAACTTCCTCCTCATCAGTTAAGTCTTCTGTGTCTCCAAAGAGTGCAGCCAGATTCTCCTTTTGGTCTTCAGGCTTTTCCGCTTCATCATTAGCCTCCTCTGTGTAAGATTCACCGTCACCATCAGTGTCAAAGAGCTCATCGAATGAGTCGGGTTCACCAACATCCTGCGTCAAGGGCTGACTCTCCTGTGAATTACAATCCAAGGCCAACTCATTCTCCTCCAGCAGTGCAGTCAGCAGAGACAAATCATCTTCCTCCCCTATAGGAAAAAGGAAAGAAAGGAAGCCTACCCGTGAAAAACCACTGTTGACAAGCAGAGTTAAAACATTCAACATTCAAAAGGCAGTTAAAATGACTCCGCAGATTCACCGTTTTGCCTGGTATAATTATTGTTCTTGATTCCATTTCTCCTCTCTCCAAGTGCTTCTCAGAGAGCACGGGGCTAAGGAAAAAGGACCAATATCTGCTTACTAACCACAGTGGGCCAGGCACTGGGCTAGGTCTCTTTATCTGAGCTACGTCAGCTAATCAGACAACTTCCTGCATATGAAATTCAACCCACAAGGGAATAATGGAAAGAACACACTAAGCATACATTTAGGTCCTAAATGTACATATTCCCTCACTTTTTAATTGTTTGAGCAATTTTTTTAAATATAGAAAAGTACAATGAATTATATTAAAAGCACTCTTAGCTTACTGACAGGCATATGTAGAATAGATAGAAAAGATTATACTGTATAGCACAGGGAAATATATACAAGATCTTGTGGTAGCTCACGGTGAAAAAGAATGTGACAACGAATACATGTATGTTCACGCATGACTGAAAAACTGTGCTTTGCACTGGAAATTGACACACTGTAAACTGACTACAACTCAAAAAAAAATAAAAAAGTACTCATATCTCACCACCCTAAATTAGCCAACATTAACATTTGGTCATGTTTGCTTCTGGCCTTTAGTTCGTTTAAAAAATTTTTTTTAGAAGTTTATTATGTCAAATCTATGCCAGCTCCTTACCACTGCCTCCAGGCCCCATGGCAATCACTGTCATACAGGGTGCATTCTTCTCAGCATCCAAACTCATTCCAGTGTCTCCCATATTACCAACTACCTCATATTTTCTCACTTATTTGTTATTATCTTGCTCTCTCTACTAGCATGTAAGCAGGGATGTCATTCAACAGCACCTAGTTTCGGTAAACTTTTTTATTTTGTCTATACTGGAACAAATTGTGAAGCCATGCCAAACAAATGAGATTTCATTAAATACAATGATTTCTTAGAGAACACAGACCCATTTACTACTTATTCTCATGACCATCTCAAAGCAAAAACTTACAGTTTGTATTACATCAATGGCTCTGTAGGTAATTAGGTGATTTTAGGAAACAGGAAACTACCATTATATTAAAGGTGTAATCAATTTCACATATTGTCACAGTATGATGAATTTTAACATTTGGTTTTAATTTTCTTTTTAAAGAGCAAAGTATAATAAACTTGGACGTTAAAATTGCACAACCAGAAAAATAATGCTTGTTAAGGTCTTTTCATAGCCAGCACAATCATTTCTGTGCTGCTCTCAGGCTAAGCTTTGCTAACTGGAGCAATATCTCTTTACTAGGTAAATATTTTGCACACATCTCTGTAAAATAAACTTTCAAAGGACTGTAAGAATTTAAGTCAGAGCTTGACTAAAACCACTTCAACAGATTTCAATATCAAATGTGAACTCTAAAGTCACACTGCCTGGGTTCAAATCCCTGCTCTCACAGTTTCACCTGTGAAAAGTTACCAAACATGTCTTCCTGTCTATAAAATACGGTTGCTGTGAGGATTAAATCAGTTAATATAGTCGTCCCCGTCATACACAGGGCATTTGTTCCAGGACCCCAAGCAGATACCAAAATCTGCAGATGCTCAAGTCCCATAAATAAAATGTACTTGAATATAAGCTACACACACCCTCCTGTACATTTATATCATCTCTAGATTACTTATAATATCTAATACAATGTAAATGCTATGTAAATAGTTGCCAGGGCTCAGCAAATTCAAGTGCTGCTTTTTGGAACTTTCTGAAATTTTTTTTCTCTCGAGTATTTTCTATCCACGGTTGGTTGAATCCACAGATGCAGAACCCTCAGATATGAAGGGCTGATTGTAAGATCTTAGAGCAGCACCTGGCACACAGTAAGTGCATGCCAACTATCATTATTGTTAAAGACAATCACTGCTGTTAGGAAGGGAAATCTCACCTCATTAAAACAAGTAACATTCATTGACTGAAGTGAGATTTCTTTTGAACCATTCAGATAATACTTGAGGGTAGGATAGCAATTTTCACTATTTTATAAGTGGAATAAATAACAAGCCCATAGACAAAAGGGTGGTTTCCCATGAAACAAAGAGAAACTGAGAAAACTGCCAGGACTTACCATCCATGCTGTCCAGAGAACAGCGGTGATGGAGAACCACTAAAGGAGGATCAGGTGCCCAGAAGATGGCAGTGATGCAGTCTTGGCTGTGTGAAAGCAACATTACAAAAGTCACCCTTGATTCTTCTCTCTCACATTGCATATCCAACAAATCCAGAATCCTCCAAATTCTAGGGCCTTAAGCTCAGAATTCATCAAGACTCTGGCCATTTCTCACTCCACCACCACCACCATCTGCCTCCTAGGATGGAAGCAGTCCCTTTTTCTTATCTCCAAGCAATGGTTATAGAAACTCAACTGAGGTATAGAGTAGTTGGTATGACACTAGATTACACAGATGAGACAAATTGGGAACAGGTATTATTAAGGCTGGTCTAAATATCAGGGCTACTATCTGTTTTGTTTCTTGTAACTCGTTTGATGTCTTCATTATCCATGAAAGTTCTACTTAGTTGCAGCCTTAGTCACATGAAGATTTTGATTCAGTACAAGTTAGTAAAACTCAAGAGGAATAGTTGGCATAGTTAATTATGATAAATTCATGTCATTCTGTGCCCCTTCCTTTTTTAATTTAAAATGATTTTTAAAACTACAAGCAAAAAGTGTAAATTTTTCTAGCTTATTATTTAACTTGTACGTGCTCTATAATATATGTGACCCTGGTAAGGCCAACATCAAGTAATGATTATGGTGCTTTGTTTTT
This sequence comes from Camelus bactrianus, assembly GCF_048773025.1. Taxonomy (NCBI): domain Eukaryota; kingdom Metazoa; phylum Chordata; class Mammalia; order Artiodactyla; family Camelidae; genus Camelus; species Camelus bactrianus. The sequence goes on from NC_133573.1 coordinate 9,535,394, forward strand.
ATTTATTCAACAAATATTTCCATGGACCCATCATGTGCCCTGTGCTATGTTGTCTACTGGGGAATCTGTTGGATTGTAAACTTCCTGAAGGTTAGGTGAGAGCAAACTGTCGTGTTCATTTCTATAATCAACCCTCTATTCCCTCCCCAAACATATGCACTCTTTCTCACCCTCACATCTAGGACCATCCAACAAGTGCTATGGATTCTACCTCCAATATAGTGTTCAAATCTTTCATTTCTCCCCAGTTTCACCACCAAAAGCCTAGTCCAAGCAACCATCAATCCTTCACCTGGACCACCGTGTTAGCTTCCTGCACTAGTCTCTCTATCCCCCTGTCATTTATCCTCTGTATAACGGCTACAGTAATCTTTGCTTTCCTTGACAATCTTTTAGGAACATAGGTCACATTGTGGTATTTCCTCCATAAAACTTTTTAAATGATTTTTCCATTGCCCTTAGAACAAAATTTACAAAGCCCAAGAGGCCATGGCTACTCTCTCCTGCCTACTTGTACTTCCTCATCTTTTCTGTGGGTCTGCTCCACCCAACTCTACTCACCCCCCAAACCAAGCTTCAACCACACTAGCCTGCTTTCAACTTCTTGAACACTCGAGTGCTTGCAGGCCTCAGGCTCTTTGGAAAGCTCTCCCCTAGCTCCTTCTCATCTTTCAGTCTCTGCTGAAGTATCAGTTTTTCTAAGCCTTTCCAGACCACCCTATGTGACCAGGCCCTGTTGATAATCTCTCACCTCAGCCTTTTCACGACTTCACCGTACACACTACTAAGGGGTACCTGTCTGTTACCCACTATCCTCTTTAAACTATAAACTTCACGAGGGCAGAAGTGATGGGTGTTTGGAGCCCCGCACATGGCACGCATTCAGTAACTATTAGCAAATCATGAATTTAAGCAAATAAATAAATGAATAAGAGAAAGTCCAAACGGCACGCACTTAGCAAGCGTTTTAAAAGGCTACCTGTAAAAACGAAAAACTGGACCCTTAAACAGCGTAGACTGCGGGACTCCTGGCACCTCACGGTGCGTATCGTAGGTGTCCGCAGCCCCCCGCCCCGACTCCCTCCGTCCCTCTGGACTCAGCGCCCATCCCGCCGCCGACCCCGCGCAGGCCCCGCGCTCGGCCCCACCGTTCGCCCAATTCCAGCCGAGTCGACCTGAGCGTCCCCGGGCTCCGCGCCTCCCGCCCTCGGAGCTCACAAAACTCTCTCGCAGACTCGCGCCTCAGGCCCTCTCACCGCCACCCATACACCCAGACCCGCTTCGCTCCTTACCGGCTCCTCAGTCCTTTCCTTCCCACAGCCAGACCCGCCAAAAATCCCAAATTGGCTCCGCCCCCCGCCGCTGACGTCAGGCGCACGTCGGCTCGGAGCGGCACTGATTGGCTATGTCCGAGCTCTGGGCGGAAGGAACCTGGGGGAGCGAGCGATTGACGGTCCTTGCGTAGAGTGATCTGATTGGCTCACGTGACCGGCGCCATCTTAGTTGGGGGCAAGGGAACGTCCGGTCGGTGCAGCCCGGACCTCCTTCGGGTAAATGTAGCGTCCCCACCGGCGCCGGGAAGTAGAAGTGTTCCCGTCCGGTATTTTTACGGGAGGTCATAAGTCAGTTCCTGACACCTTCCGGGACTGACTGTACCATCCAGTCCATAGCCTCATTTTCGGTTCCTGTGAGGTGTAGAGTAACCCTGCACTTTGGCGCTCAAACCGCAGAGCCCACTGCAAACCTCGCCCCCGCCCTCACGAATGTGCTCTGGTTGCGCTGACTGTATACACGTCTGAACAAGCTGGTTAATTATTTCAGTTAGTTGATTATTTTACAGCTTTGTGTTCAGTTGAGATAATTGGGCCCCCAAACAAACAAACAAAAAACTCCGTCTGACCTTGGGGAAGTAGTAACATCTTCACCGTCTGTAAAATTTGAAAAAAAAAAGGCTAGACACGGTAGAAACCACTATTTCCAGAGGAGTTCGTGGTCCATAGACTTTGAGAATTGTACCTGGAGTCAGAGCTGGGAACAACTGGTCAGGAGAGCACATTTTACACAGAAATGCAGATTTTTAAAATGTATTTACATCCTAAAAAGTGTCTGTACATAAATCCAAGAACGCAGTTTCTAGATACACAGTAAAAACATAGCTTCTATGTAATTTCAAAGAATTCAAAGCAGAAGAGTTTTGGATGGATCAAACGACCATTTTACCATTAAAAAAATTTTTTTTTCCCTTGTAGACACTATTCGGGCACTGCATTCCCCCACTAATCATTTTATACAAGGTGGCATCTCTGTCCACTGTATTTACCTTCATTTTCAGAAAAATTAAAATCAGCATTAGATTGGCTGGAAAATAAACTATCCTAATGCCAGCTACATTGATTTTTTTACCCCCTGTGTCCTAATGGAGATTAATGCTCTATTTAGGTGCTCAGCCTTATTATCTGAACCTATTACAATGACCCAGAAATATGAACAGTACCACTTTTAAAGCTGCTAGTGTTGAAAAGTTCATAGTAATGGAGGAACTGTAGTAATCCCGTTGAAGAAAGGAGTTTAAATGCATCTCTACAGCTAATTATAAAGGCTCATCATGGAGTTATTCTTAGTCATTATGCAGAAATTCCTGGACCAATTCTGATTCTTATTCCAAAGTTCTTTTCTTCCTCTTGACTTTCCAAGGCCACTTTGTATCCAATCCATGCAAGAAATACGAAACAAAACCAATCTAAGCCCTCAAACTTTTCTAGAGTGAGGAACCAAGCAGTTATTAATTGGAATGAGTACTGTGGTGATTTTGAGAAAAGAGGGGGAGGTGAGTTTGAGAAAGAATTAGAGTAAATTCAGAACCCACTGAATGTGGAGATAACAGGGAGAGACAAGGAAGGAGGGAGAGGGGAATTCAGGTGGTTTTTGAGGCAATGCACTGAAGTAGGTAGCACAGGAAATACAGAACAGGTTAGGGAGACGACAGATTTAGTTTGGAATTTCAAAATGAGATGTGTGAAAGATACTAAGAAAGGCCCTGTAGCCAGTTTGATGGCCAGTTTTGAGGTTTTAAGAAGAGGTCTGTACCGGACAACATCTTTAAGCATCATTAACATACATCTAAAATAAAACCTAAAACAAAGTATCAGTGTTGTAGTAGTTCTTACACCCTTCTGACAGGAAGCAATTACAGATCCCTTTCTGTATACAATAGAAATGATGCATCTCCCTGCCCCCAGAAAAATGCACTCTCATACATTCACGATTTTGTGTACCTCTTTGGGGGATTCACATATTTTCCTCAAGACACCCCTCCAAATCAAGAACCTCTACTGTAAAAGGCAGAAGCATGGCGAGCACAAAAATTTGAGCCAATGACAGAAGCTGAGCAGGAACAGATAGAGTGGTCAAAAAAGCAGGCCGCCACCTAGCCTTACGCAAGAGGGTGACCTTTACCTGCGCCGGCCCTTCATATGGCCCCGGTCTGGTCCGCTTCCTCTGCCCTCTCCACAGGGTGAAGAGTCCCAGAGCTGAGGGGATGTCCCTATCCAGATACTGAAAGCCCCTTGAAGCCAAAGCTGTAGGTCCTGGGACCCTGGAATTTTTTACTCATGGGTCCTAACTGGGCTTCAAGGACCTCTGTGGGCCTCTCCTTGTCCTTCTGATGGTAGATCCCTCTAAGGGGTGGCGTTTGAGGGTGGTGGTGCAGGGTGCCTGGATAGCAGGTTGGGGTGTCACCAGTCTTGGGGAGAGGCCGCCAAGCAGCACAGAACTGAGTCCAGGTGGGAAGAGAAGCAGGATTTGCAGGGCTGGGGGCCACTTCTCAAGATGTCCTGTTTCAGTGTGAAGCTCCAAGGAGATTTTAGTTTTATCTATAAAACTTTAAAACTCTATACATCAGATATGTGGGCCTCCATTTGTATTCTTGCCCCAGAGTTTTCCAGTGTGAGGGGTGGGCCTGTAGGAAAATGGCACAGGATGCCAAGGAAGGCGAGTTTTAAGAAGGAAGTAGTAACTGTCAGTGCTCTCAAGCAGGGGTTCTCAGTGGCCCCCAGACCAGCAGCATCAGCACCACCTGGGAACTTGTTAGAAATCAAATGCTTGGGCCCCATGCCAGACCTACTGAATCAGAAACTAAGGGTGGGACCCAATATTCTGTGTTTAGCCTTTGTAGTTACTGCATCTTTCTATAGCAGTGGTTCTGAAACTACAGTGCATCAGAATCACTGGGAGGGACTTTTAAAACGTATCACAGAATAAGAGGGAAACAGGCCGCAAAGAGAGTTAAGGTTAGGCTGCCTCAAGCCTCTTTCCCCCAGATGCCACTGGGCCATATCGCTAAGTACATCCCTTGTCACCTCTGCTCTCATCCTTTCTCTCCTATTTACCTCTAACTGGCCTACTTCCAGTCTCAACCACCTTCAACCCATTTCCCTTGTTGCTCCATTTACAGCAAAATCTTGGCCTGGCTGTTCCCTGATCAAAATTCATCTGTAGCCATTTGGTGCCTGTAAATCTCCAACTCCTTGCCATTCAGGAACTTTACTTGCAGACCTGACTCCGTAGTTTTGCTTTTCCCAGAGTGTCATACAGTTCGAATGATACAATATGTAGCCTTTTCAGATTGATTTCTTTCACTTGGCAATATGCATTTAAGGTTCCTCCAAGTCTTTTTGTGGTTTGATAGCTTATTTCTTCTTAGCACTGACTAATATTCCATTGTATGGATGTACCGCAGTTTGATTATCCATCTACCTATTGACATCTCGGTTGCTTCCAGGTTTTGGCAATTATGAGTAAAGCTATTTTGAAAATTCATGTGCAGGTTTTGTGTGGATATGTTTTCAGTTCATTTGGGTAAATATGAAGGATGGATGTATGCTTAGTTTTGCAACAAACTGCCGAACTGTCTTCCAAAGTACCATTCTGCATTTCCACCAGCAATTATTGAGAATTCCTACTGTTCCACATCCTCCCCAGCACTTGGTGGTGTTATTGTTTTGAATTGTAGCCATTCTATTATGTGTAACGGTATCTTGTTGAAATTGGCAATTCCCTAATGACACATGATGTTTAGCAACTTTTTGTATCTTTATTTGCCAACTGTACATTTTTAGTGAGGTATCTGTTATCTTTTGCCCTTTTAAAAAGTGGGATGTTTTCTTATTGTTGCATTTTAAGAGTTCTTTGGATATTTTGATACCAGCCCTTTTTCAGATGCATGTTTCAGATGCAGATTTATTCCTAGTCTGTGGCGTTAGTTTTTGTGAAAGGTGTAAGGTCTGTGTCTCTTAGATTCTTTTTTTTTTTTTTTTTTTTGCACGTGGCTGTTCAGTTGTACCAGTACCATTTGTTGATAATACTATCCTTTCTCCATTGAACTGCTTATTGTTCCTTTGTCAAAGCCCAGAGGACTCTCTGGGTCTATTTCTGTGCTTTCTGTTTTGTTCTCTTCATATATTTATCTGTTCTTTCACCAGTACCACACTGTATTAATTACTGTAGTTTTATAGTAAGTCTTGAAGTTGGGTAGTGTCTGTCCTCCAGCTTCGTTCTTCTCATTCAGTGTTGTGTTGGCTATTCTCGTCTTTTGCCTCTCCATATAAACTTTAGGATCAGTTTGTTGACAGCTGCAAAAGAACTTGAGATTTTGATTGGAATTGGCGTTGAATCTGTGAATCAGGTCTGAAGAACTGACATCTTAACAATATTGAGTCTTCATGTACAGGAACGTGGAGTATCTCTCCATTTATTTAGTTCTTTAATTTCTTTCATCAGATCTTACACATATTTCATTAGATTTATAACTAAGAATTTCATTTTTTGGTGTTAATGTAGATGTCACAGTGTTTTTAAAATTTCAAGTTCCAAGTTGTTCATGGCATTGCTGATATTAGTAATTTTTGTCTTCTGTTTTCTTAGTTAACATGGCTTAGAGGTTTATCAGTTTTTTCAAAGAACCAGTTTTTGGTTTCATTGATTCTTTTCTATTGATTTCCTGGCTTAAATTTCATTGATTTCTGCTCTAATTTTTATTATTTTTTTTCTTCTGCTTATTTTGTGTTTAATTGCCACTTTTTCTAGTTTTTTTTAAAAGAAGCTTTAATTATTGGTTTTAGATCCTTTTTCTTTACTATGTATGCATCCAGAGCTAAACATTTCCTGCTGAACACTGCTTTCACTTCATCCCCAAATTTTGATGTTATATATTAATTTCATTTAGTTTAAAATATATTTAAATTTTTTAGACTTCTCCTTTAACCTGTTATTTACAAGTGTGCTTACTCTCCAAGTGTTTGGAGGGTTTCCAGGTATCTTTCTATTAATGATTTCTAGTTTAATTCCACTGTGGTGTGAGAACATACTGTGTATGATTTCTGTTGTTTTAAATTTCTTAAGCTGTGTTTTATGGCTCAGAATGTGGTCTGTCATGGTAGATGTTCTGCATGAGCCTGAGAAGAATGTGTATTCGGTCATATGTGGAATATGAAATATTCTATAAATTTCAGTTAGATCTAGTTGATTGACAGTGCTATTCAATTTAATCATGTCCTTAATAATTTTTTTGCCTATTGGGTCTGTTAATCATACTGATAGAGGGTATTGTGAAGTCTCCAACTGTACTAGTGGATTCATATATTCTTCCTTGCAGTTCTGTCAGTTTTTGCCTGATGTATTTTGAGGCTCTGTTTTTAGGTACATATACATTAGGGATTGTTATGTCTTCTTGGAAAATTGACCCCTTTATCACTTGCAGTGCCCCTTTTTCCCTAATAATTTTTCTTCCTTTGTAGTTCTCTTTGTCTGAAATTAATATAGCTACTCCAGCTTTCTTTTGATTAGTGTTAACATACTCTTATCTTTCTCCATCTCTTCACTTTAATCCACACGTGTCTTTATATTTAAAGTAGGTTTCTTGTAGGCAGCATATAGATGGGTCTTTTTTTTTTTTTAATCCACTCTCAGAGTTTCCATCTTTTAATTGGTATATTTAGACCAATGGTATTTAAAGTGATTATTGATATAATTGGATTAACATCTACCTTTTTATAAAAAAATGTTTTCTATTCACTGCTATTGTTCTTTGTTTTTTCTGTTGTCTTTCATTCTATTTCTGGCTTTTCTGGTTTTAACTTGGCATTTTATGTTATTCCATTTTCTCTCCTCTATTAGCAATAACAATTATATTTCTTTTTTTTTTTTAACTTCTTGGAGGGTAGGGGTGCTCTAGTGTTTTTTTATTTTTATTTTTTAATGGTTAAAATGGTAAATTTTATGTTATGTATATTTTCTACAAGTTAAAAAATAAAGGAATGGGTACTGATATATGCTATAACATAAACCTTAAAAACATTATCTAAGTGAGAGAAGCCAGACACAAAATAACACCCGTAATTCCATTAACAATGTTCGAAAATTGACTGTAGCAAAGGTTGTACACATCTGTGAATATACTAAGGACTACTGAAATGTATACTTTAAATGGGCAAATTGTGTGGTCGGTGAATTACATCTCAATAAAGCTGCTAAAATTTTTTCACTGATTTTAAATCTAGGATCACATTTACTTGACCTCTGAAGACCTTAAGTGGCACCTTGCAAATTCTGGAACCACATTCTGCTGATGAGCTTTAAAAAAAAAAAAGGAACAAATAAATGGAAGACAGAGGTTTACAATGGCTGGCAGGGAAGATGAGAAAGATCTGTGACTAGGTGAGGTGTCTCTCCAATCATGGGGGCAAGAACAAGGCAAGATTATAAAACACACTAGGCTGAAGTTGTCAGATACCTCTATTTGGTCCTTACGATTCATGAAGCCACCTACACAAATCACTTTCTGTATCTCTACTGCAAGTAGCAGCAGCTGTAATCCAGGCCAAAAATGGAAGACACAGCAGTGGAAGACCTTGTAGAGAAAAGGTAACAGGTGAATCTCTGCATATCCAGGCTTAGGTTGAAGGTAGGACAGGAAAAGGGTATAAGTACAGGATTCCAAAGACTGTTCTTCAAAGCAGAAGCCTGCAGAGGTCCTGGCTGAAGGATGCAGGTGCAGGCTCACAGAACTGCCCAGCTCAGCAATCAATCCAAAGTCCCCTCCTGAAAAGCAAATTCATCCACAGCTTCTATTGCATTATCCAAATCTCTCCTCTGAAGGGTTTTCCTCTTCCCATAGGTAGTGAAAATGCCCTGTAACAGAGTATTCCCAATTCTTCCCACCCATACCTTATAACATTGTTCTCAATTATTTCATTTATCCATTAGCTAGAATCACCAAATACTTGTGGCTATTGTTACTTTGAACAAACTGTTACCTGTTAGTTAGTTATAAGAAAAATAAAAGACTCTTTTATCTTCATGTGTTCTTTCTCTAATGCCTTTCGCTTCTTTACTCAGATCTGTGTTTCTGATCTATATAATTTTCTCTTTCTCTGAAGAACTTTTAACATTTTTTGCAAAGCAGGTTTACTAGCAACAAATTCCATCAATTTTTGTTTGTCTAATAAAGTCTACTTCTCCTGCACTTTGAAGGATAGTTTCCATAGACACAGAATGTAGGTTGGTGGTTTTTCTCTCTCGGCTTTCTTCTTACTTGTGTGGTTTCTGAAGAGAGGTCTGATATATTTCTTATCCTTGCTCCCCTACAAGTAAGGTTTTTTTCCCCTTCAGGCTTCCTTCAAATTTTTCTTGTTGTCTTTGATTTTCTGCAGTTTTCACATGACATATTAGGTGAAGATTTTTTTTTTTTTTTTTTTGGACATTTATCCTGCTTAGTGTTCTCTGAGCTTCCTGGATCTGTGGTTTGGTGTCTGTTGTTAATTTTTGAAAATTCTCAGCCATTATTACTTCAGACATTCCTCTGACCCCTTCTCTCCTTCTTTTCCTCTGGTATTCTCATTGCACGTATGTTACCCTTTTCTGTAACTTAGGTGTTAAGAGTAAGGCTAGAGGGGGCCAAAGTTGGGTATTTTTCCCCCCCAGTTTGGTTAGGCTCTGCTAATATCCCAGCAAGTTAGGCTCTGGCAAAATAGTTTCTCTTGAGGGCAGACCTTCTTAAGAGGAACAGAATGCTCTGGTGTATTTCAAAATGTCTACTTTTCCCCTCCCCCTGCTGGGAGTATGTGGGAATTTTTGCTGATCTTCAGTGTAAGAATCTGGTAGGGCTCCTGGAGGTAAAAGTCACAAGTGCAGGGGTCCCCGTAAGACTAGTCTCCCCCTGGAGTTAAGTCTCAAGCTCATCCACACTGAGGCTTATGCAATTCTTCAGTTACAGTTTAAGTTTTCCTACTCAGGTACTCGGCTCTGGCTGTGGTTTCTGCTCCTGAGGCCCTGAGCTGGTAATCTGTGACTCTCTTTATCTCCCTGTCTCTCCAATTTGGGGGTAGAAGTTTGCCCTGTGACCTCAGTTCTCTGAAGGATATTTAAAGAGTTGATGATGTTAAGTCTGTTCAGCCATTTTTCTTGTTACAAGGATAGGAGTGATGACTTCCAAGTTCCTTAACATGCCAGACCAGATCAAAATTATTTTTAAATATAATATTAGAAGACCTAATTTTGTAAAATTATTAGCTGTGAAATTTTCCCTTGTTCATTCGTATTTCTTCAGAATTCCCATCTTTCTGTTGCTCCCATTTAGCCATACAAGGATATGAAAACAAATACATGTATGTATATGTATGACTGAATTACTATGCTGTACAGCAGAAATTGATACAACACTGTAAACTGACTATACTTCAATAAACATTAAAAAAAAAAAAAAAAGAATACAGCATGGCTGGCCCCAGAAGAGGGGCCAAAATTCTGATGAGGTGTAGTTAACTGGTAACATGGAATGAGTCCTTTGAAGACTGAATTAACTGGATAAGACATGTACAGACTTCACAAGTTGTTTACCAAACCATTTGATTCTCCTAAAACAATAGCCTTAATTTAAACTGACCACATGAACCTGCCTTCATCTGTAGTCCTTCTAATTACCAAGTAAACAGTCTGATCACAGGCTTAATAAGCATATTCACACTGTTATTTCACATTGGGATCAGCTTAATACTTTTACCTGAACAAAGAAAAAGGATATTCTCAATAACTTAAATATGGAACCATGTGATTTGCTTTTCAATTTAAGATACTTTAGAAATCTGTCTTCTCCAATATAAAATAGTAAGGAAAAAATTTTAAACTAGAAACTCTAAATAAGAAATTAGAAGTAAAATTTCATACTTATTTTAGAAATGTCTTTAACAAACATTCTCCATGGGGTGAGGTGGTGGAATCTCTGTTTTTGCTGTTGAATTTGTGCAATGTGTTCTCTTGACATAAAGCTGTAATGAACTATTTTGATTCCTGTTTTAAAATATACATATACATACACACATACATACACACACAAGTCAAGTTTGTCTAGGAGATAAGTCTTACAACAAAGCCAAACAGAGGAGATTTAACATTTTTCTGTTAAATGTTTTTTGATATAGATACATAAGGACATTAATAACTTTCACGGCTGGTCCAATATTAGCTAATCTGGTTAAACTGTATGTTTACAAAATATGGCAAATCCCTATCTTTTCTCCTCCTTAGAAAGAACAGTTTCTAATTCAAACAACACTTACTAGTTTCTAGTAAAGGGATTTGCTCATATTCGTGGAATTAACAAGATAGTTCTGAAAAAGTATTAAGCTTATATGAAGCGGAATACAGAAAAACATACATCCTATGAAATTAGCCAGTCACATATGGACAATGTGAAAGAGTCAGAAGCAAAATTTTATTTTGAAACAACTATTTTTGTGATTACGAATATAGAGCCTGATCCAGGAAGAAAATTAATAGATAGCTGTTCTTTTTAGAAGTTAATAGACTATTCAGTATTAATAAACTATTCAGTAGGTAACTGAATAGCAGACAGAAATATGCCTGCAGCACAACGAAAGAAAAAGAGAGCTTTATACTGTCAACAGTTACAGGAAATCCAGTGAACTAAATGTATCTGCTTCGTGTAGGCTCATATGTTTTTCATGTGTCCTGATGATCAAGTAAACGCTCACAGGGCTCATATGAAAAGAGCCACATCATAACTTTGGTGCTGTGGCTGAAATAAAACTGTAAGATATATACATATGCAGACCTGTCTTAAATGGATAAAGAAAAATAACAATATAATTTATTATAAAAAAAAACTTCAAAGACACTTTTCTTGATTAACTCTGTGACTGCATCATTTTCCCTACCTCCTTAGAACGTTCTTAATCAGCTAGGCTTCATCCATCTTATTGCCACTCTTACTGTGTCCATGATGTCACACACTCACTACCTGCATGAACAGTTCAGTGCTCGTGTAAACTGAATTAAAAGAAGAAAAAGAACCTATTGTCAGAAGAGTGCTATGTTAAGGATTCTATTTTGTGAGTTCATGGAAATCCACACACAAAAAATTGTCCTATTTAGAACACAACACTTTTCTTTCTCCTAAAATAATGAGCCAAAATATTTGAGTGAAACAAGTAACACAAAAGTACAACTCTTGGAGGAAAAAAATCTGACATTTACCAACAGTCTGGGGGAGGTGCAACATCAACACTTAAATGATGCAGTCCGTAACATGGATCAGTAGTGTATCTATGTCGGGCAGAACTTCTCCACATTTGGGGCAAGAATGAATTGGAATATTCCGCTGTTGCTCCTGCAGCCAGTTTCTATCCTCGGCTTCTGGGAATAAGCATTAAACGAAATGTTACTCCATTCCTTTCATGTTGCAAGCAGTTTGGTTTGAGTTTAGTAACAGATACTAATTTTAACACCAGTTAAACTCTGTAATCAATGCCCATGGGAAGTGAATACAGGGTTGGTTTTTTGTTTGTTTTTGTTCTTTAACTGAAGTAATCTACACAGAAAAAAATCTCCAAAAATAGTACCTGCGTCCATGTCATATTAAGATTTAGGCTCTATTCCAGGTTCTAAGTAAGTGAAAATATATGGTTTCAGTTCTAGGTACAAGATATGTTCTAGTAAAAATTAGAATATTTGAGAGAAAAAGAAGAGAGAGATGAGGATGTTAAGCTAAGGACAAAAAGAGAAAGTCGAGGAGACAATCCCATGGAGGGGGATCCTGAAACAGTAGTACCTTCTCAGCAGCAGAGACAATTACGGTCATTCAGCAGATATGTTTGAGCACCTGGGAGGTGGGAGAGAGGGATACAGACACAGTGCGGACATCAGGCAAGAAAAGTGACAGCAGTGGCATGGGAGGGCAGCGCTGTGGCCATGTCGTGCACAAGGTGGTTTCGTGGAGGGCAGAGAAAGGTGCCTGGCTCAGATTGCTCTGGATGAGACCAGTTCCACTTGAGAGGAGTCTTAAGAATGATTAAGAGTTATCCAGGCAAAGTTAAGTGGGGAGAAAGAATTGAAGTTGGAGTTGGACTGAGGTTCAAGTCTAAATGGAAGAATCCTCAAAAGAAACCTTGATTCTTGGCAGGTCCTAAGTGTGCAAATGATCAGTGCTGGAAATGATTTCTGGTTCCCAGAACATCTCCTTGATCTGACCTTTCTGCACCAATGTGCGCCATTTTGGTTTTTAAGCATGTCTGCCTAGGTCTCTAGACATTTATTCAGCCCCCTCAAAATTTTGTTTCTGGAAGATGATAATGGAGGTTAAGTTTTAACATGGTTATTTGCTATGGTTTATTAATTTGTTTGGTTATTTAACATGGTTTAATTGTGGAGCATATTATTTAAATCGAATAACGTGAGACCGTTATGGATAGTTGGTGTCCAGCAAACTTTGGAATTACCCTTAAACAGAAATACTGCTCACAAGGCATGATTTCTGAAGCAGCGAGCTTTCTAACTGTTTTAGATCAGGGGTAAGGGAACTATTCCTGTAAAGGGCCAGAGAGTAAATATTTTAGCTTTACAGGTCATAAATTTCTGTCACAACTACTCAACTCTGCCACTGTAGCATGAAAGCAGCCAGACAGTATGTCAGCAAGTGGGCATGACTATGTTGTAATAAACCTTTATATCAGATTTGGCCTGTGGGCTGCAGCTTGCCAAACCCTGCCCCAGGTGACAACCAGCCATACATCAGGGGCGAATTCTTCCCTTTAAACTTTATCATGTCTATCTGTGCCTTTCTTTTTGTCCTGGTCTAGGTTTCACAATGCAGACTTGGGCTGTTACATCAGCCAGCTAATGGGTTCCCTCCACCTCCTGGCTCTTAAATAAGCTTAGTCAGTTTTCATTATCAACACATCACACTCATTTCTGCCTTTGCCCTTTTATTCTCATACTGTACTTACCTAAATCCTGGCTTCAAGGTCAAGCTTAAAGTCACTTCTTTTCAAGGCCTTTCTCAACCCCCACCCCCAGCCCTCAGGGGTCATCCTTTTCTTTTATCTCACATGCACATCCTGTCTCTAACTAGACCACAGGCCTTCACGGCCTGACGGTGCCTTATGCCCATTCGCTTCCTTGTGCTTCGCCAAGTGCCCCAGACCACAGGAGACACTTAGATGGCTGCAGATACTTCATCAGCCATGATGAAGTATATCGAGAGGGGCTATTAAGGCAGCTTTGTTATTATTATTTTTAAATTATTATCATTTTTTTCATGGGGGGAGGTAATTAGGCCTATTCTTAGAGGAGGTGTGGGGACTGAACGCGAGGCCTCATGCACGCCAAGCGTGCACTCTGCCACTTGAGCTAAGCCCTCCCCCGCAAGGCAGCTTTGTTAGGAAACAAACAAACAAAATCTTAATCTGTTTGGAATATTGTTTTACATAAGAAAAAAAGTCTATTAGGAATAATTATGAATACTTTCACACTTCGTGGCAATTTTTAGATTATAAATATAAGTTAAGAGTGTGTGACCAGTTCTTTGCTGTTCTGTTTTTTAGTGTAAACAGGTATTTGCCTTACCTAGTTACGAGGAAGGACACTCTTCCCCTATGCAATCTAGGTTTAAGAGATGGTCCTTTTTGAACCAAGACAAGCTTGGAGGCACTTTATATATGAGGGATATGCGTGTTCCTCAGATATTTAAATTCAGGTTACGGAAAAGGCCTGGCAGTGCTCAAGTGGGTAGATACAGCTTTCAGAGGACACGCTTTACCTGATGATGCTGGGAAATGCCTGAGGCCAGTATTTATGTCAGTCCATGTGCTACTTCTGCATAGGCCCCATGAATACTGTGTATTTTTAACCTGAATTACTACCTCTAATATTTACTTTAATCTATTTTATCTTGTAAAAAGAACGTTGGTGAGGGCCCTGGGGTAGATGGGAGGCAAAAGGATACTCAGAGGAATTGCCCCAGGGTTTAACAGCTAACTAGACATACTGATACTGCTTCCTTGCTGCTGATAACACTGGGATAGTTCCATCTCAGTAGTCAGCTGGCTTGTGGAAAGGACTTAGATAAATCCAGCATTAAAAAAATAGCTAACTAGTTTTATGTGAAATTTGGGTGACATCTTAAACCCTGATTCTCTTAGTAGCATTGCTATTCACTTTTTGTCTAGTTCTAGCAGTCCTTGATCCTTTGAATTTTTTTCCCCGTATCTAGACTCAAGGATAATACTTCCCTTTCAGTGATGTAATTTACTGTAAATGACAGAACATCATTACTAGAGTATTAAAACCACGTAATGAACACAGCACCACACCTTGCATGAGTATCATGATCAGTTTCACTCAGGGATGCAGTACATAACTGACAGTCCATTACACGCAGTGCCGTGCAGTGGTGAAGAGTCAGATAACCTCAGGTTCCGAGTCCAGCTCTACCCCCTAACTAGCCTTGAGATCCTGGGTTATTTAACTTGTCTTCTGGAAGATGGTGATAATATATGCCTCGTGGAATTCTATGAGGATCCTATAAAATAATGTGTCTGAAGTGATCTACACAGCACCTGTGCATAGTAAATTCTCAATAAATGGTAACATTACTATGTGTGTAACACTAGGTGGTGGGTGAGGATATAAGCTCCAAGGAAGCTTATTTAATAGAATATTTAAGTACATATTTAGAACACATAAATAATTATAAAACTGCAGATAAGTACAAAAGCAGGAATAAAATAGTTTGGAATTTCAGGAGGGGGAGGTCACATTCTGTTGGAGTCATGGGGATGGTATTTGAAATGGATTTTAAAGATAGGGTAAGAGTTTACTGGAAAGAGACTGTAGGAAGAGAAAGATATGAATGAGGGTAGGGCATCTATGTGAAGGATACCACATGAGCAAGCGTAGGCAAGTATATAAGCTTAGGACAAGTTCAAGGAACAAGGAAGGAGCGATTCCCTTGGCTAACACCTACAGGGGAATAGAGAAGATCAAAAGATCGCCTATGCCACGCCTTGAACTGCCAGTGCGAAGAGTCTGGTTTGGATTCAGTAGGGAATGGATGGAGTCTGGGGTTCAGTGGAAATAAGACTGATAACTGCTCTATTTTTGGTAGCTTGATTTAGAATCCATTGTATAGAATGTAGTGAAATTTTTCTTTAAATGTCTTCTTGAGAGGATAGATATTCCCTGGAACCCTGACAGCCTAGAATCACACATGACTCACCTCTTTGAACGAGGTAAGCCTGCTGCTGGTCAGCATCACTTGCTCTGGCCCCATGACGGTTCTGCATTTCCATCAAGGACTGCCTACTGGGATTAAAAGCAACACTGTATGTGAAACCTTGAAATGTGACAGCATTAAGCAGACATTCAAGAGAAGCATGAGAAAAAAAGGGCTAAAGTACAAAGCCAAGTGTCATAAAAACCAAAACTTAAGAGTAATTTGAACTTTAAATACTACTGGCACTGGGACACGGTGCAGTAAAAGTAGTTAAGTAAAATTTTTAAAATCCAGTAAGTGAACAGAATGTCAATTGACAGGGGAATAGATTAGAAAAAAGTGGCGTATTTCTAAACACAAAACAGAGCAATTAAATACAATGAATTAAATCTGTATGTATACATATATATACACAGTTCAAAATCAGTTATGGAAGGCAAGTTGCAGGATACCTAGAGCAATCACTTTGTAACCTATGCACTTTGTTTTAAAAAAGTTAATATTATCTCTAAAAAAGTAAAAAAAAAATTATGTTACCTTATCTTAAGATAGTATTTACACGTGTATATATGCAAAAACATAGAACAGACAGGGATGCTGCCAGGCAGGGTGTGGAAGAGAAGAGAGGACTATGATGAGGGGTAGAGAAAGGAGCCCACAACTTCATCTCCAACTCCCTTTTTTCTTTTAATAAAAATACACTTGAAGCAAATAAAAGAAATGTTAGTAACTGCCAATTCTGGATGGGTGCAGATTGGTGTGTGTTATTTTATTCTCTGTATTTTTCTATTTCTATTCCTCCGTTTTTCAAATTTTTCTCAAAATGAAAATTTTAAAGGCAAAGTAACTTTAGCAGTATTTTCTTTAAAACATATTACAGAATTATTTAAACTCTTAGGAATATTCTATCCATGGCAATGGTGGGATATGACTTCAGAACACATAATGTTAGGTTTTTACAATTTATGTAAAAGGAAAGAACTCAATCAGGTTCCCACAAGATGCTGCCAAGCCTTGTAAGGCAAACTAAGTGTTAGGAACACCATCAGGTGAAGTGCACTCAGCAATTCTTGCAGCTCAGATTAGGAAACACTGGGGCACCGCTCTCATAGCCTGTGCTGGTAAAAGCTCTAAGCCTTCCCCTCATCTTTACCCGCCTCCGTCTTCAAAAGCATCACTCTCTTTCAGCAAAACTGCCAGCTGCAATGCCAGTTGCTCCTTTTCTTCATGAATCTTCTCTCTCGCTGCCCTTTCAGCATGAAAGTCAGAACAATAAACCTCCATCTGTTAGAGGGAAAAGAGCCAAAAGTTACTACCCAGAGGAATGTGGATTCTCTGCAGCTCACCTGTTGAGGAGGTGAAGTGGCAGTGCTGACCCTGTGATATGCCTTGTCAACAACAGATACGTGTTCCTGCCAGAAACCAGTGTAATGACCATGACTTTCTAACTGCCTTCAAACAGAAGACACAAGTTATGTATGTGTATGCATTTAAACAGTTAGGGCTCAGCAATTACACTGATACAGGCAGCTGAAATACTGTATGTATCATTAATTCAATAAAATTATCTGATCTCTTTTTAAAAAATAACATTCAGCATTAGCTTCATATAGTAAATGGTTTATATTTACCCTGTCAGGTCTATTTATGAAGGCTGGTCTTAAGCCAACTTTAAAATAACAATAAATAGATGCTATTTGTTGAATTTCAAACATGTGTGGGTTCCTGTGTTGGATGCCTATACTGACCATTTTGTTTCTCTCTATCAAAAATCCTGGGAATGTAGAATTGCGCTGTTCATTTTACATTTATAAGTTTAGTAGCCCTTAATCTTGAGGAAATTAGTTAAGTGCTTAAACCAGCATTTGAACCCAGACTGAAGCCCATACATCATGGACTCTTCCATAAACCGTGCTGGCTTCCTGCAGTGGTAACCAGCCTCCAAGATGGCTCCTGTGACCCTTTCCTCTTGGTAATCATACCCTCATGTGGTCCCCTCCCACAATGAATGGGCCAACCCATGTACCCACTAGGATATTACAGAAGTGATGATGTGCAGTTCCTAAGACCAGATCATAAAAGACTATGGCTTCTGCCTTGTTCGCTCCTGGGTCACTTGCTCTAGGGGAAGCCAGCTGTCATGTCATGAGGCTGTTCAAGCAGCACTAATGGAAAGGCACACGTGATCAGGAACTGAGGCCTCCCGCCCACAGCCTTGTGTGTGAGGCGTCTTGGAAATGGATCTTGCAGTCTATATTGCGTGCAGCCTCATGAGAGACTCTGAGCCAGAGTCACCCTGCTAAGCTGCTCCTGGATTCCTGACCCATAGCAACTGTGTGAAAACAAATGCTTGTTTTAGCTGCTACATTTGGAGAATAATTTGTTAGGAATGAATGAATGAATGAATGAATGAATATTATGCCATGATAGCAATTTCTTCACTGTTATAAAATTATAAAGTAAAAATGAACACCTTAATAGTCAATTGGGCATTATTTAAATACTTAAAATTTAGTTTAAAGTTTCAAATTTAATAATTAACCAGTTTTTAACTTTGTATATTTAAAATTAGGGTTTTCTTTTCAAATTTAGTGGTTCTAGGGTACAAACTTCTATCCATTACTTTAAAAAGTAAAATTAATAAAAATTTAAATACTCTAATCACACTTGTAGTTACAAAAAAGGCATGAAGTAAAGAGAGAATTTTAAAGGACTTCCTGCCATTTATGAGTGGACCAACATTTTACGGTATCGTTGATAGATATCATGGGCTTTTTTAAGTCAGACCTAAACTTGAGCTAGAATCTCACTTCTATCACTTGTTAGCTGTGAGCCAGTAAGAACTGGGTCTTTGCTTTGTCCATTCCTATATCCCCTGCAGTGAGAACAGTGTCTGACAGATTACAGGTGCTCAAAAAAGAGGTGCTGAATGAATGGACAAGTGTATCGATCAAGACAAAACAGATGACTCTGTACAGAATGTGGCAAAAAGTACGTGACTACATTATCATGCCCAAACAAAGGAAATGCCTTAAACAGTTCAGGTTGAAATTCAGTTCCTGTAGAAATAAAACTAGAGCTGTAAGTCCAGTCACCCACCTCCATATTTCATCGAGCCTGCCACTCTGCAGAGTTCATAATGGGTATGTATACAGGGAATAATAAACTTTGGGCATTGTTGTATTAAAAATAGTCTTTTTATCTTTATGAGATTGTAAACTTTAAAAGATTGATGCAAGGAAGTGGGGAAGTAGGAGCTCTCATCTGCTTTTGGAGAGAGAATAGTTTTGATTATGCGTTGTTGGATGACAACTTGGTGATACTTACTTAAAACAGGCACACTCAATGGCCAGACCATTCCATTTCTGTATCTTACTAGAGATTATACAAGTGCACAAAGACATGCATCCAAGAATGTTTAGTTCAGCACTGTTGACAACAGCAAAAATACTGGTACAACCTACATGTCCATTAATAGAGGACTGGTTAAATCTATCAGCTGGTGCACACATTGGAACACTGTATGACTGTTTAAAAAAAAAGTACATATGGCTATGAGTAATAACGTGGAGAGATAACCAAGATACATCAGGAGTGAAAAAGCAGTACAAAAGATACAGCATGATCCCAGTTTTAATTAAGCAAACAAACAGAAACAAACAAAAAGATTTCCTCCGCCCTCTTTCTGGTGATTTTAGATCTCAGGCAGGAGGCAGTTTCACTAGTAAATGCTCCTCCAGGGATTCCGCCCACCAGCATCAAGAGTGGGCCAAAATGGTCACAACCAGCCACCTGTGCACAATCTCTTCTAGAGAACAGTGAAAAAAGAAATGTGCCCAGACTTGTTTTTATGAGGCTAGTAAAACCCTGGACTAAAAAGCCAACAAGGTCATGAGCAAAAGGAAAATTCTAGACTAATCTTCCTCAAGAATATAAATGCAAAAATCCTAAGCAAAATATGAGTAAACCAAATGCAACAATGTATATGAGGATAATTCAAGAAATGCAAAGTTTAATATCTTAAAAATCAGTGCAATTTACCAAGTTTAAGGAAAAAGGCATATAATTATCTAATTATGTCATTATATGGAGAAAAAAAATCTCCTAAATAAAATTCAACATCCACTCAAAATAAATATTTTTGGCAAATAAGGGAGAGAAGGGAATTTCCTTAATCTGTTAAGTGATATCCATAAAAAGCCATTAGCAAACATCACACCTCTGAGACTGGGAGCAAGACCAGGTGGCCTGCTGTCTCCACTGCTGCCCAGCACTGGACTGGGGTCCCAGCCAGTGCAGTAAGGCCAGTGTAGTAAGGCAAGAAAAGGAAAGAAAAACACAGAATGAACCGGAAAGGGAAAAAAAAATAAAACAGTCACTATTCAAATGGTATGATTATTAATGCACCAAGTCCAAAAGAATATTCAGAAAAATTATTAGAATTAAAATGTGAGTTGAACAAGTTTACTGCATACAAAGTCAATATCTAAAAATCAGTTGTATTTCTATATTCAGCAACCATTAGAAAATGAAGTTTTTAAAAGGATGCTATTCATAATAGTATCATAAAAATAAAAGATATCTAGGAATAATCTAGTAAAAGATGAACAAAATCTTTACTAAGAAGATTGAAAATATTACTGAGAAGAATGAAAGAAGATATGTCATGTCAATGAAAGGGGAGAGTCAATGCTAAACTGGTAAAGACGCCAGTTATCTCTGAACTGATTTATATATATTTAATATAATTCTAATCAAAATCCCAGTAGGTATTTTTTCTGTGTGGAAAATATCAAGCAGATTCTGAAATTTATAAGAAAAGGAAAAAAGGAAGGAAAATCTAAGGCCCTCATGAAGAATATCAATGAGGTAGGAAGACTTTACCAGATATCAAAACTGTGGATTCTCTATAAGACAGTATGGTACCAGAATAAGGATATACAAATAGCCTAACAGAACAGTGTGGAGTGCAGAAATAGACCCATGGGTACACGGACACAGTATGTGACAGAGGGCAGCAGAGTTCTTAAGAAAAGATGGCCTTTTAAATAAATGGTTCCTAACGAATAGGATATTCATATAGAAAAAATATTAATCTTTACCCTTACCTCACTCCATATAGAAAAGCTAATTCCAGATGGTTTGTTGATCTTAATGTAAAAGGCAAATCCATAAAACTTTGAGAAGACCACCTAAGAGAATACGCTCATGGCCCTGAGGTAGGGAAAGTTTTAAAAACAGGACACAGAAAGGACTATTCATAAATTAAAAGACTGATAAATTGGACTACATTAAAATTAAGAATTTCTGTTCATAAAAAGACACCTTCATGAGAGTGGAAAGGCAAATCATAGAGTGACAAAATCTGCAAAAAGAATAACTGGCCAGGGCTTGTAGCTGGAATATATAAAGAACCATAAAATCAAGAAAAAGCCAGCAAACCAGAAGAAAGTTGGGCAAACCTTCACAAAAGGAGATACTTCAAAGGCCAATAAACATTTGGAAAACAATTTCATTAGTCATGAGGGAAATGCAAATTAAATGAGACACCATTATAAACCCACCAGAAATGGTTAAAAGTAAAAGTAAAAAGACCGATAATATACATGCGTTAGGACGTAGAGCAGTAGGAACTACCTGCTGATGGGCGTGGAAACTGGTACAACCACTTTGGAAACCTCTTTGGCATCATCTGTTAAAACTGAGTAAACTGTGTACTCTGTGAACAAGCAGTTCCACTCCTCGGTGTGTACCCAACAGAAATGAATGCACAGGGCAACAAGGAAGATGTGCAAAAGACTGTCAGAGCAACAGTAATCACAGTGCCCCAAGCTGGAAGCAATCCAGCTGTCCATCACCTGTAGAATGGATACATTCAGTGAGTAATACACCTACAGGTCTGGGGCACTTTCTACATGTGATATACTTCAGTAAGAAGGTTTAAAAAAAAAAAGCTGATGGAAAAAATATAAATTAAAAAAAATATTTTAAACACTATCACCTTCCTGTTTGAGAACATAATCAGAGTTGGCCTCCCTCACTCATGCCCAGGAATGCCGCCTACCTGAGCCCTGAGAACGGCCATGGTTTCCAGGTCCTTCTCCTGTTTGGCGATGGTCTGCTTCATCTCGTCCATCTGGAGCTGCTTGGAAGCCAGGGCCTTCTCTGCCAGTTCCAGCTTTCCATTTAGTTCCTGCAGCACCACCTTATCCACTTTTTCTGACTGAAAAAGACAAGCTTATGCTAGAAGTGGTTTTGAAATAATTTGACCTATTTTAGTAAAATATTAGGTAAAGGATTATTTTAAATGATTGGCTCTAAATTGGTCTGTTAATCATCAATGATAACTTAATCAGAAACTTGCATTCATTTAACTTATGGCTTGCAAATAGTAATTTCCTAATTTAAAACAATGATTAGAAGAAAAGGAAAACATTAAAATAAGGGAGGTAAATGACAGACCCCGATCGCAGTGAGGTTGTAATTTGCTGACACTTCTCTTCTTCCACTCACGTTACTCTTACTTTATGAAGTCAGTGGAATGTTTAAATTAAAAATTTGCTAGGTCCTAGAGAGGAACAATATTCTACTAAAAATAAATGAAAAACAAGAAGTATATTTCTAAGAATATAAACCCGGAGACCCTTTCTAATTCAAAGCTTCTGTGGCCTTTATCTAGTCCAGCTTTATTGAGGTAAAACTGACAAAACTGTAAAATATTTAAAGTGTACAACATGATGATTTCTGTATGCACTGTGAAAGGATTGCCACCATTGGGTGAATTAACACATCTGTGACCTCACATATCCATCCATGGTGTTTAAATTATCACACCATGCTGGGCATTATTACTAATTTAAGTGACAGCCTAGTAAGTCCAGGGTCTCAAGTTCAGTGACAGCTGGCAAGCCAGCCATGTGACGGCCCCAGGCAGCAGACAAGCCCCTCCAGCGCCAGCCAGCAGCTCACTATGCATTACTCACAGAGGGGTCCATGCTCAGCTCTCCTGCAATCCCACCTGCTGTTAGAAATGCTGAACGCCTACTCCCTGACCGCAGGACATTAGCATCATCTTTGTACACAAAGCACATTATACATATGTGGACCATCAGGAGTTATAAACACTTAGACACAAGAAATCAATTATAAATGGAAAAACAACCCTTGAAATCAGACAGCTGAGGATGAACACAAATACTTTACGTATTTATATAAAATGTTCAATAGTTCTGTTCATGACTAGGCTATGAAAGTAATTTTTTTTACAAGTACCTCTCTCCTTTTTAGTTCCTCAATTGTCTTCAGTGCGTTATTATATTCTAGAAGTAGCCTGTTGTGTGTCAACTGTAGAGTTGCTAATTTGACCCTATATAAAAAGAAATTAAAAAGTGGAACCTTGGGGAAAATATCGTAGACACTTAGTCTTGCCTCCCAACCTGCTTCTGAACCCGCAAGTAGCGAAATCTCTCCCACCTTCGTCATCCCACCACCTACTAGCACGTTCTTACTCTCAAAGGAAACAGTTCCCCCATCAAGGTAGATTGCACACAGGTTTCATAATTGTTATAAGAAGACCTAAATTTTATCTCCTCAGAAAAGTCTCCTAGTACTCCTTTCAAATAGATAAAAGAGAAAAAAATTTACTTTACTCTCAAATCCTGATTCCAATCTGCATAAAGGAGCTATTCTGTCTTCTTTGAGCAAGCAGCCGTTCAGGCACCGCGTACTCACTTTTCGTCTTCTGTCTTGGCTTGCTCCATTTTGATTTCTGATCGCATGCTTTCCACTTGGAGCTCTAACTTTTTGTTATTATAAACGAGCTCTTGCTTTTCATTCAGCTCTGATGGGGTTGCAGAATTTTTCCTTTCGAGGGCCTGACATCTAAGAAAGATCAAAATTTCATGAGGACAAACAATGCTCCTTCATTTCTCAATGGCTTTCAAACAAACCCCAAGATTATGCTGCAAATACAAAGAACTTGAGGATTCTACTTTTCACAAATTTAACAGTACAAAATTAAATATTTTATCCTCCCTGCTTCTTTACTAGAAGCAAGTATTTCTGAACCCTGATGCCTGTATATAAAAAAATACAGATTTTTTTTGTAAAAGAAATTTACGTATTTCTGAACCCTTATGCCTCACATAAGCAAGTCCGGATCTAAGATCACAAAAGCTACTGCCCACTTGGAGTAACTGTTTTGACTAGTCATGCAAATATATTTTTGTTATTTAGACACAGACCAAGGTAGTAATTGGCTAGAAGTGCTTCCCATATATAGTGATCCATGGCTTTCTTTAATGTCTTTAAAAGTTATGGGCTCTGTTAAGCACCAAAAATAGGACTTCTGACAAAGATTCAAGAGGGGAGAAGGAAGTGCTTTGAGTCCTCCTACATATCAGAGACAGAATTTCAGTATAATAATAGCAAATATGAGCCAACAATAGCCAACTGCAAGGCACTAACACAAAGCATATTAAACATTAGCTCACTTAATACATTACAAAGCTGGAACTATGACACACAGTTTACAAATGATAAAACTGGGAGGCCCAGAGAGGTTAAATAAATAACTTGCACAAGGTAATACCACAGATAAGTGGTAGATCTGTATTTTGACACAGGTGTGTTTATCCAGTCCTCAGCATCTGCTGCTGTGCTGAACCAGGTCCACAATCCTGTGACTCCCTGGTCAGTGGACCTCCACAGAAACACACACTTGTTTGCTGTGTCTGAAATATATTTGCTGACTCATCCAAAACAACAGCATCGATTTGGCCTTCCTAAATTTGGGGTAACTTCTTACATCAAGAGAAACAAGCAAATGCAAAATTTTCCCAATGTATATATTAGCCTTCATAACTGACTGAAAATGGAAACATTTTTTCCTGGATAAATCCCACTCAAGTTCGTGTTCTTTGTAGCTTTCTTTTATGTTCGTTCACATCAGTGTTGTCAGCTCAGGTAAATCACAGGAAGCCTGGCTCACTGCTTTTTACAGCTCCTCCTATATGCTTAGCAAGTGCCCCCAAAACAGCAAAATCAGAGTCCCCTGGGCCCACTCCCCTATATTACCACAAGAAATTCATGTTTATATATTAACCTGAACATTAATGTTTTCTGAATTCATAGTTTAAGTAGGTCTCTTTTTCTTAATTTACTAACACAGTAAAAAAAACTATGTTTTTGTATAGTAACATATTTTGTAAAAATGTAAACTTTTCAAAGGAGGATAAAATTTATCACTCTTTCTTACTTTTCTTGAAGTCTCTTCTTCATCAGCTCAGCTTCACTGAGTTTCGTGTGAGCTTCCTGAAGCTCTTTAAATAGGGTTGTCACCTGAAGGCTCAGCGTTTCCACCTCACTTCCAACCTGTCATCCAGGAAATCCCAAACATGCATTTATCAGAGGTTGAATGAACCTCTTTGTGAGAACAGTGTGAACCACTGGTGTGCAATTAAGACTGATGGGTGAATTGATTAAACTTTTGAGAACTAATGCCCCAAATATCTTGTATGAAAAGAAATGCTTTGGATACAACTGTTTCCTTATAGAGCATTAACTGATCAATTTGGATGCACTTGTGATAATGACTTTATCATAATCAAAATGAATTCAGGCCTGATCATGGTTCCGGGGATCACAGATCACAGTGATGTCAAAGCACAATCTAATTTACCCAGCCAGCAGCTCACGCCATGTTCCCTGGCTGATTTAAGTTACCAGTTTACTCAGCGACTGTTTCTGTACTGGCTTTTCCCTGGCGGCTCTAGAGTTTCTGCCAGTGAGTTCTGTGGAGCCATGGAAATCCCAGTATGTCTTTATTAACTCTGATTAGCTTTAATCAACAGGGACTGTTACTCATAGGTGGCCTCTTCAGCTCAGTTTTTTAAATGTTCTCCATTCTCTTGAAAGTAGGGGGTCAACGCAGAGCATGGCACACTGTAGGCATCTGATATATATTTGTTGAATAAATAAATCAGCTAAAGCGAGCATTTTATGTAAATGCCTTATGTGTTGGCTACAGTGGGTCTTACAACTTCCTGCCCTCATCAGCTTTCTCCAAGAGTTAAGGCTGGGTTTGCAGGCTGCCAGGCACTTCTCTGAGTTGTCTCAGAACAGACATGTATATAAACATGACCCTTTTTCACTTAAGCTATTTTATTCAGATCAGTAGTGGAACAGAACCAAGAGCTTTCAATTCCACCTTAAGTGGAATTGGGTCACATCCTCAAATGATAAAAGGGACAAAATTCCTTTCTCAATTAGTGAGTCTGTTCATTTAGGAATTTGGGAAAGAAAAATCAGTCAAGAAGAGATAGAGGAGTTATTTCCTAGAATCACTAGGAATACACTCACTACAATTTACAATGAATGAAATTCAGATTAGGCCAAGGAAATGTAAGAGAAACAGAAAATATTCAACATTGAAATTATTTCTGTATTTCTAAAGCCAGTAACACATCACAAGACTTGGCTCCAGCTCCTGTACTTGGCTCTGCCCCTCAGGGTTGTGAAAACAGTCTTAGACTCTTAGTACCCACACTTTCTGTGCCTTTCTCCTCTTCTTTCTCTTGTTCTGCGCGCCCCTCTGTCTGGGTCTCAATCTCAGAACGATCCTTAACTTTCTTTTCAAAGTCTGAAATTCTGAAAAATTACAGAATATAGAAGAGTTACTCTCTCTTTGGTTTCCAGAATAACAATTGCAGACGCACTTAAAAAAAAAGTTCAAAATCTGGATAAAGGATCAACATTTTCAAAAATTTCTCCCATTCACTGTATTAGCTTTGGTTTTGCTTTCAACCTGAAGTTGGCTAGAACTGATTAAGGGATGAATGCAGACAGAGGTATAAGAGCGATAATTTATCTTGAACACTGCACGTGTGCTACGTGAGAGTGGGTGTCCCCTTTAAAAGGGTCCAGCAGAAAGGGGAAAACTTGTTTTTCTGGACCCATCTATGTTCACAAGTTCCTGAAAACAAACAAATATGGCAACATTCTTAACACTGAATCACATATGAAAGCTAACCCAATACAAATGAAACAAAAAGAGGTTTGTGATTTAAGATGGTCGATTAAATTAAATATATGCATGTAATCTTTCTCCCACCCCGAACACCACTAAAATGACTTTAAAAAGCTATATACTGACAAGAACAGAGAGAAGGGGAGAGGGAATAATAGCAAGATTTGGGAAGCACAGGTGTGAGTGGGAACTGACTTGGCAGCCCTCCAAGGCCGGATCTGAGCCAACAGTCGGGAGAGCCAGGATGGAACCCAGTTCACACTGTGGGACCCCAAAGGCTCAGGAATCAGTGGCACCAGGCACCTCTGGACGTAGGGATAAAGTTGGGACCTGTTTAAGAAGGACTAGAAGATCATAAACTAAAGGATCCCTGAACTCAGAGACACTGATCAGAGTTGAGGACTTGTGTTCCCTACTGAAAAGAGGGGACCTCACACACAGGGTACTGAGACCCTCAGCCTTCTTTTCCTACTCATCTCAAGGCTGGCATCTAGAACAGTACCCTTCAGACAGGAGACAGGAGGAGTCTCCTCTGGGGAATCTGATCAGAATAAGGAAAGGATTTAAAGTTTTTTGACATGCGGCTTCCCCAGGGAAAGCTCCCGGTCAGATCTCCCTACACGTGCACACAGCGCTTCAGTCAGCATGTAGCCCATGTAGCCCCCAGCACCCCAACTATTAACTCTGGTCAAACAGGCAAGATTACCAGACATTTCAGGAAAACCTTAAAATGAAGATAAAAGTAAACCAGAAAAAAAAAAAAAACTTACTGAAATCAGAATATGCCAAGGGAAATAAACTTCAAAAAACTATCAATATCCTTGGAGACAGAAACATATTACTACCATAATAAAATGGAACAGGAGCGTTCAAAGGAACTGCCACCCCCGCCAAAAAAGAAAATGAAAGTTGAGCAAATGTACCAGAAAGCAGAAAAAGAGAGAAAGAGAAAGAGTGAAAATGTGAGAGAGACAGCGACAGAGAAGAGGAATGACTACTGAGTTAAGAAAATCTGAGGACTGGCCCAGGAGGTCCAATTCAAAATAACAGTAGTGCTAGAATGAGGGAACAGAGAAAACTGAGGGTAAGAGACTATCCCTCAATTAATTCAAGATCATTTTTCAGGAGCTGAAGGACATGAGTTTGCAGAATGAAAGAAGCCGAGAGTGTCTAGATCACGTGAAGGAAAACAGGCTCACACCAAAGCACATGTGAAATTTCAGAAAACCTGGGATGGAGCAAAGAATCTTCTGGGAAAAGGAAAAACAAAAGTTTTATCCCAAAAGATTAAGAATCAGAATGGCAATGAATTTCTCAGCATTAACACTAGAAGTCAGAATCCAATGAAGTAATGCTTTTAAAATCTGGAGGGAAAATTATATCCAATGTAGAATTCTAAATCTAGCCAAACTATCTGTTAAGTATAAAGGTAGAAAGAGAGATTTTTGGATATGCAGATCTCAGAAAATATCCTCTCTGTATAATCTTTATTAGTAAGTTAGTAGAGATATTTAGAGAGTAAGAAAGGCATTGGATTCAGGAAATAGGCAATCAACAGAGTAGAGCTGAAGGAATTCTGCAGGACAGTGACAAGGGGAGATTCCAAGATGACTGCAATACAGCAAGACCTAGACAGCAATGATGCTGGACTCCAGAAGAAAAGGCTTCAAGAAGAGAACACTACTAGACTAACATGTTTGCATGTAATTGAGAGATTTCCTCACTGGGGAAGAGTATGGGGAAACTAAGTAAATTTTTAAATGGTGATTTTGCATAGAGGTTAAAGAAAACATTGTGTAAAAAAGGAAAAGTGGTCAAGGCATAAAGCATAGCTCAACAGAGAACTGGGTACATGTGTGTGCATGTGTGCATAATAATAAATGCTGAGTAGTGATCTAACTAAATTTCAGTATTATCAAATTTGGAGTTGGGGGTGGGGTGAAAGAAGGGTCCAGAAGTGTGTGGGGTGACAATGGTGGCAGTGACAGACAGTTAAATCTTTATAATGGGGGGGGTGGTGGTGGTCAATAGATTATGTCTAAAATAGGGAAAAAAATTAAGTAGCAATTTAATCTTGATATATGGAAGTAAATATCAAAAGAACCAGCTAAATATGTTGAAAGTGGTGAGAAGCAGGAAGAAGCTGGCGGCGGATGGGGCTGCTGGTTCTTTCCGTAAAAAGCTTGTGGAACAACTGCTTCTTTACATGAATGCAAAACTGATTTTTAAAAAAGAACTTGATAATAGTAAAACATAAAACAAACAGCATTGGTACCTGTTGCCAATTGCCAAACCTAACTGGTGCACAGGCACTGTTTCTGGCTAGGCAAATAAACGGGTTAAGAGCTGGCTGGTGCAAGGTTGAAGGATCACACCACTCACATATGACACAGGCTTCTGACCTACATTTGAATTTCAACTTAATTTTCTAGGGCAAATTTTCATCTTGAACTGACTTTTCCCCTGCTACTTCTTGATTTTCCTGGGTCACACTTCTTATATAATTTCTCTCTCCTTCCTGGCTATCAGTTTACGTTTGTTCAGAAGACACAATTTATATGAAACAAGGAAAGAAAGAGAAGTCTACTGTCCCCTTTCCCCACAAACCACCTAAAATTTTTCAGTCAGTTTTAGACTGTCTATACCTCTGTTTCTTATGACTAATGAAAATGGTTGAAGACTGACTTATTATTTGAGAAAAAGGCATGCTAGGTCTTGGAATGTGTTTTCACCATATCTCACATAGTAAATCAAGCCAGGCTGTCCAGGCATCAGTGATTTTATTTCCTGGTTTCAGCCCAACCTTAGTCAGGAGGTTGTCCCTAATACTCACATAGAGAACATTCATTGTGGCAACAGATCACTGACTTGCCAGGTGTTAAATACTGCAAGAAGGCTGGCTCACAAAGTGGAAATTTAATGCTATTGAGAAAGGGACCCTTTACAGGAAGCCCAAAGTTAGAGAGTGAAACACTCATCTCAAAGGTAGGCCTGACTTCCTAGCTGCAATCTGAAAAGCTACACATCCAGATAGAGAGATGTATCATTTTGAAAGCAGAAATTATATACTAGATCATATGAAAGATTAGGATATGTCATCAGCAAACTCATGACTTTACATTTTTATTATCAAAGGTAATCACTGAGGAAGGATGAATTACTGCCTAAACTTGACTTAGGATGGTGTGCAGAACTCAGGAGGGTCAGTGTGCCAATGAAACAGAAACACACTGATTACTCATTACTATTAAAGGTCTTTTTCAAAGCATAACATCCTC
The DNA here is from genome assembly GCF_048773025.1 of Camelus bactrianus. Classification (NCBI taxonomy): domain Eukaryota; kingdom Metazoa; phylum Chordata; class Mammalia; order Artiodactyla; family Camelidae; genus Camelus; species Camelus bactrianus. Next base: position 9,565,263 of record NC_133573.1, read on the forward strand.
CCTTTAGAAATCAGCTGTAATAATTAACGTGTAAAAGGAATGCTTTTATTTATCTATTCATCTGAGCATTATTACTTGTTTTAGGATTTGTCAGAAAGGCAGGGCAGATCTTTTACTCTATTAGAATACATGATACTGGCCTCCTCTCTGAATCTTTCTAAGGGACAGCGGGGTAAATTTTATGTGGGATAAAAACAGAATTTATAGCCATTATACCTTTTTCACCTTTGAAAAGAGGTGACTATCAAATAAGTCACTGAACAAATCCCAGTGTCTTCCAGCTTAACCTCGCCCTGAATAAGTAACTTATATTTCATATTTTAAAAACAGATCTAGGGGAAGGGTATAGCTCAAGTGGTAGAGCACATGCCTAGTGCACAAGAGGTCCTGGGTTCAATCCCCAGTACCTCCTCCAAGCAGAAATCAGTGAATAAACCTAACTACCTACCCCTCATTAAAAAAACCAACAATACAAGAACAGATCTTATAGTTAAAATTTTCAACTGCTTCAGTTACAAAGTGCTTCTTATAACACTATAATTTTAAAATTAATGAGCCATTTATAATGTCTGAGAGAATTCTCAGGCATAAGATATTTATATATTATATACACATATTTATGATTAAATGCTGCATATTTATTATTTAATATTATTTGTTTATATAATTTCATTTATTTGTTATTTAATGTTGCATAGTTGTGATTAAATGTTGCAGTCACTGGAACCTTAAAACTCCTGCATAACCTCCCCCATGTTTTATATGGTTAGCACTTAGCACTACTAAAGAGTTCACTCACATGTAGAAATTCGTTGACTTCACAGCTCTACAAGGAAGATAAACTTTACCCCGAAGTGTTTGTGTGTATACTACATTTCTGTGAGGCCAGTTTCCCCAAAACATGTATGCTGAAAACTAAAACACATCACTGAAAGAAATTAAAGATGACCTAAGTAAATGGGAAGACATCCACGTTCATGGATCAGAAGACTTACTATTATTAAGATGGCAATGCTCCCCAAATCAGAATCCCCAGATTCAGCACAATTCCTAACAAATTCCCCACTGATTTTTTTCCAAAAATTAACAAACTTATCCTAAGATTGATATAGAAAAACAAGGGACCCAGAATAGCCAAAACAATCTTTTAAAAGAACACAATTGGAGGACTCAGGTTTCCCAATGCCAAAATTTACTATAAAACTAAATTAATCAAGACAGTGCAGCATTGGCATAAGGAGAGACATATAAATCAACTGAACAACACTGAGCATTTAGGAATTAATCTTTACATTTATGGTCAACTGAGTTACACCATGCGTGCCAAGACAATTCAGTGAGGGAAAGAATTATCTTTTCAACAAATCATGTTGGGACAACTAGATATCTACATACAAAAGAATGAAGATGGACCCTTACCTCACAACGTGAACAAAAATGAACTCAAAATGGATCACAGAGTTAAATAAATGTAAGAGCTAAAACTATAAAACTCTTAGGAGAAAACACAGGGGTGAATCTTTGTGACCATGAGTTAGGCAATGGTTTCTTAGATACGACACCAGAAGCACAAGTGACAAAAAAACAAACAAACAGATAAACTGGACTAGATCAAAATAAAAAAATTTTGTGCTGCAAATGATACCAACAAGGAAGTGAAAAGATAATCCACACAATGGGAGAAAATATTTGCAAATCATATACCTCATGAAGGACCTGTCTCCAGACTATTAATGAGCTCTTATAATTCACAGTAAGTAAAAGACAATCCAGTTTTTTTTTTAATGGGCAAAGAAGAAGATATACAAATGGCCAATATGAAAAGGTGCTCAACATTATTAGTCATTGAGGAGATAAAGTTGAAATCACAGTGAGATGCCACTTCACATCCACCAGGATGGCCAGAATCAAAAAGGTAAGACAAGTGTTGGTAAGGATGTGGAGAAAGCGGAACCCTCATACACTGCTGCCTGGAATGTAAACTGGTGCAGCCACTGTGGAAAACAGTTGGTAATCACTCAAAGTATTAAACAGAGTTACCATGTGACCTAGCAGTTCACCTCCTAGGTATACACCCAGCAAATCTGAAGAACATTTCCACACAAAAAATTGTGCATGAATGTTCAGGGCAGACATTATTCATAATAGGCAAAAAGTGGAACCAACCCAACTTCATCAAATGATGAACAGATCAACTAAGTGTTGTCTGGGCACACAATGGAGTATTATTTGGCAACAGAAAGGAATGAAGAGCTGATACGTGCTACACCATGGATGAACTTTGAAAGCATGATGGTAAATAAAATGAGCCAGTCACAAAAGTCCACATACTGTATGAGTCCATTTATATGAAGTGTGCAGAAAAGATAAGTCTATGAGACAGAAAGTAGATTGCTAGGAAGAATGGGGAACGAGTGGTAATGGATATGGATTTCTTATTTGGGGGAAAAACATTCTAAAATTATAATGTGGTAAAGGCTACATAACTCTGAATATTTCTTAAAAAATTGGAATGTACACTTTAAATGGATGAATTGTATGGTATCTTAATACATCTCAATATCTCGATAAAACTGTTTAAATAAAAGCAGTGTATGCAAATTTCAGATTGCTTATTTCATACCTTTCTTTGGCTTCCTTGAGTGCAATTTCAAGTCTCTCCACCTTCTGGTTTCCTTCCCTTAGACCAAGCAGGAGCTGGCTCACAGTTAATTCCTCAAATTCCAAATAATTCCTGGTGCCTTCTGCAGATCTGCTCCTACATCAGGACAGATGAAGGTTAAAAGGCTTCCATGAGAAAACAAAAATGTCAGAGTCTAAGAATATAATGAACCAATTTCAAGGAACTGCTTTCCTGAACAGTCTCCAGTTAATTCTCATTTACAGACTGAGCACAGATGGCCCGGTGATGTCCAGTGCCACACTCTTCCTTGCTTTCCAAGGAAGGAGTGGGGACTGACAGGTAGGCTCGCCTTACACTGCAAGTGCTCACTTCTTCCAAATGGTCACTGTGTCCACAGCACCAGACCACAGGACCCACGGACACAGTGGAGCAGAGGGTAGCCCTGGTTTTTGGTGCTCAGCTTTCCTAGAGGACTCGCCCCAAGAGGACCACAGTCACACAAAGGGCACACGCACTTGTGCTGCCTGTGGTGACGTTCACACCACCGGCCTTTCTCTAACTCGACAGAAGCCACCACGTTCTCAGGTAAGGAGAAGAAAATCATCTTTGGTTTTGGTTTCAAATAATGAGAGCAGAGAAATGTAGGCATTGTTGGTACATCAAGTATTTTTCTTGATTTCAAAATCAGATTAAATCAAGAGGTGGTTCAATGACAAAGAAAACCATGACCACCACTGCAGTCACTCAACATTCTGGGCGACTATGCTGATGCTAATGGCAGCCACTCTTTCAGTAATCTACTCAGATTCACACATCTAACAGAGAGCCAGGATTAAATCAATCTCTGACTCCTTAAACTACTTTCCAACAGGGCAAAGAAGCTGTTATTAAAAAACAGCTGTGTGGTTTAAAAGAGGAAGTGGTCTTTACATGGCTATAAATGAAGAGGAAGTGGCTTGGAAATTTCAAATAGGGCTTTCTTCCTTCCCACCACTTCCAGGAAAGTGTTTTGATATATTACAAAAAGCAATGGTGGGGGGGGGGGCTGAGGAATTTCTAACTGAAAAAGGAAATAACTTTCATTTCTGCCAACTGCCCTGATGGATGAAAGAATATTATCTAATCTTTATTTTCTCCCTTATACAAGGGCTTGGGAGCATAATTGAAAAAAAAAAAACTCATTTTTATGTTTTATAAGTACATTCATCAAGTTATAGAAAAAAAAATTAAAAGCCTATGAGGGAAGAGATCCTTAGGGAAGTTTTCAGATAAATATCTCTTATAAGTAGATTTATACAGTAGTAACCTGCTCACAGAGGACGAGCATTCTGGGTCAGAGTTATTTGCAAGAGTCTCAGGTGCCCAGTTCCCCTGCCTTCTCCAGGTACCCCCACCATGTAAGATGTCTGCTTCCAAATATCTACTTGGGACAAGTCTACTTGAGTGCCCAGCTCAGGTATCTGGACACTTGCAAAAAATAGCCACTGACACCCAGAGCAACAACGGTCATTGTTACGGATTATCCAGTATTAGTCACCTTGGCTTGTACTTGGAAATGAACAGGGAAGAGAAAATGGAAATCTAACCCTATCAGCTGGGCAGCCTGGTCAGACTGCACTGGTAAACAAATAGGAAACATGGGTCTTTTAATTGAGGACAAGTTTGTTTCCACTTCCCATCTGATGGAGATGAACACCTCTAAATAGCGCGGTGAGGGGTTAGCCTACAAAGGCACCAAACATTGTCTTCATTCTCCACCAGTTTTGGCTACAACATTAAATAGCATTCAAGCCGAACATTCTTGAAAGGTCCTGGTATAAGCTAGTAAGTGGCTTTTTCAGCCCACCACGTTTGGCCTCCCAGTGGCGAGCTGGGAGAGTGACAAGACTGCCCAGCGTGTCTTCTGACGGCTCTAGTGCTTCTTCACATACGTGTCAGTGGAGTCAGTTCTTGTGGGCCTAGGAATTGTCTTGATTTCTTTTGTTGCCACATCTGCTTCTCCCTCCTATAAAAGGAGACATGAAAGGGATTTAACATAGTATGTCTGCAAGATAAATTCTTTATCAAAAAGGAGAAAGATCAAGAATTTTGATGACTCACAACCCAAGAAACCTATCAAACATTGAAACGTGAGATGTTTAAATTTGGTCACTCAAACAGAATGGAAATTTCCCTTCCCTCAACCTGCCCGCCCATCAGGATTATAAATATCCAGGCGAGACGAGAGGTTGGTCTCTCCTTCAGCACAGTCACCCTGACCCATACACAGGAAAGCTTATCTCCTTCTCTCTCTCCTTGGCAGTTCCCTTCTCCAAGTTAAGGTCACACAGAGCCAGTGACAATTCCACACACCTTGCTCATACAGTCCTTTAAACTGCGAAGTGCTAGACTTGCTGAAGCAACACTGAAAAAAAGGGCTGTTTTCTGTGGGCAAGGCTCATAAAGCACAAAGGTGGCTCCTATCAGAAATTCGTAAGCATCTTGGGCCACTTAGGGAACAGTAAGGCTCAAACCACTTAAATGATCTGAAAGACATTTTATATTCCAGTGGGCTAATGAAAAGATCTTCCAAAAATACACAAAGATGTTTCTAGATAATTTTGTGTGTGCACACTGTTCCTAAATCTTGGGGAGTGTTTTCCTATTCACAGAAGCAGGGCAAGAAAAACAAGTTGAGTCTAAAAATAACTATCGCTCATCACTGAGGGAGAATGTTATGCTAACCACACACCCTAAAGAAGCCTCATTAGGAACTTCTGATAAGCTCCTTGGGCTTCCTGAATTTTATCAGTTATTTGCAGAAGATTAAAGCTCTCTGATCAATGTTGTGTTTTCATAATCTTTGGTCATTTGCAGAAGGAGTACTCTGACATGGTGTACTTTCCGGTTAGCATTTTACTTCTCTTGACTTCAGTCACTATTAACTTAAAATTTACAAATTGATGAGGGGCACGGGTGGTAAGGTCATTAAGAGCCATTTGCTAAATCTGTTAATCTTTAGCGCAGTGAATGAAGGAGGAAGTAAAGAAAGGCACACACTAATATTTCAGACACACCCTGTAGTTCAGCTTTGTGCATGGTGCTCCTCACCCCACCCCAGCCCCACTTATCTCCACGGCCCAGTTTTCTCTTTCAAAGACACAATCTCTCTTCCTGTAGCAGACGTGTACTCTGACAAAGCTGGAATGACTGTGTGTACTGGGGGGGATTTTATCCTCCTGTGCTCGTCTCCCTCACTCTGTATTCAATTTTTTTTTAGTAGCAGAGAAGGAGAGCTCTCTCTGGGCTTCATCTGCCTGCTCTGCTCTTTAGCCGGACCGCCCAGACACCAGCCACCTGCCCGATAGCTGCTTCACATCAGGAACGGGCGGGCACGTGCCACCTCGCCCAGCTCACTTCATTTGGGGTCGCGCGTAAATGCCAATTTAATAACACCAGCTTCTGACTCTGTTCTTGGAGGTTGCCCGGCAGCTGCTCTCAGAGGGGAAGGAGAAGCCAGGGCATTCCTTTGGGCTACAACCAGCTCTGATCTTTTTCTCCACTTCTTACTTTTTAATACACCAAGGTTCCTCCTAAGACTTTATTTGAAAAGAGGATTCTATTATGAATGTGTTTTAAAGCCACTTGATTTTACTATATCTGATCACAATTCTGCTTACCTAAGTGAAATGCTAAACACAGCTTTAAGACCTAGGCTGAAAAAGTTTATGCCTTTTTTCTTTTCTTTTCTTTTCTTTTTTTTTTAGGTCAGTCACATAAATTTGTCAGGACAAATTAGGGGGGAAAAGGATTATCTCTTTGGTCATAAAAGGTAATCAGTATTTTCCATTTCAGCTCTGATAACCATAAGCAGTCTGTTATACATCTATGTTGGCTGTGCTGAAATGTCCCCACTATTTGGCTTCCTTGTGTCAAAAGGAAATAGCGATATCCTGAATTGTCCAGGTGAGGTTTGTAACTTGCTTAAAACAAAACCAAAACCACCAGGGGGAGGGGATGGGAAGGGACAGACTGGGAGTTCGAGATTTATGGATACTGACAGGGAGGTATAGAATAGATAGACAAGTCTATACTGTACAGCACAGGGAAAACAGAGTCAAGATCTTCTAATAGCTCACGGTGAAAAAGAATATGCAAACGAGTATATGTATATTCACGTGTGACTGAAAACATGTGCCGGGCACCAGAGATTGACACAACACGGTAAACTGAGTATAATGCAATTAAAAGGAAAAAAGCAAAACCACCACACTCACAGCCATTCCGATTTCAACAAAGGAGTCTTCAGAAGGGCCGTCTGAGCTCAGCTTGAGCTGTAATTCAGACACGATGCCCAGCAGATCTGCCTTTTCAGCCTGAAGGCGTGTCACCTGGGCCTTCAGCTGTTCTGCTTCCTGTTCTGCTTCTGCTCTGGGGACCCTGGGGTCCCCAGAGAGGTCCTGGAAAGGATGAGGAGCAAAGTAATTAATGAGTCAAACTAAGGACTCGGCCATCAAGCTCGAGTGTCCCCACACCCACTGGCAAGAAAGCTATGCTTTACAGTAGGGAATTCTAGCTTTTCCTTGGCAATCGATTTTGACATACCATTTAAACTGGAAAATTTTACATTATTTTATTGTATGCAAATAACAGAAAATTAAAATAACCTCATGACAAGAAAGGCTTCCTCATCATGTTGAAATAATCTGATAAGAAAATAACCAAACAGACTTTGGCAATGGTCCACTTGTAAGCTGTAGTCAAAAATTCCAGAAAAGAAGGACAAACAGCTGCCACAACTCAACCTCTTGCCTTTTCCTTCTCCCTACAAATGCATACTCACTCCTAGCCTCCCCACACTTGGCATGTCTGCTTAGAAGCCAGAGCACCAAGGGCATGACTGTATAGTAATGGCAAAACACAACGAAATGTCTGAAATTCTCCCAGGCATAGTCTGGTTGCCACAATACTCTATGTTGGTGTTTTCAAATGGCCAGAAAATAAGTCCGGTGAGAAATAAGAAAACTGAAAATTCAGAGGCTGGTACTAAAAGTGGAAAAATTAAAGTTCGGCCTAAATAAATATTAATATTTCTCTATTTATATGCAATACATTGTGTATGTACAGTCAAATTATAACAATTCTACCTAATAAAACTGAAAACTGAAAGACAAAGACGAAAACAGTAATATTTCCCTAATGTCACGTTGTGTCCATCCTGTTGCAGTTACTACGTGGAACAAAGACATGTGAGAAAGCGCCTGTTTCCATGTGGGGTTTTCACTTGGGAGAAGGGAGAGTCTAGCTCTCACTGCTAATCAGTGCCTGTGTCGCCTTGTGAAGATTCACTGAATGTCTTGGCTTCAGTTATCTTGGGTCAGAAAGAAAGACATGATACCACATGATCTCTTCTGGTCTCTTCCAGCTGTGCCCTTCTCGGCCCCTCTGATTTCTCCCCTCACTGCTCTCATGGACAAGGTGCCACCAGAAATATGTACACTTGAGATATCAGAGGATTGCAACACACAGAAAATTCACACACCCACACCCTGTAGATTTCCTCATGAACAGTGCACAGGCCCAAAGGCTCACAGCAGGATCAAAAAATTATCAGAAAGGCATGTGTATGGACCATGACCATAAGCCAGCTAGTGCAGGAAGTATGCAAAGGTGAGGGGTAGGTAGTAACTTGCAGCATGGACGTGCCCCTCACCCCAGTGGGATTGGACTCTGCCTTTATCTGGAGCATTCCCTTGCTAGGAAACTCCCACAGGCTTTAGAAAAAAAGCAACTCATTGTAAAACTGAAGAGTTAAGTGTGCAAGGAAAGGTGCAAAGCCTGTGCTGTCTCTCCTGGGAATGACTCAGAGCAAAGAAACATACATTTGAAGACTTAAAGGGAAAGGCACTGCCTAGCCTGGAACCAGAAAGCAGCAGGTAAGGGCAAGACTGTCAGATTTCTTGTTAGGAATCTTCATATCCACCCTCTCGACCTCCCTGAGGACGCTGTGCAGAACAGGTTTTTAAAAACCACCTTGGCACAAAGGAAGGAAATAGAGTTTTAAATAAGTGTCTGAGGATCAGGGATATAAGGCCATGACTCCAGAATCTCAGCTATCGTGTTAATTCTTTTTTACAATTGTGAGGCTCTCTTATCATCCGTGGGAAATTGTGGATCTACTTATTTGGCTATAAAACACCTTGTGAGGTGTGACACTTTAAATTTCTCTCCATTGCTCTGTTAAGGCTCTGCCCACTGCCTTCCTGGACTAAACTCCCAGGGTTTCTTCTCAAGTCCAATTCCATTACTTATTATGTCTTTCATCACTTTGTGCACTTAAAATTGATTGGCTTTTGTGAAACAACAATTTCTCTGTCTTTGTGCCTGGCTGTCCTGGAAATGTGCTCAGGCTGACATGCCACTCTGTAATCCAAAAATAAGTCTTTCTAACGACCTTCACCTAGCAATCTGTAGTTAAAAGTTAAAAAGTACTCTTCAGAGATCATGATGTACAGTGCAGTGAAATCAGGACAGAACATGCCTCGGCCTCACCCTGGGGATCAGAAGGCAGATCTCCTAAGGAGATTCCCCCTTCTCTTCCCTTGTGTGGCGCAGAACACGCATGAGGCCCTTGTGGCTTGGGGGAGTCCTTGCAGAAGAAGCAGCAAAGAGGCGCCAGCATGAGAGAGGAAAATCTGAGGCCTTGAGAGCCTTAGTAAATCAGGAAGATGAGGGCCTAAACTTTAAAAATCACCACAAGTTGTACATGAAACAAAAATTAGAAAAGAGCCAGAGAGGCAAGCGGTGGGCCTGGGAGGCAGTTTGTGGGGAGAAAGCTGATGACCTGTGGGAGCCCAAGATTGGGTTAACAAATTATAACAGACCCCAGCCGCTTGTCTCCTTAAAGAAGAGCAAATGTCCTTAGTAACTGCCTTGCTTGCATAGTTGAGGTTTTGGATAGCACTCTGCTGTTGCAAAGCAATGACTCAAGCCCTCAGCTATAAATGCTGGGCGTGCCTGCTGTTAGATAGTCTTCTATCCCCAAAGCAAGGAACTGGCTGGTCTCTTGGTCTGCTCTAACATATCTATAAGGATGTATCTTACTCCCTTCTTCCCATGACTTTCCTAAAGGTAAACTGTAGGCCCCCGACTGTGGGACCAAAGGAATGAGTCTTGGGCCGGAATGGTAAACAAGTTATAAAAAGCTTCAAACTCAGAGGTGAGAAGGCTGGTTAGCCAATTACGGGTAAGATCCCCTGAGGGGGGCAACCTAAGACAGGCACAGCCACCTGAGTCCAAGAAAAGTGTTGTTAAGCAGCTGCTTCTCATACATTCCGCCCTGATAAGCTGTAAGGCTCACTGGTGCCAACGCGAACATGACTTACCAAAACATAAAGGGTCTTCTGACCTTGAGCCAGACTCTACAATCTCGATCCCACCCTGTCTTTCCCTAAATTCCTGCATTCCATCACACAACTGTTAGTGATTTCTTCTTTGATTGTACACAATAAATGTGGGAGCATTTGAGAGGTTCGTGGAGTTGGCTCCCGACTCCCTCTTGCTCTCTTGACTTTTTCCACAGAGTCTCAAGTAATTCATTCTGTCTCAGTGGGACTTCTGCCAGCCAGAACCCATGACTGGTGATGAACCCACAATGACCAATGGTTTTTAAGAGTCCTGAGTGTCTCTTTGTCCCAATGACTCATTTCTGAGTCCTGCTTGTAACTTGCTTCAGCTGATCCCCTGCATTGAGAGAAGCTGTCCAGAGCTCCAGCTTCTAATCTCAACTTCTTCCAATTCTGGGACCTTTTAAGAAGACCTCCAGGTAGACTATCTCAGACAGATGAACTGCTTCTGGAAGTTTGGCTTCAGTGTGGTAGGCCCCAGCAGGCTGAAGCCAACTGTGAGCCCACATATCCCAAAAGCCAAGAGAGGAAAACAATTAAGATGTCTTCTTCCAGAGAGCAGAAAATTACTCATATACCCCAGATGGTCATTTCTTCAAGTATTCTACCCCAAGAATATTTAGACAATGAGAGGTTTCCCTCAAAGAAGTAGCTTAATGCTCTTTGAACTGTAAGACAAGTTGAAGCCTCAGATGTGACAAATCTTATCAACAGTGAAACATTTCCAATACAAACACAAATTTATTAAAGCAGAATGTTTTCACTGTCCCATGAGCAGGAGTTGGAGTAAGATGCTTGATATAAGCTATGATTTTTTTCTAAACAACTTTTAATTCCTTAGATTATTCTATTATCCCCTTTTCATAATTTTCTTTCCATTTTATTTCTTTGCTTGTATTCTTTACCCATTTAAGAAATTCGTCATCGACAAAGCTCAAGGTAAAGTCTCAAGAAAAATCACTGAAGAGGGGAGGGATAAATTAGGAGTATGGGATTAACAGATACAAACCACCATACATAAAATAGAGAAGCACCAAGGATTTACTGTAGAGCACAGGGAACTATACTCAATATCCTACAATAACCAATAATGGAAAATAATCTGAAAAAAGTATATATATATATATATCTGAATATATATATATATATATATATATATCTGAATCACTCTGCTGTACACCTGAAACTAACAGAATATTGTAAGCCAAATAAAAAATAAAGAAAAATCACTGCTATCCAAGAATCAACTCAGTGCTCCATCCTCCCTAAAGCTGTTAACTTCTAGGTTTGGAAGAAAATGAACCTCAGATGTTCATCTAAACAAATACCCAGTAAGCCTTAACCTATGAGCAGAGGATTCAAATGTGCTCTGATTTGCTTTTTCAGTAACATCACTGATACCCATTCTCAGGTGTGAGCACATTTCTCAGGTTCTCTGGGTCAGTGGAAATGTGGCAATCCTATAGCCTCATGTCACAACATGACAGTTGTCAAACCATTTTCAAAAAGTAAATGTAAAGCATAAAGTAAGGAATCTATTTTAGACTGAGAGAAAGGACAAAGTCGATACGAGAAAATTCTGAGTAACAGATTCTTTAAATGCAATTCTATATCAAAGACATAAACTAAAAACTAACACTTGGATGGTTCGAGGTAGAGGTCCTTCCATACTATCAATAATGAATCCAAAATATTGATTTAAACCATAACACTCTTTTGACTCTAATCAACATGGTCAAAGCTTTTCACATTTCTTTCCTCCATCAGAGCTTATATATCACCCTTAAAGTTGTAGCCAATCTCCCTCAATGTTCACAGCAGCACTATATACAATAGCCAAGACACTGAAGCAACCTAAATGTCCGTTGACAGACGACTGGATAAAGAAGCTGTGGTACATTTATACAACGGAATACTACTCAGCCATAAAAAGAATAAAATAATGCCATTTGCAGCAACATGGATGGACCCAGAGATCAACATTCTAAGTGAACTAAGCCAGAAAGAGAAAGAAAAGTATCATATAACATCACTCATATGTGGAATCTTAAAAAAAAGAGAAAAAAAGGACACTATGAACTCATCTATAAAACAGAAACAGACTCACAGACATAGTAAACAATCTTATGGTTACCAGGAAAAGGAGGTGGGAAGGGATAAATTTGGGAGTTTGAGATTTGCAAATGTTAGCCACTATATATAAAAATAGATTTAAAAAAACAAGTTTCTTCTGCATAGCACAGGGAACTATATTCAGTATCTTGTAATAACCTTTAATGAAAAAGAATATGAAAATGAATAGATGTACATACATGCATAATTGGGACACTGTGCTGTGCACTAGAAATTGACACATTGTAACTGACTGTACTTAAAAAAAAATTGCAACCAATCTTCTCATCAAGAACTCTTCTTTGAAGATAATGCATAACATCCATCTAGTCTGAACTATGAACGGTTTTGATCTAGACGTCTAGACAAGTTAAGATCCCACTACACATATTAACAGAATAAAACCACGACTGATCGGTCTGCTCACCTGGAAGGACCTTTCTGTTTTCTCTTTTAGCTTTCCAAGTTCTTGCTTCAGTTTTTCATTTTCACGACTCAGAGCTGTTAGGTGCTCTTTGGCTTCTTTGCTCTGGGTCTCAAAAAAGAGGCGTTTTTCCTTCTGCTTCTCTGTCCAGGCTGAAAGTTCCTCGAATCGCCCTTTCATAGCTTGATTATTTAGCTTCATGGCTTCTGCATGGGGTTCAGAGGGAGAGTGTCACACACCAGGGGACTGGACTTGGTGTCATGAACAGGACCTCCCTGGAGACCATATCACCATGTAGCTCTGCATCTCACAACGCCAAGCTCGGCCTGGGCCCAAGGGTCAGCTGGAAAGACTGTGTAGCAAGATGAGTGGTTTCTGCTTCCAGACAGGACTAGCAGGTCTAATGTCATTTCTAGTCCTCAAAAGTCCAAGAAAATAAAATGGATTTTGCTGATTTATTGTAACAAAATGCCTATGAACAGCTAGATAGACTGAGGTCCATCACTCCTGGATTCCAACACTGGTCCTGCTGAAAGCCATGGCTGGAGATACTAGAATACTTTCTCTTAAGGTGATATTTAGGACTGACTCTGTAAGAATAGCAGCCTTTTTTCCTTTTTCCTTTTAAATGGGCTAAATGTCATTATGTCATTTCCCTGAGATACATACAGTACTTTAATTCCTACCTGCATCCAAAAGTAAACAGTGGGAGTAGTTTTAGCATTAAAAGCAATTCTATGCTCTTTCTCCCCACAGGGAACCAGGTGCAGAGAAGGGAGCTCGCCTACAAGCCTATGACCAAGGGATGGCGTTCCGAAGGCCCAGGGGGAGTGGAGACACCTGGGCCAGGTGTCGCTCACCTTTGAGCTGATGGTTCTCGATTAGAAGCTCTCTCATCTGCTGCAGTAGCTCATGCGGGGTGAACGTGTCCAGGTTTGGGTGAGCCAGATTGGGGGGTCCATTTCCTGTGGTCTCGTTGGGGCTGTCCCCCTTTTCGGTCAGCCAGCTGAGTGGTTGGTGGGACATGGCAGCAGTTTCTACGGAAAAGCCACAAAGTAGAAACATCCCCCTCTGCAAGGGGTCCCCACAAGTCCCACAAACCCACATGCGGGCACTGGTAAGTATCCTAGAAGGTGCGGACTTTCTCTCCCATCATATCTCAAACAATCTTGATTCTTTCTTTTAAACAACAAAGGTCCATCCTAGCTTCAGTTTGTATGTCTGTGTATAAGGGCATAGAAAGGGATATAAAGTGAGGATGTGGGAGATGGAGCAGGAAGAGATGGGTATAATATGATGACCAGGAATCCTAATGTGAGGCGTTCAAGAGGGTTTCTATGATATATTTGTAGATATGGGCAAATTAAATCGATTTTCCCAAGAAAATCTTTAAGCTCAAATCTCCACATTTTGGGTGAATTGTATAGAATGTGGATCATATCTCAATAATTGACTATTTAAAAAACTCCACATTTTATTTCTTGTATTTTTGGCTAATAGGAAATGGAGAACTGACATATTTTGGATGCTTATTGTGAGCTGATTCAGTGCACCAGAGGGTCAGTTTCTAATCCTCACTAAAACTCAACTAAACAGCTATTTGAGTGATGGAGCTGAGCTCACAGACGCTTTATGGGTCATCCAAGGTCACTTAGAAGCTCAATGGAGCATTCAGGATGGTTCCCAAACCCAGTCCTGTCATACGGTGAACGTACCACTGGATACTTAGGCTTCCATATGCGATACTTCTGCAAAGCACACTGAAAAGACAGAAGGTCTGGCTTAGTGGCTGCCTATTCTGAGAGCAGTTTAAGCATTCCACTTTATTTTGTAGAGCAGTCAATGTGTCCATAAATAAGATACACGGGTGTACCCCAACTGTCCTACTCTCTGGCCTACCACCTGGGCAAACGTTGAAATCTAATGCTGCGGGCACACATTTTCTTTTTCACGAAGATGATGATTATGCCTTTTCATGAGGAACTGCAAAGTCACTGCATCCATCACTGGAGGATGAGGAGAGCGCAGTGCTCTCCGATCTGTCCTGTGTCACAGCCTCACAACCCTGTGAGCGCTCCCTAGATGAACATGGGAGACTGGCCCACGTAACTCGCCCAGAGTCCACATTCCACTCCATTCAGCCATCGCACACTATCAAAAATCTTAAAGAAATAACCAAGGCCACCAGAAGGATGTTTTTTTGTCCTATTTCTTCTCAGCAATAAGAGTAAATGAATTGCTTGCAAAGAATTTACTACTGACTTGAATTTTCACTTTGTCCAAAGAACCTTGTCCCTAGAAGTTCCCACATACACCAGTAGAACCTGCCACCACCACCAGGAGGGCAGAGGACAAATGGCTGTTTCTCTAAGAGACCACAAGGGAAGCATCCATTATGATTTTTAAGTCCCTGTGCCTGTTAGGGCAGAAGCTGGTGAAGCCACCATATGTTAGTGCCCATATATTACAACACACCAGTCCCTGGGAGTGCAGAGCACCCCCCATTCCGACAGCATGCAATCCCTGGGCTCTCTGGAGGCCTCCTGGAACCCACAGCCTGGCGACCTGCTCTTGGTCTGAAAGTACTTGTCCTCCTGTCAGCCCAACGCCCCCGCCCCTGGCACTGCGGCCTGTGTGACATCTCTAGAGCAGCTGAGGTACAGGGCGAAGTGTGTCACCTCTTCGCGTTAGGTGACCAGAATAGACTGCTTTTGTTTTCCCCTATAAAATAATTTGGATAAAATAATTTGAATAAAATCAGTTTCTGGCTTTCCGTTAAACTCATTTTTGCACAGTTATGATGTTGGAGCTAACATTTCATAAAAAAGGATTTTTACTAAATAACACAGACAAAGATAAAATGCTTGTAATGTGTATCATTCAGTTGTCAACATTAAATTTCCTCAGGTATTCAATGATTAGACTATGCTTTGCAAAAGTAAATGGAAGCATTTAACAGGTTTGTTTTTTTTTAACTATCTAAGCAGATATCTAGAGATGTGTCTGGTTTCATTTTATTATAGGCACACATTTCTCCTTAATGGCTTTTCCAAGAGAGAGGAAAGGGACATAAGGAGAGGAGGGGGAGAGAAGAGACGGGAGGGGACGGGTGAGGTAAGGGGGAGAGGAGAGGTGACGGGGAGGGGAGAGGAGATAGTCCCTTCAGGTATTTTTCCTCCTTGACTTTCCCTTATATCTCCACCCACACTTGAGGCACAACCATAACAGTTAAAACTGGTTCTAGTTATCAACTTTTTCCAGTTGCCCAGAATTTATAAGGACATGAGAAAAAAAAAAAAAAAAGCAGGGTTATCCTAAGGGAGATAGTAGAAAAATAAACTGGGTGCCACTAGCCAGATGTGTGACCTTGAGAACTCACCTGACCTCTGGTGATGATTTACTGACTTGCCTAGCAAATGGTGATCATTATGGTTGCTTTCAGCTCAGAAGCTCTGTGAAAATTATTCTTAAGATTCTAGGAAGATCACAGTCCAGCCTCGACTGTTCACCACATCCGCCTCAGTGCCTTCATGGCCATGCTGCTCTCTCTCACTGATACCCATGCCCGTCCCAGTTAGAGTGGACTCTTTGTTATGCAGCATTTTCAGGAAAAATTATTTGGTAATTCAAATGCCATAGTAAATAAAAAGCATAAATGCCAAACATAAGCACATAAATACTATAAGCCAAACTTTTACGAAAAGCAATTTAATTGATTTTTGGTGACTCTAAGCGCATCTTACGATTTTAGATTATTTGAGGGGGGTGTCATTAGGAGCTATCACAGTTCAGTGCATATATGAGGTGTCTACTGGTAGAATGCCCATTAGAGAAAAGCTGAGTTCTCTAAATTCTTAGCATTACCTTGACCCATTTTCAATTGAGAAACACAGAGATGCATTATAAAGCCTTGCACACATCTTCAAAGGTTACAGAAACTGGAACTAAGCCATTTACTCCAAGTTTCTATCTAATAACAGGATTTCTCATAAAAATCCAATCAATCTAGATCTGAAATGCATCATTTCTAAGCAAAGATATTTTTGACCGACAGAAGGGTGAATTTATTTAGCACAGGATTTGTCAAGATTTCACCAACGAGGAAGAATGGGAACTACCCGAAAGGGTGGACTAGCAAAAGCAAAATCTAGATTTTATCCTCGGATCTGCTATTTGAATTCCTGATTACAATTATCCTTCTTAATTGTAGAAGTCAAGTAATCATAGCAGTGACTTGACTTCATAGTCATGAGCTTCAGTCTCATTCCTGAGTTGGTCTTAAAAATGATCCAGCACATCTTCTTATTCAGTGCAAGAATGTCTAATTTCCGTGGTAGATGGTCTTACAGACCAGGCTTGAATGACCTCAGTGACAGAGAAAATGAGCACATGACCTTAGCAGGCAACCACCGGTTCTGTCACAGGACAGTTCTTACTGCCAGAAAGTCATTTTGTATCAAACAGAAATCTGCCTGAAAGGGACCTCCACCCACTGGAAATTGGACCAGCAGGAGTAACATGGAACAAAGGCAGGCCCTTACCCTAGGGTGGCTGAGTCGCCAAATTTGCTGATTAAGTATTCGTAAGTTCAACCCCCCATGGATAATTAGTTTTAAACAGTGAAGACCTGATCAGACACAATAGTTGGCTATTGGCAAATTCTAGTCTGGGTTTTCAAGGGGACTGAGGAAGATTCCAAGATTGCACCAGCTAAGCTCATCATCACTCTGGAAACAGAAGTAAAGTGTATATCCTGTTAAGGAGGTAAAAGAAACCCTGTCTTTTAATGCCAGAAATGGTAGTTGGACTTTGTAACTGCTAATATCCAGAATATGGAAACAGATTTAACTCTTATCACCCAAGGCAGGCACCTGGGAATTATGCTTGATTCTTCCTGTTTCCTCTTCCCCCCAAGTCTAACGGGTCCCACTACTTCCCCCTCCTCTCAATCCCCACCAGTTCAGGTGGGGCCCTTCTGGTCTTGTCTGGACTACAGCAGTGTTGTTCTCCACAGAGCAGAGGATTTTTGCCTGTATTGTCCAGCGCTGGGTCCCTAGCACCTAGAACATTACCTGACATACATGTGAGTTCAACAAATACTTACTGAAGAATTTTCATAGTTTCCCCCATGGTCTGACTCCTCTCTTTCCATTGCAGCCCCATGACCTCCATGGTTTCTTTCCTAGTACCAGGGCATCCGCTTGCTTAAAGCCGTTCCTATACAGACAGAGTTCCAGCTCCCGAGCAAGACAAACACGGCCTTTCAGAGTCCAGCCCCCATTTAGCCACTCATATCATCTCCTGTCACCATGCCACTCAGCCCTGAGGCACATTAAATAGCTCACAGTTCCCTGCCTTCCTTTGCTTTTCGACCCTCCTGAGATGCTATGACCCACTTGTTCCCTGGCAAACACCTACTGGGCAGTTTAATGTCCAGCTCAAATAGATGTCCTGTGTAAAATGACCTGTTCCTTCCTCTGAGCACTCAGTGGCACTTTGTGTCTCACCTCCTTAGTCCTGTTCTGCAAAGTACCGTAATCATCCCAGGCCAGTCTATCCTCCCATCAAACCTAAGTGAGGGTCTCTATTCTATTTCTTTCTAGAGACTGGCACACCAAGAACAGGGCTCAGTAAATGTCTGTTGAAATGAAATGAAAATACAGTGTAACAAGGTACTTTAAAGTCTTACATTTGTAAAACACTTTCTGCTTTGTAGATGACAAACCTGACATGCTAGTATATGTTTTTCCTATAGTTCTGTGGGACTTATTTCCAGATTTTGAACTCAACTTTTAAGACTTACTTTGAAAATTAGTACTATTTTAAAAATATCTCTACAAAGACATCTGGATATCATTTCATAACATATATTCCATTACTCAATCCACATACACATATCAAAGTGAAAACAATGAGAACTTTTAATATAATCTTTTTTCCTTTCTGAATGAAATACATTTTATTTTCAATACACAGAGATGTGCCTCTACCTAAGGGTGTGGATTCCACAGGAAGGTAATACAGTGACTAATTCCTTTCAGGAGTAAAGTTTTGTTTTGTTTTGGAGAGTTTAGTTGGATTCCATAGCATAATATGCAGCTAGAGGTCAGTTACTCGGAAAAACCCAACAAACCCCACTTTCCTAATGTTGTACACAATACATAAATAGAAAAACTGACCCATCACCTGGAAGACTCTCTAATCACTGTCCTCTTGCTCCTGGCTACACTGAAACTCCTCTTGCCCAGTCCATTACCGGGCAGTCCCTGGACTGGCCACGGCGACTGAACCTCTCCAGCCCACTACAGACTGGGCATGTCCCAGGATAGGGGTGGGGACTGGCCAGGGCCTCCAGCTCTTTCTTCCTCACGCAAAGAGAAAGGGGCAATGGTTCTTCTTGTTTAACCACATTCAAGGCCTTTGATGTTCTAAGTCTCATTTTCCATCTCATCCTTAAACAGTTCTGTGGCATGTATTTCTATACAGTTTTCCAGGTGGACGAACCTAGGTTTCACTTTCTCTTAAGATGTTTACTGCCTCCAGCTTAACACATTACCGACAACACAAACAATTCCTTTGAGGTTCTCAGCCTCATCAAATATTCATACTCTCTATGTATGTATCTAAATATACACACACACATGCTCTCCTAGACACAACGGTTTATGAAGATTCCTTTCGGCTGTTCGGTAATCCCACCACCTCAGAGCAGTAACCAGTTCTTTAGTGTCCCGGGCAGTCTCATAAAGCGAGAGTAGTTTTTACGCCTTTCAAAAGTGTGCCCTTAACCACTTCCCGTTTGGTGAGGAACTGGATATATAATCATTCCCGACCGGCGGGAGGTTGGCACCCTTAACCTACAAAGGAAGTCACCTGCCGCCAGCCAGGCGGGTAAAAAAGGGGGAAGGGCGCTTTGGGATGGACGCCCGCGCTGCCCTCTCGCACAGGGTCAGGATCCGTCGGGTCCTGGAAACCCTCCCAGCGCCGCCATCCCCCAGACCCCCCCACCCCCACCTCTACTGGCTCCGGGTCGCAGGGAAGCGAGCTGCGGGAATAGCTTCCAGGACGGACAGGGAGTCACCCGCCTCGCCGAGCCCCTTCCCGCCCCCTGTCCCCGCTCACCCGGCGCCCAGGCTTCGGCCTCCTTCGGGGTCACTGCTTCCTCGGCATCGTGCCCCTGGGATAAGGCTCCGGATCCGGATGCAGACTCCTATCAGGGGACCGGCGGGGGGTGGGGGCGGCGGCGGTTGCAGCTCGGGAGCCTTGGGCCGACGCGCTGCCACGCGACCCCGCCCAGCGCTGCACAGCTGACTGGCCTCCCCACCTCCACTGGGGAATTTCCCGCGCCCCGCCCTCCGAGGCCCCGTCCCCTCAGGCCCCGCCCCTCAGCTCTCTTGCCCCGCCCACAGCCTCCCAAGCCGGCTGCTCAGGCAGCTTCAAGGCCGGCAGGTGGGTTAATGCGGGTTGCACAAAGGGATCAGTGTGACAACCGTGACGTACGGTGTTAATTAAAATAAATTATTAATTAAATGAAATGTGACGACTCGGTCTTCCCCGCTGCGGGGTCCGCAAGGAGTCCAGAGCTATAGGGGTCGCTGCGCCCCATGGAAAGAGGGGAGTTGTTCAAGGCATCTTTGAAGCCAGCCCTCTAACTCTGTTAAAGACCTTACAGCTAGAAACCTGAGCATGCGCGCCTTTGCACCCGATTTTGCCCTTAAAATAGACCTTTAATTAAAAACATAAAGCCTGCAGGATGCTTTTGGGCCTCTCGTTCCTGGGGAACAGACCAACCGTTGACATGCGGATGCTTCAGGTGCTGTGGACAGGTGGGATTACTGGATTGAACCGGGTTGTATATGGAAAGCAGAAGTACTGATCTACTGTACCGGAGAAGGGCAGATGCTACAGGACTAGTGAAAAGGGAGGAAACAAGATGAGAAGGGAGGGAGAGCCGCCCTAGTTTGCATCCAAAGCACCGCGAGAAGGGATAAGCAAGGACGTGGGTACGGGCGGCACAAGGCATCTGACCACGAGGTCAAAGTCTCGCCAAGCAAGTGCCCCCGATTCTCTGGGCAACAGGCCCTTTCTGCAAAACAAGAAAACAGAATTTAGGGCGGGGTCCCAGGAAGCTATGGAGAGAGGGTCTGAGAGCAGGTTTGTGCTGAAAAACAAGGACGTCACATGGGGGAAGAACTTGGTTTATGAATGAAGGGGCTGATGCTGCCCAAATCAGCGGGATACAAAACACGTTGCTGCGCGTTCCAGCTGATCACCGGTTAGGCATAAACGGGGAAAAAAGAAAGAAATCCTAAGCCGCACAGGAAAAGACTGACGTGCCCTCTCCTGGTATCCTGAAGGGTTCAATTCCTCCATTTAGACCTCCTGTTCCAGCCGCTTTCCCTGCCCAACCCTTAGCACCACCCTGAGGTTAACCCCCAGAGCAGGGCAGGGAGGGCTAGCAAATCAGCACCTGCCTCAGACCCAGTTCCCCAGGGGCCCTCCCTGACTGAGCCTGTTAGAAGTGTCTGGGGTGAGCCAACTCTAAATGGCTTCTGCTGTTTTAAACCATATGAGAGAGAGAAAATGAATACAAGAGAAACTCTTAGCAGGGAGGGGATAGGATTGGAGGGGTCATACACAAGGCTGCCCCGCCCCGCGGAGTGGGGAGGTGGGAGGTGCGTTTCTGGTAGAGGAACCGGTGGGGGTAGTTTTCTCCGGACCCACCTGCTCCTGAAGCGTTGGATACTCCCGCCACTGCTTAGTTACCTGACCTTGGACAAGCTACCTAATCTTGCTGTGCCGCATTCTCTTTATCTGTCAAATGGAGCCTCTAATGCAGGTCCAAAATCCACAAAGTCTGAGAATCCAAAGACTTTCTTAGTTCAACTGGAGGCAAAACCTGACCCAAACAGATGTAAAGTTATTTACAGTCTTTGTTTACACCACTGGACGTGATTATTTGTTTCCTTGAAGGTGATGCAGGAAAAACGAATGTGGGGCTAGGGGAGGGCCATGTCCCAGGTCTCAGTTGAGTCCCTGGGACGTGCCCCACCAGGTGTGGGTCCTTGGCTTTGTGCAGGAAAGAATTCAAGTGCGAGCCACCGCTGAGTAAAGGTAGATTTATGTAGAGAGATACACGCTGTGTAGAGTGTCAGGCAAGAGAAAGGCAAGGAAAGAGGTGTGGGAATTGGGTGCTCAGGTTAAAGTGAAAGTAGGTACACACTCCACAGACGGAGTGCAGGCCGTCTCCGAAGGAGAGGGAGTGAAAAAAGGCCCGCTAAGTGTGGTGTTGCCAGTTTTTATGGGCTTCACGTAGCTTCACGTGCCTACAGGTGGGACCATTCCAACTACCCTGGGGAGGGGGCTGGGATTCCCAGGAATTGGGCCACTGCCCATTCTTCGGCCTTTTTCTGTTAGCCTTGGGACCGTCATGGCGCCTGCGGGCACGTTATCATCATGCTGTTACAATGAGCACACAGTGAAGCTCAAGGTCCACTAGACGTCAAACCTCCCACCATCATCCTCAAGGCCAGCTGGGAGTTGACTCTTCCACCACTTTGGTGTTAAATTGCTGTCATTCCTTGAATGGCTGTGCCATGCCCCCTTCCCTCATGTCTCAAGAGTAGTTGGCTTCTGGTGGAGGGAGGGGCGGGGATATGATCCTGGGGGCAACAGCCTTGGTAACAAGCAAGAAAGCACTTAACCAGGATGGCCGCAGTCTGGTAGACCGAGTATCCGTCCCCCAAAAACCATCTCTAAAGATGTTCAGCCCTGAAAGTTCTAAAGGACAATGGGGGAGTAATCTCAGTTAATCATTGAGGTAGGCGGTCATGCCTGCAGGCTAGTCCTAACCAACTGTTTGAGTCTGCTCTTCTAAGGCGTAGGGAGGCCTGGGAGACTCCAACTTTTCTATAAACAAGGGAGTTGGTGTACAAGGTCCTGCTTCTTTTCAGGTGAATGCCAAGCAGTGTATTTGGGTATTCACTGAGACATTCACTTGTTCGCCTGGAAAATGAATAGTAACCTCAACCTGAGAACCATCACCTTCCCCATCTATACACTAGGCTATCAGATCCTCTACCTGGCCAACATTCTTGGAGGAACTGTCTTAGGTGACAGTGCGGGATGGAGCCAGTTACTCCTGGAGGCCAAAGCCATGCGGTTTTCAGTCCTACCTGAAAACCGACAACGCAGGGGATAATGAGCACAGCGAGGCATGGTTAATGCATTTCCTGCAGGAGTTTGGCAACATGAAAGAATCTGGCCTTGAAGAAGATCCACGTACCCAGTGCATGGGGGAGGGCCAGGAGAAGGGGGGAGGGATAAGAAGACTTGTTCCAAGCACCACAACAGCAGCACTCTCTGATTATGTGATGGAGTCCTTGACCTGAAGCTGGCTGTGCTCTACTGTAACTGGTACTTATAACAGCTTTCTTAAAATAACACACTGAAGGATGCCACACATCTTAAGTCCTTGGTAACATTCTGGTGGAAAACACAAATCCTACATCCTCAAGGGAGGTCTGTTCAGTGCAGACACTGACCTTCAAGTTTAGTTTTGGGGGTTGGTTTCCTAGTCAGATTACTTTGAATTTCTTACGTTTGTCTGGGTCAGTGACCCGGGCCAAGTGTGTCTTCAGGGCCAGTGACCAAGGCCAAGAGTGTGTCTTCAGGGCAAGTTACCCAGGCCCAGGGTGTGCCCTCAGCCCCAGTGACCCAAGCCCAGCGTGTTACTTCTGTGCCAGTGACCCAGGCCCCGTGCGTGTTCAGGGCCAGTGACCCAGGCCAAAGGTGTGTGTTCAAGGCCAGAGACCTAGGCCTAGCATTGCCTTGAGGGCGAGAGACAGAGATCCAGGGTGTCCCTTCAGGGCCATTCACTCAAGCCCACAGTGTGTCTTCAAGGCCAGTGAAACAGGGCCAGTGTGTGCCTTCAAACCCAGAGAAACAGGCCCAAGGTGTCCCTTCAGTGCCAGTGACCCAGGCCAAGAGTGTGCCTTCAGGGCCCGTGACCCAGGCCCAGCGGGTGCCTTCAGGGCCAGTGACCCAGGCCAAAGGTGTGTCAGCAGGGCCAGTGACCCAGGCCCAGGGTGGGCCTTTAGGGCCAATGACCTAGGTCCAGGGTGTGCCACCAGGGCCATGACCCAGGCCCAGTGTGTGTCTTCGGGGCCAGTGACCCAGGCCCAGTGTGTGTCTTCGGGGCCAGTGACCCAGGCCCGTGTCTGTCTTCAGTGTCAGTGACAAAGAACGAGGGTGTGCCTTCAGCACTATAAAACCAAGCCCAGGTTATACACTAGGGGCAGTGACCCAGGCCCAGGGTGTGCTTTCAGGGCCAGTCACCCAGGCCCAGTGTGTTTCACGGCCATTAACCCAAGCCCAGAGTGTGCCTTCAGGCCACAATCCAGGCACAGGGTTGCCAACAGCGCCAGTGACCCAGGCCCAGGGTGTGCCCTCAGCCCCAGTGACACAAGCCGACCATATTACTTCTGTGCCACTGACTCAGGCCCAGTGTGTGTTCAGGACCAGTGACCCAGACTCAGAGTGTGTCTCAGGGAGAGGGAACCAGGTCCAGGGTGCTAATTCAAGCCCAGTGACCCAGGCAAGTATGCCATCAGGGCCAGTGACCCAGGCCAAGGGTGTGCCTTCAGAGCCAGTGACCAAGGCCAAGTGTGTGTCTTCAATGCCAGTGACCTTGGCCCAGGCTGTTCTTTAAGTGCCACTGATCCAGGCCCAGAGTGTGCCTTCATGGCCAGTGACCCAGGCCAACGGTGTGTCTTCATGGACAGTAACCCAGGCCCAGGGTGTACCTTCAAAGCCACTCACCTGAGCCCACCATGTGCCTTCTTTGCCAGTGACACAGGCCCAGAGAGTGCCTTCAGCACCAATGACCAAGTCCCAAGGTGTGTCTTCAAGGCCAGTGACCCAGGCTGAGAGTGTGTCTTCAGGGAGAAAGAACCAGGCCCAGGGTGCTAATTCAGGACCAGTGACCCACGCCCAGTGTGTGTGTCTTCAGGGCCAGTGACCCACGCCCAGTGTGTGTCTTCAGGGCCAGTGACCCAGACCAAGTGTGTGTCTTCAATGCCAGTGACCTTGGTTCAGGGTGTGCCTTCAGAGCCAGTGACCCAAGGCCCATGGTGTGTATCAGAGCCAGTGAACCAGAACAAGTGTGTGTGTTCAGGGACAGTGACGCAAGACGTGTGTGACCCAGGGACAGGGACTGCCTTCAGTGCCTGTGATCTAGGCCCTAGGTGTGACTTCAGGGATAGTGTCCCAGGCCAATGGTGTGTTCAGGGCCAGTGACCCACGCCCAGAGTGTGCCTTCAGCTCCAGGGACCCAGGCCAAGGGTGTGCCTTCAGGGCATGTGACCAAGGCCCAAGGTGCGCCTTCTGCACCAGTGACCTAGGCCCAGGGTGTGTATCAGGGCCAGTGAACCTGAACAAGTGTATCTTCAGGACCAGTGACCAAGGCCAAAAGTGTGTCTTCAGGGCCACTGACACGCCCAGAGGGTTCCTTCAGGTCCAATCATCCAGGTCCAGGGTGTGGATTAAAGGCCAGTGACCCAGGCTCCCGGGTGCTTCTCAAGGCCAGTGACCCAGGCCCAGGGTGTGCCTTCGGCGCCAGTGAAACAAGCCCAGCATGTGCCGTCTGTGCCAATGACACAGGCCCAGGGTGTGTCTTTAGTGCCAGTGATCCAGGCCCGTTTGTAGCTTCAGGACCAATGACTCAGGACCAGAATGTCCCTTCAGGTCCAGTCATCCAGGGCCAGGGTGTGGCTTAAAACCAGTGACACAGGTCCAGGGTGTGCATTCAGTGCTAAAGACCCAGGGCAATGGTGTGTCTTCAGGGTCAGTGACCCAAGCCAAGTGTGTGTCTTCAGGGCCAGTGACCCAGGCCCAGAGTTGCCATCAGCGCCAGTGACCCAAGCCCAAGGTGTGTCTTTAACCAAAATGACCAAAACCCAGTTTGTGCTTTCATGTCCAGTGACACAGGCCCAGGGTGTGCCCTCAGGGCCATTGACCTAGGCTCAGGGTGTACCTTCAGTGCCAATGATCTAGGCCCTGGGTGTGTCTTCAGGGCCAGTGTCCCGGGCTAATGGTGTGAATCCAGTGTGAGTGACCAAGGACAAGAGTGTCTTAAGGGCCAGGATTCCAGGCCCAGGGTGCTAATTCAGGGCCAGTGACCCAGGCAAGTGTGTGAACAGGGCCAGTGACCCACGCCCAGAGTGTGCCTTCAAGGCCAGTGAACCGGGCCAATGTTGTGACTCTAGAGCAGTGACCCAGGTGAAGGTTGTGCCTTCAGGAACAGTGACTCAGGCCCGTGTCTGTCTTCAGTGCCTGTGACCCAGGACCAGGGTGTGATTTGTGGGCTGCTGACCCAGGTCAAACATGTGCCTGCTGCGAGTGACCCAGGCTATGGGTGTGCCTTCTATGCCAGTGACCCAGCCCAAGGGTGGCCATTAACAGAGACCAAGGCCCAGAGTGTAACTTCAGCGCCAGGGGTGCAGGGTATACATTCTGCGCGAGTGTCACAGGCAAAGCGTGTGCTTTAGCGCCACTGACCCAGGCCCAGGGTGTACCTTCAACGCCACTGACCCGAACCCAGCGTGCCTTTTTCACCAGTAACCCAGGCCCAGTGTGTGCCTATGCACCAGAGACTTAGGTCCATGGTGTGTCTTCAGGGCCAGTGCCAAGAAGATGCTGTGAATTCAGGGCCAGTGCCCCAAGACCAGGGTGTGGCTTCAGGAACAGTGACCCAACCTGATGTCTGTCTGCAGTGCCAGTGACCCAGAACGAGGGTGTGCTTTCAGCGCCATTGAACCAAGCCCAGGTTATGCTCTCAGGGCCAGTGACCCAGACCGAGAGTGTGTCTTCAGGGAGAGGAACCCAGACCCAGGGTGCTAATTCAGTACCAGTGACCCAGGCAAGTGTGCCTTCAGGGCCAGTGACCCACGCCCAGAGTGTGCCTTCAGGGCCAGTGACCCAGGCCAAGAGTGTGCCTTCAGAGCATGTGACCAAGGCCCAAGGTGCGCCCTCTGCATCAGTGACCTAGGCCCAGGGTGTGTACAGGGCCAGTGACCCAGACCAAGTGTGTGTCTTCAAGGCCAGTGACCTTGGTCCAGGGTGTGCCTTCAGGGCCAATGACCCAAGGCCAATGGTGTGTATCAGAGCCAGTGAACCTGAACACGTGTGTCTTCAGGACCAGTGACCAAGGCCAAAAGTGTGTCTTCAGGGCCACTGACACGCCCAGAGGGTTCCTTCAGGTCCAATCATCCAGGGCCAGGGTGTGGCTTAAAACCAGTGACACAGGTCCAGGGTGTGCATTCAGTGCTAAAGACCCAGGGCAATGGTGTCTTCAGGGTCAGTGACCCAAGCCAAGTGTGTTAATTTTGCGCCAGTGACACAGGCCCAGGTTGTGCCTTCATGGCTATTGATCCAGGCCCAGGGTGTGCCTTCAGCCCCAGTGACACAAGCCCAAGGTGTGTTTTTAACGAAAATGACGAATTCCAGGATGTGCTTTCATGTCTAGTGACCCAGGCTCAGGGTGTGCCTTCAGGGCCACTGACCCAGGCTCAGGGTGTGCCTTCACTGCCGGTGATCTAGGTCCTGGTTGTGTCTTCAGGGCCAGTGTCCCAGGCTGAGAGTGTGTCTTCAGGAAGAGGGAACTAGGCCCAGGGTGTGCCTTAGGGCCAGTGACCCCGGTCAATGGTGTGACCTCAGGGTCAGTGACCCAGGGAAATGGTGTGCCTTCAGCGACAGTGATCCAGGTCCAGGGTGTGGCTTCAGGGCAAGTAACAGAGCCCAAGTGGCTGTCTTCAGAGTTAGTGACAGAGGCCCAGGGATTCCATCAGCGAAAGCGACCAGTCGCAGGGTGCGACTTCAGGGCCAGTGACCCAATCCAAGTGTGTGCATTCAGCACCAGTGACCCAGGCCCAGGGTTTGCCTTCAACAGCACGGACCCGACCCAGCATATGCCTTCTCCTCCAGTGACAGAGGCCCATGGAGTGCCTTCCCCACCAATGACCCAGGCCCAGGGTGTGTCTTCAGGGCCAGTCACCCAGGCCAACTCTGTATCTTCAGGACCAGTGAATTAAGTGAAAAATATGGTAACTTCGTTTATTTTCAGAATTCTTCTTTACTGTCTGGAACAACATGGAACTCGAAGATCAAAGCCTATGTGTTGCCAATGGTAAGAAAGGACTCTGTGCTGAAGTCCTCCTGACTTCTATTCACTAATGTCCCAGCAATGCCTCTGCTGTGAAAACAATTAAACGAAACGTGTGCTCCGCATGTTCTGATACTGTTATGGCTATTTAAGGATCAGTTATTTGCAGAGCCGTTCTTTATGACACTATGTAAAGTCACCTCCATACATTTACATGTCCAGGTAGAGGAACTGAATTCAGAAAAGAACTTACTTTAGTTTCCTTTTTTAATATTAAAACTGAAAGTCATTGAAGAGATCAAAGTCTTTACTATTTATATAATACTTACTAAACCTAGTGAGACTTACAAATCATACTACTAACTCTAGCTGAACTATAAAAGATTATGTATAAACTCAAAGCACTTATTCCATGTAGCACTGTTATTAATATCAAGTTTCACTGATACTGGTGTTAAAGGGACACTGAAAAGAACAGGAGGAAAAAACTTGTAAATACTGGCTGAGTTTTAGTAGCCTGGTGTCTTTGTTGTTGTTTTGTTTTATATTTTTGGCCCTGAGATTGGTGAATTTTCATTCCTGTTTTTATCTAATCATGTGCCTCTTTTTATGTGAAGCTGTATTTATTTTTACCAGCTTCTAATATTTCTAAATAGTATTATTAAATATTGTTTCCTTATCTGTTTGAAAACCCAAATGAAATAAAACTAAATAATGCTCTTATGTATTCAGATTTTTCCCAGTATCCAGAATTACTGCAACATTTCAAACCATGCTTATCACTACTGCATTAGTGAAAACAGTGCCAAGAGATATTTAAAGTTCTACAGTTAAGGATTTAATCTCTTGGTTCAAGAAATGAAAGAGGAATTACAACCAATACCACAGAAATGCAAAAAACTCTAAGAAAATGCTGTGAACTAGAAGCATAAAGCACACCAAAACTGAATCAAGAAGAAATACATAACCTGAATAGACGGATCACCAGAAGTGAAACAGAATCTGTAATTTAAAAAACTCCCTGCAAACCAAAGTCCAGGACCAGATGGCTTCCACTGGGGAATTCTATCAAACATACAAAAGAAGAGCTCAAACCAACCCTTCACAAACTCTTCCAAAAGACTAAAGGGGGGGGATACAGCTCAGTGGTAGAGCTCATGCCTCGCATGCACGAGGTCCTGGGTTCAATCTCCAGTACCGCCATTACGTAAATAACCTAGTTACCTTCCCCCACTAGAAAGAAAAGACTAAAGAAGGGGAACGCTCTCAAACTCATTCTGTGAAGCCACCATCACCCTGACACCAAAACCAAAGACGCTACTAAAAAAGAAAATTACAGGCCAGTATCACTGATGAACATAGATGCAAAAGTCCTCAACGAAGTATTAGCATACAGAATCCAACAGCACATAAAAAAAGATCATACACCGTCATCAAGTCAGATTCACACAAGGATGGTTCAACACACACAAGTCAATCTAAGTGATACCACAGCAATGAGGGAATGGACAAAAATCACAGTCATCTCAACAGATGCAAAAAAAAAAAAAGGCATTTGATAAAATGCAACATCCATTCATGATAAACAAAACAATAAACAAAACAAAAAACTCTTTTACCAAAGTGGGTATAGAGGGAACATAGCTCAACATAATAAAAGCTATTTAGGACAAACCCACAGCCAGCATAGTACTCAACAAAATGACCATACTACCCACCCAAGACAACTACAGATTTCATGCAATCCCTATCAAATTACCCAGGACGTTTTTCTCAGAACTAGAACAAATCCTGAAATTTATATGGAATCACAAAACAGCGAGAAGTACCGAAGTAGTACTGAGGAAAGGGAACGAAGCAGGAGACATACTACAGAGCTACGGTAACCTATACCACGTGGTACTGGCACAAAAAACAGAGGTACAATCAATGGAACAGAACAGAGAGCTCAGAAGTAAACTCACATACCTATGGTCAAGTAATCTTCCACAAAGGAGGCAAGTGCATACGATGGAGTAAAGACAGTCTCTTCGGCAAGTGGTGCTGGGAAAGAGCTGGGCAGCCGCGTGTAAATCAATGAAGTTGGACACTCAAACTACACACAATAACAAACTCAAAATGGATTAAAGACAAACATAGAACAAGGTACCATAGTTCTCCAGTAAAAGAACATAGGCAGAACACTCTCTGACATAAAGCAATGTTTTCTTAGGTCAGTCTCCCAAAGCAATAGAAATAAAAGGAAAAATAAATGGGACCAAATCAAATTCACAGCCTTTTTTGCACAGCAAAGGAAACCAGAAGCAAAAAAATAAAAAGACAACCTAAGGAATGGGAGAAAATGTTTGCAAATGGTATGAATGACAAGGGCTTAATTTCTAGAATATACAAACAGCTCATACAGCTTAATAACAAACAAACAAACAACCCAATCCAAAATAGGCAGAAGAACTAAACAAGCATTTCTCCAATGAAGACATACAAATAGCCAATGGGCACATTTTTAAAAAATGCTTAATATCACTAATTATCAGAAATGAAAATCAAAACTACAATGAGGTATCATCCCACACCAGTCAGAATGGCCATCATTAAAAAGTCCACAAATGATAAATGCTGATGAGGCTGTGAAAAAAAGGGAACCCTCCTACACTGCTGGTGGGAACGTAGTTTGGTGCAGCCACTGTGGAAAACAGTATGGAGATTCCTCAAAAGACTGAAAATAGACTTACCCTATGACCCAGCAACCCCACTCCTGGGCATATATCCAGAGAAAACTCTAACTTGAAAAGATATGTGCACCCCCAATGTTCACAGCAGCAGTATTTACAACAGCCAAGACATGGAAGCAACCTACACGTCCATCAATAGATGACTGGAAAAAGAAATGGTATATATACAATGGAATACCACACAGCCATTAAAAAACGCCATTTGCTGCAACATGGATGGACCTGGAAACTGTCATTCTAAGTGAAGCCAGAAAGAGGGAAAAAAAAAAACCACATATGACTCATGCAGAATCTAGAAAAAATGACACAAATGAACTTCTTTACAAAACAGAAACAGACTCACAGACATAGAAAACAAACTTAGTTACCATACTGAGGGACAGAGGGTGGGAAGGGATAAATTGGGAGTTTGAGATTTGCAGATACTAATTGCTACATATAAAATAGACAGCACATTTCTTCTGTAGAGCACAGGGAGCTAGATTCAATGTCTTGTAAGCAGCCTATGGTGAAAAAGAACATGCAGAGGAACGTATGTATGTACATATATGACTGAAACCTTGTGCTGTACAGCAGAAACTGACACAACATTGTAACCTGACTATACTTCAAAAAAAAAAAACTTCAATAAAAAATAAATAAAAATCAATTTTAAGAAAAGGAAATAGAGAAGCAGAGATGATCCCTATATAACTAGCATTTTGTCACAAGGGGAACAACCTAGAAGAGGGGAGAATCTTTAGCAAGGAAAAGGGGAGCCTGGCCTGTTTCAGTCGCCCCGACAGGGCGGCACTGGAGATGTGGGCAGCAGGACTGACCTCGGGGGGCAGAGTGCACCCACGAGAACCGCGGGAAGCCCGAGCGCCATCACTGCCCGCGCTGCCGGGAAGGCAGCAGGGGTCACTTGCAGAGACCTAGCCACCTGCTCAGCAAATACCGGTGAGCAGCCCGCCCTGGACGCCGCTGTGGGGATGCGCTGAGAAGGCCACACAGGCACTGTCGAATCCGGGGGGAGACAGGAGCACCAGCTATGCGGGACGCACGCCAGGCTGCGGGCCTGGGAGCCAAGCGGGGGCAGCACGGCTTCACACGGCGGCTGGGGGGCCGGTTCGCCACCCAACGTCAGCACGTGGCACAGGGATAACCGAGGTCAGTAATGAACATTAATACAGGGTCACCAGTAGCTAAAGTCCGCGTGTCACTGCCTGCACGTTGAACTGGAGGCAGCTCTGTCTTCTACAAACTACGACAATCATGAATTAAATAACGGATTTAAACATTGGGAGCCGCTGTTTCTGCTAACAAAGCAGTCCATAACTACCTCTTGCTGAACATGCAGGTCTGTCTTAGAATCAGTCCTGAGACCATAAGCCCAGAGTAAGTGGAAGATAAATCAAGTAAAATTAAGTATCACTAATAACCTTTTACATGAAGTCTGTACCCTCGAAAAACTCATATAAGATCTTAATATAGTTACAGTCCCGTTAAGCCTTAGAGCGCAGAAGGAAATGAATAGAAGGATGGTCATCACCAGGGGACGTAACTGACATGTCTCATGCTTCACCCTTGTGTTTCGTATCCAGAAGGTTCCACGTTAGACAACGTATCACCCTCACAGTGGTGGAGGCTTAATGGGCTATTTAATCCTGATCTGATCCAGCCTGAAAACTTGCTCCCGTGGTCACTAGGAAACCGCTCCCACCTCCAAGTGCTCAGGTGCGCCCTGGGATGGAAGGGCTGCCTCAGGAGCCCGTGTTGTCCCCATGGCTCCAGGAACCCTGGGGGTGCTCAGGGTCTGAATTCCTGTGAGCACATCAGGTCACAGATCACTGGTCCTCAAGGACATGGGCAACAAAACCAGAGGCAGGTGACTGCACAAGCCCTAGTGACAACAGAGGGGAAGAGCACTTCAATGTTGGCCACATGGATTTTTTCAGTGGTATGATGAACTATTCTTGTGGCCCAAGGTCTTATTCTGGGCAAGTTTATCAAAGAAATTGATAAAATTATACTCTGCAAAAGAAAAAGAAAACTTTGTTAAATGTCAGGGAATCCCTGCAAAATATACCACTAATTGGCATTTGACATTGACCCAGTACTACATGCATGATACCTGACATTCTGCAAATTTTCTTAAGAGTTTGAAGAAAAAAAAATGTACAATTATCTTTCAAGATACCTTAATTTGGGGAAAGCATTTCATGGGAGGTCAAAATGTACTGTTGCTGGGAAAATAAAAATATTTTAGTGACATAGTTATAAATGGTTTCAATCAAAACTATTCATCAAATTGCCAGTTTTAAACCTAAAATTATTCAAATGTCAGTGCTCCTACAGTCAGCATGAGAAATTTGTGTACAATTCCTCCAACTTCCAAATTAAAATATAAATTCAAAAACTTCACCATTATTTCAGCCTGTTTTTAACATGTCAGGGAAAAATAAGACTTTGTTCCTATATTAGTTATAAAAAAATCTCATTACAAAAGCAAACTTCTGGGGTAGAAATATGTAATTCAGTTCACCGGGTTATGCCTGGGGCACCAGGCGGCGGTGGGGCCGGACAGTGAAGCAGGGAAACAAGTCATGAGCAAGAGCATTCTCCCGTGGACCGTCCCTTACAAACGGATAAAGATGAGGATACTCAGCTGAAAGACGATTTAGTCTCAGCTAGGAAATACACTTAAGCAGATATAAGTAAAAAGGATATCAGATACCAATCTCTAACAATGGGAGGGGCACTGCAAATGTGAGAGGCTGGCAGAGCTGGAACCTTCCCACAGCCCTCCCCCAAATCTCCGATGCGCGGTACGTGTTCCAGGACGGAATATATCTCTTTCAATAAGCTTTATGCAAGTATTTTTTATGGATATATATACTTTCTACATAAATGAAGCCAAATGAAAATTAAAATTTCATTATCAGAACAGTAACGATTCCCCATCTGTATTTTAAGTAAAATGACACAATTTGCAGCTTCTAGTTAACAGCTTTAAGAAAATGTTCGTAAAGAGTTAATTCTGCTTAATGCAGGGAAGAAACCCATCTCCTAGGGCAGGGAAGAGGATTTACCCAAAATTATTTACACAGCCCTAGACAGTCTCTCCCCCGCCCCTCCTCCTCTTGTTTTTCCCTCTCTCACCCCTCTCCTTTTCTTTTAGCTTTTAGGGTGAAATCCTCACTGACCAGACATTTTTTTAGTCAATCTCTTTAAACTATAAAAATTTCATGCACATTGACTGAATAAAGGTATATCCATATAGAGCCAAAACACCCAATGTGAGTATTTCAGGCATTTTTATTTAATAAATAACTTCAGTAAACAGCATTGTAAAAAGTGAACTGTTAAAATTAAAAGGCACTTAAAAGAATGTGACTAGTATGAAACCCAGGGGGAACTCCGTGAGCAGTGAATGCACGTGGTCTAGCGTTAACGCGCTAACTCCAAGCACTGCGTGAGCGACGGCTACTGCCTGCGCCACGGGACGAGTTCACGTGCTCGTTAAAAGGCAAATGTACAGCTAAACAGCAACAAAAAAGTACTGATAAACAGGGTCCTACCCACAACTGCAAACAAACGCATGATTAGAAGAGGTGATAAAAAGCACCAGGCTTTAAACAAAATAAAATGAGTAAGATAAAATAAATTCACCCAAAGGTCCCCAATTCAGCAAATGCTGTGTAAATTAAGGCCTTTATGTAAATAATGCTAAATCAAGGACTTTTTTGCAGAAAATTTCCCAATACTTTTATCCAAGGCTTGAATTTAAAAAGAGAAGGCATAAAAGTTACCCAGAGCAAGTAACTCTTAAAATGGCACACAGGTTTTAAAGCTATATTTTCCCTTCCTAACTCTGACTTTTCCCCATGGCCTTTGCAGACCTAAGACTTCAAAATTATTTTACATCAGTAACTCTCAACATCCTCATCTCTCAGATATGTCACCAGTCATGTCTAACAGGCAAATAGCAGGAGAGAAAATTTAAAACAGTTCTTACCAGCTGGCAGGACATTAACTCTGGATTCTGTATAACTGAAAACGGACATACCCGCAAAGCTAAAAATCAGGTTTAATGCGTGCTTAACAAACTCTCATCAGACTCATCCCTTCAACCGCCGCCCCTCCGATCCCATCAGAAATCTCACTGAATCCAACAGAAGCTGGATCCCAGTCAGGAGAAGAGGTCAGAGAGGCACGACGAGACCTCAGCTCACAAGGATGCCCATTCCTGTCTCAAGTCTCTGTCAGTCCCTGGTATTGATTATAACATTATTTTCAAAATAATAAAAAAAATCTTCAAACTATACATATTGTACATTTTCAGAATGTGCACCTGAGGGCGGCCCGGCGCGCTCCAAGCCCTCGCCGTGACCGCAGGGGCTGCGCTGCACCCAGTGCTGTGGCTCGCGAGACGGGGCTCACTTCCCCTCGTACTTGGGATTGACCACAGTTGTCACGGCGCTCTTATAAATAGGATTTTCACCCTAAAAAAAGGGAGAAAAAAGATCAGCCACTCTACTAAAGTCATGCAGTGTTATTTACAAACAACACTGAAAGCTACAATCATTTTCAGAAGTTGCTTCCATTTTATCTGCCCAGATATCACACTGTTTTTAAAAAGGCATTAATTAAATTTAACACAAAAATTAAAAATGAAAGCTGTGCTCTCAAGTCTGAGATGCCCCTGTCACCAGGCATCATTTCTGAATCCCTTCCTCCACTGGCAGGTATGCAGTGACGGCTTCTCCCTTTTAAACTGGTTTTGAACGTATTACAAGGAAGAATTAACTCTCCTCCCATCAGCTGCCTGCCTCTCAATCCTTCACTGTGCACAGAGCAGCCTGACAGTTCCCAGGATGCCTGACTTCACCTCTGCGAGGGGGGTGATGACACTGCTGGGAGCTGGCTGAGGCTGTCGGTGCCACTCAGGGTAGTGCCTCCTCCTCCCAGCCATCACGCTGCCTAATTTGCTTCAATAAAAATAATTATTCTTCATGAAATAACTGTTATTTTTTGATATCGTATTGATGAAATGTTTTATTTTTACTGCAATACTATGTTTTACTAAAGAGTACTGAACTCAAGCCCAGTAAATGACTTCAAGCCATAAACACAAGCTCTTTCAAGATCCAAAATATACCAACAAGAAAATAACATACATCCCACACTCTTACTATGTTCTTAAGAAACCCCTTACGCTGAGTGATACACTTCAGTGTCTGCTACAGCACTCCTATCCCCCTGTACTAGGAAGTCAGGTGAGAGATACAGCCAAATAATCCTACAGCAGAGGAAGTAACAGTACAAATCCAACAGAAACATAGAACATTAAGTTTTTAGGAAAAAAATTTAGATTTTGAAATGCTGTTTAGCTTTGTATCTTATTATAGAACTATTTGAAGTGATTTTTTAAAATATTTATAAGAAAGCACCTCAACAATAATTTTTGCTTTTACACATTATCTACACTTCACTTGAGATTCTGTTCGGATCTGGTTTTAATTGCCACAATGTCTGCCTCCCAGGAGGGTACGGTCTGGTGGATGACAAAGATGAAAATAAATTAAAGCACTTTGACACAGTACAAAGTAGAATTATGTACATAAAATGGGAACAGTATAAGAACAAAAGGATTGACTTTGAGAAGATTAGGGATATTTTCAAAGTGAAAGTGACCACAGATAAAACACTGAAAGGTAAATAGAAACATACAAAATCCAAGTTCACCTGCAGTGTTGGGGAAAGAATGGCACATTTCAGTAGAAACAGAGTTCGGATATTTCTGAGGGTGCATGTGGGTGTTTTGAGGGGCAGGGAAGGGAGGAGCCAAGAAAGCAGACAGTCTCAGACTGACCGTCTAATGTGCCACGCTGAGGAGACAATTCTCCTGCAGGCAGGCAGATCGCTGTGGCCAAGCACAGTACGTGGGGTGGGTCCCGAGAGACACCGCGTAACCACCCTGACTTCAGCTCAGCAGTTGGTCTGGACACCAAGTGACAGTTGACAACGTGCCTTAGCCCCACCCCGCAAAACACCAAGTGACCGGTCCTTTCTGAAACACACAGGCACTCAAAATCCCTCAGAGATCAGCATTTTGTGATACGGATGATAACAGTCATACAGGGTATCAGAGTCTGAGCTCCGATCCCCACCGGAGCTAATACATGACCGTGAAGACACTTCGTACTGGAGGCAGGGATCTCGAGCAAAAACACTCCTGACAAGTCAGTCACATTACTTCCATCTTCCTATCTGTGTAAGAGGCTAGGACTGCCTGTTCTTTCAAATATGCTGGGGAAATAAATTACCATTTACTTTTCTTTAAAATAATGCATTACATAAGCCTAATTTTAATACTTAAGATTATTTTAAGGGAGGTAACAACTACCACCAAAAAATCCAGAAAACAAAAAAGAAAAGAAAAAACCACCAAAGTTACAGATAAATCCAAGACAGGATTTAAATGGCAGAACTTACCTTGGGAGAAAAGTCTGCCTTTTCGTATATACAACATTTGTATTTATTATTTCAAAGTCCATCCAAACAGAAGTTGAACATGCAAGGTTAGAGGTAAGATTAAACTGTGTCGGGCATCATCGTAACGGGGGTAAGCTACAACGCAGGTTAGTTACCATGGCTCAGAGTGCAGCCCTCCCGACCCTGACCAAAAGCAAGGCCTACTTAAATCAAGAGGACAGGGCATGCTGGGCAGTAAAGTCCTGGGCGCTCGGCAAAGCGCCGCCCTGAGCTCCTTGTGGAAGGGCCGACAGTGGTGGCTGCCGCCCCATCTCTGGAACGAACTGGAAAAACCCTGCACAACTGTGGGAGATTCACCTTATTCACATTCAAATCTGCTTAACAGCAGTGAGGGGCGACTTTTCAATCCACTTTAACAATTATAAACTTGATAATTTGATTTTTTTTAATGTACCTACATGAGAAATCTGATGTGCTGAAATAATTACAGTGTCTGCCTATTACCTGACATGTTAATGGAATAATTAATTAATTGGTAAGCCTTGGTCCCATATTGGACCAAGTGCTTTATAAGCCATGATTTATTTTAATTTCTTAATGCTTATTCATTAATTTCTATTGTTTATTTCTACTTTATTTTTCTTGAGAAAACATCTCAGAATAACCTGTAGCCACTCATTTGCTTGGATTTCACTAATAAATACTTATCAAACTTTTGCTTCATGAATTATTCAAAATGCTTATTTTGGCTGAAGAAGGAATATTTTAGCCAAAAATTGAGTTAACAATAAAAACATTAAGTCTCACTATTAATTTATCAATAATTTCCTTCGAAGTACAATTTAACATATAGCAAAGATGAAAATTTCACCTTTCAACAGGAGAGAAATTTTTCTCATATAAGAAGTAACCATATGAAATTGTGAATGTCTGACTGTTTTTGACCTACCAAAAAAAAGAAGGAAAAAAATCCTAGCAAATCTGATTCCTTCTGAAAATGATTTTCTGGAAAAGTATAAAGTGAGAAAGAAAAGAATTTATCAAGTCTCATACTAACAAGAAAATATACCAGACTGCCCATGTATGAATCTGTAATTTTCTGCCATCAAATTTAACTTTGCCATTTCAACAGTCTTAAAATCTGCTTAGAAGTAAAATAAAAGTCTGACAAGCAATGGTTTCTAATGTTATCAGTACTTCCTGTATCTCTTAGAAACATTAAACCTTGCATATTTGGAGAACTTATTTGTTACACGCGTCCAGCAGAGTGAATAAGCAAACCTGAAGAGTTGGTGTCTAGGTGACATAGGGGGCTTCCCGTTTCTCCAACACTCCTGCATAGGGCAAACATTTAACACTGTCACTGTTAAGTTACCAGAAATGTCAAAAGCTTGTACCTTTCTGTAAGGAGTGATCTACCTCCTCCTAACCAGGCAACAGCGCCCCCTGCAGACGTGACCGCTGCCAGTACGAGGCAGTGGTTAAGAACCCGGACCCCGGAGCCCAGCAGCTGGGTGGAATCTCAGCTCTTCCACTAACTAGTCATGTGACCGTGATCAAGTCACCAAACCCTCCTGCGCCTCAGTTTTCTCATATGTGAAATATGAATGAAAGTACCTGGGAAGGGCAGCAGAGTCCCAGCTCACCAGTCAGGAGAACTGGTTCTAATCACAACCTTTGGATCAGAGAGTTTCAGGGGCTTACATAATTATATTAAAATATGCAGAAAGCATTTCATGAAAATTCAGTTATAAGGAGGAATCCTGTCCACTAATGATAAAAGAGAAAATGAAAAACCTGTCATCCAGGTAAAACAGACACCAGAATCACTGACCCTAGCTCAGAGAAGAGGTAAACCAAGCTTTATTCCAACCATGACATTTTCAACTAAGTTTTTATTTAAAAGTGTAATGGGATTTTCTCTTTAAACTCCTTGTTATCTTTCCAAAAAAGTTCAATGTTAGCTTTGAATATTAGAATTATTATTCAATAACTAACAAGAAAAATATAAATATATATATTAGTAAAAGGTTCTGGTTTTTAATGGAATTTCAAGATACTATCAAGAACTAAAGATTTTCAAAATATTTCTAGACACACTAACAATGATGTTATAGTTATAAATTATACAGATGTTATGCCAGATGACATTTATTCTTCTATTTGGCCCTTAATTTCACTATTTCACCCTAAAACTTACATAACTTATTATACGAGGACAGCACCATCACCTGAAGCATCAGACTCTGGGAGGAATGTGAGACTGCAACCCACTGGCTCAAAACCACCCCCCATCCTCTGCAGTCTGATTACCGCCCCCTCTCCCCCGTCCGAGAGCCCCGGGCCCCGGCAGTGGAGGACCAGGGCCCTTCTAACCAGTGGAAGAGCTGGGACCCAACCCGTGGAGTCTGACCACAAGGCACACTGTCTTTTCACTACAACACGGCTGCTGCTTCCACACCATGAAGCGTAATTTAAAGCCCTTCTAAACACTAAATTCACACACAAAAACAAAAGCCATAATAGAGCCATATAAATAAAGCCAGACTTAAAAGCAAGAAAAGCAAGAGTGATGAAGGACACACAGTGCAGCAGAGAAGGACCCATCTCACATGCAGAGACAAGACGGAGGAGAATACCGACGGCCACTTAGAGACCAGCTTTACGTCCATAGTTTGGATTCTTGAAATTATTAATAGGACTCTTGTAAATCGGATTTTCTTGCTAAAGTAAAAGAAATAGTTTCTAATGATTTCATCAGAAAAAAACTGACAACACATATCGTGTTTAAACACTATAAAAGAAAATTTTTACTATTTTAACACTTCTGAAACTCGTTAATTTTTTTCAAAAACCCAAGCAAATTGTAGTAAAATGCAAATGACTTAAGATTCATTTTCAATTTGAAATACTGAAGAGTGCCACTGCTTTCACGTAGCAAGAGATGGGCACCCGGGGACCATAACTCAAACCCGAGTGCTGGCACGAACTGTCAGCCATGCACATTTTCAAATGATTCTATAAAACAAAGTTTACTGACTTTACATTTGCAGAGAGTAAAATATACCCTGCTTAAGTGCAGAGTGCCATGAATTCTCACGTGCATGAACACACCCACAACGGAGATCGTCCCAAGACGCCTGCTGCCCTTCCCCCAGGTCCAGACCCTGGAAACCATTATCTCATTTCTGCCCTGAGAGGTCTGCCTTTTCCATACTGTCATATAAATGGAGTCAGTCTGCAGCCTTTTGAGTCTGGCTGCTTCCACCTCAGGTT
This sequence comes from Camelus bactrianus, assembly GCF_048773025.1. Taxonomy (NCBI): domain Eukaryota; kingdom Metazoa; phylum Chordata; class Mammalia; order Artiodactyla; family Camelidae; genus Camelus; species Camelus bactrianus. The sequence continues at coordinate 9,605,452 of NC_133573.1, forward strand.
CTTTGTTGAAAACAAAAGACAGAAGGCAGCATTCCACTGCACAGCCTATTATACAGACACTACTCAGGGTTCCACTCTTCATGAGAAGAGGCAGGAGAGCGGATTTAAGATCAAAGTAATTAATGAAATAAAAACACTGACCACAGTAACCAGAGGAAATATTCTTACAATTGTTTTGTCTTATTTAATAGAATGTATTTAAGATGTTTTTTCTGTTTTTTGCTAAGTGTAAGTTTTCTGAATAATGCACTTTGGGGGAATACAAGATTTAAAGAGGACTGTAATAAACACGTCTTAGAAGTGTTACACTCACTCTGTGGATCACCTTCCTTTTTAGAGGTTTTCCAACTTACCGTGTCCCATTTGGCATTCATTTTTTCCTTTTCAAATTTGGCAAATTCTCTTCGGTCATGAATGATCATTAAAAGCTTCCAAATCAGCAGCAACGCAAGGCCAATGAGGACAATGCCAGCCACCACCCCGGCCACAATGGGAATGATGTCTGGGCCGGTGGGGCACTCTGCAACGGAAGAGGCACAGGGTGAGCACATGCAGGACCAGGACGGGCAGGGCACGGCAGAGCCGCAGAGCGCCGGACTGGCTGCAGTCTGCACGGTAAAGGGAATGCAAACAATTCACACTTCCGTACATTATTTAGAAATCGATTTCTACATATTGGAAACTGAAATCTAGAAAGTAGTACCTTCCACAACAGCACTAAAAATCATGAAATACCTAGGCATAAATCACAAACACTGAGGAAAGAACAAAGCTGGACAACCCCGCTACCAGCGACACCAAGGAGGCTGGCACAGCGCCGCCAGAGGCGGACGCATAGACTAACGGGCGGAGCAGGGGGAGAGGGCGGCCCGCGCACAAGGGCGCCGGGTTTGCACCAAAGGCGGGGAAAGCTCAGTCTTCTCAAGAAGCGGGGCTGGGCTGTAAGCAGAGCAGCGCGCCTCCCACCTTGTTCTGAGACGGGCTCGACGTGGTCTACAGACCCAAGTGGGGAACTGGAAACTATAAAACTTCCAGAAGAAAACACAAGAGGAAAACCCTTAAGAACTTGAATAAGGCAGAGTTCTCATATAATAGTAATAAAAGGAAGACTTGGTAAATTGTAGTCCATCAAAATTCAAGTGTCTGGGGAAAGAGGCCACAGCTCAGGGGCAGAGCAAGTGCTTAACAAGCATGCGGCCCTGGGGCTTGGATAAGCAAGGAGACCTAGTTACCTCCTCCCTACCAGAAAAAAAAAAAAATTAAACTTCTGGTGTTCAGAAGACACTTAAGAAAATGAAAAGACAAGGAAGCACAGATGGGGAGAATCTGTAAAACACGTGTCTGAAAATGCAAAACAGAGACTTTAAAAACCAGTCTGGCTGTGTCTCTTCTGATGTTGAACATATGCTTATCATATGGCCCCCAAATCCATTCCTAATATTTATCCAAGAGAAATTAAACCTTATATTCCCATGAAAACCTGCACACAAATGTAGAAAATTCCAAAAAATATAAAGAGCACCTAAAAAAGCTAAGATAAAAATGTTTCAAAGTCAGGCTGTATGCTTTCCAAGCCTAGGTGAAGCTCAGGGATGAAGGCTGCTCGCGGGGCGCCTGCCGTGGGCTTGGCGCTCGGGGCGCGCATGACCCGAGCCTGCCAACACTCCCCGCGGGAACCTACAGCCTGCCTTCTCCTCCCCGTCCCTCCCACGTGGTTAATTAAATCCTACTTCATGCTCTGAGATCACGGATGTCTCAGCCTGAGCCTGAAGCAGCACAGCTGTGCTGGGCCCCTGCCAGCAGCTGGAGCAGGAGGAAGACCCACAGCGAGCGCGAGCCCCCCCACCTGGAGTCTCCACCACGTGCACCGTGGCCTCGTTGTTCCCGTTCACCGAGTAGGTGAAATAGAACCAGCAGTCGTCCACGTCCTTCTCCTTGCAGTGGGACAGGGGGTCCACCTGGCCTGGCTGCGGCAGCCGGTCCCGGCTCTCCACCTTGGTGACGTTGAAGTGGGAGCACTCCTGGGCACACGTGTCCTTCTTCTCTCCCTTATCGAAGGCTCGGCACTGAACACACTCTCTGGGGAAACAGAGTCATACCTTTACATCATTATTTGAAACAAGTATTTCCTTCAAGATTATTTTGTGTGCTGGACTCAAAATTTGACAAAATTAAACCAGGAGCTATGAAAGATCTGAATAAATGAAGAGATGTATGCCACTTCCTGATGGGGAAACTGAACAAAAAGATGCTAGTTTCCCAAGTGAAATTACAGATTTATTACAGTTCAAACAAAAATCCTCCAAAAGAAATAGGAAAGCAATAAACTAGTCCTACTGGGTATTATTTAGCATAAAACCAAAATAATTTAAACAATGTTCTGCTGGTACGATAGTAGTTCTTCAAAAGGCAAAACCTTCCACATTGCTTTGTTTAGGCCCAAGACAGTTAATTAAGCAACTGGTAATGCTAATTTAATGAAGGTTACCACACGATTCAATCACACAGCAAATTCAGACTGAAATTATGCGCCCCCCAACCCCAGGACACACCTCAACACCGCACACAAACGCGCGCTACCCAGAAGGAAGCCCGAAGACTGAAGGTGGCTTCAGGGAGGCAGACGTCCCCTAGGGCATGACCCCTCTGGACCACGCGACAGCGGGAGGCAGCCTCGGGTGTCGGGACACTCACTTGTGCTCAGCGCAGACCCCGAGGCAGGTCTGGCACATCTCGCAGGTGGGCCCCTGGAACTTGGGGTCCGTGCACCTGCAGGCGCCGCACTCACACACGCCCCGGCCATTGCAGATCTGCCCGTTGACGGCCAGGCAGGAGGACGTGTCCAAGGAGCAGTCACACGCGCTTCCCGTGTAGTTGGGGTTGCACTCGCACACGCGACACTTGCAGACACCGTTTCCTGCAATTAAAGATGGTAAGACCGTCAGATCACAGCACTGACTGGAAAGGAGAAATAAGCAATAATATGGAAGAACGAGCGTCCAAGGGATGGAGCCACCCTCCAGGCTGCCCTTTCTCTGTTCAGGAAGCAAATGCTGCACCCTTCCTAGTGTGCGACAGGGCCCATTCTGTCAGCACCTGCAGCCCTTCCTCCCCACCGCAGCCCTCCCCCCAGGCAGACAGGCTCCCCCCACCCCCGCAGCCCGGCCCCTACCTCCGCAAATGAGGCCGTTGGAGCGGTCGCAGTTGAAGTTGTCGCACTCACAGAACTTGCCAGAGTAGACCTCGTTGGTGTTGTCCCTCTTGCGGCACACGCACTGGCCGCACACGCACTCGCCGTTGTTGCTGCAGATCTCGGAGCTGTTCTCCTTGCGGCAGTGCGCGTCCATGTCCTCGCTGTTCACCTCGTCCGTGCTGCACTCGCACTGCCTCCCCACGCGGCCCTCGTTGCACCTGGATGGGCCGAGATGGTGGCCACGTGAGTGGAGGCCACTCCGAGCACGAGACGCTGGGGACAGGGAGCCAGACAGCCAGCGCCACCTCTCATGACTTGGTGACACGGGCAGTCTCGGGCCCCAAGGCGCCCACGCAAGGGCCGAAGGAACCCCCTTCTCAGGAAGGCGCCCAAGGTGAAAACACAGCCTGGCAACCCATAGGTGACAAAACTTCCAGAAACACAGCATAAACTTCTTTTTAGAGCGCATGATACGCTATTTATCACGTTTGCTATTACAGGTGAAGCAACAGGTCAACTGTTCACCCAAAGTACAATAAACACACCCCAAAAGGTGCACAGAAATGGGAGAAAAACATACCGAGCATATCATCTGAGAATACACAGCTTAAAAATAAGCTACGGGTCCAGACTTTCCAGACACACTGTATATTTTTAGGACACTGAGTGTTTACAGACACTAAATACACTAGTCCTGTACCTGGTAAATTTACAAAAGGCAGGCATGCAAAACATTCTCAAGATAATCCTCTAAATAATGTTTTACTAAAACGGGTCTACACAACCCAGGTTTTGTACAACAGGGAAAAACAAAACGTTACATTTTAATTGTTCCGTTTCTACATAACAGACCTCTTAGCAACTGATGGCAAAACGCAGCCAATTTATTTTTATCATGTTTAAAACTTCTTCAAAGACTAGTCACTTGGGGCTGACGTTGAGATCAAAATATTCTTCCCTCCTATTCTCCTAAGGAGAAAGCTGTATTCAGAGTATATTCTACTTTAATGTTTAATTAAAAAGTAACCCGTGTGAAAATTTAAAATAATTTGATCAGTTTTGTTAGTAGCAGATTTTATGTTCTAAAATACTGTCTTCATTTTACAAAATGTATTTATCTTTAAAAAACTATTCCAACAATGAAGATGGACATTTAGTACAAGGTCAACATCTCTCACTGCTTCCTAACTCCACTTCCCAGATAAAATCACTCTGGTAAGTCTAATATGTTTCTAAAACATGTTTCTGTGAACATATTTTGAATAAGCTCATTTAGCTCTAGAGAATTCAGACTGATACCATGTGAGAGAAAAACCCCAGAGCAACCTTAACCATGTGTTAAATACCCACTCTGCGCGGCTGTGAGAGTCTTTCAGAGTGAAAGTCATCAAATAGCACACAGGAGGTCCTCAGGCGGCCCTGCGGGGGCGACAGTCACCTCTGTGCTGCGGCCAGTGCCTGCCCCCGTGGCCCCGACCGCCACGTGGCCCCGACCGCCACGTGGCCCCAGCTCACCTGCAGGCCCCGCACTCGAACGTCCCGTTGCCATCATGGCACCTGGGGCTGCTGGGGATGCCTTCGCTCTGGCACTCACATTCGCAGATGAATTCAAGAATAATCTCCACTTCCTCAGTGAAGCCCAGAGGCTTAATCTTAATCGTTTCAGAATCCTTATTTGGACATTTATTTGAAGTTATGCTGATTTCAAATTGAACCTTGAAAGAAAAAAAGATTAACAACTAAGCAATTTAAATCTACTAAAAATTTTTCAAAAAGCTACTCAAATTATAGTTCTTTAACTAATTCTCAAACTACAAACTAGATTGTTTACAAACAAGCACTTTTTTCTATTCTTCAGCAAACGTCTACACCGCGTACCTCATCGCCAATGGAAATGTTGGAGCACTTTCTCCCGTTTTCCCCCGTTCCATTCACCCCATTCTTGCAGTAAGACTTGTAATTTATTGTTACGCCTTCTGGCAACTTGCTGTTTTCCAAAATGACTTCTGAGGAGAGGGACTAAAAGACAGACCAGTTATACTGAGGAAATGCAAACAAATGCTACTATAAAGTAAGCTGAGTGCATAAAACCAGTGGGTAAAATAAACTATTACGAAAACAGTATCATTTAAATAAAATACTTGAAGCCAAATCCTTAGTGACTACAAAACAGAACACAGAGAAATAGGCGCTAATGAGTAAAGACCCATTCTTCAGAATAGCGTCCATGACAGAAGAGTATTCCCATTTAACTACTGAATTAAAACGTCAGTGAGGACCCAGGTCTAGTTACAAGGAGCCCTGAGAGCTCAGAACTGTCCCTTCTTCACAGGCCGCGCTCTCCACTGGCCCCATCGCTCCCAGGGCACTAGGCCCAGGGTCCATGGCCCACCCCCTACAGCCTGGGGACACGCGCTCAGGGGCCATCAGAGCCCTGGGCCTTACCCTCAACCAAAAAAAAAAAAAAAAACCAAAAAACCCAAGCAGGAGGATTCTTGAGAACTTCAGTCGGCTAAGGACATGGAGAAGGCTGCGCGTCAGGAAAGCACTGGGTCTTCTGTGAGGAAGGGGCACAACTGCACGGAAGATGGACCAGCCAGACTCTAGAAAACCTTTGTAAAAACTTCTCTCCGAGTAGGTTCTTTCCAAAATACTTCAGGAACCCCTTGCACGAGGTTAAAAAAAAAAATACCTAAAACTCAACCTGCAGAAGGGTCGGGGCAGAGCACATGCAACACCAGGGGTCACCGTTACGTCCCAGCCCCCGACAAGGACAGCGGCCACCGCCCAGCCTAATGGGCGTCACTAAAGCACCGTGACTTATACCCTAGATGGAGAAAACAAGTCCTCTTTGGTTTCAATTCCCCACGTGGGGGGCAAAAACCTTACAGATCTCTTAAAACATCTTAAAACACATTTACATTCACATATATTTTACAGTATGTGCACGTATGACCACATGTGCACCTCCCGAGAACAGAAACCATGTCCTTGGAACACAGACAAGAGAAGAATCAGCAGAAAAGCTTTTCTGGCACAGTCCACCTGGACAGACGGCTCTTTGCCGGACACTGTGGGGAGGGAACGAGCCTGAGGTGAACCTACAGATCTAAACGTGAGCTGTGTCACACTTGCTTTCCCACAGGGAGACCCACTGCTTAACGACATCCAGACAGATATTCAGAAATTTTCCCCACGTGCCTTTGTTCTACTTCTGTGTTGTTTAGGCTACGAAATTAGTTACACTTTTGTAAGAGAATATGAGTTTTTCTTCCAGGTATACAAAATCTTAAGTTTCACGTTGTCCTCAGGGCTTCCTAAATTGTGCATCAGGAAGTTTTACTTTTTTTGAGCAAAGTATTCTCAACAGGGTATTGCCCCAAACAGATCCTATTTAAAGTGCACTCACATTGTACGCATCAATGATCAACTGAATCACGTTGCTGGAATTTGCAGATAATGTTCCTACTGCTGACTTGGGGATCAAATTTTTCAGTTCCTGCAAGTAAAAGATAAAACATATAATACAAAAGTACTCTGCATTCAGCCAGTTGGTGTCTACTGTGTACCTACTACATATTTGTAAATAACAGTTCCCTACACATTTCCTAAGTATCTCAAGGAGTCAGACCTAAGAACATCTGGCTTTATAATGTAACTAAAACTTAATATAAACCACTTCTGTAAAACCCCTTCTGTCTAGCTGGTGATGCTCCCACACTTCAGATTCATCACTTAGCCTCTAACGACTGAACAAAAAGGGTCCAGCGCTGTGTTCTCTTTGATCACACATGTACACATTTACCTTGTAAACAGGCTGAAATTCTTCAGTAACTGCAAAAATCGTCTGAATGTTATTTTCGCTTAGTTTCTGGACAAGGTGAGCAATAGAAGGATAATCCTAAGAAAGTAAGTAATAAAATTTAGTATGAATGACATCCACCCTCTTCCAGTTTTTCAATACTTTCTGAAAATAAAAATGACCTGCAGATGTGACCGGCTTGCTTTTGCAAGGCAGCTTGAGAACAGAAATCACTGCTACAGGGGCTGGTGTGTAGTGGGTTTCTAGTCCTCTTCTATCTTTAAGTGTGTGTAGAAATTCCCATGATAAAAAGGTTTTAAAGAGTAAGATTATCTATGTATATTAATGTTAGAACAATGAAATTAAAGAATTGCCAGTAATTAAAGGCTGCAAATCCATCACATAAGACCAAGACTCAGCAAGCCTTAAATGCTCCCAGAACTTGAATCACCTGCCAATCTTTGCTTTCACTAGAGGCAGGGCGCCTCTGCCTGTGACTCACATATAAGTGAGGAGCGTAAGACTACACACACGATTCATCGAGCGTGCCGCCCACGGAGCCCGCAAGGAGACCGTGCTGCAGGCTGAGATGCAGAGTCCAGAGCCACAGCTCCCATCGCTCCTGCCCTCATCTACACGGAAGGAAGCAAGCGCAAAGCCACAGCCTTGAAACAGCAACACCAGCTTTCCTGACATCAGACCAGGGCCCAACTTACCAAAATAACAAAACCCCAAGCCCTGAAAAACCCACAGGCTGGTCACCCATGGTGCTCTTGGTATCAGACACCTAGAGTCAGCCCAGAGCCCGTCCACGTGGTGGGAGCTCAGCACTTACATAATAATGGCTCATTGTGTACACATCATTTTCCAGGTGACACTGTCCATCATTCGGTAAAACAATGCCACCAAGCTTCCCATCTCCAGCAAAGTGAAACCCGGCATCCGTGGAAAACACCAGCAGCCGCGTCACATTCCTCCAGCCAATCAGTGACTAGAAAAGAAAAGGATTTCAACCGTAAAACCCCGCCTGCAATAACTGAGCAGAACCCTCTGGTCTCTGCGTGGTCTCCCACCACCCAGGAACCCAGCCCTGTGTCTCCTTACTGTGCCAAATGCTCGCCTGCTCGCGGTGGCGGCCGCCCTCCACCCCCAGAAGCTCCACCTTGCCTGGTCGGCCCTCTCCATCGGCTCTTCTCCAAAAACTGTATCTTTTAAAGTCAACATCTCTCTTCCCACTGGACGGTGCGCTCCCTGCCGTGTGGGTCAGAGCCCCAGTGGGCAGCACAGGGCTCGGCACACGGTAGGTGCTTAATGACTAAGTGAAAGCATCTCAGCTACACCTTAACTGACTGCCGCGGTCTCTCTCCGCCACCCCACCTCAGCCCCCACAGCACAGACCTCCTTTATAGGCCTCCAGCTTTCGTCTTCCATTTTTCATTATAGAAAAACCTGCTAATGCCACCCATTCTTACCCATCAGTACTTTTATTTGGTCGTTTTTTTATTCTTCACCTTACTCAGCAAAAAACTTAAGTTAGCAGTAAAGTCCTCTTCCATGGTGGCTTTATAATCAATCACATCTGCCTAAATTTACTAGCCACATCTGTGTCTGTCCTCATCAGGCTGCAAACGTCGTGAAGGCAGGGACAGCTCACTAAGGCTGGCAGTCCAGGTGGAATGTGTCTCGCACAGAGAGAAGTAAGTGGCAGTCGCTCTCGTGAGCATGACACACTGCTGGGCGCCCATGGCACTCTGTAAGGGCTCCTGCAGTGGATTTCAGAACAGCCCGACGGGAGACACCTATCTCACCCCTTCCCAGGAGCAGGAGCCAGCCCTCAGGAGCGGCTGGGGACACTGCCGAGGATCAGGAGTGACGGGAGACCCAAAGCCCCACCTGACAGTCTCAAGAGCGTTCTCTCAAACATGACACCACCTTGTGCTCCTCTTTAGCATCACAGGCATCAGGCAGCACATTAAAAATCGGCTGAAAAACCACCACTAAGCAGCATCTGGAACCAAGGAAGGTCTCCTAGGGCATAGGGGTACTGTAAGGAAAACGGGGAGGGGGGCTGAGACAGTTGCAGGCACTGAAGACAAATTTTCTCTACCTCACAATGTTCTAGTTTCAGCTTCAGTTGTGTCATTAAAAGGTCATCTGAAACCCTTCAGCTGGTGAATGGGTCATAAAATTCTACTCACTACCCCAACTGAGATCACCTCACTACTACTGAAAACCTCACAATTAATACCACAAATATGATATGACGTCTCAAAATACATGTTCTCATCTAGCTTACAAACTAGGACTTAAAAAGTTCTTTCCTTCTGAGTGACTTGCACACAAGAAAGAAGACACCTTTCAAAGATGATGAGCAGAAGAAAACTGACCAAAGGACACAGTCCATCAACGCAGTTTTAATGCTCCCGGGACACCCTGGATGACCCCAATTCCCTCTCAAGCACAAAGCCCAGAGCACCAGCCTCAGCTAAACCGCCCCACTGCTTCCCGTGCTGAGCGCTCCAGCCTTTAACGCCCATGTAAATGAACTAGCTGCCGGGCTCAAACAAGGGCATAATGGCTAACTATGCTTTTATAAAGTGCTTGCAGTTGAAAGGAATTCAAGGGATTAGTCAAGTCTGATATGGTGTTTAAGGTAATTTTTTTCTACTGACTGATACCAGGATCACACTTAAAATGCACATAAATACCATCCTTCTGTAGAAGACGCCGGCACTCACCCCACACACTGCAACCTGCATGATGGCATCAAAGCCGCCTTCCGGAGAGTCCAGGTTCCCGGAGATGCGCTGCTTCCCCACGAGCTCGTTGAATACCTCCCCTTTGTCAGTGAGGCTGAGCACATTTTTGTAGCTGAACGGGCTGGTGCAGTTCTGCTCGCTCGTGCAGGGGTTCCTGAGCTTAGCTGGTGTGGTGCTAATGTAAGGCATCACAGTTTTCTCCACAAATGAGCCAAACCCTGTGAAGGAAAAATGCACCCAGAGATGAGCAGATGGAGGGTGGACAGATGGATGGATAAACCACACAGAAGCGCCACGCTGTTACCATCTGTAAGCCAACCTTTAGCAAGAAACAATCAGGGTTTAATAATGAGATCTGGAATGGAGATCGCTGCATGAAAAATCCAGGTGTGTCATGAGACTAAGGCCACAAAGGCAGGTGTGGTCATAGTAAACTAGAAATGAAACAGAATCTGAGTAATCAGCAAGTTTATGCAGTAAGTCAACAAACGAAGTTGTTGTTCCTGTGAAAACAAGCATGCAATCATTATCCATGGGTTGTAACTATCAATAACACGGCAGCTACAGGAGCAGAGGAGCAAGGAGCCCGGAAGACCATCAGATGAGTGACAGGCCCTCAGCCCTCCCAGAAGACAGGGCCAAGACCCAGCTGCTCTCTCCCACAAGCGTGTGGGGAAGAGCAAGACGCCAGGACTCATGCTGATGGGGAGCCCCGATTTTCTCACCACTCCTACCGATTCTGAAGTCTGAGGTAATCCTCTTCATCTTATTCATCAGGTCTGTCCCCAGACTCTTCACATTCTCCAGGTCGTCCTTCATGGAGTAGGACAGGTCCATGAGGTAGTAGAGGTCGATGGGGTAGTCCTCGGCACGCTTGAACTTCAACGTGAACGTCTGTGGCTCCCCTGATTAAACATGTTAGGAAAGGTTAGCTTGCCAGCAATCAAAAGCAAATGAGAAAAACCAAGTGAATCGGATTTATAAGCTAAACACAATACAATGAAATGTATTATTGACATAATTTTTACAAGAGCCTGGGAGTCCATGGTACACACTAAATGGGTGTTTCATTCACAAATGCTGACAACGCCAGGCCCTGCGGATGACGAAAAAGACAGCAGCCCCACTGCACATCGGGCAGGACGGGCCAGCGACAGAGGAAAACGGGGAACAGCACAGGTTAGACGGGGTGGGTGTGCAGGCTCGCACGGGGCACATGTGACTTAGTGCAGACTGACGCTGCACGTGGAGACTCCCCTGCCAAAGGGGATGGCTCCATGGCAGAGTAACATACCCTGACTTCCACCTTTGAACACCTAAAAAATGGGTTTAAAGATGAATTATGGAGACAAAGAAACTTATTAAGAAACTATAGCAAAATTCTGAGAAAAGATAAAGATCTGAAAGGAAACAATGAGGGGAAGAGGGGCTGGAAACCATCCACTTGGGAAATGCACGAGAAAGAAGAGGTTTGGGAGAAAAGGCACTTCATCTGTGACCTGCAGGTCTTCTCACTATAGAAATCTGGGAGGCAGCTGGGTAACTGCGTTTGGAGCTTAAGAGAAAAGTGTGCTCCAGCACATGAACAGCTGGAGCCGTGAGAGGAACACTAGCAGTTAAGCGGACTACAAAGGGAAGGAACAAGAGGCCGTGAAGCTCTGCGATGAGACAAAGTTATTGCAGGAGCCAAAGGAGAGCCAGGAGCTCGAAGGCGCTGCATGGCCGTGGACAGTGAGGGGGAGAAAGGAACACGGCCTGCCGGGGGCGGGCCCGGCTGGTGGTGGTGGTGTCGCCGAGCCCTGCCGGAGCAGGTGTGGGGTGGCGGGTGCAGTAGGGGTGCCAGGGCCGGGGGGGACCACTCTCCTGAGAGGAGGGCACTGGGGGAAGGGGGCTTGTCTTCTCTGTTGTCCAGATGCGGGGCTGCTACACATTCTTACCACAACCTTCATATTTTAACAATACCGAACAAAAAGCAAAGGAAAAACAGATGAAATGCTGCCTTTACGTTATGTAATTATACCAGAAGATGGACATTTTCCTTTTCTGAAATCCATTCTGTCTAATACTCTGACTCTGTAATGGGGTTTACTTTGGACTTCGGGCAATGTTTATTTCAAGTATGTGTGTCCTACAAATTGTGCCTGCAAAAAATTTCTCAGTGTATTACATAAACACCCTTTTATGAACGCCAGTCCACATGTGAAAATGAACCCTCAACAGAAACTTCCATAAAGCTGTTAAAAAAGCCCAAGCAGAAACAAAGGTGTTCGCAGAAACAGATCTCTGTACCTGAGCGTAACTGCAGCACCAGCTGCTGTGGCTGGATTTGAGTAATATCTTCTGGCTGCAGCTTCTCTGCTGTTCCTTTGCTACGATTAGTTACATTTTTATTTTTCTTTATGTCTTTGGAGCCTCTGGGATTTTCAATGTCATCTGGATGACAACCCTTCTTTTTTAAGGCTTCTAAATCATCACATCGTGCAGAAGTAGGCATTCCTTCTTGTAAAAATGTCTAAAAAAATGACATAAAATATAGGTATAAATAAAAAGTACAATGGTCAAGCCTCTCACATAATTATAATTGCAAATAACCAATTAAAATGCAAAAATCAGATGACACAGCTAATGTACTTCATTTCTGGCTTTTAAGCAAAATGCCCCCTTCATCCGAACCATAGTAAGTGCTCTTGGTTAAAAATTCCCCCTTGAAAGTAATAACTTTATTACTAATATACTACTAGTAATTTATTACTTTAGTAATACTTAGGACTGACCTAAGCGCACATTTTAACTGTTCCATGTTCAAATTTAGAGTATCTAGTCAAAGAAATGTCTTCAGTGAAATCATGTACTCAGCATGGTTAACAGCCAGTAAAAATACGTATAACCAAATATCTGACAAATACCTTTTTCCAAAATTTCCCTTAGAATAATACTTAGAAGTCTCTCATATTATATAGCATACTCCTTCAGTTTTGAACAACTCAATGTTTAGGGAAAAGTTAAAAACTTTTGCTAAAAGGAGACCAACAAATTTAGCAGATCTAGTAAGCATTCTTTGAGGCTTGAAAAAAAAATTTAGGTATTGGCTACTATTGTAAACAAGCCTTTTAGAATTTATTTAAAAAAAAAATAGTGATTATACGATAGAGTCAAGAATATATTTGGGTGAATTTTATAAAAATAAAATAGGGTGAATTTTATAAAAATAAAATAAGGTCTTAGTGGTATGGAGTGGTCTGTACATGGTACTTTTGGCACAGGGTAAAATTTCCAGTAGTGAAGTGATTTCAAAATGCATTACACCTCAAACAACTTAGACAGAAATAAAAATTTTTATCCAATGACTAAGACGTACCTTAGTGAAAGCAAAAACACCGCTGTTAAGATGTATATAAAGATTCTAAGTAAGGTTTTCATGAAATGGGGAGGGGGGCAATGGCAGCGTACATGTGTAAATGTGTGTATTATTTAAAAATGTGTGCTTATTGTAAAAGACATTTGATCATTTCACATATATCCCTAAAAATGTTGTATTCAGTTGGCCAAAAAATCTTCTCTAAGCTAGACACTGGGCAAATGAGGGCCTGCCTTTTATTGGGGTCACTTTATGTTCAGTTTTATGTGCTATTTATTACCCACCAGTGTCACGGTGCTGCATAAAGTGAGGGGGCTAAATACAAAGGACACAGCAGTTCTGGTCAGTTATTTCTTAAGGGAAACAACACTCAATGAATGAGAGCCTTTCTGTACTTATTAGAATGACTGGGAGGGGGCCCCATGGGTCAGAGCACTACCACGATCACGTGCAATCTAAGCTCAAACGCCACCAGAGCCCGGGGCCCAGCGGACTGCCCGTTTCCACAAATCAGCCAATCCAGAAAACTAAGATCACAGCACTCAAGTAAACACTAAACACACCCCAAAAGAGCGTCACTAGTTTAAGAATTATGCCACGAAGACCACAGCCTAAACTGCTGAAAGATCAGCTTGGCTAGGATAACCCTAAACCCAGATCAACTACAACCCTCATGAAATTAGAACTGCTGCTGGAGCAGGTACCACTTATCTAGAACCTTCTAGGTGAAACTGCTTTAAGTTCATTCAACTCTTGTCACAACACAGATAAAAAGAGGCGTCACATGCTCATTTTCCAGGCATGAAAATCAAGAGTTCCAGTTAAGTCCGCCTCGCCTGAGACACTCAGAGAACTCCCTGAGTTCTCCACTGTCTGCAGTTTAACTCCAGAACATCGTTTTAGGGGAACAGAAAGTGCCATCAGGAAAATTTTGAAGTAACAAAACAAAACCTGCCGTTCTGTCTTTCGTAGGGTCAAACCACACGAAGTATCTGCTATTTGACCAGCTATGCCCCCAAAACAGGCACTTGAATGTGGGGTCAAATGCCTGGGTAAAAACAAACTGTAAGTCTTTGACCTTCTGACATTATTCACTGTGAATAGATTAAATATCCTCAAAATGACTCCCCTTTACCTCCAGTTCTGACTTAGCATTCATTCCTTCATGCATTAGTTCAACATTTAGTGAGCTCTGCGGAAGGTACTATGATGACCAGTGCACGGAAGACAATTTATACCCTAACCCCAAGGGGCTCGGACCAGAACACACATCAAGTCTATGTTAGTTTAATTAAAACACAATTAGGAAGATCAATTTATACCTCTCCCATCAAAAAAAAGGGGGTGGGACAGGGGACAAAAACGGTCAAATTAAACAGCTAGTGTTTTGGGAAGCTGTCCAACAGAAACATAAAGCGTGTCACACAGGCGAGAGCTGTGTGTACTTTACCTGTCTAGCAGCCACACTAAGAAAAAATAAAAAAGAACAGGTGAAATTAATTTTAACATCATATACAAAATATTAGCAGTTCAGCATCACTGATACTTTAAACACTGAAGTCTAGTTGATTTCCAGTCACTAAGTCTTCACACTCTGGTGTGTATTGGAGGCTCACAGCAACTCTCAGCTTGGAGCACCCGTATCTCAAGCGCTCAGCATCCCCCAGGGGCCCAGTGGCCCTGTGCTCCAGACCACCACGCGGTGCTGTGCACAGAGCTAGCGCTCCTTCCACGAACGCTGATCTGAGCGGGAAGTCCTACCCGGCACTCCTCAAGGACACAGTTCTGGACAACACCAGTGACTGAGGAGCAAGTGAAGCGGCATGAGCGAGCCCACTTACTGCGTTTGTGCACCACCCACAGTTGGGCCCGGCCTGGATACATTCTCCACATGATTTGGCATTTGCTTTTAAACATCTGTTTTCATCTGTCAGAAGAAAGAAAGAAGAGACCACTTTACTTGAAGTTTCAAGAGAGAAAATAGAGGCAAATCGATCACAATGACAAATAATTCAATACATATGAATACTGTGAACCTAGTTACTAAGCTGATTCAGACCTCCCCCCATCCCCCCACACAGGGAGGTAATTCTGGATCGTCTCAGCAGAGAACCATAAAAAGACATAGTTACCTTTCTCGTCTTCTATAGCAAAGACAGGTGCCATTAATCCATACACTTAACCTTTTCCCAAAGGCGTAATTTCAGCATCTCTCATGTTGGATGGTTGTAATTGTCACGAGTTTTCTTACAACTGGGCCAAGTATTGTTTCTTTTCATTTCACTCACACTACCACACCCCACATCCCCCTCCCCGACACCTTCACTGTAGTTTGTTAAATACCTGACAAGTCCATATTCATCCTGTCCAGGGCTGGGTCCACGTGGGGTCAGCAGGCCTGCCACCTGCACGCTCACTCAACACTGCAGCCCTGAGGCTCCCTGGGTTGCACCCTGCCCCAGCGCCATCCTAGGGGTGTAGGCAGAGCCCGATGGAGGGCCCAGCAGGCACTGGAGGGCCCTGCCCTCTCTCCGGGGGAGGTGGGGCCCTGTAGGGCTCTCAGAAGGAGCAGAACAACCTGATTTGGGTTTTCCCAGGAATCTAACTGGTCAAAAGTAACACAAGGCACTGAAATGAAAATACAGCAAGGAAACTTTTTTCACCTGCTTGGCCAAATACGAGGCAAACTGAACTGATCAGTCCAATACAGAAAATCAGTTGTAAATTCATCTGAAATACAAAATGTACAAAGTTAGATTTTAAAAAACAATTAAAAATAAGAAAACACATTACACACACACAGTCACCCTCCCCTTACCTCTGCTTTGGTAAAAGCAACGCCCTTCAAGGCATCTCTTCCAACCCTTCTCCACACCCATCACCCCTCTCCTCGGACCCACTCTGGCTTTTCTCGCAATCAAATACACTGTAACACTTAATTAACGAGCGCTCAAAAAAAGAGCAAGTGTCAAGAATCCCTATACCATAAAAGCTGCTGCTGCCAGGCTCTGTCCCAGGGGATCTCCCATCTCTGTGGCTCCCAGGGGCCAACAGGCTCATCCAGCTGCCTCCGTGACCTCAATGCTCACTGTCAGAGTGAACCTGTCAGAGTCCTGGATCATGGCACCCCCTTGCTCACAGCCTTTCAACAGTTTGTTTCCTCTAAGGCTAAGGCCAACATCCTGCGCAAGTCCCTAGCTCAATTTTTGAGTTTGATAACCTGTAATTCTTTCCTTTCAAGAAAATCAGAAACTATCTGTGGAACTAGTAAAATATTCAGTTCAATTCCCTACAATTTCTAGATGTACAAACTACACAAAAGTGGGGGAGGAAGGGCCTAAGAAGACTTAAAAGAGGCTTAACTGTCTTCTAGAATCTCTAAAAAAAAATTAAATAAGATTCTGTGTATTAAGGAGGATACCAAACTCCAACCGTTAGGTACATCATTTCTGTGAATCAAGATTTTCAGGACATTAATCCACTCCTTACCAGAGCTGGTCACGACGGACACGGCACAGGTCTCTGACCCCATCCCTTAGCCACTTGCTGCTCCTGGACTAGCAGCCAGTCTGACGGTTATGCAGAAACAGCTGCCCCTTCCCAAGAGTGAAAAACAAAGCAAAGCAAACACACACCCCAAAACCCCAAAAAGCTAACAAAAGGTTAGCTCTGTTACTTATCAAAGAAATATAAATTAAAGCAATATAAGGTAAACTAGGAAGCAAATTTTAACCCAACAAAACTTAACAGAACAAAAACTTCGTGCAAACCGCTGAGAGACACCAGGGAGAAGTCTGCAAACTGGCATTATGGGGCGGGGGGTAATTTAACAACCTATATCAAAAACTATGAAGAACGTTTCTGCCCTCTGCCTCAGTAAACTAGCTACTGGGAATTCATCCCAAGGAAATAATTAAAAGTATAAAAGGTCATGCACATGCACATACACGTTCAGTATGGAACTCGAGCACATTTACATCAGGCAAAAATGCCAAATTTCCAGTAACAGGGAAAGGGCTAACTGCATCAATCTGATGGCGCATTACAGGTCCTAAGAATGAAATGCAGTCACATCAAAGGTTTATAGAATAATTCTCGAAGCAAAGAACCCATTAAAAGTGACAGGTTTGTAAAAATAACAGTATATATAAAGTAACCAAAGAGACCGTAAGGATAACATAAAGACAGTAGATTAATTTGTGGCTTAATCGTTAGAGTTAATTTCTTTTATTCTTCTGGTTTCTTAGTAAAAACAATTATGGCAGGGTAACCATGTGGAATCTTTTTCTTTGTTGGTAAATTTCCTTTAATAAGAAAAAAGTGTTTCCTTTAAAATCTCCCATCTCGGAGGGCTTACGTCCCAGGATACAGCCCCATAGCTCTGAGGGAGTGCTTTAAAGGTGTACTCTGAGCACCCTAGACAGTTGGTTTCTTCTGCTGCTACAGGCAGTTTGCATTTGCTGCTGGCTTCCCAGAGCAAAGCGATACAAGTAACTTGCAGTCATCCACTCTGCAACTGCGCTCAGAGCAGCCAGTTCTGTTGTGCTACAAGCGTAGTTTTGCTTACACACCACTTGTGACTGCATCCAAAAGCCCAACCAAAGCCGAGGGTCACCGAAGTGTGAAATGCATGACAGCTCACCTTTTAAGGCCTGCCCAAGAGGTCCAGTGTGCAATGAACCCATGCAGACTACAATTCTAAGCAATTCAAATAATGTTATCAATTCCAAAGCTATGACTAAAAGGACCTGGAACAGTAAGACTCTGGAAGAAACGCATGACTGTGATGAATACAGCATCTGGGCAGTTTCCACACAAAGTGAACAGAACAAATACTTGTTCCATATATGGACTGATACGTGCATCCTCAGGATCCGACTCAGGCCACTCTAAGGACCACTCAACTGCGCTGGGAAACCTTTACCATAAAGTATCACACAATTCAGAAAATCACCACTATGGGGAAGTTGTTCCATTACAGAAAACGTCTAACATTCTTAGGCCATGTAGCTTTAAATATTACTTTAAACGCCATGGTCCTTTTCCTTTTATAAACCTTGACAAGCTGAAGACTCGCCTTCTGAGGCCCTCCTGCCTCTGAAGAGCCCCAGCCGGACCCAGAAGCAGGCAGCACCGGCTGAAGGGTGGGGACGCGGGCCCGTCTGTGAGAGGCTTCTGCAGGCTTCCTTCCCGCGGAAACGAGAGGCCAATTAAGATAAAGAAAAGGCATGAGAAGGCGGGGGAGGGGGGGCTCAGGCAGAAGTGGCCAGGAGGCCAGCAGGCGGCCAACCGGGAGGAAGCAGCCTTGGGCAGCACCGGGTATCCCCTCCTGCCCGTGTGCCAGGAGGCAGGACCAAGGCCTCCACACTTCGGAAAGTCCTAAGGCAGCGCTGGTCCAAGCGCCCTTGGGGGACCCCCAGGCCTGCAGACCACACTCCTGAGCATGGGGCCTGTCCTTGCGGGACCCTCGTGCTGGGGAAGGCGCCCTGAGGCATCTCCCAGCAAGAGCCTCCGCACAGAACAGTTCCTTAGGAGAGGCCGGGCCTACCCTACACGCTGTCTTCCTTATGGTCAAAGGTCTAGAAACAGGTGGTCTCACACTGGTCTCCATCCCGTGACCTCTGACTTTCCCCTCCACTCATGTAACCCACTTCCCACCACACCTGTCAAACTGCTCTTGCGAAAGAAAACTTCCGAAGCCTTCTCTCACCCCTCTGCACACTTTCATTCATTCATCCTTCCTTCAACAATTTCTTGACTGCCTACAACATGGACCTAGTGAGATACTCAGCTTACCCCTTACAGAAGTCACACAAAGCGGCCCCCAGACACCACTGAAACACGTGGCTGTCCTCTCCTGTTGCCCTGTGCCGGCCGACCACGTGGCCCCGCCTCTGGAAGCTCCCCTCAGCCAGCTCTGTGCCCTCCCTGCAGATGCAGCATCGCTGTCTCAGAGAACCTTCAGTTCAGAGACAAGCACATGAACAACTACAACACGACGGGATGACTTCCACCATGAAGATAAGGACAAAGTGCGCCGAGGACACCGCGCTCTGCCTGGAGGGTCAGAGGCTCCACGGAGGTGGCAGCGTTCTGGCCAGAAAGGGCAAGGCCCAGGCAGAGGGCTGCGGGCCAGGCCGCGCCGCAGAGCCCCTCCCTCCAGTCTTGTTCCCAAACATTTACAACTGGGTGACTCCCCTCCCTCCCCCAAGCTGGAATTGACCTGCTCTTCCTATTTTTATAGGGGGAAAAAAAAAACCAGAAAAAAATATTTAAACGTTATTTGTAGTTAAATCTGGCTGGTGGGGTCAGTGATTAGTTTATCCCTGTGATGTTCTACAATGAGTACAAGTAATGTTAAAATCTTAAAATATCATAAAGGCCAAAAAGAGTCTTAAAAGGCGTAAGTATTTCTGAGGCTTAGTTGTAAGTTGGAAATGACAGAAACCAAGACCCACAAGGCAGGAGGTCACAGTCAGGTTACAGAGAACCTTAAGTTCTATTATGTAGCGAGGAGCCTGGGAAAATGGCACAGGGAGGCAGGATGACACCATACACGTGGCAGAAGATTCTGGGATAAAGGATGAACGGCAAGACAGGAGCCACTGGATGGGCGCAAAGTTTACTGACAAGGCTCCAGGGTGACAATGGACAAGACGCCACAGTCGTGACAAGGAGGCTCTGGTGGCTGCTTGGGTAAGGAGGTGACAGAAAGTAATCACCACATCCAAACCAAGACTGCAGAAGGGGATGTAGTCAGGGCAGAGAACACTGATGCTGACTTAGAAACGTGGAGCGTGAAATGCTTGCGGGTATCTAAGACGCCAAGTAGGAAGGCCCCTGGGAGTGGCTCTCGGGGGAAGATTCAGACTCAGGGACACACACCTGAGAGTTGTCATCACACAGACAGCAATGAAATCATGAAGATGGATGAGACCAGGAAGAACAGAACACTGGGGAAGAGAGGGGCGCGGCAGGCAGACTGGAGGAGGAGGAGACACAGGAAGACAGACTGCTGCAGCCGGGCCTCCTCCAGGCAAAGAGGGACAGAGGGAAGACGCCCATTACCCTGAACAGAGGTGCAGCAGCTCTAAGCCCGAGCAGGGGTAAGAAGCCGAGAGGGTTCACACATGACAGCTTACGTTTTTTGCTGAAACAGGAAGCGAGGACGAGTGCTGGGAGAAAGGGGCAGAGGGGCAGGGGACTGACGAAAATCAGCACGATGCAACAGGACTGCAGAGTGATGCTGAGTGAGGCCCAGCAGCTAACGGACACCCTGATCCATGCAGGCACGTTTCCAGCACCCGTCTTGCTTGGAAACACCTGTTAACAAGCGTCTACCCTAGTAGGTTCTGAGCGCCAAGAACACAGGGCCTTCTTGTGTCTTATTTATTCAGTTACAGGTCCTAGAAATGCTTAGCACAAAGTCAGTGCTCAAAAGTTTTTGCAGAAATACATTAAATTGTTTGACATTTTTCATGTACATTATTTACAAGCCCAGGAAAGAAGAGTTTCTCAGATTTAGTTAAGATGCAGACCCTCTTTAATAGCAGTTACCATAGCCACCCTCGTGTAACACCTGTCAATTCACTTAAGTATACCGCAGCCAACTTCAGCTGCATATAAAGTGCCTCACACTCCACATTCTTGTACATTATGAACCAAAACTCATTCTCACACACAAACCAACACAGCCACTGAAAGAATGTAGACAGACTCAGCTACACGGGGGTCAACCAGTTAATTCACGTGTTGGTTGTTTATTATTATAATTATTAGCACAAAAGCCTCAAATTCTTAAAAATTCTTGTAAAAACACTCAAATCACTGAGACTATCCCCCATAGGTCCTCAGACGCCAATCCAGAAATAGATGAATGAACTCCAGTTTACAGAGCCAGTGCAGGAGGCAGACATGGCGCTGCTGATAAAACACAGAGGACAAAGGCCTAGAGACCAGGCACGGGGGAGCCAGGGGCTGCATGGACCAGGTGGGGAGAGCTGGGACGCAGGGGCAGTTACCACCCAGAGACAGGCAGGCTGGGGTCAAAGGTCCAGGGGAGGAGGCAGTGTCAGGCCCTGGCTTAGCTGTGGTTCATTCCCCAAGCACAGCCCGAGACAAGAGCGTGTGCGCAAGCAGCTTCTTCGAAGGTGACCCGGGGGAGAGTGAGCCAAGGAGAGGAAAAGCCAGAACCAGGGCACCTGGTCACCACAGCGGGGTAGGTAACCGCCTGGGGCTGGGTCTTACTGACAAGCTCCGAGAAGGGTCCACAGGGGCCCTCTGTACCAGTGGGCTCCATCAGCAGTTCCAACCAACTGCAGATGGAAATATATTTTTAAAAAAACTTCCCAGGAAGCTTCAAAAAGCAAAACTTGAATCTGCCCTGCACAGGTAGTCACATTTAGGAGCTATTGTAAGTCACCCAGAGATGATTTAAAGTATGTGTGAGGAACTGCAGACATTCTATGCAAACACTGTACCATATGATAGAGACTAGAATATCGTGGACTGGGTTTCTTTGGGGGTCCAGGAACCAACCCCCTCAGGTATCAAGAGACGCTGCAGAAAGCGGGTCCGGGGGAGGGTCAGCATGGAGAAGTGGGTTATCAGTTCCAGTCCCCACAGGTCCCACAATTCCAAGAATGCCCGTGCCTCCGCCCTGAGGGCTGCTGCCGGCCCCTCGCCCTGCGGACAGACAAGGGACTTGCTGGAGAAGCCCCAGGGACTGGAAAGACAGAAGCGCTGGGGGAAGATGCAGTGGGCCAGAGTGACCTGCTGCTTTGCGCAGCAGCGGCAGGAACCAGAGGAGGCCAGGACCAAGTGAGGGGGCAGAGTTTCTGTTTCTAGCCTGGTGCTTGGGCCACTGGAGCTGAAAGAGCAGGAACACTGCTGGCCCCGGGAGTGAGGGTGACGGCCTGCGTGAACTCCCGAGACCCCCAACGATGGGAAAACCTGGGGAGGGACCTGAAGCTGGTGGTTCACTAGAGACACACACATGTGCTACAACAAATACAAGCTTTGTTCTAAGACTGAGCACTGAAGACGTGCGCAGCTCAGCCCGCCCGCTGCACATGTGTACCAACGATCCACTGTGTGAACGGTCATCTCCTAGAAGGCACTGCTTCGTGTTCTCTGTGCCTGGTATGGTACCTTAGGATTTAATAAAGGCCCTAAGGATAACTGGAGACAGTCTAAGGTGTCCATAAGACCAGTGAGCTTAACGAGGGCGAGTAGAGGGCTGTGCCCACCGCCAGCACACAAGAGCTCACGGCGGGCTGCGCAGCCAGGCACCTAGACTCACCCCCCATCAACCCCTAGGAGGTCAGTGACACTGGCAAGTTACTTAACCTGTGCCTCAGTTTCCTCATCTTTAAAATGGACACAGTAGTACCTACCGCATAGGGGTTATGTGAAGTTTAAATGAGCTGTAAATATGAAACGTTTAAGGGCATCTGGCACCTCGTGAGTGCTGAGGTGACACCGTGGTCGTCGGCAGGACACTTACAGCCGGAGCTCAGCGCCACCCTGACTGCATAGAGAAGTTAACTACATTTGAATGGTTTGTTTCTCAATCATAATTACAACCAGAAGACTCTGGACTGGCTCCAGATGAAACATAAGACATGGAAAAAAGGAGGAGGTGTGAGGGTCAGAACCACACAACTGTAAACCATGGTGTTGGTTTTTATAACCATTCCACTATTTTGCTACAGTATCAAAACCTTACTATACTGTATAATAAGGTTTAATCAGGTGGTAATTATTACATTAATTAGATACTAATCATTATGTTAAGCGTAATTATTCTAGGTTCCACATTTCAGTAGGATTATCCTACTTTCTAACACTTTATATGTAAAATAATAAAAGCAGCAGAACCTGTGTTTTCCTTGCTACATTAGATAAAACATTTCTGAATGTTAGTAACACAAACCACCTTAAAAAAGGGTCAGGGTGGAAGATAACATACCTCACACAGAAACACGGAAGAGTGACTTGAGGTGGCTTCTGTCATCAGGGAGCAAGCCTCGGAGAGGCTGACAGAAAGGAGGAAACTGCCCTGAAAAGACATCTTCTAGTAGGAAGTTGCCTCCAAGGCTGTGTCCCAGTCGGATTCACGCAGGGACTGAGGCCACTAAGGACACTTAAAACAAGGGCACCTGCTCACTGAGAGGCTGGATAAGGTAACACAGGAATTGAGTTTCGTTGATCTAAGGTAATTTGTAACAAAAGGTTAGCCCCTTTCATTTCAACACTTTCAAATGAATACAATAATGACAGTAATAATAAAAATAGTAACAGCAATCTAGCTCCTCTAAGTAACTCTATGACACTCGGAATGACATTATCTTGTTTTACAGATGAGAAAACCAAACCACAGAAAGGGTAAATGACGTCTCCAAAATCGCACAGGTGTAAATGAAACCAGACCATCTGAAACCAGAAGCTGTGACCTGACTTTGTGCGCCATTACATTAAGCTACAACTTTTTGAAGGCCTGCTCAGTCACTGTTTTACAAAAAAAAAAAAGAACATCCTTCTACTGTTAGAGCTGACTCAGAGCACAGAAGTGGAAAGGACTTAAAGTGCTCTGTGAGTTTATTTCTTAGTCCTTCACACTGAATCGAGGCCAAACAAGTTATTTTAATTGTTTAATTTCATGAGTACATCCACAGCTACAGTCCGTTCCTACAAAAGCATTTCAGACATTATTTCTTACTATATGTAATCTTATCTAGAGAGTCATAATTCATTCCTTGAACAATTAATAATCTTAAACATCTCCCCCAATCTCATTTTAGTGTTTAAAACCCCAAATATGGGCAATTGTTCCCCTTGTCAAAAATTACACATAATTATTTCAATCTCCACTGTAAACCCATCTTTATTCATCAAGGTTAAACGCAGTTTTATGAGCTATTCAAACTGCTAAAATACATACTTATTATTTATTACTGTTTTTAACAGTGTGTGACATTTCTGTTTACATTTCCAGACAGTATCTTTAGAAACTGTATATGTACTAATATTTGCAGAAATTAAACAATTACACTTTAGAGAAAAATTACTTTTAAAATAATGTGGAAAAGGGAAAAAAAATGTGGTGAGTTATATTTATTTCAAGTTTTAAAATTAGGTGATCAAAAGCCAACTATGCCCACAAGGGAACAGCACCAAAAGAAGTCATCCAAAACAGATTTCTTTCTATAAAAGCTTTGCACAAGAGCATATTTTTATTCAACACAACTAATTAAGTCAACAAATATTTGTTGCATCTCTACCACGTGCCAGACAGACACATGACAAAGCTGGGACGTGAACCCAGGCATGATTCAAAAGCCCAAGCTTTCAGCATGAGCAGGTTTCTAAAAAGAAACGTTAAGGGTTCTCAACAAATACTGTCTTCCAGAGAGAGTCTGCTTCCATTTTTATGTCCTAACATTTTAAACCTGTTCACCTAAACGGTGGGAAAGACTCAGGTAACTACATTGAGGTTTATCATAAATCTCTCCTAGAAATATAATAAAGTTGGATTCATCCCAAGTCTGTACCACCATCATTACTTTCTGTATCTGCATCTGCTTTTAAAAGGGAAAAACTAAATAATCCAGTAACAGATTAGTATGTACAAATCAATGTGGTCCAGGAAAAGAACTCAGAGCCACACGGCAAGCCTAGAGTTCAGGGGCAGCTCACCCTGCTTCTCCCCGCAGAGCAACCAGATGGGACAGCGTGAATGGAGGGACTCTGAAGCCCTGACACGTGAAGGCCACCGAATTCGAGGGTGAGCACTGGGGGTGAATGCAGCAACAAGAAGAGGACAATTCAACCCTCCCCCACCCCCATCTGGCAGGAAAGAGTGTGGTGGTGACCATGGAGGTGTTTACAGCCCAAATAATAAACCAGAATTAATGATTAACAAAAACAGAGCAGAAAGGATGAAGGGGGACACAAAAGAGGGAACAGGAAAGAGAAGAGGCAGAGTGCTCCAAGGCAAAGATGCACCTAGTCTCATCTGAAGCCCCTTTCCACCCACAGAAATAATTCCCACAGCAGCCTGAACTACCCAACTTCCTAAAACTCCCTACTGACCCCTTTTTACCCAAGGACTATCAGCCTGAGGCTAGTTAGTCCAACAACAAAGGGTGGGCTGCTCCAAAGTCACAGGCTACCAAACAATCTGAAATCAGAGAATGCCTCACAACAGGGCTAGTTATGTGAGTAAAATTACAGAGTAACAGACAAAAGCTCATTGAATGACTACTCTCCCCACCTTCTCCAAGAAAATGAGAACATGGAAGATCAACTGTCATCACCCACACCGAGCGTGAGGGGAAAGACAGGCTGCAGGCTGGCAAATAAAAAGCTTCAAAGATCAAGAAGCTGGAAGTGGCGGAAAGCGAGAGCTCAGAACCCAACAACTAGGGAAAATGTCCACAGCACAAAAAGTGAAGGATCTTTTCTGAAAGAAGAATGAAGCCATTATGCTCTTCAAGGAATTTGGAACGTATCAAATAGATCTTACAGCGATCAAAAGCAGTAAGACCACAAAACTAGAGGGAAAACTAGAGCTAAGGAAGAAAATTTAAGTTGAAATCCTCTCTATGACACACAACCATGCAGAACAGAATCAACGTGACAGAAGAGCACGTTGACAAAACGTTGACAAAAGCTTGACAAAAACCACACGGAATTCAAAACACTTCAAGGCAGTAAGAAACATGAAACAGCCAACGGTGAGCCAATGAACAGGTAACTGGTGTACCACCACCACCTCCTCCCAAAACCTTTCTGTGAGGATGGAAAAAAAAATGAATTAAGCATGAACCTCAAAAAAAAAAAAAAAAAAGGTGAGTGGGCACAAAATAAACTTAAAAGGCTGCAAAAGGAGAGGCTTAAAATATAAGCAAAAAACAAACACTTTAAACAAAGCTATTAAGTCATAATACTGAGGGCTGCTGCAAAACAAGCCTGAAAAGTTGCCTGAACTTAGTTCTTCCCAGATCCTCCTCCTCCCACTCAAAAGATAAGACATTACCAAGCACCTGGTATTTTTCAAGCCAGCCTGGTGAGCTGTTCCTCCTTTATACTAGTCTATGTCTACAGACTTGGCCCTTCCCTGTCAGGGCAAGAGAAGAGTAAGTTAGCAACGATTTTGGTTGAGAATTTCACTTTGGAGCAAGTTTATGAAGATTATTTTGAAAAGAGCTCCAGGAAAAGTTAACCATCCCTAATTAACCATTTCAATAAGCACTTGAAAGAATTTGTTTTTGTTCCACACATTTTCAGATATGGAGAACTGTTATGTTCCCAAATTGTCTAATTTTACCCACTTGTTAGGTAGATCACTCCAAAATTCTCACTTGATGATCAAAATTTAATAAATTTTGACCGTATTTTTCTCTGCCCAGTGTTGAGTATATTTTAAATATATATATGTATAAAGTAAATGTTATAAAACCTCACTAAATACAGGGAGAAATCAATTTCTCATTTTACTCAGCACTAAGCTGGGAATACTATCTACCTTAGAACAGTTGCAAGGATAAAATATGACCATAAACATACAAGTTCTTAACAAGTATTTTTACAGTGACTTATAGGTGGCAGCCTACTTGATTACTGAATTTTTTCTTGCTCTTCAACTCATTCACTGACTTCTAAACACAAGAGCCTGAGTGACCACACGACAGCTCTCAATCTTTTTAAACCCACACTTCCTCAGTAGTCACAAAACCATTCCCCCATTGTGTTTTCCTAATATAAACTCAATACTACATGCACTTTTTCAAACTACAATCTCCACCTCCAATAATCAAATATGACCCACCAGCACCTCCTTTTGAGAAGCAATGAAATCATAATACAAATCATGCATAAACTATCAAATACTGGAGAGCTAATAAACCGCTATTCCTAATTTCATAGAGTAAGACAGCTTAAATTATTTACATATTCGTTCCATAAACATTTATAAACTGAAACAGGACTTCAACTTCAAATGGCATATTCCCAATAAATTTTTCACATAAATACTGTCCTCATCACTCCTCTGAAACAATATTCCCTAGAACAAAATTAAATACTAATTTTTCCTTTACCTACCTGACATTTTTTTGGCCTTCACTGGCTCTTCACCTCTTCAACCACAAGAAGAATTAACTACTCCTTTCTCTGTGGTCCCCAAACATAATCCTAAGAGTGTCCAGCACAGTAAGCGTCAGACCTTCAGTGATGCTCAGTAATCCAGTGTTGTTTTACCTCAAATTTGTTATAATTGTGTTCATGCTGTGAACCACACCAGACTGGAGCTAGAGGGTCAGGGTCCAGGCCTTCACTTTGTACATCCTTCGTCTTATTTATATGTATAACATAAATGCGTATGTATTTTATATACGTACAATCGTGTATCAGAGTAGACAAACAGTATTCATTTGCGAAGCTAGACTGGATCCAGCCTTCTAACCATAACCATGCTGTCCTTTGGTCATGTCACACCTGCCATCCAGCCCTTTGCTCACGCTGTTCCAAGCTCCTCCACAAGCCTTCCCAACCCATTCAAGCCAATGCAGATCTTTTTCTCAAAATCTACTGGAGAATGCTATCTGGGATGGTATGCTGTGTAGAACATTCTGCGGTATTTGTTGTGGTTCCCTGGACTGAACCCAACTTGTCCCAACTAGACAGCAAGGCCCCAGGCAGCTTCCGGGCCCACAACAGCCCCAGCACCGCACCGCCCTGTGACCCGCACTCAGAGCACGGATGGATTCAAACGCAAGGGACGACGGAGCTGCATCCCGACCCGAGCCATCCGTGGCACATGGGGCTGCTGGGCACCGGCAGGCTCTCTGGAAGCAGTGACCTGGCACAGCACCGCCCCCCGGGGTGCCGATGGTGACAGAGAGCAAGAAGCGCCGTCTTCTGCGGTGCCAGGTCACACAGCAGCTCGCCAGGGACAGGAAGAAACCAGGAGACCCCCCATGGTGCAGACACACAAACCAAGTCACAGAGAAACCTGGGCACAGCCTGCATGAACCCAGGGCTCTCCAGTCAAGAACCCTTTACTGCTTCACACGACTTCTCTAAGAAGCATTGCTCTGCACCCCAAGCACACTCATCACAGGTAAAACTCAAAGATACCCAGGTCACTCACCAAGGTGTCACGTGAAGGAATCGGAATTGCAAACACACACGGGGGGGGGGGGGCTCTCCTGGATTCCTTCTCCTGGCCTCTCACGCCCTTTTCACTCCACACACTCACTGCGGTCCTTTCAACTGCAGCCTCCGGCGCCAGCCAGCTCATACAGGCTAAGAGCCCACCCCTCAGAGCCCAACCAGGCTGTCCAGGCTGAGCTTAGCTCCCCTCCCACCCTGAGCCCACCAGCACCATCCACTGTGGCCACCTCCTAGCCAGAACCTGGGCCCCTTCGCTCCTTTCTCCTCTTACCTCCTTTCTCCTCTTACCTCAGACTCACCAGCCCTGCATCCCACATTCGTGGTTCTTGTAGCCCCACCCACGTCATCCCCTTACCAGGGTCTCCAATGCTTTCTAATCACTCACTTTTATTATTAAAAAAAAAAAAATACATGTACCCCAAAATATGTATTTATAAACTAAAATGCATGCACTTCTACAGCAATGTATTAAGACATTACAAATCATAATAAAAATTTAAACCCTAAAGTAATAAGATTAAAATATATATTTATAATATTAAGTTTAGTATTTCCTTCCTACTCTCCAGTGAGTTACCTTACCCATCCCAGGGCTCCAGGACCCTGCAACCTGGAGACTGTACGAGATGAGCCCTGTAATAAGTTTACATGTGCATGTGTGTTTATACATATATGGAACATGTATATTTGAAGCAGTTTTTCACATACACACATAATTCA
Organism: Camelus bactrianus; assembly: GCF_048773025.1. Taxonomy (NCBI): domain Eukaryota; kingdom Metazoa; phylum Chordata; class Mammalia; order Artiodactyla; family Camelidae; genus Camelus; species Camelus bactrianus. The sequence goes on from NC_133573.1 coordinate 9,634,461, forward strand.
AAATGAGATAATATATTTTACACATGCTTTAGCATACTGCTAAATATAGTTAACCTTACCTTCTAAAGCAACAAACCCAAAACAAAGTTTAAGGGAGTTGACTTCTAAAAACCCACATTATATTATTTTACAAATAGAACTTAACTCTGTAAAAGCCTCATATTAGCCACCTTTAAAAGGATGAGAAATTTACAAAGCATAGCTGAGCCCCTTTTACACACAGCTCCTGAGAGAGCACATTTTCTCACCCATCGCCTGACACATCCTAAGGCTGCTAATGTTCTGGGGGTTCTATGGACCGCACCTCCTTTAACCTAGATATAAACTGTAATATATTTTCCGTTTTCTACAGCTGGAGGTACCGCTACCACTTCAGGGTCCCTTATCCCAGTCAGTGCATCCTCCCCACCCTGAGACTCCCAGCGCTGCAACAATACAGAAGCACAGAAATCCCACAATATACAATCAGTCAGAACAGACCTGCCAGCACAAGAGATACCTACCTGCACGTTTGCACAACACAATCCCCTAGGATTCTACTCACAACCTGACAGATCCTAACTCTCCACGCAAAGTGAGGAAATCGGTCCACAGGACCCCCTCAGACAAATCCAGCTTGTCACAAGTTAAGAAATGTCAAGTCTCAGAACTCAAAAGTTCTGAAACTTTTTTTACCAGTTGGGTATTTTCTCTCATCACTCCAGCAGAGTGGCTAACAGCAAACCAGCATACTTACAAAACGTTTTAAAATACAGATTTTCTAAAGATATATTATTATAATACCCCTTATAATACCCCCAATGATGTAGGCCACAATTTATTTGGCAAGAAACCAAACAATAAAGATACTAAGTGGCAAGCATTCCATGAAAACTAGAACCACTGATGGATTAATCTTCACCATTTTATAAAGTGACCAGATGTCCCCAGAGTTAGGAATTTACTGACACTAAAATAGGACTATAAATTCATTCAGTGATGCTGACTTGGGGCAGATTTTATTTGTACTGACCACAAAGTTGAGAAGGAAGCCTTAAATCCAGTGATTTTCAATACTGCTGATTCCGTGCTCTCCACACGCAGAATGTTGAGGGGATTAGAAAATAATCTTAATATAGAACTTAACATTCTTTTAAAGAACCAATGTTACAAAAACTTAAAATTTTAGGTCTGTGAAGTCAGCACAGATGACTTAAGAGTTCGTCTGCTTTCTATTTACAGAAGTAAAGTATTAACCACATCCCCCGTCTTTTTAACTAGCATTCTAATAACATCTTCCATTTTACACTGAATTTTAGTATAAGTAAAATGGCTTTCTCTTCAAATGCCGGTAACCACAATGCTGATTTGTTTCACGTGTTTTCTATTTATCAGTTAATCACCTTGGGTCACTCGCTTACTATCAATCAACGAACTAAGATTATGTTCAAGTGTGAACTTTACAGGGGACTCTTTTTTTTTTAATTAATAGACTTAATTTTTTTAGAGCAGTTTCAGGTTCACGGCAGAACTGGGCAGAACATAGAGTTCACACCCCCCACCCACACATGTATACTCCCCTACCTTCCATATCTCTCAACAGCGTTACAGGGGGACTCTTCAGTGAGCCCTGTCCTCCATGGGCCTTGACACCCTCAAACCTAGAGCAGGTAACTTGCAACCGAGACTCCTGAACACTTCCTAAAGCAGTCTACTATACAACCTATTAAAAACGCTGTAGTAGGATGTAGTTGAAAATGCCTAATCAAGATTCATTTAGCATCTGTTATTTTTGAACCATGAAAACAAAAAACAATCCAGTAATTCTACGCACCTAAATATTTACGTGGATCGCAGACCCAAAGAAGCCTTACTGATGACGTTATCCATCACATGCTGAGATTTTTTTGTAAAACCTTTAAATATATCAAGAAGGAAAGATCATCTACTCTAAGCCAAGTGTTTTCCATTTTCCATGTGATTTTCACGGACTGTACTTATGCGCGGGCTGCTAAACCCCATGGGTTCTCCCCACACCAGCTACTCCTGTGCCTCAGTGTCCTCACCTCAGCGTCCCCGGGATAAAAACAGCACCCGCGTCGCTGGATCGGTTCCAGGATTAAATGAGAAAACACAGGTCAAGTGCGGAGAGCTAAGCTCAGACCTAACTGTTGTTACTGTAATAACTATTACACTTATTATTACTGGAAGTATTGTTCCCATTTTACAAAGAAAAGGAACCTTAAAAAGTGTAATTCACTGGTGATCATACCAACTAGCGCTAGGTTTTTGACTACAAGCACACACGTGATGAAATAAGTTATTTCGGCGTTAAACACTGGCAATCTTAAAAATACAACCCACGAAGCATTAAGGTACGGCATGAATGAGGCACCGCCGGCGCGGATACCCAGAATGAGGCGAGAGGGGCCCCATGAGAAACCGACCCCGCGCCACCCCGCAGAGGGCAGCCCGGGCCGAGGCCGCTTCCCGGACGCCGGCCCGCGGAGGCCCCCGAGGCCGCGCCCACGGCTGGCGTCCGTGCTGCGGGTCCCGGCCTCTGAATCCACGGCCCCTGCGCCCCCAAGTCCTGGGCTGAGCCCTCAACCCCGCGCCCCCGCCCCCACGCCCCCAGCCTCTGAGCCCCCGGTCTCTGAGCGCCCCCGCCCCCCACGCCCCGGTCTCTGCGCCCCCGCCTCCACGCCCGCAGCCTCTAAGCCCCTGGTCTCTGAGTGCCCCGCCCCAACGCCCCCAGCCTCTGAGCCCCCGGTCTCTGAGCGCCCCCGACCCCACGCCCCCAGCCTCTGAGCCCCCGGTCTCTGAGCGCCCCCGACCCCCACGCCCCGGTCTCTGCGCCCCCGCCTCCACGCCCGCAGCCTCTAAGCCCCTGGTCTCTGAGTGCCCCGCCCCCACGCCCCCAACCTCTGAGCCCCCGGTCTCTGAGCGCCCCCGCCCCCCACGCCCCGGTCTCTGCGCCCCCGCCTCCACGCCCCCAGCCTCTGAGCCCCCGGTCTCTGAGCGCCCCCGACCCCACGTCCCCAGCCTCTGAGCGCCCTCGGCCTCCGTGCCCCCACGTCCCAGGGCTTAGCCCCCAGCCCCGCGCCCCCGCCCCCACGCTCCCGGCCTCTGAGACCCCGGCCTCTGCGCCCCCACCCTCTGAGACCCCGGCCTCTGCGCCCCCGGTCTCCGCGCCCGGGCCTGCCCGGAGGGTCCGGGAGCGAAGCCGGGAGCGGGCGCGGCCCGACTTCCTCCCCAACCGGACGGCTGGAATCCGCCCCGCGGCCGCGGCCAGGGCCCCGACGCCCCCACCCCACCCCCGAGGCCCCGGCCGGGCCGCGCGCCCAGCCCGCCGCCCGCCCCGCCGGGCCTACCTTCTCCCGCGGCGTCTGGCCCGCGCCCGGCTCGGCCTGTGCTCCACGGCTCCCGCTCGGCCTGTCCCGAGGGCTGGCGTGGCCTCCCGGGCTCGGGCGCGGCGGCGGCAGCGGCTCCTCCTTCTCACGGGCGGGGGAGGAGACTCGGCGGCGCGGGGCCGCCTCCCAGCAGGAAACGACCCCCACGGCCCCGCCTCCTCGGCGCGGAGATCCCGCTCCTCAGGCCGCCGCCGCGCCCTCTCCCTCCGGAAGCGCATTCCTCCCGGGCTGCGTCAGCTGCGCCGGCGGCGGGGGAGGGGCTGGGGGAGGGGCGACGCTGGGCGGCGGGGATGGGGAGGGCCGCGCCCCGACAAAGAGCGCGCGGGCCCAGGCGACCCCTTCCGCCGCAGCCGAGGGAGGCTGGGACAAGGCTCGGCGCCCCCGCGCGCCGCGGTGTCCCCCCGCCAGGGAATTCGAGGCCCCCTGCTCCTGCTCCGCCTGTCGTGGTGCTGCTTCCCCACAGTCGCACGTCTCCCCGGCCCCCCGTCCGTCCGCTTACCCCAGAGTGGCCGGTTTCACACCCTGCCTCCGGGGAGCCCCCTGCCTCCGGCGGCTACAGACACTTAGTCACCACCCTGTAAGGCTTCGTGGGGCCAAAAACGCTTTCCTTTTGAAAGGAGGGTAGCTAATAAGCCCGATACTGTTTTTCTGGAGTCATGTCTGCTTGACTCCTGTCTTGAAGAAAAGGGAAGACTTGGGGAAGAGATGGGCGCCAGCAAAGATGGAGACGAGAAAAGTTTCAGAGAAAACTGGTGAGTTAGAGAGCTGCTTTTGCTAGATCATCAGGAGGTCCATTTATGAGGAGCCGGGATGAGAAGGAAAGGTTTCATCCTTAATACAGTTTCTGCTTATCCTCCCTTTGTTTTAGTAGGTGGACTTGGGGGCTGGAGAAGGGACATTTAAGAGAAGGGAAACATTTCATTATGAGCCTGGCTGGGCACATTTTGATATGACGGTAGAAACCAGTGCCAAGCGACATCAAACCGCAACCCTGTAACTCAGTGCGGGCTTGCCATCACCGTTAGCACAAAATGAGTTGCCACGTGGTGAGCTGTAGCACCCTGTGGGACTAGAACGCGCGAGTCACGAGATTTGTCAAACTGAGAAGCAGTGTTTCACTCGGGGGCGGCTGGAAGCTGGGATGCCCACTGGGTGCCAATCTTAAATAAGAGAAGAGGAAATAGAACCCTCCCACCTATGGACGGTTTGCACGTTGCTGGCCAGCAAAGTCAAACCTATTGGTTAGTCTCTGAAGACGTCTAAAGAAACGAGGATGGTTTTTCCCACTTAATGGATGACCAAGGCCAAGAGACTAAATGGTCTTTCTATATTAATAACCCAATGATGCAGCGGCCAGGAGACCCAGACATTCTTACATTTAGAGGGGTTGGTTATACCACTTTTCACAATGATTCAGCACTGGCCTGGTCTCAGCAAAGATTAGAGTTCTAAAGGTAAAGTATAATTTATCTATGCTTGATTTGCATGACATTTCCCAGAACTTTCCTGTGTGATTTGAGGATTCCATCTTTGCTACTGGAACATTACGACATCCGCATTTGCACAGCACTAAGCTAAATTAGTTCAACGGCACTTTAATCATCTTTCTAATCCCAGTGTCAAACACTGTTCCAGGTCACATAACAGAGGCTCAGCTGATATTCGAGAGACAAATAAAGGGTCCCTTTGCTCGCTCTGGGGCCACACCAGACCATTTGGCCAAACTGAAGTGTGAGTAGCAATTTACGTACAGAAGTCACAAGCTTTGAGTAAACAAGAAATTAAAGAACAGGTCCTCTAAGAGGAGCAGTAATTGGTCAGGATGGTGACTTGCCCTGTCATTTTATATCAATATTAACCAGTGGACAGTTAGCTAACTGTAAAATGTATGATCACCCCAAACAAAGGTTGGTCAGTCTCACCATGTTAAACAGGAATTCCTAGTAGGTTGGAATAGTGAAGGTCACATTGCTAAATCATGTCCTGATAGGTATCTATCTTGAATTAAAGGCAAATCGTACTTTACCTCCACTCTTGCCCAGTTATAAATTATCTTCTGCCATCTCTTAAATTATAATGTCAAATAATTAAAATTTTGCCTTTTCTTTAGTTTTGGCATACTACAACATGCTCTTCAAAATGTATCTTCCTTCACGTACGGTTTTTCAAAGTAAAGTCTCAGAGTTGCTCACCAGCAGAGACTTTACGGGATGGCCAGGTCCATTTTGCTGCAGAAAAATATGTTACAGATGGGGGCTACAGCTCAGTTGTGACAGCAATCTGGATCCGGGCGAGAGACCAAGCAGCACTCAGAGGATTGGAGAACTCAGGTTTATTACACTACCAGGCCCAGAAAAGTTAACACTTCAAACTCTGGACCCCTTCTATAGGTTTACACAGGCTTTTATAGGCTGCCAGCTTATACTTTGCAACATCATATGCAAATAAGGTATAACAAAAGTTGACTAATTAGGAACAAGCTTTATAGAAATGGACCAAGCAGGAGTGAAGGAAATAACCAGTCAGAAGTGAGCTCAGGGAACAAATAGAATTTTAGGGGTAAGTTCCACTTTCCTAGAATAAGCCATTTCTGAGGTAAAAAGTGAGATACAGCCTCTGGGCCAGGGAACCGGATGGTGTTGGCAGGAGAGTAGTGGCCCTGCTTGGGGGCCCTGCCATTTTTTTTTAATGGGACTTCCCAACTCAATTTCAATCCATGTTTAATTCTCATTTCTACTTACAATTAAGGAATAGGCTTATACAAATAAAAGGAACCGCTAACATTTAGTCAAGCACAGAAGAGGGTAAAGGCTTCTCTAGAAACCAGAGTATCTCTTTCAGACAATGGGATCGCAGTTGGATCACTGATTTAGATCTAGTATGTCACATTTAATTATGTGATTATGGAAGACAGGATTGGGAGTGGGAGGGAGTCAATGTTGCTTCGGAGTGGAGAGATGTCTCTCTTGTAGTTTGAGCACTCTCAGGACTCAGCCTGTCAAATACTGCCCTATCCAGTAAGCCACAATTCATCCCCTGACAACTTGAAGCGTTTTCAGTCTTTTGAGAATGGATACAACCCTAAACAGTGTAATATTCTACACGCAAATAGTTTAGCACACATTTACTTATAAATAATTTCTCAAGTGCAATAATCGTGTCTCTTGGGCCAGACCATATGGGGTTAGAGCAAAGGATAAATACCTCCATTGTGCGAACAGAAGTAGCCCCAAGACTGAAATGTTTTGGTCTTGACAATGGCTGGTGTGTTTCATACCAGATCAGTTTTAAATAAGCAGGGCGACTTTGTATCCCAGTATGCCCATGATAGCCCCAGCCTGTCTGTTGTCCAAGCACAATTATTAATAGCCCCTGTTTTCATTCTCAAAAGTACATCCTGATATAGATGATAGATTATACGGTCACCCTGTGAATAAAAGTGTCCAGACCACGAGGAACAGGAAAAGTAATTATCGCAATCCAAACGGGGTGTGTAGGGACACGTTGCCAGTCAGGTCCCAGGTTTATAGGTGAAGACCAACCCAACACTGATGATATGGAAAAAATTGTGTGGGGATGAGCAAAATGCAATAGGCAGTTCCTGTGTGAGAAAGATGCCCTAGAAAAGATTTCCTAGGACATTTAATGACAGAAGATCCTTGCAAGTAGTGTGGCTGATCAACAGACTGGGTCTTAAATACCATTGTGTCTGTGATGGCTTCTGGAGCTGACTGACGGCCAGTGGCTGGGGAAGGCCTCAGCTAATTTTCTAAGAACTGTTTCTACATGGTGATCTGGATATATTTTCCTCATGTGCCACCTCCAGCTACTCAGAATGTAACACCTCCTTTAAACATTTAAAAAAAAAAATGAACAGATAAGATTAGAAGGAAAAGGGGTCTCTGATGGTGCCCTGAAACACTAACGTGGACAAGCTTCTGAATCATAAATAACCCCACTCCTTTTACAAAGACACTTAACTCCACCTATTAAAATGTGAATCTGTGTGCCCTGGGTTTAAAAACAAACAAACAAAATAGCCCTGGGAATTACTGACATTTTGAAAAACAAGAAAGTGTGAGACAGTCCTTCCAGTTCCTCCTTTTTCTGTCTCCAAATATGCAAATAATCTAATAATGCAAAGAAACTGTAAGTTCGTGTATTTTGCAACGGTCTATTTTTCGCTTGGGGGCTTTGATTTAGTGAGTGTTTCTCAGTGCCCCGTTACAGTCGCCAGAGGGACCATGAGAAATTCAGCTCCCCAGGAGGGAGGGGCAAGCAACTGTGTCTGTGTGGCAGGTGGCTGTGTCTTGGACCAGCCAGTCCAGGGCTTTAGTTAGGGTTTTATTCCTTTGCTTATTTAAAAGTAAGGTGGAAAAGTGTCAGGACAGTCTGTCCTTATAGCTTATGGCTAGCCATTGGGTCTTTCCCTTTTCTAGGTAGCTCAGAGTTTCTGGGTTAGGGCTTTGAATACGGGTCGCAGGTGAGTAAGGCTGTCTCAACTGTGTGCTGCTTCCTGTTTTCCATAGATAGCGTCCCGGGTTTTTTCTTGCTCAGTCCACGGAGTTCTGCCTCCGCTGGGCATGAGCATTCCCTGCCAGCTTTCAGATGCTGAACATTTTTAAGAGCCCAGAGGGAACAGTGTTTTCAGGCAGCTCTTTTCAGACACTGAGTTTCTTCAGCTGAAGAAGGGAATGTGCCTTCCCAAAAAAGAATGAAGAACATGCCAAATATAAACAGTCCAATCGCGCCGGAGTTTTTTTAGGAACCAGGGTTGCTCAGTACAGGAAATGATGGTGCTACCAGTGAGTGATGGCTAGGGACCATAAGACAGTAATATTTCTGTCCTTATTTAATTGCTTTTGAATATCTTGAGAAAATTTAGCAATCTGAATTAGGAGCAGCTTGATTTTAGGCCAGATTCATTCAGAAGTCAGTCAACTAGGTTAATGGAAAAGTTTGTGTGCTTGGTAAGTAATATAGCCCTCCTCCCCCACATTAATCCCATAACATATTGTCCAAAATTGAGTTCTTGCCGTGTACTCATGTATGGGAAACCCTGAGTCCCTGAACCCCCAAAACTATAGACAAAATTTCACTTATACATATAGATCTGCAATTTTGCAGGTAATTCTGGTTTTAGTGGGATCTTAATCCCCAAAAAGTAAGAATCACTATTTTAGTAACTTACAGTGAAAAAGAATATGAAAACGAATATATGTATGTTCATGTATGAATGAAGCATTATGCTGTACATCAGAAATTGACATGTTGTAAACTGACTGAACTTCTATATATATACACACACACATAAAAAAAGAATCACTGTTTTAAGCACAGATAAGATCCATCTCTTTTATAAGCCTAAACAAATTTTTTTGTTTTTGTGGTGGTCTGGTATCTTGACTTGTACATTAACTACTCTTATCTGAAACAATTCTTTAAACATCAGATAAACCTCCAATATTTTGTGATAACAAGATTTCCCCTGCAGTGTTACATAACCTGTAGGAAGTAGAACAGAGAAAGCACAGTCCTCTGGGATCAACCACATGACTAAAGAGTGTGCTGTTTGTGTTTGCTATTCAAGGTAAAATAAACTTTAAAGAGAAACCAGAACATTTTATTTCAAATTTCTAGCTTACATACTAGGAATTTAATGCCTTCAAATTATACCTAAAAATCACCCTGTTTAAAACCTGTTGTCAATTCTTAATTAGATTGAGAACAATCTTATATTAATTGTAATTATACTTCCCAGAACACTTCATTTAGCATTCAGAGTAACCAGCCCCGTGCTGCTGCTTCTTTGGAACTTCTGCATCACTGGTGGCTGGTGTCATAGGCTTTCTGGGCTGTGCTCACAAGAATTCCCTATTTATAACTGCTTATGACAGCCACATGCCTAAAATGTCACCTACACTGTTTTTCTCATACAGTCAGAACATTGAAATTTCACCAGGAGGGAGAAACTATTTGCAAAAGATGGATCTGATAAAGGACTGTTCTCTGAAATATGCAGAAAACTCTTAAACTTTAGCAATAAGAAAACAAACAACCCGATTGAAAAAATGGGCCAAAGACCTTAACAGACACCTCACCAAAGGAGATATAAGAAATTTTAAAAAAGCATACAAAGAGATGCTTTACATCATATGTCATTAGGGAATTGCAAAATAAAACAGTGAGATACCACAACACAAATACTAGAATGTCCAATTTGGGAGCACTGACACCACCAAATGTTGGTGAGGATGTGGAGCAACAGGAACTCTCACTCACTGCTGGTGGGAATCCAAAATAGTTCAGCCACTTTGGAAGAGAGTTTGGCAGTTTCTTACAAAATTAAGCATACTCTTACCATATGTTCTAGCAATCACCCTCCTTGGTGATTCACCCTCCTCCAAAAGGAGTTGAAATAATGTCCACCCAAAAAATTGCACACAGATGTTTAGAATGACTTAGTCATAACTGCCAAAACCTGAAAGCAACCAAGATGTCGATCAGTAACTGAATGAATAAATAAACCATGGTACATTCAGTGCTGAAAAGAAATAAGCTATCAAGCTATGATAAGACATGGAGGAAACTTAAATGTATATTACTAAGTGCAAGAAGCCAATCTAGAAAGGCTACATGCTGTATGATTCTAACTGACATTCAGGAAAAGGCAAAATTGATTAAATGAATTCTAACATATGCATAGAATGAAATAATCAGCAGCTTTAAAGGAGAATAAGTGAAAGCTAACACTCTAATCTGTTCTTACAAACAATGATCAGTACATATGTGTAAACTAAACAAAAATGTGCAGTATATTGTATGTATGTATTTACATGCAATATAATGTATATGTGCAGTCAAACTAATAATTCTACATAATAAAACTGAAAAAGAAATTTAAAATAACAATAATAAAAAATAATAGTAATAAAAAAATAAATACAAGTATTTTGCAAACATTCTTTAAAAAAGAAAAAAAGAAAGAATGAGTTAGACCTGAATGTATTTTATGGAAAGATAGTTGATAGTTATTATGTGTACATAATGACCAGGCTGAAGACCACATCTTCCCTCCCTCCAAAACATAAGCCTTTAATACCAGAAAAAAGATTTGAGGCTATTTCTGAAAATAAGTATCTACCTCAAAATAAACCCCCCTTTCCAAGACAGTAAACTGACGTTTCTAGGAAAGGACTCATTCTTCCGAAGACCTTGGCTTTTAGAGTGAAGCAAACCTAGTGCAGACTTTCCTTCTTTAAGGAGCAGTTGTGTGTCAGTCAGAGACGTGTAGTCAGTCCTAGACAGTACAGAGGAGACCCACTAATTTATAGGCAAATCTCTGTGGATTGCTAACATTATGGAAAACAGAATTAGTATCAAAAGCAGATCGGTGTCTGGGAGAGTGAATCAGGAAAAAAAATAATGAAAAATGCAAAAGAAATAAATGACAACATGAACAAGATAATTTACATGAACTCAAGATGGAAACCATTTGTCTACAGATTTGACAGATGGGTGAACAGTGACAGTGCAGACCCAATGACAAATGCCATTGTGGAAATGGCACGCCTGCATACTCCACTACATTGCTCTAGAAGAATCAAGAAGGTCCCTGTGTTTAAACTGCATAGATAAGTTATCATTCACTTGAATCTAGCCTCTTAGAAATCCCATTCATGCACCTCCAAATCTTAATTTCAAGAATCATCCTTTACATCTTTGGTACCACATCAATGTTCTGTCTGCCTTTTCTTGTATTTCCACCCCCCTCTCCTGCCCTCCCAAGCAGAAGTCAGCTGGGGAAGGAGACAGAACAGCAGCAGCTGCTTTCTGCAAAGTTTTGGAATTGAATATGCCATTTTCAGAACGTTAGGAGGACCTCAAAAGCCCTCTGGTGGAGCTGTTTCCAGGGCAGAAAAGTCTTTCCCTGCCTGTGGTATTTTGCAAAACAGCTGACGTAGCTTAGCATAAAAGCTTGCACTTTGAGGTCAACAAACCTGGAACCTCACCGCGTCTCTGAGCCTTTGCTTTTTCACCTGTTACCTGGAGTTAGTAACGACCTTCCTCTCAGGGTTTTTATGGACGATGAAGTAGATGAGACTATACATGTGACGGGAGAGTCCCATGAAGTACTATCAGTAACCAAAGCAGCAGTGCGGGTGCCTCGTTTCCCTCCCTTCCTCTAAAAGGCCTTCCAAGACCACAGGTGAGCACCGACTTGCAGGCCCGCTGGCCTGGTTGGCGGCCGACACCCTGGGCCGCTGCTCTGTCCTGAGCTCCTTACTGTCTTTGTCATGTGATCTCCTGAGGGGCTGGTCAGATCCTTCTAAGAATAATGTGTAAAGTACTAATCGCTTCAGAGCAATGGGAAAAGTTCAGAGAGGAGCCACAGGGAAGATGAAAGGGCAGGGGCCTAAAAAACAAAGGGAAATGCAAATCAAAACTGCAATGAAGTATCACCTCACACCTGTCAGAATGGCCAGCATTCAAAAGCCCACCAACAATAAATGCTGGAGAGGGTGTGGAGAAAAGGGAGCCCTCCTACACTGTTGGTGGGAAGGCAGTTTGCTGTAGCCGTGATGGAGAACAGTATGGAGATTCCTCAAAAGACTGAAAATAGACTTACCCTATGACCCAGCAACCCCACTTCTGGGCATACATCCAGAGGGGACCTTAATTCAGAAAAATGCATGCACCCCAGTGTTCATAGCAGCACTATTTACAGTAGCCAAGACATGAATATAACCTAAATGTCCATCAGTAGAAGACTGGATGAAGAAGTTGTGGTATATTTATACAATGGAATACTATTCAGCCATAAACAAGAATAAAATAATGCACCAACATGGATAGACCTGGAGATCATCATTCTAAATGAAGTAAGCCAGAAAGAGAAGGACAAATACCATATGAATACCATATCTGGAATCTACAAAAGTGACACATGCAAACTTATTTACAAAACAGAAAGAGACTCACAGAAAACAAACTTATGGTTACCAGTGGGGGAAGGGGGTGAAAAGGGATAAATTGGGAGTTCAAGATTTGCAGATACAAACTAATATATATAAAATAGATAAACAAGTTCATCCTGTACAGCACAGGGAACTATATTCAATATCTTGTAGTAACTTATGGTGAAAAAGAATATGAAAATGAATGACTGAAGTATTATGCTGTACACCAGAAATTGACACAACATTACAAACTGACTATACTTCAGTAAAAAAATATATATACAGAGAACCAAAAAAAAAAAACAAAAAAAACCAAAAACCACAACCGAAGGGAAAAACCAGAGCAAGTAGGATGGTGGAACCAGGAAAAGGAAAAGCTGGTTACGACTGATAACAGCCTTCAAGTGCCCCTCGGCTATTATGTAAAGTAGAACCATTCAGCCATGTTCTTTTTGGCACTCAGAATTTATCTGCCACCGTGCACCTGGGGACCCACACCCTGCTGACCAAACTGGGCCCAGGAGGAGCAGGACTTAAAGAGATTAGACCTGAATAAAATCCAGAAGCCAAAAAAATAGGAGAGGGGAGAGAAAAGGAACTGCTTCAAACCGGGCCTAAGGGTGATCTTTGCAGCTTAGAGGTGGCCTGTGCCAGGAGGAATTTGGCCCCAGAGCTATCAGAGATCACTGGTTGGTGTTCACAGTTTAACTGTACAGTTTTCATTAGTTGTAGCAACTGGAGTAGAACCGAGAGCAGTTGGCACCTTGGCTGAGGGGTGAGCGGGGCTCCTGCAGGCGCGGTCCAGGACTGAGTCAGTGCCTGGCCCCGCCCGGCCTGCAAGTTCTCTTTTGTCATTGAACACAGGCAGTCATTTGAATAAAAGGGGGAAAAAAAAAAAAAACCCGCTTACTTTCGTATAGAAAAAAATCTCCCACCTCTAGGGGGAAAAAAGTCAGCTTCTGGTGGCGGTGAGGAGAATGAGGAGGTCTCAAAGCCACAGCTCAGAGACAGAACGTGGAAGTTGGCAAGAAATGAAATATCTGGGTGCAGCACTGGTGTGTGGGTGTGGGTGTGGGTGGGTGGGTGGAAGTTCTACAGAGAAGCAGTAAAAGTGTGTGCGCCAGAGGAGAATGATTCAAGTGAGAGGGATTCAATGGCTGAACGGCTGGTGATTTTGTGTGTCTGTGCGGAAAACACCCTCCACGTGATGAAAATGAAGTGCTTCAGTCCTGCTGGAATAGCCAGACCATCTCAGACACATACCCTTGAAATCCAAGTCCATTGCAGTCCTGTGGTCCAAGGGGAGTACCAGGGTGGGCGGAGATCCAGCTCTTCTGAGACTCCACAGTGGAGAAGCATAGTGTACATCCAGCCCTTGGATTCTGGTTAAATAAGATGAAGAATCATGGAGTAGGAATTAGTCACTGAGGTTGTGGAATCATCTGCATCTCTGGGGATCTTTACAAACAGGCTCTATTCTTCTTTGCCTCTGAGCAGTTTAAGTAATTCATGCTTGATTCATACATTTCTGATCCCTCCCTTTACTTCGAGATTTTCAGAGCTTGGGGTGCTCTTTGCCTTGGGCTCTTAAGGAGGAAAATTGGAGCTAGCATGAGGCTGGCAGAGCAGAAAGCAGCTTTTTTCCCCACATGTTACACTTAAGACAAGTCCAAACATCAAGAAACACTTAATTATAAACATTAAGAAACACCTAATTGGGGCGGTGGGGATAGCGCAGTGGTAGAGCACGTGCTTAGAGTCCTGGGTTCAATCCGCTGTACCTCCATTAAAAATAAATATAAAATAAATAAATAGCCCTAATTACCTCTCCCCTCCCCAAAAAGAAACACTTAGTGATATTATTATCATAAAAGATGACATGGATTCGAGACCGAGACCACAGCCTTTAGGGGAGGATAACATCTGAGAGCCTGCAGTGTAAATTAGAGCGACCATCTTAACCCTGTTGAAAGTCTTGCAGCTGCTAAATTATGACGTTATGCAAAAATAGGTGGGAAGCAAACAGCTTTTGCTGCTAATTCCATTTTGATTAGATTCTGATGCTACCTGTGTTGAGTTGGATGTCTGGACTTGTGTTTTGAAATGTTGAACTTCCTGTAATTCACTGAAGAAAATAAATTCCCTTTCCTTTTCCTTTTTTTTTTTTTCTTTCCTGTAATCGTAATGTCACTAGTAAAATAAGACAATACTGCCTCTATCCACAGGTGGACTTGCAGTTTTGTTTTGAGTTTGCTGCCTTACCGGTGAGGAATGCAAAGAACTTTCAACTCCAAATTTCATTACAAAAGCTCTTCTTGTGAGTAGTGATTTCCTAGTAAATATCCATATGCAATTTCAAACTTTTCCGCTTATTAGTCCACAGCGATTCTAGTTCTTTCTAAAAGTATCCAAAACCTTGTATGGGTCTTATTGTGGTTCACTTGGAAAGTGCAAGTTTCAGTATTATTCTAGGTTCCTTCTTAGAGAGCATCTGGTAATGTTTTCTTTCAGACTAGAAATAGGTACGGATAACCCTTGTCTTTCCCCATTTAGGAGACTGGGAAGATGTGAGGGTCAAACAGGAGGGGGAGGGGATTTATCCTAAGAGGGGGGCACAGAGCACGTGAGGCATTCCAGAGAGAGGAGGTGAAAGGGACAGGCAGACCTGAGCGGGCCAGAGTGAAACAGCTGGAAGGTCATGGCACTGTCTCTGCAGGAAAGGGCTGGGCAGCGGGCTCTCTGAGACTGCTCAGACTTGAAGTCTGTGGTTTCGACTTTAGAACTACCTCCCACCAGCCCCCTGGCCTCATCAGCACCGCGGGGCTGAGACAGAGGGCTGCCTCCATCCAGGCTGGAAGCAGACATCACACGGACGCCCCTGTACAGACGGAAAGGCAGAATCCAGCACATCTGTAAGGTGTCCTTGGTGATTTCCTTCTGGGAGGGGACTCTGGAATTAATTAGAAGTGTTGAGGAATTTGTTCCCAGGCCCGGGAGAGGACTGTCCCCCAAATTTTCAAATCAGAAATAATCTTTAGGAAACCAACTTTTCATTTCTTCTTTGAACTTATATGTGTATGTACACATATAAGTATACTTATATGTATACACACACACACACACACACACACACACACACACACACGGAGGCAAAACATAAACTTAATTTAATCCAAAAGAATTGATCAGATAGTCTGATTTATTCAACTTGAAACAAAAATACCTTTTAACAGTCATCCATGCCATTGTGAAGTACATACCTTTAAAATCTTGGTAGAGCTTCTTGGAGTACCTAAACTTGCTTGTGATTAGCCAGATTTCCTGATCATTTCAAAGCCTCTGTAAAGGAGATTTTTTTAAATGTAGAGGTTCTGATATATTGTGAATACTATAAATGCCAAGTCTTTTCATTATATTCCTTCTGATATAATGGAGAGGAAATATCTTCCAAAAATCTTGGGAAAAAAATAGAAGTAAATATGAACAAATTGAATTTTTATTTCCAAGAATCATTTTTTAAAAATAGTGAGAGAACATTAACTACCTGGGGTTTAAGTGCTTTTCATTTCGTGATTTTGTCATTTAGAATTTGAAGCATATTTAAAGGACAGAAAGAGTACAGTGAACTTCCCTCCTCTCACCCCCGGAGTTAACAGTTACCAGGCCTCTCCTGCCTCTGATTCACCCATCCCTGGTCTTCCTTTTTTGGAAGTTTATTTGGAAGCAAAACCCAGTCACTGAGAACCCATCTCATACACATTCTTTGGTGTAAGTTTTTAAAGATATGGGTATTTTCTTGTACAGTCACAATGCCATTATTACTCTCAATAAAAGTAACATTTTTTTCCCTTAATATTATCTCATGCTCAAACCATAATAGATTTCCCTGGTTGGCTCCAAAAAAAGGTGCATTTTTTTACAGTTGGTTTGTTCAAATGAGATCCCCCAAATGCCCTTCATCACCTGTGGTTACTCTGTCCTGCCAGTCTTTTACAATCTATAGTAGTAATTCCTCGCCATTTTTTCCCCTCTAGTTACGAGCTTACTGAAAAAGTTAGGCCAGTTATCCTGTGGCAATATTTATTTTTTAGGTATATTGGTTAAAGTTTAAATAGTAGTATAGTGCCTCCTACACTGCTTGGTACTTCACTAAATAAATAATTGAAGCCCTCAGAGTATCTATTTCACTCCAGTTTACAAATGAAATAAAATAGAATAGGCTTCTTGTGAATTTGCCAGATTTATCTACACTTTCCCCTTATAAATAAGTTTCTTTCTAAGGGAGCTATAGAGAAATAAATGATACTTTATGATTATCATTAGGTTTTAGAAAATGTTCCTATTTTGGTGGACCGGCAGGTTAAACAGTGAGTGGACTAGGCTGTAATTACTGTAGTCATCATTCTTGCTTTACTATTATTAATGTTCTTGATGGTGGCTCTCATTTCTCTAACCCAGAGTAGATGTTAGGAGTTTGCTAAGCACTTTTCATATACCATCTCCAAAATCTGCAAGGGAGGGGGTCATTTTACAGAATTTTGTAGAATGATTTTTAAACATTTGTTTTCATTGAAATATAATTTATTTACAATTTTGGGTTGGTTTCAGGTGTACAGCAAAGTGATTCAGTTATACATATACATATATTTTAATATTCTTTTCCACTATAGCTTATTACAAGATAATGAATATAGTTTCCTGTGTTATATGGTAGGTCCTTGTTGTTTATTTTATATTTAGTGGTGTGTATCTGCTAATTCCAAACTCCTAATTTATCCCTCCTCCCACCCCTTGCCCCTTTGGTAACCATAGTTTGTTATCTATGTCTTTGAGTCTATTTCCAGTTTGCAAATAAGTTCATTTGTATTTTTTTTAGATTCCACATATAAGTGATATCATATGATATTTGTCTTTCTCTGTTTGACTTACTTGACTTATGACAATCTCTAGATCCATCCATGTTGCTGCAAATAGCATTATTTTATTCTTTTTTATGGCTGAGTAGTATTCCTTTGTGTATATACACTACATCTTCTTTATCCAGTCATCTGTCAATGGACATTTAGTTTGCTTCCATGTCTTGGCGACTGTAAAAAGGGCTGCTGTGAACATTGGGATGCATATACCTTCTCAAATTAGAGTTTCCTCCAGATATATGCCCCAGAGTGGGATTGCTGGATCATATGGTAAGTCTATTTTCAGTTTTTAAGGAATATCCATACTGTTTTTCATAATGGCTGCACTAAACTACATTCTCACCAACAGTGTGGGAGGGCTCACTTTTCTTCACACCCTCTCCAGCATTTATTATTTGTAATGATGGCCATTCTGACTGATGTGAAGTGATACCTCATTGTAGTTTTGATCTGCATTTCTCTAATAATTAGTGATGTTGAGCATCTTTTCATGTGCCTGTTGGCCATCTGAATGTCTTCTTTGGAGAAATGTCTATTGAGGTCTTCTGCCCATTTTTTTTTTATTGGGTTGCTTTTTTTTTTTTTTTTTTTTTTTGATATTAAGCTGTATGAGCTGTTTGTATATTTTGGAAATTGATCCCCTGAGAATTTTATGGAGAGATTTCAGCCCGGACTTGTGTAACTGAACGCTCGTAATCTTAACAACTTCATGTCCCCTACCTGCATGTGTTTTGTTATTGTTCACTTGGACTGCTTTTTCAGGTTATCCCATTAATGCTTCTTTCCCCCTAAATCAGTTGTTTTAGAGGCGAAAACTTTCTTTTTCCCAGCTCTATACCACGACTCTTACCTACCCACTCTGTGATCACGAAGCTGATGTTGTGACCATTAGACAGTGCCAACTCAGCTAGTGGAGGGTGATCAGTCTTAACAATATTTTCATTGTTTAGACAGCCCAATGTTCAATGTATCAATTTTTCTTCTCTCTGAATTGACGAACTTTGGCTTTTTATTTGACTGTCACGTCTTTTTTCTCCACGAGCTTATTTCTGTTGGAGGCTTTGCATGGAAGTTTTCTTGGTGTGTCTTATACAACAGAGATATTACCTTTCGGATGCTTTTCAGTATTGTAGCTTTCCACGTCTCAGTGAAAGATAAAATTACATTTACATTAGGATTTCTCATCTGATATAAATAATCTATAGAAAGTGTTTTAAGTATTTATTACTATAATAAAGACTACTATATGGAGTCATATTAATGTTTATTATTGGATATAGTTTAATGTCAACTTAAATTTGACATAAATCTGGATTCTGAGAGCTTCCTTTTCCCCTGGTAGTTTTAGACATGCCTCAACTGCTGTTTGCATGAGGCCACTTTCCTTCATGATTTTGAGGATATTACTCAGGGTGAGAGTCATCAAACAAACCTTGGAGATGTTTGTCATCTTCCAGTTTAGGCTTTCTGTTGCTTTGATTTCAGCTCGTGTCAGGTTCAGTTAAATCCCATGAGCAAGGAGACGTCACCCTGTCCCCTGTCAGCACCACGGTGTAATCACTTAGATGCTCTCTGAGTGTCTTCAAACGTTGCCAGAGGCTGCTGATGGCATCTCTGTGACTCAGCTGCACTTTCCGTAGGCGAATATATTCTATATGAATGGTCCTGATGGGGAGCACTTCAGGGCAGCACCAGTGCCTTCCTCAGCTCCACTGGGACCTTACTCAAGCCACTTCGGTGATACCACCAATGGAGTAATGACACAGCTATTGAACATGTTCCTTGTCCATGTTTTCTCGGTTTAATTTAGCTGGGCAAGACAGCCAGAGCTGTTTCACTTCTGAGTGACATTCTGGGGTTATCCTTATACTGAGCAAAACAGAAAGGTGGGCTGAGTTCAGAAGGCACAGGCCTCTGGTGTGGCTCAGGGATTACCTCAGGCTGGTCACTAAAACATCACGAAAAAAACTGGAGTTGAGGAACATATCGCCCAAGGAGCAATTCCGCTGCCCAAAGAGCTAGGGAGATAAAGGACTCACAAGGGACTCAGCCACGAATACCTGAGATGCCTTTCTACAGATCTTTCTTGTGTCTCTTCACCCCTGTTCCTAGCACAAGCCAGGAACAGGCACTTCTAAGGGGCTACCAGCTCAGTGGCCACGATATGTGAGGCAAGCACTTTATCTGCATGATTTCACTCGATTTTTCGCAATGACCACATGAAGTAAGTACTAGGGTCCCCATTTTAAAAATGATGAAAAAATGCTTATAGCAGTAGGACTCTGATGTCCACAAACTGTTAATGTCCTCACTGGGTTTAGAACAGAAATTGAGAGTTAGCATTTAGAGTGTTTGTAGCGCATTACTAAGATATTTCTACTGTATTTTGCAACAGTGTCGGTCCAAAATAGATTGGAAATAGCCAGGAAGGAAGGAAGGAAGAGAGAGAGAGACTGATCTTTCCCATAAACAGCTTGAGAAATATGGGCTTAGACATTTAATAATTAGTCCAAAGTTGCACATCAGGTAAGTGTGAGAACCAAGACTTACACCCTCTCTTGGCTTCAAAGCCCTTGCTCTGTGTTTAGAATGACCCTCACTATCTCCCAGTTGGATGATGATGAATAAAGAAAGAAACAAACCAGCAATCTGATGATAATTTGTCACTATTCTTAGGCAATTCGGGGACTCAGATTTCAGAACTTGGGGGATTGGAGTAAGAAGAGGAGATTTCACAGCAAAGCCAAGATTCTGGCTCCTCTGTTGTCACCACCACCAACATCTTGTTGTCCATAGTCCATGTGCTTAATGTGAATTATCCTGAAAACCCAGGACAACTCGGGGAGACAGGTACTCTTTGGCTCTGCAGCAGCAGAGCCAGGATGCAAAGAGGACGCAGCTGACACCAAAGGCTGGGCATTTAACCATTTTTCCGCACTTTCCCACCCATAACACATGCAGATTCATGAGGATGTCTGGGGTGGCACTAGGGCTTATTTGTGAAAAATGGGGACTAGGGGTTGAAACTAACTGGGTTTGAATTTGGTTCAAGAGCTGTGTAATCTTAGACATGTTTCTTAATCTTTCTGTGCTTCAATTACCATGTCTGTAAAATGGAGATTTTTTTTGAGACCTGCCTCAAAAGTTTATGGTAAGAATTAAATTTTCAGAAATGCATAATGCTTAGCACAGAGTGTTCAAGAAATTGTTGCTATTGGTAATACTATTAAAATTATATGTCAGTACTTTTCAGGTTAACACAAGAGTTTAAAAATGTAGTATTGTAGTTTGTGGATTTTGACGTCTAACACGCCATACAGAAGCAAAATTCACCTAGTACATCCTTTCCATTTGCTAGGGTGACATGATCTTTAATTTAGGTTTCTCATTTGACTAAATTGCTGCTCTTTTGAATATTTCCGTTCTAAGAACGGACGCTGCAGAAACCAGCACCTGCAACACTGCCCAGCGTGTAGTAGGTGCTCAGTGAATATCCGTGGAGCAAATGCATCTTATTGGAGAACTTGCTCCTGGCTAGTAATCTTCCTTTCAATCACATTTAAGCCTGCCTTTTAAACTATGTATCCTTAAAAGAAAAGTGAACCTTCACTGTTTTTCCACTAAAAAGCTGTATCATGGAGGGGAGGGTAGAGCTCAGTGGTAGAGTGCGTGCTTAGCATGCACAAGGTCCTGGGATCCATCCCCAGCACCTCTGCCGAAAAATAAATAAATGAACTTAACTACCTCCACCCTGCAAAAAAAATTAGCAAAAAATGTAAATAAATAAATAATTTTTTAAAAGCTGTATCATGCCACTTTCTGTATTTCTCTGCATTAAGCAGAAAAGAGCAGCCCCAGGCTGCAGGCCTGGGTGTCTTCTGGAGGTGAGTGGCCCGCTGCCTTCCGGGGCCAACTTCCTGCCTCGGGGACAGGAGTGCCAGGTGCACAGTCCCGTCCAGCCTCTGAGTCACGGTGACATTGGCCTGAGTCAGGCTCCCGGCACTGGACCGGCCTGTCGGATTCCGCCCGGACCTGCTCCACAGTCCGCGCTGGAGAGGAGGGGAGCGGCTCCCGGGGTAGGAGTGCCTCGCTGCTGCTCAGAGGCTCCCTGGTGCCCTCCCCGATGGCCTCCTCCGGCAACTCCGCAGCCCTCCCAGCCTCTCCCGCCCCTTCTGCCCCAGCTGTTCATTGACCGACCTCTCCCCACCTCCTTGCAGGGATTCCAGACTCTCAGTAGTGCCTCTCTTCTGGCTTCACTGGGTTTTTTGGGGTTACAAACTTAAGAAAGACATTGATGTTTGAGTAAACCAAATATATTATTCCCGTTGACATAATATGACTGTGCGACTCCACAAATCTGTGGCCCATAAATTCCTCATCTTTGAAATGATAGGTTTGAACTTGTGTTTCTGATGCTGGAATCTGATGCCCTGAGAATCTGATTTTGTTGGTCCAGGTGAGGCCTGGGAATCTAGAGTCTTAAAAACTCCCCATGTCCAATGTAGTTTGGTGCAGCCATTATGGAAAAAAGTATGAAGATTCCTTAAAACATTGAAAGTAGACTTGCCCTATGATCCAAATCCTATGATCCACTCCTGGGCATATATCTGGAGGAAAGTAATTCAGAAATGTACACGCACCCCAATGTTCACAGCAACACTATTCACAATAGCCAAAACATGGAAGCAACATAAATGTCCATTGACAGATGACTGGATAAAGGAGTTGTGGTATATTTATACAATGGAATACTACTCAGCCATAAAAAATAAAATAAAGCCATTTGCAGCAACGTGGATGGACCTGGAGATCATCATATTAAGTGAAGTAAGTCAGAAAGAGAAAGACAAATACCATATGATATCACTTATATGTGGAATCTTAAAAAAAAAAAGGACACAAATGAACTTGTTTACAAAACAGGGACAGACTCATAGACAGAAAACAAACTTATGGTTACCAGGGGGAAAGGGGATGGAAAGGATAAATTGGGAGTTTGAGATTTGCAGATACCAACTCTAATTACTGTACATAAAATAGATAAACAACAAGGTCCTACTGTATAGCACAGGGAACTATATTTAATAGCTTGTACCTATATTCAATGCCTATAATGGAAAAGAATATGAAGATGAATATACATATAAATGTATAAAAGAATCACTGTGCTGTGCCCCACAAATTAACACAATGATGTAAATCAACTATAATCAATCAAAAAAAAAAAAAAAACCAAGAAAAAGAAAAAGAAAAACTCCCTATGTCGTTTGGATGGGCAGCCAGATTTGCCCATCATTGCACTAGATTATTTCCAAGGCCTTTCTAACGCTAAAATTCTGTGAATCAAGATTTTTTTTTCAATCAAATGCTTTTGAGTCAGAAAAGGAATTTATTAACTATATAGGTTTAGATGGATGACAAAAAGGTAGAAATATTCTCATAATTTTATTTATGGCAAAAATGAAATGTTTATATATATATTTAAACCAGGTTCACCTGGGCCACTGCAGAACAGTTTGTGTTTAAGCATGACATGTCTAAGTATGAAATGTTATCCTGAAAAATTCCACACTGAACGGAAGTCCCAGGTCAGAGCCCAGCGCTCCGTGGCCTCTCACCACTTGGCAGGTCCAGGGTCCTGGGAGAGAACGTGGTGGAGTCGCTGGGTCAGCAGGATTTGAGTCCTCCCAGGCCATTTGCAGCCACAGCCACAGCCAAGTTCATTGTGAGCAGCAGCACTTCCTGCCTTGCTTGTGAGCTATGAGCTGTGTCAGGAAATAAATTTTGTCCAGATCAAGTTTGTGGGCTGAGCCCTTTGCTGAGAAAGCTGCATTATCTATGGCATCAGTGACAAGGCCAAAAGCAAGAAATATGCTTGAATTGGTTCCCTCAGAAGTATGCAGAAGAAGGCAGGGAGGCCAGGTGTTTCCTTCCTAAGTGACAGGGGGCCTGGGAACAATGGGTGGGAGGAACGACTTTGAAAGATCCACTCAGCCTGCTTTCTCTGTGCCCAGGGATTCTGTGAAGTCCTGTGAGGGCACTGTGCCCTCATGATTCGAGAACAGATCATGGGGTATAATTGATGCTCAATAAACATTAAACAAATACATGGATCAGACAATTCTGATAATCTGAAGGCTGCTATCTGCAGAGAGCTATCTTAGGAAAAACCCTACTAATTATAAACTCAAAAAAGTCAGAGATTGGGTCTTATTCACTTTATCGGGCTTGGCAATGTTATCAGTAAACACTTGTTGAAATGAGTTGGCCAAGAGCTCTTCTATTTGGGGGAAAAAGTAAGGTAACATGGGAGCTGGTGGCGAAGGTTACAGAAGTCCATGTGGATATCACAAACCCAGCATTTCTCAATCATTTACTTGCTTCATTGATGGCACATGAGTAAACAAAATGGCACCTAACTGTCGATGGTAATACTTACTGCATAAGAGAAACAGCATTCTTCGAGGTAATGGGTTTATGGACATGAAAATGACAGCTCTGTGGACAAAACACTGAGTGATCTATCACAGCGAAAAACTGCATTGCCCTAATTCAACAGGGAATGTCTTAAGTTATGAGGTGTTCATGCACTTACACTTTCAATTAAAATCACGTTTTCAGAAACAGTGAAAAAACATTTACTGTCGTGGAGGCATTTATAGATGTTAAATCAAAAGGCGAGGGAGGCAGAAACTGTTGATTCCTACCCATTCTGTCTCCCTCCTCCCTCCTAACAACACTATTTAAAAAAAGAAAATTATTGAAGTGTAGTTGATTTACACTGGTAGTTTCAGGTGTACAGCAAAGTGATCCAGTTATACATATACATGCATATATATTTTTTTTTCTTTTCTGAATCTTTTCCATTATATGTTATTATGAAAAATGGAATATAGTTCCCTGGGCTCTACAGTAAGTCCTTGTTGTTCACCTATTTTATGTACAGTAGTGTGTATGTGTTAATCCCCAACCCCTAATTTATCCCTCCTTGTCCTTTCCCCTTTGGTAATCATAGTTTGTTTTCTATGTCTGTGAGTCTGGTTTTGGTCTGTAAATAGAATTTGTATTTTTTCTTAGATTCCACATATAAGTGACATGATATTTGTCTT
This sequence comes from Camelus bactrianus, assembly GCF_048773025.1. NCBI lineage: Eukaryota > Metazoa > Chordata > Mammalia > Artiodactyla > Camelidae > Camelus > Camelus bactrianus. Next base: position 9,658,835 of record NC_133573.1, read on the forward strand.
TCTCTGTCTCTTACTTCACTCAGTATGACAATCTCCAGGTCTATCCATGTTGCTGCAAATGGCATTATTTCATTCTTTTTTATGGCTGGGTAGTATTCCATTGTATAAATATACCACATCTTTATCCAGGCATCTGTTGATGGACATTTAAATTGTCTCCATGTGTTGGCTATTGTAAATAGTGCTACTGTGAACATTGGGGTGCACAACACCATTTTGTTGGTATTTCTGTTCTCTGCAGGGCTGTGTGTTTCAGGGAGCTGGCTGGCCCTGCAGAACCAATCGTCAGTGGTCATGAAGCCCCCTTGCCAGTGGTAGGTTGCGGCACATGGGTCTGCACATGACGTGATGTTTGCACGTGGCCGCCACCACACAGCCAGCCTGGGCTGAGCTGACACCCAGGAGAAGACAGGAAGATGGAAAGGCCTAGATTTGGGGCAGAGGGTGGGGGTGCTGATCTGCTGGTCCCTCAACCTTAGTGTCATCCCTGTAGGTCAGTGGCCAAAAGTCTGTTTGCCAAACGCCTCCCCACTGTAATTCCCCGTGTGGCCAATTTGCTGAATTTACTCACTTATTTTAGCTATCTAGATTTAGTTGACTGATTTTCACTTGGTCTTCATAATAGCACTTAAGGAACATTAAATTTGCCTCAGTCCCAGTTTCTTGTTGCTATAACTTGAGACTGACTTTTAGTGAATTGTCCTGCTTAAGAAGTCACCTTGTTGCTGGACTTAGGTGAGGCGAGTCAATTAACTCTTTTTATTTAAGCCAAATGAATACTGAGTCCTGGTTTGCTCTTACTTGCAACTAAAAGTGTACGAATAGTTGTAGGTTGAGGGAGAGACAGAGGGAGAGAGAATCGTGTCTCACTCGTTTCTGGGTTGTAGGAATGCAAGTGTGGCTGATTCGTGCATTGATTATAGCAATCTGCACTTTTCTATATTTTTCAATTTTAAAAATAATGGACATGTCTTGCTACAATGAATAAATTGGCAAATTATTCTTTTAAAATATTTTTTGTCCAACTATTTTATTATTAAAAATTGTTTTTAATTTGGGGGGCAGGTAATTGGGTTTATTTATTTATCTATTTATTTATTAATGGGGGTACTGGGAAGTGAACCCAGGACCTCCTGCATGCTAAGCATGTGCTCTACCACTGAGCTGTACCCCCACCAAATGTGGCAAACTATTCTTAAAAACTGGGTTAAGTGCTATGAATGGTGCAAGTGCTAATCTCAGAGAATTGTAAAACCACTGAGAATTTGCATCAAGTTAAGGTTTGCAGAGGTGTGTGGGCGGGGAAGGCTTCCCAAAAGAGAGACAACTGAGTTAATTCAAAAAGGATCAGTCAGAGGAGGTGTGGGCTAGGACCTCTGACTCCATTGATCCTGGTTTGGTTGGGGAGGCCTGGGGGAACACTTTCAGAATATTTATTATCTCCTCTAGGCTTTATGACTTTCAAATACACAATCTCCTGTCACCATCGCATCGATCTGGGAAGCAGGTATCATTATCTCCATTTGATAGAGGTCAGGACCGAAGCTGCAAAGCTCATGCAATGAACAAATGTTAGAGCTGCGATTTGAACACAGGTCTGACATTAAACACCACGGGCCCTCACCAGCAAGCTTCTCAGGGGTGGAAAGTCATAGAAATATTAGTGCTGCAGGGACCGTTGGGACGAACTGGCTGTGAGAGTGCGTAGTTACAACCCGACTCAAAGCACTTCAGCAAGAGCGGGATTTATCGCCTTCCGCAGCGAGGAAGTCTGAAGAGAGCAGATCCAGCATCAGGCTTGGCTGTATCCAGGGGTTAAGGTTGTGGCCGGAAGGGAAAACATCTCCCCTACAAAATGAGAGAGTGTCCCAAGACTCAGAGGGGACCATAGGAAAGACACCTGTGTGATGTCGCTTCTGTTGTCCCCCGACCTGAGGCCCCAGAGAAGCAGCTTCTCAAAGTGAACACGTAACCTAGGTGCCAGTGGCCCAAACACCCGTCCAAACATTTGTGAAAAGGATCTGCATCATTTTGGGTCTGTTGTTTCTATCCCCCTGTCGTCCATCCTTAAAAGAATCACTTTGCCTAAGAAGTCTGCACACAGCTACTTGTTCTTTGTTTCCAAGACAGAGGAGGCTCACTCATACTTCCTGTCTTCCGGCAGGAAAGCACCCGGGCCATGGGGTGACCTTCCAGTGTCAGGCCTCCATCCACACTGGGTAGAAAATGCCTGCTTTTCAACTCAGTGTGGAATATTTGTGGTTTAGAGACTTCTGGTGATACCATTGCTTCAAGAAAGGGGAGCATCTCTTTGCTTTTTCCTCTACTCGGTCCCTCGGTCAGACATGGACCATTTTTTTTTTTTCTACAAAAGATCAAGGAAGACATATTTTTAGCTTTGCAAACCATATGGTCTCTGTGGCAACAAGTTGCCCGCAGTCATAATTCAAAAGCAGCCGTGGACGATATGTAAACAAAGGCATGGCTGTGTTCCAGTAAAATTTCATTTTCAGAAACAGGAAGTAGGCCAGCGTTGGTTTATAGGCCTTGATGTGCTAGCCTGAAGCACTGATTTTTTTTTTCTCATTGCTGATTAAAAGCACCATTTTTTAAAACCTATGACAGAGCAAGAGCTTTTCACATTTTACGTGGGTGTGTTCTGTTTTTGTTGTTTTGATGATTAAACAAAGAGATTAGCCTGAAATAGGAATTATTATTACCTGCTTTGTGCTTCTGTTCATTCCAGAAAAGGAATAATCTTATCAAGGCATGTAGCTTAAAATTTTTAAATTAAGAAAACCATTTTAATAGAGAAAGAAATTGAATGTTGTAAAACCTTGCATTCCAAATGTAAATCTGATTAAGAGAAAGAGCTATGTGATCTGGACTCTGAGTCGCTGGAGTGATCATAAATTTGAGGGACCAATAAAATTATAATTTCCTTACTGTGGAGGGGAAGTTGACTGATGAAATAATTGAATAGCTGTGATTTTAAATCTCTAGAAATTCCTGCCTGATGACAGATGTAGAGTTCAAAACTTGTTTACAGATTGTACTTGACTTTTTTTTTAATAGATAACACTTATTTTTGTAGATAACAAATACTTAGACTAACAGAAACTTTTAAAATTTATTAATATACAGCTTTAAATGTACACACTATCTCATTTCAACTTAGTTTTGGTGATTGCTGTGATTGTTTTTCTTATACCATGGCAAAAACAGCCTCAAAAATAGAAACTTGGGTGGCGGGGAGGGAGAAATTAAGATTTTGGGATTAACACATACACACTACTGTATATAAAATAGGTAAACAACAAGGACCTACTGTGTAGCACAGGGGGCTACATTCAATAGCTTGTAATAACCTATATTCTTTGATCTTTTCCATTATAGGTTATATAGGTTTTATATATATATATATATGATAATTGAATCACTTTGCTGCAACACAGCATTATAAATCAACTGTACTTCAAACAAACAAAAATAGATGCTTAACTCACAAGTACACTGTAACCTCCGGAACGAGGTGTGTTGGGCATCATTATCCTTCCTTTCAGACGTAACACAACGTCAAGGTCCGGGAGGTAACCTGACTCTCCTCAGGTCACACATCTAGTGACCGGCACAGCCAGAACCAGAATCTAGATTTTTGGACTGCAGGCCCATACTCTTGGATTCCACCGTATTTATCAAACTGCCCTCACTGACATGCAGACTTTTCTACCCCTCAGTTGTTTTACAGATTTTTTTTTAAAAGGTGACTAGAAGAACAAATGATTTCAATTGTCAGCTGCAACTTAGAACCACTGTTTGACAATCACAATAAAGAAAATAACACATGTTTTGGGCAGATCACTTATATCTGTAGAATGAAGGGGTTTCAGGCTGTGCTCTGTGGATTCCTAAAATCTCAGGTGGACCTCAGAAATCAGGCGTTCTTAAAGATGCTTAAGCTCTTCCACGATCAATGTCATGTGCTTGTCCCAATGATAAAAAGTTAGTCTGTCCAAGAAGGCTATGTACTAGTTTTAATATTTTCTTTTTTTATATGAGTGATCTCTGTACACTCTTATTTGAAAATACATTACTTTGCTAAATAATTTACTAGGCTAGATAATTTTTCCTCCCAGCCTTCACATTTTGTGATACTCTGATTTAAGAGTCAAATCTATATCTGAAGGTGAAAAAGATGTGACGAGGAAAGCAAAGAATTATATTGTTTTAAAAGAAAAACAATTTTGGGGGAGGGTAGAGCTCAGTGGCAGAGCTCATGCTTAGCATGCACGAGGTCCTGGGTTCAAGCCCCAGTGCCTCCATCAAAAAAAAAAAAGAAAAGAAAAGAAAAGAAAAGCAATTTTGATTATTCCCAAACATGGATGATTTTGATAAATTCTATCCTGCCTCTGACCCACAATCAATAGCCTTCAAGCTATTCCACAGTTTTAGAGTAACTTAAATACGCAGTACGTGCTTCACAAATATGACATGTTAGTTGAGTGAGTGAGTGAGTGAGTGAGTGCCTCGGGAGGGAGGGTGTCAGGACCACAGCGCTAAGTGTTACATTAGGACCAGTGCAGCCAGATCCCGCTCTGGAAGCCAAGCTTCCATTCCCACTGCCCAGTGTTTTGTTCCTTTTATGAATATTTTTTATTGTGACAAAAGAGGCCTAACAGAAAAGTTACCATTTTGACTGTCTGTCAGCACTTCCATGGCACTAAGTACATACACATCAGGGCAGCCATCACTGCTGCCCATCACCAGAACTTTGTCTTCTTCTCCACCGAAAACTCCATCCCCATTAAACACTACCTCCCATCCTCCCCTCCTTCCAGGCCTTGGAAGGTATCATTCTCCTTTCTGTCTGTGAATTTAGATACCTCATATAAGTGGAATGACACAATGTTTGTTCTCTTCTGTCTGGCTTATTTCACGTAGCATTTTGTCTTCAAGCTTCATCCATGTTACAGCGTGTGTCAGAATTTCATTCCTTTTTAGGGCTGGATAATGTTCCACTGTTCTTTAATCAAAGCAGTATGGTACTGGCACAAAAACAGAAACATAGATCAACGGAGCAGGATAGTAAGTCCAGAAATAAACCACAAACTTATGGTCAATTAATCTGTGACAAAGGAAGCAAGAATATATGATGGAGAAGACAGTCTCTTCAATAAGTGGTGCTGGGAAAACTGGACAGCTACCTGTAAAAGACTGAAATTAGAGCATTCTCTAACACCATATATAAAAATAAACTCAAGATGGATTAAAGACTTAAATGTAAGACCTGATACTATAAAACTCCTATAGGAAAACATAGGCAGAACACACTCAGACATAAATCACAGCAGTATATTTTTGAACCAGCTCCTAGAGTAATGGATATAAAAGCAAAAATAAACAAATGGGATCTAATTAAACTTAAAAGCTTTTGCACAGCTAAGGACATCATCAACAAAATGAAGACAGTCAACAGAATGGGAGAAAATATTTGCAAATGATGCAACTAACAAGGAACTAATTTCCAAAATATACAAACAGCTCATACACCTTAATACCAAAAAAAAAAAAACCCAAACAAACAAGCAACCCAATCAAAAAATGGGCAGAAGACCTAGACATCTCTCCAAAGAAGACATACAGATGGCCAACAAGGACATCAAAAGATGCTCAACATCACTAATTGTTAGAGAAATGCAAATCAAAACTACAATGAGGTATTACCTCACACCAGTCAGAATGGCCATCATTAAAAAGTCCACGAACAATAAATGCTGGAGAGGGTGTGGAGAAAAGGGACCCCTCCTACACTGCTGGTGGGAATGTAAATTGGTGCAGCCACTAGGGAGGACAGTATGGAGATTTCTTAAAAAACTAAAAATAAACTTAACATATAATCCAACAATCCCACTCCTGGGCATACACCTGGAGAAAAATATAATTAAAAAAGACACATGCACCCCAATATTCACAGCAGCTTTATTTATAATAGGCAAAACATGGAAACAATCCAAATGTCCATTGATAGATGACACACATACACATACATACAATGGAATACTACTCATCCATAAAAAAGAATAAAATAATGCCATTTGCAACAACATGGATGGACCTGGAGATCATCATTCTAAGTGAAGTAAGCCAGAAAGATAAAGAAAAATGCCCTAGGATATTGCTTATATGTGGAATATGAAAAAAAAAAAGACACAAATGAACTTATCTACAAAACAAAAACAGATTCACAGTCATAGAGAACAAACTTATGGTTACCAGTGGGTAAAGGGGGTGGGAAGGGATAAATTGGGAATTCAAAAATTGTACCTCTTGGGGAGTGATGGAAATGTTAGCTATCTTGATTGTGGTAGTGGTTTCATTGGTGTCTATGTCTATCAAAATTCATCAAATTGTACATTTGAAATATGTATAGTTTACTGTACAAGAACCATACAATAAATAACATAATAATAAATGTGTTAAAAATTCCACTGTTCTCCACTGAATGTGTATATTACATTTTGTTTATCCGTTCATCCAACAACTGGGGTGTTTACAGCTGTTGGCTCTTGTGAATCACGGTACTACAAACATGGGTGTACCAACATCTTTTCCAGTGCTTGCTTTCAGTTCCCCAAAGGATATACCCAAATGATATACCCAGAAGTTGACTTGCTGGGTCCTATGGAAATTTTGTTTACTTTTGTAGGAAACACCATGCTGTTTTTCATAGCGTGGTGCTTTTTCACATTCCCATCAGCAATGCACAAAGGTTCCAATTTCCTTGCATCCTCATCAGCACTTGTTATTTCCTTCCATCCTTCCTTCCTTCCTTTCTTGCTTCCTTCCTTCCTTCCTTCTTCTCTCTTCCTTTCTTCCTTTCCTTTTTTCCTTTCTTTTCTTCCTTCCTTTCTCTTTCTTCCCTCCCTTCCATCTTTTTAAAAAATAATAGCCTTTGTAATGGGTGTGGCCTGATTAGTTTTTAACAGAGTGAGAAACTGAAGGACAAAAGGGGTAAAATGAGCATGAGAATCCAGTAACATTAAAGCAAAACCAGAGCAACTCAGAGACTTCATCCAAGTACAGCTGCTGGAGAAGCCCCCGGCCACATCCCGTCTTGGGTTTTCCCCAGGGAGCTCAATACACTAATAAGAAAGCAGAGGCACATGGATCATGTCCTCTGTCAAATATGCCATGATTTCAATCCGTTGTTCTCTGGAGCCATAGATAGGATGCCCGGGTGAAATGATCTTGTATAAAGTTCTTTGGACACAATGTTAACTGTTTTTTTGGAAAGACCCTAAGATGGATAGATTGCTTCCCAAATCCTTCTTTTGTACCAAGTATACTCTTGAGCTCCAAATATATTGATGGCAAGTGAAGAGAATAAAACAAAATAAAAGAATTCTGAAAAAAATAAATCACACCTTCTTAAATCAGGAATGTCACATGTGAGTGGACATTACATTACTCGTTACATTATTTTTCCAAAATAAATGGAAACCTTCCAATCCCAAGATTAGCTAGGAGGTCGGTGTCTGACCCTTCCTCCACTGCTCCCTTCTCTTGCCCTCTGCTGATGGACCTGAGCACCCCCTTGGGCCTCAGCGTCCTTCAGTGGGCCAGCTGCCTCCTCCTACACCCAGCAGAACAAAGCAGTTAAACCTGAACCAGTCAACACTGGCATTGCCTCTCCCTGCCAAGTGCAGTTTTGTCGCACGTTTGTCACCCCCAGGCAACAGATGCGTCTGGTATGCATCACACAATGGTGCTCTGTCTTGACCTCCATCACCGTCCTAGAGAGAATAAGCTTCGTTGAGCTCGCTTTGTGCTTAGGCTCCCCCTTCAGTGAGCACAGCCCCTCACAGCCACCGCTCCTGGGCACGGGCACTGCGCCAGCCCCAGTCTGGGTCTGAAGGACCGGTCATCATCAGCTACATGTGTGTTCAAACCAGCTGTTCTCCAAAAATCCTCTGGGGCTTGGTTTTAGTCTTGGTTACCAGCTTGGAAACGCATTTTCCTCAAGATAATTTTTAAATAGTCTTTATTTTTTAGATCAGCAGGAGGTTCTCAGCAAAATGGAGCAGAAAGCAGAGCCCCCATACAGAGCAGTTTCACTGCTTTACACACCCTCTGGGCACTCCCTGATCATCCCTCCCTCTCCCCTGCCCCCACTGGCAACCACTGTTTTTATGTCTCCATAGTTTTGCCTTTGCCAGAATGTCGTGTAATTGGAATCACACAGCATGTAGCATTTTCCAACTAGTTTCTTTCACTTAGCAATATGCATTTAGGTTTCCTCCATGTCTTTTCATGGCTTGAGGGCTCTCTCTCCTTTTTTTTGGTATGTGGATAAAAGTTTTCAACTCATTTGGATAAATACCAGCGTGTGATTCCTGATTATACGGTAATAGTATGTTTAGTTTTGTAAGAAACAGCCCGACTGTCTTCCAAAGTGGCTGTAGCACGTTGAATCCCCAGCAGCAGCGACAGAGCTCAGACACTCCTCACCAGCACTGGGCAGTGTCAGTGCTCTGGGTTTTGGTCATTCTAATAGGTAAGTGGTGGCATCTCGCTATTTGAACTTGCAGTTCCCTGACGACATGTGATGCAGAGCGTCTCTTCCTGAGCTTGTTTGCCATCTGTGTGTCTTTTTTGGTGAGGTGTCTATTCAGATCTTTGGCCCGTTTTGAAATCTGGCTGTTTGTTTCCTTGTTGTTGCGTTTTAACAGTTCTGTCTATGTTTTGCATAACAATCCTTTATCAGAGGTGTCTTACGAGATATATTCTTCCTGCTTCTCATTTTCTTGACAGTATCTTTCATGAAGCATCCTCAAGACAAGTTTATTTCCGGAAGCTCGTTGTCCTGTGCCCCTGGAGTTTGCTCTGGACCATGCTATTAGTGTTGTTACCAAAACTCCCCTCTCTGTCTCAAAATCCCCTCCCCAGAAACTGTGTTCCTCTTAAACAGATTGAACCACCTCATCTCTAATAATCAATTTTGAGTGTCAGGGCTCTCAGGCCAACCTCTATTCAGTCACAGAAGGCTGAGTTACACCCTAACCTGGGACATGGTTGTCCAGACCCCCGAGTTTGCCTGAAAGCATCTCCTACGTGGTCCATGACAGGACAAAGATCTGATTTAAAAGAACACTTTTTTTGGTTAAAAAAAAATGCAGAGTTGAAACTATTCTGTATGATATGGCAGTGGTAGACACCCGTCATGGGTGCTGTGTTCATGCACACATGCCCATCAAGCATTTGGCAAAACCCACCAAATACAGAACGCTGAGTGCATCCTAATGTAATCTATGCCTTGGGTTAATAATAATATCTCAGTGTTGGCTCATCAATTGTAACAGATGTACCGTGTTCATTCAAGATGTCAGTAATAGAGCGAACCGGGTGTGTTGGGGCGGGGAGGGTACAGGGGTATCCGGACTCTCTGTACTTTATGCCGACTTTTCTGAAAACCTCCAACTGCTATAAAAAGTCAAGTCTACTGTTTAAGACAAATACACTGCCTCAGACTTACAAAGTAGTTTTATTTACATTTCCAATCAATTGATTTGGTTCGAAGATTTTTGAAAAGGTGAAAACAACAACAAAAAGTTAAAAATGTCAATTCATTTAGGTGGAAAGCTAAGATAATCTCTGGAATAATTTACTGTGGCGTCCTAAACAGACATCTCCTCCTCCTACCCTGCTTCTTCGCTAAAGTGACCCAACATAGGAGAAATTTCATCCCACCATTGGAGACTGCAATGTATTCTTTTTTTTTTCTTTCACAACTGAGATTTTATTGGTTGTTTTGAAGATCAGTACAGACATTTCAATTTGTACACAATTCTTAACACACATACCAAAAATCTAAAATAAGCATGTAGTTGTGATTCTTTTCCAAAGTTATTCCAGTGACTTTCCAGCTGAAAATTTGGAAACAAATTTTCCTTAACAGGATATCAAGTACCAGTATCATCCAATGTTGATATGCTGTTACATCGTAAGTCCCACCAATTCACAATTTAATATCATATACACTACACACTCAAATTTTCAATCGTTCACAGCACATTAACAAAGTTACTAGGAAAGTGGACTACCACAACCAAAGATGTTACAGAGTGCACAAAATTCCGACGAGGAGAGCCAAGATCAAGCAGTGGTTTGCTTTAGGAAACAATTCTACCAAAAACAACATGGGAAGAGAAGTAATTTAAAGTGTTCAAGACATTAAATGCACAACTGACTCCAAATTGCGATTTAATTATGCTCTCTGTATTATAGGATATAAAAACTACCCCCCATCTATGGAATGTTAAGCTGACACTGAAGACAATCAAAGCCTCCCATATTCAATATCCCACTATTTTCTGGTTGTATCAAAAAATAAACAACCAGCAAATGATTTCACCTCTTAAAAAAAAGCATTTACACTTAAAAAATGGGATGAGGTGGGATTCCCTCCTTCTTAAAAATGTTTCTGGAGCTACTAAAAAACTTGCATTTACAAAATAGTTGATAAAAATATTCCTCTGGATTGTACAAGAAGGGAGACAGGGACCACTGATAAGACCAGGTGTATGCTATTAATCAGACTTGGCTTCTTTCTCTCCTGCTTCATCAGAGGCTGGGCTCTGCTCATTTTTAGTTTCTCCGTTTTCTGCAGGCACATCTTCTCTAGTCTCTTGGTAGCCACCTCGGCCTGTTTTCCCTTGGCTCCCCTTTTCCCTTTTGTTTGCACTTTTTTGTCTGAAGATTTATCCTTTCCTGCCGCCTTTTTTGGCTTCGTTTCCACTTTTGCAGGAGCAGGTTTAGCTGACAACCTCGCCGATCTCCTCTTGGGCTCCTCCTTCGCCGCCCCCTCGGCGGAACTGACCTTCCTCTTGGGCATCGTGGCGGCGGGGCGGGCGCGTGCCGGGTGCCTGCGCCGAGAGCCTTCGCGAAGCTGGGCTGCCTGGCCGCTGCCGCTCCTCCCGCCGCCCGAGCTGCTCGACTGCAATGTATTCTTACACACTTGGCGATTGTAGAAGGCAGAATTCTAAGAGGGTTCCCCAAAAGTCGCAGCCCTGGGTGCACACGGCTTGGATAATGCCCTCCTTGTGATGTGGAGGGAATCTCTGCGTGGTTAGCTGCTCCCTTGGCTAGGTTACGCCACGTGGTAAGTGATTCTGCAGTAGTCACGCCCCTGACTGCATTACATTTTATAAGACACTCCTGTAGCAAGACTGAGAGGAGAATGGAAGGCAGAGCAACGCCCTGCCGCCGCTGGGAAACCTGCAAACAGCCTGCCGTGAGCTGCCTTCAGGGCCACGTGGCAGAAGACGGGAGGTGGCCTCAGGAACTGACCATGGCTCCCAGCAAGAAAATAGGGGCCTCAGTCATTCAGCTGCAAGGAACCCAATTCTGCCAAACACTCCATGAGCAAGGGAGAGGGTCTAGAGCCCCCTGTGGGCCAGGCTTGTGGCCTGTGGCCCTGAAGCAGAGGGCACACTTTACCCACGCCCCATGCAAACCATGAGATAATAAACGTGCGTGATTTTAAACCATCAGGTGGGGTAGTTAGTTACGCAGGGGCAGAAAACTGAGTCCCCACCGCGGAGACCTAGGTTAGGAGAAAGCCCACCTGGTCTTCTCAGCTTTCCGAGGGGAAGCCCCGGACGCCACGGGCTTGGCTGTGTTTGAGGGAGTCCGCCTGCTGGCCTCAGTCTCTCTGGTGGCCAGGGGAGTGGCGCCGATGCCAGCTGCCCCACGGCTGCCTGCCTGGTGGAGGGGGCTCAGCAGGCCCGACAGCTCTCCGACACCCCCGGCGCGAGAAGCACCTGCTCTCTGCCCGCACCGCCAACCCCTCCAAGGAGAAGCTCACTCAGGCCCACCGGTCCGGGCTCAGACCCTTCCCTTCTGGGGGATCCTGGAGCCAGCGCTCCCCCAGTGCTGGGGAGACTCGCTCCAGCTAAGTCAAGCAAATAAGCCCAGCAGCAACAACCAGTCACTCACTGCAGGCATGGGATCTTCTGGTCAAAAGGAAAGCTCTGAGATGGCCCTTTAGAGCCAACGGGCCCCGGGAAACAGGAGAGGAGAGGGTTTGGGAGAGACGTTCGAGTTCATACTCATGACGAGATTTGAGAGGGAACTGTATCCAGGAAAAGACAAGCAAACAAACGCTCTGAAAAGAAATGATTCTTTAAAAAAAAACTGAGCCATAATTGCCCAAATAAAAACCTAAATAATGACAGTGAATAACAAAATAGACGATTTCAAAATCTGGAAACTGGATGGCGTGTACACACAAGAAGGAGACCGTCAAACACGAAGGGTGTCTTGGAGAACAGACAGAAGTCGAATTTAAAAATAGTCAGAGTTCTGGGTGCACAAAAGGACACACTGGAGACTGAACAGTCAACGAAACAATGGGAGACAGTTCTTCAGAGCTGGAGAAAGGGCGGTTGTCTACTGAAAATGTTCACCAACAAATGACGGCATTATTTTTCAAAGGCCCATTTCTAATGTCAAGAACCGTGAAAGGTGTGAGATTTTACCAGAGCTACACATTAGCAAGGAAAAGGATCCTAACTCAGAATCACAGACATTCAGAGATTTCGAATGTAATAGTGTACCAACCACGTGCACTTCTGGGGTAACTATTTGCGAAGAGACTTCAGGTAAACAAAAACTGAATCAGAGTAAAGATCACAAGAAAGGAAAAGACACGATATACAAGAAAGGGCAGTAAGCAGTAAAAATTCAGTAAAACTTAAGTAAAACTTAGAGTGAAATCTAAATAAGTTTTGAGAAATGAGGTGGGATGCAATTGCAGTTGGGATGCAAAAGTAATCATGAAAAAGAAGTCGTATTGTAAGGAAATAATTATCAGAGCATCTGGGAAATTGTTCAGACTATTCAGTAAAGCCTGGGGAAGGGACAGAGGGAGGGAAAGAAGGGAAAGGAGAAGCTTGCAAAGGGTTCCCACTGGGGTAGGAAGCCCAGGACATAGTTACGATTTGATATTAGATTCTGATAGAGAAACGTAAGCTCACATGTCTTTGGTAAAATATACTAATGATTATCAGTAGAACTTAAAATAATGCACAGAACTGCCTTGTCAATACTGGGAAAAAAACATATAAAACTGGTTTAGTGAAGGATCAATCAAGAGAGGAGAATAAAAGAGTCAATCTTAAAAGTCCTCATCACAAGCAAAACACATTCAACTATGTCTGGTGGGGGATGTTAACTAGACTTACTGTCATGATCACTCTGCAACACATACAAGTATCGAATCGCGTAGCTTACCTGAAGCTAGTGTAATATTATATGTCAATATACCTCGGTTTAGAAAAAGAGAGAGAGGAGGAATTTCTGCAGTATTCCCTCACGGGACCCGCCTTCCACCAGGCCATTCTTAGCTTTCCTTCTGGAAGAATCGCCTTACACCAAATGGACAGAAGCACTGGGTTTTAAAAAACAAAAACCAAAAAACTTCTTCTGTAGAGCACAGGGAACTATATTCAATATGTTGTAACAACCTTTAATGGAAAAGAATATGTAAACGAATCTATGTGTGTATATGCATGACTGGGACACTGTGCCGGACACCAGAAATGGACACATTGTAACTGACTGTACTTAAATTAAAAAATAAAAAACAAAAAAGACAGGACCGCCGGCTGACATCATCTCAGCCACCGTTTCTGTCCCCTGTGTCTGGTGAGCCGGCTGCCTTGCAGCCTGAGGGGGCCCTGCCCACTTCCTCCTGCAGGTACCGCTGGCCGTGCTCAGCCCTGCTCAGGACTGCCGGAAAGTGAGCGTCCACCGCTCAGATCTGGGCAGGAGGGGAGTGAGGGCGCCTCCCGCACCTCGTGTCTAAGCCGCATTCTGGAGATAGCTTTTCCAGAGCTTGGTATTTAGATGGTCCTGTAGCTAACAGTGAAGTGGGCGCTGTGGTCTGCTCATCTGCTCCGTGGGAAACAGAACTGATTGGCTGGACCAGATGACGCACTTGGGAGGGGTCTCTGATCAACTGATCATGATACCATGATGGTTAAACTGGTAAAACTTCCAACGTTTCTTACCAAGAATGGCTTCAGCCGCAAAAGCAAGGGCATCAGAAAAGGGAGGCTGGTACACTTCAGGAGGTGGATAAGTGCTTGGGAGGGAAGGGAGAGAAACTGAAACTGCAACATTTTTAAGGTCTGTTGACTTTGACCCAGAAACTCGTCTTAGCTCATGTACCTTGAGGCTAACACTTCGTCAAGGGCGTGTAAGGATTCAAAGACGTTCGCTGCAGCACTTTTGTGAGAGGGAACATCACTAAGGCTTTATCAAGAGGAGATGGGGTCAATAAATTGTAGGACCTTCAGTCAGTGGCTGCAGCCAATAAAATATGGGGTTCATTTATACACATGACTCTGTAAAGCTATATAAAATTTGTTAAGTTACGAAAGCACACTGCAGACCATTACCGTCATTCTGATTATACGGATGCGTGTGTGTGTGTGTGTGTGTGTGTGTGTGTGTATCTTTAGAAAGAGGTCTGGCAGGATATTTTTAATGTCTTTGGTTTCTGGGGAGTGTGAGACCAATAAAGGGTTTTCACATTTTTCTTTGCTGTATTTCCATATTGCTTGAATTTTCCATGATGAGACTGTTAACTTCTATTGAAAAAAAATGCCAGTCGATTTGGTGGAAAAATATTATTTTCTGGATATATTTGGAAACTTGCAAAAATATTACTTTATGTGAGGACACTCTCACTGGGTAATTATTTGCTTTCCTGTGCTACCTTGCTCATTTAATCTCAGCAACATGAGTGATGCACTGTCCTAGCTGATCTGCATAGAATAGACACCCCCCCCACCGCTGTTTTTGGCCAATTTTATGAAATCCAAAAATAAGCCCATGGGTTCCTTCTGGTTATTTGCTAATGTTTAATTTTCCCATGTTATAGACATTATGTTCAGCTCTCAGTATAACTATATATTGATTATTATCATCAGATAATATAACTATACATATATTAAAAACTATATATTGATGATCATATCATAATAGGCCATGAAAGAAAAGTTTTTTAAAAATGAGAATATTTTGCTTCCAAGAGGTTCAAAAAGCTCTATGAGCATAACCACAGGAAAACTTAATAGAGAACTAAAAACTAGGTAGAAACAGGTGCTGTGACCATTTTATGAGTGGAAAACTGAGGCCACATGAACTCCGCACACGCTGGCAAAATGGAAGAGCTGGGGAGAGATATAAAAGCTTTCGATTCGTTTCCAAACATTCCTCCTAAAGTCCCTTCCCTCCTTCTGGACCCATTCTGGTCAACATTCTTGGTAGCTCTATTCTTCTGTCGGCAGGAACTGTTACATCCCAAACATCAGAGCAGTTACTGTACACACTGGAAATCATCTCCACTTGGCTGCCAGGTGGTCTGACGTGTAATCTGCATTAGTTTTTCACCCACAGCAATGCTTCAGCCACAGAGATTTTGTCCCAGATCATAAAGTGGACTCTTTCTATTTAGAATATGTGTGGCTTTCTTTAAATAAAAAACAAGCAAATGTAGACGTAAAGGTAGAAGCAATGATTATTTTAAAAAATCGAAGTTGAGCCAGTTTTTTCACCAGTTCTCCAGGATTGTAACGACTGTTACCACCTCTTCCTGTGGTTGGATTTCCAGGCGTGCAGGGGCCTTTACAACACTTCCCTGTTCTGATGGTCTTTTCCAACTATTTTTTTAAATTTCAATTTTACTTTTTTTTATTTATTATTTTTTCATCTTTTTGGGGAGGAAGTAATTAGGTTTTTCATTTTTCTTTTTTCAGTGGAGGCACTGGGGATTGAACCCAGGACCCTCAGGCATGCTAGGCACTCGCTCTACCTCTGAGCTCTACCCTCCTCCCATCGGTCTTTTGAATCATCTGCCGACCTGACACCGATAGTAACAATGTGTGCAAGAGGGCAGCTTCCGTCCTAACCCCTCGACTGTCCCTCCTACTTGAGGCGCCTGACTCAGGCTTCTCCTGGTCTTTTTTTTTTTTGCATGTGTGCGCGCCGGGCAGTTTCTCTCTATATATGGTCATAACGCTCCACCCGGCAGCCGCGCTTCCCGAGGAAATTCGCTGCTGGGAGAAACCACGTGGGCAGCGCCCCCGCCCGCGGGTAGGTGGGAGGCGGCGTCCCAGGTCCCCGGGCCGATTTCACCCCTCCGGCGCATCCCCGGCGCGCGCGGCGCCACATGGCCTCGGTCCTGATCCCGGCCGGGCCCCCGGGGGCCCTGTGGCTGCGGGGGTGGGTGTGCCCGTGCGCTCCCTCCCGGGCAGCGTCCTCACTTTGCAGGGCAGTTCAGGACTACAGTCAGGTTGGAAGTCCACTGTCGGCGGCTTTCTACTAAGTTGATTTTCCATCCGGCAGAAGGATGATCTGAAAGTCTCCCGAAAGTAACTGCGGTCTCAGGGCTGTTCTGAAATAGCGGCCCGGGCTCCTGGGTGATGATGCTGTTTGGCTTTTGGGAGCAACCTCATTGCTGTTCCTCCTGATCGTGGCTTCCACCTGTGTATCCACACTGTGTCCTTCCCACTCGAACTCCCCCAACCCCACCCTGCCAAAAATGATGAATAAATAAAGACTGCGCTACAATCCAGATAGTCTCACTTCATAATGCCAGCATTACCACTTTCATTGCTTGTCCCTCCACCGTTTCCTTCCTGGGCAAAACAACAAACTCAATCAAACGAAAAAACTTAAGAAAAACAAAATAAAGCACACGCACTCAGGTCTCAATAGTCTGAAAATCCTTATTTTGCTTTTTCAGCAGAATGAACATAGATGTAGGTAGAAAACTTTGTGGGGTTTTGTTTTAAATAAGAGGTTAGAGGACAAACAGAAATGTGTGAGCCATACTGTTTCGTTTGTCCATCCTGTGGCTTTTTTAGGGGAATGGGATGGAGAAAAGTAGTTATTGCCTGCCATCTAGGGTTCCGAGTTGGATTTGCACCTTGCCACTGAGATCAAGGGGCTGAAAGTCATGCAGTGTAACTGACTGAGCCAAGGACTGATGGATTCTACACACAAGACTACTTTCAAGCTTCAGAGACTCACAGGTTAAAAAAAAACAATGAATATTCTTGGTTGTAGATTTTCCCCTTCCATCACTTTAAATATATCTTGTCACTCCCTTCTGGCCTGCAGAGTTTCTGCTGAAAAATCAGCTGATAGCCTTATGGGAGTTCCCCTGTAGGTTATTTGTTGCTTTTCCATTGCTGCTTTTAAAATTCTCTCTTTCTCTTTAATTTTTGTCATTTTGATTACAGTGTGTCTTGGTGTGTTCCCTTTTGGGTTCATTCTACGGGAGGACTCTCTGTGCTTCCTGGACTTGGGTGACTGTTTCCAGGGTAGAGAGCTTTTCAGCTATTATGTCTTCAAACATTTTCTTGGGCACTTTCTCTCTCTCTTCTCCTTCTGAGACCCCAGAATGTGGGGAGAAAAAACAATGAAAAGAATGTAATGATAACCACTGCAAAGCTGGAGACCAGGAACTGATGTTCAATCAAACGGGAAGAATCAAGAAGACTCCACTTCCAGAATCATGTGATGAACAGCTATGAGCAGGGAGGAGACACTGTCATCATTAAAGAACCAGCTGCATTCACAATACTCTGCAGAGCAATGGCTTGAGTTGACCGCCCAAGAAAGCAAAGCGCATGAAGCAGTCTCAGTGTGTGTTGCCAGAGCAGGCCTCCCAGCAGTTGCCCAGGTCCCAAACCTGACTCAGCCAGTCCAATGGCTTCACTATTATCTCACAGGCTTTAGTCTGTCTCTTCCAGAACCTGTTGTTGAAATACCCCAGGCCAGATACTTTTCTTACCCACTCAGGGTCTACACTTCTGGGAACACTGAGAGCTCCTGGATACTTGTGGATGGGTTTTCTTTATTCTCAGCACAATTCTGCCAGGAAGATGCAGCTGGGGTGGTTTATCCTGGCTTATGAATAAGGATGCTGAAGCTGGGAGTATTTGCAAGACTTGTTCTTGTCAATGACCGAGCCAGAACAGGAGGGCTGGGGTCTCCTCGGTATCTAGGGCTCCTCTTGGCTGCTGCCCTCGGACTGGCCCCCAACAGATGAAGTCATGCCTCGAGCCTTTCTTTGCTTTCAGATAGATAACTTAATTTTTGTATGGGTAACTGACACAGGCTTATGTTGGTGGGAGCGGTCAGGCAACAGATTATAATCAGGGCGGGTAGTTTTGCCTCCTGCTTGGCAATTTCAGTTCTTCCTGGGTGGTTATGCCACATTTTCAGCCCACACCCACTTGTCCTGTTTGAAAACCACAAACTGGTTCTCTGGCAGTAGCAACATTCTGGGCGGCACAGCCTCCCGTGAGTGCCTGATCTGCCTGTTTATACCTTTAAACAACTGGAATCTGACTGTCTCCTGCCCCTTCTTGCCTGGTGAAAGGTATCCTGGGGTGCCCAGGCTCCTCATGTGTGTTGAGCAACTAAAAACAACCATTTCCAGGCTGTCCTAACCAGAGTTACTAAGGAGTTGGAGGATTTCTAGGCAGTTCCAACTCTGGCCACAGGATGGATTCATTTTCCAGCCTGTGTGCATCTCGGGTGACTTGCCAGCGTGGAGTCCTTCCACGATGCACTGTGCTTATGTTCCTGGCTCAAGCCGGAGACTTCAGTTGGCTTGGCAGCAGGACTTAGTAGCAAAGGAAAAATATCATATCTACATGCAGCTAAGCAATTCAGAGAGACAGCATTGCTGAAATTCGCCCTGATGAATATCTGGAAGATACCTGCTAACCAGATCGTTAAAGCAACTCTACTGACTAAGAATAATTATGTGTATTCATGGAACAAAAAGCATTAGAAGAGAGGCTTAGATTATTCACAGAAAATCTAAATATGCAGTTGCAGCAAGTTTTTTTTAAAAACAACTTTTATAATTGCATGTCTAATGAAAGGGTCAGAACTTCTCTAAAAGGGTCATGAAATGCAATATTACTACCCTTAGGGTGATACTGTTAACATACAAAGAAGATTAGTTTCCTACCAAGCTCTAAAAGAGTTTCATGATGATAGTGGCATTTTCAGCTAAGAATTAGACCCAAAAGTTTCAGTTATGCAGATGAGTAGGTCCTTAGACATCTGCTGTAGCACAGAGCCAGTGGTTCACAATACTGCACTGTATACTTGAGATTTTACTAAGACGGTAAGCATTATGTTATGCAAAAATAAATAAATAAATAAATAAATAAATAAATAAATAAATAAATAAAATAATGAGGCTAGGAGGAAACTTTCGGTGGCGATGGAGGTATTTCTTGCATAAATTGTGGTGATGGTGTCGTGAGTGTATACGTATCTCCCGACTCATTGAGATGAGTACACATTAAACATGTACAACTTCTTTTTTAAACTGAAGTAGAGTCAGTTACAATGTGTCAATTTCTGGTGTACAGCATAGTGTTTCCATCATACATATATATACATATATTCTTTTTCATATTCTTTTCCATCATAAGTCACTACAAGATATTGAATAGAGTCTCCTGTGTTATATAAAGGAAATTTGCTTTTTATCTATTTTATACGTAGTAGTTAATATTTGCAAATCTCGATCTCCCAATTTATCCCTTCCCACCCCCTTGCCCCTGGTAATTATAAATTTGTTAACTCAAACAAACGTACAACTTTTTGTATGTCAGTCATACGTCAATAAAGCGTGTGCTGTTATTTAAAGAATTAGATTGGACCAGTAGCCTGTGAAACAATGTAGCAGATGCAGACAGAATGCTCACCAGGATCCCAGCTTCATTCCTGCTGAGAACTGCCTGAGTATTGACAGCATGACTTTTACAGAAAGCGAAGCTCAGCGCACACATCATCTCCTTCGCCCTTCCGGCAGACCGGCTATTCTGATCCCTGTTTTGCAGGCTTAGAAAGTCAAATGGTTTCCAACTCTTACCTGCTTCATACCGTGATGGGGTGGGGGTGGGGGCCTCCCCCCAAAGCCAAGCCTCGTGACTTCACATCTATTAACTATCTAGACACCAGTGCGGGAAGATACAAACTCCGTCATGATATACCATTGACCATTCAGATCTTGAAATCTGTTGGCCGAAGACACTGTTTCTCTAGTCTTATGGAAATTTGAATGTTCCCTGAGAAAATTTCTAATGTGGCCCTTTGGGAAAAAAAATCCCTAAAAAATGTCTTGTATTGTAAATTTCAATGTGTGTATGTCTGAATCTTCCAATCACGTCACACAAAGCTTATCTAATGAAGAAGATGGAGGATTGGATCAAATCCATGGTTTCTAACGCTTTTATTGACCAACAGCATCTGCGAAGCCACCTGCTAAGTAACTAGGATCAGAACCTCGAAGACCCAGAACATCCAGTCAATTAACCTCAGACACAGTTGTCACAAAACCATAGACCCGAGACGAGAAGCTGAGAAACACACTGGAGGCTGTTGCTTATTTTCAATTTTTCTCAGATTGATCAGAAAGGCTACTCCTCAACTCCCTGGATGCAAACCACATCTTCTCCATTTAATGTGACAGATTTGTGCTGGTAGATGCTGTTGGCATCCCACAATATATTGGAACATCAGATTTCCCGCTGACAAAATCCTGGGCAGGTTCGTTTGTAGGACCAGGTCAACTTAGTAGAAAAATTCTGTATTGACTTTTCCTGCCCGGAGCTCTAGTTTCTGATTCCTTGAGTGCCTAGGGAAGGTTATTGCCGTTGGAAATGAAAGCTTGATTGATTAGAACAGAGATGTGCCTTTAAAGAGATTGAATTGCTGGCCTTAAAGGATCAAATTCAACTCTCAAGAGGAAGGCTGCCCTTTATAATTCTTTTTTTTTCCTTCCTAGGCACTTGTGATTCTTTCTTTCATGCCTTGAAATAGCAAATTGTGGAAGAGCATACTGTGTAAATAATCTTGTGTAAACTGTCCCTCAGGCCTGGGTCTAGAGATTATAATCTATTAGTAGAAAGCTGAAAAAATCCACATAGCAGAAGCAAAGCAAGAAATGCGTTCTCACTTCAAATGAAGACTGCGAAAGGGCGCTCTCAGTGGGAGTGGACATTCAGGGAGAAAAGTTAAAAACTGAAGAGCACTTAGCAATGGGCTGGCACGCTGGGCTGGCCCTCCATACCCCCGTCTCACTGTGACTTCTGATTACACTCAGTTTCCTGGTGTCTGATTGGCATGCTCGAAGCAGGCATTAGGCGGCTGATCTGGACTATGTCTACCCAGTTCAATGGTGATCCCTGGGTTCAAGTCCCTCCTAAGTCAAGCTCTACGTGTCTCCAAGCAAACTGAAACCTGATGTCTCAGTGGGACACGGAAGCAAACCGGACACTCAGAGGCGTTCTAGGTGGGGGATTATTCTGTGTCAAACTGTCTTGGTGTCTCACCCCTTTATAAACTGGCACACGCATCCCAGAGCCAACCAACTGGTAAGGTTGCTTTTGCCTTTTGTAAATTGCTTAACTTACATGACAGTTCAGGAAGCACAGAGGAGCAGGTGGTGGACGGTTCCTCCTCTTGACTGTATCCCCTAGAGACCCAACTTCCCTCCCCGGTGACATGCTTTTACCCATTTCGTCATCCTCCCAGAGCGAGTCTATGCCTACCCTGTAGGCACACACGCACGCAGCTCCCGTGTTACATGGGCACATGCTTTTTCATACACATGGTCGTATGCTCCCATATTTGTCAACCGAACGATTTGATTTTGAAGCTGCTCCAACCTTTCAGATTGCAGTCTAGTATTCCATTTCATGGATGTGTTATAGATTCTTCAATCAGTTGTCATGAATAGACTTTTAAATTGGTCCCAGTCTTTTGATTTTATGAACAGCTCTGCAGCAGATACCTTTGTACATATGCCATTCATGCATTCATGAAGATATCTGCAGGATAAATTTGTTGAAGTGGATGTGACAGATCTGTTTGTCTTAATGACATACTTCTGGCTTTTATTAATGCTTTGTTATTTTTCACTATGTGGGCTTTTTTTTTTTTTTATCTTTTAAAAAATTTTTAATGGCGGTACTGGGTATGGAACCCAGGACCTCATGCATGCTAAGCATGTGCTCTACCACTGAGCTCTACCCTGCCCCTGTGTTTTCTTTTGCTGATAATATGAAAGATTTTAATTTTTATCTAGTGGCTTGTTTGTATAAGGATATAGTAGACATTATTTAAGATCTCTATTTCTTCAGCTAGCATTCTTTGACTCTTTACTATATTAATGTTGGAATCACTAATCTCCACCTCCTCGCTCCAATGTTCCTGCTACTAGCTGATTTTCTTTGACTTTTATTATTTTTCTTAGTGTTTCTATTTGAATAAGCTCGTGTTAACTGGTTTTTCAGCTTTGATGCCTGGCTCAGAAAGATAAGGAACTCTCTAAACCTACATAACTCTCCTCTTTATATCCTTTTTCTCTGAATTTTGTTATTGGTATGATGCTAACATTGACAGGAAATCTTTCTTTTTCTTTGTTATCCAGTGGCTTTACTAGGGTGTGTCTCAGTGTTGACAATGTGATGTAAGTTTTTTCTCTAGAATAAGATGTGCCATTTAAAATTTAGATTCAGGTCTCCCATTGATTCTGGATCTCATTACTATGTCTTCTGTATTTACCCTTTATCTCTGATCCAGCCCTGCCATTGTTTATTTCTACGTCACATCCTCTCTCTGGTCCGCACTCCTTGCTGGGTTCTCAGCATGGTCTGTTCTCCTTTGTGCTGCTTCCAAAGTTACCTTCATGTTTCTGGGAGGGTTTGTTTCATCTCTTGTTATTTCACTTTATCTTCCCTGGGCCCTTGTCACCCAACTTTAACCTCTTATTTAAAATATCAACAGCCTCAGGGGAGAGTATAGCTCAATGGTAGAGCACATACTTAGCATGCACGAGGTCCCAGGTTCAAGCCCCAGTACCTCCATTACAAAAGAATACATGAATCACTGAAACCTAATTACCCACTCCAAAATTTAAAAAAAATTGATAGCTTCATTTTCTTTTGTGTATTCATGGTGACATAATTGATGCCAATTTTCGCCTGGTCTGTGGTGTCATTTCACCCCTCCCCCAACATGCACTCCATTTCTTTTTGTCTTTTCTCTTGCAGTATCTCTACACACTACATCTCGTGATGATTCTACCTGGCTATCACTCATCCTCACCAGGATAGGCATCCTGCACCAGCCACTGCAGGTGGTGCCTGCGAGGCAGGGGACAGAGCCTTGTTAGTCATGGGGAATTCCTCCCAGCAGAGTCGTGTAGAAGAGCAAGCCTCTGTCTCCTCGACCAGCAGAGATTGACAGCTGGACCACTGTTCGCCGTGCACAGTCCCTTGTCTCCACCTTGCCTCATGGATGATGGATGAGAGAACCATGACTCGTAATCACCTCTGCCTCTTGTGTTTCTGGAGGACAGAAGAAACAGGCAGCTGCATCTTTATTTTGCCATTTAATACTGAAAGTCAGCTGGAAGGTTGTTTTTTTGTTTTTTTTGTTTTTTGTTTTTTTTTTTTTGCTGTTTGATAAGAGATAAAAGAACCATGGTCCCGAGGTAAAATGAATCACTTCTGCCACTTATTAGCTGTGTGACATTGGGCAAGTCGTAAACCTCTCTGAGCCTGTATTTTGTTATCTGTTTATTTAAATAGAGATAATAATAAAGCCTGTGTAGCCAAACTCACGGGGTTGCTGTGGAGAATAATGGCAACATGGATGTGAAAGTGCTTTAAATTAAATTCACTATAAAAATCTCAGGTGGTTTTATTAATAGTAAAAGTAATACAGCAGCACTATCAGAAACATCAACTCTTAATGCCCATCTTCATGCTGTTTTAAAACTTTGCAAGCCTCAGAATGAAAGCATTTCACTCTCTTGGGGGACCTCCTTTGATTTCCAAGGGGACATTTCAAATTTTAAAAGCATCCGCCCTTCCAAGGAGCCATGTTCATTGTCAAAGCGCCCCAGATAGATCCCCCGTCCTTCTTCCGGTCCATTTCTATCGCCCTTCCTTCCTCATTACTTTGGCTTTAAAATGGCCTCTCCATTATTTATAGGAGCCTTTTAAGGTCCCCAAATAAATTACCTTAGAACTTATCAAAAATATCCCCAAGAATCAGCTTGGCAGAACATTCTAAAAATCTAGGAAAGAACGCTGTGTCCTTGCTCTGGAATGGGGTTCTCGTAGAGCCCCTTTAGTAAGACTCTTGAGTCGCAGTCAGGTTTGCTATCTGCTACCAAAATGACTGATGAAGTGCTTCTTATGGTTCCAGGGCCCTTTCCTACTGGAGAACTTGCTTCTCATGTTTTGCAGCAGCAAAAAATACTGGCCCAAATGTTAATTGGTTGTTTTTAAAAATGTCATTTGGTATATGATTTCTCAGTCCAGGTACTTCAATATAGATCGAACAAACATATCTCTAACAATTTACAAGGTGTCTCACTAGACTTGATAAGGGTTGGTGAAGTGATTCTCTATTTCAGTCACCTTATTTAACTTTATGAAAGGTGTAAATTTCAATTAATTCCTCTTCAACCATTCAATAAATATTAAAGATTGCTAATTCTGCTCCAAGAGCTGTTGTCGGTGAATGGGGGTGTAGAGATGACCCCAATGACAGAATTTAACATTTATTTTGAATGTATGATGTGCCAGGCACTGTCTTATGCACGTATGATCACATCAAATTCTCAAAACATGCTCATGCGTTAAGAAAGCCAGGTTGAAGCCACTCTCCGGGACAGCAAAGGGCTGGTGGGAACTTGCAGTTCTTCTGAGATCATCTCTTCAGTGGTGACAGACATCCCATCCACTCTTGTCTCATTGGCCAAAGCAAGCCATGTAGCCAGCCCCAAAGCCAGTGGTTGGCAAGGGCAGGGATGGACAAGGACCGCAGTTGGCCCCAGATCACCCCCCTGCCACGGGATACTCTCACCTCTCCCCAAGATATTCAAAACCACCAGGCAGTGGGCTCAGAAGTCTGGAATCTGGTGCTATACATCACGTGTGCTTTCTGCCCTTCTGGATGCAGAGACCTAGGAACTCAAAGAAGTTAGCTGTCTGCCCGCTTCTCCCCAGACACTGAAGATCATACAGTACAGTGGGGTAGGGACACCTTAGTAAGGACAGGCAGAGCTGGAGGCCTGTGCCAGTCACTGGTTCATAGCACTTCCGATATTCCACTGAGCCAGTGTTGCAGGCTCCCTCCTGCCCCCTCGACGGCAGGGGATGCTCCTTGGCTTGTTCCAGTTCCATTTTCTGGGAGTCCCTTCTCAGTCTGTTGTTCTCCAGGTGCTCGATTCCACCGTCTGGGCAGCTCTTCCTTTTCCACCATCCTCCTTGGTCTTTTGTGAAGGGAGTACTGGAAAGCATGGTGTTTGTGGCTGAGAAGCGGTCTCAGACTCCTTCACACCTGCAGAAGACTGGGGGCCCGGGGGTTATTTTATGAATTGAATAGTTGTAGTCTCTTTTAATCCAGAGTGGTGCTTTTGGTAATATTTCCTTCTACATAACGGCTTTCATTTTTAATCAAACTGATCCCAGTAAGGTCCACGTAAGTCAACAGCCACACCTCAGATAGCTTCTCAAGAAATGGCCCCATTGGTACTTTGAT
Source organism: Camelus bactrianus (assembly GCF_048773025.1). Classification (NCBI taxonomy): domain Eukaryota; kingdom Metazoa; phylum Chordata; class Mammalia; order Artiodactyla; family Camelidae; genus Camelus; species Camelus bactrianus. The sequence goes on from NC_133573.1 coordinate 9,684,491, forward strand.
CTCATCAAGCTTCAGATGACTGCACCTTTACTCTTTCCCCAGGGGCATTTTGCCAACTGACATAACTCACCAGGGCCATATAAATCTAATCAGCAGACTCGACAATGGGCGGTCTGGACCTATGCTCTGTCTTTGTCTTAATCTGAGACTCTTTTACCTGTGAGATCTGAGAGTTTCAACTGTCAACCCTAAAAGTTCTGGAATTTCCGGACACTGGCAGCTCTGCTGGACTCATCCTGGCTCTGCTCCATGTGTCTTCTTCCAGAACCAGGCTGAAGAAGCAGCCACTGCATGAGGTTTGATGGTCTTAGGGTGAGGGTCAGAACACCATTGCTGGTGGGGACACGCAAGGCCTCTAAAGACCTCCCCTGCTCGCAGCCCATCTTGTAAGTTGTGTGGCCAAACCCCATCAGTGTGATGATGGTGTCTACAGGGAAGACTGGAAAAAGAGGAGAAGGAAACGGGTAATTGTGAACAAATGATCCAATCTCCATGCCTCTTGAGGTAGATAAGTTACAAGTCTTGAGAGAGAGAAGGACACGGAGGTGTAGAGAGGCGGATGACCTTGTCCAAGGTCCTAGAGCTTCCTGGGTGATAGGGCCAAGATGCCACCCTAGGGAGTCTGACTCCATAAAGCTGAAACCTTTTCCAGATTCTTCCTCTCAGAGCCCCCCTTTTTGGTGGAACTAGCCATACCATCTTGTCTGAATTTTCAGAAGGCTTTAATAAAAACCATTTTAGTAGGAGACTCAAATGTGGCAGTAATAAAGCTTTGTGAAGTGATGCTATGGATTTCTTCAAGAAATAATTCATTAAATTGATGCCAGTTGTAACTCGTGAGATCATAAAATGCAACGTAGGAACATCGAAAGCATGAAGGCAGGCCCAGCGCAGTGTGTTCCGTAAGCTCGGCCTCCTCTCTGAGCGCTTTGCTCCTCTTTCACCCAGGACCCGAGAGTACAAGAGACTTGAAGATTCAGATGGTGAAAGGACTTCAGAATCTTGAATCTTACACCCAGATCAGGAAACCTTTCAGGACAAATCCTGAAAGATTTGTCATTATCAGCCCTGGCCTCTGGATTCCAAGGGGACCCAGCTCTTGGTAAGCATCATGGCCAGGAAAGAAGTGATTCAAGCCACATATTACAAGCCCGTCACAGGCAGTGTTAGGATCCCAAATACCGTCTCCTCTTCATCCTTGGCTTTTCATCTTTTTACAGCTTCTATTTCTTCCTAACTGGCTCAGGTCTGTCTGGTCCGAAGTGTTTTCTGTGAATTGTATTCAGACTTGTCTCCAGAGAGGCATGGAGCTTACAGAGTGCACATCCGCAAACACTCCCTGAATAAATATCTCCATATACGGATGAAATCAAGTGAAAATAAAGTCAAGCGTGGCCTCGAGGAAAGAGTCATAAAACACAACCAACACCCTGAAAGATGTGGACGGACTGGGAGGAGCAAGGGGAGGCAATGTGGTTTCCTGCCTTATGGAGGTAGCCAACCAGTGCTGAGAGAATGAGTGGACCACTGCCCCTCTGCTGTCAGCAAGAGTCGGAGAGAACCTGGCGCAGCGGCACATGCTCCGCGAGCCCTTCTGCTCCTGGGCCTGTGGCTGGCATCTGTCCATGCACCGGGGACACCATCTGTGCAAGCAGCTAATTCTCCCCTGAGAATTTCCTCGTCCCTTGAATTAGGAGAGGTGAGCTACTTAGAAGATCATCATGATCTTTGATACTGAGCTTAAGGGCACAGAAAGGTTATAGTCAAGTCATAGTGGAGAGCCCTTCACAGCTTGGCTCCAACCTGCCTCTCCGGTTTCATGGGTTCACGCCCGCTGCCCCCCGCCCAGCCCCCCCCCCCCACCTGTGCACTTAACTCTCTGGCCAGATCAGAGGGCTGGTTATTCTTTGAATGTGTCACATATCCTCACACCTTTGGGCCTTTGTGAATGTTGTTTCCTGTCTGAAACGCCCTTTCTTCCCCTCCGCCACAAGAGCCAGCCCGGACATCTCTTTTCTGTGAGCCCTCCCTTGAACTCCGTCCTCCAGGCCAAAATAACTGCCACATTCCTCATGCTCTCACAACATCCTATAGAGTATTTTGTTATAACTGACTACGCTGCATCTCACTCAAGGATTTCCTCCACATTTTACAGTACCGGGGAGGGACACTAGACCTGCATAGAGAGATGAGTGAGATATACCCCTGGGAGTCCTGACGGGTGTCCGTGTCTAACTGAAGAGGCTCTTACCAGACAGAAGTCAAGAATCAGCTAGAAATTTGGAATCCAGTAAAGAGGCTGAGTTTTATGTAAGAAATGTTGTAAGCTATTTGGAAAGATGTCCTAAATGCTTCGTCCATCCCTGGAGAAATAGAAAAGCTGAAAGAAAGCAAAAGTACTACATCTCGGAGGCCAAGGTAATCGTGACACTGTGTTCTTTGCAGGCACAGTGCTGGTTCTGGTACATGGAAAAGGGTAAAACCAAGCTCTGGAAGAGTCTCTGATGAAATGCAATCGTCACATTTGTAGGGAGGAAGCCTAAAGTTTGGGAGAAAGTCAAAAAAGAAATATGCTTATATTAACATTTCATGGCATAGTCCTGGGAAAGGGAGCCCTTCCATGAAGCCGGGAGCTGAGCCCTGCCTGCTGAAGTTACTCTGAATCCCTCTTCCCCCATAAATGAGCTTGAATTTCCACCTGACCCACATCAACACAGACAGCTACAGTTCCAAACAAACTTTTCCATGACCAGGATGGATTACAAGATGAAGAGGCATTTATGACTCTAGGCTTAGCAAATTTCAGGGTAAAATGAGTTCATCTTTTATGCAGATTTTTCATTTTCTGCCCTGATTTCACGTGCTGCTGCTCACAATCTCTCTCATCTTCTCTCTCCTGGTTCTGACTCCCTACCGCCTCTGTCCAGACCTTCTAAGGCAATGCCCTAGCGGTCAGTGCCCTACTTACAGCCCCTAGTCCTGTTCCAAATCAACCCAGGTCTGCTGCCTCAATCCTTAAAGAAAGAGATGAGGTCATTTTCTGCCCGGAGAGTGTTTGCAGACTGTGAGTGATGGGCACCAGCACATCCAATTTTCAAGGAAATAGGTGCTCAAGTGACTTGTCCCATCCTATTAAATTTCCTTTTCGTACACTGAGTCTCAGACATGTTTCCATCCTCATGACTGAACAGGCAGCCTTGCCGTTTGTCTGCTACGTCCACTTTGTTAAACCACTCCTTGATGACAGTTCCTCTTTGGTTTCTGCCAAGTTTGTCTATTGTCTCCGTAAGTTTCTGCTCAAGGTGAGTGTCAGAGGGATGAGCTTATGGAATGAAACAGCAAAAAGCAACAAGCAGGCGATTTACCAGGACTCTCAGGCAGTGGCGAATGGGGTTCCTCCTCCCGCTTTTCATGTGCTTTCTGACAAGAGCTTAAAGTTACTCCAACTGCAAGCTTCAGAGCTGACTCCTCGACAAAAGTGGGGCCAAGGCAGGGGGACGGAGGGAGAGAAAGAGAGACAGTCCAAAAATGGAAGTACTGAACACTGGAAATCAGGAAAGGGTCCATTATATTTCTTTGAAGTCTTTCAGCTATTGTGCAACCTATGGATAAGCACAGGAGGTGTGGAAGCCACAAAGCACGCTAGCTGAGCAGGCTAGCTCTTTGCAAATATCCTAGCACAGCATCAGGGTCAGGAAAGCAGCTTAGTTTTAAGCCCCCAAATTGGGCAAATGATTACAGCTGTTCAGGTGCAACAAGCCAGGTAGATGTTAGAGAGGCCTGGGTACCAATTCCTGCCCTCACCACAAGCATCTCCCTGACTTTGAACAAACTCATTCATTTCTTTCTTATCTTTTTTATTGAAGTACAGTCAGTTAACAATGTTGTGTCAATTTCTGGTGTGCGGCACAATGCTTCAGTCATATAGGAACACACATATATTCGTTTTCAAATTCTTTTTCACCATAAGTTACTATAAGATATTGAATATGGTTCCCTGTGCTGTACAGTGGAAATTTGTTGTTTATCTCTTTTATATGTAGCAGTTAGTATCTGCAAATCTCAAACTCCCAATTTATCCCTTCCCACCTCCTTCACTCTCTGGTAACCATGAGTTTGTTTTCTATGTCTGTGAGTCTGTTTCTGTTTTGTAAATAAGTTCATTTGTCTTTTTTTTTTTTCTTTAGAGTCCACATATAAGTGCTATCATGTGGTGTTTTCCTTTTTCTTTCTGGCCAGTATAGGTTACTTTAAGACACTGATTATAGTTCCCAGTGCTATCCAGTCAGTATATTTCTTGAGACCTTAGTTTCTTCATCTGCAAATTGAAGAAACTGGATTCAATGATTTCCAAGGTCACCCCTGGTTCTAATGTCCTGTGCCATTTTCTCGGCCATATATCATATCCTCTGGAAATTCGGTTCCACAGCGTTGCTGCCCCCAACTCGAATAGGGTGTGTGTGTGCCCCTGCCTGGTTGCATGTTTGTGTGGGGTGTCATACAGATCTGAAAACCTGAAAGTAACCAGGTAAAGCCATTGCCTTTAGGAGACCAAAAACCAGAGGCTCAGCCATAAGGAAACAGTACTTAGCTTTCCCTCCTTCACTTTTTATTTCCTTCAAACTACCCCTCCCCTTCTCTCACGCGTCTTCCAGAACTGAGGAGACTCCTGCAGGCCCGGGCACCAGAGCGTAACCAGCCTCCAGCACCAAGGCACCACTGATGCCTGTAAGGATGGCTTTGGTCTTCTCAGGGATGTTAGGGGCACTTAACCCAAGACAGGGGAGTGTCGGGGCCACAGGCGAGGCTCACGTGGACCAGGGCAGCCAATGATGGCACCAAAACGGTGAGGGGGCGGCTTGAATTCTCAGGCCAGCAGAACTTTTGTCGCTTCAAAAGTATCCCAAGCAAGATTCTTTCAGCTGCCTCCTCATTCTCGGGTTGGGAAATATTCTGGTGTTTGCAACCTAAAGTGCAAAAAAAAAAAGAAAAAAAAATCAATTTTTCTTTGAACATATGCTTTTGCAGGTCAGTCCTCTCCAACCTGGTTTTTAAACTCAGCTGCCCTGTCAGGTCCCTGAGAGGCACATTTCAAACCACAGATGTTATTTCCCTCGTGTCTTAATTTTATTAAAAAAAAAAGGGGGGGGGGACAAATAAGAGAAAAAGAATCCAAAACAGGAATAAAAAATAGTTAAAAATTTGAATTAAAAAATTTAAATTAAAAAATTTAAAGTAAATTAAAAATTAAAAAAATTTCCATAGGGCAAGGGAAGGCTATAGCTCAGTGCTCAGTGGTAGAGTGCATGCTTTGCATGTACGAGGCCCTGGGTTCAATCCGCCATACCTCCATTAAAATTAAATAAATAATTAGTAAGCTTAATTACCTCCCCTCCCCCCCAAAAATCTTAAAAAGAAAGGATTTAAAGTTACATTTAAATAAAAATTACAAAAAAATAGAAATAAAATTCCATAGGACAGAGTCAGCTTAATGCCCCAAATTGCTTCCTGGATGCTGCTGACTAGGACAGTCGGTCGGCTGATGTTCAGCTGATTTTTCTGCACATGGGGGCAGAGTGCTGCCAGGGAAGGTGACGTAGATGCGCCAGGCTGGGGCTGGCGCTGGGAACGAGCCCTGGCCGGGGACCTGGGAGAAGGGGCTCAGTAGACGTCTACTTGCTTGAGGCACCGAGGGCACCTGCAAGCAAACTCAGCTTCAGGGACGAGGCCACCACGTCCGCAGGCTTAACCCAGTGACACGGCCTTGCTCACCAGTCAGTATAAGGGGATCCTGAACCTGTCACTCTGCTCTTTTCCAATCAACTCATCTCTCATGAAAAATGTTTCCCTCTTTAACGGCTGTTTTCCTAAAAACTCTCCTGAGACACTGGGAACACAAGGAACAGGACTTGGGGGCCCCAGTGCAATGAGATGACAGTCAGTGGATGCAACAGCCTCCAGGGAGGGCAGGTGTGGGGGGACGAGGGGGTGACAGCGCCCGTGGAAACGCTGGGTGAAGGCAGCATGGGAACCATGGAGGAGGATGGAGTTCTCTTTGACAGGCATTACGACGCTCAGCAGAGACTGGAGACCACACATGGGAACGATGAATGGACCCTGGAGACACATCCCGAAGGCCCCAGAAATACCTGGGGCAAGGAATACCGGATATAGGGAGCAGGCAAGGCCGAGAAGCAGCAGAGAACCAGCTCCTTGCGCTTGTAATCTAGTTAGAAAGATGAGACTCTCACCCCTGAAAAACCAGGAAATGATAAGAACTAGGATGTGGCCAGGCATGCATCCGTCCTCATCACAGTGGAAACTGACACGGCCTGCAGGAGAGAGGGAGCTGCAAGGTCCAGAGCCTCCTAGGGTGCTGAGACCTGCAGGCAGGGGACAGGCCCTCCTGCGAGTGCCTGGAGCTTGGCCACGGGCATGGAGCATGTCAGGGATCTTCCGCACCGTGTGGTCGCTCCTCCCAACGACGTATAAGGAAGGTTTCATTGTGTACAGAGGTGAGATAGGGAGGCTCGGCTAGATGAAGTGACCGGCCCAGGTTCGCACAGTCAGTACAGGGAGAGCTAAGTCGACGGCAGATCACGGATCCTTGTTCTGTAAGGACAAGGGAGCAGGGATGTGGGGCAACAGGTGGGAAACCTGGACAGCCAGGCCAAGGGGGCTGTGTGCAGTTCGGTAGGTAAGGGGAGGTCACTGGAGACGTTTCCGGAGGAAGACCGCCATGACGTTCACTGTGATTGGGCCAACTAACCAGGCAGTGGGATGGGAAGGGCATGAAACTAAAGGCGATCTGCTAGAGGGGGCAGGTAGTGATCCAGCCCTGGTGGAATCAAGAGAGAGAGTGAATTGAACAACATGTGAAAGGAGGAAACCGCGGGCCTTGGTGACTTGTTCTTAATAAGGACCAGGAAGCCTGCTGAGACCTGGAAGACCCTCCCAGGAGATGCTGCCTTCTGCCTGGTGGGCCAGGGGCCAGGACTCCCCAAACTCACCAAACTGGAGTTGAAATCCAAGCTCAGGAACAGATTGTAGGAACGGATCCAGAGTAGGCATTGGATGGATCAGAAAGCCTGCTGATAAAGGTCTCTCTGGGACCTTGGCATCCTTGTCAAGTCCAATAAAGGTTTTGTGGGCAAAACAGGGGACTTCTGTGGGCTCAAACCTGGGCTCCACAAAATGCAGGAAGCACAGAACAGAGACAAGGTCAGGATTTTCATCTATCCTTCCTCCAAGCAAGGAGACTGAAGGACACAATTGACAACTAACCTCTTAGATTTATAGCTTTAACCGAGCTGTGTTTTAGTGTAGTCTCAATCTTTGAAAGTGGTTAGGCTCTGTCTTACATACGTGATATCCTCTAGCGGGAATAATCAATAAGTTACAGCGCCCTCACTCTCATCCTGGATTATGAGTTGTGTGTGTGTGTGTAAAATCCTCTAGTGTTAAAAATGTATCATTAATTTATTTCCCAGTGTCTGGGTTAGACTATAACCATGTGACATGTATCAAATGAATTTCATGGCTACATTCCAAATGTAACAAATGAATCATCTAAAACTAGCCGCATATTGGCGATGCCAAAGTTTTCATTTTCTCCCATTTTATAAATGCATCCTATCTCAGCTCAAAAATCAATCTATTAACCTTGAAAACATTTGGAGCTGGAATGAAGGTTAGCAGTGAACTTGGTGACCTTCCACGTGCTATTAGTCATATTTAGCAAGTATTATTGGCTTTGAGTAATGAGGAGCCAGTTGAGACAGGAATAGTAACATGGCAGTTACCAATAAACTAGACTGCAGAGGCCACGGGGAAAATGAAAAGCAGGCAAAATCAGGCTTTTTAAACCTCAAGCTTGTCTGCCACCAGGCTCCTACCTTTTTAAAACAAATCTGAACGTCTCGGCAGCTATTCTGATGAATTGCACATGAAACGCTCTAGTAAAATCTTTGTTAGGAGATAAGGAAATCTCTTTAGTGGACTTGAAGGGCAGCTAAAGACAAAAAAAAATGATGTGTCTGCCCCTAGGCCTCCGCTGGGATGAGTCTGATGGCCTTCCCAGGTGCCGGGATCCTGGACTGGAAAGGACGGAACAGCACAGCTAGAAGCCCAGCCGCATTGTTGTTAAATTTAAAGTCCACATAATGTCTCAACTAAAAATGCCTTATGAATGTGTAAATATACCATCCTCCGGATGAATTTTATATTACATTTTATTGATTTTAACACCATATAAAATATAATAAAGATACTTTTGGGTTCACAACATGAAAGAACAGCTAATGACTTGCCCATATGGGACATATGAAAATACTTCTATTAAATTCTTTTGCCATGTTTTATGGATATTCCACTTCCATACCATGGACAGTATGGAAACTTGGTACTGTAAGTGGAACATTTTTCATCTCGATTATTTGCTAGACATCAAATAAGATGGTGCCATCGTTACTGTCAAAGAACCTAACTTTATGGAATTTGAAAGTATTTGCAGTCATCATACTTTGTTAATTTAGAAATGTTTCTCATGTGAACAATCTCATTTCATCTGCAGACCTTAAAATATGTGTAGTTGCATCATAGTTGTACACTTAGATGTATCTCTAATAACAAATGCCAACTATTTTTCACTTCCAAACTGCATTGAGTTTTTAAGAAGCTGGTTTCCTAGTGTCTGAGCTTCTGCTAGCTTAAAGGAGAAACACATTAATTTAGATTAATTTAAAACATTAATATAAAAAGATAGTGGATGGGGGTGGGAGGAGGAAATAGCTCAGTGGTAAAGGGCATGCTTAGTATGCGCTAGGTCCTGGGTTCAATCCCCAGTACCTCCATTAAAAAAATAACTAACTAAATAAAAAATAAAAAGAGTCAAATATAAGCTGTGGAATCTGGACACTTGGGACTAGCCACTGTCAGAACAATGGATAATGGAAAGTTACTTTCAGTAAGTATACTCAATGACTTTTCCAGAGAAAGAAAGAAATTTTAGTAATGGCCTGCTGACCCTAAACATTCTTCCAAGCGACCTAGAATTGTGAGAATTTATCCAGTGGACTTGGGAGAGTTCCCTATTATACTGGGAACCAGAAATTTTGCAACCAATTGCTTGCAAGTTGTTCACTTGTCTTGTCTTTTGGTTTTTCTAACTCCTGCATCATGAAAATGTTGGAGTAACTATAGCAAAAACTATAGACTTCGTGCATCTCACTGAGTGTTTCATACACATCCCTTGGATCATCGTAGGCGAATTCCTCTTGAGCTAAAAATCCCAAGTCCAGTGGAACTCCTCAGAAAACAGAAGGAACCTCCATTTCCAGAAAAGATCCAGATAAAGACCTTGGGAGGTGATTTCAGGAATAAGCAATGGATCTAAGCTACTGAGGCCACAAACCCCAGTGACTCCCATCTAGGAAAAGGATCCAGAGTCAAGGGCAGCTCTAAGACCTTGCAAATAGCTTTGAGTGTTATTGTGCAAGAGGACCAAACAGTCCTGGGGTGCACAGGGGGAGGACCCGAGCTGCCTTGCTGCTTTATCTCCACAGTTCTCAGACACAGCGGTAGGGGTTAAATCACAAACTTGTCTTGAGGTTGGTGCTTCACCAGGAACATGCTATAAACATCAGAATTTACTTTCAGTCTTCCTTTGTGGCAACTAACAATGGATATGTTTTAACCTCTTCAGATGTCTGGAAATGTTCTGGTGCAACTGGGGAGTACTTTATTAACGTCAGTTCACCTCACAGATCTCTTAACGACTTGGCCTAAAAGAACAAACTTGAACTTCCTGAATTGGATTCCTCTAGAACGTATCCACCCAACGCAATTGCCCTTTCTGTCAAATAAGCCCTCACTGGTTTGTAAGTCTGAAGTGATTTTTTTTTTCCCTGTCTCATTATGGTTGTTCCGAGCCTCCTGACATTCTCTAAATCATCTCTCGCGGAGCACAAGAGGTCCACGAGGAAGTCAGGATCGATGACAGACTTCATCTCTCCTGAATTTTAATGCAAATGTCTGTTCCTCTAATCAAACAAAGGTTAAAAAAGGAAATCAAATTAGCTTATTACAAAAGCCAGCGTAACTGAACTGACAAGAAAAATGCTTTCTGCATGAAAAGCCTTTAATCAATACCTTAAATAAGAATGTCACTGGAAAGAAGGGTTCATATGTGGTCGGTCATAATCTGCAAATCAATAGGCACTTTTTAATAAATATTTGACCAGAGCAGCTCGATAGGCACTGACCATAAGAGTTTCTTGCCTTACACCAAAACAAAACAAAAATACAGCATAAATGTAATGTTCGGGGCATAACCCAAACGGTGAGAGAATTCAAGGTCAAGGCTATTTCACCTTTTAATCATTGGATATTAAATATGCGAGAGATTCTCTTTAGTCCCTTGTCTGAGCTTCCAGGCCCCAAAGTAATTTAGCTGCTCAAAAGTAAAATGATGTCAGAATATAGATGACTGATTAGAGCTCGATCTGAGTGCCCAGTTCTTAGTACAGGCTTAATTTGGCTATCGGAAACTATTTAATCAGATGCTATACGTGCAATAAAGCTTCAACCTTGGCAGGTTTTTTACTCACGTCTACAAGAAGACAGTCCTGGGGCAGGTCACTTTTTATAAATAAGTATGCTGTTCCTATATCCCGTCAAAGCCACCATCAGCTGGCGTCTGATGCGTGCTTTCTGCATTGCTTACCCGCGTGACCTGGAACCTCCTCTTACTGGCTGTGTGACCTTGGGCACGACCACTCAGTTTTCCACACCAGACAGTATGAACACGGATGGTGTCTGCTTCAAAGGCCATTTTGGAGACTTAAGGACATAACCTACGCAAAGGTGCTAACGCAGTGCGTGGCCTATTGTAAACGATAAATGGTAACTCGTTACTAACTGTTACTGAATTGCGATGGTGGACGTGGAAACACAACAGAACGCACAGTTCTGGTCTGAGCAGCTCAATAGCATTCAGTAGAATTAAATAAAACGTGCCTTGAAACAACCTAACAGGCCATCGGAGATACCTAACCACAGTCGACAGTTTTACCAGATGTCTTTGCTTTGTTTTCTTTCTCTTTTGCCAACAAATGAGATAGTGGAAAAGTGTTTTTTTTTTTTAATTTTCCCTTGTAATAATTTTAGAAAGACCTCATGATAGCTTATTAGAGAAGTCCAAATAACCAAAATAAGCAAAGGGTAGAGAGATTGTTCCAAAGATTCTGTGTATAAAGTTACTCTCAACACTGAATACATACCTCTTCTTTCTTTATCTCCCTTCTTGAGATGTAATTTCTTTTTATTCTTTCACAGGAATTTCTTAAAGAAGTTTTACAAAGTATTTTCCTTAAAAAACTTTGGACGCTTAGCTTGGTATGCGTGATTGATGAAGATACAGAATTTCCTTCCTCCTACCCTTGAAAATATTTATACTCTTCTCACCTTTCTAAGAGAATTTTGAAGTGGTTTCTGCACAAAGGAGGAGGTCTTTCTCTAAGTATCGTGGAACCCAACAGGAAAAGCCCGGGGTAAACTTACGCAACCAAAGCCCGCCACCTGGCAGCCAGGAAGCCTCTTTCTGCTTGTGCCGCTGCTTACTGGCTTATTCTTCAGTCAACATTTCTAGACAGCATCCCTGGGAACTAAGTGCTTTGACTGTGTGAACTATATCAGTTCATGTAAAACCAGCATCCTTGAGTATTAGAGACAGTGATCCAGTGAATTATGAAATATTAATTAAAATATAACTGTTTTTAATGGGGCTCTTTCTTGATCTATTAAGGTACCTAATTTAAAACCATGCATACATTTGGCACTATGACTTTTTTTTTTAAGGATACCTTTTTATTTATTTTTTGGGGGAGGCAGGCAATTAAGTTTATTTAATTACTTTATTTTTAATGGAGGTACTGGGGATTGATCCCAGGACCTCGTGCATGCGAAGTACGTGCTCTACCCCTGAGCTACACCCTCCCACCTCAGTGCTATGGCTTTTCAAATGAAGAAAAGAGATGGTGACAAACAGAAGTGCAATAATCTCCAGGGTACAAAGTGCTCTATTTAATCACCTCCACGTTTATGATCTGGTTTAACTCTCACAGCTATCCCATGAAATAGGAATTATTTTTCACATTTTCCAAAACAGGAAAATGGATCTATGAGAGTTCCAGGATCTACCCCAAATTACACAGCTAGAGAGTAATCAGAACAAGATCTTAGCTGCTTAGTTCCAAATGGTTCCTTCTTTCCCATTACATAACACCACTGAAAATTTCCCAACTTTATAAATATCTGACAAGGCTAAACGTCTCAGAGGTCAGAGACTGAAATGACTGATGCAACTGTGTGCTTGTGATTTTCAGTTAACAAGACTTTAAAGTTTCACGTACTGTATGATTTTGAAGTAAGATCCTTGCTGCAATGTATTAGCATTTGAAGCCCGTGTAGTTACATGTAGATGTTCTATGTCTACTTTGAAACAACAGGGATCGAGACAGAGAACAGGAAAACTTACATTACTCAGGAGTTAACTTCCAAGAAGAAAGTATTTTGTGAGTAATCGTGATGGTTGGACTTTAGCATTTCCAATTGTTTTGCAAATTTAAGATGCTCCCAAGTAATGAAGGGTAACATGGCAGCCGGCAGATTGGATCTCAAGTAATGAGACTGGTTCCAGAGCAACAATGGCCAACTCAGTCCCATCTGGGATGAGTCCTGTTTGCTTTCTGGGCTCTGACTTTGATAAGTCAAGGTCATTCCACTCAGCCTGTGTTCTCTAAAACACACACACACACACACACACAAACACACACACACACCCCTTCCAGAAGGGCACTGCTTTCTGTAGCTCAGGACACAACAAATGAATTATTGCTATTCGAGGTTCTTATTATGAGATGACAGAGAGAAGGCGTGCACCTGTTCATGGCTTTGACTGAAGAAGTGAAGGTATACATAGTCCTCACACACCTTGGCACTGGGCATAATGCTGAGAGAGCAGAAAGGAAGTGAGTGAGCTGAACCCTACCTGGCCTCCAGACGTGCGGAGAAAGTATGTGTATGAATGGTAGAATGAGCTGTGAAATTCACTGAAGGTCTCCGTCAATCAATGACCACTCCTGAGCATGTATCCAGAGGGAACTCGAATTCGAAAAGACTCATGCACCCCAGTGCTCACAGCAGCACTATTTACAACAGCCAAGACACGGAAACAACCTAAATGTCCATCAACAGATGACTGGATAAAGAAGCTGTGGTATATTTATACAGTGGAACACTACTCAACTATAAAAAATAATAAAAAATGCCATTTGCAGTAACATGGATGGAACTGGAGATCATCATTCTAAGTGAAGTGAGCCAGAAAGAGAAAGAAAAATAACATATGATATCACTCATATGTAGAATTAAAAAAAATACAGAAATGAACGTATTTACAAAACAGAAACAGACTCACAGACACAGTAAACAAACTTACGGTTACCCCTGGGGGAAGTGGGTGGGAAGGAATGAATTGGGAGGTGGAGACTTGCAGATACTAACTACTATATATAAAATAGATAAATAACATGTTTCTACTGTTTAGCACAGGGAGCTACACTCAATAACTTGTAGTGACCTATAATGGAAAAGAATATGAAAAGGAACGTATATGTGTCTATGTATGACTGAAACATTATGCTGTGCACCAGAAATTGATGCAAAATTGTAAACTGACTGTATTTTAACAAAATTTTTTTTTTAATTGAAAGGGAACCCCCCCCCCCAAAATAGCTTTCCCTTGTGGTGCGGAACATCACGTTCACGGGAGACACGTCAGAAGACAGACTTCTTCCCCCAAGGACTGTGTCATCTAGCTGAGGACATTTCAAGATATCGGGAGCAGTCAGTGACCTGTCCCCAGTTAATGCTGCTTGAATCCTTGCTTTAGGAACTCACGGGACAGAAAGAGCAATCCCAACTGGGGGTTTGGCGGGCGGACTCAGGCAAACAGAACTAAAGGGTAGTCCTGAGCTGGAACCGACAATGGAGGGGAAATCAAGTGAGTTTGGTTTCGGGGACTGGAAAGGAAAAGTTCACAGGGAGAAATAAAAGACTGGGGTATTAGGATGAAACCTGTTTGTGAGCGGGGCTGAAAATCTTCTGTTCGTGATGTAGATGACAAAGCGTCACCAGCTACCTTTGAGGGGCAGGTGCTGGGCTAAGGTGATGCACCAGAATGGCTGAGCTGGTGGAGGGGGACAAGGGGCGGGGCCAGGGACTGGGGGTCAGGCAGGGGGCTGGGAGGTGTAGCAATTCCAGACCACTTCTGCCTCAGTCTTATTAACCGAGCTGGAGATCTGACTGTGCCCCAGGTGTCTCAGCACAGGGGCAAGGGACCGAACCATGGAGAAACCTGGAGAGACAACTGGTGATAAAGCCCTCATGTGGGAAGATGAGCTTGGGTGAAGGGTGAACTGGAGAGAGCGAGGGTTACAGGCTAAAAAAGGGGACAGGGGATGGGAGCAAATTCCTGGTTGTATCCTCTTCCCTTCTCTGAAAGGATCCCTGCCACCCCACTGCTATCATGAGCACAAAAGCCAGCTGGACATGGCAAGATCAGGTTGCCCCCAGGAGGCTCAGAAGCCCAGCAAGGATGGGAGGGCAGTAGGTAAGAGCAGTTGAGGTTGGCAGGTCTGGAAATTTCCATACCTCCCCCCAAGGGCAAGGCCATTATCAAAGTGGAGCAGGTCCTTACAGACCTGGCGTGCCAACACCTATTTCCTGTTTTTGTTTTGTTTATTGAGGTGCCCTGGTTACCTAAGCTATAACCAATGGGCAAAACTCAGTGCCAGGCACACAGGACCTCTCTGCACTATCTATGCAGCATCCTGTGAATCTACAATTATTTCAAAATAGAAAGTTAAAAAAAAAATCCACTTACTATTCTAGAAGCTATCTGACTTGAGCCCATTCCTAATAGGACAGAAGCGAGATCTGAGGTTTCCATCTCCTTTAGGTAGAGGTACCAGCTGAAGCAAATGTTAGTCTGAAGAGGATAAAAGATAAAGTCATAGGGGAAATGGTCAGGGATGTGAGGACTTCAAGGATCATGGAAGAGAGAAAACCAGGGGGGACTTCCCCGGGGGAGGCAGGATGACACATGGAACAGATCAAGAATGTAAAATGGGCACAATCAACGTCAACAGAGAGATGCGGGAGAGGATGGGGGAGTGCCACGGGACCAAGCAGTTATAAAGCAGCAGCAGCTTGAAGTACTGACTTTGAAAACACAATTGTTGAAATAAGAGATTTAGCGGATGGTGGAACAGCAGAACTGACACAGCTGAAGGAAAAGGAAGATGAAAAACTGACTCAAAGAACTTCCCTAGAAGCACTGGGAAGGGATAAATCGAAAGACTGAGAGACGAGCTAAGCTGCAGGGAAGCAGACACAGGGGCACCGACATCCTAGTAAAAAGAGACTCGGAAACAGCGGGAAGGCAGATGGAGGAGGTGAGATGCTTGAAGGCACGCTGACAAATATTTTCTAAAGTTAAAATGGTCAATCTGGATTAAAACTCAGGAAGCCTACCTCCTCAACCTGGGCTTTTAGCGACTGACTTTCTGCCTGGACCACCAGTGGGCAACTCTGATAGAAGAGAACTCAGCATGGCTGATGGTGAAGGTGGGTGATCGCCGCCCTGCACCAGCCGCACCCGACGTAGCGCGTTGTAGATGAGGTCCGACCTACGACAGCGGTGCCAGTTACATCTCAGAGTCACCGAGGAGGGGAAGAAACGAACCACTCTAGGACAGGAAATAAGAGCTACTTCTTAAAAGGTTTGACCTGGAAGTCATTTCTTGAGGGGTTTAGTCTGGCAAGAGGTTGGAAAACATTTGCTAAGTCACTGTGAAAACTTCAGCCCACAATGGTCATCTACATACAATCAAAACCCAGCTATTTCCTCCCCCAGCAAAAAAAAAAAAAAAAAAAAAAAAAAAAAATTGAAAATTAAAAATAAAAAAACAAAACCCAGCCATTTCTAAATATCTGTCTTAAGTATGTTACTAGATTACTGATTTTTATCACTGTCTCTTTTCATCTGAAAAAAAAAATGGGCACACATACAGATTTGTTCAGCGGTGCGAAATCAGAATCAGTGGGGCTCGGTTTGGGTATTTCCAGTAATGTTTAGTCACATTTGAAATCCCCCAAAGGCAGCCTCTCCCCCTACATCAGTGGTTGGCGAGTCATAACATATTCATTTACTGCATCAGAGTATGTGGCAGAAAATCCTGCCAAGTCCCCGTTGCAAAATACACAACCATGTGTGTGCAAATGATGGGCGGAGCTTAACAAGAACATTAAAAAAAAAGTGATGAAGGCTCAAGCAGAGTTGACTCGAGGTTCTTGTTCTTCACGTGGAACATGTGGCAGGATGCCTGGAGGAGGCCTGATGGACCTTGCTTGTCTTTTCTGCTGTTTAGGGACTCCGTGTCCATGGAAACGCCTGACCCTTGGCTAAGGATTTTAAAGGCGTGTTTACACTCATTGCTTTTTTTGCCTTCTCAGCAGTCCTGGATTTCTTTCACATTAACACTTAGAGGTGTAGGGTTTCAAAGTTGGGGATCCTAGAGAAGTCCTCTCATTTTTGTGGGTGAAAAAAGAGATGCAGCGAAGATAAATCACGTGTCTGACTTCACAAGGGTGGGTGGTGGTCGAGACAGAACTTACACCTACAGAATCTGAACCCTTCCACTGATGCCTTCTCAGATCATGGCTTTCGCATCCTCAGGGGCACCGTGGGAGGGAGTGCTTGGGCAGAGGGAAAGTTCCCGATCAGTTCAGCGAAACAAAACCTGGGGGCCTGGTGTCCACAGGGCACTGTCATAGGCACTAGGGTGTCACCCATCCTGGAGGAGCTCTGGTCTCCTCGCCCTCTTCCTGGCGTGGTGCTCTGGCTCTGTTCCCCTGCATGAACCAGTGAGGCCGCTAGCATTACCCTGACCACTTATCCTGCAATCCGGGAGCTTCTTGAGGGCAGGGGTTCAGCCTTCTTCCCAGGGGTCCCCCAGCACCGAGGGCTCCTCGGCTGAGGAAGAACCCCAGTGTCAGACGCAGCAGGGGAGGGATAGGGGAGAGGAAAGGGGACAGAGATCACCAGTAATGGGCCAGGGTGACTCAGAGCACACGCTTTCCCAGAAGCCTGCTTCTCCTTGGCGGATGTCCATACCTTTCCTCAAGCTGCGGACTTTTCGCCCCTAGAGGATTCTGCAACTCTCTCCAGAAGTGATGGGAAAACGTCGCCACTGCCCCCAGGTGCAGTGCGGCCAGCTCCGTGGAGCTGAGCTAAGAAAAGAAGGGTGCTCTGTTTAATGCCAGCGTCTCCCATCGCAGGCGAACCCCGTTCAAGGACAGGCGTTCCTGCTGAGGCACCGAGAGACCAGAGAAGGGCCAGGGGTCAGCTTCTGGCTCCCCGAGGGGGTGGGCGGGGACACGAGGGCACATGTGAACGTCACCTCTGCCGCCTCCTCCATATTGTGGCCAAGAAAGCCTCGTGAAGGGCCCCCGGCTGCACTTTCCAAAAACAAGGTCTAAGGGCAATTTGAGCACCTCTTAGGGACGGAGGTTCCACCTGGTCTCATTGGAAAAAATACAAAAGGTGGTTGTGACGCTTTATTCAGCAGAGAGAACGAAATAAATGTTTAATTTTGTTTGTCAGTGAACCATGCCCACGATCTATTTTTCTGGTGGCAAAACATCAAACATTGCTCAGGAATTATAAATAGCAGGCGGATCAGCCTGTGGCACCGCCTTACACAGCCTCTTTCAGTCGCAGGAACATGCCCGGCGCACCGCTCCAGTGAAACGCACCGATTTCTGCGCTGAGCGGTGCCTCCTCCCCAGGTTCCAAGTGGGCCGTGCCACCTTCCTTCTCTCCCTGTTACTCATCCTACTCCTATTCCAGTAGCTTACATTTCCCTTGCGCATTAGACATGCATCCGGTGACTTTCCGTCTGCTTTCTTTTTGCTGGGGCAGCGTCTGGAAATGTACTCGGGCAAAGGCTGAACAGCCACATGGAAGCCTCCCGCTCTCCAGCTGAGCCAAGGGATGGGGCATCTCAGGGGCTTCCTCCAGGAATAAAGCTCACAGCCAGTTCTCCCACTAAAGCATAATTCAGGACTGAATTTATAATGGAGAAATAATTTGCATCTGGTGAAAAAAATAATATCATAACTGGGCTGGACTCCACCCATTTTTTTTCTTTCATATTCTTTGTGTTAAAAGGCAGAATGTGGGAGGAGGGGGCAGAGAGCTCAGTAGTAGAGCGCATGCTTAGCATGCATGAGGTCCTGGGTTCAATCCCCAGTTCGTCCATTAAAAAAACGAACAAAATAGTTAAAAAAAAAAAAAAAGGCATTATGCAGGGGGAAAAATCTTGTAAAAGTCAGCACAAGAACTCTGATTTGTTCACTGGGTGGGCTGACATGGGATGCCAGGGTTTGGCGATTAGGTACAGAGGTTTCCAATCTGTTCAGGTTCTGCTCTTTAGAATTGGCTTGGAAACGGTTTCAACCAAATCATTTGAGATGAGCATGGGGAGGGAAATGATTCGTGTGTAAAGAAAATAGCTAAGCCCAAGCTGAGTATGTTCTGTGCTTAGCGCACCTTTGTCACCCAAACGATGATGGCTTGAGCCTCCGTGTATGCTTTATCCTCCCAAGACTCAGCCGGTCCCCCGCTGCTGCTGTGTGCTATTTTTTTTTAAATTGAAGTATAGGTGATTTACAATGTTATGCTGGTTTCTGTTCGCAGCATAGTGATTCAGTTATACATACATATATATACTCTTTTTCATTATGGGTTATTATAAGACATTGAATATAGTTCCCTGTGCTGTACAGTAGGACCTTGTTGTTTATCTATTTTATATACAGTAGTTTGTATCTGCTAATCCCAAACTCCTAATTTTTCTTCCCCCCTCCTTCCCCTTTGGTAACCATAAATTGTTTTCTATGTCTGTGTTTCTGGTTTGTAAATAAATTCATTTGTGTCATTTTTTTTTAAGATTCCACATATAAGTGATACTAGTTGATATTTGTTTTTTTCTTTACTTAGTATGATAATCTCTAGGTCCATCCATGTTGCTGCAAATGGCATTATTTCATTGTTCTTTATGGCTGACTAATATCCCATTGTGTGTGTGTGTATCTATATATATCTATCTATATCTCTCATCTTTATCTATTCATCTGTCAATGGACATTTAGGTTGCTTCCATGTCTTGGCTGTTGTAAATAGTGCTGCTATGAACATTGGGGTGCAGGTGTCTTTTCAGATTAGCGTTTCCTCAGGATATATGCTCACGAGTGGGATTGCTGGATCATAGGGTAAGTCTATTTTCAGTGGTTAAAGGAATCACCGTACTGTTTTCCATAACGGCTGCACCAAATCACATTCCCCACAACAGTGTAGGAGGGGCCCCTTTGCTCCACACCCTCTCCAGCATTTATCATTTGTGGACTTTCGAATGCTGGCCATTCTGCGCGGTGTTAGGTGGTGCCCACTGTAGCTCTGACCCGCGGTTCTCTGAGAGTCAGTCTGCTGTGCTCTTCCTGGGTCCTTGAGTTCTCAAGGAGCTTCTTCTCTGAGAGCCACGGCACCACCGCCTCTGCTGCTTGGCCACTTCGCTGGGTCCTGATTCTTCACGGCCCCCACCTGAGTGACCTCCACCGTGGCTCTGGGATGGGTCCTTTTCCAAGGATTGCCCGTAGGCCAGCTGATGCCTGGCTAGCGTGTGGCACAGGGAGAGAAGAGACATTGTGTCTGCAGCCCAGTCTAAGTTCCACTCCTAAGTCCTTGGTTACTGTCCCAGAATTGACTCTTTTTTTCAATAATTAACAAGCAAAATAGCCACTTCCCACAGAGAGAGCCCACTCCTACACACAGGTGTGTACCAGCTTGATCTCAGTCTATTCTGGGTTATTTATTCATTCATAACATCATTAATGACAGTTGATACCAAGTCCAAGTTGGACTGTGCCAAGCTGAGGCTGGGTACTTTCAGGGATTCTGTTCTGGTAGGAAGAATGTTCTGGTAAGAAACACAGTTTCCTTCTATCTTCTGCTAGGTCTCCAATCTAGATTGTCCACAATTTCCAGAACACAATCAGCAACGTGCATACTGCTCTGTGAACTCGCACAGAACTGAGGGGCATTCCTAGTACCCCTCCCTCAGTATCCACCATGTCACCTCCTCCTAAGGCAAGAAATTCTTAAATGGCTTTGGATCAATTAATTCTAGCAATATTTCAGTTCTTCAAACAAATTATCTTCTCAGTGTTTAAAAGTGCGTTCAGGCCAATGGTTAAGTCCAAGTACTCGGAAAAATAATACAGTAGCCGATTTTAGAACCCTCAAATTAAAGGAGCACTTAGAGATTTTTTTTAAAACAAGGGCCAATCTTGAAAAAGTTGAATGTACATCTCTAAACTCTGTGCATACAGACTTTTTGTAGCTTAGAAAAGTTCCCTTTTCTAGATTCTAACCACCGAGTCTCAAAACATATAATAATACAAACTTTGAGAAATCACTATGCTTAAGAAGAGAAAAAATTCCATGTAGGTTGTTAAACATCTTTTTTCTATTTGGGTTACTTGGGGAATCTGAATTAAAAGCAAAGGAATCAGAGCTAAGGGGTTAAGGTGTAGGGGAGAATTGGGAGGAAAACCTAAACGTACACTGAGCTCTGGCTGTGTTCAGCACTGTGACAGATAATTTACACATGATATTTTATTCTAATCCTCAGCCACCCTGTGATGTAGCCATGATTATATCCCTTTGATGATGGGAATAAAATAAAGACTCAGGGACATTAAATAGCTTGTCATATAGCTTGTTTGTAGGTGTGGAGCTTGGATGCAACCAGTTCTGTAAGATTCCAAATCCCTCATCTTTCCATGACCAATTCCAACTTAGAGAGTATGTTCATCAAACTATGGAAGCCTGGTGGGACTCCTTTCTCCATTCTGACCTTTGCAAACACTTTGTTGGACCGAACAAATACGACCCTGTACTTTGGCCAATTAAGACTTAAGTAATTTATTCATTTGAGTTCTTAGTATGTGCCAGACACTGGGAATTGGAGGCAAGGAAGCCAGTGTTGGTGGGGAAGTCATTTCAACACATGGCACTTCTAACCGTCCTCGAATCACACTTCATCCCCGGCTGCTGGTCCCACCTCACCAGTTGCCCTCAGAGAAGACAGAGGGTTGGCTCCTTGGGTCTTTGGGGCATTGAGAGAACTTGACCGTTCAGAAGATTCACCCATGGAATTATCTGCTGTTTCCCGCACTCTCACCATCTTTCTGTAACTCTGCGTAATTGACTGTGGAGTTTCAGTCGAAGCTGGGCACCTGTCTAGTCAGGGGAGAACAGTCGTGGATAAGAGCAGGGCAAGATTTACGAGGCTTTCAGGAAACTTACAGGAAAATCCCCTAAAAAGTCATCATTTGTCATTCTCAGTATTGACTTGTTAAAAGTGAATCTCATTACCTTTGTTTCATCAGGCATATTTATGGAAAATGTTTATTTATTAATGAATTTTCCTAAAGCAAATGTACCAGACGCAGGAGGGCAGGTCATAATCACTTAGCTCTGTGGCTGTGGACATTCATTACTGGCCTTTAGAGACTGCTCAGAAATGAAGAGTTCCAGGAAAGCAACCCTAGAGCATTCAGTTCCTAAGATGCATGCATCCCATGAATCATTGATTCACAGGATTAAGAAGCAGACATATTTCTGAGTCTGTCTGTGGTCGAGAATAATCCACCACAGCGTCCTTCCCAGAATTGTCCAGAACAATGTCCTTTTCCTTCCGAGAGTCACACGTGGCTCTGCGGCCATTGTACCAATAGGTGGGCGCACTGTCTGGTTCGCCACAGAAGCTGCTCTCCGTTGGCCCGTCAGGTCACGGGAGAGCGTGGAGGACGCCCACTCTGTGACCCCCTTTCTGGGGCCTGTCTAATTCCTGCTGCTTCTACTCTTGCAGGTGTTAGTGGGCATCCCTGGGGTCCGTAAGTGACACCTGGTGAAGCAGGTGACATCACCTGTGAGGCCCAGTCACATAAGCAGAGACGGTCACACGAGGGAAGGCTCTGCCAGCCATTTCATCACCAGCCTCTATTCTATAGATTTGGAAACTGAAGCCCGGAAAGGGTCACTGACTTGTGCGTGGTCACCCGATAGTTACCAGGAAAGCTGAGACTCCGACCTGGGGCGTCCCCCCGTTCCGTCCTGCGCGGGGGGATTTCAGGGACTCCATCCAATCCAAGTCTCTGCGTGGCAGAGAAGCAACCGCACGCTGAGTCTGAAGGCCTGAGCGCACGCCAGGCACCTGCGGGGGTGGGTCAGTGACACTTACCGTCAGAAATCCCAGGGAGGGAAGAACACGAGTTCGAACAAAACAGATCCAGCGGGAGTCACAGGGTGTCCGGCAACGAGGTCGAGGCAGGGCAGGGACGACGGGATACTCCCACAAGGCCGTGTGTTTCTGCCCCTTCCCTCAAGGGTTTGATGCTTAAGCTACATGGACAATCCATGGCCTATGTGGTCGGAGCTTGCAGAACTTGTGATTGGCAGAGCCCAGTCAGACGGGGTCTGCGTGGTCCCTGTGCCCAGGCTCTGAGATCTAACTGCCATGCTCTCCGGAGTTTGACAACATTTGTGTCAATAGACAGAAATCTTTTCACTAAAAGTGAAATATTTTCAGTGGTTTGTTTACAACATTTCCTCTTTTGACAACATGGCAGGTGGAATAATGACCCCCCAGAGATGTCAACAGTTGAAGCCCTGGGACCTGGGCGCATGCTACCTTACATGGCAAAGGGAACTTGGCGGATGTGGTTAAGTTAAGTGTATCGCAATGGGGGAGGCTATCCTGGGTTATCTGGGTGGGTCCCATGTAATTACCAGGGTCTTCATCAGAGAGAGGCAGGAGCTCAGAGGGAAGAGAAGATGTGATGCTGCTGGCTTTAAAGATGAAGGAGGCAAACAAGAGGCAAAGGATGTGGGATGCAGGCAGCCTCTGGAAACTGGAAGGGGAGGGGAAAGGAATTCTCCCCTGGAACATCCAGAAGGAACTCAGCTCTGGGGACCTATTTTAGATTCCTGACCTCCAGAACTGTCAGGTGGTAAAACTGCATTGTTTGAAGTCGCTAAGTTGGTGATCATTTGTTACAGCAGCAACTGGAAACCGATACAGATAGTGTGGCAGGAAGATGTCCCATTCTGTGAAATGCCAGCGCTGGAGCAGCTTCTCCCCCAGGCCCTTCCCCGTCTGTGCTAGGAGCCCAGCATCCTCAGCAGGGGATGGAGAGGACCAGCCAAGGCTGGCAGTACTCACAGGCACGTTTGGAGCTGAGGGCACAGGGGTTAACCTAGGGAAGAGATGCTTTCAGGGATCAGTCTGAAATGCAAGCGGTGGTTTACCGGCAGCCTCTTAAAAGCTCATGACTCATTCAGAAATAACAGCATTTGGTCGATGAATATGTCAGACTTTCAGGTAAATTTAATCAATGGACAACCACTATTTTATTTTTCTCCAAACCAGAATTTCATATTACATTTCATGCCATTAGCCTTGATATAAAGTGGCGGCTGATAGCAGGCTGTATTGACAGGCCCTCTGGGCACCATCCAGCAGTCACCTTAAATCACTTACTCACCGTGCGATTCATGGTGTGTAGGGGAGCGGGGAGTCACCGAGGGTTTAAAAGGAAAGCGAGATAACAGAACACTCACAGTCTTTCCTTTCAGTTATTTAACCCGCCTTAGTTAATTAAAGGCATCTGATCACCTCCCAGCATCTTGGACTGTAACACGTGTCTTATCTGTTCTTAGCACAGTAACGGGGCCAGAGGCAGGTGATTCCTGGGGGTGTGGGGGGAGGGGATGACTGTGTCAATTCTGGAAGTCACTGTCCCCAGGCCAGCCTGGCGGTGTGCTCCCAGCTGGGCTCCTGTCCTTCTTTGATGCAGGAGATTGATCATGCAGTCAACGTCCGGCTGATCATCACAGGTATGGAGGCGAGTAAGGCTCAGACCCACTCTGGAGGGTTCTTGGTCTCAGCAGGATGAGGAGAAGCTTTAATTAGGGAACGCCTCTGACGTTTTTGAACTATTTTTCATTGATGCATCATTTTGGTTTAGAAATATTGATGACAAGAAAACCAATGGTGACTTAAGAAGCTGGTTTCGAGTGGTTCTTTACTTTCCGGAGGCTGGCGACATTGGTGCCTAACACAGTCTGAAAGTCAGAGTCTGCTGGGGTGATGGTTAAGTGAGGTGACAGACTCCCAACGCTACGAGGTTCAAAGGGAAAATACATCCCTAGCTTTCTCATGTTAACTGATCCGTCGTTGCAGTTGGAGTTGGTGGGGCCCCTCGCTCCCACGAAGACCATCAGGGATCCATGTTCCTT
This sequence comes from Camelus bactrianus, assembly GCF_048773025.1. Lineage (NCBI taxonomy): Eukaryota > Metazoa > Chordata > Mammalia > Artiodactyla > Camelidae > Camelus > Camelus bactrianus. Next base: position 9,708,975 of record NC_133573.1, read on the forward strand.
CCATCCTGCTCTGTCGTCTCCTAGGGCAGGGAGCTTGTCTTTGCAGATGAGTTTTTTTTGGAATGCCACCAGGCCCGTTTGTTAACATACTGTCCACAGCCGCTGTGAACACTGGGGTGCATCATGTATCTTTTCGAATTAGGGTTTCCACCGGGTGTACAGGGCAGTTTTGTTCACTGTCACGACACCTCGCACCCCAGCACCTTGCACCCCAGCACAGACTCTGCCCAAGCCGGTCTGGATGATGACCTTTAGGCTGGAGCCAAAGTTGGGCCTTTGTTTGTTTCTCCCTGAATTTCTGCCTTTCTTATCTCTTCACTTTCCCTCCCAAATAAATGACAGGCAGCACACGACGTCAGTAATACGAGGCAAAGGCCACCAGTTACACATACAAGTGACCTGGAAGGGGAGCAAGGCAACGAGGGGATAATCTGTGTCATAAAGATAAAGTTGTAACCAAGGGCAACCATTGGAGGAACCTTCGAATGATGAGAAAAATGTTCTGCGTACGTGATGTAAGTGACTGGAAGGAATTAACTTCAACATATGATGCAGAACGTCATTCTCGCACAGGGCCGATGACCAGAGCTGACTAGCCCTGGCCTCTGACTTGATGGGGAGGCCAGGAGATGCCAGGGAGGAGAGAGGCGGGCATCCTGTCCCAAGAAGGTCGTGCTGCCCCTCTTTTCTCACCAACAGCTGGAATCCAGAAAATGCAAGAGAGATAAAAGCCACGCTTTACAAAGTGGTAAAACTGCCTTTTCTTTCAGGCTATCACAAGGGAGATCAGAGAGAAAGGGACAGGGGCCTCCGTGGCCCAGTGCTGGCTCCTGGTTAGACTGGGTCTGAAACACGATGCTGCGATAAAGCCACTGACCTCCAGCGCTTCCTCCTCCTCTTCCTTCCCTTCGTGTCTCCATCCCTTTCCTCCCTCTCTCCCGTGATGTTTCTTTCTGTTCAAAAATCAAACACCAATTCCTCATCAAGACCAACCCTAAGACAAGGTCAGGGGAGCTGTGTTGTTCCTGCCTGGTGCACAGCGCAGGAGCTCTGTGAAGGCACGAGGTCAGAGGTGGGCAGGGCTCAGAGACGCTCTTCCTAGATGGGTCAAGGCTCTCCCCTGGCAGAGCAGTGTCGTTGGAGGGGTCACACAATGCGCCTTCCCCCACTGCCCATGCCTCCCCTCACAAGGACCACAGACCTGCCCTCAGAGGGTGACTTTCCTCCGGCCTCCCTGGTTCCGGCATTTGTACAGGGTCGCTGTGCCCTGATGGTGATGACAGCCCTCGCTCCAACTCTGCTATATTTCAACGTCAAGGCGGCCAACATCCAGGGGCCACAGGGGGCAGGGACCGGAGCCTCGGGCTGGAATCAGGACTGCTAAGAGAGATTGCATCTCTGCTCCGGGGTGACTAGTTATCAAGTGACTTAACTCCTCTAGGTCTTGCTTTCCTCACATGTAAAACGGGAGAACTAGCACAGACGGTGGTGTCCCGCTCTAAGTCCCTGACACTCTGCTCACTCACGTTCCTGGATGAAGGGCACACGGAGAGAAATCGCTTCCTTTGTGCATCAGCAAGCGGGGGAGGAAAGCGATTCTCTGTCAAGGTCAGTTCTGCTGGCAGTCATCAAGCTTGTGAACTTGAGGTGGGAAGCCCCCTAAAAAAAGAGACCAGCAGGACCCCCAGGCAGGGCCACTACTCTCCTGCCAGCACCATCCGGTTCCCTTGCCCAGAAGCTCTGTCTCACTTTTTGCCTCTGAAACGGCTTACTTCTAGGAAAGTAGAACTTACCCCTAAAATTCTATTGGTTCCCTGAGCTCACTCCTATGGGTTATTTCTCTCCCTCCTGATTGATTCATTTCTACAAAGCTTGTTCCTAATTAGCCAACTTCTGTTATATCTTATTTGCATAAGATGCTGCAAAGTGTAAACTGGCTGCCTATAAAAGCCTGTGTAAACCTACAGCCGGGGCCCAGAGCTTGGAGTGTTAACTCCTCTGGGTTCGCTGGCGTAGTAAACCTGCGTTCTCCCTCTCCGAGTGCTGCTTGATCTCTTGCCGGGATCCAGCTTGTTGTCACAATTGAGCTGTAACACCAAGCTGTAACACGGAGCTTTGTTAACACAGAGCTGTTAACACGGAGCTGTTTACACGGAGCTGTTACACCGAGCTGTAACACGTTTTTCTGCAACAAACTCAGTAAACTGCAGTAATCTGGAAATGGCTGCCTTTCCGAGATGGTGTTTAAGTTTTCCAGTTGGGAAAACAGAGGACAAGAAATAACTGTAAAATTCTTTCAGGGAGACATAAAATGGTGGAAATAGAAGTTTTGCTTTTTATAGGATCAAAGCTGTTGAACTAGTTTGTGCCTAAAATGATGACTTGTTTGGTCTTGTCTTTTTTTTTTTTTTTCCTTAAAGAGCCAGGAAACCAGGAAAAGAAGAGATTTCTTCAGAAGTCAGAGAGAAAGATGTGCTACCTGCAGGAAAGTGGAAGACAAAGGACACATTGGTGGGAGATGGCAGCCTGTCTGCTGCTCCCTTGGGCAGCGAGCTCACTGACCCAACCCGCAGCCCTGGCCGGCGTGCAGGGAAAAACCCCGGTGCTGTCTCTTCCCATCAGTTTCCCTGGAAGCAGGACTGGCTGGGGAAACTCGCTTCGGCTGTGCATCTGTGGTTATGTCACACACAGCTGTGGAAATTATTAAACAGAGACATGGCTTGAGAGCAAAGCAAGTTAGCGGCTCTGGGAGCACACAACTGTGTGTCTTGCAGGTCTTCTCCCTGAATGAGGATGCCGGGCGCTGAATGAGCATCCGCATTACAGGCAATGTGACCTGGCCACCTCCCTTTTTTCTATTTGTTTTTCTTTTGCTGGTTAGAGTTCCTGGTATGTTGCCCTTTAGAGCCCGTCTTATTCCATCTCGTTCCTCTTCTTCCTCTTTGTACCATCAACCCAGACACACATTCACCCACCCGCGTGAGGCTGCACGCACACACTCACTTGTACACACACTCCTGAAAGTCCCAGGTTATTGCCGTCTGCGGTTCTCGTGCTCGGGCCACCCTGAACGTCTCCCCACACCACTCCCTAAAGCTGAGAGCTCACCGTGTTTGTAAGTGTAACCAGTTACTAAACACTATGAACCTGGTGAGAAACACACGTGAAATGGTTTTATTTTTTTCCTCTGAACCTAACGTTCCAACGTGCTTTGTCTGACTCCACTCCCTTCTCTCAGTGCTGGAAGTCACCCACAGCTCCTCAGGTATTGTCAGCTATCCAAAAAATGCAGTCCTGCCAGATGAAGACGGAGGATGTTAATCCGCTGGAGGGCCCCCCTCACCGGGTCCTTCCCTGAACAGCCGTCCAGGCACGGAGGGTCCGGCAAGGGGCAGTGGCGGCGCTGGCTCTTTCCTCTCTCTCACCGACCGCCGCTGGCAGGTGTGGCTGAGGGGAAGGGGGAGGAGCGATCGGAGAGGAGTGCAGACGGTTTTATTCAGCTGTTGCTGCGGCCGGTCTCTCCGGGCATCAGGGGGCTGACTCGGGGAGGGGCGCGGCTGGGTACTTGGAAGGGTGATGGGCTGCCTCCCCCCGCAGGTTCCCGACGTGGGAGCCTCGCGTGGCTCCATGTCTCCCGCCCGCAGCTCTCCACCCGTCCTGCCTGGCTGCCACCTTCCACTGCGCCCTCTTTCTGACCGGCTGCATCAAGTCCACCCCCAAGTCCTCAGTCTGCCAGGGCTCCCCTTCTCCGTCACAGCATGTCCCCCCCAGTTCCGCCGCTCGGATTTTGGTGCCTGTTTCTCCAGCCTCTTTCTCCTTGGGAATCTATTAAATAAGTAAAGATTGTTCATATATTTTTATAAGCTAGGATCATGATGTTCACGTGCCTCTGTGGAACTCATTTTCCCACTGTGTACCCTGAAACTCTGTCAGCCATTCCATATTCATCCACAATGTTTCCAGATCCCGTGGCCTTTGAGGACGTGGGCTTTTGCCACGCCCTTTTCCTCTTCCTCCTCCTCCTCAGTTAACCATGACAACTTCCCAGGGAAGAAGGAAGAGAAAAAAACTGCGAAACATATGACAAATCCTGTCCCTGGTGAATCTGGAAGACCAGGGTGCCGTGTGAGGTGGACCCAGATGTCGCCTCCTTAGAACGGTTGATGGACAAGCTTCTGTGGGACTGGGGAGGGTGATTCAGGAGTTGGGACCAGACGCAGAGCCTGGCGGGGTTTACCAGAAGACCAGAGCTGGCACCAGGCCTGGGCAGAACAGGTTAGGGGGCCACTCCTCCGAGGCAGGTGGAACTTCAGTGATGTCACCTGGCCAGCCCTGTGTTCCCCCTTCACTGTGGAGAGGCACCCAGTGACCTGTGACAGCCAGTCCCTATCTAGGGGCTTTCCTGGGAAGCTTAACTTCCGTCGCTAACACAGGCCAGGTCCAGCAAGCCCAGATGGTTGACATTCTACTCAGTGAGTCCCACCTGGGTTCAAATTCTCCTCTAAAGGAGGTGGATTGATTCCAGAAGCTTTGAAACCAGCCACTCCCCACTGCAGGGACCTTCAGTTTGGTGTCTGAAAAGAGAGTTACATTTTTCAGCCAGGATCCTTTAATGGGACATAAATGTCAATCATTTTTATACTTCTGTTATTCTGGATTCTCAACCAAACCTAATTCCCACTGAGAGGACTGTATAAAAGTACTAGTAATTAAATTCATTGGCATAAACTCACAGATTCTGTTCTTAATCACCATGACATAGGCACCCGAAGCACCGTTACAGGTTTTGCTGGACTACAGCACTAAACTTACTTTCTAGATCTGCCTGACTTCTCTCGAGCTTTCTGATTCCATGGTATAGCCATCCACTGAGCACTTAAAAAGCGTGGGAGGACACACATCCCTTCTGGCGTGTGAGTGGAGGCCAGGGGCACCAGGCCCTGCTATTCAATGAGAATGAATAATGGAATCTCCTTTGAACAGCCTGAGAGACAGCATTAACAAGCTCCTTGTGGCCAAAGTGCATTTTATTCAGCCTTTGGGGCGTGTAGTTGTTTTTAGAGACGCGGTGCGACCTTTGGCATATCTGCACCTGTGCAATCATAAGCCATTCCTTAAATCAAGATTTCCTTGCATTACAAATGCTTGGAGATGGTTTTCAAAATTATTATTCTAGTGCTGGTCTTCTCCCCTCCTTTCTCTTAAATAATCTGTTTTAGGCATTCAAAGGGTCTACTCATCCTTGGACCTGACTATAGCTAATTTGCTGAGAGCCTCTGGACATACCCCAAGCCTGCTTAGGACATCTGCTGAGAAGTTAAATCATTTTAAGTGGAGGAATTAGGCTAATGTTTTCTGCTAAGGAAAAAAATCCATGAATCTTGGTATTCTGCACAAGACTTTTAATGGGGAAGATGAAATTATGCTACAGATATACAAAAGAAAAATAAATCCATCTTATTTTACTAGTTGCTTGACACTTTTATTTAGAAAATTTGTATTTCCAAATGCTTCCTTCAGACATTACAGATACATTTCAACTGTTACTCTGTTAGGTTAACAGCCTCTGCCTTAAAAACAGATCAGCGTGGAAGTGAGAATTGGGTGACTTTGAAGCAAGTAAGAAAGAAGAGAGGATTAAGCTAATGATAAGATGAACCAAAGAGCACAAATCTTTTTCTTGCAAAGGCAGAGAAATTCTGACCTGCCTCAAAGATTCTGAAGAGAGGAAGAGTCCCTTGCAAATTACTTTTGCATGACCCTTGAGCTCCCCAAGACGTGAACACGGAAAATCCAAATGGGATTTCTGGTCAAGATGGCGGAGTAGCAGGACCACAAGCTCACCTCTCCTCATGACTGCAAGAAAACCACAACTGAATGCTAAACAACCATTGAAAAAAAGACTGGAATCTAGCAAAAAAGATCTTCTGCAACTGGAAACATAAAGAGGGAACCACAGCAGGACGGTAGGAAGGGTGAGCTCACGTTATAATTGGGCCCCACTCCCCCTGGGTGGGCGACCCACAAGCTAAAGATTTGTGAAGTCCCAGGGGCCCTCCCACAGGAGTGAGAACTCTGAGCCCCATGTCAGGCTCCCCAGCCTGGGTCCTGGCACTGGGGAGAGAAGGAGACCCCAGGACATCTGGTTTTGAAGACCAGGGGAGCTTGGTGCTGGGCGCCCCACAGGACTGGGGGAAACAGAGACTCCATTTTCTTGGGAAGCACACACGGAATTCCATGTGTGCCAGGTCCAAGGGCAGAGGCAGTGATTTCATAGGAACCTGGGCCAGACCTGCCTGCTGGATTTGGAAGGTCTTCTGGGGATGTGGGGGACAGCTGTGGCTCACTCAGGGGACATAAAAGCTGGTGGTGGACATCCTGAGAGTGTTACTCCACATGAGCTTTCCTGGAGGCTGACATCTTAATTGGATCATTAGCACCAAGAACTAGCCCCACCCAGCAGCCTGTAAGGAAGCATCAGGCCAGACAACATACTGAGTGGGAACACGGCCCCACCCATCAACAGACTTCCTGAGCCACAAAGGCCTCTGGACACAGCCCTACCCAACAGAGGTCCAGACCAAGCCTCAACCAGCAGTGGGCAGGTACTGGCTCCTCCTGCCAGGAAACCTGCATAAGCCCCTAGTCCAGCCTCACCCACCAGGAGCAGATACCAGAAATAAGAAAACAATCCCAAAGCCTGTGGAAGGAATCCACAAACACATAGAAAGATAGACAATGTAAGGTGGCAGAGGAACATCTCCCAGGCCAAGGCACAAGATAAAATCCCGGAAGAAGAAATAAGTGATGAGGGGATAGGCAATTTATCTGAGAAAGAGTTTAGAGTAATGATGATGAAGATGTTCAGAGAACTCAAGAGGAATATAGATGAGCAGAGTGAAGTTTTTAGCAAAGCGTTGGAAAATATAAAGAATACCCAAACAGAACTGAAGAACAATATCACTGAAATGAACAACGCACCAGAAGGAACCAAGAATAGACTAAGTGAGGCAGAAGAATGGATCAGTGAGCTAGAAGACAGAGTACTGGAAATCACTACTTCAGAACAGAAAACAGAAAAAAGAATAAAAAGGAATGAGGATTGTTTAAGAGAACTCTGGGACAACATGAAGTGCTCTAATATTTGCATTACAGGGGTCCCAGAAAGAGAAGAGAGAGAGAAAGGACCTGAGGAAAATTTTGGAGAGATAATAACTGAAAACTTCCCCATCTTGGGAAAGGAAACAGTCACCCAAGTCCTGGAAGCGCAGAGGGTACCACACAGAATCAACCGAAAGAGGAACACACCAAGGCACATGGTCATCAAACTGACAATTCAGGATAAGGAGAAAATATTAAAATTAGCAAGAGAAAAGCAACAAATAACATACAAGGGAGCTCCCATAAGGTTATCAGCTGATTTTTCAGCAGAAACTCTACAGGCCTGAAGGGAGTGGCACAATGTATTTAAATTGATGCAAGGGGGAAACTTACAACCAAGAATACTGTGTCCAGCAAGGCTCTCATTCAGACTTGATGGAGAAATCAAAAGCTTCAGAGATAAACAAAAGCTAAAAGATTTCAGCACCACCAAACCAGCTTTACAACAAATGTTAAAGGACCTTCTCTAGTCACTAAACCATAAGAAAAGAGAACAAAAAGAAAAAAGAGAAAAACAAAGACCTGCAAAAGATTGCTTTGGCTGTTCAGGGTCTTTCGTGGTTCCTTATAAATTTTGGAACTGCTTGTTCTAGTTCTGTGAGGAGTGTCGTGAGTATTTTGATGGGGGTTGCGTTGGATCTGTGGATTGCTTTGGGTAGTGTGGCCATTTTGATAGTGTTGATTCTTCTAATCCAAGAGCACAAGAAATCTTTCCATTTCTTTGTGTCATTTTGGTTTTCAGAGTGTAGGTAACCTCCTTGGTTAAGTTTACTTCTAGGTATTTTGTTGTTTTTGATGTAATGGAAATGCCTCTGCCAGTTATAAAATTCTGGTTTTCGAAGTGAAAAAAAAAAGTGAATGAAAGGCTCCAAACGGCAAAATATCCTTCTTTTTTATGGGTGAGCTGTATTCCATTACACATATGCTTGCTGCTGCTCCATTATCTATTCAACTATTGATGTGCACTTAGGATGCTTCCATATCTTGGCAATTATAAATAATAAGGCAGGCTGTATGTATCTTTTTAATTCTTATTTTGTGGTTGGCTTTATTCCTTTGATAACTATGTAAGTTTAAAAAGCTAAATCTCTAAACATTCTTAGAAACAATGAACAGTACATATATGTAAATTAAAAGATATATGTGCAGTAAAAAAATGAGCTATCAAGCCATGAAAGACATGGAAGAAACTTAAAAGACATATTACTAAATGAAAGAAGCCAGTCTGAAAAGGCTACAAACTGCACGATTCCAACCAAATGACCTTCTGGAAAAGGCACAGCTACAGAAACAATAAAAAGACCGTGGTTTCCAGGGGTTTGGGGAGAGGGAGGGAGGGAGGGATGAATGGATGGAGCACAAGGGATTTTTAGGGCAATGAAATTATTCTGTGTGATACTACAGTGGTGGCTACGTGTCATTGTGCATTTGTCAAAACTCATAGAATGTACAACATCAAGAGTGACCCCTAATGTAAACTATGAAAAAAAAAGAACTAATTCCTGAGTCAAAATAATGCTAAAGGGTTTGGAAGAAAAGTGGAAACTATCAGCGGAGGCACAGAAGGAAAGGCCAGTGTGTTCATAAAAAAACCCAGAAATCAATAACAGAAACAATTATAAAAATGGTAGAATACATTGAATGCTAACCCATCTCCACGCAGAATAAACGGGGGAGCTAAGGCTTGCTGGAGGCAACACGGGGAATTCTAGCTCAGGGATAAAAGGCATTCAGATTGGTTTTCAAATAATCACGGTAGTGGGTCCCTCATGCTGAGAAAGGTTTGGTTTTTGAATGGAACAGGCAGAGTTACCATCTCATTCCCTCCTGGGCCCTAAGGAGAGCTGAGCCATCCACACTGTGATTCGCCTGCTCGGACTCTCCGCCGGCCCTGCACCATCCGTTTCCCCACAAGCAGCTGTGGGAACGCAGGGCGCCGCCCTCCTCCGGCTGTGGACACTCCACCTTTCAGTGAGGAGTCAAAGCCCAGATGAGTGCCGTGGAACACAAATGAAACCTGTCCTCCTAATCCAATTGCTCTTTTTCTCCTCTGCTATACACCTTTTTTGTTGTTTTGGGGGGGGGGGATTAATTAGGTATGTATGTATGTATGTATTTATGTATTTATTTATTTATTTAGATGGAGGTACTGGGGATTGAACTCAGGGCCTCATGCATGCTAAGCACTCGTCTTCCACTGAACTAAACCCTGCCTCTTAGCCCTTTTTAGTTTTTGAATCTCAGTCTCCTGACACAGAATTCCCTACACTGAGATAATTAAGTAAAAACATTTGGAAAGTGTGTGTTTTCAAAACTGCATGTTCTTTGGAGTGGTTGACTTCTGCTCATTGCCAAACCACAACCCGAAGGGGTCGCTGAGGCCCCCGCCAGCCGCTCCTGGCGTCTGCAGGCTGTGGGATCTGATCAGCTCCTACCTGTGTGCGTGGCCAGAAGGCCAGGCCCCATGGGTAGGCGTCCGGTCCTGCTGTGTCAGACTCTGGCACCTCCTGGGGCATCTGTTAGCTCACCTAGGAGGTGATGATTCAGAAAGAGTGGGAACCACGAGCTGAGCCCTTTGTCACTGCGAATGAGCAGCAAGGCTGGCCTCTGTGCCAGGTGGCATCATTATTCCTCACAATGGCTCGCTGGGGGCGCTGGGGCCAGGGAAGTTGAATCTTGCTCTCATGGAGGGCACCCTGTGTGACAGTGAGCTCATCCTTACAGGGACGGGCTCTGAGCATCTGCTTCCTGTTGGTGACTCATGGTCCCGAATACCTGCGACCCCTGTGGTCCTCCTCCAGACCGCATTTCTCTACTGGTCTACTTTAGAATGCAGAATTTCATCCTGAGAGCAACACTCATTTTCCTTTACTCACCCTCCCAAGGGTGATGCAGTGGGGCAGGCCTCAGTAATGAGAGCTGGTTTGCACCGCTACTATGTTTATCCAAAGAAGATAAAATGCACCCCCTAGCCCCCACCCTTCCCCGCAAAAGATCTTGCAGAAAAAGCAAAGTTCATATTACCCCTAAAAAGATCTTAAACCATTTTGTTTTGCTTGTGGTTTCTCATTTCCTGAGACTATGAGAAAGTTTGACCTAGCTTCCCCGCCCCCCTTTTTAATATATTTTATTGGAAGGAGAGAATGCTCTTGTCACTAAAGCAACATGAATAGGGAAACTGCCTGTGCTTGTTTGTTGTATAAACAGTGCAATCAGGAAGATAAAGAACCGATATCCTGGCCTTTTTTTCAATTCCTCCATAAACCAGCCCAAAATGCCAGCCCAGTGTTGGAACACATTAATATAGTGGGCGGGACATCACCGACACCCTGAACCTTGACCTTAGACGCAGAGTGGAGGATGCCAGCATCCTAGTTGTTTTAGGAGGATGCCAGCATTATCTGCATCAGTAGGTGGACGGCATGGTATCCATACAATCTGCACTTCAGATGTTTATTCCAGGATGTTGTTCTCTGGCTCAGTTTCAAAAGGTGACTTGACCAACTACTTTGTGTCTGTAATTCAAAATTTTGTCCAGTACTGTTTTTCAGTACAGGGGGGCATTTAAAGGCTGGGAGGTATGTGGGCCTGTTTTCTTCTTTAACAGATGAACAAAGGGAGAGGGAGGTTAATTGGCCCAATGTCACCACAATGAACAGGCCCCTGGATGTCACTAGAATTCAGTTGTATTAGTCTGCAAAGCTTGCAGAGCCTGAATAACAAATTCTCCATGGGAAAGTCTCTTTTCTGAAATGGGTGGTAAGTTTTCCCAGAAAAACAGCAAAAAAGGGTTTAATCTGATATTCATTCCATAAGGATTAATCGAGTGGTCATCCTATACTCTCAGAGGTAACTAGTAGAAAGAAGGTCTTTGGAGTCTTCGCATGGCCTGGGGAGGGGACTTCTCTCCTTTGCTTCAATACAAGGTCATTTTCCTTCACTCTTTCATTAAGTCATTCATTCATTCACCCAACAGATGTTTACTGAGCACATACTATGGACTGGCTACTGAGCTGGGTCCTGCGATTACAAAGATTCTATATAGGTCAGTCTCCACTTCAATTCAGAAAGCTTGAAACCAAGTTGAGGGAGGGTCAGATCATTTCTGTTTGATATGCAGCATTAGAACAATGGGCAGGATGTTCTGGAAGCACAGAAAATGTATTTGCATGCAGTCCTGGGATGGGCTGGTGACTTGGGAATGCCTTCTGGAAGAGGCGATCTGAGTGGGGTGCCATCAGATGGAGTTACTGAAGGGCTAGGCTAGGAAAAGGCATCCTGGCCTAAGAGTTCAGCACACACAGTCTGCCAAGTAAGAGACGGCGTGCTGTGTGTTTATGCAGCCCTGCGCTGGTGAGCCAGAGGCGGAACAGGGCAGCCGTTGAAAGCCTTGTCTATGTGGACCGCACACAGACATTCTGGCTGCAGAAAGCTCTGTCTCTTTGTTCCAGGGATTGCCAAGGGGGAAACAGATACTGAGAATCACACACTGGGCCTTCAATTTTCTGCTCACGTCTCATTGGCTGAAGCAGGTCCCGTGGCTATGCCTAACCCCCAGGGGGCAGGGGAGTGAAGTCCACCTATTTGCACAGGGGGCGGAGACACTGAATGGCTGGGATGACCACAGCAGCGGATGCTACCAGAGAAACCCAACAATTAAAGCTACTATATTTGATGGGTGTTTTAGCCTATTTTTTATTGGGTTCACCATAATTACCACACAACATAACCTCATTTTCTTCCTTGGGTTGTATTTCCCAGTAATTTAGTCTGGAGGGGGCACAAGAGAGAGTCCCACGCAGGCTAAAAAATTCTTTTGATGGGACGGGTTTGCCTGAAGTCATTACCTGTTTCCACCTATTTTATAAACTGTGTTCATACTATTTGACTATAACTTTGGGGCCGTGGTCTCCCATCTACAAAAGGATATCAATGAAATTCCAGCTCCTCAGTGAAATGGGTGATAACTGCGTATCTTCCAGGGGGAGATCACATTTGGTGCGATGCCACGAGCCTAGGAGGTGGCTGGGCTGGGGGAGGAGGCTGTAGGACGTAGCCCTGAGGAACCCACCATGTCTGTGGTGAGAAGCTGTCCTACTTAGAAGGACCTTCCTCCAAAGATGTACTTGCCCTGAGCAGTGGTTTGTTTTTAATGTCCTGGACACTGTGATCACCCTTGGTCGTTAGCTGCTGGACAGCACAGCATCCAGCTTGCAGCCCGGCAGATGGAAGTGAAGAACCCATCATGGAACCCGCATCGTCACCATCCCTGGTCCTTTTATATACTCTCCCCATGGCCTTTCTTCTAGCCTTCCCTAATTTTAGGTATAATATACCCTGTATTTTACACTTTTTCTTTAAATTCTTGCTGAGAAAAAGGTGGAGGGGGGAAAAATCTTGTTTCTTATAACCGACCTCATTCTTGCTGATGGTGAAAACACAAACGACTCAATTAAAGGCAACTCGGCCTCTTTTAGTTAAAAATTATCTTTCTCTGGGAAATTCTTTGTATTTCAAAGTACAGATTTACTCTGAGAGATTTTTCTCTCATCTTCAGTGACTTTTCTCCTTCTCCCATCTTTCCTCAAACGGGGCCTCGGGCAGGAGGAGGCTGTGGGGGTGGGGCTGTCTTAGGGTGCGTGTGTGTAGCCAGTGACTTCAGAGAGGGTTGTATTGAACAGAACCATCTGTGAATAATCCAGGAGGCGGGTGGCTGTCTGCCTTTCATGCTCAACAAGTTCTGATGAAGCCTGAATATCTTGATTTGTGAGCTAATTGATTCTGGCTCCCTCGGAGGTGTACCAGGGGAAGAAAGATGCCGCCATCTTGATGGTAGCAGTTCATCTTGAAGAGGACCAGGGTTTCTCCAGCTTCCTTTTTCTCTACCCCTCATTTTCAGTTGCTGATCCGTATCTCAAAGCTTTAAGATAAACTTGCCTTATGAAAGATGTTTTAAAGATAAAAATACTTATAGGTTAACACGCATTAAGGTGTCAACACAGCAAGGTCTTAATTCTCGGGGAAGACTGACCACAGTGGGTGGCATTCAGTGCAGCCAGGTGGTGGTGGGGACATGAGTGCCAGGGCGAGTGTGGACACAGCTGGCTGGTGAGCGGCTGCAGCGGGGGCCCGCCACAGCCAGGGTCAGACTTACTTGGTTCTAGAGGACAGGTTTGAGAAAACAAAGAAGGAAGGATGTGGAAGGAAAAGGCAAGAGTTGCCGATACTACGGAGGTTCTGAGGATGGTGATTGATCCTGGGGGTTGCTTTTTGTGTGAAATTGGAAGGCTTTTTGGCAAGAAGATGTGTGCCCAGGAGACAGAGAGAAGAGGGAATGTACACCCGAGGGATACTTGGCTGTGTCAGTGCCAACTCTTGGATGCATTCAAGCTCCATTACGTTCTGGAAGGAACCATACCTGCTTTCTCTTTCAGCCCCAATCTGAGCAGAACTCGGGAGTGACATAGACACGAGGGGGTCCGAAGAAAGGGCGTGAAGGCCCCTGGCCCTCTGGCAAGTGCACCCCATCAAGTCAGCGCTGTGCTCTGCTGGGGCCATCAGACAACGAGACGTTCTGGAAAGAGTTTGCTCATTACCTACTGAGCCTCTCAAGGCACTGGCCGCCTCCAGGGCTCTTGTGGGCACACATTTGCAAGAGTACATCCCGGAGAAAGACAAGCAAGAGATACATTGGCTGCTCATCTTCAGGACTGTCACCGAGAGCACATGTGCTGTTTGCTCCCTTTCTGCTGAGGCTCTGGGTGCGGAGCAAGTGTCATCAGGAAACCAAGGTAACGGGAGGGTGTCCTGTTTCTGGGAGATTGTTATGAACTGTGCACGCTGCCCAAAGTAGGAGTGTGGTCTCCTCTCTTGTGTTTTTCAGCTAATGACTGAGCCCCAACATCCTGTGTCTGTCATCTTCCTTGAGTTTTACCCTGTGAGCCTGAAATGTGAAAAATCTCTGGGCGTTTCGGACAGATGGCCTTTGATCCTCACTGCCACACAGAATTGCCGTGGGAAGCCTGGCCTCTGCAAGACGATCAGAGATGCTATGCTAGTCCATTTTGCAGTGAGGTCCTGGTGGCCCAGATCCCTGGATGGGCCGCCCGGGACCCTCCAGGACCACAATCCCATTGTTGTCAGAGCTGGGCCAAGGCCGCCTCACACATCGGCTCTCCAGGTTGGAATTCAGCCTGTTTGGCTCATTAATAACCATGAATTTAAACTGGTGCAGCCTCTATGCAGGACAGTGTGGTTGTCCTTTGAAAAACTAAAAATAGACTTACCCTGTGATCCAGCCATCCCACTCCCGGGCACGTATCCTGAGAAGACTCTAATTTAAAAAGACACATGCACCCCAATGCTCACAGCAGCACTATTTACAATAGCCAAGATGTGGAAGCAACCTAAATGTCCATCAGCAGATGACTGGATAAAGAAGCTGTGGTAAAGTTATGTATACACACACACAATGGAATAGTACTCAGCCTTAAGAAAGATTGAAATTATGGCATTTGCCACAACATGGGTGGACCTAGAAATTATCATTCTAAGTGAAATAAGCCAGAAAGGGAGAGAAAAATGCCATATGATATCACTCATATATGGAATCTTAAAAAAAAAAGACACAAATGAATTTATGTACCAAACAGAAACAGGCTCACAGACATAGACAACAAACTTATGGTTACAGGGGTTAGGCGGTGGGGAGGGATGAAGTGGGAGTTTGAGATTTGCAGATACTGACTACTGTATATAAAATAGATAAACAACACGTCCATACTGCACAGCACAGGGAACTGTATTCAATATCTTGTAGTGACCTATAATGAGAAAGAAGATGAAAAAGAATACATGTATGTATATGTATGACTGAAACCTTATGTTGCACACCAGAAATTGACACAACGTTGAAAACTGACTATACTTCAATTAAAAAAAATGGAAAATAAAAATTTTCCTCTGGAATAGTGTGCAAAATATTTAATAACGCTCAATAGGGCAAAGTAAAGATTTGGATCAGAATGTGCACAGAACACAATTCCTTTATGATAATCAGAATCTTTCCTGTTACATCAATAGAGAGGAACATTTGGAGCATAAATACGTGGGCATGTGGTTTTAAGAAATCATTGAAATTCGGCAAAGGACCTTTAGGGTGGAGTGCTGCCCTTTAGACTAAATTGCATAAGTAAATGATCGCATGTACACTTGGCACCCGACTCAGTTTATTCTATAGCATAATACATATGTGATGTGTTAAAATATTGTATATAAAGTATAATCGCCTGTAATATACAACATACAATTTTCTGTCAAGCATATGTGACTGCATGTAAAATACATAACGTAATCTACAGAGCACAGTAGAGCATATAGTCTGTCTCATTTCTCCTTTTGCTTCATTTCTCTCTTTGCCTCTTATTATTTGTTTGCCCATTTTGAAATTCATCAACTGGTGGTCAACAGAACAAGCATTATTCCTTGTTAAACAGGTGATTAGGGAGAGGGTTAAAGTAATATCCTGAATGACTTATTTGGAGTCTTGATGCCTGTGTTCTGTTTCTGCCGGTGTAGTGGGGAAATTGAAAGTTGGCTGGATCACACTTTGAGTTGCCCTTCACTCTCATTTCCCCATTTTATTTTTATGAGACTATTTCCTAGGCTAGGTAGACACACTGAATTCAATCATCAGTGAGTGGTCAGTGTCCGAACAGGAGGAAGCAGGAAAGGGGAGTTGAAAAGATTTTTCAATAAAAAGGGAGATACAGATGAATGGGTAGGAAAGTTAACTGGTGAAAAGACACAGAAAAGTCTCGATAAAGTTCCTGATAAACAAAACCAGGTGTCCGAGGAGGAAACTGCTCCTTCCGCCTTCCCTGTCCATCTGTCCATCCAGCTGTTCTCCAGGGGCCACCTCTCCAATCTGGGCACACCCATTTCTGTAAAGTGGCTACTATGGATTTAGAAATAAACATACACATAGTATTGCTTTTTTTCCCCACTGACTATATTCTTCACCCTGTACATTTCAAACCTGTGATTTATTTTGCAACTGGAAATTTGAACCTCTTAATCTCCCTCATCTATTTTTTTTTTAATTGAAGAAGAGTTGATTTGCAATGTTGTGTTAGTTTCTGGGGCACCGCAAAGTGATTCAGATTTCTTTTCACATTCTTTTTCATTATGGGTTATTACAAGGTATAGAATATAGTTCCCTGTGCTCTGCAGTAGGACCTTGTTATTTATCTATCTTATATACAGTAGTTTGTATCTGCAAATCTTGAACTCCCAATTTATCCCTTCCCACCCCCTTTCCCTGGTAACCGTAAGTTTGTTTTCTATGTCTGTGAGTCTGTTTCTGTTTTGTAAATAAGTTCATTTGTCTTTTTTAAAAAATTCCACGTATAAGTGAATCTTATGGTATTTTTCTTTTTCTTTCTGGCTTACTTCACTTAGAATGACCATCTCCAGGTCCATCCATGTTGCTGCAAATGGCATAATTTCATTCTTTTCATGGCTGAGTAGTATTCCATCATATAAATACACCACAGCTTCTTTATTCAGTCATCATTTAGATTCACCACCTCTGTTTCCCAGGCTGGACCCTGTCTGGGTCCTCCACAGCGGTCATGCCCTCGGTGTCCAAGCCCCTTGGTGTCCTGTGCCCATCTGGAAGCACACAGGCCTGGCTGGGTGCTAAGATAAGTGACACATTCTGGGAGGTTCCCCCTCACAGAATCAGACTTCAGGGCAGGAGTTGCATTGGTTAGAGTCTTCAGCCCACACACAGCCATCTCGGGACCAAACCAGATACTGACTGGTTTCTGATGTGAATGAAGAGCATAGACATTCATACTTATTTATCAGTCAGCCACTATGTGTAAAGACCTTCCTATGACTCTGAAGGTCAAGAGAGAGAATCTAAACAGCTGACGACAGGGAGGAGGGTGCAGCTCAGGGGCAGAGCACGTGCTCAGCATGCACGAGGTCCTGGGTTCGGTCCCCAGGACCTCCATTAAAAATAAATACATAAATAAATAAACAGCTGACCTGTTTCTGGAAGACAGACACTGCTTGCAAACCCCATGGCCTGGACAGAGCCTGGGGAGGGGACACCTCCGTTCCACATAGGCTATTTCCTGGGATCTAGGGCTTTGGGGCTCCTCCACTGAGAACACTGCCTCTGAGTTTCTTTCTGTGACTCACACAGCTTTCAGCACTCTGGTTTTGATTTGACATGATTATTAAAGGGAAATTCTTTGTAACAGTGAATTAGTATCATCCTGCTGATGGTCACATGTCAGTTTTGGGTGTCCGAGTTACAGCCCGTGGGACCTCACATGGTGAGAACAGACGTCAGTTCGGGGTGAGCGCAACTGCAGAGTCAGTTTGTCCCGATGCCCATCCACACTCCGTGCCCAGGAATTTCCCAGAATTCACTCCCCAGGCTTGCCCCTCCCCCTGCCCGGCTGCGTGTTCCCTCTAAACGCAGTGGCGGCCTCCTGGGGACAGACTCTTGGTGCCCTCCCTCAGCAGAGGGAAAATCTGGTGAGAGGAACAGAGAAGGCTCGACCCCCTCATGGTAGCCCTGCAGCCTGTCCCGCAGTCTCCACCCCGGGAAGGCCCAGGGCGGGTCCTGTGGGGACAAGTTCTTCCTTGTTTCCCACATGGCCTGGAGCTGGGGACTGGCAGCTGTGGCCTTTCCCTGAGTCATGGGCGGACATGCGCACACTTGGCTTTCTTTCTGTGCAGAGTTAAATAGTCCATTGTTCCCCGCCATCTGGACACCACTCACTGCAAATCAGGGAACAGACCAAATCTCTATTTTTAGTTTCTTATTTAGAAAAAAAAAAAACAAAACACCCACAGAACAGCATCATAATCAAGCGTGGTTTCTTTCTTCAAACAGAAACTCTGTTCTTTTTGCTTCCAACCCTCCTTCCTAGATGTCTCCTCCATGGTTGAATCTAAGTGACCCCTCTCTTGTTTCATCCTATAGAAATTAGATGGTTTTCGTTACAACGCCAGCCGTGCATTTTACGGGGGATTTCAGGTTCTAAGGCAGGTCTTTCTGAGAAATGAGTAACTGAATAAGGAGAGGCTGAAAGGAGACGTAGGACTGGGCTTCCTGAAGGGGGACAGCTTCAAGGGAACACGTGTCACTCACAGGGAAGTCTGCTCATAAAAACTGGGGAGTCGCCAGGAAGGAGTCTTGGGAGGTTTTGAAGGTAAATTCCAATTAGAAGATAAAAGAAAATGACGGCTAAAGGAAGGCTGTGTATTTGCAGCTGGAAATACGATCAGAATGCAGAAGTGATAATAAAACACAAAAGTGGGGAAGGGAAAGCTTTAAAGAGCTGAATGAATAAAGCGGTAAGGTAAAATATTTTAACTCACCTTTAATGAGCTAAAGCGAGAACAAGCCAAAAAAGCAGAACTGAAAAGCACCGAGATAAAATTTTAAAAGTACTTAAATACACTTCTTCCCTATAATGGGGGTAGGGAGGGCAGACAGGAGGGTCCTTCTCAACAAAGGGCTGCAGGGAGGGCCAGTCAGGGCACCATCGTCTGTTGGGGAGGCAGAAAGGAGCAGGGGGCCCCTCCGGGCTGCAGCTGAGTTTTTATATACAAAAGGCCTCAGGTCGTTTTGAGCCGCTGCCTCCCTGTGTCCCGACTCATGTCCTTGTGCACTGAGCTGCGGCCGCCAGACCCGCATGTAGTTGACACCCCGACGCACCACCGATGGATCACCTGCTCGTTTGGGACTTCAACACACCCAGCGGCAAATGCCACTTCATCTTTAGGGAGGCTGTGTTCTGTTTCCCCAGCCAGACAGTAAGCACCGTGAGGACACAGATGGCCATCTATACATCTTTGCTTTTTCCACGGCACCCAACTGATCGCTATACAAACAGGAAACAAAGGAGAAATCCATGCAGGATGGAGAAGTCTGTCCCCACAGCTGCTAGAGTTTCTACAGGGTCTTCAGGAAAAAGACCACCCGGATGTGGGGCCATCTCCAGGATTTCTGCAGCCCTCGGACGAATCCCGATGGTCTTGTGGGTCCAGGGACTGAAGGACCATTAAAATCTCTGAGCTCTTGTTTTTGCATCTAATCACCACTTGATGTGTGGCTATTCTCCTAAGTCAGAGAGGGACCGAGAGGTCACCTTGTTTGCCTCCTTCTCGTTGTATCTGGTCAGTCATGCCTCGGAAGGATGGGTTCACACGCAGAGGAGCTGATGCGGGCCGGGGTAGGGAAGGCGGGAGCTGTCACCTGGCGGGTGCTCTGGGCTCACGCCTGCATCTGGACTCCTCCTTCCCATCCTTGGTGCTTGGGATTCAACCGAGGGAACTTTTCACTTAGCAGTTTAGGTAACAAGTGTGCTGGGAAGAGCCAATCACGTCTTGGTCAAACTACACAGAAACACGCGGTGGTCGGCACAGGTGATGTTCAGGCTTGTTTTCCTCTGTACCCAGTGGTTCCTTCCCATCATGGCGGGATCAGCGCTCTCATCCATCAGTGTTTCTCTCCAGGTCCGCATCTGGGTCTCTGCCCTGAATGTTCGGTTCTGGGACTTGTGCTTTCTTCATTCTTGAGTCTCATGACGTCTTTCCTCTTTCTGCTCGGAGGGTGTCTTAGGTCCCTGATTAGCTGATGCCTCTTCAACTCTGAAGTGTTTGGTGTTTGGTATCGGTACGAACACGGGGACTATGGATGCAGACGAGGTCTCATGTGCTCTGTCCTCCCTGCCTGGAGTCTTCCCCTTCCTCCATCTCAGTTCTGGGGTCCACTCAGAGCACAGACTCGGGTGATCGCTGGGGCAATGGTGGGGATTGTTGTAGGAAGGAGGTGTGTCTTAATTTGAGCTGAGTTTAGAAGGATGGGTAGGATTCAAATAGCAAGGAGGGGGATACGAAGGCACCGTCTGAGGGTTGCAGGTGGACCAGGGAGACTAGTGATGAGGCTGGAAAAGCGGCCTGGGTGTGGGCCCTGAACGAGCTGAGTGCTCGGCTGAGGGTCAGGCTGTCCTCCCCGCACTGTGGCAGCCCAGCGCCTGTGGAGCTGGGGACTGCGGGGGGCCAGTGCTCAGGAAGGAGCTGAAAGCACATCAGTATGGAGCCTGCTTCTTCAAGCCCAGCGCACGCTGGGCCCTGCTAGAGGCTTCTGCGGCCCAGGAGGAGGGCACTCAGACCACGGCTGGCCAGCCAGCAAGAGCCAGGGAAGACTGGTGAAGACTAAATGTTTAGGAGCTTAGAAGTTGGTTTTGAAACCTGCTTCCTGCAGTGGATGGAAACTTGACATTTCCTCTCTAGCTTCTGGGCTGGTTTTCTCAGCGGAGAAGAATAGTGGAACCCTTCTGTTCTGGATCGAGATGACATCTGTGCCCCACAATCAAATCGCAGTCCTGGCAAAGGGAAGTGACCCCTGGGGTGTGCTCCTAATCTTGGTGGCTTCTTACTTGTTTTCTATTGAAGTAGAGTTGATTTACAATGTTGTGTTAGTTTCTGGTGTACAGCATAATGCTTTAGTTATATATATATTCTCTTTTTCTATTCTTTTCAGATTCTTTTTCATTATAGCTGATCACAAGATATTGAATATAGTTCCCTGCGTGACACATTAGGCCCTTGTTGATCTATTTTATATATAATATTTTGTGTCTGCTAATCCCAAACTCCTAACATACTCCTCCCCTCCCTCCCATAATAGTTTTAAAACTGTAGGACCCATTCAACTTTTGGGAAGACCGATTGACTTTTGGAAACACATATTATGGTCATTTGGCTCAAAGAGAAAAAAAAAAAGCCTTCATTCTGAGAATTCTAGAATTTTCTTCAGTTTTGCATGTGTTCCAAGGAAGTGGTGGTGTGATTTAGAAGTGAAGGTACCTCATACTTATCCCTTAGAAGACAGCAAAAAACAGTATTTTAGTTTCTCTGGAACACCAAGACAGAGCCCAACCCAGCAGCAGAATGAACGGTTTGTGTCGGTGCCTGCAGGGAGGGCGGTGGAGGGCGTTCGGGCTCTGATCCCAGATGGCCTGAGCCTGTCCTGAACCCTAACATCTGTGCCCTTCCCATCCTTAGTGTCCCTCGTCCTCATCACAAGCACTGGTCAGGAGGATTCACCAGGAAGGTGCTCTTCGAACCATGTCTGCTTTGAAGTCTGTGTTCAATAAATCTGTCAGTTACTTGGAGAGCATGAATGCACTCCCAGCAGAGCTCTTCCTGAAAAAGGACTTGGTTCTAATGAACAATTTCATCGATGGGAAATATTCTGTACAAGCAGGGGATTTAGCAAATTCCCAGATAATCGAAAGGTGTGTGAGAAATTGATGGAGTTGGAGGAGATGTGTAGGGAGAGAACAAGCCTTGCTGGACAGCTGGTAAAGTGCAAATCCCACAGACCTCTGGACATAGGAGGGAGGCCCTTCCAGCTCATTATCATGGATCAGGGAAATTTTTAAAAATTCCCAGGAAAGTTCAGAGGAGGGAATGGCTATTAATGTACCTGACCCCAGGGGACCCTGGCCCCGGAAGTTCACAACAGCCTTTCGGCTGGATCAGGCCAGAAGGTCATTTTTTTTTTTAAGAGAGCAGGAAAGGCTGTGATGTGGGAACGGGTTAGGAAAACATGTGGCCGTTGCCATGCTGAATTCTTCTGGAGAGGGAGAGGGCAGAAGAGTTGAGTCAGTTTGATGAGGGCTGCAAGTTTCAGAGGTCAAAGCAGCTTCTGCATCTGGGGACCCACACAGAGCATCCCAGAGGGAAGGGAAAGATCGGGAAGAAAGATGGAAAAGCAGCCTGGGCTCTGGGATGGACCACTGTGTCCGTGCTAGGATCTGCCCTTCCCTGAGTATTGCTGGGAGACTTCTTTCTAATTGTTTTTTTCTGGAGTCTTCCTCCAAGTTTGCAGCTGGGGCACGTCCTCACTAGGGGACCACTAGCACCAGGAGCCTACTCTGTACCATGTGCCTCGTATGTATCCTCTCCATTGATCTTCACAGTTGCCTTGTGAGGAAGAGAGGAGAGCACTCATTTTGCAGATCTGAGGCTCAGAGATGGAAAGCAATTTGTTGAAAGTCACACAGCTCAAACAGGGTAGGTTGAAAGTCAAACACAGCTGTACCAGAGCACAATGGCTAGACCCTTTCTCTACTTATCCAAGGATCTCAGAAAAATTTATGTCAGAGGAACTCACTTGTCCAAAGAACACCTAAGAACGTGTTTTAGTGCACTCATTTCTAGAGCCTGACCTGTTCACAGGGGGCTCCAACCACAGTTACCTGGTGCCACCTTCCTGCGTGGAGAATATCAGAGCCACTCTTCAGAACCACGTGAAATGGAGATAGATTTAGGGACGGGACCTTGCAATGGCCTGTGGTTACCAGTAAGCACAGTAAATAGCGATGTTCACTCGTAGGGAGGAGAGAGGGAGCTTCTGAAACACAACTTTGGAGAGTCAGGAAGGCCCAGGAGGGCGGGGTAACTCGTTCCCTCGGGGACTGCATGGAGTCATCCATGCCTACAGCCCAGTCACCTGTAGTGAGCCTGCAAACCTGCGTGCAGGTCTACTTATGAAAAAAGTTCACTTGGCTTATTTGCCGAAAGATGCTCCAAACTACAAACCACCCACTTCCATGTGGAGCTGAAACAGTTATCTGGAAACTGGCATAATTTAGTCCATTCCCTTCGCAGGCTGAACCTGCCCATATCAAATGAGGTGTTCAAGCTTCCCTGTCTTATTTCTACATTTGCTTTATTCCCTTCCAAAGATGGGTAACTAGAAGATTATAAAGTTAGAGGGAGGAAAAAAAAAGAGAGATTTCTCGTCTCTGTATGTGCATTTTATCAACTCAGCCTCCGCTTGAGATCCCTCGGGGAAAGCCTTCCAAGACAGGCAGAATGATGTCCTTCCTGCCACAACATAATTCTCCAGCTGCCAGGGGAAAACTGCACATTGTGCCCTAAACAAGAAGCCGGAGAGGATAGATAATAATCACTCCCCAAGGGCTCTTGCTTCAGCTTTTCTCAGAAAGGGCTGGAGAAACAATCTTGTATTTGAAAAGAGACACGACGGACTCCTGTCCTTACTCATTGGAATGACGGTTCTGTTTTTCGCAGGCGAGTCTCCATTTTCATTGAACAAACTCTTGCACCAGTGGCCTAAGGCCTGGGAACAGCCAGCGTGGGGCGGATCACAACTGGGCGAAGATTAATCAGAATGGCAAGAGAAGTCTGCAGAGGGGTTCAAATTTCTTTCTCTGTTTCCCTCCTAAAATGCTTTTCTAGGTGCAAAAATCCCATGATGTCCACAGCTGTATGTGTGAAACCGCATGTTTTGATGCAACACACTCTGCACAACTCTTACCCGGAAGCTTATCAGGAACACATGCAACTTCCTCAGAAGCACCTGACGGACAGCAGGTGTGGCCTGGAGGGCTTCTCTTGCTTTTCCCGGTTCTCAGGTCGCTGTGTGACCCCATCCCTCAGGGAGCTGCTGGGGGAAACCCCTAATTTCTTTTCCCCCCTTTTTCTCTGTAAGAACCACACAGGCCGGTACCCTAAGCACTTCTGCAAGCAGACCCCGAGCGGTCCTGCCCTTTCACACCGCCCTGCAGGGACACTTCGGAAGGGGACTCATAACTGAGCCTTTGCAGACCCTGCCAGACCTTCCATCCTGCCTCCCTGTGGGTTCTGCTCAAAACCCAGAAGTGGTTAGCACTATTTTTATCAAAGGCAAATAGAAAATAATAATTTCCTCAGGATACACATCCTCTCAGAAAAGAAAAAAAAGTTCTCGTTTTGACAGAAAAAGGAAATGGATAAAGGAGTCGGTTGAGAGACTTCGCTTTTCACAAGAGCAGCTTGCCTCCCCCCGGCACCCCCATCGCGGCGTAGAGATTCTTGCACTCGAAGAGGGGAAGTCCAGCAGATAAGCAGTGATCTAATTTCTAACACTGCCAGGGACGGGGAGCGCCCCAGCCCCCCGGCACCTTGTCTCCCAGCCTCACTGCCTGGGCACGCTCCCTGGCTGCACACCTGCCTGCGAGCTGTCCTGTGTGGCTGCTTTCTCCCGACGGGCCCCCCGTGGCCTGGTGTCACCGCATCACGGACTCAGCGGCTCAGAGCCCATCACCCTGCCCGCTTCCCCTTCCAGAACCGGCGCCAGAAAACGTCCTTCCTTAACTCTTCCTTTGGGTCCTGGTGTCCCTGTCATGTTTTTGCCTTGCCTTTGAGCCTGCTGCTACATTCTGCTTTTCCTCCCCTGAAGAGGGGGTGCCAGGACGGCAGATCAGCCCGGGGGCCCCTCAGCTCCAGTCTTCAGATTTCTATTTCTGGTCTGGAAATAGCTCTGTTCACTCAGGGTCACAATGACATTTTTTGACTTGCTTATAAAAATATACTGGGAAAAAATGTTTCTCAATTTTGTGTACTTATGGGAAATGAACTAAAAATCCCGCCCTCCCCCATAAAATATGTTAAAAATAAACAGAAGGCCTGAATCATCTGTTTTCTGCTCTAAATTATGGCTGTGTAAAAAGGAATGAAATAATGCCATTCGCAGCAACATGGATGAACCTGGAGACTGTCCTGCTAAGTGAGGTAAGTCAGACAGAGAAAGCCAGATATCAGATGGAATCACTTATATGTGGAATCTAAAATATGATACAAGTGAACTTATTTACAAAACAGAAACAGACTCACAGACATAGAAAACAATCTTATAGTTACCAAAGGGAAAGGTGATGGGAGAAGATAAATTAGGAGTTTGGGATTAACAGACACACAACTATATACAAAATAGATAAACAACGAGGTCCTAGTGTACAGCACAGGGAGCTATATTCAATATCTTGTAATAACCTAAAAATGGAAAAGAATCTGGAAAAGAATATACATATGTATAACTGAATCACTTTGCTGTACACCTGAAAATAACACAACATTGTAAATCAAGTATATGTCAATAAAAAATTGAAAACAATTATGGCTGAGTAGTTACGGTGGAATTAGCATCAAATGAAAAGTCATCAGTAACTTCCTGTCTTGTTCTGGTGATATGAATATGAGAGACGTCATTTATAATCCTGAAATGTTAAAATTTGACATAAACGGGTCCCCAGATAGATGGATGAGCCAAAGTAAACAGAAGGAAAGAAACCAAATAGTTGCTGAAGAGTCTTGGAAAGTTCCATGGAACTGTTCGTGCAGTGATCACCAGTTACAGCCCGACAGCGGCCCACGGCCTGGGCTGTCGTGAAGCTGTGTGGGGCCCTCTACCTGGGGCTGAGGAACATCCGGGTGTTCCTGTCTCAGGAGCCTATATTCTGTGAAATGTGCTTCTGCAAGTGCTGAGCAGCTGCTTGGCCTCAACTCCCCACACAGGGAGTGTAAATCACTGCCACGCCCCACGCCCGAGACATCCTTCAGGCAGAATGTCAGTTTCGGCTCTTGGCTGGATACTCTCCCTCCAGAAATAATGCAGTGAGACCATTCCAGATTTTCCAAGCATCTTAAATAAAGGAAATTCCAGCCCACCACATGAAATCCTTTTGCAGAGAAGAGGAAATATGGCCCAAGCTGGTGACTTATTGTGATAGATAGCTTGAAAACTCAGAAAAAAATCAGAAGGGATCATGGTGGTAAAGAAAACTGGCAATTAGAACGGGAGGGGTGAGGGATAAAACAGGAGTTTGGGATTAGCAGACACAATCTACTGTACATAAAGTAGATAAACAACAAGGTCCTACTGTAGAGCACAGGGTACGTTATTCAATAGCCTGTAACAACCTATAATGAAAAAGAATATGAAAAAGAACAGACATAAAATATAAATTTATGGTTACTGGGGGAAAAGGGGTGAGAGGGATAGACTGGGGGTTCAAGATTTACAGATACTAACTACTGCATATAAAATAGATGAACAACAAGGTCCTACTGTACAGCACAGAAAACTATATTCAATGCCTATAATGAAAAAGAATATGAAAAGGAATATACATATAAATGTATAAAAGAATCACCATGCTGTACCCCAGAAACTAACACAACATTGTAAATCAACTGTACTTCAGTTAAAAACATTAAATAAAAGAAAACTGGCAATTAATTCGTGAGTCAGAGTGCACTCAAAACATTGTTTGGAGGTTTAACTTATGGACAACAGCACATAGGATGCTGATATGTTGTTGTTTTAAAAAATAAATATGGGGTAAGCCAGAAAGAGAAATAAAAATACCATATGATATCACTTATATGAGGAATCTGAAAAAAAGACACAAATGAACTTATTTACAAAACGGAAACAGACTCACAGACATAGAAAACAAACTTATGGTTAGCAGGGGGGAAAGGGGTGGGAAGGGACAAACTGGGAGCTTGAGGTTTGCAGATACTGACTACTATATATAAAATAGATAAACAAGTTTCCACTGTACAGTACAGGGAACTATATTCAATATCTTGTAGTAACCTGTAATAAAAAAGAATGTGAAAAGGAATATATGTACGTACGGGTATGACTGAAACATTATGCTGCACACTAGAAATTGATACTTTGTAAACTGACTATAATTCAACTAAAAAATTAAAAAATTAACAAACAAATAGAGAACACCCCCTGGAGCAACAACAACAAATGGTTGCTGTGTATAATGTTAATACGTGAAAACATAGTAGTATTTGTGGCAATAAAAAGTGTGAAAATGAAAAAAAATGGGTTACACTTTTAGAACATTTTACTTCCATGTAATAGAAAACATTAATTGTTATCTAATGAATCCTACAAGTGAGGTCTGGTTGGGAGGGAGCTGGTTAGGCAGGTTACCACCACCTACAAACGGATAAAAGTGAAGTTTAAGAGTCTCTCTAAGGTCACAGATGACTCAGTGGTGGGTGATTAATTCACACCCATGCGGGAGCGAAGGGACTAAAAGCCAAGCCCTCTCCTGAAAGAGATTATCCAGAAGCCCTCTTAGGGACCAAAGGCCTATGAGGTTTTCCAGCATCCTTTGCTTCCCACTGCTGAGTGCAGACGTTACTAACCCAAGAAGATAAAAATCACAGAATGGAAGGGCTGAACAAATCCTGGGGAGGGTTTCATCCAACTTTCCCCTTCCTATAGACAAAGCAAATTCAGCCTCTGCAAGATTATTGAAAATCAGGCTTCATTTGTGACTACAGCAGGAGTCTTCCTGCTGTCCCGTGACGCCAGCTGAAAGCAACCGTGAACTTGATCTCTTCCATGGGGTCATGAAACAAAATCAAAGTCAATGGCTTTTTTCTCCTCATGCTCAACACTGCTGGTGCTTCTTTGGGGGCTGATGGTTAAAAATGTCCCTCAACTGTACATAAGGTAACGTGTGTTCCTTCTGTTAAGTCAGAAGTCGTTTGGGGTTTCAATTTGGGGGCAGATGTCACCTACTAGCATAAAACATGATCACCAATTTCCAGCGCACCCCCCTCCTCCCCCCGCACAAAGGCATTCCATCCATCCTGCATGTTGTTGGCAAGAAAGAGGCACCATGTGGAGAAGTCATTACTGCCTCGCCTGAGGAATGAAACCAATTCTATCTCAGCTCTTGCAGACAAGAGGGCAACACCTTGGCTTACTAAGAACACGAGTTTTTTTTTTAACCTTCTGAAAAAATCATTCTCTTCTAATGACTAGGTACAGGGAAACGTGAGTTAGGAACTGCCTGACAGTTTGCTCAATACAAGCTCTGTAGTACCACCTCCCCTAGTCTTCGATGCAGAAACAGCCGTCTGTATCCACGGCTTCACTCCCTCTTTTCAAAGTTGTAAATTGAGGAACATAATTCTTCCCGCAGCCAAGGCTCATCAGCCAAACCTGTGGGTCCAGAAATTGGCTGGCCGTGTGTTATAACGTGTCTGTCATCACTTTCTTTCATTATGATCCTGTGGTTGGTTTTTGGAGACTTTAAGGGCCAATTGACTAGTGGTTCACTTAACTTGGGTGAACGCTCCGTGTCACGGTGGGCTTGTGTTAGACTGAAATGCCATGTTCCACAACTGTATTCCGATGACCACTAAGCGTGGAAAAGGCGTGGTTTGGGGGTTTGCCAAGGCGCCTTCGACAAGACTTCTCTTTTCCCAATTGATAAGATTGATCAAACCTATTAACCTTTGTCCCTTCTGCTGTTATGTCACAGAAATGGCCTATTCTTTTTTAATTTTGTTTTTTATTGAAGTGTAGTTGATTTATAGTGTTAGTTTTAGGTGTACAGCCAAGCGATTCAGTTATACATATACATACACACACATGTATTTTCAGATTCTTTTTCATTTTATGTTATTCCAGGAAATTGAACACAGTTCCCTGTGCTGTACAGGAGGTCCTTGTTGTTTATCTATTTTATATATAGTAGTGTGTGCCTGTTAATCTCAAACTCCTAATTTATCCCTCCCCCACCCTTTCCCCTTTGGTAACCATAGTTTGTTTTCTGTCAGTGAGTCTGTTTTTGGTTTGTAAATAAGATTTGTATCTTTTTTTTTAGATTCCACATATAAGTGATATCATCTGATACCTGTCTTTCTCTGCCTGACTTACTTCACTTAATACCTTGATCATCTCTAGGTGCACCCACGCTGCTGCCAGGGGGCAAGGCCTCTTCCCAAGTCCTGTAGTCCCCTCTCCTTTCCCTTGTATCTCTGAGAGGAGCCCTTATAAGATGCAAAGTCCAGTGAAAGAAAGGCCTTTCCTGTAGATGGTACTTTCCCCAAACTCTTCAGAAATAGGATGGATAACCTTTTAAAGAGAGGACTCTTGGTCACGGAAGTATCTCTAAAGAGAGCAGATTTCCATGTTAACGGGAGGGTTGAAACAGACACTTCCTAAAACTCCCTCTAAAGCTAAGATGTGTTGAAACCATACTCCTTAATTCCATGCCGGGGAGCCGAGGGAAGCTAGATGGATATAAATGAAAGGTTTTTGTTTTCTTATTGTCTTTATTAGTTTTCCCTGGAAAAGTAAAAACGTCCATTTTTGTTTCTGTTGAGAGTTGGCCGGGATTAGGGTTTCTGTTTCAGGACAAGGGAAGGGCCGTTCAGTTTGCTGGGTGGTGATGATCTTAAACTGACACACATCCCAGATTCTTCTGGAAGTGCAGCCCGAGACAGGTTCAGCCTTTCCTTATGGAAGGAGGTACCACGGCAGAAGGCCAGGCCCCAAATATCTATAAGGCAGCTCTTTTCTAGAGCCAGCAACACCAGGTAAGAACCTCACCTCTGGCTGAGGAGGTAAACAACTCCGGCCCCGACCTGCGGAGGCTCTCTGTGGGCTCACAGGTCAAGTCAGCCGTGCAGGGAGGAGGGACCCAGAGGAAACACAGTTTCATTTCCCAGTAACTCCCCTGACCCGAACGAGGGCGGGAACCAAGGAGCACAGCCGTAGAAACAGCAGCATGCAAACCTCAGAAGGACGGGGCCGGGCCCACTCCGTGGCGCTCCGAGCCCGAAACACTTTCCGGTTCTGGTACAACAGGAGCACAAACACCTCATGGGTGAGTCCCGGTTGGAGAATTTTAGATCATCTCTGCAGAGGACAAAGAAATGACAGCCGGGCTGTATCCCACCAAGTCAACAAAGCCACGTGACCTCCACCAGCCTGAACACCCAAGACACCGCAACTGAGTGGGAAGAATAAAATCCGAAAGTTCATTCTCGGAGAATCACTGTTGATTGACTTGATCTCTGTCTTTGCTGTAATTACAGGACCACTTTGAGCTCATCAAAGACTCTAGACTATCACCACTGAGACAGTTCTCTAAGCCTTCAGAGAGACAGTGATTAATAAAGCAATTTCAAAGGGCTAGAATCCTGGGCTGTGATTCACATGAATGTGAATTATGATTAACATCAGATAACCCAAGTGATTTCTGCATGGACATGTGGTCACCTAGGAGGTGGTGGGGGCACTGTCTGGGTACCAGGGAAGACCCCAGATGTCACTGCTTTCCTGTATTTGTGTGGTCCTGACCATGTGGACAGCGAACGAGGGCAAGTCCCTCACCATCCTGAGTCTCAGTTTTCTGGTCTGTAAAATGGTAACACCAATGCTGGCCCTACTTTCTTGGGAGGCTTGTGAAGGGGGTAAGCAATTATTGTCTGCATTCCTGGCTGATCAGAAAGTCAGATCATGTCAGAGAAGAGGGTGTCTGAGTGTTAGAGCAAATTACCAAGCCTTTCTGCGCAGGACTGTAGACACAGCTGCCACGCCCTGTGTCCTGTGCCAGCCATCCCGCGATTCTCCCCTGCAGGATGCCCTGTGTTCACTGAGCCAGGCCAGCCCCATGGTGAGCGAGCCCCCCTCCGCAGGGTTCTGACTACAGAAAACAGCCAGGAGTTCCACCTGGCCCTCCACTTGCTAAATGTCCCAGGGATGTCAAATACTGGGAAATGTGGCTGTCTAAAATCCCACAGAATAAGACTTCCGCTCAGCAGCTTTCTGATGGTCTCGTGCCACACTCCGCGGGGCAGGAGCCCTGGGTGCTGGGTAGGTCGCAGGGATCCCCCGATCTGGGCACAGAGATGCTGGGAGGCCGAGGATGACGGTGGTCCGGCTTCAGGGCGTCAGGACGCGGGTCGCCAACAGAGGGCGGTGTTGCATGTCTGCAGAAGCACAGGCTCCCTCCTAAGCAGACCACCGGAGCCCTCCCCTCCCGGCCATCCTGCGAGCCCAGCCGCCAGAGTCCCCAGCAGGAGTGATTACAGCAACTAGCCCAGAACAGATGGCTTCTGGTCAGAGCTCACTGCTGCTCCATCACCGCTGCGATGCAGGAAAGGGCTTTGTCATCGTTCATCATGCTTTCTCACCAGTACTTTTTTGCAGAAGGCCACATCTATTAGCCTCACTTTTCAGAAGGCAGGTCCAGGGGGGCTAACTGGCTGAGCCATTCAGTCCAGAAGCAGACAGAGCTGGGAAGAACACTCCGGCTTCTGCGGCCTGCTGGGGAGTTCTCAAACGCCGCGCTGCTGTCCGGGAATGAAAACCCCCTGCTGCCTTCCTCCGTGCTTAGCCAGGGAAGGTGGTCTGGCTTGGCGGGTCACTGGGACTTCACAGATGGGACCCCTCTGCCCTCCACCCCTAAAAGTTGTTTATTCCAGTCCAAGCTGATAGATGATGACCAAACCAGCGAATTAAGCCCATTCTGCCACCTAAGGAAGGGGTTGGGAAGGATGGGAAACAGACACATAAGATCAAGCCTGAGAGTGAAACTGACCCAAGGGCCTAGGGGTACAGGAGTTCCCTCCTTCTGCGTTTCCCGGTGCTCTTGGATCACTGAGAACAGACTGTCTGGAACTCAGGATCTGTTGGAGCCCTCTCCCTGGCCCCCTCCCACCATTACCCCCGACCCTTACACAATCTCATTTGCAGCCCACATTCTGGAAGCACCGAATCACTTTTTGGCTAAGCACCTATTGGCTTTGGTGTCCCCTCCGTGCACAGCCTTGAGGCTTAGTGACACGTCCTCGTAGGTGAGGTGCTGCCAGTCAAGTGAGACTCAATGCTTCCCTGTTCTGTGTGAAGCGCAATCTCTAAAATGGAGACTTTCTTGGAAAACAGCAATGACAAATCGGTGTGGAGTCAGCTGACAAACAGCGGGGACACCTCGTAGGATGTTCTCACTGCCGATTTACCTCTAAACACCGTTCGGCAAAAGTCAGCTTCGTGGCCTAAGTAGGTGCCGTCGTATATTTGGGGAGGGCAGATTAAAATAGGGCCATGCAGGCAAACCTGGCCGGTACACATGCTCATACGGCTTGCTGCTCTGCACTTGATGGAGCGTAGGGGTCAGGCCTGACGCCCCAGCGTCCCGGCAGCAGAAGTATCTGGTTTGGGGCTGTGAAAAACGTCTCTCTATGGTGGCAGCTCTGTCTGGCACCTTGTTCAACCACCTAGAAAAGACAGTTGGCGCCTGGAAAGTCAAGTGTTACTTTCGCTCTGAGTCAGCCCGATGCCAGTCTCGGGGCCCTCGGAAAGGGTGGAGGGACACGTGGGGCTTTGATGGCTCTGGCCTGGTCGACACTGACACACCCAAATCTGAAGGGTTTGTGCCCACATCCTTTCCGCTGCAGCTGGTGGCTGGTGGCAGCCACCTTTGCAAGGCCTGTCGGAGGCAGTGCCAACTAGAACTCAACCGGATCTTGATATAAATGGGCTGAATGCTTATTCTTCTCAGATACATCAGTCTGGCAGGGGGAATCAGAGACCACTGGAAAGCCATTTGGCCCAAAGTCTAAACAAGCTGCTCTGATCCAAAATGGCGCCTTGTGTCCAGGTGCCTTGGATGCAGCCACCACCTCAAGACATCACCAGACATCAGACACAAAAAACCCTAAAGGCTAACATTGTCCAACCACTCACTTCATGCACAAGGACACTGAGGTGCAGGGAAGTGCAGAGACTGGCACTGGGTTGTGGTGATGGGCGCTGGAGGGTGGAGTCTGCTTTCAGAGTTGGGACATGCCAGGGTGGCCCCTCCAGTCATGGCTGAACAGACCTGAGTCTTGCATTGCTCTTGGTTACCTTCTGGGCTGTTGAGAAGATGACACAGATGAATACGCTTATTTCTGTGGGCATCAGTGTGGCCTGGAAAACCCGATAAATGTGCCAATGCTGGACTCCCCACTGGCCCTCCAGCAGAGGTTAGGAACCAGGTTTGGGGTCTGTCTTCGAGGGACACTGTGAGGACACCTGTGGTCTTTGCTGTCTCAGAGTGGCCTAGCCTCCCATGGGGTCTCTTCACTTGGTTTTCTAGTCTCAGCCCAGCCCATGACATGTGTGGTCCTGAGAACGTAGCTCCGTGTCACTAAGTAGGAACACCCACCTGCCATCCCACCTCCCTCTCCCTCTCTTCTGATCACCAATGCTTCTCCCCTCCCTTGGCCCCATTCAGGACCCAGACACACACAACCTGTCTAGCTGTTTGCCTCATGATGGCGCCAGAAGGTCTGACGTTGAGTGTAAGTGTGGACCCGTGCTGACTTCATCCAGGTGGGGCCGTTGTGTCCTGACTCGATGTGGCCCATCGCTGCCGCAGGATGGATGCAGCAGGGCATCCAGTCATGTGCCTTGTTGATGAAGATGCTGCCTGCTTTCCAGGAGACCCTGGTGCTTCTTTGTGGTCTCATACGTGACATCGTCCTCGTACTAGGACACGTTGGTAACTGGCATTTAACTACTAAGGCATGTACATTTTTTAGGCCTCACTAGTGGCACTCAGTGGGTTTTTAATTCTCATTTTGACCATCACATATTTTCTACCATTTTTCTAGAACTCAAAAAAGTCATGTCAAGACTGTCAGCGAGACGATTCACACACCGTTTCTGTTGCGCCTACCATCTGAGTTACTTATGTTCAGAATTACCTACTTTGAAATATTTTGACACTGTCCAAATGCCTTACGAAGACCTAGAATTTCGTTCTTAAAAAATGTTCTGATCTTGTTTATTGAGAAGACAAAGTCATCAAGGAAAACTGAAGAGGAAATAACTGCTGTTCAAACCCGTCAGCAGATTGGATTGTTTTTGGTTTCCTTTCGGTCCTCGTCAATGTACTTACAACTCAAGGAGGTTTGTTTCCTAGTCTCAGCTTAGCTACTAACAAGTATGATGCTGAGAAAGGAGCTTAACTTTAATAGGTAGGAGGAAGTGTTCATGCCATTTATGTTACGGGAACCTGGGGATTATACCGGTGAAAATGGTTTGCATATTGTAACGTGCCTTAAATGCCAAAAGGACTGTTATTTTGATCAAAGGCCCCCTCACACGATGGTGTTCTCCAGCTCTTCAAAAAGCCGTTGGCCTCTGTTTTTAGAGCATGAAAAATACAAGGGAAAATGAAGAAAGATAGAAGGATCTGGAAAGATTTCAGAGGCTTTGACCCAAGGAAGAAAAACTCAAAAGCTTGTTGCTCAGTATCTTCAAGGATGTGAAGTCCTTTGAAGAGTGTGAGTGGGAACCAGCCGTTCCCACCACTTCACAGAGCAAAGAGAGAGGAGGGCAGTTAAGTTCTCTTAAGATCAGCTTCCTGACTGTGGGGTTTTTTACCATCAGGGAAGGGCTGGCTTAGGAAGACACCTTGAAGAAGGTTACATTTGTCTATTGTCATGTACAAAATACCCCCAAAACTTCATGGTGTGAAACCAGCCATCACAATTTTATAAAGCCCCTGGATTCTGTGGGTCAAATATTCAGACAGGGCATGGCAAGCTTGGTTTGTGTCTGCTCCATGGGGCTGGCACCTCGGCAGGGAAGACTTAAACGGCTGGGAGGAATTTACATGGTGGGGCTGGAATCATCTGTTAAGTTTCCTCACTCACGTGTCTCATGTCCAGGACCTCGCTGAGCACCTCTCTCTGTGTAGTGTCAAGATGCTCCCATGGGTCATTGCACTGGCTGCTCCAACATGGCAGCCTCAGGGTGGCCGGACATCCGACACATGGCTCTGGGCTCCAAGAACAAATGCAGAAGCTGCAAGGCTTTGAAATCACGAGCGTCACTTCTGCGCAGCTGGGATGGTGGAAGTAGTCAGAATCCCATCCGGATTCAAGGGGAGGGAACACCGACGTGACTTCTGAATGGAGGACTGTCAAAGAATTTGCAGGTGTGTTTGAAAACCACCGCAAAGAACTGACTGTAA
Organism: Camelus bactrianus; assembly: GCF_048773025.1. NCBI lineage: Eukaryota > Metazoa > Chordata > Mammalia > Artiodactyla > Camelidae > Camelus > Camelus bactrianus. The sequence goes on from NC_133573.1 coordinate 9,743,810, forward strand.
TCCATTTATTCCTTCAACCAACCAGCATTTCTTAAGCACAGATCCCAGGCTCTGGGCTGGGAGAACCGAGAAAGACTCAGCACACCCCTGCGTGCCTGGAGGAGGCCCGGGGCTGGTGGGGATGGAGGACGGAGCACAGTCAAGGTGATAAAGTTGGGGGCTGGGAATCCCACTCAGGTTTTCCTCCGCTAAGAGCCTCCTTTTTGGGACCAAAGGCTCTGGGGGAAATTCCTAGTCTTTCGGAATCCAATTAAGCTACAAGTAGTTTTTCAATTTGCTTTTATTTCTACCCTTTGGCTTGTGCTTTCTGGGTTGTGGGCACATGGGTCCTTAGTCGTTGGCACTGAGTCCTGTTCTAAATGCAAACAGATGGACAACCTGGCAGCCCGGCCATGGGGGATGAATTCCAAGGCAGTAACACACTGACACTAGTCGGGTGAACGTGGCTGCATGGAACGACTGTGCGCTCAACCCTTTCCAGGAGGGCCCAGAAGTTTCACATCCGGGAGGCACACAGCCGACGTCCCCCCCTCTCTCAGGCCCTCCTGGGAAGTGCCAGGCAGCTCCATCTCAGTTCTGGAGATGTTTCTGTCACTCAGGAGAGCCCCACAGCCAAGCTTTCAGGGAAACAGACCAGGTTAGCCACTTTTAATCATTTCTTTTAGGGTCTGCAGCCAAGCAGACAACACAACGAAGCCATCTCAAACCAAGATCCTGCTGCCACCACTTAAAAATAACCCGGTGACCGAAAGGGGACCCACTGACTCAGAATCAGACTTTGACTTGCTCTGTGACCTGCCCCTCCTGGCTCAGGGAAGGACGGAATGAGCTTGGCCCACCTTCCAGCCCAGCAGCAGGGCTTCTGAGTTTTGCTTTGCTCGGTCAGGGCGGCAGGAGGTGGCCCTCTGCTGCTGGTGGTGAGGAGTATCTGTCGAGAGCATCATTTACCCCCCAAATCTCTCCCTCTGGGCGAACAAAATGTCCAGCACTAACTCATGTGCCATTCCCACAGTCTTGTGGCATGGCTGCCTCAGTTCAGTGAAAGTCAGGTGTGCCCCACTTATGTGGCTTAACTCACGAACAACAGTGGCCACAGTAATCAGCGTTTATTGAGCACACAGCGTGTGCCTGGCTGATCGCTTTTCTTGCAATAGCTCATAAAACCCCTCCTATAGGAGTGACAACTTGCTTTGACTTACTGAGCAGCTGCTATGTACAGAGAATTACACCAGTGGCTGGGGCGTGGACTTAGCCTGGTAACCCCCGGCCCCGCTTGCTTTGTCTTTGCTGGCTCTGGGCTGATGGCAGAGAGCAGAGTGGGACTTCCGGGCTGAGGCAGCAGCCCACCCACGTTATGGTCTCCCATCAGAGACAGTCCCCCGTTGTCAATGGCTGGGACTGAAACCTTGTCAGATGAACTGGGAACAGTGAGAACCACCGTCATGGCTCTACTGACTGAGCACTTACTGAGTGCCAGGGACTGCTTTAAACTCTTTTCATTTATTATGTACAACCCTCCTTAACCACTCAGGACAGTGAGGCTGCCCAGCAGCTGAGGCACTGGAGGGGCTCGCAACCTGGAGAGCTCTGTATCTTTTTTTTTTAATTTATTTTTTAAATTGAAGTACAGTCAATTATAATGTGTCAATTTCTGATGTACAGCACAATGTCCTAGTCACGTATATATATACATATATTCATTTTCATATTTTTTGAGAGCTCTGCATCCTTGTATCTTTCCTTTGGGCAGTGGGATCAGCATCCTCCACCAGTTCCAGCATGATTTTCTGCCACTGTGGTGGTGAGTCTGGAGGAATTCCTCAAGTCAGGAGTAGTGCACAGGGACTGGCAGGAGCCACTTGGAGAGGCAGGAGCAAAACCACTCATCAGCCTCAAGGACAGCGATGTGGGGGCTTTTCCTCTCAACAACCTACCCCCCACCCCTGGGTCAATCATGCTGCTTAGAGATCCCAGTCCTTGTGTTGCCAGCAAAGACACTGAGTCGTCTTCTGAAAACACAACAGTGCCTCGAACCCTGGCTCTGAGAAGAGCACTCTGCCAGGAAGCACCACTAGTAACAAAGGAAAAGGGAGCCAGTGCCAGTCTGCGAGTTCCGGGAACGAATGTAATCCTAGGGTCTGGAAGTCTGACCCTAAGGCTAAATCTGTTCACTCTTCCAGCTCTACTACAGAGAGCAACAATGGACTAGGAAATTGGAGGAATGTGAGTGGTCAGAATAGACCACTCGGGGCTCCACAGTGGACCTCTGGGACCAGCTGCACCCCCGGGCACCCTGATTCAGCCCCTCAAGTCTCAGAAATGCTGGTTACATTTGTGTGTAGCAGCTGGAAGAAGTAAGATGGAAAAGCAGTGCCGGGGGCAGGGATCTTGTGCAGAGGGTCTTGGAAACCCATGAGAGCCTGCGATGGGAGCCGCAGGAGTTTTGCTGTGTTTCCCAGAGGACCTGGAACAGCTGGGTCCTCTGACTGTTGTCATCCTGGCCTTTCCCCCAAGGGCGGAAATACTTTCCTCCAGTGCCAACCAAGAGAATCAATGGGAGAGAGGGGACTCGGAGGTGCCAGAGGAATCATGAATATTTTATACTATCAAATCAAAGGGGAAAGGCAGAGCGATTTCTTTTTCAAATGGAAGTGGCGGAGACCTGAGTCCATTCAAGATGAACAGGTGCCCTGCCTGGTCATCAAAACCTGGAGACAAAGCCAAATGAACAGCCAAGATGGTGCAGCACAAAAAGAGGGCTGGAGAGGGGTGTTGGGCATTGACATCACAGGCCACGAGGTACGCTGGCCTCCAGATGCCTCTGCCTTCCAGAAGATTCCAGCAATGGTTATCAAATGACTTACAGAATGTGAATAATGATGCTCCCATGGAGTCTGTGTCTTTGTGAGTTTGCCTCGAACCACAAAACCAGCGCTGAAGTGTGTGAGCCCACGGGTGGAGGACCGTGGCCGGTGGCCTCATTCTCCCCCTGCCCTAAGCCAGGGCCATCATGCCTGGATCATTCCAGGGCACTGAACATCTAGGCTGTTTGCAGACATTGGCAGGGGCAGCTGTCTCACTCCTCCTTGGGGAAATTCTTTTCATGCTTAATAGCTTCTGAAAGCAAATGGGAGGTGATTTTCCAGGCCATTCCCTCTGCCTGATCTATTTCCAAAAAACCGTGTCCCTGCCTCCACTTCCTGCTGGGCTGTATGGAAGGAGGGCGCTTCTCCTTTTGAGATCGGACATATCCTTAAGAAGGCAGTTCAGGATTAGCAGTCAGGGCAGTAGGCGGATTGGTGGGTCCTTTGGGCGAGGAGGAGAGGGCGCAGTGACCATCAGGGCTCTCCCTGCACACTAGACGGGGGTCCAGGAAACACTCCCTCCTGCTCATCCTTTCTTGCTACCAATTATCCACAAATGTCGCCACATCCTGGGTGTCGGCCCTGCCCCTGGAGGCACGAGGAACAGGAGATAAGCTAAGGTTTCCTGCCTGCCAGGCCCGGGCAGGCTTCCCACTTTGCCCGTTAGCCTCAGGGTTCTAACCTGTGCCCGGATCTCTGCTGTGCACATGCTCACTGGAGGTCGGGACCGCCCCTTGCATCTCCAGAAAGGAGGTGCATCTGTCAGGTGACCCTTGATCTCATGGGAGCATGACCTCTCCGGGAGTCACCGAGGAAAAACAATTAGCGAGCGAAGCAAGATGGAATACGTCCTTACAGGGTCCCTCTGCACCGCGATGCCCACCCTTCCACGTCACTGACACACACTCCCCTTGTCAGCCAATCCAGCCAGAGGCTGGGGACCTTCCCTTTCTCAGTCACGGTGCATCATGACCCACACACCCTTCTCGCCTACAGGAGGGCTGATGTGACCCCAAAGGGTGAGGGGCTGCTCCTGGTGCTTCCTGCCACCGCGAGTCCTAGACGTCACCTCTGCACCCATCGGTGTTGCTGGCCATGTGGCACGAAGCTTGAACAGGGCTGCCCTTGGTTCGGATTCACTCAGTCCAGAAAACCTTCACCAGCCACCATGCAGCTGTAAAGCAAAACACTTGCCTTCTCCCTCCAAGAAAACATACAGAAAGTAATGGATCCATGGGGCTGGGTTGCTGAGAAGACAATGTCACCTCCCTCCCAGCTGCATTGTTTCGGTGTTTTTTTTAAAAACAATTTTAACAGGATTGTTTACTGTTTGAAATGAAACACCAGTGTAGATGCAGCACATCGTTAAAAGTCTGGTGGGCAGGAGGCAGGAGTCCAGACAGAAAAGTTCAGTGGAACAAGACCCCTCTGGGCTTCCGACGGCAGGACACCCTGGGCTGCTCACAGTGTGGTTTGGTTTTTGCTCACTACTGGAAGCGTGAGGAAGTGTTCTGGAGTCGCCGTGGATCAGATCACTTCCAGTACTGAAACATCCATCCCACACTGGTGACTATCTTGGGGGGGGGGGCTATTGGAGAAGCGCACACAGGGTTTGGCTTTTCTCAAGGCTGCACTCAGTATCCCGGGATGGACTCCCCTCCAGCCCCTGGGACCTGTGCACCACCGGCTGCCCTGAGCCCCTCAGGCGCCCCCTGGCCACCCGCTGCCCCTCCAGGCCACCACAGTCACCGCCATTTCGGTTTGTTTTTTAAATGACATGAGAGATTCTTGGTTACGACCCCCAAAAGAGAGGAAACGTACCATGATGCTGACCAGGATGGACAGTCCTCTGCCAGCGCGCCCGCCGGCCGCGCTCCTGTGCAGGGACCCGGGCATGCAGGGCGCACGTGCCGCTGGGCGCCCGGATGCGGGGAGCCTGGGCCCCACGCAGGTGTGGACGCAGCCACGCGCCACGGCCACGAACAACTTGCTCCTTTATCCGACCGCCGCCTCCTTTCCTGCAGGAGCCACGTGACACTTGACTGTGACCTTTTCTTCCACCATGACGGATCGACCCTATGGGGCATTTGAGTGAAATTCTACTCGTGCTCAGAGGTACAGTCTGATTCCTAAAGCGTTCTCAGTCCTGGAAACCCCTCCCAGTCTCCCACCACCACACCCAGAGCCGATCTCTCCCACCCGGGGGTTTGGCTGCTGGTTCGCTAGGACTTCTTAGGAAATATATACCTTTGATTATAGCTATTTGTATTCATGAATGCCCATTAAAATGACAAATTCTTTGAGAATGTGGTCCATCACACACATCTCAGCGTCTCCTACACGCCTTTCCATGTAGTAGGCGCTAGCAAGTATTTATTGGTTGGCTACCTGAATCTCGATGCTTCTACTAATGTAGCCAAACTGATTACCACCAGGCAGCTCTTTCAGAGTTTATAACAGGGCTATCTTTTCCGCTTCACCTAACAAAAACGATTGTAGTCTTTTGTATTAGGATTAAATTAGAATTAAAAAGAGCCTTGTCTTTTTAATCTCAAGAACCACATAGCATTTCCATGGTGGGCACAAATGCCTTTTCCTTTGTGTTGATGTGATTCAGAGAACACGAGGAGATGATCAGTGTTCCCAGTCTGCTGTGCCCCCGTGGGGGTGGGGGTGAGGGGTCCCCTGGGCACAGAGGATGTCACTCTTACCTAAACATGTGGACCGGCCCACACACGTGCCTGCTGCACGTGGCCGGAAGTGGAGGACTTGGAGCGTTTGGGGCAACAGCCTCCAATGGAGCTCGCCATCACTGCACTCCCTGCCCGCTGCCTCCTGCCCACCTGCTCCCTCCTGCATGTATTGTCTCCACGAAGGGATCTGGTGTTCTTCCAGATGCTCAAGTCAGAAGCCCCGGAGGCCACGTGCGTCCTCCTGCCAGCCACCTCACCCCTGGATCTCATTGGCTGTCTCCCCGTCCCGCTGTTTAGTCTCCTTCCATGTCACTGGCCACTGCCCAGATGCCCAGTTATCCGCATTCTTTCCTGGCTTCCTGCTGACCTCTCTGCTTCCCCTCCTGTCTCCTTCCGCTACTCACCAGAGTGAGATTTATAAGCTGTGCTTCTGATGGTGTTGCTCGCATGCTGAAAATCCTTCCTGCGAGTCACCGAAGCCCTTCTCCACCCCGTCTGGCCATCCCCTCTGGAAGCCTCGTCCCCCGCCCTCCACCTCTGCGGCCGTCCGGAGCTGTTCATAGTTCCTCTCTTCCGAGTTGTCTGTTTGCCACTTCCTCTGAACGGTCAGCTCACACCCTTCATGTGGCCCCTTCCTATGGAGCCATGAGACTCCACTCCAGGGTGCCTCCATCATTCACTCCACCAGGCTGGGTGGGAGACCCGTCCCTGGATCCCATAGCATCTGACCTCACCTCTGGCAGAGGAGGTGCGGCCTTCAGTGCGGAACAGTTCACCTGTGCCAGGACAGTGGTTTCCTGTGCTTTGCTTCTGTGATCTCACACGATGCGCAGATGCTTTTTCTGGGATTATTTTCTTGGGCAGGACAATGATCATGGACAGTCACTGTCCCCAGAGTCAGGATGACTTGGACAGGACAGTGAAGATCTGGCTCTCGCTCTGGACATGCTAACCCTAACCCTGAGTATTTCTATATGTGGCCTGTTACAGTGGGCATGACTTTGTGGGTGACAGCAGACACAGAGCCTATTAGCTGATTAATTACAAATGCCCCACACCACCGCCGTCCTGCTCCCTGGGAAATTAAATGCAAAGGGAGGAGAAAGATGACATGCCAGTCATGGAGGGTAAATCTCCTGAGGCTTCAGAGTTGGGTTCCAGTGACCAAATAAGGAAAGGAATAAAGCCTACGGCCTCAGACAGGACTCAGCTCTGGCTGTGAGCAGGGGGCAAGGCCAGTCATCTGGATCAGATGTCAGATCCTTTTCACAAAGATGAGCAAGGGGCAAAGCCTCACTGTCCCAGGGGCATAACTGTCATCCCCCCGCTGCCACGATCAGCTCCTTCCTCATGGAGCCGGTGGGGAGAGGCAGCCTGTGAGTCCCACTGGGACGAGCCTGGAACCCTAACGAGGTGATAAAAACTTGAACCTGGGGCCTGTGCCTAGAACCTGGCAGTGCTGTGACTCATCCAACTTGTGCAAGCTTAGTCATTTCAAGAGGAAGTTGTGCCAGGTCCCCACCCAGTAATATTTTCCACTCGACGACCATCAAAAAACAGGACCTAACCAGTCATCTCTAGACCGAGGCTCAGCCAGCTCAGGGGGCTGGGAGGTGGTGAAGCAGGCATCTTCAAGCCCAGCCTGCCTGCAGGCTTCCACACGCCCCCGGGTGTGTCTGCCGCTTGCACCACCTCTTGGCGTTGAGTTGAAATTGGGGGCTTTGACATATTCAGTGGGTTTCGGAGTTTAAAGAATATTGCACAGCTGGAACAGCATTAAACAAACAAACAAACAAAACAGGTGACTTGGCTCTACTGGGTGAAGCCAAAATTAGAGGCCAGCACTCAGCTGTGACATAATCTATGAAGCCATGGAAGACCATCTTCCGTTGAAGGCAGTTAACAGTGGAGACGGAGGCTCAGCCCAGGCAGGCTGTGCTCTCAAAGGCTGTGTCCAGAAGTGGGGCTTTGAAAATCCTGCCTTAGGACGAGACACAGCCACTGCATCTCCGTGGGGGCCGTTCCTGCTGCAAATTCAGGCATTGATGTGGAGGCAGAACAGAAAGGCCCGGGGAGCGGGGAGGGGGTTTGCTGTGGATGGGTTTAGTCTCAGCTCCAGCCCAGGCTCCCTTGGCAGACACACTGCTGCTACTGAGAGAGACTGAAACTAATCAAAGCTATCTGCGTGGCGCACGTGCCCAGCCGCAGAGACGGAGCGGCCGTGTGCACAGATCCCCGCGGCCGCGGGTGTGCGGCAGCCTCCCCCACACCAGAGCGGGGCGTGCAGGAGCGCTGGGAGAGGGAGCCTGTGAATGCACACCCAGGCGCGGACTCGCGGCGGCGGCGTGGCCAACTGAGCCACCTGCCACGCGCGCCTGAAACTGGCTTCAGCACAAGCGGACACAGCCTCCTCTCCCTTCCACTAAGCAATTTATTAAACATTTAAAATCAGAGTGCATGTCTCCTAGACTTCCTTTTTGTTGGAAGGTGCAGTGAAATGACCAAGGGGTTGGGTGTTGGGGGGGATGGGGGGAGGGAAGGAATGCAGATCTTAATTAGCAGCCATTAAGGGATGCTCACCTGTGTTCTTTTTTTTTTACATTTTAAAAAATATTGAGTTAGAGTCAGTTTACAATGTTGTGTCAATTTCTGGCGTACAGCACAGTTTTTCAGTCATACATGAATATCCATATATTCGTTTTCATATTCTTTTTCACTGTGAGCTACTACAAGCCCTTGAATATATTTCCCTGTGCTGTACAGTATAAACTTGTTTACCTGTTCACCTGTGTTCTGATTGATCCTTTTTTGGGTCAGTGTTTATATTTATATATGATGCTGATAAAAGCCCTGGAGATGGCTCTTCCTAATATCCCCTTTGCAGACAAGGACAATCGAGGGAAGCTGAGTGAGTCACCCTACCTTGCACACTAGAAACGATGGACACAGAGCTCAAACCACAGTCCCAGGCTCCAAGTGCAAGGCTCTCCCCACCAAAATGTACTGTCTCCCTTCAGAAAACCAGAGAGCTTGCAGGGACAAGGCTTTTCTTTCCCAAGATTATTTGGGTCCCCACGTGGTTGCTACTGTAGTGCCTCGGGGTAGAATGTTAATCCCCCCACAGCTTGAGGTCCCCCTGCTGGGAGAAGCTGTGAAGGGGACCTGGGGACTGATTGCCAGGCTCCTGGGGACGGGGTGGGGGGTGAGGAGAAGACGCCCTAGACGTCAGGACCGCTCGCTCACCCAGCTGCGTTTGGTAAGCATTGCTACGGCCAGCCCCTGAGACGTTAGCACTCATGAAAGGGGGCTGTGGCCGGGGGATGTGAGCACCCAGACACAGACCCTGGGCTCCAGGAAGCCCCACTCTAATCAGGAAGACCAGCGGGGGGGCCTGCGCTGCTCCCACTCCCGGCCCCAGCCCCTCCTCACTGAGCACGTGAGGGCTGGGCCCTCGGGACACACATTCTTTGGACCCCAGGGGTCATCCTGATGTTCACTCTGGGTGGGGGCAGGGGTCCTGGGACTGAACACAGAATGTGGTGGGGGGGCAGCTCGCCCACCCAGAGGGGAGGAGAGAAGGGTGCGGAGAACCAGGGGAGTTAGGTCATTCAGTCACTCATTCATCCAAGAAATATTTATGGAGGGCCTACAGTGTGCCAGCCACTCCTCTGGGCACTGGGACTATGGTGGTGCACAAAACAGACACCCCCTGTTCTCGTGAAGATGGTGATGGACTTGATCTCCTCAAATAGGATCCAGCCTGGGGGAGGGGAGGGGGAGGGGAAGAGTGTCCTCTACATGAAGTGGAGGAACCCCGGCTTTGCCATCCACAAAGCGCAGACCCACGTTGCAAAAGCAGGCCTTGGGGAACCCACTCTGTGCTGCCTCACAAGAGGACCACCTGAAAGAGGGTCCTGGGACCCTGGCAAAAACTGCAGAGTAGATGGCACCAAACACTGTGGCTCTAAGTTTGGCCCTTCAGGTACCTTTCCCATCCTAACTGAAGTTTCTGGGGAGAAACCAGGGTTACAAAAGCACCCATCTTTGGTGTACACCTGTGGCATCAGCCCCCTGGCTATGGAGGAGAGGAATCCATCTACACACAGATGACACAACTCCCTTCAGGAATTCAAGACATTTGACTAATTAATTAATGGCATTTTAAAAAAACATTTTAAAAATGGAAGTATAGTCAATTTGCAGTGTTGTGTTAATTTCTGGTGTGCAGCATAGTGATTCAGTTACACACATATGTACACAGTCTTTTCCATTATAGGTTACTTCAGGCCACTGAATAGAGTTCCCTGTCCTAGACAGTAGAATCTTGTTTGTTCTGTACATAGAAGTTGTAGAGGAACTTAATTAGAAAACAGAGACTCACGACGTAGAAAACAAACTTATGGTTAGTGGGGGAGGGGGGAGAAGGGGAGGGAGGGATAAATCGGCAGTTTGGGATTGGCAGATACAAACTACTGTGTATGGAATTCAAGACATTTTAGAAACTGCAAATCGAATTGGTAAAATAAGGCAAAGCATAAAAAAAAAAGCCAAAAAGTTGTGTAACCATTTTTTGTCTCACAGAGCTGATTTAAAGAACAAGAATTTGACAAATATACAAGGAAAGAGCCTAGAGTGTTATCGACGTATTATTTTCAGGACAAATTCTAAGAGCAAACACGCATGTTTCAGGGGTTTTTGTATAAATTTCAGACCAAGACATTTCATTCCTGTCTTAACCGAAAAAAAAAAATCACTACACTCAGCTAGAGGAGGAACAGGGGATACACTGCTACTTTCTAGGGGTTTCTGTCTTTCAGTTCTATGCTGGTTACAAGAAAGAATAGACTTTGTTAAGGAAAGTCAACAACAGCTTGGTTTTCAGGGGGAAACTGACTGGAGCTCGCTTCCTTTCCAAGAGCAAGAAAACAAACCCCAAATGCTTGAAGTGGTAACAACGGTTGGTTTTATTTCACAGCTGGTAACAATTTGTCCTTTTGTAGGTAGAAGATGCAAAAACAGGACTGCACCTTTTACTTTGTTTGCTGGTCTCTTCCCTGCCAGCCACTCCTGACACCTGCTGGGCGATTGCTCAGCCCTGGAGAGCTTCCCCACCGCCCAGTGCCATGGTCACAACCTGCACCTTGTCCTCATCTACAGTGCGGTCTGCAGCCTCCATCTCAACTTCCCTGTGTCCTCCATGCCTCCTCCTCTGCCTCCCAATATTCTTTCTCTACATCTTCAGCAGAAGCCCAGTCTCTAGACGCCTCCTTTGCCCCCAGCCTTTTCCCCTGCCCTCCATCCTTGTTCAGAAGATCATCCTTCACAGTCACTGAAGCCTCCCGCATCCTGCCCTGAGGCTCTGCCTTCAGAATACTTCTCCTCTCCCCCACCCCTCCTCCAGGCTGGATCCTACTCAAGGAGACCAAGTCCATCACCATCTCCACAAGAACAGGGGGTGTCTATTTTGTGCACCACCATAGTCCCAGTGCCCAGAGGAGTGGCTGGCACACTGTATACCCTCCATAAATATTACTTGAATGAATGAATAAATGAATGATTTAACTCCTCTGGTTCTCCACACCCTTCTCTCCTCCCCTCTGGGTGTGCGAACTGCCCCCCCCCCCACTCTCCCACCATGTTCTGTGTTCAGTTCCAGGACCCCTGCCCCCACCCGGAGTGAACATCAGGATGACCCCTGGGGTCCAAAGAATGTGTGTCCCGAGGGCTCCAGCCCAGACGTGCTCAGTGAGGGGGGTGCTGGGGGCCGGGAGTGGGAGCAGCGCAGGCCTCCCGCTGGTCTTCCTGATTAGAGTGGGGCTTCCCGGAGCCCAGGATCTGTGTCTGCGGGTGTCCCCATCTCCTGGCTGCGGCCCCCATTTCGTGAGTGCTTCTAAGTCAAGTGCAGGAACACCACCAGGTCCTGGGCCCTGGGGAGAGTGTCTGCCTCGGGGAAAGGCTGCTAGAAGGTTCGGCCCTTCCTTTCCCCTGTGTCTCTGAGACTAAGGCTTCTACACATGGAGAGTGCTGGTCACGGTGTGGAGGGTCATGCTGGAAGCCTGATTGTAAACTGAAGGCATAAAATCATCACCCAGCTATGTGCCTGGGGCCTGAGCGGGATGAGCTGCATCCCCAAGCTACACTCCTCATCATCTGATTCCTTAGAGAGGCCGGCTAGTCAAGGCTTTCAGCCCAATGCTTCCAGCCGATGCTTTGGGGAGCTCCGTGATTCAGGGAGATGAAGCAGGACCCAGGTCTGCAGGCAAGGAGTGGGCCGCACTGGTGCCTAGGAAGCCCCCCCATCATTTCCACATATTTTCCAGGCTGACTAGAACATGGGGAGTGGGGAACGGCCTTCCCCAGCCCTGGGGGCTCAGTGAGCCCCCCCCCCACCCCGGGCTGTGCAGCGGGAAAGCGGATCTGGCCCCACCCCAGGGGCCAAGGAAACAAGTCTTGTCAATGGGGGGGGGGTGCTTTCAGCAAGGACACTGAAGGACAAGGATGGGGGAAGAGGTTTCGGGGCTTGACAGAGCTGTTACCCTCCAGTCTGTTAGGAGCCAGCGAAGTATGGAGACGGCTGAGAACTAGAAGTTGGCTTTTGGCACCTCGGAGTCTCCCCAGCTAAGCAGAGGCTGTGAAAGCCTTTATAGCTTCTCCAACATCAGCAGTGATGCAGCCCATGGGGAGGGGGCTGCTGATGGAGGAGGGGCGGGGCGGGGGTGGGGTGGAGGGTCTAGGAGGAAGGGGGAGGGAGGGGTCACTCAGAGACTGACCCTCCAGGCAAGGCTGCTCCCAGGGGCCAGCTCTGGAAAACAAATTTAGAAACATTATCCCACAGGATCTCCGTTGAAGACGTCAAGCCCAGAGGCTGGAAGAGAGGAGCCGGGGCAGGGGTCTCAGGGGCCCAGACGATCCCGTGAAATCAGAGCAGCTTGGGCCAAAACAGCTCCTGAAGAGAAGAGTTAACGGATTACCCAGGTTAAGATGGGGGATCTCTCACATTCTTGAGGACCCCATAGAAAGAGTTCAACTCAGGCACGAGCTGTGAAAAGGTGAATTCCACTTGGGGTCTCTTGCTGAAGCATTAAACCCCCCCCCAAAAAATGCTCCCACAGGCCATTTGGGGAATTGGACACGTGATCGCGTTCCTTCTGTTCCAGGCTGATGACACAGAGTGAACCACACATCCCCAGGTCTGTGATCGCACCTCAAAAATGTCGGAATCGTCAGGTCAGGGGATTCCGATCTCCCTGATGGAGTGAGTTCTTACTGGAATTTAAAAAGTAAATGTGAACCAGGGGTATTTTTCTTGTCCTTTTCCATCTAGTGGTAAAGCTTTTTCATCTTGGATTGGATTCCAATTGCTCCCCGGGCAGTTTTGAAAAAAAAATGGAAAGTTAAAAAGCAGAGGAAGCTTTAGGCAGCTGTAAGTAATTGAGGTGAAGGTACCATCAGGATGGAAGCTGCGGGTGGATGCAGGGCAGGTCCCGGTGCCTAGAGGGTGCAGGGGCCACGTGTCAGGTCAGGAGCACAGGTACTTGATGCTGAACATTCAAAAAGTTACTTCCTGGGGGAAAAAAGTTGCTTCCTGGGGCACCGTGGTTTATACCAAGATTCTCCATCCAGGGTGTCAGGGACACAATCTGAGCTCCCCGGCAGAATTTCTCTAGTTTTTCCAAGCGTGTTTTAGGTGAGGAAGGGGATTTTCATACGGGGCAGAGGGCCAGACTTCGGGGGCACTCAGAGTGCACAGCTGCTCGAAGACCCTCTGAGCCTCCTCCTCTGTCTCCCTTGGCACCGACGCGTGTTCGTATTTAAAAACGAGCCAGTATTCCCTGCTTTCCTGTCCCCATGTTGAGAATGATGCTCAAGTCATTGGCTTATTATTTGGGAGGATTTGGTGGCCTCTGGCCCTTCAGAATCAGGGGAGTAGGAAGGTTCTGGTCAACGAAGAGCTTCAGAAGTGAGCACTTGGCCCCGATCTCTGAGCCCGTGGGGAACAGATGGACCCTCGGGCTGGGAGGCAGATGCTGCTCTAAACCTCTCATCCTCTGGCCCCAAAGCCCATGGGAGCCAAAGATCTGTCCGTCCCCCCTAACCTGAAGTGTGGCGAGGACATCAATGTGGACCACTCATGAAGGTCCTCATGTGATGCGTTCAGCCTCACTGTACAAGGCTGCCTCTGCAATGAGCTGGGAGAGACACTCTGCTCACCCACGCTGCTTTCCTTCCATGGACCACGGCGGTACCTTCCCTCTTGTGTCCTGGGCCAGCGCTGCCCTTGTCACTGAGTGTTGAGGAAGAGGAACGAGAAGGGTGACTCCCTGCCCATCCACCCGCCCTTCCTGCTCCCAGGAGGTTGGAAGTGTGCAAGTGTTGTCCTTCTGATCAGACATAGGGTTTGTCTATCGGTATGTGGACAACTGAGCAGAAACCCAAGGGACAACGTTAGTGTTACTCAATTGGGAAGTCAGGAGTAGATTTGAGACAGATTCAAAAAGTGAGTGAATTATGATAATTCTAGATTAGATTAAATATGAACTCTTGCATTTATTTTATTTAAAAATTTTTAAAAAGATTTATTTATTTAATGTAATTTTATATTTTTAGGTTTTCTCTTCTTTAAAGAATTTTTTTTGGTGGAGGGTAGGTAAGTAGGTTTATTTATTTAACGGAGATACTGGGGATTGAACCTAGGACCTCGTGCATGCTAAGCACACCCTCCACCACTGAGCTCTACCTCCCTGCTGAGCTCCTACATTTTAATGTCTTAACACAACAGAAATTTATTTCTGTCTCCTGAACAGCTCGAAGCAGGTATTGAGTGATGTCACATTGTGGCAGTCGGGACACTTGGCTCCTCCCGTCTTGTGGTCCAGCTGTCCCCTTTGGGCAGAAAGTGTGTACAGACAAGGCAGCTGTAGTTGGGTGCCTCGTAGTGGAAGTGACACGTCCTTTCCACTCACATTCCTGTCCCAGTTCTTAACTGATGCATAACAAATCACCCCAAACTTAGTGGCTTACAACAATGTCAACATTCGTTTTGCTCATGGACTTGTAATCTGGACGGGGCTCGGTGGGGACAGCTTGTTTCTGCTCCATTTGGTGTCTCCCGGGATGACGTGAAGGCCGAGGGCTGGAATCATTGGCCAGCTCCTCCCTTATGTGGAAGGCTGGCGCCTGCTGGTGCGTCAGCTGTGGCCGTAGCCAGAGCAGCTACACTTGAACTTTCCGTGTGGCTGCGGGGCTGCCTCAGTGCGTGGTGCCAGGGTTCCCAGGGCGGGGGTCCCCAGAGGACAGGGCAGGAGCCGTGTCCCCTTTTATGGCTTGTCTGGATAAGCCCCAGAGGTCCACCCAGATGAAAGTGCGGGGACACAGACCCTACTGCTGGACACAGGAGCGTCACCATGAGACGTGTGACATGGGACCCACAGGCATGGCTGTGTTTAGGTAACACAATCGGCCACGATTCCACCCGTGAGAAGCCACCTCAGGAGGCCATCCAGGTGCAAGATGAGCTTAGGAGACACAGTCGCAGCTGCTCCCAAGTGACCACGATTGCAGGAAAGCCCATTCGGGCTGGAGCTACAAGCTCAGCCACATGCAGTAAGGAGCCCTTTCAGGTCCTGAGCGGGCCCGTTGGAAGGCTCACGGAGATAGATGTCTGCAGAGACGCTGTGGGGTTGCGGCGGACAGAGCAGTGTTATGCTGCAAGCATTGGCGTTTCTGCATAGGGGGACCGTGCGACCACGTGGTGCCCAGACGGCACATCCCAAGGGGGCCCAGCCAGGCCAGACAGACCTCAGGCTCAGCTGAGTAGCTGCAGAAACATGGCAAGTGGGACGCTTGGTCACAGGCTTTGCCCTCGCCTGCTGGTCTCTCTGCACAGCGTCTGGCCCCTTTATTCACAGAGCTCTGATTTCCTGCTGTAAGGAAGAACATGCATCCATCTGCGGGCTAATGAATTTAATGAGCACCTACTCTGTGCCAGGCAGGGTGCTGAGCCCTGGAGAAACACAGTGAGCTAGACCGACAGAAGGCAGGGTTACCCACTGCAGACTTGTGCCTGGTTTCAGCTGGCATGTGATGTCCTCTGAAAGACAGGTGGGTAGGTCACAAAGACTCTGGTGACTTGTGTAGCATACTGGTGGCGGGTCTGTTAACCTCATTTAACTGCCTAACTGGTAAACGGCACCCTCCCCGAGTCAGACGTGTAAGTCAGGGCTGACAGATGACTCCAGGGGGATATCCTGGCCGTACCCTTCTCTGCGGGCAGTTCTTTACAGCAGCCTGCTGGGAGGGGATAGCTCAGTGGTAGAGCGCATGCTTAGCATGCACAAGGTCCTGGGTTCAATCTCCAGTGCCTCCTTAAAAAAATATTAGGTAAATAAACCTAATTACCGCCCCCCCCCCCAAAAACCTCAACAAACAGAAAAAAAGACAACATTGTAACAGTCTGGAATAGCATTTGTGCTTTGAAATTTGGAGGCAGTGAAGAAATTCTGGATGTACCACTGCAATTAACCTGCGTTGAGCTGTAATCTTCATTCATTTAGGGTCCCGGCTGGGCTGTACCATGTGTCAGCCAGACACCTCCGCAGGCCACACAGTGACCCTCTTGAGTGTTTCGGGGACGCTGACTGCATTTGTAAACAAGTGGCATTTTGACATCCGAGAAGCGTCCTTTCTCAGAAGAGAGACAAGCCATGAAAGAAATGTCAAAATGGGGAGTGGAGAAGACCGCCGGGTGCCTTTGGAAATGCTTCTCCCCACCCACTCTTGGGAAAAAAAAGATCCCAGCTCCTCTTTTGTACCCCCTTTCAGCTGAGGCTTGTTTTACTGAACTGGCAGAGGATGAGTGGTGGTGAACAAAGAACCCATCAAACGTGGGACAACTTCATCGCCAGGGCTTAGAAGAAGGAAGAAAGAAGTCGAGCCTGAGCCTTGCTGGTTGTGACGCCGGTCGGGGGAGATGGCTTCATTGACCACTGAGGGAGACTGACTGCTGTTTTTTTAGGGGATTGGAAGCCGCAGAACAGGATGTGCATCTGAGGCCATGAGAAGCCGCCACACAAATCAAAAGACTTGATCTTCAGAATCAGGGCTTCTGCCCTCAGCTGTGTGATGTCCCCTTCCAAGTACTTATCATGGGTGGCTCTAGACATAAGCTGACTGTGTCATTACTAAAGACATGCTTGGAATTCCTCTTCTGAGACAGAAGCGTATTCTCCTTGAACATTTCAGCTCTAAAATAATTTAGAGCCAAATTTAGGAAGTGAGATAGACATGTAAGCTGAGTCTAATAGAGATGTGTGTGTGTGATATAAAAGAGGTGTGCATAACGCAGTGAGAATGGTTTTCCTTCTTTCTTCCTTTAAAAATTCTTATTTTTTATTGAAGTGTAGTCGATTTACAATGTTAGTTTCAGGTTATGGCAAAGCGATTCAGTTATACGTATACATGCATACATATGTATATATATTTTTTTCGTGAGAATGATTTTCTTATGTGGATTTTAAGCTGGGCTCTGAAGACATTTCTCAAGGAGTGCGACCCACTTTGTTGGAAAGATATTGGCATTGGTGGAAGATGTCTATGACTTAACATTTCCTACGCTTATATGGCTTTGGGATCCTTTTTTTTTTTTTTTTAATTGAAGTCTAGTTGATTTACAATGTTTCAGATGTACAGCAAAGTGATTCAGATTCATACATATAAATCTATTCTTTTTCAGATATATAGAGTCGTGTATATAATAATATATATCTGATAAATGTATATAAATTATATATTACTTTTAGATACCTAAATATACATGTAAATTATTCTTTTTCAGATTCTTTCCCATTACAAGGTTATTACAAGATGTTGAACATTGCTCCTTGTGCTATACTGTAGGTCCTTGCTAGGTCTCTATTTTATATATGTTAATCCCAAACTCCTGATTTATCCCTCCCCAGCTTTCCCCTTTGGTAACCCTAAGTTTGTTTTCTCTGTCTGTGAGTCTGTTTCTGTTTTATAAATAAGTTCATTTGTCTCATTTTTTTTTTTTAAGATTTCACATACAAATGGCATCATATGATATTTGTCTTTCTCTGTGTGGGATCCTTTCTTCATACATTTTTATTAACAGCCCATGGAACCACGGTTCCTCAAAACATCCTTTGGGAAGCGCTGACCTCCAGCAGTCGTAGAAGGACACACAGGATACTGAGGGAGACGCAGGACCTTCCGATGAGACAGAGTGAATTAACCTCATGGGTCTTTTTTCTCTCCCAATGTGCCAGTGAAGGAATAAAAAAAGACATAAACTCTTGGCGGCAGTGGAAGACAACAGTGGGCAGAGGATGAAAATAAATCCCTGGGAAATGAGAAGCCCACAGAGGTGGCGATGACTCAGGAAAACGAAAGGAGATTCACTCCACCTGGATTCCTGAGAGGAGTCGCTGCAGACAGTTGAGCTGATTTGCACCTAGTCTGGCTCAGAACTGGGAGGCACAAGATACTGCTTTGAAACCTAGTTTGTTGATGAGATGCTATTACAGATCAAATGTGTTCTCCCCAAAACTCATTATGTTGTAACCCTAACCCCCTGATGTGATCCAAGTCCACACTCGTTCTGCTCACCTCATGGCAGGCCAATAAATCGGGAGACAAGGTGTTGGGGCAAGGAAGAATGACTTTATTCAGAAATTCAACAGACGGAGAAGATGCGGGACTAACGTCCATCTTCCCCAGGCCAGAATTCAGGGACGGGAAAAGCAGGACCTCCGGGGCAGCTGGTCAGAGGGGCCAAGGACTGGGCACCAGACTCTGCATTGAGCCATCCGCTGAGGGTCAGCACACGGAGGGTGGACCAGGGTTAGGGTCGGGCAGGAGAGCCTGCGGCAGTGCTGTGATGTGCATTTCTCTTCTGACTCCCCAGCCATCCCATTCTTTCAGACGTAACCACTGGAAACAGCTTAGCTTGTAAGTATCAGCAATTCTGACGGTTGGTCAGGAAGCATGACATCTTTTTTTTTTCCTTTTCAGTCTAAACAAAGGAAAACAGTCTCTCTCTGATCAGGGCAAATAGTCTTGACAGAGGGTTTACTGGAAGATGGCAAGCGCCCTGAGCTCTTTCCCCATGGTCATGGCGCTCAGTAAATGCTGGTTGGGTGGACAGTGAGTCAGCGCCTTCCTGTTGCCTTGTTAGGTGAGGACACCTTACAGAAACAAAATCGCATCATCCAGCTCAGCTGTTCTCAAACCTGAGTGTGCTCAGGATGGGAATTTGCACGTCGTAAACAAGTTCTCAAGGTGGGCCGGGCGCGGGTGGTTTTTTGCACCAAAGAGCGAGCAACACCTGGTGATATGTGGCAGGCTGGATGGGACCTACAGAAAAAGGTGACGCTCGGTGTGGACTTGCAGTGAGGGCCACACCTGGAGGGCACAGCTGCAGACACCATACTTTCCTTCCTACCACTGAGAAGTTGGAGCAGCATTTTCTATAGAAAAAGGAACTTCATGATGGTAACAACCAACCTGTAAAGTGCAGTGTAGAACCGGCCACACAGCCTGTCTCTGAGCAGGGCTGAAATCCCCTTTCTCTCCCCAGTAACCCCATCCCCTTGGATTGAGTTTCAGCACCGTTTACTAGGCACTGACTTTGTACCAGGTACCATGCTTGGGTCTGGAGACAAAAGCTGTTTAGGAAATGAAGGTCGTCAAAACTTCCCCTGCACCTGCACTTCCTTTGGGTAAAAATGCAGCTGTGTTCCCTGTGAATCCAAGTGGCCAGGCTGGTGCGAGAGGAGTGAGCAATGGTGAGCAGGTGCAGGCTGCTAAGGTGTGAACCTGGGACAGCAGTTTTTGCCATCCTAGTTGGTGAGCAGCTTTGCTGTGTGACTCAGTTCCAGGGGAGTGGACAGCTGCTCTTGCCTGGAGGAGCCCAGCCTGTGGGTCACTTTGGTACAGGACATCAGCCTTGGTGTCCAAACCAGGTGGTGAGGCATTTGGAAACCACATCCCAGTGATTTCAGCTTGGCAGTTTCCAAGGAAACGGGACCTCACAGGGAGTCCACTTCTTAGCACTGCTGGTAATGAGACTGGGATGTTCCTAACACAACCTAGATTTAAAAAAAATGTTTCTGATAGGACCTGGCCAAGGCCGCATAGGGTCCGTCCCAAGGCACTTCCACAGCTGTGAGAAGAGGGGTGACCTCTCTCTTTTGAGCGATGATTACTTTTCTCACCTAATGACAACATTCCCCGTGACCCCCTCAGCCCCACTTCAGTCCTCCTGCCCGAGTAATGACTACTGCAGGCGTAGTAGTTTCTAAGCTACCTGCGGCGTGGCGGTTCCGACACAGAGCAGTTCCCCCTTCCCCAGTCCGTCTTGAAAATCATTCTCCGTCAGCCGAGACTCCCTTTTGATGAGCTGCTCCATAGCTCCTGAGGAGTTCCATCACTCTTGGTGTAAACTAGTTACTAAGCCTAAATATGTTTGGCTGCAGGTGTGTTCCTGGTGGTCTATTCAGGTGGGAAGCCCCATAAAAAAAGACTGGCAGGACCCCCCGGCAGGGCCACTACTCCCCTGCCAGCACCATCCGATTCCCTGGCCCTGCGGCTTTGTCTCACTTTTTGCCTCTGAAACGGTTTGCTTCTAGGAAAGTGGAACTGACCCCTAAGATTCTATTGGTTCCCTGATCTCACTCCTGGTTGGTCCATTTTTACAAAGCTTGTTCCTAATTGGTCAACTTTTGTTATACGTTATTTGCATAGATGTTGCAAAGTGTAAACTGGCAGCCTATAAAAGCCCGTGTAAACCTACAGCCGGGTCCAGAGCTTGGAGTGTTAGGTCCTCTGGGCCCGCTGGCGTAGTAAACCTGAGTTCTCCAACTCTCCAGCGCTGCTTGGTCTCTCGCCAGGATCCAGGTTGCTGTCACAACTGAGCTGTAACACCGAGCTGTAACACTGAGTTGACACATGCTTTTCTGCAACATTTCATCTGATGGGCTTTATCAAAGGGCTACGGTTGGCAAACGTGGGATTCTTCTCCCTACCCCCACTCCTCCATGGGGCACTGGTAAATGTTTTATAGAATCTCTAAAAAGAGGAGAAAAGAAAAAAGCGCTGACTTGCAGGGTTTGCCCATTTGTGTGGTTGTAAATATTCCCACTCGGGTCAGTTTCAAGCTACCAGTATGGGTCCCTGAGCATGGAGTTGGGAAGAAACATACATATTTGGCTCTCAAGGGGTCTGCACCAGTGGGTTCCAGCATGTCTCTGCCACCTTCTCACCCCCTGCCTCAAGCAACATTTTTTGCTCATTGAGTTTTCCAGAATTTGTGTCCGTGGAGTCACTGGTCTTTCCTTTCCCTGTATCTGTGTGAGGAGCCAGGCGCTTGGCTGATTTATAAGCAGTTTCTGAAGAATGTCATGACTGAAACAGATGCTCATGGACAGAGATCTTGCATATAAAAGCCGGCAAATAGCAAAGAACCCAGAATCTCAGAGACCAGCATGTCACAGGCAGTGGCTTCCTGGCCAAAGCAGAGGGCAAACGACTTCGTCCTGGGGGAGAGAAACACCCCCTCTTGGGTAGCAACGCCAGCTGATCTTACTTTGGCCTGGGCTTAATCTGTAAAACTGACAGCAAGACCTGCCTTTTTTCTTATCCTACAAAGAAGATTATCTTTGTGGAATACCCCTGAAGTAATTATAGATAATGGTCCAGATCTGGCACTTACAAGTTCCGCCACTTGGCTGAGAAATGAATTCCCTATCTGCTACTACAAGACCTCATTATGTGCTGCACTGGTGAATTGGTAATGAAGACTTAAAAAGTGTCTGATAGCAAAAGAAGCTTCTTTCTTAGCCTGACTGGCCTCCAGAGCAGGGCCCCAGGGAACAGAGGATTGAACTCAATGCAAATTTCAAACCAGATTACCAGCAGCATCGTATCATCCCCTTGGAACGCTGGGAATGTGGGGACTGTGAAAAGCCAACAAAGAAAGACCGTAGTTAAGGGGAAAGAAAAAAAAGAGAGGACTCTTCAGTTTGATGGCGAGAAAGAAACTGGTTTAAGGTGGGCTGAGAAGATTGGTATTCTTTTCCTAAAAAGGGGTAAGAGCCTTTGACAAGACTACAAAGAAAACAAGTATCACTTGAAGTCAGTGCTCTGCTCAGCAGATTTGTGTAGTAGCTTTCCTGTGCTCCAGGTACCAAACATGAGTTTTACCATCTACAGAGGGAGCAAAGTATTCGAGCTGGTCACTTGCTTCTCTGCTCCGAGATCCGAGCTTAGACATTCCCCGGAAAGTTGCATTTCCCGGGCTCCCTGACCAGCTGGCTTTGGGCCACGTTTAAGGCAGTGGGACCGAATTAAGACTGAGAGTTTGGGTGAAGTAGAAAAGGCAGGTTTACTTCTTTACCCAGCAAAGGAGGTCCCAGTGGGCTAAAGCCTCCAAGACCGAGCACCTGAGGGGAGAGCAGGTAGGGCTTTGACAGCAGCTCAGGGGAGGCGCTGGTTTCCGTGGAGATCACGTGCAGCGTAAGGATGCACTGCGAGGTTGTGCTTGTTTCCACAGAGGCAGCGGTCCCCTTTGTCCTGCAGGGTTTGATGTTCACCACCAGCTTTGGGAGTCTACTATTCTTGTGCCTAGAACAGAGGTGCTTGGGAAAGGGGTCCATGGAAAAGAGCTCTAGAGAGCACTTTTGTGCAGTTTAAAGTCAGGCTGATTAATGCTTCTGGCCTTTTAAGCAGGCTGAGGCCTGGGACCTCTTGCTGCGCTGTTTGCACAGGTGGGAACAACAGAATACAAGGAAACCAAAAGGCTAAAAATAACTGCAGACATGCACAGTTGGGGCGAGTTATGAACAAGATGCACAAAACACCCAACTGCTGTCTCCGAGGTGCGCGGTGGGCAGATCACCCGAGTCCCCTCTCCTTACCAGCCCACTCCTGGTCTGCAAAAGCAGGAGAAAACCCTTTAAATTATTACACAGTGAAGCAGTTACAAATACTGTGTGGTCACCGGTGACGACAGAGTCCTGATCGGTTACAGCACTAGCAGGATATAGGGGATGGCTGGGGTGATCATGCCAGTCTCTCTCTGCTTTGGGTGGAGCCCCAGGGAGGCCAGCTCCCATGGACCAGACCTGGCCAGGAAACCTTGGCCTCTGGGCCCTGATAACAGCTCCTTTTACCATTTGTTCCTCCAGCCCAGGCAGATATCAGCAACTGTCCAGGGTAATTAAAATCTGCATCACCTCTCAGTCCCCTCTTGGGCTTCACAAGTCTCTCAACACCTTTGTAACTAGTTTATTGCATTAAATTCCTCCTGTTGACCTGGAATGAGCTTGCTTTTATTGTCTAACATGATGCCACTAGAAAGAGAATCTGTGCCAAGGGCTGGGGGTACTGAGACGGTGGTGTGCTTTCACTGGTGGGGACCAGGAAGGTTTATGGTAAGTGGGAAATTTGAGTGGCCGCTCCAGAACTGAGTAGGAAGTTCCCAGGCAAGCAGTTGAGGAAGAGGAAGCAGGAGGAGAGAGAGTATCCCCTTTGTTTGCAAAAAACACGGCAGGGGGAGGGTGCCGCTCAGAGGCAGAGCGCATGCCTACCATGCATGAGGTCCTGGGTTCAATCCCCAGGACCTCCATTAAAAAAAAAATAATAAATAAACACACTTAATTACCCCCCGACAACAAAATAAAAATATAGATCATTATTCAAAAAATGAAAAGCAGGGCAATGCAACAGAATATGGAGTTTTCAAGGAATGTCAGAACACAGCTGGAAACGTCAGCCCTCTTCCTGTACTCAGTCTCCCTCTGCAGAGGACTGTTTGCCTAGTCAGCGCCCACTGGGGAAACTTTAAACTGTGTATTTAGCCTCATACCTCTGTTTCCCAACGTCTCCAAACTGCAAGGCACTCTTATTGAAAATCAGATAGTGACTTTCTGGAAGATTCACTTCTTGCTCGCCTCAGTTCTACCAGATATGGGGGTGGAGAGACAGAGACTTCCCGAGTCACTGCTTGGAAACAGCCCAGAGCACATCTATTTAACTTTCTTTCTTTCTTTCTTTCTTTCTTTCTTTCTTTCTTTCTTTCTTTCTTTCTTTCTTCCTTTCTTCCTTTCTTCCTTTCTTCCTTTCTTCCTTTCTTCCTTTCTTCCTTCCTTCCTTCCTTCCTTCCTTCCTTCCTTCCTTCCTTCCTTCCTTCCTTTCTTTCTTTCTCTCTTTCTTTCTCTCTTTCTTTCTCTCTTTCTTTCTCTCTTTCTCTCTCTCTTTCTCTCTCTCTTTCTCTCTCTCTTTCTCTCTCTCTTTCTCTCTCTCTTTCTCTCTCTCTCTCTCTCTCTCTCTCTTTCTCTCTTTCTCTCTTTCTCTCCTTTCTTATTACAGAGCTATAGTTGACGTACAATGTTGTGTTAGTTTCTGGTGTACACATGGTAATTCAGTCATACACACATACTTTTTCATTATAGGTTATTACAAGATATTGAGCATAGTTCCTTGTGTTCTACAGTAGGTCCTTGTTGTTTACCTATTTCATATACAATAGTTTGTATCTGCTAATCCCAAACTCTCAATTTATCCCCCCACCCCTTCTCATTTGGTAACCATGAGTTTGTTTTCTATGTCTGTGAGTCTGTTTCAGTTTTGTAAATAAGTTCATTTGTATCATTTTTAAAGGTTCCACATATAAGTGATCTCATATATTTATCTTTTTGTCTGACTTACTTCACTTGGGTCCATCCATGTTGCTGCAAATGGCATTGTTTAATTCTTTTTTATGGCTGAGTAGTATTCCATTGTGTATATATATACCACATCTTCTTTATCCAATCCTCTGTCAATGGACATTTAGTTAAACATTTTTCTTTTGATAGGAACACAAATGTGTGTAAACATTACTCACTCCTCCCTCCCCACATTCCCACATGCCCAAGGCAACCATGGCCTTTCTGCTGGGGGTGGTCATAGCTTCTAGTCTGGGACCCAAGTGTTGAAGACTGCCCCTGAACCCATTCCAATGACAGCAGAAGGATCTGCTTGCCTTCAAGGAGGATCTGTACATTTCTATGTCATCACACAGCTTCCTTTAGCAGCAGAGCAAATTTTCAAAGATGCTTCCCATTCACTGATCACTTAATCCTTCCACGTGACTCAGTGGGCAGTTGCCCACGAGCATGCAATAGACTGTCAAGACCAGGGATGGCATCTGGGTCTCTATTTTTGGCAGGAACACTTTCTGCCATGCCACAGTCCTCCTGGGGACAGGATGGCCGCTGTCCTAGCAAGTTGACATGTTGTAAGAGCTCCAGGGCCAAGCTTCCATAAAACACACAGAAGCTGCCTGGTTGGCTGAGTTCTCTCCTAGGCTTCACTTAGGAGACAGGGTTCAGAGGGAGATGTTCAACCTAAGACCACACCTCCAGGGCTTTCCTTTCTTACTACCAACCACTTGACCCCAAGAGAAATGCCCTTCTGACCCCTGCTGGCTATGAGAGCACATACACCTTGAGTAGAGAATCATTTCAGAGATGATGTCAGAATACTCTCCCAAACCCCCTCCCGCTGTGATTGGGCAAGAAGGTTAAACCTGGGAAAGGTGGACTGGGTCCTGATTAAACAGGCTGGCAAGACAGAAACAAATAATCACCCTGTACATAGCAGTAATGGAGCAACAAAGTAAATATGAAGGGAGAGGGTTGCCATCCATATTTAACTAGCGGATTAA
Organism: Camelus bactrianus; assembly: GCF_048773025.1. Classification (NCBI taxonomy): domain Eukaryota; kingdom Metazoa; phylum Chordata; class Mammalia; order Artiodactyla; family Camelidae; genus Camelus; species Camelus bactrianus. Next base: position 9,769,090 of record NC_133573.1, read on the forward strand.
TGTACAGAGGGTGCACTGCACTCTGGGGAGCACTTAGGGGGACCTGAGAGGCAGAAATGGCTCAATTATGATACACGGTCACAGTCTGGGAAGAGGGAGGGGCTGTCTGCATCATTTAACCTGAGGCTGCGAGCTCACATCAGAGGTAATCAAGGGTGATGAAGCAGGGGAAGGATCGTGGGAGATAATTCCAGGCTCATTAGCATGAAGAATTTGTTGAGAGAAGAGAATGGGAAACATGCTGTAAATTCTCATCGAGAGTTCTTCTCCAAGGTCCCTGTATATCTCTGTCTTCTTTATCAAGCATTCTTTTAGGTTTCTTCAGTCCTTCATTTGCTCACCTAGGACAAAGGATCCAAGGACCACTTCACATCTTGGGGCAACATTTCCAACCATAAGTTGGCCTCATGCTCCTGTCTTATGTTCATGCAACCAGATCTATTTCTCAGTGTCTCTCTCTCTCTCTCACCACTTCTCAGAATGGGGACATTGTCAAAGCCTTGCACACAAAATTATTTTCCAGGAGTAAATAATTGTGGGGCATTCTCAGCAAAAGATTAAAGTGTTGTTAGTGTATCAAAGCAGCTGTGATTTTTTTAAAAATTGAAGTGTAGTTGATTTATACACTGTGTTAGTTTCTGGTGCAGCACAGTGATCAGTTACACAGATGTTCTTTTGCTTTATAGGTTGTTACAAGATACTGAGTCTAGCTCCCTGTGCTCTACAGTAGGACCTTGTTTATCTCTTTTATATAGAGTAATTTGTGTCTGCTAATCCCAAACTCCTAATTGATTCCTCCCTCTCTTCCCCTCTGGTAACCATAAGTCTGTTTTGCAATTAAGTTCATTTGTATAATTGTTTTTTAAGATTCTACATATAAGCAATATCATATATTTGTCTTTCTTTGTGTGACTTACTTCACTAAGTATGATAATCTCTAGGTCCATCCATGTTTCTGAAAATGGCATGATTTCATTCTTTTTTATGACTCAGCAGTATTCCATCTGTGTGTGTGTGTGTGTGTGTGTGTGTGTGTGTGTGTTCACACCACAACTTTATCCAGTCGTCTCTTGAGGGACATGTAGGTGGCTTCCATGTCTTGGCTGTTGTAAACAGTGAAAGCAGCTGTGATTCTTCAAGAGGAAGGTAGTTGTATATAGCATTTCCTGAAAACAATAGTCCACAGACTCCTTTTTACGAAAGTGTCTTAAATAACTAAGATTCCACCAAAGACTTTTGGTGAAGGGTTCTTCTCTCTTCTTTGTCTTCCTCAATCAGCCCAGGAATTTCAGTTACCGAGTTCCCTCTACAACATTTTGTTCCTCCTTCCTTCGTGTTTGGGGTGAGACCCCCCTGGCTGGTTTTCTGAGGCTCTCTGTACCAGGGAGTGGAAATGCCTGTGGCACCATCCAGAGACCCCGCCCTGCAGTGCGCACGGTGACTGCACACTCCAGGGCTTTCCCCAGAGCACTCAACCCACGAATGTATTTTATCCTTAGGTGTTAGAATAGCATGCAGATGCTTTGGCACTTAATCAATTAAAAAAAAACAAACATTGTTACTTATGAGGAAATGACAAATCTCAGCACCACTGAGACTGCGTCATATTCTGATACCATTTCTCTAGGAGCTAATGGGGTGTGAGCCTCTAAGGAGGCCAGGAACTTGGATGATCACCTCTCCATGGTTTAATATGCCAGGATCCCTGAATTTTCTCCTGGCATCTTCTGAAATTTTGTTCCCCACTCCATTCTGAGTCTCACTAGCAGCTCCAGGAGCTGCAAAGAAAGAGAGAAGCTTCGTCGCTGAGACAGGGAGACGTGCACCAGGAGATTAAAACCAACAGGGGTGAATTTCAGGTGTCAGGTCTCTCTAGAAGGGGCTGCGTTTCACGCCTACCTTGGCCACTACAGGTCTGGATGAATTTGGTCAAGTGGCTACCGCCTTTGTGTTTTGATCTCTTTCCTCATGGTGGAAAACACTGGTAGAGGTCTAATCCTTTTATAATAAACTAGGGGATGGCACATTTTCAGGTGGAAAATAATGGATAACATGGCTTTGTGTTAGTTTTAATCAAAATGTCTATATTAAGATTGAGGTGGGTGATGCTCTGGTTGCAGTTATGGGCGAGGGGACATCCCTTCCTTTGTGTCTTGGTAGCTGTTGGCTGACCTGGGCTTTGGAGCAGAGGAAGCCTACCTTGCTCAGAGAGAGCAGGAATTAGGTGAGAAAGGCTCGTCCCAAGAAAGGCAATGGGAGGGGCAAACAAAAGATGTTAATCAGAGACCCAAGACCATGCCTCCCCTTAGAGAGCCGATTAGTTGGGTTGGGACAAGACAAAGAATGCTGATGTGCTCAGTGCCAAAAAAGGGGAGGATTTTTCACTTCGGGATCTGGAAAGTCAGCAGAAGAGTGAGGAGGGGTCTCCGGTTTGGAATGGCATTGGGGGACAGGGGGCCACAGCACAGGACCCTGCAGGCAGACTGCTGTCTCGGAATCCTGCCTCCACTGGCCCTCCCCCCCCCCCCCGCCATCTTGGTCTCGTTCCTTAACCTCTCTGTGTCCAGGGTCATACTTTGTAAACGGGGACGATGATGGTAACAATACCTGACCCAGAGTTGTCGTAAGTGTGGGTGAAAAATGTCCCCTGCCGTATCAGAAAACAAACGACACTGGCCGTCAGCAGCCCCAGCCTCCCCCAGCTGCGCCCCCTGAGGGGACTCAGGATGGAGAAGAGCAGAATACAGGCTCTGGGCAGCGAAGATGCAGATCAAAGGGAGGATTTCAGTGAGCCCAGACTCTTGTATCTTCCCTTACATACAAAAGTGCCAAATTCGTTAACTTGAGATGTTTGTTCTTTCTTTAATTAGCAGAAATCTTTTGATGTTCAACTGCCTGTTTTGTTTTTGCAAAACTCCTGTATATCTTGGATCCTCCCTTACCTCTTTGGAACAGTCCCAGGGCTACCCGAGAGGCTGTCTCCCGGGCTCAAGTCCTCAGTACATCCGTACTTGTGTTTTCTGTGAAGCTGTGGAGTTGCCCTAACACAGTAAGGAAGACAGAGTAGGTGACTGTCAAGAAATATAACCATGAAGAGCTCTTTGAATCCTTAATTTCTCCTTTCATCCCTAACTGTACCTTCTATGATTTGCAGAATGCACGTAGTTAACGTAATACAGATAAGCTGACAGCCACGTGCTACTCATCTGTTGCTCCGTTCTAATGTATAAGCTTTTTTGTTTTTTTCATTCAACTCATGTCCCCAGATGGGGAAAAAAAAAAAAAAAAAGGCTGGCTTATGGCTGGGTAGGAGGGATGGTGGGGGAGGTGAGACCAGATACATCCTGGACTCACCTCTCAACCGACCTAAACTCTGGAGTCTTCACTTATAAAGTGGAATAATGATGAAACATGGCTCACAGAGCTGCTGTGGAAATAGCCAGTGCTTGCAGCATACACAAGTGTAGCATCATCATTCTAGAAGATTCTGATGGTTTATGCCTTCTCTCCTAAAATGATAGAGTTGGTTCGTGGGAACTTTATTGCCAAGAATTGACAGGTGTGTGATAATATGATGCTCTTATCTGGGTCATCCTGCAAGGTTTCTTTAGAACAACAACAACAACAGAAGTCAGTGATCATCCTGGTCTTGTGGGCTTCTTGGTGCCAAGTTCTATTAGGTTTGAGGCTCCCTTCCTTCTGGCTTCCCCAGCTCCGAGCTGAGAAGATGCTGAAGACCCCCCAGTGGACAGAGTTTAGGTAAATGGAGCTACTTCTTGGTGGAACTGGTTTCTAATGCAACACTGTTTTCTAATGCAATACAGCAGCTCTAATTACCTTTGCGAAGCAGAAACATTCTGGAATGTTACAAAAGCCATTTGATTTGCACAAAGATAAAGTGCAGTCCAGCCCAAGGGGCAATTAATATGTTAGCAAGGAAGGCAGGAGATGGAACAATATGTAATTTTCATGTCTTAAGTTAAATGTTTCAATCCTCATGACATATTTAATTCCTGACTTCGAGAAGTATTGTACAGTGATTCAGCTCATTAAACCAAGGGAGAAAGAGCCTAGCTTAGCAGCTCACTCGGGATAAGAAATGGTTGAAAAGCATTTCTGTTTAAGGTCTTCTCAAACAATGAAGCAGAAAACATTAATCTCTGGTCCTCAGTGTTCTTCAGAAAGTATCTCGGGACTAATTCTGAGAGATTCCTCGGAAGTCATCGTGGTTTCTGGAAACTCCCATGAACAGAAATAAAATTTAAATTTGGTGTAGTGATGACCCAGTTCTCACTGTATCTCTGCTTCTTTTCGCTCAGCAAAGGAACCGAAACAGCCACTGAGGAGGGAAAAACGTCCTCTTCTTGGTTAAATCTTGAAAGATGCTAAAGGTGTCAGTGTCTAGAGAAAAGCAGGAACATTGATTCAGCGGGAAGAGCTGTGCTGAGAGGCTGGCCCCTCCCGGAGTCCCTGTGCTTCAGAATTAAGTCTTCATTCAGTCAGAGGAAGCTAAGGGAGGCCGGCTGGCCTGTGGGCGATGGGATGGGGGCGGCCAGTTGTGTGGTAACAGCTTTCTTCAGGGCCTGCCCTGCTCTCCTAAGGAGCGGGCTTTGGCTCCACAATTCTCTAGTCTTTTACTACTAGTATTATTATTCCCACTACTATTATTTTGGTCCCAGATGGAATCAATTTTTTCCTAAGATTTTAGGAAGCTAATAGCAATGCTATGCTCAACTTTTCCCTGCAACTAAATTTAGCAAGGGCGCTGGAATAAACATTGTCAGTTTTATTACCTATTTTCTATGAGAACAAAACTTACCAACAGATATTTGGGAATTTCATTAAAGAAAACTTTACCAAGTGGAATATGGAAATGTTTGACACAAGACTTAGAGTTGAAAAATTTCCATGTATAAGGCCAAATTCTTCGTGCCTTATCTTGACAAGTGTCCAATTTGGATTGATAGTTCACTGTCAGGAAATGTCTTCTTAATCTTCTCTCCTTATTAGGATGTTATTTTTAAAAGAGAACTTTAAAAAAAAATCTTGAAAGTTATTTGATGCTGGAATAATACCAATTTCTTTAACAATAAGAAAGCTAATATAATAAAAGCCATCAGGTTTGGGATATTTTATGAAAATGTTTAATTCAACTGTTTCTTTGGAATGTAGTAGTCATAGTTTGGAATTTAAGTTACAGTTCAGTTCTATGTGGTTTTTTTTTTTTAATGCAACTCAGTGTCTGAGAATACAAATGTCATTTAAAGTTAAGGCTTCGCTGTTCATTTTGAAACAACAATTTACAAGTGTCGTATCATCATAGAAAATAAAAACTTCTGTAAAAAAAATTTGCACAAAATTTTATGATGGTACAAAAAATGAAGCAATAATATACCAGTAAAATGAAAACATTTTACTACAGAAAGTTTTATAGATTTCAATAAAGAAAAAATATGTTATTTTACACCTTTTAAAATTACGAAACAATCTAAAACAATATAAACTGAACATTTTGTAACACTGCCTTTACAAATTAATAACTTTATAAACATATAATTTTTAAATATATTTATCAGTGCAAGATACTTTAAAATTTAAAGTTGCAGTATCATTTTTCCTTGGCTGAGGACAACTTTAGGTCTGTGGCCTTAAAAAAAAAATCAAGTCTTACTTTTGTCTTGGTATGATTATAACGGCTGAATGGATGCCTCTGGGATGAGACTCTATTCTTTCATAGCGATTAATACTTTCCTGGAAACAAAAGGCATTCTCAATCCAATTAAACCAGGATGAATGGACTTTCCCTCCATGATGCAAATGGGACTCCCACTAACTTATCTGACTGAGTCCTACCGCTGTGCAGGAAGGCAGGAAGAGCTGAGCTCTTACATACAACACAGCAAGACACAAACGCATTGAAAACAACCAGCACTTCTTTGGGTTAATTCAATGCTGCCTGATAAGATATTTACTTCTCGGTGCCATTGGAGGCTGAGGTCTTGCCAGCCCTAAAGCAGGCTTTTTCTTTGTCAGCCCTTGGAAGTTTCTAGATGCACTCGTTCAAGTCAATGTTTTTTTCAGGGATGCTGTTGAATGTATTTTTAAAAACATCATTTTGACTTTACTCATTTTCTTCCCCTCTCTTATCTTAAGATAATTCATCCCCAGGCACCAGGATTTATAGTTGCATTCTTAAATTAACTGTTCTTTCTTCCACTTCCCTTGTCTGACTCAATATCAAAACAAGAAGGTTCTCATGGGTCACTTCTGTGTATTTGGATGGAAAAATCTCATATTTTTGGATTTGGGGAGAATTTATTTAGGTCTCACTTGAGAGCCAATTAGTATTATTTCTTCCTTCAGTGTATCTCTTTCTATTAAATGCAGACATTCCTATCAAAGATCATTTTGATTGAAATAGACTGACAGATGGCTTAAGGAAAAAAGATACTGCTGCTTTAACCAGTTAACGAGAAAACCAAAGTTAGACTTTGGAGGGCAAAGTTAGGAATTTCCCTTATTTATTTTCAAACATAAAGTCTAGTAAAATTGTTTGCCATTCCCAGCAAGTTAAAGCTGCAAGTTTCTTTTCTGGATAATGGCAAATGCTTAAATCCTAAGAGAGAAAAAATACAGAGAGAGAGAGAGGAGAGAGAGAGAGAGTGAGATTACATTTGAAAATACATTCCATATGAAAGAACAGTAAGAGAGAATATTGCAGCTTTATACAAAAGGGTCAAGAGACAAGAAATTGAACTACGGAAAAAGCCAGAACAAGTAAGCCACGTTGCCAAATCTTCGGAGCCCTTGCCTTCCCGGAGGCTGGCATCTGACACTAAAATATACTTTCTTCTCAGTCAGGGGGCCGCCAGGGTTTGATGAAAGGGGAGGGCTTTCAACAGCGGGAGACAGGGCGGGTTCATGGAACACAATGAGAAGCGGTACAAACAAAAAGGCACTTGAGAGGACGCAGACTAGCCAGTGCCAAGGGTTTTTCGTTGGGGTCGTCGGCATCACACCCAGTTGCCAGCGGTGTTTGGTGACAGCACAGTTTTCTGCACGGAGTTCACAGCACGAGGTTCCAGACAACACTGGAGAACGAGGAGGAAACCCGACGGTATTGCTTCGTAGACAGAGCTGACACACTGTACACCCGGTGCTGAGGCTGCGGCACTAGGAAAGAAGACATCGCACTCCTCCTCGGCTTGCGCACGACGCGGGCATTTCCACACAAGGACAACTTCAGGATGCACTGAAATGCGGTTTTTCGGATACACTCTGGGCACTGGGCTACGGGTAGCATGTCCATCCAAAGGGCCCCACTGAATACACTTGGTGCCAGCATCTTGGGTTTTGCACAGTTTCCGAGAAGAATCCAGAAGAGGAGAGAGAAGGGAAAAGGGGAAGGGGGAGTCAAAAATGAATGATTAAGTCCATCATCCTTGGTCTCCACATCAGCATTTGATTATTCAAATGAAACCCACAGAAAGAGGCTGACTGGTCATGATTCCAATTGTGAACATGGCGAAGTCGTTCATGTCTGTCAGCCAAATGCATTGCAGCTCCTGAGAAAATCTGGCTTGGCGTCATCAACGCGCTTCCCAGCCTGACCAGTGAGAGACCAGCCGCCCCGCACGCCCCAGCTCGTCCTCCGCTCCCCACGCACCTTGTCACCTCCCTCTGCCCTCACGCCTCCGAGTACGTGCTCTGTGAATTCAGTTTGTCTTTTTTCAACTTCACGCCATCCACGAGTTCAAAGTTATAGTTCTCCAGGGCGGACAAGTTTCTCTCCGACATCCCGTTGTGCCAGCAGGCGCAGTACAGCACGACCCCACACACGGCGCCCAGGAGGACGCCCAGGGCGCTCATGGCGATGATGGTGATGAGGATGGGGTCCAGGGTCTTCAGCACGCTGCCTGGCTTCCTGGAGATCTTCTCCTCGCCTTCTCCCACGCCTTCATAGCCCTGGGTGCTCCCTGGGGAGAAAGACAAAGTTAGCTCGGTGAGCACTGCCAGCACACCTGATGCCACCTGATGGCAGCGGGCAGGGACACAGACAAGAAGGGAAGAAGCTCAGGTCCCGCCTGGGCTATGCTCCCCCAGGAGCCTCAGGGGGCTTTTGTCCTGGGGTTTGGCTCCCCCATTGCCCAGAAACACCAACGTTGGTGATCTCTGACTGATCACTGGGAGTCCCGGCCTGGGCAGGCAGGGGACTGGGGCGCTGGTGCCGTGATTCGAACAGAGAGCTGAGCACGTGGAAACCACTGACGCTGGGTAAACGGTGAGGGTTATGTTCTAATCGAATTCAGATTTCATGCAGCCCACCACCTGTGAGATTGTGATCTGGGTTTACCGTCCTCGGCCAGATACACGGTCTGTAAGCTTTGCAAAATGCGCCGTCACACGTTTGTCGAGCCGAGGAGCCCACCACTCCCAGTGAGTTTGCCTGATTCCCCAGCCAGGCCCGAGGAGCCCGCACAGCTGCCCTTCCAGGTCACCCCATGGAAAATCTTCAAGTCAAACACGTTTCCCCCAGGTCTGCAGTGGTTTCACTCAAGAAGGAGAGATCTTGCAGAACAAAGGGATGCTTGCTGCTGACATTTAAACCGGCTCAGGGCTCAAATCTAGGAGTGGGGTCTGGGTTGTGTAAGGCTGAGGCAGCCTAGCGGCTCCAAAATGAAACTAGAATCACAAGGCAGACCAAAGGTGAGGCGTCGCGTAGGAACAGGGCAGCAGACACAGCAGCTGCTCACAGAAGGCAGCACCTGGTGACCACGACAGCCACGGTGACGTGGGCCAGGCAGACGCGCAAATGGACGGTCGCCCCATACCTTCTGAGTGCTAAACGCCCCTAATGCTTTAAAGGTCACCAATCATAACTAACCACCACCCCTCTCCCCCATCCCCACGACCCCCACCCTAGCCCTTTTGCTTAATTGGTTGATAATTCAATAAAATGCTGGGGTTGTCAGGGGCTGGGGGGCGATCTGGATCCAGTGCACTCCCGGCCTCAAGTCGGCTGGTAGAAGCGCTGGCCTGGGTCCCCTCCCGTCCCGAGCCCGTCTGGCTGCACCTGAACTCCTGGCTCTCGGCTCGCTCTTCACTCCGCACACAAGCAACAGGGGACGCAACGTCCAGGGAATTCGCGTGCACAGTGGGCCTCAGGAAACAAGGTAGCTAACAGGTTTTTTAGGATCCCAGATTTGTCGGGCTCCCAGACACTCGGAGCCAAGGAAGGGCTGATCGCCCGGCAGAGGCGTCTGAGCCTGACGAGCGGCGCCCCTGTGAGGAGCACCTCCCGGCATCTGGGATCTTGGCTTCTTCCCGGGCTTTACGGGGATGGCCTGTTGCCTCCCTTCCTTCCGCAGTTGTCTGGTAACTCTGGCCTTGGTCTGCTGGGCTTGCCTGTGGTGGCGCCAGGTTAGTCCTGACACCCTTGGTGTCCAGACAATAGCCAGTTACAATTTGACCAACTTATGGGGTTGCACAAACTACAGTGCAACCAATGCAACGGAAATGGATCCTAAATACTGTAAATGTGGCTTCCCGGCGGCCAGCAGCCTGTTACGCTCATCCTCTTGGTTTGCTGCCGGGAGAGCAGTGGCTGTGCGGCTACCGGTGCTGTGGCGAAAAGCCTGAGCCATCCTGCCACCCACAGCAGCCCCAGCCCGTCATGCGTCAGACCCCCTGGCAGCCCACCCCGGGATCTGAGGCCAGAGCCCCATCCACAGGCCCCGGACTCCCCTCCCGACCAGTCTGAGGAATTGAGACACGTTCTTTAATTTACTGCGGGAAAACCTCAATCCAAACCCCAGTCTAGCGGGGCATACCGTACACGGGGTTTGTTGGAAGACATGGTAGCCAACAAAGACCACTCGGGATATGGAAATTATGCAAAGGGGACAACTGAGTCCTGGATGAAAAAATTAAATAAAAAGGGGTGGTTCCCCAGTGAGGGTGCCCTGGAACCCTCCAAATGGCAGAGAACAACCCAAATGCTTAAAAACAAGAGAAGGCATAAAGACCTCCCACTAGTGCCTCAGGCCAAGACCGTGTGGGAAGAGGCAAACCCCAAGGCCGACCTGGCCGTGGCTCCACACAGAAGGAGGGAACCCAGGGAGCCCCTCCCCGACCCTCAGAGACACAGATCCAGAGGAGTGGGATGAGGATATTTGGAATAGTAACCCCAGTTCCTTCCAGAAGGCCCTTGCCACTCAGGCCTTTCGAGTTACCCAAGATGCCCAGGGCCTCCCACCATAGGTACTTGGAACACCCAGGCCGACAACAGACCTGAGCAAAACCATAAAGATATATGGCCCAGGCAGCCCAGGGTGTGTACAAGGCCTCGGGGGCATCATAGATGCCACAACCCCACCGGCCAGGATCTAAGGCACCTGCTCAAGGCAAATGGCGATGGCCACCAGCCTGATCCAAGAGCAAATTGAGCAATGGGTTACCAGTCTGGCCAGTGGTCAACAATGGACGGCAGCCCAAGTGAGGGAGGGGAAATGACCAGCCTGGGCACCCCATCCCCAATGCAGCTCTTCGCTGACGTTATCCGGACTGGGTTACTGAGGCCATGGAGCGCTGGCCCCAGGCAGGTCCCCGGGAGGCTCTGGCCAAGGTCCTGCAAGGCCCCAAGGAGGACTACTTAACCTTCCTGGATAGGCAGCAAAAGGCGGGGGACCAGGTCACCTCCGACCCAGGGGCCCAAGAGAGACTCACAGAGGAGCCCAGTTACCAGCACCATCAAACCCATTCCCAGCGCCTTGACTTCTCGAGGGCAAACAAAGGGGGGCCTAACTGACAAAATTCGGACTGCAAATGAGATCCATCCTGACGACATGGCCCTCGTGGAGGCCCTAACAGCCACCATGGCCGGCCAAGGTGGTCCTGGGCCCAGAGGTCCCCAACCAAAAGGGCCCTGGGCAAGGTGGGCACTGGAAAAATGAATGCTCTAGTCGGCGCCAAGATACAGGCAGAAAACCATGCCTGACCCCACTGTCAGGCCAAAAACACCCTGCCCCATCTGCCAAACACCTGGTCACTGGGCAGCCTGGTGCCCCGGGAAGCTGGCAAAAAATGGGCAGCAGGAGGGCCAGTAAGTCCCCGAGGCCATCCCCTGGATGACTCAGAGGGAGAAGTCCTCGTCTGCCCCGGGGACACCCCTGCCATAGCCCTCATGTGGCGAGCCCTGTGACCCGGCGCCCGTGCCCCGAGGCCCACGATGGACGGGGACAGCTGCTTTGATCTCGTCACAGCCACTGATCAGAGACTGCCAGGAAATGGGGCGGTCACCCCTGTCCTCCGGGGGCCAGTCTAAATATCCCACCAGGGCTTACTGGCCACCTTGATGTTAGGCCTGGACTATTTCAATATAATTTTGACACAGGAAACAATTGGCTACTCCCAGGGATTTGGACTGAGGTTATTCTCCAATTAAAAATTACAATCATCTGACTGGGACATGTGTGCCGGGGATCACGCCAGCCTCACAATACTTGGCGCAGCCCCCATCAGATGGGTTCAAGCCCAGGCATTCCCAGTGCTGGACCTGGGTCACCCGCCTGTCATCAGAGTACGAGCTGCAGGCCAGGAAGTTTGAGGCCTCCTGCATACAGGCGCCCCAGGGGATGTGCTCTGGAGAAATATCACACATGAGCCTTGGCAGGGCCCGGTCCCAGTCCTAGACGGATGGAAAGGACATCTATTAATGAAAACCCCCGAGGGAGATGGACGGACCCCTGGCGGCATGCTGGACTGTGGTGGCCGGCGGCTGCCGAGCCCAGTGCCCCTCTCGTAACAAATGAGACCTCGGGCCCAGACCTGTCAGTGCAGGAGAGGGAGGGAACAAACCTCCAACCCAGCGGAGAATGAAGGAACCAGACATCCCCAGAGACAGAGAAACCGAGGCTGACACTCAGGACCTCAGGGATCACCAGGGGGATGCTGGGACCACGCCCCAAACCTGGAAAGAAACCAGAGGACCCGATGCCAGACCCACTGGAGACGCCAACGCCGGCACCTAGAAGCATATTGAGCACCAGAGGACTGCTGGCGCCCATGCGGGAGGCCCGATCGTGCCATCCAAAATTCCCACCCGAGGACCCTGAGCCAAAATTTCCTTTCCCCCGCTTCCCGCTTTCATATCTAGATCCCACAGCAATAGCTCCGCCGGAAACTCTTACCCCACACCCCTCCCCCTCTTTACGCCTCATGGCACACCCGCCCCCATCTGCGGATGCCTAACTAGACAACTTTGGGTGCAAGCCAACTGCTCTGTATTTTGGCTTTTGCAGCAGGAGACTGAACGAGACCAGGATGGCCCCAGGAGCCCTGGCCATGCTGCTGGGACGCTTGGTCCGGCCAGCCGGACAAGGTGTCAGACTCTTGATCTGTCTCCTTGCCCGTCGAAGGGCTACAGGAGGAATCCAGTGAAAAATGGCCAGATATCAATTGCTGTCAAGGGAGGACGCGGAAGTAGTTTGAGCTTTTACAATAAAAAGAGAGCACATGTAAGGCTGAGACAGGCTAGTGGCTCTGAAATGAAACTAGAATCACAAGGCAGACCAAAGGTGAGGTGTTGCTATACGAACAGGGCAGCAGACACAGCAGCTGCTTGCAAAAGGCAGTACCTGGCGACCACGACAGCCACGGTGACGCAGGCCAGGCAGACGCGCAAATGGACGGTCGCCCCACACCTTCTGAGCGCTAAATGCCCCTAATGCTTTAAAGGTCACCAGTCATAACTAACCACCACCCCTCTCCCCGCCATCCCCACGATCCCCCACCCTAGCCCTTTTGCTTGATTGGTTGATAATTCAATAAAATGCTGGGGTTGTCGGGGGTTGGGGGTGATCTGGGTTCAACGCGCTCCCGGCCTCAAGTCGGCCGGTAGAAGCGCTGGCCTGGGTCCCCTCCCGTCCCGAGCCCGTCTGGCTGCACCTGAACTCCTGGCTCTTGGCTCGCTCTTCACTCCAACACAAGCAACAGGGGACACAACGTCCAGGGAATCCGCGTGCGCGGTGGTCCTCAGGAAACAAGGTAGCTGACAGGTATTTTAGGATCCCCAGACTTGTCGGGCCGGAGACGCTCAGAATCTGGGAAAGCCTAGATCACCCTCGGCCCGGCAGAGGCGTCTGAGCCTGACGAGCATTGTGCTGCACAGAACACGTTTAATAACCGAGGAGTGGGATGTCTTCTTTCTTAGTACTGCAGCCTCAGCACCTGGTGTACAGCGAGTCAGCCCTGTCTGCAAAGCCATAACTGTTGGGTTTCTTCCCCGTTCTCCAGCGTTGTCCAAAACCTCGTGCTGTGACCTCGTACAGAAAACTGCCATCATCAGACACCGCTGGTGGCCGGGTGTGATGCCAGCGACCCCAGCTTTGCAGCCTTGGTGGTTTGGCTGGAGACAGTCACGCGGCTCTGCCCTCAGGCACTGGGGAAATGTTTTCTTAAGAGTGGAACATGAGAAATTATTAACAGGGGAGCTTTGAGCCTAATTACCTGGTACTAGAAATGAGACTAAAATGTTAATGTGCAGCAGGCATGGTGTTTGCTTAATGGTGTTCTGATCAACAAGGGTTCCAATCAAAGGAAACTAAAAATACAAGACGCAAGTCCCTAAACAGGGGAAAACAAGCCATGGGGACATATTAATATTCTCTCCCTCGATGCAACTTTGTTTTGACACAACCTCTAATAAAGTTTACATCTCAATGTGGACGATGTAACTCAGCTAAATGAGCCACGTATTAACATCACCAGCCGCACAGTAAGGTGCCATGTTTATTTTCTCTATCAAGTCTAAGTCTGGGTACAGCAGGTCCATGTTTCTCACGGCAGCAGGTGCCCAGGCTGATGGACCGCGTACAGGACAGCAGGCAGCAGCTGCGAGGGCCGCTGGGGCAGATGTCCAACACCCACCACTGCTGGGAGGGGGTGGAGACGTCTGGGATAAAATGACATTGGGTAAGGCCTGACTCCGACCAAACATCTTGCATTTGATCACAAAGCAATGTTCAATGAAAACACGGTCTGAAGTCTGAGGCTACCACCTAATTAGCTGTGTTACCAAGACCAAGTCACTGCTCTGAGTTTCAGTCTCCCCATCTGTGAAATGGGAATAAATATATCCCCGAGAGCGGCTGTCAGGATTGAGTAAGACAATGCACATAAAGTGGTTGGAGCACACTGGCTCCTCAGTAAACCCTCCTCCTCCTCCTTAGTGATGTCATCATCATCCCCAAACTAGGGTCTCACAGAAGCAACCTAATGTCCGCCAACAACGAGTGGAGAAGGAGGTTGTGGTGTGTGTGTGTATATATATATATATAGATAGATATATATATATGTAAATATATACATAAAATAGAATATTACTCAGTCAAACATAAGTTCATACTGTACAGCACAGGGAACTATATCCAATATCTTGTAGTAACTTATGGTGAAAAAGAATATGAAAACAGACATATGTACATTCATGTATGACTGAGGCATTATGCTGTACACCAGAAATTGACACAACATTGTAAACTCACTATACTTCAGTAAAAAAAAAAAAAAAAAAGAAGCTAAAAAATAGAATATTACTCAGCCATAAAAAATAAGGAATTCATGCCATCTGCAGCAATGTGGATGGGCCTAGAGATCACCATTATCAGTGAAGTCAGTCAGAAAGACAAATATCATATGATACCACTTATATGTGAAATCTGAAAGAATGACCAGACTTACTTACAAAACACAGAGAAAACAAACCAAAGGGGAAGGGGAGAGGAGGGACACATTAGGAGTCTGGGATCCGCAGACACACATTACTGTATATAAAAGAGATAAATGACAAGGTCCTACTGCACAGCACAGGGAACTCTATTCAATAGCTTGTAATAACTTATAATGAAAAAGAATATATATATATATGTATAACTGAATCACTATGCTGTACACCAGAAACTAACACAACATTGCAAATCTACTATACCTCAATTTAAAAAAATGAAAAAAAACTGTTTCACTAGAGGAGGAGGGTAGTAGATGGATAAAACACAACAGATCATCACAGAAACTGGGCACCTGTCCTTTAACGATTATAGCTGGATATCAACCAGACACCAGAACTTGGGCTGGTTTCAAATTATTGTATGAAAATTACTACAGGTCTTTGGGAAAGAAAGTCTTCATGAGTTTCCTGTTTCCATAGCTGTAAAATGAGAGTGTTTCACCCCATTGTCCTCCAGGTCCCTCCCCCAGTGCAGGCAGGGAAGGGCCAGGGCAGGCACATGTCCCCAGGGCTCCACCGCTTACAGGGCGGAGCCTCTCACAGGGACCCCCGACGTGTGCGGAGCAGGTAGGAGGGGCCGTCTGGTGACCGTCCAAGGCCCAGTCCCACGGACAGGGATGCTCAGTTCACGTGCACTGCTCTGATTCCAGAAGGCACCAGACTTCCGGAAAGTTTCTCCCAAATATAAACAAAGCCACAGTAAAAGGTTTTAAGAATTGGTCAGCAGGACAAATTTACCTGTTTCGTCCATTTTATTTTCTGGGTTCTTTTTATCCAGGTCTTCTGGTTCTGACAAGTCAAACAAAATTGAAAGAGATATTTGAAGAGTCAACCAAACACAACACACATAAACCCTTACACACACACACACACACACACACACACACAATCACTAATGGCTCTGCTGGGTTTCCACTGGAGTTCTCAGCACAATCTGACCCCACCGAGTAACCGGCCAGCAGTGGAAAGGCAATCCTAAATGACCCTGGAATGGGTGCCAGAGCCAAGTCCAGGGAGCCCTGCAGTAGCAGACTGTTGTCTTAGGAGCAGAGCAGGGCGGAGAGAGAGGGTTTTGGCTCTTTGGGCTGGGAGAATATTTGGTAAAAACAGAAAACAGCAGTGGGCTGTCCACGTGGCTACCGTCTTGCGCTTTTGTAGATAAGTGCTCCCTACTCGATGAGCCTTGGCTTCCCATATAGTAGGTCCGCTAACTAAGGCCAGGCGCCGTATCCTGTGTCTACCGCCTCCCAAAAAAAGGTCTGTGGAGAAGTGGAGTCCTGGTGTCCTTTGTGTTCTGAGCAGGGGACAAGGATTTGGTTCACTGTTATGTCTCCAGCATTTAAAATAGTGTCCGGAACATATCTGGTGCCTCAATAAATATTTGTTGTATTAATGCATGAATAAATAATGCAATAAACAACTGAAAACCTCACAGCACCCCTGGCTAAATATTCAAGGAAACGTATCTGACGAGTAATTGTAGACTTCTCTTAGACACCTTTCACTGTGAGAGCAGCATGAAGTGTCTTCAGGGTGCTTGAGTTGTGCCTTTGAGTCCATGCCGGGCAGTAGCCACAGCCAAGGGGACCAGTCACGTGGAAGGGAAAGGCTCGTGGACCTGTCTCAGCCTCTGCACATTCACTGTGGCACTTGGATGCTGCTTTGCACACAGTAGGTGGCCAGTGAAGACTTGCTGAGCTGAAGTGAACTGACTCCCTTGTTGCAGTGGGTGGACTTCATGCTCGCATTCCAAAACCGTCACATCATCTCCCTCTCATCTTCGAACAGAGAAGAAGCAACAGTGACACACACACCATGTAACTATCCGAAGTACCCATTTTAACAACTGTGCAGACGTGGATGTGGGTCGTTTGTAAAGTAGCCATAACTTAAATATTAAGCCTTGTCATTTTCGGTGAAGGGTCTGCTGAGTAGTGTGACATTAAATAGATTTTCTTACATAATATAAAGAAGGAGTCCTTTATTCACTGCTTGTTTCTTCCCCCAATTTCTTCAAGCGACCCTATCAAATTATTGCCACTTTAGGGGTTACATATATCCAATATATTGTATAATAAAAGCTTTGTAAATTGCTGGAACGACCAAAAACCCATTATAGCCAACAGGCCTCCTTTGTCTTAAATTTGCCCAACAGACTGCTTCCATCTCACTATAATTAACATCCTATTATATTATGATATATAACAAAAGTCTAAGTGTAGCCAGTGGAGCTTAAGACTAATTAGTGTGCTATTACATCGCCATTAGTGATGCTATTCATAATTTTATATCAAGAACCGGGAGTATGAACTGTCAGACTTTTATCCACATACACCAGACCGATAACATCCATCCCCTCCGAAACACTAGCAAAGTCTCGAAATTTCACGTATTTGTTTGAGTCATTTCAACGGTTTTCAGGGTCAGAAACATCTACTTCTTTGTAAGACAGTGAACAATGATGGTGTCCGTGACCCATGAACAGTCATTAAATCCACTGTGAGCAAAAATTTCAAAGGCCTGCTGTTTTGTTTACACACTCAGCTATTTGGAGTTCTCCAGACGCCTGCATCTCCCCCGTTTCACCACAGTGCTTTGGCCCGGCGTACCCAGCCCGGGGACCGTGAGCTGCTTCTTCGCTATGATCTTTGGCTTCCGCGTTACTTAAGTCATTTTCTGGGCACCAACATTCTAAGACATTCTAAGTGAACCAGGTAACGGGGTAGCTAACGGCAGACTGACCTGGCTTTATACCCTGCTGCACCAGAACATGCATTTCACAGGATGCACTTACAGCCCACACTGAGATTCTAGGTCTAAGTGAGCAGGACAGAGCCCACCACAGGGAGGACGCGCGCCCTGGGCAGGGTCCCACAGCCGCTCGCACTTACTTGTGCAGTCCTCCTGAGGGATGTGGTTGTTAATCCTTATGTCATCCACCGCGATCCCGCCAAGGCTCCCTTTCCCGATTTCACCCTCAAAAATCACCTAACAAGTGGAGAGATGAATTAGGAGTTTGGGATCTGCTGATACACACTGCTGTATATAACACAGACCAACAACAGGGACCTGCCGTACAGCACGGGGAACCATATTCAACGCACATTTCAGTGTATTTCAATGCCCAATGGAAAGGAATATGAGAAAGAATACGTGTGTGTAACTGAATCTCCCTGCTGTACACCAGAAACTAACACAGCATTGTAAATCGACTCTATTTCAGGTTTTTAAAAAATCACCTGACCTAACCTAATGAGGTCATTTTCCCAGTATTTAAATGTTCGGTCCCAAATAACAGTGTTTGCAAAATTGTCCCACTCAAGCCACAGCACGTAAATTAAATTCTTGAGATTTCCTGTAAGGACGTGGCTTGCTCTCCAATCCGTGTGAACAGCATGGCAATGGCATAAAACTGCCCGTCACGCTCCCTTTGTATGATACAGAATGTAAAACTGGAGAAAGCAGCAAATAACAGGAACGCTCGTTGTGAGAGCCCAGAAGTATTTACAGGGCAGCATCTCCCCCCCTTTCTCAGCAGACTGATTCTACGCCTTTAATCTTGGGGACTATGAACCCTGCTACCAAGATTATCATCCTCGTGGCAATATCTCAGGTTCCAGAAACACCTGATGTCATTCCATGATTCCCGCATCTCATCTGCATAACTTTCAGACACACTGCCCGCATCCCCGAGGCAGCTGCCCTCCCGGACCCAGGGAAGGGGCGCACCTGGTAAAGTTTCAGAGACTTGTGCAGCAGGACGCGCCCCTCTTTCCAGTGGTCCCCTTGGTGCCCGATGGCCATCCAGACCAACTGGTCGTACTCCTCCGGCTTCTGGTAGCGCAGTTTGACCCGCAGCGTGCCCACGTGCGAGCCGGACATGTGGTACCAGAAGGTCATGCAATGGGCGGAGTTCTGGGAATACACGACTGGGCTCACCAGGCGAGCCACCTTGCCCTTCTGGTTCTCGTCGGCTTGGGAGTACAGGAAGTTCCCATCTCCTGCTGTGACAAAAGGCTGCGTTAGGGAGGGTGGCCCAGCGGATGCCCTCTGCCTCCTTCCCATGATGTTCTGCTACTCAAGCCTTCTCTCCGGGGCTGAGCACCAGAACCCAACCACGCAGTGGAAGGGAAGGTGTGCAGTTGATGCCAACCTTGTTGGCACTGAAAGCTCTGCTCTCAGCTTCTGCGAAAGGACGTTCGCCCAGGAGGCTGTAAGCGCATGAGTGGGACACCCCGTATCTGGAACGCACGGCCCCCTGGACACGATGCAGGTTGGCCTCTGCACCACGGCAAGCAGTCTGGAAAGCCCTATTTTTGTGCAACTTTTAGATTGCTCCAGCAGTGCCTGTGTGAACACAGAGCACAGGGGATAATTTGATGTAGTCTTATTTATGAAGCGGCAGGACTTCTGGCTGGTGATGCTTTGGTCACTAGGACAGCTTAATAATAACCGAGCTGCAGTTTGCCCAAATAACCTAGCCATCTTTTTTCCCCCTAGATTCCAATGATTCTCCCCAAGTTTATTTTAACAGCTTATAAATTTCCTTAAATACACTGGAGGGCTGGAAACTCCACTATGAGCCCCACTCCTGTTGGATGTGGGCTGCCAGTTCAGAGAGGGGCAAGGCTGCATTTTTGAGGCTTATTACAATGTGCCGTTTTGGCAACGGAGATGCTTGCTGAGCTTGGAGGACGAACTCCTGGCTCCGCTGTTAATGACCCCCAGTGGGAGCCCTGCCTCCTGCTACCACCTGGTTTAACACACGACTCGTATTTCCCCGTTCACTCTGCAAATAGAAATGTGCCTCTAACGCTGCACCTGATGTAAGCGTGAATGTGGGGCCTCAGTGGGCAATGGGGTGGTCCATGTGCCACCTAAGAGGCTGGTGTGTCTGGAGAAACGCTTACTGCACGCTTGTGGGCAGGTCCTGTGTCAGCAGCACCCGGGTCGTGTGGACTGGGACACTTTCCTCTCTCACCTGACAGCTAGTCTGGGTTGGTACTGAGTACTCTTAATGAAACCAGTGGGTGGGATAATGAAAAGAGGGTGGAAATAAAAACCACATGGCTGGCGGTACGCGTGATGCTCTGTCTCTGGGGAGTGTCCCCTGTGACCATGCAGACTCGGACGCCCCCGGGGTCTGTTTCCTCCCACTGATTACAGGTGGTGGCCACCTGTCCGTGTCATAGTTCCACCTCGCTTGGCCCAGCAAGGTGGGCAGGTAAGACATGCACCCACCTTGCCCCTGCGAGTCTTTTATGAATTGTTTAACAACACTGCAAAATATGAGACAAAGGACTATGATACAAAAAATGTCAGCGTGTTGTTCTAACACGCTGTGGAACAGAGTGACTTTTCTGGACATAAATGTGTTTACAATTCCATTTTCATAAATACTGCATGGCTTAATGGTTTGAGAAATTAAAAAAACCCAGAAATTACTGGAAATTTTCACCTCCAGGTATTTTCTTTCTAAAACACATACACAGCCAAGATTTTAATGTGAAATATTCTTAATTGTTTCTTCTGTCTTGATGAGTAAAACATGGAAACAGCGGTTTTCAGTTTTGGTCACCCAAGAAACCTATTTTCATTTGTTTTCAAAGAAGTCTGTACTCTAACTAGACACAGTATTGCCACAACAATGAGCGAAACTCTTCTTGGTAATAAAAAATGGTTATTTCTCTCTAAGCAAAAACAAAAACAAACAAAAACTCCCCCGCCTCCAGATCTTATGAAGAGTTGAGTTGAGGATGCTCAGCTGAGATGGTCCTTGAGCCAGGCCAGCTCCTCTGCCCCCTCCTGGGCTATCTCCTGCCACCGCTGCGCCCCCCCCCACCCCCACTGCTGTGGGACACCCTCGCTCCACTGCGCTGGACGGTTTCCCACCCACAACCGACTGTGAGGCCGCCAGGCTTGGGCCTCCCTCCTTCACACTTGTGTCTCCAGTGACCACCGAAGCATCTCCCATACAAGCCAGCAGCTCGATAACATTCGTGCAGTGAAGCAGGGGAGGATGCGGGCTTGGGGCATCCTCCGTGAGTTGGGACACAGCTTCACTGTTAGAAGTCAAATGCAGAAAACCAAGTGGGATTCCTTTAAGATTTTAACTAAAATTAAAATGTAAGAATTCTCCACAGCTGATTTGCAAAGTGCCGCCCGGTCTGTGTCAGTCTGAGTGGGTGTGGGGGGCTTTTTCCACCCAGACTTGCCCATGGAAACAAGTTCCTGCCTTTCAGATGTCAGGCTCACCCCTCTCGGCAAATGATCGTGTGTCTAGTGCTGGGGGGGCGGCCCCGGTGCCAGTGCCGGGTAAATCGGCGTGTCTGGGAGGACAAAAGAGACACCGCCTTCTGAAGGAACCGCACTTCTCAGCCGTTAATCCAAGACAAGCCGCCCTTCCTGACACTCCAACACAGAAAGCGCTGGTGGTTTTCCTTTCGGGGGTTTTATCGCATTTCTGGGTCAGGAACCCGCTCTTGGCTTTCTCAATTAGCACTGTACTTCTGCAAGCCTTTTAGCTTTTGTCTCGGGCTAACGTAGCTTTTAACCTCCTTTGAATGTCAGATCCTACTGAGCCATTTTGCTTCACTTTACATCCATTTTTCCACCATTACTGCCTTCGTGGCGGCTAATTGCATTTGGTTAATTTGATGCCATTTTGTATGTTCAGTGCCACTTACAGTCAAAGTATTTTAAGTTTTCTAAAACTGCCTGTCTCAAGACTCAATTGAAAGTGTCTCACGATTGAAGGAGTCCAATTTTAACCAATTTCCTTGTCATTCTCATTAGGAAAGGAGGTGGCGGCGGTGGGAGGAGGCCCATTCAACCGACTTAATGGCTGTATTCACTGGGAGACGGGCGAACAACGAAGTGTGCAAGGCAGGAAGCACCTCTGCCCATCCACGGGCCCGCTCAGCACGGGGGGCCTCGGCTGAGTGAGATTTCCCAGGGCCAGCAAATGCGCGTCTGGGGTCTCATCTGGGAAGCCGTGACTTGGGTAAGCCGTCCTGTCAGTACCACTGATGAGAAGTTTGTGGGTTGGGTGTGTGAGTGTGTGTGTGTGTGAGTGCACGCATGTGTGTTTCTGCAGGACACTCCTGGTTCTTTATTCCATTCCTCCAGTTGGGCAGAGAAATGACTAGAGGAAAACAAGATGGCGCTAGACGAAGAGTTTCCTGGAATGGCTGACCCGTGTTCCCCAGGCCTAGTTAATCTTAGGAGGAAAGGAAGACAGGAGGTGGGGTGGGCTGTGAGTTGGGGTGTGGTGAGGTTTCTACCCACTCAGAGGGAGTGGGCTAGGTTTACAATCTTCTTCAAAACAACAAGATTTCTACCCACACCCCAATCCACTTCCACTCCAAGGGTCATGAGAGAAGCATTACGCTCACTTAGCACTTCCTTAGCTGCAGGATAAGTGAGATGACACCTATATGTCTGGACTTGCTTCAAAACCACCCAGAGTTAGGGTGAGAGAGAGAAACCAAGATCCCTGTGATTTGGTGATTGTTTAAGTTGGTTTATGTTTCTGGAGGGTTCATTTTACTCTCTCTTTTCTACTTTTGAATCCGTTGGAATATGTTTGGAATTTCCCATGGAAAAAAGTTCAGACGAAGTAGAAAAACAGGTACAAATTCACACACACTCCTTCGCCCAGTGGCTATTTTTCAGAGAGGCCAATCAGTTGCCGAATTGAATCAGCATTCTCAACCAAGGGACCCTCTCCTAGGAAAGGACATCTCCTTAATTCCAGAAAATAAAAGCGCAAGTGAATACTCTGCAGTATTTTCTAAACCCCCTAAACTCACAGAGCCGGCAACCCTCCACAGGCATAACACTGCTTCTGATTTGAAGAAACGAGGCCACGGTGAACCCTCCGTTACCTGTGTGATCCTGAATCGGCCCCGTCTTGCTGGTCAACACGCTCCATTTGAGCTGCACGTGGTTGTCGTGCTCCCAGTGACAGAACGTCTTGTGGGAACCCCAGCCAAACTCACAGTTAAAACCGTATGTTGGAAACTCTTCGGTGGGGAAAAGGAAAAAGAGAGACAAACAGAGAGAGACAAATTTCATCATTTTGGTCAGAAAGGCCCTTCATTTGTCCATGGAAAGCAAGACTTAATGTAACTTAATGTCTGTTCAAAAATTCTGGGAAAGCCACAAAGCCCAGGATTACCAGGAAACTCAAAAAGATGCATGAAGATGTCCAAATGTTTGCAAAATCATGTTGAGCAATTATTATCCTTTTAAAATCCAGCTCAAAAAAGATCAAGGACTGCCTGTCAAACTGGTTGTACTGAACCTTTCCAGGAAGGTTTCTTCCCAAAGCATGTCTGTTACACCTGCAGTTTTCTCCCGATTTCCACAATATTTAATATAAGAGATACTCTGTTCATGGGGATGAGTCATATAAATTGATATCCACCCACGGAAAGAATCTCAATTTAGAGACTGGCCTACGGACCTCTGGAGTCTGGAAACGTGACTTGGCTGAGCCTCTCACCCTTGAGGCTCTTTGTATTCTCGCCACACCAGCTGATGCTTCAGATCCTCACTGTCCGATCACTGAAGCATTTCTGAAGATTACTTTTGACTTCTGTGCTTTATATCAGGTCAATTAATTTTAAGTGTATGTCTGCTTTTTTAGTGAATTTTCAGATTTGCATATAAATTGCTCACCCCACTTAAAACCTCAATGCAAGGTCAAGTAAAGCCAAAGTGTATTTGAATAGGTACCCATCTGTACTTTTTTTTAATGTTCCGAATGCTTCCTCTGGAATCTAAACAGAAAGTATGAATGGCTTCTCAGGAACGGGTTGTCCTGTGCGTTCTACAGGTGCTATTTGACTACGCATTTTTTTTTTTTAAATCTCTATAGCCTTATTTTTAAGGATGGGGAAAATGCTTGGGATTTTGGTGGGGGGGAACTTGAGCTAACAATATAAATAATCCTAAAGATAAAATTCTCATGCCTCTGCGAGGCTCCCTCCTCCCCGCTAAGGTTAAATACCCAACAGAGGCTGCTTTTGCTAACAAGGGAAGGTCACTGCATCTCCCTGGGTCCACCAGATGGCAGCATTGGGACAGGAAGGTGCCTGGGGCAGCTAGCCAACTGGTCTAACAAGGAAGTCTCAAAACCATGTCTGTAAAAGAAGGGAACGACGGTGTTACACGCCGTATGGGGGTCCAGCAGGGAGCCTAAATCGTTTGATCTTTTCTTTAACTTTATTTACATGATGGACACAAATATCTGGCTTTCTTCTCTGAGCCTGGGCTCCGCGGACCCTCCCCCACTTCAACGGCGGCGGGAAGGATCTTGGGGAAAGATTTATTGACTAGATAAGGGCGATGTACTTGGCATTTTTAGTTTCCAAGGAGCTCCTTTCAAGTGCTGATGTGAAATTTGGAAGGAAGTCACCCTATGCATGGTCGAAACCGAGCAGGATGGATTCTCCCATCCCAAGGCAGTGGGACCTGCCCAAGGACTCACAGGGCCAGTCAGGAAGGCGCACCTAGTAAGTCAGGTGACGTGCACACCGCGAGCACTGTTTAGTGCAAAGGGCCATATGCCACAGTGGCAGTGTCACTGGAGAGGTATATTTCATACCTAGTCCATCGTAACCATGAAATAGGACTCCTTAAAGCATGAGAAACCCTCTGCAAAAGTCGGCCCCACTTCTGTGCAGCAAGATTGAGCTCTGCAGATGAAGTGCAGGCAGCTGAACGGTGACTGAATGGTCAAGCACCCTTGGATGCCAACGCCCATGGTCCCAAAGGTCCTGTTGCATAATCTCGTGTTAGTAAATGTTAATACTGGAAATCTTAATACATGTCTGGTTTGGGGTTTTCTCTTTAAGAGCTGTTTATAAGACACGTACACACAAGAAGGCAGTAAGCCATGATAGCACACACGTTTCTAGTTCTTTTTGCCTTGTTAATACATTAAATTTACTGTATAATTTGCAGAAAACCGCACCATCCAGAACTTGGCTGTTACTAGCCTGGTGATATAAAATATATGAACTTGGGGATTTTTGCAGTGGCCAGGACAGAGGACGGCTTCGCCTGAGAGAGTAATTCAGATATTTCTCCTGCTCCAGTGAATGGAAGTCAACCTTTATCTTCCACTGTTCTTTCCAATCTACGAATTTAACAAGGAATCTGCTCTAACTTTTCGTGTCTTCCTACTCTGTTATCTCCTTGTCCCAATCACATAATTTATGGAAATCTTGTTAAATTAAAAGAAATTTAAAAAAATCAATGCCTTTTGTGGGGGATGGGTGTGGAGTCAGAGTAGCTCAATGTTGAAGATTCAAGCCTGGCTAGAAAGGCTTTGAAACTCAAAAAATAAAATAAAATAGAAAGGGGAGAAAAAAGAGTGGGCGGGAGAGGACAGAGCAGAGGTAAAGGGCAAAAAAAGAAAGAGAAAAAAGCACATGGAGGAGTGAACGAGCATCCAGGACTCCGTGGGACCCTCAAGCTTCAAAATACTACCCAGGCCCTGCGGCTGCACGATCCTCATTAAATTCATTGGGAATAACCTGGCTAAATCCCTTCTTGACTCTTAAAAATAGCAGGAAACAATATTCTGAACTTAAAACAAACGTATAGTTGCCGTGAGCCAAGACCAGCCGTGCCTGGTGGACTCCCTTGGCCGCAGTCAGACCGTTAGCACCGTATATACACACGGATTTCATTTTAACTCTGGTCTTCAAAACTGCCCCTTCCTCCCAGGCTGGGCTTTCCCTGGAAGTCGGCGGAGGTGCCTCGGTCCATGCAACACCAACAGGCTCTGGCTGCTCTAGGAGTGCTGGAGGTCCTCGGAGGGCAGGAGGTTTCCCCGGGGGAGCTGGGCTTCTCATCAGTTCCCGGCAAAGCGTTACTAGGCTTTATGCATCTGATTACAGCCCAGACAGCATATGAATATCATGCGCCCAAGGAACGTGTTATGTTGAGAAGAATCCTCTACATGAAATCTTCAGACTCTGCTGGAGTCTGTAATGGCCTCGGCGCAATCGGGAGATGATGGAAGTTCAGGGTCTGATTTGCTGCTGCTTGTCAAGACGCCTGCAGTTCAGTGGGGATCCAGGTACCAGTAGGTGAGTCTGACCCCGGGGTGAACACCTCAGAGTCAGCCCTGGTCCCTGACTCCACACACCCTCAAGTCCTGAACACTGGCTTAGCCAGGAGGGGACAATGAACAGAACTCTTCCAAGCTCACACAGTTCCCTATCCACAGAAGAAGACTTACAGAGCCAGATTCATGACTCAGACAACAGAAAAACAGAAACCAAGGTGATTTGTAAAGGGCTCTGGGTTGCCTGTGGACCAGACCACCCCAGTCAGTAAGCCCTGTGGCTTTGTAACAGAGAAGAACCAACCTGACCCCACACTGGACCTGTGCCTTTGGCTCTAACCCTGTGCTCTGGGCTCAGTCACGCTGGTTCTGCACCTTTTGTGAAAGGATGTCCCCTAGAGCCTGAAATGTACAAAAGAGCCCATTCTCAAGGCTCTGACCTTTAAAAACAAAACACTTTTCTATTCACATAGAGATAAAAAGTTGCAGAACAGAAAATAACGATTGTCTTGTTGGAGGTTTATAGGAACATTGTGACCTGCCCCACGTGGGCAGCTGTGAGAACAAAGGATTCCGACACCAAGAAATTTGCAACAACCAACCACACCCCCTTCCCTTTTAGTATAAAAGGAGCCTGGATTCTGACTCGGGCAAGATGGTTCTTTGAGACACTAGTCTGCTGGCTTTCGGAATAAAGTCACTATTCCTTGCTCCAACATCTCATCTCTTGATTTATTGGCCTGTTGTACAAACTTGGACTCAGTAACAGTGTGAGGGAACTTGTTCAGATGGTGGTACAAGGGGTCTCACTGGTTCATGATTTATACACCTGCCCTCTGACCACAAGACACCCTAAAAGAAGACTGTCTGCCCTGGAGCTCCTCTCTGAAGCCATCACACCAATGGCCTTGAGCTCATGGCCAAACCTCAAGTTCGCGGTCATTCCTACTCTGATAACGTGGACCTCCAACACTGGGGCAGACTCATCCCGTGTACCTTTCCATTCTCCCCAAGGCTATTGTCCACATTCGTATTTTTAATGATCCCTAGCTCTTTGGACAAGAAGAAGAGAGGTGAGATCAAACAGGCTAGCTGGCAACTTCCTCGCGGGTATAATTAACTCTCCGGCAAGAGGGAAAAATCAGAGCAACAGTTAAAATGTTTGCTGCATTCTTAGAACATAACTTGTCCACCTCACCCCTCTTCCCTCTTCCAGAAAATCCTTGAAAGCCCACTGGCGGCAGCCCCACAGAAGACCACCCTGATGGGGCCGAGGATGAAAAGGAACCCAGGAATTTCCTACAGGGAAGATCGGAAGCAAGAGGCAGCCTCACTCAGGAGGGAGGCAGGGCCATAGCCAGTCCCTGAAGGCCACGTTGCATAAGCTGAGAAGATGCGGGTAGGACCCCTGTGTTGTTGGGATTCAGGTGAACCCACCCGGTTTCAGCTTCGGTGTCTGGGGTACCTGCCTGAGCTGGTGTTGCAGGGAAGCCGTCACCCCGAGCCCACCGTGGGGAAACCAGGGTGATGGCAGGCTAGCTCTGCAGTGCATTTAATCAGGGCGCCAGAGACAGTGCCCTTGAAGGAAGTGTGCTGATTAGAGCGGCCCTTCCCACTTTCTGCCAGCTGGGGAGGGTCTCCCGCTGAGGCAGCACTGATGGGCACCACATGCCCCAGGAACAAGGGGCGGGGAGGCCCTGGCTGGGCGGCTTCAGAGAGGAAATGGGAGAAGCTGGCGAGCTGACCTGGTCACCTCACTCTAATGATCAACTTGAAAGTAGGTAAAGCCTCTGACTGCTTAGACGGACTGCTTCCCCCTGGGTGTGTCCGTGGGGAAGACCTTCCAAAAATACTAACGAAACACAAAACAGAGTGGCGGGGAGGCCAGCGGTCCCCTGCGGCTGGGCCCTGAGGACAGCAAACCAGGGGCTTTAGAAGCCACCAGGGGCTTCTGTTGACAAAAGGATGCGGAGGTGCCCCTTGGGTGGGGGCTCCCCTCCTGGGCGGCACCAGCCTCGCCTCCAAGCACCCCGGCTCGTGGCTCGCCCACTGGAAACGCGGCTGTACAAGTGCCAACTGCGTGGCAGGCAAAACTGACAAACCCCGCCCGTCTCGGCTCGCAGAGTGGCAGCGAAAATAAACAGTCAGGCGGCTGCCTGGGAGATTGCCTTCCCCCGAGTTTGCAAACACAGTCCGTGTCCTAGATGTGCTGCGTTTAAACAAAGTATGTTCCTTAGTGCCTGCCGTCGGGAGTGGGGACTGTCACCACTTGGCAGTTACTAATGGAGGAAATCAAGAAACCTCACTCCCAGCTGCAGGTGCACGTGGATGGGACGGAAGCAGTGTTTATGGCTTGTGCTCGGGGGCCAGATGCTGGTGGCGTCTCTGCTACGACTTTGAGGCAAATGGAAACTGAGAACCAAGCAAGGTGCGATGTCTGGGGGGTGGGGGGAGGCATGCGTGAAATCTGCCACGTTTTCTCTTGCGTTTGATACCTGGCTGTGGGGTGCTGTCTATCGCGGTTGGCTTTTCTGTGGTCAGCACAGTGGTGCCACCTGAAATACAAAAACAGCAACACACGGAGATGAGAAAGGGACAACATCGCGGGTCGCAGGCAGTAGAGACTTACACGCTTACAGTCATCGGTCAGGGGCAAACATTTCCCTTCAATAATCCTTCCTTTAATTCCAGCTGGAGTTAACTGTCTCACTTAAATTTTGCTCACCGCAGCAAAAAGTTCTAATAAGCCACTAGTTTTCACTCAACACATTTACTCATAAAGCATCCAGGCGGTATGGAGGGTTCCAGACTTCCTTCCGAGGGCATTCCTTGACTCCCAGACTGAAGGATGCTCGCAACAGCAACAGTGAAAGGCGAAGGCCATGCTCCCAGTATCATTAGTGACTCGGACATTCAACTTGACCTAGACCTCTAAGCTTGCAGTAGCTTCCCAAGGTTTCAGATGTGTGCCTTCGTGGGGGTTGCAAGGCTGGTCTCCACAAACTATTTTAAAAACTGAAGGTTTAAAGCGGATGGCAGTGATTCCTCCTTTCTTTTGCTGCCAAAGCTGTTTGTTTTTCCCAAGGACAAGTATTCCACCCAGTCTGCGGATCAGAGAAGTTGCAGAAAAAGGAGGAGGGAGACACATTTCTTCACAGTCCCAAGGAGCTGGGAGGCCGTGCAAACAAAGCCCTGGACACTGTGAACCGCAATCGGTCTGGGTGGACTGGAATTCCTGGTCCGGGCGCCACGTGGAAACTTGACTTCGCCCTTTTAGCTTTGCTGTCTTAGCTCGGCCACTTCTCCCTCTTCATCATGAGACTTCTGATTTAAAGCACTGTTCCTCAAATTCAAAGAGTCACCTGGATGCTTGTTGGAAAAACTGGTTTGCTGTTTACTCCTTAGGCGCTGGAGGAGGAAGCTGTTTCTCCTCCTGTGTGTCTGCCTGGCATTTCAGGGCTGGAGATCATCTATTTGCTTTCCCAAGACAGAAGGCCCTGGGCAGACTCAGGGGAAGGGCGTGAGTGGGCTCGTGACAACGGCGGGAGTTTGAGGGGCTTACACGGTGCCACGGTGACCATCTAGTAGCATCGCACAGTAAAGCCTGTGAGCACCTCGATCCTGGCCGAGCCCTGGTCCTATCCTGAAGCTCCCACGGGTCAGAAATCAGCCAGATCTTGAATCAGAGAGCCATAAAACGGTGCTCTGGGAACGGCCTGCAGAGTCCTGCGCTAGTCACCTGCGACATGGTGTCAGGTGACCCCAGCGAATACGCCGGGCGGGCAGTCACACGTGTGTGTGGCCTCAGCGAGGCCAGCACTAGGAGATGGAAGTACATGCATTGTGGGTGAAGAAGGTGAGTGTGTAATGGCAGGATTGGAGAGAAGCCAGGACACGCTAGCATTCTGTTCCCTGCGGTCTCAGAGAAGAAAGACTCAAGGTGAAAATTCACTTCTGAAAACCGATACGCGTTGTGAGTTTTGTTAGAAGCCAAATCCCACTGTTGGGCACAGGCAGATCCACTGTGAAGTTTGGCCCCCTGGTGCCTTTGGAGACAACTGTATAACCCAACGGCTTCAAAGGCATTTGCCAGCGAGTCACTTCCAGGGTGACTTTTCGCTTTGGCAAGCCGGCAGCGGAGAGCAAAAAGCTCGCCTCACTCCCACGCGTCGGGCCAGTCCACCCGGACCCCAGTGCTGCAGTTGGTGAGCAGCCTGCTACAATTCTTCTCTCCCATGACATTCAGATAGGTCGACCTGGAGGAGACACGGAAGTGACACCCTCCGTGTTAAGGAACAAAAGCCCACTTAAGAGGACACTGAGCCCAGTTTCCAGGTTCACACCCTTTGGGGCTAAAGGGAGACCGCTTTTAGTTTGGTTTCAGGACACCGAACGCTCTCGGTCTGCAGCCGGGACAGGAGGCACAGGGAGGGTGCAGGCTGGCGTGTGAGCCCAGGAGGTGAGATGCTCACACCTGGGCTAGGGGAGGCCAGGCTGCTTGCCACCACCAGCACGTGAGCACACCCTGCTTCAGAGAAGATGGACACAGGGCTTCCCACAGCAAGATGAGCTTTGAAAAAAGGACAAACTGGCCACAGCCCAGGAAGTGAATTCGAGGCGTGAGAACGCCTTCTAAAATCACATCTTCCTGATGGGAGGTGTCGGGGGGTGTTATCAGCACCCCCAGAAGTTTTTAATAGATGCTCGTGTTGACGGAATAATTGAGACACCCGTGATGGCCTGAGAACAAGACTCTTGTTTGGCCACGGTAATAAGCAAAAAAAAAAAATTAAAATGCATTTTTTTCTCTCTACCCAATAAACAGTCATAAACACTGTAGATAAACACTAACCTTGTACTTTTAAAGGGCTATCAGTGTCTCCCATTGAAATGGCCCATTTTCTGTGGTCTGAAACTCGCTGCCACACACAGTTTCCTCCAGGCTAACACACTTGCCCCGTTTCATTCAAAGGCTTGGGTTTCAATTAATTCAGCCATGAACTGATGTAGAAATGAGGAGGCTGGTGTTTTGAGGCGGGGAGGCCGTCTGAGGCCCTGTCTCTAATCAGCGCTAACTGACCGCTGCCAGGTTTATAAAAGTGAGAGCGTCTCCTCAGGAGGGTGACTGGACAGAGGACTCTGCTGGCCGTGGCCATTCCTTTTTATGAAGAATTTCACTATGGACGTGTGACTGGCTTTGCAAAAAGCCTGAGGTCTGTGGAGTGTTTAACGGGAGGCCCTGGGAAGGTTCCGGAGGACCTGCCTCTCAGATTGGGCCTCTGCTTTCAACATCAGCTGCCCGGTTTTCAGCTGGAGCGCGACATCTTACAGAGGAAAGGGCTCGGCATTAATCAGAGTAATTTCGGTGGCTTGCGGCTACTTACAGACAAGATTTGTTTTCAAAAGCCCACAGCCGTGAAACGTTTATTGGCCATGGACTGTGAGGGATTATTCTGGAAATTCGGAGGGAGAGAGACTTAGGAGGTGGGGTTGACTTATTTATTTAGGGGGAGGCAATTAGGTTTATTTATTTGCTTACTTTTCAGTGGAGGTGCTGGGGACTGAACCCAGGACCTCACGCACGCTAAGCAGTCGGTCTACCACGGAGCTGTGCCCCCACCCCGTGGAGGGGGGTTTTACACGCAAGCCCAGGTCATGAGCTAGGTTTCACCCTGTTCCATCTCAGAGCTCTCTCGCTCCTTCAGCGGAGAGCTTGGAAGAGACTGGAAGTGACTGGAAGTGTACCGTGGGACACTTCCTTCCAGATTTTACATGAGCACGTTAGCCAGCACCTGGCCTCATCATAAAGTTACCCGGAAACTAATTACGTGGCTTCTCTGAATCTCTTCTGGGTGAAAATACAGACCTGCATCCAAGGCTCATGTTTAATGTAAAATGAGAGTCAGATGCTCTAAGAAATTGAGTTTGGACCTGGGTAGCAGGTAAGGTCCCCCAGTGCCTTTGGCCACAATACGGTGAGAGTCCGAGTGCCTTGGCCAGTTTCCAAATGATGCAACCCCACCTCCCCAACTACCTGACGCCTCCTCTGCTGGTCCAAGTGGAAGCAAAGGTCACGTTCTAGCTTTTAGGGTTTTAGAATGTTATGAAGGAATTCTCTAAATGAATCCGTGAGGCACTGGGCACACGCCATCCGTGATGTATTTGCGAGGGGAGACGTGAACTGATAACTCAGTCTGCCTTTATCCTAGTGTAACATGATTTACCAAATCCTATCTTAAAAGCTGCCTTTTCAATATAAGCCGGATTTCATCAATTAGTTGGACAAAGGATCCACTCCAAAGATTTTATCCCTGCTGGGAAAGAAAAAAGAAACCTCCCCTGGGGTGGTGTGGTTATGTTTGGGCGGTGTGCGTGTTAGTGGGGGTGGGCTGGGGTTGAAGATGAGCATCACTTT
The DNA here is from genome assembly GCF_048773025.1 of Camelus bactrianus. Lineage (NCBI taxonomy): Eukaryota > Metazoa > Chordata > Mammalia > Artiodactyla > Camelidae > Camelus > Camelus bactrianus. Next base: position 9,801,370 of record NC_133573.1, read on the forward strand.
ATGTGACATTTAGCCTTGGAGAAATTCTTATGCAAGGAAGACAGCCCCGGTCTTTGGCTCTGAACATGGTAAAATGATTATTTTGAATGGCTGTGGTGGTGAAGGACAACTTGTTGACAGGATGTTGGGGGATGGAGGTGCCCAGGGCTTGGCAGGGCTGCCTCTCCTGCGGTACCCTGATGCCTACGAGGATTCAGGCAAACACACACACACAAACACACACACACACACACACACACACACACACACACACACACATTCACTAGCAGGTCTCAAGTGTGACAGATCTGAAATGGCAGGGCAATGGGATGAAGATGGTTTCTGCACCTGTGAGCTGGAAGTCATCACCTGTTCCACTGTGGCAGCTGGTCTGGTCGTCATCACATTCGTCCACCAGGTTCCCATTGGGGGTGGTCGGTCCAGCTGTAGGCGCTGAAACAACACACAAAGGTCATTTTCTCACATGTCTGAAATGGACTCCCCCACCCCTGGCCGCTGACTCTGTTAGCGCTTTTGCAGAAAACTCTAATCTGTGGTGAACAAGCAGGAGCGTGGTTTGCCTCCCCTTCAGAAGAGAAATACACTTGGATTTTGCAGAATGCCCTGGGGACCACTCTGTTTGGGTATTTGATCCCTCGCTCCTTAGCAGAGCTGGCTGCCTTCACCTTGTATGAACTGTTATCTCCTTACACATCCTTTGTCTGGAAAGCTCTTGAGTTCTCACTGGTTATTTATTCATGACCCTGGAGCTGGGAACTTTGATGGCAGAGATTTTGCTTGAACTGTTTTTCCTTTCACTTTCAAGGCGCTAGAGAACTCAGGTGTCATGACTTTTTTTACATTCTTGGTGTTTACTAAGTTTGCTAAGTTTATACTTTTTGTATGTATTTTTTTTGCCCCAAAAGGGAGTCTCAGCATTCACTTTTAGTACAATATTGTCCATCCTTCTGTCCTTCCTCCCTCCCTTCCTTCCCTTTCTCTTTCCCTCTCTTTCCATCTTTTTTCTTTCCTTCCTTTCTCTTTCTTTCCCTTCTTTCCTTTCTTTCTTTCTCTCTCTCTCTCTTTCTTTCTCTGTCTTTCTTTCCTTCTTCCTTTCTTTCTTTTCTTTCTTTTTTCCTTCCTTCCTTCCTTCCTTCCTTCCTCTCTCTCTCTCTCTCTTTCTTGTCACTCCATTTCCCTGTGAGTCAGCTCCTCTGCTTGCAGTCCCTCCAGAGCAGGTGTCTGGGAGATCCCTGAGGTCATTTTTACCTGAACTCCCAGCAGGACTGCATTCCAGTGTTGGCCGCTGTTCCTACGTCTTTGAGTTTGTGGTTGAAATGTAGCCAACGTTAATCAGAGACTGCTTTTGAAGGGCTTGCAATTTAGTTCCGTCTACTTTTTTTTTTTTTCTCAGCCTGTTACTCATTTTTGCAGTCTGTTTAATATTCCACCGTATTCGGCATTACCTTTCACTTTATAAGACTTGAGATAACGTACAGTTCTCCTGACGTCTGAGAACCGGACAAGATGCTGGGACTGAGGGGGCTGCTCTCTAAGGGCTTCTGGCCAGTCAGGAATGTGCTGCTAACAGCTGCTTTCTCGATAAAAATTACACTGTTTGTTATTGTGCTTAAGTTCTGAGCAGAGTTATAATCTAGATAGATATACAATATATAAAGTAGAATATGTTCATAATGTATAAATAACTATATAACATAGAAACATAGTTTCAACTTCTTCAGCTGCCCCAGAACACACACCAGTCATAAGTAAGGCATCACCCCGCCCAGAGAAGGTGCACAGCATTACGTGTATAGTCTGCACTTTGCAAGGTGCGCGCACACACGTGCTGGCCGCTCCTTGGCGCCACCACTGACTCAACAGAATCCTCTCTGGTGACCTGGATGCTTGCCTTTGCTAAGCTGCCCCGACTCCTGGTAACGCGCCCCTTTTAAACCCTCTATTCATCTTGCTGATTTTTCTACATTCCTTATGGTATTTATAGAGGAAGAATTTTTTTGCCTTGGAAGCGGCCCTGGGGTAGTATCTGGATTAAATTGAAAAAAAAGTAGAAAGTCATTTTTATGCCCCAATTTTACTACTTGAGAATTTTTCCTTTCTAAGGTTCTCTAACGGTTTCTTCAATAAAAGTGCCAGCCCCAAATCAGAGGGACATGCGTGGATGGCTGGGTTGTACCTCAACCTCTTTCTTTCTTTCCATCCTTCCTTCCTTCCTTCTTTCTTTCTTTTATGTATATATTTTTCTTAAGTACATTTCACCAGTCTGTCTCACTTTTGGTTTATTTATTTATTTGTTTGTTGTTAATGGAGGTGCCGGGGATCGAACCCAGGACCTTGTGCACACTAAGCACGCACTCCACCTGAGATGTACCCTCCCCTCACAACCTCTTTCTCTGTCCCTTTAAGTCCCTCCTACAGAATGAGGTCCGCAGTCGGTATCTAACAAGGGACTGTTTATCGTTTTAAGGAAGAAGAAAAACACTCCCTTTCACCACTGGTGTTAGCAAGCTTTGACAAGACTTTCCCCGGATGTGGGTTTCTCACGTGGCTCAGACGACTTCCCCACTCGTGTGAGTGCTTTCAAACATCTGCAGAAAATCTCTTCACCACGACTTCCACTCACCACAGGGCTGACACTGGCAAACTGCCACCAGGCTCTGACTTTTCAACCAGCCATCCAGCCCACCCCCTCAGTCACTGCTACTTTCCAGAACCCAGACTGGAGGCCTGCACCAGGCCCCCCTTCTCAGAGGACTACTTCTCAGTGAGCTGGACTCATGGTCCATCTCAGTGAACGGGACAAATTTCAGTGAGCTGTACGAATTGCGGTTGGTTCAGCCTGCCTGTGCCTTCTTTTTCTTGGCATCTTTGCTGAGAGTCCTGGCACATGGCCTTTCTTGGCCCGTGTTGATAGTGACTGGATAATTCAGAGGTCAGGACAGGACTACAGATACGGAAACACTGCACAGTAAAGAATGGGAGATAATGGCTGGCTTTTCAATGAACACGTAGGGAAGCAGTGATGAATTATTCACCAGTTTGGTGATTTACAGCCTAAGATTCTTTAGTGCCTAAGACACGTTTTATGATATTTAATGTGCTCAGGAATGTAATTCTATTTGGGTAGCTCAAAACACAAATAATTTGGAAACCACAAGAAGGTGATATTTAAAAAGCATCCTTCCAGACAACTCTGAGCATGTTCCATTGATTAACATCTGGGTACCAACAACAGCCACTCTCTGAGCTAACCTGGAGGAAGACCTTTATGGGGATGGAAAAGTTGGTATAAGGTTACTCGTGTCTGCCCAAATCAAAGGCAGATGGGAATTCCAATGCACAAAAGCATTAAACAGTACACGAAGCAACCATCATTATCATTTTTGCAAACATTCATTTCATTCACTATGTGATTAAAAATGCAGAGCACTGTGCAATCCTGAGGTCAGTGTGAGAACACAGCTTCTCCTTGACATGGCCTTCCTCTGATCACCCAAGTTCATGCCGTAACGTCTTCACACAGACCTCGGTGTACAGGCATGAGCGCTATCTCATGTAAAGTTTTGTTTCCCTGCAGCTGCCAAGATAATGTCTTGGTGTTTCAGTCTGTCAGATGCTGCTTCCTGCTAGTATCTGCAGGTAGTCAGCACTGTAGATGGAAATGCGGACCCAACACAGATCGCTAAACGACGCCAAGAGAGTCAAGGAATCTGTGGTTGCCAGGGGTTGAGGGAGGTGCAGGGAGGGGACCGCTTACTGGGTAGGGGGCTTTACTTTGGAGGGAGGGAAATGTTTTGGAGCTAGAAACAGGTGTTGGCTGCATAAATAATGGTCAGTGTACTAAATGCCACTGAACCATTCATTTCAGTGGTGAGTTTTACGCCATGTGAATTTCACCTCGATACGTCATTTTCAATAAAAGTCAAAGATGACCCCACAGAGTCTGAGGACCACCAAGCAAACAAGCAAGACAAAGGTGGGGGGGCACGGTGTCACGCGGGATGACAGACGCCAAGCCCCCCAGACTGGCAGGCACGGGAGACCCAGGGTCACCCGGGGAAAGGCGGCAACCGGCAGCAGCACCATCGGGACGCAAACGCGTGAAAAGGAAAGAAGACGTCTGGGGAGGCAGAGGGGCCCTGGAAAGAAAGCACGGCTACCTTCCAGCTCGCAGCCCAGCAGCTCCATCCTGAGCCCGAGCCCGCCGTGGGTGGCTCTCTCCGGGTAGATCCTGACGAACCGCGTGGAGAGCGGCGGGAACGTCCGCAGCTCAGGCGTGTCGTAGTTGTTGTTTCCCTCAAATGACTGTGAAGGACAGAGAACGGCGGGTGTCAACAAAACCTCCCCTTCAGCACAAGAGTCCCTCCTTCAGGATGCTTCATGGGCTGAGAAATGGGGCTCATTCTCCCCACTTTGTGAACGGCTGGCATGCCCCTCATAAATAAGAGAAAAAAACAATTAAACCTTCTCTAGGAAATGATAGCTGCCATTTCTCAAAGTCTGGAGGACACACCATGGCTATATACCAGAAGTGGAGGGTTTAATGAGACACATTTTTATTTTTTATTATTATTACTTTAACCTTTTTATTCTTTTTTGGGGGGAGGAGGTAATTAGGTCATTTATTTATTTAAATGGAGAGACTGGGGACTGAACTCAGGACCTCACGCATGCTAAGCACGTGCTCTACCACTGAGCTGTACTCTCCCCACTTAGAAGTAACACTTTTACCACTTCCTTGAGATGGAGGAAGATAACTCAGGAAGAGAGCTTGCCATTTTTTGGAGCGGATAAATAGACACCCCATTTCCAATAACTACTCCCACTGTGTTCTCTTGAATGAGCGGGTCCTTGTCTTTGCTAAAACTTGGTCTTCCAGAAGAGTGAGGAGTCACATTCCCGAAGAAGGAGACAGTCAACTGGATATCGTGCAACTCAAGAACCTGGGGCAGTCCAATCCGCTGAACTGCTCTTTGCTCAAGCAGTACCAGCACCCGGAGGCTCCTGCAGATAAAAGGCCTCATCTCAGGAAGGTAAGAGGGTCCCGATCGCTGAGTGATGTTCCGATGCCCGGCTGCCCTGCAGTGAGTGGGCAACTCTTGGTGAAGACACAATTCAGGAGCCCGGCTGTTCTGGCCCTGCTGCCCCCGGATTATTTTATGTCCCTTTTTTACATTGACAGGCAGGCCCTTGAGCGGCATGACTGGACCGGTCTCCTTTTTCCAGAGATGGTTGAGCCTCCCTGCATCCTCTTCTCCCAACATCACTCCTAACTCTGTCCAGAATGGGAAGAGGTTGGGCAGGATCACAAAATCACCCTGCCTCGTGGCTGGGAGCGTCCCTGCTGGGATCAGACATCCTGCGATGTGAACCGATGCAAGGCACCGTTCTAAGTGCTTAGATGGCCCTAACTCCCTCAATCCTCAGGACAGCTCCAGGAGGCAGGTTCTGTGACTACCTTCTTTTTCCAGGCAAGGCAGAGAGGCCATGGAATTGTGACCTGGTGGTCTCGCCCGGCCCCTTCTCCATGCTGCCCTGAGAAACAATCTAGTCCCATCTCCTCATTTTAGCAGATGACCACACTCGGGTCCGGGACACTGAGGCCCATTCCCACAGCCACACATTCCATTTGATTGCTTTTTCTTTAAATGGATTGCAGTTTGGGCTTCCAAACCTAAAAGCTCAGATTGAGCATTGCAGGGTGGAGGGGCAGCCCAAGGCCACATCCAGCAGGGGTGGGACCCACGCCCAAGAAATAGGGTCTTTGGTCAAGCTGAGTCACGACATCACACACCAGCCAAAGAGGCCATCATTTGGTGGTGGAAATATTTTGGCCAAACAGGGGGACACAGGGAAAAGAAGACAGATCAGGAAGGATGTGCTGCAGTCAGAGGTTTTCTGAGTTCTAGAAGTAAATTGATTGGCTTTTTCCAACTCAGCAAATCCTCCAGAAATCTACAGGTATGGAGCTAATATACACCTGCTTCTCTCGGTTAATGTTTCTTTCTATCATTTTCAAGGGCAAATTCATTACTGGGGCCCCGCACTCTTGATAGACCTGCAGTGGCTGCTGGTAATTGAGAATCTGACATCCATCACTGTCAGGCCCAATTAAGTGTCGTCAGTAAGACACTAACAATGAAAACAGCGTGACGACACGTGGGAGTTCCGTCTACGTTAGCGTAACCCCAGCGATCACAGGAGAAAAGCACTTCTATCTACGGAATCCCACACTCTGCTACCTTTTCTTTAAATTCAAGTGCAGTTGATTTCCAATGTGGTGTCGGTTTCAGGTGTGCAGCTCAGTGATTCAGTTACACACACAAATATATTCTTTTTCAGATTCTTTTCCATGATAGGTTATTACAAGACATTGAGTGCGGTTGCCTGTGCTACACAGTAGCTCCTTGTTGTTTGTCTGTTTTATATTCTTCTGCTTTTAACTTGAGCAAAGAGTTATTAGCACGATGTACCTATGTCATAAAGGCTGTCAGTGGGGAGGTGGGAAGAGGGTCAGCAGGGAGGAGCCGCATGGAGCTGGGCTGAGTCTGCTGATGTAAGGTTGCTGATAAAATACATTTGTGTCCTTTCAACGAGTCGTGCTTTAGCAGAAGAGGATTTCGAGTATTTAGATGGATCTGCCCCCGAAAGGTCTAGTTGATTCAGACCCTGATAGTCCACCACACACTAGTTAAGGGTAGGGAGTAAGAAGGGGACATAGAGGTTTTTAAATCCATCAAAGTGCTTTTCTGTTTCGCAAAACAGAGTGCTCCTTTCACGGTTCAGTAACGGTACCTAAAGCAGGTAACCTTCATTTGCAAGTTCAAACACAGTACGTTTTAAATGTCTTTGTGCCATTTAGAAATCTGTATGGCTCTGAAATGGAAGATCTCCCCAGTTCCCTTTTTCATCTTGGAGATTTTAGTCCGGGGGCTGGCCACGTTAGGAATCGCAGATCAGGCACCATGTAGACAACTTAAAAGCTTTTATGGTTTAAATACACAGGAAGATGATAATGATGGATAAAATCACATTTTGGGAATAAAATCTAACACATGCAGCCAATCTTGAATGGAGCTTGTGGTTAAAATGGAAAGCGGTGTGTTGGCTTCTATCTGCCACATCCTAACAAGGAGCGACAGCTTTGGACTTGACTGCAGATGAGTGGATTAAGACGACAAAGGCCGGAAGCAGGCGATGCATCCCATCCAAGGCATATGGTAATTTGTTTTCTTTCCCTCTCAGGACCCTACACAACAGCGCACACAGCCGTGCGTCAGCGGCTCCGGGAAGTTGTTGATACGCAGCAAATTCACACTTGGTGATAAAACTGCAGGGCTCCCGCCTCCTTCAAAAAGACCGGCTCTTAGGGGAACTCCAGTTTCTGATGTTTATTTGACTTTTTCTTCCACCAAAACAAGAGGGGTTGACATAAAAGGGGAAAACGAAATGGACACAAGAAAGAAAGGAGCTGCACACAGATTAAGGAAAACACTGGAAAGGCTTTAGAAACCACAAGTTAGAGGGAGGGGTTGTTACATTTCCAACAGCATCGTCCCCCTTGGTGGCCCGCAGGCACACAGCCCGTGGGGACAGGCGGTCTCGGCAGAGCACCTGACATCTGGGCAGGGTGGGAGCTGGCTGCAGGGACCGGCTTCGTTTCCTGCCTGCAAAGCCTTTGGCCCAAGACACTGTATTAAGTTATATTCCCACACTCACTCAGAGTGGGAGTGAGGACAGTGTTCCCGCCAATGAGCTGAATCTTCTCACAGAAGGAGTAGGTCCTTGGCAAAGCAGGACAGAAAGGCCACAGCTGGGACCCAAGGCCAGCTGTGCTGAGGCGAGAGGTATCAGCAGTGAAATGTAACTCCCACCTAGGGGTCTGCACACAGAGCTGCTAGGCTGGGGGCTGCTCCTTCTTTTACTCTCAAAGCAGCTGCCGGGCCACCCAGCACACTCCGGGTGTCCGTTCCTCGTTGGCATTGTGTGCTTAGGAAACGCAAAGACATTTCAGCATCGGCCTTAGTAAAACAATCACTAAAGAATACCTATTGCGTTAAAAAAAAGATTAAACCACGTGTTCTGGTGAAGCTTGGAATATTTCTTTTTTTCACTAGTTCATCAAGGGCCAACTGCATTTTAAAAGGTCCCAATGCATACAAAATTGACTTAAGCATTATTCACGAGAGCCAAAAGTTAGAAGCAATGAGACTGCCCATCAGTGGACGAATAGACACACAACACGTGGTCTGTACATACCATGGGATTATGTATGTTCCTGAAAAGGATCGGAATTCTGACACAGGCTACCACACGGGTGAGCCCTGAGAACACTGTGCCAAGTAAAATAAGCCCGTCAGAAAAGAAGAAATATTGTATGATTCCCCTTCCACGAGGCTCCCAGAAGCCTCAAATTCACAGAACCAGAAAGTACAATAGTGGCTGCCAGGGACTGGGGGCGCGGCGGGTGGAAAGTTATTGCTTAATGGGGACAGAGTTTCAGTTGTGCAAGATGAGGAGGCCCTGGAGGAGGACCGCATAGTGCGTGAATGCACATAACACTACTGAGCCGTCCGCTTGGAAGGGTTAAGACGGCAAATTTTCTTTTACTGTCTTTCGGCACAATTAGGAAACTTCTGAAAACTGTAAAGTGCCATAGAATTGGAAGACGCATTCAATTGAAAAATAAATAACGTTAAAAAGTAACAATAAAGGGGAAGGTCTAGTTCAGGAGATAGAGTGCATGCTTAGCATGCAGGAGGGCCTGGGTTCAATACCCGGTACCTCCTCTAAAAATAAATGCATAAATAAACCTAATTACCTCCCCCCTTCAACAAAAAATTAAAATAAATAAATAAAATAAAATGAACAATAAAAAAGTAAAAAACAAAATAATTTAAAAAAAGACAACTTAATCGAGGGATGAGGGAGACAAGGGGACTGGGGGCAGGTGCTTACTGAGAGATGAGCCTCCAAGGGCAGATTCTGAGTTCCTTCTGGGTTGCCTGGGGGTCCCCCTGGCCCCACCCTCCCAGCTGCCCTGTCCTCTTAAGTGTCCGGCCAGCAGCTGGTCACTAAGGGAGGGAAAGGTGGCCGGCAACACGATTCTGCCCTCTTTTGTCCCAGACGTGGTTTCCGCATCCCATTCCTGTCTCCCTTGGAGTCGGCCCGGAAAGACTCCATCACACGCCCCCACAGGTCTCACGGCTTCAGGAAATGGGAAGCCGCTTCCCCAGGAAGAGGTCGGGTCCTTGAGTGGAGTCAAGACGGCGAGGGAGGGTCTCTTCCTGCCCCGCCCTGGACCCCACCCCACTGACACAGGCCCCGCTGCGCCCCAGCCTCTGCCCACCACCCTACCCAGCCCCGCCCAATCCCACCCAGGACCCGCCTCTGCCCCGCCCACCTCACCTTGGGCTTGTGCCGGCCCTCGTCCATCAGCATCTTCCAGTCTGAGCCGTTGTTGCTGTATCCGATCTTGAACTTCCGCATGAACACCTTGTTCTCTCGGTGCTTACCGCCCTGGATGATGACGCCCCGCACGATCTTCTCCTCCCCCAGGTCCACCTGGAGCCACTCGTTCACGTACGGGTGAGGGGCCGGGGGCAGCGCCCAGCCCGAGCGACTGGTCACCAGGCGGATGTTTTCAGGCATCCAGTTCCTTTCCCCTTGGTTGGATGCTGTGATCTGGGAGTCGGAAATAAGTCCGGACACCATCCCCAGCATTCCAGAGCAAGGATAGTCTGGGGGGGAATGGAAGGGGCAACGTGAAATGATTTTCTAGGAGTCCCCATGCTTGGAACGAGAACCCAACAAATTGACTAAAAGCATCATCTGTCCCCCGTTCTGTACCTCTGTCAATGTCTGGATCCTCTGACATTAAACTGAAACTTCCCCCTTCTCTTCCTGTGCTCCCAGCCCCCCACTCACAGTCTGATAAAAGGAAATCTTCAATATGAACATCCATTTCTCCCGGCCTGGGTTCTTCCAAGTTTAATGGCCAAGTATGGATGTTCAGTCCCTTTGGTGCCCAGAAGCTGTCCCGAGATCGAGCACAAGCCCTGCCCAGTGGAGGTTCAGTTTACGCAGGGCTGGAGCTGTGCAAAGCGGCAGCTCCCACAGCAGGAAAGTTGCCAAAACAACAGTAAAAAGAAGATGAGGAGGAGGTGATGCGAAAGGAAGAGCTGGACTCAGCCGGAAGAGGAGGGAGGGCCTGCCAGAGGAGGGGGCTTTGTATGGAGTGTTAAAGGAGGGGCCCGTCCTCCCCTCACGTGTCCTCCCTACCCGTGTCCACCAGCAAGAGAACTTTGCACAGGAAAGTCCATGCCACGTGATGCTCCGTGTTCAGACAGAAACCGTCCTTTCCTCTTGACGCTGAATCTCCTTTATCTTTTATTATTTACTTCTTTATTTTTAAGTTTTTTATCACAATTTTTTAAATTAATTTTTTTCCTAATTCTATTTTAATGGATGCAATCACCAACCACCAAGTTCCGGCCTGGTCATCCTGTCTTTCCCTGTGTTCCATTCCTGTTCTGCTACCAAACCCTGTAACATTTTCATTTAAAAAAGAAAAGGTGTCCTAGACCTGCCTTGCAGTCTCCATTTCTTTGGGCCTCATCTTGATCTGAACCCTCAAGGCTACCCGGCTGGCCTCTCAAACTGGAGTGCTGAGCCAACAACACCCACGTCACTTCCCATGATTTTTTTTTTTCTTTTTTGGCCAATGTCATTCTCATCCTCAAAAATCTTCCGTTGCTAAGAAAAATAAGCCAGACACCAAAGGGCAAATGTGGCATGATACCAGAGATACGAGGTACCGAGGACTGTCAAGTGTGTTCAGACCGAAAGTAGAAAGCTGGCTGCCAGGAGCTGGAGGCAGGGGAGGGTGGAGAGTTAGTGTTTCCTGGGGACAGGGTGTCAGTCTGGGATGATGCAAAGCTTGGAAGATGGATGGTGGTGGTGCACAGTAATGTGAACACACTAGATGCAACTGGATTGTATCCTTGAAAATGGTTAGAGCAGCCCCTATGGAGGACTGTGTGGAGGTTCCTCAAAGCTAGAAACAGACTTACCCTGTGACCCAGCAGTCCCACTCCTGGGCATATATCCAGAGGGAACTCTAATTCAAAAAGACACACGCACCCCAATGTTCACAGCAGCACTATTTACAACAGCCAAGACCTGGAAGCCACCTTAACGTCTGTGGACAGATCACTCGGTAAGGAAGCTGTGGCCGCCCACTGCTGGGCACCCGAAGGGAACAGCCGCGAGTCTCTATCCGTCTTGGTCCTGTGGGCCCACCGGCCTGGCTCCTCACATTTCCTGAGACCAAGTCCAAGGTGGCGGAGGGGTAGGACCACAAGATCGCCTCTCCTCGTGACTGCAGCAAAACCACAACTGAATGCTAAAAACCATTGAAAAAATAAAAGGCTAGAACCTAGCAAAGATCTTCTGCAACTGGAAACAAAAAGAGAGAACCACAGCAGGAAGGTAGGAAGGGCGAGCTTGTGTTATAATTGGGCCCTGTTCCCCCTGGGTGGGTGACGCACAAGCTGAAGATCTGTGAAGTCCCAGGGGCCCTCCCACAGGAGTGAGAGCTCTGAGCCTCACATCAGGCTCTCCAGCCTGGGTCCTGGCACTGGGAAGAGAAGGAGACCCCGGGACATCTGGTTTTGAAGGCCAGAGGGCCTTGGTGCCGGGAGCCCCACGGGACTGGGGGAAACGGAGACTCCATTCGCTTGAGAAGCATACACGGAATCTTGTGTGTGCCAGGTCCAAGGGCAGAGGCAGTGATTTCACAGGAACCTGGGGCAGACCTGCGTGCTGGTTTTGGAAGGTCTCCTAGGGAGGTAGGGGATGGCCGAGACTCACCCAGGGGACACAAAAGCTGGTGTCAGACATTCCAAATATGTTCATCTACATGAGCTTTCCTGGAGGCTGACATCTTGATTGGATCATTAGCACTAAGACCCAGCCCCACCCAACAGCCTGTAGGGAAGCCTCAGGCCAAACAACATACAGGGTGGGAGCACAGCCCCACCCATCAGCAGACCTCCTGAGCCACAAAGGCCTCTGGACACAGCCCTGCCCACCAGAGGTCCAGGACCAAGCCTCACCCAGCAGTGGGCAGGCACCGGCTCCTCCTGCCAGGAACCCTGCATAAGCCTCTAGTCCAGCCTCATCCACCAGGGAGCAGATACCAGAAAGAAGAAAACAATCCCAAAGCCTGTGGAAGGAACCCGCAAACACGGGCCAGACTCTACCCTGGGACCAGCTGGACCCTGGCCCTTGGGTGCCAAGAGAGGAGTGTCCTGCTCGGACGCATAGGGCTCCTCCCACAGGGGGCCGCCTCTCCAATGTTGAGAAATGTAACTAACCTACCTGAAAGTACAAATAGAAAGACAGACAATATGAGGTGGCAGAGGAAATTCTCCCAGGCCAAGGCACAAGATCAAGTCCCAGAAGAAGTAAGTGATGAGGAGATGGCAATTTATCTGAGAAAGAGTTTAGAGTAATGATGGTGATGCTGTTCAGAGAACTCAAGAGTATAGTTGCACAGAGCGACGTTTTTAGCAGAGAGAAAATATAAAGAATATCCAAACAGAGCTGAAGAATAAAGAAGTTGTGGTATATTTACAATGGAATGCTACTCAGCCATAAAAAAGAACAAAATCATGCCATTTGCAGCAACATGGATGGACCTAGAGATTATCATACTAAGTGAAATAAATCAGACAGAGGAAGGCAAATATATGATATTACTTACATGTAGAATCTAAAAAAATGATACAAATGAACTTGTTTACAAAAAAGAAACAGACTCACAGACATAGAAGACAATCTTATGGTTACCAAGGGGGAAAGGGAAAGTAGGGGAGGATAAATCAGGAGTTTGGGATTAACAGACACACACTACTATATATAAAATAGATAAACAACGAGGTCCTACTGTACAGCACAGGGAGCTATAGTCAATATCTTGTAATATAATAACTGATAATGGAAAAGAATCTGAAAAAGAATATAATACATGTATACATATAACTGAATCACTATGCTGTACACCAGAAACTAATACAACATTGTAAGTCAACTAGACTTCAATTAAAAAAAAGGAAAAAAAAAGGTTAGAACAGTAAATTCTGTTATGCATATTTCACCACAATTGTAAGAGAGAGAGATCTTTAAAATATTCCCCTGGCGTTCCATTATTTACGGGACACTATAAAAAGTCTCTGTCTGGCTTTCAACACCCTCATTTGGCTTCACCCTATTGATCCAGTTTTATTTCCTATTCCTGACAGTAATCCATTTCTTCCCATAAACCACGGAGATAATTCTCAGCAGTACCTTTGCTCACAGTGTCCCTGCTGCCCCTTTCCTCCTGGTAACAGAGGTAAGTTCAGTCCAGGCTTTAAAACCCAGCTTAGGGCATTTCATGAAAACCTCTCAAGGGACTCTGGCCTTCACCCGGAACTCTCCCTTCTCAGAAATTGGATGGCATGGTCCGGCAGCAGCGCGAGGTTCAGCATGAAGCCGTCTCTCCAGGTTTCAAGATCGGGAGTCTTGTATCCATAACTAGATTATAAATTCCTCGAAAGCAATCAACCGCATCGTGGGGTCTTTTAACAGCTTCCCCAGCAGCCCAGGAAGCTTCTGAGGATAAGGAGGGTATCAATCACTGACTGATTGGTGGCTTAACAATGAAACGTTCAGCACTTCAATTATTCTCCTTTCAAAATCGGACGCCCCCATGAAGGACACGCCAGGAAGGAGAATCTATTTTTCTTTGAAACAGCTCCATTCTGCATCAATCAAAATTTAGCCTAAAAATGTAACCATGCTAAGTGGGAGGCGCGTACCTAATGCAATTAAGTGACGTCTGTGTTGTCAGCTGACTCGTAAGAATGAGATACTCAGATACTCTCCACCCGAGTCTTACAGCTCAGATCATGCCATTTCTTTTTAATTTTTTTTTTTTTATTTAAGTGTAGTTGATTTACAGTGTTAGTTTCAGGTGCACAGCAAAGCGATTCAGTCATATGTGTATATATACATACACACATATATTATCAGAATCTTTTCCATTATGGCCTGTTACAAGAAATTAAATATAGTTCCCTGTGCTGTATAGTAGACCCTTGTTGTTTATCTATATACAGGGGTGTGTATCTGTTAGATCTAAACTCCTAATTTAACCCTTCCCACCCTCCTTCCCCTTTGGTAACCATAGTTTGTTTTCTATGTCCGTGAGTCTATTTCTGGTTTGTAAATGGAATTTGTATCTTTTTTTAGGTTCCATATATAAGTGATGTCATATGATATTTATCTTTCTCTGTCTGACTTACTTCACTTAGTGTGATAATCTCTAAGTCCATCCATGTTGCTGCAAATGGCACTATTTTATTCTTTTTTGTGGCTGAGTAGTATCCTGTTGTATAAATATACCACAACTACTTTATCTAGTCATCTGTTGATGGACATTTAGGTTGTTTCCATGTCTTGGCTATTGTAAATAGTGCTGCTATGAACATTGGGATGCATGTATCTTTTCAAATTAAAGTTCCCTCTGGATATACAACCAGGAATGGGATTGCTGGATCATATGGTTAAGCCTATTTTTAGTTTTTTGAGGAATCTCCATACTGTTTTCCACAGTGGCTGCACTAAACTGCATTCCCACCAGCAGTGTAGGAGGGCTCCCTTTTCTCCACACCCTCTCCAGCATTTATTACTTGTAGACTTTTTAATGATGGCCATTCTGACTGCTGTGAGGTGATACCACATTGTAGTTTTGATTTACATTTCTCTAATAATTAAAGATCATGCCATTTCTTTACTCAAAAATTCAGTTTCTGCTCGCCTAGGAATTATGCATCTACCTTCAACCGAGCTGCCCCGCCTTCCACACCAAGGTTTTGCAAGGCCCTTCCTCACTGAAGACCCTCCTCACCTTGGTGGTGGTGGTGGTTGGGGGCTTTCTCTCATTCTGCTCCCTCTACCAAAGAGTTCCCCATCATTTTGCCCCTCCCACTATCTTAAAAATCTTGACTGGTTTTCAGATTTTATGTTACATATTCATTTTTTCTGATCTCTCCAACTAGACATGGTTTTCCTTCTCTGTGACTCTTCCTAGCTTTCCACCTGCATTTCTCATATTTATTGACCAGATTCAGTTCCTCGGATTGCCATGTGCCTTCCCAGATTTTAAGTGCTTTCGGTCGCATTGGAACATTGTCTCCAGTCCTAGCGCCCTGCTTTATACGTGGTGTTTGCGCCACAAATATTTGTTGAGTGAATCAGCTTCTTAACACAATGAAAGGCAGCTGTCACCTCCCCCCTCCAGCACCCTTTCCTGCAATTCAGCCACAGTATTTGCTCCAGGCCGGGACCTGGAAACCAAGAATAAATTCAATGGGGATTTATAAAAAGATTTCCCCAAATGATTTTACTGAGGGTCTATGAAATGATCGTGTTAAAAATAGAAGTTACATTTTTGGGTCACTGTGGTCACACCTGTCTGATTCAAAATCAGCTTTTGTAAAGAAAATATTTAGTTGGTAATATGTACCAGAGGAGAAAAACAATGAACTTGAATATTGTAAGGTGAGCAGAACCTTTACGGGATTAATGTCCCTTCTCCGATGCAGAGCCGGCTGGGGTGCGGTCCTCACCCCTACAGGTCTAGGGATGCATGGCCCCCATCCAGCCAACATATCATCTCTCCTGCAAGTCTGCCCCGTCCAAGAACTACCAAGAGGGGCCTTAATTAAGTAAAATACTAAGGCAACTTGATGTTGTGATTATTGAATTAAAAGGAGAACCAGGAAATTCAGAGTTCAGACTAATTCGTGTGGAGTCTTTATGAAGTTTACATCTTTTTTTTTTTTTTTTGGTACAGTGTCATGAGATTAGGTTTGAGGAAGGGGCTAGAAATTTCCACCCTGTCTTCAAATGGCCTTGTCTCTGGATTTATGGGGAGCTCACATTTGTGACGCTCTGAAAATGACCTAGAACTTTCTCTCCTGTAACTGCTGATCAGGAGTAAAGCCAAGGCTACAGCTAATCCTTCAGTGTCCCATCGTCCCCCACATTCCTCTCCACCCCGCTCCTGCCCCCAAGGCCTTGCGCTTTCTAAGTGTTTAGAGCCTAAAACAATAAACAAGTCTGCCTCTAGGATAAAAATAAATAAAATTTTGGTGAGGAATCAGATGTCAGGTTTTACTTTCCAAAATGGACTCTGTTGTAAACAAGGAAAGTTTTTTTTCCCTCCTTAGTTAGCCCTTTCCTAAATGCTTGTCATTTCATGGAAAATTGCTCAGGCGATTTTTTTTTTCCCTCCTTCAAAAGTCAATATTTTCCGTCTCTAAAAATAAGGATTGCTAAAGAGGATAAAAATAAAAACCGTGGCGCTGGCGTTCATGGGATGAGAAATTAAATGCTGTCAATATGTGTACTGATACCACATGAAAGATAGTTCACACACTTATAAACTTTGTTCACTTTTAATTACTTTTAATCAGTAACTGATTCAGTTTTTGAACTTTTTGTAAAGATACGAATGAATTTTTTCTAAATATGTAAAAAGTGTGCTCGTTTCTGGTATACAGCATAGTGATTCAGCTATATATATATATTCTTTCTCATTACAGGTTGCTACAAGCCATTGAATACAGTTCCCTGTGCTGGACAGTAGGATGGTTTTTAACTTCTAAGCTTGCTATGAAGGTTACACTGTACCGACTTTCTTTAAAAGGAAAAATTCGCAGTGTATTTATTTAAATGGAAGGGAATTCTAAAGTGACTGCAGTGCACTTCAGGACACAGCATGGCTGGTTGTGCAGGAAGCTCAGCAGACAAGTAAGAGCAGCCCTGGTTGCCATAGAAACGCAATAAGGCCAATGGCACCTTCTGTCACTGCCCGCTCCGTCCTGACGTGGCCCACAGTTTTAGCCACTTCATTTCACCATCCTCATTTCTCAAGTGGGATCATCCACTGACCTGTTGTAAATTTAAGAGAGACTTTTAAAGTCCTATGAATGTCAGAGGAAACAAACACGAAAACTAGAGATATTGAGAAACCGATTTCTAACATTAGTATATTCATTCAACAAAAGACAGATACATAGAGAGGAAAAACCTAAGAGAAAGTTGTCAGGGTGGTTAGTGAATGAAAGGAGAAATTCTCGGAAATTAAACTCCTCCTTAGCTGTAGCTGGCGAGGCCACCTCCAGACCTCAAAATTGAGAAGACAGAGCAGGTGGAGACCACCTGCACGACAGTTATTTACTGTAAGTCTACGAAGTAGCAGCCGGGGTGCCGAGTACCCCGGAGACGGGGATGACAGGGAGGGTCCCTGCCTTCCTGGAGGTTGCCAGGGAGTGGAAAGGTACCACTCGGTAAATACTGACCCTGCACTGTGGTGCCAAGTGTGTTACATACACGAGAGAGCCCATCATCACAACCACCTCCACGACATGCACCGTGGTGCCTGGGTAGGTGCGATAACTAAGGCTTGGAAAGGCAGTAAACCACCCAAAGAAATAGGCCAGTGAGCAGTCCAAGTGGGATTTCAACTCACATTTGTCTAAATCCAAAGCACAGGCCCTTAACTGTCAAATAAAAATGACCGACTCCATCTATGCCAAATTACTCTCCCTCGACCGAAAAGTTCGCATACACCAGAACCAGGCAATCTTCCAGGTGGAGCTTACCTGTTATCTTGCACCCGTAGACTTCAAATCTCAGAGATATACCAGTTTCCCAGGTCATAGGTTTGATTCGGACAAATCGAGTTATCAGTGGTTTGGGGAACACTCCAAACACGACGTCGGTGGGGTTGGTGTTTCCCTGAAAGATCTAGATGTAAAAAGGAAGAGCCCTTTAAATAATATACATTTTGGATTAAAAAAACTTTTTTTGGTTGGATTTTTAATTAATTAATGAATTACTTTAACGGAGGGACTGGGGATTGAACCCCGGACCTCGTGCATGCTAAGCACGTGCTCCACCACTGAGCTGTACCCTCCCCGCTTTCTGTGCGTTTTCCTCGGCCTCTGAGGCAGGCTTTGAATTTCGGCGAAACAGCATGCAGGAGTTCTCAGAAATCTTTTGATGAGTCAGTCAGAGCAAGCATAACTTCCAGTAAACAGCAGGCTGAGAAAAACATCTCAGTCCCAAATAATTTAGGGCAGAGCTTCCGGGGTGGGGTGGGGCGTGTGTGGCTGCCTGGGCTGATGGCTGTGAGGAGGTGGTGTGACATTCATGGGGTCTGAGGAAACACGACGCTGCCTTTAGTCCTGTTCCTTCCCACAGAGGAAGCCTAACACGCTTGCAAATTAGTTTGGGAGCCACAGAGGGGAGATGAAAAGGAGACTTCTACAGCCAGCCCACTACAGGGAGGAAGAAAGAGTCAGTCTGCAAAAGAGGATGGGGAAACTCAGGGACAGAGACAAAACAGAGCAACTCCGCGGGTTCCAGGAGGGCTGTGTTATCCTCCGTGGGGTCCGCGTGCCTGCGGGAGTCTTAAAGTGGTTCCTGAGCCTGACTTAATCTGGCTGGCATTGACTTTTCTTGGAAACATCTGTACAATTTCCTTCTGCCTTCTGGATCTGGGAACATGAGACCCACTTGGTCAGATTTAAACGTCTAATTGCACTTTTCATTTTAAATCAATTCAAAAGTAAACTGGGCCAGATAGCAAGCCCCCAAACTAACAAGGAAAAATTGATCATCCAACTCAAAGGCTGGACTGGGGAGGGAGGCACACTTACGAGGGGTTTATTCCCTTCCTTTATGGTGATCCAGTCTTCTCCGTTGGAGCTGATTTCTATTCTGTAAGTCTTGACGTAGTACTTCTTCTTGGTTTCCTTTGAAATGGCTCCCTGTGTCCCGACAGCGGTGACAAACCGAAGAAGACCCAGATCCACCTGCAAGACAATACGAGCCTTGTCATTTGCCCATCCTTGGACCACCGCTGCCTGCAGCATCTTTTCCAGTGGGCACCACAGAGCAGTTGTCTGAATTCCTCTGGCATCAGCAGCCCTGGGAAAGCGCCGAGACAAGACAGCAGCTGCCCTGGGCTGGCAGTTACTTGTTACCAGAAAGCACTCTACCTTTCTGCCTGATGCGACCAAGATTGCTTGATCCCTCGTACCAAAGAGAAAACCAGGTTCAATATCGGGTCACCATTTTTTCTATGAGATTAATAATACTTTGGAAGCAGCACATTAATATATGTCATTTTACAAAAAGAAAATCAAGACAAACAAGATAAGCTCACAGACCGGCGACCAGGGAGGCCTGGACAGAACTTGGGTCTAACGCGATCCCACCTGCCAGCAGTCTTCAGCATCCTGCCTCCTTCCAAACACAATGTGGACTGACACAGTGCTGACTCTGAAAGCCCCTTGAGTGATGTGGTTCGGGAATTGGGCCAGAGATTTTTAATCTGGAATGGAGGAGTGAGGAGGAGGGCAAAGTCAGGATTTTTGTTTCATCGAAATTTCGTCCTTTTCCACATCTTCCCGTGGCCCCTCTCCTTGGAGTTCAGCTTGAGAGGCAGGTGGATTCCAAGGCACCACCTGGGAGGAACGACGCCTCCCTGCTAAGACTTCTGAGCTTCTACTGGTGAGTTTCCAGTGGAGGCGGTCCTCAGCACAGCGGCTGCATCTCCATGACGGGTGGGCTGCTGGGGGGGTGGTGGGCACCGCAGGAGTGACGCCCAGGGCCCAGGGTCCAGGCTGCACCCTAGAGGTCTGCAGGGGCTTGAGTTGCTCCCGTGGCCCTGCAATGGGAGTGGGCAGGGCAGAGAGCTAAGCTTCAGGGGCTCTGCCTTGAGCTCGCTGGGGGCCTAGGACCAGTCACGTCTCTCTCACCTCCCAGTTCTTCATTTGTAAAACAGAGGAGTGGACCAGGTCCCCTGGGAGGCCCCTTTCCGCTCTAACTTCCTATCATGTCCACATTTCCAGGAAAGTAAAATAGGTATTTTTCTTTGACTTCCCTTATTTCCATCATTAACAACTAAGAATCATCTTTTTTTTTTAAATGTGGGTACTGTGCTGAACCCAGGACCTCATGCATGCTGGGCATGTGCTATACCACCGAGCTCCACCCTCCCTCCACTCAGAACCATCTTAAAACAAACATCATCACTAGTTTCTGTATATTCGAAATATTTTGTTTCCTTTTGTGGATACATTTGATTATTGTCTTACATACAATTGTCTTCCTCTACTGATCAGACCCTCCATCTATTGTATTTCTGTATAACTCAGAAATTTTAAAGAAATGAAGCACAAATACATGGCAAATATTTTTTTTAAAGAACAGAAAGGAATTGCACATTGCAACTGATTAGCAATTACAAGATATTCCAACAGGATATTCATTAAGAGGCTTTTTTCCCCCCGAAAATGACAGCAAAAGCCAAAAACCAAAAGCAAAAAAATTAAAAAATAAAAAACCCCTAAACACATCCCACCCACCACAACTTCTGAATCTTGCTTCCCTGTTACTACATGACAATCCAATTTCCAGAACAGTATTTCAGTTAACCCACAGGCCAGGAAAACCTAAAGAATTTCCATTTTGTGTACCGCCTGCCTCATGAAGAATGACTATTGTCTTCCATGAATTGCTTTTTCCTGAAGGCCTGTGGACTAGCCCCAGCAACATGTGGCCAATTCCTTCAAAACTGAACCAAGAGCCACGTCCAGGACAAACAGCAAAACCTCTGGCTCACAAACGCCAGCCCGAGCTCACACAATCCAACAATAGGCGACTTCAACCAGGTAGGAAGCTGCTACTGTTCAGTGCAAACTGCTCTGCTTCACTTTCCTGGTTTTAAAGATGTAACAGCTGTGCTCTGAAGGCTCAACCAGATTTAGAAGAAAAAGGAGCAAGCCTTTAATAGAAGTGAATATTGTAGGATAATAATGGTGGATGTCCTAAATTTTAACTCAACAAATATTTCCCCTACATATTTTTGTCATTAACTGAAATTTGAATTTTTTTCCAAAAGTGAACTCCAGTGCTTTGTATGAACTTGCGTACCAATTTCAAAAAAGAGAGGCAACCCACATTTATCAGATTTAGCAAAAAAAAAAAAAAAAAAAAAAGACAAAAAAACAGGATATTCAGTTCAATCTGAATTTCAGATACACAACAAATAGGTTTAGTATAAACACATCCTGCGCGCTATTTGCGGCATACTACTGACTGTTCACTGCCTGCTTGAAATTCACATTCAACTGGGTGACCCCAAACCTTACTCTTTTCTGGACAAACGATCAGGTGATTTTAGGTTGCGCAAAACCTCTCTGATTGCCTCATGCTGCAACTTGAAAGCTAACGAGTGCTCTAGCCAAGGCTGCACCGAACAGTTTCAGCTGTTTTCAAATGCCCTCAGAACACTGAGTGCTCCACTGCCTGTCCACTGAGTCACGCCCGACACCACAGCCACTTTCAACCTGAACGGCCCTCGAGATCTCGACGTCCAGGGCGGCGTGAAGCAACTCCATTCAAATATGCGCTTCCCGTCACACTTACAGATGGCGCCTCGCTTTGGAAATGACTGAGTTCCCCGCGAGTGCGTGTGCAGCTCAGGCTGACTTGAAACAACTCCAGAACTTCATTCCCTGGCTGTCCTTTCCCCATTTTAAAAATTTTGTTCTTAGGGTAAGATTTAGTTACCAGGTAAGTAAGAAGTTAACCAGTAATCAACTAGAAGAATCCCAGGCGCTGGAAATAACTGACTTTAAAGGGGGAAGACAGTGCCTGAAGTTAACTAGGTGCCCAACCCAGGGGCTGTCCAAAGTCCCAGCTAGACCGGCCCAAAGCACATGCGTGAATCCCTCGTAAAGGAGGAAAGATGCCTTCTATTCTTCGTGGCAGTGAGATGCCTCAGCGACCGCCCCGTGGGATTGCTGGAGCTCTCGGGCTGGGCTTTCAAACTACAGGGTCTCTTATTCACAGCGCTGGGAGACTTGAAATTTCATTTCATTTTTCTTCCTCACGTGACTGCCACTGGGTTTAGGAAGGATGAGTGACAGCTTCACCCACTGATAATTAGAGTTGGCACCTGGACCTCTGTGGGTAAAACGGAGTGGTCGAATGGGGCCGGAAGGCTACCAAGCTACAGCCCCGCACTGTGGGGATTCTCACGGGCAGCACCACAGAGGTCCTTTTAGGTCCCTTCTATCTGGGTGCCACAGCGACCTCGGAGCTGGGGAGTTTGGGAGGAGACAGATCACCTTCAGCCTCAGAAGCATCACTCTCTCACTGCGGGTTTCTGCCGGGAGACCTAGAAGGACTCGACGTCTGGGTGTTTATACCTTTCTTGGGGGAGAAGCGCCCCCACTAATCATGATGCTGGCCTTGGTCACCTTTTCAGTCTCACCTGCCGCATCTACCCCGTCCGACATGTCTCCCAGCCACACAAAGTACGTTATTCCAAGCCGAGTTATGCCTTTTCTGTCTGTGTGCCTTCACAAGTTTTTTTTTTTTTTTTTTTTTTAACCACAAGTGACTTTTTCCTCTTTTTGGTCTGGTGGGCAGAATAAGTCACTTCTAACCCCGGGATGCTCAGTGCAAAGCTCAGGTCTCCATTGCTGAATTCACCATCTTGTGTTTTTCCTCTACCTCCATCCAGACTTTTATGATTTCTTTTAAGGAATCTCTGCTTTTCTATGCAGAGAAGTAATAAATGCCCATTGAAAATTCATAGGATGCAGAAAAGATTTGAGAAGAAATTAAACTCTCCATAAGACCACCACTAGGACACACGCATGGAAAACAAACTTACAGTTACCAAAGGGAAAAGGGAGTGGGAAGGGATAAATTAGGAATTTGGGGTCAGCAGATACACACCACTATATATAAAACAGATAAACAGGGACCTACAGGGAACTTTACTCAATAGCTTATAATAACCTATAACAAAACAGAATATGAAAAAGAATATATATATATATATATATATATATCTATATATATATATATCTGAATCACTATGCTGTACACCAGAAACTAACACCACATGGTAAATCAACTACACTTCAATTTAAGGAAAAAAGAAAAAGACATGGGATGATCTCTAAAGAGTCTGGTTGTTTGGAAGCCAAAACAATCAGTTGTCATGAACACCATTCGAAATCTGGCCATCCTCTGGGTGGGTTAGCTTCCTGAATTCTGTTGAGCTGGCCCCAGCCTCACACTCTCGCAGACAAGACTGGGGACCGAAGACGGGCAGCTGGAGAGACAAAGACACAGCCCGGAGCAGCCCTGCATAAAGGCGCCCTCCGTGTTCTGGAGGGCTCATCGTCCTAACAGTACCTCCTTTCTCTCCGTAAAGCTCAGACACACAATAACCATAATTAAATAACCTGCTTTCCCCAAAGCCAACCAGCCCTGCTCCAATCACTGTTTTCTTATTTTGAAAGAATGTCATTATTTCACAGCTGTTTTATTTTTAATTGGAAGAGGGTTGTGGTTTCACATCTGAGTTTGATGTACTTCTGTTTAACATTAAGGGGGATGGTGGGGGCGGGGGACGAGGGGAGGGGGCAGCACCGAGCGGCACATCAAATGCATTCACTAAAATTGTCGAACGTTTCACTACGTGTGTGTGTGTGTGTGTGTGTGTGTGTGTGAGACAAACATAAACATCTGGTCCTTATCTGATGGCATGCAGACGATTTTCCAGAAGTTTACCCAACTCCTTTTGAGTTCCAGTGGCCACTCTCCGAGCTAGCTTATCACCATTAGCAGAAGTGACCCAGTTCGACATCCTGTGTCTAATGCAAACAGGAAGGTCTAACACTGCTGGGAGAGGGTCCCCCCACATCTGACTCTTCCTGGGCTCCCCCCTCAAAGAGGAGACCTGGCTGGACAGCAGACCCAGAAGATTTCTCAGCCCAGCTTTCATCCTGGGTGGGGAGGGGTGCACGAGCAGAAGGAAGCAGCTGTCCTCATCCTCTTCCCGGGGGCAGGGGACCGTGTCCTACAGCGCCCGTGGGGTGAACTCCCCGCCCCCAACTCTCTCTTTGTTGTAAGACGTCTACAGGTATTAACCCACGTGCACTTTGTGGCCATGGGATTGTCTCAGTCATGACGGGAAGCACATTCCCCAGACAACAAGAAGCCAGGACAGACACACGTTTTACTGGGAATCCTGAGGCCAAAGGGCACTTCTTTAGCACAGTATAGTAAGTCGCCAAGCCGACCTTTGCAAGGCACTGGTTAAACGCCAGCACACAACCTCCCAGCCATGAAATGAGTATCAGCTCTTCCTAGAATAAGACATAACCAGCTACTGGTAACGTCGTCATGTGCAAAGCCTCACTCCTGAAATGAAAATCTGTCTGGCTCAATGAAACACCATCCGCTGAGCGAGCATTGGCCAGGGGGCGTTTCCCAGCTTTTACCATTCCCAAGACAGGTCAATACACAAGCCTGAAAAAATAAAAGACAAAGAACTGGAGTCTGATTAAAAACAGGAAAAATAGTTTTTTTGTTGGGGGGGTAGAGTATGTCGGCATTTTTTTAGAGCATCTTTGATGACTCAAAGAGCTGTTTAATTCATCACTAGACACTCCAAGCTAAAGAAAATATTTTTAAGCAATTGTCTCACTTCCTTAGATAACACACATGTTTTCGGGTACGTGCCTAAGCATTTGAACTCAGTGCTGCTCTAGGACCTGTGGGCCCCATTCTCCCCACCTGATCAGTGTGTGCCTTGACTTAGGACCTTGGACTTCTCTCAGTTACCAACAGGAATACAACCATTTTACAGTTAGTGACATAATTCAGTCTTTATGTATTTTTTCACTCTTACTGTATTGCAGAGAAAAGACACCGAGGACTAAATGACTATGATTACTTTGACTCAGTTTAACATTTACACTGACTACCGAGAGCCAAATATTGCAAACAACACGCTGTTGGAAAACAAGATAGTGGTGATGAGTCCTTTTCAGCAAAGGACCATGAGGAAACATTGAAAAATTCTGGTAAAGAATAAAAATATCCCAGAGCAAGAAAAGTGCAATGCCAGAAGACCCTCATCCATTTTATTTTCTAGTCTTAATTGCTTGCGTGAATTCTTTTCCCTCACAGTGAAATTAAAGGAAAGCATTTTGCTGGGTGGTAGCAAACTCCTGGCTGCAACAAAGCCTGTGCTTGATAGCAAAGCGGTCCCAAGTGAATGCACAGAGGAAGCTTCCTCTGGGAAGACGGGAGTCAGCCAGCTAGAATAACATTCCATAAGGCTGCGGGCACAGACAGGGGGCCAGGCCGGCTTCCCCGACGCCCCTGGGCTTGCAGGAAGAGAGTGACAAAGAAAGGGCAAGAAAAACCAAGTCCCCAGACAGGGGCCCACCGCCGCCCCCTTTGGTTGATAAGAGAACGCGCTTCATCTGACTGTCCTCTATGACTGAATTACCGCATTCTGTTGATTCTTATTTTGTAGTTGGCTTTATTCCTTTGACAACTATGTAAGTTTAAAAAGCTAAAGCTCTAATCTGTTCTTAGAAACAATAATTAGTACATATATGTAAACTAAAAAAAGTGCAGTGTACTGTTTTTATGTATTTACAGGCAGTATCATGTGCATGTGCAATCAAACTGTAATAATTCTACATAATAAAACTGAAAAAGAAAAAAAAACAGGTTTCAGTAAAAATATCATGTTTTCCCTCAAATAAAATAATTTGTTGAGGAACAACAACAACAAAAAGAGACTGTGCTTGTGGGAGATCCAGTGCCTCTGGACGCTGGCATAGCCTTTCCTTCTCACGTTCTTTTTTTCTTTGCGTAAATCAGAAGCAACTTGCTAAAAAAGAACTAATTAATTCTGATCCGTTCTTTGAACTGGATTTCCATCTGGATCTGCTGTAGTTGTTAATACTGGCAAGGCGCATGGGCAGAAGGAAAGGAAAGGGACCCGATTCAGCAAGTTAGTACTCTGGTGCCTCAGCTAGAGATATTTCCAGACGCCCGTGCCTCCAGTCACTCCAACATGGGAACCGTGAAGATGGACCGCGGAGAGCGGGATGCTCTTCTCTGTGGGTCCACATTTCCTCCGGGAGGTTGGATGAGCAGTGCACTTTCAGAGACCTTGAGAGCAGCAGCCAGGACCGTGACACCCACCGGAAAACGCTCAGCGGGACTGATGACACAAATATAAGACCTATGTGGGAAGAATGTCCCCCTATTATACTCTGCAAGACCTGAGGGTTTCTTTCTTCCTTCTTTTCTTTTCTAGAACAGGTATAGTTGTGTTCAGAAACATCAGACATTCCATTTCAATTCCTCTCTTACTCAATCAGCCTGGAAAACCTGGACCTCAGGATGCAGGATATTCTGATAACAAAGGAGGAGAAGTGAGATCATATCAGGGTCCCACAGACTCTGTGACACAAGAAACCAGCATCTAAGACAATCTGAAACTCCTACACAGAGCTCCAGAGAAAGGCTGACTAAATGTCCAAGCTTTGGAAAAGACTGCTTAACATTTTCAAAACACACCCCAACCTGGGAAGTCTCTTCTTCTTCAAAATGAAGACAATTCATTGCTTAAATGCCGCGGTAACTGGCAGATGGGGACCTCAGAAACCTTTAAGAGCTCGGTCAGGAGGACGGCACTTACACGTCCCCTTCTCCCAACTAAGATACTCGGCAGTCCCTGCTGGGCAGCAAAAAGAAATTCAGGGACTGAAATGCTTTTAATGAACATTTTCAGACTGCTTATTTGTAAGTTCCACTAAATTGAAAACCTGAATCTAATCCTTTGATCTGGAACGAGGACAAGCCCTGAGAATGGAACAAATGTAATTCCCTGGCAACTTGGCGAGGAATTTAACCTACTCATCTGTAGTAAAAATTACTCAGTGGAAATTTCCTAAGAAGGAAAAATAAGTAGGCTACAGTTTTAAGAAACTTGTAACCGGCCTCAAATATGTATAAACACGACGTAGATCTAGTCAGATGCCTCACAGGACCGTCGTACCCTGTGATCTTGCCAGTCGGTTCACTCGGCAAAGATTTTGCAGGCATCTCCGACATGGACACAGGCTGGCTGAGGCTCTCCTGCTATGACCCTTGGTTCCATCCATCAACTGTTCACCCATGAGAACTGGGAAGGCGTCCTCCTAGCAGAAGGATGTATAGGTGGGAGCTCCGGGGGGCAGGCAGGCAAGAGCAAGCTGACGGTCGAGTGGATTGGATCCGGTTGACTGCAGGGGTGCGACTCTAGACATCCCGTGAGATCAAGCAGACTGTGTGAACTGACTTCTGGCTTCTGACATCTGTCTCTGCCAAAACAAAGAGGGCCCAGCCACGAAGAATGGATAAAGAGTGGTCTGGATGACAACGGATTTACAACTTATTAGGATTTACTCTCTCCACACTCTAATTTCAGTGGGACCGTAGTATGTGGCTAAAGCACTTATTATTGGTGTTTTTGTTATTAAAAAACATTTTGGGCAAACCATAAACTAACACACGGAGCCGGGGGCAGGCCCACACAGATGGTCCTGAAGCCCAGTAGCGGGGCTTCGAACATTGTGGATGCTTGAACCGAAGTGTGAAACTAACCTGAATGATGCCAAGGGTCTAGATGAAAGCATTTAATCACCAAAGTCAACACGTACGTACTGTGTGCCAGGCTTGGGAAGCAAGTAGGCCTGGGCAGAAAACTATGCCAACACGAGACTGAAAGTCGCAAGTGCCACTCTGCCCACGGGGGAGGCATCATGGGATTCAGAAGGCGGTTCCTTGCACGGGGTGGGGGTGGGGGAGAAGTTCAGACTTTATGGAAAAGAGGTCATTGGAATCATTCAAACTGGACCTCGTAAGACAGGATAAGGTTCTGGGGGCAGAGAGGGCCAGGGTTGATGAGCTGAGGCAGAAGGAACGGGGAAAAAAATCCCACCCAACTTCCTACATTTCAAAATATCTGATGTGATGAACATACTCCTTCTGTCTTTTATCTCTTGGCAAAGCCCCTTGGTGAGCAGGGATGCATGACCTCCCACCCTCCTCCCCAGCACACATCCTCCTTTGTGGGGGCCTTCTTGGGGTCCATGGGGCTAGGTCAGGACATGCGGGGCTGGTGACAGACAGACAGACACGCAACCTTCTTTGTAATTAAACTTCCAGCTCTGACCACGCACTGCACTGCTGAGGTCATCCTGCTAAAATGTGTGCTTTCACTGCCCCTGGGAATCCCAGCATTCCTGGGAATAAGACCTAAACCTCCATCTGCATGAGTCAGAGAGTTCTCTTCTGCGCCTTGTGACACAGGGGCCAGCCCTACCCTCTGTTTACAGCTGTGTTTGAAAGAAAGCATCTCAATGAAATGGAATCACAACTGGGGAATGTTCTCCCCAGGGGTCCACACGGCTGCCGAAATCACACCCCCAACAATTAAGGAAGGGGCTGAGCGGAGACCGTGAGCTTCCAGGGGTGGGTGTTTCTGGATCTGACACCATTCGTGCTGTGGAGGGAAGCTGGTGACTGGGGACTCTTCCTTTGTGTCACCAAGAAGTGCTAGATACTTGGGGGAAAGAGGGCAGGTGACCAGATGCTGGGGGAAGAAGTTGAATAAACGATACATCTCAACAAGGAGGGAATTGGCTGCATTAAGAATGTTCAATAAACTCTAGGACCACAGGGAAGTAATCGCGTGGTACAGGCAGAGCGCGGGGCAGGGGCGCACAGGCCCCAGGAGCACCTGTGTGGCTCTGACACTGAAGTCACCTGGACAACGCTAAGCAAGTCCATTAGCCACTCCGCGCCGTGGTCTCCTCCTTTCTCCAACAGAAACACCAATGCAAAGCCCATTTACTTTTCCTGGTTATTATGAGAGTCATAATGGTGCATTCATATTCACAGTAACCAGAGGATGTGGTCCTAGGATTTTTTTCCCTTAGCCATTTGGGTAATTAGCGTGTGTGTGTGTGTGTGTGTGTGTGTGGTTTTGCCTGTAGACTAGATTGTTAACTTTTTTGCAAGAGGGACAGAGCCCTCTTTAACATAAAATTCACCTAGCCTGATGTGCAAGTCAGTGCTGTGTGAGTTCAGTGCTGCTGGCAAGATCGAACTCCTTTTTTTCTAAACAAAAGCCAACTACCCATTGATAAGTCAATTAAGTTGAGTCAACACCAGTAAGTCAACCGAGCCACTAACTTGTCCTCTTAATCAAGGAAGATGATTACTCTTATCTTGGCATTTAGAGCTGCAAATATTAAAACTACTCATAAAATGTCCAGTCCTCTGAGAAATGCACCACTTAAAGGGAGGGTCTGCTGAATGATGAGTTTCAAGGGCCAGGTCCTCGCCGTGTAAAGGATTCCTTCTTATTTATTTCTCAAACAGCCTCTCATCAACTTTGTAAGTGTCCCTCCCTCCAGCAGTAGGGCTCAAATCACTTTTCTACCAAATCACGCTCTCAAACATCTCCCTCCAACCTCTTCTCAAACTGTTTGTTTTAGAGCCAAGTTACCTGCAGTCATGACGGCCATCGGCTGTTTACGTTATTAGATGTAACTGGTACCTTAGGCTTTTCTCATACCGTCTTTGTATTTTTGAAAAACACAAAGTTGTTTTTCTCATACCCTCTAGGTATTTGTGACATCAAAATTTCACTGTATAATGAGAGATCTGCAAGTTTTCACCTAATCAACGTGTGATCTTCACAGGATGTTGGAACTGTAGCTTTGTGTGCTGGGTAGTGAATGCCGATTTCAGGCCTTCTGTGACCTTTGCGTTTCTTTGTCTCAGGGTCTCTGAGAAGCAGCAACACAGGGGAACACCAGGGAAGAAGTCCTGTGCCAGCTTCCCAAGGTGCTGTGACCTCAGTTACAGACACACACGTCTTCCCACTCCGTCAGCAGTTTAAAGAGATTTTTAAACCCAAGAGACCAAGAAAATACAGGTACAGGTAGGGCGTATTTCTGTCGCAAAAGCCGTTGATCTAAGCCACCCATAAAGCTTTATCTGCCCTACTGCGGAGATTTTAAACAACTCAAGATAAACACGTGTTTGTACTCAGACGGTATCTGTCTATTTCAGTCCAAACAAAATGACTTGTTTGTTAGTAGTTTTGCAGTAAGTCACGCCTTTAAATTTCCTCCCTCCTTCTAAAAGCCGGGTTTCAAAAACAAACAGAGGGATGAATTTCTGGAAACTAAAGACTTGCAGATGGAGGCGATGGTCTAAATCAGCCTCTTGGCCTATAAACTTTGACAGCATCCTCTTACACTGGTTTTGCACTGTGTTTCTCAGTGATCTAGGTGGGCCTCTCGGGTTAATGAGAGTTTCATGTGCTGATGGGGAATCTGGAGGTGCAGGTGTCCCAGAAAACTCCTCGACTTGGTGTTAAAAATCCTGCAAGGAGGTGATAGGATTACTGAGATTAAAGTCAGTCACCCGCCTAAGGTTAGCAGGAACACTGCCCCGGAGACAAGAGAGAAGACGAAGAACAGACTTCCTAGGTACAGCTGCTTGTCAGAAAGCACGTGTAAACAGTCAGTCTCTGAAGGGATGCCCGTCATTCCTGAGAACAGATGAAATGAACTTCACCATTTCATATCTGGTCGACTGCGTTCTCCCTCTTGGAAACTTACCAGCCAGCGTGGAAGTGTATAGTGATTTTTTTTGAGGGGGGAGGATGAGTTATAAAGGAGGTGGAGATGCCTTGAAATAATGCATTTTCAAAGAATGACTGTCATCACAATTCACAATGGCTGCTCTGTTGTTTTGGATGGAGCAAAGGCCAGCCTGAGGCTGACGAGAAGTTGGGTGGAGGTGGGTGACCAGGGCGAGAAATGTCACACCCTGATCAGCGACTCTGCCGCTCCTCCAAGGGCCACGGCACGGCTTTGTTCTGTGCTCAGAAGACAGGCTGTCTGCCATCCAGACACAGTCAGGGGACAGAACCGCAAATTCTTTGATCTGAAAAAAAAAATCCATCGATGGTAATTTCATGCATTTCCACCTGGGTCCATGCGATGGGGAAGGCGCACCTGCACGTCTACTTTCAAACCGCAGGAGAACAAGCACAGACGTCCCACTAAACGCATCCTGCCTTCCGCCCCCAGCCTGGCCCGCGGTCCTTGACACAGTGGAAGCTGGGATGCACCGTTCACCCGCTGGAGCCATTCTTAACACCTGGGTGGACGCGTCCACTTCACCATGTCCTTGGAGGTGTCAAAAGGTGAAAGTTCTCCAGGTGGGCCTGGCCGCGCTGTGGTGTGCGAGGTGTTGGGGCTTGGGCGGGGGGAGGTGGGCTTCTTGACAGAGAAGATGAACTAAGGCACATATTTGGAAATTAGGGGAAAACAGCGTTTCTTTCATACAACCTTGCAGGTTTCCAGAACGTTAAGCTCCCCTACCATGTTGTCATGAGGCTTTTCGATGCACAGCCAGGCACGAGAACACATGACTTTGTGTGGTTTTAGTAAAAGTGCCGGTATTTAAAAAGAAATGGAATAAACAGGTTCTTAATTTGTTTGAATTCCTTTTGAGCAAAAGATTTTAACTGAGATGATTTTTCTATGAGATGCACGAATATTCTACATCTAGACACTTCAAAACAAGACACATAGATAAGCAGATGTTCCCGCACACTTTTCTGGAAAACAGCAAAGTTCTGAGACTAAGGGAACGGCATTCTTATCTTACAGAAATTGATAATCAGAGGTCAGTTTTTGCATATACAGACTGAACCCCAAATTACCCATTCCTGCCACCTTTCCTTGGGGTCCTGCTCCGCAGAAGACACAGGTGTGTCCAGATGGAGGTCATGTAAGATGCCCTCCACATTTGTCTTAATCCATGAGACCCATTTATTTACTAGTGGTTGATTTTGAGGGACTATCATGTTAGATGAACAAGC
This sequence comes from Camelus bactrianus, assembly GCF_048773025.1. NCBI lineage: Eukaryota > Metazoa > Chordata > Mammalia > Artiodactyla > Camelidae > Camelus > Camelus bactrianus. The sequence goes on from NC_133573.1 coordinate 9,833,267, forward strand.
ACATTGATGGCTTTTTCTTTACACGGTGAGTGATTGTTCAATCAAGGAATTCTCACTATCTTGGTATTGGAGCTTTCCAAATAGATAATGGCCTCCTTATAAATAAATGCAATGTTTGGAAATGCAAAACTACAGAAATAGCTGGTGTGACGTATGTGCTACAGAATGCCTGTGATTGAGAAGAGCAGTGACCAGTCTGTAGGTTTAGAACAATGTTGGAAAAACAAGGTCAGAAAATTCCTCATACTGTATCTTCATTTTTTTTAAAGATTGGGAACTTAAAAAAGAAAGTTCTTTCCTCTTCTCCCCATGAACTCTGTGTACCTCCTGAAATAGCAAAGACAGTTTCTTCTGTATTCCCCACTCCATGTGGTTGGTTAACTCCTTTTTCTTAGCATATGTAGTCCCCACTGGAAATGTTATAATTTCCGTATCTTCCAACGTAAGGTCCCGCCACACTTCTGCACCTGCAGCCGGGAGAGGCAGTGCGTGTACCTGGGTCTCGGTTTTTGTCTCTCTTCGGAGATGGGGGTCTCTCTTCCTTAGTTTTAGACCTAAGTAAACACGTCGAGTCTTAGAAACGTGACGACTGTTTCTTCACACAGCTCGATCCCTGGGGCTGCATTTCCCCCTCCATATTGATGGCCTATGGCACGCTCTGAATTGAACATATTTGTCTAAAAAAAATTTTTTTACTTTTTGTTTTTTTTTTGGGGGGGAGGTAATTGGGTATTTATTTATTTATTTTAATGGAGGTCCTGGGGATTGAACCCAGGACCTCGTGCCTGCTAAGCACGCACTCTACCACTGAGCTAAACCCTCCACCTCGATATCTGCCTACTTAAGGAAAGAAAAGAGACCAAGTATTGGCCAGACTTTAAGATGTGAACAGACTGTAATGATGGGTAACCTACGCCTTTCAGATACGTCCATCCAGATTGAAGAGACATTAAAGATGAACTGTTCCGGCTCCGTCTTATTTCCCCTAGTGGGGCTGCACCTCCCCGTGACCCAGCACAAAAGAACCAGGCAAAACCGGCCCCCCTAGTGAAGTTTTGATGTGAAATCCTCAGATAAGCTTCATGGCGAAGCCAACCTAAACAATGAGTTGATCTGAGGAAAGAAAATCTTTTTAATTAAAAAAATTTTTTTTCTACCCTGTGTTGCCTGCCGTGATTATCAGCAGCAGTTAAAACGAATTCCAGTGATGCTTCGTACGTTGATGTTTTCATTTAGGCAAGCCCAGGGCACCAGCTGATAGAGCAAATTTATTTTTAATAGAATCATAGAATCTTAAATGCTTGAAAGGATTTCAGAAGCTGTCTGGTCCAATCAGCCATCCCCTGAAGAATTTTCCCCCGTGCCCTCTCAGGCTTGCTAAAAGAATAAGGGAGCTTATTTATTTTTCTGCTAAACCCAGAAAATGTAGTTGGAAGTTGAAAGCACTAGAATTTGTAAGAAAAATAAAACTTGGGTCAAATTAAGACTTCATTCTTCTGAAGGAAGGCAATTAGAGGAAAGCCATAAATGTGGTTTTTAACCCCTGCAGGCAAAGAAAACTGAAAAAAAAAAAAAAAAAAACAACACACAAGTCACCTGTACAAGTGCATATGTGATCATTCTAAGTCATAACATGTGCAGTTAGTCTCAAACGCCTACTCTGTCCAATAGTTGGAAATATAAAAGCGTAATGCATTTTATTACTATTGGGATTTATAGAGCATTTTTAATTTAATCTACTTTCCTCGCTTTGTTTGAACATAGAATTGAATGAGATCTGAAGACCGGGAGCTTGCAGTGGAGAAAGGAAATAAGTGTGTGTGTTAGATTGTGTCTCTGTTTCAGGTCAGCATCCAGAATTGCTATTTTGATGTGGAGCTCTCAAATGGTGCATTAAATGAGAAACATCTAAGGGCACGGAATACCCACTCACATCCTGGCTTTGGAATTTCCAGGGTGGACCTTTTTTTTTTTTTTTTTTTACCTTTGGGGAAGGTCACTGTGAATGTGCTAGACAAGTTTCACACTGTGGGTTTTGCCAGTTCCGAAGAACACAGATATTTTTGCTCTGGGGCTTTCAAATTCCGATAGGAAAGCTATTTAAAGCTTAGGAGTTGGCGTGTCACATTACACGCTGCATAAACGTCGCTGTCGCGCCTCGATGTGGACACTCACGCGCTCTGTGAAAGGTGCGCTGATTACCGCTGGGGCACAAATCCGCAAACCCCACCAAAGGGATTCCTGAAAGTGGCCGTCGTAAAATCTGCGCACATTATGGATTTCATTAACATTTACTCCCCGAGGATTCCCAATTGTATAATAACTGAAGTTCTTTAAATTTTAAATACCACAAACAGGAACAGCCTTTCACCTAAAACAGATGTGAGACCATCAACCTCGCCTCGCGATTGGCCGGCAGACGTGGGGCCGCCTGCTAACAGATCGCTCCTAGCGTGTCGCTGTTTAGGTTACGGAATTGGAGACTCAGCAGCATGTTCCCCATGAAGATAAGTTAATAAGCCATAGACGGGCTTTTCAAACACAGTTCCTGACTCTTGATTATATCTGAAGTTAAAAAAAAAAAAAAGGGAAAAGAGCCTTTGATTTACATACTGCAAACGAACCACGGCAGGTCGGTCAAGGTCGGAGACGCTCTGCGTCCAGGTGGGAAAAGCTCATTTCAGGCTTCTCTCCCCTGAAGCTGGTCAGCGATACCTGGTGGTCTCGCCCTTTGTTTCCTTTTCTCTGTCTCGTCCATATCAGCGCGTTCTGAGACCCGGCTGTGCGGGACTCTGAAATGACATCTGCACGCACTTAGCTAAACAACGAGTTCACTTTTAAGAGCTAAAAACAGCAAAGCTTAAGATAAATAAGCCAGCAGGTTTACGGTGCTGTTTTCCTACACGAGGTGAACAGATGCATCTATATTTTTGGAAAACAAAAGGACGGTTCTGTTCAAAGAACGTCTCCGATCAGTGGTTGAAAAGTGACAAATACCAGCCAAGCAACCAGCTCCTTTTTCTTCCAAACTGCTGATCAGTCTGATTATTTTAAAAACAACTTGATTAGAATTTGGTGCATCTTCTACACCTGCGGTTTTCAGTTAGGGGTGATTTGGCAACGCCTAGAGATGTTTTTGGTTGATGTGATTGAGGGTGTGTGTGTGTATGTGTGTGTATACATGTGTGTTACTAGTTTCTCATGAATGGCGGCCAGGGGTGCTGGTAAACATCCTGTAAGGCACAGGACAGCCCCCATGACCAAAAATTACCCAATCCAAAGTGTCAGGACTATCCAGAGGCAGAAACCCTGCTCTAGAGAAAGTCCAATCATTTGTTGGAATTGAAGCTTCTGCAGTGACATCATTCACCCATCAGCCGCTAAGGAGGGATACACTGGGATTTACGTGTGCTTGCTTGGTCTGCAGACACCATCTTCAAAGACGTTTCCAAGCCATTTCCTCGTATTGTTACAACTGAGTGGTGGCCAGGAAGTGAGGGCAAGGACACGAAGATTGGAGGCCAGGTTCGGCCTTTAACTTGCTGGAACCTCTGAACATGTGCAAAATAAGGAATTTAGACGCATCTGTGTTTAGTCTTACTCTTAAAGTTGAGATATTTTAGAAAGAAAGGGGGAAAAAACCCTCTCCTCTAGAATTTAACTATGAATGTTGGTTCCAAACAGACACTGGCATAAAACCGTAAGAAACTAAAACAGCAAGAAGGAACGTTCTTGCTGCACGTGCTTATTTTGAGGCGTAATTCTGCCTAAACAGTTGTTGTTCCTTCAGCATCGTCTTCCCAGTGATGCTTCGTCATAAACGTCTAAGGGGCTCCTTTAAGCGTCATTCACTTCCCTGCAGGGCCGTGGGTGTGAAATACTAACTAGTAAAATCCTCTGCCTGATTTTTAAAACTGAATTAAGTGGTCAACTGGACCAACATGGTTCAAATTGTCTTGGCGGTTTCTAGATGACAAGTCAACAGCTAGAAATGTCTAAAAAAATTATGTCAGATGTGTATTCTGTTTTCCCCTAATCATATCCTTCTTAAAAAACAAAAACAAAAACCAAAAAATGCTGAATTTCATCTGTTCCTGTATACATTTCCTATTATACACTTCCTTCGGATGACTGCCTATAATGTGGAACACAAGGTGCCAGAGGAAGCACTGGGAAAGGCCCTCAGGGGACAGTCACTTTTGGGACACGGGCTTCCCGGGTGGAAACCTAGTCAGAGGTAATAAGCCTGTGATATCCAAAGGGTAGGGGGGAGGGCATTTATTTTACGCAGAAAGTAGAAGTCAGTGTAGAGTTAGGGTGAGTTAACCAAAGGGTCACCTTGGCGACTTCTTAACAAAGCCAACTGTCTTCCTTCCAGATCAATGTTTTAGCTAAAACAGCATGTTAATGTTATTTGCACTAAACACACACACACACACCTGGGGAATAAACATTCAACTAAACAGCTGTATTTTCCCTAAATTTGCCAACATTATGTTTCACATGCATCATTCCACATTTGGGTAACCCAGTGAGCTATTTCTGCCTGTTCTCTCCATGCATTTATAAAGTATATTTCATTGCAATTTCAGCCATTTACTAATGATCTGAATGAGGAAATGCACCCCCTTTAGTGTCTGGCTGGTAAGCGCAGAGTGCTTACAATCAGGATAATTTGCCTCAATATATGCTCTGGATTCGTCCAATTGAGCAGATGGAACCGATTTTGAACACAGCACTACAGATGAGAAACCTGCTAGAAACTAGCAGTGGTGTGCAAAATCGCAGACTATTTCCTAGGAGATTCCTGCTCCATGCTCGACACACTCATATAAGGGGATGAAAGATTTGTCTGAGAAAGTTTAGAAGGAAAGAAAATTAGATACAAAACTTGTTCAAATAAATGGCTTCAGTTTCTACTTTCAGTCTGGGGAAACCCTCCCTTTAAAGACAAAACACAAGGGTTTCAGACAACACATTCTTCTCATCAAATAAGCAACACACTTGTCCCACCTCAAATGCAACAACAACAACAAAATGTCATAATGCTGTGTGTCAGAGGGAACATTTCCAAGAACTCATAAGTTATTTCATTCCATTTGGCACTTAAAGGATGTCAGCCAGCCCCTTCTTAGCTCTTGGAATTGGGTCCATGCCTTTAAATGATCTTTCATCTCCGTTCTCAGCAAGTTGTAATGGATAGTTAATTTCTGAGTCATGATGGAGCCACTGCGGCAGTTGCTGGTGGCAACTGCTCACAGACCCGGGTGGATGTGGGGGAGCGCGTGGGCGGTAAACCTTGAAGGCCCCCCTGGACTAAAGGAAAGCCTCTGGGGCTGGGAGTTAGGAACATGGCTCTCGGAATAACAGTTTCCTCTGTTATGAAGACTGAAGACCTCACCAGGCTTTTCGTTCTGCTCTGTGTAGTGGGCATGAGAGATACCGCATGGCTGACTGCATCTGTCAGAGCAGGAGGTGAAAACTCACAGTTCAAATGGCCAAAGACACTCTGCAGAGCCAGTCGCACCCTGGGCCTGGCTCACATCCGACCACAGGCCGTGACTCACCAGCTGCTGCCCGGGCTCAGCCGTCCCTGTGCCAGTGACTCCGGTCCCAGGTCTCAGGAAGGAAGGCCCCTTCCGTCGTGCGAGACTGACTCTCCCCACGCATTGCACCTTTTCCCCAAGCGGGGACTTAACTATTTGACCTCTCGGGGCCTCCGCTTGCTCGTGTGAAGGTGCAGACAAAACCCCTGGTCCGCTTAACTGACCTTCTACAACTACAATGGGATGTGCATGAAAAGGGACCTTTAAACAGGAAAAGGGCTATAGAAACATAAGGTTTTGTTGTTAGAACATGTCTTAAAATGAATTTTAAAATCCTCGTTTGGGATTTACAGAGACACACTACTGTGTATAAAAGGGAGAAGCCACAAGGTCCCGCTGCAGAGCACAGGGCAGGAACTGCATTCAATGACCTTCAATAGCCTATAATAAAAATATGCAGAAGAATATATATGTGTGTGTGTGACTGAATCACTACGCTGTGTGCCAGAAAGTAACACGACATTGTAAATCAACTATACTTCAATTAAAAAAAAAATCCTCAAAGTGACCTCAAGGCTGCTTGGATTTGACCAGCTGAGTTTTAACAAAGGCACGCACTTTCTTCGACCTTATGTCTGTGAGTAAGTGAACCCTGCATGCACGTGTGTGTGCGTGTGTGTGTGTGTGTGGTTGGGGACGTGTTTTGACTCTGTTCAACCCATCTCCTTACACCAAGGCCTTTGGTTATGGTGTCTGCTTTCAAAGCTCCTTCAGTTAGGAAATGTGGAATATTACCCAGGAGAAATACATCTAAGGCAAAAGGAAAACATGGAAACAAGCCTCCTCCAAAGGTGACCACGAGCTCCCCTCTTCTGGAACCTTCCTCCCCCTCAGCCACAGAATGAACACCTGTACTAGAAAAGGCAGTGGGCAGAGAAGGGCTTGCTGACATATCCTCACAGCCCCAGAGGGTCCCCTTGGAGATTTCCCTCTTCTGTGGGATTAATCCATAACAGGGCGGGTCGACCAAAGCAAACAGGATGTGGTTTAGAAGCCAACTGCTTTCTGCTCCTCTGGAATCAAGGAAGGCATGAATAATCTGGCATCAATTTTTTTCCCCCCAGAAAAGACAATGCTACCAAATTTGGAGACAGAGTTTCAGCCTGAGTTGGTTCATCAAATAATTCTACTTCTAAAGTCACTGGAGGGTGTGGTAATTGATTAGTCCCCAGTCCCACTTTTATTTCTTTAGATCCATGAAGCACAGATCCCATCCAGGCATTACATCCCTTGCCTCTTTTTTTCTTTTTCTCTCTTGTCTCCTGGCATTTTAATCAGGGAAAAGTCACAGTTGTTTTGAGGAAAGCAGTCCCAAGAGCTTCAATTAAAACTAGAAGGATAAATCTGTTTACAGTGTGGTGAACACTGTCATTAATAAAACATTGAAATAATTAACAAATTAAACTCTGCTCCGTGTCTGAACGGTTACATCAGGACCTAGGAGACCGTGTCTCCTGATCAGACTCTTATTCCACGCACTAGGTTTGCGGCTCTGAAAAGAAAAAAACCAAGCCTGCCTTTCTCCGAGAGTCACAGTGGCGCAGTCTGTGAGGGGCTGAACGGGGAAGGCGATGTTACCTTTATTTGATAGGAAAAGAAACTCAGTTTCAAGGAGGTTAAAGGCTTGGGCCCTAATGACGTGCTTGAAAATTATGAATTTTTCTAGCATCGTTGATGCGTGGAGTCTTTACCTGGGATCCTTGATTGTTTAACCAGAAACAAACAAACAAAAGAAACAGATTAAATAAAAGATAAGCAATTCTAGGACACGGACCAGAATGGAACACCCTGAAAAAAAAAAACAGGCAAGCCTCCCAGGGCGATTAGCTCTCCAGCTGAGGACTGGGAGGCGTCCTCCTCTCAGGACGAGCAGTGGCCTCTGGAGCTGGATGTGACCACGTGCAAACGTCCAAGCCAGGACTTCCCTTCATGCTCCTTCCCACTGGCCCGCCTTTTGCCTGGTTCTTAAGCTTTCTGCCAGACATCAGATCGCACAGGAAGTGACAAGGTGGCCAGCCACCTCGGCGGTTAATGATGCATTGTTTTTTATGTCACTCAGTAATTTCCCAGAGAAAACAATGGAACCAAAGACAGCACTCCTGTTGGGGAAGGACGGTCAGCGTCCGGGCTGCCTTATTCATTTACCACATGCAAGTGTTTGTCTTTGTTGCTACAGCAATATGTTTTGTGGGGTCTGTTTCATGCAAAATGCAACAAGGCCGAACAAGAAAACAAAATCCCCCCCAACCGTGATGGGCATGGGATGGATGGCTCGGGCCCCAGCCTCACGGACGCGGAGCTCGCGGGTTAACTGGTTAAACATCTACCCAGAGAAAACAACAAGCCAGCTACCTCCAAGGGGTTTCAGAAAAGCTGGAAAACACATGATATTACTCATAATTAGGTGATCATGGGATGATAAGAGCCCCCACCAGGTACGCATCTGCCACCAGCATGTCAGTGAACCCCCGGAGCTCCCGCAGGAGCAAAAGGTCATCTTCCCTCAAGGGGAACTGTTGCTCAGTGACTCCTGACACTTGCCTCCTGGAGGGACGGAGGACCAGGGGCCTGGTGTTCTGGGTTTAGAAACAGGAAGCCCCAGACTCAGCCCGCTGTGAGCCTCCCCAACACGAGGGGAAGCAGAGAGGGAGGTGGCCGACGCTTCACAAGAGCCCCTGAATGGAAAGGATGAGCACATCGCAGCGTGGAGGAGTTCTGGAGCCTGGAAGACCTGGCTTCCCAAGCCGGGCACCACTGTGACCTTCCTCCCCTCCCTGAACCTCAGCGCCCTCATTTTAAAGATGGGGACAACTGGCCCTCCTTCCCCGGATGGCTGGGGGATTAAATAAAGATGTGTCAGGTGCTCAGCATAAGTCGGGGCACAGACAAAACTCTGTAAGTGGCAACTATCCCACAAAGAGCACCAGCGTCACCTGTCTGTCCACCCAGTATTTCCAGGTGTCCTCCCTCCAGCACGAGTCGAATTGCTGCCCCTTGGATGTTAGGTGTGGCGGAGGGATGTGCTCTGGAGACGGAAGTGGGTGACGTCTGGGATGATGGCCACTCCTTCCGAATAGGTCCTCATGTGAGAATACGCGGGGCAGACCCCCTACCGACTCAGAGACGGGGGTGGCATGAGCAAGAAAGAAACCTTCTTGCTCGGGGGTGCTGGCTACCTAGCTTTCCTGACCGTGTTTTGATAGAAAGAGTTGGACCACCTGAGACTCTTCTTCCGGGACAATCTCAAATTGCATCCAGCTCTCGAGAAGGATGTAAACCCTGTCCTGTTGACAAAGGCTGTGTGAGAGCCCCTCTGTCCCCATGTTTCTACGGACACAGAATTCCTTGCTCAGAATTGCTACCATTGCGTTTTCAGAACTCTTGCAAGACCCCCATCCCTAAATTACTGAGTGCTCGCCACATCACCAAGAATAGAACGCCATTCGCATGCAGACGTGCTGAGCTCTGCAGAATGGAAGCGTCCCTCTAGAGCACGGCTGTCAATCATGCGGACGGCTGCTGGTGGGGGCTGTGCAGACGGGCTCCGGGAGCTCTTCTGACGTCGGCAAGATCGTCTCCTTTCTGACTTGATCTGGAGCCGGATTCAGCAACCCTAAAGTAAAAGTCTCATCTCTTCTCACCCTCCACACGCTTCTCGGTGTTGTCATTTTGAGGTGAGCATGAGTTCAGTCTCCTGAAATAGGCCACCTCACTTTAAAGTGTATGTTAAACTAATACTGACCTTTCCAAAGTAAAACAAAGCCTGGTGTTTGTGCTCAGATGTCTGAAACGGCAATAGATGCAGGAAGGAGGGGATTAATCATCTTGCTTTTTTTCTCTCTTGCTTAGAAACCCTCCCTGGGAACTAGTCCTTTTTACACATCCAGCCATGAATGGAAGATGGGTTCTGCCTACTGTCTTGAAAAGGAAGCCTGGACCCTTCAGCAAACAGCGTTGTCTGACTTGCCCACAGTTTAACCCACACAGCCGGGTAGGATGGTCAATGTGCCAATGAGTCAAAAAGTCAAGAACACGAAGCCTTGGGTGGGGAGACATCAAGGTGGGGTGGGCTGAGGCTCTGGGAGTGGGATGCGAGGGGTAACCTGGGAGGTGAGTCCCGGCGGGGAAGCAAAGGAGGGGAGCCCTGGGGGGCACGTAAGGGTGATGGCAGGGAAGGGAGTGCCAGAGAAGGTGGGGAAAGCAGACCCACATCACTACTAAGGATGGAGATGCGTCCATCTCACACATACGGCCCTGTACGTAATCCGCAGAGACCAGTGCCGTCAATTACACCACACACTGGGCACATGCTGTGTGAACCTGTGTGGGAAAGTAACCCCATCTTCAACTCCATTCTCCTCTCTTCTACCCTGAACAAACACACACACAAAACACCTTACAAAACCGTGATTTCACCAGTCAGTAAAGTTAATGTATTTCAGCAAGGAAAGAAAAAATCTGCTGAAGGAGGAAGGCCATCCACAGACAGTGTGGGGCTGTGGGGAGAATTAGACTTTTAGCTGTTACCCAAGGGAGACATCCATGCCCAGGTTCTGGGAGAGTCGTGTGTCAGTACCTGAGAATAGGGCGGGGTTCCGGGGGCTGTCCCTGGGCATGCTGTTCTCTGATGTGGGGATTCTGCAGAGTGATGACACTGGTGTCCGCCAGCCTTCTCGGCTCTGAATGCAGGTGGCACAGCTGTTTTTCAACCACCTGTTCAGATGGCCCAGCACCCCCTCCCCAGTGTGCCCAGTCCCGTGCCTCATACCTGGATCCACTCTCGGTAGGAGTCCTCGCCAGGAGTCCACCCATTCTCAGGGTAGTGGAGGCGGGAGCGCTCTGCAGACCAGTTGGTGCTGTATTGGGAAGAGGCCGTGATCTGGTCGGAGTGGATCTCTCCTGACTCCATGCCCAGTGCTTCCATACACTTGAAGTCTGAAGGGGAAAAAATGGCCCTAAGTCATCAAACGTGGGGACCCCAGGGTGCATCCTTGGACGCATCTTTCCTTTTTTAATCTGGAAGACTACAAGATTCCTTTTGATGTTCACACAAAGTCTTACAGATGCTGACGGCAAGGGACCTGCTGGATTGTAGCACTGAACCCTGCATTTTCTTGGCAGGAATTCTGAAAAGCAATGCTGTGAAGATCTCACAGCAATTAATTATTTTTCCAACTGGACCGAGATTGACACAGATACTATTAGAAAGTTTTTCGGAAAAGATGGAAATTCAGGATGGAGGTGGATATGCTACATGGGTGCCCATCGAAAGTTGTATTTAAATAAAATTTTACTGCTTCCTCCAATATCTAAGACAAGTGAAAAAGACCTTTGTCCATTTTGGGACAATATTTGGTGGGCTAGGTCGACCTTAACTCTCTGTCCTACAGATTCCTTGCAGTTGGTACCCAGGTCTCCTCTCTCAGGCTCCCTTGGTTCTCATGTCCCTGGCCTGGCTTGGCCATGATTTTTAACACACTAGTTTATTCTATTAAAACATAAGAGTGTCCCTCAGGGGTAAACAGCAGTATCGTAGCGTCCCAAACAGCAACACAGCTCCCCAGCATAAACAGTAATGAGCACGATGATGGCCGTGAATCACGAAAACACGCACTCCATCGGCCTCGGGCACTCGGTGGACGATGAAACAGGAACTATGATGCTGGGGAGTGAATAATCAATTTAAGGAACATGGGCACCCAAAGTGCTAAAGTGCAAAAACAAACAAGCAAACAAAAAACCCCAAACCTCTAGAGAGTAAATAGAAGATTCTCAATCATCCAGAAAACTCTCAGTGAACTTTCACATCTTCCAAATTTTCTATCATAATTAATAACGTTTTATGGCATAAAAGGTTTCTTTCACTGGTTTCATACATTTAAGCTTAGGTTTGATATTTGTCATAGAAAAGAGTTCCAAAGACAAAGACACCCCAGTGTTCATAGCAGCTCTGTTCACAAGAGCCAAGACATGGAGACAACCTAAATGTCCATTGACAGACGACTGGGTAAAAAAGTTGTCAACTACATATACAATGGAATACTACTCAACCATAAAAAATAATGAAATAGTGCCATTTGCAGCAACATGGATGGACCTGGAGATTATCATATTAAGTAAGTCAGACAGAGAAAGACAAATACTGTACGATATCATTTATATGTGGAATCTAAAAAAAAAAGATACAGATGAACTTATTTACAAAACTAGACTCATAGACATAGGAAGCAAACTTATGGTTACCAAAGGGGAAAAAGGTGGAGGGATAAATTAGGAGTTTGGGATTAACAGATACACACTACTGTATATAAAGTAGATAAACAATACGGGTCTACTATATAGCACAGGGAACTATATTCAATATTTCTTGTAACAAGCTATAATGGAAAAGAACCTGAACATATATGTATATGATGTATAGCTGAATCACTTTGTTCTACATCTGAACTAAGATTATAAATTAACTAAACTTCAATAAAAAATAAAATAAAAGAATTTCCTAGAATATTCAAGACTTCAAAAAATAAAAATAAAAAAGGGTCTCGCTGGACCAAAAATAAGGCCTCCAGATACATGAATTAATTAATCAAATAAATTAAGTACAAATAAGATTTGAAGTTTAATTGGCCTTTTGATTTTCCAGTGAGGTCTGGGAGAAGAGACCCGCGCAGGCCTGTGGAGCAGGTCCCAAAACTCCCGCTGTTTCTGCCTGTGCTGCCTGACAACGTGGCAGCCAGAATCGATGAAACACAATTTATTCATTGTTCTTTCAGGTTTTTTCCCTCCCCTTGGGCCCTTCAGAGAGCTGGGGACCACATAAACTTTGAGGAAGGGCTGAGTTAGTTGAGTACTTTAATGAGATACGAAAACATAGTCCTCTTTTGTTTTATGGGAAGTTATAGCCAAAAAGAAAACATGCTTCTTTGACATGAATAGCCACTTTCGTTCACGTAAGGAAAACAAAATCAGCTTCTGCCGGGGTATTCCCAAACCATGGCACGAGGGACCAACTGCTCCACCTGCCCGCCGCCCGTGAGCCGCGCTGATGCAGACTGGTCCTCGCCATCCGGGGTCGACGCCTGTCCTCTCCTGACTCTCAGCCCACATGCCCTGCAGGTGCCAGGTAGGTGATCTGGCCGCAGGTCACTGTTTCAGAGCACATTTGTCATTTCCTACTTTTTCTCCCCTAATTTCAGAGGCTTCCAAGCAGCCTTCTCACACCTAATTTTATTAAGAAAGCACACCACATATCTCTTCCTATTGATAGTCATAAAAACCATTTAAGAGAGCAAAAGAAACACTTGCACCCCAACTCACAAAACGGGTCTTTAGTGTTTCCTGTGGCCGCAGGAGGAGGGGTGACAGCGAGCTCGCCGCAGGGCTTTGCAGGATGAGTAAATACTGACCTTCCGAAATGCTGCTCTGCAAGACACTGTAGTTTGCTGAGAAGCCCTCCTTGGCGATGGCGCTGTCCGTGTAGAAGACCATGGACAGGATGCCGGAGGAGGCGCGGATGCGACCTGGGGTTTTCTGCCCACAGTAATGCCCGATGTGGGGACCCACTGCAGAGGGAGAGACGCAGAGACTATGAAAATGCCTCCCCTTCTGCAGCAGATGCAAGCATAGCCATTTGCAAACATGGGCCCCAGCGGAACCCAGCAGTGTTTTCCTACCCAAATCAAGTCTTCCCTGCTTAATTGGTTGGCAGTGAACATATTGGATCGGGTTTGCGGAGAGGATTTTAAAGTGTGCTCAGAAGGGCCATAACAGGCATCACTGCGCTCCCCAGTGAGCAGGACTGTGTTCAGGAACAAAACCGAAATGCTCGCTTTGACTGCAAAGGAGATTCGGGCTGTCAAGTGGCATCCTGGCATCCGTCTCCAGGACCACATGGTGCACACACACAGTCCAGCGCCCAGAAGCTGCAGCTAGGCTGTGATCACCCACTGAGGGCTCTTGGAGTCACCTGCCCCATTCCCCCCAAATGGGAATGTTCCAGAAACTAGTCCTGGCACCAGGGCAGTACCAAGATCAGACCTAGCCCTGGGTAACCCCCACTTCCTTCCTCTTTCCATCTTTCAGTCCTGGAGCCTGGCTGTGATCAACATCACAGTCTCAGACAATCTTATAGGATCCTGTCCCACTAAGGGCGTTCCCTGCAGATGAGTCAATAACTAACAGTTAAAGAATTTTAGAAACTATAGACACGGACGATGTGTGCATAATGGCAGATTGTAAGCAAAACAGAAGAAAATGCAGCTTTCTCACTTCTGGCCCAGGGTCTTCTCTCCCAAACCCGAGAGAGAGGACTGCATCACTCCTGTGTCCAGGGGCCAACTGCCAGCTGTCTCGGACACGGTGCAGAAGCCCCCTGTGCTTGGAGAATCTCTCCATCCCCTGTCTGCAGCAGCAGCAAGACAAAAAGCAGACAAACAAACAAACAAACAAACAAAAAACCACCCCAAAACCCAAACCCTTTTCTCTAGATTTTTTTCATTGCACATATGGTAAAAACATGGCAGATGGTTTGGGCTTAGAAGAACAACCTGGTTTGGGCCATTTTCCCTTCCCAGAAATCCACGGTTCTGTGCATTCCAACTAAGAGTGATTGCTTTGTTCAAGGAGGCACAGTGCGTGGACCTTTCTCTGGAGGGATGGGCTTTCCGCAGGGATGTGGTGTTCCAAGGCCTGTGTGTGCCCCTTGGATGCAGAAGGCAGCTAAGAGGGCTGGGAGAAGCTTCCGGTGTGACTGAGAGAGCGAACCCCAGGAGAGCTGGTCTCCCCGGGACCCCACCTGCCAGCTGGGCTCCTGGCAGGCGGCTATCTGAGCACCCTGCCTTTTAGAGCACTCAGATCCTGGGCTAACAGGCTTTCAGTTCTTGGCTGATCCTCCTTTTTTTTTTTTTTTTTTTTTTTAAAGAAACTAAACCAAAGTGGTTTACTATTTGAGTTAGTCCAAAATGGCAGCTGTGAATATCTGATAACTTCTCCAGGCACTCGAAGGATTGGATGTGACTGAATTTAGATTTCTCTCTCCATCCTCCCTTCCTCTCCAGCACCCACACATTTGTGTGAGTCGCCCACCGGTTTTATTATGAGGAGAACAAGGAGGCTTCCTGTTGAGGGGACGGGTAAAAATGATCCACAAGGTGCCACGTGGCTGTGGGCGGCGGCTCTGCAGAACGGAGGAGAAATGTCATGATGGTAGGCTTCCCAGCTGGCAGAAAAAAGCATTTCAGATGAAATTCTCCTGCTCTCCGTTTCTCTTCAGTTTCAATCCTGGCCCCAGGCCTTCTTCATTCTGAATATGGCCCCACCACCAATTCCACACTTTCTTCCTTCCCGATGGAGTGGAGCGCAGTCGCCCTTAACATGTGCGTGAAAATACCTTGTGAACCAGCAGCTCAGGCCTCTCCTCTCCCCGGAGAGAACCCGCTTGTGGTCTGCACTCTCAGTGGGAGGCTTAGTCTCTTCATTCTCCCTGGTTCTTTCCTGCATTTAAATTCCATCATTGTCCTTTCTTAACTATCTTTGTCTCTCGTTTGTGGGCAAACTTTTACAGCCTTCATCCTCGGGGTCGTTCTCTGATCGCCAAGCCACTGACCTTACCAAGAATACAAGCATACAAGGCAAGCTGCCGTCACCCCCCCGAGCTCCGGGCCGGCCCCGCTCTGCCCACCATCGCCAATTCCTCTGGGGAGGCCGAGAGGGGAGTCTCTTTGAAAGAGGAAACAGAAGAGAACTTGTCTGGTGCAGACTCATAATTTAGAGTCTGCATGACTCACTGGTTTATAATGCTGGAGACAGGCTGGGTAAATCTGCCTTCTGTCCTTTCGCACATCGCCCCCGGACAGCAGCGTGCGACTCTCTCTGGGAGCCCTCAAGATAGGAGAGTGAAAGGCTTCTTCGACTGTCATACAAAGAGGTATTGAATTTCCCTGGACGACTGCGCTGATGCAGTGCTGGTCTGAGCCTGCGTGGAGGGAGTCCCCTGGTCTGGCTCGTACGTGCGCTAGCCTGTGGATGGGCACGGTCACGACTCCTGGGGTCCCTACTTCCATGACCGGGGAGCCCAAGGCCAAAGAGAGGAATGCAATGTCACAAAAGCAGAAGTGTAATTCCAAACTGGGAGGACTGAAGAGTTGAAGCCGGTAGCGCGTACTCAGCTCTCTCCTGGGAGAGAGCAGGACTGTGATCTTCATATATTCTCGAGGGTGGAGGTGACACAGTATTCGTGCTGTTTGGAAGATACATCTGCAATGGGAAGTGCTCACCCCATTTATCTTCCCACTAATCCTTCCGTTAATTCTAACCTGCCCTCAGAATCAGACAGTTTTGTTTTCTGCCATCTTTTTAGGTGAAAAAGAAAAAAAGGGGCAATAATCGACTATAAAGAGGTACTTTCAAAACAAGGTATTTTGAACAAATAAACAAAAAAGGAGACACTTCAAAATGTTACAAGACTGGCCAGGTATACTTTTCTTACAGTAAGAAACCTTTTGGCGGAGAATATCTGGATGTTGCAACTTTTCCCCAGAAAAAAAAAATTTGCTCATTATGTCATCTATGTTTTGGAATGTTTATATTTTATATTTATATCATTTATGTTTTCTATGTATATTTTAGAAGGTTAATGTTCATAAAAAGTAAATAAAAACCAAACAGAACTCAATCCCATGTTTATGAAGCTTATTCCTAGAATTGTTGATAATCTTTGGAGTGTGGGTTCCAGCCACGGTTCCAGGGCTTTCCCCAGCCTGGACGGAGGGCTAGCTCCCTCCGCACCCACGTTGGGGGAGCTGGGTGTGCACATTTGGCTCCACAGTTCAGTACAAGCATCCTTGGCGCTGACCAGGGCAGCGTGCGGCCCTCAAACCACATGTGAACGTCCACTGATGACTCCAGAGCTGCTCCTTGTGACTCCAGAGCTTCAGAGACAGGGACGGAGGGAGACGTGGGGCTTGCCACGCACATGCCTCGGATCTGCGTCCTGGAGTCAACTGCTTTGCTTCAAAGTCGATCTGAATTAATGGGTTGCTTTCAATTACTTGGTCGTCGAATTCAGTGCTTACGATAAAATGTAACATAAAGTCACTTGATGGTTAAAAGCCTTCAGTGCCTTCTAGTTGTTGTTTTTGGAAAGGCTGTCAAAGACAGGAAGCGATTTTGCTGGCAAGGAACTGTATGTGTTGAACCACCGGGGCACAAATGTTTCTGGTGCCACTGATTAAAAAGCCCCACAAGGATGTGGTCTTGTCTTTTGTCTAAAAAAGAGTGAGCTGTTATGCTCATGTGGGCTGGACGAGGCCACATAAATACTAACAAACATATGATCACATTTTTCATATTCCAAAGCCAGTCTTCTCTGGGAATAAGTCAAACACACCATAGATTAAAACATGGGTGAATTGCGGAGATGACAAATTCTATTGTTACTTGTTCCTTGTTTCAACTCAGTGATTTTCTAGAACCAGAAAATTACTACTTTGGAAAACCCTTGACACTAATGACAATGTGCTCCTTTCTCCATAAGTTGGTTGACTGGACCTTCTTTTCAGATGTCAGTTTAAATGTAAGTTCTAGAGAGGGAGGCTGTAAGTGTGGGTTGGGCACAAATAAACCCATTATTAAATGTTCCAACTATTATTACAATACTATTATAATATTGTTTCCCTAATTATCGGATTGAGTACTTGGAAATCAATCAGTGCTCTGTTTGGGCAAATCTCATTACTTAATGAAGGAGTTTCGATAAGATCATCATAACGCTATTTACACGGGTAAAAAAAAAAAAGCAAAGCAGAGGCTAAAATAATGAGAACTCATTCAATTTGCTCCAGTGACAACAACGCTTTCTCTCCACCCCGGTTTCCTCCAGTGCTGTTTGCTGCTGGGGAGCGTATCCAAACTGAGCTACGCTGACCGTGTTCATGTCATTTCAAAGAGAAAAGCAATCTCTTTCACTTTAGACTAGCTCTTCCTTTATGACTGACTTAAACAACCTTTCCTCCATCTTGACAATGACCTCTGTTTTCTAGACAGTTCTACATCCCCAACTGCACGATTCGGAAGAAAGTCCAAGCTGCCCCTGCTGATCTGTGTACAGTGTGTTCTCCAGAGAAATCGCCACACTAAACCAGACGAAACGCAAGACAACAACGCAGATGCAAGAAATTATTTGATACTATCTCCTTCGGCTCAGAGTCGGTGTGTATTTTTGCTCTTCACCTTCGAATCCACAAGGATTACAATGGAAAACTTCTACTGAACTGGCCACGTGGCTCCCTCCCCCGCCTCCTTCACATCTTTGTTCAAACGTCACTTCTCCAGCGAGATCTGACCTGCCTGCCCTATTTATAGCCCCCACCCCTCTCCTCCCCCAACCCCAGCTCTTCTCAAGCCTTTACTCTAGTCCACTCTTTCTTCCTTTCATGTTTTTTTTTTGGTTTGTTTACAGCACTTTTCCCCTTTGAACTTCCTATGTACAGAAATCATTTGTAGTGTACACTGTTTTTTTTAAAGTATTTCCCCCTCCCTTTTTTTTTTTAAATGGAGGTGCTGGGGATTGAATTCAGGACCTCGTGCATGCCAAGCACACGCTCTACCACTGAGTTATACCCTCCCACCATGTACACTGTTTATTACCTCACCCCCACCCCCCAGTAGAACCTAAACTCCACAGGGCAGCCATCTTTGCTTTGTTTGCCAAACACTGTCTGGTACACAGTAGGCACTCAACAAATGCAGCTTTTGAGTGGACGATGAATTTAGTTGATAGGAACAATGTATGTACCGTGGATGTATTGAGGCAATTCCAATCGATAAAGATAAAAATTCCCTTGTGCGCAGAGGAGGAAGCCATCTAAATTAGGACCATCCAAACGCTCTTATTCCTTTCCTAAATTTCTAAATGTTTTGGTAGCATAATAGGTGCAGATTTCACCATTACAAATTTGGCAGGTCCTTAACCTCTCTGCTCCTTAGTCTCCACGTTCATGAAATGAAGGTTTGATTTAATGGACGTCTGAAGAGCTCATTGTCTGATGAGCCTATGGATCAATGACCAGCAGGCCGTCAATGAAATGAGCCAAGCTCTCTAGTCAGGAAGACCATGGTTTGGTCCCAGTTTTGTCACAAAAATAGTTTTGAGGCCTTGCATAGTCTTCTATGGACTCTCGTTTCCTTATCTATGAAATGAAGGAATTAGACTAGAAAATTAAGAGTCTTTCTGGGCTCAAATATTTCATCGCTGCTCTGCAGAAAGAAAGTCACTGTTTTGCTTTGTTTTGCTCCTCCTTTTGAGCTTCTTTTTTAAAAGGGATGCATGCATCACTACGCCCATGAAAGGCTCCCAGCGCCCTCCCCCAGGCCCCTCCCTCTGGGGGAGGCTCCCTGCCGTTCTCACCATTGGGGAACCCATCCCAGATTTCCAGTCGGTCGTAGCGACAGATCATCCCCCCGGGAGGGTTCGAGTCAGGCTCCAGGTCAAAGCTTTCAAATTCCAGGATAATCTCCGACATCTTGGGTGCAAAGATGATATAGGTGCATTCAAGGCTGTTGGGATATTTTTCAGGGAAGCCAGGAGACTTTATTACCCCACTGGGCGCTGTGTAGTTCTGGGAACATTCAGGACCTATGAGCAAAAGAAAAAAGGAGCAAAGTGAAGATTCCACTTACACGGCCTTACCAAGAGACAACCGGGCAAAGAAGACAGCTTATCTTTCTAATAAAAGCCCTATTACAATCACTGTCCCAATCACTCTTTACTCGGCCTTTCTCAGGTGATGACAGGTATGGAAAATCAAGTTCAGATTTATTGTGTTCACCTTCGTTTCCCATTTGTGGGGAGCAATTTAAAAACTTCTGCTGCTGCAGAGGGGAAAGAAATGACAAATTCAAAACCAGGTGGGAGCAATGAATGAGTGAGCTACAGAAATCTCGACAGAGCCCTAGAGAAATAATTATAGCCCCTTCCAGCTTAAATCTTTAAATCTTGAGGCTGACAGCCCTTTATTGGTGAAATTGAACATTTACAAAGGCAAGGGAGAGAATTCAGTGGAGGGAGTTTGGGTTTCAGATTCCTACCCCAGTGGCTCAGTAACTCTGCCAGATGTGACCTCTGCCTCTTTGACAAACTCAATGTGAAAGGCAGTGTACCCGGGGTGGGTGACTCATTTGGAATGGTGTTGACACAGGTGTGCCAGTAAAGCAGGGCGGTTAGTGGGGGCATGATAAACTGGGGTCACAGGTCCTCTTGCCAGAAGTCACCTGATACCAATGTTGACATCCTAACCCTCCCCGAAGTAGCAGGTACAGTACAGCCGGCCACTCTAAACTTATCTGTCAATGTATGTGAGTGTGTGTGATGTATATATTTATAATGTGTAATTTAAGTGACTGCTCGGTGTTATCAAGACTACAAATTATGGTGATTTGTAATTTAAATTGGTCCAGCACATGCATATATAGATTGCAAGTCGACCTGATGACTCTGTGAGTGACCACAATTTCCAGTCATGGAATTAATGCAGAAGGGGGCGGTGTTCACTGCACTACTGAAAACTGCCATCTACATGGACGGGGACGTGAATACAGAAGATCCAGACCTTATCACCACCGCTGTGGCCATGACTGTCAAAGCACTGGCTCCCACGGCTCTCTGCAAACCAGACATGATTTGACCTCTTTTTTTTTTTTTTTAAATTGAAGTATCATCAGTTACAATGTGTCAATTTCTGGTGTCCAGCGTCTTGTCCCAGTCATGCATATATATACATACATTCGTCTTCATATTCTTTTTCATGAAAGGTTATTACAAGATACTGAATACAGTTCCTGCACTCTTCAGAAGAAATTTGTTTTTTTAATCTATTTTTATGCATAGCGATTAACATCTGCAAATCTCAGACTCCCAGATTTATCCCTTTGGAATCCCAGGATCCAACCTGGGGATGTTCAGCTCGGCAGTTCTTTTCCTGGCCCGCTGTCTTACTGATGAGCACCCCGCCCATAAGGATTCAGCTCTAAATACAGAGGCTCGTTGAGGTTGCTCTCAACTAAATATTGTTTCCAAGGGGCAAGCGCTAAAGGTGGCATATTAGACACCAAACACATTAAATCTAACGAGCGGGTCTCTATTTTTGCGGTGAGGGCTGAAAGCTGAATCCCCACCTGGGGGCCCCTGGCAGCCTACTGAGAAAACAAATCAATCACTTTCTCCCCATGCACGGCTTAGACAGTCGTGGCACTGGAGAGGCAGGAAAACACCGCTTAGTGGACGGCAGGAGAAACCTGGTCTGTAGAGGTCTGACCTGAAGAAAATACCTCCCAAAGCCTCTACCACGTGGCTCACCCTTCACCACGGTGGCCTGCAATGCTCACCTGCTCAATTCTGGTTAAGAAGTTATTCACAGGTGGCATTCTGCCATGTTAATTTCAGGTAGAGAGTATGCAACGTGCCATGTGATTTGTAACATGTTTCTAAGCTATTTGGTGGCTTCTGAGATGACAGTGACTAAGCCAAGTTAAGTCAGTAATTCACAAAGTCATATCCGTCTGTCTCTCTAGGTGTCTATGATTGGGAACCCTTTAGAATTTTATTTCTAAGATGTAAGAATGGTCACCCTGGTGACCTCCAACCTCCTCCCCAGGGCTTTGGCTGGCAGAGCGAGCAGCAGAGTGAATGTGGGTCCCAATACTTTCTCCTTCCTAAGAGGATAAAATTATCCAGGTGAGGTTAAGATTTAATGAGAGAAACAAAAAAGGCAGGAATTAAGGACCTACTTTCAAAATCAACTAAATTCCACTGCTTTCAGCATTCACCTGTGTCATGCCAGATGCCTTTGGAAGCTGGCCCAGGTTTCCAAGGTATTTTGACAAAGGCCAGGGAGACCCCAGGGGGTGGTGGAGGAGAGCCGGACGGAGCACCAGGACGTCTGGGTCCTAGTCCGGCCTTTGGCTGTGGCCTGCTCTGTAGCCTCAGTGGGCTCTTTACCTTCCTGGTCCTCAGGTTCTGTGCATCACAAGTGGGAGGGGGGCTTTAGGGTTTGAAAAAAAATAACCCTCTCAAACTCAAAGCTTCTATAACTTCCAACCTCTTCCATTACACATCAAAGTTTGTTTTACTTGGGTTCTTATTCACTGTGTAAGTTTGCCACAATGAGGTAAGCACTTCCCTACAAAGGACCCTGGCAGGGGCTGTGATGAAGGATCCTGGCTTGAGCACACCACATGAACAGGTGTGATGGGTGAGCAGCTCTCTGTGCCCAGGAGCAAGAGAACTGCTGGTGAGGAGTGCACACACAGCCTTGGACAAGCGACACCACACTTTTGGTGTTATTTGTGAGACTGAGAGTGCCCTTTCCTTGTTAGGCATCCCTTTCCTTGTTAGGCATCCCTTTCCTTGTTAAGGACCATAAGGATGGACCATAAGGTTAAGGACCACAAGGATAGGCCATAAGGTTAAGGACCATAAGGATGGACCATAAGGTTAAGGACCATAAGGATGGACCATAAGGTTAAGGACCACAAGGATGGACCATAAGGTTAAGGACCACAAGGATGGACCATAAGGTTAAGGACCACAAGGATGGACCGTAAGGTTAAGGACCATAAGGATGGACCATAAGGTTAAGGACCACAAGGTTAAGGACCACAAGGATAGGCCATAAGGTTAAGGACAACAAGGATAGGCCATAAGGATGGACCATAAGGTTAAGGAACATAAGGATGGACCGTAAGGTTAAGGACCATAAGGTTAAGGACCACAAGGTTAAGGACCACAAGGATAATGTTAAGAGCTAAGATACTCTCTCTGGAATTATTATTAAATATACAGACTCTTAATCAAATAACATATGAAGCGACCAATCCTGCTCTCAATAAATACCATCCCTTTCCCTCGCTGAGACCCATGGGAACCGGCTATGGCTTTTTCCAGCATCTGGGCCTGGGTTATCCAGGCCGAGAAGGACAAGGAAGAGTTGGAGGTGGGCTCCAGGAGGCATGGGGAGGGGTGTACTGGCTACCGCTGTCAAGCAAAGGTGGGTCCTCTAGAAATGCAGCCCTTGGGAAGCAGCCATGGTCCAACTCTCCCTTAGAACTGTAATCTCCTGCCAGGAAATATCAAGGTCAGCAGGGAAAAGAAGAACGTGTCGGTACAACTATGATTAGTCAAATTTGCATGTTTTGAGGAAACTTGAAGTTGCTGCATCCCGGAAGAAGTGCTATGTTTTCAAAAGAACAGAGATGCTATGATATCATTAAGTGGCTTTGGAGGAAGGAGAGCCCATGAACTTGCCTATGGGTGCATAAGGCACTCTACCAGGTAAGGGCCTCCTACGGAGTATCGACAAGGACCACGGTGTGTGCGGTGAGGGAGAAAGAAAGGGGCTTCCGTTGTTTTAGATGGTAGTGATTTAGTCAGGAAACATGCACACATGGAGAAATTTTGAAGTATTCAGGAAAAACAAACTGATTAATGAACCATAGTTTTGTGTGTGTGTGTGTGTATACATACAGTATGAATACATGTATATTTGTGTGTGTGTAGAGGGGACAAGCTGGGTACGAGTGCAGGAAAATAAAAAGCTCCTTAATTAAGAAGAACAATCTTAGAGCCAGGTTCCGGGAGGTGAAGGTTTGATGATGACTGTCTGAGATGCTGTGTGCAGGATAAGTGAACAGGGCAAGAACCACCTATATGGTCAATGGCAGAGGATGTGGAAAGGAAGCTGTGATTCCCTCTCTTCTTTTTAATTGAGGTCTAGTTGATTTACAAGATTGTATTAGGCTCAGGAGTACAACACAGAGATTCAAAATGTTTGAAGCCATGACTCTTTGAGACCTTTGGATGAAAATCCAGAAGAACTAGGAGCCACAATGGACATAGGAAGGCAAGAAGAGAAAGAAGAAAATAAGGCTTCAAGCCTCAAGGCTGGCGCTGGAGACCGGGACAGGGAAACGACGTTATATTGGAGACTAACAGAAGTGTTGGGGGCCGAGTCCGCCTGGAAGGGAGCTGATGTCTTCTTAAGAACTTAGGGAACGCTCTCGCCCTCATTCTCCGTCAACCATCTTCAGATCTTTAAGAGACACTGAGAACCAAAGGCAACCCTTGCCTCCCTTCCCGACACCTTCTTTCTTTGATGCTGTCATGTGCAGGAAAGTGAACAAGTGTGCATGCGTGTGTGTGTACATACACCCACGTGTGCAATATGATTCCTGTAAGTCAAACAGCTTTCAACACAAGGAAATGCATACAGATGTAACTGTGATCATACGTCTGCTGCTGTCTTTACCAGAGGTTCCCTAAGCATGTGCTCAGATGAATTTCCAAAGAAAGCTCTCTGCTTCTCTCCATATTTATATGAGGCTGTACCATATTGTTTTGAAATTTAAAGAAGTTGTGCCAAATGTTCCCAGAAATGCTTAAAGTTCTTTTTGCTATTCTGGGTTACCACTGACCCAGGAGACCTGAGGGTTTTGCATTTGGTATGGCTGGATTTTTTTTCTATTAAATAAAGCTCTTTCTCCTACATTCCAGGACAATATGTTCAAATCTTGAGCCTCTGTCCTTGGAAGGTCTCCCCCACATTAATGTCAATGTAAGAGAGAAGATTGATTTCAACACGTAGCAGGAATCTACAGGCTGTTGTGAAAAACCGTGACATCCAGATAAAGACATGTTGTTTATCAACTGACTGAAATGTGTGTTTAATTCCTCAAAGTGGGGACACTCTGTGATCTCAGATTCCACCCCATCCCAATACATACCATCATAACAGAAGATTAGTAAATGATTATTTTGGAGGGGCAACTGATAATTCCTAAAGGGAATGCCATTGAAAGCATGACTGCTTTGTTTCTTCCAAGAAGTTCTCTTCCCAACCATCCTTCCATTAACAGAAAGCCTCTTCTTCCTTCAGTAGCTTTAGAAACTCTGTAAGTCAGGCCAGGGAATGGCTTTGCTCTTCCCGGGAACTATCCGTTTTGAATTTTGCAATAAAGTAAAGGGAACAAGGTGTACATGACTTTAAGGTAAGTGGGACTCATGCATTTTTAACAAAAGAAATCAAACTTTAAAAGCAGATCACTAACTACTATATATAAAATAGATAAACAACAAGTTTCTTCTGTACAGCACAGGAAACTATAGTCAATATCTTGGAGTGACCTATAACGAAAAAGAATGTGAAAAGGAATATATGTATGTGTGTGTGTGCCTGAAACATGATGCTCTC
The DNA here is from genome assembly GCF_048773025.1 of Camelus bactrianus. Classification (NCBI taxonomy): domain Eukaryota; kingdom Metazoa; phylum Chordata; class Mammalia; order Artiodactyla; family Camelidae; genus Camelus; species Camelus bactrianus. The sequence continues at coordinate 9,858,114 of NC_133573.1, forward strand.
CACTAGACATTGACAGCATTGTCAACTGACAATACTTCAAAAAAAATGTTCAAAAAAAGAGTAGATCAAACTAATTTTTGAAGAAGAAAGATAAGAAGAAGTGCCCATAACGAGTTTTATGGGGTATATACCTTACAAACAAGGGTCAGCACAGTAGAATGATGGGATTTTGATTCTCAGAATACATTTAAGAAGTTTTTTAAACGTATTTCCTCCATACATTGGGTAATTTTTCTTTGTTTAAAGTATTTTCCAACAACATTTTTAACGGGAATATATGGCTTTTTACCAAAGGATCAAAACATCCCTCCTCGTCTTTCTTTCCACTTCGTCTTTCATGAGACCAAGCGACGTTAATGAGCACTTGGTCATGCTTGTTCTACTGTAAGTTACTCACCTCTCTTGAAAATCTCATAACGTATGGAAAATCCCGCACCGTGGGTCTCATAGTCAGAGACAAATTTGATGAAGAGAAACGGCCCTGAAGACACGACAGGCGAAGGGGCAATCTTTCCACAGAACTTTCCCCATAAACGCCCATTTTCATTTTCTCCGTCGATGACCTCCACGTAGTCATACCTGAGACACAGAGGAGGAAGGGAACGTCAGGTTAGTGAGAAACGCCCCTTTAATTTCAGCAGTTTAGAACGCGGTATTGTCCACCACTGTCTGCCAGGAGAAAAAGCACTGTCTGCATTCACCGCGGGATTACACGGAGAGGAAAGAAGTCTGGCAAAATGAAATAATTAAAATGGACTGCATCATGTCTGTATACATCATCTGGCAACACAGAGCTATTAAGAATAATGGTGTCCATTATACTGGCAGACAATGTCAGTTAAAGTAACCAATTAACAAGAAAAAGGAAAATCTCATGAGCACAATTCCTTATTATTAAACTGTGTTCCTTTGTCTGGGGGGGGGTGTCAGTACATAAGGCTGTGCATTCTTTTCAAACTGTGAAGTTCTTTTATGAATTCAAAATGTCTCCTTGGCTGGAGCACTCCATGAATAATACTTTGATTTCTGTAAGCGACCCTCTAAACATATGGCCACAGAATAATAAACAGATTCTTTACTTTTTAACTTGATTCTACCAAACTCCAGGCTTCTTAGGAAAAAAAAAAAAAAAAACTCGCTCAGTATCCATTGTGGTCAAAACACAGACCATCTTCCCCTCAAACTACCCTTGACCTGCAGAACAGACTTTCTGCAAAGAAAAAGTATATTTAAAAATTGAAAGGGACTTTGTCTATACTCAGGAGCCTGAATCTTTAAAGGAACACTGTTGCCTCAAAAGGAAACATGACACACTCGAAATCATCAAAATGATAATGATTTTTAAAAATTCAGACTTAATAGTAATATATTAAGGAGACAAATGATGAAAGAAGTGGCAATAAAACATTACCCTAAAGATGGCACGGGGTTAATACATGTGCCCGAGCCTTCATCTCTAAAAGGTGCGAAACCATCTCCAATAAACTAACATCCCCCAGGAAAACAGGAAGATTTTTGCTTGCTTGGCATTATATGTCTCTTAGTGTCTCGCTCTTTCTTCTCTTTTTATTTGCCGAGTCACCTCAAAGCCAGATAATCTGATTTGTCTTCCTTGTTCCTTCTAGAATTGATATGAAAACATTACAATCCATTCATCTCAAATCTTTATTTCTGTGTCTCACTTGGTTCCAAAGTCCTGGGATATATTAATTTCAGGAATGGCTAAAATACGGCAGGAACATAAACTGTATCCGGCCATTTGAGAGAGATCAAAGGGCGAGAAATCTTCGTGAGGACCAATGTCATCCTTCGCAATCCTTTTCAAACAGTCCAGGACGCATTCCTTCTGTTTACGTAAAGTCTCACGAGACAACTGCTAAGATGCTATCACTGGTTGGAGTGGACGGCTTAAGGCTCTCTAAATTAGAAATGACATGACCTCATCAGTGAGCATTGTGTGCCAGCTTTGTGTACATCAGGAAGAAAATAAAGCTGACGTTGATGGAATAGAGCATTCGCATCTGTGAATTATTGTATTAACTGCATTTCCTCTGCTACATCCAGTAGTAACCACTGGCTGGCGAGAATCGTGGTCCGTTGGCAAAACTATGGGGCTGCACAGAGGAATTGTTTGCTTCTGTATACACTGGGAGACGCTCTGCATGCTAAGACAAGACAAAGGAGGAGGAGAAGGAAAAGCAGAGGACGAGGAGGAGGAGGATGAAGACAGCTTCTGCTCAAAATCCTCTGTGGCCTCTCACAGCCAACCGAGGGCCGCTGGAAAGGACCTCAATCTCCCTCCCACTCAAGCTGCACCAGTTGGCATCTATGCAGCAATTCCTTTTATCTCTGGTGCTTCATTGACTAGACAGGTCTGCATGGTTGGCCCCGCGCTTGCCTGTAATTTAACTGTGATGTGAACTGCTGACTGGCTTTGGCCGGGCGACTTGTGCTGGATAGGCTTTTTGCTTGAATCTCGACATGGTCTGAATACTAAGTGGCACAGTCCGAGCGCATTTTGCCTTCCAGACACAAATAAGAGAGGTGGGTCAGGCATTCTGCAGAACTAAGGGCACTTCTGCGGGGAGCCCTTTCTCCCAGGTACGAGAGAACTCAGCTAAGAGAGTCCCAGTGAGTTGTAACGGGGAAGGAAGACAGTATTTTAATTCACGTGATCTTCTAATAGTAATCACAAGGCTCTCCCCTGGGCAACAGTAAAAGCTATTTTTAACAGGGGCATAGAGGCTGGAACCTCCCCCTACTAAGAGGTAAGTGGTTGCCTCTTAAGTGCCAGCTTTGGGAGATGGGCTTATTCTGGGGTATAGTGGATTCACCTCTAGACTGGGATTCGGCCATCACTTGAGCATTTCTCTTTGTGGTACCGCCCCCCAGGGCCCCCAGATGTATCACAGATCGCAGTTCGTGTAAATATTCAGGGGGGTGTAGGCGTACAGATTGTGAAGGGGGATTCTGCCAGGGAAGTTGGGAAAGCAGCTTGTGTCTCCCCCTGGGGCTGAGAGCAGCTCCTCTCCTCCGTGAGCTCCTCGCCGGCAGCGTGGTGCCAGGAATGCGGCCGCGGTGCCAGCATCCCTCCTTGGGAGACTGAACGTGTCACTGCAGCAACGTGCCCAGCCAGCGCTGGCCTGCGCCCGGCATCCTGAGTTTGCAAATTTCGATCCCCCAGCCGCCGCACTGCTCCGTTACTGCTGCCAGGACAGGAAGCACCAGGGGCCTGGCGATGCCAGGATGCCGGGCGCTGGGAGCAGGGCCCTGCCCGGGTGCATCGGGAAGCACCTGTCAGAATCTCATTCGGAACCCACAGCTTCCAGCTGCGGCCTCTGGAGGCGCCCTGGGGATGGCATCTCGGGAATCCAGCTCATGGAAGGTGCAGGGGGGTCACACGGTTAACCCGCCTGTCCCTCTGGAGTCCTGCTCTGGAAGAAGAATATTCTGGGTGAGAAGGAGGCCAAGTCTGGGTCCAAAGTGCCCACCCACCTGAACAGGAAAGCCCCTTCTGGACCTCACCTCCCACGTTTCATCACGGGGACCTCAGCATCAGGCCTTCCCAGCACTCTCCTTAAATCCTCCACCTGCAAGTGTCCCCTTTCTGCACCAATAATGGGAAAGCAGCCTGCGTTTACTGGGAATCATGCAATGACCTCTCTACCTAACCTTCTGACAATTAAAAACACTTTTCTAAGGTTTCGGTTTTCGAGTCTGAGACCCTGGGTGGCTCTACTCCTGAGTGTCCCTGGCTTTAAACTGCACAGTTCTCAAGCCCCAGGCCTTCCTGCCTGCGTACCCTCCGCCAGTCCTCACCCCAGCTGGGCAGATGTGGGTGGTGAAAACATTCTGAGTCCTAATACTAATCACGAGTTAGGTTTCCCATAAGAGCGATAAAAGGATAAAGATTTCCTTCTAAGAATTCTTGAAAGGATTACTCAGAGATTATTACTATTTTTCTTTTGGAAAGTTTGAATTATGGTTTTAGGAAAAGGGCCAAGGAAGGGGAAAAGTGATGGGAAAATGAGAAATGTCTTCAGTCACTAAAGAGGGTTTCAGAGGCTTTCTAGGTATGCACTGCTGGGTAGACAAATAGCACGCTTTACTGAAGCCGGGTTTTCTCCTGCGAGTGCATGTGACCCCCGACTCTATGGTGAAGCCCGTTAATGGGGAAACACTACCCCCCCAGGGTGTCGTCTGTATGGGCAGCTACCGTGCCAACCCCCTCACAGCTTCTGGGCATTCTTGAGTTATTAGGAAGGGGGATTTTAGGTAACGGTGTCTTTTTAATCTCCTTCCAAGAGGATCTACCCCCGCCTGAATGCGTACATTAATAATGGAGAAACTCAATACCTGACATCATAAACTGGAGTGCGAAATGATGTTGGTGAACATAATTTTCACCTGCGAAAATATGTTTCTCTGGATCTTTGGTTTATTCCTCACCAGGCGTGAATAGCTATCCCCATGGAACACGCTGCAAACGATCACCATGCTGCTATCCAGGAATTGCCCTCCCTCTTCCCCAGAAAAGAACAGATTTTTTTTTTTTCTCAGAGTATTAGAAAGCGGATTTGGATATAAAAATATACAGTGATGGATCTGGGAGGGGCCCTTGAGTTTGCGTCTGTGTTTCTGAGCGATTCCACACAATTCACCCTGTCACCATGCCGGCTCACTTGAGGTGTTCACATCAAGTAAATATATGAAACGCCTCATAGGGTGCATAGCCTCTTATTTGGTAAAAGCATTTTCAGAAATCTCTTCACAGGACATAATCTGGAAAGACATCAAACGTGTATGCAAAAAAGAAATATTGCCAGAAGCTCTATATTATTGGGGAAGGGGGAAGGAAAGAAGGCAGACAGGGAGAAAACAAGAAGGGAAAATTGTTGAGGAATATTATTCAGCCATTAAAAAGCATGTTCCACAAAGGATTTTTTATAACAAAGGAAGAAAGCTTATGATAAATAAGCAAAAACTCAGCACATAAAACTCTATACACAGGATATTCTCAGTTTTTATTCATACAATGGGAGCAGGAAGGAAACATTAACAAGTGTTTATCTCTGGGTAGTGAGGTTGTATCTGTATTATTATTATTATTTCTGCATTTTTCAAAATTTGTACAATGGACAAGTTTTCCTTTGTAATCAGATACAAGTTATTTTGAAAAGCACTATCCACCTATATATGAAGCAGCAGATCAATACCTTTCTGCCCAGCTAACAATTTTATATTTCCTGGTCAGAGAACACTATCTTTTATGATGTTTTACTTGGAAATAAATCAAAGGCTTCATCTTTTTTTTTTTTTTAAACAACTGCATCAATGAGTTTCTGTGTGACACATTTTCTCTTTGTACTAGGAAGTCAAAATGAATCGGATTGGATATAATACTTTCTGAAATTATGGTAGTGATACTTGCCATTTTGCACAGTAATTTCCATGTCACAATACACTCCTAGATTATTACTGAGCGGAATCTTTCCCAAGATCCTGGGAGGGCAGTTGTCAGCTGGCACCATCCCAGAAGGGAGACCAGAGGAGGCCAAGCACCGGAGAAAGGCACATGCACAAATAACTAGTAACCTTTCCGCACTGCCTACTTTGGGGCAGCTTTGACCCCAATATTTGCTCGTTACTCCCTTTCACACATATTTTTTTGCAGGTGGGAAATGGGTATGACTTATTATTTTAGAATTAGTCATTAACAACATGTAATTCACCTTTTCAACTGGTCACTGTTGCTAGAAAAATGCCACATCAACTAATACATCATTGATTTTTTTTTCTCCATGGGTGCTTAGCACCATAGAAACAAACATCTTGGTGTGTGCAAAGGTGTGTGTGCCTGTGTGCATGTCAGGGAAAGAGAGAGACAGAGAGGGCCCTTGGCCATCAGGGAGTCACATCACTGGGCAGTTTCAGTGGCATTGATGGTGGCCTCAGATTGGGCTTCCTCCCAGGGCTGTCCTGGTCCCTCCCTCTCAGGCTGATGCTCAGGGACCACATGGCTAGAACCCAAGCCCAGCCTGGACACAGAAATAGGAGTGGTGCTGACAGGTGGCTGTCATTTTGTTCTCTTCCTGGTGCCTGCATCTCAGGCCTCAAGACAGGTGGCTCCAGAGGCAGAGCCCACATCCTCAAGATGGGCAGGTGGGAGGGCAGGACCCTCTCACGGCCCCTGGGATGGAGCCAGCTGGGTGCAGCCCCCCAGGACAGAGCAGGCAAAGGCTAAATTCAGGTCAGGGACCAAGCTGGGGGCCCTGCACAGAAGCCCTTTGCATTTTCAGAGGGACAGAGAAGCTGGGCTGTGACCTGGCTTCCTGTGGTCACATACCAATGTCTATGGAAGTCCTTCCAAATCCGAACAAAATTTTAAAGTTTACACCATCAACAGAATACCGCTTTGTTTATTACATTGTCATAATTCCCCTTTAACGTTTGCTTCTAGGTGTATAAAGTAATTTTTCCTTCATTAAAATAATGCCAAATACTTTTCCCAAAGAGAGACTTTTTCCCTATATACATACATACATATATATGTTTTCTTCTTATGTGCACACTGTGGACCAGGAGCAGGACCGCAGACATGAGTTTTGCTCTGCGGCTCATTCTCATTTGTTATAACACTTCCCCAAATTCACTTTTTCCTCTACTCTAGTCATACTTTCCACACACTCCGCAAGACTCACTTCTGATCCACAGCAAGACCACTTTCCTGCTTGCCGTGTGTTCGTGCGGATTCGGGCCACCTGGGAGATGCTGGTAACTCTGCTCACGGGAGCCGGAGGCTAGCACTTCAGTGGGATTCCCGCCGCCCAGCAGCAAGCTCCTTCACTGACCTTATCACCCAAACTCAAGTTCCAGCTGTGAGGGGTCACTGCCCACCGAGCTTCAATCAAGCATGATCCCAGGGTGCAGGCGTGACAGACGGCTGGGCCCCCCGACAGGACTGGGGGGGCATGGTGCTAAAAGACCAGCCAGCTTTGCAAAGCAGCTCTGGATCTTCTTAAGCCAAACCATCCCTCCAGCAGCCTGCTCCACTGACAGTCAGCGGGCCAGCAAACATCTCACCTCTCTTGGGACAAACAATTACTGCAAGCACCGCCTTTTGTTTGACATCACTGTCCACCTCAAAGGCCCACACGGTGTTACTCATGTGCTTGTCCACAGACTTCCAGATCGTTCTCCTCCAGGAAGTTCCAAAGCCATATGGTCCACCTGACGGCTTTCCCGTGGGGCTCCTCTGATTAAAGTGTAAGAAGGATTTCTATACATATCATAGGTAACCCGTTCTCAAATAGTCAGAGTGCGGGAAAACTCATAAAGCTAATCTCGCATGTTAAAATTTCCATCTTTAAGCTTCTGTAATGCTCCAGGCCCATCAGAATGAATACCAATAATTTGACTGCAGCTGTGGAAAAGGTATGATTAATGGTTAGATAACACAATAATACGTATGAGGGTGAACAGTCCCAGGAAATAAGGCATGACAAAAGTGAAGAAAGAAAATCTTCATGGAAAGGCTTTTACTGGAGTAAAAAGAAATATTAAGTGGTTCTGGAGTAAAAAGAAATATTAAATGGTAATAATTCACAGGGATCTTCACTGACTGTGTGAGGGAGTACGAGGGTGGCAGGGGTCATGGCTGGTCAAGACCATTGGAAGGAGAGAAACAGATAATAAACGTCCAGCAGGTAGCAGACAGTTTCCTGCTGCTGCGTAGCAAGTCACCCCAAACATAGGGACTCAGGGTGGCACACATTTATCAGCTCGGGGTCTGCAGGTCAGAAGTCTGGCCTGGCAAGGGGGCTGGGGTCTCTGCTCAGTGTATCACAAGATGGGAATTAAGTGTTGGCAGGGCTGCATCCTCATCTTATCCCTGTGTCCTTGTCACAGCTCGCACCACTGTGGCAGAACTGAGTTTCCTGCAGCTGCAGGACTGCCATCCCCATTTCCCTGCTGGTTACCAGCTGGCAAGGGCTCTCAGATCCCAGTGGCCACCCGCCCTCCTTGTCATGTGTCCCCCTCCAGCTTCACAGCCAGCAACAGAGACTCTCCCTCACCTCGAATTCTTCTCCTGCTTCAAAACTCTTCAGGAAGAGGAGGGTATAGCTCAGTGGTAGAGTGTTTGCTTAGCATGTACGAGATCTTGGGTCAATCCCGAGTATCGCCAAAAAAAAAAAAAAAAACAGGAAAAGCTGAGTCTGTTGTAAGGGTTCATCTGATTAGGCCAGGTCACCTAAGATAACCTCCCTTTCTTGAGGTCACTAATCTGGCAACTTAATTAAATCTGCAAAATCCCTGGAGGGCAGCACCTAGATGAATGGGTGATGGAGAAACTGTGAGAAATTGTGTGTAATCTTGGGATTCTGCCCACCATGCAGACCTAACTCTGGATGGACACAGGGCACCCGGGAACTGCAGTACAGACCCAGGCAGGAAGGATGGTCCCCTTCCATCTCCTGAGATGGCTAGTGAGATCCAGGGTAAGATGAAGGGCAGCCATGGGAAACCCCAGTGATGCTGGAGGCTATTTCAATGTTCTCATGTCCCACTGGTTGTTGGGTTAGGACCCCTGAGCTGATCAATGGTCCTCACTTGCAGTGGAAGGAAAGTGGGGTTCTGGAATGAACCATGCTCTCCTGATGGAAGCAAAAACAGAAATTCCAAGATTGTCCAAAACATATGTCTAGAGACAGAAAACTGATAGCTTAATGCTGAAATAAATACATAAAAGCATGCAAGACGTGTGGTGTAAAATGATGGTCAAAATATATATCGTTTTCATGGAAAATGTTTGGAGTTTGAGTTCTCATTTATGAGGAATCTCACTTTATAATTAAGATTTATTGGCATGGAAGATTAAAAAATCCTTCACATGGGAAAATATCTCTATGATTTAACTCCGATTATGAAATCCAAAGATACATTTTAAATAGAAGTAAAGGAACACCCCCTCCCCCTTAAAACAACTATGCTCGGAGGTAATGGAGTCTTCCAGCATCAAACTTGCAAAGTTCAGTATTTATAGAAAAATTCACATGCCTTTAATTACAATAAATTCAGTTCCCAAGTAAAACGGTGCCATCTGGAAGATATTAACATCATTTACAACTTGTTCGCTTCCCTCTTTCATAGAAAATTTTTACTTCTTGCCAACTTTCCACTGTTCTCAGGGGGGAAAAAAAAGAAAGACTTTCATGGACTGTCTCAGGATGGGTTTATAGAGCTGGTCAAGCCATCAAAAAGTGACAAAGGGACATTTTGGGCACATTTACTCCCTTCTTATTTACTTTAAACCCTTATATCTTTAAGTTTTGTATTTCATTCATTTTAAATAAAGGCTGTCATCTCTGCTCCTCTTCTCTCAGGCTTCTAAAAGGGATGTCTTGTTTTGAAGCTAACTGAGTTCCCAAGGTCCAGTGGAGGGAGAGCTGGGCTCGGGTGATCTCTGAGCCTCAGGATTCACTCCTGCACCTCTGACTGATGGAGAAGTGCCACCATCTCTGACCTCCCACAAAGCCTCAAAGGGACAGTGGGGCAGGGGCTGCCACCTGCCTGGCCGTCAGACAAATCAACCCAAGTGGGACATCTGATCTGAGTCTCTCACATTCTGTCAGTGACGAGCTGACAGCCTTGGGTGGGCCACTAGTTAACACCTGCGAGCCTCAGCTACTCACCTGCATAATGGACAAGAGGATAAGGAACTTGCAGGATGGTAGGGAGGACTCAGTGAAGTAATTAATACATGTTGACGTCCCTTCCCAAGGGAGGCTGGAACGCAGGCGAAGCCAAGAGACATGCACAGAAAACCCAGTGGAACACAGTTTTGTTTTCCAAAAAGGTGTACTGACTACCCAGTTCAAGACAGACTGTAGTTTAGGGAGTGCAGGTGGGGTAGCTACCGTCACTGCTCCGGGGCATCTACAGGTAGAGGATGACTGACTCACAGAGCAGGACACCTGATGCTCTGTAAATACTATTTGGAATGACGGTAGGCCTTGCCCTGCTATGACCACCAAAAATCAATCAATTAAAGCCATAGGAATGGAGTTAAAGAAATCAATTTATATATACTACAATACTTTTTTTTAAAAAAGAAATCACTAAATCCTTTAAGTGTTTCCATTGATGTAGCCAACCGATTTAACAATCTGCAGTTGGATTAGTGCCATCAGCATGCAGTGCTGAATTTGCTCAAAAAGACCCCTTAATTGGTGCGGGGGAGGCACCGGGGCATAACTTCCGGTTCTGGGAAGGCAGTGCCTGCCTGGTGGCATAGCAAGACCACAATCTGCAAGTTTCCTTCTTAATTCTTTGGAAAAAGAAATAGAGCTGTAATTCTGTTTTGGACTAGAGGACCTAACGTGCTAATTTGAAGAGTTTAAAAAAAGCCTCCTGATTAATTAGTCATTATTCAGTGGGGATCTAGGTCGTTTGCTAATCAGAGCTGCAGGAACTAATGTTGGCAAATACTCATTTTTTAAAGGCTTTTTCTTTCTTTCTTTCTTTTCAGTAATTACAGGAGAAGCTTCTCAGCATCAGGTAGGTGGGCTTAATCATTCTGGAGTGGGGAAGTCCCTTGTGCTGTAAGAACCACTCATCGTTTCTGGAAAAGCAGAAAGCAAAAAATGCTGAAGGAAAATAGGTCTGGTGACAGATTAGATGACTCTTCCTTTTAGTGACGCTAATTTGAAAGAAAGGGCCAGCCGAATTTGGGGATGGGGAGTTGGCAGTGACCCAAGTCAACTGTGCTGTTCCGTTCTGTTCAGCAGACCCTAAAGGCTTACTTACAGTACAAACCACTAAGCCAACCACAGCCAAGAAACATGGAGCTTTGAGATGTGGACCTGATGCATTTATGACACTAAAATGAAACACACATGAGAAAAACAGATCATGTCATGGAGGGACTTTCTTTTCCTTAGTTCCTCGTGTTTACTGAAAGCAGCATACTGTTTGCTGCAAGTCATCTTCAGAGTCTGAAGTGTTCCTGCTTAGGGTATTTGTTGTTTTTCATTTTGTTTTCATTATTTAAAGTGCTATTAAGTAAGAAAGCAGGTGTATCATTTGCAGACAACTGGACCACCAGCAGCCTCACCAGCCTAGAACGTATTCTGTAACCCCATGCCAATTTGTGATACAGGGAATAATTGATAGAATGAGAAATAGATTGTGGACATAAAATACTTCAACTATCAACTAGGTTTTTTTTTTTTCCTATGTCACAGCATACAAACTGGTTAAAAAACAAAATGTGCAGGGCATCCCTGGTTATTAGCCTAAACGTGAGTTTCCATGATTTTTTCCTTGTCACTGACTTGCCTTACAGACTGCATAATTAATTGGCAACTATTTTTTTGTGAGCAGCAAGCTCGTGGAGATGAGGAAGGATTTTAATGACCTAGGTGGCCTCATGATTTATACAGACCCTGAGGAGGAATCACGTGTTTAGAAGAAAGGAAAGCAGTGGCCATAAACTTCACCGGTCGCCCAAGAGGAGGGGCGCCATCTCTAAGTTTAACAACATGACCCCAGGGAGGGTCAGCGCGCAGAAAGGGCTCTGTGGTCAGATCGTGGATTCAACCCAACCGGGAGCTCACACAGCCCTCATCCTACCACCGGAAGCACTCCCCCACCCCAAGATACCTTCGTGGCAAGCTTAAGAGAAAGGAAAAGGGAGTCCCGTCAAGTTAGTGAAAATAAAATGTCGCATAAAGGGACAACCCCCAAACGCATGCCTCCTCAGCACCGCACGAGCTGGAGACAGGGCTCAGAGTCGCCCTTGATAATACTACCGACTCAGCTGTGAAAACAAGACGGAGAGACATGGCTGGGCTTTGCCTTCCCGGCTCTGACTAATTATCGCACCAGGAAAGGAGATTTTTTTTTCCCCCACTAAAAACCAGAAAACATAAAATGATTTAACCTTTCACTCTCTAAACAGCCTGATTTCTTTGAATGCTCTTAATGTGGAGGCCTGAAGTTCATGCACTTTATCTGTGGAGACGAGTTCACTAAGGGGGGAGGGTATAGCTCAAGGGCAGAGCAAATGCTTAGCTCTTGGTTCAATCCCCAGGACCTCCATTTAGGAAAAAAAGGTCATTAAGAGAACTGATGCTGTAAAGTCACAGGGAGACAGAGGAACGAGGTGCTTTTCCAGCATCTGAAGTCTTGGTTTGGGGGCGAATTCATGCTCAGTCACAACTATTCAATAAAACAGATCCTCTGATCTAAATTTAAAATGCTGATTTTAAATATTGATCGATACTGATTTAAAATATTGTAGGTTCTCGAAACTGTCATATTACTTCAGAAATAGCCCGTATTCCAGATACCTCATTAACTCTGACTGCTTTTTCCTCTTGTAATGGTGCTTTATCTGTATCACATTATTACTGCTTTCATCACTTTCCAATCTGTTGTTTGCTCTTTTATTTTTTTAAAAGTAGGAAATCATAGAAAATTGGTTCTAAAATGTGTCCCTCAGAATACCAGTGCGAGGAATGCTTCATGAAAAAAAAATTCCCCCCCCTCCCAAAATTTGGGGGCTCCATTTGGGGACTCTGCACATCATCATGTTCTTTTTGTGAATATCCAGAATTTCTATCAGTATAAAGGCTCTGAGAAGTCCCGCAGATTTAACCTTGATTTAACTTGGTTTAACCCAAAGAATGCCAATCTTGTTGATCAGAAGACCCTTTTATTACCCAACACACATGGAACTAGAGTTGGTCAGAAAGTATTTTCTATGTGCTGTTTTGAAAAGTCACTCACTTGGCACTTGCCACAGGTCAGAAATAATAAAAAAATCCAGGGAGGGAATCAACTTTGCAAATGATGACACAAATTTGACAAGCTGGAGATAAATTTGACGACCTGATTCCTTTTTCCATTCTGCCCTACATGTTAGAAATGTGATTTGAATCAGTGCTTCGGAGAACTGCCTCAGCGGCTGTTTCTGGCTAACCGAGCATGGTGCTGACGTGTAAGACGGTGCCTGTACTTGGTACAGGGGGCCCAATCCAGGCTGGAAAATGCGCTTGGCACAGTGGACTTTTGAAGGCAGGACGCAGGAACGCCCTGGTTCTACTACCGACCTTATGTTGAGGTGAACACCGCGAAGAGATCTAACAAAAGTTCACAGTGGGAAGAGACCTAAGGGATAACAAACCAATATTGCATTTCACAGATGAGAAAACTGAAGCCGGAACACTTAGGGACCCGGACAGTTCCAGTTCAGGTAGTAGAAGAACCAGAACTTTCTACTGCATGATTAGGAATGATGTACCGCTGCATCTCACTGTTTAGGGGATGATGAAAAGGGTCCTTATGGTCATCTGGGTCTCCTTTTAATCTGGGATTTCCACCAAGAGATTGCTCAGGCTTGTTCCAAAACCTACAGGAGGAGGAAGTGCACACAGTCCACACAGAGTGTCCAGCCCATCCTTGGTGCCTGGCGATGGTTTCAAGTCTCCCTGACTTGTCTCAGAGCCGGGCCCTCATAATATGTCTTCAGGATTCCATGCAGTTTCCACCCATTGACCCTAAGACCACATTCAGTTCCCCTTCCACAGACGAGGCCTCAGCTTTCTGAGCAAAACCTTCACGCCCCTAGTCTCTAACTTGTTAGGGTTTGTAAGAAGACAAAAATTTAAAGAATTAACTTATTAGATTGACACACACACACACACAACAAGCAGAACCCAGGGAAGTGTAGAAACCACTTCTCTAATTGCTCCAGGGTGGCTGAGACATGACTTTAGCAATCCAGGGATGGTGGACACTGCAAAAGCGTGGATGTGTTTCAAAATCTCTGTAGCTGTGTTTTGGGGACCTGGGGTGGTATCTGTGCCAGGAAGGGCAGGATGCAGGGCTCAGCTTCCAGTCTCCCCTCTTTCCAGAACCTTCTCTCCCTCCATTCCCACACGTCTAGCCTCTGCCCTTCTTACTGGTTTGGGACTATGTGGTCTAAGGGTAGGGTCTTTCCCTGGGGATGAAAAACCATCTCTGGGGAGTAAGGACCCAGGAAACATAAACAGGTGCAGAGCAGAAGGGAGGGCTGACCCAGGACCCCCTCCCCTCCCACCATGGATGGAGCCAGAGGTCAGAGGCATGCCTGGGTGACAGTTTAACATAGGCATTTTCCATATCAACTTGGAGGGTGGGCTTTCTGATGCCAAGGCAAAAATGTAATTAATTCTGCTGATTTTTTTTTTTTAACACAAACTAGGCACTCCAGCCAAGAATGCCAAATCCTGGACCGAGAACATTCCTATTTTTGTAACTGTTAATGTTCTATGTTGAATTTTCTCTTCCTCCCTCCCTCTTCACACTACTCTGCAGTTTCATGCCAACCTCAGGTCCCTTTAATGTTTGTGTGTGTGTGTGTCATACAGTAAGACCATTGCTGCGTCGTAAAAATGTCACCGATTCAGGACACTTCTCCTAACGACTATCATAGTTCTCCTTCCCAGACATGGACAAATTACCCATTTTCATTAATAAAACACGCACATAGCCTTCATAATGGTTTTCACCTTAAAACGGGCTTCTGTAAATTTGGAAGTCAAGTGGCCTTCCCACCAATCCCTTACTACCCAACTCCTGAATTACTCACGACGAACGTGCGCCCAGAAGCACGGGTTAACAACAGTCCCAACGCCACCGATGCAGAAGCCAGCCCTGGATAGGGGAGTCATTAAACAGAATAACTTCGACTTAAAGTTTTTCTCATTTTTCTCCTTTAAAGTCCAACGTCTTCAAAAATACGTCCTCCCTAATGTGTGACAGGCATGTCAAACACAGGCTGTGTAAATGTCTGAACAGGAATAATATAGATCTCATCAACAGGAATTTTCTGTGCAGATAGTAGGAGACCATTAGTAAAAGCTTTTATTTTTCCTTCCATCATGCTTTGCCATTAAGGAGGAAAGAATTCTTAGCATGTGTGAAATACCCATATGTATTATATCTCTCTATATATATACATAAAATCTTCAGTGAAAAAAGTAGTAATTGCTCATATTTGTATGTAAGCTTATAATAGCTCATAATTATACGTATAATCATAGATACGTAAATTTTGGTGAAGAAATAGTAATAGCTTAGATTTGCATATTACTCTTCTCCGAGCAGCTGAGAGAGCATTCCCGCTTGTCACTGTGGTGCAGGCTTGCGAAGGGAGCGTGGACAGGTAGCACCCATGACACGGGAGGGAAGCTGTGCTCACATCACTCCCAGAACAGCCGGTCAATGTTGTTAAACCACTGGTTTCACAGGGGATTCGTTATTGGATTCGCTAGTGAATCCACTGAATTAACTCTTGACTTGTTTGCCCAGAGTCACACAGAAGTGCCTGGAGTGGAGACTGGGGGTGCAGACAGAGGTGACCGCTCACCCGCGGGGTCTGGACCTCACTGTCCAGGACTAGAGGAGAACCGACAGCCTGGGCGCCTTGGAGAAGGTAAAAGAGACAGAAGCTGTGCCCGTGGATGGTGAGGAGGGTGATTTGAGGACATTGCTACAGCAGCGTGTCTTCCGTGGCCCCCGGAGCGTGCTGTCCCATTTCCTCTTCAGAGCTGTCTCGGGGAGGGTGTCGCCCCGGGGCCGCAAACAACACGCGGCATTCCCTTCTTGCTTGAAACCCAACTTTTAAAAAGCAGTCTTTAAATCTGGTTCAAATGACTTCTGATCATGGTCTCAAAAAAGGAAAAAGATAAAAGATGAATTCTAGGAAATACAGGGCAGGGTAAAATAGGAAATTAGAAAGGGTGACTTGGAGGTCAAATTCATGTCCAGGTATTTAGCAGCAGGGTTTTCGTTTTAAGGCACAAACTGAAAAAGCCATCACCTGGCCAGTCTCGCGGTCCCTGCTGCATCTCTGGCCAGTTACCCCCTGGGTTGTGTTGGCGCTACTGAAAGTCGAGGACAAGTGCCCAAATGTCCCTCGTGGAAAGGTAACTGCACAGAGTTGTTCTGACAGCTCTTCCTCGGAGCATCTCTTTTCTTTTTCCCGCCGGCCCATGTTCCATTCCTCCAAAGGCCAACTCTGGGTCCACTTCTGTGAAGCTTTTCTCAGACTCAGTCACCTGTCCACATTTCCTCCACCTGAACTGATGAAGCCCTGAGCCAGCACGGCCCGAGTAATTACCGCTTTGCCCAATATCGAGCTGGAAGTATTATTTCAAGTGTTACCAGGCCTCATTTATTTCCCTGGTAAGACCATACTTCTTGTCGGTAGAAAGTCTGTCTCTCTCTCTCTGTTTATCTTGGGTTTGTCTGAGAATCAGAAACAAAACCGATTTCCTTGGAAATACGTTCAGGCTTGTGGAGAAAATAAATAAATAAGAGAGAAACTAGCATGAACATCGCATAACCACTATTCTGTCTTCCTATTTTAGCCACGTTTACATGGAATCTTCTAGGCTGTTTCATAAACAGTTCTGAAAGAAAACAACTTACACTTTCGAAAAATTTTTTCTACAAATCACCTAGATGGCTTTGGGGAAAACGCAAGGCACGGCGTGTTCTGCTTTTGTTCCAATTACATTAACCCTTATTAAAATAGCCACCGTGACGACAATGTCTCCTTGCGAGAGCGCACCGAGTTCTTATGGGCACAGCCTCACCTGGACGTTCTAGGATTTGGGTGCCTGGCTCCCATTAGTGATAATAAGTATTGCATCTATAAATCCCTAGATGCTTCTGTCCATCCTACCTGCTTCAGTTTCCACAGGTGGGATGTCACGTCTAATGAGGTCGGTGTCCCCACGATTGCTGTTCAGGAAAACACTACGTTTAGATTTCCTCTTTTCTGCCGTCCCCGCGCGTGTTACGAGGTGGGAGATACTGACGCATTTCGAATCGTATGTTAAGAAGCTGTAATTCTTTACCTTCTAAAGAAATTTGCTCCACATAAAGTCTCAACCCAGTGGACATCAGTGTGTGTTAGAAACACAGACACGTGGTGAGTTTTCTCCCCGCTGCGTTCGCTCCCTGCTTCATCACCGGGGTCTGCGCCTTTCCACGAGGGGCAAGGATCACAGGCAGGCACAGGCTTTATTTTCACACCGATCTCCGGGTGCCCCACACACAATTCTGTCTCCTCTCTCTGGTGCACGAACAGAAAAACTCACCGCCATTTGTATTTGAGGTCAGTATCTGTGGAAGCCAACATTTTAGGCTGTTTCTTTCCTTCGTCATTTGAATTTCAAATTCTTATCCTCACGCTTTTCACCCTGCTTGAAATCCAGACCCTCAGGAGAATGGCGCGCTCTGCTCTAATAATCTCTGTCTGTTATACGGCTTAGAGATGTAAATGACAGGTTTTGTTCTTTTATTTCTCCTTCTTAGTATCAAACTTGCATTAAAATGGGATATACATTCAGCCGGCACTCTGAGCAAGGCTGTATGTGACGCCTGTGTGGGATACGTCTGTGTGTCTGTGTATTGGTTGTGGGTCAGCATAAATACAAAATCCTACAATCTTATCCAAGGCAGATTAATTTCCAAATAAAAAGTTTCCAAATCTGTGCTAATTGACACCAAACATTGCCACTTGAAGTTGATTTTGTGCCTCCCTTACCTAGAGGTTTTCCCATCCGTGGGAGCCACTGAGGCGGGAGCTGGGGATGAGTGAACCCAACCCCAGGCCTGACAGGTGATTAACTCTAGTCGCCAGGTGATCAGCCGTCCCCCCAGGGTCACAGCCTTGCCGGTCAGCAGCCTGCACCCAAACTCCTTCAGGAAAGGCAAGCAAACTTGAACATGCCATTTTTTTTTTTAAGGCACCCTTGGTGCGGTTACCACAGACCCTGTGTTATTCCCTGCACGCCTTCTCAGTGGAGTCCGATTTCCAGTTTTTGTTAAATTAGTTCCCTATCAGTCAACACTTGTTTAAAAACATGTCATAAGCCTCTGTGGCTGGTGCATGCTCCAATTACCTCTGATTATTGCATCAAGATGCACAAACGAGATACCCGCGTCACTCCTGTTTACTGCCAAACGCTATTGAAACAAACTGAAATTCAATTTCGGAACAGATGGCAATAACCCATCAAAACAGAGCAAGCGGGGGCTGGGCCCCGAGGTGAGCCGGGCCGTTGCTGAGCCAAGGCGGCCTCTCAGCTCGTCGTTTAAACACGGTCTCGTGGCCCGGCGCGCTGAATGCTTTCTTGGTCTTTCTTCTGGCGCTGAGTGTGCTCTGCCCTCTGGGGTGCCGTGTGTGGCGGGTATGGACTAAATACCACGCCTCCTTCTGCCAGCAGCACTTTTAGGAGGGGACAAACGACTGGGTGCTTTTATAAACAGTCATGCCGTAGGTGTCCGCAGAAAGCAACCTTTGTGTAGGGCTTTTAAAAACATTTGCTTTCTACACACAAACCATAAAACGGTCAAGTTCAAATTTTCAGCTATAATTTGGGCAGTAGGTCTCAGGCCCTTTGGTAGGCTGATGGGACATTTTTGTTGGCACAAATTAAGGGCCCAGGCTGACCGAATGCAATCTGGTTCCAAAAATTAATTTCACTTACATAATCCCCCCGAATATGCAGCCCCGCGGTTTGCATTTATTTTGTGATTCATTGCAGCTGGGTTAAACTAGAGGGTTAAGAATTTTACGCCCCAGCCAGCTCTGACTCCAGAACAGAAACATACACAAATTTCTCCCATCATCTGTTGCTTCAGGGCAAGGAAGAAGAAAGCCTCTGTAATCTGGAGACAAGACTTTTCCAGACAGCTGTGAATGACAGGAGCCACCATGCGTCCCTGAGAAGCGCGTCATGGCAGCCTGGGGCGCGGCCAGAAATCAGTGGCATGAAGAACGGGGACCAAATAGAAAAAACTCAAAGAGCCTGTGAATTCCGCTTACCATAAACATTTAAAATGTGGGCTACAGAGTGTTTCCTGGAAGCAGAAAATTAAATGGGGCTAGCATTTAGAAGAGTTGTAGGCTGTACCGTGTAGACAGAGTTACGTCCATCAGGTCTCAAGCTGGGGTGAAATGAACTGGTTCAATCTCTTAGTGTTAAATATGGAAACTGAGATGCAGAGAGGTTGAACTGGCCAAGTTAACGTCAGCACTGAATGACCCAGGTCTTCTGACCCCCTGCCTAGTCCTTTTCCATAGATGCTCCAAGTGTGCTTCCCCACTCGTGCTGCTTAACGATGAAGATCTTCTCCCCTGATTTCCTCTCTAATTTTCCGTGAAGAACAGAATTCTACCAACTCTTGATTGTGGACCATCTTGCTTCTCGAGCGTATTTTAATAAGCAAAGTGATATTAAACATCTTCCCTCGTAAAATTTTCATTTTCAAGGGTTCTGATGGACTTGGTGAATGCTTAATTACAAAAAAGGTAGATTTTCTATGTCTGTGTCTCATTTCTATGAGGCGGACGTTCACATGGAAACTCGAGGGGAAGGTGTCTGAACATTTTGGTGGGAATTGTAACATGAAAAAGCTTGAAAAGGCTCCGGGTTCATTTGTACAGCCTGATCCAGGTCAGGCAGGTGAGCAGGTCTGTGTCGGTCCAAAGGAAGAAAGTCCACAGCGTCCCTGGCAACTTTTTCCTGTATTTCACAACCCCTACTTTAATGAAAATTTTATGACACTGTTCCAATCATTCTTATTTTATTTTTAAACCATTTCTTCTCCTTTTGTTTCTAGCTTAATCAAAAGGCACAGATGAACATATACTTAAAAACCATAGGCTATTTTTAATCCCAGAATACTTAAATTCTCTATTTCTCTTCAGACAAGATAAGAAACGTTTATAATACACTAACTTTAACACAGTAATCTGGACAGGGACTGTTCCCAGCCTTTTCCTTCCCTGGAATATTTTTGGCCCAGTAAACTTCAATTCAAACATCTTTGGTGGATACCTTGGCACCCAGTACAGAGGGAAACAGAAACAAAGTGCTTCCTGAGAATTTTACAACCTGTTTGTACTATTACGTCTTTAAAAAGGTGATGGTGCATTGAATCACATACACAATTCATTTCATTGCACTAGAAACAAGGAAAGCCAGCATGAACTAGAATTGCAGAAGGGAATTTGGAGGGGATCTTCTCTGACCCCTAAAAGTCATGGATAAGGAAGGAGAGACCCTCGTAAGCGAGGTGGACCGCAGGTCACTCCACCCGCAGTCCGCAGCAGGGTGAGCGCTGAGTTCTGGGTTCTCTCTTCCAGATCCAGGCTTTGTCTGTTAAAACACCCCCACTTAGCACTCAGCAAAGGGGAGAAAACAGAAAACGTATTTATCATCTTTGAAAGAAGAATGCTCGACATCTACTAACAGCACTTGCACGCGTGCGCACACACACACACTCAGGATCTACACAGATGCCTTAAAGCACAGCTGGTCCGCACAACGAGGATGTGGTGCTGTTGTCACGCTGTGGACTTGTTTTTTGCACGCCCCTGTGAATGAATGAATTTCACGCATCCACATCCAATGTGTGTTCTTTTATCTGTTACAATCATAGTGCGGATAAAGTTCTTTCATCTGGCTGGTCAAAGAGGTCCCGGATACCAAACAAGGAAGCCCTTTAGCTCATGTTACTCTGGAAAAGTGCCAGGTGTTAGCAAGCCCGACTAAGCAGGACTGGTTTGTATAAAGTCAGAGTGGGGTTCGCAGCCTCAAGGGAAAATCAGCATTTCTATCCTTGTAAGACGTTGATTGCACACCTACTCTTACATGGAACGCTTTACATACTGGCAAGATTCCTGTGTATCTCAGATACTTCAGTGGGTGTTGGATTTGGGAGTAAGCTTTTAAAAAATATATATTTTATTTATTTATTTTTCATTTTTGTTTTGGGGGAGGTAATTAGGTTTGTTTGTTTATTTTAAGTTTATTTACTTATTTTTAAAATAGAGGTACTGGGGATTGAACCCAGGACCTCATGCATTCATGCACGGGCTCTACCACTGAGCTATAGCCTCCCCTTCTCTGACTTCTTAAGAGGGTATCACTCCCTTTCCTGGGGCTTAGCCTTTTTACATAATAATGCTTCAGGAAAACCCATTTCTAGTCACTGTGCTGGGAGACACAAGGGGCTAGAAGAGTATCCGAAAATTAATGAGGGAGAAAAGAAGTAACACGCTCTTCTTGTGAGTGCCTGATGGGTTCCCCCCACGTATGTGCACCTGGGAGAGAACCAGCAGCTTGGCATATCTGAGCAGTAATAACAACATCCAACTCGGATGATCGCCTTGATGCCACAGCTGCCAACCCGCTAGGCTGCCCGTGTCAGCGCCAGCAGCTGTGACGGCCACAGCGACGGCCAAGAAACCAGGACCCCGGGTCTCACTTGGACTCTGCTGCTGAGCAGCTGGGAGATGCCGGGTGAGTCACCGCACCTCTCTGGGCCTTTGTTTCCTCCTTCACAACCTAAGGGGGTTGCCCGAGATGACCTCTAAGGCCCTTTCCATGCACATCACACGCGGATTCACAACCAGCCACATTGTCTCTGGCTGCCAACACAGCCTCTGCCTTGTCCTGACACCATCTCTGACGTGTCAGATGTGGGAGGTGGGTCTCAGGGCGGCGAATCGCCGAGTGTCAAACAGTTCTAAAACAATTTACAAATTGTAGGTTTTCATTCGGAGGATTATCTTTCAAAGAAGCGCAACACAAACAGATCCTCCAGCACCGCCACACCAGGTGCCCTGACACGCACTTCTGCAGGCACACGAGCATTGGTGTGTCTGATGAAATGCATGCCAAGCACAGGCCACAGGAAAGCCTGGCTCCCCACACAAACACACAAGAGGAGGGAGAGATGATGCATCCCTTGGCGACCCGGGAGTAACACAGAACCGAACTCTAAAGACACCAGCATCCCGGCCACTGGCACCGTGGTCTACTCATTGGGAAACCAAGAAGCAGTAGTTCGCCTGTGGCAGCTCCAGACATAATTTGTATCAGAGGCAGTGGAGAACCTTTCATTTAAAGCTTTTTTTTAACATAATATTTTTGGGTACCCCATTAAATTAATCCACCATTAACAGACCATTAGTTTAAGCTATCAGTGGCTAAAACAAATTAAACAATAAAAAACTGAAAAACCAGCAAAGCCCATGAACGTGGCTAAAAGAGTTGTCCATCATGCTGAAACTCAGGGAAATTAAGTTAATAACAAATAAAGCATAAAACACATCCTACCATCATTATGTAACCCAATAAAAGGGATTTTGTTTCTACCAAATGCCACCATTCATCTCATCAAGTTGAGGCTGTGATCTGGGTGTCTGGGTTTCAGAGTTTTGCTGGGATCAACGTGTGAACCTGCTTATTTATTCCAGGGGGACGTTGAGCATAGATAAGGTATGAATACATCGGGGGCATATCTATAATAAGTAAGATTATAATAAAAAAATAACTTTCAATGCAAAAGGTCCAAGGACATGCTTTTCTGTAAAAGGGGGTCAGCATATTCTTAAGTTTGAGAAACACTTTTCTTTCAGCCATGTCCTCAGGCAGGAACGCGCAGACAGGAAGTTCTGTTTGAAGCCAGCCTGCCTTGCGGCCCACTGACCTCTCCAATGAGTCTGATTATTCTGGAACTCTTGGTCTCCTTTTCCTCTTAGTGACTCTAAGTGGACTCGTGAAAAAAGGCTCTTTTCATCTTAATCCTTCTCCTCATACCCCAGCCAGCCCGGAGCCATCTGGAAATCTCAGAACCAGAAGGACGAGATGTTTCCAGAGCCTTAGGGACATCCTGGATGCGGACAGGAGAGCTGGGAGGGCCGATCGCGGGCAGGAACGGCCCCTGCACCCTGGGGAGGCACACAGGGCCCTCCCTGCTGTAGAGCTGGAGGGGTGGGGAGGTTGGGGCCCAAGGCTGCTTCAGGCCCGGCGGGGAGTGCCCTGGAAGGGACGGGGCCACCAGAGCCCAGAGGGAATGAGCATCTCAGCCCTCCTAATCCAATGCAAACAAAGACAAGTCACTCAGCACAGCTTCAAACACTCTACAAATTGATTGTAAATCACAAACTGGAGGCCCACACAAACCGGAGCACAAACGCCCAACGCTGCTGTCTGTGGTGATGCCACACGAGGCGGGGTAAGCTGAGCGCAGGCACGGGTCGTGTGTCACCACAGTGCAGCGCACTTGGACGGGGTGACCATTTCATTTGCAACCTGAGTGAACGGTTTTCTCCGAGGGTGTTTTTAGAAGCTGTTTGCTGTGAGTTTCTCAGTTTCTCTAGATTGAGATCAAACATAAACAAGGACGCTGGAATATTGCTGGGGCCTCTGCAAACTCTCCTTCTGATCTGACATCCCATGGAGTCAAAGTGCATCTTGTTCTAAGGAAACCACTTTTCCTTCCAACACTTCGGGGCTTAAAGTAGGATTAACTCTCCTAAATTATACAGGCCCTGTGGGACAGGGAGAGGTGGGGAAACGGAGCCCCACCCTCCGGGTGATTTGGGGGGATCCCACAGTCAGATGCGCTATGGCCGGGCCTCATGGCCCTGGAAAACCAGACTCTTGGACGCTGCTCTAAGAGAAAATTCCCGAGTGTTACATTAGCCTTGAAAACAAGTCCCATATTTTTCTGTTAATAATACACTTATCAACTTCACTTCATAGGCAAAATCCATTTTCCTGTTAATCGCACACAATTTGGCAGGCACAAAATACACACACTTCTACGCAGCCAGCAAGGTTTTCAAGATCCTGGGATCCCCTGGGAATTTCTGTTCTCAGTTGGTGAAAGAGAACTTACAGGAGAGCCCACTGTCAGCACTGGGCCCGGGAGCAGCGGGTGACGTCACAGTCACCTCGTCTCTATCCCAGGTGGCCAGGACTCAGCTGCCGGGCACTCAGAGACACAGGTGGGCCTCCCGTGGGCCTGCTCCTCTGGGTCTCACCCCCACCCCAGCCTGCAGTGCGTCACGGTTCCGAAAGAGCTGTGTGCACACAGCCACCCCCACTTCTCTGTGCACCATCCACGCCTTCTGCATGGCCACGCCTGATTCCGAGAAACGCCTGGTGACTTTTCAACCCGGCAGTAGAAGGGCCCACTTCACAATGCAGCCTGAATTCCTAAGATCCCAAGCGCTCTTCACCTCCTGCGCAGGAAGTAACCACACTGGTACTAGCCGTGCAAACGGGGACTCCATCACCTCCGTGTGGCTGGTCGGGGAACATGAGGTCCCGTCGCTGAGCTGACCCAGGGTCACCCAGGCCACGTGGTGCTTTGGCATCGGGAGGGTATGGCATTAAGCCTGCCACCTCAAGTCCTGTCCTCTTAGGCGGATCTTATAAACTTTTTATACTTGGCTTCCTCTTTGGTCAAATGGGAAGGATGATGCCTTGCTTGCCCTGTGCTTGTGAGGCTTAAAGATCACAGCCACCCACCACCAGGAACATGACACCAAGGAGTTACAGGCCTAGGCTGGCAGGTTTCCAGGATGTAAATTCCATATTTTTCCCACAATTCAAAATACTCCTTCCACCAGCAGCCCGCCACGACTGTAACCTCCGCCACCCATTCTTCATAACCATCCACTTGTGCCCAGAACTTAACCAGGTACCCCACCCCCACTCCGACCCCCATCACATTTTCTCCACCAATAACCCCAAAAGGCACTGTTTTTAGGTTCACTTTGCAGCTGAGAGCAAGGAGGCTTAGTGAGTTTGCCCCGGGTGTGGATGCAGAGCCGGTGGGTCTGGCTTGTGGGCTGGGAGGTGCCAGGCGCTGGTTTGAAAAACGAGCAGGGCATTTGGTGCAGATCCCAACTCCACCTGCGGGATTTCACCAGCCACTGCCACACACAAAACTGTTCCTCTCCTGTCATGCCTGATTTCTGAGCCATTTTCTTAAAGGTTCACTAACATCTAGGTCATGCTTAGCGAACAGCGTGGAGAAAAAGCATTGTGAGTAGCAACTGAAACGTACACGCTCTTATCTTCAATCTCCTAATGATTAGTTTTAGAATGATTAATTCCACAGGATCGCAAGGCCTCTCCCAAGTTCACTTTCACATGGAAAATAGTAATATTGTCTTTTCTCCCAAACAGACTGAGCCCAGAGGCTTCACGTCAAAAAAACATTTCGGATTTCTCCCAGGCAGAGAATAACTTGACAAGGGAAACAGAACTGAAGAAAAGATGGGCTAACGGCTTTCTTACGCCCAACACGTACACGACTTAGACATATCTGAGAGCCACTAACTCCTCCCCGCCCAGCACAAACCTTTCCAATTATACTTTTAATCAAGAATTCCTTCTTCTGGTGTTACTTCCTGCCCTTCTGGGTTCTTATGATATTCGGTTTCCATCCTGGTCTCATCCTGTTTGGCCCCTTTGCGTAAAACCTAAGGAGCCTGGCCCAGGGCTTTCAAAGCCCCAGCGGTCTGTAAACAGGAAAGGTTTCCTCCGAGGTGGAGGGCCCCTCCTGGATCAAAAGGTAGCTCTTGGATAAGGCCTTCCCCCAAATTTCCAACCATTAGCACTTTGAGATCAGATGCTGTCCTGGAGGGCACCCGACTAGCCATCCACCGGCAGAGGTGCCGGGCATCCTGCCAGGAGTCCGAGGGCCACACGGAAACTGCAGGAAGAATCAGCTGCAGCTGTCTGTCTGTTAACGAGGAGGCAGGGCCTGGAGAAACATAACGATTTCCTCTGCGCCATGGTCCCAGCTGGTTAACAGCCACGGTGGGGTGGGAGGGGGGAGGCCGACTTCAGAGCACAAAAGGGGACCCAGGGGGCTGCATGAGGTGCCCTGGCAAACTTGGGGACCCCAGAGTTGGGAAAGAATGACTTGACACAAAAAAGGCTGCTTTTACCTCCATGGCTTGAACGTGGCAGAATTGCTTTTGAGACATGGGAGCAGAAGCCAATGATGCTAGTTGGAGACATCCTTCCACATAAAAGCCCTGCGTATGTTTTGTTTGAGAGTCAACTTAATTACTTTACAGCCACAGCTCCTATTTTCAAAGTAGGGGACATCTTTTTCCGAGGCAGCTCATCCTCCCCAGGTCATTTCATCAGAAGCTATTAAATTCAGGCAAAAATCTGTCCTCCACTGTCATGATAGTCTGCGTTCCTTCCTAGTTAATCAAGCCTGTTCTGTGACCCTCAGTATGTAAGAGTGAAGTGAGGGGGGAAGGATCTGTTTTCTTCTTACCAAGTTGGGCAAACAGATCAAAGTCTGTACCAAAACAGACGAACATTTAAAGAAGACCTGCATTGGTCTTATCTACAGAGCTGTTCTTTTTAATTACCCGGCAAGGAAAAGGGGCTGTTTTGAATTCTTATCACACCCTTCTCTGTAACTCTCAGCTGGCACTTACAGACTGCCTGGTTTCTTTGGCTCTTTCCTTATTTGGATAATCTTCACCTTCTGAAATAGCTTAGAAACTTAAACCCCAGAGGAGGATACTACAGTTCTGTGTGTCTCCTTCCGTACTCCGTAGGTACCAACAGGTCCATAACAACTTCAAGTTTAAACTCTACCTTCTTTCTTTCCAATTGACAGTGATCAGGACCCTCTTTGGTAATAATATGGAAGTGAGGTGAGGTGGTCAAAGTTGGTCAATGTGAAAGACTGTTGGGTTTCAGAATCTCTAAGTCAGACGGTGGTGGTTAATAAGAAAGAAATGTCGCAGAAAAGTGTGTTACAGCTCAGCTGCGACAGCAACTTGGATCCAGGCGAGAGATCAAGCAGCACTCAGAGAGTTGGAGAACTCAGGTTTATTACTCCAGCAGACCCAGAAGAGTTAACACTCCAAGTTCTGGACCCCGTCTGCAGGTTTACACAGGCTTTTATAGGCTGCCAGTTTACACTTTGCAACATCATATGCAAATAAGATATAACAAAAGTTGACTAATTAGGAACAAGCTTTGTAGAAATGGACCAATTAGAAGGGAGGGAAATAATCAATCACGAGTGAGAGAAATAACCAATTAGGAATGTGCTCCATGCAAATGAAGTACTAAAAAATGGACCCATCAGGAGTGAGCTCAGGGAACCAGTAGCATTTTAGGGGTCAGTTCCACTTTCCTAGAAGCAAGCCGTTTCAGAGGCAAAAAGTGAGAGAGAGCCTCTGGGCCAGGAAACGGGATGGTGCTGGCAGGAGAGCAGTGACCCTGCCTGGGGGTCCTGCTGGTCTTTTTTGTGGGGCTTCCCACCTCAAAAGGAAATGTGAAATGTGATGGAAGTGAAACTTTGCCCACGCCACCAAACTGGGCAACAACTTAGAAAACATCTTCCTTACATTTCAGCCGTAGCATCTGAAAGCTGCTGGCAGCAGGGTGGGGAGGGGGGGCAGCTCTAGTCCCTCACCAGAGTAGAAAGAGGGGAAGACCATATGCCTTGAGTCTACGCCATGCAACCCCCACAAAAGCAAAACAATCCATACAACCAGCATGACTTAATGTAAATGGTCAAATCAGTTCTTTGTAACTGAAGAGTGAGTTGCTCCAGGACTGTGTGCACCATGACAGTGTGTCCTGCCAGCCCACAAATGAGCACCTTGCGACACTACAGTGGCCCAGTCCACCACAGTGGGGGACAGTAAGGGGACTCAACGGTGTGGGTGACCCTGCTGGTAACTCTGTTCTCAGATTTGCTGTCACATATTTTAGGTGGGTAGCAACTATTAGAATGTGCTGAATGGCATTTGCACATACATATGTAACGTACTGAAACCATTTTTTAAAAATGTGTGAACCTTTCAAGTTAAAAGAGTTCAAGATTGCACCCGGACATCCCTGGGAAATCATGTTTTATGAGTTAGAAGTTTCGTGATGGTGTATTAAGGTGATCACTTCTGTCTATGGGTCCCTGTTGTACCCTTCACGATGACATAGTTAATAAGTTCCCTGCAAAGGAGGGGGAAGGCGTGCCATCTAGAGCGCCAGATCTTGGCTATGTACAAACTGGAGCAGACAACAAAGAGGAAAAGCAACTGAGCAGGAGAGGAAGTGCGAACAGGTGAGGGCATCAGGAGAGCTGAGTTTGTACCATGTTGAAACTCCAGTGTCTTCATCAAAGAGAAGAATCAGAATGTAAATCTGGGGTTATCTTCTCAGCAAGCTGCCAAGAGTGTGTGTGTGTGTGTGTATATATATGTTTATGTTTATAACATATATATATATATATGTTATATATATATATATGTTTATAACATATATATAATATATATATATGTTTATAACCTTCTATGCATTGAAAAAAATGTGTATTATGATTGGAAGCTTATGATGGGAACACAATTTGGGGTCTTTTATTTTAGTAAAGTGTTCCTAACTGAAATTTTAACTACAGCTGTTATGCGTACATGCTGCAGTGTGGGTGGGTGTGTGCAGGCAAGTTATTGTCTGTATTTAATCTGCAGGGGTCAAGTCCATTTCTCCCCAACTCTTTGATCCTGGTGTGGGCTCACTGATCAGACACACTTCTATTATGAGCCAAGGGCTGTCTACCTGGAGCTCACATTGTTTCTCTAGCATAAATAAAAGAGATAGGAACAAAGAGCGTGCCACCACTGCTGGACTTGGGTGTGTTGCTTAGGAAGGAAGCTGCTGTTGCATCCCTGGAGTCAGAAGGGTGGGTGCGTGTGTGCATCTTCGTAAGACCCAGCAGTCCCCAAGAGCAACTCCCTTCATCCTCACTGTGCCAGAAAGATTCTGAATTCAGAGCACCTTCAGAAGGGAGGCAGACAACTACTGAAATAAGATAAAACATCTTTTATCCCCGTGGTCTCTAAGTTTCCTTGACAGAGGGTTGGTGATTGTCGATGACACAGTAGCCCTCCCCGGGAGATTACACTTGGTTTGTTTCCTTTGTGTTCTACAAGGTGGTCAAGGATGTCTTTTAGCTGCTCTACAAAGGGTCACCTAAGGAAAATCAATTGTATGCTTAACATCTGGGAAAAATATTGCCTCTTGGGTAGGTTCCATGAGAACAAAGTTGTTTCTCAGAAGATTTTCCCCTTCCGGCTTCAGCTTTGTTTTCCTAGGAATCGTGAGGTCGTGCTGGAATTAATGAGTGACAGAGCCCTTGATTGAATCAATACTCAGTGACATTCGTTTGCAGACATAGATGGGACGACTTTTGAGGGAGTCTGGGTGAATTTCTCAAGAAAGCATGCTAAGAGAGGACACAGGCAGACTCACAGCTGTCTGACAGAGGCAAACAGAAGCCCGACTTTATAGACGGCACCCGACTCCACATATGTTGCAACAACAGGCTGATTCATAGCTTCCTGGCTTCGTTTCCCAATTGCCTTGCAACCAAAGCAGATTTACTCCCTTCCCCGGACTGGAACTGGGATTCCCAATCCTTCAAGCTCAAGTCTTCCAAAAGAGAACACTGCAAAGCATGGCTCCCTGTGTTTGACAGCCACAGATTCAGAGGTTTGCAAAGAACAGCTGAGTTTTCCATGAAGACAAGCATTGGCAAACTACGGCTTGCAGACCCCATCTATCCAGCCGGCCCAGCCTATTTTTGTAAATAAAGTTTTACTGGAACAGGGCCGCACCCCTTCATTTACCTGTTACCTCTGGCGGCCTTCTTCTTCTTCTTTTTTTAAAATTTTTTTGAGGGGGGAGGTAATTTGGTTTATTTATTTATTTAGTTTTTAGAGGAGATACTAGGGATTGAACCCAGGACCTCATGCACATTGAGCATGCAGTCTAACAGTTGAGCTATACCTTCCCCCTGCTTTAAAAAAAAAGTTTTCTTTTTTTTAAATTTTTTTTTGGTGGGGGGAGGTAATTGGGTTCATTTACGTATTTATTTTTAGAGGAGATGCTGGGCATCATGCCCAGGACCTTGTGTGTGCTAGACACGCACTCCCTACTTGAGCTGCATCCCCTCTGCCCCTCAGCTGCCCTCTTGTAATGATGGAGGAGCCCAGTCACTGCGATTGGGGTTGTTTTGCCAGAAAATCCTAAAATGTTTACGCTCTGGTCCTTTACAGACAGTGTGGCAATTCCTAATTTAAAGTTTCCATTATGTCATAAAAATAAAAATGTGTTTAAAAATGTAGATCTAATTTTAATTTACTTAAAAATTTTAAGGTATTAAATAAGTAATCAAAAGAAGTTACAATTCTGTATTTGAAAAAACCTTAAATAAATGTTGACAGACGCATTTTATTTGTATTTTTAATTGAAGAACAGACAGTTTAAAATGTTGCATTAATGTCTGGGCTCTGCATAATGTTTCAGTCACACAGAGACATATATATCTTCCTTCTCACATTCTTTTTCACTCTAGTTTACTACAAGCCATTGAATATAGTTCCCTGTGCTAGACAGTAGAAACTTGTTGTTTATCTATTTTATATACACTAGTTAGTATCTGCAAATCTCGAAATCCCAATTTTTCCCTTCCCAATTCCTTCCCCTTTGGTAACCACAAGTTTGTTTTCCGTGCCTGAGAGTCTGCTTCTGTTTTGTAAATAATTTTCAGTAAACATCACCAACCTCCTGTATCCCAGAAAACTACCCACAGATGAGAACTGGTAATTGGTATCGAGAGCCTCAATACTGTTCTTACTGTGCAGTTCAGGAACCACGCTTCCAGAAACCTCTTCTAAAGAAATTCTCAAAGATACACGCAGATGTGCACACAGAGGTACATCTCACATTATTCACATTTACTTCTAATTCTGAGTAACTGAAAACAATCTGGATATTCTAAGCACTTTGGAGAAAAAATTATTTTCAAAGGATCATGTGATTTACAAAACACATGTTTTAAAAGCTATTTCAGGGCCTCACTCACATAAAATGCTTAAAATGTAATCTTAAGAGAAAAGAGGCAGTAAATCAACTATACTTCAATTCTAAAAAGAGAGAAAACGGTAGGAACGAAGGTGTATATAGAGATGCATATTTCTAAATGCAAAGAAAAAGGCTGAAAAAAGAGAGATGAAAATGTAGATAGTGTTGTCTTTGAGTGCTAGGATTATGGGTGACTTATTTTCTTGTGTTTTTCAAATATTTATTTAAGGGGAAAGTATGCAGCCTGCCTCCCTCATCCATATGCAAACTCAGTGTGTGTACACATCTCCATAAAGGAACTATTGTGCAAAACAGAAGAAGGGGTTTGCCAAACCACACAGAACATTTTTATTTAGAACCATAAAAATGATAATTAAAAAAAAAGAGAATCTGCAAACTTTGAGTTTTAAAAAAGCACACGTGCCAGACTTCACTTGAAACAGAGACATTAACCCAAAAGCTGTCAATGGGCTGACGTAAAACAATGAGATTTTGACATTCATCTCTAATAACTCTGTGCTCAAGAAAAAGAAACAGGCATGACTTTTAATTTAAATAACAAAAATGCTTGTTCCAAATAAAGTCTTCTCTGCCCTTCCGTGGCTAGCCTATTCCCCAAAGAGGCCATTTCTGCGTGCAGATTAAAGATGGCGGGTTGGTCCCATCGGTGGGCCACCACTTTCTCCTCAAGCCCACAGCACGCCCTGCAGTCTGTTCTGCCACTTTTTCCCAAGAAGTTTTCCCGCATGCACTCCAGACGGCAACGACCAACGGATCAGAGGTACCAGGTGATGGCAAACATGTCTGCCATCCTCCATGTGGCGACACAGCAGGTTTGGCAAGTTAATTCTAGCGCCCCCCGCCTTCCCTTAAGACTAAGTGGCCAAACCCATTTCTACCAGCATTGAACTTGACTGTCTTCCTCCGCAAGCAACAGAATGCTGCGTGTATATTTCAAAAGCATCTCGAGATGTCTGAGACGGCGCCTACTGCCTCATCATTTTTACTGTTGATGCTACTGGTACTACGGTTCTTTCAGACCCGAGGACGGAGACATCCGTCCAGTCATTAACATCCCAGTTTCCAACTCCCCCCATATCCTACCCCTGGTCCAGTCTGTCTCAGTCTCCTTGAGAATGCCTCCATCTGTTTCCACTGCCACCAGCTGCGTTCAGGGAGTGATGGGGACTTTCCGTGGGAAGAGATGAAGACGCAACAGCGGTAAGGTGAAGCACCTGCCCACTTACTTAGTCATTAACATCTTGCTGAAGAATTGTTATTTTTATACCCTGACTAGGGATCTGAGGTAGGGAAGATCTCCTACCATATCCTTTTACCCTTTCTGTTGAATTTGTTCCCCCTGAAGAGACAGTCAAATGGCTACTGGGGCTACCCACCAACCCCCAAAGGCACAGCTGATTGTGTTCAGTCCCCACCGAGAATCCTTTATGAATCACCCATAGGGCACATCCCCAGGAGCCCTGCTGAGCTGACTTCCAGCAGACACACACTGAAGCAACCCCAGACCATCCTGGGAAGCCTTGGAGGTCACAGGCTCACTCCGCCCACGTCCAAAGCGTCCTGGGCACACAAACACACAGCATGGCTGACGGCGGCAAAAAGCAATCGGGTAGCTTCAGGTGAGTTTAAATGGAGATGAATTTAGAAATGATGATGCCGTGACACAACCCTGTTGAAATAGAGATGATGGGACAATATCAAAGTGCATCAATAACTTAATAAAAGTAGTTTTCAAAGCCTGCACTATTGGGAAAAAAGGGCTCATGATCTTAAAGGCAGCATTAAGACAGATGGAAGCAGGAGGGAGGGTGTAGCTCAGTGGTAAAGCACCTGCTTAGCATGCACGAGGTCCTGGGTTCAATCCCCAGGACTCCATCAAAAATAAACAAACAAACAAATCAACTTAATTACCTCCCCACATGAAAAAAAACAGATGGAAGCAACACAGTGCTAAATGACAGGAAACATTCAGTATTTCCAGAAGGATGGCAACACGAACATTTCATAACATCTGATCATGGTGACTGGAGGACTGAAAGCCCTTCACTAGAAGCTGGAGGGTGAATTGGGATTGCCTGGGACCAATAATTACAGCCAAAGAGGATAAGACCTGAGTTAGAACAGCCAGCCAGTGCCAGGCGTGGAGAGCAGGCACCCACTGGTCAAAGATTCGGGGCTGGAGGTTGAGTGAACTTGGGGAACAAGAACAGCCGGGCTGAGGGCCGAGCCACGGAGGGTCTGGGAGCATCACCGCCAGGAACAAACTTGACGTTCAGCCAACAGGTACCTCAGCCAGACGTTTTCTCTGTGCATCTCGTTTAGAGCCAGAGCCACGTCACAAGTGGGCCTGTCTTGGAACTGCAGGGAAGACAACGGTGATGGGCAGCTGGAGGGGCCCAGGGAGGACAAAGGGCGGTGTGCCTGCCCCCGAGGCAGCTCCCCTCGGTTGTCACCGTCCTCCTGGACTGTCAGTACTGTGAGGGCAGGACATCCCTCAACAGTAACTGGCACATACCAGGCAGTCAACAAGTATGTCCTGAATGAATGAGGTAGCAGGCAACAGCTGAGGTATCAGAGGAAGACTTTTAGCATCCAAACAAAGGAGCTTTAAGAAAGTGCCCGAATTCATCCCAGCGTTCAAGAGTCTGAGTTCCGAAAGTATTACTGTGTGTGCTTTTTCCTAAGTCTGTGTCGTGACGAATGTTTACCAGTGGACTGGTGTTCACCACCAATCTCAGGGCCTGTGTAATCAATACGTAAACCAAACCCTCAGACAACATTGATAAGAAACATGAATAGTTTAAATCTCAGGGTCAGTCCCAGGAAACATGTAATGACAAAAAATAATGGGGGTTGACAGTTCAAGTTCTTTTTTTAGGATGGTGTTTAGAAATACTAGACATTTTTCAACGGTGGCTGGGAATTAGCTGAATAACTCGACGTCAGTCCACCACTGATCATTTGCGTGAACAAAAATATGGCTCAAGTGGAAGCAACAGAGAAGAAAAGTACAATTAATATGTAAATTTGCTTCAGGCCCTTTTGACATTTGCATCTGGAACGACTTGGGCTTATTTTTTTAAACCAAGTTTCCTGCCTGTAATGGAATCATTAACATTCATCTCTCTGGGTGGCACCTCTGTGTTTAAAGTGTTCAGAAGCGCGTAGTCAGACGTGCTAAGAAAAGGCCGCACATAGAAGCACAGCAAGTTCCAACCCCAGCTCTGCCCCTGTTCAGCCTCTGGCGAGTGGCTTTGTCTTTATACGTTTTGGCGATTTCACTCTAAAGTGGGTCTGGTGCAAATGAACAATTTCCCGAGGATGTGTGAATTAGCCGGTGCTGAGAAAGAGATCTGAAATGATGACGTGCTATCAATGCTAAGTCAAATTATGAAATTACACCTTTGTGAAAATGCTATTGTGGGAATAAATGAATCTGAACGTGGTATTTACAGTGTGATTCGCTTCCGAAACAGGATATTCATAATGGGCCCCAGCAGGCGACAACAGAGTGCCATCTTATCTCCTGTTGATAGACCGCAATTTCAGAAAATTATTTTTACAATGGAATCTGAATATGCTCCTTAATTCAAGACTGTTTTACAAATAGATACACAGCTTCCTGCATCGCTTACGCTGCCGTCAAGATGCAGTGAGGTGAGTTCGGGAACAAAGTCCCTGTTGTCATTCCTTTGTACTGTTGCCCATGTAATTTCCATTCTCTGCAATCTAAGTTAACAAGCTATGTTTGAACAAATAGATAAGGTAAAAGCTACTTCTGTGTTAAGAGATCAAACCCGAGTTTGG
This sequence comes from Camelus bactrianus, assembly GCF_048773025.1. Taxonomy (NCBI): domain Eukaryota; kingdom Metazoa; phylum Chordata; class Mammalia; order Artiodactyla; family Camelidae; genus Camelus; species Camelus bactrianus. Next base: position 9,892,706 of record NC_133573.1, read on the forward strand.
GTTAATACTCAGGTTATCAACCGCAGTTAAATGACACTTTGAACTTGCCTAGTTTCAAGAACAAACAACTCACTCCTACACAGAACTTCTACTGCCTGCAGATGTTAGATTCAGCAACAGAACAGTACGTGAGTATTTCTGAGGACCACATTCCTCCTTCTTTAAAATAATCGGGTAGATAAAAGATAACAGGCCTGTTAATGGGCAAGATTAAGGTCTAGGTAAAAAGATGAACAACTCCTTGGAATAAATGTTGCCAAAATAGAAGATGTCTGATACAATTTAGGGGTGGAAAACAGACATAAAATGTGTGCCTTGGAGGGAAAAAGATCAGGCAGAGGCTGCGCTGCAAAAGGCAGGGAGGGTCCGGGAGGAGCTGGGGCGGCTTAGATCATAGAGAGAAGAAAGGAAAAGATGGGATGCTGAGGGGGTCTTGGAAAAACCAAAGAAAGGCTTGGAGATCAGGGCCAGGCTGAGCTGTCCAAAAAGACATCTTTGCATTTGCTCTTGTGGCCCCAGGATTCCCCTGCACAAATCGAGTCCTGTTGTGTTAGAGGCAAAGGGGGCTCAGAGCACAGACGAGGAAGTGCGGGGACAGAAGGATTAAAAGAGTGAGCCCACGGCTTCTTCGAGGCTGAGTCCCTTCCTGAACTCAGCATCCTGACGGCATCACGGGTGAAGGCCACATGTTAACGCAGCCAGTCTCCCAAGGGAACTGTAACCATGGCAACACGGGACTGGCCCAAAGCAGAACAAGCTGAGGGCGCGATCTGCCCCAGCCTCAGCGCCTCTTCCCCCCGTGGAACCGCAAGAGCTGACCATCTGAGTCATATTGTTCTCTGTTTGCAGACAAACTCAAGATGTGAGAGCGAGGGTGTGTGATGGGTTTCCAGACTAGAGAGAGAACAGAATCAACCAGAAATACCCCCAGAGAACTCGGGGTGAGGCAGTGACACTGGGGAGCCAGAAGGAGCGTGGAAACTAGCTGTGGTGGCCGGCGGGCTGCCGGCGCAGGGTTGGCTGTGCGCCTGCTCCTTCTCTGCCTCTTCCTCTTGGGTTGACACTTTCCATGCTGACCCACAGCTTTAAGAAATACTCAGCTGGGTTCATGTCCCAGTGGAGTTGCAAAAAAAAAAAAAAAGAAGGAAACACTGTGCACTCTGCGGTGAGAGAGGTGTGAGCCAGGGGAGCAGCTGAAACTCCTCACTGTCCGGGGCCGCCTCAGTCTCTCTCGTCTCCAGGACAGCATCTTTCTGTGGCCGCTCTAAGACACAGGGCTTGGTTTTCGCCTGGTGACATGGACACACATATTAACACCATTCCGCGCCCCGTGTCGCCCTCTCTAATGGAGAAGTTCACGTTTATACATCTTCCCCAGCAAGTCTGCTGTGAAGTTAACCTGTGCATTTATTGGGGTTGCCAGCTGGAACGGAAGAAGACTCTAAATTATTGGTGTTAAATTTATGGAAAGGTGGTTTGGATGTGAGCCCAGATATGAATATAAACAGACAGAGTTTACAGAGTTGTGACACAGAGTCCCAAGAGTTGTGAGAATGTCAGAAAATACTCAGCAATCCGGACATATGCCTACAAGGTTAATACTTTTTATGCCTCTAACTCCAAAACTGATTACGGAGACCACTGAAAAAAAGACAGAAAAGCTTTCAGTCGAGCCACACCTCCGCATACTTTTGGAGGTTTAGCTAAAGCTACTCACTCAGAGAAACGCTAGGCTTTTCAAAGTTGAGGCTTTTGGAGGAAAGCCAGGAAAATGAAGGGTTTACCATGGAAATGAGAGTAAGTGTGGATTGCTATAGTCTGGTTAAGTTAGAGCCTTTCCTGGGACACTGACGTGGCTCCTCCGCACTGGGTGAGCACACCGGGAGGGCTGTCAGCCGGCCAGTTCCACTCAGCAAATACTAATTGTGCAGCTGCTACAGGTGAGGCTCCAGGCGAGGCTCTGCAGGGCCGGGAGCCGCCGGCGGCCTCTGCTTTTGAGCACCTGACCAGCTAGCTGGGGGAACAGCAGCAAAGTATTAATGATCACGACAAAATACGGACGAACGTAAAGAACGTGAATGACGCATAAACACAGCCCTGGGGGCTTCCGAGGGCAGAGAGAGAGGCCACGTTTCACTGCTAGTTGGTGACCAGGTGTGGCTTTGCCAAGCACTCGTCACTGCAGGCGGAGCCAGATGACGGTACCACTTTGACAGGGAGCCGGGTATGTGGAGGGCACTCACCCCTCACACATCCATGAAGGAGACGCCCCGGGAAGCAGGGTGAGTCTGAAGAGCTCCACAGTGGCCATTTGGGTTGAATACACAAGGGAACCACAGGAGAAAGACCAGAGAGGCAGGTGGGAGCTACATGGTTTAATTTTGAGTTCAGCTGAACGCACATTTAGAGGCTGAGCATCACAGAGGAAGCAAGGGGAAAACGGGGGGCTCTCGATGCTCCTAAGCATGGGGGAGGATGGGGACAGCCCCCTTAATGAGCCACAGCTCTAGGGATAGGTCCACAGGTGTCAGAACGTGAGCGGTAACAGGAGAAACAGAACAGAATAGATGGCCGTGAAGGATCGTGGAGACACATGATTTAGAGGCCTTCAACTGACTATTTGGGGCACAAAGAGGAATCAGGAGACACCCCAGAGTCTCGAATGTGCATAAGCAGAAAAGGGAAGAATCAATACGAGGAAGAAAAGGAGGGAGAGAAATTATCGGTGAGGGAAGATGTTGACCCGGATGGTTGGTTGGGGTGATGGTCTATCATCCCGGCATCACCCGGGAAGACTCTGCAAGTTTAAGTCCAAGGCTTCGGCCAAATCGAGTTGGACAGAAATGTGGGAATAATCTGAGCTGAGTGGCTCAAAAAGGCAATTCCGGGGTGAAGATATTTGGGGCCACAGCCAAATGTTGGCCAAGGCCTCTCCTGGAATGCTGGAGGGGAAGAGGATCAGGCCAAGAAGGGAAGTGGCCAGAGAAATGGCGATGAAACCAAGGTGGCACAGCACGACGAGACGCAGGAGAGAAGACAGCTCCCAGGCTGAAGACCAACCAAAGGTTGAAGCGAGGAAAGGCCAGCGCTTTGGGGCAAGCAGTTCAGTCAACTGGACGGGACAGGAATTACGCTGAGAAGGGTTAAAGGAGCAGCTGGTGTTCTGGGGTGGAGACACCGTGTTCAAAGCCCTTAGCAGTAATAGGAAAGGGAGGGAGAGGTGAAAGTTTTGTTTGAAGGGTAATAGGTCCAAGGAGGGTTTCTTTCACTCATGAGTGGAAAGTCCTACAGAATCTATGTGACCGCAGAGGCCCACGTGGCCCCAAGAAGGAAAAGCCAGCACCTTCTGCTGAAGCTCCCAGCCCCACGCAGCTGTGGGCACTGAAAGGGAAGCAGGGCTGGGAGGACTCTGGGAGGCTGCAGACATAAATGTATCCGATAAGGCCCTTTCCCAGGGCGAGGTGGCGAGAAGGAACTGAAATGGTAATCCCTTCTCAGCCTCTGCCCCGAGGGCCTTCCTGCGAACGTGCTTTTTTCATCAAGGCCACTGAGAACCCCCCACCACTGGGGAACCTGTCATGACCAGGAGAGGAGGGAGGACGCATCCGGGCCAAAGGGCCCCAGGCTGCTAGAGGTGGGCGGGGGGGAGTGGGAGGGACCATCAACCTGAAAACACTTATTTTCCCAGCTGCTTCTCCCTATGAATTTATAACACAAAATCCATACAGGGTCCGCTTTCTTGGACACAAATATGATGGCCCTGGTTGGCTTCACTGACGGGAAGACCGGACATCCCCAGTCAGCGCCACCAGGATTCGGGCTCCTGCCTTAAAACCCGGCCTGGCTACCATCTGACTGGACTCAGGCGTGCCGGGAAAAGTAACGACTTAACAAAAAAAAGTCATTCACGTTATGATCAAGTTTGTGACACTGAGATAGCATCTTCCCTGAATTTTCCAGAAACTCCACCCGTCTAGATTTTTGGAAGACTGCAATTACAACACACTTCCCCAGCCAGCTTATTATAGCAACATCCACAGATTCTGGGGTTAGGGGAGGGGAGTCTAGCCCAGCGGCAGAGCACGTGCTTGGCATGCACGAGGTCCTGGGTCAGCCCCCAGTCCCTCCATTAAAACAAACAAACGAAAAAACAAAACGACAAAAAAAGAAATTCTGGCTGCCTGGACACGCGCCGAGCACAAGACAGTGTCCCCGCGGCGGCCGTGTGCAGGGCTCCTGAGATATTTATAAGTGCCTCCTCCCAAGGATGGAGATGTTATTGTTTATGGTCTGAACTTATTTTAAGGAACAAAGCCCGCGGACGCACTTCCTGTTAGAGGGAGACCTGGGCCCTCCTTAACGTCTTTCTCTCGCATCCCTGAGCTGCTTCCACCTCCATTATCTCATCCACGCTGTGCCGCTGAGACTGAGGCCGAAGAAGGCAGGCATTTGGTTTTCTTCAGAAAGAGAAGGAAAAAGATGAACTGAAGCTGCATCTGGGTCGACACCGATCCTTGGGGTGTCGCGTCTTCCTGAGCCCCACTGGTTCCCACTGTGGAAAGCACAGTGTTAGGGGTGCCCTGACCCAGCCGGGCAGGGGATGTGACCCAGCCCGATGGCCTGTGTCCTCTCATGGACGGGAATGAGTGGCGGAGCGGCAATCAGGACCCACGTCCCTATGCTCCGCAGAACACTTGTCACAGGGAGCCGCTAACACGGTCCCCTGACGATCAGAAATCCCCAGCTTGTGTTAATGAACCAGCCCGTCCATCAGGGATGATTCAAGATACAGACAGAAGTGAGGCTGTGTCTTCAAGGACTCAACCAGCAGAGCCTCACAGTGACTCCACAGTGTCCCCAGCCAGGGACAGAGAAATTGGCACTGGAATAAAGGGTGAGGAAGAGGCGAGAGTTTTTCTTGAAAAAAAAAAAAAAAATTCAATCAGTGCGAAGGAAGCCCCACCCTTAGCTTAGCGCTGAAAAACTGAAGTGATGGGCCACCCCGTGTAGATGCTACAAAGACAGGTTCGGTGATGATTTGGCTCCAGTGGGGCCAACATCATAGAAGAGGGGCAGGCTGTGTGTGCCAAAGAGCCTGGCCCTGCTCTCTGAAACTGTCCAGACAAGCTCCTGGGGACCAGAAGCTCCAAAATGCAAATTCTGATGTCTCTGATCAGGGGGGTGGGGGTGGGGAAGGGGGAATCCAGCCAGATGCCCTGCAATGCAGCCACCACCTCTGTATCCAGGGAGCGGCCACCCAAAGGGAAGACACACTGTCACCTACAGTCACCAACCAGTTACAGGACAAAGAAGGGACCTGAGCAGACCAGTGTGAGAACAGAGGTGCAGACAGAGGTGCAGACAGACTCAGATGAATGGCAACGTGTTATTTACATTGGTTGTCATTTTTTCGAAAGAGTGGCTCCAGAAATGTGCACCTTCACACAGCACAATCGCCTTTTCTGTGACCATATCTGCTAACAAATGCCCACTTCCTCAAGTTCCCCAGGTTGGGCAGACAGGTGTGACCGAGAGGAAGGGAGAACAGAGGTCTCAGTCAGCCAGGTGTACCTACACCCGAGAGACCACATAATCTTTAATCAGACCCAGTCAAATGCGCTGCCACCAAGTCTGTGGGGCTCCGTGTCCTTAAAGGGCGTGCTCTTTTGGTTTTTAAATTTGGAAATTTAGTGCTTCTAATTTTTTAAAGCCACGTAGCCAGGACTAAGATTTTGACCACATCCCAATTTTTCCCATGCCATTTCACGGACTGCCTGTATCTCACCCAACGGCTGCCCCGCTCACGGCACCCGCTGGCTGGAGGGTCAGACAAGGAGCTGGAATCGGGACTGCACTGACTGGCCTTTGCCACCTCTGGCTGTCCCACAGAAATTTACGAACGTGAACGGGGAGATGTGGAGTGTCTTCTTTCAGACGGGACTGGCAGTGCTCACCAGTGACACGCCAATCTCTCCGGAGCAACGAGCCATCACCTCCAATCTGGCCGGCTGCTGGCTCCAGTATCTGACCAGATAAAAACAACACACTCTGGAGCATCTGTTTCTTCTCAAAAAACACTCTTCTGTTTCTCACAGGAACCCCGTGTCTCGAGCAAACATTCTCTCTTTAACTCTTGAGACACCGTGGCCAACACAAGTATGGACATTTTACACACAGGGGAGCCGTGGGAAAGGAAGACTTTCCTGCTGTTTGCCTGAGGTTGAGCAGATGAGTGGTGTCTGGAAGAGAAGCCAGGCTTCTTCCTCCTGGGCTGGCGAGGATCTGGCACCTGCCGGGATCTGATTCTCAACGTTTGTCCCTTGAACCAACCATGTACATGGGAACTTGGTGCTGGCTGGTTACTAGGCTTCCAATAAATATTGTATTTATATGTGCCTTGTACTTTCAGACTTCGTCAACCAAAGGAACCAGAATTTAGATATCCACCCCCCCCCAACCACCCTCCTTAGGATTTCATTGCTGAGTTAAGGCAAGTTAACTTGGTGGAAAAATCACCAGTGGGTGGGCAGCTTCTGTGTACAGTTTTTACTGGCGCTTAACTTAACCCGAACCCAGAGTTTCAAAATTAAGTCCTTCCTTAGAATGAGCCGTTTTAGAGTCAAACTTTTGTGTGTTTCACAGAAGAACATGGCTGCTGAATAAAAACGAATCTGGCAGTATGTTATCAGAATGGGCACTTCCGAAAGGCACACCCCAAGCACCTTCACTCACAAAGATGGAAAGCTCTTTGATGCAGCAGCTGAGCCTTTGGGTGCAGTTAGTTTAACTTTTCTAAGCCTCTGTGTTACCATCTGCAAAATGGGGCAATAGGAAGACTGAGTGAGATCAAGTGAGAGAAAACACAGAGTGCTTAGTGAGCACAGGGGGGACCAGAGAGTGAGGACCTGACACTCTATAAACACTCTATTGATTATTTAAATTAGAGGAGAAAAAACATCTTGGCCATAAGGAAGATAGAGGATGTGCACAAGACAGACCTGGGCTTGAGGAGGAGAAAAACCATGCGATGAAGCAATTGAGTGGACGGAAGCCAAAAGTTTTTTTTTTTTCCTCTCCACTCTCCTGCAGAATTGAGCAGAATTCTGAACGAGCGCACTGAAAGGAGCTCACATTCTAAGCTATCTGGAAAGACTGCATGACTTCAGCCATAAACCAGCATAATGTGTTCAGCGTGTGTCACAGCCCATTTGAGAGCTACCCCGACCTTCTGCCATCCTAACTGACCTGGATACTGGACACGGCATCATCAACCCGGGGAAAGCAGCAAAGATCTCTGGAGGTGCGATGTCCTGCCAAGTCATCTACTCCTCCAATCAGGACTGATTACAAACACTCAATTAAGAGGCATTTGGAACCTGATCTGAACACTAATCTCGCCTCTTGTTCTTCTTGGAGGCTTAATGATCAGCATTGGTGAATATGACAAGGACAATCAGTTCAGTTCATTTTGTAGCCTCCCTCCCATGCATGCGCGCACATGTATGTGTTTGTGTGTGTGTTTCTGGCCTAGCGTGTCAGCACGTGTGCAAGGATCGTGTTTTATGCTGGAAGGAAGGGAGCTGAGAAGACGCACGCTGGCTGCCGGCATAAGTCCCACTTGGATCAGTTTTGAAGTGCCTCCTCCCCAAAGGGAAATCTGGTTGGAAATGCCCCGCCTGTGTTGATTCAACTGGATAAGATTTCAACTCGTCGTCTCTTTCGGCTTCTCACCAAGGTTGCTGCTTCCTAATTATAGAAACACCCAACACACAGCCACCTTGTAAATGAGAATCAAATGGGATTGCTTATAGGAAGGAATGAAAAAGGGAATGAATTGTATGAAACACTGGGGTTCTGTTGAACTTAAATCAGCACTAATGGGGGCAAAAATCGAAAGGAAGAAAGTAGATAATCATCTGTCTGAGTGGCAAGCAGGGATGCTACAGGTGGCGGCAGCAACCTTGACCTCCGCTGTTCTGAGAAGAGTACATTTTTACCCACTCAGCCATTTTTTAAATTGAATTTAGCTTGATGGTGGTGTCTCTCACATCGTCCATACTGGGAAGTTACTGCAGATTGAAATTAAAGGATGAGGGAAAAGAAAGCGAAGGAAGATTGCTCAGGATCTGCCTTGCACAGAGAGTGGGCTCCAGACCCCAAACTTTATTTTAACATAATCGCAGTCAAAGCAATAAATACCAGATATTTCTGCAGGAGTCACCGGCAAAAATCAGAAAATGCCTCATTAGGATTCTGATTTTTGATGAGAAAAGGAAGAGTATGCATTTTTCTGTCTCCATTCCAAAGAGTTTGGTGATCTTCAAAGATCTATAGACTTCTAAGACTGATGGTGCATTTTGCCTGATTTTGAAATTTAAAAAAATTTATATTACAAGTCAGGATGGCAGCTGTCCTTGGGGCGAAAGGTTAGAGACTGGAAGCGGAGGTGAGGGGGCCTCTTCCTGGGAAGCTGGAAATGTCTGCTCTGCACTGGTGACGTGGACATAACCACGGAACCAAATTCTACACTTTGTAAAATTGTATCAAACGTTACACTGACTTGGTGTATTTTTCTAGATATAGATTATAATTTAATAGACTTCTAGATTTCATGTAAAAAAGAGAAGTATTTTGGCATAAAATCCCCACTGTTTCTGTAAAACAAAGTCTTTGTTTGCTTTGGTTTAAGTGATGCTCTAAAACCCAAGACTAGGACAGAGGGACAATCTCGCCTCAGGTACCAAAAACTCACGTATCAAGATAAGTAACATCTGAATGCAATTTAAAAATATATATAAATTAATGCAAAAATCCATGCTGAACAAGTAAGTAAAGATAAACAAAAGATATTACTAGAGAAACTAAAAATGAATCTTACATCCCCCAAATTGCCTACAAAAGACGAAATGCCCATTGTGTAATTAATTACACTTCCAGGAATAATCAGATTTGAGAAACTAAGGGCAGATTAGTTTTCATTCAGTGAGCTTATAGTCTATGAACATAAATGAGTAGGGTTTCAAAGTATGGAACAACTTAGGTCATTTTAAAAGTAGCATTAAATGGGGTGAGGATATAGCTCAGTGGTAGATTGCCTGCTTAGCATGTGTGAGGTCCTGGGTTCAATCCCCAGTACCTCCATTTAAAAAAGAAAAAAAGTAAAAAAAAAGATGCAATGTGTGATTTATTCCAACAAAATCCCCAAACTTGAGTTTCACCTGTATTTAATTACAATTTTATGGTGATTAAACTTCCTATGACGTTAGCAGAGTGAAATCTTCCATTGATTGGATGGAATTAGGACAAAGTCATGTATTTATTGGTTCGCCCACAAAGAAGAGACCACAAATCTAAATTAGGGACTGAAAAGCATCTCTGTGACATCAGCTGTGTGTCCTGCTGAAACCCTACCGCGCAGCCCCGACCAATCAGGCAGCAGAGTCGGGAACGCGTCACTCAGCCCACACGTCTCCCCCCATCACCACCACCTTTCTAGACTCTCTTTCTGGAGCTTCACATTCATTTTCTTCATGTTTTTAACCCAACGTCTGTGAAATTTTTATTGCTCCCCCGATGACGACATCCGATCTGAATGTAACCACACACCTCTCTGCACAGCGGTGTTTGTCACAAACCATTATAAATTATCATGCTGATAGTTTGCACTGCTGGGAAACCGGAAAAGCTCCATAAATTCTAACTACTGTATCAATGACACTCTTGTTTATTATGCTCTAGATATAAAGTTTTATGAGATTCAAGATGGCAGCCTCACCACTGAAGGAAACCCAGTGGAGTTAAGACCCAAGCAGCTCAGTGGGAATGCGGAAACCACCCTCACCGCACAGGGAGCACCGCTTTCGGACAAATGCTTGGTAGGTTGCGCTTTCTTTTCTGCTTTGACCCTTCGCCCACATGGAGGAGATGGCTGGTGCAAAACAGAGAAATCACATTCCTGCTTCCCCCTCGACAGCCTCTCCTGCACTCAGAACATTCTGTAGCCACCTGTAGCTGCCTCTTGTATCAACATCACAACACAAACCAGGCAGTATGTTTAGCTAGAAATCCCAGCACGACGCTGGCCCACAGATGGACGCTCTAATGCTCCACTGACTGATTGATACCCCACCTTTGTTCAGTGAAAAATTTCAGGGCATTATATTATGTTTTTAATGCTTATTTGTAATGAGACCTGATTCAGGGCTGGCATAAATATACACTGTTGAATTTTAAAGCTATCAGGCTCAACTCGCACGTTCATACAACTTAGGGAAATATCCACCATCAAAAGCTTTCTGTCAGGTTAGCACCGTTTACTCCTGCACTGGGCCAGTCTTGGTGTTATCCACATGAAACGCTGTGACTGTGCATTTTATTGTATGGCTAAAATTATGAAAAAATACTTTAACGAAGTAAACAATAAACTGTAAATAAAAATGATTTTTTCCTACCACAATTTCTTTATTTAATTACTTACTCATGCCTACACTCTCAGAAAAAAATTGTTTACTTGGGTCTCTGGGATGTTTTTCAATAAACAAATGTGTGAAGGAATCGATCTCTTGAGCTTTCACACTGTGGAAGTTGACTACACAAATGCTGACAGTTTCAAGAGAAGATTCAGAGTGAATTCTATGCAGATCGTCCCATTATTAGGTGAATATATTTAGTTTGACATATGCTTCGTTTCATATGTCCAAATGTTCCAACAATCACCAAGTTGTTAAAGATACCATAATAATGATAATTTCTTTTGAGAAGACCTCTTCACTTTTCAGAGGGCTTTCCTGTCTACTACCCTATTTTATCTTACTTATGACACTGGCACAGGAAGTGCTTTTTACTGCCATTAGACAGATAATAAAGATGTTAATATCGCAAATAAAACAAACAGCTTATTCTTAACAGAAATGATAACTGAAAGTGTACTGGTTCTCTGAATGTGACGTATCATATCAAATACGTTTTTGGAAGCAGCCTAATATAAATTACACAAAAAAACCCCATCCCACCAAAAGCCAAAAGTCTTTACTTTTGCACACCCAACAACTTATGAAGTCAATGAACTGATACTTAAGGAGTTTCTAGTGTTTTCCTTTTTTTTGCTTTTTGTTTTTGTTTTTTTAGGGAATTCTAACCCCCTGTAGATGTTAAAGCTGTGGTTTCTTCTCACAACCTTTACAAAAGGAAATAAGAATCGTGCCACCTTTGGAGAATGTTCAACCGCAACCTTCAACAGTGGCAGACACAACAGAGTTGTGTGGACCAGTCAGGAAAGATAAGTGACAGCAATGTTGGTCTTCCAGTATCATTTTTGGCATTTTCATTGATCAAACGATCAGGTAGCCAACACTTGAAAACGTGGCATGAAGACATTTTCCAGGGCCATAATCTCCACTGACTACATCAGCTAAATATATCCACCTTCAAGGAGAACAAACTCTACTACAATTAAAAAATACCTTACTCTGCATCATTGAAAACCAAAACCAAAAACTCACTGTTATCGTTACAGAAACAATCTTTTTGGACCGTGTCATTTTCTTGAATACCTTGTTAATATCAGTAATGAGGTCCTTCCCTCTGAATTGTAATTATCCTTTTTTTTTTCTTATCATCTTTAAAAAACAACACTTAACAAAAAAGTTGCTTCCTCCATCCTACCATACTCTACTTCATATCAGGATGTGTCAGAAAATTATTGAAGGGTTGCTGTGTGTCAGACACTCGTGAACACTTTATACACAGTAACTCAAGCAATCAGCTTCCCCTTCTCACCCTCCTGCGCAGCTGGGCGCTAGAACCGCTCACACCAGCTCACATGGAGCAAACGTGCACGTGTTTTTGCAAGTCTGTGCACAATGACATCACGTGGGTAGCTTGAAATTGGCCGTGGTAGGAATATTTACACTACAGAAATTGGCAAACATTACAGATCAGCACTTGATCTATACCTCCTGACTTCCAGTGGTTAAGCACGGACCAGCACACCGCTGCTAACAACTACTGACTATTCTGAATTCTTTAACTGTTATATTACATAGACACACACAAGGTCAAGACTTTCAGATCAGGAATTACTAGTAAGCATGAGTTAACTGAACTCTAACAGCACCTTATTTTGAAGAATAATGTTATTACTTGAGTACATTTTACCAGAGTTCCTTAAAATATCTCTTATAGCATTTAAGTATTGTCAAAAAGCAAAAAATAAAACAGAATAAAATACAATGAAATAGAAAACAAGTCTCCAGGCTGTCTAGGTGATTGACATTGTAAAAACCGCCATACAGAATACTGGCCAAAAAAAAAAAAAAAAAAAAAAAAAAAAAAGAATGAATTCCCTGTTTCCAAGCAGTTACTGGAGCACTCTATTAATGGCAACTTTCACACAAGATTAAAAAGTCAATATAATACCCTGAAGCACTTCTGAATCACAGAACAAAGATTAAATTGAAATCGGCATGATTTCACTGGCGCAGTCGTGTATGCTGATTATGTGGAAATTGATCAACAGTATATAATTGTATGCTAATTCTCTAAGCACCAGATGTTCAATTAACCAGATGACCTCATTTCACTAACCCTGAAAAACTAGTTTCCCCCACCAACCCGACAGGTTCTCGAGGACTTCCTTCAGGTGGGAACATTTTCATACTATTCTGTTCTTCTCTAAAAGGGTTATGTGTTTGCAAAGAAAATATTTTAAATAATGAATCCGCCTGCAGGATAATGTTTATATCCTACAGACATTGTACACAATTACATCTAACTGACCCATTTTAGAACTTGGGTGAACAGATCAGATCAGTCCCTGAGAAGCACTTTAGAAGTAGGGTTTAAGCAGACGATTTTCCTTTGCTAAAACTATTTTAATACCTAGCTGTCACTAAAGATCAATACTCAGATTCAGGTCTCTGGAGAATACATCCTGGGCAGCGTGCACAGAATGGAATGACGTGGACAAGACAGAGACAGGTGGTCTGCTGGATGTCCAGGGAAAAGAGCCACTCTGGATCGGAGTGGACTGCTGCCCACGATCTTAAAACACACTTCCCAACGGTGGAAAGCAAAACCCTCACACCAGGGCTTTCATGCAAAGTGATCATTTTAAGTGTAATTTAGACTGTCTCTCTCATGAGAATGTTTTCATAATAATGAAACCTGCATAAATTGATGCTTGAGTCACTTAACCACAGGAGACAGGAAGACTAAACCACATGAATAAAACACGGATTCATATTCCAGTGCCATGATATTCACTGTGCATGAACTTTTTTTTAAGCATTTCCATAAGAGATTTTAATCTACTAATAGACATTAATCTATTAGATCTATTAATGTCTACTAACAGACATTAACTTACTCTAAAAATCCCTCATCAAACTTACCCTATATTCCTTGCTTCTTTTCAATGACACTTGGTTTTGGTCATGTCAAACTCAACAAGACAAATACAGTTCTTAAGTCATAAAACGCACCCCAGATTTGCTAAAATAAACAAAACCCCACCAACCTCACCGTCTGCCAATGCAATTTATGTTAGTGACCCACAATATTTCATAAAAACTCAAGTGAGAGTTTGGGTTTCTAATTCTTTGCCTTCCCAGGAGAAAAAGAAACCCATATACAGGTTTCCTAACCAAAGAGTTCCAAACCCAAAAGTGTCCACAGGAAACAGCACATGAGAGATTACGCATTTAAATATAATCTCCCTGGTTTGGGGAACTCAGAAATCACTTAACATAATTTAATTTCCACACCATTGGCACATGATCTGGCCTCCTGGATGGCTCCCGCTTTCCCCATAGACACGTGCGCCCACTAGGTGGTGCTGTGGCCCCCTGTTCAAACATCCGCACTTACTTGCAGTCCCTGTCCTCCAGATCAAAGTGAGGGTTGAAGTTGATCATAATTCTCTGATATGGGTCCGGAGCCTGAATCAGCCATTCACACTTTTCACTTGGGTGATAAGAATGAGGATAACCAGGAGATGTCAGGTAGCCGGGGCTTTCAATTTTTATAGTATCGCCACATTTATCTGCAATAAAAATAATATTTTAGTCCACCTTGCCCTGACAACCAGTTGGGTGTTCTAGCTTTACATATAAATGACCGGGTCTTAAGCACTCCATAACTTTTGAAGGGGAACTCCGAGAGGTCCCTGCCGGTCCCTCAGGTGGCGCCAAGAGCAACTAGTCACCGAGAAAGTCTTTGATCTCAGGAAGCTGGTTCAGGAGGAAAGAGGACTAAAGCGTAGCTGGGACCCCCTCCTCCTCCCTGCCCCCCACCAAGTTCCCTCCCTAGAAAAGGTCTTCGAGCATTAAAAGCATTAAGTCCCCTCAATGGATGTTAACACGGTCCCCAGGGAGCTTCTGCTAGACTTAATTCTCCCCCCAGAAGTGTAATCGCATTAAGTAGCAAGTTCTAAGTGAAGGAGGCTAAAAGGATGCTCTTCGACCCCTCGTGTTGCTTTTTGATGATAAGCCTGGTCTGTGTCACTGATCAGTGGGGACTGTCACCCAGGACTTCAACTGGCTTAAAGCCCAACCTTTTTTGTTCTTGTTTTATCTGCCCGTAAATCTAAGTGATTTTGAGTTATCTCTGCTCTGGAGATCCAGCTCATCAGAGAACAAAGTAGATTTGGTGAAGCAGAAACAATTCTGCTCCAGTGCTCCAAGTAAAGTTGCTCCATCTTGGAGACCAGATCAAAGTCACCGGGCAGAAAGAAAAATAAATCACTCCATGGCATTAATTCTAATCACCCTACATGTTGGAAAAGACTCCACCCCACTGAGGTCTGGGTGTCACATCTGGTAAGTGACATGCTCACATACTAGCAAAGGGGATCTAACAAGCTTTGAGCCTTCATTTCCCAAAATCCAAATGCTGAAGTGATTCACTGAGAGCCTAATAAACCAGTCTCTGGGCTGCCTGACTGTTCAGCATGGACCCTCACTGTCACTTTTTATGATGAATTTCATTCTGGACAGCCTCAGCCTGAAATGCTGCCACATTTATTGACGCTTAATTTTGAGCAATAAAAATTCGGTGCAGAAACTCTGTAAGTGGTACAGGTATGAAAGCAGGGAAATATATAAGCCTATCAATCACAAATTTGCAGTAATGGTATATATAGATTTTAATATTGCATCTAATAGATTCCCTGTGGAAAGAGAATGGCCTTCTTCGCTCTCAGCATGAATTTATAAATCTACGGAATTTTATTACAGGAAAACCAGGTCAAATGGAAATGAAAGATGAAGTGCACATCAAAAATGCATAAAGCTATATGCATTACAGAAATCATTTCCCATAAATTAAAAAGAAGACGATATACATTATGTTGTTTTTCTCAACGGCCTGATGTTTTTGACTTTGTTGCTAAGACTGGAGGCAGCCTTACACTGGTTTCCTTTGCCTTGGCTTTTGGAAGCTCAGGGTTTGCCAGGAAGAAAGAGTGTAAGTGAAGTTCAGAATCTCAGCTAATGATGGTATGGGACTCTGTTATGTGATTCGGCCGAGGCTCTTGCATTATTTTAAATGTGCGGAAAACTTGGAAAGGGAGCCCCATCTCATTAAGTCTCTTCCAGCTCCGTGCAAACATCATAGCCGTGTCTGGCATTTGTTAGAGGAGTGAAATAAAACAGCTCTGCTTGTAGCCACTCGACAGAGTCACTTCAGAAGACATTTAGGTGGACTGGGTACCACACCAGAGCTCTTTAATCTGTGGCTTCTGAGAAAGTGACAGTGTAATAAGATAGTGTGGACTCCTAGACTCTCTGGCTCTGTTAAATCTCTCTAACAGTTGATTAAGAAAGAGCAGTTTCTAATGATTCTGGACCATTAGTCCTAAATAAGGTTAATGAATTAATTTAGCAGACACTGGTCCTCGGAGGAGGTGGACATGGCTTTAAGAGGTCTGCTAAGCCACAGAGGCATTAACTGGCTCTGGTCACTGCAGGCACTGTAACATGGCTTTGACCAGTCAAGCCACTGACTAAAGCTGTTTCTCAGCATCTGTCAGCTTTCTGCTAAGAAAATTAAGAAATATACATATCTCTTATATAAGTACACACACACACATGGAATTCACAACCTAAAGTCTGAAAGCTATTTGCATTAGGTTTCAAACCCATCCTGTGAACACCTCCACCGATTTAATCTCTGGAGCTGTGGAGGGCAGAGGTTGGGTTACTGTAATTTCTAAAGTCTAACCACTTGAGCACTTTCAATTGGAGGCGAGTATTATTTCATTCCCTGCCAGATTATAGGAAGATGCCATCAACTCAGGCTCATTAATAAACTTAACTCCACATTCACAATTGTGTGTGTGTGTGAACGCACGCGTATGTGTTTTGCTTCCAGGAATATCTTTTAGAACACTGGTAGCTGTTGGGGAAATCTATGGCTTCAATCATGAAACCTCCAAAGAGCATGTTAGAGAGATTAACTTCCATCGTAAAGATGTGATTTAAATTCCTCTCTGTATGAACGCCTCCACTCGCCATCTCTTATTAAAACAATATACCACCTTAAGCAGCGATGGCCTGTTCTTCTAATTAAGCTGATGGAAATCTAAGCCAGACAAAAGTAAATATTTGATAATTAGTTAATAATTGCTGAAGACTTACTGTGAAGCTAATGCCATTCCCCGGCCTCCGCCTACTTTACAGCGTTAAGTCAAACGTGCTTACAACCAGATCCCATTTTAAAACACATTATTTAGGTTACAAGATACTGTTTATAACCCGGCACGGTCTTCCATTTACTTAACAGTCAGTGGTTTTAAAAAGCTAAGTGGAAGCAGCGACTAGGTTCGGAATTTTCAGATACGCTGGTGCCTTCCACCGTATATATCAGATTCATTTATTGACACTCGGTAACTTTCGTTCACACTCCAGGCGGAGCAGGGCCGCTTTGCCAAGCGGAGGAGGGAGTTCCATCCGCCAGCAAACCGCTGCCTCCCGCAGGCACCCGCCGGAGGAGGCAGCTCAGGGGAGCTGCGGGGGAACCAGGAAGCTCTCCCGGTGAAGCGTTCATTAACTTTCAACAGCCATCAGATTTTTGAAAGGGAGTCTGCTCTAATTGCCTTTGGGAGGAAACAATATTAAGATAATTGGTGTGCTGATCGGGGAAGGTAGGCAGCTCCGCCTGGTAACCGAGGCAGGCAAAGCCCCCAGCAGCCAAACCACCAACTTCAGGCGGGAGCCGGAGGACTTGAAATCTCCCTGCCCGGCACCGACCGCTCTCCTTCCCTTCGTTCTTTCTCCGCCTGGATGAAAGTTTCCTTCGCCCGGGAGGCGGCCCTGCCCGGGGATCCCCGGCAGCCAGGCGCGGGCAGCGGGAGCCGGCCTCACCCCCGCGCGCCCCCGCCTGTCACTTACCGTTGCGAAAAGCGGCGGCCGCGGCCACGGCCAGGGCGAGCGCGGCGCACAGGAGCGGCAGCCCCCTCTCCATCCTCCTTCGCCGGGTCCCGGGCCGACGCGGGAGAACCGAACGCGCCGGGCAAACAGCGCCGGGGCGGTCTCCGCAGTCCGGAGCGCGCCCACTCCGCCCAGAGCTGTAAAATACTCAGCCCGTCTCCGAGAAAGGGAAGCGGCGAGGCAGTGCCTGGATCCGAGAGAAATGCTCCTCTTTTTGTGTCTCAAGTCGCCTGCATCCTGTCATTTAGCTCCGGTTTCCTCTCTCTTTTCCCACACTTGTTCCTCTTCCAGGAGCCACTGCCCGGGCCATGTCTCAAAAAAAAGGGGGGGGGGGGTGAGGAGGAGGAGGGAAACACACTAACGCCAATTTCCAGAAAGAAAAAAAAAAAAAAAAACCGGCTTGTTTCTGGACCGGTTGGAGCCGAGGAGCTGGCGCCCAGGGGAGGTCCGGGGTGTCTGCGCGAAGGAGAGGGGCGAGCAATGAAAAGATGAGCGGGAGACGGAGGAGTTTCACCAACTGCACCCCCGCCTCCCCCGCCGCCTCCGCCCCCTCCCCTCCCGGAGCCCTTCCCTCGCTTCCTCCCGCCCCTCTCCCCGCACAGGCTCGCCGGCAATTGCCTGACAGGAGACGAGGAGGGAACAAGTTTCCCTCCGTGTGCGTGCCCCGGCCGTCTGTCCGCCTCTCCCGCAGGCCCTGAAGGGATCTCCCCGGGAAGGGAGGCGCCCGGGGCTGCACCCACGGCGGGTGGGCGGGCGAGTGTAGGGAGGGGGCGTCGAGGTCGGTGGCCGCACCAGGGTCAGGCTTGCCTCCCTCGGCGTGCTCTCTCGGAACCCCGGGGGAGAGTGGGGCAGCTATCCCGGGATCTCGGGGATCGGCTGCCGGGGCGTGCGGCGCGCCGGGGAGGTGGCAACCGCTTCTCCCAACTCTGAGCCCCCGGGAGGCGCCTGCGGCGGCCGGCCCGCGACCTGGAGAGGAGCAGCGGGGCACCCCGGAATCCTGCGTGCCAGGCCTGGAGGGGCCAGGGATAGCTCGGCTAGGGTGGGGGACACACCCCGGAGCCGAGCGAGAGTCGGCAGTGTCGCTGCCACGTAGAGCGGAGTCATTAGACTCGCGCGGGTGAGGCTGGGCTGCAGCCCCACCCGGCCTCTCTGCCCGGTATCGGGGCGCACGGCTGGACTCCAAGCGTGCCTGGGTGCCCGCCCCGCGCCACGGGCTCCATTGTTACCAGAGGTCTGGTGCCCTCTCCTCGGGGCAGAGGGGACGCCTGAGGGTGGGAGGTGATGCGCCTTCCAGCTAGGGGGCAGTCGTCGCCCGACCCCGCCCAGCCTCCTGACTCGGAGCCCAGGTGCTTGGGGTTTGGAGATTAGGGGTCCAGCGGCCCAGGTTCCCGCGCATCCTGGGGGAGGGAGAACGGGGGCGGGGGCGCGGGGCGAGGTGCTGCTCTTGGCAGGGCTCTCGGGGGCCCGCTCCGGACACAAGCCATTGTCAAGCCGGCCCTCCAGCTCCTGCTCACCCCCGCCTCCCACGGCGGCGCGTCCTCACTGTGGGCTGGATGCCCCCCAGCTCCAACCCCGAGGGCTTTCCGGGAACGGCTGCAGAAGGCCTCCGCGGGTATGAACAGCAAGGACATTTCAGGGAACAAACAGGTTTTGGCCGCCGCTCACGCCCTTGAGAGGGTAAATGCCCGCGCACCCCCCTCGGAAGGAGTTCGTGGGGAAGGTGAAAAGGTCAGACGCCTCCTGGGACCGGCGTTTCTGTGCACACCCGAAAGCAGGGCCTTATTCCTACCTGGCGCAAAGAGCTGGCAAAACAGATTTAGGAATGTTGGCGAGGAGACTCTGGTCAAGGGTTTTGGCGGAGGAACGAGGGGCGGGGCGGGAGAGAGGCGGCCCCAGGCGCGCGGGCCCCAAGCGAGGGCTCCGTGCTCGCGGGTCAGGGCCGGGCGCGGTGACGCGCGCCCCTGGGGGTGCAGGCGGGCCGGTGCCGCGCGGAGCTGCACCCCATGGCTCGCCCGCCCGCGCCCAGGCGTCCCAGCCCCCCGAGCTGGAGACCCGCCACCCCCCCTGGGGGGGGGCACTGGCCGCCCCCCACCCCAGTTCCCGAGCGCCTCTTCGCGCTCGCGGATTTCCTCCTCCTCGGCGCTCCGACCCTGGACGCGGGGCAGGAAGGTGGCACTCGGAGGCTCGGGGTCGGACGCCTGCGGGGAGCGGAAGGGGCGGTGGCGCGGCGAGACCGGGCGCCAGGCGCGCCCCGCGCGGACCCCGGGGAGCCAGCGCCGCGGAGGGAAGCCCAGGCCCTTGGCTCCCACGGGCGCGCGACGCCTCCTCCCGCCTTCCCCTCTGTCCCCGGCGCGCCCCCGCCAGTCCCGGCCCCCGGCTGCGCAGGGAGGGCGAGCGGCAGCGTCAGACTTGGGGTGACCCCGTGCGACCTCAGCCCAAGGTTCGGGGGGAGAAGCGCCTTTCCGAACCTGGCAGGTTGACAGAGGCGGCGAAGCGGGAGGCGCAGCGCGGGGCGGCCTGGAGTCGCGGATGCCCGCCTCCTCCCTGGTGGGAACCGCGCGGCCGCGCTCTCTCCGGGGACCGGCTTTGACCCTTCTGTGCCTCCGCGGGGTGAGCGAGGGGGCACACGCCGAGACTTGAGCCATGTTGTTTTTAGAAAACTGCCGCCAGTCTCTTTTCCCGTTTCCCTGCTGAGTGTGCACTTCCCAGCCTGGACCCAGCAGGCTAACAAATAAAGCTGGCACTCCGAGAGGGGCTGCCCCGCCCCCGAGCCTTGACACCCCCCCCCCCCCGGCTCCCTCCCGCCTTTCCTCTCCTTGGGGACCCGCTCCTCCCAAGGGTCGAGGTGCACGAAACGCTTGTCTCCTTTCTCGCTCAGCTGCTGAGCACGACTGCCCGTCTTTCTCCAGTCAACTAACAAGACAAGCAGTGTGTGCTCTGGGGAAAATATCATGTTTAAGTTATGCCTCTGATTTTTCTGGTCTCAGCTGATCGGAGGCTTCTGTAGACTCCGGAGTTTCCACACACACACACAGACTGGAACCGCACTGATTGATAATTGCGGACTGGTGGTTTGGTACGGAGCAAATTGTCCTTGCTAACCACCTCTTTCCTCTGCTGTTGAATGCCACTAAGTGCTGAAAAGGGTCGGTTTTAGATTTCCGCAATTCCTCGCCAAGGGAGACAGGAAGACCCTTATAGGAGGGTAAGTGACAGAGGAAGAATTGCGCAGGATCCCTAGGTTGATTGTATTTTGGTCTTGTGAACACATCACTCTCCCCGACATCACAAATCCCGAGACGAGGTAGGACCCCATTCCCACGGAAGGGAAGATTCGTGGACCACACTCCCGGAACGCCAGGCAGAGGCCCTGGACGGGCGATGCCCCACCGAGGACTCCCATGAAGGGCTTGGGGTAGTGGTAACGCTCTCCACTCCGCCTCCGGAGCCCTGCTGGGACCGAGGCCTGCCTTTAGCAATAGACTGGGTGGAAAACGTTTGGTTTCTTCCATCAAGCTCTCATCAATTTGTCAGAAATAAGGTGAGATCCATTGCTCCCAGAAGGCCATCTGAGCCACTGACTTCCTCCAAAGATTTCAGGTTGATGTGTATGGAGATTCAGGCTGGAATTTCAGAACTGTATTAAGTCTAGTCAGGTTTTTTAAAGCATCAAATCCATGTATTTCAGAAAAGCAACACCACAGCACAGTTTCAGTAGGAGCTAGCCCAAACATGGAATGGAAGAATGGCAACAGAAAAGCTTAAGGATTGGATTTTAAATTAATTTCCTTTCACTTAAAAAATTTCTGTTATAAAGGGTACTCTGTCAAGTGACTATCATTCAAGAGGTGTCTTTTGGACCTCACATAAAGCTGTCTACCTCATTTGGAAAGGAAAGAAGAAAAGAAACCAATGAACTTTTACTTTCTGACCCTTCATTTTGGGCCTTTAAAAAATTACCTTGAAATTTCTTCAAATATTGGAGAAAAAATTACCATCAAAGTTTCAAAACAAAGTTACAGTGTCAAGTTTCTGTAACGCAGTATGTGGAACAAGACACAGGAAGACAGTGCTAAATTTTGAATCATGTCAGTAGAGTCAAAACACCTGTTGGTGTTAGACACCAGAGCTAGCATTTGAAAACTACAGTTTGTCTCAAAGAATAATTTTAGATTATCCTGCCTTCACTGAATTACTTTAAAAAAAATTTTTTTTTATTGAAGTATGTCATTTTACAATGTTGTGTCAATTTCTGGTGTACAGCATAAGGTTTCCGTCATACATGTACATACGTATATTCATTTTCACATTCTTTTTCATTATAGGTTACTACAAGATATTGAATATGGTTCCCTGTGCTGTACAGTGGAAACTTGTTTATCTATTTTATATATAGTAGTCAGTATCTGCAAACCTCAAACTCCCAGTTTGTCCCTTCCCACCCCTTTCCCCCCTGGTAACCATAAGTTTGTTTTCTATGTCTGTGAGTCTGTTTCCGTTTTGTAAATAAATTCATTTGTGTCTTTTTTTCAGATTCCTCATATAAGTGATATCATATGGTATTTTTATTTCTCTTTCTGGCTTACCCCATATTTATTTTTTAAAACAACAACATATCAGCATCCTATGTGCTGTTGTCCATAAGTTAAACCTCCAAACAGAATGTTTTGAGTGCACTCTGACTCACGAATTAATTGCCAGTTTTCTTTTATTTAATGTTTTTAACTGAAGTACAGTTGATTTACAATGTTGTGTTAGTTTCTGGGATACAGCATAGTGATTCTTTTATACATTTATATGTATATTCCTTTCCATATTCTTTTTCATTATAGGCATTGAATATAGTTTTCTGTGCTGTACGGTAGGACCTTGTTGTTCATCTATTTTATATGCAGCAGTTAGTATCTGCAAGTCTTGAACTCCCAATTTATCCCTTCCCACCCCTTCCCCCGGTAACCGTAAGTTTGTTTCCTATGTCTGTGAGTCTGTTTCCGTTTTGTAAACAAGTTCATTTGTGTCTTTTTTTTTAGATCCCACATATAAGTGATATCATACGGTATTTTTATTTCTCTTTCTGGCTGACTTAGAATGACATTCTCCAGGTCCATCCATGTTGCAGCAAATAGAATTACTTTATTCTTTTTTATGGCTGAGTAGTTCATTGAATTACTTTTTAATTATAAAAATTAAAATAATAATAACCAAGAGAAACACTCATCAAACCAATAAAAACATCATTAGAGAGCACATACTCAGCATTTCAAAAGGACTATTTTTAAGCGGGACAATCTTAAAAATCTGATTTGAGCGATCAAGTAAGGAAAGCTTAGCTCTGAAAATTTAATCATAGAGAACTGAAATTCTGAAGAATTTTTAAAAATCAGTAAAAAAATAATTTAAAAGCTATCAGCCAAAGACCACACAAAAACACCACAGTTAAGGGCTGTTATTATAGTGCAGTGGTAGCGTACTTGCCTCGCATGCACAGGGTCTTGGGTTCAATCCCCAGGACCTCCACTAAAGAAAACAAATAAACCTAACTACCTGCCCCGCAAAACAAACCAAAACCAAAAAAAATTTTTTAAAAGCCCCGCAAATAAATTGGAGGGAGATTAGAGAGCGTCCATTCTAAAACCTGACCAAGTATTAGAAAAGAAAAGAAACATGATGGTTTCTCAGAATTGTCGAATTTATCCTGACAGAACTTTTACTTTGTATTCTTGTTAGATGCTTGTGGCTGTGCCAGGAGAGTGGGTCAGGAGCAGAGCAAGGGGCGGAGTGGAGAGACCATGGAGGAAGTAACGTGGGTGGAGTCTAAAGACAACCGCGAACAAGGGTCATGCAGTGGAGACTGGAAAGGATGCATTCTTGGTGGGTTTAGAAGGTTTGACCAACAGGACAGATGTTGAGCTGGGTATTCCAGGGAAGGAGAGGGTGTTGTCAAGGATGAGTCCTAAGAGTCTAGCTTCCAGGGGGAGGGCATAGCGGAGTGGTAGAGCACATGCCTAACACGCAGGGGGTCCTGGGCTCAATCCCCAGGACCTCCATTAAATAAATAATTAAATAAATAAACCTAATTACCCCTCCCCCAAAAAATAAATAAAAAATATAAAATAAAAAAAAAAGACTCTAGCTTCTGTAACTGGAGAGCCTTGGCATAGACGCAGAACATGAGACTAGTGTGGAAGGAGGATCATGAGCTTGATTTGGTCGGGGTTCAGTGCTTAGTCTCAGAAGATCAGATGGGTCAGGGATGTGGGGGAGTCATTTGGGTTGGACATAGATCTTTGTGAGTCACTGTCATGGAGATGAGTGATGGAAGTGAAAAGAACGGACGGAAGCCACTGCTGAGGGAGTTGGGAAAGGAGGCCCAAACAGAACACCACAGAGCACTGAAAGGCTGGAATGTCAGGGTGAGCCAATGAAAGATTTGGGGAATGAGCAGCTGGAGAGGCAGGAGGAGAATCAGTAGAACGTCGTGTCCTAAAAGTCAAGGAGAAGGGGGTTCCTCAACAGAGTTGGGGGGACTAGTAGAAGGGGGTTCCTCAATGGAGCTGAATTCTGTTGAGAGTTCTAGTTGGTTGAGGACTGAAAGACGGTTGGCTACAGCGGTGTGATGGTTGTTGAGGGCTGACTTCAACAAGAGTCAGATTGGAGGAGTGAGGGGTAGACAGGACTAGAGGCCATTGGAGGTGGCTAGGGAGTGAGAGGAAGGTCAGGAAATAGTGACAGTGAGTAGAGGTAATTCTTTCTGGAAGTTTCTACTGAAGGGAAAGAGACAGACAGACAGTTCTGGAAGGAGACAGAGTGGAGGGAGGTTAAGTTTTCCCTTATTCGTTTGCTTTTAAGATGGGGTAGTCTTGAACATGTTTCCATCCCCCCCAATTTTTTAACTGAAAAAACAAAGACTCACCATCTTACACCAAAATCAACATCAGCGTTGCACACATGTTTCGCAGCTGTTTATGTGATTTTGGGGGCTTGCTTTAAATTGTTATGTAACTTCCTGCCTTGATAGTTCAGACAAATGTATTGAGTAGACTATTTGTCAGTAGGCATCTTTCTTCAATTTATTATGTTAAACCATGAGATTGTTAAAATGTTTTGCCTCCTCTGTAGAAGGTGATCCATTAATCCATGTTGATTTTCAGCTACAAAATTCAGCACCTAGATGGACTTGCCCTAATGCCACACAAAGCTTGAGTGAGGTGAGGAAATCATGCAGAACAAGGCAGGTCCTCCTGGAAGTTTCATATTTTAAAAAGTTTTCAGCTTATCAGTGCAGCAGGTTACCTTTTGCAGACACATTTTCTTCCTGCTCGAATGCTGTAAACACCCCAGCAGGGACAATAAATAGCAGTGTTGGCAGGAAGGAAAAATATTTGTTAAGAGACACTCCTGTACTTTTCTTCTTCTTCTTTTTATTTAGTGTAAGCTTTAGTTGTAGAAACTGGCAATAATAGAACTGTCAAAGTTTAGACGGCAAAATTGTACGGTGATGGGGATACGAAAATATATGTATAGGTTTGCCTTTTGAAATGTCAGGCAATGAAAGCAAGTGCGCTTCAGACTTTTCTAATTATTATTTGCATTCACGGAGTTCAGAGCGGACCTGGGGATGACCAGCCTCTGAAGGCACTTCCTTTCTCTCCCAGGCCACGGATCAAAGAGCCAGGAGACGTTGTGGGTTCAAATTTAGCAAGCTTCTGCAGCAATTCTGTGCTGGAATAAAATCCGGGAAATGGATGTTTTGAATTTAGCTTCATATCCTATGGAAGTTGGAAGTAAAGCTTTGTCAGAAAATAAAGTTAACTTACACAATTGGTTTGTTCTTTTGAAAAGTCACAGTATAAACAAGGTCCTATTGTAGAGCACAGGGAACTATATTCAATATCTTGTGATAACCTGTAATGAAAATGAGTATGAAAAAGAATATGCATATACGTATGACTGAATCACCATTCTGTACACCAGAAACTAACGCAACATTGTAAATCAACTATGCTTCAATTAAAAAAAAGAGAAAATTGACAGTAATAGTCAATCGCTTGTGTTTTATGAGGTCAAATGGTTTCTTAAATTCATACTGTGCTGTTGTCTCTAGTCTGGTATACAAGGCACATTTCTCCACTGGAATTTTTTTTAAAACCCCTTTCTAATTTTACAGACTGTGGGATTATATTGAGGCATAGACTGTATGTTGTCAAACACACTCAGATTTCACTTGGAGTCTCAGATTGACTGAGACATACTCAAATTTAATGTTGTTGCCAAAGCAAACGCCCATCTCGGTGATTTTGAAGGTTCTGTTGACCTCAATTTGAAAATGTCTGCCTTGGGTTTTTAAATAGTTCTCTCTCTTTGACCAACTCTGCTATCGTGAAGTTGTTGTTCATCTTGATCCTGTCAAGTGAACATCTTTTCTCAGGTAGCTGTAAGGTAGGGACTTTCCTGTCACATGAAACAGGAAGGATCTCGTCAATTCAGGACACAGGTGTGTGTGGTAATCAGGGTTGTCCGCTGCCTATCAAGACACAAATCTGGATTCGTGATACACAAAGGTAATTTAATGGTCCTAACTGGGAAGTCAAGGAATAGACTTGGCTTTGGGCAGGGCTGGAGCCAAAGGTTCAGCTGGTGCCAGTGTACAGGACATCTTCTGTGTTTCATCTGAGCTGGTTTCCCTCCCTAGCAAGGAAGAGACTCTGGGCAGAGGCACCAGGTGGTCACAGCTGCTCTGCGCTGAGGGCAGGGCAGGGCACCCACCCTCCCCCAGGGGATGTCATTGTCTTTAGTAAAATTCTGATTGGCTCCAGTTGGATTAGGTGCCCTGTTGTAGAAAAATGTATTACAGCTCGGTGTTATAGCTCAGTTGTGACAGCAACCTGGATCCAGGCGAGAGACCAAGCAACACTCGGAGGATTGGAGAACTCAGGTTTATTACAGCAGCAGGCCCAGAAGAGTTAACACTCCAAGCTCTGGACCCCGTCTGTAGGTGTACACAGGCTTTTATAGGCTGCCAGTTTACACTTTGCAACATCATATGCAAGTAAGATATAACAGAAGTTGACTAATTAGGAACAAGCTTTGTAGAAATGAATCAATCAGGAGGGAGAGAAATAACCAATCAGGAGTGAGCTCAGGGAACCAACAGAATTTTAGGGGTAAATTCCACTTTCCTAGAAGCAAGCAGTTTCAGAGGCAAAAGTGAGATAAAGCCGCAGGGCCAGGGAACCAGATGGTGCTGGCAGGAGAGTAGTGGCCCTGCCTGGGGGTCCTGCTGGTCTTTTTTTATGAGGCTTCCCACCTCAGCCCAAGGGAGGTGGGCCACTCTTCACCAGCCTGGGTCACTGGCCCACCCTGCCTGTGGCCATGAGGACATGTGACAGACAGCATGCAAGAGAGGGTATCTCCCAGAGAAAGAGGGCCTCTGGATTCCGTGAGGAAAGGGGAGGGGATGCCAGGCCACAGAAACCACAGGAGTCCGCTCCTTAGAAGACCCCTCTCTTTTTCACTGAGTTGTTTTCAAGTGAGACTGCACGAAACTTTCAGTTCATTTTTATTAGGGTTGATGTTAGTGTGTTGTGTTTGTTTTATTTTGCTTTGTTTTGATTTTTTTTCACCTTTTTCACATGTGGCAGGCAGCGTGAGTCCAGAGTTTTTATTTCAAAATCTTAGGATAGTACTTCATTCAGGGTTAACTCTCTGTAAAAATTATAAAGCAGGTGAAGGAGTTTGTTTTTTCATTAAACTTAAAATTTTATTTTAAGGCAGTCCTGAATGTACCAGTTGTTATTTACTTTTTAATATATCTTCTAATACAGCCATCTTTTCATTCCCAGTATATCTCTAAGAAAAAAAAAAGTCTCCCAATTACTATATTGCTATTCAGGTTTTGGGGGTTTTTTTGTTTTGTTTTTTTCCCCTGTATGTTAAGTGATTCATTTCTTCCTTTTTTTTCCTTTTCTTTTTCTATCTTTCCTTCTTTCTTCTTTTTTGATTGTATAGAAGTATAGTTAGTTTACAACTAACTTCTGGTGTACAGCATACTGATTCAGTTATACATATGTATTCATATTCTTAGTCATACTCTTTTTCATTATAGGTTCGAAGGAGTTCATTTTAACTCCATCATCTTTTTGGTGAATGTCCTGCATTTTTTTCTCTCCTCTCTATTTCCTCACGAAGACCTTTACAGAAATAGATCACTGTAAGAGCCCAGTACTCAACCCGCAGAATGGTGAGATTTTAGGGGCCATGCTCTGCAAGTGGGGGAGGTTTACTGAGGTGAGGAACCTTCCAGGATTCCCTCATACGGATGTTGAATGAGACACGTATGCACACTAGCGTCAGGGTAAAACCACTGGGGTTCAGAAATTCTAAGCTGCTTTTGAGGGGGCAATGAGGACATATTTACTCTAGGGAGATTACCATGAAGACATAGTCTAAGACTTAATAATAAAATAATATGTTTTCTTCCACAAGTGAAAGTTTTTAGGGTGACATGATTGGTGGGTTCTAGGTACAAAGTTTGCAATGAACATCAATCAGATCATAAAAAGAAAGGCTTGGAACAGTATGTTCTTCTGCAAATCTTGTGTGGTACGTTTTCTTGAGGTATGTTAAACTCCACGAACCACGAATAAATAGGAAATATGAACAGACCAATTACCAGTAATGCAATTGAATCAGTCATAAAAAAAAGTCTCTCAACAAACAAAAGTCCAGGACCAGATGGCTTCATGGGTGAATTCTACCAAACATTTAGAGAAGAGTTAACATCTTGTCCTTCTCAAATGATTCCAAAAAATTGCAGAGGAGGGACGCTTCCGAACTCATTCTATGAGGGAGGCCAACATCACCAATCATCCTGTTAGCAGAATCAGACAATATCACGGAAAGAAAAAATTACAGGCCAACATCGCTTACGATCATAGACGCAAAAGTCCTCAACTAAATTTTAGCAAGCTGAATCCAACAGCACATCAAGAGGATCATACAACACGATTCAGTGAGATTTATCCCAGGCGCCCAAGGATTTTCAGTATCTGCAAACTGATTAATGTGATACATCATGTTAACAAAATAAAGAATCGAAACCAGGTGACTACAGACATGGAAAACAAACTTATGGTTATCAGGGGTACTGGGGGTGGGGAGGGATAAAGTAGAAGTTTGGGATCTGCAGATACTAACTACTATATATAAAATAGATAAACAATGTCCTACTATACAGCACAGGGGACTATATTCAACACCTTGTAATAGCCTATAATGAAAAGGAATATATATATATCTGAATCACCATGCTGTACACCATAAAACTAACAAAACATAGTAAATCAACTTTAATTAAGAAAAGATTGCCCAGCAGGATGCTAGAAAAAAACAAAACACAAAACAGGTGACTATATTGAAATATACTGGAAACAATCCCCACATACCTGTAGAACCAGCTTCTTTCATTCTCTTTTTACTAAATGTTCCCCTTTACAATTAAAATATATATATATATAAGCTTCAATGGGGATGGGAGCACACAACAGAAAGCACGACTTAGCTTCAGAGCACTGGGCTGGGAGTCCAGTCCCCACTCTACCTGATGCTGGGTCATTCTCAATTCATTGTTTTATCCTGCTGGGCCGCCAAGGTTTATGCCTGTAAAAGACAGATGTTGAATGAAGTCATCTTTTAGGACTTTATCAGTTGCAAAACCAAGTGATTCTACTGTCTGGTGAGCAGTTTTTAAACAACACTGGAGTGGGTGTGTCGTCATCCAAGGTCAAGTGAGACCTTGAATGTCTTGAATGGCGGGGAAGGCTGTACCAGGACTTCACATGGCGTAGCTCACACCAACAGGGCTCTCTTACGCTTCTGAGACTGGAGACCTTCTCAGTATATTTTCTTTCTGGATTGTTTGTGTTCCTAACATGGATGGTGAGCCTCTGAAGTGACAGGGGGAGTGTGTCCTGTGTCCATCTGTGTATACTGTCAGCTCTCCAAAGAAACACGATAATAAAATAACGTACCATGAGAGGCATGGCGGGGGATGATCAAAACCATGAGAAAAATCAAACAAAGAAACCACAAAGCACACAGACACCCCTCA
Organism: Camelus bactrianus; assembly: GCF_048773025.1. NCBI lineage: Eukaryota > Metazoa > Chordata > Mammalia > Artiodactyla > Camelidae > Camelus > Camelus bactrianus. Next base: position 9,922,241 of record NC_133573.1, read on the forward strand.
TCCAAACTCTTTTCTGCCTGACCTCTCATAAGTATAGGGCGAGTCAGTAGTTCTATTCAGCTGGGAAGAGGAGGACTTAGTTCATGAAGGATATTTGTGAGTTAACAAAATTATAAGGTTAGGGAAAAGATTCACTGAGAAAATATGGGCTAAAGCACAGCTGTTTTTCTGTATGTTTCTCTGATCATGTGATGCTGGGGTCCTGGAAACCTTCTCATTTCTAGACATCCTTGTCGATGGAAGCAGGTTGGGTACCAAACTGGGTTTCTGTGCTCTAGTCCTGGTCCCCTCCAGGAGCAGTGGTGGTGTGTCACTGGTTCCAGGTCAAGTTAAAGACAAATGATCACTTATTTTGATTGTAGCTCTCCTTTTATATCACCTCTAGCGTCTATACCAAGTGTAGATTCCTTTTAGAGTATCTTTCAGAGCAAACTTGAGTTTAATGGCAGGTTTGCTTATAAACTTGGAAGCTCCACCTACCACACACTGTGCTTTTGATAGATAAGTTTTCTGGGCAGTTTCGGGGTCTTCATAGACTTACCGGGTGGGCTCATGCTGCTCAAGCTGTAGCTAGCTCCAGCAAACATTCTCAGTATTATGAAATCCAGGATGTGTAGGGGCTTTGTCATGAACATAAAAAATATTCTTCAGTGATGTGCTGGCCTAGAGCAGGAGGGGGTTAGAGAGGAACCGCTCCATCCGTTTAACAAAGCATACCTTGACTGTGATTTTAACAATCATATCCCTTAACAAAAACTGTTATCAGTAGATAAACAAGATTATACTGTACAGCACAGGGAAGTATATACAAGATGTTGTGGTAGCTCACAGTGAAAAAGAATGCGACAATGAATATATGTATGTTCATGTACAACTGAGAAATTGTGCTCTGCACTGGAAATTGACACATTGTAAACTGACTATAACTCAATTGAAAAAAAATTGTCAGAGAACAGTATAAATAAAAATTTTCATAAAGGCCCCTAAAGAGTCCACCTTTTCCCCTGAGGCTGTATTGACCATCCTGACTTTAAAATCCCTCGTCTTGTCCCTCCCGAGTTTCCCCATTCTGTGCTCCCTGGCAATTTCTCTGTAAAACAAGCCTGCAGGTAATGAGGCAATCATCGCCTCCATTGAAGGCCACGTCTGTAAAGATCCAGGTAGGCGTACTCTGGTGGATGGAAAAATCCCCCAGAGTGGTACTCTGCCACCCTGAAGGGGATGCCCGGTCAGAACCACAGTGGCCCCTGATTGGGTCTTAATCCCACGACCGGGCAATTCCATTCCTGATGACTCGTCACATTTGAGAGGGAAAGGGAGGTGCCTCCAAGGGCTTCCGTAATTAAGCACAAACACTCTGACAGTGCGAGGTCAAAGCCTTGCTGTTGTGTTCGCACCTTCTGCACAGCGGTGGCCTCCAGACTGTTCCGTTCAGTTCAGACCCACATGGTGCCGTGGCCTGGTTCGTGTCCTGTTCCTTCTGGTGCTTTTCCTTTAAAAGAAGAACCAAGAGGGCTATCTTTTGGTGTTTGTTTGCTTCCTTTCCTTTTTGGTGATTCTTAGCTTCTAGCGTCGACACACTTTTCAGCCTAAAGCAAAGCAGACATTCTAGACACAAAAGCCACTGTACTTCCAGCAACTCGATTTCCCAAAGCCCCGGAGGATCCTGGGAGCTGTTAGGCTGCGGGGTGCTTACAGGCGCTCCCACCACAGCATTATTAGCTAGCGTGTTCGCTGAAAACACCTTCTTCCTCTACTTCTTTTTGGACCAGTTTGCTTTCCCTTTCTACAGCTACAACCATGAAATATATGTTCGCAATATCTTAGTTCCTCTTCTCTCCCTGGTGGAGTGTTTTCAATTCTGTGATTTCAGCTCCTGCTGCTTATGTGGGGCAATTATTATTATGTGTGGTCCCTAGCCCAAATATGGGTCACACTCTAGAGATCTGCTTCAAAATTGTTGGTAAGAATGTTGCATGAACCGATGTCATAAAAGGCAGACCACAGGCCAGTCCACCAAGACATTTTAAACTCACACTAATGAAGCTAGACTTCCATTATTGGTGGCTCTGAGCTGTGGAGACTTGGGTGACCTGAGCCCTGGGTGTTTTCAGGAGGGGCAAGGGCTCTAAGTCAATAGGTATGAACAAGGAGAGACGAGCTAGCTGGGCTCCTGTCCTGGGACTGCCAGGGGGACTTCCTAGGTAGGGGGCCCAGACGCGGTGGGATGCTTGGTGTCCTGGCTCCAGGAAGGAGGGTGTGTGAGGACATCAATTAGAAGAAGAGGGCCAGAGGGAACTGGTGTCATCAGTGGGGTCAGGGATGGCTTTGTTACCTCTGGTGGAGCAGCAGGTAAGCTGATTGCTTCCATTGGTAAATGGCTGATTTAGAAGTTAGGGGCTGTCTCAGTCGATGCAGTTATCATTATAACTTTAAAATCAAAACAGCAGGGTCCTACTGTAGAGCAAAGGGAACTGTACCCAATACCTTTTAATGGCCTATAGTGAAAAAGAATATGGAAAGGAATATACATACGTGTATAACTGAATCACTGTGCTGCATACTGGACGTTAACGCAACATTGTAAATCAACTCTACTGCAATAAAAAATGTATAAAATCAACCATGTTTCACTAGGATAGTTTCACTCGATGCTTTCTAAGTCTGGAGGTCCTCTTACCACTTTTCTCATCAAGCAAGGCCGTCTGGTTCTCTGTCCTCGAGTCATGCCTTTGTGTTTCTGCTATTGGATGAAAATGGTTGTATACAACGTACCATTTTAACATCTTCAAGAGCAGATTCAGAGTTACCCTCAGTTCCCTCTACCCTTCCTCTCAGGGCTCAATAATAATTTTTTCACTTTCATTTAGCCTTCAAAAAACAGGATAATGTATCCAAAGATAAAGTCAATTGCAAAGTGCTTTTGCCTCAAAAGCGCTGTTTTTTTTGCTACTCTTGGTATCAAATCGCCATTGTTTGGAAGCAAGAAAGATCATTTCAAAATGATTTCAACAATCTAGAGGGGCATCGAAGAAACATTCTTTCCAGCCCTGCTGCCATTTTTCAGTTGCATTCTTCTTGCTAACGACTGTTCTGTAAAATCGTTATGACCGCTCTTCTGGTTAACGGAGTAATCTAGAAATATTTAGACAGCTTGCTCTTATATCTGACTTATCCTTGAGGCCGTCAGAAAGGTTAGTTCCTCTTGCCAATGCCGATCTGTTATTTCTTATATTTTCAGGGTGGAGCTTAGAAGACCTGGGTGACATGATCAATAAGCCATGTTGAAAATGGCTCAGAACTCCATTTTATCTTTTTTAAAAAAAAACCTTTAAAATCAGAAGCCCTGGCGTCACACTCTCCGACTACCACAGAAGACCAGAAGGATGTCGGTGCTTTTTCCTGTCTATTTTTGTCCCCTGCCATATCACAGCCCTGGAAGGGAGCTTTAGAAGTCATCAGTCTGTGCTGTTGCCTTTATGCTGAACATCACAGATGAGAGATGATCGACCTTGTTCCCAAAGGCCTGGCTGTGGAAAGTGTTTCAAAATGAATGGACAAATATTTGTACTTACTGTGTAGGTAGGACAATGTGGGGAGAAGACTGCAGGGAAGTAGAAGACGTCAGCCGCACCCCCTGGGAACCTTCTGGTCCGTCTGGGGAGGACAGATACATCGATGTGCAGAAAGCTGCCGTCAGAGAACTTGGCGTAGGTCTTGAAGATCTAACTCACTGACCACTGCAAATGTCTTCCTGACATCCCTGTCATTTGCTCCTGCCCGTCCATGACTGGGAAATTCCAATTGCTAAGAAACGTTACCCAGCTCTAAATTCTGAAGACTTAATGTATGATTGTTAGGTCTGTGAGGTTAAAAGTCTGCTGTAGATAGGCAGCTGGGAGACACAGTCTGGCTTTACCGGTCCCTGACAGTGTGGCCTTGGCAGTCTCACTCCACGGTTTTGCCTTTCAATTTCCCGTCTGTAAAATGGGGGAGAACATACCCCCTCATACAGGATTGGGGGAGCTCCATGTTTAATTTTCAGAACAGGGTCTGCTCATCATGTCAGATGGTATTTGTTCAAGGTCATTCAAGAACTTCATTACACTTTTTGTGTCTTGTCTCCCTTTCTTCCCTCTGTCTGCTCTTTTCCCTGGGAGACCTCTCCGTTCACATGATTCCCAGCATCACCGTTCAACTGTTGATCACAGGGTGCAGTTTCAGAACTGACTCAGTCTTCCTGGTTGATTATTAATGTCGCCCTTACTCCAAACAAGGATGACAGAAACGAGAGGGTCAATTTCTATGTTCTAAATACTGTCCTTATAATGTTGTGCCCCAACTTTGTAAAAATGTTTTAGCAAAAAAAAGGTGAACAAAACATAATCCTTTCCTTCCCGTAAGAATGGCAGACACATAAGCAACTTCCTTATTCTCTTGTTCTTAAGTCTGAAGGGCCAACCATGGGTCACCAAGCATCTGAGAAAAGCCTGCAGCACAAAAGCGAAACACCAGAAAAGCAAAGCCAACCCCAAAGGGAAAAACATAGTGAAAAAAACAACTTAAAAAGTACTCAGAAACTGTGACTAGTATGCTCTGAGAGACTTGAGAAACTACTGTATTGCAAGATGGGCCAGTATTTGTGAGGGGTGGGGGGAAATATATTCCTTAATAACCTGGTCGCATAATCCTTCTGGAGTCACGTGCCGGTCTGCCCTGCTTACTGTCTTGCTTTAGGAACTCCCACTTTGGTGCCTGGGATTCGCTCATCCATCTAACTCCTCAATCTTCAAAGCCGACCTGAAGTACCCGCTCTCTGGTGGGTCTTCCCAGAGCCGCACTCGGGGCTCCCTAGTGTTTGGTTAATTCTTCTTGTCGGGTGTGTTCTGGTTACTGATGCTGTCTTCCCTCCTTAGGAGGCTACAGAGTCCTTGAGAAGAGGGGTTTTATTTGATTCATCTTCTTCCCAGCATCTAGCAATGGGCCATATAAAAGTCTCTTAAGTTGAATAAAGACATACTAAAAATGTTCATGTGGCGGGTGTCTTCTTTCTGATGTTAGCACCCTGATGATGAGAAGATGTGGAAAGCCTGGGAGGACAACGGGCCCGTAATGAGCATCTATTTTGTGCTGCATGGGACATGATGTGGGTTACATATTCCTTCATTTGATCCCCACAGCGACTTGATAAAGTTAGTATTATTATCCCCACTTACATGTAAGTAAAATGAAGTTCAGAGAGTCTGAGTCACCAGCAGGCTCTCATTTATAGATTCCAGGTCTGGGAAGTCAGTAAAAACTAGGACAAGGACTCAAATTAACTTGAGTTCCCCTAAAGCCGTAGACAGATTAAATGACTCAGAAGAACGTGAAGTGGTTTGAGTTCTAGGGGAAAAGCTACATAAATATGATAATGACATTTTCTTATTCAAAACTCTCAATTGCATTGTCTTTGCAGACAGACTGACTGAATTCCGATTCCCCAGCCTAGCACTGAAGAGCCGAAAAACTGGCGACATTCGTCTCCGCCCTTCATTGCCATGAATTCCACCTTCATCCTCTGTCTTGTTGGCATGAGCTCCGGGGATACATGCCTCTTCCTACCTTTCCACATTTGCACACTCTTCCTCGCACCTGGAACGTGTTTGGTGGAACGCTACCTGCAGTGCTAACTAGTTTCCGTAGCCTCATCCTAATTGCCTCTAGGGTTTTCTTAAGCTTTTGGGAAAAATAAAATTCTTAATGGGCCACCATTGCAAATGCTGTGGCAGTTTGGGAATGTCCAGCTAGAAAAAAGACCTTAAAGGAACACAGATTCAGGCTTCAGGAAATTATAAAAGAAAACCACAAGGTTGGTACTTCCAACAACATGATAAAACATCACCAGATATATGGCTTGAAACATGGAAAGATGATTGAAACTTAAGGATATAAAAAGTTTTTTTTTTTTTAACAGTCTATCCTAAGAGATCATTCGGAACCAACCTACATCTGTCGACCTCCTCATGTAGGGTTCTTTTTGGGTGGGGGGAGAGGCAATTAGGTTCATCTATTTATTGAGTGGCGGTACTGGGGACTGAACCAAGACCTGGTACACACTAAGCACATGCTCTACCACTGCCTCTGCCCTCCCCTGTCCCCTCATCTCAACTTCCACTCATCTAGTGCTTTCACTTACCCCGTGCCCAGCTCAGTTATCTATTGCCCTGGCCTGGGCAAGACGTCAAGGTTGCCCCCTTCATCTGCCTGCTGGATCTGGTCCAGGGTTAGCCACAACTTTGTTTGACTCTCCAGTGTGCAGTCCACCTCCGGTCCAGCAGGTAGAGTGTGGATAATTGCACAGTTACACCGTGGTGCGTAATGTGCATATTCCAGCCCATTCAACTTTATGGTTTTTCTTTTTTATTACAATTCACTAACTTAAGGAAAGGAGAGGAAGACAGTGTTTCTCAAGATGACGGGAGCACAGCTGTCAGGCGGCTCCTCTCCACGACTGGGAACCAGAGGACGGGGCCGTCCTCGGCCCTGGCGCACTCGGGCTGACCTCCCTATCCCTCCCGGCCCCACCAAAGCGAGTCTACTTCTGCTCACCTATGTTTATAGGAGGTTCAGGTTTTCATGGGTGGTGTGTAGAACTCTCTAGATGAGCAACGGTGCGCACGCGCGTGACGTTCAGAGGAACAGCACGTTACCGCGACCCTGTAATTGGAGTGTTGTGGCCCTTTTCTTCAAGGAGTGTGTGAAGTCACTTTGGAGGAGAGAAAAGGTAAAACGGTCAGATGGCTTGGGACGCAGAGGAGGGTGTATTTACAACCTCCTTTCTGAAAACCCAGCCCGAACCAAATAGCTCAGGTGCCTGTTTCCTTGTTCACTTGTTGGCTGTTCACCGGGAGGAGATCAGACGGCCCACTGGCCACTGCTCTGACGTGCTGCTGGACCATGAAAGCCCTCTGCTCATCCCACTGAGAGTGAAAATTCATGGTTTTGCCGCAGACACATGAATGTGTTTGACTGGAGGACGTCACCCAAATGTGCCCCACTGGGATATGACCCGGGTACCATATTTGTTTTGTGAAATTTGAGAAGCTCTGAAGAGTAGGCACACCTGGCCAAAGGGGCTTTCAGTGACCAAGGAAGACCTGTGATGCAGGAGAAACTGGCTTGGTTCTAAACCGCTCTCTCTTGGGACACCATAACTGGGCCCTCTGGCTCACCTGCTCTAGGACCCCACACTAGCAATCATGAATGTTATCACACCTCCAAGCCACTGACCTCCCTCCCCTTTGTGAAGAGCTCCATCCTGTCCTCAACCCATTATCCATGCCTTCGCCAGAGCAGTTGTACATCCCTGAGAGAAGCCATGTGATGCCGCCGACCATTCTTCCTGAAGTCCACCAGCACAGTCTCCCCTCGACGCCATCCTGTGCTTTACTCCCCTGGTACCTTCTCTCCCTCCTGCTTATGTGGCACCTACTTACCTCCTCTTAAAATATCTATGTTCAATTATTACCCATTCTGCTCAGCTGATGACCTCCGCTCAGACTTGCTGAAAAAAATACAAGCAGACAATGAAAACAGATGAATTCATCTTCACTCCACCAAATCAGCTCCTCTGCCCTTCTTCTCGAGGGCATCAGCTCTGCGGTGACAGCTTCCCTTCTCTCCCTGACCCCCCCACCCCCGCATCATCGAGGCACTCACTGACTCCTTCCCACTCGCACAAAAAGACACCACAGTAGTTCCCGCCTCGCCCCCAGCTACTGTGGCTCACCTCTGGTCTCCATCACAGTGCAATTTCGGGCAGAAGTTCTCAGCATCTCTCCCTCGGCTCTCTCCTCACCACAGTTGCTGCCACACCACTGACATCACTCTTGTCAAGGTCCCAAGCCTTGCAGGTGGCCCCACGCTGCAGTCACTTCTCTAGTCTCATCCTCACCTTCAGTTGTCCCACGTTGGACCTTCCTCTCCTGGAACTGCTTTCTCTTCCTGGCTTCTGTGACTACACGCTCTCCTGATCTTTTCCCCCAACCCTCCTGGTTATTTCTTCTCACGCCCTTTGCTACCTGCAACCCCTTCAAGTTGGGGTGTCCCCGAGCTCAGTGCTGGGGCCCCTCTCTGCCCTGTTTCACTCGATGACCTTATCCAGTGAGGTGACTTTAAGACTCCAAGCTGACACCCCTACTCGGCCCTGAAACCTGGAGCTACACATCTAATTGTCAGCGTAACTGTCCCCTGGAAAGTCAGGCGGGCACATTAACCACCACACCAGAGTTCCTGGTACTTCTCCACCTCTGTTCTACCTGGTGATCTGTGAACACCAGTGAGTCACAAAGGTCACTGCTCCCACAGGAGACTTTGGGACACAGCATGGTTCAAGGGTCCCAGACACACCCAACAGGCAAGCCCGGGGTCAGTGGGCCAGAATCAGCACAGCCATGCTTTTTGGCCAAACACCACGGTTTCAAGCATTGTGTAGTTTTTAATTGATTTTTTTAAACCGCATATTGGGGATGGTTTTTTATACCACAAAGTGGACATTGGTTTTAAGGCATGAAGTAAAAAAAAAAAAAAAACCTATGTTAGAGTGTAAGTTATTGAGAAGCACAGATTTGCAAATTCTGCACATTTGCCTCCAGGTGACCTTCACCAGATCCACAGGTCAAATCTCCAAGTTTTTGTCAAGCTCATCAAGATGTCTCCAATGCTTAAAAATGAAGATAAAAAACAGAAAAAATATAGTAGTTATTTATCTAGTTTGGCTTTTTATCTAATAAAAATGTGTTATTTGGCAAGGGCTTGCAAATAACAGCCTACAAACTCCTTTCATATCATTTGAACAATTATAAAAATGAACCAGCTGATTTTTAAACTGCAAAAATCAGGAATTCTAAACACCAGCTACTAAAAAGTCAAATCTTGATGTAACATGTAATTAGATTTTAATCTACATTTTAATCTACATCAGCCCCCAAATTGCATACAGTACCATTTGGAAACTTGTTACCAAACCATCCTTTTTTCTTACATAATTAAAGTAAATCAAATACCATGTGTCATATAATACATCAGAAAAATCTAAATTATTTTATGCATAGAATATAGAAGACTATAGCAAATGAATTTTGTAATGTGATTTCTAATAATACACTGATCTAAAATTAAAAAAAAAATTTAATTTAAAATGACTTCATTGTGTACCATGAAAAACTTTTAAAGGAGACGATTTGCAAGATGACTATGAAAATGGTTCAGAGTCACAAGAGGCTGGGAAATTCAGGACCAGGGCACAGGACAGTCTCAGACCGTTAGTGAGTCAATTTAATTTTAAACACACCAGCTTTTAGCTGCTACAAAATGTTGAGTTTGATCATTTTCAATGAGTCCGATTGTTTCTTGCCTTTATTACTTTCCTCAGCTTCTTTATCAGGTTGGGAAGTTAGGTGGTCCACATCATCTTCTTGGCTCCACGAGTCCCCTCCTTGAAGTGTGGACTGTAGGACAGGGGGCTACAAGCTTGACTGTCACTCTGCAACCCACATCTGTCTTGGGGACTCAGATGCTAAGGAACACAGCTTTTCACGCTAGGCAAATGCAAACACGCTGGGCAGAATTTCTTTTTCAGAATGTATTTCGATGATTGAAATGCCTGGGTACCACGAGTCAGCGCACAGCAAGGAAATGTTACTAAATTGTACTCTGTGCAAAGAAGCATCTTCCAGGGCTTTTGAAGATTCCCCATAAGGGAGACTAAATCAAAACACTATACCTCGTTGGAAATTAAGATTTGTGCGAAAGAAACATATATGTAATTCATGTTATAGTTATGCATTACATATTATATTTTGGATTATATATCAATATTATATAACATATATTTGAGTCTTTCATGTTCTTTTTCATATTAAATACTCAGTAGGCTACTTAAAAGTGCTGTTTTTGTTTTTCTAAACAAGCCTGATGGAATTAAAGAGAAGCTTTTGTTTTAAATTAATAAGATGCAGGACTTTCATAAAGGAAGGGAGAGAGAGAGAAGACAAGACAGATAACATTGCCAGCGTGTCTGCAGACTCCACATCTTGGCTGGGTTACAGACCTTCTTGAAAGGTCATTTGGTAAAGTGAAATAAATGACTTGGAAAAAGTACTCCCAATGGAAAATTGTTTTGAACAATTAAATCATCATCATAATAATTTAAACCACTTTCCAATAGGTCTTTTCATGAATGCCTACAATTCCAAAGTGATTTTTACAAAAATGAAACTTGGCAACCAATTAATGTGTGGTCTTATCTGATTTGATTTTCTTGAGGACAGAGAATGCTAAAGAAGATTCCTAAAAATGATAGCCATTTAAGGTATTCATACACATAACTTTTTTTTTAAACCTACTATATGGATTTTTATTGTAAATTAAAATAACGTACCTTCTTTCTTCTCATCGAACACACTGCAGTAACTTTGACATGGTCTGTATGCTTATGCTTGAAGCAAACCTGCACAACACAGACACCCCCACATACACCAAGCCTTATTACTTTTATTGAAAAAAGAACCCAATAAACCATCTTCAGTAATCATTGCTAACTTTATTTAGAAATAGAAACAAAGTCTCACCACCTGCATGTTAATGATTATCTTTATAACAAACTCACTGTTACACTAAATGCAAAAGCATTCTCTTACTTAAATATGTATTTAAATTTATTTTAGCAAGGAAAGCACTGGGGACAGAGTTGCAACTCTGGTCGTTGGTGGTATTGGCTCGGCCAGGTCTTTCTCTCGTAGTGACTGTGAAGCTAGGAAGTGGCTTTCAGGTGTAGCTCATGGAATGTCTTATTAAATGGAATAACAGGCTTCTGTGAGCTTCTAAAAATATAGGTGATATTGTTTCAGGTCCACGCTGTGCGAAATCTTTCCCTTGTAAAGTACCTTCTGTATTCTTTAATATGGGTCCTTTAGTGACTCATCAAAAACAAGACCAAAAATTAAAAAAAAACATACACCCTTGTTGCTTGTTTCTCTGAACACATCTGAGAAAGATGACTGGACTGATAAGAAAGGAAAGAGAAATAAATTGGTGTCGCTAATGAATATAAAATTTGAAACCCCAACAATTGCCATTTATTTCTCAAATAGCCCCAGTGATACTAAATAATAAGAGTTTCATGGGCATAACTGTGTCCCGACGGGAGGCAGGAGAACAAAAACTCGAAATTTACACGGTCTGTTTCTCTCAGAGGCTTATGATTAGAAACAAACACAAACAGAAACGCAAACAGAACAAAAAAAATCCTACAGCAACATCTGCCAGTTATAAAAAACAGCTGAAAGTTTTGTTGATTTTGACCTCTTCTTTGTGCCATTTGAACCTCAGTCTTACCTCTTTTGCTGGGAGGCAGAGGAAGAAAAAAAACAGAGAATCAAAAAGAGAAGGAAGAAGCAAGAAGAATGGAAAGGGAAGTAAGAGGAACTGGGCAGACTGAAAACAGGCAAGGGAGCTGTTGTAGCTAACACTCACACGCTCTTTGGAAAAGACACGGCCCTCCTTATATTGTTTGTGGCCTTGCACGCCCTGCCGGCTCCGCCCACTCCTGGTCCACCACCTGCCTGTGGGCACCCGTGTCCAGAGGGAGGGTGGCCGAGGGCCTCCCCCTGGTTTCCATGAAGCCCAAGTGAAGCTCCTTCAGATGTCTGTGACCTGGGGAAGCACATGCCCTTCTCGGAGCCTGTTTCCTTGTTTCTAAATTGGGAAAACTGCTGATGTGACGAAGTGTTTTGGAGGAACAGCAAAAATAACACACACGTCCACACACATGCACACTCACATCCTGCCCCCAACTCCCTGCCTGAACAGGCATGGCTTCATAGAGTCTAAAAAATAAACTAACACATAAATAAATAATAAAAAAGCTCCCCCACCATATATTTTTTTGATTACTCAAGTGAAGACAAGACACTCTGCAGAAAGGAATTTAAATAATATATAACTCTCAAAATAGTCACATACTAGCTTATTCTGGCATATTCTTTTGGAGTTTTTCTTCAATGAATATGCACGCATATATTTTTATTCCCAAACAGTTGTACATATCATTCTGTAACCTCCTTCTTGAAGCTGATAGGACAATTCAGACGTCTTTTTCTGTCAATACATACACTAGATCAATCTTGCAACTTTGAGCGGATGTTACTTACGTGGCTGTGGTATAATATTTATCAGTGTGCATCTCCTTGGTGGACATTTAGGTAGCTTTCTGTCCTTGACCAATCCAAGCAGTGCTGTGGTGAACGTCTCTGCATATATATTGCATGTATGTGTGTCAGTTTTTGTGTAGGATGTGTTCCTAGGGTAGAATGCTTGCATGACAGGTAGTGTCCATCAGAAATTTTGATACGAAATGTTGCAGAAAAATGTGTTACAGCTTGGTGTTACATCTCAGTTGTGATAGCAATTTGGATCCAGGCGAGAGACCAAGCAGCACTTGGAGAGTTGAAGAACTCAGGTTTATTACACCAGTGGGCCCAGAGAAGTTACACTTCAAGCTCTAGACCCCGTCTGTAGGTTTACACAGGCCTTTTATAGGCTGCCAGTTTTACTTTGCAACATCATACGCAAATAAAGTACAACACAAGTTGACCAACCAGGAACAAGCTTTGTAGAAATAGCCCAATCAGGAGTGAGCTCCATGCAACTCAAGTACTACAAATGGACCAATCAGAAGTTAGGGAAGTGAACCAATCAGAAGTGAGATTAACAACCAATCAGGAGAGTAACAATCAATCAAGAGAGAGTAATAACCAATCAGGAAAGAAGGAAATAACCAATCAGAAGTGAGCTCAGGGAACCAATAGAATTCTAGGTGTAAGTAAGCTGCTTTAGAGGCAAAAAGTGAGATAAAGGCTCTGGGCCAGGGAACCGGATGGTGCTGGGAGAGTAGCAGCCCTGCCTAGGGGTCCTGCCAATCTTATGGGGCTTCCCGCCTCATTCCCCCCTTTTGATGCTCTCTTTAACATCTGTAGTGAGCATCAACCTTAGAGTGGTGTCCCTTATTCATCATTGGGTTCTTCCTGGTCCAGGGACCTGTACTGAGTAACTCGTAGCTGTAGTCTTAGTGATTATTTGTGAGCTAATGAAACGGGTAATGAGATTAAGGATGCAGGGACCAAACAGCAGTGCTAGAAGGATCATAAGGACGGCCTGTTAGGGGGAGGAGCCAGGAGGCCCAACCCCAGAGGTTATTCCATTGTGCCCAGGAGTTTGCTAATTCCTGGTTTCTGCGTTCAGCTCGATCTCGTAGTTTTTGGACCATATTTCTGACAGTTCCTGATTGGTTTACATAGAAACAGCATTCCTCATTTAGGAAGAGAGAGTGTCCCCCCTTTTTGGTGGTGAGCAAGTCTAAACTGCTCCTGTTCTGTAGGACTACTGCTGCTAGGGAGTCCAACTGGTTTTGTAGAGTCATTAGGACTCAGCCACCTGTTTTAACCCTTCAATGACCTCAGCAGATAACTGCGGGTAACAGTAGGATGATGAGGCTGTTCCTCCTATTCCCGTGCCCACTCCAGTCACTATTCCCAGCCCAATGAGTAGTGGTACTAACTGGATGGCCCTTTTTGATAACTGTATGAGCCATCAGGAGTACAGGAAGGCTCTGGTTATTAGCTATTATGTCCATCTGAGGGGTAAGGAAGGCCAATATGCAAGTACCTGTCCAACTGGCTGGCAGGCACCTGTAGGTGTGTGCCCCACATACAAAAAAGTTCCTGGGCTCGATGTGCAGGGGAGATTGGCAGGCACACCACTATAAACAGTTGTGTAGTTATAGGTTTGGGCACACTGGGCAGTGGCCAATTTCCTACACAATGTTTCATCCCTGAGTTGTAGATGCAGTCAGGAGCCATATGGGCCAACTGTACATTAACTGACTTGGGGCTTACATCTGCAGCTGGGGGACACTGGAGGGGGACGGGACGCAGGCAAAGCCAGCAATCACGTGCTAGTTGTGGGTTAGTAGCATTAAGGAGGTGATGGACCTTGTTTATTAAGGGACTTAATCGGGGGTCCTGGTTATAGAGCATGAACCTAGGTCTATCTTTCTTTTCCCAACCCTTGCTAGCTCTATAGAAGGGCCCTGAGCATGTGGGCCGGGGATTTTTTCTGGGGAGTAGGTTCCTGCCAAATGCAATTTGGTGAATGGGTCCCATTGGAACCCCCATCATGGAAAGAGGTATGTCAGCAACTACTTTTATAACAAGGGTTTGGGGTTTCATCATTTTTAACAGAGGAATCATACCTCCATTAGGAGACACTGACTGACTGTTAGGTTTTCTATTGTAGAGAGAGAGAGTACAGCTGGTGTTAGTTTCTGGCCTATGTTCCAATCCTGGGGTGCAGTGGCCATCAGTCCTACAACTAGTAATAAAGTAACAACACTCAATAATAAAGTAAGGGCAGCAGTTCTTTTTACATCTTGATTGGTGGTTCCTCAGGCTTCCGCCGTGCGTTGACTAGCCAGCTTCCTGGTGTGGTGGCTAGAGCAAGGCTTGGCGCTCTCTGGCAGGTGAAGCGGGAGTCTCTGGCTCCAATTTCAAGTGCTTCCTCAAGGTCCTGGCTGATTCACCAGACGTCCTCGTCTCACGGTGGTGCTTCTCTCTTTACTCTGGTGTGATGAATCCACGGGACGATACCTGCAACTTTAAGAGCTGCTGGGATGGTTAGTTTAACTGTGCAGGGGCCCCGCCAAATGGGTTCGAGGGTCTTTGTCCAATCTTTTATCCAGACCTGATCTCCTGGCTCATAAGGGGGTAACATTGTTCCCAGTGAGACTGGGATCCTGTCAGTTACCCACCCATGGACTTTCCGCATAGTTTTTTCAAGACTCTTCATTTGTTTATGAAGTTCTAAGCTTCCCACCTCTCTAACTTTTTCTCCTAGTAACATCAGGGGAGGGGGTTTCCCATATAAGATTTCAAAAGGGGAGAGTCCCGTCCTGTGCCTAGGGGTATACAGTATCCATTGGAGAGCCATGGGCAGAGTGTCAGTCCAAGGTTGATCAGTTTCTCGACCAAGCTTTATCATCTCCTTTTTTAGGGTCTGGCCCATGCGCTCTATCCTCCCTGTATGCTGGGGCGTGTAGGCTTCATGTAGCTTCCACAGGATGTTTACTGTTTTTGCCACTTCTTGTACTATTTTTGTTATGAAGGCAGGTCCATTATCTGACCCTATGGCTAATGGCATCCCAAATCTGGGAATAATTTCTCTGAGTAAGGCCTTTGTTACTTCTCTTGCTTCTTCAGTCCGTGTTGGGTATGCTTCTACCCATTCTGAAAAGGTGCAGAAAAAAATCAGCAAGTAGTTGTATCCTCTGCTGGGCCCCATTTCTGCAAAACCCATTTCCATATCTTCAAAAGGAGCCTGGCCACAGTACTGGGTTTCTCTTGGTCCAGCTGACCCCCATTGTGCATTATTCTGAGCACATATGAGGCAGCGCTCTGAGACTGAGGCACAGAGGGATGGAAGTTGGGGGATCAGACAGTACCGTTTCAGCAGGGCCTCTAGGTCAGTCTTTCCCAGGTGGGTGAGCTCATGTTGTTGAAGGACCACCTGGTGGGCTAATCGTTCAGGTATATATATCCGTTTGTCAGGCATCACCCACCATCCTTCCTTGCTGCAGGCTCCTCCATTAGTTCTTGCCCATGAGTTTTCCTCATACTTGTATGCTGGAGATGTTGGCAACAGTATGGGTCTGGGTGCTGGTCGAATCTTTGGGATGGCCCCAAGACCTCTGGCATGGCCCGATTCACTTGTCGCTTCATGTGTAGCTTGATCTGCTGGTTGGTTTTCTGTGTTTATGGGGTCATTTCCCTTTATGGTGTCCTCCATAGTGGTTGATTGACATGTCTCTGGGCGCCGTAACTGCCTCTCACCATAGTACATGGGGGACTTGTCTGAGTTTCTTCTGTTTATGGGGTATTTCTTTATGGTGTTTTCCATAGTGGTTGATTGACATGTCTCTGGGCTCCCAAACTGCCTCTCACTGTAGTACATGGGGGACTTGTCTGGCTTTTGCATCATGGTGGTCGTAGACACATTGGTTGGTTTCTTTGCCGCGGCTTGCAACCCATGGAGGAGGGCTCTCTGGTACATCCGCAGAGCCTCCCGTTCAGCTTGGGAGTTGTAGTTCCATTCTGGTCTTGTGTCTGGGGCTGCATTCCGGGCCCACTCCTCCACATCGATGGTTTCCTCTGGGGCCTCCTCTTGCAGCCATTTTCTAGCTTCTGTTATGATCTGCTGTCTTTCTTCAGAATTGAAGAGTGTCAGGAGCAGCTGTTGAACATCTTCCCAAGTCGGCTGGTGGGTCTGGAAGATGGACTCTAGGAGGTCAATCATTGCCTGGGGTTTTTCTGAATATGGTGGAGTATGCTCTTGCCAATTCAGCAGATCCATTGTACTGAAAGGCTGGTAGTACCGGATGGAGTGGCCGGGCTGTACGGGGCCACCACTGTTAACTTGCTGGGGCTCTCGGGTCTCCTGGAAAGGCATCTGGAGGATGGCCGCTGGCTGGGTGGCCTGCGGGGCAGAACAGAGTTTTCTTCCCTTGGGCTCTTGGCCGGTAACACGTTGGGGCCCTTGAGTTTCCCAGAGAGGCCTGTGGAGAGTGGCCGCTGGCTGGGTGGCCTTTGGGGCAGAATGGAGTTCCCTTCCCTTGGGCTCTTGCCCGGTAATGTGTTGGGGCCCCTGGGTTTTCCAGAAAGGCCTCCGGAGCATGGCCACTGGCTGGGTGGCCCGTGGGGCTGAAAAGCATTTCCATCCCTTGGGCTCTCGACTAAGAGCCCGGGGCCACCATGACGGTACAGGCGGTGGACTGTCCAGTAGAGGCAGCTGTGGTGGAGCTGCAGAAGCAGAAGAAACACCTGGCAGGGGTACCATTGGCAGTTCTTCAGGGTTGTCCTGAACAACTGGCCTCGTTTTGTCTTTTTTCATCTTTAACGTCAGGACTTTGAAGATCTTACATTGTCCCTGTCCCTTTGCATAGACCTGGACCCACGGAGGCAAGGTTTCGGCGACTGTTAGCCAAGAATCAATGTATGGGTACTGGTCGAGATGCCCTGGGGGCGTGGTGATTATGTGGTGTATGGCCTCGACAACTGACAGGTCTAGCGTACCTCCCGGGGGCCACCCCACTCCAAAGGTGGGCCACTCTGACTCGCACAACCTGCGCAATTTTTGTGGTGTCAATTCAACTTCATAGTTGTCTGAGAAACCCTTTTCGAAATTCTGAATCATGCAGTTCAGAACAGTCGGCTTTGATTCTGAGGATCCCATTACTATTAGTTGACAGATTTTACGGTCTATAGGTGTGGGTCTGCTTCTGTCACTGAGAACTGTAACCCCAGAATCTGTCCCACTCCTCGAAACGGTGGCCTTCTCAAAAAGCTGGCTGCCTCCCTGGGCCTAACGTCTACCTGCCTGGCTGCAAGTGCTGCCGACGGGCTGGGGTTTCCACATTAGGCAGGTAACCCTGAGGTTCCCTCAGGCCTGGAGGAGCTCTAGGGGTCCCTGTACAAAGTCTTTGTAGCCTGAATTGACAAAATATGAGGCTAGGGTGGCTGGCTGGTGGCTGAATAAATGAACCAAAATAAGGGGGGCCTCAAAAGAGTTCCAGCCAATCCTGGGTTGGCTCCCTCCGGCTCTGCTCTTGTGGACTTAATTTTAGATGTAGTAATATTGATACTGATTAATCACGACAGGATATTCTGGGGGACTGGTGACAAGGTTGTGTCAGCCTCTTTAACGTAGTCTTAGTCCCTAAGGGCAGAGATTTAGTTTACTCTTAGGCTGTTCTATGTCCCTTTCCCTCCCTGTATAGTCACCCTATGTCGGTGTCGCAAACGAGACAAAGGGAGGGTTTTCGCTTCGTCCGCCTGGCTGCTCCCCTCGTGGGGACGAAGGTGCCTCTTAGCTTTGGCGGGTCAGTATAAGCCGCTGACTCCGATCGATACCCCGAGGGGCCGATACCGCCATGAGCCGTATGAGGTCACCACGGAACAGCAGGTTGGGACTCACTCGAACTCCATAGCAGAATGCCGTGGAGCTACAAACTCGAACCTGATCGCATGCTTTTCAGGCCGCACACACACACACACAAACACACGAGAGATTATTTGCACATTCCCTCCCTGTCACCAGGGAGTCCCTTATGTAACCTAATCTAACCAGATCTCCCTGTCAGACTACCGTCAGGCGGAGAGCCTGGAGAAGATGATCAGTCTCCTCTTCTGTTCACTTGGACAGAACCTGATTACCCTAACCTAAATACGGACACTTCCAGGGCTCCTCCTACCTTGTTCAGCCGTGTTGCTGGGTGAATTGGTCCGTCCCTCCACTGAGTCTGGTTGGGGCACAGCCACCCAGAGGACTGAATCACCACCCTAAAGAAGGACCCAGGATACTGCTGAGTGGTGCACCTCCTCGTTCGCTTTCTGAGCTCCCGACCTCCAGGCAGTTGTTCTGTCGTCCTGGTGGCTCAAAGGGCCAATGTGGGTGCAATGCCGTTGGGGCCTCCAAAAACATTGAGGAAAAGTGTGCTGCAGCTCAGTGTTACAGCTCAGTTGTAACAATAGCCTGGATCCAAACAAAAGACCAGGCAGCACTCAGACAGTTGCAGAACTCAGCTTTATCACACCAGTAGACCTAAACGAGTTAACACTTCAATCTCTGGACCCCACCTATAAGGTTACACAGGCCTTTTATAGGCTGCCAGTTTTACACTTTGCAACATTATATGCAAATAAAGTATAACAGAAGTTGACCAACCAGGAACAAGCTTTGTAGAAATAGACCAATCAGGAGTGAGCTCCAAGCAAATGAAGTACTACAAATGGACCAATCAGAAGTTAGGGAAGTGACCCAATCAGAAGTGAGATTAATAACCAATCAGGAGTGAGAGTAAGAACCAATCAGAAGTGAGCTCAGGGAACCAATAGAATTCTAGGTGTAAGTTAGCCCCTTTAGAGGCAAAAAGTGAGATAAAGGCTCTGGGCCAGGGAACCGGATGGTGCTGGGAGGAGAGCAGCGGCCCTGCCTCGGGGTCCTGCTGGTCTTTTTATGGGGCTTCCCGCTTCAATAACACCCAGCTGCCAATTTTTTCCCTTTATGTTTAGCTTTTTTGAGGTATAATTGAGATACAAAATATGCACATGTTTAATGTATACCTCTTGGTGAATTTGGACATACACGTACACCTGTGCTGTTATCACTAGCAAAGTATTAAAGATATCTATCACCTTTACATTTTCCTTGTATTCGTTTTTGTATGTGTGTGTGTGTGCTTGGTAAGAACACTTAATATGCAATCTATCCTCTTCATATTTAAAAATAGGCAATTCTATACAATTAGTAAAATATTTAAAAATATGCAATTCCATATTGTTACCTACAGGTACTGTGTTACCCATACAGAGCTGGACGTCGGACGTTCTACAGCATCTTAATAACTTCTTCATCTGGTGCAACAGAAACCTTACACTCCTTGAAAAATAATAACTTCTTCCTCCACCCAGACCCTGGTGACTAACCTTCTGTTCTCTGAGGTTTCCGACTCTTAAAATTGCCAATATTTTTCATTTCAGTTTTCCAAGCTAGAAATGTCAAAGTCATCATCTCCAGCTTTCCCCGCTCATGTCTTAGCCTCCGTCCAGACTGGCCCCGCATTCTGGGATTATTCCTCCCCAGTGTCTCCTGATTCCAACCCCCCGTCTTTCTCCTCTTTGCTGCTTTTGCCGCTCTTGCAGCTGACACTTCCAACAGTTCTCCAAAATCCATTCTCTTCGCTGGCTCGGGCACTTCAAGGAGCACTTGGTTCTCCCGCTCCGTGCCTCCCGGGCAGCGGGTGGAGACCAGCAACAGCTCACGTCCCTCCTGAGCTCGGTGCTCTCATCATCTGCCGACTGACGCTGCTGACGCCGAGGGCTGCGGGTGGAGGAGCCGCGGACGGCAGAGCCTGGGTCTCCGAGTGACCGTGTGGGGCTGACCCGCTGCCTGGAGCATCACCACTCGTGTTGAGCGGTGGCCCACTGGTCCCTCTGCTACAGCCATCGCCTGCATCTCAGAGGAAGACGGCTCTCCTCATCCTTGACTCACACTCTTGTAACCACCGCCTTGCTGGGCTCCCCTTCCAGTAACCCTGACCTTGGAATGACCTGCCGAACCACACTGATGCTAACTCCTGACTTGGAAGCCTCCAGGAGCTCAACATCCTTTCTGCGGGACTGGTCACCGGCCCCCGACCCAGCCCAGGGTCTGCCCCGCCTCGGACCTGCATGGCGTTCCGTGCCTGCATGAGGATAGGGCAGTTCCTGATATTTGCTTTGGAGAAAACAGCACACAACCTCCAGGAAGCAGTTTCATAAAAACGATTTGCTTCATAGGACTATTAATTTATGCTTCACGACTGGTGACAGTGGTAGTGGCAGGGTTCACGTCTTCGGGGAAGGTGAAGCGGCTGCTTCTGGTGTTACTGACTTAGGCCCACAGCTGTCTGAGCTTAGTACAGTTTCCTCACCGTGTAGGTAAGAAAACTGCCACCCAGACAGCTGACCGAACTTGCTCCAGGCCGCGCAGCCCGGGGGACAGACTCAAAGCAGCTCCCAAGGAAACCAAGCCCCAGTGCACAGACCTGCCTTCCCTGCCGCCGGGCTGTCCCCGCGGAGCGGCCGTAGAAAACGAGAAACATCCGCTCTCCACTGTCTGCTCGGATTCAGCTCACTTGCGAGCCCAGTTGAATGCTCTATTTAAGCTTCCGCGCAGGTTCCTCGGGTCGGTTCCCCCAGGCGTGGTCTCCCAGCCCATCGTGCGGGGGACAGAGCGTTAGGTCTGGCCTCTTAACCTGCACCTCTGCCACCCACCGACGACGACGGACTGAGCTGTCACGTGGACACGACCTTTCCCACGCCTCAGGGCTGGAGGCTGCGAGGCTGCAGGAGTCCCCTTTCCACCGCGGCGGGAGGAGCGGCAGGGTTGTAACTGTGATTACACCGCGCAGAAAACCACTGCTGCTGAGAAGGAGGGTTGGTCTTCGGCCGTGGGCCTGGAAGCTCAGGGAAGGCTCTGTTTAGAAACCGGTAATGCAGTGAGCCCAGCAGTCAGCGCCGAGGGAGTCTGATCTGGGGCGAAGCCGGGGCAGGAAGACCCTGCTGCCTCTGTACCGGCACCACTGGAACGGACTCATTCTGGCTCAGCCTGCAGGTGACTTAATTGAGCAGATGTCAACTGCTGGAGAAATTCTGAGTAAGTTCTTTGAATACTCTGACTGTCGTTCCCTTGTTTTAGGGTGTGGAGGGTCACGTCTGATGAACACGCGAGAGACGCGAGAAGACCAGCGTCTGCTGGTTTGTATGAGACATTAAGCTGGAACACGTCCTTCATCGTATTGGACAAAAATTAGGCGAAGTTCTGTGCAGTCTGCTGAAGGAGACTTTTGTAGCCATGTCATTCACGTCCCTCTTTTTTTTGTTGTTGTTTATTTATTTATTTGGGGGGGGAGGTTATTACATTTAGCTTTTATTTTAATGGAGGTACCAGGGAGGGAACCCAGGACCTCACGCGTGCTAAACACACGCTCTACCACTGAGCTACACGCTCCGTCCCATGTCCCTCTTTCCTAAGTGCACAGCCACTACTGCTGATGCTAATGGACATTCAGAGTTTAGTGTCCAGGGCAGTAGAGGAACTCAAAGATGTAAGGCCACAAGTCGTCTTAAAGCAAAGAGTCAGGATGAATGGGGACTACGTCAGGGAGCGGGAGGCGGGCGTGTTATGAACTGCCAAAGACTGCCCCCCGCCATGGAACTAGCAGCTCACCCTTACTCAGAGCTCCCCTCCCCCATCTTATTTTATTTTCTCCGTGACACTCCTCACCCTGAGACCTTTGAGCACGGAGATGTATGATGATGACTTTTATCAGATATTTACTATTTAAGCATGGTATCATTAATATTCTGTGCCCAGAGTCAAGGTCTATCTGTCTATAATCTTTCTAGAAGTTGCAGCACTGTTTTTTTTTTTTTTTATTTTTACCCCCTTTGGATATGTTCACTATATGACTTCAAGCAAATCCCTCAGTTCCTCATGCCTCAGATGTATAATTTATAAAATGTAGGGGTTTTTTTTCCTACATGTGCCCTCCATATTTTATTTCTTTTAAAAAAACATGACTTTTAAGTCAGACAGAAAAAGACAGATACGGTATGATTTCACGCATATGAGGAATATAAGCAAACAAAGTAAACGAACAAACAAAACCCAACGAAAATAGACATGAAGATGAGAGAATAGAGTCGTGGTTACCAGAAAGGGAGAGGGGCTGGGGAGGGTGAAATGGGTAGAAAGGGTCAACTGCACAGTGATGGCAGTGGTTGGAAGCTGAGTTGTTGGTGCTTACTATGCTGGAGAGTACAAAGAAGTCGAAATATAATATTGTGCACATGAACCTTATACAAGGATACAAACCAATATTACCTCAATAAAAGTAAATTTAAAATTTAAAACATAACTTTAAAAAAAATAACTGCACGATTAATTGGCTTTAAATGAGGAGAATAGGACATTAAGGAAAAAGGCAAAAGCCACGAACAGAGAATGCGGGGTTTGAAAATTCCAAGGGTGAACAGGGTCGTCCCAGAAGCTCAAGTGCTTGAGAACAGCGAGGGGCAGGAGAAGCCTCCTCTGCCACCATCCCCCTTTCTCCTTTTTCCCTCACATGTTTCCTCGTTTAAATTCAATTGTTTTTTTTTTCTTGGTTAAAATTACCTTAACTTGTCTCTTGGAGGCAAGCATAGACTCCCATTTGCAAATTAGTTTAATGAACTTATTTACAAAACAGAACAGACTCACAGACATAGAAAACAAACTTATGGATACCAAAGGGGAAAGGGGGTGGGAGGGATAAACTGGGAGTTCGGGATTAACACAGACACACTACTGTATATAAAGCCAGTAAACAAAAAGGTCCTACTGTGCAGCACAGGGAGTGATATTCAATACCTTGCAATAACATATGATGAAAAAGAACATCTATGTATGTATATGTGAGTGAATCACTATGCTGTACACCAGACACTAACACAACATCGTAAATCAACTGTACTTCAGGAAAAAAAAAAAGAGAGACGCGAGTGGCTGAGCCTCTTACACTGGCAGACATCGTCAAGGTGGCATTGTGGGGATATTGAAGGACAGGCAACTCTTTGCCTCCGGGACTGAATCACCGACACCATGGGTACCCCCAGTAGAGAATTCCAGGAGACTCTCATAATCGGTTATGGATATAATGGATATAATCCTCAGGTATTATCCACACCTTGAGTTTTCTATGGTACCATGTGATTCTTTTCTATGTGATTCATGGGTTTTCAGGAGAGCACTTTGTCATCGATCTATTTCAAATCTGCCAATTCATGAAAAAGTTTCTGACCCAGGTTTTCTAAAAGGTTCGCTTGTGTCCTATTTTCCATCACGAATGGACACTCTCCAGTGCTAACGCGTAAATGTTCCATAAGGTACAGTCTTCAAGTCCAAGCTTATGACCTCGTTTTCTCACTCACCTCGTCTCTCATGCTCTTGCTATTCCATCTCTACTCTGTGGAGGGAGGAAGTGCAGGGTGACAGTCACTAAGGGTCTAGATTGGTTGTTGAGGTTAATGTGATGACACAGTCTGTTCAGTGACCTAGCTGTGCCTCTCGATGCCGAGACGGGGGATGGGGGCTGCTGGGCTCTGCTCCAGGTGGGGGCAGCAGGGCTGGGGAGGCAGATGGGTGTGAATCCCCCTGTTCTTGCTTTTGAGATTCCGTCTTCCATCTCTGACCCTCTTTTAGGGGGCAGGAGCCACCACTTATTCTAGCCAGATGGGAGTACCAGTTTCTTACTGGTAAGAACATGTACACACACAGCATAGGTAAGTATCTAGCTTTGTACAGATAAGGAGGTCATTCTTACAGACTCCTCTTGGCTTGGATCATCTGTCCAAACAACCATAGTCAGTTCTTGACCAAATTCTTGGCTCTCTGAGGTTGAGTTTTCTTCTGTGCTGAGTTTGTCGCTCAAAAGTCAATTGTCAATTTTTTACACATCATCCTCTTTCTATGAAATCCAACTCAAGCTGCTTGGTTCTTTTGTCCGCTAATTCCTCTGTTCAGAGCTGCCCATTATTGCTTTGGGAGGACAGGGCAATCTCCCCTTTTCTTTAAAACCACCTAGCTATCAAAATGCTTACAAGACTGTCAACTCCTTGAGGGCAAGGATTAGAGATTATTCATCATTGTATCTTCACCAGTGCTCAAATACTGGACAAATGTTTGTTTTATAAATAAGGTATATGCAACCTGTGTACGGCGGCAGAAGATCAACACAGAGCACGTTGACAGCTGGATTTCCAGACATTTCTGGTTTCACAGATGTACTTTCTGTCCTTCTGTTTTTCAAATAGCTCCAATCAAACTTCTAGATTGTGTGCCAATTAATGTCAGAGATTATTTAATATGTGTATGTGTGTATATATGTATACACACACACGTACATCCATGTCTCCTACGGTGCTAAGCTCAATGCTTGGTACATGCTAGGCACCCAATATAAATTCTTCAAGTGAATGAATGTGACTTTTTAAAGTCAAGTTAATTTATTTTTCAGAAGAATTGAGTTTTAGTGAATTAAACTTTTATGATTTTAGCAAATCCTTCATACAAACCAGTTGGGAAAACACCTATAATTTATGCCTCACAGACCTTCTGCTACATTCTAAAATTTTATTTGCAGTGCCTACGCTAATTTGAATGAGATGAAAACCAAGTTTAAAAAACTAGTGTTGAACATTTTTAGAGATTTGGGACTGTAATAATTTTGCTTCTTCACTCCCTGTTTCTTCTACTTCATTGAAATACAAGATTTAAAATTTGGTGAATGGTAAGTATATTTTGTCCTAATTTTAGACCAAGTCAAAGCATTTAATAGAAATTCTAAATGGAAATCACCTAATGATAGTAGGTTAAATTTTTGTTGAACTTAATCTTAGATATTTGGTTTTTAATAATAACTGACCAAATGTAACTGGCTTTTGTGAATTACATTGAAAACATTATTTTTGAAGTATTGAGGCCAATAATGAACCCTTAGGTGGAGGACTTCAGTCCTGGAAATAGTAGATTAGAGGTTGTAAGCAGAGGCTTTGGGCTCTCTGTCCTGGGTTTGACTCCTTGTGCTAGCACCCCCGGAAGCAAAGTTACTGGACTACATGGGGCCCTAAGACGTGGCCCATATTGGAGGCCTTCCCCAGAGCACAGTGCCCTGGGGGTTCTCTTCTCTGAATAGACTTTTTTGGGATCCTACAGGGGGCTGTGGAAGGAGAAGAGATTCGGAAAGAGAAAAAGAAAGCCTCATTCATTGGGGCTGATTAATTATTTAAACAAGAACTTGCAAGAGTAAAGAAACTGAGAGGTTTAAGAAATGAGAAACTCCATTTTCAACATGGTTCTCTTTCCGCAGCCCTTCCAGGAAGCACAAAGGTGTTGTTCTCCAGTATTTACCACGAGGACCCAGTGAGTTCCTGGAGGTAAAACCCACAAATGTGTGAGTGCGTCCCTCCAGAGTTTTTAACTTTCCAGACGTGCCCACACAGAGCCTCCAGCAGTTTGCCGGTTGCAGTCACGTTTCCCACCCCGGCACTGGTTCCTGTGGGGCTTTTCAGCTCACATGTTTCTGCTCTGGAAAGAGCCCAGGTGACTGAGTCATGGAGGTTAAGGGTACTTGTCGGCAGAGCCGGTACTGGGGAGCCTCAGAGAAGGTTCTTCTAAAACCCACATGACTAAATCAATTAAATGTGGCACTCTTAGAGAGGGACACACTCTTTCAGGCCACAGGATACAATGCAGTAAGTAGCCTCCCAAGATGGATGGAAAACTCAAAGGAATAAAAGTTCTCATTAACATGTGACAACAAAACAAAACAAAACAAAACACCTCCTCCCTTCACCTTCACGGAGAGATGTCTTAAAACCAAACGGGTACCATGCTGCTTTCCCATCATTGTCCATGTAGGTTGAGAAGACATGAAACTGTGACATTTGCAGTGTTTGATTATGTAAGAATCAGCGGGCTTCCTGAGCAGGAAAACGCTGTATTTCATACAGTCCTTATGTCACTAGTGGGATCAGAAGGCGACAGTCATATACTGGCCACTTTTAAATGCTTCATTCAGAAGCTATGCCTCAGAGGAACAGCTAGATTTGGGGTCTGGTCCCTGAGTTTGTTACTGTCGGCATGGTCTTGGGTAAGTCCCCTCATCTCGGTGACCTAGGCAACATCGATGCCCTGCCTGTCATGACTGATGGGTCCTGATGGGACAGATTCAGAAACAAGCACACAGGTCCGACCCCCGAGAGCAGAGTGAGCGTGTGAATGTGTGTGGGTCTCACCTGTGCTGTGAGGGGTACTAGTCTGAGCTCTTTGGGAAGCAAAGATCAAGTTAACTAGCATGTGCTTGGTGCCTAGAAAGCAAGCAGAGACGTGTGTCTGCCCATCACCAGGAGCGGGAGACGACGCACCAGGGAAATAGCCTGGGAGTCAAGTCTACTCATGCTGGAAGCTGCAGTCTTTGGCTCCTGGTAAATTCTGCGTGCTGGTCTTCATTGCCCTCTGATATCTTTTACTGCAGCCCAAGCTCATGGAAGGCTCTTACCCCACGACCCCCAGCAGCACCCATGCCCCAGGGCACTTCTTACAGAAGAGGCAAGGGTATTCCAGTGGCAACTCCCCGGAGGTGGGCGGCCCTTCCCCGACCTCTCACACCCTCCCCATCAACCCCCCACCTCCCCCACTGTATTGAACTCACGGATAACAAGATTAAAGACATTTCTAACACCTCAACCTTACCACCATCATCCATTCAATTTCCAATAAGTTGGGAAATAAGGCATATAAGGAAGCAGGAAAGGAAAAAGTTTTGAGCTGATGTCTTTGAAAGATAGGCTTAGTAGTGGGCAGATTTGAACTGGAAAAACCTATAGGCAAATGCAGGCAGGAAGACTGAGCAGAAATCCATTTATATGAACACTTCTTGGGTTACTCTGTCACGTGTGTACTCTATACATTCATAAGTTAACCTTACGAAGTTGATAATAATATCCCAATATTATAAATAGGGAAACTGAGAGACAGGGAGATTTAAGTAACTTCTCCATATCAATTCACTAATAAGTAAGAGCTGGGATGTAAACCAAACCTTTAAATGTTAAAGCTCATCCCATTTGTTATTTTTTATTTTGAAGCCAAAGCAGATGTTTGAATTAACCCTTCTCTTTGGTTCAAGGCACGTCACCATCTTTCATCTGAGCAAGACCTCATTCTTACTTTATTTTTATCCACTTGAAAAATCCCTATGCCCTATTCCCATTACTCTATTTTCCATAATCAAAAATTTCAGTGTGTTTGATGTGTATTTTCCCATGTGTTCTTGGAAAATGAGCAGAATTATTTTGTGTGCAAGTATTTTAAATTTATGTACATGATATTAACTATATATCTTCCCTTCTCTACTTTTTTTTCACCAAGGACTATATTTCTAAGATTCGTCCCTATTTTTATGGATGCTTCTTATTCATTGCTTCTAACTGCAACTTCTGCCCTTTCAATTACATACAATTAATTCCCTAAAGCTAGGGGCAGACTTAGGAGACAACGTTCATAAATATTAATTAATTAATTAGCATATCAAAAGCAGTTCAGTCAACAAGACATTTGTTGAGCACTTACTACCAGACACTGTAAAATTCTAAACCTGTCCTTGAGAGACGCCCGGTCCAGTAGGGGACCCAGTCGTGCAAATAGATAATTACAGTTTGGTGAATTACATGCAGAAACAGACATGAGCTCAAGAAAGAGCAGGGTGTGACTGTCTCTGCTCGGAGCTCCGCACAAAATGAGCGAAACGTGGAACAAAAGAGTGACCCTTCCTAGGTTTCAGACAACAAGGAGGAGGGGTGTTCCGAGTGGAGGGGTGGGGAAAGGGCACTCCTGAAAGCAGCACTTTTGACAAGGGCTGTTTCATTGCCTGTCCTCCCCGTGGCCCCTCCAAGGAGCACAGTCGACCCTCAGGCTCTCAGAATAGCAGCAGTGTTCACCCCTCCCACTTCCTGAGCCAGGGCTGCTTGTCCAAGGGGTGGGCACCTGGCACTGAGCACAAAGGAAACCTCCTGATGGTTCAGCGACCAGACACACGTGCGGTCTTGGTTAAACCGGTAATTTGGTCTGATCTCTCCTTTCCCTTGACATTTGACCTAAGAAACCCAGGCATGTTGCAGGTGGTGACAGAAGGGGAAGCTGGGAGGTCTGGGTGCCTGGTGGTCATTTGCATGTTGATGAATAAACAACCAGGGTGGGCTTCAGCGAACGAGGAACTGGAGCCCCTCTTGGGTGGAGAGAAATGCTGCCTTGGTTCCTGGCACTTTTCCATCCTCAGCTCCAGGTCTGTGAGTTGGACTTTGCTTCCTACTGCAAGTTGCACGAGGTTCTTTCTGAATCTTCACGGTCAAGATTTCCTTACTGTGAACTACTTTGAGTTTCTATTGGAATTGCCTGATGATGTTTGCTTAGAGCCTATCCTCCAAGGAGGCAGACCTGAGAGACTGTGGTCTGCTGACAGAGCAATAATTCGTTTGATATTCCAAGTGTGAAATATGGGGGCAGTGTTGAAGGAAAATCTGAAGGAGGAACCTACAGGACTTGGCGACTCACTAGCTACGGGACACCAAGACCACCAACTTGGAAGACCTGGAAGAATGATGGCAACGTTGATAGAAAGTGAGGGAAATGGAGGGAAGTGTAGGAAAAGGGGAGAAGAGTTCAATTTAAGATGCGTGAGGGAACTTCAGGAATAAACAGCAACTGGTAAATTTGAGAAAGGGAAGCTCAGGTCCTCATTAACATGAGAGAGGCAGAGAAACGCCCAGAGAAGAGGCTGCCGGTGGGACCAAGAGTGGGCAGAGATGGGGGTCATGGAACCCAAAGGAGAAACTTTTAAAAAGCAGATCTAATAATAATAGTAGTTACTATTAAAGAGTATCAATAGTCATTAAGGTTTTCATGGTAATAGTCTATAAAACACAGCCAAGACACCAAGGAAATGAGGGTTATAGAAAGGCAAGACAGCCCTGTGAATCCTCCCATTTTAGGGAAGTTTTTGTTGCCCTTTAATACCCCTCTGACAGATCTGTCTCTGATAACATGGATGCTATTCTGGGTAGTAAAATCCAAGTTCAAGGGAATCTGCTCCTTTGAAAGTTGCTTCATTTAAGGCTCAATACAATTATCAAATACATTTTGATTAATAAGATGAAGAAGCTTCCTGTGCTCAATTTATCTTAATAGAATTAAAATTAGAAAGTAGTGATCTTTGCATCTGGGGCTTTGGGAGGGGACATTTGTAGACTCCATGTTTAGAAGTGACATACTGAAGCCTGTTCGCTGAGCATCCTTCAAAGCAATCATGGCTAATTTGGATCTGGAGGTTGGAGGGAGTTTAAATTTGAGGATTTCCCATGTGCAGCACTGTTCTGCACTCAGCTAAAAATGTTCCAATTCTAGACCACGCATCCTAGTGACGCGTTGGTTAGTTTGGAAAGAAAATAAAGGACAAATGTTACCATTCTTCCTGTGCTGCAGATTTAACCAACTAATTAAATCCATTTTGCATTCTGGGCTTATGGTGACTTTGTGTAATTCAGACTGGAATCTTGTCATCCAGAAGATCTGCCGTTGTCCATGTTACCATGGCAGCTAAATTCTTTCCTTTTTGTAAAATCATCCCCAGCCCTTGGCTTCAGTTAACCACATAAGCCGGTGCACTATCAGCTTAATGAGGGGACCCTTCCTGCAGGCCCCTTCCAGTGCTGTCAGGTAGCTGTCCAACTTGCATGGTGTCGCTGGGTTTGGGATCTTACGCTCAGCATCCATCTGGAGCTCTGTTGCAAAGCCGGGAGGTTGCATGCCAGAGGACATCCGGCTGCTTCAGAGGAAAATTCATCTCCTTCTTTCTTAAACACGACCCAGTGACATCACGTAGTCCTCCTCACCCCATCCTGAGCTCCACGCTAGGATGGGCGGTTTGGTCACCATCTAAGCATTCCTAGTTATTGTCTGTGCAAAGATTCATTTTTCACGTCTGTAGCTCGAATGCAGCATACTCTGGGATCAGTTTCAAACTCTAATGATTAACACATGTTTATTCATTCCAAATGGGGCTGCGGCTCTCGTCCCTGCCGCACACATGTTACCGAGTTTGGTTGGTTGCTATTATCTTTCCTCCCTAGGTTGGTTCCTCCCATGGATCAGAAGAAGCAAACAGCAATTTACTCTGAAATTCCTTGTCCTCAGCCTTTGAGGCACCTTCCTGCACTTGCTATTTCCCTGAGAGATGCGCCCCAGGTCACTTTCCGCGCGATACTCATTGACCTGTGTGCGCTCCCACAACGTAATGACAGCCAACTAGTGGCAAATTTACCTTCGCAGTCTCTAGGCAGTACTGCACAGCAGGAAGCACAGACGGGAAGAAAGCTACTTTTGATGGAGGCTAAACTATGGTACCTGAACACTGAATAGCATGAAGGCAGCCATTCACAAAGAGGTTAGGGAAATTAGGGACACTGTTTTTGTTCCCTAAACCAGGTCAGACCCAGGACCACCATTGTCCGCTCCTGAGGCTGGTGCTGACTGGTACCCTAGGAGACTTCCCAGAGCGGCACAGTCAGGTTTGGGGGTAGAGGGAGCATGCTACTCACCCATCACCCTCAGAAGGAAAGCATGGTCAGCTCGACCCAGTGCCCCAGGTGTTACCGAGTCCAAACTCGTTCTGCTTGCTGCATGACAGCCCAATAAATCGGGAGGCGAGGTGTTGGGGCAAGGAAGAACGACTTTATTCGGAAAAGCAGCAGAACAGGAAGATGGAGGACTGTTGTCCTGCAGAATCATCTTCCCCAGGTCAGAATTCTGGCCCCTTTTACACTAAAAAGGGGAGGGGATGTGGTTGGTTGTTGCAACTTTCTTGGTGTTGGAATCCTTTGTTGTTCTTGCAGCTGCCCACCTGGGGCAGGTCATGGTGTTCCTGTAAACCTCAAGACAAATGTTATTCTCTGTTCTGCAACTTTTTATCTCTATACGAATGGGAAAGTGTTATCCCCTTCAAGGTCAGAGCATGGAGAATGGTCTCTACTGTATATTTCAGGCTCTAGGCAACATTCTTTTACAAAAGGTGCAGAACTAGCAGGACTGAGCCCAGGAAACAGCACAGGGTTGGAACTAAATGCACAGATCCAATATGGAGTCAGGTTGGTTCCTCCCTACTACACAGGAGACAGCTGTGTTACCCAATCTGCAAAAACACCAATAATTAGGGCAAATTGTTGTTTACTGAGGGACTACTTTTGGTTAAATGACTTTCCCTCCTTTTGGGATGGTTTAACCCTATCCTAAGCTGAATCTCTGAGCCAAATAGAAGTTTCTGCAAATGCAGCTTCACAGCGGAGGTTAGAGAGCCACTGTGAAATTTCTTTCATTCCTGAATTGACAGCTTTGTTAACCAAAACTACATAAAAATCATAAAACAAGAGACTAACAATAAAAAGGGAAAAACCAATAACAACCAAGCAATTCCAGCCAACTCTTTTCCCTCTGCTCAAGATGAAATGAAGAAGGTGAGCACGGCACAGAATAACTGTTTGTATTTTTTCCAGCATTAATAGTCTATACATGGGCACGGATAAAGATAACATGGATATCCCATCTTTTTTTTTAAATTTTCTCATGACCTAAACATTGATCTCTTGTCACTTACCTCTTCTGAGCCTGAGGTCTCTCTGGGGGAGCCGTTAGTTTTAAAGTCTCAAAAGAGAGTTAAGGAGTGGTTGCAATTTTTAAAATAGTACCTAACGCACTAAGAATGCCGAGTAAGGGCCAAGCTATAATCCTGTAAATGTCCCCTTTTATTTACCTCATTTCTCATGTGCTGCGTTTGAAATGAGAACTTGTTTTCACAGGACACCTCGAGTCACCTGGGGCCAGGCACAGTCATTACCAGGTTTTTTTCCCAGAATCTTCCCCTCCTCCAGATACTCAGTGGATTGTCTAAAAATAACATCACTTATGAGGACTGTTGAGATAATTTGTTTCTATAATTATCGTGGCATTTCCAGCATGCTATAATCATACAAACCTGCAAACACAGAATGATGCTATTTTGGACCTCTTTCTTCCCAACTCAGTCTGTGTTTTCTGGGATGGAAGGAAAGATTAGGAATGCTGCTTGTTTAGAGATGGAACCAGCTGTGTTTTAATCGGACAGAACAGTGACATGCGAAAACCAAGAGCACTTTCCTAGGAAGAAAGGCTTGGTTTTAGCTAAAAAGACAAAAAGGAGAAGAAAAAAAAAATCGCCCAAGTACAATGTCCTACATCCTGGAGAAGTGCAGACATGTGAGGGTGTTACTCTAGCTGAGGGGCTTAGCCAAGCCCAAGTCACTGTAATTTTTCATAGTCTTTTACATTTTTGATGACAACATCTTAGTGGAGGAGTCACAAGTGTCTGAAAAAAGAAATATTTAGGATGGCTGTACCACAAGAATCGATTGAAAAAGACAGCATGTATATTTTTAAAATTTATGTTTTAGTTGAAGTAGAGTCAGTTTACAGTGCACAGCAATGTCTGGTGCACAGCATCGTGCTTTAGTCACACACGTACATACGTATATTCCTTTTCATATTCTTTTTCTTTATAAGTTACTGCAAGATACTGGATATAGTTCCCTGGGCTATACATTACAAACTTGTGTTTTTTTTTTTTTTATCTAGTTTATGTATGGTAGTTAGTATCTGCAAATCTCGAACTTCCAATTTATCCCTTCCCACCCCCTTCCCCCTCTGGAAGGCAGTCTATTTTGAGTCCATTGTTTCCAAATGTTCAGCCAATAC
Organism: Camelus bactrianus; assembly: GCF_048773025.1. Taxonomy (NCBI): domain Eukaryota; kingdom Metazoa; phylum Chordata; class Mammalia; order Artiodactyla; family Camelidae; genus Camelus; species Camelus bactrianus. Next base: position 9,955,253 of record NC_133573.1, read on the forward strand.
CAATTAAACAAAATAAAGGTCTATTGAGAAAAAGCTGTTGGCTGGAGAATAATCACACAGAGCCACAGTTCTGGGTGCCTTTAACTCACTTCTCAAGATTCTAAAATGGCACGTGGTACCTATGTAAGCAGCATCGGCTGATGAAATTATAGGGCGTCAAAGTTGATTTATTTCTTCAGCTTTATTGAGGTGTAATTGACAAATAAAATTGTGATATATTTTGTGTCCAATGTGATGATTTGACACGTGGATATGTTGTAAAAGGATTCTAACAACTGAGCTAATTAACGCATCCATCACGTCACATATTTATTTACCTTTTTTTGGTGTGTGAGAAGCTTTAAGTTCTACTCTCTCAGAAATTTCTGTTAGACGATACAGTATTATCAACCAGAGTCACCATGTTACACATTAGAGCCTCAGATCTCATTGATCTTATAACCAAAGATTTGTGTAATTTGGCCAATCTGTCCCCATTTCCCCACCCCCAGCCCCTGGCAACCACTATTCTCTGTGTTTCTATGAATAGGACTTTTTTTTTTTTTATTCCAAGTATAAGTGATACCATGTCGTATTTGTCTTTCTCCTTCTGACTTATTTCACTGAGAATAATGTTCTCCAGATTCATCCATGTTGTCACAAATGACAGGGTTTCCTTCTTTTTGAAGGCTGAGTACTATTCATTCGTATATATGTACACACAATTATATACATAATTTGGGGATTTCCTCCGATTGTGTCACTGTGCCTAGGGTGCAGTTTATGGCAGAAGTATGATTCCTACTCATTTTCTTGTGGATATTTTCTCTGCCATCCAGCGTGTGGGAGTCACTCAGCTACCCCCAGGGCTCTTCCAGGAGGAAGGATCCGTGTGCGGCTGTGTGTTTGGTGCATTTGGGAGGAAGAGAAGGAGAGGCCTCCAATGTAGCCATCCTGGTGATGCCACCATCTTGGTGATGCCACCACCATCTTGGTGATGTTACCATCTTGGTGATGTCACTCTTGTCAAAGTTTATTTTAGGTGCAATGCTTCTTCTGAGCTCCAGCGCTGAGACCTACTCTTTTGACCTGTCCAATGGTCCCAAACGGCAAAATGGAGGTTGGCGTTGTCTACCTTTCTTAGCACCGATCAGGGTTGTAATTTCATTGATCTGGGCGCTCTTTCTCCGCACGCCTGCGTGCAGCAGGAAGGTGGGGACCTGCCTGGCTTGCACAGCCCCAGGCTAAGTAGGGCTCAATGTGTAGTCAGTTGACATGAGTTGAAAGAATGAACAATGAGAGTGAGTTAAAGCCAGCTCTGCAATGTGTGCGTTGTGGGCATTTGGGTGAGCATCCTGCTTCTCGGAGCCTCAGATTCTTTATTTATAAAATGGCTGATTTGACCTAGACGTTCTCCAAGGCCCTCAGCCTTCGGTTCCATAAACAGGTCCATGTTCAATGCCTCTGGGCCCTGCCCCTACCCCTTCCCCTGGGAACCGCCTGCTCAGCCCCCACCCGACCTGCTGCATCTCACTCTGCGGTACCAGCTTCCTGATAGAGCCATCCGGCCAGGGATGGGCCTGGAACCTTGCTGGGAGGCGCCCATTCTCTTCTCCAGATTCTGCTTCTGGCTGAGCTGTGAACTGTGGATGTGGGAACTCCGAGGTGGCCTCCTCCTGCCCAGTGTAGACAGTCAGGCAGAGGAGCCAGATGCAGAGGCAGAAGAAGGAAGCCATCTACAGAGCAGGGCAGGCTTGCCAGGTGGAGAGTTCTGGCAACTTCCAGTTCCTTGCAGGTTTCCGGTCCGTGGATGCCCTGGGTGACTCATGTACTGATAGTAGATTTTCTTGTTTCCCCTTTTGAGGATGAAAAGTAGCTCTAATTCATTTTGCTACGTGTATTCAGAGGCCTAGCTAAATGTATACCTTCATTCTTCTCAATAATTGCAGTTAGTTTAATTGGGTTCTCAGGTGAAGTCGGCTGGACGTGTCAAATCCTCATTCACAGACCAGCGTGTGCTGTGAGTGGTGTTTATCAGGACCTGTGAGACACTGACTGTCTCTGGCACCATCTTCTGTGTTTCTGCACAGCAGGGGCCCTGCAGAACCAGGGAGATGAAGAGCCTTTGACTGGGGGAGTAAATAATCCATCTCTCAGAATCAGGTGGCTCCTGCCTGCTGCTGGTGACCGTTGAGGTTGCTCCCACATGCACAGCCTCCTGGAGCTCTCAGCCCTTCCTGCACACCTCTGCAGATGTCCTGGACCCTGGACAGGAGTCACCCTCCCGTAATATCAGCCCAAGCCCCTGTCCACCCGGGGTCTTCTCTGCACTGACCTGTCTTGCTGTCACCACATCCTGATTTCTTATCTCCCTTTCTGATCTCACTGAGAAATGGGAAGTTGGGTTATGAGTTATCTAATCGCATTAGCTTCATTATTCCTGGGAAATTTCAGTCCTGGAGAGGTCATGCTGGGTGATGGAGGAAGTCAGAGGACTCGGGTTCTACTGGTGAAAGTGTTCTTGAACAAAGTGATCTTGTAAGGTTACAAGTGATCTTGAAAGGTTAGCGGCAATGGCATGACTCCTGGGATGCCCCTCCCCTGCCCTCACTGGTCTCAGTTCCTAGGTTCCCACCACTGCCTCCCTCGGTGTCCTCCGGGAACTAAAGGGGTGGGGTCTTGTTTGCAGGTGGACCTTTCTCACTATGAGTCTGTCAGTTTCTTTGTGATGTTTTAACGTTTTCAACTAAATGAGCTTTTTAAAGAAGATGCTCCCAGCAGACGGCGAGAGATGGGGTGGGGGAGGACAGCTCTTCGACGGGGAAGGTCTGGAGCGCTCACTCTCCATGTGCTGTCAGTGTTTGCCTGCAGTTTTTCCTGTCTCTTTCCTTGATTGGGAACATCACCGGTCCCTGGTTGTATTTTGTCTTCTCTGGGTCTTAAGTTTCCACGTGTCTCCTCCATCAGGACACTTCTGTTTCATAGACACGACGCTTTAACCTTTTGCTTGACTCTCATTCCGATCTGGTAAGGGGTCAGCGCTCTTGCAATGTTTTTAATCATCATTTTTTTTCTTTTGGTTGCCATGACGATCCCCCACCTTGTTCTGTGAATGACATCCCCTCAGCAGTAAGACAGGACTCCGGGGTAGCTGGCCTGGGGACTCCAAGGCAAAAATGAGGACCCTGGAGGGTTTGTCTCCTAATCTATGCTGCTGTCTTCATGAGGACCATTCTAACCACTTGCCCAAACCTTTCTCTCCGTGTGACAGACCAGCTGTCACACATCAGTCCGACACGACAGCTCAGCTTCCAAAGCGTGGCCGCCCTGCAGCTGTCCACCATTTTGGAATCGTCTCATTACCAGCATTACTTGGGGGCCCAGTTTGCATGACAATGCTGCCTAAGATAACCAAAAACGTTTGTAGGTCTACCAGGGCCCTCTCGTGCCACTGTCTGCCAACTGCAATTTTTTGCTCCTTGTCCATTTCCTCCCAGTTTCTTCCCTTCTTTTCCCTCTGAGCTGAGATCCCACCAAAGGAGAGACTGAAAATAAAGTAACTCACCAAGTGGGAAAGAGGAGGTTTTCTAGTGATGTTAAGTTTGCAAAAACAAAATTAAAGACAATGTAGGTTCATGTGATGTCGAGGGTAATGACAACCATCTAGTAACAGCCAAGAAGAGGCAACTTTATTGCTTTCTTGTAAATAAGCCCAAAACAATAGTTTATCAGGTTTCCACTACATTCATAATGGAGCATTTCATGATCTTCTAAGGAGAAGTTTGCTGAAATATAAGACTTGTGCTTTGGATAAAAATGCCAATTTCTGTTAAAATCCTTAAACGTATTTGTCACACTTTCTTTCTAAATGCCAGACTGACTCCACTGGGGCTCAGAGCTTCACTAATTTGTTTGTTTCTTTTATAACATCAAGGCCGTGAAATTTACAGTTAAAATGACCATTGTTTTGCACTGGGTGTTCTTGGCCTGATATTGCTACGTAACTTTCACCACGGCTTTTAGGGACTGACTCGTTTCGTCTTGGCACTTACTGAGTATTCTTGTCCTTTGCAGCATAGAGATGCCTCAAGTTGGCAGGAAGGAAAGGGAAGGCTTTGTGGTGCTGAATACCAAATCCGGCCTCTGTTACAGTGCTGGAGGAATGCTTTTTGGCATGACCCTGGAGATAGCCAGAAGGATGTCCTGAGGACGGTCCGATGTGGACAGAGAGAGCTTCCCATGGTGCCACTGGTGGTCAGGCAGGCAGGCAGGGCAGCTGCTTCTGAATGAGTAGAAATCACAGTTGCTGCGTTCAGCTTAGGTAGTGTGTTTTGGAAGGCAGCTTAAGTAAAAAGGAAGGCCGAATATTGTTATGGAGTCCAAACTCGTTCTGCTCACTGCATGACAGGCTAGTAAATTGGGAAATGAGGTGTTGGGGTGAGGAAGGATGACTTTATTGGGAAAGCCAGCAGACTGAGAAGATGGGGGACTAATGTCCTGGAGAACCATCTTCCCCGAGTCAGAATTCAGGCTCCTTTTATACTAAAAGGGGAGGGGTGTGGTTGGTTGTTGCAAACTTCTTGGTGTCGGGATCCTTTGTTCTTGCAGCTGCCCACGTGAGTCAGGTCATGATGCCCCTGTAAACCTCCAACAAGACAAATGTTATCCTCTGTTCTGCAACTTTACATCTCTATACGAATGGGAAAGTGTTCTCCCCTTAAAGGTCAGAGCCTTGAGAATGGGCTTTCCTGTATTTTTCAGGCTCTGGGCCACATTCTTTTACAAAAGGTGCAGAACCAGCAGGACTGAGCCCAGGAAACAGAGCCCAGGGTTAGAGCTAAAGGAACAGGTCCGATATGGGGTCAGCTTTGTTCTCCCCTGTTTCAGTATGATCAAGGCCTGAATGTTTGCCTGTTTCCCCGTCAGTCTTTGATGGAAAAAATCAATATTAAGAAGATTGTCTTTTTGACTGACTTCCAGTGTTGGGTTAGAGTCAGACAGTAGGGGACATCCATGAGGCGAGGCAGCAGGGATTAAAAGGCATCGCAGCTGGACGGTCCTCAGAGATGTCCATCCAGGTACCACCTGGCCTCTCACTGCGACCGTCTACAGTGGAGGCTGATGCCACACCTGACAAGGAGGTTCTTTCCAGAGGCACAGGTGTGGCCACAACCCCGCAGACCAACCGTTTAGGAGAGGATGCTGAACTGGGGTGAATCTGCAGGGTGGACGTCAATAGCATATTCTGGGCTTTCTTTCTCTGGGAAGAGGGATTCCTGGAGCAGTAGGTGGGGGTGGACGGCCAGTCACAGAAAACTGGGTAACAGAGGTTAAAGAAAATCTGAAGTTTGGCCATACCGGGCTGTAACTGGGAAGCTGGCTGGAAACAGGAGTGAACGGGGGAGAGCAGCGTCAGGGCTTAGAGTCCTAGAACGAGACCTGCGCTCTCTTACTGCGCCTCCCTCCCTGGTCTGAGCCCATCCCTCGTGTCTGTGGTCCTTCTAATCCATCCTGCTGGGCTGGGCTTGGCAGTGACCTGGATGTGGCAGGGGAAGCGGGGGAGACCAGTGGGGAAGGCACAGAGCCTGGTGACCGCTCTCGTGTTTGCCTTCTTTAGCGGGGAGGGCACGAAGCCAAGCACCAGGTCCCCACTTCCAGGCTCTCATTGTCTGAACGCGCCGACTTGCTGCAGAGGAAACTCAAAGATATGCTCAGTTTCCCAGCACAAACAACTGGGGCAGATTCCCAAGGGCGTGAGGTCAGGGCGCAGTGACCTTGCCTCTGTGTGTGTGTTTGAGAAAAGGGACCATGGAGGTCACCCGTGGTGTCACAGGCTCTCCTCTCAGAGTATGAGCATTGTGTTTATTATCTTGCCGAGTAGACCTGTGTGAGGGTAAGGTCCAGGAAAGACAGAAAAGTCACAGCTCATACTATCTTCTGTTCATGTTCACTCTCCACATCTTGAAGGAGAATGTGTCACAGGGAAGAACAAGCCTGACCCCATGCTGGACCTGCTCCTTTGGCTCCGACCCTGCGCTCTGCTGCCTGGGCTCAGTCACACTGGTTTCACACCTTTTGTAAAAATGTCCCCTAGAGCCTGAAATACACAGGACAGCCCGTTCCCAAGGCTCTGACCTGTACAGGGATGACACTTCCCCATTCATACAGAGATAAAAAGTTGCAGAAGAGAGAATAGTATTTGTCTTGCTGGAGGTTTACAGGCGCACCATGACTTGACCTACGTGGACAGTTCCAAGAACAAAGGATTTTGACACCAAGGAGTTTGCAACCATCAACCACACCCCCTCTCCTTTTTAGCATGAAAGGAGCCTGAGTTCTGACTCAGCGAAGATGGTTCTTTGAGACACTAGTACCCCATCTTCTCAGTCTGTTGGCTTTACAAATAAAGTCATTATTCTCTGCCTTAACAACTCAGCTCGCAATTTTTTGACCTGTCCTGCAGCGAGCAGAGTGAGTTTGGACTCAGTAACAAAAGGAGATGAAAAAATATGGAGAGGGCTGAGCTGGCCTGTAATACCCGTGGGTCAACCAAAAGGGTTTGGTGTGATTTTAATCCCAGCGATTTTTGAAATTTAGTGAGGGAAAGGAACACTGAACTCCTTTTCTGGCGTGCTAAATAATGGTAATATATGCTTTAAAGTCTCATTATAACCATTAACATGAATAACTAGTGATTTAGAATTTGAGTTAAAGACTTAGGCTGCTACCCTTGTGCTCTTCGGGTGTTTGAATATAATTATTGGAGGATTAAATGGAGACACATCGATCAGTCCCAGAAATAAATAGCAGGCTTGCTTGCAAAGCCGAAATTGGAATGGAGAAATGAGAATTCTCAGGGAAAATGTCTGTTGTGTGAATGAATGCATAAAAAGTCAGGCATTCCACACCTTAATTACAGGAAGATTTTAGGGAAGAAATTAAAGTTTAAAAGAAGATAAGCAAGCAATGTGTGACTTTAAGACACAATACTGCTTTGGTTTTGGTCTACGGGGTCGAAGCAGGGATGAGGTAAAGAGGTAAAAATTGTATTTTCATTATTTCATAATCTTCTTCATTCAGACAGAATCTGATGCTGAGCTACGTTTCTTGAGGTAAAAGGTATATCCAGGACCCATTTAAACATTATCTCAAACAGCAGTTACATATTAAATTGAGACAAACCTACTGCCCCATCCTTATTTCCTAATAGACGAATCCTTAGTTGTTCATATTGTACCTAGAAAAAATGGAATTTATCATCAAAGCTAAGCAAATCAGTAGCAATTTGCTTCATTATAAAGATAACCTTGGATTTGATGGTGTAAAATGCACTCAGGATCAGATGACTACACGTATTTTTGGAAAAAAAAAATCCTTTCAATTAAATTTTTTTGTTACACTGTAAATGTGTTTCTAGTGATTTAAGTCAGACCCCGAAGGCTGATTTTAATGCACTTTCATTAAGGATTTCATTGATGTGTGAGCTCAGGGTACTTTTGGCTGAAGTCCTGTCTGCTGAAATGTTAGTGAAATCTCAAGCAAGGTGAACAAAACACAGCCAGCTCTCCCAAACAGGATTCTGAAGGCCTCACAAAAATAAAATCATCTCAAAGAAACTTTGAAACGCAACACGGAACAGAACGCAGGAGGCATTTTCAAAAGCTTTGCTGCCTTTGGACTCACAGACCACCGAGAGATCAGCCAGATTCTGATGTCCGGGAGGGAATGTTAGGAAGTTCTGGGCTCACTCATCCCTCTGGAGACTGAAAAAGCTAACAAAAATTCAAACTGTCAAACCATTTTATAATACAAAAAAAGAATCCAGTCCATGCACGTTTGTAATTTCCATAAATTAGCCTTGCAGGCCGGCATGGTGTTTCGTAACATTGTCGAGCAATGCATCATACAAATTAGACCAGGGCTCTGGCCAAGAACTGTTTTAAGGAAAATTACAGAGCCTCTGCCCTTTCCTGCACACACAGCTCAGATCTCGTCTGTCTGACTGGAATCACAAAGAGGCAAAGGAACATCTTACCCCAAATATTATTGTAAAATAGTGGCACAAAGGCTCTTTCCAAGAGACGGGTCCCGCGGCAAACTTGGGCAAGGTGAAGGCAGCGCCTGAGGCCCGGGCTCCGAGGCGCTGGGCTGGATTTGCAAATCAGATTTCAAATGAGCAATGAGATACAATTAAGGAGATCAATGTATGAGAGCAGCACCTGGGGCTGCTGCAGCGGGAATGCAAAACTGTGCCCCGGATTCAAGCACCCGACTGACACGGTTGTTAGAGACGGTGAAATGTGACTTTTTTCTTTTCAAGCTGCCACTTCGCCAGCAGAACCCCCAGCTCTCTGGCCAGGAAGGCCCCTCCGGAAGCTCCCACCCCTTGCCGACTCCCTCCTGTCCCTTACTCTCCTCCCCAGCTCCCAGCCTCTGCGGACCCTGTTCCTCTGCCTGGATTGCCTGTTCCACAGGCTTCTGCATTGATTCTAACAACCAACAGCGATTCACTGTGTGGGAGTGCTCTGTCCTGCTTGAGAGGGATGGAATTCAAGGATTTTTAAGACCCAGGCACTTCCCTCAAGGGGTTTAAAATCTCCTTAGAATGAAAAGCAACAAGCAAATATAACATAATGAGAAACATCAGGCAATAAACTAGCGCAATGTGTGGGAGTGGTGGAGGGACGCAGACAGGGCTCACTCCCTGGGAAGTCACAGGGACTTCAAGGCCCGGGAGGACAGGCAGGTTACAGGCAGGCGGACTCGGATGGGCTGGGGTGTGGACCGGCATTTCCAACGGGGGCTCAGCAGGAGCAAAGGCAGGCGAGCAGGATGAAGGAGAGAAATGAGATGGGGTGATGGAAATGGTCAGATGCCCAGAGCAGGGAGCAGCTTACATGGGGCAGGGGCGGGGGACAAAGCTTTTGTAGGTTTGCATTTTGCTCGGTTACCCAGTAAGCGAGATGGGGATGCTAGAGTGAAGGGGCGTTATGGGGATAACACGCAGGGCCCAGGGCAAAATGAGAATGTGGGGCCTCTTGTTAAAAGAGTGTGGGAAACTTTCCATTAATGTCCTAAAGTAAAAGTGCCCATGGCCCATCGACCTGGAGAAAGATGCTTGGCAGTGCCAGGTCCCTGTGACTCTGCCTGTTTCGTCACTGGTGATATGGTGATAGGATTTGGGAGGTCTTGTTCTGAATGTTCTTTGTTGCCCAGCCTTACCGTCTTTGGTCTCTTTGTCCATTCTAGAAGCGATCATTTTGGTTGGATGAGAAATATTCCTCCCAAAGTCCAGCCATGCACCCGAGGCTTTCTGCTTCTGTGCAGGTTCCTAACCATCTCAGAGAGGCACGAGCGCAGCCTGGGTGGGCACCGTCTGCAAGGGAGGGGCTGGGGAGGGCTGGCCCCCACACCTGCGGAGCCGTGATGGGGTGGGGAGGTGGGAGGAGAAGGGAGAGCCACGGAGAGGATCCCGGCTTCTAGGCAAGGTCCTGGAGGATGGTGACATCAACACAGTGGGCAAGGCCCCTTGGAGCAGGTGGGTTCAAAGCCAGGGAAGAGATGCTACTACAAGTGACCTCATGAGGGAAATCGCTGCTTGAAGGAAGACGAGAAAAAGGGGAAATAACCAGGATGGGGAAATGCTTGGCTAGAGAAGTTGCTGTTTCTGGCATGGGGAGAATTACTCAGTTAATTCCTCTAAAGTTCCAGAGGGAGAAAACTGGCTGACTGAGAGGAGAGCAGGTCTGGGAAGAGTCAATCGGGAGGAAGAAGGCAAATCACGAGACCAGCGAGAGCTGACTCATGGTCAGGACCAGGCTGGAGGGAGAAGTCGGTGATGCCCGCGCTGGGGTGTCCGTCCTGGGAACTTTCATTATCCAAAGCCCGGCCGTGACTCACACTCATTTTAGTTGTGATTTGGGTTCCAGAGTTGGGAGAGTACAGAGCATAAAGTAAGTGTGAGCAGTGGAGCAGTTTCTGACTTATTCTGGGGGATGAGATGAGCATTGACTTGGCAGCAGTGCTGATGTGCAGACCAAAGATGCAGCTGTCAGGTGTCAGGTGATCACGCTGATTGGAGAGGACACAGGCAGACGGACAGAAGCAAGGGTCCATTGTAGATGCTCAAACTGAGGTGGGGACGAAGGTGGGGTGTTCATGCCGAAGGGGAGAGGGAATAATGCTTTGTTCTGAGATTGTCCTCTGGGAAGGACTGAGCACTCTCTGCAGGCAGGCTGTGTAGCTGCACACCCACACTGTGTGTATTCAGAGACCATTCTATCATGAATAATTTGCTCAGACTCACATATTCCAAGGGTGAGCCCCTGGCCCAGTGGTACCCATGGGGAAGTGGTGCTTTGTGACCTCACGTCTGTAAAGGACAAGCCTGTGAAGAAGGAACCAGAGACACGAGGAACAACTAAAAGTAATCTTTCTGAAATTTAACCTTCCTTCTTCAGGATTGCCAAATTCTAAACAGTATACATCCATCAAAGATTATAAAAATGTATCCAGATACTAATTCCAAGAGATACATGCACCCCAATATTCATAGCAGCCCTATTTACAACAGCCAAGATATGGAAACAACCTAAGTGTCCATCGACAGATGACTGGATAAAGAAGATGTGGTGTATGTACACAATGGAATATTACTCAGCCATAAAAAAGAATGAAATGCTGCCCTTTGCAACAACATGGATGGACCTGGAGGGCATTCTACTTAGAGAAATAAGTCAGATAGAAAAAGACAAATGCTGTATGCTATCACTTCTATGTGGAGTCTGAAAAATAAAATGAATGAACAGGACAAAACAGAAGCAAACTAGAGGTTACCAGTGGGGGGAATGGAAGGGGGTAAGGTAGGGTACAAACTACTACGTATACAGTAAATAAGTTACAAGGATAGACTTTTAAAAATCCTCTCTTTGTTGAATGTATGCTTCAATACATACTAATGTAATGTTTCCCCAAGTTAATTTATAAATTCAGTCTCAAAAAAAGTATGGCCAAGAGTGCATAATTTCTAGATATCAAAATTATCTCCTGATAAATAACAAAACGGCAGCTTTAATTATTCAGAAAATAATAGTACACTAGCAGTCCTATTTCCCAGGGGGTCATACAATCCACCCCTGCTTTAACAATCCACACCTGCTCTCAGAAAAACTGCACAAATCCAAGGATATTTACCTCAGGAGCTAACTCTGATTCCAATAGCAGAAGTGACTTGTATCTGAGTGATCCAGGAGGGCCCAGAGAGAGCTGTGTAACAAATCCAGGAATACCCTTCCAATCACCCAGCAGAGGGAAATAGGAGACAGAATGGACAATTACAGATCTTTCTTGAAGCCTAAGGACCAGAAAGCAGTCAATCATGTACACATTGAAGTGATGAGAACAGAACTCACGGAGGCAGGCAGGAGTTTAACTCATCAGAGAGAAGCTGAGGACAGGGCTGAAGATGCATATGGAAAATGTGGCAACAGTGAACTGTATGCCAACATGGAGCTTGGCTGAGAATAAAATAAAAGAGAATGAATAATGTGTACGGAAGACGGAAGGATGATGTGAAATTTGTTGTCCGGTTGGGGAGTTCCTTGTTGAGATTCCAATGGTCAAATGCCTAAAAGACTTTGAAAAGAGAAAGAATGAGACTTCCAATTTGTGTCAAATGAACCCAGATTCTACTGGAACCTTCTTCACATTAGAGAGAGTTTTGCAGACCAGGAGAACCTAAAAGCATCCCTGGATCAGGAATGACTCAAAATCCTAATTCCAACTTCTTCTTTCAAGAATCATGAATTGACTTGAGCCCATTAATTGACACAATATGGACACACAACTTTGATTGTCTAAAATGAAGACATGAGGGGGAGGGGGTTAAAACAAGCATATTATAATGCCCTGGAATGAAAAACAAAAGGTTGATTTCAGGGACGAAATGGGGTTACATATCTTACTTGGCACCTGGTATAAAAAAGAAACATGACTTGTTTCAGAACAAACTAAACAAGGGAGATGCCTAGAAGAGGAGAGGAAGCAACTGTCATGGAAAAACTAGAAGAAAATCCCAGAGTAAATGACAGACGGGTAGCCAGTGCCTTGAAGGCAACATCAGGGGCAGAAGGATGTGCCGTTTCTGGGGATGTCTGTTTGTTTTGTACTTTCTGGGTAATGGAACTTCTTGGGCATTTTTGTTTAGTGACAAACCTTGAAAGTCTGTCCCTACTCCCCTCCATACACCAAGAAAAAAAACATTGATATTGCAGGATAAAATAAATGTCTTTATTAGACCTTTCTGTGCTAAAGCGTTCATTTAATTTTGAATAACCATAAAGAGTGACCTGTAAAACTGGACCAATTTTGTTTAAGCTCGAAGGCAGATGAAGGATGAGAGCAATGTAAGATTCTGCAATAAGACAAAGGCAATAAAGAATACAAGCAGTGGAAAGCAATTTAGGGAGTAGCAGTGGTGGCTTTCAGAACGACACACGGGGGGCCCCGGATTGCACCGCGAGAGAAGGCGGGCCTGCAGATAGCTTAGTCAGCTCGGCAGTAAGCGTGGGACAGAACCGAGCTTCTGAGCAAGGGCTTCTGCTAATAGTCCTGAGCTTATGATGTCCATTTCAAAAATGGACACGGTGCTGGCTAGTAAGAAACGTGGAGTTGAATGAGGGGAGAGGTGAAACCTAACCTAAATGCACACAGATCCAGGTGGTGAGTGGAGGACCGGAAATGGTGTACCTACGGAGTCTGAATCAAAAGAAGCATGTGATAGGGAAAAGCCATCCCCCTTCCGATCTCCCAACCCATAGAAGTGTATAGGTTGCTGTTAAAGTATGTGCATATGAGAAAAAGGTAGATAAATGATAAAGACAGGTAGACAGATAGAGATGCACGGATGGATGGATGGATGGATATATACATACATATGATATATAATGAATTTTATATTTAAGAAATACTCATTAGCAACCTAATATCAACTGAGTGAATGGGAAATTTGTGGAAGAATTTGGCTCTGAATCCCTTGGATTCATCAGCTGGCTTGTTGGCAAACATCCCTTAGAGACAAATCAGGAGCCCAGATAGGTTGGTCCAGGAGAGAGAGCGGTTAAAGGGGGTGTGAGAGATACATCAACCCTGAGTGTGCACCTTTGGGTAACTGAATAAGAGGGTGGTCAAAGAAGAAGATGGAAGGTTCTCAAAAACAGATGACATAAATGTTTAACTACTGGCGTGTAAAGTCAGTTAAGCAAGATCCAGGATGTGCAAGGTTGAGTGTGAAGAAAATGAGACTGAAAAGGAAATACTATAGAAGAGGGGCTACTGGAAGGCTAGGGGGTTAGACCAAAATTGGACAAGGATATTCATTACCCAAAGAACATGGACACTGTATACACAGTAGACGCAGCGTCTGCACAGCACCGGCGCCACACAGCATCCGGGAAAGAGGCTCTGACGCCCCCAGACCTGTGGGGTGAGACCCCCCACTGAGCGCAGTGCTCTCCAGACCCCATGGCCACATCTCGGCGTTAGTGCCATGGAGGGCATCACAGCCCTCCTTCGCGTACCCCCTTTACACCCCCCGGAGAAATAAAAAGCATTTCTAATTGGCTTTCTAATAAGTACGAGTCAGTTTTGGCCTTTGTGATCTATCCAGAGACAGAGAGAGTGTAAGCGCATCCTTCCATCAAAACTGCAGCGGGCGGAGGGTCGCACTGCTTTCTCTGCCGATTTTTGCGAAGGAATTGAAGTCAGCCCCACGAGAAAGCTCATTTACTTTTTTGCTGGTATGTGTTAAAACCAAAGAGGCCAAACAGGACAAGCAATTGGGAGAGACCCCCCAGGAGCAGTCCGAGGGGGGCCAGTTTGGGGCAACATTAGGACAATAACAGACTCTTCCCAGAAGGAACATTTCAACCAAGTCTTTCGTTGTGACTGTGGCACAGCCTTGGCCACGTCAGTCCGTCTTTGACTGAGGGCTCTGAGGTGACACTTCAGAGCTCAAAGCCAAAGGGAGAAAGTTAGTGCATCTCATTGATTCCTAGGGATGAACGCGTTTGAGTGGGACAGGAGAAAACGCAGGTCTCGATAGCTGTGAGGTGGGAAGCCCCATAAAAAAGACGGCAGGGCCCCCAGGCAGGGCCACTACTCTCATGCCGGCACCACCCGGTTCCCTGGCCCAGAGGTTCTCTCTCACTTTTTGCCTCTGAAATGGCTTACTTACCCAGAAGTGTTTAGAAATCATTTGCAAGGTAGTAACCAAATCTCATGCATCCTTGCTGCTTGTAAGCTGTTCTGGAAGGGGATACAGTACGTAGGATACACGCCACATACTGCTCAAGCTTCAAGTCCAAAATGAAATGCACCTGGCAGGTGGAGGATGCTGTATTGGGCAGCAGAAGACAAGAGAATGAGGGTCATGCAAATACCGTGAAATACTGACTTCTGTGTTAAATAAATAGTCTAAGAGAAAAATCTACAAGGAGAAAAAGCACACGAATGCAATACGTTGCAGGAAGGGGGTGCGGGGGAGGGGACTGAGAAAATATTTTCACAGTAAAATTTTAGATTCCTAGGAACGAGACGAGATAAGCAGAGTCGGGGGCCGGGGTAGGAAGTCAGGGTTGGATGCAGGTGGAGCAGGAAATTATTTCAGCCTAAACTAAAGTCGGAGTGGAAGTAAGAAAGAAAGCGCTCAGTTGGTAAGATTTCTGCTCAGGAAGTGGAGCTGGGTCCCCCGGGAGTGAGCGCAGCCGAGGAGGAAATGGAGGAATAACAGACAAGGCGAGGTCCCGGGTTTGGGGAGCGGGGAGGTGTTATTGACAGTCAAGAAGGGGAAAAAGTCTTCTTACAAAGGAAACAAACAGGGTTCATTCTGAGGTCGGTTATTTGATGTATGAGGAGAAACATTTAAAAGTCAGGACTTGAGAGAGGATGTGTCTTAAGAAGTAGAGGGCTGAGGGGGTCGCCACCCCTGGGGACCCACCACCTGCTCCACATGCAGAAGACCCGTCTGAAGGGCGGGATTTAGCAGGAGGCGAAAACACGGAGGGACCACAGCCCGGTGGCCTGGAGCTTGTGAGCTGGGCTCGTGGTCCCGACTTGCTTGTTCTCGGTGAGTCTGCGCCTGCAGATCTGTCCGCACACTGGTCCCAGTCACGGCGCTTTGTAGTATCTGCTTTTGACAGAGTGAAAGAATGAACCGTTAGTGATGACGGTACAGAGAGGATGGGGTGCGGGACGGAAGTGGGGGAAAGTTCTTGAATAAAGCAAAGGGTGAAACTCAGAACTCTCGTGTGTCCAAGTGAATGAAACTCAAGACATCACTAGAAGGAAGGCAGAAGAGGGAACAGATAAGGTTTTGACAAGACGAGCACAAGGCTGGTTTTGATGATAGTACAGAGGAAGTGGCAAAAACAGCGGGGCGGAGGACAGGACGCGGAGCACCGGAGAGTGAGGGGCAAGAGACAGAGGGAAAGACACGTGTTCTGGAAGAAACTGGGGGAGATGGCTGGGGACTCAGAAGCGAATGTTTGTGATAAACGACACCCAAGGGGCCAGGACCACCTGTTCTTTTCCTAGAGAAACGAAGGCCGCCCCCAGGCTATTCCTCTGAGCAGTTAAAGGCAGAGTCGGTGTGTGAGGACGGCGCCAGAAGGGAAGCTCCTGACTCTGATTTGAGCACCGGGGTTAGAGGTTGAGATGGGCAGAGAACTGACAAAGTGATCGATAACCTAGGCGTGAAGGTGGCTTGAAGAGCCCGAGGCACACCAAGCTGTTGCTGAAGTTGCATCCAAAATTTCTGAGATGGAGGAGAAGAACCCTGGGGGGCTCACGGTGAGGACTTGGGAAACCTGGAATCCGGGTAGATGCGTGGATCCAGGTTTTGCAGAGCACCAAGACGCACGCACACACGCACGCACACACGCACGCACACACTCGGGAAAAGAGGTAGTGGCTGCTTCAGCAGTTTTCATTTTCTACTTTCATTCTTTGCATTACTTTATTTTTTAAATTAATCTTTTTTATTGAAGTATAGTTGGTTTACAATGTTGTGGGAATTTCTGGTGTGAAGCATAGTGATTCACTCATACATATGCGTACATACATTCCTTTCCACGTTCTTTTCCATTATAGGTCACTACAAGGCTTTAAATATAGTTCCCCGTGCTCTACAGTAAGATCTTGTTGTTTATTTTTTATATAGTAGTGGGTATCTGCAAATCTTAAACTCCCAATTTAATCAGAAAAATATATTTACTTTTATCATTAAGAAAGCCCACTAACTTTGAAAATCAAACCAAATGAAGGATTAAGCCATCTTAATGCCCAAATACATAAGCCACTAATCCTTGAAAAAATCTCTCTTCATGTGGTTCCATAAGAGGTGGGGCATTTTTGCCAGTAGGTAAGAACTTAAAGGCAAAGTGATTTCCAAATGCTAAGAAAAATTACCCTTTATTTTTAAAGTCCTGCATAGATCCCTGGTGAGTAGCACAGAATTGCCAACAGCGTTGAATTTTGCAGGCACACCCTCTACAGAGAGGTAAGATCTGGTCTCTCCTACTAGAAAATCTAATGGACGCTCTTCTCTTTGGAGGGAAGTTAATGGATCTTTGAGGCCGTCTCCATGGCAAACTCCTCTTCAGGACAGTCTCTGGGTGTGACCTCTGACCTTCAGGTTTTCTCGGCCAGACTCAGTTTCACACATATCATCCCATCATCCCGTAAACCAGAGGTGGGTCCCAGCAATTTCAGCACTTCTGACTTGGGGACCGCATCTGACTCAAACTGCTCTGAGGATCTGGAAGCAACCCCGAGGCCTCTGTGGGCCCCATGTCTGAAGTTCTGGTTAGAGAACGCGGCGGCCAGAGCTGCACGTCCAGTGTCGACGTTCCACCCTGGTCTCGGGGCGCGCTCACCTGCTTCCCGAGGCTCAGAACCGGGTTAGACAGAGCCCGTGCAGTTTACGCTGGGGCTTTAGGCTGAGGTGATAAAACTCCCTGTTCTGGCAGTGGGAGGATGCCTGCCTGCCTGCCACATGTGGCCGGTGACCGTTGTCGCTGGACTGGTGGCCTCTGAGTGGGTGAGGAACTCCATGGCGTTGGGTCAAAAGACAGAAGTAGAGAGTCTCCTTTTCTCACTCGTGGGACCAGAACTCAAGGGGCACCCAGGTCCTCTTATTCAGGCCCCCGGTTTCTTTGACTGAAGTGGCACTGGACTGAGTACCTTCCGCCCCAGGGGCTGGGGACCTGTGGTCGCCAAAGGACGCTCCCGGGGTTGCCGGGTCCCCGTGAGCCAGAGCTGTGGTCTCGCTGCCGTGGTGACTTTCCTGTGCCTGGATGTTTTCCTCCTCTCGTGCGTGTGTGCTTTCCTGCTTGTTTCCATACATAAAACGTTCTATCTCCGCTGTGTGGCCGCTTCCGCTGATTAACGCCTACCACGGTCCCTCTGTAATGGTGTTTCTTCCTTCGCTTAAAACAGCAGGCTGATGCTTTTTGAGTTGAGTTAATGGGGGAAGGAAAGGAGTTAGCTCTCCGAGAACCCTCCAGACCCCCTTAGAAACGGCTTACGTTTTCAGCTGATTTCTTTTGATTTTGTTAATGCCTCACCAAGGTGGAATATTTTATGTGCCAGTAAGAATCTCATGAAAACAGCCCACACTGGGTTGGATTTTAAGCAATACCTTCCGGAGAATCTAGGAGCCTCCAGTTGTCATTCCAGCCATCAGAGCCCGGTGGGTCTCTCACCGCCCTCGGAAGAACAAGGCGGTCCATCTGCTTTCCTCGCCTCGCAAGGCGGTTTTCCCCGTCTCTCCGCAAGCTTTATTGTCCGCTGGTCTTCCTCTGACGCCTCACACACAATAGATTGCATCTATTTAAGTACCCAGATCCCTGTGGAAACAAAGCCTCCTTCTAACACACACACACAAAGGATTTTCAGGCAGCAAATCTGCAGGTAGTAATTTTAATAGCCACTAATGTGAATTAATAATTCTAATAACCTCATTTCAGATGTGTTGTCGAGGCACTGGCGAGGGTTGCCATGGCTGCTGTATTTTATAGCTCACAGCTGTGCAAACTCATTTTGGCCAGTGAAATGCTCCCGTCTTACCTCTCCTTTCATTGGTTTTGGTTTGTAGAGTTGCAGGCAGTGTGGTTTAAAAAAAAAAAAAAAGACTTAAGGAGAAGTTGCATTCTCAAGACTCTTAAGTAAAGACGTAAATGCTGTTGGTATGTGACCATCCGGGACCCTGGGGCTTTTGAGAAGAATTATGTTGTTTTAGATTCAAGAAATTGAGCCGTTACTCTGGCCTATTTATCAGTATCAATGTCCAAATTATAACTTGTCATTAATTCCAAAGCACCTTCTTTAAGTGCTTTGGGGCATAAACAATCTTCCTTAATAAACTGCCTTAGGTACCACTGCCTCCTACAAGGTTCCAAAAAGTGTGTTAATTAATTCATAATCTCAGGTCTGTAACCAACAGCAGACCTGTGAATGTTTAGCTGAGCGTGCGGAGAACATGCAGGGCAACCCCACGGAAATCCCACCTGACCGTGTCTTGTGGGCGCTGACAGCTGGGCAGGGAGGGTGTGCACCTCGGTCCCTGGAGATACTGTGTTGGAGGGCGGACAGCCTGGGGCTGCCATTCTGTGAGGGGACCCAGGGCGTGTCCAGGTGCTCCGGGTGACAGTGCCACGTGGGTGAGAGGTCAGACTTCCAGGTGACTCCTGTAGTGGATCCCATCTTCTCAACCGACGTCCCAGGGCCTGTGAAGCTGAGATAAGCTGAGATAATTCCTCTCCATGGCTTGACGGAATTCCTGATCTACAGAATCCACGAGCATAATAAAGTCATTGTTGTCTTATCCCAAACTTCCGGGCTGCTTTGTTTTGCTGCAGCAGAAACCAGAACATTACGGACACTGAGAAGTTAAACACCTCGGCCAATGTCGCACAGTGAGCCGCAGTTCCGGGATTCAAAACCAGGTCTGTTTGGCGCCATGTCTCAAGATTCTTTACCATACAATTCTAAGTGCCACGAAGTCTGTAAACAGTGTTCTGGAAACATGAGTGGCAAGTATTTGTCTTTCTGTCCGTGGTCATGACTGTGGACTCATGGTGGGCTGGCCAGTCCTAAACTGGGAAAAGCTATGGAGAATGTGTGATCTTGAATTAAAGTCTATTTTTATAATCTGCCTCTGTGTTCCTACCAAATTTTCATGTGTCTAATATGAAAAGTGGCCAGCTCATTGACCTGAACATTCCTCTGGACACCTACGGCCTTCTGGATCCCCCAGGAACCCCTCAGGTCTGTTCCCCTCCCACCACTCCACCGGGAGCCAATCACAGGAAAGGCTTAACAGATTCTCTTCTTTGTGGCCATTTAAATGCTATCTTCTTGGTTCCTTACAAAACGTTCTAAGCCTTTACCAGCCTTGTTTTGGTCTCAGGACTACAAGAAAGATGAAAATCTGAAGATGTTAGAACATCCCGTCATGGACGCAAAGTCTGTCTCCGGGGTGGGGGTGCCCTTCCGACAGCTGTGACCTGATAAACCGAAACCCCTCCCCTGCCCACACTGGCCTGTACACAGAGGTAAGGCCAACATCATATCCACTTAGAGCTTTGCAGGACTGAGGAAAACGCTCTATGAAATGGCAATAATTTAATTAAAACCTCAAACCTCGCTGGAGCTAAACTCTGGGCAACACAGACGTATCTGCGCCCTGAAAACTCTTACAGGCAAGAGTGCAGCTCACATCAACCCCTTTTTCCTGGAACAAATGGACTGACTTTGTGGGGCCTTCTTTATAGTGAGAGGTTTCAATGCAAGGCCACAGGTGACAGAAATGCTTATGCAATTAGTCACCAAATGCATCTGGAAGCCTGGGGATTAAGGGACTTTCCTTGCTGAGGAGCCTTATTTATTAATTGTTAATTATAACTTGTCTTAGCAGCTTCTCTGTGGATTTCGTGTCTACAAGACAGACTGAGGGGAAGAATTCTGAGGGCGTGTGGAGAACAAGTGTCCCACTGGCTGCCAGTGTGCTGGTGGCAGGAGCATTTCGGGAGTCTCAGGCGGGGAAACAGAGCAGGCGCCTGTGTCCACCGTGTCTGCACAGCGCCTGGGGGTGGGCCCCAGGTGAGTCACACAGTGCCGTGGAGCTGCTGCCCACGTGTGGTCCTGCAGAGATGGTGAAGGAAGGTTCCAGAACACCCAAAGCTTCTCTGGAGTCCCAGGGTCTGCATTCCACCTCGCAGGCCATTACAGTTCATCCGAAAGTCCTGTCTTTCTCTCCTCTCTCTTTTTTTGAATTATAGTTGCTGTACAAATTATGTAAGTTATATAATATTAGATTAGAATATAGTGGTTCACTATTTTTAAAAATTATACCCCATTTATAGCTATTATCAAATATTGGCTATAATTCCCCTGTTGTGCAATGTATCCTTATAATTTATTTTTATATCTAATAGTTTTTTTCTTAATCTCCCACCCTTATGGTGCCCCTCCTCCCTCCCTTCCCCTCTGTAACCACTAGTTTGTTCCTTATAGCTGTGAGTCTCCTTTTTTGCTATATTTACTAGTTTGTTGTGCTTTTTAGATTCCATACATACATGATACCACATAGCATTTGTCTTTCTCTGTCTGACTTGCTTCACTTAGCATAATGCTCTCCAAGTCCATCCATGTTGCTGAAAATGGCAGAATTTCATTCTTTTCTTTGGCTGAGTAGTATTCCATTGTGTGTGTGCGTGCATGCGTGCGTGTGTGTGTGTGTGTGTGTGTATACCACATCTTCCTTATCCATCCTTTCACCTGCTGGTGGGAGAGTCCTGTCTCTTTCACTGCCCTGGACAGGCTGATGGGTCCTGCTGGCCTCTCTCCAACATGGTGGGTTCTGTGACACCAGCAAGCAACATGACGTTGAATGTAGCCTCCTGGGAGGGACCCCAGGACCACACAGTGTCATCCTTGTGAGTGTGACAAGCTAGCTTCCTTCAGGAGGCAAGGCACTGTGCTCAAACACTTCTTAACGGACCCTTGGTGGTGGTTATGATGCAGAATTATCATATAGAAAGAAAAAAAAATGCCACTATACTTAAAAAAAAAATCGAGTGTGATGTTAAACATTGCCAGTTAAATTTTTTTCTGTGGGGCTATCTTCTTCACGGGGTTCATGGTATAATTCTTCTCAGGTTATAAAAGCACATAATCACTTTTGACAAATACAGATACACATATTTCCCCACTAGCATAAGTGGATTAGATGATATTTCAGATCGAGACAACCCTAATTAAATTACTCCTAACTTTACTGGCCTCTGTGGATTGATCTCTCTTGACCTTCACAGCACATCAGAATAAATGAAAAGAAAGCATTCTAATATTTTTCCACATTAAAACTTTTACGTGAGCCTTCACGTCTGTAGACCACACGTATATATCAAACTGCAACGAGCAAATGTTTGCTTGTTCTTTATGTGATTTTTTTAAACCCGTGGTAGTATAAATTATGTCAGGAAATAGATTACATTACACCAAAGAAAGGTCATTTAAATTATATTTGTAATGTTTCCACGTTCGTTTAAGAAAGAAAAAAATATTATTTTAAAAACAAATATCCTTTCTTGAGACAGGACTCTAACTGAATGCTCATGTCTTTTTCTTTCTAACAGCACAGGGTGAAAGCACTGGGGAACAGAATGAACAAAAGACATCTCCTTTAAATGGGCAAAGTAGTAGAAATTTTCGCTATGCCATTATATACTATGAATTATCTTTCGTGTGAAAAGAACTTTTTTTTGCTCCTTCTGAGGTGCCTTTGTAGTAAACACTGTAAGACAGATTTTTTTGTCCTTTGTGAAAAGGCAATGTTTATGTTACCTGTTTTTTTTTTAAGGTTGGCTATATTATGCTGTTTGTTTAAAATCCCGAATTTGACTGCCAGATAACAGATGTGCCCGTTTAAAAATAAGCATAAAATTCAAAAATTATGAGTAACATAGACTATTGGAATTAATGGAAGTTTTTTTTCCTTTTTCCTTCTTTCTCTGCTTTTCCTTTTCTCTGCCTTATGTCAGAAAATTTATGATTTTCTTCAAGTAGCCAACTCTCCTGGAACATTTAAAATAGAATCCTGTTTGTGAATACTTACATGCAAAGCCTGCAGGGTTACCTGTGTTGTGTAATTCAAGGTCCTGCGCCCTCCATGGGAATCACATGGCAAAGTTCTCATCCGATAGGAATATCCGTGTATTCTAAGCATCTAGAAGCAAGATTTATGCCTTCGCTCAGTTTTTTGCATTCTCCGCAATGGTCAGTACGAAGCCTTACAGAGGCAGTACTGGTAAATACCTGAATTAGCTTGGACTATGGTATTGCCAAAGTGATGAGTGATTGGTACTGCTTAATTATAATAATATACAAACACAATGCAAAAAATCATGTGACGGCCTGGTGATTTTGTTGTTTTGCTGAATAAATTCTCATCTATCTGGTGAATCACATAGTGGAGAGCCTCTTTGATCAACTTCATCATCCACCGGACGGTACCCAGCACCCACGGCGTTGTGGTGGGGTTTTGGCATCACCATTAGGTACAGGGTCCCTTTATCTCTTGCCCTCTAAGGGTACATTTCCTAACCCATTTTTTTTTTCTGTCTGCTAGGAAAAAACATTTTGGATAAACACATATACCCAACTGAAGATCTCTCAGCCTGCCCATTTTCAATTTTAACTCTTAATTCAAGGGATTCCACCCAGGATAAAGGTTGTTTGAAGAAGGAAAGACATATTTTGCTCTCTGATTTTTTTTGAGTGGGCATTTTTGCATCATTCTAATCTTGAAGAAGTGCCAAATTCCCCAAAATAAATTGCAGTAAAGAAACATCTCTCTTCTCTCTGGCATCTTCCCAAGGCTCACAGTCTCAGAAGGCCTGCAATTCCTTGCATGATTAAGGTGGCCTCTTGAAAAGGACTCTGTATTTCACATCACATCAAAGAAACTGACAACCAGAGAGGCTGAATAACAATGGTCATAAAGTCATAATGTGACAATGAAAACAAATATAAGTGTGTATATGCATGACTGGGACTTTGTGCCAGATACCAGAAACTGACACGTAACTGACTGTACTTCAATTAAAACAAAAGATAAAAAAAAAAACCAACAATGGTCATAATGTAGGCCAAATCAGAGTCAACAGACTTATAATTGTTTTTTTCAGTAGTTTTTGCTCACCCATGAGTAAAGGCAAGTATTTATATGACTGGATAAAGAAGATGTAGTACTTATATACCATGGAATACTACTCAGCCACAAACAAGAATGAAATTCTGCCATTTACAACAACATGGATGGACTCAGAGATGACCATACTAAGTGAAAGACCGAGAAAGACAAATATCATATGATATCACTTATATGTGCAATCTTAAAAAATGGCACAAATGAACTTATTTGCGAAACAGAAACAGACTCACAGACATAGAAAACAAACTTATGGTTACTGGGGGGAAAATGGGGAGGAGGGATAAATTAGGAGTTTGGGATTAGCAGATACACACTACTATATGTAAAACAGATAAACAGCAAGGTCATACTGTTTAGCACAGGGAACTACATTCAGTATCTTGTAACAACCTATAATGATAAAGAATATGAAAGAGAATATATATACGTGTATAATTGAATCACTGTGCTGTACACCAGAAACTAACACAACACTGTGAATCAACTAAATGTCAATTATAAAGAAAGGATGGGTGGTGGCGTAGAGCTCAGTGGTAGAGCACATGCTTGGCATGCACGAGGTCTTGAGTTCAATCCCCAGTGCCTCCGTGAAGAGAAAAAAATGAAATAAAATAAAAAATTTAAAAAAAGGGAAGAATTGCAACAGAATCATTCTTTCTTATTCAAATGAATGTCTTGATGCACCACTAATTTTGCAACCCCTCCCTCCTTCACCAAATGTTTCCAGTGACTGTTCTGTTGGCTAGAAGAACCAAAACCAAAATAAAACCTAAATTTCTTATCTTTTGTATTTTACACTCTCCCCAAAATTACATCCCAGAGATCATTTAAATACTCATAATATCCCCTTTGAAAAAATTAAATTCTGTAACTTAACTCCATTTTTCTATTCTTTCTGTCTATTATACTCTTCATAGTTAATTCAATCCTCTTTCTCCCCCTCCTCCCTTCCAGGGAACCTGGGCTGCCGCCTACAGCCTGCTGTCTCTGCCCTTCTGAAAAGCAATTGAAAACATCTTTGCTTGCTGCTCAGAGGGAATTCATCCATTTAACATAAAATTACTCAGGACTTCCCCCATGGAGAACACAAACATCTCCTACAGTGTCAAGGGAGTAGTTTCTACAAATGGCAAACTCAAGAAGCAGCAGCCAGGTTCTGACCAGGGCCCCAGCTCAGGGGGGTGGTCTCTGAGGAATCTGAGCGCTGGGAAAGCCCTCCACCCAGGACTTGTTTTCTCGCTAAGATGTTCCCACTGTTCACTCTAGTCTGTCCCTTTACTCGCTTGAATAATCGCTTGCAGCAGCAGAAGCCTTGTCATCCACGTCGTCCTCCCTGCACTGAGACCACAGGTAGGAGGGGTGCCCTCTTCCTTCTGAACTCATCACCTTCTTGAGAATTGATGCAAACAGTCTCTTGCGGACAGAATTTCTGAGCAAAGGCTGAGAGCTTTTACGCTAGCCCTGGTCTCACTCAGTGACAGGTGTCTCCTGCCCCTCCTCCCCCCAGGCCAGGGCTGGCTTCCTTACAGTGGACCTCGGGGTTGTTCCCGCCATATGGCAGCGCTGAGAACCCTGTGCTCCAGGGTATTTCCCCCGCGACTTACACAAATTGTAAATTATCATCCATAAAAGAATGGCAAAGAGAGGCAAAGGCAGGGAAGGGATCTGCTGCAAAGCCTCCATTAGCAAATGAGATTGGCTCTCCCGTTCGTGTGAAAAGTTCAAGGAGGCAATCTTGTTAAACAGCCATTTTGCATAAAGAAATAATATGCCGTAATGGACTTTCTCAAATAACTTTGCCGTTTTCCCGAAGAGTTTATTAATACTGTGCTTTGGAGGAGTAAGTGGGGAAGCCTCAGGAGAGGGTCACACAGCCGGTGGCTGGGCGGTTGGTCAGGGCAGATTTCCCCGCAGCCTGGAACGTGCTTCCATCCTCGGCTAGACGTGCCTCCTGCACAGTTTCCCACCACTGCGCCCACATTTTATCTGGGCATCATTTACACCAGGAAAACCCAGTCCTGATGTTCAATTCTCTGCAAATGACAGCCCAACAGTAGTAATGAAACTACCGTGTGACCTCTCCCTCTATTCCATCCCTTCTCTCAATACCCATTGACCTTCTCAAGACCAAGAATATGAGGAGAGCGGACAGGAGGGTGGTGGGGCTACGCCCCAGGTTTGCAAGAGGTGAGTCAGTAATTTACCTATCTGAAGTAGGTTTCATAAGCAAGACCTATAATTTGGCTTCTTGGCTGGCATCTGTACCTGCCTATACACACCTGTGTGCTGAACTCACCCCACCACTGCTCTTCAAGCTCCTTCATGGAATTTGCCCATTAGTGCCTGCTTCTAACTGTACCACTCAGCCTTCTGTCCCAATTTCCTGGGTGGCTTTTGTGAAATAAATTGCCTTTCAAGTGCTTTCGGTTTCTCCATGTTTTGGATACATTCTCAGTGGCTCATTGTATTAACTAATGATACCATAACTATCACGGTCTTGTAGGGGTTTAGAGGGGTCCCTTGCCAAACAAATTTGGGAAATCTTGGAAAAATACAGTTAAACAGTTTTCTTTACCATGGAAACTTAACACACTTGTTTATTGACTTGTTTTGTGAAACTTCTCGAGGGTTATGTTGTTTGTTGTGTTGTTTGTTGCATTTCTCAGACTTACTTTTGTCACGGTACAGCTTTTGTCATACATACTCTGTGCACTGTGATGCACCAGCAGAAGTTACAGAGGGAGAAGAATGGATTTTTTGGTCTGCTTCAAGTAGCTTGTGTAGAATCAGGTGGCTTGAAAACCAATAAGTAGGGAGCATGGCAGTGGGAGGGCCAAAGCTCTAGATTCCAGAGGGGCTGACTCTTACTGGCTTTGATGGAGCAGCTGCCACACTGGAGAGGCTCATGGAGCGAGGCACTGGGAGCACCTTCCCCCCTGACAAGCCCACAGCCCTTAGGGACTGGATCCTGCCCACAGTGATGTGTGTAGGGGGGTCCTTCCCCATCTGATGCTTCTGATGAAGCTGTAGACCCTGGACTGATACCCAAATTGCAACCTGGGAGAGACAGGGTGCAGAGAACAAGCTGGGTCACACCTCCATTCCTGACCCCCAGAAATGATGAGATAATAAGAATTTTAAGCCACTAAGTGTGGGGGGGGGTAATTTGTTATTGCAGCAATAGGTAACTAATACAGATTTTGGGCTAGAGTCTAGAATGATAGGAACCAATGTCTCAGTGGGATTAGTTTTAAAAATTATAATTGAGAATGTAAGTCCTATGCAGAGTTTTGAAGGAGAAAAACACATTACTTTTCTTAGAAGAGGGCATATTCCAGTCATGGAGAAAAGAATTTACAAAGACTCATAATGTCAATCATTGTAGAGAATATTTCCTGAGAAATATTATCATTTATTCTATGCACGGCCCTATTCTATGGGCAGTAGAAGAATGAATAATTTCTCTTGTCCTCAATGAACTTTGTCTCTAGAAAAGAAGCGAATAACTAACTGAGCATCTATTCTCAAAAGCAGAGGGAAAGTAGAGGTAAGACAGGCACAATGTGCTGCAGACGCCACTCCTCCACGTGTGCATGTGGGAGAGATTAGTTCCAACAGAGTGGAGAGAGGGAACGAAGGAAGTCTACTGGGAGGAGGAAATGCCAGTTGAATTGGCCTTGAGGAATAGGAAATAAAATAGTAGTATTTTAACAGATGGGAGAGGTGAACAAAAGCATTCCTGGAGGAAAGGAGAGACTAAGAATAAAGGTTCAGATGTGAGGAAGTGTGGGGTGAATTCAGGGTACATTCAGCAAGTGTGTGCGGGACATTAAACAGGGTGCGTCTCAGAAAGAACTAAAACCAAAATTGAATATTCAAATGATTTTTTAATGAACTGGGTGAATTTTTATTTCAACATATGCTATCAAAGGGCAGGACCATCTGGCTACCAGAATGAAAACGCAGAATCTCAGTTTCTATCTTTTTAGTCTCAGTGCTAAGTCTGCCCAGAGAAAAGACATCTCCCTTCAGATAAGCTTGACTACCCCTTTCTACATGATCTCAAGAGGTCCACGAGGTCCCATGACTTGAGATAACATGAGGCTGAAACCATCTAAGCCGAAGATCATCAAACCCATAATCACCTCCTGATAAGATTCCACGTTGTCTCTTGGAAAGTCCTTCTAATGTTTGACAACGTTAACAGCCAGACTACTCTTCTCAACTTTGTGTTCCCTGATGGTTAATTACCCACTTTTAAATTGTGAAGATCCTTAACTTCTCTCTGAAAAGTTCTGAGTTTCTTTGACCTTTCTTCATAGGTCCTTTTTCTCCGTCATTAATAATTGTCATGTTCTCCTCTGGACCTTGTCCAAATTCTCTGTGTCTCTTTAGTAGTAAAGACCCCATCTTGGCAGAGCCCATTAGTAAAGGGCCTTCCATGTGACAGGTGGGGTTAAAGAATGACTCGCCTTTCACATTCCATACTCCACACACATGACATCACGTGATGTTTACGTCCTAATGTCAGGGCCATATCTCGGGACCCCATTTGTTCTGCCCATCACGACTTCCAGAGCTGAGGGAAGTTTTGGCTCTATGAACAGGGTCATAGGATTGAGGAATGGGCAGCATTGTAATAGACATCCAATGTGATTAGAATTTTAATGTTTGAAACAGCACAAATTTACCCAAGAACCCTCACAGGTATTACCTCTGAGGATCTTGCAAACACCCTGCTGTGGGTGGTCCCAGTCCTATCACCCTCTTGCCACTGTACAAACGAAGGTTTCGATATGGTGATTTACATACCTACGTAAATCTTAAATGGTGAACTAAAAATCTAATCTGAATCAAAGCAGCCCTTATGGGACCTGCCTCTTCAAGCAAATTCTTTGCCTCTAGATTTTTCTCTAACTTTTCAAAGAATATAAGCCCTAAATTACAAATAAGAAAATGCAAAGAAGTTGCAGCGTAGCAGCTAAAATGAAGCCCCACTGCTGCATTTGAATGATGAGGGCATGACTGGGAGGACTGGTGAGTTGTGTCTGTGCCCCTGCTGCCCAGCCTGTGCCCCCTGGCCGCTGTCAGTAGGGCCAGGGTGCTGCTCAGCCAGACCAGGAAAGAAGATTCCTGGCAGAGCTGTTATTTCTCCCCTGACCAGAAAAAGCCACCGCCTTCCTCTTAGGTGGTGGAGCCCTGTCGCCTGAGTACCTGATGGTACACATCACACTTGGCATTGAGGGAACAGAGCTATAAGCCTACTCTCCCTAGAAGCAGGGGACCGTCCCTTCTCCCCATCTGGGCGAGTGTCCGGCAGCAAATGGCAGCATGTCTGTCTATCCCTCTTTCTACCGACCTGCTCCTAGGTCTGCATTGGTGGTGGAAAGGTCCTACTTGGCCAGAAGAATCTGTTTTAATCTCCACCCTTAAAAATTAAAAAAAAAATGTGAAATGATACAAATGAACTTGTTTACAAACCAGGAAGAGACTCACAGACATAGAAAACACACTATGGTTACCAAAGGGGAAAGGGGTGGGGGGATGGATAAATTAGGAGTTTGGAATTAAAAAAAAAATTTTTTTTTATTGAGTTATAGTCATTTTACAATGTTGTGTCAAATTCCAGTGTAGAGCACAATTTTTCAGTTATACATGAACATACATACATTCACTGTCACATTTTTTTTCTCTGTGAACTACCACAAGATCTTGTATATATTTTCCTGTGCTATACAGTATAATCTTGTTTATCTATTCTACAATTTTGAAATCTCAGTCTGTCCCTTTCCATCCCCCCGCCCCCTTGGCAACCACAAGTTTGTATTCTATGTCTATGAGTCTGTTTCTATTTTATATATATTTTTTTAAGATTCCACATATGAGCAATCTCATATGGTATTTTTCTTTCTCTTTCTGGCTTACTTCACTTAGAATGACATTCTCCATGAACATCCATGTTGCTGCAAATGGCGTTATGTTGTCATTTTATGGCTGAATAGTATTCCACTATATAAATATGCCACATCTTCTTTATCCAGTCATCTGTTGATGGTCATTTAGGCTGTTTTCATGCCTTGGCTATTGTAAATAGTGCTGCTATGAACATTGAGGTGCAGGTGTCTTTTTGAAGTAGGGTTCCTTCCGGATATATGCCCAGGAGCAGGATTCCTGGATCATATGGTAAGACTATTCCTAGTCTTTTGACGAATCTCCATACTGTTTTCCACAGTGGCTGCACCAAACTGCATTCCCACCAGCAGTGTAGGAGGGTTCCCTTTTCTCCACAGCCTATCCAGCATTTGTCATTTGTGGACTTTTGAATGATGGCCATTCTGGCTGGTGTGCAGTCATACCTCATCATAGTTTTGATTTGCGTTTCTCTGACAATTAGTGATAGTGAGTATTTTTTCATGTGCCTATTGGCCATTTGTATTTCTTCCTTGGAGAATTGCTAGGAGTTTGGGATTAACAGATACAAACTACTATATTTAAAGTAAACAGCAAAGTCCTTCCATAGAGCACAGGGAACTGTACTCAAATAGCTTGTAACAGCTTACAATGGAAAAGAATCTAAAAAAAGAATATGTATATAATATGTGTGGTGTCACGGAATCACTGTACACCTGAAACTAACACAACACTGTAAAGCATATACACTTAAATAAAAATAAAAAAACAATTGTTTTTAACCAAGCTGAGAAAACAAGATCGGACAGCCGGTTAAAGGCTTAGGAAGGCTTAGAGTATGCGTGTCTTAAGGCCAGTGTTCTATTAAACCACACAAGTGGTGTGACAGTTAACCGGGAGCCTTTGTGCTTGGGAGTCACGTCGCTGTGTGATTACACTGCTTTGTCATCGTGAAGTTCTGGACATCGCTGAGGGGTAGGAATCAGGAACTGCACAAAACCAGTCAGCAAGTTAGATGCTAAGTGTTCCCCTTGGAATCAATTAAAGAACATCTTTAACAAATTAGTCCTTTTGTTTCATCATTAGAAAGGAACACATAAACAGAATATTTAGGCAATGAAATATTTCTCATTCACATTAATTATAGCAAATTAGCTAGAGAATCTGTAATAAATTGCCAAGTTTGACACCTTATGAACTTATTAAAGTGAAAGCTTTCCTCGTAGCCTTTAAATTATTCGTTTTTCAGGGCTTAAAAATCATAATTTAATAGTTTTATTGGCATGTGATAACTTTTAGATTGCAAGAATATAGTCATGTTACTAGTTCATATATGTATATAACAGAAAGTTACCTGCGGCCTTTTAGTAGCAATATAAAATAATGAACAACTGCTCAGATCTGATTGGTTACATAGCTTTTCAGCTCTTTCTCCAAACAAATAAAAACTCTTCAATAAATCACTAATTTATACCTAAAATTTTTAATCAAAGAAAACTGACTACTTTATTAGTTCCATTTGATTTTGCGACAATTTCACTTTTTTTTTTTTGGTCTTTCATCATTTTTTTTTTTTCCCTTGAACCAAACTCTTGATTTCCTCTGTGACAAAAGGAGAAACGAAGAGGGCATCCCGCATCTCCGTCTAAATTCTCCCCTGCCCTTTTCCCCTCGAGAGAATTTTCTGCGGTGGGGCCCCACTTCTCACCTCATTTCAGCACTCAGCACTCTCCAGTCAGGCTTCTATTCCCATCAGCCTCCGAAACTGCTCTTTTAAAAGCCCCCAGTGGCCGTTTCTTTTTCCCTTTCTTGCCTGACTTCTTAGGACCCTTCAAAGCCGCTTGGACAATCCCTCCTCTGTGAAACACCGTCTGCTCCCGGCTCCCTTGACATCATGGCCTTCCCCTCCTTTGGCCCGGCCGCTGCCCCGTAGGCTCCTCCACCAGCTCCTCTTCCTCTGCTCAGCATCCAGGTCAGAGTCCCAGCCTCTTCCTCTTCTGCACCTTTGCTTCCTCCCCAGGTAATCACGTCGAGTCCCCTTGAGACAGCCGTCATCTATATGATAATGAAGCCCCGATCTATTTCTTTGTCCTGACCTCCTCTGGTTTTTTGACTTCTACATTTTAATGACTCACAGGCTCTCACCCTGGTGTTCAGAACAGAATCCTTAATTTCTTAACACAAACTTATTTCCAGTCCGCCCCTTGTCAGCAAAATATTCCAGCATCTACCGGTTGCTCAAGCCCAGAACCTAGGTGGCATCCTTGACCTCTCGTTTCCCCTCCTCCCTGTTTTCAGTCCATCCCAAGATCTATTAACTCAGCTTCTGGAACACACACCAAACCCTTCCATTTACCTCCCGCTGCCGCTCTGTCTCTAAGCTGTCATCATCTCTCACCTGAGGAGCTGCTGTAGCCTCTTGAGTGGTGTCCCTGATTCTGACCTTGCCCCCCTTCAATCCATTCCCTGCACAGCAGTCAGAGTAACCTGGTAAATCATACTATCTCTCTCACTTTAGAAAATTCTTCACTGGATTCCCTTCCTGGGGAAATAACCCCCCAGACGCACGCCTTGCCTTTCAAAGCCACCTCATTGGTCTATGTCTCCCTGTCTGAACCCATCTCATGCCCTCTCCTCAGCCCTCTGCAACCACACTCCATCAGCCCGAGTATAGGAGTGGAAAAGGAGTGGTGGGAAGCCCCCAGGGGCCTCCCTGATGACCGTGTTTTAAGCTACTAAGATCTGAGATTGTTTATTTCTATAGCACAACCAGGCCCGTTTCAGTGGGTACAGGGAATCATTCGTACATTCATTCATAAAATACTTGTATCTTGGGTGTATAGTACATGTTGGACTTTATTTTTGGAACAATGAATACAGCTGGGGTAGACAAAGTCCCTCTGTCAGGGGGTTTACATTCTAATGAGGAGGCATAAAATAAAGAAGCAGACAGATAAATGAATAAGATAAACCTACGTTATCCTGGGAAGACGTCGTAAACAGAGGCAGATGACAGCCCCAAGGTAAGGAAGACAGCTGCAAATGTATCCAGGACAGCTATGAAGTTCAAGTTCTTTGAAAGAAAGGTGATAAATGGAGTTAATGGACAAAGTTGAGCAATTCAAAGAAGACAAAGGATGCTCAGATTTGAAGAGAAAGATCAGAACACATACTAACAGGCTGTGTAAGACAAATGACAGAAAAAGAATCATATACTTAAAACACGATGTAGAATACTTTGAGAAAGTCAAATCAGAGAGAGCATCTAAGTTTTTAAAATAAAAAGAGGATTACCTAGAAATGAGCAAGAATCAGACTTTTCAATAGTCACGTTGGAAGAAAGAAGGTAATGGATTAAGAGTTCTACAGGATAAAGGAAAACAATTTGAACCTATAATTTTTTAAAAATCCAGCTAAGCTGTTATTTAAATGCAAGGGTAACATAAGGACATTTTTAGACCTTTTATAACTCTAAATGTTTATCATATTGTGGAAGAATTTTGGAGGAATGAAACCAAAAAGTAGAGAAAAGAGTCCAGGGGAAAGCAATGAAACAGGAGAGCATGAGCCAGAGTGCTGAATTTCTAAGCATCACAATGGTTGAAAATATGCATCTTTACTGTGATCTTTACAGGATCTAGCTAAGCCTTCAAAACGAATTATCCAGGTTTTGTTTCTTAGAACCCCTTTATAAGTCTATGTGGGCGGCCATAACCAAATGCCACAGACTGGGTGACTTAAACAGCAGAAATGTGTGCTCTCAGTTCTGGAGGCTGGACATCTGAGACCAGGGTCCCGGCAGGGCTGGATTCTGCTGCGTGTGCAAGAGAGAGGCAAAAGCTCTGGTTTCTATTCCTCTTCTTAGGAGAAGAACAGTCCTGTCGGCCTGAGGGTCTACATTTATGACCTCATTCAACCCTAATTAATTCTGTAAAGGCCCTCTACAGTCACATTAGGGGTTAGGGCCTTAACACATGAATTTTAGGGGGACACTATTCAGTTTATATCAATCCCCAACTTTTTTTTTTTTAAGTTTTGTTTGTTTCCAAAGTAACATTCTCAGATCCTAGCTTAATTATTTAAATATTCTATTTTCTTTTGAGAATAAGAGTAAGATTCTTGAATTGATATTATTGACAAAAAATCCTAAAACATTTCTTGTCCAGTTGCCCCCTCCCAGCCTGCACCATCCAGTAGAGACAGGTCTCTGTTTTAAAGCCATCTAGAGTGGTGACTGTGACCACACGCTTCCTGGGTGACCAATGTCAGCATCTAACCCACTATCATATCCAACCAAACTTGTCTGCTTTGAATTACAGATGTTCACAGTGAGATAATCAACTTATTCCTTTACCCTCTCACCATATTCCAAGCATGGGCATCATATGCATGTTGGGTTTGATGATTTCAACAGTCTTGAAAAATAGACAGAAAAGCTCTGGTTCCAACCGTATACAAGACTGAGCGATTAAGTGACAAAAAACAAGCGAGGGACAGATCCAACAATAAAACCCATCTTTAAAAACAAGTAGTTAGTGTTTTTTCCTTTCTTTTCTGTGTTTCCTGTGCAATGATTCAACAGTTAAATAACTGTTTAAAAATCATTCATTCTATAAGAAGGTACTGCAGACGGTACTGTGCGAGAATGAAGAGATGGATGAGACAGGTTTTCTCTCCTCTAGGAACTCAGGTTAGTTTGCACCATATTTCCTGCAATCCAGACCAAACCTTTGCTGCATGAAGGCATGAAGCCATGTCCTTCCATTCCCCTTTAAATCCACTTTCTCCGTGAGCATCCCATAAATCTGAGTTATGTTTCAATGTTCATTTATCATTAGGATTGTGATTAAAGGGCAACTAATCTCTGATAAAGTCATGTCTACACTGATTCACTAAATCAAAAATGTTGAGGGGACATTTTCCTTTTATTACTTCTCTAACAACTAACTTCTGGTTAATCAAACAAGTAATGCAGTAAATCCATGTGAGTCACCGATGATAACACTGGATTGACTTTTTCTTTACAACATCTTGAGTCAAGGCAGAATTTGTGTATTCATACCTCTACCAACTTTTTATTGTATACAATACCACCTTAGTTAATAAAATATATTGAAAAATACTTAAGCTATAACTCATAACAAATCAAAAATCAACCTTTCCATAGCTTAAACAATGCTTTATATTTCTGATTTCCAATCATTAAGCCTTTTCTTTCCTTTAAAAATTATTTTCAAAACTCTGAAATGTGTCTTAAAGTTTTTTTTTTTTTCTTTTAAGAAAACTCATAAAAATCCACTTACATCCACTGATACAAGTTTATTTTCAGTATAAGACCTTTTGGAGGGCAGACTGTTGAATCATTGATACGACTCTTCGTGAAATCTCCTAAATTGAAGATGATTTAGCTTCAGTATCTTTTTAATGATAGAAATCACATATAAATTGGGTTCAAAATTTCCAAGAAGAGTTTTGAGGGCTGCAGGACATTTGGTTATTAGAGAGTCTGAAAATACCAAATTGACTAGGTCAGACTTGATGGGCTCAGGTCACCGTGTTTCATTACGGCGCACACGGAGGAACGTACGCATCTCCAAACAGCCTTGCTCAAGCGTGCGGGACTGCTTAACATCATTCAAAATCAGTAAGGCAGCTGATTTTGCTTGGATGAAGTAATCAGCAAGGGTTACAAGAAACCTTGTCCAAGTCCAGTTGGAAGCCTTCAGTACAGAGTTCACAAAAGCAGACCGTAGCTTCTAATGCGTTACTTGCTCCGTGACGCCTGCTGCTTAAATCAATCCCACTATGAATTCACCAACATGTCTCTCCACTGCATTGATACATAGAAAGTTCCGAGTGGCTTGCCATGATTTTCCCAACTTGGGCGAAACCCATCTGGCCATGACCAGCCCATCCTACTGTCTACAAATGTTCAGTCGTCCACGTATGGACCACACAGCCCAGGCAAGGCAATCAAAATCTGTTAAGTCGTGGGATGATCCGTCTGGTATTTTCAGCCATCCTAATAATTAATTGGGTAGCATCTGAATCCATAATCCCATGATCCAATTTGGTCAGCAGCGTGGCCAGGCTTTCCTCATAATTGGACAAGTTGTTTGGATTTCTAGGAATTTGTCACAGAAATAGTGAAGTCTTGACGAGGTTCTCAAAAACATTCAAACAACGCAGCTTTAAGGAGATCATTCGTACAAGCATCGCTGTGCCAGCGATAAGGGTGAAGAGCACTAATCCAACAATTGCACGATTTGTTATTCATGCTACTACTATTACTAATGTGTCAACTGTGCTGTTCCCATTACAAGGTTGTTCTATTGATTGGTCTATCAGTCTGTCTATCTATAGATCTAGAGTGGCATGCAAAGGTCTTGAACACAAGGACAAACATTTTGATAGAGTTTGGGGAAAAATATTTATGTCCTTGTTTTATAAATAAGAAAAAGTTTTCACGAGACAGAAGCTATGTTTATTCGGATATAAATATATATAAATAACATATTATTCAGATATAAATATATCTTCCCCAGTGCCTTCTCCTCCTCCACACCACTGTTTGCAGCCTAAAAGACCAAGACCTACAGGAATTAAATATTAAAATTGATATTAACGTAGATATACACATATGTCATTAGATAATTAGATACAGTTATTTTGAAATGCCTCAACCATAATTAATTTAGGATGTAAAAAAACCTCTAAAATCTAAGGATCAGCAAGAAAATGGATTGTAAAATCATTATTAGTTAATTACAAAATACTATGTGAAGGCTCCTTTTCTCCATGAGATTTTTCATCTGACAAAAGGCTTAGCCACCCCTTCAGCAGAGGATCTCTTCAGTACCTGAAGATAAATATCTACCAGTGGCCTTTAAACAACGCTTGTCATGTTTTCATTTATGAAGCAGACTCATACATAAATTAAGTTTTCCTAAACTGTAGCTACGAGGCAGAGCCCCATGAAATGTGCTATTGCCAATACCTGCTGGTGGGGTGTTGCTATCAGCTCAATTGTTTTAATGATAGATTTCCTTTAGAAAGTGGAAGACTCTGTTGACAGACAAAACCAGGAACTAACAATGGGCTGTTTAGACTTGCAAACGATGGAACATTTAATTATTCCAAAATAGCATTCCCCAGTTAGGGGACGGTCCTTAAATCCATCACCCTTTAGTTTATGCGCATGGAACATTTATCACCTCTTCCTCAAACAAGAGTCAGTCATCTAAATATAGATTTTTGGACCACCCATTTTAGCATGACATTTCATCGAAAGTCTGGAATTTCATTTATTTTCTGTAACAGAGATAAAGTGTTTGTAAACGATGCGGTAAGACCGCCAAGAGAAAGTAAAAGTCCAGCTTCGTGCAGAGATAAGTGTAAACTCTGCTAAAGACATGACGCTGTAGAACGTGAAACGCGAGACACCATGTGAACAACAAAATTCCAGGTAAGATACGGTTTCTTTTTCAAAAGGTATGGTCTGTTTCAGTACTCTGAATTGGTTTGCAAATGAATGTGCATTTAGACTCCAGACAGAGGCAGCAAGATGGAGACAAAATAAAATGAAATATACTTGAATTCTTTCTGTCAATGGTCAAATACTAAAAAAATAGTCATCTTCCATCTGGAAGATAAAAGTCTTGGAAAATAAACTTACGAGATTCAGAAAATTATAATTTTTTTTTGTTTTCCGCAGGCTTCCCACCATGAGGTGGGAAGCCCCATAAAAAGACCGGCAGGACCCCAGGCAGGGCCACTACTCTCCTGCCAGCGCCATCCTGTTTCCTGGCCCAGAGGCTCTATCTCACTTTTTGCCTCTGAAACGGCTTACTTAGCCCTAAAATTCTATTGGTTCCCTGAGCTCAAGCCTGATTGGTTATTTCCTTCACTCCTGATTGGTCCATTTCTACAAAGCTTGTTCCTAATTAGTCAACTTTTGTTATACCTTATTTGCGTATGATGTTGCAAAGTGTAAACTGGCAGCCTATAAAAGCCTGTGTCAATCTGCAGATGGGGTGCAGAACTTGGAGTGTTAACTTTTCTGGATCTGCTGGAGTAATAAACCTGCAACTCTCCGAGTGCCGTCTGGTTTCTCGCCCGGATCCAGGTTGCTGTCACAACTGAGCTGTAACAGGTTTTTCTGCAACAAGGAGATGTATTTGTGATGTGAATTCTGATTAGAGGCAGGTTATGTTTGGGACCTGGACATAGATTTCATGTGAAGACAAGTACAAACAAATACCAAACAATCCTCCTAGAGGAGGCCCCTTCCTCCCTGGAAGGCTTGCGGTGTAAGAGGTGCCTGGAAGGCTTTATAAGCAAGTTTCCCATAAAGGACCTGGAAGGGAAGGATCTCGTTTTGTCCAACATTACTAACCGTTTCTTCTTGGAAGACCTCTCTCTGCTGTCATTGTACACACAGCCCAGGAGACCAAGGCCCAGAGAAGTTTGGTGATGACTCAAGGCCACACCTGATGTCAAAGCCAGGCCTTGTGTCCATGCTTCCCGCCGCTTATTAAAATGTTATTTTAATTTGCTATTCTGCCAGTGGAAAATGTGTGTGCCTACCTGCCACTAAAGGGCTGTCTATGAAATCTTAACCACACTATGAAATTAGGAACCAAAGGTCTAATAGCCTCTCCTAACGAACTGGACCTACTTCGGAAAAAAATTCCAACTGCAACGCTAAGGGGAGGTCACAGCTGAGTTCAGAATATGCCCCATCCATGAGGCGGACGCAGAGGTAAACGAGCATCAATTGTGTACAACGGTGCCACATCTACAAAAGCAAACTCCCACTGTTTTGATGGGTGTTTTGCACACATATGGACAGTAAGAGCGAGCTTGGTACGTGCAATTTCTTACAATCATCAGCACAGGAATCTGCCTTCCGCTGGCACCTGGCACCGTGAAAGATGTTACGTTTCGACTCTGCCTGACATCAAACGTGTGCGCCATCAATGCTAAACTTCCCGCACCTGCCTCAGCTTCACTCTCTCCGCTCACTGAAAATAGCTTATAACAACGTCCTCATATTTACCATTTTCTCAGACGTAGAGTTTCGAAACGTGGTACCTTGCAAAGTTTTATAGGAAAAAATCCCTTGCGTGGTAAAAGTGGTTGATAGCAAATCTATGCATCTACAGAAGCATTCGTACAAAAAGAGGGGGAAAAAAAGCGCCTCCAGACGCTTCACAGAACTAAGTGTAGAAATGCACCTAACATGGACCAAATCTGGTCCCAGCACAACGCGATCCCTTCTGTGAAAAATCCCCTGTCACATCCAGCTCCCTGTGTGATGTATCTTTCATTCCTCACCAATTCCCAGTGTCCTCCCCTTCAACGGACTCAGCTTTCAATTTTATGCCATTTCTCTGCAAAATATTTAGAATCTATTCTTGGGTTTCTCCTGACTTCTGCTCCAATCCAGTTTCCACACCTATTTCCCTCCCCTCCCAGTCCTCTGTCATCCCATTTAGTGGCAGAAGGTCACAGTCAAGGCAAAACAGGTGGGCAAGCCGGCAGCTTCTACCTGGACGTGGTTCAGGTTTTCTCATCTCCAAGTCTCCCCGCATCCTGGACCATTCTCTGTGTCTCCCAGGGAGGGGCGGTGACGCATGCAGGGAAACAGGGCACACGCGGCAGGCCAGTGCCCTGCGGGATGAATGGGAAATGCAAATTGAGAATCAATTACAGGAAGGAATTCAGGAAACGGAGAGACCAGTTGTCACGACAGTCAACACACACAGGAAGGGCAGAGTGAAAACAAGGCAGCGGCTAGCGTCAGTCCTCAGAAGTCAAACCAGGATGCAGAGTCAGGCACGCTGGGCACAGGGAGGGGTACCAAGGAAGCCAGGCTCTGCAGGGCCAGTCCGGAGACTGCTGCGGCCAAGCCTGAGAATGTTCCAGAACCAGAGGGGCATTGCTAGGGTCCTGAGGTCAGTGAGGGTCTTGTGAATTGAAACATACAGGACTAAAGTGGAGGACTATATGCTGCTTAGGTTTGTGGAAAGAGGATGGAGAGAGTTGGCGGCTTATGAAGACCCTCATCTTCATCACCTGTTTCTGCTTCAAGGGGATGGACCGCAGAAAGAATTCGACCTGACCAAGCTGTGTGTTTCCTTTCCTCCCAGGATGGTTCTTTGCTCCTTCAAACTTAAGGATGTCATTATTTTTCCTCTTCTTAAACTCTTCTTAAAATTAAGGACATTAACTCCAGGCAAAAAAACCCGCAACTGTATATATAAAATACACATATACATACATACATATTTTATGTGTATATCTATTCTTAAAATCAAATATATATATTTGTGCAATATATAATATACAAATATTAGATTTGAGGAATTTGGGTCTTAATAAAAGAAAGTGAGATGATTCCAAAGCAAGGACTGACTGACCATCCAGAAAAAAAAACAAGCTAGATGGTCATTAAGTAATTTGCTCCAGAGAACGTTCAGACAGTGCCATTAATACAGAAATCTAGGGCACTGTGGTTGTTCATATCAGATGCTCTTGAAAACTGAAGGTTTGAGAAAGAGTAAAGGGAAATAGCTGGTATATGATAAAGATCTCATAGAATCAGAGAGAAGTAGAACCAAGAAAAAAATGCCCTTTAAAAAACTGACATGAAAAATGTACAAGTATTTACATGGTTTTCTTCAGCTTTTTTTTGAAAACTTTTTTTTTCTTTTTCAAAGTATTTTAGACTAGGGAATATTTTTAGACTACACTACATGAAAGACATGTATTTTCAGATAATAACACATGGTGGTAAATTAGCTTTGCGTATCTGTCTTCCAGGCATTGGGGTAAACATTTAGCCACCAGTACCAATAATAAGTTTGTTCCATTCAGCATAATAGTCTTCAAAACTGGCCGGTGTTTACAGATTAAGATTAAATCAAAGAGGGAATTGGGTAATTGTTAAGCCGTAATGAACGCTCTCATTCCTGAAGGTGCAATAAATCTAACAGGCATTCCTTTTAACTAAGCCCTTGAGAGCAAGGTTATATTAGTGTTTGCAGAGACTGTTAAACTGGATTGAGAATTAGCTGTTTGTTTCTGGGTTCCTTTGTTTTAATATTTTAATAACTATACATTTTGGAGCTCATTAACGTAAGAAATAGTTCCAACCAGTTTTTTTTAAATATTCTAGGACATTCATAGTTTCAGAAAAACCTTCAGACTCATGTTTTGAAATATGTTTAATTTGCATCAGAATAACTCGTGATTGTCAACAGTATCACTTCTGCCCAGTATCACTTCAGGCTAAGATAGAGTAAAAGGAACTGGATTTACCCTCTTGCCTGAAACAATCAAAAACCAAGATAAAACCAAAAATAAACAAAACATGTGAAACAATAATTTTCAAGATGTTGGACGTTAGACAACAAAGGACAGAGATCCCTGAGGGATGGTAGACAAATGAAGTCAGCCTTATGGTTACCCCCAGCTATTGCCCCTACAAGCTGTAGGGAAGGGGAACCCAGGCAGAGTCTGGTGGTCTCACTCATTTGCAGAGAAGGAGCTGAGAGTCCAGGGGACCAATGCAGCTAGAATCCACAGGACAACATACTGTTAGGAGGTATCTGCAGAGACAGAGACAGAGAAAGAGAGAAAAGAACTCTGCAGGTGTGCAAAGGGTCTCCTCCAGGTTCTAAGTATTGACGAGATTGTGCATGTGAGAAAACTGCCTGAAGCCAGGGAGAAAAAAACATCTGAAATGATTAGAACATATGCAGTGGACTCATACAAAATATGCAATTGATTAAAAACATAGCATAAAAAGAGGGAAAGGGGAACAAAGAATAGGTAGGACCAATAGAAAGATAATAGATTTATATTTTTCTGTGTTGATAATTATATTAAATGTAAATGGTTTAACTATCCAGATTAAAAGGCAGAGGCCCTTAAATGATAAAAAAAAAAGCGAGACTCAACTAAATGCTCTCTCTGAGAAACACATTTTTAATATAAAAGCACAAATAGTGTAAAAGTGAAAGAATTGCAAAAATATACTATGCAAAAGCCAATTTTTAAAAAGTTAGAGTGGCTATATTAGTGTTAGACAAAATAGATCTCAAGGGAAAGAACATTAATAGGGATAGAAAAAAGGTCATAATGATAAAGGGGCCAATTAATCAAGAGGACATAATAATTTTAAACATTTATGCATGTAATGAAAGAGCTTTAAAATTCATGAAGCAAAAACTGACAGAGACACAAGGAGAAATAGATAAGTCTGCATTTATAACCAGAGATTTTTATACTCTTCTGTTAATAATTGGTAGAAAAAACAGACAGGAAATTGGTTAGGATATAGACGATTCGAACAACACTACAACCAATGGATTTAATTGACATCTATAGAGAACTCACACCAAAGACTTAGGATATGCCACCTTTTCGAGCACCCGTGGTAGTTTACCAAGGTAAACCATACTCTGTCATTAAAAAAACCCTCAATACTCAATTCAAAAGGATCCAAGTAACATAAAGTATGCTCTCTGACCACCATTAAAAAGTTAGAAAACAGTAACAAAAAGATGATTGGAAAATAGGCAATTGGAAACTAAATACATCTATTAAGTACGTTGGATTTGTTGTTGAAACCATTCACTTAGAGAACACTCCAGGCTCAGAAGGTTTCATTTGTGAATTCTATCAAATATTTAAAGAAGAAATAATACCAAATCCACACAAAGACCTTCAGGAAAGGAAAGAGTACTTCCCAACCTATTTTATGAGGCCAGCATCACCCTAACATCAAAAGCAAACAAAAATGTTACAAAAAAAAATTAAGTATGGCACAATGTCCTTGAAAATATACATGCAAAGTTCTAAGTAGAATTTCAGCAAATCGAACCCCCAAATATGTAAAAGTCATCATATATTGATGACCAAATGACCAAATGGGGTTTACCTCAGAATGCTGATTTAACATTTAAAATAATCAATGCGATTCATTATGATAATAAGCTAAAGACATAAAACAAATAATCATCTCAATGGACACAGAGAAAGAACCCAACAAAAATCCAACATCCATCCCTGATTAGGAAACAGAAAACCTCTCAGCAAATTTGGAGTAGGGGGAACTTTCTGAACCCACTCTGGTGTATTTTGCGAGAAATCTGTAGTTAACATCTTCCGTCTAAAAATGTTTTAAAAATGAATGAGAGATCAGTGTGAGCAATGGTGCCCAGGAAAGGGTCCTCGAGGAAGGAGGGCTGAGGACAGATGCCTGATGTGGATTTGTCCCTACTAAAGTTTTTAGTTTCTAGCATTGTGACTTATGAAAAGCTTTATTGGGCCCAATTGGCAATTTCTGTCTCGAGTTTACAGCCTCTGCCTTCAGCTTGCAGCACCCTTCACCTGGCTGGGTGCGTGCTGTCTCTGCAGGCTAACATGGATTGGGCCTTAGAGATAACACAGGGTCAAAGCTCCCCGGGGTCCCTTTAATAAATTGTTCCCTAAATTATCAGTCGGATTGCAGTCTAATTTTTGTTGTCATGCATGACTCAGGGTACAGTCATGCTGAACCCCATAAATCCTTAGAATCTGAATCATTGCAGGAATTGGTTTGACTATTTTCAGACATAATCTCACTAGAATCCGGGACGTGGGCTCCCTGAGGCATCTTATTCCTAAATTTTTGAGCTAATCTGAGCTTTGTGCTGAGAATGGTTCTAATTCTGGATTGAATGTAGGCCCTTTCATCGTCAAAGGGCTTGGCAAGTATTAACTAATTAGCCCTCCAATCCTCAAGAAAATACCACTGCCCATTTTTAAAATGAGGGGTAAAGGGAAAGCAAATTGAAATTTATAGTTCATTAGCCTGAAGCAAGAGAGTGGGAATTAAACCTAGAACCCGTTCCAGTTACGTGGGTATAGGGACAAATCTTCACCAGAGGACTTGCGCAACGTTATGGATTCTAGTTATTTTCATTTGCAAGAGTGTGTGCTATCAATGCTGTTACTTTAAAATTCGAGGATTTCTTTTCATGCACTGATAGTCCCCCTACCTAAAAAATTAACCTACAGATCTCGAGTCACACTCAGGTGGTATTACGCTCATATTGTAGAAAGAGGCTCCTCCTGGTGCTCATGCCAAAACGAGAAAACTCCTGCACAGCCACAGTTACGTCAGCCCAGGAAGTGCATTTAAATAACGTCTGCACATGTCTAGTTGCCAGCCCTTCTCCTTCCTTTGGACTCAGACCATTTGTACGATAAGAAACAGAGGTTATCTGAATGCCAGATCAAACTCTGCCAAAAGTCCCTTTATTTGTTAAGCCTAAATTTAATATTCCCCTGCCTTCAAATTAACTCACCCTAATAATCTAGAATGTCTTTCACCTTTGCTGCCTCCTTGATGAATTAACCTGGCGATCACAAGTGAAAAGCTAATACTGCTGAGGCCCCTGTGCAAAACTTCACAAATAATACTGCTTAATTGTCAACAAAGAGTACTTGCTAGCCAGCTCGGTCTTGCATGGATGGTGTACCTGGGAAGGAAATCGGGAAACCTCTTGTATTAATGGGCTGACTTTCCTAAATGTGGCGACAACTCTGCCCCACGTCACGGAGGATAAAGCATATG
The DNA here is from genome assembly GCF_048773025.1 of Camelus bactrianus. Taxonomy (NCBI): domain Eukaryota; kingdom Metazoa; phylum Chordata; class Mammalia; order Artiodactyla; family Camelidae; genus Camelus; species Camelus bactrianus. Next base: position 9,999,040 of record NC_133573.1, read on the forward strand.
AGACAGAAGCGTCCGTGGGCCGCTGAGAATGGCAGCAGTGCTTGCCTGGATCTGGCTCCGAGTGTACTCGGTGGCTTCCTTCCCAGCCAGCGGCACATTTCATTACTTGCAGCAAATAACCTTGAATGACATCATCGCCGTCAAGGCGTCTGCTGCTATGCCATCAGATCCAGGTCTTAAAATCAGCCACCTTCACCAGGAGCATTTGTCTGTCTCCAAGGGCTTGGTGAACATCAGAAACTTCTCTCACTGGCTGTGGAAGGCACTAGAACATGGTGAAGAACAGAGTCGTTAGATGGGAAATCTCCTACTGAGGTCGGAATGATTGGCAGCCAATCAGATGTGTGCCTGGCGCTTGTTCATTTGCATGTCCCACAAATAGCGATCAAGGATTTGTTACAGTAATCGTATTAGACAGTACAGACGTAAACCCTGCCCTCCCCGAGGACAGCCCAGTGAGACTGTAAGACAGCCAAGCAGCCAAGCAATTATAAATGATGCAAAAGTCCCATCAGAATTTAGAACATTCCGGTAACACGCTGATAAAATTCCCATCTCATGGTACCTATTTACTCTAGGAAGTAGAAATTGAACTGCTACTGTCACCTCTGTGTGTGTGTGTGTGTGTGTGTGTGTGTGTGTGTGTGTTTGTGTGTGTGTGTGTGTGTCTTCTTGAGAAGGTACGGTCTGATAGTCCTTCTGGAAGCTCTCCTAGAAGTCAACACCTTGAAAACGTTCTCTGCTGATGGGTTTGGAACGTGTTGGCTCTTTCCCATCCCCTGTCATCTAGGGATGTTCCACCCGCGGGTGTGAACAGACACACAGAAGTGTTGCACCTCGTCATTCAAGCTAACAGACTATCTACTTGCTGCAGTTTTCCTCCTCAAAGCACCACCTCTTTCCCTGGTCCCTCATGTTAGGGAGCAAAGAGCTGACCGCAGCTCTCTTACCCAGCGTGGGACACCTGTGAAGTCTTTAAAAGAAAGAGGAGAACATATTTTAATATGAAGTTGAATATATCCTTTTTTCTCTTTTCTCTTTTTTGATAAATACTACATATTTCCTATAGAGTAATTATTAAAGGCAGACAAAATGGAAATACCATCACTGACACATCAGCTGTGTCAGTATGTTGCTGTTTCTTTAAAAAAAAATTTATTATAGGAACTGTTTTATAATCTGCTTTTAATTTCCTTTTCTTCCCCTTCACAGAGGCATGGGGGATGGAAGGCAGGACCTCGTGCGCACCAAGCACGTGCTCTGCCCCTGAGCTGTACCCCCCACCCCTGCCTTTTTATTTTAAACAAAATATTGTGCAGGTCAATAAACACCCTTTGTAACAGAGCGGTTACCGCAGCAGTGAGCCTGCTGTGTAGCCGCTTTCCTATTGCTGGACGTTTGCTTCCAGAATTTCAATATTGTAGAGAACACTGTGGTGATCGTCCTCGCACTTACACACGTGTGAACGTCGTTGATTCCACTTGCTGAGGGGGAGCTTTTAGTAGCAGGGTTGCCGGTGATGAGTTTGTACTTTTTAAGGCCGTTGATACATCCTCGTCTCGAGGCCCCTTTAACATCGTCCCTTTACTCCTCTGCAATCCCCAGTGTGGTGGCATCTTTTCATCACCTTCTCTATAGCGAGGAAGTCGGAAGTGACTCAGTGATATTTGGAGTCAGCTCGGAAAAAAATCCACCCTTCCCCAAAAATCTCTGCCTCTTTAAAAATTTGGGTCACTTCTCTTGCCAAAGACACCAGCACAGAACTGTGTCAGACTGCAAAACCGCGAGCACTGTTGCCAGAGCATCCACTGCAGTGACGGGACGCCCAGCTCTGCTGTCAGCGTGTGCAGGAACGGAGGGAAGTGTGTGGTGACAGCGAGGTCTCCTCTCCTGAGACGTCGGGGTGGCCCTCTTCACCTGGGAAATGCTGGCGTGCCCGTGGGGAACCTGGGAGTGCCAGCGAGGCCCTGTTACTAAAATAGCCTAATTATTTAAAAAGCCACTGGAGATAATGGAGTCGGTTTACTTTTCTTTCATTATTGTCCCTGGGCAGGCTGTTGAGAAGCAAGGAAGTCGCGATTTCATTGCTTTTGGCCAAAGGCCATCACAGTCCTTCCAGAAGCAGGGATAAAGCAGGTACAATACATTCTTCAGAGGAGGCTGTCAGGTCATAGGCAGAGCGGGATCAGAGCACAGTCCGGAGTGTGCTCGCACACAGAACTGTGGTCCTGGTTTTCCAAGGAGAATGTCGGATCAATGTGCTACCACATCAAATGGACTGTGATGCCTAGAAGAGCTTTAGATCTGGGTTTAGAAGGAGCTAGCAGGGAAAAAAGAGAAAAGGAAGTAAATGAAGGTCCACGTTGGGCAAAAAGTAGCTTACATCTTATGGAACAGGTCTTGCTAACATACTGGATAAATTACACTGGTAAACCAGAATTACCCAAAATCCGTGTGATGGAAGTCTGGAGTAGTAAGAAACAAGCACATGTCATAATTCAGTGTAAGAAACAGCAATTGAGTTAAGCCCCTGACATCGCTGAAATGTGCCAAAGTCACAGAAATGACGGCACCTTTATTCCTTATCATGTCTCTTATAGAGCAAGATTAAAATGGAGCGGTGTTCAGGGGAGAGGATCTTGAAGGTCACACAATGTGAAGAAGTTGGCTGTGGAGAGTGTCAGCCGAACAGCCCACGGAGACTGCAGGACAGAGACTGGGTTTCTTCCACGGAGCAGGCCTGGCAATTTCCCATGAAATTAGGTCACTAGGCAAACGGTCCAGGGCTGGCAGCATCCTTATGATTCTCAATCTCCCTTCTAAGTTGTTTAAAAAGAAAAAAAAAAAAAGATTCATTGGCACTTAGAAATTCTGCTAAGGCAGTATCTGAAATAACAGAATGGTTTGAAGGGACAGCAGATGAATGCTAAACATGAGGAAAATACAGAGTTTAGAGACAGTTCTGAGAACTGAGAAGGAAGCTTAGTGACTGAAGCTAACGGGTGAAGTCAGAAGCGAATCAATCAACCAACAAGGACTAACTGAGAACGTATGAGACCCCAGGCACCACCGTAATGATGGATGTTGAGAAGTGCACGACCTACTGGGGTGCTGTCTCTCATTCATTTGGAGATTCAGGAACAGCCCAAAGAGGGCTCCCACCTGGGAAAGGTCCACCTGGCCCACGTGGGTGCACATTTGGAAGATGACTTAAAGACAGATGAAGTAATCTGTTGGTCAGTGGCCAGAGTATTAAGTCACAAGGCTGATAGCCTTCTCACACCTCAGATCTCAAGTTCTGCTCTTGGAGACCCATTTTCTGGCACATTCACTTCAAACAGTCTCTAAACAAATACCAATGCTAAACACTCTCGAAAACCCAAGGATGTCTAGGTAATTCTTCCAAGCCAGCAGCACAGATACAACAACTTCCCTCTGACTGTCGAATGTTTGTTTTAAAATTTAAGAGATATTCTTTAGATTAGTTGAGCTGGGCATTCCTCATTTACCAGTAATGGTACAACTTTCTAGGGAAGAACACAGCCTTCCCGGCATAACTGAGTGTGTGTATTCCCCAGACCATGTCTGAGGGCGGCTCTGGCCCCTCCACGCTGTGGTCCTTAGCATCATTGCTTGGAAAGGTGACCCAGGCACTTCCAACTATATGGATGGAGATGGTCTCCCATCATCAAAAGAGGAAAAGGCAATGAAAGTCCACTTCTGCAGTAACGAAGACCCAAGTAGCCTTTATCACTTGCTGGTTGAACATTGATGGTTTTCTGGTCGTTGGTTCTCACGTGCAGAGAAGCCCGCACATGTGAGCATTTATGACCTGCTCTGGTGGCCCATGGTCAGTGCATCGAGAACGCCAGCAGTAATAACACACCAGGAATTTCTTTAAAGATGACCTTGGACTCATGTCCTAAACTTTTTTTTTTAACTTAGTAAGAAAGCAGTAGACGTTAGCTACGCTTGGTTAAAATTTTGAAAACTGTGCAGCTAGAGAAATAGCCTTGCAGTGAATGAAACACTACAACTTCACTTTCACTCTCTTTTAGTTTCATCACACTGACAGCAGATTTTTACATTTCTTCTGAATTTTTGATTATTTCTTTCTATCAGGCAGTTTGAGAAGTTCTAAATATCATATTGCAAACCTAATTATTTTTTAAGAAGAGCTTTATGTCACAAATGACTAGCTGCTTATCTATAATATGCAGAAAGACTAATCTTATTTGGAAATAACCAAAAGGATCTGTTAAATTATGGATAAAGTATGAATTATTTTATGCCTAATTATAAAAATAATGAGTAAGAGCAAAGAAATTTGTTTGGGGAATTCAGTTTAAAAAAAAATAAAGAGAAAAACTATCAATTTTCCTAACAGAACATTGGAGGTAATTGTATTCCCAATTTCATGGGAAAACCATTTCATTATTATTAATGTGTTTAATTCTCAAAAGTTAGTTGTGATATTTTTAGTGTAAGCTTATTTGGAAAATACAGGCAAAAATGATATAATTAATATGTGAATGTTATTATTTCTCCAGGAAAGCAAAAATAAACAGTAAGTCTAATTTCAGATAAGGAGAAGGATGTCTAGGTTCTTTTTGCTGTACTTTTAAGTAATCTTTGGCAAATTAATTTTCTGGAAACTGATTTCCACATGTATAAAATAAAGAGGCTAGGAGTAGGTCACTCTTGACAATAATCCTGAGATACATTCTGAAAAACAGTGTTCCTTGGGCAAATGAATTTGGAAATCACTATGCATTGTAGCCCCCGTAGGATATTTACTGACCTGTCATAAAGAACTTACTTATCTTTGTTTTTGCCAAATTTCCAGAAGTGATTTGGCCACAGACTTCTTCCTCTGTTTACTTTGCATAACAATGAGCAGACTTGGAGGCACTTTGAGAAATGTTGGCCAGACATCTACAGGATGTGCTCCAGATCCCACACTGTTATTGCATGTAGTTCAAGGCAAGACAATGGAAAGCTGTCTCACTCTTCTTTCGAGAACAAAAATTGGAATCTGTGTGTGCATTAAACTCTGGTTATTCTTCCTAATGATATGTTACTATTCCCACTTTTTTAGTTTCTATGAACACCGAGAAGTCTTCAGTTTTATGCATCCTTGGACCAAAACTTTTCAGTCCCTGAGAATTCTGAGACCCTTGCAAATGACCACTAGTAGGTTAAGCCTTTCTCAATTACTAAACAAATTTCAGAAAGCACAAAGAGGACAACTGGCTAAAGCCTTGGACATCCAAACCAAACTTTCACGCTTGTCAAATCACTGTAGCAAACTGTTGGCCACATTTACTCAATAAACATTTAGTGAATATGTTACCAAGTCCAAACTCTTCCCGCACGACAGGCCAGTAAATTGGGAGGCGAGATGTTGTGGCAAAGAAGAACGACTTTATTCAGAAAGCTGGCAGACTGAGAAGACTGGGGACTAATGTCCTAAAGAACCATCTTCCCCAAGTCAGAATTCAGGCTCCTTTTATACTAAAAGAGGAAGGGGCGTGGTTGGTTGTTGCAAACTTCTTGGTGTTGGAATCCTTTGTTCTTGCAGCTGCCCACGTGGGGCAGGTCGTGATGTTTTTGTAAACCTCCCACAAGACAAATGTTATTCTCTGTTCTGCAACTTTTCGCCTCTATATGAATGCAGAAGTGTTCTCCCCTTAAAGGTCAGAGCCTGGAGGATAGGGTCCCCTGTGTGTTTCAGGCTCTGGGCCACATTCTTTTACAAAAGGTGCAGAACCAGCAGGACTGAGGCCAGGAAACAGAGCCCAGGGTTAGAGGCAAAGACATAGGTCCAACATGGAGTCAGATTTGTTCTTCCCTGTTACAGAGATATCTGACATCACAACATTATGATGGATGCTCTCAAGTAGTGAAGAAGAAATTCTCCCATATATTAAAGGAAATTTTTATCTAGCAGGAAGTGAGATATAATAATACATTAGTGATAATAGTGTACTATCATATTACACACGTAATCATAATAGCAAAAAATAGCAGCTACTATTGTTCATTAAATCTCTACTACATGGTAGGCACTATATACACATTATTATTTATCTTTTATAAAAAAATCCCCAAAAGCACAGGTCCTGTTATTATTCTCATTTTATAATGAGGAAACTAAGAGAGGAAGGATTTGTTCAAGGACACACGGCTGCCAAACAACAGAGGACTCACTCCCAGGTCTACGTGACTCCAGCCTCACACGACCTTTTAAATCAGGCTTCAGTATTAATGTAGGCAGAACAGAAGGGCTAATGAGATAGGGAAACAGAGCTGGGAGAAGAGAACTAATGGATAGAACTGAGTTTCATGGGCAGGATCAAATCAAGTTTGCCAGGAGAGTGAGTGAGTTGGCCTTGGGGGGAAAAATGGGTGCCTTTTTCTCTGAGACAGGAATGAAAAAGGTATGGATGAAAGAGGAGATAGATCAGAGTGTCAGGAGTAGCAAGCTTTCAGACTCATTCCTTCCTGACGTGAAGACCTGGAAATGACACTCCTGATGTTCACTGCCCCCACCCCGATCCGCATGTTTGAACCTGACCTGCCTTTGTTACTCAGTGTGAGCCTGGACCCAAGCGGACACAAGGCCTCTCAGTGAGCTATCAAGCCTTCCTTATCAGATCAGACACCAGTGTCCATGATTCTGTCATAGGAGAGAACGAACCTGCCTCCATGTTGGACCTGTGCCTTTGTCTCTAACCCTGGGCTCTGTTTCCTGGCCTCAGTCCTGCTGGTTCTGCACCTTTTGTAAAAGAATGTGGCCCAGAGCCTGAAACATACAGGGGAGCCCATTGTCCAGGCTCTGACCTTCAAGGGGAGAACACTTCTCCATTCATATAAAGAAAAAAAGTTGCAGAATAGAGAGTAACATTTGTCTTGTGGGAGGTTTACAGGGACATCATGACCTGACCCACGTGGACAGTTGCAAGACCAAAGGATTCCGACACCAAGAAGTTTGCAGCAACCAACCACGCCCCTGCCCCTTTTAGTATGAAAGGAGCCTGAGTTCTGACTTGGGGAAGATGGTTCTTTAGGACATTAGTCCCCCATCTTCTCAGTCTGCCAGCTTTCTGAATAAAGTCGTTCTTCTTTGCCGCAACATCTCGCTTCGCAATTTATTGGCCTGTCGTGCTGCGAGCAGAATGACTTTGGACTCAGTAACAATTTCTTCTCAGAAACTGAGAGACCCCAGCCATGTTCCCCCCGCCCCTTTTGTAAACTGAAAAGGCAGGCATAAAATATATACCAGAATCTCACATGACTGAAAACCATTCTCCTCGTATTCCTGGGTACCTACCTGGTCACAGTTTCCCCAGCTTGCTTTTGGGGAATCTTTCAAATGTAAAATACACATTTGCTCTTAGAGAACCTCAGTGGGTGCTGGATACCCAGAGCATCGTCTACCTCAGTCTATTCCGAATGTAAAGACTGACTTCATCTTGGAAGGAAGTCTTCATTCTTGGTTCCAAATACTTCTTCCCGGTTTGTCCTGGGCAAACGGATTCCTAACAAAGTGCCAGCGCTGGTGAGTGGCAGTTTGGTCCCATTGAGAGTCATGATGTGTCTTCCCAGGGTAAACTCCACCCACTCGAACAGACTGAGGAAAGAGCCCCTCCTAACCTTCCATCCCCTCTTCCACTTGTAACCTTTGAACTTCATGGGGCTTAAACAAATTAAAGTATTAAATTTCACCTTGACTCAAAGTAGTGAGAACCTTTCTCCAAGGCCTCAGATGAACTGCAGAGAATAAAGACCGCATGTGAATCTTTTAGGTCCATGATGTTGGGCTGTTTAGTGGGTATTTAGAGAGGACCCAAGAGTGTCTCATTCAGGCTGCACCCAAAGGAAAGCAATGATTTGGGGCCCACATGCCCTGAGTTCTAGCCCCACTGCCAATTTACCATGTGGCCTTGGGGCATTTAGAGGAGTTGGGTTAAACTGTCTCTTTTTAAGACCCTTCCAGTTTAAATATTCCAGGTTGTGAAAATGGGAAAAATGAAATGCCTGCATTGAGGAAACACTCAGTCTTGGGGTGTGTGTGTGTGTGTGTGTGTGTCTCCGGATGCAACGCACACATCTCTGTGAAACAAAAACAGTTTTCTGCTGGACACTCAGTGATTAAGGAGCACATATGCAAAAAATGGACTCATTCTTGGAGATGACATTAATAAATTACATGATTTATTATGTAATTTATTACATGCATGGCAAAACTTTCTCAACTCTGTTCTGTAAAGGGACAGAAGTCCAGACCACTAGTCACCTTTGAGAGAGTTGGCAATCACTCTGGGAGTTTCCAAGTCAGAAATTCTACACCTCTGATGCTCAGGCCACTTGCTGTGGCCATCCCAAACCCTGTCCCCGCCTGACCACAGGACTCTGTCCCTGATCCTCTGCAGTAGGAAGAAGTAAACATAGCTTCCCAGCTTGGGGAAGGGCTGGGACTCAAGAAGTTTAATAAATGTATCCCACACTTACAATGTTATGGAATTAATACTTTACCAAATCAGGGGAAAAGGATGGGAAGGGATAAATTGGGAGTTCGAGGTTTGCAGACACTACTATACATAAAATAGATAAACAACAAGTTTCTACTGCACAGCACAGGGAACTAAATTCAATATCATGTAGTAACCTATGGTGAAAAAGAATATGGAAAGGAATATATGTATGTGTACATATGACTGAAACATGATGCTGGACACCAGAAACTGGCACAGCACTGTAAGCTGACAATACTTCAATAATTAAAAAAAAAAATTTGCCAAATTAAAGAGAAGGGCTTTCTGCCTTTGTTATGTGTCATTTTTAACAGTGATTCAATATTTAGGTAGAACCTTTCCTACTTACACATCTCCTACATCCTGAATACATAAGCATTTGGGAAACCACCGGCCTGAATTCAAAGGTGAAGTACATGGCTTTGGAAGAAAAGCTAACTGATTAACTTAATCCGCACTGCACTGTGGGATTAAAATTAAGTCTAAGAAATCCCGTTCTGTGTCCACTTGATTTCCACCAAGAGTTCCAAATGCATTGTTTTCTCTCCTTGAGGAAAATTCCTATTTTTGTTTTCCCAGACAGACTTTCTGCCACATGATAGGAAAGTTCAAAACACATGAGATTTGAAACTCCATGAGAAAAGGAAAATGTGTTTTCATCCCCTGACCTGGTGTGGTCCCTGGTGCCGGTAGGTGTTTACTAAATGTTTATTGAATAATCTTTATTGAATAACACATTAATGAAGTAACAGGACGGTCAGGAATTTGGGGTCCTAACAACACTGGAGTGTTTGGACCTTGTGAATCTCTTCATGATTCATTTGGACCCTTTGTGAAATGCTTGGCATTGGTTGGTTCTATTCAGATACTGCCTCCTTAGCAAAACCCTGCTGGGCAATTTATAAATTCCACAGAAAACCAAGAACATTCTCTCTACCAGTTCAGTTTGGTCCTGGCAGAACCGAAGTTTTGTGAATTCTTGCCAACGTGCCAACAAGACAATATCTGGAGAAAGATGTTCTGTTAGGTTCACTGAAGATGAGAGCAGCCTTTTCCCCCTTTGGTTCACCTAGAAGAATTTGTTATAAATACAGAGCATCCTTCTTCCCCAGGGTCGTCTCTAAGGAAGTTCAAGTTTAGATTTTTCTCTCAATGGCTTCCAATAAGCTCTTCTGGGGTTAAAATATATATATATATATATATGACTGTGGCCGCATCTACTTTGCAATAAATAAACATGGAATCAAAGGAAAGCTACCTTTTTCCGCCCCTCAACTATGTCCAGTCATAACTTTGGACTTAACTACTAGTAATTCTGCCAGCATCTTGATATTTCTTCTACAGTCACACAGAGGAGGGACGAAGCTGTTTATATAATGACACTGCCTTTGCTGTCCCCTCTCGTCCCTATGTACCCAAGGCCATTATCTGCATCTTAGTTCCTCCTTGTTGTGTCAAAAGTTAGTGAAGAATTGAAGAACTCATTCATTCTCAGCCTTGAGGGTCCTCAACTTCACGGGAGAAAATGACGTAAAAACGTCCCATGAAGTGAATTAACAGCGTTCCTATAAATTGATAAACAAAATGATTTTATGTTCCAAAAAGAGTTTATGCCTAAAAATAAGACGGATGTTTGTTTTCCCCTCTGAAGAACAGTAACACTGGCCTATCAGAACCCTCTACTGTGTGTATGAGAATTTATTCACTTACCAGACAAATGTCTATTAAGCACTGATCCTTTGCTCGGCATGGTTCTAGTTTCTGGGGGGACGGTATGGATAATATCAAAAAAGTCACTGTTCGCAAAAGAGAGGCATTTAGAAAACAAATAAACTAATAGTTTAATGTAATTTCAGGTGAGTATGTGAAGGAAAAAAAGCAGGATAAGGCAGAGGGTACGGACGTGCACTTGTCTGAGAGGCAACATCCACGAGGTCGGATCCAGGAGGAACGTCAGAAGCGAAGCCCGTGGAGGGGCTGGAGGGGCTGAAAAGCAAGGAGGAGGTGGGTGTGGACCCGGAGCCAAGAAGGACGGCTCCCAGGGAAGTGATCTTTCAGCCAAGCCGAGGTTTGAACTTCATTCTAAGCATCACGGTGAGGCAAGTGTTGAAGACTTTGACGGCCAGTGATGCAATCTGATTTTTAGTTTAAAAGATCACTTTGGCTATTTTATGGGGAAAGAGAGGAAGCTGGGAGCTGGCTAGGAGCAGCCCAGGCAGGTGAGAAATGGAGGTGAAAACATCAACGTGTCAGCAAGTTACATTGTTCGGATCATCCCCTGGGTGTGATGGGCGGGGACCCCCCGGGGACCCCCCCCCCCAGCTCTGCCTCTGAGCCGCGCCGTCTCAGTCCCAGAAAGCAGCGCCCTGAGCAAGTGCGCCCTGCAGCCACATCCCATGCAGCTGGGTGTCAAACTCATTTTCCCACCTCGCTGAGCCTGGTTAGACTGCAAAGATGTTTGTGTAAGCTCCCGAAATGGCGAAAATGAGGCAAATTATGTGAGACTAAGAAAGGCACAGGGTAACAGAAGGGGATTGTTGTTCAAGCAGAGGAAGGTGATCATGCGCCAGGAGGAAGCCGGTGCCGGGGCGTGCGGACACGCCCTCCAATCCCCAGCACTCCCGGTAAGGACAGAGGTGGTCGAGCCAAAGACACACACACAAAATAAGGTGTTGCATTGAACTGTGCGGTGATTCATTACACTTTCAACTCCCAAAATCTAGAGAGTATAACCAGAGAAAAAAAAAATTGGAGCATTTCTGTGCATGTTTGGCAGCATATGAAATGTGTCCTGAACATCAAAATGCTGGAATTGCCTGGCCACGTTCATGGTTTTATGTAGACAAAGGAACGTATTGCTTAACTTGAGACCATTGAAGAAAGCTGGGGAGAGACAGACCCCTGAAGCAGGGAGGGCCCTTCTGTAAAAGGAGATTCCAGTCCACCCAAGAGAACCGTGCTGAGGTGAGGGAAGGGGTTTTCAGCTCCGTTCTCTGAGAGGAAGACGGAGCACAGAGATGTGAGAGGAGTTGCTCTCAGTTCCACAAGGACCAGACCACTCCCAGAACCTCCACGTCCGTCTGGTCATCCATGCATCTAGCTAGTGCTGTGTGGTCGTTTAACAAGGGTCTGTAAGTCACGCATCTTTTCTTTTCTTTCATGTTGCTTCACTTAGCAGAGGAATGAGTCTCCCTGGCAGGGAAAGTGGAACAAAAGGGAAAAAATGCTTATTTGCCAAAAGAAAAAGAAGTTGTAAAGCAGCATATATGTCCCTCTCTCATACACACAAATAAATCATCTCTTAGAAGCAGTATATTTTTATCAGACTTTTTCTGCTTCTAGCCACCTGCAGATCTACCGTTCTTGTAGTTCAGTGAGGAGTCAAATACGTTAAGAAGTAGAAAATGAAACCCAGGGAAAAAAGGTCAAAAGGGGTTGAAAAGCTTAATTCTGAAGGACAGAGACTGAAAGATAATGCCATAGCAATTTACAAACATAGCAACTTACACGGAAGTTGGGGACCAATGGCCACCAGTGTCGTGTAATTGAGTGTCTTCTCATCTTTGCTGCAAGGATGCTGATCTAGCTTCATGATGAACACAACAAGAATGGATTTAAACTTCATGACGAGAATTTTTGGCTGGTTATAACCACAACTTCTGGGGAATGAAATAGCTGTTGAATAGTAGCCTGCTTTCCACCACGTAAGGGCTTTGAGAAGTAAACCCCGCTCCTTACAGGTCCATTTCAGTGCTGTTCTCTCTCCCAGTTATTCCCTCCTTTTCATCATCGGCCCTATCATCCCACACACTTCTTGTCTTCTGTTTTCAAGCCCTAACTTATTTCAAGGCATAGTTCAAATACCACTATGTTGATTTGATGAACATTTTGCAATAAAGCAGAACTTGGGAATTCACAGATATTCCATCCATACTTTCAGGGATTCCAATTCTTATCACTCTCCGTGGGCACTGGAATCATGATGGACAGAGGAAGTCACTGAGCAATGTGGGAAACTAGTCTCCCGTAGAGCACCTGCACCTTGATGAAGTTCTGTTGTTCTTCGCCTGTCTTTGTCATGCGGTAACTTCTGAACATGAAATTTGGAATCTTCAAGTTTCTCGGCTTGCATCTCTGGCAAATCCGAAGGATCTACTGTACCGAAAGTCTGTATCGTAGACTCTAACTAGGATTTAACTTGAATACGCCTTTTAGGAATTCTGGAATATTGTGGCATACCTCTTGTGCTTTGATTTACATATAAAATAATTAGAGTCCATGAAAAATGGATTTATTTATTTATTTTCATATGAAAAATTTTAAGAAATGTATTTAAATTTCATTTTCACAGTTCTTGCTAAGCAATACGAAACATCTGGGAAAAAAATTGTTTCAGAGAATTCAGGTTCGATACGCAATGGTCGAGTCCAGTAATTCTACAAAAGCTACGCTGAAGTTGCCCTCGTACTGAGCCATGAAGAAGGGTCCTGGCTCTGACCCCAGAGACAGCCAGTGGTAACGGGTTCCTCTTTAAGTCAGGGAGACAAGGCGGGGAAGAGGAGGTGTCAGTGCAGGACAAGGGGGCGCCTACCATAGGCGTGTCCATGGTCTGGCTCCATGAAAACTTAGCCTGAATCCTTTAAAAATGATCTCTTACATATTAAAGTAAGAGTATTGTTCAGAGGCTGGGCAAGCTGTTGCAATTGTCAGTAAGAGATGGGATGAGGACCGGGAGATGGCATTCTCAGAACTGGGAGAAAGCTGACCAATTCTGCGAGAGGGCTGAACTGGCTAAGGGACCGAGTAACAATCGTAGCCGTCACAACGATAACACGCATCACCGACTGAGCGAGCTCCCTTTAGAGGTCAGCACTACGCGCGTTATCTCGTCTAATTCTAATAGCTACTGTTGGAAGTGGGTAGTCATTAAGTCAGTTTACAGAGCAAGACACTGAGGCACAAAGAATTGAAGCAACTTACTGAGAATCACACAGGGTGTAGGTGGCAGGCTCAGACTTCAAGCCCACACTTAACGTGACTCCTGAGCTCCTTTTCTTAGCCCTTGTGTTCTGTGTCTTCTGCACAATGGTGCAAGGCAGAGGAGTGCCCTTGTATCAAGAGACAAAGCTCATGTGAATCTCTCTGATCAAAGGAGACTTAAAACTGGCCACCTGATGGCAGGGGTGGGGTGGGAGACTGCTGGGTTAGGACATGAGAATTCAGAGGAGTGGGCTCAGCTAGAATGGTCCAGCCTTGGATTTCCCAGTAAAGGAGACGGCCCAGAAACCAAAGGTCCTCCTTATATTTTTCTCTAATCATTTACTGTGTGGCATGCCTCACTTTCAAGATGAGAATTCAGTCTCTGATAATATTTATTTAAGAACACTTAACATTTAATTGATAGATGAGAAGTTTCATTATGGCCCCGGGGAAATGAGAGGCAGAGGACTGACCATAGTTACTTTTAAAGGGCTTTTCAGTTCCCGGAGGACTTATTTTAGTTACGTCCTCATTTATAAAAGACGTATTCAGATATTCAGGAAGGGACTTCTGAAAGAAATTTCCTGGACAACAGATGTTTTTCTCTTGGATAGCTATAACCTTCACCTTTACTTTCAATTCTAAACTTTCAGAGCAAACCAGATGTAATCAACTCATGGCCCAAACCTGCAGACCATGCATATGTAGGTTTATGCAAATATCCATGCAAATCAGGCACAGCCACTGGGCTTCTGGGAGGTTGCAAATGGAGCCCTTGGTACCGCAGAGGTCAAACATCCCTGGCTAAGAGCTCAATCCTACATGCAGATTTTTATAGGACCGTGACACCCCTGAGCACGGCAGACTTGATGCCGTGATCCTTCTGTGCTTGAGTAGTTTTCAGTCACAATTAGGAAGTGGTGACCTGGCTCAGAGAAGAATGAAGAGCAGTGTGAAGCTGAGCTCTGGCTCCCCAGTTTACTTCAGGTGGCTGCTGCTTACCTCCCTGCCCCCCGCTTTCCACATTCTCTCACGTGCCTACGAAGGGACCTTGGCTGGCGTGCAGAATGGCTTTTTTATTTCCAGCAAGCTTTGATGTGAGTACTGAATTTCCCCAGCTCACCTGAAAGGCAGGATAGTCTAAGGCCACTGTCCTTGGAATGACCTCAATGCCAAGGAGCCGCCCTCCTGCAGAGGCCGCCCTGTCACCCCAGTTAAAGTATCCAAGGCTACAATGACTGTTACCACTGCTATGACTGAGAGCTGCAGAATCAGGGACAAAGGCCGTCAGGCTTTGGAATGTCCCTGTGGGAGCTTGCTGGACACCGCTGGGACCAGGCTGGTGCCAGCCCCTCTGTCCTCAGGCAGAGGGGAGGGTCTGTGCAGCAAGTGGGGTGGTCACACCGAATCAGTGCTACACTCAGAAAAATGAGCCAAAATGGCCTTCTGCCGTCCACAGGCATGCATTGGTTATTTTTAAAAATCTATTTATTATTTTAAAAATTTGGGGGGAAGAGGGGAGGTAATTGGGTTTATTTATTTATTACTATTATTTTTTATTTCATGGAGGTACTGAGGATCGAACCCACGACCTCTGCACGCTAAGCATGCGCTCTGCCCCTGAGCTCCACCCTCCCCGCCTTGCACTGGCTGTGGAGTTCCCAACCAGAGGTTTTGTCTGCTTCGGCTGCAGGGTTCAATTAAATGGGCTGAGTAGTTAGACTTTAAGCTTTACCAACACTTCTTGCCCAGAAACAACTCCCATGTAGGAAAAGCTGAGCAGCTCCCAGCCGTGGCCACGCCTAATCCACCCCCACACTGGATGGTCTCCCGGTCTCCCCTAGACACTCTGTTTCAGAGCCTGATGGTAAGAATATAATGTTTTCCCAGGACGGCGGCCAGCGGCAGACACCAGGTCATTAAACACATTCACAGCCGAGTGACTAAAGAAAAGACATGATAGTTTTAATTAATTCTTTGCCATTGAGCCCTGTGTTCCTTGGAGAAGATGATTGCTTCTCTGTTCCTCTGGACTCCACTTTGACAGAACTGAGGTCAAAATGCCAATTTTCTTCAATGAAGCGGTCTGGAAAATAAGAAAGATAAAAACCTGAAAGCACTGACAAATATTGATCGTTCAGTTGGCAAAAAGGAAATGAGCAAGTTTAAAGTTAGCCAAATTCCATGAGGAGTGTCTGCAAAAAACTGAATCTACCAGGGTAAACGGTGGTTCTCATGCTGAGAAAAATGTGAAAACAGGATTAAAAGAGGTGGGGGGGAGGAGGCATCTAAAAAAGTCAGAGATGGAGTTTGCTCAGTTGAGTTAAGAGCCCAGGACTTGGGGGAAAGGAAGTCGGGGGGGGGGGGGGTGACTCTTTAAATAGACAAAAAAAAAAAAAAAAAAAAAAAAGGCAGATTATGCCATGGGTCAAGGGAATGGATTGAAGCCGAGCTTTCCGTCTCCCAGATACGTACTTTCATTTAGACTGTAAATAATTCTCACCTGTGGTTAGTCATCAACCAGGTAAGCAGGACCAATATTTGAAGGAGAAAATTGTTCTCACTTCTAATTAAAAGGTATTATGTCCTCCGTTGGCCGTGTTGTCCAAGAATCCATTAATCAAAGAAGCCATTACATCTCCACTTACATTAATTCCATTATTGTATCACGTGAGTTATGTTCAAACATTTATTGCCCAATAATTTTCAGAGAAAAATGTAATAACTTGGGTGGAGATAATCATTAATGGGAAGAGATTTTTGGCACAGGAGTTAATGAAGTACATGAACTAACCCTCCAACCCCAATTATAATGAACTTTTCCAAATTCCGAGGCTGATGGGAAAGCTTCAAAAGCCGTAAATGAGATTGTAGGATTCGGGCAGCACTGTGTGAATGTCAATTTAGTCCTAGACTTTTGCAAGGATAATAGCAGTAAACAAAATCAGAGATCTTCCTCCTCCTCCGGACACTTTGAGGCTGTTTCTTACCTGCCCGTTCGTTTTCGGCAGCAGCAATTTCCATCATAGAAACCTTTATGTCTGTGAAAAATTACTTTTCTAAAACAGGTGGAAGGTGGTTTCTTTTTAAAATCTCAGGTGGAAACCAAATATCATTACAAAAATAATTGAAACAAGACTTGAGAGGTTTTTATAAGAGAATTTATCGCGGTGTTGCCTTTTATCTCTGCGCTAGTCAGGCTTGGGGACCGTGAGTTAGGCGGTGGCAGCAGTCGCCTGATGCTTGCTTTAGGAAGTCTGCGCGATTTTACAGCTTGAAAGAGACCTTCCTACATGTACCTAACACTAGATTCCAGTCTCTTGAAATGCCAGAGGTTCCCTACAGATTTGAGGCAGAAAAGAGAGCGTAAAGATGAGAAAATCTGGATTTTGGTGCTGTTAATCATAGTATCTTTATGATTTGCATAGTATCTTTATGAAGTGGCACGGGTGTTATCTAGACCAGACAAGTTCTCCCAGCCAGAGACGAGGTGAGGCCCCGAGCTGAGGAATCCAACCGCCCCAGCGTAGAAATGGGTAGGAGAGCAGGGAGCCCCGCAAGGTCCATGGGGGTGGTTTTCATTTTTTAGCAACAGAAAGCCAACAGAACATGTTTTAAGTAAAATAGCACATGACATCCCAATATATAAAACATAGAAACTAGAGATGCTACAACAGACATTAACACAACATTGTAAACCGATAATACTTCAATTTTTAAAAAAGTGCAAAAAAGAAAAAAGAAAATGGAGACGCTGGGCTGAAGGCAGAGGGCGTGGAGGATGGAGGTCAGCCCCGAGACCACCAGGTTCTGCTCCCCAACCCCATGCGGTCCCTGTGGGAAGCCATCAGGCACTCAGGTCTCCCGGGAACCACAGGAGATCGGACTGTTCTAGCTGCAAACTAAAGAACTCAACCTAAGCAAGGATGAGATCAAGCAACATGGTGACAGTCATCCTCTAGACCTGGAGGGGTCGCGTGGCAGGGGTCCAGGGCGGGTCTGGAACTGGGGTGGCTGGCCATCAGGTCTCTCTGTCTCCCCCTTAAGCACACATGCCATGGGCAAAGGCTGCGATGGGTGTGGTCTGGGTCCGGCTGGCCGCCTGTGACGGGGGTGGAGGTTTGTGGGGAGGAGTGTGATGTCACGGAGCAGACACACGTGGGTCAGGTGTCGGGTCCCCGAGGAGAAGAGCTGGCTCGGTCACCCAGCAGTTTGAAAACCACTGAAATAAAACACTGGAGGTGAAGACACACACTAGTCGGAAAGGGCCAGGAGCTTGGAGACCAGCTGACTTGCAGGGAACACAGGTAACCTGTGTCTGAGCCCAGCACTGCGATCCAGGACTGGCTGGGGCATGGCCGTTCACCGTCGGAAAAGTCCAAGGACTAGAGGGATCTAAGACCCCAGGGGTGGCCTGGAACGCAAACCCGGGTCAGGCTCCACGAGGAAGTGGGCGGCCGCGCGGGGAGCTTTGGAGCAGGTTCCGGGGTCCTCACTGCCGGCTGGGGTTCAGAGCCGAGCTCCAGGTCCCGTGGCACACGCATAGAGCGGGGACCCACCTCGGGGGCAGTGGGAACCAACGCGGCCCCGAGAGAGTCACGGATCGAACAAGACGGAAGCCCCGTTCTTGGCCCGAGTTCAGGGGAGGGGAGCGGCGGGTCTGTCGCGATAGGATGTCCCTGGGCTGCTGACCAGGTGGGGGGATCTTTCTGAGTGGGGGCCCTGGGGAGCCTGCAGGGATGGTGGGGCTGGGGACGTGGCCTCGGCTGGGGCATCTGCACTTCCCATTTGCCCTGAATCATATTTGTGGGGAGGGGACATCCCTGTGCCCCTGTTCAGTGGCCGCCTCTCTCCTAACCCTTCCCGACAGGGTGAGTGACCATGAGGAGACGAGGAGACTGTCACAGCTCCAGTCATAGGTCATGCACGAGCCCAAACAGGGATGTGCTGAAAATGTGGGTCTCTGGAAACAGATGAACACAACCTCCTGGACCTCCTGACCTAGCCCCTGGGGTAGACGCAGCTTTCGGGGACTTATAGAGATTTCTGAAGACAGATTTCACGAAATCACTTCCAGACTCGCTTATACATATTAGCTTGTGATAGTTTTCCAGGGTTAGAAGGACTAATATGTTAAGCTTGTCTCCATCTCGACGTGTGACATGTTTTACTCATTTGCTTCGTCTGGGGAGGTTGCAGCGCCACGTGACAGCTGGAAGGCGGCTATGGAAACGTTTAGAAGCAGGACTCAGGGCTGTGACTTCAAACGCCCACTCCTCACGCTCCTGCCAAGAAATAACAAAATATTTGCCTCTGAGCTAGCTCACCTCTCTTCCACACACCATCTACAACACACTGCGTCGGCGAGCTGCACGCCAACACCCTCTCGCCTGTAAAGGATGGAAATCTTTTTGCTTCATTTTCAGCTTTTCTCCCAAAGACGAGAAACACCAGGGACACACATTGTTCTCCAACAAATTAGTTTGTCTCGTGATGATTTTTTTCATCTAATTTAATGGTAAACGTCAGAGAAGAGCTTCAGTAGGAGCTAAAATGTCAAACACAGACAAAAAAAAGTGGTTTGTAACTGTGGTGGGTGTGGCGCTTTTATCTGCATGGACCCCTCTCCCAGTTCCCAGGATTTGGTGCCCAGAAGAACAGACACCTCAGTTTGTCACCCCAGGGTGACAGAGTCAAGCATCCCTTCTTTTGTTTTTCCAACTCCTTTCTTTCCCCCGAGGACCCTGAACGCATTACATGTAAAACCAGCCATGGCTTTTCTGACATCCTTTGCCCGAGCTGGTGTTACGCACATGTGCCAGTCACCGGTGGAAGGTGATTACTTATTCAGGAGAGAGGAGCTTTGAAGAACAGTGGGACATGGTTCCCTACAAATGACACGTTTTATCTGTTTTTCAAATAATTCATGGAAAATACTGACATCAAGTGCCAATTATTTTTTCCCCGTGAATAAAGCTGGCAGTCTTATTGTATACTTTAAAAGTCACTTAGAATTTGCTCACATATTTTTTTCAGTTCCCCAGGGAAAAAGATGTATTTTCTTTGCTCTAAAGATTAAAGTTCAATTTGACTTCGTATTTTATGAAAGGGACCCTTAAAGGCAGTGCCGCCTCATCTTCCCCCAGACATCATTACAAGTCGTAAACGTGGTGACGGGCGTCTTCTTGGACAGCCCCCGGAGGCCGCGTGCTAGTTACGATAATAAAGTGCTCCTTGCCCTCCGAAGACATCCGAGAGAGAGCAGGCGGTCACCACTCACGTGCAAAAGTGAGCCACGCCACTGGAGACAGCTCATTTTGGACCCAAGCTTAATGCCATGCCTGAATGATCCCACTTCGAACAAAGCAGCCAACAGACTCACTCTGACTGTTTAATTTGAATGAGAATTAGCTGCCGCTACACGCAAGCCCACGGCCTGTGTTATGAAGCAGTTTGCTAGGCATGTTTATTGAAGTCTAGTGACTGCAGGCTTTGGAGCAGGGCGGGGGTGATGCCCAATGGAAGCTCACTCTTCGTTTCTGACTCCCCATCCTATGTTAGACTCAAGCTGACACGGCGGGGACGAGAGGGAGGGGTGACAACACCCTTTGGCTAGTGTCAGGGGCAGCTGTGTCCTGTAGACTCCCAGGGAAGCAGGCAGACTCAGGAAAACCGTGGCCCATATATTTTCATTAAAGAAAGAGCATGTGACTAGTCTACGTGCCATTAGGTAATTGACACAAAGCTCTTCTCAAAGAGCATCACGAGTGCACAAGCACAGGGCTGGTCCGTGCACCGGCTGCTGAGGTTTCAGTTGAGAGGGTCAAAAAACCCACAGATAACAAAACCCTGGGGTTTGTAGATACTGTTCCCTAACGTAGCCTCCTGGAGACACTTGCACAAGGCTCTCTGGGATGACTGTATCCTGGACACTCGGTGGGTTCAGCCACACCCATCATAGGCCGCTCTATCTTTGTACCTTAAAACATGAGTTTTATAACACGATCTAGAGAATCTGAGTTCAAACACACGAGTGTCAGAGTGCTTTAGAAAGGACTCACTGGGGTCTGGTGTGGGCAGCCAGGCCAAAGCAGGAGCCAGAATTCCAGCTTCTGAGCAACGGCTCATGTTCCAAGGACCAGCTTGTTTTTAATCTATGTATTTTTTTTCATTCACTCAAAAATACTTAGTGAGAATGTGTTATTAATCCTTAGTTCCTGCTTACTAGATGTACTAATTACTAGTTCACATTGTGGGTTAACACTGTTCCAGGCCCTGGAATAGGACAATAAGCAAGGCCGACAATACCTGTGCCCTCAAAATTAGCTCCTAGTGGGAGAGAAAGATAATGGGATAAGCACAAGGCATTTTTATCATGAAATAGGATAGTACAATAATACAATTTCAAATAAGTGCTCTGAGAAAAAGAAAGTGGGATAAAACAATGAATAATGAGGATAAAGGTGGCGACTACGCTAGAATTTGGGCATCCCCGAGGGCCCCTATGAGAAGGTAACATCTGAGCACAGGTCCAAAGGTAAGAGGGGGCAGCTGTGGGAAGCACTGGCGGAGCCCCAGGCAGAGGGAGGCACACCTCTTCACGTGTACAGACACTGAGCTGGACCTGCAGGAGCTCGCTGGGCGAGGGGCAGTCGGGTGGAGGAGAAGTCAGAAAGCTAGTCCGGGGTCGTGTCTTATAGGGTCCTGTAAACATACTAAGGAGTTTTAATTTTACTCTAAGCATAGAGGTAGCCAATGGAAAGTTCAAGCAGTTGAATGAAATACATGATTAATATTCTTGAAAGATCTCTCACAGAGGGTCCATAGGGTGTTGGAAGATGGGGGTAAGAATGGAATTTATTAGGACAATGTCTTCACAAGAGTCCAGGTAAGAAATAAGGTTGACTTTAACTAGGATGCCACTAGTGGAGACAGTGAAAAGGGTCGGATTATTTGAGATATTGTTGTGTATGGAGTCAACTGGACTTCCTTGGATGTAGGGGGCCCAAAGAAAAGAGAGGGGGAAAAAGGAAGAATTCTAAGTTCTGACCAAGGTGGTGCCTGACACTAAGATGGGGGAGGTTCAGAGTAGAACATGCAGGGAGAGAAAGATTTGTTGTGTTTCCAAGTTGTTTGGAAAAGGACTTCCATGTGGGTTAGACCCCTAAACAACAGTCAACATGCCGGCAGCACGTTCGTACGTTCATGAACCCCCTAACATTCAACACGGCGTCGAGATCACATCTCTAATTTTCAGCAACAGTCTTCTGTTGTGCTTTTACAGCGGTATGATCTCCTGAGCTGTGCTCCTCCAACTTGAAATAAAAAAAGAAATGTCTCCAGATTCTCCCTGGCAAATATAAATCTTAGAAAATCAAATTCCAACTGGGGAAATCTGGTTTGGATCAAAGTAACTAAATCATTAATCTGGAACTTTCCCCCAAACTGGAGCCAACCCAAGTCCAAGCCATGATGTATACGCCAGAGGCCAGATATTCAGAGGGAGATTAATTCTTCCGTATTGTTGATGTGTTCGTGCTGACAGAGGGGACAGAGACCGAAGGCTGAGTACTGAAAGGCTGTGTTTGGGTATTTTTAGCTTGATTAAAAGAAGGAATGATTCAAAAAGTATTTCAAACGTCTCTTCCCGCAGAATTCTACAAAGCTTGCAGCTTGATTTCTGGATCTGAGAAGCCTGGATGTTGAGAAACCTCTCCCCTTCGGACTGAGCCTCCAACTGTCAGAGGTTGCACCCTATCCGTCTAAACAACATTTTTTTACGATAGACACCCAGACGGCAGATGGGAACGGTCCCCTGGCGTCTTAGATGGGAAACCCCAGCCGTTTCCAGGGATTGACCGAAGACATTAAGAATCGCCCTGCCCTTGCACAGCGGCTGTTTATCTTCTGAACAACACTCTCAGGTGACTGCAATCCCAGGCAGGTTCTGAGGTGTGAGAGGAAGCTGACGTGAACCAAACGTGCTCCCCCGGAAGGAAAAACCTTTTCCCAGACCCTCGAGGCTGCTTCGCTTTCAAAAGGGCTGGCTTGTAATAACCTTTAATGAAGAAGAATATGAAAATGAATATATATGTGTACATGCATGACTGGGACATGATGCTGGGACACCGGAAATTAACACATTGTAACTGACTGCACTTTGATTAAAAGAAAAGGACTGACTTTTCTGACTCCCGTCACCCGGGTGGAGGGAGGGAGGCTGGGTTACAGCTCGAATCCTACGATTTCCCCACTGGATTCCTAAGAAAGCCTGAGCTAATGGGTAGTTTCGGGGCTGATAAGGCAGAAACACAATCACTCTCCCAGGCCCTTGTATCTCGCAGGGTAACTGGGGCAGCAGATCCTCCGCGTTTTGGCACCTCTGAGGGTCTGACTCATTTTTTCCACCCAGAGGAGGAGCAAGGACGGCTTGGCCAAAGCCTTTACCTTCGCTGCCAATGAATCAGCAATTCTCCAGCTTCTCAGCAGCTTAGGGGACAGACCCCAACACCTGTTCTCAGAGGGAAGTTCTTTCACAATGAACTCTGGGCACAGTCTGAGTTTCGTTTCAGAGCTCTGGCTAATTCAATGCCTTGGACGTAAAAAGGAGTCGAAATAATTTGGGAATAAAGACAAACAAATACAACCCTGGACGGAGATCTCCAGCATCTTCCTCTGCCTTCCAGGCACAAACAGAGCCCCGGGGAGAGGCTGAGATGGTCCATCCATGGCAGAACAGAGTCAAGCCCATTTTATTTAATACGTATTAACAGCTTTTGCTTGATAATATCCACACACTTGGCAAAGCAGATAGAAAAGCAGAGCAGAATTCTGCAGAAAGAAAGAAACGGGGCCAACCCAGCCCTGTACGTCACCTGGGAGATGGCCTGCCTCTGAGTCACCCAACGGCCCAGGTACCAGAAGGCGTCTGCGGTCCGGCCGGCATACGCGGACCTCAACCAGTAACAGCTCTGGCTGTGAATCCATATGTTGGGCTTACTGTGACAAAAAACTGATCCCAGGTGCCTCTTTTAATGGTTTATTCTCCTTTCTAAATGGACACTCAGTCACCCACACGTAATGCTCTCTCTTCCTTTAATAATTGGAAATAAGTCATTTTTACTTGAGTCAGAGTGGATGGCATCCCTCGGGAACAGGAAAATCCAACTAGAGATCGCCGCTGGGGTGGCTGAATCGTAACCTGACAGACACATTTGGAATAACCAAGCATTCTATCCACCACACTCAGTGGAAAATTAAGCCTGAAGATGCAGGAATCAGACTTCAGCGTTCAAACTCCAGCTGCACTATTTTATGTCCAGGGGGCAAATGACTTAACCTCTCAAAACCTTAGTTACTTCATTTAAAAAATAATGATAAACCAGTCCCTGCTGTGAGGATTAGGCGAGACCAAGTCTGTCGAGTTCTTAGCATCCTTTGTGTGGCGAGTGGCAAGTGCATTTCAATAAATAGGAGCAAGTATTATCATTTTATTATCATTCTATTTCTTTAATCTTGACAGGCTGTTGCAAAACTCAGGAGCATTTCCTGGATTCGATCAGATTTTAAAAAGGAAACTTCTCGATGATTCTCATGATGACATTGAATCGGGTTGTTCCTCTGAGGTCTGGGGAAGAGCTTCCAGGTTTCCTACGCAAAGGAGAACCTTTTAATGCTCCCTCTTACACCCTCGTAGTGAGAAGGTAAACACTGGGGTTCTTTATTATTTTATGATCCCTGAGTCCGCCTGGGAGGTGTAAAAGTTCTGAGCTGAGATGAGGGAGCCGGCTCTCCACACCTTTCAACTCCAGCTGTGTCCCAGGGCTTTTTGACCTGCGGGGAGGTCCCCCAGCCTCACAGCAGTGCCAGGTGACACCATCACCAGCTACATTAACCGTGCCCCCTGCTTCCATCCCAAGGGTCCCCGATGGGAATTGTCAATGTCAGGACTCCGCGTTTCGCGGTTAATGGATGTAGCTAAGTAGATGGAGGGAGTGAGCTTAATTGATTTTCCCCAAGTTATGAGCGGGGGGGGGGTGGGGGGGTGGGCCAGAATGGGTTCTGGAAAAGAGGAAGCTGAAGGCAAGCAACAAGAGATGCAAAAATTCCAGAGATTTTCATTGCTCACCAGGGAAGACTGCAGCTAGGACCCCCTCCAAGAAAACAACCAGACGAAGTCAGAGGAGAGCCAAGGAACGGGTCTCCCCAATGTCAAATGAGTTGGACGTGTTGCATTTGAGATGTTTGGGTCTTTCCTGGTGAGAGACATGCGGCTGTCCTGCTCATGTCTCCTTCCCCGTTCGGCTCTCATTGATCCAGGATGGAGATCATCCCCAGGCCTGGCTGGAGTCTGGTTCACCAGGAGGCTCCCCTGAAACCTTCTGCCCCTTTCCATTTTTCTCCCTTCTCTTCGATTTTTTAAACCACAGGTATGTAATCAAATTTTTATTCCTGAACGTAATTGACCAATTTGCATTGACATCATCAAAATGTCACAATATGAATTCGACTTTGTGTTCAGGATGATTAAAAATACATTCATCTTATCCCAAAAAACAGGAAATCGTGTTTCTCCTTTAGAAATGGAACTCACCCCAAAATGAGTTGGGCTCTGTTTGGAATTCCTAATGTATGATTTTGAAGACCGTCTGAAAGGGTCTATTTTTTTTTCCCACCAGAACATTCCCATAGTAAACACATTAAAAGCAGAAAGGCCCAATATATTGGATAAAAAAAAAATCTGCTAATTTGACTCAGATTCTGAAGGCTTCAGTGTATGCAGAAAACATCTGGCCCAAAATTGTTTTCCCCTCTTTAGAAAAAAAAACCCAAATCACTCATTCGTTTATGTCTTTACATCTTAAACAAAATGAATTAATGGCTTTTAAACCCTTTGCACTAAAAAAGGAAAGTGCTCCCTGCTTGACAGCCTAAATGATAAGTTGCAAACCAGTGTGTTTGGAAATAGACCAAACATAAATCCATCTTCAACAGGGAGTTTTAATTGGAAGCCACGCTGACCCCTCACTCCAGTGGCACTGCCACACAGCTTGCGATAATGAAGACGGACACATTGTTGTGGCTGGAAGTGGACCTTCAGTGTCTCCCCTCGTGGTCGAGGCCGCGCGGAGCATTGGGCAGGAGAGGCCCGTCCCAGCTGCGGGAGGACCCCGCGGCCCCGCGCATCTGCGGTGCAGCCGGCCCGGGGAAGAGAGCAGGGCGCACACCCACCCGAGAACACCTCGGGAAAACTCAAACAACGGCGGAGGGAGGCGAGGCCAGAAAGCCATTTCTTCTGGAGAATTCCCTCTCTCTGCAGCCTGCTTGGGAATTCACTTGCAGAATCTTCCTGGGCTTCGAAGATGGGTGTAGGAGGGGTGGCAAATCTCACCCAGAGCCCTGACGAATTTTTTTTCTGAAGAAAAGCAAAGCAGAAAACAACGGGTTTCTAGTTGAAAGTTTGCTGTGGAGCAGAGATTGTGATATTGAGGCCATTCCAGGAAAGGAAGTTGTAAGGCCAAAATTAAAATAGCACATTTGTTCCTCGCAATTTGACTTCAGAATCCCCCAAGGCTCCTTCCTTGGGAAGCCTTATTTTGCATTTGAGAGATGTTGTGCACCATATGGATTTTTTTTTTTTGGTTTACATACTGTCTTTGCCAAGAATGTCGTATGAGACACAGCACCTCGTTTTCCATGAGGGCCCCAAGAGATAACGGGTACCTTCAAAGCTTCCTATGTTTCCTTGGGAAATGTAAACATGTGGAGTGGAACACCACCATTTAGCAAATAATGATACTCCCAACTTTTAAGCTGAGCAAATCGTAATTATAGCAATCTCGTAATTATTACCACTTAATGTTCAAAGAGCACCAACCTTCACTTAGAAGCAAACTAAAATTGGAATTCAGCCTTGGCATTGGCCTATGAAGACTCAGGGGACCCAAAAGAAGGCATGTACGTGTTTGAAGAGTCTGACTTAATTTACAGGTGAATTCAATCAATGTGTCAGTTCCCACCGAACTTATAAGTTAATAGACTCAACTGATTGAGCAAGTTGACCTATTCCATTGTCACTTGTAGACATAGCCAATGACACAGATATGGAAGCCGCGGAAAGATGGGACATGAGAAAGGAGCATAGCTAATGTAGCCGAGTGTTCAAAAGTGCCTACATCAACAAAGAATAAACTCAGCAAACACCAGGCATGGGTGAAATGCGTGCTGTGACCACACGCCACCCACTTCAGAAGCATTTCCAGAAGAAAGATGTAAATGCTTATCTTGTCAGCATACTCCAGGATAATCTTCATGGTCATATATATATGTGTGGGTGTATGTGTGTATCTACATATGTATATGTATATATATATATATCTTTTATCTTTTATCTATACATGTATCTTTAAAAGCCTGTGAAAGTAATATTCAAATTTCAATTCATGTACAACTTAAAGCTTGAGATTCATGACAAAAACAGGAAATAAAATTCTGGTGGAGAAAAATAAATACGTATCTTACAATTGTATATATCAAGGAGGCCTTAATAAAACTGAAATTTAAAAGATAAGATAGTTCAGTGTTGTGTTGTTCTCTGTGATTCTTCATATTTGCTGCTGGTATGTTTTGGGGGTGTTGGCAGTCCTCAATGGATTGAAATTCACGAAAGTGGACTCAAAATGGAGTCGCGGGGGTGTTGGGTTTAAGAGGAACACATTCACCCTCCCCGACAAGCTCCCCTAGACTTCTTTCTTGCTGGCAGTCTGGGAATAACAGACTGTCTTATGATCTTCCAGCATCTTCTCTTTGGCACTCAGACTTACTGGGTATTGCCATTTGAGTCTGGAAGACTCTCAGTTGTGTGGATCTTGGTTAAAGAAGAAACTGTCTTCTCTTCACTTACTAAATAGTCTTAAAGTTGAGAACCATTCCCCTCAGTGCCTGATTTCATCTGCTGAATCACGTAGATCTCATCCAGTGCTAAACATGCTCCAAATGACAGAACACGACGCACGTACAGGGGCCCCCGGCCCTCGGAAGATCCTGCATTTTGTTTGTTTGCTTTTCTCATTTGTAGAGTACTCTAATCCACATGTTTCCTGAGGAATATTCCAGAAAATATCAGATATGCATTTATATGCACATACACATATATATACACACACACAAAACAACCTTTTAAAAATACCTAATGAAAATGCACATAGTCTTATAACACAATGATAATCACAGCACGTTATTAAAACACCCAGAATCCTACTGTATTTGGCACAATAAGTCAATGAAGTAATGGGAACGGGGCTGGGTGGGGGGAAGTGGTAATAGCTGAACTGAGCACTCAGGTTTGAAAAGTCTTGGGGCAAACTATCTCCCCGATAGTCCACAGGCAGGATCTTCGGCCATTCAGTTCCTGTGTCTAATTTGTTGGCTTTTGTAACTACCAGCTGGATGTAAGTTCGGGAAGGGAAGCAAAGTGAACAGGTATCTGGTAAAAATGGTGGCACCAAGTCAAGAAATGAATGCATACATGGTGCCGTTCACGGACGGTGCGCCAGACCCCAGGGCAAGTGCTCTGTATAGCTTACCTCAATTATTCCTCGTTACCTTGGGATTTTCCATAGAGCATGGATCTGGGCTTTGGACAGAGCTTGCGTCCACATCTTAGCCGTGCCGTTTAACTAGCAGTGTCAACATGAAAAAGCTACTTCGATCTCTGCAAACCTTTGTTCAACTGTCATCAGACTCTGAACATCGACAGTGTGGAAGGAAACTTTATAAATGAGCACCTGTGCATGCTGAATTTCCATGTATCACGTCGTACTGTGTGTGAGTTCTGCTCACCACCAGGGCTTGACGTAGGCGCCACAGGCATCCTCCCACCACCCCCAATACCCCAGGTTCTCTGGTCTCGTGGAGCTCATTTGGGAGGCGTTGAATCATCTGCACTGTTCTTTCTGAATCAAGCCCAAATTCTCCATAATTCATTGGAGTTCTGCTCCAAGTGAAAAACAGCTCCCTACCACAGCCCTGTCTGCAGTTGAGTTGAAGAGTGGGCGCTCATGTGTTCCTCAGTTGCTGTGTGTGCTCTAATCCCCAGCACATCCCTGCGGAAGAGTTGCCTGCCATTTTGAATGGAGCCGATGAGGCACTGGGGAGAGAAATGCGCCCCACATCCCATGGACCCAGCAGCAACCGAACCTTCCCTCCTCCAACCTAACGTTC
The DNA here is from genome assembly GCF_048773025.1 of Camelus bactrianus. NCBI lineage: Eukaryota > Metazoa > Chordata > Mammalia > Artiodactyla > Camelidae > Camelus > Camelus bactrianus. Next base: position 10,027,779 of record NC_133573.1, read on the forward strand.
AATAAACACCAAGACCTTCTCTACTTGCTCTCTTGAGGAAATGACAGCAACATGCTGTTTGGAAGATTAGACGGAGTGAGATGTTGGCTTTCTGTTTTATAAGTAGGTGTGTAGTGTTTGAATTTTTGTATTGTTGATGGTAGATCAGCCTGGGGCAGGGCACTGTGTCATAATGGGAACCACACTGAAGCAGAAATAAAGTACGTGTGGTATTTTGCAAGCAAAACTACTCAGTTCAATTTTTTGGTGAAGACTGTCTTCTGGTTCATTTGAGACTTTTAAACCAGTATCTTCAAAACAACTTAAAACAGACTGAAAGAAAATTAATTCCTTAGTCATGTTACATTGGGGACCATTTCACTGGGGTAAAGAAGGGCTAAATGTGAGTAGGGTGAAGATTCTGGAAGCATCTGAGTGCAATTCCTTGAAGACATCTTATGTCTATCTTTTGTGTTTGAGTTTTTCTATGTTGGTGCATAACGTCCTCTTACGCAGTAATAAACCTGGTAAAACCCTGTGCTCATGTTAGAGTTTGTTTCTGAATGAGGAAGATGAAAATAAAAGGCATCTCACTGCATCCACACCTAAGGCTCATGGCTGTCTCCTTCTCTTACAAACATCGTACATACGAAGAAGTCACTGCAAAGGATGACGGTCTCATGGAGACGCCAGAGAAAGAAGCTCTACGTTGTGGCCGGATTTCTCCGCGTCTCCGGCAACAAGTCTTTGTAGACATCGTCGAGCATCACTTGGTTGGTTGTTCCAGTTACAGATGTAGCTCCCACCTTTGGAAATCTTTGGCTTATCCTCTCTTTCAGTGGCACGACTCCTTGCAAGGCTGTGCCCACACTGTGATCTCCCCGTGAGTGTGAAAGCAGCAGTTTCTTATTTTAGAAGAAGTGTTTTTAGGGTTTCATCAACTCTGTTGAAGATAAATCCGTTGTGGTGAAATCCTTCCTCTGCAAACACGCTGATCCTTTCCGGTCCCCGGAATTCCAACTTCCCTTGGAAGATTATAGGATGCTGTTCCTTGAGATGCCATCTTGGTCCTCAGAGAAGTGCAGGATGCTTTGGGGGTCAGTCAAAAGGCTGACAATTCAGCCTCCAACTCCTCTGAGCACTTTGCCCTCATGTCGAGGCTCCCAGCTGTGGTGACAGTTAACAGCTGGAGTCTTGGTGATGTGGAAACTTGATCACCACATCAGCACACGGGGCCATCAGAAATGTGACCCTGAGGTGACGTCTCCACGTTGTGCCCCCTCTCCCCTCAGCCGCCCCTGCCCCAGCACTGCTTTTCAATTTATATTGATATTCCCCTTTCCACCTCTCCTGTTCCTTCACATGAGGCAGTTGACAATGGTAATAAATGTGGTCCCACTCAAGGATGGGGCTGTGACAGGCTCAGTAAGGAGGGGACTGATTTGTTGCTTTGGGGTGGAAAGCTCAGACGCGCATGAAACAAAAACATTACATTCAAGGTGATGATTTATGGCCTCAACTCCCGTTTGATTGCAGACCATAAATACTAGGAAGCGGTACTTACAGCATCTCTAGAGGACATTAGGGACACACTCGAGTTTATTTTACACAGCAATTACTAGTTCAGTATAAGCATGGACATTATTTGAAAGACACTCTTTTCCCCCCAGGAAGTCTTTGGAGACGATAAGATTTGACAACGGTTTTCACACACTTTGGTCTCATCTATGTGTCTCTGAAGCTGGAAGAAACCCAATGACAGATCTATTGGTGAGGCAAAAACCGATACTCATCGACATTCTGACCAGGACATCTTTTCTTTTCTTTTCTTTTCTTTTCTTTTCTTTTCTTTTCTTTTCTTTTCTTTTCTTTTCTTTTCTTTTCTTTTCTTTTCTTTTCTTTTTTTCTTTTCTAATCCTGTAATAACCAAGCTTTGCAGCCTCGAGTGCATGGTCAATGCCTAGCATCATCCCATCAAAATTCAGGAACTACCAAGTCTCCTCAGTATCAAACTCGCTGGCTGGGCTCCCAGCACAAACCTTGCCCAAATGGCTTTGATCTCCTTGTGCCTCGTTTCTTTGGTGCGGAGGCAGGAGCACCTGCTTCAGTGGATCGTTTGGGCCTTGATGGCAGCGTTTCTATCTGCCGGCCTTTCCCAGTGTCGTCTGGTCACTGTGCTCACCCCAGCGTGGGTCCTGATTCCCTTGCCCGTTTGACCACCCCCATTTCTTGGAGCCATGAGAATGAGACTCCACTAACCATTTGTAACTGAAGCCCGAACTGGCCAGGATGCTAAACAGTGCCTGGTGCAATGCTTCATTTATATCACAAAAAACTTTCAGTCCCAGGAGGAATTTATTTATACTCCCTCCACTCCGTGCTCAGTGAATTAATTTATTTAAAGCAGTGAGTTATATTTTCCTGTGATACAGATTCGATCCCTACTTGGAAAAGAAGAAGGCCTTTCTAAAAGCTTCTTTTGAGGTGGAGAAGTTGGACCCTGGAGATGGTGCTTGATGAAGTGCTGTTGAAGGAACGCCCCAGCACGTGAGGGTGGTTGAGGAGGAACTTCATATTCAGCGCTGTGGTAGGCAGCTGCTCCTCCTTCCTTGCCTCGGGGAGACTTCCCAGAACATGGAAACCAACTCACTCCTTCTTTTGGCAGAGATCATCCGAGGTGTCCTTCTAATGGGCGCCATTCTTGCTAAATTATAGATGAGCGAGATAGTAAGACAGACGCCATTATCTGAGTTATTTATTCATGGGATGTCGTCTGTAACACACGCACACTCGTTTTTCTCAAACTTTGGTATCGATCTATTGCTTTAATCAGTTGTACCAAGGGATGCTGGAAGACTCATAGCTCGAGCGCCAGCCTCTCTCTCTGGGTCTCAGCCAGGCTAAGAGGGAAAAGCGTGGCTATTCTCAGACTCTTGGTAATGTGAACACTAAGCAGAAGTGAATGGATGGCTCCCTACATTCAGGTGGGCGAACGCACATCGTTCCTTCAACCTCGCACACAGGAAGTCATCCCTTTGACAACACCATCGTATTTTTGTTCACATGTTTTCTCCAACTGTGATGCTAGTTGGAAGGACCGCAGGCAGCCAGCTCTGCCCTCTCTTAATGATGCCCACACATCTTCTCTGACTTTGCTTTCAAAGCAAGGCACAAACTCTGCTGGTTCCCCAGAAACACACGGCCAACACCTCAGCAGATCATCAGCATTCTGTCGAGAGGCAATTAAAGATGATACAGTTCAGGCTCTATTTTTATTTATACTGTGTAATGAGGCTCCAAATTAAAAAAAGTTCCATCCTAATCTCCATTAATGGAAGGAGTGGCAGTCCTGCGGGGGCAGCAGTCCCATATTAGGTGACAAATTTATCATTTTTACATTCTTTCGGGGCCAAGATTCAGCATTTCCCGAGGACAAGCTCTGATGCAGATGGCAGGAGACCGCTCCCTCTCTCCTCGTCCTACTGGGGAAGTGGGTTTCATTTGAGCAGGAAGACCTGCCAGGCTGTGCATTTGTGGGCAATTAGGGCACACCTCGGGTGGTATTAGAGAATACAAGGTCAAAGATGGGGGCTTTAACTTCCTAAGCAGTGCAATAATGACCCTGAAATGCACAGCTTGGGCCCCTTTTTACAATTGTGAGATGGAATACATTCAAACAAAACAAACAAGGAACAAAGACGAAGTGGAAATTGGTAGCTGGGGGGGATGAAATCAATGTCAAACAGGCATGGGTCTTTGTATTTGGGTTTCTAAAGACATTTCCAAATGGTTACCCCCTTGTAAAGCTTTGACACTTTCTCAAGTGTAGTCAGAGGCTGATTGTCTACAAAGAGCTTCTGACCCGTCTCTGCATTTTTCAGTGACGTCGGGAAGACCCGAAAACGTTTGGTTGGAGAAGAGGACTCTGCCAGGTGGGGTCTGCATTAGTTTTGAGATTCAGGCCAGAGGTCTGAACGGGACAAAGGTACTTGGGGAAGGTCAGAACCCCTTTGGATCAGTAAATCACTACTGAGAAATTGCTGAGAGATTTAAGGCAGTCTGCATGGAGAGGAGCCCTGTGGGAGGCTGAGAGATGATCACCCCAAGGACATCGCTGTCTTAGTCCCTGGACCCTGTCAATGTTACCCTATATGGCAAAAGAGAAGTCTTTGCAGCTGTGATCAAGTTAGGGTTTGTGAGAAGGAGAGGTTCTCCTGAGATGTCCATTGGATCTTAGGTGCAGTCATGTTTCCTTATAAGAGGGAGGCAGAGGGAAGGTCTATACAGAAACACACACACATAGAGGAGGTGATGTCACCATGAAACACACACACAGGAGGTGATGTCACCATGACACAGCTGCACTCCAAGTGCACCCCGCACCTCCAGGAGCTGGACGAGCGAGGCACGGGTCTGCCCCAGAGCCTCAGGACGGAACCAGAAGCGATGCTGATTTTGGACTTTTGGCCTCCAGGACTGTGCGAGAATTCATCCCTGTTGTCTCAGGCTCCCATTTTGTGGTGACCTGTCAGTGGCCTCGGGAGAAGAACCCAAGTCCCGGTGGGTCTGGGGCGTCTGGTCTCCGAGCCTCCCTGCCTCCTCCCCCGAGCCTCCCTGCCTCCTCCCCCGAGCGCCGTGCCTGCTTCAGGGTGACATCATGGAGTTCTTTCTAGATAGTACTCTGTTTTCAAAGAGTGAAACATCTTGATCCCCCTCGGCTGCTGGCCCCCTGCTACAGTTTTCCAAGGGAACCTCAGACCCAGGTTCAAAGCCTCCCAAATACACCTCTTCCAAGCCCAAGTCAGTCCCCACCCGCGACCCCGACCCGCTCGCCCACAATCCTCCTCCTCTTCCCAGGCCCCAGAGTCTTTCTCGAAGCTCCATCAAACAACCTGTACCTAATTTAACCTCCTGTGGCATTTGCCACAGAGACACCTGGTTCTGCTGCCAGCTTCCCAGGAGGGCTTGTCCCCCTGCAGGAAGGACCTCTGTGTCCTCCGCAGTGCCTGGCCCAGCTCACACGCAGAGGGACCGAATTCCTCTGAACACATTTCCCTGGACTGAGGAGCAGGGGAATCGTCCAGAGGCAGGTGGGCCGGCCCTGCGCTCCCCTCGGGGCTGGAGCCTGAGAGCCCACATGTTGGGAAGGGAAGCTCGGACAGCACCACAGCTCTGCACGCTGAGACGGCAGCCCTGGTCCTCTCAGCAGGCGCCCAGTACTAGACCCTAAGGGTCAAGACCCCTGAGGAAGCTAAAGAGTTGGAGGAGGTGGGGGATTTGTACTAAGGCTCTGACTTGTGCCAGCAGAGTGGGGAGCCCATGCTTTGTGCCACTGGAATGGGTGACCGAAAGAAATGTGTTCCAGGACCCTGAAGAGCCCATTGGATCCTTGGAAATCCGACTAATTCCCATTGGATGGGGAGGTAGTTGGCTGGACTTCCTGCCCAGAGCTGGCATTCCCACTTGGCAGCTGGGAGCCACTGACACTAGTCAGGGTTCCAGAAACTACTTGAGATCTAGGAGAAACCCCTTTCTCCCAGGATCGCTTCCCCTGAAAAAGTGTTGTTTCACATACAATTTAATAGTCTCCTGAGGGGGCAAAGGAAGACAGAGGCTTTTTTTTTTCCTTCACCCTTTTGTTTTTTAAGCCTATGATAAAAGAAAATCCACAAATAACTGGGGTATCCATTGAAAACTTTTTTAGGTATAAATCTCTCCTTCACACTCAGGTCCCACCTGGGGCAGCCGTAGAAGACAGCTGAGCGCGCAGGATGGTGGTAATAGCTGACAATGGCTGAGACTCTGCCCCGTGTCCGAGACCCAGATGCTCTGTTCCTTCTTGCAACAGACCTGTGAAATTGGTGCTACTGTTCCTCCCAAGTTTACGGATGAAGAAACTGAAGTCAGCGAGGTTAAGAGACTTGCCAAGGTCACGCACGGCTGGTTCGCGGTGGGGCCAGGCCAGAGCCCAGCAGCCTGTCTCGGAGCGTGTGCTCGCTATGTGCTCGCTATGTGCTTGCTGGGACACACGGGGCAAACAGGCTGATGCTCCTGCGGCAGCTATAAATCTCGGCCTGTAAAGTCAGGGGGTTTCCTGTCCATCAATCATCCTAATGTCATCTCTAAGTCTTTTCCCCCCTGGGCTGGAGGAAAAGCTCCGCCACCGTGGGGGCTCCCTCATCACCCCCTTCAGCAGGTCCGAGCAGGATCTGGTGACCTAGCCGCCATGATGAGAGGCTGGGTGGTCTGCCTGGTGGCCGCTGAGAGGTGCATGGCCCCAGGCCACGTGGTAGTCTCTGGTCCATAGCTTCTGTGCGAAGAAGCCTGGGGCCCAGAGCCTTCAGGCATTCCTTGCCCACCTCCCCCGAGGCCCCACTCAGCCCCACGGTGGTGCCCAGAGCAGGGAGCAGGTCTTCATCGCCTGAACTGGAAAAACCTGAGCTGCTCTGAGGGAGAGCAGCCCCCTCCTCCCCTCCCTCCTCTTTCCTCCTCTTCTTCTCCCCAGGAGACGGGTACAGACACTCCTTCCCGAGTTGCTGCTGCCCTTCTTGATAGTCTTAGAATGTTGACGATGTCTGCTCGCCTCCCTGCCGCGAGTCCCCGCTAGCTGCTTGAACAGGTGAAGAAGCAAGGGCAGAATACGGAGCGAAAACGTCAGCGAGTATTGCAAAGTAAGCTCCTGCCGCATCTCCCTTGCGGAATTTCCACACCTGTGTGTTGGCCTCACCGCCGCTGCATGCACACGTGATCATTCCTACGCCAACATGGTTCCCATTCTTTTGACCTTGAATAAGACTTTCACCTCCTATCAGGTAAAGCTTATATTATCTCGGCTTTGTCTCTGGCAAGACTGATGTTGGGATGCAAAAACATTGAAAATTCCTTTATTAAAATTCCCAACAAATCATACATTAGAGCTGATGCCCACGAGGTCATGGGTGGTGGTTAGGTGACCGACTTTTTTAATATGTCATTTCATACACACAGTACTTCTTAATAAGCCTTATAATTTATGTTTTAATTTATAATTATCTTGGAAGATCAGATTGTTTGGAATTCATGCTAATCTATTCCTGTTGTTTGAATCTTTAGAAAGGTTATTAAAGGAATATTTAAGTGTCTCATTTCATGAAAATTGTAACACTGGGTTGCAATTAAATGTGTTTGTTCAGAAAGTTGGAGGAAAATCTCTGGGGAAGATGTAGTATTTACTATCTATACTGGTTTCAGTATTGCCAACTGTGGGTTTTTAAAAAATACATTATGTTTGATCTTGTGTTTATCTCTCCACCATGAGGAAACCCCTGGACTGTCAGTGCCTCCAGGACACGCGTAGGGGTGCTTTCTGAGCAGACCTCATCTTTGGGGATCATTTTATTTCCACAGTTTAGTGCCTCTTTACTAGAAGAGAGCACTCCATAATTTTTTCTAAAGATTCTGTCTGTCTTGATCCAGTGCACTGGGTGATAAATGACTGAAAGTTGGCCACAGAGGGGAAGGAAGCCACAAGTCATGCTGTCTCCTAGTAACCAGTCTGCAAAGAGCTTCCAGCAAGTATGTCAAACCCCCAAGCACGCTTCCATTTGCTATCATCTCTAGACAGGCTGTCCTAATCTATATCTGTGCCCTCATCCTTCTTTCAAAACTTCCAAGAATAGAGAAAACGGGATGCGGTTTGCATATGCCTACAACCTTCTTCAGAACCCGAACGCAGCACAGCTATGCAGGGAGACCTCCCCGCGAGCCCTCGCCCTTGCTTCACTTTTCTGTGTGTTGCTTGTTATGTTCTGTTATGACGCAGGGTCTACTATATATTGTTTTTCACTTAGAAGTATGTTTCTCTACATAACTGTTAAACCAGTTCGTACTGATATGTGGTTCCGCCATTCGGAAGAAATTGGCAAATTTTCAGACTAGGAAGCTGCAGAAAAGGACCTTTCTTTTGCATCCCATCAGCTAAAGGTGGGATCTTACCTTTGTTAAGATTATTTCAAACATCAGCTCTCCCTAAATGAGAAGTAAAAAATGTTTGGGGCGGAGACAGGGATTAAGCCTATTAACCGTCTTCACCTGTTAGACCGCTGGCTCCAAGCATCCAGGGTGGGAGTCCTCGGGGATATGGAGGAACCAGAGTTAGTGGTGGAGCCTGACGCCCCAGAAAACATGCTGTGTAAGCTGATGTAAGCAGCAAGAGAGCTCCAGGAACCAGCAAAGGAGGGAGATACAGGGAAAGCAGTGGAAAGGAAAGATGACTGGCAGAGACTCAAAGGACCGCTGCAGATCACCTCAGAAGAACCTCTGACGGGTAGTTACAAGTCTCTGATTTAAACCGCCAGCTCTAAAGGTCTGATTTATTCTGGTTCCTTGTTTTCTTCCAAAACTCTATGTGGAGTAAGTGTGCAGGAAATGTTTGCCTAGCAAATATATTTCCACTTTAGGCAAAAAGAATAGGCAATCCTCAGACAGTTAAAAAAAAAGGACTATGAAGAATGTTTGGCAGGGTTATTAGAGGCAGCTCTGGGATTTTACCAGGAAAGCTTTTGGCTTTTGGAAAAGTTGTCCCCAAAGTTAGGCTCTTTTGTCAATAAGCTGCAAGGACACACAGAGAGGAAATGTAGCCAGTGTTTTATAATAAGTGTAAATGGAATATAACCTTTAAAGATTGTGAATCACAGTAGTGTACACCTGCAACTAAATGTAAATGTTTTATTTATACAATATAAATGTTGTGCATCAACTATAGCTCAATAAGTAAGTACATAATAAGTGAAAACAAAAAGTTAGGCTCTCTGAGATAAACCAAACCTCAATCTTTAAAGGCATCTCTTTCCATTGCAAATGTAAACTTCATTTTATTAGCGGGGAGAACTCCTGATGTTACCGAACCAAACTTGGGTCCGCTTGCCTGCCCACAGCAAAGCCAATCTACGGACACCGGGTTGTGGTGAAGGAAAGTCCGGTGTTTACGGCAGGCAAGGAGTCCAGGTGGCTGGTGCTCAAAGGGCCCACACTCCCCGAAGGCCTTCAGGGAAAGGCTTTTAAAGACAGGGTGGAGGGCTGTGGTGGTGTGACAAGCTTGTGGGCATGCTTCTGATGGGTTGGTGGTGAGGTCGTCAGGAGTCCACATCATCAACCTTCTGGTTCCCACCTGTCTGGGGTCTCCGTGCTGGTGGGCAGCGTTCAGTCACCTCCTTCCACCTGGTGGGGTATCAGTATCTGCAAAACATCTCAGAGGACATGGCTCAGAATATTATCCCTAGCCTCTGAGGAAGAGCTAAAAGTCCTTGACTTTGTTTAATGGCTAAACTATTACTATTTTGTGTTGCTTGACTCTTTTCCTTCCTTTCTGCATTTTCTCATTTCTCTGATTAAGTTTACTCTTTGGAACTCGGGGAAGGCCGAGGGGGCTAAAGTTTTGCTACAGATGAGAGGCGGGCAGAGGAAGTGGGGGGGGGTGTCTATTCTGGGCAGGCCTCGTAGGGCTCCGCTCAGTTACACTCAGGTGGCTGGGAACGCTGAACAGAGCTGAGATTTTAACCTGAGCTTTTCTGGTTCTGAAGCTGATCCTCTGAACCGCTTGGTTCCAGACTTCCCCTTCTGTAAGCCTCCAGCCTGGAACAAGTTGAAAAATTAATTTTAGTGTTTATTAATCTAGTGGAAGAGCGGTTGTAGAATTCTATGACACTCGTAAAGTTGCAGCCCTGCTAGGAATGTTAGAAAGTGCTTAATCTTGTGGTTTTCAAACTAGTTCTCAGGTTGCTCAGAGGTGCGCAGAGGCAGCCCAGGGCGGCAGAGGCGGAGAGGACGGGAGGGCCGGGGCCAGAGCTCCGGAGTTTCAGTCTCCTTTTCCAAAGATGAAAGCTTCAATCTACTTTTTTCACATTGGAGTTCTACATAAGATTCCATTCAGGGCAGAAGTAAAGGTTTACCATTCTGAAAAAAAGAAGAGTGACAAGCACTAAGCTAGTGATTATGACGATCTTTCATTTTACAGATGCAAAAACAGAAAACTGAACAGCAGTTTAGTCAAGGACACTCTCTTAAAATCACAGCATCTCTGAGACGGACACTCTTGAGGGTCGTCCAGTCCAACCTTCTGCCCGTGTTGGCCTCCTTGACCTCTGTTTGTGCACCCACACCGGACCCCACATCCCCTGCTACTGAGAGCTCTTTCTGGTTCTTAGAAAACATTTCCTTATAATAAGCTAAAATCTGGCCTTCCATATCCCAGGGAACCAAGCAGAAGAATGAGTCATTTGCCCACAAGACAACACTTCAGGTGTCTGCAGACGCCTCACACGTCCCCACTGAGTCTGTCATCTCCCAGGACAGCATCTGCATGTCTGTCGCCATTCCTCAGACAATGTGGACGCCTTCAAGTCTGGGTGCCCCCGCTTCAAAAAGTGTCAGTTTGTTTACATCCCCTTTAAAGAGTCAAGTGCAGAATTGAACACAACACTTCAATAACATTTTAATTCATTCGTTAAGTCTTCTTTTAAACTTCCCCTCTTCACACAACATCATCATAACCCCCTCATGCTGGGCAAGAATTGATAAGCAAGAGAAACAAAGTGAAGAAGCTATTACCTACAGGCTGTGTTCGCCTACACAGACAGATTCATTTCTTAAAAGGAATTCCCGACGCCAAAGTCACCCCAGTGGACGGGCAGTGAGAGTTCCTTCCTAAAGCAAGCCATTACTCTTCGCCATTAGCTACATGCAGAAGGACTTGTACATTTGAAACAAATAATCAGTGGACTCTGAGGCTGTGTGGAGGTGGATTTATGCCACTGTGCTCAAACCACATCCAAGATGGGAGCTACCCTGTCTACATAACAGATACCGAGGTCAAGCCACGACAAGTTCACTGAACAGCATGAACCAATTTTAAGCGTCTTGACAGCTATACTCGCAAGTCAGACGACAAAAGAGAAAATAATTATAATACATGAAAATCAGTTTTTTCCAAATTTTACCAAAAGCATCATAGTTGACCCTCACTTAACTCTGTGAGGTGAGGAAACCTGTATAAATAACCCAAGACAGCAAGCAAAATGCCATTAAACCATGGTTCTGGGTGCGCTGGAATTTACATTTTCAAAGCAATGGCAAATTACTTTCTAGTAATGGATGGTTGTATTAAATATTAATGGCTAGTGTTTCTTGAGTTCATTTCGACTAGTCCTGATGCGTCCGCAATGGCAGGGGTGTCAACCTGTAATTGAACATTTGCTAGAAGAAATCCACCAAACGAATAATAATCCATATATGCTTAATCTATAAATGATTATATTCTACAGTTACTGCTATTTGGGGCTGTACCAAGCGGCTTACTGTTCACGGCTTTTCCTTCAAGGCATTACATGAGTTTTGTGTGTATCACCTTGCTTACTGCCACCACTGCCCTAGTAAACATAATTGCCGTTATTTTGTACCTGGGGAAAATGAAGGCTTAGGGTTGTTAAGGAGCAATATTTCAGGAGAGGAAAAGGGCAAACCATACAGAGAATATTCAGAAAGATTGAGAATTCTTGTGTCTTTCAGTTGGAGAAGACTCAAGGATCAACTCCTTAACCCTCTCATTTGAAAGATGAGGGCAGTGAGAGTAGGACCACTTCAATGTTCTATATAGTGAACTTCAATACTTTTCAGTTTCATTTCCATTCTCTGAGTTTGAAATGAGAATACTTACACTAGCTTTTTTCTAATAATAGGATTCTCGTAACCATTAATGGAAATGAGCCAAGATGAATGGAACTGTCCGTCTGTCTGACATCTCGCTGATGGGTACATGGGCAGTGTGGCACCCAGAATGCTGGCCTGGGGCTAGGAGCCTGGGTCCCACCCCTTCTATGACACTGAACCTGCTTTCAGTAAGCAGCTCTCAGACATGTGTTTGGACCTCAGTGTCTTTATCTCTAAAATTAGGGGTTGGATTAAATCTTTTAAATGTTCTTAAAATTCTAATGTGCCACAATTCTCACTTTCTTTATATAATTTTTTGAATGCATAATATATACTTATGTCAAAAAGATGCAAATTCATAGATGCTATAAAGAGAGGAGGCAAGCAGAAATTAAAAATGGAAGATCACATTATATTTGACTATATTTCAAAACTAAGTGATCTCTAAAGAGAAAGATGTTGATTTGATATTTTTTAATGTTGCACTTTCCGGTAGACAATAAATTCTGAAGTGACTGGTTCCTCTTAGGGTATGTTTATTTCCTGTTTTCTTCATAAGGTTTTGGGAATCTGTATTTTCAAATAAGCATCAAGTTCCCTTATTTTAATACGTTGTGGCTACCCATGATCACGAGTATTTCAACACATCAACTCTTGCAAGTCAGGGAAGACAAGGGTGGGGGTAGATCTCTTTGGATGAGTCTCATTTGGTTTGCTTGGAGTCTGGAGCTGTAATTCTCAGCTGGCAGTACCACCTCATTCCTCTCGTAACTGATTATGTCATCACAAACAGAGATTTATGAGCGCCGACTCTAAAGAAACAGAAGGCAGGATGAATTATGAGAAGTTCCAGGTCTGCAAACAGTTTCTTCAATAATTAGCCTAAGGTGGGGAGGAGGGTGAAATTAACCTCACTAAACTCCCATTTTGCACAACCCAAATAATACACTGCTAACATCTGACTGAGCACAGAAATTCATCTTGAGCTGATCCAGTTTAAAACCCATTTGTAAATTCAGTCTGAAGGGCTTCAAGTGAAAAGGATGAAGGGTTGGGAATGCAGGGTGGGGAGCAGGTGGTCCCCCCACACGATGGCCTGGATGGCTTAATAGGGTCTCTCCAGCCCTGACGGATGGATCTCTGAGATGGCCCATGGGTAAATATGAAATGATTTTGTGTTCCAAGAGGAAAACATCACCACGGACACAAGCGTCTTTGCTTCCCTGATGCAAACAGAAAAACATCAATGTGCAGAGGCATGGAGTCCCTGTAACCCCTCACTGTGACAATGTGTTTGCAGGTCAACAAGGGCAAAGGCTGAACCCTTTACTTAGTGTGCCATTACGCAAGGACATTCCATCAGCTATAAAATTGCAACCTAATATTCAACCCGTGGTACATTTGCCCCTTCTCGTAAAGAAGCTGTAGCAGAAGGCATCCTGGGGAAAGGGCAATAGGAATCCATCAACCTACCAATACATATTTATTGTGGAGCCCTGTGACAGATTATTATGACCCGGGTAAGAAATAATAATTAAATAATATGGAGAGTAGTTATAGCTCTCAAAAATCTTCCAATTTTTTTCATAGGAATAGAACAACAATTCTAAAATTTGTATGGAACCCAAAAGAGGCCCCAAACGCCCAAAGCAATCCTGTAAAAGAAGCACAAAGCTGGAAGGATCAGTCTCCTTGATTCTAAATTATATTACAAAGCCATGATAGTCAAAGCAGTATGGTGCTGGCATTAAAATGGGCACAGAGGTGAATGGAACAGATCGGAGAGCTCAGAAATAAGCCCATGCGTGTATGGTCAACTAATTCCTGACAAAGCAACCAAGAATACACAATGAGGAAAGGACACCCTGTCTAACAAATGACACTGGGAAAACTGGAAAGCCACATGCAAAAGAAAGAAACTGGACTACAATCTTACACCATACACAGACACTCACTCGTGATGGATTAAAGACTTGAATGTAAGACCTGCAAGCATTAAACACCTAGAAGAAAACATAGGCAGTAAGCGCCTTGATGTTGGTTTGATGATGACTTTTTGGATTCGACACCAAAACAGAAGCAGTGAAAGGAAAAATAAGCAAGTGGGACAATGTCAAACTAAAACTCTTTTGACTCTACTTCAGAAAAAAAAAAAAAAAAAAAAAAAGAGAGAGAGAGAGATAGAGAAAGTGTTTGCACAGCAAAGGATACCATCAACAAGATGAAAAGGCAACCTACTGAATGGGGAAAATATTTGAAAATTGTATATCTGATAGTTGATATCCAAAATATATAAAGAACTCATACAACTCAATAACAAAAACCAAGCATTCCTATTAAAAATAGGTGGAGGATCCGAACATTTTTTCAAAGAAGACATACAGATAGCCCACAGGTACGTGAAAAGATGCTCAACATCACTAATCATCAGGGAAACACAAATCAAAACCACAACAAGATACCACCTCTCACCTGTCAGAATGGCTGTCATCAAAAAGCCAGGAAATAACAGGTGTTGGTGAGGACGTGGAGGAAAGGGAACCTTTGTGCGCTGTTGGCGGGACTGCGAAATGACCCAGCCACTGAGGAAAACAGGATGGAGTTTCCTCAAAAAACTAAAAATAAAACCACTGTATAATCCAGAATTTCCACTTCAGGGTATTTACCCAAAGAAAATGAAAACACTAATTTGAAAAGACAGATACACGCCCATGTTCACTGCAGCATTATTTACAATAGCCAAGATAGGGAAATAAGCTAAGTGCCCACTAATGGATGAATGGATAAAGAAAATATCGCATAAATATACAATGGAATATTATTCAGCCATAAAAAGAATGAAACCTTGTCATTTGTGACAACACCATGGGCTTTGAGGGCATTATGCTCAGTGAAGTAAGTTGGACAGAGAAAGACAAATGCCATAAGATCTCCCTTATATGTGGAATCTTAAAAAAAAAAAAAAAGGAAGAATAAAAACATAAGCTCATAGATTCAGCGAATAGACTGGTGGTTGCCAGAGGCAGGAGCAGGGGTTGAGTGAAATGGATGAAGGGGGTCAAGAGGTACAAACTTCTAGCTATAAAATAAATGTTATGAGGATATAATGCTACGCATGGTGACTGTAGTTAATAATACTGTATTGCACATTTGGAAGTCGCTAAGTAAATCTTAAATGTTCTCATAAGGAAAAAAACTCTGTAACTATGCACAGTGATGGATGTTAACAAGACTTATTGTGGTGATCATTTCTCAATATATACAGATGTTGAATCATTATTTTGTACATCTGGAACTAATGTAATGTTGTATGTCAATTATACAGCAGTAAAAACAAAAGGAATCTTCCGACCTAGCTCAGGAGGTGGGACATGCAGGCAAGGCAAAGTGCGGCAAGTCAATGGGAGTGAGGGGGACAGGAAGACGGGCCAGGGGCTCAAAGGGGCAGAGAGCCTGAGGGTTGTAGGAATCAAGAAACGCTTCCAGAAGTTGCCTTTGAAAGATGATTCTGGTAGCTGGATGACAGCAAAAGCCTGCAGAGAATTGTAAGCAGGACGGCAGACTCGCCAGGAAGAGGAGCAGCGGAGGGACCGAAGCAGGTGGAAGCAAGAGAACCAGCCAGGTGGTTTCTTGGGAGAGTCACTTAGGGGAAAGGTGCTGGCGAGAGACTAAGGAGGGATTCAGAGATGGCACTGGAGAAGGTACCGAGAAAAGAGAAAGGAGAAGAGTAGTTATTAAGCACCTACTGTATTTCAGTCACTGTGCTCGCCGCTCTGTTACCCCTTTTAATTCTCAGAAAGTTCATAGGACCAACATCAGTGCTCCCATTTTACCCAAGAGACATGAGGGCTCAGAGGCATTAAGTAAATGGAGTCAGAATTGAAACACAGTTCTTCCGACTTCAAACCCCATGCTTTTTCTACCATTCTCTTCCACGCTCCTGTATCTTCTCTGGATGCAGTTTCATCACCAGGCAAGATGAGGGACTAGGCTAGAAAGGCTCTGAGGTGCACTTCAGCGTTACAGGACAATGGGCATCATTCCAAATCCACAGAGAAGTGAACACAGTAGCAACGTTACTCCAGGAAAAAGCGGGCGGCTCGAGAGCTGCGTGGAGGTCTGTCTGGGAGATGCTGCCGCTGAGGAATTCTGACTCAGAGTCAACCACTCAGACCCTCTTCCTTACCAGCTTCCTTGTCCTATTCGAAGTAGGGGCTGAGAAGCCCAGGCCAGGCAGGACTGTCTCGGAGAGAGATACGCAGAGGTGCCTGCACTCATCAACCATAAAGGTTCACACAGAAATGAGTGGGGTCAACTTCTCAGGATCACCTCAAGAGGAAGACCTTTGCCTGCCTGGTCTGCTGCCAACGTCCACCTCACGGCCTCCCAGAACCCGTGGGACCGAATGGCCTTCCAAACAGACATGGGTGGGAGTCACAGAGGCCTTGTTTCCAGCACAGTTCACTCCCCAGCAGATGGATGAAAAGAATAAGAAATCGAATGAGAGACATACTGAGGACAGAAAGGTGTGAGGCGGAGAGTGAAGTGTGAGTCTTGAACATATAAAGAGAAGAGGGCTGCAGGAAAGAAAGCATCTCGGGAGTACCAGACAAGGCGTAAAACGACAAAAAGGGATACGTCTATAAACTTCTATAGACGCGTCAAAAATTACCAACTTGTTCCTGGTGCAAGCGGGGAGAGGCGGACGTGAGAGCCGGGCGTAAGGCTGGGGGAGGCTGACACAAAGTGACAGAGCGCTCTGCTCCCCCTGAAAGGGGAGTCCTCACGCTTCTCAGGCAGGGCTGGAGACGAGCTTGCGTGTCTGCATGGAATTTGTACACGTGTCCTGAGGAGCTTCTGGTCACTCCAGCCACAAGAACCACAGGATTTGCTCTGTAGCCCTGGGTCACTTTCCCCTCCACTTGTCGTGTGTCCAATATCTTGCTCTCTTTGAAATGTCTGGATTCTACAGAAAAGGAAACCTAGAAAAGTCCCAGAAAGCAAGCTGTTCAAGGCCCCTGCTCGCACGGTGCTGAGACGGAGCGCTCAAGTCTCTGAAAAGGGTGGATCAAAATATTGAGAATAAGGAATCACAGAAAAGAACTAATCCATAATTTATCCTCTAAATGTCTTAAACTGAGGCAAATGAAACCCAAGACGACAGTTCTTTGTGGGCTCAGGACTACATTTGTTTCCTCATCTTCCTCCAGTCAGTCTGCAAGTCGAGTCCTGACGGCTGAGTGCACAGTGCGCATCCACCAGGACCCAGCTAACGCAGGATGAACTCTTCGAGGAAGTGGCCTCCATTCATTAGTGCGAATACACCCAGGAAACACCCTGGCGCAAATTCCTTTCTTTCTTTTTTCTTTTTTCCTTTTTCCTTAATGGACATTTGCTTTGTCAGACTTGCATTATGGTGCAGATATAAATATAGAAATGAAATATTGATGACTTGTCTCAACCACAACTTGTGCGAGATCACATACCGCAGAGCCGAGGCGGGGGCGGCGGGTGAGGGGGTGGGATGCCAGAGCTTTCAGGAACTAAACTCTCTTGAATGGCTCTTTGGCTGAAATTCATTTTCAAAAAGCGTTTTCTCCCTAGGCTATTTTGAGGACCAGAAGTAAGGCTTAGGGTAGACTTTTTCTCATGAAAATTCAACCCTACCATCTTGCAAATCTTTTCCTTCCCACCCACGGAGCTGGTCAGCCCCCACTCACTAGGGCACCACAGGCATGCTGGATGGCGGTGCCTGCGCAGACGGCGGTGGCCGGGAGGGGCCTGCTGCCACCCAGGCATCCACACAGAGCCCAGCCCGGAATAGCAAAGCAAGCAGCAAAGGCATCACTAAGGCTTGTTTGGATTCCAGGCAGAATGCAAATGACGCATTCCTGACATGTGAGGTCAAAACAACCACCAACCTAAACAAACAGGAGAAAGGAGCTGCACAGGAGCAAGTAGCCACTGAGCCCCTCTCTTGTTCTTGGGCAGAAACTCTGTTAGTTCTGTATGGGTTAGCCTGGTGGATGCCACCTTAACCAAGTTATAAAAACCAGTATTTGGACAAATTGATATCAAGAGACTCCTGGTATGACTCATTAAGAAGCATACAACATGGCTTTCGTGGTGTCCTGCCAAAAATTCATAACCAGAGTCCAAGATGAGGAAATATCAGCAAACCCAAATTGAAGGATGCTCTGCAAAATGACGGTCTTGCATTCTTCGGAAGGTCAAGGTCCAGGAAGACAAAGAAACCAGGGCTAAGAAGCCGTTACTGATTAGAGACACTAAAGAGACACAAAAATGAAATGAAATGCGTGATCTTGAACTTGTAATTTGAATATGGACTGTGGATTCAGACAATGGCATTGTATCAATATTAAATTGCTTTGGTAATTGTACTGTGGTGACGCAGAATGTTGTCTGTTCTTAGGAAACGCACAATGAAGAAGTTACAGAACAAACATGGTGTCTCCAACTTAGTTTTCAATGATTCAGGGGAAAAAAATTATCTGTCCATCTAGAGAGAAGAAAAGAGAGATGAGAGAAATAGAAGAACTAGCAGATGGTAGCTGGAATCTTGCTGGCGGATTTTTAAGTCTTATTCTTGAAGGAAAAGCCGATAATGACAGCCTGGAATCTGATAGATTCAATATTAGGGACTCTTTTTTGGAAATTTTAATTTTTGATATATCACAAATATTTTTGAAACAAAGTTAAAATCGAAAGTATTATCACAGAAAGAGAAGGTAGAAAGGACCACATGGGAGGGTTAGAACTGTCAAATGCAATAACCAAATAAAAACTTCACTAGGTGAGCTCGATAACAGAGTGGACCCGACAGAGTAAAGATTCAGTGAAGCCGATGTAAGAATAGATATTATCCAATCTGAACAACAGAGAGAAAAGAGATAAAAAATTGAAAAAGGATCAGAGGCCATGAAACAATTCCAAAAGTTCTAACAAGCATGTCGTCAGAATTCCAGAAGGAGAAAAGCAACATTCAGAAAGAATATTTTAAGAAATAATGGCTAAAAAATTCCCAAATTTGGTGAAAAATAAACATAGAGATTCAAGAAACTCACTGAACCCCAGACAAAATATAGCAAAAGAATTCTACACTCACATGCATCATTCAAACTGCTGAGAACTAAAGACAACAGGAAAGCAACCAGAGAAAAGCAATAAATTACTCGGAAGACTACAATGCAAACGACTGTAGATTTATCATCAGAAACCTTGGAGGCCAGATTAGAAAGAAAGAAAACTGTTTGCACTCCAGATGATGTGATTTTCTTTGTAGACAATTCCAAGGGTTTCATAAAACTATTCCTAGAACTAATAAATAAGTTTGACAAGATTTCAGGATACAAGGTCAACACACAGAAATTAATCATATTTCTACATGAAATCAACAATTAGAAATTGAAATAAACAAAAGGTACCATTTAAAATAGCTCTAAAAAGAGTTGTATTGGGTATAGAATCTACCGTATGTGCAGAATCTGTCTGCAGAAAACATAAAATACCGGGGAAGGAAGTCAAAGACCTAAATAAATGAAGGGATAGACCAGCAATTGGCGGGGCCAACACAGTAATGATAAATTGATGTACAGATTTAATGCAATTCCTATCAAGATCCCAGCAGGAAATTTTCTAGAAGTGAACGAGCTGATCCTAAAATTTATGGAGAAATTAAAAGAAACTAGGATAGTCAAATCATTAATTTAAAAAAAAAAATCAAAGTTGAAAGAATCATACTACCTTTTTTAAGATTGATTTTATAAAGCCATAGTAATCAAGACAGCGTGGTACTGACGAAAGGATAAACACATTGATTGATGGAACAGAATAAAGATTTCAGAATCAAAGGTTCACAATAGACACATGTGAATATGATCTTTGACAAAGGTGCAAAGACAATTCAATGGGAAAAGGATTGTCTTTTCAATAAATGTCTTTAGAACAACTAGATTTTCATTTGCAAAAAAATAGAAATGAACTTTGACCTAAGTCTTAGACTGTCTAAAAATTAGTCCAAAATGACTCATAAATCTAAAAGTAAAATGTAAAACTGGAAAACATTTAGAAGAAAACACAGGAGAAAATTTTTAAGATTTGGAGTTAAGCAAAGAGCTTTTGCACATGACAACAAAACTGGGTTAAACATCTGATAATTGGACTTTGTCAAATATATTTGCTCTGTGCACAAAATTCAACTATAAGGAAACAAACAACCCAACATGAGAATCAGAAGAGACTTGACACTTGACCAAAGAGGATACAAGAAAAGCAAATAAACATATAAAAAGATGCTCGACATCAGTAATCGTTAGGGAAAGGCAAATTCAAAACACATAAGCTAGTTTTCCATAACTATTAGAATGTCTGAAATACTACCAAGTGCTGGCAAGGTTACTGAGCTACTGGAATGTTCATACTCTGCTGGTGCAAAGGTGACTCAGCAACTCTGGAAGACACTGGCCATGTCATATGATGTTTGTCATTCTCTGTCTGACTTACTTTGCTTAGTATGATCACCTCCAGGTCCATCCATGTTGCTGCAAATGGCATGGTTTCATTCTTTTTTATGGCTGCGTAGTATTCCATTATATATATACAGCACATCTTCCTTATCCAGTCATCTGTCGATGGACATTTAGGTTGCTTCCCTGTCTTGGCTGTTGTAAATAGTGCTGCTATGAACAGTGGGGTGCATGAGTCTTTCTGAATTAGAGTTTTTGTCTTTTCTGGATATATGCCCAGGAATGAGATGGCTGGATCATATGGTAACTCTTGTTTTTAGTTTTTTAAGGAACCTCCATACTGGGGCTTATATGATTCTTACATGTGCTCAAAGTCATAGAACTGTACACACAAAAAAAGTCAGTTTTGCTGTATGTATTTAAAAATTAAATTAAAACTTAAAAATCAACTATCACTTACGTAAGAATAAATTTAGCTCCTAAGTGGAAAGAGAACATTCATAAATCACTGGCTCAGGATCGGCTGCTACGACATGGACATGATCCATTTTGTTGTCATGCGGCGTTGGGCAGTTTGGAGAAAAACATCCACCAACAAGATTCAGTCAGTTTGGAATCCAGTCACAGCCACCACCACCCAGGCTCCTGCTGGAAGCTGTCCTCCCAGCACCTTGTGAAGGAGGAAGCTGTCCTGCCCTGCTGTCATGGGTGTTCTGCTGGCTTGGGAAATGGGTCCCTGCAGAAGAGAGGGCTTCCTCAGGTTAGGGAGGCTGAGCTGTTTCCAGTGGAGGTAGGTGATGGGGGTGGGGCGTTGTCAAGGAGGACTAGCCTCCAAGTTTCCAAGTGCCCAGCAAGAGGGGGTCATCCTTGAGCAGCATTTAGAGTACAGAGTATGGACCCTCACACTTCTGAGGTCAGAGATTTGATCTTGCCATGGCTCCGAGCTGACCGGATGCAGAGTGGGTGGCGAAGACCTTTCATAACCTCTATGTACACTTCCAATTGCGAGCTGACACTCCTTCTTAAAATCATCCAGTTCCCTCTGCCAGATTCACACTCGGCAAGCAGCCTGCAGGTGGTTCACTCATTTATTCATTCGTTCCCCATTCATTTCTCGAGCACCTTCAATGTGACACACATTACACTGGGCGCTGGGCACACAACAATGAATAATGCATGCCCACTGCTCCGAGCCGCTCCCAGTTCTTGCTGCAGGGTAGCGAGTGTGATGGCCAGCTGACAGGTATTCCAGGCCCCGTGGCAGTGATTTTCCACACTGTGATTTAACAAGGTAAGGTGAGGTGCAGTCAGATGTTCCCTTGTGAATTCGCTTAACAAAAATCATTTTCCTCGAATTTTACTACACTCAGAAAAAATGATAAAACCCCAAGATGAGGACCCCAGACTGGTGACTCCAGTGCGGAACTGCCCACTTTGTGTCACCCATGATGCAGCGCAGCGGCCGCAGCAGCTGCACGCTGAGGCCGGAAACCATGTTCTGCTCATGCGCGTGTTCTGTTGTTCCACTCCGTCCCTAGCAGCTAGCTCAGTGCTTTGAAAGTGATATTGCAGGTGAGTTGTAATTTATATTTATGTGAAAGAGGGGAGGGAGGGAGGAAAAGAGAGAAAGAAGGAAGAAAGAGAAGCTTAAACCATTTGGAATTTGAAGTTTAAATGCCTGGAAGGTAAAGCATATTTTTAATAGACTATTACAAGAAATAGACCTTTTAAAAGAAAAAAAAATGGGCCCCAATTTTGGCTGCCACTCTTCAGCTATGTTATCTTTATAAGGTAATTATCATCTCCAACTTTGGTTTTCTCAACCATAAAATGAAACAATTGGACTAAAGGATTTCTAAACCATTCCAGTACCCTTTGATTCCAGTATTTCTCAAGACAAAAATCCTCTCTTCAGATCCTTCTTTGTTTTTGTTTCATCAATTGTTTCACCATCTCCTTTTGACACGTAAGAGGATTTTGTGAAAACTACTAGTGTTCCTAGCAGATTTCCTATAAACATCATATCATATATGTTTCCTATTAGGGCTTCTGACATTCCACATGTTTTCAAAGGTAATTGGAAATACTGGAGACAATTTAAGGGTCATTATTGGGTTAGCCAAGAAAATAGCTAATGATGACTTTAGCTACCGGGCTATTCAGCCGATCATAGAACCCATTAGCTCAATTAAGTAAATCAAATAGGAAAAAGCATTGAGACTTAAAAACCCACCCACCACTACCTAGTATTTGCCTCCGAGCTACTATTTCATGGTGAATTCAACTTGTTTGTTCCTTCTGTGAAGAAGAAAATGACCAGATCGTCTGACTTAGCAGATGCAGTTGGCATCTGTGACTATAAACCAAAAATTACACCACAGAGCAATTTTAAGAAAGCAGGTAAGACTAGAAACCTTCCGTGTAAGCAGGGTGTGAGCCTCTCTGGGGTGGCTTATTTCCCAGCCCTGGGGCAGGTGCATGCGGGAAGGAGTTTGCGGATTTTTTTCTTCCCTTAAGGAACTATGTTTTCAATCCTGGAATGGTCTGTAGGTTCAGACTTGTGGGAAGGCAAGGAGCTAACACTGAGATGAACATTTATGACCCTAAATGTCCACTCTAGCTGTTTACAGCGTCCAGATACTGAGCAGGCACGTAAGCCTCAAAGAGCAAGCCCTCCACGTAGTGCTGACTCACGTCTTTTTTTTGTTAGGCAAGTGGGCGAGTCACAGGATGTCTGTAGGGAGTCACGGAGAGAAAAACCACAGCTCGTGTTGTTTAGTGTTTATTAAGTGTGGTTATTCTGTTCTGATTGTGCTGCTGCTGGAGAGAGTTGGTCTATCGAGTGAATGTTTGAAATGGATGCAAATGCATAGTTCATCCAATTATAAACTCAGCAACTGATGTCATCCGTGCTGTGCTGGCAAACACTGGGCAACCAGCTCCTCGACGTGGATTTCACAGTGTAGACTGGGGCATAGACCCTCCCCGCAGTGGGGGCTGATACCGGCTTCCATGCGATGCCATCTAACTTGCACACCTGCTGGAAAGCCAATAATCGGCTTGAGCGAGTGGGACAACAGCTCCAGCCCATTCTGGACGTGAGCTAAGCTAACAAACAAGGAAAAGAAGGGCCTTCGTGTCATTGGGATTCCAAGACAATCATTTCTTAGACAACACACCTAAATGCTTATATCTTTGCCAACCTTCATCCCAAACTGGCAGAGGGTGTTGGGTCATGTTTTCTGAAGATGCCTCTGAAGGAGCCCTTTGGGAAGAGGCTGGTCTTCAGGAAATCTACATTCTAAATATCAGCTGTTTGTCCCGCTCATCTGCTGTGTACCGAGAGCAAGTCATTCCATCTGGGTGTCATCCATCAAATAAACATATTGCCTACGGGAAAAGTGTATGTTCTCTTCCACTTCCGTTGCTCCAAGTTAGTCCAAACTCAGCTCAGGTGCAGATCATCAAACTGGGTGTCCACAGCCAAGTAGGACCTGCACCATGAGCGGTCAGTGCCAGGTAGGACCTTGATCTCGCCCCTAGAGAAGCTATTTTACTGACCCTGCGTACAGGTAGAGGCAGGTCTGCTTTCTCCAAGGCTGTGTCCCCGCTTCTGCCAAAGACCTCCCCTCATCTCAGCCCACCTGCTGCTGCCCTTCACCCCGTCTTGGTGCCATGGCCTAAGAAATGTGAACTTTTTTCCTATCCCTACTTCTCCTCTGGTCCCTATGTCGTGAGTATAATGCTCTGTCATATCTATGCTGAAATACTCATCCCTGGGAGCAACAGGGGAATATCAGATTTGTGAAAATGAGGCATGTGGTTTAGGCACTTCAGTACAACAATGTAACATAATGAAACTCATCATTTACTCATTGCCTATTCATTGGACCCAAATATTCTTTCTTCCTGTTGATCCCTATCTGCCTCAGCATCAGCTCTGCATGGCCGGGTCAGTGCACGTCTGCTGAGTGGGTGGAGGGATGGCTGGTGCTCTTTCTGTCTGGGCAGATGAGGTGGCCCTGGTTCATTTCCAGGCGTCTAGGGCGATGACACATTTTACCTATTCCCGTGTTTTTCTTTATGTTCTCTGTTTATCTCTAAAGAATGGCAAGTAGCTTCTTGCCCTGTGGGGAGGATTCTGGCAGGAAGATGATCCTCTTTACCTGTCAGCTCCCTGCCAGAAACGCAGGCACTCGAAGACCGGGAGAGGAGACAGCATGCCACGCGGCTGCGAACAGTTGGCGGAGCAGCGAGGGCACAGAGCGGGTGGCACGTGTCCCCATCCCCACGCTCTGATCCGAAGCGTGTACAACAGATGTACTGGGGGCTGGAGAACCGTGGTGCTCATTTGTGGAGGTGACAGAGCCGGGGAACCGGGTGGGCCGCGGGGGCGGAGCCAGCACAGCGCCTCAGGCTGGTGACCCTGTTCGTCCCCCGGGTGGTTTTCCTTCAGAAACATTTTTAACCATTTGCGAGGCTGGAAGCCACGGCAGCCACTGCTAATTTCACATTTCTTCCTAAGGCTACAGTGCCAGAACTAGATTGCACAGAACTCCTTGAAAATGCTGCCTTCTTATGTTTGTTTCTGAGTAGAATTTAACCTCCAACTTGACAACATTAGCATCCCAGAAAGCTTTTACATTGTTGCCGTTAATCATAAAAATGGCACGAGTGTATTCTAATTCTGGTGTAACCTGGTGATTTTTTTCCCCAGTTAATCAACCTTATTTCTTTTTTACATGTACAGTATTAAATACTTCTTCTTATTTCTGCTCCTGTTTTTATTTCTTTTTTCTTTTCCCTTTTATTCTAGCCCTCCTTTCTCTCACATAAGCCCACACCTTATATACTAGTTTTCATATTTCTCCAAGTTAAAAAAAAATCTTAGGAAGTTGTGGGAATAACGATCTATTTGATATCTAAATACATAGTCCCCAGGATCTTTTGGTATATTTCCACAATGAAGGTGGTTTAAAAAAAAAAAAAATCCCTGACAAAGGGATAAATTAACTCACACGTATCAAAGCAAAGTTAATCCCTAACTTCATATTTTAATCAATGTGTATTTTTAGTTTAAACTAAGTGGATCTTCTGATCTTTATTTGACCAATTACGAAGTTGAAATTGTATAGATTTTCACTCCTCAAAATTTAAAAAAAAATAGAAGATGCAACACTCTGACTTTTGAAAAAGTTAGTAGAGAGAGAGACCACGTCTGTTTCTAATCACACAAACTCATTAAGGAAAAAAATTTTAAGTCAGCTGACGTTTTACCTTTCATTACTTATGATTTAAACCAGCTCATCTTTTTCCTTTCATTATTTTCATGACATCTAGTAAGTGGCCTTATTGAATTGAAACATTTGCCATGGGTTTGTGTATGTAGGACCAGTGTCTAAAAGAGTCACATGTTTCACCAACAGCAGTTTTATGCTTTCCATGAAATACAGGACTGAGAGAGACAATGTCTCTGTCTCCTCCATCTTGACTCTCTGCTTACTCCCATAAAAGAATGCAAATTGGGTCATTAGTTATTGACAGTGTTGTCAATTTAAGAGTAAAATCAGTAATAAACTATAACGTGCCTGACCTCCAATTACATATTTCATTTTAGAGGAAAATTTCATCAGTGACAAACCCTACATTTCAGTGGATTCTAAATCCACTGAAAGGATTATGGCCTAGAATCCTCAGTTGAGCAGAACTTTAAAAAAATTACCATCATTTTATTTACTATCTGCTGTCACTTGAATGATCTCAGAGGCCCTAGCACTGCAGCAAGGAGAGACCAGATCAGGAGAGACACCACCCTGGCACCTACAGGACAGCCTGCACCCCCTGCCCACAGTGAGTCCCTCAGAAGACAGCAACGAAGAGGAGTCGTTAGGAAACACTTCATGATCACGAGATCGCAAAGGGATGCGGCTGGGAGGATGAGCAGCGGCTCTCGTGGGTTTGGTCTTAGAGCCTGGCCCTGTTCTCTCTCATCTGCACATCTATGCATGGACTAGAGGGAAAGGGTTGGGGCCACCTCTACCTCATATTCCTACGCAGCCAGGAATTAACTCCCAAAGGCCAGCATGAGTCTGTTTTCCTTCTCATGCCTCGTTTGTGGAGAGACAGCTGGAAATGCTCCTCTGTGTGCCCCATGCACCAACTCAGCACAATCTTTTGCTCACGTGGTGGAGTTTAGATGTAAAGAAATTACTCACCCACACTTTACCTACCTGGTGTGTGCACAATAACTTGTCCCCAGATTGGTACAGATTACTACACTAATGAGAACATAGCCCCCAAATGGACAGAAAATAATAAAGTCTGTATCTTAAAAAAAAAAACAACCCTAAGTTTTATACTCCATCAGCCAGTAATCATAGAATTTTAAAGTAAAAAAGAATGTTAGAGATCTTGAAAAAAGTACAGGAGTGGAGATAAGTTGCTTTGGTACAAAGTGAAAACACTGAATTTGGAATCAGAAGATCCAGGCAGATCAATGTTTTATGAACAATGAAAGTTTCACGGTGGCTTATATGATTTTATATGTCATTTTCTTGAATGTCAAGATGACAGCTTAAAATGAGTATTCAACAGGCACCAAACTCTGAGAGTACGGGGCAGGGATCTCCAAGTTCCTGGAAGTTATAAACCTCATTGTTATTTCATTTTTAGAAGTCCTTCATGTACCTAGAGGTGTTTTCAACACATTAAAAAAAATTAACTGGACTCAAATAAAATACGTATATCTTAAAGGAATCCATTGGAACTGAGAGAGGAAACCAAGATAAACTTTTTACTCTATGCATGGAGTGTGTGTGGGGTTGTTTTTTTTTTTTTTTTTAACAGTGAGCCTGTATTCAAGTATAATTAGTAGAGTAAAAAGCACTATTAAAATGAAGAAAGGAATCTCTTACACGAGAAAGTACCAGAATGTTTCTACACCTCTGCCTCTACACTGTACATTACTTTGAGATAATAATCAGTGCAAAAAATACAGAAGCAGAATAAAGAAAAGGAATGCCATCCCATGTGTTTCCCCAAGCCTACAAATTAATATTGTTCTTACAAATTTTACACCATGTCTTAGTCAATTAGATTCATCCTGAGATGTTTTCAAACACATGAAAACTGGAAATCTCTGCCAGGAAAAAGGTAAAATAGAGCCACAGAGTGTATCTAAACAAGGGGGCATCCCTGACCCAGTAGAAAATCTCTGAACTCTTCGTTCCTCTTGGGTAGGACCCCCCCCCCCCAAGAGTCCTCTTCAGTGATACAAACTGTTTATCTGGTTGTTCACTGAGATTCCTTGGCAAGTCATCAAAATGCTTTCTTTTGATCGGTTAGGCCACAGACCAGAAGACATCCAATTATACATCTGTTATTATTTTTGCTCCTTGAAAGATGATAGATTCTGGGGAAAGTTTAGCCCTGCTGTGGTGGTGAAGCTAAAGCTGAGAGTTTAGAAGACTAGGGATACCCCCAAATGGTATTAGTCTTTGAGGCTCCCAAGAACCTAGTCATCTGTTTGTAAATCTTTGTTGAAGAAGGAATAGAAAAGAGGGATGCAGAAAAGAAGGAAGGAAGAAGAAAGGAAAGCAGAGAGAGGGAGGGCCGGAGCGAGGGAGGCAGGCTGACAGGTACCAGTCTTTACACTAATTACGCTGGATGGAAATGACAATTGAGAAGTGGCCTTATTACCACCCCCACAGTGAGAAGGTTCTCCCCGGCAGGTTCTTTATTCTATATCTTAAGCACACGTTCCGTGCCTAGCGTCAGCCCAGGAAGAACCCAGAGGGTATCAATAAAAGTAAATGATGCAACACAGAGAGATGAAAAACCAAATGCTCGCATGGGGCAGGAAGGAGCCTCGGGGAACGCTGAAGCTGAGTGGTTTTCTGTTTTTGCCCCTAACCTGTGCTGCTTTTGAATCTTAAAGCCATGCCCTTCCCCCCTGCTCTGCCACCAGGCCAGCAAGTGCTGAGAATCTTAAAGCCACGCCCTTCCCCCCTGCTCCACCATCACGCCAACAAGTGCTGAGAAAAAGTAATATAGAGCTGAGCCAGAGTCTCTCCGAGGAAGAGTTAAAAAAAAAAAGACTCAAAGCCAAGTGGGGACTAGACATTGAGGGAAAAAAAAAATCACAGGCAAATTAGCCCTACCCTGCACACAAGGTATTACTAAAGGAATTTGAGACCACGGTGCCCTGAGGATAATTACACGACAATGAACTTCTCACCCAGCCCGCCTCCTGACTATATTAACACAAAACCTTATACTAAATGCCTAGGATGATCAATTATATACTTTAACAAATTGGATAATCTGGGATATATGGACAATTTCCTAGAAATATACAACCAACCAAGACTGAATCATGAAGAAACAGAAAATTTGAACAGACTGGTGAATAGGGAGATTGAATCAGAAATCAAAACCCTCCCAGAAAGAAAAGCCTGGGACCAGGTGGTTTCACTAATGAATTTCATAAAACATGAAAAGGAGAATTAGTGCCAATCTTTCTCAAATGCTTCCCCAAAATTGAAGATGACAGATTACTCCCAAGCTCATTTTATCAGGCCAGCATTATACTGATATCAAAGCCAGATAAGGACATTACAAGGAAAGAAATATAGGCAAATATCCTTGATGGATATAGACGCAAAAATTCTCAACAAAGTTCTAGGAAACCAAGTTAAGCAGACGTTAAAACAATGATACACATGATCAAGTGCGGTTCATCCCTGGGATGCGAGATTTCTTCAACATACACAAATCAATGAATGTGACACATCATATTAACAGAATAAAGGGTGAAAATTATTTGATCGTCTCAGTAATACGGGAAAAGAACTTGACAAAATTCAACACACTTTCATGACAAAAGGTCTCAATGAATAGTACAGAATTAACACACCTCAACATAATAAAGACCATATGTGACAAACTCATGGTCAACATCACGCTCAACAGTGAAAAATGGGAAGCTTTTCCTCTGTGATCGGGGACAAGAGTGCCCACTCTCACCACTCCTATTCAACACAGTGCTTATAGTCTTAGCCAGAGCAATCAGACAAGAAAAAACGCAAAAAGCATACAAGTTGGACAGGAAATAAAACTGTCTCTGTTTGCAGATGACATCATTTTATATACAGAAAACCCTAAAGTCTCTATCAAAAAGCTGTTAGAATGGATGGATGAATTCAGTAAAGTTGCAGAATACGAAATCAATATACAAAAATATACTAAAGGTAAATATGTGAAAGAGAAATTTAAAAAACAATCCTATTTACAATAACATCAAAAACAAAGTACCTAGGAATAAATTTAGCCAAGGAGGTGAAAAATCAGTGTACACAGAACATTGATGAAAGAAATTGAAGAAGACATAAATAAATGGAGTTATCCCAAGTTTGTGGATCAAAGGAATCATTATTGTTAAAATATCCATATGACTCATAGCCATCTATAGATTCAGTGAAGTTCCTATCAAAATTCTAGTGGCATTTTTCACAGAAATAGAAAAAAACAATCCTATAATTCTTAAAGAATCCCAAAAGACACCAAATGACCAAAGCAATCTGGAGAAAGAGGAACAAAGCTGGGGGCACTGCACTTTCTGATTCCCAACTTTACAAAGCCATAGAAACCGGAACAACATGGTGCTGGCATGACAACAGACATGTAAGCCAAAGGGACAGACAGAGCGCTCAGAAATAAGCCCGTGTGTTTGTGGTCAGCTAACACTCGACAAGGGAGCCAAGAACACCCAGTGGGGAAACATCGTGATTTCAATAAGTGGTGCTGGGAAGACTGGATAATCACAGGCAAGAGAGTGAAATTGGCCCCCATCTTACACCACTCACAAGAATTAACTTGAAATGTATTAAATATTTAGTGTGAAATCTGAAACCATAAAACTCCTAGAAGAAAATATGGGGAAAAGAGTGCTTTGACATGGGATGGGAGTGAGGAATTGGAAATATATCATTATAAGATGTGTAGTCAACAGTAAAGCAGTAAAATTGATTTCAAATTGGACACAAATTCCTTAAAATTTACATCATAAATCCTAAGACAAGCACTAGCAATTAGTTTAAAGAGGTGAAATAATTCAATAGAGGAGGTGAAATTGAATTATAATAGCCTAATTAGACCTAGAGAATTCAGGAAAGGAAGAGAAATAAACAAAGAACAAATGGAACAAATAGCAATCAGATTGCAAGATGGTTGATTTTAAGCCAAACATTTCAACCTTCAGTTCAGTCCCTGAACGTGAAGAAAGGCGCCGGACCTTCAGTCTTGATTCTGGCCTGCAGGGTGAATATTCTGGAATCATTGTTTTGTTCCCCAAGCTCACCTTTCCAGAAAAGAACAAGATGGCTCCGTGAAGTAGGTATCCCCTGTGTGTCATCTCCCGGGAAGCACCACAGAGTGATGGGAGAGTCACCAAGAGTGGAGCTCAAGGCCTGGGGGTTCTAGCTCAACCAGGCTGGGGTGGACCGGTGCCCAGTGTTGCAGGTGATACCAGGGGCCCCATATGCAGGAAGAGCCAGCTGCCTGGGGAGCACGGAATCCAAGAGGGCTTTGCAGACGAGGAGGACTTAAGTTGCTCAGTGGAGGGCAAGTTGGATGGAGGGGAAGCTTGCAGGAGACAAGCATGGGGCCCAGGGCTATTTGATTCTGCCTAAAATTTCAGTTCTACTGAATGGCCCCCACATCGTCTGGTTGGAATGTGTTTGTCAGCCTTGCTATTCGAGGGGCAGCGTCTGCACAGAGTTATTAAAAAGTGATCTGTGGCGGTTTGATCCCTTGTCTGAGGCCTTTGAAATGATTTCCCATCAACTTCATTCACGGTGACTTTGGAGGGGGGTGGGGCCTTTGAGTCACGCTCATTCTCGCCTGAAGGAACAGCCCATCCTTTTGTTAAATGTATTTTACTGATATTTACGGAGCGATTTACGCTGTCTCCTCAAACAAATTAAAACACTTATTTTTTGCTTTCCTCAATTCAGTCAATTGTTAATAATCATGTTGTCATTTTTTCCCAGGCTTGGCACCAAAACTTTATTCATTTTCCATAGAAATTCTGTCACCAACCTACTATAAAAACTGTCATTATCTCTCAAAGTCACAGTCCTGACATCTGTTAAGTAAAGGTTTATTTTACACTTCAAAAGTCAATCTGCACAGCTGACTATAATCTCCTTCAGAATTTTACAGCTTGCTCTTGTCAAATATTTGGGAAAATAAAATTTGCTTTCAGAAAAATATTTGCTTTTCATCGAAAAGAAAAATACTCTTTATGTATCAAACGATTCTTTTGTTTCTTTTCCTGAAAAAGAAAAAACAAAACACCCTTCTCTTATCAATTGGTTTTTACAAAAAAAATAAAGATAAAAGAATTGGATTCACATTTGTATGTTTTATATCAAGCTACACATCAAGCTCTTTCTTCTAACATCCCTGAAGGTTGAACGGGTCATTGAGGTTCCAGGGAATGGATTAGAAAGAAAATTCCAGCCACCTGTTTGGACTTGAAAAGGAGGGGAGAGACTGCTCCCTGTCCTCCGGGTGCTCCTCCAGCCTCTCACCATAGACCCTGCCTAAAAGATTTGGATCTGACCATGATCCTCTGAGCTAACCTCTCTGACCCATCGCATCCATCCCGGGATGCAGGGAACAAATCCTCACTTGCCTTCTAGTGCCGCTGGGAACAAAGGAAGGTAATAAAGACCTCACAGGGTACCTTCCCTACACGGGGTTTGTGCTGAGAATATTCCATGGGCTACTTTGTTTAATCCTTGCAACTGTCCTGCAAGAGAGGTGTTATCTCCTCGTCTCAAGTCGAAGCGTGCGATTTGTCTCTGAATCTCGGCTGCCTCCCAGCAGGCTACCGGACCCCTTGCTCCATCCCTGTGTGAATGTACCTTTTCTGCTGCTGTCTGGCATCACATGAGTCCAGGCTTCAAACTTGTCTTTAATGGGAGTGTGTGTCTCTTTAGCAACACGAATTTGTGAGCCTGTGAATTCCTAGCAGCCCCTTTGTGGTTTAGAAGTGTTTCCAGGCAGACTCGGTTCCGGGAGTGCCACCTTCTTTCTCGCGTGGATCTGTTCTCTAACATAAATGTGCTGAGGATGAGCCCGGGGTCTACCAGACATCTACAGTGAGTTTACTTAGACATTTTGCTACTGCTTCTGACCCGGAAAGTCTCTCCCATGAAGTCTCTCCCTCGTCCCACGTCCCCAGCTCTACCTGCGCTGCCTGGGGTAATAGAGACGCGATGTACGCGAGGTCAGAGGACTTCATCTCTGACGCTTGTTCCGCCATTGTTTAATTAACGGTTTCACATGAGATCCTTCCAATGACACTCTCTTTTTGATGCAAAAAGGAGAGAGGATAGTACCTCCCCCTCTGGTTTCTATAAAAACCAAATGAGTCGTGTGGAAGTAGCTTGGAAACGAAAGGACTGTCAGTGATGTTCACATTCAAGTTCATTCTTGTTACACATCCGACGAAACCCCTCAAACTCCTGTCGTCCGTAAGCTAAAAACCAACATCCTAATCACCGTTCACTGGTCAAGGTTCTGGATTAGAAGCAACAGAAATTAGTTCTGATGAACTGAGGCAGACAGAGGGAGGTTTGGGGAAGATGAGAACAGACTCACAGGGTCCCTGGATGGCTTGGGAAGTGAGCAGACTGGAGAAGGGGCTCTGGAGGCCAGAGGGAAGGACAGGGCACCAGAGAGCACTGCCACCATGCTTGATGCCACAGGACGCCACTACCATGAATAAATGCCACACTCTCCTTTCGACTTCGCATTCCTCGCTGCAGATCCAGAAACTAGGGTGATGCAGGGCGAGTGAGTGGGTCCCATGACGATGCTTTGGATGCCAAGGGGTGGGAGAAGGAGGGTCTGCCTCCTTCATACTCCAGGACAGGAGGCTGTAGCTGCGGGGACCCTGACGTCACGCAGAGTGGGAGATGCCCCAGACAGAAGGAGGGCTTGGATGCTGGAGGGGAAATCAAAGCAAAACCCACCAGGTCCTCTGTGACCCATAGCCCTGTCTCACTCAGCAGCCTCACCTGGGCCTGCCCTCACTGCCACCCCATGCTCTCCTGACTAGGGTTACTTCACTTTCTCTTTTGTGCCAAGTCCTGTCCACCTCCAGGCCTCCCCCTGGAACTCCCCATTTTCTGCCTTCTCCTCAGGTGAGCCCCTCCTGGGCCTGTAAGTTTCAGCTTCATCGACACTTCCACGGGAAATACTTTTCTGGCCCCCACCTTTGGTCAGATCTAGACTAGACCTCCTGCCCCCATTGTAGACTTACACACAAACATACACTTTTATTTAAAATTGCACTTATAATTAAATCATCACTGGCATTATTTTGTAAACGTCTGTCCCACTCACTAGACTACACACGTTGTGAGGGTAACGTCTGTATCTTATTCACGATGTATCCCATTTTCCAGTAGACGCTCAATAAATATTTATTGGGTGACTTAAAATGTCAATAGACAAGTGTGTGAGGATGTGATTACCAGCGACCTGCAGCCCTCAGCCATGTCCGTGTTCCCCGGATGCTGGCAGCCACAGCCCCTCGTCCAGACTGCAGCGCTGTGAGGTCCTAATCAACCTGACCATACACTCATTCCTCCTTGTACCCCTCTCGCTGGCATAATTCTAGGAACATTGAATAAATGGAACAACAGATGGATGGACGGATGCATGAATGAAGTATCTGGAGTTACAGTGTAAAAGCTCTTTCTTTTTAAAAACTGTTTCTTAAATTGAAGTATAGTCAGTTTACAATGTTGTGTCCATTTCTGGTGTACAGCATAATGCTTCAGTCGTGCATGCACATATGTACATTCCTTTTCATTATAGGCCATTGCAAGATACTGAATATAGTTCCCTGGGCTCTACAGAAGAAACTTTTTGTTTATCTATTTCATATATATTGGTATCTGCAAATCTTGACCTCCCAATTTATCCTTTCTCCCCCTTTCCCCTCCTGGTAACCATAAATTTATTTTCTATGTCTCTGAGTCTGTTTCTGTTTTGTAAATAAATTCATTTGTGTCTTTTCTTTTTTTTTTTTAGATTCCACATATGAGTGGTATCATATGGTATTTTTATTTCTCTTTCTGGCTTACTTCACTTAGAATGATGATCCCCAGGTCCATTCATGTTGCAGCAAATGGCATTATTTTATTCTTTTTTATGACTGAGTAGTATTCCATTGTGTATATATATCCCATGATTTCTTTATCCAGTCATCTGCCAAAAATGCTGTTTCTACTACTCTCTAAGCCCCTCCAGTACATCTTAGATTAAATTCTTTTTGTTACTTCAAGCTGGGAGGGAAAATAAACACAAGCATCTGGTTTTCTCAGCAGATATATGTGGACGAGGTTTTCTGTTAGGTATGACAGGGGTGAAAAGTCATTTTCAAACTTCATTTCCCAAAGAGCTCATCACAGAGTCACGAAGTCAGGTCAATAATACACGAGGAATTAAACGATGAAGGTGGAAGACAGCAATACAAGACAGTAGTGAAGAAGATATTCTGTGATGGTGTAGCATTACTTGCTGTTAGAGTGCAGATGAGGAGACCATTCCTTCTGAGCAGAGTGAGGTTTTAGCTTCTAGAGTGGCCCTTCTGACTACACCTGCCCCCCCTTCACACAGGGCACAAACTCTCCCCAAAGGAATCGCACCTTTTAAAAAACACTCTGCACCCTCCTCCTCCCAGCCCTCCCAGCCCTGTCCACCTCCCCAAACACCCTCTGCATGGTGCATCCTGGAGACAGTGCCCTCCCTGTGCTCCAGGCTTCGGGCGGGCTACGACTCTGCCTTTCCCGAGAAACTCCAGTTGTGAACCTTTGTCAGCCCAGGGGCCCCCCAGCTGCCACTTCATATGAGATTATCACAAAGGGAGGTGCAGACACAGATAGTGACTGGTTAGGAGTGCCCAGTGTTTGGTTTGACTACACAACTCATTTATAACAAGTTGGATAAGTTACCATTTTTCATCTAGTTTGGTTAACGGGAAACAGGTCTATGGATGAATATCTTTGGTTCTCTCTGTGGCCCCTGGACACTCAGCTTGGTCAGGAGTTTGGGTCAAATCTGAAGGCCGCCTGACCAATTTGAATTCTGGCCCTGCTGCTTTCTATGTGTCTTTAAGCCTCAGCTTTCTCATCTGTAAAATGGACATCGTAAAAGGACTTGCCCGTTAGGCTTCGTGTGAACAGTGAAAAAGAGCACGCCCAGGAGGGCTCAGCACAGTCCTGCGGTGGGGGCAGCACTCAGTGAACTTTAGCTCTTTCTTGAGATTGGAGAACAGTGTGGAGGTTCCTTAAGAAACTAAAAATAGACTTAGCTGTATGGTCCAGTAATCCCACTCCTGGACATAGATCCAAACAAAACTCTAATTCAAAAAGATACCTGCACCCCAGTGTTCACAGCAGCACAATTCACAATAGCCAAGATGTGGAAACAACCAAAGTGTCCATGGACAGATGACTGGATAAAGAAGTTGTGGTATATTTATACAATGGAATACTACTCAGCTATAAAAAGAATAAATTTTGTCATTTGCAGCAACATGGATGGACCTAGAGATTATCTTATTATGTGAAATAAGTCAGACAAAGACAAATATCACATGATATCACTTATAGGTGGAATCTAAAAAAAAAAAAAATGATACAAATTCTATTTACAAACCAAAAACAGACTCATGGACATAGAAAACAAACTATGGTTACCAAAGGGGAAAGGGCAGGGAGGGATAAATTAGGAGTTTGAGATTAACAGATACACGTTACTATATATAAAATAGATAAACAACAATGTCCTGCTGTAGAGCACAGGGAACTATATTTAATTTTTTGTAATAACCTATGATGGAAAAGAATCTGAAAAGAAAAATAAACTGTATGTGTGTGTATAACTGAATTGCTTTGCTGTACACCTGACACTGACATTGTAAATCAACTACACTTCAATCAAAAATCAAAAAAAAAAAAAGTTAACTCATTCTTACAGCAGCCGAAACCTCCTGGTCTGCCTTCACTGCTGTGCATGTGGGTATATTTTCCCCAGCTCCCTCAAGTCCCTCCACTCTTTCCCAGTGCATATTTCATAGAGAAACCGGTGACTGGACAGAAGAATGCTGAGAAATTGTCCCTTTGCATTGAAGCCTTCATGGGAACAAGCCGATGTGGGTCCTTCACAGCCAACAGTCACTCATCATCTGTTGATTTAAGCTCATCTCTGGGAGCCTGGCTTGCTCATGGAATGTGTGTGCTGTTGGGAGTGCCCTTGGGGACAGGACGCACATCAGCGTCAGAGTAAGAGGTGTGACTGCTGCAGAGTGAGTGCCGTGCAGCCGAGTGTGGCTTCCAGCTTGCTGCTGGGGCCCTTGCAGCCCTGTGACCAGAAGCGGGCCATCTGACCATCCCCTGGTTCATCTCGGGGGCCCTTCCCTTCTCCTCTGTGCCCCTGCCCATCCAGGGGCAGAGCAATTGCCTGGACCGCTTACTCCGGTGGGTCGGTGATCAGCAGCCTGAACTGTGCTCAGCTCTGTGAGATGAGGCGCCCCCCACCCCCCGCATGGCGGATCTCGCAGGGTCTGCGTGAGCACACTCATCAGGAAAACAGAGTCCCCCTGGGTGACGCGGTGTCCAGGGCCACAAACACGATGTCATTTTCTGGCGATTAGAGATGCTTCCTCTCCTTTGTCCCTGCATGGGAAGTGCGTGCGGAAGGCGTAGGGCAGAAACACCATGGGAAGAACAAAAAAGCAGCCGGCCATCCCACTTTAATTAGCTTCTCCTCTGGCACGAGTCGGGTCTCCCTCTGCCCACCCATCCCGGGTCCTGTAATCATTTCTTACCACGGGCAATGAACATATGTCCCTCGGTTCTAACAGGCACCTGTCAGCACCAGTGAGCAGATCCCCCCACCACGCTCCCCTGCCGATGGAGATGTTTAAGCTTCAAATTTCAATTCGGCCCCAGGGTCTGAGGCCCAATTTTGAACAAGTTGGCATGGGGTGGGTTCTGGTGGTGTCCTTTTTAATTGCATTATCCTGGGTGATAAAAACCTTTTCATTCTTCATGCAGAAAAGCTTGTGCTGCAGGGGCCCACGCTCCCCACGGCGACTTTGAGCCAGGGCCCAGGGCCCTCCCAGGGCCACTTTGTCAGCTGTTCTAAGATCTTTTGTCATCCAGTGCTGTTAATTGCCCTTGAGCAGGCTTTTTAGTTCGGATTTGCCTAGGACAGCGGGAGGGAACGTGGAGTGACTGTTAGAGGGAGTTGATGTTAATTGCTGGTGGAGGTGGAGGTTTTTGCTGTTGTTGAAGGCAGTCCTCTAAATTTCATGATCTTGGAATAAAGAAGCAGAGATTGGCTAAAGAATCGCAGACCAGACACCTTCCCAATAAGCCATCAAGAGGGATGCGTGTGCTTGCTTCTCTTTCCTCGTTTCACCGAATCGAATTGCCCCACAATCAGGGTATCGGAAGAGCTCGCTCGAGTCAGAAACACCGAAGACGCCTTGAAGACCACATGGTTCACGTCCTGATTTCAGAGACTCAGCGGGGAAAACAATCCAAAAAAATTCAACCTGAGAAATGTAAAGGAAAATGGATAATAGCCACCTTAGGAAATTCTAAATACCATCTATTTTGCTGATGGCAGGTGGAATAATCAAGTGTCAGAAGAAAGCGCCTACCCGGGGGTTGGCGATGGTGGGGGGAGGGGAGGGGGCAGCTGTAGAGGCATCGTGGAGGAGCTCCGCGGCGCTGGAGCCGTTCTCTGCGCTGACTTCAGTGGTTACGTGCATCCTGTGATAAAATGACGTACAACTACACTCACGTCCCAGTGGCAGTTCGCTGGGGTTTACACTGTGCTATAATTATAGACGATGTAACCACTAGGGGAGACTGGGGAAGCGTCCACAGGATCTCTCTGTCCGGTCTTGCCAATTTTCTTGTCAATCCATAATTATGTCAAAATAAAAAGTGAATTAAAAAAAGAGTTAAAAAAAAAAAAAGAAGAAGAGAAAAGTGCCTACCCTTTGGGGAGTTTGGGATAAAAAACTGAAGGCCCAGGTCCTTGATATAGACTTTAAAAGAGTCAGGATAGACTTTTAGCATCAATAGGTAGGTGAATCCACCATGGTGACACCAAAAAAAGGAAGTTATTTTTGTTTTTAGAGAGAATTACCATTTTAACCTTTTCCACCATTAAAATGGTGTTTTAATTACAACCCTAAATGTATTGTTACACAATTGTTTGGTATAAAACACTAAGTATGGTACCATGGTAGGTGAATATTCCTCTTTCCTCAAAGAGTCAAAATTCCAAACAAGTGTTGCTTTTCGTCCTCATTGAGCTCCTATCCTGGGCTCTTCAGCCCCCATCCTGCCCCCGCCCCAAGCCCCAGGTGACAAATCACAGCCCCTCAAGTGCCAGGGGTTTCCTGCCACCATTTTGGAGGTCACAGTAGTTTTCTTGAGAAACCGCTCACTACCCTGGCCCTGAATCTGCTGTGAGCTCTAGGGGAGGCTGGGCTCCACTGTGGAGAACTTGGGAGTGAAGAACCATCTCCCCACAGCTGGGATGGGAAGCCTTTCAGAATGATCTCAAGTGGCAGAAAGAGATGTGTTGGCAGCATGTCCACTCTGGGTTTTCCGCCCCAGTCCCTCTCCTCCCTGAGTGCTCCCACATTTCTACTCCAGGAGGGGAATTACAGCCCCAAGTGGGAGGGGTCCCTCTGGCGCAGGTGCAGACCCACACTCACAACCGCCTCACAGAGGATGAAGGGGCCCCAACACGAAATCCCCTAAGCAAGGGTCTTTCGGATACGAGCAAAGTCCCCCACGCCAATCCCTGACGGCCACACACGTCCTCGCTGAGGTCACATTCAATGACCGACACCCAATCCAAACCACTCCTGGCATCAAGACTCGGTATCTCCTCCCAGCTCAGTTCTCTGATACATTTAAAGACCTACTTATGTCACAGTTGCTTAGAACTGGCAAGAAATTATTATTATTTTTAAATTCCCTGGGACTGTTAAGAACTCACTTGTTGTCACACACGTTGGGTACCTACGCTCCAAGACACAGGTCCATGGCATTGCAAGAAACTTGAGTCTCTAAGTACGAGTGTCGCTCAATGCCTTTACCTAACTCAGAGTTAGATGGCTTTGCCTTTTGCTGTCCAGCCCAGGATCCCACTCACTGAAGGCATTTCTGGTCACTGTGTCTCCTTCCAAACTAGATGGGAAGACACATCTTTAAGCATCATCATGTGAAAACCCTGGGAAACTTTTGTTTCTGGGAAAGTCAGCCAACAAGCTGAGAGTGATAGCAGACCCGAGGTTCCGTCTTACACGAAAGAACCCTGTGAAAAGCCATATCACATCCCAGCCACAGAGGGGCTGGGCTGCAGTTCTAACACGGCCGCTTCCCCGGTGGGCCGGGGGCTCTGGGCCAGTGACACAACCTCTCTGAGCCTGTGTCTAAGCAGGGTCACGGGGAGAGCACCCCAGCATGGCTGAGCTGGTGTGGGGATGAAAGTGTGATCTGGTCACTTAGAATCACGCCTGGCACGTGGTAAGTGATGGGTAAGTGTGAGCCTGCCCTGTACCCTGGGGCGACCTGAGTCAGCGTCTTAGGCACGTACTTGAGGTGAGAGTGACACGCGGGAGCATGAAAGGCAGTGCTACTCAAAATAACACGAGGACGAAGGCAGGAGCTGTGACAATGCCAGGCTTAGGTCAGCCTCACTGCTTCCTCAGCAGAGGTCTTGCCTGAAGGAAGACTCCCCGCTTTGGGGATGAGGGCTGCTTCCAGCATGGCATCCCCTCTCTTGGCTCAGATGAGCCTGATGGAAATCCATCCCTCCCCATCCCTCCGCATCCTTTCCCATCCCTCCCCATCCTTCTGCATCCCTCCCCATCCCTCCGAATCCTTCCCCATCCCTCCCCATCCCTCCCCATCACTCCGCATCCCTCCCCATCCCTCCCTATCCCTCTCTAACCCTCCCCATCCCTTCCCATCCCTCCCCATCCCTCCCTATCCCTCCCTGTCCCTCCCCATCCCTCCCCATCCCTCTCTAACCCTCCCCATCCCTCCTCATCCCTCTCGCCTGGACCCCAACTAAGCAAGCCCAGCAACGCTGGCAGGTCCAGGTCTCTCCTGCCGCAATGTCCTAGAGCTAATGCAAAGGGCAAAGCCTGTTCATGGTGTCTGGCCACTGGCTCCTTTCATCAAGATAAGGCCCTCTCCAGCGGGGAATTCTAGCCCTGGTAGCACTTCTGGCCGCCCAAACACGCCAGCCCCACTCCATTCGCCTGCAGCCGCTGCAGCACTTAACGCTGCAAAGGACAAAGACACTTCACGGAGAGGATCAGATGGCCGGTAAGAGCACAGCCACTCGAGTGCAGGCAGGAACAAAGATGCTCGGGGGCTCAGATGCTGCCTTGCTCTCCAGGGAAAGGTGAGCCAACGTTTTGCTTTTGGAAGTGGCCCCACCTGCCCCTTCAGAACACACATCCCTTTTTTTTTTTTTTTCCAAAGTTGATCTTCACTGGAAAAATAAAAAACCCTGCAGTTTGATTTGATTCATCTTTGTTTTCAGTGATAGCCAGACCAAATGGACTGTTTATAAAGTGAAGAGGAAAAGGAAAAAACCTCCTCTGACTCTTTCTCCAGAGAAACCCTTAGAGGCTTAGAGAAAGTCAAATGAAATCAAATCATATTATTTAGAGCAAAATTGTTGGATAAGAAGAGAGTTTATGAAATCTATTGTTTTATTTCCATTCTTCCAGAACAATAACCATCCGCAGCCCTTCTGAGTCCACGTACCACAACTTCTTCCCCGTCTTGCGTTCCTTCGACTCGAAAATGGGAGTTAATAATGCTTGCCTCTCGGGATCTTCTCTGTGGATTGATGATAATAAAATAACACAAATAATCTGTGTTTATATGGTGCTGTTCAGTTTATAGAGAAAGTGCTTTCACTTAATCCTCACAACGACCCAGTGAGATGGGCAATATGAGACTCTACCCATAGCCGAGGGTTGAGAGCATCACGTCACAACCGGCCAGGCGCTGCGCTTGCTGGCGGCGTAACTGTTAGCAGTGGAGACGAGGTGTGGCCGTGTACCTGGACGGGAGGATGGCTGGAGTCCCCTGTCAGTGGCCCATGCACATCCCAGCCTCAGTGTTTTGCCTTCCCAAGCATCTGAGGGATCCAAGGAGTGAGGCTGGGACTGGTGGAGCTTTCTGGACCATGACTCCTCTGGAGAGGCTGGGAACCATCCAGCTTTATCCCCTCTACTCCAGGTTGGCCTCACCCCTGCCCACCTGTCCTGCTCTCTGCCTCCCACTGTGAGAACCCACTCACCAGGTCTGTCCAAGCTCAGCGACACAGCGCAGAAACCCACTTCCAGCATCAGTCCAGAAAGCCCACAGGGGTGCTGTCTCTTTCTCCTGGGGGACCCAACACCATCGCTCAGACTCAGGAGTTGAGTCCTTGCCTCTTCCGTCTCTGACTACAGAGCTTAAGCTTCTGAAAGTAAATGGACTTTGCCAACCGTCCCTTGAGTTTCAGATTAAATTTCCAGTCTGATTTCTACTCCATCAGTACCAGCCCGCCCATTCTGGATTGCTGTTCTCTTTGTTCTCAGATGTCCCTTCTTCGGGGAGCCCGTGGCCTTCTCCAGGTTGGTTGCTCTTCCTGGGGCTCCCGTGGCCCCTCAGAGCCACCCCACTGCAGGAGCGCCATCAGCTGTGTTCTCTGTGACCGCCCCCCCCTCACCCCGCCGAAGACTACAAGTTTCTTGAAGGCAAGGACTGCGATCGCTTATCTTGCTATTTCAGACACACCCAGTGAAAATATTTTTAGAAAAAGTCAGCAAGTTTAATGAATTAATCCAAGCAGCCTAGAGAGGAGAGGCCATAGGCCTGAACACGCTCCTGGACTGCATGTCACACCGTGACTCCTTGGTGCCCGTTCAGATGACTATATTTGCCAGAATCTAAGTGGTCAAAGTGACTCCCTCACCCTCAAGGTCATCCCTGCTTCATCCTGTTTTTGTACGAAAGTACCATCCTTCAGCCAACAAGCTTGAAAGACTGTTTTCAAAGGGAGTTGGGAGGGGACGTGGGGTTTTTTCTAATAGAATTTGTGTTTAAGATAAAAGATGAAAATGATCTTTAAAGAATGAGCTAACTTTTCTAAGGCTCACTACCCTGATTTCCCTGGGCCCGTGTGCATGGAGCTGGGCTCACTGGCCTTGCCGGCTGGAGCTTCTGGTCTGCCTTGGCAATCGGTCTGCTCAAGCTGACATGGTTGCTGAAGAAGGAAAATGGACACCAGGCTGTCCGGACACATGGCAGAGGCTCTGGGAA
The DNA here is from genome assembly GCF_048773025.1 of Camelus bactrianus. Lineage (NCBI taxonomy): Eukaryota > Metazoa > Chordata > Mammalia > Artiodactyla > Camelidae > Camelus > Camelus bactrianus. The sequence continues at coordinate 10,070,365 of NC_133573.1, forward strand.
TGACCCTCTGTCAACCTGCGCCAAATACGAAGGCGTCGTCTCCCGGCCTTGCAGCCAGTACCGACTGCTCTGCGTTCCAGGCCTCGTCTTCTATCGAATTTCAGTCATTTTAGACAAGTGCTGCTTTGGGTGATTGATCATCATTTTCACTTTCATGAGGTTTAGGTGGGTGGGAAGAAAACCGCAGCAAAAGAGCGTGGCAGGAAGTTTCTTTGCAAAAGATTCATGTATTACCTTTGGGTTATGGCTTCTTAAAACCCAAATTCTTAAGTGTTCTGACGTTAAAAGCTTCCTATTTGCCACAAGTTGAAGGAGGGTGATTTAGCGGGTGCTACTTCACAAGCACACTTTTACGTCCGGCTGTCTCCAGATTAACGAGTCTCTGCTTCTCGCTGGGGAAGGTCATTATTAGAGAAGAGACTCTGGGTCCTGACAGAACTCACTTGGGAAATGAAACTGAGGGATTATGCTTAAAATGTACTGTCGGCTGCGTCCCCAGGAATGTTCATGGGGTGGAAAGGGGACTGGCTGAGTCATCCAGATCTGGACGTTGTGCCAAGATGCTTCTAGAACACTTGAGAAAAACAGAGGGAAGAAAATAAGAGAGTGGTCATAGCCTATAAGCGCTTCCCCTACTTCATCTCCTTTCTGGATGAATAGATTGAGTTAGAAAGGAACTTGGAATTCAAAGATTCAAGCCACAATATTGTATTAATTTTGTAATTGGAGCTACCATCCACTGAACACATACTGTGTGTACCCTGCTGAGCTGAGTGCCACCATCACCTCTGTTTTACACCTGAGGGAACCGCGGCTCAGAGACAGCGCAAGTTACCTGCTTGGGGTCATACTGCTTGAAACATAGCAGAGCCAGGATCGACCCGGGGTCTGTCTGACCCAAAGACAGCGCTATGCGCTTTTACTCGGCGTTTCTTCTCTTCTTTGCATGATGCGGGGAGGTGTCCACATGTACTGAGGGGCTTGGTCTACGCCATGTCACAGTGCTGGCATTGCGGTGATAAAAGAAAGGCCTCCAGACCCCAGGGTTTCATTCTGCTCAGGCCCTGCCATGTTGTGACCTGCCGTTGTGACAGCCACGAACCTCTGAGATTCTCAGAAAGTTCCAATTTCCTATCATTTCTTCTAATTTTTAATAAGAAGGCTTCCTGTTCTTCACCCAAATAATGCATTTTTATAGATTTCTCTTTGTCCTATTGATAATTCACAATGAAGTCCCTTTCTTTAAATCGTGTATCTTAACTTCTGGCTGGAGAACAAGACCTCTCTGAAGAGTTGCCCACGTATAGGTTTGGGACCAGAGTGCGTGTGGTGGATGAGCAAGCTACCCTCAGCCTGATCAGAGCAGGTGGCACCAAGGTAGCAAAAGGGAGCTGAGGGGCCCTAAAAAGACTGACCTGATGTCCTCCTGAGAGTCTGAAATTCCTGGCATTGGAGTCACTTGTTTGGGTGAAGGTGTCCTATCACCAATTAAAATAGATCCATGCTGTTGTTTATTGCTTCTAAGTATCTTACTTCACTGCATTGAAACAGACAGCCCGAGGACTGGGACGAGGTGGGGTGAGGGGTGGGATACAGTGTAGGTGGATTTCAGCGTAAGCAGCAGATTCAGGACAAATCAAGGCAGAGGAACCCACTGCATGTTAACAGCCAGTCGTTTAGGTCAGTGTCCAACAAGGCACTTTGGGTTGAGGTAGGTAAATATTGGAGGACCAGGATTTGCCAGGAAAAAAAAAGGTAATGATTGTCTTGCTTGCTAAGATGCTTTTAGGAAAGCTTCATGAAGAGTTTGGGTAGTTGGCGGATGACATGGTACCAAATGTTCAGGGTACAGGGCCTGAGCAAGGAGAGAAGTTCTAAGACAGGAGACCAGGGGCTGAGGACAAGCCGTGCTGGCGAGTTCCTGAAAGCGTGACAGTGACCCCTGGTCATGGCTTCTTGAATGGGCAGCCTGGGGTCTATCAAGCAAGCCCCACACAGCTTCCAGCATGAGAATGGCAGTGGGCAGAGACCACCCCCCGAGTCTGTAAGGGACAGTCAGCTTCCTGGGGCCCAGCTCCCTCCTGCTCTGCAGAGCAGGGGCAGCTGCCCCGGCCTCCCACAGTGCTGTTTCTGCTGCACGTCCCAGCACTGCCACCGGCCAATGGGCACTTCAGTGGAAAATGGGCCAAGAAGGGTCACAGGTCATGCCGTCCTCTGACATCCCCACCTGCCGTCCACCCCCTACCTGGCTCTATGCGGCCACACAACAGCTAACCCCACAGGCTCATCAGATCTGTCCTCCTTCATTCTTAAGATGTGGATGAAACACGATTCAAACCCGAAATTAGGTCCCAAGAGTGCCTTGCTGCGAAATTGGTCAGATAAGTGGCAAGTGTGGCAAATCAGCCCCGAGTGAATGTAGAACATGAGAATCACGGTGATCGTTCCTTGATGAGACAAGAGGACGAGTAGGAGGCAGGGAACCGAGTAACCCATCCCTGACCTCCCGCTGTCGAGCACTCAACACCAGTCACAGCCGCTGGGGGAGAAGAGAAGGCTTTGCCGAGCACGCCGCGCAGACAAGGACGGCCTCTCCAGCACCGCGCTGCCTGTGGTGCGGGCTCGGGGGGTGGGGGGGTGGATTACGTGGGGAGGGGACGCGTTGCACACGGGAAGGGAAGCGGCCTGCACCCCTCCTTCCAGACGCCAGGAAACGGCCTCTGCTTTCCCGGCTCTGTCCGGGACACAGCACTCTCTCCGACGTGAGCCCGGACAGTCAGCCGAACATGGCCACCCCGGTGGATGTCCGCCCCTTGGAAACCATCCAGGTTCACTGCTCACGTTTCACTGTATGGAAGTTTATTCAGAAGCATTTTCCTGAGCCCTGGTTTTGCTTTCAGAGGCTACATCTAAGGTCCAAAGGGCATGTGGCTCTCTGGGAGCCAGACACCTCGGTTGCCTTCTTCAACAGCCGGAGGGAAACCTGCAACTGCCGGCCCACTGCGGGAGGAACCACCCCGGCGGGTGGGGACCCGGGCAGCCCAATCTGTCATCTCCAGGCTCACTGCCACGTCCCCTCCACCCCACGGACACAGGCTCAGGAGATTCCAACCTCCTTTGACAGCAGCCTGAGATCGACAGGACACGTACCTGTTGCAGTGAGAGGAATTTTGCGATCACAGTCTTTCATCCTTCCATTTAGTTATTCAGCAGATCGTTATTAAACACCTGCTGTATGCTGAGAATGGGGCTGAGCACTCAGGATGCATGCTGGACTTGGGAGAGATGCCGGATTTCCTGGTCCGGGGGAAAGAAACACTGGCTGCTTAGTGTTTCACCACAATAAAGGGATATTTAAACAAGATTCTCTCCTGTGCTGGGAAAGATGGGCTCGACTGCCTAGGTGTGCCCCTTGAATAGCTCATCCTTCTATAGCTCTGCCTCCCCGTGAGATTGTTTTCATTCCCCTTAGAATTGCAGGTTTGAGGCTATTACCCCGACCACTTTCTCTGCCATAGGACGGAACGTGGACCCCAAGGAGACAGTGAGTCCAACCAAGAGTTGGCCTGAATATTCCTTTAGTAATGTCTGTGAGTCAAAAAAGTCATTACGCAGCCATTCCTCAAGGTAATGGAAGAAACAGGTAGATTATGGACACTTGAACAGCTGTGCAGGGTTTCCAGACCCCATGATGAAACTGATGGGTCCGACGCCTAGGAGGAATTACAAATATGTCACTCTGCTAATTGGGACAAGAGGAGAAACAAACAGCAAACACAGGGAAGTAACTTACATTTTCACAAGCAGACCCGAAGAAGTGCGCACCACAGTGAACTCGGGGGCTGCTTCTATCTGAGTCAGCAAAAATATTCTGTCAGAAACTTACTAAAAACAACTGTATACATTGACTGTGGTGTGTTTACTGTCGGCATTGTAAACTGGATAAACTTTGGGGGGAAAGCAGTATGACCGAGTAGACAGAGGAACAAAGATGGTCATAAATTTGGGCTTAGTAGTTTCATTCCTAAGACCTCATTCTGGGGGGAGGGTGTAGCCCAGTGGTAGAGCACGTGCTTAGCAAGCACAAGGTCCTGGGTTCAATCCCCAGTGCCTCCGTTAAAAAATAAAATAAATCTAATTATCCCCCCCTCCAAAAAAACAAATCTGAATCAAACCAAAAAAGTAATAAAGTAAAAAAAAAATAAAGATTTTATCCTGAGAAAATTATTCAGTAGAAGCAAAATTTCTATGAAGGAAAAGTATTCTCTGTAAAGTTGTCAACATGAGGGGAAAAAAGGACACATTCTGAATGTCCAATAACCAGACACTGTGGATATGCTGTGCAATAAATTAACGTGCAGTCACCGAGAGAAACAGCTGAGGAAAGCACGGGCAATGTGAAAAATGTGAGGGACCGTTATTTTTTTTTTTAAAGAAGCAGAGTTAAAAGTGATCCTGGGATGGCCACCTAGGAAAACATGAACAGTGAGTGAAAGCAGTAGGAATTGTGAGGGGATGACATGAGTAGGGTGTTTTCCAATGTCTTTTTCACATTGTTATGGCTCATTTTTGAGGAAAAAGTGCCCACAAATGAAATCTAAGGTCTCTCTGTCCAATACACGATGGTCTCGCACCATCTCATACCAGTCTCGTGAGTGAAGGGGCACGGCAGGGGCTGGGAAGTGGCTTTTAACCAAGACCTGCACCGAGGATGCTGAGGGGTGAGAGACGTGCGGGAGCAGGAGTGCGGGGAGAACGGCGGTTGCTTCTTCCCGGAACCGCGTCCGCCGGCTCCGTGTTGCACAGCACATCGCACTCAGCGGCGGGCTGCCCAGGACGCCAGCATCCTGGTGGGCATCCTCCACAGAAAGCATGGCTAAGCCCACCCAGCAGAGCCAGACTGAAAGGTTTTTAATTAGATCAAAAGGGCTGAGTGGGGTCTGGGTTTCACATGACATGTATTTTTTTCATCTACTTTCTCACTCAAATACTTTTGTTGTCAGTGTCTCTAGGATACATTCACCCTGGTTGCATTGAATATAGTATTATTTTGTTACTCTTTTTTTGTAATGTTGTATGATATAAATGTGACTGTTCATTAGACTTACAGATTCTTCCCTAGGCATTTGAGAGGAGTCGGTCAAGGTCCTTCACCTAAGCTTACACACACACACACATACACACCAGCCCCCACCTTTTTCTTAAAGCAAAGAAAGACAATGACCTGAAAGCCGCCAGGAAGCTGGACCCCCCCCCCCCCCACTTTTGTTTGTGCTCAGCCTTTTTGATCCGGACTTCCTGGGAGGAGAAACCTCCCGTGCAGGAAGCCAGAGGGCAGCCGGTTTTTGTATTTCCCTAATTTCCTGAGGAGGACCCCCTGGATCTGACCTGTTGTCTTTCCCCAAGAAACACGGGGACCCTGATGCCACTATTTTAATAAATAGATGGTTCTCAAAGCCCTTGGATGGCTTTTGATAAAGCCACCCCTCCATGAAAGGAGGGTTTTTCCCTGCACCCCCAGCCCCAGCCTCCAGGACTCCAGGTGACTTCTCCACCCAGTGCAACACTTCCCAGCCTCACCCCCTGCAGGGGTCTTGGTCTCCTCAGGACCACGTGTGAGCAGAGGAGAAACACAGTTGCGTCCTCTGAGCTGTAACCCTGTTACTCAAAAGGAACAGTTTTCCTTCTAACAGCTTTTCTCTGCTTCTTTGTTACTATTACCTGCAGAGTACAGTGAAGCTATCACAGTTGCTGTATTAATGAGGACATTGAAAATAGACTAAAAATTCGTAACCACTAAACTGACATCATCTTCTGTATTTTGCCTTCTGACTGTCACGTGAAAATCCCTAGGGTGGCGGCTTCCACGCGTCTAGCATTGGCCTGGGCATGATTTGCCCTCTGGAGTCACACCCGACTTTGAGGAGGGGCACCAGGAAGGCAGTTCCAGAATTGCTCAGCAAGATGCAAAGCGAAAGACTATCAAACCTGCTGTTTGAGGCAAACTGGCATCACATTGTACGAGCATTTCTTGACTTCCCAAATCTGGCCAACGCTGCTCTGATGGAGAAAAATCCCAGCCTTGGAAAACCATCACCCTATTCAGGACACCGTCCATTTCCTTAGCTCTGGAGTAGAGAAAATTCCAGTAGAGAATATATTTCCACTCTGTTCCTTATAAATGACCACCATCTGTTTCTTCGACAATTTTTAAGATGTGGTAATTTGTAAGCTACCATAAAATTCCAATTTAATTCATATACATCAGAATAAAAGGGCTGGAAGTGTTTAGAGGGTGCAATCTAGGCAGGGAGAAGGCGGGCACTCTGACAAGGAAGGAAATTCTGGGGTTCCAGCCCTTCCCATGCAGCGTGGCTTAGCCTGGCGTGTAGGCGCCCCTCCCAGAGTCTGGGTCACGAAGTGAGCCCGAAGACAGCCGTCACCCGGAGCATCCTGAAAAGCCTCCTTCTTTATAAAATATTTCCTTCTCAGATTTGCAGCTCCTGACCCACAGCTACGCTCCCCTGGTGACTGAGAGCTTTTACCACTTGGGCTGTTTTGTATGGAGACCAAATAAAGTGAGCAAGTGCAAGGTTTCCAGCCAGAGTCCATTGAATTTTTTTGTGCCCTCTGCTTCACCACCAGTATGAGCTGCGCTCAGACAGAAGTTCCCGTGCAGCCCGATCTACCAGGGAAGTGACAGTAAGGCTGGTCTCTGTCTGCGTGCGGGAATTCCAGGGTGGACACTGGGGCCGCTCTTGTGGAGTCAGACATTCAAAAGCCTCAGTGGCGTCTGGCAAGGCGCTTTTATTGGGCACGATTTCACCGTCAGAGTTCAGATACAGCCTTTCACATTTCCTGTGCATTTGTGCCCCTCCTTCTCCAAATATATAACTCCCTAACTCTCTGCATCCTTTATTGTCTCCTAAGGAATTGATAAGCCTCTCGCTTCTGGCACCAACTCCAAGGTCTCCTTTCTAGTTACAATATCTCTTCAGATGTGCAACAAAGCAGAATCAACCAGATCCTCTAAGGAGACGAGTCAGAGTCACTGTGAGAACAGAGGACAGCCTTTCTCAGAGCGTTGTTTATTATCATCAGTTATTAAGCACGCGTAAAAGTGCTTAACTTGGTACCTCTGCGTAAAGCAGGACTTCAAGGACAGTCAGTCCTCCGGTGAGGGGGCGCGGGGCGGGGGCGTGAGGGAAGCAGCGCATCCGCACTGGCAGACGCTGGGGAGGAAAGCCTCTCCTGCGCCTCTGGGTTCTCCGGCTGGTCTAATAATTACATTGACAGAAGACAGATTATCAGGAGAAAAACAAATTTAATTTCATATGTACGGGAACCTATACAATATGAGACTCTCTGACCAGAGCAGGCAGCTTTAATACCTTTTGGCCAAGGAAACAATAAACTTGTGAAGAATTGACGAAACAAAGGGGTTTGTCCTGTGGCGGTAAATTTGGGAAGAAGTCCCAGGGTTTGTTTACCCAGCCCCCTTGGCACTGAATTCCCGGTTTCTGGCGGGAAGGGGAGGGCAGCTTCACATGGGAGGCTCCTTTACTGCATTCAGGGGACAGGGCAGGGTCCTCTTCTGGCACGTGTGCTCTTGGGGAGGCTTATTTCACTCCCCTCCAGTTCTGCCTTTGAAGCTGAGTCGGTAAATTGCTCTATTGGACTAGTGTCTTAGTCTTGAACACGAATCAGTGCAGGTCAACAGCTGCGTCTCATTTCAGATGGCAGTGCTGAGGGTGGGCCCCCACAGCCAGTCCCACGTGGCGCGTCAGGTATTTAATCAGAGATATTTCTATGGAAGCAGAAGAAAAGCAATGGCTAATGGGCAGGGCAGACCACAAGCCCGGCTTCTGGGTCTCGAAGGCAGCGAGGCGGGACGATCTCTCGATGTCGGGCTTGCGGCATCTTCAGGTGGAGGGAAGCAGGCGGGGGCGTCCTGACAGATTTTCCTGGTTTGTGGACGGAACATCTCTGGTGGTCTTTCTGAGTGGCTCACACAGCAATAGGCATGAAGATGGCCCAAACACACGCTGTGGTGGTGAACGCGCCCACGTTTACATCCAGTGGCCCAGCTTTTAGCTTACGTGGCTTTGGGAAGAGGTGACTCAAGTTCTCAGTGATGCCAAGTCAGAAGGGTGAGGGAAAACTGGAAGCATGAAGTTTGGAGAGTTGTAGCCAAATGTCGGAGGAGTCTGGAAGAATGCAGGATCCTGTTCGGTTTACAAAGCAAAACCTCAAAGACCATGATCAGAACTAGAATCTAATATCCATAAATGTGTATTTTCACTTCTACGCAAACACAATTTTTCTCTCTACACAGAAGATGCTAGACTGGAAGCTCAGGCTAGAAGTAGGGAGCGGGGCTAGTCCAGTATGATTACCAAGCTTCCGAATAGAAGCCTTTCGCTAGTTACGACAAGAAAATTTCATGTGCTGTCCTTTGAGAAGATACAGCCACTGTTAAAGCCACATCATTAAACAAAAAAAAGTAAGCCACATCAGGATAAATAGAAGCAGGCTCACTTGCTTTCACAAACAAGTGAAGAGGCACAGCTTCCCAAACCTGCTCATGTCAGTATTCACAAAGGAGGGTGGTAAATATTGGGTGCACCCAAGACCCTAGGGGGTAGAGTTTGAAATTACCTGCTGTAAACCAGAAATTTACTTATGATTTCTCGTTTTCACTTTAGAAAGCTCTCTGTGGATTGTGCATTCTATTCCCTAATATTCTCGTTTCCATTTTAATATAACAATAATGTTGTAAATGGCCATTTGTGCGTCCCAGGCCCCTACTGGGTTTAAGTGTCTCGACTTAACAAGCAGCAAGTGGAGAATGTAGTTCGACCCACACAAAGTGCTTGGAAACCCTGTGAAGATTCGGATTCAGACTCTGTATGCCCAGGACAGGCTCCCAGATTCTGCGTATCTGAACAAACTCCCAGGTTGTTCCTGTGCAGCTGGTCCAAGAGCTGCCCTTCGAGCAGCAAGTGTGTAGACCAGCAAGCTGCACGGGGATCTCTGGCCAGCTGCTGCAGCATCTCCTGAGAACTCGCTACAAACGCAGACTCTTGGCCGCTCATTCAGATCTACTGAATCCGAAACTCCAGGGATGAGGCCCAGGAATGCGTGTTTTTAGCAAACCCTCCAAGAGGGCTTCTGTGGTACAGAGATGGCTTCAGGGTCCATGCAGATGGCTTAAAACCGAGAAATGGAATTTCCTGGACCTGATTCAGCAGCCGAGAGTCAGAGCCGAGCTTGCTGTGACCAGGGCAACAAACACGCTGTACAGTGAAGACCCAGAGGGGGTCCCCGGGAGAGGGATCTGTAGGCATCTTCCCACCGGAAGAGTCACGGCGCAGAAACAGAGTAAGTTACAAGCCGGATAAATTCACACACACATAACAGGACCCTCGGTCCCGCGAGAGTCTGTAACTTGGCGTTTTCCTTTCACCATCTCCCTCCCTCACAAAGATGAGACAGGCTTTTCCTCGAGATTTGAGGGTCCACGTTCATTTGCATCCTCAGCACTGAAGGGCTGCAAACAAATGTTCCCTGCAGAGTGAATGGCAGCACTCAGTCCTTTAGGGGCCATGGATATTTTCGTTTTTAAACAACTTCATGTTACAGTTATTGAAGAATCGACACCCCCTTGGCCAACCCAGGGAGGCTGCGTGCTCTTTGAGAAGCCAGCTTTATGAAAAAGGCCTTCCTTCCACCCACACCCTTCCCTGCCCCCACCCTCTCCTCCACCGGAAGTGTTCATTCCAGCTTCCAGAGTACCTGCTTGGTTGAAAGGTTTAAATCATTCGTTTTACATCAGAATTAATATGTGACACCAAGTAGTAGGCGTTTGTGGCAGGAAATTAATGTCTTGGGAAAATATTATCTGGTGAGGTAAATACATACCATATGGTGTGTCCTGTGTATTATCTAATGCATCTCAGGCATGTTTCCTGGGAATTGTACCTAGGTGGTAAAAAGCAATGGTTTTCCCATAAACTCTCCTGTGCCAAGGTCTTGCTTTGCACAGACGTGAAGGGTGTGCCCGGGCGAACGCCGTATTTGAATGTGGACCTCAGGGACTAGCAGACCGTGCTGACGCACAGCAGCAGAGCCAGGAAATACTCGGTTGGTTGGACCTTTTCTAATTGTTTCCTTTTTTTTTTTCTTTTTGATCAAAAGCAAAATCAAAGCTATTTTCGGTACAAATCCAAATTCTAAACAACACCCAGTAGAATTAGCCAAGCAACATTTCACCGGAAAATCACCTACAGAATTCAGTGCGCAATTTAGAATTAGTAATTTGTGTGTTAAATGGATATGCGGAGAGAGTGCCGAGGGGATGAGTCAACACTTCTGAAAGAACCTTAATTTTGGGATTTCCTGAGTGAGTGCTCCAAATTATAAGCCTACCTCCACATTAGCACATGGGTTAGAGAAGTCAGGTCACCCAGACATCGGTTGTGTGCATAATTTTAAAAAGAATAAATACCACTTAGGAAATTGCTCTGGTTCATTCTGCCAAAAGGAACACCCTTTCTGGGCACATAGCCACTAAGCAGTTGTGCCGCTTTCTTGGTGACTATGGAACCCTGAAACACGGTCTGCAGTTTTATCAAAGGATTCATTGCAGTGACTCCGGGCATAATCAGGGATAGCAGCTGTTAGAACCTAGAATGATGGCCTGGGGTTCCTTAGAAGGACGTTAGCTTTCATCTGAACATACTGTTGACCTTTCAGTTATTTATTTAAACTTGAGTCCTACCATCTTACCGTCTCTACTGCCCACAACCATCACTTCTTATTAACTCACGTCTAAGATTCGGCAACAGCCCCTGTATGTCTCCTAGGCTTCAGTCTTGCCCAGCACAGTCCATCTTCTATGCAACAGCCAGCACGAGCCTTCGAGAGCTTCTTACCCAGCTGAGGCTCCCGGGCAGGAAGGGCAACCCACTCCTGGAGCAGGTATCTACAATGGCAGCCCTCCAGGTCTCCCAAGATGGGAAGGGCTCCCACAGTCAACTCGCCACTATAGGACCTGTTGGTCCCTCGGCACCAGCTCAGGGGCTAACTGTTGGGGTCTGCGGCAGACAAGTTGGACATTCAAAGCCAGCAGTGGTGAGACAGGCCTTGGGGAGTGGGGCTTCATGCTGCTGGACTCGGTCGTAGCCTGTCTCTGCCGCCGTGGCCGTCCTGTCCTTGGGACTGTTGTGTGACTTCTGCGTGGCTGATGATGAAACGGACCAGTGTCAACTGGCCAAGTCACTGTGTCTGCTTAGTCACTCAATGCCGCCTCTGTGATGCGCTCAGGTGGGCCTGAACATGTGATGTGAACATCGTACACTCTGTGCCCACTCAGATTGTCCATCCCCACGCCCCTCTCCCAGAACTCCTAGTCTCAGTCTCCCCTTCCTTTCCCTTCTGGGCCACTGCCTGGTAGCCTGTCTGTTTTTGCATCTCAGGCAATGTGAGGGTCAATGCTTTGCCCGTTAGGAAAACTTCCCCTTCCTCCTGCCTTTCAGTCACCCGCGAATGTGGCCTTAATGCAGCCCCCATCCGTTTTCGGCTTGCACGCACATACAGAGCCAACCTATCTGCACATCAACCTTGACTTTTCACGTCCTTAGGGATGGACTGGGTGCACTGGTGAGACCACAGCTGGTGAAGGGGGCTGGCGCAACCTGCTAACGCAGCTGACCTGTGCCCTCTGGTTCTGTTCGGACTCGGCCTTTGCGGCCCTGCTTCCATCTTGTAATGGGCTTTCTGGGCTTATTGACTTTAGGACGTGGAGGGTCCCAGAGAACTCAGCTCGTAACAGCAAGTTCTGGATTCACGGTCACTTGGTGCTCCATTGTCCAGCACTCCAACTCCAGCTGGGCTAGCGACACACCGGGTTTTAGTTTTTTAAGGACCCTCCATACTGTTCTCCATAGTGTCTGCACTAATTTGCACTCCTGCCCACAGGGTGTGCGGGCCCCCTCCTCCCCACGCCCTCTCCAGCATTTATTAGCTGTAGACTTTTTAACAACAGCCATCCTGACTGCTGCTAGGTGCTACCTCTTTGTAATTTTCATTTGAATTTCTCTAATGATTAGTGGTGTTGAGCATTTTTTCACGTGCCGATTGGCCACCTGGATGTCTTCTTTGGAGAAATGTTTCTTTAGGTCTTCTGCCTGTGTTTTGATTGGGTAATTTGTTTTTTTGTTACCAAGTTGTATGAGCTGTTTGCCTCCCACTTTAAAAAAGGAGATACATGAATGACAAACAACATAAAGATATGCTTAACATCAGTTAGCATTGGAAAATGCAAATTAAAACCACGATAACATACCACTACAAATGCACTGGAATATAGCAAACGAGAAAGACTGACAATACCGTCGGTTGCTAAGGATCTAAACCCTAGAATGTTCATATATTGCTGGTGAAAGGCAAAATGGTCCAACCGATCTGGCAACCACCTTGGCAGTTTCTGATACAGTTAAACATGTACTTAACATACAGTTCAATAATTCTCTTCCCATGTATTTACCCAAGATAATAGGAAATATATGTTCCTACTTGTAAATTAGTGTTCACAGCAGTGTTATTTAGACTGGCCCCAGAGTGGAATCAGTCTCCATCTGAGCACATCCGTGGAGTCACACAATGGAATAACCACTTAGCGATAGTAGGGAAGGACCTGCTGATCTGTGCAACAGCATAGAGAAATCGCCAAAGGATCGTGCTACATGAAAAGGGCCAGAGATCAAAGGTTGCGTAATTCTATTTGTATAAAATTCTAGAAAAGGCAAAACTATAGTAGTAGGTCAGTGGCTTCTAAAACCTGGAGATGAGGATGAAGACGGATGGAAAGTGAGCACGAGGGAGCTTTGTCTGGGTGATGGAAATGTTCTGTGTCCCATCACAGAAGAGGCAGTTACACAACCCTACACATTCGTCAGAACTCATTGAATTTTACACTCACAGTTGGCGAACTTCACTGCATATAAATCATAGCTCAACAGGCTGATTTTACAAATTAAGAGAAGATACAGTAATAGCAGGGACATAAAATGCACCTGGAATAAGATTAAGAATAACCGACACTTATTTAAAGGACCATTTTGATTCTAAGATTCCTAATTGCTATCCTGAAAATGGTAACCTGGCCATTTAGAAAATGTGCTGTTCTTGGTTGTGAGCTGGAATAGGAATTCCACTCTGCATAAAGTGAGCACCATTTGAAATCAGAACAATATAATTACAATGGACAGGAGACAGTGACGTTCACTGAACTGTCTCTCATATTGACCCATCCTACGAGCAACTCGGTGAAGCAATTTAGGGAGATAGTCCTTAAAATCCTGTGTAAATTAGCAGTTCTTCACTGAGCTATCTTAATCCATGGTGAGATTTCAGAGTATTATGAGGCTGTGGAATACAGTGCAATCTTCAATTATTTTTTTCCTAAATGTAATTTCTCTCAGTAGGGCATTTAATGAGCATTGGCAACAAGCTCAAGGTTGCATTTCTTGGCATGGACAGTGACATAAGCTATTCTGTGGTGCCACCAGCCCCCCTCGTCCACCTCCACCAGACAATGGGACGCACCACTGAGCTGGAAGGAGAAGTGACCTGTGGGTCGAAGTCAAGAGCTCTGACAGGGGGTGACTCTGCACCTTTATTCTTTAAGCAATATTCTTCTTTTATATTTTCACGTGAGAAACATACAAGGGTTAATAGCTTTTAGCTGTGACCTTCTCTGCAGCCTATCAGAGATTAAGGCATTTGAGTCAATTGTACGTTTTTATGAGATTCAAGTATATTAAAGAATGAAGGTATGCCAAAATAAATCTCTCAATATTGTAATAAATATAATGTTAGGAATTGAGACCTTACTATGAGTTAATAGTAGCTCGTCCGTCTGGTCCGTGCGTCTGTGTGACTGCATGTTTACCTCATTTGGAGATGTCAAAAATTTACACTGAAGCGTCCAAAGCCCACACTCTCGACCATCATGGTAGAGGTTCAACCTTAACAAGTGGCCAATTATTAAACATTTGTTACCCACAAAATTAGCAGTTGTGTGTGTTTCTGCCTAACGGAATGCTGAGCTGGACTCCAGCTGTGTTCATCCGAGTCCCCACACACGGGATGTGCTTGTCCCTACTGCCGCTCAAGAAAACACAGCAACTTCTCATCTGAATTTGGCAAATCCAGTATTTATTATACCTGAGTGCTTTTGGCTCCAGGGCAAAGACATTTTAAAGACATTTTAAAATTCATGTCTCCTTTGTGAGGAGGTAGGAGACACAGCAAAGGTGATGAGGGCTCAACAAACAGGAAAACTTCCCAATGATGAGAGCTGTCAAACAAGGCTGACGGCCACTGAGGACAGTGACGGGGGGCTGTTGGGTGCAGGGGGGCTTTGACCCGAGAGGCACCCTCAGAGGAGGGACCTGCCAATGCAGAACATCTCCCCAGGTTTGCTCCCTCCCGGCAATGCAGCCAGGACAGGAGCTGGGCATCCCCGCTGGGCCAGGGTGTCATAACTTGGCTCTGCTGGCCGCTGTACTGGGGATGCTCTGGGTTTTATTCCACATGCTGACATTTAGAGACCAAAAGCAGGGGAATTCTACTGAAAAACAGGGAGGTTCCTTTTGTTCTACTTGAAAAAAAAATTGCCATTGAGAAAAGATTTTGGGAGAAATAATACAATGTCTTTAAGAAGCCTGTGTTGAATCCTGAAACTCCATAGCCGAGTCTCGTAAAGACAAATGACTTTCTTGCCGCCAATGGCCCACTAACCCAGCCGGATTTCCTTCTACTGGGCAGAACCCTGGAGTTCTTTAGATGTTCAGCACTGGGATTTCAGAGCGCTGAATTTGCTGGAAATTGACTCTGGAGGATAATCTGATCAGGACCGCCTCCCTCATCTGCACTTTCGCAGTTCACGGTGCTTACCTGTGTTCACCTTGATGACAGAGCCGCCCAAAGGACTGCTCTCAAAGGTGGCCAAATTGCACGGCTCTGACTTAAACTGGAAGCCAGGGCTGCAGCCCACATCCCACACACCAGCTCAGCTGGCTCATCCCGACTTGTAGGACCCCCAGGACGAGCAATGCCTGAGAAATAAAACCTACCCCGCCTCGAGGCCGCACAGAACGAGATGGAGTAATTACCTCCTTCCTTCCAGGCCGCGTTCACATACAGCGCCCCCAACCCCCGAGCTGGGCAAGGAGAATGTCCCATTTGCTGTGAAATCTGATTTTGTTGCAGAAAAACATATTACAGCTCGGTTGTGACAACAACCTGGATCCAGGGGAGAGACCAGACAGTACTCAGAGAGTTGAAGAACTGAGGTTTATTATGCCAGGGGGCCCACAAGAGTTAATACTTCAAACACTGGACCCCGTCTGTAGGTTTACACAGGTTTTTATAGGATGCCAGTTTACACTTTGCAGCATCTTATGCAAATAAGGTATAACAAAAGTTGACTAATTAGGAACAAGCTTTGTATAAATGGACCGATCAGGAGGGAGAGAAATGACCAATCAGGAGGGAGCTCAGGGAACCAATAGAATTTTAGGGGTCAGTTCCACTTTCCTAGAAGTAAGCCGATTCAAAAGCAAAAAGTGAGACAGAGCCTCTGGGCCGGGGAACCGGATGGTGCTGGCAGGAGAGTAGTGTTCCTGCCTGGGGGTCCTGCTGGTCTTTTTATGGGGCTTCCCGCCTCAGTTTCACTGAATACAGATCGTCATGCTCATTCAGCTCAGTGGGTCTTACTTTCCCAAAAGCCATTTACATGGGGGAACTAGTGTTTGTCCCTCCCTTACCCGCATCCACAGAGCATTCAGTGATAAGGACTGAGTTAGATGTCATTTCTTGGGTTTTCCTTTGATGTTTCCAAAGGGAGGAGAGATTCTCTGCATCCCTCTGCGTGTTCCCTGACAGTGCGGTGAGCCCTGGCACAGCTGGGATGGGAGTGTCCTGTTTGCAACCCACTAATCACTCACTGACTGGCCAGACTTCTGCTGTGTCTCAGCCAGGAGGCGTGTGGTTCACCCCTCCAGAATGCCATTCTGTTTCCTGGCTGTCCTGGATCTCTGGAGTCAGGGTCAGATTAAGGTGCCCATCCCCACCTCCCTGGTCCACCCCCATCACAGGCTGATAGGTCGTCACTTTCTGCTCTGTAGTTTTTTCACTGGCTCATAGACCCTGAACAGAAGCACCGCCTGAGAGCCTCCTCCCAGCAGAAGTGACCAAGGGCTGGCCAGCAGGGCCGTGCGCCCTGCGCCTCCTCCCCCAGGAGGTCTGCCTGGCTCTGCTCGGCCTATGTCATCTTTCCTCACTCTCCTTGCTGGCCAGACAGCCCCAAGGCACATGCAAGGTGCCTCCATTTTCCTGCATCACTTTACTCTTCCGCTGTCAGGCTTTGGAATCCTAATTTCTGGTTCTCTGGATTGACTCCCATTTGCATTATATTATTCAGTCTCTTCTCCTTCAAGTTTTCCCCTAATACAGTTCATGCTAAAGGCTGCTGTTTAAATCTTTATTGCAGGAGAATTTCTAGGGGGTTGGCAATTAGAAGAAGGAACTATGGGAAATTCCTTCCCCTGTTCCCAGTCAGCTCAGAGCTCTTGAGAGGAGAAAACAGCAAATATCATCGCTGATGCCAGCCATGCTCTTACCATAAAGGCCAAGAGGCAGAAATGGTTTCTTTGTGTCAGTGCATGTGTGTATTTTAGTTGGTAAAGGAACACCCTACTTTTGTGTGTATGTGGCTGGCCTGGACAGGAGGATGCAGCTGAGAGGATGTTCTGTGGTGTCACACCAGTATATATATATATGTATGTATGTGTGTATATATATAAAATAGATAAACAACAAGGGAACTACATTCAATTTCTTGTAATAGCCTATAGTGGAAAATAAACTGAAAAGAAAGTAGATAATGTATGTATCGCTGTACACTTGAAACCAACATTATAAATTAACTACACTTCGATAAAAAATAAAATTAATAAAAAAAATTTTTTAAAACCTCACCACATCTTTTTTTCACATCCAGATCACATTAAAGACCCATTTACTTTATTTCAAAAAAAGTGCATCTGATTCAGTCCGGAGTCTCTGGCTATCACGGGCATCCGTACTTGACTGAGCCCCATAACTCTAGCCTCTGCCTAGTCATCACACATTTATGAATATTTTGAACCATGATTTTTACTTTTTAACCTGGAGCCCTTCAACTTTCCTAAAGGGAGAAATCCAGATGATACCATCAGACCTTATGCTATCATATTAGCTATAAAAAAAATAACAATAGGAGGTAAGTATAAATGGAATAACACCAGCCAGGTGAGATAATTAAACCCGTCTTAATCCCTTCATACTGAGAGAGGAATGTCAGCCTGATTTTCTTCTTCTTTCTTTATATTTTTTTTTTCACTGTGTAAGCTTCAGCTCTTATTTCATTTCAAACAGCTCTCCCCATCAGGGCTTGTTTTACAGATGTGAATTCACAGAATGAATTAGGTTTTGCTCACGGCATTTGGTTTAGTGATAATCTGCTTCTCAGAGGAGGGGAAATGAAAAGGAGAAAAAAATTAGCAAAGAGCATCTACCTTACAATGAAATCTAAAGCTACTGAGAGAAAAGCACTTCCTGACTGAGGCAGGTCTCTGATGGCCACATCTGACATGATCAATGAACCCGACTGCAAAGGGGGAGGAAAAATCATTGTCAGAACTCGCTGGATGTGTAAAAGTGAAGTGAAAGTCATTCTTTAATGTGGACAAGGTGTAGATGGATAAAATGCTGTCATTAAGGGAGGCCAATAGGTGACACCCCCAAAGAGGTGAGATCCCGGTCATGGGACACTGTGGAAGACCTGCAGTGAAGAAAGAAGCTCCGGAGCTCCAGGTGGGCAACACTTCCTTTCTCTTTAGTGACCCTGTGGAGTCATGGACGGAGATACTAAAATGACAACCCATTGTCCTGAGCCTGGGCTCCCTCACCTGGAGGCAGTCTGTTTCCTCACTTGGAGAATGAGACGAGGTAGACCTGCCCCAGCTGTCTTAGAAGATGGCACCAGCCTCCGAGGAGATGGAGGAGCTGAGTCAGCTTCACAGAGGCTGCAGGTAGAGAGTGTTCAGATGCCTGAAGGTGCAGTCAAGCGACTCTGACTTTCCATTGCCTGGGCTGTCTTTTGTGGAAGACTCTCTAAGGGCAGAAAGTAGAGGATGGAGAACTGTGCTCTATGGGAGGGTAGCAGAAGGGTGGGGAAAGAGATTTCTGGTTTGTTTCGGTTCTCACCAATTGCAGAACACTTCAACAGACTCGGCTGCTGTCTTTTAAGTGAAAAGTTCAAAGAGAAGCAGCTAGAGTCATTTTTTGAAGCGGACATCTGGTGACATTATTCCTCTGTTTAAAATCTCACAGTGGGTACTAACTACTATAAACTATAAAAGAGATAAACAAGGTCCTACTGCAGATCACAGGGAACTATATTCAATATCTCGTAATGACCTACAGTGAAAAAGAATATGAAAAGGAATATATTTTCACTGATATATATATATATATATATATACACACACACAGATATAACTGAACCACTATGCTATACACCAGAAACTAACACAACATTGCAAAATGACTAAATTTCAATTTAAAATAATAATAAAATCTCATGGTGCTTCCTCAACATCTTCCAGGAGAAAGATCCCAATGCCTGAGAATGGCCTGAAAGCCACAAAGTGGAAATCCTACTTTGGTTAGACGATTAAGTGAGAAACTAGTACCATTGGCCACGAATCCATGGTCACAATAGCAAGAAGAATGAAAAATGAAAGAATATTGGTAATTCTGCCTGGAGCCTAATTTGACTTTCTTAGAGGTGCTGAAGAGTCTTTGGAACTCAAATGAGAAACCTCTTTGATTAATTAAAAGGATTGAAAGAGAATTTAAAAGAGGCTTCCTCAGGGGCGGCTCAGTGTTGTTTGACACCAAATCACTCGAACACCATCGGGCACCTGTACTGCGGGTCTGGGTCTCTCCCTTGGCCCAAGGAACATCATATTATGTCATCCGTATGTTCTGACCCTTCTTCTACAGAAGCTGACCAATTCTGAGTTCCAGCCCATTAGGAGACTAAAACTAATTTGATAAACTCATTTAAATGGAGATGTTAATGGAGGGTAATGACTAAATTGGTGGTGAGGAAACCCCAAGGGGATCATCCTGAGTGTATGAATCAAGTCCCAGCCCAGAAAGGAACATTGCCCAGAGGCACCTTGGCAGCCACGGAGGAGGGACTCTGCATGGTTTTCTCCTCTCGGTGGGGAAGACGGGGAGATTCTCAGAAACACAAGCCGAGCCCTGGGGAGCAGGAACCAGCAGACCCCTGAGAACTGCACGTGGGAAATCCCTGGGTTGCCTCCTCATTGGCTATTTTTGCATTATTCTCTCCCCTCGTTGTTTCTCCTGGTGGCTAACAGACATTCAAACAAACAAACAGACAAATTTGTAAATGTTCATGCTTCTTATTCAGCACCTAAGTCACCCCTAAAGGTAGTAAAACATGGACACCTGGCAGGCGAGTCATGAGGTGGGGAGGGGTGGGAGTCCAGTGGCCCTGACCACCCCCTGGAGTTTCACCTTCCCCTGCGGGCTGGATCTGCCTCCCTTCCTTAGGCACAAGCATGAACCTGCCTTTTGCCTTTCCTTTATTCAGCTGGAAAAAGCCTGGACTATACTAAGAAAGGGAAGAGGAAAATTAATATTTGTAATGTATGAACACAATTTACAAAATCTAAAAACACAACACTGAAAATGTATGAAATGGGGAGACACAACCTTCTAGAAAGATCTATCAGAATTGGGCAGGAAGCGGGGGAGGTGATAGTCACCCCAAATGAGTGTGTGTATTTACACAAGAACAATAACAAAATCCTTGAGAATGCCGCTAAATCCGCAAAGGACTAGCTTCACTGCCTCACATCTGGGACAAGAAAATGGCACTTCGAATAACAAGACAAAACAAAAAAAACAAAACAAAAAAACAATAACAACAAAACCAAACAAATTAGAAACAAACACAGAGATTCATATACAACTGGACCTCTGAAAACCTAGTCAATATAAACGGGGCGTGGGGGGCGGGGCTGCCTCTCCCACGTGGCCCTGGACCACCCCTCCCATCAGTGTGTGCTTTGCCCTTTCTCAGCTCAGCTCCCTGTCTTTTCCCTACCAGTGACTCACCAGTCACTTTTGTCTGTTCATTCAGCACAGATATGTGGCAGTCTCTTTGCTTAGCACTCTGCCCTGAGGATGTGTTGGTTGAAAAGACTAGTGTTTCCTGCCCTTCTGGAGAGAAGGCAGACACTACACAGCCAATTACACAGAAATGTGATCGCTAGTCGTTTACCCGGCCAGTAATTGTATATTAGGCACCTACTGTCCTAAGTGCTCCACTTGGTCCTGTAAATGCAACAGGTGACAAAAATAGCATATTCTGTGCCTTCATGAAACTTAAGTTCTAATCAAATATAATACAAGGAAACATAAAGCTGCAGAGCTGCAAGGGTGCGGCTGTATGACAGTAAATAACCAAATATATTTACATGAATCTAGAATTGGAAAAACTAGAGATCACAGAAAGGCTTCCTTGAGGAAGTGACTTGGGCTGAGAATCTGGAAGAGTCGTGTCAAAGAGGGAAGGTCGTTCTGGTTAGAAGAGACAGTTTGTGCAAAGTCCCGACAGGAAGCAACATGGCGGACAGGAAGCCTGGGTGGTGGGAGGGAAGGAAGAGAATTGGACGCATCCACAGGGTTTTTAGGAGGTAAACCTCCAAAGAACTTGGTGATCTGGGCTGGATACAAAAATGCAAAAGATGACTTAAGTTCCTAGTTTCCACGACTAGGAGAGAGCTGATGTCGTTCACACAGATAACAACACTGGAAGAATAGGGGGTCGGATAGAGACCCGGATATTAAACTTCACATCTCACTTTCTGGATTTGGCAATTGACATAGGGCAGACTAGAAGAGGTGTGGCTTTGGGAGTTTGGAGATTGACATCCATCTTTGAAAACATTGACTTTGAAGGGCCCGTCAAGTACCCCAGAGCAATTTCAGGTAGAAAGCTGGGCGCACAGGTCTGCAATCTGCAGGGGAATGGCTTCACCGTGGTACCCTGGCCACCTTGCACACATCCACCCAGGCAAAGGCACACAGGCGAGGCCAGAGCTAATCTGATTTTTTGCAGGAAGGCCTGCGACCCTCTGAGAAGTCAAGAGCAAATGTGCGTTGGCATGGACGGGGCAGGACTTCCGAGGTGTGGGGGCAAGGACCCGCGCAGCGCTGGAAGCGGAGTGGGCTTCCAGAAGGATGAGGATTCCATCTTCCAAGAATGTGGTCCCTGGAGTGACCGTGGGTCAGAGAGCACCATTCCTTTATGGGGGCCACAAGCAATAAGAATCTTCAGAGGTAAACCACATGTCATCTTCAGTAAAGAGAAGCTATTCCTGATGGTGTCATCTGCCTTCTGCTGACGTCACGGGGAATAGATGGGTTGTTCACAGATGTGTGCGTGTGATGGCTCCCTGACCAAGAGGGAGCACGTCTGCCATCACTCCCCCCAAGCCCCTCCCCCTTCTGAGGACGCCCTGGAGCCCCCAGGCTTGTTCACTCAGGCAGGGTTACCTTCACGGGGCACGGCCCCCTTGCCTGGGCAGCCCACAGCTTCTCCCAGCTACCATTCTCATTCCCTGCTCCAGCACTGTGGCATTCACTCCCGTGGGCCAGTGCGGGAAGGACGGGGGCCGACTTCACATGTAGACGGACATTCCTGTCAGGAGACACCAACGGCTCAGAGTGCTCCCGAAATAAAACTTCACTTTGATTCTGACACAGGAAAGTGAGGCAAGGACCACATCCTCACAAGCTCCCCTGGTAGCTCAGGGCCACCCGAGCAGAACACGCAGCTGATGCTTACGCAGGTGATGTGGTTTCTGCAAAACAGGGTCAGGCTTCTCTTTAAAGTTGCCCACTGGAACGTCATTGGTTTTATACATTTGCTTCTGTTATATCTGCAGATTTTTTGAGGCATAAGTATTTTAATATTTGTACACATTTCAATAACATTACACATCAACACCGGAATCTATTGATGATTCTTCTGGAAGGAGGGTCTTTTTGTCCGTCACTCTATGTTGAGAAATAGTGACACAAAGAAGCACAGCAACACAGAAGTCTCAGCTGAAGCCCAATGACAGCCGCTGCCCGGGGCCACGCCTGGCGGGCCCTCCACGTTTGCCCATGAGGCTGGAGGATGAGATCATAGGTCTTGGAGTCTTTGCTCCCAATGCCTGGGAAAGAAGAATTCAATTTTGCAAATATTGTCTTGTTCATGCTCTGCTTTTGCTTACTAAAGAAGGGGGTGGGAGGAGGGAAGGAAGAGGTACTTTCATCCACGTCTGGGGGTACCCTGGGGACCATACGTATGGAATTACACCGTCTCTTACAAGCACTTTGAGTTTGCTCTGCCGGCAATTCAAGGTTGGCAGGATGCAAGATACCCTATCCTATCAAGATGGCCTCCACTCAAAGTGCTTGGAAAAGCCACTTGTAATCTTAAAACAAAAGCCACCTTCCCTCTTCAGGAACAGTCAGCAGTTTAATTATGCTAAGTACTTCTCACCCCAGGAGGCTTCAGGTCGCTGTGTTAAACAACAGAACAGCATTCCTTTAAGGCTTAAGGCTAGACATTTAGAAGCTGGTGAGTGTCTCACATCAGAAAGCCTGCAGTCCTGCAGGTAATTTCCAAGGATTGTATTTTACAAACTCACTTTCCAATTCAAGCAAAGAGAAGCCCTAATACCCTCGCTCTTCACAAATGATCCTTGGCCTCGCTAAGGTTTCTCAGACAAATATGGGGGAGACTTTTAGAACCCACAAAGACAAACATTTGGCTGAACATGTAAATGCAATTGTTCGAGCTGTAAATTAAATGCAATTATGTACAGAGAGTAGTATCTTAAGCCTCATGCTAATTATACTTGTGAGTTTCAACTCATTAAACTCGGATAATGCTCAGAAAGAAGGAGTCTGGCAGCCGCCAGTCATGCATCCCACCGGCCGGTCCCCTTTGCGGCTTTTGTCCCCGGAGTTCTGCATGTTGGCAAAACCACTTGACATCCAAAGAGAGTAAGAAAAAGAGAGGGAGACATCCAGAGCTCATGTGCATCCCACAAAGGCATTGAAAAAATGTGGCTTCGGGGTACAAAGGAGCAGAGAGGCCTTCGGAGGGGAAATGCTACTCCTGGGAGGTGATGAATCTTTCCTCACATTCAACCATCCCTGTCCCTGGGGCAAGGGTCCAGAGCCAGACAGATTCCTCGCGCCTCTCCTTGGGGGGGCTGTTCCTCTCCAGGCTGGAGCTCGTCGCAGGAAGCAGAGCCCACGCATCACCACGTCGGTCGCTGGGGCCTCATCTCTTTCAGCGTTGCTGCTCTTTTTTGCTGTTTACTCTCACCCCGACTTTGACCCCTTGGTGACCAAGTGATCTGATAAGTGCATTCCTGGGAAGGGGATGACAATCTGCAAACCAAGTCAGGGATGTTTGCATTTTTTAAAGGCCTCATGGGGAGCACGACTTCAGCAGGGAGAACAAATTGCTGATGCTGAAATTTCAGGCATTAATCTAGGAGACATGCGGAGAGAAGCAGCCTTTCCTATAACCTCCAAACCTCAGGCTTTGGGTCGTTCTGGCCACCAGGCTGGCCCCAATCCCAGGCATTAGATTTGTTCAAAAGATGCTGATTCTAAAAACCAGGCATTGTAGTAGGTTCCTGACCTGGGGAAGATCTTATATGAGAGGGAGAGAAAGAGATGTGTGTGTCTTGAAGGGCAGAAAGATCTGAGAGTTCAAATTTGCTTTTAGCCAATGAATTTTGTTATATCCTGTATGTCTGAGATAATCCCAGACATTTCTTACTGTGTTTTGAAGACTTGGCACTGTGCCCCTGTATCAGTTATCTCCTGCTGCATAACAAGCCACCCCAAACCACAGTGGATGAGAACAACCCCTTAATTAGCTCATTATTCTGCTGAGCCATCCTTGTGCGGCCCCGGCGGTCTCTGCTGGGCTCTGTCATGTGTCTGCACTCAGTGCACTGGTGGGAGGCTGGCTTGTCCCAGTGGCCTCACCCACACAGCTGGCGGCTGGCTGGATGTTGACTGGGGTGAAGCGGGGGACTGGGTCACATGCCTCTCCCTGCCCGTCAGGCAGAGGCAGGGCCCATGGGCAGCTGAGGGCCAAGCCCAACGTGCAGACACTTGTCCAACATCTGCTTGCATCAGCTTCTCTGCCCACCCCCCCGGCCGAGCCAACACACGGCCCAGCCCCACCCATCGTCAGAGTCGAAGGCACCAGAGTCGAAGGCACCTGTGAATTTCTACTCATTGAACTCAGATAACTCTTGAAGGAAGGAATCTGGCAGTGGCAAGAGGGACCATTACTGGAAAAATCAACCCAAGCTACATATTATACATACTTTTAAAAAAAATAAAGCAGTTTTACATACGTAAATTCTTTTCATACCCTTTTTCATTACAGGTTATTACAAGATATTGAATATACATGGTTTTAAACAAAGAAACAAAAACCAGGTGTCCTGCCCTTTAAAGCAGGGCTTCCCAGACCTCTGAGTTCTGCAGACCTAGTAACATTTAAGAAAGAATGAGGGTACTCCCTTTATTCCTGATGCGTAGGATTGTTGAGATTTTTATTTTGTACACTAAAAATATGAAATTAAAAAAGGTCATCATCATCTACCATCGCCATTATTTTGGTAAAAGAAGTCATTTCAATACCAAAGTAGGAGCAAGGCGTCATTTCAGAAGACAGTCGTCCTCTAAATAGAACGCATTAGGTTTTACGAGAAGCTATCCACACTGCCTTCGTTTTTCTCGTTTCGTTGAAGACCACTGGAAACGTCAATCAGAACAGCTGCAGTCAGGTGACCGGCATCCCGGAGCCACCGCTGGAGACAGCTGGCAGGAGAGGGCATGGTCCGCTGCTGCGCGGTCGCTGAGTGCATGTGGAGTGTGCCCGGGAACACTGTCTCCACGCTTCAAGGACGGGGCGGAGGCGAAGACCGCCATTTCCCTCGAGACGTCTGTGGCCCAGCCTGGAAGTAAAGACAAGGCATTAATACGAATGGTCAGAAGTTGGGAAGATGGAAATTCCGAGTGCAGGAAAGCACTGCACGACTGACAGCGGCGAGGCGGGAGTGATGACGGTGGTACCAGCTCAAAGGCAAGAGGGAAGGGCCACATTGTTAACGCATTTTCTGTTTAAATTCCGAATTCCGGCTTCCACGGAAGCTTCTAGAAGGGCCCTGAAGACAATTTTCTTGCCTGTCTACCGTGTTCTGTCTTGTCTGTTTGGGTCGCAGCTCTGCTGGGCAGGATCGCGTCGTCTCACGCGTAAGCCGTGAGTGGCTGTGGTCTGGGCTGCGCTGGTTGCCCCCCTTGCTGTGGTCCACCAGCCACATCTCATTTTCACCTCTCAGGATGTGCTGATGACCCTGACAGGGAGGAGAAAATGGGGTCTCCAACTCCGTTGCTTTCTAAGCTTCTTGGAACCTCTTTGCAGAAGAGATGCCCACGGAGACGGTGCATCCAGCCTGGGGACGCTGCCTTTCTTCCTCCTTCTCATAACAGTCTTCATTTTGTCTAGTGATGGAGAGATTAGGTGAGCCTAGAATGGGTTTACTTGGGAGGTTTTTCCTAATTTCATGCCTGTGTTCCTGCTGCTCAGCACAGCAGAGGGGGGTGGCTCTCACTTGAAGATAAGCCCACCAGAAACTGAGAAGAAACCACGGCCAGAATGTAATCACTTAATCATTATTTAGCATCATCCACCATTCAAATAGGATGCCTTCCATAGGTTCTAGAAGGGCCACCTTTGGGGAGAAACCTAATTTTAGAACGACTGTAAAGGAAAAACACTCAGTGCAGAAATAAAACTCAGGTCCCTTTATTTCAGTCCTTTTCATAAATATCAGTCCCTCTCAAGTCCTGTCTCTTGGCCAAAAGAACAACACATTCACTATTCCTAAGCGAATGGTTCTTTCCTACCCAGAATGCTTTTTTTTTTTTTTTTAATTGAAGTACAGTCAGTTACAATGCATCAATCTCTGGTGTGCAGCACAGTGTCCCAGCCATGCATATATATACATATATTCATTTTCATATTCTTTTTCATTAAAGGTTATTGAATATAGTTCCCTGTACTGTACAGAAGAAATCTGCAGTTTTTAAATCTATTTTTATATACAGTGGCTAACGTTTGCAAATCTCAAACCCACAATGGTTTTGATGGCAGCACCTCGGATTTGTGGGTTTAGAAAGATCTCGTGAGTTCCAAGTTGTGCTTCCCTCATTTTCTTCACTGGTAGAAAAACACGCTCATTTGCACTGAAATGATCTAGTCCAAGTTGGGCACTTTTCAGACTAGTAAACTGAGATCCTAAAATAGATGCAAGGAGCAGAGTCATTGTTACGTTGTTGCATAATTCTCTGAAATCTCCTCCCCAGGCTAGGTTCTGCCTGAGGAAAAGGCCCTGGTGGAAGTGATGGGATGTGTGGCCACTTGTTCTGAAAGCCTCAGAAAACACTCCCCCAGAACAGAGCCCTTCCGTCCATAAACAACTGCTTTTTGTTTACCTCTTCTGGTCCATTCACGCAGAAAAAAGTTTTTTTTTTTTTCCAGCATCACAGGTCATCAAAGCCTGACTCCTGGGAACACCATTTCAATTCGTAAAGTCAGGTTTCTATCAGGAAGAGAGTCATGGATTTAAGCAAAAGATTACCCAGTCATTTGAAAACCTAATCAAAGCAGTTTCCCTTCCGAAGTGCTTTGTTCCAAGTGACTTTCCTTCAACCTGGGACATCCATCACCCCCACCTGTCTGGCTCTTTTAAATCATTACCCTATGCCATTTTCAGATAAGCAGAAGATATGCAAGCTAAAGGCTTGAGTTAAACATCAAAAGATCCTGCCTCCCCGTCAGCCGTTAGCAGGAATGCAGTGGACACTAATGATGGCCTCTGTGGCTCTCTGGAAGTGATGAGCTTTCTGTAGAGGTCCCCATGCTCACAGGGTACAGGTGAGCCTCCCCTCCCATGGTTACCAACCCTCTCCCATCACTGGGCCCCTCCAGGGCTCACATCACACTTCAGCTACAGCCCTTTGAAAACCATTCGTAATTCCTTCTCAGCATGAACACATTTTTCAGTGTGGATATGTGATCAGAATCCAAATTTCTTGTTAACAGACCGTTTTCGTAGTGGTGACCAAGTGAAAATGTCACTCTCGATTCTGGAATGAGCGTCCAGCTTTCCCACTGTTGTCTATAATTATTGCAGCAAAACTTGGGTACACAGAAAGCCATTTTTTATGCTTTGTTAGTAGAAAAAGAATTTATTGAATAAGTAAAATTGGGCAAGCACATTCTTGTCAGCAAAAAAATACATGTCTCACTCAGCAAGACACTCAGAGTCACAGGCAGAGTAAAGAGGAAGGAATAGCAGAGTTTGCGCGCTTCGCAAAGAGGAACCGCCGTGGGGTTGGGGAGGGAATTTGTGCAGTGGGCACAGAGTGGAGTCATGGGGGGCACGTGTGAACTGTGAGACTTTAGGACCCACTGAGTCTGCCTGCGAGAAGGCAGGTTGGCCTGCTACCTCTCAAGTGGTCCTTGAGGGCGTGTTTGCCCCTCTTGGAAATAAACCAAATCTCTGAAGACGTTCCGTGAGTCAGCTATCTGTCTGATGAGCCTCTGAGTGAGGGACAGCAAAGCTCACTCCCAGGAAGCCTCCAGAGATGGCCTGAATCCACGAAAAGCCAGAGAGGGCAGCTGCTACCTGGCTGGCTCTTGTCCCTTCCCTTCCTTCACATAGAGGCTCGGAGCTTGCCTCGCCTGAGAAGGCGTCGGCAGTGTGACCCATCCTTGGATTTTTTTTTAAAATTTTTAACTCTTTATTGAGATATAGTTGGTGTACCATTTTATACAACTTATGTGTACAACATAGTAGTTCATGATATTTAAAGGTTATACTTTATTTATAGTTACTAGAAAATACTGGCTCTAGTCTCTGTGTTGTACCATATATCCTCGTGGCTTATTTTATAATAATAGTTCATACCTCTCAGTTCCCTGCCCATCTTGGCTTTTGACCCAAAAGACTCATCGCTCTCTCAACCCATCTCTCATGTCAAACTGAGCAAAGAAATAAAATAGCAAACCCAGCTGCACCAAAGAATAAATGCCTGACAAGTGGTTTAACCCTCAGGTGTATTTCTGATCTCAGAAGAGCCTCTCGGGACGCTGGCCACGTTCCTGGCTAGTGAGGGGGTCTGTACTGGCAGCAACAACTCAGTTAGAGCAATGATGGTTTCCGCCGCCTGTAACCGCCAAGCCTGGAGAGGAAGGGGGTACCTGGTCCCACAGCCGGTGGGCCGTGTGACTGATATCGAGTCTGCCTCTGTCCTGTGCAGTGGCCACACTTTTATTTTAGGAAAGCCTTCCTCTCTTCTGGAATGTGAATCTTCAAGCTAATGTCTTTCTCCCTTTTTGGTTCTCTTAAGGCAACGCCTGCCTCAAGCACAGGAGAAGAAAAGTGCTCAAAATGGGACTTTCTAGAGCTTGGAAAGATTGCAGGGAAAATTATCTCCTCGGGTCCGGCACTGGTGCCTGCCACACCCCCATCAGAGTCTCGCACTGACAGTCACTTTGCCTTCGGAAGACGCTGCCAGGGCCAACCTGTCAGTGGGAGGGGCAGTTCCCGGTCCTCCCACACCTATTATCCACGCATGCCTCCCTAGGGCTCCCACATCGGTTGGCAAGGCTATGTTGGAGGCATGTCTTAGTTTCTTAGTTTACACATATTTTCATAGACGTTATTTGAACTGATCTTCACAACCACCCAAGAGATAAGTGGATATGATTTCTCCTTGCTGATGAGAAATCAAATACACAAAGGGAAATAAAGTCAGAATGTGGCAGCCAGGGTGAGCACTGGGCCCAAGCGAGGTGCTGACCAAGATGGAGGCAAGAGGAAAGAGCCAGGGGTCCATGGGGGAGGGGAGAAAGACCAGCCGGGATGCTGGGGAAGGGGCGCGGCAGGATGGAGGGGTCTCGGAGCTGAGCCAGAGGTGAGGGAAGGCCATCACGAGGACCACATGGAAGACTGCATAGACCGCGGTGTTTGTCAGTCACCAGGAGAATCTGGGGGAACCTTCTGTGGTATTTGGGGCTTGAAGGACTGTTGTATCAGAAAGAGGGCGCTGGACTGGGCATAAGAGAAGTCACGCTCGCCAGGCTTTGCCAGGAAAAAGACGGGCATGTGACGTAACCAGCAGCTTCATGTCTTCAGGTGTGAAACAGAAGACTTAACTCAGATCCCCTCCAAGTCCTGTGAGGCCTCACTCAGCTGTGACCCCGATGCCCATTGGAGGGGAGGAGGGAGCTGGGTGCTGAGAGCAGCGGACAGTGTCAACTGAAAAAAATTATGCACAACCTAAAAGCTGAGAATTGTGTTTTATTTGGCAGACTTCCTGAGGACTTCAAGCCCGGGAGATAGCCTCTAAAGGACTGCTCAGAAGAGGCAAGGGAGGAGCCAAGTTATACAGGAGTTTTCGCAACAGAGATCAGGTGGCTGGAATATAAAAGGGTTTCTGGTAAATAAAAAAAACCCCAGACATCTCAAGTGAAGGAATTTAGCGTTTTTCTCTGTATGGGAAGATGCAAAACCTGGGCTCATTGACATCATTCCTTGGATGTGCACCTGACTCTCTAGGGCCAGTGACCTGCTCTCCTGTGCTTTCCATCCTGAGTCTCTTCAGGGAGCACGCTGGGGGTGGCTGAGTGCATAATGGCCCGGCATCCTGTTTCTGTCCTGAGTCCAGGGCTCACCGTCAGGGCGGTTGCAGTGTGATGGCTCGATGGCCGCAGCATCCTTCATTCACTGATACAGCAGCCAATCTTTTTCATTCACAAGGGCTAACACTGGCCCCAAATCAATCTACATTGGTTCCTTATTTCCTGGCCTGTTTTGAGCCAGCCTGGGCGGAACTAGACTCTGGGCTTCAGGGTCTGGGGATCGGATCCCAGTGACAGTTCGTGAATGATACTTGTGAGGCGAAAGGACATTTTAGCCAAACAGGGCTCAATTTACACCATTTTCTCAAAGTGGAGAGTCTTTATGGGTCTCTTCCAGATGCCACAAGGAGCAAGACAAGGATAAAGGAAATTCTGAGAACATGAATTAGGAACAGCCTTGATGCTCTGGGGAATTTGTCCGTCTGGAGCTGTGTCCCGAGGCCAAGATACTTCAACATCCATCCAGCCTTCCATCAGCCCCCTTTGACCAACACTAAAAGCCTGTTACCAAGAAGGCCATGAGACTCGTTTCTCTCCTATGAGTCCTTCCTCCTTCCCAAATGTGGTGCTCACCGCTGGGAGTTGTAATTGCAGGCATCACCCAAGGACTATGGATATAAATTTCACAAAGGGCAAGACCTTCCATTATGAGTGGGATGATGGCTTTAATTAAAAAAAGAAAATCAATATATTGTTTCCAATCATTAGAATCCCATGTCAGTGGCAAAAATCAATCCTTTTCATATGAAAATGCTTACACTCACACTCAGATGTTATATTACACATGAGTCATTGAGGGAGGAGGGGAGCGGGTCAGCCCCCAGGCCCATGACGGCCCTGGCAGGAAGTCATGGGCTTTTCTGGAAAGCTGTGAGCTGAGGGAGTCTACCCAATGCCACAGACATTTGAAATTCTGTGCAGTGGAAAGGGCGTCTCATCTTGACAGGTTCTCTCCTTGTTCTTCCAAATCCTCGAGTGAAAGCAAAAAGGCAAAGCTGGAATCCCGTTTTAAAGAGTGAGAGCATGTTATCTGGCAGTGGTCACTGTCCCTCCACCATGATGACCCCTTGTCACCACCAGGTTCAGCCAGCACAAGCACCAGGGGATCCTCATGTTTAAAAAAAGGGCCCCATTTTTTAAAGATAATTTCTCTGTTTATGCAGGGAAAGGTCTTTGATGGTTTATCATCAGGGAGGTTTGACGACCTCCTCTTGTTTCTCGAGAAGAAGCAGCACATGGAGACAGAGCTGATCTCACGGGCAAGTGTCACACGTCGTGGAAATAGACTCTTGACAGCGTTAAATTCCCAGAGGTGCTATTCCGTTTCCCTGCCACATAAGCGAAATGATCTTGGGAAGAAATTTTGCTTTAATGGAAACTGTTTATTTCTAAGAAACTTCTCACATCAGGGTAAGTGTGAAGCTTCCCTAATAAAGAAATAAAAGAAAACCAGGGGCCTAATTAAAAATATTGTTTAAGGAGATACTTGTGAGATAAAAGAAAATCCCACTTTGCGGGGGAAACTCCATCACTGCCGCTGCCGGAACGTGCTGCAGAGCATTCAAGCCCGTTTCCCAGACTCCGTTCCTTGCCGCGTATGCTCTCCTGGTCCGGTTCTTCTGGGTCCGGTTCCCCTTAACTCCAGTTCAGCCGTTGCTTCCTTTGAAGTCAGTGTGACCCTGACACCCAGAGAGGACACATGCTGAGGGGACCTGGCCTATTTGCTTCTTGTCCTCATTCTGCTGGGTTAGAAAATGATGGAACAGCCTCGCTGTCTGTCGCGCGCTGCCCACTCTGATTCCTCGTCGGCGCGAACAGAGCCACCTGCCTGCTTCCACCTGGGCGCTCACCCATTAGGGCCAGGAAAGTGTTTTTCTTAGCATTTTCGGAAATCATGGGGCTGGTTTCAGAAGCTCATCTATTGACCACTTCTTGAGTTTTTTCCTGCCTCTGGGGTGTGGATGCTACCAAAATCACCCCTTGCTGCCTGGGGTCAGCCTGGCTGGCTCTGAGTGTTCTCTCGGCCTCTCCTGGGACCCTGGGAAGAGACTTCACCTCCCTACAGCTCCTTGCTTCTTGCACAACTCGGGGTTACTCCTACTACTTATCTGAGAAGGTCTTTCTGTGTATTAGTTCATCAAACTCATGAGAAGAGCCTTTCCCGGCTAGGTACAAACATCATCCCTGTGGCCAGAGGAGGAAATCCGGCTCAGGGAGGGAAGAGAGGCGGTCAAGACAGAGCCTTTATGAGGGTAAATGAACTTGATGACAGAGGAAGGGCACGAGGCGTGTTAACTCTTATCATAATCATTCACGTCATCCTGGTGACATTTTACAACATGAACAGAGAAGTGGCTACAGGTAGAGCTCTGGGAACACCAAGAATCAGGGGCAGGTAGAAAAAGAGCAGAGAGAGTCATCAGTCATTGGAACACAGCAAGCAGCCCTTGTGGTTTGTGTCCTGCGCCCCCAGGCAGGGGCGGGGCGCGGCCCACGTGTCAGCCCACCTCATCTTCACAGCCGCGCTCTGAGGGAGGCAGGGGAGCTCTGCACCCACCACTCATCAATGAGAAGACTGAGGCTCAGAAGTCTGGGAAACTTCCCAAGGGAGCCCGTTTTCCTTAAGCATCAAACTCTGTGGTCCAAAGGGGAGTGATCAGAAGAGGTGGAGGGTTAGGAGGAGAACAGGAGACACATCACAAGACCAAGGAGGGAGCAGTGGTTGCTGGTGCTCTGTGACCTCATCCGGGTCCTGGTCCTGGGGCGGAAGAGGTGACATGTCTGGAATTGGGACACTCAAGGAGCGTTTAGTAAAGGGACTATTTACAAAGGGGTGGGCAGGTGTAGGGAACCCAGTAGGAATCGTAGAATACCGAGTGGTGGGTGACCACAGAGAGTGGGGTCAGCACCTCTAGGTCTGGATGGCCGAGAAGAGAGGGTGACTACTGGAACCGGGAGAGAGACGGAACGAGAGAGAGAGAGAGAAAAAGAGAGAGCGGTCTGGAGAGGATCCCTTGGGAGGAGCTGTGACTTCTGTCCAGGGTAGCAGCCTGCCTTTGGCGAGCGGGATATATACGCCCAGCCATGACCTTTCTCCCTCACCCACTGTCTCCTGGGCTTCCCATTGGCCAAACCCAACTGGCAGCCAGAAGACAAGGGAGTCCATTGAAGCAACAGGTACAGTTCATCTTCCAGGCTGCAGAGCACGTGCAGACACAGAAGAGGACAGGGCACAAAGGACCTGGTGGAAGATGGGCAGCAGGGACTCAGAAAGGCCACACCGAAGCAGGACCAAAGGTTCACCACTGGATCTGGCAACTCTGACACTACTGGTGAGTCTGTTGAGGGCATTTTTCAGTGGAGATGTGGAGGACTAGAGAATCCAGGGGACAGTGGGCTGAACAGTAAAGGGAAGAGACTGTTTTCAAGGAGAGAGATCAAATGGGGGAGGGGAGGGGGAGGGAGGAGAGAGGGGGTGGTCAGCACAGATAGTGGAGCAAGGTTCTTGGGAAGCTGCAGGAGCCGGGATCAGGACCCTTTTCCAGGGAAGTGGGAAGGAAGGAGGGCCCGGGAAAGGGGTCCACGTGGATGAGGACAGATGTGTTCTCCCGGGGACCAGAGGAGCTGTTAGTGACATCAGTTTGTTTCTGCTATGAAACTGGGAATGTAGTCCCCCTGGGACCCAGGGGGACAGCATTGCAGAGAGGGTATGGGGGAGGTGGGGAGTGCGTGAGGGCATCTCAGGAGAAACAGGAGAAGGGGTTGATCACAATCAGTCAGGGAACGACCTGGCTCAGGTAGAAGATGGAATTGCAGGAACGTGGAGTTGTGGCCGTGTGCTTCCTCCGGGGAACGTGCAGCCTGGATGTGGGAGAGGGGGAGGCAGAGAGCTGGCCTGGCAGTTTCTCAGGCTGGGGCAGTGGATAACGAGGCCCAAAGAACGGAGGCTGGCGGTGAGAATTGGTGTAAGAGATAAGTACTGGATTCCAGGCTGAATGGTGGGGGTGGGATGGAGGCTGTTTAGGGAAAACAAGTAAGATGTGCTGGAAAGCTGGGAGAGGGGAGAACATGTGTGACAAGAGTGTGGTCCAGAGATGGGGGAAGGGCAGAGTCCTCGAGGAGAAGATGGGGCATTAGAATTTGATGTGTGAAGTGATGATGACTTCTAGGGTGTGGCCATGAGTTACTTATCCTGTTTATTTTAATCCATTTTCCACAGCTTATTAAGGTTGTGGGTGAAGATCAATGGGAAGATGCCAGCGTGGGGCATTTGAGAGGTGGGGTCAGGGGACAGAGGGCGGCAGGGCACCTCCCTCCCAGGCACCGTGGTCTGGAGTTGGCCCTGGGCCCACAGGGCTCAGCCCACAAACTTAGCGGAGCGCACGGGGCATCTCACAGGGGCTGAGCGGTGGTCACGGCGGGAGCGGAGGGAGAGAAGGGATGCAGATTTATGGGGGGTGTTGGGGAGGCACCGATCCTGCTGAAACCCCTTCAGGAGGAAGGAATTTCAGCCAGGGGCCGTCACTTATGGCGGCCACATGGAACATGCCCAGCACTGCACCTCGGACTCCTCAGAAGCAGATGCTGCAAAGAGCCAGGCAAGGAGGGAGGTGACCCTGGTCCGCTGCCCATGCCTGTGAACGTGGGGTGCTGACTCCCGGGCGCGGGAATGTCCTTCAAGCTGCGCCTGAGCAGGTCTCAGACGCTGCTTAATGACTTCAATCTGGGGGAAAAAGTACTCCAAAAAAAAAAAGACTTCCGCGTGACACTAAGGACACAGTTTGATCATCTCTCCACTCTGAGCTCGCAAAGAAGAATTTATTCCAGAGTCTTTGGGTGTCACCACTTATTTTTAAACTTTCTTTTTCCCTTTGAGGGGTTGGTGGGGGAAGTAATCAAAACATTTTTTTAATTAGAAGAAATCTAAATTCAAGGAGGAAGATCAGAATTTAACTGTCGTATATATATTTGTTTTGCAAAATGTGTACCCAATTAAATGCAGTTGGGCAGTTTCTGGTAGGAAATTAATAAACGGGGTGGGAGCGATGAGGAGGCAGAGGGAAGAGACTGTTCCCAAGCCGAGGTTTTGTTTGCCAAATTTCAGCAAAGAGCAAAGCTTTGCTCTGAAGGGGAACCTTTGAGAGATGGCGTTTCAGAGAGTCATGCAAAGAGAAGCCCCGAACAGGCGAGCTGGGGAGAGGTTTCTCTAAAGCAGCTCGTCCTCCACAGGTGCCAGGAGCATCTGCGACCAGACTCCCCGTGATGAAAAGCTTCTCCTGCCTTAATCCGAGCCGCATTACATTCACAAACACAGCACACCCCTCCTCCCTGAGAGGTAGGAATAAATAATGTGCTATTAAACCCACATCTCTGCTCTCTGCCTAAGAACATTAAAAAGAAAAAGAAAAAATCGCTTTCACAATTACATTATTCCCAGTGGACTGCAAATTGTAAACATGAAGCTATATCCATGGTGCTCCAATAGGAGAAACCCTTGTATTACCTGAAGATTATGCACTCAGGGGGTCCCAGGAAAGGTACAAATAGTTGAGGAATCTTAATTTAATTCAATGTAATGCAAATGCCCATGTTTGGTAAATCGAATCCATTGCCTTATGAGAGATGCAGGACTACATCAGAGCCTTCATTCGTTCATCCATCCATCCATCTGTTCACCCATACATCCATCCATCTATCCATCTGTTCATCCATTCATTCATCCATCTGTTCATCCGTTCATCCATCCATCCACCCATCCATCCATCCATCCTTTCATCCATCCATCCATCCATCCATCCATCCATCTGTCCCAAGACAAATAAGTGTTAACCATTTAGTGTGCAACACACAGAAGTACAGAAATCCAAAATCCAGAAAAAAATCAAGGAAGCATTGTGTGTCATATTTTGCAGTGTGTGACGAAAGTGGCCAGGAATTGGACAGTCTCCTGCCTTCCCACCTTAATTTACACCGTTAATATGGGTCTACTGTAAAATTCAGTTAACTCAGTTTGCCATGTAGCTGAAGGTAGAGCTTGCTGACAGGACACAGCGGCTCTTCATGGAACGAACATGAGATGATCACGTTTCACTATGCTGTTCCTTTTGGTCGGTCAGATAAGCATGGTTTTGGCTTCCTCATGTGACCTCACCTTTGATTCATTCATTTTTGCACCCATCATTTCTGCACCCATGTATGTCCTTCATCTGCCAAACACTGGAAAATTCTTGGTGCTGGAGATACAAAGATAGAATGAGATGGATTCGTTCCTCTGAAGGAGTTTATCACACAGAGGATGACAAGAGAGACGCTTCTCTGCACAAACTGTTGTAGGTGCTGGGAGAGCCCGAGCCCCGTGGGGCCCCAGGGAAGAAGGGCCAGGACAATTGTGGGAGACGCAGACTCATTAAGTCTTGTGCTGAGTTTGAATGACAAGCAGACACATAGGATGAGAAAGGAGAAAGCCATCATGGGTGAGGGAGATGGTGGGAACCAGGCACAGACATGTGAAGGCACAGCCTGGGGAGCTTGGGGAACAGGGAGCCCTCGTCCTGCAAAGGCCAAGTACTGGGTCCAGAGTGGGTGAGATCCACCAGGTAATAATGGGGGGCGGGGCGAGTCTTGTCCATGGAAGTTCCTTTTTGCTACAAAGCTAGGGACTCCTTTACCCAGGCTGTAATCCAAGCCTGCCGTTCCGGAGGATTTGTAAAAACCACGAAAGACTGAGGAGGCAGCATGGAGGACCCGAGACTCAGAGGCTGATATTTAAAGTGATTCTACGGTTGATCGACTGACTACTTTGGAGCATTTCAAGAAATTGCTAAAATAAAAATGCTATAATTTTCAAAAATTGACCTAACAGCTTTATTCTGCAAATGAGAGTTTATTGTAATTTACCAAATCAACATGGATTTTTTAAAAATTAGGGGGTGATTATCCTGCAACAAGTCATATAGAAAATACTTTCTGAATGTGGAAATGAAGAATAGCAGTCAGTGTGCATGGAAGAGTAAACAGAAGGAGGTGAAGTCCCAGGACCCCTGCGAGGCAGAGTGCAGCGCGTGCGCACTCACCAGTCTGCCCTTACGCTCACCCTCCTCCTTTCAAGACTCATAACGCTCCCAACGCTGACGAGACAGGCAGGCCACCTCATCCAATTCCAGTTTACAGCAAGAAGTCTTGGATCCAAGATGAGTCAGGCAAAGCCTTACTTACATGTCACACTCAGAAGGAGCACGTGAAGCCCCATCCCCAACACACACTCACGCACACACACACACATAACACATATACACACAACACACACACAACACACACACACATACACACAAATAACACATACACATACAAATACATGCGTGCACACACACACTTGTACACACATAAACACAATACACACATACATACATGATGCACATACACACAGAGATGCACACGTGTATGCACATATGTACACATATACACACATAACACATACATACATACACACACGTACCCACATACACACACACACACACATTTGATGACACAGCTGCACCCAGCGTCGCGTTGGGTGTTTCCATCTCCACCTGTACTTGAAACATCGAGTCTCGGTCTATCCCATAAAAAAGCATCTTGCAGGAGGGCCATGAAGAGTCACTCTGATTTGATTTGACATTTTGTTGTACTTGGCTTCCTCCCTGGGCCTCAGAAAGGGTGTTTCAGACCCACGTCCCCAGATTTCTTGGGATGAGCACCCTCTTGCATCTCCTTTTTTTAAATGCCCCCTTTGTCTCTTTCAGACACGCGTCTTCCGTGTCACCAGCCAGACCACCAGCTCTGAGCCTGGGTGGGTCTGGGTGGCGTCTCAGCACATGTCAGCCCCACGGCTTCTCCACCCGGCCAGCTGACCTCAGGTCTGCAGCCTAAAACTTCATGCTTGGTGAGCTTAAGATGGACGGTCACCCAGTATCATTTCGGCTACACTGAAATTGCTGTTTCTGGCAGACTTTTTCCAAAGCTCTGGACAGTTTCTTCCAGAAGACCAGCCCGCTTAGGCGACCTGAGGGAACAACTTGTAGGTAACTCACCTGAGCTGGCCTGTTGGTGGGCAGGGCTGACCAACATCACATACACCATGGGATGAAGGCTCTAGTTCTTGGTCATAAAGGGAGAAGACCTCAAAACGTCCAAGTGACAATCACATTTGCCTAGTTTTGGGAACACCTCAGGATCATCCGTAGTAGCCCTCCCCCCCGGATGTTGGTTTAAAAAACTTGAAATCCTAGGCTCCAGCCTGGACTCCCCAGGTGGCATCTCCAGAGGTGTAGGCCTGGAGGCTGGATTTATAGGAAGTTTTCCAGGAGGTTTGTTCAGTTACTGGAGTTGGAGAACACCTACTTCCTGGCATCAAGAGAACATTGTTCTAGATGGAAGAACAGATCCATTTTCTGGAGAAAAATGGTGTCCTCAGAGAAACATTGCCTCCTCCCAGACAGTCACCATCCAATCTCTTAGATCACAAAGCTGGATGGTTTCCCTCCTCTGACCTTTTTGAAAATACACCCCACTGTTTATCGTTCATCCAGATGACCCTCCCTCAACTTTTCAGCGATTGCGACATTTGCAGGGTTTAATGAATTAAGGCTTGGAGAGTGAGTGCCTGGAGAAGTTTTGTCTCCGCATTCAATATTCCTACTTGTAATGCAATGTGAAAACTTTCTCTCCACGATGGGCAAAAATTACAACCATCCATTTCATTCCTCGGGGTATTTGAAGGAGGAAAAAGCTGACTAGAGAGCAGGAAATTAGCAGTCTTCACTCTAACAGCCGCCACGTGGAGATGAGACAGGACTGTGTCAGCTGCAAGGGGAAGGCGATCTGAAGCCCCTAAGTGGGGCTGTGGCGGATGCATCCACGGCTGGCTTGAGCAGAAAACTAGACCCTCACTTCCCTGCCCCATTTCCCTGTAAGTGGTCAGCACAAAAGCCCAGAAACATCCAGTGGGTGAAGATGTCGGTGACAGTAAATTTTTTTTTCAGCTAATGGGCTTCATGAATACGGAGATTTTTAAGTTAAGGCAATTATCTAATTCCAGCTCACCACTTGCTAATTTACTAACTCACTAACTCGAGGAAACGGCCCTCCTGTTCGGTGCTGGCTTCCCGGCAGCAGAGCTGAGTCTCGGCAGGGACTTATCTCCAGCACCAGGGACAAAAAGCATGAGATGTTTTTGAAGAATAATAAAAAATGGATTAAAGGGAATAGAAATAATTTATCATGTGCAGATGTGCAGAAAGAAAAGATGGTGGCTTTGCAGTCTAGCTTTATAAAAACAAAATTGGGGGAAGGCATCTCCCCCCATCTGTTTGTGAACACGGGGGCCTGGGTGTCTGATGAGCCCTCAGGTCTACTTGCTTTCATAAAAATTACATCATCAAAGGAATAGTCAGTAAATTTCCCCTCTGCTGACTAACCGACCCCAGACCTTGCAAGCTTGATGAGAAAACAAAGCAAGAGTAATCTGGCAGGTCCTTTGTTGAAATCCAAAGGCTGTGTGCATGTCCGTGCCTCTCTAAGGGGGTTCACAGCTGCCGAAGAACTTGAAATCCTCCACAAATTCTGCTCTGTAGAAAAAGAGAGAGATACATCCAAGACAGGAAGGAAATGTCGATTGAGGTATGACTTGCAGCTTCTAGACTCTTCCAAGGAGGGAAGCACTTCCAAAAAACACTTACGGGGACTTGTCTGCCTCTCAGAAGTCAATGAATTACCAATGAGTCCTACTTTCATAGAGGGCTAAAATGTTTTATTCAGGGCATTTACTTAAAAAAACATAAGAAAAAAATGTCATGGTTTTCAGAAAGATTTACAGTCAGAGTAGTTACAATTTTTTCCTATTTTGTGCTTTTTCATGCTCTTCAAGGTGCCCTTTGATGAGTCATTTATTAATCTTTTCTTTTTAGTCAGTGCTTTTTCTGTCCTAGTTAAAAAATATTTCCAGACCTTAGGGTCATGAAAATATCCTTCTATATAACTTTCCAAGATAACGTCTGAAAGCTACTGCTTTGGCTTTTATACTTTGGTCAAGACTCCACTTGGTACTGATTTTTTCCAAAATGAAGATCCACTTGTCCTGGAGCTTTTTATTAAGAGAACAGTCCTTTTCTCACAACTCTGCAGGGTCACCTCTGCTCTACAGCAAGTCTCTATCTGTATTTGGTTTTGTGTCTGGATTTTCCATTCTGTTCCACAGATACAAATGCTTATCCCTGCACCAATACCCTGTGCTTTAGTTTCCAAGGAGCCTTGCTATCCGGTAGAGCAAGTCCTTCTTTCTCCTCCTACATCTTTATCCTCTTCCTCCTCCATCATCATCATCTTCTTTTTCAAGAATATCTTGGCTATATATGTTTGCTTTTGCTTTTTCATATTTATTTTATCATGTTTGCCAAATTTTACCAAAAAAGGAAAAAAATGGTTGATATTCTAACTGGAACTGCATTACACTGTAGAACAATTTGAGGAAGAATTCAGGTCTTTGCAATATTCTTCCTCTAATACATGAATACTCTGTGTCCATTTATTTAGGTTTTCTCTAATTTTTCTCAATTATGTGTTATGGTTTTCCAGAGAGAGTTACGGTACATTTTTTTTTGGTTAGATATAGTCCTGTGTCTTAGATAATTTTTGGATAATTTTTGATCCTATTATAAAAGCAGCACATACACAGAAAAATATATGTTATATATTCAAGATATATTTCTCTCAAAAACTTAAAATCAAAGATTCAAAAATCTCAGTAGAAAAGTAGGCAAACATCTGAAGCGCACTTCACAGGAGAGGATACCCACGTGGTGGGTAAAATCGCAAAAGGCCCCCCATCGCGACTGTCACCGGGAAGGCAAAGCAAAACCATGACGAATTACCACCCCAACACCTCCAAACCACTAAAATTACAGAGACTGACAATAGCAAATGTTGACAAGGATGTGAAGCAAAGAACTTTCACACAGTTCAGGTAGGGGTTAAAAACAGTTTCAGAAAAAGTTTAGTCCTTTTTACTAAAGTTGATGATACTTCTCCCCTGTGACCAAGTAATCTTACCCTAGAGAATGTACCAGATAGCCGTGTGTCCTTGTCCTCCACAATACGTATACAGGAGGAGTCACAGGCATGCTCTCTAAAATAACCAGAGGCTGGAAAGGACTCAGATGTCTATGGGCAGAAGAATGCTGCATGAACTGTGATGAAGCCATCCAACAGACTAGCACACCAGAATTAAAATGAACAACACGTGATTACACGTAAAACCGAGGTACGTCTCACAAACATGGTGTTGATCATAACAGCCAGACAGAAAGTAATAAATATTGCATGGTTCCATTTACATCACGTTTATATCAAATTTAAAAACAGGCAAACAGCATAAAGGTGCTAATGGCCACAGAAGTCAGTCTGGAGGCAGAGGGGACATGTGAGGGAAGGAGAACAGGGCTTCCGGGCTATTAGGTGATGAGCTTTCTCTGAACTGGGTGATGGTTACAACAGTGTTGATTCTATAATAATTGAGTAAGAAATATATTTCTGTTTTTGTAATTTTCTGCAGGTGACCATATTACAAAATACTGACAAAAAATCAGTTTTTTGCCATTTAATTTTTAAAACTTAGG
The DNA here is from genome assembly GCF_048773025.1 of Camelus bactrianus. Lineage (NCBI taxonomy): Eukaryota > Metazoa > Chordata > Mammalia > Artiodactyla > Camelidae > Camelus > Camelus bactrianus. The sequence goes on from NC_133573.1 coordinate 10,111,963, forward strand.
AAACACACACACACATTGTACCTGATTCTTTAGAGTTGGTGGATCACATCTGTGGGAGTGCAACGCCACATGGGGATCATGTGCACATTAGTATTTCAAATCTTCAAGCAGTGATTTACCAACTCAATACCTTGAATAGCCTTTATGATGTGAACCTGTTGGAGAAATTTGTTTTCAGTACCATATTATATATCGACATGTGTTTAATGATAAATATATGCCCATAAAAATATTTAAGGATTCATACTTTCTGCCTAAAGGTCAGTAAATAGGTACTTTTGATAATGAAACTGTCTCCTGGGAGAAAGCATGTGTTCAGTTACATTCTATTTTGCATATTCAGTTGGGTACTCATCTGCTTTTTGAATTTATCAACATTTAGGTAATATGAGTATCCTCTCCCATATGTCTCCCATCCATGTGTTGGATAACTTTTATATGGCTTGGGAACCATCAGAAATAATTTCATTTCCTCAGTGGCTAAAATAAGACTTCATATGATCTTCATAAATAACAACAAAAAAAAGAGATTAAACACAAAGTAGATTAAACAGAGTGGATCTCCATTAGAAATACATGCTGCTACCTGAATTTGGAACATTTATTTTCCTCATTTATAGTGTGTGGGAACCACACGATTCACACCCTCACATACCTCTTACGATGTATCTCCGATTCACAGACGCTATGATGTGCTCAGTAGAGTTATTTCAGATGATGATAGATTACTGGCTGGTTCTTTAGTAGATGCTCAGTGACCAGGAGTTGAAAAAAAGAAAGGAAAAAGAAGAAGGAAGAGATAAAGAAGGAAGAAAAGAAAAGAAAGAAGGGTAGGAAGGGGAAAAGAACTGTAAGACAGAGGTAAGTGTAAGGGATCAACACCTGAAGCACTAAATAAAGGAATGGATGAAAAAATGGATGGATGGATGAAAAGAGAATAGATGAATGAAAGAATTAGTGATGCTTTAAAATCAATGGGTAAATGAGTAAATGAATAAAGAAAATATATAAGAAAAGAAAGAAATGAATGAAAAAATGGATGGATGAGTGGATTAATAAAAAGGAGTAAATGACAGAAAGAGTAGATGGATAAATGAAAGAAGAATAAAATGAGTGAATAAGACAGCACATGATTGTAAATGGAAAAGAAGTGGATAAGTGAATTTGTGAAACAATGAGAATCAAAGAGATTAGTCTAATGCCCTCATTTTACAAAACTGGAAACAAAGGCTCCATGATTTACCTATGACAGTGACAGAGTAGTTGGAACCAAGTTTTGCTGAATGTGAGTCTTTTTGCAGCATGAGTCAGCTTGGCTTTCCTGAGAGCAGTCTGCGTGCGACAGAGACTGTCCGGGTAGTTTATCTGGGAGGTCATCTCATCACGGAGTGGGAGTAAAGGTGCAAAGGGAACGAGATGCAGTTGGAGTGTGTCAGCGGGAAAAATGCACAGGCTAAAAGCTGAGAATTGTGTTGCATTAGGCGAATTTTCTGAGGAATCGAGCCCGGGAGGCAGCCTCTCGGATGGCTCTGAGGGACCGCTCCCAAGGTAAGGGAGAAGCCAGGATATATATGTTTTGCAACAAAGACCAAGTAGTCAGAACATCAAAAGATTACTGTTAATTAAAGAAAACCAGGCATGTCAAGTTAATGAATTTAGCGCTCTTCTATGTAAGGGAAGATGCAAGAGTGGGCCCTTTGAGCTCATCCCTTTGATGTGCATCTGAACTGTCTAGGGCCAGTGTCCTGTTTTTCTCAATCCTAAATCCCCTCGGGGGCACCGGCGGGGGCAGCTGCAGTGGCTGATGGCTTGATGGCAGCAACATCCTCTGTCTACCGATGTGGCGGGTGACATTTTCATCTACAAGTGTGTTGTTGAGGTTACTTCTGCAGGTGATAGGGGTGCAGGCAAATCCTTGAGAACTCATCTCCCAGAATTGTCCACCCAAAGGACGGGAGGCAAGGGTAGTCATGCATCAGTGCCTATGCCTCTTTGGTTGAGGGTGGCGCCAGGGGTGTTAACTCCGGAATGTACATGTGCGCCAGGGAGTGTGGTAGCCAGCAGGCACTGGAGGAGCCCAGGGAACAGAAAGGAGGGGAAGGCTGCTAGCAAGGAGTGAGAGCCCTGACTGCCTGGGCACCCAGGGGTGGCTAAAACCAGAGGGGAGCTTGTAAGTGTGTAATTCATGAAACTGGAAGCACTGGGGGCACTTGAGCTCACAGACTTATTCCAGCAGGTGTTAGAAAATTTTAGTGAAGATGATTAACTGGTCATGAATTAGTTACATGGCTAATTATTATCAACCCAGCCACAAAAATGAAATTAGGTTAAAGTTTTTGTTTCCTTCAGGCTCCAGATGCTTTATAATCCTGTGATAATCCACAGCATTAGTAATAAATTATTAGAATCTTGAGTTTTATTTCTCTTTCAACACATAGGAAATATTAAATTTTAAATACAAAAGAGAAGACTATTTAAACCAGCCAATATGTAGAAACATAAAGAAAATAGGGTATTTCCTCTGTTGAAAAACCCTTTAGTACTGACCAACAGTGTGTCAGTCTTATAAGTGTTGGAGAGAAAACCAAACCCTTTTCCTCTATCCTCTTATATTGAGTGCTGGAGGCCTGCAAATTAAACTAATGAAGGATAGGTTCACAGGAGAAGAGGCATAAACATCTTACTTGATGTTAATATCTTAATGCTATATGCATGGAAACCTTCACAGAAAAGAAGTGAGGTCCCAAAGAAAGACTTAGACCTGGGGGCCCACAAATCGTCTGAACAAAGGACGATAAATTCGTGGAGAAGTGACAACAAAAAGGAAAAGGGCATTGGCTTCCAGAGGCAGTAAATTGTGCGAAAGTAAATATATGGGAAGCTACGGGGAGATAAGGATTCTGTTGGTCAGGTTCTTTTGTGTAGACCCATCTTCGTGCTGACTTTATGTCTCTCGTGATAGTGGTAGTTTTTCCTTCTCCTGGTATTGGGGGAGGGGGGAGTGTTGAGGAAGGAGGAGCTATTTACAAAGAAATTTATGTCCCCATTTTTAGGCAGTTGGTGGAGGCCAGAGTGCTCTTTCTGAGTTTGCTGCTTCTTAATTGCCTTCAGCACCAAACAGTCCTTATCCCCACATACATGATTGTGAAGGCTGCAGTCTCAGGAGTCACTCAGAACTTGATTGGCATCTCAGGTCCACCAGGAATGCATCTGTGTGATCTGGAGTACATTTCTTTTAAGTCTCCATTCCCTCATCTATTAAATGACATAAAGCTCACTTGTTGTGAGTTTTGAATGAAAACACGCCTGCACAACAAAGAGGAATTTCTCCAGGATCCTTAGACTGCAGGAGAGGCTTCAGTCTTTTCTCCTGGCCAAAGGCTTTGCCAGTTGGACATTTATGGGGCAGTAAATAGCCAGTTCTCCCTGGTCCTCATGCAGAACACCTCTGGGAGCTGCAGTCAAATGGGGTCTGAGGCTTCTGGGTGGATTTTTTTTCTTTTGCCTGGGAATTGGAGAGCAAAACCCACCAGGAAGTGTACTATAAGTGCTCCATAGCTTAAAAAATCCAACCATATCTATTAAAGACCGGGACTGTCAGCAAGAAGGAGAGACCGACACCATCTTTCCTTTCTGGAAAGAAGCTATTAAGCCTGAGACCCATTTTGCCACTGCCAGGGCCATGAAGAGGGATTGGGTGAGAAATTTCCTGAGAGAGCTTGGCCTGGGTCCTCTGGCATTTGGATATGCAGGTGAACAGTGTTAAAAGATAAACTAAGGCATATTGAAATGTTTTTTATTGGAGCAACAATCAATTTGAATCAGTCAGCAATGTCGCAGATAGAAAGGACCTCTGAGTTGCTGAACAAACTGAAAGACTTTCCTAGGGAGAAGGCAGTGTGGAAAAGGAAGGCGTACCAGCCAAAAAGGTAGGTCGGTTATTGCAAGATGACTTTCCTTTAGGAGACGGCAGGGGTCTAACTAGTGCTGATCGGGTGATTCCTGACAAACTGGTTTAACATTCCACTCCTCGGAGAGCTAAAACTTTAAGTTAAATCTCTGATGATGTGAGGCTTAGCATAAGCGACTCCATTTTGGGTCTGTTGACAGAGAGACCGCCAAAACATCTGAAGATTTCTGAAGGCACCAGGCTTGTTGGAGCACACCAAGAAAAGGACTCAAGGAAGAATCGCAGGGTGGCGGACCTTGGGGGGTGGCACTCTCATCCCAAGTCTCCAGAGCTTTTGGAGAAAAAGGAGCTTACAGGTTTTGTATCTCCGTGTGCAGGATCTGTCCCCTGTCGCAGGTGTCTTGACACCTACCTCCAAAGACCTGAATAAAGCCTTCCTTCCTATTTTAATAAATACCAGAAGAATTTTTTCTTTAACAACTGGTGTGAAGTGATATCTCACTGGGGTTTTGATTCGCTTTCCCCTGATGGTTACTGACGAGCAGCTGAAAGGGCTTTTAATATCCAAAAGTATATGGAAAATACGGCATCTGCCCCAAATTTAAGGGACAGGAAAGAGATTTTTGACAGCACATGGTTAAAGTCAACACATTTTTCAAAGAGAGAGAGAGGCAGATTTGTGTTTGCCTCTCACCGCGGTGAGACTTCTCAGCCTAAAGGACCCCCTCCAACCTCCCCTCTCCGCACCTACAGGCGGTCGCCACCTCTCCTTTCATTCTCAAACCCCAAATCCTCCATCTAATGGGGCTCCTTTCCCTTCCCTAAGCCCCAGGTAGCCCCTGGTTGGACCTACACTGTTAAAAGGTCGGTTCCCTGTGGGAAACCGGGGCTTTCAGTATTCAGCGAACCTCAAGACGCGGACACACACAAGGAAACTGGGTGCTAAGTGTCGTGCCCTGAGAAATCACCCCGTCCTGACTCCACCCTGAACCCTCGTCTTTGTTTGTTTTTAAGTTCTTTCTTTAATTTCTTTCTTTTTTATTGAAGTATAGTTGATGCACAATGTTGTGTTAGTTTCAGGTGTATAGCAAAGTGATTCATTTATACATCTATCCGTCTTTTTGTGTTTGTGTGTATATATATATTTATATATTCTTTTTCAGATTCTTTTCCAGTATATGTTATTACAAGATATTGAGTATAGTTCCCTGTGCTGCACAGTAGGGCCTTGATGGTTATCTTATATATAGTTATTTTAGATATAGATGGTTATTTTATATATAGTCGTGCGAACATGTTAATTCCAAACTCCTAATTTACCCCTCCCCCATTTGGTAACCATAAGTTTGCTTCCTATGTGTGTGAATCTACTTCTGTTTTGTAAGTTCATTTGTGTCATTGCTTTTGGCTTCCACATATAAGCAATATTATATATTTGTCTTTCTCTGACTTACTTCATTTAGTATGAAAATCTCTAGGTTCACCCTGAATACTAATCTTAAATCATTCTTTTATTTTCATCCAAACAAAAGCATCCACCATGGACAGGAGGGTGACTGGGGAGAGGCAGGTCCAGTTTTACAGAAGGCAGGGCCACATCGGCCGTTGGACCTGCAGACATGTGAGCGCTCTCCAAAGCAGACTACCCCCCGGGCCCCTGTGAGGCTAATATCTGCAGAGAGCCCCTGGCCTTTTATGAGTTGTATTAATTACACTCTTAAGCCCCATGCAAATTGCAAAATCGTTTTTCCAATTGAGTTAATAAAGCCGGTTGAGTACAGGCTTGCTGTCTTTCAGCAGAAAATCAGTCCAGCACCATTCGCAGATGACAGAAACGCGGCGGTCAGTGTTCGCGGGCTGTGACGGCAGCACGTCCTGGGATGCCTGCTTTGTGACTTTTCTTCTGCGGGAGTGCGATCCATCTCCCTCTGACAGAGCTGGGTGCGCAGGGGACTGTCACACGTTTTGATGGTGTTTTATCCATCCCGGGGGAGCTGCAAATTCATTCTCACAGTCTCCACTCCGAGAGACATTATTATCACTTGGAAACTTTCATGGGAAACAAGAACATCTCTGAAAATGGCTGACTGGTCTCACCTCGGACAGCCTTGGTCTCCTCTCCCCATCAGCACCAGGCGGCAGAAACGCACGACCTCTCACCCCCCGCCAGGCTCTGGGCAGGGGGACCCCAGCTCTGTAAGAACCAGAATTCCTCTGCACTTTCTGACCTTGCGGTCTGGAAGGCAGCTGGTCTGAGCCATTCAACAGGGCCCGTGGCCATCTTGCTTCCCTGATATTATCCTAACCCATAGGACGCCTTCGTGGGTCTCAGAAAAAGATGCTCCTCCAGGCAGAGCAACCGCAATTAGCCACCCCCTGTGTGTTACGGCCCCCAGTAGGCAGCTGTGACCTGTCTACTGAAGGCTTGTGTGGCCCACAACACACACACACCTGTTTCCGGTGGCTTTTCCATGAGCACAAGTCATGAGATGCAAACAGGTGAAGTTTGTCAGGAGAGCTTTAGAAGTGCCCTGTGCTGTTTCATTTCCTCATGGCTACATGGTGGCAGGGATTCACTCAACGAAGCAAATTGACATGAAAGCAAGAATGGCTATTACTCTCCCAGGAGGTTGACCTTTTATTGAGAAACTTCCAGAAACAGTCAAATGCTTCTGACCCAAAGAAAAAAAAAGATTGAAAAGGTTGAAATATTGCATATGAGGGTTAGCCAGTGAGGGAACTGAGTTTGGGTGGGAGGAATTTCAACTGGGTCCCCTCAGGCCACAGCTCTGGGCCCTCCAGTCAAGGCAGGGACACTCGGGGGTCTCCACTCACCAGAGGTGGGGGGATTCAGGACTGGCTTTGCTGCTATTGCCAAAGGCAAGTTCGTGTGCCTGACGCACCGTGAGGTCAAACAAACTAAAACGTGGGAGTTTGGAGAAGAGAAGGGTTTACTACAGGGCAGAGCAAGGACGACAGGGTGGCTCAAGAAAACCCCGAACTCCCCAGAGTTTCAGCGAAGTGTATTTAAAGGCCAGGTAAGGGGGTGGGGGGGCAACTCGTGCACAGTTCTCTGATTGGTGCTGAGGTAACAGGGCTGTCAACACTGTCAACCCCGAGGCGCCATGAGGTCTGGGGGCCACGTGTTCTCCACCATCAAGTAGTTAATTTCTTCCCTTTGGTGGTGGGTTTGAGCATCTGAAAACCTCAGGAAATATACATGAGATACTGTTATCTGGGTCCTTCAGAGAGCAGCTGCAGCGAGGACATGGTGTGGGGTCTGACTCTGCTCCGCCACACAGGGTCCTGCTGGGTGACACTGCTTACCGCCCCCCAGGCACCAGGGTGATGCACCAGCTCCAGCTTTTCCCTCTTTCCTCTGTTTCCCACCATACTGGTCCATCCTCTTCCACTGCCTGCAGTTTGGAGCCTCAGTTAGAATTCTTTGCTCCACCCCATCTCTGAAGGTAGAGTTCTCTGCTCCATAATACACCCTTCCAACCAGGATCCTCTCGGAGGGGATGGTTCTGCTCCCTCCCAGACCCTGATCCACTGGGGTGGGGGGGCTGTGTTCACAAGCATGAGACTGTCAGGCTTCCCTAGACGATCCAGCCTGCATCCCTGCTAACTTCCCGGCCCCTGGTACTGTCTATCCCAATGTATTCCTGTTCCACGTAGGTCCCAGGATGTCCCAACATATCCTTGATCTTGAATCTTCCCCAATTAATATCAAACAAGATTTTTCAATATGGTTCCTCAAGTCAAATATGGTTGGTCCCTAGACGAAATGCTAGTCATTACTCCCAAATGTATGACTGCCATCTCATGTTTATCCTTGCAGCGATCTGAGTGAGGCAGGAAAGCTAGGTGTAGGTGAGACAGTTCCAGGTAAGCAAACAGGCCCCACATGACCTACTCAGAGTCACACGGCCAACCAGTGGTGGAGCTGGGGACTTAGGCCTCCTGCCTTTTGTCCCCACATCTTCACTCAGCTTCTTGTCACAGTGCCAGGCTTCTCTCATTGTCTGTCAAGGTCGATTTTAACCTCGAGATTGTTCCCCTGGGAGAGCATGACACACTGATCTCCATGCTCCACCGGCTAAAGAATACTTTGAGCTTGAGTCCAATTTCACAAAATGGAACTGGTTCTTTAGGCTGCAAGTGAAGGTTTTCAGAAAACACAGGAGGTAATTCCACCCCCAGCAGAACCCACGCTGCTCCTCGTTCTCGGTTCCTGATGACACGCTCCCCACACACTGGGGTCCTGCGGGCCGTGCGCACCCCCCGGGCTGCACAGATCTCTCCAGGGCATCCTTAGAGAGGTGAGGCAGGCCCATGGGGCTGATCCGGGTGGCATGTGAGTGTGGTCATGAGACGGGGGCAGTTGTCCGACAGTTGATGGGTAGAGGTCTGGATGTGGTGGAGACTAGGAATTTTTTAACTCCATTTCCATTCCAAGTCCCCAGATAAATGTGATTTATTTACCTTTTCACCCCCCTTGGTTAACCTTTATCTTACTTTACCCAGTGCGGTTTAGATCAGGTGTCAGTAAACGTTTTTCCTCAAAGAATTGTTAGGAAATATTTTAGCCTTTGAAGGTCCTGTTTGTGTAAATGATGGGTGTGGCCATGGTCCAGTAAAACTTTATTTACAAAAACAAGCGCTGGGCCACATTTGGCTTGGGGACATAGTTGCCAACCTGTGGTTTAGACTGATGTTTTCTGTGCATTTTTTAAACTTAAAAAAGTTACAGTATTCATTACAAGCAGGGAGCATCCCCATAAACTCCTTCCACGCGCACTCAAAGCCATAAGGGTCTCACTAGAAATGAAGGGTCACTGAGGCTCAGGAAGAAAACCTTGCTGAATGCAGGAATAAACTCTCTATTTACTTCTCCGCATTCAAAATCATCTTACTGCTGGAGGAAGAGGGCATACCTCCATTAAAGATGTGATTAACGGAGATCCTTTGCCTTCTACACGAACTGTGGCATGTGAAAAGCCGCACCTTTCGCAGGACAAGCTAGGTGGTTTTCATTCTCGGACAAAGGCCTTTGCTTATCTAAACAACTCAACAAATAAAGACAGCTGTGACAAAGAAACACGTCCAATCAATACATTTTAATGAATTTTTCCAGATAAAACTATCAGCTGCAGTTCCTTCTATGTTATAAATATGTTCAATCATAAATAAAATATGAATAAATCTGAATACTATGGGAATATATATGTAAATATATAAGGACTTGTATTCCTGTAACATTCAGGTTTATTCATATGTTACTTGATTTAGCATATTTATGATATAGAAGGAATTGCAGCTAATATTTACAAAATTAACTAAAAGTATGTGTAATATGTATAATGATGGAATAATGCAAATATACATACATCTTTTAGGACATGTATATCTCTCCATATCTCTCCTTAGCTCTTTGTGGAGAAGCTGCGTACAGGACAAAACTCAGTCTATTAGGGTTTGATGGTCTGAGCAGTCTTCTGCATCTTTGTCTCCACGGCTCCGACCCTGCCCGGGACACTGCCTCCCAGAAGTAAGAGACCTTCTTAATGGGAATATGGTGCTCGGGGAAATGGTGTCAGGCATGGAAAAAACATGCTTTCTGCAGGAAAGCAATCACTTCCTGCGCTTTGCGATAATGGTTGACTTGTGCGGGGCTTTGGTTTCTCAGGGCAGTTCAGCCTCAGTGCTGTCGGGTCCGGTGGCCCTCTGGTCACCACACAAGGTCCCAGTGGTCAGGTCTTCGTGCGGATTGTGCAGAAAGAGCACATTGTAAGCACCCTGCTCGTGTGCAATGCTCTTCCCTGCGCCAGACTTTAGTGAGGGCATTGAGGCCAGAGGCATCAAGACAGGAGGTCTGTAACATACAAGGTTTACGTGGCCGAAGGTGACAAATCCCGGAAGAACAGCTCTAATCAGCCAGTGCGGCTTCTTTGAGCTCATCATCACGGAGGAAATGAAAACGGAATCTGGAAGGGGAAATTCTCCAGCCCCCGCTGTGGGGATGGGCCAGTAAAGCATCTTCACCCTCAACCAACTTACTAAATCTGTAAATGAGTCTGAAGGCAAGTTCTTCCCAAGACCAGATTCAATCTAAGCCCCAGTTCCATGCATCTAATTAACTCTCCCTGTGAGAATCTGAAGTTCCAAAATGGACTGCGTGCACTTAGCATTCCTGCCGGTCTATGAAGAGCACACCTGAAGCTCGGAGGTGCCCCTCCCTGGTCTCACTCGGTCATTTAAGCGAGTTCTTCAAGTAAATGCACATCCTGAAGCATGAGGAAGAGGGCCAGCCTCTCCAATTCCTTTAGAGGTTTTTCAGTCGTCTTCATTGAAATAAATGTACTGGAAACAGCAGAAGTGGAAAATGGCACAAAGACGGGAACGTTTGCATAAAGAAGCCATTAGGAAGGTGTGCCAATGGAACGGCTATGTGCTGTTGCTTGACAAAGGCACGCTTGCGTTTAGTTATTTTAAAGATTCCGTTTATCTAGTGGTTTTTTTGCATTAAAGAGCATGATACTGAATGAGTCTCCATTCCTGCGATGCCAGCAGTTCTTGAAAAAGCATTCACAGAATGATTAAAAGCATAATAAAAGAGTAAATCCCAGTGTAATATCTATCCAGCCTGAATTTTTGGCTTAATACATCCAAATCCATCCCATCCCACGATTTGCACAATCACGGCTTAATAAAGGACATATTTTAAAACGTAGGCTGTTAGGAAACAGTGAGAGAAGCCAGAAACAGAACCACAAAACTCCCCGAAATGCCTCCAAGATGGAGACCCCACAGACTCGGAACTGGATGGAGCGCTCCAGGTGTTGCCTGCTAAGCCCCTCTCACGGGCGAGCTGAAAGGTCTGGGGTGAGCAGGGGAGGTCCTGCATGAGGGTGAATGAAGTTCAGGAAGGCTAAATGCAGATACCCAAGACGAACTCGGCGAAGGCAGCCTCATGAGTAACTCGGACTGAAAGGAGAAACACTTTACGCTCTATCAAATTAGCTGCAGGTCGACGGCCCCTTAACCGGTTTGCCCCCGACGCTTGCTCCTTCGGTCTCATCTAAGATGCACGCCTGAGGGATACTGACAAGCCCGAGGCACGCAGAGTCTCTCCCCTGGTCAGGACCTTCCGGGCTCCCTTCCCACGGGGAACACCCCTCCATCAGCTGCTGCCCACGGGCTGTTCAGATCATCAAGCTTGTACCCACCCCCGACCCCCAACTGCTCTGCTCACACCAGCCTCCCAGCCAGCCCGCAAAACCATGGGCAGTGCCCACCTCCGGGCCCTGGTACCGGCCCTTCCACTGCCTGGGATGTGTTTCCTCGCGTCTTCGTGAGGCTTCATTTCATCCTGTCCTGGGCCCTTTCCTCTCTAAATCAGACGGATGGACCCCGCCCCAAAGAGCCCACAGGCCCTTACCCTGTCTTACTTTCTCTGTAGACGTGTGGCTGCACCGCAGCACACGGTGCATATGTGTATTTATTTTCGTCCGTCTTCCCACAGGATCTGAGTGCCTTGAGGACAGGAAGCTCTTCTTGTTGTTGTTCCGGACTGTTATCTCAAGTGCCCAGAATCGTTCCCAACACACAGTGAATAAGCACCATGAGGTGGATTTAAAGGGAACGGCCGGGATCATCCAGGCTGTTCCCCCATGTCCTCATCCCAGGACACTGGGGAGAGATGTGGGGACTATCGGGATGGGAAGCATCTGACCACGTTACCAGACGCCCCTGAGAAGTTTAAATCCTTTGACTCCCTTTACCGCTTTTAGAAATTTACTGTAGGGAAATAATCAGAGATCCAGACAAAAGTTTATATGTGATGATATTAACTGCAGTGTTATTTACAACCATGAAACATGGAAAAGATTGGGATAAACAGTAATACTAGGCACAAAACTGAAGGGCTCCCCTGGCTGAGTGGTTATTAAGTGAAAAGTGCCTTAAATGTCCTGGAAACATTTGTATCCTGTCTGCAGATGAGGACACAGAGGTTACTTGCCCCAAAGCGTCATTTGTGGGCTTTGGGAAGAACTGGGACTCAAAGTTCTTGCTGCTCAGCCTGAGCTAAGAAATAATAAACCAGGATCTCGGGGGCCCCTTGGGCTCTGAACACTCCCAGCCCCCCAGGGCTGTGCACAGGGAACCCAACCCCTCCGTGTCTGCCGAAGCTCGTTGTGTGCAGCCCGGGGACTGTGCCAGCATTTATCACTGACCTTCAGAGGATCAACGTTCAGCAACAAACTCTTTCCTCTCCCCCGCCCCCTCTTCTTCCTCTTGCGGCCAGGGCCCACGGTTTCCTCTGAATCCCTGGACTGCTCTCCGTGGAGTCTCTCTCATTTCCTGTCCGGGGAGCCTTGGCATCCGATCGGTGGGCCAGGAGCAGGCCCAGGAGCCAGCAGCCCCTGGGTCTGTTTCTGCTCATTGTCCTCGGGGAGCCCTCGGGAGGAGCCAAGCCAAGGGTGGGGGCCCCTGGCTCGCCCCCAGACCCGTAGGTGGGCCGGTTTCTGCCCCGATCTGCACCACACCCCGCCCCTTTCCTCGCCAGCAGACCCCAGCCCCGGAGGCTGGCGGCTCCGGTGACGCCCCTTCCTCAGCCACAGACGGTCGAGATTCACTTTCCCACATGGCTCTGCCTCTCCTTCCTGGGCTCATTTTAAGACTGTGTCCCCGTTCCATGTTTTCTCCTGCTATATGGGAAATTGTTTTCATTTAAAGCCGAGGCTGCTCAGCTAATGAATCAAATTTCTGCCAGCCCCAGGCACAGAGACGCTCTCTGTTGCATTTCAGTGTCTGTGAGTGTGTGTGTGTGTGCGTGCATGTGGGTGTGTAAAAGGGAAAATTCCTTTCACATGGCCTCTTGTCCCCAGAAATCTGAAAGTGTCTTTGTCTTGGCAGTTGTCCCAGCAACACCACCCTCTGCCCTTTTCTTTGGCCTCTTCTTAGGGTATTTTGAGAAAAGCCCAAGGGTTCTTGCAGTGCTGAGTTCACAACAGCTTGATCCGGTTAGGGAAACTCAGACTTACCCAACAGAAGATTCACTGGAGCCGAATTGTGGCTGTTTCTCTTGGACTTTGGACCCCTTTCCTTGCTCCTTTCAGTCCCTCCCCTCCCACTGTCCCCAGACCCCTTATTACAAGCAAACTTCCCAGACCATTTCTCCTTTACCTGTCTTGAGTGTCAACTCCTTGGAGCTTTTCTGGGGAAGATAAAGAAGTAATGTGATCAGTTAATAAAACTGGCATCCAGAGTTGATGGGCGGTGACAGCTTTGGACAATCTCCCTCGCACTGAACATTTGACCCGAGTGTGAACAAAGTCTTCAGCTAAAGGAGTCGTTGAGATGGGAATCTCAGCCCAACAGAGTGGGCACATATCTCTACTCACCCTACTTCTCAGTCTGGTCTGTTTGGGGCTTCTTTTTTTTTTATTGAAGTAGAGTTGACTTACAATGTTGTGTTGGTTTCAGGTGTACAGCATAGTGATTCAGTTATATATATATATATATATACACACACACACATTCTTTTTTAGATTCTTTTCATTATAGGTTATTGCAAGATATTGAATAGAGTTCCCTGGACTATACAGTAGGGCTTTGCTCTTTGTCGCTTTTATGTGCTGGAGTGTGTATCTGTTCACCGGGCCTCTTTCTTGAGACTCCTGACCACTGGGCAGTGCCTCCCCGTGAAGGTGGCTCTGACCTTGCACCTGTGCAGGGCGTGTTCTTGGAAGCAAAACCCTGCAGCTACTCAGGGCTGCTCTGCTCACCACAGATCTTTCCCCAGGAACTCGAATGTTCCACGAAGGGATCAGATGAAAATGTGAATATGGATAGTGAGGATCAAACGTGAAAGTCCTCCTTATTCTTTGACTTAGCATTGAGGTTTTCCTTTCTCTCTGTTTTTCTCAAAGCAGGACAAAGCAGCAAGGGAGGGACTGTCATGAAGCCAGAGGACAGGGCTTCTTTCTAATATTGTTTTTATTGATGAACAGCCATCTAACTCCATTTCCTGGCTCTCTCCCCGGCTCCAGTGCACTCAATTATATTTTCAGATTGTGTGCTACAGAGATCATTCTGCCTTATTCTTTTAGAAATTGGGTGGAATTTCAAACAAAGGGGAATGTGTTTTTAAGGAGGAAAGGGAGGGGGTGGAAAACTGCTCTGTCTTTCTGACGGCAGACAAATGACTATTTGGTGTGCTTGCGAAATCTGCTAGGCTGCTCTCTCTGTCCCTGCGCTCATTCCTTCAGCTCCAAAGGATGCCCTGACTCTCTGCTAGAAGGCCCTGCTCTGAGGATTGCCCCCCACCCTCCCCTCGGTTACTGGAGACACAGAGGCTGCAGGTGGATCCGTGTGCTGGGCAGACCAGGCCCCCGCGGTGCTTCTGCACCCAAACAGCCAGTCAACTCGAAATGATACCGGAGTCAAGCCGATCTGCCAAGTGTCAGTAAGGCAAGAAGGCTGGTTGACTCACGTGGCCTCCGTGTAGTGGGACGGGGCAGTAAGCCAGGAGAACTAGGTTTAAGGTCTAGCCCTGCCACTTGCTAACCGTGGGTCAGGAATCATATTGTCAGCATCCCACAAAGTCTTAGTCTGCCAGTCAGTGGAACAGGGTTAGGGACAACCTTCCCCACTGGAGCTGCCAGGAGGATGGGGCCAAATGTCATCAGTGAAACACTAATCTTAATTGTGAGTGTTAAGGATACATAACACTCACAGCTGACCTGTGTAATAGGAGGTACTTTTCAGTCTTAAGGGAATGTCCCCCATGCCCGTCCCACCAATGGGAAGGCATGCTGTCAGCCCCCAGGCCTGAAGGGGAGGAGGTAGCGCATGAAACTGGAGAGTCACACGGCCCTTTCTAACTCTACAGGAAACCGCGCATTTCCTGTACGGGTTCCTCGATGCTCAAGAATCATGGCGGGTCCACTCTGCGGCAAAGATGTGGTCTGTGTGTCTTGGTGATGCAGCATCTCTACAAAGAACAAACTCTTCTGCACACGCACAGCCTCCGTACGGAGGGCACCATCAGGCCACCCCCCCTCTGGTGGAGAGAGAGGAGCCATGCGGTTTGTGGGAACGTGGGGTGTGATTCACCTGCTGCTGCAGCCGCTTCCGGCGAAAGAGCGTTTGCTGGGACAGCTCCTAGCGAAGCGCGTCTCGACTAGACGTCGCAGGCCTGCGCGCCGGCCCCGCCCGAGGGATTAGCTCCATGCGCCAGCTGAGCGGCCCCGTCCCAGACTAGTTTCAAAGATAGACCTTGGGGATTCCTCATGGCGGTTTCCTAAATTTTAAAATAAAGCCCCGGCTTTCTGTAGTTGAGTCCTTTTCTGGTTACTGAATGCTCCTTTGGAACCAAAGGTATTGATATATTCTACCCTGCAGGGAAATCAATAAAAACTTTAATCACAAAATTAAATAAAAACCAAAGCTACTGACATTACACGGTAATACTCACTGAAGCGCCCACCAGAAGTCGGATAGTTCTCCTGCGGCTGGACTTACTGTTTGCAAGAAAATCAATATCATCTTTGGAGGAATTTGGGATGCATCTTGTCACCATGGAAAACAAGTTCCTGGTAGACTTTACTAAAAAGGGACCAAAGAGGCATCAGAATGTGTTTGCCCGCCTGGAAACTGACTATTCCTGGAAGGCGGGAATAGCCCCAAATGACACCATCTCCAGCCGGGTCTCAAAGCACGTCTATACCCAGGGCTCTGGGCCTCCCTGGGCAAACACACCCCGCTTCTGTGGCTGATGGGGCACAGGCCTTTCCTGGAACGAGGAAAAGCTGGGGCAAGTGTGTGTGTTAAAATGTCCCCAGGAATGGCGGACGTGCTTCAGAGAACATACAGTAATGGCACCCATTTGTCATGTGACCTTAGTGATGTTAGGTAGGACAAGTCCTATTTCACGTTTGGAAAAAGAAATAAAAAGCTTTTGCAAGTCACAGGATCACAGAATCGGGTGGCACCTGAAGAGGCATTAAGCACAGTCAGTCCCAGCTCTCTCTGATGCAGGGAGCCGCCACCGTCATCCCTGAGGGATGCAGTTCCTCCTGGCTGTCACAGTTCCATTCTCATCCTTCGGCGGCGATGCAGCTCCAGCACGCGTCCGTACACAACCTTTTATCTTCATGAGCCCCACGCTTCCCAGGCCTAATGAATTATTAGGCTGCAAGCCTGTTCTTCTCCCCCTGACACTGTCTGTGTGGTAAGCCGCAGAGCGTAAAGCGAAACCCTTGGCAGCCCAAACCATCGAGAGCTTCCCAGACAGGGATGTGGTAACACACTTTCGGTGAACTTTAAGAGCAGCCTGAATGGCTGCAAAGGTTTATTGGAGTCTAACTCAATATGCTCTAGTCCCCTGTGCTTTTGTGTTAGATCTTCAAAATGCCTTTTTTTCAGGACTTGAGACTGCTCGCTCAGAATAAAAAGTGGAACCAGGGAATGGAGCCCCGTTAATACATGGCAGGAGCTAGCTGGATGGGGAGGGGATGTTCTGAACATCAGGAAATGAAAACCCTAAGATTTTGCAAGGATGAGGCCAATAAGAAACCCAGCCAAGGTGAGTGCTCATGGGCTGGGAGTCACTGACATTGAATCAGCAGGGCGGGGCTTAGCATCCAGACACAGGGCATCAGAGCCATTTCCCAAAGCAAGAGGCAACATCCACCATTCTCAGGAAGCAGGAGGGCCCTTCAAAGGAGACGACCATGAACCAATAAGATGCTCAAGGTCTGGTATAGGAGACCCTTCTGTTATAGTGGTTGCTGTCAGGAAGCCTGCTCCAGGGACTGAGGGGGGAGGCAAGTAGACAGAGGATGTGGGACACTCCACGCCAGTAATGTTTCCAGGTCCAAATGCATTCTGCTTATTGCATGACAGGCCAGTAAATCGGGAGAGGAGGTGTTGGGGCAAGGAATAAAGGCTTTATTTGGAGAGCCAGCAGACTGAGAAGATGGGGGACTAATGTCCTGGAGAACCATCTTCCCCGAGTCAGAATTCAGGCTCCTTTTATACTAAAAGGGGAGGGGTGTGGTTGGTTGTTGTAAACTTCTTGGTGTTGGGATCCTTTGTTCTTGCAGCTGCCCAGTAGGGCAGGACATGGTGTCCCTGCAAACCTCCAACAAGATAAATGTTATTTTCTATTCTGCAACTTTTTATCTTTATATGAATGGAAAAGTGTTCTCCCCTTCAAGGTCAGAGCCTTGAGAATGGGCTCTCCTGTCTATTTCAGGCTCTAGGCAACATTCTTTTACAAAAGGTGCAGAACCAGCAGGACTGAGCTCAGGAAACAGAGCCCAGGGTTAGAGCCAAAGGCACAGGTCTAATATGGGGTCAGGTTTGTTCTCCCCTGTGACAGTGAGAACAAAGAAGTCAAGGGTCAGCCAGACACGTGCTGCCTTCCACGTCCGCGTCCTTGCTCATCAGCATTTCAGTTCAAACTTTTTTTCCCTTTTTAAGCAACTTCCCTGATTACACAACTGAGAGCCCCTTCAGGATAATTTTTTTTTTCTTTTTCTTAAATTGAAGTATAGTTGATTTACAATGTTGTGTTAATTTCTGGTGTACAGCATAGTGATTCATTTCTACATACATATATTCTTTTTCATATTCTTTTCCATTATAAGTTATTACAAGATATTGAATATAGTTCCCTGTGCTGTCCAGTAGAGCCTTGTTTTTTATCTATTTTATATATAATAGTGTGAGCCTGCAGATCCCAAACTCCCCGTTTATCCCTCTGTACCCCTTTCTTCCCAGTGACCGTACATTTGCTACTCTTCAGGGCCTCTTCAGGATCATTTTCTAAAGGCTGTCTGTTCTGGAAAGCTCTCCTCACATGCACAGTCCACATCGTCATCTTTTGTGACCAGGACTCCCCCAGCAAGCCCACCCAGCCACCCTCTGCCCCTGCTCCAACCCAGGCTCCCCAGCCGACCTGCGTTTCTGATGCTAAATGCAAAGAAACAGCAAAAACCACTCATATTTCCATCACTGAGTGTCAAAAATTACATCGTAAAGGTTACACCATGTGAAATGGCCGATATCGATCATTTTGGACATAAAGAAGTCCATTTCATACGTTCAAATGAGTAATTATCTGTCTCTGTGTCTATATCCTCAGCCAGACCGTGAGGAAGGACTTGTTTGGTTTTCTGCTTGTATAATCCGACTTTAATATGTCCTGGTGCGTCACTGGTCCCAGTCACTGGCTGACGGGTGAAGGATTGGGTTGAAAGCTGGGGCTTTGGAACCTGGGCCATCTCCTCGGGGAAGACTGCGGGGCCTGGAATCCAACAGTAAAGAAGTTATGTGATCTGGAAACCACCCCTCCATCTGACAGAACTATAAACAGTACGTTTTTCTCTGGATAATCTATTTCCTCAATAAAAACATGACCACATTGACAGATAAACACACTATTTTATGCCCTAGTCCAGTGATTTTTCTCTCAGGTTAGCATGTTCTCCGACACCTCCCAGGATGGGAGCCAGGCCTCGGTCTTGCTCATTTGTCTGGTACCTACATGTGGGCGGCTGACAACAAAGACCGATGGTTTTGGCTGAAGACACTGGCTTTAAACATTTCTGTTCAGCATCACTGAGGGTCAGTCCGGGTCCTGGTTAGAGGCAAACACCCTTCTTTAAGTGTGGACCACATTGAACTCACAACCATGCTGTTTCTCTTGCCACACTTGATTCGAGAAGCTGTGGCTAATTTGATATTTGTGATCAGGCTGCCTGAACCCCCAACTTGCAAACTTTCTGAGGAATCCTGCAGAAATGTCTTTAAGTCAAGATGTTTTCTTCATGAATTATGTTTGGACTTTGCCCCGGAATCAGATGAAGACATTCTTCTAACTCAACATAGGATAATTTCTATGCAAAATTTTCTTGTGGGCAAAGTGACATAACCTAGAAATTAAGACCAGTAACTTCTTAGGGAAAAGATGGAGGACAAGGAAGAACATTCTGCTAGGAAACATTTAAAGATGACTTTGGCTACAAACGATGCTTATTTCAAAATGCATATATTGGCTTTAACATCTCTTCAGTGTGGGTGAAATTAGTGCATTTGTCTTTTGTTCAGGTTGTCACCTATTTTTTTTTTTTTCCTTTTTGGTGGATGTTGTGGGGATGGGTTGAAAAAGTCAGTAACTTTGCAAAATTAATAAGGTTCTTGATCTTAATGTTGAATTTCATTCCTAAAGGTGATAGGACAGTTGTTTTAATGACTGGGCTTCTTTAAGATCTGCTCAAAGTTTAAGAGACCCTGTCCACAGGGAGGGCTGGGGACAGCAGGTGACATGGGGGAGGGGGCGCTGCTGAGCTGAGGGCCACCCCTGTTTCAGACTGAATTTCAGCACCCACACAGCATTAGCTCATGAGCCCAAAGACAGAAGTCGTTTGGGAGACAGAGCTGCACAGGTTTGTAAAGGCATATTTTACACCAACTGCTGGATCTGCACTTGACCTTCTGATTTCAACAGCTTTCCATCAGGAATCAAATCAGATTAGCAGTTTGTCAGTGCCAAGCGCGGCGGGTGGGTTAAGTGATAAAGGATTAAGCCGACTTTAAAGTTTTGAGCAGACACTGAAAAGCACAGCTCCCCTTGGGGACAGTGGCATTTTGTTTCCCGCTGCCCCCCTGGGTTTGCCTGGTTTAGGGGATCAACAGTAACAGGTGGTGAGATCCGCTGTAACGTGCGGCTTAAGTCTAACGTGTTATATTTATGCCTGGATTTAGACAACGTTGTACAACACCAAACTCCTGGTTTCCCAGCCTCTGTCCCCCAGGGGATCATCAAGTCACTGCCCCGCCCTGCTTCCGTACTGAATTCCAAGCCCGGCCTGCTTTGTTCCCCCAGGTCGCTTGTCCTCCTGTTCCCCTGTCCACCTGGCAGGTGCTTCTGCTGCTGAGACTGGCATCGTGCTTGTCGACTGAAAAGAAAAATGCATGACCTAAATGTTGAGAGTCAGGTTTTATTTAGTGGACTTTCCGAGGACTTTAAGCCCAGGAGACAGCCTCCAGAATAGCTCTGGGGGACCGCCCCAAAGAGGCAGGGGAGGAGCCAGGATATATGAGGCTTTGCAACGAAGACCAGGTTGTCGGAACATCAAAAGATTACTGTTAATTAAAGAAAACCAGGCATCTCACATGAAGGAGTTTAGTGCTTTTCTATGTCTGGGAAGATGCAAAAGCCTGGGCTCACTGAAATCCTTCCTTCGACCTGCCCCTTAGCTGTCCAGAGCCAGTGTTCTGCGTTTTCTCATCCCAGGTCCCCTCAGGGGGCGCCGTTGGGGGTGTCTTCTGTGGCTGAGGGCTTGATGGCTGCAACATCCTTTGTTTACTGATGTGATGGGCAATGTTTCATTCACACACAGAATCACACCCCAAAGTGTCCCCACTAATCACCCACTAACATTCTCAATAGGGGTATATGCAATTCAAATCTCTACGCAGGACAAGTTCTTGACTTTCTAGGGACAATGATTCACCTCCCTTACTCCCATCTGGTTGGACCCTTCTGGGCTTTTCTCTTTGTTTAAGAGTCTGAAGAGTCTTCGTTGAACGGCCCGAGGACCTGATTAGCAGTCTCAAAATTCCTTTCACCATTTCTCTCCAGATGCCAGTCTCAGCAGAAGCACCTTCCAGGTGGACAGGGATGGGTGGGTGGGAATTGCAAGGATGTTATGCATAGAAGAATCTGCCTTAATACACCAGAGTTACCAGATAAAGGTCACCCACCCCTGTAAGCAGCTTTTGGCAGGACGGAGCTCTCTGCAGGAGGCCCCTTTTGTCTGTCACTGACCTTAAACCAGGAACCCCACCCCCACCCCCGCACCCCACTTCCATCCCGCCTCCCCCTTTACTCATCTCTGGCCCTTAGCACAGCTTTCAGATTGCAGAATCTTCAGCGATGGTCTTCGGGGGACACTGAGCCCACCACCCCCTCAGATTGCCGGCATCCTGATTAAAAGCAACCTTCCTTTCTACCAACGTTTGTCTCTCTCAAGTACTGATTTTTTTTTTTCTTTGAAGTGTAGTTGATGTACAATGTTAGTTTCAGGTATACAGCAAAGAGATGCAGGTATACATAGACATACATATATATACATATGTTTTCGGATTCTTTTCCATGATAGCTTATTACGAGAAACTGAATATAGTTCCCTATGCTTTGAGGAGGTCCCTCTCGTTCATCTATTTTATAAATAGTCGTGTATATCTGTTAATCCCAAACTCCTCATTCATCCCTCTCCCACCCTTTCCCCTTTGGTAACCATAGTTTGTCTTCTATGTCCATGAGTCTATTTCTGGTTTGTAAATAAAATATGTATTCGTTTTTAGACTCCACATATAAGTGATATCATACGATATTTGTCTTTCTCTGTCTGATTTACTTCAGTTCATATGATCGTCTCTAGGTGCACTCATGTTGCTGCAAATGGCGTTATTTTATTCTTTTTCGGGCTTAGTAGTATTCCACTGTGTGTGTGTGTGTGTGTGTGTGTGTGTGTGTGTGTGTGTGTGTGCGTTTGTGTGTATACTATATCTTCTTTATCCAGTCATCTGTTGATGGACACTGGGGTTGCTTCCATGGCTTGGCTATTGTAAATAGTGCTGCAGTGAACATTGGGGTGCAGGTGTCTTTTCGAATTAGCGTTTCCTCCAGATGTATGCCCAGGAGTGGGACTGCTGGGTCATATGGTAAGTCTATTTTTAGTTTTTTGAGGAACCTCCATACCATTCTCCATGACAGCTCCACCAAACTGCATTCCCACCAGCAGTGCAGGAGGTTCCCCTTTTCTCCACAGCCTCTCCAGCATTTGTCATTTGTGGACTTTTGAATGACGGCCATTCCAACTGGTGGGAGGTGACACCTCCTTATAACTTTGATTTCTATTTTCAAGTATTGATTTTTGAGCAGTGAGCAGCCGGACCTGAGCTCAGTGACACCCCAACCCACACATCTAACATGACCCTCAAAACAAATGCAGACCCTCAAGCACCTGCTAGAAATCTCCCAGGAATAAAACTCAGCAGCTTGGTTTTAGGGGAAAGGAAGCAGAAACAGAAGTGGCAGTTTTACAGATTGTGACCAATTTCTAGGGGTTGGTCCTTCATAGAGGTGGCCCCAGAAGGAAGGCTGGGAGTCACCTGTTCCCGGCCAGACATACAGCAGCCCGCTAGGCCACAGGGCCCTCCTCGGACTGAGCAATGACATCTGTGATGGATGTAAAACAGGGTTCTCATCTGCCTTCTCCAAGGGAAAAGAGGGTTTCCTTTAAAAGAAGTTCTAACTTTTACTTTTAAGCAGATAAAAAAAAATGGTCAATAGGCAACTATGTTTTGAAACATCTATTTGGATGTATTTTCGTATGGTTTTTTGTAGATACATCCCCTCAGGTTAGAATAACATTTAAAAGAAAACCTTTGGACAAGGACAACGTGTGAGTGTTCAGCTGGTCCTATAACTGCCTGGACTTTTTATGAATTTGACTCCTCAGCATGTGGAATGCTATGGTTGCCGACTGTCCATCCCAGGATCCCACAAATACTTTGCTCTGGCTTGAATTCTAATTTTGGAAAGCTTTCTCACAGAAGCCGGGAGATTTATGCAGAAGTGAGAGCCTCGCTTGATCAGGGCTGATAAAGTTCCCTCTAGAGAGCACACAGATGTTTAAAGGGAAGCTCTCAGGATTTTGAAGAGCTTGCCATGAACTAGAAAAAAACCCCATCGGGCACAAGGCAGAGTGGGGCTTCAGCCTTGAGAGGACAAAGGCTGAGGGTTTAGAAATTGTCCCCAGAGCCGCGAGGACAGGAGCATCTTGGAACCACGGCTGGCCTTAAGCACAGGATGAAGCAGGTAGAAGCTGCCCTTCGCACCTCCTTCCTCCACGCGACGCCACGATGCTCTCGAGATTTGTGTCTGAGAACGAAGGCTCTGAGGTCCAGACCTTCCCTCCACAACCGTGTCGTTCTGAGCCTCTGCTCTCAGCGCGGGCTGCCCTGGTGTCAGGGGTTCTTTCTAGGCCCATGGGCTGCCCTCCACTCAGAAGATACGTTCATTTAAACAGGGGCCCCTTGAAAAAGCTATTTGCCTTCATCCAATTGAATCCAATCACAGAGACGTTAAATGCTGGAGACCCGAGTGGGGACGTATGTGGGGGCAGACGGACTCCTTAAATCACATCGTGTAAATGACTCTCTCTTCTGTCACACGTAAGTGTGACCTGCTCTTGCACTCTGAGGAGGTCATTTGTATGTCCCCAAGACGTCAGAGATGCACATCAGTGTCAGCACCAAGGGCTGTCCTCGCTCCAAGAGCGAGCAGTGATCTTCCTCACGCAGATTGTCGAAAAGGACAATCTGAATTCACGGAGGGTGAAACTATTTTCAAAGTGGAATGTGTTCTTCTTTTCAAATGCGTACAATTTATGGATCTCGATTTTTTTTTGAAAGTCTAGTAGAGGTCCTTGGGGAGCTTGTTTTAATGAACTGATAAGAATGATTTGTAATTCCGGCATTAATTGCTTGTATGTAAATAGCTGCTTCTGAAATCCTTAAGGGTCTGTTTGAAACCAGTTTGTTCTCTTTAAACCTTGGCCTGCAAATTAATGTGCATTTGCAGTTTCCTTCCAAACTCTTTACTTTGTAGCTCCTGCAAAGGTAAATTTCATCTAATTAATCCATACACGGGGTCCACATTTCTGTGGTTTTTTACCAGAATCGCTGGTTTTGAATCCTGGGGTATCTGGTGTTTTATTACAACTCACGCCCAGTTTTAAGGCACATTTAAAATATACAATATTTGCTGTCCTTGCTTCATGATGCTAATTTTAGCCAAGGCTGCAGTTATAAAAATCTACATAAATAAATACATAAATAAATAAAATCTGCGAGGCTTCCTGGAACTACCACTTTCCTGAAACAATAGTTTCCAGAAACGATTCTAATTAGTGCTCCTTTGGCTCCAGCGGACAGGTTTATAGATGGTTTCCATTTGCAGTCACTTGTTCACAACACGCATCTACTTTCATAGACACACACATACATACGCGTGTGTGCTTTTTGTTAGCTTGTTGGCTTCGTGATGTGCCATCTATAGTTCAAATTATCCTGAAACTAAAGAGGAAGCATGGACTTGCAGGGTTCTGCTGGCACTCTGAGCACATCGTGGCGGAAACCACACAGAGGTCTCTTTCAGAGATCCGGTTGCTGAGAAATCTGTAATCCATTTTATAACATTTCTGTACGTTCAAAAACAGGGACCCAAGATCCCAGAAATCCACACAATGGAAATCCTGATGGCCATGAAGGGGATATTTTGCAGGTGGCCCCCTTTCGTCTTGGGAAAGGGTTGACTTCCCATGTAGCTCTTCCAAACAGCTGGAGAAACCCAACCCTCGTGTCAATCAGATTCCAGTGAATGGAGGTCAGCGCTCACATCTGGCTGGCCCGTCTGCCTGCAGCGGGGCCCCCAACTCTGCTCTTTCCTGCACGTGTTCCCTCTTCAGGAACTATTTTATTTATTCCACCATCTGCAGAACAACATGGCCCCTGGAGCATAGACGAGCGTGGGCCCTCCTCTTCAAATTTGTCTTAGGTCAGTGAACAACCGTGCAGCAGAAAGTGTTCCTTCTGCACTGACAGTGTGATTAACAATGCTCCCCTCTCATTTTTTTGGCGTTATGGCTTTTATTACGTCTCCCATGAGCAGAGATTAAGCCATGAACTTAGAGCGATTTTCTTTTGCAGGGTGGGAGAATGACAGCCTCCTATCAGTGAATGTGGGCACACGGAAAATGAAGCTCTGTCATTTTCTGTGTTCCAGCCTCAGGAGAGGGCTCGCTGTCAGAGTCAGCCTTGAAGCAGCAGCCTCTCCCCAGGTCCTCACCACTGACTGCGTATCACCCGCCCTCCCCCGATAACACGGGGAGGGGTTGCCAGGGAAACCGGGGCAGTGGATGGGCTCCAGACACGGGGACTCTCTCAAGATGTAAATTTCTGGACAGGAGGACTCTCTCAAGATGTAAATGTCTGTTTGTTTTGGAGGAGTCTCTTCAAACTGTTGGCGGACCATGTAAGGGTTCTTCTTTTGTTTGGGAACAGCTCGAGTGGAACCTGGCTCCACTGGAATTCTCCGCAGCACAGGCTCTCTCATGGTTTCTACTATTTCCTGTCTCTGGCCAGGCTGCAGGAATCCGAACAAAGCTTCTCAGGGTATTTCATCCTGTTTGGACTCCGTTCCAGTACGAACCTGAGATCAGGTTGAAGCCACGGAAAACAGAAGAGGAAAAACTGTTGAGATAAAGATTGGCCCGGCGCCCCCGTCCCCGCTAAGAGAGTGCAAAAGTTTGTTATTGTTTATTTCGGTGGCCGGTCCGTGGAGGGGGAAGCGCGCCATGCGGGACGCCAGGGCTCTGAGCTCCGGCTCTCACTCTGCTGCTGCTAAGGCCTCGTCTGCAAAGGAGGCTGGGATGTCTCCCACAGCCCTTCCCATGTTCCGAGGGGCCGTGCATCCCCTTCTGAGAATGCTGAGTACTTGGAAAGGCTGTTATTCTGACCCAGTTCTTGACCTCAGGTCAGAGCACTTCCCATCCATGAAGACTCCATACCCAGGCATCTTCACTTTACCACCAATAGCAGTACTTCAAGCAGATACCACGGGAATTAGTAACACAAACATTATCTCCAGTTGACAGTTTTGCTGATTCAGGACAATATAGAGCTTTCGTCCTTTTAAAAATGGGAAAATCGGATGCCACTTCTCTCTTCAAATCTTCCCCTACAAAATAAGAGACAAAGAGAAAAAGGATCCCCTTTCCCAACCTTGCCCGGGTCTTCCCCATCCAGCCTCTCAGGCTGTGCACCAGACAACGCCAGAGATTCTGTTCACCTGGGAGACAAGGAGACGATGTCTTTTTGAACCATGCAGTGCAATGGCCTTGACCCTCACCCCTTCTGTTCTAGTCACAACGGCTACTAACCTTTCCGGAAATAAGTCGTATATTTTCTGCTCTATATCTTTGTCTACAAGGTTCCTCTGCCTGAAACGCCTTCACTGCTGCATTAAAATGATTGCTTTTAGTCCTACTTCCTCAGACACAGTCACATCCTCACAGGCGGGAGCTCTGCATCCCTGCGTCACGCCTGCCAGCACAGGTAAATAAAAGTCTACGGAAAGCAAGCGGTCTTGCTGTGTTTTGCCCCATTTACATTTTCCAGAAATACAGCTAATCAGGAAAGGGAGGGATTAAATATTAAATTTTAAGCGACATACAATTAACAAATGTCTTGTGGGGTTCTACACAAACCAGTTTTAACCTGCCTCCTCTTGCTTCGGACCTAACGTCCCCCAGTCAGTCAGGGTCTCTCCCTTAATTGTCTTTCTCTGTATTGGCTTGTCATCCAGGCTTCTAACTCCCAGAACATCCCACAAGGGGCAACAAGTGTCCACATTTCTTTCAGTTTAATCTTTCTTCCGTTATTCTGCAAACTTCCATTTTTACCTGCATTGTAATGCCAAAAGAGAAGTGATATAAAAGAAGGCCCACAGAAGATTAAAATGCAGGAGGGTGGGATAAAACATCACATGCAAAGGGGTCACCCGAGATCAAAGGCACAGCTGGAGCTGTAATGTTAGCACCACTGCAGGGGCACAGGACGGGGCAGCGGCTGGGGGTGTGGACACTGGGCCCTGAGCCGTCCAGGCTGAATCACAGCTCCAGCACTTGGTTAACTTCTCTGTACCTCGGAGTTCTCACCCATAAAGTGGGAATACAGGGCTGTCCTAGGGTTCCACACGTTGACGTGCAGCTGATTCTCGCCCTCTGTGGCCACGTGCGGTGTTTGTGGTCTCTAAGCTGCCAAGAGCCCTGAATTAGCCAGCACTGAACCAGGGCTCCTAAACACAGGTTAGCGCACCTGCAGCCTCTGGTCACATTTTCATCAATCAACGTGCGACCTTGCTTTATGTGGGTTTCTTTTTTTGTATTGAAGTATAATTGATGTTACTTTCTGGAGTCCACCATAGTGAGTCACATATATTCTTTTTGAGATTCTGTTCCATTAAAGGTTATTACAAGCTATTGAATATAGTTCCCTGTGCTCTACAGTAGGACCTTGTTGTTTATCTCTTTTATATACAGTAGTGTGTGTCTGCTATCCCAACCCCTAATTTATCCCTCCCTGCCCTTTCCCCTTTGGTAACCATAATTTTCTATGTCTGTGAGTCCATTTCTGGTTTGTAAATAAGTTCATTTGTGTCATTTTTTAGATTCCACATACAAGTGATCTCATACGATATTTGTCTCTCTGTCTGGCTTACTTCACTTAGTATGATAATCTCTAGGTCCACCCATGTTGCTGCAAATGGCACTATTCCATTCTTTTTTATGGCTGAGTAGTATTCCATTGTAAATATACCACATCTTCTTTATCCAGTCTTCTGTCATTGGACGTTTAGGTGCTTCCGGGTCTTGGCTATTGTAGATAGTGCTGCTGTGAACATTAGGGTGCATGTGCCTTTTTGAATTAGTGTTTTCATCTTTTCTGGATATATGCCCAAGTATGTGGGTTTCATTAGACACTTTATTTCATGTATATTGTTGACTCATTAACACTGGACTCACATTCACAGCCAACAGCATCACATAACTCACGCCTGAATGAAACTTATCTGATGTATGTATTTTCTTCAGAAAGCACATCACAGCATCTTCAGCTTAGGACACTGGACAGCACTTCAGCACCGTGCCTGGGGGCCACCTTAAACAGCAAAACTACCACCAAAAAGCCCCAAAATGCAAAAACAATGGCACTAAATAGACAGCAAAGAGCACTCTCGTTTACAGTCGTAAATGAAAGGAGTAGGCAGACCGTTGCCCTGCTCGACCTCAGATGGAAACGTGCACATGGGGCGACAACAGTTTTCATCAGTGTCCACAAATGACCATGAAGTGACCACACACATTGATCTGGGGGTTACAAATACATTTTAGTGTGTATATGAATTTACATATGCAAAACCCACAAATAATGAGGATCAAATGTTTATTTTTAAGATCTAAGGACACTTTTTAGCATAAGGTAAGTCTCATATATGTGTTTGTTATTATTATACAATATATATTATTATTAACACATTATTATACCATATATATTTTTAATACATGTTTGGTGGCTCATTTCCTTGCTGTGATGGTTAATTTTATAAGTCAAGTTGGCTAGGCTGTAACACTCAGCTATTTAATCAAATAGGAGCCCAAATGCTGCTGTAACGATACTTTGTAGGATGTGATTAACACCTACAATTAGGTGACTATAAAAAAAGTAAAGGAGATCACCCTTAATAATGCAGGTGGGCCTCATCCAATCAGTTGAAGGCTCTAAGAACAAATACTAAGGTTTCCTGGAGAAAAAAATATTCTGCCCCTAACCCTGCAGCATTGAGTCCTGTCTAGGTTTCCACTCCCCACAGTCACCTGTCCTTTACAGTAAACAAATCTCTCTCTCTCTCTCTCTCTCTCTCACACACACACACACACACACACACACACACATCTCTCGTTGGTTCTCTCTGGAGAACCCTAACTGATAAACTCACTTTTGATTATTTCCTCTCTTGCACTGATGCAGTCAAGCGGGAAGGACACTGGATTGGGAGTCTGGAGGGCTGACCTTTGTCTCTTCTGTGTCCATACCGCTGGTTGCCTGGACACTCTCCTTGGGCCTTCCCAGCTCCCCGACTCCCCAGGCAGAGGAGCTGGTTTGAGCGAAGACCTCCCCCTGCCCCTTGCTTCCAATCCATCTCGTAGAATCATGGCGTGTGAGACTTGGATGGAACCTTCAAGATTATATCATCCACACTCTTTGTTTCTTTATTTCTTTGGGCACAAATGTGAAAACACAGGCTCCCATTTCCTTTCTTCCTCCTGACCCTGGGCATAAACTCTCGCAAGACGTGCTCGAACTGATGCCAGATTCTCTGAACCCTCGGGAAGTCCTGCCAAGCGGGGCCCCAGCAATAAAAACTTAGGAGAAATTAGTGGTGGCGGTGGGAAGGGGTGGGGGAGACGGGATTCTTTTAAAGCCCTGAAATGCCAGCAGAAAATTGACCAAAGCAGAGGTGAACTTCCCCCATCTCTTCTAACGAGCTGCCAATATTGCAGCGGCAGCCCTGTCAGGATAATTTGTCACACGTGTCCCCGTGTGGGCAGAAGCCCCTTCGGAGTCATCTTCCCAGCCCACTCCCACAGGCAGCTTGTCTGAAACACAGCCCTAAGACGTGACGGAAAGGGAAATGCGGGCGGTGGAGGGGGGGCATCAACGGCCACCCGCACCCCCAGGCCTCCCAGCCTCAATGTATTTACACTCATTAGGCCTGAAGGGCCTGCCAGGACCCCAGCTGCACTGGGGCTTCTGCCGTGACTCCAGTGCCCACTGCCGCAGACACTGTCCAGGAAAAAGCACCTCCTGAAAAGTGACGTGGAGTCAGCACGAGTTAGCAGGCCAGCAGAGCGCTGTGAAAAGCCAGACTCCTCGCCGAGGCGGAACGGCAGGGATCCCTCCCCCGGGGCACAGTGCTCTCGGGCACAATGACTGCCTGTGACCCCAGCGGGACCTGGGCCTGAGCATCGCGGTGGGGTGCGCGTGCACTCAGGGAGCCCATCCATCAGACGGGGACCCTGGTAGGTGGGGAAGTGGCTCTCGGGCAAGCCATCAATTGGTCGACGCTGTTGTCACCACCAAGCCTGACAAAGGTCCCATTCTTTCTCTCTACTTTTAATGTAAAAATACCAACAAAACATCTGTTGTGCGTAGACCAGAGAACAAAAAGATGTAACAGAATCCAAGGTGCAGCGGGTATCGGGGGGCAGACGCCCCATGTCAGGGGCCAGGTTATACAAGGTCTGAGCTGCTGTGTGTGGAGAGCAGAGGACATAGAAAACCAGATTTCCCCTTATTTTCCCACAGCGTTAACAACATGCCAAATTATTTGAAGACTGTACCGTGTTTTCTCAAGAAAGACTTCTCAGTTATCTATATGTTTATAGACCTATTTCTACCCACCCTGCTCCAACCAAAATAGGCTCGGGGGCGCATCGTTTCCACCACAGTGTTCATTGCATAACCCCTGTCTGCGGAAGCTGCTCGGCTAAGACAAGGTGAAGACCAGCGCGCTGTGACTGGAAGGAATCTTAAATGCCATCCAGCCAGGCCAAACTCTCATTGATCAGAAAAGGGACTTGCCCGGGTTGGTGAAGTGACTTTCCACAAATCATAGAGCTCGTGCCCGGCACAAGCATGTTTCAAACCCAGATGCCCTCAAAACCCAGTGTTTCTCCTGCAACCACCATGGTAATTTCATTGACATAAAGAAAAAAGGGGTCTGGGGGGAGCTCTCTGTGGACAGAGCGGAGCACCTTGAGTTCAAGTCCTCTATCAGGGCTCAAGAAGTCATGCCACCCAGAGTGGACAGGTGGCTAGAAAGTCAGGCTGAATGCCCGGAGGGCAAGGAAAGGGGATCCTAGCAGAGGAGAGAAGTAAAAGTGGAGGCAACCAGGAGATAAGACCAACTTGAAGATCTGAGCAGAGAAGGAGTTAGGTTAATAAAGAGTGGACTTGAAAACCCTAGGAAACAGTTATTCTGACTATGAAATCACTAAACCCAGCTTAAATTTCACCCGGGGGAAAGCAGGGTCCACAGCCACGTTGTGAGTCTCTTCTCAGTTCGTGCAGGATTGCTTCCCGCTCTAGGGGTTCCCGAGCCTCCAGATGTGAGATTGCAGCTGGCGCTGGTGCTGGCACCTGGTAGCCGAGCCAGAGAACACGGCCATGAGAGGCCCTGAAACCCCACTCAAAGGCGGGTGATGATGTAGGGGACAGGGGGAGGAACTCTGACAAAGGTATAAATGACCTTCCAGGAGAACAGTGAGCCAGTGTCCAGCTGTAGACACAGCACCCAAGAGCGAACGAACGCTCTCTCGCCCCTCTCGCCTGCGCTCCGCCTGCCCCCCTGCTGTATGTCATGCCTCCTTCCATCCGCGTTCTACGCAACAGGGAAACCTATAGCAAGTTAATTAGGCAGGTGCTTTTCTGGGGGAAAAAGTCCAGAGAGAAATAGTCCTCTAACCAGATGTGGGGAGTCAGTGTCACCCATCTTCCTCCTGTTGTGCGTTTTTCTCCTCGCTCTTCTTCCCCGGTCAGCCAAAGTAAACAGAATCTAGATGTTAAAGATCCATGTGAGGCAGAGTTTTAAAGAGGCTCATTTATCATATACCATAAAAGCCACTGGGAAGTGGAGGAGGAAAGGGCTCAAATGCATGGCCCCAGCAGCTGGGGCTCCGTGTCTTCCAGCTCCTCCCAGCAGAGGGATTGCCACAGAATTTCCCGCCCCGCCTTAGCCCCGTTGCTGACCTGCTGGTTTCGCCTGCTGCTTTCAGTGACCCATGAATGACACAGACCCTCAGCTAAGGAGCACAGAGAGGGCTCCAAACAGGTCAAGAAGGTGATGTGCATGGAGCAGTGAGCACAGGGCCTGGCAGGCAGTGAGCGTGTTGCAGCCACTCCTGTCGTGATTCCTATCCTCTTCCTCCTCTTCCACTTGCCCCTGTCCTCATCATCTCTATCATTGTCTCCAAGCAGCAATCTGGCTGTTAGCTCATAGTTTTGCTACAGAGAGTGAATGAATGAATATTAAATTTTATTATGGTCTTTCAAATGTCTGCAGGGCCTTGGATGAAGAAGTAGAGTGAGTTTGGGAAGCAGCTCAGGGTTTAGCAGCTCCAGAGTCTCTCTCTCTCTCTCTAATTTACTTCTGGGAAGAAGGATGCATTCAATATTTTGAACTGGTGTATGACTGTACAAGATCACACACTTTTGAATGACACATTTTCACTCTCTTGGTGTCTACGATTGAAAAATCATTTAATGTTTTCGTGACCAATTCTGACAAATAGAAGTATGAATTACCTTGCATTTTAATATCATTTCATAGTATTATAACATTTTTACCATTATGCGAGTAACGCAACTGCATTCTCCATGGCTTCTTGCATCTTTTTCCCTGAAAATATGCTTATTGTGTTCTGCCTCTTGAATGATAGTTTAGCTAGGTATACAGATCTAGCTTTTATAAGTTAGGAATTGCATTGTGCTGCATAACTAGCAATTTGATCAATGAGGTGGTTTGAGAGGCTCGTCAAAATAGAGATTTTTTTCCAATGTAGTGAGAATTTGGAGATTGCAAGTCTCAGGCTGCTGCAGCTGCTCAGAGAAGCCATCAAAGGCTCCTTCTGCCTTCCGAGGCTGCAACCCTCACCGTGTGGTTTTAGTTCTCAGTGTCACACACGGTTCACGTGTCTGTATCTATTGTCAATGTTTCAGGCAGGAAGGAGGACCAGGATAAGGACAACGCATACAAGGTAGCTGTGTCTGTCCCGTCCTTTTTATTAAGAAAATAACAGATTTCTGGGGACCATGACTCAGATGCCTTCCTGCTTTTATGTCTGGGTCACATGGGCAGTCCTGGTGACAAAGGAGTTTGGGGAAGTGAATATTTTTAAGTGGGTACGTTGCCAGTCCAAGTCATAATAGTTTTGTTAGCAACCAAGGAGGATAAAATAGGTATTATGTAG
Source organism: Camelus bactrianus (assembly GCF_048773025.1). Taxonomy (NCBI): domain Eukaryota; kingdom Metazoa; phylum Chordata; class Mammalia; order Artiodactyla; family Camelidae; genus Camelus; species Camelus bactrianus. The sequence continues at coordinate 10,144,549 of NC_133573.1, forward strand.
AAAACTAGATGTGTTTGCCACACCAGTTCATAAATGTCTCCTTTCCGTACAAGAAGCTGCTCTATGTTTGTTTTACTCTAGTGGACGGGAAATCTAACATTGGTCTTTTTCTTCAAGGCCTCTTCTAACTATTCCACTGATTCTGCAGACTTTGTGTAAATTCTTCCATTTGTTGACACTATTGCTTCTCTTTCCGGATGTCGGCTAGCATCAAGCATTGGAGAATTCTCACTCGAGCATGTTTTCTGTAGTTGAGATTCCAGGCTAGCCTGCCCGCTGCTTCTATTGTGCTGCTGCTCGACTTGACCTTTCGTGGTAATCTGAGGGAATGACTTGGGCAGGTGGTGGGGGCTGCTGTGGCACCGGGCGCCTCAGCATTTAATCTTCCATAAAGTGCCACCCTGTACTCACCGAGAGTTGCAAGCCAGCCAATGCTCTCTCTCCTAAGCTCTGACAGTCCCTTCTCTTGTATGAGTCAGAGGCATCCGCTACCGTTGCTTGTGGAGTAGGGAGAGCAGAGCGCAGGGATGAACCCACCTGGCCCTCCTTCTGAGGTACCACAATGAATCACCCTCCTGGTGGTTCTCAGTCTCATTTTTCTGCAGCTCCCACCACCTCCGGGCAGGAAGCTTGTCCACTGCCCCACCCGTCTGTGTGTCACAGCCTCCTCCCAGGCGTGTCCTGGCCTCCAGCCTCTCTCCTTGGCTGATGTACCCTCGGCAGTTTTCCATGTGCAGTCTCTTAAGGTTTCTGGTTCTCTCTTCTTTCCAAGTAAGACAATGCACGAGCATTCAGTTCCACGGCTGCGATGCATTTGAGGTATGAAGAGGACGTCTGCAGTCTATGCTGTTTTCCGACTTGAAAATTAAAGCCTTTCCCCGATCTATTAGGAAACACATCTATATCTTTCTTTCACGGGACTACCCCAGCTGCCCCGTAAAGTAGGTTGTGTAGCTACCATGATGCACAGTTCACCCTGTGCGTGTGCTGAGAGAGTGGGTTAATCTTGATAATCTCCTCCGCCTGGGAAATACTTCTCTGCACTTTTGCCTTGATAGTTCCACTTGCTGTATGTCAGCTAATGCTGACGCCGACTTGCAGAACCTGCCGTCTTTCGCGGTTCACACGGGACCTTTTCTTTCCACCAAACCCAGCAAGAAGGCTTGCCTCCTGAGAGCTGGCTTTTGTAGCTCCCGGGGCCTTGGTATTCCCAAGCAAACTGAGCTGCAGAGCAAGCAAACGGAAATTAGGATGACAAAAACCAGCTCCCAAGTAGAAACCTCTATTCTCTGGGTCCCTGCAAAACCTTGCAGCTGTGATCTGCAGAGATGCCCACTTTGCATATTTCCTCAGCAAACCCTCTCAGGTGTGCCCTCACACCGCCAGCTTTGTTATGAAATGATCCTATTTTTTCCTGTGGGTTACGGAAGAAAGAGCCTGAAATGGCCCAAGGGAGAGACTAATGGTCCCAGGAAGAACATTTAACGGGATTGAGGTTGCTCCAAGCTTACTTAAATTTCATCTCCTTCATAAAAATTTATCTGACTACCCAACTGAGGATGCTTTTCCAAGTCTCTGAATTCCTAAAACCCTCAGAATACATTGCATATTCTGATTTCTTAGCTTAGTTCCCTAAGTACCTTTTTCTGGTTGCCATTGGATTAGAACTTAGTCTCCCCTACAGAGGACCATCTTTGCAAGTTCAGGGGTGATGGCTCCCAGCTCTCGGAGCTGCAGACAGCCCAGAATACTGGACAGAGGGACTTAGTAAATACTGGTTCACTTGACCTCAGAGAAATGATCAAACTATTGTTCTCAAGCCAACCAGACTGTATTTAAAGAAAATGGAGCCATTTTTAATGTTCACAGGATCCTAAACAAAAGGACTCTGACATGAATCCAAGCAGGAGAGGTTCCTTCAGTCAGGTACGGAATGTATGCAAAAGAGTTCTGCAATCGTGGGTGGTGCAAACAGCAATGCCTGGTTCCATGGGATGCTGGCAACTAATGGGGTATCAACTGAAAGCTTCTCGGGTGGGTAGGAGGGTGCTCCCGACTCTTTGATATAAACCTACATAAATCACAGGGTAGTAGAATGAAGGGACCAATAAAATGCTTGGAAAATAAATACAGCTGAAGGGTTTGTTTATAAAGCAACATTACTGAGGTTGCTTTACAACAAAATGGACATACATACAACAAAATTTACCCATTTAAAGTGGGTTCAGTAACTTTGGACAAATGTATGCATTCATGTATCCAAGACCCCAGTTAAGATATAGAATATTTTCAGATCCCCACATGGCCCCTGCTCTTCTTCTGCAGTCAATTCTAGCACACCCCCTTCTTCCCACGGCAGGCAACCACTGACGTGACTTCTGCCACCGTAGCCTAGTCTGCCTTATCGAGAATGTCATGTGAATTGAATCATATAGCACATGCTGTTTCTGTGTGTCTTCTTTCATTCAGCACAATGTTTCTGAGGTTCATCCTTATCTTTTTTGGTTGCAGTAGTTTGTTCCCTTTGAAAGCTGAGTAGTAACCTTTGTAGGGAAGCACCACACATTGTTTATCAGTTCACAACCGATGAGCATTTGAGTCAGTTAGTTTTTGTCTATTAAGAATAAAGCCATTCTCCAGGGACATCCATGTTGCTGCAAATGGCATTATGTTGTCATTTCTTATGGCTGAATAGCATTCCATTCTGTAAATATACCACAACTTCTTTATCCAGTCATCTGTTAACGGACATTTAGGCTGGTTCCATGACTTGACTACTGTATATAGAGCTGCTGTGAACACTGGGGTGCTGGTGTCTTGACACAACATTGTAAACTGACTATAACTCAATAAAATAAAATAATAAATCAGGAAAAAAGGAATAAAGCCATCATGAACATTTGTGTCCAAGTCTTTGCTCTATTTCTCTTGGATAATAACCTAGGGATACAACTGCTGAGTGATTGGTAAGTTTATTTGTAGTTTTGTAAGAAAGTGTTCAACTGTTTTTCAAAGTGGTCAGACCATTTTAGATGCATCTCCACTATCAGTATATGAGCTCCACGTTTGCTCCACATCCTTGTTGACACTTGGCACTGTCAGTTTAATTTTAGCATTTTTAGTGGGTGTATAGTGGTGTCTCGCTGTGTTTTAATTTTCATTTACTGGTGACTAGCAATGTTGAGTATCTTTCACACATTTGGTAGACATTCAATTATCTTATTTGTTGAAGTGTCTGTTCCCACTTTTAAGTTTGATTGTTTATCATGTTATCATTACATTATGCAAGTACAGGTGGAATTTGTTGAAAAGACACTTCTTTCCATTAAAAGGACCATATACCATGATCAAGTTGGATTTATCTGTTGGATGCAAGGATAGTTCAATGTATGCAAATCAGTAAGTGTGATACACCTCATTAACAGAATTAAGAATAAAAATCATACGATCGTATCAATAGATACAGAAAAAGCATTTGACAAAATTCAGCATCCTTTCTTATTAAAAAATTCTCAACAATTCTGCATGGAAGGGATGTTCCTCAGCATATTAAAGGTCACATATGACAAACCCAAAGTTAACATCATACTCTATGGTGAAAGTGTTTCCTATAAGATCAGGAACAGTCAAGGGTGTTCACTCTCACTATATCTATCCAACCCAGTAGTAGGTGTCATAGCCAGTGCAATTAGGCGAGAAAAAGAGATAAAAGGTATGCAGATCAGAAAGAGGTAAAACTGTCTGTTTGCAGAAGATGTGATCTCATATACAGAATACCCTTAAGACTCCACCAAAAAAGTGTTAGAACAATAAACAAATGTAAAGCTGCAAGATACAAAATCAGTGAACAAAAATTAGTTGCATTTCTATACAGTAACAATGAACTAGTTGAAATAGAAATAAAGCAATTCCATTTACAATAGCATCAGAAACAATAAAATACTTAGAAATAGACTTAACGTAGGAAGTGAAAGACCAGTATATTGAAAACTGCAAACGATTGATAAAAGTAACTGAGGAAGACACAAAGAAATGGAAATGATTCCATGTTCATGGAATGTAGAATTTATATTGTTAAAATCTCTATACTCGCCAAAGTGATCTATAGAGTCAGCGCTTTTGTCGGGCTCATCTTTCCTTTGTTTTTTATTTATCTGTTGTTGTTGTTGTTGGGCTTTTCTAACCTCTCCTGCCCCTTGGAGAAACTCTATGATTCAGGCCCAGAGATGCTCATCTCTGGCTCCCGGCTCATCCTCCCTTCCTATTGGCTGGCCAGTGTGGGATGACGTTAGGGTCCCACTGGTTTCAGCTCACACTTCTCAGCATGAGCTCTGGGTGTCTATAATTTGGCCGTGAGAACAAGATGCTGAATATAGATGTGCCTTCAGAAACCCAGACCATCCTCTCCCCTCAAACACTGGTTCCCAGGCTTCTTCCTCTGCCTAAGGTTCTCAGTGTCTCAAACAACTAAGGAGACATTTATTCAAGACATCTGCAGTGTCCAGATTCAAGCTATTGTTTTCTAAACAGCAGCCACCAGGCCAGCAGCTGGGCTTGCCTGGATCTGATTACCGGACACATTTCCTATTTTTTTCATTAAGGAGTGAATCATGTGTTCATTAGTTGAAGTGCACACCCCGAAGTTTGTCTGTATTATTGGTCCCATCTGAGGGGAAAGGAAGGCGTTTCAGTGAAAGGATATCATGAAAATGCCTCCTCTCTGCACACCATGCTACACCTCTGCATGCATCCTCCCCTTCGGTTTTCACAGAGACCCTCCTGGCTGGGTGAGTTACTAGCTGTGACTCTGTTGCAGCAAATGAAGAGACAAGGACAATTTGGGGCTAAGCCCTGGGCCCAAGGTCCCACAGAAGGTCAGCTGTGAAGCAGAAAACAGAGTGCTGGATCCTGCTTCCTGGCCCAGCCCTCTCTCCACCCCCACATGCTCTTAAATTATAGTGAGTCAGTGGGAAGGCAGGACAGGAACAGAGTTTGGACAGAAGACAGGGCAGCGCTGACATCAGTGGACTGAGAGGAAGCCAAATCAAGGACACGTCCTAATTGCCCAGAAGGAAGTGAAGAGTCAATTGAAGGTCCCTCCTGATTGAAGGTGTATCTCCCACTGCTTGGGCCTGGCTCCCAGCCCCCAGGCTCCTCCAGCCCAGAGAGATCAGGAGTTAGAGCCTTGGCCTTAGCTCTCCATTCCCCGCTAGCCTAGCTGCTTCTCCTGCAGGAAAGCTGCTCCTCTGTGGTTTAATATCCTCTCTCCTGCTTCTCAGCTCTCTCCTGCCTGTTGAGTGCATCTCCTGGAGCTCATCAGGAGATGCTCCCACTGGGATGCAAAACAGCTTCCCCCTTGGAGAAAGGAATGCTCTCCTATTGCTTTTGTACTGACTTGGATTTCCATCGGTGCTGGTACCCTTTGCTCAAGAGAAAGGAGCTAAAGCTTCTTTTATCCTAACGCATTTTCAAGCACTTGGTGAAAACTGTTTCTCTCGAGGGGAAAAGGGTGATTGTTAGTAGGAAGAAAGAGGTGACAGAGGAGCAAGTCCAAGCATGTCCTGCAGAAAGGGCTCAGCGTTTCCCTTTCTTTGCTCCAGTGAGAAAATGCCAAAGGTGACTCCGAGGTCAGTGACTGACAGCCGCCTTCTCACTTACTTGGAGTGAGATTTTTGCAGCAACTCCACTTGTTTTTGGAGCAGAGGAGAAAAAGGAAATTGATGTTTAAAACTGACATGGGAAGAATAATATTTGGGGAGAGGCCCAGTTAATATTAAAGTTTCAGGATTAAAGACACAAACAGCAAGGAGATCCTGAGACAGGAGGGAAGAAGGCAGGGCACAACCATTAAAAGAATGACACAGCCATTGATAAAAACAGGATGGGACATAAACTAGTTAGAACCAACTAGATCCAAGATGGCAGAAGAGTCAACATTCAGTAGACCTTGAGCCTCATCGTACACTCACTGTACTACATCGGCTGCTAGATGACACACCCATGGGTGCCATGAAAGTACCCAGGCTGACCACAAAAGGCCAAAGGTGGGCGGGGCCCAATTCCTGGAAATCCCCGCCCCTTCCCCAAAACAGTTGGAATAATCCTCCCACTTCTTAGCATATGAAATCACCCAACCCATGAAAACTAACCCCTCCACACCCCGCGGCCCCCTCTCCAGCCTTCTGAGACAGCCTGCACTCTGTCTGTGGACTATGTATCTCCCCGAATAAACCTACTTTCACTTTACATTCACCTGCTATGACTCGCTCTTGAATTCTTTCCTGCGTGAGACAAGACGCTATTCTTTGGCAACAATCGCAGTAGCAACAATAATATTTATAAGGATAATTATTATTAAAGCAGCTATTATGTACTAGGTCCTCTACCACATCAAAATATATGTATTTGTATATATGTATATATATATACAAATCATTAAGCATGAATATTCCTCTTTTACAGATTAAAACAAACAAAAACCACAGAAATAATTGCTCCAGCTCAGCAAGGCGAAATGACTTGCCCCAAGCCTAAAGTTTGTAAAGAGCATAAACAGAGTGTGGAATTAATTCTTTTTGGGTCCCCAGACCATAGTCTTTGGCAAATGTTTCCATTTTTAGTGCTGCGATCAAAATGCTTATTATCTGAAATGACACTATCGAGGCTGATGCCCTGGGCTGAGGCACTGATGGTTACTGCACCCCAGTGTGGTCACCATTTATTTCAAACATTGAGAGTTTGGAAACTTACTTGCATGAATTCATCCAGGGTGGGGGGGAAGCAATGGTGAGCTGATCTGCAGTCGTCACATTGATAGCTTGTCTTTGTACCAGTAGACTGACTACCCAGTCTTAGCAGGTTGACGTCTCCCTTCTGAGCATATTTAGATCAAGTCCTTAGACAGATTTACCAGCACTTGGAGGAGGTAGGATTGGAACAAACAGAGGAAGAGGGCGAGGACAGTTTGCAATAAAAGCAGTAAGGTCAAGAGGGGGTTATAGCTCAAGTGGTAGAGCGCGTGCTTAGCATCCACAGGGTCCTGGGTTCCATCCTCAGCACCTCCTCTAAACAAATAAATCAGCAAACCTAATTACCTCCCCCCGCAAAAAAATAAAGAAATAAGTAATTTTATAAAAAAGTAATAAGCACAGGAACTAGAATAACGGAACTGGAAATAGAAAAGGGATACTGAAACCTAGCAGACCCTGCAGATGAACAGCCTGCCTGACTAGCAGCTGCCTGCCCTGAGGAGAAGGGAGAAAGAGGAATGACAGATCCGGGGGGCTTTCAGCCTAGTGATGAAAAGACAAGTGATTCCATTTTAGGGGAGTAGCCAATGACAGCATGAGGTGCATTTAAATTGGAATATGGGGACTTTAAAGCTCAAGCAAGTCCGAAAGAAGATGCCGATTTAGCACCTGACATTGCAGGATTAGTTAGGATAATACAATTTTGTGGCGTTTTCAGGGGGCACTGTAAATACTTAGGACACCTAGGTGGAAATTTTCCTGGGGGCAGGAATTATGACTATTAGGTATTTGTACCCCCTCTTACATGCCCCCTCCTACCATCCAGCCCCAATGCCAACTCCATTCTCAGTGCCCTAGATTCTTCTGTGAATTTACGTCATGGGCTTTGAGCAAGCTTTGGTTGACTGATCTAGCAAAGCGTACATACTGTGGTCCCTTTGTTCTCAGCACTAGAAAAGCGTCACCTGTCATTCAAGAGCATTGTCTTTATTTGGGGGAGGATGTCTCCCTTTTCAGTTTAGATACTGAGTGTGGCTACAGGGCCCACCTGCAGGCTTTTCTCTACCCCCTCGCAGTTGAGAAAGGAAAGCCGAGGACAGGTGGCTGCGGCCAGCTGATGTCTCTCCGTGGTTGGTATTGCAGGAGCCATAACGTTAGGCACAGCTGGGAAAGAAAAGAGTTCTAGACACTGTGGGAAGGGAAGGAGACTCCTTTCCCACACTGGAGCCTCCAAACAACCTGGAAGTGTCTGCGGGCCAGGCATATTGCCATAGGCAGTGTGAGTCAGGCTCCCTGAGGCTCTCGGACGACGTGTCCAGAAGCCCCGTTTGGCCCATTCTCCCCTCGAGGCCACTGGAGAGCCCTGAGAGCAAGTCCTCAGCGTGGTGGGAAGAAGCAAGGACTGGACAGGTGCTTCTAGCCGGAGGGGCGCTAGGGAGCCTTTCTCGTGACTGTCATTCTTAAAGACCATCCCTTGAGTCAGAAATGCCCCCAGGACCCCCACACCTATTATTCTTTCTCTTTGTAAAAGTATTATTGTAAAGTAATAAGATTCTATATTCTATTATACACATAGTGTAATGCTATATCAACAATAATGTAATCGTTATAGCTTAATAATGGTAATCCAGCAATAGCCATCGTCACACGCATTATGTGACAGGCACTATGCCACACACTTTACAGCCATCAAATTTAACCCTCACACTTTTGCATAACTCTTTTCATTAGGTTTTTCTTTTCAATCCCCATTTTGTTGACTATTTTGGAATCCTGGACTCCTGGAAGGGAGAGCTGTTTTGAGACCATCCAGGCCAGACCCACCCATGACCCTGGCTGCCATGTTCTCCGAGAAGAGGCCCGTCTGATTTCCACTCTTTCTAGACTTCTCAAACCACCCCATTGGTTATATCGTGGATCCTTTTTCTCCTAGAGTCTCTGTCACAATCTCCATGACCTCAACAGCCAAAGGGTGCCCAATCCGCACCCTGAAGCCCGGAAGACTCTGAGCCCTTTCTGTCTACAAGAAAACATTAATTTATTCCCATTAACTCATTTATTCCCATTAACTCATGCAGTATGTACCAGAAACCACTCCTTTATTCTACAGTTACCCAAAGAGCCAAGGATTCCCACAGGTTGCTTTGAATTAAAAACAACCTTGTGTAGTCGTACGAGGACCCTCTTCTGTCTACCTGGACATCCCGTTTGAGTCCCTGGGAAGTGCACAGTCCACTCCACCCATCTCTCCCTGAACAGGGTCGGCGATAATCCAGCCACTCATTGAAGAGTAAGTGATGGCATTGAAAAGTGTACCCCATGAAGGTACCCCAGACCTAGGCTCAGAATCTCCTCCAGACGGTTAAGTAATCTATTAACTAACGTCAGAAAAAAGAACTTGTAATTTCACATCACAAATGTTTGCTGAGAACAGACCTGTGAGTCTCTTAACAGACACGGAGTTGGCGGTCCTAGATGGTGAGTTTAATGTGATCCAGGTGGACTTCTCCCTGCCAGCACTCTGCCCGTAGGCAGCTGGGTCTCGGCTTACGTAAGATGAGCAGGTAACAGTGAAAAGTGGGCACTGACCGCAACGAGCAAAGCCCCGTGAGCCCAGCTAAGCGCCTTCCTGCGCAGGTCAGCACAGAGGGGCCGCTGCCTCATGATTCCCGTGTCAGATTGTGACCTGTACCGGGGGAATCGAGAATGACCACAACCCACGTGCTCAGTGAATTTCCATTTCTTGAGCACAAAAGGCAGAGAATCTGACCGGCGTTCCTTCTGCCTCCCAGAGGCCTTGGCGATATCGGTCTGCTGAACCCAAGTGTTCTAGTCAGCCGTCTTTTTTCATGCAGACAGCTGGGACTTGGCTAGAGGCAACTAGCACATGCCATGGTGGATTTCGTGTGGGCTCTGATGTGTTTTAATTGAAGAAATACGAAGTCCTATTGCAGATTAGATGTTCTCTGCCTGGAAGACAGAAGGCAGTGCCCTAATATGCAAACCACGATGCGAACTTTGTGTCCTAGAGCCCTGGGGCCTGGGAGAAGGATGACCACCACCCCAGGGCTCATTTTCTGAGAGGCATTAACTACTGCATCACAGACCCAAGGGCTGGGTTGGGAATGACAGGGACAGTGTCCCACTTGCTGGAAAAACTAATCCCTGTCTTGAAACGAGATCCACTCGTGCTTAGCTTATTTATATCGGAATTTTATTTTGGGGGGGATCTCAAATTAAACCACTTGTAAGGGCATTATTCAAATATTTTTCAGTCTATGGTGGTTTCCCTACTTTTCATCTCCATGTCACCCAATTTTTTCCTGCTGCAGAACAAAGGCAGACTTAAAGGGAGACAGATGGGGCGACCATGTGCAAGGTAGGGGCTGCTTTAAGTGACAGCTCTGGGGAAGAACAAAAGTGAGCTGTCCTCAGTACATCTATGGACCACTAAATACGAAGGGGTCTAGCTGATTTAGGGCTAAAATGCTTATGGTAGCTCGTATTGCATTGGGAAAAAATGTTAACATTAATAACTTACCTAAGAAAAGTGTCCAAGATCAACAGACCCAAGGCCAGTATAAACCCCAGCATATACATTCAAATATGCAATTACACCATCCGCATGAACTCACAGGAAAAGAAGATTCCAATTTGCATGGCTGTGAGGTGTCTTTGGGTTGCCAGCAATTTCGAGAGCGGATTGAAATTTTCAAATTAACTGGGGCCGTTTTACTCAATTTTATCTCTCAATGATTTTGTGTCACTTTTTCTTCAAGGTCTGTGCACTTCACTGATTGAAATGCTCAAACATTTATTCATTTCAAAGGGACAGACAGATCATCATTGTGAGGTGGTTTTTTCTTTTTTCTTTTTTGAAAGAATAGTGTCAGAACTTTAAATATTCCTTTCTGTGTCTTCTCTCCATTTGCTTTCCCTCTTCATAGCCCATCCCTCACTTTATCTCCATACACTTTCCCCTAAGTCATTTCCTTTTAATTCTATAGGAAACTTTTTCAGCATCTGGTCTTTGAAAAGGATCTCTCCTTAATCCTCACGCATTCTGTGGACAGTCGGCTTCCTGATGTCAGAGTGAAATTCCCTGTGCATGCCTGGGTCTGGGATTGGGTGCGGGAGAAGTGGAAATGCTGGTGTATAATCTTAAAATTCAAATGCAGTTCAGGAGAGCCACCCCATCTGAGTGAGCTGCAAACGGTAAATAAACCCAGCTTGTAACTTAATGATCCTTGTGTTTGTGTGTTTGTGAATACATTATGAGCTCTCAAAGAAAAAAAGACTGTGTCATCATAAATAAAAGATCGCAGTGAATCACAGAGAAACAGGTCTCAATCCTCCCTGTCTCCTGGGGGTGTATTAACGCCGAGTTCTGTTCCCCTCGGCTCGCTGGGGCGGCGTGAGACCCACCCTCAATGCAGTGGCACAGGGCTTGAGGTTGGAGGGGCTTCATGACACATTGTCTGCCCTGCAAAACTCATCTGCTTTACTTGGAATTGATTTCAAAAGCAGATTCATGTGGTGCTGGCTCTACTACAATAAACAAATAAATTAGCCACTGCAATATGGAAATTTACATGAGGCAGTGTACTTAAAAACTGTTAACTGTGAACTTATTAATTGAAAACCACAGGACAATAATCAGCATGTCCTTCAGAGGGAAAAAGAAAAAAACACATCTCTTGTTTAAAGTGAATTTGTAAAGCCATGAAGATTTTTTTTTTTTTCGAATAAACCTGTGGTGCACGCCGTTTGACGCACTACTTTTAACGTCCTCTTCGGGCAGCCCGCGCTTTGTTTGTGGACTACATATTGATTTGCTTTCCAAAACCATGTGGTAGAGATCTCCCTCTCCACATGGGCTTGTTTGCACTGCTCCATGCAGGTTGCATTCATCCCAGTCAATCTTGCTTTCCTGCCTCCTGTCTAGAGAACTTTAATTAAAATGGTCTGCTGAAGCTTGAATCTCTCAAAGGGAGGGCCTGGAACCCAAAACTGCACTTTCATCACAGAATTCCAAGGAGCAGACGCTTTCCCCCTCAAGCATATGCTCCAAGGGGAATGTTTGTCTAGAAGCGACTAGGTGGCACCAAGGAGTGAAACGTAACAGACTCTGGGCGGGAACGACAGTAACTTTTGCATCCAGACATTTCATCAGGCACGTCTCCGAGGTCTGGCCAGTCGAGCGGCCAGCCCACGGTCCATCCTGATCCTTGTTTGATCTCAGAGAAGAGGTCAGTTTAAGAGGATGCTGTCTGTTCCCTGTGCCGACAAGCACACTCCATCGCTACTCGGACCTCTTTTAAAACCGTCTCACCGTCACCGATATCCACAGGCTCCTTTGAGAACACGGCTCCTGAATGGTAATATTATGTGATTACTTAAAAAAAAAAAAAAAAAGAAATCTGGCTTTGACTGTAGGTCAAAATTTAGTTTTAAAGATTTTCCAGTGTCTTTATCACGTTACTGTCCCAATGCTACTGTTTCCTAGAAGAATCATTTGGAAACCTTCCCCGTAATTCTTAATCTTTTCCCCTTGTATTTTCCTTTCCTAGTTGCCTTAAGAGCTACCCCTAAAGTGGCAAAAACACCTGTTGCTCTCAGTGTCTTCCTTCCCACAGAATCAATCCCAAGAGTTGGGAACGTTTCAGAGAGAGCCTGGTGCCAGGAGCCCTCAGCTCTCCTGGGACAGAGCTGGGCAGCTCCACCCGCCGGGCTCCATGGCTGGAGCTTCCGGCTTCCCCAGCAGCTCAGCCCCGTGGCCAAGCTCAAGCCTGAGCACCAGACCACTCATGAAGAAGGCATCAACGAAGCCCAGAGAGCAAGTGCATGGTTCATTAAGGCCTGGCCTGTCACGTGTCACTATAACACACTCAACCTCCCGAATACAGGGCTTTTAGGTACTCTGCCGAGCTTTAGATCTGCCCCCAAAGCTGCCACACTGGGACAGACAGAAACTCCTTATGAGCTGAGCATTACAAATCCATAGCTCTTCTCTGTGCTCAGTCTTGCTTCCCCTCTCGGAAGAAAGCCTTACCAAAAATGTATTCTCCTAAGCTTTGATAGGGTTGGAAAGCTGTCAGCCAGATGCTGGCCAGACATTTAAAAAAAAAAAAAATGGCCTCAACTTATTTGACACTATTGTATTGAGAGGCGGGGCGTGCGATCTCTTCCCTGAACTCTAGGCAGGCTTGTCCCGGCTTCGACCAATGGAGTGAAGGGTGCTTTGTGGCTTCTGAGGGTGGGTCAGCGAAGACAATGCAGCTCCCTCTCCGGCCCTGCGGAGCACCCTCTCCATCCTTTCCCTGGACGCCTCTTCGTGCACCCAGCCCCACGCTGTGAGAAGCCTGAGCTCCGTGGAGCTGCCGCCTGTCAGGGATCAGGGGACAGCGCCAGCTGAGCCCTTGTGCCTGGTGTGCGAGTGAGGAAGCCTCCAGATGATTTTGGCCCCTGGCTTTTTGAGCCACCAGCGGCCATTCGCCTCTTCCCAGCTGAGGCCCTAAACATCACAGCGCAGAGACAAGCCACCCTGCTGGGCCCTGTCCAAATTCCTGAGCCATCATCGGCAAGCAGCAATAAAACGGTGATTGTTCCGGGTCACAATGTCTACAGATAAATGGGACGTACGAAATAACAGAGGACAAGAAAGGCGAGGCCATAATTGAAATAAAGATGGCTTCATATAGTCCAGCCAGATCTGAAACGGGAAAGGACACTCAAAAGCCACGCTCACTCCCTGGATGAGAGACGTAGACTTAGATGAAAACACATTGGTGGCTTTATTTGCTCTGCAGTTCACACAAGGTTTAGGACAGAAAGAGGTGGGATTATGGAAACGGCTCAATAAATTCTTGTCAGACTGATAGGATAAACCAAATCTCACAAGATGAAATGTAACAGAGATGAATATAAAATGTTCCATCTGTGCTAAAAAATAAGTCACCCAAACATCATGGTATGACCTAACTGCCGGCAACACCATAAAAGGTTTATATGTTGAAAGTAGGCTTCACAGAGCCCAAGAGCCCAAGGAGGCGGCCTTGAGAAATGAAGTGGTCTGAGCCAGACTGAAAGGAAGCAAGTCTCCGGAATCAGGGTTTGGAGCGGGTCGTGGATGGCCTGCCTCTGCCCTCTGGAGTCTGGGCGTTCTGGGAGTTCGTTGTGGACATTTCTCTTCAGAACCAACTGAAGCATACAGCATGGTGTGGAGGGGCTCGGAGAGCATCCCTCAGGGGGAAGACACGGGGAAGCAGGAGGCTTTACTCAGGAAAGGAAAGTTTGTGGGTTTCATAATAACTGTCTTCAACTTTACGGAGGCAAGTAAAGTTGCATGGGATGAGCATCCGTGTATACAGCCCCAAGGAGGGAGCCGTGAACACCCTGAGGGGGACCCCACAGAGCGACATTAAGTCAACGTAGAGAAGAATTTCACACCAAGTCATCCCAAGTCGTCCACTCCACCCAAGGCCGGAACAAAGGGCTGAGAGACGCGGTCAGTATCGCAACGTAAAACGTACTTGGTAGGGACGGCCTAGAGAAGATTAAAGGACCAAAAACTGTCATTTAAGCGCTGAGTCTCCTGGATTCTTTTGGAGATCATTTCTAGTTCAACTTGTGTGAATAAAGTGTCACTTATCCCCTCTTTTGTCCATTCAATCAACAAATGCTTATTAAGTGCCTATGAGCCAGGCTCTGCGCCAGGCAGATAACGGAGGGAAGGAGGACTGAAAATTCAACCCTACCCTCCAGGATCCCGTGGTATGGTCAGGGGCCTGAGGCAAATATTAGAGTGGAAAGTACAAAAGAAAAACCTGCAAAGAAGGCGAGTCAAGCTGCTGCTAATCCCAGGTAGAGTGCCGTGCAATGATCCTGAAATTTCTCCCCGCTGCATTTTGATGTTTTGCTGAGCTGGACCCCAACACACGGCGTGAGTAAGAACCTCACATCGCTATCTTATTTGCAGCAGCTTCAGGCTCAGTGTTGGGGTTCTGCTGGAGAAATACAAGAAATCTGTGCTGACGTTTTGTTTCAGAAGCACGCATTCAGAGTTCCCGAATCCCCCACTTTCCTGATTTTGATCCTCCCAAAAAGAGACCTTAGCAGTAGGAGGCAGTGATGAATTAGGAAGGTTATTTATTGTGGTTAAAGAGAAATGACTAGAAAAGTAGGAGATATCGGGACATTCAAAGCAAACACAAAGGCTACAACATTTACCGCTACGCTCATAATGTGCTGTTAAGTGTAACTATCACCTTAATGATAACGATACTGGCTGGCCCGGGAGAGCCCTCAGCATCCTACAAATTTAAAGGACTTCTTAAGGTTGGTTTGATTTTGAACATATTGTCTGCGCTCTTACTGCTGCAGTGAAATCTCATTCCCCCTCCTCACAAGCACAGACTCCTGGGTGCTCTGACAGTTGACATCAGGGCTCTTCCTTGGCCAGCTGTCAGAGGTGTCTCTCCCCTGGAGGCGGCACGCATGATGGAAGTGACACATATGTGCACAGCCGCCAAGGCAGGCAGAGCTGTGAGCCGGCAGCCCTGGCTTCCCCGTACAACCAGCTGCTGCACCCTGAGCACCTCAGCTCTTCACCAGAGAGGAGAACAAAGAGTGAGAGAGGGATCCAGGGCTATCCTGGCTTTGGGGTTGAGAAATATGAGGGTTATTCAGTTCCATTTCTCGTCCACTGCTGGAATCATCTATTAAACATCACTGAAAAACGGCCACTCAGAACAGTAGGAGAGCACTGCTTTGGGGCGACGACTTATTCTTTGGATGAATACGTTCTCGGCGTATTGAAATAAGACTGGAATCCCTCCAAGAGCTGGCGTGTCAGTCATGGCTCTGCCCTGCACCGTCTCTAGAGCACGGCGAGTAGCTGGTATGTGCTCCAGCCTTCGCCATCCGGACTAAGTGACCCTCGTCCCTCTTACCATTTCTTCCGTGGCCTGATTTCCATCTTCTCATCCTCACCGCTGCCTACTTGGACACTTTCTAATTTGCTAATGTTCCTCTTTTTTTTAAACCATTTTTTAATTATTGAAGTGTAGTCAGTTGACAATGTCGTGTCAATTTCTGGTGTCCAGCATCATGTTTCAGTCATACATGTACATACATATATTTCTTTTCATGTTCTTTCATTATAGGTTACTGCAAGATATTGAATATAATTCCCTGTGCTGTACAGAAGAAACTTGTTATTTACCTATTTTATATACAGTAGTTAGTATCTCTAAATCTTAACCTCTCAATTTGTCCCTTCCACCCCCTTTCCCCCTTGGTAACCATAAGTTTGTCTTCCTCTTCTTGTGGTTTCCGGATTTTGATACAAGCCTGCAGCTGAGTTAACCTCTTAAGAGAACTGTGCAGTTACCGCTTCCTTAAATTGGGCACATCCTTCCTCAATTTGACATATTTATCGTCTCTGTATTTATTTCATGCCCATTCCAAGGCCAAGTCCAGGCCCACACAGAGCTAAGACAGAAATGCTGATAAAGACCTTCCGCCGTGCAAATCTAGATCCATTGTCCAAACAACACAATCCCACCCAACTTCGTTATCTAAAGCTTTGTGTATCTACCTTCTTCCTAACAGTCTTGTGCATGCGTCAATTCAGCAAGGATTAACTGAGCGCCTGCTCTGTGCCAAGCACTGTGCTAAATTCTTCGCTGAAACCAATGTATGTGAAGACTGTGGCACGTTCCCCACTCCAGGGGGAAACGAGCTGGGTCCGATGTGGCGAAGGCATGCTGTTCTTCAGATACTCCACCCATCCTCAAAGCGTTCACAAGCTTTCAGGTAAATCATCGATTCCAGGAGTGGCTGTGAGTCTCCACCCAGCCAACCAAACTGGGGTGGCCATTACCTCCTTTTCTCTGTTTTTTTTAAAATCAGGGTGTTTTCCCATCTCCACTGTCCTGTAAATTCTCATAAACTGTGGAATGAAATTCACCAAAGCCTAGGGATCTGGACCCATTTTAATGGTGGATGATCTCCTTGCCCACCGAGCTTTCCATCCTTCCTAGGTCTTGAACGTGGCGGCAAAGGGAGCTGGGAGGTGCTGTTCCCTCTGACCGCTGGGAACTGCACACCACATGCTCCAATCAGAGCTTGGTTTCTTTCTGTTTTTGCTCTGAATGGAAGGAAAAGTTCTTTCTGTTGCCTTTGTTTTCAGCTTTTCCTGATGCAGGATGCTCTTGGATAATTTCGTGGAGGGTATCCCATATTTCTCATAGGTCACCGTAAACAGCAGCAAGGCTGCCTCTGGACCCTGAATCCCTCCTTTCCTTCCTCAGGGTAATCACGAATGCCTGTGTGGTCAGAGCACACTTTTCTCTTACATCCTTCCCTCCTTAATGAACCACGTTCACATTAATAGTCTGTAACCAGGAAGCTGTACCATATATTCTCTGAAGTCTATGAAATCTGCTTCCCTGAAATCCAGTGTTTATGCCTAACTGCTGAACGGGTCCGGTTCCTTGCTCCTCTGGATTCCTGGATGATACTTTTCCCTTAATTCCAATGTCTCTGTCTTCACTTCATCGTCCATACACTCAGAACAAGTCTTCGAGAGGCTGGATCCTCTGAGCCAGGGAATTATCAGCTAGGGAAATCAAAGTTTCAGTAGCCCCACTGGCTAGGGAATTCAACCGTAATACCCTCCTGATGGGGCAGGTATAGTTCCCCCCCTTTCCTGGTGAAGAAATGGAAGTTGTCAAGGAGAAGTTCCTTGCGTGCACCCAGGCAGGCAGCTCAGTGGAGACCTGCCCACCAAACCTGCTTCTGCGTCTTCCAAGGACTGACCCACTCCCCAGCCTTCCTTGAAATTCAAGCCAATGAAGTGTGAATGGAAACCATTCACGCCATCCTAGTCTGACCCAGGAAGAACTCCCCCTCACCCAAGCCCCAGGCGTTTCCTTCCTCCTCCGCTGGTGTAATGCAGCTGCAGGCGGGTCCTGGAAGCCAAACGTGGAATGTGGCCGAGCTACAGGAATGAAGGAAGTCGGGTCACAGAGGCCGCGTCAGACAGAGGGCCTCCCATTAATCTGCAATACCTTTTATGAACAAGACAGAAGAATGAATTTTCCATAAGCCACTGAGACTTGAGATGTTACCTGCTACTGCTGCCAATGTTACCATAACTAAAACAGCAATTAAAACTCTCTGGAATGAAAGTTCAGATTTAGTTTAACCCCTAGTCCTGAGGTTCCTCCCCCATAAATCAGGGATAGTGGCAGGACCACCTCAGTGGGCACCACATGAGATAAGGCCGGGCAGGGCTTGGCGACGCGCAGTGCCCGCGTCCAGGCCCTCCCCAGCACACTGCGGGGCTGACGTTGTCGCTGCCTCACACGTCCGTGGGCAGGTCCACCCCTACAGCTACTTTGTAATCTCTCTGCAGTGACTTTATCTCTGCTGTCTTCTTGGCTGAGTGGTCTATGTTCTTCGGCACATTCTTTCTAATTACCTTTCCCTTCCCTACACCTATGTGTTCTTCTCTGTGGGTCCATCCTTAGGTTAGTACAATTCTATATAGAAGAATTTTTAAAAACCCCTTTTTACTGATTACTATTTATGACATACATTCATTTCAGATAAAATACACTTTTCCTTCTTTGCCATCATCATAAAGCTCACGTTACCAAATATAATGGTATATAGACGTCCCTCAGCATGCCAAGGGGTTGGTTCCAGGACCATCATGGATACCAAAATCCAGGGGTGCTCAAATTCTTTATATAAAAGGGCCTAGTATTTCCATATAACCAATGTACACATGCCAGGACACTGTAAATCACCTCTAGATGCTTATAACACCTAATACAACATAAATGGCAATGTAAATAGTTGCCAGCATGTGGCAAATTCAAGTTTTGCTCTTTGGAAATTTCTAGAATATTTTTTTCTGAGTATTTTCAGTCCATGGTTGGTTGAATCCCTGGGTTCAGAACCCACAGATCTGAAGGGCCAACTGTGTTACCTTGGAGATAAAATTTGACCACTTGGCCAAAATTTTTAAGTAACAGTATTCCATTTCCAGTGCATCCCAAACTTGAATTTCTAGACTAATTACCTGGAGATCTTGTTGGAATATACGATCTGATTCAGTGGAGCTGGGGGTGGAGACAAGAGATTTTGCAGAACCAACCAGCTTGGAGTAGCAAGAATCTAGAGCTTTTTAAAAATATTTATCAGCCACCAGTGTGATTGCATTTCATTTAATTCATGACAGGTGATAAACTTATTCTTTGCAAAATCCAGATAAAAAGAAAACTAAGGCATTCAATAAAGATGAAGAGAAATTAATAGGTCTTTTAGGGCCAGAATAAGAAAAGCCAATGAAGAAAATAGAACTCCATTTTCAAAAGATTTAGAGAAATCATCTCATAGTCTTTTAATATATTATAGAAGGAAATAGGGAACTATGTTAAGAATGAGAAGGGTAAGAGAAAATGTTGTCTTTTATTAGAGCAGTAGTTCTCAGGTTCTCAAATTTAGCACACAGCAGAATCGCCTTAAGGCTGGTTGGGATGCAGACTGGTTATTCTGTGGTCAGGACCATCTCATCATTTGCAATTCTGACCACTTCCCAGGTAATGCCAATGCGCCTGTTCAGGGGACCGGCCACACATGGAGAACCTCTGGGTTAAAGGATGGGGGAAATGGCTGGTGAATTTCTAAAAAGTCCCTCTATTCTGTTTCAGTCTATATGCAGGGAAACCTGGGGACAAAAGAAAGGAAAATGAGGCAAAAAAAAAGAGAAGCAGTTAAAATCCCCCCCAGGCCCTGACAACTTGAAACTACAAACACTGGAGCACATGCCCAGAGTAATTTCAGGATCATCAGCTCTCATTTTAAAGAGTTTTTGAAGGGTAAACGATATGACCAAAGCAGGGATGGAACAATTCAGATTCCTCTTCTAAACAGAGAAAGAAATGACCCTGAAAAAGCTTGGACTTCTGACTTCTCTGCGTGGGAAGTTAGGGAAAATGAGAGGAAATAATCACAAAATCTATTGTCAAGCCCCTTGGAAAGAAGAGGGCAATGAGTAATAACCAGGACTGCTTTCCAAAGAAAACGTTCTTTCACACAGTTTCAGACTTGGAAAGGATCTTAGCATCACATAGACCCCAGCAGCTTACTTTAAAGATAAGAACACTGAAGTATAAAGTTACTCTTCCATGCCCAAGGTCATGCGGCAGAAGAAGGCGAGGGTCTTGGTCCCCTGGGTCTTTCCTGAGGCAGCTGCGGCCTCTGCCACTTGTCACTGGTGGGCTCAGCTCTACCTGCCAGGTCGATGAGGACCGGCACATATTGGGAGCCCGTGTGCATCGTGCCCAAGTCCAACAGATGCACAGCATCCTTGGTCCTAGTCCCAAGCTTTGTCCCATATGCCAACCAGCCACTCGGACAGGGCAGCAGTGACAGAGAGGAGGTTGACTGGCTATCCCCGAGAAGCACTGCCTCTAACTGCCCTATGACAAGACTGCTCATGCCATGTGTGAAATGGACTCATCCCTTCCCTGGGGAAGAACAGAGCCCAGAGCCAGCCGTCCAGTACCAGAAAGTGCCAGCAGCACACAAAGGGGCTTTGCCCTGGACACCTGGTGGCAGCAGAGGAGGAAAGGGTGCCTTACCCCCAGGTGCTTAGTGGGTCTACAGCTGTGTCGTTGAAGGTCCATCATCTCCACACCATGGAACAGAGCGCTCAGGACCGTCGTCTTTGGTACCAAGTGTGCAACATGAAAGCAGTTAGACCCCTCAGGTCTGTTACCTCCAGGTCACAGCGCCCACAGGTGAAGCTTGGTACCGGACAAAATCACTCTTCAGTGACAAGCTTAGACTAAGCTCCGATGTCCCGGCTCCTGGTTCAGAGTTCTTCCTACTTCACTGCACTGCTATCAAGATAGATTGTCTTAATGTAATTTAAGGCCTTCCTACTATTGTCAAACCAAGGGAAGGAGGAAAGGTGGTGGAATATGTGTTTAGGTCGTGCTGCTCTGTGAACAAAAAGGATTCTCCGTAGCAAGCCTGATTTCTCCACCTCGGCTGGATCCACCCCAGAGGTCTGTGCTTAGCCAGGTGCAGCCTGAGCACCGGGGGCCTTCAAAAGATGCCAGATGACTCTTTTTTTTTTTTTAATAGACTTTATTCCTTTAGAACAGCTTCAGGTTCACAACAGAACTGAGCAGAAAATACAGAGTTTGCACACAGCTCTCCCCACCCACACATACATACTCCCCTACCCTCAACATCCCTCATCAGCGTGGCATATTTGGTACAATCGATGAACCCACATGGGCACATTATTAGCAACCAAAGTCCATAGTTTATGTTAGGGTTCACTCTTGCTGTTGTACATTCTATGGGTTTTGACAAAAGCATAACGACATGTAGCCACCACTAGAGTATCAAACAGAATAATTTCATCGCCCTAAAATCCCTTGTGCTCCATCCATTCACCCCTCCCTGCCTCCCTCTCCCCAAACCCCTGGAAACCACGGTCTTTTTATTGTTTCTGTAGTTGTGCCTTTTCCACAATGTCATTTGGTTGGAATCATGCAGTTTGTAGCCTTTTCAGACTGGCTTCTTTCATTTAGTAATATGTCTTTTAAGTTTCTTCCACGTCTTTCATGGCTTGATAGCTATTTTTTTTAATTACACATATATTTTTTAATTTACATATATGTACTGTTCATTATTTCTAAGAACATTTAGAGCTTTAGCTTTTTAAACTTACATAGTTATCAAAGGAATAAAGCCAACCACAAAATAAGAATTAACTCAAAAAGATACATACCAGTGGACGCTCAAAGCGGAGAGAATCACTGCTCTGTAGGAACCTCCCTGTCTGACTTCACAGGGGCAGAGAGCTTCAGAGATGCCAGAGGTGTGGCCTCCTACAAGCAGATCACACATCCCAATAAAGGAATGAAATCCAGAATCTCCTGGTCTGACTGGGAAGGGGGTTTCCAGGTAAGGGAAAGGGCAGATAGACCCAGGCTACCCCACCCCTCCCCCCTCCACCAAGTGTCATTGCCCCCCGGGGGTCCCCTTCACCACTGTGACTGCGATGAATGTGCTGCCAAGTATGCTGCTGCCACCACCACCGTCACCATTAGATGTTCAGATCACAGCTCAGACCAAAGCCCTTTCCTTGGCTCCTGTTGTGTGACTGATAAAGGCTCTACAACCAGTCCTAAAGCAGAGGCTGAGGATGGAGGGACGGATAGCCCAGGGGATATCCGTATTCTGGCTTCCCAAGTCCAACATCTGTAGTCTACCTTGCTCCCTGAGATGGGCAGACACCTTGCCATTCGAGTCACGAGTCCAGGAAAGGGGACCCGTCCAGGGAAACTCCTCTCACCCCCCTCTTAACACTTGTCCCAGTTGAAAGTCAGGGTCTAGGCAGGGCTCTCCAGCTGCGCCTTCTATGACAATGGAAAAGTCCTGTGTGGTCCTGTCCATCGCAGCAGCTCTGGCCATCTTCAGCCACAGGAGCCACTGGGCATTACAAAGGCGGCTGGTCCAGCCGATGAACTGAATTCTTGTTGTATTTAATTTTAATCAGTTTACGTTTCAACAGTCATATGTGGCCAGTGGCTAATGTGGTAGATGACGCCACACAAGGATGCTATTGAAGACTTATTCTTAAAATTTATTTCTTTTTATTGAAGTGTAGTTGATTTACAGTGTTGTGTTAGTGTCAGGTGTACAGCAAAGTGACTCAGTTATACACGTACATATGTATATAATCTTTCTCATTCTTTTTCATTATAGTTATTATGGAATACTGAATATAGTTCCCTGTGCTGTACAGTAGGGCCTTGTTGTTTATCTATTTTATATACAGTAGTGTGTATCTTCTAATCCCAAACTCCTAATTTATCCCTCCCCCCAACCTTTCCCCTCTTGGTAACCACAGTTTGATTTCTCTGTTTGTGAGACTATTTCCAGTTTGTAAATAAGATCATTTGTATCATTTTCTTTTAGATTCCACGTAGAAGTGGTATCACATGATATCTGTCTTTCTCTGCCTGACTTACTTCACTTAGTGCGACAACCTCCAGGTCCATCCATGTTGTGGCAAATGGCATTATTTCATTTCTTTTTATGGCTAATATTCCAACTTCTTTATCCAGTCATCTACTGATGGACATTTAGGTTGCTTCCATGACTAAGAAATATTCTATTCTTCAACATCTTACAGCCTGACTCACGTAAAAGCGAGTTCTTCGTTCTCAAAATGGGACAACACGGCGCCCTGTAGAGGAGTTCCTTCAGAAAGAAAGACAGGGAAACAGAGCCCATGACCTCAGCAGAAGCCAGAGGCCCTGGCGCCCGGCCCAGCCACGACCCAGGTGAAAGGTAAACGCGTTGCTGGTTCCATCGTTGAGAGAAGCCCCTGACAAGCTGGCACTTTATTCGGACTGGGGGGAGAGCCAAGCAGGAACGTTGCAGCCCCGCGTTTCTCTGCAGCGCCCAGCCCGTCCTGCTCTCTTCGGTATCAGGTTTCTCTGCCCTCGCATTCCTGTTACATGAGCACTTCCTGGTTCCATAAACACTGCAAACAGACGTTCGGGACCCCCAAACCAAACAAAGCCAAACACCAAGGTTTTGTTTTTAGTAACTTAACCTTATGAACCGCCTTGTTGTGTTCATTCAAATGGGTAACAAGGGCCGGACTTAGATTCTCAGATAATCTGAAAGGCAAGGGAAGCAGCATTTGACTCAGAGAGTTAGAAAGTAGAGGAGGAGTTAAGATCTGCCGTTAACATCTGAGCGCATTAAGCCCTTAACAGTTGCCTTGACCTCAATTGACTTGCCCACCCCCCCCCCCCAGCGGCCTTCCCCCTCGGCCTGGCCCCTCGGGGCACCGCGCAGAAATGCTGAAGAGCCTGGCCTGGGGACTCGGGCTGCCTGGGGTAGAGAGCTCACCTCAGTCACGGAGTGACCTCGGGCAAGCTGCTTAATTCTCTGGCTTAGCTCCTCACATGCTAAACAGGATAATACTAATCTCGGTCACAGAGCTGTCTGAGAAACAGCTGAGTGAATGCTTATAAAACACCTAGAAAAAACTGCCCAGTACATGCTCATTTCTTAATTCATTTAAGTCATTGCGAGCAGTGACAAATGTTTATCCTGCCGCTCACTGGCTGTGCAACCTTCGTCCACCTGCTTCTCTTCTAGGACGTGTGCCTTGTCTCCACTGAAAAAGGACAACGCAGTTGTCGTCAGAGGGCTGTTGCGAAGAGCGAAGGAGAGGCCACTTACGGAGGTGATGTGAGACAGGAAGTGAAAAGAGGGCGAACAAACCTGGCTCCATGTTGGATCTCTTTCTTCCACTTTAACCTTTGTATTCCGTTGCTTTTGCTACAAAGTAAGAACGTCGCCCAGAGCCTGGAATATACAGGAGAGCCCATTCTAAGGCTCTGACCTTGAAGGGGAGAACACTTCCCATTCCATTCGTATAGAGATAAAAAGTTGCAGAACAGAGAATAACATTTGTCCTGTTGGAGGTTTACAGGGATATCGCGACCAGGCCAACCTACATGGACACCTGCAAGAACAAAGGATTCCTACACTGACACGTTTGCAACAACCAACCACACCCCTTCCCCTTTTAGTATAAAAAGAGCTTGAATTCTTACTTGGGGAAGATGGTTCTTTGGGACACTAGTCTTCTCAGTGAACTGACTTTCTGAATAAATTTGCTATTTTTTGCCCCAACAACTCAACAACTCAACAACTCACCTCTCATTTTATTGGCCTGTCATGCAGGGAACAGTACGAGTTTGGACTCGGGAACAGAAGCAGCTGGATGTTCCCCAAGGTTCAAGGGAGACGGCGGCCTGGCTCTGCCAGAGCCTCAGGGGGGTCCAGGTCTGCACGCTGATCCTCCGCTCTGCAGACTCAAAGTCTGATGGGCATCCAGTGGGGTGGACTGACCACAACCAGGCTGGCGGGGCTGAAAAACACAGGCAGAATGAGCTGAATGCTCATTTCCTCATGTGTCCTGAGAAACACAACCATCATCTGAGGCTGACGAGGTACCTCAGAGCATTCTCACTTTGTACCCACACCTCAGGTAACGCCAGAGCAAGACGAGAGCTACTCAAAACGAAGGTCACACACTCTAGACAAAGGGGCTCAAGGGCGCAGAAGGTGACCTCAGGTGTGTCCCTCTCTGCAGACGGCTGAGGATCCAAGCCAGGGATCCTCGACTGGGTCCTTCCTCCTGCCTGAGCACTCTTACCCACTTGGGGATGGAACAAACATCACCAAAGTCTTGCCTCCAAGATGCCCCCTGCCCCCACACTGATGCTACCCAGAATGCTGCTTCCTAGAGAGACACGTGCTCACTGGTCATCGTCTGGTCCAGTGACCAGGAAGTCATCCGGTCCCTGTTTCCTTGTCTCCACACTCATCCTGTAGGCGTCGATGTCATTGTTGGATGCTCACAGGGTCAGCTCCCCCCACCACCCCAGTTCTCAGGGACTGCTTCCCAAGTTCACATAACAAAAGACTAAAACAAATATGGGATTGTTTTTGTGTAGCTAGTGATTTAAGGTTATAGTTGCCTCATGAAAGAGTCTGAAGCCATTCTGTCCCGAGGGTGTGTTTATTTGTTTTCTCTGTGTGCTGAATGTCTTCCCTTTGATCCTCCAGACCCACTCTCCGTCTTCTCCACCCTCCTTCCTGCCTCCGAAGGTTGATGGATATGGATTCCATCACT
The DNA here is from genome assembly GCF_048773025.1 of Camelus bactrianus. NCBI lineage: Eukaryota > Metazoa > Chordata > Mammalia > Artiodactyla > Camelidae > Camelus > Camelus bactrianus. The sequence continues at coordinate 10,170,052 of NC_133573.1, forward strand.
AGACTCCCGGACTCCAGCGTTGACGGAAGGCAGGGAGGGAGCAGAGGCAATCAGGGTATTTACTGCCCTTGGCCCCCCTCCTGAGATACTGCCCGGGCTTATTCGCATTGCTCAAGCAAATGTCCCTGTCCCTCTCTGGAAGATCTCTCTGTAAGTGGCTTAAGAACTCCAGACACCACTCCCTCCCCTTGTCCCCTCAGCCCTCGTCATGGTGGCTTCTCTGCTGCTGTTAACCCCAGGTTACTGCAATATTCCTTTGTGCTCCCCTACATTTTCATAAAGAGTCCCTTTGTGAACCAACCTTTGAAATTTCCTAATTTGAGTGAGCCATCTGTCCCTTGTTGGTACCCTGAATGATGCACTTTGTTTCAGCTTTTAGTGTTTGCGATTTTCCTTGCACATGTATGGAATGTTAACATTTTAAGTGGTGACTGGATGACCTCATGGCAGAAATACTTCAATGGCGTGGGAGGCATGGACTTTGGGTTCCCCGGCCCAGACCCTGATGGCATCATCCACCACCCAGAATGCCCACCCACAGCCCCCTGCCCTCCCACATGCCCCCAGCAGCAGGTGCGTGGGGAGTGGGTGGCAGGGAAAGTCTCATTAGTGTGCACAGCTCCTCTGACGTCCAAGAAAGAACCAGTCAGGTGCACGAACAGCAGAGGCAGGAGAACTTACATCCAGTATACTTTTCTGAATGACAGACTCACAATTTTTCGAGCCAGAAAGTTCATTAAAGACCCCAACCCTTCACTTCCCGGGTAGGGAAATGAGCCGAGTTCTACGAAGCCATTAAGCAAAGATGTTTCAGAGAGCCTGGTCTGGGACCCAGTTTTTTCATTTCCAGTCTGGTGAGTTCTAGAAGAAGACAGCTACTCCTTAAAATTTCACAAGCCAGACTTCCATCAGGGGTTTTTTAAACATTTAAGATATTTCATTTGCTGAATGCAGAAATGGTAGCAACTGGCTTCCAATGTAGAGTTCCATTAAAACTCATCCAAAGAAGCATGCAAATGAAAAGGACTTTTTTTCATGTGTACGTATTATATTTGCCCATATGTGCATGTAAGCGTGTATATCCGTGTGTGCATGTGCATATGTGATGTATGTGTGAATGTTCCTTTCTTAGCGTGCTCCTTCCTTCATGGCTGGTTTAGCATGAACATTTTGGGACTCATGAAAGACTTTCAAACTCTGAGGAGAGATCTGGATAGTCAATAGACAAATAACCTATCAAGTCACATTTTCTTGACAGGCATTAACTTACAGAAAAGTAAGAAGAGTCATTTCTTAAACTGAGGGCAAAAAGGGACCTAAGGCAACGCCAGGACACTGAAATTCAGGCAAAACCAGGAGGATTGGGGTCCCCAAAGCCTTGTCATAGGTACTTTGACTTTTTATTCAAATTCTGTTATCAGGTGATTTTTATGAATTTGAAGTTTCATTTTGTCACTTGTGACCGTCACAAGCAAACATTTTCCATTTTGATGTAATTTTTTAATTTGGACAAAATCAAGTTTAAACAGCTGGGTGGCGTCTACAAAACAATACCGTACTTCAAAACCCAGGACTTTAGCTAAACCCAAACTCTGCCTCCTGGAACTCCAAACCCCGAGGGTCGAGGAGTGAGTGTCCCTCCTGGGCTGCCTCTCGTCTTTGGGGACCTGGAGGATGTAGCACTGCCCCCAGCACAGCTGACACTTGGTTTGACAACAGAAAGAGTGACTCTTAAGAAAAAAAGCCACGAGTGGATTCACTGGAAGGGTCTGGAGGCTCCTGGAGTAGAGGCGGCTGGAAAGGCTTGGAGGCCAGGGACTCAGGCAGCTCCAGAAGGCCATGACCACTGTTGTAGAAAAGTGTGTTACAGCTCAGTTGTGACAGCAACCTGGATCCAGGGGAGAGACCAAGCAGCACTCGGACAGGTTCATTACACCAGCAGCCCCAAAGGAGATAATACTCCAAGCTCTGGATCCTGTCTATAGGTTTACACAGGCTTTTATAGGCTGCCAGTTGACACTTTGCAGCATCATATGCAAATAAGGTATTACAAAAGTTGACTAATGAGGAACAACTTTGTAGAAATGGACCAAATCAGGAGGGAGAGAAATAACCAATCAGGAGTGAGCTCCATGCAAATGAAGTACTACAAATGGACCGATCAGGAGTTAGCTCAAGGAACCAATAGAATTTTAGGGGTAAGTTCCACTTTCTTAGAAATAAGCAGTTTCAGAGGCAAAAAGTGAGATAGAGCCTCTGGGCCAGGGAACCAGATGGTGCTGGCCAGAGAGAAGTGGCCCTGCCTGGGGATCTCTCCGGTCTTTTTATGGGGCTTCCCACCTCACCAGGACACACCAGAAGTGCCTCCTGGCAGAAGCAGTCCGTCCAGGAAGATGCCGCTGCCTCGGGCCACCCTCCCACTGCCATGAGGGCCCCATCCATCCACCTTAACCATGTGACACGAGCTTTATTTCAGCATCCCAGGCAGGGAACCCTACTTGAAGAGAACAAGGCCAGACACAGACTCAAAGCTTGACCTTGGGGCAGGGAGAGGGACGTTCCCCCACCTTCCCTCTGCTTTCTGTGGAGGGAGGCCGAGTGCACGCGACAGGGGGCTCCCCCGGGCAGGCCGGCCGGCCAGCCAAACTGAAATGAACAACCCTTCTTCTTCCGAGGGACCAGCATGAGTGTCCCGGTTTCCCCGCTGAGGCACACGGTCAAGGAAGTCTTTCCATGACGTTTTCTTTTGTCTCACGTGAGAATTCCCAACCCTCCAACATGCCAAGGGAGAAGAGGAGCATGAGTGGATCTCCCACCTGAGTGGGAGGCACAGAGGGAGCTCGGACTTCGAAGCAAGAGGAAACAGCTGGTCTGCTGGTCTTGCTTCCTGCCGGCCAGGTCACCACCAGCTGGTCCTCTCACCCAGCTGACCCCAGATCCCCCCCTCTGGCATCATCCACTAAGTCTAGAAGCACTTACCCCCTGCTGATCGTCCCCTCCCCGTGCTCCCCAGGTCCCTCCATGTAGGACACCGGGGGCTCACCTTCTCACAGCAGCTACACCAGGTGGGTCCTCACACTCCAGTGTATTTTGGACACATTTGGCTGAACTTACTCTAAACCAAAACTTAAAATGTAATCTGTTTATGTAACAGACTATTTCTACCGATCCCTCAGTTCTGGAAAACGTCTTCCGTTTGGGCTGGACATTAGTATCGGATAGAGGTTTGGGCAGGGTCCCTGAGGGACGATGCGGTCGCTCTCCCGTGTCGCTGATGCGCGCAGACACCTGGTGGAACGAGTGAGAAAGGTGAGACCAGAGGTGGGGGAAAACCAAGAAAGCGCCCCACAACAGGGGGCGCCCGGGAGCAACCGAGGGCAGGGCAGAGGCCAGCGAACACTGGGGCAGAGCTTGGGACCGACGCCCCAGGCTTTCGTCTACAGTTCCAGGACGGCTTCCAGAAGTTTCTTCCTGCTGTTGAACGCCGGTGTCTTGATTCACGAAAAGAAAATGAAACCTGACCTTGGTGTGCATTTTCCCAACTTCCCTCCCAGAGCAGCAGCCGCCAGGCCGGGGTCTCAGGGCCTGGGGGTCAGTGGGTAGTCATCAAGTTGAGCCAGAGGTGGCATCCAGGAGAGAGCTATGCCCCAGGGCCGGGGGAACCATCCAGAAGAGGGAAGCGCCAGTCTGATGCAGGTGCTGAAGGCGAGTCCCGGTGCAAAGGGGCCGGACCCAAAGCTTGAGTGAAAGGGGTTGTAACGGGGACCGGTGGCACCTGGAGGGAACACCCGAGCCACTGGGGCGCAGCACCCAGGAGGGTTAACGGAGGGGCTGCCCCAGAGACAGAGCGCCTGGCTTTAGAAAGTGATTCTCACGGTTTCCCCCACCTTTGTCCGTCCCCCCAGTCACACCCTCCAGTGGAGCACATGGACACTGGCTGGCCCTGGGGGCTTCACACACGGAAACGTGGAGGCACTCGGGCATCAAGCCCTCAATCCTGACCACAACTGGGCACCTTGCTCTTCCTATTTTTGTGTGGATTTATCATGCAGCTGCCATGCTGTTTCCTTCCAGTATCAATTAAAGATATTCTACTGATTTGAGGTTTTTCAAACTCCAAAATGATTCATTTGGGGAGAGGACAACAGCAGGAGATAAGGTCAGATTGCGCTCCCCAAAGAACAGGACCTCAATGTGTTCAAAGAGCACCAGGCAACTTCCCCCGCTCTCAGGAAGCAGGGTCTGGTGTTGAAAGCCGACCACCTGGCTGCGCGTCCCATCTCCACCGTGACTGGCTGCCAGAGCGTCTTCCACAAGTTCCTGGGCCTCTCTAGCCTCAGTTTCTGCCTCTCTCCAAAGGGGCAGATCCTACGAGAGGATGTCGTCGAGATCATTAGGAAGATGAAAGTCATGCGCACCTGTAAATGCGCAGGGTGGAGCGTGGCACAGAGAACACGCTGGCCGTGGGATGACAGCGAGTGTCCTCCACGTGGACGGGGGGCTTCCCTGAGCCCCAGGAGCTGGGTCACCAAACCCAGCAGGTGGGGAGGGAAGGGGGCGCTCCGCTCACCCCGGGAAGGCCCTCCTAATGCATATTTAGCTTGAAAACTTGCCCTGCTCCTGGACCAAGGCATGCCAGAGACTTTAAAACAAACACTGATCGTCTTTCGGGGTCCACACAGTGACTGTTGCACAACCCGCCCAACTTCCCAGGTCACTGTGGAGCCTCAACACCGCCTCCTCGCTTACGCGCTGACATCTTCCCTTGAGATGCTGAGCCCCCGTCTCTGAACAGATCGGCGAGCAGTCACCGAGGATTCTTTCAGGAATCGGTGTTTATTAATGCACCTTCATCTTTGGTTCAGAATGTGTTTAATCTTGTAAATCAGTAACCAACCAAGGTGATTGCTGCTGATTTTAAATACCTCATGTTGTTTTTAATGGGTTTTACAGCACTGGGGTCTGATGAGCATACATGTAATAAAAATACATCCTCTTCTCATTTTTTTCTTCCTTAAACACATTTTCCTTGTACAATTTGGCAAAAAGACAGATACTTATAGAGTAAGTTCTTTTGCTGTTTATATTTCTCCTGGCACTGCTCCAGAGAGCATTTAGCAGTGTATTAATCAGCCAGAACATGAGCTCAACAGACCACTGCATTTTCCTGCTGCACCTGAGAGCTCCAGCCGAATGCTCAGCACTCTCGTTGAACCAAAAATGCATTTTCTGTGTCCAGTGAATTCACGGACTGCATCTCTCACCTTTCCCTCCCAGGTGAAAAGAGATTGTGAGTGGGACCTCCTCACCTTGGGACTAGGGCAAATAGGAACCATTTGCCCCTCTAGATGTCAGAAGGAAAAATGGTAAATTCTCCCTTACTCATAGCACGCCTTAGAAATGTCCGCCAGAATTGCCAGCAGGCGTGTGGGATGAGCAGAGCCGTGCAAGTGCTCCGACGTGATCAGTCATCTTCTCACCGGTGATGGAGTTCACAGGGGCGGCGGCCAGCTAGACCTGAATGAAACTGAGATGCTAAGATTTCAACTTAAAAATGGAATAAAAGGATGAAATGGATTTTGGATATTTTTATACAAGAAAATCCAAAAAGTCAACTTATCTTCCTTTATTAGATTTGTGCATATCTAGGAAATATCATACGTTTAAAATAATCCAGCAGCTTTCCTCACTGCGAAGACGCTGTTCTTATGTCTCCCGGGGTGAGAGCTGCCTGCCGGCCTGCCTGTCCTTCTCGGAGGCTCCTTATGTAACGGGCTGAGCATGCGAGTGGCCAGCTCTCAACGACACAGGAGGAAGGCGCGCTGAGCTCAGAGGCACTGGGAGCTGAAGCCATTGCTTTAAGGAGTGTGAAGTCGACAGTGTGCCCTGTGCTGGCAGGTTTAATTCTAGAAGGCACGTCCACCTCTTGACAGTCTTGACATATCGGCAGAATTAAACCTCTGGACGTGGGCATTTTTGTAATTGGCTCATTGCCTCTGCTTGCGAATCATGTGTGTGCCTGTGAGTGTGTGTAAGTTAAAAGGGAAGAACCAACCTGACCCCACACTGGATCTGTTCCTTTGGCTCTAACCCTGGGCTCTGTGTCCTGGGCTCAGTCATGCTGGTTCTGCAACTTTTGTAAAAGAATGTTGCCTAGAGCCTGAAGTAGACAGGAGAGCCCAGTCTCAAGGCTCTGACCTTGAAGGGGAGAACACTTTTCCATTCGTTTAAGAATAGAAAGCTGCAGAATAGAAAATAACATTTGTCTTGTTTGAGAGACACCATGACCTGACCCACGTGGGCAGCTGCAAGAACAAAGGATTACAACACCAGGAAGTTTGCAATAACCAACCACACCCCTCCCCTTTTAGTATAAAAGGAGCCTGAATTCTGACTTGGGGAAGATGGTTCTCTGGGATATTAGTCCCCCATCTTCTCGTTCTGCTGGCTTTCTGAGTAAAGTTGTCCTTTCTTGCCCCAACACCTCGTCTCCTGATTTATCGCCTGTCGTGCGGTGAGCAGAACCAGTGTGGACTCGGTAACATAAGGGCATCTCTGTGCAAACAAAACTGTGCTGCAAAAACCTAGCTTGGTTTACAAACTGCCCCCAAACCAACTTCTGAGAATAGTATTTCCTTAAAGGTACGTCTTGCCTGCAGGGAGGCTCCTGTGTTTGTGTATTTTCTCTAAATTGTTTGATGCGTGGAAATCTGCAGAGTTGATTCCCTGGAGCCTGTTCACAATGATGCTTCGAGTTCAGCTGTGTGTCCCCTCTGGCTTTCCTCCTGAAGCAGAGAAGCATTTGCACAGAGCACACCAGGTGTTACTTTCATATTCTCAGACATAAGAGAATACATTCACACAAACACTAAATCAAAACACGGCGCAATTAATGATCACCGCTGGGGTGTCGAGACCCGACTCCTGATTCCTGCCCGAGGCCTGTGTGCATCACGTCTCTGGTCTCACTGTCCATGTGACTGGACAGTTTGATACTGATACTAATCAGTATTTTAACTGTCAGTTGCTGTTCCCATAAATTACAGACCAGAATTCATCTCATTTAGTCAGCATCATGTCATCCGTTTCCTTTGGCTTGTTCAATAATGACATATCCAAAGACTGGCTTCTTGGGGTTTCGTTTTGCTGGCCTGGACCCAAAGAAAACTCACTCCTCTGGCCCGAGCCCCAATTTCATGCTTGGGAGCTAAATCACATGACAGCCATTTGTCACCCCTGTGTCTTTCTCTCTTTTATTTTTTTCCCTGCTATCCGGGATCCAATTCACCAAAGGAAACTGGTAAAGACTCTTATGCAAAACGTTAAAGAAACTGAAGTGTGTGGATGTAGCTTTCCTAAAGATGTAAAACTGCTGAGGGACACAGGGTTCCTGGGCATCCCACAGACCTCCTTAGCTGCATCCCTGCCAGCCAGCTGCCTCTGTGCATAGGCCCCGGAGATAAACTACGTCCCACGCAGCGAACGCAAAGACATCATGACCTGTGGCCTCTTCCACCTCCTATCAGCTATAGCATTCTTTATCGGGCACCAATGCAAATGTTTCTGTGTAAATATCCTCTTCTAATTATACTTTCTGAGTTCAGCTGTGGTGACCCAGCCAAAGGGAACGGATAGTTTTCTTAAAACCTATCAATTAGAAAAACAGTCACCCTCAGATACCTCGGTTTATCCAGCTTACAGGAGCTGCGGAAGGGAGCATGGTCAGTTGCCATGTGGGGTGGAGTGCAAACGAATGAATCTCACTCGAGTTTCCCAGTCACTGGGTGCTCGTCCTTCCCCACAAAGAATGGCCCATTTCCCTCTTACAAGGGCAATGGAGGCATGAGAGTCTGTTTGTCCACTGGAATAAACACTGGGGGAGGATTTGACCTACAGGATCCCTGGGGAACCACATTTCCGGACTCGAGGTACATCTCTCCTTCCAAGGTAAACCCAAATGACATCCCTGAGACAGTTCCTGGAAGGCCACAGGTGACCACAGGTGTTTGGGAGTTCCCAAAAGAAAGCAGAAAGAGACTCACTCACCGGCAGGGGAGGTGGACCTTGCTAAAGTTACTGAGTTAAAGCTTTGCCCTTGAGTTCACAAAGGAAGCTGGGGAGACATATCAGAAGCAGAAGGTAATTTCCCAAATGGGGATGGAGGAAACCCTATGCAAAAGAATAATAAATGTCCTGGTCTCACCATGTGTCAAGGACTTGCAGTCCTTAGGAGATGCTGCAATTTCAGTGCCCCATAGACCTGTCTCTAAATTCTTAAGTTAAAAAGAGGATGAAATGAACATAATTAAGCTTTAATGAGTAGCCGTTAATTTGAGAAAATGTTTTGATGGTCTGAATGAGGACAGAAAAAGAGAGAGTGACGGGCATAGGATTGTTTGGGGCTCCGGCACCCTCTGCACCTGCTGCCCCAGCCTCCCCGTTTTTCTTTCTCTGCTCAGTGTCTACCTCTCAGCCCTCACCTGCAGGGGAGTGGATGTTTGGTTCATTTCCTGGGCTCCCAGGATCCCGACCAAGAGACAACGCTTACGACAAACCTGTTTGCATCAGAAATTGCTGCAGGTGTTTCTTCCTATTCTTTTTTTCAATTCAGTTTACTCCAATTCAAGTCAAAAAGTGACTGGCATGCCCTTAGCGTGTTCTCAGCTGGACACAGGTGATACCAAGATGGGCTGGACCAAGTCTTGACCACGAGATGCTCAGAACGTAGTCGGGGTGAGATGAAGAAACCAGCCAACGATCGGGCGACCAGCGTAGTGTGTGGCTGTGGGGAAGAGCATAGCAGGGCTTCACCTCTGCACCAGGGTATCCAGGAAGGCTTCCCAGAATTCATCAGGGATGAGTCTTGGCAGACGAGGTGAGCTGCGCGGGGAGGGCAAGGTGGAGAGGGGTTGTCACGGGAATAAATCTCACTGACTTGGTATTTTGGAAATAATATTGGAGGAAAGAATAGAAAGAGAGTCATTTAAAAATTATATAAATTGAAATGTAGCTAAGAAAGAAGGTAACAAAATTAAAACCGGAAGGACCAAGAACAAGACCCTGTAAGCTTGAAAATAATCCCAATGTGTGTTGTTGACTAACAGATTGAGGAGAATTCGTTTTACAAGGAAATGTTCTACATACATTGAGCAAGATTCAACTCTGTGGTAACTACTGGCTAGATAACACTGATGCTGGGAACAGTAGCCAGCACGTAGCACCTGCCACACACCACGCCCTGCTCTGAGCGCTTACGTGTTAGACTATGTAGTCATTACACAAACCCTAAGAAGTGCTACTTCAATCCCCACTTCACAGGTGAGGAAAAGTTGGGCGTCCCTATGTAAACTTGCTCAAGCTCACACAGCCAGTAAGCATCAGAGTCGGATTCAAACCCGGGTAGTCGGGCTCTGGATTCTCCGATTCCAACCATTGTATTAGCAGGTTGTAGTAGCAACTAGCCTCAAAAAGTGAAGTAATATGATGCACACATTAGCAGGATAGCAGGTTAGCCCCGAAGGACCTGGATTATTGGAGGGAGAACACGGCACACCTGGGCAGTTTCCTTCTGAAGACGGAGAAGAGGCCGGGCGACCCTGGAAGGTGCTTCTCAGCAACTCTGGCCGTGTTCGTAAAAGCTCGTTTGAAAATGTACTCCTGGGGGTGTCCCCCTGCTGTCAGGCATGTGTGGGCAGGAAGCACCCTGTCTGCAGAGGACTTAGGGAGACTGAGGCGAGAGGATCAGTGGTCCTGCGATGCTGGGGAAATCACGCTGAGGTGTCACTTCCAGGAGTCTGTAGGTAAGATCATCAGGCCTTCAAGGATGTTTAAAGGGTCATCCCTGGTCCCGGTGATGGGAAACTCACAGAGTGATCCGATCAGGTCAGGCCCCACCCTCACAGCCCCAAATAGCCTTCATTGTCTCCTCAAAGGCTCCATCTCTGAAGACAGTCACATTAGGGGTTAGGGCTTCAGATATGAATCCTGCAGGGACCCAATTCAATTTATAGCAGACACTCGGACAAAGGAGAGGGCTGGGAGAGTCTTTGTCAGCATCTGGGCAACCTCCACCCTGTACAGCGGCCATTGTCTGTAACACGGGGTCTAGCCGAGACCCGGCGATTCTGTTTTGGCTGCTTCTAGATCAGGAGGACCGGTGGCCAGCCAGTACCCATGAGCATCAGCCAGTCTGCAGGAAGGAGCCATGCCTTTGGTTACTGTCCTTGTTGTTTCTTCGATTTGGACGGACTACCAGAAACCAGGACAGGGTGCTGTCAGCCCCCAAGCCACACCTGATGGTTGGCTTTGAGTCTCTGTGGGAAAGTTTAGCGAAAGAGGCTGCATGGGGGCTTAGAGCCCACCACTCCTGGTGCTTCTCAGACCTGCAGCGAGGCAGCCTGGAGCATCAGTGCACCTTCACACAGGGTCCCAGTCTGAGGTGCTGCGTGGACAGGTGCAGGGTGGGAACTGTTTGGCCACGCACTCAGAAATGCTTGTGTCACTGGATTTCAGGGCACAGACTGCGGAAAGGGATGAGAAACAGCCGAAAGGAGGAATTCTGAAGGTGACATAGCGTTGCCTCCCTGGGACGGGCAAAGGTGAATCCCACAGGTGTTAATAGAGATGGTTTTGAGGAGGTCATTCCTGGCCCCGCATCTCCTAGGACAGGGCACCCGCAGTGACTAACCGACACACCAGGTCCTGAGGGCATCGCCAATCCAAGGGTTGTAGCCAGATAAAGGACCCACCACCCAAGGCTCTCTTCTCCCTTCTCACAGTCTGCAGAGTCAGAGCAGCTGCTCTGACCTTGGCCTTTTGACTCTGCCCGGGGTGCTTAGCACCTGCCAAGGAGTTAGCTGCTGTGCCCACACCCTGGCAGAATTCAGGGGTCGGGACCCTTAAACTGCAGTGACGCTTTAACGAGGGTGACAGTTCCCTTGGCTCTGTCACCTGTTCACGTGATCACCATCTGAACAAAGCCCATGAGCTCACTGTAGGGGCCGAGAGCCAGAAGCAGAGCAGCCCGGTGCCAGGGATGGGCTTCGGCAAAATACTGTGTCATCAACTGGAAATCTCCCTGGGCACGGCTCTGTCACCAAAGGAGACAGCCGGAGTGTGCAATGACTTAATTAGAATCCGGTACTCCAGCCAACGGGGCAGATGGGAAGATGCTTGGAAGCTGGTCTTGGGAAAAGCCAGAGAGAATGTGTCCATCACTGGCTTGCGAGAGGATCTTAGGCAGCAGGCAGGGAGGCTGGACCCTGAATGAAGCTCACAATTGCAAAAGGAAAAAAAAAAAATCTCCATTAAGCTCTCCTGCTTGCAATCTCTGAATGAGTTCAGATTTATTTCCAGAACACATTTTTCCCCCCAGCCCTGAAATAAGTGTGAACCGAACTGTGAAAAACAGACCTGGACCATATTGTTGTCACTCCCAATTCACAGCAACAATCTTCAGCATGGAATTCTCACCCTCTCTTTCTTTTTTGCCTTGAAGGATTTGGAGATGGAAAGAAATCTCCAGCCAAGATGACTCAAAAGATTTCCATTTCTGAAATCATGATCACTCTTCCTCCAGCCTGCAGCTCTGCAGAGCATCCCACAGTGGTGCCCCTGGAATGTGCCTGGACAGAGGAAGCCCATCTCTGGGCTTCCAGAGCCGCCCCTGCAACAGAACTGTACCCTCCAGAATGAGAAGGAATTCCCCGGGGAACCCGGGGCTTAGCAAACCCCAAGTCCAAACCAAGCCTGCTCTTTCCCATCGTGTTCTAAGTCAGTCTGAACGCATTACAAACCACAGAGTTGCAAATGGTATTTGATTATTTATAACCATCAAATAAATGGAATAATGTAGGTCTTGAGAATTTCTTTCAATGACACATAAGGCAAGGAGCAGACTCCCACCCTGGCCCTGTAGGGCTATGTGATTGATGCCTGATGCATTTCATAACCTTCCTACACTTGATGACTTCTCTGGAAGGAGTGGGAACCAGTTTCCAGGGTGCGATGCCTGCGGTTTCCAGAACTTTTACGTTTCCCAGCCCTGAGCTCTCTAATAAACCCCTGGGGTTCAGAGAAATACATACATTTTTGAAGAAGAATACATATTTCTTTTCTCTGAGCAACTCATCTTCTCATGGCAAAGGCCACAGAATAGCATCCTTTCACCTGCTTCTAATCTGGTGGAAAGGCCAAAATAATATGCCTGCATATTTAAATCTAAAATCGTGCTGTAAGAATCCTTTGAGATGAAAGAGAGCCCATGAGTTACTGTCTGTCATTGGCATCCCATGATTAAAGGTAGGGCACCTATGCAACCTGGACAGACCACATCAAAGCCTTCATTAGGCCGGCAGGTACAGTGCCTCGCTTCTGCCTACAGTGATGCTCTCAAGTTAATAAGCTTTCATTCGATGAAAGCCCAGACCCCTGACCAAACAGCGCTGTGGAAACAGCGATGCCGTTTCTCCCTGCCTCCTCCTCCGGGTGGTCTTCTGTCCTGTGTGAAGCTGTGAGCAAATACTGGACCACAACACTGCCTTGTGGCTGTGGTCCGTACTGTGTTAACGGCCAACATCAGTGACTCTGTGCTCAGCGCTGTGCTCTGTCCTCCAGACACGTGATCTCATTGAATCTTCACGTGAGACCGTGAGACGGGTTTACAGGCAGGGAGCCTAACATCGCACGGCAAGGGAGCAGCGCAGCCGGGGCCCCCAGGCGGGAGTGTGGGGCGGGGGCCCCACCTGGCTAGGCTGCCTCCTTGTCTCAACTTCCCACTGGCCACACGGCGAGGTGAGAAAACATCCCAGACCGGACCGGCCAGTGAGTTCATTCAAGGAGGGCCTCACTGGCCCCTTATCGGTGAGGAGTCGCGGAAAAGCCAGGTTCACTTGAGAAATGGTGGCTGCTGCGGTTTGGAGCAAAAGCTAGGGGGTAAAAATCACCAGTTTGCTTCTTTCTGTTCTTAAACCTCAAAATCTTTGCAAAGCAATCTAAGTGAGCCCAAGAGACACCCTACCCTCTAAAGCATCCATCATCCCCCGGTGGTCCCCTAAGGGTCACAACAACTAAAACCTTCCACCCCAGCGGAGGGGAAGGGGGAAGCAGTAAATACAAGAAGCTTCCACACTGCTCCCCACCCCCTCAGCCCCAGTGCAAGAACTCTTTCTGAGAACACCTGTGTTTCCACGGGCAGACGTGGAAGCTGTAAGGAATTGCCTATAAAATAGACATTAAGGCTGTGAGCTCTGCCAACACCCCCATCCAACGTGTGCTAACTACTCCACCAAGAGAAATCCGACCCATCAGCCACGCGGTACAGAACGTCTCCCCAGAGCGGGGTTGATGGCAAAAACCACCCCCGCCTTGAAAAGAGAATGTGCTAGAAACTTAGGACCTCTGCTACATCCAGACTTAGGAACGGAATAGCCACCAGGTCTGCACAAACAGCTGTGAAGTCTGAACACAAGTCAGCACGTTGATACAACATTGCTGCTGAGACAAGCACGCTCACCACAGAGATATACTGTGCCTATGAGCCTCCTTTTACGCCGTGACGACCCCGCGGCTGCACAGCTGGACATCTGGACCCATCTACACCACCATGTTTGGACCCATCTATACCACCACGTTTCACGGTGCTCCCGAAACTCCCTCTAGAGTATGTGGTCCACATTTTCATGTCTTTCCGTACGCTTTATTTTCCAGAACTGGGGCAAGATTAGGAACCGTTTGCCTAACACAAAGTTAAACTGGCAGTTGTCGAAACACACAAGCGCTGTCCTCTGCCTGACATTTCGCTCAGTAGGGAGACAGAAAGGTAGACAGAAAGCAGCCCGGACTGCAAGGGTGCTGATGTCTCTGAAATTTAGACTGTTTTTGTGTCTTTTATTGCTAACTTTCAGAAGTAATTAGGGCACTCATTTCTAAGCTAATGCCTCCTAATGGTCACTTAATTCTGGACAAACTGCAGAGTAGAATGCTTTTGAAACTAGAATTAATTGTTTAAAGACATTATTGGGATTAGTCTGGTAAATGCAGAGAGAAAAAAAGATCTTTTACTGAGACATTAAAAATAATGAAGTCCCCTCCAGTCCAGACTCATACATTTTGTGGGTTTCTTTCTTTCTTTTTCTGAAAGTAATCGGCTGAGAGAATGAGGCAACACCGGGGACCTTTCCACCTGTTTATGAGAGTTCAGTAATAGTCCCGTCATCAAATCAGATCAGTCAGGCTAAGAAGGGAACACACAGAACCAGAGTGGGGCTTGCTTCAATTATTTTTCTCTCTTCTCTCTCATTTCAAAACATCCATCTAATCACTGCTGGGCTCAGAGTCTCAAGAAAGCCAGTATAAGGCACAAAGTGTTAAGTTTCAGTCCTTTAGAGTTACAGTCTGTGGAGGGACAAAGGCGTGTAAAAGCAGAGAACACCGAGGCAAATGCCATGACGAAAGTGCGGGGAGGGGCTGGTGGATGGCTCAGTGGTAGAGCACGTGCTTAGCATGCGCAAGATCCTGGGTTTAATCCCCAGGCCCCAGGACCTCCACTTAAAAAAAAAAAAAAAAAGTATTTAAAAAAAGAAAAGGAAGTGCAGAGAGGATTCTGTAAGTGTCAATCAGGCAAGAGGATTCTGAGTGGGAGAAAGCTGGGAGGGCATTGAAACCTTGACATGTGGGGACCCCAATGGTTGAACATGGAAGAGAATGGAATGCCAGGCTCAGGGAGCAGCTGGAGCAAAGACCCCAAAACCGGAGAGTCAGCATGGAGCATGAGGTGTGTGACTGTCCTAGGGTGTAAGGTGAGGGGGGAGCCATAACAGGGGAAACTCTGAATGCTCCAGAAAGAGTCAGACTCTGCTGTAAGGACAGTCATGATCCATGAATGGTTTCTGAGTAGGAAACTACATTAATCAAAGTTGTAAGTTCAAGTTGGTAAGGTTGAGTTCCTTTTCTCCCCATAGAAAAGATAAGAGAGCTGTAATGGAAACAAGAAAAGGAAAAAATGAGGAAGAATGATGGGAAAGAAGGTCAACAGCAGGACCCGGAACATCGATGACACGTGTTTCTACTTTGCCATGTTAGTTGGAGCAAATCTGTTCATTCTCTTTATCTGCTTCCTCATTTCCTGTTTGTTGTTAAGTGTTGACATTCTTCTCTCTTTAACTCCAATATCACTTTAAAACTGCATCACCACAGTGGACTTCCATTCTGAGCTTTCGTTCCAAATTTTCAAAAGCAAGCTTGGCATGTGAAGCTAGATACACCATTTATCTTCAGACTCGACATAGCCAAATGAAGTTTACCTTCCACCAGATCCATAATTCACTCTGTATTCCCATCGCTTAATATCTCCTCCATCCTCCAAATCACCCCAACTGGAACTACACAAGTTATTTTAGACTGTGCTTTCTCTCAATCCATCAATAGGTAACAGATGGTCAAATCCTGCATCCATCCTCTTTACTTCATCTCCTCTGCCACGGGCCTATTTCAAGTCCACTGGCTTCATTTCAACCCCTGACCACCATCACGAGTCTGCCAACATTTTCCCTTCCACGTTTCCGACTATAGCGTGACATCATTAACCAACCCCTGTGTGTACGTTGGTATAGATTCTGATCTCGGCTTCTCTCTCCTTTCTGACAGTGTGGCGATGAGATATTCTATTCAGTTATTTGTGCAGGAAAAATGTCCTTTCTCTACTCGCTTCAGGACCACCTGTGATAAATGCAGCTGTAATAACACAGCCGTCCCTTTCCAGTGGGACAAGCACACTCACACTTAGCAGAGCCATCTGGAAACCAGGCTTAAAATGATTCCTTGGGAGCCATCTTTTCACAGGGACCTCGGATGAAGTTATAAGGCAGGTGAGAGAGGGCAGGGCCGAGGAAGGGAGCTGTCATCCTGGTGCCATGTGATCGGCTGTGTCCTCGCAGCCTGCTGGGTCCCCGCCCCACCGGCTCCATTTCCACATGATGGAAGCTCACTGGGGGATGCCTGATTTTCTAGCAACAGGAATCAGATAATCCTTCCTTCATCATGGGTAACATGAATTCCATGGTGCCCGGGTGTTTGTGATACCAAAGCTCAGTATAAAAAAGCTTTTTTTCAAAAGGAGAATATTTTCTAAAGAACTCATGGTTTTGCTCCAAAATTGTAATCATTTCCCACTGGGTGTTGCCAGTGTTTTGTGTGGTATTCCTAGCTTCCAAGACACTTACAGTGCCAGGATTCTGGGCTCACACTGAGCCACAAGGACTGAATAGTTAGACTACACGTCCCCAGTGTCTCCAGCTTGCATTAATAAGAGATCAAACTTTTGTTCTAAGTTTCCAGCCAAGTCTTTCAATTCATCTTGTAAATGGATCAGAGCAGTACATGCAAATATTGTGTTTATTACCTCTCAAGCCCAAAGAGGTCTCTTCTTAGTGATATGAAGCCCGAGGTACATTTTGTCAGGAGCACCTGTGAGCCAGCAGTCCCCATAATGTCACCAACATGGTAGTGCCCTGTGTTTTCCAAGGATTTCTCTTGGTTTGCACATGTCTTACTAATGCATCTAGAACTACTCTTTTCAGTTTTCTAGGCATCGGCACCAAAACACTATACATTTAATGGACCAGCATGATACTGTGTGGGTTGGGATCAATATGTTTCTGGACCATATGTGGCCCAGAGTCAGAGCAATCTGAGGCAAATTTGTGAGGACGCAGTGTAAGCTCTACCAGATGAAAGCAAATGAATTCTGGTGTTCTCTGTCAAATGAGACCAAGAGAAAAATATTCTTTAGCTCAATACCATACTGAGTTATGACATTGCAGAAATGCAATCATTTACTTCAGTCCAGAAAACGCATCTGAAACAGCAGGTAAAACTGAAGCCACTCTTGGTTCCACTGTTGTAATAATAATATATTGTTAGTCTCCAAGGCCCTTCAACAAGCCACAGGAGAACATGAAATGGGGAGGTAATGAAAATCACCTTACCTGTGCAATTTTCAAGCATCTAATGATGTGGGATTGCTCTTGCCATACCATGTGGGTGAAGAGGGGACATCCAGGGAAGACGACTGGGTCCTCCGTTCACAGAGCAAGGAGCCCGTGCACATGGTTTCTGTCACTTGTTCATGTGACCTGTTAACTCGATGCGGTTGCATTGGGGCAAACACGAGGGACAGGTTTAGGGTCCTAATGAATCATGCAGGAGGAGGCAGTCTTGGGTCAAAACTCAATTTATCACCTGACCCACTGTTTTTTATCCTCCTTTGATGACTTCTCCCTCTCCCTCAGGTCTCTAATCGCCAAGGGCAGTGGTCCAGGGCTCTGTGATTGGTACTCACCTCTATCCCTTTTTCTATGTATGAGTACATGTATGCAAGCATATATGCTTGAACTCCCCCTGGGCTTGCGTATTGTCCAGCTCCATAGCCCCGTTTGGACATTGCCGAGTAGTATTCCATGGTATAGATATACCAAAGTTTGTTTCCCCATTCACCCATTTAAGGACATCTGGGTTGTTTCCTGTTTGGGGTTATTATGAATAAAGCTGCTATGATATTTGTATACAATTTTTGTGTGAACACAAATTGTTATTTCTCTGGAATAAATACCTGAAAGTACAGTGGGGAAAAAAACCAGGAAGAAGAACTAGAAAGAAAATGGGAAGTGAAGGAGGAAGGAGGAGAATGGGAAGTGAAGGGGTTCTGATGCCACGGTCCTTCCGATCAGCTTGTGACTCTCAACAGTCACATGTACATGACTAACAGAACTGTCTGTGCCACAGCAGGGACTGAGGTAGCCAGATACAGGAGAGGAGGTGCACATAAATTTATTAGGATGGACTTCACAAAAATGCTGAATCCCACTCCTGGGCACATAGCTGGAGAAAACTCTAATTCGAAAAGATCCATGCACCCCAATGTTCATTGCAGCATTATTTACAATAGCCAAAATATGGAAGCAACCTAAATGTCCATCAATAGATAACTGGATAAAGGGGTGGGAAGGGATAGACTGGGATTTCAAAATTGTAGAATAGACTACACTGTATAGCACAGGGAAATATACACAAAATGTTATGATAACTCACAGAGAAAAAAATGTGACAATGAGTGTGTATATGTCCATGAATAACTGAAAAATTGTGCTGAACACTGGAATTTGACACAACATTGTAAAATGATTACAAATCAATAAAAAATGTTAAAAAAATAGATAACTGGATAAAGAAGATATGGTATATATACAATGGAATACTACTTAGCCATAAAAAAGAATAAAACAATAAAATTTGTAGTAACATGGATGGACCTAGAGATTATCATATTAAGTGAAGTAAGTCAAAGACAAATATCATCTGACATCACTTATATGCGGAATCAAAAAAATGATACAAATGAATTTATTCACAAAACAGAAACAGAATCAAAGACATAGAAAACAAATTTATGGTTACCAAAGTGGAAAGGGAAAGTGGGGGAGGGATAAATTAGGGGTTTGGGATTAACAGATACACCCTACTATATATAAAATGGATAAACACCAAGGACTTACAATATAACCCAGGTATCTATATTCAATATCTTGTAATAACCTATAATGAAAAAGAATATATATGTATAACTGAACCATTATGTATGCACCTAAAACTAACACAACATTGTAAATCAACTATACTTCAACTAAAAAATAAAATAAAAAACAAAATATTATATATGAAATAGATAAACAATAAGGACCTACTGTAGAGCACAGGGAAGCATATTCAATATCTTGTAATAACCTATAATGGAAAAAATAGGAGAAAGAATAGATATATGTGTATTACAGAAACACATACTGTACACCAGGAACTAATACATCATAAATGAACTATACTTCTATTTAAAAAAGATTTTTAAATCTGAAGCCAGGGGATGAAAAGGACTTCAACTGAGAAGAATGGGGCGTAGGCACCTGGCCCCAGGAAGGAGGGGCGGGTACCCGGCCACCGCGTCCCATGTGCACCGCACACCTCCAGGGCCACCGTCACAGGGACTTGGAGATGGAGAAGCAGCAGGCAGTGTCGGGGTAGTAAATAAACAGCCAGGGCGAAGGGCAGCAGCTAGGCAGCAGAGTGGAATTAAGACATTAAATGAATCTGCAATTCGGCCATTAGAGTGTTCATTTTTAGGCATATTTGAATAATCTTAACTCCATGGAATCCAATAGACGTGGGAAACGTTAGTAGGCGTTCTAGTTACCCAAATCCCCTGTTAACTAATTAGCAAATATTAGCTCATCCAAGCTCCAGTAGCAAAGGAGACATAAACATTTTTTATGAGCAGCTTTTCTTCCATCCATTAAGGTGCGACGGATGAATCCTCCAGCCCGTGTTCCAAGAAAGCTCTCTAACTGCTGAGGCTAGACTTGGTTTCATCAATAAATGAGCTGTTAAAATTGATTTCTCCTCATTGAAAGGCACTTCATTCACAAATAGACTCTGCCACATGGAAACCGTTTTAGTCCACAATCTGGGCTGTTCCAAATGGAACGCTTTCATTACAAGCCTGCCTTTCAGACCGTTTATTGGCGGTGTCACTGTGTAAAATCCTGTTTTTCCACGTATTCACAGTACCGCAAAGTTGAGTGTCAGCCTGGGTTTCGGGGCTCTTTCATCCTTAGAAACAATCCTTGTGTCTATAAAAAACATTTCAATCCTGTCACAGCCCCCAATAAACTATTTGGGATGGATAAATACCACTTAAGGAAAGATGATGTGGCGTTGCCTCCGCGCTGTCTCGTGATTGAATTATTCCCCGTAGCACATGGCCAGGAGAACATTTACTATACTGCTGCCATTTTCAGGGAGAAAAAAATTTCTCTACCAGAAGAACATTGGTCGCATTTTTGGGAATCAGGGAAATGTATAAAAATATGGCTGTAGGAAAATATATGGCTGTCAAATCATGTCACTGTTCTTTTGACAGACAGGTGACAGCAATAAATTAACAAGCTAGCACAAGGGTTGGGAGACCTCTGGGGTGGAAAATGCCTGTGGACAACATGTCCATTTCCCAGTTTCACTGCTGGTCTATCTTGTTTCATTCTGAGATTCCATGAGGGAACATAAAACAATGTGCAAATCCGATAGTGAGCACGTCCGGAAAGATGTCTGGGATCAATCTATTGTGAAATAAATATAATTGTGGATAGTACCCTGAAAGGGCCTGACAAGAAATGTTTAACTTACTGAGTCAAGAACCACCTTAACCATAATACTGTTTCATCAGGACACAGTCCAGGCTCAGCAAACTCCTTGCTGAACCCCTGGCCCGTCTTCCCCCAACCACGGTCCGGGGTGGATGGTCCCCCTGCCCTTCTCCGCACCCTCAAAGTGCTCTTTATTTGTCTTCGGTGAGTTTCATATGTTTCTTGGGACATCTGCTGGTATTTCCATTTAAAATAAAAAGATTGTTTTAATTTCCAACTATATCTGTTCTTATTTAGAGATGCCAGCCATTTTACAATGCCTTATCCTTGAAGATTGTGATTTGTTTGGGTTCCATGTGCAACCTCTTCGTTTAAAAAAAAAAAAAGCCTTTTTTTTTTTTTGCAGAAATATTTGAAAGCAGTCCAGTGTGGGGAGCAGGGGGGGTAGATGTAGGACAATGGGATATTCTTTATGCTTTACCTCTTTGCTTTTTCTCAAACTATTTGCAACAAGGAAGGGAGAGCAGCTTTGGTTCCTTCGACACTAAGAAGGACAGAAGAAAAATGATTGCCCTTTACAGATAATGGGTGGTCGGCAATTACAGAAAAATGGAACAAACACTCAGAAGGACCAAGCTATTCTGTCAGCACAGCTTCCCAATGACAACCATATGCTCTGGCCTGAGGGGTTAACTCTCACGCTGAAGCTGAGTTCAGTAGCTGAAATGCACAGAAAACTGATCATCACCAGCAAGAGGTAAATGTCAGTGGGTGAAGAGCTTGCTTTACGGACCTCCGGCCACTCTCAGAACAATATCCAAGGTCAAAGAATTGATTATCCAATCAGACCTAAAGGCACACGCTAACAGTAAAGAAGTGGGTTGATTGCAGGAAGTTCTAGGCAGCTGAAAGGAATTAGGAGTGTCTGGAGGCAGGAGACTGTCCAAGAAGGGCCTCCCTGGGGTGGTGTCCCACGTTAGGGAGAGAGCGCCCTCAGGGTGTCAGACCAGTGGTTCTCAGTGGATGTACGGTTAGCAGAGTCACCTGGGTGGCTTTTCCAGGCTTCCTACCAACCACACACTTGCCGTCCTCCATCTGACATGTCTCCATGTGATCAGATTGCGTGAGCGGTGCCAGTTTTTATTCTCTTTTTTTTTTTTTTTTGCACTGTTTTTATTCTCTTTTCTCCAGAATTACAAACTACATGCATAGATCCTGATGAAAAACTGCTTCTTTTCTCGTGGATTGATTAACTGATTCTTCTGTGTATTCAAAGACATTTACTGAGACGTTGTTTTAGGCATTGGGATACAGTGGTGAACAAGACACTAAAGGCACCGAGGCAACGGCAGATCCATGTGTAGCCTTCTCTTGAACTTAAGCTGGGGCGTGAGGAAGGACAGAGATAATCCGTAAACTAACCTCCTGGCGGGAAGAGGTCAAGATGCTGACGATGCTTCTCGTTAATAACAACATGATGCTTGTGTAGTAACTCGATGTTTGTAAGACGTCAGCTGTGTTGAACTGTTATCTTGCAGTATGCCATCTGTTTACATTGTACGCATCAATTTATAATGACTTGTGTGACTCATTATCTTATGCATGGATACAAGTGCTTCCCATGCAGGTTGTAAATCCCATAAAGGCAGGTACCATGTCTTCCATTTCTGGACCACACATGTCTCAGGTTAAAGCAGGAACTACTGCCTCCCATTTACACAAGTTTAATAGTTTTCAAATACTTTCCATAGATCATCTCATTTGATCTTTATATCTTCTGTATGAATTTTCATGATGAGAAATGAGAGTTTCAAAGAGGATACCTTATTTATTGACTCAAGACCACATTGTTAGAAGCAAAGTCCTTTGTCTTTTGTCTTTTTCTTTCTGTTTTTGTCTCATGCTTTTTTCATTGCACCATGTGGCTTCTCATGTGCTGTGTGTATATGTATCAGGGTTTTCAGGCATACGATATGTCAGATACATATCAAACATCTATTTATAGACTGTGAAGTGTGAACTCATTTTGGGAAATTAGGGATGCAAACAGAGACGATTAGATGGCTTGAGACTCAAATCAAGCTGCTTATCTTTGGGTCGACAAGATGGTCTGAGAATTATGTGAGCGGAGGCACCACAGCTGTGGTTCCAAAGGAATGATGAACAGAGGGCATGCACAGAATAAGCCATGAGCACCCAGAGTGGAAATGAAGAGGAAGCTCTATCATCAAAGGTCATAGCTGAGGGCCTGGCAGCAAACATGGCAGTGGGAGAGGATAATGGGGCAGAAGTGAGGGAGCTACCCCGGCCTCCACCCCAGCCGTGGCTTCACGCCTCCCCCTGCTTTTCTGAGAATGAAATGCCGATGCCATTCCAGGGCTTTCTTCATTCATCCTGGCAGCCCCCAGGGCTTGACAGAGAGTATTTTAGGATGACTACAGAACACATAGTCCATGTCTGATCATCAAGGAAGAGATGGGAGAATAGTTGACGCAACCACCAGCCCTAGAGCTCACAATGAGGGACAGAGCCCAAACAGGGTGTGTGTCTGCTGTTTCTGAACACCGCACGGTTCCAGCTAGACCCGGCCTTATCTGTCACAGATGCCCGCACAGAAAAATCCACCAGGGATTTGTGTCTTTCTTTCCTAGCCCTTGACAGCAAGCATCAAATGGCAGCAATGTCAGCCATGGGATGTAACTTTCATGCCAGTTTCAGCTGTGCCCTACAGAGTTTTTTGCTCAAATCCATAAGGTCACAAAGACCTTCTCCTTCAATAGTGTAGCTTAGATGCCAAATTAAAATTCCATTTCCTGCATCCCATCCATTCATAAGAAGCAATTAAAGTAGAGGACCTAATGCACTCTCTGATGCTGGCAAGGACCTTCATCTGTATTTGCGTCAGTGGGTTCTGCCAAAATATCTCTTTCATTTATTAAAGCCTGTCTGCGATTGCCACCAACTTTGAGCTGAATGGCATCCCAAGGCCAAATTTGTTCATTCAGCCACTTGTTTAAGGAAACAAAAACCCTAGAGGAGCCATCAGTTGATGAACCTGTGGTGGCTCCTCACATTAGCACCTCCGTCTGCACATTGAAACAACGTGTATGGTAAGCCTCTGAAGAACGCCCAAAGCTGTGCCAACAGCTGCAGGGACACTGTTCTGCAGTTTTAGCCTTTTGTCTGAGATGCTCAGAGTTTGACGCCGGTGTCCATCACCCTCAGGAATCAAGCAGGGCTGTCTTGGAAGTGGTAGACGGCCCCCTGCCCACCCCTCCAGGGCTGCAGGTCCGTGGCGGCGACGGGGCACGGAAGAAGCCCCTGCGGTAGGAACTTGGTCCAGGGAAGAAGGCTCATGGTTTCACCTTGCGGGAGGTCAAGAAATGCACGTTGAGTTTTCTCTTGAGAAGGCACACAGGCCCTTTCTCACAAATTATTTCATTTCCCACAAGTGTACCGAGTAGGTATTACCCACCTCTGCTGATGAAGAAAGCAAGGATCAGAGAGGAACACGGCCAAGGTCAGACAGCCAGCAAGCGATGAGACCAGGCTGGGAGCCTAAGTCTGGCACACTCCAGAGTCTCTTTCTACTCTGACAGTTTTCATGTCAACTCAGTCAGATCTCTGAGTCGTAGAAAAGCATTCATATACATAACACCAGAGCAGCATAATGACTGCGAGATCACACCAAGTAGTACAATGTGAAATGCGGATAATGAAGCAGAGAAATTTGCACGTGGTCTCCCAACCATATCTTGGATAGTTAGAAACAAAAGAAAAAAAATTTTTATATGTACTTTTTAGCTCCAAATGGCAGGCTTAGTGGATGAAAGCAGAAACACTATGTTTAGAGCAGAAGCTGGAGAAGATAGTTAACCAGAATCTTACACTTTTTGGCAGTTCCCTAAATGCATGCCTGAGGTGGCATCTAACCCAAGTAGAAACTGCCCAGCTTCTGAGAACCCCTTAATAGGCCTAATAATGATTTGTTTAAAGTATTCGTTAATTAAATACCTTCCTAAATATTCATCATGCAGAAAATCTACTCGATTCTCTGTCTTGACCACAATGGTCATGTCCAATTTATCTTTAAATGCTCAATGGCGTGCATATATCTTAGTGTATGGTGGGTATCTCTTAAGTGTTAGATTTACAGATGAAACATTAGCCAAGGGAAAGTCACCATTCATGAGCTGGCATCACGTTCGCTGACTTAGCCAGTCAGACCCTACTGGAAGCGCACCTGCTGAGTAGGACAAGACCAAGGACACAGTCCATTTCCCCGTGGAAGAGCTCAACACTCCGCCCGGGAAAGAAACATCTGTATTTTTTTTCTAAAGTCTCCTACACAAAGCAGATACTGGAAAAGTACGACTGAGATCTAGCTATACTAAGAACTTACTATACTTGGGACGTCTTCTCAGCCTATGAGATACTCCACTACCCTGCCGATGAGTTCTTTCTCTTGCTTGAGCCACTCAGAGGTGGTTTCTATTATATGCAACCAAAGGAAACTTAAAATGCTTCGCAGATGGACGTCTCTAAAAATCGGTGTAGCCAGAGCTAAGTGGGCTGAAACTGGAAAGAAAATAAATATGCAAAGTTGGATATAGGAAGAAACACTTTCATAGTACAATAGAGTAAAAACAGCAACGCCAGGGAAGGAGTAGGGTAAGTGAAGTGGAAAATACAGCATAGAGTCAATTGGGAGTGAGGAGCAGAGCTCCGTAGCCAGAGGAAACATAGAATCCATGCCAACATTCAAGAGAAGGTAACAGTGAGGGAGGAGGCTGGCCAGAACCTTAGGTGAAATTTAAGGGTGTATATTTTTTCTTTGGTCTGAGGCTTCGTAAAGTCATATTCCATTTCTACAGGTGTTCCCAATTAAGCTGTATGGCCCCTGCTCGGGTCCTAGCCTGGCTGAGGCTCTCTGCCTCAGAACAATGTGTTTAAAAAAAAAGAAACTTAGTTCCAAGTTCCAGTTTTCATGAGCTGAGTTAGTACGTTTCACAAGTCCAGGAAGTCAGAATGCAGTATGCGTCCTTTGCTAAGTCTGTTCCTATGGCATCTTCCGTTCGATGAAGTCTCGCAATATGTCTTTGAACCCTGCTAGTAAACTTTCTTAGCCTGAGGAATTGGAGACCAAGAGGTACTTTTGAGAGTGATGGCTGAATGTATTGGACCAATTGGGTCTTATTCACTGAAAACTTAAGGCTGGTATAGAATATTGCTCACCATGCTAAAAGCATTTCAAGAAATGGCTAAAAAAATTTCTTTTTAATTAAAAAAAGGAATAGCTAATTCTTAAAACGATGAGCAGCTATTTGCCTTTCAATGGGCTTCTATAATCATAATTTTCATTCAAAGACTGAGATTTTATTCTATAAACTTAAATTCTAAATAGACAGTATATCCTAAATTCTAGTCTCGGTTCTGTCCTGGCCTAGAGGAACTTGATTAACAACTTTTCATTTGCACGACTTTTTACTTTTTCTTTTTGTCAGGGCACAAGTGAAACACAGAACTATTCCCCAGAAAGTCCATCCTCTTGGTATTTGCAACCTGGCAGGTAGCTCTGAAGGTCTCCCAGGAGCTGGTTAGGTACAGACTATGAAATTCCCAGGGCACTGCAGGATATTTACCCCAACCCAATCTTATTTTTGAAAAAGATTCATTTATTCCCAGTTTCAAGTTTCACACCAGGCTTTTCCACTGACCACAGAAATGCTGCAATAATTTTTGCCTGAGCCTCTGCAGAAAATATTAGGCATCCGAAGCAGAATCATGAAGGGTAAAAGCTCTTAAGCAACCAGTTCATCTTAAGAACACATCCCCCCATCAGCTTTCCAAAACCATCCCACGGCGTTTGGAGCCTGTGTTTCACTATTGTTGCTTGGAGAACCAAAATTTGTCTGAGTTCCTCTTGCAAGGTTAATTACAGTGGACATACTGTGGAAGCACAAACAAGACTAGAATTTCTTGGGGGTTTTTTTTGAGGTTTTTTTTTTTAATTTATTTACAATGTTGTGTTAGTTTCTGGTGTGTAGCATAGTGCTTCAGTCATAGATACACACATATATATTCTTTTTCATTATAGGTTATCACAAGTTGCTGAATATAGATCCCTGTGCTGTACAGTAGGACCTTGTCGTTTATCTCTTTTATATATAGTAGTTTGTATCTGCTAATCCCAAACTCCTAATTTATTACTCCCCCACTCTTTACTCCCTGGTAACTGTAAGTCTGTTTTCTATGTCTGAGTCTGTTTCTGTTTTGTAAATAAGTCCATTTGTAAGACTAGCATTTCTTTACTATAACTGCCTTTCATGACAACATTTGCTATAATGTCATTATGACATCTTGCTTTCTTTCTTTCCATATTAATAAAATAAGTAAAATCAGTAATAATCAATACAGAGAAAAAAGCTTTCTGAAGGCCAGTGTTCGGCAAATCATTGCAAGACAAGAGAGAAGGGGGCAGGGCACAACCATTAAAAGAATGACAGAGCAACTACCACCAAGATGGCAGAAGACTGAACACACATTGGACCTCATTGCACACTCAGTGTAACTGGAGCATGCTAACTGGCATGCCCACAGGCGCCATGACAGTGCCGAGGCTGACCATAAAAGGTCAAAAAGTGGGTGGGGCCCCACTCCAGGGAATCCTCACCCTTTCCCCGAAGTAATTGGAATAATCTTCCCACTTGTTAGCATATGAAGCTACTGAGCCCATAAAAACTAACCACCCCACACCCCATGGTCTCTCTTTCCTGGCTTCTAAGACAGCCTGCACTCTTTCCATGGAGTGTGTTATCTCTCTGATTAAATCTCCCTTCACTCTACTATGGCTGGCTCTGGAATTCCTTCCTGCATGAAGCCAAGGACCCTCACTTGATGGGGCGCATCCCAGAGACTCGCTTGGGACCTGGGACTTGGCCATCCTCTCATGTCCCATTTTCCTGTATCAGTTGTGAGCAACACAAAATAAATACTTCTAATAGCTTACATGGGGAGAAAGAGAGAAGAACACAGGGAGCGTTAATTAGGAAATAAATAATGTATCATAAGTTATTTCTGAAAGCAGATTTGCTTCTCCAGGTTAGATCATCAGAAAAGACTTAGAGAAGGAAACAATGAGGTCTTCAAATTTGAATATTGTGTACAAAGTCAAGGAGGAACTGGTTTGAGGAGGAAGATGATGAGTTTGAGTTTGGAAATGTTGGGAGGGGGGTCTGAGTCTCCCCAGTGGAGAAGCTGGTGGAATTGGAGACGTGTAACTGAAGCCCAGCAGACCTTCTGGGCTGGAGATGGAGATTGCAGAGGTGGGTTTGGGGCATTAAAGGAAGTCCTGGTTGGCCTTGAGCTCATTCAGGCAACCGAAGGAGGGACTTGCTGAGGACAGTTACCTTCAAGATTGAAGGGTGGAATAGAGGAAGTATTCTGTGAGAAACAGACAAAAAAGAAACATTCAAGGAAAGAAAACAAGGAAGGAGTAAGGCCATGAAGGACAAGAGAAAGTGACACCTGCAGTGAAGGTGTGGGTCACTCCGGGGGGCAGGGCCCACTCGAGTGGACGGGGCCTTAGAAACCATGTGGCCTCACACCTGCAGTGCACACGTAAGGAAACAAAGGCCAGGGGAAGCTAAGGCACTTGCGAAGCACACAGCTAGCTGGGAGGGAGCCAAGACCCGGACTCAAAGGCCCCACGCCTTGCTACGTCGGCTTGCCCTGTCTCCCGCACCTTCGGTGTGGTGGCGCCCAGCTTCCACCAAGGGGAGTGGTGGGAGACCAGGCTCAGCGAGGTAAGTCCAGGCTGTGCTGGAGAGAAGCTGAAGTCGGGGTTTAAATATTGTTCTCAGGAATGGGGGACCCCTTAAGGAGCTTTGAGCAGAGGAGGCTCAATCAAAGAGGTATGGGGGGAATTTCATGCACTAGTTCTCAGACGCATTGTCAATATTTTGCTCAGATCAGTCACAGATGAAACAATTATGAATTAATTGCTTCCCAAAACAATTGTAAGTTCTATTGAATAAAACTCCTTAATTATATCAGAAATTAATAACTAACAAAGGAGTAAAATCTCAATGATAAATTGTCACGTATTGCTCAGACCTATCTTACCACCTAAAAAAAAGTCTAGAAATACAGTGAAAAGTCCAGTGATGTTTGGAGCCACGCCAGGCCTCGGGGCCGGGCCTGGTTGGACCTGAGCACACATGGCCCACACGTAGGGACTTCCTCCGGAACCACTAAGACCGGTGGTTAGTGTCATGTGTACGGTGGCACGCTATTTTCTGTGACCCTTGCCTTTGCCTCTTTTTCTTCTTTACAGGCACACCTGTTAGAAAGGTGAATGAACACTTAGGAAAGGCCTCAGGGGAGATGCCCAGCGCACAGGGCGGACTCTCTCTAAGGGAGTTGCCGTTGTGTGAATGGCTTGCCCTGGGCTGGGGGGTCCAGCTGAAGCCCCGGGCGTGCTCCAGCAGGGCCTGGGGAGCCCAGCCAGGTCAGCCTCCCTGTCTGCCCACACCTTCACAGCTTTGAGACCGTCCAAAGCCAAGGTCATGTTCTGCCTCGTCAGGGGCAGCACCTTGGTGGGTGGAAATTGACCGGACACCACGGGAGCCCCAAGGTCCCCAGATCCCCAAAGTCTGATTAGGTGGTTCATTGCAAGACTCACAGCGAGCGATGGAACACAGGGAAGTGTCACAAATAGTGCTTCAAATTGATTTCGGGGTCACGGCCACCTGCACCTCTGACCCTGACCCTCACCCCCTCACATCGCACTCTCCGTCTCTGCTGTGGCGACGACTACACCCGCTCTGAGCAGAAAGGACGGCGGCTGTCCCCGCGCTGCGCTGGGCAGAACACAGCCCGGGGACAGTTGCCCGGCAACAGCACTCAGAACGATTTGTTTGGGGAGCATTTTGAGAATGACTACGCTTGCAGGGTTGGGGGATGTCGGTCGTGTGTCGCTCGTTTTTTTCTTCCTGTGGTACCTATTCCTGGATGCTGTAAATATTCATCTGCATTTTGCATATATGAGGGGGGAACATTATTTAAATGAGCTTGGGAGGGCAATTTGCTTGGGTGCATCACCACCACGCTCTTTTATGTTCTGCAGGCAGTCTGCTGCAGGAGGAGAAAAAGCCATTTTGTGACCGTTCTTGACACAGACAACAGTGCCACGCTGGCTTGTTTCACTCACGGAGAACAATGCGAGCAGAGGAAGATGGAGTTCAGCGGAGGCAGTTAGTAAATTGCTGGTAAATGGTGAGGACGCAGAAGCCCAGCCAAGTCACCAGGCACATCTCCCCCCTAATGTGGCTGCAGTTACTCTCCTGGCCTTGTCTCCCCCTCTCTGAGAGGCAAGCTTCCTTTTCCTTTCCTTTCCACACTCAAATATAGCGCTTGGCTAAGCCCGGGAGAGCCGATTTGAAAGGTAACAGGAAGAAATGTTTCCTTTCAAAAGGAATCTGGCTGCCTTGAAGGATGCACACTGATTTCAGATGAGTCGGTCGGGGAGAAATGGAAAATACTTAGAAAATCATTGGCGTCAGTATTGCCCACACCCCTGGAATATTAATACGCACACACTCCCACGCACCGCCCCCCACCGCCCGCCCCCGAGATGTGTTTATTTCACAATTCACAAATGGTAAAGAGACCTCTCCTGAATTTTTTCTTTGGGACTTGGGGAGCCAGTATGGAAATTGTGATCCTTCCAAATGCTTCCCCATATGCCTTAAATACTCCCCTGACAGTCAGTTTCCTGAATCCACACGCATTCTGTAGGTCTTAGTGACCACCTCCCTGCCTCACAAAAGAGAACCTTTTCTGGAAGCTACTGTGTCCCCTCTCGGCTATGACATGGTCAGAGCCCCTGACACTGTGTGGCAGAATTCAGGGCTGTGTCACCAGCCAAACACAACAGTTGTTTTTAGGGTCTGGCCAGCTACAGACTCTCCACCCTCAGGGACACATCTCTGGATATAAAACATGGCCCGGGCATGTTTCTGACAATATGGCCCCCAAAGCTGTAGGCTTCCAGCACATGCTGCATTCGAGTAGACATCCCATCCAAAGAGTCCCTTCCTGGGTCCACAATCCCAGGTCCTTGGGCTGATTTTGTAGGCTCTTCCACACAGGACACAGCCTTTGGCCAAGAATCCAGTAAAACTGTTCCTGGTTCCTGGTTTTACTCAAGAATGTGAGTTAATTATGCAGTTTCATTTTGGGTGAGAGCCCTTAAATATCCAGGATTCAGATTGGAGTGGGAGGGTCGAGAGTTAGAAGGGAAGAGACACATGAGAGAAGGGATTCAACAGGTAAACACATTATTTGCCCTTCATCCTGGCAGCCTGTAGACTGAAAAAAAAAAAATGCACAACCGAAAAGTTGAGGATTATGTTTTATTCAGTGAACTTTCTGAGGACCTCGAGCCCGGGAGACAGCCTCCCACAGTGCTTTGCGGGACGGCTCCAAAGAGGTAAAGGAGGGGTCAGAATACATAGGCGAGTTTGCCACAAAGACAAGGTAGTTGGAACATCAAAAGAGTACTGTTAATTAAAGAGAACCAACTATCTCAAGCTAAGGAATTTAGTACTTTTCTGTGTATGGGAAGGCGCAAGTTCTGGGTTCACTGACATCATTCCTCGGATGTGCACCTAGCTCTCTAGGGCCAGTGACCTATTCTTCCACAGCCTGAGTTCCCTCCTGGGGCACCATCGGAACGGCCGCAGCGTGATGGTTGGATGGTCACCACAGGGCTTGTTTACTGCTACGGCAGGAGCATGCCTCATTCACGAGCCAGTGCTGGGTTGGATCACTGGGTCTCTCGAAGGTTTCAGTCTGGACGCATCCTTCAGGGTGGCCTTGGAGGCTCATGCCTTCCATGTTTCCATCAAACCTCCTGTTTGCTGAGAGCCTGTTAGATACAAGCCACGGTCATAGGTCTTGCATCAGCTCCTAGAGCTTAAAATGCAGGCTCTGCCATCAAGCTCTCGGGCACAGGTCGTCCCTCGGCTTAGGAGAGAGAAAGGCAGCCTCAGGCACCAGTACCCGCGCTCAGCCACGCCCCGCACCCCAACCCGTTCAGCATGGGGAGAACACCCGACTCTCCCAAAGACCCGCAGCCGCATGTGCTTCTACCTCCCTTTGAAAAATGTCCTCCATCTCCCAATTTACCTCCAGGAACAACCCTTCTCCTTCGCTTACACCCCCAGGCGAAGAACATATGTCACAAATGCCACAGACAGATTTAGACGTGTCTGTTGCTCAGCTCTGCTGAGCCCGCCCCCAACTTACCTTCTACATGGCAGTTCCTCACGGAACCTGAACACGCCTGCAAATCGGTGTGAGGTTGCTTTCCCTCCCCAATGAGCTGCCCACCTGCTATTGTAAGATTCACGTTCGTCATGGTCAGCCTGTTCCTCCTCAGCCTTTGGGAAGAAGAAAAAAAGTACCCCCCTTCTTTATGCAGAGAATAATTAAGGGGCAGTCATCCACCAAAGGCAACGGGGAAACATGCAAGAAGAGTCAGACAAGGAAGAAAAGGATTCCGTGGGACAAACATTAGACAGACAGGTGGATGGCTTTGCATGGACCATATGGCCCCCTTCTGTCTTGAAATGTATTATGAGAATATATTTTGCAAAATCCCTTCAAGAACCAAGTTGATTTCTAAACAGTAAATTATGGCAAAGAAAATGCTTAAGATGCCTTGGCCATGTCCGTTACTTCGATGTCAGTTTTTATTTCTGGGGACAAGTTTTCAAGATAGAGATAGCACGCTTGTCAAAGAGTAAATGAGGTGGCAGAGGGCGAGGTGGAAAGACGGAAGGGAATTTAGACTTGTTTCTCCAGGGAAATGGCTGGGCACTTGCCGAACTCATGGCAGAGGAGAATGCTGGGGCCCCCTGCAGCCTCTGGAGACCCCTGGGATGCAAAGCCAAAGTCCTGAGCTGGAGGACAGACACAAAATGCACAGATAATGGAAAACAGTGTCATCTCTGGAAAACATTAGAGAATATTTCTCTCCCCCTCAGGAAGGCAAGAGCATATGATTCTCATTCTCACATTATGACAGGAACGCGGCTTGCACTGGGTGCAGAGGGTTGCTGCCTGAAACTCCACGAGACCATACATGATGGGGAGCTACAAACGTGCTTCTCCAAGCCCAGCTCAACTGACACCCTGGGTGACAAGATAACACGGCTTTGACAGCAACTCTGCACCAAAAGAGTTTCTCTTTGGATTTTCAAAAAATCCAACCAACAGGTCAGGATACAAGAACCTACAGCCTTTCCGAGCGATTAAGTCTGAGCTTTTGAAAACACAGCCCGTGTTTGGTGACACCACCCCAGCCTAGGAGAAACAACAGGGTCTCTCTCCTTGTGACAAAGTGGTATTTCTCCATCTACTCTCCTCTGACCGCACAGCTGCAGAGCGGCCTGTGCCCTCAAGTCCCCGCGCCCTCCCGGGCTCTGGAGGCTCTCTGGCTGTTGCCGAGACGCCTCCAGCTGCTGCAGGCGCAAGAGCCGCGTCAGTGGGCTGCTCCCCCCCCCCCCCCCCCCCCCGCCGGCGCTCACAGGCACCAGTGCCACCGTGGTACTTCTGAGATGCTGCCGGAGCTCGCAGTGGCCGGGGGACGCGTCTCCCCGGAAGCACCGCCGCCGCGGCGCGATGGCAAAGGTGCCGCTCCACGTCCCAGCAGCAAGCCGGCAGGGCGAGCGCGCCCTCCACCCACACCGGCGCTGTGCCCTCGTGCCGGCCGCGCTGCCGGCGTGGGCTACGGGGCTCTGAGGGACCCCGCTCGTCTCCGTGTCATCCAGGTCTTTACTGCAGCTCTCTCTTCCTAGGACCACTGTTCGAGCCCTGGGGGAATGGAGTGAATGAAATTAGAGGGACGGATGTTACAGCATCCTTAACAGTGTTCTTCCACCAACCTCAACACCTGCTCTACTGAGGCTGAGACTTTCCCCAGGAGGATCCCCACCCATCATGCAACTAGGCACCTAGCAGGGTCACACAGGATGCTCAGGACAGGGTCACCAGCGGGGCCAAACTGTGCCACATGGCACAGTGTTAAGACCTGAACAGACTAGGATTTGTCTACTTCCTTGAATTGCAACTGTATGTAAACCAACACTGAATCTCCCGTGAGGAAGTCCAGTAGGCATTCCTTGATCATACTGCAAGTAAAAAGAGAATCCATGGAGCTATTTCCTTTTTAATCTGTTCTCTTGTGGGTGAGACTGTGGGAGGGCGTTGGGAAGTGCCTCCTTCCTCCTCAGCTTGAGGGAATCACATGGTCCTCAACAAAGAGAAAAGCAAGTAAAACAATACTAAACATTGAAAAAGCAAAGAAGCTAGTCAGCGAGTCTTTTCCATCTTTTGTCTACCCTGCCCCCAAAACTAATTTGGACTCTAGCTACAAGACATCACACCAACCTACTGGCCAGCAAAAATTAGGTCATTTAACCAATCCTTTAAACTATAAAGCCAGGCAACTGGCTTGACCCATTTTTTCCCCACTCACATGACTGATTCATAGATTTGCTTGGTTGGTTGACATTTGATAAACACACTAACAGTAAACTGCAGAAGGAAGTCATCACTAGCCTCCATTTTAAAATATCCTTTCTCTTCTAAGGCATCAAAAACAATAAAAATAATTTTGTAGGCACTATTATATGTTTTCTCAGTTCGTTTAATCACGCATCCCATATGGCTCGAGAAATAAGAAGCATGTTGATAACCTTCAACAAATACCATATTCTTCTAAATTTTAAACAAGCTTCTTCTGAACTTAGTTTTAAAAGTTCAAATCTGGGTAAAAGATAATGATTTTAAACTATTTCCCATTATGAAAATGCCAACAGGACAAACCTTCCTGTTTGGTTTTCTAGCTTAGGCTTACTGAGGCAACAAGAAGACTCCCACCGATGTTTGTGAGCAACAGGAGAAAGCCATCGTTCAGGCCCTGGCAACTGAAAAAGCGTGCTCTCCCCCCCACCCCACCATAAACAACCTAAAATGTTACATGTCGGGGTTCATCCTGAGGTTAGAAATCTGTCAGTTTCAGACAGAGATAAGCAACTCCTCTGAAGTATTTACAGCCTTTTCACCATTTCTTTGGATCACTTTACAAAACAAACACAATCAACCAATCCACTCCCCAGAAAGAATATCAGTGTATCGCCTTTTCAGTTTCTTGTGAATTCTAGGCCATTAAAGATGTAATTAAAACAGTTCCAGGAAAAGAAAGCCCAAACTGAAGCAGCTTCAATCCACAGTGCCTGTCTCCTCAGAACCTATCATTACTCCCTCTACGAGGTGCATGAAATTACGGTCGCCTGGGATTTGGGGACCATACTGTTTGGGGGGGGTGTACAAAGAAGCACTTGTGTGAAGCAATACCCACTTCCCCGGGATGACAACTTTTCCCACACAACAGAAAGATGACAGTCAGCACTTGGCCACCTTGATGTGGTCCCAGGATGGGAGGACTGCAATGACCGTAATAGGAAACTCACACATTATGATAAACTACCTCGAGAGATGACAATAATTTTAATTCTTTTGACTTTCTAGCTCATGGGTTGAAAGTACGTCACGTGACATCCCTTATATGTGGAATCTGAAAAAATGACACAAACGAACTTATTTACAAAACAAAAAAAGAGAGACCACAGACATAGAAAATAAACTTACGGTTATGTGGGGGAGGGGGTTGGAGGAATAAATTGGGAGTTGGGGATTTGCAGATATACACTACTGTATATAAAAGAGATAAATGACAAGGTCCTGTTGTAGAGCACAGGAAACTATATTCAATGGCTTTGTAATGACCTATAATGAAAAAGAATATGCATATATATGTATAACTGAATCACTGTGCTGTACACCAGAAACTAATACAGCATGGTAAGTCAAAAAAAAATTAAAAATTAAAAAATTTTAAAAAATAAAGTATAAGCTTTTAGATGCCAGGGAGAGTTGAGGACAGCAGGACCTGGGTGATAAGTTGCAGCAATTCCCCACAGATTGGGGATCCCCAGGACAACTCATCGGAAAGGAGCACCTGTGTTTGGGGGCCTGCACCAAATGGCGGCTCCTCGGATTCTCTTTTGTTTCCCACTTACCCTGAGTTTGGGGCTGTCCTGGGTCAGGGAACACCGTTCATTTGTCTCCGCTGGGTGTCTGGTGAAGCACAGAAGTGGTGGGGATGGATTTCACGTGGCAGTCCCCCCGTGTGCATCCTGCAAGAGCCCAGGGTTGAGGAGGGAGAGCTGTCCTGTGCTCATCCACTCCGCGTGAGACGTTCAGTGCACCAGCCAGAGTGCTGGCTTTGTGCTGAACGCTGCGGTAGACACGTGGGACAGGAGCCCTCATACGTGCTTTACTGCCACGGCTGGCACGCGTCCATCACTGGTTGAATCTCTCGTTTCTCAGCTACTCTCTGATGCCTAAGTGTGAAAAAGTCAGTATGCCTGGATGGAATTTTTAGATGGCTTTACGTCAATACACATTTGTTTGTTTTCAAAATCAGCAACAAATGCAACAGTAAATACTTGGGCTGCTCAGTTGGGTAGCCTTGTCTGCTGCCTTGGGCTGAAACGGGGTTCAGTCTTTTCACTGATGGCTCAAGCCAGTGGAACAGGTAGACTCCACATTGAGTGAAGTAAATGATTTCCCCCTAGGAAATAAGCATGGATGTCTTTGCCCGCCTCTGTGTGTTAAGTGTGACACACGCAGACCGCTGTTGCCACATAGCTCAGAAATAGCTGAGACCATCGTGACAGGGTGGAGGCAAAGGCAGAGTGTGTACCCAGTTTCATCCGGGACTGACCCAGCTGAGTGGAACCCCGTGTTTGGTTCTGATCTTGAAGTGGAGTTGCAGTTTGCACTCTCCATGAGCCGGAGAATGTTCTAATCCCTGTGAAGAAGCAAGCATGTGGGGAAAAGCTGACCGGATTGAATATCAGAAATTTGGTTTCCAATTAGTTCTACAAATCTCATGGATCTAGCCTAGAGTTAAACAAAATAAAACAAATATGCAAATGTAAAAAAAAATCCATAACTTAATAAAGACAAAACCTTTCATGATTTCTGGAAAGAATTTCTCCCTAACCAAACGGTGGAAGAGGTACCAGCCATTCTGAGTGAGGGAGAGTTGCTGTCCTCCTCGGACCCCGGAGGACACACCTGCTCCCCAGGGAGCACCACCCATCTGGGCATCTTCTTCACTTGCTCCTTTGCCCTTGGGAAGATATCAGGGTGAGAAGCTCCAATGTATTTATTTAGGGTTTGAAAGCCTTCCGTTCACTCATGCGTTCGTTCATCAATTGTAGATTAGCTCTTTCTCTCTATATACATGCCCACAGATGCCCCCTCAATGCCACTAGGGCTGTAAATATGGCAAAGAAAAGACTTGAGAAAATTGACACCATTTCTTTGAGCTGAAACCAGGGAAGTACCTATGGACAAAGAAGGCAAGGAAAGAGATGAAAGGAATGGAAATGTATTCCAGGGTCCTGTAGTTCCCTTGCAGCTGGAGGAGTCTGACCTTCAAGACTGAAGCCACGTTTGACCATGGACTTGGTCACAGCACGTATGGTAGAACCATGAACCGTTACCTATTGTGTGGGCTTCCTATGGCCTGGGTGTCCAGGATTCCATGCCTAGGTAACATGACCAGGGACAGGCTTCGTCCGAGGACACCCTTCCTCTGGGGCACCCAGTCTTGTTACAATCATACCCTCTGATTCCCCTGCATTCAACATTGACCCCATACTCAAATTCCATGAGGAAAGGCTATGCAGATGTCATGGTGGAAAATCTGCACCTGTCTACTGTATTATTAGCTTCCAATTAAAGTATGACCCTCTTACCTGACCAGCTGAGTTTCTTCACCTGGGAAGCGGACATCTCAGAGTTCGAGGTCATTATGGTCTGAGAGAATTTGACTGGCTCTTTTTCTGAGCTTACCTTCTCTGTGGTCTCTAGCAACACCCTGAAGATGCAAAAGCTCCTGCTGAGAGATGGGGGCCCAAGGAGAGGGGGTGTATGCAGGGAGCAGCGGAGCGTTTGCAGTGCTGGGCAGAGGATGAGGAGTCAGGGAGGGCTGTAACAAATGACTGCAAATGGGGAGACTTAAAATAATAGACATTCATTGTCTCATGGTTCTGGAAGTCAGAAGTCCAAATCAAGGTGTTTGGCAGGGTTGGTTCCTTCAGGATGCTCTGCAGAAGAGCCAGTTCCATGCTTGTCTCTTGTGGCTCCTGGCCGTCTCTGGCATCCCTGGGCTTGTAGCAACGTCACTGTCTTGTAGTCACATGACCTTGCTCCCTCTGGGTGATTGTCTCTGTCTCTCTTCTCTTCCTGGGAGGCCACCACTCAGGCTGGGTGAGGGACAACCCTACTCTCCAGTGAGACCTCATCTCAACTGATTACCCCTGTTTCCAATAAGGTCACATTCGGAGGTGTCAGAAATAGGACTTGAATCTCTTCGGGGCACACAGTTCAGCCCCCAATGGGTGGCAAAAGGCAGACTGCAGTGAAGGGCCTCTGTATGCTAAAATTAGGCGTCCCTTTAGTGTTATTAAGGGAACCGAGGAAAGACATGGGAAAGGAAGCAAGGGACGAGACGCCTGGAACCTCGCTGGAGGCCGCGTCACAGTCTGCTCCTGTCGCTCGACGTGTCAAACCTACGACTGGCTCCATGTTTACGATGCAGTATCTTAAAAGACACAGACGAGATAGCGGGGATATTTCCAATTGATTGGGGGAGGAATCTGACTTGTAGTAAGTCCAGGGCCCTGAAGAACTCACCGGCAAAATGGGTCCTTCAGCGTTCAGATGGCTTTCACTTGGGAAGAGGTGGCTGTGTGTCTTCTCAAGGGTCCCTTGGGATGGCGAAAGGCACAGACAGGAGAAAGGGAACCGATCCCCCCCGGGAATCCCTCCACCCGGACCTGAGAGAGCAGGATCAAGGGCAGATCCCAGTCTGGGGGAGGCCCTGCTCCCCCGCAGGAGAGAGGGAACAGCATCCTGCCAGGCACTTGGGGTGGGAGGTGGAGCTCCCATGCGGACACGGGGCTGTGGCTGGCAGAGGGGTCAATGGGTTGGAAGTCCACCTGGCAGGTGAGAGGCAGGAGGGCCAAGCGAGTGATGCTTCATTCACAAGAACTCCTGTCTCCTCCGTCATCCTCTGCTGCTATGTTCTGTTCAGCATATGCTTTTCATCAATTTGTGTGGCTGGAAACCACCTAAGAAAGACATTTTTTAAATATTAGGAAATAACTCAAGAAAGGAAAGCTTCTAGAACTTGTCGGTGCTGGCTATCATGTTAATGTCACACTGGGGTTCAATTGGCGGGGACGGGGTGAGACTAACATCATTGTTTGATGTGAGGACCCCAGCAGGGCCAAAGAGTGAGTGAGAGTAAAGACTGGGGCGTCCCCCTTTCTCTACATGCAGTGTCCCAGACATTCTTCCGGTGCCCCTGACCCTCTTGCCACCAACCGGAGATGAAATCTTCCATTTAGTGCTCATCACAAAGCTCATCACTTTTTTAAAAAATTGTGTTAAATTTAACTCAGGTAATAGAATTCTTCAGGCTGCTGACTTGTGAGAAAAGTGAGGCAGCTGTTTTCATGTGTAAAAAGAACTTGGATCGACAGCTCACATGATCCACTGTGAACATTTTTCCCCACTGCGGGCAGATAAGCATGTTTGGCTTGAGTTGTTAAATCTCTGAACTTGCACGTCTGTATCGACATGCAGAGGACTAACCGTCCACAGGACAATCCTCTTTCCCAGGGTCAATCCCCTTCAAAAAGAAAAATAAATTGTACTGTCTTCCTCTCAGCCAATGGGGACCACTCCCGGGTGCCAGGGATAAGATGTGGACAAACCTGGTCCAGGAGTCCTGATGCTAAGACAGGACAGGGGCCTGTGCTGTGTTCCAGAACTCTCCTCCCTCCAGGGAGAAGGGGAAGTGGGGCTCACGTTTAAGGCAGGAGGCCTGGGTGGGGGGCAGAGGAGGAGAGTGTCTGACAACCTACAGGAAATGCTGACACATTCTCTGATTTTTCAAAACGCCCAAAAGGAGGGCAAAACCCAGAAAAAAATAAGAATAAACTCATTAAAAATGGGAAAGATTCCGACTGGACGGAAGGAAGAAGGTCAGGATACAAGACACTGAAATGGCGTACCGACATTTGGTGATCTCTGTGACGACCCCTGGGGAGCGCTTGCTGTGTACCTGGCTCTGAAGAGATTTTCTTCTACCTTTTTAAAATACATAAGTAATGAAGAAATAAAAACATAATATGCAAATCCTATAATGAAGTAACAGTGCAATATTGAAAATAAATTAAAAGCAATAAATAAATGAATTCAATATACAAGCAATAAACAAACGCTAGTCATCCAGATTTTAAACATTGCAAACAAAGCCAAGGTTCCCCTAGACCACACTCTACACCACCACACCTCATTTCTATTTCAAAACGGCATGTAACACAATGGCTGATTTCCTCTGTGCTCTCCCAGGCCTTTCACTGCCATGCATGCACGCGCACACACACAGTGTGCAAGCTGGTGGGTAGCATTCTGTTTATATATGTTGGATACTACCCTACTGTACACCTTATTCTGTATTTATCATTTTTCATTTCAAAAATGTTCACCTTGCTTATCTTTCCAAGTCGTATGTATTGAGCCACCCTTGGCAAAGTGGTCCATGATATGGATCTCAAGAGTTTATTCCCTTATGGCAGGTGTTTCAGCTGTTTTTCATTGTTTTCTATTACTGACAGTGCTGGAAGTCCCAACTTACAACTGCAGGATATAGAGAGCCCATTTCCTCCCACACTTGGCCATATTTGGTATCATTGAGGGGGACTTTAAGGACAAAATAGAAGCTTGGTCTTGAGGGGGGAAGCCCCATTAAAAAAGACCGGCAGGACCCCCAGGCAGGGCCGCTACTCTCCTGCCAGCACCATCCGGTTCCCTGGCCCAGAGGCTCTGTCTCACTTTTTGCCTCTGAAAGGGCTTACTTCTAGGAAAGTAGAACTGACCCCTAAGATTCTATTGGTTCCCTGAACTCCCTCCTGTTTGGTCCATTTGTAGTGTTTTATTTGCAT
This sequence comes from Camelus bactrianus, assembly GCF_048773025.1. Lineage (NCBI taxonomy): Eukaryota > Metazoa > Chordata > Mammalia > Artiodactyla > Camelidae > Camelus > Camelus bactrianus. The sequence continues at coordinate 10,210,397 of NC_133573.1, forward strand.
GGAGCTCACTCCTGATTGGTTATTTCTCTCACTCCATTGGTCCATTTCTACAAAGCTTGTTCCTAATTAGTCACCTCTGTTATACCTTATTTGCATATGATGTTACAAAATGTTGCAAAGTCTAGACTGGCAGCCTAAAGAAGCCTGTGTAAACCTACAGATGGGGTCCAGAGTTTGGAGTATTAACGCCTCTGGGCCCGCTAGTGTAATAAACCTGCGTTCTACAACTCTCTGAGTGCTGCTTGGTCTCTCGCCTGGATCCAGGTTGCTGTCACAACTGAGCTGTCACGCCGAGCTGTAACACTGAGCTGTCACATGCTTTTTTGCAACAGTCTGTCCTGGGTGACTTGGTCCTTCACTTACTGAAAAAGGCAGAAGAGCAGAGAACATCTCTCCAGTTCCACTGCAGCTCTTTGATTCAGTGCCGATAGGTAAGAGGATTCTATGTGACGTTTTACAGAAAGATAACTTGTAATGCACATATTTTTTATAAAGTGTGTTCTCGCTTCAATTCTATTTTATTTTTTTTTTAATTTTATTTTTGTTTTGTTTTGTTTTAGTTTTGGGGGGGGTAATTACGTTTATTTATTTACTTATTGATTGAACCCAGGACCTCGTGCATGCTAAGCATGTGCTCTATACCACTGAGCTGTACCCTCCTCCCCCCAATTTTAATACATATACTTACTAAAGGGAACAAACTTGGTGACAGGACAGGTGGAAGCCCCTCTTCCCAGGTTTTTTGTCCTAGTACGAATCTGAATGCTGTGGGAAATATCTGTTATTTAAGGTCATTTCCATGGGTTCCCCATGGGCTTGGCCAAGTGCTAGGCTCTGAGGAGGGGATGAAGGAGATGCTGGCTTCACAGGGGGCCAGTCAGAATCCGTCACCCTCCAACTCAAACTGCAGAGGGACATGGCGGAGTCAGTTTGCCAAAGCGGAACAGTGCTCTCTGCACCATGCAGGTGCCCCCCGTGTGCGTGCAGAGTGCAATCGGAACCATTAAACACCTGTACATTCTTTACACGGACGTTGCCAACTGCCTCACTCCCAAACACATCCTTCTCCTCATCTGTGTTGTCGATAAACCTGGGCTCCCCACAGGCTGCCATTTCAGAGCTGCTGTTGGAGGGCAGCCGGGGGACTGACAGCCGCTGGAGTGGGGACTCCCTGCAGCCCCGAGATTAATGTCATAATTGAAAACAGGGAGGCTACTTCTCTTTGTGACCCAGAGGAAAACAGATGTTTGTACAAAGTGACCAATGACCCTGGGTCACTTGTCCTCTTTTACACTTTCAATGAGCCTAAAATAAGATAACCATGTTTTTAGCTTTGAAAATCCAAAGAAAACCAACTGCTCTTTGTTGTAAGGATAAATCGCAGGCACCAACTTTATAAATGAGCATATTACCTAAATTGGTACTTAGGTACCGACTCAATTAAATTCACAGGTGGTAAAATCTGAATGTGCTGGAGGCAGCAATTTATCTGTAGATGCTCACGTTTTGCCAAAAATAGAAGACAGCCTCTTCTACAGACTCTCTTCCCACGTTAGTTCTTATTTTTCTAAAGATTAATTGCTTCATCTAGGAGACATTCATTATCACACTCCCTCACACAGATAGGAAGGCCGTTTGAGGGGTGAGCAGTTCACTTGGCTCTCCGGGGGCAGCTGGTGAGCCGGGCGAGCACACAGCCGTCTGCAAGGAGCTGGTGTCTCCAGGCAGCATCTCAGTGGCCAGCACTGTTCCCTCTGCTGTGAGGGCTCACTGAGGATGGCTGGGCCATCATCCAGGGCCCATGATGAACGCTGGGCAGGTGGAGGTAAAATGAGCCCAGGATGGAGCCCATGGCTGCCAAGCTCACAGAGACCAGAGTCTGCCAGTCGGGATGGTACCTACCATACACTGGAGTTGTCCACTAGGATGGTCCACTCTCGCCAAAGAAAACTGGCTTCTAATCAGCAACTGCCTTCAGGGGTGGCTCTGAAAGTCTGACCTAGGATCCAGGCTGGGATGGCGAAGTGCTCCCAATCTTTGACCTAGAAATTCTCCTACTAGACTTTATTCCAAGAAAATCATCTATTTATCTAGCTATTGACACACAAACACACACGGTTGTTCACTGAGGGTTACTTACAACGAATAAAACTTGGAAGCTCTAAGTGGAGTACAATGAAGTATTAGTATTAAATTAATTACTTAAATGAATAAGTATTATTAATTAATTTTTGGAGATCCATAAGATACGAATCTGTTCAGTCTTCAAAAACCACATTTCCGATATACAGTTAATGTTAACGGTAAACGCTCAAGATAAAAAATGTTACATGGAAAAAGGTGGGCATGTAATTGTATATTGAATGTGGTGCCAGTGTAGTTACCTTGTGGATGAAGATGTGCATTTTTTTGCCAGACCGCCGAAATAGTCAAAGGTGGTAGGATTATGAATGGTTCTATTGAAAGGTTCTTCTCTATAATCATCTGCATCTGCCATTTCTACAATGAACATATATTATAGTTAGAAAATAAATATGCACCTAAAAGATTTCAGTTTCACAGAGGAAGGTTTGTTTGTAATCATTCAGTGAAGACATTTCCTCGAGTCCTAATTGTACGATTTTAAAAAGTGCAAACCCCTGCTGTCTCAAAGGAGCCTACGCCTTTCTACAGGTGTAGAAGTATCTGGAGATACTTCCAGACCTATGGAATTTAAGATTCCAGGTTATGAATCCCTTAATACCACCTTTGAAACATTTACCAGTTTCAAACATCCCTCTACCTGAAGGGGAGGAGGAGGTAAAGGAAGCGGTGAAAGGGGAAAAGGGGAGAGTAGGTATTTAACATCTCGTGTATCACCCATCTAGAGTTCTCAACGTAAAAAATAAGCTTTCTGGTTGTTAGAGCCAAAAAAAGATGCCAGAGGTACTGGCGACCCTAAATTTTGTTTACAGATCAGGTGCCACCAGGGCCCGCCAATCATTTCAATCCAATCCCTTCCTTCCAGAAGCAAAGGAGGGAGCCCTGAGGCAGGGGCACTGAGAGCCCCTGGCTTTTGCGTGAGCTGCGAACCCCTCAGCCCAAACCCTCCTCCCCAGAGCCCACGACTGATGGTCTCGTGTCCGACAGGCAATTTACCCTGGGGTTAACACAGCATTTTCAGTGACTCAGGACATTTACCAGGGACTGGAGGCCTCTGTGCAAAGCACCTTGTCATTTTTATTGTCTTTCTTCGAAGAAATCTTTGCACGACAATTTTTATTTTATTAATAGATTTATTTGTCTTGTAACAAGAAAGGATTCTTTGTGGACACTCAAGTATTTATTTTTCCCATAACCTTTCAAAGCTTTGGCCTCGGGTTTGGAATTCACTTTCCCTATCAGGAGACAGGGTCTGGGAAGAAAGACTTCCTCAAACGTGACCCGTGAAGATACACAGGCCAGTGGAGGGGCCTGCTTGCCGCAGCGCCAGTCATGCGGACATCTGTGTCTTGCCAGAGCAGAAAGGGCACATTCTGACCTTTGAACACTACCTCTCTCACTCCCGAGCTCCCTCCTAAAGGTGCCCAGGGCGCCCACTGACTCTGAGCATCAGGAAGAATCAGAAAAGACCATGGCTGAAAAATCTCCTAAGCTGATGAAAAAAGATAAAGCAAATCAAAAGGAATCCAGAAGCCAAGGAAGTTAGTGTTCAGTTAGCCTGTTAAATATGCTATGGATGTCAGGGGGGTCTTAGTGGAATTGTCTCCTGAAAGCCGACAGGGAAACCATGGATCATTTGATGTTGGATGTACACAGATCGAGTAATAAATGAGCAGCCCTAGGCCCACATGGTGCTGAAATGAAAGGAAAAAGAGAGAGGGAGGAGGGAGAGAGAAGAGGGAAGAAAAAAAGAGATTTCCTCTCTGCAGGCCACGGAAAAAGCAAGTCCAGGCTTTGTGGTCATTTCCAGGCTCAGTCTTTGGGTACTTGCCTACCTAAACAGCAAGTCATTTTAGGAACTTAAAAAAGCCGGCCGGGTCCAAAGATAGAACTTACTCTCATATCAGGCAGCTTTTAATAGATGTGAACACAGGGCAGAGATGAGTGTTGCATAACTTCAGGGCTTGTGGTGTCCACTTGGTTGTCATTGGATGAGCTTCCAGGTTCCCTGCCATCCCTGGACACCAGCGAGCCCAGACCAGATGCAGAGCCGTGCTCGGGGGACACGGAGCCTCTGCTCTCACGGGGCTTCATGAGTGTGACTTTACAATGTTCGGTCTAAGTGGCTCCCGGTGACATGGGTTCCCTCCAGCCTCCTATGGCAGCTGAACCAGCCTGGGTTCAGAGACCCTGACTCCTGCGTTCTCTTGCTGTTCCTGGAAGAGTAGCGTGGGGGGCGGGGAGCCAGCAACCCAGATACACACAGACAGCAGATCAAGGAAGGAAGAGAAACAGAAGTCCTTCAGGTTTCTTGAATGGGCTTATCTGGCATATCTTCTGTTAACTGGCCATCTTCTACTGTTAACATTTGTCAGTTGTGTAAACCTTCAGTAACAAAACCTGGAACCAGCCATCCTGGCCCTGCTTTGTCTTATGATTATATTATTCTAATGTTCCCAGGTCACTCAGTCAATTAGCCATCTGAGTTTTTATTGAGCATCTATGTACTCCGGTCAGAACACCATTTAAATGCTGCAGGTGAGATGGGGCATATTCAGGATGGTATGGCCATAGACAATCCAAATCGACAGATGACTGGATAAGGAAGTTGTGGTGTGTATATACAATGAAATACTACTCAGTCATAAAAAAGGATAAAATAATGCCATTTGCAGCAACATGAAATGACCTGGAGATTGTCATTATAAGTGAAGTAAGCCAGAAAGAGAAAGAAAAATACCACATGATATATCACTTATATGTGGAATCTGAAAAAAAAAAAAAAAGACTAACTTATCTGCAAAACAGAAACAGACTCACTGACATAGAAAACAAACTTATGGTTACCAGGGGGGAAGAGGATAGGAAGCGATAAATTGGAAATTGGAAATTTGCACCTCTTGGGGTGCAAATGATGGAAATGTTAGCTATCTTGAAAAAAAAATAAAATAATCAATTATCAAAAAAAAAAAAAAAAACCTACAGCGAACACAGGAATGGAGGAGAGGTGGTCCCTGCCCAAAGACCATGTCCTTATCAAGTTTACTGTTTATTAAATCACCTCCCCCTCCAGTCAAAGACCTGTGTTATTTTCTTGGGCAACTTGAGACTCTTAGAGTCATCTCGGTCACGTGACTATTAAGCCATCACCAACCTTATTTACCCACCCCCCACCTCCCAGAGGCACACCTCTCCAGATCCCCAGGCCATGGCTCCAGCCCACATGGCTGCACTGATGACAGCCTCCTCGGGTGCCTCCAGGCCACAGGATCCACCTGTCACCCTGCACAGGGGAACAAATCCATTTTACAAAAATTCCAGTTCCATCGTCTCACCCTCTGCAAGAACCCACCAAAGATCCCCACTGCCTACATATCAAACCGGATCCCTCTGTGGGCACCAGATCAGGACCCCATCATGGTGCTGCTGTAAAATGAAGAAACATGGCAGAGGTAGAATGATCTAGCCAGTGGGGGTTCCGGCCAGGCCTGAATTTGTCAAGTGAGAATCACGTGGGAACTGGCCTCCCCTGTGGCGTTAATTTTTGTGAGTGGCACCCACCTTTGTGCATATAAATTGGGTAATTACACTAGTAAATTGGAATTTTTGCATTTAGAAACAGCACCTGTAAATAACAGGAGGCGAGGGAAAGAAGGCCAGTTGAAACTTTGGCCCTTAATATTTGAAAGCAGCATTTGGCAGACAGCTTGAAGGCTGAGAGGTTTGAAGAGACTGCACAGAAAAAGAGTGGAGATTAAAAAAAGAGCAACTCGCCATTTTGCTGGTACATTATTTTCTATTTAAAGATAATAAGGTGGTGCACAAAAGTTGAAACACGAAAATTACATACTTGGTTGTCTCATCTCAACTTCCAGCAGAGTAACAATTGTCACAAAATTACCATACTTGTGTCGGACATAATTTGTTACAAGCTGATGGCCTGAAAGCTCACATCTACCCTGATACTGAGAATCCTGCCCTCTGACTTTCCAGAAAATGCAGGGGAGGTAAACAGACTTTGCAGAGTATTAACTTAGTCAACCAGCCCTAACTGGTAAAATTCTGTCAGTTGAGGTATAGAAATATCAACGTTGATCTGGGGCAAATCTGGAATAAATCAAAGCCTCATTTCTGCCAGGAGGAAACTGACTACATGGGAAGTGAAACTTGCATTGTAGGCGTCCCTGCAAAGGCACTTGGCTGTTTACCTGTGTTACCTTGACTCATCTCAACAACACTGTGCATTAGACAGCACTGTTTCACAGATTTAGGAACCTAAGAGGGGGTAAATAACCGATCCACACCCCCTCAGCTGGTGAGGGACATAACTAAGGCTGAAAACCAGTTGGTCTCGGTGGGTAGTTCTTAACCAGAGATGGAGTAGCAGGCAGGAGACCTGGTACCTCTTCCAGCAGAGGAAACTGACCCCGGGTGTCCGGAGAGGCCAGAGTCAGCGGTCCCGCCTCCCAGCCTCTGCCAGAGCGGCCTCCGAGGATGCGCTGGTCACCCACGCTCTGACTTGACAGTGCTGGCTTTACAGACTTGGTTGGGACTTCATAATCCTTTCTCTGTTCAGCCGATTCTTTGCCAAGAAGAAAGAACTGTGGCAACCGCAGCACCTACATGAGGGCTGAGTTCGGAGGGCACAGGTGCGTCTCGGTGGCTTGGGGTCTGCTTGCTCTAGAAAGTTTACTTAGATGCTCTTCCAGCTCTTAGAAGCCGTCTTCCACACGTGAGAGGGGCTGAGTGTGTTTATGCAAATACCCGCATTCTGACTTAGCTGTGGTTTATCAGCAAAACCCTCACTCATGAAACTGGAGAGTGAAATCTGGCCCTGACGGGGGACCTTTGACCAGCTATTTGCTGGGGTGGTTAATGCTACATCTTCAACAAACGAGCAGCTGTTTGTCAGCTTTGACGTTCTGTTTTATTTCAGTAGCAGCACTCCTGTTCTGCACAACACACACTCCCAAGGAAAAGAAACAGAGCCGTGGGCCAAAAAGCTACCCCCGAGCTCCGGGAAATTAACGGAAGGGATGCCGTAAATACAAATCAGCAGTTAAGGGAGACACCGACCAGTGGTAAAATGATGGTAGAGGCAGCAGGGAACCCAGCCGCACACCTGCGGGTGCTCATTAACCCTGAGAGCTCTCCCAGCAGCAGCCGTAGGAGGTCAGTGCTAATGCCGTCCCCTGGCCGTGGATGGAGACACCAGGTCCAGGAAGACTAAACTGTCCTTGGTCACACATTGAGTTGGAGGCAGGACACACCCAGGCAGCTGGCCCTGTGTCCTCACCCTCTTGAGATCTGAGTGGCACAGGGCACATCTGCACCAAGTCATTTCTCGGGGGTCGTGGTGGCGGGGGTGGGGGGCAGACAGCCCTCCTGTAGTGGGGGCGGGACAGAGGTATAAAGCCAGGGCAGCAAACGGCCCACCTCTGCATGACCATGTGCCCAGGAAAGGTGGGGCAACTTCTAGAAGATCTAATTTTTCATTTTTCTTTCCCCTGTGTGGCATTTTACAGCAAAGAGCTCTTAACACGCTCAGCTTGTAGACGATGGAATTCCTGTTTGTCATAAATAGCCTAAACAAAAAACAACCCAAGAACAATTAAAAGGGAATAAAAGAAAAAGATGAAAACTAATGAATGGTGGTAATGTTTCTCTCTGGGACCCGGATTTAGCACATGCAAGATTTCTGTTCTCTCTGGCATATTTCTGCGGGAACCAACCAGAGATCTTCTCCCCAGCAAATAAGGACTGGAAATATCAGCTGTGTGAGGACAGGGGTTTGTGTTGTTGGTTTTTTTTTTTTTACTAAGGATCTATTTTCCTAGAAAAATGAGCTCCTGTCACTTTAAAGACACAGCATTGCCCTCGAATGTCTATGACAGGTTTTCTGGGATGAGTCAAGAAGGCGGTCACCTCGTAAGTGTCTCTGTACCGTTGTTCACGTAGGATTGCGGGCAGGGCGCGCCTTGGAAAGGATGAAAGAAGCTATTCGAACAGAGAGGCCTACGCAGTATCCGAACACTGATTAAAAATACTACACACACTTACTAAAAACACCGTCTTCCTTCGTTGATAATCAGGCAGCACTGTTTTCTAAAGAGGTCTCGGGACAACGCCCTTGTCTTCGCGTGTGTGTAGGGTTTACGCTCAGAAAAGTCCACGGGGTTCAGTGACCGCGCTCCCGCCGAGCGCAGCCCCGGGCTGACGGCGGCCGGGCCTGGCCACGCGGCCCCGCCGTCAGCCACTGACTCTGCCCCGGCCTTCCGCTGCCTGAAAGGCGTCATTTGTTCTCTTAAGTGCTGGCTCCTGGCCCTCTCTTCCCTAACAGACCCGCATGTCTGTCTGCAGATGGCCTTCTCCTTTTTCTCTACTTGGGCCACGGATGTGCCCTGTCTTTGGCGAGCTTTCTTTCATTGACTTGATCTTTAAATGATCTTTAAGGTAGCTCCCCAGATCAGATCCGGGTGCTCTCCATGTGACTGCCAGCTCCCAGAGGTCTGTGTGAACTCTTAAACAGCTTTGGAGAAAGACATGTGTGTGTGTGTGTGTGGACTCATTCAAGCATCCTCCCCAGACCTTGTATTCCCCAGACCCCAGCAGCCTCAGGCTATGTTTCCCATTAAGCATTTATTTCCCTCTAAGATGTGATCTCTCTGCCCCTGAAAGAGGCTCCGTTCCCACTGAGTGCCTGTTAGAAGCTCCCTGAGATTGGATTGAGCAGGTGGTCTCAGAATGCCGGTTTCCGCACACATTATTCATATGGAAAATGAGATCAGAGGAAATCCAGTTCCGGTGATAGGTGAGAAGGAGTCGAGCTGTCGTTTGTGTCTGACCCGGGGCAGCTCAGGGAGCCTGTGTCATCACCACCGACTCCTGCCCCCTTCCTTCCTCGCCGGAGCACTGCCTGATTTCACGATGTCCCTGGACTGCTCTGGCACCTGCCTGGGGACTGCAGGAACTATCGGTGTTACCACGATCCAGTGCCCCGTGTGAGGTGGGCCTTCTCTGGCTGACACGCCAACAAGGATGGATCAGATTTGCCCCACTAGACCAAGTCACAACCTGTTGATACATAGGAGTCCTGAAGTCACACACAGGCTGGCCTCAGCTGAACTGCTGCTCACACTCTATTTTTAGCCAACAGAGCTCTGCTGAGTTCTGTCACCAAGTAAAACCTTCTCACCCATGGTTCATCTGAATCCCCTCCAATCTCTGTGCAGCACAAGGAGGTCACACTAAGTTGGAAAAGAAAAAGCAAGCTGTGTGCAGGGTCCAACGGCCACACAGACACAAAAGTCACTGTCTCCCTCTGGCCACTAATCATGCAGCCGTTCCCCAGCGTTCTCGCCAGGGCCCCCAGCAGCCACTCAGAGGTGACACGGTGGCATCCAAGTGCACCCCACTTTCCGATGAGCACCCCACGTTCCCCACACAGCTGTAGGATCGGTTTGGAACAATTATTGGCCATTTCATTTTCTGCAGCAAACGGTCTCAGTTTGGTTACAGCCCAGCCCCTGCCTGTCGGCTCTGATACATCTTCCACAGAATCCCATTTTCATCCCTGTCACTAGAGTCCAAATGCCAGCAGACTGATTACTCTTGCTGTGACAAATTCAGTATCTCTTCGGCAGCCTCTTCAGAGCCCGGTCTCCTGGGAAAACCGCTCCCTCCCCTCGGAGCCTTTTCATAATACTGCACGCTGAGATCACCGCCCTCGCCTCGGAAGCCCTTCACACGCTCATCGGCGACATTTTTCATATCAGTTCCCTCATGGCATCTTTCCCAGTTCTGCTTCACCTGTTTCCTGCCTGTCTGCGTGTCACCGGGCGGCCCCTTGGTCAGCGGGACAAATCCTTCTGCCCCTGTAGGCTGTTGCCAAGCTTAATTTTAGCCCTCAGCAAATTATAGTCAGTCCTCGCTAATCACATCAAAGCATTCACCCCTGCTCGCTGGCCAGAATGGGGCTGATTCTTCATGACATAGCAAACCTCCTCGAACATTCCTTCTGAGTCAGCAGTGGGGCACTCAGGCACACGAAGTCACAGATGGGTTCACACGTTGCGATATGATGATCGGGGAGGATCATAAGACACGAAAGTCACACTTCGGTGCTGGCGGCCCCAGGGCCGGGCTGAAGGGCTCGCTCTGCAAAGACGCCTCTTCAGAGAGTGACACACCGAGGACACCAAAAAGGGCAAATGTGGCCTTTGTCATATCAGTAAATTTGATGTCCTTTTGTTGAAGAAGCCCGGAAGCTCCGAAGCCCAGAATGTCTGGCCAGGCCCTACATCTAGGATCACGGAAATGCCTTTCTCACGCTTCTGGATTGAAAAACATCAACTGAATGTTGCTATAGATATTTTACCAAGTTTTGATAAATGATCAAAAATATTACCAAATAAATGATCCATCTTACCTCTTTCTGTTTTGTATGTGGCCACTAAACCCTTCAGCAAGGAAACGAGTCCTGATTGGTAGAACATTTTTATTGGCCTCTCTTGCTATTCACCAGTAGGTGAGAAGTACCCCCTCAGCCTCTTCCCCATGGCGTTTGGGGGTAATGTGTGCACACGGCCAACTCCGACTGCTCTCTCTGACTATCTCTGGTATCCCAGGAATTTAAATGTCAAGGATGTTGACAGGAGGGCTGACATTTCCCATCTGAAGTCTGGAAGGAGATCAGTCCCGTGAAACAGATAGGCTGATCTGGAAATAAAGTTCACTGGAGAACGACGAAGGGCAGGTCTCAGAAGCCAGTGATTCTCGGGTAGCAGTGGTGACAGCCAGGCCCACTACGGGCAGTTAAAAAAATCAGAGAATTTGCTATCTCTATAAAATAGATTTCATTTCAAAATAAAAAGTAAAATTTTAAAAATAAAAAAAACAGAAGTTGGTTTTTGTGCTTTATTTTCATAATCTATGTAGAAATGTGGAGAAAACAGATCATTTGATCTTTCTTCCACCCTACCTGCTAGAAATTTTATTAATTATCTTCCCATGTATTAATAATTGGAAAATATTCTATGTGCCAAATTAATTAAAATTTGATTAAAGTTCTGTGAACAATGAAGTACACAAGACTATGAGGTCTGAGAAAACAAGGAGCACTGAGTTCCAGCACTTTACATGATGCCCAGCACATAGTAGGAACTCACTAAACACTTGTTTAATAAATGGATGAATGAAGGAATTGAAGAAATCTACTTCCCAAGCTTGAGTTAAGAATTAAATGAGGTGACTGTTGCTGGCACAGAGTAGGTATTCAATGCCTTCTCTTTTCCTTTCCTCCACAAAAGAGCTAGAGAAATCTCTCTCTATTCCAAACCACCTCTCAGTTTTCACAGATGGCAGATCAAGAATATTCACTTCATTACTTCACTGGTCCAGCAAGACAATCCAAGTCTTGGTAAAGACCAAAATGCCCATGAGGGGAGTCTGAACTCAGATTACAAAATCAGATACTGCCCTGCATTGCCTCAGCTCTAGAACCCCCTGGATGGTCTCAGCAAATACCTTCCTATAGAAAGGATGTGCTCAAGAGAAACTCCATCCCTGAATAGTGAGTGGCAAGGCTGGGCTCTGCTCTGTGTCCCTGCTCATGGGTCCCCTCTCACTGCCTCATGGTCCAGAGAGAAGTCTGAAGAAGTAATCCAGTTCGTGTTGACTCGGTTAGCGACAACAGAAGGATGGCGGGTAATTCCAGATTTCACTACACTTATATTTTAATAAGCTAAAGTCTTCCTGAGATGATTTTCGTTATGATTCTTATCTAAGAAATGGCAGCACGCTTCAGATCTCTTGAGTTCTTTTCATCCCCAGAAATCTTTGAACTACTATAAAATGCTCACATATCGACCTAAAAGGAAAAGTTCCTGTTGCAAGGGCCCATTCATTCTTGCACTGAGAAGCTTCTCAGCTGGTGGGACACACATGGGCACCCACCACGCATGGGTACAGTCTGGCCCATGGGAACTATGGGTAAATAGCCCACCCAACAGACTCCTCAGAACAATTTCCACCCATCACTCATCGTTTTCCTCAAATAAAATGGCAAGGCCAGCTGAACATTTTATTTAAGCAATGTTCGAAAACTCACTAAAAAGTGAACATTGAAGACCAAAATTTTTATTGTAACCTTGGATCAGTATTTGCACTAAAGAATTAAAGAGAAATGGAACTCATGTAACAATTTATCTTTTTTCATGTAAAGTTTCAAATTTTTTTCATTTAAAATTTCATTGGTGGATTATATTTGTCATCAATATTTACATGTGTATGCCTAATTCATTTTTTTCCCTTTTTCCTTTTTTTTTTTTTTTTTTGTATTTAGCATGTGCAGAGTCCTGTGCTTGTCACTGCAAGCAACACTGCATTGAACAAAGCGTGTTTCCTACTCAGTGAGCTTACAGTTTTACAGGGCAGACAGGCCCTCTCATAGTCAACTCATAGTCAACATGAAACCTAAAGATGATACAAAATCCAATAAGAGCATCCAAGTCTGAGGCCCTGCTGAGTGTTGAGAAGAGAGGGACTAGTAGGGGAGAGCATGGTGAAAAGCCATCCCCAGGCATCTGGTCTCCCCTGCTCCTGGGCAGCCCTGATGACCCCATTACTACCTCTTACTACAAAAGCATGTGCACATCATTTCCTCAATATTTCTCCCAGCACCAGGTGTTGATGATTTCAAATTGAAATGAAGTTTCATAATCATTTCTCTTCTATTTTTCCCTCCTATGTTCACCTTTCCTCTTAGTTCATCCCCCAGCGTGTTCACGGGGGTGAGTTCGTGCCTAATTATTCAATCAACAACCAATGCGTAAGAATTGGAATTTAGCTTTGACTTCTGATGAGCCTGGGCAGGGCAATCCAGGTTTCAGTTTGGCCGGAATCGTAAGCAAAGATAAGCAAACCCTGGCTCAGGTAAGAGTGAAATTTGGTTAATGATCTTTTGATGGAATTGACAGAAGGTGGTTCTTGACTGGTTTGGTTGCAGAAATTTTCACACACCGAATGGGAACACTATCTGCTATCTTCCCTTGTACCTAAACAGAGACCCTGGAAATGAGCTGAGGAGGCAGAGATGGGCAGAGTAATTCTTGATGTATCAAGTTTAATGCTACAAAAATTTGACCCATAGAAAAATGTAGCATTAGTTATATCGAGTTTAGTTAGGAGACTGCAAGTGGATTCCTGTAATACAGAGTTTACAAAACCTCTCTGATCCTCACACTTCCTCTCTTCCAGAAACCACAGAGAAGCAATAAATGTCAGTGGCAAATCCAAAGAGCCTTTGTTCATTCTGTTCTAAGAGCTTGTGGGGTGGGGTAGGGGGTCCACACATTTTTCAATAGTAGATGTGACCAGTAGAATTCAAGGTGCCTTGATATGATTTTTTTTCACAGCCCTACGAGATAGCTCTGACCAACTGAAATAGATTGCTTCAAAAACACAAAAGAAGTAGAAGCAGCACCTTTATGTGGTCAAGGCGGATGCAATCAGACTCCTCCTTGCATTTGGTGCCACCATGACAGAAGGAAGAATTTCAGCTTCACTATATGGTAGAAAGATTTATGGCTGGAAAGCATTCTCCTGTCCTTTGGGCAAGTGCGTTTGGCATTATTAACAAAAATGCTGCGACTGACTCTTTCTTGGCTGGAATTTTTTATAATCCTGTTGGTCTGCTCCCGACTGGGAGAAAAAGAAGTCGAGTTTAATTATATAGATAGATAGATCTAGACATTTACACAGTGAGAGAGGGAGAGAGAAGTCTTTATCATTTAACTCACTTTATAATTTAATTGTAAGTTTTATAATTTAACTTTACGTCCACATGATTATTCATTTTGCCATTATATGCTTGGAATTATTAAAAAAGACAGTTTCTTATCAGAAATATCTGCCAAGTTCCAGTTTAGTTTGGGACACCTGGACATCGTGTTCTTAGAGCCCTCTGAGCTAGAGCTCTGAAGCTGACGTCAGCAGTGTCACTCTGCCGATCCGTAGTCGCGATGACCAGGAAAACTGCGGTGAGATATTAACCGCACTCTTTCAGTGCATGGCAAATTCAGTACAGCGCAGCCAAACACTCAAGGGATTAAGCTGGCTGGTCGTAGGTCTAATCGTGTTCTTTTTCATGGGGGGACATCAAAGAAGATTCATGATCTGCACTTTTTTTTTTACTGTCCTTGTTTTCTCCTTATCTAAACCCAAATGGAAAGGGGAGATAGAGGGAGTCAACACTAACCCAGTAGTTGGGTTAAAACTACTTAGAAAAAGATGAAACCGCTTAGAAAAAGTGAAGTATTGGGGTGCAACTAAATACACAAATTGAAGAACTTGGGCTTCTAGGCTTCCTTCGTCTAGCCCCCCTGTAAACCCCCAACTTCCTGAGGCCTCTAAGCTCCAAGCACGTGCTTCCCATGTCTCAGCTTGGACGCCTGCCCCTCCCACCCCAGCACCGGTCCTTTCCCTCCTACATTCATAGCCTGACGAGTTCCTTCTCATGGTTCTGGACATTAGCCGTTGATTTCTTTGACCAAATCTCATCTCTGATGTAAGTGCTTTCTTTATGCCCTTTTTTGTTTTTCTTACTGCTTTATGCTTGACCTTTTCCAGACCCTGTATAAAAAGACACATCACCTCCAGTATCTGACCATTCCTCGTTCACTCCCCTGCAAAGAACTTCATGGTTCTTTTCTTGCCTTTTTGGCCCAGTTTCAGCTGTAATTATTTGCATGTCAGTGTTGTCTTTCTCTGATACCTATTTTCTATGTATTTTTTTCCTCATCTCCTGTGACCCTGAACTCTATAACTACATTGAAAACCAGGACACACTTGGATACAGGTTGCATGAAGAGAGATGCTGAGAAGAAAGTTGCCCCACCGCTTGGCATGAGATCCAGCCTCCACATTTGCTCTTCCCAATTGGCTGTTTTGAAAAAGGCATCTTGTTCCTATAACTTTCCTGACCTGATGGGTTATTCTCAGTCCCAAACCACAAAGTCAGTTAGACGCACACTGAAGAGAAATTTTTAAAGTTATTAGAATGAAAAAAAACCCAAAATGTCTATTTTTTTTATTTTACAGAGTCATGAAAACTATAAGTAAGCCTATAATAAACCCTAAACTGGAAACCACTGAAAAGTGATTTCTCTAGTGAGGCAAATTGTTAGTGTCTATTCCAGTTAAAATAACTCTTTGGGCCCCAACTTTAACAGTATTCTATGGGACAGCATATTGAGAGCAGCAAGAATGCGTTTTGTTAGTAGAACTTGCTGTAAGTCTCCAAGGGGAGAAAGTTTTTGGAAGTGTGTCATGGTAAATCAATGTATTTGTCACGGGTTGAAGAATGGCAGAAGATACAGGAAAACCCAATGCTGATCGCTTGGTTACAAACGACTTGCAGATGTTAAAATGTGTTTCCCAATAAAAAATAAAACAAAATGCCAGGCTGTCTGGCAAGAAGGGGCTAGACACCTGCCTAAAAACAATGAGCGTCAAAATAAGTGGCAACAACCAAGGTACTCCTGAAACTGTCTTCCTGAAAGCTAGCAAGGGTGCCTCCATCCTCTTTGTTCACATGAACTACAGGTTCCTAGACTGAACAGACAGAGAGTGTGCCCTTGTAGTTTGCTTCTCAGCACAGATGAGGGGCACTCAGCTTTGCAACGTCTGTGACATTGTGATTTATCAGGGGCCTAGTTCTGATTCTCTCATCTCTATACTGATTGTAGAAAACTCCTTCAGAGCATCCTGGTGTAACAGGGAAGAACAGACCTGACCCCACACTGGATCTGTGCCTTTGGCTCTAAACCTGGGCTCTGTTTCCTGGGCTCATTCATGCTGGTTCTGCACCTCTTGTAAAAGGATGTTGCCTAGAGCCTAAAATAGACAGGAGAGCCCAGTCTCCAGGCTCTGACCTTCAAGGGGATAACACTTTCCCATTCATACAGAGATTAAAAAGTTGCAGAATAGAAAATAACATTTGTCTTGTTGGAGGTTTACAGGGATGCCATGACCTGCCCCACGTGGGCAGCTGTGAGAACAAAGGATTCCGACACCAAGAAGTTTGCAACAACCAACCACACCTCCTCTCCTTTCAGTATAAAAGGAGCCTGAATTCTGACTTGGGCAAGATGGGTCTCCAGGACATTAGTTCCCCATCTTCTCTGCTGTTGCTCTTCCTTGCCCCAAAACCTTGTCTTCCGATGTATTGGCCTGTCGTGCAGTAAGCAGGAGTTTGGACTCAGTAACACCAGCAGGGCCCAGCATCGGGCTCCAAATGACGTCCAGCTGCCTGTTTGCTTTTCACGTTCATCATGGAAATTCAGGAGAATCTTCATAATATGACAAGCGGTATCGCAATAAATCCTCTGGTTCTCTTACCAGTTTGAGACAAAGATCAACTTCTAAATTGGATCGTTTCTCAAAAACAGATCAAGCGAATTCCTAGAAGCCATGTAGCCTGAGATGAAGGAGCTACACGTCACCCAACGCAAAAAGCAAGCTCGCTTCTCAGGTCAAGAGGCAAATACCCAGTGACCTCTTAAAATAATCAGACCTCACTGAGACCCAAGCTTCATAGTTACAAGCAAGTCAAATAAATGGATTAATTCAAAGTGTTGAATTGGATTGATTAATTCAAGGAATTGAATTGAATGGAATGGACTCTGGGAGCCCATACATGAGAGAAAATGGGTAGAGAAAATGGATTGTGAAAGTCCACAAGGATTAATCAAACATTCCGAATGTCTTATTTCACTGTGAATGTTGTAAAGACATCACCGTGACATGGCTCAAGATACACTGTAGTTAGGTTCTGTGAATATGTAATTTGGATTCAAAGACCAAAACAAAGAATCCTTTACAAAGTCCTTGTAAAATAAATTTAATGAGTATTTATTTTTTGAAATTTAATGAAAATATCAAATGAGTAAGCTCTCCAGAGAAGCAGACAATAGCTAGCCACTACTTTTTAAAAAATCATTTCCCCCCATAAATAGTGGGAAATGTTTCTTTATTCACATACATGTGTCTTATTTGTGTTTTGGGGGCATTTTAATTTCCAGAAGCAATTGGTGTGGAGACGTTTGGCGTTTGGGTTAATGTTTATTCTTGAAAGATTTGTTTTGGTTAAATGTGAGTTAGCGGCGTTTAAACCTATTGAAAAGCCTGTAATTAACATAGATAGGATGTTGAGGCCAAATGTTTTTAGAGTCTTTTGCTTTAGCAGTTTAATTTTATGCAAAAAAAAAAAAACCCCAAAAAACAATGAAGCTCACTTAAATGAACACCTGCTCAAAGAATAGCCATGTAGAGAAGATCATATCTGAAGTCAAACAAATATAATTTTTTAAAAGCCACACAATAAAATCACACATCAATACTCTCGGTATGCCTGTAACAAAATAATGAATATTTATGTAATATAATGATGAAACAGACTATAGGTAACCACGTGGTCATTTTCACTTCCAGCCTCAATTAATCACCATCATTCTTAGCAAAGCAATTTTCAGGTGAAAACATAAACAAATATGAAAGCCATTAAAATGAAGATATTCATAAATTTACTCACATTTTCACCTGGTGCACAAGGCATAATAAAAGCACACATGCAAATACCAAACCAGCAACTGAAAATTTTCCAGAGATTTGCCTTGTTGAAATAATCTTCATTTACAGCGTTTCCAAAGTTCAGCGGGAGGGTGGGCTATCTATTTTTTTGTGTATCATTCCTATGGAATTTTGTAAATGTCATTCACTTTTATGAATTCAAAAACTCAATGAAGATATGGGTTATCTGGGATGTTATTCAGACACAGTTCCTCAAATTTCATTCTCCAATAGCTATTCAAAACACTGTCACTCTGAGATTACCCTATTTTATGTTATTTTTACATAAGAGAAATCTGTAACTTGCATTTAAGATACTAAGATTGATTTCAGCTCCTCCTTAAGTGTAATGATCAGATCATACTTCAAATATTTCTCAAAACAGAATCAAAATTCTTTGGACAGAGTCCACGCATGAAAATTGGTATTTATTTTATTGCAGATTTTTTTTTCTGATGTAGACCCTGTAAGCAAAATCACTGTCTGTAGCCCTTGATTCATTCTGTTTTTAATCATTAACAGGAGACTCCTGAGTTGGCACCGGGGATGGCATCGCAGCTCTCACGGACATCGCATGAAACTATGGACACATTCTGACCAACTTTTTCAAGAGTTCCATCGACTGTGACTTCTGCAGAGCAGCGCTCTTGCGGAATTTGCTCTCGGACTGTGTTCACAGTCCTCAAGTCACTCCTGAGGAGTCTGCAGAGTTCATATCCCAATCTCACAGCAGAGGAAGTCTTGATAAGGTACTGGTATTAGAGGAATAAAGAACAAAACGGGCTTTTCCTGTGATTAGTGTGATGGAGGCACATGACAACTCTTTTTATTTACTCCATCTTATTAACAAAGACTTTAAAAGCCTTCATGTAATCTAGTTCCCCTAGAGAAAGTATCAGATAGGTAAGAATTTCTACTAGGTTTTATGAATACTGAAAAGGGAAGTGGAGTCCACCGGGTCCAGGAGGTCCACTCACATGCAAAGGGTTCCCATGGACCAGAACTGCAGCCCCTGGGATCTGCACAAACCCTGGGGACCCCATTTTCATGGGAGCACACCAGGCAGAAGGGAGGGCAGCCTGAGCGCCATCGGCAGTGGCTTCTCACGTGCTCTGTGCGATCCCTTGCCGCCTGGAAGGAAGCACGTTTGCCTAGAGAAAGGGCTGGCTCCTGCGAAGCAGAAGAAAATGACAAAAGAAACCCTGAGGCAGCAGACAGAAAGGTCTTTCTGGGCTCCTGGGCCCCACCCCTGGTTCCACAGCCCATCCTCTTTCTAGTTTCTGATTCTTATCTTGGCCAAGGTGCTACCAAGATTCAAGCACTGACTCTCGCCAACCTTTCAACAGTGGCCTTTGGGAATCAAATTGTCATCACAGCTCAAGACAATGAATTGATAACAACAGTGACAATATGTGTGGGCGTCTCCAGAGCAGAGTGCTGCGGGAGGTATCCATTTCCCTGTTGCCAGAAGGGCCAGTGTCTCTCTCGAAGAGTGTGGTTTCTTCAAGCTTCTGGGCTGAGATGATTAAAGGACTTTCCTGATCTTGATAAACTGCCCCTTGGTCTTGGATAGCCTCTCCACAGGTTTGATAACACCTTTTTATCCAACAGTAGCGACGCTTCGGATCCAGAATGGCTTTGGCTCACATGGTGGATGGTCTTCTCTGGAAAGTGAAGAAGGGTGATCTGGTTGGTTTCCTCTGATGCTTCTGAACAAGACGGCTGATGCTCCGGGGTCCATGACTCGTACGTGTGGGAGGCCCTCCTTTGTAGCAGGGAGCGGCCTTCTCCCCGGGTCTTCCCTGAATGAGGTTTTATCTTACAGACCCATCTCTAATTTGAAATTCCTTGAGAATGATGTAAATAAACCTTTGACTCCTGAACTGTGTGATCCTCTTGGCTTCCTCAACATTGAAGTTAATTCTTGAGTAAGAGCTGAAGGAGGACAATTTGCATTAATTATGGTCACATCTGAAATTCCTGTCTTGACCATTTACTAATCTAATTATTGCCATTTTTGTCTTCAGCCTCAAGCAGAAGAAAATGATGGAGTAGATATAAGGGTTTGCGTGGGAGTACTTAGACTAGATAAATGATTTTGAAACGGTATCCTATTTTTACTTTCTTTTTTTTTCTGTGGTAAAGTCCTCTCTTCCAGTAATATTATTTATAAAAATTAACATTGTATACATCAGCATAATATAGAAATTATATACCAAATTAATATAGAAATTATAGATGAATTATAAAATATAGAAATTATGGATGAAATTAATATAGAAAATTAATATAATTAGAAATCAATATATAAAAAGATCATAGAATTTTTCTCATCAAAGTGGAGCACAGAGCCCTCTTCTGTCTTGTCCCTGGTTTCTTGTCCTCTGTCCCCCGTCATGAGGGACTTTGAGAAGGGCCTGTGTGGACATCTCGAAGCAGAGTTTGAAAATGTCAAATCTAGGTTATCTACCCCTGTAGTCGCGTCCAGCGCTGAAGTCAACGTCCCAATTCCTAGGTCAGCCTCCGCTTTGTTCTCATCATGTTTCTCCCAGGTGGCTGTTTCAAGAGACTTGGAATCTGAATTTTCCTGCAGATTAGAATGACCGTTCCCTCACAACGTTGGCTGGCCTTTCACTATCGTGTGAGGTGTGCTGTTCCCTGAACTCCCCCAGCCCAATTGTGTCGTCCACAGAGCCACGCCCAGAACAAGACACACTACACGTGTCTCAGTTTAGAGATGGCTGGCCCCTACAGCTGAAATGTCTGTAAAGTCTGTGCGGGAGGGACCATGTCTATCTTCCTCACCTTTTTGGTCCCAATAGCACATAGTAGGTGTTCAAGAAATGTTCATTGAATGAAGAACATTAGACAGTTTCTATTAACTTACCAAAAGTGTTGATTTTATCTGGTTTGTCTAATTTGTCCCAGTTTATGCTTCAGTATTTTCATCTGCAAAACAGTGCCTAGTCCACAGGGTGATTGAGAGATTAACGCATCGGACACAAAACAGGCACTTAGTTGATCTTCGTCAGTAAGTGAAATGTTGCCTCTATCACATACGCTCAGGGCCTGAATTTACTGAGTTAGCCATTTGCTTTATTATCTCCATGAGATGGGGTGCTTTATTTTTTTTTTTTCACCTGGACACAAGATCATCCAGAGAAGAGTAATAAATCTGCCTTTTACACAACTCAAACATGTCATAAGGATTTCTCTTGGGATAATTTTATTTGTTGGGTTTTGAAGAGATTAGAAAACAAAGTATTTTACAGTGGAAATAGCCTTTTTGATTTAATTCACCAATAACTCAGAAGCAGCTACAGGCAATCTTTTTCTTCTGTTCCAAAAAAAAAAACTGGCTGCAGAAGAAGCAAGGAAAAATTTAACCCCAAAGGATAATGTTTTGGAAAGTTTCAATGGAGCAAAACTTGGGGTTACAACAGAAATTTCTTACAAAACCAACTGCGGCTTCCACAAGAGTGAACGCTGCAATGTGCATCGTGGTGTCCCACTTAACGCGCTCTGTAATCGCACCGGTCAGCGAACAGGGCACAAGCAAAGGGAGCGGCTCCGCCTCGTGAAATGAATAGCTGGTGAGAGAATGTTGACAAAGGGTACTTGTCAGCAAAAACATAGAAGTGGGGTCTCTATGTATTTCGTTCTTCGCTCGACTCCTTTACAAGGTATTCATTTAAAAGGAATGCGCTGTTCTCTCGTGCAGTTTAGTTGTCAGATGGTACAATTACAGTTATTTTGCAGGCTCAATTTTCTGTTACATAATCACATAGACTTGCGTCTAACGCAACAGAAAATTGCCCGGGTGGGATCGCTTTCAGGTGTTGGTTTGGCTCTAGGGGTTTCGTGTTTGCTTTTCGGTCACAAAGTTTTAATTTTGCTCAAAGCTATCCCAGAGAAATCTCAGTCCTGGTCCCACTCAGGGGATGCACTCCAGGTAGCTGTTAAGAGAGTATTTGAATCGGATAAACCAGATAAAACCCAATGACCCGTCCCCCCAAAAAAGGTGGGTTTTTCAAAGCTCAGCCTTGATTAGAATCAAGTTAGGGCAACAGTATGACCGTCCAGAATTAGTGGAAAAAGTGAAGTGAGGGTTTTCATGGATTCAAAGCATTTTAGGGCACAAACTGTTGATACCCCCTCATTGTGGGGTGATGGACCTTGCTGGTAAAATTCCTGAAATGAACATTCCGGCCATTGCTGGGCAAGAGACTCCCCAGAGGGTAAAGTAATGCTCATTCTACCCTGCGACAAGCTTCTCGAAAATGGGCATGATGCCTGTCTCGTGGTCTGCGCCCCGCAGCCAAATACATGGCCTGCGCTCCAGAAAGAGTGATTGCTGGGGTTGGGGGACAGCTTGCTGGCAGTGCGCCGGGTTCAATCCCCAGCACCTCCACCAAAAAAAAAAAGAGGTGGAAGTGCCCGTTTTCCCACATTACCGTATGTGCTTCATATTACCAAACTTTAAAAGTAAATTAAAATATCTTATTTTTAAAGAACGAAATAGCTGTTGATCAGAACAGAATTCTCCTGGGTCCCTCCGACCTCTTTATTCACAGACAGAGGGTGGAGCCTTGGCTCAGAAGATGCCGTGTTTCCAAGGACTTGGTGGAGCTGTATCTGCTTGACATTTAGACAATTTAGTCCAATCCAATCTAAAATCGAATCAGTCCAGATGTCTTTAACTGGGGAGACAATGCTTACGGCTTTGGGAGACATGCCTTCAAGACTTGCTTTCTTTCCTTCCATCTGTGGAAAGAGTTGGGGCAGGGGGACCTTAAAATTACCATTACAAGCAGGAGCTGGGGGGTTTCTGAAGCAGACCTCACGGTAGACCTTGAGAATTTCAGCAGGAGGCAGAGGACCGCCCGTTGGACTTCTCTGAGGACGATTTCATGCCATTGTGTATTGTCCCTGGAAGTCACACTCTTGCCGGGGCTGGGCTGTGAGCCGGGTGGACCTGTTCCCTCATTACGATCCCAAACATCCTGGAAGAAGAAAAGGGCCATTGTGTCGAGCACACCTTGGCGTTTTCTCATCTCTGCCCGGTCCCTCCTATTTATTTCTCATGCTTTCTCTTTCTTTCCCTGAAGCCCTTTGGTATTTTTCCAGCTTTTAATAGCCTCCCTTCTGATGGTTTCCCAAACAAAGCATCCTTTGTGTCAACTGTCAAATGCTTATGTTCGGCTTTGCTTTTCGGACAAATATCTTGCAGAGGCTGTTAGAAATGTTTTCGTTCTCTTCATTATTTTAACACAGCAATTAAGACACCCACCAGAACTCTTGTGCTCGATTGGAAGCAGACCCGTCCTCCTCAGCCTTCCCTGTAACTGAGTTACGGAAGCTCGATGTCATTTCAGTTTCCATGCAGTACAACCCTTTAAGAGCAATTTCACTTCGTAGACCTGATCACCAGTCCGAGAGCCAATTCTCTGAGGTACCTGACATCGAATCGTACAAGACCATAATTTCATTTTCCTTATCTGTATTATATCATTTCTTGCCACACAATAGCTCTTAACATTGTTTGTACTGTCTTTATTATATCTGTGAATGAAGTTACTAAAAATTATGCCATTTAAAATACTCGGAAGGACTCTAAAATCCTTTTGGTAAAATAATTTCAGCATGCCCACTGGTGTTCACTTACCTCTTCCAAACAATGCCGTTGCCCTGCCACCCAGAGCGTCACAGTGGTTCTTCATATTTTTCTTATTCATTACAGTCTCCTGATCAGTCTCGCTCCCTGCTCTCTGCATTCCCGCTGAATCTAAGAGGACCAGCAGCCAAGTTCTCCGTGTCTCTTCTGCTCTCATCCTTGTCGTAGGCCTCCGAGTTGAGAGATCAGTCTCCCTTTTCTTCTAGGGAACCAATTTCCATTTTAATGGAAAAATAATAATTATTTTAATTGTACTATTCCTTTCATGGAAACAGCAATCAGTGACTCTGGGACCAGTCTGACCTTGGCTGCACGTGGAAATAACAGTCTTATTATGACAAGGAAGAACTGAATCTGGGCTGTCATTTTTTAACTCAGACTAAGAGGCAGGAAAATGTTCTACAAATGGTTGTCGCAGAATTGAAGATTATACCACCTTGCACTAGTTTCCAGGAAACCAAGGTGCACATCTTTCCCTCAGGCTGGCTCTTTATCTTTTGCTAAGAGCCCTTGAGCCCCTGGGAACAGGTAGGGGCAGGACCCCATGACTACGAGTGGACGGCCTCTGTTAGCAGCTGTGGTATCAGCATCCCAGGAGCCAATGAAGTAACCCAATGAGCTAACGGCAGATTATCTAGTGAATTCTGCCATTGCTACGAGGGTTTCACGCATTCAACTCAGGCGATATGTTGTGATCTGGGCTTGTGAGGGATGAGCTATGCCAAGTCTTCAAACTAATTTTTTAATAGCAGAATTAATATCTTATAGGGTATTTAGTACCTTGCAAATCAAAGCACAGCACTGCTTCTCTATCTGGGATCCAGTGAAAAATTCTGCCCCTTTCTGCCAATACACAGATTAACTTTCTTATTTCTGGAACAGATCTGCTTCAAATAGTCTTAAGACTTGTTTCCTGACAAAAAGGAATACTCTCTCTGGGGTTTCCAGGGGAGTAGTAATATTATGACTGGGTGGAAGCCTTTCTGTGATATAAGAAGAGGTTTCTCACCACTTTTTGAAATGCAAAGCCAAGAGCTGGCTCTCTGAGTATCACCAACTCCAAGTTGACAAGACAAAGCCGAGTTTATTGCTTTGGAGGGAGAACACCACTTCCACAGAGCTTTGATAACAACTTGGAGTGGGAGGACAAGATTGGATTTCATTGAGACTTTTCAATTTGGTTTGTCTGGGAGGAAACACTTTTCTTCTACACTCTTATGTTTGGTTCTGCAGGTCTGCAAATTAAACTGGCAAAGATAGATTAGCAAGAGAAAAGGAAGATTTTTATTCACTTAAGAATGTGGGAATTTACAGAAAAATTGTGACTCAAAATGCAGTTAGGATTTGGAGCTTATATACCACCTAAATAGGGGAAGAGGAGGGGAAGAAAGGACACCAATCTGTTAAGGTGATTTCTTATATCAGTACCAATTTCTCATGTTGAGTGATAGGAGTCAGTCTCCTCTGGTTGCAAAACTCCCAAAGAGGGAATTTATGATGGTTGAATCCTTTGAGGAGGCTCTGATTTTTGACAAATAAGGAGATATCAGGAAAAAAATATCTCTTTGTGAGGAGTGGTATATTCTAAATCCTTTTGGGTCTAAGGTTTAAAGTAGGTCTTTCTATGAAGGAGCAGAGGAGAGGAATGCTTGACTAGGACTGAGTAAAGACCATGATGTAATGCTTTAGGATTGGTGGGAAAGACAAGGACAGGAATTTTAGGCAAAGGATTCAAACTTCGTATGAAAATTATTTTCTACAGAAGACCTATAGGTCCCATAAATTGTTCCTATGGTGAACAATTAAGTTATTTGCTGGAGAATGAGTGTTCCAGAATAGTAAGGTCATGGTGATGAATATGATGGAACATTAAACTCAAGTTCATGTGGACCATGAGGGGGGAGGAGGTTTCTGTTCTCACCTCTCAGCACACTCGACTCCTGCTATTTTTTGGCTTACACACCGGCTACCATATCCTTTCTATCCATCTGCCTTTGGCAAGAATCTTTCAATCAGTATTCATTGCTTTTGATGATAATTTCATTTAGATTTTGACAAGGTTGACTTCTCATCCCTTTATTCTAATTTAGAGATGTTCTGACGTCCTGATTACGTGAGCTACCTCTTACATTTATGCAGATCCAACACGGGAAATAAAACATGAAATATAAAAACACCATGACAGGCACCAGCCATCCCTCGCTTATATCAGGGCTCTGCCAGTTTTATTTATATCTCCCAGGCCTGTCACGTGGGAGGGACCCCAGAATGATTTTAATAATTTCCACTTCATAGACTTTTGAAGCCCAAGAGATTTGCCCTTTCCAGTTTATGAAACTTCTAGCCATATCAACATTCCATCAGAAGAACCCTAATGAGGTCCAGTCCTTTGGAAAGAGTAAAGAAGAATGAGCCGGACACGGCTGACTGGCAGGACCCAAGGCAAATTCTAGAAGAAGGAAGGCAGATCCTGGCAATCTAAATGCACTTTCCCTCCCCTTTAACTTCTCCTGGCCCCTAACTTGATCTGATTCAGCCCTTGTCTCCTCCATCCACGGAGCCAGGTTTAGGTCTGTCTGCACTTCTCAGTTTGATTTTACCTCCTTCTAAAGTAAAATTAACTTGTTCCCAGCTTCTGTTATCGGGAACTTTCTCTAATCCTAGAGAAATGAGTGAGTGAATAGGTTATTCCTCCAAGAGGGCACATTCCTGTTGTACTGAAGGAGCCCCATCCTCCCACATGAATCTCTCCTTGACGCTCACATCTCCACACTCACACCACTCCTGACACTCCATGGGGGGTGGTGTTTGCTCCACACTGAACAACATAGTGACACCAGCTGCATGTCCTACAACTGAACTTAATTCTGACACTATCTTCCTGGAGGTAGCGCCAGAACCCACAGGTTAAAGGCTTGGTCCCACTAAAGATGCCAACCGCAAGTCACCTGCAACTTCTGTCTGGTTTGGGTACAAATCGGAGTTTCCCACAACCCCCTCCTGCGGGTCTGTTAACTTACCGGAGTAGCTCACAGAACTCAGGGAGACATAAAGGTACACTTACCAGTTCATTCAAGGACAGAGTGAAGGGTGTGGGATATCTTACAGGGGCAGAGAAGACATGGTGGTCACCAGTGGGGAGAAGGATGGGGAGTGGGGAAAGCAGGGGTAGGGGATTTTCCTACGTGAAAAATAAACAAGCCACAAGGATATATTGTGCAGCACAGGGAATGAAGCCAATGTTTTATAATAACTAAAAATAAATTAAAGTAAGTCAATGGGTCTTAAGTAGTATGACCTGTAAGTAGGCAGGGATGAGGTCTCTGAGCTCAGGAGAGGCTTATCAGAATTCTGTGTAGGATGGGGAATTATGTGTGATTTCAAAAAAAACATAAACTAGCTTTTTTATATTTGGGAGAAATGATTAACATCATCTGTAGAAAGCAAAGGTTGACAAAATCTTCCCTGGGGTGATAAACCGGTGATTCTCAGGCAGGTGGGATGTACTTCTTCAGGGAACATAGTGGAACCCTTAGGAACAATGACTGGGGGGATAAAAGCAAAATGGAGCACAAGTTACAAAAGGAACACTCTGTAAACTACTGAAAGTAGATTAACCTCTAGAATGACTAGAGGTCAGATGTGCAAACGTGCTGAGATCCTATCAGACCACAGAAATAAAAGCAGACCTGCAATCAGACAGACCTTTGGCTCTGCCATCCTTTAGCTGTGTGGTCTTGGACAAATTACTTAACCTCTCTGAGCCTCAGTTTTATCGCCATAAACTGGCGATACTTAACACTACTTACACCACGTCATTATCTCAAAGGAAAAATGCTATGAAAAAAATAATGCCTGTAAAAAGCAAGTCCCAGGAAGCACTCACTGGATGGTGGGTATGCAAACAGCTCTTTGCAGGAAACCGCCCTCAGCAGGAAACTCCTTGGTCTTGTCGCTTTAGCAAAGCCCCACTGCAACGGACTGTTAAATCAGGCGACCCCGCGCTGCACTCACCTCTGGTCCAAGCACATTTTTCATACCTTTTGATCACACACTACCCTGCCTGACCTGTTGGTTCTTTCCTAGATCAGAGAAGTAGGAATGGAGAACAAGTAGCAGATGACCAGACCCCTCCCCCAGCGTCCCCCTCAGTGATCTTGGGAACAAACAGTGTGAATGAGACAGCATCTGAGATCACAAGGGGGACAGGCCCGCATGCGGTGGGGACAGTGATGACTCTGACCCTCTATCTGATCCATTCTCTGAGACCACTTCCCCTTTTCCCTTTAAAACTTTCATGGCCAAGCAGAATCTTCGGAGATGGTTTTTGGTGACATGAGACCACCATGTCCCCAGATTGCCAGCTTTTGGGATTAAAAACAACTTTCTTTTCTACCAACCTTTGCCTCTCCCGAGGATTGATTTTCGAGCAGTGAACCACCGGACCCGAGCTCAGTGACAGTTGTTATCATTATAACCGTCCTGAACATCTTAAACCATCTTTTGATTTCATAATTGTTCCCTAAACTCTCCCTTTTCTTAAAGAAATCAGAGATCCTGAAACTGTGCGTGTTTCTTTGAGTGTGAAATGCAGGTGACATTTGCCCATATCCACTGCGAGAGTCAAGTCACCAGAGACTCAACCTACCGCCAAACCGGCCACAAGTGACACAGAAGAATGTGCCTTCAGGAAGCCCTCCTGGGCTTTGGCGGCAAGAGGGCCAGTTTCCCCGGGGAGAGAAATTACTGGGAGCCCTGAAGCACAGCAAAGTCACTGGGCAGAAGAACCAGTGGGTATAGCTACCCTCCCCACAAAGGCTGCCACGTGCTTGCAGGACAGAGCTCTGGACTGTTTTCCAAATCCAGGGGAAGAAGTGAGAGCTACCAAGCCAGCTGAGGCTCTGTCTCTTGACTCTCAACACCCACCCGTATTCAAAGACAGCCAAAAATCTGGGTGTCCTGGCACTGTATAGATAATAAAATCCTCGTTTTTAAATTGAATATTTCCCGTTTTAATCTGGACATCTGACAGCTTGTATTTACGCACTCAGGCACGCCCTGCCTACTTCCCCTGAAGGTTCCGGAGGCAACATCACAAAGACAGCCTGAGGTTATAATTTGCTCTAAAAAGCCTCCAACACGAAAACAGTGTTTGAAGAGGAGGAGTTGTGGGCCTCTGTAAACATAACACCATTAATTCAAGGCGTAAACTAAAACAATAAACAACCCATTAGGCATCAGATCTAATCCACGAGTGTAAGTGAAAGTGCCATGGGGACACAACAGCTCCACCCGGGTGGGAACTGCCCTCCTTACTGACACACCAGCCCGTCGGCCCGGTCACACAGCTCCGCATGGCTGATTCGACCCGGCTGCAGAAGCACGCTTCCTGCGACAGAGGAGGGTCCCCCCCGACTCTGCGCAACTTTGAACCAGAACAAAATTCAGTTGGACCTTAAGTGAGGAGACAACGAACCATCACTCACATGCTCCAGCCATAGAAGGAAAATCACCAAGCAATAAATCCCCCAGTTTTAAGTCGCTTTATTTATTTTTATTTGGGGGAGGGGCAGGTAATTAGGGTTATATTTACTTATTTAATGGAGGTACTGGGGACCTTGTACATGCTAAACGCGCGCTCCCCCACTGAGCTGGACCCTCCCTGATAAGTCGCTTTACATACACACGGTAGGATGTCGCCCAGCGAGGCCCTGCCCTAGTTTGGGTTGGTACCTCTTCATCGCTACTGCTGTATTTTATTAAAAATAAATTAAAATAGGGAAGTGGGCCTGTTGGCAAATAGTACAGCATTAAATTCCAGTCTGTCGTCTAAACAGCACTTTGCAGAGGAGGCATTTTCTCAGGCCAATAGGAGGAAACGCTCCACACAGCGGTCCCCTCGCTCTGTCCAGCCGCCGTCCGCACCAGGCACAGGCGGCCGCCGGGGCTGCCGCGCAGGCCCGCAAGGATGGGCTTGCTCAGCGCGCTGACTCTGCGTGGACGGCAGTGCGGCCCGGGCCTCAGGCCGCAGGCAGGAGTCAGGAGACTCGCCCGGCATCGCGCGCTCTGCCCCTGCTTCCACACCCTGGGCCGATCTTGAATTCTTACTCATGTCCCGTGACTTTCTACCCCCAGTTCCAGGAGAGGCCATGAGGAGAGCTCACTGTCAGAGTTTATCATTTTCGTTATTTGTGAATAAAACAAAAACTCAAACGGTGGCCCGCGGCTCCATCCAGAGCACACAGACCGGGGATGTGACCCGTCCAGTCAGGCCCCAAGTGACTCCAGAGAATAATCCGACCGCTGCGGTGCTGGCCCTGGGGACCTGAATGCCAGCTTCCCTGTCCCTCACGGCGTGGACCTCCTGCTGCTCCCCGGGGAGGCGGGCCGCGGACCGAGAGGAAGGCAGCCCCGAGGCCTCTGCGCTTCACAGACGGCCCGCCGCGGGCAGCCCTGCGCTTTGATGCGGTGACTGTACAGATTACGAGAAGTGTTTGATCAATCAAAGCTGAAATGGTGTCAAGATCAAGCCGTCTGGTTCCCAGCATCCTCTCCGTCCCCCGCCAGCTCAGTCCTCAAGATGTGAGGAGCGGATGATGACAGACATAAGCCCCCAGGTGCTTGACTGTCACCCCCACCAGCGCGCACTTCGGCGGCCCACCATCATCACCAGACCGCCTTCTTAATAATCCCACAGACGGCTCCCGTGCCAACCCGCCTCCCCATCTTTCTGCTGTCTCTCTGAACGCCTCTGTATTAACAGTCAATCATTCTGCAAAGCTCTGAGGATCTCCTAACGCTGGGCCGGGGTGCCAGGGAGGGAGGCTACGGAAATGAGAGACCACTGGGCCGGTCTTCAGAAGTCGCACCATCCAGCACAGAAAAGATGAGAAAAACGTCCACTGCAATCCAGGGAGGTGCGAACAGCTGCCTTGGGGCTGCAGTGGCCCAGGGCCCTTCCCGAGGCAACCAGTGTGGTCCCTCCCCAGCCCACCTCCATGTCAAGCTGAGTCGCCCCCACCCACTCCTCCCTCCTCCATCCAGCATGCTGTTCCCAAACCAAGGGCACCAGGGGCCCCACGCTTAGAGCATCCACACCCCCACCTGCCCTCTCACCCCTGGCTCTGGGCTCAGCCCCCTCAGTGACAGGAGGGAGAGGCCACCAGACACAAACCCCTAAACTCCTTACGTCCTGCAAACACCTCCGTCACAGCACACGCTTCTCCTGGCCTCCCCGCCCCCCGGAACTGTGGGCACCACTCTCTCTGCGGGGCACCAGTGCCGTAATGATGTGGTGACGCTGCTTCCATCACCCCGGCCAAAAGCTGGTCCTTCAGGATCCTGGCTTTCACGGCCTTCCATGGAATCAATTGCAGTGTTTGGCTAAATTGATCTCTTTCAAGAGATTTCTCTTGAATACCTCTCAGAACTGCCCCTTCATCTCCAGACGAATAACACAAGCAAGGAAGTTAGGGTCACGTGACTCCCCATAGCTTTTTTTTTTTTTAAGTACAGTTGCTTTACAGTGTTGTGTTAGTTTCAGGTGTGCAGCAAAGTGATTCAGTTATACATGTACATAGTCTTTTTCAGATTCATTTCCATTATAGGTTATTACAAGCTACTGAATGAAGTTCCCTGTGCTCTACAGCAGGTCCTTGTGGTTTATATACAGTGGTGTGTGTATATTAACCCCCAAATCCTAATTTATCTCCCCCACCCCTTTCCCCTTTGGTGACCATAGTTTGTTTTTTCTGTGAGTCTATTTCCAGTTTGTAAATAAGACCATTTGTATCATTTTCTTTTAGATTCCACATAGAGGTGATATCATGTGATATTTGACTAGGTCTTCACACAGGAAGGGGCGTGTTACCTGGTTGTGGGGAGCAGGGAGTTCCCTGTTTCCCCTACACCCGATAGACTATAATTATATCCTGTGTGAAAATATTGAATGAGAACTGACAGCATTGCTCATGATGAACTGAGGGGGCAGAGGGTACCTGTCCAGCCTGGGGAACTGAATCCACGTGGGCAGGGACGGGCAGCTCCTCTCCCGAGGCCTCCTGGTACCAACAGGACCTGTTCTTCCCAGCAGGTACAGGATTGGCCACACACTGGGTGTGCTGACCGCCCGTCTCTGTGGGTGACAGGGCAGCGTGCAGCCGGGGCCACCCACCCTCACATCTTCTTTGTCTCCAAAGTCCCACGAGAGCGGGATGTGGGGAGGTCCTCTGTTGGTAAAGGTGGTAGACGGGACTAATCACCACGCTCCGTTTGCACAGAGAGATTCCACACACATTCAGGGATGCGTTTTTGCCAGATGACCAAAGAGCAGCGACAAGTTTGCCATCCTTCGCTCTCGGTGACCCAGACTTTTCCTCCAACTGTTCTAGACTCCAGTTTTCAGACATTGCTCCTGCCCGGAGAACACGAGATCTTTCATATGGAGAGTGAGCATCCTGGTACCTTTTATTCCTTCTTTCTCTCCTCCTCCATCTGCCCCCCTTGCCTCTGAGGTCGAGCCGGGGCTGCTGTACAAACGAGGAGGGGTGATTGGTTCCCCTCAAGTGGGCTGGTGGGTGCTGTAAGGTCCAGTAGTGCGCCCTGACTTTCCGTTCAAGGATACAGCCTGTTTTTTTCAAGAATTTGTCTTTCTCTGTGGAGTTTTCCTTGAGAACAGTAAGAAGGCAGGCAGCGCTGCTGTTAAACGGTGAGAACAGGTAGATTGTCCGACAGACGTGTGCCATTTCCTTCCTGCCATGTTCTCCTGCTTCTAAAGAACAGCAGGTGTTTTCATTGTTGCGTCTGAGCACGGTCACAAGGGTCACCCTGCGGTACCACAGATGGTGGCCTCCCAACCAAAAGCCAATAGTAACCACCGTTCTCACAGCCCACATCCTGCCATTGATTTTCGCAGGGACCTCCCCATTGATCGCACAGGGGCTTTTTCCCCGGATCAATGGCAGGATATAGCTCGTGACATGAAGTGTAGATAAAAGACCCGGGAGTTAACTGTCAACAGAACTAAAATTTAGATGTAAACTCATTTGACAAAAATTGGCTTTCAAAGGTTCATCAGAAGAGAAAGCCTTTCAAAATGCCTTCCCCGACCTTGCTGTTAACATCAATGCAAATCAGATTTCTTATACCCCAATCATGATTCCTTGGATGTAAAGACACATCTATGGCTTTTCATGTTTATCAAAATCACATTCTCATTGGTACCTCTAATAGAGTTACAGGTTTTTTTTTTTAAAAGAAGTGTGGTTTTTGCCCTCAAACAGTATAGTATCTAACAGGGAAGAAAGATGGGCACACAGATAACTTAGGACAAAGTGGGAGGAAAAAGGGAGCAGGGAGGGGAGAGAGGGCGTCGAACTCTGGAGTGTTGAGGAAGACGTGTGAATAGCTTGTGTACAGGCTCTCAAGTCCTGAAAGTAAAAAATTAAAAACTTAACCAGCCAAATTTTCTGATCGTTAGGGACACACATATGTATCGGTCCTGTTGGTACTACCTAGATTTCAAGCCAAAAAAGGGAAATGACTCACAGGCAGAATGGGCTGTCAGAGGGGTCTCCCTCCCTCCCAAGATTCCCGGGAGGTCCCAGTTGCACCCAGTGTCCAGTAGTAATTACGAAGAGCGCCCCTTCTGCTCTTCGAAGTGACCCTGCCCAGCCAGTGAACGGCACGTTGGCAAGGCAGATGTCAAAATCTGTTTTAGCTGCAGGGCGCCAGTGAGTGAGGACAGAATAGTGGGATGTGGAGGACGCTGATGTGCTGGCAGGGTTCAGAGCCGGGGGCCTGGGCGCTGCGTCCCTGGTGATGCTGGTCAGGCGGTGCCAGCGGTGGTCCCCACGCCGCCTGGGGCAGCAGAGCGGGGAGCCCTCCTGTGCGCCATGATCTTAGCTTCTTTCCATTCTTGTATCTCTTTTTTTTTTTTTCATTTCCCATCCTCTGTTTTTCCCTCCATCCCAGAGTCACCAGTTGCTGGATGGCTATTCCTTACACCATCTGCTCTGCCGGTCGGAACCTCTTCTGACTACTGGAAAGTCACCCTTTCAGATCTGCCAGCTGGGCTGTCGATCTGACTGAACCACTGTTGTGCGCCGGGCAGTGCTGAGCACCAGGAACCTCCCAGAGGAAAAGTCACCGAGAGCTGCAGTGGTCTAAGGATGTGGATTTTGACACAGGTTCGCCATGTAGGACAGGCACATAATGGGGTTTCCAGTTTGCTGACAGACTTCCAGTTTCCAGTCCATTGAAAGCATCACTCCATCTAATGACAAGTGAAAGCTGAACAGACTGAAAATCAGTGACAGTTCTCAGAGCCAGCAGAGAAGTGAGGTCACAGGACAAACAACTGCCCTGCAAACTGGAGACACTGAGAGGCGAACACAGAAAATCACGACTTGCTGGAGCAGAAACCCACAAGCCACCATCCCGGGGGGACCAGCGCTGGGGCCGGCAAACTTTGGTGGACTGCACTTGGATTGAATCGCTGCAGGCTGCGTGTGGACTGGAGAGAGTTAAAACCCCACGGAGGGGCAGTCACAGGGAGCTCGCACACTTTGGTGGGTTTTGCCCCCGGGAGCTCGGCCAGGTTCTCACGGTGCAGAGCAGGGAGCAGTCCCCGTGCGCTTCAGCCAGGGAGGGAAAAGGAACCATCGGGGAATATTCTGGATGCTCTGGTCTATGAACAAGGGCTGCCCTCAGGAGAGACCAGCTCACCTGAGCCGCCCCTGCTGGGCTTCCATCAGACCTGGGTGAGCGGGCGTGGGCGGGGGCAGAAGACGGCCAGCTGCAGCCCATCTACGGGCCGGGGCGGAGCCAGCACGCCCGTGTGAAGTTCACGCCCAGAGTCGGAGGCCTCACCCTGGGACCACAGCGGGCTCCCCACGGGCCAGCTCCCAGCCTCACCGCCCCGGCACTCAAGCCTTCCTCACAGTGGTGTCTTCTACCCAGCTCCACCCGTCCGTGAGCTAGGAAAAAATGACAAACTCGATGGCAGATTTGTGAGTGTCACCATACGCAGTTGTCTTGAAGTTTTCACTGGTCCGAACAGCTCAGGTTCGAGCCAGGAACTCTGAAACATGTCCCTAATTAGTGGGGGAATTACCTGGGGTGATTCATGTATATTTGAAATTGGCATTCATCTCATTCAGACATGTTTAATGAATAATCATTAAAATTTGATATAAGCACACAGCACAGACCCATTCCAGCCTTCGTGGAGAACGTGTGTGGGTGAGATGGAGCACAGAGCCGTGCACTCTGGACAGAACACCATCTGACAGGCAGATTGGAAAGATTCTGTCAGCCTCATGCTTAGAAATATTTTTTTTAGTTTTTGGTTGTTTCTTTATTTGTCTCCATGTTCGTGCACCCAAGTAATAAATCTCGGATTTTACACAAAATGAGCTGCTTACGCGGACATCCTGGAAGTGAAATCTTAAATTTGAGGAAAAGAGCTATGAACACAGGCAAACTCAGAGTTAATACAGCTCAGACATTCGGCTTCCAGGAACTTCCATCAGCACAGGGAAGTTTATATCGCTCTTAAAGTTATTTTACCAGAAACTGAATTGTACGGTTCTTCCGCCCCGTTAGACCCTCTCACAGCAATTCAGGATGGGCCTGGGTCAACATCCAGATGCAAGTGTGGCATCTGGATTCAGCCTGATTTGTTAACAGCCTGATTCACAAACCCCCCCCCCCCCCCAAAGTAACAGAAGATGCCGGTGCGAAGCTGTAATTAACATGGCTCTGACCCCAGGGTGTGTGGACTGTCCTCTCCTTCCCGGCTGCTTGTGGGGGAGGGGAGGCAGCAGCTGACTCGTTGGCCCAGATTCCAGGACAGTTTGCAAGTTCCATAAAGCACCAATCATGCAAAAGATGAGTTAGCTCTGAAAAGATGTATCCGAAATGATGACTCTCTTCTTCAGGGTTACCCTGCGGGGGAAGAGGCAAGAAAAGACACCCATTTCCCCCAGTTCCTTCTGTGCCAGATAAATTCATTACGCGAGATTGGAATCCTGGAGGGTGGGAACTGCTTCCCTACCAGAAAATCCTTTCCTTTCTCTCCAAGCTACCCGTTTCCCGCTGATGTCCTGAGCGGACAGCTGCCTTCCTGCCTCCTGAGTGAGACCCTTCCATTTCTCTCTCCTGCTCCCTGGGCAGAAAGGCTGCACCTGGAGGAAGCTGTACCCGCTTGTTTTCAGCCCAGCAGACAGGGGCTCCTAGAACATCAGCTGAGTGGATCCGCTGTAGCTAAGCACCTGGATGTTCATTGAGAGGTTTACTGGGGGGCATCTGGAGTGGGGAGGGCACTCTTTTGTAGCTAAGCACCTGGATGTTCATCGAGAGGTTTACTGGGGGGCATCTGGAGTGGGGAGGGCACTCTTTTGTAGCTAAGCACCTGGATGTTCATCGAGAGGCTTACTGGGGGGCATCTGGGGTGGGGAGGGCACTCTTTGTCTTTCCACAGGGTTGTTTATATTCAGTTCAGCTCACTTTTGCACACGCACACACGCGTGCACACACACCACACACACAGGCACTCACAAGAACTTGGGAAGGGCTCTCTGGAGTCTGCACCCCTGACGGGCTGTCCAGAGCTCCCCGGCGGGCACTGTTCATCGCTGTGAGCCACGTTCGTGCTGCCCAGCATCCTTCCGGCTTTTCTTCAGAGCACCTGGTCGGGTTGCAGTTCCTCGCCCTCCTAGCTGGGTGTGGGCCTGGGATTCGCCCCGGCTGCAGAGGGAAGGGGTGACACGCCTTCCATCCAGGGGAAGCTTGAAGACCAGCATGCGACGCCCTCTCTCCCTCCTTCCCTCGGCCATGTCGACTGGCAATTTTTTTAGCTGGTGTTGTTCTCTCAGACGGGGTCCTCGAGGTGGGTCAGGGCAGAAGATGGACAAGTGCAAAGACAAAAAATATACCCAGGTTTTTCACTCCACTGGGACTTAGCAGTCACCGGGCAGCACAGGGAGCCTGGCCTCCATGGCTGAGCACCCAACTTCGAAAATCTCCCCGGGCAGCTGAGAAATTCTCACGTCTACACAGATGCAGTCCCAGAAGCACTTTATCTGCGTCCTTTCTCTGAACAAGACGGATGGCCGCCCAGCCTGCTGGGACCGCGGGGACTCCTGTCGGCCCCCAGCGCTCTCGCCCGCAGGGCTGGGCTGCGCATTTCTGCAAAGAGAAAGAGGTCACTCTAAAAGTCCGTGCCTTTTGTCTCTGAAACCAGCTCTTAGTCTTCATCCCTTCCCCACCTGAACTTAACTCTCTCATAAATTCTAACAAGATAACCGGCCCATCAGACGTTAATGAAGACGGAGGGTCGCCTATCCGTTTTGGGAAACACACACTTAGTCATCCATTCTCTACCTAAGTGCTCATCAGCCCCCACTTCCAGGAATTATTTCTGTTGAGCCCAGCAGTATTCATTCTCCATCCCCCAGTCTTCCCTGGCTCCGCCGTCTCTCGGCCCATAATAAGGCAATTTGAAATACAAACCGACTCGGGGAAGCAGCCTGCCTCCAAGTGCTCATTTTGCTGCCTCGGTCTCTCCCAGGAGCCCCTCCACGGGGGCCGCCCTAGGAGTCTCGCCTCCCATCAGCACCCAAATGATAAGGACAGAATCCACAAGCAGAGCTTTCTGCAAACTTTAGGTTCCTTAGCCTGAAATTCAAAAAAATTTCAAGTAATAAAAGCAGAACCCACCCTCTCCCACAGGCCTGAAAGAAAGGAAACTTAAGGGGAAAAAATATAGTGACACTGAAATATTCAAACCTGGGATTTACATGATAATGAGGGGATAGATTACATTCTCACCATTCTACCAGCAAATGATCGCAAAGCCTTACAGTCGCTTGTACAGCGAGAGCAAACCATATTTAGAGTAAACCCAGAAGTTCAGAAGATGAGTGGAAAGCTTTCGCTCATCTCCAGAACAAAGGCAGCAAGAGACGCCGAACACACACCCTGGACAACCGGTCCCTTTTTCCAGCCCATGTAACTGAGCTTTTCAGCTCACGTCAGAGTCCTCTCTGCCGAGACATCCATAAAGTGGATCCGATTAAGCCACGCAGCTCTGAAGACATTCCTGTTTAGGAAGAGCAAGGCCTCTCCCCGGGTTGGGGGACCCCTCTTCACGCTCCCACGTACGTCCTTTCTGCACCCAGCTCTCTGCTGCTGTTCACGCTGTCGGGGGCCTGCCTGACGCCGTATCAGACCCTGCTTCCCTAAAGGGAGGGACCACGTCTGATTTCTCCGCTGCACCCTTGGCAGTGAGCATCACGTCTGGCACAGAGCAGACATGTGATAAATACTGAAAGGTTAGGGCTTTTTAATGATGCCACTTTTGAGCATCAGAGACCTGCTCCTGCCAGGACAGGAGTTGGGGGAGGGCGGGGGTCCCTGCTGGAGCTCTCCTCCCAGGAAGGGGCAGCTCAGGAAGGAATGTGGAGGAAGACGTCCCCCCACCCCGCTCAGGCTTCTCCCGGCTCAGGGGAAAGTCAGGAGAACGGCCTATCTGCCGCACAGCTTAAAGGTCTGTCGTTATCCTGGGGAGCTGCGGTCCTTTATCTTGAAGCTTGACTTCTATGAAGAATGAGGCAAACCTTGATTCTGCATCAGGCAGATTACAGCCTTAAACACACACACACACGCACACACACACACACACCGCTTATAGAAGCCTTCCCTTCAGATTTCCAAATCTCCAAATCCCATCTTATGCCTGCGGAGGCCTGGTGGTTTGAGCCTGAGGGCACGGCTCTCTGGACCCATCCTTCCCACCCCTTCTCTCCCCACTCCCCCCTTTTGTTCTGGCTGTTCCAGCTCCTTCCATTCCAGCTCATTCTCTCCACACCCTCTGCTCAGAACAAGCAAATCCCCCAGCTGGTACCTTTCCAGCACGATGTTCCTTCTGCCTGGCATGCTCTTCCTCTAGAACTTTGCATGGCTCCCTCCTTCCCCATAGTCTCCTGCTTCCTCAGAGACAGCCTTTCCAAATCACTCGTCTTCCCCCTGTTACTCTCTGTCCCAGCTCTGGTTGCCAGCATCCTCGGTGCTCCTCGGTTAGTACCTGCACCCCTCCAGTCTTGTCTGCATCTTCCTGTGGCGTTCTCCCCACGTATGTCCGTGTGTCTCTTCTCTTCTTATCAGGGTACCAGTCATTGGATTAGAGCCAATCCTGTAATCCAATAGGGCCAAGATACCCTCATCCTAATTTGATTACATCTATAAATTTACCTAGTTCCTAATAAGATTCATTCACAGGCACTGGAGTTAGGCCTTCAATGTCTCTTTTTGGGGAAGAAATTCAAACCCCAAAGTATTGATTCCATTAGTCACATGGAGCACATGGGAGCCAGTTGAAGAATCAACCAGTCTTTCCATCTGGTCTCGAATGCAGGCCACACAGTGTCTCCCGGGACACAGGCAAAGGAGCCTCCACATGGCATTTTTTTATCAAGATGCTCATCAATTTCAAACACACGGGATTTTGGAAGCAGCTGCAGCAGAGAGTTTCTGAAATCCTTATTAAGTGTCAGGGAAGAGGCTAAGCAGAACGCAGAGCAAACAGGGAGGTGACAGACAGTCGTAAACATTAGTAAGGAAAAGGAACCTCACCAGTGTTTTTAGGAAGCCTAGTATTTTGGGATGGAGATGGGTCCAAAATTTTAATAGAAATGCAAGCAAGTTTAGTCGTAGCAATAAAAATATGTCTCAAGTGCACAAATTTCTGAAAAAGAAACATGAGAAATGACCCCAGAGACCCAGACTCAAAAGCTGTTCTCTGCACAAAAGCGAGACCAGCTTTGCAGTGATGCCCAAACCACCCAGGTGGTTGTGGACAGATTCTGTGAAGATATTTGTTGTATGTGATACCAAATCTGCAATTGCCACGTTGCTGTTGGTGGCGGTCCGCAGAACTAAGGGTTTGACCTGGCCTGGTGGGGAGTGTGTGAGAAGTTAGGCTCGTAGCCATGCCCCCTGGGTGGTCCAGAGGCAAAAGGACCATCTCCTCCAGCACACCCAGGAGGCTGTGGGTTGCAGAAATTTCCCCGTTTCCCTGCCCTGCCCGCCTGCCAGAGGAGGGTCACGTGAACACCACCAAGAGAATGGCTCCATTACCAGGAGATCTGGGGTCTGCTGAAAAGTCAAATTCAGTAGAGGGCATTAAGTCACTGATTACCAAATGTGAGTGTGTTCCGTTCCTAAGCCAACTGCCAGCTTGATCTGGAGCTTGGGAGACGTGACCTAGTTCATACAGTGAGAAGACCTTAAGAGAAACACATCTCATTTAGCTCAATTGTGCACTCTCCAGAAATAAAACACACTTCCACGGGAGGTAACAGGTGCCTAATTTTTGAAAATACACAACCAGCAACCGACTAGAATACTATACAGTGAATTCCTGCCAAATTGTGGGAGACAATCTCTCACACTCCTCACAACTCTGAAAATTGTATAACTTGAGAGATATATTTCAGTCCCAGAAGATTTCAGATATGCAGATATTTCAATTTCATTGCAGGAGAGATCAGCAAAGAATAACATTATAAATGATACAGAAGGAATTTCGTCATGCACACAGGACAGAAAACGAGCAGCTGGTACTCTGAAGCAAGTGTCGGAGGAAATCAGGAGTGACTGTTCCACCTTCTGAGGGTGATGGGTCCAAACAGGAGTGGGGCCAATGAGTGATTTCCGAGGGTGGCCATGGAACAGGGTATCAGACGAATCAAGCCACCCTCCATCTAAAAGAGCCTTAAGAAATTGTATTGTCTTCAAGGATTTATATTCTGTAGCACTGGTTTTAATATTGAGGGTGAGGGATAAATTGGGAGTTGAGGATTTGCGGATACAAACTACTGTATATAAAAGAGATAAACAACAAGGCCCCACTGTACAGCACAGGGAACTCTATTCAATTTCTTATAATAACCTACAGTGAAGTGAATATGAAATCATATTCATATGATTATGTAAAAGAATGTATGTATGTATAACTGAATCACTGTGCTGTACGCCAGAAACTAACCTAACATTGTAAATCAATTATACTTCAATAAAAAAAATTTTTAATAAAATTAAGGACGAGAGTGCTGGGTGGGGTGGAGAGAGCATATTGGAATTAACTTGGGAGTCTTTCTAAATTCCGTTCTTTGTGGGAGGCGAGGGGGGGGTGATCAGGCAGGAGCGAATTTGAAAAGAGCCTCATGTGACTCTATTAGTCTTATGTGCTTCAGAATCACTTTACAGGAAAGAGAAAACAAAGAATTTTCCTTCTTTTACATCCATTTGTTCACGAGGTTTCCTCCAAAGTTGGTTTCCCTTTTCTTGTGTCCCGACTTCCCTTCTGCAGGGTAGGCGGTTAAAGAAATTGCTGTAACCATTTACTCAGTCCAACTCTCTGAGCCAAGGATAAAAGGTTCTTTTTTTTCCCCTCAATTTCAAAAACTCTATTAATTGGTGGTGATAAAAATCTTTCTCATCTTGAGAGTCCAAGGGGAAAAAATGCAAAAATATATGGTTGCCAAAAATCTGTGGTAAATTCCCTTTTGTTTTGCTGCATAAGTAAGAATCTACCCCAACCAGACCTCCCATGTTTAGAGACCTTCTTCAAACCCTTTGACTTTTTAAAATTGTGAAACATGCTCTGGGTATAACCCCCCAGTGTCCACACCCTCCCACTCCACGAAGAGACAGGACATCTGCTCCCCAGCTCCCTGGGAAAGTATATTTAACTGTTGGACGCTTTCCTTTTCAAAAGGGTGCTGGCTTTTTTCTTTCTTCTTCTTCTTCTTTTTTTTTAAGCCTCCAGGGCACGAACAAAATAAAATGATCCCTTCTGCGTTTAAATCCGATAACAGCGTCTGCATCAATACAAACTGCAGGTCCTCCAGGTCCGCTGAGAATCAAGACTGAGGACCAGGCACTGCTTACCTCAGCATCCCCGAAGCGCATTTACCTCCGGAGACCTCTAGACGCGAGGGTGTGCCGAGAACGGGCCGTGGGTGAGCAAAGGAAGATTATGGCAGGCTCAGCTTGGGTGTCTCAGTCCTGGCACCAGCCATCGGGAAACTGCCTACACACATGCCGCGAGTGTGTGTGTGCGTGCGTGTGAGAGAGAGAGAGAGAGAGAGCGGGGAGACACATTGGGGGAGATGGAAACACACCAAGAACCTGAGTCTTCTTCCTGCAAAAACATATCTTCCACATCGTGGTATGAGAGACTGAAAAAATGAGAAGCAGGAATCTCACAGGAGTCAATCTTTCAACAAAAAAAAAAAGTTAAGCCAGCGTGGGCTCGGCGTCATTCACACTTAGACCCCAACCAAAGACCAATATTACCAGCCTTTATAAGAATTGTGTTCTTGATGTTAGAGTTGTAATTCTCCTTGTGTCATTGTTAAACTCCTGTTTTTCTTAAAAAAAAAAAAAAAAAAAGCAAACAAACTCAAAAACTAGCCAAAAAGAAGTTTGCTTTTGTTTTAGCAAGAGCAGAAGAGGCAGAAAGGAAACATTCTCTGGTTTTGATTCAGTTCAACTCAACAAATATTTTGGAACCACTTCTCGGCCAGAGTCCCTGCCCTCCTGAGGTGGACGTTTATAGGAAAGACAGGCAGTCAGAGACACCACCGTTCAGTGTTGGGACAGATGGGGGGAGCTTCCCAGAGGAGTGATGTCTGTGTGGGATCCCAGAGCTCTCGGAATTTTCAGGGGAGACTTTGACGCTGCGTACTCCTGGACCTCTCTCTGGATGTCAGAATCAGAACCTCTAAGAGAGCCGTACATGTTTAAAGTCTCCCCAGGTGAAGGGGAGGCAGCGGCCTGACCCTGGGGTCTGGGAGGAGGCGAAGGAAGGCGTGGAGGTGACAGAGCACATGGGAGGCAGAGCTGAGAGCCGGCTGGGGGTGCCGGGCCCTTCGGGAGCAGCGTGGGCGTAGTTGGCCGATCAAACTGGAGAACAGAAGGGACCAGATCGGGAAAGGCTTGGTGTGTGCTATCGGGGGTGGGGTTGGACTTCACCCCACGACCATCCAGCTGGATGACTGTGAGGACAAGAGCAGGGGGACCTGGGGCTGGGTCCGGGTAGCAGGAGTCATTCCGGAAGCACACCCTTCCCAGGGGCTGGAAGCAGCCAAGAACTGGTTCCTCTGCCCTCATTACATTTCTTACCCCCTGACTCCCTCCCGTTCTGTCTACATCCCACACGACCCACCGTCAGGGAGACGAGTCCAGGTAGAAACACACACGTTTATGGTCAGCTGGTACCCCTGCACAGACAGACGTGTACATGGCTTTGCCAAAGGAGGAAGGCTGCGGCCCCCAGTCCTCCCACCAGCCCCTCCCGGCTGCCCCTGCGACTTCTTCCTCTCCCCAAGGCTACTGTAGATGCTCGTCTAACTGGTCTCACTTGTAAATGAATATCACGGGGTGTCTGAGTCTCTCCCTCTGACGCTGGTGCTTGGCCCTGAAAGGTGCCATCGGATGATACACACACTGTCCTCCGGTCAGACGACCATGTCCTCAGGGTGCAGATCTCTCCACCCCCCCCACCCCCCCCCCCAGCTTCCGTACAGAGTCGTGATATCCTAAGAAGCTGAGTGGACCCACAGAGAGGAGCGGTTCTATCACAGAGGAAAGGTCGCGTCTCCATCCTCCTGTGACAGCCGGCCTCACCTGTCCCGGCAGGTGCATCAGCACACGCTCAACCCCCAATCCTGGAGTCAGGAACAGACGTCAGTGGGAAGATTTAATAGAAACATTCAGTGGTAACAGGTCAAGAGGTGGGTCTGTGCAAACCGCAGATTCCTCCCCGAGCCCGTGTATAAGTGACAGGCTGTACTGTAAGAAGTGAGGATTCCCCCCGCAGAGGAAGTGAGAGGTAAGTGAGGAGAACACCACTCTCAGTAGCAGAGGTTTTCATCCTTACCAAGAACCACACAGAAAATAAACCGTATGGGAAGGACTTAAAGGCGGCCTCCTCCACCCAGCAGCTCTGGGAACAGCGCCGTGTGGGAAGCACCACCCCGTGTGCAGAACCTCAGCTCAGCACGACTGCACACGCTTCCCCACCAGCCTCCTCCGCAAAGCTTCCCGTGGCTCTGTTCCGAGGCTCCCCACTTTAATCCCCCATCTGTGGCTGCGGGGAGATTTGGGGGCCACGATGAAGAACTGACCCCAAACTTTGTTTTCCACTCTGAGCTCAACCCAAACAAACGATTTGAACCCCCAAACAAAAGAAAGTCCAGAAATCTCAGTCTCCGCTTCTCAGAAATTTTTTCTCTTAAAGCTGTATCAGTATGTGGGGAAGAGAAGTCAGAGGCTGAAACCGTCTGATAAAAGTCACAATTAAGAGCCAGAAATTAATTTTGGTGAGAGAAGGCTTTAACACAACAAATGATTTTATGGAGAAGG
Source organism: Camelus bactrianus (assembly GCF_048773025.1). Classification (NCBI taxonomy): domain Eukaryota; kingdom Metazoa; phylum Chordata; class Mammalia; order Artiodactyla; family Camelidae; genus Camelus; species Camelus bactrianus. The sequence continues at coordinate 10,254,270 of NC_133573.1, forward strand.
GAGAAGTGTCTTTTTTTTCCTTTTGTTTAAAAAATAATTGTTTATTGAAGCGTAGCTGATTTACAATGTTGTGTTGGTTTCAGGTTTACAGCATTGTGATTTAGTTATACATACATATTCTTTTTCATTATAGACTACTACAAAAAATTGAAAATAATTCCCTGTGCCATCTGGTAGATCCATGTTGCCTGTCTATTTTATATATAGTAATTTTGTTATCTGTTAATCCCAGAATCTTAATTTATCTCTTCCCCAATCCCTTTCCCCTTTGGTCACCATAGTTTGTTTTTGATGTCTGTGAGTCTGTCTCTGTTCTGTAATAAGTTCATTTGTATCATTTTTTAAGATTCCATGTATAAGTGATATCATATGATATTTGTCTTTCTCCTTCTGATTTACTTCACTTAGTATGATAATCTCTAGGTCCATCCATGTTGCTGCAAATGGCATGATTTCATTCTTTTTATGGCTGAGTAGTATTCCATTGTATAAATATACCACATCTTCTTTATCCAGTCATCTGTCAATGGACACTTAGGTTGATTCCATGTCTTGGCTGTTGTAAATAGTGCTGCTGTGAACATTGGGGTGTATGTTTCTTTTCAAATTGGAGTTCCTCCAGATATATGCTCAGGAGTAGGATTGCTGGATCATATGGTAACTCTATTTTTATTTTTAATTTTTTAGTTTGTTTTTAGTTTTAGCTTTAGAAGTGTCTTTGCTTTAGATTCTTATTTTGGAAAGAAAGGAAAAAAAAACCCTTAAATTGTAAATTAAGTTACTATTCTAGCCTGTGGTTTAATTTGTTGAATGAAGCCAAGATCCCAGATTAAAAGGAAAGCTATTTAAAATACAAATGTAAAAGATGAGCTCAGAGCTGAACTCTCTAAAAAAAGACAAAACCTTTCACAACAAAAGCATCCCAGTTTAGAGCTATTCTTCCCAAGAGAGGGAAAGAAGAATGAAGCAATAAACAGAACAGAGAGAAACGGGAGGAGGAAGTCAGAGCATTCTGTTTTCCACTGGCAGGTAGCTGGTCTGGGTCTCACGCTTCAGTTGAACCCACTTATCTGGTTTCAGTTGAAATAAGAACACGCTTATTCTGAATGTTTAAGTGAGATAGAATAATAATTCTTTCCTTGGGTGTTTGACATAGTCTAAAGCTAGTGACTAGGGATTCAGGAATGTCTGTCTCAATCATCCACCCATGGTTTGCCTTAGACTGTGGTCTCGGGTGGGACCGATAGCTCTGGTCACACACACTGATGCCCCCAGGGTAAGGAGGGGAGAACACAGAAATATTAACATGCCGTCTGAGAAACAACCCGGAAGCCAGCAGCTGACACTGTTTAGTCTCATCGACTTACGGGGACTGCAGAGTTTGAAAAGTAAACTATGCACGTGGGTAAGGGCTTGCGGGAGGAAAATGCTGGCCGGTGTCACAAGCAGACAGCTGGTGGCGATGTCTACGATCCCAGCTGCCACGCGTTTGTGGCTGAGAAGTGCGGAGGACTCACGGGGACCCGCAGTTCAGCGTTCCCGAGTCTGGTGGCAAACCCAAGCAGGGCATGAAAACCGATTTTTATAGCGTCAAAGGTACTGGCAGTATATAAAGTTTTATAATCTGATTTCTACAGCGTGGTCCTCGCTGTGTAAACGCTCATCCTGCTGAGAGTGCAGAAGGGAAGACAGCGAACGAGAGGGCCGGTCTAGACCTGCTCAGGACCCAGGGTGAAGACGTTTGTATCGGTAATTACTTAGGCCCTAAGCCTGGAAAATTCAATATCGAAACCGTGGCTGGTTCTAAGGGGATAACTCAGGGCGCTAGGGAGGTGGACGCAGGGATTGCCTGGCCTCCAACGCTTCCGTGCTGGGGCACCTCGGGACGTTTTCCTGTGAAATCAAAGGATGGACAGATTTGGGTCAGCCGTCCCTTCCCTTACAGCGAACAGTCTGCAACATGAAGGCAGTAATCTGCCCTTTTGGGCTCTAAAAGCCGATTGAGTAAACGCAACTGAAATAAAATGTCATCTTCACTAGTGACCACCCCCAAAAGGATGGATCTGCTGCCGTAAATAAATAAATGAGGTCTTCATTCCGACTCTGTACTTGAGGCCCACTCAGCATGAGCGCAGGGCTTTTTTCATTTATTTTATCCATAATTATTCAACATCACCCAGAGGGGCAGTGAATGATTCCTACCGCAATTTCATGGTCCTGACTTCAAAGAAGTCATGTTACTTTCTGAGATTCACCCAACAAGGTGAATGACAAAATCACAGAACTGCGTATTTCTAGCTCTCTGCTTGGCAGGGGCCCCCACTGGGTGAACCTGTGGCAGGGATGAGCCCTTCCCTGTGGACCCTGGGGCCTGGCCTGGGGCCCTAGCTTCACCCTCCCCCAGCCCAGTGGCATTAGACTGACTTCCAGCGAGGCCTCCTTTGGACTTGGACGTCTGCCCCCTTTAACACCAGATGCCCATCATTTCTGTTCTGAAGTTCTTTAACTTTGGCCATGAAACATTTTCACTGCGACCGTGAGAACCGTGCTCTTATGAAACACTGATATGCCAAAGAACACAACTGCAAGCCACCCAAGCATCGCAGAGGCCAGCCTGCAAGCAGACTCCCACAGCTGCTCACGTGGAGTTATTAGAGAGGGACTGATGCACAGCGGAGCGTCAGATGGGCTGCTTCTACGAAATCAATATCCGTACATAATTTACACAGGAAGATGTACTACAAAGTTTGTCATGAATAACAGGGATTACTCCCTTCCCCTCACCTCTTTCCTCTGGCTGAGTCCTTCCTATTGCCCGGGGGCAACAGCTTCAGATTTGTAGATGATTCTTCCATACTTGCTTCCGTTTCTCTAAATACTATGATTAAATTCAGACCTGATGTATCAATTCCCTATAAAACGGGGGGGGGGGATTAACTCTCTTATACCAAGAAACACACAGACACACGAATCTCTTTCAGCTCCCCGCCACCCTCCCATGGTGTTACGTAACAGCTTTGTCTCTATGTACAATTATTATTCCCAGCTGAACTATACAGTGCGCTGTGACACGTCCTTCTCCATGTAATTGCTTTCCAGTTAATAACAGCCTTAGTTTGGTTTTTGTGTTTGGTTTTCACTAAATCGTTCTTTAATAGAGATGGGGCACCCTAATACGGCCACAGACATCAAGAATACTCACCCTTCTAAAAAATCATACAAATGAACATATTTACAAATGAGAAAGAGAGTCACAAACATAGAAAACAAACTTATGGTTACCAAAGGGGAAAGCAAGGGGAGGGATAAATTCAGAGTTTGGGATTAACAGATGCACAACACTGTATATAAAATAGATAAGCAACAAGGACCTTCTGTACAGCACAGGGAACTATATTCACTATCTTTCAATAACATATAGTGGAAAAGAGTCCGAAAAAGAATAGATATATATGTGTACACGTGTATAACTGAATCACCATGCTGTACACCTGAAACTAACACAGCATTGTAAGTCAACTATACTTCAATTTTTAAAAATTAAATTTTGAAAAAGAATATTAACTCTTTTTGGATTCATGTCTCCTGGAACCTTCTGTCTCCTGCTCTGATCTGATCTGGGTTCACTGTGCACAGCTGCAGTTTTATACCTTCTCTTGACCATCAATCTGGGAGCTTCATTTTTTTCCCTCTTGTGCACCTGATGCACAGTTTCCTGATTCCCTTTCTCTTTACTCCTTTGTCTTACTAGAACTATCTTCAGGTAACTTCCACAGAAAAGAAACAGGGAAGGTCATTGTTTTGAGACATTAATCTGTCTTTAAAAATCCTCACTGTCATTTGCTAGTTTGACTTGATCAAGAATTTCAGGTCAGATAACATTTCCTTTACCATTTGAAAGGCATTGTCATATTGTTTTTCCAGCTTCCACCGTTTTTACAAAGAAGTCTGGTGCCGTTCTAAAACTCAATCCCAGAGATTTCAGGTAAGTCTCTCTCCAGTTCCCTCTCTACTTTTCATCCCTCGGAAATTTCACTGATGCTTCTCGCCCACTTCATGCCCTCCCTCAGTCTGTCTGTCCTTTGGTCTTCAACCTTTTAAAATTATTTACTGTCAGCTTTGAAGCACTTGTCAGGGAATACAGCCAACCATGCATGCTCAGCCCACCTCAGCATTGAATAATGGTCAATATTTTACTATTTTTATCATTACTAATGCATAATAACATTATTAGTTAACATTACAAACTACTACTATATACAAAATAGATAACTAGGTTCTACTGTAGAGCACAGGGAACTATATCCAATAGCTTGTAATAACCTATAATGAAAAAGAACCTGGAAAGGAATTTATATACATGCATAACTGAATCACTATGCTGTGCACCTGAAACTGACACAGTATTATAAACCAACTATACTTCAATAAAAAAAAATTACTATTACAATAACCATTGCACATGCCCTCTGGCCACTGTATTTAAAAAATAAGTGTTGTCGGTGAAAAGTTAGAACTTGGAATATTTTGTGTGTCTCACCCTGGCTCTGAACAGCCCAGTGGTAGAAAATTCTTTCTCTTCCCTCCCAGCTAAAGTGCACCTTTTCAGTGGCTTTCCCAAAACTTCCTGGGTTCCTTTCCTCCAGTCCCTGACTACATTTTGACCTCCCAGTGACCCTCTGCCTCAGGCAAGTCTCTCTCACAAACCCATCTTAGAATTTCCAGCTTTCTTCACTTCTTACTGGTTCCAATTGCCCTGGTCAGCTTTCTCCTTGTCGGGTCATCAGCAGGTCTCAGTAATTCAGCTCACAGATTGCTGACCCTGCGAGGCATGACTGACCTTCCAATGGAGTCCCTTAATTGTAGCATGTGGTCCTGAGCTCCTCAGGGAGCAGGCTCCGTGCAGGGAGAAATAACAAAGGAGACAAGAACAAACAATGGCTTCTCAGAACATTGCCAACAATTCCGCACACAAGCAGTTGAGGAAGAATTCGTGGATCCAAACCCGAGGAATAGCCCAGAAGGTTCTCTGACCTGGGGATGTGGGGGAAGCGGGCAGCTTGGCCATATGGAGGCCCCCGGAGACCCCACATCTATCCCGAGGACACAAGTAGAGAAAAGTGAGGGTGGCTGCCCCACTTCCTTACCTGGACAAGCCAACATCCTTTCTTTGCCTGGAATATGAATTCTTGGCAATTCCCCCATTGGCTCAAATTTCTGAAGAAAGCATCAATTTCCATTCCTGCATCTTTCCCTCTTTCCCCCTCAATTTGGCAGAATCCTCCTGCAGAGAGAAGTGGAATTCTGGCTGCTGGTGAAAGCTCTGCTCTTCTGTATGTCTCCCTTGCCTTCGGGGCTCTCCAGCTGATTTATTTGTGCATATACTAGAGATATAAGTTCCCCCCCACCCAGAAGCCCCCATCATGCCCGGAAACTTCTGGTTTCTGCAGGAGCTTTCGGCGCTGGAGTGCAAGGGCCGAGAAAAAATGAAAGGGAATATCAGAGGGACAAGAGCCAAAGTCCAGCACCTCCGGGGACGTGAGCAAAAGGGGAGTTTCTGGGCAACTTTCTTTCCATCAAGAGACGTTACTACGGGACCAACACAGGAAAAAATACACGGCGAATCACACAAGTGTGTGAGTAAGGTTAAACAATGGAGCAGATTAAGTGAGGATACCGTCCTTGGCCAAACCCCTGTGATTGTTTACCACAAAAGAAACTCTGGAAAAAGCTCAATTCTAAATCCCTGGTGGATTTAACTCTGCGTTTCTGTGGCCCCTCCGCAAAGCAAACCTCCCAGGGCGCTGAGGAGCTGGCCAGTGACACAGCATATTTTGGTTTAATGGAAGATTGTTTATCTTGGCTGCTAAGATTTCACATGTCATCTCCGACCTTCTCTTGGGTCGAAAAACACTGAATTCACAGAAGAGATAAGAAAACCTGCCCTTCAGAATAAAATAAATACATTTGGAGGCCTCAGATACTTCATAGGAAGAGTGAAGACATGTATGGTCTTTAAATGTCCCCCCACCATCTGTTGCCTTCCCCAAACTTATGAAAACAGGCTTTGCTAAGACTGAGCGAGGGGAATTTATACCAGCCTCAGACCATTCAGGATATGACCCCATTTTTTTTTCTTAAAGCAGAATTTTTTGTGCAGTCACAACACTGAGTTTGAGTTTCCACCACCAATATCCACTTGTGTATAAAATAATAAAAATAACACAGGAGGCTTTCAAATAATTCTCTCATCGACATCTTTTTCTTGTAAATACAGGATCTCTGTAATTTCTGTAGGAAAAGTGAAATAATTTATGTAGGAGAATGTTTGAGCGGTTTAATCAATTGAGAGAACTATAGCCAATGGAACAAAATGGGAGAAAAAGCAACAATCTGGGGAAAGGTATTTAACTGATTAGCCCTCACTAAAAATAGCAACATGGCCATCCCGTAAGTGGTGACTTGAAAATAATCTTTTAAAGTTTGCACGGCGCGAGCGAGGATGCAGTTGCCCTGCTGTTTTCCTTGGCAAGCGCGAGCTCCTCTGTGGACACTGAATAAATCTGAACTTCGGGGCTGATCAGCTCTAGAACCAGACTGCTCGACGGTTCTCCTGAGAATTCAAACCTTCAGTGAAAAGATACGTGTAAAACTCATTCCTTGCTTGGATGCAAAGAAACACAGAGATTTCACCAGGTGTGAAAACACGCTGAGCTTCTGTAAAGGTGGTGTCAGACGTCACTGGTCTCCGGAGGGGATGGGACCTCCGACTCTTGGTGGCAGAAAAACTCAGCTCCTCCCCTTGCACTCAGAAGTGACCATCTCTACTTTGTTGACCTGGCTTCCTTGGGGCTTTCAACTAGGAGAACATTCCTTTTCCCTCTTTACTGTTTTCAAGTTTGATTCGGGTCAATAAACACTTGGAACTTTTTGGACAGCAAATAATAAGCTTAATCAGCCCCCTGATGAGTGAAAACACTCTCGGAGTCTCAGCTCTCCAGCGTTTGACATCTTCCTGTTCAAAACAAGCCTAGATGATGTCTAGGATCAAATACACTGGATGAGGGCGGAGGTGCCCAAAAGCTTACTCTTTTCAAAGAGAACTTAGCCCAGTTCACACTCATAAAAGTGGACCGCTTAGCACGTGGTTTCCTCACCTCAAATCTTCCCAGTTTTAGAAAAGTTTTCTTTAAGGCCAACATACACATATATTAAGAAATTTCTGCAGCAAAATGAGTTGCACATGGGATGCTAAGAAGCCAAAGAAGAGGCTATTTCCACTTGGCAGACAGCTGAAAAACACAGCCGTCACATCTGTGGAAGTTACTAACGTCTTTCGTGGGAGGAGGGCTGACAGAAATTGAAAGAATAGTTTCATAGAAATAAACAATCCGTCAGGAAAGCACGGTGGCCCTTCACAAGGACAGTGTCCCAGGCTCTCTTTAGTAAATTTCCTTAGCTCAAGTTAATATCCAAAGACAAAAGAATATGTGAACCATTCTATTTTGACCTATTGTTGCTAAGATGAAATCCGTAATTCCAGGGTTTGTGTCCTTATCTGTGTAAATGACTAAGTGGTCATGGCACCCTGTGTGATTTCTCACACAGGTCACTTACAGGAGATGATCACTTTTCCTGATTACTAGGGCATCTTTCCATGCACTGGAGTCAGTCATTTCAAGATGTGTTTTACCTCATTATTCATTGTTAACTGGTCGACGAGGACGTGCACACTGCAAATATGTTCCTCATTAAAGGGCTGCGTCTCCTTTTCCTGGCCGGGGTCTCTCAGCCCCTGGACGGGACTATAAGGGAAGATTTGGGTCATCCCGTCAAGTAGGGGGCATTGTTTCTGTCAATGTAGCCCCAAGGCTCTCCTGCCCAGAAGGCATCTTCTCTGTGGCACCTGACTTGTCTCGTCCTTGTCTGCTCTCCCTTTTCATTTCTGCTTAAAGCCTTGCAGACACCACTTCCTCCCGGTTCTGCCCCCTCTGGCTCTGATCCCCTGCCCTGCCCAGCCCCGCGGTCTTCTCTGCACATGAGGCTTCTGGGAACGTGCCAGACAGCGGTCACCTCCTAACTGCTGATGGCGAAAGTGTGTTGCCTTGAAGTAGTGGGTCATCACAACAAAGTGAACATCACCTCTGTGGCACCATGGAGGAAACCAAGGCATGACGCCAGTCCTTGTCAGATCCAACTACCAGGGGACATTGGAGGGAAACGCAAAGTGATACTGGGTTCTAGACAGAGTGAGGGCGCGCTGGTTTGCAAACAACACAGTGTCATGAGGTCTCCATCAAATAATAATATTTCCATTCAATAAATGTCAGCGTAGGCAATGTTATGTGTTACGGGAAAGGTGAGAGGAGCTGCGTAAAGAAGCACACAGCACTTGGACAGACATAACACGAGGTAATTATATCGCGGAGCGGAACTGGCGTTAATGCACTATAGCAAACACTCACAAAACCCAAGAATATTTTTTCAAGTACCAAGAGGACTTGTTCTGCTCAGTAAGTCGTGTAATCAGAATGGACCTATGGCATTCTTCCAAAATAGTGGTATTTCTGCATCTGAGAATCCAGGCACCCGGCTGTCAAGATCAGCCCATTTCACAGGCTGTTCAGTCCTTTGAGTCTCTGAGAACAATGTTTCAGCACATCAGCTACTGTACACAGATTTGTTAGGGGTTTTTTTTTTCCCTCCTGAAGCTAGCAGCATGATACAGCCTTGAAGTTATAGACAATGGTTATTTCTCCGAGCACTCGATTATTTTTCTCATTTCTTGAGAATCTGGGTGTTAGTGGAAGATAAGTGTGTGCACTTGTCCAAAAAACTGTCAGGGGCAGAGAGAAATGGGGAACTGTAATAATGTTAACGATTGATATTCATACTGCATCCTCAGTAGAAAGAACTAAGGATGGTTTTAGAACTATTTCATGGCACTAGAGTGGATGGAAAATATTGATGGTATTCATGTGATAGATTTTTTTAGTTTGATCAATAGAATTTTCTGTACTCTACCAATAAGGAGTATTATTAAGATGTCAACTCTTAAATCTGAGTCCTCTTTTCACGAATGGTCAGTGCTTTCCAAACCTCCATAGTGAATATCTCATCTGAAATGATTTTCACTGAAGTTCCCTTGGCTACAGGACTAGGCAGAATTCATAATTTGAAGAATTATGGATTTTCATTTTGAAAGAAAATACTTTGTGGGAGGGAAGGTATAGCTCAGTGGTAGAGAGTGTGCTCAGCATGCATGAGGTCCTGGGTTCAATCCCCAGTACCTCCATTAAAAATAAATAAATAAATAAACCCAGTTACATCCCCCACAAAAAATTTTTTTTTAAAAAAGAAAATACTTTTGCCACAGGAGTGATGGTGGAGGATAGTGGCAGACAGAAAGGTGTGAGCTGGGAGATGGGGGTTGTACAGGGAAACCATCACATGCAACATTTCACTTTGACCAAGCAATCAAAAAACAGACATCCCAATTCTGTCAGTGGAGTCCAGAAATGTCTGAGTTACTTCTTGCCTGTTCTCAAGCCAGCTATCCAGGACCAGGTAAAATGAGTTCCAGCTAACAGAATTCATAAATCATTTGTAAAAGCCCTGGGCATCTTTCAACTTTGGCATCCTTTTGCGTGGTCCTCAAACAAATTGGCAGCTGAGGCATTTAAAATTCCTCTCAGCCCCTGTCCTTCTCCCACTGCCACAAACCCTCCAAGGAGGAGACGGGTCGCAAGGATTCTGCCTTCCTGGTCCATCAGGTGGTCTCCCCGCAGGCAGTGGGGAGCAGAGGCAGTGCTGGCTTATGAGAGAGGGGTTAGCAAAGGTGGAAATACCCCTCCACCCAGTCCTCAGGTACAGAGCTAGTCTCGTGAGGGATTCAAAAATAAATCCTACCCTCGCAAGGATGAAACTATGACAGTCCCCATCTGTTGCCACCGTTGGAGATGGCCGGGCCAAAGGACCTTTGCTCTAGGCGCCCTGGGCTATTTGCAACCCTCCTACTGCCCACTCTTCACTGCTCAGGGGAAGGGACAGGGCGAAGGTGTGAGTTATTTAGTTTGTCTCGGTCCCACGCTTTTCTCTTCCCTTCCCCCTCACTGGCCATTTCAGACACACCGTCCTCTGGCTCACAGCTCCCTCCTGCCGCTCAGGAAAGGGTCTGAGGTCAGTCCCTGGACAAGAAATGCCACCTCAAGAAATGGGGTATGGATGGTATTAAAGAAACTGAAGGGGAGGGGGAGGGGCAGGGAGGATCAGCCTTGGCCAGTTTCAAGCATCTTTCCCTTAGGTTTGTCCATTGTTTCCCTAAATACTCAGACATTTTCCCCAAAGGAGCACCATTTAGAATACCCATCAATTCTCTAAAATTCACAAGTGAATACACAACTGCTATAGAAAATTTGTGTCCCTCCAAAATGCATGTGTTAAAACCTAACCCCGGCCTCTGGGAGGTGATCAGGTCCTGAGGGTGGAGCCCTCTTGGAGGGCATTAGTGGGTGTGTTGCAGGCGGGAGGCCTGGCAGGTTCAGGGATCCGGGCAGACCGGAGAAGATCACGAAGCCGTGGGTACCTCTGACGGGCCCTCATTGCGGGCAGGAGTACAGGGGTCTTCCATGGGCAGAAAGCCCCTCGGCCCTACATAGCAAGGCCAGCAGCTCGGCATCCAGCCGCTCCGCGCGCCACGTGGCTGACCGGTGCGCGTGCGCAGCGCACGTCCTTGTACCCACACAGCGCTACTGCTCATGCGGGATCACAGGCACCTGCCGCCCGAGCCTGCCTGACTCCGTTCTCCCTACGGCACTCTCATGAAAGTGGCCTCAGGGAGTCCCCTCTCCCCTTTCACAAAAGAGGACACCCGGCAAAGGCAGCCCTCCCTGAGCGGGGAGTGGGCTCCCACCACGGAATCTGCCAGCATCTGATCGTGGACTTTTTACCCTCCAGAGCTGTGACACAAAAATGTCTGCTGTTTAGAAACTACCCAGTCGACGATATTTTGGTGTAACAGCCCAAACAGACTAAGACAACGGCCCTAGAACAGCAAGCCTGTCTCTTTGTCATCCTCTATTCATGAATATAAGGAGCACAGCTCCTGTGGTTCCAGCTTCCAGGGAGAGGTGTCAGGTCAAAGCCGATTGGTTGGGAGTCACCTGGAAGCACTTTCTTGTCCTCAGGCTGGATGGGAAGATTGTATTGAAACAGAGTCAAGCATGTTTCAAAGTTTGCAAGGAAAGGTAAATAGGATCGGCTACTAAGCTGCTCTGTGAATCCACCAAGACAGCAGCTTTAACTGTACGTGGCGGGTGGGCTAATGACGGTCAGAGACAGCCAGCTCTGGCGTTGCAACGAACAATGTGTTTTTTTCTAGCAAACATAGCATACAGGTGACATCCTTATGCAATCCAATTGTTTCCTCCAGGGTTTGGAAAGATATTTAAGCCCAATGAGTTCAAGATAAAGGGGAAAGGGGCAGGGGATGAGGATCTGTGCGTGACTGTGCAGAGTGAGTCTTGAGCAGGAAGTGGAGTTCAAAAGAGGTGGAATGATGGTTCACAAAAGACAGCGATAAGTGGGAGGGGCAATTAATTGGATCAGTCTGTTACGGCGCAAAACAATCTGATAGGAAGACGACGTAATATCCTGACTGCCGACTTAGGGTCCCAAGTCTTCCATATGACGAATAATTAAAGCCAGCTCTTGGGAAATGGAGCCTGTAATTTGTATATTCGAAAGGGGGAATGCAGTTAGCCCTTTGACCTTACCCCAGACTTTCTCCGGGAGGTGGGGTAAATTCTTTAAGATCCTAAAAAACATGTTTGGAAGCATTCTCTAGAACTGTGATGAATTTGAGGTCCTAATGAAAAGGACCAGGAAATAATCTTCACTTCCCTACATGCAGTCACATCCTCCACAAACCCCAAAGCTTGCCTTTGAAAACTCAGCTGCTAGCCTTAGTTAATGTCAGGGCATCTGACCATGTCACTGGTTTTTCTAGTTCTTCCTCCAGGTATGTTTTTGGGCACCCATGTACACACACACAAGAGCCACCAGGAGTGGGCAACCAGTCCCACTACAAACAGATCCACATGGATGCCAGAGGTAGGATGCCCCCAGTCCCTGTCAAAAGACCCACTAGCAGTCACGCTGACCGTGGATGATGATTTGATGGTCTCACGCAATTTTTAAACTGGATGAGGCCCCATCTCCCCTTCTGTGAAAGTTATTCAAGTTTTATTGAGGTGGGAAGCCCCATAAAAAAAAGACCAGCAGGAACCCCAAGCAAGGCCACTACTCTCCTGCCAGCCCCATCCATTTCCCAGGCCTAGCAGCTTTATCTCACTTTTTGTCTCTGAAATGGTTCACTTCTAGGAAAGTGGAACTTACCCCTAAAATTCTATTGGTTCCCTGAGCTCACTCTTGACTGGTCCCTTTGTAGTGCTTCATTTGCATGGAGCTCACTCTTGATTGGTTATTTCTTTCACTCCTGATCGGTCCATTTCTACAAAACTTGTTCCTAATCAGTCACCTTTGTTATACTTTATTTGCATGTGATTTTGAAAGTGTAAACTGGCAGCCTATAAAAGCCTGTTTAAACCTACAGACGGGGTCCAGAACTAGGAGTGCTAACTGTTCTGGGCCCACTGGTGCAATAAGTCTGACTTCTCCAACTCCCCCAGTGCTGCTTGGTCTCTTGCCTGGATCCAGGTTGCTGTCCCACTGAGCTGTCCCACGCTTTTCTACAACATGATGACTAAGAACAAAATAGGCGAGAAAAGCCACTGAAGTATATGGTATTGTAGAGTAAGAAATGGAAAGACAAAAGTGTTTTGTTTTTTTTTGGAAGGGAGAGTAATGTCTGCTTCCAGAAATAGTCAAGGGTTCTTCTCTTGCCTCAATAGAGAGAAGAGAAGCTTAAAGTGGCCCTGGTATTAAGGAGAAACAATGGAGGATGCTTTGCACTTTTGGTGGGGCAGGGGAATACGCCAGCGGGGAGGCTGGGAGGAGACACCTGAAGGGGATCGCCAGGGAGTCTGAATGAGGGTTTCACACTGAGGACAGCTCAGAGCAAGGCACTGGTAGAATCCAACAGCAAAGGCATGAAGAGCCCAGAGAGCCGAAGGTGGTCTCGAGTCAGGCTGAGCATCCACAGAATCATTGGGTACTACTTATGGGGCGGTGGGGGCAGTGGGGGCGGGGCGGGGTCTCAACCCCCGGAGGCTCTGATCTAGCAGGTCTGGGATGGGGCCAGTACACCTGCATGTCTGACAGACTCCCAGGTACACCGACACTGCAGGCCCTGTTGATGGATGCATTTCTGCAGGAGAGCTTGGGTACCGCGCTGCCAGCGGGGGCTATCGCGGGAAACCCGGCGTCCACGTTTCTCTAGTGAGTGGTGCGCCGGTGTGTTCTGTTAGGCCTCTTAGCAGAGGATGATGTGAACTTACTTGCGGCTGAGATGCATCAGAGTGTCCAGCGGGGCCCAAGTCCCCAGGAAGCAGGGAGAGGACTCATTGCTAAGTGTTTCTTTCCAACAGCCATTTCTACCCCAGGGGTGGCGCATGGAAGAGTTTGGTTCAGATATTCCAGACAGTTTTTGAGCCCTTCTCTACACCAGCGGGAAGCCACAGAGCTCTGTGACTCCACTTCTTGGCATTCTCGGTCTTCATGACATCCAGATGCTCAACGGGCACACGAAAAGATGCTCAGTATCACTAATTATCAGAAAAATGCAAATGAAAACTACAGGGAGGTATCATCTCACACCAGTCAGAATGGCCATGATAAAAAAAGTCCACAAATGACAAATGCTGGAGAGGCTGTGGAGGAAAGGGAACCCTCCTACACTGCTGGTGGGAATGCAGTTTGGTGCAGCCACTGTGGAAAACAGTATGGAGATTCCTCAAAAGGCTAGGAATAGACTTACCGTATGACCCAGGAGTCCCGCTCCCAGGCATATATCTAGAGAAACCCCTAATTTGAAAAGATACATGCACCCCAGTGTTCACAACACTATTTACAATAGCCAAGACACAGAAGAAAAAAAAAAGCCTGTGTTCATTAACAGATGACTAAATAAAGAAGATGTGGTATATATACACAATAGAATATTACTGAGCGATAAAAAAGAATGAAATAATGCCATTTGCAGCAACATGGATGGACCTAGAGATTATCACGTTGAGTGAAGTAAGTCAGACAGAGAAGGACAAATATAAAACAATATCATTTATATGTGGAATCTTAAAAAAAAAAAAAAGGATAGAAATTCTATTTACAAACCAAAGTCAGATTCATGGACACAGAAAACAAACTATGGTTACTAAAGTGGAAAGGGAGGAGGGATAAATTAGGCATTTAGGAACAACAGATACACGTTACTATTTATAAAATAGATTTTAAAAAAACAAGGACCTACTGTATAAAACAGGGAACTATATTCAACTTCTTATAATAACATATAATGGAAAAGAATCTAAAAATATATGTATGTATGTATATGTGTAACTGAATCACTTTGCTGTACACCTGAAACTAACATTGTAAATCAACTACACTTCAGTAATAAATTTTTTTAAAAAGACAACTCAAGATATCTCTGCATATTATACTGGGATTTGTTTCTCCCCTTCTTCTTGAGCAATGGTTTATAGCTAGCCCTATTTAAAGTCCTTGGAGACGTCTGAACACCTGTTCAGAGAGCCGAGAATCACATTAGCTCCAGAGAGCCAAGAATCACGTGATATTATGCAACACACTGACTGTGTTGAATGTGATTTGGTGAGGACCAGCCCAGTGCTCTCCAAGGGAAATTATGGTAACACACACGATACTTAGAACTGAAAAAGTCTGTGACTCCCAGACAGGTATCTTTGGTTTGACCCCCTAGAAATTGTGTCCCCAGGTGATCTGGGGGAGACAGGCACTTTAAGCTGTTGGTGCAAAATCCTCACTTGCGCGGTTAAACCATTTCACCACTTGTTCACTAACTTTAAAACATCAAAGAGGATTTGTGAATCTGGAAAACATTTGTGAAAAATTTAAATGGGGTGTCACTTTGGCAGTGTAAGTGGCATGAGCTGTTTGATTTTCAACTATTTACAGATGTATCTGACTCTAGGATTAATGCATGTATTTTGCAGGAGAAATCGTGTAGGCAAAGTTCTGACCAAAATTGCCTGAAAAAGGAAAATTAGTTTAAATCTGCATAAAGCAGAACTATTATCCTGGATGTGGTGTCTGTCCCTTTGTGTATATGAGAAGAGAGAAACATCTTTTTTTTTTCTCAAGTTTGTATTGTTGTATGGCTCTTGATATCAGAAATTCTGCATCAGAAAGTTTAAGAACTTAATGTTCTGTCCTCATTTTTGTTTGGAATTCCTGAGTTCCAAAGTTGCCAAATCATTTCTTTCCTGGTTCATATTTATGTTTGAGAACTTTCTTTAAATAATTATTTGGAAACTGGTCACATAAGACAATGCCAAAAGACAGTATGAATTGAGGACATGTCTGGCCCTCTACAAGTCGAAGTTTTCTCAAATCTTGTTTTTCGACTCCAGATTCCAGTAAATGAATGATGCTATGACTCACAGCTTCAATCCTTGGGGAAAAAAAAAAAAGGGAGAATGTTCAAGTCTTAGCCTAGAATATATTTGAAAGATTAAGTGTTTTCTGTAACTCACATTTTAGTTATTATTTATGTCAGTTCTTTCTCCTAAAATGATTTGATGTGACTTACATAAGTACACACAATACTTTAAAAAGCAACCCAAGAAAATGAGGAAAAAGGAAAAATAATTTCTCTAAGTATACTTCACTAGAAATCTGCTGTATATTGGAATCTACACTTTTTAGCAGCCGACCCAGAGAAGGAAACACTCTTTTTGAAACTATTAGGGGAAAAAAAATCAATTGCTCAAGAGAAGCATAACTGATCCTGGTGCAAACACCCGAGGGAAAATGTTTAATCTGGTCGATCTGGATGGAGAGAATTCTCTGTATTCGCAGCGGCTCTCCTACATGACGCAGTAACAGCTTTTAAAAGACTTGAGCTCCATACATCCCTGAACATGTGCCAGCCCCAGAGGAGAGCTCAATCAGAGAATGTCATGAGGCAGCCCAGAGAATTCCAGAGCATTCCAGAGACTCAGCTGCACCCTCACCCGGCTTCATCCAAGATAATGTGGTCTACCTAGAAAGATGGATGGACTGCACATCCTTACACAACTGTCCCCAGATATTATCTTGAAAACAAGCCTTTGTGGAAAAAAAACACATACACACTAATGTTCACAGCAGCTCTATTTGCAATAGCCAAGACATGGAAACAACCTAAATGTCCACTGACAGATGACTGGATTAAGTTGTGGTATATTTATACAATGGAATACTACTCAGCCAGAAAAAGAATGAAATAATGCCATTTGCAGCAACATGGATGGACCTGGTGACTGTCATACTAAGTGAAGTAAGCCAGACAGAGGAAGACTGTATGATATCACTTATATGTGGAATCTTAAAAAAATGATACAAATGAACATATTTATGAAACAGAAGGAGACTCACAAGCATAGAAAACAACCTTATGGTTACCAAAGGGGAAAGAAGAGAGAGGGATAAATTAGGAATTTAGGATTAACACATACTCACTACTGTATATAGAATAGACAAACAACAAGGACCTCCTGTATAGCACAGGGGACCAGATTCAATATCTTATAATTATCTTATAATGGAAAAAAATCTGAAAAAGAATATAGATGTATGTGTATAACTGAGCCACTATGCTGTACACCTGAAACTAACACCACCCTGCAAGCCAGCTGCACTTTAGTAAAAAATAACTGCAGTCCTCGTCATGGCACCCTGAGGCCTCAGCCCTCTTCCCGGCCTTCTCTGTCTTCTCTCTGCCCCTGCCCTACGCCAGGTCCTCACTGCATCCTACCTGGAATTACTGAACTTTAATCTCCAGTCTGGATGCTTCAGGAAGAGTTGAAATAGTTTAGATCCCATTAAGTGTTAGATCTTTAAAGCACAGCTCTGATTCCACAAGTCCCATTGTCTTTATGTACGAGAATAAGCTGCATCACCTTTGGATCTAAACCTGCCTTTCCAAGCATCCTTATCCCGTACCATTTCTGCCACTTGCAGAATGGAAAGGTCCATCCTTTTGCCAGCTCTCACACTGCTTCCTCCTTTGGGAATACTTCTCTGACCGAAGTGAGGCCCAGATCCCACCCAGCGTTCCAAGCCTGTCAGCTGTGTACCCCGCATATCCGTTAGAACAGTGTCTTTCCCAAGGCTGGAGTTCAATTAATATTGAGCAGATAAGTGAATGCATAAATGTTCATCTCAGAATTTTCTCTGGCCTGCATTATGCAGAAAAATAAGAATTTTTCCAATATTTTTAATTTATTTAACACAGTCCTTGGGGAGGGAAGGAGGAACAGTCTGGGGCCTGCTTTGGCATTCCTTAAAAACCAAAAAGAGACCCTTCACAGGGAGCGGAAACCTTTCAACTGAGCTGCACGTCGTATCCTCTCAAGGAGACTTTGTTTCACACCATGAACCAGAGCACCCGGGAGGGGCCAGCCCCGTCATGACCCGGGGAAACCCACAGGACGGGGAACGGCTGGAGGCCTTGAGACAGAAAAGCAATCGCTTGGTCAGGAAAGGAGCGTGGGGGTTACTATTCACCTGCCCACTATTACAGGTGTGTGACACCATGGGACACTGTGATTTATCAGAGGAAAATCGCCTGGTGATAGGAGTGGAACTAGACCTCATTAGGGTGAAGCAGTGTCTGCTATCCTTGAGTCAGACAGAGGCGAACGTGCAGTGGGTGCAGTCAGCACTAACTGCCAAGCCGCATTTGAGAAGCAGCAAACCAAGGGGCAACTGGCGGCGTTTCAGGAGGAAAACACCCACACGTGAAACAGAAGCAGGTTGAGTGTCAACCTTCAGTCTTGCACGCATTCCAGTACAACTTCGCATTTGATTTGCTTCCACGGTGAGATCATTCGGAACAAATCTATAAAAGAAACAAGGTGTGTGCACTTAACATGTTCTCGTCAGAGCCCTCCAGCAAAGGGCGATGGTGGGATTCAGGCAATTACCAAACTCTCATGGTCTTGAAGTAAGTGTGGGCTTGTTTCTAGGGCTGAAAAGACCAAAAGTGCTCAGGAAAGGGATGGAGGAGAAGAACCAGTGATGCTTGACTTGGAGAGGACCACTGTCACCAGCCTGGTCCTCAAAGACCCTTCTCCATCAGATGAAGGGAATGTCGATTACTCACCCTTGCTATCGGCCACCTCCCAAAATTGTGGGTGGTATGGAGGTGTCATTTACAGCTAGTGAGTCACACCATCGGCACGTGTGCACAGCCCTTGTTCACATGGATGGAAGGCGATCATCACGCTTGTCTCTCTCGCCACGTCAGGTTTGGTGGCAGTGTGGTCTAGTGTCACTTATTGATTAACAGAAGAAAACGTAGTGATCCTTCTTTTCTCCCCAACAAAAATAGCTTTATTCACGACCTCCCTACCAATTGTCCCAAGATATTACCCTCCACGGGACCATCTCCGGCCTTTTATCCCCAGCCTTTGGTGTCCCTCCCCACCCTTACCACGTTTCTAGAACAGACAAAGAGCAGCTCTGGGCAAAGGAAGGAGGGGCCTCACCTGTCCTGGGGACCCGGCCTGGAGGGGCCAGCTCACCGAAGGGGCGGGCTCCGCCGCACCTCCTGACTACAACACCTCTTCTTCCTGCTCCTCGTTGTTCGTTTTTTCCAACCTGGAAAATGGATTACTTTTGAAATAATGTGAGGCCATGTTTTCAAGAGCATGGACATGTTATGTGGTCTACTTCTTAATTGTAAACACTTCAACTTAGACATGCCTCTATGCGGTAACATTACAGTTTTTAAAGATACATTTCTTGTTTTGAGACTGTTTCTCTAGAACAGAATGTTTGTAAGAGGATAAACCTTTGGAGAGCGTCATCTGATTGGACGTGCTGCTCCTCCGCAGCCAACTGTGACAGCAGCCATAAAGGGCGCAGATCTGCGCCGTGAGAAAAGACAAAGTAAACAAAAAAGTGCAGTGTGTTCCTTGCAGAGATTTACTTTGAAACGTGACCCATAATAATGGCCAAAGTGGGAAATGCTTTCCCATAGTTTTTTTTAGAAACCTACTTCATCTGAACAAGTTGATTGAAAATGAAGGAACGACGGACTTTCCAGATTTTAATCTTACTTCTTAAAATAAATAAATTCTTTCAATAGGGCAAAGGGCCAACGTGGTGAAGGACCACGCAATGGCCCAGCAACGCAGGGTTTCAGTTCTGCCTCTGGGGGACGAGGACTCCAAGAGTCAGTTACTGAATCTTTCTGATACAGT
Organism: Camelus bactrianus; assembly: GCF_048773025.1. Taxonomy (NCBI): domain Eukaryota; kingdom Metazoa; phylum Chordata; class Mammalia; order Artiodactyla; family Camelidae; genus Camelus; species Camelus bactrianus. The sequence continues at coordinate 10,273,676 of NC_133573.1, forward strand.
TTTCCCCACCAGAAAGGTAACGTTCAACAACTGACTTCTCATCGTTTTTGTATTTCAGAAAAAAATCATCATTATCATCGGAAGAATAATAGGAAGGAAGCTTCTGTTGAAAACTTCTGAACTTGGTAAAATACTTAATTCAAATCACAGCATTTCCATTATTTCAAGAAATTTCTTTGGGGGACTCATCCTTCCAGTTTGACTCCCCTGGAAAATTTTTTCTAAGGAGCATTGCAATAAGCAACAGAGTTAAGAAATGTTTTTCTTCACCTAGAGACAAAATAAACATGGCAAATGTGACTACAGCAGGTGGAGAGGAAGGGGACCCTCGTGCTGGCCGGCTCCAGAACCCTCTGCTGACAACCCTCCAAGGTCATTTTGCCAGTTAAGGGGAGATGGCTGAGTTGACTCCAAAAATGATGCTGGGGTCAGCAAGCGCTGTAAAAAATCATCACCCTGTAATTTTTACCATGAGATAGGGACATTTCATTTCCTCTCTGTTTAACCTACAGCTGAGACTTCTTTGTTAATGAGTTTGGTGTTTGCGAAGGAGTTTTTGTATGTGATTTAGAAAGGAAAAAAAAATGTGAAAACCCCACAAATAGAAGAACCATCACTTCGACATGAATATAATTCTCTTTCCCACCCATTTCTCACAATCATGTACCCTTGATATACTTAATCTTTCGCAGTGGTTTCCATAGCAACTCCTCCTGGTAGTGGCAGCGCTGAAGGCTACTGGAGTCTTGAAACTCAGCCCTGCCCTGGGCAGATTTCACTCTCTTTCTCTGCTTTCACTTATTTGTTTATATTAAACCCTGGGTATTTTAGAACTCTCCTTGCATGGGTCATCAAAATCCTGCCGGAGATGAGAACATGAGATCCTTTTAAGGACAAGAGATGTGTTATTTTTGTTTTGTTTCATTTGGGGGTTTCCAAGCAGAGGCTCTGATTCATTTAAATCTCCACTCTCCATCACCACTTACCAGTTCCTTAACAGCACTTAACAAACACGAGGAGGTGCTCCGTCATGGGAGCCAATCAAAGTTTGTCCCTAAAGACGGACAATCACCTCTGATCTGCCCTTAGTTCCCAGGTGACCAGGAAAACAAGATATTGAAAACCCCGGGTAAAAGTTCGTGGGTGGCACAGGCAGGGCTTGGAATGACAGCTCTGGGACCATGTAACGTGCACAGGTTCAGGTGCTGGGACACACTTCTCATTTCCTTCCTGCAGTTTGCTTCTCTGCCCCCAGAGAATACCAGCTCTGAGGAGTGGGCTTGGAGACTAGAAAATCAAATATTATTATTAATCATGGTAATTACTTTTCTTGGCCCAACTGTGGAGCTGGGAAGCAAATCAAATTCTCTTGAGTGCAGCCATAACTACAACACTGCTGGGCCGGGATTACCTCATCCTTAGTCATCTTAAACTAGAAAGACGAAGACTGCAGAAAAAACTTTCCCAGAGCATAATTGAGTTTGCTTATTTACATACATTCAACTCGTAAATGGCACAGTTTTAAGCATTTCTTCCTAAAGATGGAGAAAATCTTGTCTCTAACTCCCAAATGTCCAAAAAAATTCAATATGAATGAAATTCGTTTAAAAGTTACTTACATACATTGGTATGAAAATACACTTCTGCTTACTAGTTGGGGGAGATTAAAGTTTCAGAGTCAATGATCCTTAAATGCCTTGGTTGAAATTATAACAGTGATATTTCTAATAACTTAGCGGCACATTCTCTTTTGAAATAAATTTACCTCTAGGGTCCCCATCGTGGACAGACTCTACAGGGCGGCACTGACGTTGAAAAAGTCATAGATTTGTGTATTTATTATGACCACTCTCCAGCAAATGAAATTAAAGCCTTCTGATCTTCCAGGAACCCAAAACAGCGTATTGTGACGATCTTCTGAGAGTAGAAAGCAAAGTACCCTCGGGAAAGTGTGCCTTTTTCTAATTTGCCCAGAAGCAAATACTAAACTAAATATATGAAATGCGGTCCATTTAAAGCCATCCATATGGTCTATAGAAGACACCAAAATATTCTGATTGAGATTTGTGGTCAGATGAAATTATTGGATATTTTGTGCTGCACTCAACCACGATTAAAAAGATTGCTTGAATTTTTTCAGTGAGTGGACTTCCCCATCAGGAAGTCAGACTTGAGACCCCATGAACACAACATTTTGACCATTTGTTAAAATGTCGCTGTGACTTAGCTTTACGGGTGGCAGGAAACCAAGGATCTTTCATTTTCATGAGCTACGCTGCATTCTCGTATGATCCAGGGACATCACTTTACCCCGTGCAGGCTAGTTTCTTCACCTAAAAAATGTTAGTGAAGAATCTCTGAGGTCCTTTGATTGTATATCTTATCAGATTATGAATCTGATCCACGGAGGCTTTCAGGAACGCACGAGTGCATTGTAGTCAAAGAGGCACGGCCTTAAAGCAAGTTAGTACCTTGTAGGTCAGATGACCACGTACGAGGCATTCAAACAGGTCACCTTCTCTATCCTTTCTGAAAAGCATATATTGGGGTAGAAATGGCATATGGTAAACGGCATGTAATTAAAGTGTACAATTGGATAAGGTTTGATTTATGTTCGTACCCATCATCACCGCAATCAGGATAATGACCGTTTCCATCACCCTAATTTCTCGTGTTCCTTTGAAACCCCCCTCCCTGCCCCCTCCCACCCCATTCCAATCCCCAGGGCACCCCTGATCTGCTTTATTCACTACAGATTAGTCTGTATTTTCTAGCATTTTATAGAAGTACAAATATATAGCATGAACTGGGTTTTGATCTGGCTTTTGAGATTCATTCATGTTCTTGCCAATATTGATCATCTCTTCCTTTTTTATTCAGTTGTTTGTTTATCCATTAACCCGTTGATGGACATCAGGGTTGTTTCCAGTTTAGGATTATTACAAATAAAGCTGCTAGAAACATTTGTGTATAAATCTTTATCTGGACAGGTGTTTTCATTTCTAGGAACAGAGTGGCTGGATCATATCGTAAGTGTAACTTCAAGCTCTTAAGAAACTGACAGACTGTTTCCACGGAGGTTCTATGCCTGTCTAGTCCCACCGGAAGAACGTGGGAGTTCCAGTTGCTCCACATCCTTGTCAACACTGGTGTCATCGGTCTTTTCAGTTTTGCACGTTCTAATTGGTGTGTTGTGACGTGTGACTGTGGTTTTAATTTGCATTTCCCTGGCTTCAGCATATTTCCATAAGTCTGTCTGCTATCCAGATATCTTCTTTGGTGAAATGTCTATTCAAATAATTTGCTCATTTTGTTTTGGTTTATTTACCTTCTTACTGCTGAGTCTTGAAACTTCTTTATGTAGCCTGAATACAAGTCCCTCAGCTAGTATGTGATTTGCAGATATTTTCTCCCCATCGGTGGCTGTCTTTTCACTTTCCTCACAGTGCTTTCAGAGAACAGACTTCTTAACTTGATGAAATCTAAGTTATCAAACTTCTTTCTGTTCTGGGTTGTACTTTTGCTGCTGAATGTAAGAAGTCTTTGCCTAACCAAACATCATGAAGATTTTCTCCTATGCGGATAGAAGTATTCTTCCAGAAGTTTTATAGTTTTATGGTTTATATTTAGGTCTATGATCCATTTAGAATGAATTTTTATACACAGCACAAGATGTGAACTGAACTTGTTTTGTGAGTATAATCATCCAGTTGTTCCAGGAAAATTAGTTGGAAAGTCTCTCTCTTTTTTTTCCCACTGAATTGCCTTTGCAGCTTTGTCAAAACTTCATCGACCATTTATGTGTGGCTTTGTTTATGCACATTCTTCAAGATTTGTCTACTTTTCCTCACAGATCTATCAGTTTTTGTTTCCTATATTTTGAAGTTCTGTTATCAGATTGGGTAACCCTTACGAAGGGTGTGTTCTGGGATGAATTGGCGTGGTTGTCATTATGAAATGGCCTTCTTTACCGCTGCTAATCTCCTTTGCCCTGCAAACTGTTTTATCTGATGCTAATATAGCTGCTGGAGTTTTCTTAGGATTGGTGTTAGCATGGTATATATTTTTCCGTACTCTTCCTTGTAACCTAGTTGTGCCTAGAAGTCAACTACAGGTAACCCGCACTCCTTGCAGACAGCATGTGGTGCCTCCGCTTTCCTCCCCCATCTGACAAGTTCTGCCTTCTGACTGGAGGGTGAAGCCATTGTGATTTAATGTTATTTTAGAGCTGCCTGGCTTATACCTACCTTCTCACTGCTTGTTTTTATTGGGCCCGCCTATTTCTTGTTAAATGGTTGGATTATATCTCTCTCCTCACTGTTTACTTGCGTTTGTCCTGTCTAGTTCTTGCTCCCTTTGTCCTTTTTCTCTGCTTTCTTTTGGATTCAGTATCTTAAAAATTTGCTTATTTAAGAGCTGCTCATTGACATCCCCTCTGCGGCAGGCATCGCTCTGGGCTCTGGGAATACAGCTGTGAGCAGAACAGGAAGACCCTTGCCTTCGGAGACTTCAGCTCTCCTCGGAGGGAGAACGAGGGGCCGGCCTGGCTGGAGCGGGGTGTGCAAGAAGGGGCCTGGAGGAAATGGAAGTGAGACATTCAGCCAAGGGTCGGATCCCATGAGGCCTTGTAGTTCGTGGTAGGGCATTTGGACTTTGGCTCAGTGTGATGGGAGGCCACAGACAGGTTTTGAGCATGAACGTAACGTGATCTGGCCTATATTTTAAAAGAATGACTCTGGCTGCCACTTGGCAAGGCTAGACTAGAAGCAGAAGTGCGGTTAGGAGGCCACTGCCGCCTTCCACGCGCTGGAGAGTGCTGCGCGGGGCACGAGGCAGCCACTCGGATGTGGAGTGGTGGGAGTCTGGCGGTGTTTTTAAAGTCGATTGGATTTAGGAAAGAGAAAACACAATCAGGGGTGATTTCCAGGCTTTCCTCTGAGCAATGGCATGAAAGCTGGTGCAATTTGCTGCTGAAGATTGGGCTGTGTTTTGTGCCGTGCTCCCTTTGGAACGTCTGTGAGCTACTCAGATGGAGAGATCGGTGAGGCTGTTCCACAGGAGCCTGGAAGATGAGGGGAAAGGTCATGCTGTGGAGGGAGATTTCAGAGTCACCACGGGGCTGTGTAAACTTTTAAGAAACTCTTAAGAAAACATCTCTGTTGCGATGGCCCAAACGAAGAAGAATTCCTTTTATTCTGAGACATACACGCTATGATTCTGGGCACCCCAAGTCCCACACCCAGTCTGTAGTGTATCCGTGAGGCTTCTTTTGATCCCATGCAACAGGAACTGACTCCGGATGGCTAAAGTAAAAAAAGGGAGAAATTAATTGAAAGGAATGTTTTAATGTGGCCACAGAACTGAAGGAATATTGAAAACCATGACCCAGGAAGGGCAGCATCCAAGGCCAGGCTCACTTCCAAGATAAGAGTGTGAGAAATTGCTATTAATAAAACTCGGGTCCAGTGGCACTGGGTCCCCCAACCTTAGTGATGCTCCAAAAAGCCAGGAGAAGAGCCGTCTATTCCACATCTGTTACAGAGAGGGACTGAAATACATCCTTGCTGGTAAAGTGTGGTCCTGGGATCAGCAGCTTGTTTGGAATCAGAATCTTAGGTCCCACCCCACACCCAGTGGGTCAGAATTTGCATTACAGTTAGATCACTAGGTGATCAAAATACGTGCTGATGATGGAGAAACACTGAGCTAAGTGAGCTTCCAGCCATAAAATTCTCTGATCGTTTGAACTGGGCAGATGACTTCATGAGGAGCTACGTCATGGAAGGTTCTTTTGGATTCCAGTTCAAATTAACTTTAGAATTCCCTGTTGACTGGCTGACAGTGGGCTTGAGTGCTTTATGAGTAGTTTCCTGTCAGTTGCTCTGAGTCTACACACATACGTACACAGCATGATAGCAACACTCTGTACGCCTGTGCGTGCATCTGCCTTTCTGTGCCCGTAAGACATGTCTACCTTTTGCTCATCTATTCACGTCTACATATTTCCGCTTCCAGTGCAGAAATCTCCCTTCTGCTTGAGCCCCTTTTTTCTCCTTCTGGGATCCCACTGATACAAACGTGTCTGGAATAAACAAGGGCCAGTGTGGGATGGGGGAGGGTTCGGCTCAGTGGTAGGGTCTGTGCCTAGCATGCAGGAGGTCCTGGGTTCAATCCCCGTATTGCCATCAAAAGTAAATAAATGAATAAATCTAATTACCCTTTCCCCAAAAAGTCTTTTAAAAAGTAAATGAATTTTTTTTAAAAAAAGAGTCAGTGTGGGGATGCCACTTAAGAGACTCTGTCTGGGTAAGACTAACAATGGAGAGACGTATCCAGAGGCATTTGGAGGGCAGAGTCAGCGGCAGTGGGGACTGGTGGGCTGTGCAGCAAGGATGGGGGGAGAAGGAGAGTCAGCGTGTGGCACTGGACGGTGGTGACCCTACTCACTAAGGCAGGGGATGTGAGGAGGACCTGATCTGGGGTAACATGAGTTTAATGTGGGATAGGTCTGGCTTGATTTGGATGAGCAGAGTGTTTATGGAGTGAGCAGTGACATTAAAAGGTAAGACAAGAAGAAACAGTGATAAAGAAAGTCATTTATAAAGACTAGAAGCAGAGGACAAGAGTCACAATGCTGCCTTTCTGTAGTAGTTTATGGATTGTTAATATTCTCCTTAGTAAGAGGCATTTATTTAAGACTTAGAAACAGAAGTCTCACTGACCAATACTGACTACTTAAACATGTCAATAAAAAACAAAAAGCTTCAACTTCTGATTTTAGGACTAGCAATGTGAAAGTTTCATATTAATGGAGTAGATATTTCATAATGAATTCCATAAAAGCTGTTACATTTTTACATATGTGTAAAGTCTTACTTTGCACCATCAGGCTTTCATGTTATAAGCTGTTAACATCCTATCAGAAAAACACTGACCCCAAGTGTAGACGGCCGACTGGTGTCCAGAGAGGTCAGAGCACTGAGTCAGACTGACAAATCAAGGTCCAGGGATTCACCTCAGCTTTCCAACAAGGTCGTGGGCTTGCTTGTAACACATCAAGGGGAAAAAAGGGGCTTCATGGTGTTAACTGAGAACTTCCAATAAGAAAAAATAATTACTTATAAGGAGTTCCATTATACAATATTCACTTCACTAATAATAATAATAAAAAAAAAAAAACTAACATTCCTGATTCTAAAATCAGAGGTTGAAACGGAACCACTTCTATTTTTTATTGACATGTTAAAAGCAGACAGAATTGTTTCAGGCTGAGTCTGAACGACCTGATTATGAGCCAACGTCAAATGTGTAGACAGTTTTCAGCAGTGAGAGCAAACACCTGCTGAACTTCCCGTCATGTTTAATACTGTGCTGAATTTTGAGATATAAGATCTCACTCTAAATACTTGTCTAACAAAGGCCGAAGACATTGACCTTCATCTGTCTAAAACACACAGAACTCAGATCCTGTCAAGCGCTCTGGGTGCAGCCGCTGAACACTGCAAGCTTGCAAGCTGAGGCGTGGATGCTAAGAGCGCGGTTAATCAGTTGGGGAAGGTGAGAAGGCACCTTACGCTGACTACTTTCAGTAGCAACTGTAAGGGACTCTTAATTATATGTAGTGTCTGGTAGGTTCATTTAGTTGCTGATTGCAAGATGTAGTGGCACATACTGAGCAGGTTACCTCTCTTTATAGCTGGGACACATTTTAAAAAGAAACCCATATTCTCAAGCCACGTTACTGTGAGTGTAAATTGGGGAAACATCTCTGGAGGGCCATTTGGCAATAGCTCTCAAAACTGAAACGTGCTTATATGCCCTTCAATCAGGCAGTTTGAATCTAAGACTCTATCCTACAGACGTGTGTGCACAGAGACATACGGACAGGGACCGTCATCGCAGAGTGAGGGTCAGAGCGAAATCTTGGAAACAGCTTGAATGTTCATCAGTAGGGAACTGGCTGGATAACTTGCAGTATTTTCCATACACTGGGATAACGTGTAGCTATAAAAATAATGAGATAGTCCTTCCATAAACACAATTTGGAACATTTTCTGGGATATGTAGATATGTGAGGAAAACAAAATTCAGGGCAGTGTGTGATACACTCGGACATTTGTACAGAGGGGGAGGAGCAGGTATAAATACTATGTGTATATAAGTGTATGTTTGAAAAGATATATAAAAATGAGTAATCTTGGATGTTTCAGGAAAGGGGAACTGGAAATAGGAAACCGAGGGCAGGGAATGGGCAAAGGTTTACTTTTCATATACATCCTTTATATGCTTTGAATATTTTACTGTGTAATAGATAAGCCATTCAAATATTAAAAATTAAAAATCCATCAAATATTTAAAATTATATCAAACTCCATTACACATTTTGACATGGCTTCAGGAAAAAAATACCTGCTAGGAGATGGAGTAGACGTACTTAAGAATGTACGAAATCCTGTTAAAATTGCACATTTAAAGGAAATGAGAAGTTTCTGATAAAACTAATGATTATTGGGGGGAGGGTGCAGCTCAGCATGCACAGGTCCTAGTTCCTTTAAAAACTAAATATATACATAATTTCTAAATTAAATTAAGTTTTAAAAACTAATGATTATTAAAACAAAGTCAGAAATGTAGAAATATAGAAACAAGAGAAGGTGAATCAGGAAAATGGTAAAAGAAACCATTTGAAATGGAATTGTACAGGAACCAAAGAGCATGTTTACTAGGATAAAAACCTTTTACCAGACTGCAAATACAAGAAGAGAAATATTTTATTGGTCAAACTTCTAGGTAAAGATTTGTAAATGTCTACCTATCAAAATGACCCGCAACTGCATTACTTTAAGTTTGTGGAAGAATATTGGTATAAACAAGCTTACACAATAAAATAGGTTGGGGGTGGAGCCTCGCCCTGAGCAGCCCTACGAGGCGCTGTAACCCAGAGGAGCATCGGGTCACGGTCAGTTCTTCCTTGTAAAGGTCATTTGAAGATATAGAATCTAAGCTTATAGCCATTGCTCTGCATTTGTAAATATCAGAAGCTTTGTTAACACTTCTCTTTCTATCTTAAAAAGTATTTTCTTTTAATAGTCCTGGTTCAAGACCTTAATGCATTAAGGGAGTCTTTTGTTTCAAGTAGACATTTAAAAACTGATGTTTTGTTGTCCTGTTCTGGCCAGTTTTAACAATCATAAGCTGATGGGCGAAAAAGCTTGATGAGGACAGTAGCCACCAGCTAAAGAAGGAACTCATGATGTGGAGGACGGACATCAGACATCCCCGCTGGCCTGGTCATGACTGCCAGTGAGAGAGCCTTCACCACTCAGGAAAAGATGCTCAGCACTGAAAATCATCAGGGAAATGCAAATCAAAGCCACAGTGAGTTATTGCCTCACACCTGTCAGAATGGCCATCATTAAAAGAACACAAACACCAATGTCGGCAGGGATGTGGAGAAAAGGGAAGCCTCTCACAATGTTGGTGGGAATCTACATGTGCAGTCACTTTGGAAAACAGTATGGAGGTTCCTCAAAAAAGTAAAAAGAGAACTACCATATGATCCAGCAATCCCACTCCTGGGTATATGTCTGAAAAACAAAAAGAAAAACACTAATTCGAAAAGATATTTGCACCCCAATGTTCATAGCAGCATTACAATTGCCAAGATTTGGAAGAAATCTAAGTGTCCATCAACAAATTAATGGATAAAGAAGATGTGGTATATATACACAATGGAATACTACTCAGCCATAAAAAAAGAATGAATTCTGCCATTTGCAGCAATATGGATGGATTTGGAGGGCATTATGTTAAGTGAAATAAGGCAGACAGAGAAAGACAAATACTGGAGGATATCACCTCTATGTGCAATCTAAAAAATACAGCAAACTAGTGAATATAACAAAACAGAAGCAGACTCACAGATACAGAGAACAAGCTAGTGGTTACCAGTGGGGGGAGGGGAGAGGGAGGGGCAAGATAAGCGTAAGGGATTAAGAGGTACAAGCTATTAGGTATAAAATTAGCTACAAGGATGAACAACACGGGGAATACAGCAAATATTTTATAATAACTATAAATGGTGTATAACCTTTAAAACTCAAGAATCACTATATTGTACACCTGTAATTCATATATTATACATCAAGTACACTTCAATAAAAAAAAAAAGAATTGCTTTCATCAAAGTTTAAGCCTGTTCCACAAATTTGTGGATGTCTTCTTGGGCAGATTCCACTCTGGTAGAACTTAACTGACTCTAAATGCAACTTAGGAGAAGATTAAAAGCATGTGCTCCCTAACATGCACAGGTGGCTGCAGTTTAAAGAACTGAATTGTTGCCAAAGACAAAAGGCAATTTCTCTGGGAGAAACACAAGGAGAGAAGAAAAGAAAAAGCAAGAGATAATGAAAAGAGAGGAAACATCAGAGGATTAAAAAAAAAAAAGTCAATTTCCTCTAGAGGAGCAAACTCCTCCCCTTCCTTCCTGCCTTACAGCTCCGACCAGAACAGTTCCCTCTACACCACAGACTCAAGTCTCCTTCCATTTACCTAATAAAAACCATTTCCACCCCTCCCCTCTCTGCTTGAATCCGTCTCAAGCATTCTACCGCAACCTTGGTCAGTTCCTCTCCCCCACCTTGTGGTCATTCACTGGCCACCCCTGCATGCGTGCAGCTGCCTGATGGTGGATGAGTAACACGCCCACAGCTGAGTGAGTGTTTTATGGCTCTTGACTCTGAAGCTTGAGCCCAGCAAAGCAGAACAGACTTCATTCAACACGACCTGTTGTTACACACAGGTCCTACCTGCTGTACTAACCAGTGCTTAGAGCAACTGTGGAACTGAAGTGTCTCCTCCGACTTCCATCATTACTAATTCTGTTCACAGATTTTCTGCAGTTCCAAACACTCAGTATTCGGTATTTGTATTGTTTCCTGTGATTCGACTGGGAAATGCCTCATCTAGGGCATGGCAGGTGTAGAGATGGTCTTACAAAATTCTCTCCTGCCTACAGTTATGGAAATCTATGACTCTGTACATTGGGGAACCAGATATCAGGGTAACCTCAGTGAATTAATCACTCATTGATCCCACAACATATTTACTGAATGTTTAGGCTGCACAAGACCCTAAAGTTAAAAATGTGAACAAGATATAGACCCTGGTTTAAAACTGAAAAGAACATTGAACATGAGTGGAGTGTGGAACAGAAGGAAGCAGGTCCCAGAAGAAAACAATTAAGGATGACCTTTTCTGTGAGAGATACATCTGTAATGGTGGAGCAGCACCAAGAAAGGAGACCTAAGACTCAGGGTCAGAGGAGATCTCTGGTAGCAGGTGGATCACAAGGGAAGTCACTGGGATGTACACGAGCCAATCAGAGAAGGGAGAGCAGGTAACACTGCATCCAGAAGAGGCATGTATGCGCTGGAGAGAACAGACCGATGGGACCCACTTGGCCTCGGCTTTGCCCCAGTTCTAACACAGGTCTACCTTATCAGCGGTTATGTGTTGAATGAATAAATGTTGATGGCTAATGGGATCGTTCTGTACATCTGTAACACAGAGTTGGGGGAAGGGAATGTCAAAGAATGAGCTTTTAGGAGCAGGAAGGTCATAAAGAGTCATACGTATTTGTCGGAAAGGAGTTTGCAGCTTATTCTACTGGTAACAAGAAGCAGTGAAGAATTATCTCCAGAAACGGACATGGAAAACTCCATCATCATTTTTCCCTGGAGTTAAATGCCACGTGTCAGTGCCTGTTCCTGCCTTGGTCCTCAAGAGGACCTGTGACAGCACCTGGATACATCCTTGGAGCACGACTGTACCAGTGCATCCTTCTTTGATGGGACCTTTCCAGGAGGAAGTTCAGAAGGATGAAGATCAGATCCTGTGGGGTGAGTACAGACATATTCTTAACACAACCCTAACTCCTCGGGAAAGGGGAGCTGTGGGGTCTTGGGGTTTTACCCTATGTGCAAGCTAATAAATTAGCTGATGACTGTGTCATGGATGTTCACAGAAAACACAAGATTTCAGGGCCAGAGACAATAGCCTTATTACTCCCAGCACAGCACAGCGTTGGTACCACCTGTTGTCATGGTTTCCTTGCCCCGCAAGGTCCCATGCGTGTAAAGCTGTGGGCAGCCCGATGGATCCTGCGCCCACGGCTGGTTTGAATTACAGCTGAGGGACTCCGAGCATGGAGAACCCCCTGCTTTTAAGCAGTCAGCAAGCCTGCTCTTTGGGGAGAAGTGCAACCTTACATCTAAAAGTTGCCAGCCTCAAACACAACCCCGGGAACTGGCCCAGGTGGAGAGCCGTCCACCCTGCAGGAGGTAGGGGAGCACAGAGACCCAGGAATGGTGGCTTTTCTGAGCAGGAGGCATACGTTTTGGCCCTGGGGGGAAATGAGGACAATTTAACGACAGTGACTGCCTTGGGGGGGTGCCATGCCTTTCTGTGTGCTTCCCTCCCAGCTCCCCTCTTCAGTGTCAGCCTAAATTAGGGCCCCAGACTGCACTGCAAGGGGGCAGAGTCTGCTGCTGCGTCTCATACTTCTTGACTTGGTAATTGTGGTGCTGATCCGACAGCATGTGACCGCCGCGCACTACAGCTCTACGTGGATCGTCTCATTTAATCTCCACCGCCCGTTGTGGTAAATTCTACTGCAAATCATTCTCATTTTACAGATGAGGTGAGTGACGTACAAGGCTAAATGCTGTCTGTGATCACTCCCGTGGCAAAGCCGGATTTTCAGTGCAGAGCCGTCTGGCATCAGAGCCTGTTCAGTCATTGCTGGGGGAAATGTTCCAGAATGCCAAGCTGTTGTTTCAGGATCCAGAAGCACGCGTGTGTGGTTCTACTAAATTAAATGCATCTAACGCTCTGCAAAACTTGTCCTTTGTAGATAATCCAGGTGGCCCTGGCGTATTCAGGGGTTTGCTGCACAGAATTTGCAAGTCAGGTCCTCCTGGTGGAGAACTCGGCAGGGGAGTAAGATGGAGGTTCTCAGAACAGAAGCGAGAGCCCAGAGTAGGTGAGGAAGGAAAAGAAGGTTCGTCCTCTCAGTCTGGGAATGAAAGTCCCTGGGGGCTAATTTCAAGGAAGCGACTGAGTATATCTTGCGATGGGGATGTGTCCAGACCAGCAGCTCGACTCTGCTGGTCACCCCCGTGAGTCTCTGGGCTTCTCACGAGGGCAGCTCACAGGTGAGGGTGGTTCAACCACCGTGAGGCAGGAGGTAGTCCTCAAACCACTGTCATGGGGTCACTGCGAATGAGAATCAGATCAGTATCAGGAAGTGGGACGGGTGTCCAGGTGGGAAAGCAGTGGCTTGGTGCATCATTCTGGGAGGGGGTGAGGTGGGGAGTTACCAGAGCTGTTCGGGGACAACAACAGAGTGAGATGGTGTAAAATGAACCTGATGAGCTGGGAATCTGTGTGTCTGGGTGTCTATTCGAGGGCAGCCTTGCCAGGGCTGAGCTGCTCAACTCCCCACGTGGGGATCCAAGAACAGGAAACATCACATAGGGAGACCCCAAGTAGGAAAACCCCCAACGAACAGAGTGCCCAAGGGAGACAGACTTTAAAGACTGAGGCTACTTGCCAAGGTTCTGCATTTCCAGACCCAATCCACAGATTGATCACTACATACACCTTTGTTTAATAAAACTCTGTAGCGCTGCATTGAGGAGGCTAGACAGGGTGCATGCTCTGGAGAGGGGGTCCACACTGGGCACTGTCCACACACCCCCCGCCAGGAACTCAGAGAGGCTACGCCCAGTGACAAGGACACGATTCCAACTAAAGCTGGCTTCTGGAGGAAGGATATAAAAGCCAAGGGTACGTGAGTGCACGCATAGCTGTTTAGGCACCAAGACATGTGAAGGGGGAGAAATGACACGCATCTGCTGATACCCAATCCTGTGACGTCTCTAGGAAGCCCTTCCTCGTCTGTGGGGAAATCTCCACACTAGCCTACTGCTCCTTCACACCCACCGCCCCAAAATTGTAGAACGTCTCTTGTCCGGGTACTCAATTCAATCTGCTTTATAGTTCTCTGACTTCTTAGACAGAAGACATTGACAATATTCCATCACTTTAGAAATAGTACTTTGGTATTACAGGGAACAGAGCTAGAGTATGAAGCCCTATAGATCTTTGGGGAAATTTTTAGTTGACTTTTTTCTTCCTTTTTACATTTTATAACATGAGAAATAGATTAGGTTCTCAGTTTCAAGTATTCAAAACCAAAGTAGAAGATAAGGATCTTTTTTCCACCTTTATTTTGAGACGTTGCCTTAGTGGATAATATATTAGGTCTAAGAATTGAGAAATTATATAATGTATACCCTAGAAAAGCTCTTTCATGATTGAGAGGAGGCTCCACATATGGGACGGCACATTATTAACAAGCCATTCTCACATGCACCTGTCAGTGAAAACCGGTGACTGTGTAACAGACCACAGGCAGTGCGAGGGCACGTTACGAACAGGATCAGAGGCATGGTGACTTACAACCCGGGGCTGCCACCTTACTATTCATCATGCATGTTGCTGCCTACAAGCGGGTCTACTTAAATGCCTTACTCCAAATTCCAAACTGCAATTATCCAATTATACATCACCTTGCTCAGGGATTACAGGTAAAGAAACTCTGGATGAAGAGATAATGCCTAGAACATCTGTCTCAAAATTTACCCTTTATTGTTCTAAAAAGAGAGAGAAAAACACATTAAAACTTTGAAGGGGAGAAACCCCAGAAGATGTTAATGACTGGGGCTTCCAAGTCGACGCGCTTCGTTTGGGTCACATGCTCTGTTGATTTCCTTTTTCCCTGCTGCAGAGTAAGGCTGAGTGAAGGTGCTTCTCTCAGTGCTGTGAGTGCCTTTCCTCGCCATTTCTCTCTGGCAAACTGACGCACATCGTCACTTTCTGAGCACACTTGGAGGCAGCTGTTTCAGCAGAAGTTACCTTTTGCAGAGTTCCATAGATTGAAGCAACGATCCATTAAAGAAGACAGCTTTGGCCTGGGATTCGGGAGCTGGGCGTGTGGTCCCGGCTCCTCCACCAGCTGTGGCATGACTTTGAAAGAAGTCATCGCCTCTCTGGGGCCTGAGTCTTCACATCTAATTGGAGGGGGCAGCCGGGATGGTCTCAAAGGTCCCCCACCCCTAATACCATCTATGGTTACAGGAAAAAGGCGCAGTCCTTGGGAGAACTGTGAACAAAGAGGAGAGACAGTGGCCTGGAAGGAAAGTAGTTCAGGCTGAAAATCCAGGCCAGAAATTTAATCCAAAAAAATGGCAGGTGGCCAATGGCAAGAGTCTGGCTTCCAGTTTCACAGTTTCCATTTCAGATCTTGGAAGCCAGCATCTCTAGTCTTTTTGCTATTTTGGTGTCTCTGACTCCAAATCAGCCCTGAACCCGAGCACTCTGTCGCGGGGTCCTTGGCGAGGGACACCCCTAGCCCCCGGTTCCACACGTGTCTCTCCTCCCACCCTCCCCTTCACTGGTACCAACCCATGAACAGCACGAAGAGCAAGGAGCTGAGAAAAATGAAGGGAAAGTGCAGACAGGCAGCAGCAACACAGGGGAGGGGAGGAAGAGCCCACGCCGCAAAGGAATGTGCCAGAGAGTTTGGCCAAAGGATGAGGAGAAGCAGAGGTGTGAGATGCCCCTCATCCCCTGACGGGGAAATCTCAGAAAATACCCAGAGGGGAAGGGAAGGAACCGAAAGCAGAGAGCCCGTCCCCCAGGAACAACTGAAGAGATCAAGAAATGAAAAAATGCCCCAATCAAGAAGAGACATCATTATCAACTCCCAGGGGAAGACGCCAAAGTCCTGTTGCTGATGTCACGCAAATCCGGACAAGTCCAGGCATCAGCAAGACACACCACCGGGGTCCGAGGACCAGCTGCGTGACCCGACACGTCTCTCCTCATGCTCTGTTTTGGTGCCTGGATGAGACCTGCGGCGAGACCCCAGGGGCTCCCTGAACAAGAACAAAATCAGTGCAATCATTCAGTTGATAGCAATTAGATCTTGGTTGATGGGGACAGGGTAACAGATTGCCAGTTTGGGCAAACGGTATAGTGGATCCCAGTGTGTTTTCCCAGCTGGCACTCAAGTTCTCCATCACCAGGAAAGCAAATGCTTCTTAACAGTAAACACAAATTTCTGAAGAACGTGGATCCTTATGGGATTTTCAGGTGGGTCGAGAGATGTGTTTGGGGAAGGCAGGCATTTTGCATTCTATCCATCTAGCTAGAAAGAATGTAACCACGTATTTCTCTAACCCAGATAACACAAGGAGAATATTGGTGACAGTCTGTGGACAGAGCAGCCCACGCCCCCTTCATTGCAAACAGTTCCTGTGAGCGCCCTGCTAAGAAAAGGACACCGGTGGCCTCATTTGTAGTATCTAAGGACAGCCAGGCATGCTGGACCCACCAGATGTGTTCCTGCTTTTCCCAGAGGACAGTCCCCTGCGACAGGACAGTCTCTGCTTTTAGACGGGGAACTCCCACAGCGAGATAAGACAGATCTGCCAGGGGATTCTGCTCTGACACTGAAGCGCCAAAGAAAATCACTACCCAAGCGAATCAATCAGGCAGCACCCCAGAGCCCCCGCCCCCTCTTCCTGGAATGGATTTTTCTGCTGTGGTCATGAAACAAGTCGGTTCCCAGTTAACACAAATTCCAGATTCATCTTCCTTGCAGGTTCTCACCAGTCTCCGCCTGATCGAGTCCCGACATTGGACTAAGCTTTCTACCAGAATGGGGTATCTTCCGGAATAAAACCTGACCACCTCTAACCAGCTTGGATCCTAATGCACGGTTATGAGACAGTAAAAGATGTTTCCTCCCTAAGCCCTCCTGCACTGCTGGTGGGAATGTAAATTGGTGCAGCCACTATGGAGAACAGTATGGAGAGTCCCTTAAAAACTAAAAATAGAGTTACCATATGATCCAGCAACCCCACTCCTGGGCAGGTATCCAGAGGGAACTCTAATCTGAGAAGACACCTGCACTGCAGTGTTCATAGCAGCACTATTTACAATAGCCAAGACATGGAAACAGCCTAAATGTACATCAACAGATGACTGGATAAAGAAGATGTGGTATATTTATACAATGGAATATGACTCAGGCCATAAAAAAGAATAAAATCTTGCCATTTGCAGCAACACGGATGGAGCTGGAGGCTGTCAAACTAAGTGAAATAAGCCAGAAAAAGAAAGAAAAATGCCAGATGATATCAGTTATATGTGGAATCTTAAAAAAAAAAAATGACACAAATGAACTTATTTACAAGACAGAGACAGATTCACAGACATAGAAAACAATCTTATAATTATCAAAGGGGAAAAGTGGGGAGTGACAAATCAGGAATTCAGGATTAACATACACAACCTTCAATATATAAAAGAGGTAAACAACAAGGTCCTGCTGTAAAACACAGGGAACTACGTCCAATCCCTTGAAATGGCCTATAATGAGGAGAAGTACATATATATGCCTTTATGCATAGCTGATTCACCATGCTGCACACCGGAAATTAATACAGCATTGTAAACCGACTAAATTTCAATAAAAGAAAGAAGCTTCCTCCCTAAAAATCCAAACTTCTGCCCAATAACAAAATCAGAAGAATCAGACTGACTCTTTAAAGTGATCCCTGGCTTCGTGAGCGCCTCAGTATCACACCAACTGCAGAGCTGCTGGCAGGCGGGATTTCACAGAAATCAGTGGGTCCAGGTAGCTCCGGGGGTCCCTATGTCAAGCACTTCTAGGCTACAAATTACGGGCGACATTTCTAGACGCAGATTGACAGCTGGAGCCAGGGCAGCCTTCTCCTCACCTTTGGAACGTGATTAGGGAGCAAATTAGATTAGCCTACCCAACATTTCTCATCTCCACTAAAAAAAAAAAGCACATCCTAAGAATTCTGTTGCCACACTGACGCACGCTCAGGAGACCCGCACGTGCTTACTCTAACGAGCCCCAGACAGGCTCGTTAGTGACCTTTACATTTTGCACTTTTAGGAACCTCCGTATCCAGGCCCCCAGAGGGGATAAAAATACTGTTGTGATAAAATTCCATAGTCGTTTGTTGATAATGGAGTCAGTTCTAGATTCTCTCTCCGTAAAACCTCAGACACCAGTCTTGCACTAGAGGAGTTGAGAGTCCAATTCTGTTTTCAACTAGTCATTCTCCAACTGCTTCCTTGAAATAACAGCGATTCCAGAAGCTGGGCCAAAATATTGCACGTGTAGCATCCAGGAATGTCAGACAGAAATAATCATCACTAGGAAAATGTTGGAGTTAATGATGGTCCCGTAGGTTTTCTGATACAGATTTTCCTAAACCCTCGGAGCGTGCTCCGCACGTGTGCGTGACAGTGTGTTGGCAGATGACCACGTGGATGAACAGACAGCAAACAGTTGGGGAAACTCGGTCCCCGCCAATCCTGCTGGTTCATCCGCTTGTTCCTTTCCCACGTCCACGTGTGCTCCTGGCGGTGGTTTTAAGTCACCAACATGTCACATGTTTCCATTCAGCTTTTCAAGTTTCACAAAGAGGTGGGGTGTCTCTACTCCCAGTTCAACTGACTGTTTCAAAATGGGTGTCTTACCTTCACAGGAGGGAACGAGCGCACTGCCGCCTACGACTCACCAGCGATGATCTCTTCTGACCGACCGCCTCTCTGCAAAGGCAGTGAGCGAAACAGGCCTGAAGGATGCGCCGTCTACCCCGCGCTCGCTCACCTAGAGCAGCGGCCGGACTTTCTCTGGGAAAGCCCAGCTGGGAGATTGTTCAGCTTTGTGAGCAGCACGTGTAACTGCCATCCTAGTACAAAAGCAGGCAGAGAAGAGACGTGAATAAATAAGCATTAGGTGTTCCAATAAAGGTTTCACAATTGATACTGAAATTTGAATTTTATACAACTTTCGTGCCATGAAATATGCTTCTTTTTCTCAACCACTTATAAATATCAAAAAAAAAAAGAAATCACATTTGACCGCCAGGCCATAGTTGGACAACTTATCCTTGGGTCTAGCTGTTTTAAAATGCATCCTTCCTTATCGTTATGATTCCGTTTACGTTAACAACGTAACACATGTCAAAATGACAAATTACAGAAATGGAGGCGCCATTCATGGTCGCTAGAAGTGAAGGCTGGAGGTGAGAAGAGGTGGGTGTGACTATCAAAGGGCAGCATTCGGGATGCCTGTGGTGGTGGAAATGTTCCGTATCTATGTCAACATCTGGGCTGTGACACTGTGGTATAGCTTTGTAAGATGTCATCCCTGAGAGCAAAGGGGTCATGAGATCTCTCCGTATTGATATTTCTATCAAATGCAAATCTACTATCATCTCAAAATTAAAAGCTTGTTTTAAAAAAAATTTAAATAAAATAAAATGCATCCTTGATCATTGGAGGACGGAGTACCTGACTCCCTCAGCACACCTTTACCTAGATCACATCTACTGAATTGGCTTTGCCGAGTTTCCATCAAACTACACAAATGGATGTGTAGAAATAGTAGGTGAACGTCACAACTGGGTTTACTGAGAGATGCCACGCAGAGCGTCACACAGTGCCATTTGATAGGGGAGGTGATCTCTCTGGAGTCCTGACCAGAGGAATGGTTTACTCCTGGGCAAGTGTTTTATTACAGAGAACACTGATAGCGTTCCCTCTTTGCTTAAGTTGAAGGAAAGCTCACTGGCCAATTTGTTCAGAAAAGAGGGAAAAGGGGACACTCATCTACAAAACAGAAACAGACTTGTAGATATAGTAAACAATTTTGTGGTTCCCAGGGGAAAGGGGTGGGAAGGGATAAATCTGGAAGTTTGAGATATACAAAGGTTAACCACTACATATATAAATAGATTAAAAAAACAAATTTCTTCTTCCTGAGTTCAATCCCCAGAACCTCCACTAAAAAAAATGAAAACAAACAAACAAACAAAAACAGGATGTTGATAGGCAAAGGCTTGCTGGGAAGATTTTGTGAGTGTCTGTAAGCTTCCAGAACAATTCCCATGCACGCTTCCTCTTCCCTCCCCTCCGGTCGGGCACTTCCTAAAGCCTTTCTCAGTGTCTCCTCCTACCCTCCCTCCCCCTTTCCTAGGTCTTTCCTATTCTTCTGCCTCATTGATATCAAAACTCAACATTTTGGACTGAGATGGACGAAAAGAAAGTGCCTTTCTGTGGCTGAAGCTGTCAGGACCAGGTTGAAAAGACTAGGAGGAGGTTGGGAGGGAGAGAATCTTTGTTATGGTGGAAACCACACAGACTAAGGTTCCGCGTGCAGACGAGGCTTGACCGAGGGTGCTTTCCCCTCCTCACTGGGTTGGGCTGAATCTGGTGGCGCGCCAAGTTTCCAATGTCCGGCTTGAGTCCAGCTGTGGCCTTGCTGCTGCCAACAGCCCTGACTTGACCAGGAGGAGGTACGAGGTACGTGCTCTAAGTGCATCATCTTTTAGTTACACATCGAGTGTAAGAAGTACATTTCGATCAGTAGCCAGTCGGTTCAAAAAGTGTTAGTCACACACAGTGCCTTCTGCAAACAAAATGTAATGCTTGCTTGGCAGTATTGTCTGTAATATTTCAGTAAGTGTGTTTGGGCAGATGGTGGGTGAGAGGGGGAGTTTTGCCCCCACAGTGTTGAAATTTGGTTCTCGGGGGCAGAAGAATCTTAGCCATTACAATGGTTTATGGCCATAGGGAGGCCACAGTACGTAAACAGACACACAGTATATTTGATGTATTAAAATTTCATGGGGAAAGGGAGCAATTAAGAAAAAAAGTCTCAAAAACCTTGGCAAGGTGGTGCAGGAGGATGTTAATGAAAAAAAGGTTGAGACATACTGTTTCAGTGGACGAGGCTGATGCAAAGTTGTTGGCAGAAAAACTCAGGCTGCTCAGATGAAAGAGATTCTAAGGCCGAACCATTAAAACAATCCCAGTGCCTGATGCCGATTCGGAGGGGGCCTCGGCGCGTCTGGAAGACGTTGTAATTGGCAAAAGTTTTAAGGCGACCTGTAGGATGGGGTTAAATTAAGCCAGGACTCAGTGAAGTGCCTCCACTGGGCTGTCAGTTCATGGCCTGATTCTAAACAGCCTTATCACTGGAAAGGGAGAAATCATTTTTTCAAAGAGAAAAATCTGCTCTGTATTCTTGAATTAAAACTTAAGCCCCATGAATTCTGAATGATTACAAAAGCTACAATATCATGATTGAGATGCCCTAATTCCTCTCATCACACATTCTGTCTGGCCTGTTCAGGCACAACGTCCCCGCCTTTCTCCTCGCCGCTATCTGTAAATAGGAAAGAATGGATGAGAGATTGTGATCAACTTCTGTTGCAAACGCTCATATTTTCACAAAATGTAGATGGCCTTCCGAGAGAAGAGATCGGTGAAAATAAAGTTTATTAAGCCAGGGGACAAAAACAGACGTTGGAAAGAGATTAATATTCTGTTCAAATCACCCCTTGATTTTCTATTTTGAAGGGCACCATCCGATAGCTTGATTTTTATTACAGCGAAGAAAAATAAAACGGCTCCTTTCCATTAATCAAAAAGAACTGTAAAAATGGGTTTCACTAAAAGCTGACTCTGACAAGTCTAAATGGAAAGTTTGATTTTGTGAAGAGATAAAGAATCTCTTTAGAAATATTGCAATCAATTCTGAAAAACTGATTTTTTTTTCCTTCCATAGCTTTTCACCTCCTTGATCGCCCGTCCTGTGGCTTCTTTGAGTGATATCCTTCTGTCCCGCAGCAGAAGATGGACTGTTCAGCTCCACACACAACGGCAGACTCCACTTCCACATACGCCTGAGGCCCAGACTCCAGCAGGCCCCGCTCTACACATCTGGTTATGAGCCAGAGGCCCTGCCCGCGCCCAAGCTCCCCACTGCAGAGGAGGGATGGAGAGCTGCCCTGAATGACACCCCCCCAGCAGCACTCTGACAGGCCCGGCCCCGAGAAGCAGTGTGGAAAACCAGATGACAACAACCAAAGGGTCTTGGGGAAATGCTGACCAGCCCGGACCCAGGATCACACCCAAAGCCAACAGAGCGCGGCCCGGGTGCCGTCCGTGCTTCGTGGGAACCCTGGACTCCGCACGTGGTCGCAGTGCTAGCCGCCCGGCCCTTGGACTCTTTAGTCAGGAGAAATAGACAAAGGGGCAGGCTTGACTGGGACTCACGCTCCAGCAGGAGGAAGTGAGGACAAGGAACAGGTGTACTCATGAAGGGGCAAAAGCCACAAAGGGACCAGCAATGCCTCCCAGGCAGGGCCATTGCCTTCCCGCTTTTGCACTTCTGAAAAATGGCTTGCTTCTAGGAAAACGAAACTTACCCCTAAAATTCCATTGGTTCCCAAAACCTCACTCCTGACTGGTCCATTTCTAACACCTCATTTGCATACGGTGCAAACTTAATAGAAACCTAAAGCCCTATAAAAACCTGTGTAAACATACAGACAGGTTCCAGAGCTTGAAGGGTTAACTCCTCTGTGCCCACCGGTGCAATAAGCCTGCGTTCCCCGACCCTCCGAGTGTCGCCTGGCCTCTCAGTTTCTGCAGCGCTTGCTCACGTCCCACGTGTGCTGCTCCCTGAAGCAAGAAAGCGGCGGCGGGGGCGGGGGGCTGGGTCTGTGAGTGTGTGGCTTAGGTGGTGCGCCCGCCCCCTTGGCCGCGCTGTGTGCCGGGGTCGCGTGCGGGATCTTGCTTTTGCCCCTGCCCCACTCCTCCCCCACACTGAAGTGGCAGTCGGTTTGTGACTTCTTCTATCTTCTTGTTCCTAATTGCTCCAACTGCTCATGCAAGCAGTTATCTTCAGTCCCTTAGAGTTTCTTTGTATTTTGTTGCTGGAGGAGCCATTTGGGCAGGTGCGAGCCCTGCAGCCCCGGGTCCCAGGTCCCAGCCTGCCTCAAAAGCAGGTTTGCAACCACAGGGCACTCTTCGGCCCAGCCCGGGGAGCCCGCCCCTGAGGTGGGGTCCTGGGCACTAACCACATGCACTGCTGCCCTTGCTCCTATGTGCTCGCTCCCTACAGCTTGCTTGGACCGGCAGCTGGGAGGGAAACATCACTGCAGTTACAGCGTCCCAAGTATCGGGGCACAAGGTAAGCCCCCTGCAGATCACACACCTCGTGGGGCGCGTGGCAACAGAGAATCACAGCTTTCCAAGGTGACAGTTCTGCCGGTTAAGACGCAGATTGATTTCGCTGGGCAGGTATGTAAAAGTGCAGGAACGGTTCTTTCTCCTGAATGGGAAAGAAAGCAGGCTTTACAAACATTGTGCAGTTTTGCTAGAGCACTTTCAGAGTCATTAAAATTTTGAGAGTAGCAGTATCAGAGCAACCAGACCTGCGGTAACCACAGCAATGACGAAAAAGTAAGAGACACGCAGCCATCAGCAGCAACATCCCGGCAGCTAGTCAGGGCTGACCTGCGCAGACCACAGGCGGAAGGAGTCTTTCTGGGTTTATGCTTTTATATCTTCTAAAGAGAAACCACAGATAGTTTTTTTTTTAAATCTGCATGTATGTGCAATACTTCATAGGGATGTTTGGATCAGAAAAGTCAAACATCCTAAACCTTTAAATGAAGGCTTGGCTGTTAAACAGAAAAAAAATAATTAAAGGGCAAAACAGGTTTCCAGAAAAAAGCTGACATCAAAAGCTGACATTTGAGTTCAAAAGGATCCTTTTGGACAAACTCACACACCGAGCCAGGAGATGAGGTGATTACTCACGCCCGCGAATGCACCTGGCCGACAGTTGCTAGTGTGAGCACGGAGAATCTGTGTTTCCTGTCAGCAACTTCATACAGTATCAGGGCTTAGAGGGGTCCCCAGTCCAAAATCGTTCTGCTTGCCACACGACAGGCCAATAAGCCGGGAGGTGAGGTGTTGGGGCAAGGACTTTATTTGGAAAGCCAACAGACCAAGAAGAAGGCAGACTAATGTCCCGGAGAACCATCTTCCCCAAGTTAAAATTCAGGCTCCTTTTATACTAAAAGGGGAGACGGTGTGGTGGTTGCTGCAAACTTCCTGTTGTCGGGATCCTTTGTTCTTGCAGCCGTCCACATGGGGCAGGTCATGATGTCCCTGTAAACCTCCAACAAGACAAATGCTATTTTCAATTCTGCAACTTTTTATCTCCAAATGAATGGATGTTACCCCCTTAAAGGTCAGAGCCTGGAGAATGGGCTCCCCTGTCTATTTCAGGCTCTAGGTGACATTCTTTTAAAAAAGGTACAGAACCAGCATGACTGAGGCCAGGAAACAGGGCACAGGATGAAAGCCAAAGGCACAGGTCTACTGTGGAGGTAGGTGTGTTCTCCTCTAGTACAAGAAGGAAATTATTGTGTAAATCAGATGACCTGTATGAGAGTGTCCTTCACACAGTAGGCAATTGATCTTCTTATTTGTTAATAATGTCTTGTTCTTATTTTCTGACAGGTCAACTTGCTCTTTTTAGAGAATGCCCCTCTACACAGACACAGGGCCTGTTCTGTAGGAAAAAGCCCAGTAAACTCTCCCCTCGCTCTTCCAGAAGACCTGTATTTATTCCAACACAGTGGCCCCGAAGTCCCCAGTCCAGGTTTGGGGTGAATTCTGATGAGAGACACCGGCACGTGTTGCTGCTCCAGGTAACCCACTGGAGACGGTATTTTGCAGAGTCTCCCTTTTCCTTTTCTTGTTTGCTTTTAATAACAACAGCTGGGCTCTGAATCAGCTCCTTTTGCTCCTTCTAAAGTGGCTGGAATCTGGGGGGCGGGCGGGGCGAAAGATGCTTCTCCATCCCATTGATCAAAGATTCTTTTCCCTGAGAACTGGTTCACTCCCTATCTGGGCATTAATCAAATCCTCCCCTTTTCCTCAAGCACCAGAAGTGTTTTCCTTTCCTCCCTCAAGCTCTAAGTCCGATTCCATATTAGGAAAGTTGATGGAGTGGCTCTGTTGTGAGGGAGACCCCGAGGGGCTTTCATCTCCAAGACCACAAATTCCATCTCCCGTTTATCTGGCCCCTTGGAGCCCCTGCTCTGTGGGGTCAGAGTCAACACCTGAGAACTGGCAGCAACCAGTCTTGCGTGTTTGTGAAGCGATGACCTACCAGGGACAGCCCCCTGTGGGACCTGACCCCTGAACACACATCCGGGATCCTTTTCCAAAGGACAACTCTTCACTTTCTTTGCTGTCCGCCACTCAGGCAGTTGTCTTCCGTGAATCATTTTGTCTTTTGCAATACATTTTTATTGGTCATCTATAATTCTTCTCGACTTGAAGCTCTAATTAGGAATCACTTCAGTCATATAAAGTTTGTGTTTCATCAGAGTAGCATTAGGTAGCCAGCCCTGCACCCTGCGTAGCAAATGCCTTGTTCCCTGCCTGATGCTGGCTTCCTAATCATATTCTAATTGCCTGCATTTGGGCTCTTTCTGGCTTTGCCAGTCTTGTTCTGAGATTAGTCCTTCTAATGCACAGTGAATAAGTAAATAAATAGCTGGCATTTGCAAAACCAAAACACTGCACCGGCCCTTTAAGAAATGAAGAGAACTCAGCTTGGGAACCTGTTGCCTAGCAATGCAGTACTCACTTTCCCTCCATTTTCCAGACCCATCGCTAGCCTCCTGTCGGTTTGTCCACATTCCAATGCAAAACTTTCCCCTCCTTTTTAAAATTAGGAATGAATGTTTCAGAGAATTGACTTTAACCATACCACTTTCTTTCTGTATTTCCCAAGAATCCTCGTTCCCTTGTTCTCAGCGGGGCCCAGTTTGTTTTCCTCCCCTGATAAAAACTGTTCTTATCCTCAGATTAAGTACTGTGTCTAACAACAATCTGCCTATTTCTCATGAAAGGACACAAGACTCAAATAAAATTTTAATTGATTTTAATCCATAATCAAAACACCAGGCAATGAAAAGGTACTTTATACTTTGCAAAGTCCTTTTATGTCCACTAATCCATTTAATTCAAGTTTCTTTTTTTCCCATTTTATTGAAGTGTAGTCGGTTTACAATGTTGTGTTAATTTCTGGTGTACAACACAGTGATTCAGTTTTTCATATACATATAAAATATAAATGTATTCCTTTTCATAGTCTTTTGTGTTACAGGCCATTACAAGGTATTGAATATAGTTCCCTGTGCTGTACAGTAGGACCTTGTTCTTTATCTGTTTTATACATAGTTTATATCTGCAAATCCCAAACTCCCAATTTATCCCTTTCCACCCCCTTTCCCCACGGTAACCATTAGTTTGTCTTCGATGTCTGTGAGTCTGTTTCTGTTTTCTAAATAAGTTCATTTGTATCATTTTTTTTTTTAGATTCCACATGTAAATGATATCATATTGTATTTTTCTTTCTCTTTCTAACTTACTTCATTTAGTGTGACAATCTCCAGGTCCATCCATACTGCTGCAAATAGCATTATTTTATTCTTTTTTATGGCTGAGTAGTATTCCATTGTATAAATATACCACAACTTCTTTATCCAGTCATCTGTTGATGGACATTTAGGTTGTTTCCATGTCTTTGCTATTGTAAATAGTGCTACTATGCACATTGGGGTGAATTGTCTTTTTGAGTTAGAGTTCCCTCCAGATATATGCCCAGGCATGGGATTACTGGATCATATGGTAAGTCTATTTTTAGTTTTTTGAGGAATCTCTATACTATTTTCCATAATGGCTGCACCAAACCACATTCTCACCAGCAGTGTAGGAGGGCTCCCTTTTCTCCACACCCTCTCCAGTATTTATTGTTTGTGGACTTTTGAATGATGGCCATTCTGACTGCTGTGAGGTGATATTTCACTGTCGTTTTGGTTTGCATTTCTCTGATAATTCACGACATTGAGCATTTTTTCCTGTGCCTGTTGGCCATTTGTATGTCTTCGCTGGAGATAATTCAACTTTCAGATGCTTACCGAACTTCTCTGGCTTATGACACCACGCTCAGAAGATTTCTGAGCTCTGGTCAAGAGGTCTGGGGTGCTTCTGCCACCTGGCCTTCAGTTAGGAGGCAGGATTCAGTGACTGGGCTTTCATATGGTAATCTTGGCATTTCAATCCTCAGCCTGGTCAGAAACCTAGAGGAAAATCAAAATAAAAATCTTTCATCGGCTCCTTTTTCTCTCCCTCCCACACTGAGCTCCATTTGAGAGGGGACAAGCCGTGGTCCTGGGTGATGGACCAGGGAGGAGCCCCGCTTCCCTCCCCACCCCAGCCCCTAGCCCTCTGGGTCTTCGACTGAAGCCACGTACGTCTCAGAGCCGCGGGCGCAGCAGCCAGGCTGACGAGTCACCTGTGCACACACTTATCTTGATGCCTTTTTCTGGCTATTCAGGGCCTTTGAAGTTTTCTCCAGACAGACAGTAGAGAGGCTCTGACAAAGAATCTCCTTATATTTCGGGGCTGGATCGCTGTCAGCGCCACGATGCGCCTCATCAGCTGGGTTTAGTGGCTCATGAGCCTTCGTTTCGACGCTGCTTCTTCTGCGCATCTCACTTCACACCAGCTCCTATTTGACTCCCGAATCGTGGGCTAGTGTTCGGGGTCGCCAGCTGCCAGAGGAGGGTGATGTCTATTCTAGTCCTTGTTAATTCAGTCAAGGGGGCAGTTTCCTGGGAGGTCAGCAAAATAAGCAGCCAAGTTTATTAAAACCACCCATGTCTCATCTCTTCAGCAAAAATGCTCTAAAGGGCTTTGGTCTGTGCTTTCAGAGGTTGGAAACAGAGCTTCAGCACAACACAGTCTCAAAGCCGCCCCGAGAGTCAATGTAAAGATGTGAATAAATTAAGTTAGATGAGGGAATTTTTCACTTCGGAGGGCTGTGTTTAGACATCAACACAATGTAAGAGAAACAAATGTGTCCTAAAATACCTAAATCCTTTGGCAGCTGTATTATTTGGTTATATGTTTTAGGATATGTGACTATGTATATTTTAAAGCTCTGAATATGTAACGTGTAAAAAAAAAAAGAGAGAGAGAGAAGAAATATACTTAAATATTCATCCTGACATCCCACAATGCTTTCACTGACCAAGTAAACCTTAGCAGAAGTTATGCTTCCCTCGTTCTTTTTTTTTTTTCTTCACTCCTTCGCATCAGAAAAAGGACTTCACAAGAGCCCTTCTCATCCTCAGCCCGCACTTCCCCGCAGCAGGGGGCTGGCCTAGTCATCGCCTCGGACTGGTCCAGGCAGCGGAGGGGAAGTGTGCCTGCGTACACAGGGGACCCGCCCAAGCACCGAGGGCACAGCGTCTGCCAGGCTGTAGCTGGTGGGGTTCCAGCCCAAATGGAATACCAACCCCTATTTCAAAACTGATTAGGAATTTCCAGGTGGCAACAGTGGAGCATTAACCAAGCCCAGGGCCTCCCTCAGCTCCACACACCTGACGCCCACCTTGCTCCCAGCAAAGGGACACACACACACACACGGGCTGGAACACGGAGCCCAGGAGAGGGTCTCAGCGGGAACAGGCGAGAGAATTGCGGGGCTGCTGCCCTCCCTCCGTCTCACGTCCTGCTCTGTTAGTAGGAAAGGCAGTCTGGGTGTAGAGGGAGAGAAAGAACCGGAGAAGAGCACCAGCCAGCGTCACACATGTCGCGGGAAAGTCGTGCTGAACGCCTCCCATTGTATTCAGCTCCTGAAATGACATTCTGAGGAAGGGACAGCAACTTAACAGATGAAAGAAGGTCAAAGAACTGAGCACCGTTCCCAACTTTTACGACTTACACGTGATGGAGGTTGAATTTACTCCACAGGTGAAAACAGATTTACCCTATGATCCTGCAATCCCACTCCTGGGTATACATCTGGAAGAGACTCTAATTTGAAAAGATACATGCACCCCAATGTTCACAGCAGCACTATTTACAACAGCCAAGACATGGAGACAGCCTAAATGTCCATCGACAGATGATTGGACGAAAGTTGGAATATGCATATATTCCAGTGTGTGTGTGTGTGTGTGTGTGTGTGTGTGTGTGTGTGTGTGTGTATAACTCAGCCATAAAAAGGAATGAAATAATGCCATTTGCAGTAACATGAATGGACCTGGAGGTTGTCATTCTACGTGAAGTAAGCCAGAAAGAGAAAGAAAAATACCATATGATATCTCTTATATATGACATCTAAAAAAAAAAAAAACACATAAATGAACACATATACAAAATGGAAACAGACATAGAAAAAAATGTATGTGATTAGTGGGGGTAGGAGGTGGGAAGGGAAACATTGGGAGTTCAAGATTTGCAGATACTAACTACTGTATGTAAAATAGATGAACAATAAGGTACTATGTGAAGCTCAGGGAACTGTATTCAATACCTTGTAATAACCTATAATGAAAATAATGTGAAAGCAAATATATATACACACGTATATGACTGAACCACTATGCTGCACACCCGAAATTAACACAACACGGTAAATCGACAATACTTAATTAAAGAAAAGTGATGGAGATTGGATTTGAATCCCAACCTGGCTTCCCCCAAAGCCTGTCCCCACTGTTGTCTTCTGTAGGTGCAGAAAAGCCTCCTCTTAGCGTCCGTTCTGAGCACTAGAGACAAACCTACACAGCTGAGTGAGAGAGGAGGACTGACGAGTGGTAAGTGTGTGGACTGAACCAGCACACTGCGTGCTCCCCTCGGGCCTGGGGGCTCACTTCTCTCCAGGGGCCCTGTGTCCTTGCTGCCTTCTAGTCCCCATCGCTTCACCCCAGTGCTCCCCGCACACCTTCCTCACAACACCCCATATCGTAGCTCTTTCCCAAACTTTCTTTCCATCAAAATGTCCCCATCCTTCACCCACCCCTGGTGGGGAGTGTTGCCTGCCAGGATAACTAATCAGGTCAACACACTCATGAGCCGGGACCTTAACTCGACCTCCCTAAAATGTAAATAACGTGTGAATGTCAAAGCTTTTTTATAGCAAGGTCATTTTGGTGAACTTTTTTCCTGAGGGATGCTTTTCTGAACCCCACAAATTGTTCCTCCTAGTCAGATTAGGCCTCTGGTTCAACAGTGTCTTTATCCATAAAAAACAAAATAAATGATTTAGTTGCGATTATCGGGCTTATAGGCTAGGTTACAGGTTGTGGAAACCAGCCTTAGGTACTAGAGGACTCTCCTGGGGAAGAGCAATAAAACACTTTACGTCTGATCTGTAATATCCTGCACCATGTTCCTGCTAGTCCTGCGGTGAACAAAACTGCCACTTCTGCCAAGTTTCATGGTCAGTGACTCTATGATATGGAAAAAGGTCCAGTATGGATTAAAATGAAATCCTCACAGGCCCCACACTGACAACCTAGGACAGACTTGAACCATCTCTCCTAAAAGTACATTCATTACTCAAACCACTTCACCATGGAGTCCACAATGTAAAGCAGTATAAAAGAATCTGGGGGTGCATTTATATAAAGACATACACAGGACATGCAAATCCTCAGTATTGTTCTTCCTGGATACCATGTACTATCTCAGGGTTCCCTGATTTCAATATTCAAGTGTTCATTGTTGACAAGATGGAATTTATGTTGTTGGTTCCACTACAAGACACTATTACTGTATGATACACTGTTGGACCTGCTCGATGCACACATTTCAATTTGAAAGGAAAAAAACATTTATATTTGGATTTGGAATATGATGCTACCCTGAAATTTTAGCTTCATTGTGTCTAATATTCTAGGAAATGACTTCTAACAAAATAACCAAATCACACCTCATGAGGATCTGATCCAAAACAATCTGGGGAGTGTTTCCTGGTCTTGTTCTTTTTTTTTTTTTAATGTATTTTTACTGAAGTATGGTCAGTTTACAATGTTGTGTCAGCTTCTGTTGTACAGCATAATTCTTCAGTCATACGTGAACATACATATATTCCTTTTCATATTCTTTTTCACCATAAATTACTATAAGATATTGAATACAGTTCCCTGTGCTATATAGTATGAACTTGTTATTTATCTGTTTTATATATAGTAGTTATTATCTGCAAATCTTGAATTCCCAATTTATCCCTTCCCACCCAATTCCGCCTCTGGTAACCATAAATTTGTTTTCTGTCTGTGAATCTGTTTCTGTTTTCTAAATAAGTTCATTTATCACTTTTTTTTTAGATTCCACATATAAGTGATATCATATGGTATTTTTCATTCTCTTTGTAGCTTACTTCACTTAGAATGACATTCTCCAGGTCTATCCATGTTGCTGCAAAAGACATTATTTTATTCTTTTTTATGGCTGAGTAGTATTCCATTGTATAAATATACTACAACTTTTTTACCCAGTCAACTGTCGGTGGACATTTAGGTTGCTTCCATGTCTTGGCTATTGTAAATAGTGCTGCTGTGAACATTGGGGTGCATGTATCTTTTTGAATTAAGGTTCCCTCCGGATATATGCCCAGGGATGGGATTGCTGGATTATATGGTAAGTTTATTTTTAGTTTTTTGGGGAATCTCCATACTGGTTTCCATAATGTCTGCACCAAACTACGTAGCCACCAGGAGTGTAGGAGGGTTCCCTTTTCTCCACACCCTCTCCAGTATTTACTGTTTGTGGACTTTTGAATGATGGCCATTCTGACTGGTGTGAGGTGATACTTCACTATAGTTTTGATTTGCATTTCTCTGATAATTAGTGATAGTGAGCATTTTTTCATGTGCATATTGGGCATTTGTATGTCTTTATTGGAAAATTGCTTGTATAGGTCTTCTGCCCATTTTTGGATTGAGTTGTTTGTTTTTATGTTAGTAAATTGTATGAGCTGTTTATATATTCTGGAAATTAATCTCTTGTCAGTCTCATCTTTTGCAAATATTTTCTCCCATTCCATAAGTTGTCATTTTGTTTTGTTTATGGCTTCCTTTGCTGTGTAAAAGCTTATTAGTTTAATTACATTCTATTTGTTTACTTTTGCTTTCATTTCTACTGCCTGGATAGACTGCCCTTGGAGAACATTGCTAAGATTTATATCAGAGAATGATTTGCCTATGTTTTCTTCTAGGAGATGTATCATGTCTTGTCTTATGTTTAAGTCTTTAAGCCATTTTGAGTTTATTTTTGTGTATGGTGTGAGGGAGTGTTCTAACGTCACTGATTTACGTGCTGCTGTCTAGTCTTCCCAGCACCACTTGCTGAAGAGACTGCCTTCCTGGTCTTGTTCTGGATGCTTAACCTCTGCAGTACTGGCCGTGATTTGCCCTCTGTTGAAGTACCTCTGTTCCTGACTTCCATGACGCTGTATTATATATAATTAATTTTCCTCCCTTGGTGTCTTTCTCCTTTGTGATTCTTCTTCTGCTGCCTCATCCTCCAAAAGCCAGCCGTGGTTCTCTCCTCATCTCTTCTCTCTCTTACCTGCAACTGATTCTCCAAGCTACTTGTCACAAAGTCACCTCATCTCCTTGGCTCCAGACCTTTAGCTCCAACTCTGGTCTCTCTACTGATTTAAAACCCTTCACTTCCAATAACCTGAGCAGCCTCTCTTTCCCATGAACTCAGGAAATCTGAAATGAAACTCCAAAGGTAGGCTAAGCTGTTTGAGGGGATAGGTTGTGCCTCTTATGGGAGACGTCTATCCTTAGGTTGAACGTTCCCTTTGCAAACTGATGTAGAGAAGATCTGAATGCTGGGCTCAGTGAATCAACAACGAGATTCTATAGTTTGTTCCTCCCCCTCCCCCCACCACCCGTTCCTCCTTTGGAAATTTTCCTTGTGTCCCAGACTCAAAATCACAGGGTCAGCATTATCTTGCTTTTCTTTTCCTTCCATATACAATTGTCACTAAATGCTAGTGGTTCTCCTACTCAGCTCTGTTAGAGCTCCCCTGCTCTCCCCCAGGTCCAAAGGGCAGCAAAATTAAGCTGACAAAACTTTTGTCTTTGGGCTGAATCTGGGATGATTTGAGAGCCAGAATCACAATAGCGATTTTCTCAACAGCAAGTGAAGATTCAGAGGAGAGAGTCTGACAGATAAGCGAGGAGGAGAAAGAATGAGGAATGACAGCAGGAAGGAAGGTGAGCTCACAGCCTCTCCTTGGTCCTCTGTCTTCAGAGAGGATGGAGGACTCACCACTGCCTGTGAGTCTGTGGAGTCTTCCAGCCCTGCAGAGAGTCTGCTTGGATAAATTTACTCCCACTCCCCACCTTCAAAATCCTCAGTCTCCATCTTTCCTCACCACCCCAGGCTTTCCGCACACTTAACCAGAGCCAACTTCCCTTCCCTCAAGAATGAAGAAGAACGTCTTTCCTTGTACTTGGAAGCCTCAGAGTCTCCATCAGGTTCATTTTCACACAATCTCTGTCCAGACTCTTAATCTCATTCTTAGGACCTGCAACTGGCTTCCAGTCTCTAAAAACCTTTATCCACTGTGTACACTGATACCGGGTTAATCTTCAGAGGATTTTTATTTGTTTGTGTTCATTTCCTACTCAGAAAGGCTGTGACTTCCCTTCACTCATTAAACAGAGTCTGAAATCTTCAGCCTCACAGGTAAAGCCTCCGAAGTGTCTGTAAGTTCTCTTCTCCAGCAAACCTTCCACCTACTCACATTTCCCTCGTGGTCCCTGACCACCAAGATATTTCATTCAGTCCAACTCCACACCGTCCGCCTCTCTGGGTTGAAGACCTTCTGCTGTTTCCAGTTATCAAGATTCTGTGCTTCTCAAAGACCCAACCAAATACATCTTTACTGCCTAAGCTCCTCCCAGTTCCAATCAGAAGTACGCAGTCTCTTCCTGTCTGTGTATTTTCTGAGGCTGTGTATCAAGTGGATATGGTGTCTTGTGCCCAAAGGATTATAATCACCATATTTGCACTGTCATTTTGCTCAGAGCTCAGCTCTTCCACAGGCTCACTTCCTGGAGGTCTGACTAACACTTCTTTGTGAACATCATTATAATAAATATAGTGTCTCATACAGAGGAGGCACTTGAAAAGTTTTCATCGGCTAACTAAATTAATGAATGAATAAATCTTCCCTAGCAACAGCCTTGCTAATAATAAACTTATCCTTTCTTAAACAGCTATAAATTTTGCTCTCAATAGTCCTTGAGGGAGGCAAGTAATTTGGTTTCAAAAGATTTCTGTACATAACAAAATAAAGATGAGATGTGGCCCACGCTTTAATTAATATTAGTTACTATCAATGGTGAGTGCACAGTGTTTTTTGGCTTGTGGTTTTTTTTGCGGGGGGTGGGGTGAGATCAGTACTTAGGTAGCATGGGGGAAAGCAAGGTTTTCCTCAGATAAATGAATCTACAAGTAGCTACAGGGTAGTTTCACGTGCAAACTCCTGGCCCGTCGTTGCTAGATGCAACTGGCAAACTTCCCTGGAACAAAATTATTCTATGACCACTAGGTTTAAAATGTCAACTTAAGTCCAGATAAAACAATACATACAAAAACGCATAAAATATAGAGACAAGACCTCCACAATCATTTCTAATAAATGCTCATGTAATATTTACACCATTCTCTAAAGATTTACTGTTTTCACTGTAACATACCGATAAGGGAGGTCTTGCGAGCTGAGAAATGACTAGTTTCCTGTCTCCAAAGCAGGAAGAGCAGCCATTGTGCTGACACCCATCTGAAAGATTTTATGAGATGCTGCTTGTGCTCTGTGAGTAAAGAGCCATCTGTCTGGCATCAGAGCAGCTCTGTTCAAATTGCCAGTACGTCTCCACACATCTAAGACCCAGATGTCCAGGAGACCAGCGCAGTCACCTGACGTTCAGCACAGCAGCGCGGGCAGCGCCATCCCAGCTCTTCGGCAGATCCGCACGCTGCTGGTGTCCGTGGCCCCGCGCTAGCTCTCGGTCCAGTTGTCAGTTGTCAGACACTGTGTTGAGTTTTAGGAAGAAAAAGATGGACAAGGCATGACCCTCCAGCAGCTCTCCTCTGAGGCCGAGAGACTGACATGAAAAGTAGCGTTTAGCACGAGGTGGGAGCCTAACAGAGGCCTGTTCCATGTGATGGAAAGACACGAAGGAGGTTCCCCAACTCTGCCAGGGGAGCAGACAGAGAGAGAGAGATTCTTACAATAGCTGTTACAACAGAAACACTATGTAAATGGATGCCGGTGTGTGGCAAACACAAGTTTTGCTTTTGGGAACTTTTTGGATTTTCCTTCTGAGTGTTTTCAGTCCACCATCTGTTGAATCCATGGATGCGGATCCTGCAGGTACAGAGGGCCGACTGTATACCAAAATAACAAGACTGCTCTTCTCTGGGCAGTAACATTAAAAGTAATTTTCTATTATATTTACGTGTTTTCCCATTGCCTGAAATTGGCATATAAAACTCTTTTAAACAATAAACATTGTAAAGTAGTTGACTACATCCACAGACAATTTCAACATCTTTCTCCACCAGCCCACAAGCATATCAAAAGAAACCGTAATTTAGAGAAGAAA
Organism: Camelus bactrianus; assembly: GCF_048773025.1. NCBI lineage: Eukaryota > Metazoa > Chordata > Mammalia > Artiodactyla > Camelidae > Camelus > Camelus bactrianus. Next base: position 10,309,147 of record NC_133573.1, read on the forward strand.
AGTAAGTGGCAATTAAAACAAGCCCTACAGAGCCACGCTTTCTTCGCTTGGAACCGCAGCGGCTCTGAATGGAACACCGCCTCTCCCTTCTCTGTGGGCTTCAGTCAGATCACACCTCCTGAATTATTTTGAGGTGACACGATTTGCACAGTGTTTATCAAACGTTTACTTTCTAAACAGTCCTCGTGATCTCCTTTGCTTTTCTGCGATGCCACCCCCTCTGAACAGAGAGTCTGAAAGCACACCACAGCCCTCCTCATTCAAATGCCGGTGCAGGATTCATTGAGAGGTTTGGATCGTGACAGCAGGCAGGGAAGCCGGCATCCCAGACGTGGTGACGACGTCAGGAGTTACTGAGCTGAGCGAGGCCATCTCTGTGCATTTTGCCAATCGCCCATCTTACGTCATTTTGGAAAGCTTGAGGTGGCATTCACCTGTCTGTTTACGTTGTTTCATTATTTATTTTACCAAATACAAGTCAGTTGAGTTGCAATCATGTTGTCGGCCATTATGAGAGAATCAAAAAGTAAATCCAAAAAGAGCAAAGGCACACGCGGTGTGCGCGGTTCCTTACACCTTACGTGCACCAACCACTCACACCCACCTCCCTTAGTCCCTGGACCTTCAGGTGCTCCACTGCAACACCCACGTTGCCTGGTTCCCGAGGACAGACTAGAGGGGAGCATGCGTTGTGTTACAGACTATGACCTGCCTACGAAGGAGATTTCTGTGTCGCGCGTAAATTGTACATTTTACCATCCTGTGCTTCCACTGTCATCGCCATGCTTCCTGCGATGGCAGAATCACAGACTGTTCCGTCGTTAACAAGAGTAAACAATTCTTTGAACGAGGCGAGGACCGGGAAGAACTTTTGTGGTCATTTTCTCTGATGACAGCAAACTGTTCCACGGTTGCAGCGTGTGTTCCTCTGTAAACAGTCGTGTGCAACATAGGTCCACGCTGTAGAGCCGCCTCCTTGCCCTTTTACTGTTGACCTGTTCACGATGTCTGGCTCCCCTGTAGAACGCTGGTGTAACAGCACATAAACCAAAGAGGCTGTTAACATTGTTACAAAGATGTGACTCCATCTCAATTTTCTCCTTTATTCCTAAATCATTGGAAAGTGGATGGGGAATGATGGCCATAGAACTAACTGGTAACATAGTTGTTTGCGTTAAGATTTACTTTATCTGGACATGTCAATTACAAAAAGAAATAAGATAAAATCATAGAAAACACTTTGGAAACAAAAATAGTAATTTTGTATGGAAAAACCATTGGACTGGGAACCAGAAGAAGAGTGTCAGAGCCCAATCTGTCACTTACTCATGAAACTCTGTGGGCACAGGAACCATGTTCATTTGACAAGAGCCTGGGATTGATAAAGAGACAGACCTTGGTTTGAACGGAAGCTCTGCCATGTACATCTGCGTGACTTTCAGCAAATTATTCCCTGAGCCTCAGTTTTCTTCATCTATAAAAGCGAAACAATAACAGTACCCGACTTATGAGGTTGTTGTAAATACTACACGCAATAATCTGTGTGAAGTGTTTAGCACAGCATCTGGTAGCTAATAACATCCAAAGAATAGCAGGTGTCATTGTGACCAGGAAGACATTATTTCTGGGCAGCAAATTCTTCAGCCCCATCACACAGAGTATGAGACCGTATCCAAGGGTTCCTCCAGGTATAACAGTCTCTGAAGCAGAGAAGGACTACACTTTACAAGAGAATTCCTCACAAGGTAATTCAAATGACAATAACATCAATTATAATAACAATAACAATAATAACGTTGACAAAAACATTAGCCTCTATTTTAGAAGTCTTACATGATGTAGAGATATGACGCTAAGGAGAGTGTGTAGGAACTAAGATCATGCTTGTCTGTGTTTGTTTGTCTCCTCAGCAGATGTAAAGGTTATGGAGGCAGGAATGATGTCTTATTTACCTTTGGAATCCCAATGTTCAGCTCATGGAGTGATTTAAAGCAAATGTGTAAATGAATGAATGACTTACTGATGGGAACACTCAGCCTAAAATCTCTGCCTTTGTGGAGAATATAGTCAAGTGTTACATATTTTTAAAAAAGGATACTTGGTATTGCTAATTATTAGAGAAGTGCAAATCAAAACTACAGTGAGGTATCACCTCACACTGGTCAGAACGGCCACCTTCAAAAAGTCTACAAATGATAAATGCTGGAGAGGGTGTGGAAAGAAGGGAACCCTCCTACACTGTTGGTAGGAATGTTGTTTGGTGCAGCCACTATGGAAAACGGTGTGGGGGTTTCTTAAAAGACTAAAAATAGATTTACCATATGACCCAGCAACCCTACTCCTGAGCACATATCTAGAAAAGACAAAAGCTCCAATTCAAAAAGATACATGCTCCCCAATGTTCACAGCAGCACTGTTTACAATAGCCAAGACATGGAAACAACCTAAATGTCCATCAACAGATGACTGGGTAAAGAAGCTGTGGTATATTTATATAATAGAATATTACTCAGCCATAAAAAATAATAAAACAATGCCATTTGCAGCAACATGGATGGACTTGGAAATCATACTAAGTGAAATAAGCCAGACAAAGACAAATATTATATGATATCACTGACATGTGGATTTTTTTAAATGATACAAATGAACTTATTTACAAAACAGAAATAGACTCACAGGCATAGAAAATAAACTTCCGGTTACCAAAGGGGAAAGATGAGGGGGAGGGATAAATCAGGATTTTAGGATTAACAGATACATGCTATTCTATATAAGATAAACAACAACGTCCAACAGTACCACACAGGGAACTATATTCAGTAGCTTGTAATAACCTATAATGGAAAAGAACCTGAAAAAGACTATATATACCTGTGCATATCAGAATCACTCTGCTGTACACATGAAACTAACACGACACTGTAAATCAACTATACTTCAATTTAAAAAAAGAAAGGGATGGGAGGGCTAAAAGAAACCTCGTGTTGACGTTTGTAACTTCAGTTAGAATGGTAGCAGCCTCGCTGAGACTGTGACGTATGAGTAAAGAGGAAAGCGTGAGGGAGAGAGCCAGCCCCTTTGCTCTCTGGTGGGAAAGCAGGGGCAGAGGCCCAGATCGGGGGCTGATTCCCCTGTCGGTGGCGCAGGAAGAGGCAGGTGTGGCCAGGCTGGAGGGAGAGCCGCGGTCACAGAGCTAATCCAGGGGAGGAGCGGGTCGTGCAGGGTCTCACAGGGCCCGTCGGAGGCTTCGGCTTTTACTCTGAGTGGAGTTCGAGCAGAGGTGACTTGGAGAGATCCGTGGGTTACTGTGGCGGCTGAGTTGGGTGCAGCTGGGGTGGGGAAGTAGGGCGGAATCAAGGGCAGCAGGTCGGAGGCTGTTGCTTCTTAGATGGAAAGGAGGTGGCAGTGGGTCGGACTGTCGCAGTAGAGCCAGTAAAAACCAGTCACCGCCAGGACAAGTGGTGACAGCAGCGCTGCCGGGTTTGGATGTACAGGACTAACAAGTAAGGCTTGGAGTCAGAGGGAAGGAGGAGAATCAAAGACGTGCGACCGGAAGGAAGCGGGGTCTGTGGGCTGGGGTGTTGACACTGGGTGGGGGTGGGGAGCAGGTTTGAAGGGAGACATTACAATCTCGGCTTTTCACTTGTTTGGTCTGAGTACACAGCAGACATCTAAGCAGGGGGCTAAACAGAAAGTTAGATATGGAGTCTGGAGTCCAAGGTACAGGCCGCAGCCAAGACATCAGCTGGGAATGCCCAGCGAACAGATGACGTCTAAAGCTACAGAGCTGAGTGAGACTACAAAGGAGCTGTGTAGACATAGGAAGGAGGACGGTCCAAGGCTGGAGCACGCTTGAATGTTTAGAGGTGGTATAGAACGAGAAACCAGCAGAAGTCCGAGAAGGACTGGCTATGAAGGAAGGAAGGAAACCAGGAAAGTGTGGAGCATGGAATTCAAGTCACAAAAGACACCAAGGGAGAGAGCATAGACAGCCGTGTCAGATGCTGCTTGTAGGTCAGGTGCAACGACGACCAAGAACTGACCACTGGGATGAGCAGCATGGAGGTCATGGATGACCTTGCGGATGAAGATCTGAGGACGTGGTGGGGCAAAAGCCTGATGGAGAGGACGCAGGAGAGGACAAATGGAGGGAAGTTAGAGGGACTGCTTGGGAAACTCTCAGTTTTGTTAAAAAGAAAAGAGAGAAACGGAGACGCGTAGCTGTAGGGAAAGTGTTCTCTAGAGAAGGGTTTTTTGTTCTGTTTTTTCTAAGATGAGAGAACTCACATACTGTGTGCTGATGGGAATAATCCACTGGAAAGGGAAAAATTATGAACATCGTTTAACAGTTTCCTCCTCTGAGAGAGGGTAAGATGTCGTGAACAACAGGAGCAGTTGGCTTTAGCAAAAGCTCAGGGACAGTTCCTCCGTCATCTTCAGCAGAGAAGATGAAGTGGAGATGGGCGAGTCCAATGATCCTTTTCTAATGATGAAAATAGACTGGCTTCTTTCTTAAATTCACATATGACTCCCAGAACAGCCCTGGAGTTATTATTCCAAAGTGCAGATGTTACGGAAATATTTTAATTTAGCAAGTAACGGTTTCCCCTGACTTTTCAGGAATGCCTCTCTTGCCTGAAGTAAATTACTCCTAGACAGTACAGTTCACTTCTGCAACCAGACGTGGAACAGTGATTTTTGAGAAAAGATGTTTAAATTTAGATTTGCTGCATTGCTTATTATCTCTGTATAACAGCTATCAGTAATAATATTTCACATGAATTATCTTTCTATATTATGAAGCCATAGTCTTTAAAATCCCTTTTGATGACTCTCCATGAGATGCTAATAGTCCCTGTCATATATGTCACCTATTTAACACGTTATCAATGGAACCTTGTATTGTTTATTTCACGTACATGACACACCCGTGAGTATGTGCACACAGGTCAATAAACGTAATATCACAACTGATTGGAGAATCTGGACCACATTTGCTTGTATCTCTGCATCACTGATGATGACTAAAGCAGTGACCTAAACACAAGCAAAACCAGGGAACTTCTGGAGAAACATCCATTGTTGTATAGTCATAAAACAAGAAGCAGAGAATAAATACAGCCGTGAGTCTAAGGAGAAACAAGTCTCCTGGGCTGCTAGAAACAATACACAAGCCTACGTGCGTTCTTCAGAGAAGGAAACTTCCCAAGACTAATATCAGGGCATTAAATTTTTTTTTAAAAAAAGTATCTTCCTTTTACAAATTGGGCAAAAAACCCAATTTCCTGAGAAAGAGGGTATCTGAAAGTAAAATTGCTAGAACTATAGATCTTGCGTATAAACCCCACATAGAGAAGGTGAAATGCAGCCCCCATTGGGAGCTGGCACCCCGAAGGTCTCCAGCAGTGTCCATGCCAGGTGAGACTTGTGCGCCTCTTCCCGTCTGACCCTGACCCTCTTCTATAGGTAGGTCTTACCTACCGGCTATAGGTTTCCCAAGGGAACATCTCACACCATCCTATACCGTGGTGTCAGGCACATAAAAGCATTTGACATTAACTTGTTAAATTTAATTTTCACAGAGAAATCTCCCAGTGATGACAAATATTTCTGCAAATCGCAGTTTCTAATTACTGGTGAGTGCATGTTAAAGCAAAATTCTGGCACGTGTTCTTTGTATTAAGAAACTATGAAGTGCAAATTACTACGTTAATCAATAGCTTCTTAAAATGCGCTGGAAGTGATACATTTTGTTAACATTTATTAATTAGGCTTTGTTGGCAAATGTTACAGTTCATTATAGAACAATTAAGAAATACAGAAAAACACAAGAAGAAAAACACGTAGAAGAAATTTTATACTATCATTCCAAGACCACGTCCCAAATAAATTCCCTGACATAAATATTTTTCTATCTAGTTGGCATTTTTTAGCACCTGTTTTATAGCATGTTTTTTGACATAATAAATAATATAACATAAATGGTCTTCCATGTCATTAATAGTTTTCTAAAACATCATTTTTAATGTCTGCAATGGTATACAGATATGTCATAATTTAGTTCATAAATTCTCTATCATTGGACATTCATGTTATTTCTAATTATTCATTATTGTAAATGATGCTGAAATAAACGTTCCTGTGAATAGATTTCCCAAATCTGAGGCTATTTCCTTAGGTTAAGTTCATCAGAGTGGAATGATTTGGTCCAAGGTTGTAGGTATTATTAAGATTTTGAACATATACTGCTTAATGTTTCTACAGAGAGACTGAGTAATTTACACTCACCACAGAGCATGAGAAAAACACTGTTTTCTCTGTGATCTGATATCAGTCTGGGGACATTTCCTCGGACTTTAAAAAAAAAAAGAGTGGTATCAATTTGGAAAATGTTGACAGATGAAAAAAAAATCTCATTGTTTTAATTTGTATTTCATTGAATGCTGGTGAATTGAACTGTTTTTCAAATTTTCTGGCTATTTATAGTTCACTTTTTGGGCATTTTTGTTTATGTCTTTTGCATTAGGTTGTACCTCTTCTACTGAATGTCGCCTTCTCTTACTTTCCATCTGTATATTTACATATGCAGGGTATCAGCCTTTTGCTCTCACATGTTATAAACATTTTGTTCATTTTCTCTTTAATTGTATGAAAAGGTGTTTTTAAGGTCCTGAATCTTTTCTTCGTGGTTAAATCTGTTGGTTTTTAGGTAGTGGATATTCGTACAGCAGTTTCTCAGCATTTTTTCCCTCTCCTTAATAGGATTCCAGTTCCTTTCTGCACACCCACGGGACATCGTCTGGAGGGGCCGTGATTAGGAGCCTTACCTCCCTTAGCGAAAGGGTGCATATGTGATTTTTTTTTTTAATTAGGCCCTTAGGATATACCCTCTTTGAAATTCAAAATTTTAGCTGAGGAACAAAGAAAGTGAAAAGGGTCAGAGTTCTGCCAACTCCAGCCAAAGCGCCCAGTTCCCGCTACTAAATCATTCCCGCAGTTTTGATTTCCTAGTCTCCGAAGCCCTTAGGATAACTACCGTTCCCCAGCCTGCCTGGCTGCAAGCGTCTGCTCTCTGAGCTCCTGGTATTAATCCAACGACTGTCTTTTTCCTTAAGGAACCAGCCCTGTAAGCAACGCTGGGCCAGGTTAGCAAAGAACCCAGAAATGTCACCAGAGTCCATTTCTCACTCAAGTGCTGTGCTGGCGAAAAGGTTCTGCCCCTCAAAATCGCTTAGGATCCCAGCTGTCAAAGCTTTCACGTTAGTCCACATTCCCATGGCTTTTGGGGCGGGAGTAAGTCAGCCTCTCTGCTTACTTTTCGTTTTCATTGGTCAAAGCACGTCACATGACCAGGCCAGTCCTTCCGGAAGGAGAGAGCGGGGATCCCTGTGAACAGCCAACTATTCTCAGTTAATCGGAGACATTTCCTGTTGCTTAGAACCAAAGGACCTGTAATGTTTAATAACACGACTTTCCTTTTGGAGTTCTACCTTTGATGCCATGTTTAGAAAGGCCTTCCTAACACCCAAATTATAAAAAATGTTTCTTGGAATTGTCCCCTAGTTTTCTTTTTTTAGTTTTTAATCCAAATTTCCCAAATTGGTATTATACTTTGAAAATAAAAATAGCTCTACATAATTATGCCTAACGCTGCACTCTGATGCAGCTTGTGGATTCCCAGTGCGCATTACCATCATTCTTAGAGTTCTTGCAGTAAAGAAACCAGCTTAATTCAGTTTAGTCTGGCACTTTCCAAGCTTATGCAGCCATAGAACTAGTTTCTCATGTTAACCCTATTAGCAGCCCACAAGTTAATGGTCTTTTGAACACATTTAGGAAATGCTGTTTTCTCTTATTTGGGATTTACACTGCTACCCAGGAGGCAGAGTTCCACATCCATAATCCAAAGAGTCGATTAATTATTCTGGTGCCAGATGTGAAATAGATTTTACCTTATCCAGTCATATATTCTTTATCAGACACCAACTTTACCTAAACTAGGGTTCGTCTCTGAGGCTTATATGTCGCTCCTCCATATCCATGGATACAGGACCCGAGGCCAGGGGGACCCTGCGGTACTGCACCGTTTCTATGGGGGACTTGAGAACCAGGGACCTGGGGGTCCTGGGGTCCCGGAGCCAGTCTCCCATGGATACCCATGGATGACTGAATTCTGTTTCAATGAGCTTTTTTTAAATGGAGGGACTGGGGATGGAACCCAGACCTCGTGCGGGCTGAGCACACACTCTACAGCTCAGCTCTACACGCCCCCCTCAATGGTCCTTCTGATAGAAGCAACGCTTGTTTTAAGTCACCACATCTGTGTTGTGTTTATTTATCTGTTAGTGCAGGTCCTCGGCTACTCTGTCGTGTTTTCCTTCCTTGTTTCCATTCAGTATTCCACAAAACTAGAGTGCCTGCTGATGCAAGGAATTGTGACAGGCAAGAGGGTGTGCAGGTGAATCCTACACCAGAGTCTGCCCACGGGAGGCTCATATTCTAGCAGGAGATGCGGTCATTAAACAGTTCATGACACCAACTATTCATGAGAATGCCCTTACAGTCTATGAAGAAGTGCTTTGCAGGTAAACAAGGGGGGAGGTCCTGAAGTCCTGCCTGCAGTCCATGGTGCGGAGCTGGTTCTCGGAGGGCAGGGGAGACATAACCGGGGAAGGAGGGAGAGGTTCAAGCAGAAGGAACAGGAAAGACCTGGGGCTGCAGACCTACTCGTGAACTGCGAGCTAAAGCTGCCGCGCCGGGAGGAGGGCACGGCTCAGGGAAGGGGCCGCGCTGTGGCTGGCGAGGTCAGCGGGAGCCGTGTGGGACAGGACCCTGTGGCCCCCAGGAGGAGGCAGCTTGTATTTGAACCATAATAAGAAGCAGTGGGAGGATCTGAAGCAGTGTTGTTACAAATCAGATACCTCCCTTATCATTATTGTGTAAGAAGAAGTAAAGAATGGAGGCTGCCGTGGGCAGTGGCTGAAAGGGATGCAAATCCAAGAACTGATAGTTGCCTGGATGGTGGAAGAGACGATGGGATGTAGAGAGACGGGAAAAATATTTCGAGGGAAAAATCAAATGGACTTGATAATTTATGGGATTTTCCCAAGTCACTTTGGAATCCAAAACCCATTGTGATTCATTTGGAACTGAGTTCAGTCTATGAAGAGGCCCGTGGATAGTTGGTGTTTTGTGCCACATTTACTCCCTCTAACCAGCAACGAGGCTCAGCCTTACGTCAGTCACACCCGCCTTACCCTCGGCAGCAATATTTGCTTGCCTTCCTCGTGCAAGTCACAGATACTTCTTGCAAGGCCAGCTTTTAGGAGTTGTGTTTCCTTATTGCTATTATGATGTAGAATCTTTTTTTCCAAAAGTATTTTTTACCTGATAGCCGCTTTGTATGGCATACGAGAAAGCTTCTGGCTTCAGTAATTATTTTGTGACTCATTACATTAAAATAGTATTAACTTTTCCATCTAATTTTTTTCCAGTTGATTACCTTGGGGTTTCTGGACATGATGATTACTTAATTTCTCCTTTCCAGTGGCTACACCTCCCTCTGCCAGGTTCCTTCTCTAACTTACTGCATTGGCAAAGAGTTTGAGAGAGAGGAAAGCAAATATTCTTGTGTTACTCCTGCCTTTCAGGGAAAGCACAAAGTGCAGTCCTTTTTAAGGAACGTGCCCTAGGATTCTGACACACGGTTGTTACACACGTGAAGGATTTCAAGGCCAAACGAGGTTGGAACATACACCTTCAGGAAAGTAAAACTGATTTCTTGTTTACACTTGATTCTTGGAAGCTTTTATTTGTTAGTGTTCATTTTGAACTCAGAAAAGAGATCGAGCCCGGGATACGGCATTTCCCAAACTGACTTGAACCTACACACCCCTCTCCTTTTCTCTCCTCTGCTCTTTTAGGTCTTGCAGTTTATGGGACACAAATTTGGAAAATGCTGCCCAAATATTTCACCACTGTTGTTTTCTTCCCTAAATCGCCTTGGTTGTAGGTGAGGACTACCCAGAGTAACTGGTTTTCCCAGTGTCAGTCCAGATTCCTGGGATGAGGGCTCTGTTGACCCTCAGCCAAGGCCAGGGGTTCACTTCACCCCCAGGTCTGGGACAGGTCCTACACCCACGTCCCCTGGGGCCATGCCAAGATTAAGAGGGGACAATTCCCAGTTCTCCAAATTCTGTGAAGTCAGGCTACCAGGCAAAGCATCTATGTGCTCCCAGTGTGGAGAGAGGAGGGTTTTTCAACAGGTGCCTAGAAAAGTCCCTTGTGGATTTCCTGATGTGTCCCTGGCTAGTGCCAAAACATTACACTCACTCAAATACTAAGGATTAAGTAATTTACCCTCCATTTTACCCAATGATCGTGGTGCCAGTGTCATCTAACCACCTGACCACCCACGTCCGGGGTATAATAAATATTAGTCTTTTTAGTGAGGCACAATTCCAGTGCTGTCCTGTCCCCACCCAACAGTTTTCCAGTAATTCAACCCACTCCTTTAGAATTAAACAAAAATGCTCTATCACCCTTCGCGTAACATGGCTTTAAAAAAAAAAAAACTCATATCAAAGCAATCCATTCATGGCACAAAGTATAACACAGCTTGGACGGATGTGTTGCGGGAAAACACTCCCTCCCCTGCTGCCTGATGAGGAAACCGGCAGGTGTGCTGCGTGGCTGGCACCGCACAGCCGCACGGGCGCAGCCTGCCCACGAGGATGCTAACCATCTGTAGCAGAGCTGCCCGGCTCTCCCCGCGGGGCGTGCTCCTGCAGGCTCGCTCAGAACGCAGATTGTTTCACATCCAGAAAGCTGCAAAACGCGAATGCATATATATCCTCTACAAATAACCTAAGACACTGCTCGGGGAAAGATAATTTTTTATTGCCACTCATTCAGTTGCTGTGTTTGCCATATCTCCAACAAGTGCTTTGGAACGCCGTCATGCCAAACGTACCCACACAAACAGAGAGGCAACTCAGCTTAAAAAACAAAGTGCTAACGGCCACTGTGCTCTGACTGGAGCCGCTGGGAGGCCGGGCTGCCATGTGCTGCTCTTTCTGCCCAAGTGAACTGGGAACATCTCCTCCTGGGGCCCCCTCCCACTTCCCCCAACTCTGACTTAGGACACACGACATGAGACTTGAGTGCTCATTACCCCTGACCCAAGGAGAAAGGACAACGCGAAATGAGTATGGTCAAATAGAGAGAGCTGTTTATTTTTCATCCCGGAGCTACCAAGGCAACATTTTACCTGCTCCAATAAAGATCCACCCAGCCACCAGCCATAGTCAGTAGACAGTTAATTTTCAGGAGGACCATTTGCCCACCTGAGCTGTAGCCCGTGGTGTGGACACTGGGGTCTGCACTCTTGGTGGAAACACTGGTGGAGCACAGCCCCGGCCCCCGGGGGGGAGATGGCTGAGATGATGAAAACGCATTTTACAGAAGAAGAAACTGACGTGGGAAGTTCCTCTCGCTTTTCCAAGATCCCATAGCTCCTGAGAGTGAGTGAAGGTAACAGACGCCAAAGCCCAACTGGGCCTGCCCCACCCTTTGCATCCTGGGGACCCCTGGCAGCAACGCTTCCCTTGAGCATAAGAAGATAGCCTGTTGCATCACAATACAGGAAGACATTTATTTCATTGAAGATTTAATTTGCAATATTTAGTACTGTTCCGAAGCAGAGTCTGCCTTAAAAATAAATAAATAAATAAGTAAAATAAAACTTTGCTTTCTCCTTGCCTTGAACAAAGCATCAGGGTCTGCTTCCTTGCAGAAGTGCCTCCTAAGTGCCACTTGTGCAGCACCGCGACAGCCGGGTGGGGTGCTTTCCCCATGGAGTGGAAGAGAGGATGGTCTCGGTAACCAGGATACCCGTTTGAATGCCCTGTGTAGTGTTTGCTCCAAAGGGCAGCTCGTACAATGGTGCCCTTGCCTGCAGCTCGCGAGTGTGGATTACAAAGCATCACAGGTGCTTGGATGCCCTCAGCCAGCCCGTCCACTGCACATGCTCCACATTTGAGCCTCCAATGTCGCCTCCCTGCCCCCTGGCCTCCTGTGAATGCCCGGACCTTTCCTGCATTTCGAGGCACTTCAATTTAGAAGCTGCTCGTCTGCTGTGAAAGAGAACTCAAGGAGAGCTGCTCCAGCCAAGAAAGCATGCGGTCTAACTTCCTGGAAGAAAGAATGGAAGGAAAGGTTCTCAAACAGCTCTATTTTTAGAGGAAAAAGGTATTGAACAGGGTAGAGTTGGCTGAATTGTTTTAAAGAATCATTTTAAGAGACGGGTTTCCTAGACCAGGTGTGGTGTTTCCTGAAACCAGATCATGTTAAAAAAAAAAACCTTAAAGAAGGAAATGTGTGTCCACGTGTTATTCCCTTAACATCAGAAGCAATAACTCAGGCGCCCACCCCACCACCTCCCTGTCCCCACCGGCCGCCAGCCCCGGCTGCGCATCCCAGTGGGACGGAGGACATTGTCCACAGGACTCCTCTCCATGGGCAGGACCCATCCGTCTCTGACCAAGTCAGGATTTAATCATCTACCCAAAGCAATGAGCTTTCAAACCCCTCCCAGTACCAAAGTACAGCATAAAAACACCACTGCTGTGGGCAAAAATCTAGAAAAGGCTCAGAAGGAGAAACCGCATGACCACGCCAGGAGGGAAGGGGTGTTCCCAGGTCACGACCACAGCTGGCTGGGATTGAAGAGTGCCCGGGAGAAGCAGAGACCCCAGGTGTCACCCAGAAGGACCCTGTGGTGCTGTCCAGGGGCAGACCCCGCCCCAGGTCCTCTGCTGCAGCTCCTCTCTGAAGGACCCAGCTCATAGGATCTCAGACCTAGGTCCTGAGTTTCTCAGATGCCAAAAACCACCGCCAAAGGGAAGACATTAACTGCTTGATGATGGATAGCACGTGGCCCCAGACCTTCTGGCACCTGGGGGTTGACAGTTCTGACCACCCTGTTCCCTCCATGCCAACCCATTAGAGAACTGTGCATAGGTGATCACCTACCCTGCGACCCACCCCACACCCAGCCCGGCCCTTAATGTGCTTTGCTGAAACCCTTCGGGGAGTTTGGGTTTTCTTGGGCATGAGCCACCCCGTTCTCCTTGCTCAGCCCCCCAGTAAACCTTCCCCTGCTCTAACCTCTGATGTTTCAGTTTGGCTTCACTGAGCATCAGGCACATGAACTTGCCTTCGGTAATGATTGGCTAAGCCAGTTTAGGAGTCTGTGCCCAAGGGAGGGCAACCCGGCGGGGGCCGCCCCTTCCTGGGCCCCAGCAGCGGCCGGAGCTCACTCCACTCCGGGACCCTGGGCGTACTCTCCCCGACAGGCCCGGCCACCCCGGCACGAAGCTATTTGGAGACAAGAGCCGTCCAGAGCTGCATCCACACTCGGCGTCGCTGGGGGTAAGCGGCTCCGGCTTGCGCGGGCTGGGAATCCTCTGCCTCCATCTGCGCTCGCTCTCTGAGGGGTCAGCTGCTCTGGGTCTGTTCTCTGGGCCCGTCTGTCCGGAGGCCTCCGTCTGGGAGTGGAGGGGGGAGTCTTAGGCGCCACCTCCTCTGGTTGTCTGTCTGTGCGACGGCAGCTTGTTTGTTGTTTGTGTTCTCATGTGCATCACTGCGGGGTGAGCCGCTCCGGCTCGTGCAGGATGGAGGATTTTACCCGCCCCACCTGAGCTTGTGCCCACCCTGAAAGAGAGTCATTCTGGCCTCACTGGGAGCCACTCTGGGTCCGTTCTCTTTCGGGAGCCAGGCCACGCTGCAGGCCTCCGTCTGGGACTGGAAGTGGAAGCTTGGGGCTCCACCTCGTCTAATGTTCTGCTTGTGGGACCGTGTTTGGGGGGGGGGTGTGTGCATCAGCGCTTGCAGCGGCCGGCTGAGACGCCTGTAGTTGGCAGAGCGGTGGGCGGGACTTCTCCATTCTAGCCTTGGTCCTTCATTCAGCTTCAGCTCTGATGGGGCACTGGTTGGGGTTTCTCCCCTTATGGGCCGACGGGGCTTTGGTTAGGCACCTCCCTTTTGGGGCTGGGGAACTGTGACCCTGAGAGACCCTTCTGAATTGTTGTTTGGTTACTGTTTGATGGCATTGGCTGTGAATAATTGCGGACGATCAGAGCTGTGTTCCGTCTTACATGTAGTCCTCCTCAGTGTATCTTGCAAAACGGGGAGCTCTTCCACTTTGCTCCCATAAATGAAAGAAGATATTTTTACTGTGACACTGTGTGACCTCTGTGCTCCCTGAGATCTGGAGACCAGTGGCCCTAATGGCCCTGCTGTTATTTCAAAGTGGGGCTTTCGCAATTTGGCTTTTATCTTGGTGGGAGGGTGGGTGAGCGTCTCGGCCCCTGAGTCCAAATCCTGTTCTCGCTTCCTAGTTTTGCTGTAATGGGGGCGTCTGAATGTGAGTGAATGATGTATATATACATATATAATTGTCTATTGCTGTTATTTCTTTAAGCTGAAGTGGCTGTTTGGGAACTGGGGGAAAAAAATCCCTGAAAGTAGCCAAGATGATTGGGTTTTGTATAAACCTTTAGAGGAGGAGGTTGCACTTCCCTTCCTGTGCCTTTGAGTTGTAAATGAGCTACCTGAGCTCTCAAGGAGAAAAGTTTTTTAAAACTCAAGCAGAAAAACTGTGAGATCCTGGTTCTGTCTTTAGGTAAAAATTAACATGTAAAAGAGCTCTATTTTAATTGACTTAAAAGTAAGTACTTACAAACTAAATACTTCTAAGGGAAACTAGACAACAAATCTCAGGCTCACGTGATCTAGGAAATATGCAACGTGAAACTGATATCTGATATTAAAGCTAGCTTAAGCGTGTTGCTGTAATCCACACAGTCATGGCTTTTATTGTACCTGGGTTTACTGAGGGTCAGTAAATTCATGTTTCCACTGCAGAGTTTGTCAGGAAGAAAAAAATTCAATTAACTTGGTATAACAAAATTCTTACAAGTAAATTAAATGAGAGTTTTTGGGTGAACTCATTGGAAATAACTCTGTTTTAGGAATGTCTACTTAAAAATTATCTCTCCAGCTACTTGGTAACTTGAAAGTTCAGAGTTGTGCTAACTTGAGTTAAATGATGGAAGCATGTTGAGTAGCTGGGTCATTCCCACACAAAAAAAAGATCCTGAAACAGTACTTACTGAACGTCAGCTTCCCTTTACAGAGGAACTAAAGGTGTTTAGGACTGTTAGTAAATCTGGTGTCACACTGAGGTATTTCCTATAAAAAGCACATGTTTTCTAGAAGTTATTGTTGGTATGTCTGTTTGCCGGTCTGCAGCATGCTCGTGTGAAAGACAGCTCATGTTTGCTTACTTCTTTGTTTTGATTAGAAGTTAAAGTTTGTTAGAGTTGAGAATTCTAATTTATATATGTGTCGACTGAAATAAACACGCAGCCTAAAAGTTGAGAGTTGTTTTATTTGGCAGGAGGACGTGAGCCAGGATGACAGTCCCTCTGATCGCTCTGAGGAACTGCTCTGAAGAGGTAGGGGAGGAGCTGGGATATATAGGAGCTTTACAACAGAGACTAGGTAGCTGGAACAATGAAAGATTACTTGTTATCTAAAGAAAACCAGGCATCTCAAGTTCAAGAATGTAGTGCTTTTCTATGTATGGGAGGAAGCAAACATTTGGGCTCACTGAATTCATTCCTTTGACAAGCATTTAGCTATCTAGGGCCATTATTTTGTCCTTTATTTATTCTGATTCCGCTCAGAGTGCACCACTGTGAGTGGCTGCAGGAGCCGGGCTGCAGGCTTGTCTTCACTGGGCAGGGGGCAGATGCTGATGACTTGGTTTCAGCATTCTCTGTTTACTGATATGGTTGCAGTATTTTTGTTCACATATGTTATTAAAGCTACTAAAAATACTAAAGGAAACATTTCAGTATACAACGGGAAAGAAGGTTATATGTTTTGAGTTTAAAAAAAGTTTTGTCCTAAAGTTGATTGTGTCTAGATGGGAAATAGTAAAGGACAAACTAATATGGGTACAGAAAGTTGTGGGAAGTCTGTGGGGAGGGAGCCCTAAGAAGGGGGTCTTGTGCACGGTCGGGCTGAGATTAGATTACAATAAAGTAGGTAAATGGATTTCGTTAGTAAAATCCTGGTTCAGGACTAGAATGGAAAACAGACACTTGTGATAACAGATTGTGTGAACCTTTTTGATGTGGTTGACAAACTTCCTATCAAATTCTAATCAAAGTGCCTTTGACTTCAGCTGACTTTGGGATGTTTCAGAGGACCCCTGAGTCATCTCAGAGGAAAATATTAAACTGACTGGGGTTGGCTGGGTTGTTAACTTACACGGCATTGTCAAATGAGTGAGAAGCCTCCTCTGACTGTATGGTACGGATAAATGTCGTTAATATAGACTTTCTGGAAATTACAAGTGTTCTGAAATTTAGACATGCCCTGGCAGAATGTGATCTGTCATAATTCTAGTTGTTCTAGGTATAATTCTAGTTCTGGTCTGGCTATCTTAAAATGCTGTCTGCCACAGCAGTGTGAGAAGGTTCCTTGTTAGAAACGTTGTAACCAGATCTTTAACCTTGCCTTTTTAAGTCTTCTGCCATTCGTACAGTTAAGCTGACGCTTTGTAAAACTGCCTCATCTTCAGTAAGATTCGTAAAAAGGACTCTCTGACAAGTACACATTTCTTTTAAATCATACTGCCGAGCTGGATAGGATATTTAAAATGTCTAATGAAAACTCTGATTTTGTAAAACTGTTAGTAAAAAGGATTAATTACATAGGACTGAGTAAACAGCTGAGTGTGGTTATAATTTTTTGATTTTGTCTGGAATATGACTGGCTTTTAATCTGCATTTTTGCATTGAGTTGTTTATCAGATGTTTGTCTCCCTATCATCATTGAAAGTTATTGTTTTACTTCCAACCACACTGTTGCGGACACTGTTGTCAACACTGTTGAGGACAGAAGAACTCTCTGATGGAGTCGTCACAGAGCATCACTACTCATGATGTGCAACAACGCTTGCTCTGGGTCTGTTGCTAAAAGCACATGCCTGAAGCTTGTGTCACAACTGTGTGTAGGTGATAAAGTGCACGGCCTACGAAGTGTCTCCCCATTAATACACCTCTGAGCCTGTTCACCACAGCTGATAAGTTTCCCCCAACGTGGAAAATGAGGCAAATGTAAATAAAGGAGGCCTGGCGCCGAGGGCCATGATCGCAACCTGGGGCAGGAGCCACCACCCCAGCATCGAGGGATGAATATTTTGATCATCAATGCTTTATACTGAAAGATTTGAAATCAAAAGGGGAAATGGTGGGAAAAGCTGCACATACTGAGGTATCAGCTTATACACAGTTTAACTTCAACTTTCCTGACCAGAGCAGCCTGTTTTATGGCCTTTTGGTCATGCATTGTCCATCTGCTTTGGTCTTGAGGAGGGGAATGCATTTGAAAGTCAAAGGGAGCAGCTGTGGTTCAGACATCCAGGGTAAACCTTGGTGGCCGTGGTGGACATGATTTCAGGCACATATGTGTATTGTTGAGAACTCGAATTTTCTGAGTTGCGTCATACTTGGGGTGGCACCAGCCCTTCTCAGAGCAGTGTCTGCTGGCAGAGGGCAGCTGCAACCTTATGACCTCAAGGTCTCCTCTTGTAACTACTAAATTTTTAGACAATAAAATCATTTTAGATTAGATGTTAGTAGAAAAAAGGAGATGTGTAATGGTCAGTAGCTCCTGTTAACACCACATCAGAAGTTAAAACCTTCTCAGATAAAAGCAGACAGCTGGCTGCCTGGCTGTGAGTCTCCCCTGAAGTGCCAGGTCCAGGCTGGTTTCAGGCTTAGTCTCCTGAATTCCTTTGGAAGTAGGGAATGAGATCTATTTTATCTATTAAAGTTCTGGTTGTCACTCCAGCTACTTCTAGTTGGGTCTGTTGGCACCAAAAGTGGAGACTGAAGGACTGGGGTCTTAACCCTACAGGACTCAGATCCAGGACTTGAAACGTGGAAATATTTTCAGGTTGGTGTCCATCCCCAAACTGAGAAAGGACTGCACCCCATTTCAGCAGGAAGTAGCTGGAGTGGTCATTGCCCCATTCCCTGAAAGATTTGGGGAGGAGGAAACAGGACTGGAGACTGAAACCAACCCCCAAAACCGGGTTCCTTGGCTGAGTTGGTGGTTAACGTCTCTGACCGAAACATCATTCCCTTCCGCGTCCATCACGTGTTCTCCACATTGAGCAGATCAAAGAAGAGGGGGGAATTGTAACCAAGGGGACCCTGTGGGGCCATCCAGGGTCGGGCCCCTCCCCGTGTCCTCTGCTGCAGCTCGTCTCTGAAGGCCCCAGGTAATAGTATGTCACGTATATTTCCTGAGAGTTTCAGATGCTCAAAACCACCACCAAAGGGAAGAAATGAACTCGATGATGGCCAGCATGAGGCCCCCAGACCTGGTGCCTGGTGCCTGGGGGTTGATGGTGTTGACTGCCCTGTTCCCTCAACATCAGCCAGTCAGAGAATTGTGCACAGCTGGTCACCTGCCCTGCAACACACCGCCCCCTCCCTCACCTGGCCTTTAGATGGGCTTTGCTGAAACCCTTAGGGGGGCTCAGGGGTTTTCTTGGGAAAGAGCCAGCCCGTCCTCCTTGCTCAGCCCCCCAGTAAAGCTTTCTCTGCTCCAAACTCCAACCTCTCAGTCTGTTTGGCCTCAGGGTATGGCGGGCACGTGAACTTGCCTTCAGTAGCACAGAGGGTGTGATTGTTACCATTTGGTCCTTAAGGTGAACCTGGGGCAAAGTCCAGATGGAGGAGAAGGCTCTCCTGCAGCTGTTCTGGGGACCTGCCACCCGAAGCTCGCATCCCAGGGCTGAATGCAGCAGAGAGAGGCCCATGAAGAAACAATTCTGGGGGAGCTCAACGCAGGACAGTTGCTTCCTGGGTCCTCAGACCCTGCACTCACACCCAGAGTGGGCTCAGCATTGCCGCCAATTCAAACCAAGAAGAAACTGATTTTTTTTGGGGGGGGGGGAGACTAAAATCCTGAAAAATGGTGGGACCAGGATTGGAATACAGACCAGTTCGCTTGCTGCATAGCGATGCTTTATTGACTGCATCCCATTCGTGGGCTCACTCACTGGCGTCTTATTGTGTTGCTGTGGTTCTGAGTCAGGATGGCGGCTTCCTTGGGAGGGTTGCTGGGCTGACTCAGACAGGGTCTCGGGCCCCCTGTGGGGAGACCAGGCGGTACTTCTGCTGATGCCCTACACCTGACGTGGAGGACGAGGAGACGTGCGTTTTAATAACTGTATTTCCCATTCACCGTGTTCTTAAACACAGTCTCAGGTCATGGCCGTCTGCCCACAACAGCCTGAGGCCCTTTACTATGACCTCCAGGCAGAGTCCTCAAAGAGACACCGCTCTGGGGCAAAGCTTCTTCCTCTTTGCACCTCAAACCCTGCCCCTGCCACTCCCACGGCTCCCCGCGCGTCGGCTCACACACCACTGGTGCTCCATAAATATTTATTGGAGTCAATCTGCTGTAACCTTCTTCATGCTAGCGCTTTGACGATGCTAAACGTCTAAGCCAGTCGACTTGAGAATAACAAAACTGTTTTCCTAAGGAAGACACATACTTCCAAATGACACTTGTGAGCCTTCTCTGATTACAAAGGTAATACATATTCATGGTAGAAATTTGGAAAATTCAGAAAAGCATAAATAAAAAGTAAAATAATGAATCCTCCCATCGCCTACAAAAGAGCCCCAGCAAACATTTCGATGCTTGTTCTGCTTTCTGGCCTCTGTTCACATCTATTACAAAACTGGGATGGTGGGATAACTATTTTTAATCTTTTTAACATAACTTACGAGCTTTATCATGCGTGGCCTTAAATATTCTCCAAGAACATGATTTCTAATGGTTGCAATGTGTTCTACCATATGGATGTCCCGGCATTCTGTAATTTAACCAATTTCCTTTGTTGGGTATTTTGGTTGTTTTTAATTTTCCACTATTATAAATAAAGCGTCAGTGAACATCCTAGCACATAAATCTTTGCACCCATTTTAATTATTTCCATATGTGAAATTCCTAGAAGTGGGGTTGCCCAAAGACTGAAAAGCAAGAGTATTTTGAAGATGAAAAATGACACTCAGGCCAGAGTGTAACTTCATCCTAGGGAGAGGAGGACCAGGTAACAGTCTCTTGGCCTCAAAGCACAACGCTGACTGTTGCAGTTTGTGGATCTGCCATCTTCCCGCCTGCGGGAAGACCTGCTTCTATTGAGATCTGGTGCCACGTAGTGAAAGGAGGCTGGGCTCTGAAGCCAGCAGGCCAGTGTTCTGACCCTGACCCTGACCTTGGCTAATGCACTGAGGACTGCTTTCGACAAAGACACAGTGAAGATAAGAGAAGGAAGTGTCCGGGAATGCCAGGTAGCCGCCCAGCACTCTCCACTCCTCCTTATTGTCAGAACCTTGTCTTTCATTTGGGGAAGCACCATCCCTAGTGAATTTATGACAAACTCACTTTCTCTTGGCAGCTAGGGGTGGCCTGAGGTGTTAGAACTTGACCGTAAGATGTAAGGGAATTGATGTGGGACTCCTGGGAAGACTTTTTTCCCCAGCTTTATCAAGATATACCTGCCATACAACATTATAAAAGTTTAAGGTGTACAGCATCATGACGTGACACACATACTGCGAAATGATCACCCCAGTGAGATCTGTTAACTCATCCATCACCTCGTATACTTATCTTTTTTTTGTATGTGTGGTGAGAACATTTAAGATCTACTCCCTTAGAAACTTTCAGGCACACAATGTTATTAACTATAGTCACCATCTGTATATTCGTTTCCCAGGACTTACTCATCTGACACGTGAAGCTTGTACTTTTAATTAACATCCATTTCCCCCCACCTTCCACCCCCACCCCGGGCGCTTTGGTGCAACCACCAGTCTGTTCTGTTTCTATGAGTTTTTGTTTTTAGGGTCCACACATAAGTGAGCTCATATGGTGTTTGTCTTTCTCTGCCTGACTTACTTCTGACTTAGCCTAATGCCCTCAGGGTCCATCCAGGTTGTTGCAAATAGCAGGGTTTCCTTCTTCTTTATGACTTAATAATATTCCTGCATGTGTGTGTGGCATTTATATAATATCTGTATAATGTGTAATATAAAAATATAATATAAATGTCATTTTCTTTATCCATTACCCATGGATATACTCTTAAGTTGTTCCCATGCCTTGCCTGTTGTGAATGCTGGGAGTGTGGATTTTTTTTAATCAAGGTATAATTGACAAGCAATATTCTATCAGTTTCAGGTGTGCAGCATAATGATTCAGTGTTTGTACGCACTGTGAAATGATCTCCACAGTAAGTCTAGTTAACGTCCGTCGCCACATATAGGTGCAGAATCTTTTTCTTGTGATAAGAACTTATAAGAGTTACCTTCTTAGTAACTTTCAAATATGCAATACAGTATTATTAACCATAATTGCCGTGCTGGAAAGGATATCTTTAAGACTCACTTATTTCATTAGTGGAAGTTTGTACCTTTTGATTCCCTTCACCCATTTTGCCCCCACCCCCACCCCAGATACCTCTTTGAAATAGTCATTTTAGTTCCTTCAGCCACATATCCAGAAGGGGGATTGCTGAATCATGTGGTAGTTCTATTTTTATTTTTTGGAGGAATCTCCATACTGTTTTCCATAGTGTCTGGACCAACTTACATTCAGGGAAGACTTCTTAAAAGCAGGAGTAGTTGAAGAAAAAAACTCTTTCACGTTCCCTCCTTCCTGATGCTTGGAACTCAGATGTGATGGCTGGAGTTCCAGCAGTCATCTTGGGATCTCAAGAATGAAGCCACACTCTAGTATTGGAAATGAACTGCTGGTGCCTGAGTCCCTTGTGATACCACAGAGCTGCCACATCTGCCCTGGACTGACTCACTCACACTGCTTGAACTGAGACAAGAAGCACTTCTTGGCTAAGCTAGCCTTGTTTTGAATTTTCTCTTATAGGCAGCCCAGCCTAATCCTACTTGATGAGAACACCTCTCTTGAATAGTCATCGTGAGGGTGAAATAGTGTGTTAACATGTCTGGCATCTCGCAGGCTCTCAGGAAAGGTTCAGTCTGTTCTAGCTGCAACCAGCTTTTATTCCCAGTACATGCTAACCTCCTGCTGACCTTCACTCCTTTTCCCCTTTTCCTCCCAGTATGAAACCACAAGAGGACCTCCTCCTCTCACTTCCGGTGGAGAATTTCTTCCTGGTAATCTGAGCCGTCTATCTTCTGACATAAATTTCCCCTCCTTGCACCATTTTCTGCTTCCATCCTTGAAACCTAGGTTTCTACTGATTTACTGGGATTTCTGGACCCATGTGCCCCTCTTAGGGATGCAGAACCAATCTTGATTTTCCAACAATTAACCCAGAAATTTACTTTCCATTTCTCGTCAAGGCATAATCATTAATCACTCAAATAGCTCCCAATAGCTATGACACACTCAGACATTCTTGTGCCTAAAGTTCTAATTTACAGAGTGAATAACCTCACAGATCAGATCTGGCAAATTCCCTGGTCCAGAGAGAGTCAGAAAACTTTATTCTCAATTTGGAAAACAGAAAAATACCTAATTGCCCGTCTGAAGTACTGAGGACCCCTCTACCTATCACTCGACTACATTCTCTTGGTGGACTGGGAGTCTGAGACTATGACCGGGGCAGCGCCTACTTCTTGAATGGTTGGAATGAAATTCAGGTAATCAGTCAACATGGCGATTTGATCAAATTGGATCAGTTGTTCAATTAAAAAGCAAAACAACTGTTTGAATTCAAAATTCAATTTTTCCTGCAAATGTATATGCAATGAAAAGGGGGATAAATTGTATTCACCATAGCATTTGTTTTAATACTGAAAAATTGGAAACAACTTAAATGTAGCAAGAGATGCATGAGTTGTGTTACAACCATAGACAGAACCATCAGTTATAAAGTTTTGTTTATAAAGTGGACAGTAGCAAGGAAAGCATTTGTAATCATGGGAAAACAAAATAGACAGGTGACAGAAGCAGCGTGAGCATTCAGTGTCGATTTCTGTGTGTGGTGTGAGACAGGGTCAGTCTTGATCCTCCCAGTCCTGGAAACCCTCTCTTCTCATGGCCTTCAACGCCAGCCGCCCTCCAGTTCTCATCCGATCTCACTTCAAATTCCTTCTGTTTCTAAAAAAAAAGTGTTGCTTCCTTTTCTGCAGGTCTCCATTGTAATTATTGATTCAATTTTGACTCCCTCACTTGATTGCAAGTTTGACAACGGAAACTTCCTCTGACTTTATGTTCACCAAAGCCTCTGACACAGCCTGGAACTCTGGGCATTAATCCATGTTTACATCAAAACTAAGATGGCATCAGAAAAAGGCCTGAAAGTAAACTATAGAATGTGTTTACGTGTGTGTCTTTGTGTGTGTGTGTGGGGGGGGGTTGTACACACAGATATATAGAGAGAGATAGGTAGATTTTGCCTTTTTCCTATTTGTATTTTTTACAGTAAAGATACATGGAAATAATAGGAAAATATCTGTATTTAAGGAAAAGAGGAAAAATTTTGACAAGGGGTATAAGTCACTGCACTGACAACCTCACTGAACTGTGAGATCACATGACAGCATGCAATTGAAAGCAACTTTTATTAAAAGTGCTGTACAAATGCAGAGCAAAGCTCTACACAGACCTCAGCGGACAATGCCCTCGTCAGCATCTCATAAACTGAGTTCCTCCAGGAAAGGTCCCGTTTCATGTGTGTCTCCAGCACCCGCACAATGCCTGGCATACAGCACATCTGAATTCTTTTGTGTATCAAATGAACACATCTTGAGCTGCTCCCCTGGGCCAGACCACGCATGGCACCCGAGGACACAGAAAACACCTGCCATCAGGTCCTCTGGTGCAGCTGAAACAGGGAAGAGGTTTGGAATAGGTTTATGTGGCACAAAATCAAATCTGCTTGTGCTATTGACATGTTGTCGTTTCAAAAATTCACTTATGATGACAATAGAATATATTTCAATTTTAAAGAAAGGTGGAGAAAAACTAAGGAAACATTAGCCAAACCAAAGCCTCTTCGGTGGCTGGAGGGTCTCTACTCCTAAGAGAACTGCCCAGGAGTCCGCCAGGAGCCCAATGATGAGTGAGACTGGCTCCGGCCCTGGGAAAGGACAGAGGCTAGTTGAGAGGGGGGTAGACAGACACAGATACTTCTGACCAAAGGCAGGCTGCGAGGAACGTTGGAAGCAGGGCTTGAACAAAGTGCAGAGAGAGTTCGGGGTAGGGCAGGGTTACAAGGAGCACATCTTGTTATCTTGGAGACGCTCTGCTCACACCTGCCCGTCTGGCCACCTAGGCTGGGACAGCTTTGCAAAGAGATCGGAGAGTCTGTGTGCCCACCTCCCGGCCCACACCGCTGGGAAGACAGTGACTCTGGGAGTCATCCCTGAATGCTCCTGTGGATGTGCTGGATGGGCTTTGAGTGTAGTGGGTTTTCCTTTTCTTCTAGAACAGGTTAGACCAGCACCACTGGGCAGGAGGGGATCCTGGGGACCAACTAGTCCAGCCTCCCAGTTGGCGCTTCATTATTTGTTCAGTTCTTTGGTTCTTCCATCCGTGAGCCTGTGTCCACATTCAAGGACCAGCGTCTTTCGACTCCACCCTCCAGGAGACCCTTGGATTTTTGAAGTTACCCACATTTCAAGGAAAAGCAGGAGGAACGAACATTCAATTAAATATAACTTAGACATTCTGTTTTATCAAAGCAGGTTGATCATAAATCAGAGGGATAGATGCCGTCCAAATCACATACACGAGACGGGAACTTGGCAACGGCCCCGTCTTGGCACGCTGTCGTCCCAGGTCTACGCGAGGTCGGATGGTAATTCATTTCCTGAAATGACATAATCCTGCCGTCTGTAACCAAATGGTTATTTATCTTCAAGTACAGAAGCATGTCACTTCAGCTAAACTTGACATTTGGAAATCCAAGTTTACGCACGGGTGACTTGTGGCCGTACCATAGGACCAGCTCCCTTACAGAGGGACACTCTCTAAAATAGGATTCCATTCATGAAAAATAAAAATCCTTTTTCACCACCTTTCCTGGAGCAGAGCACGTCCACGGAGCCGAATATGCCTCCACCAAAAAACCCTTCCCACTGCGGTCAGCAGATCATGTTTGTGCCAAGGCAGGTTCCAAAAATCCGCGTGGTAAAAGGCTTTGCTCTGCCAAGCCAGATTGCTGGAGGTCAATTAAAACTTCCTTTCAAATGACTGTAATTAATAACAGATTTTTTTTCCTGTTATTGACCCAGGCATCAATGCAGCCTTGAAAAATAGCCAAAACAGATTTCTGTGATGCCCACAGAGTTTTCCTCCATGGCATCGACATAAGCCTAACTCCAGATTTCTGGCCAAGTTTGTTCCAGCAAAGCGGGCCCACGCACACGTGTAAAATAAACTTGGAGACTGTTCAGCAAGCTGCTGGGGGTGGCACCTACTAAGTGACCATCTCTCCCCTCCACGAGCCGAAGTGTGATCATTTCTCTGTTCACCTCATTTGTATTATCTAGTGAAAAATGCACAACCTTGGGTGACATTTGAAGCTATGAATGTGTTAGGCTTTTTCAATGAGAAGCCAGACCCAGGACGGGTGTCTTCACTGAGCTCACATTACACGACGTTACATAACGATAAAGGATGCAGGACGGTGCACACACTATTTGAGTATGTTGAGGAAACGCTTTATCTGTGTATAAAAGTCCATGCATTTATTTAACAAACATTTAGCAAACACTAAGATGACAAGGTAAGAAGAACCTTACCCTTTGGGTAGAGAGGAACTCGAGGTAGAAGGGAGGACTGGACTCGACACTCTCTGGGAGAAACGGGTGGACCCTCCGGAGAGAGGCTGACTCTGGGGCCAGAGGATGGATAGACTCTGTGCACATTTAATGTAAAATGTTAGGAGATCATCTCCCCGGGTGACTCAGTAAACGCCATGCCTCTCTTATCCAAACGTGAGAGCTTTCAAACGATGGTATCCTTAGCAGAGATACAAAATCTGTTGTTTTTCTCCTAAGATTGAAAGTATGTTCGGAAGAACCTGGGTGACGAGTTACCCTGAAAGCTCCTTTTTCCCCACAACAAGGAGGTCTTGCTTCGTGCAGACACCTGGCACCAGACGGCCCCTCCCGCCCTCCGCAGAGCGCTCGCCTTTCCACCGTCAGTTTTATGCTGCAGGTGAGCTGATGGGACGTACTTTCCCCTTTTCTCTTTTGAGGAAGAGAGTGACAGCTGGCCCCAGCACAAGGCAGTGCCATCTGTATGCATTAGACTAAGCCAATTTAATTTTTAGGATAATAGTACTTTCCAAGCCTTCAAAGCTGAAGTCAGAGAAAGGGGTGGGGTGAGACCAACATAGGCGCACTTGGATTCTGGAAGTGATTTTCTGCCTTATGTAAACTATTAAGATAATGGAAACCACCAATATCACTGCATTCAGTCCGTAAGACCCTGCTTTGTAGCTGTATCTGAGTGTATATGACAGCACAGTGAAGGCCGAAGAGTAAGGTGGGATGCTGAAGACACACACTCCGCGGCGGGCTGGGCTTCTGGGCAGGGGGTTTGAACATCATGACGTCTCGGGGAATCAGGAACAGCCAGCAAATCCAACGAGCTGTCAACGTGGGACACTGTTCTGTGTCCCCTTCGGAAAGGCACAGGCAGGATCAATCAAATTGGGCTTTAATTAGGACATGAGTCAATCAGGAGACCAAATTCCAAGTCTAGCAGGTCCAAAACTAACCCCACCCCCCCAACACGCACAAAAGAAAGCTCAGTCAGACATTGTCTTCCGGGCCTCCTCTCACATGGAAGCATCTGCCTAATTAGAAAAGGACATCATTCATCCAAGACGAAGCAGGAGCCCCGTCCACAGAGGAGGGTGCGTGCAAAACGCGGGGAGGGGGGAACGTCTACAACTCCCAAGAACACGGAGTCACACAGCCTTCGATGAAATTCTCACTGCCTCCCGCTTGCAGGGCCGCTGGAAGGGAGCTGTCCTTATCTTTAAACGAGCAAATGCTCCTCCCAGCTGAGCAAGGGGTGTGTGATTTGGGGGAACCGAAGGCACGCTTGGCTTCTTTTTCCTGTGTCAATCATACTTTCCAAATTCATTTGTCTTGAATTGGTCCAGCCTAAAATTTAATTGGCTTCCTAGGAGGTAAAAGTAGGTCTTAGAACAGTGGTACTGAATTTTTCAAATGCAAAACAGAAAAATTAAGTGAGGCAGGCTCGTGTATTCAAGTGTGCTGGCTCTAGTCCACGGTCTCCCCGACGTGTGTGTGGTTGGAGCCCGGCTACACACCTTTCCTTTGAAGGTGCCCAGAGAATTATCACACCCGTGACCATATTAGGCAGCTTGTCATCCGGCCTGGAGGAAGGAAGATTACCGACATTACAACTCTGAGTTTTAAGATCAGGAAAGCCAGCTCGTGTAGTCGCACATTTAGCATGAGTCCCTCACCGAAGAACATCTATTAAGAACCCGCCAGCACACGCGGCTGGACTGAGGGCTGAGCAGAGCTCACCTCTGTCTGAGGAGGCTGAAATGTCTACCTGCACAGAATGTACCCTGAAAGACGATCATTTGTTCACAAAATGCAGTTTTCATGTGCAGACTAAATTTTTAATGAGATATTTTACTTTTCTCTACCAAAAGGTCATTCCTAGAATATTCTGAAGAGGCAAACAGACAGGTAGCATTCAGACCCATTCATTTTTTTTTTCTCAGTTCAACTTGCATTTTTATATTAAGGTTGTCGTGCTTTCTGCTAATAAACTGGCTCTGTGTGCAGGAATGCCTCTAGTTACCCGTGATGGGTTGGTGGAATTGCTCAAGCTTCTTCATCTTCAAAGATCTTTCCTCATCTGAGAGCAAAACCCCAACCTAGAGATGGGTCCCCCACACCGTGAAAGGTCAGGGGAATGACTCAATCTGCAAACCAAAGGAAAATGGTAAAAATGGCCCAGCCAGGAGCATTCCTCCTGTCTCTTTCCCAATGTCCTTTATAAGATGCAGCCCGGGCCCTCGAGATACTTGGAAGGGAAAATATCCTGTGTCCAATGTCTCTGTGGGAAATGATTATAGGGCAAGAGATCACCCACCCTCGTAGGAACTCGCTGAGGCAGAGACTGGGTTCTCCAAAGAGGAGCTGGAAAATTGTTCCTCCATCTTTGCTCCTGACCCCACGCCTTTCTCCTTCCAAGTACCTCCCTTTGTTTGACCTCTAAAACTGACCTCAAATACCCTCTCGCTGTGTGGTCTAAACTCCCCTCTCCATTAACTTAGAATGTGATACAGCCGTTCTGTCCGCCCATCTTTACCTTTTCCAAGATATGCCTCAAGGGAATTCCTCCCCTCTTTCACTGCCAAGAGTTCCATTTGCAACTTGGACAGAAATGCCGCAATGCCTGTGTTCTCCCCACTCTCTGCTCTGTGTTGTTTGGAGTGCACACACACTGAACTGAAGAGCACTGAGCGGTCGGTCGGGAGAGCCAGTCGCAGCCATGCTCTGCCTGCAGCTGACTGCCCTGCCCTCTGGGGCTGGCCATCTCTCTGGAGATGACCTTCTCCTTGGAGACGGCCAGACAGGACAGGCGGGGGCATCCCACAGGCACCAGGACCCAGCTTTGGGTCACAAATGGACCTGCCCAACAGCATCAGTAAATAGCTTGCCAGACTGGTCTGGGGACTTGGGCTGGACCTGCAGGCAACGGTCAGTGGGTATCGATAGGAGAGTGGATCAAAGGGAAGGAGACACAGCATGACAGGAAATCGTGCAGATCTTAAGAGAGCACCTGATCTATTTCCACGGCGTCCATGCTGCCAACATCTATCCTGAGCGAGTGTTGCGTAAGACAGAAAATGCCTAATTAAATACAGATTAATCCACCCCTTGTCTCTCCACTCTGCCTCCTCCTCCCCTTCCCCCACCTCCAGGCATCCCAGCACTGTTGCTGATGGTTCTAGAACCTTCTCCCCACCAGTCTACCCTTGCTCCTTCAGCAACTCATCCCCCTCACCAACCGCGGGGGCTGTTAGAGACAGCTAACAGGCACAGTCCTGTTCATCTGCTGAATGCACAAGGAATGTCCTAAAGACACTTTCTTCCACTAAGATGCTCTGGCTGGACCACACTAGCCGATGCCATCATCCTGCTCACAGAAAGCAGGGGCGCGTGGCCCGAGGGATGCGAGGGCCTGACCTGCTACTGCCTGATGCGCAGCTAGGCGGGGCTCATCGTGGTAGTGGGGAACGGCACCCCCATTCCTACCTGCATGCACAGTGCACCTGCTCAGACAGCTTCAACCTGATGTCCACGTGCGGTAGCCTTCACCCCCAGGACCACGTCCTGCCCCTGCACAGGCAGGTCCTGGTGATCCTGTCCCAGCTAGAGGGCAGCACCGGCTTCTCCATCACCCACCTCCTGGCACCTCAGCAACTAGGCAGCCTCCAGGGGCAGCCACAGCCCCCCAGTCATGCCCAAGTTCGCTGGCCTTCATGGGCCCCGGCCTCTGTGACTGCCCCACGCCTACCCGCCTACCCCTACATGCTCTTTATGAGGGAGACCCCAACACAGGACGCTTGAACCAGAATCTCAGGACCTGACGTAGGGAGTGCCAGCCGTGGGGTGCAGCTTCCCCTGGGCCTTCCTCCTGTCCAGGGCCCCCCAGCCACCAGGCAGAATCCCTCGAACTGGCCTGTAGCTCAGCCCCTCTGACCAGCCCACCTTGAGGTCGGGCTCAGACCACTAGGGCCTCTTGCTTGAGGCGGGCAGCCAAGAGCTCCATTCACAGAACCAAATCTGGGTGGTTTAAAGGCCAGGACCCCAGGGTGAGAGCAGGGACCAACCCCTCTGTGGGGTCAGAAGCCAGGACCCCAGGATGAGAACAGGGACCACCCCTTTGGGGGATCTGAGGCCAGAACCCCAGGATAAAAGCAGGGACCATTCCCCTAGTGGGGCATGAGGTCAGGAGCCTTTTCTCCCCAGTTTGGCCCTGGTACCCATCTCCGCACTCAGCCCCCATGAGGCACGTAGGAGTCCCCGGAGTCCGGCTGTTTGCCGGAGGAAGCAGGTGCCTGGTGACCACGGGCTCAAGCAGGGGTGAGGAGGGAGCACCAGCCAGGACTGAAGCCGTGTCCCGGGCTGGGGTGGGGGCAGCCGTCAGGTGGGCCTGGGCCCGGCTCTGCTGCTGGGTGAGGCAGTTTGTCCTCGGCACCACCTGACCTCTGCCGGGAGGACCACAGCCCAGCAGGACTCCTTGGCCAGCCCTGTCCAGGCACACACAGGGTGCGGCCCCTCCCAGCCTCTCCCCACCTCAGAAGCCCAGCATCCTCCCCATGGCTACTCTGCCCTGAGTTCTGTGTTTGCCCAGGGACGTCTGAGGCCAGCTTCCCTGAGGCGCGCCCGGCCCCGCTGCCCTGCGTCCCCAGGTAGCAGGTGGCCCTGCCCACCCCCTCACTTCCCGTGGGGCTCTCAGGGGGTGGGTTTACACCTGCAGAAGCACCCAGAAGCACCAGACTACCCCTTGGGCCTCCTTTACACTTTCTCCTTTTCCCTGAGCTGTGAGCATTTTTAACCCTGTACATACGGCAGCTCTTCTGACACAGACACTGTTTTATCAGTTGTCAGTACCAGCCCTGTAGGGTGACTCCACAGGTGTTCCCAGACTCAGGCTCCAAAGGACCAAATAAAAGTGTTTTGTTTGCTAAGGTTAAAAAAAAAAAAAAAAAAAGACGCACTGGCTGGCTGCGTGTGTGTGAGACCAGCTGGGAAAGATGCAGATAAAACACAGAAGGGAAGGGGCTTTTGGAGATGGTGTCTAGGAATCCAGGGGGACCAGAACGAGTAAACACGCATTAGCTTAACCAGTTCCAGAAGGCCGATGGCGCGATGAAGAAGTCTGGGGGTAAGGACTGATGGTTACAATATGGTGCGGAGCAGTCTGCGGACTGAGCCTCCCTGAGCCATTTGGTGAGCGTGACGTGCAGCTGCGCGCAGGTGGCTTTGCGTGATGGCCATGCTCGCCTCCCTGAGTTTAACTGGCAGATTTCTTTTTCCCGGTAATTTTATTTTTCTCTTTATTTCTAATTCCTGATGTCTGATTAAAAGCGATGAAATCAACCCATCTTAAGTCGTGTTGAGTGTTGTTAGCCCTCTGCTGGCCTGCAGTTAACTACCCGGGCCCTCTTCAGCACCCCAGTGACGGAAATGCAACTTGCTTTGCCTAACGTTACAGCGCAGTCCATTTTGCTAAAGGGCAGAGCCTGTAATGAACTCAAAAATGGAATGAAATCTGTGTTGTTAGCAGTAAAATAAATGTCTTTGTATCTTTCTCAAGCCAAAGAGACTTTTTCCCCAAAACCTTTTAATTTGGCTCTGCTCTGCAAAACTATCCCATTTCCTTCTCTTCACTGGAAGATGGTGTTTTTTTAATTTAAAAGCTGGTGTAGGCACTTTTATTTCTCAACCCAAGCCTTCAAAGCCTGGGTCCCAGCAAGCGTCACTGTCCCCTTCCTGTGGTTGTTCACCGTCTCATCACGGAACACGCGGCCACCTCCCTCCAAGCTGCTCACTGTCGGCAGCAGTCACAGCTTCCAGGGAGATGCCGCCGACTGACACTTCATTCGCTGTAGGACGCACGTGTTCAAACTGAAGGGAACCAGTCAAAGCGAATTTGGTGTTAAAATCCCAGGAAGGAAGGAAAACCTATCTATTGATATTTACTTGGCGGTAGAAAAATATTCTTTTAAATCAATCAATGAAACAGCAACACAGACTTTCTTGGAGATGCATGAACTGCATGGAAACACCACTGGCCCTATGCTAAGTTTGTGATTATCTCAAATTTCTCTGGACAAAATTAATTTAAATTTGTGTGTGTGTGTGTGTTCACAGGCACACATCTGTAGGTTTCGAAGAGCATCTGCAGAAAGAAAAAACCAGTGACTTGAAAAGCCATGTGGTGGGAGCAGAGCTCAGTGGTAGAGCACGTGCTTAGCATGCATGAGGTCCTGGGTTCCATCCCCAGCACCTCCACTGAAATAAGTAAATAAATAAATAAACCTAATCCCCCCCCCAAATAAATACAATTTTAAAAAGAAAGAAAGAACTTTTTTTTACAAGTGAGCATACCAACTAACAAAAAAAAATTTTTAAGAAAATGTTAAAAAAAGAAAAAGAAAAGCAACATGAAGCCAGTCTCAGAAATAAACAAAATCGGAAATTACTGGACGAAAAAAATGTGCACAGATCTTTGTCCCTCACTTTTTGAACATGATGCCAGTGCTCTTCTTTCTACTGTTCTCACACAATCACCTCCTGCTTAGCAGGGGACAACTTCAATGTGAAATAGAACAAAGCAAGATGCAGTCACCCTGGCCTGGGGACCATGGCCGTAGCACAGGGCATCAGGTCAGTGCCTGGCCAAGGGCGCAGGGTCTTGTCGCCCCCAGACAGCAGGCCACAGCTGGCAGCCCTGCCACCTGCCTGGCCACTGCACAGTCCCTCTGAAATAGAGCCATCCTGGACAGTGACAGCTGGCCCGCCCTGGAGGCGACAGCCCCGTGCTGCCTCCCCCCGCCAGTCTGCGCCTGCAGAGGTGGGAAAAGCCACAGCATCTCATCTGCGACCCAGAGAAGCCCCTGCAGGGAGACCGCAGCCAAATCCCTGCGGGGTCAGTGGTCTTGGTTTCAAAGCCGCCTTACTTGGCCTCACTCTGGCTGGAGCTTCAGAGGGATACGAACCACGCCCCTCCCCACAAACTGGCTTCTGACTGCGGCTGATGTCAGACTGTTTCAGCTCCCATCAGCTGAGTAAATATTTCTCCGGTAAGAAACTTCTGCCTTCCCCTTCCAGACCATGAGTCGTGTTCACTTTGGAATGAAATCTCTTGTAAGGGATACATTGTCTCTTCTTGGCTCCATTTACCCCAACGTCGCAGAAAAACGTTCATCAGAGAATGTTACCTTGCTTCACTCATCGTGAGATGTTCCCATATCTGCAGGACAATGATGAGGATTTACAAGGAGAATGGAGTCTGGTCCTGGGTCCACGGAGCACTTACAAAATGAACTGACTTAGCAGCTATTTGAATCTAGAACCAACAGCTCTCCCAGTTGGCGCCTCCCCCGTCTGGCTATCTGGCCCGTGAATTTACAAACGCTCAGCATTAACATCCCCCGGCTCACACCTTGCCTTCAACACAGAAGGGGAGAGGGGGCATCTAGTCTAATTTGTACTGGTCTAAGGCAGCTCCAGTGCACATACGTCTTTGCGTAAAATGTCTTCCAAAATACCCATCTAAAGAATTTTCTCCCCCATCTACTTTGACTCCATTAAATTTAAAAAAACAAAAACTCAAATCTTCACATCACATGTTGACCTGAATTTCCAAGTGAATCGCTGAGGCGTACCATACATTATGCATCCATTGTGTGCAATGTGGGAAGGGTCTCAGTGACACAAAGACTAATTGGTAGAGCCATTCGGAAGAAAAGAAAGCAATCTGCGCTTCCTAAACATTTAGGACATTTAAAAAATACTTCATAAAATGTTCCTTTGGATCACTATTTCTGTCTTAATATTACCATGTAAAGCTGATTTACTGTGTAAAGGACAAAGCATCTGGTTACTTTCTACCCCCACAGTGGTCCACGAGCCCAGGGACAATTATTTGTGGTTTAATGTATTTTGGCAAATAGATCACAGGAAAACCTTATTCATGCCGCTTCACAGATTTTCTGTATCCTTTGGAAATTGATGTGTTTTATAATACGCATTGAATAGCAAAATAACACTAAATTTTTCCTTCCTGATTTTAATAGACTGACTTTTTTTTTCCAAAAAACCCTTGGAAATTTGTCACATATTGGGTTTTTGAGAACCAGATGATCAGAATAATTATTCATTTCAAAAATGTTAAAGACCTACCACCTACTAGGCATGAAAAAGTAAGAAAACAAGGAGAAGAACTATGGTCTTTGTTTCACGAAGTTTCCTGACTACAAATGGCTGAAGACTGACTGTCTTCCATTATCTGGTTCCCTAATGCTGGGTCCTTTCAGGAAAGAAAACATTGAGAAAGACGTCACAGACAGTGGGCAAGGCCAGGAAGGCTATCTGGCCATCTACCTGCTAAATTGCACTGCACTTGAACTTAAAGGAAAGAGAGAGAGGAGGGAAAAACACCTTTGAATGCAATAAGCCACTTGCAATATGTCAAACAGAGCGCATTTTATGTTGTTCACAACTTTTCTTATGACAGGTTTCTTTCAAAGGTAAGGTATATTTTTACACTAGCAATTCTTTTTAAGATCAGTAAATGGCTGAGTTAAAAAAAAAAAATCTGCCGAGTGCCTAATTCACATATGGACATTTTAGGAGGGACGGAGTTGGTTAGACTCAGAAGACATTCAGCATTTTCTAAATGCAAACAGTTCAACACTTTTCTCAGGAGGAAAGCTAAAAGCTGGCTTGCATTTTCCCTTGCTGGAAACATCGGTGTATTCATTTTCTGAACATAAAATAATAATGATTTATAATAGCATCCCCTCCTAGGGTAGAATCTATTGGCTAGAATCGTATCACTAATGGAATTTGAGCTATTTTCACTTATTATTCCTAGTAGAACTCAGTTTCAGCTCTGGGCAAAATTGTTACATAGGCAAAACTTAGCCCAGGCGCTCTTCCCTTTGGTAGGACTCTCCCCTGGTTGGGAATCCAGACTCATACCTACGAAGGTGTTTATAGCGAATGCAGCAAAACGTTCAGTGCTACCTCTACCGCAGTACTTGCACACTAATAAGGGATCTGTAACATTCCAGAAAACAGTTAAGTCTCTAAATTTGAGATCTGGGGTCCTAACAGCCAGCCTGGAAGGAGTATTTGGTCCAGGAGCGCCAAGCAACGCCCTTCCTGGTCTTCCATGCCTCTGCCAAAGTGGAGGCTTACTCTTGTCTAAGTGACAAAGCACTCAATTTTAAACGTAAATCTAGCTACTACTTGTAAGTATACAATAGACCATGTGTTTTGTGCAGTGTTGGTCTGTAATGTTGAACTGAAACATTTAGCCTAGTATATCTGATGATAAATGCAGCATTCCTAGCCTCCATGCTGCTTCAAAATACAGAAAGCAAGACACTTAGCACATTTTGTCCTTTGTGTATCTAAAGAAGATTTCCCTGAACGGAGGAAGAGAAGACACTGTGTAGAGCCGCAGGCAGTCTCACTGGTGTCCTCGTCTGCAGGTGTCGGATTGCCGGGAAAGAACAAGAGAGCGTCCATGGACCTGACGGCCGAATCAAGTTTGCGTTTTCAGAGTCATTCCCGGAGAAAGAAGAGAGCAGGGTGAAATGCAATTTGGACTAAGATTCAAAGTTCCACGTTCAAATTTTTACCTGACAAACTGGATTTGCCTCTTGGTGGGTGTCAAGCCAAGACACAAACAAGCCAAAAGCCGGGAGAAGGAAGATTTGTCACTTGCACCAAGGAGAACACTGGGAATCTTTCCAAAGCAGGGTCTCCCTGAGCAGCAAAATTGGGGAAGTTTTAAGTGAAGGGTATGTGCATATTCATAAAGGGGCTTGGATGGTGCACAGAGTCCAAGCTTTAGCTGATTAAAGTCGTGAGGATCAGAGAAGGTCGGCTCAGGTCACAGGTGATGTGCTGGTCGAGGCTTCAGGTTCCTCTTTCCTACTGAAACAGGACTGGGAGTCTGCAGCTGAGTTGCTGTCTTTGCCACTGTTGCTTATCTTGCTTGGTAACAGTTTGTTCCCTCATTCTTTTATCCCTTGAGATCATTAATTACTGAGACCTGTTCAAGGACAAGCACTGGGGCCGGGCTTAGACCCCCCAAATGGCTGAGGCCAAAAAATTGCTTCTCTCAAAGTCAAGAAAGCCTGCCTGGGCCTCTTTCTGCAGGGACCCTCCACCCCATCAGCTTACACAGTCACAGACCTCCTGCTGTGAGATCTTGAACAAAATACATCTTCCTGGGCTGGGACCCATCATTCTCATCCAGATGGAGACCTAGATTTCAAAAAATCCTTGCCAGCACGCATAGCGTCGTGAATTTCAGAACACAGAAATAGACAAACGTGACTAGCTGCCCAGTTAAAAGCCCAGCTCAGAGGGGTGGGGTGTGTGTGGCTTTAAGTATTTGAACTATTTGGAATAATGAACGGAGCTCTTACTTCCTCTTCCTGGTAGCCACACTTGCACCCCTTACAGCCTTCCAATGATTCATTTAGGATGAAAAAAAAAAAAAAAACCCTTTCTTCCTGATTCAGTGAAAAGCTCATGTAAAATGTAATTCAGGTCAAAGTTTCCTTTTGTGTGTCAGGGCAAAATTATGTAACTGACTCCAGAAATAGGATTACAGAATGGATAAGATAATGGCATTTCCAGTAATTAATGAGCCTGGTTTTCTTGGTCCACGCAGTGAACATTTCATGCAGATTTGTATTTATCCTGTGGTCAGATATAGGCCAGAAGGAGATGGCAGAGCACTGAGTTTGGTTTGTCCATCAGAGTCAGGGGGAAGCCCTCCCAGTCGCCCTGCTTGTTTCCATGAATTGCTTAATAACACTTAAGTGGCTTTGAAGAAATTGGATTTTCCCCACTTCTCCTCGGGCAGGAACCAGAAACAGGAAAAGCTCTAAATACAGCTAACAGAACCCTTTCCTCCAGACTATTTCCTGAAGCTGAATGCAGCACACAGCCCAGATTGGTTCCTGTGTTTTCATTTAATGTCATCTTTGGAGGAACACTTTTTAATAATAGACTGCTCTGAGTCTCTGATTTAAGTAGTGACTATTGATTGACTAGTTAGAACTTCCGTGCTTTATGAATTGTTCTCTCGAGGTGATGAAATGGGGAAATCAATGCTCTGATTTGCGTTTAGAGTCAATCTATGGAGTGAATTGGATTTTCAAACACCTGAGACAAAAGGATACTTTAGGAAGCCGTTACTTAGGGGGGAAATTTAAAGGGCTAATCATATCACGGCACACGTTGCCCAGAATATTCCTAAATGATCTGAAATGGGTGATGAGTGTGGAGAGAGCCTACCCTCAACCATTCACTAGTCAGATTCGTCCTTGTTCCTTGGCTGCTTAACTGAGGCAAAGTCAAGGCGTCTGATGACTCAGAGCACGGCTTGGAGCACACAGAGCAGGTTTGGGCCTGGGGGCAGGTCTGGAGCACCAGCTAAGCTTTCTTACAATGAGAGTCCTTCCCCCGAGCACTGTTAGGAGAACTCAGTAAGGGGATGTGTAACGGGATGTCTGGCTGTGGAAGACAGTGGAACACGTGGTAACTGTCACACGGTTATTA
This sequence comes from Camelus bactrianus, assembly GCF_048773025.1. Classification (NCBI taxonomy): domain Eukaryota; kingdom Metazoa; phylum Chordata; class Mammalia; order Artiodactyla; family Camelidae; genus Camelus; species Camelus bactrianus. Next base: position 10,346,610 of record NC_133573.1, read on the forward strand.
TCACTATACGCAGTCAGTAGATTCTCAATAACTGGATGGAGTGAACTTTGGAAACAAGTCTTCAGAGGTCTGTACCACCTGGTCTGCCCCGAGGCCTCTCCCACCACCCATCTATTTAGAACTTGGTTGTCCAAACCAAGATCCCTGTCTCCCATTTGGACCTTTGGATGTTAATTAACTGTACGCACTCCTCCAACGAGATTCAGTTTAGTTAAAGGTATAAAAGGTGCCAAATTCAACTACCAAATATCTGAAAGATCTAGGAAATCAGTCTGTCTCCCCACCCAGTGCTGAGATAGCCAACGAATCTTTACTTTTCCCTTGAAAATAAACATCATTACTCATCAGCTGGGCCTCTGAAAGGTCTGGAGGGAAGCGCTTCATCACCAAAGGTGTATTTTCCATTCCATCTGGCCTCACAATAACTTGAGCAGAGTAACTCTGCCCTAAAAGTGTTTGAATGGATGCTTTGGACCATTAACACACTCTCAACACATCTCACAAGTTGTATTACAAACCACTGCAAAGATTTGGAATGACTTTTCTCCACAACTGAAAACTCTGTACACCGTATTTTACAGGTCTTATATCTCCTAGCCTGGGATCCGGCTATAAACATTGTAAGCAATAATAAATAGGCAAATCAAAATCTAGGGAAGTTACTGTTTCAATGTCATCACAGCAACCCCTGTTAGCTTAGGGTACTTTTAGATCTGGATTCCCCAGGTCTCTGGAATGATACTTTTTATTCCTTATGTGACTGTGAGTGTAGAATATCATTCTGTTAACATTCTCTATTATATATTTCAGGATTGTAAATGATATCAGTTAAAATGACTACAGAAGCTCCAGGGAAGAGAAGAAAGAATGAGAATTTTGCAGGAGTTTTGTGCTGTTATTCTTTTAAAACTATTTACAAGGCTAGTAAAATATATGCCCTATGTTCTGATTTCAATCAGAAATAGAAGTTTCCCCTCGTCACTGCACGTCAGTAATTCATCGTGCAGTCTGCCTTACAGAATTTCATTCCATTTAAAATAATCTTATCTTGCAAGTGAAATTGACAGCTCTGAGTGAAAGAAAGATGTTTTCTTGAGTAGAAGCACTAATTATTTCCATTTTTCATTGAAGTAACCCATTCAGTAGGAAAGATTAGAGAAAATTTACATTATGAAATAAAATTGCCATTAAAGCAGAAATAAGCTAATGGAATAAAATACATAAACAAGATGAATATGAATATTTTTGGAAATTTTAAAAAAGCAAGTAAGGATAAACATTAATAGCAAATACTCTGAGGGGGAGGGACAGCGCAGCAGCAGAGCGCCTGCCTAGCACACCCGAGGTCCTGGCTTCCATCCTGGTGCCTCCATTAAACAAATAAATAAACGTAATTACCTCTCCTGCAAAAAAAAAAAAAAAAAAAAAGCAAATGCTTTGCCTTTCCAAATTACCTTCTATCTAGAAACCTACGAACTAAAGGCAAATGAACAGATAACTAAGATGCAAAGGAAGAAAGACAGAAGATGGGGTTCTCTTCAACCTTTAGCAAAAAGAAAAGCAAAAATTCAAGGAACTTTTTTCTGCTTCACTCTTCACCTTGTAACATCCTTCTGGGGAAATGAGTTTCCTCTGATGCTGTTTTTCTCCCGTGAGTTCTCCATCCTCCGCAGGTCTCCCTGATCGTGGAGGCTGCTGGGCTTGGTGTGTTGGAGCTGAGACGACGGTGCATGTGTGTCTTGGAAGGAATACACACCTTTCTCATTCCGCTTCATTTTCCCTCCTTCTATGGGGTTTCTGAGTGGAGGGCAAAGACAGGTGCAGGAATTAAAGCCCTTTCAGTCCAGCTCCGAGGCCCCTGGAAAAACCTCAGGTGAGTAACTTTAACCCACGCCAGGCTCAGCCGAAAATGGACGCGCAGCCGGGGAACTCCAGCCCTTGCTGGTTGTGCAAAGGGGCAGCTCTGTGATAACTCAGTCTTCGTGCAGCACTTGCCAGAAGCACCTCTCTTCCCAGAGGAACCTGTGGCCGTGCTTTTTCCCGCAAGCTAGAAAATTCTGGAAAAATCGTAATTGCAGCTTAATTTTAAAAAAGCAGGAATCTGGTTTTTTTTAAATCTCAAAATTCTCAAGGTTATAGGAACTGTGTCTGTCCTTCTGGGTTTCTGCACCTTCCAGGGAAAGGGAAATGCCTGAGAGAAAACAGCTCTCAGAGCAAAAGGCAGTGCTGTTCCTGAGCCAGCTGCCCGCGCGCGACCCCTGCCCAGCGGCCGCGGCGCAGCACACACGCCGCCTGGCTTTGCCTCCCAGCCCCCCCCACCACCACCATCACCACCATCACCACCAACGACAGAGACCTGCTCAGAGGGCCTGTGCCGGGCACCGTGTCCGACGTAAGACCGATCCCACAGCCAGGCTTGGGAAAGTCCCTTCACTTCCCTGGGCTTAAATTCCTTCGTCTGTAAAGTGGGAGTTAAATTAGATAATGCGGGCTGGCGTGTAGTCAGTGCGCGGCGACTGCTCCTTATTAAGTGCGAACTCCAGCCAGGGATCGTTAAGGAAAATGGAACAAAAGAGGGGCCTATTAGCAATAAAGAGGCAAGTCCGTTTTAGAAACAATTTTGAGTTCACGGCACACTCGAGGTTTATAATGAGCGGTTGATGTCCCCGAGCTCGAAGGGAAGCTGACTGTAACCATCCTGCTGCAGGCCCAGGTAGAAGGAGATGTGAGGGCACGGGTGGGTCTCTGTTGATGGGCATGTAGACTGGTGCAGCCACTGTGGAAGACGGTTTGGAGATTCCTCAAAAAATTAAAAATAGAACCACCCTACGACCCAGCAACCCCACTCCTAGGTACAGAGAAAGAAGATGGAAACAGGATGTCAGAGGTACACGCACCCCATGTTCACTGCAGCCCTGTGCATAGCGGCTGAGATATGGAGACACCCTCGTATCTGCCCATGGATGAATGGACAAAAGATGTGGGGTTTTTATACAATGGAATATTATTCAGTCAGTAAAAAGAAGGAAATCCTGTCGTTTAATACAACACGCATGGACCTCGAGGGCATTGTGCTAAGGGAAAGATGTCAGACAGACAGAGACAAGCACTGTAGGATCTCATGTACAGGGAGGCTCTGAAAAAGCCAAAGTCACAGAAGCAGAGAGTCAAGTGGTGACCACTGAGGACAGGGAGGGGGCGGCAGAGGGCAGAGATGTCATCCAAGTTAGAGCTTCCAGTTATGAGGTGAGTAAATTTGTGTGGGGGAGTGTCTAGTGTAGAGCATGGTAATTATAATTAGTAATGCTTTATTATATACTTGAAAGAAATGGCAGTTATGTGATGCAGGTGTTGGCTAAGCTATGGGGGTCACCGTTTTGTTATGTATACATGTATCAATCAATTGTTGCACACCTTAAACATATACAGTGTTATATCAAGAAAGGTGGGGGGGGGGGGGACCTGTGAATCCATCCCTCAGATTCCTCCCATGCTCTGAGGGCTACATTCAGAAGTGACATTCTTCCTTTTAGACAGGGAAGGGACCACAAGAGAAACTCCACTGAGGAAAGTGTCAGGATTGCATCACTCAGCTCATCTCTCTCACACGTCTCTGCAACCTTGGACGTGTCACTTAATCTTTTTAAGCAAGTGTCTGCTTTCATTGTCTGCAACGTGGTGATTTCAGCAGGCTCGGCTTCACTGGTGCTTCAAAGAATCATGCACATGCTAATGCTTGACAAGTGGGGGGCTTAACATAAAGATTAGCTGTTGTTTATTAATATTACTGCTTATCTCCAAAATTAAGATAGACTGAGAAAATGTGTCCGTAACGAGGTCAGCTCAAGAATGCTGCTCTCAGCCCCAGCCTGCCCATCCCTGGCCACCAGGGCAGTTTATGGTAGACACTCAGCGCTGCTCTCCAATGAGAGAGATTAATTGCTTCTCTGAAATCTGAGCAGGGAGTGAGCTCCTGGCTTTGGGTTCTAAAAACAGCAGCCACTCTGCCCGTGTTAGTCCTGCTCTGACCCCTCCCTCACACCCTTTTCCTTTCTTGCCTGTACGGGATGTCCTACTGGCTGGTAATATGTGGGCCACTGTTACTTCAAAGTGATGGGGGAGCGGCTGCAGCCAGGAGACATGTTATCTTTTAGCAGGTGACTGGAGTCCAGAGGCGATAATCATTTCAAACTAGCCAGGAGAGGAAGGACCGGAGAACTATAATAATGTTAGTCAGGTAGCCGTTTCCCCCTTATCAGCCCCAGCAGATGCAAACGTGCGCTGACAAATACTGCACCAGAGGGTAGGATAAGAGTGGAATCAGAAAATAGCTACCTTCCAAATTCGATGTGCAATTGTAATATAGATAACATGGAAAAACAGATAATAAATACAGCTTTTAATTCCAACATGACCTTCAAAGAGCTTTTCCCTCAGAAACACAAATGAAAGGCCCCAAACCTTTGGAAAGAGCAGATCCAAACAGTAAGCACGCTGCCCGTGCCGCACCGCCCGCCCGCCCCGAGCACAGCACAGCGAGGGTGCAGCACAGTGCTCTTCCCACAGCAGCCTGGTAGCAGCTTTTACCGCACATTCTGAAGTTCTTTATCGCGTTGGAAAGATATGCTTCCTTTACCACGTTTGATCTCATTCCAGAGGTATCTTATCAATATTCAGTGGGGCGAGCGCAGGGTTATTTCTAACTGACAGCACAGAACAGCACAGGATAGACGGGAACATTGCCACCGCTAGGATCTGCGGGCGAGATCAAGTGGCCGGTGGAACCATCAGCTGGGCTCGGCTGAAGCGCCAAGACCACCTGTGATGTGGCAGGAGTGATGCAGCCCTGAGCCCCGGGACCCTCCAGACATGAAGGGGACCAGAAGCCCAAGGTCAGGATGCCCAGGCTGCCTGCACTTACTGCCCTTGAGAGGCGAGGGAGGCTCACCAGTAAACTGTCCTCTCCCAAAGTCATGTTTTATAGGGGCCAGGACCAGAGTGTTTTAATTGCACTGAGCTACATCCACCAGCCTCTTAAGGATCGAGCGGGCTCATCCCACCATGACGTTGAAACATAGACTGTTTCTGCTCCTCAGCACTTTGTAAATCACACAGGGAATCCTGAAAGGACGGAGTCCCCGCCAGTGCCCTCGATGTCTCCATCACTCCCTTCTCCCTGCCCTGTCTCCGTGGTTTCCATTCTGAAATGGATCATTTGTGTCTTGTGTTGAAAACTTGCCCTGGGATGGGGTGTGGGGGTGCAAACACGCAGCAGGCTTGAACAAACAAGCATTCAAACCTTCCGCTGCTTTACTAATTTTCAAGTGTACTGGAAAATAGGATTTTTAAGCCAAATTATGGGAGGCATCTGGTTAAGAAAGACTGTAACACAAAGGAATGAGATTCCACCAAATATAACAGGACACACACATTCTCATTTCTGATGTTAAGACCCCAAAGCATTCTCCAATTAATAAAGTAAAAAGGCATAAACTCAGTCTGTGAGAACAGGGATTCCATTCTAATAATGAATGTAGAATTTGACCCTAAAGGAGATGAAGTGACATCATTCAGAAGACTTCCTAATCATATCAGGCAAGCGCCTGGAGACCAGGTGCAAAACCAACCAAAAAGTTGTAACGTTACAGATGACCTTGGAGCAGGTCAGTGACCCCAGCAGACACGAGGATCCCTTCTGCTGGACAGAGGAGTCGCAATTCACAAGCACTTGAGTGGAAGTGATTTCCTCTCTGGGGCACCTGAACTAGCATGACGAGACCGCGGATGACGTGACTGGGGGAGCTTGGTTGTTTCAAAAACAATGCTAATGGAGTCAGGGTTGCAGGGTCAGGTCCCATATGGGCTCCTTGTCTTGGCAGAGGGAGAGACGGTGCAATGGCCGGGGAGACTTCAGGTCAAATGGGGTCCCAGCCCCAAGGCTTCACCAAAACCCATTGGTACTTCTGCACAAGCAGAACCTCTCTACCTAGTTATGGCCCGTAAGTATGATCCCTGAAAGGAAGATGCAAGGTTATGATATCTTGTCGGCCAACAATACAGAAGGACAGGGCCATGATCTGATTTCGCCTTCTGCTGTCAAGATCAGAGGAAAGAAATTTGGGAAGTCAGGGCCCAAAAGTATGATTGCTTCAGGAAGAGAGAGTGGTCTCCCCCATGTAAAATCGGATGAAACATTCGCAAATAACCCCAAAGGGAGAATAAGAGGAACTAGCTAAAAGCCAGCGTGACGGAACAAGGACCTCTGAAGGAAGGCATCTCTCACCACTGCTCCCGGCACCCAGTAAACCGCTCACCCTGGGGGCCTTTCCCCGACCCCAGAACCTACCACAGCCGCCTCATTCCACCGTTGAACTGCATCACCACTTCGCAGGGTGAAACAGATTTAGGAGACACGGCTCTTTCCTCTTTGATCTGCGTTTATGTATACAGCACACCTGCTGTTCAACAGGTGCGTGGACAGTTACGAATACTCACGCCATTCTGAAGCAACGCATGTGTCATGTTTTTCAGTTTCGTTTTGCACCACCGCTAAGTAAAGACTAACTACCCCTTCTAAAAAGGAGTTGGGGGTGTCAGCTCCTGGGAAACAAATTATTTCTACAGCAGCAGCAGCAAAGAGCTGACAGATAGGAATCACCACCAGCTTAGAATTCAACCCTTTTCTGTAGATATGTTTAGAACCTGCCTGCCAGGCTGTTATGTGTGCCAAACACAGTCCTCAACTCCATTTAAAAAATGGGAAGATGGAAGGGGACCATCTTTTTTGAATGATTGACTGACCAATCATTTAAAAAGTTAGGTTGGATCTTGAATGCTAAGCATTTCTCCAATAAACATTTACCAGCAGAAGGCCATTCTAAAAAACTTAGGCTGCAGAATATGAAAATGAATATATGTCTGTATACACATGACTGGGACATTGTGCTGGACACCAGACACTGACACATTGTAGCTGACTGAACTTCAGTAGAAAAACAAAAACAGAAACAAAATGTAAGATGTAACCGACCAGTGGAGAAATGAGAAAACAAACTGTAAGATCTCAGGATTGAGATTTGACAGCTAAGCACGAAAAATCTGTTAATTATGCCCGTGAAAAATTCACTAATTCAGACCTTAATTTCCCTAAAAGATTCCCCTATCTTCAGACCTACAAAGAAGCTCTCTGATGTTTTTCATAGCTTCTATGATCGAGGTACATGACTGTTGGAAAGAACATAATCACTTCTCTCAATCCTGGGCCATTTAATGGTACCACCATCAGAAGCAGGCTGGGGGAACACCACTTCCAGATTACACAGACCCTTAGGGCATCATTCCAGAAAGCAACACCAATAGAAAAGTCCAGACACTTACACTTACAACTTTTTTTTAGCATTGAAGTGTAGCTGATTTACAATATTGTGTTAGACTCAGGTGTGCAGCCAAGGGATTTTTTTCAGATTATTTTTCATTCTAGGTTATTACAAGATACTGCCTACAATCCCCTGTGCTGTGTGGCAGGTCCTTGTTGCTTACCTCTTTTATGCATAATAGTTTGTATCTATGAATCTCATTCTCCTAATTTGTCCCTGCACCCTCTGTCTTCCCGTCAGGAACTGTAAGTTTGTTTCCAATGTCTGTGACAGACACACTTATAAATTGAAACTATGACTTGATGACTCTTCTTCAAATTGTTTTCCTTGAGAACCTATTTCTAGTGCTAACTGATGAGGGAAAAGTAGGAGAGAAAAGGTCACCTGCCAGAGAGATAATGCTGGCATGTCGGAGGCTCCAAATAATCAACTTCAGAAAAAAAACCCTGGGTTTAATAAGGAAAATGAGAAATGTAATTAAGCTCTTTCTGCTCTATTATAAACAGAAGAACTACTTACTCTCTCAGCATCCTAATGACTGCCTGTGCCACACCTGGACACAGTGCAGCTTCCACCAAAGACTCAGCCTGGGGAAGCCCCCTGTCTGTTCACACGAGCCCATCCTGTCCGTCAAGGCCCTCTTCCGACTCCTGGCCTCGCATCTGAACTCCAGCTCAGCCTGACTCCAGCCCCTCCTGGGAGCACGAGATTGTCAGCTTGATATTCAAGGGAAACAGATAAGAGCAGAAGAGTTGGTTCTGGAGCTGACAGGCTACACAATGAGGTCTCTGATTTTCAGGCCCCTTCCTGGCCAGCCCCGCCCAAGTCACCGCTTTTTCCTTCCTTCCTACACACTCTTATCTTGAGCACTCACTTGGCACTTGCCCTGACTGGTAGAGTTAGTTGTCTGTTTATGTAAACTTATGCTGCCCAAGTACACGGTAGCCATTCACATGAGGTAAATGATTAATGTCGAATATTTCTGTAACTCCCCCAACTTTGCTGTACACAACAGCTTGTACAGTAAGTAATCAATACACCTGTTGATTAAATAGATGTCTGTAAGGTATTTCGTTAGCTAGGCAAAACTTCATTTCTCAGCCACAAAGTCAGGGATTTAAATTAGGTGATCTTTAAATTCCTTCTGAGCTTTAATGATCTGTGACTCTTATATTCACTCATTTGCAATCAAATATTATACTAAGGTTTATCTTTGCATGGCCTCTAGGAAAAAAAGTGTTGACAAATTAATAGAGTTTGACAAATAAGACTCAGGGAAAATGATTGAGCAAAAGCTTTCTTTTTTTTTTTTTTTTTTTTTTGCACTTTGTGCACATCTATTTGATTCAAATTGACAAGTTAATTATAAATCTGTCTTAGGCATTTTGATAACTCTGTTTTCTTTGGTGCTCTAAAACAAAACTATATTTTTAAAAGATAATCTGTGGTTCTGTGCCCCAGATCACTGAAATGGACTTCACCCCATCTAATTAGGGGCAAAGGCAGGATTCAGTCATTGACTTATTTCCCCAAGACCCATAACTTTTTACAAATCTTCCAAGGTAGAAAATATCCAAGGCTTCCTATTGAATTGAGTATTCAAGTCACCATCTGTCTCTTCTCTGCCAAACTGAATAGCTCATTCATAGCCAATTCAATAGATATTTACCAAGAGGCCATTATATTTCAGGCAATGTACTCCACACAAGAGTCAGGGAAAATGATAAACCAGGTTACAGTCCAGGAGAGGCAGGCAGAAATATACAAGCGGCCGCCACTGCTTGGTGACATGATGGAAGAGAGCCGAACACTCTCCTGCCTCGGGGATATTCCCCAGAGGAAGAGCTACCCCAGCCGAAGTCTGAAGGATTCATAGCATCTAGCGAGACTGATCGTTTTGTCAAGGGTTGCTCTCTCGTCAGAAGGAACTGGGCATGTAAAAGTGAGGAGGTAAGAAAGTATATACTGTTAGGGGAACAGTTTCAAGCTGAGCTGGAGTCCAGGGTGTAGAGTGGGGAGTGGTGGAAGGAAGGGAGGTGGGGAGGGAGGGAGAAGAAACTGGAGAAATGAGCAGTGGCAAGACAAGCCAGGATCTGGTGAGCCATGTTAAGAAGTTTGGACTTTACCTTCTGGGTGATGGGAAATCCATAGAAGTGTCCTAAGACACAGGAGTAAAATGATCAAATTGGTATGCAGCTCTAGTGAGAGAATGAATAAATGTACTGTACAAGCAGAATGAATGAAAGATGGCCAAGACTTGCACAAGGAGAACAGTCAGGAGCTTGAGAAGACGGTGTGCCCTGGGCAAGGGCAGTTGCTGTGGAGGGAGGGAGAAGCGCTCTGTCCTTCCTGACACCGAGGAAGCATCTAGAGGACTTGCTGACTGGTCCCATATGGGGTCAGCAGGTGTAGCAGTGAAGGATGAGTTCTGACGCGGGTCCCTGGGTAAATGGAATCATTTACTGGGACCGAGAACACAGGATGGGGCATGGGGAGGGCGAGGGGACACGAAGTTGAGTTTCTGTGGTGTTGATTTCCACATCCTTGTGACACGTCCAGCTGGAGACGCCTGGTCGGCCATGGGCGGTGTGGGTCTGCTGATCAGACAAGAGCTCTGGCTTGGAGATGAGATCTGGGAATCATTAACATACAAACGGCGACTGAAGTCACTGGAGGATGGAAACGGGAAATTAAGAGGAGACGAGAACGAGGACAAAAACCAAATTAAAAGTAACATTTAACAGCGGCTGGGGGAGAGCAAGTCGGAGATGCAGCTGAGCGGGAAGAGCTGGGGCAGCCGAAGGAAAACCAAGTGAGTCTGATGAACACGGAGGAAGACTGGACCGCGGAGAGAGAAGAGGTGGGCAGTGCCCAGTGCCCCTGAGAGACGGAGGGTAGGTCACAGCCGTCAGGCTTGAGGGCGCAGGTGGTCCTGGAGGTCTGGCTGAGAACAGCTCAGTAAAGGGGTGTGTGAAAGCCGAATTGTAGCGCTCGCCTTCCAGACTCCCTGCCGGGCCAGCAGCAGCCACTCAACGTCTCTCCCATGAGTTTTCACTGGCTTCTTGGTTCTGGTTTTCTGCCGGCTCCCCTCTTCCATCCTAGACAGTTCATTTCCTGGACCCTCTTCCTCTTGCCCGCACCCACTGAGCAGGTCCAGCCCCCACACAGCTTTGCTCCCCCAACTGTCCCCTGACCCCAGCCCCTTACCCTCTCGCTTTCATCGCTTCCATGGCCAAACCTCATCTCCCGCAGCTGCTTCCCCAAGTCTCCAGCTCCCTCTGTCTCTTGTCTCTCTGTCTCTCTCTTCTCTCCTTGTCCCTCCCTCTCCATGTGGGACAGTGAGTTCTGTGCCTCACCCCACAGCCCCACGCGTACCTGGGCGCTCTGCTCTGTACCGTCATAAACTGATGTTAACATCTTAAACTCAAGATCACCCCACTGAACCCTGCCCTGATGCCCTCCCCACCTTCCAGTTCCCCCATTTCCCCAAACAGGGAGAGCGGGTTCACTCCTCTCCTGGTCCCATCATACGGTACAGCTCCCCAGCCGGGCTTCTTCCGTTCGGCCTCTTCAACAGGCTGTACATTTTGGCCTGAGGTCCAGCTCCACCCATGCTTTTCTGACTTAAAAGCTCCAGGGCCTCTCCGTTGCCTGATGCGTCAAGTACACACTTCTTGGATGCTCCTCCAAAGCTCTCCATCACATTTTACAGCCTGCCTCTCCAGTTCACAGTCCCTCTACCTGCTCTCGCCAAGGCCCAAGCAAAGCAGGGGGCCTCCCTTCAATGGATTAAACCCGTGTTTCTCACCCAGCTGCTGTCCATCGTGTGTGTTTCCTCCCAGGAAATCCCTCCATCCCGTGCGGCCCACCTCCAGTGCCGTCCCTGCCAGTACCAACTCCGCTCCTAGAAGCCCCCAGCCCCAGATCCCTCTCAGCACTCTTACTGCACTTCTCTCGTGACACTCACTGCTTTTCATCTTAATTACAATCAGTTGTGTCTCAGAGTTATCACTTCTCAACCTAAGATGCCTCTCATCCAAAACCGCATCTGCTCACCCCGAGCTTTCGGTGGGCAGTAATTATCTGTCGGCCTGAATGAATGAGATGCCATTGCACATGCATAAGCATTTGCTAATAAGAGTTAATTTTTCCTTTTCTAGTGCCATCTAGAACAGAGGTTCCAAATTGGCAGTTAGAAGCTAGATCTGGCCCACAGATGTGTTCTGTTGAATCCACAGTTATTTTTTTAATTGAGTCAACATTTTAAAATGGAATATTTTACAGAAAATGCCAGATTTTCAGCTTCTCTAAAAGGAGAGCTTTCTGGCAACACTGAGCCTAGAGTCACGTGTGATGGTAAACGCGGGAAGTGGGGACCAGCCTGCTCCCTCTGGATGGAACATCTGCTCCTCAGTTCACCCCACTCCCCAGCGCCCCATACAAACTGCCTGGGTCACCCCCTCAATGCGAACCCTGTGGGCATCAGAGTTTGCAACCTCTCCCTGAAGTCCTTGCAAGAGCCTATGCTGACCCACGCACTAGTACCTGCGTCAGGTCATGGCTTCCCCTCCCCTCCCTCAGCCCGGCTCGTGCCTGCAGTGCCCTGGGGCCTCCACGTCATGTGCTGTGCTCCGCTCTCATCGCAGTGCACCTGACTCTAATGCAAGTGGGATGATTAATGTGTGTTCAAATATTAATGAATTAATAATATTTCCTGCGTGGGTATAGTATGACAAATCTGTGTCAAGAACAATGTAGTGTGTACACACACCAACACACAGACACACACACAGACACACGCCATGGCAGACATCACCAACTGATCACAGTTCTCTTTCCAGCTAGGTCCTCAGAAATCATTTCAAGACAGCCCTTCAGGAAGCCACCACCGAGGGCCTGGAGCTGGCACTAGAGCAGGCGCCCTGCCTCCCTCACGCGCGTCACCTCTTTATTCACACAGCAGGAAGGAGTGGTGGACAGCAGAGGTAGCATCGCTATCATCTGGGAGATGGGAAAGTGGATTCCGAAAAAATCTGTCACTTGCTCAACATTAAGCAAGATAAAGGTACCTGAGATAAATGTAAAACCCCGCGGTCAGGGCCAGCACCCACTCTCCCGCGGGAAGGGAGAGGAGTGACTTGACAGCTCACCAGGAAGAGATGTCGAAGCTTTAGTTGATTTTAACTGAAAAGAAATGAAAATATGATGTGGCTCCTGGAAAGTCAGTGCAAACATGGCTCTCAGAGATCACGAGCGCGGCGCCCCCTCCTCTGCGGGCTTCCTAGGGCGCCGAGGGTGCGCTCCTGAACGCACCAGAGAGAGACACGCCGGGGCCAGAGCACAGCGTGAGAACAAGGGGTGACCGGGCTGGAGGAGAGAAGAGGCGGGGGTCACGGGCTCAGCACCAGGAGAGAGGAGCGGGACTCCAGAAAGGAGGACCTTTCAACGAGCGATGTCGCTCCCTGTGTGATCCACTCCGACAGAGGAAAGAAGGAGGAGGTTTAGGGGAAGTTCACACCCCGGGGAGGGGGTCTCACTCCACGCCTCTTGCGCTCCTTTCGTGGCTGGTAGCCTGTGCTTGCAGACAGCTGACACTGAGCTGGGAAGGGCGGGGGCCAACTGTGCAGGTACCTGGCTGTCCACTTGCCCGCTCCGCTAGTCCACCTGCACTTCAGCAGAGTCAGTGCCTTAGAGCAAAGGAGCATCTAACGTGGTGACTGAGCATGGCCCCCCGGGTGCCCCTCGCGGGCGGGGGTGATCACTCAGCCCCCACACGGCCCCCGCGTGCCCCTCACGGGCAAGGGCAATCACTCGGCCCCGTTCTGTTGCCCTCTTAACCCATACGTGAGCTCAGTCCTGCCAGCCCAATGCTGTAAAGTGCCCGGGGAGGTTCGACTTCCAGAAGGATCACAAAGGATCAGGGCCAGCCTAGCTAATATGCTAATAATTGGTAAGCGCGGCAACCTTTGAGAGTTTTTGTCAATAAACAACCCAGCACTGGGGCTCTGCTGCACTCTGTGGTGCCGGGATTTGGAATCGGGGACTGGAGGCTGTGCTGGGGGTACGGGGAGGGGGATCAGGTAACAGGAAATATGAGACGGAGCCCACGGGCAGAGAAGCAGCCAAGGCCCTTCCCCAGATGGGTAACCCTGATCTGAAAAGAGCAGAGCCAGAACGAAGCCACAGGGCAGTCTTCCGTCCGTTCGTCTGAGTGTCTTTCCAGTTGGCTGTTGTGCTGAGCTATAATGGGCATACAACATGGCACAGGTTTAAGACCTGCAGCCTGTTTTGATACGCGTGTACGTTGCCGGGATCGCCTCTCTGAGCAGCTTGCGGATGTGGGACAGTATTCCTCTCCACGGTCTTTGTCACTGTAGGCTATTACGAGGTATTCATGCAGCATTAGAGAATTCTGAATTTGACTATATATTTACCTTTACTGGTGAGATTCATACTCTCATATGTTTTCCTGTAATGAATTAGCATCCTTTTATTTCAACTTGGAAAAATTCGTTTAAATTTTCTTACAAGGTTGGTCTAGGGCTGATAAACTCACCCCGCTTATCTGTCTGGAAGCTCCTTATTTTTCTTTCAGTTTTGAAGAACAGTTTTGCCAGGTGGAGTACTCTTGGCCGGCAGTTTCTGTCTTTCAGGACTTTGAATATATCATGCCACTTCCTTCTGGCCTGAGAAGCTTCTGCTGATCATCTTAGGGAGTTCCCTTGTACACAACAGTTGTTTTTCTCTTGCTGCTTTTAAGATTCTATCCATGTCTTTAACTTTTGGCCGTTCAATTATAATGTGTCTCATTTTGGGGCTATGGGTTCATCTTATTTTGAATTCTCTGGGCTTTGCAGATCTGGATGTCTCTTCCTTTCCCCAAGTTAGGGATGTTTTTAGCCATTATTTCTTCAAATAAGTTTTCTGACGCCTTCTCACTCTTCTCCTTCTGGGACCCGTATGATGCAAATATTGCTCCACAGATGGTGTCCCCTGAGTCCCTAACGCTATGTTCACTCTTTTTCATTCTTTTTTCTTCTTGCTGCTCTGATTGGGTGAATTCCACTGCCCTGTCTTTGAGTTCACTGATTCGTTCTTCTGTTTGATGTAGTCCACTGTTGAACCCCGCTGTTGAATTCTCAGTTCAGTTATTGAATTCTTCAGCTCTGTGATTTCTCTTTGATACTTTCTTACATTTCCACTCTTTGTTGAAAGTCTCGCTTTGTTCATGCATTGTTCCATCCTCAGTGATCATCTTTATAACTGTTATTTTGAACTCTTTATCAGGTAAATTACCTGTCTGCATTTCATTAAGCCTAGTTTTTTATTATTCTTGTGTTCACAAGCTCCTTTCAGTGACATATTGGCAACCTGGAGCTGGGCAGAGAGAAACAGGAAGACGGATCCCACTGGCCTCCCTGGGGGATCCGGTGGCCCCTAGAAGTTTGATAAAATAAGACCCTGACCCTCAGGCTGCAGCTTTTAAGCTATGCAAATAGGCCTTTTTCAGGGAGAGACTGGGAGGTGGCGGTTTCTCTCTGCTCCCTCTGCACTGACTCCTGAAAGGACAGTGCGGCATGGCCTTGCAAGCCTGTCAAGAACCATTTCTTTGTTTGCTGTAGTCTTGGGGGACGGGGAGGGTCTCTGGAACACAAGCCCCATTGGCTTTCACAGCTAAGTGTGTTGGAGGCCCATCCTTCAGGCAGAAGTCTTAAAGGTGGCGAAATTGGATTTGGGTCCGAGCCCTTCACTCCTCGGGGAGAAGCTGGGGGTTGGGAGTTTACTCCTGACTCTGTGTTGCCAGGCCAGGAAAGGGGTGGTGGGTGGTGAGAGCGTGTCTTGGCCTTTCCTCCCCACTTAGATGTGGGCTTTATTGCTCATTTGCCCGACACATAAGAGCCCCTCAGCAGCTTCCGGATCTCCTTAGGAGGAAGCTGTTCCGTGTGCAGCTGCAGAGTCCGTGTGCATGGAAGGAGGGGAGATCAGGACTTCCTGTGCCGCCGTCTTGGACCAGAACCCACGGCTACGTTTTGGACACCATGGTCCTAAAGTCACTTTGATATCACAGAGAAAGAGAATTATTCTCTTAAAATCACGTCATTTGAGTTGCCCCTGGACGTCCTCCTCTGGCCTTGCGTTGCCCGGTCCTTCCTCACAGCCAAGGCACACGATGGGATGTAAATGATGATCCGGGGCCCTGGGAGGCTCCCAGGGCCTTCAGAATGGACTGGTGTTCGGCTGCCACCCGCAGCCTGGCGTGATACTCCATGAAATAATGGGACGTGCCCCTCAGGAAGACCCCACAGCAAAAGATACTCCACAAAGACAAGGCAGCTGTAGTCCAAAGGGATCGCAGCCTGGACGCGAGGGAGGAAGGCTCAGTACAGCAAGGCGTAGTCACCAGGGAAGAAAACACTGGGTGTTGCAGCCTTTCTGTGAGCACGGGTGGGTGAGGGGCTGGTCACGGGCATAGAGCTTTCAGAGGGCACAGTGCGGCCGGGGGCCCGGGCAGCAGGCAGCTCTGACAGTCTTTCCAAGGCACCAGTGCCCAGAGGAGGCTGAGATGACCTGCGTGTGGAGGAGGAGCTCCGAGCTGGCTGGGAGCTTCAGGGGACTTCCTGTGAGGTCCAGAATTATTGCAGCCCGAAGTTTAAAGGGGGCAGTGAGAGAACATGCCTGCCAAGCAAGGAGAAAATGTGACAGCTCAAGGGCACTTCTAACCCATCATAATGGGAGCCATCTCTCGGATTCAGGGACCTTCCCTGCAGATATGCAGTCACACCATGTGTTGCTTGGGATCTCCAGAAGCAAGTTGGGAGAATGGCTGTTACCTTCTACCTTTTCAGAGCCGAGAAGTAGGAAGCACATTATGTACGTGTTCTCGGGGACCCCCAGGTATGCAGCATGTGTGCACATACACACACACACACACACACACACATATTTTACTTCCTCACTTCCTGAGCCAAGATACAGCTCATCTACTTAGCTTGACAAGAACACAAATGGGGGAAAACAAACAGAATATTCCTGTGCGTCACGATCTGGCAACACTAGCCTTACCGCCATCTACCTCCCCGGTGGAGTAGAAGCCTCACCTTCTGCTGGGTTTTCAAACGTGGTAAGAACCAAGCACACCTTCCCAGAAAGCAAAGCTTCTCTGCCTCCTATGGGGCTGTGTCATATGAAGCACCGTGCACAGGTGGCTGCCTATTAAATGCCTTTGAATGATCCTGGGGAGGGACAGAGGCTGATGCGACCAGTGTGGAGATAGCAGGCTTCTCTGGACCGTGTGCTGGGATGTGCTGAGTTCCCTTGGCTCTCTCGGCTAGATCCATGGGGGAGAGGGAGTTAATGGCATCTAGCCTTGCTTTTAAATACTGAACCAAGCAGCTTTGGTCAACAGCAAACGAAAAGTGAAATAGTAAAGAAAAAAAATTTGCTCATAAAAAATTCTAAAAATAGTGATTAATGGATATACTTAACAGGGTGTTGGTTACATCCATCTCTGTCAGAAGTTGTCTTGATCACTTTTGGAGACCTTTATCTGTGTTAATTTTGAAAGAGATTATCATGAGAACTATGCTTCGAGATGTCATCTTTCATCTCTTAGGGCTGGGTGGTAGGCTCTCCAGGGGTGCAGCCTGGAGCTTAGTGGCAGTGCCACCTCTCTGCCACCACAGCGTGGGGGCCTGGAAACACTGCCTGCTCCCCTCTGAAAAGAAAACCACGGTTTCTTCCAGTGCCACGCTCGTGGGCAGGATCAATGTCTATTTCTAAGAATCAGGCTCGGGTAATAACTCAGTATTAGATGCTTGACTGAATGGGGTTCTTCTAATCCCCTGCACTATATAATCTAACTCCTCTTTCTAGGAAAACAGAGGCAGAAAAAAGGCACAGGGCCCCCCAAAAAAGACATGTGGTCTGCCGTTAATGATGTGGCCAGATTAGCTTGGCGTGGGCCTGGGGCTCTGTCCCTCTAACGATGCTCTGTCGTCATTTGGGGAAACAGCTAGGAGGTGAAGCTGGAAATCATGATCTTCTTTCTGAATGTCTGCTAAAGTGATGGAGGTTTGGGTACACCACAATTCAACCACTCTGATACAAGTAATCTTATTGAATAAAATGTTCAACTGAGAGCCACTGAACCACTTACAGCCTGTAAGGAAGTTCCAGTGAGGTGGGAAGCCCCATAAAAAGACCGGCAGGGCCCCCAGGCAGGGCCATTACTATCTCCCAGCACCACCTGGTTCCCTGCCCCAGAGGCTCTATCCCACTTTTTGCCTCTGAAATGGCTTACTTCTAGGAAAGTGGAACTTACCCCTATAATTCTGTTGGTTCCCTGAGCTCATTCTGATTGGTTATTTCCTTCATTCCTGATTGGTCCATTTCTACAAAGCTTGTTCCTAATTAGTCAACTTTTGTTATACCTTATTTGCATATGATGTTGCAAAGTGTAAACTGGAAGCCTATAAAAGCCTGTGTAAACCTACAGACGGGTCTACTGCTTGGAATGTTAACTCCTCTGGGCCTGCTGGCATATAAAACCTGAGTTTTCCAACTCTCTGAGTGCTGCTTTGCCCAGATCCAGGTTTTTATCACAACTGAGCTGTAACACTGAGCTGTGACACAATTTTCTGCAACACCAGGAAACAAGATACAGTTGTCAAAAAAGAACTCAAAAGGAAAGGCGAGTCAGGTGTGTCTGACACCTTCCCAACACTTGGCATTAGTGTCCCTCTGCTCTTCCTGGGCTCCGTGGCTCATGGGGTGTCCACGAGGCCTGACCACACTCTCTAGTGGTCACCACACTGATGGCCATGTCGCTCAACCCAGATCCCTGGGCCACAGCCTTAGGCTGGCTTTATGGAGACACAGGACACAGACCCTTTTCCTGAATGGGACATGTAGGAGACGGTGGCATTTTCCATCCAAACAGCAAGTGGCTATTTTGGTTTAATGGGCATCTTGATTTAGTTTGGACAAATTGCTTCTCTTTTCACTATTGGGTTGCAGATTGGGGCCTGCTCCGACACCCTGTGAATTACTGACCAATTTCCCCTGATGGAGAGGCACGGGTGTGTTGCCCACACACTCAAAGGGCCCTATGACCCCTGTAGCAGGAGCGGGGTTTGGGGGACTTTCCCTATGAAACAGCCGCTCAGAGGGGTGGAGTAGCCCACCGGGTGCCCCGCGACAAGAAAGTGGCTGAACTAGAATTCCAGCTCAGGTCTGGTGGCTGCAAAGCTCGCTCTGCACGTGACCCTCCTCCCTCTCCCCGACTGGCTCCAACTCGCTCTCTCTGAGCCGGGAAGGGCTGGGAAAGAACCCGCAAAGGAGAAAGGAGAGCCAGACAGCAACGTGTCCTGAGACCTCTCAGAAATTCAAGTCCAGGCAAGACGTCCAGAGTCCACGCAAAGACCGTGGGCGATGGCCCAGGTGGAGAACCAGGCCACGCGCTGCAGCTCACATCCTACAAGGGGACCCGGGCAAGCAGCACACAGGGCACAGAGCCCAGGGCTGCTGGCCTTGGCTCTGCTGGTCCTCAGCGGGTCCGGCCTGAAGCCCTGCAGGTGAGGAAGATGGGGAACATCTGACGGCCAGTGCACCCGGGGGCAGGGGGCAGACCCTTTTCTCTGGCAGAGGCGCTCCCCTGACAGGTGGCAGGAGGGGAGCCTGTTCCTAGTCAAGCCGAGTTGGATGCAGAAGCTAGGATGAAAAGCGACTGCGATGCCACCCCTCTAAAGCCCCCACGGGCAGCGGGAGCGGCGGCCGGCTGGACCTGGTGGGGGACGGGAAGCCTTCCCAGCAGAGGACCAGCGGAGCCCAGACCCGAGGAGACCCTAAGCCGTGGTGACTGGCGTGGTCACGGTAACCGCAACACTCACGGAGAACGCGTCATGGCCGAACACCCGACACGGCTCCGTGTGTATCACTCGGCCATCCTGGGGCCCCCACTTCCCCGGCAAGGACCTGGGATCCCCAGGGCTGAGGGAGTTGCCCACAGCAGGAAGCACACACTCCTCGTGAAGAACGTCCACGATCCGGGCAGAGTCAGACCCCAGGGTCTGAGCCCTCCCCCAGGGGTGCCCCAGCCTGGGGCAGGATGGGGTCCCCCGGGAAGGGACACACACAGACACACAGACCCACACACAGGCACACTAACACAGACACACACAGACATACTCATATAGACACAGTAACACACACAGACACACTAACACACATACACACACACACACACACACACACACACACACACAGAGGCTTCCTGTATCAAACTTGGCCGGTCTCAAAGACATTCCCAAATCTTTTTATTTTTAAAATGACCGCACGCATCCCTTTTCCTCCCAGAAGACACATCTTAAAATACATTTAAACAGGAACACAATATTTGTCTTTTCACATCCCTCTTAAGAGCAATTTGCTTGTTAATCTTTTCCCCAAATTTAACTTTTTTCAAAATGGAAATCATTTTTTTTTCACTTCAAAAGAATTTTTGGAAAGTTTAGACCATATTATTAAAACTTCCTAGATCCAGTTTCCTTCATCCAATATTTCTTAATTATTCTAGCTGAATTCTATAAATAGTTATGAAGCTTGGGTCAAATTCATGGAACTATTCCCAGCTGGCATATTTAACGCCTTCCTTTTAGACCAGGATCAACAAGTCAAAATGCAGGTAACCTCTGCACAAGAAAAGGTTTAAAGACATTTGCCCGTGCTGTTAACTGAAACGTGTATTTAGCACTTTGGGTTTATCGGCAGGACAAGAATTAGAGCAGTTCCCGTGAAAAACACAAGCGTATTTCACTAGTTCATCTGAAGGCTCTGGTTTGAATTTTAAACACACTGTGTCTTTTGAAAATCGGTTTTGTGGAAGCTGGTTTAGGGGCAGGTCCACATGAACAGTGGGTCGTTCTCACTTGTCACTTTACTACCAATGCCAACAAGACCCTTCAAAGAAACTCCCAGGGACTGTCGTGCCTCAAAGGGGTTCGTTTCCTCGGGCTCCCTATCCTTGTTCCCAAGTGGGCTCTTCCCGATGAGCACAGAAGCTGAAAACAACACCGGAAAACCATCCTGGAGAAGGGTGCCCAACGTTCTAATGGGTTGCAGATGGGCTGGGACCCTTCCCGCCATGTTTATTGTCCGCTAGCTTCCTTCCCTCTGTCTGCAGTTTTATGACTTCTTTCCTCGTTAGTCTCCTGGACGCTTGAATCAACCCACCGAATCCTTCCACGCTGGGGAAGAGGAGGGGGCTCGGCGGCGGGGGGACGGGCCAGCAGCCCTTGGCCGTGAAGGTACTGGCAGATGGTCAGAGAGGGTCCTCAGTCTTTGGATTGTGTCCCTGTGAGTCAGGCCCAGCAAGGAGGTTGGAAAGTGTGCATTTCTGTAAAGATATTAAAGCTGCTTTAACACGCACACACAATTTCCTCCCCACAGTTAGAATAACGTCCTTGGAGACCAAGAAAGCTTTTCCAAGCCAGCTTCATTAGGGCTGACTCTCAATCAGTGATGCTCAGGCTGCCAGAGGATTATTCTGTGAGGAAAGTAAGCACATTGATGCCTTTTCCCGTTAGTGCTCACTGGATCACGAGACGAGAAGGATTACAGCCTGACATTGGTGTATCCTTGCTGAACTTGCGATGTGACGCCTCAAAACCCAACCACCACCGACCAGGTCACCTATCACCAACAGGGAAATAAAATTCAACAGAGCCAAACAGCAGAAGACAAGATGCGGGGTGGGTGTAGCCCAGTGGCAGAGCTGCACGTGCTCAAGGTCCCGGGTTCAATCCCCAGTTCCCCCATGATAATAAATAAAAAACAAATTACTGCCTCCCTCAAAAAAAAAAAAAAAAAAACAGGAAAAAAAGAAAAGGTGGAACATGGGATGTACACTGGATGGGGAATCAGAGGCTTGACTTCAGTCCTCCATGGCCCCCCCAGGTCTGCACCAGGCACCTGCCCCGTGTTTGCTCAGCCTCCTCCCCTGCTTCTTCTGGGAGCTGTTCTTCCCACGCCACCCGGCGCCACTGCTGCTGCTGGGGATGTGGGTCGGAGTGCTCGCTGCACGTGACCCAGCTGCCCTGGGAACTTCTGACTTTGAACTAAGACAAGACACCCTCTGTGCCTTGCGGGAGAATCTGGCAGCCACCAGTGACCATGTTTGCCACCAATTAGAAGCAGTATGTCTGTGGAAGGAAAAGAGGATGGAGACACATGCGGAGCTGCAGAGACGGGGGTCAGAACACCCAGGACATCAGAGACCGTCCGCTCCAATTCCATCATTCCGAGGCCAAGATCCGACTGTGCCCTCCCAGAGTGTGGGTCTGTGGGCCACTCCATCCCGCTCGCCCCTGGGCTTGCATGCTGTGGGTTCTCTCCCGTAAAATCAGAAAGGCCTGGTAACAAGAATGCTAGGAATTCATCTCTCTGGTCCTCCATGTTGTCAAAAAAACTTCAAAAGCACCGTATTGCTTGGCGGGGGGGTGTTTCTCTGCTGTCAAAGGGCCCTGAAATAACACTTTCTTACTCACAGGTAAAACTTCAAAGCTGGTTTGATGCTCTGCCCTGTGAATTTGTCAGAGGCTCAAGCTCCTTCTCCCCGGAGGGTACCCAGGCGCCCACCAAGGAAATGACTGCTCGGCCAGGGCAGGGGTTCAAAGCTCCTTCCACCTGGTGGAGTCTGGTCACTGATATGGACCGACGACCACTGTGTGTTTCCAGCTCTCCCTTCTCAGAATGGGAGTGCTTCCTGCTGACTGTCACTCAGCTCGCCCATCGGACATTGCGTGTTGAGTGTGAGGAGAGATGACTCCTTTCACTGTGTGGAGGAGCCTCCGTGGATTTGGCAGTGTGGCAGGAATCACCCAGAGATCCCCGACATGGGGACAGTGACTGGGACTTCAGGGTGGTCTCTTGGGGAAGGGCTGGGTGTTGTCTGTGAGCAGAGAAGTCATGTGGTTATTTGGCCAAAATGGGGACTATGACAAAGACTACCGATGATCCCCACAAATCTCCCTCTTAATAGAATGCCCAGGTTTTAGCTGGGTGGACCAGCGTAGAATAAAGGATACATATCCCAGCCTCCTGCAGCTAGGCGCGGTCACACGACCAAGCTCCGGTTAATGGGACATCACGGAGGTGATGTGTTCACCTACGGGTCACAACCTCCCCGCCCTCCTCCTCCCTCCTGACAGCAGGTGTGCAGACCAGGAGGGGAACCATCATGGGTGATGCGGATGAGACCAAAACATGAGGTATGGCACCCAGGTCCCCAACACAGTGAAGCCCCCATGTTATCTGGGACCATGACACAGGAGAGAGAGGACGTCTGACTCCTTAAGCCTAGACATTGGTGTATATTGGTGGACATTGGTGTATATTGGTGGACATTGGTGTATATTGGTGGACACTGGTGTATATTGATGTATATTGGTGGACATTGATGTATATTGGTGGACACTGGTGTATATTGGTGGACACTGGTGTATATTCCTGGACATTGGTCCTGTTAGGGCAGCTGGGCATTATTTCTACTCTCACAAGCACTGCCAAGTGCACATCCAAGTAGCTACTGATCTCAGAACTAGGAAACTCGGTTTCCTGTGCGAATGTGACCCTCTAATAAATGCTGGAGACAAAATTTTAAGGCAATTAAGACAGGTGACCCTGCCTTTGCCTGGCCTTCCTTCCCCACTCCTTCCCCACTCCTTCCCCAGGTCCTGGGGACAACCGTGTGCCTGCCTTCCTCCCAGAAGCCCGCCTCTGCCCTCGTCCCCCTCAGTCTTGCCAGGCGATGGAAGGCCTGGCTCGGTCTCACTGGGGCTGGCAGAACTCAAGAGGTGCTGCCTCCCACGGAGCTGGTGTTATGCAGGACACAGGCATGGCTGCGGGGACACAGCAAATGTCAGGACCTATGGCCACAGGGCAGAGCCTGGGGCAGGGCTAGGAGCGGCACTGACCCTCTGCCCCAACACCCCCACCTGCCCCCGGATGCTCACTGTCCAGCAGCTGAAGGGCTAGCGTCCGACTCACCTGGTTAGCAAGGCTCACCAGGACCTTGCTTCAAGACTAAGTCTAGTGTCCATTCGGACTTATCGGGCCCCAAGTATGTGAACAGTTAAATTCTCGGAATCAGCCTTGCCAGTAGGTGCCAGGCTGTGCTTTTCCATCTGCCTGCCAGTTCAGGCCATTCAAATGCATTTTCACCACCAGGGTTCACTTCACTCCCCTCCTGTCATTTCTTATTATTCCCACTGGACTGGAGCCTAGTCTCAAGCCTGTGTCCTGATACACTGCCATGTTCTTGCAAATTCCCTTCCTCATTGGCAATAGTTGGGTCCTGCCATGAATGGAAAAGACTCAATGTCATTTCCCTGCCCTCTTGATTCCGATGGCCACGCACAGCCCATCCTACAACAGATAGATGGGAGGGTAGTGAATGGATGGACAGAAAAGACAAGACAAGATAGATTAGACAGATAGACAGATGTCATGCATCACTGACATCTACCTAACTACACACTCAGGGGTACTGTCATTTAAAGCTCTGGGCCCAGAACACCTGGTTCAGATCCTCGCTCCATCACTTAAAGTCCTGAATGTGGCCTTGGGAAAGTTAACCTTTCAAAGCGTCGGCAACTTCATCTTCAAAACGATAAGCATAGCACTGACCTCACAGTCTTGTTATGAAGATCGAATTGTGCTCAGTCAGGAGGCGAGGAACCCAGCTGATGCGTGCCCTTGTGCTGAGCTCGCCACCTGCCCGGCCATGACTCGGGCCATCGCGCTGCCTCTCAGCACCAGCCTCCACCTCTGAGCTCTTCTTCCTAACGCATCCAGTCCTAGCTTCTGTCCCGTTCCATCTGCCAGTGATGCCGACCCCCGGCTGAGGGTGCTCTGTCCCACCCAAAGCATGACAGCCTTACGCGTGCTTACAGAAGACATGAGGGAGTGAGCACAGGAATTACATATCGTGCCAACATCTGCAGCTCTGTAAGCCAGAAGCTGCTGGACTGCTGCAGGGATGAGCGTGGGGGCCCTCCCCCAGGGGTCCATCCTGTGTCCTTCAGGGTCATGGCTGGAAAGGACGAAGGACGGCGTGCGCCAGCTGGCACATCGTCCCTTCATCTCCATGCTCCTGAGAACTTTCTAGAACTTACAGGAAGAGCATACCACAAAGGGAGTTCGGATTTGTTTCTGAGTTCCTGGAATTAACCCAGCTCCAGCATTCCACTCGCCTCAGTGTGGACGTGAGTCAGTCAAGGCAATCTGTGCTCCCTCTCCTGTGGTGGGACCGCCCTGCTGCGGAGTCAGTCAGCATGGGAGGAGGGAGGTGACGAGGATGTGAGTGCCACCAGGAGTCCCGCTGGGAAGGAATTTCCAGGCCCTGGCACAGAACCTGGGAGCAGCTGCTCCCGCCCTGGGAACAGTGCTGGCCTCCGATACCAGTAAGAGTGAAAAATTGTCAGACGGGGAAAACTTCCCTGTTCGACTTGCAAATACGCCACCTGTTCCATGAACCGGGGTCCCCTCTGTCAGCCCAGAGCCTCACCTCTGAGCACTGCCCTTGGGTTGAGAACATAGAACAGTGTCCATGTGGCTTTGCCCCAGGGATTTTCTCAACCTTGCTCTGGGGACCTGTTCACCTAGGTAAGAACCAAACCTTGCCCTCTTGTTCTCTGAGTGCAGGATTTCCATCATCTTAGAAAGGGCAGGAATGACAATGACGCTGGGAAGGGCTGGGGCAGCAAAGGACAAGCAGTGGAGGACTGGACACCAGCGTGGAGGTGAGGACGCGAGGGAGATCGTCAAGAATCGGACCTGGAGGAGCCACCGGTGGTTGTGCACAACGAGGCACACATGGGCCAAGGACTCTGTGGGGCTTACGGTTGCAAGAACCCACCCACCTGCAGACCCGCAGGAGACACCGATGATTGAGGGTTTGAGGACCTCATGGCAGAGTCAGAAGGGCCATCAGAATATTTGATGACTTTCCTCGCACGGCCCATCCCATCGCATCAGTGGTACAAGCCAAGCTGTGCCCACGGGAGGTTCTGACCCATCAGGTTGCTGGGCTGCAGAATTTGCTATGGACGCCCTGTCCCTGTGTGCCCCCCCACCCCGCCCACCACAGCCTCCATCCACCGGGTAGTGCGCTGGGCAGGGCAGATTTTTCCGTGGGACTGTGTCCAGCGTGGCCCTGGTGATCTGGCCTAGAGGGCAGGCATGGCTGCTGGGCAGACAGGACATTAGATGCAGTGAAGGGATCCAGGCCTCCCTGGGGCTTTGCGCACCTTAGGCCCAGGTGTGCACCTTTCAGGGTACAGGCTTCTCCCTCTGTCTGAAAACAGAGCATTCCAGTGAAGCCTGTCCTAGGCTGAGACGGCATAAAAGCGAAAGTCCGCTTCAGGCCTCTTCTGGCTGGGAAACAGGTACCAAGGTAGGTTTTCATAAAAGCAGAGCGGTGTAAAGTAGACTTTCGTAGAGTGGGGGACACCGTGTTGCACAAGCCAGAGGGACAGCCGTTTACTTTGGCGCTGGACTCCCTGGCTGTCGTGGCTGACGGATGGCTGGCCCACGTCAGCCTCGTCCTCCGCCTTGGTCCTACAGGCCCTTTGAGGATGAGGACGGCGCCCCAGTCACGGTGACTCTCCGCACAGCGAGGCGCGGGGCCGGCTGCGTACCGGGATGGAGCGCTGGAGGTGGCCACGTGGACTTCGAGGCTCTGCTCCTCATCCTCGTTCCCCATCCCAAGTGTCCTCTATCTGTGGAAATATGACTTCCATCTGTGGCAAAGGAGCGTAAACGTTTGCCAAAATTTTCCCCACTGCAAAGCTCTTCTCCAGCCAAAGATGACTCATTCGGCTCTCAAGCAAAAGACCTGGAAGGGCCAGCCCCTGCAGGGGCCTCGGGCCAAGCGCAGGATGTGAGAGCCCACTTCTTCCTCCGCAGCGTCAATCTCCCTCCACTCTCCGATGACCTTACTTGCGGAAGCACAAAGGCACCAGCTCGCTCTGGGCTCTGCTCTGCCAACAGTCACAGATTTCTGCACCATGGTGTCGCCTCTCTTTCCCTGGAGAGCATCCCAGACTTCCTCTCACCTTGGAATGTTTGGGGCACTGGAGCCGGATAGGACTGGCAGCAGGAGGGACTCAGAGCTGCTGAGCTCCGTCCGCCCCCTCCTCCAGCCCTGGGTACCACCCAGCCTCCCCAGGCTCCGAGCAAGTAGAAAAGGGGAAAAAGTGTCTGGCACGCAGAGTGCGCTCTATAAATGGCATTGAAATACTTGGTGCAGAAACACAAAGTGTGACAGCTTCTCAAGCGTCACTGAAAGTCTGTTAGGGATGTTGGCATCTGCACTCAGGGAGCACAACCCTGCCGTGAGAAGGGTGGGCACACAGTTCATAAAGACGTACCGAGACCAAGTACCGTGCCGCGCGCTAGCATGGTTCTTCCTCCAGGGGGGCTGGCGGGCGGCCGCAAGGCATCCGGAACGTGATGTTTCCCTGGGCTCTGAGTGAGGACCAGGATTGTCCTAAATTCCAGGGATGTGCATGGGTGGGGGGGCTGCGTGGGGTAAGTGAGATTGAGGGAGAGTCAGTGTTCCTGGCAGAGGGCGGTCAGGAGCAGAGGCACGGAAGGGTGAATACACGTGAGCTCCGGGGGGGCCTGGCTGACCCAGCGAGCCTTCGTGGAGTGGGTGTGGGGGTGAGAAGGCCGCAGGGACGAGGGACGCTGGGGTCTGACTGTGAAGGGCACTGCCCTCCGTGCTTTGGGAAAGGAGCTGATTGCCCCTGTGTTTTAGGAAAGCCAGCCCTAGCGGAGCGGTGGCTCTCACCTGCTAATGAACTGCAAGAGCCTGAGCGTCCCCTTTCTCACCTCCAACACCGATGTGTTGATAACAAAAGTGGCACCGCGACAAGGAAAAGTAGGGCGCCGTCAACGCATGGCTCAGCCACGTGCAGAGAGAGCCATGTTCTCTTCCCTTCCTTTGCCCCGCTGGGTGTCCAGAGTGCCACATCTTTCTCTTGAACGTTTTCAGGGATATTTTCGCGGAAGCTCCCCAACTGGGGTAAATCAGACCAAAAGGCACCAGTGAGGACACGGTCCTACCAGCTGAGCAGCCGGGCCGGGTGCTGGCTGTGGCGCGCCCCAGGGAGGCTGGGTGGCGTGACCCCATGTCTCTCCTGCCTGCCCGGGCTCTCCATCCTCTCACCGCTGGACGTCTGTCCCAGTGCAGGGCCTGAGGGGAGGGGGGAGCAGGTGGGAGGGAGGAGCAGGTGGGAGCCTTGTCTTCACTCATGAGGTTTCTCTCCCTCATCTTCTGCATTGAGTCCTTGCCTTTCCCAATGAAAGGAAAAAAAAAATCCAAGAAGAGGTTTCTTCTCTGTTTTCTACTTTCATTTCCCCTTTAAGAACTAAGAGTCACAGGATAGTCTAAAGCTTGAATGGGGGAACAAGACAAAATTGAAAACAAGGAAAGACTGGGGCACAGGAAGAGTTGCCAATACTTGATAATAACTTTAAATGGAGCAGAACCTTTAAAAGCTGTGAATCACGGCAGTGTACACCTGTAACTTACTGTTACATCAGCTACACTTCAGTAAAAAAAAATGTCTGGTGTTTTCTCACAAAAAAAGGAAGATTCAAGGAAAGTTGTTTTCATATCTCAAAAATATCCTGTGGCAAAGGGTCTCTTTCAATGTTATTCTTTCAGTGTCATAATGCATATTAATATACGCATTGTATGCATGAAATGCAAAATTCTTGAAATTCATCAAATTTTCTCCTACAGGCATTTTAAACATCTCCAGGTCACCAGAGCACAGGTATTTCTAGACCGGCAGATACCAGCAAATCCATCTGGGTCTTAATTAATACAGTTATGTTTCCATACAGACAAAACTTGAGTGCTTATTGCAATCATTCAACCAGCTGGCTGGTTCCCCCCCCCAACCCCCACCCAATAGCATCACTACTCTGAGTAACTGTGCACAGAAACTATTTTAGCCAATACCTTTTTCTTTCATGAAAGAGGAACTGAAGGCACGGAGAGAATTCAGTCCGTCCGCCATCTGTAAACTCTACTCTGGTCATGTTCATCTCGCCCTCAAATAGTCTCTTCAAGGCTCCTTAAGCCCTCTGATCTCTTTTTGAAAATTGCTCCATTCTGCAAAATATGCCTTCTGGCATAATATCTGGTTCCACGAAGTCTGCCTTGGACTCTGACCAACCCTGGAGTCCCCACCACCAAAAGGACATCCCTGAGGTCCCCAATCTGTTGGTAACGTCTCCAGGTGCCACAACTCTGTTCTTGCACCGTATTTCACCCGATGAAAAGTGCCAGGAAGTTTTATTCCTGTTCTGCTAGATGACATGGTCTCAAACGTTTGAACTGGATCACCCACGCTGTGGTCCACCCAGGAGTGTCCCTGTGTCACCAAGGCTGTTGTGTCTCAAGATGCACCCACAGAGTGACGGGGCACTTTCCGCCTTTAGACAGATCATGTTTAGATGGACCCCGGAGCCCCGTCAGGCCTGGACGAAGGAGGAGGTTGGAGCCACTGAAGTCGTCTATTCAAGACTCTTGCCCTGGTTTATTTTCTCCGGACCTAGCGCATAGAGTTTTGAAGACTCTTTCTTCCTTCTTCTGGGTCATCCGATCCAGGCTTCTTTCTGGCCATCAGGAGAGCGCGGTCTGGGAATGATGCCCTTGACTTGGGTTCCTCACACCTTCCTTTTCATTACGTGAGATTACAGAATGCCGTGTTTCTCGCTACTTTTAGGACACCTGATTTTCCTCTTACAGTGCTCTTTCCAAATTTATATGTAAGTGGAGGAGATATTCACATGGTGTGGTGATGGGCAGGAAGGCCCTTCATCACTTCACAACACTGTCCATGCACAGCTGAGAGAGTGCCTGTGTGTGTGTCTGTGTATGTGTGTGTGTGTGTGTCTGTGTCTGTGTGTGTGTGTCTGTATGTGTGTGAGTGTGAGTGATTTTTTTTTTTGCCTAGAAGCCCATCATCAGTGAATCGCTCACTGGGAACTAAATAATGTATATTCTTGACCATGAAAGAATTGTTTTAGTAAAACTCCAACAGGCCTAACTGATTCGATCATTCTTTCTTCTAATATCGTTGTCCCCTAGAATGTTCTTTAAAACTCCAGCTTCCTAGCCCTGCCCCAGTGAAGTCAGAATCTTGGGTGGGAGAGGCCAAGGATCTGTGCTTTCAACAAACACTCTGAGGGATTCTTAAGAACCTGAAGTCTGCAACCATCCACAAAATGCAGAGACAACCTACTGAATGGGAGAAAATACTTGCAAATGAAACAACCAATAAGGTGTTACCAAAATATATAAACAACTTGTACAACTCAATTTTTAAAAAAAAAAATTTTAATTGAGCAGAAGACCTGAATAGACATTTTTACAAAGAAGACATACAGATGGCCAACGAGCACATGAAAAGATGCTCAACATCACTAATCAACAGAGAAATGCAAATCAAAACTATGAGATACCACCTCACACCTGTCAGAATGGCCATCATCGAAATATCTACAAAAACCAAATGTTGGAGAGGATGTGGAAAAAGGTAACCTTTGAAAAGTGGTGCAGCCACTATAGAAAACAATATGGAGTTTCCTCAAAAAACTAAAAATAGAATTATCATATGATCCAGCAATTCCACTCCTGGGTATGTATCTAAGAAAAACAAAAATACTAATTTGAAAAGATACATGCAACCAATGTTCACAGCAGCACTATTTACAATAGTCAAGATACAGAAGTAACTAAGTGCCCATCAACAGATGACTGGATAAAGAAGGTGTTGTATATATACATATATATGATGGAATACTACTCAGCCAGAGACAGAGTGGAATTTTGCCATTTGAAACAACAGGGTTGTACCTAAAGGATATTATATTTAGTGAAATAAGTCAGACAGAAATAGACAAATACTTTACCACTTATATGTAGAATCTAAAAAATAAAACATATCATGAATATAACAAAACAGAAACTGACCCACAGACATAGAGAACAAACTAGTAGTTACCAGTGGAAAGAGGGAGGGGGTGGAAGGCAAGATACCAGCAGGGGATTAAGAGGTACAAACTACTATAAAATAAATAAGCTACAAGAATATATTGTACAGCACAAGGAAATATAGCTATTATTTTGTAATACTTTTAAATGGAGTATAATCTATAAAAATATTGAATCACTATGCTATACACCAGAAACTAATATAATATCGTAAGTCAACGATACTTCTGAGGTGGGAAGCCCCGTGAAAAAGACCGGCAGGACCCCCAGGCAGGGCCACTACTCTCCTGCCAGGGCCATCTCGTTCCCTGGCCCAGCGGCATTATCTCGCTTTTTGCCTCTATAAAACGCCTTGCTTCTAGGAAATTGGAACTCACCCTTAAGGTACTATCGGTTCCCTGAGCTCACTCCTGATTGGCCCATTTGTAACACCTCATTTGCATAAAACTCACTCCTGATTGGTCCATTTCTTAAAAGTTCATTCCTGATTGGGTCCACTTTGTTATACTTTATTTGCATATGATGTTGCAAAGTCTATACTGGCTGCCTATAAAAGCCTGTGTAAACCTACAGACAGGATCTAGAGCTTGGAGTGTTAACTCCTCTGGGTCCGCTGGCGTAATAAACCAGAGTTCTCCAACTCTCCGAGTGCTGCTTGGTCTCTCACCCAGATCTAGGTTGCCGTCACAACTGAGCTGTAACACTGAGCTGTGACACACTTTGCTGCAACATTTCAACTTAAAAAAGAGAAGAAATTATCTGAAATTAAAAATTTGGTAGCTGAGTTGTGTCTCAGATTAGACAGAGGAGGAGAAAGAATTAGTGAACTGGAAAGGGGGCCAATAAAATATCCAAATGAGGAAAAAAAGCCTAAAGTCTGAGAACCACTAGACTAAATATTAACAGTAGCTCTTATTATTCTAGCCTATGCAACCTCTCCACCGAAAAAAAAAAAACAACAACCGAAATCTGCCTCAAAAAAAAATACTGGGGTCCATCAACACTTATTCTTTGTGGACCTGCATGCAGAGAAAAGACTGACAGCACAGTCCGTGACAAACCCTGTTTCAGCAGATATCGTGATGATGGCAGGGCATGACTCTCAGAATAATTTACACCAAAAACATCCCCAACGGGCCTTTTCAGGCATCACTCCCACCCCTGTAATTTCTCTATTCTCAAAAACATATCTGTCTATTAAAATTCTTTCCCTCTTATGCACTGAAAAACACAAGCCACAAAAGAAACCTTTGGAAGGTTGGAGACGTGTGAAAGCAAGCTATGTGCTAACCTTATCCTGGAATGACTGGTTTGGTTGGGTGTGATGATGATAAGGTGTTTATGTAATCGAACGCCCTTCGTCTCAGGGGACGAATTCTGAAGTATTTAGGGGTGAGGTGTCATGACAGCTTCAATTGACTTCCAAATGTTTCAGAAAAAATAAGCACTGGTATCTGTGTAACAGACACACAGATACAGGAGCACACATGTACACACGCACGTGTGTGATGGGAGTGAAGGAAGGGAGATGTGTGATGACGGTGGTGGGTAACACTGGGGTGTCTATTGTCCTCTAACTCTTGCATAGATTTTGGTTGGAGAGGAACAAATCCCTCTGTGTTCTCCTGCTGCCCTCCCCCTGCCTCCCATGCCCCAGCACACCCTGCCCACCCTCTGGCTGGAAGTGACCACCTCAAACCCCAGGCTACCCTGCTTCCTGGCTTCCCTTGCAAGCCTTGGGAGCAGCTAGAAAGCTGTCTGCTGCTCTCGTTCTAATCTTCTTTCAATAAATCCCACCATAAAAAGTCTTCACCTTGTAATGCAGGGGTGTGCTCATCACTCAGTTCCCAGTGAACAGGTAACTGAAAACCCTAGGGCATGTTGCAGCCCTGAGGGCTGGAGAAATAGGAGCCAGCGGGTAGTCCAGGGCACTTGTGGGTCTGATTCCATTTTTAGGAGGATGTGTAGAGTGCGCTGGCCTCTCTGGACCTGATGGGCCATGAGAACAATTATCTGTCATCTACCGCTAAACCTAATCATCACTGAAATTCCTCCTCCCCCACCCACTGCTCTCTGGTTCCGGACTCGCTCACAGCTCCCTCTGTGCGACGCGGCTGAGCAGACTCAGCCAGAATGGCCAGGGGTTTAATGATGCTCTGGGAAGTGTCCTGTCATTTGCATCTGTCAGTGGGGTCCCAACCTCCATGTGATTGACGCACGTTAGAGCATCAGGGACAACAGGCCCAGAGCCCTCAAAATCGAGGGGAAAGTGAGATGCCACAGCCAGGAGCCACCCAGGGGTGCTGGGTAAGCCCGGCATCTGGCACTGTGTAGAGCTCATTGGAGGCAAGCCAAGGCTCATTAGCAATACCGTGACAAATGTCCTTGCGGTCAGGCGCACTCTATGGTGTGTGGGGTACCAGAAACACTTTGCGGAACCTCATTGGAGAGGCTGGGTCAGGGGAGGGGGAGGCTGGAATCCCCCACCTGAGGATGGGAAGCAAGAATTAAGATGAAACACAAAAACCTAACAGAGATGCTTGCTGGACCTGAGAGGAGCAGACACTCCTCTCAATGACCGGGCTGGTGGCACGTCCTGATCCCTTAGTCAGAGGAAATTAGAAATAAAAACCGGATGTCAACTGCGGCAGACCGAGTGACTGCCCCCCAGAGACATCCCAGCCCTGCTCCCCAGGCCCTAGGACCGTCGCCCTACGTGGCAAAAGAGACTTCAAAGAGGTGACCTGATTCAGGAT
The DNA here is from genome assembly GCF_048773025.1 of Camelus bactrianus. NCBI lineage: Eukaryota > Metazoa > Chordata > Mammalia > Artiodactyla > Camelidae > Camelus > Camelus bactrianus. Next base: position 10,379,810 of record NC_133573.1, read on the forward strand.
CTTGGGATGGGATAGAATATCCTGGATTATCTAGGTGGGCCCCAAATGTAATCACAGTGTAAAAGAGACCATGAGAAGGTGGAGACGGGGATTGGGGCACTGCGGCCACCAGCCACGGCCAAGGAGGGGAGGCACCTCCACGAACTAGAATTGGCCAGGAGCAGACTCTCCCCTGGAGCCTCCAAAAAGGAACCAGCCCTGCTCGCACCTGGATTTTATTTAGTTAGTTAGCTGTTTTACTTTTTTTTCTAACGGATGTACCGGGGTTTGAACCCAGGACCTCGTGCATGCTAAGCACACGCTCTACCCGTGAGCAATTACCCTCCCCCCACACCTGGATTTTAGACTCCAGAGCTGTAGGAGAATATATTTGTCTTGCTTTAGGGCCCTAAACCTGTGGTGGTTTGCTACCATGGCCACAGGGAACTAAGACACCCATCCCATAAACGTTCATCATATGTGGTTATGCCAAGTTAGCTGAGACCCACTGGCCTTTCCCACTTCAGTGTACATTCAGAACTTCCCAGTAACTCCCATTTTTGTGTCTTCATAAAATTTTGCGTTACCAAGCTCTATCAAGAACCAGTCATCAGAGCGTATAAACCCCGCCCACTGAAGCCACCAAGGCAGACGCGGGCACGAGGAGGTGAGAGGAGGTCAGAGCCCAGCTTCTGCGGAGACAGTGTGGTACCATTTCAACAGCAGTGCTTCCTCAGGCTCCCGTCTGACAACACCACTGAGGACTTGAGGGTGCTGGACCTGGGAGACGCCCACGCTGGTCCACAGCAGGGTCGCGAAGACCCCCACGGAGGCAGTTTGATGTAACAGGAATGTAACGGACGCACAAGCATTCGAACCCTAGCTCCACAGTGCCCAGCGCTAAATTCTGAGCTTCCGCTCCCCTGAAAATGAGAAATAATAACCCCCCAGCTCTCTGTGTGGAAGAGACCGGATTGCAGAAGGAGAGACCCTAGCACGGAAGCTCCTAACGACTGTTAGCAACAGGAAGTGGTTTGTCCCTGCTAGTCCCAGACTCCTCATGTATCCCCACCCTGCTCTCTCCCCGCTGGCAACCGTAAATTTGCCTTCTACGTCTATGAGTCTGCTTCTGTTTTGTAAATAAGTTCATTTGTCTTTTTAGATCAAACCATTATGGTGTGTGCCTAAAACTAATACAATGTTACATGTCAATTCTATTTTAACTAAAAAATAAAATGGAAAAAAATTACAAGAGGGGGCTGTCCCAAGGCCTAGAGAGGGTTACCGTCGGGGAGAGGACTGTCTCCCATGACCCTCCAGCTCACCAAACGGGACCCCACTTCAGGAATCCCAGCTCCTATGCACAGCACTTTCCATCCATCTTTCTGGGTGCCCGTGACAGCTGCCTGGACAGCCCTTTGGGCAATGAGTTGACGTTTATGTGACACCAGCTGTGGGACACGTAGGGTGATTCGGGCTGCGCCACGGGAGGGAGGCAAGTGGATGAGCCAAACTGTGGCCCTTTCTCAAGGAAGTTATGTTCCAGACAAGCAGTGGGTAGACAAGAACAGAAATACACTCATGGAGGTGGAGACGGCCCTGGGTAGGGGGGGGGACGAGGTGCCTTGGCCGGTTCCCGGGCAGATGGAAGGCTTCAGTGCGGCTCCCCAAAGAGGCCATGATTCCCGTGTGCCCTGGAGACGGGCAGGCTGTGACAGATGGCAGAGGGACGGGGGGAGCGGGAGCAGCTGGGGCTGCTTGCACAAGGCGAGCCTCCGCCCTGGGCAGCATTCAGTGGACACGCTCAGATCCACTCACTCCAAGTGCAAACGCCACCCCTCAGTCAGGAGGCTTCTGCTCAGTTCTTGATGGTCGACACACGGTCCAGAGAAGGGCGGAGGTTGAAACCAATGCTCAGCACGGCCCTTGCCCGAGAAAGAGATGCCAGTGAGTCCATTTGGAGCTGATCTTCACTGTCATCAGAGCACCGACTTGGGCGCTTTTCTCAGCTACACAACTGTCGAGCCAGCAGGCGCCAGCAGCAGGAGGGAGACGCAGAGGGCCAGCCCAGGGCCCCGCGGTGGAGGGGCCCGTGGTGGGGGCGTGCTCAGGCCGGGGGGGCCCGGGCTCTTGCTCCCTGAGTCTGAGACTCAGACAGGACAACTCACTCAGGCTCTGGTCTGTGGCAGAAAAGAAGCCAAGGGCCCCAGTGGGAAGTTCGTAAGAGGGGAGGGGTCTGGGCTGGTGACCCAAGCCCAGGCAAGGGCGAGGGTCGTGGGACGGACTTGTCCCAGCGAGGTGGGGTCCTAGTGCTCAAGGCCCCCCAGACCCTCGAGGCTAATGCAGCGCAGCGCTCGGGACCACGCACCCGGGGGTGTTGAGCAGGAGCTGAGGGGCCAGGATCTCGGAGCCCAGCCAGTGTGGGGCCTACCGCTGGCCACCATCAGGGCAGCCAGGACCCCCCGCCCCAGCAGAGATGCATCTGCCCGTCAGCACGGGACCACTCCTGTGGTGACAGCCACTTCGTGCTGGGCAACTTGGAGAAGGAGAAGAGTGTCTGTCACCTTGGCACCAGCTGGCCAGGGGGTCCCACCACTTCCACGGGTCCTTTGTTCAACGGGGAGTTCAGGCTGCTGATACTGAGCAATGCCGTCACTGACGTGGTGGCGATACTGATGTGAGTACCCGTGTCCGTGCGGTCACTTCCACGCGGTGAATTCCTAGCAGGCATTCGGCCGTGAAGCGCACACGTCCAGCACAGAGGGCGGCAGCCACCCGGCCCTGGGAGGCTTTTTGATGAAGACATGGATGAGCAACTGCTTGTTAAACATCTTAAAGACCTTTCCTGTAACAGGTTGCCTGTAGATTATATTAAATGCGTAAGTAAAGTCCTTGTTAACTTGTCCCATTTACATCCAACCCCAGATCAAAGTCACTTCCCCCCACAGCTTCCTGTCACATATTTTTTAATCGGATAATTTAGCATCAAGCTGCACTGGTGTGGAAGAAAGCAGAGGGCCGGAAGGGACCCCGGGCTAATTCCAGCGGGTCTGCAGAAGCTCAAATCAGTAACGGTGTTTTGTCACCTGCCCTCCTTATCTCCAGTCTCTGTCTCCAACTGCACCACATTGTGGGATCAAAGAGTGAAGGACAGCTTCCCGGACCCTCAGGGGATGGTCCTCGTGGGACTTCTGCATGAATGTGCTGTCAGAGGGGCTGTGGGGGAGTGATGACAATGGCCCAGGGCTGCTGACCTGGGGGGCCCTGGCTAGGGGTTTGCCAGGGGGGCACGGGGACAGACAGCTGCTCCAGGCATGTCTGTGTACATGTAAATATCCACATACTCGTTCTGAACTCTGAGAGCAGTCTGGCCATCTGCCACAAATGCAGCGTGCGTCTCAGCTGTACAGTCAGCGTCCCAGATGGAGACAGGGTGAGCCCTGGGCATCTCCAGCCCAGTCTCAGGCTCGCAGACAATCCCAGAGCTGCCTTGCTGAGCCTTTGAGACTTTCCCATCCCATTATTACAATAAATAGAGAGTACGATTCGATGAAATGTTGTCTTCTTATTCCATTGGGCAGGAGACGCCAAAGCATGTTATTAACAAGACAGGGGTGAAAGTACCCGACAACAGGACACCCTCCTCTCTTGTCCAAAAATGTCCTCTAAACACAGCCAATAACTCTCCTGCCCGGATCCAGACCACCAGCCTGTTGAAAAGTTCCTCCCTCAGAAGCGCAGAGCCAGGCAGTCACAGACCATCTCCTGTGCCCTCCCGCTCTTCGCAGCCCCACCGCCAAGCTTCGCTGTCTTAGCTGTTCTTTCTTTCCCTGGAATCTCAGCACGGCTGCCTCGTTTCCATAGAAAAGACCTTGGCTGGTTTTTGCCTTCACGCAAACCCCAAGGGCACGGCATTACCCACCTCCCACACCTAGATCCACAAGACACTCCTGCTGGGAGTCGGGCCTGAGCAGGAGCCACACGCGATTCCTGAGTCCCGCCCAGGAGAGCAGCGCTAGGCTTGGCAGTACCAGCCGGCTGCGGGGACCCGTGTTCCTTCCAAAAGAGCCTTCACCCCTCTCTTGCCTCTCATTTCCTGCTCAGGATACGCTGCCTCGAGTTCATGTACGTTTCTAAGCACTCTCATGGCAAACAGTATCCATCACTAATGTGCAGAGCATACCCCAAGCCAAGAAGCACGCAGGGAGATGGATGGGCAGGAGCTGGAGGGGCAGGCACACTCCACGAAGCTTTGTCCTGTCTGTGCCACCGTGTGACCTTGGGAGCTGCAGCGCCAGCCAACAGCGGGCCAGCAGGAAGCCAACTGTTCCAGAGAGGACAGTATTTCAGAGCATCTGTCTTGGAGGCTGGCCTCCTGTGAGCCAGGTATAAGCCTTCCCTGCCTTCCCCTGGACCAAAAAGTACCTGCCTCCTGTCCTGTTTTTTCGGGGTCTGCCTTGACTGGCTTTACAGGATTAAAGAATCAAGATTCAGTTATCTTCAATATCTTAACACTAAAATATTGCCTAATGACAGAAAAGTTGGGCATGGAGAGCTGGCCAGTATGAGAAATATTTATGAACCCAAACTAGTGATGGCAGACGACTGTCAGCTTCTCGGTGGGTTCCTGTGTTTATGCTTGAGCAACAGAATCAACAATAGTAAGTTAATTTTCCACAGTCTTCCCATTATGTTATCTTCCCATCACAGACGAGGCTCAGGAGGTACATCAGATACATAGACCACAGGTACAAGAAAATGTCCCCAGACCCTCCACCCTCTCAGGCTGGCAAGGTGGGCATGTCACCTGGCCAAGGACAAGTCCTTCCTGCTGGACCAGCTCACTTGGGGAGCTGAGCCACCGGCCCTGTCCCCCAGTGGGAGCAGGTCCTCACACAGAATGAATGCTTGGCCATGAGCTGCCGAATTTCAAAACTGCGGGAGTTTGCTGTCCACACCTGGTCTGAAAATCAGCCCCGCTAAGAGTCATGATCAGACCATATTGATCACTTCTCTAAGCATCTCTCCGAGGAATTCTCTGGACACACTTGGCTGAGCAGGATTTAATATAAGCTCTTTGCTATCCAGAGTCTATCAGGATAGCTCTGTGAACATTATGACACCACGGCCCTGGCTTCCTCAAGGAGAGCTGGGCCCCGGTGCCCTGGACGTCTTGTATTTCCCGAGTGAGGAAGGACTGGGCACGCCTGCCCCTCATTTCCAGGTGAACTGGCGCGCCTGGCACCTGCCTCGCACCGGCAGCCACACCATCTGGCCACCCCGTTTTCTCTCCCTGACTGGCAGCGGCTGAGAGAGGGACTCCCAGAACCACATGCTGACACGCCGTCCAACTCTGTCCACACAGGGAGAGGAATGAAGCAATCTGAAGGCTCCGTATCCCTTCCTACTGTGTTTTTTAAAAATCATCTCTGACCCTCCTGAGAAGGTCACTGTAGCTAGCGTGTGCCGGCATGATTCTTTGATTCGTTGACAGTGGGGCAGAGCAGGAATTATGGGTTGGCAGAGGAGATGGATTTTCAACCCCTTTATTTTCTTGAAACTATTTCCTCAGATAGTGTGAATGGAATTTTAAAATGATGTCTAAGGCAGAGCAGGGACATAATGCAAATCTAGTGCTGGGAAATTCTTCCCCCATGTGCCTTCCGAAAGCCAAACTCATCTGAGAGAAGCTGAGGGGCTCCGGCTCAGCTGAGGGGGCACTGGCCCTGCCTGGCCCGGCCACACCAAGGAAAGAGAGGCCAGCGTGTGGGCAGCGAGCTCAGAGACCTGGGCCCGGGGCCGGAGCCGGGAGTCAGCCCCGGGACACCCACCCGAAACAGGCAGCCGGGCTCGTCGAGACGGTGTCTGGGGGAGGGTGTGGGTGGGGCCCGTGCTGCAGATGCTTGCAGAGTATTTCGTCATGTCATTTGTTCCATTAAGATTTATTTAAAAGAAGAAGAAAAGAAAACATTCCAGGAAGCTCGTGCCAACAGCTAAGAGGGTTTTTTAAATGCCGTTCCTCCCACTCCGAGTGGCATTGCCTACATCAACACTTAGCCATACGTCAGTAATGCCTTTGAAAGAAATTATGTGAAAACAGCAGTCCAAAGTTCCTATTATTTCAGGAAGCTTTTTCCAAAACATCAACTCTGATTTCACACTTCCGAACACGAGGAGCCACGAGCATGCTTTTAAGTAGAAGCCTGTTCTGAAATGGATGAGTGGTGTTGCCGTGAGACAGGGAGCTTGCGGGCAGCAGAGCACAGGTGTGACCCGGGACGGTGACTCTGCAGGAGGCCGTCCTTGCTCCAGTGTCACATGTGACATGGGGCCAGCCTGGGGGCCACCCCACCCCATGGGGCAAAGCTCCTAGTGGCCCTGGGTGCTGGGAGTTCTCGCAGGAGGGGGTGGCTGCAGTGAGCCACAGAGAGCCCTGGAGATGAAAGCGAGGGCGGGTGAAACCCTAGTCTTTAGGTGCCACTTAGATAGAGAAGGGCTTTTGTTTGCTTTGTTTTTTCCTCACCTAGAACCGTAATGCTGCAGCAACAGCAGCAGGCATTATGGTTGTGAAAGTGTTGTTTGTTTGCTGGGTGTGGGGAGCAATGAGCAGAGAGCAGTAACTAGGAACACAGGTGAACACTGCTTATGCTGTAAGGACCGGGGGCTGCTCTTCCCTCTGCTGCTGATGGAATCGCACCGCAGCTCCAGGTGGGAGCCCCGATCCTCCCTGCTTCCCAGCCTGAGTGCCGTCGGAGGGGGCAGGCTCATCCCACCGCACAGCGGGGAGGCTGAGGAAGGAATCCTTGCTCCTGATGACAAATGGAGAAAATGCAGACTGTGCTTACCTGCAGGTGTCACAGTGACACCATCCGTGGTGGCACTGGGGTTTCTGTCTCATCCGAGGGATGGGGTTGAAGCCAGCTCAGGTTTCAGGGTGATTCAAACTAACTAGGACCATCTTTCAAACTAAGCCAAGGCTTGTATTCCAAATCATAAAATCCTGGTATGGACCAACCATCCTGTCCTGTCCCTTTCCTGAACGGCCCAGTCCTACAGCTATTAGGTGAGGCGAAGCAAGGGAGGAAGGGAGGGGCCACAGTGGCCCAGAGTGGGATGAAGAAGCCACAGAGGATAAGGGGGACATCTGCATGGAAGGGAGTGGTCCAGCCCAGGGGGTGGGAGCCCTAGTGTGGTGGGGAGTGGCTCGTGCTGAGCTGACTTCAGTGGGGACTGGACACGTCAGACAAACTCAGACTGGGGGACAGTCTACCTGTTACTAGGTTGTGATCTTCAAAATTATCTTCAAGTTCCTGCTCACCAAGGAGAGACAGAGAATTTCCAGGAGGAGAGGCTAATGTGGCGTGATGCCTAAAGGCAGTGCACGATTTGGGGTGGGATCCTTATGCTGTGACAGCCATTATGGGGAAAACTGGTGAAACTGGGATGAGGTCAAGGATTAGACTGTGCAAATGCATCATATTTCGTACCCTAATTTTGACGGTCGCATTGTGGTCCTCCCGAAGGACGTCCTTGCTCATGGGAAACACACACTAAAGTGCTCAGAAATGATGAACTGTCAGGTTGGCAACCTGATCTCAAACAGTTTCATTAAAAAATACTGTATTTGCAACTTATCTTTAAGTCTCAGAGTCCTTCCAAAAAAATTTTTTTAATCATGTACAGAAGGTAATCTATAAGGATTTTGCATAAATTAATACAGCAGGGCATCTTTCGGAATAGTGATGTGAGGTCAACGGGCGTAACAGGATTGTCTAGGGAATTTTTCAAAACACAAACAGACATACACATAGACACAGGCGCACACACACTTACAGAGAAGGATCCAAATTTAGCCACTAATCCGAGCAAGTGGGTTCTACTAAGGAGATACCGATGCTGAACGCAAATGAAGGGATCAAGAGGAAGGTGGGCTAGCGCAAAGAAGCATTCGCCGTCTCTCCTCTTGCTGCTGGGGTGCCCGGATTGGCACACAAGGATGATACCTCCTCTTGTGAACTGTATGGTTAGTTCTCAAAGTCTAGGTCAGAATAATAGCAAGTACCAGCAAGTGTGATTACCGCGTGCCAGCAAGGTGTTTATCAAGGGAAATGTAATTACCACCTAAGTGGCAGTAACCTGTCCTCCTGAGGCCAAGAGAGGCTTGCTCAGGGTCACCCAGCTAGAAATGTCATTAGCGCTTTCTCTTCCTGATCCTGGATGGAGGTCAGACCGCCCTCCCTCCCAGCTACACTTGACTCAGTTGGACGAAACCCACTCCCTTGGTAGGAAAGACCTAGAGGAAAAAATAGGAAGAGATTTTCAAAAATAAACCCTCTCTCCCATGAGAGCACCTTTGACTTGAGCAAAGTCACTTGGGTGTCAAGACACATCATCATTGTCCCAGCCTGGGAAGGAGACTGCGGGCAGCTCTTCCCTCTCCTGCTGATGGAATCACACCGCAGCTCCAGGTGGGAGCCCCGGTCCTCCCTGCCTCCCAGCCTGAGTGCCGTTGGAGGGGGCAGGCTCATCCCACTGCCCACACCAGATGTGCTCCACTTTCTCTGACTCCCGCATCAGCCCCACTCACCGCCTCAGCTTCAGGGTAAGTGTATCCCGGCAGCATTCTAGGACCTCACCCTCATATGGCTTCTCTGTGCAAACAATTCTAGAGCCTAAACACGCCGCGTCTTTACCTAGCACCTGAGCAGGCTCGGGAATTAGGGCAATTGTTTGCAATCTTGCAAGATGTGCTCAGATCTTACATTAAGATGTGCTTAAGTCTTACATCCGCTCTTAGCCAGTTTCCAAAGGAAAATCCCCACAGCTGTTGTTTTTCAAAAGTCTGTAAGCTGGACACTGGGTTTTGGCCCCTGTCTTCGTGTCCTGATTTGATGAACGAGTAGTTTTCCCTTAACACAAGCAGTAGTTCTTGGATCAGCTCAGATCCTGGAAGACCCCATCGAGTATGCAGGGGAAATAAGTATGGGGACTTTGTAGGCAGCGGAAGGTGGGCAGAAACGCAGAGGGTTCAGTGATGCAAAATGTCTTCAGTTTTAAGAGGTACCTCCCAAAGGCAATTGTCCAGTCCGTTCACACATTCAACAAATATTTATTGAGAATCTGCTACTTATCAGGCACCGTTCTTGCCTCTGAGTGTACAGAGATGACCATGGCAAACAAAACTTCTGTCCCTGTGGAGAATCGATTGCTCACCCACTCAACAAATTGTTATTTGCTCATAAATATGCAAAGCCCTCAGCTGGTGTCTTTTGCTCAATTCTGGCTCTTCAAGCCCCAGCTCCATCCAACTACTTAGCTCTTCAGGCCGTTGGATCACCCCTCCCGTCTATTAGAGAAGAAAGGGTGAAACTCCTCCCTTCCTTTCTCTCAGGGACTGTACGGAAGTCAGGAGTTGACAGTCATGATTTCTACCTCACAGCAGAGCAGAGTGATGCCAGCCAGCAGCCACGTCAAGCGCTGGAGAACTTTTTGAAGGAGAGCAACGACAGAGGCATTCTGTAGGGTCACTGAGAAACTCAGACATCTCGTGCACTCTGTCTGGAGACCAGCATCACCTAAATGCACAGCTTTAAATGCCCTGGACAGCAGAGCTAGGACTGGCCTCCCTCCCGCAGTTCGAAAAGAGTGAAACCTGCCACCCGCTGGTTCCCAGGGCCAATTAACTGGCCGGCCCACAGCCCACCTGGGTGCTGTGAGATGGCTTTCAATAAATTCCGCTATCTTGATGGCAGAGGCAAACTTCTGGAGTTGTCTGGAATTTATTTCAGGCCCCCTTGTGCTGGGACAGAAAAGCCTCCCGATTTGCACAGGCCGCTGCGTGTTTACAGAGAGACTCTAAGCACACTGCCAGCTGGCTCACATGGTGCTGGCCTAGTTTTGACAAGAATCTTAATTAGTGACACCAGCAAAAATCCCATTTGGGCCAAAATTTCATGTTCCCATCTCAACTCCCCTAAGGCTTTCGGATGACTGTTTCTGGAACAGTCAAGAGAAGAAGGAGGAAGATGATCCAACACTGTATATTTTTATCTCATTGTATCAACACACACAAAAAAAAACTTAGGCAACTCCATACTCACAAGTTGGAGCGTGAGAATGAGTCTATACACATGATCTAGGACCTTGAGTTTCCTAGAGAGATACTTCCATCTCAGGAAGTTTACCAAGAGCCCTCATCTGTTTTCCTGGCCAGGACACGGGGTCAGTTCTCCAAACTTGGTTGAGGAAGGGCATCTTCAGTTAAAACAACTTATCTGTTCTCTAGGTAAGGATTTCTCAAACATTAATGTGCATGTGAACCACCAGGGGAGCTTGTAAAAAGGTCAGGTTTTGATTCAGGAGGTCACGGGTGAGCCCTTGAAACCTACAGTCCTAAGAAGCCCCCAGGTGATGCTGATGATACTGGTCCGTGGACCACACTTTGAGTAGCAGGGTCTGGGTGATGACTGAGTGTGAGAACTTAGTGCCACCTTATGCAGAAGTGGTTCTCAAGGAGTTAGAGGGAGGATGCAGTGCTGGAGAGCAGAGCCTGGAGCGGGGATGTACTTTGGTTCCTGGAGCACTTAGCCCATGGGTGGCCTCATCCAACCTCGATGTCCTCCATCAACCTGGCACCTGGTTCCCAGTAAAACACTTCCAAAGTCTTTTCCCCACACCCAACCAGGGATGCTCAAATCCTATGCTACTGGAGGATGGAGAATTCCAGGTGTGGCTTACCTTAACTGTTTAGAGTCTTACTTTGGGGATTTTCTTCACTGGTATGAACTGGATGACCTTCCTTCCTGCCCATCTGAGCTGACCATTGAGGAAGGGATCCCACCTGTCCCCAGTTTAGCAGGGCCTCACCTAAGACTTGAGGCTGCTGGTAACTGTGATTCTGAGATTTCCAGTATATTTTCTGCTCTCCACGTGGCCCTGACCTGCAGGTGGCTGCCTGGCCAACTCTGCAAAGAGCAGATCTGACTTTTACAGGAAGGAACTATTCTTCAACTCCACCCTTCAAGCTCCTCCCATCTAATTATTCACCTAAAAGATGGAGCTTTTCAAATAAATGTGTTTTCTTAGAGCAAGCAAGGATTAAGATGGAGAGGGTTGATTACAATAAAAACAAAATGATTCATCTGAGGGAAAAAAAAAACGAGAAAAGAAAAATAATTTTTTAAAAAATCAACCATTCATTAGTATGTTCAATGACAGTAAGATGTGGACCCGCTGACTGAGTTTGGCCTGGGGTTCTGCTTCCATAGAGGATCATGAGGCATCCTGCTTTGCCCACATTTCTGGGCCCCAAGGAGGAGATGGGCTTGCTCCACAAGCATAAGCACTTCAGGGCATTGCTGATTGACATAGCTCCTCTCTTGACATTCCAGTCCTCATTAAATTCAATTGTTCCCCATGTATGGGGAAGCCTGGTATGAGGAAAAAACACAGATCCAAATTCACTGGGAAATGTTCTCAAAGTGTGGGGACCGCTGGGATCACCTGGGAACTTGTTTAAAATGCAGAAACTCTGGCCCCACCCCAGACCAACTGAATTGAGATCTGTTTAACAAGATTTTTGTGTGATCTATAAATACATTAATCTTTGAGAAACACTGCTGTAGAATTCTAGTATTTACATAATGCAGCATTTTGGCAACTCTCATTTGAGGCCAATTTGTTTGCTGAGGAACCAGTCCTGGAAATGCAAATGAACTGCCCACACAGCTTGCAATTCTAGCCCACAGTCTCCAATGTGGGAAACAAGACCCAGGTCCCCTCTTTCAGGTAGATTCTTCTAAAGAAAAGGAGAGTTTTGCTTTAATGGGCATGAACAGTCTAAACTGTCTTTGAAAATATTTTCTAGGACAGATTGAAAAGTGTCCACAAATCTACCAAGCGTGGGTCATAGCTGATGAGCTGAATCTGACCCAGCCTGTCTTGCATTTGCGCCATTATGCCAAGTGACCCAAGAGTCAAAGCGGGGACTTTGTTTTGTGTCTTGGAGAAACAAGAGTTAGCGAAATTCCTCTCTCACATGACCCCCCTGACCTCTTACTCTAATGGTCATTCTCTCCTGTTGACCATGTCAAAAGCGCTTCCTGCATCAGTCGCTTCCCTACTCCAAATCAGGATGAGAGGTGGATTCCCGTTTTGAGGAATGGTGAGGTGGGCTATTTGGACCAATCATCCTTCTGAAAAAAATCAAAATTTGCTGATTAAAATAAAGAAATTGCCTTCTTAAAGAGGTGATGAGATAGAAAGGAATCTGTACAACTTTTGTCCTGAGAGCTTTGCCGGTCTGGGCAAATATGAATTTTCATCCTGATAAATTCATGACAGAGGTGGACACAAATCACAGTCCAGAGTTTACAAAAGATGTGAAGGCCCTCAGATAAGCTGGTGCCCAAAAAATGAGCAGTCTTAGGGTAAAAGTGAACCAGAAGTCACCAAAACCCAAAGCCTGGCATCTCAGTTCAGCCCACCTAAAGCTTGACACTTGGTTTAAGTGTCTGAGATGGGTCAGGCCCCCAAGCACTTGGCAGAAGCAAACATAAACCCCTTTAGGAGGAAGGGTTGCCATCAAGGATAATCAGGCCAACAGGGAAGCAAGACACCATGAGTAGCAACCAACAGAGGCAAGAAGCGTTGGAAAGAGACTTCAGACAGTGGCTTATCAGACAGTCATCGCCAACATAACACTCACCATCTTAAATAATCCAAAAACATGATCCAGAATGCAGCACAGGGAAATGAAAACACGTGAAAGACAGAAGTGAGGGTACGAGGCACAGAGAACAGGCTGACCATACCTGATGCACATTTTATTTGGTATTTCTAAAGGGGAGAAGAAAGAGAAGGGAGAAAGAACCAGTGTTAGAAGAAATAATCATGGAAAAGTTTCCAGAATGATACAAGATGCCAGAATACAGGTTTAAGGAGTACACCAAATCCCACACAGAGCAAGTAAAGACTCACGCCTCCACAAATCACAGTGAAACCGCAGGAAACTAAGAGCAAACATCTAAAAACAAGAAAATAAAAAAGGGTGCAGTTAGACTGACGGCTGACTCCTCAAATGTAATAATAAAAGCTGAAAGCCAATGGAAAAGGTCTCTCACATACTGAGGAAAATGACTGTCAACATAGAATTCTACAGCCGGTGCAGGATTCCTCCACACGTGAGGGTAAGATACAAATGATGAGCTTGTCAAGATCACACCTTCATTAGAGGAAATTCTAAAGCAGTGTTTCTCAAACTTTCTGTGGGGAAGAACCAGGTTTTAATTTTGTATTTTTTTTTTTAAGTCCAGTCTGTCATGCACTTGGATCTCTGGTCGATTCCTTGCTCAACAAGTCAAGTACACTGCTCGTCCCCTGGGTACACAGCAATGCGGAACTGCTTACACATCTTAGATCCTCCCTTTCTGTGCTTTGCGGTGGTAACTGACAGTTTGCAGACTGGCAGCCTCTCTGCGGACCACGCCTTCAGTAGCTCAGCTGTAAAGAATGCACTTTTGACAGAAGGAGAGTCATCCCATAGGGGCTGTCTGGGATGCAAGAAAGGATACAGAGCCAAGAAAGTGACTGATCAGGTAAGGACACAGTGGTAAGGAATCTGAATGTCAAGTTTTACACAGAAGCAATTTCACATCTCTTTTTAAATTAAATGAAGCTGAGTTAGCTGTGGTGGCTCATTAAAGCAGTTTTGCAACCCAGCTTTTGATATACGGCAGACAAGAGTGAATCTCACTGCGGAGAGACAGAGACTTTTCCTCCTATTTCCAAAATCGAATACATTGGATAATGATGCACAGTCTTTTAAGGATTATTACATTTCCCTGATGATATAGGTAATTGTGGAAAACCACTTGAGAAAATTGCCCCAGAAAAACCTACTAAAACAAATGTAGAAATCAACTCCACTTTCTCCCTCATATTCTCATGAAGAGCAGGCTAAAACCTCCTGCGCTGTGGCGATGTGAGTTATGGAGTTCTCAGGAAGAGATCCGGCTGGAACATGGCAATATAAAGAGAAATGCTTCTCTTTTGATTGCTTTAATAAATAATAATGCCCCAGCATAAAAGTAACATTTACAACCCGAGTCTAGCATTCCTCAAGATAATGAGAGCTTAAAAATAAGATTCCGACTGCTGATTACTGAGACGTTGATCCTACCAGCTAAATCAGAAACTGGCATCCCACGGTTTCACGTCTTTTATAGGACAAAAATATATGTATTTGCTAGGCACACGCTCTGCCACTGAACATCCCCTCCCCCCCAAAATATATATATTTGGATCTCATCTTTTTCTTTCTCATCTCAACTAATTGATTGATTGATTCCCTTTAACCTCATATGCCATTCCTCATTCTCTGCTCCTCCCTGAAAGCCATCCAATTGTGTTCGTGTGTATATAATCTTACAAAGTGTATATTCTTACAAAATGTATACTGTCATTTTGTGTGCAAGTATCTTTATTACGTGCAAGTGGTGCTGTGTTGTATTTTTTAAAAACCTGAATGGCTCCTTATTTCTTTGACTCATAGATTCACAGAAGTTAAATTGACTTTTGAAGTCAAATCCATCCTTCCTCCCAAGATCCACAGCACAACAGGCTGGACGTTCATCGGCTTAAACACTGCAAGTAATGGAATCTCAGCCTGGTAAGGGGCCAATTCCATGGCGATGGTCAAATTCCCGCTCCTCGCTAACACCTTAACCTAAGTGCTGCCCATTGACGTATCTCTGCACCAGGACCCACGATGGCCTCGTGACACAGCGGCTGCCTCACCAGCTACCACTCTCCCATACAGGTTCCCAGCTTGAGACGTAGGAATTGGAGTTTTTAAGACCTTCTGCCTGACTTGTCTCTATTAGCTTTGCTTCCCTCAGGCCATTTCCCTCTTCGGGAACCTTCCTTGGCCTGGGGTTGCTGCTGCACTGCGGTGTCAGCGCTCTCCCGGCCCCTTACCTGCCGGTCCCTCCTTGGTGCCTCCCCCTGTGCACCCGAGCAACAACAGGGGCCTGTCCTGGCTCCCCTGTGCGCCTT
The DNA here is from genome assembly GCF_048773025.1 of Camelus bactrianus. Lineage (NCBI taxonomy): Eukaryota > Metazoa > Chordata > Mammalia > Artiodactyla > Camelidae > Camelus > Camelus bactrianus. The sequence continues at coordinate 10,394,843 of NC_133573.1, forward strand.
GCTGGTCCCAGCGGCCCTGACTTTGTTCACATTGCTTTTTTCTCCTGACACGTTTTCCTCTCTCTCCTCCAAGACCCAGGGCAACTACCACTTCCTCCACCAAGTGCCACAGACACACACTGAGGGTGGGAAAAGGTCCATGGAGAAAAAAGCTGAGGGGAAATTGTCCCAATATAGGAGCCGATGTCATACAAGCTCGTGACTGCTCTTTGTGGCAGGGAGCTGATGACACCTCTGGTTCATCTGAGGCAAAAAGGAGTCTCGTGTAAGGCTACCAAGGAGCTCACAGAACCTGTGATCAAAGCCAGAGAATGCGATTTGGCAACTGGACTGGAAGGCGGAGGGTGGGAACAGAGCCAGGTGCCACGAAATCACCTGGTGGGACGCCCCCCTCCTGCCCCCGCCCCCGCTGCCATGTCCCCACCACCGGGAGGTACCAGCGCCAGTGCCCGCATGAGGCTCTGGGACCTGGACTCTGCAGGTTATGGATGCCTTCTCCTCTCTCACCCCATCGTTGACTCGCTTCCTCGAAGTTTAGAGCCCGAGCAAGAGCATTTGCATCCCCGCCTAAGTCCTATCTACACCCACTTGCCAGAAAGGAGGGGCGAGGGAATAATTAGCCCCTGAAGTTTTCTCAGTCGGAAGGGAGACCCCACCTCCCAGCAGACTTGCCGTGACTGGAAGGCTGGACTCTGGTCAGAACAGACGCACACTAGAGCTGTCAGGGAGTTCACTCGTTCTCTTCCAGGTAGGGCTGCCTCTCCCAGCCCAGCAATGGAAGATGCATTTTGGAGACCTTGTGAAAACCACCTCAGTCAGGATTCTTGGGGATGGAGGGAAAGTGACCACCCTGCGGTTTGTCGAAAACATGTTAATTTCCTCAAAAAAGAACTTAACGCTATTATGAACATTTGATGGTTAACACACAGGCAGTATCGGCCACTGGGTGGGAATGGGGACTGCGGCTCGTGCGCCCCTTGTGCTGATGGACACCAGACCCTCGGGGAGTGTGGGGAGGGGGTCAATAACACAGACACGTCCATTGCAAAGATGCTTCCTTTCATCAAGTTTGCTTTTCCAGCTGGACCCACCTGCAGACCTATTGTCACTTTAGACCTTTTGTGTGGCCTTTTCCTAAGCAGGTAAGTCATTTCTAGGGAGGTCAGGTCTTCGGGCCATCCTGCGTAAACTTCGCTTTTGAGGAGACACACAGAAACACCACCATTCACAGAGGTGGATGTGTGAAGGCCAGAGATGCTCAGGGCTGGGTCCTGGTCACACAGCCAGTGGGCAGCCAGGGAGCGGTCACTGGAGAGGCGGCTTAGGAGAGGACGGAGCCCTGGGATGGGTCTTCCCACTGTGGCACAGCAGGTCGGGGGCTGCATTGTCCACTGCAAGTGGAGGGGAGGGAGGAAAGGAGGCCGGCACGGGGTCCACGTGGGGACAGCCAGAGAGCACAGGGAGCCCTCTGCCAGCGGTCGGCATCCGTGTGGACAGGAGAGAAGAAAAAGATGCTGCAGAGTGCTGGGGCGCCGCCAGCACCGAGTCTCCCCTCTTCCTTGGCAACAGCCTATTCGGGGCAGCAATGTGCCCAGGTGGGGCCTGCACGTCCCCCAGCTCTTGTGACTAGAAGCTGGCAAGGGGGGTGCCAGCAGGTTTCTGGGAGAGCCTCACAGTAGCTGCTTGTCGTCTCCTTTCTCCTTGGTTAGAATATGGATGAATTGGCTGGAGTTCCTGCAGCTGAAGGTCTCAGACTCATCCTAGAGCTCAACAGAAAGACAGGAGGAGCTTGAGTCCCAGAGTGCTTGCCCCCGAGCTGTTTCCATGTGAGTGAATGGACACTTAACTTTTTATGCTACGCTTTTGGGTCTCTTGGCCCATCAGTACCCACTGGTAATATGGACAGAAGGTGCAGAGGGAAATTCAGAAGCTCATGCTGGGGAGCAGGTGCAACTGCCAAAGAAAAGGGGCAGCAAGAAGCAGAGCTTCTGCCACCGCCCCGTGTGCAAGGCAGGGTCACCACACCCAGGTTCCCAGGGAACTGGGCTGCTAGTCGTGCTGTTACCAAGTCCAGACTCGTTCTGCTCACCACACGACAGGCCAGTAAATTGAGAGATGAGGTGATGGGGCAGGAATAACATCTTTATTGGGAAAGCCAGCAGACCGAGAAGATGAGGGACTAATGTCCTGGAGAACCGTCTTCCCCCAGTCAGAACTCAGGCTCCTTTTATACAAAAACGGGGAGGGGTGTGGTTGGTTGTTGCAAACTTCTTGGTGTTGGGATCCTTTGTTCTTGCAGCTGCCCAAGTGGGGCAGGTCACAATGTTCCTATAAACCTCCAAGAAGATACATGTTACTCTCTGTTCTGCAACTTTTTATCTCTGTATGAATGGGAAAGTGTTATCCCCTTAAAGGTCAGAGCCTTGAGAATGGCTGTCCTGTATATTTCAGGCTCTAGACAACATTCCTTTACAAAAGGTGCAGAACCAGCAGGACTGAGTCCAGGAAACAGAGCCCAGGGTTAGAGCCAAAGGAACAATCCAGCATGGAGTCAGGTTTGTTTTTTGCTATTACATACCCATCTGAGTATCTGTGTGGTCCTCCTGTATGTGACCTGTGAGCACTGAAATCTGCCTGGCTCACTGACTCCACCTCAGCCTTGTCCCCATCATCCCAGAATGGCTGCCATGGCTCACAGCATCAAATCTGTATCCAAGTCAAGCCTTTCTCAGACTTCCCCTTGTGTCTAATAGGCCAGAATTAGGTCACATGACCCTGCTGCAGGAAAGAATGTCAAAATAAACATACAGCATTTTTTCAAGTCTTTTGCAAGAAGTGGCTTCTACCAGCAAAGAAGGGGGCTAGAAATGGATGTTGAGTAGACAGTCCATAGCATTGCCAGGGGGACAGCAGGAGCTGCTCTAGGAAGAAGGAACAACTGTAATTTTAGGCCCTAGAAAAGGTCCGGAGACCCAAGTCAGGAGAATTTACCAAAAACATGCTTAAAGGAGGTAGGGTGGAAAGAATCTGTTGCTTTCTTTTCCCCGGTCTTGAAGGACTCTCAGGCCAGTGCCGTTTCTGCTCTCGTTGGCCAGGGGTGGTTGTGTAGTGTTGGCACGAGGAAGTAACTCAGATGCTGCAAGGCGCTCAGAGATCGCCCACCAGCCCCCTCGCAAGCTCCTTTACAAACTCAGCACAAGCAGTGTAGTCGTTACAGGACAGAAGTCCCTCCCACATCAGAATTCTCAAGTTGTCACTTAGAGCAATTGAGCAGATTATTCTTTCCTGACATTTGAATCACAAAGTAATAAAAACACAGAAATGTTTGAAGCCCTGTGTCCAGACTTTGGCGTCCTTTACATACCCTCATACGGGCTGCTCTGGATCCCAGGTTGTTCGGATTTGGATATTTGCCACTCAGTATGCTTTTAATAAACTCCTTTTCAGAGCAAAGTCCTCAGAGTTGCTGTTGCTTGCACTTGAAGAACCCTGGTTGCCACAGATGGGGTACCACCTGCTAGCGGGGGAACAGGGAGGGGAAATAACTCCTTTTTTTACAAAAACAACTTGAATTCCATGCCCTAAAATCTTTAAAAGCCAACTTTCAAACTACTTTGCTGTTATGCAGGCCACGATGTTCACACTAAGATCAGCCCATCAAGGTGAGAAAGAAAACATTTCTTGGGACCTCATGCTAATCGGCGTCCTCAGTTCCACCGGGCTGGCATCCGACTTCCTCGTGAACAGATGTGAGCCCCACCCTGTGGCCCACGGGGTCCATGTGCTAGAAAATTGCCTGGCAAACAATGCCTCTGAAGTAAAAGAACACATTAATTTTATCAGGGCTTTCCGAGCTGGGATTTTCTGCCAGTTCCTCTCACCTCCCCCTAGAGATCCAGCCCAAGCATGTTTGTTAGTTGTGAAAAACAAAATAGAAAGCAATTAGGAGTATTAAACTTTCATCTTTGCTTTTTAAATGACACTGAAGCCCTTTCTCCAAAGAGGTCTTCCACCAAGTACCCACTTGGTCCTACAAAAGAAAGCAAGGAGGCCTCTGGTAAGCAGGGATGAGGAGATCAGATGTGCAACAACCAGCCCGCCCGATGGAGGTGACAATATTTCATTACCCATGTCGAATTAATACACTGTTATAATTGTTATCGAGTCCAAACTCGTTCTGTTCGCCACACGACAAGCCAATAAATCAAGAGATGAGGTGTTGAGGGAAGAAATAGTGACTTTATTTGGAAAGCCAGCAGACAAGAAGATGAGGGACGAATGTCCTGGGGAACCATCTTCCCCAAGTCAGAATTCAGGCTCCTTTCATATTAAAATGGGGAGGGGTGTGGTTGATGGTGCAAACTTCTTGGTGTAGGAATTCTTTGTTCTTGGAATCCTTTGTTCTTGCAGCTGTTCACGTGGGTGAGGTCATGGTGCCCCTGTAAAACCTCTAACAAAACAAACGTTACTTTCTATTGTGCAACTTGTTATGTTTATATGAGTGCAAAAGTGTTAATATCCTTAAAGTTCAAAGCCTTGAGAATGGGCTCCCCTGAATACCTCAGGCTAAAGGCAACATTCTTTTACAAAAGGTGCAGAACAAGACTAAGCCCAGGAAACAGGGCACAGAGTTAAAGCCAACGGAACAGATCTAATATGGAGTCAGATTTGTTCTTTTCCATTACATAACGATCTGATCGTTAGTATAGTGTTTCACACCGACTAATAGCCCGCAAAATATCAGCCTATGAAATAAAGCTGAGCTGGTGGTAGGCACGGAGAGCTCACTGAGGGACCGTGCCTCAGACCTGGGGAGGGAGCTCTGCGTTTGCAATCACAGATCGACGCCTTGGTGCCCTGGGAGGTAAATCTGGGGAGACACTTGTGCGGTGTGAGGTGCCTGTCGTGAGAAGTGGCCTGACCATTGCTTGGGCATTGGGCTGTTCTCTGCACACCTGTGTGCTTAGTGTCATACTGTCACTGCTCAACCCTGTGTTTAATTAATAGAGCATTTCTTAGCAACCAAAACCAACTCTGATGCAGCCACATGAAAAGCATAAGGGAAGCAGGAAGTCCAAACTCCAATCAGGACATCTACCCAAACACATGTCCCACCCTGGAGGCAAAGGGGTGTCCAAGGCCAGCAAGGCCACGGGGATCCCGGCTCTTAGGGGGTGGGTGCCAGGCGGAGCAGCGCCCCCAGGACCGCGCGTGGTGGGGGGCATCTTCCCAGCAGGACCTGAGTGCGCTCACTGTCGCAGGGCATCTGCAAGGCGTAGATGGTCCAGCACCAGCCCAGGCCTCCTCGTACACTCTCTGTGCCTGGAGCCCCTCCTTCCTGTGCTTCCTGACATCGCTGGAGTGGGTGTAACACGATGTCCTCAGAGCCCTGCTCTTCCCACGGCTGGAATCCCTCCCACCCAGGGAGCTGGCCTCCACCCTCACCCTGACGGAAGCTGGCCTGGAATGAACTCGGGAATGAGTGTGTGGGAGGAGGGGCCGAGTAGACGGGATTCTGGATGTGGCCAAGGAATGGAAAGGAGCCCTGATCCCCCCACCCCCATCAGCTGCCCTAGACTCTGGGGGGCGGGGCAGGACAGGCGCTTGCACTAGGATCCTTCCCTGAACCCGGGTTTCCTACGCTGTCCCTCCCCTGTGCTTTCAGAATGGCCCACGTGTACTTCTGTTACTTCTCAGCACGGAGCCCCGTCTCTGTGTGGCGGAAACGCCCAGTGTCTCTGCTTTGTGGGGACGAGAACAGCTCTTAGTCTCTGCTTGTTGTGTAGACGGCTCCTGGCAGGAGGAGGAGGCAGAGCTCACCTGCCTGGCGCAGCGCGGTGAAGGTGTGCTGCGCGGGACACGGCGGTGCTCTTGCCTGCCCGGAACCCAGACTGGAGGAGGATGCGGGGTGTGGCTGAGGAGGGAGGTGGGGACCCAGGGATGAATGACTGGGGGGACAGGGGTGGGCAGAGGTATTCAGCAGTGTGTGCATGTGCTCACAAGCTGGGCCAAGGAGTCAAGCCTCCAAAAGAGGAAGAAACAAAGTGGGCACCCCTCTCCCCTCCAAGGAGCCCTGCAAACACCGATTGCTCAAATTCTCACTCTGGGGGGTTTATGTCCCTTCCTTAGGATGCCTTTGAAAACCCCAACTCCACCGGGGTTAACGGGAAGGGAATCTGTCATTGCACATGGTGGGAGGGGGACCAGTGCAGGCGGGCTCTCAGGCTCTGCTCTCACCCGCTGGCCCGCCCCGCCCCAGTCCCTGGCGGGCTGTGCTCCTGCGGCCCCCGCTCCTGGGCCACGGCAGGTCCGAGCATCATGCCAGATGCGGAGCATGGGCTGAATTGTGTCCCCCAGATTCATGTGCTGAAGCCCTAACCCCTAGTACCTCAGAATATGACTGTGTTTGGAGACTGAGTCTTTAAAAAGTCATTCGGGCAAAACAAAGTCATCGGGATTGGTCTTAATCAGATTAGTGTTCTTATAAGAAGAGACTGAGAAACAGGCATACAGAAGGTCGACCACGTGAAGACAGAGAAAAGACCGCCATCTACAAGCCAAAGATGCAGAAGAAACCAGCCTTGCTGACACCTTGATCTTGGAATTCTGGCCTCCAGAATCATGAGACAGCACATCTCTACTGGTTAAGCCACACAGTCTGGTACTTTGTAATGGTAGCCCTACCTAACACGTACATGGCCAGAAACACAGAGGACACACACACTCTCCTCCTTGGGATTCTGCCCTCACAGACTTTGCTTCATGTCTCACGGGCCAGAACCAGGTCTCAGACCACTTCCTGGTCAACCTGGCAAGAGGACTGGAACAGCCATGATTGGATTAAATGCCTCAGCTGAGGTGGGGTGGATGCGAGGACATGAGCACCCACGGTCACGGCACAGCCCCCAGCAGAATCTCTGCTTCTCCGTTGCTACCACTCCTACCAGGGGGACAGCAAGAGAGGAAGACCTCGAGTATGGACAATGAATCACAGTGTTACGCAGTATGACACTGTATGTCCCTTTCAAGCTCTTCAAGTGTGTAGGTCTATTTGATTTGTGTAGAGACCAACAGTCATTGACCTTTTGAAATCCAATCTTATTTGTAAAGAAAGATGGAGCTTCTACAAAAAAAAAAAAAAAGAACTACTCAAAATGTGTCCTTTGAAGTCACATGGCAAAATGATCTTTGTCATCCGGTCAGGATCATCCAGGCAGTGCTTGGTGCCACATCCTATAGTTGGTGTTCAGTAGTGGAATAGAGATTCCTGGTTACTTCAAAAATCTCTGTTTCATGAGAAAAAGGAAAAATTGAATGAAAATCTGAGCAACGTTTGGGAACCAACCAAACAGAACCAATCAAAGCCAGCCGACGGATTGAATCATTAGGTGTCACCCCTCAGCAATGAATATGAACAAACTTTATTGGTCCCTCTGCCTAGAAGTGACCATACTTTTCCTTTGCAAACAGGTTGGGGGTTTTGTAAATTTGAGGAAGACATGAGATATACTGCCCTGCTGTCCCCACATGACAGTGCTGCGGATATCGGTCCCAGAGGCCGCCCCTCCCGCGGCACCTGAAACAACCACATTTTGGACACCACGGCCCCTCTCCACAGCCACACCCTGCTGGATCATCAGGAGACAACCGCCCACCGGCCCGCCGAATGAGAAAGAAGACCAAAGGCAGAGACCCGCGTTGCTCTGGGCGGGGGTGAGACAGGACGTGGACTGCTGCTCCTGATTCAACGCCTGGAGAGCTCACGCCCGGTCGGTGCGCAGCTCGGCCCCCCGCGCTTTCCGGACGCGCGCAGCCAGTCTCCAGGGCTTGCGCCTTGGGCTTCCGGGGCGCTTGCTGCCCCTGTGGTTCAGGCTCGAGGCGGAGGGCGGGGGCGGGGTACGCCAACCCCCTGCTCTGGGGGCGTGTTGTGGAGCCCACGTCTGCTCTCTCAATCACCGCATTTTCAAAAGCCTATAGGAAACGTCAGGGAAAATTAGCTTAAAAGGGCTTCTGAAGTAAAGGCTGGTCACAGGGAAATAGCAGGAGCCCTTTCTTTGCCCGACGGCTCCGCCGGGGCCCGGGGCGGGATTATGCAGCGGATCCGGGACAAAGCAAGTTGGGGGGCTGGCCTGTGTACAAGGGATGCGCTCGGACAGCACGGGGCTGGTTTCCGTAATCCTCCTCACTGACAGCCGCATTCATTTGGGAAGGATTTGGGTCCTGCGAGGTAGATAATAGCATTGAAACCTCTCATGAGGAAAAAACACAAAGGAGTAGTGTCCGTAGCGCACCAGCTTTTCTAGGAAGGGCTGTTTAACCAAAGCACCAGCCAGGACTCCACTTTCTGTGCCGGCATCATGGTCAGAGCTCCCAGCCAGGCTTCCAGCACCAGCCACCAAGGCCGCTCTTGCTCCGAGCTGAGCCGAGAGGAGAGCTGGGAGCCCTGGCGGACAAGCAGAGGAGGATGGGGGCGCCGCTGTGACCGACGGCTCCAGGCACGCACGTCTCAGAACCGCAGGACCCTTCATGCTCAGTGGCAGATAAAAAAGTATATGCCTTTTATGAGGATAGAGGAGAACTGGAGCTCCCGGCACTGCTCGTGCGGGTGTAAAATCACATCAACACTTTGGAAACAGCCTGGCAGGTTTTTTTTTTAGCTAAAGTTTAGCTGATTGACAATATTATATTAGTTTCAGGTGTACAACATAGTGATTCAATATTTTTATAGATTACACTCCATTTAAAGTTAATATAAAATCTTGGTTATTTTCCCTGTGCTGTATGATACATCCTTGTAGCTTATTTATTTTATACATGGTAGTTTGTATCTTTCTTTCTTTGTATTTCTGTGTATTATACACAGTAGTTTGTATTTTTCTTTCTTTGTCTGACATATCACTAAGCACAGTACCCTCCAGATCCATCCACACTGTTGCAAAAGGCAGAATTTCATTCTTTTTATATATCTCACATCTTCTTTATCTGTTATGAACACTTAGGCTTCTACCATATCTTCACTATTGTAAATGATGCAGCTATGAGCACTGAGAGCTTGGCAGTTTCTTAAAAATTTGAACACAAACCTACCATAGGATCCAGCCATTATACTCCCAGGTCTTTTCCCAAAGGAAGAGAAAGGTACCATGCAAAGGCTTGTATGTGAATGTTCACAGCAGCTTTATTTATAATAACCAAACCTGGAGACCTGTCAGTGTCCATCCACAGGTGAATGAACAAAACATGCTAAATCCAATCCATGGAATGACACTCAGCCAAAATGAAAGGACTGAACCACTCATGTGTACCACAAGTAGGGATGAATCTCAAAATAATTATGCCGAGTGAAGGAAGCCAGACAAAAAAGAATACATACTACATAATTCCACTTATGTGAAAGTCCAGAAAATTCACATTAATATATATCGACAGAAAGTATCAGTGGTTTCCAGGGGATGAAGTAGATGGCAGGAGGGGGTTACAAAGGGACATGAGGAAACTTCGGGCTAATGGATATGTTCCTTATCTTAATTGTGATGGTGACTTCACAGGTGTACACATAGGACAAAACTTACCAATTATATCCTTTCAATAGGAGCAATTTATTGTATGTCAATTACACCCCCAATAAAGCTGTTTTAAACGCCTATTATGTCTTTCACACTCTTCCGGGAACTGCCTTCTCTTTATCCTCTGAGCATCCAGCACCTTCTCCGGGAAGGTTTCTTGGCCACCGCCCCACACCTCTCACACATACTCTGCTAGGCCCATGCCATGCTCATCGTCCCTCTGTAATAACATCATTAGGGTGTTTTGTAAGGACTGATTGGCAGGGCTCCATCTTTATTTTTATGTCCTTGACACCTGCCATGGCACTAGGGACATAGAAGCTCAGGGAGTGTGTTTTGAACAAATGAATAAATGAAAGAATTTTAAATATTTACTTTGCAGCTTCTAAAACACTAGATATCAAAGCAAGGACATAATATATGCTTACCATTCAATAAAGGATGGGATGGAATGGATGGATGGATGGGTGGGTGGATGGATGAGTGGGTGGATGGGGGGGTTGATGGGGGCCTGGAGGGATGGATGGGTGGGTGGATGGATGATGATGGATGGAAGGGTGGATGGATGAGTGGGTGGATGGGGTTGGGTGGATGGATGGTTGGGGGGTGGGTGAATGGAAGGGTGGATGGGGGCCTGGGGGATGGATGGATGGATGGGTGGATGGATGGGTTGATGGATAGATGGGACCCCCTGGCCTGACCACACCTGAGCCTGCAGCATCTGAAACTATAACTCCTCATGACCTGTTGTTAGCTTCTGAAATCTCCCCTTGAATTCTTCCTCATGACTGCAGTGCCCCCAGACCAGCAGTCCATACCCCACACTCCCGCCATGCCAGGCTTTGCGAGATTGAGTCCGCCCCAGAGCCCTATCGTGACACCAGGACTTTTTCCAGGCCTTTCCAAATCAATACTTCACCTAGAAAATGTTCCACTTTGTCATGGTGCTGAGTGGAAAAAAATGGAATAAATTATTCCAGTCTGATGCCTTCCTTTCTTTCTAATAAACCCCAATTTCCCAAATTATGATTAAAAGGAAAATATTAGAGCACAAACAACACGATAACATTGAATTGCTGTATTTGGTGGAGTTGCCTCTCTAAATCTACATCAGCAGGCAATTTAACAATAGGAGAAGTCTCAATGGGAGTTCAACAGATGAAATTAGCACAGCACACAGCTCTGGACTGAAATATTTCCTTGCCCATGTAATTGCTTGCAGCCACCCTTGTGTAAAAGCCCCATCAGATTACAGGATTTGTTGTATGTAAATTGAAGACTAAATGGTTGGTAGCACCTTTCAGCTCTGCAATGCTGGAAATGAGTTTTTTAATAGGAAATTAGATTAGTAATATTTTAGTCAACAAAAATGTGGAAAAATTCTGCATAAAGATGAGAAAATCGTTCATGCAAAGAGACATTAGAATCAAGAATGAACAATTGTTGAAATCTGTGAATGGTTATTCAGAAAAGAATTTCTTGACAGTTCTCCTGGCCAAAGTCCAGGGCAGAAAAAATGATTTTTCTTCATACCTTTATCACAAAATTCCACCCCTATTAGTGTTCCAGGTAACAACAGTATGGTCCCTTCCTCCAAGCTCCCATCATTTTGTGGGTAACCTGGAAGCTTTAATCAGCTGCAAGGTAATTGCTGGTCTCCTGCATTCTAACGCATCGTATGTGGGCTGCATCTTTAGGAGCATCCTTAGCACATGGCCCCTGGGAGGATGGGGATGCAGTCGAGGGGTGGGGGAGGGAGTAAGGGGGAGGGAGGCAAAATCTGGTGTCTGGTCTCCTTGCTCCAGCAGAAGGACCTGGCTGTGTTCTGGGAACTGGGGCTAGGCGGGCCTTACCTGTTCTAGTCCAGATGGAAAAGGGAATTTGGGACCTAGGTCTCACTCTCAACCCAGGAAAAGTGAAACCCAGGGCAGAGCCTGCCTGGCCGTGCCCGCCCCCTCACTTCGCTAGTTTTCAGACTGACGTGGTTCAGTCTCTAATTTGGTCATGGCTGAGCGTGTGGGCTCTAGGTCTGAATCCTGGCTCTAACACTCGCTGGCTGTGTGACCTTGGACAAATAAGAAACCTCTCTGTGCTCAGTCTTTCCCATCTGTAAAGTGGGTACCATTTACACAGTAGCACTTATGTAACCTCAGAGGGTTGTTGTGCAGCAATGTGTTCAAAGCACTTGAACAGTCTAATGACAAATATATGCTATGATGATGCCCTGCTCCTTTTAAAAGACAATTACACAGATTGATGATCTCGCACGTGGGCACCTTAGCATCAGCAGGCAACACTTTTTAAAGTAAACTTTATTGAAATGTAAGGTACATATAGAAAAGCACAACAAAGCCTAACTGTGCAGCTGAATGCATTTGCATGAAGTCACTCCCATCCAGACCAAAATCGTCTGGATATAACCTGATCACAGAAGAGACAGCCCACCCCTTCTGTTGTGGTTTATTCACCAGACACAGGGCAGCAGATGCGCCCTGCAGACGGGCGGGCATCACACAGGGAGTGAATATCTGGAGGTGGAGATCGCAGACGCCCTTGTAGGAGCTGCCAGGAATGGGTCTCTTCCCTAAGCTGAGCACTTCCTCCCTTCTGAGCCGCATCTTAGGGGCAGAGGAGAGTCCTGGATGCGGAGGGCTGCCCCAGTGAGGCGTTCCCTCCGTCAGCTCAGCCTCTCACTCAGCGCCCGCTCCCTGGTGACGGAGGGAGCAGGGGCCGGGCTGGGTGCTGGCTGTGTGCTGGGCAAGTCACTGAACCTGAGCACACCCTCCTCCGGGATGGGCAGGTAAGGTGAGCCCAGCAGGGACTGTGGGGATAAATGAGTTACATCTACATAAGGCCTAATTCACAACTAGCAGTCGGTCATTGAGATGGAAACAGCATCACCCATCCTGTCCTCTTGGGACCCAGCAGGACCCTCGGGGCCTTCCCGAGACCCCTCCACTGCAGCTCCTCTGAAGGACCCAGGTAACAGTACCTCACACAGATGTCCTGCGCTTCTCAGATGCTCAAACCCACCACCCAGTGGTGGAAATTACCTGCTTGATGGTCATGAGCACGTGGCCCTCACATGTTCAGGGTCTAAGGATTGATCACCATCAACTAATCTGAACTGTGCACAGCTGGTCCCAGATCCTGGGATGCCCTGTCCTCAGCTGGCCTTTAAACAGGCTCAGCTGAAACCCTCCTGGGAGCTGGAGGTTTGGGGCTGGAGCCACGTGTTCTCGATGCCCCGCCCACTGTAAAACTTTCACTGCTCCAAAATCCAGCAGAGCACTCTGGCCTCACGGTGTGTTGGGCACATGAACTTGCCTTCAGTTACAATTTCGGCAAAGCCATCACAGGAATCTGTGAGCGTAGGAGGGCGACCCAGCCGGGGCCACCCCATCCTTGGTCCCAGCGGTGGCCAGAGCTCACTCCGCTCTGGAACCCTGGGGAACTCGCCCCGACAGGCCCGGCCACCCCGGCACCAGGCTGTCTGGAGCCGAGAGCCGTCGGGAGCAGCGTCCACACTCGGCGTCGCTGCGGGTGAGTGGCTCCAGCTTGCGCTGGCTGGGAATCCTCTACCTCCATCTGGGCTCGTCCCCCGGGAAGGAGGCTGCTCTGGGTCTGTTCTCTGGGCCCGTCTGTCCGGAGGCCTCCGTCTGGGAGTGGAGGGGGTGGTTTAGACGACACTTCCTCTGGTTGTCTGTGCCAATGCACCTTACTTACTGTGTTCTTGTGTGTGTGGTTTCGGGGTGAGCCGCACCGGCCTGCGCAGGATGGAGGATTCTACCCGCTCCTCCTGGGCCCCTTCCCGCCCAGGAGGTGAGTCATTCTGGGGTCCGTTCTCTCTAGGGAGCTGTTTTGTTTGTGGGACCGTGTTTGTCGTTTGTGCGTGTGTATCAGTAATGCACTGATCAGCTGAGACATCTCTGGTGAGTCACGAGGCTCACTTGTGATGACATCGCGGTGTCCTGTTAGCGGTGCCTGGGGTGGAGCATTGTCAGAATGGCCCTTCCCAGCCTTGGTCCTCTGTTCAGCACCATCTCTGACAGGGCGTTGGCTGGGAACCTCCCTTTTTCGGCCGGGGGGCTGTGACCTGAGAGACTGTTCTAAATTGCTGTTTGCTTGATATTTGATATTACTGGGTAGATACGTGGCCACGGGAACTTGTGTCCAGTAACACTCTTCCCCAAAGCTTCTGGCTCCTCCAGGCCCTAAGACCCTGAGACGTTCCTCTGAGGCACCCCACCCCCTGCCCCCTCATCTCGCCACCCACCCACTGACTACCTGTTCCACGCAAATCGACTTGGGAGTTCAATCAATTTAGCCCTTTAATGGATATGACCTCTTATAGGGGGCCAGTGTTTCCTGATTCTATCATATTGGAAATGATGTCTCCCAAACAGTGGGCTGTTTGAAGGCAGAAGCTGTGCCCAATGTATCTTTTAAAACACTCATCTGGCACCGTGCACAGCCCATGAGCAGTCCCTGCTGAGTTGATTTGAACTCACTCTTCTCCTGGATCAGGTTGAAATGGATTCTAACGTCTCCCTTCCCTGCACTGTGGTCGGCAGGGAGTCACAGGATTGACAAGCTGACAGCTTCCCTAAGGGTCTGGATGTGCTTTAAGTTAATCAATGAATCAAGAACGTGGCGGGAAAGCTGCTGTGAGGGAAGGGCCGTGGAGAACACAATGAAACACAAAGTCCAGGCTGGGGCTCCAGGAAGCTGACAGAGCAGGGAGGCCCACAGGACATGAGCACACAAAGGCAGGACCAACGGTGAACCGCCAAATGTGAGACGTGCTCGGTGGGCCGACTGTGTAATGGAAGAGCCGTGTGCGGAGAGAAATCACGAGGCTGGAGCAGCCGTGGGGAGTTTTAGAGGCAGGAGATGGAAATTGGGCTGGACTTTGAAGGGAAAGGAGGATGAGGGCAGGTGGAATGGAAGGGAGGAGGGAGAGCTTTCAGTCCAGGGAATGCCCTGGACCCAAATCAGACACGAAGGGCAGGATGCGGTTTGATGGTGTTACTGAGTCCAGACGCGTTCTGCTCGCCGCACAACAGGCCGATAAATCAGGAGTCGAGGTGTTGGGTCATGGAATAGCGACTTTATTCAGAAAGCCAGAAGACTGCAGGTGGACTAATGTCCTGGAGACCCATCTTGCCCGAGTCAGAATTCAGGCTGCTTTTATACAAAAAGGGGAGGGGGTGTGGTTGGTTGCTGCAAACTTCCTGCAGCTGCCCACCTGGGCCAGCTCATGAAGTCCCTGTAAACCTCCAGCAAGACAAGATCTGTCCTTTTCTATTACGTGGGGACACGTCCCCCTTTCAGTACCTACCTCACAGGGTTGTTAAGAGCATCAGCTGATAATGCAGTTCTTAGTCCCACGCTCAGAACACGTGTCCCCGCAAGTGTTAGTCATTCCCCTTCACTGATTCCTTTGTGAAAGCATCACGGGGAGAACACGCCTGACCCCACACTGGATCTGTGCCTCTGGCTCCAACCCTGGGCTCTGTTGCCTGGGCTCAGTCACGCTGGTTCTGCACCTTTTGTAAACGATTGTTGTCTAGAGCCTGAAATACACAGGGGAGAACATTCTCAAGGCTCTGACCTTTAAGGATATGAACACTTTTACACTCATAAAGATAGTAAGTTGCAGAATAGAAAATAATGTGTGTCTTGTTGGAGGTTTACAGGGGCACCATGACCTGCCCCACGTGGTCAGCTGCAAGAACAAAGGATTCTGACTCCAAGAAATTTGCCGCAACCAGGAACACTCCCTCCCCTTTTTAGTATAAAAGCAGCCTGAATTCTGACTTGGGGAAGATGGTTCTCCAGGACATCAGTCTGCCATCTTCTCAGTCTGCTGGCTTTCAGAATAAAGTCACTAGTCCTTGACCCAAGGCCTTGACTCCAGATTTATTGGCCTGTCATGCAATGAGCAGAACAAGTTTGGACTCAGTAACACCCATTTCACAGATGGGAACATGGAGGCTTGGTGGGGTTAAAATCGGTTACCCAGGGAGTAAGTGGCAGTGCTGGGATTCAAACCCAGGTTGGCTGACTCAAGCTCATGAACCTTGACACTGCACTAAATTGTGTCACAAGCAAGGCTGAGGACAATATGACCCAGAACAGGGGGCAATGGGGTGGGGGGGGAACAGTGAGCCCCAGTGGGGCAGTGAGGGTCCCCAGAAACCAGGGCCTCAGGCACAGGCACTGGTAAATCCACAGAGGGCACCAGCAGCAGAGGGAACAAAGGCAACCAGAGTGAAGACCACAGGCAAACTGAGAGTCTCAGAGATATTGGGGCTGGTGGCATCGACCTGTAGATGGTAGTGGAAGGGACTGAGCAGGGAGGGGACAGACGAGATCAGAGATGAGGGTCCAGGACAGATTCCAGATGAACACCAGCATCTCAGGGATGAAGGAGAGGGTCGGAATCCCATGCACAGAATTTTATTAAAACACATCAAGTTTCATTAGGGATAACTCAAGAGTCTATGAGTATTTGCCTTTTTAAAGTCTTTCTGCTTCAGACGTACCTACATCTCTTTCTTATGCCTTGCTCTGTCTCTCTCTCATTGTTTACAGAAATGCTACATGCTTGCTTTTTTTGTTGGTATTGAAGTATAGTCGGTTTAATAGTTTGTTAATTTCTGGTGCACAGCATAGTGATACATTTATACATGTATATATATTCCTTTCCATATTCTTTTTCATTATAGGCCATTACAAGTGAATACAGTTCCCTGTTTTATGCAGTAGGACCTTGTTTATCTATTTTTTTTTAATAGAAAAGAACAAATCTGACTCTATTGAATCTGTTCCTTTAGCTTTAACCACTGTGCCCTGCTTTTTAGGATTAGCCTTGCTGGCTCTGCACTCACGAAAAGATAACAAGTTGCAGAATAGAGAATAACCTTTGTTTTGTTGGAGGTTTTGCAGGAGCGCTGTGACCTGGCCCACATGGACAGCTGCAAGAACAAAGAATTTCTACACTGAGAAATTTGCAACAACTAACCACAACCCCTCCCCTGTTTGTTTGTTTGTTTGTTTGTTTGTTTTTGTATAAAAGGAGCCTGCATTCTGACTGGAGCAGGATGGTTCTCCAAGACATCTGTCCTCCGTCTTCTCGTTCTGCTGCTTTACTGAATAAAGTCGCTATTCCTTGCCCCACCCCCTCATCTCCTGATTTATTGGCCTGTCGTGTGGCGAGCAGAACGAGTTTGGACTCCGTAACATTTTGTATTTAGTAGTTTGTATCTTCAAATCCCAAACTCCCAACTTATCCCTCCACCCCCCAATCCCTTTCCACTATGGTAACCATAAGTTTGTTTTCTATGTCTGTGAGTCTGCTTCTGTTTTGTAAATAAGTTCATTTGTGTCATTTTACACACTTGCTTTAAGTGCAAAAAGGAGAACTAGAAAGATACTCCAGAAAAACTTTTAAAGTCCTTGAAACAAAGTTTTAGGCAAAGCATTCACTCAGCGAACACGTACTAGGTGCCTACTATGAGAAAGCAGCCGGGAAGAGCCAGGTTAATTCCGTGGCCCATCGCCTACACAAAGTGAACCTATCAGAGGTGATGGACGCAGTGTCCTGGGTGCCACCTGGGCACAGCAGAGTGTGACCCAAGCCTGGGGCATATTTGGAGAGATGCTGCTGAACTGGTTGGTGAAACCTAAGGAGAGTGGAGGCTGGGTCACCAGAGAAGAACTTGCTTAGGGCAGAGGCAAAACCAAAGTCAGAAATAAGCCATAAAGGGGAGGGTAGAGCTCAGTAGAAGAGCTTAGCATGCATGAGGTCCTGGGTTCAATCCCCAGCACCTCCATTAAAAATAAATAAATAACTGTAATTATACTACCACCACCCCCCCCCCCCACAAAGAAAAGAAAGAAGCCTAAAACACAACATTGGGATGAAACAAATCGTTGAGGTTAACTGGGTGAGAAGATCAATATGGAGATGTAAGCGTCAGAATCAGGCCTCAGAGCGGGCCTGAGACCAAGGATTCAGGGCTGTGGGCTGTGCGCTGTGGAAGGGTGCTGCCTCTGTCTAAATCTGTGGGCCAAAGTCTCACCTGGATCTGAATGGACCCGAGTCCTGCAAAGTGTGGGGGTCACTGCATGGTGCTGCAGCATCTCTTGGGGAGCCTACCTTCCGGTTCACCAAGATGGGATTCAACATGCGTGTTCCTAAAAAATCTGAGTATTTGTGTTTTTTGTTTTTTACAACAGATGGTCCCATTTATTTTCACATGAAAAACCATAGCTCTTAGCAAAGAAAAGTTTATAAAGAAACGGGCTAAGAGAAGATGCAGGATGATGGAGTCTCTCTTCAGAGAAAGGAGGCCACTGGCCTGTTACAGTCACACTGTGGCAGCAGGCACCCCTTAATGCAGAGACTTCTTTAATGTGTCTGTTAACCACTCCACCCACCCTAGGCTTGTGTTCTCCTTTGTAGGAAACTTAATCAGAGAGCGCACAGCACTTCCTACCCCTCAAGGGTGATCAGCACTCCCACCTGTGCCGAGAGTCCGTCTGCCCAAGCCGGCATTCCCCCTGTCTCCCTAAGTTTCAAGAGGAAATTTGGCTCTCCTGAGCAGGGCATGAATCTCTGATCGTCTCCTAATGGCCAACATTATTAAATAGTAATCAGATGTTTCCAGATGCCTCAGCATCTTGTCATCTCAGGATTCAAAGACCTCAGAAGGGCCTGGCAACTGTCAAAGGAGAAGCTGGAAAACTTGTACCCTGACTTCCCAGTGTGTGACCTGAGTTCTCTGGGTCTCTGGCTCACCCTCAGTTTGAGCTCAAGTGAGGAATAGTTAACTTGTGGCTGCATTTCTGGAAAAGCTGTGATCTGGGCCATAAATGAGGGGAGAAGGATCTGGGGAGGTCTCTACCCTGCAGAGAACAGCCAGCGTTCTTGCCCCCGTCGAGTCTGCCCCTCCATCCTGGGGCTTAGTCGGTAGCTAAGTGGGAGCTCTTGTTTTCCATGTTTGTAAAAGCTAAGCTTTTAAATCTTTTTTTTTTTTTTTTTTTTGGATGAAGCTTTAAAATCTTTTGATAAAGGCAAACCAGAAAAGATCATCCCAGGAGTTCATCATAAGAGATGTAGGCTTTTCCCAGCTACTGAATCGCTGACGAAGAAAACAGGCAAACAGGATGGAAGGCTTTTGTTTCCGAACCAACCTGAGGGCTCAGAAAACTTCCCAGGCTCCACTTTATTACACCCAGCTTTTCTTTGAAGGGAGAAGTAAAACTCTCCCAAACCTCTTCCACATGCTTGATGGAAGGGAGTTTCTCTGTTAATTTCTTCAGCTGAAGTCGGTGTCAACACTAGCAAACTCCCATGGAGCCAGCAGGTTTGGGGAGCCGTCAACACAGTTTTGACCAATGACACTCACCCACAGGACATGGGGTGGTTACTAGGTGGGAAATTGGGTTATTCCTAGACAGGAGCCAGTGGAGACATTCAAGGGCTTTAAACTGGCAGTAAGTTAGGGAGCTGTTCCCGGTACAGAATAGACAAGACTGTCTACTGCTCTCAGTCCACAGCAAGGAAGGGACACCAAGTCTGGTCAAAGGCCACCCAGCTGGAAGAGGGTATGAGAACTCCTCTCTCTGGGGCTTCTTGTAACATATTACGGCACAGTAAGGCCATCCTGCAAAGAAAAGGGACTGATGAAAGCTGGAGAGGGTGTGGGGAAGTGGGAACCTCCTACACTGCTGGTGGGAATGCAGTTTGGTGCAGCCACTGTGGAAAACAGTATGGAGATTCCTCAAAAGACTAAAAATAGACTTACTCTATGACCCAGCAACCCCACTCCTGGGCATGTATCCAGAAGGAACCCTAATTCAAAAAGACACCTGCTCCCCAATGTTCACAGCAGCACTATTTACAATAGCCAAGACATGGAAACAACCTAAACGTCCATCAACAGATAACAGGATAAGGAAGCTGTGGTATATTTATACAATGGAATATTACTCAGCCATGAAAAGAATAAAATAACACCATTTGCAGCGACATGGATGTCCCTGGAGAATGTCATTCTAAGTGAAGTAAGCCAGAAAGAAAGAAAAATACCATATGATATCACTTGTATGTGGAATCTTAAAAAAAAAAAAAAAAGACAAATGAACTTAAAACAGAAACAGACTCACAGACATAGAATACAAACTTATGTTTGCCAGCAGGGAGAGGAGTGGGAAGGGACAGACTGGGAGTTTGAGATTTGTAGATACTGACAGGTATATACAGAATAGATAAACAAGTTTATACTGTACAGCACAGGGAAATATATTCAAGATCTTGTAGTAGCTCATGGTGAAATAGAAAAATGAATATCTGTATTTTCATGTATGACTGAAAAATTGTGCTGTACACCAGAAATTGACACAACATTGTAAACTGACTGTAACTCAATAAAAAAAAAGGGACTGATGAAAGCGTGGTACACATTTACCACCCACATCAATATCTCCAAATTCGGTTATTCCTCTTAGTCAGAGACACAGTAAAGTGTACCAGAGAAGGGGTCGTCACATCTAAGGACTTTCATGACCCACGTGGAGTGATCTTATTGAGAAAAAAATAACCTCCTATACACGCACACTACATTTAAAGTTCATTTCTTGGATTGATGAGGTATTGTTATATGGTAGCATTTATAATACTCTATAGATATTTCAAGAAAAAAACCTGCTCTGGCCTGGGTGTCCTCCCGCAGCAGCCAGAAGTCACGGTCGCTCAGTGGGCAGTGAGCACTTGTCACCGCAGGGGACACCCCGTGCCCAGCAGTGGGTTAAAGGACCAAGGGTGACTAGAAAGTTCTCAATCTTTTAAAAATAACATGACTATCGTTAATGGAGACACAGATAAAGAAATAAATACACATCCTTGTCCAAACACTCAGCGATAACTCAATATTGGTGGTATCTCTTTCTTCACACGTGTGTACATACACACACGTACACCCCGTGTATGCAGTCAGTTGTGATGTGGGCACAATCTGATACCCTGCTCCCTTTCATTGAACAATATATTGTGAATATATTTCCATGTTGGTGAAATTTATTCTTAAACATTAATTTTAATAGTTCATAACATACTGGTACATCTTATACTGTAGTGTACTTGGCCATTCCCTGAATTTTGCATGGTTAAGTCCAATTTTTCTAAATAATGTTTTTATTTTAAACAGCTTTGGGTATAAATCCGTCCACCTTTTGGGTTGTTTCATTAGTTGCATTTTAGAAAATGAAACCACCACGCCATAGGGTATGAAGTTTCCAGGTACTTGATATTTTGCCAAATTGTTAGGTTTTCAGGATCCTTCTCGGCTCAGCTCACAGTCAGTCCTCACCACCTGTCACTGTCCCCGTCCTATGTCCCCTCCTCCTGCTGGTCTCTCACAGCTACTTGGTTTTGAGAGCTTTTGTCACAGCTTAACATACTACCTCTGTTAGTGTTTGTTTAATCTGCATTTGCGTCTGCCTGAGGACTGTAACTTTGACGGGAACATCCCTGTCTCTCTGGTTATCCCTGAAGGCGCAGGGACGGCACAGTCTGCTATATGTCAGCCCCGGGATGGGTGGATGGATGAGTATTCCATCATCACGGAGCGGGTTTGGGCCTTGTGGCTGCTGTGATGCTGGTCGGAGTGGCCCAGCCCTAGGCAGGGGGACCATCCCGTTTCTGAAGAGTCCTGCCTCCCAGCATCTGAGTGGGCAATGGTTAGAGCCGAACTCCTGCCTGCCCCCTCAGAGGACACAGAGCTTTATTTCACTCTGCGTCCCCTTTCACTTCAGCCCTCGGGAGATGCCAGGATGTCTAGGCTTTGCTCACTACGTGGTCTGACATCCCTACAGGGCGCTCTCCATCCCCACTACTTTTTTTTTTTCCTTTTGGCAGGGGAATAATTAGGTTTATTTACTTTTAGAGGAGGGACTGGGGATTGAAGCCAGGACTGCCTGCATGCCAAGCACATGAACCACCCCTGAGCTACACTCTCCCTGTCCCCACCGCTTCCTCCTGTGGCCCCACAGCTGTTTTCTGCTCACGTGACGCCTGTTTCCAGCTTGGAAGTGGGCGAGGGGTCCCCCTCTCTCCTGCTGAGACTCCCCGTCATTGCCCTCCCTTCTCCCCACTCCCCCCTACCCCACGCCTTGCTGCTGTGAATTCCTACGGCTCCTCTCTGTGCCCGTCTTCTGCAAGGTCTCCATCCTCAGGGGGTGTCAGCGCCTGGACCACTGTCCTGCAACCGTGTTTGCTGCTGTTGTTGATTCCAGCACCCACAAAGAAGATCCTTCTGATGCGGTCTCTCCATTCCCCACCTCTCACATCTGCCACCTTCTCCCCTGCTGCACACTCAATACTCCCTCCGCAACTTCCCCTCGGCACAGCCCGCCCATCAGCTCCGATCCCTGATCCAGGACCTGCATTGCCTCCTGTCCTCGCCTGGCTCCCGCCTCACTTCCTCCCACCCAGCTCGGTCATTGTCCGCCGTCTGCAGCCCACTCACCCGACCAGACGTGAGCCTGGCCTCCCGACTGCCCTGGGACGCACCGGGCACAGGGCAGCTTCGCGTCTGCACACGAGGATGCTTCTCCCAGGCAGGCTCTTCCTTCACTCAGCCCCTCGGCCTTTCAGACCTCCGCTCATCTGTGATTGCTGACCGCTGTCCGCTCTGCCAAAGTAGCAGACCCCTCCGTTCTGCCATTTCCTATTTCCTAACCCTGTAAACAAGCAGGACCCTAGGGGCCTTCCCCAGACACACGCCTCCCCATATCCTCTGTTTTAGGTCCTCTCGGAAGGATCAGGTAACAGTATCTCACACAGATGTCCTGAGCTTCCAAACCCACCACCCAGCGGAGGAAATTACCTGCTTGATGGTCATGAGCATGTGGCGCCCAGACGTTCAGGGCCTAAGGATTGATCACCATCAACCAATCTGACCTGTGCACAGCTGGTCCCAGATCCTGGGATGCCCTGCCCTCAACTGGCCTTTAAACAGGCTCAGCTGAAACCCTCCCGGGAGCTGGAGGTTTGGGGTGGGAGCCACGTGTTCTTGATGCTCTGCCCACAGTAAACCTTTCTCTGCTCCAAATTCCCCCAGTTCAGTCTGTTTGGCCTCACGGTGCATTGGGCACGTGAACTTGCCTTCAGTCACGATTTCGGCAAAGCCAGCACAGGAGTCTGTGCCCATGGGAGGGCGACCCGGCCAGGGCCACCCGTTCCTGGGTCCCAGCGGCGGCCGGAGCTCCAGGACCCCAGGGGGACTCTCCCCGACAGGCCCGGCCACCCCGGCACCAGGCTGTCTGGAGCCGAGAGCCATCAGGAGCTGCGTCCACACTCAGCGTCGCTGTGGGTGAGTGGCTCCAGCTCGCGCGGGCTGGGAATCCTCTGCCTCCATCTGGGCTCGTCCCCCGGGAAGGAGGCTGCTCTGGGTCTGTTCTCTGGGCCCGTCTGTCCGGAGGCCTCCGTCTGGGAGTGGAGGGGGTGGTTTAGACGACACTTCCTCTGGTTGTCTGTGCCAATGCACCTTACTTACTGTGTTCTTGTGTGTGTGGTTTCGGGGTGAGCCGCACCGGCCTGCGCAGGACGGAGGAGTCTACCCGCTCCTCCTGGGCCCCTTCCCGTCTGAGCAGTGAATCACTCACTGGGAGCCACTCTGGGTCCGTTCTCTTTCAGGAGCCAGGCCAAGCTGCAGGCCTCCATCTGGGACTGGAAGTGGAAGTCTGGGGCTCCACCTCGTCTAATGTGGGGCTGTGTGTGTGTGTTTGTGTGTGTGTGTGTCAGCACTTGCACTGGCCACTTGCGACGTCTTTAGTGAGTAACCGGGCTCACGCGTGCCAACACCAGGGCGTCCCCCCATGTTGTGCTGACTTGGCTCGGGGTGGAGCTCGGTTGGATGTTCCCTTCCTAGTGTTGGTCCTTCACTCAGCTTCACTCTGACAGGGCACGGGTTGCGGTTTCTCCCCTTATGGATGACGGGTCGCCGGTTGGGAACCTCCTTTGTGGGGCTGGGGAACTGTGACCTGAGAGACCACTTTGCATTGCATTTGCTTGATATTTGACAACACCAGCTGTGAATAATTATTATGAGTATTCAGAGCTCTATTCCACATTATCATCCCCTGGGGCAACTTTGCAAAACTGGGAGATCTTTAGCTATGATCCCATAAATGAAAGAAAATGATTGATTTTTATCTGGGGGAGGGGCGTGGGTGTGTGCGTGTCTTGGTACCTGAGTCCAAACCCTGTTCTCTCTTCCTGGTTTTGCTGAAAGTGAGGCATCTAAATGTGAGTTGACTTTATACACACACACACACACACACACACACACAACTAATAACAATTAATATATAATTACATAATGTATAATAATATATATATTGTTGCCTACTGCTGTAATTTCTTTAAACCTAAGTGGATATTTGGGAAATAGAAAAAAAATCCCTGAAAATAGCCAAGATGATTGGGTTTTGTAAAAGCAGTTAGAGAAGGAATTTGCACTTCTCTTCCTGTGCGTTTAAGATGTAAGATGATCTATCTGGGTGTTCAGGGAGGAGGGGATAAAAGAGGTTTTTAAAAACTCAAGTGGAAAAACTGTGAGACCTCTGGTTCTGTCTTTATGTAAAAATTAACTTATAAATGAGCTCTATTTAATTGACTTAAAAGTAAGTGCTTACAAATAAAATACTTCTAAGTGTAAAAGAAGCTAGACAGAACAAATTTCAGGTTTACAGGATCTAGGAACTATTCAACATTAAATATCTGATGTTAAATCCAGCTTAAGCTTGTTGGTATAATCAATACAGACATGTCTTTCTTTGTACCTAGGCTTACTGAAAGTCAGTAAGTTTGTTACTTCTGTTGCCGAGTTTGTCAGCAGAAGGAAAAAAATTAATTTGGTATGATGAAATTCTTGTAAGTAAATTAAATGCAAATGAGATAAGCGCTTTTGGGTAAATTCTTTACAGATAATTCTGTTTTAGGAATGTCTACTTAAAAATGATTTCTCCAGGTATTTTGTAACTTGAATTTTTATAATTGTGAATTAAGTTAAATGATGGGAGTTTATTGAATAGCTGAATAGCTAGGTCATTCCCAAACAAAATAAGACACTGAAGCATTGTTTACTGACTTCCTTAACAGAGAAGCTAAAGGTGTTTTAGAACTATTATTAAATGTGTTTGGTGCCACATTGAGATATTTTCTGTAGAAAGCACGTTTTTAGAGATTATTGTTGCTGTTTGTGTTTGCCAATCTACAGAATGCTAATGTGAGGAGTTGTTAGGAGCTGAGGATTATAATTTAAATATGTAATTAAAACTACTAAGAATAATGAAGTATACAGTAGGAAAATGGGATGTATGTTTTGAGTAATAAGAAGGCATAAGGAATGGAATTGGAGTTTGTTAATGAAAAAGAAAGTGATTTGGCCCTAGAGCTGGTTGTATCTGGTTGGGAAATAATAAAGGGCAAACTAATATGAATATAGAAATTAAGTGGAAAGCGGGCCCTAAAAAAGGAGTTCTGTGCATGGTGGGGCTGAGATTAGGTTAAACTTCATGAGGTGAATGGATTTTGTTATTAAAAGGACTAGATCTGTGTTTCTGATAACAGATTTGTGAAACTTTTTGATATTCTTGACAAACTTCCTATCAAATTTGAATTAATAATGTTCTTTCTGACTTTGGCTAACTTCGGGGTGCTTCACATGGCCCTGGAGGCATCTCAGAGAGAAATACTTAACCAGCACTGGCTGGTATGTTACATTGTGTGGGAAGCGTTGATAAATGAGTAATAAGCCTCCTCGGATTGTGTGGTATGGAGAGAGGTTATCGGTGTGCACCTTCTGGAAATTGTGTGGGGCCTGAAGTTCGGCTGTGTCCTGGCGTGATGCTGTTAGTCACAGCAAGGTGACTGGTTCTTATCCTGAAGTGTCGTCTGTCACAGCAACTTATTTAAGCTTTTTGGGGGTCAGATCTTTTGCTTGCCTTTGGGGCCTTTAGTCATCATAGACAGCTAAGCTGATGCTCGCAGGGCTGCTTCGTCTTCCAGAGAACTCATGGAAGGGACTTTGTGGCAAGGGCAGGTTTCTTCTCTGTCGTGCAGCTGAGCTGGGTGGGGTGTTTGAAGACCAGTGAAAACTGACCTCGTGGAGCTCCAGGCAGAAGGGGTTTGATCGCGTGGGACTGGGCGGGCTGATGAATGAGATTGTGGGTTTGTGGTTTTGCCAGAAATATTGCTGGCTTTAATCTATGCTTTTTAAATTTATTCATTTTTTAATTGAAATATAGTTGATTTACAATGTTGTGCTTGTTTTAGATGTACAGCACGGTGATTCAGTTATATGTGAATATATATGTTCTTTTTCAGATTCTTTTCCATTATATGTCATTACAAGATATTGAATATAATTGCCTGTGTTATGCAGTGGGCCCTTGTAGTTTGTCTATTTTGTATATAATAGTGTTTATATGTTAATTCCAAAATCCTGATTTATCCCTCCTCCCACCCCTCTCCCCTTTGGTAACCATAGTTTGCTTTCTATGTTTGTGAGTCTATTCCCAGATTGTAAATAAGTTCATTTGTGTCATTTTTTGAGACTCCACATATAAGTAATATCATATGATATTTGTCCTTCTTTGACTCAATTCACTTAATACTCTCTAGTCCATCCATGTTGCTGCAAATGGCATTATTTTATTCTTTTTTATGGCTGAGTAATATTCCAATGTGTATATATACCACATCTTTCTTATCCAGTCATCTGTGGATGGACATTTAAGTTGCTTCCATGTCTTGGCTGTTGTAAATAGTTCTGCTATGAACATTGGGGTGCATGCATTTTTTTCAAGTTAGAGTTTTCTCTAGATATATGCCCAGGAATGGGATTGCTGGATCATATGGTAACTCTATTTAAGGGGATTTTTGGAGGGGTGGTAATTAGGTTTATGTATGTATGTATGTATTTATTTATTTATTTATTTATTTATTTATTTATTTATTTATTTATTTATTTATTTATTTTTATGAAGGTACTGGGGACTGAACCCAGGACCTCGTGCATGCTAAGCATGCACTCTACCACTGAGCTAGACCCTCTACCCGACTTTTAGTTTTTTAAGGAGTCTCCGTACTGTTTTCCATAGTGGCTGCACCAATTTGCATTCCCACCAGCAGTGTAGGAGGGTTCCCTTTTCTCCACACCCTCTGCAGCATTTATCGTTTGTGGACTTTTGAATGATGGCCATTCTGACTGCTGTGAGGTGGTACCTCAGTGTAGTTTTGATTTGCATTTCTCTGATAATTAGTGATATTGAACTTGTTTTTGTGTGCCTGTAGGCCATCTGTATGTCTTCTTTGGAGAAATGTTTATTTAGGTCTTCTGCCCATTTTTAATTCAGTTATTTTTTGAACTAATTCAGTTGTTTGAGTTGTTTGTATATTTTGGATATTAATCCCTTGTTGAGCCCATCAGGCAGATTTTTTTTTTTTTATCATTTTGAAGGTTGTCTTTTCATTTTATTTATGATTTCCTTTGCTGTCCAAAAGTGTTTAAGTTTAATTAGGTCCCATTTTCTTATTTTTCCTTTTATTTCTATTACCCTAAGAGATGGATTGAAGAAAACATATTGCTGCAATTTATGTCACAGAGTGTCCTGCCTGTGTTGTCCTTTGGGGGTTTTAGAGTGTCCAGTCTTAAATCTAGATCTTTAATCCATTTTGAGTTTATTTTTGTAGATGGTATTAGAGAATGTTCTAATTTCATTTTTTTTTACATGTAGCTGTCCAGTTTTCTGAGCACCAATTATTGAAGAGACTGTCTTTTCTCCATTGTACATGCTTACCTCCTTTGTTGTAGACTAATTGACCATAAGTGTGTGGGTTTATTTCCCTCTGGACTTTCTAGCCTGTTCCATTGTTTTGTGTGTCTGGTTTTGTGTTAGTACCATACTGTTCTGATTACTGTAGCTTTGCAGTATAGTCTGAGGTCAGGGAACATGATGCCTCTAGCTCTATTCTTCTTTCTCAAGATTATTTTGGCTACTCAGGGTCTTTTGTGTTTCCATACAAATTTAAAAACTTTCTGTTCCAGTTGTTTGACAAATGCCATTAGTTACTTAATAGAGATTGCATTGAACCTGTATATTGCTGTGGGTAGTATGGCCATTTTAACAATATTGATTCTTCCAATCCAAGAACATGGTATAGCTTTCCATCTGTTCATGTTGTCTTCAATTTCTCTCATCAGTATCTTACAGTTTTCAGAGTACAGGTCTTTTGCCTCCATAGGGAGGTTTATTCCTAGGTATTTTATTATTTTTCATGCAATGGTAAATGGGAGTGTTTCCTTAATTCTCTTTTGGATATTTTGTTGTTAGTGTATAGAAATGCAACAGATTTCTATATATTAATTTCATATCCTGCAACTTTTCCAAATTTGTTGATGAACTCTAGTAGCTTTCTGGTAGCACCTTTTGGATTTTCTATGTACAGTATCATGTCATCCACAGTGACCGTTTTACTTCCTCTTTTCCAATTTAGATCCCTTTTATTTCCTTTTCTTTGGTGTTGTGGCTAGGACTTCCAATACTATGTTCAATCAAAGTGGCGAGAGTGGGCATCCTTGTCATCTTTCTGATCTTAGATGAAATGCTTTCAACTATTCACTGCTGAGTATGATGTTAGCTGTGGGTTCGTCATATACGGCCTTTGTTATATTGAGGTATATTCCCTCTAGGCCCACTTTCTGGAGAGTTTTTATCATAAATGGATGTTGAATTTTATCAAAAGCTTTTTCTGCATCTATTGAGATGATCATACGGTCTTTATTTTTCAGTTTGTTAATGTGTATATCATATTGATTTGTGGATATTAAAAAATTGTTGCATCCTTGGGATAAATCCCACTTTATATGGCGTATAATCCTTTTAATGTATTGTTGGAGTTGGTTTGCTAGTATTTTGTTGATTTTGCATCTGTGTTCATCAGTGATATTGGACTGTGATTGTGTGTGTGCATGTGTGTGTGTGTGTGTAAGATATCTTTGTCTGGTTTTAGTATCAGGGTGATGGTGGCCTCATAGAAAGAGTTTGGAAGTGTTCCTTCCTCTGCATTTTTTTTGGAATAGTTTCAGAAGGATAGGTTTTAACTCCTCTGTAAACGTTTGGTAGAATTCACCTGTGAAGCCAGCTGGTCCTGGACTTTTGGGTTTTCTGAGTTTTTAAATTACCGATTCAATTTCAGTGCTGGTAATCGGTCTGTTCATATTTTCTATTTCTTCCTGGTTCAGTCTCGGGCGGTTGTGCCTATCTAAGAATTTTTTCATTTCTTCCAGCTTGTCCACTTTATTGGCATACGGTTGCTCATAGCAGCCTCCTATGATCCTTTGCATTTCTCTAGTGTCAGTTGTAACTTCTTTTTTGTTTCTGATTTTACTGATTTGGGCCCTCTCCCTTTCTTTCTGGATGAGTCTGGCTAACAGCTCATCAATTTAATTTCTCCAGCCAGAGAACCAGCTTTTAGTTTCACTGATCTTTTCTATTTTTTTTTAAACCAATTTCATTTATTTCTGCTCTGATCTTTATGATTTATTTTATTCTAGAATATTTTCTCAGGCCCCCTCTCTCTCTGCCTCTGGGACCCCTAAAATGTGAATATTAGTGCACTTGATGTTGGCCCAGAGGTCTCATAAACTGTCCTCATTTCTTTTCATTCATTCTTCTTTTTTCTGTTCTGTGGTAGTGATTCCTGCTACTCTGTCTTCTAGTTCACTGATCTGTTCTTCCCATTTAGTCTACTATTGGTTCTTTCTAGTATAGTTTTCATTTCAGGTATTGTAGTCTTCAACTCTGTTTCATTGTTCTTTATATTTTCTAACTTTTTGTTAAAGACTTCTAAGTTCTCGCTCGGTGCGTCCATTCTCCTCCCAAGTTCTCTGATCAGCTTTATAATTATTACTCTGAAGTCTTTCCTGGGTAGATTGCCTGTCTTCACATCACTTAGCTCTTCCTGGATTTTATCTTGTTCCATTGTCTGGAACATACTCCTTTGCTGCCTCACTTTATCTACATCTCTATTTCTATTTTTAAGCATGTAGTAGGTTAGTTATGTTTCTCGTCCTTGGAGACGTGGTCCTCTGTAGGAGACATCCTGCGCATCCCAGCATGGCATGCGCCTCTCATCACCCAAGAGCCAGGGGGCCAGCTGGTCCCAGGGTAGCGGGCATGGCTTGCATTTACCTGGATTCAGTCACACAGGCTGTGGTGTCATAGTTTTCTTGCTTCTGGTGTCTGCCCTCGGATGGGTGAGGCTGGTCTAGAGGTTTGTGCAGGCTTCCTGGCAGGAGGGGCTGCTGCCTGCCCACTGGTGGGTGGAGCTGGATCCTGCCCCTCTGGTGGGCAGAGTCCTGACTAGGGGCACGTCTAGAGGTGGCTGTGGGCGCAGGTCCTTAGGCAGCCCGTCTGCTGATGGGTGGGGCTGTGCTCCCACCCAGTGTGTGTCTGCCCTGAGGTGTCCCAGCACTGCAGCCCGTATACTCCTGGGTGGGACCACGTCTTGGTGCTAATGACACAAGCAAGATGTCAGCCTCCAGGGGAGCTCCTGCAGACGAACACCCTAGCTTTTATGTCCTCAGGCTGAGCCACAGCTGCCCCCACCTCCCCAGGAGACCCTCCAAGACCAGTAGGCAGGCTTGTCTCAGGTTCCTAGGAAGTTACTGCTTTTGCCCTTGGACTCAGTGCATGTGAGATTTTGGGGTGCACCTTTCAAGAGTGAAGTTTCTGTTTCCCCTCGTCCTGTGGGGCTCCTGCAGGGTAGCCCCGCGGGCCATTGAAGCCAAATGCTCTGGGGCTTGTCTTCCTGGTGTTGGTTCCCCGGGCGGGGGAGCTTGACACAGGGCTCAGGACTCCCACCGAGGGCCTCTCCAATATGATGAGTCTCTGGTTTGTGAGCGGGTCGCTCCCACGGAGGGTGTGGAATTTGATGATACCATGAGTGTGCCCCTCCTGTCGTCTCATTGTGGTCCCTCCTTCATATCTTTAGATGTAGAAGACCTTTTTTGGCAGGTTCCAGGCTTTTCAGTCGATGGTTGTTCAGCACTTGGTTGTGATTTTGTTGGGTTCGTGAGAAGAGGGGAGCTCAGGGTCCTTCTACTCCACCTTCTCAAGCCAATCCTTGAGCTGAACTCTTGAAGGATGAGAAAACAGTGTACGACACGATGATACATTTTTCACCACCACATGCGAAAGTGAGTGGCTCTTCCCCAGCTCCTACAGGCCGCCTGAATTTCTTGGCTCCTGGCCTCCTTCTTCCTACTGTGACACTCTCTCTGTTTTTTTAATTCAACTGTTTACCAAATGTTTGGCTCCCTATCAATATAGGACGTTATCCTTTTGCTTGTAACCACACTGTTGCCCCTAATGTTGGCTAGGAAGAGAAGCCTCTGATGGAGTCGTCACAGAGCATAACTACTCATGATGTACAACAGTGCTTGCTCTGGGTCTGTTGCTAAAAGCACATGCCTGATGCTTGTGACACACAACTGGGGACAAGTGATAAAATGTATGGCCAATAATGTGGTTCCCGAGTAACATACCTCTGAGCCAGCCATGATATCTGATTAGTTTTCCCCAAACATGGATTACGTGGCAAATACAAAGGAGGCCTCACATGGAGGGTCATGACCTCCTGGGGCAGGAGCCATCTTCCCAGCATCAATATTTTGATTGTCAGTGCTTTCTGTTGAAAGACTTGCAATCAAAAGGGGGAAATTATGGAAAAATCTGCATGCATTAAGGTATGGAGAAGTCATTCTGGCCTATGCGTTTTTTGACTTAAACTTTACTGACCAGAGCAGCCTGTTTTATGGCCTTTTGGTCATGCATTGTCCATCTGCTTTGGCCTTGAGGAGGGGAATGCATTTGAGAGTCATAATGGAGGAGCTGCGGTTCAGACATCCAAGGTAAACCTGGGTGGCCATGGTGGACGTGATTTCAGGCCCATCCTTGTATTGTTGAGAACTCCAATTTTCTGAGCTGTGTCCTACTCGGGAGGCCCCCGGCCTTTCTCAGAGCAGTGTCTACTGGCAGAGGGCAGCTGCAACCTTATGACCTCAAGGTCTCCTCTTACAACTATCAAATTTTTAGAAAATAAAATTGCTTTAGATCAGATGTTAGCAGAGAAAAGGAAACATATGTAGTGGCCAAAAGCTCCTGTTGTATATGTTTGATACCACATCAAAAGTTAAAACCTACTCAGATAAAAGCAGACAGCTGGTTGCCTGGCTACAAGTCCCCACCACCACCACCATGTGCCAGGTCCAGACTGGTTTTCCAGCTTGTTCTCCTGAATTCCTCAGGGAGTGAGACCTTAATCAGACAGTACTCGCATCCAGGACTTGGAACTCGGGAATATGTCCACCTCGGTGTCCTGCAAACTGACGCAGGACCGCACCCTGTGTCCGCAGGAAGCAGCCAGAGTGGTCATCACCCTGTTCCCTGAAAGATGTGGGGAGGATGAAACAGGACTGGAGGTTGAAACCAGGTTCCTCTGCCAAGTCATGATGCACCTCTCTACCCAAAATATTATCCCCTCCTTGTCCTGTACCTGTTCTCCTCCAGACTGAGGAGCATCAGAGAAAGGGGGGGATTGTGACCCAGCAGGACCCTGTGGGGCCTTCCCAGGACAGCCCCCCCACCATGTCCTCTGTGGTAGCTCCTCTCTGTAGGACCCAGATAATAGTATCTTATGCAGATTTCCTTAGTTTCTCAAATGCTAAATCCACCGCCCAATGGAAGAAATAAACTACTTAATGATCATGAGCACATGGCTCCTGACCTTCTGAAGCCTAAAGAGTGATCACCATCAACCAATCAGAACTGTGCACAGCTGGTCACAGACCCTGGGATGCCCCTCCCTCAACTGGCCTTTAAAAAGGCTCAGCTGAAACCCTTCAGGGAGTTTGGGGTTTTGGGGGCACGAGCCACCATTCTCCGTGCTCTGCCCAGCAGTAAACCTTTCTCTGCTCCATACCCCAATGTTTGTGTCTGTCTGGCCTCGCTGTGCGTTGGGCAAACAAACCTGAGTTTGGTACCAGTGCTCCTTCATTTTCTTCATGCCAGCTACCGCCCTCTGACTGTTACAAGCTGTCTGCCGTTGGAATATAGGGCTGTGTCCCTTGCTGGCATGTCCCCAGCACAGCACTTGGCACACAGCGGGGGCTACAGACCAGTGAGCGAATGAATGAATATGATGGTAATTTTTCCTAAACCAACTCCACATTCCACATTGTCCATTTCAGGCCATGTAAAGTGGCATCTTCTCTTAAAAAATCAATATTGGCCATCTTCACAGCCTGACAATTACCTCGAACAGATCACACAAACAGGATACCCAGGCCTTTCAATTAATCCAGAGGGAACTCTAAAAGGACTTGAGAGAGGCCGCGGAAGAGACTCACACAGTGTGCACAGCAACCAGGCGGAGCTCGGCAGTCCCTGGTGCGCCGTCCCTGACGAGCAGGCAGGGCATTTCCTGGCTTACGGGAAGGAGGGCTGGAGCCAAGGGAAGTGCTCGCTCAGCTGGATTGTCTCCTTGGCCAGCCGGCTCTTCCAGACGCGAGTCTGTGGCTGGCTATGCTTCTCCTCCAGGGGCTCGGTGGGGGAGGAGCAGGCCCTGGAGTGCCAGCTGCTGGCTCCTGCCTCCCAGCCTGCAGCCGGTTTAGAGGAGCCGCCGGGCCAGTGAAGCTGCGGGCAAACCCCAGAGGGCCTCCCGGGAGAGGTGTCCATCCTCCTGAGCCGCCCAACTCTGCCCGCCGCCCTGTAGCACCCCCAGTAATCACACGCATTTCTCTCCAAGATTCTGTGACCATGTTTGATTAGGATCTTGAGTGAAATAAGCCACTCCTTTCGTTGGGAATGTCCCAGTGCTAAAAGTTTCTTTCTATGCGTAATTAATATTCTGCCTCTTTGGAGATAAACGTTATCTATCCAACCCTGGAAATGGATCGGTCCTCCTTGGCTATGAGTATGTCATCTCTTTACCAAAAGTGAAATAAAACACAAAGAAAAATGATAGGTAAAGAGACTTCTCCCTAAAAAGGATTTACATTTTTATTCCAACGTGAACAGCTTAAGAATGTTTTTAATGCCTGTCCAGCTTGAAGCCCGCCGCAAATGTCTTACAACATTTTGTAACAGGCTTTTCCCATCTGTGCTGAAAACAGCCCATGATTTAATGCAAATTGTTATTGTGTTTTTGCACAATCTCCCAGAGATCTTTTCTATTTGGTATCAGCATTTGGGGTCTTTTTTGCATCTGCTTCAGAAACTCGCCTGCCAGGACTGGATTTCTGCCGGGGCCCCTCTGACCTCCTGCTTTTACCAGGCTGCCGACCCTACTCATTTTTTTTTTTAAAAAGTCAATATCTTTAATCTCATAGGACTCTTGCTCTTCTCAACATTAAAACCTGGCTTAGAAATGAATACCTTCTGGTCTAAGAGATTTAAATAGTGAAGTAAAGGATCCAAAGTGTAGAACAGCGGTTACCAACAAGGGACCCGGTGGTGGGGGCTGCAGATCCGCTTGGATCCCTGGCGGTGTCTGTTTCAAAGTGCATTTTTGGACTAAGGTAAACCATTATATAAGCATTATATCACACAATGTATATAATATGTGTACATATGGAATTTTTAAATGTACGCCAATAGTATTATGGTTAAGAAAATTTATTTTGAGGGCAAAGCTGATTTCATAACTCTTTGTGCATTATACAGTGTGTTTATTTTCCCAATCAGTGAATTACCATCAAGTAAGGAATTTTAAACTGTTAAAAACAAAACCCTTTCCTTTTGGTGACACCCTTAAGACCCCAAAGGTTCAGGACAGTGGGTGTTGTGTTCCAGTTGGGCTGTTCACCAGCCAGCAAGACACAAACTCTGGGAGTCCCAGTTCCCTCATGTGTAAAATCAGACGCTCATTTCTCTAACCTGCCTCACAGGGTTTGGAGATGCAAAAGAGGATGCTGTGCAAATCGTAAAGCCCGGCGTGTGTAAGTCACCCAAGTAACGTGGGGGCTGGGCTGCCAGGCACGCTGGTCACTGGTTCAGATTTTGCAGAGACGCTTTGCTTGCTCAGAAGGTGAGCTCCTTGGACCCTGATGGGAGGCAACCTATGCAGATCACATTAAGGAAGACTTGGAAACAGAGTTTCAAGTCAGGGCAGGAGCAGGACAAATTCAAGGTGAGGCCCCACAAGCCAAGCTCAAAGGTTTGTGTTATTTCAAAATACCCAGCATGCAGGCCAGCCCTCCTCTGCCACCGCCTCGGGTTGTCAAGCTGATGTTTCCTCTCCCATCTCACCCCAACAGAAACAAACAACCACAGACAACGAGGGCCAAGTAAAACCAAATCAGATATGAACCGAGCCCTGGAACCAGGTCATTAGCCAAGGTCACGACGGGTTGAGAACTTCGGACTGCTTCTTCCCCCGCCTTGCCAGCAATTTCTGGCTCTTCCCCCGTGGTGCGTGCAGTTGGCTGGGCCCTGAGCCACGTGAGATTGTTTTTAATGGCAAAATCTTCAAAGTTGTGCTTAAAATATTTCCATCATGAAATCCCCTGTAGAAGCCAAACTCCAGCTTCAGAAGGCGCCTCCCAGCAATGCAGCAACGTGCGTTCAGAGACGGGAGAGGGGCTCCCAGCCCAGCATCACCTTCCAGCCACCGCGCCGTCACCACGTGGGTGACACCCTGCAGGAGACTCAGGCCATCACAGACCTCGGGGCTGCGCAGGGGTGGGGACACACGCCAAATGACTTTCCCAAGCCAACAACAGTGTCGGGTGATTCGGCAGTTAGTTGAGCAAAAAAGCCTGTTTTTCACACATTTAATTGATCCTGTGAGCAAATAAGTTGTTAGAGATGAAAGATGAGTAATGTTTTCCCCTCGCCGTGGGACACCTTTGTCCTTGTTCCTTGCACTTTTCCCCTGGGTCCACTGTGAAATAGACACGCCTGGGGAGGGACAGGCTAATGCACGGATAACTCGCTTTAGAAAGTTAAAAATGAGAAAATAAAAACTCATGTAAATTAAAACTCAGAAAGGAAAAAAAAAAACTCACAAGGAAAGGTGATTCTCCTCTTTAGCAAAGATGTTTCATCTTATTTGACCCATGATGGACTGTTTTATAAAAATGAAATTCTCCACTATGGGGTTTGACATAAAAACACTAAATTTATGGACAGGGGACCCTGGCAGATTTTTTACTTTGCTGAACAGAATGTGAAAGCTGTCGGACAAGGAGGCAGGGGAAGATGTATGTGGGCTGGGAAGATGATGAATTTTGGAGGGAACAAGCCATCTAATGGGAAAATAAGTTCCTTCTATGAGGAGTGCAAGATAATTGTCCCTGCTTTTCCCCGTGAAATCTTAAGTAAAATGTCAGTTTCTTATTTAAAAAAAAAATAAAAGCTTATGCTCAGAATCACAACCCTCATCCTCCACACATTAAGAAAAAGTCAATTTAATTCAACCAGCTTTGTGATCTAATCATTACTCAGAGCTGACAGTGGTTTTCCATTAAAATATCTCCATCACTCTCAGTTTCTGACCTGTGAACATTCTTATTAGCTGCCTTATTAAGATGATATCCTGTCTCTGAAATAAGAAAAGAAGATTATCTCCTTACCTGACATGTCATTGTCAGAGTAATCTTGTTTAAAAAAAAAAAAAGCCCTGTTAATAGACACCTGAATTTATGATACACCGTATCCCAGGAGGACGTCCCTGATGGGACAGGCTTGGAGGGCCATGACCTCCTTGGCCATGACTAGCAAACAAAGCCAGAAACCAACCCCCACCTGCTTCATCCTGGGTTGGTTTACACTGGAGGCAAGACTTGGGTTTTAAGGACTCAAAGGATGAAATGAGAGACACGTGAAAACGACCAGACAGGTGCAGAGCTGCGTGTACATTTCACATGTGCTCCGTGCACCTGTGGTGCGCGTATACAAACACATCTACCTTCTCATGAAAATGGAGGACGAGGAGCAGTCAGTAGATGACTGTCCTTTTGGGGTAAATCATGCGGACTGAGAAGCCTCGGGGCCCCTGCTCTCCCCTGGCCTCGTGTGCAGACTCACGGTGCTGGTGGACTGTGCCGAAGCACGTTGCCGACCAAGTGGTCAGCTCTCTGGGCCTATTTTCTGCCCCCTTTCAAAAAGGCTTTGCAATAAAACCAACTGCACCCACTTGACTGTAAACAAAATTCATTTGTCATGTGTAACTGAAAAGTTGTGCTCTACACGGGAATTTGACACAACATTGTAAACTGACTATAACTCAATTAAAAAAATGTTAAAAATAAGTAAATTTAAAAAAGGACTTCTAATTCTCAAAAAAACAAAAAGAAAAATTAAATTCATTTGGTTTACTGTCTCTGAGTCAATATATTTGACTTCCTTGGCAGAAAACCTGAGAATCCCAGGTCCCTCTCTCCTTCCTTTTAGTGACACAGCCTGGGAACCACAGGATGCTGTCCCCTAGGAGCTGTCCTTGGTCTAAAGGACCACAAGGAGGGGAGGTGGGTGTGGTGCTTAAATT
Source organism: Camelus bactrianus (assembly GCF_048773025.1). Taxonomy (NCBI): domain Eukaryota; kingdom Metazoa; phylum Chordata; class Mammalia; order Artiodactyla; family Camelidae; genus Camelus; species Camelus bactrianus. The sequence goes on from NC_133573.1 coordinate 10,432,034, forward strand.
ACATAGAATAATTTAATACATTATATTAATATATAATAATAAATACATTAAACATAAATTACATAATAAATATATATAATATTAAGACACCTACATTATATAACGCTATCTTTGTAATTTGTAGTTCCATGTGAATATTTCTCAGACTCTGCATAGTCCTAATGGGCTAAGGGGGGCAGTAATGTAACAGGGGGACCGCCTTTTCCGAGGGGCAGTTGAGTTACTCCATTCAACTCAGCTCTGCGAGGGCCTTGGGGTTGCCACCTGCCCCCTTTCGTGACCTGGGACTTCTCCCCATGGACGTGCTCTTCCAGTGGTCCTGGCAGGTCCTGGTGGAATGTTCTGGAGCAGAGGCCAGTCCATGTGACAGGATTGCTTCGTTGGCTTTCTTCTCACTTCTCTGCTGACCCCATCTATTTCTACCCCTCCGGGCGGCTCAGACTGTCAGTTTGAATCTACAAATCCTCTGTGATCTGGGCCCCCGTGACACTCACTCTTGCCTCCCCTGCTCTGCTTCTCACTGTCAGCTGGGATAAACAGCCTGTGAGTCTCAGCATTTGCGACGGGCCTCCTGGTCAGTGAGAAAATTAACAGATCTGTCCACCTTCGCTTCTCTGCCTCCCCACACCCTGTAGGCATGTAAGAGCTGAAGACGTGTTATCGCCTTGGCTTGCCGTACACTTCTCGTTACTAATCCTGAGGTGACAGAATCTGGATTTAGTGGCAGGGTGAGGGTTGCTGTGACAATCAGTGATGCTCGGCCCTCCACAGGAGGGCATTTTGGACACGTCTTGGCAAAGACTGCCCTCTGGGTGGGGACCACGACCATAATTGTGCACCAGACCCACCCAGGGATGCAGCACCCTTTATGCCTTCGAAGCGCCATACAGATGTTAACGAGTGTCCCTCTGGAGGAAAGAGCAAAGCTTCAATGTATAATCCGGGAAGAGCCAAGTGACAGCGTGCAAATATCAACGAGCACGTCAGAGCCAGGCTAGTTTGGAAGCGGATTTGAACTTGGGCTTTTCTTTGGGCTCAAGGTGCGCATGGCTAGGACTCAGCCAGGATGTCTGCTTATGAAATAGTCCACAGGGAGCAACGGGCAGCCATGGAAATGCCACACCACTCCCTGTGTGATTGTTCCTTCATTTATTCTAGTGTATCGGCTCCTTCGTTCAGCATTTCCCGGCTGCCTTGGGCGGCCTGGGCCTCCCAGTAGGCTCCTCAATCAGGTCCTTCTCTCCTTTCTGTCCCCTCGCTCCTCAGGTGCTCCAATAAACAATCACCCATTTCCGTGTTGGTACACAGAAATGAGGAATCTTTCAACTTTCTCTAAATATGGACAAAAAAAAATCACATCTGCTAATAGACTTAAAAAAAAAAACCCCAGCTAGGAGAGTTTCTGCAGGAAAACTACAGACACCACAGAGAACAGGAAGGAATATGCCTTTTATTGGACGTCTCACATGTACAGGGAAAGCTGTTTCTCACAGCACAGGGGAGGCTGTGAGGAGGAGCCGCTGTCACCCGAGGTCACCGCGCTGACACCGGTCACGTCGCTTAAACATCACCACGCTCTACAAACAAATGGAACCGTCACACAGAGGAGCAAAAGAGACAGATGCAGGTAGGGGATAGACACCTCACACGGGTTCTACAAACAAGTGGACACAAAAATAGTGTGCCAGTAAAAAAAATTAGGCGTATCAGTACACGTCTCTTCTTTTTCCTTCTCTTTTTTGTTCACAGGATGCTGAGCTTTCATCTCAAGCTTTTTTCACATCGGGATGGGCAGGCACTTGAGCAGTCCAGCCAGGGTGTACAATGTGATGTTCAGACAGCAGATGAGAACATGGGAACCCTTGGCAACCCGGCTCCTCCTGACCCGTACGCCCGTTAACGTGTCGACAGGAGGGCAATCTTTTGCTACCACTGTCTGGGGACACCAGAATGTTCTGTGGGGGGTGTAATGGCTTTCCTCTTATTTCTCTTTTCTGTTTCCTGGAAGAATTATTTAGAAGCATGGATGGCATCACCAGGCAGAGATACAGCAGGTGGCTGAATAGACAAACATCAATTCCAACCGACTTTAAAAACCAGAGAAAGCATGTGTGTTTCTGGAATCCCAAAAGGAGTATCTGTCCCTGTCCTGTGCTGTGCGCCTCCTGCTGACTTGTCAAACACACACTGGGTGTGCTGGGCCAGATGCTCATCCCGGGAGACTCCTGTCCTTACTACCACCCCCCACGGCGTGACACACATGGCCCACGGGCAGGTGGCCCTTCCCTCCCAGGGCTCACACCCGCCTCCCACGTTCCCCACGCAGAGCTGTGGGGAACTCAACACGTGTGTGAGGAACAGGACTGAGCAAGGGTGTTTATAAACACAGACAGAATGGTCACTTTATTGGTAACACTGAGTTATAAGGCAGTTACAAAAGGACCCCCCTGATAACCAGACAGTGTTGGAATATGGCTTCGTTTCTTTTAGATGAAGGACCTTTCCTGTTACAAGGAGCTGAAAAAGAAAAGGGAAACCACACTGGTACAAAGGATTATAAACACTGTGCCAGGAAGTACCGTGGAGCCCCAGTGTCTGGTGAATGCCACCCACTGTCATCCACCAGAGACAGAGACGTCACCTCATCCTAGGAACTTAACGGGGAAAAAGGGAACAGCATCACCCTCGGCTTCAGGGTTACCTGTCACCACGAGCTGTACAGGGAGGTACCCAAAGCCCTAGACATCTCACGGGCTGGGCCAGGATCCTGGGTACCCAAGAGATGCAGAGCATATAAATGCCTCGAACAGGTGATTGTCAGATGGCGGGAAATCCTTCCATGACGTAGACACTTGAGACAGAGTGGCAAAGACATTAAGGCCTTCCATTGAATTGCCCACGCTGCTTAAAGGCACTGATACCAACAAGAGAAATATTCCGTAGTACCACCGAGGTTTTAAAAAAACTCCCCCAGGACAAGTCTCCGTAGGAAAATGTCCTTTATTGCATGACACGCAGCATCCGCTCTCCTCTGGCTCAGGAATAGAAGGGCCGCCCCTTCTCGGGAGTCTGGAGTCTGTTCAGCCTGGCGACTTGTGACGGGGAGGGCGGCACGTCCTGCCGGAAGGGCCCCTTGGGGGGGACGTGACTGGGGTCCTGGGCTTTCTTATACGAGTCATAGCTGCCGAGCCCCTCGGGAGGGGGCTGCTTCTTCACCTGCTGCTCCTTGCGCCGCTGCTCCTGGCGCAGGAGCTCCTGGGTCTCCAGCATCACCCTGGCGTTGAAGCCGTGGCCGCCCAGGTAGCCGTTGCGGGAGCCCTGGTAGCTGGAGTACCGGGGGTTCTCCTTGGCACTCTGGAAGCCTTCCCCAGGGGAGTAGTTCTGCTCCCAAGAATCCTGGGAGACGGAGCTGGCGTTCTTCCTGCTCTGCCTGGAAATCAAAGCCCAGAGGTCAGTGCGGGGCTGGGGGTGGGGGGAGATTGGGGGAAAGGCGCGAGGGGGCTGGTGAGCCCGAGTGGCGCGTCCTAGCCCAGCACACGGCACTGCATCCCAGTCACATGCCAGACACAGGGATGGGGCTGCAGGGGTCAAACGCAAGTGTCCTCAGGCAGCTCAAGTCTGAGACCAGCTCACCAGCAACGCTGACCGGGGGAGAGTAACAGGCAGCAGCTACCCTGGGGGCTGCTCAGGGTAACGATCGCTCCTGCAGTTTAGACTCATTGGCAAGATGCTGTATCAGAGGGTGAGAGATCTGGTAGCTTCGACAGCAGTAACTGCTCGCTTTAGAACATTACAAGTCAATTCTAAACAACAAGCCAAACGAATATTTCACACCATTGCCACCATATTGCCAGAGATGGTGGCTAACAGTCCCTGCTACGGATCACAGCATGAGTTCAGTTATGAAAGATTTAAGCCTACGTGCCTTCGTGATTAAAAATGCAACAGGCAGCCCCTTAGAGCTCCGGCTTTCAAGTTGTACATGTCAGCAACTGACACACTTCAGACTACATGCCCATCAGGACTGCGGACCCTGGATGTGTGTGGAGTGAGCACTATTTTCCTGCCCATGGCATCATCACCAAAGGCCAGGAGAACTTAGCTCACTTTCTGTCATCCTAGGATGGGGAAATAAATCAGAGTCCTATAGAAATTTCGAATTCTTAGCGCTTCGGCAATAAAGTTGCACATCATTTTCGGGAAACATTATTGTTTTCAAACATCTTTAATTTACTATCAAGTCTCTAGATGCTTTTATGAATTTACAATAAGATTGGCTATGATAAAGTAAAACAATTCTGGGACAGAAAGGAAGACATGCCCTAATTTTTTTGCCTTGAGAATGGAAGAGCGCGAACGAGAACAGAGTAATAAAAACAAAATATATTGCTCCATTTATCAATAAGAAAATCATTCGGTGACAGTAGGCATTGCTCAGCCTTTCACATCACACACAACACGACAGAAAGACTGGCAGACAGAAAATAAGGTCCGTGAAGCACTGGGTCTCCCACAGGAATGAAGCAATTTGCATTTTTTGAACATTCAGAAGAGGCATGAACGTGGTTTAGGATGAAGTCTGCCCATTTTCCATATGGCCTACGATGTAGTCAAGAGTATTTTCAATAAGGAAGATAACTAATGGCTAGTATCACTCCTGGGTATGACTGATTAACTGAAGTGTCTACAGGATCTCTGTTCCCTTTTAGGAATCAGACCCCTGGTACGATCAGCCCGAGCAAGAACCCTTAGGTTTGGTGAAGGCTTTATTTGCAAAACGCGCTGATTATCTTCACTTAAAAAGTCATAAATTACTCTGCCTCGAGCCATGACTGATGGAAGGTTCCCGCATGGAGCCAAGGGATTCCACGTGAATCATGAAACTTTTAAGCAATAAACATGTTACTGATGTTACAGCAACAGAGTGGGATTCCCTCCTGGGTTAGCTATCAATTTAAGGATAACAAGAGACAGGCTTTACATCCTTGGACGACAGAGGTCCGCTGGCCTTCTCCATCCCTACCTCCATCCCCACGAGGTTCTGCACCAGAAGATGCATTTTGAGTCGGTCCAGGAAGACAGTCTTTTTTGTAGTCAGACACACTGAGAATTCACTAAAGGTTTGCTCAGGATGGGAATTATGAAAGAATTTCTTGTAGGTAAAATTTTCTTCAAATGAGGCAGTTTAGAGAGGAGAGACAGACCCTCCCCACCCCGCCCCTGAGGTTCAAAGTAAGACGTGTGGGGAAAGTGTATGTATCTCCTCAGAAAGGAAGCCAGCGTCTCAGCAAGCCCTTGATTAAGGAAGAGAACAAGAAGTGGGCAGGCGGTAGAGGCGCGTGCGGAAGCAGCACACGGCTACGCGTCCCCCCGCCGGAAGGCTAGCAGCGCGGGCTCGGGGCGCGGGGCTGGCGGCCCGCGGACACTGCTCCGACCCCGCGCCCGCCGGCCGCGCCAGCCCAGAGGTCGTCCTCCCGGGGCTCGAGGTGCCTCCTCTGGGGAACAGGCAGAGTCTGTAACCTCGGCGGGTTACGGGGAGAAAGGAATTAAGTAACACCTGTAAAGTGCTCGGGAAAGTGCCCCCTAGTACAGGGGTAACTAATGGGTGACTTTAACTTTGCCTCCAACAATCAGGCTCTGGGTTTGGAAGGAGAGGGAGTGTCCTTCTAGCCAATGGAAAAAAACTGAAACGTTAGCTTTCCATCCTCAGTCAGAAGGATCAGCAGAGTTCAAGGAGCAGAGAGAGGCGCAGGAGTGACAGGGGAACCCTCCCTCGGTGACCGAGAAGCGAGCTTCCCACGGTCCCACGACCACGCGGGGGCCACGGGGCAGCATGGCGGCGACGAGGCTTCACTCCTCTCCGTGACTGTCTTTACAGCCGTCACCCAGGCTTGTCTGGCCCTGCAGCGAGCTCACCGGAGAGTTCTGAGTCCCTGCAAAGCACACAGCCTGGTTTGGCAATGACTGCCCCCTTAGTGGCCCTGCCTGAAGCCCACCCTCATGGTGGGGCGCGCTTCACTCACATTCAGAGCTGCCTCCTGGCTACGAAGGAACTGAGCTAGGAATTAAAAATGGATTTAAAAGAAAAAAAAAATAATTTAGGAATTAAAAAAAAAATCCTCATCTGACTGAGAACTATGTGGTGATCTCATGTTTCTCACCGACATTTCAAAATGAAATGAGTTCTGCCTGTACATCTCCTTAATCAGGGCGAGAATTCACTGCCCCCAGCCCCTGCCCAGCGCGGCTACGCACCCTAATTCAAACCACCTTGTCCAGCGCGCCTCATACAGAGTCCTGACCGTTTGTCTGATGCTCTGCTTTGCAGCCGAGCTTTGTGTGTGTGTGAGATCTTTCTGGCATCAAATGCCACAGCAACTTCTTTGGACAAAACTCCACTAATTGTCCACATCTAAAGAGCTGAGGGCAAATGTTTCTGAAGGCTCTCACGTGGCAGAAGCTCGGCGCGGACTACCACGCATGCGGGTCCTCATGGCCCTCCTCTGACTCCAGCTCCTGGCTCCGCAAGGAGCCCCCTGGGTGCGCAGCCCCTGACCGTCCCCACTCAGAGACGCGGGCTGAGGAGTTACAGGTGACCCCGGAAATGCACGAGGCTGAGCCGCATGGGTCCGCTTGGACACAGGCATTCTTCAGTCCGTGGCCTGCAGCTGGCTGTGCAGATGCGGAGGGCAGGCCAGAAGTGACGTGTGATCAAGCCCCGCAGGTAAGGTCACCTGCCCTCTCTGAGAGGTGAATGTGATGTAGAGGCTGGCCGGCCCCGCTTCCCTCAACTCACACAGCTCTTTCAGGGTTTCCCCTCTTCCGTCCACCCGGAATGAACTGGCCAGCCGTGAGGGAGCTAGCGCTGACCAGAGGGGAAGGAGGCTCACCCGCAGCATGGAGCCCCTGGCCCACTGTAGGGGGGAGCAGGAGAAACCCCGGGGAAGCCCTGCCTCCGTCTTGTCCGCAGACCTCGGGGGTGGCCCCTCCACCCCCGCCCCCGCCATCTCCTCCCACACGAAGAGCTCGGCCAGCCCTCGCCACTTCTCACAGGTACTCTCAACACAGCCTGAACGCAGGGAGCCAGATACTGGCCAACAAGAGGTCGCAGCCCCATCCAGACATCTCCGCTCCCATGGGCCGTGATGTGCTGCCACCCCTGCCTGGCGGTGGCACGAGGGCCGCCACGTGTGTCGGTTCATCCACACCCCTGGATGGATGAACCAAGCCAATGGGCTGGGCAGAGGGGTCTTCCACTGGTCTCCCACAGAAGTACCCAGTGTCGCGCATTTGATGCACAGGTGATGCTTAGGGTGGCCACTCCTCCTCCCTCTGGTCCCTTTCCTCCTCCCACCTCCCCCTCCACGTCCTCTTCCCCGCCCTCCTCCTCCCATTCCCCTCCCTGCACCTCCTCTTCCTCCTCCATCCTCTCTCCTCCCCCTCCTCCTTTTCCTCTTCCCTCCCCCTTCCCTACCTCCTCCCTCTTCCTCCTCCTCCCTCTCCACTCCTCTACCTCTTCCTCTTTCCTTGTCCTCTTCCCTCCTCCTCCTCCTCCACCTTCTCTTCCTTTCCCTCCTCCCTCTTCATCCTCCTCTACCCCTCCCCCCACACAGCACGAAGGGCAGGAGAGCATAGTGGACCCAACGTCTCCACCTGTTCGTGTGCCACACTCGGGCACAAAGCCCTTGGGAGCAGTGAGCCTTGAAGAGCAGTGGTTGAGGGTGCGGGCAGGCTGGCGGCATTCTGTGCTAGTGTGTGACCTCAGGGAAGTGCCTCAGTGTCCCTCAGACGTCTCCGAAGTCCTGTCCAGACCTACACTTCCGCGAGTCTTCCCTAGACTGGGCTAAATAACTTATTCTTCTATTTAAAGGAAAGAATGCTCCAGTGCTCAGAGGAGACACAGCTTTACGGACTGAGAAAGAACAGCTGAGTGAGAACGGCGCTGTCACCGCGGGCGGGGCGGCCCCCGGTAAGACCTTCATCCACACCCCCGAGGATAGGGCCGACCCTGGTCGGCGTGGTCTGTCCCTCAGGGTTGACGGAGTAATGATCCCGCATTTAAAGGGACTCCCCGTTACCAGAAATTGAATCAAGATCACTTTTATCTCAGTCAGGTATTCAGGTAAGCATTTGCCCCAGATGATCTACGTGATGTAAACACGGTAAGTGGACTGTTTCCGCCCAGTTGGTTTCTGCCCCTGGTTTTGAAATAGAACAAATGCCGATAGGAATTGTGATTCTAGGAGAGGCTTGTTTGGGGACGTTTGGGAAGCTGAATGCTCTTCCACACCGTCCTTGTGTACCGTGTGCGGAGGAAATACTTAGGCGGAAAACAGCTGTTATTTCAGTGAGTTTGGGTCCAGGTACCAGAGGGCTTTCCAGGCCTCTGGCAGAGGATGCAGGAGCAGAGGTGCCTCCCTGTGGAGAGCCCAGCATGGAAGCCCTTCTGGCTTGGCCGTCAGCTAGTGAGGCCGCATCCCAGGACTCTGAGGAGTTCACACTGAGCAAAAACAGGGACGGGAGGGCGGCAGGAGGGGGAGGCTCAGGACCACTGGCCCTGCCCAGATGTGGTGCATTTACCTTTTAGAGAGTTCTAGACCCACAGTTACCCCGGAGCTGGGCAGCTGGGAAGCTGGCTTTCCATTTTCCTGATGAGGAGTCTGTCCAGCCCTTGGCCACAGGGGAAGGAGCCAAGCCCACACCAGAACCAGGTCTGACCCCTAAGCCCAGCCTTCAGGTGTCAGGTCGCAACACATCTGGGGAGGGAGCTGGGCGGGGGTGGGGGTGGGGGGCGTGGGCAGGCGTGGGCTGGGGATTGGGGGGGAGAGTGGGGGAGGGGGTGGAAGAGGAAGTAGGGGGGGTTGGGCAACGCTGGCATCTCCGCGAACACCGCCCTCCCATCCTGAGCCACGTGGCCACGCCGCGCAGGGCCTGTCCTGGCCCCTGGGCTGGAAGGCCGGCGGGCCGCGCAGAGGGGCTTCGGGGCGGTGGGGGTGGGGGGCGTACCGGGGCAGCGAGCTGTACTGACGCTGGGCCTGCTGGAAGCTGTCGCGCTCCTCCTGCCGCTGGCGCTGCATCTGCACCTCCACGGACACCGAGTGCCTGCCGCTCTGCGCCGCCGGCCGGGGGCTGGGCTGCGGGGGGAGAGCACAGTCAGCAGGGGCGGGCCGGAGCGCGGGACCGGCCCAGAGACATCTTGCAAATTCTGAAAAAGCACGTGCAGTTTTCTCAAGAGGCGTCTAACTGGCCTTGTGAACCCCACAAACCCCGTCATCTTAAATTCTGATTACGGCTTCAGGATGGTTTACAGCGCAGAGGTCACCTTTCCAGTTTCCTTAGTGAGGTTTGGTAAATATTGACGCTAGACTCAGCTGGAAGAGAGTACGGCTGCTCAGAAGGCTAGACGTAGATGCCAAAAGATAGAAAAGTTCACGACAATTCATGCAAGCGGGACAGTCCATGGGTGCAGGCGCAAGCTGGCCGTGCTGGGGAGTCCGCGGCTGTTCCGTATTCTAGCCTAGCAGCAGGATACAAGGTCGCTGATTTGTCTCTTAGGAAAGAATGACAGTTACATTATGAACTAAGATTAGTTGAAGCCAGGCCCTGTTCGGCATGCACACGGGTCCTCCGGTCCACGGATGGCGGCCACACACGAACGGAAACGCTGATCCAAAGAATAAACCTGCGCGTCCACGGATCCTGCACTGGGCTGTGAGCTAGTGCCTTCTGCCTGAGTTACCAGGAAGTGGCATTTTTACCTGGGTTAATTACATGCTGCAGAGAAACTCACTCCTCCTGGCTGAGTACCTGGGGCAGCCGGCCCTCTGCCGACCGCAGCCAGAGACCCGCTGTGCAGCCGGGCTGTGCCCTGCGGACGCTCTAGTCTCTCACTGATGGCTTTAAGCTCGCCTCTGAGAGCTGGCCTTTTGAAACGAAAGTGGCTCTGCTCAAAATAGACACCGATACCTCTAATTTTACAGAACACCCCACAGCGGTTCACCTAGCATCAGTGGCATGCGCTCCTAAGTAACCCTTTCTGGTGCTTGTCGAGCTCGGCCCGCTTTGTGTTGTGCAATAGGCATTTTCTGAGAAAAGAATGTCTGTTATTAACAAGTTATTGATTTTTTAAAATAAATTTTTAATTTTTTTAATGGAGGTCCTGGGGACTCAACCCAGGACCTCGCGCATGCTGAGCACCTGCTCTACCCCTGAGCTGCACCCCCCACCCCCCCGCGTCTCTTACAGCCAACGGTGGACTTGGACCTGATAATACTTTTCTAAAATAATACGAGCCTCTGCATCTGTCTGGGGCATCGCCGGGGAACACGTGTGCTTGGTACTTAAGAGCAGCCCTGCTGGTGGGCCTTTGTGTGAAGAGAAAGACAGCAACTTCTGTCGCCCTGAAAGTGGCCTGGCCAGCCGTGTCTCACTGGCTGGTAGGCAACAGTAAAGCAACAGACAGGACAAAATTTCAGAGCATGTGGGCATCGCCGGCGAGCGTATTAAAAATATCCCAATACAAAAATTCCGCGAGAAGCGATTAGGCTTTACAACACCCCGGTCTCTACTAGCGCGTGTTTATAACCACACGCATCAGAACAGATGTGTGTTCAGAGACCCACTCCGCAGTGCCGCTCAAACAGCCCGTCAGCGGTGGCTTCAGCGAAGAAAAGACTTTGCCGAACACTTATGCAAACAAAGCAGGAAGCCAGTGCTCCTCAGGTGACAGGAGACAGTTCCTTCCATCCCTCTCGGGGACGCCGGCCCAGGGGAGCGCGGGACTGGTCTATTGTTCACGGTGAGCCCAGGAAACCTGCGAGGAGACCCTGGCCAGGGAAGGCAAAGTGAGGGCACACACCTTCATAAAGCACCCCATTTTCCTTTCCTTCCCATCCGGGCTAAGCGACAGCTACCTGCCAAGGTCTTGAAAGAGATGGCATTCAGCTGTAGGACGTAACACCCAGCTTTTACACTCGTGCTGCTCTGTGACACGCTGCTGGTGGAGCAGGGAAAAGGAAATGCAAGGTCTGGTAGAAATTGCAGCTGTATTTTTAACGTGTTGCTCCCAGAGGCCTGAAAATTTGATTCTGATGGCGGGTGGTGGTGGTGGGGGAGTTGAGGGGACTTTGTTTCCACAATGGTGTGTTTTCTGACACTGTTCACCTTCTCAGCAGTGCGAGCTGGCTCTGGGTGAACTCCAGTAATGAAATTATCATCAGACGGGATCTGGAAACTTAAATGGGTTTGGACCTCGGCAAACTGCCACACTTCGCTCTGTTCGCTCACTCTGATTAAGTACAGGCCTCAGCCTCACTACTGGTACTTCCTCGTTCTCTCTGCAGAGCAGGCGAATGGGCAGGGTGTTAGATGCACTCTCGTCTTTGTGATGAAACTGGGCCAGTTTTCGAGGAAGAGTGTGTTCACGACGGGCCCAGAGCAACCACTAAAGAAGGTTGTTCTGGCAAGTTTTCTACTTGGCCTGAATCAAAATAACCTGATGCATGACTTCAGTGAAGATCTCCTCAAAATGTAAATTGTGGGAACAGCGGTACAGCCAATGACCCCGAGCTTCAGGCGCTGTGGTTTTGTGGTCTCCATCCCCGCAGCAGAGACAGAGTGTCCAGAGTCCAGAATCACACAAAGGTGGAGATGAAGAAAGAGCTCATTTGCAACCCCAGAGAGAAGGGCAAGACGGCAACAAGGCACCCCCTCTACAGGGACGCACACAGGTGACGCTGGACTGTAATGGTCCTGGGAGTCACGGGATGACAAGGTGCTGGCTTTGTTCTAAGAGTACAGAGTGTAAATAACCCTGGCCTTGTTTTGGATGAAGTTGGTGATGAGCAATGAGCTTTCAAGTAAAAAAAATTGCCAAGATGGCCAAGGCCATAATAATGATAGCGGTTGTAAAACAGAAATAAATACGTAGTGATCTCTTTCGCAGGACCCCAGAGAACCATGGTACGTGACTCCTTTCATGGCTTATGTTTAAAAGCAAAAGTCGGGGGGTGGGCACGGCTCAGCGGCAGGGCGCCGGCCTTGCATCTGTGAGGTCCTGGGTTCAATCCCCAGCACCTCCATTAAAATAAATAGATAAGTAAACCTAATGACCCCCCCAATTTTTTTTAAAGTAAATTAAAAAAAAAAATCACAAGGGAAAACTACGCAGGTTGCCTTTGTAAATGAATGGCAAAGTACTAGTCTGTGCCATGATTATAGAGAGATACTATTTATAGTGTATAAAAATCATACAAAGCTTGGGAAAGGTGCCCACCATTGGCATCCTTACTAGTGGAGGACAAAATACTGGAAAATACCTTCCATAGAGTGTTTCACTAAATTAAGTCATTAAGCACTTTTCTCCCTCAAGTGAAGTCATTCTTATTTTTCCGAAATAGATAATACAAAAGACAAAACAAAACCAAAACTGTTAATGGACTAAAGAAAGAACAAATATACACTGTACAAAGTTTTGGTTCTAATTAGAACTGGGTGATATTATCAGACTTTCAGAGCTTCATGTAAAAAGCAGATGTGTCTTACAAAATAAAACTCATTCATTTTATTAACATTTACAGAAAACATTCAATAATTTTTAAATACTTTAATTTTTCTTCACACAGATAAGAAGAAGAGCACTATGCATATGTGTGTGTGCACTTGTATATACTCACATACACACATGCATTATATAGTCTTATAAATGATCATTTGGGGTGGGTTTTCTACTTAAATTATGAATAATAAAAATTTTCAAAATGTTACCTATGTCCAGGGCAGGTAGAGAAAACAAAAATAAAATACACAAAGTTTGTGTGCTTTGGACGAAAACCTAGGATGAAAGTGACAAAGAGGGCAGTAACACAAAAAACAGTGCTGTCCTGTGGCAATTTAATGCACTGGAACCTGAGTAGGGACTCCATGCTCTGATAAAGATGGTAATTTAAAGATCTGGGAGGGCGAAGAAATAGTTTTTATCCCATAAATCATGCAAAGAGCGTTAAGTGGCTTACTCTGTTTAAAAGTGGCCGCTGCCAACACTGGTAACGATTTTCTGCAGTGGACTTGCGGGCAACTTCTGATCAACAAAGTTAACTTTTGTCTCCAGGTCCTGTCCTCCGAGCCCTCCCCTCCACCCGCCACACACTGTGCTTACATAGCGATCGATTGAACTCCGTGGGCTCTGAATGTTGAAAAGCTTAATTGCCACTAATGATGTGAGTAATGGTTGAAAAACTGCAGCGCCTACCAATTTCCCTCATCAAGATTTTATAAATATGTGTTTTGGTCTTAACACATCATTTGTCTTCGTCTCATCTTTCCCAACCAGGGGTTTGGATCTATTTTCCGTCTTATCAGCAGGTAGGTTGAAAATCAAGGACCCCTCTAGGGTGGCCGATGGTGGAAGGCGGCCCCGTGAACTGCACCCCTGAGGGCTCTGGGGTGGGACCTTGGCAGGAGGGTGGGTCGGGGCCACTCTGCAGCAGCGCAGAAACCCCCTGTCATGCCCGAGGGGTGCGCCTTCGCTGCAAGAGGGGCTTTCCCTCCAGGTCGATTTCCCAGGGAGGCGACATCCACCTGACCTGAAACGCAGTCACGCTGCACATGGCGAGGCTGTCCACTGAGGAGGCATTTCCTGAGTCAAGGCCAGAGCCCAACACAAGGAAATGACAGCAGGGCCCTCATAAGTCTTAAGAAAGAAGATGACAAAAAGAGGACATCGTGCCTCCAGCTTCCCCGGGTCCACGGAGGGCCGTCCATGCCAGACCCAAAAGCAGTCAGAAGAGCCGTTCAAAGTCCAAGGCAGGAAAATGGAGAAAAACAAAGCAAACAGAAACATCTGTCCTTAACACGTTGATTGCCACATCACCCAAATCTGTGTTTCCTAAGGGGCACATGACCCACAGTTAAGGACAGACAGCTGGGAAGGAAGCTGGGGGGAGAAGAAGGTACTCACATGGCAGGCGATCAATTTCCTATCTGGGGGACCAAACCGCTTTCAGTCACTACCAGCCAGGCTGGAAAGGATTGAGCAACACAGCTATTAAAAGTTCCATTATCCCATCCTTCAGCCGTGTCAGCCAGCAAGACTGCTCGTGGGCAACGCTCAGGTACGTGCAAAGTTTTAACAGCAAACTATACTTACATCTGCAGCCTGCAATTTAATTCTTTTAAAAGCAACACTAAGTCCTGTCCATCTCTGAGCTCTGTGATAATAACCTAACCTCAGCTGTTGTTCCATTATCTTAAGGGAGACTTAAAGAAGCTTGCTGCTTTATTTATGCTGCACTGGGCACTACGTGGGGGAAAGTAGCTTTTTCCTCTCTTCTCTTTCTTCTCTTTCTCCCTTCAGCTTGGGGGAGAATTCACTCCAGTGATGGGGCTCAGGACATTTTCTGGGCCTCTGCTCATCTAAAGACCTCTTATGTCACAAATCAGTCCCTTGGGCCCAAGCATTATTTTGAACAAAAGCCCAAGGACAGGTGCCTTCTGTTCTGCTGGAGTTGAGAGGGAACATTTTGAAAATGGATGAGTTGAAAAGAGCCACTTGGATAGCTTCTCTGCAGCTTCTCTCTGTATGTAAAGTCATCGGCTTGGATATTTTTCTATGTGACGTATCTAATTGTCCTTCCTGTGTGAGCATTGTTTCTTTAATGATGTATAGTTGGGTGTTCATTTTGGGACATAGGCAAAACATTCTCTGACATAAATCTCAGCAATGTTCTCCTAGGGCAGGCTATCCAGGCAGTAGAAAAGAAGTAAAAATTAACAAGTGGGACCTAATTAAACTTATAAGCTTTTGCACAGCAAAGGAAACCATACGCAAAACAAAAAGACAACCTACAGAATGGGAGAAAGTATTTGCAAATGATGAGATTGACAAGGGCTTAATCTCCAGAATGTATAAATAGCTCATACAACCTAGTAAGAAAAAAACAAACAACCCAATCCAAAAATGGGCAGAAGACCTAAAGAAGCAATTCTTCAATGAAGACATGCACATGAAAAAATGCTCAATATGACTAATTATCAGAGAAATGCCAGTCAAAACTACAAGGTATCACCTCACACCAATCAGAATGCCATCATTCAAAAGTCCACAAATGATAAATGCTGGAGAGGCTGTGGAGAAAAGGGGACCCTCCTAGACTGTTGGTGGGAATGTACTTTGGTGTAGCCATCATGGAAAACAGTATGGAGATTCCTCAAAAAACTAAAAATAAACTTACCATATGATCCAGCAATCCCACTCCTGGGCATACATCTGGAGGAAACTCTAATTCAAAAACATACAAGCACTCCAATGTTCATAGCAGCACTATATACAGTAGCCAAGACGTGGAAACAACCTAAAAGTCCATCAACAGATAACTGGATAAGGAAGCTGTATTATATTTAAACAATGGAATACTACTCAGCCATAAAAAGAATAAAATAATGCCATTTGCAGCAACATGGATGGACCTGGACATTGTCATTCTAAGTGAAGTAAGCCAGAAAGAGAAAGAAAAATACCATATGATAGCACTCATACGTGGAATCTTAAAAAAAGAGAAAAAAGAGGACACTAATGAACTCATCTACAAAACAGAAAAAGACTCACAGATAGAGTAAACAATTTTATGGTTACTGGGGAAAGTGAGTGGGAAGGAATAAATTTGGGAGTTGAGATTTGCAAATGTTAGCCAGTATATATAAAAATAGATTTCAAAAAGCCAAATTTCTTCTGTATAGTACAGGGAAATACATTCAATATCTTATAATAACCTTTCATGAAAAAGAATATGAAAACGAATATATGTATGTATATGCATGACTGGGACCTTGTGCTGTACACCAGAGACTGACACGTTGTAACTGACTGTAGTTCAATTTTTAAAAATGTTATTTTCTGGTGCATAGCATAGTGATTCAGTTATACATATATATTCCTTTTCATATTCTTATTCATCATAGGCTATTACAAGATACTGAATATAGTTCCCTGTGCTGTACAGTAGGGCCTTGTTGTTTATCTATTTTATATATAGTAGTATCTGCTAATTCCAAACTCCCAATTTATCCCTCCCCACCCTACCCCAATAATTCTAAAAAGCATGGCAATTTCAACTGATAGGGTCTAAGCTGTACACACAGCTCGCAGGCAAGTTTGTGGTTCCTTAAAACAAAAATGATTACAAATGATTCCAATGGGTGAGATCATGGTCTCTTCCCTTCCAAAAGACAGTGACCTTTCAAGGTCAGACTACATTGGGGAAAAGAAAAAAAGATTCCAAGAAACTCAAAGCTCGTGGTGCAAAACAGATAAAAAAAACCACAGCCCAAGCTCCATTTTGAACAATGGAGCAGCCCTTAATAAGGCAACAGTGTGAACTGGAATGAAAGTTAACAGCCTAAGTAGAATTACAGTCACTTGCAGCTCATTTACAGGATCCGCAGAGTGGGGGGGACACAGCAAGATGCCAATTGTTTTGAAAATGAAAAAAAATAAATAAATGAGAAGGTCAACTTCTGGCCGACAATTTAGGAAATTATTCCATCCCTAAGGTAATCAGCCTGTCATCCAAATAATTCCCTACTCACTCATCACGGGAAATGACAGTACAAGCCTCGCTGTCGTCCAGAAGTTCCTACGGCATTTTGATACATGGTAATTTGGCCCGTGACCTTCGGCAGTGGGGCTTCCTCATGCACAAGACATCCTCAAACATTTTTTTCCCAATATGATTGTTCCTATTAAGCAGGTAACACAGAAACACATGCCAACATGTTCATGCCCTGCATTAAAAAAAATGCAAACTTATAAAGAAACCAAAGTAGATAACAAATCACTGCCACACCTCCCAGTGCAGAACTCGTGCTAAGAAGTAGGAAAGGCTCATCTAGCCCCCAGAGAACCTGGAGAGCACACATGTGGATGTTCTCACTGACCAGAAATAACCCCAGTCAATCTTTCCCAAAGATCAGTTTCCATTTCTCAAAGTTACATACTTAGAATATATTCCGACTTCAAAGAGGTGGTCTTTTCAAGCATTTCCTGCCCACCTACCCTGATGTGGACGTGGTTCCTCTGAGTTCAACTGTCCACACCCCCACCAGCACCTGTGACCACGACTCTACAGAGCGTTCCTTTCTTTGTTCTCCAGAACCAGACACAGGGACCGGAAGATGGGAAACACTCAAGAAATGTGATGAGTGAGAGAATGAATTCCAGAATAAACGTGTGAACATGCTGGTCTGAAACCCACATTCCCAGGGAAAGCAACATGGAGCGACACTGGCCCTCCTGGGCCGCAGGGGGCGTGAGAAGCCCGCGGGGGCTGGGCAGCTCTGAGCTGGGCGTGTGTGGGGACCACTTCCATACGCGGTGCCTCTTCGTCCCTCAGGTCGCCGCTGTCCTCACTCCTGCTTTCAGGTCCTTTGTGCAAATATACATAGTTAAGGAAGTGTAAGTCATCCACAAAGCAGAAACAGACTCACAGACCTAGTAAACAGTCTGTGGTTACTGGGGATGGTGGGGGAGGGGTAAATTTGCGAGTTTGAGATTTGCAAAGGTTAACCACTATATATAAAAATAAATAAATTTATTATGTACAGCACAGGGAACTATGTTCAATATCTTGTAATAACCTTTCATGAAAAAGAATATGAAAACGAATATGTGTATGTATATGCGTGACTGGGACCTTGTGCTGAACACCAGAAACTCACACTTTGTAGCTGACTATATACTTCAATTTTTTTAAAAAAGGCTGTCTACTACGCATGACAGAAGAAGCCCACTTTAAGAAACTCAGCAGGAATGGGTTGAGTCGTTACGATAAACAATGTAAGTAGAGTAACAGAATTCTGTCGCGCCCCACAGGAATGACTCAGTTTACTTGTCATCTAGAAAAAGAAACATTTGAAAGCGATGTTATTAGCCGGGGCGCTGTGGCAGAGGACAGCTGGACTCTCTTGGCCCGTAAACCTGTGGCACCTGTTTTACAGCCTCCCGGGTCAGCCAGGCTGGTTTCCTGAGATTCTGCTCCGATGCTGGACTCACACTGCCGGCTGCCTGTTCTACGGCCCCATCTTCCTCACCTGACCCAAGGTGAGGGCCTTCCAAGTGGCATGGCTTCTCCGATGCTTCCTTCTTCTTTGATTTGCAAAACTAACCTTTCACAACTTCCGACTTGCTCACCACATCCCAGATCAGAACCTTTATGGGTTTCTGGCTTCTTAAGGAGTGCTCTGAGGGTGCTGGATTTTAGGACCAAAAAGGACCTCGTGATGCTCTAAACCCTGGAGCAGGGCTTCTCAGCGTCTTACAGGATGACTTGGAGGTTCAGACCCAGCAGGCCTGAGGCAGGGCCCAGGAGTGGGCGGCGTAACAAGCTCCCGGGAGGAGCAGGGGATCTGGTCCGCGGGCCACACCTGGCGCAGCTCTGCCCCCAGCAGCAGTCACCCGGGTCTGCGGAGGCCTCTGTTCACCGGGAAGAGACCTGCTGACACCTTCTTCACTTGACACGCTCCACGTTCTCTTAAATTTTCACTCTAACTGAAGGTTTAGTCACTGACAATCAGCTGCTCTAACCCTCTTGGTTTTACAAATAAGAAAACTGAGGCCCGGGGGAAAAAATAAACTATTTCTTCTGACCTGGCCGGTGGGTGGGCATCCTATCCTGACATCATCCTTGTTCAGACTTTCAATCGCGCATCGAAGGCTCCTCCTCCCCCCACCCCCACCACCTCTCCTTCCCTGGAGGATAAGCAGGTACTCGTCCCACCGCCAGCCACGTAGCTGGTCCCCTTTCCCAAATAAACCAGGATATTTCTCTGCTTCCGCCTCTTCTCACACCACTCCCTTCCGCCCCTCCCAACGCTCACGTGTAATCGCATTTTGAACTGAACTCACCTTTTTGGACCCTAGTTCCTCCTCAGCTCAGGAGCTCACCTGCATGGATGGCGCCTTTTGATTCCAACATCGCCCAGAACTGTGCCACCCACAAGATCCTGGATTCCCGAAGCAGACTCCTTGGACCACAGCTTCCCAGGCTTTATGCCCCAGAGGCCGCTGTGCCGAGCCCCACCCCCACATCCTCCCAGGCCATCAGGGCGATGCCTCCCTGAGCTGTACTGACCACCCGGCTCAGACTGGGCTGGGCTCCACCAGCATCCTCACCAGGCTTCCAGAGAGCCTTCCTGCCTTCCTGCCATGCCTGTCTTGCCAATCCTCATCACGGAATTAACCTAAAAAATTATTTTTTCTACTCCCAGTCCTCAAAACATTGCGGGCCATGGTCATATGACCACACGGACCGGACTTGCTAATACCCTCAGCTAGCTCTTCCTACCCCGAGCGCCTATGAAATCATCTCCACCAGACTCTCGCTCAGGTTTCCAAAGAGGGTCTTCAAAAGTCCATCTCGAACCCCCACATGTGCTCCAACGCCTCCCTTCCCAGAAGGGCCATCATCTCTCCAGCAAAACACAAGGCCAGAGCCCGAGTCTGGGGCAGGTTGGGGAGGACTCGTCAGCTCGCCACACTGTGGAGTCTGGACTTTATCCGTGGGCACCGACAGGCCACTCGAAGCTTTGCTGTAGAGATGACGCTGGAGGCTGTGGGAGGGACGGCTGGAAAAGGGCTACAGGGAGGCACCAAACACACAGCGGGCATGGGGAAGACTCCAGATGTCTAAGTACTGGCGGGGGGCGGGGTACAGCTCAGCGGTAGGGCGTATGCCTAGCATGTACAAGGTCCTGGGTTCAATCCCCAGCACCGCCTCTAAATAAATAATTCTAACTACCTCCCCCTGCCGAAAAAAACAAATCTCTAAATACTGCACTTCGTGGAGAGTGGATACACTATAGATGTGTTGGGCTGATTTCCCTGGGCTCTGACTCAAAAATGTATACAGAAAAATACTAAGCTTGAAAAAAACACGTAGTTGGAAGACCACTCCTGCCACGTCTTGTCACGAGGCAAGTGGAACCTACCAGGCAATGGACAGACGGTGCAACGAGATATAAAATGAAATGAGCAACAAAATTAGCGAAGATGGAACCCAGATGGAGACGAGGAGGTCAAGACGCTGCAGGGCAGAGCAGCCTGGCCACGGCTGGCCTCGCGTCAAAGGCCTCAGGTCCCGCCTAGCGGCTCCCGCTGCGGGGACGGGGCCTCCTGGGAGCCCCGGCACCCACTCACCCAGGGCTGCCCGAGCCCCGGCACCCACTCACCCAGGGCTGCTCGAAGCTGTAGGTCCGCCGTCGCTCCTCCACGTCTTCGTCCTGCTTTGCCTGCTGGAACTCCTGCCGCAGACGCTGTATCCGGTCGTGGTTGCTAGGAGCTGATCGGCTGCTAACAGAGAAACGGGCAGCGATGAACACAGGTGCAAAGGGGAGCTTGCAGTGACGCGGCGCTGGTCGGGAGGGAGTGCGTTTTTAAGGCAATACCTCGGCATTTAAAATGTGTTTTCATTTTGTTCTGATGATTAAGACTTATTGAAGTTATTTCCGACAGACACTCAGGAGGCCCAGCAGTATTTTTAGACATTTCATTTTTCAGCAGCTCCTTAAAAGCCTCATTTCCTTTCTGTAATCTGGCAAGGTGTTGGCAGCAGAATCTTTTTTGGAAAGGACATTGTATTAAAAGTCAGAAATACCCGGGGCCAGTCCCAGCTCCTCCACCTTCTTAGAGGAAAACCCGCAATGCCGCTGGGCTGGGCTCTTACGTACGTGATGTGCACGTGATAATCATTTCCATTGTGACAATCACGCGAGGTGACACCATGCAGTGCAGCCCCCATGAATGTGCAGTATTATTTTCAGAATGTTATTATATGAAGTCCTTCTTTCTGAGTTATCAGAGGTATACACGAAATCCAACCCTCACAGCATACATGAAAAGCAGTTTAAAAACAACTTCAGGTGGCAGTTTGATTGAACCAGTTAGTTAATAATAACGTTGTCTTCTTTTTTTTTTACTGCTCTGAATTGTCTTATCCTCACAGAAAGCTTATAAGACAGGAGCAGAAGGCAGGATTTCTTGCACATACATTCACACACACACAAAGGCAGAAACTGACATTCAGAGATCAGAGCCTGGCCAGTGGGGAACGTGAGACCAGAATCCAGATTTTTCTGACAACTCGTCCAGCTGCATCTCACCCACCATGTCGTATCACTTAGTAAAAAGCACACACCAAAGCCTTCCCCTATTAAATCACACACCGTTTTAAAACTGTCTTTCACAAGAGTCACGGGTATGACCGAGAGTAAATCAATCTGAAATGTCATGGTGCTTTTGGACTCTTCCGTTCCCCAAGCACCAGATCACATCCTCTCGGGACAGCTACTCAGGCACCTTAGGTATATAGTCTCCTAACAGCTTCAGACTTCTCGAGGACAAGGACCAAGTCTGCTATTTGTCACCTATGCCTCCGCAAGCTGCTGGCGGGATAGGAAGCTGTCGGCCCCTGGAAGATGGATCTCTTCAGTGAAGACACGTGGCCGAGGGGATTCAGCACACATCTGAATTCTTGGGAGATGTACCAGTGAGAGGCAGCCTAGGGGAGGAGGTCTGACAGGGGAGGAGTGCGTCCAGTTCTCAAACTCACCTCTGCTTCGTATAATTTCACACATTTTGAAGAACTGAAAAGCTCAGCCTGAAAACGATCACAACCAGGGCCACGTTAGGCACATCTTCCAAGAGCACGCGATGATCTTCTATCATTCAGTCTCCCGGGTGGCTTCCGATCACCTTCATGTTTCTGTCCATTTCACCAGAGCTTCTGGAATGTCCTGTCAGTACCGCCCACTGGACTATTTCCCTGGTCAGCAAACGCTTGTCTTCCTTCTGTCCTTCTGACCAGTCTCTGGAACTGATCAGCCTGAGAACACGGAAGGCTAAGGGGTCTGAGAAACGTGCCTCTTGACCACGTGAGGCTTCTGTCCACACATGGGGACAGAGTCAAACCTCCCCTCCAGCATCCTGAGCCGGGGAGGCTGCCATTCCTACTGGCTGTTAAATCGTATGTGCAGTATCTTAGCTTGTCTGAACAGGTAACATGTTTTTTAAGTTTTCTTTATTTACTGAAGTGTAGTTGATTTACAATGTTAGTTTCAGGTGTACAGCAAAGTGATTCAGTTATGGATAAATTTTCTTTTCAGATTCTTTCCCATTATATGTTATTATAAGAAACTGAATATGGGTCCCTGTGCTGTGCAGTAGGTCCTTGTTGTTTATCTATTTTATACACAGTAGTAGTGTTAATCCCAAACTCCTAATTTATCCCTCCCCTGCCCTTCTCCCTTTGGTAACCATAGTTTATTTTCTATGTCTGTGAGCCTGTTTTTGAGAATTTGTATTATTTTTCTTTAGAGTCCATATATAAGTGATATATGATATACAAAATTAATATACATGATAAACAAGTGTATACTATATAGCACAAGGAACTATATATTCAATATCTTAGAGTAACCTACGGTGAAAAAGCGTATGAAAACAAAAACACGTATGTTCCTATATGACTGAAACATTGTGCTGCACACCAGAAACTGACACAACATTGTAAACTGACTGTACTTCAATAAAATGTTTAAAAAATTAAAAAATAAAAAATTAATATACAGAAATCAGTTGCATTTCTGTACACTAACAATGAAATAGCAGAAAGAAACTAAGGAAGCAATCCCATTGGCCATCACATCAGTAAGAATAAAATACCTAGGAATGAGCCTACCTAAGGAGGCAAAGGACCTGGACTCCGAAAACTGTAAGACACTGATGGAAAGATGTACGGTGTTCTTGGACTAGAAGAATCAGCATCGTTACAGTGACCACACCACCCACAGCAACCTACAGATTCAACGCAATCGGACAGACACAGTTTCGATGACGTCTTCCCAGTGCAGCGCCCAACCCACCACCTCCCCGCTCTCCGTGGGAAACCGTGAACGGTGCAGCTCTGAGGGTAGGTTCCTAAGACAAAGGACAGGTCAGCGAACGTGACTTTCGATGCTTCCTTCTTTCTAGGAGAGACCCAAGCCTCTCTTGTCCCTGGCACACTGCACAGCTTCTAACGGGGAGATTGTAGGAGGCTCACCTGACCAAGTATTTACACGTCTAAGTAGAACCATCTCCCTGTTGTTTCCATGCAGCGCAGTTTTCACCCCCCCCCCAGCAAGCTCATGAAGTCCAATCCACTGATGAAAACGGACCTCTTCTTCCTGCTTGTGATGACTTGAACGCGCAGTCTCCCAGCAAGGGAAGTTGACCCTGGGTCCTTAATTTTAAATTCCAGTGACCTCATGTCTCTCATGGGATGAGACAGGTGCCGTGAGTCACTTTTGCCCTGATTTCCAAATTTGAGCAGCTGCCGAGACCACCATTTAACCTGCTCTTCCTTGCTTCCCTCACACTCTAGAGGAAGCAGACTGACCAGCTAAGACTGGCCAAGCACCTGAGGGTTGAAGCCGGGGGAAGGGCTGTCAAGGTTTCCGGACTGAGGGTGATTTCCAAAGATGGGAGCCGGTCGAGCAACCCTGGGGAAGACCAGCTGGCGGTCTGAAGGTGAGAGCCTGGCGTCGAGATGGAACCATTGCAACCACTTAGTTCTGCCTCTCAGGCCAGTCCCTCAGGACCAGTAACTCCCACCCAGGCTTGGTGAGTTCTTGGTTGGCTCTTCCACCAGGAAGGCCCAAGGAAATTTTAAATATTCATTAGCATTAGCGGCTGAATCCTGCTTCAGCTGGGTTCACTGCCAACTTAAGGTTGCTCATCACTTTTGGTGAGGAAGAGAACAAAGACGTACTACCTAAGCTGGCCAGCTGGGTGAGTGAGACAGCAGAACTTGTAACTTTCTGAGAGTCTACAGGCAGGAAGGACGAGGAGGGAAGGACAGAGATGCTTTTTGTGTAAAAAAAATCCACACTCTGTGTCCAGCACTAGCAGGTAGCCTTCCTTACACGTCGGTGTGTACACACACGCACACATACACGTGCACACACGTATGTATTTTAAACTAAATAAAGAGGGTTTTGGTTCAGCAGTGACCTGGGATTTTTTTCTGCCTGGGTTAAGGACGCGTACGCTGGATCACACGGGGGTTGGACTCCCCGCGCACACGTACAGCCTGACTCTGCCCTACACGGGACGTGAGCCTTTCGGTCCAGTTACCACGCGCAGGTGCTGTCTTGTCGGGGGGTGGGGGCACGCACAGCGCGCGGCCTTGCAGCCTCCGCCCGCCTGGACGCCGGCGGCCAGCAGGGCAGGCAGAAGCCGCCGCCGGCTCCCTCCCGCCGCGGGCGCGGTCACGGTCACGCTAACCAGCTCGCGCGTACGGTGACGGCCGCACCACCCAGCTCGTGCTAACGGCGACGGCTGGCACGGCGGGTGTCAGCGCTGCTCACGCGGTGCTTGTCAGAAAAGGCCGACGAGCCCCGCCGCCGCGAGGCAGTCCGAGTTGGTCCCTCGGAGCTGCGAGGACACACGCGGAGGCGGCGCTGCGGCGCCACGGCCGGGCCGGGCCCCCACGGCCTCCCCGCGACAGCTGGGAGGAACTGGCTTGCTCTGGGCCGGGGGTGGGGGGGCTTCTCCCTCCCAGCAGACTGCTCCCCTGAAGGGGTCTGGGTCTGGTCTTGCCTTCTAATTTTTTTGGAGAGAAGTCAGAATTCCAGGTCCCCTGCCCCCCACAATTTTCAGTGTTGGCTTATTTTATTTTTTTAATCCAGGGTGAGACCAAAAACGTGTCTGTTTCCGGCCAGCTTGCAGCCTCCACTTTATATTCTGCAGATGCTGCCTGTGTGACACGCTGCACTTCTATGCTACTGACTGTCCCTGCACCGAGATAAGGCCAGTGGTCCCCTAGAAACAGACCCAAGAAGCAAATATTAGAAAAAAAAGAAACCCCACTGGGCTTGCCCATGTAGTCTTGCCTCTTCTAAACCGCCTGATCCGCCTGACCCCACGCATGCTGGCCTGCAGGCTTGAGGTCTGCCCCACCTTTTCAGACCAGCATATCCTGAGAGAGAGGAGCTGATTAATTCTTTATGAACTAAAAATACTTTAACATTTGTAGGTTTAATTATGCAAAGGAAATCTGGAAAAGCTGGAATAGAGGGTGTAGCTCTAAGACCCAGAAGTCAATGGGAGGGAGCACGACCACTCGCCCTTCTTAGCAAGGAGGTGCCACCGTGGTACACACGCTCCTTCCCACAGGAGGAAGGAGAGACCGAAAGGGGAGGGGGGGCAGACAGGGGGGGCAGGGGTCGCATGCGCAGAAGGGGCAATGAGTTTCGTCTCCGGGATAAAAGAGGAGATGCCCCCAAGGAAGAGAGGAGATAAACGTGCATTTTCTCTCTGTAACACGCTCCCCTTTGCGTTCCGTCTTTCCAGTTCGGCCAGGAAGCAAGAGATCAACGTGCACTTCCTAGTGCACTTCCTGCCTTAGCCTTTCCCGACCGCTCCAGCCCCTGTTCATCTGTGCCTTTTAGTTCCTCAGTGATCATTGTCCTCTGACCCCAACTACTGATTTACAGTCTTTGCTACTTACGTGGGCAGGTGTTTCCCTTTCTTCAGTTGCTGCCTTCATTCCAGCCATTTAACATGTATATATTTTGTATGTCACCTCCCCGCGGCAGGTGGATTCAGCAAATGTTTGTGATGGACAGACTGTCGGGTGTCCCCCGACACCTGCCTCTGGGATTCACACCTTTGTGCAACCCCCAGGCTTGAGTTTGCGTGGGACTTGCAACTTGCATCTATCCAGTGAACTGTGGCCAAGGCCAAGGAATGCACAAGATGACATGGATGTGGTTCTAGAATAACACAGGGTCCGTCTCACTAGTCCATCCCTCTCCCTTCTGGCTTTGAAGGAGGAAGACACCACGAATCACAGCTTCAAAGCACAGAACACTGACAACAAGTCCAGGAGCAGGGAAGTGACAACCCAGCCTGGCTGACATCTTGAGTGCCCCAGGATGAGACCCTGAGCTGGGGATTCAGCTTGGCTGTTGCCAGACTCCGACCCCAGGAAACAGCTACGATGAACAAGGGTTGTTGAGCTGCTGAGTCTGTGTGAGTGTGTCGTGCAGCAACAGAACACCCGTACGCTCTGCTGCTCACCTCAGCCATGTGACTCGACTCTGCCAGTGGATGTGAGTGATGCAGATGGGAGTTTGGAGTGTGATCGCACGGTGGGTCTGCTCGCTGGTGTCTCACTGCGACCAAAGATGACACACCAACTCCCTCCCTTACCTCCCTTCCTTCACACACACACCCCCCATCCCCCCCAATATCACCATCACATCACCTTAAACAATGGGACGGGGTTGTACCTACTTACTAAATGAGACACAGTGGCCTAGAAGGGCACACAGACCTGTGCTCTGCCCACAGCTGCCCCCAAACAAATACTGCCCACTGCACAGCCTGCTGGTTAGAGGACAGAGTAAGAGAGAGGAGTCTCACTCCGTGAACAAGTTTTGCTGCCATTGTTTATACGGCCAGTCACTCTGAAGCTCTGGTCTCTGAGAAAAACTGCATGAAATAAATACGATCGCAGAAAATGCCACTGAAAAATGGTCGCTGCTCATCTTGACACTTGAGACCGACAGAGTGCACATTCCACTTGATGCCAGTGTGCGGCCAAGAATGCCCCGTGGAAATCTATCCAAATGCTTAAGGTGCCACTTTTGTCCACCTCCCCATCACATCACCCCAGACACCCCACTCTGGCTCTGTGGTCCTGGCAAATCAGCCCCCATGAGGCCAAGGCAGCAACGTGTGGGGTTCCCCAGAGTGTGGTGAGGAGGGACCTGCCAACCCCATCGTCGGGTAAAACTGAGGGGCTCATCCCAGCTTCTCCTTGTGGCGGAGACTGGTGACCTGCTAGGATCTGGCTCAACACACAACTCCCAAGGAGATATTCCCAGTAGAGGCGGGTTTTACTCAGTTTGCCAAGGATTCAGAACTCCTTCAAACCCCCAAACTGCAAAGGCATTGGTACACAATAAAGATTTCGGTGAACCACGTTGGCTCCTACCTTTGGCCTCTTCAGTTTTGCTGTATATTTCTCAGCGCCAGCAATTTACTTTCTGGCCTGAGTACAGAACTCTTCTCCAAACGCTAGTGAATCTCACACCTGCACCTGGCATCCAATTACGGCGGATGCACAAAGGACATTATTCTTTTTCCCAATTAAAAAAACGTGGAAGTCAATTTCCAAATCATGTCTGAGATTGTGGAAATAGCACAGTGCCACACTGAAAGCTTTCTCCTGTTGGTGGACTTCTGTCACCTCCCCCCAGGTATTCCATGGGCACACCAGAAGGGAAAACTACCAACTTCTCTGCTTCAGGAACTCTTTCTCCCCCATCTGCCAGCACGCACTTCAAAGTCTCATCCTCTCCAGATCCTGGGATTCCATAGTCAAGATGCCAAATCATCTTACGGTCTGCATTGCATACACTTAGAAAGGAGACGGTAAATTAAAGTTTCCAAGATGCCATTCATTTATGCTCAGAGATCCTGTTTTGCCAACCCGACTTCCCCAAGGCTTGGCGATGTCCGCAGGTAACAGCTCAACCTTCCTGTGAGGTTCCTGTGCTTTAGTCAACTTATTTAAGGGAAATGTATCTTTTTATTGACTTCCTTGGTAGTTACACAGATAGAAAGACTAAAGATCCAGCACTTTAAGGGAACAACCCATCCTGCAAAAGTACAGGTATTTTTTGGAAACATTTTCATTGGAGAGAAATTAGAGCACATTTCCCTCCCTCTGGATTCATTCTTCTTGCATCCTAGGAACGGAAAAGCTTTTTGTTCCTTTATGAGTACCAATGGCAAGTCTAAAATTCAGTGATTTCATGGATGTCACTTAAAACAGACACCCGGGCTGGAGCAGGCAAAAAGTGACACCGAAAAAAACATCTACAGGGCAGACCCATCACAGATCTCTGGAAACAGGCAGCCGGCACTGACCAAAAGCGTTTTGGCTCATTAAGCAATGTCTCACAGTGATGTCCTGTGTGGATGTACAGAGTAGTAATCCTTTCAAAACAGACAGATTGTCAGCATGATAAAGTGGATACAAACCAGTGCTTGAACAGGGACGACCAAAGTGTTGGGGGCACAGGAGGTCACTGAACTAGTAAGGGACCAGGAACCAGTGCCATTCAGAGGCTGCAGGTAAACAATGCCCGTCTCACTTAGATATTCTTCTACACTGATGAGCAATTCCATACAATATTCCTGATCTTGTAATCGCCAGAGAAGTAGTCATCATCTACAGATGTCAGAACTGAGTTCTTAATTGCTGTAAATTAGTGCCTGAACATAGATTCCTCATTAAACCCATTACACTCCATATGGTAAAATGGAGCATGCGTCATGTATGGCCTTTCCTGGCACTAAAATCCAGAGCATTTTTTGTGAAATCCTTGGGACAGAGCAGCAGAGAGAGACAGCTAGGGGGTGTGTGGCAGGTTCCCGTCCCCGAAGATGTGCTTATTTTATGGGAGAAAACCTCTCAATGTTGCCTAGGTTTTAACTATGTTGTGCCCATCTCTGAACACTTTTGCTCCTCCTAGAGGAACCTGGAGTACTTCCTCCCATGGCCCATGGTTTGCCTCCTGTCACCTGTGCAGGCAAGGAAGCACAAACTGCTAAATGAAAAGGGAAGGAAGGAGTTAAATTAGGAGTTTGGGATTAACATGTACACACTACTGTATATAAAACAGATAAACAACAAGGACCTTCTGTAGAGCATAGGGAACTGTATTCAATATCTTGTAATAACCTATAATGGAAAAGAACCTGAAAAAGAGTATGTATGTAATATCTGGAGGGAACTCTAATTCAAAAAGATACATGCACGCCAATGTTCACAGCAGCACTATATACAATAGCCAAGACATGGAAACAACCTAAATGTCCACTGACAGATGACTAGATAAAGAAGTTATGGTATATTTACACAGTGGAATACTACTCAGCCATAAAAAGAAAATGCCATTTGCAGCAACATAGATGGATTTGGGAGATCATCATTCTAAGTGAAGTAAGCCAGAAAGAGAAAGAATGTGATATCACTCATATGTGGAATCTAAAAAAAGAAAAAACGAGGACGCTAATGAACTCATCTACAAAACAGAAACAGATTCACAGACACAGTAAACAATCTTATGGTTCCCAGGGGAAAGGAGGTGGGAAGGGATAAATTTGGGAGTTTAAGATTTGCAAATGTTAGCCACTATATATAAAAATAGATTTAAAAAAACAAATTTCTTCTGTAGAGCACAGGGAACTGTATTCAGTATCTTATAATAACCTTTAATGAAAAAGAATATGAATATGAATATATGTCTGCATATGCACGACTGGGACATTGTGGTGTACACCAGAAACTGACACATTGTAACTGACTATACTTCAATTAAAAAAAAAGAACATTTATGTGTAACTGAATCACTTTGCTGTACACCTGAAACTATAAATCAACCATACTTTGTAATCAACCATACTTCAATTAAAAAGGCGGGGGTGATAAGGGAAGGAAGGAACAGGCTATGATGCTGTGACAAAGCACACTCTGAACTTCAGCTTAGGTATGCATTAGCCTGACCTGGCTAAGAAGACTGGGGCTTTCTGCTGTGGTCTGCCTCTCAGACTGGAAGATTTATGAGTAATGGGAGAAAGGGTGGGAGGGTTAAACCAAGAAATGTATCAATTACCAAACTACAAATAAAAATAGCTCCTCTGCACAAGCTTCATTAAGTTTTATCAGCAAGTATCTTGGGGTTTTACACTCAAACCACAGGTCATAAATTCACAGTAAATCCCCCATATGTTCACCAAACACCTGAATTCAATTTCTCTTCTGGTTGTGAAGCAGGAGTGTGGTGCTCAAATTAATTATGTATGCAAAGTTAGTTTCTAACAAGGGCAGCATTTCTGCAATGCTGGAAGGTACTTATAACGTCTGAAATTGGGGGCTAGATCTTTCTTCAATCTTAGCACTTTCATGTTGTTATGTAAGTATAAATTCTCTCTTCCAAGTCTGCGCTGTGGAAAAATAAAGTTGGTGAGTACTTTGTATAATGTTTGCATTTTTCTGTAGAGAATCCCAGATATTTGTGAGATGTAACAAATGGTCTTAATATTTCCTATAAGGATTCTGGGCAAATATTTCTAGGGGGAGGTACAATGCACCTTGAATTATAGAGAAAGTCTAAAGTGAGACTCAATGTCTATATTTATATATGTCTAAATGCACATGTGAAATTAGCTACTTAGGAAAAATCATGCCATTTTCAGTTTATTTTCAGTTTTACTCATCATCTGTAATATGAAAAGAATTATGAGGAACTTATGCAAATCCCAGAGGCACTTACTTTCCTCAGCTGGTAAAATTCATTTTCAGATTCTGACACCCATAATTTGTTGTCCATTTCACACCAATTTTAGTGTAATAAATCACAACAAATTAAAAACACACAGCTATGTTCTCTGGGCTAAAAGGGTGGTCACAGAGCTGTTCATTCTGCATTTGTTGCGTCTGTGATGAGCCACGGGGAGGGTCACCTCTCACCAGCAGACAAACTCGGGACTGGGTCTCACTCGGAGCCCCTCTGTGGTCATTTGGTAACAGGGCTATCATTTTATAACAGCAAAATCTTAGGAATGTCCCCCTCGCCCCATTTTATTACTCTCATCACTCTTCCTTATTAGCCTGTCACTGGGCTCAGGCAGGAGTGAGCAAAATTTAGCTTTACTTTTTCTGGGGGAATTCCTCCAGCTACAAAGAACACACACATGCACAGACAGACATAATTTCAGGACCCAGCAAAAAATACGAGAAAAGACATTCCATTGTGAGCCCGAGGTGGCTCCCCCAACTAGTAAATTTCACGGAAATAATCTAAGTTGATTTCTACCCCAAAGGGTTGCTCAGTCTTGTAGACATACCTCCAGTGATGCATTCACTTAAAACTCGGCACAAAGGTAATATTTAGCAAGATTAAAAAAGCTATCAATATGAAGCCGCTCTCAAAGAGATCATATTCTAAGAAACCTTTCTAAATAGTCTTTTGAACAGTGTGAGGGTGAATGTTAGAATCTAAAACCCCTGAGAGGGAGTGGAGGGTACAGCTCAGTGGTACAGCATGTGCTCAGCACGCACGAGGTCCTGGGTTCAACCCCCAGGACCTCCATAAAATAAATAAAAAATAAAACCCCAGGAATGGTGGGCAAATCCAGGTGGACCCTCCCCAGGCCCCCGTGAGACACGTGGACTGAGCTGTGGACAGAAGCAGGGTCTTGGCACCCTAGCAGGCAACTCTGCATGGCTTCAAACGAATGATGGGAGAGAAAATGCTTTCCAGGTATACCTATGAATTTAAATGCACTCGATAATAAAATGTTACTGTCCATAAGAAACCACATGTCATTTTTTTCTTTGCACAATGCAAGCAGCAGTTATGATTTGGGGTTAATGCCCAAAGTGCACTTGCTTTTCACAGATTGTGTGATTTTTCTCAAACTGTCTATTAAATGGCAAGGACACGTAAGGTTATTCTAATGGGTTAGAGAGTGGAGGAAAGTTTATGGATTATACTCTTCATTCAGTAAAACCGCTGGGGATACATAGGTTAGTCAGTTGAGACCCAGAGTTAAAGCCTGTGCTTCCAACTGAAATACACATTTGAGCATCTGAATAAAGAGCAGAAGGATTTTAATATTACAGGAGAAAACCCTGAAGAACTAAAAGAAGAGTGAAAAGCAGGAACGTGTTATGGAAATTTGAAATAAAGGAGCAATGGAAATTAAATTACAAAACCTGATGGGTTTTGATGGCAAAATAAAACGATTATCGTGTTCTTCTTCATATGACAGAGGTTTTATCAGACAAGCAGAGACACCAATTACAGAACCATTACTTTAATTCTTTAATCATGAAATGATTACATAGAATTTAAGGCTAACATTTCCTTTGTTTTTGCATTCTCTGTCTTTAATGACAGCATAATTGCAAAATACTATACAAAACTAAGCTTTTTTTAAGATAAAAATTCCAATGCAATGCAGTACTCAACACTCATGTCATAATTCTAAACAGTGGCTACATTCTATATGGGTTTTCTGAAATGAGTTAAAGTGGAAAAGAATGTAACAGGAGACACAGTGCCTATGGGTTTCATAAGTGGCTAACTCTGAAACATTGATAACTAGAATGAAAGTAGAAACACAAATTTATTCATTTTCTAAAAAAAAAAAAAAAAAAAGAACACTAGATGAGCCCAAATAAAGAGTTGGCATATATTATTTTTAATCATTTTTAAAGATCATTGGAATATTTTTCTTGACTGGTGATTAATTTTTTACTTCTTTTTATGCTCTGAATTAATTTCATAGTTATTAGTTGATAATTTTCTAGGCTTTTCTTCTATTCACTATTTGGCCATGACCCAACTGACATACTCTTTCTCTGGATAGAGAAATAAGACAGATGTCAATCAACTCAAAATCTCATTTTACGTTTTGGTGAATTGTTATGAGAAACACAAAAAGTGTGACTATATGGGTTTGGAACTATTGATAGTCTTTGAAAATGGCTTGCATCATTCTTTTGTAAATTATATTTTTTCCACAGTGACACTCACATATGTAAGTGTATATTTTACGATGCAACTAAAAGCTTAAAATAAAAAAAATCCTACTTCATCACATTTTGTCCCCCTCAAAGTACACTCCTAAGAGTTTTAGCTCTTTTCTATGACGTATCATTTGAACTCAACACGAGGCGGTCAGAGTCGCCTGATGGTCACCCCTGGTTTGTGCGGCTCTCTCCTCGATAGTCCCTGTGTGGTCCATTTCTTCCCCTTAGTGATGTCTGACACCATATTCAATATTACTTAAAGTAAATGACCATTAGGACCCATTGCACAAAACAAAAGCTAAGGACTTCACAAAAATCCATATCTAACCAAATACCTCTGGTATTTAACTATGTATTTCTGAATAAAACATTTATACCACCATCTTCTGATTCATTCATTTTAAACATCTGTTTTTTCCCTATCACTTTAACTTTGTGTCTACATGAGATAATGGGTGCTCACTAAGCTTACTGTGACAATCATCTCGTGATGCACGCAAGTCAAAGCCTCACGCTGTCCACCTTAGACTCACACAGCGTGTATCCAGTTATGTCTCAACAGAACAGGAAGAAAACAAAACAAAACACTATCTGCTGACTCCCTGGGAAGGCAGGTGAAGCCTTGGCTCTCTTGAACACTGCAACCTCAATTCCCACTCCCAGGTCCTCCCAATACAATTCCAGCACAACTTGCAACAATGTTTTTGTGTTTACATTGTCTGTATATTGTCTACTGCTAATTCAAGTGAAGCGTTACCTGTACATTTCCTTTCTCCCTTGACATTCATGGTTTTTTTTTCCCCCCTTCGTTTCCTCAGAGCCCGTCTCTAAATTTTCCACCCTCAAAAGACTTTACTTTTTTTAAGAGTAGTTTTAAGTTCACAACAAAATTGAGAGGAAGCTATCCCATAGACCCCCCTACACACACATGCTAGGTCCCCCCCAACTGTCAACACCCCCACCAGAGCGGGACGTTGCTACAATTCCTGGACCTGTACTGACACCTCATTATTGCCAAGAATCCGTAGTTTACAGTGGGGTTTGTTCTCGGTGCTGCACATCCTGCAGGTTTAGACAGGTGGACGATGACGTATGTCCATCATTACAGCATCCTAGGGAGCGGTTTCATTGCCCTGAGAGGCCTCTGGGCTCCGCCTCTTCATTCCTTCCTCCATTCCCCACTCTGGAAACCCCTGATCTTTTTATGTCTCCAGTCTTGCCTTTTCCGGAATCTCCTAGAGTTGGACTCATACAGGATGTAGCCTGTCCAGATTGTGTCCTTTCACTCAGTAACATACTCTGTCTGTAGGTTTCCCCTACGTCTTTTCATGACTTCATAGCTCATTTCTTTATAGTACTGAATAATATTCCATTGTCTGGATGTATCACAGTTTATTTATCCGTTCACCTACTAAAGGACACCTTGGTTGCTTCCAAGTTTTGACAATTACAAATAAAGCTGCTACAAACATTTGTGTGCAGCTTTTTGTGTGGACAGAAATTTTTTATTCTTTTAGGTAAATACCAAGGAGCATGACTGCTAGATTTTATGGTAAGAGTATGTTTTGTTTTGCAAAATAACCACCTACAGAATGGGAGAAAATATTTGCAAGTGATGTGACTAAGGTTTAATTTCCAGAATATATAAACAGCTCATATGACTTAGTAAGAAACAAATAAACAAACAAACAACTCAATCCAACTAAACAAGCAGTTCTCCAATGAAGACATACAAATGGCCAATAGGCACATGAAAAAATGCTCAATATCGCTAATTATCAGAGAAATGCAGATCAAAACTATAATGAGGTATCACCTCACACCAGTCAGAATGGGCATTATTCGAAAGTCCATGAATGATAAAAGTTGGACAGGCTGTGGAGGAAAGAGCCCTCCTACACTGCTGGTGGGAATGGAGTTCGGTGCAGCCGTTATGGAAAACAGTATGGAGATTCCTCAAAAAACAAAAATAGAGTTACCCTATGACCCAGCAAGCCCACTCCTAGGTGTATATCTGGATTGAACTCTAATTCAAAAAGACACCTGCACCTCAGTATTCATAGCAGCATTATTTACAATAGCCAAGACATGCAAACAGCCTAAATGTCAATCAACAGGTGACTGGATAAAGAAGCTGTGGTATCTTTATACAATGGAATACTACTCAGCCATAAAAAGAATAAAATAATGCAATTTGCAGCAACATGGATGGACCTGGAGATTGTCATTCTAAGTGAAGTGAGCCAGAAAGAGAAAGAAAAATACCATATGATATCATTTATATGTGGAATGTAAAAAGAAAAGAAAAAAAAAAGGACACTATGAACTCATCCACAAAACAGAAACAGACTTGCAGACTTAGTAAACAATGTTATGGTTACTGGGAAAAAAGGGGTGGGAAGCGATAAATTTGGCAGTTTGGGATTTGCAAAGGTTAACCACTATATATAAAAACAGATAGAAAAAAATTCTTCTGTACAGCACAGGGAACTATATTCAATCTCTTGTAATAGCCTGTAATGAAAAAGAATATGAAACCGAATATATGCATGTATATGCGTGACTGGGACATGATGCTGTCCACCAGAAACTGACACATTATAACTGACCATACTTCAACTAGAAAAATAAAATAAAATTCACTCCAGTTAAATGTTTTGTTTTGGAAGAAATCACTAAACTGTCTCCCAAAGTACCAGTACCATTTTGCCTCCCACCAGCCATGAATGAGTTCCCATTGCTCCACATCTTCACCAGCATTTGGTGTTGTCGGTGTCTTGGACTTTAGCCATTTTAATAGGTATGTAAGTGGTATCTCATTATTCTCTCAGTGTGCTCTTCCCTCATGACATACGACGTGGCGCATCTTTTCACAGGCCAGTCTGACACCTGCATCATTTTGATGAGGTGCCTGCTATAGTTTTTGGCTCTTTTTTGGTCTATATTAGGCTGTTGGTTTTTTTACTGTTAAGTTTTAAAAGTTCTTTGTATACTTTGGGTGACAGTCCTTTACCAGATATCATTTGGCCAATACTGTCTCCCTCTCTATGGCTTTTTACTACAAATTTCCACAAGATCGAACCTACATAGCTTATCAATTCTAGTTTTTCTCTCAGCTCTCCACCCTCCAGGGCTCCCCTGCACGCCCCAGGCTGCAAGGTGATCTTCTCTGCACAGAAGCCCCAGCACCTCTCCTCATCCTCGCCCTGGCACTTGTGAGCGCGTACATTCTGTAGCTTTCTTAAAGGGGATGTGTTAGAAGCAGAAAATGTATCTTTGCGTGCTTAAGATATATTTACTCCACCACCACTGCTCACTGATGGTGTAGCGAGGTATGGACGGCAGTATCTGAAGGTAGGGCCCCACTGACTTCAAGCTTCCAAAGCTGCTGCTGAGTTAACATCTAACATTCTGATTCCCAATGCTTTACTGTACACTTTTTAAAGGCATCATCTCTTTAGTTCTGGTATTCTGAAGCCTCACGCAAGTCCCTTTTTAAAACTGATTTTTCTGGGCACTAAGGTGAGTCTTCGTCTAGAATATTAAGTGTCCAGTTCTGGGGAAATTTCTTATGCTGTTTCTCGAAGAACCTCCCCATCATTCTCTCTCTGTCTGGAAAGCATGTATGTTAACTGTTGGACCTCCCTCCCTCAAAGTGAACTTCCTCTTTCCACCCAAGTTGCTCTGTGTCTTATGTCTCGTGTTTTATTACTTTTAGGGAGATCTCCTCAACCTTACCCACCAGGGTTCCTATTGTCTTTCTTAACGCTGCTGTTGTATTTATTATTTTCCAAGAGTTCTTTCACATTTTCTTAATAACCCTCCCCAGTAGCCTCCTCGTTGTGTTTTGATGGTTGCGGTATCTTTTCTCATTTCATGGCAGGTATTACAGCTTTTAAACATTTTCTTCTCTTCCCTGTAATTTTTGTTTCTTCCAAGTCCTTCTCTTAAGTTTGTTGTTATTGTTTGGGTCTGTCTTCCATAATTAAGGCTTTCCTCGGTGTTTGATACGCTTGCCTGTGCCTTCTACTTAAGAACGACGCACTAAAAAGCAGATTCATCCTCGTGTGCCTGGATGGGGCTTGTGAAATGGTACACGTCACTCCAGGAGGGCTGGGCAGGGAGCCCCTTTCTTGGCTGGGGAGTCCTACATGTCAGGAGATGAGGGGTCCTTCCCTGAGGCCATCAGTTCCTTTAGAGGGGAAGCTGCCAGTATGTGGTCCGGAGGGCACCGACTTGGTTCCTGACGTCCTGGGGGCTGTTCTGTCATCATGTATGGTTATAAGAAGACATCCTCATTTTCATCAAAGATAGAGATAGTATTTCTGTTATTCTTTTTGCCGATTTGAAGTGATTTTCAAGATGAAAAGGGGAAGAAATATCTTCATTCTCTACAGTAAGTTTGGACTTTCTAGTTTGTATTATTTTTAATTCTTAATTATTTTCAAGTCGATCAAATGTCTTTTCAAGAATAAAACAGGTATATGGATACTAACATTATTTTTTCCAGTGTATGAAAGGCATGGGTATAAATGTTCTAAAATGATAACATAGTTTTTTTTTTTCCTTCAGTATAGTCAGTTTACAATGTGTCCATTTCTGGTGTGCAGCATCACGGCTGTCGTCTTTAGTAACTGGGTAACACCTGCCACTCCTTGAGACACTTCAGAATTACTTCTATATTACGTTTTAAGATTATATTTATACATATATACACACACACACGTTTTACAGAATGTTTTTATGTTATATTTTATATTTTTATATATATTAATAATAATATATATACACACAAAGATGGAGACTAAATTTCTGAAGCATTGCATTTGTAATCTACAAAGCTCCAAATACAAGTAAACCCTATTTTAATGTTTTAGCCAAGTCCCCCAGACTTTCTCCCCCCGAACACACGTTCTGACAGTAATCCTCAAAAATCGTTTTCCTTCCTTTGACGTGATGAAATGCAGTTTGGCTTTAGATGTTTATTACACACGTTTACTCCCACTGGTCAATGTAGTGAGTGTGATTTATAATTTTTAATCCTCTGCTTCAATATTTGCTGGCCTCCACATTTAATTCTCCTGCCAAACAGTGACCAGCTCCCAAATGGATCTCTCAAAATGATTCTCCTGGTGCTCAGGGGAAAGGATGTGTCGTGACTGTTCCCACCATGCAGTCCTGCCCCAGCCACAGAGGCGTGGCTGACAACACAGCCCCAGGTCCCAGCGTCCCCACCACGCACAAAGCTGATGTCATCTTCCAGGAGACAGTTGTGTGGCTCGTATGTGAGGACTGATACGAGCAAACTGAACCTAGTGTAAGATCCCACATGATCATCATCTTGGAAGAACTGATACTCTGATTAACTAAAAGTTTATCAAAAACCCTTTTTTGTTTGTTTCAATCCTTGTGTCAGAAAATTCTTCCAAAAAGCACTGAAGTCTCTCCTATCTTGGGAAGAAGCAATGAGGAGCATCGTTTAACTTTTAAAAAAAGTTTGAAGATGCTCATGACCTTTAGTTCTTACTACCTACCAACTATTCTGAGTAGAAAAAAAAGGAAGAAATTGAGACGACTCACACTCTGTTGACCACAGCTATTACCCCAAAGTCCTTCACTTTTCTCGCTGATTTTTTTTTTTTTTTGACAAACTTCCAATAGCAGCCCTGTAGGTATCTGCCTCTTTCCCCTGAAAATGCGATCTGCAAACACTGGGTACCTGTGAATCTGCTTGGCTGGCTTCTGCTTAATCACGACTTTACTGTGTCATTTTGCTTCAATATGATTTTGAAATTATTCTTGTAGCTGAATAAAAGGAGAAAAATTCTGTATTTCTTTTTTGGGCACAGTATACATAGAAGAGACTCTTTTCTCTAGTTTGACTTTTTCCTCTCTCAATTTCTGAGATTTTTAAGTTTCTAAAAAAAAAAAAAAAATCAATATTGAATTGCAGACACAAATTGTTTAAAATGTGGATAAAAACCTTTTGACTTTTATAAGGTGACTCATATGGTAAAATTTCCACTTCTCTATGTCTAAAACGTTGTCCAAAGATTTTACTTTGACACCTTCCTAATTTAAATAACTTTCTTCTGGGAAGAAAAAAAAAATCCTAATTTAACATGATTACAGATTTTAATAAGGATTTGTTTTTCTGTAATAAACAGAATTTTTGATCTTTCAATTAACATCAAAGAGCTGAGAAATCAGTAGAGTGACTACCTAGCCAAGGCACTACTGAGTCACAAGGAGACGGGGCCAAGGGCATGGGAATTCGGGTAAAAACTATAAAACCAGCCTTGATGGCTGGAGGCTCCCCAAGGCAGGGGTGGTGGCAGCTACATATCTGCCATACCTGAGGACAGAGGAGACAGAAATGGAGCAAAGCATCTGTGAAGACTCAGTATGATCCTTTCCAGGCAGACTGGAGCACCGCCTTCCCTGTATCTTTATGTTCAACTGATGTCCAAGCACCAGTGTGCAGGGAAGCTAAGCCAAGACCAAACAGAACTAATTATGTATGTGCCCTGGCAGCTGAACCCAGAATGAACACAGACACAGACACGGGCATGGATCTGGATGAAAACACCAGCAATCTTCTAACAGGCATTTATACCCAAGAAACAATCTGGGATATTTTCTTGACTTGAAAAAGGATTCAGAAAATATATACTGAAATATTACCCACATTTGCCACAAGCCAATTACCTGACGTGAAGCTACATTGAGACTACGTCACAGATCTCCACCATATCATTCTGTTTTGTCTTTTCTTACATTGCAATGTCTCTACAGGCTGGCATGATATTGTTTCATTTTGATACCGTAACAGCGTCTCCATGGAGTTGGGCTGACATTTTGTTTTGACATTATGCTACAATAGACATCCACTGACATTTCATTTTGTCACTGCAACATTGTTTCTATAGGTTTCTGCTACACTATTTTGTTTTGACATCAAAATGTCATCTCCGTGGTCTTGGTGTGACATTATCTAGAGAACTTTATGAGGATGTATGGAGTCCATGGAATAACAGACAGGTAAGATGCAGAACTTTTAATAAACTTGAGGGTGTTTTTGATAAACATAAATTTATGTGATACTTAACTGTAAATTTTGCAAAATTGTTTCCATCAAGTCACTAGGGTTTATTACAACATGGATTCCATTAAGGAGTTGATTCTCCAACTTTCCCATAACAATATCAAAAACTTTGGAAAAGTAATCCACAACCCTTCAGTTGCCAGAATCAAGTTTTTTTC
This sequence comes from Camelus bactrianus, assembly GCF_048773025.1. Lineage (NCBI taxonomy): Eukaryota > Metazoa > Chordata > Mammalia > Artiodactyla > Camelidae > Camelus > Camelus bactrianus. Next base: position 10,471,939 of record NC_133573.1, read on the forward strand.
TTCTTTTAATCAATAAGGTCTGTTTCTTGTGTGTTGCAAACTGAACTAAAATGTAAGGAGTATATATGAAGTACACAATTACAACTACATTTCACAGAACTTGAGAAACCATTATATCCTGACACATTTTACGTAACTCTGAGAGAGAAAGAAAATGTTGCCAATTGAACTGACACTGATGGTAAGAAATACCTTGATAGCAAAGATTTCAAGTTGTGAAAAGTGTCAATCTTATAATTGATGAAAAATACAGTAGTATGGTATTTCACAGAATCAATATTACCAAAAATGGCAATTAAAAAAAACCCTGATGATAGTTTGAGCATTTTTTCTTAAAAGTCACGGGATAAAAACATAAATCTTAAGCCAATTTTGCAGTTTTAGGTAGATGTTGTTGGGGAATTTCCTGAAACAGGATTATCCGTTTTCTGGTAGGCTCCCTTTTCTTTTGGATTTACAAAACCTATGAACATTTTACTGTTCACAATAAGAACAAGGATATTGATCCAGAAATCTAAATACTTCAAGACTATATTAGCTTAAATTCCCAGGAAAATATCTTTACAATATAATGTTATACCTTAAACACTGGTCAAGAATCAATGTGAAAAATGATTCATAATGTGAAGATTTCAGTGTTTTTTGCAACCCTATATTTACAAACATGATCCAACTTTTATACATTTTTTATTTTTAGAAAATGTACATGTAATGTGTAATCCCAGAGATGGTGTTTCTCAGATGATGTCATATATTTCTATTTATCGTACAATCGATCATAATAAAACATTCATGAATCTTATCCAGCCCTACATTTGAAAATGGTCCTTTTGTTATGCAGATTCCCTTTTACAAGAGTGTATGCTAAAACTGACTCCTGGAATTTAGTGCTAATGAGAGCACTTCTCCAAATAAACTCACACATTTCCTTTTGTCACAAAAGAGGGATTTTATGTTGTCCTTTTTTGCCTTGGCTACCAGGAAACTCTGAGAAAAACTTAATATCTAATTATACTGAGTTACTCAATTTTCTAATGTATCTTTTACCTTGTGGTGTCCATTTAAACTTCATTTTAATAACTATTTTAAAAACTGCTTCCAACAACTTTTGGAAATTAGGTGGTCAACACTCCTACAAGAATAAATATTATTTCACTAACCACAGTTCCTAGAGGTCACAATGACCAGTCTACTGAGTATGGAATAGAAAGCCGAGAATTTCTTTTCCTATCTTGAGTAGTTAGTTATTTCTTCTGACTCTTCTAACAGAAGTAACATTTGGCTTATGTTTGTGAATAATGTGAGATGGTGTCTAAGAAATCATCTAACCCAGGTACTGTCACAAGGGAGAACAAACCTGACCTCATATTGGGTTTGTTCCTTTGGCTCTAACCCTGGGCTCTGTTTCCTGGGCTCAGTCATGCTGGTTCTGCACCTTCTGTAAAAGAATGTTGCCTAGATCCTGAAATAGACAGGAGAGACCAGTCTCAAGGCTCTGGCCTGTACAGGGATAACACTTGCCCATTCATATTGAGATGGAAAGTTGCACGACAGAGAATAACATTTGTCTTGTTGGATGTTTACAGGGACACCATGACCTGCCCCACGTGGGCAGCCGTAAGAACAAAGGATTCTGACACCAAGAAGTTTGCAACAACCAACCACACCCCTCCCCTTTTTAGTACAAAATGAGCCTGAATTCCGACTCAGGTAAGATGGTTCTTTAGGATATTAGTCCCCCATCTTCTTGGTCTGCTGGTTTCTGAATAAAGCCATTATTCCTTGCCCCAGCACCTCATCTCCCCATTACTAGCGAGCAGAATGAGTTCAGACCAGTACCAGTACTTCCTGAACACTGAAGACAACGACTTCTAGAGAGAGGCACAGGGCAGGTCGTCATACACCCGGTAGAGAAGGGAGACGGGAGGCAGGCCCGCAGTCGTCGACGCACGCACAGGCGTAACGTCAACCCCGGCAGCGGCGCAGACCCGAGAGCGCGCGGGGGCGGAAGAGGGCTGAGTGTATGAGGCAAATCCAGCCACACTGTTAGGGAAGGGCTGGGGCTGGGTAGCAGCGACAGAGAAGCGAAAAGAACTGGGCTGTGCTTATGAAGTGGGGGCCCCCGGGGTACAAAGACGTGCTCCCTGTGGGAGCAGCAGCTCGGGCAACCCGCCAGGTGCGGCCCCGGCCCCGGCCCCGCTGCCCCTCCAGGTGCGCCCCGGGCTGCTTGCTGGCAGGCGGCATCTGCTGAGCTCGGGACAAAGGCGAGGGTCCTCAGGGCTGTCCCTCTGGCGTCCTTCATGAGAGCTAAGCTTTCACTAACTGAAAGAAACCTTAAAGTAAATTAAATGTTTGTTTGCTTGAACTGAGCATGACAGCTATGTGCTGGTGCCATGACCATGCTTTCTAAGTCTCTAAAATTAACCTTCTCATTTTCTTGATGTTAGATTAATATCTGTTATCAAATATGTTCCTTGTTTCACCTCTTCTCCTAACAGGGACAGAAGGAAGAGCACACCACGAGCCCTGCCCTGACCAGGGTGGCTGTGCTCTGAGTGTCTCTGCAGAGGGGTTACTTCTTTGTGTAACTTCTAAGTCCCAATGGATATTATTATGGAAGAGATGGGGGTTTTTTTAAGTTGATAAGACATCTCAAATTAATTTAAGCACTTTCCTAAAAAGCACCTCCCCAAAACTTAATAAGCTTTACTTTTTGTCCTTGTAATTTAGAAGCTTGTAACTAAGATCTCTGCAGGATCTTAGAAGTAATTAAAGTACTAAGTTAAAAGAGTTCACCAATGATGTAACACTAATGAATGACAGAAAAGAGCAAAAAGGACAATGAGCTTTTGAATTTTTAGGGTAAAAGGGGATTTATCAGTAAATTTAAAGTAAACATACAGCAGCAGACTATGCTTGGCAGATCAAGACGTTTGGCATTACAGAGAAGAGAGATGTTTTATTTGATAACATTTTAAGTAAAATTCTCATCCCCCAAACGTAAGGGTATATATATGCAGCCAACTTTCCAATTAAAGCTTAAGTTCGAGGGAGCGGAGAGCTCGGGGCTGAGTGCATGCTTAGCAGGCAGGAGGTCCTGGGTTCAAGCCCCAGTGCTTCCATTTAAATAAATACACAAACAAACCTAGTTATCCCCCCAAAACAAACAAAAACAACTAAAGCTTAAGTTTGACGTGTACGTTGCTGTCCCTTCTGTACGCACGGAGGGGAGGGGCTCTGAGCCCCACTCACAGCCAATCCGTGAACAGCCTCCAATCTAAGACACATTCTTCACACCTTGCCAAGTCAGAACTGATGGTATAAAGGGCTGAAAAGCTTACATTTTTTAAAAGGCAGGCATTCTCCACATTTCACCACATGTTCCTAGAAACCACATCGTAAGGCGAATCATTTTTTCCCGTAGGAGCAATGTCGTAATTGGAGGTTATGTTTCTGACCACAGAGCTGGGGCCAGATAACACCATGATACAGCAACAATGGATCACATAAGCGAAGATACAATAATTCTGTGTCTTTACAGTAACAGTAAAAGCAGACGGCAATGACTATAAAACGAGTTTAAATACAGTCTATGTATTACTTATCCAAGGGAACACAAACTTCTATAGACTAAGAAATTTTTAGAAATTTGACAAGAAATGAACATGCCAACTAAATATCATAATACTTTCACTTATTTTTAAACCTAAAACGGTTTTACAGAGGAAGAGGAAGAAGGACGTCTTCCAGTTAAACCCTGTAAATTTTACCCTGTACACCCAACATGCTTTTTATGTAATTTTTCACAGAATCTTTCCATTACTTTGAAAAAATTTCCCTGCAGCTAACAGAGTCATTAAAAAAAAAAAAAAAAAAAAAAGTCATGCCATCAGCTTCAGAACTACTCCAAAATGCTAGAGCCAGGACATCACAGATTGCCCAATTAAGTGTTTGGGTGTGCACTGATCTCCATCATGACATGCAACATTTTATTCAAATGCCATTGACAAAACAAACCCGGCTTCAGAAAAAGGAATATTCAGTCGTTTCCCAGATAATTGATGGAACTGGCATAGAACCACATCCAGTCTGTCCTTGAACTGTTGGCTTTCCTGTCTTCTAGTTCAGACATCAGCTGGGAAGGTTAGCAGTAAAGAAAAGGACACTGTGAGGAGTGTTTGTTACACAGCACGCCGTGAACACCTGACAGTCAAATAACTCGTGCTATGGACTCTACTCCAGGATATATATTACCATGATCACAGGACCATTGCTTCTAGAACTAAAGAACAGTCAAATTATAAGGCTGCTTTGAGATCACTGGGACCAATTCCTTTGCTGTATCAATGAGGAAACCAAGGTGCAGAGAGGTACAATGACACACCAAGGTCATCAACAAACTGGGAGACAGAAGACTTAGGACGATACAGACGTGTACGTTCTTAGCCCAGGGCTGCTCCAACTTCGCCAGTGTTCTAACGCTATTGCCAACATCTCCCTGATGGTAGAAATTGGAGGAAAAGGTTTCTAATCTGTGCCGGGGGGGCTCTCTCTCTCTCTCTCTCTCTCACACACACACACACACACACACACGCAAACACATACACACATACATACACACACATGCAAGTATAATAAACTTTCAGTTCATAATATGAATTTAAAGTAAACATAATACTATTTCTTATTTGTCCCACATGGGACCAGCCAAGTAAAGTCTTTAATGTAATCTTTCCTAAAGGAGCACTATATTTCTGGTATAATGAACACAAAAATAAGAAGAAACCCAGCCTCTGGCCATTTTTATTCAGATCCTCTAAAAGTAAGTCAAACTGATAGACGCCCTTTGTCCAAGCTCTATCTTTTATTAGGAGTCAGTCGAATTCAAAGTCTTGTCGAAAAGACGCATTAAATATTAATCAAAGTCCAGAGAATTTCAAGCGTCTATTCCATTATCTTAAATGCAACTCCAGACAAACCACCAAAAACGAAGCTCTTTTCTTCCCCGAACCCTTCAACATAAATAAGCCTTTTAGTCTTTTCCCTTATGGTGTAACTCATTCCAAATGATGACACTATTTACAGTATCTGCTTTAAAAGGGCATAACTTCCATTCCTATTTCAATTAAAGCCACTGTTCAATTCTGCTTTCAAGAAACAATTAACAGAGGAAAAAACCACTTCCCTCGCTCCAGCCTTTCCAGGGCTGGGTGGTGAAGACCCTTTCTTACCACTAGTGGCAGTGAAGTAATTATTTAATGTTAAGGTTCACTTCCTCGGATGTAAATTTTGGTTTTAGTTGACACTAAAAAGAAACATCAATTTATTAGGAGATAAAACTTGTTCTCCAGTAATGGAGCAGCTGCATACATAAATTTATCACCATTTAATGTCCTCACACATAAAGCAATTAGACTTTTCTGACAAACAGACTTGCCACCTAAGTGACAGTAGGCATTATGGGGATGGTCTGGGAGACGGGAAACAGAATCCGAGGCTTCCATGGAAAACTCTCCGAGGAAACGTAAAATAAGAAGACTATGTGTTGGGCAAACACAAGGGAAGCTCTCTCCTCAGTGAGCTTGCAGGAAAGGAAATACTGCGAATTTTCTAGCCCTTGGTGAACCCTCCAGCACCCAGCCGGGGCTCTCCGGGCAGTGGACTGACTTCGGGATGCCTGGAACTGAGGCTGCCTGGATTCGGAGCTGAAGACATCACAGGCAGCCCTAGACGGGCATCACCTGACTTTCCTCATCAATACAGAGCAAGAGCAGCAGGTGAGCAGCTGCAATGATTTCCAATCACCGGCTGCCGGGGCCAACCTCCCCTTGCAGGAAACTAGAGCATCCGGAGTTTGCCTCTCCCCACAGGACCCCCTCGTTTTCAATACAAGGGAGAGAGAGATGTGGCAGAGGCAGCAGGAGCATGTGGTTCCTTCTGTGCACCCTCCGCCCCTCCCCCAACACCGCACCTGCTGGGTAGCCTCCGCCTCCAGGTGTTGGTTCTCACTGCTTTTGGTTGAGAATGTTTCCCCCAGTTAACAGAAGAAGGTAAGTTGAGACTTAAAACTGCTCTAATCTATTTCTGGAATTTTAATTCAGAGCGACAATGACCATTGTCGTTTACAAATCACCTATTAGGTTCCAGGTACCACCCAAATTGCTGAGAACATCAAGGTGTGAAAAATGGTTCCTGCACTCAACAGTCAAGGAACAAAATTACAGATGAGATCTTAAGTCAGAAAGTAGATGTAGCAGAAGACATAGATATTTCTCCAAAGAAGACATTCAGATGACCAACAAGCACAATATCACTAATTATCAGAGAAATGCTAATCAAAGCTACAACAAGGTACCACCTCACATCAGTCAGAATGGCCATCATTAAAAGGTCTACAAATAATAAACGCTGGAGAGGGTGTGGAGAAAAGGGACCCCTCCTTTCCACACTGTCGGTGGGAATGTAAATTGGTGCGGCCAGTATGGAGGTTCCTTAAAAAACTAAGAATAGAACTTTCATATGATCCAGCCATCCCATTACTGGGCATATATCCAGAGAAAACTCTAACTTGAAAAGATACATGCACCCCAATGTTCTTAACAGCACTATTTACAATAGCCAAGACATGGAAACAGCCTAAATGTCCATCAACAGATGACTGGATAAAGAAGTTGTGGTACACACACACACACACACACACACACACACAATGGAATACTACTCAGCCATAAAAGAATGAAATAATGCCATTTGCAGCAACATGGATGGACGTAGAGATCATACTAAGTGAAGTAAGTTAGAGAAAGACAATTACCGTATGATACCACTTATATGTAGAATCTAAAGAAAAATGATACAAATGAACTAATTTACAAACCACACATAGACTCACAAACATAGAAAACAAACTATGGTAACCAAAGGGGACAGGGGTGGAGAAGGATAAATCAGGAGTCTGGGATTAGCAGACACACACTACTGTACATAAAACAGATAAACAACATGGACCTGCTGGACAGCACAGGGAACTGTATTCCATATCTTGTAATAACCTATGATGCAAAAGAATCTGAAAAAGAATATGTGTATATATAAATATATATGTGTGCATGACTAAATCACTTTGCTATAAATACTTGAAACTAACAACACTGTAAATCAACTATACTTCAATAAAAATAAATTTTAAAAAAAAGTAAATGTATACTTTTTTGTGAAAATAACAGGAAGGAGTGACCAATTCTTCAGGAAAGGTAGAGAATTTTGGTCACGTCCGATTTTGCGGACTCTGTGGACTTGGGATGGGCTTGGAGCGAGGGAAGGATGTTGGCCAGCTGTGCGATCGGCCCACGTGGAGGCGAGGCAGGGCTGAGAAACAGCAGCTCAGGGCTCCCCGACTGGATGCTGATGATTCTCAGAAAGGCGGAGACACCCAGCCCAGCCCAACCCAACCCAACAGGATGGAGCAAGCACACACACCTTCTAAAACTCCACTAAAGTCACAACAGAGAAATGAAGTCTTATAACCACAAGGATAAAAAGAATGACAATGGAGGAGCCCAAAATAAATGAACGATCCGATTTTAGAAGCTGGAAAGCTCCGGGATGAGACTTAGCAGGTGGGAAGAGGCGGACGCCCAGCTTTCATCAGCGGAGACACCGAGGGGCTGCGGGGCCCCAGGAAGGCTCGGGACCTGAAGCCAGGAACCTCCGAAGATGGGGGGCCCTCCAGGGCAGAAGATGACCCTTTGGGCAGTTATCCTTTTGACAGTTTTCCCCTTCTCCACCCTCAAAAACCACAAGCCCTTTAAAGATGTCTCTGTGCATGTGTGTGTATATACATATATATGCATGTATTTATACTAATTTTTGGACTCCCATGGCAGCAGCAATGGGGCAGCAAAGAAACTCAGTGGGGTAGTGTGGCCTCAGGTGGACATACAGATCATCTGGGAACGGAGCATCTGTAGGGGGACAATCTGACCCCACCGTCTGCTCAGAGGTAGGAGGGAGGTGAGGCACCACCGCGCACAGCTCATGGCTCCACCCAAGCAGGGCAACGATGACCGCTGCCGAGCACAGGCCAAAGGGCCGTGGCTCACACCTCTGACCACGATGCCGCCTCCCTCCAGTGCTGCTGAGATGGTGCCTGAGCAGGGAGAGGGCAGGGCGGTGCAAGGCACGTGGCCGGAGGCAGGAGGTCGGTATCACACCGCCAGGTTCCACTTCCTGTTTTTATGGCACAGCCGCAAGTCCTCATGTTTTTATGGCACAGCCATAATTTCAAACACTCTCCGCCCACAGACGGCTCAGGGTCAAACGACATGCCCTGATTTCTAAGTTGGAGCTAGCCGGGACAGCCTAGGGGAAGGCCCCGAGCAGGCGCTCCCCCTGGAAAACGCAGGAGGGACCTGTAAGTCGTGGTCAAGATTCCGCAGGAGGAGGCCCTGCTTCTACCCTCACGAGCCCCAGGGCAGGGTGCCTGGACTGCCCAATTCCTCCTCAGAAGGAGCAGCCCCAGGAGCCCCGATGGCCAAGCTGGGCTGGGCTGCGGCCCCGCCCGGCTGCCACGTGGGTGCTCACGGTCCTCAGACCCACCCGCTGCGCTCCTCAGTTCCTTGTCTCTCTGGTTTTCTGATGCTTCTGCACCTTTAATCTTCTTACTATAAATACCTCCGCGAAGGAAAAAGGTGACAATGAGGGCTCCTCCTGCTCAATTTCCGCCTGTTAGCATCCTTTCAGTGGAAAAAAGGAGGGAAAAAAAAGCCAGCCCTTGAGTATGAATGCAACATGAAAAAAACTCCACAAAAACCCTGTGCTGAATCATGATTTCAGCTATGAAAAGACTCAAGCTGAATTTTAAAATCTCATTTTACAGCTACTTATTGACCAGCCTGGAGTAGCTGGGCGGGAGCCCGGGGAACTTCACGCTGGAACAGGCACCGTGGACGACAGAGATGCTCAGACCTGGCTGGGATGATGAGGGTGACGCCACGCAGAGCGCCTGTGTGGACCAGCCAAGGCCCCAAGGAGGAAGACACCTTTCTGCGGGCCAGGTCACACCCGCGCCCCAGCCCTCCACACCGGTGTCACACTACCTGTGCGCGTCCGCTGGCTGGACGGGCTCTTTCCGGAGTGAGGCAGCGAGCTTGTCGTGGGAGGGCCCTGTCACCTTCACCTTCATTCCCTTAGCGGTGACCCAGTATTAGGCAAGTGAGCGCTCCCTGAGCCTGTTGAATCGGTGAGAGCCTCTGGTCTAGGCTTTCCCAGGATGTGTTCCTCCTTTCTCCAAGAGTTCTGTGTCTGCACCTCTGAACACAGAACATCACGAGGACACACACAGTACTTCCCGCCATGAAGCCGACCAGAGAGGCTCCCCTCTACTCAAATCTGCAAATTGCACAGTAAAACTCTTTCTATCCTGTATTTCCAAGACTTCCAAACTGGTGACTCATGTGAAAAGATTTGAGACCATCATGTGCTTCCTGCACAGGGCCCCCCACTCCAACCACACACCCAAAATGGATCACTTATCTTTCATGGTTCTGATACCCAGAAAAGGATGACCTAAAACATGACAAAGCACGTCTAACACCATCACAGAAATGGGCATCAGAAAATGAAAAAAAGAATTCTCTTTATTGTGTTAGCTACGATTCTAACCCAGAATTATTCAGATTCTGACCAAAACCCACAATAAAAAGTACACTCTACACAGTGACTAGTACAATAAATGTACATAAATATATAACTGAGATAGAGATTATGAAATAAAACCATTTCTCCTTCTAATACATTCTAATATTTCCTATTCTTGTCTATCTCTTTCTCTGTAAAAGTTGCCAGTGCCAGCCTACTAAGATGATCTCACAGCCTGACAATGGGAGGTGACCCATGTTCTGAAACCTAAAAGCTGTCCATTTCTCATTTCATCTCAGGAGAGAAGCTTTGATATGATTCAAAGGCCATAGAGAGTCTTTAAGACCCAACAGGTAGGAAAGAGCTTTCACGGAAAAAGAACCTAGAATCTTCTGGAACACTCTCTCACATTTCTCCTCCCTTTGGCATCTGCACTCCGGCGGTTCTCAGGTAACTTCTGTGTGTCTGATTCTCTCTTCTCTTCCATTGCATGTTGCCCATTGGTTAAGACTAGCAGGAGGTAGGTGAGCCCAGAAGAAACAGAGGAGCAGCCATGCCAGGCCTGACTCTGGGCAGCCCAGGCTACTTTTGGAAAGGCCAGAGGGAGCCTGTCCTGTGTGCCGCAGCGCAGGGGCCAGATCCTCCTCAGTGACAGAGTGTGCACATGTCCCTCTACAACGCCGCCCAGCAGAACTCCGCCGTGACGGAAGGGCTGAACATCCACACAGTGTGGTCACCACTAGCCGCGTGGGTCTACTGAACCCTTGACGCGTGGCTAAATCAGTGGAGGAATTGAGTTTTTAACTTCATTTAATTTTAATTATTTGGCAATTTAAGAAGTAAATGTGGCTGGTGCCTTCCATTTGGACAGCGCAACTCTTGGACCTATTCAAGGTGGGTCAAGAGGTGAGGTGAGAAGGCTCAGGGGTGGGTAAGAATTTGGAGATCCTGACCCCAGCCGTACCGTTCCATCAGATATTTCCAAGATTGAGGATGAACTGTGGTGTGTGCGTTCTCTAGTCGAAAGAGAAACAGAGGTCACAGAACCAAAGGACCACAGAGTTTCAAAGGTGGGAATTTGTCATCAGTAACAAGCAGTTCCTCCCAACCTCACCTGTGGTGAAGGGTGTTCGCACAAACAGTGGCATGTGCTTCTGGAGACAGAGGAGCCAAGCATCTAGTTCGCTGTAAGCTTCTGGAAGGACCTAAGTCTAGATTCTGTTGTCACTTAGCGGCTATAAGACCCTGAGCAAGTTCCAAACGTTCTTTTTAGTCCCTATGCTGAGGGGCTGCTCTGAGTAGGAGAGAGCTGCTGTGGTGTGAGGCGGGTGTGTGCGGTAGTTAGTCACAAAACTCCACAGTGTGTGCACAGAGGCAGGTGTGTAAAGACTTTTAGTCAAGTTCAGGATAACTACCGAATAAATCACAGGTAGAAAGAAGGCTGACTGTATTTATTCCACATCTGTGTAACACCTGGAAAAAAGGCAGGTAAGCTGAAAGTTGCAGGACAGAGGATAATCCAAATAGGAATTCCCCAATTTACAACCTACACAGTTATCCAGTCCCCAAACCTAGAACACAGATGGCCCAAGTCAATTCTCCATGCTACCTTTTCCATTTGCATATCCACAGTAAAACAGCTGACACAGACATACGTATACACACATACACACAGAGCTATGGGAGCTGTGGAGCTTCGTCCACACACAAGACCCTCCCCAGGCACCCAGCCCTCACTGTTGTAGAAAGTGAGGCTGAGGGCGCACACTTAACAGATGAAGTGGTGAGGAGAGAACTGGAAAAGTCAAGTAACCGCCCAAGGGCAACAGCTGGCTGCTAGCGGAACAGGGATTAAAACGTGGCACGCACACTTCTAACCACTACCCCACGGGCTTTACACGAGGAGTGGCTTTTATATGGAGTGCAGTTGTCCTAACCTATTCACCCAGGAACTTGTGTTTAAAATAAGATAAACAGACTCACAGACATGGAAAACAAACTCTTGGTTACCAGTGGGGAAAGTGGGTGGAGGAGGGATAAACTGGGAGCTCGGAATTTGCAGACACATGTTACTATATATAAAAGAGATAAACAACAAGGTCCTACTGTAGAGCACAGGGAACTACATTCAGTGCCTTGTTACAGCCTATGATGGGAAAGTATATATACATGTATAACTGAATCACTATGCTGTACACCAGAAATCAACACAACACTCTAAACCAACTATACTTCAATAAAAAAATAAAAATTTTAAGATAGTATCTTAACGCATCAAGGGCATGATGGCAGAAGCGAGAAATGTTGACTACAGAAGTTTTATAGAAACATACTTTAACTATGTGAAGTACTTAATATAGGAGCAATCCACTCTTTATTATCTTAGCAACCCAATGAAATGATTAATGCAAATAGATGACCTAGCTCCATTAAGTAAGGTTCAATTATCATTTGAATAACTGCTGAGGAAGTTAGGGGATCATCCGATTTACTTTAAAAGAATTCCCAGATAACATTGGGAACACTGTTAGTTCTTAAAAGGAATAAGCTTTGTTTATTGGAAAGATTCACCACATTAAGCACATGACATAGTATATGCTGAACTAACAACTCATCAAAAACCAAAACCGATTGAGCTCAGTGTCCCCCAACTGCTTATATTCAAAAAAGAGTCTATGACAAATTTTATTTACAACCCAGAAATAGACTCAAGGACACAGAACACAAATTGTGGTTACTGGGGGAAAGGGTGGCGGGCAGGGATAAATTAGGAGTTTGGGATCAGCAGACACACACTATTATACATAAAAGAGATAAACAACAAGGACCTACTGTAGAGCACAGGGAACTCTATTCGGTTTCTGGTAATGAGCTGTAATGGAAACGGATCTGAAAATACATTTTGTGTGTACGTATACACATAACTGAATCGCTTTGCTGTACACATGCAACTACACTTCAATAAAAAGTTAGAGTTGAGAAAAGAAGAGTCTGCGGCTTGGTGCAAACAGCTCACCAGCACCACAGTCATCGAGAAGCTGCAGATTCAACACTGCTTTGGGGACATTAAAAAAAAAAAGCGCTAAAATAACGGGCAATTGAGGCTCTGAAATTAGATCTAACAAGGCGAGGAGCTGCTGTGTAAGTCACACTGCATTTTGCGGGCTGTGTTCTCACACTGAACAAGACGCAGAGATTGCCTTTAAAAGGTATCATCTTCTGTCACTGTTTTTTGGTGTTCGATGCAATTCCTGTCCAACAGAGCAAGAAAGCAAGAGGATAACAGAGTGGGCCCCAGACGTCCTGCCGACGTGGAAAGTGCCCGCTCCGTGTGGAGCTGCTGACCAGCGGGACGGAAGGGCCGAGGAGCCGCTAGCCCACTGCAGCGCCTGTCGGAACAGGAGCGACCCCGCCTCTGGGGCCGAGTGAGGGAGCACACGGAGAAGGAAGACTTAACCACCACATGGGGTTCGTGTTTAGGCCTGAATCGGGAGAAGCATTATGAAAAAGAGAACTGAGTTAGCGTGACCTGGGCGAGCACTCAACTGAAATTCAGTGCCAGGAGGGTAAGGGATGGATTCATTCCAACTTCTCTATGGTGGGTGGTGAGGGAACGGCACCGTGTCACACCCGTGGGGAATGAAAAGATGAGTAAGACATGGTCACCAGAGGAAGAGAAGCAGGCGATGACACTCACGTGCTGGTACCCACACGAGTCCTCGCATGCCCCCAACAGAGCCTACGAGCCACGAGCCGGGCACAGAGAGGTGACTGGAGCAGGCGTTTCTTGTCCTGTAGAGCAACTGTACAATACATTTTAGCTGGCACTGTGTTACGGGCCAGGAAGGAGAAAAACAGGGTGTACCCGGATTGAGGCAACACTCACCCGAATTCTGACTTCATGAAATAGGTTGAAATGATTAGTGAAAAACTCCACTGAACGTTGACCTGATAGGCTGGAAGGGCCCACTGCAACAGAAGTGCCCTCAGATGGGCTCTGAAAGTGACCAGCCTGGCCACACCCTTCAGACGGGACTGTGAGAACTCAGACACCCCCCCTCAACCCCGGGGTGAGCTGCTTGGAGAGGCCACCGCCACGCGGGGATCTGAGTGAGACCCCATCACTTCCAGAGCTGGAAACGCATCCCAAACCGGCAGGCTGAGTTCTAAGGGAAAGCCAGGCATTTAAAGCTAAGAACCATCTAAGACTCCACCTGAGCAGAACCAAACCCGGATTCTTCCTGATGCCCAAGAAAGGCAGCTTTTCACGGCACTGTGGATTCATGCAAATGCTTCTGTGATGATCAGGTAATCAAATCGAAAATCTTGTTTTTTGACTTCAGAGACAAGTGAGCTGTCACCCACCAGACTGCAGATGGCAGGGGTTTAAGGCCAGCGCCCAGGCTGGGACTCAGAGCAGCCACACCCCGGAAGGGCTGAGCCCTCATCCTGGAGGATGCTGCATCTGGGGGAGAGGCACAGGGTTCTGGACACTCCATGGGCTGGGATGGGAAGTCCCACAAAGAGCAGGATAGAACAGGCCAAAAGAGAAGGAGACTTTGAGAAGATCAGGAAAGGGCATGCAATAAAAAGATAACACAGGCACGATGATGTGGTTGAATCCAAAAAAAAAAAAAAAAAAAAAGGAGTGTTATTTACTTTATGTACAGTAGTATCTGCAACTCTCCAACTCCCAATTTATCCCTTCTCACCCCTTCTTCCCCTGGTAACCTTAAGTTTGAGAACAGTTCAATAAAAAAAAAAAAAAAGAAGAAAAACAAAGAAATGTTAGTGAAAAAGGCTGAGACCCATGGTGCCCAGCTGAAGAAGAGAGAGGAGCGGGGAAGACACAGGAGACAACACTGGGGGCTGAGAGCCACGAGCAAACTTTTTCTCACAGACTAAACATTTTCAGCCAAACAGTCCATTTCAACTACTCAGCCCTGCCTTTGTGGGGGATCAAGTACTGCAGACAACGTCCCCCAAGATGGGACACCCGGTCTGTGGGTCAGGCTTGGCAGACCCTGCGTTAGAGGTTTTCAGAGAGATCAGATCTGCTCAGGCACTGGTGGGGGGTGGGGTGGGGTGGGGTGGGGGCCCCTGGACGGCGGAGTCAGAATCAGGAATGCTCTGGGCAGAATCTGGACGGGAGGGTCCAGTGGGTGACGCCAACACTCTGCAGTAAGGGCTCCTTTTGTTCATACCACAGGGTTCCCCAAACAATAAATACCTGAAAGAAAGAGGTAACCGAGAGCAGAGTAATTATCTGGATTATTATTCCATTTGTTACTCTGCACAGTTATTATCTTCCTCATATATACAGAATAAACAAACGGAGACTGAAAGGGTTTCAGCAGATACTGCACACCTCAGCCGGCCTGCGGAACGCCCTGGACGGCCCCCGCCACCACTGCAGGCTCTCCCTAAAGCAGGGAAGTAGGGGGCTTGCGGAAGGCTCCGTATGCAAAACAAAGAACCACCAAACAATGAAGAAAAGGCTCGCTCTGCCTTTGACGGGCTTGTCAGAGAGCAGTGGGAAGGTTTCCGTTTATGTCAAACAGGCAGCTTTTTCCACGGAGCTGTTAACATCACTGAACACGTCGGAACAGATCACAGTTGACTTCTGTCTGTGAGTTCCAGGAATTAACCCCAAAGGGGTACTTCCAAGTCATTCAGTGCCATAAGGATACGCTGACAGCACACAGACGCCGCGGTCTATCTGGATGTCCTAGGAAGGAGGACTCCAAAGCTTTCCACGAGCAAAGCTCTACCCACCAGGACGCGGGTGCATGTGAGACAGGGCTCCCCGGTCTGAGGCAGACGGAACTGGAGGCCGAAATTTTTTTTTTAAACTTTGAGAAACATTAAAGCAAATTCCAGCCACAAGCTTTACAGACATTTTACAGCCACTGCTGAAGATAACCTGTAGTTTCACTGAGTGCAAACAGCCTAAAACGACTTACACAGAAAGAATGGTGCTTTTTCAAAATTCACAAAGTACTGTTTCTACGTTCTCTCCTCGTTGGATGGACACACACACACACACACATTTTTATAGTCCTTTGTTTGGGTTAAAAAAAAACAGGGGGCACTTAGTAGGATTTCTGAAACAAATGGACTGAATACATCCATAGAAGTTACCAAGTCACCAAATGTAAAGTTTCCAAGAGATCACCCGGCCTTGACCCTTGACCTTAGCCAATTGAATATGTTACTTAAAACAGGTGAGAGTCTTTTTCTCCCATTAAAGATTCTATAGCCCCCATCAGAATCCCATTCTAACATTTCACCAAGTTCTTTCTAAGATACAGACCGAAAAAACAAAAAAAAAACCTCCTTTAATTTAAACTCATTTCATCCTTATTTTGGCCTCTAGAAGAGTAGGAAAAAAATTGGTCAGACTCAGCCTCGTAAAACCCTTTGTGGTTCTGAGAATAAGAACGGGACCTCCATCCAGCTTTCTCTGTACAGGCTGAGAGAATCTCCGTTCTCTAACTGAATGAAGCCCCCTCCACCCCTCCAGGCCTGCAGCTGAAGCCAGCCAGCCCCTCCACTCCCCTTTCCATAAGTGGACATCACCCTGCACGGTGGCCTTCCGTCACCTCCAGCACACCAGAACATTCTTATCTTAAAGTCAGGAAAATGAGATGCTTGAAAAGCCAGACTGTGTTTTACTGAAACAGCACCGAGTACCCAGCATTCAGTGAGGCGCTGTATGCGGGCAAACGTCATCGTGGCTCAAGAGCGAAAACCGTGCTTTTTCACGAGGATAACTCCACCCTTCCCGTCTCGGTCCCATGCCCTCCGCCACCCTCCTGCGGGCACGCCGCCCCCTCTGCCCCTGTTCGCTCGGGGGAGTCCCTGGGGCGTCCGCACCTGCGTTGTTTTCCTCTCACATCATGAGTGCCTCCTGGTTGATTTATCTCAGCTTAATAAGCTCTCCTTGACCTTCCTGTTCAGCTGAGTTACAGATACCAAGTTCCGCCTCCGCCCAAGCCGTGCGAGAGCCACGCGGTCCCACTTCCCCACAGCAGCTTCGTAAATGTTGCTCACTAGCAATTATTCATCCAGACCTCACCTCCCCAAGGTCTGCTGATGACAGAGGATCCTTAGCCCCAAATGATACTGAGCACCTTGGGGTCCCTGAGAACGTCCACCATCACTGCTGGCCTCGGCCACACGTTGGGGTGTGGTGAGCTGAAGCACCAGGCTGCACGTGGTGCCTTGCACAGTTAGGCTCCCAGGAAAGCCATTCCACACTTAGGAAGAGCACGGAGTGGTTTGTGGTTTCATGAAAAGGTGCTCCATGAGTGACAAAGCTTCTTCATTCTCTGAAGATGTGTTTTTTAAAATACTCTCAAGTCATGAAATTACTCTTACAGTTAGTAGCAGAAAATGGGGGGAAAAAAGCCAAATTCAGGCCAATGGAAAAAAGAACATCTTCAGAAATGAAAAAATCAGCAAGCACATCGAAAGCGTAACCAAGGGAACGAGAAACACGTCTTCCCGAAGGGCAGTCGATCTGGGGTACATTCTAAATGTGCTCTTCCGCCGTCACACAGAGCAGCTTGTCTCTGCGTGGACACACCTCTCCCTCAGCAATGGCAGGTAGCTGTATAAGACTAAGGGATTTCTAATTTGTTTTCTAATTTAATTAGTTTAATAGCCACGTATTTGTGTCCTTTGGTCCAACAACAGACTCTTGGTACTAACTGAAATGTCCCCTGACCCTGTGTCCTGAAATCATGTACCACCATCAACAGAAGGGACTGCCCTTTGGCCTTCGCTCCTCCCCGGGGCGCAAGAGGATTATGTTGAACATGGACCTTCTGGGGCAAAGGTCACGTCACTGGTAATGGCTTGATGTTCGGTTTTCCTTCCCTTCCTTTCTCCTTAATGAAAAAGCTGAATGTTTGACAGGCTGTAACATGTGAGCTTTCTTCATTTTATAGCTTTGGTATCGGCTGCCGAAATAGCGTTCCGAGATCTGTAGCTTAAATATTTTATGAAAAATGCCTCCTCCAATAGAAATGTTAATAATTTAATGCACCACAGACGACACTCTGTTTCAGGAATGGTTATTTAGTGGCACCTTTGTATGCGGTCTGAAAGCACAGTACATCAGCCCTTGATGCACACTTTTCTTTACAATGGTGGCGTTTCCCTGCGAAGTTAGGTTAGTATAAAAGATGTATTAGTAAGTTCCTATTTTTTTTTCTTTCATCCAGAGGCCTGAGGGCATGTTTTTGGGCTCTGCCAACGCAAGTTGCCAAAGCTTGGTTCTGATGTTAAATATTCAAGCCCGCACATTGCTGCGTGGTTCCACCCCGCCAAACCCTTTCTGAGACATCGGGGGACATCTCTGGGACAGGCCCATGGCTTGTAAGCCATCTTGAGG
Source organism: Camelus bactrianus (assembly GCF_048773025.1). Taxonomy (NCBI): domain Eukaryota; kingdom Metazoa; phylum Chordata; class Mammalia; order Artiodactyla; family Camelidae; genus Camelus; species Camelus bactrianus. The sequence goes on from NC_133573.1 coordinate 10,489,976, forward strand.
CGACGTGCGTGGCTCCGATCGTCCTGAAGGGCCCCGCGCAGGGCGCTGGCCCCGAGGCGGCTGCTGAAATAGCATCGATGGTCCACACCCGTGTCCTGGCGTCGTTCTGCCAGTCGGGCGCCTAAGACGCGGCGGTCGGTAACGTATTTCAAATGTGGTTTGCTTTTGTCATTTCAACACCCCAACTCCCACTTCTGCGTTTTCCTTCATCCAAGGACTTCTACCAGTTTGAGGCATTCACGACACCCACACAGAAAACTCTCTCAGCGATTCCTGGTGGTGCTGGCACCCTAATCGCAACACCGACAAAGCCACGTTCCTCTACTAGGTGGCCCCATGGAAATGCACTTAACGGATCACGGCTTAACGCTGCCTGCATTGAATGTCTGCTGCCTCGCTGACGGAGAATTCTGAAAAGCACACCGCGGAGCCTTCTCTGCTCCACGGGCTGCTTTTTCGCACTGAATTTGGGGGCTGAACTCCACTGAGGAAAAAGCCTCTTCCATACCCAGACTTGCCCCTATGTGTAGGAGTTCAGTTCACCAGCTACGTTTCAGAATTAATCTCAGACCAACTGGGGCGAGGCGGTCACAGAAAGGAACAGCTGCTGAAAATTCAGTTTCTATGTACTCTGCGTTGCAGGAGACACACAGACGAGTCGTGCATCTTTGCTTTCCAGAGGCTCACCATTGCAGGGGAGGGCAGCGCAGGGCAGGGCATGGGTGGACGCTTGGCTTCCCTTGATGGTGGCAAAAGGAGACAGGAGAGAGCCTGGGAGGAGACCTGCAGGAGACGCCAAGGGAAGCTGGATAGCCTGGTGATAAACTTGGAGTTAAAAGTTCAAGTTTTGTTTTGACCTGAAGAACCGAAGTGTGCTGACCTAACGGCGACCATGTGGCACTTACGCCCAAGGACAGAGCCAAGCTCCTCGGCTGCCTCTGCCCGAAGCCTCCGCCAGCCTCAGCGGTCAGGGAGAGTCACTGCATCCTCCACACGGCCTCGACTGAACCCTGGGGGGCAGCTGCGAGGCGGCCAGCCCAGAGGAGCCCCGACCAGACGCAGCGAAGTGAGGTTCACCTTCTGTGCGACACGAACCAGCAACACTGCGTTTGTTCGCAGCATCCTTACAAACGCATCCCATGCACTCATTTTAAGTCCAGCACTGTTAGGCGACGTTTAGCTTTTAAGAACTGGTTTACCCTCTTTCACTGCTGGTGGGAATGTAGTTTGGTGCAGCCAGTATGGAAAACAGTATCGAGATTCCTTAAAAAACCAAAAACAGACTTCCCGTATGATCCAGCAGTCCCACTCCTGGGCATATATCCAAAGGGAACTCAAATTTGAAAGGATACACGCACCCTGATGTTCACAGCAGCACTGTTTACAACAGCTAAGACGTGGAAACAACCTAAATGTCCATCCACCCCTGACTGGATAAAGAAGATGTGGTATATTTATACAATGGACTACTACTCAGCCATAAAAGCAAATGAAATAATGCCATCTGCAGCAACATGGATGGACTCAGAGACTGTCATACTAAGTGAAGTAAGCCAGAAAGAGAAAGAAAAATACCATATGATATCACTTATACGTGGAATCTTAAAAAAAAAAAAAAAAACCACACAAAACACAAACAAACTTATTTGCAAAACAGAAACAGACTCACAGACACAGAAGACAAACTTATGGTTACCTGGGGTCGGGGGGAATGGGTGGTAGAGGGTTAAATTGGGAGTCTGTGATTAGCAGACATGCATTACTGTATATAAAACAGATAAACAACAAGGTCCTGTACAGCACAGGAAACTATATTCAATATCTTACAATAAATAGCCTATAATGAAAAATAATGTGAAAAAGAGTATATATGAGTGTGTGTGTGCATATATATATATATATATACACATATATATGTATATATATCTAATTGAATCACATGCTGTACACCAGAAACTAACACCACATTGTAAATTGACTATACTTCAATTAAAAAAAAATTTAAGAGCTGGTTTAAAATACTATATTTTTAAATTGAAGTACAGTCAGTTACAACATGTCAATTTCTGGTGTGCAGCACAATGTCCCAGTCGTGCATATACAGACATATATTTGTTTTCATATTCTTTTTCATTAAAGATTATTACAAGATACTGAATGTAGGTCCCTGTGCTGTAGAGAAGAAACTTGTTTTTTAGTCTATTTTTATATATAGTGGTTAACATTTGCAAATCTCAAACTCCCAAATTTATCCCTTCCTGCCCACTTCCCCTCTGGTAGCCATAAGATAGTTTACAAGATACGATGTATGTCACAGTTTCGTCGATTCAGCAGCTCGGATGCTTACTTGACGCAGGTGCTTACCTGGTGCAGGTAGTAAGGCACAGAGCTCCCCAGAGTCAGCACCTCGGGGGAGACAGCACAGGGACAGCTAATTACACATCAGAGTGACAGACGTTGGGATGTGGCAGCCCAGAATGGGTGGGGAGCACAGATGGTGGACACTGACCCTGGACAGAGGTCACAGGGACGGCTCACAGACGGACCCAGGGGAATCCTGGGGGGCAGAGTCAGGCAGCTGATGACACAGGAGAAAAGGTCTCTTTGCAGATAAAGGGTAGGGCATGTCTGAAGGCATCATGTCCCGCCACCAAAGACAATCATGCAGAAGCCTGCAGAGGGGACATCGGGCAGCCCGCACCCCACAACCTCAGTAGCTTCTATCTGCCTTCAGAGCCAAGGAGCTATTTCAAATATTTAAGTGAGACCTCCAGCCTGGATCAGAGCGTCTGTCATATGAATATGTGTCTGCTGGCTCCCTAGAACAATGTGATAGATGTGGAACTAAAACACACTCAGGTTTATCACTGGCTACTAAGAACTGTAACCCAGCCCAGCCCTCTTATGAAAACAAACTCCCTAAATGCAGGGGGAGGTGTCTAAACAGAAAACACGATTCACTGCTCCTCACTCCCCCCGCCATGAACACGCAATCTCTCTTCCTGACGTACACCCTCACACGTAGACACACGTGTTTCTACATACTATCCATCCATCAGGAGAAAAAAGGGGTCACAATGACTACAGGAATCGGCAAGCTAGAACTCAAGCTTTACCAAGAAGTAAAAAGAAGCTTAAGAAGTTTTTAGAATTTTCTGGCTATACATCAGTTCAGACCACAACACTCAGCAAAGAGACGACCAAGGATGCTTTTTTGGGTCATCACCCAGTGGGGCTGCCCCAGCAGCAAGCTGTCCACTTTGTCAGCACGGCTAAGGGGTCGCTAACAGGAAATACAGACCAGGTCTCTGCCAGGGGTCAAAACACAGAAATCTGGGGTGGGGAGGGCAGGGCTCAGGGGGAGAGCCCTGTTCAGCACGCACGAGGCCCTGGGTTCAATCCCCAGTCCCTCCACTAAAAAGAAAACACGACACAGAAATCTCACAAAGTGATACGGACTCAATCTCTAGAAAGGGAGAGAGATGTTCATGGATGGTCAGTGACAGTGTGGATTTTGGCTGCACTGCCTGACCTGCTCACATCCCCTTTCTTTTCAGCATGAGTTTGTACGGTCAATTCCCCCAGCCACCCTGACCACCACACCTCCCCTCACTAACCGCCAGAGATGCGTAAAACAGAAGCCGTCCACACACACAGCTGCACAGACCAGCCTCCCGGAGCCCGGACCCAAAGCCCAACTCCTCTGGGGTCTTTCCAGTGACTTTTCCCCATCTCTCTGCCCTTATGAAGGATTTACCAAAAGCTGGAGATTTTTTTGGACAGGCAATTGCTGTTGTAACACAACCTTCTCAAGGGTTAAGTGTAAATGAATCAGGAACATGTGGCTTACATTTCCCCCCCAAATTGAATTCAGATGGACTCAGATATAAAAGGGGAAACCGTGCTTTCCAAAGGATGGTTTGAGTTTTTGAAAAACTCCAAGAGCTGGGAAAATAGTTTAGGTATTCACTTAACTTTTAACTACGGCCAGAAATCAGTCATCCATAAGACTACAAACCTTCGCTCTAGTCCATGCTGCATCATGCTCGGGGAAAATTACTTATGCAGTGATTATATGTATACACAGAAGCACCCGCCTTCACAGTTCTGTAAGGATCTCGCACGGAACCAGGTGAGAACGGAACATGAGAGGCTTAGTGTGAAAAACTCAAAAAAGAGCTTCCTACCGCTGTGTATGCATGGGTGTTACCTGGAAGTCTTGTGAAAATTCAGACTCTGATCCAGCAGGTCTCAGTTGGGGCCTGGGAGTCTGCATTTATAACCAGGTCCCGGGTGGCACTCATGCCACTGGTCCACAGACCCAACCTGAGCAGCAAGGACGTCATCCCCCAGGCCGCGCCTGCCACACGAGTCGTTTAATCTCGTGTGTACAGGTCTCTGGGCTTCCTGAGAGCCCTGCCTGTTTGGTGATTGATTGATAAATAAATTCCAAGCAAGATCATGTAAATGGGAATTAAAATTCCCTGCTGAAAAGGTACAGATAATTGCTCTGAAATTTACATGACAATAGGCACTGATTAGAAGTAACAAGTAATGTATTCATTACTGCCCACGAACAATGAGAAAACAAATAGGAAACGGTAAATATTCATCATCACCAGCTCTGCGGCTGCTTCACATCCTGATCCGACGGGGAATTCATTCAGAAAACCCGCCAAATCACTTTGGACATCAGAGAGATGTGAATTTGAGCACCTTCTGTCTGCCGCGTGACTCTGGTGAGTCAGCCGCGTCTGGCCTCTGTGCACGCCCATTCTGCACACCTGGAGGTCTCGTTTTCACACTAGATGTCAAGTTCTGGCAGGGTGTGGGCTGTCTTCTTCCTTCTGGAACTCCCCACAGCCCTCGGCGTGCTTTCTTAGCTGACCAGGAAACACACTGCACACTCGTGACCATGCAAGGTCCCGGCAAAGCTCAGCTGATAATTTTCAAGGCTGTACCAACAGCCATGCCCGCCCAACCCGTCCGCGAGGTCAGAAGTCACACTGTTCAGGACATAAGGAGCCGGTTCTCTTTGTCACCTGGAGGGCGAGACTGAGGGCAGGGGCTGGGGTTGGAGCTGGGAAGGGAACATGCATGTTCTGAGAAAACATTCACGACCTACCCACAAGCCTGGATGGAAAATGTGCAACTTCTTCCCTCCCCCAGGCGCTGGATGGGCCTATCTTTCATGCATGCAGTTTTGCAGGGAACTTGTTAAGATAACGAATGCTACCTTTATCCCTGGAGGTGAACTAAAGTTGAACACAGCTGGCTTTTGCGTGCACCCCACGCCCCAACACGGTGGCGATTTTAGGAAAAGCACTTAGCAACAACCCCTCCAACTTCCAGACCATCATATCTCACTGCATCTCCAAGGGCAAGGTCATCCCAGATGCTGGAAAATCCACTCACCCACCCTGACACTGAAGGAGCCACCTGGTCACCGCCTTTCATTTTCCACATGAGAGCACCTGGGCTCCAACCCAGAAGGTCCTCTTCTCAGCCCAAGTCATGAAGGGCACCAGGCTGGTGCGGTCCCGTCAGCCAGAGAGCGGCCAGTCTGCCGGTCCCCTCGGGCAGGGCCAGGCGGCCTCTCCTCCCACCAGGACGTTGCGCGGCTGGCCGTGGAAGCCACAGCACATGTGCTGGCCGGATGGCTGTCCAAGCGGGTGTCACAGACTATAACCATGCTCTCCTTCTAGGAGAAGGTGCCCTAGCCCACCTATGGCTGCAGAGAGTAAACTCAAGAGCTATCTGTTGGAGTCGCACTGCTCAGAATGGACGTTTTGAAGATACAACCGTCATAAATTCAAGTATTCACTGAACAGCAGCTCCGTGCACACAGCACTGTGCTAGGCTGAGTATGGGAACTGGGCTGATTTTTTTTCTTTCTTAACCACAGACGTTTGCAAATGAGATGGGACGACAAGACACACAGGTGTAAGCAGTTAAGCAGCCTTACAGAGCCAAGGACGCTGATGCAAGAGATGCTATGAAATGGTATTAATTACAAGAAATAGGGTCTCAAAGGTCAGGAAAAATGTGGAAAACGAGGGGAGGGGAAGAGCGTTCCAGGCTGAGGGTGTGTAGTCACGAAGCCCTGACGCTCAGGGCACAGGGGGCCCACCTGCCTGGCGGGTGCAGAAGGGACACGTGGGCAGGAATTTAGGACGTGGGGAAAGTAAGAAAGCATCAAATCAGAGAGTCTGGATGCTGGCCAGAGAGGATGTTCTCCCAGCAAACGTTTCTCAGCATCCTAGGACTTCACAGAGTTGACTCAGTGTTTGTAGTGACTGATGTTAAGAAGAAACAAATGTAACACATTTGACCTTAACACTAAATTTTTACTAATAAAATATGACTCTTTTGATTCGCTTTATACACTAAGTTTCTATATATAGTTTCATTGAGGAAAAAATGATAAAGGATAGCTACTTACTGGGGGAGGTGTCACAGGAAGGAACAGCGTGAGTTGATTTCAAGTGTTTTCTTTTGTTTATCCTACAAATTCCCTTCAAAATTAGTTTAAAATGCGCTGTATTCTTAAGAGACACAAATGCTTCACTTGACCCCTGGAGCTCTGGGTATCTATGACGCTGATGTTATTCCACCATCATCATTATTAATGATATCAACCTGGCGGCGCCGCACAATGTGATGAGAACTAATTAAGTCGGAATGTGTCCCATTAACTGCACGTGGTCAAAACGAACTGCCTGCTTCCCCAGATCCTTCTATACACAAAATCCACATCAACTTCGCGGCAAGCTGGGCGCCCGCAGGGCTGAGGGACGATGGGGCTTTGTTCTTGATGACTCTAAAGAAAGATGCGAATCTCAGGCTCGCTGCTCATTCAGAAAACCGCCTGGCTGACGTGGGGGAGAGCCCCGTTCACACTTTCTGCTGGTGTGTGCGCATGCGTGCTCGTGTCTGCACCAGAAGAAACCATGCCAGCCATCAAGGAATTTAAAAATAAACTTGAATATACTTCCATGTGCCAGGGCAGGGGCCCCAGGGACTTGATCATAAACTTGCTCGTTTCAACCGTCTAGATGAATTTCTGATTCAAAAAGCTTTCTAAGCAATTTCATCATCACCGCCACAAAGACTGAAATATATTTCCATTCGGAGGAAAATACTCCTCAGGCAAGCAATGGGATCTCACGTGCAGACATTCAAGTATCAGACAATTTATAATAAACAAATGTGCTGGATTTTAAAAAGCCTAATAAGCTACCAGTTCCCCTTGTATTAGAAGGTGATGCAGAGTGAATAATATTGGGCATGTGACAGAGGGAATTTAAAACAAGCAACTTTATGGGATGAGTGAGAATTTTAAAGTAAAACTATATTAACAATGTCAGCGTTAAACCCCCATGTGTCAGTTCACTTAAATCCCCTTACATTGCTGAACAGAAAACAGGTGTTTAAGTTCTCGTGCTGGAGCCCACAGACGCACACTGCTCTCTTCCTCTCATTGTTTATTAAGTTAATTTTCAAACAGTGACTTCAATCCCTGAGCATCCTCCATCCGCTGATTGAACACAAACCACAAAGAGATAAAGAGAAGGTAATTCAAATAGTCAACAAACACGTTTCTCTGAAAGTATTTCCTATTTGGGGACTAACAGGCATCTATTTGACATGATTTTAAATTAAGAGGTTATGATAAAACAGGAGGCGGTGGCCACGCTCCTAAAACAACTCGGACTCCTGGGGCTTGTCCGCCTGCGGACTGCTGGAGCTGCCACCGCCCGTCCTTGCTTTATTAGATGCAAGAACATAAAAAGAGAGTTGAATCCATTTAATTTTAATTCCAATTTAAAAAAAAGTGGCCAGCAATTGAATGACAGCCACAGACTTTAAAGTCATGGGGATGCAAGTGTAAGGATTTTAAGTATCACGAATAGGAAGTGTTATTAAGAAAAATTTTCATGAGCTGGAATTAAATGGGAGGAGGGCCACCGAGCACTGGAGATTCAATCTGTAAAAGTGCTCGTTAGAAGAAAATCCACTTGTTTATGGAGAGACAAAGACCGCCTCAATTAGCTGATGGTGGAAGTAGATAATTTGTCTATTGTTTCCACCTTGAGGACAGGTTTTCTTACGTATTTCCAACCAAAATAATGGGCCCAGCAGCACTGTGTTCTGTCTCTGGGGCTGCTCCTGCCACCTGTGCCCGTCTCCACATGCCCCCCCCATCTCAGGCGGGCCCATCACTCTCTACCAGCAGCCGCCTTGGAAGAGGCCTGGACTTCGGGGGGAAGGGATGTTGGAGTTGCAAAGGCTGGCGCAATCAGACCTGGAAATGACTACAGTTAAGGGAAAAAAAGCTGGCAAGGGGTCTGCCCTGCTGTGGGGATGACAGTCAGCCAATCATAAAACCCCAAATGACAAGGCGACTGAATTCCCAGGGCTTTCCTTGGTTACATGATTGTCTGCGGGCAGTGATTTGCAATGCTGCACAAATAAGGTTTTTCTTTCAAAATCCTTCCTAGGAGGAGTGGGATTGGAGGCCTCGGTGCCATGATTTGCTTTTATTATAAATGTCTTGATCTTAAAATCTAAGGCTAGCATTGATACAAATATACGTGTGTGTATACTTACATAGATACATATGTGTGTATATACACACACATATACATTATGCATATTTGTATGTATAAACATACATATGTATATACATTACATCTACATATGCAGACTGAAGGCAAGAAAGTAGCCAAAGAACATGCAGTATTGAAAAAACACACCAAACTGGGGGGAGGGTACAGCTCAGTGGTAGAGCACGTGCTTAGTATGCAGGAGGTCCTGGGTTCCATCCCCAGCAACTCCATTAAAATTTCTTGTAAAAAATGAATGAATGACATGAGAGGCACACTAGACATTGCACACTGAGCTCTGGCACAGCGGGCGTGGAAGGCGGGAGCAGGCAGGAACCAGGCGACAGGCATGCTCTGACCCACGCCTTCCCCACCGCCCCCCGCCCCTCCCCGCACACTTCCAAAGCTGCTTTTCTTTCTGTGGACGCGTACTTGGTCCAAACCTCTTTGAGAGCTCTGATTTTCATTCAAGATCTGATGGAGTAAGAGAAAAGATGAGACTAAGACCCCCACATCAATACGGCAAGTATTCATCAAGCAGACTTCAAAATGTTTGAGAAAGAAAACCTGTATCTTAGACAAAATAAATTAGAAAGAAAAAGCCATCCATCCTTTATCATTTTATTCTCTCCAATTTGGCCTGCTCACTGGGTTGCCGGCTTTCAAGCCTGACCCTTCCTTGATCTCCACTTATTGTCCCCAAACCTCAACCCACTGGGCAATTAGAACACAGGAGCTGCTCTCCAGCCGCTGCGTCTGACTCGAATGCGTGATCAAGGAGTTCCCTTGAAAGGGCAGGAAGCCCGTGCCAGGCTGGGGAACATCACAGCCGCTTTAGAGCTCTGGCGACAGCCGCCCTCACAGTTAACTCAGCGACACCAGAAAGAGGGAGGCCCTGGCCCTCGCTCCTCAATCTGCTGCGGCCGCTCTTCCCTGATGAGGACTTCCAGCCCTCGGCTGCTCTCATTTCTTCAAGTGCTTCCCACCCTAGAAAATGGTTTGCACAAATTACTTCACTGGTCCTGAGCTGAACCATCCTAATGAAACGTAACGCGGAGCATATGTGTCAGTGTCTGCAGGAGCATTTCCTGTCTTTGCTATTAAAGAAAACAGAAATGAAATTTTTATGTTTGACCAAAGTGACCTAATTCGAACAGCACAGCTTTTAGCTACAGGTCTCTGTTAACTGTGCATCCAGAGAGACAAAGGGATAAAGGACGCGTTGTGAGTACACCAAGACTTCACCAAAATACCAGGGCGCCCATCAGCTTCCCTCCACACAATCACCTACAGTCAAGCTGGCTCCTTTTATTCATGAATCCAAGTTCAGCAGAGGGAGACCCTAAGACTTCAGCAGCAAAAGGGGAGGTTACGTAAGTCAAGGCGCCACGGTGGGTGAGGGGTGGGGGGTGGGCAAGCCAGCTCCGCCCACAGCCTACTTTCCACCAGACCAGAGGGATGTGGGCGCCAACATTATGTTTTTTTCAGACAAGATAATGCATTTTAATGTCTCTGTGAAGAAAAAGAAACCCATGAGAGAGAATGGCTTCATGTACGCTGACCTTTATCGTGAGAATTTCTCCTAAGGAAAAACAGGGGTAAGAAAGCAAAGCTCTCAGATCCTCCTTTCCTAGGTCGCTTCTATTGAACTGCCTGCAATCACAGCGAAGGGCAGACGGCCCGCCCCCGTCCAAGCTCGCCCCGCGACACTGGACTTCGAGGCGTGCGGGTTGGGGTTTACAGAGTTTGGCATCAGCCAACATTTTGAAATTGGCTTGATGAATACTTGTCGTATTGACGCAGGGGTCTTGGCATCAGCCAACACCAAAAAAGAACGCTCGGTGATGGAGTGATGGGGAAAAGCAACCTGGTGGTCCCAGAGACGCTCACCTGCCCTCTTCCTAGTCTGCAGGGTGGTCCGCGAGTACCATGCTCCCGCAGTTTTAACAAGAGTGCCCCAGGGACCGAGGGACAGGAACGCAAGGAAAGCAGAAAGATGCCACTGTCTCCCCTGCCACAGAAATAACAGAGAAGCAGCACAGGGGTGATTCACAGTGAGCGTGCGCGCACTGAGTGCAGACAGTGGGCTCTTTAAGTTATTGCAGGTCACTGAGGCCCTGAGTGGCGGTGTCTACAAAGAGCACGGGGCCCTGAGGATGGGCCTCTGGTGGAATACTTCGGGGTGACTGCTGCTGCTGTGATGGATACACGGCCACATGGCCCCCCTCCCACTGGAGATGGCCTCGGAGTGTGGCCGGCGTGGGCCCGGGAGATGGTTTCCATCACGGCGGTAACACGAGAAACCTGGGGGCCTTCGTGCACGGAGAGCAAAGCTTCACATAAATCAATTCAAAATGCAAACACACCACTTAAATATTAATCACGGTAACTCTAGAAAAATAGTCCAGAAAACCTCCATAACGATCCAAGGTAAATAAATGTCCCCAGACTCAGAAAGAACCTCAGAGCCCATTTGTTCATAACGTAACTCAACTTGCCTCCCATGACTCAAGCTGAACGCCATATGCTTGGCAACATCTGTCCTAAAGGAAATTATCTCCTCGTGCTATTTGATTCTGACCCAGCAAGTCTACACAAAACACACAGTCTTCCTCTTTCATAAGCCTGAGTAAGTCCAGGGTCAAAATCAATGAAAACCGTCACAATGGCTGTCAAACAGAACCAAGCGATACTCTGAATAGAGCCCAGCTTTCAACTGCTTCCTCTGGGATCATGTCAAGGAGGAGGGTGGGCGTGCGGGCAGTGGGCCAGGGACGCTAAGGCCGGCCCTTGGCTAATACCCCTTCCGAGTCCAGAGCGCCAAACACCGAGGCAGGCAGAGAAATGAGAGAGGCCAGCTCTCAGCACCTACAGGGGGCGCCGCCTACAGAGCGGCTGGAGCCACAGCTTTGTCGGGGTGGCGTGGTCAGACGGGCTCTCCAAGGGGGAGGACATACACCTCTGTCAATACGGTGAGCTGCAGAAACAGAACCCCAGACAGTGGGCGCAGCGGGTACAAAGCCCTGGGGCAGCAACAAAGGTGCTCGTGGAGAAAAGCCTCATTAGCGAGGGGATGAGTGCTCGGCCCCGGGCTCCGTGCTCACTCGGCACACCCAAGGACGGCAGTTTCCTTCCCGCCTTTTGAGCTCTTCACAATCTAAGTCAACAGCATCACCCGGTCTCCCACGTAGTCTTGGCCCCCAGGGAGGCAGCTCACACAGGAACTTAGGCACTGTGTGACCTGGGACCGCCTGCTGCCCTTCCCTGCGCCCTGATGGAGGAGGAGGATGATCACTGCCATCCTGATGGGATGAGGACGCGGACACACGCCCGGCACACAACACGTGCTGCAGAACTAGCACGGACACAGCATCAGTATCCCTGGCTTGACCCGTCCCTTTGTTCTCTAGTGGGTTTTGTTTGAACAGGTCATTAACTTCTTGAGACACTTCAAGCGAGAGCACCAAGACCAATGACAAGAGCAGACCAATTACCAGCTCGGGTCAGTCAGCTCTGAAGCCTTCACTCAGTGGGAAGCTGCGATCCAATTAACCCACGTTTGGTGTGGATACTGCCATTCAAAAATGCAAATCCAAATAATGCCCATTTTGCAAGTGAAAAACATTCCCGTGCTAAAATTCAGAGGGAGGCGAAGATGAAGCTTCAGTCCCCAAATCTCCCCACCAAGAAAAGAGCCGCCAAGCCATAAAGGATGCCTTCAGGAGGTAAACACAGCCAAGAGACCCGCCGACATCATTCGTGCTTGGTTCTCAGTGTGCGTCTGGTAGGTAAATACGAACGTTTCCACGGTTTACAATTTCACTTTATTTCCTCAGAAATCAGTTAACACCCGAAGTCTAGTGCTCTTAACTGCCCCCAGTAACAAGCCATCTTTCTGCAACCTGCTGACATCTGGTCACGTGGGACTGCTCTGCAGCTTCATAACTCAGGACGTCGCTGCAGGAAACCCCATGTTTGACCCTCTGCGCAGACAAGCCTTGGTACTTTCACCGACGGCTACTGACATCGCATCTGAAAGCCCCCCAACAAAGACACAGCTCCCAATGGTCAAACCCTGATTCTTCCACAGGCAGGGCAACAAGAGAAAAGCCATGCAGTCGGAAACAAGAATCCTCCTCAGAAATTGCCCCAGCTTATCACATCAGGGTCAAGTCCGTGTGTCAGAGAAAAATTAGTTGAATTTACTGCGGCCAACGCTGCTCTCCTTCTGAGGACACGCGGCTGGTGAAAAGCCAGATGTTTTCGATCTGGAAAGCGCAACACCACTGCACAGCAAAACCAGCTGGCAAGAGCCTGAAAGAGGTGTGGGTCTTGCTGGGAGGAGGCCCAGCGCCGGGCTGGGCGAGTCTGGTCCTGTGCACACACCGGACAGAGCTCGCCTCTCCCTCAGCCCACGCCATGGCCCGGTCCTGACAGCCGGCTCGACAAAGACTTTGGGAACAACTGCATAATCTCATCTTTTTTTCCTGGAGTTCAAAAACACTTAAAAATATATATATATATGTACATTTTTTCCCCAAGTAGATCTCTCTATATATACTAACTAACTTGAAGGGAAAACGGTTTGACACCCCCTTCCCGTGATGTAGCCATTTCATCTGACTTGCACCACGGTACTGACAAACCCGCGCGTGAACACAAGACAGATCTCAATGTTCCTGCACCGCCTATCCTCATAACCTGGGAAGAGTCAGCCTGGAGCTGGCTTGCGCAATCAGCGATAAAGGCTTGCTGTGCAATTACTTCCAATTAAAAAAAAATCGGACACAAGGAGAATCTAGCATGGGAAACAACTGCTCTGCCCAGTTCTAAGCACTTCAAGAGCACACATGTGCCCTCCAGGGGATGGAGGCCACAGACAAATCTCTTCCCAGTAGAAGCAAACTCAGTCCCAGCGATAAGCGTCACACTGTTGGTCTAGCTTCAAAGCACAGTTCTTAAAATATATATATATATATTTCTTTACAAAAAAGTTCAAATTTGAACTTTTCACAAACCCCTACCTGCCTTCTAAGAGGCCAGCACGAGAGAGATTTCACTGCACACGTAATGGGGATCTTCTAGGCCCCACGGTTACTCTCTTCCATGCAAAGTGTGTCTTTCTCACAAGAAATTCAACTCCACAATGTTTATTGGTAAATTACACCCAAATTGCAAAACATCCCAATGAGCCTAACATCTCTGTTGGAGAAGCAAGCTGGGGCGCGAACGCACTCACCTGACCTGGGAGAGTAAAGAAAGCAGCTGAGCCCCCGGACCCCCGGGCACGAGTCGCTTCTTCTCGTGTTTCCGTCCTTGGGGCTAATCCCGATGTCCAACGGGACGTGGAAATTCAAAACCCCGTGTTTATCAGATAAAGCAGCAACCGAGGGAATAAACCAATGAACAGATGGCCCTCTGAACTATTAGAGCAGCTACGGTACTGCCGGTTCCCAGTGCAGTCCGGCTGCTGCGTGTCCTCCCACACTGGACACCAGTGAGCTGCGCCCAGACCCTAACTCGGCTTCCACACCAAGTGCACCCAGAGCTTTGACAATGAAGAGGGACCAGCAAGGGGCCGGACAGCCACACACACCCTTCACAACAAGGGCCTGGCATCACAGGACAGAAACTGAATTATTCACAGACAGAACTCAAGCCTGGGTCATAGCGTCCAGGTTCATTCCCCAAACTGGCTGATCCACATGCCACCTCTGCTGTCTTTTTCTCATAAAAATTCCACGCAACCTCCTCGGCTCCCAAGTCAGAGATGTCGTCCCACTAACTCGCATCTCCGCTCTGGCAAGAACCTCCAGCTTTCCTTCAGGAGGAGTCACGGGAGGCACCCCCTAGCTCACGGGGCACTGAGAGAATTAATTACTGTTTGTAAAGCGCTTATAGGTCCACAAGCCAGTGCGTACTGTATAAATGCAAATTATTGGCATGATTCTGCTTCCCAGTGGGGCAGACTGCCCGGGGCACTCATTCACGCCTTGTAAGAAAACCGAGCCTCCCCAACCAGGTCTCCCTCTGTTACAATGGCTCGTGGATTTACAACCCGGATCGCCTAGGCCTGCACGTCAGCCTGTGCGGGACTTCGGATTTCTCCTTTTTTTCCCTCAAAGATCTATCCTGGGACTTTTGATTCGTATACTTCAAAACCTACAGAAGAAATCAGAAATGATCATTTAAGGCAGATCCCCACTCCTGGAAGGAGGTTCCTGTCTGGCTTTCTCACCATTGGGAGGAGATAGGACAGAGGTCTGGGCTCTTTGGACAGTTGGCTGTGTCCTTCGGTGGACTGGGGAGGCCCCGGCCGGAGTCCACTCTGAGCGATCACACTCTGCTCACCTCACGGGCTCCAGCTGCTTCCACTGTGGGGAGTGTTTATGGCCACTTCCTGTCCTTGAAGGTTCTGCAGTCTTCCTCTGTCCTGTTTAAACAGGGCTGCCTGCCACCTGCAGGGCCCCTTCCCCAGAATAACGGGGAGCCGGCCAGCGCCACCATGGCCATCCCTCGTAGGGCCCAGACCCCTGGTTTATGTCGTCAGGTAGACTGGAGGAGCCGTTAACGTGTCATGTTTACACCTGAACTTTCTGCCTGTGTCTCTGTGACTGTCACTCTAGACCTGGGAAAACAATCGGGAGGTTATGTGAGCAGCACCCTGGTCCTGACCACAAACATCTTTTGCAATGTGTTTTGGTCTCTGAGAATCCCATTCCTCTGCACTGGGACACACTCTCGCGTATCCTGTTACTAGGGGTCTCCAAACATGCTGGAGGAAGGAGGAGATGCTTTATATGAGTCTTCTTGTATCAAAAACAGAAACAAAGACAAAAAACGCAGGGGGAAAAGGGAGCCATCTTAAGTAATTCTTTCACTTGCTGGATATCTGCTCAACTTCCCTAAGGATCTCAGACACAGCATTAATTTCAGGATATTCTTCTCCCCCACTTCTCAGCTCTGAGATATTTAAGGAACTTTGGTATCAAGGTGACGGGCCAGCGGTGACCACAGCTCCCAGTTGGGGCTTCATCTCAGAACTGGAACAGCTACGGGCAACCCTGATGGGGCCCAGGGAAGGTAAGGGGAATGTAAGACAGAGAACGTAAAAATCACACCTTACGTGTTATCTTACACACACGCACGTGTGTCCATCTGGTATATTACATTACAAGCCTTTACAGTTCAGAAAGTGCTTTAAAATTCGCCCCGCTTAACTCTCCCAACAGCCCACCAATAAAGCATGACACGCATTTGACAGACAGGAAAACTGCCTCCAAGGGGTGGGTGATGTGCCCAAGGGCACACGCCGGTCAAGGTGCACGTCCTGAACTTGGGCCAGGGAGCCCCTCCCCCGGCAGAAGTGGAGAAGGGTCGGCCTTTCACCTCCTCAACTCAACTGACAAGCACGGCCACGGCCACACGAGAGAAGACACGCAGGTGGCGGGGGGTGTGTTTCTGGAAGGAGACTCGCCTTTCCTAGACCCCTGTCGGCACCACGCCAGCAAGACCTCACCAGGTGGATCTGCTTATACAGGTAAAATATGACTTCTGAGCCCCTCAGCCACCACTAGCAGCTCTGAGTCATTCTGGAAGAAGTCATCACAGAGACCAGGACTGGCCCCAGGTTTTATGCCTCAGTTTCCCTCTGACCAGCCCGGAGTGAGTTACTATCCCCAGAGGAGCTGCTGGGGGGACGGGGGCGCTGGGGACACAGACAGTGTCAACCTCAAGGGCCCCCATGACCCACCGGCCTCTCCTTCCTCTTCTTGGACATTAAGAGCCTGGCGGTCTGCCTCCCCCAGCCCTCCAGGGCTCAGCCCTCTCTCCTGTATCCTGAACGTCCACCATCTCCCCTCCCCTCTCCAGCCCTTCCCAACAGGACTGTGGCTTCCTGTGGGCAGAAGCTGGGCTTTGTTTTTCTTGGTCTTCCCCGTAGTGCTAATTGCAAGCCAGACACTCCAAAACTGTCCACTGAATTCGCTCCTGAAATCCCCCAGGTCCTTCCAGAGCCCGCCTTTGCTCCCTCCCACTGTCTGACGGACAGCATGACCTCTGTTCAGCGCTTACGAGTATCTCCTTCCAGAGACACGCTGCTGTGCCAGCTGCTACCGATGAGCTGGGTTGCGGTGTATCGGGAAGTGGAGGCTTGGGCCCAGCTTCGGTGTCCTGGGAGGGAACAGGGGTAGGGAGGGGAAGCCTTCAAAGAACTGGCCTCAAAGGCTGCTGAACGCTTCACATCTGGCCATTTAGAGGCGCAAGAGGCATGGCATCGGGCTGGAAGCGGAACAGAGCATCTCAATGCTTCTGCGATGTCCTTTAGAGTCCCCATCTGTCAGCATCACGTCTGAGAGTCCCAGGCCAAGGCCACACACACCCGTCCCTCCCACAAGCACAACCAAAACAGACGCGCAGACACCCCGCCAGGAGAGAAGGCAGGCTCGCTCCTGGGGCTGGCCATCTTCTCTGCACCTCGTCTTGTAGGGAAAATTACCAAACCACAACATTCATCAAGACGCTGCCCGGAAGGACGAAGCACGGAGTCCCAGGTTAGAAGGCTTCGCATAAGGACCTCACGAAGCATCTTCCAGGACAGCAGTCCTCTGGGGAGTCACAGAAGCCCCGCCCCCAACGCTCCCCGCCGCAATCTCCTTCCGTGATGCCGGACTCCCGGCTTTTCAGGCTGCCCTGGAAACTTACACGATATTCAGGACCCACAGCAGTGAACTGCTTTCCAACTCAACAGAAATCAGTAACAGGCTCCTACTTTTCTGGGGCAGCGCTAACTAGACTCCCCAAAGTGAAGCCACTGGGCTTTGTGTTTAAGGCCTTTAACTAAATCAGGTCAATCAACAAAGCCAATCAGAGATGAGCTGCTGTTCTCCCACGCAGTGGAAACCTTCCCGTCACCGTAGCCGGGGTGGGCCGGCGGCCCAGTGGGAGGCACGTCCCCGTCACCCAGGCCAGGGTGGGCCGGCGGCCCAGCGGGAGGCACGGCTAGGAGAGGGTGCAGAGCAGCCAACCATCAAGGTGCCTCAGACCACCCGCCCATCGATTCCCCCCTTGTAAAGCAGCTCAGTGGAAACGTTCAGAATAAATCATGTGTTAGAATTATCTCCTGAAGGAAGAGCTGAGAGCATATTGATTAATAATTATTTGCACTAACAGACTCGGCTGTGGCAATGTCATCAATTACCTTAAAAATGGGCTCAGATCAATCACAATGGGACAGGCTGAGTTTGAAGATCCACAGCCTTTTGTTTAGTAATTTTTAAAAGACCAGCTGAGAGGCAGGGCTTCTGAACGGCGCCCTCAGCGAGGGCTGCGGGCCGCAGAGAGTGACTGGTGACGACTCCCGCGTATACACTGAGCTGGACCTTGTCGCTGAGCGCTGGCTCCCACGCTTCTCCTGGGTGGGAGGTCTCCCCGGTAAACAAACATGCCCCACGTCTGGTACAGGACGAACGTGTGGAGCCCAAGGAGTTACCGCTGATGATAAAACACACAGATGACCCGGGCCAGGGAGGCACAGGCCGGGAGGACGGTGGCCAGCGGTGCCGGTACCTCCAGGTTTCCATGCACGGATACGTGCGTCTGTGCTCAGACTCACCCACTGGGTAATACCCACAGAGCAGAAGCAGCATCGCCCAGAAGCACCTCCAGCCGAGGTTATTTGTGCCATGGGATGCGACGTGAATGAAGACAGCACTCCAAAGAGCGGAGGAAGGGGAGTCACTTAATCTCACACATTCACTCAGCAGCTCAAAAACACATGGCTGCTTTGGGTAATGATGTCCAGGTCCAACCTCCCAACTCCCCAGAAGATGCTCCGCTCTGTGGCCACCAGGGTGACCCCAGAGTACAACCCTGACCCCGTGGCTCTGGCTCTCAGGTTCTTGGTTGCAGCACTGACTCTGCAGCCCCGGCCAAGGGTCTGGCCCTGAACCGCTGGCCCCATGTGCCCCAAGTGTGGTCTGTGGACTCTTGGGTCTCCAGATCCTTTTGAATGGTCCACAAGGTGAGAGCTGTTTTATAATGATGCTAAGGCATCATCTGCCTTCTCACTGGATTACCCCTGGCACTGAAGGTACCAGGGACGTGGGCGAGGGGCGGGGTAAACAGCTGGTGATCTGCACAAATCAAGGTGGGGCACCAGACGACACCGGTGGTGGTCGTGTGCCCTCTCCAAGCACGTGAAGGACAACGGAGGCCAGTTTCACTGAGGCATAACCTTGATGAAGTGGTCAATATTAACATTAGTAAGTCTTGACCCCAAGGACACATCTTTTTAATACTCTTTGCTAAGATTGCCAAGTATACATAAAGCAGTTTGTTACACACATACTGAATCATGATGTTTGTCTCAAGGAAAAGCACACGTGACTGAGTTGCAAGCTGAACTAGCATTCCCCAACCCCATTTTTACTTAAAAAGAGCAACTGACCAAAACCTGTTATTCAGACAGGTATTGAAAAGGTGTTTTCTTGAAGATGAACAAAGCATGGACTTGTCCCTTTGAGGAAAATGAACTGACAGTATTTGATGGCACTGATAAAATCCGGACTTTTAAGTAAAAATTCAAACTTTGATAAGCTTACATTTGTCACCACAAATTTGGCAGCTTCCTAATACAGCTTCCTGTTCTTTTTCTCTTGCTGTAGAATAAAACGTACCGCCCAATGGAAGGCCTTCAGAACTCAGAGGACCTCTATGTTCCAAGTGACCAATGCCTGATGTAAGTAAATCACGCAGGGATGAAAAAGGGGTTTTGAGAAGGGAGAGATCAGTAGTTTTAAGGTAACAGTGAGAAGTTCATGCCTGTGGCTTCAGGTTTCACATCACAATAGCAGGTAGGAAGCCAGCACTGCTCAGTGTTGGTAGAAAACTACTGACAGCCGTGGTGGACTGTCTTCACATACTTCAAAAGGAAACCCCCAGGGACCGGGCTGAATGTAGAAGCAGTTACGAGAATCCAGCCGTCTTCTCTTCAGAAGCCAGACATTCGCAAAACAAAGCGCTTTCCGTCAGTCTTCTCAATATACTCGTTTTGAAGAAAAGTTATCTTATCAAAAAGTCTGCTTTGGAGGACCATGTAATGAATTTATTGTTCTTGATTTTAAATGAATTCATAAATAATCTTCAAATGTCTTAGTTCACATTTCAAATAGCATATATATCTATCGATAGATATTTACTCACACAATGAGCAGAAAGCTCTTTGAAAGCCTCAGTCATTTTTAGGAGCATAACGTGCTCCTGAGAACCCTGCTGTCACCTGTCCCCAGGCACCACGCCTCACCCGACATGCCCCTCCCACCAGGAAGGGGCTTACAGCCCAGCGAGGGGACAGACCGGGAAGCAGCGGCGTTGGGTTCTGTGCAACGAATGCTGTGACCAGGACGCAGCAGAGGGCATGACGGAGGAGCAGGGAAATGAGCAGAGGTTCCCGGGGGGTCATGGGGGCACCAGTGGGGAGGGGGCGTTTCCAGCAGGGAACCAGCCTGAGCAAAGGCAGACAGGTGGGAGGACGTGGCATTCTGCATGTCCTGGGCACAGCATACGGGGAGGAACAGAGCGAGGACAGGTGGAACCAGACCGCTCCGTGCCCAAAAGTGAGGACGGGGCCTCAGAAAGTGTTTGTTCAGGGATGTGCCAATTTGTGTTTAAGGAAAAACCCATCTTGTCAGTAGGAGAAAGAGCAACGGGGTAGGTGGCAAGAGGCAGGTGAGTTTAGGGGAGAAATAAAGAAGGTCTTGACGATGGCGTGGGCAACGTGGCAGGAGAGGAGGGCACAGTAAGGCATCACTAACCAGGAGAGACAGGGTGGGGAACAGGCCAGATGGGGCAAGGTCACCGAGTTGAACTGGGAAACGCTGACGGGGCTGAATGTGGCGCCTGCAGGAAAGCAGCTCCAGGCGGGCGGCTGGGGGTGCTCTGCGCCGGGACCGTGGCGAGGCAGGCCCAGAAAGTGACACAGGAGGGAAGGGGACAGGGCACAACCATTACAAGAATGACACAGCCATTGATGAAAACAGGATAGGACATAAACTGGCTAGAACCAACCAGATCCAAGACGGCAGAAGAGTCGAATCCCGGTGGACCGTGAACCTCTTATATGCTCATTGTGATACATTTTGCTGCTAAATGGCCCTCCCACGGGTGCCAGGATGGTTCTGAGGCTGAAAGGGCCAAAATGCGGGCAGTGGCCTGATTCCTGGGGACCCACACCCCTCCCCCAAAGGAGCTGGAATAAGCCTCTGCCTGGTTAGCACATGACGTCACCCAGCCCATAAAAGCTGTCCACGGAGTGTGCATCTCCCTGAATAAGTCTATCTTCACACTACTTTGGTTCACTCTCGAATTCTCTCCTTTGAGATGCCAAGGACCCTCACTTGGCAGGGCATGTCCCAGGAGCCTGCCTGAGACCTGGGACGTGACCATCCTCTCACGCCGCCCACCCTCTGCAACAAAAGCACTAAGGAATCAAAGCAAGAGAGGCGGGAGGACTGACAGACCGGAAGGCAGACTCCAAGGTCCATCTCACAAAGATCCGCTGGTCCAACGAGGGAACGTTTGTTCCAACGGCCATGAGCCTTCTGATTAAACCTTAACTGACTTGCTGGATGGAAAACAGGCATCAGTCCCAAACCAGAGGTTTTCCAATTCACAGTCCCAAAGGCACAGTATGGTACATGTTTCAGCCCCGGGGCTGGGGGTGGTGGGTAAGCATGGGGTCTGGGGACAAGGGGAGGGAAGGATCAGAGACTAGCACTGAATCAGAAGGACTTGTGCCCCTGCTGAACAGATGGGACGGCGCCTGCCCCCCAGTGAAGAAGCAGCGTCAGCACCCCTCCAGTGCAGACGCGGAGGGATTCCAGACGAGGGAGACCACGTCCGAGAGAGAGCTCTGCACACGGCGTGTGATCCAAACTGTTTCCTAACAAGAAACTATTTTTACCTCCGAAGCCAGGAAATAGATACTCCGGGCTAACACATGGCTCCGTGGAAATCTCGGTCTGAACACATAACTGGATGGAAGGGAAGAGCTTCACCATGTGAAGCGGAACCTCGGTGGAGCTCAGTGGAATGCTTCAAAATCAAGCACTTGGAGGACCAGCCTAAGCCGTTTTCCTGTCCGCTCCTCTGTCTGCCTTTAGGTGGTCGTGCCTGGGCAGAAACAGGACCAGTCTCAGAAGATAGTTTGTCTCTTCTCAACACAGCTCACATTTTCCAAGAGCTTCCCTGTTGCTTCACACTTTGCGAAAACGTCTTCCACTGAATTAGAGGCTTCCAGCTGGAGAGCAAATCCCTTTCCTCCCCTGCCCCTGGCAGGGCTGGCAGAGCCTGCGGACGGTTTGGGCTGGCATCCTTCCTGTCTTCATGGAGGACTTCCTTAGCATCCAGGGAGAGCTGGCTGGCTGTGGTCTGTGTCTTGAGGCTTTCTCTGAACCCAGTACATGACAGCCCCCGGTACGTGGGGAATTCATGTGAAGGGGGACAAGCTGATTTTCCCACCTCCAGCCTCTCTCGCAAATGATCACGCCTGACTCTCCAGTCTATTGGAGGTCAAGGCATTAGACCTAGAACGCACTTTTACAGCATCCTCACTCTTCAGTTAAACTCCATTTTAAAGTTCAGCCGAGCCAGTGCCAGCTCCTGAAACTGATTTTTGAAGGCAATGGGAACACGGCTAAAGAACAATTCTTCTCTGAATTACACAAAACATCTTTTGAATTAAACAAGTAATTCCTTCCACTGAAGTATCTAATTTGAATTTAAACATTTCTTTACATGCTACCTTAATGGGATGCACGTTTCTCTCAGCATCTTAATTTTATGCATTTTACACTTTGAAGCAGCTTGCTAGTGAGGATTGCTGATTTGCATTCATTTGCATACAATTTGCAAGAAATGTTGAAAAACCTAGAAAGGAAGAGATTGTAAATTCATGGATTTTTTTTTTCCCCTAAATAAAAATGTCAACTCTACGAGGAAACAAACAGTGCATTTCCCCTTGCTTACCTATACGACTTCCAAGACAACTTTTAATATTTGTACACA
The DNA here is from genome assembly GCF_048773025.1 of Camelus bactrianus. Lineage (NCBI taxonomy): Eukaryota > Metazoa > Chordata > Mammalia > Artiodactyla > Camelidae > Camelus > Camelus bactrianus. The sequence continues at coordinate 10,512,646 of NC_133573.1, forward strand.
CAAAGAGATTCATTTAATGAATACTGCGATAGGCAGATTTCCCCCTGCAAGTTAATCACAGCGATGAAAGAGACTCCAAACTTCTAATCGCTGCTTTAATAAGAACATGAAATGTTCTCAATCAGATGACGCCTCCTGAAAGATATTATTTGCAAAGTGCATCTTCTCATACAGTAAGGACGTAGTTGATCAACTCTGAAGATTCACCCAGTTTAAAGACTGTTTCTTTTGGCGATGGGGAGTTCATTCTGCATGACTTTCACTCCAGCTAATTGCATTTTTCTCCACATCCTTCTCTCCTCTTGAGCTTAAATTTATATCCGCAATAACTCCGCCGTCGGTACAAGAAGCTGGAGGAGCAGTTCGGGCCACTCTTCACAGGAGAAAATTCAGCGGGTTGTGTTGCAGAGATGGAGCTGTTGATACCTGCCTGGTTTTCAATGCCTCGGATTTCCACTAACACTGCAAACTAAGGGGTGCTCCCCTCCCTGTGACCTTGACCTTGGGGACCTGATGGGTTTCCTGCAGCAGCCATTTCTGCATGGCTGCAGAGAGAGGAAAACAACAGAACACACTTAAACTATAAGTGCCATCACCACTGACATTTGCTCTCACTTCACTGGGTAGGGGCAGGGAGCGCTCCCACCCAACCTTCAGAAAGAACCGCTGCGCTTCTAGAAGGCTCTCCCCTCTACAGGGTGCAAGTCATTTTAGGTTGCCGCTTAGAGCCTCACAGAAGGAAACTGCCCGGCCAAAAGAAGACGTACCTAAGCAGAGTGGGAGTTTTGAGTTTGGACAATCTTCTAGCGGCAAAATGACATTAACTGGTGGGTGGAGTTTATACTTGAATACAGTTGTGAAGCCAGAGTGGAAGCTGCCTCTGCAGAGCAGGAAGGGCGACCCGGCCCCACCCGGCGAGGCAGCTCCCAGCATGGCAGGCTCCAGCCGCTTCCTGTGTGGGCGCCGCTGGCCACGTGACTCCCTGCGCCTCAGTCCTCCTGATGGAAAACCAAGATCTCACCAAGAAGGCAAAAACAGGTGCTGCGCTGGAGACGCTCTCTCTAAAGTAAACACATCAGGGTGTTTATCCATCAGCTGTGGTCTCCGGAAATCAGCAAGAACTGAGCTTCCTAAAATAACCCAAGAAATCACTATGAATGCCCTGCAACTTGCCAAAGCTATGTTGTTGTTTTTCTTTGGGGGAAAGAAAAGAAAAAAAAGCTTTCGCCCTCCCATTCTCAAAGTGCTGTTAGGTGGATGACGGGAGATGGATGGTGAATCAAACATCTAAGGTATCACCAGGGCTCCTGGAGACACGGCACCCATGGGCTTCCAGCAGAGGGAAAAAGAAACACTGTTTTTATCTCAGGGCTTAAGAAAACTTTGTCTTTAGAAACTTAAATTTTATGGCACATGTGATTACATATATCAGAGAAAGTAAAATTTTATAAACATATCTATTATATTAAAATGCCAACACCCGCTTATTTGTAAACCAGAGTTGCTGCTTTTGGCCCAGCAGAAGAGTCCCCAGTCCTGATTCTGTACCTTCCTGAATTGTCTTCAGATACTTCAAGATGCACCAAAGCAATCTCTCCACGCTAAGTCAACAGGAGAATCCGAGTTATTTCATTTTACAAATAAATGAGCCAAACAATGTCTTGCAAGGAAAAGCACACCAATAATTAATCAAATGGAATAAGTTGCAAAAGAGTGGAACACAGTGGAGACAATGTTTGCGGCTTCCTCCTTCAATTTTCATCTAATGCAATCCCAACTTTAAAATTTTATTTTTTATGTGTCGTTTTCAGGCTCAGACAGATAGCGGTATCAGTTCTGATGGTGGATATTCTTCACCACGCTGAGCAAGGTGCCTGTTCTTTCCTCTGCTGTTCAAGCAGCGTCTGGCACTTAGAACAGGCATTCTGTGAATATAACGTGTCATAAGCACATCTTCAGAAAGCCTGCTATGAACACACACACCCGTCAAGGTGCTAATTATCAGCAGATAGTACACAGCAACTCACTACCTGCCTGTCAGTGAGGGTTTCTTTGAAACAGACCAATCGTCAGCTTACACATCAGAAACAAACACGGCGTGTTTATGTGTCAGGGCAGGAGACGCATCACCACCCTCGAGAAACCAGTTGGGAGACAAGGTATATTCATACAGTTAGGAACATAAGGCATCATACGTTAGACAAGGTATATTCATACAGTTAGGAACATAAGGCATCATACGTTACATGCAAACAAGAATGGACAGAAGGGACCATAAGAAGCAGCACTTCAAAAAGTACTCAGAGTCCGTAGGTGGGCACAAGCATCCCAAAATCTTAGGAAAAGGAGCGTGATGTCAGCAAACAGCAGGACAGACTCACCGCACACAGACGTGCCCACGCCTTCCCACACACAGGAGAGCCCGCCGCTCACTCGCCACCTTGGGCAAGCGCACCAGCCACCTCCCTAAACCTGAGTTTCCTCATCTATGAGATGTGGTCCCAGCGGCAGGCACCTCACGGAGCTGTTGTGAAAGTGAAGTGGAGAAAAACTGCATCCACGGAGGGCGCTTACGCGGTGCTGGAGCCCGGACCACACTTTCAGGAAACGTTAGCTATCCCAGAACTGATCTGCATTCGGCTTCCCTCACCCTCTCAGCCCAATTAGTCATCCCCAGGTCATCTGAGTTGTTGTCATCATCAGTCTTGCAGCTGGCCCGGGAGCCCCTTGCTTGCACTTTGTAGAAACAAGTGACCCCGGCGGAGCTTGGTGCCGGAGTGCTTGGTGGGGTCACAGAGGATGACTCGGCTCTGAACACGCCGCAGTAGACAGAGGGTGTGGCTGGGAACAGGCTGGCCAGCTGTCTGATAGTCTACCCACTGTCAGATCTAATTAAAGAGCACCCCAAGGTGAGGGTCCCTGAGATGGGAAGCCCCATGGAAAAGATCGGCAGGACCCCTGCCCTCCTGCCGGCGCCATCCGGTTCCCTGTCCCTGCGGCTTTGTCTCACTTTTTGCCTCTGAAACGGTTTGCTTCTAGGAAAGTGGAACTGACCCCTAAGATTCTATTGGTTCCCTGAGCTCACTCATGACTGGTCCATTTCTATCACTCCCGATTGGTCCATTTCTGTAAAGCTCATTCCTAATTAGTCAACCTTGTTACACCTTATTTGCATATAATGTTGCAAAGTCTAGGCTGGTAGCCTGTAAAAGCCTGTGCAAACCTACAGATGGGGTCCAGAGCTTGGAGTGTTAACTCCTCTGGGCCCGCTGGCATAATAAACTTGAGTTCTCCAACTCTCTGAGTGCCGCTTGGTCTCTCGCCCACATCCAAGTTGCTGTCACAGCTGAGCTGTAACACACTTTGCTGCAACATCCCTTTTTATCACCCTTATTTTCCAGATCTCTGAATCTCCTTATCTTGTGGATGGTTCTTGTGTTTAGCACCATCTTGGATACAATGCAGAGACGATCTCACCTCCTGTCTGAAACTGAACAATGTGTGAAATACACAGACTCTCCGGGGAAGCCTGGAGCTCACCCTGTTACATGGACTCTCATGACAGTGGCATTCTGTGGTACTTACTTTTGGCCTGCATTAAAGTTACAAATACCGTGCCCCCTTCCTGCTCGGATGACTGATGAAGTTAAGGGGAAGACCAGTGCGACAGCCAGTACCTGTGGGACATCCCAGGAGGCGCCTCCCTTGGCTGCTTCCTGTGCTCATGGTGTAACTGTGCAGCGTGAGGTCTGCGCATCCCTCTCAGGGAACGGCTGGCTGTGTCTGGAAGCAGGTAGACCTCATACTTTACCACCCTTCCTTTCCCACCTCTCTTCACCAGATGAGGAAATCCTCAGCTCCAAACTAAGTTAACTTGAAAATTATTTCAGTGTCTTGAAACAATGTATTCTTTTCCAAATTTAAAGTGTGTGTACACATGCACATGCACGGACATCTAGCACATAACCGTGAACAGTGTCTTGCAGTGACCAAACACTATGTGTTCTTAGCAAAACACGGGTTTTTCAGATTCAGTTGGCTTCTGCGTATTCACAGATGGTCTTCATGTTTTAATGACTCAGTCTGAGGGACTGATGGGACCAGAGCTGGAATGAAGCCTTCACCCTCCTGTTCCTCGTCCCATTGGCACCCTGTTCAGGGTGCAATCTTCGCAAGTAATGTATTGTTTTTCTCTAAGGAAAAACACAGACTGCCTGCCCACCTCCACCAAACTTAAAACAAAAAAGCAAACAAAAAAACCCAAACTACCAGCCTCCCAGTTCCTGACATGTATTCCTTCAACAATGTAAACATCATTAGCGGGCACTTAATTACTCTGGGACATAAAAATGGTTCAGCTCTGCTCTCCTGCTTAGACCAGGTGTGTATGGAGTGAACTGGAAAACTCAGGACTCCGGGTTAACACATCAAAGATTTTTTTTTTTAAACATAAATGAACTAGTTATTTGCTTGAATTCTCTACTATTGTTTCCTGGGCCAACTTAAGCTCTGACTACAGAAGAATGTGAATCTATTATTATTTAATGAAAAGAATGAGAAATTCTCTTAGACTTTGACATGCATAAAAGAGCTCTTAACAATAATGATAGTAGAAAGTCTTTAAAGACAGTGCAGTAATCAAAATTGTGAAAAAGTTCTATATGCCAAGCACATGCCTAAGACTTGCTCCCAAAGAGTGGAATTTTATAAATGAAATATCTTTGAGGCTCTGATCGTGTGATCTTTGTTACAAATAGCGATGAGAGTGATAACTTTTTGATCTCTGGCTGTGTTAAGCATCTTATATTCACTGTCTCACTTAATCCCCAAGACAACCCACGAGACAAGGAGTCCATGATTCTTCCTTCATGGAGGAGAACCGAGAGAGGCTGAGTCACTGACTAACAACACCCAGCGCAGTTAGGGTCAGGAAGAGTGAGCCAAGAGTGCTGGTTCCCCAAACCTCTAAGCACAGGAAAAGTACACCACAGACGCCTGCAGATGTTGACTTATTCAGGAGTGGGTGAATTTTTTTGCTGATTGGGAGGGAGGGTTAGAAGAACCTGTGGAACTTCTGCCCCAAATGGAGGAGTTGAAACCACGCTGGAGAGAAGGAACCCATCAGGAAAGGACTCTGTGTCAGCACGTGGGGTCTGCCTGCCGTTTCTCATTTCCAGGTGAGGAGTCTCAGACCGGATCAGAAAAAGGAAACTGCTTGCTGCTCTCCGGGCATCCATCACACAGCTTGGCACCTACTGAATTATGATAAGGTATCGGAGCTCACAGGGGCTGGTCAATCTACTTGGCCAGATGTGCGGTAAAGACCGGGCTAGCTGGGGGGCTGAGGGTCAACAGACACCAAGCAGTGACCATGGGAAGGAGAGACGAAACATGGGTCACTAGGCTACTGCTCTGTCCCCCCAGGGCTCCCGCTGCGTCTTGGAATCACGGCCCCAGGCCAACACCGCGGCTACAACACAGATGGTCTGCAGCTGGCTGTGAGGGCCACACGGGCATGCGATGTCCTGGATCAGCCGTTGCCCTTTGATGGACAGAAGAGCCATCAAACTCCTCAGCAGCTTGTTGGCAAACCTCCCCTTTTCTCCCTCCAGTGCACGTGTGAGTGCCTGTGTGTGTGTGTGCAACAGACACACATGCACCTGCCAAGTTCGCTAATCACCGTATCCGCTCACAAGGAGGCAGCCTGATGCGGGAAAGGCGTGCTCTGGAGACAGAGTGAGAACGGGGCTCCCATCGGGTCTCTGTCCCCAGGGATGATGCGGGTCCCACCTGGCGAGGAAGGAAGTGCTCACCCACAGCAGGGAGGCCTGGGATGAGGCAAAGTTCAATGCACTTGAGGAACGTTACTCACAAACCCCACCGTCAGGACCCACTTCCCAGGAGATGCTGATACATCAGATCTTATTTCCACTGTGAGAAACTTCTGGGAAGGAAATAGGTATTTTCTCATTATTTAAAAACAGTATTTCATAACAAAGGAAGCGGCTTATCTCAGCATAAGTAAAAGATTATTTAGATAAGTAAACGATTAGAAAATCACAGACAAGTAGAGTTTAAAATTAAAAAGAACTGAAAGCCACATGTATCAAGAGGGCTGACATTATTTGGAAAGAGAAAGTCCACCTGTGGGTTTATGGCTTCAGAGGGATGACGGGGACTCTTTCAAAAGGGGAGACTTTGTTCTTTAATTTTAAGTCGCCAGAGAGTAGAATTGACTGTTTGTGGTTCTCTGTATTAAAATCCACAGAGCTGTATGCCAAAAATATCAGCTCTCCTTTTAGAAAATAAAATTAATTTTTATTCACCAAGAGATTAAATAACGATAAAATCAAGGAAGAAAAGGAACTAATTAAAAATGAAGCACATTTGACGGGGGAGGGCATGTGCTATTAGCAGGCATGAGGTCCTGGGCTCAATCCCCAGTAGCCCCAGTGGGGGAAAATAATGTTTTTAATTAATTTAAAAATAAAATTAATTAATGAAAGTCATTTTCAAATGAAAATGTATTTTAATACCTCAAAAATAAATCTGGGGGGAGGGTACAGCTCAGTGGTACAGTGCGTGTTCACCATGCATGAGGTCCTGGGTTCAATCTGCAGTTCCTCCGTGAAAATAAATACATACATAAAATAAATTACCTCCCTTCATAAAAATAAATAAAAATTTTAAAAGTTATTTTAAAAAGTCTTTAAAAATAAATTTTAAATAAACTGAATCCATTTTTAAAGTAAAAAGAGTTTTCATACACCGAGAGACTCGTGTAAGTATCCCACAGCCAGGGTACAGAGCTCCCATCACCTTAAACATCCAGAGGGCAGAAATGTGGTCCATTCAGCAGACTTCCCTGCATGGTTGCTCATGCTGAGTGTGCAGGGCACCAACTAGGCAGGCGAAGGTGAAGGACGAGGAGCCCCACCCCCAAGCCCAGAGCATCGCTCTGTTGGTGAGAAGGTGCCAGAGAGCTTCCAACGTAGTTTGAAGACTTATCAAGAATGTCCGTTACACGTCCCTTTGCCGCCTCATAGAGAAGTGTGACGGAGCTTGCAAAGATGGAGACCTCTGCTCTTTGGAAGGAGAAAGCATCACCTCTCGTCCCAACATCACATCACACTGTGTAAGTGAGGGACGCAACAGAGGCACAGAGAGGCTACGTGACTCCACACGGCGGGTCCAGAACCAGAACCACGGCAGCCGACCAAAACCTTTCCCCTGCATTATCTGGAAACTCAGTAAGACAAACATTCTCTTCCTCTTATTTCCAATGACGCTTGTGCACAGGGTGACCTTCCTTACACGCATTGATTCAGTTACATCATAGAATCCATTCCTTTCATGAGTTTACCGCCAACGTCATGGGGGAAAAAAAGAAAATAGGTCTACATGTGTGTGTAACATGTCACTTTGCTGGCAATATTTAAGCCACAACACATGGACCCCCTTCTCTTACTGTGATACACACATGAAAGGCAAGTGGCTGAGATTCAGAGAAAAACAGAGAAGTGAATCCTCCCGATGACAGTGGCCATCATGAGCCAGCTGTCACAGAATGTCTGGCATTCAGAGGGGCCAGAGCTGGACTCCACCGAGGTCCGCATTTGAAGACAACCAAGGCAGGGACCACTAATGCCGTCGTCCCCACCACCAGGCCCTGACGCCAGCTGCAAACCTGGGAGGCACATCTCCAGCTTCTCCCTTGGCCGGTGCCAAGACATCAGGGCAGTTTAATTCTGAAGGTCGTTTGGAGGTGGTTATAAAGAAAAAGGGGGCTCTGTCCCCCGCTGACTCTACTGAGAGATGGAACAGCAAAACACTTCAGTACATATGAACCAAGCACCTTAAGAATAAAGACAAAATGGGCTAATCGCCCTCAGCTCCTACAGAGAAATCCTCCCAGACTCAGAGCAGTGAAGGCGGTCCTGAGGCTGGTAAGTCCCACTGACCCCTAGCCTTCCGCATTGTCTGCAAAACTTCCAAAGCCAGCGGTCCCAAATAGTGCCAGAGAAATCGCCTCCTGGAATCCACACACAGGAGTCCTGCCATCTCCCAGTGACTGGTTTTGCTACAGCAGAAAATACACTCAAGTTATGAAGCAGGGATGATGTGAAAACGTTGTGTTCACGTGCAAGAAAATTTGGGGAGGTGTCTGAGCCACACTGGAGGATGTCCTGAATGAGTCAAAAATGCCTCTCATGTTATGATTAAAACGCAGTGGCAGCTAGACTGGAGTTAGACTATTCATAACTAGATTTCTACCCCTGGATTAGAGGTTTCTGAATAGTAAATGCGTCGACCACGCCTAGGTCTCACATGGAAAGCAGAAGGTGTGTGGGAGGTAAAACTTGATTTAGCCACATTCATTGATGGTGTTTTATTTCAATGGTGGTAACATGTTACCTTTTCAGTGAAAGTTATAGGAGGATCTAAATTAATTTTCAAATGATCTTTCTTGATGTGGACATTAGCCAGCCTAAGACTTTCCCACCATGACATCAACGTTATGGCTTCAGGGTCAGAAATGTGTAACTTTGTAAGCAGAAAAATTGTTTGGCAAACTCTGGATTTGCTCCCCTCGTATCTAATTACAAGCTGGTGAATGTTTACAATCATATTAAAGAACTCCGATAAAACTTTCAGTGACTCGAGGGAAAGGGAGGTTTAGACAGTGGACCACAATTAAGCAAAACGACGGTGCCAGCATCATTATGGCGAATGTAAGGCCTGATTTGAGTCTGGGGACAACCATCTTCCAAAAAAACTGGAAAACAGCACACGGCAAATCTTTGCATCATAAGCACATTTGGTCGGCAGCCTCGGGGCTCCAGTGAAATCACTTAGGTGGGTTGCATATTCAACAATGGAAAAAGAAAAAAAAAACCAAAAAACCTTTGATTTCGTATTTCTCAACTAGGAGGCACCTGATGCTGAAGTCGCTGAGGCTTCCAGGCGAGAATTGGGAGCTGAGAACTCTAGCACCTGCTGGCTGAACCGGCCCAGTCGGACTATGTTTAGTCTGTTATACTGAGCTCTGAGCTCAGGGGCAAAATATTCCTGGGTCGGCCTGAATTCTCTTAAGATGCCACGAAGGCCAGGGGGAATGAGGAAAAACTTTTCCATGTATTAGAAAACAAATTCTTACAGGATTCAAATCTTTTGGTAGTGTTTTTAAATAAAATTCTTTCTGGAAACAGCAAACACTCCCAACTCCGTTCTCTTGATGGGTTTTCAGAAGTAGCCCCGTGAACAGTCACCACTTCAGATTCTGGGGAGATGTCATATGCAACCAAGGCTGGGATTTGGGAGAAGGATGCCGAGCCTGGAGGAGGTGAGGGCGGAGGGAGAAGACAGAGTGACAGAGAAGGTGAAGCCCGGGCAGCGAAGGAAGAAGTAACTGCGAGGACTCACCCCTGGGTCCTGTTGCTGGGGTGCCCCACTTTGTAAACCTCATCTGGGGTCCAGAGAACACAGCAGATCTACGGATCCTCTGGCTGGTTTCTGCCCTGGCTACCTCGACTGGGAGGAGGTGGCGCCCTGCAGCATGTGCTCTGAAGAGCCTTCCCTCCCCAGGCTGAGCACCTGAGCGCTGCTGTCACCCAACCTCAGCAGGCCCGGCGGAGGGCGATGCTGAACGTGGAGGAGGGGTCCACAGGGTGGGGGTTGGGGGCGGATGATGTGGAGAACACACACTCAGGACACAACCTGACAGTCATTGCAACGTCCCCTCACCGGACCTTCACTTCCATCTCATGGAAGAGAGAAGGGGGGTCCAGAAGCAGATGTGAGGAGTGCCGGGGGTGAGGAGGGGTGGGACGTGGGCCCTCGGGATGGCCCAGAGGCGGCGAGTAGAGAACTCTGGCTGGTAAAGGGCCCCCACCCCCACTGCCTGGCCGTTAATCCCAGATCCTCGGGACGGGGTGGGGAACCAGATTATCAACCTCAGGTGGCAGCGCTAAAGTGACTGAGTTCCAGCAAACCCAGTAAACAGGAGGCAGGTGGGCTGTGCCTCGAGGGTGCCCCCACGCCAGGTTACGCCCCCCACTCCTGATCTGGGGTCTGGGAGGGCCTATGGGGCCCAGGCCTGTCCCATCCATACGTTTCTGGAGGAAGCTCTCCCAAATGCGGGCAGAGAGCACCTGCGGTCTCTCTGGGAATTCCAGAGACCGGTACAGGGAGCAGACGCAGTTTCAGGACCGACACCCACGTGGTTGTCCCTCGCCCCGAGCCCACTTCTGAGCCACCATCTGCCGGGTGTGTGAGGGCCCGTAGGTGAGCTGCTGGTCTGCGCGTGGGGAGCTGGGGCAGGCGAGGCCCCCCCGTTCACAGCTTAACTGGAGGGACAAGACTCTCTAAGCTTCCGCCAGCAATTCGCTCCTGAAACCTGCTGCCCTTTGCCTCGAGGGACTCGATCTCATTACGGTTCAGCCGTCCGATTACTTCCCAGTCAGACGGTTGTTTGTGCCACAACTCTTGGGTAAAAAATAAATATAAATAAAATAAATAAACCTCAGCACAGTCGCAGTGTGCTCAGTAAGCACCTCCTGCACTAACTGCTGGAGACAAAGCGGATCTGCGAGCCGGTGAGCACGCAGAGAAGGCGGTGAGCCTGCTGAAGGCACCTCCCGCGTGGGTGGGCGCGCCCCGTCCTCGGGCGCGCGAGGGCTGGAGATCGGCCGCTGCGGGCTGGACACCGGGGTTGAGCTTCAGCCTCAGGACAGAGCTGGTCACACCATTAAGGCTGAGAGTCACTGGAGGGCTACATGCATGTACCATCTTTTCTTTTACCAAGAAAAGGTGATTTTCTCCCCTTTTTACAAATCCCCCAAGCGCCCACTACTAAAGGTACACAGTAAACCTTATGGGGATTTCCAACTGTTACTCATCAAAAGGATTTCATTAAAAAATTTTCAATTCCAACTTTAAATAAAAATAACCAGAGTGATTTTCGTTCTTAAGATATAAATTCCCTTCAGAGTGGACACTGAGGGTCTATTAGAAAAGTTCAAATACCTGATTTTTTCTTAAAAGTCCTTTTCCCTCGCCCCCAAAAATAGACATTTTATGTCAAAAGAGGTAGTGACCTAACTTTGTATAAGAGGAAAAAAAGTAACATACTCTGGACAAAATGTGCCTGGGACTCTCACGCAAAGACCACACTTCCCCAGTTTTTCAAAGCTTGAATATCATCTATGGTGTAAAACAACTGTAAGGACCATGGCTGTTGATGGGCCACTTTTAGCTCTAAATCAGCAGAATAGCATTTTTTAAAAAAACACACATCCATGAACATAAAGTTTACTTTTTTCTTAGATGCATCATTTTCAAAAACTTCAATCTTTGTCACGGACTCAAGTCAAATCAGGAGCCATTCTCTAAAGTGCAAAAGTGACAAGTCATCAAACAAGTGACCAGCAAGAAGGACGGTGGTGATGTGACGTCGCCTGCAAGGGCCCAGGTGGGGGGCGCTGGGCCAGATTGGGGGGGTTCTGCGTGATTATTTATTCAGCTGCCCAAGGGGGGAACAGCAGTACGTGTGAGTTCTGCTCTAACACAGCTAACGATATGATAGCCCTGTCTTCCATCTTCAAACTCCCTGCCAGCGTCACCGGGGGATGCCTGCCTTTCAACACGTCCCTAACAAGGCTGCTTACAAATACACCACACCTCGTGACACCGGTTCGCCAACGGCTGATTTCTTGTGAGTCTCTTCTGTACCAGGTTGTGGATGACGGACCAAGCAGAGCAGAGATGCAGTTAAGGTGGCAGGATGCAACAGTTCCCTGGACAACGGCACGACTAGCGGAAGCTGTGTTCCCAGACATCGGTCCTTCACCCACCACCTTTCAGAAACATCCTTGTCTGATATGAACGACATGATACGAATTTGATATGAATGATACAAATACTTGTCTGACACGAATATTTTGACAAAAGCGGAAGAGTAGTAACATCTGAAGACGAGGATGACCAGTCTAATGCAGAATAGACGTCCACATGCGATATTCTGACACCCCCCCATTCCCCAGAAAAAAATGGTAAAAATGGTTCAATCCCGTCATTTCAAATTTTACTAAAAGAGAAAAAAATGACTTTGGATTTTTTTTCTACTTCGGTAACTGAAGAATCCCTGATTCTTTTAAATTCCATATCTTGAAGGAGGGTGTAGCTGAGGGGTAAAGCACGCGCTTAGCAGGCGTGAGGTCCTGGGTTCAGTCCCCAGTACTTCCATATAAATACCTAAATAAATATCTAATCCTCCTCCAAAAAAAATTAAAATAAATAAATTCCATTTCTTGGGTCAAGAGGTGAACAGTATATGAATGTGCTGGTTGTTTTAATGAGAAGCAAACTTCATTTCACAGGAAACACCCTCTCATCCAAAGTCGAGCAGAATATCTAGCTGGAGGATTATTATCCGGTTATCCGGAGCCCAGAGGATTCAATCTTACTTCCTTTCACATCACGCTGTGAAAGAGCTGAGGGGTGAAGGAGGGAGTCACGTGGGGATGTCGTCAGAGCCAGGACTGGCGTCTGGGCCTGGGAAGCAAAGCGTGGCCGATGCTGTTCTTTGTGAGGTAAGTGACACTGAGTTGACCGTTTAGTATTAACCTGCTGGGGAGGAACAACCACGCAAGGAAAAACTTAACACCTTTCATAAGTAGGGAAAATCTTTCTCAACTCAGTTTTCTTAACCAAGAGCAAAGAAACCAGACAGAGAGCCCTGGGTCCCCACACTGGTTCCACCACCTCGTAGCTGGGGGCGCTTGGCGGTGTCAGCTAAGTTGATGCAAACTCTGTGAGCTGTAAAACGGTTAAAAAAACAAAAAAGTGCCCACCTCACAGGGATGCTGCGGAGACAAAATGAGAAGAGGCGCACAGATTCTTACAGGAGCAAGTGCTTAATAAGCCCTAGCTGTTACCAGTTACCACTGACGTTATTATTTTCATCACAAAGTTGTGGTGATGATAAAACTGGTCAGACATTCGCGGACAGAAATCCCAAACAGGTCCCCAGTTTGATGGTCATTCACCTGTAATCTTTATCCGTCAGTTACCAAAACTCCTACCCCGGGTAGATGAGAGATTTATTGAAGTTTAATATGTATCTTTCTAAACTTACTCACATATTGCAAGGATAGAAAGGTTTTCTAGAACTCATACCAGACTGTGACCAACTGCATGATGCCGTGTCTGTCCTGTGCTTACCGCAAGGCCAGGACTAAGGGTTTCCCAACATACGACAGGAGAAAATAGCTCTCGTAGCTCTGCGCATGTGCGTGTGCACGCGTGTTTGTAGGTGGTGGTGGAAGAGGAGCTGAAGAACTGGAACGGGACTGGGGGGTCTGGGTTTGACTTCTTTCCTCTGTTCAGGCAGGCTTTGGTCTGACTCCTCGGTGATGGGTTCTCATAAACCAGAGCTGCTCTTTCGTGAGCGGACTGCCCCACGTAGCTCGCGTGTGCATGCTGGATGACGTGGAGAGTGTTCCTGCTGGGACCCGCCTCTGCCCAGCGCCCGGGGCTCCTGCCGCATCTGGAACAGCTCAGCGTGTCCTGGGCCTTCCACCCAGCGAGGAAAGACCCACCCAGAGGTGCAGAGTGGAAATAATTTCTCCTTCTCGCCTGACAGATCTTAGCCATCACCAACTTGCCACCTGTGGAGATGCCGTGGCTGTGGCGCAGGAGGGACCCGTGGTGGTGCCCTGCCTCAGTGCCAACACAGCCACAGCCAGACTCCCTTCCCGGGACCTGCGCTGGTCTGGGATGACGCCAACCCCCTGGTGCCCAAGAGAAGTAGAATCCAGTCCACGAGGGCCGTTCACGAGAGGACAATTTCCTCTTGACTTAATTTTTCGACACAGGCTGGTTTAAGGGTTAGTCACCCCTGCTGCGACCCCCGCCCCAGTGTCCCGTTTCCTACTTGCCGGGTCAGGTAGTGAGTGTGTTACGTCACGTAACACCTACTCCACGGGGTCATCAGGGGACCTGAGGATGCACGCAGCCCTTTGGTCTGTGGCTGGCACACCACGGGCACCGACAAACATTCCTTCTCTTCCCTGGACCATGAATTCTGACCCTTCCATGAGGTCAGTGTGATCACCCCAACCCACAGATGCGGAAACGCTTCTAGGGTCCCACCGACAGGAAGTGGCTGAGTAAGGATTTGTGCCCCGTTTGGGCCTTTCTGACCCCAAAGTCTGGGCAGGCCCTTTTCTCCCTGCCAAGTCCGTGCTTCCTCTCTCAGACCAGAGCCATGACATCAGGGAATGACTGTCCGCTTAGAAATGCCCTTGACTGGGGAGGGCGTCAAGCAGAGAGGATTGAGGACCAAGGCAACGCAGGAAGAGGCAGAGGGAGAAAGAAGGAGACGGCGGGAAGCAAAGTTCCGGTGGGAAAACAGAGCTGGGGTTCGCTCTCCCAAGAGCCCCCTTCTCTGCGAGGGCCCTTGCCCAGCCCCAGCCCTCCTCCCCGGCTCCTGCTGTCGGGACATCGGGGACACGGCGTCTCCTCCTTTCCATCAAAGTCAGCGCTGCTTTTTGGCTTAGTGGGGGGGATGTTACTTATTCACAATCTGTCCCTGCCCTGGCCTGTCCTTTCTGTTTCCATGCACTTTGGCTGGAGATTAGCTCCCACGTACACTTCTGCCCGCTCCTCCCGGTCTTGTATTTGCTTACAGAAGCGGCTCCCATCTCTACCACCCTGGTGAATTCAGGGCACGATCAGAGGAGCCCTCCTTGGGGATCAGGCCTCATGATGGCTCCTCCCTCCACACCTTTATCTCCCCGGAGTCCCACAACTTGGCTGATATGTATCTTATGGCCACCCCGATGATCTCAGGTCAGACCGTGGAGTCCTGTTACCTGGCCCGATTCTCTGGACCTGGTGGCTACCAGCGCCTCCCTAAGCAGCCTTCCGCCCTCCACACGGCTCGAGCTGACCCCTGATGTCTCATCTGGCCCAAATCAGCATCATTATTTTGTTCTCCGCTTCCTTTTCTCTTGCTTTGTCTCCATCCTTAAACATCAGAATACTCTGCTAGGCTGGGAGGGCTGGAAAGCTATTCAGTAAAGGGACCTGCTTGAGAGGGAAATAACTCTCCCCAGGGGTAACCATAAAATGTTAAAAATACAAGGGAGCAAGAAATAGGTGAGGGAGATTCAGTGGGACAAACTTCCTGATGCAAAATAAACAAGTCATGGGTAGGAGACGTGCAGAGTGGGGAACGCAGTCAGTAACCACGCAGTACCCCTGTACGTGACAGATGGGAACCAGGCTTACTGCGGCGACCAGTTTGAAATGTACAGAAATGTCGAATCACTGTGTTATGTAACAGGAAGTAACATGGTGTTGCAGGTCAACTGTACACCAAAAACAAACAAACAAACTCACAGAAAAAGAGATCAGGTTGGTGGTTATCAGAGGTGGGGATTGGGGGGGGAACTGGATGAAGGGGGTCAAAAGGTAAAAACATCCAGCTGTAAGATAAATGTACTCGGGGTGCCAGGTACAGCATGACAGATGCAATTAACACTGCTGTGTGTTATACAGGGAAGTTGCTAAGAGAGTAGATTCTGAGAGATATCATTATAAAATTCTTTTTCTATTTTCATAATTTGTATCTGTGAGAAGATGGGTGTTCACTAAACTTGCTGCGATGATCATTTCATGCTGCATGTAAAGTCATATCACTACGCTGCCCACCGCAAACTCGTACATCAATTACATCTCAGCAAAACTGGAAGACAAAATATATTTAAGGGAAACAAGACCAAGATGTCTTGTATGTTCATTGGCCCCTCGTGGAGGAGGGAGTGACGGGAAGGTGGGTGGAGAGTTCGGTGGGGCTGGGGATGAGGCTGCAGCCATGGGAGAGGACTGTGGACCATGGACGGACCTCGGTTCATCGTAAGATGCTGAGAGGCCCAGATGTGACCCTCTAGCTAAAGGGGGAGTGGGAGGGGCACTGAGAAACACTTCTGGTGCATCAGAAAACCCATAAACTTTTGGTCAGTTAGTCTTTGACAAAGGAGGCAAGAACATACAGTGGAGGAAGGACAGTCTCTTCACCAAATGGTGCTGGGAAAACTGGACAGCAGCATGTCAATCATGAAGCTAGAACACTCCCTCACACCATACACAAAAATAAACTCAAAACGGCTTGAAGATTTAAACATAAGACACGACACGATAAACCTCCTAGAAGAAAACATAGGCAAAACATGCTCTGACATAAATCTCAGCAACATTCTCCCAGGGCAGCTACCCAGACAGCAGAAGTAATAGCAAAAATTGACAAATGGGACCTAATTAAACTTACAAGCTTTTGCACAGCAAAGAAACCATAAGCAAAACAAAATGACAACCTACGGAATGGGAGAAAATTTTTGCCAAAGATCAGACTGACAAGGGCTTGATCTCCAGAATATATAAGCAGCTCATACGACTTCATAAGAAAAAAAAAACAAACAACCCAATCCGAAAATGGGCAGGAGACCTAAATAAGCAGTTCTCCAATGAAGACATACCAGTGGCCAATAGGCACATGAGAAAATGCTCAGTATCACTAATTATCAGAGAAATGCAAATCAAGACTACAATGAGGTATCACCTCACACCAGTCAGAATGGCCATCATTCAAAAATCCACAAACGATAAATGCTGGAGAGGCTGTGGAGAAAAGGGAACCCTCCTACACTGCTGGTGGGAATGCAGTTTGGTGCAGCCACTGTGGAAGACAGTATGGAGATTCCTCGAAAAACTAAAAATAGACTTACCATATGATCCAGCAATCCCACTCCTGTGCATCTATCCAGAGGGAACATTAATTCAAAAAGATACATGCACCCCAAAGTTCATAGCAGCCTTATTTACAATAGCCAAGACATGGAAGCAACCTAAATGTCCACCGACAGTTGACTGGGTAAAGAAGTTGTGGTATATTTATACAGTGGAATACTACTCAGCCATAAAAATAATAAAACAATGCCATTTGCAGCAACATGGATGAACCTGGAGATCATCATACAAAGTGAAGTAAGCCAGAAAGAGAAAGAAAAATATCATATGATATCTCTTATATGTGGAATCTTAATAAAAAAAAAAAAAGACCAACAAACTTACTTACAAAACAGAAACAGATGCAATGACACAGAAAACAAACTTATGGTTAAGGCAGTGGGAAGGGATAAACTGGGAGTTCGAGATTTGCAGATACTGACTACTATATGGAAAATACATAAACAACAAGTTTCTTCTGTACAGCACAGGGAACTATATTCAATATCTTGTAGTAACTAACGGTGAAAAAGAATATAAAAACAAATATATGTATGTTCCTATAAGACTGCAGTACTGTGCTGTACACCAGAAATTGACACAACATTGTAAACTGGCTATACTTCAATAAAAATATATTAAAAAAAACAAAAAGAAAAGAAAAAGGAAACCCTCCTGTCGAGGATGGGTTGGAGAGGGGAGGAACTGGGGACTGACACCAGTGAGGAAGCTGTCGCAGGGGTCCAAGAAAGAGACGCACCTCCACCACCATGTCCACCACCCTCAGGCTCACCACCGCCACCCATCCCGGGACCCTTTCTTTACATGGTGACAGACTATTCACTTTTTGCTGACTTTTTTTTCTGCTTTTCCACTTATTGTGATTTTTTTACGGGGTAAATTTTCAGGGTGATTTTTCGCATGTGGGCTCTTTTGATTAAGCAGAGGGCCTTAATTTACAGCTCCTCGGGGTCTACCAACTGGGAGCGGGTGGGTGTGTGTGACTCTAGAAGCCCCACGGAGCCGTACGTGTGATGCGGACGAGGGCGCCCAGCAACGCTGCCGCCCCCTCCTCTGCGGTGAGCTGCCCCGAGCATGACGCCCCTGTGGGCCAGAGCTGGGGAGGAGGGGCGGGGGGCCTCTTCTGAGGCTGCAGGAGAGATCGGCCTGCGGGGCTCCCACCAACCCTGCCTCTGGCCAACGCCGCCACCAGACAAAGAGGAAACGGCGCTGTCTACACTGCTGGTCACATAAGGAAGGCCTGCGAGTATTGCACACCGAGGGGCCTCGAACCACCCTTTCTCCGGAGAAGTCTAATGTCAGAAAGTGACATTTTGAAAATTATGAAAAACTGGACAAAGTCAGAACTTTGTAGGAAAGGAAGACTATGAGATGAGTTTTCATCATTTCAAAGAGTCTGCTCCTTGGCAAACCCGAGCAGGCCTGCTTTCCTTTGAGGACGAGCCCAGCCAGGGGCGACCACACGCGGGCCGCTGACCAACGTGCTGTCAGCATCAACTTTAGGGGCCCAACCGCTTACTGGGCCCCCCTCGCCCGCGGGCATTCCCGGCACCTTGCATAAATTCTGCAATTAAAACCAATTAAAATCTCATTAAAAGATAAGACTTAAAACCATGCCAATAAATGCTAAATACACTTTGAATACATCCATTTTGCCTCCTTCTTGGAGGGTATGAAATGGAAAAGAATGCTGTGAATGCTGCAAAGCCTCACTGGGACCGTGTCAATCTCAGGAGGTCAGCCTGGAAAATACAATTAAATTAGTAAAAACGTGACCAGACTTGTCAAGTGTCCAGGTCTGGTTTTCATCAGCACCATATTTAAGGGATTTCCTAAGTTTTATATAAAACTCTGTTTCTACCTGTAATAAAGTGAGGGAGATATTTCTGAGATAATGTGTGTTGGAAAATATATAAAATGTCATGCTAAGCAGCTGAAATGTCACTTTCAAAGATTGTATCCCTTCACCCAATTCATAGCACGTACATCTCAACAGGAAGCATGGAACTCGCTCTATGAACGTCTCTTACAGGAAAAAGGAGTCACATGTTCAGTATGAAACTTAACAACTTGTGTGAACAGTTAGAGAGCTGACCCGTCAAGGATTTTTGAACAGTCCCAACTCCACGGAAATACACTGCCTTTCTGTCATTCTCTGCAGAAGTATATAAACACACACCCAACTTCTCCCCTTTCTATAGTATCTGAAGTAAGGAAAAGTCACAGTTCCTTTAACAAGAAAGAAAGAAAGAAGAAAGAAAGAGAGAAAGGAAGGAAGAAAGAAGAAAGAAAAGGAAAGGAAAGAAGGAAGAAAGAAAGAAAATGAAAATAAATTATCTCCACCATTCAATGAGAGTTTAAGGAGGAAAAGAAATACTTGCATGTATGTGTATATGTGTGGAGGAGAAGAGGGAGAGAGAGGGATTTTAAAAAAATACCTGAAATTCTCTACCCAAAGCCACAAAATAATTATCACTGGGAGGTGATGTTTGTGTTTTCCATTGGGGTTTTTTGCATTCTTCATGCCTTCTGCATGAAAGATGTAGTATTCAGTATTTAGGAAAGTTAGTGCTCTCTGAAAACACATGAGTAACTATTAGAAATCACACAAAGAAGGTAGAGGGTAGTCTGCCCAGGTGGTCCCCCCAAATGAAAAACACCATCCATGTCAAATTTCTGGCATCGTCTGCCCTGTCCCGTGGGCACAGCTGTGGTCTAAGAGGACGCCACCCAATTCCATCTCTTTATGCAAATCTTTAAGAAACATGCATGAAACTGGGCATGCGGGTTACACTGCTTCTGCAACAAGTATCCATAATGCTCTTTGCACACCACCTGCAGAGAGTAACACCAGATGATCTCTTTGGAAATGTTACAAATGGAACACTGTCAAATTCAGAAGAAACATTTTTGACAGGGAAGTTGCTGCTTGGATTTCAGCGGTCTTCAACACTGCAAGCAGCTTAACCTTATCTCCCAGTGCCACTGCCTTCCTGGAGTAATTGATGCTTGGAGTCCCCGGTTTCACATAAACCAGGCCACTGTGCCATTGTACGCGGCAATCTGACTGCTGGCAGGGACAGGAAACTGCGCTGAACCCAGATCAATAGACTTGTCAACAGTAAGCGGCTTAATCTAATTCGGTCCATCTCATCTCGGGGCACAGAGTTTGCAGTTTTGCTGTTGGGTCCCTCTGGCAGGAAATGGTTTGGAAAGTTTCGTCTCCAGAAGTTTAAGTGATGGGCTGATCCTCTGGGCTCTTGAATGTTTGTTCAGCCGCAGAGCTGTTTTAAATGTTTTATAAATGGCAGTAATGTAAACAGGGCTTGGTTAACTTCCCTCACATGTGACAACCATAATGGTGATTTCTATGACCGTGGACGCTAAGATCAATGCTACAGACAATGACACTTTGGAGGAAATTGCTCTGGTTCACGTGGTCTGAGCTAAACTCTATCCCCAATGGCATTCTTCTGAGAAAGAGAAACTCTACATTTTAAACATATGTTTCTTCTTGAACTATATTTTGGAAAAATGACTTCTTTAGTTATGAAACCTCCAGTGACTACTCATCAGAGCATTATTCCTCTTCCCCAGACGAGTGTGGGTGGGAAGATTTGGTGCGTCAGAGGAAGGGAACATTTCCAGCACAGAGAATGAGAGTCTGAAATTGTGACTTCTGGCCCTGCCTGAGACATCACCCTCTGGGGCTCGAGTGGGCCACCAGCTGCTGTCCTGTCCCTGGGTGTTGGCCATGCTTCCAGGAGGGCAGACTAGATGCGACCATCGTCACCTGATGGTGAGTGCTGAGGCCCGATACGGTCCAGTCCTGGCCCAGCTGTCTGCCGACTCTTAGAGCAGAAAGGGCACATGAATCGCTCTCCACACTAGGGGGAACGCTCCACCTGTGCAAGTCTCCACACTCCTGTAAGCCTTTGGAAATGACAATTCATTCTCATGGGCATCCTTAAAGTGACCTTTAACAGAGTGTAACAGGTGATGAGATCCCACCTTAAGGGTAAAGAGGGCACAGAGGGTGGGGGAGGGGGCGTGTGTTGGGGGGCAGGGAGGGGGGCATGGAGGGCGGGGGAGGGGAGGACTGGGAAGCAGAAGGAGGAAGAGGAAGCGTGAAAACCTGGTTCATCTGTGATCAGCGGCACCTGGGAATGACAGGCTGCAGGGCTCTTTTCAGATCGGGTCTGCGTTTGAACATGAACCGAGGGTTCCTCCACTAATGTAACCAGGCCAGCATCTTCCAAGTCAAGATGGTGAGCGAGCTGGGCCAAGCACGGGCTGAGAGGGAGGCTCACAGAAGAGCTGGAGCGTCCAAGCAAGTTCCAGTGGAAAGAGCTGCGAGTCCAGCAGGAAGGAATCAGGTCGAGGTGGTGCCCAGACCAAGTGCACAGACACGAGGGTCAGGGACGCTCCGCGGTACCGACTGATTCGGCCGAGCGCACTGAGGCCAAAGGGAGCACGAGGCAGACCTGCTGGGGAGACGGGCGGGAAGGGGGGACCCGTTCATTCCCAACTTCTAGTCTTCGGCGCCTGTTCTGTAACTTCTGTGGCCACAGGAGGCTCCAGACTGACTCATGCGAGTCCATGGGTGATAACTCATTAAATAATGGACGCCAATAACGGCGGCCAGCCGGGATTAACAAGGACAGTTTTCTGTCCTAGAGCAAGTACACAGAGTCACACCCCCAAACTGGACAAATCAACAGTGAAAACACAAGAAAGAAACATGATGGCGCCCATCATGACCTGAGGTGATGCTTTTCAAGAGCATGTTAGGAGGAAAATTCCTGAGCCCTGAAATTCTCTTTTCACGATTTGAGTATGGAAACCAAGACAGGAGCCTGACAACAGAAAAGACAGGAACAAATGTCACTCTGTGTGTGTGTGTGTGTGTGTCTGGGTGGAGTCAGGAGAGGCTCCCCTGGTGGGGAAGTCCTGTCTCATCTTTAACAGGTAAAGAAACTGTCTCGGAAGTTGCAGTTTGCTCAAGGCCACACCACCAGGGAGTGGCAGAGCCAGGATTATGGTTCTGAAGCCCTTCTCACCATTCCCTGGGGTTTCCCTCATACAGCTGCCCATGTTGTGCACTGCATAAGTGCGCCATGACTAGCTGGGCACTGTTACATCACAGATAATGTCAGTCTGCCTCTGTGGTGACTATTTTATGGCAGGTGACAAAAGTGTCCCATTCGAGTAAAACGCCATACAGAGAGGAAGGGGTGTGTCTGGAGGAAAGGGTGCCTTCTCTACCTGGTACACGGCTGTCACACTGGCTGCCAGAGGCCCTGACTGCAGGTGTACCCAATGCAGAAGGTGAAAGAACAAAACTGGACAGGGATCGCCCAGGGGAGATCTGGTCGCCTGCCCGAGTTCTCATCACACCTCGGATCTCCCAAGCGTGTGCTCCAAAGTCCGTCAACCAACCCTGAACATGCAGTTCAAATCACCGCGGGCAGAAACTGCAAGGCTTGGGCCAGAAGCAGATTACAAGCGATGCACAGAGAACCTGCTTTCAATATTCACCTTTAAAAACCAAAATCTATGGAAGGGTTAGGAATGATTAATTCCCCTTTTCGGTTGGTCTGCCCATTTACAACATTCGAACCAAAATGGACGAATCCAGTAACCTTTGCTCTCAGCCCCTCTTGTTCTCCAAGGTGAACCCCACACGGCAATCCTAACCTCCCCACCCAGGGGGAGGAGGTACCACACGACACTTCCCAAGAAACTTGGAAGCAAAGCACCGATGAATGCTGTTACCAGAAATAAAACAAGAAGCCTAGAAAAGATCGCGTCTGTTCATTATGGTGCATGTTTCTCAGTGAAAGACAAGGACAAACCCCAAGAAAGAGGCCATTGGCTCCTGCACGGTAGCTGGAATATGGATCTCTCCTAATTACAAAACCAAGTGCACCTTCCTGCACCCGGTGTCTTCCAGGCAATAGCACAGCACGGTGTTCAACGGGGACTGTTTTAATAGGGCTGGTAATGAGATCTGGGTGAAAAATCTCTCTGCTAATTTAGTAGTCCTCCAGAGACGTTAAAATTCTAGTTGGCAAGTGTTTTAAAGTTCCTCGCCAAGCCTGGCCCCAGCCAGCCCCTCGTCTTGACATCAGATTCTAAACAGCACCCGTAAACCTCTTAAGTCAATTTGTCCTTATCCAAAGTCCCTTCCACTCCCATCCCGCCTCTCTGCCAGGGTGTCTCTTTTGATGTGGCCACACTAACTAAAATGTTATGAAATTAATAATTTGATGCTCTAATAATCCATACATTTTAAAAGCAAGTCTCTGCAGGTGTTTAACCCTAAGATCTTTCCCACCCAAGGCGAAGCAACCTCCGACAGCCAGGCTCGCATCGAGGAGCTGCCGCTGCTTCCCGACCTTTCTGTTGAAGGAAAACATCAATCCCTGGAAATGGACTTAAATAAACGACTTGCAAATTAAAAGAAACATTTTTATGATTCACTGCAGGAGCTTGCTTTTTTGGATACAAGGTTAAAAGTGAACAGTAAACCTTTTAAGGTTATTGAAACTAAATTATTAACGCTGTGTTTCACCTTCCTTTTGTCCTCTGTGTGGCATTCTCCTTGATTACTCACTGCAACTCCACTCCTACAAGTTGTAAATCAAATGAAAAATCTTTAAAGCACAAAAACAGCTGATTAAAATGTTCAACCGCAGGGGAACTATAGAGTGACGGAGAGTGGCACGCTGCATTTAAAAAAAAATACGAAGCTGCCGATAGCTTTTGAAAAAAAATGTTGTGAACCCTGAGCACTTCCATCTCCAAAAGTAAGCGAAAGGGACAGTCCCACTTTAAAAATCCATTTGCAACCTTCAAAATAATGCACGTTTCTCCACTTGGGTCACACGTGGTACCTCACACCTAGCGCGCATTCTACCTGTAGGATTTTTTTTTTTTTTTAATTGAAGCATAGTCAGTTACAATGTTGCATCGATTTCTGGTGCACAGCATCATGTTTCAGTCACCCATATCCATACATATATTCGTTTTCATATCCTTTTTCATTTTAAGTCACTACAAGATATTGAATATAGTTTCCTGTGCTATTCAGTATGAACTTGTTATTTATCTATTTTATATATAGTAGTTAGCATCTCCAAATCTTGAACTCCTAATTTATCCCTTCCCACCCCCTTTACCCTCTGGTAACTATATGTTTGTTTACTATGTCTGTGAGTTGGTTTCTGTTTTATAAGTTCATTTGTCTCATTTCTTTAGATTCCACATATAAGTGACATCATATGGTACTTTTCTTTCTCTGTCTGACTTACTTCACTTAGAATGACAATCTCCAGGTCCATCCATGTTCCTGCAAATGGCATTATTTTATTCCTTTTTATGGCTGAGCAGTATTTCATTGTATAAATATACCACAGCTTCTTTATTCAGTCATCTTTCAGTGGACATTTAGGTTGCTTCCATGTCTTGGCTATTGTAAATAGTGCTGCTGTGAGCACTGGGGTGCACGTATCTTTTCCAATTAAGAGTTCCCTCCAGATATATGCCCAGGAGCGGGATTGCTGGATAACAGGGTAAGTCTAGGCTTTAAGCTCAAACACTGACCGGCTTCAAAGGGGACTGGTGACTCGCAGAGAATGAAGTTTTCCTTCAGCCCTCCTGGTAAGGGGTTATTGGCAAAGCTCTGAAGTCAGAAGATAGAGATCTGTGGTGTAAATGAAGACGGCCCAGTTCCACCTTACCTGCCCAGGGCCTCAGTTTCCTAAGCTGTAAAATGGGCTGATGATACCATCTTCTTAGGCCACAGTTGTGAGTATGCACCTCCCAGCACATATTTGGTAAAATGTTCATGGAGTAACCAGTGCTTTACACATCTTATAAAATTATAGCTCTCTGACTCACAGAACAGTTTGAATTAATTAAATGTGCTCTGATTAAGACAACATATCCAAGCCACCTCCTGGAACTGCCATGGGACATCTGGGATCTGAGGGAGGAAGCTATTGACAGTGAGGAAAGGGATAAGGGTGGGGCGGGTCAGACTCCCAGAAACTGACCTCAAGACTCCAGGTGGTCTGACTTAAGGGGCTCCCGAGAGCAACGCAGTGCCCAGACCCTTCCCTTCTGCAGTGCCGTGTAAACTACCTACCAGGAGCAGGGCCAGCTCCAGGGGTGTGAGACCCAGGCAGGCTCTCCAGGCCCGTTCTGCAGAAGGGCTCTGCTTCCAATGTCTTGAAATTCCTGCTAATTTATCTTTGAGCCTGTGTTGTGGAAGTGAAGTCTGATGCGTGTGCATGTGAGGACCGGGGGTCTGAGCAACGTGTGCGCGTGCCCCAGGTTCTCCCCGCCCCCTTTCCACACTGTTCTGTGCGCTCCCGAGCACGAGCTGACAGCCCCCAGAGGCCACGCTTTCCATTCAAACCAGGACTTGCTTCGAATGCAGAAAGGAGGCGTTCTAAGAAACAGGAATGACCAAGGAGCCCTACGGTATCCCTCCCTACCGGTGTTAATTCCTGTCATTAACCAAACACTTACAATGGAAAGAGGGCTCAGAAGGGAAGGGGAAGACAGCTTCCTCTTCCTTTTACTCCTTCCTTACTCGTCAATAAGTCAGAGGCAGAGCGTGTGGGCAGAATGCACACTTCTCAAGGGTAGACAAACAGCTGAGCTGGTTTTGTGCAGTGTTTCCGCTGTTCTGTCGACAATGCAGTACATGTGTGTATGATTTATGAAACAAAATCATGTAATTTCAGTGATGCTGCGCACGGGTTAAATGCCCCTGTGTTCGCCTGGGTCATGGACAACAACGTGTGAGTGCACAGATCACAGCTGAGCTGAACACTTAGCCATTGTTAAGCTGGTAAATGTTATGTTACGTGGTTTTGACCACAATAGAAAGACAGGCACTGTACAGTATAAAGACGAACGGTAAAACTTATGCTAATGAGTTAAAATGTCAGTGTTTATTTGGAAGAAAAGTCACTAGCAGATTAAAAACATCATGACAAGTCAGAAAAGAGACTAGAGAAGAAAGGAGCTCTTAATTTTCGTTATCTTTTACAGCACTGTTGTATTTCGGATAAGGGGCCCCGGGTTTTCATTTTGCATGAGCTCCCCTCACCCCCGCATGCAGCTGGCCCCAACTGTGACCCAGGTATCCGAGCACAAGCCTTCGTCCTCAGTGTGACCTGGGAAAAGCTGAGACGTGCCCACGGAGGACGGGGAGCTGCCCCTCCTGCAGAAAGCAGAGCGCAGTGCCCTCCCCCTGGGGCTGACAGCATCAGCTCCAAAGGGACACAGCTTAAGGATTCAGGAACCTTCCGTCTACCCTGCTGCTCTGGCAATGGGTGTGACAGCAGAAGCAACAGGAGAGGAGCAGCTTTCTGGCCCAACCAGACAGAAGCACGTCGAGAGGAGGGATCCACCTGGTGGCGGCGAGCGGAGCGAGTGTCCTCACTCACCTGAGGGCTACCCTGGGGCCGCGAGCATCCTTGGGGTCCAGAAAGGGCCTGCCAGAGGCCCAGGACTGGACCAGGAGTCTGGCTCAGGGAACAGAACCCACAAGCAACGCCTTTCCCTAACTTCCACTTTTAAAGGGAGCTTTTCTGCCTCGCAGCCCTCTGCTGCTCTAACGCTCCACTGCCTAAGTCCCAGCACAGTAAATCCAAGCCCCGTGTTCTAGATGCAACACACGTTCTGAGAGATGGGGCAGCACCCGTGACGTCACAGAGGGAGCGGGACTGAATGCGCCTGAGTCTGGGCTGCGCTCTCCCACCACCGCCCGGGGCTCCTGGACCACGAGGAAACCACAGGCACCCGGTGATGCAGGGCATTATTCAAGACATCCAGCCACACTGCACACACAGCACCGTCAGAAAAGACACAGATGGGACGCAGGGAGAGAGAACGTTCCAGATGGAGGACCCGAGAGCGACAGCGCAAGCCAGTGCAACATAGAACTGACCCCAGATCGAAACAACCTGCGCCAAAGGGGGGACCTGAACACGATCACACACCAGGTGCTACTGAGCCAGTATACTGAGAGTGAGCTTTGAAAAATGGGCTAGGGAATAAAGAAGAATAAAATCATGCCTTCTGCAGCAACATAGATGGACATGGAGACAGTCATTCTAAATGAAGTAAGCCAGAAAGAGAAAGAAAAATACCATATGAGATCACTTACATGTGGAACCTAAAAAAAAAAAAGACAAACTTATTTATGAAACAGAAACAGACTCACAGACATAGAAAACAAACTTATAGTTACTGGGGGGCAAAAGAGGAGGAAAGGGATAAATTGGGAGTTCGAGATTTGCAGATACTAATATGTATAAAATAGATAAACAGCAAGCTCCTACTGTGCAGCACAGGGAACTACATTCAGTATCTTGTAATAGCCGACAGAGAAAAAAATATGAAAAGGAGTGTGTATATGTGTAACTGAATCACTACGCTGTACATCGGAAAGTAACACAACATCGCAAACCAACTAGATTTCAATTAAAAAAAATTAAAATAAATAAATAATTTTAAATGGGCCGGGGGAAAAAGACCAATCTCGGGAGATTACTCACGTCTTCCAGGGGGTAGGTGAAGGAATGGAAGATACACTGTAACACGGGGTTTCTTTAATAAGAAACCAAGCATGAAAAAGAATCAAAGCCAGGATACCACGTGAGGCACAGGGAGCTCCGGGGAGATTACAGGAACACAACGTAACCACGTCCAAGTCAGCACAGAAATCGTCACACACATTAAGAACGACAGCCACTTATGAAGAGCTTGTTACGTGCCAGGCCTAGACTTCCGAGCCCACGCTCACAGCCTCTCTGAGAGAGCGGCGTGAACACCGTTATCACAGAACCGGGCCTGGGGCTCAGAGAGACCGGGCGATGTACTCCAGGGCCCACAGCCCCAAGACCCCAACCCAGATTCTCGTGGTTGCAAGTCATTCCTCCACGCTGTGCGTTTTACCCTAGAGGCAAGGTGACGGCACAGAGGTGGGTGTTAAGAAGCTCGCTCTCACACCGTGAGGACGCCTGTGATCCCTGCTGCCTGACAGATTTCCCGAGCAGGCCACCCCCGAGGGAGAGGTCTCGCTCCAGGGACCCACATCAGATCTCAGGATCATCGCTGCCCCAATGTTCCTGGTCTCAAACCCACAAACCTTCAGAGACTGACTTAAAAGCTTCTCATAAGACATCGTTAAGATGATCAATACCCAGATACACTGCTCCCTGAATCCTGCTCACATTAACAGTGGGGGAAGATTGTTCCTCAGTCGGATTTGGGGAAATCTCTCCAGATTTTGCAGAGGCATGTGGGGGAATTGGGGGATATTTCTTCTTCTTTCATCAAGGTTCCAAACATACTGAAACCCCCTGTTGGAGAAGGGCCAGGTCTCACTCACGTGTGCACGTGTCCTTCCCCAGGACCCAGCGCTAGAGCCTCAGTAAATATCCATGCAGAAAGTGAGATGGAGTCTCTCTCGCCTGATTACAAAGAAATATAAACACACCCTTATTGCAGCAGATCTAAAATAAATCCCTAAGGCCCTGGTTGTTGCCTCAACGTGTGGAGGAGAAAAACTGTGTGTTTGGGGCCACGGCAGAAAGCATGCAGGTCAGGGGAAAGGAAGGGGTGCAGTTCCTTATGTGGGACAAGGACGCCCTCGGCAGAGCCCAGCGCAGAAGGACCACGAGGCAATGCCAGAGACGGACCAGCTGCACGCCTGCAGTGGTCTGGGGTTTCCAGCTTGCTGAGATGTGCTGTTTCATTAGGTCTGGAGCAGTTATCCATCACCCTGTTCAAGTTGCATCAAATCACTGTCCCTTTTTATACGTGTATCTCAAAGAGCTACAAAGCAGCTCTGCAGAGATCTGGGGCCTGTCAGCTGGAATGATTGATTCCTTTTCCTGAACAAGCTGGTTCCCTGGACTATTTTCATCGTCGTTGTTGTTTCAAATGCTAGTGTGTTTCAAATTCTGAAAAAAAGAGAGGTTTTCCAGGTTCGTAGAGCATCGTTTGATACTTTATCAAATCCAACTTCAAATATTTGAGGTCCTAGTAGGTTTCCGAGGCTCTGGAGGTGAAGAGGTTCTTATGCAGGAGACAGACATAAAAATGTTATGATTGCACAGGGTTTACACTTGACCAGAGACAAATGACAGAGACATGGGAAGAAGCAAGTTCTACCGCAGTCAAGAAGAGAGGATGCTGACACATCGTAGAGAACGTAGCTGTCCAGGCTGGGTCCTCGAGGATGGATGGATGGATGGATGGATGGATGGATGGATGGATGAGGCCTTCTAGGCGGACTCTTATCTATCTCCAGTTAATTGCTGGCTAGGACACCCACATGCAGATAAGATTACTTCCGTTCTTCATGTCACACCATACACAACATCATCTCAGAATGGACCACAGACCAGAATGTAAGAGCTAAAACTGTGAAGTTCCTTGAAAGCGTAAGAGAAGATCTTCAAGGTTTTGGTTTAGAGACAGAGTTCTTAGGACATGAAAAGCATGATCAAGAAAAGGGGGAAGTGATAAATTAATCAAAATCAAGAACTTCTGCATTTTAAAAGATGTCTTTAAGAAAAGTGACAAGTCACAAACTGTGAGACATACTGGCAAACCATACACCTGTTAAAAGTATGTATATCCAGAATACGTAGAGAATTCTTATAACCCAATAATGAGACAACCAACCTCAGTGAAACAGAGGCAAAAGATATGAATAGTTTACAAAAAAAAAAAAAAAAGATATACAAGTGGTTAACAAGCAGCTGAAAAGATGTTCAATGTCAGAAGCCACTAGGGAAACGCAAATTAAAATCGCAATAAGATACTGCTTCATACCCACGAGGATGGCTATAATAAAAAAAACTAGACAGTAGCAAGTGTTGGCAAGGATGTGACTACACTGAAGCTCTCATCTATTGCTGGTAGGAATGTAAAATGAGCCACTTTGAACAACAGTGTGGCAGTTTCTTAAAAAGTTAAGCATTACTTTCTCAATACAACCCAGCTACCCCAATCCTGGATATCTGCCCAAGAGAAAGAAAACACGCGTCCACACAAACACTTGTATGCACAAGTTCCTAATGGTGTATTCCTAATAGCCCCACACTGCAAAAAATCCAAATATCCATCTGTTGATGAGTGAATAAGCAAATATAGCACGTCCACACAATGGAATATTACGAGGCAATAAAAAGGCAGGCATTATTAATAGGTGCTACAATATGGATGAACCTGAAAACGTTAAGTTAAGTTAAACAAACCAAACATTAAAAAATTATAATTTATAGTTCCACTTAGATGAAATATGAAATGTCCAGAAAAGGCAAATCTGTAAGATGGAACACAGATTAAGTGGCCACCTAGGGTTCAGGATGAGAATAGAGACTAACAGCTGACAGGAGTGAGGGACCTTTTGGGATGATGGAAACATCCTAAAACTGGATTACAGTGATGCCTGCACAACTCTATACATTTATTAAAAATAACTGAATCGTACACTTCAAACAGGTGAATTTTATGGTATGTAAATTATAGCTCAAAAAAATTACTGAAAATGGTTAGTATGAAAACAGGAGGGAAAGATAAAGATTTTTAGGTAGCACGACAGTTGAATAGTCTGGTGTGTGATAAAAAAATTTGTAAACAGATGAATAAAAAAAATAGAAGAACGAACCCCATGTCCCCAATGTATACTGATAAATACCCTCCCCATCACGTGAATCTCTTTCACCTTCTTTTTTGTTAAAAACATGTACTTTTGACCTAGAGATGATCGTACTAAGTGAAGTAAGTCACAGAAAGACAAGTATCATATGATATTGCTTATATGTGGAATCTAAAAAATGATACAAATGAACTTATTTACAAAACAGACTCACAGACACAGAAAACAAACTTACGGTTACCAAAGGGGAAAGAGGGAGGAGGGATAAATAAGGAGTTTGGGATCAGCAGACACACACTACTGTATATAAAAGAGATAAGCAACAAGGTCCTTCTGCACAGCAGAGGGAACTAGATTCAATGTCTACACCTATAATGAATACCCATAATAAAAACGAATGTGAAAAAGAATATGTATGTATGTAAAACTGAATCACTATGCTGTACCCCAGAAATTAACATGACGTTGTAAATCAACTATACCTAAATCTTTTTAAAACATACTTTTGTGTCTGGAGGGTAACTCTGGAATTATTCTGCATTCTCTCTCCTTTCTGTTTCATTTTTGCCATCGCTTCTCTTGCCTGTGATTGTGCCTTTTTCCTTCTAGATCCAAATTAACCGCATCCCAGGGTTAAGGCCAGTGTTTCCTTATCAATTTCCTCCTCCTCAAAACCTCCAGCAACTGGCGCCCCCATTCCTCTTGGTCCAATGTCTCATCGCCCTGAACAGCTGCTCCGTCTCACCGTCCACCTGGCCGCGGGCCCCATGCCCAGCTTCTCCACATCAGCTACATGGGACACCTCCCCTTCTCGCCACAGTTCATGCCTGTTTCTCCAAAGGCAGCTTAGCAAACTCTTCTTTGTAAACCATCCCACAACTGTCAAGCCTAGATCCGTCTCCTTAATAGGACTGCTTTGCTCTTGTTCATTTGTCCCTTTGTCACCCTTCTCTGGTTGGGTGTGTGCAGCCAGACTGAAAGCTCAAGATAACAAACCACGTTCTGCCCCGTTTCTGTGGCTTTCAACACAGCTGAACCACGTTTATTATTTGGTGGTTGTTGTTGGGCATTAAGTGGACAAATGACCAAAGAACGGATGAGTGAAGGCTCACGCACCAAAAGAAACTTCTTTCACTTGAAACGATTCATCCAGTTTGCCCACCTGAGCACCTCTGGCTTCATAAGAGAAGTGGGAAGTGTGAACTATTTGCCCGTGAACCGCTACTTCTCGTGTGGCTCCCCTATTAATTCCTATGTACATTTAGGCAGTTTGAAACCCCAGGGCTTTAGTTCATAATTAGGCATTCGGTCAGCAATAAGGTGAGAGAGAAAACTCAAATACAGCCATGTCCATTCCGGGTAACCTTCCCTGCCCTGCTCCAGGAGGCCCTGAGTGAAGGAAACCATTTGGCCTTTTGGCTCTATTTAATACACTGAGTGGCCACAAATCAAAGACTGCAACCAATAAAGAAATACACACAACAGAAAGTAAACCACCCTGGCCACAGAAACCAGGAAAGCCCCAACCTGCCGACTTGCTGGGAGGAGAGCAAAGCCGCCCGTCGGGCGCCGCCCAACCCAGGCCACTGCACCAGCGGCAGCCGAACGCCGTGTCCCGGGCCCATCTCACCGCAGTCTCCACCCTCGACTGCTCTATGAAGACAGATTTCTCTAAATTCGCGTTGGTAAAGTTAAGCATTTTGTTTACATTTGTCAAAAATCAATAGTGAAAAGACACTTCGATGTAGTTCTTATCAAGGTATTTGCTGAGGGGAGACACGCTGGAAGCTCCCACACCGGGCATCTCCCTCTGGACGCTGGCACGTGGTCCTGGAACAACTTTATCTCCTTCAGGCTGTGTTTCTCTGACTCAGCTGGATCCTGGATGTCTTGCCTTATTTTGCCCTTTACCTTCTCAAAGCAAACCAGCCACGTGGAAAACAAAACCCCCTTTTGCTAGTCCCTCTAAAATGCCGGTAAGTTGAAAAAGCAGAGAAGAAAGTGCGTAAGCAGTAACTTAAAAAAAAAAAAAAAAAAAAAAAAAAAAAAAAAAGACCCACCAACCTCTTCTAAGGTCGCTTTTCCTTCCTAGGTTCCTCTGCCTGCACCCAAAGGAGAGATTCGTCCTGGCCCCAAAGCTGCCAGTTCGTCAGCTTAGACCCGACATCCACTTATACACATGCCTGGCAACACTTCTTGAAATAAATGAAATTATAAACTCTACTTTTCCAGAAAAAAAATACATATATAAAACATAGGAGATTTTCTTCCCTTTTGTCTGACACCTGCTTTAGTGTCACAATCTTAAAAGACAAATAGAGAATTTATTTGTGAACTACTTGCTATGAAGACTCAACTTTTGGTTGCTGATCTTCACTATTTCCTGAAGTCACACTAGCTGGAAATACATGAGTTGCCCCTGAAGGTCATTAAATTTCGACCTGTTGTCGAAAGTCACGGCTGTCTGTGGAATAGTCCCAAACTCCACGTTCAAAGTGGCAAATGACCATCTCTCAGGTCCATCACTCACTCGTATGGTTTTCTCAGGGCAGAGACACACAGAAAACTTGTCTCAGGCAAACATGTCCTCCTCTGGGCAGACCCCCCTCCCCGCCCCCACTCTCCCCAGACAGCCGCCTGCCGGTCTCTGACACAGACTTTGCTTTAAATCTTCATCGTTTCCCCCTTGTTAGTGTCCTGACCTCGGCATCTGTGCTCGAACGCCAGCTAATGTGGTCTGCTCCCACAATGCCGACTATCGGCAGGGAACAGAAGCACGCCCGGGGATGTCACTGAACTCATTAGGGATACGTCTGACACGTGGCCCAAGAGAGCTGGCTTCTTAAACACAACCTGAGTGAACAGTAGTGCGGCCTTTTGGGAAGCGAATTACAACAAGGCACGTTCTGTCCGGCTATAAAAATAGCACTTTGACCAAGAAGCAGGATTTCTGCTCTTATCCCTCTAATTACGGCAGCAAGCAGAAAACTTCTGTAAGAGATAAAAGTCTAAAACTCTCAGGGCTCTGTCAGGCATTTCACAGAATCTAATAGAGGTCCAAATACTAATCAATCACTTAGCAAACAGTCCGTTTCCAATCCTGACCCGAGAGCAGAGGAAGGTGTTATTCGAGAAAACATCTTAAAATACACAATGGAGACACACACTACTGTGTGTAAAACAGACAAACACCACCACAAGGTCCTGCTGCAGAGCACAGGGAACCACATTCCATACCTTGTAATGGCCTGTAACGAAAACCCCATGAAAAGGAACATGCACACATATACCTGAATCACTGTGCTGTACTCCTGAAATTGGCACAACATTGTAAACAATTTAAGCAATTGTTTAAAATTATTCTTTCAGCCCAGATGGGACGCTTGGGACTCGATAAAGCTGACAAACGTCCGTTTCTGAAGCCTCCAGTCAACTGCAGTTTTCTCACCCTAACCGTTCGGCAAAGCTGGCTTCGCCCGGGTGTGACCGGCAGGAAGCAAGGCCTGATCAGGTCACGGACGACGACACTGCTGAGCCCTGGTCACAGAGCAGGCCTGCTAAGTGCTGTGATGCGGGTCCACCCGGCACTTGGGAAAGGCAGGCCTGTCATTAGCTCTCAAGTCCCAACCGCGTCATTTCTGAGATGACTCCCGGTCTGCGACCATTTGTGGAGCCGTGTGACTGAAGAAAGTGGTCATGAACAGGATTAAACACTGGATGTGGGTGACGTGCACAGCGGGAACTCAGTCCCCAAAGGACACTGCGGAGAAAGCGGCCTGGACGCGTAGACGGGCCCCCTGTCTCATGACCGGCAGAGTCGGCGTGAGGAGCTGCCCGGACTCGCACACGGAGGGTCAAACGGGCACTCATCTTGCGCTGTCCTGCCCAGCTCTGCGTGGGACCCTGAGCTGAGAAGACAAGCTGGCCCTTCCGTCCCGTCTGACTCTTTGTGTCAGAGTGGAGTGTCCTTGTCTTCTGCGGAGTCTCCCCTCAGGCCGGTGGCCCCCTGGCCCCCTATCCGTCTGCCCACGTCTCAGGCCTCCCCATCCCGACAATCAGGTGGCCACTGCCTCCCTCCGGTCTCCGTCTCTACAGCATCGCTCTCTCTTGGTCTCCCTCCTACGAGTCCTTCCAGCCTGTGTCCTCCACCCTCTCCCCTTCCTGCACTGACCTCGCAACACTGGGGACCCTCAGGGCTCAGGATTAGCCCTTCCTCCTCCATCCTCTCCCTGGACTACAACACCATCTCCAGAGTTTACATCTGAAAGCTGCGGTTCCCACTGGCGAGGTTGGTGCTTTGAGCTGTGTCAGCCGAATCTGTGTCTCAGCCGTATCCCTGGCTGACACAGCTCTGCCCACCCTCCTCCCAAACCCAACTGTTCACCCGGCATTCCAGCGCCATGTGTTCTGAACTCCGCACTTACCCTCCTCCCACCGCCCCTCCTTCATCAAGTCAGCTGGTCAAGTCAGAAGCTTGGGAGCTCATCCGATCCCTGCTCAGTGAAACCAAGCCATCACCGCAGGTCCTACTGGTCCAAAATCGCAAATCTCCTCACTTCCCAGCCCACCAGCTCGTCCGAGCCTCCGCTGCTTCCCCTCCGGACAGGGCAATGCCTTCCCGCGCCCGCCGCGGCCCACGGTGCTAGGCGCTTACCCACCGCCTCTGCTCCGAAGCCACCTCGTGCTCCGCTTCCTGCCCTGTTACCTGCA
Organism: Camelus bactrianus; assembly: GCF_048773025.1. NCBI lineage: Eukaryota > Metazoa > Chordata > Mammalia > Artiodactyla > Camelidae > Camelus > Camelus bactrianus. The sequence goes on from NC_133573.1 coordinate 10,547,855, forward strand.
GGATGGTCTCTGCCATCTAATTCCACTCTGCCCGCTGTGTAACGAGGCCCATGCTGAATCCCAACCGTTTGAAATGTCTAGTGTAGTTTCTGTTTTCCTGGCCGACACACCCACCTTATAATCGACTTTCCACAGAGCAGCTGTTGTGCTATTCAAAAATTATAAACCACACTCTGCTCACCATCTAAAGACACCACATGGCTCCACCACGACACTGGGAGTGAAGTTCATCTTGTCAGCTTTGCCTGAGTAGGTTCGGGTTCCGACTTCACCCCAGACCATGATGCCTGCCTTCTAGTTTCTGGAACCCCCTGACCTGCCTCTCAGCGGATCATGCGGCTCCCTCTGCCTGGGCTGTCCTGTCCCCCACGGCTGGCCTCTCTCTATCCTTTGGGGTGCAGTCCAGATGGCGTCTTCTCAAAGAAATCTCCTTCTTCCCAAAGTGTTTCAGCACCCTGATCACATCCTTAGCATAACTTATAATTAAATATTTATTCATTAAAACATATTTCCTTAACTCCAACCCACAGGGCGTGAAAGGCGGGGACTTGGGTGAGCTCACCACTGGGTCCCCAGCACAACAACCTCACCGTGTATTTGCTCAGTGAATGAATGCAGGAATGAACGAGTAAATGAGTGACACCACAAATAACTTTAAAATCAGAAATCTCTCTCCCAGGTGTTTAGAAAAGGGGACCCTCCTACACTGCTGGTGGGAATGCAGTTTGGTGCAGCCACTGTGGAAAACAGTAGGGAAATTCCTTAAAAAAAAACAAAACTGAAAATAGACCTACCCTATGACCCAGCAATCCCGCTCCTGGGCACATATCCAGAGCGAACTCTAATTCAAAAAGACACCTGCACCCCAATGTTCACAGCAGCACTATTTACAATAGCCAAGACATGGAAATAGCTTAAATGTCCATCAAGATGACTGGATAAAGAAGCTGTGGTATATTTATACAATGGAATACTACTCAGCCATAAAAATAATAAATTAATACCATTTGCAGCAACATAGATAGATCTGGAGATGGTCATTCTAAGTGAAGTAAGTCAGAAAGAGAAAGAAAAATACCATATGATATGACTTACATGTGGAATCTGAAAAAAAAAAAAAAAACAGAAAGACACAGGGGGAGGGTGTAGCTCAGGATAGAGCGCGTGCTTAGCACGCACAAGGTCCTGGGTGCCATCCACAGGGCGCCCCCTAAAAATAAATAAAGAAATGAAATGAAGTATTCCCCCTACCAAAAAAACAAGACAAAACAAAAACAGACAACACAGATGAACTTACTTACAAAACAGAGACAGACTCACAGACAGAGAAGACAAACTACAAACTTACGGTTACCAGGGGGAAAAGGGGTGGAGAGAAACAAATTGGGAGTTCGGGATTTGAAGACACACACCGCTATGTATCAAACAGATAAACAACAAGGTCCTGCTGTAGAGCACGGGGGACTATAGCCAATACTTTGTCACGGCCTATAATGAAAAAGAATATGAAAAGAAACTGAATCACTTTGCTGTACACCAGAGATTAAGAATTATAAACTGACAACACTTCAATAAAAAAGAAATATCTCTCCTTATGTCCCACAGAGAATGACTTTGCAAGGCAGATTCATAACACACTCACACTTCAGGGAGAAACCACTGGCCTAGCCCGTGGTGACTTCTTCAGAAATGCTGCTTTATTTGCCCCCTGACGTGCTATTTGTAAATTTTTCTGTATCTATTTACCAAAGCAATTTCTCCAAGGAACGCCACAAATCTGAAAGTAATTAAATTACTATTACATTTGTTTAAGATTCAATAATTCAGACCTCTAACTTCGTTAGCTTGTTCTCCTACTTTACAGGAATTTAGTAAGTTTTGCTATGCTTTCTGCATTCATTTAAAAAAAATAAGATTATTCTGTTACAGAAGTATACAAATCCTTTTAATTCCATAGGCTGGAATGTCACGAAAAGCTTTCCCGAAAACACTGTGTGGGGAGACAGCGAGGCAGCAGAAGGGAGGTGTGCAGTCAGCCCCCCGCGGGGTGAGGACGAAGCAAGCCTGCAGGGGGGGAAGGTCGTGGGCTCTCTTCCAGCCCCCCAACTGGACTTTTTATAAAACCCCATTCAAATCCGTTGCCTCTGTCCTGTTCTCTCCTGCTCCCAAGTATTTCTGCAACGAACGTGGCATTAATCACAACTGATCACTATCTGTGGATAATTCACTTTTTTCTGATTCATTTCTGGGTTTATCAAATGCCGTGTTCACTACCACTGCCATTCAGAGACTGAGTTCTAATGAGACATCAACAGACGCATGTGTGTGAGAGTGACTGGCGTGTGTGAGTGTGACTGGCGTGTGTGAGAGTGTGACTGGCGTGTGTGAGAGTGTGACTGGAGTGAGTGTGTGTGTGACTGGCGTTGACATCAGATCCCACCAAGTCCTGACTAAGGACATTCATTTGTGCTCTTCTTGGTCTAAACGCGGGCCCGGGTGTGTATTTACCAGAGTCCAGGTTACAATAACTGCTTTTGCATTTGCATGTCTTCTCCAGTCGACAGAGCATGAAATGATTTTCACTGGATCTAAGAAGATGGCTGACGACAACCACTTCACTGCATTTTCCAGCTAAAATGCTTCCAAACAGTATTTCTCTCTGAGAGAGTCCAACCATATAGAAACATTTATACATTTTTAAAGGTCTTTATTTTACGAGAAGCAGATGATACCAAGAAAATCCTGCACAAGCAGAGGGTTCCTTTGGGCAGTGTCATCCGTCGGTAGTTGGTAAACGCTGGGGTCACAGGCAGAAAAGACTGTGAACGTGCTGCTCGATCCAGCGTTACCAAAGTCGGAGGCCAGGGCTGGGGTCTGCGATGGCTGTTTCGGGCGAGCCACCTACGGTGTAAGATGTAGGGGACAGGGACAGAGTCCACCAGCTTCACAGCCTGTTGTCCGGTGACCTGACATCAACCAAAGGAAACCACGTGGAGGAACAGGCACCAGCTGCCTCCTCACTTCTGGTCCCCAGCCGCGCCCACGTCAGCTTCCGGGGCTGCCTGACCAGGACCCTGTCAATACCACACGTGCTACAGTGTCCCCACAACTCTAACAAAGACCAGGAGATTTGTCTCACTGTGTCACATGTAAGACTAAAAATAATAGCATTTTCCTATAATGAGTACATGACAAGAAGAGTAAGTAAAAGCTTTAATGATGAAAATGATCCTCTCGCCTCCAGCGAGGTTTTCATTGTCGTTCCTCCTGTTCACGTTATGCACAAGTTGTCTTGAGGGCTGCCTTGCAACCCCAGCTCACAGGAAGGAAGAGCCCCGGGCCCGCTGATGTGGAAGGATGGAAAATGTAGAGGCCCAAATCCCTGAGCCAAGGGAAAACTTCCAAAAGTTTTGGTGGGATTCAAGCAGGAATAACGTGGGTAACGATTCTCACAATGCTCTTGGCGCCATCCAAGTCTGCTCTCCAGTAAGTCTGAGTGACTTCCATCATGCAAACGTGTTATTGGTGGGGGGGGGTGGATGGGGTGGCCGAGAATTATGATTCTTAGAGCATTTGGAAACTTCAAGAATCATTTAACTCCTGGAAAGTATTATTGCCAGTGTATATCTAGCAGCAGATGTTAAAACAATGTAGATGTGGTGGCAGAAAGAGAACTGCAGAATCCTTACTAAGAGCAGAGAAGCTATAAGTGACGGATGCCAGGGCCACACCTCGCCCCCTTTACAGCAAAGACAAGACCCGTTACAGGGCTGCGTGCAGAGTGCGGGGTCGTCAGAACCGGCCTGTGTCTTTAAACTCCTCACTGCAGACTGGAGGCTTGCTTCCCAAGGGTTTTGAGTTTCTTTTAAACAGATGGTTCAAAGTGAGGGGGAAGGAAGCTGTTCTGATCCACTGTGTAGGTACAGAACGCTATCTTTGTTTTGTGTAAGCATTACACTGCCTAGAGTTAAATAATTGGGTGAAAATTCTCAGCTTTCCTTTGAAGCCAGAGCACATGGAGAAGCGTTTGATAATTTTCTGTAGTGTATTTGGGTAAATGCTCACTGTCCTGCAAATGCGAATATAAATACAACTTCACTTAGTGCTCACACAGTTACGTAAGGGACAGGCATCCTTCTGCGCTATTATGTCCTTAAGCAACCATGACCACCTTTTGTAGAAATGGGAGAAACGCTGCTACTTAGCAAAGTTTAACTAATGATGGGAAAATTAAAACTTATTTAACTTTCCACACTGTCTCTCAAACAGCTTTCAGAAGGCGGAAAGTAAATCTTCCTGACACATCTTTTGATTTTATAAGCTATGAACACACACGTGTGAATCTGACTCTGTAGTTCTGATTTACTTGTGAGCATTTTCTTATGGCGTTACTCTTCTATACAATCTGATCTGAAATTACACTGCTGAAATAGTAAGACTCCCAGGAGTTCGTCCCCCCTGGACTCAGGATTCGGTATAATAAAGAACACTGTCCTTTCACACTTAGCATTTGAATGCACTTCTTTCTGTGCCTCTCCTGGCTTGGCGGCACCCTGGGAAGTGGTGTTTCATCAGCCCAAGTGGTTGGGAAGACAGTTCCTGAATTTAGTTTATGAATATTGACACATTTCAACCCACAAATAGGGACGCAACACTGCATCACAATGGAGCCAAAGGAGGAAAAAGCCTAGAGGAGCCAACAGGAAAATCTCCACGAACTGAACAAAGGCACTTCATTTAATCATGAAGATCACTCCAGCCGACAGCGCACTGTACTTCACCTCCAGCCATTCGGTTATTAAAATACATGCATATTCAGATGTTTCCCAAAGATGCTTCCCTTCTCTTTCGGATTCAAAAGACGCCTTTCTCGTCCAATACAATTCTTTTCACTCTGCATTTCAGCAGCTGTCTTTCCTGATTCCTAATCAGAGCTGCTGCTAACCGGCTCTGGCACCAGACGCCAGCCCCCTAGTGAGTAATTACATCCCGACCTTCGCCTACTTCTCCCTCAGAACCCAGGCTGCACTTCAGAGCAGAACTGATTCGGCCCCACAAGGCCCTCCCGGTCGCTCCGCGCGCGTGGCGCTCCGCCGCGGGGACACGGACGACTGCGGCTTCGTGTTAGCGCCTTTCCCCCTCACCACATCGCTGACACAACCCAGCTGTCGGGGGACGAACTCCCTCCGTCCCCAGCATCTCCCACACCTACGGGCCCGGGATGAAGACCATGGCCGCCAACAGTTGGTTTAGACTAAGAAAAAAAAAAAAGGAAAAAAAGATATGGGATTTTAAAGGAAAACATAAAAAAATACTTTCAAAATCAGAGAAGACGCTTTTAAAACATGATTCAGTGCTGAATCCTTTAAATCCTCTCTATCCGGGAAACGGGGGTCAGGGGAAGAAATTTTCACCTTGAAGCTGACTCTGCTTCAAAGTATGTTCTCTCCTAACCTACCCAACCCCTAGAAGAAAGACTGAAAAACTCATGAAACTTAGGGAAAAAAAAAAGATACACCTCGTTAACTTAAGGTCCAAGCAGTATTTTCTTTCCAATTCTTAATAACTGCATTCTACAATCATAAATATGAGATTTTTTAATATACATAACTTCAGAATAGAAATTTAACTTTGACATATTTTAGAGGGGACCATATCTTCATTAGAAGCAGAGATGGGTATATTTTAAAAAATCCAAAATAACAAAAACAGTCCAACATTTATAAGTTTGCTTACTTACATGCTTCACCTAATGAGTGAAAAGACTCTAAGAAAGTTTAATCGAACAACATTTGATTTAAGGTCACATGCACTCCTAAACAACACCGGAGAACTCTACTCTGACAGCTTCTTTAGTCTAGACCACTCTGAGGCCAGCAGCTCAGGGAGCCCTGGGAGGGGTAAGAAATAAGAGAGTCGGGAGGAGAGTGTGTCCGGACACAAGGGAGGGGCACTCCAGGCGTCCTTCTGGAAGAGGCGGGGAGAACAGCAACCGTCAGCAGAATGTCAGGTGGAAGAGCGGGCAGAGGCCAAGGACGGGCTGGGAAGGAGGGAGAAACTTAGTCTTGCAGATGGAAACTCCTAAGGCAGCACCAAAGGGTCTCCAGCTGGGGATTTGCCTTAAACAGAAATGCCCCACCATCTTTCCAAAATGCTAATCCAAAGTGAAGAAAGCGTTTAGAGTTTAAGATGTTTTCTTGATAAAATACAACGACATATTCGGATTTGCGAGAGACAGTATGGAGGCAGATCACAATGCTTCTTAAGTTGTGGAAAGATGGCAGGACGTGGATGAGCACAAAAGCAGGGGTCCACCCCTGAGGACCTACTACATGCCGGGGGCCGGGGGCCCGGGGCCTTCTGCGTGCAGCTGGGGGAGCTTCCCGAGACCCTGAAGGCAGCCCTCTCTCCCTTCCACACACAAAAAAACGGAGACTCAGGCAGGTCAGTAATTTGACCAAGATAAATCCATGGAATGAAACGCTGCAGTCACTTAAAAAATGCTGTTGTAAGAGAACACTTATGGGCACGGACGGGTCATGACGCATTAAGTAAAAAGGCAGGTGGGTAAAGGCTTATGTATAAAATGACTCCACGTTTAGAATGAAGTACACATGTGCAGGTATCAGTCTCTGTGTGTGTGTGTAATCTAAGAATACACTCTAAAATGTTAATAATTATTGGTTTTGGGTGAGATGATCTTTTTTTGTGTGTATTTTCTAAGTTTTATACGAAACGGCTCTACTTTAATAGGAAGGTAACTTTCAGGTTTGGTGAAAGGAGTCATACCGTTCATGGTTGTTACTCAGTGTTAGCGGTTTCTAGAAGCTCCCCATTACATACTATGGGAGAAGAATTTTTAGAAGGCATACAAGGGTTAAAAACAAAATCTTTAATAAGTAGCCTTTTAAATGTAGCTACCTTACTCCAGTGTTCATAGCAGCACTGTTTACAAAAGCCAAGACATGGAAACAGCCTAATGTCCATCAACACATGACTGGATAAAGAAGATGTGGTGTATTTACACACAGGGTATATGTGATGTGTATATATACAATATATATACAAATAACAGCCACACAAAATAATAAAATAATGCCAATTGCAGCAGCATGGATGGACCTGGGGATTGTCATTCTAAGTGAAGTAAGCCAGAAAGAGAAAGAAAAATACCATATGATACCATTCATATGTGGAATCTAAAAAAAGAAAAAAGAAGACACTAATGAACTCATCCACAAAACAGAAACAGACTCACATAGTAAACAAACTTATGGTTACTGTGGGAAAAGGGGTGAGAAGGGATAAATTGGGAATCTGAGATTTGCAAATATTAACTACTGCATATAAAATAGATAAACAACAAGTTTATTCTGTACAGCACAGAGAACTATATTCAATATCTTGTAGTAACTTATGATGAAAAATATGGAAACAAATATACATATGTGCTTGAATGACTGAAACATGATGCTGTACACCAGAAACTGACACAACACTGTAAACTGACTACACTTCAATTAAAAAAAAAAGGGGGGGGGGTCTAAATGAATAAATAAATATAGCTGCCCTGAGGCAAGGGCAGATTTTCAGATTTGGTGAAAAGCAGGTGCTTTGAAAACCAGAAACAGGAAGTACTGTAAAGAGAGGGCTGGCTGTGCTCCTGTGGGGACCGTCTTCTCGGTGGCACAGCGAGAGGTCAGCCACACGCCACCCAGCTGGATTTTCTGAGAGTAGACATTGGTGCTCCCCTGGCAAGGGGTGCACAGCCACGCCCCACATACAGACATACACACACGTAAACCTACGTACAGACAGATGTGCAAACATGTAAACCTACGTACAGACACGCAGGTAAACACATACAGCCACAAAACACACACAATACAGAATACACACGTGAAACACAATGCAAACACCCACAAGTATATAAGCCCATATAAACAGACGCTGCACATGCAGACAGATGGACAGACAGACATAAAACAAGCGTCAGCCAGCACCTGCTGCCGGCCAGCCACCGTTTAGCAGCTAGAGAGACTCAAGCGGACGGTGGGGCCGGGTCTCTGCTCCTGGAGAGCGCTCCTCCAGAAGCAGAACTAGAAACAACAAAACAGACGAATGAGTAGAGCATCTGAGACAGGAACACATGTCCACAAAGAAGGGGACAGGCCAGGGAAGGCCTGTGGGGAGGGGGCCTCGGTGGCAGGAAAGACCCCTCTGGAGGAAACTGAGAGCTGAGATGGGTGATGGGAAGAGCTGGTCACGCCAGGACCCGGGTTGGGTCTCCAGCAGACGAAAGACAGTCCAGGGGCACCAGCGCCCAGGGGAGGCCGATGGGCGGGATGTCGAGGTGGGAGCACCTGCGCCCAGGCCCTCCGGGCTAGAATTGGAGCCGAGGGTTCAGAGCACATGGAAGTGAGAAGGTAGGGCGGGATCAACAGCGCATCAACAAAGAAAAGAACCAGACGGAAGAGTGGGCGGCAGCTCGCAGCTGACGAAGGATGGAGAGGGCGGGGGACAGGGTGGGCCCTTGGTGTAGCACAGGTCACGCGCCTCGCTACCGCGCAGGGAAGGGGCACCGAGATGCTGAGCGAGCAGCTCTAACAGACTGAGAACGCGAGGACACCATGGAGCGCGGGGCCGCCTCCTGGGCCAACGGGAGGAGTCAGGACCTCAGGAGCTTCGGAGGAAATGGACCTGGACGTCGCAGGCCGCAGCATCTTTCCAGGTTCTCAAAGAAAAGGACGATGAACATGCAGATCACACCAGCACTGTTGACTGACAAACAGCTATGTCTGCTCCCGCTAAGGCTAAAGGAAATCTGGTTCGGACTGCCTGGACTGTGCACTTTTGAGTTCTTTCTTTAAAAAAAAATCTCTTCTTGCTTGAATTCCAATTAGACTCTTACCTGGGTATTGTTTATTAAAAAAAAAATCTGAGTGGAGGACTAGTGCATTCCCCGCAGCCTGGGAGGCGCACCGCACTGTTCAAAGCCGCTATCACGTACACCCTTGAATTAATGCGTTCCCTCCACATAATTCTACAGGCCAAGGAAGAGGCTGATACGCAGGGGTGACTCTAGCAGAATGACACAATATGCGGGCAGGGATTTGTGTTTCTAAGTATGCGTTCACACATGTACTTTATTTGATGGATTACGTATTTCTTTTATAACTGGCAAACCAGGGGTGATGAGCCCTGTTTTATAAATCTGTAAAAAGGTGATCAGGACTCACCCAGGGCAGCAGCCCTGCTTGGGGACAGAGCAGCCCACAGGTTCCTGACACCACACCAGGTATTCCTGCCTGGGCACCAGGACTGCCTTCCCTGGAAGGACTGGGATAAGGACCCCCCACCTTCATCCGCGTCCCACCCCTCTGTTCTCGCTTCTGCAAAACAGGAGGCTGTGAAATCAAGCTCCTTCCCGCTCTAAAATGGTAGAAATCTATGATTCTAAATAAGGGTTTTTAACATAAAATTTAATGAAAACCAATATTTCATCGCCAACAAAAGCAACATTACGGCTGTCAAACCATCACTACCCCCTTGACGCTGGAAACCGAGAAATGATTACCACTTTAGGAACCTTGTTAAAAAGTATGCACATTAAAAATAATTTACAGAACCAATTCTCCATTTGCAGCCACACAGTTTAAAAAACAAGAAAATGTATTTGCATTTCTATCTTGTTAATTCCCGTGTTACGCTGGTGTTACTAATAACATAAAATATTTAAAACTTGTGTTACACACAGAGCCAATTATAATTATCTAGTGAGAAAACAATTTTATAGGGGAATCTAAAAATAATCTATTTTACTGCTGCAGCAGATCACACACATTATGAAATAAATTCTCTCGCCAATTACTGTTAACAGTGGTTTATCTACCGACAGTCCGAGTCTGGAAAGCTCTCATTCCAGCTCATGCCCACACTCACAACACCGACCCAGGAAATGCCACGCAGATATGAAACTGTTAACATGCGTATGCAGCAGACACGGAGTCGCTGCCTCCCATGCCACAGTCAGGGATGACCTCACTTTATTTACTCCGGAGTTTGGCCAGTCATTTATACAGATTAAATTCCGTTTACAATTAAGTCCAAGAAGCTGTCCAAAAATGTATAACGTGCTCAAACAGAATGCTTCTTCAAGTAGCTATGCTTCTCACCGAATTTTCAAGATCTGCTTTACTAGGAGGCTTTTCATCATATTTTATTTCCGACATGAGAGCTGAGCCCCCCACAACGGAATCTACGTATTTAGAAGACTGCAGACGGGCACTACACCAGACGGCTTCCCTGTGTTGTCGCACCTGCACCACACAGCCCCCCAAGGCAGTGACTCATTGTTTGCTTGTATATAGTTACTTCACTTTACAGACAAGAGGAGAGAGGAGTTAAGTTTCCCAAAGTCACACAGTGTGTAAGTTTGAGAGGGAAAAATTCCTTATGTCAGGACACAGCCCTTCAATGTGGCTGATCAATTAAACTGATAAACGTGCTAACAAGCTGGACGTTGTCTCTGGCACACCTGGACGTCGGCACCGCCCCGCAGTAGCAGGTCGCGCCTCCAGACAACGCTTAATTACCAGGGCTTTTGCTGAGAACTGGAAACTAATTGGAATAGGACTTTGTTTAGTGTAAACAGACATCTCAAAAGAAGCTGATTAAGGGATAATATGTTTCTTACACAGGAAACATTTAAAGGAAGTCAGCAAAATGCTGTGCCAGGCGAGACCCAGCGCCCGGGGGTGCCAGGGTGGGTGCACAGGGAGGAAACAGACAGTGTGGAGCTATCGAAGGGTCCCTGGAGAAACCCAGCTCGCTGTTTCCTGGTCTTGAATCCAGCATTATCAGGAAAGGAATATATCATTATCACTGGCTTAAGAAGTATGCAAAGAAAAAATATATATATGCAACTTTATTAATACTGAATTATAGTTATTTTGGGGGAAAAAAATCCTAGCTAAAAAAAAAAAAGGGTTAAAAATGGATTTGTAAAGCAACCTGTTCTAGTCCATGTTCTTAACGTGTTATTGGAAAGTTATTATTCTCAATTTTTATAAACTCAGTTATCTTTACATGCTGAAGTCACATGCGAGGTGAAGCAATCTTCTTAAACAAATAAGTCAAATTACTAAATAATTTTAAGCCAAATTTTTTCATTCGTTCACCCTTTAAATTCTCCAAAAATGTACAAAAGCATTTGGAGAGTAATGAGGGTGAAAAGGCATGGTCCCCGTCTTCACCTCCTCACAGGTAAGTCCGGACCTCCTTACAGCAGTAACCCACGCACGGGGCACCGTGTGATCACGTCCCCACATCTGAGACTTCTGTCTAGCAGCAGTGACAGTCTTAACAACAGCTCTTGGGGTACGCCTCCATGACATCCCATCATCACTAAAGACAACGTTCAGAAGAACACGGGGAAAAAACAGAAATGCAAAAACTGGAAGGGAGACAGAGAGCTCCTCACGACGTGACATAGGCTCTTGAGGACGGCGTTAGTACGCACACAAACTGTTCTGAATCCAAGGAAGAAGAGAGACTCACTCCAACCAGACGTGCTAAATCTGCAGAGAAGATGGCAATTGGAGAATTGGGATTTTAACAATGGAGACAAAGAGGGTTGCAGGCATCAGTTCCAGGCTGATTTTAAAAAAAAAAAACAAAAAACCAAGGATAACGGGTACTGGGGTAGTGAAACGCTGGACTCATTTTGGGATAGGAGACCGCCTCGAGTGACGAGAGTTTTGATGAGGACAAAGACAGAGGATTAAGACCGTGATGGTTCTCTGGGAGGAGAATGCTACACTAAGAAGTTTAGACTTGATTCTGCAGTCAGGTTTTGGGGGCAGACGTGATTCCCCCCGAACCAGACTTTAGGAAGGTAATGCTGACAAAGCTGCGTGTGTTGAGGGGGAGCAGAAATGTAAGTGCCACTTCATTACACCAGGCCAGGGACAGCACATCCCTGAATCGGGAACGGGCCACAGGTGGAGGAGAACCGATAGACAAAGGGCACAGAAGCAGAATCAACACCTCACGACTACGGGGAGGAAGGAAGGAGGCGGAAGAAAGGACAGGAGATGGGAGGGTGGTGGTGAAAACAGCGGGGAGAAGGGGACACCACAGTGGCCACAGTTCTGATAACAAGGATGACACCAGATGCGTTCCTGTGGAGTCTGTGATGCTGCCAGGATGCCCAGAGAGACGGGTGGGAAGTAGGGCTGGTGCTCAGCAATTGATCAGCTTGACTTACAATGACCGTGGGCATCTATAAAGTGACAGCTGAAGGCGTGAGAGGGAGGAAACCAGATGAGACAGCAGGTGCTTGCGATCTGTCGCATGTTGGGGACAAACCCCCCGCCCCTCCCCGAAAAGTGGGCGTCAGCAAAGAAGGCAGAGACTAGCGTGTAGGAGGCCAAGGACCTGTAACCCATCCCTCTCAGGAAGGCACAGTCATCAATACAAGATACTTCAGAGAGGATGACTGCGCTGTGGCCTCCAGATTTCGCAGTTTGGTCACTTCACAGAGTCTGTCTTAACAGAGAGCGGCTGAAGCCAAAGGCGAGCGGTTTCAGGGTAAGACAGATGTGAGTCGAAGGAAGAAGCCTCATGAAGCAATTATTTAAATACGTTTTAAGAGAGTTCTGCTTCCAGCCAAGAGGGCAGAAGTGGTCCAGAAAGACCTTCTTTAAGCAACTGGAAGACCAGAAAAAGACAGGATTTTAGAAATTGGGGGTGAGGAAGACCGGGACTGTGATCCCTGAGAAAAGGGAACAGGGAGGTGAGCTCCGCCCTCCCCAGGCTTTCTGTCTGGGGGTAACTCCGGCTGCAGGGCAGGGAGGGGAAACGAGCGCTGAGGTCGCACAGATGGATCTGAACTGGAGGAGACTGAGACGGCCAGAACCCACAGCACAGATGAGCTGGGCGCTCCCCGAGAGCCCTCCTGGGGCACACCAGCTGAACACCTGAGTGCTCGGCCCCGAGGGGCCTCGTCTCGGAAATGGGGCCAAACGAGGCCTGAGGGCGAGGGCTCCTCTGGACCTGGTCTAAAAGAGATTAGAAACAACCTAGAAACAAGAAACGGTCAGCAAGCAATTTCACTGCCTGCCAGGGAAGACCCAACACTCTTTTAAAAAAAAATACAAAACCCAGTCCTTAGCATCCTAAACTTCAAAGTGTCTGCCGTCCAATGAAAAAATTATTAGATACAAGAAGAAGGAGGGAAATGTGACCCAGAGCCAGGAGAAAAATCAGTCCGTAGGGACAGATCCAGAAAGGGCAGTGATGATGGAATCAGAGGAAAAGGAGTTTTTAAAAGCAAATTTAAATACAATATATATGCTAAAGGGTGTAGACGAACACACAAACACGAGGGGAGAGACATGACAGGTACCAACGGTCTGACATCCTGAGGAAGGTGGGGTGCAGTGAATTCTTTAAGGAATGACTGGTTAGATTAGACGCCAATCTCACACGGTTATGTTATTTCACTGCTATACGCAGGAGTTTACAGTTCTGATTCGGAATTATCTGTACAGAGCCCTTTATAAAAATGAAGAAAGCACAGTCAGCCTATTTTAAACCTTTAAAATATTTTTAAAAACGTGTTATTGCTAAGTATTACCATACTCTCTTATTCTACATTTTTCACGTGTTACCACTCAAAAGAACATAACCTACACTGTGTGCCTACAATCAACTGACTTTGAGTGGTCTTACGACACTTCCAGGCACCCCCACCAGACTGTGTGTGTTCCATTCTGGGTCGTTTCACACGCTGGTTGCCTTCGGTGCTTTGGTGCCACAAATTTCCAATGACTGATGCGTGATAATCCGAGCTTTATCTCTTAAGATGGGTGTTTATATCACCAAGAGCTTGGAAAAGGGATCGATTCGAAATAAAACATTTTGCTAACAACTTTCATGGTTCACTGGCAGAGAAAAGGAGGCTCATTAGCTTGGTACTCTAGCTATGGCCTTGGCCATATGGTAAAAAACATACCAGATTTTCAAAAAGTCAATCAAACCATCCTGGTCTAGCTATGGGAACAAACAGCACGGTCCATAAAACCGGCTGTGTTATTTGAGTCCGTCTGTTATTCTCCCAAAAGACTAGAAGAGCGTTACTATCAGAGGTCAGACCTGTATTTTCTCTTTTAACCCCAACAGTTTCCAACACAGATCAGGAGGCACGGGTATCGAGAATGAAATCTGCTAAATATAAAAACCAGCACACAGCTGACATATGGTCCAACAATGGGACAAAAGAAATTAAAACACAGGTGAGTGTAACGAGGCTCGCAGAGCTTAAGTAACTCGCTAACACCCAAGTCCGTGGCTGAGCCAAGATCTGAATCTAAAACCATGCCAGCGGACACGGTCACCTGCTGTGGTCACTCAGACCTCCCTTCATGCGCAGAGCGAACCGGGGCTGAAAAGCAGGGCGGGCAGGCGGAGATCACGGAGGGAAAGGTAAAGTCTGGAAGAGAGACACTGTCCACTCTGCTCACAGCTCCTTCTCCGAATCGTGAAGTGTCACAGGTGAAGAACAACATTACTGAAATCCACCCACTCACCCAAAGCAAGGCACGTTAGCTCCAATATACTAAAGTATTTATTCTATGGAAAGGGTTTCAACAAACATTCCAGAGTTAAGCAAGATGTAAAGAGCAGTTCTGGGCGAACAAGGACTTGCAATTTTTAATGGCGGCTCACACCTCCCGCCACATAAGCCTTCTTTTAATTCTCCATAAGTAGTTATTTATACATCTATTGGTGGCTCGTTAATTTTTTCAGACAATTTTCTGCATTAGGAATCTGGGACAAGAGGTTAAGTCAGCACTACGCTTTCTGGGAAATAGTAAAAAGGTAAGAAAGCTTCCTGTCCAATGAAAATGTTTGTAATTGTCAACACGTACAGACATTTACCAAATTCTGAAGCATACAAATTTTTATTTCTTAACATGTAGCAATTTTTGCTCAGCCTCCAAACGGGCACAGCTGGAGAATGTTAATAATATGTAATTTATACAAATTGTTTAACACGGCTGGAGGAGACAGACATGGAGGATTCCATGATGAATCTGGAAAAAAAATGAACTATCTATTCATATTTCTTTATTTTTTTCATTCCGAGCATTAGCTTGTCAGAATCTCAGTCTGTGCTGGGTATCCTTCTAAAAAGATGAGTGACTTCCAAAACACCTAGGACTTTCTATGCATCTGAGGAAAGGTGCTTGGAATTGGGGGTTTTTAAGAGGTTCCAGTCAGATGCCCACGCCCTGCATGGGCTGTCTCCAGCTGTGATCAGTTGCCTGCAGTCAATGGACAGTTTAAGAAGCAAAATGGTACCATGTTAACATGAGGACCGGTCCCTCAGCCTTGCTGGGTCCAAACAGCGCCCCCTGGGGGCAGCACAGAAGTCACTCACTGAGGACACACCTGCGTGCTGCACATCTGAGGCCAGGTGGGCGCCTGCACCTGACGCTGCCAGGGAACTGTCCTGAAAACAGGTGCTTGCACAGGTAGCAGTCTGCCACACGCAAGACGCTCTGGGCTTTCAGGCTGGCGGCACAGCCTAAGAATGCGCCCAAACCATTTACTGCCCGACTTCTGCGTATCAGAAACTGGTCCTTACTCTCAGACCATAGGAAACAGAAAACATGCACATTCTTAACAGCTGTTCAAAGGATGAAAGAGACCTGTCTAAGCACACACACAGACACACACACACACACAGACACACACACAGCTTTCCCTTAGCTTTAAGTACAGTTAAAAAAAAAGTTGGATCATTTAGCAACCCCATGAATGTTGGAAACATCTTAACAGTGTCTCAGAGATGAAAGAGTGTAATACAGGATGAGGGAAAGCGGGACAGTTGAATCATGTCTGCAGTAGTAATGAATCAAAGCCCAGAAGGAGGTCTGCAAATCAGCGGGCTCTAATGAAATATTATGGTAAGTAATTATTGATGAAAAATGAATAAGCCTTTTTGATTTCGGCAACTCTTAAATCACACCTAGCTAATTAAAACAACTTGAACGCGTTCATTTACTCCTTGATGGGCATTCAGCTGTCCTCAGGTATGAGGAGACCTCACTGGGTGAGGTCTGTGCATAACTGACGCCGGGTACCCGGACACGTGTGCCAGAAAGAGACCTGTCATAAAAGAAAGAAAATATCTAGCTCCTTTCCATATTCGATTTATCATTTCTAAGCCTGGAATAAAAAAAAAATCATGTGGGACATTTCCCGTTTACCGTAAATAAAGCCTCAATAGTACCGTCCTACATATTTACTAACGTTGAACCTTATTTTAATTAATTATCATATAATGAATACAAAGCACTTACAATACCAAGAGTGTGCAATTACATGGTAGTTTTAATTTAAATACATCACAGAGCTACTGAAAACAGCCCTATGACTCCATCTCACACCCCAGAGGAACGCCACACAGACAGTGTCTCCAGGGTGGGACACGTCGCATCGCAAGCGCCCAGGCCGGCACCACCCTCCTCCGTCTCCTCAAAAATCATAACCCTCGCTCACCTTCGTCTCACGTTTTGGAAATAAAGCTGCGGCTTCTCAAGCTAAATACCACACCGAGCTCCTACAGGTTAAGGTGCTTCCCCGTCATACAAACCCATCCGAGGCCCAGGGCAGGGCGCACGCGGGCGCCGGCATGAGACGTGAAGAGCCGCGGGCGCCCACTGCGGCGAGCGGACTGCAAGCCGACAAACCCGAAGTCAGTCTCACCCGCCCAAGACGCTTACAGACTGCAGGATCGTGAGACAGCAGACTCACGCGAGAACAATCTGTGCAGCCAACTTCTAGCTTCTAAATGTCCTCAGAGCTCAAGAGCACGGGGGTGGGGTGGGGGGGGTAGAGCTCAGGGGCAGAGCACGTGCTTAGTGTGCACGAGGTCCTGGGATCAACCCCCAGGCCGTCCATTAGGAAAAAAAGATAGAATGCAGGTGCTGTTGCTGGTGGTGTCAGGCAGTACTCACAGGGCCTTACACAGGGTCATTCATCTAAAACACACACACACAGCCCATCTGACAGACACACAGCAGTGAGGCCCACAAGGTGACCTGGCAGCGCTGGCTCCAGGCCTTGAGCAGCCATCCTGTATCCCGCCCCGGCTGAGCGCACCGTGCCGCCTCGCTTCCTCTCAAAGTCACATAAGCTCCGGGAAACCTGTAAGAATCCTAACGGTGAAAGCGTTTCATTGCATCCTGCGGACCCCAGGTCCCCATCTTCTCTGACGCAGGCCCTCGCCACGGACACGTGCGTTTCCCCACCACGCCCTTGGCCCGGCCGCTGCCTCGGCTGCACTGACGAAGAGGCTGGCTTCCACATCCCGTGCATCTATCTGACATATCTGAACGCCTACGGGCCAGGCCTTGGCAGACGGCCGTGACCACACAGACATCATTTCTAATCGACTGCTGCGTCTCCTTAAGTTACACAAAATCAACCGACGGGCCAGTAACAGAAGGACGAGGGATGAAGCAGCAAATAGACAAAAATCAAACCGTTATCCACACCGAGGGCCGGGCTGCCCAAGGAGAAGCTCTGGAACAGCTGTGAAGTTAATTTAAAGATGGATTTGGGGTTCAGGTCTGGTAAGTCTCCCAAGAAGCTGAAAACACACCTCACAACAAGGCTCCACCTAAGTCCTCACGAATTTATATTAAGAGCTGACTGAGGTTCCATCCTTGCGCAGGAGCAAGACAGAAAAACACACTGACCTAAGACCACTAACTGCCGAGGAGACTGGTCCTCAAGTCCACAGGCCTGCACTGTCTGCAGGACAGAAGGCAAAACTCAGAACACCCAGCAGCCAAAGGGGAGTCCTCCACAGCGCGGCCAGCTCACCATCAAAGGCCCACAAGCCCGTGCCCTCCAAAGGGACAGACACCAGCACAGGACGCGCACGCCCGGCTGGAGGTTGCCTGCCTGCTGGCTGCCAAGGCCTAAAGAAGTTCCCACTTCTACTTATATTTCTGCGGAATATTTAAACTTTCTCTAGGGCTAAAATAAATATATAACCAAAGAACCCCCATTACCCATTACTTCTACAAACAAATTGTGGTTTCAGGCAATGTTAATCAACAAAAAGAATTAAACAAGGAGTCTTTGCAATTAGCCGCGACCTTATTTATGGCTTCATTACTTTCGAGATTTCATTTGTTGGCCTGTTTGTGTCACCTCAGCCTTTGATTTCATCGCTGCCTCCCTAACGATATTAGAAGAGCTTAATGAATGGTGATTGCTTGTTTTTACTCGACAAAATGTAACATTTGCAGAACACATAACGCCAAACAGCCACTTGTTTCATCCAGGCATCAGACGAAGCTGCACATTCACTTTGAGACCCGTCCTCCGTCGGGAAAGTGTGATGTAAACCAAGCAGACACAGTCTAATGTAACGAGGGTTAAGGCTGAAATGGGAGGTCTTTGGGGCCCGCAGACACCGAGCTGAGGGCGTGGACTGCATCTTGGGGACAATAAACGGCCACAGAATAATTGCAAGCAAGAGAATGCGATGTCAGATTTTAATTTTAGGTAGAAAACTTCACGTTCTGGGTGAGGCAGGGGTTTGAGGGGAATAAGACCGGGGGTTGGGAGAAGAAAGACCACTGTCCACGTCTACGTGTAGAGAAGGGGCCTGGAATTATCCACAATGTAAACTCAGCAGCCCTTTGCCACTGACTCATGTCCGGGGAGGGAGGCTGGCTGCAGGAGAAAGGCTTTGTCTGGAGTAAATGGGTGGGTGGTGACAGCATTCTCTGAGATCAGGCTGATGACACGACAGGAGGCTTGGGATGAAAAACAACTGGGTGGTGGGGGCTCAGGTGCCAGGGAGACACAGGGCGCGCACGCTGGCGGTCAGCTCCCAGCTCCCAGCAGCAGCGCCACGCAGCAGGTAAAGCTGGGACCAAAAGGAGCACGTGGATAGCAGTGGTCCAGGGTTCCTTCCTGAGGGAATCCAACGTTAGGGAGTGCATAGAAGAGCATTTCTGAAAAGACAGCTGAGGAGCAGTCAGAAGGAAGGAGGCACCGAGGGATAGCACCACAGAGAAGAGAGCTCCCGGGATGCCGGAATGACCTGGAAAGAACTGACGTGGTCACCGAACCAGGTGTCCCCGAGGCCGCTGGGAGACCAGCACCCTGGGCTGCTGTGACCAAGCCACACACACACCCACCGCCTTGAGAGAACTCCATGTTATCACAGTTCAGTTCTGGAGGTCTCAAGTCTGAAATGGGTTCCACTGGGCTTAAGTTGAGGTGTCCGCAGGGCCGGTTCCCTCTGGCGGCTCATGGGGAGACTGTCTCCTGGCCCTTACCAGCTTCTAGAATCCACTGCCCTCCTTGGCTCCTGGCCACTTCCGGACTTCCCAGCAGCAGCCTGCATCTTCAGGTCTCTCCATTCTTGACTCTCCCGCCTCCTTCACTTACGAAGACCCTTGAGATCCACTGGGCCCATGTGGATAATCCGGGAAAATCTCCCGGTTTTAAGATCCTTAACGTCGTCAGGGCCGCAGCACCCCTTCCACTGGGCGAAGTGACTTAGTCACAGGTGCCAGGCACCAGGGCGGGGACATCCTTGCAGGGGTGGGGTCATTGTTCTGCCGACCACATGGAGGGAACAGAACGTGGGGAGGAGAAACAGCAGTCTACCTCACCCCCGGATTAATTCCTCACCAAGTCTGGATTTGAAGGGAAGGGGAAAATTGGGCAGAACATAGCTGGGGGGGGGGTGTTTTTTTAACAGCACAATAAAGACATTAGCCTGTCGACCAGCCACGTGGAGGGGGCGTCAGAGAGGCACAGGCAATTGGGGACCAGGAGGAGAGAGGGACAAGGCAGGCGTCCTATGGGGTGGGGCTGGCTCCAGAGGAGTGCTCGCAGAGCCGGCCTCCTCAACAAGCAGGGACAGAGGCAGTCCAGGCATGGACGGAGGGGGCTGCAGGTTTGGAGATGAGGCCTCTTGATGGGACGACAGAGTCTGGGACCTTTGCCGAGGGGAATGGTCTGACCAAGGTCAGAGGTGGGCAGCCGGGGCCCTGAGATGGGGCCCGGGTGGAGCTCATTAACCAGCAGGGGAGGGGGAGGGAGGGGACAGCTCAGGGGTAGAGCGCGAGCTTAGCGCACCGGGGTCCTGGGTTCGATCCCGGGGACCTCCGTCAAAAATAAAACAAAATGAAATCAGCAAGGGCACCAACCTGCAAAACACGTGTGACAACAAGACTTACTCCAGCGGAGAATTACGTTCTCACATCCCAGAGCAGTGATTAAAAAACTAAGTAAATGGAGGCAAATAAATCGGCATTTGGCTTTTTGAGCCGCCAACACAGCTTTGTTATAGGGCCCGACATTTTTAAAAGGGCTCAGGTTTGATAACTGCCTTTCCGTGTTTGCCAGACTTCCTTTGACACCATGGGATTCCAGTTTTAATGGGAGGAAAAAAACAAGTTCACCGAGGTCTTTTCTTTTAAAATCAGCATTTTCTCTTAAGTCGTAAAATGCATGCAAAAAGCACATGATTATGGCATTTACGTTTCCATTAAGGTGTCCTCAGCGAGCTGGGGGAGTCTAGCCTACTATTTCCTGCTATTTAGATTTACAGCAGCACGGTCTCTATTTTATTTCAATTACATTTGAGGACAATGCTCTTTTGGTGGCAAATGATTGCATGGTGACAGTCAGCAAATGTCCATTAGAGCTGTCTTTCTGTGGAGTTTTTAACTACAGATTCCGGCATCTGAATATAAAAATATGAATTGCACGGTGCCCTAAAGTAAATAAAAAAACAGTATTGACAGGCATTCCATCAATTCTTTGTTAGAATTCAAAGCATACGAAATGTTTGACTTGAAATTGTGTAACTGACATGAAAAGAAACTTTCTGATAAGTGTCAAGACAGCCTGGATAAAGTTTACGAATAACACACCCGCAGGCTGACCTTTTGAATAAACTGATGACGTGGTCATAGGTGAGCATGGGTGTTTATCAACGCCCGGATGAAGCGTGCCCGATACGGGAAGTATAAATTACTTCACAGCTGCACTGTAAGCAGACCTCCCTAAACCAACTTGTGCTGGTGCTCCAACTGGTTACTGGATTACCCCAAGAGCAGTGCTTTTCAAAGGGTGGATGGACCAATGGCAACAGAGTCAACTGAGGTGCCTGCTAACAATGTGAGTTCTTAGTCCCCAGCCAGGTCTGCTGGATCAGAACGCCGACGGCTGGCGGGCAGCGCTGGCGAGACACGCCCCACATTTCTTGGCATTCGTGCCCAAAGCGGAAAGATCACTGTTCTAGGATGCAGCCTTCAATAGTTCTGCAAGGCAGGATTCCTGCCTGCCTGTCCCACCAGGGGACAATCTGATGTAAAGAGAAATGTCAAAATCTTCGTCAAGGTTTGAGAACTTTAAGCCTCTGTATCTCCATGAAGCAGTGAAACCTGGGATTAGCAAGACCTTCATGGAAGCAAAACACAAAGGATTTCCAAGAATTCCACAGGAGGACAAAAGGAACGCCTCCAAACTGTCAAAGAACAGGCGGAGACTGACCATCACATCCTGACACCACTCTCCCCCAACTCGTTCCCAAATAAGCCATTTTCCAGGACCCAGCACTTACTTTTCTTCCAAGTATTTCTACTACAGAAGCAATCTGGAATACCTCACACTGAACTCAGTAGGTCCTCATTTAACGCAAAGTGGTTCACGACACGATGCGGTTTATGGAGAACATTTAGTGACCAAGCTACGTAAGGACTGAAGTGGCACCAGCAGACCTGCAGCGCACGCTTCCCCACGTACGTTAGGCGTAAGGAACAAGACCCGTCTGTGTTCATTTCACTTTCATTCCTTGCCTGTTTCTGCATCCAGGTGGGTACATTGTGCGTTCCTGAGAGGAAACTCCCATTTCCCCACTAACACCACCAACAGCAAACATCTAAATAGCGTAGACCAGGGCGGGGGGAGGTGGGAAGGGACAGACTGGGAGCTCGAGATTGGTAGATGCTGACAGGTGTGTATAGAACACAACAACACATAAACAACATAAACATACTGTACAGCACAGGGAAGTATATTCAAGATCTTGTAATAACTCGTGGTGAAAAAGAGTGTAACAATGAATATATGTATGTTCATGCATGACTGAAAAATTGTGCTCTGTACCAGAAATTGACACAACATTGTAAACTGACTATAACTCAATAAAAACATTAAAAAATAAAAATAAATACATACATAAACAGTGTGAACCAGACACAGTGCTGTATGACTTCGTCCACTCCCAGCCTGCTGCAGCGAGCACCATCTTTGCCCCCTTTTTCAGAGGGAACAAGAGGCACAGAGCTTACACGCTGACGGTGGAAGCACCCAGAGCAAACCCGGGCAGTGTGGCCATGTTTCATGCGTCAGCACATCACACTCCACTGCCTCCTACTTTCAAGCAGGATCGTTGGTAGAGGTCGGAGACAGTGATGTAGCACAATTAAGAAGGATACAGGCTGTTGATAATTTTGTGTCGCAAATCTGAAAGTTGCTAAGAGAGTAAATCTTGAAAGTTCTCATCACAAGAAAAAAAAAGATCTTTCTTGGAACCTTGTACCATGATAAGCGATAACTCAGTGAATTGTGGGAACATTTCACAATGTAAACAAATACCGAATCAGTCCGACGTACCCCTGAGACTAATGCCATATTGTGTGTCAGTGATACTTCAAACACGTCAACAGAAAAAGAAGGGTCTCTGCCAGGGGACACCTGACTGAGAACATTCCTTTAGAAGAGGCTCATCCAAGGAAAGGCAGGACAGAGAACTGAGCGACACTGCAGCATTTCACAATTCTTACTTAATTCACAAAATATTGCAGAAGTGATTTGACCAGAGGGTAAGTTCTCCAATGTGGAGACAATCTGGACCTAAAGATGGTGGTTCCCCTGGCTCTCGTGTGCATGACTGCCTGTCCTCAGAAAGGTGTTTGACTCCATGAAACAGAAACCTGACGGATGGAGCCTTCATCAAGTAGGGGTTCAGCTCCCAGGCAGCGCGGAGTAGAGGGCGGGCACACCAGGACCGGAGCTGCAGCCCAGGGGACCAGGTGGCAACCCTCATCCTCCATGTGGCCTTCATCCTTTGGTTGTTGGATGCGCCCCTTCTAAGGGCACCATTCTCTCCATCAGGTAGAGAGAAGGGAAAAAGGGAAAAAGCGGAGTCTGCTCCATTTTAATCGTGACAACACTGGCCTGGCAGAAAGTCCCAAACTGGAGTCACTCAACTCGTTCATCAGAACACACCACATGGTCACCTCTTACTTATGAGGGAGCCAGGGAAAATGGGATTTCTAACCAGGCCCGTTGCCAGCCTGAACAAAACTGGGATCCTATCAAGGAAGGAAGAAGGGGGAGAAAGGTACTGGGTGGGCGACAGCAGGGTCTCCCACGCTGGGGACGAGTGGAGACACCGAGGCGCTGCCTCAGACTGCAGACACAGCCATCACAGAGGAAGCACGGGACTAGGAATCACAGGAG
Organism: Camelus bactrianus; assembly: GCF_048773025.1. Taxonomy (NCBI): domain Eukaryota; kingdom Metazoa; phylum Chordata; class Mammalia; order Artiodactyla; family Camelidae; genus Camelus; species Camelus bactrianus. The sequence continues at coordinate 10,571,429 of NC_133573.1, forward strand.
CTACATCCTGCAAGTCTGTGGTGACAAGCAGGGCAAAAATGCGTGTGCCAGCACTGCTGTGAGTCTGCGCCTCATTGTTCATAGCAAACAGAGGGGTCGGGCGGCTTCTCTGGGGTCAACCAGCATGAAAGCTCAGAACATCACTGAGGGCACTGATAACAGTAGTAACGACATCCCTGGGACCAAGGGACACAGACGGAGAAGAGGGCACGCGTCAATCCAATTAAACAGGCCTGGGCATATTTCTAGACAGACTATGTAGCTATCCTATAAAAAGCATTTTATAAATAATACGTGGAAATTGAGATGCTGTCCCATCTTGACATCAAATTCACAGCACTTAATACATTTTCCCTGCTATTTCCACATGGGGCTACCGGACCCACACTTCAACGAGATCGGTCAAAACGGTAAGCAGTGAAGTTCAGACCAGGGCTTTCCTGCTGAGCAACGCAGATCCCAGAACACACGCAGGGTGCACGCGGGAAGGCCGGCAGATGCTCCCGGGAAATCCAGGAATTTGAACAGTAAAGTTCATCCAACAGCAACAGCAAACTCGGGCGGAATTCAGTTAGTTGATGGCAGTTTCTTTATTGGGTAGAAACTCTCTCTGAGGAGTTTCTTTATGTTTCCATCATTTAACTTTCCAGAAAGTTAATATAAACAGATTCCAGGCCATCTTGTAGGTAACATGGTTCAATGTCTGAGTTTAAGTTAACAGAGACAGAGGCACCGAGAAATGCTACTTTCACTGTCTCCACTGAATGGTTCCAGAAGTGGGCTGGACCTTGTGCACGAAGGATGTACCGATGCGGTGCACAGGTCAGAGGCCGCTGGATCCGCGCAGAGGAACCGCAGGATCCACCTGAGGAGAGCGACGGGTGAGCAGAGTCAGCCCTTGGCTCGTGGGGCAGACAGACATGCCCGAGAACCCGCCACCGAGCAGCCACCACCGTGCTCATGACTGGTGCGAGGGCCTGGAGTTTAAAACACGTTATCGGCCACATTAAATTAATGCTGTTCACTTGAAGGTAATGGTTTTGCTGCTTTGTTTGTATTTAATTTGTAAAGATGTTGGGTTTTATGGTTGTATAATGGCTGCAAACAGAAGGCGTTCAGTCCTATTTTATTTTCATACATATTTAAGTAACATTATCATCAAAACAATTTAACTCTACACTGCAGTATCGAGAGACCGCGCTTCTCAGAGTCCCCATGCCCTCAAGTCTGAGACGCACTGCTCTCCGGCTTTCCCCCCCGACAGAAAAGCATGCCCGAGGGGCGCCCTTACCCAGCCAGACTCATTCATTACGGGTTGATGAAGAAACACGTCACGGGCGCTGTAAGTCCCTTTTTTAGGATTAGCGGTGTCATTGTTCGACGGGCATCCTATTCTCTGAGTAAATAATAATGACAACAAACAGAACTTCAGTTTCTGTGATCTTTTTCAAAAAAAAATTATTCTCTCCCTCTCGAGTTGGCAGTGTCTTAGAAATCCTCTAGTCCAGTTGCCCTTGGGGCACAAGGCACAGCACTGGAGCATCCCCGACAGACAGTGGGCGGGGCTATGCTCCAGGGAGGCCGGAGGGGCCCTGCACTTGGAGAGTGTGTGATGTGATTCTGAGCTGTTCCCTGGTCAGCGTGACTCGTACCCCTGACAACAGACTCCTCTGGGACGTGGGGCTGAGGGGGTTTAGGATGGAAATGGACTAAGGGCCTGAGTTTCAGGCTGAGGTCACAGGGCGCAGCGCGGGGCCTGCAGGCCGGGATGCTGGGGCCCAGAGCAGATGCTGACAAGGCCGGATGGACACCCGTCAAACAGACCGGCGGGTCTGCACGTGGGCCAGGACCCAGACATCCCCTCCATGCTCCCTGGTGGGAGGGGTGACAGACTGGGGCTGTGGGGCCAAGCGTGGATTTGTTTCTTTTACTTTTTAAAATGGGACTTAAAATTCATATAAAAGGTTCTTTTTCTTTCTTTGCTCCTCCTTCTTTTCTAAAAAAAATTAAAAAAACATTTTTGAAACAGACCTCTTTTGTACCGAGTTGTTGTTGGGATAAAGTTTACTGGTTTCTATTGTGGAGAAAGTGGAGTTTTCACCTTTGCCATAATAAAACAGACATGTGCGTAGGGAAAAAAAGCCCTTTTGAAAATCTGCAGAAATCTCCAGGACCGGCTTTGACTCTTGGAGGCACTGGGGCTTAAATGGGGTTTAAAGCGACAGTTCCTGGATCCCAGGAGCTGGAGGGGTCCCTTCCACTCCGCTCCGTCAGGTGGGACTTCTGGGCGATGTGAATAATCACGAGTCACCATCTTTTAGATTTCCAAACTAGATGTAGAAGGTGCCAAGAATGGTTCGTATTTTTAACTGTGATCAATAACACATCAGTAACCATTTTCTTTTCGTTCCTCCAGAAGTTACCACTGGGCAGAGCCAGTGTCACCGCTGTCCCTCTGCCCAAGAAAGCACTGCCAGGGCGCATCCACGGCCTTCAGGCGCAATCTGACCTTCGACAAGCGGCTTCCACAAGTACAGCAAAAAGCAAGTGCGAGCTTTTGAAGAAGATGTCCCTGTCACCGACCACAGCCTCATTCTCTGAGGCCTGACACATCCACATTAGTTGCACAGTGAACTTCGGAGGTGATCGTCCCAAAGGGGTCTGCTTTCTGGTTTTTACTTTTGGGAGAACCAAATTACTTTATTTGAAGGAGTGGTACCAAGGAAAGAACTTAAGAAGACGTTTTGGTACAACTTACAGGAAAGGTAAAAGTAACGCAACGTGTGCGCACTGCCTTGGTGACCAGGGAGGTCACCCCCGGGGCTATGGGACGCCAGGCTAAGGCTTAGCTCTTGTTGTCACTGTCTCTCACGGTGTGGTTGTCACAGAGGTACTCTGCCGGGCCAGATTCGGGGGCCCTCAGAGGAGTTTAAATAAACCTAAGCCTCCTGTGTCCACTTAGGAGACTCGCTTGTGACAGCCAACATCACACAGATTTTCATACAACAATTCTTAAAGACCCTAAAACCAAATGACACAAAACTGAAAAGAAAGAACAGAACAGTAACATGCCTAGAGTTTTCCCCAAGACCTGCTTCTCTCTTCGCTCCTCTTTAAGACGCTTCTCTCTGGGTTTGCCGGAGGGTTACCTGTTTTGTTTGCAAACCTCTACTGAAAACAGCCGAAGGAAATAACTGGAAGTCAGCCTGCTTGCAAGACCCAGCAGCCACACAGCACGTGGGCTACAGATGGAGTCGTTCCAACCCACGTCTGGCCTGGCGGAGGCTCTTAAATTACAGCACCAGCATCAGACCCGGGAGCCTGGTAGAAATGCAAATTCTCGGGCTCCATTCCATCCCATGGAATTGAAATTCTGGGGAAGGGTTTATCAGCCTCCAGGTCTCTAATTTGAAAAGCTACATACACCCCAATGTTCATAGCAGCACCATTTACAATAGCCAAGACATGGAAACAACCTAAATGTCCGCTGAGAGATGACTGGATAAAGAAGCTGTGGTATATTTATACAATGGAATACTACTCAGCCATAAAAAAGAATAAAATAATGCCATTTGCAGCAGCATGGATGGACCTGGAGATCATCTTTCTAAGTGAAGTAAGCCGGAAAGAAAAAGAAAAATACCGTATGATATCACTCATATGTGGAATCAAAAAAAGAAAAGAAAAGAAAAAAGGAGGACACTAATGAACTCATCTACAAAACAGAAACAGACTCACAGACATAGTAAACAATCTTATGGTTACGGGGGGAAAGGGGGTGGGAAGGGATAAACTTGGGAGTTTGAGATTTGCGAAGGTTAAGTACTATATATAAAAATAGATAAAAGCCAAATTTCTTCTGTACAGCACAGGGAACTATATTCAATACCTTGTAATAACCTTTAACGAAGAAGGATATGAAAACGAATCTATGTATGTACATGCATGACTGGGGCGTGACGCTGTACCAGAAACTGACACACTGTAACTGATGGTATTTCAATTAAAAAAAAAAAAAAAAGCAGCAGCAGCAGCCGCCCTCCAGGCACCCAATGCAAGCTAAAGCCTGAGAAGCGTAAGTTTTAAGTGAAACTACTGTTTGTAACACTCAAAGCCCAGCTCCACTCCAGAGCAACGACCGCATGACCCTGTGATTCAGAGGTGAGGGCATCAGTGCTATCGTGACGATCACAGGCAGGTGCTTCGTACAGAAAGACATGAGTGCTATTTTCTTCATGAACTCAACTTCATCTGGTGCTTGAATATTTAAATGGAGGGGTGGAAAAAGATCGGTTTTTAAACTGTCTCAGATAAAACCTGAAATAAACATGTAACCATTAACACAGGCTCAGCACTGCGCCCGTCTGTATGAGAGTCAGACCTGTGGTCGGAAGCCACCACCAAGCAACCTGAGGGCTGGCTAGACTTACAGCCCACTCACTGATTCCTTCATGACACCAAATCACGTCACCAAATAAAAAAAAAAACTTGGCCCGAGTAAGTCAGAATTGGAACAAATCATGTCTTTGCCCACCTATTTAACTCCCACAACTGGGGGCTCTCCTAGCAACCAAAGGAAATATACTTCAGACAGAAGAGTCATAGTTCAAGTGTGCTTTTGATTTGAGTCGTATATTACAGGTTCATTTTCCCGTCCAAAATCATTTTAAGAGCAAGATGAAATACGTCAGGATCATCAGAAAAGCCATCAAAATCTCTTCGGTTCCCTCCATTAAGCTTAGATTTGTGTAAACTCAATACCCTTGGACAAAATGGCTTTTTAAAGTCCATTAAGAAAGGCCGTTCTGGTGGGAGAAGTGGAGAGCAGTCGACACCCTTGTCACAAACTGTGTAAAAGTCAATTTGGAAGCCATACCCTGATTGCTCCTGGAGCCTACCTGTCTGCAGGTGAAGGTTTGGCATTCCGCGGCTTCTTGACCTGGGCGTACAGAGCATCCATCATATGCCCGTCTCTTGGGCTCTGGGGTCTGGTGCTGAGAGCCATGGAGCCTTCATAGGAAGAGACTCCCCCATACATCAGCTCATCATCACAGCCAAACGCCCGATGGAAATCTTGGATTTCAGCATAGTCACGTTCCCGAGCCTGTCGCTCCCGAAATTCTCGCGTTTTGGCTTGAATCCTGAAAAATTAGAACAAGTTGGAAGAAGAGAAACTCTGCCTTTCCTAAGACCTGCGTATGGAAACATTCATCAAAATACGCCGTGAAATACATACTATTTCATGCAACTCTAAGATGAATGGGACAAATGATGTTATAGTCATTTTAGGTGGTCAAGGTAATGCCACAGATGCTCAGAAATGATCAATTCAGATAGCTCTGTTCATGTCAATAAGACAGAGTCGTGATTTACATCTTCATTTAAGTGATCACTTATTAACTAGCTTTTAAAATTCACTAGGAACAGTTTCAGGCATCCACTTGGGTTCTACTCATGAATTTTTTGAGGCAAAAAGTCGTTTTTAAAAAATTACACACACAAATACTAAATATGTATACATTTCTGGTATATGATATAAATACAGCCGTGCAGGGTAGTGGAAGCTTAAACACGGATTCACACCGTAACTCTATTAATGGCAAAAGAAGATCTCAGCTTAATGACACTGACTTCATGTGATGTTTACATAACTGTCAAGTCTGGAGATTCTGGACAAGAAGGCATGTATCTAATCAAATTCTGAAATAAAGCTTGCCTGTGTTACAACTAAGAAACAGATCTTAAATAACCACTTGAACTGAAGATATGTTTAAATATTTCCTAAGATTTCACTAAGCCACTTGGTACAAAGTCCTCCTCAACCTATTGATATATTGTATGTCCTAAGTCAGTCTTAGCTGAAAATATTAAACTACCCTTGAAAGAATTCTGATAATTTTTGATGGAAAAAATATTTCTATTACATATTTACCAATTTAAATGTTTACTTAAAAGTGAAGCCTTGTTTATAAAAAGCAGTATTTTAGAATGTTCAATACTTTATTGCAGTTACTTTTTTCATATTTGAAGTAGACCATTGCTTGCATAAATTACATAAATACATTCAAAAGAATATAGAAAAGACAAAAAATCAGATGAATACACTCCATTATAAAACAGAAAACTACAGGCCAGTATTTCTCATGAATACAGAAACAAAAATCCTTAACAACATACTAGCAAAAAGAATTTGACAATACATAAAAAAATTATACACCATGACCAAGTGGTGTTTATTGCAGGAATGCAAGGTTGGCTCAATATTCAAAAATCAATCAACATAATATATTAATAGGCTAAAGAAGAAAAATCACATGATCATATCAATTGGTGTAGACAAAGCATCTGATAAAATGCAACACCCATCATGACAGAAATTCTCAAAAAACCAGTAATAGAGCAGAACTAATATCCTAAACTTGATAAAGAGCACTTATGCAAAATCTATTATAAGGGAGAAAGACTGAATGCTTTCTCTTAAGATTAGGAAAAAGGGAGGGATGTCCGCTCCCACATCTGTAATTCAACATATTGCTGGAAGTCTAGACAATGAAGTAAGTCTAAAAAAAGAAATGAATGGCACACAGATTAGAAACACAACTGCTCTTGTTTGTAGATAACATGATGGTCTGGGTAGAAAATCCCAAGGAGTCTACAAAAATCTCCTAGAACTAAAAAGCAAGGTCAGCAAGGTAACCGGATACATCAGGACACAAAAATCCATTGTATTTCCACATGCTGACAGTGAACAGGGATGCAGAAATTAAAAATACCAGGTGACTTACAATCACTAAAAAATGAAATTCAGATACATAAATCTAACACAACATTACAGGATTTATATGCTGAAAACTATACAATGCTGATAAAAGATATCAAGGAAGATCTAAAACTGGAGAGACATATGGCATTCATGGATGGAAGACTCAACAGAGTAAGGTCAAGCTGATACACAGATTTAATGTAATTCCTATAAACATCCCAGCAAGGTTCTTGTAGGTACAGACAAGAGTAGTCATCAATCTGTATGAAAAGGCAAAGGATGGAAGAGCTAAACAATTGTGAAAAGAACTATGAAGTGGGAGGAATCACCCCTCCTGACTGCAAGACTTGTAACACAGCTAGAGTAATCAAGACAGGTATTTTCCATGGAGGGACAGACATTCAGATCAACAGAACAGAATAAAGAACCCAGAAACAGCCAGCAAGAATGGCCCAATGATTTCTCATAATTGTGCAAAAGCAAGCCAATGGAATAAAACAGACCTTTCAACAAATAGTGCAGGAGCAATTAGATACCCACAGGTGAAAACAAAAGAAAACAAGCCTACGTTGAATTCAAACTTCATACCTTACCCCAAAATTAACTCAAGAGGGATGACAAATTTAAATGTAAAATGTAAAACTATGAAGCTTTAGAAGAAAACCACAGAAGAAAATCTTTAGGACCTAGCAATGGTGAAGAATTCTTTGAAATGATACCAAAAGCATGACCCACAAAAGAAAAACACAGATAAACTAGATATCCTCAGAATTAAAGCATTTCCTCTGTAAAGACACTAAGGGAATGAAAAAGTAAGTACAGACTGAGAAAAAAATATTTGCAAATCACATATTTGACAAAGAACTCATGTCCAGAATGAGAACAATGAGAAAACAATCTACTTAAAAGGGCAAAAGGCATGAAGCAATCTTTCTTTGAAAAGAATACACAGATGACAATTAAAGACATGGAAAGATGTTCGACATCACCAGCCACTAGGGAAATGCAAAGTAAGACCACAGTGAGCGACAACCACCCGCCTGTGGGATCAGCGAAAACAAAACAGGGCTGCCATCAAGAATGCAAGGAAACTGGACTCTCACTCACGCTGTTGAAAATGTGAAACTGTACAAGCCAGCCTGGAGTACAGCCTGGCAGTGTCTTACGAAACTAGACGTTACTTATGATACCACTCAGCAGCTGCATTCCTGGGCATTTATCCCAAAGAAATGGAAACTTAAGTCATGTGAAGACCTGTACACAATTGTTAACAGACACTTTCTATTATCAAAAAAACTGGAAATAACCTAAATATCCTACAATAGGTGCATGGTTAAGGAAATACCCATATCACAGAACTCAGTAACATAAATGAACAGACTACCGCTACATACGGCAACCTGAGTCGATCTCAAGGCACTATGCTATCGGGTGGGGGGAGTCAGTCTCCAAAGCCCACATGCGATAAGATTTCATCTATGTCACATTCTCAAAATGACAAAATCACAGACACAGGGAACAGACATGGTTGGCAATCTGTGAGTAGGGGGTGGGTGTGACCACAAAGGAAGATCTTTGTGATGGAACCCTTGTTTCTTGACTGCAGAGGTGGTTCCACAAACCCACACATGTGCTGACACAGAACTACCCCTGCAGGCAGTACCAGTGTCAGCGTTCTGGTTTTGATGTTGTACGACTGTCACGTAAGTGGTACCTGTCGGGGAAACTGGACACGGCTATGTGAGCCCTCTTTGTACCATCTTCGCGACTTCCTGTACATCTAAGATTATTTCAAAATAAGTATTTTTTTAAGCTGGAAAACTGTCACATAACACTGCAAGCAAAATTTGCGTTTTTGTTCTCCCTTGGTTTTTTCCAGCTAGCTTGTCACCACTGTGCCAGGCTGGACCCACCAGGTCAGATTTCTCTAATTTCCTTATTTCTCAACTCTAAAGTGGAAATACTTAAATACACCTCATCAGTGCTCCTGAGCAGGGTTCAGGGACATCAGAGAAGGGTAATCGGTGGCTGTGCAGGACTTTCTGCACAGCTCGTCCCAGCCACACATCACCAAGTAGTGTCCCCCAACCAGTGGGGCAACCGAAAAACCCTCGCATATTCCCGAAACCCAGACTCCCCAGGAACTCATGCTCACTGCGGGTCAACTGCTGACAAGCCAGTGGCTCAGAAGAAGCGCTCAGTGGCCTGAGTGCTGGCCATAAATTCTGATTCTCAGCTGTTTCCTTTTGTCTAAGGTTGCACATTATTACTAAACACCAGTAATAACTGAATCCGAAAAACATGATAATCACATCAATAGTAACTTCTGAAAACACTGATTTTTTCCCCTAAGCTCCAATAACATAAGAAATTACATTTTTATTGTTTACCTCGTCATCACCAACGAATTATCCCCAAAGTTATAAACGCTGTTTCGGGGTGGGGGGTAGAGCTCAGAGGTAGAGCGCGTGCTTAGCATGCACGAGGTCCTGGGTTCCATCCCCAGCACCTCCATCAAAAAAGAAAAAAAGAGGCTGTTTGCATTCGTCCTTTCCACACGGCAGTTTATACTTTTGATGGAAACCTTAGAATAAAACTACAGCACACCTGTGGGCAGCAAAGGTTACCAGTCAGAACCACTGTGTATTTTAAAGCTCCTCCCAGAAATCAGTGCTAATGAAGCTCGCTCGCTGTGCAAATGGCACTGAAAAGCAGAGTTTTAAACCGAGGACAGCACTGTGTTTTTTGTGCATTTTAGTGACAACTCAGTCAACAAAAGATGCAAATGGTTTATTACATACTTTTGCACTTGAATGTCTCGTTTTTTATAAAGAAAAGGGGGCGTCTGCAACACAACCAAGTTATATTTACATGTCATACTTTACATGTTGCATATATTACATTTCATATGTTCACCTTAATAACATTTTTATTTCTGAAAAAAAAATGCTTGGCTCAGGGGAGAAAATATTTTTGGCTACCTAATAAAAATAGTATTGTTGAAGGAAACGTCTCAAGAAGAGGGGATTTTGCAGTGCAGCCTGTGATGGTTCCAGACGGTCAGTGTTATAAAAGGACCCCCCTCCGCTCTTTTGTGGTGACCCTGAGGTCACAAATTATCTCTGAGATGCAAGAGTCATCCGTTTTTCTGAACAGTCAGGTTGTTGTTTAGCATTTTCCATCCAATTTATCTCAGGCCAGATCTCAGCAATGACAGAAGTAACAGATTACCCCAAAACGTAGCCAGAGAAATAAATGTCAATTGCTTTAAGCAGTCCAGAAAGTCCCTCCCAGCCATAAACAAAGAGTACCGATCTGAGGTTTAAATGATGGCGGACAGCTGTGCAGACGTGGACGGGCTACAGCACCGTGCACTACTCCCCTGTTCTTGGAATGTTAAAAAAATTAAAACAACCATTAAAACTTTTCAAACTTTTTATTAAGACTTTAAAAAATGTTAGTAAAGAATTTATCATTTCAATTTGTTATGTTCAAGCATAAATATTCACACCTTTCCTTTTTGTTAAAAAAAAAAAAAAGCCTTTTCCATTATAATGAAATTGCCTTGAACCTGCATGGAAAATAACACACAATAATGTAATACACTAAATAAAGTAATAAGGTTAATTTCTTTCCTGCTGTCACTAAATTCATGCTAACAGTCTCTCTTCAGCTTGACATCAATTAATGATTTTCATTCCAGACTCTTGTCACAGTGTTCGCCGCCCTTTTCTCTAATTAAAATGGATGATCAGGATGAAGAGAAAACACACAAGACTTTTGTTCTGGTAACATTTCTTTTCATTAGAATTTTTGCTTTTACAATAAATAGCTTTTAGCACTAATTGCAGTAGAGTAAAACGAAAATAACTTTTTTATGACCATGAAGTATAGTCTTTATGTATCTGGAAAAGATACTAGGCGGGTATGAGAAGCACCCGTGAGGAACCAATTTCTCAGCATGGAAAATTAGCGGCACTGAAATCACTCAGCTGTGTCCGAAATGCTTCCACCTCCGAAGCTATAAAGCTTCAATACATGGAACGACCAATGTGTATTTTTTGAAAAAGATTCCAAGAAACAGAAATCAACCTTTAATGATTTCAGTGAAAAGAAAAACACTTTTAGTGTCTACGTAAGATAGAATATACTAATATTAGTTCAACAAAAAATAAAATAAAATAAGTTTCAGATTGCTACAGTTAGCTAACTGTTAACTATCTTCAAAACAATATTTAAGAGCTTGAAATCAACCCTTTTGGGAAACATTTTACCTCCAACTTTATTGTACTGCCATCTAGAAGCCTCATTCTGAGAACAAAGTTCCTGGCTCTTTTACCAACAATATTTTCTCTCTCTAAAAAAACTCAGTATTACAGAAATTCATCAAATCAAACCTAAGTTCATGGTAGAATGAAATTTAAGCTACAAGACAACTGGAAAAAACAATTCGATTTAATAGCAGCTTGCGGTCAATGGACTGACTGCTGTTTATTTGTCTCTCAAAACACTTCAGGAAAAGGGCAGACTTCAGAAATCTCAGTCTTCAGTGTACCTGCTGGACAAAGCCGACAACTGCCATTTACCAAGATGTGAGCTGCCTACGTGATGTCTACACTGAATTCCCCAGAGAAGGACCAGAGTCCACGAAATTTGAAAAGAGTCATAATCTAAGTGGGATTTTAGTATTTGTGTAATATTAGGGTAAAAGTTGATTTGAAAAGAAAAGACTTCCATATTCTGAATGGGTCCTAAAAATAAATAAATAAATAAATAAATAAATAAATAAATAAATAAATACATGCTTGAGCAGGAACAACTGTTTTAATTTCCAATCCAAGGGAACAGGCTAAGACGCTGACTTACACAGTGGTACCTTGTAATAGGTGTGGTGGGGGGAGGGGAAATTAAACTTCACCCCTCAAAGCTACAATGAGATAACAGCAGTTTTAAAATACAAAATGGTTAAAAGTTGAAAAGAGAGAAAAGAAAAGCATTCACAGAAATAACACTAACCATTAGCACAACCACAACTTGTCCAGGGCCTAAGCCGGTGCAAGAATGAGCCCGCCACGAGCCCTGTGCTAAGGGAGACGCAGAATTTCTCGTAAGTTCTTGGGAACTAGACCCCGCATTACCGTCTCTCTGAAATGTCTGTCATTAACTCCAGCCCCACTAACCCCTACCCTTCCCTAAGCTCTGTGGTCACCAACTCTCATAACTGATTATGTCATACTGATTTTTTTAATGTTAAAGGGTTTAAATCTTTTTTCCCTTTTAACAAAGGTAAGGGATCCCTGAGATAGGAACAATTATAGTAATAATAAAATATCTCTACCATCATTTTACGTACTTAATATGTTGTGAAACAACAAAAATTCTCTTGCATTAATAAAACACTAGAATATTTCACTACCAGCACACACACCCCTCATAAATACCCACTCACTCACTCACATTATGTTCGAACTTTCACAAGAGTCAAAGCACTTACAGTTATTTCCAACTCAAAGAGACGCTACAACGCCAAACACACCTAAGACAGCGCTCATCAAAACAAAAACACCCTTCCTACCCCGGTTACAGGCTGTTGGAAACATCTGTTTCACGCTGCCCAAGTTTACTCTTAGCAGTGGACTTCCACAAAATTAACAGATTCTTTAAAAATTTTGTCCACCTGCACAATAAATTTTTTTAAATGCCTGAAGAACTAATCTCACTGGTTAGAGTTGACTTTTCTGAGGGATTCAAGAGGTCAGAGAAAATGGGAAGAACTCTGCTACACGATAGAAAAATATATTTTTTCTACTAAAAGGTTAAATTTTAAAAGTCAAGCTTTGTTTGAATGACAATATGTGACCTCCATGCAGAGATTACCCAGGATATCTGGGTTCTGATATCAGAATTTGGAGAATCTGAACACTAAGTTTCAAGCCAAAATGAGTGAAAATTCTTTATTTTTTCAGATTCATAGGGAACAAAACTATTATTGCTGTACAGATTATTCCTTCTGTAATTTCACTCATTTTTACTCATGCACTTTAAACTTTACTACGTTATGAAACATAATTTTTAAAATATCACTTTCTGCAAAAACTAATAAATGTATATTATCCCCTGAAAAGGATCTAACCAACTAAGAAAGACCACAAATTTTTTTTTATCAAACTTTCAAGCACTTACTCAGAGCAGATATTAGGAAGAGTTAGTAAAACTGAAAAGAGAAATGCAAGTGATTGGGAATTGGGAGCAAAAGTGTGACAAAAAGTTGAAAAATGACCTACCAAGAGCTGGGTGTGTATCACTTAGGGACAAAGATAGTTCAATGGCCGGGTACCGAAAAAGCAAGGCATTTAAGGGTGGTTATCTCTTTGAATAATGGAACATTTCAATCCATAAATCCTTAGTAGTTTTATAAATACCCTTCATATTCTGGGAGGATTTCATAAGAAATTCATTAACTTTTTAATGACTCCATGAGAAGCATTCAGTCTCCCTGAAAATATTTCCAACTTAACAGATTAGCTATAGATAATAGTGTCATAATAGGATCCCTTGTTGAGTAACTACAAAATGTAAGCTGGTTAAAGTTACAAATTTCATTTAATAAAATGAATAACATATGAGGTAAATATTATTTGCGAGCTAAGAAATCTGGTCAAATATCACAGCTAAGGTATCATCTTTCAGGCCTCCTTTCCTTCCTTCCCATCCATCCTGTTCATACAAACTTGGCCTCTTCCAGAAAATATTTAACATGATTTTCTAAAAATGTGAAATAAATCAAAACAAAAATAGATATTAACTTTTGAAAATAGATGTTAGCTTTTTAAAAATATGTATGGGAAGAAGTATGTATTTCATAGGGAAAAAATAGAATAGCATAGAGCAGTATGCTAACAGCAGCTTATTACAGATCAGTTTTTGTTTTCCTATTTTATGTTATTTTTTCAAATTTTCCATAGGTACAGAATTAGAATAAATTTAGAATTAGATCTTAAAAAGATATATGTTTTAAACAGATGAGAATTATGTGAAAAAGAGAGAATTGAAAAAAAATAAAAGAAAAGAAAAGATGGGTCAGAGATGAGATTCATAAGTACCCCAAACAGAAGCCATAACAGTAGAGGAAGGTCATGGCACTGGCTCAGAACTTGCTCACGGTTCTGTGAAATAATCAACTCAGACAATCCCATTTACAACTGCATCAAAGAGAATGAAATTTAACTAAAAATAACTGGGAATAACTCTAACTCAGGAGGTCAAAGATCAGTACTCTTCAGAAAACTATCAGACACTGATGAAGGAAAAGTGAAGACAACACAGACAGACAGAAAGATGTATCATGTTCATGGATTGGAAGAATTAATGTTGTTAAAATAAGCATATACCCAAGGCAATCTACAGATACAATGCAATCCCTACCAACTTACCAACAGTATTTCTCACAGAACTGGAACAAATAATTCTAAAATTTGTATGTAAACACAAAGACCCCAAACAGCCAAAACAATCTTAAGAAAGAAGAACAAAGCTGGAGGTATCATGCACCCAGATTTCAAACTAAACTACAAAGCTATAGTAATCTAAACAGTATGGTACTGGCATAAAAACAGACACTCAGATCACTGGAATAGAGTGGAGAGCCCAGTAATGGACCCACACTTATACGGGCAACTAATCTATGAAAAAGGAGGCAACGATATACATTGGGGAAAAGATATCCTCTTCAATGAACAGTGTTGGGAACACTGGACAGCTACAAACAAAAGGATCGGGCTGGACTACTTTCTTACATCATGCACAAAAATAAACTCAAAATGGGTTAAAGACTTAAATGTAAGACCTGAAACCATAAAACTCCTAGAAGAAAACACCGACAGTGTGCTCTTTTACATAGATCTCAGCAATATTTTTTTGGATATGTTTCCTCAGGCAAGGGAAACAAAAGCAAAAACAAACAAATAGGACTACATCAAACTAAAAAGCTTCTGCACAGTGAAGGAAACTATCAATACTAAAAGACAACCTACTGAATGGGAGAAGATACTTGTAAACAATATTTCCAATAACGGGTTAGTATCCAACATGTATGAAGAATTCATACAACTCAATATAAACAAAAACAACCCAATCAAGTAATGGGCAGAGGACCTGATTAGACATTTTTTCAAAAAAGACATACAAGATAGCCAAGAGGCACATGAAAAGATGCTCAACATCACTAATTATCAGGGAAATACAAATCAAAACCACAATGAGACATCCCCTCACCTGTCAAAATGGCTATTATCAGAAAGATAACGTGTCAGAGAGGATGTGGAGGAAAGGGAACCCTCCTGCACTGTTGGTGGGAATGAAAGCTGGTGCAGCCACTGTGGAGAACAGTATGGAGGTTCCTTAAGAAGCTAAAACTAGATCTACCATGCCATCCAGCCATCACACTCCTGGATATTTATTGGAAGAAAATTAAAACGCTAATTTGCAAAGACATGGGCACTTCTATGCTTACTGCAGCATTATTTACAATAGCCAAGACACGGAAGCAACCTAAGAGCCCATCAATAAATGAATGGACAAAGAAGATGTGCTGTATACAATGGGATATTACTCAGCCACAGAAAAGAATGAAATCTGGCCTTTGGCAACAACATGGATGGCCCTAGAGGGGATTATGCTAAGTAAAGTAAGTCAGACAAAGACAAATACTACATGATTTCACTTACATGTAGAATCCAAAAAAACAATCGTAACTAAACAGAAATAGAGTTACAGGTACAGAGAACAGGTGGTTGTCCAAGGAGAGAGGGTTGAGGGAAGGAAACAGGTGAGGGAGGTTAAAAGGGACAAGCTTTCAGTTACAAAGTAAATGAGCCTCGGGGATGAAATGGACAGTGTGAGGAGTACAGTCAATAACCATGTAGTATCTCTGTGTGGTGACAGATGGCAACTAGACCTCACAGTGGTCAGTCAGAAATGTACAGAAATATTGAATCACTAGGCTGTGTAACAGAAACCAACACAGTGAGTGCAGTAGGTCAGTTATTCAAAGACAAACTCACAGAAACAGATCAGATTTGTGGTGACCAGAAGCAGGAAGCGGGGTGGGGGGGGGTGGACTGGATGAAGGCAGCCACAAGGTACAAACTGCCAGTTATGAGATAAATAAGTCCTCCGGATGTAACATACTGCATGATAAATGTAACGCTGCTGTACATTATACATGGAAGTTAAGAAAATCCTAGGAGTTCTCATCACAAGGAAAAAAATTTTTTTCTTTTTCTTTAACGTTGTATCTATAGGAGATGATGGATGTTCACCAAACTTACTATGGTCACCATTAAAAACAACAGCTCTGGGGATTTCTACAGCCAGTTAGATGGAGGAGCTGGATGGACATGGCCAAACCAGGAACCAGTGGTCCTTCCTTGCCATCAGTATTTTCCAAATGACACAAATTCTAAGAGACGTCAGTACTTTATAGAAAAAAAGAAGTGAAGGGGGATGTTCTGTGAAGAAATAAGTTAGGGAGTGATGACTCTAGTCCCATTTTGGCGACTTACAATGCATAGGAACAGAACAAGGGTTCTGACAAATGACAGAGTGAAGAAAATAGGCGTAAGTGGGTTTAAGCAAGTGTTTCTCAAACATCTTTGCATGCAGAGCCCTATTCTGCTACTGAGTGCTGTCTGGGAGCCGCGCCCCACAGTTCACATGCCCTTAAACCAGCAGTGGGGATGCCACCAGAGCGAGAGCCAAAACGTGACTTCTGACACAGCGCCAAAAGAGACGTCCACTGCCGGGCGTCGTGACAGAAGCTGAGTGGCCCTGAAGTCACCGGGGTCATGTGCTTGCACAGACTCCATGTGGGGCTTGGAGCCCCAGCCTCTCGGGTGGTGGACACGAGCCAGTAGGGCTCCCTCCCCCGAGGCACACCTGAAGGAGAAGCCAGGAGGCGGCGGCAAGCACTGGATTCACACCTCAGCTCCAAACACCAATTGCCTGGCTTAGTGTCTCCCGGTGGCCAAAGCGTCACTGAAAGGGTGGGGTACCTGGGCTCAGCGCTCCGAGCCAGGGGTCCAAACAGCACATCACAGGACCAGCTAACGTCACCCGTGACACCTGACTTCTCAAGAGGAGACCTCAGGCAGGCAGACTCAAGTCTGAGGCCAGGGAAGACCACGTGGGGACCCTTCTCACCCATTCTCCTACGCAAAGAGCACGGATTCAAGACCCCTCCTTACAGCGAGTGGGAGGAAAGGGAGGAAGTTAGCATGGGTGACGTCGAATTCAATCTCAGAGCCCTGCTCCGAAGAATCTAATTTACTTTCACTATCTAAATAGATCTTACCGTGGGAGGAAAAACATTTTAAAGGATATTCACTGTCCTTTCCATTTTTTGATACTCTATATTGGGTAATATTCAGGTTTCATGGATTGGTATGGACCAATAAATAGCTGGGTATGTGGACACATCATAACTAATCACGAAGGGATGTCAGGTTTTCTATTTTCATTTGGAATCAGCCAAAATCGTTTTTGGAACTCAGATAGCTACAGTAAGTAAATAACACTATGGAAGATGCTTCCCTGCCAGTCAGTGGTGAAGTAAAGGCAGTGGTGAGAATATAAGCTGTGGTTTATTTCTTTTTATCTATTACCTCCATTCAGACTCTTCCCAAGGAAGCTGCAGCTTCCATTCTCAAAAGGAGTGATGCCAACAGACAGACACACTAGGAGCGAGGTTACCCCAGAGCAGGATTGCTTATCAAAACCACAAACACTAAACAGGTGTCTCTTACACAACTCAACATCTCATACTGCTGTTGTAAGATCCATGAGTTTAAATAAAACATATTTGTAAAAATTATTACTGAAACACAAAGTAGAGCAGTTTTCTTCAATTACGAAGCTAACTGATTTTTTTTTTAATGGATCATTCACTTGGCCCTAAAAGATTCTTTATTCTAGGCCTCCTGGACATTGTAAATTCATTAGCATCAACCTAGTTCCCAGAAGTATTACATCATAATAGGCACAGACATGGAGATTGAAAGCACAGCTGAGAGGTAAACCATGCCTTAGGCAAATTAATGATACAAGGGCAGCCATTATGTAAAAACCATTGTTTGGCTGTAAAAATTTGACTTTGCATTGTAGAAGTATTTTGG
The DNA here is from genome assembly GCF_048773025.1 of Camelus bactrianus. Taxonomy (NCBI): domain Eukaryota; kingdom Metazoa; phylum Chordata; class Mammalia; order Artiodactyla; family Camelidae; genus Camelus; species Camelus bactrianus. Next base: position 10,589,363 of record NC_133573.1, read on the forward strand.
AAAAAGTTGATAGAATTCTGCATGGAAGCAGGGCAGCTCATCTTAAACTGCATAAAAGGAATATTTAGAATCTGAAAAATGGGGTCAGGGGGCTCTCCCTTTGGCTGGCATCAAGACAGGAGAAGTCTAATGACTCCTCCTCACCCTCAGCTCACTAACAGAGTCACACATCTGCCCGTGGATAAAGCTGAGTCCATCCATTTACCTGGTACACACGCTTCCTTAAGGGATAGAAAAGCCTCTTAGGAGAGACGTCTGCACTCGTGAGTACTTAAATGCTGTATTCCACACACCACGGAACACTGCACACCCTGGTCTAAAAACAGTGAGTTTACAAGTGTGAGGATTTCCAAACTGGTGAGGATTAGAGAGAGTCAAGGAAGCAAGAAAGGTGGAATGACTTTTTCAAAATTGGAGAAGAGTCAGAACAGTAAACCCAAACTTGCATCACAAAGTCCACATGTTCCCCACTTATACAGATTTTATACCTGAAAAGCCACACACAGAGAATCAGACTGGCCCAGCAGAACAATCCTCAGGGGTCTGGGAAAGATGGATGGGAAATATCTGAACGTGAATCACTTCTACAGAAAACTGGTAGGACCCCCTGTCTAGTTCTTCTGCCCCCTGTGAAGTGAGAGGTGGCAGGTGTCCTGGCTCTAGGACTGTACTCAGCACAGCAGACGTGGTCCTAAGACGCTGGGCTAGAGTCCTGGCTACCGGCCATGTTGAGGTTCACAACCTTGATCGAGGCAGCAGGAACTCCCTGACCCCCCAGTTATTAAAAGTAAGAGAAGGAAGTCTTCCGCGGCAACTCTGAAAATGAAATGGATGCTACAGAGAGACTTGCTCCATGCCTGTGAACTCTAGTAACCCTGGCGTGAGCTGGCTCTCTCATCCCCTGTGAATTATAATGAGAAAAATGCTAATCACTTAGAAAATGGTCTTCGAGTGTCTGCTTAAAGTGACTTTTCATTCATTTCAGTGGTCTTTGGGTTCCCAGCATGAAATGATTCAACAATAGATAACAATCTTTCTGGAAGTGATGGAATAAAATTTAAGCAGAAAACGTCTCACAAAGTGTGACAGTGAAACAGAAGGAGAAAAAAGAAATGGCAGGTTTGATAGGAAAACAACACAGTAAAAAAATCAGTAGCCTCCCCAATTCCTGTTAGAAATCAAAATATTTTATATGAGATACATAAACTCAAACAGTTCTACTTTCAGAGGAGTATTGCTTTAAAATGATTATAATATACTATATACTTGTAGATGAATGAGACCGAATTTTACCATATTTCTTGTGATTTTAAAAGTGATCATAAATTCAGTAGTTTATTTATTGATCTCATAAGCCCTACCATCTCCTGTGCAAAGATCTTAACTAAAACCAATCAAATGCACTTTATTCCCTCAAATAAACATAAGGTGTTTTCTTTTCACGTTTCTTTACATTCTATTCATCCCACAACCACCAATATTTGGACTGACACAGAAAAAAATAAGTATCAATGGAATGCAACCTCATTATATTAGAAAAAGAAAACAAAGAATGGGGAAAAAAAAAAAAAGCACTCCCCTCCCGCGGGGTCTCCGGGAGTGCCCGCAGCCTACCTCTCCTGCTCGCGCGCCATCCGGGCTCTCTCCTCCTCCGACGGGGGGGCCTCCCGCGCTTTGATTCTACCCGTTTTTTCAATCTTGTCATCTTTTCGATGTTTGCCAAACCTGTTGACAACAAAAAATTCTAACTTGTCAATATATACAAAATGCATTGTCATTGTTTTGGGATAAAGACACGTAACCAATAAAGTGGGCGCTTCCTTAAAACGAGCTTGCCTAGTGTTAGTGTTTTCAATCAGATTACTTTCATCATTTTAAATTAGAACTTTCCAGAAAAAAAAAAAAAAAAAAAAGACCCTTCGGGAAATGGCCTCAATATCCATTTTTTTCCTTTGGCAAAACAAAAACACCACCACCAACATCCTTGCGGGTCATCCTTATTACACTCACAACCCATAAACATATAGAACTGAGTGCCAAATCCTTCCAGCGCTGGATGATAAAAATCTGTATCAGAGTGGGTTTCTCTCAGGACTGAAGAATGATAATCCACAATCATCTATTCAATCATCTCTCCCTAAACAACTATGCTTCTTTATTTTCACAGTCAGGTTTATTGGAGACATTCATCATTGTTTACACTCTGACAACCAAGGCCGTGTTTGCGAGGTCCTGAGTACAAAGGACCGCTCACCCTGATCATCTACCCTGCCATCAGACTGCACGCGTGCGCACTAAAGGGAAAGCTTTAAGTCTCTTCAAATCCTCTTCTACAATCGGATGAGCAGGAATGGCCCAACGTGGCACAGTCCACCTGGAAATCTGCATCTGATCAAAAGCATGAAGGCTGACCACGCGCCTCAGAAACTGTCCACACACACATCCCCAGACGGGCAGGAACTCCAGGCCGGCCAAGAGGACGCTCCCTTCCCCTGCTGGCATCCACAGTCTCTCCGCAGCCTCGGACAGGGGATCAGTGCTTCTTCCTGCTGTTACCTTTCTCGACTTTTCTCCAGACCGTGCTGCCTGGAATGTGTATGCCCCCCACCTCGAATAATATCCGTCTGTGGTGATGTGGTCACCAGATGTTTCAAACCAGAAGTCTTTTACAGACAGTCAGCTGGGCATTCATAATATATCCAGTATAGTGAGGATTTCTTTCTGAGGACAAAGTAGGAATCTGGCTGATGGTGACAATCACATTGAAGAGTGAAAAGGTAGGTCCAAGGGTGAAGGAAAAGAGAAAAAAGGGGTCTCAATTAATGTCTTGGTTGGGAGCATAGGTCTTTCTTCTTTAATATAAACCTGATTTCAAGCACTGGTCTAGGCAAGGAAGTGTGAATGGAAACATTGCTTATGTCCACTAAAGTCACACTGCACTAAAAGTAAGTAAGGAAAGCATCCTTAAGATGTTAAAATAGGTAACAGTCAAAGCACCACCACCGCTATTCCTTTAAAATTATGCACAATACTCAACAGCATTGAAAATTACCTACAAAATTAACTTCCATAAAGCAAATCTATCCTTACATTTAAATGCCTTTTAGAAACTGGAAGATCATTTCAGTTGCAAAAAAGGAGAAAAAAGAAAAAAAGGAAAAAAAAAAAGTCCCTAAGAAATTTAGCCCAGGAACCGACGACTTCTGACAAGGGATACACTACGTACTATGCTTTTAAAACGAAAAATACAAAGCATTAAAAATAAAATTAAAACTTTCTTTCCTTTGTTTTTGTCAACATATGAATAATGCTTAAGAGGTAAGCATAATGATTGCCTTTACAGAATGAGTTGATAAAGAAATGAAAAAGCAAACATAAAAAACGGACACATCTCAGAAGAAGCCAACATCTAAAATATAATGTTCATTCCCTTTCAAACATTATTGAACATCTGCAAGAGGTTCTGGGGAGAAGACAGGGCTGCACAAACTAATGTCCGTGGGTGTCATCAGCACGTGGACGGCCCTTAACGCCCCAGGGACTTCCACCCTGAAGATTCTGCAACACGGAGGCACCTGGAAATATAAAATGTATTAAATTCTAACTTCAAGGAAAGTGTTAAGTTCAAATCTTAATACATGACATTCACTAACAACAGGTATTCCTAAAGGTAAATCATTTAACCATTTAGTCTTTCAGTTCATAAATATCCTCCAAACAACACAGTGTTGCCACAATGACCCGTTTTGTTTGCTGTGCTGGGTCACATCCTAGACCATGTACATTCACCCTCTACAGAAGCTGAGAAACACTGAGAAATGACACAAGATGTATTATCAATCTTACAAGAAGAATCTGCCCTTTGAGTTAATAATATGGAATTAATCGAGTGAGTGATTTCTCCATGTTTTAAAGCAGCTTCAATATTTTCAGCTCCAAACCTAACACTGAGTTTAATTAGCTATTATTGAAATCATTTTAAAAATGATCTTGGTCCTACTTGGTGAAGAAAGTTTCAGGTTTAGATCTCAACCTATCAGCTTTCAGCTTTTTATCTCAAATACACTTGATTAAAAAGAAAAAAGCACAGTAAATCGCAACTCATGTTTAAGAACTACCTTTTTTCTCATAGTATTTGCTGTCACAATATCCTAGGCTGCCGCCTCTCACCGGAATATACTATTTCATTATTTGTAAATTTATTATCAAACTTATATACTTTTGTTTTTTAAAATTGTAGCCTCAAGACTAAGGTATGGAAAAGAAACCACAGATACAGTGCTTACAGGTTAGCATTTGGACGTTTCCCTTAATGTCTGCTTTAGTTAATAAATCACGCGGTTTCTTCAAGGCATACTGTAACAGCATAGCGTATTAGTTTATAATTGGGGTAAAAATGGATCCCTCGGCTGTAATTTTTTGACAGAATGAAATAAAGACTCCAAGTGAAAAAAATAAACCAACCATTCCAAAGTATAAAAAGAAAAGTAGCCACCGCGCCACCACTCTAATTGCCAACATATTCTAGTGTTCTTAATTTACAGCTGCTTAATTCTTCTTAAAGGGCAGCGGCTGGCGGGGGGCGGGGGGTGCTCATTGAAAAATTCCAGCTCCCCACGTCCTCACAAAGTCGGTTTCATAGCTGAAATCAACCAATGAAGACAACATTTAATGGCAAGGTTCTTAAAAACTTAGAGGACATCAATTACATTTATTTTATTATCTTTTAAAAGCCACCGATGAATTTCAAATGGGTCATTTTTCCAAGAAACAGAAGAGCTGAAAAAATATTGTAGTAACAGGACACCCAGGAAGCACAGCCAGTCCCAGCAGAGAATGAGTTCCACCAATTGCCCGTGACAGCTCCACACACATGTCAGAGTGACGTCTCCACCACTAGTGAATTCGCTAGTCAACGCTTAGGTCAGATGAACATTGTGGAATGGGTTTTTTTTTTTTTTTTTTTTTTTAAGAGTCAAAAAGGAAAATAGAGAGCTGGAGAAAAAATTGGTAGAGAAAATCTGCTCTACAGATTCTCTCGCGTGGAGAGAGAAGGTGTGATGAAAAAAATGCAAACGAGCCGCTGAAGACAGCGCGGCAGCGGGGGAGCCGTCTTGTCAGGGTGGAATTGATTGCAACTCTGCTTAACCATGTGGCTGTCTTCATAAAGGACACAGAGATGCTCTCATTCAGCAACGTCATCTCCAAGTGATCTGCCAAGTGGGTTCCACCATGACGCCCTGCAAATCAGATGACCGCCACCTGCTGGATCCACCATACACATTACTTCCCCAAAGAGAGGCGGATGAGATGTGCACTCGCCGGTGAACAGGGCAAGGAAAAAACCAGCCAACAGTCACAGGACTGCAACAAAGTTCTGTTGCTTCTACATAGAAAGACGTGTCATGAACAATTAACCACTGCTCAGAGTTTCCTGCTTTTCAACCATCATTTCGGTTTTCAGCAAATTAACCTAATTCTCTCTGCGGTAGACACAACACGGAAATATTTCACTCTATTTTCTACTGCTACTAAACTTAGAGAGCTTTAGGGGAAAATTAGGCTGAATGATAACACACAGCATCCTGCTATAAATAAAAAATATATATAATTGGTTTTGTCGTGAAAGGGCTTTTCCTAATAAGCTTGAAAACACAGAAGAGTAAAAGGGAAGTCTTAAAGACCTGCCGCCATAGCTAAAAAGAGGTGAACAGACTACCTAAAACCAATTATCTTGTAAGCGTTGAGGTATAATTTTTAAAATAAGATTTTCTTCAAAAAAAAAAAAAAACCCCTCATTGAAATGTCACCCAGAAACCTGGTATTTCTCGCTGCTAATTACCGAGATCTTCACGTCTAAGGAGGGCTTTGCTACAAGACGTGTCTTACTATTTACCCTAAGAAATGTGTAGGTTAAGTGATACTGTCTGGCAGGGGGAGAATGGAAAATGGCTGGAATTGGAAATTGGTGTCAGCTGTCAGAAGTCTTCTGTCCACATCCACCCCCACCACCGACTCCGCGCTGGGGTGGTCCACACGCTCATCTAACTCAGTCCCCTGTGCTGTGTATCACCACCCGTTTCTGCATATTTGCACCATCACGAGAGTCACTCACTTCCTTTCCCCAGGAATTCGTTATCTATTCCTAGAACCTTCCGGCTTCTGGTGGACACAGGTGTTTGTCCAGCCACTGTGCCACCCCATCTTTGACTACTGCTGGGGCTCTTGAGACCCTTGAGAGATGCCAGCTGCCCAACGGGCCGGACTCAAGACCCTGTGCGGCAAAACTGAAGACCGTGCCCTGGGTCAGCGCTGGTCCCGGCCCAGCCCTCTGCCCGCCTGGAGACGCACATTCACTCAAGTCAAAGCAAACTCACCAGCTCTTAACCTCATTCATCTGCAGTCCACTGAGCCCTGCTTTTGTAAATGGCTTCTGATCCAAGTGTCTCTGAAAGCTTTTTCAATTGATTCTGGTACAATCTTTCCCTGAATTCTTGATATGACAGCAAATTCCCTCAACTCATCAGCCCACTGATGAACTTCAGAACTGATTTCTGCCTTAAAGCTCTAAATTTTAGCTGAGGACAATAAAAATCGAGCCACGTATCTCCAGATGGTTCTAGCGCACCCCTATCTGCGTGCACTGAAGCCGCGTGTGCGTGTACTTCTGAGACTTGAAGCCTAGCGACTTGCCCCATCCCGTCTGTCTCTGACAGACAAGGAAACTGAGCCCCAAGAGGGATGTGTGTGGAGCTGTCCAGAGTCACAGCGCCAGTAAGGAAGACAGTACCGGTCACCCTGCAGCTAGCTGAGAAGACCTTGGTGGGTCTGAACTTGGATGCTCCTGGAGAAAAAGAAATTCCCAGACCTACGAAGTTCACCCTGCGGACATCGTGAGTGAGACCTACGACTGAGCACCTGCTGCAGGCAGGCTCTCGGGCTCATTTAATTACACTTAACCAGAACTTGCTGGAATCTTATTATATACTTTATCTCACTAATTCCCAAACCGACACGTCAAATTGGTGTCATCACCCTCGTGTTCAGGAGAAACCTCAGGAAGCACAGGGGGTTAGTGATTTACCAGGTCATCCAGCAAAGCAGGTGCCGACTCTGGACACATCCAGCCACCTCAGGAGCTTCAGGGACCAGAGACAGCCCCAGTCACTCCAGGCTTTTAGACTGAGAGCAGCTGGTCAAAACAGCTCTGTTGAAACAAACGAGGTAAGTCTTGTGTGGCCAGCAGCAATGAGATCCAAGGGACGCTGTTTCTGAAGGAACCTTTCTAAGGAGCCCAGGAGTCTGGGCACAAGGACTCATCTTGACCACTGGAAAGGGTCGTACCAACTGCCAGAGACCCACTTCCGGGGCAGTGCCGACATTTCTCGGTTCAAAGACACTCCAGAAGTCAATGCTGTCTGGGTGACATGCAATCCTGCCGCCTGACAGCAAGAGTCCCAAACCCAACCAGAGAGGGACAGCGAGAAGGTGTGCGTGCATGGCTTCTGTATAATGATGTACTCTGGGTTTCTGGCTCTGTTTCTTTTTCTTCTTTTTTTTATGTCTCAGCCTCCATTTTATAAATGAGAAAAAGAAGAAAGTCACTTCTCATACGTCCTTCCCATACAGGGTCTTACATTTTTCAGTGGCATTTGTACAAAATTGCTACCATGACTGGGCACTGATTTTCGCACTGATTTGTGGCCATGCTGGATGAATTGGGAAGAGAGGGCTGATTAGGAAAAGCAGAAAGCTCCTATTTAGGCAAAAAAAACATCTCGGTAATCAAGCGTGATGAGACGGGAGCCTTGGAAAGAGGATGCAACAACTTGCTGGTGCTCTTGTAAATGGGCGCAGTTTGAGTCGGTGCCGTATAGCGGGGGGCTCTGTTTGAAAGGGAATTCACAGACTTGAGATCATCATTTGATTGTGTACGGGTTTCATCAGTGCTGGTCTGATTAGATTTAAGAAACTAAATTTGTGTTGCTTGGCATCCAGGAAAAAAACAAGTGACTTTTTAAAAAAAAAGAAAAGAAAAGAAAAGAAAAACGGGCTTCTACTTAATGAAGCCAGAGCAGCCTTCAGACATGTGATGTGCCCTTAGTGGACAAAAGAGCCTCGTCAGGACCCCCAGTAAATGGCCTAAGAAGTGCATCCTTCCCCAGGTAGCCTGTGTGATGGAATCGAGGACACACTGATATGCCTAGTTGCCGGACACTGCAGGCATCCTGGGAGGATGCGGACAGGAAGTACTGCAGCAGTTAAGAACCTGAACCCAGCACATCAGCAACTCTGACTTTACAAGACCCCCTTAAACTCCAAAGATCTTAAAAACATACACACACACCCCAAACAAAAAACTATGGGACCAGATATAAAAACTTAAGGAAAAAAAAAAAGGCAAACACAGTAGTCTTTCAAAACACAAGATAAACACAAATAATTGTGAAATAGTATTTACAATCTATACTTAGAGTCATTCAAGTCAAATGACGGAAGATGGGGAAATGTACCTTAATTTTGAAGTTACAGCCTTTTCGAACATCAAGCTATTTCAGACCCCATGACGTATTTTCTGTAATAAATTCCCTGTGTGTAAAAACGGGTCAAAATGTAATTACTGTTCCATACAGGATTTTTATAAGGCTTGATATACTTCATTTTTTTTTAAAACACACCAACACAAGTAACCGCACTAACACAAAATGCCAAACATGAAAATGCAAATCATATGCAAAGTAAATTTTTTGTTTCCCCCAACTACTCCACTGACTTTATAATAAATAATACATATGCTATTATATATAAAATAAAAAATACATACACACACATTGAAAAGTAGTGAAAACAACACACAATTCTGATTTTTCTAAATGCTTAATTTGGCGCTGACATCAGCCACGTCCACTCTGAGCGATGCCAAGAGCGCCTTCCACACGACCTCTTCTCCGCGTCCTTTCTTTACCACTACGCTCCTAATTCTCACGCTGTTCGCTTTAATGCACTATTGTTTCATGACACAATACAGCAAATTGCAAATTACATTTGGCTCAAGGAGTGATTACGAAAAATGTGATCACTGCTGCCTTTGCTCGAATAACTGGTAACAGTGAGAGACTGATTGAGCTCCCGGCAGCCCAAGTGATGAGAAGGGTCAATTTGAACATTTCTATTAAGCTTCTTTTGTTAAACCCAACACTCTGCCAGGTCAGAGGCAAATAATCATAGCCTGCATCTGGTTACCATGGTTTCCCTCTTCTAGAAGCATCAGAACAATTTAGTGAGCGGTGCTGCCCCGAAGGCAGTCCCTCTAAGACATACTAATGAGACCTAAGTCAAAAAACACATCTATTCAAAAGGGCACTTGAAAGAAGAAAAAGTAAAAGACGAAATGATACCTTACAACACACCTTTTTTTCCCCTATTAGGACAAAGATTCAGGAGTATTTTGAAACAAAGGTGATCCTAATAATTTCCGTGACCATCTGCCTGTCTGATACCTAAACAGGCATCCAGGTTGTAAAAGTGTAGAAGGTAAAGCAAACACACACATGGCTTCAGGGAACCTTTTCTGAGTCAGAAATACTCGTCCTCAAATAGGCACCGTGATTCAAATTCAACGTTTTGACTATCGATGAACACCTAGTTACAGGGGCAGCTGAAACACGCTCAAACATATTCTTACCCTTACCTGTTTACACAGCAAATCACAGTGGCAAAGACAGACAGATAACATGGTCATTGAGTTGGGGGGGACAGACTTTTCGTGTAGCTCCGGGAAATTTCAAAAGATTAAAGCTTCCCCAAAGATCTCATTATCTGTGAAGTTAAGGTGTCAGTCAGCACTTTTTCTGTCGATGATGGAAACCATTTCTGTTGACTCACATTTCCAAGGATGCTCTCTGCAGAGTAAATTAGGAGACAGAACTTTTCACTTTGTTTCTTTCAGCTGATTTGCATATGCAGATTTAACGCTGAGGCGCTGACCTGCTCTGTCAAGGCCCATTAGGGCTGGGCGCCACGCCTAATTCTCAGATCTGAGAAGAGGAGCAGATTCGCAGCGGCTCTGTGCCCACGCCCTGTCTACCCGGGTCACACCACCCTCTTAAAGAACCCAGCGCCCAAGCGCACAGCTGTGTTTCAAGTCAGTGTTCTTACAGCACACCTGGGTCCCAGCGAGTCTAACACATACAGAGGACGATCCTGTGATGCCCAAAACTGGCAATGGCTCTTTCTAGAAGAGATCCTGCATTTTTCTGTGCTGGGGCTCCCCTCCACCAGGATGCACAGCACTGTGTGCTATGTATGACTCACTGGTGGTTAAGAATCCGGCTGGTGCCGAGGATCCACAATCTTGGGCGGGTTTCAGGGGTGGGGTGACAGGGGCTCAGAGCGCGGGATGTTAATTCTTGCATCTCCAATCAGCACACCCCCTCCCCACCCCGGAAGGGAAACAGGAAATCTGACTAGTGGCCAACCACCACATTTTCCTTTATTCGGCTTAACAGTTCAGCAACTGTTCAAATACAGAACTTGTTGGTTTGCGCCCCCGCCTGGATTCCTCTCATCCCAACTCACTTCCGCCTTCTGAGAACTGTCAAGTCTATACTGCCTGCTGTGTGGGCAAATGCTCGGTCAGAGCATGCGTGTTTGTCCAACAAACTCTGCAGGGAATGGCGCCAACCCCACTGGCATCACTTTGAATTCCCGGGTCTCCCCGTTACACCTGCTGTTACAGGACATCCTCGAACTGCTGTTCTGGTCTGAACTAGGACAACCACGGGAAATGAGCAAACCTTGCGTCATCAAGGACACTGCACACACACTATATGCGTATACACATATTTCTGGATAGAAATAAACTATACATCCTTTTTAGCAAAGGCACTCAGAAGACTGGCCTAGGAACTAACGCAGGAGTAATTAACCCAAGGGGAGAAAAGCCCGTAAGAAAAGAACTTAACAAGTAACAGGAGTTGACAGATTTGCCTCTTGAACTTTCAAAAAGCTTTGCACATACACCCTTCTACTTCGTTCTTAAAATGAAACGTGCAGAACGTGGAGATGAGGAAACGGAGGCTGGCGGGTTAAAGACCAGAGGTGGCTGAGCTGACGCGGGAAGAAAGGGCTTCCAACTCCAAACCCCTAATTCTCTCCACAGCAGAATCCTCTCCCCCGTTACACTAACCTTGACCTCTTCAGACGCCCCTCACGGTCTTCATGTTCATTCACATGCTAAGAGCTCACAAAGTAGAGCAAAATCTTTACTAACTGCACTGAAATCATATTCAAAACAAACTGTAAGAAACATCACCCTGTAGGCTTCTTAAATGGTGCGACATCAGTGAGGCTGTAAAACACTTGAAAGTAGTCAATGCAATTACAACTTTTTTTTAAATGGCAGCGCTGGGGGTTGAACCCAGGATCTCGTGCCTGCTAGGCATGTGTTCTACCCCTGAGCTGTACCTTCCCCCAAACGTTAACTCTTAAGCAGGGTTCTTCCGCCCAGAATCATGGCTGAGACATGGATGGACCTGTGGACAACCAAACACACAACACCAAAGCATTTGGGTAACTGATCTGAAGACCAATAACTCAGTGACACCTTACACGGCAGTGAGACTTGGGGGGCACCTTGACCTTGACACCATCAAGGTTTTGAGCCATCTGTGTGTTGGGGAGGAGGGGAATCTTGTGCATCCCGGGCCGCCACCCGTGGCACCCCCCCCCCACCTGTGACAACGGTGTAAGTCACCAGACACGGCCAAGTCCCCTGTGGGGCAAGTTCCTGGAAGCTGAGAACCACTGGGCTAGGGCTAAAGACAAACAACTATGCTCAACGTTTAGCCTCATTATTTACCAAGAAGACGATTCAAAGGACTGTAGAGGGTGCCTGGTCTGCATCCAGTAAATGCTCCCCTACCCGGGACTCCTTCCTCAGCACTGAAGGGGGAAGGCTTCTTCTGAGACGGCTACGGCTGAATGGAGACGATCATCTAAGACCCGGAAGACATGGTCTAGCTGGAGCCCAGGACTACGTCTGGGGGACGCAGCCGCAGAGATCAGCACCAGGGTTGTGCCGGCAGCATTAGGACAGTGACAAAGACCCTGCTCCCCAAAACCAGAGACCTGGGCTGTGTGATGCGCGGCCATCAGCACTGCTAACTAACAACCAAAACACAAGCTGTAAAGAACAGCAGCAAAGACGAAGCACGGTGCTTCTAGGCAGTCGGGCACTGCTGGCAAACACCATGGCTTCATAAACACCAGGCCCAGTTTCTAACAGAAACAGCGCTGTCTTCACTCCCCCCTTCCCAGGGAGCTCCTCAGGCTCCCCAAGTCAGGAGATCACGACCGCTCCCAATGGGACACACAAACGGGCTTCCCGGGGTTTGTGGTATGTCCCATTCGGCCTTTCTGGGGAAGCTGAACTGACCAGGGAGCACGGGGGGAGGGGCCAACACGGGGGCGGGGCCAGCATGGGGGGAGGGGCCAGCACAGCGAGGGAGGGGCTAGCAGTCCAGGACCAAGCGGCTGCAATTTCAGAGGCTGGAGGCCGCCTGGCTTCGGAACTGTGAGCTGGAGAGGCAGCTCCCGGGCAGGCACCCTGAGCAGGCTCTGACAGCTGCCTCCCTGTGTCCACTCTTGTCCTCCCCCTCCTTCCAAGCAGAGCCCCAATTTGGGAGGAGAGGAAGTATGCCTGGTTAAGATAAAGCTATTTTCCCCAGCCTCCTTCAAAAACATGAACAGAAGACAGCAGTTAAGAGCATGACGTTGGAGCCAGATCCTGGGTCAAAGTCCCAGCCTTGCCTCCCACCAGCCACGTGATGCAGAGCAACGTGGCTCACAGACCTGGACAACCTGCTTAGCTTCTTTGATAGGCTGCAACCACCTTCACGGATGTATTTTGAGAATTAAATGAATTATACATTCACTGTGTGTTGCACACACAGGCAGTCACTGCATATTAACTATTTTATCACCATGTTATTCTTAATTTCTGGCTCTTGATGGTGGCACTTCCAGGAAGTCCCTTAGAAAGGGTCCACTCCACCAGCAGGTTTCTTTTCCCCTTCCTGCTTCTTCCTGCTTCAAATTCTGACAAGATGCCAGGGATGTCACCATGAAGTGACAGGAGAGAATAAATGTTAAGACTCTCATGTTCATAGTCACATTATTCACAGTAAGCCAAAAGGTGGAAGCAAATTCAGAGTCTGTGGATGGATGAATGGAGAAACAAAAGAATATATTCCACACATACAGTGGAATATTATTCAGCCTTGAAAAGGAAGGACATTCTGACACAGGTTATAATATGTCTGAACCTTGAGGACAGTAGGCTAAGTGAAATAAGACAGTCACAAAAAGATGAACACTGGATGAATCCATCTGTATGAAATACCTGGAGTCGTCAAGTTCAGAAAGGTGGGGAGTCAGAAGGATTGTGCTGGGGCTGGCCGGGGTGGAGAACTTGAAGTTACTGTTTAAAGGGGAGAGAGTTTCCATTTCATAAGATGAAAAGACTTTTGGAGACAGACAGTTGTGACGGTTGCCCAATAACATGAACGCACTTAGTGCCACTGAACAGTTCACTTAAAAATGACTCAAATGGTAAATGTTATGAATGCTTTGCCATAATTAAGAAAATAAGGAAATCTGTGTTCAGGACGGCCGAGAGAAAAGGAGGCAGTGACTCTGCTGACAATGAGGCCACCACACGACCATGGATGGCCAGTCTGGAGACTTCCTTGAAATTAGAGAGATACAAACCATGCCTCGTTTAATCCAGTCACGTGGGCCTGCGCCACAACCAGAGCGCCGTCTCACAGATGAGATCCTGGAGGTAAGGAGGCGAGAAGCAACGCTTCTCCCCATGTGCTCGGATCCCCCGCTGACAAAAGGAGACTGTTCTTCGCAGCGTCTTTGCAAATGATCCTGTGTTCACATCGATGCCCCGACCGCTCCAGCCCTCCACTCCCAGCAGCCAGCTTTCTCTCAAGACGCCCCCTCGGTCAGCCCACGGTGGGCACTGGAGGGCAGGAGGGGGCCAACGGCCTCCCAAGAGGGGAAGGGCCGCTCTGACAGAGATGACCAGAAGCACCCACTGAGATGAAGCCCCCTACTCGGCCAGCACCGCCATTCCAGCTGGCAGAGGCTTTCGGCAGAAAGACAGGAGAAACAACAGCCTGGAGTCAAAACCAGCTTCCTCTCCCCTCACTGCTCCTGGCACTTCGGGGGCATCCCTCTGGCCGGGGGCAGGACGCCGCCGCACACTTCCTGTCGCCCGGCTGTTAACAGCGTTTCTCTCTAATTAGCCGCTGTCTCTCAGCTGCGCGCACTCAGGACCGCAGCGGACCCTTCAGAAAGAAAACACCCTTTTCCACTGCTGACCAGACTACCTGGAAATAGTATGAAAACTCTGCCTTAGTGAATTAGATAACCTCCAGCTCACAAGGAAAATAACGTTCAAAGGAGTTTTGCCAGACTAAACAGACAGGGGTCCACTCTGCAGGTGAACACGTCAAACTGACAGTAAAGACACAGAGACCCATAGGGATAATGCTGTATTTAAACATGGGACTTTTCCCAAAAAAGAGTTCCATAGGAAAAACGTCTTATATGTTTCTTCCTATTTGTTCATTAAAAATGAGAAGATAGACCTCAAATCTTAGTAATAATCTTCTAAGGCCTGGTTATTGTTTCTAACTCTGACCAAACAATAGATAAGTAGTTATGTTTTCTGCTTTTTAACAATTACTTAGTTTATAATGTTACCGGAAACATAACAGAAGTCAAACCTGTGTCACAGCAGGAAATACACATAATTCCACTCTTTCCTGGGAAATAAATTCCCAGAAAGAAATCTAGCTGAAATGTTTCTGAATGCAACCATGACTATAAAGAATCCACAGAATGATTCGTGACATTAAAAATGCATGTAAAAATAATAACAAGGTTTTAAAGTGTGATGCAAACAGGCAGAGCCCAGCCAGGGCCCCTCCAGGAAGGGCCAACGGACTGAAATCACAGGCGCGCTCGATAACTGATTCAACGGCCCATATAAACCATTACTGGTTCGAACGTTCTGGGAACATCACAGCCCCTTGGATGGAACATAAAACATGAGCAGGGCTGCCTTGAAAAACAAAAGATATCTGCAAATCACAGTTTACTAAAAAAATTTTTGAACCCTCATGAGTCCTGGGGAAACAGCTGCGGTCTGGAGCGCGGGCGGCTGCTGCTGCGTCCCAGTGGCTCCATGTCACGATGTTCAAAAAAACAAACAAAGGAAGGCTTCCACACAAGGTAATTTTAAAGCTGGCGCTTTGACGAAGCCGCCCCCCTCTGTGACCTGAGGACTGTCCTTGTTGCGTAAGTGGGAGAGGAGGCTGGAGGAGGCACTGTTGTCACTTTGCAGCGGAGTCATCAGTACCTGCTGGCTTGTTCCCGCACTGCCCATGGGGGACACGGACGAGCTGAGATCGGGGGAGGTAAACTCTCCCCCCGAGGGAAAGAGCGACCCCCAGACACCAAGACCAGCCATTCCAGGCACCGTCCCCCCAGCTGACAGCCAGGCAATGGCTTGCTTAAAAAAATCAATTCCTCCCACCCTGATTTCCACAATCCCTTGTGAAAGCCTGAAGTTGGAATTCACATGCCACTTAACACACCACTTCTACTGCTCAAGACCACGGAAATCTGGCACAGGATTTTGTGCTTGTGGTTTTAGTTTTTTTTAAATGGAGGTGCTGGGGATTGAACCCAGGATCTCGTGCACCCTAAGCACGCACTCCACCCCTGAGCTACAGCCTCCCCCACCTCCCCTCTTAAAACAGGAGCTGATATATGATCTCTTTAACGTGGAACAAGCATTAGCGTCAGGAGGTTCTGTCTGTACTGAAGTCACACGGAGACACTCAAGTACAGCACGGAACAATGGCCACCGTGCCGCATGGTCCAGGGACATCTCCCGACGTCAGCAGGTCCCCTGCAGCCAAGGCCATGAGCACATGAGCACTGGCGGCCTCTCAGCGGAAGCACCGTTGTGCACATCCTTCTAATTCCTAAGGCGCACACTCCTAGTCTGCTGTATCTTTCAGATGCCGTGTTTAAATGAAAGCACTCAGTATTTGTCTCTCTCTGCCTGACTTATTTCACTCAGCTTAACAATGGCCTCCAAGTCCATCCACGCTGCTGCAAATGGCAGAATTTCATTCTTTAAAGCAGCAGATACAGAGAACAAACTAGTGGTGACCGGAGGGGGAGGTGAGCTAGAGGGAGGGGATTAAGAGGTACAAACTATTGGGTGTAAGACAGACTACAAAAATATAGTGTACAACACACGGCATCAGGCACAGTATTTTATAATAACTACAGAAGTGAGTTGAATCCTTAAAAATGGTGAGTCCCTATATTGTACACCTGTAACTCACATAACACTGTACAGCAACTATATACTTCAACAAAACAGAAAAGAAGAAAGTAAAACAAAATAAAATAAAGAATCACACTCCTGCCCTGGCTTTGACAGCCGCCCTCGTCTGTCCTCCTCTCCCTGCGGCGGCCTCTCCTGGTCGCCAGCATCTCCTCCTGCTGACTGAGTCCCCATGCTGAGCCCCGGCATCCGAAGGGTCCTCACAGCTGAGGCCTCGCCGCCCCTTCCCCGCACACGTTTCCCAGGCAGCCCGTCCACGGACACCGTGGGGGCACAAAAGTCACCTCCTGCACCTTCAGCTCCCAGACCTCGGCACTGCCAGGCCTCCCCCATCGGCCCGCGTCGCCTGCGCGTTCACCTGCAGACAGGTTAACGCCAGGGTCAGCGCGGCCCGCGTCCTCCAAATCTGAACCTCCTCCGAGTGACTCTCCGCCCAGCTGATGGGGCCACGACCTGGGAATTACTTCTTAGGGTTCCTTCCCTCCTGCTGTTTTCCATCCAATCAAATAAGCAAGACCCCTGGGCTCCTCCTGAGAAAGAGATGCCACATCTCTGTCCCCTCAAGCCACCGCCCTCTCTGAGCAGCATTCTTCCAACAGCGGCCCAGCAGAGGTCCTGCATTCTCTCTGGTTCAGCCCTTTTAATTTTTAAAATTAAAAATTTTAATTTTCTTAAAAAAATGTAAATTTTATCAAGCTAGTCCCTTCAATGGCTTCCCAAAGTTAGGATAAGGTCCTAACTGCGTCAGGAGTCCATGACAGGCCGCCCTGCCCCCCCAACCTCTGCAAACGTGGAAGATTCCTACCACCTAAGCAGCATTTTTCAAGTTGTGTTGCAACCCATTAAAGACGTAAAACTGGCCGGACTCACCCAGCATTTTCCAAGAATGAGTTACAGAGCAGTAACAGTGCCCACGTGGCATCCAGCAGTCACATGGGGCGTTCTCTGCACCAGGAGGGGGTCTTTTGTACAGATTCAGTCATTTTAGCTTCCAAGCAACCCTGTGAAGCAGGTACCATTATTATCCACACTTGACAGTTGAGAAAAGGAAAGCACAGAGGTGTTCATTAACTTGCCCCAGACGTAAGGCTGCTGACGGCCCAGCGGGGATTTGGACCCGAGCAATCTGACTTCAGAGTCCAGGCCCTTGATCTCTGCCCTCTGCTGCCTCCCAGCCACGTGTGCCAGAACCCAGCCCGTGGAGGAGGGGCCGGGCCACCTGCACAGTGTTCCTCTGAGTCACTTCTGCAGGTGAGCACACGGGTTGCTGGCGGGATGTGCAGGTGGGAGGATCCTGTCAAAAGCGTCTGAACCCGGAACCCCTTTCAGATACAGAACTCGCAACATCAGTGAGAGCTCGGGGTTGGGTTCAATTTCCGGAGGAAGGCTGCCTCTGCCTCCTGGGCTGGAGCCACTCACCCTGACCTGCTCCCCGGGGCCCCACAGGCCCTCTCCCGAGGCCCCCAACGGCCGAGCCGATGCACTCACTGCCCTTCAGCGCTCCATTACACCCACCGCCAAATCCCCCGAAGCTGGCCTCATGCCTAGGCTCCAGCAGGCCCCCGGTAAGTATTTGTGAAACGTACAAATTAAAGCTTTCACCTCACCATTACTCTAAACCCATACACACCCCATAACCAGACTTGAAAACAATCCACCCGCTCATGTTAGGAACAGTTCTTTCCCAGTAAAACAGCCAGTTAATTTCACTGCCCACGTGACTCCTGTGGACCGTATGCACCTGCAGGACTACGCGCTGGCGTCGGGGTCACGTGACCGGGCGGCTGATGGGGACACAGAGGCAGGACTGGACATGGTGGGAGAAGGAAGTGGCTCCCTTGAGAGGCAACCAGGACCAGGGGCCACTGCCGGCCCGTGTCAGGTACCTGCCCCTCCTGCTGGAGCACCTGTCCAGGGACACGCTGCCCCGCCACCCTTCACAGGCTGCAGACCTCTGGGCCCCAGATCTGCAGCTCTCACTGGCCAGTTTGCAGAGGAGCAGGGAAAGTTAATCTTTAATAGGACGCTTATCATGAAGTGCTGAAATAGTGACGGCCCACTGGGAGCCTTCCTGCTCATTCACACTCACCTTGAACTGGAGACACATCTGACCAAGGCGATCGCCCTTCCCCCTTCCCTGCTGTGCTCAGGACAAGCCAGGTGTGCAGCAGACGCCGAGCTACACAGATGACGCCAGTGCTGTGCCCACGGCGTGGCGATGCTCCAGAAAGACACCAGAGGGAAACCACTGTCCTGGGAGAGCACCTGTGACCAAGGTTTACTTTCTTAAAACTGTTCCAGAATCAACCTAGACTGCGATGAAGGAGTAGATGCACTCGTTCTCTCAACTCAAAACGTTTTTAGTGCTTTATTCTAAATGGAGACAGAATTAAAAAGGGAAGAAAAGAAACCTGAAATTCTCGGAAGTGGAAAGCACAGCTGAGAGGCTTTGCTAACAGCTAACATCAGCTCTAAGAGCAGAAATGAGGTAAGTCCCTGCAAGCAGTGCTGGGCGTCTGCCAAGGCTGGGGCTGAGGATCCCAGACAGGCGCGCGAAGCAAAGGAGCCGGAGAGACAGGGACAGCCCAGCAGAGCGAGGCCCCAGGGTGGAGCGCATCCCAGCACGGGCAGGTGCCCACGCGGGCGCACGGATGCAGCCAGGGCCAGAGGGACGGGGGCAGAGGAGACACCAGAGGATTAGTTGAGGAAGTGGAGGCTGAGAACGTATTCTCGGGAAAAGAATGGCCTCAACTATTTTGAGAGAGAAAAACACACAGGGAGTTCTCTTCAACGCCTTGTGGTGCCTGTAATAAAAAATATGAAAACAAATGTATGTATGCACATACGTGACTGAAACAGGACGCTGGCCACCAGAAACTGACACATTGTAACTGACTGAACTTCAATTAAAAAAAACTAAAACAGCAAAAGAGAAAAAAAGAGAGGAAAATAAATGAAGCAGCAGAGATGCAGCAAGATCTGAGGCACAAGATGGTGTGGAGTCAGGAGGGGGTCAGAGCGCTGCCAGGCCTGCAGGGCCCTCCTGAAGGAAGAGCAAGAGTGAAATGGGGTCTTGTCGGCATCACCAGCGATCCAGATGCGGCGCAGACAGGTGCGAGGGGCGGCTGTGGACAAGGGATGGGGCAGTGGTCATTTTTAATTAACAATGAAAGTTCTGAGTCCTTAAGAATTATTTTGAGGAGAGAAGGGACCAAGACGAAGGAAGCTGCAGAAATCAAGGCGGAACAAAAGCCAGTTCCCAAGGTGCTCAGTCCCGCGCCCCCTGCCAGCGGCAGGGCCTGCATTTTCAGAGCCACAGCCACTTCATGCGATGATCACAGCAGCCTCGGCCCCACACAGGTCTGGGGCAGCAGGACACGGGAAGAGGCTCAGGGGGGCCCAGGGGCCCGGCAGAGGGGCAGGAACGTGGCCGGCCCTCGATGGGGCTGGCGTTCCAATCCAGCGGCTCTTCCTTCGCCCACACGTGGCCTTGGTGACTGGTTCCTCTCCCCACCTGTGGGTTTCATTTCTTCATCCATCAAATGGGTTAGAAAGAGCACCCACCTGCAGGGTGATGCGGAGCATTAGCGGGGAGAGTAATGCTCTGGGCAGCAGCGCTCACTGACCGCACACGGCAGCGGACGCATGCCACCTGAGGGGGCTCGTCTCCTAAAGGAAGTCGTAATGGCCAGCCCAGCAGCCCGATTCAGAACCGAGGGCCAGGAGGTGACCGCAGATCATCCTCTGAATTAAGAGAGACCCCAGCACAGACGGGGGTGCTCTGCAGTCAGTCTGTGTCCGTTCCATTCGCTGCAAAGTCCTGTTCTTTCTTCAGGGACTGGAATTATGACATAAACCGGAAGATCATGAGCCAGAGACGTGATGTTCTCCACGCAGAAGAGAAGTCGGTTACCTTGTAAACACGACACACGTTGTGGGAGACACAGGGCTGGGCTGCCCCTCCCACCCCGGTCAAGCCCCACCTCACTTCACAGTCAGGACTCCTCTGCCCATGGGCTGGGAGGGAAATGGGAGCTCCGGGGCACCCCTACAGGGGGGTCAGGCTGGACGCTGAACCCCGCGGGGTGGCCAACACAAGGAGGAGGCCGGACACAAGGCCACTGTCTCCAGGCAGGTGTTCACAGAGCTTGTGAGCAGTAAAACCAAGCTTCTGGCCTCTTTAGGGATGGAATCTTACACGGTCTCCTGGAGCCTGACGTTTGCAGCTTAGGAAGACATTAATAAGGCAATTTTAACATTTACTCCTTGCTTGAGTCCACGACCCGGTGACCACACAACCCGCAGCCAGGAGGCTGGGCCCCGCCTGACACGAAGCATTTCACCTGGCAGCGCCTCATCTTTTCTGCAAGTCTGATGTAACAGAAAACACTTCAATCACTTACGGCTCCCAAGAGCAGAGAAAACAGCGCCTCCACAGCCGAGAACACGATGTAGCTCTGAGTGTGAAAGGCCTGCCGTCTGGGGACCGGCTCCTCGGCCACAGGCCGGCTCGGGAAGCCACATCACCTCCCCAAGACGGGGACAAGCAGGCGCCCTGCCCCGGGTGGTCAACGCACCGAAACCCAGAACGTCACAGTCACCACTGTCCCCAGCAATTCTATGCACTTGTTTATCTGTTCACCCAGCAAACACGCTGTCTCAGTCTGGACTCCACCAGGAGAGACAAGGGTTCAGGGCGGTGGTCTGGAGGGACTCTGGTGGGAGGCAGTGATGAGGGCAGGAGAGGTAGCCGAAAGGACGTCCCCAAGCCCGTCCCGCTGCGGGCCGGGCGCACGCGATGTGTGGGCAAACCCTGGAGCAGGGAGGAGGGACAAGGCCTCCCATCTGCACAGGCTCAGGGCGCTCCCGGCCTGATCCACTGTGGCTCTGATGTCCACAGGGCTGGGTGGGGCCCGCAATGCCACGTTTGCGACAGGCCCCCAGGACCTGCCGTGCACTCTCAGGGAGAAGGGCACAGGCTCGCACCTGAGCACCCTAGCCCTGTGCTGTGGGGCCTGGAGCACACTCACGCCGGCTTTCTCGGGGCATCCCACAACGAGGCTGGGGCGGCACTGACGGGGGACGGCGCCCCAGCACCCCTCACACTCACTGGGCACCAGCGATGCACCAGGCAGCCCACGAGGGATACAGCCAGGAGAAAGGGCCGACGGTCCCTGCCACGGCCAACATCTTACTAAACCAAGTAAGTGGGAGGCGCGGCATGTCAGGGCGTGGTAAGTGAAGAAGGAAAATAATGCCGGAAAGTGGGGCAGGACGTGTCCCGGGGGAGGGGCCGTCTGCGGTACTGGGCAGGCCCCTGAGAAGCTGACAGTTGAGTAAAGACACTGGAGGTCCAAGAGTGAACCCTTAATCATTGCAGAAAAGATTATTCGGGTGGAGGACAGAGTGGGATCAGAGGCTGGACCGGTGGCAGCTCAGAGAAGAGGCAGGGAAGTCAGAGTGACGTCCACAGAGGAAAGGGGGGATGAGGTGAGAGGCTGGGGGCAGATGGACCCTGCAGACCCACTGGGAGACCGAGCCTTTCTGCTTTCACTCCAGGACTTGGAAGGCTCCGGGGGGTTGAGAGGAGGGACAGGCGGTGACTCCGCAGCTGCGGAGTAAGGGACACACAGCAAGGAGCAGGAAGGGGAGCTGGGGGCTGCTGCCCCCATTCAGGAGGAGGCGGGGCGCTGAACATGCGAGGATTATCAGTTCTGAGCTTAAAGGGTGGGCTTAGAGCTCGTCTGTCCTAAAGGAAAAAATGTGAGTAGAAAGGTTAAGAGGAGACCTGGTTATTTTACTCTGACATGAAATTTAAGCCAATTTTCATCTTTTGTTTCCAAACTGGCTATTATTAAACACAGGTCAGAAGAAAACCATCCAACATTCAATTATGTAAGAGGTCACCTCCCCCGTGAATTCTTTAAAAGACTGTTGGAGAGGATCAAAACATTGCTTTTATATAATAATCTGTGGCTTGATAAAAACGCACTGGGGAATAACATGTACTTGATCCATTACGTTTAATGTAAAAGATACAGAGCCTCTAAGGGTAACAAATGAAAACATTCAGAAAGACGACCTCCCATGTATGTTGTGGTAAATGTCATCAGCCAAGCCCGTCTTCCAGGGCACGTTTCAGTGGAGAGATGGTATTTATTTACCCTGGGTTAGCAAGGACTGAATAGTCACCAGCCTTCAATTTTCACATCAACTGCAGAAAAAGGAATTCCATTTTCTACACAGTCTGGAATCGAAATTGACTTAGCATCTCAGAACTGTCAAAAATTTCTTTTACGAAAAGGTTTGCTGTACAGAGACTAGAAAGTAGGTGTCATCCTTGACATCTGAGTTCTGTATTCAGGCCGCGGGTCTCTGGAAAAGCAGTGTGAAAAAAACATCAGAAAAGGTCTTGGCCAGGCCCGGCCGTCACGCTCGGAGCCCTGCTGCTCCCGCTGCAGTCAGCTTGCACGCTGGAGGTGTCAGGGGCTCCCCGCTTCAGACTCTAACGAGGACCAGAAGAAACTTCGCGGAGGATGCTCTGGGCCGCCCTGGAACTGTCTCTGACAACAGGTCGGTCTCACACTCATTTTACACTATTTCCATTCAAATTAAAAGAACCATATACGAAGTACAGGATTTACAAATTCACAGCTTATTCCAGGGAAACCTCCCATCGCGTGTACTTCTCCGACAGACCTGTTCTCTGTCCAGATGATAGACAAGAAAAGAAAATGATGCAAAATCGCTGTTCCAGCGCGTTTATTTCCCAGCACAAAGTACTGCTCCTGCGTCCCATTAAATGGGCATCATTTTCGACACGTTCATTGTAGCTGCATCCCTGAACCACCAGCAGGGCTGCCGTGGATGGTGTTTAATTTTTACCAGTGAGAACCGGTCCCATTACTCCACAGGGCAGCTGGGCCCCAGCCCAATCCACAAGCCCTGGTATCTCTGACATGAGCACATCGTCCTGAAATGACAGGAGGGCTGAGCTGGCCGGGGAGGGGGCGGGGTGGGGCTGCCAGTGGCGACCAGGTCAGAGCAGAGCAGAGGTGAGTCCTCCTCCCCAGCCCCCGCCCCAGTACCACAGTACCACTTATCGGCGCTCTTCCTCGCCAGCCCCACATTTCTCTTGTCACAGGACGCGGCTCTAGCGTTCTCAGGAAACAGGGCTCACTGTGTTGTCTCTCTGACATCCCGCGGGGGCCATGAAGGAGGAAAGGCTTGTGGCCCAAGGCTTCACTCCAAAGGAAGAACCATCTAAGATCCACGGCAGGAGCTTTCACATCTGGGATTGCAACACCTGGAGATGGCAGCTCTTCCCAGAAACATTTTCATAAAAGAGCGTGTGCTCGCACGCCCTGGGTCCCAGCAAACCTCGGATTACCGTCTGCCCAAGTCTCTGCTTCCTCCCGCTGGAAGAGCTGGAAGGTCCAGCAGAACCCCAGCACAGACATCCTTTCCTCAGCCCCGCCCCCGTATTCCTCTCAACTGCGTAACCCACTGGCCAGAAAGTCCCTTTTGAACCGGCCCCCAGGTCCATCACCTGATGGGTGCCACTCCCGACCCACACGCCTCAGTGCCCACGGACTCTCTCCTCCACCTGCCCGTGTCCCCTGCCACGTGTCACACAATGAAACCGAACCGGGACATTCATGCTCCCAGAGCCCCAGCCTCACACCTGACGCAGTGCTGCTGGGTTCAGAAACACGCCAGGAGCACGGGGGTCCCACCAAGAGAAAGGGCCAAGAAAGCAGAGAGGGAAGCTGGGAGGGGCAGAAACACATCTCTGCTTCGCCCAGCTGGACTTCAGCCCCCAGCTTGCCCTCCAGAACAAAGAGGTTCCAAATCCACGATGACAGAAATCACCAAACGCCCAAACTGCTGGCGTCGTAAACAAAACTTGTCAACAGCCACGAAGAATTCGTTAAAAGTACATTTATTGTTTTCTTTAAAAAAAAAAAAACAACAAAAACAAAAAACTGACAGACAAGTGTGCAATGTGTGCTTCTTAAGACAGTGTGCCTCTGGAGGTCATCTCTTCTCGGGCTTCCGTTTGGCCAGGCTAAACGGGAGACACGGGACAGACACACGTTAGTGAGCACAGGAGGGCGCGGGCCGCGCTGCTGGCAGGGGCCCGAGCGGCGGCGCCGGGACCATGACGTCGAGCTCTGCGGCCCGGCCCTGCCCCTGGGTCCTGACAACGGGCGTCTTCTAAAAAGGGAAAGGCGGCAGTGTACCTGACTTCCACCAAACAAGGCTTCCAACTAACTGACCCATTTCCTGGTGCGGAACCGAATCAAAACCGTGCGCAGGGGCCCAAGGAAGCGCTTTCGGTGTGGCTGCAGGATTCAGCTGTGACGGGAGCCGGGATGCACGACTTCACTTTAGCAGCCTGGGTGATGGCCCTGGCTCCCCCACCCTCCGACTGTGTGCACACCACACGGTGCACCGGAGGCACGGGCCGGGCACGTCCAGGAACCTCTGTGGTTCAGAGGGCAGACCATCCCAGGACATTTGAAAGTGGGCAATTCAATTCTGGGGGCAAAGTAGTATCAAATCACACTTATTTCAGAGCTTAAAAAAAAAGGAATACATAATTTTAAACTGCTTCCTATCTGAGAATACTGTCCTAAATATGGACTTTATTATCTTGTTGATTATTTTGATCTGGAGATGGAAACTAACGCAAAAACACGGTGCTTAAAAGCACAGCTGCCTTCCTTTAAAAATGGACACATTTAAGACCTGAGACAACAGATCTCTCCTTCTAAAATATAGACTTGGCTCCCTCTTTAGTGACAGTTCAGGAGTTGCAGAATGCTAAGTACATGTTTCACGTATTAAATCTGAGTACCTACGCATCCCAGGATCAGACACCTACAAGGGCTCAACGCTTCAGCTCCCCTCTGCCCTCGGTCCTCACATCAGCCAGTCAGCTGCCTGTTTTGTGGAGAAACTCAGTTTCTCAGGTACAAAGCCCTGTCATCAGGGCGATGGCAGCGCCTCAGGTGGAGAGAGGAGGGGGCAGACCGAGGAGAAACGCGGACAAATACGAAACGCCTGGCGCTTGTGACTTGATTCCTTACAGGCTGCACTGCGGGAAGGAAAGCCTGC
The DNA here is from genome assembly GCF_048773025.1 of Camelus bactrianus. Taxonomy (NCBI): domain Eukaryota; kingdom Metazoa; phylum Chordata; class Mammalia; order Artiodactyla; family Camelidae; genus Camelus; species Camelus bactrianus. The sequence continues at coordinate 10,614,918 of NC_133573.1, forward strand.
ACTACGGCAGCCGAGCACGCCATGCGCCCCGTCGTGGATAACAGAGGGGCGGCCCCAGAACCGCAGCACCCTCCCCCCGAGCTGTTTACCGACAATCGGACCACGCCTGTGCCTGCTGTTCAGCGTGTGAAGTCGAAAGCCAGGGCGCCTGTCTGCACCAGAGACTAACACACCTACCCCAGGCGCCACGCTTCCCTCGGGTACAGGTTTGAAGGCATGATACATCTATTTGGCACCCAACAAATTTAGCCAAAAATCAAGACAGCGTATGGGGTAGGGACAGGGTGTGCGTGTTTGGGGGCTGTGGGGAGGGACGTGGTGGGGAGGAGAGCCTGTGAGCCTGTTTCTGAAGGAAAACTTACTGTTACTGCCTCAAGCAACTAAAGAGGAAAGCGCTCACGCCCAGAAAGCCAGTGTCCCCGCCCCCACCCCCTCCCCCCAACTAAGTGAGCCAAAGGCCAAGACAAACTGCAACCACACACACACACACACACACACACACACACGCCTGCTCCGGACACCTGCAGGCCTCTGTTGGGCACCACACTTCAGTCTCCTCACAAGGCGTTCTAAGAAGTTATTTGCCCAAGCACATTCCGATTAAGCTATTTCAAGGCAACACTGCTAAGGAAATCACATCCTATTCTCCATAAAAGAATAAAGAGACTGATTTTAAAATCTTACTATATTCCCCTGTTATTTAATAAAAAAAAGGAAAACATAAAAGAATCAATCTGAAAGTCTATTAGTCTCAAATAATTAGATCCAGTAGGCACAGAAAGCAGTAAAAAAAATGTTTTGAAAAGTCTAACGATGCTTTGAGCATCTTCTCAGATACTAAGGATATAGCATAATGCTGTGAAGGATTGAGAGCCAAGAGACAATCAAACAAAAAGCTCATTTTAGTCCAACAGAGTATTCTCAGTTCATTTTCAAGGAGCAGCATTCAGGAAGCTTCAGCCACTTCCCGAAAGGAAATCACGTTCAAGGGAACCAGACAAGATGCTGCAACCCGCTCACGATAAACCTGCGTTCCCCATGTGGCAGTGTGGCACTCTCCTGGGAGAAAAGGCTCTGTTCTGTGGAATTCGTACACTTTCCGGGGTGACAGCACTCCCTGCGTGGCTGACTTTAAGCCACTAGCATTTAGTGTTAACACAGCACAAACACACCCAGTGTAAACAGCCTCAAAGGCAGAGATCGCAGCAAAATGCAATAAAACAACAAGGGAGTGATGAGTTTCCGTATTAATTACCTTTGCTTTTTATAGAACTGATCTAATTTTTAATAATGTCTGGGTTTAACAACCAGCTGCCAGAATTTCTAAAAATTGAACATTTGGTTCTCATAAGCCAGTGTGGACCGACTCCAGCAAATCATTCCCAAAAAGTGTGGATGTCCGGGATCTTCTTCGTGGCCATTCTTAAAGACTGGGAGAATGTGAGCTTAGTTTTCAAAAAATAACCTTCAGCCCTTGCACTTAAACACAGAAGCCTGATTTTCAAAAATACGCAGGCCTTCAAAGTGACAGTGGGTCATGGCTGGCTCTCACTCCAGGCTGTGGGTACAACCTAGAGAATTCGATCCAGAAAAAACATCAGAGAGCGTTTTACACAACTTTTCACAAAAAGGGGGTTGGGTTAGGTTGCGCTCAGAGTCCCTTTGAAACAATATAAATTTCACCATGGCCCCCACACTCTCCACCCTGCTGGCCCCCAAAGAAAATGTTACCGTGAAGCCTCTCTTATCCAGGGGCTGCAAGTTACAGGAACAGATTCTGTGTAACTAAAATAATGTATAGTTTGTAAAATAAAAGAAGTTGGCTCATCTGTCATTCCACAGGAGGAGCAGACCACATCCAGCACACACGGTATAGAAGCTGCCACCGTCAGCCTTCAGGGGACGCCGCCCGGTACAGTAGGGCCCGGGAGACGACACTGTGCTCCAGGCTGGGCGGCCAGTCCCAGGGCAGCTTTCCCCCCACTTCACACTCTGATTTAAAGAAGACAGTGGTGCAGATTCCCTCCATGTTGATGGACGGGGCAGCCGCCCTATTTCTGTGCCAGACGGCGGTGCCCGGCTACGAGCTGTCAGTTTGCATCTGTGGAACAAGAGCCCTCCGCCTAACACCCAGGCTGAGACAAAGGGGACGTGAGGGCAGGTCCACCTTGAGTGTCCCGGAGGCGGGCTCTAATGAGGGGCGCTCAGAAGGAGCGCTGTGCAAACAGGGAGAACTGAAGGGAAAGACGAGATTCCCAGATGCTGCAGCACGGAGGAGGGACCTGCGCTCGTGCTGAGCCTGCGGGGGATGCCGCCGGGGGGCCAGGCGAGGGTCACCCACGTCTGATGGCTCCTGCTGCTGCCCGTGACTTAGCCGGACGTCCCCCAGGGCACATCTGCTGGGTGTGCAGCCTGTGGGCTGGGCCCACGTCCTCAACTTGTCTGCGGCTCCCTGAGTTATGGAGCACAAACTCGGGACCATAAATCAGGGAATTCTACAAAAATAAAGACCCTTTTGCACGTTTTGCAATTAAAAACAAAAAGCTACAAGGAAGGGACTCGTGGTGCCAGATGGAGTATTTTGAAGATTCACGTGCCTACACCGTATGTTTTCCATTTTAAACCATCAACTTGATATGTTTAGGGGGTTTATTTATGGAACGATCAAGCGATCTTTGATAATTAACATTAAATACCTGAATATTATCAATCACCTCACATGAACGTTTATGGGAGAAGTTTCAGAGCAACTTCTGAGTAACTTGTCACTTTTATTGTGCAGCAAGGATTTGTGAAAAATAAATGACCGGCTAAGTAATCCGAGAGTATAATTTAGGGGCACAAAAACAGCCATCAGGGAGCAGGCAGCGACTACGCAGAATGACGTCTCTACTGACTGAATTCGTAAGTGTTAAATGAACGCATGGTTTCACTGAAGCTCTGTTGGGCTTGTCAGGGACGCACCTTCACACGCTACCCAACTAAACACCCAGCCGCTGTTCACAGGCACGAAGGAACGAACGAGACCCAGCCCTGCGTCCCCACGCCTGCGACGCCCCAGTGGGGCTCAGACCGCCCCTCCTTCCTCTCTACCGTTGTCTACACGGCTGGCATCTCTCAGGCTCTTTGAAGGGGTGTGAAATAGCTCAGATGACATCCTCAAGAAAGCGAAAGGTCAGGCGAAGCCGGGGAATCAGAGGAGGCGCCAGACCTGCGGCCCTCCCCGGCACCTACCTGAACATCTCGCCCAGGCCCCGCAGCTTCCCCTTCTTGGCCTTGGCCTTCTCCTTCTCCTTGTCCCTGTCTTTCTTCTCCTTGCGCGCTTTCTCCTTTCTCCTGTCCGTCTTCTCTGGGCTGCCGTTCACCTGTCTCTCCAGGGAGTGGGAGGGCTGGTCACTGGCCGTCGACACCGACTCTCGCCCCGATCTCGAACTTTCCTCCGTGTCTTCTTCCACTTGGAAGGAAACAAACGAACAGAGAAGATAAGGAACACAGGGAACCCAAGGAACAAAAATAAGGAGGCTAAAGTCACATGAGAATTTTCCTTCCCACATTCCCAACAGGGGTGGCAGCGCTGTTTACTTCTGAGTAGAATCGGGAGGAGTGCGGTTGTGGATGACGCTGCCCGTGTGTGCGTGTGCCTCGGGGAAGGGGGGGCCCTTGTGTGCGTGCGCCTGGGGGGAGGGGGGCCACGTGTGCGTGCGCCTCAGGGAAGGGGGCCCTTGTGCGCGTGCACCTGGGGGAAGGGGGCCCTTGTGTGCGTGCGCCTGTGGGAAGGGGGGCCCTTGTGTGCGTGCGCCTGTGGGAAGGGGGGCCCTTGTGTGCGTGCGCCTCAGGGAAGGGGGTGGCCACCGGTCAGGGAGGAACAGCAACAGCAGTAGCAACGGTAACCCTAACAGTGACAGTGACACTGACAACAGACACACTAACACCAACAGTCACAGTGAGGGTAACAGCGACAGTGGCAGCACCCAGCTCGCTGAGGCGGGGCGCACACGGTGGGGGGTCAGCAAGCCCTCATCGCACAGCAGGACCCCTGAGGCTCCTGTGCGCTCCCCCTGCAGAAAGAAGACATGCAGCCCCTGCCAAGAGCCTCCTTTCCTCTTGGCTGAGCACCCTGTGCACCCACCGCGGCCCCCGTTAACTTGCTAAGCTGCGCCGGTCAGCAGTGGGCACCAGTACCAGCAGTGGGCTTGCTTCCTCAGCCGCCCCCGCACCCCGGGATTCCTGCGCGCAGGAGACTGGATCTTCACAGCCGCTCTGCCTCCTCCTTCTAGCGTCATTATCTTTCATCACGAGGCCAACATCACCAGAGCCTGCCAGTACGTGTTCTAACCCACGTAAGTCTGCACACTGGTCTACACCATGGCCAGTGGGCAGAGGCGGGTGGAGACACAAAGGCATAAATTCACAGCCTCACACTCCTTTGAACTGCGCAAATAAAAGCGCTCCTCACTGATAACCATAGCTCATCCTCTGAACCAACGCTCAGTAAGCACATGGTCCAAGGACATACCCCCCAACTTTTCGCCTTTGAAAGAATGACAACTAGAGTGGGTTTCCACCTACAAAAGAACTTTAGGTATTTCTCTATTAAAAAGCATCCGATGCCCATATTAATAACCATTTTCAGAAATCTTTTTCCAGATGAGTTGCCTAAGGTTTTCTTCCAAATATAATAAGAACGGTCAGGGCTCCAGGTCACCCCTTACAATCTGAGGTCACCTTCCCCCCCGCATGAACAAATAAAGGAGGAATCAGTGCTTCTGAACTTCTTCTAACACAGAACCGCGTAAGACAGTCGGAAACCCTTCACAGAGAACACACCTCTACAACCAGTTCGTGTATCTTCAAGGGAAACTCGGTCTTGCCGGTCCCCAGTGCCAGCGTCAGCAGCACACAGAATCAGGACTACAGGACAGCAGCTGAAATGGCCTGAGCCCTCAGTGTCCTGATGGGAGACCTCACAGTCTGAGAAGACGCCGTCAGGTGACGGCAGAACCATGACCAAGGAACACTGTTTTTCCCCACAAAATGCCAGCCATTCACATAACACTAAAAAAAAAGTGTTGATTTCTTTTGTTTCCACGTTTGATTAAAAATAGGAGCCAACAGATTTCCCATCCCAGCAGGTCACGCCCTAGGGATAGCCGAAGAGTAAAAATATCACGGTGTCTAACTCCGGTAGGTACTCTGAAGGTCACACAGACCGACTTCTCCCCTCTTCTGCTGGGGGAGAGAGGTGCGGGGGGGCACACTGCGGGTTGGGGCTCTCTCTGCTGGGGTGGGCCAGTCCAGCTATCCCTAGCCAGACCTCATGCAGCAATCTGATCAAGTCGGCTTGTGACTGCTCAGTTTCATGCTTCATACAGCAATGTATGTGGGTCATTTATCATCTCATCTCTTCTCGGTTTGCCTGGAAGCTCATCCCGGCAGCCAGCGCTGTAGCCCAGAAACCCAGCGTCAATCCTGCGCGGCCGCTCTGTGCTGCGACTGTAGCTCATACTGATGAACTGACTCCAGAAGCCCAGTCAGGTGTGCCCAGAGACTCTGGGACAGGCTCGCAGCCCGGGAGACGAGCCGACAGGGTGGCCTCCCTCTGTGCTGGGACACCTGACAGAGCCACTGTCCCCCTCCAAGGGACAAGGCAGCTTTTAAGTCAGTTGCTTCTTTCCCTCTCTGTCAATTCATATGGAAGCAGGAAACGTGGGCTTGTGAAAGGAGACCAGTTATGACTTTCAGCTGGGCCTTGCTAGTGAAAATCCATAGCTTTACAAGTAAATGCTGGGTTCAGGGCTCTGATTTCTGTGTGGTCCACAGAGCAGGGAAAGAATAGCCTGGGAAGGACGGCAACCCCAAGGGCTTCCTCCTTCTGTGTAGTCTTTTCAAAGGAGCACTCCCCACGAGAACGTAAGTACAGCTAAACAGGGTTATCGAACAGCACCCGTGAACACGGCTGGCTTGCTCCACCTGATGGCAAACCTCCACACCTAGGGAAACGGGTGTGCTCTGGACTTTGATGTAATGGATCAAGTCGTTATAAAACAGTTCTCCAAGGTCCTCAGGAGCTGTAAGACTTGGATGTGCTTGCTGGTCCACTCAGCTAGACAAATGGGTGCCGGTGACTCTTCTCAAAGTCCCGCATGCAAAACTGCCTTTCCCTGCATGTTCCCCTTTGTACCAACTTCTACTACCGCACCTCTCCTAGGGCAGGACTGCAGGTTTCCCTTTCTCTAAGCTTCCAGACTGAAGACTGCGGGGCAGACAGCAGCTGCCCGTGACTGGCTGTTCGCTGGCAGACTACTGGTAAACCTTTACCCCAGGCAAACAAACTTTCACCCTGCGTGTCACCACCCCTCTGGCTTCAGAACAATGCCCAGGCTCCTCTAATTAAGCCCGACAAAACTAGCCACACCCCAGCCACAGTAACACCAGGAAAGCCCATTGTTCTCGCGCAGCTCTAATCAGGTCCTGGTATATTTTTATGCTGTTATTGTTAGCACTATTCACGTGGTCTAATGGGCTTTAGAGCCCTGCACAATGTCTGAAACTATAAACAAAAAAATGAGCTCAATAAATGTAAATGACTTAGTCTTCCCCAGCAACCATTACCATAAATCATGAATGGAAGGATCGGTGGCAGTTCTGTGCGTTTTCTGCCTAACGGTCCTGGCAGCTGCACGCGGGGCATATGTCTGCGCTTGGCTCCAAGCAGAGTGAAGGCGGTGCCTTCACCACCATAGGCTGGAGCCGCACTGGGTGCCAGAGCCTCCCACGTGCACGGTACTTTCCTCGTGTACATCATGTAACATTTCCTTCACCAGGTGAAACTGGGGAAATTAGTATTAAACCGTTTATTAACCTGAGGTTTTGTGACCTCATTTTATAAGATGCAAACACCGAGCCCGGTGTCCTGCCCCCCAGCAGGTGGGCTGTGTTGAAAGGACGCGTGCACGTCTGAGAATTCTTTATGCTTATTGTGAACACTGACATAGATAGCGCACCCTCACAGAAACTCTTCCGGGGGTGTATGATTTAACGAATCCCTCTGAATGCCAGCTAATTAAAAATATTTAGCAATATGTGGCTTCGTATGTACAAACATAAGATGTTCTTTTAGAGCATCGCACTATATATGCTTCAAACTCGAAAATCATTCGATAGAAAAACATAGGAAACACTTTACCCTGTCCCTCTGCCGAATCACTGTGGTTTTTAAAAGTTTAAATAAATTGGTTACACATGCTGAATTTCTTTAACAAATGTATATAGTCAAGGTCACTGATTTAAGTTTTAAAACCAGTCTTTGTACATTTAATAGTAGCTTTATAATACGGTGCATAAAATATTTTTATTCCCTTTAACTAAGAAAACAAACAAAAAACAGTCATAGAAACACTTTTTCAAGTCAGAACAGCACTGGGAACGTACTACCAGGGAAGAGTTTGACCCGTTGTATTCGCAGAGTAGATGCCGACGCGAGTCCTGCACACACGCCTACATTTAGGTGACTCGCCACTTTAAATGCTGTATAAATTTACATTTTTTTTCTCCTTAACTTTGCTCTTTCCAGGTCACATTTGCTTTCCTTTGGCAGATGCTCTGCACAAAGGAAGATGCTTGTCCCCTTCCAGACAAGTGGGAGCTTCTGTTTCTGACCCCCATTTCTGCCTGTTTTAGCCTCTACACGCGCTGAACTGCCAGCTACCGTCCCATCAACACAGACTCTCCCGTTTCTCTTTCTAAAGAAGGTAAAACATGAAGCGGCTTAATTCTCTCTAAGGCAGCACGTTCTGCAATTGAGACGCACCTAATTACCATATTTTCAACAGATGCAAATACAGCTCAACTAAAATTCCAGTTCATGTTACAAATTGAGCTACTCAGTTCTGCAAGGTATCACGTGAGGACGGGGTCACTGAGAAGTCTGGAAAAGACAGGGCACGTAGCTGCCAACGATTCTGGAGAAACGGACTTAGGTTTCAACTGAAACTCAAAGTTCTGGAGCTTCTGCCTTCAAGAAATATTTCTACCTGGTCATCACAAACATTTCACTGTCAAAAGTTGACTCTAAGCCACACGGTCATTCATCTCCCCCAACCCCTCAATGAGAAGCAACACTACTGTTGGTACTGAAATGATCTCTGTTGCTTGCTTATCCAAAGTCCATTCCTTCCTTTCTTCTTTCTAATGCAACCCTGATCATGTTCAGGAATGCAACCCAGCCTTAAGGGGTGCGTTCACTACCAAGTTCACCCTAGTCTATGGGTGCCCGCCCCCGCTGAATTACTAGTCCAATGTTACGAGTCCAAGAAAGACGCCATCACCCCACATGGACACATTCCAGGCTCAGGGAGAAGGCTCACTCCCCTCAGTCGGATACGAGCCAGGAAGTACAAGGCCCTGCAGTTCCCCTGTGGATAAGGGCACTTGAGGATGGCGCGACAGAGTGGGCAGGAAGGGGTGGGTCTCTGATTCCACCATCAGGCTGTGGCACCAATAACGCCAGCTCCAGACCCCAGTTATACAGGACAGTGCGCTTCCATACGGACTGAGCTGGTCTGAGGTGGATTTTTGAATAAACGCAGCTGAACGCATCCTAAGAGGTACATTGTATAAGTCAAACCTTAGAGCAGCTGGGAGCCCCTCAGTGCCACTTACCTCAGGAGGGAGATGTCGCCATGAGTGACATCCTAGGCCGTGCTGACAATGTGACTAGAATTAAATGATTTCTTCAGACTTATTACTAGTGTTAAACGAATTGGTGCAAACATCCAGAGAAATACAAAACAGAGGAAGGACAAAATGAAAATGACAACATTACTTGCTATTCACCAGGAAACAAGCACTCTCCTCTGAGGGCTCAGCCAAAGGGGCCACTGAATGTTTGTGGGGTGTATGAGCAAACAGGTAATCGTGTGAAAACCAGCTTTTATTGCCCCCTGTTTGTAAAGAGCAACTCTAGGAATTAGAAATATCTAATTTTAAAAAAAACCCCACATACTCCTGAGTAATTTACAATTTACTTTGGAAGACAAAGGATTAAATGTAATTGTACACAAGATTACCCAGTCTTCTCACTCTATCTTCTTAAAACAAAATTAAAAAGGAGTGAGTTAACATGAGACATTACTAACTGGAAAGGTTCACTAGACTGAGCAAATCCACTGATCACCACAGAGTTCTACTGACTAATGTTTCATAAAACACAATGTAATAAAAATAAATGCGGACTGGGCTCCCAGGCACTGCAGAGTCCTGTGTGGGATTCGAGAACTTTCTTATTATAAATATAAATATATATTATTTTTGTTTCTTATTTTAGTTGACTAATCTGACTTTCGAAAAGGAGGAAAAGATGTGGGAAATGAACAGCTAGTGATACAGATGGTGTCGAATAATTGGATCTGCTTTCCTGGACCCTGACTTTTAACATCAGAATGATGAGTTCCTGGCAATGGAAAAACTTCGCTTTTTCAGAACAGTAAAAACACACACACACAAAGCTGGCAAGAGATACGAAAAATTAAGAAGCTTTTATACTCAAGTGCAGGGTGGGAATAATAACTGACGTTATGAAGAACAAAGGGTCTGACCGCGACAGCGAAAAGGACAGGAAGGAGTCAGGTGACACTGATCAGGGGTCTCAGAGAAGGGGCTTCAGGAGCGGCAGGGATGTTCAGTTGGGTGACTCCTAAAACACTGTTTTAAAATTAAATTTATTTCATTTAAAAGAAAAAAAAAACACCTCTCAGTTTACAGTGGGGTGAGCAGTAGAAAGACAGAACAATAAAACTGCACTCCGAGAGACCGGCCACCAAAGACCATTCATTCTTCACTTCTGCTTTACACCGTAACTTCCCTCACTGCATCCCTCCAAACAGACGGGGAAAACGTTCCTGAAGCTCCGGGCAGGGTGTCACCTCCACCTCCCCGTCCCCGAGAGGGCGCTCCGGAGCAAGCACAGGAGGCTCGGCTCCTCCCTCTTCCAACCCTGCAAACGTGTTTTCGGTGAACAACCGATTTTCACGTTCAAACGATGGTCCCCGGCGGAGACTGTCTCCCGCCCACGGGGACAACCTACAGAGAAGCTGAAGGCTTTCAATTCAACAGACCGAACGGGCCGGCTGCACAAGGAAAACGGCAGCGTTCATAACCCTCCTGTTGCAATGGCCACCAAGAATTTCATTTTTATCAAGGACGGAATTGCTGTCAAGTGGATGTTTTAACAATCTACAAAATATTATTTATGGTGTCAAGGGAAAAGAGTCCAAGTCACTGCTCTGACTCTTTAAGTGGAAAAGCAAAAACAAATAACAACACAAAAATATGCAAGTGTGATGAAACAGTGAGTGGCTAGCAAAGCTGTTTTGCCATTTATTGAGAAATCAAAATGACAAAGTCAGTGTTCTTAACTCTCACATCATAAATCCATATTGGGAGATCCACAAAAATTTCTTGATGTTAAAAAAAAACACACTTTATACTAAAAAGTCTCAGACACATTCTATATATAGATTTACTTTGACTTATGATGGGGTAATGGCTCGATAAACCCAACATAAATTGAAAATACCACAAGTCAAAAATACACTGAATACACCTAACCACCGAACATCAGGGCTTAGCCTCCTTGCCTTCCATGTGCTCAGAACACTTACATTTTTTTCCCACAGTTGGGCTAAGTCGTCTAACACAGAGCCTACATTAGAACAAAGTGTTGAAGGTCTCATGTAATTCAGTGACTGCTGCACTGAAAGTGAAAACCAGACTGGCTGTCAGTGCACTGGTTGTGTTCCCTCACAATGGTGGGGCTGACGGGGAGGGGCAGCTGGCTCTCATCAGCCAGCATCTCCAGAGAGGATCTGCACACCACTGACGAGGGAGCAGATCCAAATTCAAAGCCAGACTTATGTTTTCGACCAAATGCATGTCGCTTTTGAACCATCATAAAGTTGAAAAATTGTAGGTGGAACCATTGTAAATCGGGGAACATCCATGCTCAGTTAAGGCTTTAGAAAGTCAAGGGAGAGCCAGATTGCTTGGGGGGAGTTTCCTGAAGAAGGAAGATGACAGTCCAATGGGAGGGGGGTAGGGGAGAGCCAGGGGCAGAGACAGACGCACCTGGCAGACAGCGCATGGTCTGAGTGAGAAGGGGCACAGAAGGACCGCGAGTTAACTCAGCAGGTCTAGGGACAGTAGGACCAGGGAGGGCACCCTCACATCTTCAGATATTAAATATTGAGGATTTGGGCTAGACTGGACAGGAGGAGTGAAATGCGGAGATTTCCTGGGGAAAAATTAAGAAAACTTGGTAATGGGGTGATTACACGGTGAGATGGTGATTCTGAGTGTCTGAGCGGGAGGTGCTAATGAGCAAGCTCCAACCTCATCATCTGTCTTCTTGTGTGTGAGCAGCTAAGCCCGCAGCCGCAGTTTCTGCCTTCTGTCTGGCACTGCCAGGCATCACCCCTCACCCAGATCATGTCACCATCAGAGAGCTGATCTCGCCAACAACCCCGCTGCTTGCCGCGTTGTCCCCAACCTCCCGCTCTCCAACCTGCCTCCCCAGCAACCATATTCTTTCGCTCGAGGCTCTTCAAATGCTCTTCACTGTCCTTATTATAAACAAAAACCATTTAAACAAGGCTGCCTGTGATCCATGCTCTGTCTATGTCTTAAACCCCATTCCTTAGGGCACTCTCACCTGCAGGGGGCACATCACCCTTACTCCAGAGACGGTCCCCACGCACGTGCCCCTACGTCCCTCTGCATCCCACTGAGGACCACTCAAAGCAGCAGGACTTGCTGCAACCACGGCCTCTTCTGGGATGCACTTTCCCCACCACCTCCCCCTCCACTCGAACTCCTTGAGGGCTGAGTGGGTCCCCCAGGCTTTGGTACCATGGCAACCTGCACACCACCGTGGCCCTCAGCCACTAACCACATCGCTTCTCAAGTGTCAGATTATCCACTGGACTGAACCACCCCCAGCCCCTCAGGAACTTACAGCCTCAATATCAGATTTTAGGTGCCACAACTCATGAATACTTTATAGTAGTTTTAGTGTAACGAGTTTTCCCATTTGTAAGTTTAATATCCTAGGAAACTCACAGGGCTGCATATCAGAGCGCACGCACTTGCGGTTCAGTTTCCAAGGATGATCTTGGTCCTACTGTTACACACTTTTTCCCTATCAAAAAATGCTTAAAATGAGGACTCTACAATTCAAACACTTCAGATGTGACTTTTCATCATACTTTCAGCTTAACTTACTTTTCTCCTAGAAAAAGAAGTACCAGGAACAGACTGGGCCCCTCCCCATGCGTCCACCCCTGCTGCGTTCAGAAAACCCCTAAAATTAAGGCTCCTTTTCTTAAACTGCAAGTGATACTAAAGTATACAAGTTGGCCTAAGAGGATAAGACAGGTTATTCTTGGAGGGAGGGAGGGACGGAGGGTGCAGTTCAGGGGCAGAGCACGTGCTCAGCATGCACAAGGTCCTGGGTTCAATTCCCAGTACCTCCCTTAAAAAAAAAAATACAACAGGTTATTCTAATTCTTAGCAATTCAGAATAAGTATTTCTTATAGATCAACACCCAACTAGCCATTAAGACGGATTAACCAAATGGGGAACCTTCTACAAAGTGCTCTGTGATTTTGAAACTCACATCCTGAACTCTTCCTCTACAGATTTACGGAAATCTAATGTGGCTTCTTAAGGTACAATTAGACCTAGTTTGCATTACTTTTGCTCAAATCAGTACCCATAAAAGGTGTGAGAAGTGTGCAGGATGTGAGAGTGCAAAGTCTGAGCCATCCATGCAATGTGCTACCTTGAAGCTCATAAAATAAACCAAACTTCCCCTGGAAGCTCTCAGATGAGCTGCTTCACTAACATACATTCAGTTTCCTCAAACCTCACACTGCTAACCTGAATTAACCATAAAGCAACTATAAATATAAAGCAATGCTCTTTTCTGGCCCCTGTTAAGAGTTCTCTAAGAAAGTAGGCAAGCTACTCAAAAGTAATCTCTCCCTGTTTTCAAGACATCCAACTCTCACATTTAAAATAGTAAACTGGGTAGATCTTAAAACTGAGAGGTGCCATGAGCAGGATGGCACTCGGCTTTGTTGTTCTCCTTGACCCCAACCAAAAGCTGTTACTGGACTGAGAGTGAAGCTTACGATTTGGCAACTTTTAATTGAGGGACGATAACGGGGCTATTTTCAAAAACAAAACAAAGGAAAGTTATTCAGCATCCATGGTCTTGGCAGCAACGGACGCTGATTTATCATGGGGGAAGCAGGCGCTGCTCGCTGGGAGCCAGGCGGGGCGTGTGATTTGCATAGAAGAGGGAGCAGATTGTGGATGCCCTGACCTGTCAAACACAGGTAGGGCCTAGGAGATAATGGGTCCCAGAATACAAAGCTCTTGATCCAGACAGACACACAACATGGAGAGGCCAGATGGATTAAATGGGAGACAAAAACGCTGGCTTCTGCCATCTCCATGGGAGGACCGTCAGTATTACAGGAGATGACAGGTACCAGACCGCATGTGGACCCGCCCATCTCTTGGCCACATCACTGTGCTTGTGCCGTGAGTTCAAAGCTGCCGAGAGGGCAAGCCTGTTCCCAGCCACAGGGAGGAGCACAGCCAAGAGCCACCAGCCTACCTCCCCCCAGGGCTGCCCTGGAAAGGGGCCGAGGGCTGTGTGGGACAGAAACAGGCGGCTGGAACAGCACAGGTAATCTCCCCCCATGCCCCGCACGTTTCTAGGCTGCACCGACTGCATCCTCACCAGACGGCCGTCTAACAAAGACTGCTCGGACAGGCTCCTCTTTGCAGAGCAGCCCTCAACAGGGACACGCATCTTCACTTCAACCGGCAGCCACCACTGAGTCCCACCTCCATACGAGAAAGCCCCCCAGCTCCGGGGTCCCTCAGAGCATGAGGACAGCAGGGCTGAGACATGCCGCCAGGGACAGTGCCCACATGGCGCGGATGCAGGAGTGGGAATGCGGGGGCGGGGGTGCGCGGGGGCGCGCGGGGGCGGGTGCACAGGTGAGGATGCAGAGATGAGGATGCAGGGGCACAAGCAGAAACAGGAACTCGGACAGTGGCACAGGCCGTGTGGACCACGCAGTGAGAACTGTCAGTCTCTGGAAAGGATGGTGCTGAGGGAATTGGAGGAGGAGCTCCTTTCTCACAACTGTGCTTAGTCCTACGTAAAGGAGACGGTCCCATGACCACCAGCAGTGACATCAGCCTTGACAGATTTTTCTTTTTTTTTAAAGAAAACAAAGGGTTTGCAGAGGCACTGGAGGTCTCGGCCACGCAGGTCCAGTGTGGGACACAGAGAAGGAGGGACGAGTCGCTGCCGACCCAGGGGCTCGCTGCCTGTCTCTGTGCACGCAGCGCTGCTGGCTAAGCAGGTGCTACTCACTGACATGACAACATCCCCGACTCCCACACTTCACCCAGCCCCAAGCCCGGCCCTGCGGGAGTGAGACTGGTGGCGTCTTTCTTCCCGGGCTTTCCAGAGAAGCAGGCAGGACTGTGGTCAGCCCGTGACCGGGCCGCAGAGTCAGGAGACGCTAAACCTGTGCGGCACTGCAGAAAGAAGTCATCCACACCCGAGCTTTTAAAACTTCATCTGAAAAACTGCGACCTTCCCTTTTTAAAACTTTAAAGTTACGGAGAAGCACCATGTTCAAAAAGTGATTTAAAAATGCACACAGCCATTGGGGTGACAGCAGGGAGCAGGTGACCTTGCAGTCCCATGGGCTTGGCCTCCCACGTGCTCCCCGACTCCCCCAAGCCCCCGAGCCCCCCCATCCCAGACACACAACATGCAACCTGAGAATCAATGACCTCGGCATCCGAGTCTTCAGTTTTACAACTGAGGGGATTAAAGCTTAAGGCTTTTAAGCAACTTCACCCAAACCCCAAACTAGTGAAAAGAACTGGATGGGACGTGAGTCATCGGACCACGCCCCTGCTCCTGCCACCCTGCTCGTCCACTGCAAAAGCTCTGTCAGCATCTGAATTGTACAATTTGGTTGCCTTTCTTCCACCGTAGTCAAAGTTCAAAGATCAGTCTGAAGAAAGACATCACAAAATCAGGACTTTTGGAAAACCCAGCACTTTGTGGTGGCAGGGACCTGGGTCACGTGTCTCTCCCAGCTCTTATCCAGAACTTTCCCTCCAGTTCACAAGTTGTAGTTTGTCTAGTTACTTGTTTTTCCCTTGATGATTGCTGAACACAAAATTTTTCATATAAAATACTTAAATTAATTATTTCCAAATAAAAATGGACACTAAGTTTATATAGGGACAGACTCAGACATCTACACCAGTGAGGAGGTCTGGAGGCCACAGAATTAAGAACACGCCCTGAACTGCTATCTACCCCAGCCCCTGCAGTGTGGGAGATAAGTGATATATGTAAGAAAACTGCATTTTATGCAGGAATTTAAATAACATTTCAACCAGAATAAGAAAAAAAGTTCAGAAGCATCTTAACTTGTAAATGATTAAAAAAACAAATACTCAGGTGCCCAAGTACGAGGTCTCTTGTTAGCTATGCACCCAGGACAGGGGCGAGATCTCCAAGCGATGGAGGGGCCCACCCGGGAGGTACTGGTCAGGATGGCAGGGAACCGCGGACACGCTGGGAAAAACCCAACGGCTGGGAGCCCATATGACTCAGGATCTCGGAGACCAGGCTTGGCAGCAAAAATAGGAAATATGTTCTTCATCTGGCAAGAATCGACTGCATATATTTGAAATCACAGGCTGGAGGGAGTGAAAACCTGTCCAGATTTAGACAGAGAATGAGGAGGGGGCGGGGGAGGGTGGAGCCGCCCTCTCCCAGGTTGGGCTTTGCCTGTTTCACTATGGCAGGAATGCTCATCCTGCCAAGAGCACGCTGTGCGCCAGGCCGAGATGACACAGTCTGCTGTGAGTCTCCTGCGAATGTGGCTTTCACTTAAAACCCTCCTTCTGCCCCACAATCTTCCTTAGGGATGTGTGTCCCCCCAAAGTTAAACCCAAAGTCGACCATGACCCACTGGAACACTCTCTACTTTAACTCTGGACGGTGGCCCCAGCTTCAGTGCCGACAGCTGGAAGGGCATAGTCACTCGGAAGTCAAACGACCAAAATATGAATTAGCATTAACGAGCAGTATGAGCTAGTCCGTGATCTTTACCATCAGGATTCACGTCCTTTCTCTTCTAAGCAGATACACTGTGGAGTTTCTTCCTTACGTTTAAATCAAATGGCTACTCTCACACCATGGAAACTTAACTATAACGACAACTCACCGAAGCGGACGTTCGTACGTTCTTATAAACGTCGCTTTCCTCTCAGCAGACTACAGAAAACACACTGCTTCTTCACTGCAACCTCTGACTTTCGATAATTTTGGCTTAAAATATTTTGCAATTTGGAAACACACACACAGACACAAACATCTTGCTAGCGCAGTTCAGGGAAAGCAAGAGTAATTCACAGAAACAAAACAAATGTATGTTCTCAAAATCACAGATGACGACACGCGTTCGCTTGAGATCCAGTATTACAGACACTGCACAGCAGCGGCTTTCAGACATTCTGCTTCTCAGGATGCTTGACACCCCTAAAATTTATTCAAGACTCAAAAGAAAATTTCTATGTGGATTATATCTAACAATATATACTGCATTAAAACTGAGTTTAAAAATATGAATTATTTTGTAAAAAGTGACAAATTTCATAATGACAGAAAACATACTTTACCAAAAAAAAAAAAAGTCTTGTATTTTCCAAAAACAATTCATGAGGATAATGGCCCTGTGTTAAATTTTAGCAAATCTCTTTAGCATCGAGCTGGGAAGGTTCTTCTATCTGCTCTGCATTCAGTCCACTGCGGAATCACGGGACAGATCGCCTCTAGAAAACCCAACCGTACACTTGCAAGAGAGTAAGAGTGTAAAAGGTAAATACCATCATCTTCTTAATGAAGATGGTTTCGACCTCAGAGATCCCACTGCAGGGCCCCGGGAACCCACAGGGTTCCCCGGAGCACACTTGAAGAGCCGCTGCTCTGCAGAGCTGCACGCAGTGGCTGTCCTTTCGGACACCGGGCACTTACGCGTCTCCATGCCTTCGTCATCGTCGTCCATAGCAGGTTTGTCATAGGACTTGTCGATGGCAGCTCGGAAGCTCTCGTTGCACCCTCTTCCTCGGATGATCCTCGGCCGTGGGCGGTGGAAGGGGATGTCCCCATTCAGAGTCACCTCGGCGACCGCCGTCTGCAGACTCTCTAAAGAGCTCGACTTCTTCAGACCCAGGGATGGCCCCACGTCTCGGCTGGGGGAGCCTTGGAGGTGTGCAAAGACAGAGCGTCGTTAGAGTCAGCGATGAAGACGACGTGCCCAAGAAGCCACGCACTGTGGGAAACGCCACGGACATAAACCAACTGTCTGCTCAGTGTCCACTTCTGGACTGTGGATGGCAAGACATACAAAGGGAAGGGACAGCCTCTCATTTTAATTTTCCCCAAATGTTCATTAAATGTGGTCTATCTTCTCTATAAGAAGAAATCTATCAGCATCCATTTATGGGTCAACAGGTGAAATCTTTGTCAGATCATTTTCTCCGAGTTGTGTCAATAACCTGAAGGCCCCAGAATAACCCAGAGGCTCGTCTAAAGAGCAGAGAGGGAGAAAGGCTGAGGGAACCGACCAGGGGAAGGTTGGCTAAAACCGTTTTTTGACAGTGTAAAGTTACTGACAACAGAAGGTAAACTTTGATCTCAACAAGCTTCATTGGGTATCTTCCTCATTACGGTGGGGTTCACCCAAGCCAGCAAGTGAGAAAAGCACAAGAAACCACATGTCCCCAACAAAATCAGGGCACCCTGGCGCCAGCTGGAACCTAATTCTGGAAAGCGGGCGTGTCCTCTAGGAAGAGCAACGCAAGATGTGACTAGGAAGACACCAGGTGAGTAGCTTGTATCTGAATCACGACCCGTGCACCAGAAACTAACAGGACACTGTAAATCAACGGTACTGCAATTAAATAAAAAAAAAGAAAAAGAAAAACAGAAACTATGTAGGGACTGTCTCCAGGGAGAAGCACAGGAGGACAGAGCAGACTTGGACGAGGATTAGACTCCGAGGCCTGTGAACAACGTCTGCTTGAGAAACAGGGGAGGGGCAGGAGGAGGACCAGCAGGGACCGTGAAGACTGCAGCAGGGTGGACGGCAGGGGACCCCCAGAGGATCAGAGCCGGGGCTCGGCTCCTGGAGGACCTGACCGCACCAGGCTTTAGGGGGCAATCGAAATGGATTTCTTTTTTTTCTTTTTTTAATTTTAAATTCCAATTTATTCATTGGTAGGCCACAGAGATTAATCTCATGTAAATTAAGATATGATACTCTCAAGCAGATTTTGTTTTGGTGATATGCAAATTAAAGATTTTCATATAGAATGATATATATTATATTTTAAAATATTATACCGGACTTTAAAATGACTCTTTTTTAAATTGAAGTACCGTCAGTTACAATGTGTTCATTTCTGGTGTGCAGCACAGTGTCCCAGTCATGCATATACATACATACAATCGTTTTCATATTCTTTTTTCATTAAAGGTTACTACGAGATACTGAACATAGTTCCCTGGGCTCTACAGAAGAAATTCAAAATGGGTTTCTTTAACCAGGTGAGACAGCCTCGTCCATCACTGCTGACCTAGCACTCACAGGTAGATGAATTTGGCATCTGGATGAGTGAAAAACCAGCACCCACCAGCTGGGCAACCCAGGCTACAGAATGACTTCTCTACTTAGACTGTGAAAATGGCAGGTGCAAAAAAAGGAAGGGCAGGTGAGGCTGGGCAGGTCATCTCTACATGGGGCCGTCAGCCCATATGCTGACCAATAATTAAGGAGCAGCCTGGTACGTCACCGCCTAGAAGACAGATACTTATGACGTGGGCTTCCACGGCTCAGAGGCATTTACGTTCACGCTTTCTAGAATTAGCACTGTGAAGACCTTTTTCTGAATAAATTGTGCCTCTCAATTTTCATAGCTCACCAGCTCCATCTGGGTTCTAGAAACACTCTTAAGGCAGATATTTGGTGCTTTCTTGGGTTCATCAAGGATGCGTGTGTATTATCTGTGTATACATGCACGTGTGTCTGTATTATGTATGTGTCTCCAATAAAGATCTGATGCTGCTAGGAAAGACGATCATAAACGCATCATTTACACATGTAGTTAGCTGAGATCTGACTTAATGTACTCGGAGCACTAAAAACTTCCATCACGAATTCCAGAAATGGCATGAGTATTTATTGCAATGAATGTGTATGTCCATATACATGTATATAAATATGGATATATGTGTATAACAGTGCATGTGTGTACTTATTAAAACATAGAAACCCAAGCAAATCTGGGGAGAAAAACAATGATGAAAGTGTAACTAAATAAGCAGTAGCTATTTTGTGAATGTAGCGGAGAGCTCACCCATCTACTCTTTTCTCTAAATTCGTAAGTATGTACTATAACATTCTGGCAAAACATGGAAAACAATAGATGCTGGGCACTGGGCATGCTGGAGGTCAATGAAATACAGTCCATACTGACGCACGGCTGAAATATTCCTAACATCTGTAATTTGTGAATCTATAACAGAGATCAGCAAACCATGGGCCAAATCTGGACGACTTTACTGGAACACAGCCACGCCCATCTGTTTACGTGTTCACCAGGGCTGCCTTCACATGACACCAGAATGAAGTAATTGCTCCAGACACTGCCTGGTCTGCGAGACCCACAGCATTCACTACCTGGTCCCGTACAGAGCTTGCTGCCTCTCACTCTGTAACAGGGATCGCCTACATGTAAATATCCTATTCGTCAAAGAAATGGAACAAAGATTTTGTGAAGTAATATATTGTGAGGATTCCTGAATGAGGGTTACTGAGATTCCTAACATTATAAACTTTATCATTTACCAGTTACAAAAATTGAAAATGTCTTTCACTATACAAAGTACGGGCAAAAGATTAGTTTTAGTTACACACACACACAAATCAATGTCTCTTAATTCTAAAATAATATTTTGAGGCTCTATATACAACCTTTCAGGTCATTAGGATACTTTGTGTATTTTTTATACTCAAGGATTAACCTGGTTAGAAACCCCATTCTCTCGTTCCTGTCCTCTCTTCTGGCAGGAAGCAAATTTACCCCCAAAATCCCTAAATCCGGGAATAAAGGCAGAAATCGTAATCATACCATTTTCCTTAGGTCTAGTTTTCTTCTACCCAGTAATATTTCTCTCATCGAAAAAAAGCAGAGGAAGTCTTTTGCAAGGGCAAAGGGAAATGGAATTGAGTTTTCATTATGAAAAGCTTATGGCTGGACAGACGATCTGCACTCAGAGGCCACTGCGACGAGACCAAAAGCCTTCGGCCTACACAGTAAAACCATGACAATCTTAACAATTCAAGTGAAGTGAAGAAAGAAAAATAACCGACAGTGTGTTCAGTGTCCAACACTGGAGGGTGAGAAGGGTCGAGTTTGACATTTTATTCACTGCAGATTTAAAACCAATAGACCCAAAAGTACTTTGACGTCCATGTAATAATTTTTGTCCCAAGTCCTTCTAGTTTAATTGGGTAGGACAGATCGCAACTAGTACCCCAAATGCTGTTTCTATCTAGGATCTAACACTTTAAAAAAACCATAAAAACATATGACTCAATTAGATTATAAAATCTACCTCGTCACCAGGAAAGTTACTTCATGTCTTCAGTTGAAATCTGGGTATCATTATTATTTTTTTAAATCCCAATAAATTGTTCTTTTCCTGTTAGTAATAGTGTGTGGGTTAAATTAAATACTTTCCTTACTTTACCTAATTGGCACAGTATATAAAGTCATGTTCTTTGACCTGAGCAGCTCAGCTTGGTTTTTATGAACATCAACTTGGATTGGGGTTACTTCTTTAAAAGTACTGAAGACTATTAGCTCTAAAAACTAACGACTAATTTGCATATGTGAACTATCAAATGGCATTTTTCTTTAGCTCTCTTAACAGAATTTCAATGAATTTTCTGTTTGATAAAAGAAATAGCTTCTTAATGAGGGCTGGGGCTATTGTTAACTGCACTGCACTATAGTTAATCCAGTGATTTATTGGATGTAATTTTTATAATCTATCTTTACAGAACGGGAAAACTCCAACCATGCCCACAGCCATCTGTACATATGCATGTGGGATACACATTTTGCAAGAAGCCTAAAACTAATTCCTGCTGCAGGTTACGAAGGTGAACTGATGCTCATTAGTGCTAAGTGGGGCAACTGCACCACATCGGATCTAGAGATACTAAAACACGCCTTCAGACTTACAACAATAAATCACACGTGCTCAACTGTACAAAGCACATTAACTTTCGTCACACATACTTTCGTCTGATTATTTTCATAAAATAACAGAGTAAGAAAAATCTACTATGATGTAAAACCCAGGTCAACATAATTCATTATTTCCATGGAATGTTTCAGGTAGCATTTTAGAAGCCAGCCCTAAGTAGTTCAGAAACAAAACACAGCAAAACACCAAAAACCTTTAAAGTCACAAAGTTAAGATAAGGATGCGCTGTAGATTGAACTGAATGTCAGATGACCAGGAACTAACGCTTCGTCTGAAAGAGAGCTAAGGTGTCTGAGTGACCAGTAACAGCAACGCTGGACTCTGTCCTTCAGGGGAAATATCTATCTTTGCGCTGTTGTCCTTCAAATCAAATCATCACTCTGAGAATCATTTCTTGGGTGTTAACCTAGGCACGGGGTAGAGGACTTAAAAAAAAACAGTCTCCCATAAGAAACCACATGTTGGGGAATTTGATCAGTTTTACGTGTGACAAAACAGCCCCCCACAAACATAACTAAGAAACTCTAGGTGCTCTAGCATCTTGGAAGCACTAAAGCACATTTCCATTTAGCATGTATCACGCTGATCAATTTCTCCTCACCAAAAATTTTCCTCGGCTTGTGCAATTTGATTTCCGACCACGGGAACGTCGGAGCAAGCCCGGAATGGTTATGTTTACGTGAGTATGACTGGCAGCTCCTTGGACCACGGTTTCTATGGCAACAGTCTGGCTGCCCGTTCTTACCTGCTTTCTGGTCACCCGCTGTACTGAGTTTAGTCTCGTCAGCTACTGTTAAAAGGTAAATGTAGACCGGTTAGCTCAGTTAGCCCCGCGGCCGGACATGCTTCAACCACCCCCAGGTCTTCTCAGTTAGGGGATAATTCTTAGGTAACATTTCATGCAAATAATACGGGACATCAAGCCAACATTCAGAATCAAAGTGGGGGAAGGAGCCGTGTCTCCATGCAACGCCGGTCATCCCACCTCACGGACCCATGTGTTATTGGTGTGTTAGCACATTGTCACCAGCCGGGCAAGGCATCGCCAAGCTCTTCTTTGATGCACGTGATAAATTAATGCTTTTAGTCTTCAAGTACAAACAGCCACCAGAGAACAGCGTAAACACATTGCGACTGATTAACAAGGGTTCCTAATCATTCAATCGGTTTACAGGTCTATTGGATTAATTAATTGACTTTTTTCTTTGTTTCGGGTTTTGGTGGATTTGGATTTTAAAAAAGACACTACCTGATTGGTGTTTAATTGAACAGCTAGGGTTATTTCCCTCTCATTTGGCTTCCAAATACTTTCTACAATAAATATTCTCTCAAATTATTTCTCCAATTAAATGCCTTAATTATCAACACATAAGCACTTCTATCAAATAAACCTCAAAGACCAGCGGTGGAAGGAAGCTGTCGTGAAGGAACCAAACTCCAGACATGGATTGAGATAATGGTTTCTCTCCAAACTTTTTCTTCCGGTTTGAGACCCCACCACCACCAGCCACGTCAGAGGGCAAGGACGTTGCTTTTCAGCAGCCAAGGTGTTAAAACACGTCATTCTTTCCCGAATGAAGATACATGAGTGTATCATGATACACACACGTGTTTGTTTCCTTTCTCATCAGAAAACATATATATTAACATATTGTGCACTATGTAAACATGCCACTTAAGAGAAATATAGTTTATCTCGAACTCAGAGAAAAACTCATTTTTGCCAAATTGCCTCATTTCACAGTTATTTTCTCTATCGCTCAAAGTAAACAGCCATGTGTTTGGGACCATCAGTTTTAATCTGAGAGCGTCTAAACCTTGTTTAGAGAGAGGTTCACGGAGATTGTACTCACTACCTAAATCCATGCTTTTTGATTTTCGCGTTTTAACGAAATCCAATTGACTGGCATCTGAAAATTGCTTTGTGCGTTTTTCTGACATACTCTGACGTCCAAATCCTTCCCGTTGAAAAGCCAGAACTGGGTCGACATCTGGACTCAAAGAGCTGGTGTGGAGAGAAAGACACAGAAACATTTACTGAAAACGGGGGACACGCAGTTCAGGTAAGTTCATATACACCTGTGTAGAGGGGTGTGTGTATTCTTCAGAAATACTTTAACTAATACCAGTATAGTCCATTCAAAAAGGTGGTGTCTGAGTAGGAGGCGATGGGAAAATACGACATTAATTCACATTCAGAGCAGTTCTTTCTCCACGTGACACAGACTGGATATTTGAGGAAACCTGTCATATCGTAATACAAATGGAGGTGCTGGGGACTGAACCCAGAACCCCGTGCGTGCTGAGCACGCGGTCCACCCTGAGCTACACTCACCCCTGCCCGTATCACGATACAAGTAAGTGACTGCATGAACTGCAGTTGAACAGAAGTTTTAAAAAGGTTATGTCCTGGTCTTCTTATATATCCTTCATCTTGTGTTTCAAAACAAAACCCTGGCATGCAGTTCCAAGAGGGTGAATGCTCTCTCTGCAATACTTAATCAGCTGAGAAGAAATCAACTCGACAAATTGTGATTAGAACTTAATCTGATTAAGGCATTATGCTGGGTACCGGAGCCAAAATTATAAATAATGTTCCCTACACGTTCCTTTAAAAAACACCAAGCCAGAAGCGCAACGCAGATACTGCAGGCACGTAGATGGGAGAATGAGGGGTGCTCAGGGAGCCTGGGAAAGCACGACTCAGACTAGATGGACCGTGGTCCACGTGGCCCCCGGGGCCTTCCGGGAGGAGGCAGCGGGGACGACAGGGCATCGCCCCCATCTGTAAAATCCTGTGAGCACTTTCAAAGGCGTGGCCAGGTGTTCTGGGCACAGGCCACACAACAGAACTGTCTTCTCTCTTGGGCACGCTGAGTGAACAAAGAGCTTCCTCCCGCAGTGCCCAGCCACGTCCCCAACATGGCCTGGGGGGACCGTCCCTCATAGCCACTGGACAGACAGGGCGGGGTGCTCTCTGCAGTGTGAGAGGAGCCACGACGGCCTCCTGACGCTGCTGCAGGGGGCCAGCTCCTCGCGCCCTGCCCTGGCCCTCGGAGATGAGCACACATACCGGTGAAACGGGGTGGCTCTGGTTTGGACAGACGCTAGAAATGTAGCTGCGATTTACTGTGTGAAACGATACCCTGCCTTCGAGAAGAGCTAAACCCAAGATCGAGATGAGAAAGACCAAGGAGGTGCTTCGCTGTCAGTGGACGGGGCCTGTGCTGCTTCACTGGCTCTCCCACCTGCCAGGGCCACTGAGAAGACGCAACGCCCAGAGGGGAAAGCCCCTGCTAAACGGCAAACCTACACGCTGGAAACGTCATTCTCACCCAGCAAAGACCTTCTAAGCTCAGCTCATCGCGGTCACATGACTTAGGACAACAGAAACACGGTCCCGAGAAACCAACCCCCAACCACAACCTTAAAAAGCAATCGAACAATCCGCCTCTGTCTTACCCACCGTGCCCAGAGCAGGCCCCGAGGAGGAGACATGGCAGGTGTCCAGGACTCAGAGCCTAAGGACGCTGTCGTCTCAGGGTCCCGCATGTTCAAGGGCAACACCTGAGAAGGAGGCCCCCTCTTGACCTGTGCTACCCCGGGCGCCTCGCTGGCCTCACCACACTCTGGCCCGGGTACCGAGAAAAGAGAAGCCCAGAGGCAAGGGGGGTTCAGCCCAGAGCAAAGACACGTATTTTTTTAAACTTTTTTTTGGGTGGGGGATAGAATCAGTTTTATTTATTATTTATGGAGGTGCCGGGGACTGAGCCCAGGACCTCGTGCATCCTAAGCATGCGCTCTCCCCCTGCGCCACATCCTCCCCTCCAAAACAATTTTTTGTATAAAACACAACGATTTGTCCTAATAAATGAACTCTTTTCATTTGCAATTTGTCATATTTCTCCTGTAAAACTCTGGAGACACTGGATGTTCCAGGAAGAAGAAGGGTCGTGTTCACCTGAAGCCTTAGGGGCCCCTTCACATACGACTCTGCTTGGACCCGACGCACATGTCTAGCGTGCAATTCGCATATAAATACATGCGGCTTCTGCACTTGTCTTACATGTGCACGTGCTTGCACAGTACACTTACCCAGTGGTGTCCACGTACACCACGCTTACGACACTATGCGTGTAATTTCCAGAGCACGTACACCCAATTCCAAAAATACAGTCCTCGAAGTGAAAAATTAAAACCCCTACGGAGAGGACTACAACCCAGCTTTGCCAACAGCAACTCTAAACAACGTATTTTCTCTAAGAGTAATTCTTTCAGACACGGAACGTGGCCCTGTTCCACCATTCTGTACACGCCCCGCAGCCTTTTCCCACGTGACGTGGAATACGTTAAAACCTCAACTCCAAACAGGCATCATGTTTGTGGACAGAGTCATGCATTCTTAATAGAAATCATTTGTAAAAGGTTTTCCAAAGACATACAAATTGTTGTTGCTAATGAAAACCACATATTGGCATATTTTTTAAACTAATTTTACATTCTCTGAAATTACATTGTCACTGAGATTAGAATCTGTTGTTTTACCTTTTTCACCTTAAAAACACTGTTAGGTCCAATTAATGGGTTGAAAAAAGTACATCCTATCAGTTAGCAAATGGCAAGTTGAGCCGTGTGACACGATGGGGCCTTCCACAGTTGGGCAGCGAACTGCGAACATCCACAATTTAAAATGTCAAATGAGTTTGTGAGCTAATAAGAGTCTGGAAATAACTAAACATTCTTAAACCATAGCATAATTAATTCTTCCCTATCAATATACCCATTAAACTAATTTCAGACACGATAAACAGCGCCCTGGAACACTTAGCATGCTAGACCGCAGGGCTGACAGCTGACTCTTTAAAGACTGTAACCATGTCCTGACCCCCAGCGTTATTAAAATTCCAGTTATTAATCCCGCCTTATTGCCCTTTTGTTTTCGTAACATTTTCATCAAGGATTAGGGAGATATTGTCAGGCTGGAAAAGCTTACATTTTCTGCTGTGATTCAGAGCAGCTGCCACTCTTGTTTGGATAACCGTTCATTCATAGTCTTTTCCAGCTCCTGCACATTCCTCACGGCAAACTCATACAAGTCCTCACCATTTTATGAATCTCCTTAGGGAAATCAATGCCACACTCCTGCCCTGCGAGTTACTTGTTTACCTGCACCAACACAGTGCTACGTTCCTCGGGCCCCCACCAGATCTCTGCCTGCAATTCCTCGTCTCGGGGCAGATTCAGAGGCTTCTGCCCCCAGGATGAAGGCCGTGGCACCTACCCCTGACCCTGCTGGCCACAGCTTCCACTGTCGGAGAGGGGTCTGCCCAGCAGCGGTCAAGGCCGTGGCCTCGGGGGGCTCTGGGCGGGTCTGCGTCTTCCAGGGTAGCTCCCCCGCCTCGCTGAACCACAAACTCACCCCAAGGTAAGTAAGCTATTACCACGCAGGCTCGAGAGCAGCTCGATGCAGCAACATTTAAGTATGCTTCTGCTGATGTGTTCATAAAAGACCTCAGAGAAAGAGCAACAAGAAAATCCTGGCGCAGCGCCGCCTGGGCATGGCGCTAACCACCGCGGCAGCCTGCAAGGCCGGCCCGGAGGAAGGCTGCCTTTCGCTTACTGATGTGTATAATCACCGGCACGCAAAGAAGACACACGTCCGCACTCACGTGCCACACGCTGGCTCAGCGACACTAAATGCTCTCTCCTGTTCTGAGAGACACACCAGGCTGCCCCGGACGTCACCGTGCAAGGAGTGAGCGCAAACCCTGCAGAGCCAACAGCACGCTGGGAAGACAGCCAGCCAGGCCCCTCCTGCTCCCGGACCGAACGGCTCTTCTCTTGGCCAAAGTCACCCAACCGTCACACACGCTCAGTCACCACAGGGAGTCGCACAGAATTTATTTAACAGTAAAATAATTCACCAAATTAACACAGATCTAAAGTAGTTAAGAGTGAAACTTAACACCTGAGCAGGGTTGTTGGTTTGGCTAAATTATGAACTAGAGCCCGAGAAAGGCTAAAACCACTGCGCACGCTTCTGAGTGATCACTGAGAGCATTAGATCGTGGAAACAGGACACAAGAAGAACACGATGGGCCATTCACACAGAAAATCAACTGCGACCGTGACTAACGAGTGTCCCCCAGCCCTGGGTGCTCTTACCAGTCTGCGGAGTCACTGATGCCCGCCTGGGCCCACGGGCCAGGGTCTGTCGTCACGAATCCTACGTCATCGTGGGAGCTGGAGGAGGACTGGTCCGAGAGGTGTGGAGGCAGCACTGGCAACCTGTCGTCCTCTATAATGACAGTGTCATCTTGGGGCATGTTCACTGTGGGGGACAGCTGGTACTTCCCTGCACAGTGGGGAAAAAAGGAAGAGAAATTCTAGACATTCATCTAAGGGGCACATGTATGAATGTAAATCCCTTCTGCATTAGAAAACATCTAAACTTGCAGAATCTGCCCAGAACAGAACAGAATTCAGGAAAATGTATTTTCCATAAATGAACGTCAAGTGGAGACCGCCCGTCTGTTCTGTCTCCTGACACTGCAGCCATGGCGCTCTGGGTATTCCATTCCTCCAGTTTAAGTTTCCTAAGGCCAGAGATGATCTCCAGAAAGACTTCCAGTGTGACAACGCCACAGAGACTTGGAGCTGTTAAAGCCCTCTGAAAAATTCTGCAAGGAAGTTTAGAGGGAAGCCCTGCAGAATTACAGCCGTCATCTACCCAGCCCCCAAGGGGCGCCTACCACACAGCAGGTCTGTAAGAAAGTCTCAACCTCTGCCCCTCGATAGCTCACACGCCAGGGCAGGACACAGACAGACAGATGGAGCAGCACTGGCTGGTGGGTGGGCGATGCGTCAGAAATGCCCAGCTTTCTCCAGGGTAGTAAGTGCCTGGGAAGCTGGAAGCAGAGCGTGCTGGGAACCTTCCCAAAAGTCAACATCAGAGACGGGCTTTGAATGGCGACAGTGATCTTTTCTGCTAGAAGAAATGGTGACACTGATTCCAGACACAAGCAACATCAGCAAATGCATGATGGAGAAAAGCCCCCGTGCATCCGGGCGATACTTTGGAGATGAGCAGGCACGGGACCAGGGCCCCCAGGGAGACAGCAGCGGTGATCTTAACGAGAAGAGATTAGGATCTTGCCGCCCAGAGGTCTTCATGCCCAGACAGGGGGGCTTGTCCATCCTGATGTGTTCAATTAGGATGCAGTGTTCTTGGGAAGAGAAGACCCACGACTGTCTATATTGATCAGTTTTTTTCAGGAAAATGTGCTCAGATTCATGGATCGTAGGCGATTATATTTCTTGGGACAAAGTTATAATTCAAGGTCCTGGATCCTTAAAGATAAAGCTGGCGTCCAAAGGATGCCATCCTCCCTCCACAAGACGCCTACAGTTCTTCTGGCTTCTTCCCCAGATATGGCGCCATTGCTGCTCTGAGCAAGAACTCATGGACAAGGCTGTGATTCTCACAGTACCTGGTGACAGGCTGTACTCAGAAACGGGCATCACACAGCGAGGAGGATCCACAATCCCCCGTCACCTGACGTCATGGGGGACGGAAACCTCTCAGCTCAAGTCCTGCGTCCACGGCTGTTAAGTCAGCTATCCTGACTCCTACGCAAATAAAAAGGATGGCAGCTCGGGCCCCAAACCACCGTTTTAAACAGGGCGCCCTTTCCTTCACAACAAATTACCTTTGAAAATAGCACAACAGTAGGGTGTAGACAGTTTACAAACATTTTCACATCTGTCTTAAGGTCTAATTTTGAAAGCAAACATTCATAAGAATGCGTAAACAATAATTTCTGTTTTACCACTATTTTGGAAAATCTGGGGAGGCATACATAGGATTTTTAAACATATATATTATTCTAGACACTTCCACAAAGGAGCAAAAATTAAGTTGATACGTGTCTTTTCAGGACAACCCTCAAAAGCAAACTGGCTAAAAATTTCAAATGCATTCACGAGTCACCATCAACCACTCTTAGAGAAACAGTATATGCTCACTGCACCCTCTACTCAGCACGGTAGCAAACACTACATTTTTTAAAAATTTGTATTTATTTTTTATTTGGTGGGGAGGCAATTAGCTTTACTTACTTATTTTTAGAGGGGGTGCTGGGGATTGAACCCAGGACCCCGTGCGTGCTAAGCATGTGCTCTCCCATTTGAGCCACACCCTCCCCGCCTCAAACACTCTGTTTTGATTTGAAATGCATCCATTTCAGGGGGGAGGGTATAGCTCAGCGGTAGAGCGCGTGCTCAGCATGCACGAGGTCCTGGTTCAATCCCCAGTACCTCCAAAAATAAACAAATAAATAAACCTAATGACCTCCCCTCCCCCTGAAATGCATCCATTTTGACAAGCGGTGAAAACCAGCAACTTCCTATGAAAGCTCATGATAAAAATGTAAACCAGACTTCATTGTTTCCTTTTCCTGAATCCAAATGCCTCGTGTATGCCTCCTCGAGTTCTAGGATATCTGCACAGAGAGACAGTGATCTGTTAAGTAAAATATCATTCATCGCTAAGGCTGCACATACTAGCACTCATACCCAGAGAAATATTTCCTTCTCAAGACACACTTTTTCCCCTCGAAGTGTACAGATGATAAGAAAGCCCGAGTTACCCCTGAGAAGTCACCACTGACGAGGCACACGTCACAGCATTAAATGCCACGTCCTCACTCAGGCAAAATGTACTGGAAGAAACGATTACGGTGTATCACGGGGCACTCACTCCTAAACCCAAAAACTACCTCTCTCTTTAGCAATGTATTCCGAGAGACAGACTAGCAAGTAATATGGAAGAACACTGGCTAGTTTTTCATGTGACAATCCTTTTTTATGTTGTTCTGAGTAGAAATACTGTTCTGTAAGTGATTCAAACTTTTATGCATCAATCAGTGGCAAGAAATTTCCCTGTGAACAGCAAGACAGCGATCCAGCTTCCCCCTCTCTCTCATGATTGTGGAGACCAGGATTTCACAAGACTTGAGAATACATAGTTTCCGTCAGTTTTCCACTTCTTAAATACTTGCTGGGAATACTGTTTTGCGATGTGGCTCCAGGAATACACTGAGGGTGATGAACTAAACTATGAGACTGCACACCCACCAAACGCCACCTACACAGTAACTCTCACTTCGTCTGCTGGTTCTCACCACGTCAAAAATGCGAAACCTTCCAAAGGTGACTTGAGAAGCCTTTGATCTGTTTTTCAATGAATCAACTTTCCTGTTTCCCCAACTAGTTAAGCAAGAAACTCAGATTTACATGGTATCGGAGTGAAACAAAGAGATACAGAATGACTGTTTACTGAACATTTATTCATTGGTACATTTACATAGAAGGCAACACCATGCATGAACACCAGGAACGGACCGAATGAGGAAAAATTTGCCAGTGATTTGTCTCACAGTGAAAACAACATTAACGTCCCATTTTCCTATGTTGAATTTCTAACAAGATCAAAGTCTTATGAACAGAATTATTTTTTAAACATACCACAAAAATGTATGAATATAGAAATTACTGAGATTAAATTCTAAGAAAGACACAACAGATTTCAGCTTTGCTTTAGACAGAAAAATTCCTCTGATAAAAAAGTTGAAAAAAAATGTGTGAAACTCCGCGCTCCCAGACGCCAGCACGCGGAGCGTGTTACGACGTGAACGTGCTGGTCGAGCTGGCTACGCCTGTTCCTGCCGCTGTGAGTGTCGGTTGTGGGCAAGACAGCCCAGCAACCTGTAAAATGTTCTTAAGGCTTTTAAAAAGAAGAAACCTTACAAGGCTCTCTACAGGTTTCTTTCTGATGGAACGTCCAGGATTACTCCCTTAAAATCCATGGAAGCGGGAAGTCAGCCAGCACAGAAGGCATTTGGAGAAAGCTCGCCTGGGGCTGCAGCGCTGGCTGACCCCCACCAAAAGCTAAGGGGACTGATCAGGTTCACACAGCGTGGGACTCCGGACTCCGAAAAACGTGCACGGTAATTGTGGCTCCAAAACACAGCAAGCCTGAGGCTTCAGCCCCATCACGTCCTTTCACTGGTCCATTCACCCCCCTAAAGAGAGGTTAAGCGGCCTGGGTACCTGACCGCTAAGGCTGTTTCAAAGATAACTTCAATTTTAAATCACAGTGGTTACCAGAGTGGGACTGATCCTGCAGACTATCTAATGCCAGTCAGTTAAAAATGTGGGTCCTTAAAAACTGGTGTTAATGAAGAATGAGTGTCACCAGCACTCGTGGTGTGCTGCCAGCGGCCCCCAGGGAGCTGCTTTTAGAAACAGCAAACAGCCACGAACAAAACAGAACACAAGCCACCAGGGCTCTTGGGACTCAGCTCTTTTATCTGTTTAGTGGGAACACGTGGCTGACGTCCTTCCAACTCAACAGCTCTTCCATTTCGGTCTATTTTTTGGAATCTACTCCCCTGGGATGTGTTCCCACAGAAATGAGTCAGGAAGCCTCAAAGCTCCTTTTGGGTCTAGAGTCCCAAAGAAGGAATATTCCACGTGAAAAGCCACCCTGTCCCCATAAGATTTGTAATTTCTTAATGTAGTCAGCTGGAATTTCAGGACAAAATTCTACCTGAATCATAGCAGGTCACACAAATGCCACCACCTCCACCGGTGTCTGCACCGGAGTTACCCTGGAGGTACGGGAGACAGCCCCTGACCGCCCAGGGCTTGCCTGAGCAGCATCCGTGCGCCCGGACACCGCACTCCTCGGTACACACCGCTGCTCTTGGTTAAGGATAACTGAAACGCAGCGCTCCAATTTCTTCTACTCAGTACCCTCTTTTGGTATTTGGTACCAGGTACCATCTTTTGCAGGACTTCTAAGGAAATGACTTTACAAAAGTGTTGGTGTCTTGGGGCCAGTGACACTGAAACCTGGACTCACAGAGGCTGAGGAATTCTCAAAGCTGTAAAACTCAAGATAAATCAAATTAAGCACATACATTTCTCAGGGTAAAACGAGACAGGACCCCTAGTTTCCAGCAAAACATGTGAAAAACTGTCTTAAGAAAATACCCAAACCATTCACTATTGATCTGGCCAACCATCAAAGAGCAAGGGGACCGTCACCCCAGCCCAAAGGGGCTCACGCAGCTCATCACACAGCAGGGAGCAGGGAGGGAGGCTGCTGGCCTGGGAAAGCATCTGGAATGTTAGGGACCGTCACGTCTTGAGCGGGGAAAGGGAAAACCACGCCCACTACAGCGTGAACGGAAGAGGGCGAATGAGGCCGCCACTGACAAAGCAGGGGCAACGGACTGAAGAAGAAGGAGGAATCCTCAACCCAGATGCACAGCGTTTCCAAAGGTCACTAGGTGAATGTGGGGTCTGGGGCTGGTTTTCTAGTTTTAGCTTTTCGCCTTCCTCGGAAGCGTCAGGGATTGGAGGCAGGGCGCCGGTGACAGGAGCTGGCGGGCCACGGGTCTGATTCAGTAATGGCAAGTCCTATGTCCCTATAACAGAGGGGAGATCACAGCGAATCACTGTATGCACAGGCCCGGGGCGCAGGTGCGCTCTCCCTCTCGCAAGGGGTCTGAATTTTCACCAATGAAAAAGTCCTTAACTGCGGTAAACGTTCACACCCAACCCGGAAAGAGTGGAAAACCCAACAGCAGGGGAGATGGTGACCATCAGCCCATGAAGGTCAATGCGACACGCTACGAGCGATGCCTGTCACCTGACGGGGACCATGTCTTTGCCGTCCTTCCCCTACATGGGGCTGTGCCAAGCAGGCAGAGCAAAGCAGGCTGGCAAAACCCAACCAGAGCTGGCATGTCTTCATTCTACGTATGACAGAAGAAGAAACTGGGAATTCAGCAAAATTTTTCTTTTTTTTTTTTTTAACAGATAAGAAAGCTAGACAGATTAAAGGATGAACAACAGAAAATTCTACCAGTCACACTCATGTGTTTTTCCTATTTTCTGGTTGAAAGTTCTTTAAAGGCAGGCTTCTCGCCCCTCGTTCTACCCGCAGCCAAAGTACATACACAACATCTTGCCAACAACAGGCTTCCATAAACACCCCGATGAAGGAAACACACTGCTGCTCCAATGAGGCTTCATAATGCAGACCTGAATTGTATTAAATCTCCATTAAACGTGCTCAAAATGGAGTTAAACGTCATGCTGTACTTTATATTAGGGGCTTGCAAAATGTATCGGCAATGAAAGTGTTTTGCGTCACGGGCTACATCAATCAAAACAGCTTCTTACATTTTAAATTTGAGAACTCTCACAGGCTAGCCCCCAGATGAGCAACTCGGTAACCCTGACCATGCTGGTGCAAAGCAAGTCTTCCCCAAGGGGACCTGCCGGCAGAAGGCCGAGTGGCTGCAGGGGGCCACACGGACAGTGCGGGTGGCACCCACACAAAGGGCGCACAGACACACAGAGGCCTTGAAGACGCAGAGATGCGATTAAAAGATGGCCATATCCTAGTAAGTACAAAGCACAGAGTGTGACTATTTCACACGCACGCACATACGTGTACACGGATTTTTTCCTCTCCCTGCAAACGGTGCTACAGTGAATACGCAACTTTTGAATCCTTCTTGCCATAAGCCACTATGTTTTGATTTTTTTCTTTCGTTAAACCACAGCTTCACTCATCATCTCAAACACGCTGAGCACATCTTGATCACTGGACAACATTTCCATGTGAGCTCCCCCACCTTTTTCTTTCTTCTTCCCACACCTTACAGGATCTGAAACTCACTTAACCAAATCAATGTTTTGATTTACTTTCTTGGTGTTAACACTTCCTGAGTGATCGTAAGGAAGCTGCTCCTGTTCCTCCTGGAAGTACGGGCCTCCTTCACATTCATACCACATTAACAACCTCTCTGTGAACCAGGAAGAACATGAAACTGAGACGTGCTACCCAGGGCCTCAGCCGACTCACCCATGATCCTGCTGAGGGCAGCATTTCTTGTGGGCGGGTCATCCAGCCCCTCGGCCCCGCTGTAGAGGGAGTGGGAAATCCTCCGTTCCCGGTCATCCAGCACCATCTCAACAGGCAGCTCAGGTCCGCAGGGGCTTCCCGGTGACTTCAGCTGGAGAGAAGGGGGCGAGGCACAGTCAGAGCTGGTGGCACGGGGGTCAGAACAGCCTGCCCAGGGCTGCACCCAACTGGGCGCCAAATGAGACACAACTTCCCACCCGGCACCAAAATTATTTGTGATGACAGATCCGCCTAATGGCCAGCCTTCTCTGCCTCTTTGCACTGTGCCTCCCGTGACGTTCTGTCAGATTCCAGCCACTGGAGAAAAAATATGTATGTTAAAGCCTTTTTTTCCCAAACCGTGTCTTGTTGCTTATTTTTCCAGCTTGACTGTTAGTACTGGTTGAAGTCAATTTAAGTTATGGTCTAATTCAGAATCCTTTCCGAGATGCTGCTCTGGGAAACGTGAGCTTAACCACCAGCAGAACGGAGCCGGGACTGCACTCTACGTGTTACACTCGGGGTGTGCGACACACCTGACAGCCAGCACAGCCCGGGGTCGTGCTAGCCGAACGACCACCTGCCCTCTGATGCCCAAGACCACTTGTCAGCTCGGCTGCTTGAACAACACGCTGAGCCTCAATTTCTGATGCTGTAATTAAAAGGCCCCCTCACCATCTCACTGACCCTCCACACAAGACCATCCTCAGCAAACCGACAGCACAAAGACCAAATATTCCGGTGAAGGAGGCGACGGTGCCTGCCCCACAAACATGAACCACCTACCAGGTGAGACAGCATACATGGCAACTCCTGCCTCTGAGAATGAAGACTGTGTGGCCTCCCTTAAAACAGGTGCACCTTGTAAGTCATCGACATCATAAAAACACTCCGAGGAAGGCGAACTCTGTGCTAGTTAAGGCCTCGAAACAAACCTGCTTCAAGGAGAAACAAACACACAGAGCCTCTGAACGTGGGCTCCGAGGTCAACCCCACCAAGGCTCTGGAGCTGGCCGCGGCCA
This sequence comes from Camelus bactrianus, assembly GCF_048773025.1. NCBI lineage: Eukaryota > Metazoa > Chordata > Mammalia > Artiodactyla > Camelidae > Camelus > Camelus bactrianus. The sequence goes on from NC_133573.1 coordinate 10,650,362, forward strand.
GGGGGTGGGGGTCAACACGAGGGGGAGGGGACCATGGGGGGGCTGCACAGGGAGGGAGGGGACCGTGGGAGGAAGGGGGCCGTGGGGGGGCATGGGGGTGGGGCTGGGGGAACACTTTGGGAGGGAGGGGACATGGGGGAGGGGGATGCACAGAGAGGGGATCTTGGGGGGTGACCGTGGGGGGGAGGGGGCTGGGGGACCATGTGGGGAGGGAAGGGACTGTGGGGGGGAGGGGACCACGTAGGGAGGGAGAGGACTGTGGGGGGGCTGGGCTGAGGGACCACACAGAGAGGGAGGGGACCATTGGTAGAGAGGGGACCATTGGTGGGGAGGGAACCACGTAGGGAGGGAGGGAGCCGTGGGGGGAGCTGTACGCTCCAAACAGATGCAACCACAGCTGTGGCTCCTGTTCGGAACAAATTATCATTTCTCTTAGAAGCTACCATCTGTTTAATATAAATGAGATATTTAATGAAGTTCCGAATCGTAGTCTTATCGCACCTAGGGTGATAAGCACGGGGGAGGCTCAAGGCTCGGAAGGGTCAACACAATTGCAATTGGAGGCACGTCCGGCTGCGGGACTGAGTTAAGACTCAATAAGGCTTAAATTGTGAAATGAGGATTTGTTTTATTAGTTTTTTTTTTAATTGCAGATTACAACTGACATCTTCACTGAAAAGTAAATTAAATATTCAAGGTCTCCGATGTTAAAAATAAAAGATACCAGAACATTTTCTGAAAGAATACTGAGCCTGAGTTCCGAGGTACTTTGGGGAGGTAAAAACAAAACCAACCCAGCAGAAGCCCCGCACCTTCAGGAACAGGCACACCTGAGGTTTAGCCAGCACACACACACGGTGAAGAGACCTGCTCGGCAAGGCCTGGCCGCCTGCCGCACGGTAATTCATGTCATCATGAGACAGACAGCACATCCTCAAGTCTGCTTAGCAGATACATTTAATTGAACCCTGTAACTCCACAATTTTCTAGATGGTAAAGCCTTTATAAAGCCCCCTTATGAGAAATCCCTAACTATCCCAAGAGGCTACTTTAGAATTTTATAAAGTCAAATAAAAATTCCATTTAAAAAACAGCACATGCAGGCTTTCTGGGGCAGAACAGGAAGAGGCCTGCTCACTGGGGCCCTCGCGCTGGGACACTGTGATGGGAAAGAGTCCGTGCCTCCCCAACCATGTCTGATCTGCATCTCAAAAGACGGATTTAAATGAAGACATCAGTGTCCACCGACATAAATATTTAACAGACGACACAATGTCTTTCAATTTCTTAAAAAAAAAAAAAAACTGACTGGAGTACACAGTTTTGTTTTAAATCTTTTGATGATGTTTTTTGTTGCAAGCAAACGAGTTTAAGAAAGAGGTCTGCATGGCATGGGAGTGGGGCAGTGGTCGTTCCCAGGAGGGTGGTCCTGGAAGCACTGCCAGGCCTTCCTGCAACCTGGGCTGCTCCCAGGCCCTTGTAGAAAAACCTTCTCAAATTAAGCTTAATTAGAGGAAGGCACTGAAATAAAGGAACTGCAATTTTTGCTTTGTTGTTTCAACTGCAAAAATGGTCTTCAAGCCAATGTACCCCTGTCCCCAGGAGAGGCAGCTGCATTGAAGCCCCTCACTTCCATCCCCAGGAAGATGCGAAAGCCCTCCCACCTACCGAGAAAAACCAGCCCCGGGCTGCAGCTGGACAGCTCACCCTGGGGGGCAGGGGGCAGCACGAAGCAAGACCGTCTCCTCCCAAAGTAACGGGGTGTGCAGCGCAGGCTGACGACGCCCTGTACCCCGACCAGGCCTCTTACGTCACTTTGGTCACTAGCCTCACAAAACCATAAGCTCAGTGAATAATAAAGACCCACGCTGATCAATATTTATCAGAACTCCATTTATAAAGGTATAAAAATGGGGAAATTTCCCCACACCTATAAACAATATAAATATCACACACTCTCAAAAAAAAAATTCAAATGATCGTATCTTCTTGTATAAACAGAAAATGAGACGAGCTCTTTAACAACAGAAAACCGGGTACGGTCCAGCGAGTCTGCTTCAGATTACACACTTGGCCCAGTCTTCCCGAGAAAAGGGAAGATGTTGGTTTCTTTTTTAAAATGAATATAATACCTGTGGGGCTCAGTAAAATCATGTTGTTTTAAGTGTGCGTTCGAGGGTCAAATCATGTCTTCCATGTAAAGGAAACACATCCCACCGCCCTGACTACAAACGCAGGTGGGCGGGTGTGGACACGGCCCTAACACCCTGCAGTGGGCTTTAAACTGGGCCCTGGTTAGTCACTGGCATGATCTTATTACTTGGCATTTCAGTCTTTATAAGCTTGTTCTATTTTAGCCCCAGTTCCTGGCACAGAGCAGGCACTGGGTGAATAATTGGATGAATAAATTCATTTCTGAGCTAATGACTCAGATTTTCCTTAAAACCATTTAGGGGTCTTATGCCCACGAGGCCACGTGGAAGGAAGGTACAGCGCCATCGGACCTGGACCACGGTCACACGTGGTAGAAAGTCCTACCACCCCAGGACCAGGAGACACAGAACCAGGAACAGAAGGATGGGGCCGAGCTTCGGGGAAGAGTGGCCGCACTTCCAGGGTCCGGCTCCACGCTCTGTTTTCATGCAGAACCACAGCTGGTGTCCTTCACGTCCCCACGGGGCTGACGGAAGGACCAGGGGGAGAGGAGCCTGGACGGGTGGACCCAAGAGGTAACAGCCTGCCGGGTGCCAAGGCTCACGGGTCGCTGCGTGCACATCCCAGACAGGCACGGTGTGGACAGCACGGTCACTGAGACCCACTCTCGGCACAAGAGGGGTGACACCTGGCTTCTAAGTTACTCCGTGCTCCCTTGGCCTCGCAGCCATTAAGCAGATCATCTGACCTCTCTGCATCTGTATCTTCACTCATAAGATAAAGGAAACACACGTGGCACCTCGGGCCCCTTTCTGTTCCAAGGTCGCTGTCTAATTCTAACAGGATGAGACCCAGACAGAGAACCCATTTTAAAGCAGCCCTTGGCGACTAAAGTCCTCAGCGTGGGGTCTAAGACAAAACTGGTCTGGTCTGTTCCCTCCTGGTGCGAAGACAGGCCCCAGCAAGATGACTGGAAACACTGAGTCATTCCTGCAAACACTCACTTCCTCGGACACTTAAGATCAACGTCATTCTCATACACAGGTTGCTTTCCACAAGCAAGGAGGGGCATCAGGTGTTCACTCTCCTCCAAAGGCCTCAACAAGTTCGTCCTTTGCGACGAGCCCCATGTTTCTGCCCCGTGCTTTGTGAGCTCCTTCCCGTGGAGAAGCAGCCCTGAAGTTCACCTGCCCTCAGGAGCACGGGACAACGGGAAGCCACCTCTTCTCTTTTTAAAGAAACAATTACTGCTCACAGAATGTTTTCAAATTCTTAAGTGAGAGCATTCAATCTAAGGAAAGCACAGGAAATCCGGAATCATTTTGTTATCCTGTCTTGTCAGAACCTCAGGGTCTAACAGTAACTAAGTTTTTTTTTTTTTCCCCCTAAAAATGCCCGACTCTGGACTCTCGGGGACTGATTCCCTCACCCTTCAGTGCACGTTTAGCCGTCAGCCCTGGGCTGGACCAGTGATGGGGAGCCAGAACACGGCAGATGGACTGGGCCCGGGAGGCTCAGAATTCACAGAAAACCAAAGAGAAACCATGATGACGGGACGGCTGCTGCGTCGGGGTAGGTACCCGGGGCCATGGAAATGCATGGGGAGAGAACTAAAAACCCAAGGCTGTCTTTTCCAGGCCAAGGAGCAGAATAGACCCACAGAAAACCTGGAGGTGAAAGGCAGCATCAGACACCTGAGAAATTCCAGATCAGGCCAAGAAGCCAGCGCAGAGCTGGCACAGGGTCGGGCACGTGCTGGGGGCCACGAGATAGAGACTGGCACCCATGCTGGAGGGGACAGAATTCGGCAGTATGTCTCGTGGAAAGAGGGGCCTTCTGCTGGTGAGAGTAGGTGGGAAGCCCCATGAAAAAGACAGCAGGACCCCCAGGCAGGGCCACTACTCTCCTGCCAGCACCACCCGGTTCCCCGGCTCAGAGGCTCTATCTCGCTTTTTAACTCTTAAACAGCTTGTTTCTAGCAAAGTGGAACTTACCCCTAAGATTCTATTGGTTCCCTGAGCTCACTCCTGATTGGTTCTTTCTTTCACTCCCGATTGGTCCATTTCTCTCCCTCTTGATTGGTCCATTTCTACAAAGCTTGTTCCTAATTAGTCACCTCTGTTATACCCTATTTGCATATGATATTACAAAATGTTGCAAAGTCTAGACTGATAGCCTATAAAAGCCTGTGTAAACCTACAGATGGGGTCCAAAGCTTGGCATGTTAACACCTCTGGGCTCACTGGGTTCTCCAACTCTCAGAGTGCTGCTTGGTCTCTCGCCGGGATCCAGGTTGCTGTCACCACTGAGCTGTAACACTGAGCTCTAACACACTTTGCTGCAACAAGAGGCTGAGACAGAAATCCTTCAGGGGCCACATCAGGGAGCTCAGGGAGATGACAGGGCCCGAATACAGGCAACAGCAGGCGCCAGAGGAGAGAGGAGGAGAGGAGGCGGCTGCAGAGACAGTAAAGGCACCTGAGAGGTCAGGGCCACCCCCGATGTCTGGCCTCCGCAACAGAAGAAACTGCGGTTCTATTTCTGGGTGGAGGAGGCGCCCAAGCGTGGACAAGTTACTCAAGGAAGAACAGGTTTTGGAGGAGGAAGCACAGGTCCCTGAGAGCCAGGCCAGTGGGCATACCTGGGCATCTCTGCAGGCAGCTAGACAGAGGGATCTGGAGGCAGAACAGGGCCCCAGGCTGGAGTCAGGACCCCGGGATGCAGCATAGCACACGGACCAGGGATGAAGATCTCCCAGGAGCGTGTGCAGGAGACATAGCCCAGGAGACTCCTCGAGGAACACGAGCCAATAAAAGCACAGGTGGGAAAGAGTGACTGTGGGGGAGGCAGGAGGCCCAAGGGAAGGAGGAGACGAAACAGAGAGCAGCAGGAGAGGATGCACGACCAGCAGCCTTCTCGGAGCCCTGAGAGGTGGAGCGGACAACACTGAGAATAGCCTCCCAGGGAACGTCCAGAATGTGCCCCCTGGGGGCGGGGACGGGGAGGGCGGGGAGGGCGGGCCTGGTGCACAGAGCTGCTAGGTTTTAAAGAAAACATTACAATGACATACAGCACTTCCCACGTATAAGGGGCAAAATGTGACAGAGCACAGAAGGTGTTCTTTTGCAAAGTATCATCTTCTCTGGCTTGAAATTAAGTATGCAAACCCTTCATGTAAAGATGAGTCAGTGGTGGGGAGGGCAGAGCTCAGTGGTGGAGTGCGTGCTTAGCGTGCATGAAGTCTGGGTTCAATCCCCAGTACCTCCATTAGATAAATAAATAAAAATGAACCTAACTGCCTACCTCCCTGCTGAAAAATTTTTAAAGAAAATAAATAAAAAAGATGAGTTAGTGAAATATAATTGCGTGATACCGTCAAAGGCTGGACCATGCGGCTGAGGGACAGACCCAGGAGGGGAGAAGTTGGCACATTATTTGGGACCGAGGTCCATTCATGACAAGACGCCCTGCACTTATGTCAATATTTACAGTAACATAATTCACACACCTCTCCCGGTAATTCAGGGAGACGGTTTCCCAAAGGGAATGTATATTTATACCTCCAACAGCTGTAAGATCATGTCTGAAGACTTACGGGAAGCTGAGCTGAGCACTTCTGTCTTCAGCCACTTCTTTGTTAAACCCTGTCAGTACAAAAGGCTTTTCACGAGTATTACTAAGAAAGCACAGCGCTCGTGGTAAGGCTGGTTTGATGTAATTGCTTTATGAGCTGACTCCACCCTGAGAACAGTAATAACCAGCAGTGTATGAACATGACACCATTAGGAGATTTGAATATTAAGCCTATCACTGCCTGCTATGGCTGTTCCCTTACTCAAATCCTTTTCATTCACACAAACGCACACGCAGAAGTGAACGAGAGGCCCAGACACAGCCGGGAACCCTAACTCCAGGCGTTTCCCAGGGCGACAGGGAACCAGATCAGTCCAGGCTGGGGTAGGTATGGGGACAGGGCAAAGCTCGTCTGGAGCCGGGATGCCGACCTCTCGTCCACACCTCACATTTTAAGACCCCACCACCACCCCATCACATTCAATGGTTTTCTCTGAGAGAAAACTTTGAGAAGGTGCTAGACATTTTAGTTGGCTTTTAGAGATGAGGATGTGATCCGCTTCCAGCGGACCATCATGAGAGAGAGCCCCACCTGCTTTATTCACTCTGGATCCCCAGGATCCAGCATGTTCCCTGAACACAGAAGACGCTCAGTGAACATCTTGTGGAACATGGTAGTATTTAGCTTTGGGACAAGACCTAGTAATGGACACTGTGTCTTGCAACCTCCCGGGGAGAACTGGTCACAGAGCTCTTTGTGGGACGTTAACAGCACTGAATGATCTGGAAACCAGGAAAATCATCATTCAAGAAGACCAACCCGGCAGCCTGCACAGAGGTCAGCATTTACACTCACCACATCAAAGTGGATGTTTTATTCCCCCGTTTTCTACTCTGAGGTTTGCAGTTAAGGTTACACTGCTCCCTTGTTGTTGTGGAAATTAATTTGTGAATTACCATTAACTCATTCTCCATTTCGAAAATAAAAACAATGCAAAAATAAGTCAATGGTCAATAACCTTAAAAAATGGTGGCCTCTCCACTGATTACTCACTGAGCTCACACGCAACTTTTCTCCACAAATCTGACTGCATCTGAGGATCGGTGAGCCAGAACCACAGCCAAAAAAGCTTGCTTTCACCACTAAACAGACTTTAAAATCAAGAAAAACACCTAAGCAGTTTAGATACAACTTTCAGTTTGTAGGGTTTGCTGGTCCTTTCCCCTGAGCTGATTTAGAAACGTGGGGAGTTGAGCATCAGTAAAAACACAGACAAGCTTTACACTTTCAACAAGCAGGTCCCTGGTCCAAGCCTGGTTCAGAAGAACGGCACAGACTTTACGACAGATTTCTGAAAAAACTTGTTCAGGTTCTAATATAAATTAACAAATACATACACAATTTTCACACGCCCTGCTGTACAAGAAAGCACGCCTCTACCTGGTACAGTTTTACTCTCTGGGACACGGATGCTCATCCCCGCCTGACTCCTCCCGCATCCCGGACCGCAGCACACGCGGGGAGCCCACTGCGGCATCGGGCAGGAGATACTGCTGAAGGCGGGCTCAGGCCCCCAGTGGAGGAGAAAGGGGGACGGGAGGGCAGGGGTGGGGAGAATTACACTTCTGACAACACTCCAACTCTCCCCCTCCACGAGAGGGACTCGCAGGAGGCACCCATCCTAGAAAAGGCAGGGAATGGGTGGCCACTGTGTCCATGTTCCCCCTCCCGGAGCACTGCCCACCAGGAGAGGTGTCGGCTCGAGCAGGAAGGGGCGGCCCTGTCTTCAAGACGGGAGCCCAGCTGCGGTGCCTTCAGACCCCAGTGCTGTCTGCATAGGGGGCGACATCTGTGAGTGCACACTCGGGGTTACGTGCACCCGAGAACCGAGTGCGCCACGCACGCACCCTGACAGGGCGGCAGCCTGTGCAGCACACAGCGCCCGCACCGGGCCCTCCTCACCCTCGCCAGGACGGAGCTTGGGCCTGCTCCCCCGGGGGCGCCATCCGTCCCGGTCCCTCTTTACCTCGCCGCCCCTGCTGACCCTCCGGGCCACGATGAGCTGGATCATGCCCCGCTTGTTCCCCTCGGTGGACATGGACCTGCGGAGGGTCTCCATGGCGTCCTGGTTGGTCTTGCCCAGCAGGGACTCCCCGTTCACAGCGATCAGCTGATCATTGACCCGCAGCCTCCCATCCTGGGAAGGAGACGGGGAACAATCAGTGCTGTGAAAGCGTCTGTGATCAAAGAAGTTGCTTTCTCTTTAGTTAAAAAAATAAAAACAAAGGAAAAAGGGAGAAAAAAGGGCTTTAATATGAATGGATTATGGCCAATTGAACAGCAGCACAATACTGTGTAAGCGGCCGCTCTCTCTCCTTCAGTCATTCATCCATTTGTAAATCAAGTCATTATCATAATCTGTTGACCAAAACAGCCACTAGTTCCAAGGACACAAAGTGGTTACTCTCCTGCTTCCAGAGACACCCAGAGATTTTACTTACAGCCCAGGGCGTGCAGCACTCCAGGCAGCTAGACAGCTGGGGAGGGGCCCCCCCTCAGCAGCCAGGACATTCTCCCCAGGCTGGGAGACAGGCAGGGCGCCCCCCAGGAGGGCTTTCCTGGGGCAGCTCTGGGCCCAGACAGACAACCTCCACTTCCCCAGAATAGCCAAGGGCTGCAAATTCTGAGATACAAACACACACTACGGACTAGACAGATGAACGAGGCCCTGCTGTGCAGCATGGGTCATAATGGAAAAGCATACGAGAGAGTGTCCATGTGTGTGTGACTGATTGCCATGCTGCACACCAGAAACCGACACAACACTGCAAATCAATGACACTTCAATTTGGAAAAAAAAAAAAAGTTAAAAAAAAAAAAAAGATGAGCTGAAGCCATGAGCTCTACGCCCAAGTGAGAGAGCTCTGTGATTCCCCTGGTCGTTTGGTGGTGGAAAACACGTAAGTGTTTGGGGCGAACACATCGCCCCAAAACACGCCACTTTGGCACTGGGGTTATTATGAGCGGAAGGTAACTGAGACCCGGCAAACACAGGAGGAAGCCTCTCCTCCCCTTTCTGGCTAAACACGGGCCACACAGTCCCCCTGGTAGAGGCGTCCCCTCCGCTCTCCCAGAGCTGGGGGAGGAAAACCCTCACCAGCAGAGACAGAGACGACACCGAGACGCAGCCACATAAACACACCTCACATGGGAAACCTTTTCTGCCACCAGTTGCCCTCACGTACCTGCCATCCCACAGCGCACGCCCCGGAAGCCCAAACCCCCTTGCTTTGTCTAATCGCCGCTACACCCTGTATCATCCTTTGCTAAAATGGTCCAGCTGCTTCCGAGGCTAAGCGCTTCTTTAGGGGTTCCCTGCTGCTCTGTGGAGCCCCCATACTCATAAAATTGGAAATATTAACATCGATAAAATTTGTGAACTTTTCCTCCTGCGAATCTGTGTTTTGTCTGTTTAATTCACAGGCCACAGACACAGAGTCTAAGAGAGTAGATGCCAGGTTTCATCCCTCAGCTTACATGTTTCCAACACAGGGTTGTAATTAAACATCCTGGTGCATGAGCACTTGGTAAAGCCGACACCTGCTTACTTTGGATGCTGCTCCTCCGTTAATGATGGACTTCACAAAGATCCCCAGGTCTGCGTGGTTCTCTTTCGACCGGTTTCCTTTGACGCTGACGCCCAGACCGGCGGATCCCGAGTCATTGAGAGGAACTTCGAAGGTGAGAAACTCCCTGGTGCCGTCGGGTGTGAGAACAGGATCCTCGTCTTCCGCTTTCTGACAGGAGACAAAGCGGCACGTTATGCTCCAGTACTTTGTTCGGTTATTTTCTAAGGCCCGCAAGTGAGCGGTTCTTTGACCGTAACAGGCACAGCATTTCCTGCAGAGCTCCACCACGAGGCCCAGGGCCAGGCGCACCAGCACCATGCCCAGCCCGATCCCGGGAGCACTGCTGGGGCTTCGTGCAGCACTTGCTTCAAAACTGAAACAAACCCAAACCAGATTCTGAAAAATGTGTGTGGGGGGCTGCAGCAGGAGGAAAAAAGGTATGCAGGCTCCTCGAGCTCTGGTTTGTTTGTTTTCTTGTCTGTTTACATGTTCTAAACCACAAGAGAAAAACAGTGACAGCAGGAATAAAAATAAACAAACACAGCTCATTTGTCCCTCCTTCCCCACTAGGAACATTCAGTGTTAGCAATAGCTGAGTGTTCACTAATGGTGCCCTTTATTCATAAACAGTAACAAATCCTGATGAGACAAAGTCAGCAGAAAAAAAGGTATTCATTTTCAGAGAGCCCCCAGGGAGTTTTATCTTCCAACATCTGGGAGACAAAGCGGAGATAAACAGCATTAGAGGACATTTTTCCACAGGGCCGTGCCACGCTTAACACAGCGGTGGGTATCACCCCAGCAATGCTGCTGAATCAGTTGTGCACGCCAGCCTCCACACTGTAACCGTGGCCACCAAGTGTGACTGGAGACTGTTCCAGGACACTACACAAACTTTTCCCCATCGTCCCTAAAACAGCATGGAAGAAATGAACGCTTAAAGTATAACCTGATGAAATGCAGGAGATGATGGATAAAACCGCTGGACACCTGAAGAGGAAGCCGCCTGCCTTCTGTGACCCTCCTCAGGGACCCCCCAGACCTCGACACTGGCCATCTCCACACAGGTAAGACCAGAATCCCGTATCAAAGCCTGTGCTTCCAGCCACGGGACGCACAGGGGCACAAGCTCTTTGAACCACAAGTAAATCCCTCATCTCACTTTTCCCAACTTGGGAAAATTTCTCCAGCATCCACCCAGTCGTTCAAGCTGGATTTACCAAATTACAGGGGAAGAATGGTCAAACAGCCAGTGGTACCTGATTCGGCCAGACCCCAACGCTGTACTGAAAAGAGTGTCCATTTACACACACGTAAGGCTACTGCCGAGCAACGGAAATGTGGGCACACTTCAATTTTTTTCTTTGTATCCCAACTAATTTTTTAAAACTTTCTAATAATTGTCAGAATTACCTTAATAATGATAAAATAATTTTAGAAAGGATTCTGGGATCTAACACACAATCTCAAATATCTCAATTAGATGAAATAATTTTTGGAAGTACAGAGTTTATCAGTAAGAGATTTTTTTAAAGGTTATCCTAAGAGATGTCATATTTAAGTCTCCAAATCTGTAACACTGTGATCTATAAAGCTGCTAATTTACTAATTTTCAATGTTACCGTTCTCTGCGCCATTTCAAAGGATACCCTCGACGTTGTCAGGACAAGATATGTTTCCAAAAATTGCTAATATGTTAAAAACAGGAAAACTACATAATAAAGAAGGTTAAAAAGAACAACTTGAGAAGATCCTAGGTGACAGCGCTGTTAACTACACAAAGTGAATACATTTCAGCTTCAAAAATCAAAATGAGCCCACAGCAGAGAGCTGCACCTGACCCAGTGTTAGGAGGAGGCGCGATCTGCTTGCCAACAGGTGCTGGGAGCAGCACAGAAGAGGGCGCCAATGGAGGGCCTCTGAAAACAGCAAGCTGAGCTTCCAAAACAGGACGAAGACAGAAAGACTTCACATTAAAAGCACACAGACTCTAGGAGAACACCGACAAACCCCCCCCCATTTTTTTTTTAAATCTGTTTTTACCTGTTCTATTTTCTATTACTCTCTTAATCTTTACTTCTTAATTCATTTCTATTTCTCTTGGGTTTTGATGTCCTGCTATTGATTAGACACAGGTTTCAAATACATCTATTCATCTCACCCCCCCCTTTTTTGTAAAGGTTTTAAAAGGATGTCTCAACCCAATTAATACTCTGCTTCAACTCACTCTTCTATTATTCATTATACACTATTTTCAAACCCTCTTTCTCCCTTCTTTTAAAATTCTTTCTCTCTCTCTCATTTTTTTTTCTTTTTTTCCTAAGTTCTATTACTAAATAGGCATCAGATAGATAAAATCTTAAGGACCAAAATAAACAACTGATACTCCATAAACCACAGTGCCAAAGAGGTATTAGCAAGATGAAGAAGCAGAAAAACCTTTCCCAATTAAAAGAACAAGAGAAATCCCCTGAAAGAAAGATCAATGAAATAGACATCGATAGCCTACTAGATCAAGATTTCAAAAAAGGAGTGATCGAATTGCTGAAGGAATTAAAAGAGATACTGTTTAGAGATATAAAATATGTCAAAAATGAAATTGAAGCTATAAAGAAGAGCCAAGTAGAATGGGTAAACTCATTGACAGAGATGAGGAATGATCTAATAGCTGTGCAAAGCCGACTAGATAATGCAGAAGAACGAATTAGTGATCTAGAAGACAGGGCAATAGAAAGCACCCATTCAGAAGAACTACAAGAGAAGCAAATAAAAAATAATGAAAATAGCATAAGGGACCTATGGGATAACATAAAGCGTCCCAATCTTCGCATAATAGGGGTCCCAGAAGGAGAAGAAAGATCAAAGGGGATTGAAAAGGTTTTTGAAGAAATCATGACTGAAAACTTCCCAAACTTAAAGAAGGAATCAGATATCCAAGTACAGGAAGCTCAGAGGGTCCCAAACAGGAAGAACCCAAATAGACCCACACCAAGACATATCATAATCAAGATGGCCAGAGTCAAGGATAAAGAAATGATTCTAAAGGCAGCAAGAGAAAAGCAAAGAGTAAGTTACAAGGGAACCCCCATAAGGCTCTCAGCTGATTTCTCTACACAAACACTACAGGCCAGAAGGGAGTGGCAAGATATATTCAAAGCCCTGAATGAAAAAAAGATGCAGCCTAGGATCCTTTATCCAGCAAGGCTATTCTTGAGGATAGAAGGAGAAATAAAGAGTTTCACAGACAAAAAAAAGCTGCAGGAATTTAGCAACACTAAACCCATGCTAAAAGAAATATTGAAAGGGCTATTCTAAATAGAAAAGCAGCAGGATGCTACAGAAATGAGAAACACACAACTGGAAAGGTGATAACTCATGAATTACAAATAAAGTAAACATGAAATTATAAAAGAAGACATACAAATCACTGAGAGTGGGAGAGGGAGGCAGGGAAATATAGAATTTTTTTTTCTTTCTTTTTAAAATTTTTTTAACAGTAGGATGGGTTTGAGATCATGTTACTATCAGTTTAATAAAAACAGTTATAGTAATGGGTTGACAGATTTACAAAAAAGGGTAACCACAAGCCAAAAATTTACAAAGGAGTCACAAAAATTAAATAAAATCCATGATAATACAAAGGAAAATTAACAAACCACAAAAGGAAGAAGAAAGGAACAAAGAGGATATACCAGAGAAGAAAGGAACAAAGAGGATATACCAATTCAACTGCAAAGATAAGTTCAAAATGTCAATAAACACACATCTATCATTAATTACTGTAAATGTTAATGGACTAAATGCTCCAGTCAAAAGACACAGAGTGGCAGACTGGATAATAAAGCAAGAACCTTCAATATGCTGCATACAAGAGACCCACTTTAGGGAGAAGGACACATATAGATTGAGAGTGAAAGGATGGAAAAGGATATTCCATGCAAATGGAAAAGCCAAAAAAGCAGGTGTTGCAGTACTGATTTCAGACAAAATAGACTTTAAAACAAAGTCCATAAAGAAAGATAAAGAAGGACATTTTATAATGATTATAGGAGTGATACAAGATGAGGATATTACACTCGTTAATATATATGCACCCAATATAGGAGCACCTAAGTACATACAAGAATTACTAACAGAGATAAAGGGGGATATTGATGGGAATACAATCATAGTTGGAGATTTTAACACTGCATTAACATCACTAGACAGATCTTCCAGACAGAAAATAAACAAGGCAATAGAGAAATTAAATACTACAATAGAAAAACTAGATTTGGTGGATATTTTCAGAGCATTACACCCCCCAAAAATAGGATATACATTCTTTTCAAGTGCACATGGAACATTTTCCAGGATCAATCATGTACTTGGGCACAAAAGAAACCTCAACAATTTTAAGAAGATAGAAATTATCTCAAGCATCTTTACTGACCACAATGCCATGAAACTGGAAATCAACAACAGAGAAACAAAGGAGAAAAAAAAGAAAGCATGGAGATTAAACAATATGTTATTGAAAAAACAATGGGTCAATGAGGAAATCAAAGCTGAAATTAAAAAAAAAAAATACCTTGAGACAAATGATAATGAAAGCACAACCACTCAAAACCTATGGGACCCAGCAAAGGCAGTGCTAAGAGGGAAGTTTATAGCGATACAGGCCTTCCTCAAAAAAGAAGAACAATCTCAAATAAACAATTTAACCCACCACCTGAATGAATTAGAAAAAGAACAAAAAGCCCCAAAAAGCAGCAGAAGGAAGGAAATAATAAAGATCAGAGAGGAATTAAATACAATAGAGATTAACAAGACCATAGAAAAAATCAACCAAACCAAAAGCTGGTTTTTTGAAAAAGTAAATAAAATCGACAAACCTCTGGCCAAACTCACAAAGAAGAAAAAAGAGAGAGCACAAATTAGCAAAATAAGAAAGGAAAATGGAGAAATTACAACAAACAAAATAGAAATACAAAATATCATACGAGAATATTATGAAAAACTATATGGAACCAAACTGGATAACCTAGAGGAGATGGACAAGTTTCTGGAAACATACTGTCCACCAAAACTGAATCAAGAAGAATCTGAACACTTGAACAATCCGATCCCTAGAAAGGAAATAGAAATAGCAATTAAAAACCTCCCTACAAATAAAAGTCCAGGACCGGATGGCTTCACCGGGGAATTCTACCAAACATACAAAGAAGAACTCATACCAGTCCTTCTCAAACTCTTCCAGACGATTGAAAAGGAGGGAATACTCCCAAACTCATTCTATGAAGCCACCATCACCCTGATACCAAAACCAGGCAAAGACACTACAAAAAAAGAGAATTATAGGCCAATATCACTGATGAACATAGACGCCAAAATCCTCACCAAAATTTTAGCAAACAGAATCCAACAACACATAAAAAAGATACATCATGACCAAGTGGGGTTCATCCCAGGGACACAAGGCTGGTTCAACATACGCAAATCAATCAGTGTAATACATCACATCAACAAGAGAAAGGACAAAAACCACATGATCATCTCAATCGATGCAGAAAAAGCATTTGATAAAATTCAACAACCATTTATGATAAAAACTCTCGCCAAAGTGGATATACAGGGAACATATCTCAACATAATAAAAGCTATATATGACAAACCTACAGCCAGCATAGTACTCAACAGTGAAAAACTCAAAAGCTTCCCACTAAAATCTGGGACAAGACAAGGATGCCCACCCACTATCACCACTCCTATTCAACATAGTCCTGGAAGTCCTAGCCATAGCAGTCAGGCAAGAGAAAGAAATAAAAGGGATCCAAATTGGAAAAGAAGAGGTAAAAGTGTCATTATATGCTGATGACATGTTACTATATATAGAAAACCCTAAAAGGTCCACACAAAAGCTACTAGAGCTGATTGAAGAATTCAGCAAGGTAGCAGGTTACAAAATTAACGTTCAAAAATCAGTTGCATTTCTTTACACTAACGATAAATCAACAGAAGAAGAAAGTAAAGAAACAATCCCCTTTAAAATAGCACCCAAAGTAATAAAATATCTGGGAATAAATCTAACCAAGGAGGTAAAAGAATTATACACAGAAAACTATAAACCATTGATGAAGGAAATTAAAGTAGACTTTAAAAAATGGAAAGATATTCCATGCTCTTGGATTGGAAGAATCAATATTGTTAAAATGGTCACACTGCCCAAGGCAATCTACAGATTTAATGCAATCCCTATCCAATTACCCAGGACATATTTCACAGAACTAGAAAAAATCATAATAAAATTCATATGGAACCATCAAAGACCTAGAATTGCCAAAGCATTACTGAAGAGAAAGAAAGAGGCTGGAGGAATAACTCTCCCAGACTTCAGACAATACTACAGAGCTACAGTCATCAAGACAGCATGGTATTGGTACCAAAACAGACATATAGACCAATGGAACAGAATAGAGAGCCCAGAAATGAACCCACAAACTTTTGGTCAACTCATCTTTGACAAAGGAGGCAAGAATATACATTGGAATAAAGAGTCTCTTCAGCAAATGGTGTTGGGAAAACTGGACAGCAGCATGTAAAACAATGAAGCTAGAACACTCCCTTACACCATATACAAAAATCAACTCAAAATAGCTTAAAGACTTAAACATAAGACAAGATACAATAAACCTCCTAGAGGAAAACATAGGCAAAACATTATCTGACATACATTTAAAAAATTTTCTCCTAGAAGAAATAAAAGCAAGAATAAACAAATGGGACCTAATGAAACTTACAAGCTTCTGCACAGCAAAGGAAACCAGAAATAAAACAAGAAGAAAACCTACGGAATGGGAGAAAATTTTTGCAAGTGAAACCGACAAAGGCTTGATCTCCAGAATATATAAGCAGCTCATACGACTCAATAAGAAAAAAATAAACAACCCAATCCAAAAATGGGCAGAAGACCTAAACAAGCAATTCTCCAAGGAAGACATACAAATGATCAAAAAGCACATGAAAAAACGCTCAATATCACTAATTATCAGAGAAATGCAAATCAAAACTACAATGAGGTATCACCTCACACCAGTCAGAATGGCCGTCATTCAAAAATCCACAAATGACAAATGGGGCAGAGGCTGTGGAGAAAGGGGAACCCTCCTACACTGCTGGTGGGAATGCAGTTTGGTGCAGCCACTATGGAAAACAGTGCAGAGATTCCTCAAAAGACTAGGAATAGACTTACCATATGACCCAGGAATCCCACTCCTGGGCTTGTATCCAGAAGGAAATCTACTTCAGGATGACACCTGCACCCCAATGTTCATAGCAGCACTATTTACAATAGCCAAAACATGGAAACAGCCTAAATGTCCATCAACAGGTGACTGGATAAAGAAGAGGTGGTATATTTATACAATGGAATACTACTCAGCCATAAAAACCGACAACATAATGCCATTTGCAGCAACATGGATGCTGCTGGAGAATGTCATTCTAAGTGAAGTAAGCCAGAAAGAGAAAGAAAAATACCATATGAGATCGCTCATATGTGGAATCTAAAAAACAAAAACAAAAACAAACAAACAAAAACAAAGCGTAAATAAAGGACAGAAATAGACTCACAGACAGAGAATACAGACTTGTGGTTACCAGGGGGGTGGAGGGTGGGAAGGGATAGACTGGGATTTCAAAATTGTAGAATAGACTACACTGTATAGCACAGGGAAATATACACAAAATGTTATGATAACTCACAGAGAAAAAAATGTGACAATGAGTGTGTATATGTCCATGAATAACTGAAAAATTGTGCTGAACACTGGAATTTGACACAACATTGTAAAATGATTATAAATCAATAAAAAATGTTAAAAAAATCAAAATGAAGCCTTTATGTGCTCATTATAAAAGCCTTCTAATATTTAAAATACTCCCGGAGAATAACTGTAGCGCAAATAAAATCAATGTTATTGGTGAGGAAAAAAAAAATCAAATACTCACCAAAATACTAACATCATATTTTCTATGCAAAAGTATCTTAATATACTTGTTTTTCTCTATAAAGTTTAATTTTTATCCATACGATTCAAAACAATTCAAGAGGAGTAACTGAAGACTTTGTGTGAATGAACATCGCTAACTCAACATAAAATTGTTTATAAAACCGTACAGGTGAATTTTCACATCTGAAATATACCACAGCATCGAAACCCACTACAAGCCCTTCTGTTTTTAATTCAGAAGCAACTGAAAGATGAAGTTCACTTTGTGAATCAGAAGCATATTCCTGGGAAAGTTGCATTTGAAAAGACACAAACCAGAGACAGTTCCTGGCTGGGCACTTTAGGTCAGATCATTCAGGGTGACTATTTGCCTCCCATCTGGAAGGTTCCTAATTGTCACTTACTGATTTATCTCTCCAGTTTGGTTTTTTAATGTTTACCGATTTTGACATTTCCACAATGTTCTACTAAGGCTTCAAATTCTCATTTTCCTTCTACTTGAATATCAAGATAAGGGGCTGACTGAATCCATGAAAAGAAATTTTAATCAAGTTCAAGTCCCCACCTCCTGACACGCCCTGCTCTGAACCTGTCTTAAAGGAGGCTGGGTTCTCCACGGGAACATTTCATTTATTAGGAAAGCTGCAGGTGGGAATAATATTCGTTCTCAGCTGTTTTATCAAGTCTTAAGTCATTATTATTGCTAAAAACATTTAAGTGAGAGATGGTACTTTTTCTCTGGTATTTCATTATTAATCCATTTGGCTCTTGACATGACTGAAATTAATGCCAGCTTTTAGGGCCTAATTCACCGGCAGCAAAATGTTTTTTAAAAATCTGCTCTTCAAAAACCATTTTAAATCCTACATCATACAGAACCTTCCCAAAGTCTTACTCGTATGGGCATCTCTCTGTTCTGATTCAAAAGAAGCTAATTTTCTGTCACCTTTGACTGCTATTCCATGCAGATTCTGGACCATATCAACTGTTTGAGTCAAGTTCTTTCTAAAGAAACACAGTAAATATTTTTTTTTCCTTTCCTTTGCTCCTCAAGCCTTCTGTACACGATGTCACTCAAGCACACATCACGTCCCTCACGCACAGACATGTGTGCACCCCAAGTGATCTGCCATCAAAACAGCCTGTGATGTCTTCCTGTGGCCACTGCGTCACTGGCATCTTTGCCTTCTAGTGCCCAAAAAACCAGGGCATTTGTGCAAGTGTGTTAGAAGCAGGGGAGGTACCACCTGGCAGGACGAAAGCTATTTACTTTCCCACCATCCTCAGAACAGCAGCAAAGACGCTTGCACACTTGCACCTGCACCTGGACCGAGACAGAAGCACTAAAGCCCAGTGGTCCTTCCTCCCCAGACAATGGTCCCGGCCCTGAGGGGGACATAGCTGGCCCACAGGCCACTCTCAGCCTGCAGTTCATCTGCAAAATGGGGAACAAGAAAGTCAGAGGTGATTATACTACACGGCCGAAAAGTAACCACGAGGAGAGGAATCCCTGGGCCGCAACATATGGACATTTTGATAAGAGTGTACGAAATATTAAGACACAAGAGAAATATGTATACATATCACACGAGATCACAGAATGACAGGTATGGGTCCAGGAGATGATTGTGGCAGGCAGAGAAATAAAGGATTCAACACATATGTGTCACTTGTGAAATCATCAAAATACACACAAGCACATATATATGCATACACATCCACACACATATACACACACTATATGCATACACATCCACACATATACACACACATACACACATACACACCTGTCTCCCAATCCTGCTGGTGTTTTGGTTTCGGCCTCGGTTCCCAGCACAAGCTCCTAAAACCCTCGGGATTCCCTGAGTGACAGAAGCGTCCGGCAAGAACTCCTAAATCCCCTGGATCTCCTGAGCGACGAGAGTGTCCTCTGTTCTAATGGGGTGAGTCTCGGTGGACTCCAGACAGCTGCCAAGTCATGATTAGAAGCTTGGACTTTTCAGCACCCCCCACTGCCCCAGATCAGGGAGAAGGGCAGGAAATGCTGTAATTCACCCTGCCTGCACGATGCAGCCCCCACCATACCCCCAAAAGTCCCAGGGTGATGGACACGCCCACAAAGAGACCGCAGCGCCTGCGTGCAGTGACCCCCAGCCTTCGCTATTTTCTGCATCCTCTAAAACACCCTGTGTGAGAAGTTGGCCACAGTAAGTCAACTGTTTTCACGCAGCGTGTGATTCACTCTAGCAAGTTATCAAACCCGAGGAGAGGGTCATGGGAACCTCTGACTTGTAGCCAAGTCAGGCAGAGGTTGTGGGTAGCCCGGAGCTGGCTCCTGAGGCAAGGGTTTTGGGGGATGGAGCCCTTAGCCCGTGGGCTCCACGCTAGCTCCGGGCAGCGAGTGTCAGAACCGCCTGGTACGGAAAGCTCACACCTGGGATCTGTCATCTACTGCTTTCTCTCGTGTTCTGTCCTCCATGGAGTTAACACCTTACCTGCACGAGTAAGTTTACTGCACCTCAGAACGTCACAACACACAGGCAGACACTCCCACAACAGATGGGGAAGAGGTGTGCCCGAGTCTTCATCAGAGACAGACAGTGGACCAAATATATGCAACAGGCTCTATCTCATTGCAACAGGAGCTACTGAATTGCTAAAATACAATTATTTTAAGTAAAGATATTGAGCAATGCAGAAGGGGCAGTGACACCGGCACTCTCCTGCAGTGCTGGTGAAGACATGAAAAGGCGCAATCCTGAGGAAAGCCAACTTGATAATGCTGATCAAACACCTTCATACCCTGCTTACTGCTTAACCAAGACATGTTCTTTCTAGCTATAAATCCTAGAAACCTAACTGGTCATCAGCAAAAATTAAACTGTGAAGATGTTCAAAGTTTTAATTACTTCAGCAAAAATCTGAAAACAGTGTTCACATGTGACATTAAGGGAGAAGATTCAGATACACAATGGAATACCATCAGCTGTTAAAGTGCCTTTAACAACACTGAGTGAGACAGAAAAATATTTACGACTAAGAAGCTGGGTTTTGTCCCCTGGGCTCTCGTAACTCCCAGCACATCCTCCAGCGTGAGCCCCGACACCCTGTCTTTACAAGCTGCTTCATGTCTGCTCGTTTAGGGGCCGCCGCAGGGGTGGGGGGCACACCAGCCTCCCCCGAGCCTGACGCACAGCCCCTGCGCGCTGCCTGACGCTGACCTCGCCACGACACAGATCAGCTAGAAGGTAAAGAAGAAAATCGTGGGAGAATATCCATCAAAACAGCAACGATGACATCACATAATTAGGTGATTTTCATTTTCTTCCGAATGTTCTACTGTCAACAGGCATTATTTTCTGTGATGCACAAAGCCCGCTGTGCAAGATGGAGACAAGCTTCAGCCTCCATCCCGTGACCGCCCAGCCTCCCCGTCTCCGTTTACTAAGGAGGCTCTCCTTCCCCCCTGCGTGTTCTGGGCTCCTCTGTCCCAGCTGACGGGCTGGGTGTGTGTGGCTTACTTCTGGGCTCTCCTGCTCTGTTCTGTGTGTCTGTTTTTATGCCGACATTGTACTTCTGACTACGGTGGCTTTGTGACATAGACTACAACATAGGAATCGTGACACCACCAAGCTCTGCTCTTTCTTAAGGCTATTTTGGCTATTAGAGTCTTTTGTGGTTCCAGTACATTTTAGGTGTTTGGTTTTTTGTTTTATTCTGTGGAAAACGCCATTGGCATTTTGACAGGAACTGCACTGAATCTGGGGATAGCTTTGGGTAACATGGATATTTTAACAATCTTAATTCTTCCCATCTGTGAGCATGGACTATATTTCCACTTATTTGTGCCTTTTTCAACTTCTCTCATCAGTGTCTCACAGTGTTCAGTGTACAGGGCGTTCATCTCCTTGGCTGAATTCATTCCTAAGCACGTTGACCCTCCGGTACACGGGACCGATCTCCTCATTCACAGCGGCATCAGTACGGCGGGTAGAGCCTTCACACCCACCACCACCACCGTCAAATGGGCCGACCGACGACCACGCTGACTGATAGCTCACGGCCTTTCCCAGTCACAGCCACGCCCTTTCTGACACTGGCCTATCAAGATGCCTCCTGACCTTCAGGGAGTTTCCCCCAGACTCCTCAGCGCATCCCTGCAGCTCCTATAGTGAGATCCCATGATCCTTCGTGGAATGCATGTTGAATTCCTGACACGTAAGCATGTTTTACGTCATACCCACGTGGTCTGCTTTCATCTCCAATCGCCCTCCATGCACCCAGGGGCTCTGAATCCGTATAGGATGCAGTTACACTCCTACGCGGATCTCACCGGGGCGTCTCCTAGGCAGGCCTGCACAGGCCTTTGAAGTCCAAACAAGAAACGGGCACTTCGGTCAGTCCAGGCCTGAGAGCCTGCAGGTGAATTCATGGCTCCACTGTGGTGGTTAATTCTGTCCACTGGGAAGGTATTTTTCTAGATGAGATTAACTTTTAAATATGGGAACTCTGAATAGAACAGACTGCTCTCCATAACTGAGGGGGCCTCATCCAGTCAGTTAAAGAACAGAACAGGAAAGGAAGACAGGCCTCCCCCACAAGGCGGGGTTCTCCAGCAGACGCCTTTGGGCCTCATCTGTGCGATGGGCCCTCCTGGCTGCAGCCCGCTGGCCCACCCTGCAGATGGGAACTTGCCCGTCTTCATAAGCACACAAGCCAGGTCCTCACAATAAACCCCTGTCTGTAGATATACACACACCTCCTACTGGTCCTGTGTCTCCAGAGAACCCAGATAATACACCCACATACTGTCTTGTCCAACCTGGACAGCCACACAGATAAGCTACCAAGTGAGTTCACTTGTGAAAAGCAAAGGACTTGGAGGAAGAGACCTTGGGCCTCTGCTAAATATTTCAGCTTTTGGTCCAATTTTGAGTGGATGACCTAAAACTCAGGTTTCTGGTCACCCAGTCTCATTCACTAAAGTGACACTGAGAAGACTTTCAGGAAACCTATGGATCAGATACTTAGAAGGTCTACCAGCCATTGGAACAGGCCTCCGCATCTACCTAAGTGACCTTTTAACAGTCCCTCAGACTTCACCCATTAGGGATCATTATGATGATCAAGAGCTCAGGCCCTTCCGTTCCAAGGTGCCTGCAGTCACCAGAACCTTTACATGGTATCAGAGGATTTCGTGACTTGAATGAATTTAATGACTTGCCAACAAAAGGTACCGAGGGAGGCAGAGACCCTGCCAAGTCAACTTTTAAATTATAATTTGAACATGAAGCCTCTGACAGCCCGAAATGGTGCCGCATAGACAGGCACAGAGGCAAGAAGGCAAAAGGAAGAACAAGAAACTGGAAAGAAAAAGTAGAAAAATATTAAAACTTCCTGACTTCCTTCCTTAGCTTGGAAAACCCTCATCAGAAAAAAAAATCCCCCTTGAAACTGGAAGCCAGACACACTTGTGTGGACACTGTCCCTTCCGCTCAGGTAACGGACTCACCACTGGTGCCAGCAAGCCGGCAGGGACCCGCGCCCTTGGGGGCGAGCAGTGCGGGAGGAGGACCCTAGCCCTCCGGTGGAGTCCCAAGCTGCTGACCCTCCGTCTCCTCACCGGGACCGACGCCTCTCCTTACTCATCATTTTCCATCTCAGGCCGTCTCAGGCATGGATACAATTTATGTGTGAAGTTCTTCACTTTTCCAGAACATTCTATGACGTTAAGATGCCAGACAACAAAGGAGTTCTTCACCCAAGGATCCCATTGGAAAATACCTCCCATGTTCACCTTCGATATGCAGCCGCTCCACAGTGAGGTTACCGTGTATGCGGAAGGTTAGTTAGTGAGCAAACAACTCTACAACCTTTCCTCTTATGACACTCGGGCTTAGTCACGTCTGTGGACAAGTGCTCACCATCCAGAGTTAACCAAGAAGTTGTCACAGGTTTTTCTCAATACCTTCTGGTAACTTCTAAGGTTTAATTTCATAATCAACTGGGGTTTATTTGGGTGTCTGGTGAGAAAAAGGAATCTGACCTTCTAAAGTGAATGGCCGACTGTTCTAGACATTGAGCAAACTGATCTTTACCACAACTGGGAAATGCCGTCCTGAACACACGCGCACGCACACGTGCACACACCAGGACTGCTTCCACCACTGCCGACGTGCTGAAATGACCTATTTGTCTATTCCTGTGACAGCATCATGCTATTTTAAGTATTTTGGCTCCACAGTACATTTTGCCATCATTACTGTCCTTCAAAATAGAATAAGTCATTCTTGTGCCCCATTTGACTTTTTAGAATCACTTTGTCTAATTTCCCCTACCACACACACACACACACACACACACAGCATAGTGACTTTGATTAACTATTACAGACTTATTGATTTGATGCATGAAAAACTGAAAGCTATGAATTGCCCACAACCTAACCTTACAAACGTATAATAGTCTCAAGGCAGTTTACTGATTTTCCTCTGAGGTCTGATTATTCATCCATTTTTGTTAATTACGCAATATTTGAAAATAACATTTTGTTTGTTTATTAGGTTCAAAGTTGTCTGTGTGTGACTGTATAACAAAAAACCAAATTATGTTATTAATAGTGTTAATTATGTTACTGAAATTCTTCATATCCTTTGTCTACCTAATATGACAAATTTTGGAAAAATACATATTAGCATCACCCACTGTGGATGTGGTTTGTTGAATTTTCATTCTGCTCATAAGAGTGTGGGACCTGTATGTTTCTGTGCTTAATGAAGGCTTAAATGCCTAAAAAGACCCTGTTAGAATTTCTGCTGGGCGGCATCAGGTATCTACGTGAAGCTCCCTCCCTTTTCACCCCAGGCAGTGCGTCCACACAAGAGGTGAGTTCAGAGATGCAAGCCTCACGTCACCACGTCAGTGCCGCCTGCTGGAACTCAGCCTGCTCCTTTATCCTCAGCCTGTATTTAGGATCTGTCTTCCAAACAGGACACAACTCTTTCTGCATTTTAATCTAAGCTCTGAGAACTTACTTCTGTTAATAAGACTTAGCCCCTTGCTAGATGTAAGTTACTATGACAGTGAATATGTTTAGGCAAATTGCTGCTGCGTTTTGTCTTTCCTGTCTGTGATACATTTTTATTGTGCTTTTAGGCCTTCCCTAGTTCTTCTATGCTTGAATTGAGTTTTCTTCTTTACTTTCATTTTTATGGCTACTGATAACGTAGCACTTCACAATTCACGATGTCCTTTGTCTGTTTAATGTCAAATCACTAAGCGCATCCCCTTTGGTCCCTCTTGTTATGCAGGTGATTGGGGAAAGCTGTTAATGTCTCTTCCTTACCCCTGTCTGTTCAGAAACGAGCACAACGTATTCTCTGGGGCAGCAGCAGTAAGTCGTCCTAAGGTAAGATCACTTGGGAATTTAATAAATCTATGTAGTATCTACCGAGAGCCAGGAAAAGAGACGACGAGTAACGTCACAATTAATTAGTAAGAAGTTAGTTCCACGTGTCTTGCCAACATCTCTGCATTCTGCGAAAGACAAAGCTCTTACCGTGTCTTTTGGGATCTGCATCTGCCTTGGCTCTGCATTCTAGAAGAATTGAAGAAAGACATAAATACAGACTGACCAAAGCCATCTTCAACACACAGGGACACAAAGCTTTACTCTAAAGAGAAAATTGTTGGTTCTTCAAACCCACAAAATATACCGAAGGCGACTGTATTACCCTGTCTTCCACACCTTCACTGATGTGGTTATATTATCTCGTGTGTGTGTTTAAAAAATTTTTTTCTAGACGTAAATTTTTACTTGCTCATTCACAGTACATCCTGAATTTATTATCTAGAGGAAAACAAATCTCACCGAACTGCTTTTCTATTCCTGGCACTGTTTCTAATTTTGTTGTCTAATTTTCCCAACTAAATCTAAATTATAAGGCATATTATAATTTGATAGCTAGACCGGATAATAACGGTCTGAACCACAGTCTGAACCACAAGCATCACACTGTACAATATCACACAGGTTATAAATGGGGTTTTTTTTCACGTATTATCGAGTTGCTTTCGTTACATAGATAGTTCTAAGACTGACTTACAAGAAAAAGATACTTACTGATAAAAGTATTTTGTTTTAGACACAGAATTTAAACACAGACACCCGAAACAGAGGGAAAGAGTTCTGTTAACTGGATTTAAAGATCATTTTAAATGCCCCCCTTTAAGTTTTCAGAATTTTATTCTTTTAAATCTTGACTAGCAGCTGCAACGTGAATAATAAAGTGACGGCCTACTGGCTGACTCCTTAATGAAAAGCTCACAAGCAATAAATTAAAGAACCAAGAGGGAAAAAAAGGAGGCAGCAGAAGGGAAAGACAGAAGCCTGGAAGATCAAAATTGGACCAGAAGAACCTGAATAACCCTAAGCAGGCTTGATGCTGGCACAGAGCTGCTGGGGAAGGGCTGCAGCGTCCTGGTGCTGGCAGCCCAGCGACGCCAGCCAGCACCCAGCCCCGGACCGCGGGAGGGGCTGAGCCTCGTCAAATCACAGCGAAGGCTGCGTGTTTTTTTTTTAAGTGCTCATTTACAATTTAATAGAGACAATTCCAGATTTAGGATCAGGTGGCATTTTAAGCACAAAATTGGATAACAGTGGGGGGAAAATGGAAAACGGAATTTAAATGAAGAAATAATGCATTAAACATTTTTAAATAGAAAGAAATAAAGAAGTTTTTGTATTTCTTCAAAATCTACTTAAAACACTAGTGTTCACTTTTCAGCCCTATACTGAAATTTCCATGAAATCACAGTAAATTGTAAATGTGCGTGTAACCAAGGGAGGGGTAGTCCTATGACTAAAATTTCTGTTTTATAATAAAAGGCAATTTTTATTAATCATGACACATCCACACTTGAAGTATTAGCCTAAGAGAACTGGGCTGTTGGACAAATTTGGGAACTGTGTCCCAAAAACCTACCCATTCCAGTATATACGGATCAACTGTCGTTTAGATAAAACTAAAAGCTATCTGAAAGACACGTCAAATGTCCAAAAATGACCCAAGTAGAGATCAGTTTTGAACTAATTAAAATACAACTTGTACTTGAAGGAAAACCATTTTCTTACATCAGAACAAAAGATAAAGGCGATTCCTCCAATTGTATTATTTTTACGTATAAATGAAGCTGACAGCTTTTTGCAGAAGAGCGTGCAAGAGAACTATGTCAATTTTATACACATATTTCACTCGCACCAATACTATTAAATCCCCCATCGAACAGATATATTGACAGATGTATAGAAGGTGAAACAGTCTGCAAACAAATGCTTTTTCATTTTCATCTCATTTATGTCGTTCCAAATAATGTCTGTATTAGTAATCAGTGGCCCTGGGGCTTACTGAATCTCGGGCCTTTTAATTTCCAATGATGTTATTTAATTAAGGCCCTCCTTTTCATACAACGGTAAGCAAGCATCTTTATTTGGCTGCACGTACTATGGAAACTTGAAACGGGAAAATGTGTCGTATGTAATGAACATGGCAGTCTTTCAACATCAGCCTTTGAAGTGACACTTGTGAAATAACCGACGTCTCTGTATTCAATCAGCCCAACTGAAAGCACTCGGTAGTAACACCTGCTGTCCCAGAAGACACCCCTGCGATCGGGTTTTCAAACCCTCCCGCACTCAGTGTTGTGGACATCTATTTCCAAAACAGAGAGAAAATGAGAAAAGCATGCTTGTCTTATGTTAAGGCGGGAAGATACAGGAAATATAGAAACTGCCTGGAAAACATCTCAGTAAACACTGGCCTTCGGGTCGTGAGCCCAGATGCCTGGCTCCTGTGCATCAGAAACCTCTCAGGTGCTCTAAATGTACTCACCAGTTCCCTCGGATGGAAGGCGTCTTCTTGGCGGAAGACCAGGAGGCTCACAGTCCCTTCCATCTTGGTGCTTCTCAACAGGGAAACCACTTCCTCCTGGGACTTGCCTGCTAGATCGACTCCATTTACCTAAAACACAGAAAAAGTTGTCAGCTGCAGTGCCACGCGTACCGGTGACCGAAGACAAGACACCTTCGGGCACGGATCGCGTCTGCTACAGGTCAGAACTCACTTTGTGATAAATTCGGCCCTGATCTGGTCACCACTAGGCTGTGGGAGCCGCTGAACAAATGCAGGCCAGGTGCGTAGACACCCAGGGGCGGCAGCAAGTCCTCGTGCCCGTCTGCGAGCCCAACAGCCACCAGCGCTCACCAGTGACCTGTGATACTGACGCATCTCAAACCCAAGTTCATGCAAAACCTACTGGCCATGAGCTCAGATACACTGATGGCCTTGTGAATGCAAGGTTTTCCCACATAAAATTTAAAAAGTGGCCCCTTTGATGGGGAGTGGGAAAAACACACTAAAAATATTTTGGTAAAAATCTTTTAGCTCTCATTGCAATTTTAAAAGTTGTAATTTTTCATTCCTAAAGAGCAAACACTGAAGAAGAATCACTACAAAATACTATTTCTGGAGGGCTAGCAGTATTCCAGCTCAATATTTTTCAATTTTAAGAGGATTTTTTAAGGAGTTAAGAGTTTTAAGAGAATTCTGTCAGGACATGAGAGATCTGAAACAACCGATTCCGGGGGAATCTCGTCACTTTTGTAGAAAGTATAACAACAGGATCAGCAAACATGACGTACGTAAGAGAAATGAGAGTGGAAATTCATTTCAAAAAAGAATTCTCTGTCACTCCCTTTACACAAAAATAACATTTGTCTAAGGCAATTAAGTATATTATTTACATCGTAATAGCAAAATTTTCCTGCAGTTAAAATGTTCTGAAAACTTTCCCCTCCTAAAAACCGCTTATACAGCCCCTTCATGTACTACTATGAGGGACTGCAGGGAAAAGGTTTGTAGTAACAGGCTCAAAAGAGAGCCAAACTTTTCTAGATAATAATAAAAAAAAAAAAACTAGTCACTTGATACTTTTTATAATGTAGGCTTCCGCACAGCCAGAGACTCAGGAAAGCTTTCTGCCCACAGAACATGGCACAGATACAGCCACAGGTGACACTGGAAAGGGAGGATTAAAACACACCCGAGAGCGATAGAAAATAAAGCCTAGCTGTGAAGAGGGACAGGCCACCGGCCTTCCCTTCCTCAAAGAGCAGAGCAGAAGTTGCCAACGTGTTGCAAGGAACGTGATTCTGTGATGAAAGAGAAAGGAAAGATACAGTGACTCCCCTCGGAGGGATGGGGCGACGTGGGGGGGGCGCGATACAGGGAGGCGGTGATGCAGGAAGTGGGGGGCGATGCAGGGGAGAGGAGGGGGACAAAAGGCCAGACTTGTCCTGGATTTACAGGCAAAGATGCCTGGGCTCACATCCCAGCTGCAGCTCTCCCTGAAGCAGCAGGCTGCTGCTGAAAACTGGGACCAATGCTCCCCATTTACCGCCCAAGGACAAGAGGCCCTTTCTGGAAACAATACCCTAAATA
This sequence comes from Camelus bactrianus, assembly GCF_048773025.1. Taxonomy (NCBI): domain Eukaryota; kingdom Metazoa; phylum Chordata; class Mammalia; order Artiodactyla; family Camelidae; genus Camelus; species Camelus bactrianus. The sequence goes on from NC_133573.1 coordinate 10,679,208, forward strand.
CACTTTGCACTCAAATCTTTCCTTTCATTCAGTCCAGGTTGGCTTCCCTTTAAAACACAGTATCACACGAACAAAACAAAGACGAAAGAGTAAGAACTAAGGAATCTAGGTCCCAACATGTAGACATGGAGAAAATCTGGAAGCTACTCCTTTGTTCCATTACTTTCCAAGAAACCTGTAGGAGAGCCGGGGTGGAAAGATCAAAGCCACACGTGAAACTGCAAGTTAAGGAAAGAGGCCGACACTGTCGGAACGCTGGTCTTTGACGCTGCTCACCATGGGGGACACCGTCCCTGCTGTTAAGAATGCAGACTGTGTTTTCTGAAGAAGACACTAAGAAAAACCACAAACAAGGTCTACTCCTTCTCAGCCTTTCTCCTCTATATTTCCATACGTACAACATTCATGCCAACAGAAATCACGTGACTTTCTGTACAGCAAAGAGCCTCAAAGACCAACGGACCGAGACCCAGTCTACGGAGGCATGGTAAGGCAATTTTGGAGAACTATTTATTGTTTTTCCTGACATTTGATTTTTATTTCTCAATCCATTCCCCACGCTGGCCTTTCAACATCGCCTCGTGCCCTCACCCAGACACGCTGTTTTCCTTTAACTTCATTTGTCTCTGTTCTGACTCCCCAGCAGATAACATTTCTCCATTGCCAGACATGAATTTAAAGCCATCCAGAAATGTAATCTAATAGACACTGGACTTACATCATGACAGAACGTTATGTTATCTCATAAACCAAATGTTCGAGTAACTAAAAATTTATGGGTAAACTAAATGAGAAGCCATTTCTCATCAAGTAACTTGGAAACATAGAAAAGAGAAGCAGGAATACACTGTTTTCAGATGCATCCTTCTGTTAAAATCTATCATTTAATTTAGTATTTTCTGAAAAGGTTAAAATGCATTTGACCCTTGGGAACGGAACCTTCCCGGGACCAGGGGAGAAGCCCGATGCAGGGCGGCCGCTCACCTCTAGGAGCCTGTCCCCCGCCTTGAGTCTGCCGTCCTGGATGGCAGCCCCTCTGGGGAGGATGTTCTTCACGTAAACTGGGGCTAAGCCTCCTATTGTGACGTCCCGGGAAGTGATGCTGAACCCCAAGCCTTCTGTGCCTGAGTGTAATCACAGGAAAAAAAGGTAAATAAGATGAGCCGTCTCGGATTTCACAGGTGCGCCAGACATCAAGAATTTATGAATACTCTCTACCTCAACCTGACGCTTTGTAACTTTCACACTGGCCTACGTTGCTTTTAATACTTTAAAAGCTATAATAAACTTTTTGAAATAGACTGAATTATTATGGAAGGTTTAAATGGTATATATAAATATATGTATACATATATATCAAAATTCATTAGCCTAAGAAGAAATGGTAACCTAGACAAAAGCAGAAGAAAATAAAAAACAACGTGAATGTTTTTAAGTTGGTCTAAAACTTTGATTATGAAAATACACAATTTCTATATGCAAAAAAAAAACACCTTCTGTTAAAACCCATAGTACCTCCTGTACAAGTGTTACAGCGCAGTAACGGACCCACATCTGAAGGGCAGGAGGTGGGCCAGGGGCGAGGACACGGGCCGGGAGATGGGACAGAAACAGAGATACGAGGACCCTTTCCAGATGCAGAATACAGAGTCTCCCCAAACTCTCATTATCACAGCAATTTACCGATTAATTGATAGGATGAATCATATTTTCTTTGCCTAGTTTTCTTCTAATTCACCTAAATCTGACCATGTTTATTTCTCAAAAAAAAAGGTGAGCTGGAGGCATATTGCCCAGTGAAGACCCCCATCTCGGTCTAAGGGTCATCATACATAACGTTTAAAGGTCCTGAAATTAAGGAGCATTTACAGACTGTGCTGGTGGGTATGATTTCAGTTCCAGGTTCACCAGCAGCTTTCCTGACAGGTGCTCTTATGAGGCTCAATACAGTGAAAAGAGGTTATGTCACCAGACCAACATGCACTAAGCCAGAAGGAGCCAAGGAAAAAAAATGCAACAATGACAAATTTCTACTGAACCACAGAATTTTTAGAATGCTTCTAATAATGATTAATTTCTACCAGAGCTTTTTAAAAAGTTACTTTCTAAGACACTAGGTTCCATGCCAGTTAAAATGGTATCAGGACAAACACTGGCTCAAGACCAGAAGAAAAAGACATGTAAAGGTGAAAAATCTACACAAGAATTCATTAATCTGATGCAGCACTCAGTTAAAAAACTGTAAGGCTATGATTCTGTCAGTAAACACACATGGGCAGATAAACATGAATAAAAATGTGGGTTAAAGAAGAAACATGAAGCACAAGTGAAGAAAACACAATAATTATACTGGTAACAAAACCTACTGTGAATATTTTCAAGTTCAAACACAACGTTCGTTTACTTCAAGTCTGAAATCACTTTAACGCGCCTGGGCTGTTACTGTCTGAAGTCTTCCGTGAAGACCTGAATGGCATGTTGTCTATATGAGATTTTCCTAATTATTCTGCTGGGACTTTCCCATATGTCTCTGTGCTTTCATGAAACTCTAATGACTTGCAATAACGTTTATTAAGGAAGAATTCTAAATTGCTTTCCTTTTGCAATATTAACTTGTATGAACTACAAAGACTGATTGTTCTATGAACCTCAATACTATTAAAACAGCAGCAATAGCCCCTAAATCTGTAAGCGAAAAGTGCAGGCAGTGACCTTTAAAAGGAAGATAAATAGATATCAATTTTCATTTAGCAAAGCCAACAGAACATTCTGCACTGACTGAAATATATTATCGACCTTCTCCTCTGACTTCATTAGAGTTAATTTCTACAAAAGAGCAGGGGATTTGGGGATGCCAAGATGACAATAAATATTAAGAAGTCATAATTATGGAAGCAAGTACATAGGGGCATTCTCTTCCGACAGGTTACCTGACGTAGTTCCAAACTTATGCCAAAGAAGCATGACCACAAAGGCTTCCTTTTGGTTTTAGGATGGATCTCAGTTTATGAAGAACCTCTGTCACTCAACTCATGTCATTCACTTTGCACTGAATTTAAAGTTTCACACTGACAAACCCTGCGTTTCTGACATCCTTCACTGAAAGTGTTACATGTAACAATAATAACTGATAAAAATATTACCTGGTAACTACAGTGAAAGCTTGTTCAGCTTCATACAGTCATTACTATTAAAACATCTATATTTGGTACAAGTCAAAGGCAGTCAGCATCGTCCTCCCTCTTGTTTACAGTAAACACTATTTTTTTTATATAAAATCTGTGTGAGTATTGGCAGAAAACACAGGCAGTTTTCTGCCTTTTGTCAGACATTCTCACAGTTAATAAATTAAAATCAAGACAGACCTCTGAGGCTCGGTATTGTTTAGAGTACTCAAGGTCAGAAAAATGTTTAAAAGAAAACCATTACTTCTACTTTCTTACGCTGGTTGAGCACAGTCTTTCTAAATTAGTTCCTGTAAAACACAATCATGCCTTTTTAAATGCTATTAAAATAAAACTACAAATTTCTGTATTAAAAAGAGTAATTCTTTTAATGGCAAAATTTCACTTCATTTTAAAAGTTCATATTATATCATAAGGTGCTAAAATGTAATGATTGTGTGGAAAACTGTAATTCAATAGTGAATATGCCTGTATCAGAGTAAAAAGGCAGAGATATATATGAAGTAATATCTTCATGACGATGGAAAATATTCTTTCTTTGTTGGAGATCCTGAGCATAATTTTATTTTTTATACAACATCTGTCTGTCTTGATATGCTTTTGCGTAAAACCTAGGTCCTATCATTTGAGCGGAGAAAAGGGAAGAAAGACGCTCTGCTATTCCTGATTCAGGCGTTAACAGAGCTAAAAGGGGTTGAAGCTGACCTGACCACATTTGTAAGGGGTTTCCAGGGTGGACTGAGGCTGTCCATTCCTGATCAGGTCAGCCAAGTGTTTGGAGCTTAAACAGCCAGTAACGAGAAAGAATCTATGGTTCACATAAAGTTCCGAAAAAGTAGGATTCAGAGAAGAAACAGGAATCTGACAGTCGACAATGTGATGAACCGCACCCCAGACAGCAGGAAGGCTGGTCTCAAAGCCAGGAGATGGAAAGGACTCCAGTGAGAATCTGGGGCTGGCAGCCCTGACCTGAGGACTCACTCAGCCCCTCTTGGGTTCACCCCCACCTACCTGAGGGGCTGGGCGAGCTCGTAAAGGAGGAGCACTCTTCACAATGATGCTGTTTTCAAAGACATGATTTAAAATACACATAAAAATGGTCAGCTGAAATGGACGACTAATGGCCACAGGGTATCTCAGTGCGGGGGGTGGGGGGGCAGGGGCTGGAGGTCAGAAGGTCAAGGCTAGCGGTCTGCTGGGCATCTGGGGGGGTGGGGGTGGGCAGCACAGGCTATGGGAAGAGGACCCTTAAACAGACCCTCAGATGTGAGGTGCTCGTCGTAATAAAGTATCAGCGAGGCCCACCACGCCCCCGACCTGGAGAAGGGGAAGCAAGGCCCAACGGGGAGAGCAGGAGGCCAGGGGCCCACGGCCCAGCTTCCCTGCATCTCACCACGAAGCTACCCTTCCCAACCCCAAGGGAACGCGGTGACGGGGGAGCCTCTGCGTCCTCTTTGAGGGCCGCCTGTGCACGGCAGGTGGGGGATCCACACAGTCGAAGCCTCCTATTGCTCTGGGCTTGACGGTAACATCCTGAAACTGATCAGAAGTGGGACTGCAGCAGGACCTGCCGCCTTTTACACAGAAACATAACTATTTATTTCTTTATATACTTTTGAACTTTTTCTGATTTTTTTTATTTACCGTGTAGTGTTAAGTTTCCAGTGCACAGCCCAGTGACTCAGTTATACATAGTATACAATCTTTTTCATTACAGGTTACTACAAGCCATTGAACATCGTTCCCTGTGCTGGACAGGAGGCCCTAAAGCCTTAATACTGGAACTTCTATATTTCAATTTTCATACAGCAAAATGAGTCTGAAAAGCATAAAAAACAGTTTTAAATACTTTTTAAAGAAGGGGTTCTATCAGTTCCTTCACGTGACAATGAGAGGACTGAGGGCGCCTGGGGAGGGCGGGCTGACATCTGAGACAAGCTCCCTGAGAGGACACGGGACACAGGACAGAGGACATTGAGGACATAGGACACAGGACGGGGACACAGAACAGAGGACACGGGACAGAGGACAGGGGACACAGGATAGAGGACACAGGACAGGGGACACAGAACAGAGGACACGGGACAGAGGACATGGGACAGGGGACACGAGACAGAGGACATGGGACGGGACACAGGACAGAGGACAGGGGACATGGGACAGGGGTAACAGGACAGAGGACAGGGAACAAGGGACACAGGGCAGGGGACAGAGAACACAGGACAGAGAATAGGATAGATGACAGAGGACACAGGAAAGGGGATAGGGGACAGGGGACACAGGACAGGGGACACAGGACAGAGGACACAGGACAGAGGATGGGGACTCAGGTCAGAGGACAAGGGACACGGGACAGGGGACACAGGACAGAGGACACAGGACAGAGGATGGGGACACAGGACAGGATGGGGACTCAGGACAGAGGACAGGGACATGGGACAGGGGACACAGGACAGAGGATGGGGACACAGGACAGAGGACAGGGCTCACAGGACGGTGGTACCTTTCTTCAGCTGGATGCTGAGCTTCTTGCCGACCTTCTTGGTGTTGTAGCCACCGCCGAGGCCAGAGCCGAAGGAGGTGGGGGCAGCGGGCGGCCTGCCGGGGTGTTGCGCGCCAGGCGCGGGCGGCCGGGGGTGCGGGCTGGCGAGCTCGGGGGGCACGGGGTGCGGCCGGAGCGTCCTCTGCGCAGCCGCCAGGGCCCCCATGCAGGCGCTGGCCGTGCCCCGGGGCTCGGCACGCTGGCTGTCGGGGCTGCAGTGGCTCCAGCCGTCGCCGCCTCTCTCGCTCTGGGACAGCTGCTCGTACTGCTCCTTATTTGCCGCGGGGACCACGTGGAACCAGATGATGGACGTGCGCATGGCTTGGCGGAACATGTGCTGGGCCCTGAGTTTGTGAGAGAAGCAGAATCAGCACCTGAAGGCTAGTGGGCCTCACTGAACAGCAATCAGGCTTTGCTGAGGCCGGACACAAATTCTGATAAAAGTCTGCGAGGTCTGGTGGTGGCAGGGCAGCCTCTCCAAATACAAATCTCTCACTAAGTCACAAGATCTCCACGAACACACGGAAAACACAGGGCCCTCACCTGTGACTCACCTGTGACTCATTAACCCTCACTGTGCCCTTAAGCACAAGAGGTGTTTATCATTCCAGTGTGAACAGAAATTAAACCCAGCCTTCTTTCTACAACATTACCCACTACACCTGCTAAGAATCATACAATACTTCTCTATCAGGGGACCAAATGAGTATTCAAAGAACTAGATTTAAAAATAGAAAACTACAGAAAGCGACTCTCCATTATTTATCAGAAAAACCCACCCACGCCTGTGCACGCAAGCATCTCGGGAGCGCAGATGCAGCCTCGGTGACTCAAAACATAAAGGGGTGTTGGTCCCCAGGCCACCCCACAAGCAGCTGAGAAGCTGTTCCATCTCATCTGGGTCCCTACTCGGGTCTTAAACTGCGTGCTCATCATTTCTGCTCATTCTTGCCTTGCTTTATACGAACTGGACAATTTTTATCTTTTTGACCGAGTAAGGGCTGGAGCCAGGATGAGGAAAATCCGAGTGGACAACGTGGTTCCGAGGAGCTCTGTCTGCCTGTTTGTCCCGAGTTTCAACAATGTTGAAAACGGGAGTTAAAAGTCTAATAAAAAACAGTAACCCGGTGAATTTTCCCAAAGGTGAGGATGTGGCCCAAGCGTAAGGCCTAACCTGGGCCCATGGCATTTTAAGAAGTGCTGTATCACCAGTCAGAGGGCATTTGGAAAAAGTCTCATGGCCATGAGTACCTGCAGTTTGATTAAACTGTCAAAAGCCAGATAATGGTGGGAGACGCCCCTCCGCAGCGCGAAGGCGGAGACGGCAGATGCGGGGTCCAAGGCCCCAGTGCACAGCACACACTTACTGCTCAAATCGTCTGTTCCGAAGGTCGCCGTCATTAATCCTGACGATGCAGTCATTCTCGTGGAAAAGGTTTTCTTGCTCAGCTTTGCCACCTTTCTCCAGTCGCTTTACTAACAGCCCCAGGGTCCTGGAACAGTAAGAAGGCAGGTCATTACACACGGAGTATTTGCACAAGGCCCCCCTGCTCTAACATGGGTGTCACATTTACAAAGGCTGCCCAACGAAGGGGTGCCTTAGAGTGCTATTCGTACGTTTTAAAACAACACCAACACAAAAGCCCCGACAGTGTAAGTGGTGTGCAGGAGGGGATCCTCCCGGTACACGTGGGCGATCGTCTCTGGCTGGTCTGGTCGTGCTACGCTTCTGGAACAAACGCACGCTTCTCTCTGCTTCAAACTGCTTCGAGCAGAGCTGGACTGCCACAGCCTGCAGTGCAGACGGTGTGTCGTAGTGGACAGCTGTGGCAGTGTCCTGCTCTAAGCCAGCGGGGACACTGCGGACGGCAGCCCCGTCTTTCTGTGCAAGGACAGGGAAGGAGGAGGAGCCGACCTGACCACACGGTAGACGGGAGAAGGAAAACCGGAAAGACTTCCAAAGTAGAAGTCTCCACCCTTGGCATCTGAGTCTGAAAGGGACTCGTGCTCTGAACTTCAGAACCAGTCAGGTCCCCAAAAGCCAGCCATTATTCCCATCTGAAGAAACTGGAGAATGCTGGTGACAAGTGCCGGCACCGCCAGTTACCACTCACCTCTTCAACACGCACTCAAACCTCAGGGGGGGGACAAAAGTCTGAATGGACTTGTAGAGACCAAGATGGAGGGAACAAAGAAGTAAATGTCACAAATGTCCTTGGCCTAGAACGCTGACCCCCTGGCTGACAGGAAGGACGCTCCTCTCCCCCCGGGACAGCCAGCCAACAGCATGATGACAGCGTTCTGAGGAGGGGGGATCTTCCCTTAGTGCCAACGCCCTGACTTCCTCGCTGGTTAGCATGTATTCTGAATCACGTTAAAAGTTTTATGAACGTGCCCAAAGCTTGCATTTTCTTTTATAATCCTAATATTTAGAGATTAACAAAAATGCCCACATAGACAGAATTAGAATTTAGAGTGCTGCCTAAATTAAAGCTGAAGACACGATTCCCAGTTGCCCGTGTACCCCGTGGAGCGAAATACACTCCGTTCCCTGGATGGGCTTTGCAGGAGAAAGACGCTCCAACAGGAAGCTGCCTTCCTCTTTCAGATCTCACTCCCCTGTTACTGTTCCTCATTTGGACCCCTCATCCCTACCCCTGCTGGAAGCCCCCGGAAGATGGGGGTCGGGGGGCAGCAGCAGTACCTGCCCCAGCACTCAGCGAGCAATGGGGTCTTGACAAGTGACAGCTGCATGAGTGGGGGACTGAGTTTAGCTGAAGCAAACAGGTCTCAAATTTACAATAAGCTTTTTGCAAAATAGAATCAGTGAGGCAAAATTTAGATTCAGATCCTGTTTTTTCATGACAGTGTCATTTATACCAAATACAGGACTTCGCTGAAATGAACTGAATTGAAGCAAAGGTCCATTGGTTTTGTGTGTGTGTGTGCATGTGTGCTTGTTATTTTGCAGCTTAACATACCTCCTTGTAAGAATCAGAGATAACATTTACATCGCCTTTTGTCATGCTATTTGAGGATGAGCAACTACTAGTTTAAGAGTCTGAGGAGCTTAGTGACTGATGAAAAAACCACCACGTAGGTCATTTCTTGTTACTTGCAACCACATATTGGAGCTAAATAAATAGAAACTCTCTCAGCTCAAAGGTAAGAAGCTGGACGCTGACGCACCTCCATGAGCATGAGCAGCCCGAGACCCTACCTGGCGGGACACGAACCTCCCATGGGCCACGCCAGGGTTAAGGGACAACCAAAATGCCCCAAGCCTGCCAGCTGTCTGCCAGAGCTGCCCACCTGTTTGTTTGCTTCCCTGGACACCTGAACAAAGTGCTCTATCGAAGGAATCAAATCATTAAGATTTGCCTGTAACTTTGCTGAATGGGACAAAATAATCAGAAAAATCAAATGAAATCTCTCACTGCTGACAGTGGAACCAGGAGGGGACCCCGGGCCACTTGGCATCCACGAGGGACAGCAGCTGAGTGGACAGGTGACTCGGCCACCCATGGGCGGTCCCTGCAGAGCCACAGAGACTGGGTGCCACGCCTGTTGCTCACAGCTGCCTCTGCGGACCAGCATGCTCCTTTGAGGTTTATGTGCTCCGTCCCCAAGGGAAGACATGCCCCACCAAGGGTCACCCCAGTTCACCGGGTAGCCTTTAGTCAGTGAGGTCCCAGGTGATTTCCCAGGATGGGAAAATCTGTGGTCTCAAGTGACTGATCATGGTGATGTCTTTATGTATTCTGGAATATTCTGTGCCTTCTAAAACAGACCACAGAAGATTTTTAGAGAGACAGACAGACAGACTAGGTTTAATGGAAATCACTCAGCAGGTAACTAGTACCAGTAATTTGTTCACACGTATAAATTTACCTCCAAAGGATCCTGTCAGTATTTATGACAGTTTAAATAATACAACTTGGAAAGCCGTGATTTAATTCTACAAGTGGCAGCAATATTTTGTTTTGTATTTCTATTCATCTAGATAATCATGTCTTTTCTTAAATCTACTTTTTTCTCCCCCTGGGAAAAAAAGAATGATCACCTGGGAATCACTCCAGAATAATGATCCAAAGTAAAAAAGTGTGACATGCTTCATTTATTGAATGGCTTGTCTTTCTAAACAAGCCCTCACATGTGGCCCGACGCGTGAGTAATTCTACCATAAGTAAAAACGTTACAAACCATACGTCAGTGCACCATCACGTTTTCATGAAATGGCATGGATGCTTATTAAATGAGGTTTTAGAATCCAAAGCTGTTGAAGTCATCGCAAAAAATCCCAGAACCCTCTTTCTCAGCACCAGAGAGCAGAGAACTGAGGGGGCGGTGGGGCTGGAGGAGCGGAGAGGGGAGAACGCCACCCTGAGCGACAAAGTGCATCGCACCCCCACGACCCGAGTGACCAGGGAATGAATGGAACAGACAGAATCAGGGGAGTCAGGAGCCTGCTGGCGTGGAGGCGCCTGACCACACTGTTAGAAGCACGCTCTCCACACGGACAGACTGATTCAAAAGGAAAGACGTACAATCTGCAAAACTATCTCATCGGCTTCACTGAGTGACAATGATGACAAAAGGAGGGGGATGATCCAACGAAAGACAAGAAAACCGAGCTGACAGCACACGGCCAGGCTGAGACCCAGAGTCCCCCTGAAGAGGGGTCAACACCAGGCCCACTCACCTTCCAGGGGCCGTGTGGGGCTGGGCAGGTGCGTGTCCACGCCCCGCTCCCGGGGCAGCAGCAGCTCACGCGGCACAACTCAACTCAGACTCTGGGAACCTGTTCTGCAGATTCAGCCAGCAGCTAGAATTTGTTGGGAAGAAACAAAGGCTGGCGTACCGATGGTTCTGTGTTCCTGGAACACACTCCTCAGGGAAAGTCACCAAAGGCCAGGAAGCTCCGAGCACCTGGGCGTGAAGCTGTGCTGGGGTGGAGACTGATCTTCCTTCCTGGCCATTGGTACCAGGATTCCTTATTAGGGGCAACCATTTTCTGCCAGAGGAGGAAACCACTAGGCCAAAAACAGCAGAGAGGGAGCAGGAGGAGGAGCCGGGCAAGCTCTGCTTGGGGGGACAGCGAGGGCAGGACCGATCGGCCACAGGAGGAGGGCCAGGGCGGATCCCTCGCCTCAGGGAGGGCAGGTCTGCCAAGACAGGGCACCAGGGCTCAGGGAAATTGGCCCTGCACCTCTGTCCCCGCCGCATGAGTCTCACGGATGCTTTTTGAGCCAATGGCTTTCTTCTTGGTCAACCTGAAACATCCCCAAATCTACTCTTCCTGTTTCCGCTAACTTTTCCAAGACTTAGGGGGAAATTACTATGACCACAATGTACAGATTTCATTCCTGAATAATCTTCCTAAAATAAAAGATAAGGAGATACACACACATTTCTTTTAAGCCTCCCATCACAGCTTCTGAACAAGGCTTCTTACCCTCCCCAAAAAAAGGGCAAGAAGAAGAGCCACAGAAAGCAAGCTGCTGAAAGGCGGCATCTCTTACATGATTTTGATGCATAATTAGAAATTTAACTGCTTAGATTGTATTAAGGATTGCACCACTACATTTTCACAAGGTTCATTAGCCTAATTATACACTTAATTAAAACAAACTCAGTCACACATGTTAACATTTTCAATTCTAAGTATAAATTACAACCAATGATAAAACTGAAAATAAGTAACAAATGTTTCATTGACATCTAAATTGGCTGAGCAAGTCTGAGTTGTGCTTTGATAATGTAAACGCCCACAACTGCCACCCAGCTGTATGGAAATGATCATAATTCATCTTAATAAAAGCTGACACTGTCTGAACACCACGACTGCGGGGAAGGCAGAGCAGAATCGAGCAGAATGGGGTCCCACCAGCAAGACCCTCGCCCCTCGCTGAGCCCCGAGTGGAGGGCTGGCCAGAACCCGCCTTCCAGCCCTAGAACCACAGCCAGGATTCCAAGTTAATATAAAATCTTGATTTTTAAAAAAATCTTTATTGGATAAGATCAAGTGGACCAAAAATGGCAAAAAAAAAAAAAAGTAGAGAATTCTTTTAGATTAGGGCAGAAATGATAGGCATCATACAATTACATTTAAAGAAAGCAAGATTTATCTAAATGCAAATACAACTTTTCTCTCTAAAACAAATGCATTTATTACGTCCTGCTTGTAGAACAGAACGAGTCTGCGGCTGAGAATGCAGAGCTGAACACTTCCAGACAAAAGGCTACAGATTCAGTAGATAAAGTTAAACTGTCGCTTTTTTTTTTTTTTTGGAAAATAATGAAAATAAAATTGAGAACTCAGAGGTCAAGAGCGTATTTGTTCCTTTATAAGTGACTATTCAACTTTAAAATTCTACAGGGAACTGAAATCTACAAGCCTCAAATAAAGCTCTTAGCACCTGAACTGTTTCCAAGAAATTCAAATTGATTGCAATTCTTCATTTAACAAATATGCCCAACTCACTAAATAAGTGTGTACTGGAATTCTCAAGTTCAGGATATAAGAGCAAATTCTCATCTCGCATGCATGACAGAAGAGATGCTTTTCCACTAGTACACAGACTAGCGGGCACCTGCCAAGACAGCCAGCGCATCAAGCATTTGGAGGGAATTTTAAAGGGACATTGTAGGAAGACAAAATATCATTCTCATTAGCTGCCACTGCAGCTCGTAATTATATTTTACATGTATTTTATAAGTATGTATATGTTCTTACTATAACCATACAAAGTCAAAGGAGTGTCCCTTCCCTAGGGGTGAAGGTGGAGCTACCAGCACCAGCCATGAGCAGAAAGCTTGAAAGACACGGAGACCCCCCCCCACCACCTCCCACACACACCTTCTCACCAAGGGCGGTTTTCCTAACTAAAGACTTTACATTTGTCCTCGGGTCCCATGATTGACGATGGACATCGGGAAGAGAAGTTCTGTGAGTCTTGTTATTAACAAGACCATGTCAAAAAATGTGGTTGTTTTCTATTTCCCTTCCTCCAGGGAACCGGTTAGAATGAGTGGTGTGTGTTGGTGGGAAAGAATGTACAGTTACAACAAAGAGGCTTTCTTATCAGCCAGTAAGTGGAACTGAAGTTTTGGGCTCTTGCCCCTCACCCCAAACAATATGAATAGGGAACAGAAGAGAAGGAATTTTAGATATGAAAAACACGAGGGTGTAAACCCCAGGATGGCAGGCACTTCTGTCTGGTTCTCAGGAGCAGGACTGGCAAACTACAGCCCCTGAGCCAGAATTCAACCTGACCCCTGTTTCTGCAAATGAACTTGACGGGAACACGGCCACGCTCATCTCGTGACACATGGTCTGGGGCCGCTTTCACGCCACAATGACAGAAATGAACCCTTGCAACAGACGCTTGGTGGCCCACCGTGCCAAAAATACTGAATGTCTGACTCTTTGCAGAGAGTTCGCCTAGAACCAAGAATGGTGCCTAGTACAGAGTCTTAAAAAAACAAAACAAAAACTTGCTTAATGAAATAAACAAACATACAACTCTTACTTGCATAGACAAAGAATGGGAAAGCCAAGGGCCACGGGCCAAGAATGAAGAAGCATGGAGGTGAGTGGGGAATGACCACTATGGAGAAGACCCAGGGGGAGCGGCTGCGCTTGACCGAGAATAACACGCTCAGCCAAACGTGCGTTCCTGGGGGAAGGGTAAGGACATGGACTGCAGGTGAGACCGCAGGCTTCCAGCAGAAGAACAAGAGTTATTAAAAAAAATATTTCAATGATATTCTCGAAAACCTTCGACAACTTCTCTGTTTACTGAATGAAGTCTCACGGGCCACTCGCACCGTCCTTCCTAACAGTCTCTCCTGTGATACCATCCAGTACACTCTTTCAAATCACTGACATTATTCCTCACCCTCGTACATAGCGTCTTCCTTGCATGGTCTATGCTGGAAAGAGTGTCTTTCCAGAGCATCGGCAGCGAAAGTCCTGTATTTCCTTTAAGGAACAGATCAAGCTCCACTGCTGCAAGGCATCCAAGAGTCAATGGTCCTGCCCCGTCTGAGCCCCACGGCACAGGTACAGAGCCGCCGACACACACCAGGGATCTTTTTACAGACACACTTCTCAATTAGACCTTAAGTTGGTGAAAATTAAATATGAAATCTTATAATTGCGTGAGCTCAGCCCCCACTTCAGGACAGACTTTAACATGTTGCCTCCAAGTCCTTCACACTGTCTCCCAATCAGACTCCCGTGTAACCGGACAGGCTCAGGAAAACTCACGACACCACGCCTGCGTGCGTCCTGACCGTCTGACGTCTGGGACAGCACCGCCCCGCGAGCTCTGCCGAGTAGCCCCGACGGGCCAGGTCCTGGAAGTGCGCAGAATGTATACAATGAGACGTGGCTTTTCTGCCAGAAGAAGCGGCAGTCACTCAGCACAGCCTTCCTGAAGTCGCCGCCCTCGTGACTTGAGTAAGGAGGTCACGTTTGACATTTAAATCGGGAGGAAATGAAATTATACGTGTGAAGTGAAAACTGATTTCAAGGTAATGAAACTGAATGAGGAGGTCTGGATGGGGGTCAGTTACCTTTATTTCTGAATAAAATACAAGAGGAAGCCAACAAGGGGCAGCACCGAGGGGCCAGAGCAAGTCTCCCCAGCATCAGTCTGCCTGCAGGTTTGGGGTCCCGGGCAGCAGGTGGGGACGGGCAGGCACAAGCCAGCTGTCACCGCCGCCCCCAGTCAAGGAACGACATTCGACCTCCTCCAGAAAACAGCCTTTTGAAGTTGGCCCCTGCAGGTCTTTATTCAAAGAACGTCCTTACACCTCAGGCCATAATAACACCTAACACCCAAGTGGCTTTGTGAGTTTCTCTAACATTGACTGCACACTCTTCCTATTTTCCTGAGTTATACTTGCTATCTGAGATGTTCTGCTGTGTGTGCCTTCTCTCGGCGACGTGTGACCCCTATTCTGCCTCGTTCCTTAGACTCTCTGACTTTGAAATTGAAATCGGAAGGCAACACTCATGTGCTATGTCACTTTTATAAAAGTAAGTTTTCACTAAGTGTTATTCAATTAGTTTTATCTCCAAAACTGAGCTGGCCCAAGTGTGACTGGAATTTTGTACGAAGAAAGTTATTCTTGGAAATTTCAGCTTACATGCCATGAATATGCATTCCCGTGTTCCCACTAGGTCTGCGTGCAAGTGCTTCACGAGTTCCATTTAACCTCTTCCCTTCTGCTCAGCGCATCGCCTAACCTGCTGCTGCAGCCACCGCGGGGCTGGGACAGCCCCCTGGATGCACCGTCATCACATCCAAAATCAGCCTGACAAGCCAGCGTCAGCTATCTGATTCGGACGACTCCTCCCCCGTCGGCTCATGGAGCACCTGTGGTTACGACCTTGTGGGCATTTGTTACGTAACTACAACTGTGTGTTTTCCAGCTCACACTCCAGCTTGACTGCAAACCCCTGGAGAGAGGCTCCATCCTGTTCGTCCTGGTCATCTAACACCACACACGGGACCCGTCACACAGGAGACACTTGAGAAGGTTTCCCACGGACTGGGAAGAGCCCACTTGGAAGCGTTTCTGAGCCCAGGTCACGGGCGTCTGAGATCCTCGAACAGCCCCCCTGGCTCCTCTCCGCCGTCAGCCTCTCTCCGAAGGTCTGTGACGATACAGGCCGAGCAGAAGCTCAAAGATGCAACACAGAGGGTGGGGGAAAAACTCTGTTCTGCTTCCCAGCTTGAGAACTGGTGATGCCTGAAAAGGGTTTAGCCAGAACCTCACTTTCTTAATCTCTCTGTCCCCAGTACTGGAAAGCTATACAAGATTTCCTTCATTACTTGCCAGATCAGCAGGGATTAAACGTGAGTCAGCTCTAAAACAACTCGTAGCTCTGACAGGGTACCCGTCTGCTTGCCCGCGGCCCGTGTATCAAAACTAAACCCTGTGGTGACCAGTACGTCCTAGATTTTGTGTGGCACCTTCCACTCAACTGACTCACAGTAGATTTATTTTTCTGTCTTACTGTCTTTTTTGCTTTAGGCTTTTTATCTATTTTATCCTAACATCCTTTCCCACCGAGGTGGGAACTGTGTAATACAGGACAGAAAATAACATGTTTGTAACTGAAACACTGGTTCAAAGCTGGCGCCACACACAACAGAGTCTCATAGGTGCTGAGTCCCGTCCACACGCAGCTCAAGGCACATTAACGTTGAGAAGGTGTAATCCACGCATCCTGTTCCTCTCTTATTTTTCTCCTCATGAAATAAATGGGAAAAAGATTTAACTTCTGCGATCATTTAAAATTATCATTTTTAAAGGATTAAAAGGCAAGGGCCACTTTGAATACAACTAAGTTTCTTTAGCTGAAAGTTCTTTGAAGAAATTTCAATGCTTCTCCAGAGTTGAAAAAAAATAATAAAAAGCACAGAAGCAGGAGAAATGTGAAAGCAGTCACAACTCTGAATATCATCCCCCCAAGTTCCAGGTGGATCTCACATCTGGTTGTGTAACGCTGACATCTGAGGCCCGTATTCAGCTCGGTAACCCAGGTTTCAGCCTCCAGACCTCCCAGAAAGCTCTTTATCAAAGAGAGGAGACCTGGATTCACACGGTCAGGACATGTACCAGGAAGGGGGTACAACTGTTGAAATACTTACTTTAAAAATTAAATAGAAAATTTAATCACAGGCTTGTCGCTGGGGCCCCATCTGTCCCTCACAACACACAAGACGCTTGAAATCCCCAGCAAGAGTGGAAACTGTTCTGGGCTCTCATCCACTGGCCTGAGGCTACTGTCCAGCTACCCCTCTTCCTACTCTGGGTGTAAAGGAAGTTAAAACAAATGGTAAACAGAAGGCGGAGGGTATAGGTCAGTAGCTGAGTGCCTGCTTAGGATACACGAGGTCCTGGGTTCAATCCCCAGAGCAAGAAAGAAAAAGAAACAAACAAATCTAACTACCTCCCCCTAAAAAGGTAAACAGATAAAAGTGTAACAATAAAAGAAAGAAGTGGTTCAAAATAAGAGGCCGAATAGTTCATACATGTGTCTCACTGGGGCCTCATCAGATGGGTGAAAGGAGCGGCTGGGGGAGGGGTGGGTGGGTCCCATCCCCCATCCTCCTTCCCCCTCCCCCAGAAGGAGGCAACATTTCACATGTGGATGGTGGGCGCTCCTCAACCGTTAGCTGCAGAATCAGTTCAGAGTATTTAAGTATCTATTTAGAAAAACAATAATTCTCTCACAGAAAAAAAGCAGCAGAAAAGAAGCTCCTTTAACATCTGGTGTTTTGACGGATCCACGTTCTATAAAGAAGTCACAGCGTTTTTGCACTTCCAAGTGTGCAGGTTTAACAGGGGTTATGAGCCACAAGGTGGGGAATAAATCCGTAGCTTATGTAACTTGTCAGCATTTCAACCATCATCAAAGAAACAGTACAAAATTAAAGGACGAATCAACATTTAAAACAAATTTAAAGTGAATCATTACCTAAGTTATCAGGATAATTCTTACTGAACCAATGTTTTCAGGAAATTGCTTGAAGCCTCCCTTAACTTTGCCTGTCGGGCTGGAGTCCTGACTTTTATCGCCAATTTGCAAAGAAGTGAAATGTGTGCATGGATGGGGTGAACAGTAAAATTATTAGGATAATTTAAAGGCCATATTTCTTCATCTTCATAAGTGCTTTCTGGATTATGGTATATCCGTGAGGATGAAGGAGCAGGAGTCCCCAGATGGCAATGTTTCTATGAAGCACATGCTAAAGTGACACCACCCAATAGCTGAGCACAAACGAAGATCAAACACTCCACGTTACGATTCAATGAAAAACCTGCATGATACGTTACCTGCCGCCGCGAGCACTGAAAGGCACCACATGGATCCCCAGGGGCCCTCCGTCGTTGGGGACGTGCACCAGCTGTACCATGTCACTGTGAGACAATGATGAATGAGGAGCATGAAGATGAAACAAACCCAAACCGCAGCCACGCCACACACAGACTGCAACGGCACAGACGCACAGCAGACGAGACAGGACACGGGGACATGCCAGCGGGCGCACACACACACACAACACACAGACGTGTCTGGAGGGGAGCGTGGTGATGCGGGCACACTGAGCGCTACGTACCTGCACGCTAGTCTGACGGCATGGGGGAGCAATCAGCAGAAATGCTACATTAAAATGACTGAGAACCGAGGCTCTCGGACCACCCTCTTGTGTGCAGCTCAAACCTCTGGGCATCCACTGAAAACTCCCACCCCAACATCCTAGCCAGGGATGGGGAGATTCGGCTGTCCCGGCTGTGTGACACTTTTACAGTGTCCCACACAGGTCACATCATTGACCCTCCAAAGAGCCAACTGGGTCAAAGCTCTGCCCCTGGAGGTGACAGTCAGATGGGATGCAGCCGCCCTCACGTCCACTGCCCCGTGGTCCCCCCTGCCGTGAGCGCGCTCCCTGCACGTGGGGTGCCGCAGCACCCGGGACGCCCACTGACAATCCAGTCATCACCCCGAGGGTGCTGGCGGTGGAGCCCCAGCCATGAAGCTGCTGACGGGAAGTGACACAAAGTCACTTCTGCCCCATAAGAACAGTGCTTTAACATTAGCACAGTCAGCTGAGTCGTAGTGAAGGTGGGAGTAAGCTGGAGAGTGTACGTTTTCTGAACCACCTAGAAGAGACTCCACTTTCTTTGCAAATATTTCTGTGTGTGTTAGGACTGCACAGAAGTCTGAGCAGTACTTACCTACAAATCAGTGTTTGGAAACATTATTTCAATTACATGTCTAGGTGAAGCAACCTGGACAACTGTGAAGTGATTATCAGTGGACTTGATAAAGGTCATGGTACAGTTTTCATACTATGGAAAATGCCATTGCTTCAACTGTAGTTCTTAAGTAAAACCTGGGGTATTCCTACACAGCATGAGTGCTCTGACTGTGTAACACAAAGACTAACGAAAATTAAAGACAAGAATAGCAAATAAGTCATAACAAAATTGAAAATGTGAGTATAGATTTAATCACTTACACTAATTAGGACAAAATTAAAATTCTGTCACATTGCCAAAACATTTACTAAAATTGTATTATTTAAATGGCTATTTAATTTTTATATATTATCAGAGGATTTCATAAAATCCAAATTTAAATACTTTATTTAATATCATCTGAACATCTATTTAATGACTGGTTTGTCAACTCAGAATAGCATGGTAACTTTAATATATTAATTTTATTTCACATTCTTTCTAATAAGAACCATGACGGGGCAAGCATTTCTTAAATGTAAATTCTTAGAGTGTTGGCAGCTGGAAGCCAAACATAACCTGATTCAGGAGCCTGTTTACCTGAGAAAGTTCTCAGAGCACTCCCTTGAAGACCAAGAGAAGACAGAATTAAGAGTTTAAATATTAACATCTGGACCCCAAACTTTTACCCAAAGTCAAAATAATTTAGAATGACTGCCCTCCCTGCTCTAAGGTAACTTTGACAAAGTTCTGAGAACACCTCCCATGCAAACATGCCACTATTTAAGATAAGTGTAAAGTTGTGATAATATATGGAAGCCTTTCTTTGAACTCTCATACTTAAAAATCACGTTCAAGTTCCCTAACCTCTAATTTTTCAGCAAAGATCTTGAGATTCTATTTCTCCAAACCAAAAAAAATATACTGACTAACGCCTACCTGATCCAACTAGTTCTTTTAAGTAGAGTATGTCTATAATTTTGCAAAGTTGAAGAACAAACAAAAGACCAAAATACTGACATACAAAAAGCAATATGAAAATAGTTAGAGTGCTGTGAACATGACGAACATTTTCAATCAAATACTATTTTGTGCTGTAACTTAATAGTATCTGTCAAGGCATGAAGCTCACGGCAGGTGCGTGTGGACTTCCATGCTGTGGCTCTTACCTACTCAGAGATCATTAACTCAGGAGATGGAGGATACTCTTTGGGAAGCAACCAAGGCACATTTTCACTAAGCACAAACATTCTTAATACCATGCGCTTCCGGAATATTTGCTGGCATCAGGGAAGCTACCGGGATGTGACAGAGTTAGTTGGAACCATAAGGACTTACTCCAGAGAAAAGCTGGGTGTGTTCTCCACGCCGGTGTCGGCATGTCCCACGGGCTCCACACGGCTGCTGTCCTCCTCCGCCCCGTCCTCATCCTGGAGACGGCACAACACAAAGAGAACACGCGCTGGGTCAGGTCTCGCTCTCCGACGTGAAGGGAAGGAGACTGGGTAAAACTGGAGCCTAGCGGGGTCAAGACCATGTTAACTAGGTCTCTCCCCCGCGGGAACGAGCTTGCATGAGACGGCGGGTGAGCGCGTGGGAAAAACTGCAGGTTTAAAGCAACAGTCTCCCGAGCTGGTGCCTCCCGGGGTGAACAAGATGCCAATGCAATAAGGAAAGAAAACATTAGAACTGGTACTTAGGTCGACCTTCTTAGCCTATCATTTTTATTTCTCTTTTTGATGAATGTTTTAGGAAGTGACCACAATGTTTTAACACATTAACAGACGCACACTACTACGGATGCGTGTTTAACATTTTTATGAATCCAAACAGGCGAGACCATTAGAAACCTCAAGGAGCAGCAAAATCTTCAGTCCCCAGTTCCTAGAAACACAGCTTGTCAAAATGAGCATGAGTCAGTACAGTCCTAGGCTTAAATACTTCCTCCTGTGAAATTTCACACAAAGTTACCCTAAACCAATCGACTGACCATTTAGAGGTAAAGGCACTGAGATCTCAGCCGCGAAGAACCCTTCTGTTTACTCTGACACAAAGGGCGGAGCAGAGGGAAGGGAACGAAGAGCAACACAGCACCCGCCCCCACCGCCCCGACTGCACTCTTCCTCGTAGAATGCCAGTGCTTTGTAAAATTATATTCCAGCATTTTACAGAAATCGGGTAGGCATGCTGGTGCTTCAAAAGGCACATGTGGAACAGACGTGATGGTTCACAAAAGTCACTGAAATATCACCCAAGAGTATGCCTGACCTTACAGTCCTGGCTACTGTCTTTTCACTAGTAAAGCTGGCTTTGCAGGATCATTTGAATGCCTGATGGTATCAATGGTCTTGGGAATCTAATGAGAATATGCAGAAAAGCCACAGAATCTCCAGAGACAGTGGCAAAGAGGCTCACGTGTGCGTCACCTCGGTACCTGGTGCCTAGCAGGTACCCCACAAATATTTTGTGAATGGAAACAAAATCACCCCAGGAATCTCTGGGGTAATATGTTTCCAAATACAACTAAATAAAATTTATTTAATCTATATCTTGGAAGTTCATATGTATGATTTATGTACACACACAGCCTGTTAGGTTTACCACTCCTACTGTATAAATTTGGTAACAGTGAGTTCACATGCGAACTTACTAAACTACCAACACAACACTCCACCGTTAGAGAAAAATTTTATATTTTTAACCATGTATTTGACAGATTCATAGTAGAAACGTATATGGCATCAACAGAGACATCAATCCAAAAAGTGATAAGCAAAGGGTACAGGTTCCACACACAACATCAAACTGTATTTTAAATTACCGAAGCAGCAGGAAGGCAAAGCAGAGCAGCTGCTGATTCCCAACTGACCTTCCCACTGGGAATCTAAGGCGCCCAGTTTTCCTGTGGGTTCAGACAGGCTTTGTGTGTCCTCGGTGGTGGTGCAGCACACGGGCCAAGCTCCTGAAGACTGATGGTCCTGCGTCCAGAGTGCCCACCGTGCACCTCGCAGTCATCTATCTCTTCTAAGCACCAGCAAGTAATGAATTTCAAAAGTTAACCAGCATCCTGAACCTGCCTCAGATTCACTCTTAGAGGGTAAACAAGAACCCCCAAAGTGATGTTTTCCATGAGGGGTGGAAGGGAGACTCCTGGGTCAGAGACTTGGGACAGTTCATGACAGCAGCAGCACTGGCCAGAGCACCGCCCTTTCGTGCACTGACTCCTAAGCTAAAACCCCCACAGGGGACGTGAAGAGGCCCAGGCAACACTGGCCCACACCAGGAACCTGGGGCGCAGGGACCTCAAGTCTTGTAGACAGTCAGCCAGCAGGTCCCTCACTGCTCTGGAGGGAGACACCATCCTGCCAAGGCTGCTGCACACCCACCACTGAACGGAGAGCCCAGAACAAAGGCCTTTGTTCTCAAAATGCACAAAAATGCCACAGAACCATGAGAACTGCCTCCCAAGAACTGTTTAATCAGAGCATTGCCAAGTGGTAGCATCCATATGCTCACTAGCAAACTAAAACTAGGAACATCGTGAGCAACTGTTCTGTGGTAACAATGTCTTCTGAATAGTAGCATTAAATTCTACGAGATAAGAGAGTCATACCTTCTACATCAAGGAAAAAATTAATTTTCAATGCAGAAAAATATGCCCAGCCAAACAACATAATCAAGTGTGAAAACTGAAAAAAACTTTTGGACACGCTGAGTCTCCCCAGAGCTGCCCGGGGTCTCTTCTCATGGGTCCCCCAGACGACAGCTCAGGTGCAGGGAAGGAGACACATGGGGGCTGCCCGCCAGTGCCCCCGGGTGCACAAGCCCCTGCCCCGCCCCAGTCAGCCAGTGCCTCTCCTGAACCACCACCGGGCTAGATGTTCACAGCTGTCCAAGCCCAGATGCAATTTGCCAATCAAAATAATTGAATCACCACACAAAGATAGTTTACAGAAACTTTTATCAGGTTTCCAGAAAAAGGCACACCCCCCTCAAAAAAAAAACACCCAAGTTTTTAAATTCTCATGCAGAAAGGGAACTCTAACTTCACAGATTTTTTTATATCCAAAAAGCTACATGGATGCCGCTGCAAACCGGTACATGATTTGTAATTAGAACACTTAAAATTTGAATTGGATCCTATGTCCTTCACTCATCATACAAGAGGACAAACTTTATAACTGGTTTGTTTACAACACAGAGACAATAAAAGCACACTGTCTGCTTCACAGAACATAATAACACTTCGCCCAGAAAGCGATCAGTAAAAATCTACATTCAAACTCGGCGATTTTCAGAAGTAGTTTAATCATTCTAAAATACTTTTATCAAAAACTTAATAAATCTGCACCCCTATCTTTGATTTTTACGTTTAGGAAGCAAGAAAGGAAATGAAAGTTCCGATGATACCCTGTTCAACAAATTTACAATATTTTTCCTCAAGTGTTTTTATTATTATTCTTACCACTAAAATAATGTAATTGGTCCAATTATATTGCTACACGATGCTCAACTAAATGATCTTTTTCACCTTTTCAGAGGGTCTCCAAGTTTTTCTGACCCTAATGAGAGACACTAACTATTAGTGAGCTAAAGTATCTCAGAGAAAATATTTATTTGAAAGTTGACAGCATGAATTAAGCCACGTTTGGGGGGTATCACATTTGGTGGGAAATAATCCCAGGGGGAATCTGTTTCCAAGTCCCCGGAGTATCACAAATAGGATTCCAGAAGGCTCTGTGTTAATGCTGCCACAGCTTGATTAATTGGCCAAATCGCCAGGGAGAAGTCATTTCCCGTCGTGTATGGAAAACAACTGAGAACATCTGGGAAGAGGCAGCTGAAAATGATAAATCTGTGGCCACCTCGAAGGAAATAAAATCAGGAGATGTGTGATGTATCTCTACTTCAAGGTCATTATATTCTTCTACAGTAAAAAAAAATTTATAAAAAAAGAATTCAAATATTCTTAAGGACAGACAACATGAGATAATAAACAAGACTTTGTAAAATATGAAGATCTTCTTGTATCACAGAGGGAAGCTAACAGCTGTTACACTTGTAAAGGCAATGCAGTTCCCTATAACATAAGTTCGCTCCCCAGAACCCAGAACCAGGGCCAAGTAATTCTGTATGAAATGAAGAATTACTCAGGACCTGCAATACCGGACAGTGCCCGTGAGCTGAGTCCCCTGAGCCGAATGTCTGCCATTTTCATCTCAAGCTAATACTGATCAAATGGAACGGCAAACACAGCACTGAACACAGTCCATGAAATTTCCATTTATCACAGAAATGAAACATTTCCTGTCTTGAAACATACACACCATGACGCCACACAACCCCGGGCAGGAGACGGGTCTTCAGAAGAACAGCTGGTGCTGATTTATGAAGCTCTACAACCACAGAGAACAGCAAACACTGGGTATCATGCACCTGTGACATGCCGAGTGGAACCTCGAAGTCAAGTTCCAAGACGTGAGTGGGCGTCTCGTGGATCACTCAAGGGTCAGGCACAGGGGAGCCTTCGTGTCTGACATCTAGTTCAACACGCAGTCATGCGCAGGAATCTCCTTCACTCCCCACTTCCCTTTCTCCCAGGCTCCACAACACATGAAGGAAGCCTGACACAGAGAATTTCCTGAGACCACTGAACTCAACAGCCGACTCCAGCGTCCCACGTCTCCTACCCACGTGGTCCCAGATGCCAGACCACGTGAGTACCTCTCTCCACATCAGCAATACTGAGGCCACTTGTTCTGCATGGAGAACCTGCCTCTACACAGCTCAGCTCCCCCCACACACCATGGCTGAGGGCACCCAGTAGGTGACAGGATTCTAATCAGCGTAATCAATCTGTTTCAGGTGTGGCTTCTTCACCAGACTGACACCCACTGGTTTTCTTTGGAACACTTCTGAAAAAAGAGTCTGATTTATGGATTATTGAAATGTACTGATTCTATAATCTGACCAGTCTTGCCTTTCTAACAACAACACTTCAATCCTTATTGAGGTGACATTTTTAAATGATTTATTTTGGGGGTGAAATAAGCAACACATGGGTAAGTAAACAACATTTATCTCAGTGGTGAGTTAGAAGACCCTATATTAAAAAAAATTGATAACTATTTTCATTCAAAAAATCAATTTCTCCTTGGCTTTAAAATGATTTCAAAATAATAACTGATTTGTTAGTGTAGAAACTAAAATACTTTGAAAGTTTTATTTAACTCAATAAAAAAATTAAAAATCTAAACATGTTATTTCTTGCTACCGGTAAATGCGAATCATTTCGTAAAAAGGCAAGAAACCCGAAGTTTTTTAATTTTACAATTTTAAAATAAAAGACAAAATAATTGCTACAATATAGAGGACTCGTGATGCGCCAATTACTAAAGAATCCACTTCTCCAGTCCTCAGTACAGCCTCAACTTAATCCTTAACAGTGCAACCCTTAAATACAGACCAACAGACAAAACGTAAGGGATTTTTTCTATGAATTAAGGTTATACAAGTCATTTTTCCAAATGCAACCACATGACAAGTTCCCAACTCTTTGAGCACAACATAGTTTGGAGAAGCAAGTGATGTTGCTGACATGCAAAATATCTGCAGATGAAGTTTACCAACCACACCGCCTGAAGTTGCGTCTGGAAGCATCTGGACCCGCCCAGCACGTGCAGAGCTGCCATGCGTGACCACCACGTCTTACCCACCACGTCTTACTCACCTCCCCGGCCCCGCTTCTTAATCAGAATGAAGGAAACCAACCTTCTCTACCTCATAAGTTTGCAAGGGTGGACCCGTGGATGGCACCACAGGCAAATTTTCAGAAAAAAGAGAAAGAACCAATCTTACTGAACATCCATAATGCGCCACTAACTGCATATGCAGTCTTTCATTTCATCCTCACAACAAGGCTGAGATTCTTATTATGAGGAAACGAGGCTTAGAAAAGATTTCGGATCTCTCTGCAGCAGCAGGTCTGGGAGTGTGCGAACTGCACGGTGGCCGGGGCTCTTCCGCTCCACCACGTTTTCACTCCATTTTACTCAGGAAAGAGCGACCCAGCACTGTTAAATACTGGACGTGACCCTAGTCAGCCAGAGCCAGGGTCTGTGAGAAAAGGAAATGTAAAATTTATGTTGTAAAAAAAATACGGAATTCGGAACACACAATACATGTACTTTCATGCAGACTGAGAGTCACTATTAAACGATTTTTGTGTGTGGATTTTCACTTCAGGAGAAACAAACAACGGACGTCAGGAAATCAGGGCGGACGGATTACAATCGGTGTTTACCGTGTCTCTTTCTAGGGTTAAGTATTTTACAATGAGCATGAACCCTTCTAGAAATAAAGGGGTTTTTTTATTCCTTAAACCTTACACTTTCACTAATTTTGTATTGCATAATACCCCTAACATTGTAATTTCTCTGAAAAGTGACTTTTTGAAGAATCAAGAAACTAGTAAGAAAATAAACATTAGAAGGAGGGACAGAAGATGGGACCGTTCACTGGTCCTGACGTACGTTGTACTGAATCAGCCCTAGAACTTCAGCAGAGATTTTTTTCTTTAAATCAGCGTTTCGGTGTCGTATCTTGATGGCAGAAAAGTTCGAGAAGAGAAAAAAGATGGGAAGATGCCACACCACACACATGAGAAGACATTTCTGGGGGAGGGCACAGCTCAGGGGAAGGGCGCAGCTCAGGGGCAGAGCGCGTGCTTAGCAAGCACAAGGTTCTGGGTTCAAGCCCCAGTGCCTCCACTCAAAAATAAAATGAATAAATAAAACTAGTCACCTCCCACCGAAAACAAAAAACAAGCAAACCAAAAGACAAAACAAAACAAAAAAAGATGTTTCAGTCAAACAGAACCAGAGAAAGTGGTGCTAAGAGTGAAAAAGAGTCACAGCACAGCAAGTTCACCGCTGGGCACTGTGTCCATGAAGACCCCCGAGGCTCCCCCCGGGAACCAAGATGGATGGATTTTTTACCCCTTTTCCTTGATGATAAATACATATTTCAGCATTATTAATTTTGAAGGGCTTATTAAAAACCCTTCTACAGTTCCCAAAATTCTACACCTCATTATTCAAATGGTTAATAAACAGGCACAGAGCAGCACGTGGTCCTGTAACGGAATCCACTCGTGTAAACGCCAATTAGAGCCCATGTCAGTTTACAACTTTCCAGGGCAATCCTGTAATTTCACAAATGCAACTCAGTCATTAACTTACTTGAAACCAGTAAATGTCTTGGATGAAGTAGCTTCCAAAAAAAAAAAAATCTCATTTTCATCATTTTCACTCAATTTTCTAGTTAAATGTGATGAAGCAAAAGCAAGTGGGCAGATATCCTGGGCATCAAGAGACTGAATTCTCGCAAACAAAACGAAGCCTGCTGTACATTTGACACTAGGCGCACGGCAGTGACGATCATTCCGAGTGCTCAATTTTAAATCGCAGTTCGAAAGTTTATAATAAATGTAGAGTCTAACATTAATAAACCTAATTAGCCGTGTACTGCATTGTCCTTAGCCTGGAACGTGACGCACATGCCAAACAAAAATTAAGAGATTAAACAGACACACTAATTCAAACTAATAAATACGCGTTATAGTTGGTGCGGTGCCTTAGCCTAGTGGTCAAAAGCAGAATTGCCGCACAGAATGGTTCTGGCCAGTTACGTAACGTCTCCATCTTAGTGAACCCATTTTATAAACTGGGAATCTACTGAGTTTCTGTGAGGACCAAATGAGTTAATTAACATCAAATACGTGGAAAACTGCCTACTACGTAAATAAAACTAAAACTTCACGTGTGATATGTCATTTGGTTTTAAAAATAATTCTGTCTTCTACCTTACATGGAACAGAAGTTCGGTCAGAGTGACTGAAATACGCCGTGCTTTCTGAGACAGCTGAGCACTGATGCAAGGTGACTTCTGCCTTTTTCACCTTACTTTTGATATTTTCCTCCATTTTTTTAATCATATAAATTTTCAATTTCACACAGTAATAGTAATAAAATACATTTTAGTGAATGTATCATTCCAAATTTTTCAGAAACCATTTTTAATAATTTAGTATTTCATCAACTCACTTATCATGCATGGGACATTTTTAAACTCCAGAATTATGGATTTCTAAATAAAAACACTTCATTATTTAGGATTATTTTCTGTGAAGAAAGAACAAAAATGTTTCAAAAGACATGATCATTTTATTTTTTTTGTTGTTTTTTGAGGTTTTTTGTGGGGGGAAGGGGAGGTAATTAGGCTTATTTATGTATTTATTTTTAGAGGAGGTACTGGGGATTGAACCCAGGACCTCATGCATGCCAAATATGCACTCTGTCACTTGAGTTATACACTCCCCTCAACATGATCACTTTAAAGGTACTTAGTTCCAGATTACTTTCTAAAAGGACCAAACCACTCGGTATCACTGCTGGCCTCATATCAAACCACCCATTTCACGGCTTTCCTTGTCTGTCTCGGGAAACACTCTCCATCAGACTCTTCCATCCATACTTGCCTTGAGGAGAGACAGGATCTCTCTCAGGCACAGGGCAGGCACCCTTACCACCCAACACAAAGACCCAGGTCTCCTACCCGAGCGCTCCTCTCCCACAACAACCCACAGATCACACAGCCTCCATCTAGGCCCCTGGGCGACGCTGCCATGGTCCAGGGGTCGGGGGCTGAGCTGCTCGGCTGAACTGCTCAGCTGAACGGGCCGACGCGGTGCTGAAAGCAACGGTCTTTCCTCTCTGACCCAGGGGTCCCCTGTCTTCCCGCCACAGTCCACGGGTCCTCGGAAGGCTGGCTTGTTAGCTGCAGCTAGGATGAAATCCTAAACCCTCTCAGTCCTTGACTGGCTGCCCTGTCACACTCTCACACACACTCACTCACACACACACTCAAACACACTAACACACTGACTCAGACTCACACTCATACACACACACACACACTCTCAAACACACTCACTCACACATTCACACACACACTCACAACCACACACGCCCCGTAGCTAATCTGACCAGCGGGAAGTCACACTGCTATTCTATTTGAATTCAAGATTTCTTAAAAAAAAAAAAAAAGACACAAATGAACTTATCTACAAAACAGAAACAGACTTACAGACAGAGAGAACAAACTTATGGTTACCGGGGTAAAGAGGTAAATTCCAACTGACAAATGAATTAGCGATCTCCTCAACTTACGATGGGGTTATGTCCCAATAAACCCACAGAAAGTCAAAAACGTAAGTCGAAAACGCATCTAATACACCTAACCTACTGAACATCACAGCTCAGCCTGGCCTGCCTTCAGTGAGCTCAGAACACTGACATTAGCCCACAGTTGGGGCTAACACAATGCCTGTTTTATAATAAAGTGTGGGACATCTCACGTTATTTACTGACCGCTGTGCTGGAGTGAAGAGCAGAGAGGCTGTCAGACCCCGGCTGCTCAGCCTGCGATCGCAGGGCTGACCGCGGGCTGCGACTCCTGGCCCCTCCCTGCCCAGCGTCACGAGAGAGAACTCAGACCCACACCACCAGCCCAGGAAGAGACCCAACTTCAAAGTTCCAAGTGAGGTCCCTGACGGATGCACATCGAACCATCGTAAGTCAGGAACAACCAACACATTTCTAACAACTGCCCCCACGACGCCAACAGCAGAGGACCCTCCTCATCTGAAGCTGTGCGTGGCTCACTGCAAACAGAGCATGCGGCTGTGAACGAACTGGAGTGGCTGCAGGTGACCCGCACCGGAGCTCTGCGACCTTATGCTCCTCACGTCAAGATGGCTGGGCTGAGGCTGTGAAACGATTTTTACTTCCTGAGCCACAATGACCACGTTCAGACAAGACTGAACTTACTCCGCTGTCTTAGAGAAAATGACAAGAATCTGGATTACACGCAACTCCCCTTTCCCCACGTTTTTCAGAAAAATTTCCAACCTCCAGAAACCTGAATAAACACACTCAACGCGCCCACCCCCGAAAGTCACTTAATTGCTACCATTGTCTTCTCTCTCGTGTATCTCATTTTTAAACCACTGACATGAGGTTACCGTAGATATTCTTAAAGGTGACCTGAGGATAATGAATTATTTTTAAAAACAGAAAATGGAATCCAATTGTCTAGGCTTACTTTCAGTTTGGAGAAAATTTTCCTAAGAAAATGATGAGTGTACACCTTGATGGTTTTCAGTTACCAGATGCACTTATTTCTGTTCAGCTTTGCTGATGTTTTCAACTTCCCTTCCCCCCACCCCCAGAAAAAGGGGAGAGGGAGGAGGAGAAGTTGAGGTAAAACTACAAAAGATGAGAAATTTATGCGGTGAGATTTCACCAGTGCTTTCCCATGTAGTACAAATGAAAACACCCTCGGTTTGACAGATCACAATGCGGTTTTATGAATGTTTCCACAGAGGGAAAGGACCAAGGACCAACCCAGAAAGGGTCTGGTTTCCAAAAATGTGGGGGGAAAAGCAGCAAGGTGAGACTAAAATCAAATTTAGAGAATGAATAACTCTGTGTAGTAAACGCATACTTACAAAGGTGTCTCTCACGTCTGTGAAAGTAAATCCATGTCACAATTGCACATTGTCAAAGATCTCGATGCACTAACCCCTCCCTGAGAAGCGTTAACTCTACGTGCTGGATGGATGAGCAATAAATTTTGAGATTTAACAAGGAAATTTTTAGATGTTTATCATGAAATCTTCAAGACAGTAAAGCACCGCGGTTGGTGATCGATCACCCGCGCTTCAATTTGGACATTCTCCACGTTCCCGGGGTGAACGGGAAGTGACTGCTGTTCCCCTGGACTTAACCTTTTGTCTCATAAATGAGAGCAAATAAATCAGCAGTCCATTTAAACATCCATGATTTATTTGTTTAGAAATCTTTAATTTACCAGTGTTTACGGAGTGACAACCCTCGAATCACGGCCCTGGACACAAGGACACTTAATCTGTTCCTGTTCCATTTGCAGAGGGCAGGTGGTCCCAATCCTGTCCTCTGGGAATGCACTTAACATTTTAATAAAAGACACTGTGCATTTATAAACCTGAATATTTTTAAAAGGGTGATTTTTAAATATTGAAACATTAATTTAAAATTGATCACCAAGTAAATTTTAAAGAAGATGTTGAGTGTTGAGGGAAGAACTGGGAAGAGGGAGCAGAAAGAAATGTCACCTGAATCAAGGGAAGCCAACCCACCTCCGCTCTGGAGCGTGCTTGTCTCTTTAGTCGCTGTCAACATCATAGGGGGTGTTTCCCCATCCTCACGTCTTCTCATAAAGGACCACACTGGTGCTGGAGCGCACACACTAAAACATGGAGGCCCCCTGTCATCTCTGCAGTCCAAGTCCCTCTTTAGACTTTGGAAAAGAGTCCTCCAACTTCCTCTCTGTCACTGTGCGTCCAGGGTGTGCCTGTACCCTCAGGTATAATTTTTATTGAACATACTGTGTGTTCAATAAAACATGTAGTATGTTTTCATTGAAACATGTTATGTTTTCTCCGTAAAACTTAACATGTCATGGGAATCTTCCAATACTTATACGGATATTTTTACCTCAATTAGTTTAATGGCTGAAGCGGCCCCCACAGCACAAACACATAATGACTGAAAAAGCTACTCCGTCATTAACAGACAACAGTAGCTTGTTTCTAGTATTGTTTACAACCATCACAATTAACATACTTATCCCCATGCAAACATTGCTCTGTAGGTAACACTCCCATCAGTCCAGTTTTGAAATCAAAGATGTATTTTGTCAAATTCACTTTTGGAAAGTGGTATTGGTCTTTCTCTGTTTGACAGATTTCACTTAGCATAACACCCACAAGGTACATTCATGTGGTTGCAAATGTCGAGATTTCCTTCTTTAAATGGCTGAACAATACTCCATTGTGTGCGGGCATGTGTGTGTGTGGTGTGCACACACACATCTGTATACAGTCACCTATCATGAACACTTCATCTGTTTCCATGGTCTCAGCTACTCTAAACGATGCTTCAATGAACACGGGGGCTCAGGTATCTTTTCAAGTTAATGTTTTTGTTTCTGTGTTTTTTAAATTCAATTAATGAGCATGCGAATCACCACGCCTTGGGGTGGATGCTGGGTGTGATCTAATCAAGTGAGAACCTGACAAAACCATGGGTCCTTTTCCTGGGGACAAGCTCATACATTTTTTAAAGTCTCTTCCTTATGAATCCAGGGAGGTCTCACCCCTCTGGCCACTTACTTGTTCAATGACTGGATGCCTCTGATGGGCCAGGCACTGTCCCAGGCACCGGGGACAAAGGAGGGAACACAGCAGGCAATACTGCTGCCCTCCTGAAGCTTACGTGCTAACAGGCAGGAACCGAAAATTTACAATAAATTAGCAAATTATATGTATTTAAGAAAGTGCTGTTAAAACCAGGCTGCAGTCAGGGCAAGTGGGAATGAAGGAGGTGGGGAAAGGAGCAACCGAGAGTTGTCCCTGGGGCTAGGGAAGGTCTCGGTGAGAAGGTGAGAGCTGAGCACGGATTTGAAGGACCGAGACAGTTAAGCAAGCCTGGGAGAGCCTTCCAGGCAGAGGACCAGAGGAAAGGACTTAAGAAAGCCTGTGCAGTTGAGGAACAAATCTCAGACTTCCCAAAACTCACCCAGGGCCGCCCATCCCAGCCCTGGTAACCTCCATCAGCAGAGAAGCTTCCTTTGTCCATGTGGTTATAGTAAACGAGATCATGGCATGGACTTCAGATCTAGGAGGACCTAGACTTGAATGCAAATTGCCCTGCTCCCTGTGGGACTTTCAGCAAGTCACAGGACTTTCAAGGCTCGTTTCTCATCCAGGAAATGGGGATAATAATGCTAAACTCATTGGTCTTGTATAAGGACAACACAAAGTAAGAGCTTAGCCCTGGGGGTTAAAGCAGACTGAGTACAGTCAAAAAAACTGTATTATAAACATGAAAGTTGCTAAGAAATTATATCTTAATTGTTCTCACCACAAAAAAAGAAAAGGTGACTGCGTGACACGCACTGCATGCGAGGCACTGACTTAACACCACAGTGGTAACCGGGCCGCCGAACATAAATGTGTCAAGTCAGCACTTTGCACAAGTTAAACTTATGCAGCGTCATATGCCAATTATTTCTCAATGAAAAATAAATAAAATGAACACACTCTTAGTTTAAAAAGAAAAGTTTAGCATAGTAAAATTCAAGAAATGGTGTATCTTGTTATCATTATTAAACAAAAATTACCCTAACTAAATACAACATAGAGGCACATACACACACACACACTGACTCTTGGGGTCAAAGAAAAAAAAAGTCGGCCTATGTTTTGTTATTAAAATTGTTTCTATGAGAACCGAAGTATTAAGGCATTAAATTATGTAATAATCACCCCAGTTTTCCAGACCACCTTAAAATCCCAATGAATTTTTTTTAATTCATAGAATTGTTATTACAGTTCAAATACGAACAACCTGGCAAATTTATAATCCCAAGTGAAACTGAAAAGAACCGTGAAACTCTTGGCCCAGTTTTTATTTTCTTATTCACAAGAAGTCCCTAAGTAATATTATTTTAGCAAAAAGCAACTCACCACACACTGATTAACTCTTAAATTACCTCTTATACTGAAGCCCACATGTATTTCTGTATCTGAAGTGTTACAGACCATCAGACGCAGTGACGTACACATTAACATCTTCCCTAAGAGTGGAAAAACAACAGAAGAAGGAAGCTAACATTTGATGGCAAAGAGCTTCATTACGCAGAGCGACGCATGCCGGGCGAACAACAAATAGCCATGTCATCCTTTCCACCAAACACCGCAAGTTTCTTAGCATGAACACAGAGTTTCATAGTTAGAATCCCTGGGAATAAGAATCCGGCCCAGTGTTATTTAATATATTCACAGTCATCTGCTCGAAGAAATAGAACTAGATATATTCCAGTAACACAAACCCATTTAGGTCAGTAGAAACCAGAAGGGCTTTTGAAAGGCTCCAGAAGGAACTAACCAAATATGAAGGATGATGAAATTTGGCTTATTAATGCGAGGTAATCAGGGTTCCCTTTAACTGTAAATTTTAAGCAAACAGCGCTTTCCCAACGAGCAGTGACTTCCTCATGTCAGAATACACCTAGGCAACAACCCTGCCCATCGTTCAAAAACAAAGCACCTTCCTCCTGTTTCTCTCAGTTTTTCACGTTTCATACCTCCCATGTATTCAACACCCTGGAAATCGGGGGCCCGTCCCTTCGTTCTTCTGGAATTGCTGTGAGCCACTTTTAATGCCTCAATCACAGAAAATCACATCTTGATTATTACCAAGACCAATGGATTCTACCTCCTAATATTTACTAAATTTACTCTTCTTATCTTCCCTGCAACAGCACGGGTTTAGGAAATTCCTTCTATCCTCCTATTAATGGGGCTTTCTCTTCTCAAATCCATGTTCTGTGTTCTTTAATGGTGAAAGAAACATGTATATTTGAGTCAGTGTGACAGACCAGACCCCTCTTCTCCATCACCAACATTTTCTTTGCATAATATGTGTTTGAACCCAATGTAAAGTCTAACATCCGTCTTGTCCACACACAGACACTAGACGCCCATCACCAGATTTCTCACCAACAAAAATTCTCCCGATTGTCATGTTTCTGTGAGCTGTCTCCACCAGGGAACCACCACAACCTCTCAAGACCAAAGTGAACACCATCTAATTATCCAAAGCAGCCGTGGCATTCTGGGGTGGCGTCCCAGAGTATCCGTCCAACTGTCACATCCACGGTAACACTCACGTGGTGCCTTTCCCCACCTCTGCCACTGCAGCCCGGGCGCACGACGGTTCCAGTCCTCTGCCGACCCAGGAGTTCGTGAGGTGTCCAAGAGCAAGGGTGGAATTACTCTGGTCAGTATTGAGCAACGATGCCTACAGTCAATGCTACAAAATTATTTAAGTGAACTAAAACAAAGGGGCAAATTTAGCATTATATTTTCTTTTCTTTAAAGGGACTGAGACAATCCCTTCATTTTGGTGGGCGGAGGGTGTGGTTAGGTTTATTTATCTATTTATTTTAATGGAGGTACTCGGTGCCTTGGATAGCCTAAGCATGCACTCTACCCTCTCCCCCAAAATTACATTTTCAGTCGCAGAACAAACCTGGCTTAAAGATTCCTGTTGTTGAAATGCATGCCCCTCTTTGCAAATGCACCCCTTGCCCACAGAATTAAGAAGGAGGGAGGCCCCCAGTGAGTTCTAGGTTAGGCCCAGCCATAGCCATGCTGGGGAGCAGGATGAGAGTGATCGGGCCTCGTAGAGATTAGGAGGTGGGGAGGCAACGGTTCGGCACGGGAAGGAAGAAACAGATACCCAACACGGAAATACCCCACAGTGACACACGGAAGATGGGAGAGGGGGCAGGGCTGGAACGTGCTACTGCAACCAGAGAAAATGAGAGAGATAGAGAGAGAGAAAGAGAGAAAGAGAGAGAGAGAGAGAGAGAGAAAGAGAGAGAGAGAGAGAGAGAGAGGGAGAGAGAGAGCGCGACACCAAGGCCCCCGCAAGGAGGGCAACTCCGCTAACATAACCTCAGGCAACAACACCACCCCCTGTGCACCTCCACGGCTCCCCAGCTTCAAGCCCAGAAGCCTGACTAAGGAGGAACCTCTTCCCACTCCCCTGCCCCCATTAACATGAAATGTTTACATCAGTGTGACTTACAAGACTGCCCTCAGGGCCTAGTAAGATGAGAGACAATTGCCTTCATTTCAAACAGTTAAGTCTGGAAGAGAAGGACAGATGTGTACAAATAAATTCTTCAAAATAAAGATGAAGGTGAAGAGACCCCTCAGGGTGGGGATGGAGGAAGGAGACCGCCAGGTAGAAGGACCCAAGGCCCAGGAGCCGGAGTCCAGCCAGCGGGATGAAAGGACCAGGCAAGGGGACAGAGCAGCAGCTCTGATCCAAGCCACTGGTCGGGGAGTGGGAGCAAGAATTGGTCCCTTCTACGTTATCAGCCAAGGGAAACCATGCAAAAACATTGCAACTAAATGATTTCACACACATGGTAACCATGCAAACGCCAATGAAAATCTGCTAGCAAAGCAGGATGCTGCACCAAAGCGAAGAGAGGTGGCCTGGGCTGGAAGGGCTAAGGGAGAGAGCTCACAGTAAATGAATTCTCTAGAAACCAATGGGCATACACGGAAATTTTACTTTAGAAGGTACCATCTTGGAATAGAGTAAAATGCCTCTACAGGGAACCTAATTAGTAAAGATTCTAAGCGGACTTGAAATAGGAAATACCATAAAACTAATTCCTTTGTGTTTCAGAGCCAAAAGTATTTACAGCGCAGAACCTGAGAAAGACTACGAGTTTGAATGAGGAGAAAAAGAAACAGGAAGTCTCAGAAGGGGGGGAGAGCAAACTTTTATGTGTCTTATGGGCTGCTAACTGGAATATATTCATGAAATGAGGCTCTGGTTATGTTTACTTCATCTGGATACCTCTTTAAATTTAAATAAAAGATCAACCCAGATGAGATGCATTACAGCCACAAATAAATAAAAATGCTTACAAGTAAATAAAAATCTGTTGTACGTACAGGAAAGATGCGTAGCCGGGGGGGGGGGGGGTACTTTTTAGTAAGATATTAAGAAACATCTTACAGGAAGTGTTTACAGTTCCAGTACAACCAGAAAGATAGGCTGGCTGTATATCCTGGCTACAGTGTTTTTAATTATCAAAGGGTTTTAACCATACGTGTATGAAAGAACAGCCACCTACCTCATGTGAAAACCACAAAGAGAACACGGACTAAATACTGTAAATTTGTTTCAAATAAAAATAATAATCTACAATGTCTGAACGTAGAATAGACTGTTGTCTAAATGTAATTTGCTTACGATTCTGTCCCACAAGGTCTCACGAGTAAGGAGAAGCAGCAAGGTGAGCACCTAACGATAGAACACGTCTGCTGAACCTTTAGAGAAACCACTGGGGTGGGGCAGGAGGCAGAGCCACAGTCAATTTTATATTAGATTTTGAATAAATAGCACCTTATATCATTTAAAAAACATTCATTAAATAGTGAGCTACATTATTTTACTAAAGTCTATGAGGTGAGTTCTACTATCTACCATTTTACAAAAAAGGACATTTTTTAAGAGACAAATCAACGTGATCACATCAGAGAGCTAAGGGCAACAAAAATCTAACTTTTTCTGGGTCAAGAGCATAAGCTGTTAACCCCCGTGGTAAGGACATTAAAGCTTCTGGACAACTGTATTAGCAAGAAAGAGGTAATTTCCCCGAATGTCCAGATAAGGAAACAGCCACTCAGAGCGTTCAGGCTAGTAAGTCCCTCGGGCGGGGATCACATCTGCGTCTCCAGACGGTGGGGGCATGCCACCACCCCCTCGCAGGGGCGGCACCAGAACATCTCCGACTCAAAAGCAAGAAACATTAACACCTGAAGTTATGTGTTAAAAAAGACGAGTTGGTATTTTGTGGAAAGACTGTGAACTGCAATCAATGATTTGGGTTTCCTCAAAATTTTATCAGACTCCCAGTTTTCTAGAGGGACTTTTGGAATATTAGTTTAAATTAAGTGACCACTTCAATCCAGGTTCTGCCCCCGCAGGAAGTTAGAGACTAGGCAGCTTATTCAAGACTCCAGTTAAGAGGCCTGGACTCGGATCCAGTCTTGGTCCTCTC
This sequence comes from Camelus bactrianus, assembly GCF_048773025.1. NCBI lineage: Eukaryota > Metazoa > Chordata > Mammalia > Artiodactyla > Camelidae > Camelus > Camelus bactrianus. Next base: position 10,716,450 of record NC_133573.1, read on the forward strand.
CTGGCTCCCGCCGTTCCAGTCTCAATCAAGCACAGGGACGTCTCACAGCAAGCTTCACAAACACAGACGATCAAAGACTGAACCAAGTAATCAATGGACACAACACTGACTCAGAGCCCGGGGGGACCTCTGAGGCAAAGGAATAGAATATTTATTTAAAAGGAAAAAACAGAAGTCTGACAGAGCACAGAAGATGAAGCCTAAAAAAGCTAAATTGGATTTTGGATTACAGAGTATACAGAATTCCAAGTTAATGAGTCTAATTTTAAATCAGTGCAGGAGGGAGTCTTTTTCATGCTTTTCAACTTGGAGCTGATGCAATACAAAGGGTGATTTGAAAGATTTAAGCAGGTAGGAATACACAGAGTTGACCAAAGAAGGCACAGATGGCAGAGGGAAGCAAGCATGACATCAGTCCAGTCACAGGGAGCGCGGCTGGAATGAGGGCAGGTGCTAAGAAGGCAGAAAGCTCCGTGCACGTGGGACACGTAGCATCTGGCCAGAGAGCAAACACGAAGCAACAGGAAGAAGAGAAAGAAACTAAGTTTGAAACCTGGGAGGCTCAGGGCAAAACTACAAGAAGTAAGAACATGGTTGACAATTATTGAGTTTTTAGGTCTAGGAAACATTTGGAAATTAACTATAGACAATTTCACGGGGATGAGGTCATTCTGGCACACAGAGCTGCGAGGTGTTACGCAGCTGGATGGAGAGTCAAGTCCAGAACAAGGGGTTTCAACCCACACTGCCCTTTAAACAAGGGGTCACTTCGCCTCTGCCTGGGAGAAAGTGTCAAGATAGTTCAAAGACGTCTACACAGAAGAAGTCAACTAGTTTATTTGTGGGCAGCATGAGGCTGGAGGGACGGGAACAGAAACTTAAAGGTCACGGCAGGGAGGAGCACATGGGCAGAGCAGAAGAAAGAGATTTCTGCAAATAGGAGCAGTGAGCTTAGAGACAGAATGTCAGAGAAGCAAGAGGAAGGATTTCCAGGCATGCAACAGACTGAAAAACACTAAATAACAGCAGAAGGGGAAATGTGCGCGCACCACGAAGACATCTCCACCACCATAAAAATCCCCTGCATATTTTACCATTTCCAATATATTTAATAAGACATGCGGTTGGTCTATTTATAAAAATCCACGAAGTAAACAACACAAGTTAGTTAAATAATCATGTGTACACTAACACAACATGAGCCCTACTCAAAAGCGAAATTTAAAAAATTCAGTCATTACATTGAGCCACAGAAAACACATCAAATCATTGCCTAAGTCAAGTCCAATATCAGACAACTAAATTAGCAGAAAGTTTAACACATAACTCAGTGGAAAAATCTTTGTAAAATAACAAACATTATTTTTATTTGAATTGAGACCTATTTTCCTTGGCCAGTCTACAAAAATATGTTTCTCTTTCTATGAGTTCAGGACATTAATGCCAAAATCTCAGCCAAGGGTTTATGAAAGTATTGCTGAATTGGGTCTGTTTATGATTAAAATACAAAGTTCTCAGGAAAATTAGTCCCTCCAGGGATGTAAAGTATGAGTGACTCCGAAAGCCTAGATTTCTGCTGATAGAATCTTGCTTTCCTTGCCCTCCCCTCCAACTTTCTCCAGTTTAATCCAGAAGAGACTTTTGAAAAGCTAAACATTAAATGTGAGAAAAGATACACTACCTATGGAAGAATATATATTTTTATCAGAATGTTTGCTATAAAAACGTTTTTAAGAGGACGGTTTTAGGTTCACAAATTACAAGCAGAGGGCCCTTTACAAGGACAGATTCAAGGTGCAGAAGGTCCGCTCAGATGCAACCGCTGTGAGGGAGACGAAGGCCACCAGGAGTTTAGTCACGCTTCCCTCAAAAGCCAACACAGACAAAGCCCTGAGAAACAGAAATGGGCCACATGCTCAGTAAAGAAGAAACACGGTAAGTGCTGGGATGGAAAGAGAGAGACTGGGAAACTGCCGCGTGCTCCTGACTTCGGTTTTGGCAGGAGCAGGTGGGGGCATCTCCAGCAGGGGCGACTTCCGAGCTGTGACCAGGAGGAGAGGACTGAGGAAGAGGAAGGGGACAGTTGCCCGGAATGCTCGAAAGGCCAGAAGCACAAGAGCAGGAGGGATCTGAGCCCGGAGGAGTCCAGGGGACTAGCAGGGCGGGAGAAGCCAGTGAGGGGCCGGCAAGAAGACCCCTCCACACACAACAGGAACACCAGCATCCAGACTGGTGCTTAGTGAGTCTTACTGTGCGTTACACGCTGGGGTTCTGTCGGCAACGGGGATTGAACCGAGGACCTCGTGCGTGCTAAGCATGTGCTCTACCGCTGAGCCCCACCCCCACCCTGTTGGGTGCTATTTTAAAAGTTTTAGATGATTTGTCTCATCTAATCTTTACAATCCCCTGAAAGGTGTCTTAGAAAGTTATGAAACTTGACCTGAGGCTTAGAAACTTCAGGAATTCGCTCAGCATAACACAGGCTATGAAATTCCAACCCACTCGGCCTTCAAGCTGCTGCCGCCAACCACTCCACTCCCCACGGCTCCAGACGGTGTTCCAAGCACTACCGGGGGCCAGCTCTGTGCTGCCCGTCACTCTGACCTCAGTAGAGACACAGGGGAGGCGGGGATGCTGATGCAGTGACCCAGGTGAGCGCTGACGGCAGCCTGACCTCGGGAGGAAGGGACAGGAGTGGAAGCACTGGGCAGGTCTGAGAGACATTTAGAAGGAGACCCTCCAGGACTGGAGGTAGAGAGGAAAAGAAACAGGAAACAGGAGGAAAAATACTCAAACTACCACTGCTTGGTCAAACGTGCAAGCAGCAGGATCCCAGGCTGCGTCTTCTTCAGTGAAAATGCCTCAAAGTAACACGATCACCACCACATCCTGATGCCCACACATCTACACCAGTTCTCGTCAACCATTTAGTAAACTAGAACAAGTTTATCTATGCGCAAGAGATAGAAAAACTGACATGAGGTGCCCAAAACCATGGGTCACAGAATGGTAAACGACATTTAAATGGGGATGGGGACATACATTCTGTCTTTCTAGACACTTAAATGCAATTGGGAAATGTCACATTTGGTAGCTATGATTCACGTGATATTATCTTTACTGTGTGTGTGTGTGTGTGTGTGTGTGTGTGTGTATAACCATGTCCCGTCTACATTTTGATGCTGTGATGAACAGAAAATAATTTCAGAAGGAAGTCACTGCATTTGTAGCTCTCCTGGACACTTTCTTTTGCTACTGCAGGTGCAAGCACCTTACCAGCTCAACTCTTGAAAATGCCAGAAAGGGAGAAGTTTGCAAACAACAAGATTCATCTAAACCAGCTGCTTTGCACAGTAAACTAGTCAGCACAGGCGTCCAGTGACGGAACAAGGGGGGGGGGGCGAGAGAACAGGAGGATTTCAGTTGCCAACAATCCTTTGCAGAATGAGAAAGGTCACAAAGGAGACATCTGCTGGCTGTGATCCTCAAACCCCAAACAGACCAATCCCATCAACACAAATCTTGTATCTCAAGAAAATGAGTCTCAGTGGCAAATCCCAGCCGCCAAGGCCAACACGGGATGTTCACATTCAGGAAGAAGCTGAGGACTTTCAAAGGGGCTGTTTTCAGGCTATTACATAGAGCCTAAGGCGTAACAGGGAAACCCGTGTTAACGCAGAGATAAACCACACAGCACCTCCCCTTGGGCACCACCGGGTGAGGAAGAACCACTGATCCCGCTCCCGCGGGATCCATGTGCACAGGTTACTGCTGAGAATCAGCAAAAACCTCACATCTTTCAAGAATCATTTAATGAGCCACCGTTTTTTAAAAATCTTGTCCTTTTCCTGTCTCATCATTCAACTCATTTGCCTTCAGCAAATTATGCAAATAAAGAACAATTATTGACAAGACGGGGGTGGGCGAGGGAGGGGGGACAGTGGGCATATTATAATCTTCATTCATAAGAGAAAAATACTTATCAAATACCAGAGATTTAAAACATGAAAAGAACGCACAAGTTATTTCAAAGGGGAAATAATCGTTCAGAAAACCTCATTTGCCACCAGCAGTGAAGGAGGGTTCCCTTTTCTCCACAGCCTCTCCAGCATTTATCATTTGTGGATTTTTGAATGATGGCCATTCTGACTGGTGTGAGGTGATACCTCATTGTAGTTTTGATTTGCATTTCTCTGATAATTAGTGACATTGAGCATTTTTTCATGTGCCTATTGATCATTTGTATTCCTTCCTTGGAGAATTGCTTGTTTAGGTCTTCTGCCCATTTTTGGATTGGGTTGTTTGTTTTTTTCTTATTAAGTTGTATAAGTTGCTTATATATTCTGGAGATCAAGCCTTTGTCGGTTTCATTTGCAAAAATGTTCTCCCATTCTGTAGGTTGTCTTTTTGTTTTACTTATGGTTTCCTTTTCTGTGCAGAAGCTTGTAAGTTTCATTAGGTCTCATTTGTTTATTCTTGCTTTTATTTCTATTTCTTGAGTAGATGCAGCCACTGTGGAAAACAGTATGGAAATTCCTCAAAAGACTAGGAATGGACTTATCATATGACCCAGGAATTCCGCTCCTGGGCATATATCCAGAAGGAACCCTACTTCAAAAAGACACCTGCACCCCAATGTTCACAGCAGCACTATTTACAATAGCCAAGACATGGAAACTGCCTAAATGTCCATCAACAGATTACTGGATAAAGATGATGCGGTATATTTATACAATGGAATACTACTCAGCCATAAAAACCAACAACATAACGCCATTTGCAGCAACATGGATGCTCCTGAAGAACGTCATTCTAAGTGAAATAAGACAGAAAGAGAAAGAAAAATACCATATGAGATCGCTCATACGTGGCATCTAAAACAAACAAACAAACAAAGCATAAATACAAAACAGAAATAGACTCACAGACATAGAATACAAACTTGTGGTTGCCAAGGGGGCAGGGGGTGGGAAGAGATAGACTGGGATTTCAAAATTGTAGAATAGATAAACAAGATTATACTGTATAGCACAGGGAAATATATACAAGATCTTATGGTAGCTCACAGAGAAAAAAATGTGACAATGAATATATATATGTTCATGTAAAACTGAAAAATTGTGCTCTACACTGGAATTTGACAACATTGTGAAATGATTATAAATCAATAAAAAATGTTAAAAAAAAAAGAAAACCTCATTTGAATTTTATGTATTTAACATTAACAAAAATGTTATTTAAAAGTTTCCAAGGGAGGCACCTGAAGAAAAATCTTTTAAACTTAATTTTCTTCCATAATATTATTGGGGCAAATTTGCTAACATTTTGTACTCCAGTAAAAAACAAACAATTATTTTAATACACATTTGCCACTTAAAAATGGATTTTTTGGAGGGTTTGGACCCTCCCCTGCATTCAAGCTCTCAAAGAGTTCGCTCAGCCCCCAAATAACTCGGGGTTTGAGGGAAGAATCAGAGAAATTAAAGTTAGGGAAGGAAGAAAACACTGAGACCAGAAAGAACAAACTTCCGAGTGACTGCCATCCAAGCAAACACTGAAGACCTGGACTCGGCCCTGAAGGAGTGGCAAGGACCCCACTGCACCCCCAAGCGTGCCCTTTCCTCAGGGAAGATGGGGAACAGAGTGGCCCTTCTCCCTGAGGGGAAAGGGAGCCACCTTCGGCTCCCCTGCTACCAGCTGTGTCCATGCCTTCCTTTTGCCCCGGGGAACGTGCAAGGGGGCCCCGTTTCACAGGCACATCTCGTCAGCTGATCAGATCTCACAGAACCTCGTGTTGCGATGTGATGCACGTGTGAATAGGTCTCCCGGGCGCGGCTGGTGGGACCGTCACCTGGTCCAGCATCTCCTGAGGTCGGTCTGGAAACACCCATTGAAGTTCCCAACCTGCACCCTCTCGTACAAACCCACACATGTACACTGTCATTTGCGGGGGAGAGCAGAGGGGTCTTCCCAGGAGGTACTCAATGCCAAGTGGCTTAAGAACAAGGGTTATCACTGCGGTGTTGTCTGCAACAGCAAACCCAGTACGCAATCCACACGCCCATCGGCAGACAGTGACCCGTCTATGCAAAGGAAAATGACTGAACCGGTTCACAAATGGACACTTTTTATGCTTCAATATACAAAGACCACCCAACCACTGTCAGCAAAAAAAAAAAAAAAGCCCAGAAGATGATAGATTCGATTTATGTAAAAATGTGCAAAGAGCATGCTTTCGTATCTGCTGCTGAAAGAAAACTGCCATGAGCACCTGGAGCGGGGGCTTCACGGGGTTAGGAGAGCTGGCGGCAGGCAGGCAGGACTTTGTACACCACGTGTAACCACACTGGATTCTGGAACTATGACTGCGTTACCTCTGCAACAGTCAAGTAAACAACATATTCTAAACTTGTTTAATTTAAAAAAAAGAAATCATATTATTAAATTAACCCCCAGACTGTGCAGTGAGTGTACTGTCTTCCAAGGTACCAGAGGAGACCCCATCATTCTAATCGCTCATTTCAACAGCTGTCTAATGAGCCTGGAGGACAATCAGGAACAAACAGGGACACCTATTACCGTCAACTTAAAAAAATAAAATTCCCCTCAGCTTGTGTGGGGTCATCCTCCGTCCAGAATCAATTCCTTTCACTAAAAAACATTTTGTGCAATTCCATAAGAAACAAAGGATATTACTCCTCTCCTTGAAAATAATTTCTAAAACTCAATTTTATATCAAATATCCACACAGAAAAAGAGATGATTGAAGAAAAAACCATCAAAAAGCTATATACTAGGTATAAAATGCTAATGGTAAGTCAGAATTTATAATATCCACATTTTACATACTGAGCATAGAATACCAGACTCCGCTGTTCCTAGAATAGGAATAATCATCTCCAAAAGAAAAGAAAATTTTTGCCAGCTTGGAGTGTCAGAGTAATAGTATAATTCATATTCATTCTAATGAAATAAAGGAAACTCACAACTTTTGGGGAAAAAATTCTTTTTAAACAGAAAAACAAAAAATCCCAGCTCTCAAGCAAATGAAATATAGGACATACCAGGATAGAATACATTATTTTCAACTCAATTGCTTATAAATATTAAATAGAATCAAATGGTTTGTTCAAATATTATTTTTCCAATTAACTGGAAAGTTATCTGTCACTTTAGTTATAAACACAAAGAATAATTAAATAGTTTCTGAAAATCAAATATTTTAAGTATGCAAGTAATGAACATTTCTGGAGCTAACAGAATCAATGACTTTGTCAGGCCTCTGACAACACTCTGGGGGCCTGTTCGCCACGTATCCCCCTCCTCCCAGCACCTGCTCCTCGGCCTCCCCGGGGCTGCCATCACCAAGGCCGACACAGCGGAAATTGCTAGGACACAGCGACACTGCTGGCAACAGACTGATCGCGCTCACCTCCTGACAACCGAATCCACGTTGTGCTACAAGGCGCCCTTGGAGAAAGACCGGAGGTGACTGAGTAAGCTAGGAGACAGGGGGCTGTGCCCCCATCAGACCAGGACTTTCTAAACAGCAGCTGCACAAGCAAGCCTGGATGACTCAGAAGTCTGACCGTGGTCCCACAGTTTACAGATGTACATGTCATCACACAAAACAGGTCTCCCCTCTGCCGACCGTCTGCAGGTCCCAGCTTGTGACTCGTAAATACCAGCCTCACACCACAGACATGGCCCATCTAGTCCACCCAGGGGAGAATCCACCCATGACACACAGTGCCAGAAAAAGTAAAGTCATCATAGACTTTTCCCTTTCAATTCCTCTGAACCACTTACTCAGAACTACACGGCGGACCACGAGGAGCTACCTACAGTCACCAAGACCATGCCTGTGCCTTGAAGGGCATGGAAACTGACAGAAACCAAGACAGACTCAAATTCACAAGTGTTGGAAAGAAAAGGGAGGTGAGAACAGAGACAGCAGAGAAGGCAGCAGGGATGTTCCCTCCCTCGAGCATGAGGACTAGGGAGGTCCCCGTGGGGGGCGGCCACTGACTTGACACACAAAAGGTAAGAAGGAACCAAACCTGGGCTGGGAGGAGCAGGAAGCCCAGCAGAGGGACAGTGAGCCAGGGGTTCAAAGGGTGGCGGGGGGGGGGGTTAACTGAGCACCTACGTGCTGACGGGAGAGACCTCGTGCACACACGCAGACACACACACACACACTCTCACTCTCAGGACTGTGTTGGGAGGAATTAAATACACACCAAGCCCTAAGTCGGAGCCGGGACAGCAGCAGAGCAGAGGTGACGACGGCAGCCTCTAGGGGTCAGGGGTGCTCCTCCCGGCTGCGGAGGGGCAGTGTGTGGATGCAGCAGTGGGAACACAGGACCCAGGACCCAGAACCCACTTCTGAGAAGGAAGGAGTCACCACAGGGGGAGGGGACATGGTGCTTCTCAGAGGGTTAGCCTGACTCCAGTGAATCCCAGTATTGCAGCTGCATCTTGCAATATGAGAATTACAGTATTTATAGAAAAAGAGAACAAGTTGCTCCATCTTCCAATCTTATGAAGTTTGATTTACTAGAAACAAAAATATTTCAAAACTAATGTTCTTATCATTGAGGAGTGTAAATAATGCAGACACATGAAGGGAAACCCCCAAGCACGCCCCAAGCCGACCCCAGCCCCACGCCACCAAGGGTATGCTGTGGAAACTGCCTGTTTATGTTCAGTACTTTCAACTGTTCAGACATGAAAGAGAGGCAGTCAACAACCTCCTTCCAGCCCTAAGAGCAGAGAAAGAAAAAAAAGCAAGGAAAAAATGAGGGGAGGGGAATGGCTCACAGATACACAGAGCTCGTGAGAACACCACAGGGCATGTACCCGGGCCTCTGTGGGGAAAAAAGAACATAAAACCACTGGACAAAATGCTTCAGGGCTTAAAGGGGCAACTTTTTCAGGACCATTTCAGAATCCTGTTGAAGGCAGATGGAAAAAGTCCACGTAGGATAAATTTTGAAAAGGCACACCTACCTAGATCCTAACGTTCCAAAATTAAAAATAGCTTCTGAGAGGTTCAGCGTCTACAGGCAGGCTGCAGAGCCGGCAGTGAAGACAACACACAGTGAGCTGAAAACGTTAATGTGATTCCTTAACCAGGGCTGTTTAAAAGGACAGCAGTCCCACTGCTCACTAAACACAGAGATAAAGAACAAACTTTCAAAAGCAAACGACATACAGAAGGGTGGGGAAAAGAGAGAGAAAGCCTGTATTTGCTTCAAGGTTATAGTTAATCGCAGGGCTCACCGCAAAAATCTTTAAGACTGCCTGCGATGAACACATGAAAAAGCGCCCGAGGTCATGGCTCAAAAAGAAGGTGGACCTTTATTCGCAGCGCGGGCTCTAGGCGGCGCGTCCCTGCAGCTGTATTCACAGGCAAGACGATCGCCGGGTACTGAGGGATTCCCCGTGGAGGGTAATCCACGCACCGCCGAAGATGTCACTCGGTACAGTTTCTGACCCACTTCCCTGCTGCTGGCGGGCTTTTAGCTCCGCAGGCCAAAGAAGCAATACATAGGGCCAGGCATCAAGGAAAGGGAGGACTGGCTGGCGCCCCGCTCCCCGCCCGCCCCGCTGCAAAGCTCAGGAGCCGCACCGCGCCTCCCCCACACCCCAAACATCCGGATGCTTGCTCAGCAGTAGCCAGACAAGAGCCCCCACAAGACACTTAGCATCTTAGGATTTAATCCTTTCCAAACTACACGTGCTTGCCAAAATCAAAAGGGAACGTAGAAAACGGACCCAGAGATTAACACTCCTGTCATTTTTGTGTCAGATTATGTTCTTCAGAAAAGAACCAGAGATGATTTAAAGTGATTAAGTTTTCTTCTAATTCTGATAAGATGCCACAGAAGCAAGACTCCAATTCTGGTAGGATGGTGAGGGCAGGAAAAACATACCAGGGAGGAAAACGAGACGGCCCAGCACACCAGGCGGCATTTCCAACCCGCTGGGGGAAAGGACGCAGGAGGAGGACAGCGACCCCAGGCGGAGAGAGTTCTCGAGGTGGGAATACTCAGTCTACTCTTCTCTACAATGAAGTTGGATGTGGCACCTCACAATGCCTGCAATACACTGAAAACTGATCTGCATTTTGCTGTGTCACCCAACTTCACCTTCACACGCAGCCGGTCTGCCAAATGGGTGCTACTTTCTGCATTTTTGTACACTGTGAAAATAGGTTTGCAGAGTTTACAGCACCCGGACAAGGCCACGCCAGTGCACTGGAGGGCAGGTGTCCACGGGCTGGCCCAGGCTTCCCAGGCTCACTGTGCCACTTACTTCACGTCGGGGTAGAGTGCTACTGTGGCTCCCACGAGAAAGCACATGGAAATAAAGTGGCCCTGCAGTGGCTGGCAAGGCTCCTGGGTAAATCCGGCAGTCCTCCTCAAAAGCATGTGCACCAGCCCTCACACTCCGGTCCTGTTGTTGGACTTGAGGCTTTGAGAACACAGCTCTTTTGTTACGGAAAAATGTGTTACAGCTCGGTGTTACAGCTCAGTTGTGACAGCAACCTGGATCCGGGGGAAAAACCAAGCAGCACTGGAGAGTTGGAGAACGCAGGTTTATTACGCCAGTGGGACCAGAAAAATTAACCCTTCAAGCTCTGGACACCGTCTGTGGGTTTACACAGGCCTTTTATAGGCTGCCAGTTTTACACTTTGCAACATCCTATGCAAAGTAAGTTTAACAGAAGTTGATCAACCAGGAACAAGCTTTGTAAAAATACACCAATCAGGAGTGAGAGAAATAACCAATCAGGAGTGAGGGGAATGGACCAATCAGGAGTGAGAGAAATAACCAATCAGAAGTGAAAATAATACCCAATCAGGAGTGAAGGAAATAACCAATCAGAAATGAGCTCAGGGAACCAATAGAATTTTAGGTGTAAGTTAGCCGCTTTAGAGGCAGAAAGCGAGACAGAGCCTCTAGGCCAGGGAACTGGACGGTGCTGGGAAGAGAGCAGTGGCCCTACCTAGGGGTCCTGCCCGTCTTTTTATGGGGCTCCCCACCTCACTTTCACGATAAAAATTTTAAAATATGTAGAACTTACAAAAAATAATGTGTGTCACAAAAACAGAAGACGCTTTAATCATGTTTTGCAACTCAAATCATTTTGAGACGTATTAGAGGCACAGCCGACCCACTAAAGCACCAGAAAATACTCTACCTTGGGCAAGTTCAGGTGCCGGACACCTCCCTTCCAAGGCTGCGCTGTCTTTACTCTCGGTGTTACTGTGAACACAACAGGATTCTGCGATAAAGAACATCTCTGGCATTTTATAATGAAAACTAAATTTCATTGTAAAATGATCAATGTTTTTAGTTTCTACACTTGCTGCTGCTGGAGGTGAGTGCAATTACGTTTGCTTCTGCACAAGGTCTGCCGAACTTTGCCAACTGGGAAATAATATCAACAAATCCCCTTCCTTTTTAACAAAAAAACGGCGAAACTTTAGAATTTGGAGGCAGGGGTGTTCGGTTATTATTAACTGAAGAATCCAAATAGTGTCTATGCGCTAAAGAACAGACAAGCGAGAAAACCAACCACACTGCAGTCAGTCCTCGGAGCCCCGAACCCGACTTGCCCTCACGGTGGGGGAGCGTGGGGCCCGCCTGCTTCCGGGCCAGGGGCTCCACGGCGCCCCCAAGTCCCAGCGGGGCACCGCTGCCACTCCCTGGCCAGCGCCCAGCCGCTGCGATGAGACATCCGCACACGCCACCTCCTCGCCTTGTCATTAAGAAAGTGTGCTCAGGGCATCTTCTCAAAAACAGCTCACAGAGGTCATCCGGATGGTTCTAAGTGTCAGTGAAATGAGGGGTTTTTTTCCCATTAAGAAAAGGCTTTTAAAGCACTTGGGAAAGGATAAGGCTCTCCCTCTCCCCTACTCAGGCAGACGGAAGACGATCCCTGGGACCCACCGTCCACCCTGCAGTGACAGGGGCGAAACCTGGGACCACAAGGACTCACTCATTTTTTTTTTAAAACTATACCCATATAAACTCTGGATAAGCGTCACTGTTCTGTTCACTCACATCTAAACAACGCTCTAATTTTTAAAATTTATTTCTGCCCTAGATCTTCAAAAATTTCCCTAAGCAAATTATAACAAAGAGTGAAAATGAAGCACTTTCATAGTAACTTCCCTTTTCCATGATTTGTGAACACATGGTATGCAGCATGTGACTATTAGTCATAATGTGCAAATATTGTCAAAAGTTTAAAAAGTATCAGAATACGCAGACAACACTGGACTCCTCTTTTTGAGGATAAGACAATGGGTAAGCATTTATTCCCTGGTGCTATTTTATTAAATCCGATTTCTGTTGAACACTCAGCTCTTCTCAGGCACACTCCCTGGGATGCCACCAAAGCAGGCCATCATAGAAGCAGGCCTGCCCCGTATTAGCCACCCTCACTTCTGATCAAAAGTCGGAAATGTTCTGTCTGCAGGAAAAAGCACGGAGCGCGAGCACCATGGCTGGAGACGGTGACAGAAGTGCACAGAATAAGGAGGGAGAAGGCAGCTCCCTGCCCTTCAAACTCGTGGCCTCGGGGCCCTGAGGCACCCACGGCGGACGGGTGGGCAGGGCTCCAAAAGGGAGGGCACCTTCCCCGGCACACCTGCACCTGTCAGAGCCACACCCTAGGTCTTTCCCTCAGAGTCGCTCCCTCATCGCAATCTGCCAGTTAGATGAGGTTTTTGCCTGATGGAAAGAACCTTAAAGCACGGGCTTTTCTCTAAAGGTCAGGGCAGGCGTCCCTGGAGTGGAGCGTGCTGGCGGCTGGAACATGCCTTCCACCTCCTCGCTGCTTCTGCTGACTGGCTTCAGGGCCGCTCACCACGGTGAGGCCAGGAAGTGGCAGACTCCCACTCAGCTCACATTCCCCTTGCTGGCCCCAGTTCTCCCTGTCACAAATCGCCGAGGTCCTGCCTCCTCTCACAGGGAATTTACTAGTTGCGGGAAACTGCGGGGATGTAAGAACAAAGGCAACGTATGATCTATCACCTGCTGACGTTAAGTTATGGTCCCTGCAGAGTCAGGGAAAGGGCCGTTGTTAGAAGGAATTCAGATTTCTTAAAGCACTGCCCAACATCAAAACTAAGAGTTTTGTTGCTTTTTTTGTTTCTTGGATCTCAACGTTTTGAAAGCAGAACTTTTTCAACACCCCCCCAAAAAAATCCATTTAGTTTCCAGCTCCTCTGTGCTTCCTCTGAGACCTCTCAGAAGAGGGAAGTCCCAAGACGGACGTAAGAAAAGGATGCCTCTGAGAGACCCTCCACCTGCTGGGAGGACCCTGATGTCGTCCGGATGCAGCCACAGGCACCCGAGCAAGGCGACCTGCCCTGAGTCTGGCTCCAGGCACTTCCCGGTTCAGAGACACCTCCCACCTCTGGGACGAGGTGTTTGGTGCCACATTCTGAGAGAGGGAGGGAAGGTCCCACAGCCCCTAATGCAGGCTCAGCCCCACAGGATAGGAAACACCTCCCGAGGCGCCCAGCACTGACACCCTCCTCTGTCCTTGTCACCTCCCTGCCCCCGGCAAAGCCAACGTGGTCACGATTACCTTCGAAATGCAGAGCTAACGAGAGACAAGCACTCTAGGAGGAACCAGAGTGAAGACAAAGCCGCTGGAGGCCTATCAACCAGGAACTCTCTTGACCCTGCAGTCCAGCTGGCATAGCTCAAGGGAGACCTGGGTCTCCCCTGCGGATCCCAAACTGCGAAGGCAAGGGCTGGTTGTTTTTAACCACATGAAACATTCTGTCATCCACAGGATGACATACCGTGACTACTTTATTAATGGCAAAAACGAAGGTGAAAAAAAAAAGCCAGAGAAGAGACACCTGGGCTATTAACATCAGATGACTCACGGGGACAGTGAAACGGGTGAATCCACAGCTGAGAGAGACTGGCCAGACTCGGCGTCCAGCGCGGCCGGCATCACCGGCCGGTCCCCTCCGCCCAGATGACTGTGCTTACTTTTAGACAAAGTTTTCATTCGGGTTTGGTTTTGGTTTTGCTGTTCTTGTCCAGATAAATAGATTTCAGCCTGGTTAATTATCCTGCTGATGTGAAATCATTAAAATTAATGAGCGGATTGTCATTTCTGAAACTGAAGCCGAGGAGGAAGATCTCAGGCCCAGAAGCAAAGAGCTAATGTCACCTACGTGGATAACATGGACTGAGGAGGCGCTTATGAAAAAAACCTGCTCACCGTGGAACAGATACTTCAGATGACTTCAGCAGAAGCAAACCACGGCTTCGTTCTGGGGGGAAAAATATATGGTGCTTGAGTGGCTTCTCAATACAGCTGTTTTGCTTAAAAAGAAACTATTTTATACCAAAATTACAAAGAAAAACTACACTACTTTCCTTAAAAACAGATCTACAACCGCAACAAGACAAGACTGTATTTTAGAAACAATGAAACGTATCATGTTTCAGAAACTCTGGGCCGCCAATGTTTTTCTCCTCATCTTCCAATAAAAAGGTCAGATTCCGCATATTTAGCTTGAAGGAGCCCCGAGGGGGTTACCTTCTGGGAAGGTAAACCCCAGCCCCATGCAGGCTCCACGAGTCTAAACCAAGACAGGTCCTTTCGCCACCTCTGATTTAGAGATGGGCAGGCAGGCCCTGCGGTTCTGGACAACAGACCACAAAGGGCGTCATAGCGGGGGTGGGTCCTGGCAGGAAAGGCTCACCTGCTCTCAAAGCCGCCACAAAGGGCGCAGCCCCCTCCCTCTGCAAGGATGTGACAGTCAGGACCCTAGCAGCCAAGGACCGGCCACCCCATCAGGGCTTCCGGGGAAGCTGGGGAACCCGGACCCTCAGGGAGGCCCCCGAGCTACAAATGGGACCCCCAGCTCCCTTCCTTCCGACTTACGGTCAAAGGAGCACGGAAGATTTCCTTACCAGCACTCTACGCCTTCTGGATCAGCGCCTGGGCCCCAGGCATGACGCCCAGCCCTCAGCGGGCATCACATTGGGAGATGAGGCAGGTTCCAGGATGACACCGTTTGATTTGCGAATAAACTGACCTGAGGACAATTTGAGCAGGTGCCCAAACCCCACATGTGGTGAAGGGCTGGTAGCCGCCCATCTGACCCCAGGCCCACACTAAAATATCTAAGTTTTAAAAAGCAACCTCACAGTGACAGTGTTCTCAAAATAACACAGACTTTACACTGACTGGTGTTATTTATCCCTGGCTTTCCACTTGTTTTTATCACTTGTGTCTCCTAAGTAGAACTTCCATGGGTTTTTTCATCACTTAAAATTATCTCCCTCACACAGTGTTTCCATGCTACTTATTATGTTAAAAAAAAAAAGCAGCACATTTCCACACCATCGCAGGTGTCAAAGGCAAGCTGTCCTTTTTTTATTGTTTCATATTCAAACACCCCACATACACAAAACTGCTGAACAAGGTTTATGCTGTAAAACAGAGACTGAGATGAATTAGGTAAAACACTTCGGATTTCTTTCCACTGATACCACTAATCTAAACTGAAGAACAGCTATTCCAGTGAACAGTTTAATCACTTTAGAAATTACTGAAATAGATAAACAAGAAAACATCCTCTCGCTGAGTCCTCACCTAGATTTCAACCCATATGGACTTTTTGAAGAAAATGACGAAGGAACCAAGTAAGTGGACTTTTAATATAAAAACTATTAAAACTACCAAGAAAGCACTAAGATTTCCACTACAGAGAAAACGCTGTAACGGACAATAAACAATTAAGACTTAAAAAAACAAAAACCAACACTGGAAGAATTCTTCATACATCAAAACTTACCAGATAAATTCTCAGCCTTCACGAGAACGACGGTGTCTCTAACAGGGACGTTGCGAACAGGGAGCCGATACGTACACGGAGTGGGAAACAATTCTGATTTCACGACCTGTAAGTGGCCACCCTGCGGCGTCCGCTGAGCGAGTCTAAACATGCCTACAGTGGGGGCAGGCCCCGACACTCGCGGAAGGACAGGTCCCCAGGCCTGACACATTAGTCTGAACTCTGAAGCCATGGGAAGCGTGTTTCTCTCCTGCGGTGGAGTCAGTAGGACAGAATATCCCACCTGCCTTTCAGACCACGTGACCTCGCTGCCCCTCCATCAGCAGAGGAGCTGGGCAGTCCCCAGAACTGCATTATGCGCGCCAAGCGTCTGTGCCTCAGTGACCTGCCAAGCTCGCCGGTGCCACGTCACAATCTACAGCAACTGCTGATGACACACCTCTGATCGGGGACCACCATGGAAATACTCTGCGTTTATGTCAGACACGCGCTGGCACAGGGCCCGGTCCCCAACCGCAGGTCGTCAGAATCGCTCCCCGTCCTTGAGGGGGGACACAGGGACGTCAGGGGAGGGTGGGTGGAAGGACTCGGCTGCGTTACCTGTTCCTGCTTCTCCAGCCACTTGTCCACCATTGGGTGACTGGCACTCAGGGATGAGCGAGCGTTGTCCCTCTGAAACTGGTTAGACCAGTTACTCGTGTCCCGCGGGAGGCTCCTGTAGTTCTCATCTTTCTATTCAAGAAGAAACAGAAAGTCATCTTGTAAAAACCAGACCTTGCAAATTAAGGATGCATCTGGCTTTTCAAAAGTAGCAGAAAAACGATTCCCTGTATTTAAAGGATTTTCCCCAAAACTATGCAAAACAGCCAGCCCACCAGGTCAGGGCCTGTCGGGGACAGCCACACGCGCAGGCCCGCGAGGGACCCAACGGCCACCTCCCCGCCAGGCGCATGCACCACAGGACGGAAGACACTTCCATACCAGCCTCGCACTGTCTCCCAATCGCAGCATTTTCTCACTCCTTCCTCTTCCCAATCTCAGAAGAACTTTGTGAGCTATTTTATATAATTCACCAAAAACGTTTAAAACGAGGAAGACGAATGTGCCCTGTATTTAGACCCTCGTACTTGAGACTTTGGGCTGCTTTGTTACCTACTTCACGAGCTAGTTGTAAACAGCGCTTCAAACATCAAGTAGCGAAAAAGAATTATTCTATCCCAATACGTGGTCTGCAACACACACGAAACTGTTCACCCCGACATGCTTCGGACAAGTGATGTCTTTACGTAAAAACCAACTTAGGGGATAAATATTTATTTAATACACCCCGGAGCAACCGAGGTACTTCCTTCAAATAAAGATTTCTAGCAACCTGCTTTGGCTTTAGGGCTGTAAAACTTAATTTAAATGTTCTGAAAAGACATGAGAAGACTAGGGTGAGCCAGGAAAGACAGCCAAACAGTTTGGCTGAATCACTAAATCCAGGTATCTCCTAGAAGAAGAAATGTAAAACGTTCACCTCACTTCACCCCACTTTTACGCCAGGGCCCCACTATAAGAGAAGAACCCAAATATCCTCCTGAGTAACTCTGTTAAGGGCAGTCTGGTTGTAAATGTCGCCCACACATGCTGACTCTCATTCTTCATGACTCTGCAGTGAACACACACACAGAAACAAAAGTGCAAGATCACAGGTTTGCACTGTGAAGACCTAGCGATGGACCAGAATGCTCCTTTCTGTTCCGGAGAATAAAACCTAAAAATGAACTGATCATCCCAGACCTATGGCAATACTGTGACATATGAATTTTTTTTTAATCTATAAATATTTACCAGTATAAATTTTAAAGAGAAACTTTGTGAGTCTTTTTTTTTCTTAACTCAAGCTACAGAAAATAAACTTTAAAATTTCAACGGTAAAATTAACCATTAGCAGCAAGTACTTTTCACAAGAAAAACTCTGTGCTTTTCCAGACACTGCGGCTCAGGAGGGCTGTGATGGGGAGTAACCACAGGTACAAGGAAGATGCTGGGAAGATCCGCCCCGCCCCCCCCCCCCCCCCCCCCGTCAGGGGTGAGGTAGCGACCTTGCCTACAGAAACGTGGAAACAGGAAAATGAGCTAAGGACGCAGACACATTCTAAAGAAAAGAAAGACGCAAACGAAGAAACTAAAGCTCACTGTGCCTCAAAGCACTAAGGCCCCTCCCTAACAGCTGAGCGGAAACTTCAGAGCAAAGCAAAGCTACCTGTTCCACAGGGACTACCGAGGAGAAACCCAAGCAGGCCCTAAGGGGCAGGGGAGCTCAGTACTGGCTGAGCCTCAGGTCCAAGGGGACAGGAGGGTGGGAAGTGGGGAGACACCCAAGCAGAGTCTTCCCATGCAGGGTCAGGCTCCTCCCCTGGGGCAGCGGTCTGGATTTCTATCCACTTTCCACCGTGAAGGGTGGTAACACCATGAAGAATCAAACAGAAAAGAATGAAAACTCTGTCCTGCCTTTTCAGGGGGAGGCTGGATTTCAGAGAAACCGGCCGATGGGGGAAGCCTGTCTTGTCAGAAAAATGCCCAGTAGTGGAAGCAGGGTAATTAAGCGAATTAGAGAAACCACCATTCTCAACTCCTAATGAAATAATTCATTCAGGCAACGATAATCAGTGGATGATAAACCGTTGCGTGAAAAGCTGACAATGAGTCGGGTGAATGCCAAGTGACAAAATGCCACTTGCAAAGGGAAAAGTAAGTCTTTAAAGTGAAGAGGCCAGACACCACGAAGCTCCCCCTTCCTGGTGTGAGAGTGAGGGAGGTGGGTATTCCCTTCGAACCCCCGCCGTCACCCCCACCCTGGGGGCCCCTTACTCAGAACTCAGTTCCCGTCTCCCCGAACAAGCTGGAAAGCAGACCATTTCCAAACCTCCTCCCTGACGCTTCCAGGCACAGGTCAGCAGCACTAAAGTGGTTTTTTTCTGAGTTCATGATCGAAAGTTCCAACAGGATGTCCCAAAGATACCTCAGAGTCAACAGATGACAATGAAGCTTGCCTCCCATGTCAACTCTGGGCGCCTCTGAGAAACAGTCAGTCCCCTTCACCCGCTTCCCCGCCCAATCCCCACGGCATCCAGGTCCTGTTCATCCAAGGCTCACCCCTAAGATCGCATCCTCCGGTGACACCCTAGCTCGGGTCAGCTGCCCCCTCACTGGAGGCCTTGCCAGCACCGTTCCCGGCCGTGTCCCGAGGAGGGCTCTTCTACACTGTCCCTCAGGCCACATCCCACATGGAACAAGCACTGGGGGAGACCAGGGGCCTTGGGACAGCCGCACAGGGGGCCACGGGCTGCTCGCCCGCCTCAGGGTCCTCCTGAGCCCGGACTCCCAGTGACGTCTCTTCTGTAAAGGGACGCGCCACTCCTCAAGGCCCCGCTCGCAAGCAGCTTTCTCCAAGCAGCATCCTGATTCTCAACAGGACTGACCACAGCATGCTTTCTGCTACCACTGTATTCCAATTCTACTTCTCATTAGAGTTCTAACTTGTAATTTAGTTAATTTCTTAAATTGCTATTTCCACTAACACAGGGACACCTAGACAGACGATCCCTAGTCACCTTTAAACTCCAGCGCTGAACTCGGGGGCCTGCACCCACGTGCAGGGCTTTCACTGGAACATTTGCTATGCTTCCTATTTTCCCACCGTTTCAGCAGCCCAGAATTTTAAAGGAACATTTCTATAATTTGTTTTAAAAATCTATCAGGGAATGCTTTAAAAAAGGTATTATGACAAACTTCAGTGAAAATGCATTAGAATGACTGTACTTTTAAATTCATACTAAAAGATGTATATCACTTTTTTTTAAAATTAGTCAATTACAATGTGTCAATTTCTGGTGTCCAGCATTTTGTCCCAGTCATGCATACACATAGATATATTCGTTTTCATATTCTTTTTCATTAAAGGTTATTTATTACAAGATACTGAATATAGTCCCCTGTGCTCTACAGGAGAAACTCTGGTTTTTTAATCTATTTTTAAATATAGTGGCTAACACTTGCAAATCTCAAACTCCCAAATTTATCCCTTCCCATCCTCTCCCTCCTGGTAACCATAAGGCTATTTACTATGTCTGCATATCTGTTTCTGTTTTGTAGATGAGTTCATTAGTGTCCTTTTTTTTTTTAGATTCCACATATGAGTTCTATCATATGGTATTTTTCTTTCTCTTTCTGGCTTAGTTCACGTAGAGTGATGATCTCTAGGTCCATCCATGTTGCTGCAAATGGCATTATTTTATTCTTTTTATGGCTGAGTAGTATTCCACTGTATAAACATAACACAGCTTCCTTATCCAGTCCTCTGTCGATGGAAATTTAGGCTACTGTATATGTGACTATTTCAATTTAATGTCACACCTACAGTACACAATGTCTGTGGAAAATAATTAGTTCCCATTGTATCTAAAATGTAGTGTGGCATTTCTGCATTTATGTCAATAATGACACGCAACTCGTATGCCACCACACAGTGATCCTATTAAGGTAGAGAAAGGCTAAGAATCCAAAGATCTGTCTTTCTGGACCTGCCCAAAATTCTTTAATTTTATATTCATAGAATCAACTTTGAGTATTTAGTCGGTAAGGAAAATAAAACTGATAGTCCATAACAAAGTTTTTTTCCTAATTCAATGCTATTATGATAAACTCAATAACGAATTCATGTATCAGTTTATTTAAGGTATAGGAAAAGTCGACTTAGATCTTCTTAGTCATCTCCAGGCAGGTGAAGAATTTCTAAAATATATGACTAATCATGATGCAACATATCCATTATTCTGCGGACAGCATCACACGGGTGCTCCTAGCATTTTGGCAGCGCTCCCCCTCACAGTCCCGCCTGAAGCCTGGACCGTGTGCACTCGGAGCAGAGCCCTACAGAGCTGTGATGCGCATCGACGAGGGAAGCACATTCATAAACTCTGCAACACACGATGTGCTTTCCACTGCACGTGTGCACCCGAATCATCAGTTTCCATCTGAAATGGACACGGTGTATTCTATTTCCAATCTGAAAATTTTTCTTTCCCAGTGTAAACTATTTTTAAATGATGGTATTTTTAACTATGTCTATGCAAGTTTATCTACATTTTTCATGGACCAAAGAAGAGTCAACTACAAAAAAGTCACAGTGTTTGTTAAATGCGTTTGCAAACCTTGTATTTCATAACCTAAAGAAGAAAAAAAAAAACAGTAAATTTTTGTCATTAATATTTTCACAAGTTAGAGCTGTACTTGTAATAAACTGGAAAATGGGATTTTCAATCTATTTTATTCTATGATCAAATTAATGCCTCTATCCTATATACTGGTAAACTTTAAAGCAAAAAAAAAAAAACCTTTTTCTCTAGACTCAAAAATCTAGCAGTAAGAACCAATATAGAAACCCCTAATAATTATTAAATTTGCTAATATTAAAAATTATTAGAGTAAAGCCACTACTTTATATCTAAGAGATTATATAAGAAAAGTTCCATAAAATATTACTTTTTTTTTTAATTATAACTTTAATCCTCCACTTACGAGACTGGCCCAAACAACCTCTCCATCTTCTGCACGGGGTGGGAAACTCTCCGTCTAGCCAGAAAAACACAGCTGTTCCTGCTGTGATCGGGACTTCTCCTGATCATCGAAACGAACTGCCGCGTCCTCAGGTGTCGGGAAGCCGCCCAGGCCTAAATTTGCGGCTCCCTGGTAGCAGCGCCCTGGTTACAGAGTAAATCTCCTCCAGGGCAGGGAAGTAACTGTCCTCTCTCCCCCTCCCTGAGCCAATTACAATTCAGTAAAAAACCACACGGAGCCCACCCGACATCCTATGAGAGAGGCTCCCTCCTGGCGCCCCGGCCGCAGCACCAAGGCCTCATCTCCCAGAAGCAGCACCTCAGCCGACGGTCAGGTCTCCGGGCAGACCGACACCCCTGCTGCAGAAGCACGGGGTACTTCATGAGCATTATAGACTCAGCGGGTATTTCTACATTAGCGCACAGGAAACCCAGCTACACTCCACTTTATATTTCAATGCCAAAATTCCAAATCTTTTTAAAATCGTTAGGAATCATGCCATATTTTGAAATACTAAACACCAAATGCATATAAATTTCACTTTCGCACCCTCCAGAAATTCTACTGTTTCACATATTCCTGTGTGGTTTTAAGATTTTAAGTTTCCAATATTTTTCAACTCTACCATTGTGGTCAAAGAGAATTCCATTTTCTGCTTTGTCATTTCCCCAAGAAAAGATTAAAAAAAAAACAAAGAAACTATCCTCAGGACATCTAACCTGAAGTGACGAAACTGAAGGGAAATTAGTAATGACGGCTTAGGATAAGTATCTTTTTTAAAACCTGCAGGAAGCTTGCTAAAACCTTCAGGAATCACACCGCTGATTCAGTGTGGCAGACCCACTCCTCCCCCGGGGCCGGAGTTCATCCTCTGTGCCTCCTGACGGCTACCCCAAACCGAGACCTCGAGAGCAATGCAAAGGCCAAAGCTTAAAGGTAACAACCACAGAACGGTCTGTAAGCAGGACTACTGTCCGCATCGTTCCCTGACCTTCCAGGCATCCTCCAGACACCAAGGGAATGAGGCAGGGAGACTCTAGGGAGGGGAGAAATAAACAAATTGAGTCATGCACAGAAAAACACAGGTTCAAAATTCAATTGTAAATGAAGTCAGAAACTTTGGCATTCCCTCTCAGTTTAAACCAACTGTGTGCCTATGAAGGTATTAAAAAAAAAAATAAGGAAACACAGGATTTTATTCCAAGCACAGCATTTATCATCACTTGTCTCGGGCTGCCATGGCCATGCCAGGTGTAGTGAACCACAAGGCACGGTGGCCAGCACCCCGCCTGCGGCGCCCCGCTCGTGCTGCTCACCGCAGCTCAGGCAGCCACGCAAGCTGGGACCCCTGCCCCGGCATGACTGTGAACACTGGCTTGTGTATGCACCTGCTTTACTTTCTTCTTTGATAATTGCTTTCTTCCACATTCTTCATCGTATTAAGGAGAGAGGTAGAGAAGACAAAGGAGAGATTCGAACGTTCATACATTTTTGTCAAAACAATTTTGTCTCATAGTAGACTATATATCTACACAGAAATGGTATAACGTCTACTAAAGTGTGCACAGTTTTGGAACAAGAGGCACTGATTACACTGACACTGCTAACTTTTTGAAAATTAAAACATGGAAGGGTCAACTAAGGACGCCACCCAAAAACCACTAGAGCTGATACAAATTCGGCAAGGTAGCAGGATACAAGACTAACACACAGAAATCTGCTGCATTTCTCTACACTAACAATGAAATATCAGAAAAGTGAAGAAGAAAAAAAAAAAAGCTTTCAAAATCGAATCAAAAAAAATAAAATACTTGGGAATAAACCTGACCAAGGAGATGGAAGACTTATACACTGGTAAGTATAAAACACTGATAGAAGAAATTAAAGACGATTTAAAGAAATGGAAATACATCCCATGCTCTTGGATTGGAAGAATTAATATTGTTAAAATGGCCAAACCACCCAAAGCAATCACAGAGTCAGTGTGATCCCTATCAAATCACCCAGGACGTTTTTCACAGAACTAGAATAAATAATCCTAAAATTTAGATGGACTCACAAAAGTTCACCCAGAATTGTCAAAGCAATACCGAAGAAAAAGAACAAAGCTGGAGGCATAGCCCTCCCAGATGTCAGACAGTACTACAGAGCTACAGCAATCAAAACAGCGTGGTACTGGCACAAAAAGAGACACAGGGACCAGCGGAACAGAGCAGAGAGCCCCCAGATAAATCCACACACCTATGGTCAATTAATCCTCAGCAAAGGAGGTAAGAATACACATTGGAGAAAAGTGGCCTCTTCAGCAAGTGGTGCTGGGAAAGCTGGACGGCTGCATGTAAATCACTGTAGTTAGAACACACCACCCACAGAAATACATAAAAATAAACTCAAAATGGTTTAAAGGCTTATGTCTTATAAGACAAGACAGCATAAAACTCCTAGAAGAGAACACAGGTGAAGCATTCTCTGACTTACATCTCAGCAGTGTTCTCCAGGGGCAGGTACCCAGGCAATAAACAGAAAAGCAAACGTAAACAAATGGGACCTAATTAAACTTACAAGCTCTTCACAGCAAAGAAAACAATAAATAAAGCAAAAAGACAATCAATGGGATGGGAGAAAATATTTCTCCAGTGAAGACATACAAATGGTCAACAGGCACATGGGAAAATGCTCAAATTGCTAATTATCAGAGAAATGCAAAACAAAACTACAACAAGGTATCACCTCACACCAGTCAGAATGGCCATCATTCAAAAGTCCACAAATAAATGCTGGAGAGGGTGTGGAGAAAAGGGAACCCTCCTACACTGTGGGTGTGAATGCAGTTTGGTGCAGCCATTATGGAGAACAGTATGGAGGTTCTTTAAAAAACTAAAAACAGACCTACCATATGATCCAGCAATCCCACTCCGGGGCATACATCTGGAGAAAACTAATTTGAAAAGCTACATGCACCCCAATGTTCATAGTAGCACTATTTACAATAGCCAAGACATGGGAATAACCTAAATGACAGGTGACTGGATAAAGCAGCTGTGGTGTATTTATACAATGGAATACCACTCAGCCATGAAAAAGAATAAAAATGTAGCAACATGGATGGACCTGGAGACCATCACATTAAGTGGAGTGAGCCAGACAGAGAAAGAAAAATATCATATGATATCATTTATATGTGGAATCTTAAAAAATGACACAGATGAACTTATTTACAAAACAGAGACAGACTCACAGACATAGAAAACAAACTTATGGTTACCGTGGGGAAAAGGGGGTGGGGAGAAACAAATTGGGAGTTTGGGATTTGCAGAGACAAACTACTATATATAAAATAGACAAACAATAGGGTCCCACAACATAGCACAGGAAACTATATTCAATAACTCGTAATAACCTATAATGAAAAAATATATATGTATATATGTATGTGTGTATATGTATATATAATTGAATCACTATGCTGTACACCAGAATTAACACAGCATTGTAAACTGACTATACTTCAATTTTTTTAAAAAGGCAAAAAATAAAATTAAAGATTTTGAATGCCAAAACATTTATCATAGCACCTTGTTAGCTCAAATTTCATAAGTAATAAGTATTTAATTTTCACTCTTCATTGTAATTTTCTTTTTAAATTGAGTTTGTTTTAAAGAGGAATTAGCAAAAAAAATTAATTTATTCAAGCAATTTTATTATTGAAGTACAGTCAGTTACATGTGTCAGTTTCTGGTGTCCAGCATGTTTCAGTCATACATATACATACATACATTCTTTCTCATGTTATTTTCATTATAGGTCACTACAACATATTGAATATGGTTCCCTGTGTTATAGAGAAGAAACTTGTTTATTTTATATATAGTAGTTAATGTCAAGCAAATTTTTTGTTTATGTATGAAGTTACCTAGCAAGCAAACCAAATTTTATTAGGTATTTTCCTTTGAAATGTTAAAGGTACCATACACAGTTCTTAAAACTCATTCTGGCTTCAAAAATCCTGAACTATCACCCATGTCTCTTCCAGCCTTTATGATACATGCTCAGTAGCTTCTAGATCAGAAAGTTACACTTAGATCAGTGGGATGTCAAGACTAAACATGCCAAAAAAAAGGAAAGAAAAGAAAAGAAAACTCACAGCAGAACTCTCCAGTATAGGAGTACACATCTGAGAATTATAATCAGTTTTGCAAATAAGTTTCCTTCACAGCAAATCCTTCAGGTTTGATCAAAACCAGAAGCTTAACACTGTAGTTTTAACTCACAACTTGCAACTGGCCCCGACAGTCCGACAGTCGTGATATCAGGTAAGCCCTGCAGCACGCACCCGCCTCAGGCCACGAACACGCGGGACCCAATGTGAGAAGGGGCTGGTCAAAGCTCTCACGGCAGTCCGTGCACTCGGGAGGCCGTGATGTTTGCAGAGGTGACCTTCAGAGCACAGACATCTCGGAAGCCCCCAGACCTGCACCTGAGCAGACCAGGAGATCCACCGAGAGGAACAAGATGAGCAAAACCCAGCCTCACTCAGGCTCCTCCTTGGAACCAGTTTCCCCAGAGGTTCCTACCCCATCTCAGCAGGTCAGAGTGCCATGAAAACTTTAGATCCTAAATTTAAAAGCTGGAAGGAAAAAGCTAGGGGATGTCCAGCTTAACCTCTCAGTGTCTAAAGGAAGAAACAGGGCTTCAGAGAAGCTAGGACAAGCGCTCTGTGGAGGTCAGGATGACCAACCAGGTCCCGCAGTCAGAGATACCCACTTCTGGGTGATTGCCACTCCCAAGCTCCCGCGCTCGCTCCGGCCAGGGAGCGCAGTTCCCCTGGGTGATGATGCAATTCCAGAGACCCAGCCATTCCTACACAATGATTCCTCAACCACAGGAAAGCGTCTCCCAAGCTCTGGCTTGTAATGCGGTGCAAAGCCATCACATAACCTGGCATCACAAATTATACTGACGCTAGAGGTGGCTGGTTCACCAATTAAACACTACGGTCTTAGGAATAATCGTGAGCAAAATGTCTGCTTTAAAATCGTTTTAAATACAGTGATCGCATGCCTGCCGCAACTGGGCTGATCTTTGTCCCAGGAAAGCACGCATACAGGCGTGGTGAGAAGGTAGACGGGGAGGGAAGTGTAGTATTTTTTCAAGCTACCAAAGTGTCATTCACTTCTGGGTTCCGAGGGACTAGGGAGCAGAGCTGAAAGGGGGCAGCACCAAACCCAGCTCCCACTTTCCTTCTTTCACAGGAACCAGCACGGTCCCTGAAAGGCCCTGCAGCCATCTGCACCCACAGCCAGCAGGGTCAGGAGCAGGGGAAGGGGCGGGGCTCCCTCTACGTGGGCAGGTGCGTGAGGAAGAACGAGGTGCAAATGCTGCCATGCTGCCGGTCAGGTCACACGCTGAGGAGCGGCTCAGTTTCCAAAAACCACAATGGAGACAAAGAGCAGCACTTGCCTGACTCCGCAGAACTAGTGTGAATCTGAAACAACTCTAAACACGTCAGAGAGTGCCGCACATTTCTTATTTTCTAAGTGAAGAACACCCATCTACATTTCATTATCTTTCAAACGCACACAACTCCAAATGTTCGTATCTCAAAACGAAAACTGTAAATAACAATCATATTCTGCATCAGGAGCAAATTGCACAAACCGAGAGGAAGGGAGCAGATGCGAGGGGGTGAGGGAGAGACAGGTGCTTCCAGCAGCCGCCGAATTCCGAAATATCCACCGCCTTACACACAAGCTGCATGTGCAACATGAATCTTTCACACCTACCTAGCTAAATAAGGTGCCTTAATTTTAAAGCAATGTATGTATATTAAAAGAAATTACTAAACTTTGCGCCACACATAACTAACATGGCAATGTGCACATTAGCAGCTCCTTCTGACCCTCTTCTGTTTGCAGTCGTTAACTTCAGCGGGCCGGGTGGATCAGCAGAACCACTGGGTCACTGCTGTGAAAGGTCCCATCTACAATTTAGTTTTCTTAAAATTTTCCCCTTAATTGTGAAACTGCCTCCTCAAGTAAGCCATCTTCACAGATACATTCTTAAAACTCTAGAAAATCATTTTTATCTCTTGTAAAACTTTTTGCTAAGCAATTAAAATAAGAATATAAGAAATAATCTGCAAAAACAATACAATTTATTTGTTATTAAAACACATAATTTCAAAAACATCACCAGGTTTATATTGTATCTTAACGTCTTAGTCTTGAGCAAAAACACGCAGCTTCATTCATGTCCCTGCTAACAACCTGCTGTGGTAGCTGACTTCCACTTCTGTCCCTTCTTAGGGGGAAACTTCTGTCTACTCACTCCAGTCCTTGTGGTTGATATGATTGTGACTGAGAAATAATACATTCCACTCTCTTTTTGATATTTTATGTGCGTTGCTCAAAACAGCTTAACAACAGCAAAATAAATAATGATATAATTGGATTTCCACCCATAGACCAAAATAAATATCCATGGGACACCACCTCCATCCAGTGCAGAAACCAACGGCTTAACCTCTGAAGAACTTAAGTCCTTGTCTCCAAGCCCACCAGCAGAAATGGCATGTTCTCCGAGAAGAATATTAATTTTCAAGGATATTATCTTGGTCCTTAAGTTATAACTGGAAATTTTAACTTGAGAAAACGTGATTCCAGGAAATTTTTGAGTGATGATTGCTTACTGTCGACCCCCCTCTACCTACACCTTAAAAACAAACAAACAAAAAAAAAACCTTCCAATCTGAACAAAGTGGAAGCAAAACAGCCTAGGATGTTTTGTACTAGGATGTACTAGGATGTCCCGACAAAAACTGAAGGCAATGTCAATCACCCGGGCAGGGGGACGCCACATGTTTAAAACCAGCATTTTTCAAAGTCAGCCTGGTTGTGGGGAAAGGTACCAGCCTTAAGCCAGTGTTTAATAAAATCAGTTGAAGAACTTGTAATACAACTCATTTCCAAAGAGGAAAACACATTTCAGGGAAACACCAGGGGTGTCAGGGGGCTCCTGGAGACCTGTGGCTGAAGCCTGGTTCCGCTAATTCCAGGTACTGGTGCACGAACTGTCATCCAGTTCTCAGCACAAAACGGGGGTGGTGCGATCCACCTTGCAAAGCTGGGGTGTGAAAGCCTTCTTGTTTTGGAAAAAGTCTAGATATACAGACATGCTGCAAAGACAGCTCCTGTGTGCTCTCCCCTAACTTCTTTCAACGCTAACAACTTCCATAACCTTGGCACGTTGGTCAAAGCTGGGACGCAAGACTTGGTGAGGTTTTGAAAATTATGCCAGTTTTAACAGTAAATGCTGATTATTGTTATATTCATATTTTAATTGTATAACAAAGTTTTAGAGGCAATAAAGATAAAGTTGTCATGAAATACTTTAAAGTATTCAACTAAATGAACAGGGGGCAATGTATGAAGTCTGTGAGCACATGGGGGCGTGGGGGTGTCCTTGCTAAGAGCACAGAATTTGAAACCGGACAATCTAGGTTCACAGCATGACTCTGTCTTTCAGCAGTTGGTTGAACTGTTAGGTGAATTATTTAAACTCTCTACCGCCCCCTCAGTAAATCGGGAGCAGCAACAAGACTGACCCTTCACAGGCGATGACGGGGGAGAAGACAGGGAGCAAGCACTCAGGACACCCTGGCGACCGTTACATGAAAACACCAGGACCTCAGAGACAGTGCGGTTTGGAGACGGGATAGCTGGAAACCATTTATACCCCCATGTTATGAAAAACCCTGACTGGAAGGCAACTCCCAAAGGCAGCCAGCCCCTGGTAGCACCTGGGGCACATGCAGGTGGAACCCGGCTACGCCAGCAGCCGGAAACAAGCACCTGGTGCCCCCGTCCCCAGTGCGGGCTTTTTTCTTTAACAAGACACGACTTCATGACCCAAAGTGGGTGGGTTTATAAGCTAAAGGACCAAAAATTAAAAATAGAAACCAACTTAAGAAGATGAAATGAGGCCAAAATATTTTTAAGTGTCTGAAGACGACCTGAATTTCTGCTCAATATAATTTAATCAGCGCCGGCTCCTGGTCTCCTCCCCCAAGTCAAGATACACAGGTGTACCGTCTTCACCCCCTCTGTACGATGTGAAACTCTGAGGCCACCCTACGAGGATTCTGACATGGCTCTGAATTCATATTCCTGGAATGGTTTGTGATTGCTAAAAATACGTTGGGCTGAAACATTTTCTCAATAGCACCTTAGGATTTTACAACTTTGAACACAAATTATAATATTTAAAGCGTGTGAAGGCAGATTACATTCCTAAATGTGGCACAGAAATGGATGAGACTAGGTTATTAACAGCTCAGACCAGGCGAGCTTGGCACGCAAGGCTGGCCTATTGCAGAAATGAGTATAACCTTCACTTACTGAGAGCACAAAAATGCAGCGCATTCAAATTAAGATCTTTTAATATGTAAAGAAGAAGGGAGAGATTTACAGTTTTAGAGGCCTCTAACAGGAAGCACAAACGCTGTAGCAGGACACTCTAGGATCTAGGTCTCGGCTGGATTTCCCTCAAAGCTAATGCCCCAGAAAATTAAACACAGCCATGGGGCTCGCACAGAGGAAGCATGGTTTTGAAGAGCTTCCTCGCCCACCCTCTGAGGTTTTAGATGGTGACTGTAACTAGCTGGCAGCTGGGGTTGGCCCATAAATAACCGAAATATAGACAACCTTTTTTTTTTTTAAATAGGCAACGAGTCAAGGGGCTAACTCAAAAATAAAACAGTATTCTCAGATTTACCAAGACAGCCGGCCTTCTACATCAGGAAGAACAAGTAAGCAGAGACGAAGAAGCCCAAGGTGTGAGAAGGGAACGAAGAAGCAGACGAGCAGGTAGGTTTAGAATCTCTTTACGTGAATTAACGAATGGCTGGCGGGCCGGCAAGCACGCGGCCTGGGAGCCGGCGTCGCGGCCACGGCGCAGTCCACGGGTCACCTGCGAAACCTCCTCGCGCTCACGGCTGCCACGATGGGAGACAGGTGTTCTCTGGAGGCTCCTTGTGTCTGACTGGCATCAGGGCCGCAATCCTGGGAAGCTGGAGTCTTGATCCTCTGTGTTTAAGTGCACTCTGAACTGAGATGGGGGGGGGGGGCTATGCAGAGGAACAACAAACATGAACGTTGTCTTATCATGGCTTCTATCTAGAAATAACATTTCCTGTTCCAGTTCTGCACTGGTAAGACAGGATCCAATATCTCAATGGGCTGCTGTAATACTTCTTTAAAAAAAAAAAAAAGAATTTAAATAGCTTTTCATTTAAAAATGATAAATTTGAGCTAAGTGTGAAAAGAAGTGAAATATCACAAAACCAAATATGCTAAATGTTCCAGATTCTACTCCGCTAAGATAGAAAAACTAACCTCAAAAGGAGACATCTCAGAATAACAGTTATCCTCAAACTGCCTATCAGGAGAGGGCAAACGGCCAAGACACTCCCTTTTCCACTGGACTCAAGTTCTTAATAGAAAAAAAAAAAAAAAGAAAAAAAGACTGCCCCAGAGTCAACAGAGGGGCTCTAAACAAAAACACACAAATGTCCTGAAATGGGAAATTAACTTATTGGTGTGTGTTTCATTTTCTAAAAGCCCACAGTTAACTCTGAAGTACAGCCAAACGGAACCATTAAACGGTTCAGTAAGATAGTAGCCGCTGGAGCTCAGAAACCTGCCGCTGCTCCTTCGTGTTCTCATCCTGCCCTGCACCTCCAGCCACCCGCCCAGGACTTCTCACAGTTCTTTATACATCATGAGTACTTCTCACTTTTCTATTCATGAATTTATGGGAAACAATTACCAACAGTGCTAAAAAAATGTTTACTTCCTTGGTCAAATAAGTCTACTGAAGGAATCTAACAAAACTATCAGAGATGTCAACACAAGTTGATATATAAGGATATTCTCTGAAGGGCACTTCTAAAGGTTACTTATAAGAGCAAAAAAAAAAAAAAAAAAAGGAAGGCAAAAGTATAAATGTGTCAAGCAATAAGAAAAATCACCAAATCAAGTGAATAAACAGCAACTCCAGAAATCATTACATAATAGAACACTGTGCGAGCTATCAATATTTATGAGACAGAAAAATGCTCCCAGTACAACACAAATTAGGGCAAAAGGCAGGAAATTAAACCGTGCGCATTGGGTGACTCCCCGTCGGTACCAGGGACAGCCACCATCTGTGCTGAGCCCCTCTCCGCTCCTCAGTAGCCCTCAAGTTAATCCCCCCAGTGTCAACACTCCTCCTCATCAAGACCTCGAATTACTGACCTGCTTCTTTATACATTTCATTACTTCATATGTGCAAAGAGTAGTATTATTATCAGGAAAAAAATTGTTTGGGGACTCTTAAAATACACCACATGAAAGGCTTGTAAAAGTCAATTTCTACAGTTAGAAGATCTCACAACTCTTCAGATGTAACAAAAGGAGAGATGATAAGGATAATTAAGACAGCATCTCTTCTGAGAGTGCACGTAGCAGGGGTGCTGGAAAGATATCAAATGCGCCAAACAACTAAATCAAAAAGAAATAATAAACGCTGGTGGTCAGAAACACGCCACAGTCTGCCTTTAAGAAATGGAAAAGAACTTTTTTAAACCTAATGATGCCAAGTAAGTTCTTACCACTTTCCTCCCCTTCCCTGATGGTTTTTATGCTAAATCTGCCTGTGTCCATTAGGGGCGGGGGTATAAATAACCTAGAAAAGCAGCACCTCATTATTTATGGGAAAGGAACACAGCTCATAATCACCGCACCACGAAGCGGTCATCAGCCTCATCCCTGAAGCGTCCCGGCGGGCTGCCCTGGCAGGTGCGTCTTTACACTGGAATGAATCCTGGGTGGCTTCTCATTCGCAGGGACACGGACCTAACAAGGACGGCTGAAGAGGTGGCTCTCACGCTCTCACACTGATTGAAATACCCTTTCCCAAGATGAAGTGTTAATACACACGCATAGAGACCCAAATGAAGACACATCCACACAAAGTGTGAGCAAAACGCTCCCTGGAAGAGCTGGAAAGGGCAGTCGGCCCCATGAGGCCAGGAGACAGCACCGAGACAGTGCTCTGCGGGGCCCTGAAGACCACCAAGACCCTCTTCCCCTTCCGTCTTGGCCGGGTGAAACCACGACAAAACTTAAGAAAGCCAGAAACCACAGTCCCCTTGGCCTCTCCAAGCCCTCACCTGGTGCAGCAGGATCAAATCTGCACACTCGGCCCTCGGAACTCAACAGCGGGATGGGCGACCATGGCCGTGGTGCCCGGGAAGACTCTCCCTCACCTGCGGTTCTGAGCCACAAGGGCCAGCTCCACACGGCAGTGTTCTCACCCACCAGAAAGGAACCGCCGGTTCAGGAATGAGAGATTTTGACTGACTGACGACGTTGCTCTAAACCTGCTCTGCTTGTTTAGCTTGGAAGAACAGTTGCCACTTAAGTAAGCAGGTGAGTTATTCAAGAAGGCACAGTATTTTAACCATTGGAGATCAGTGAATCACAAGACTCTGAGCCCTTAAGTAATTTATCTCCTTGTTTTTATATAGAAAACCTAGACTTCTAGACACTGATAAGAATTTATAACATCTTGAAACTGCCTGGCATAGGTAAGCTCTTGTGGCTTCAAGAGAAATATGTAAATTTAATACAAGCATCCTTTCTGAATGTTGAAAACATGGGAAGTTGTTTTATAACTAAAACTAAGATAGCATCTATCAGACATATACATATTAAAGAGGAAAAAAAAAACCACTCAGACCAAAATAGAAACAGTTTAAAAATCTAGACAGGAAACTCAGTAAAGAGGTGTTTGAAAAGTAAAGCCAAAGGTAATTCAAAAGACAATTCATTGCCCGTTACCCTGTATGTGTGTTGCATGTGAATAGTTTCATCGAGAGATGTGCGTGTGAGTCAAGGCCATTGCCACGGGGGCATGTATGCATTTGGCCGCATTAAATACCACTCCCTATGGGGAAAAGGCATGCTGAGTAAGGGACCATTTTTAAAACACATAAAATTATGTTCAAGTTCAACTCATGGCACTGATGTCTATAATGTAAAAAAAATGGTAACACTATAAATGTCCAACAATTAGAGAATAATAAAGTGACTCCACTGTGGAATATTCTGCATTCTCAGAAACATTTTCTAATAAAATTCACACCAGGGGATATCCCTATGAGATGAAAAAATTGTAGAAATAATCAGGATGCAAATATGTAGACATTGTATGACCTCGACGTGTGTGTGTGCGTGAGCGTGTGTGTGCGTGTATGTGCACACGTGTGTGCATGTGTGTGTGTGAACACTGGCTGTTGCCAAGTCTGGAATCATGGATAATGTGACTTGTCCTGTTCTCCCAGTTGCCCATTTACTTCCTCACAACAATAGATACATGTTTACAAAGAGCTGGGAGAGGTGGCTGCCATCAGCTGGCCGCAAGCACTCCCTCCTCTCCAGGCAGCCTCCTGGGCTTCAGAGGCAGGAAAGCTCAAGTCCACTCCCCAGACTCGCCTGCAGATAAGGATCTGGACAAACTGCGTTCTGCCCACTTGGATTCAACAGCCTGAGATTGTAACGATAATTGTGAAATAAGAAACTTTCTTGGGCTGTTGTTCATGGCAAGTTGTGGAGGTGTTGGCATTTTCCGGGGCATCTCTGGGTTCAGGGTCCAGCCTCACAGGTGACAGAAGGCAACGTGGAGACAGGGCCAAGGTCTGGCAGGCAGGCGCAGGGAGACCAGGTCTCGCACCGCTGCCCCCTCCCCGGGCCTGCCGGCCGAAGCGCTCTGTCCAGAACACCCCAGGGCCCACCTGCAGCCTGCTCTTCGAGCCCTTCCAATGATTTTCCAAAAAGCAGATTCTCAGTATTGAATCCTTTTATGTTCAGAACAGCTGCTGCGGTTGTTTGCCACAGCTGAGCTGGCTCACACCCCAAGGTGCTGCATGAGTGAGGAAAAAACCCCGACCACAGCGTGACTTCTGACCCACTCTCTTCCTAACTGAACACCTTTTAAAAGGTAATAAATTTTTTAAACTACCAACTTGACTTGTTCATGTACTTGTGAATATCCATGTAAATGAGGTCTGTTCTGACACAGGGTAAAGGTCATGAGGCCAATACACAGAGCAGATCCTGCTCCTTTGCAAAGTCTACCGTGTAGTGAAGCACTCTGAAGTATCAGGCTCGTCTCAGTGAGAGACGCTCACCACATACACAACAAAACCCACCAGAAGAGAGAGCCCAATGGTGAGACCCCTCTTCCAGGAAACCAGAGCCTGCGGCCCACTGCTCTGCCCTGGTAGATTCTGCTCCGCTGCAACTTTTTTCTTTCCTTTACTTGAACTAGTACGAAGAAGAGTTTGTTGAAATGGGAAACCAAGTTAAAAGAAATATTTAAGACAGGTATTTTTGCACAGATACAAATGGTAAATCAAGCCAATATCAAGCTACGTTCAACATTAGCCTGTGATCAATGTATTTCTGCATTTCTCAATACATACGGCGCTCAATTAGTGGCCGCACTGAAAACTGCCTATCAGCTCGCTCAGCAGATGTCTGCTAAGGCTGCCGTACAGGGTGGGCTCGGGCAGGCACACTTAGGCTCACGGGGGAAGGCGGGAGGCACGACAGACGGGATGATAAGGGGTCTGCAGGCACATATGACAAAGACCATTAACACAAACTGGAAAAAAGCAGACCAAACAGACTAGGGTTTATTTACTTAGACTAAATAAATTAGGTCACGGACTAAATTAAATTAGGTCGAAGAAGAAAATATTATTAGGACTGGACAGTACACTTCCATTTGGTAGGGAGATAAAATTACCAGTTGAGCAGTCAGAGCAAATGGCTACGGCACCCATGTTCCCCTCCCCAGTCCACGCGCTGAGACCCTTCACACGAGGGAGCCAACAGGAGTACGTGCCACACACGTGTGAAGTATCCCCGGGGACACATACACGCTAACGAGAGGCCGCTGGGAAGACACGTGGGGTCGCAGGACTCAATGGAGAAAAGGGACCGTATGTACCTATTTCATGCTGAAAGTTTTCATAGGACACATTCTCTGTTCCAAAAATGGATTCATGAATAAATATACACGATACTTAGCATGGATTTTATAAGAAAATTCGAGAGCAAAATAACACAGGAAGTGATCTGGATGCTGGTGTGAAGGCCACAAAGGTCACAGTGATGCAGGCCTGCGTCACCGAGGGGAGGGAGACATAGACTGGGGGCCGTTACCTTCCTGTCGCAGGCTGGAGGGCTGCCGGCCATGTTCTGCTTGAGGAAGCCCGCGGTGGTTGACCAGCGGGTGGGGTTTTTCCGCGAAGGCTCTTCGGAGGAGAAGTTATTATCGCTGACGGAGGTGGAGAGGCCGATGAGCGCTGGGTCACTGCTCCGGCGGACGTGAAGAGGCATGTCTACAACACAAGAGAGCATCACGGCTTTTAAAGATAACCTAACGCCTGAAAATCCCGTGTTGGGACAAAGGTGATTCAATCCCGAAGATTAAAGAATAGAGTAACACTCTATAGTGTTATTTAGGTCAGCATCCTAAACAGATGTTCCCTGAGCTCCTTTAAAACACTTCGCTGCAAACAAACTCGGTGTCTGTAGGGTGACCTGCCCCGCGCGAGACAGGCGGGCTCGTGTCTGCCCTTCACACTTGTCACCTTGTGGCTTCATGAAGTGGCCTCACTGTCCCCTGCCCGTGGTCCCTCCCGCACAACAGCAATAAATCAGTGCTTCTCTGCTAAGGGTACCACGTGCACTAAATGAGCCCGACACGGGGCGCACCCTCAGCACAGAGCGAAAGCCATCACCACGGCTGCCATCCCCCCAGTGTGTGTTTGGCTGGTCTATGAAAGTTTCTGTTGAATAAAATATTTCTTTTGTACAACAAAGTACTATCAGAGAGCACAGAGCACAAGCATGTTGCTTGTCCTGGAGATGACGGAAATCTTAAAGGCAGGACGCTGACGCACAGGTGGTACCTGCCACCTACTCACCTGCACAATTACTCAGAAGACAAGTGTTTCAGCAACTGGATTCGTACAAAAGTGGAGAGTTTTTGTTTGTTTCTTTGTTTTTTTCTTTGTTTGTTTGTTTGTTGTACAATTACACCAGCAAAATCAGTAACAGACCCAGGGTAACCTTGGTCTGGGAGCACTGAGAACATCCCAGCAGATCTGACCTCTGTGACAACGGAAAAGAAACAGACCCACAAAACCAGAGAGAAGAATGAAGGTGCGTGAGCCTGGAACATTGAGAATCAGAACCAAAAGCCCACTCGTCAACTGAGCGAGAAGCACGCTAAACGTAAGACCAAAAAATTTGGATTACATTGTGCTCAGCGTCATCTGCTTTCAAAAACTAGGATGCAAGTTAAATATTTATAAAAAGCCTCC
Source organism: Camelus bactrianus (assembly GCF_048773025.1). Taxonomy (NCBI): domain Eukaryota; kingdom Metazoa; phylum Chordata; class Mammalia; order Artiodactyla; family Camelidae; genus Camelus; species Camelus bactrianus. The sequence continues at coordinate 10,753,332 of NC_133573.1, forward strand.
AACAAAATAGCGTTGGAGGGAATGAGCAGACTTGTCATTCTGTCTCTGGGAGATGTTTTTGGAATATTGATGCACCTGGTCAATAGTGTGGATACGTACATCCTTGAGGATGCGAAGCTAAAGACAGACTATTTATATACGTGGAAATCTGTGTTTAAACCACTGTCAATCCAACAGTCTCAAATATGTTAAAGCAAATTAGGAGCAACCGGAGGAAAACAGAAGCGTACAAATCGTAACAACGCTGCCTTAGACATGTGCCTCTCCATCACGAGGATGTGGTGACCACACAGGAGCCTGGGGACCGTCACCGGGGAAAACATGGTGAACGTTTCATCTAATATTGTTGCTCGTTACCTTAATTTATTGAAACACACACATGAAAATTATAGAGAATAACTTCCAATTTTTAAGTGTGTGTAAAAACTTGGGACAGCCTTTACTGCTTAAAATTGTGCACCAAAAAATAAAAATAAAAGAAAGAATGATACAGTCACTCTCAAAACAAGTTCACAGAAATATACATCGAAGGCTCCATGCGTGTTAATAGCACAATGCTCTTACTAAAGAAAGGTTCTCTCCCAACTAACAAAATTGTTTCCAGGTTCAAAACTCAAAAATAAAAGCAGAGAAACAGCAAAGTGGGGATGAGGGAGAAGACAACACTTCCAGGAAATTTCAGCGCTGCTCCTTAGGTCTGGGTTCTGCCGCTTCCCAGTTACAGGGGCGCCGATCACCTGGTTTTTAAGGAACTCTCTATGCTTCCATTTCTCTGTGTGTGTCTGTGTTTAAGCCTAAAAGAAGCCCCATTTGTTCACAAAAAGTCTTTAAAAATGGTACAGAGGTAATGACTAAAAGCAGTACCCACAAAAATAAAACGGCCACATGAAAGTACACTTCAACCCCCAAATAAACTCAGGGGCCATAAACGTCACTGAATTCGTGTGGACACAATAAAAACAGCTTACTCTGCTTGTTTTTGAAAACTTCCCCCAGAGAAATCCACTGCGGACAGGACTGAGATTAGGTAAACAAGTAGGACCATCGTCTTCTGGAGGGACATGCACTGTCAATTTGCTCCTCTGAAACAGGCACACGTAATTAGCACCTGACCTCTCTGTCTCATAACTCGCACAATCAGAGAGGCAGGGAGCAGGAAGATTCAAGAGCAGGGGGTTGAAGCAGGACTGCGGACCCTCGGGCTGTGCCTCCAGGGAGGTGCTGCCCTCGCCCCCAGGAACCACACGGGGAGGGGGGCCCAGGAGACTCGCATGAGGTCCTCACATCCCATGTCCCGTTTCCACGTGAGTGAGCGTGATAAAAGACATTAGCACAGTCTGGATCTTTCCTTCCCTCCCTCCTGGAACCCAGCACCCACGCTGTTTCTGGCCCCACCATTGCAGCTGTAACCATGGCGAACCTCAGGACCGTGTCCTTGATCTGATCACCAGACAAACGAGAAACTAACTCAATTCAACACGTGAACAGTATGTTCCCACCACGTGAATGCCAGGAGACAGCATGACGATGCTGAAGCCGAGGTTTGCCTGCAGTGGGTGAGCTGAGAGAACCCCGTCCTCAGGGTGCGCACAGCGGGCAGAGCGGGTCCCAACGCGGAGACCCCAGCCCCAGTGTGCGGACCCACCCTCACGCCAGATTCAGACTCAGTGATGGTGAAAATTCACATTTTTATTGGTTTATGATTTCTTCTTGGTTTCAAAGTTTCATGAAAATTGTAAGTCGTTTCCATCCAGTTTATATACACATAAATTAAACAGCGTTAGAACCAACGACAACCTGAAGTGACATGAATCTTTCTGTTTCTAATGTTGGTCCCAGTGGAGGAGCAGGCAACTCTTCCCAGATGAGCGAGCGGAGGCTCAGAGAGGTGACATGGAGCGCATGGACGGTCTCCTGGCCAGACCTTCAGGCTCCCCGGTCAGTGTCCAGTCACCACCCGAATCGGGAAGTTAGTTCTAGTGTTCAGCTGTCCACTAGGAAACAAATCCCATCTCTAGCTACTTGCAAATATAAATGTTCGTCTTAATTTTGTCAAAGGGAAGAATTTTGTTGTTTTCAAAGTAGAATGATACACCGAGAAGTCATACACTGATTCTCACTAATAGCACCACTAGATTTGGGGGAGTTAAAGAATTATTACATAGAGACTGAGATGTCAGGAGTCCCAGTTTCAGAAATGTTAAAATAAGAGAAGGAGAAAAAACCTCTGCTGGTTCAGGAGAGAAAGCGCAGCACGGAAGCCGATAAAGCACGCCCCGAGCGGACCAGCCTAGACCGGCATTTCTCAGACTGCGACCTCAAGACCCTTTCATGCTTTAAAAGTTACTGAGGACCCCAAAGAGCGACTGTTTACGTGGGTTACAGCTAGGAATATTTACCATATTAGAAATGAAAATGAAAAAAAGATCTATTTATTAATTCACTTTTAAGTTAACAATAATAAATCCATCACATATCAACACAAACAATTTTATGAAAATTCTATTCTACAAAACAAAGCTTATACAGCAGGAGGGCAGTGCTGTTGTACGTTCTGCTTAACAGACGACATCTGCTCTCACTTCTGCTCTGCACTGCGACCGAGCACACGAAGAGAAAAAGAACTCCACAAACATTTAGCAGGAAGAGGAAATAGAATTTAAATAATCTCTCCAGACAATTGTAAATCTCCTTCTTTGATACTTTGATATCAAAGCTTGACAAATGAGATTTTCTCAAAAGTCAGTGGCAACAGGGAATGTAAACTTCTCATTCTTCGTTACCCTAAAATCTACTCGTCCGTCTTCCACTTTAAAATGGACCTTTTACCCATGAGAAATTCGGTAACACCAGTTATTTAGAATACATTAGTAACCGGGTTATGCCAGTCTTCTAAGCATTGATGTGTTTCTTCACCCTGGAAAATCACATCTGTGAGTATCACTTCCAACTCCATCAGTAGAGGCATTAAGGACTGGGAAGCTGACATGCTCACAGTGGGATACAAGTTTTCCAAAATCTAACTCTACTAGGAGGTTTGACTGTTATCCTTGGCACCAGACACTCTCAGTCGTTGGCCACTTAATCATTTCCTAGAAACCCTGCCAGACACCAAAGTCTGAAAAACCGCAATCTCCCCGTCCTTTCAAATAAAAATACTGCTCCATTAAAAATGGTTACCCAGGCTTACAACTCAAACCATCACACGCAAAGTTGTTCTCAAGAAACTAATGACCTTCAATGTGTCCGGGAACTTCATGCCAGCCCTCTGTTTTGTCACATAAAACATCAAACTGTGTCCTCAAGGGGCAGGACTCTCACATAAGTCATCATTTTTGCAGCTTCATTAAGAATAGTAGGTAAAATGGCCTTTTTTCTTTAAACTGTGGGTGTGCTGGGGGAAGAACTCCTTTGGTGGCGCTACCCTCTCACCCTGCGAGGGGCCTGCACCTGGCCCAGCAGAGCATGTGCGCCACGGGTGCAGACGTCAACCCCGTGAAGGGCACGGTAGTAACGCTAGGAAAGAGGCTTTGCTTCACAGCCGCAGCGATTCCACAGACCACCCATCAAGGACCGCTGTCCTCCCCGGGCCTCAGTCCATCTGTAACCCCACGGGGTCAAAGGTCCTCTTAACGCTAAAAACAGCGTGATTCCGCCTATGGTCGCACGCTCCTGTGCTGGTAATCAGCCACCAAACCTCATCCAACAGAACATGAAACAGTTTAAGAGATGCACTAGAAAACTTGTGGCAGCGCGTGGCCACATCAACAGCCACTGCCAGGCGCCTCCAAGCAGGCGGAAGCACCACCAGCAGCGAGGGAGCATGAGCGTGGACGAGCGTGCAGAGTAGCGGGGCACAAGCGCCACGCCGGCGAGAGGCCCACGGACACGCAGGACCTGAGTTTACTACAAACACCTGCCTCCCCAACAAGACGCATCACGACACACAGCTGCCTGCTCAGCCGGCAAGTCCCCACCTCTCACTGTCACGCAAAGCATAACGTCGCATCAAGAATGCAGTTTTGCCCTGGCCTCAGAGAAATAAATAAAAAGCACAGACAGAGCCTTCTCGCCTACAGTTTGCTCCAGGTTTCTGGGGCGCATGGCCTATTCCAGCATCACTAATAATCCAGTGTAATTTGTGCTCTTCAGAGCAATTAGAAGTAATAGGAGCGTCTCACTTAAGGTAATTTGGTGCTATTATTACGAACCCTCACTGCCCGTTTTAGGAAGATCAGTGCATTTAAAACCATGATGATAAAGCTTTCTCTCCCTGTGATCTTCTGACTTACTTAATCTACAGCTTTCCAAAGTACATCCTCTGAAATATTAACAAGAAAATTCAAAGATGAGGGTCTTCAATAATGAAGCTGCCGGATGAAGACCGGGGCGATGTCACTGGGTCCCGGACGCAGGTGGGGGCTGTGTGATGCATGTATTCCTTTGAAGAGGGGATAAAACAGCCATAAACCCTCATCACAAGATTTCAGATTCTCTGTGGCACTGGTGCATTGTAAATATTGGCTTGCTTCTCTAGGTGCCTTTTAAGTAACTGGGAAATGGAACACCTTACAATGAATTAGAGCAAACACTAAAAGGGCAGATGTGTACATTGTTAACGGTTACACATCTCCCTCCTGATCAGCTCTCCCAATGCTTCTCTTCTTCTTTAGAAATCTAGCAATTTCTAAATTATTAACCACACAAGGCAATGAACAAGCCTCTCCCAAGAAGACAGGCACAAGCCATCAAGGTATTTAATCAAATCTAAAAATAATACGCAGTGACACATGGTCTATTGGTCTATTAGAATTTATGATGCAAACAGCATAATTACTCTTCATGCAAAATGAAGACCGTCTTCCCCATCTTTGGGGCAATTATGTCTTTCCTAAAGACACACATCTCACAGTGAGAACCAAGTTATTAACACATGCCACAGAGAGAAAAACCTCGCATCAGGAACGCAAAGCCCACCTTCTATTAGAAGAGCCCCTGCATAAAGGCCTTTCCCCGTATTCCATTTACTGAGAAAAATTCCTTGGAAGAAACGTGGGGAAGGCAGGTCAGGAAATTAGCTTTAAAAACCAGTGGCTGCCTCAGAGAGAGGGATATAAAATGAGGCTATCACCCTGTTATTAACTACATACATATAAGCAATAAATAAAAAACGCTGCGTTGGAAGGTGCCTCAGAGATAAACCGAAATATCACATTTATAGGTCAGTGCACTGAGGCCCAGACACAGGACATAAGGGCTGAGTCAAAGGACACACTGCTCCTCGGGGACCCAGCTGTCCCTGGAGTGCTTGTGGACTGACTCCCCTCCTGTGCAATCTGGATTTGACCACACTGCTGTCCGGAAGAACACGTGTCAAATCCACAACAGGCTTACCCTTCACCGGAGGTAACGCGTGATTTCTTGGGAAGGCTGAGTTGAAGACATTTCTATTACGTAAATGATCGGGGGCTTATAAAAATGTGCACTGGCTACTGAACCCTGACAAAAACCCAGTGTCCCCAGAACCTTTGCTAAGACCAAGCTCAGGGACGGGGTCAGTGCTGCCAGAGTCCCGAGCCCCTGCTGGGCCCGTGGGGCCCCCAGGCAGCCAGAGAGCAGGGAGAGCCGTGCGTCCAGGGGGACCATCCCCCTTTCACCCACCACACCTTTGCCAAAGCATAGGCCAGATATCATGACTCAGAAGGGTTGGTCCGGTCGGGTCATAGGCATCAGACTAAGCCCTGGCATGCACCCCGTGACACAATGGCACCTCTGCTCGCTACGTTCCCCACCAGCAGGAACGCTAGGAACGCTCTGAAGTGACCAGACAGCCCAGACCCCTCCAGACCGCTGTCCTCTCCTCCCCATTCCACCCTCTCTTGACCACCCGAAGGTCAGCCTGGAGCAGTGCCTTCTCTAAGGAGTCCCCGAGGTTCCGAAAGTGTAAGTCACACCACGCCAGAGTTAATGTCACCAATCAGAAGCGGTGCGCTCTGGTCTGTCCCCTTCATTAATCTCAGAGATTCCATCCCGAGGTATTAAATGTGTATTAAAATGTTGTGTATGAACAAGAGAGATGGACAACTGTGACCATCTGTCTGTCTCCATCCTTTTCACACCGACCGTCTCAAGTATCATAAGGGCACTCTTTCCAGCAAATAAGAAACAGTTACAGATACCTAGACGGTCAGGGGACAGAAAAGGCTCTTCTGCTGGGAGAGGCTCATCGAATCGCTAATTGACACCCTGGTGATAAACTCTAGCCAAGAGCACCAGCCACGTGTTACTATTTTTTTATTACTAACCTTACGCTCTTCATGAAGTATTTACTGTCCTATGAGAATACTGGAGCAAATCTAAATGAATTCTTCGTACATAATTTTATATGTGTAACTGTATCAAAACCCCGATCACTTTCACTTTTACCGATTTAGCTTAAAGATCAGGTAGTTAAATTCTGAAATTATCAGCTTCACCTGACAAGTAATCTGTCTTTCAGAACTGATGCTTGTTATCGACTGCCCTGGAGACAGTCTGCACGGCTCAGCGCCCTTTCTCCTTTGACGTCTGCCTTCTGTCATTTTATTAGGGATTCAAGTTCCTCGGTAACTGTCAGGTTAACTTTTAATCAGCATTACTCTCCCATCCTTTATTATTTTAACCTTTACTTCACAACACTGTACAAAAGTGTAGTATCTTTCTTCTAACCGGGGACCAGCCAGTCACTCATTTCATGAGCCAGTTTCCTACCCTGTGAGGACTTCCCTCTGAAGGTCCCGCCTTTGCTGGACCGTCTAACACTCTCACCTGCACGCTAACCTCACAGGCACCGCGCCCCCCGGCTCGGCTCCGAGACTTCCGCAAGCCCCCACACTTCACCTGCTCACGTGTAGGCCTTCCACCTTGAATTTGAATCTCCACGGTACTAAAAGCTGTGTCAGCATATACCAGAGTCAGTCATTCAATACAAATGCCGACCGAGCGCCGGCAGTGTGCTGGGCGCTCCTCTAGCCGCTGCCAGTAAGCTGCCCTTCAAGGATGTTCCATTGTGGTGACAAAGGGGACAACGGACAAACAAGGAGGTTCTGACCATGTCACCAGGTGACCAGCACCTGCCGGGAGACGAGGCTGAGGAAGGCGTCGGCTGCGACGGCAGCTTCAGGGCGCTCACGCAGCTCACTGCCCGCCTTCCTGTCTGGTGTGGTTCCGGATTCGAATTATCTCCTCACCATGCAGCCCAGTCCACGCGGCTGTCGGTACCGCCGGCGGGCACCGGCCGCTGCGAGACCCGGCGGCTCTGAAACCGACGGCGTCTCTCTGTGTCACCTCCCAAGCGCAGAGCTCTCTCACAGCTGATCACCCGCCCTTCTCCTTAAGTGAAGAGTAATGTAAAAGGATTTTCACCTGATCATTTACAACAAGCCAATTAAGCCGGCAAGCACCAACACTCGCCAAGCAGTCACTGAGAGCTACACGTGCGGCAAGAACCTCGCTGCATCGAGGCTACAGGACAGGTTACGTCACTGTTCCCACGTCACAGGCAGGGAACCAGTGCTACAGGGACAAGACACCCAGGCTGCCAACCTAACAGAATGTGGGGCCCACAAAACCCAAGCCTCCAAAGTCAGGCGGCAGAGAGCACACTCCCCTCCGGAAGGGGGGATCCTGCCACACTGGGGACTCAAAGGTCAGAGCTCTGACTGGTCCACAGCCTTCTCACCAGCATGGCCCTCGAGCTCTCACAGGAGGGGGCCGCAGACGCCCCTGAGCTGCACGCACTCACACCAACCTCGTCACCACGCACTGACTCATCCGAGGCTTAGGAAGGTCATGAAGAAACCTAAATAGACTGAGACAAGTCCCCCCACCCCCAGCCAAGACTGGCAAGTAAACAGGACTTTAACTTCATCACAATTTATTTTATCATTAGGGGATGTGTGGGAAGGGAGGGCAGGGCACACGGAACAGGGGCTCCATGGAGTGTGAGTGTGTGTGTGTGCACATGGGTGCTGTGTGTGTGTTGTGTGTGCTGTGTGTGCACATGGGTGCTGTGTGTGTGTTGTGCGTGCTGTGTGTGCACATGGGTGCTGTGTTCTGTGTTGCTGTGTGCGCATGTCTGCTGTGTGTGCATGTGTGTTGTGTGTGTTGTAAGTGCAGGTGGGTGCTGTGTGTCATGTGTGCTGTGAGTGTGTGTGCACATCCATGTGTGTAAAACCAAAAACTTCGTATCTACGTAGGGAACACTTACTTGGACTAACAGGTTCAATCTACACTGTCACACAACACGTCACTACAATCCTGTGAAACAGGCTGTATTTTCACTGTTGAACAGGCAGTCTGGGGCACTGAAGCCTGGAGTAAAAAGCCCCCTTCCTCCCGGGGACAGCCGCCCACCTGGCCATAACAGGTCACCCCTGAGATCCCCCCGCTCCACTTCACACCCGAGTTACGTCCGTGGCTCCAGATCGTCACTGATGTTAACATGCCCTGGGGCCGTTCTGTGGAATGCTGGTTCCTGGGCCCCACCCAGAAAGGCTGGAAACCGGGCTGAGGCCACCAGCACTTCCCAAGGCTTTGCAGGCAAGGCTACTTGTCACCAGCGGGGGAACCTCCCATCTAGACTGAGAGCCCCCACGCCTGCCCTCAGAGAGCTCGTCGGACACACAGATTCTGACTCTGCGGGTCCTGGGTGGGGCCCGGGAGTCCGCATTCCTGACAAGCCCCCAAGCCCCCAAGCCCCTCCCTGTGCGCCCGCCAAGCAGCCTCACCAGCTACGCAAGTTGGGTTCCTCAGTCACCCCGGCCTCATTTCAAGGACTCAACAGCTGCGTGGGCTCCCTCAGGGCACAAAACCCACGTCTCTAAACTTTTATGTACTGAACAATTCTGTCAGACCCTGAATTCAGCTACACAAAATACAGTTAAAGAATCATCCATTTTACACTCGGTTTTATTTACTTTTAATCACTAAGAAAGGATGAGAGCTGAGGCAGCCCTGCTTCTTCCTAACTTTAACTTGAAAATATATAGAAAGAAAATTTTTCAACGTATTAGATCTAGGGCAAATAACCCGCATTTTCTAAGATCTCATTGGACATTTTTATGTAGTATTTTAATGTTTATATTTGCACATTCGGGGAATCATAATACAAGCTCATGACTCCCCAAAGAAATAAATATTTACATAAGAGTTTTATTAAAGTGCTATATTTGGAATGAACACTCTGTGACAATTCAAATCCTACTGCAGTTTTGTATACAACATGGAAAATTCCCGTAATAATCAAAGGGAAACAACCCTCTATGTGTTACTTTATAAAAAACCAAACTGCTCGGCTGCATTTTAACTGAGGAGATAAAGCGCTCGAATATCGATAAAACATTTCTAATATTTAAGAAGCACTTTGACAACCATAAAGCCACGAACTTCACCCGTCACTGACAGCCTGACAAGCGAGCAAGCAGAACGCAACCCGACAGCGGTTTCCTAGGCAACAGGCAGATACGACGGACCAGTGGGAAACACACAAAGGAGGAAACGCTTCACGGTGTTTCCAGTGGGCTCGAGAAACACACTTCAATTGTCAAAATGCCACAAACACGACAACACTGAAAATCATTTCACTGAAAACGATTCAAAGCAGAATGCCATTTTCATTACAGCAAACGAGGTGTGGAAAAACAGAAAAATTAGGTTCCCTTCCCTGGCTCTGAATTAAGTGGGGATGGTAATCAATCTTGTTTGATTTTATAAAATTTATCTACATTAGTACAGATTTCTAATGTGCCTCCTCAGTGTTCTCTGTAAACGTGACCACACATCGACTCAGCACGCAGGACACGAGTCACCTGGGGAGTCAGGGAGGCTCAGGGCGCCGCGCGTCGGGGTGTCCTTGGTCACGGAGACGTGCTCACACCCGCTCGGGTCTCCATTCCCGGCAAACTGCACGCTTCCCGACACAGACGGCAGCAGCACCGGTGTGGCCGTGCTCCAACCTGGATTCTGACCTTCGTCTCTAACAAGAAGGGCTTCGGTTCCATCTCACAAGCCTTTCCGGCTCTAACAGCTTTTGAGGTTTAGAAATAAAGTACAGAAGGGCTGTTTTGTCTAGAAACACTGAGTACAAAACAAACTCTGTATTCTCCACCAGTTAAAACTTTTTCTTCGCAGGATCTACGCTCTGATGGTTGACCTCAAGAAATACTGGAGGTGTCCTTCTGCGCGGCTACTAAAACGTCCCGCGTGCACACCAGCCCGTGTAACCACGACGGCGTTTGTGGGGCACCCCCATCAGGGGAGCGCGCCTGGGCTAACAGAATGCGCCAGACACCCGCGATCTACGCTTTCACACACGTGTCGCTACAAGCTTGTGAAGGAGTCTCTATTTTCACCAAAAGGGCCTTTTCAGTCAAACGATCAGTCAATTTAGGAACTTAGGCTGAATTGATCAAGTAATTCGGGCAAAAGCGCCAATTTAGTAGCTGCACGCAGATATCACGCACGTGTTTTTCTGAGAATTCGCCTCAATGATTTGGCAAATTAAAGGAATGAAGAGCAAAACGGGGCGTCCTAACAGGAGCACGCCCACTGTTTTCCCTCCTATCTCGTCGACCCAGCAAAGCCAGACTCGTATGTTCTAATTCATCCCCCAACCAATCGTCTGCCCGTGAGTTTTATCAGCTCCCCATCCGACTCCCACATGAGCCCCGTGTTCCCCTGGACCCACTGGGCATCCAGGTGCCTGGGCCCGCACCCCTCTGTGCTATACAGACGCACTTGTCTCATGTAAAGGCTATTATAACACAAGAAATGCAAGTTAGGAAAAGTTGATAATTTACAAAGAAATACACATTCCATGAAATAGCAGCAAATGTGTAGGTAGGTACGCTCTTATCAATTAATTTCAATTCCCTTACATTTTCTTCCCTTTTGGCTTTTCATCTTACTCTCCAGATTCTCTCACTGTTTACTGTTCAGAGCACTGGAATACTGAAATAATACTTTCACACGTGATACATACAGGATCAGCTGAAAGAAAACGTAAGCAGTGTGGCCACTGAAAGAAAAGTGAGAAGAGTAAATCCTAGGAGAGTCTCACAGGTAAAAGGGCTGAAATCGCGTGCATGTCTGTGAGGATTCCAGCAAAGTCGGCTTCTGGCCACAGAGTCTGACAAGGAAGGAAATGTTTGAAGATTGATCTTGTTTCCCTTTTCACATTTGCTGCCAGGAAGCAAACTCAGAGTTCTGGGGACCTAAATGCTATGTGACAGATGGTACAGAAATACTGTACATATACATTTTTCTTTTCCTTTGTCTTTAGTTTTCAACTCCAACTATTTTCCTTTTTCACATTTCTCTAACCTTCTAATTACTGTTTTTATTGTTATCTTAGGGGTAAACATAAATCCATCGTCAGAGCGCGTCTGTAATGCGGCTGGGTCTGCACAGGGCAACTGTGCATTCGTACAAAGGGAGGCTTTAATGTATCAAAGTTAACAGGACACACACCGCTGATTTATTCCAACATGTCTAGACCTCAACAGTGCTGAAAAAAAAAAAAGTATGTGTCGAAGAAATTAATGGGCATTTACTTACTCCAAGCAGCAGTGTTCCAATTACACAACACACATTCCACAAGAGGCCTGGGACTGAACTCTGGTCTTCCTTTATGAAGGGGGAAAAAAAAAGTAACATCAAATCTTTCAACCCTTTGAAACCTCAATTTTCACAAAAATTTCGTATGTGGGAAAACAAATTATGAGTAAAAATGACCACGACCTGAGGATGGGATCTTTACAAGAGATTAAACAATGGCTTGACAAACCACAATCTTTCAGTGCTTGCATTTCTGAAAAAAGAGAAAAATGCCTGCCGAAAAGGAACAGTACTCAGCAGCTGCAAGATCAATCACAAGACTAAGAACACACTGGCTCTCAGAGGGCTGGCTCTACGGCAAAACACAGTTACTGAATTAAAATATCAGAAATAAACACGAAGTGTGTTTAGAGGACAGCTACGCCCCTGGGGAAGAGCCAGCAGGGAAAGGACCCCACCTGACCCCTCGGCAGAGGGCTGGGCGGCTGGCGTGCAGGGCCGCGTGCGCCGCCCAGCAAGAGCGGCCAGCACGGGGACAGCGTCAGAGCCAGGCTGACCTCCACACGTCACACGGCCACAGGCACCGGTATGGAAGCACACGCCAAGAACCCTCCCCGCTCCCCCGCCTGGCCCCCAGTCTGAGCACTGCGGGCGACAGCGCGGTCTGCTGATACAGGCTCACCTCCTGCACTGACCCATCACACGGTCGCCCAGGACCCTCACACCTGGGCTGTCTGCAGTGAGTACCCAGCACACCTGCCTTCTTCCACTGTTTGTAATCAGTTCAAAACGAGTGACTTGTCTGTGCATCACACAGGGGACGTCCAGCATTGACTCAAAACATCTTATAAGATTAAGGCTTCAGAAATGTTTGAGAATTGGTTGTTTAAATACTAAAATTAAAATTATATAAATCTATAATTCAATAGATTACATTAAAAACAGAGATAATAAATACTTAAAACACGTCACTTCCCAGCCTCTTCACGACATGTTGTTATCTTGTGTGCTGGCGTCTCACTGCTATAAAATTACCAAATCCATGTTCAGTGACATGGCCTTGCTAACCTGAAACTGGCCACGGTGAGAGTGTTCACACCATGGACACCAGGTCTTCTCTGGTTTTCAGAGATTCAGCTGTTCGACCATGACCAGCCCACCAGTGGATCCCAGTCTGGAGCCTGGACAGGTTCCCTGCTCCCCTGGAGGCACCCAAGAGTAAGGCACCAGGGGACCACAGGGCAAGTCTGCGGAAGCAGGAGAGACTCAGCAGAGGGGCAGTCCCCGGAGCAGAGCCCTGAGGGACGAGCTGAGGTTCTCCAGATGGGTCAGGAGGGCCGAGACGACGCTCTACCACCCGGGGAAACAGGGGCCTCAGAGCCACGCAGGCTGAGACCCCCAGGACATTCAAGCAAGGGGCTAGTTACAGGGAGAGAAGGCAGGCGCAGAACAGCCCTTGTATACCTGAACAAATCACGCCAACATTAACTGTCTGTTAAGACACTGGGAAGCTACGGAAAGTTCTGAAGCCCTGGGGTGGAAGAAAGACATGGGTTCGCCACCATCACTCTTGTTACGTGCAGAAGGGACCGAGGGCTGCCTGAGGGGACATGGGGAGACCGGCCAGACAGGCCCGGGCCACGTGTTCTGGTGACTCAGCACCAGGAGAGGGACTCCCTGAGTTTGCAGCAGGGAACGTTTTCATCCATTAATCATTAAATGCACACTCAACTCTACCACTGGAAACGTTATTAAACATGAGCGAGAAATGATAAGCTCCAGAACGTGAGACAAGGAACTAAAGATGTGTGCCAAGTTTGAGCATTATTTCCACACATCCATGATCGTGACCCCACTGCGGAGACCAGCAGGGACGCCGGCCCTGGAACAGGAGACGCAGGCCGTGAAGTCAGAGGACCCGGTGAGGCTGTGGGAGCTGGGCCAAGCCCACGAAGTCAGACCTCCCCAGACCCCGGCAGCCCTGGCTGGGACCAAAGTCCCTCGTGGTGCCGGGAAAGACAGCACAGTGGCCTGGCACAGTTTTCTGGCCATTCAGTTTCACCAGGGGCACATGTAAGTGCTAAGCTCACAAACTGAGACCACGACTTCAACAACCACAAGAAGATCTGACCTCGAAGCCCTGGCTGCCAGCCCCTGTGAGAGCACCCGTGATGGCTGTGAGGGACCCCTGCAAACATCAGCACAGCGGCAGCTCTGGACCTGGCCTCGTCCTGCGGGCCAAGCCGAATGCCTGCCCGCCCTCGGGCACCTGCCAGGTGAGACCACATTACACACAGCCACGGTGCCCACGGGAACACGCGTCTTCCAGTCTTCCAGTCACCTACAAGGTCCATCAGAGTCCAAATAAAGGAAACGTGGAGTTGGCTTGAAAAACCCACGCTGATTAGTGCCCTCAGAAAGGGCACTTTCTGTCCCAAATAACCCACACTAGATTCACTACACTTACAGGCACCACTTTGAAAACTGAAATTGGACCAAGATGCTCTTAATTATTTTAACTCACTTTCAGGCTTAGCAAAATAAAACCAGTGCACCCAAAGAGCAGCCTGAGTGCCCTCGCCCGTGAACAGGACAAGGCTGCTCAGAGAAATGGCCAACCGCACATGTGGAGAACATGTGAGCACGGAACACACGTGGCAGAAAGCAAGGACGCTGCTCTCAGGAGCCAACGTAGAGCTCACGCTACCACCAACATGGGCGACGTGAGCGTCAATAAGATGATGATGCGGCAGACTGAAGCCATAACTGCATTAATGCTCACGAGTTCCTAACGACTTTCTTAAAGAGAGAAAAAGGACTGAAACCAGCAGGATGTTAGCCAAGAAAACAAACTCATTATTCTGAAAACCAGCAAAGAGGAGACAGAACGAGGCATTTGGTCTGTTCTTCCTGGACAAAGGGCATCTCAGGGAAACAAACTAGTGGATAAAAAAAAGTATCTTGATAGAAATAATCTGGCCAGTAAATGGAAGAACTGGAATATCAACACGCTGCAGACACTGAAAAAACCAGACTGGATCTGCACAGCGCTCACCAGGCATCACCAGCACTGCCAACGCCACAGATCAGACACGGCCGGGCTTCACGCAGCTGCTGACTGACCCACACACCACCTGCAGGCTCTGTCGTCCAGAAGTCAAGCCAGAATCCCATCAAGTCTACATCTAACAAGGACGTGTTTATGAGGAACCCAGCGGGCCTCCCTGGGACAGGCGCCCCTGGAGAAGCACCTGGACACCCGGCGACGAGGGACGCTTGTTCACAACCCGACCCGTCGCTCGGACGTCCCCACACAGTCTCTCCTCTGCGTGACGCGCCCCTTCCTGCCGCTTGAAGATGGGCTTTCTTGTTGGACATATGTTGTGTGTTCTTAACATATTCCCAGCTGTATTACCTTTACCAGTTTTCCAGTGTAACCGTTCCTGCCTTTGATAAACAGGAAATAAAACTCAGTGCATAAGCTACGTTTCCACACAAAGGCAAGTGCTCAGGGCCAAGTAAAACACACCAGCCAAGGGCAAAAAGAAGTGGGAAAGAAAGAAGCGGTGGGGCGGCGGGGAAAGGAGTCTGCAAACCGGCTCTTCCCTCGACTTCAGCAGCCCTGACGGACCTGAGGGCTTTGTGCCTCACAGAGCCTGCAGCGTGGAGACCCCAAGGTGGTGCTGCGAGCCTGCACCGACCTTTCCAATGACCGAGAACCACCTGCTACGAAGGCCGAAGTCCATCCAGTCACGCAGGGCAGAGTTTCTAGAAAACACTCCTGTGCCCAGCAGCCCGACAGTGCCCGTTGTTAAGTGCATACACACATACTGCAGACATATGCAGGAAGGTTATTTTTAATTAAGTGCTTCCATGTAGGAAGCAAATGGATATTTTGCCAAATGCAAACTCGGAAATACTGATGTCAGACAGGAAGTGCAAAGATGCTCTGACTCTGAGTTTGGTGTTTGAAATGCCCCAGAGGACCCTCACATACAGGACGTGGCCACACATTTTCGCCAGTAACTCCGCTTGTCTTGAAGGTGGGGTGAGGCCTGAAGCACAGACTATGCTGGTTCACTCCACTGAGCCTCAGTTTCCCAACAGTAGACACAGGGGAGGTGGACCTGCAAGTGTCCTAACTGCTCCATTGTCCAAAGGTGGGGACACCTGCCCCCAGTGTCCCTGCAATTCAGCACATTGACCGCCTCCGGGGGCGAGCCATGCACAGGTCTCCGTTTTCACGTGCTCCGTGGAAGGAGAGGATTCTTGGGAAAGCAGGCAGATATAAATGACACGATGTGCTGAAAAGACTATGACGTCACCTTGTGGGGCACTGGGTTCCAACGTAGAGATCACAGACAAAATGTTTCAGCCCAATGAAGCAAGTGATCGCTTACATTTTATTGGTGTTTTAAAACCTAATATTTCTTGTGTTCTGATGTGGGGAAAATATATTTTTGTCCTTTTTTCAATGGACTAAATGATGTGAAAAAACATGTTTAAAAATAAGTTTGCAACCCAAAATCAGCAGATGCTGGTTGCTGGTTATTTAGTTGGAAAATTGAAGGATAAAACACACATCTTTGTGACACCAAGTCTCGGTGAGAAGGCTTTCCTGGTGGTGTTTAAACACCGACTCTGGAACCAGCAACCCGGCCTACGGACAGTGCGTCTGCTGGGAACCACTGTCGCCTGGCAGCCCGTCTCGGCTGCCAAACTGCTCATTAGGGCTGGCAACGCTCACCTGCGCCCCGGGTCCCATTTCGGCAGGGAAAAGACACCAGGCTGCTCGCACCATCTTTGGCTGTGAGCTTCCAGCGGCCCCTCGTCGCTCGGTCCCCACCCACCCGCAGTCCTTCAAACACACTCACCTCGTGTGTGCCCCGTTATTTTTGAAATGTCACCTCGGCTCCAGCTCTTAGAAGCTAGCTCAGCTTATATAAAGCAAAACACACAGCAGAGACAGAATAAGCTGCAGTGCCAAGTGGGCTGGCAGACAAAACACCTAATTCTTCACGCAGAAGAACATGCGAACCATGTGAATGCGAGTGCTCACTTGGGGAGCATTTCTTCTGCGTGCAGCACAGGTGACGAGAGGACAGAGCAGAGTCCTCTCCAACTGGGTCTGGCCCACCAGACCTTTCCTGCAAGTCTGAAAGGAGTGCTCCGATTTATAAACAAAAACAAACAATAGAGGTAACGCTGCAACCAGAACAAAGGCGAGGCCAAGTACTGCGGGCTCCCGCCTCCGAGCTTCCCCTGATTGCTGCCGCCCAGCACGCTGACATCCAGAGGCCGATCGATACACAAAAAGATACAAAAGAGATACGTGGTGGGCAAAAAGCACCAAAGATATAAAACAAAATGTCTGAAAGCCCATAAAACAACTTCTGATGGGACACTGCTTTTCATTTTGCAGAAGTAAAATATTCAGCACCAACCCTGCAATTAGCTAGAAAATTACAATAATTACAGCAATTTTGTATCCCATCTCCAATCCAATTAATAGATATATGACCTTGTCAACATGCCATAATCAGACTGCATCTACAGCACAACTGGACGGGTTTTCTATGCTGAATAGGACTTGCACAGTAAGAAAATAATTATTTGAAATACTGAGAATGCCATTTGTATGCTATGCTCCACTTCACAAGTTAAAAGGAAATACAATAGGAATATTATTTCTATTTTCAATATACATTTAAATCACATCCGGAAAATAGTATTCGAATACCGGTTAATATTAAGAGGATAGATCTCTCAACTAAAGATCTCGGATCCTCTGGCAAGACAAAACCAATCTGTACATTCTTGGGTAAGAAAAAAAATCTAGAGATGAAGAGGACGGCAGGAGTGCTCACTTTACAACGTAACCCTCCTACAGCAGTTACCGATCTGTCTTTAAGTTCTAAAAGTTAGGGAACTAGCAAAATCTTACCAACTAATTAAAGAGCACCACTTCAGAAAATTTTTGCCGCTAATGGATAAAAATTAACTGTAAAATTAACACAGCTCAGACAGGTTAAAATGTTAAAAGGCAATCTAATCAGATACTTTGTTTCTCAAAATTTCCACAGCCATTCCATTTCTAGAACTTTTTCCATCACTAGGGCATGTGTCGCAGCCAAGGAACCTCTAATCCTCACTCTGGCTCTTCTAAAGGGAATATTAAATCAGCATCCTGGGGTGGAAAAGGAATCCTGCCACCATTCTTAGGCCAGGCTAACCTCCAGAATGTATGGCCTCTGTTAAAGCCTCTGAGAATTAAAAAAAGAAAAAAAAAAAAATCAGGGTGAAAAAAATCACTAGATCTGGTCTCAGGATTTGCACAGGAAGCTGTGCCCTGAGCACAGCAGGTCTCCCTAAACCTGGGTTTGTGAACATTTGAAACCGAGGCAGTCAGACACCAATCACAGAAGTGCGAGGCCGAGAGAGCACGGCTCCAGTCTGACTCTGTATGAACCCTCTCCACCCCACCCACCCACCTACGACAGGCAGTGTGTCCTATTCAGGAAGACACGTCCTCGTTACTTGGGTTCCGTAACTTCTCAACCCCTAAGACGTCCGTAAGCACTGGGTCTGCACTCCAGACTCATCGTCGTCACCACCTTTCCACAATCTGCCGTCAACCGAGGGCTTCTCACGTGTCCGGCCCCGCATCCTGAGCTCAGCTCCCTGTTCACAGTCCTGGGCCGGGCACCCCAGACGATGGAACTGGGGCTGAGGGATGACAGTCCCGCCCGAGCATCCACACGGACGTGGTGCTGCCAGACTCCTTCTGAACCACGGATACGGGAAACTGCGGGCTGAGAAAGGAGCATGGGAAATACATGCGAAAGCATGAAGTAGAATACGCTCCCATTCAAACGTATCAAAAGTCTGGTTGAAAAAAAAAAGAACATTTCTGCAGGTTGTCTGATATCTGGTTATCTTTACATCGACATATGCCTGTCAGTGTCCAAGGGGATGCAGAAACTGCCTGAGAGTTTAAAGAGTTTGATGCCAAGTGGCCTCACTCCCTAAAGCGACCTCACTCCCTAAAGCGACCTACTGGCTGAAAACCTCCCCATTTCTCCACTGCGGACGGTCTAAGGCAGAGGAGGAGGTCCAGTGCCTTGAAAAGCCCAAATGTTTCAGTTGTTTTTTTTTTTAAATCAGAAGGGGGGGGGGAATGAACTTTGGGAGTTAAACAAAAAGTTTTTATTTTTTTTCTCGCATCATAGGAAAATGATACTTTAAAGGTTTTCTTAGCTTCCATCAGTTCTTTATGGAATGAAGATTAGTGAATCCATTCACAGGAAAATATGGAAGACACAGGAAAGTGATCACGTTCTTTCTCCCAGAGAAACACCGAAGCTTCTTCATCTGAAGCCCTTTATTAACCACGCCCCCAATTGGAGTCCAACATTATGAGACTGAGCACATCCCTATATACCGTTGGCTTCTTAATTTTCATGCCTCAAAACACTGAAGCCCACTAAACATGAATTCTTCGACAGCAAGGACCAGGCCTTGCCACTCAGCTCTGGGCTCTGATCACCCAGCACAGACTAGTCTCGTTTCATTTCCGAGTGGTGTTGATACCACAGAAAGTGACTCATGTGTGACGGTGACTTTCACATGGTCTCCAAAACTCAGCACGCACCTACCCAATGCCTGCCTAGGGCGCAACACCTAAGTAATAAGCCCAGCAAGTAAGACTCAGGGCTTCCTGCTCCGAGGGTCTGCACGGCCTCCCACTGGTGCCTGCGAGACAACACGTAGGCTCCAAATGCAACTTCCTTTCCTCAGTAAAAACAAGACAGAAGAGACATTTCGGGTTGAAAACAGCATTTAAGGTTTAATAAGAGCCAGCCACACGTGGGTGGTGATGGTTTAGAAATGTAGTTGAGTCAGAAAAGTCAAAGGACACAAACCAAGGGGCAGCATGCCACCCACCTTCTTAACACCACGACAGAACTGGCCTCTCCTTCAACACTAAGATGCAGCTAAATTAAAGCTGCATCTTGCTTTTAAAACACAGAAATAAAAAAAAAAAACCAGAACAGCAGCATAACAAAAAGCTCTGCTTTTAATTATATACATTAAGGTGTAATTACTCACATAAAGACGCTGTTTTCCAAACAGCAGGCACCTGAATACCTGCACTATTGTTTAATTAAAATTTTCTTTAAATCAAAATTAGGCAATCCATTTTTCATACGCCAGCTTATTCCAAGCAGATAATCACTAACGCATGGACCTAACGAGCCAGTGCACAACAGAAGCATGCCACACGCGGTGCCCGCCCCACCTTCAGGAAGACATCGCCAGAAGCAAAGCCCGCAAAGATTTTGAAAGCATCTATCTACGTAGTTATCAAAGGTATTTGTATTTCTACAAAAATGAGCTTAAACTACACGTGCTCATACACGTGCACAAGCAAGCACAAGCCTCCTGGACCCCGGGGCGCGTCCTGCTAAGACGCCCCATCGCGGCCACCCAGGCAGCCTCCCTGGAAGCACGGCTCACCATGCGCAGCTCTCACAGTGACGGCTCCCATCCAGGGCACAGAAGTGATCCTGGGAAGTGGCTGACACTGCTCTTCATCCACACACACCCCACCGTGCGGCCTGCCTCCCAGTCCCCAGACCCCTGTACAGCGGCTTTCCCTGTGGTCCCAGCAGATCATCAGATGTGTTAACTGTTCAGCTGGTGTTCCCTCCTTGTTCTCCTCCTGTAGCCCTACCAGGACAGGGGAAGCAGGAAGTTTTCCATAAGCAAGTTACCAAAGTGCTGCAGACTGCTGCCAGTGTGGAAAGTGGGAACGGGGATGCACTTCAGAAGAATAAGCCATATGTGCCTGTTGATCATTCATATGTCTTCCTTGGAGAACTGCTTGTTTAGGTCTTCTGCCCAGTTTTGGATTGGATTGTTTGTTTTTTGTTATTATGTCGTATGAGCTGCTTATATAGTCTGTCGGTTTCATCGTTTGCAAAAATTTCCCCCCATTCTGTAGGTTGTCGTTTTGTTACGGTTTCCTTTGCTGTGCAGAAGCTTGTAAGTTTAATTAGGTCCCATTTGTTTATTCTTGCTTTTATTTCTATTGCTTGGGTAGACTGCCCTAGGAGAACATTTCTGAGATGTATGTCAGATAATGTTTTGCCTATGTTTTCTTGTAGGAGGTTTACTGTATCTTATCTTATGTTTAAGTCTTTGATCCATTCTGAGTTTACTTTTGTGTATGGTATAAGGGAGTGTTCTAGCTTCACTGATTTACATACTGCTGTCCAGTTTTCCCAACACCGTTTGCTGAAGAGACTGTCTTTATTCCATTGTACATTCTTGCCTCCTTTGTCAAAGATTAGTTGTCCAAAAGTTTGTGGGTTCATTTCTGGGCTCTCTATTCTGTTCCATTGGTCCATATGTCTGTTTTTGTACCAATACCATGCTGTCTTGATGACTGTAGCTCTATAGTATTGTCTGAAGTCTGGGAGGATTATTCAATAGGCACATGAAAAAATGCTCAATATTGCTAATTATCAGAGAAATGCAAATCAAAACAACAATGAGGTATCACCTCACACCAGTCAGAATGGTCATCATTCAAAAGTCCACAAATGACAAATGCTGGAGAGGCTGTGGAGAAAAGGGAACCCTCCTGCACTGCTGGTGGGAATGCAGACTGGTGCAGCCACTGCGGAAAACAGTATGGAGATTCCTCAAAAGACTAGGAATAGACTTACTATATGACCCAGGAATCCCACTCCTGGGCATATATCCAGAAGGAACCCTACTTCAAAAATACACCTGCACCCCAATGTTCACAGCAGCACTATTTACAATAGCCAAGACATGGAAACAGCCTAAATGTCCATCAACAGATGACTGGACAAAGATGATGTAGTATATTTATACAATGGAATACTACTCAGCCATAAAACCCGAAAACATAATGCCATTTGCAGCAACATGGATGTTCCTGGAGAATGTCATTCTAAGTGAAGTAAGCCAGAAAGAGAAAGAAAAATACCATATGAGATTGCTCATATGTGGGATCTAAAAAAAAAAAAAAGAAAAAAAAGAAAAAGAAAAATGAACATAAATATAAAACAGAAACAGACTCATACACATAGAATACAAACTTGTGATTGCCAGTGGGAGGGGGATGGGAAGGGACAGACTGGGAGTTTGAAATTTGTAGATACTGACAGGCATATATAGAATAGAAAAACCAGTTTATACTGTATAGCACAGGGAAATATATACAAGATCTTGTGGTAGCTCACAGTGAAAAAGAATGTGACAATGAATATATGTATGTTCATGTATAACTAAAAAACTATGCTCTACACTAAAAATTGACACAACATTGTAAACTGACTATAACTCAATAAAATAAAATTTTAAAAAATAAGCTACATGTTCTAAGTATTATCTAATTATATTCTATACATCATTATAAATTATCACCCGTCTATATATGAAGACCTCCTGAAGACTACCAGTCACGTCACGCAGACTACATTTCCCACCTGAAAAATGGAAATGTTTCTAAATAGATCTGCCCAAAAGATAAGTGATTTTCAACTTACAAATTTCTGGAAATAGACCTCTTAGTCTTAACAACTGCTCCATTATAAGATCATACAATTACAAACGCTAAATATTATATTTAGCGAAAGTTCTTCCTTTTTCCAACTAAGCTTGGCAGGAATGGCTGCAGAATTCAAGCTGGAACCTGGGCCCTCTGCCTCCTGGGATTCCTGACGTGAACTCACTACACCAGCATATTCCCCCCTTGAGATAGTATCTAACAGCAGCTCTTCCCGACCCCGGAAGGTAATGGAGGTCCTGAGGTCTCTGCACCCCTGGTCTCTAGTTTAAGGTCAAGTGATGGTTGTGACCAAGCTGACTGTCAATCGAACATCCACATCTTGCTCCGATGGCAGGCCTTGCATGATTTCCACCTGCTCTAGCATTCAGACAAAACACATGGACAGAGCAATTCAGGCAACACAGATTTGACTACTACCCTCACTTACCTTCAGTGAGCCATTGAAGTCTGCCGGTCCAAACTAAAGTCAGCCCAGTCTATTAAAGTGTAAAGCACCTTGCCTACCTCTCTTGCAAAAGACATTTGCCCAGGTCCTAAACTTAATCAGTTTTGATAAAAAACAGAGAATGAACTCCATTCACAGGAGCATGGCTACTAACAAAAGCTGGCCTCCCCGTAAATGAAGACGAAACGTGCACTTACTGGCACGAAGCACTGAAGGGGTGACCTCGATCTCGCTTGTGGCTTGGTAAGGCTGGAAGGCGGAGACGCTGTTGGCGCCGAGCTCGCTGCCGAACATCTCTGGACTCTGGGTGCCGGTGGAGCTGGCGCTGGTGCCGTCCCCGCCATGGTGTGGGTCTTGCTCCTCAAACACAGCTATCAGCTGGAGGGAAAGGACACGTGCGGTTACATGCAGAGGCACTCCAAGTGACGGCCACAGACTCACACCACAGCGACGCAGACCTACAGAGGGAAGTGTCGGCGTCTACGCACCTAGGAGCGCTGTGTTTCGGGAAGCAAAGCATCAAAGGGGCAGCCTTGCCCCGAATGTCATTCCTAAGTTGTACATTTCATATCCAAAATTCCGTGGGTGAGAAATAATGAAATGGTTTCATATCACAGAATGCTAAAGGGGATGGGGTAGACTGAAAGCTTTTTGTGAATGATACGTTAAGTGCAAAAGGAAATGCACGTGTGCCCTACGTGATACACGCGATGGCCAGTCGGCACAGCACAAGGTGGGAGGCCCCTCACGCGGGAAGAAGGGCAGGCGGACAACGTGCGTGGTGCATGAGAAGCACAGGGCGCGGGAGAAGCTGGTGAGGCCGGCCACCTACGGGGAGGTGGTGGGAACAGGGCTGAGAGAATGAGAGCAGATGATGGAGAAAACAGGGTGGTGACACTTTTTTAAAAGAATATATTTTCTGTAACTCTGACTCTTAGAAAACATCATAATATTAAAATACCTAAAATAGAAATAAAGAATTGAGAGCAACCAAGATAACAATGGTGGGGGGGATGGGACACAAACCAACCAACCTAACAAATGACAACTACCCCCACCCCAGGAGGGGCGGGAGGGGCGGGACCAAGTGCCCTCGCAGAACTCTCTTCTCTGCTCAGCGAGAGGCTGCAGCACAGAGACCCCGCACAGAAACACTGCGTCAGCAAGTGTGCTTCTCCCAAGCGCACGGCTTAGAAACTCCTACTACTACCACTGCAACACGCACACACCACACACACACCAGGGGTGGATGAAACAGAAAATACGTTGGATAGTAAGAGCCAGGAGTCTCACTGTCAGCAGCAGAAGTTACCCACAATGAGGTAAGTGGTGGTCCTGGGTCAGAACCAGAGGCGTCTGCGTGCGTACCCGGGTTTCACAAGCAGGCGGCCCGTGTGGGTGGACGGTGGTGCGGGCATGTTGTGCAAACACACACCCCCCGCTCTGCCCACTGGGAGGCCCAGGAAGCAATGACATTGCTTCAAGGACAAATGGCTGGTTCGAGAGCCAATGAACGCAAATGCCCAGATCTTGGTTTCCAGTATCGCTTTCCAGTAAGCAAACCTAGAGGAAGCGTGACCTCCAGGGCCGGGGGCAGTGGAGACACAGGCTGGGCCTGGAGACCCTCGTGAGCCAGAGGGCAAGGACGCGCACAAAGGGCCGGGGGCATCGGGCAGCAGCCCGAAGGAGCTCCCAGTGGCCAAGCTGGATGCCACCGTGCAGGTAAGGAATGACAGCCCTGGGTTAGAACCCAAGACAAACCACGGACCCGTGCATGCACGATGCCATAAATGCACAGCTGAAGAAGGAAATAAATAAATGGTGGAGAACGGACAGCTTTCCACCCAAGTAACAAACGTGGAAGAAATAACAGAAAGAGAAACCACCCCGGGCCACCTCCACGGTCATAACCATCGCAGGCACGCTCCACCAGGGGACGGTAACTCGAACGCCGAGAACATGATGGAAACGGGACACCTGCACATCTCAGAGTGTCTCACCTCGAGATTCTTTTCAATTAAAGAGGAAACAGTATCTTTGCAGGAGAGAAACGTGGCGACAGCTCTTTGCCAAGGTTGACACCATCAGTAACAAGACGTGTCAACAGCTCGCACCCTCTGAAAAACGCACAGAGAAGTATACGACGTCCCCTCCGTGGTATTCCTGCCAAAAATGTGTGACTAGGTCTAGTCATGAGGAAACATCAGACAAATCCAAACTGAGGAACATTCTACAAAATAACTCCTACTCTTTAAAAACATCAAGGTGAGGAAAGTAAAAGACTGAAGAAGCCGTATAAACTGGAGGAGGCTGAGGAGAAGGAAGAACTACACGCCGTGTGAGGTCCTTGACGGGAGCCCAAGCCAGAGAAAGGACATGAGCGTAAAAGGGACAGACTCAGATGAGGGCCCCCTCTCGGTCCGTGGTCCTGACCCGGACGTCTTCGAGTCCTGACTGACGGCTCCGCCAGTGCTGTGCTCGGCGTTGGCACTGGGGACAGATGAGGGGTACGTGGGAACACTCTGTGCTAATTCTGCAACTTTCCTGACGTATAAAATGATTCCAAAATTTAAAAAATTTACAAAGCACCATAAAAATTAAAATTCAACCTATTTCTTCTTATAACTAAACTGTGGCAGCACACCTCCAAATCGCAGAGAGCACCTTGGTCAGCCACCTGCACACCCTCGCCCAGCAAGCCAAGCCGAGGACACCGGGGAAGAAGAGCCAGGCCCGAACCCAAAAGGAACCAGGCCTCGGCAACGCCAACACGCCCATCAGTTACGGACAGTAAGATGTTTGTGCAGAATATGGAAAGTGTTTGTAACTGCAGGTCATCATTTTGAACAAATGCTACTTACATCAAGCAGCTCTTAAGACAAAAAGGAAAACCGCCCTAAGGTCACAGAGACACGAAGACAAGCAGGAAGCTCAGAACCCCGCTGCGGCATCTTATATAATTAGCTGATTAAACCACCTGAAGGAAGCTTAAGTGGTAAGAAGAAATTACAGCAGGGTGAGGAGTTGGGCCACTCAACCTGATGATAAACAACATCGTGGGAAGGGAAGCCCACGCAGGCAGAAGGATGGGAAGGTGTGTGCACATACACACTGAAGCTCCCGTGTACAGCAAGATGATCGACCAGCCCGTCCACCTGGCTGACAGGCATGTCCTCATACAGGTAACACCCTCCAGATGGAGGGTCAGCGAACACTTTTCTAAAACGGTCCAGGTACTATGTATTTCTGGAGCCACACAATTCATGCAGCCTCTCTCACAACTATTCTGCTCTGCACTGCAGCATGGAAACAGCCTTAACACAACACACGAATAAACAAGCGCAACTACGTTTAAATAAAACTTTATTTACAAAGCAGGCAGGGGGCCGAACCTGGCCCCTGATGATCCTGCGCTCGCTCGCTCGCTCACCCCTCTAGTAACATCCAGTTTAAACATTTCAATTTGGGAAATAAAACTAAAAGCCAAGTTACCTCGGAAATCCTGAGAAGCTAACAATATTCATTTCAAGCTCTTCATCAGGATTTTTAATTTTCTGTACTTGATTTTAAGATCATCAGGCTTTTCTCAAGGTGTGTGGCTTAATATGCACTTTGAACATATTAAGTTTTGACATTCTGGCACTTAATTGAAGCAAATGAAATTCAAGTTTTGTTATTAACTTTTCACAAAGATGTGTTCTCTCAAGAATCGAGTCCTTTCTGCAAACTGAAAATGCAGATTGAAAATTACAAAGAACGAGTCTTTAAATGCCACACACGAGGGAAGAACTTACACACGTATATTAGTTTCAATAATTATCTCCAGCACTTTTAGAAACACAAGTATTATGAAATCTGGACTGTGTCACGACCAAATGCTGTTTGAATTTCAGCAGCAGAACCACAGTTGGTGATCTGCAGTGATGCCAATAACATACAATTCTACAACTTTCTTTTAAACCAAAATTTAAGTGCCAGGTGCAGATATAAAGCAATTCTGTGTTAAACTGGGAAGGGTATGTAATTTTAGACAACCCACCCTGTAAGAATACACAGGAGCGCAGCAAAAGAGAACAAGACCTTCACAAAAACACCACGTATTAAGAATCTCCATCATGTCCTTCAAAACATAAAGGGAACGTCTTGCTTTTAAATTTGTGAAACGTGACTCAAATCCACGTTTCAGCAGATGGAGTCTTCACTGCTGTCCCTGAAGTAGACCGTTTTTGAAGGTTCACTTTTACTTTCAACGGCTAGTACTCCATCTCTCCTCTGGTCCCTCCACCTGTCAAGTCTCCATGGGGAAGGGTGGGCTGAGTTGGGGTTACACCCGGGATGGCTCGTCGGTAAATAAACCCACACCTGGCTGCACACTTCCACCTCCCTCAGGACACGACACTGCAGCTGCCTGAACTGTCAGAACCCTGCAACAGGAACCCTGTTTTATAAACATCGCACACAAATGCACATACAAACCTCTTGGATGGAGGGGGTCTCTTTCTTGGGTAGAAATACGAGCTGAAAGCCCAGAACTTCACACAGCCAAGAAGCCAAGAGCACGGGATTCACCGTCAAAGAGACAACATTCAAAGCAGCTCTGACCCCACCTCTTAGGCAGGCACGGGCCTGGTCCACCAGCCTCTCCACCGTCTCCAAGTCTTGACTTTTCTCTTCTCGAAAGAGCGTGCTGGTCAAGGCCGACCAGAGTGATGGCTGTGATGTCCAGACCCAAACCCCAGAACCTGTGGGCAAAGGGCACCTGAACGTGTGATTCAGATCAAGGACCTTAAAACAGGGAGACTGCCCTGAACTGTCCAGGGGGCCCCACCTAACCCCTCAAGCATGGGAAAGCGGAGACCCCTTCCCAGCTATGCCCAGAGGGAGACATGACAGTGGTTAGGGACGCAGTATGGCTGGCTTTCAGGGTGAAGAAAGGGGGTCTTGGGCCAAGGAAGGAGGCACCTCTAGAAGGAGAGGAAACGAAGTCTCCCCAGGGCCTCCAGGGAAGACACCAGCTCTGCTCACAGCTTGGCTTTACCCACGCCAGACGTCTATCCCACAGGGCCGGACGGTAGCGAGTCCGCGACATTGTCAGGTCTACAGTCTTGTCACCGCAGAACAGGAAAGCCACCAGTGCCAGCACCTCCCCTCCCAGAGGAGCAGGCGACAAGGAGCATGCGCTTCAGAGCACAGCGCTCGCTGACCGTGACGGTGGTACGTTTACTTCTGTTCATCTGAGGGTCAGGTTCAAGGGTGATCAGAGCCTGAGGCCAAGCTCTACACGAGTGACCAGAGGGGACACAACAGGACGGGGGAGGGGGAAGCCAGCACAGCAGCCACAGAAGGAAGTGCCCCTGGGGCCCCCCACCAGCTCCTCACACACAGACGGAGCAGCCTGTTCTGCTTCACTTCACAGAAAAGAAAACAAAGGCCCAGGAAGGTCCGTGCGACCAGAGTTGGGCTGTAAGTAAGTACAGAATGAATCTGGAGCTGGAAACAAACCCATCTGGCTTCAGAGCTGTCCTCTTCCTCTCAACCTCCCAGCCCCGGACCATCCGACGCACGACAGCACAGCCTGGGAACCTCCAGGCTGCGACCACCTGCAAGTCTTGGGGCAGAATTCTGCTCTTTCTGAATTTACCAAAGGTAATGACCTGCTTCACCAAAGCACCGTAATTTTGATACTACGACTGAGAAGTTTCTGAACACACATGAGGGTGATCATGCCAATGACAGTGTCACTCGGGCTCATCAGAAGAGCCCTGTAGAGGAATCACAGCTCTCCCAGATTCTGTCCTCACACAGGGAACGGCAGGTGACGGAAGGCAAGCAGCCCAGTGACGGCGCAGAGACGCCACAAGCCCTCGGATGCCGCAGCCCTGGAGCTCGCCCCCTTCCTGTCTCTGTCAGTGTCTTCACTGATGGCGTCACAGGCAGACTGAACACGCCCAGAAAAAGGTGGTTTGTAAGGCCCTCGTGAATGTCTTCTGCACACTCGACATTCATATTGCGTTGTCTGACTCTGAAATAAATTTGACTTTGAAAGAAACACCTATCATTCTTTCAAGTAAATACCTATGATTTAGAAAGGCATCATATTTCTGGCCCTGGAGAAGGTCCAAAGAACGTGGGAAAGCAGTAAAAACCCACAATGAACTTGAAGACGCCTTTAAGACCCTTTCCTCACTCAAGGAGCACGAGCGGTCTTCCCAAGTGAGCGTCTGGTGCACGGGGTCAGGCCAGAGCCAGCCAGAAGCCCGGAAGAGGAAGCGCGTCAGCAGTGCTGCGGGGGGCTCTCCGAGTCTGCCCCGTTTTTCAATACTCCTCCTGACCCCGTGCTACGGTGACGGTGCTTTTAAACCCCCAGCAATGATGCGTCATGTAGAACCTCACATCTCTGGACAACGGCAGGGAGGTCTCCCGGGCAGGTCTGCCCATAAAGACTAAATGCAACAGAGAGCACGCTGCGCACAGGTGAGAGCCGCGGCACAGAGCGACATCCCCAAAGTTAACAACCAAAACCACGCAGCTGGAGTTCCATGTATCTTATGACACAGTAAGGCTGCTCCACCACATATCATTCTAAATGATCACATTCCTGAAGTGACTTTCTCTTCCCGCAGGGTGATCGGAGGTTTCCATAATTAGGATCACGCATATCAGCACCTTCACATTCCTTTTGCCCTTTGACTCAGGGATACACTTTTTAAAACACGGTATAGTAGACCAAGTATTTGGGTTCCTGAATTTCCCTTTATCCATCCTTCAAGAAAAAAAAAAGTCACCTGCATTTGTCTCCCACGAGGCACACCTGATGAGCCATGGCACGTAAACCACAGCCAAACCAACGGACACGAGCACGGCCATGCGGACTAGTGCAGTGTGCTACCTGCTCCCAAGAAGGGGGCCTAATGAGATAAACATTTAACAGTGCCGTTTCCAACAAGATACCACGGAGGCAAGGGCAAGACATTCGCCTCGCTAGGGAACAAGCAAGGAGACCGACACCACCAGAAGCCGCCTGTGGAGGATCACAGGCCAATGTCCCACAAGAGCCAACAGTATTCTGTAAGAAGGTACCACTCCGTGGTCACAGACGCTAATGAAGATGTTACACGTCATCCGGGAATCGCAGTGAAATTCACCTGTGACACTCTGCAGCTTCCATTTCAGAGCGGGGACTGAATTCTGTTGTCCCTCAGGGTGACACACTCTGTCACCAACTGAGCCTTCAGACTAATTAGATTTCCAATTTAACAGTTATGCTCGACAAATAGACTTGAGTGTGTCAACCGCAGACCACAACCAACATATGCAAATGCTGTGGCCATAAGCTGGCTGCCACCCCGTCTCCAAGTGCCCCTCCCCATTTGTACCCATCCATGAGGTTACAACGACACTACACAGTTGTTTAAGTGGTAATAAAAAAGCAAAACTGCACAGTAAGACAGAGCAGAACAATTCTGAAACTGGCTGATAACACACAGACAGGTGAGCTCCAGACCAGAGGAGGTGGCATTTGTTGTGATTCTATCGTGAACACAGGCAGCTTTCCCTCAAAGAGATGACGGGGACACTAGCAAAGGAGCAGTCTGACCCTCAGAATCAAACGTAATGAAGTAGTAACCGATTATTACAGAGACATGGTGGGGAAACTATTACATCAATCTGTGACAACACCGACCCCTCAGCCACTCTCTGAGCCCTCCTTTCTACCGTGGCTCATTAAAGGCTCATCTAAACAGAGCTACCATCTTACTGGACAAGCAAGCAAAACAACAGGAGAAGAATGTGTCTGGGCCAACAGTGTTTTATAACAGCAACACCACCAGCTACACCAGTAGAAACCAAGTCACTGCAGGAGGAGTACCTCGAGCTTGCAGCTGAGCTTTAACTGTTTCGTATGCAAGATTAATTCCCTGCTTCGGCAGCATTTTAAGAATTAAATGTATCCAGCCTGATGTGCAAAAACAAACAAACAAACAAAAAACCAAAGCTTGGGAAAGAACTCAAAATGCCATGAGCACACTAAAGGCCTGGCCATCTTTCCTACCTGCTAAGCCATGACCCGCAAAGAGCCAGGAGTCCTCCCCGGCACAGCACCAGGCCCCTGGACCCCTATCCTGCCTCAGCCCCCAGCCGCAGGGCCTGAGATGAGAGAGGTAGCAGGTCCTCCCCTACAGGTGCCCCCGCCCACCCTGCCACGCTGCCAACCTTCAAACACACATCTATTCCAGAGCAAGCAAGGTGTGGAAACAGGATTCAATAACAAGGTGTTTGAATCTGTACACAATTCCGCTTCACTATCAGTATGTGTTACGTACTGATTCCAGGAACAGTGTTTGGAACAGTGCTGAGTATGGACGAATCCCAAGCGGGAGCCCCCGCTGCAAAAGTGACGCCTTCCACAAATGTCAGTCTGGGGACTGGGGATCTAAGGTAAAGAATATACGTGTTATTAATCAAAGGTCTGGCCTCACACAGGAATTAGGGTGCAATGAGACCAAACAAAACCACACACACACACAGTCTTGCAATGCCTGACTCTGAACTGTGGTTACAAGACGCTACCAAGTCCACGGCCCCAACCACTGACTCGGGCCTCCGTGAACAAGCAGGCGTGAGTGACACCTCCCCTCTGCCCACGAGCACGCGCTGCTGCAGCTTCACCTCCAAATCTACCGCACCCCTCTCCATGGACCTCAGAGAGGAGGAGCTGCAGGCCAACGGCTCAGCCCAGGAACAGCACCTCCATCCCCGGGGCGGGATCAAGGAGCGGGGTCACCGGGGGTGGGACCACTGGGGGCGGGGTCACACAGTGGGGCGGGACCACCAAGTCTCAGAGGGAAGAGTCCACCCCTGCCAGCTCCGCTCCTGGACATCTGCTCCCTTTGCTGAGTCCGTGAAGCGGAGCTGCGTCGCTGGTGGGGAAGCCCCTCTAGGCTTCTTCCCCTCCCAGGTGGCCAGGGCCTGTTCCCTGACCTGAAAGCCCTGTCTTCCCAATTCCTCCCCGACCCTGCCGCTAGGGAGCGAAGCAGGGGTGGAGCTCGGCGTGGAGACTCGTACTGGACGAGGGCCAGCGGGCATCCCAGGCCCCGAAGGACAGCAGCCCAGGCTCATCCAGCAAGGCCCCCCAACAGGTGGCCACGTTCACGGGCCCCTAGTCAGCCCATCACAGAGGCCACTGCTAAATACACAACAAATGACTCATCGCTAAAGTCTCTTGCCAGTGAAATCTGGTGAGGTGTATTACGTGTATATATATATGTATGTGTATTTGGCAATCAGTAGTGGAAAATTTCCCATCCTAAAATAGAAATTTGAAGGACCACTTCCTCAGTTCTAAATTTTGCAAACTATGTTTAAAATTAAAAGCCCAAGAAAAGAAAACGGCTCTGGCTCCACTGAACCCACCGGTGCTCAGAAGCCGTTAAGCAGGAAACCTCTCGGCTCGGGTCAGACCTAGAGACAGCGCGATGAAGGGGAGAAGTCGCCATCCCCAGCGCTTACAGACAAGATCATGCTTCCAGCCGAAGAACCAGCCTTGTTTCCAAGGCAACTTGCCACTTGCACAGGGGACTCACTTGGGAGTTCGTAATCTCTTAACTGCTGACTTCACAATTTGAACCAGACTCCCACTGACATCTTAGCTTCCATCTAAAAGCATCATCAGAAAAAAAGAGAGTTTAACTGCTTTCAAAGAAGACGGGCGTTCAGAAGATGCTACTGCATTGACCTGGGGGAGTGGGAGGCGACCCAGGAGGAAAAAGCGTCTGAGAAAAGCAGAAGAACCAGGAGTTCCCGCTTCACGGCGATTTGTTTCCACTGAAGACGCACCAAACCCACCACCTCCACTCACTCCAAGTTCTGAAGGAAAGCCAAGCCTACTCTGACACATAAAAGAAGGTCACTCTTCCTGCCCCCAGCCACAAGACGGGATTAGCCAAAGATCAGAGTTCAACAAATTTGTTTTGTAAAATATAATGCTCACACTACATTACAAAATGCCTTTCAGTTTAATTTACGTGCAAAAAGAAAAAGTGCGATTTTTAAATATCCACCCAGAGGCAGAGATGAAAAACTTCAAACGTTTTCTGACTCCTTTCTGCTACGCTCATTATTTCACCTCCCACAAAGGAGCGGGAACATGTCCCTGACATTATCAGGAATTATCTTCAGTACGTAACTCAATGCTGGTTAAATTAGGCTCGTTTTAATCAGCTGGCAGGCTTATTCAAAAAGTAACTAAATAATAAAATTCTTTATAACAACTCTTCATTAATACAACCTGCTTAGCAATGTTTTTCTTAAAAAGTGAATGCACAATAAATACTAATTATGTGTCAATCCTTTCTCCCCATATTTGACAGATTAAAGAAATATCTTAGAAGTTAAATGTTTCCCCCAATCCACAAATCCCTTTGTACTAAAATTTCACGCAAATCTTTTGAAATCCAGTGCCACCTAATGGATTCAACCAAGCACAAAGAGTTTGGAAGCCGTAATTTTTAGGAGAACATATTCTGAAGAAGGCCGACGTCTCTGCTTCCCCTCCGTTCTTGTCTCACAGAAAGCCTCCCCAGCTGACCTGGAACAGTGGGGGTCGAGTCAAGGTCACCCGTCAGGTGCAGTGCCGTCCACTGTGTCACTAGGGGACGTTCCCAAGGATGGCTCGGAGAGCAGCCCCCAGTGTGGAACCCTGGGCGGCTGCCCCCCGCCTCCCAGGTCTCAGCCCTGCCCCTGCCCAGGGCCTGTGGTTGGGGGAGCTCCCGCAGCCCACAAGTCCTTGCTCAGGTCAGCTGCTGTTATGTGAGAGAGCGTCAAGAGATTGAGGTACAACCGAGGAGGAGGTGGACTCAGTTAAGCCGTGTGAACGTTGTCCTGAAGCCCCGGGGCAGCCCTGGACACACATCAGTGTCATCTGCACTGGTTCTGCAGGAGGTTCTGAGTTTGGAGACAGGACTGGAGGGCAAACCCTCGCAGCTCCTCAGTTCAACAAGGAAGAAGTCAGGTGGGCCTAGGCTCATGGGACGGCAATGGAGGCAAAGGATAACTAGGACAAATAATTCATAAAACGCAGAAGTGAGACTTACTTAAAAGGCTTTGGGCACAGGCTCTCCCCAGACAACTCAGGGAGCGGTGGCGAGGGGGGGGGCGGAGTCCTTGCCCTGCACACCCTCGTTCTCTCTGGTGGTGTCCTCTGGGCACCAAGGGGTGCAGATGCACTGCTTTTACATTTAATGCTTTTGAAAGTGGCTACACCACAACACTTGCTAATGTACTGCAATCATGCTCAAAATAAAATAAAGGCTTTGGTGCTTAGGGGGTGGGTGGCACTATGGAGGAGAGAGATGAATCTGAGCTGCCACCAGGTCTGTGGTTCGGGGGCAGGGCGGGGGCAAGTCTAAAGACAGTGAAGTCTGCGGAGGAGGGTGGGGATCAGGGGATACAGCTCAGCGGTAGGGCACATGCTTAGCATGACCGGGCCCTGGGTTCAATCCCTAGCACCTCCGTTAAAGTAAGTGTTTTAAAAAAAAGAAAAAGTTTGGGACCAAAGATTATATACTCAGATTATATACTGAGCAGAACCAGATCCGGCATCCAATGCCCAGGAGACACCTGGAGACGGGGTCGCGGTGGGAGGGGCGCTCTCAGGACTAAAGACACGGATCCGACGGTGCCGCAGCGGGTGAAGCCACGAGCTTAGGCAGGGACCAAGGCTGAATGCGGGGCACATATGGGAAGCAGAACCAGCCCCAAGTAAGACTGAGACTGCAGGTTTCTCTCCCCTTCCTCCAATCTCCCTTGGGAATAAATTTGAGAGCTGACTACACAATGTAAGTAAACGCCTGGAAATGTTTCACAAAAACCTGGAAAGGGAGCGGATCACAGCACAGAGGGAAGCAGTGTTTAAACAGCACAGGGAGGCATGTGAGCACTTTCTCAAGAAGGTCCCTTCAATACGCATTTTCAACAAGTGGGACCTGAAGTTATTTCAGCACCAGGGCTAAAATAATTCCAATAATAAGGGATGAATATGAAAAGAATAAGAAAAAGCTTAATTTTTAGTTCATTAATGTGTAAAATACATACACTCCAATTATCTGTTCAAACAACACTGAGTAAATAAATTTGTCTTCACAACGTGCTTGTCTCAACAGATGAGGACGCTGCCAACGGCCCTTGGTTTTCTTGTGAAAGGGTCTGTTTCTTTCATCTCCGAGTCCTACCCTGCTCCTGCCCGAAAGGTGCCCCAATAAATACATGAGGAGTTAATACCACTTCTCACATCTAATTTGCAGTCCCTTTGAAAAGGGTAGGCAAGCTGACAAAAGCAGCTCATCCCCTCCAAGGCCTCTGGGCATCACTCACTCACCTCCGCCCTTCGCTCACACACCTGTAAGACCACGCTCCCTCCACAGCCCACGAGGAGACCACCACGGCACGTACCGTGGTTCCAGGATCCCAGCACCGGTTACCCACGTCATTGTCCCACTGTCTAGCACTCTAACACCCACACCTTGTCACTCCCTGAAGCCGAAGCTGAGTACATTTGACATAGGCTGAGCATAGAATCTTGAGAAAGCAGAGACTGATGCCGCCAAAGTGCCAGTGGATGCCCCTGCAGGCCCTGGCCCCACCAGCCCAGGGGGCCCGCCTTTCCTGCAGGAAGTGGCACAACTTTCACGGCTGATTATACGACGCTGCCCCAGCTTCTGAGGCTCCAGTTCATCCCCTGCTTCACTTTATTTATTCATTGCTCATACCATGTGCCTATCATGTGCCAAGCAACGTGCACAGCACAGGTTAAGGACTACTTTGCTAATTTTAACAAAGGTACGAATGAACCCGCTCCATAGAAAAAAGTGCGCAGAGGCACTGAATTCTGGATACAGTTTCAGCAGATTCACAGACCTCCCCTCCAAGACAAAGAATCAAGAACACACTTTCTAATGTTCATTAACTGTCAGTACACACTGCCTACCTTCCATCACAGCACTGGCAACCACCGCATCCTGCGTTACCCAAACATAAACCTCTTCTGAACAAACTCAAATCCTCTTCACCTTCACCTTGAAGTGGCCCTGCTACTGTTTCTGCTCCCTCTTCCCATTTTGTTACAGAAATGTGCAAAGTTAAAACCCAGGAGTAAGGAACCACTTTGTGTGGATAAGAGAGAATCGTCGACAGGACCCCTGACCCCCACAGCCGTAAACCGTGGCGACGGTGCCAGCAGCAGCGAAGCCCTCAAGGGACGCTGACAGCAGCAGCGAGCACGTCTCACCCCAGACATGCCAGGGACACAGCCGCACCCACCGCACACCCAGGGCCACACACGGAGGACCCAGCTGGGCTGCTGACCAGCCGTGGTCCACCCCCGCCGGGAAGCAGCCCCTCTGCCCACGTGCCCTCGAAGCCAGCGGGTTTGCCCCAGATTCTCGCAGGACGCTGCCCGGCACGCAGCCTCGGTCCGGCCACACGCAGACGGGCCGGCCAGCATTCTTGCGGGGAACCCGCTGCGGAGACACAACCCCCCTGAGGGCGGCCCTCCTGATGAGCGCGGCCTCCCCCGAACTCGCCCTCTGACACGAAGAACAAGGCTGCCCTGTGCCACCTCCAGGGATGCAGCTCCGGGGACACTGGGCAGCTGTCCCCAGATGCCAGCGAGGCCGCACTTTAGGGCCCACAGCCACGGGGCCGCCCTGGAGGGCGGTCACTCAGAGGGCAGCTCCTCGGCGTTAACATGGCGGATGGTGCAGACAGATGTCCTCACAGGGAAGTAAACACAAAGAGGGGAACAAACCAGGGCACCGAGGCCAGCCCCGGAGGGCGGGCAGCCGTCGGAGTCCAGGAGACACTGGTCCAACCCAAACTCCACCACTGACGACCTGCTGGGTGGCGCTGGGAGAGTCACCTCCCCTCTGGGCCTCAGCCTCCCGTCATCTACTAACCGTGAAGTTGTCAGAAACTTGGCCTGCTCACGGTCCAGCACAGCCCAGCCCGGAGGCTGCGGGCCCACGCCCCTCACCAGCAGCGTCATCTCTGAGACCACGGAAGGTGCTGGCAATGCCTCAGCGACCCAGAAGCAGGGAGCTGCTCAGACAATAAAGTCACTCTTGTGCCCATGAGACCCCCAGACTGCACGGTCTGCCTGAAAACAGCACGGAGCAAACGTGGGACAGGCCACGGCCGGACGCTTAAAACCGCTCCGACCTCCTGACGCACCAGCCTCAGGGGAAGGGACACCCAAGCT
Organism: Camelus bactrianus; assembly: GCF_048773025.1. Taxonomy (NCBI): domain Eukaryota; kingdom Metazoa; phylum Chordata; class Mammalia; order Artiodactyla; family Camelidae; genus Camelus; species Camelus bactrianus. The sequence goes on from NC_133573.1 coordinate 10,790,229, forward strand.
GGCAAAATGGTCACATGAGTGTTTACTGAAAACACAAATCTGATTAGACAATTAACATCAAAGTGCCAGAAGTAAATGCAAACTTCATGTAAACAAACCATTAATAGGCTGTTGCTTTTTCTTTGGAAAAAGCACATTATTTATAAATCGCTGTCACCTAAACACTGGCCTGATTCAGTTCCTGTCAGACAGGGAAACACACTAAGCCAAGTGGGAGATTACGAGGGGGGAAAGTCACTTCACCAATGGTGACGTTTCCAAGTGTAACAAACGATTGAAGCAGAACATCTCATGGCAAGACTGTGAATCTTTATACCTGATACTTTCACCAAGAAAGAAAGGCTGAATTAAACTCCCATATAATGTGATTAAAATATGTTAGGTTCACTCATTAGCTTCCCCTCATAAAACAGTATTAACAGAAAACCCCTGAAATTAGTGATTCAGAGTTCCTGGTGTCCAACACTCCCAGGCAGTCAGGGGTCCCAGCGCCCAGCCTGCAGGGCATCCAGGAGGACTGACTGGCTGCTGTTCCCGAATGTGGCCTCACTTCTGGATGCTCCCCCCAGGTGGAAACCCCCGACACAACAGGTGTGCAAAGCAAAGGGCCTGACCAATGAGGCTCTAACTGAAGCCATTCCGGTCACAGGACGTGAAAGAAAAGGAGATTTGTGAAGACACACCACCAACATTCCAAGCGCTCTGGGATGCGAGTCCACCTGCAACCTGCTGCTCAGAGGGAGATGTCGGCTTGACCCTGTGTCTTGGACCACGCGCTCCGGGGCTGGACTCCAGATGTGCTGGCCCCTGTATCATCAGAGCTTGCAGGGAACACCAAATTCAGGGAGAATCAGACCTCCTGGGGTGAAGCCCCTGGAAGGTGGGGCCAAGAAGCAGGGCAGAAAGAATGAAGCCCACGAAAAGGCTTGCAGGGAAAGGGAGCCCAGGGCAGGGGGCCTCCAGGGAAGAAGAGTCAGTGGCCAGGGGGGCCCCCTGCAGGGCGGCTCGGAGCCCCACAGCAGAGCTGCCAGGGTTCCATCCTCTCACACTGAGAAAGCAGACACGCAGGTTCTCCCAGACCTGGACGCGCACACGAGTGACAGCTTCACAAGGCCTCACCCACAGTCCCAAAGCCGAAGGGCTCCGGAAACGAACGTGCTGTTCCTAAGTTCCTGAGAAGCATGTTTGCTGGCAAAACCTCACCTGAACCAAATTACTTATGACGTGCATTTCCTCACACTGGTGACTATCCACATGTTTTGCTGCAGAGAGAGCGATGTCTTGATTACAGAGTTTTGCCTCCAGCGTCACAGGAGAGGTTACATATTATGACAGAGCTCCCCTATCCCCTTCCTAAAGTCGGGAAAAACCTGGATTCTAACATCTGGCCATTGGGATTTCAGGCAAGGTACTGTGGTGCCCCCAGTGGTGTGCTGATCGCTGCATGTTCAGGAATTTTGCAGACCCACTGTTAACATAGTCATTATGAAAATTCAATTACGCAGACTTACAGTTAAATAAATTACATTAAAATCAAAGGCGTAATACATAAATGAAAAGGTACCCCTTCCGAACCACATAACCACGCTTCCCTGCTCCGTGTGGTCTGATGACACCTGGGGATGGCACGTCCGCAGGGTGAACAAATATGTAAGGATACACACAGTGTGCTTCCAGCCCCACACTCACTGCCGTCACGCTGGTCCCTAAGATGGGCTGAGAGGGGTTCATGCCACGGAAACTGGCAGATGCCACAAATCAGTGGGCTGTCGGGCACTTACAAGCAGATCAGGGCTCCAGGCTCTCCTGACACTAGGAAGACAAGGATGACCAGGACCACCTCCGGATTGTGGGGGTCAGAAGGGGCTCCATGCACAAGAGACAGTGAAGAGGGGGACTGAGGAATCAGGTGGTCGGAGCAGAAGCCCCAGGACCCCCTCCCCAGGGCTATGTTGGCCACTGGAGGACAAGCCCGCAGGCACCTCCTTCCTGTCCGCCCCCTCCACCCCGTTCTCAGTGCTCCCAACAGCCAGCTTGCATGGGGGAGGGGGGTGCCTCCACCAGCACCTCGCACACAGTGGGGATACAGCAAGTATTCACTGAGCAAGGAGCAGGTCCTGCCAAGGACCTCGTGGCTCAGAGCACACCATGCTTCAAACCCCACAGGGAAGAAACATCGTCCAACAGACCATGGACTGAGCCTCTCTGGCAGGAGACTCCAAGCGTCAGGGAAAAAGTGGGGCCTCCACTAACTCGTAAGGACAGAAGTATACACTACGTCCTCCATTTTCTGGTTTAAGTAAGTTTTTTGCTTGAGTCTGAAATCTAACTATGACCTGAAATATTGTTTCTATGGAAAAAATTAGAGTTCCAAATAACTGATTTTAAAATGAGGTTTTAGAACACAAAGCCATTCCCAAACTGGAGATGTAAGCCTAAACACAGTCACCATGGCAACTTTCTCTCAAGCTCTCAGAGCTTTAATTTGAGATACAGGTAAAATTTTAAAGGGAAAAAAAAAAAACAACATTCAAAAAAAAAAATTAAACAATCAACACATTCCATTACGACATATTCAAAATAATACAGAAAACGCAGAAGCTGATTTTTCAGGAGATACGGTTCATGTTTCTTTTCTAATCTTAACACATTGTTTATCAGGCCCTTGGAAGATTTCTTATTTGTTGCCTAAGAGAATCTTCATCCTGCACGTGACCGTGCGTAATTTGATATTTCACACATGGTATTTGCATAAGAAACACAAATGCAAAGAGAAGGGAAGGACTTCCAAGGCGTAAGCACCTGACAGTGTAAACGCTTCCTTTAGAGAAATGGAAACTTCAGTCTTCTAACCTGCAGCACGAGCCTCGCAAAGCCTTCTGCCCCGAGATCTAATCTGTGCTCCCGAAGGGATGACGATGCTTTCGTCCTACAAAGCCTCCACGGACGATTTCCGGCCTCACCGGCAGCCTGCGGTTGGAATCTTGTGCAAACCCCACACGGCCCCGGACGGCACACCCTCTCAGGCAGACAGCATAACCTCTGAGTCCTGAACCGGGGAGCCAGGAGACTGGACCAGGACAGGCAGCCTCGTGTGTTGGGAGTCGGATTTCAGTGGGGCGGGGAGGGGATGCCAAGCAGCGGCCCTGCTGCCCCAGGACCCTCTCTGCATGTGGCCTCGACCAGACGCCCGACAGAGACCACCCCTCAGGCCGTTGTGCCTCACTACCAGAAAACCCGCAGTAAGTCGTTACCCCATGTATGGTTTTAGGTGAATGTTAAGTGCTGCAGGGACCCACCCACCCAGAAAAACACCCTTACAATAATTTTTAAGTAAAATGGTATGCAATGAACAAAATGGAACAAAACAGTAGAAAATACCAATGAACACTTCAGGCAGTGAGGCTGTTTGTTGTGGGGGTGTACACAGACACACGCATTTACAGTATTTGTTCCCTGGGTCACCCAGTCAAACGCACCTCTGACTACAGTGTATTTGTGCCGGGGACAGTGGCCACGTCCGGAGACACTTTTGGGTGTCACAGCTGGGGGAGGGCACTACTGACCTCAGGTCGGTACAGGTCACAGAAAACCACTAAACAGCCTGCAACGAACAGGACAGCCCCACACAGCAAACAATCCAGCTCCAAACGTCACTGTTCCAACCCTGAAGAAAAGCCTGTTAGAGAGACAGTCATGAGCTTGAGGGCCACTAACTGGCCCTGTATTTCACACCACCCGCGGTCTCTCCTGCAGGACACACAGGTGCGCTGTCCTAAGCGGAGTCTGCTGACATTTAAGAAGCAAGTGTAACAGCCTTCCGATGGACACCGTTAAAACTTGGTTCCAATTTTTTTCCCTAATCATAAAAATGATGGATGCTCACTGTAGAGAGTTGAGAAAATCAAAGAGAACAAAGCATTTTGTGACAAATTAATAAAAAGACAGAGAAAGGCAGAACAGTTTCATAATTTGTAAATCCTTTATCAGAAAGTGATAAATTCCTACGCTATACACATTGTGAATAAAGTACTGCTTTCAGGGGTTTTTTGTTTGTTTAAACGTCACCATTTTTCACACAAGAACTTTAAAAATCAGACAACTCTTACAGCATCAGAAAACACCAGAGTGAGACAGAGTTGACTAAAAATCCTAAAACATAAGATGGCAGGTGAGAAAGGGAGGACCAGAAAGAGAAAAACAAAGAAGAAAAACGACCAGACCAGGAGAACCCAAGCGGAACCTCCATGAACCACTCATGCTTTTCAAACCACAATGTAACTTGGAGTTTCTTTGCTTTGAAGCTGCAAGCTTGGCACCTGCAGGCAGCGCCACGGCCGGAACAGCACAGGCTGGAGAAGGACTGGACTCGGACCAGCGCCCGCTTGTTCCTCCAACCTCTGAAAGGGGTGCGGCAACAGAACCAACTGTAACTGCTAAGGGTTTTGTTTAAAATATGTTTTAATCACTGTCTGATACATTTTAATCATTCTATGCAAAAGAATCCTAATTACACTAGAAAGAAAAGTGGCTGTGTGCCACCCCTGGAGGCCTGGGCACGCAGACGACCCCAGGAGCAGCGGCCAGCGCCCGAGGACGCGTTCCGTCCCGTCATCCACATGAAGCAGGAGCTCTCCCAGAAGGCCGGTCAGCAGCCAGCTCACCAGCTCTGCACAAGGAGTGCCAGACTCGGTGCATCAACAGCGCACACTCAGTGTCCGCCCCATATCACAAGTGGCACTTGGACTCGCGGGTAACGGGTGACCACTGGCAGCTCACAGCGGTCCAGACAACTCCAGTCATTCTGAACACCTGCTACAAATAACGCTACGGAAAGGAGCTTATCCCTGCAGGCTTTTCACAGGGGAGCTAGAAAAAAAAAGGTAACTAAAGTTCACAGTCTAATATTATTCTAAATTCTGCATCTACTTTAAAATTCTGGGGGGGGAAAGCCCATGTTTAAATGAACCAGATCCATCAGAAACATATACAGAGCGTCCACATCAAAGGAACACAACTTTTATTAACAACTTTGAAGTTAAGCCGGCAGTGTACACTTACATAGTGTCACGCGCTCATATAGGAGGTATGTATAGACGTAAATGCTGTTAAGAGCCTCACAGCTCTAGACCATCCCGGCTATAAAATAGCCACGTAATTCTGACGGCCACTCAAGTCCTCTGCCATTAGTTCAAACTTTCATTTCACTGCTGGACTGAAGGGTAACTTCTGGGTCACCCACCTCCCCGTCCTTGCGATTCGATCACCTGCCCCTAAGTCGAGGCCAAGCCTCCACAACCAGCTCCTCCGGAACCTGAAGCCCGGCTGCCCCAGTCGAAAGGGACGCAGAGAGAGGCAGAGCTTCACCAGCACGATGGGAGTGGAACCCACACAGCGGCACCCCTCCAGCCCACGGAAACGAGGGATGTTGTGGGCCGGACACCAGCCCGGCCAGAACGCGCCTGTCAGAGGTAATAAACATGCGGACAAGAGGCCAGCGGGAATCAGTGGCATGGATGTCAAAAGGGAAAAAGATACTGCTAACAGTCCTATTAAAGCCTGGGAAACACCCTTAGTATTCACGATAGGAGACAGATTAAATGCACCACTGAGCATCCATAGTACTTAAAACCCACATAGCCACCGAAATACATATCCATAGCGTGGGAAGAAAAGTAAACGACACTCCAAAGCGTTCAAATGTTGCACTAAACATCTGGTGCTGTTGAATTACAGGCGATACCATTTCTGCTTTGCACACCTTTGTTTTTCAATTCCTTTCCCTCATAAGCATGGCTTAATATAAAAAGTCTATTTATAACACAATGAAATTTAAAATAAACACAATAAATTACATGTTCTATACTTCTAGAATCTAGCAAATTATCAACACGTTATGTTGATATTAAAGTAATAGTGAAAATGGTTTTAAGTTTTCAAGTTAATATTTTGTATGATTCACTGAAACACCAAATACACTAGATTAGTGCATTTTTGTACAAAGAAGAAAAATAAGTACTTTGCAGATCAGAGTGATTACCAACACCCGTTTTATCAACAGGTTTCAGGACTCCCCTGGGAATAAATACACAGCTTTTATTTTCACTGCCTTAACCAAGCGGCGTTCCCCTTTTTCTGTTTTAGACATTTAATGTTTCCTTTCGGTTCAACACAACACATGAGCCCATTAGAATTTGAAACCACCCCAGAAGGACCCCCAAGAGACAGACCAAACACTCATGACCATCAGAACACAAATGAAATCATCTCAAGAGGCAAGAAGTCATTAGCCCGCTGTCTAGTTTTCAAACACACAAAAGCAAGAAATAGTTTTTAAAATTTTTAACTTACTCTAACAAGTTATTTTTATGAAATTCAGGTATTCAGTAGTTGACCATAAGAACACAGGAGTGTTGCTAGTCTGCAAGGGCTAACGAAACGTTCAACTCCATATGCAAATGCGTGGAATGGGGCACACTATCAGCCTGTTCATCAAAAAGTGACAAGACGCTCCCGCGGTCAGCCTGTTCCCTGGAGGTCAGCTCAGCGAACACTAGCGATTCACAGGAATCTACAAGCGGAAACACGCAGAAACAAGGTGATTTACTCTCTTAGCTTCTTCATTTTCACAGCACCATTTAAAAATAGAACAGTGGGGGTTTAAAGACAGAGACAGAGCATTTTTTTACTGTACGTCTTAAGCATAAACATCATAAATAATCTGCCAGAATCACGACGCATCACTTTCCTCCTGGGAAGACGAATGTTACAAACACCACATGTATCAAACCATCATGACTGCAATCACAGCACACACAGACCATGCCTCACTGCCAAGAACTCTCCTAGAGACTTAGCACACTGAGACACGCGGTGCTTAAGCTCTGCAAGGAGATCACACATTTGGCCCTTAATGTTGCCTAGAAATGACCGTCAAGTCTGGCGGGGGGGGGGGGGGGGGTACCGAGACCCCGGGTGAGTCTGCAATCGGAGGGGTTACTGCTGAGAGCTTTCTTCTTCTCACTGCATAACCGGACGTCTGTTGCTTAAGGGGAACTCAAATTAAAACACTGTTTAATGATGAGAGAAAAAATGTGCTCTGCAGACAGGAAGACACTTCAGGCAACAGCTACACTTAAAGCAGCTGACTGACCAGCAAACCTTGGCCGCTGGCTCTGGCAGCTGCCGAAAACTCAGCCTGCGTTCAGCTAGAGCTTCCTGTGACTTGACAGACGCCATGGCACTTCTCTGGGCACTAAAGCTAACGAGATGGTGACAGACCAGGCACTCGAAGGGGCTGGCATCCTGGGACGGCCCCGTCTCCCCGATCAAGCACACGGTCTTCCCCGCTGAGCGTTCAGGCTACTCCACTCAGCTGGCCCGCACTGACACTCACCTGAAAGCAGGAACACTAATTCACCCTGGAAACTTTTTTTTTTTTATGTCAAAACAATCTCTCTCTCTCTTTCATTTCTAAATCTCACTTTGTATGGAATTTTCTCCATTTTTTTTTAAAAGAGCAGAAACTCACTACCCAAATAGCATTAAAATCTGACCCTAAACATTGTAGTTCATGAACAATGGCCCTCGACACTCCAGCCTCCCAGACAGGGAGCTCCATTCTTGATTCCAAGACCAACGGTAAGACGTAAAGAGTCACAGAAGAGGCAGCTTGGATTGGCTTTACTTTTGCAAATACAACAGAATGTCCCCTCCTGCAAGTTCTCCTTTGGTCTCAATCACATCCTAGGTCCTACTTCCTGTTCACCACTCTCAGAAGTGGTCAACGTCCAACTCCTAGGAGGTGAGTGGTCCAGGCACATCCAGTCTTGGACCTTGCTTCTGCTAAGTCCTGCCAAGCAGACCACCAAGACGATGCCCAGGGGCAGGGAAACAACTCACATCTCAGCGGACACACTTCTTAATGTTTTAGCTGATGTCTTCCAACAACAAAACGTCAGCCCAACCTGTTTACCACACGTAGATTGTGACACCTTTCAAAATCCAGTATCTTGGAAAGTGCTCATGGCAGCGCTGATCCCCACACAAGGGACCCCGAATCAGACGCCCTGGTGGGACCCGCCGCAGACTCGTCTCAACAGATCCACGCTGGGCACCTCTGGCTTGGAGCACCTGACAACGAAGCCTTCTGTAAACCGCAGACAACGAAGGCTACGCTGAATCTGTCTCTCCTCGGAAGGTCGTAGAGTTACGATGCACCTCATACTCTAAGGTTGAAAATAACAAAGCACAGCCCTGCGTCTTCACGTTACAGAGGTGAGAATCTTGTTCTGAATCCACGACGTGAGGTGAGACCAGCACGGATGGGGCGCATGCGGCTGCTGCCAGGGCTGCCTTCCAAGTCGTGCCGAATCTGGACGATCTCCACTTCCCACTGGTGCACTCCTGCTTCTTCCCTGCACTGCCTGCCAGGTCAGCAACAGAACATTCATAACATCCCCTAAAATATGCTGAGTTTCCCCACTGGTTAGAGACTTAGAAGGGTCTTCTTTTAAAAGGCATCCTACGACCCTCAAACAGGAAAAAATTTCATGGAAACACAACAGTCAGAAATTTTATCCCAGAAAGTGAAATCACTGTGTGTGTATCTTTCGATGGGTCAGGCTCTTCTGCTCACCCAGTCTGGGGCGGGGGAGCAGGCTGTGAACTCTGACCTCTCTGTGACAGGGATGGGACGGCACCAGCGTCTGAGCCAGGGCGCACTCGCTGCCTCTGAAAGACCTGGTCCAGCAGTGGGAGGAGGGCCACACGGTCCACCAGACACAAGTGCCCTCCAGGCAGCTATAATCGCCCGTCTTCAATCCGCGCTGCCACGGACCCGACAATAAGGTGAGAACTCTGCTGGGACGTCTCACATCCAAGCCAACTTTGTTAAAAGAAAACCCCACCAGTTGTGTGAAATAGGACGTGATCCACCTGCAAACAAGCTGTCCGAGCACCTGTACACACTCCGGACAGACCCACAGGGGCACAGCCTGCGAGCTGCAGTCCCCACGCCCCACGGAGCGGGCGGATCCCCCACCGCCGAACACTCACCATCCCTAACACGTTCAATCACAGAGAAACCGAATCCTTCCTTTAAAAGAAATTACAGCACAACCTACAAAAACTCAAGGACATCATGTCCACAGAGGCTGAGGAAAAAGAAACGCCTCAACTTGGGGCTTCTGTATTTTACCGTCATTCCATATTAGGAGATAGGATTTTCTTCCAACTCAGAAAAAAGAAAATTCTGTGTTGCTCTAATGGTAAGTTTAAAAATAAAACAGCAGGCACAGGATATGAAAAGGCTTCACTTCAAAACAATGTCCTTAGGATTTAATTTACTGATCATTCACGTTCTTCATCCTTTAAGACAAGTGTCTGCACACCCAGCTGAGACATCGCTGTTCGCAGGGGCTCCCACTTTGGATCACGAGCGAGGCCCACGTCCGCAGGTCAGGGTAACACCGGGAGCTCTGGAGTGCTCTCTCATGTCCACGCAGTCTGCTTTCCAGACACGTTCGGACTCGGCATCCTCTCCACAGCGTGTGCAAGCCCGCTCACCGAGTCTCCCGAACCGTGGAGGAGAAGCCCATGGTGCTTGGCTATAATCCTCGGCTCGGACATCATGAGGTCACAGGGGTTTGCCCACACGCACCTCCGGGGGTGAGGAAGGAACCTTCTTGTTCCGAGGCACAGGTGGCCGCCCAGGCCCCCAGGCAGCTCGGGGTGACAGGAGGTCTGCCACAGTATCAGAGCCCCTCCCGGGGGACAGGCTAACTGGATGAGCTGGCTGACTTACCTGACCTGACAGCCAACTAACCAGATACCTTAAAAGTTACACACATCACAGATAACTAGTCCTTTTTTAACCCACCAGGTTGGCTCAGGCACCCGGGCACAAAGCCCCTCAGTCCCGGGCCAGGTGCCCGCAGCAGGTCTCAGGGACGAGGGCCGTGCCCTCCGCCACCTCTGTGCTCCCATCGAAGCAGAACATCAGGGGAGAGCTGGGCGGCAAGGCCGCGTCCACCGGCTCCAGACAGAGACCCGGACAGCAGGCACCGATCAGTCCGGGCAGGAGGGCCACACGGGGAGGGGCTGGCACGCGCTCATCCTCGGACAAGGACGACGGGCACCTAGACATCGGCTGTGAACGAGGAGGCGCCCAAAACACTCTGTTTGCGGAGGCTGTCCCCAGGGAGAGCGTGACTCCACGGACAGCAGGTGCTGCCACCTCACGGGACGGCCAGCGGGCTACCCGGTGCGCCTCTCAGAGCAGCAAGGCGGCATCACACCTGCACCGTCGCCCCGGGCTGCCGCTGCCTCGGTCCTGCTGCAGCAAAGGGCTGGCCAGGACCTGAGCTGCAGAAGGACGCCTTGCGTCTGAGCGCAGGTCCCAGACAGTGTGCTGGGCAGCAGCGCGTCTAGAAGCTCCTGTAACCACGTCTCACACTCCATGTTTCAAAAAGTAAATCAAATCTTTAAAAAAATAAGTAAGTTATCATTTAAATCTAAGTTCAGTTTCCAGGAATTAAATATTTTAACTATTGCATACGACCGATTTGAAGCTTTAAGGGAACTTTAGTAAATGGGCTGAAAATGTCAGAATAACCATTACTAGAATGTAACAGAAAGCCCCAGTGAACGGACGTCACCCTGTGCCCTCAGATGAAGCGGCCGCTGAAACACATGGTGCTCCCGGAGACGACGCTGCATCACCCAAATGACCCACCGCACTGCGCGAGGCACCCCCACTCAGACGTCAGCCAGGAAGGGAGGGCTGAGAAAAGCAGCAGAGCCACCACGAATCAGCCTTCTGTCCTCATGAGCAGCAGGGTCAGAGCTGGCAAGTGACTGACCACGAGACACTTCCCAGGACAGAACCCCGCAGACGTGGTTGACAGGGAACCCCAGGCTTCTCTCCGGGTCACTGAACCCCAGTCCCCGGAGCGGGTCCCCAGGAGCCACACAAGAACATGGCCTGGGGCTGTGGTTCCCACCAGGTTCTGCACTCAGAGGAGAAAGGCCTTTGAACATCTTTGAACAGTAGCATCACTGCCAGAGTGGTGTATGGGGTGAAAGGCAGATTCTCAGGGAGGCAACAGAGAGGCAAGGGAGGATGAGCAGCAGAGGGCTCCGGGGAGCACGCTGGACGGAGCGGAGTGCACGCTTTTCTGGAACATGCAAACTGCAACGGAGGAAAACGTGCGAGGAAATAAAACCACAAAGCAAAAGCAAGAGGGACACAAAAGATTACATTAATCAAATATCTGAGTTGTGGATGGTGGGGTGTTTTTTCCCCTAAACCACACTGGACCAAATGAGCTGTAAAGCACAAAAACAGGCAACGTTCTGTTCAAAAGAAGAGCAAGGCCCTCCCTGTGCACTTACAGGTCCGCAGAGGACTCCATCAAATTCTGCCCAGGCAGCCCCAGCGGCTGGTGTCCAGGGCTCTGGAAAGACAAAGCCAGAGACTGCGTTCTGCTGTTCTACGTATTTTACTGCCAGGCCAGCGATGCACTTAACACACAAACGCCAGCAGTTCCAGGCCAGGATACAAACATTCATTATGGACGTGCTTTAAGTTTATGTTGACTCCAACAGTTTGCCGTCCATCAGTTATCCCAGGGCCAATTAGCACCTTAAAAATCATGTGTAAATATTTGAAAAACGTGTTAGCAATTAAAGGGAGGAAACATTCCACATTAAAACCAGGAAGCAACTTTAGGTCAAACGCTAAAAGGTAACTGCCTTCTCAGAACATCAAGTTTCACGGCATAACGCAGAACGCTATGCGCGCTCCAGACCAAAAATTAAACATGTAGAATCTATTTAAAATTCAGGAGATGCCAATTACTATTTACTGCCTTCAGAGTTAATAGGTCCTCTAATTGAGCATAAGAGGGTTTAAGCTGCACGCATCATTACCTTATGCCCCAAGTTAGCGATGGAGTGTCGACAAAGGCTTCCAGTGAGCTAAGGATGTGAAAACTTCTGGACAAAGGTAGCTCACGTTCTTTCTTTGTACTAGCTTTTCAGTGCCTGCATTTTTTTAAAATAGGAAAACAGTGCCTAGCACATGGCTTACAGTCAAGCTTTATTCTTAAGTAATCTAAGAGGAACATAAATTTCTCATAATTTAAAAGACTTTCCTTTCTAAGCAGAGTAATCCCAATAGTTAGAAAAGAATTTTAGTATAAATTGGACTCAGGATCCCACGGTATTGGGGCCTTGTAAGTATTGAGCTTTAAAATTGGAAAAAAAAAATGTTTAATAGTAGGAATTGATATATGTTTATCCTAAACCACACCAACATTTTACAATGAGAAAAAAGGCCAAATCATTCCTTGTGGGGAAAAATCTAGGAAACCAATAGTAAGAAATTTAGATGACATTGAATGAAGTATTAGAGAATCTATTAATCAGATGAAAATGGACACTCAGATGCAGTCTTTCAAGAACAGCAATTCATATGTTAGCTTTTAAGACACAGACTATGGGCCCAATCGATTCAAAGAGAATGAGGCTGCCACTGCTCTACTTGAAGAAAATGCTGGGAAGTTTTACTTCTATTTTAAAATTCAATTAGAAGGCAAACTCTTGTATCTTGTATGTAAGGGAAAATGAATTCCTAGGGAAAAATTAGATCAGAAAAAGCCATGGAATAAACCAAAGTTACAGGATCACAGACGAATGAAAATGTCCAACTTTGCTTTAACGGTTAGAGAGCCTGGAGCCAGGGAGGTGGACGTGAAACTCCTGCCTGGCTTCTCATCCCGTGTTATCAGTTCACTGTCATTATTTGTCTAACGTCCTCAAGAAGGTTTGGTTTCCTGTGATCGGGTGCCCCTGAGAAGGCCAGGCTTCCCAAGTTCAGTGCCATCCCCTGTTTCCTGAGAAGCAGCTCCACCCACCGCACACCCACCTGCCTGCCGCCCATCCGAGGGCGGGCCTGGCAAACACAGGCGCTCCGGAGCTGCCCCCCTGCCCACCACGGCTGCCACCCCCGCGCCCAGCACCGGCCCCGCCAGCCATGCTGAGGAGAGCAGAGTTGGACCTTTGATCCAAACTGGACCAACCGCATCATCTCCCCAGGGGCCTGCAAGTGGGACTGAGAGACGAGAAGAGGCTAGACTCTCCTGAGGCAAAATCAGGGAAGTGAGACAGATTACGATGTGGAAACAGAGCAGCAAAGGAAGCCGCTCTAGGGCAGGAAGAACAGAGCAAACCCACGAGCGAGGGAGAAAGCACGGCCTGAGTAGAGGGGCGGTGGGGCATGCCCCGTCCCGTTAGCCTCTCGGCGGGGGAGGGCGTGGAGACCCCTCTGCTGCCCGCACAGCTGCACCCCTCTCACCTAAGCGCCCTTGACTTGGCTGTTGTTACCTGAACATCAAGAAACTCAACTGACTGTGCGCTAACATCCCAAGGGCAGCACAGACGTGAGATCCACAGCTGCGCGGCCACTCCCATCCCCGGCCTCAGATAATTCAGACGAACAAGGTTCCAGTGTCTGAGTTTGTTCGGTCCACTCCTGTTCCGGTCATGACCTTCAGGGGCTGTAACTAACCCTCCCCATCACACCCTTCCCCTTCCACTAGCCCACTGCCCTTCGCTTCTCTTAAGACACTGGAAATATCTATAAAAGGCTATTTCTGGTTCACAGATTGTCTATATCTCACACAAAATCTTTCTGAACACACACATGGCCCTGACCCCACCCCACTGCCAAGCATGGGTGGTGAGGGCTGGGAGAATAGCGGGCTTAATTTCTTCTCAGCTGGTAGCAATGCAAAGGTCAAGGGAGCCGGGGGCTGGCCGGGGCAGAGGAGGCTCAGTCACCAAGCAGCAGCCTTTCCACAACAGGTCACCATTACCGCCAGGCTGTGTTTCTGTCTCCGAGTGGTTTGGGGAAGAAAGCAGGTCGGCACTGCTAAGCCACCTGGAAAATAGGGACTGTGCTTTATGCAGTTTTGTATTCTCAGTGCCCAACACGTCACGGAGAACACAGCACACACAGTAAAAATGATTATCAGTCAGAACACCCAGAAAATGCAAAAGGCGTGACAGAGTTATTACTATTACTTTGTCAAGACTGCTTCTCCATCAAAGACGGTGACAGCTGTGGTGTTACTGGCGGTGCACAACAGGTGCGGATAAAGCAAGACCTTCCAAGGATGTAGAGGATGCCAAGCCTTCTCAGCTCCTGCTCACTTCTGCACGTGGGCTGCACGTCTCTGCTTTAAAGTCTTGAGTGAGCATCACACCCCACACCGCTGCAGCCCCGGGAGCCAGCACCACCATGCCACGGGCTCAGTGATGACCTGCTTATTCCAAAACCAATGTAAATGCATGCGTTTACGAAGTTCTTGGTAGTTCTTAATAGAAACTCTGCTTCATTTTATTAGTCATATGGAATTACAGGCAAGAAGTACACAGTAAACTCTCATGGCTGCTTTGATCTTTAGAACAACGGATAAAATACTTAGGCCTGCTAACTCATTTTCTCAGAATGTCAAGTCCTAAGTAATTTGGGAATGAGTTCCAGCTCCTTTCTGACGGTCCCCTTGACTCTAGAATGCTAACCTTGCAGGAGGGTAAAGCCACCTACCGCAAAGACGGTGTCTGCGGCCCAGCTCCCCCCACAGGGCTGCCCCTTCCCCCAAATGTGCACGCTCACCTCCTCTCCCAGCTACGAGGAACCACTGATTAATTACACGTGCTTCCAAACCACACGTTCGCCATTCCCGCCCCCTGGGATAAACAGCCCCTCTAGAATTAAGACTCTTTTCAAAGTCTTAGGTTTTCTGGCGCCCCTACGCCGAAGCACGTCCTCTTCAAACTCCCCGGCCCTCCGTCACACGTCCTTCCCGCGCTGGGGCCGCACTCCGCCCACATTTCAGCTCACTGTGCGTGTCTTACAGGAGGTCAATTGGACTGAATTGATCATATTGGCAAAGTAGCATCTTTCACTGATAAAAAGGCTCGCTGGTTAATTGGTGCAAAACTGCTATGATTTTCTATAACCTATGGCTTAGGCGTCTGGGCCTCTTATTTGTAACTGCCAAGCACCTAGAATCACCCCTGCATTTTTAGGCAAGGGTCATAAACTCCAGAGAACTAGCCAGAGGTGCTTTTTAAGCCCAGTGTTGCTTTAAGCTGCAAGCCTCTAGGGGGTTCACATAGTGAGACCCTGAGACGTACGTTCTACCCGAGTTGCAACCGCTACCAGTCAGGATGGACAGACAGCAGTGACAGAAAGGGTGCCACCTTGTTAACATCGCAGCAAGCCAGGCGACTTGGGTGAAAGCCACTCGTCTGCGCAACTCGCTCTGTAAATCCCTGCCCCGCACTGTGACGCGGGCGCGGCCCAAACACAGACACATGGCAGTCGGCCAGAGGGACGACCCCGGGACAGCAGTGTGACCTGACCCTACTGGCTCGCCGGCAGCCCGAGTGATCAGGCCGCCGCCGCCGCCCGGAGGGCCTCTCGCCCGCGAGAGGCAGGGCGCGGCAGGCGCGCGGGACGATCCCGGCGTGGAACGGAGATCGTCTGCCTGGCACAGAAACAGGCGTCCAAACAGGGCCAGGAAGAGAGTTTTCCTATTTAACAAAATGCCTCTTACAAAGTAAAAGATTTTAAAAGTTCGAATGAGAAGCTGAGGTAGGTCACGTGCCTTAATTACCTGCATCCTAGAGACCAGTGTGGCCTGAACAGGAGCCTGCAATTTCAGTCATTCAAAACACCAGTTAATTCTCTTCCGTGCCAACCGTGGCCCTGCAATCACTTACCCTTCTAAATACAACCATGTTTTGTGTCTCCATTCTTTCAGTTACCCAGGTTATAAACTTAATAATATGTTAAGTATAGACAAAAGTCACTTTTGGGGTTTTTTTTTAAACATCTTAAAAATTAGGGTTTAAAGTACACGTTTTAGAATGAGCTGCTGGAGTCACGGGGATGAACAGAAGTACTTACGTATTACCCCGTAAGACGCTACAAAGCATTTCATAAACTCTACACCCAATTTACACTTAATAAAACAGTTTATTCATCAGGAAAAAACGTTGCTAGTTGAGAACATGGGACACAATTACTTGGAAATAGAATCATTATTTTATACATAAAACTCATACCTGCCTTTGAAAGTAACTAAGGCTAGTGAGCGTAACAATAAGGCAGGATTCAGAGCATCACTGATGTCCTGAGGCCCCAAAGGAGTAAGAAATTGCATTTTATGGTGGAAAGAGCTGGAACTTTGAGAGCGCGTGTCTGTCAGCAGCCAGTGACTCCGCACGGCTGACCCTGTGTCCACGAAATGGAGTTAACGGTTGCCCCCTCCGAGGGGTGTTATGAGGGGAAACTATGTATCAGTTACTTCATCCTCTGGCAGGTAGGCTGCCTGTTCCCGAAGGTTAGCCTCTTTATTCACACGTAAGTGGTATTTATCTATTTAAAAATATAAAGACAAACGTTACCACAATGTTAGTTAGGCAACATCCTTTCCACCCTCCTTCATCACTAACTGAACCCCCATTTTTTTCAGGATCTATTTGTCTCTCGGCAATGGGACTCGTAATTCCATTTCATGTTCAGGATTTGCTTAGGGATGAGCCAGGGATTGGAATGCAGCCCACGGGGTCATCAGGCGAAGTCTCCCGAGGGCTCTGGGGGCAGCTTTCCTACGCCCGCTGCTGGGGCGTGTGAGACAGAGCCTCTCCAGTCCTCCCGCGACTCTGAGAAGGACCAGCCTAGACTCGGGGTGACCAAGAGCTGGGTCCCCCATAACACAATAACAAAACCTCACACCCCCTCCAGGGTATGTGACCACACAGTGTACGGACCCCTGCTGTCTGAAGCTCTCTTGAGCTGGTCTATTACACGCACAAGGTCGAGTCCACATTTAGGATGCACACGTTCTGGGAGAAGAGGTAACATATTTCATCATCTCAGTCTGTAACTGAAGGCTGTTAACATGATAATTTTTCATTTATTGATGGAATAAAAATAATGTCTCAAATGTTCACTGTAATTCACTTATTTCTCACAACAAATTTATGGGGCAGGTGCATCTCTTCTCCCCAGTTCAGAGATAGAGCAACTGAGTTCCAGAAAAGCCAAGCAACTTGTCCAAGAACACAGAACCACTAGCTCGGGTAGCCAAGACGAAGTTCAGGAAACTGGCTCCCAAGCCCACTCAGTATGGCTGAGTAATGCTGTCTGTCACATGAATAGCATTAAAACAAATTTAGACCATCAGTGATATTAATTGCTGGCCAGAAACCTAAGATAATTTACTGTCCAATTATACCCAATTATGAGAGCTAGTTTCATTATATGAAGACAGCTCTTCATCTGGTCACCCCTGAAGACCATATGGCCAGATGGAAGGCTGCATACTGAAAGATGTCATCCCGTCTTCCTTACCGCAGTAAACAACTTGCTCTCTATCAACTCTGTGTTGTAAGTCACTTATTCCTAGTTCTTCAAATCTGAGTTTTTAAAAAGTGACTCAGGTGCACAGCACACCTGGGATCTGTCTCAGGTAACTGTGTGAACTTCACTCCTCAAACGAGAGCAAGCAGGGGTCCTGTCCTGCAGGGGCCTGTGTGAGCTCACAGCGCTAACCAGATCGCCAGCTTTGGTCAGGGGACACCACCCTCCAAAAATGCAGGATTCAAATTATCATGAAAACTGGCTTTTCCTAATTTGTCCCACTCCCTAAATGGCCAAAAAACAAAACCGAAAGTCATGATTCAACTATTTTTTCACTTTATCAAAAAGAAAATACCCATCTTGATTTTTCAATGATTAAACACACAGTCCAATGCACTGACCACTGACCATCCAACTCACGTTCCATCGGTCCTGGGGTCACCTCAAGGACAAAGCAGAGAGGGGCTCCTCTTACTCAAGGCGGGGAGGCAGGTGGAGGCAAGGCTCAGTCCACACTCCTGTGGCAGGGCTGGGAACAGTGCCCCGCTCTGTCAACACCACGGCACAAAATGAAATTCTCCACTTTGCAGAAAGTTATGAACTTTTTTTTTTTTCAGAGACTGACAGATAGAACTGTGCGCTCCTGAAAGCAACATGAAAACAAGATGAAGTGCCCCTGCGGGACGCTTCTACGCAGGTCGTCATGACCATCTGCAAAGAGGCTTCATCTTACAGCAAAACACAGATTGTGACTAATTCCAAACACAGATTAAAATCCTTAAAAACCAGGTCGCGGTCCTGCCTTGGCCCTTCTGACAGGCAAGTGCAGAGGTGTCCTGGAGGGAAACAAGGTGGAGACTCGGCGGTAACAAGTGAGACGTATGGTGAATGCATCACTCAGGAAGCGCAGTGAGGACACCTGACCACAGACGGTAGAGAAAGAGGTGCAAACTGGAGCAGAATGCAAAATTTACCTGCGTGTTATCATTAAAAAAAGAAACCACCCAAAGAAAAAGCAGATTTTGAACATGAGTTGTGTAGTTTTCTTTTCCCTAAATGCGTTTTCGCTTTTGCAATGGAAAATAGCACGTAAAAGACCCACAGTAGCTCATTTATATACTCTGACTAGGTATTAATTAAACAAATTAATCCAAGAATTTTTACAATTGGTGCGTCCATCTGTGCAGCTGGCCAAACAACACACATGATGTTGACGGCTGGAAAGCCAATGTTGCCTCAAGACAAGAACATATCCTTCAATGTTACTATTAATCTCTGTTGTTGAATATACTATTTTAAGGAGTAAAAAAAATTTTTTTAATTCTAGAACTATTCAGATACTTTCAGGATGTTTTTTAAGGATGTATTTTAGGCTAACATTTAACTTCTCTGACTATTTATAGTCACTTTCTCTATAAAGGCTTGGAAATCAAGGGTACTAGTGAGTAGTTAAGGAGGACTGCCACACAGGAAACTAGTAACAGGAAATGCAGTTCACAGCTCTTAGCACAGAGCCCACGCAAAGAAAACACGAGGCCAGTGAGAGCTCAAGCGAGAGCAGGGCTGCTGGTTAACGTGCGACAGAGAAAAAAGACATTCACCAGAGCGTGCACGGCCACCCCTGTAACAGATTCCTGTCGCACTGGGCGCTGATCAGTGTGTTCTAAAAAAATCTGCAAAAAACTTTGTCAGTACAGACAAGCACTCATTTCAAAATCAGTGGTAAAGAGCTGAGACCAGTTTGAATTAAAATATTAACTAACTGTGTGTGTGTACACATGTATGTGATGCTTGCTTGGTGTAATGTGTGTTACCAGTATTATAAAAACTTAAAATCATCAAGTCATTTCTGAAACAGGTTTAAACATTAAGAAACCTGTGTCCTTGGGCAGTATTTTCTTTTTACCCTGATTTGACTTAACATGAAACAACTGGTCTGGTCAAAATTTCAAACAGTCATGGGTTAAATTCATCCACAGAGGCTGCTTTCAGTCATTAATTAACACAAACACAGAGAGATGCAAACATCAGTCATGCACTTGGACGATTTAATCTAATTTTAAAATTTCCAATGGCTTTTAAAGTAGTGGTAGCATCATTCATTTAAACAATCAGATAAAAACAGGAAGAGCAGACACCGGCAGTCACAGCTGGACGCAGCAAGCCGCATTTCACCAAGTAGCCTCGCACAACAGACTTGACTCAGCATTTCCAGGCTTATGCTCCAGCCACCCGTCCTCAGAACCGCGTGGTGTGTGCAGCTCTGGGAGGAGCCGGCTAGAAGCACGATGCCTTTACAACAGCCTGCCAAGAATGGTGGACAGGTGATCAAGAGGGAGGGAAACCAACCGTCCTCACTCGCTCTGCGGCCTCTTCCCGCGGGGCCATCAGGTAGGCACGGTCCTCGCCCCTCCTGCCAGGGTCCATCGTAACCTCCTCCAGCACCTTCACGTCTGTCACCCACGGTTCCTCGTGAATAGAAGGAGTTTCCACAACCGTCTTCACAGAAGTGCGTTTCACCCTGGCTAGGACCGGTCACAACAGTGAAAGCAAAGTTCACCCCACTGAAGTTCCCACTACAGACGCGAATCATGTTCTGCACTGTGATGATCACACTTTCATAGTCAACCAGTGTCATCACAATGCTTCCATCACTGGCAAACGAGACATCCTTGGACGAGGCCTCAATTTATTGTGATTTTAAATACTTTTGTTAGGAATCCAAACTGTGTTCAATTTGAAAGTGTTTTATACAATTAAAAAAACTTCTCAATGATACACAAAAAAAACATAAATCATATTTTTAAATTTTTAAAGAAATAAAAAAGGATTTCTTAAAAGACCTTTGAGATTATTTCCATACATAATAAAACTGAGGTCTAAGAAGAAGATGATGATCATTCACAACACAGCAACAGAGTGAGCTGCACGGCCAAGGGCTGGCAGGGCCAGGGCAGGGTGGGGGCCCCACTCTGTTCCCAGATGCAGCAAATTCCAAGTTAGGGAGCAGAGTCACTGAGTCACACAGACGCCAGCATCCAGCTCCAGAACTTGCTCACTGGGTGACCTCAGGCAGTTACCCTTCCTGAACTTCGATTCCCTCCTGTAGGAGGGGTGCACTCAAATGTCAGCTGCCCGAGCCCCTTTCTAACTTTCATTTCTGACAGGATTGAACGTGAAACCCTTCAGCCAACAAAGGCAGTTACAGTTACAGTGAGGATTATTATCTCTAAATAAAAGGCCAACAAAGCCATCCAAATAGGTATTAATATTCAAATCTAAACTCATCATACTACTTTCCACAGTATCTAGAAAAATAGGAAGACTTTTTAAATGCCAGATTAACATTTTTTATAAATAATAATCCAAGGTATAACCGTATTTCCCTCTGGGGAAAAAACACATTCCTAGAGCTCTTCTGAGCAAGCAAGACAGTAACAAAACGTTAGCCAAGTGCAGAATGAGAAAAGCTTCGCTGCATGAAGGTCTGAACTGCAGAGAAATGCGAAGCCGTCCTACAGCAGCATGGGGCTCAGGGAGCGGCTGGTCCCACCAGAAAACTGACGGACGTTAAACTGGTTTTCATGTTTACATTATGAGGGATAAATGACTCGAGTTAATATGCAATGCTATATAATACTGGGTTATACATGACAGTGATGTTTTAAGTCAACACCAGTCACCACCATCACAAAATGCTCCCAAAACTTGTAAGAAAATTGTATTATCAGGAAAAAAATGAAACAAACTCCATCCATACCTGTTTGAATGAGGATTAACCGACCATTGGTTAAGCAAGCCTTTCCTTCCTACACAGACTAGAAACAACAGGTGAGAGTGTGAATAGTTTCCTTATCATTATTCAAGGTTTTTATCTTGCTAAAATAAAGACAAACAGGTGATTCCAAGGCCACCAACAGACACTTTTACTTTCCTCGAATGGAGACAAATAACAGAGTGGGAAGAAATTTTCTAAAAGTAGCGAAACAACACACGTGCATCTAATCCTCCAAGAATCTCCAGTCTTGGATTTTTTTCAAAATTCAAAAGCTGCTTCCTCTCCTAGGTTTAGCCAAAATATGCAAAACTATATTCAAGTGTCTACCTGTTGTTTGAGTTATTTTGTAAACACAACCCAGCAAACTAGGCTGGTTCACAGCCGCGCTTGGCAGTGCTCTCCTTCTCGGTGGCGAAGGCAGCCACAGAGACTGTTCAGGGAAAATTCAGATGCGACGCACTATTTGTTTCCACCCAAAACTCCAACAGGTTATTTAGTTCCAAATGGTGAGAGGCACACAATAATTATTCTCACACCTAGATGGATGTGAATGAAAATCAGCACCCCTCTTTATAGATATGAAAACGTTCAGTTCTGGGATTCCATGACAGGCGATGTGGAAGCAGGTTTTTAATTCCTCCTCCTCGTGCCTCAGGGAGCAGCGGGGCTGCAAGGCTCGGCCGCGGGCTGGTGGGCCAGCTCCCCACCTGCTAGGGGGAAGGCAGCTGCTTCAGGGATGTTTATGCTCTTACAAGTTGCTGAAAACTCCACAGAGCTTCTGTTTACATGGGGGTGTATCTGTCAATATCCCCCACTTTAGAAATTAGAACAGAGAGTGTTAAATCCAAGAACAGACAAGCACACGCTGTCCCAGCACGAGGTCAAAGCAGTGCTGCCACCGCGCCCTTGCAGGTTCCAGAAAACCGCATGAGACACTCGATAACGAGGGTGAACACAGACAGCGTCTCAGTGGAACTATGACGAGCCAGGACCCAAAGCCCCGAGGACAGCACTGAAGTCCCCAGGTGTCTCCGACCACACTGAGAACCACAGGACTGAGCATCCAGGGCCTCGTGGATGGTCCGCCTTGTGGCCCACGCCCTGTGTCAGGAGCAGAAGCAGAGACACCAACCACTCACAGTCCTGCTGACACAAAGTTTTCAAGGTGTTTAACTGACTCAAAGTTTGGCAAAGATCTGCATCTAGAATACTGCACTTCCTCTCCTGGAGACGTCAGAAGGAGAACACTGATTGACACAGAGGATGACAGTGACAGATTAATCAGGACAATGATGGCGTGAGCCACTGACACTAATGCTGCACTCACTGTAGACCAAGCCTTTTATGCACACACTTCATGCGGGCTTCACAAACCTACGAGGTGGCACCAAGCACTCACACAACCATGAAACCGGCGACTGTAAAAGTCACAAGGCTTCCTCTACAGCAGGAGATCGCAAAAGCAGCAATGATTTTCAATGACAAAAGCAAAAAATGCATATATTTGGGAAATAAAGCAAACGACACACGGAAGAACAATAAACCAGAAGAGCAGATGGAATGGAAAGTTCTGCTGAAGAAAGCAGAGACTGATTCAATTAAGAAGGCTAATGTCCCTGGTCTAATGGAACCATCAACTCAACTTTTTGGAACGCTGGCTTGTGAAATTACCCTCTCATTTAGTGTAGGAGTTCCTATTTGGACCAACTGGACGTGCATCACTGGTGCGAGGTTAGCTATTTAGGGAAACAACGTTTGTATTTTTTAACTTAACAGAAAACATAACACAGGACTCCAGATTTAGGGAGAGAATGCAAACAAATACTGTCACGCTCCACCCAGTAAGAACGCATGTCTCTGGGTCAGCAAAGCAATGACAATTTGCACTAAAAAACCCAGTTCTCCAACTGTGACAGGTATGAGACCATGAACCATGAATTACGAGAACGAGCAATTGTTTAAATGCCATCGACAATGTTTTTTATCATCTTGAAAATATCACTGATGCTCTAGGTTAAGAAAAAGAATTGCTTTACTAACAAATCTAACTGACAAAGGGATTTTTCCAAGGAAGAAGGTGATTTGAAAAACTGCAGTGAGATGAGTTAAGATGAACTGAGCAGTGACAGAGCTGACCTCAGACTGACCAGCATCATGTTTCCTGGTTTTACACTTGCTCTCTGCTCCTCACCTCTGACACAAGAACTCACCAAATGATTTTTTTTCTTTAGGCGGGAAAAAAAAGATAAATAAAATCTAACTACAAAATGTGGTATGAAAAGTGGTCATGAAGTTGTCCAATCTAATGATGCAATATAACGTAAAATTTACCTGGGCACTAGAACTTTTTTAACCATGGTTTATTTTATATCCTACTTCTATCCTAAAGGAGGCACTTAAAGTTTTCTATTTTATTCCACGTACCTTGTGGAGGTCGTGACATCATACATCATCATACACTGGTATGACTGCCATCAGAGATTTAAAATTGCCTCTGTAGCTGCAGTCAGGAACGTCAAGGACCCTTTAAGTTGTGGCTGAGAAGGAATTCATGAAGTCAGCACATGTGCTCAGTGCCTGCGCTTTGCACAGAGCACCATCAGCAAGTGTAACTCTGACAAGGAGTCCCCCCGGGGACCTGGGGGGCGCTCTGACACTGTGAAGACGCCTGTTGCCCAGTTAGGTGAGGCTTGGAAAAATCGTTTGCTGTAAGTGACTTCCTTTGTATGTGCCTTTTGTCCTGAGAGGTCACTAATTAGCCTAGAATGTAAAACATCTCATAGCATAAGAATGTAGGTACTCCATCCTTCCAGCAACCCGTCTGTTTATTTACTGTATTTATAGTTAGGTTACATTTTCTACGGCGTTCACCTCCGGACACCAAAAAAGAAAGGTTGCAAAATATTTATTATAAAAGGGGGGGGGGGGTGTCTAAGGGTTAAAACCACTACTGCAAACAACAAAAACCATATAATATTGTTAATAATCTCAATTGCATCAGACCTTCCCGAATTCCTCCCTCAAACTCACTGTCACAACAGTAACAGAATCTCTGTTCTTCCAAGACTCGGGCCTGATCACCACCCATCAAGACATCTGTCTGTTAGTCCCTACCTGTCCTCAGGGCCCCTCAACACACCTTGAGGGGTGATCCCCCATCAGTGTCCCTACTGTGGGGGGAGCCTGGAAGTCCCGGGCACTTTCCAGGATTCATACCTACCTGCAAAAATCAAAGTCATGTGACTCCAAAACGGGGACAACCCAGGTGGTACGACACGGCCGAAAGCTCACCAAAAACAGGCTTGGGGGCCTGGTCCAAGCCCTCCAGCTCCTCACATGATGAGCGAGAGGGAGGCCCAATTAGCCATAGACTGGGGGCTTCATTAACTCCACCAATAAAGGATTTGTGCCAGCGCCACCTTTACACAGGGGACCCCAGAACTCAGACTCAGAAGCACTCCATCCCCTCCTCTCTGGACAATTAGTCCTTCAAGACACATGGGGAGAGGCGGGAGCCTCGGTGAGCTCTGACAGACTGAAGGTGCACCCCGAAAGACTGCTGCTAACAGACGGCGTGGGGCCCAGGCAGCCCCCTGGGGCCACCAGCCCTTCTGGTACTGCTGACGGCCACACTCCCATCCAGAACAGTTTCTGCAAGACTCTCACACACACACATAGCCATCACACAAAGAAGACTGCTTAGACATATTTTAAGAGGAACAACGTTCTGTAAATGCCAAGTTCATGACAGGTCAGAGGCAAGACCCCAGAGTGTTTACTGGGTGAGAGCTCACACATGCCACCCAGTGGACTTTAAACCCTTAGGACACAGTCACAGAACAGTGGGCGTCTTCTTTCTTTCCTCCAAATTGGCTTTACCGGAGAACTCGGTAGACACAGGAAGATTCTGGATCCCACCTCCACTCCTTACACGAAGGGCTCACCACGCAGAGTGGGATCAGCACTGGTGCGACCAGCTCTGATGTGAGATCTCCCCTGTCCAGTCCCCCGAGGAGCAGAGCCCCCCACCACCGACCAAGAGCAGAGCTCCCCCTCCCCCTCCAAGAGCAGAGGTTCCCCCCAGAGGAGCAGGGCTTCCCCCTCCCCCACCAGGAGCAGAGCTCCACCCCAACCCCTCCCAGCGCAACAGCGCCTGTAAGAATCAGGGCCTGACGAGTGAGCTGGAATGAGCTTGGGAAGCTTGAATCAGAATCTGCAGAGAGCGAGACGGACGTGAGCGCTCCTTCGAGCTCTGCAGGTCATCTCCGTGTTGTCCTGAGTAAACAGTCAGCACTAGAGACATCTGACAAGAGGCTAAAAGGTAAGGCCTCCCCAGATTCCCACACTTTCGTTCACAGGTGTCCTCAAGTAGAACACGATGAGAAAAGACACTGGCGTTAAAGGCTCACAGGCCGCCTCGGGCTGCAGGGGGTGGGGCCCAGTGCTGCCTCTGCCCCCGCGGCCCCTCGTCCCACCCCTGCCTCGCAGGGCGGCTGACCAGCTCCCTGATGTTCTCTCCTCGGCTGTGCTGCAGTTCCAGCTTTTAAGAGCTCATAAGAGCCCCACCGGAAAATCTTTAAAAATGAATCCAAGTCAAATGAAATCAACCACAGAAACACGCTGCCTTCATTACTTTACATTTTAGGGAAAGAAATTCTTGAAGACGACTCTCTGATCTGAAGGGGTGGATGGAGGAGAAAAGAAAATAAGACAAAAGCATTTTTGCCCCATAAAGAATGAGAGGTAACCAGATGGTGTCTGGTTTTCATTTCACCCCTCTGCCCGCCCCAGTTTCACGGGCCCTTCCCGACTGCACTCATCAGAACTCCAGTGAAGGAGATGGCTGTGTGAATTTATTGGAAACCAAAGAAATCACTACAGAAAAGGTCTCCCAAGCCCAGAGAGAACCCTGCAGGCTGACCAGTGTCGGGACCTGAATACTAAAACACACAGACCCAAATTCAGACCTCCACGGTGGGTGGGGTTACAGTGGCTGTGTCGCCCTAGTTTGTCCGCATCCAACACCTAAAAATGAAAGGCACTCAAGCTTTGGACATCCTGCTCTCTCTCCAACAACTGGTGATCAATTACATTCGTCAGCAGCAAAACTCGATTTTCTCCCCCGCATGTGGAGGCGAAGGCCTGGAAGAGACTGATGACTCCCGCTGTGAGCGTGGCTAAGTGTTTCCAAGCAACCAGGCTGTGTCGCCCTCCTGACAGGCCGGCAGAGAGCGGGCCGGGCCGCGGGGCTCTGCACACTAACGGCCGGGCAAGGAGGGCGCTTCCGCACCGACTTCGGGGGGCGAAACACGGGAGCAGCTCTTGTTGGAAATAAATTCTAATTAAAATTTCGGGTGCAGCTCCTGCAGCGGAATGCACACCTGCAGACACGCTTCCCTCCGCGACTGTCCAGCCGTGTGAGCCGGGCTCTTTAATGTACCTACACGTTCGGCTTAGCAAGTGGTCCATGTGTGTTTTCTGGAAATTACGTAGGGGTGGAAAACCTTGCAAACATCTCCATTTATTTGCTGTGGAATTTGTTTAATCCTCTCAGGAACATTCAGACAGACAACATTCTTAAATTAGCATCTTTGCCCGAGAGACCTTTCCATTCACACACGCCAAACTCTAGGACAACCCAGAAGCAAAATTAAAACCATTTCCGTACACAGCACTGCAGGATGAGTCCAATTTGAATGAGCATCAAGGATTTTTTCTCCACACCCTTTTCCTTCTCTGCCCACATTTATCAGCCTCTGCTGCTCTTGCAAAATGAGTATCATATGACTCATCTTCTCTGCCTGTAAAATGGAAATGAGAAATACTTCTTCCCAATAAAAATGCCATAAAACTACCCAAAAAATTATATATTTTTTTAAATTTTCAAACCAGAGCTTCATGCTGTCCAGGGATATGAATCATTTAGTTAATGGGCCAATTGATACTAGAATAAACTGTTTAAAAATGTAACACCTCCTCAGAATACTTCAACTACTATTCAAGAAAAGTATCACAGAAAATTTCTGAAAAGAATTTAAAGGAAAATCATTTTTAACTGAATCATATTCTAGGCACACTGAAGAAATTCTATTTAGAGAACTCCTACAGTTTTTTTAAAAAAATAAATAACCTATAAAAATACACCCAGCATTCATCAGTAAATCTTCATTCCTTATTCTAAAAATTCTTAAAGACATGCTATTTTTCTTAAATCAAATGAGGAGGTGTTCCCACGCCAATGGACAGCAGAATCACCAAAGACGGCACTGTGAACAGCAAGAGCACCCAGCACCTGGCCAAGCTCTCTGCCTGAGAGTCATCGCAGCATCTCATTGTGACCTGACCGCTCGGAGGTGAGCTGTCGGCCCATCCAACACATGAAGAAACTGAGGCTCTGGGTGGTCGTATTTCAAGTACTTGGTGGAGCCAGGATCCAAACTCTTGATCTCTGTCTACACAGCCTGAGCCTTTACCAAGTCACAGCCACATTTCCAACTCTTCATATGCACACGCCTTCCCTGCACTTCTAAGAGTCTGAGGAAACACTCAATTTCAGGGACTGATCAGATTTTTATGTGGGCTAATTTTTCATTTTCTGGTTCTCCTGAATCAGTTCAGGCTGAATCCATACTGCTTACAAGGAGAAGCCCTGAGGCAGAGGAGAGGGGAGAAGATCAGCCAGACATAAACAATTTCAAGAGACCTGCTTAATCAAGGAAGCAAAGTATTAAATAAACCGCTTCAGCGACACCCTTGTCAATGACCCCTGGGGTCTCTGTCTCAGCCCGAAGCCAGGAGAGCCCTCTGACCCCTCAGCCTTCCTGCCACGCCCCCTGGATGACCTTGGTTCCCTCATCTGTGACACCTGTGTTCTCCTGGGCATTTTTGTAGAGATTAAATTAAAAAATAATAATAATTTTTAAAAAAAAAAGCAAAGAGGCTACTTCATTGCCAGACAGTAGGCACTAAACAAATAATAAAATTATTCAGTGAAAATGGAAGGTAAGTCTCCCAAATAAACATTCCTGATAGAATCCCAAGAAGCACTTTAATTTGTCTGCCAAAACTTGTAAAATAATACATCTTTTTAAAGGCTGTAGCCATTCCCCCGACTTTTTCCTAAGCCTGGCTGTTATCCTGAAAGTCTATTCCCAGAACTTGGCATCTCCCATATTTAAATCCTTTAAGCTTGAAGTCATGACAAAGCCTGGGCGCATAAAGATTCACACCATAATTCACAGAATAAACAAAGCCCACGGGAGCGAGGCCACCTCCAGACCCCGTGTGCTCAGGACAGGCTCCAAACGTCATAAAATGAGGCACGCGCTGTGTGACCAGAAAGAAAATCTAATGTCCTCAAGGAGGCTGACACAGAGTCTGGCGGGCTCACGAGGTGATGCCTTCACCCCCCCCTCATCTGCCTTAAGTCATCGAACACAGTTATTTATTTCTAACTGAAACTACAGAACACAGGTAGGGCTGGAGAGTAATGGGTTTTTTTAATAACATATTTATTTACAAATTCTGTTTGCTTTTGTTTTTTTAAACATTTTTTATTGAGTTATAGTCATTTTACAATGCTGTGTCAAATTCCAGTGTAGAGCAGTTTTTCAGTTATACATGAACATATATACATTCATTGTTACTTTTTTTTCTCTGTGAGCTACCACAAGATCTTGTATATATTTCCCTGTGCTATACAGTGTAATCTTGTTTATCTATTCTGCATATGCCTGTCAGTATCTACAAATTTTGAAATCCCAGTCTGTCCCTTCCCAACCCCCACTCCCTTGGCAAACACAAGTTTGTATTCTATGTCTCTGAGTCTGTTTCTGTTTTGTATTTATGGTTTTTGTTTTTTTGTTAAGATTCCACATATGAGCGATCTCATATGGTATTTTTCTTTCTCTTTCTGGCTTTCTTCACTTAGAATGACATTCTCCAGGAACATCCATGTTGCTGCAAACGGCGTTATGTTGCCAGGTTCTATGGCTGAATAGTATTCCATTGTATAAATATGCGACATCTTCTTTACCTAGTCATCTGTTGATGGACATTTAGGCTGTTGGAAAGTAACGTTTTTGTTTCAACTTTTTTCCCTACAACATACACGTATTGCCGACTAAAAATTGGCACTTACCATCTGCCTCTGCTTGGATTAAGTCCCGAGCCACTGCAGCCACCGACCTCCAACATCCCCTGAAAGGAGTTCAGGGTGGAGGTCAGGAATGGGGCGCTCTGTGCTCTGGGAAAATTGGCTGAACAGGCCTTCAGATAGTTAGATATATTCAGGAGGAGATTTTTTTAGCCCAATTCTTGAGTCTCCTCGTATCTAGAAAAGCACTAACATCATTAACGGAGACACCTGCTCCTCATGACCAGCAGCAAGCATCCGACTGCACGTCCCCCCTCCACTGAAATCGGGTATAACACTGAGCTCCCCCCGCCTCTTCGGAGCAGCTCCTCAGAGCTCTCTGGGATGCTGCCTCCCGGGCTAGAGTCCTCATTTTGCCCCAAATAAAACTTAACCCACAACTCTCACGCTGTGTGGCTTTATTTTATGATGCACAGTATCACAGAAAATAAGCTTATATACTTGAACTTATAATAATAAACATTCAATATCAAACATTTCTTGACTTAAATTCCTTTTAAAAAGTGAATAATTATTGCATTTATTAAATATAGCATCTTTAAATATAAATTAACGGGTATTTGTGAATCTTAGGAAAATACGTTCTAGAAAAAATTTTAGCTAATTAGAAAAAAAAGCCATTGGGTGGAGCTTCAGAATTTCAGAAGTGGAAGAGAACTGTACTGTAACTCCAGTTCTTATTTCAAACGTGGGGATACTGAAGCTTCAAAAGACACATCAATTTGCCTGACTTTATACACTGTCCTGTAACAGAAAACCTAGAACTGAAAAAAAAGACCCAGGTCTTTGAGAAACCGGACTTGCTCTGCTGGCGCAGGGCTGAACCTGATGAAAGTGGGTCGTGGGAAAGAACCAGAATGCGGGGGCCTGGGCGAGGCAGCGGGGGAAAGGAGGGTCTCGCCTGGTCATGGATGAGAAACAGACTCACACCACGTTGTTACGATGGGCGTCCCTCAAGGGCCTAAAAACCGCTATCCAGCATGCCTGCCCCCGAGCACGTGTGGGCTGACGCGCTGGCCGACTGGGAGGCTTTCTCGGAGACACGCGAGCTGCTTTCACATTAGCTCTACACTGAAGGAGGAGAAGGAACAGAAAGCTGGTATCGACTCTTAAAAATTTACACCGAGAACCAAGGAAGTCCCCAGGAGAAATATAAAGGCTCACTGGAAGTTTTATTATGCGAACTTATTGCCAATTCAGTCGTCTTAAAAGTTGTACTATAAAACATATTGTCCTTCGCTGCTCCAAATCACATGTGGAAGGAATAATAACTTTCTTAAGGGTGTTTCTGGAATTTTCTTCTATTCTCTAACGCCAAACCTGAGACCCTTAAAGGAATGGGGGGATGGAGTTTCACCCACTCTTCTCCAGGCAATTTTCAGTTCTTTCAAAGAACAAGGGGGAAAGTCACATGGAAAGCATTCGAGCACCAAGCTGCTTCCATGTCCTCCCGAAGCCTCGGGGAGCAACATGGAAACGAACAGCAGGCAGAAGCCTGGCGGGAGCGTCACTGGTTAGGAGCTGAGAACAAACGTGCTCTTCAGCGTCCTCTCACAGCCACCAGTTTAAATGAACCAAGCAATTATTCCAGCATATACACACCTCTACGTGAAAACCTCCACCGTTATCAACTGATCAGTGCAGCCCGAAGCAACAGACAGACTGCAGAGGCCCCGTCACGGCTTGTCGTGGTGTCTTACAGCATGTGCAGGACAAGTGGTGCCTGCCCCGGCCCCGCCCCCGCCCTCCCATCCCCTCTGGGGGGAGGGCTGGTCTTGGGCTGAGCTTACCTCACAGCAAGCTGTCTCTCATCAGCCCTCCAAGGAGAGCAGGATAAAAGCAGGAAAGCCACCTGGGACTTCACAGAGCCATCCCAAAAGGGAAGCAAGGTGCTCTTCTTCCCTGCTCTCTGCTGCCTGGAATGTGCACCTGATGGCTGACGCCCAGGCAGCCACTTTGGGCCATCAGGTTGATGGGCTGGGGCTGTCATACACACCAGCCCTGGGATGCCAACTGCTTGACTTCTTTACATAAGAGGGAAATACACTTTTAGCACATTTAAGCCACAGCTGTGATTTGGGGAACTAGGGGTTGTACACTGCCATGCTTAGTTCTAATAATAAAGTCAAAGATTCACCGAAAAGTATTTATCAAATAGTTAAAAAATGATACAGAGATCTTGATTTTTGCTTTAGTGCTATAAAATGTAAATCAAGTTTCAGTGTATGCCAGTAACACCAGGCACTGAGGAGAAAAAGCAAAAGTGAGTTTGTAGAACAGAGAACCAAAGCACCCTCCTCCCCAAGCACAGCAGGACAGCCGCGCCTCTGCGTACCAAGGTCGGAGTCACATGGGCTCCCTGCTTTCCTCATCTTGGGTAGTGTTTTATTTCCAGCCTTGGAAAAGTGAGGAGACTGTTGGTCAGATCATAGCAGGAGCAGCTTCCATCATGTAAAAGCCCTGTCTCTTCCTTTCCTCTGCCTCCTGGAATGTTCTGACACAGTTAATCAGTCCAGCCTTCTAAATTGAGGAAATGGAGCTCAGTCAGTCTGCTTTTAGACACAGTTAAGAAATAGACATTAAAAAGCATAACCAGGAAATCTTATCTTCCAGAGGTCACTGCACAGATGAAATATGAGAGGATCTGTGAATCCCCTCCGTAAACACGAAAGTACAGTACAAACAGCATTAGTACTGATTCTATGTTACATTCACCAAAAAAGGAAAATGGAACACTTTCCCACCAGGAGGAGAAGGTGCTTTGCAATTTTCTATCACTTTAATTCTTCAAAAGTTTCTATAAAATTGATGTCTTTAAAAAAAAAATCAATGCACATTAAGGGCTAATTTTAATTCCTTCATCTCCACCTGTTTAACAGTTATCAGTAACGCTTCCATTTCTAGATATTTTATTTAGAAAAGCCTTTAGTATACACGAGGCACAGAGTAAGTGTGACAAATTCTCAGAATCACTCAGGTTAGAAAACCCATGTTTGATACACAAACCTGAAGACACAAAGAAGATGCCCGGCACGTCCCACTGACTTTTCAAGCTGTTATTTTTCAAAGTATTGTTCTTCCTGGCCCAGAGCAGACGCACATTTGTTGAAGTGGGATTAAGTCAAAAGGTCAACCCACCATTCCTGCTGTAGAGACTGAAATCTCACCCTCCTCGTCCACGTGGGCATCACATCCCTACTGCTTCCCACCGTGAAGAACAACCACCAATGACTCAGGACACACCAGTGCAGACACTCGCCGGTGCAGCAAGGAGGAAAGAGCCATGTGCTTAAGGCCCACTTGCTGTCTGTAACACACCTGCTAAGACCCTGCAGCCTCTCTAACTAAAGCCTAAATGTGGAAGACAGGACCACACCCGTGGCAAAGGGCAATCGGAGGCTGGCTCCTTGGCCCGACTTCATCTCTTCTCAAGAGCTGTGGGCAGCACCTTGAGAACCTGGTACCCAGCTCCTCAAAAAGCTGTGCCTCCTAATAATTCACAACAAAGCGAGCGTCATCCAGCTCAGCGGATCTCCCTGCGTCCCTACGGTGCGCGTCCACTTTCTCTTTGTTTTCTCAGTTGGGAGACACTCCTTTTTTGAAAGTCTCCCTCCCTGCAGTAGAAGTTCTCAGTTTCCCAATCACAACAGTCTTGTGATGGGAGGATGACAGACCTGACAAACACAGAACAGGATTTATTCCTCCATTACCACTTGATATGTTTTTGTCACGTGGACTAAAAAAACGGGGCAGTGGGATATCGAGGTCATACCTAATTCACACAATTATCAACTGTCACCTTACTGCCACCTCCTGAAACAGGCACCTGGTCACGAGGTTTCCTCCTTCCCTTGACCCATGGATTCGATGACTTCTCCCCAGACACAATAGCTTATTGCAAAGAAGTCCGTTTCACCTTTTGCTGTTAAACTGAACTTGCATGTCTGATCACGGCTTCACTCCAACACTCACAAACACAAACCAAGGACACGCCCATTCGACAGTGTCTCTAGACGTCATGGACACACTGCTTAGCTCGTTCTTGCAGGTAAGTCCTCGTCAGCTTGCTGTGTTTTCAGTAATCATTACCTCTTTGGATAGTTTATTACACATTTACCATTTCTTTACCCAATTCAGTTAATTTGGTGCATAAGATTTCAAAAGACTGCGTTCCCAAAATGCTGATATTTAACATCCATGGCCTTTTTTTTAATCAAGTAGTTCCACAAGGCTGTCAAGGAAAGCAATCAGGTGTGTGTGGTGATTGCTGCTGCAGAGTCTCTGGTCCTGCTCCATTATCTCACAGACGTTTACACACCCTTGTTAATATTATTTCATCAGTCTATTAGGAATTGAAATTAAACTAACTGGATGCTAATTTTTTCTTTTTAAAAACAATCGACTTAATTTCCCTTGCTAATTCTTTATTATTTCTAGTACTGAGGCCCACCACTTTCCCATATATATATATGGGGGGGGGGGGGGCATGCACAGCCCTGAACGCCTGCAGACAGCACCAGCTCTGACACTGAGCAGAGGTGGCCGTGGCCGCAGGTGTGACTCCAGCCACTGAACACAGCACCTGCAGCCCTGCGAACTGTTCTGCCTCTGCTGCCGACAGCCCTGAAGGTCACTGCCTCCTGTAAAATCCCGCAACATTATAGTTCATGTACTTTCTAAAAGGTACAAAACTGTGAAATTAGTCTGTTGTTTGTGTAAAAAGCGGGCGGGGGGTGGCGTTGCCTTTGCTCATCTCAGCCTAAACTAACTCCAGAAGGACGGGGACACACGGACACACGGACACACGGGGACACACACACACACACACACATACACACACAGAGCCCTGAGGGCCCCCAAGGGAGGGCCTGACAGCTTCGGGACGGCGGTGGCACTCGTAACTCTGGCATCTTGAGCTGTATGCAAGTATCACTTATTCAAAAAATATACACTATCATTCGCAACCCAGAGAATCAGAATCCCCCACAAGATGCTTACCAGAACTTTTCTTAAAGAAACTATCTTCCCTCAAATCCCATGATAATTCAAATATCCATGGAAAGAAAACAGATCAGTAACATCGAGCAACAATTACCTGAATGCTGGTTAGCTCTCAGCCCCAGCCGAAGGACACAGAAATAAGATGCCTGGAGACTGAGACGGGAAGGAGGCATTACAAAGCAAGAACATGAAAGAAGTGGCGACCTGTGGAAACCTGCTCATTTTCTTTGAAATAATTACTTGACTAAAGGAACTCAGTATCGAGGGTCTGGAATGCACCAAGAGGCAATCCAGCAGGGCGGACGAGCGGGGGCAGGCCTCAGGTTTCTCCTCGGGCTGATCCTAAATGAAAAACATTTCCTTGGCTCCCAGAATCCTATACCTGCACCGTCCCCCTCAGCGGAAGAGCGGGGAGGGGAGAAGGAAGCAGGGAGACGGTGGCGGGGGGCGGGGGGGGGGGGGGGGTCCTGAGCTGTAAGTCTCGGGAAGGGGCGGACGTGTTTCCTGCACAGAAAAACTAACAAATCCCTGGCCAGGAGTAACCCAAGCATTTAAAAATCAATCTTTACATCATTATTATAATGATTTTCACCTCAAAAAAAATGGATTTTGCTCACAGAGTTGCATCCAACCGGTAAAAAGCTGGCACAGAGCTGCATCAAGGACAAAGGAATGGCCATCATGATGGCAGAGGAACTCGTGTGTTGTGGCCCAGGTTCCTCTGAACCTCCCCCCAGGAAGGCCAGGTCACATATCACGACCAGTGTAGTGAGGGTGCAGCGCTCCATTCAGACACAGAGATGGGGTCACCCCCGTGTCTACACCTCCTGCCTCAGAGGAGCTTTGTGCAAGCACCACGTAAAACCACAATTAATTAGAAGAACAAGGACTTCATCGCATGATCCATGTGATCATTCTGCAGACCAGTGTGGACACGTGCCCTGAGATGAGCTGCCCGGCACTCTGGCCACAGCTTGGTGCTGGCGGGTGGGTGTTCTGCTTGCGGAGTCACACAGGGCCCCTCGCCCTAGGTTCGGTGCTCTGTTGTCGCAGTTTCAAATTTATAATCACTGTTGAGCAAGGGGCCCACACCTTCACTCTGCACTGGAGCCTGCCAATGGTGCGGCCCAGGCTGCCCTGCCTCTCAAGCTGCGGTCTGGGGGCCAGCAGTATGAGCATCCCCTGGGGACCAAGAGACGCAGCATCTCAGCCTGCAGCTGAGACCTGCACCTGGACAGGACACCGCCAACACTGACGTGCATGTGACAATCTGAGGGGCGGCGCTCCGCTGGAGGTAATGCTGCCCGAAAACCAGAGCACCTGCAGAAGTGCCATGAGGCAGAAGACGCAGATGCTTCCAACACCAACAAAGCTCCTGTGAGTAAACAGCAGTGGGCAGAGCAGCGTGTTACAGAAATAGACGCACAGAGCTTGGCTGAACAGAGCTGGTCAGTCCTTCCCTTAAACTCATCCAGCAAGAGCTAAGTGCCCATCGACAGAGGGCTGGGTAAAGAAGCTGTGGTGTAGTTACACAACAGAATACTACTCAGCCATAAAAAAGGAGAAAATGACACCCAGCAACATGGATGGACCTGGAGATTGTCCCTCTATGTGAAGTAAGCCAGAAAGAGAAAGAAAAATACCGTATGATCTCATGCATATGTGGAATCTAAAAAAAAAGAAAGAAAGAAAAAGAAAAAAGAGGAGACTATGAACTCATCTACAAAACAGACTCGCAGACACAGTAAACAATCATATGGTTACTGGGGAAAGGGGGTGAGAAGGGATAAATTTGGGAGTTGATATTTGCAAATGTTAGCCAGAATATATAAAAATACATTTAAAATTTAATTCTGCAAAGCACAGGGAACTATGTTCAATATCTTATAATAACTTTTAATGAAAAAAGAATATGAAAACAAACATATGTACATACACGCATGGCTGGGACACTATGCTCGACACCAGTACACACTGT
Organism: Camelus bactrianus; assembly: GCF_048773025.1. Lineage (NCBI taxonomy): Eukaryota > Metazoa > Chordata > Mammalia > Artiodactyla > Camelidae > Camelus > Camelus bactrianus. The sequence continues at coordinate 10,826,578 of NC_133573.1, forward strand.
AACTGACTATACTTCAATTAAAAACAAAACAAAAACAAAAAAGCGAGAGCTTCAAATCACATTTAAAACATGTAGCACTGTCGAAGGCCATCCATTTCACCCACCCAACCACCCAGGTGTGTACGCTGAAGCCTTGGCTTCACGGCTTCACAAGGCAACTGCATCTTCAGTCTCCAAAGAAAGGGCCCCGAAGAGGTGACTGACCTGGGCCATCAGGCAGCCCTAATCCAATAGGGCAGGTGTCCTTTTAAGAAAAGGAGATTGGGACACAGGGAGAAGACGGCTGACCACAAGCCAGGAAGAAAGGCCTCAAACCACCCCGCCCACACCCTGACCTCGGGCACCCAGCCTCCAGGACCGCACGGAAGCTTCTGCTGTCTAAGTCACCAGTCCGCAGTCCCCTGTGGTAGCCACCCCAGTAAGCTTCCGCAAGCAAACTTCAAAAAGAACTGAAGAGTGTCAAACAGCTTCTTCCTCTTTCTGACAACATCCATGAACTGACTGTCTCTGATCAACCATGAATTCAGTTCCATTAAGGGGGACATGGTATCACGTTTCTTTTTTAAATTCTCCAGCTGGCCCCACATGAGAACACCAAGGTGCGTCCTCGCCGCAGTAACACAGATCAGTAATGCACAGTGTTGGCTCCTAATTCCTAGGACTAAACACACAGGAACTTGCAAGCAGATGGAAGAAAGAAAGTGACCTGGTCGTCACCTTAAGGTGACCCAGCGCTGACCTCTGTTTCTGCCATTTATACAAACACTGTGAACATCCCACAAACCAGCATCCTCTCATGCGCTTGCGAGATGTACGAATATGCCGATGAAACTTCTACCCTGACCTTCCCTGCAAAGCCGACTGCCGCGCTCCCCCGGACCCGATGTGAGGGGCGGGGGGTCCTCAGCGCGTTCTCAGTCTTGTCTCTCCCACACAGGCAGGCAGGCAGTGGGCGCCAGCGGGCGTGCACCTGAGCGGGGCTGTCCCTCAATCACCCTCCAAACCGTGCTTGAAATCAGTGCTGAAGGAGGAACCAGGCTCAGAAGGTCGACTCAAATAGCCCCGGAAGCGGGGACGAATCAGACGGCTCTCTGCACTTCTTCTCGTTTCAAAGCCCACGAGGTGCTGCCTGGGTGACTGCGCCCTTTGCTCCCCTCCCCCCTCCACCGTGGGGGAAAGGAGGAAGACAAGGCACGTTTAGCTGAAGATGCCCACAGTGCAAAAACTCACAGCTGACCACATCTTCGTGGCTTCAGAGCGCAGTGCTGCCACTGACCATGTTAAACCACGTGGGAGAAGCATGGCAGCCGTGAACCCAGTGAAGAAGGGCCCTCATCTTCCCGTGAATCGCAGGAGAGGACAGGGCTCAGACCCTCCCAGGTGTGCAGAGAATCATCCCCAAGAGCAGGCACCACAGGTGGGAGTCCACGGGGCCTGCAGCTGCCCCTTCGGGCTTCTCCAACAAAGACGCGCGAGTGAACCTTGTAAACCCTGCATCTAGAAGATGCTTCAGGCCAAGGACTCAGACGCCAAAAAAATCTCTTTCTGTCACTACTGTGGCCGTTTATTAAACCCTGCCCTCCTGCCACTGGAGACCCAATCAACCTGAGACCGCTGCTTCTCCCCAGAGACTGGCCCGCGTCCGCAGGACGGCCGCAAAACAAGGCCAGGAGGAGCAGGGGACAGACACGCCTGCACCACTCCTCTGCCTGACCCCGTGTCCCCAGGCCCCTGCCACACGCCACATCTCTCATCCACCTCCAGGAGTGGAGTCCCCATTTCTGAGCCTGGGCCTCCTCCCAACGACTAAGTAAATCTTACTTTATCTCTGCGTGTGCCCGGTGGGGCTCCATTACCTCACTGTCATCATTAGCCGTCACTGACGAGCGGGGTCTGTCTGGCTTTGTAGTGAATACAAACGGGGCAGGGAGGGAGCCGACGCAGGAGGCGAACTTGCCTGTCTTCCGCCATTGGCGCTTCCTCTCATCCGGACGGCGCGTGAGGGACCCCAACCTAACAGGAGCTGGAAGCCCTCCTCGCACAAGCTCACACGACGCAGGCAGGCAGGCTGCGGCAGTGAGGGACCGGCTCAGACAGCAGGGCGGACAGAGAGCGCATGTGATGGGGGGAGCCCTGAGCACCAAGACTGAGGACAAGCCGGAGACGAGGAGGGGCCCACTGCTCTAAGACGGGGGAACAGAGCTCCCGGCAGGGAGACAGGAAAGCACAAGATCCTAGCTGGAAACGCACGTGGTGGGCTTGACCCCCACGCGGCCGACGTGCAGGTGGGTGAGGCACTGACTATCAGTGCACGATGAGCAGAGGGAGTTCTTTCAAAAGGAAATGAGTAGTGTGATGAGTGTGAGTTATATTCGGGGGGGGGGGGGCAGAAGAGCTGCACAGGAGGGAAGGGAAGGAAGGAGGGCTAAGCCTGCAGGACACAGCTCCACAGTGTAACTCACCAAGCAATAAACTCCGAACTTCCCTGAAAATAAGCACTAGATACAGAGATCCACGTCCATGCCACCCACCTGTAGTTGAAGGTTTTGCAAAATTCAACAAATAGTTCTTACCTGAGCACCTCCTTGTACCCGGTGTGTAACACAACAAGCATTGTGATGACAGACACCAATAAACCACGCTAACATGCACCAGAGTTAACACACACCTTTGTAACACAGGACGCACTTCACTTGTGACCACCCATTTAGATGAACCAGCGTGCGCCCGTAAACACACACACGCGCACCTTCCAGCACTGAAACCTGTAAGTCACCAAAGGCCTCAGAGCTATTAGAAAACATTAATTCAGTTCCTCAAGCTAAATTACATTTCACCATTTCCATCAACGGACGTGAACAGAACCTTGAGATGATTAATGTTTTATCAGTGATAGCCCAGACGGGAGCAGAGAGGACACCACCTCGGATTTAGGACGTCAGCTCCATGCCACCGAGGAAGGGAAGGAGCTATCATTCATAAGAGCATTATTATTATTCATATCAGTAAAAACTTGATAAAGTAACTTACTTAGGAATTCATTTCTGTCATTTCAGACTTGATACGGTTTTCTCGCTGGAAGCTAGGAGACCGGCGGGTTTGAGAAGCCAGACAATGTCACGGCTGAGGAAGGGGAGTGACCCCGGGGCCCGGCCGCGGGCAGGAACACCGCAGCGTGGCTGGACGCGCTTCTGCCACTCCGCTGCTCAAAACTAAGCCTCCTTTTGCTGGTTTACATTCACTGGGGCCTGCAGGCAGGACTCGCGCCTCTCCCCTGGCACTCAGACCACGGCCTCCTCTCCGGCTCACGGAGAACAGAGGGGAGGTTTACTCCTCAGACAGTCAGTCTCCACTTGTGGGGGCAGCGCAGAGCTGGGGGACACGGGCTGTCAGCGAAGGCTGGGCGGTCGGAGCTTGGGGTGTGAGGGACCCAGGGTGGGTGCCATCAATTTGGAAGAACAACCTACACTTAATGATGACTACATTTAAACCACTATTTCCAACCAGCACCAGAAACAGTGCACAGTCCCCTCCAACAGGAAGAGGTACGCGCGGGGGGGGAGCTCTGGGACCTACTACACAAACACACACGTCACCGAAGGAAGCTTGGGCCTCCGCGCTCCTCGCACACGGCTCTGCTCAAGGCGAGAAGAGCTCACGAGGAGGAGTGAGTGATCCCAGCATTCAAGAAAGACAGGCCACCCAGCTGCGGAGTCCCTCCGAAGGCAAGTGGGGACAGCGAGAGGATGTGGCCCTAGAACAAGTCAGACCTGGCTTTCACCCCGGCCCCTCGGACGTGGGGCACCTGGGAACTCTAATCGGGTGAGTAGTCGCCTACAAGAAAGCCTTCACCTTTAATGGTGGGAAACAGGGCAGTGTCCCCAGAACTCGTGAGCAAGACAAGGCTGCCATCACCCCGTTCCCTCAGCCTGGTGTTGAGGTCCACCCATGGGACGAGGCATGAAGAATAAAAGGTGCAAGGACTGCAGAGGAGGAGTAAAAGTTACCTACAGGAAACACGTGGACCGTCTGAAACGAACAGGTCAAGTGCTGGGGGAGTGTGGAGCAAGAAACACCCACACCTCCACCCACAGACACGCGCAGAGTGCCCGCGGCCATGCTCAGGGCTTGTGTGAGCCCAGGGCTGGGGGGCGGCCCGCGTGGTTGCCCCCCAACTCCCCGCCCAGGCAGCAAGAGGCCGACGGACAAGAACTGGAAACAAACAAACTGGAAAGCACCAGAAGGCACAACCCTTCTGTGATCACATGACGAGCAACTGTCAGCAGGGTCGAGGACAAAGCCGCCTCCGCGAGAATCCTTTCCTTGGCGGAAGTTCTAAACAACTGTTACGGTTACTATCAAGTTTTAACTTTAAAATTCAAATGAGCATATTCTGTGGCTTACGCCTTAGTAAACATTGTTTTTCACCCAGAGGGTAATCAGAGAACCCAGGACAGAGTCTCCCACGGCCACCACAAACTCAGCTACCAGACTCGTCTGGGTAAGGTCCTAACCCTGAGACGCCCCTCGCGCTTGCACGGGCCCAGGTGGCCTCGCCGTCCCTGAGGAGCTGCCTGGCGCAATGCTAAGACAAGTGGTCGCAATGAGAGAGAAACACAACCGAGCCACTGCAGTCTGTCACTCCCCGTGGGCCCTTGGACTTTTCCTTTGTGCTGGAACATCTTCAACTGTGGGGCCTTCCTCTGAAACCCACTAGGATGATTTCCAGGGAAACAGAGACACTGCACTTCTTGGAATTTATTGTGAAATGGAATTTTTATGACTCTCTGCCAAACGTATCTTTATGTTTAAGACTTACCCTAACCAATTACTTCTACAGAGGGTGTTGCTTTATGTGAGAGAAAATTTTCAAAATTAGTATTATAAAAAAGAAGTTGCTCTTTGTTGAAACATAAAGACAGGCTGACAAATCTGGTTATCCCATCTACTGAATGTGAACATACAAACAGACAAACCTTGACAAGGCAACTGATCAAACTGGAGAAGGCTCACAACCAGAAGCCACACCGTTGTTACTCATGACCGTGACAGACCAACATGCAGGTATACACGGCTCACTTTTTGGGAAAAAAAGATTTCAACATAAGTAAAAACTACTCCTCCATTTCTTTTTCCATTTTTGGGAGTGTGTGTGGATTCTAATACTTACTTTCCTGACTGACATGATTAAACACTGGAGATTCACTAAAGGAAACCTTTCATTGCATTTCTTTTCTGGAGGTTATTGTTTTGTGTCTCAAGTCATAGTAACTAATGAAGGTAATTCTGTTGGATAGCAGGGTGCTGTAAGAAGATCCATGCTGGTGTCAAAGACGTTAGGTGTCCCCGTAACTGGGAGTACCCCCAAACTGGAAAAAATCCAAATACCCTCAGCAGCAGAATGGATAAAAGAAGCTGGGGCCCAACCCTGCAATAGGACGCTGCCCCAAGGGAACCACTCCTCCGAGCCAACAACGTGGAAAAACCTCACAGACTTAGCAACAAGCAAGTGAAGTCAGAGACAACAGAGGGGAAGGTCTGATCTCACTTCTGAGAAGCTCAAGAACAGGAAAAACCACGCACAGTGATCGGTCAGAGCAGAGGGCAGGGGACTAACCGTCCGTTGGCAAAATGGGTCCAAGGAGCCCCGGGGCACGGGAACCATGCCAGGTCCCAATCTGGGTGGCAGTCACCCGGGTCCATAAAGACATACAAGTTCTCAGCCCTTCACTACACACATACGCGTCGATGCTTAAAGGCCTTTTCTACTGCCCACATCATGCCTACAATTAACAGGAAAAGGTTAAAAAAATATAAAATGTATATCCAAGATCCTTAGTACTTAAAAAATTGTTAAGCGTTTAAAGCAGCAGACAGTGCCTTAATTTTTACGTTTCAAAACGTTGTATCCTTTAATGAGACAGTTGAGCAGAAAGAGACTCGTGGAAAGAAGAAAGAACAGTCAGGAACCAGAGCAGCAAGCGGGTGCCAGGATTCAGCAGAGCCGGCAGGACCTGTGAGAGTGTGTCAGAGAAGTAACTGTTGTGCTGTGACAATCACTCTGCTGGTAGCTCATCAGGGTGTCCCGGAGCAAGGCCACCGCGCCTCCGTGAGAGAGGCCCGCCTGCCCGCCTGCCGTCTCTGCCGCTCTGCTAACGAAGCTGCATCCTCGCTTCCGTCCACGCTCATCTCTGCCCTCGGTGGAAATGTGCCCTTGGCGGCAACGTGCCCTTGGTAGGGGAGACCCGACATCTCCAGAACCCCAGGGGTTACCACTCTTTGTCTGATGACAACATGAACTTGCCTGGGTCTGATCAGCAAAGACGGTCCCTTCTGCCTAATTCCCTCCGAAATACGACCAAAAAGAAGGCAGGCAAGAGCAAGGGAGCACCGGAAACAGGCACTTCAGGACTGGGCAAGTCTCCCTGCGCTTGGGGACAGTGGCTCCCAATTGAGTCGGAGCTCAGAACTGCAAACGGAACCTCTAACTAGCATTCAGCAAAGAGCGGGGACACCCACCGCTCCCTTCAGACCAGAAGTGGTGACAGTGCGTGAGCGACGTCCACCCACTTGGCAGACGGGGAGGGGGAGCAGAGAAGGGAAAAGTGCGCCAGAAAGCACGCAGGCTGCACGCGGTGGTCAGGGCACAGAGAAGACCGCCGACAGGCTGCCCATCGCACGGTGCCCGCCTCCCGGAGGGCAGGTGGCCAAAGGCGTCTTCAGTCCCAGACACTTGAGAGAGAGAGAGAGAGAGAGAGAGAGAGAGAGAGAGAGAGGGAGGGAGGGAGGGAGGGAGGGAGGGAGGGAGAGAGAGAGAGAGAGAGAGAGAGAGAGAGAGAGAGAGAGAGAGAGAGAGAGAGAGAGAGAGAGAGAAGAAAAAGAAAAGAAAAAACACCTAGCCTCCCACCCCCCAAAGAACCTGTTTCCTTGAAATCTTACCAGACAAGTGGATTCCCTCATTTCACAAAACAGGCCCCAAAGCAGAGGGCAAACACCCCACGAACGGCACCTCTGGGGGAGCTAGGCAGCTGTGAGCAGCCAGTCCACACGCCAAGTAGCCTCTTGCTGGGCCTGCCAGTTCCCTCAGGCAGGCGGGCAGGCGTCCATGGGCACGCGCTGGGCGGCGGCACGGGGACCCCACACGTGGGCAGAGCCACCAAGAGCCAGGGGAGAGGGAGGCTGGGGCTGCGGACAACACGCCCAGTCCCGCCCACTCAAGCAAGACTTCTCACAGCTGGTGGGTGGGCCTCCAGGGCCTGGGGGGCAAAGAAGTCAGCGGTGCCCTCGGGCCGGCTCGGCCGGCACCGCTGGGACGTGGGAGGCGCTGCCCAGATTTGTGCACAGATGCCTTATTTCGTGGTAAATGTGCGTCAGCACAAACTTCAGTCTTTGGGGGCCTAGAGCCCAAGTTCCTCGAAAGGCAGGACTGAATTTTCTGCGTTTTACAGATTTTGAAACTGACAGCGCCTCACCCTCTTGCACCCGTAAAGTCATTACTCCAGATACATTAAAACCATAAAAATATTCCATCGTTGCACAGATAAACTCACAGCACATGCAATCCATGTTTGCAAACAACCCTCCAGGGCGTACATGGACGTGCCAGGCAGCAGCATATCTCAGCCGCATCGGAAATACATGCGTGAAAGCATCCCCAGGACGAGGCTTCAGGCAGGGGCTCTGTGCCGACACGAGGAATCTTAACGCGGAACAGCCAGACGACCAGGTGAACAACTGAGTAGCTTCCTGGGACCGTCAGGAGGGAAGAGAGGATGGATGGAAAATGAACAGATGAAAGAAAGAGACCCTCGGCGTTTTACACAAACTCCAACCACCACACAATCCCGGACAGCGGATGTCCGAGGTGACGTCTGCCTTCACAGCCCTTTTCTGTTCTGAATGTGTAGAGAAAAGGGAGGAAAGGTAAACTCATCTTTAGGCCCCTGTCAGACCAGAACCTGTGTGTCTGGCACCCTCGGAGCTCATTCTGCAGCCAGGGGGCCGGGGGTCACCAGTAAGGGGAACCCGGTTCCGAGACCTAGGACGGATGGAGCGAGGCCAACCCCGTCTGCTCGGCCCTCGAGCACCTGACTCTGAAAGCTGCAGGTGCTCCTCCCTGGTGGGTCCGAGGGGCCCCTGCTGGGTGTAGGCTCTGCCGGCTCGGCCTGATGCAGTGGCCTCTGAGCCAGGCGCCCCGCACGCTCACCCTGCGCCGGTGCCGGCCCAGTCCAGGGCGCAAGTCCGTTTGCTCTCAGGAAGGCGCTCCCGTCTCTGCCTGCCACCCGGACCCACCATATGCAGACACGGCAGCTGGGTTAGGCTGTGTCCCTGTTCCACACAACAGAGAGGAGCAGCGCACAGCGCTGTGGGGACAGGACTCCGGATGCAGGCAGTACCAGCAGACCCCACCTTCCAGGACAGCGGGGACGGCAAACAGACCACATGACGACGTGTGTTAATCCAAGGAAAGGAGGCTTGTCAGCACCAAGAACAAACAGGAGGAAGGTTCCAAGGAGCTAGAACTTTCAGGCTGAACGGCATTCACTCGCTCAAGAATCCTCACGGAGCTCTGAGAACACTCGAGACCCGCCAGGAAGGAGGCTTTTTGGCTGTGGGGGTGGGGGTGGGAGGTCTGTTTTGTTTCACGTCGTGACCTTCACTGACTATAAAACAAAAAGGGCTGAGCTCCGTATATGATTGACTCTAGGTTTTATAAAATGCTCTGCCCAACAGAAGGGTCAGAAAATCCCCATAGCGTCTGGTTACTGAAAACATACAAGGCTTCTTTGTATCTGCAAATCCGACTGGCTCGGCTATGTGTGTGTTGATAGCAAACTTCAAAATTTTTCATCTCTTCATGATTCAAACAAGTCAGAAGCACCCAGGGAAACACATCCATGTGAGATGGGGGGGGGGGGGGAGTGGTTCTCTTTTTTTTTCTAAAAAGGCCTAGTTGCTGAAAACACTCTGGCCCCTGAACAATTTAGGAGAGCTGGAATCAGTCTATTTCCATGACATTTGCTCTGAAAAATGAAAGAAACGTATCAATCTAGAATTAGGCACAAGGACCAGTTTATCCTTACACTCATTACTCAATGCTTACCTGGAAGTAAAACCCTGCAGTGGCTGGGAAAATGATTTATAACTTTTACAGGTATTTTGTGTTTACTAGTTACTTGTAAAACAGGAGGTAACACTAGTATGAATGTTTTCCATCACAATTTTGTTCCTTGTAACAGACATTTTAACATAATTGGGCCTAACAACTAAGTCAGCTTACTGTTAAACAGCTGCAGTCCTCAACACGCCGACCAGAACGTGAGGCAGCCCCAGGAACGCAGACACCCACTGAGGAAGCACCCCCCTTGCCGAGGCGTCGTCCAAACAAGCGGAAGGCAGAGCAGACGACACCCCGGCCGTCGCCGGGCACACGGGCCTCCTGCAAGGGCTGAGGCAAAGCTCAAGGGGGCAACTCCAGGTTTTCCTGATGACTTTTCTGATTTAATTTCAAGTACGGCCAGAAAAATTAACTCGGCAAATCACAAAATTAATGCCATTTCCAGAAATTCTTCCTTATGAACTTCAAACAGGGCAATCAGAATAAAATCACAGGAGGTCTGGACAAAAAATTTAGACCCTGGCCCAGCCACGAGAATTCCACTCCTGAGGTCCCTACACAACTGTGCACAATGAGATCAGAGGCCAGCAGCTGAAGACTGATACGTGTATTTTAATCCATGTGTATGAAGATGGGAAACAAATTTAATGCCTGATGTTTCAAATAAAGTAGTTCAAATACAGGACACACCAAACAGCAGTGTGTAAGCTACACATAAACACAGGTACCAGCCTGAAATGTGTATAGAAGTGTGTTACTCACCCGAGTTTTACAGCTATGTTTAAAATGCATCAAAAATACAAAATTTAAAAACATATAAAATCTTTTTCCAAATACCCTCAAATCCTTAAACATACAGACTCTTCCCCCATCGGTCAGAGAGAAATGATCCCTTAGGAAGAGGACAAGCATGATTTCTAAAAAGGAACACAAAGGCCTAAGACAACATCACGTGTGAACAGTTTTCAGCCCCTCATACGCTTTTTGCAAATGGTCCCCGTGGACCTGTGAGAGCATCCATGGTGAGAGAGCGACGGCGCGAGGCGGCGCAGGAGCCGCCTGCACCCTTGGACCAGCCGTGGGAAAGGGGGGTGATTAATGTCCTTATCAGGAAGACTGGGGCGACGGCTCCCACCCCAGAGACCAGGAGTGGGGTTTAATGCCACAGTGGATGCAGAAAGCTTCCTAGTTCTGATGCAGAGCCCTGGACACGGTGAACGGAACCTATTACCTACTGTCAGTCATCACAGCCACATGGCAAGGTGGGCACCTGTGGTCTCCCCACAGGAGAGGTGAGGGCCTGAGACACTCAGTTCCTGACCCGCGAAATGGCTGAGCAACCATGGGCTGGAGACCAGCTGGCGGGAGGTGACCACGTACGTACCTGGCCAGCCAACCGAGGACACAGTGCCAATGAATCTCAGATAAAAATTCAATGTAATTCATCTTTCAAGTTAACATACATAATTCTCCAAGCAGCCATCAAACCTGAATCCACACAGGTGACGACAATTCAACAAAGGTCCTTACAGTACAAATATTAATACATACTCACAGAGAAAATCCATCTCACAAAATAACTTCTTTTCTGAATGTAAAGGCATGCTCAGAACCCACCCACGACTGCTCAAGCACTTCAAGTGTTTTAAGTCATTAACAGAAGCTTACTTTTCCACTCTTATAAAAACACATGAAGGACAGCAAAGTGAGCAGTACACGAGGAAGCCGGCATGCATGGTGACTAGTGTGTGCACTCGTGTGCTGCCGGCTACCCGCTTGCTTTCTGACGCAGCTCAGTGTTCACCTTCCCAAGGTCTAATCTGTGAAACGCAAAGATGCAGGAAACCTTATTTTCATTAGAGGGAGGTCCCAAAACATTTTTATGGCTTGAAATTTGAGCTCAGCAACATCTGTGCAATTACAAAGTATATCTTGCAGGAGTAACAGGGCTATGTATCATCAGCACATACCAGTAGCCAATGTTAAAATCATTAAGTTTTATCTAATTACAATCCACTCTCTGAAATGCATGTAGTCCAGCTCACAATTAATCATAATTATCCAGCAACACAGCACCGGGAGGATGAGCCAGTGTGTGGCCTTCTTTCCTCTTCTGCCCATTACAGGAACAGAAAGAAAACTCAGACAATATGGCACCGCAGGAAAAGGGCAAACAAATTCATTTCCTGGAGAACAAAAGAAGGTTTAAAACATGGTTGTCTGCCCAGTGCTCTCTGGGGATCAGCTTCCAAGTTCCTGAGTTTATGGAGGAAACCACTGAGGGTCAGTCACTGTGCAAAACATATCTTTCATCTTTTCCTAAAACCTTGGTTAACTCTTATTTTAAATTCGCTTTTTAAAATTATGCTGCACCCCAAGCTGCATTTTATGATGCTCGGCTAATCATGAACCAGCGTGTACAAATCACCACAAACCAGGGCCATCACTGAGAACACACTCCTCAGAAGGTTCTGTACTGGGACAAGCGTGCAAGACAGAAGCGTGTTAACACCCACACTCGCGCGCGCACTCGTGCACACACTCATCCACGTGTGCACGGCTGCTCTACTGGGTCCAGCTTTCACGGGCTGACAGCTCAGTGTGGAAAGAGGACGCAAAATGTTTCTCCTCCTTCTTCCCAGAAGCAGCGCTCGTGGTACCTGAGGCCGGCCAGCAGGTGGCGCTGCAGCTGCGACCGCCACCCTCTGACCAAGAGCCATGGGAGCTGAAGCCCTGGGACCGCAAATGTGAGGTAGGAGGTTCCCCGACAGAAGCCCGAGAGAAAGGGGGCAAAAACGACACAGTTCAAGGAAAATCAGGGTGAGGCCCCCCCAGAAGTGTGCTGTTGAGGGAGAAGGAAGCCACACAGGGACAGCCCTTCTGTTCAGTCCTCCGCGGGCTCCGACCGCTCCTTGAAATCCTGCCCTAAATGCCCAACATGCGTTTTGAAAACAAAGTTAATACTGGTTAATACTGTTACCTTTTTTGAAAAGAAAGTTCATGTTTTCGAGGTGGAGCACAGTCAGTTCACAGCGCTGTCAGTGCCTGCTGCACAGCATCGTGGTTCAGTCACACATACACGCATTTTCAAAGCTTTTTAAAGCACCTTTCGTGTCCATGTATGACTGAAAAATTGTGCTGAACACTGGAATTTGACACAACATTGTAAAATGATTATAAATCAAAAAAATGTTTAAAAAATAAAAATTTTTAAAAAAGCACCTTTCGATTCGCCTGCAGATAACCTAGCACTGAGGCCCACAACCCTATCAACTCTCTGCTTCACGGGCCAGGCAGAGCACACGGGGGACAGTCTTGCCGGGCTGGCTCTGCGCTGAGCTCAGGGCAGGGACAGCCACCTTCAGAGTGCGGGGCTCCCCTCAGGGACTGAGAGCCCGAACAGATCACCCTTAGAGCTTCAGGTTTTTATCTTTAACTTCTTAGTTTAGGTACAACTGTGAGAGGTAAAAGTTTAAAAACACATGCACACAACTTAGCTTGAAAATTTTAAAAAGGAAAACATCTGACAGTATCAGCTACCACTTCCCTGTAAACACTAGTGCTCAGCTGTACACCTGGTGTGGAATTCTATTATTACAACAGAGGATCCTTAAGACTAGGACCTTCTTAAACCCTAGCCCTGGTTTAAATAACGAAAAGAAGGGAAAAAAGCATAATTCCTCTATTACTTCTTCTAAATTTCAGGGTTCCTAATCTTAAATTTTCGTTTTAAAATATTAAGGACTTAACCCTCAATTCTGTCTGTAAGTAGCCGATGGCGCTGCCCTAAATGACCTGCAGACAAAGGCCCGTATGAAATCCACGCTCTTTGACAAGCCTGCCCAGCAGCCCAGGATGCACGAGCGCCCGGCTCTCCAGACATTCTGAGCCTTGTCTGAAGGTTCAGCAGCTCCTTTAAAAGCTGAAATACATTCCTTTCCCACCCCACTTAAAATAGCTTTTCTCAACTCTTGGTGACACCCCGGGACATCTTACAGCAGTGAAGCCAGTGTGTGAGAACACTGCCATGACATGACGGAGCCCGGGGGGGGGGGGGGGGGGGGGGACGACACGTGACCGCTCTGCAATGGGGGACGGGGCCCCGCAAACCTCTGTGTCCACTGGGAGAGGATGGGCCCCAAACGAGCCAAATGCATGTGTAAATCAGCAAACACACGAGCTGCAGGCAAGACTGCCAATGTCTTTTGGCTGATACCTCCCTGCCAGGCTCTGTCCAACCGGGCCTCCAAAAGGTGGAATTCTCGTGTCTGAGACCCCATCCTTCCCACAGGCCCCACGCCCTGTCCGGCGGGGACACCTTCCTAACACGCGTGCGCCTCACACTCACATCTCCCTCCACTCTCGGCCACACGGCCACACCAGTGCTGGGTGCCATCTGAGGTCGACCACACTGTGACCTCAGCCTCCTTCCTTGTCCCTGCTTCTCCAAGGTTTCCTCATGGTCCCAGGCACACCTCCGCCTTCCGGGGCCAGCCCCCCACCCCCGCGCTCCACATCCCCCGTGGTGCCCCGTCCGCCAACACATTTCTGCAGACCCCTTACAGTCGGGCCCAACCGCCCCTCCCAGAAGGTCAAGGACGACCCCGGCACCCACAACGCCTACTGGCACTCAGGTATTCACTGGGTGAACAAATGGCTTAAATTTCCTGAATTTCATTGTATACATTTATAGTTTGTTATTTGCTAAATTTCATTTTTTAATTTTTATCTCACTACCAAGAGGAGGCTGGGAATACCCAGGCCTGGCGGGGGGGGGGGGGGGGCTCTCTCTGGTGACCTGAACATTGTCATGGAAATAGAAGATGCTCAAATATTTAACAGAGTCTCAGAATACAAATAGCATTTCAGAATCATCTGGTTTAACTGCCCATTAAAAGTCTCTGAGTGCCTTCCACTGCATTTCCACCCCTCACTCGCAGCTGGAAGTCCCTCCCTCCCCGGGCAGCTCACAGCAATGTCGGGGGGCTCTGGCTCAGGACGACTTTCCTAATGCAGGACCCCAGCTCCTCCCTGGCATCGAGCAGAGCAAATTTCTCTGCTTCTGCGTGCCAGACAACTGACTGCTGGGTTTATGCCTTCATTTATTCATTCATCAAACACCTCCCAGCTACCTGCCACGAGCTCCTACCCCCACACCAGGCACCAGGCGACAGAACACGCCCACCACCCTGCAACAAGACCACGGGCCTCCCCCTTGTGGGGTGAAAACCAGCAGAAAAGACTGTTCAGATGACCACACACGAGACATGTCCCCAGTTCACCCACCACGCACATGGTGTATGATCTTGCCTCCCTCTGATCACTGCAGCTTCTCCTTCTAAAATGCCACCAACTTATTAGAGGAAAATAAAAATCAAGCCAAGGGGACCCAAGCGCGTGCACTCACACCAGGTGTCTGTCTCAACGTCCACGTGCTGCGTGCGCTCAGTGTCCAGAGCTCCCCTGAACACAGTGCTTGCGTGATAAGACGGTGACCATCAGAGCAGACCTGACCGCTCCGGGCCGCGTTCACTGAACACATGCTACGTAACCATGCAGCTAAACCAAGATAGTTCTCTGCCACCCTTTAAGACTTTATCCTTTGAACAACTATGTTCAGTTTTGAATAACTTAAATCTTCAACTTTAATTGTGAACAAGGCATTTGAATTTAAAACCTCTGGGAGAAGGGAAACCAAGAGACCACATCTCCACCGTTAACCAGAGGAGCAGAACACATTCCGGCAGGACACGTCTCAGCAAAAGAAAGCACCCCGTCCACTCTGCAAACCCACGCTCTCCGCCCTGGGGACAGGCTGCCGGCTGGATTCACGTGCCCCTCACCCCCGAATCAGCCTGCGGGCCACCACTGTCACTGCCAGGCTTCATGTCACCTCCCCAGGAAACGGACAGTCCTTTGGTGAGAAACTGTCCCATGACTGTTGGCACCTCCGGCAGACGTCTGTGCCCTCCTGTCGGAGTCAGGAACCCGTGGGGTAGAGGACGCAGCTTCCACCTAGTAAGCGTGACATGTGGACCTTGTCCCCTCATGTGGGGAAAGAGGGGCTGTTTGAAAAGAAACTGGGTAGAAGCCACAAAGAAAAGGATGTGGTGTGCCTAAGGACTGAGTTCTCTGCTCAAAGCCACAAAACGGGAACAAACAGTCTTGGTTTGTATATACAAAACTGAACCAAGTAAGCCACGTCATCTCAGCCCGGGGAGGTCCCTGTGAGGTCACAAAGTCGGCAAGGCGCCCCCTGCGAGGATGGCGCCGAGCCTGGGGGGACCCAATGAAGAGGCCAGCCCAGGGGCCCGGGAGCCGGGGGCAGGGCTCTGTGACACCCCTCCACCAGCATCCACCGCAAAGGACGATGGTCAGGACGTGTAAAGCCGATACCCCGCCAGCACGGCCCCTCTGGGAGGCGGGGGCTGCTCACTCCGCCCTGATGTCACAGTGGGCAGTGCCGGGGGCACCGTCTGAGGGACGTCAGTCCTCGAGGCTGTGGGTCAGTAGCCCTGAGCTCTGGGCCACGAAAGTTACAGAGGGTGACCTCGCGTGGAGTCCCCAGTCCTTGGCTGGGCTCAGCCTCTAAGTCAGGGAAAGGCCCGTGGCAGGTGCAGACTCACACGCAGGTGACCTGGTTTAGCGCCAGCGCGGACACTGGGCAGCAGGAGAAATCCAAGCTTAGCTATTTCCACTGACGTGACCTGGGGGGGTGCTTCGTTGTGAGTTTCGGAAACAGCAGTACCAAGGAGTTTCAAAGTAAGATGCTCCAGTCTACCAGAGCCCTGTCTCAGTCTGAGGATCGACGCTTAAGCCTGAATGAGGACAGA
The DNA here is from genome assembly GCF_048773025.1 of Camelus bactrianus. Lineage (NCBI taxonomy): Eukaryota > Metazoa > Chordata > Mammalia > Artiodactyla > Camelidae > Camelus > Camelus bactrianus. The sequence continues at coordinate 10,842,529 of NC_133573.1, forward strand.
CAGCGGGAGAGTACTTCTTTGACCCACGGATTACTTAAAAGCATGCTGCTTACTTTTCACACATATTGAGGATTTTTCAAATCTTTGTTACATATTTCTAGGTTAATTCCACTGTGGAACATACAGTGTATGATATCAATCCTTTAAAATTTGTTGAGGTTTTGCTTTTTGGCTTAGCACATGTTCTATTTTGGTAAAAGTTCCATGCACGCTTGAAAAGAATGTGCATTCTGCAGTTGTTGGGAGAATGTTCTATAAACAGCAACAGGTCAAGTTGGTTAACAGCACCGTTTAAATGTTCTATCACCTTAATGACTGTTGAAAATCTGCCTGTGATGTATTAGTGGTTTACAGAAGGTTGTTAAGTTCTCCAACTATGATTTGTCTATTTTTCCTTTTTGTCCTGTCAATTTTAGCTTTATGTATTTTAAAGTTAGTTGTTAGGGACATATCAATTTAGAACTGTTCTGTCTTCCTATTGAATTGACCCTTTATCATTATAAAATGTCAGACTCGCACGGTGAAAGCTGAGTCCTGAGCATTTTGGTGCTCGGTGTTTTAGGCGAGTCGCTAAGCAGGTGGCAACAACCGTGTGAGGGTTTTGTCTCAAGCATTTGCACTCCTGGGTGGTCCCTTCTCAGTGGGTCCCAAATGGAGTGGGGCAGCATTAGTGCTGATGGCTCGGGGTGCGCGTATGCTGTGTGCTCAGCTCAGGACCGCTGCGCATGGTTTTCTGTCTGGGGTAGCAGTGAGTCCTGTGCTCGCTGACCCCAGCTGTGTGTGCGTGTGCACACGAGCGTGCATGCTCCGGTGTGCAAGTTAGGGGACCCCCCAACCCCCTTTGTGCTTTTGGACCACTGCCTTTGTAAATGGAGACTGCAGGCTTCCTCTGTTTTTGGTGAGAGCTGTAAAGAGAGACCACATTAGCGTAACCTTTGCCTCCGAAGGTGTGGATGAGCGCGTTGTGGTTGGAATTTAATTTTAACAGGTTTTATCAAACTGCTGAAAGATATTGAAAATGTTTAATATGAGAATTGGGACAGTAAATCACACCCAGGCTTGTTAAATTAGTGTCCGCGGGTGCAGGCGCTCAGGCCACGTGTCCCCACCTGGGACCTTCATCACTGCGCTGTCCGGAACGTCATTGTCACCTCGTAACTCTGTGATATTGCAGGGCTGGTAGAGACCGGGGTGAAGGGGGATTTAACACCCTGTCTCCTCCTCCTGGGGGAGGGCTTAAGGACCTATTCTTACATCATTTGACTTTTCACCGGGGTTTTAAAAATCCTACCTAAAGGATGTAGGCAAATCATACTAGTGTCACCTGTAACATGAATGGTGTCTTGTGACCCCTCCCATGAATAATGCATTTTTTTCTTTTTGGTTCATCATTTTTCCTCTTCATTCTATGCTTTTTCCCCCTTTTTGTTGACTTCCAATTTTCTTGCCAATGTTACGTGTTTAGGATATGGAGGCCACCCGCCTCCAGCAGTGGGGGTGGCATGGCCGTCAAAGCCTCGTCCTTGCTGGCCCCTGTCTCTCGGGCTGGGCGGCACCTGCAGCCCGTGGTCTGAGTTGGTGAGGGGGCTGCAGACTCTGCCCGCGCAGGGCATCGCTGAGCAGTTGCCTCAGAGCCTGAAACACCTACCGTCTCGTCCTTAACAAGGAGAGACTGCCAACCCTGATCTAAGTCACAGCAGGTGTTCAGTAACTGCTTCACGAATGGACACGTTAAAGGCTCCCCGATCAGGGCTCACGTAATATAGAAACAAAGCCGCGGGTCCCCGGTGTGCGGGTCCCTGCTGGCCCTGCGGTAAAGGTGAGTCCAAGCCTGTGCTGGGGTCAGTCCAGCCAGTGTGTGTCCTCCCCCCATCGCCGCTCAGCCCAGGTGCCGTGTGCGCCTCTGTGCAGCACGTCCCAGGGGGAAGTCTTCCCAGGTGGCACACCCACAGGCAGCTGTCCCCCGGCCTTGGCCGCGCGTCCCGCAGACTGAGGAGGTGGAGAGGCAGGCCCCACCCACACAGGGACTGGCCGGCGAGTGTGCAGTGGCCCTGCCAGTGCAGAAAGCCATAAAGCTGCTTCTGTGCGCCCCTCGTTTACTCGGAAATCATCAGTCTTGTTTCCCATGTGAAACTTTAAAAACTTCCAACTGGAGTGCTTACAGATGCTCTGAGCTTTGCAGGGGACCTCTAGAAAGGACGGAGAGCAGGGTGGCTCACACAACAGGCGTTTACTGTCCCACAGCTCTGGAGGCTAGTCTGAGGTCAGGGTGTCGGCGGGCTCTGCTCCCTCTCACGTCTCCAGAGAAGGGGTTTCAACGCCTCTCCTGGCTGGTGGTGCCGCAGGTATGGCTTGGGGTGTGGACACATCTCCCCAGTTCCTCGTCTTTCGTGGTCCTCCCTCAATGTCTGCCTCTACTGGCATTTCCCCTTTCTGTAAGGACACCAGCCTACCGCACCAGGGCCCACTGCAATGACTCCATTTTAATTTAGTGATTCCTGTAAATGTGCTGTCTCCAGATAAGGTCACGTCCTGAGGCATGGGGGCTGGGTCTTCAGCATATCATTTTGGGGGACACAATTCAGTGCCTAATAGACGGGTGTCTCAGATCAGTATCATTTAAAAGGATGTTTGGCTTCAAGAGAGATGTCTTATGAAAATATGGCCGAGAGAAGGCACCGTGGCCCCAGTGCTTGGCCCCGAATGGGTTGACGTGTTGACTGCCCTGGGCGTGCAGTTTCCATCCTTCATATGTTTGGATGTGGTTGGAAGGAAGGGATGTTTTTGAAAGTTTGCCCTGAGAGGACAGTACACACGCATACGTCAGACGTGAGGATCATAACCATGTTCTCATGTTTTGTCATTTCCTTTACTAATTTTCAGATGCTCGTGTCCAGATGAGTTATAGCCCTCAGACTTTCAGAATTTCCTTTCTGATTCTAGATTTTAGTCATAACATATATAACGCGCACTCTGTGAGTGGTTTCAGAGACTGTACTGCCAGATATGGTGCTGTGAGTTAATCGCAGTCATGCCCAACTGTACTGTTCCTTTTGTTTCTGCCTCCTTGCCCCTGTCCTCCCTAGAAAGAGACTAAAAAAGACAACTTTTTCTTAGAAGATGAGAGAGAGCAAGGGAGACACAGGAGACACTCTCCCACCCAGAGAGGAGAGAGCAAGGAGGGGTGCCCAGAGAGAGTGACCACAAAAGGGCTGCCAGTGCACCTGCCATTCCACTCAGTGGACATGACTGAGGATGGGTCTTCAGTGGAGGCTGGAGTCTGCCCTTCCCTTGGCCGCAGCTCCTTCTGCATCTTGCTGCACTGACTGAGTTCCAATGTGGACACACCCTTCTTCCTTTTTTTGGGTGGGAAGGGGAGGATGGGGTAGTCTGTTATGACCCTCAGCACAGGCCAGCTACCCGTGTTCTGGGCAGTCAAGCCAAGAGCCTGTGACTCTCTGCCCATCAACAGCCCAAAGCACTGGGGCTCACGCCCATTTGCGCTCTCAGGTTCCAGCCACAGCTTCCTGCTTCTTTTCCAGATGCATTCACTCCAAGCTCACTGTGGCTGGAAAGCACGAGGTCTGGGGGTGGAGGAGCCTCCTTGTCTCCCTCTGGTCACAGCCTGAACCAGCAGGAGAACCACTGTGCAAACCAGACCCTCCAAGGGACCCTCACACACACTAAAATCCAGGCCAGTGTACACTTATCTTTTCCTTCGGAAGGAAGTCACTTCTTACTAGAAAGACAAGTGAGGACACGTTGCTGCCGTCTGGTGGACACGACAGACAAGTCGGAACCGGGCTGCACATCTCATCCACCTCAGATTCCAACCTGCTTCTGCATTTCTGTTCTGCTGACACGTCCTCAGCTTAAAAGTCTCACCGACAAACAGATAAAAGCTCATCCTGCAATTTCAGGGCACTCTTTAATTAAACTAATTCAAAAGTGTGAAAGAGAAGTGGGAAATTTCTGATTCAAAGTTAAATCACTAACAGTGAACCAGCTCTCCGTCCTGATGGAAGCTACGTGAGGTGAGAAGCACTCAACTCTCAGAACAGGGTAAAAAGGCCCCCTCGCTCCTGGCACTTCCCAGCGGGCGGGTGGGGTCCTCGACCCCGAGGGGGCTGGCAGAGCCTTGGCCTCCCTGCCTCCGCAGAGACCCAGGAGGACAAACCTCTCAACACAGGCAACAGCAGGGTCCCCCTCCCCCTGAGGCTGCACAGAAAAGCATTTCATGAGGCAGAACCCGCTAAAGAATTAATACTTCCAAAGCTGAACAACAGACCACGACTTACCTGTTCATTCCTGCAGCACCAGAGCACCCTGGAAAACACCCGATTTACACCAAGGCCTGAGACAGACAGCACCTCGCCTTCACATCTCCTTACAAGAACCATTACGTGAACTCTGTACTTAAACACATGCTTTCTAAAGAAGCATGGCCAGTGCATTCTTTTCTAGAAGGTTCCATGGCAGGCTAGACCAGTGAGCCCAATGCGGTCATACTGTGCACAGATTCTTTTTTTTTCAGTGTCAGATTTTTGTCTTATTAAACCCACTTCACAGTACCTAAACTGAAAAAAAGACTGTGTACCTAAACATACTGTCCTTTAAAATGTATGCTGAAGAAGTAAGTATCCAGACCATGATGCTCATGTCTACACAGCATTCTGTGCAAGTCGAGGAGAAACAGTCCTCATGCAACAAGTGAATCTCAGTCCTTTATTTAATCATTTAACTGTCACACCTTTCTTAAAATTCAGGAGAAGAACCAGGTGCTTCTACAGGTGGCCATTCCAATAACTTGTTTCCAGTTAGACACTCTGGCTTAACCCAAGTAAAACTCACACGACATCTGACCATATTCCTTGCTAAAAACAAAGAACTCCTCCAAGCACGGCAGCATCACCCATCTGTCAGAAACATGCAGGAAGAAAGATACACTTAAAGAACGTAATTTGGGACAAAATCCAGTGACCAAAATCCACTATCATCATTTATTCTGAAAAACTTCATTTTTTTCTGATTTATACTTTCTGCTTGAGTTTTATATAAATATCAACTTTGGATGTGCAGACCAACGCTGTTTTAAATTAAAACCCAAAGCCTCCAGAAATCATGAATTAATGATAATTATGACTATCACCAATCATAAAGGGATATCAAATAAGAAAATTGTATGTTTGAAAGGAAATTGTTTCCTTTATTGAAATTTGTGAAAATAACTCTGTATTACAGCTTTCACCTAAAATGCCAGCCCTTCCAATTGTTACAAAAGAACGACAGATAATTTTGTCACAAGGGAAGGTGTTTTCCCCCTTCCATGGGGGTGGGAGGGAGGCACTTCAGGGACAAAGATGACTTTGTATCTGTAAGCAAGGTATCAATTACAAATCGTCCCATCAGGCTACACAAGAACACTGAATACATTATGGCTGAAAGAATTCATTAGATAACCTTTAGTCACTGCTTTTAGTTTCTTTTACAAAAACAAGAAGCTTTGGGGAAAACAAGATTATCCTGCTAAGACAAAATGCATGACCATCACTGTAGGGGGAGCAGGCGGGGATCTAAACGAGACACAGCAGTGGTATCCCAGGACTTCGGGAATTTAAAACCTTTCAGCTCCCTATGGGCCTTGAGCTGTCCCCAGGTCACCAAAACTGGAGAAGCAGGCTCCTTCTGCGTACGCTGGAGGTCTTGTGCAGTTTGGTGGAGGGTTAAGCCGCGGTGACACCCCCTGCCCGGATCAGGCAAGAGTCCCCCGGCCCACTGAGGAAGGCACCCCAAACACAGCCAACCATGGCCAGAGCCTGGGCAGCTGAGACTCCACTCAGCCTCTCTCTCTTAGACACACTGGGAGGAGTAAACACACAGTGTTTCATTCTCTAACATCCCAAATCCTCAAGTCATCAAAACTGGCTGAGAGACCACTGAGGCAAAAGAGCCATGGGGTCAACTTTCCAAAGGAACTGCTCAGCCGCCACCCTCCCACCACCACCCCACCCACCTGTGCTCTCTACATTCAGTACAAAACCACAATCACGTATGGCCTGGAAAGGTACCTGATTTCCAGGAAGGTGGACAGATCAGGGCAACGTGAGAAGACGGGGGCCCCGAACCACCGCCCACTTCCTGGGTCTCCTCCTGGCCCCACCGGCCACACCCAGCAACCAACTCACAATCCACGCCCAGGACTGTCACAACCCCGTCAGGGAGGGACCAAGGGGGCTGCCTTCCCCTCAGAGCTCCAGGCTTACCTATAAAGAAGGATATCAACTTTGGTTCTCAGGGGCTAACACAAAACAGACAAAAAACAAAAGTAAATACGGGTTTGAAGAGTCTGACACAGATAATTGTAGATAATGCTACCAACACCAGCTTCTGCAGCATTCACACCGCACAGATAACACTCAGAAACGCTGCTTTCAGAGAGAAGTAAGAGTTAGCTAAAAAGCGTCTGTTTTTTAAATGAGAATGTTATGCAGTGAAAAGCTAATTCTGCTGATTGCACACAAATTGTTGGTCACACAGAGCTCTAGAAAATAAACCAGCATGCTACACTGCAGTGGAAACACTGACAGCGTTACATCGGCTCAGACATAAGGCGTCAACTGTCGTTTTAATCGGGATTTTTTCTAACGCGTGTCTTTTGGTGAACACAGCCCAACTCAGGAGAACACAGGCGGCAGGTGCGGACCCCGGAGGGGACCCCAGGTCGCCAGCCCCGTAACTGGGCGGAGCGCTCATCCGCACGAGTTCTCCCGGGATGGAGGCTCCACACCCCACATTCTGAATAAAGGGTTCCTGCTGCTCCCTCCCCGATTCCACGTCCAGCCGCATCCGCCTCGGGTTCCAGCTCAAGCCTGTGACCTACTCCTTCCTTATTTAGAGGGTAACTAACTAGTGACACACCCAGGCAACTAACTGACGGACACAAAATGTAAGAGTGGGTGACGTCAGGAGATAAAGCTCTCCCGAGAGGAAACGAAGCTGGAAGAGCACTGGAAACAGGAAGTGGTTTGGGGGGGAGATGCGGGACCGGGTCCAGAGCATCTTGCTTTGGAACCAAAAAAAGTAGGGGAGTTGTAAGAAATTATTCCCTAATTACTAAGGAGCTGCTAACAGATGAAGTCAGTCTATATCTGCTGATGTGGAAACACATCCAAGAGACGCTGGCAGAGAGCACGCATAGCAGGAAACCATGTGAGTGTGGGTGTGTATTAAATGCTCATGGACGTGCAAAGTTTCTGGAAGCACACTGCCAAAAAAGGGGGGGAAAGGGTAACTATGTTCTCCCTGCAGGGGCGGTGCGGGGTGTGGTATTCGGGGCATTTTTTATTATTTTCCACTTTGCACACTTTCTTTTTCCATGAGTACGCACTACTTTCACAATTGGGGGTGGGGACGTCAGGTTTAAAGGAACAGAAGTCTGACAGCAGGGCAGGAGCAAGGTTTTGAGGAGTTGTTCCACTTAATAAGAAAAGACAGGACAGCGTGGCCCCCACACCCCTTCCCGGCCTGGCAGCAGCCCTCCCTGTGAAACACAGACAGCTCCGTGTCCTGCAGACCCCACCCTGGGCATTCCCAAGTATCTAATGGATTGAGTGAAAGCTGCAAAGTGCCACCTCCACAACGGGGAGCCTGTCCAATTCGCTGCATGAATCCTAGTTAAGACTGAAGCTGTCTGGGGGCGCGGCTTTCTGCTGAGACAGAGGGAGCGCACGCTGGGAAGCGTGGCCTTCAGGCTGAGTCCGACGGAGCTGATACCGCTGTGGTTTCCAGTGCACGGCGGATCGCTCCTCACGCATTTTTTCCTTCCCTGCGACGTTGCATCTGCTTTAGGATGTGTTTGAGCCTAAATGGCTACCATTCTGAAGCAAACAGATACAGGGAGGGGTTAACACACTTGAAAAACAAGGGAACCACAAATCAAAAGCACACAGCAGAGTCACAAAAACTGAAAAGAAACCAAGATAACACAAAAGAGAATCATCAAACCAGTAAAATACCACATGATAACACTTATAGGTGGAATCTAAAAAAAAGACAAACGAACTTATCTATAAACAGAACAGACTCACAGACACAGAAAACAAACCTGTGGTTACTGGGGGTTTGGGAAGGGGGTGAAAGGGACAAATTGGGAGTTCGAGATTTGTAGACACTGACTACTGCATATAAAATAGATGAACAAGTTCATACCGCACAGCACAGGGAACTATACTCAATAGCTTGTAATAAACTAAAATGGGAAAGACTATGAAAAAGAATATATATATATGTATAACTGAGTCACCATGCTGGACCAGGAACTGACACAACATTGTAAACTGACTATCCTTCAATAAAAATAAAAATTAAAACAAAACAAAACAAAACAAAAAAGACTGAAGCTGCCTGAACAGAAGGCATCAACAAGCGAAGAGGAGACCCCTGCCTGTGAGAGAGGGGCAAGCCTGGCGCCAGCACCCCAGCTCCCCTAACTCCTCACCCAGGGCTGCCCCCTTCCCCACGCAACCCGGCTTCAAACACAGGAAGACACAGGCCCCCAGGAGCGAAGGGTCGAGGACTCAGCACGAGGTCCCCTCATGGGAGCTGGCGGCCCTGCAGGGAGGGGCTGGGGCAGAGCCGAGCGGGCTGACCTGCAGGCCGGGGCCAGCTGTGTCTGTGGGGGGAGGCGGGGGCACACTGGGGATATCTGAGTCCCCACTTCTTTTCCCAGGCTTCCCACCCGTCCTGAGCGCCCTCGCGGTACACCGAGGGTAACAGCTGGACAAGGAGGTTAAAAGGACTGCATGAGGGAAGAAATCACTCAGAACCGGACCTGCTGCAGAGTCAAGGCTTGAAGCCCCATCGCCTTGGACCCCAGACATGGCAGTCAAGGCCACTAAACTCAGGTCAACCAGCAAGTAGGAAGCACTCAATGTACTTGTTTTAACTCTTACTTGTCCTTTTAGTTCAGCCGTGAAGAACGAGGTGGGGAGACACAGACACGTGAGCACCTGCTGGGAGGCACCAGACACTGCGCTGGGCTTGTCTGAACACGTCGGGCACCTTCACATGAGCTGTGTGGGCAGACGGCACACACACAGGTGGACCATGCTGGAGAAGGTTCTAGAACCACCCAGGTCAAAGAGGTGATGGCAAACAGGACCCTCAAGCCGGCAGCACCCATCTCCTTCCAGGGTGGGGGTCTGGTCTACTGAGCATGAGGATGACTTGTCTTAACTTACTGTTCTTAAAAAACAAAACCCCAGAACTCCAACGGCCTTTCTCACCCAGCCGGAAGCAGCAAACAGCCTTCCCGTGTGTCAAGCCTCCATCAGGCCAAGCCAACAAGGACCGCAGCTCCCTGGACATGCACGTCCCCAGCTGTGCCCCACTCCCAGCCTGGGAAGCTCCCGGGTTTCCAGCCGCCAAGTCCCTCTAGCCCCCGGCATCCAGGCCCTGGTGCCCCTACCTGTTCTGTCGGGCCCGGGCCAGTACCTTGGTCCTGTCCACCTGTGGCGGTGCCTGACCTCACACCCGCCTGCAGAGGCCGCAGGGAGAGGCTCGGAAAAGCCCAGGACAAACACCTGGGCAGGCACCGCACCAGCACCTCCGCAGGAAGGCCGGAGAAGGACAGAGGAAACCGGAAATGCACCTGCAGTCACTTCACCGAGAGTCAGAGCAGCAGTGATGCTGAGGACAGCGCGCCAGGTCCCGGCCTGCTGCTGTCAACCAACCAGCGGGACAGACTGAAGACACGGCGCCGGGCTGCATCCCCACGCCAATGGGCCGGCGCCCAGGGACCAGCAGGACAGACTGAAGATGCCACGCCGGGCTGCATCCCCAAGCCAACGGGCCGGCGCCCAGGGACCAGGAGGCGCGGCTGCAGGGATGGACCAGCCAGAGGAAGGAGGCATGAAGACGGGCACGCGGGAGAAAGGATGTTCACAGGCAAACTGAGCCAGGGAGGGAAGGGGGGGAGGGAGGGTGCAGTTGCTCACATCGTAAAACCTATAGACAAGCATCTGCTGCCGTCTCACATTCAAAACTCAATGTTCGGCATGAAGCAGGTTGAGAATAAGGAATGAAACCTAAAGAAAGGAACTTAAAATCAAGGTGCCAGGCTAAGACATGAGGTAAACAACAAGGAAACAATCCAATACTACAACTGTTAAAGCCGTGCAGAGGCGTGTGATCAAACAGTCCAGTTTCCAGAAACCAAGCCATGGCCATCAGCAAGGGTCCCCAGGAGCCACGAGCAGGTTCCCGAAGAGCGGAGAGCCATCCGAAGCTTGATTTGTGAGTATTTTCCATTCTTTTCACAAACAAGGATGACTCCAGACGGCAAGCCCTCTCATGGGTCACTCATATTTATGCCTCACGAGTGTCCAGGGATAAGAGCTGGCCCCCTACCCCAGCCCGCCCGCCTCCACGTGGAGGCTTTAACTACAAGTGGTCGGTGTCTGGGGCAAGCCAGGGGGACCAGTCCCCGGACCCCAAGAATTTCCCGGATCGCGCATTTGAATTCACTGCGATGCTCTGTCACTGGGGGCTTCTGCGCTCAGTTATAATGTGCTTTGTTCTCACAAGTGCCCCTCGCACCTGCCAACTGAAAAGAGAGACCAGGCGGGTGTGCGGTCATGCTGCCCCCTCGTGGACGCCGCTGGCACAGCACCACAAAAGGGGGCCAGGGCATGGAGGGGGCCGGGTAAAGCCTTGTGAACTAGGAATGGAGCAGTCGGAGAAAAGGCAGAAACACAACTTGACCCCAGAGAATGCCAAGCAGCCTCTGCTGAAGATCCACCGGCACTTTGTGAGCATCGGTGATCAAGTCTGCAGGCACGAAAAACACCCAGACCTCAGAAAGGAACGGACGTGTCCAAACACAGGTTCCTCACACTGAAAAACTAAGCAAAAATGTACCTGTATCACATGCGCACGTACAGACAAAACACACATACACACGGGTGTTTACCGCACCCACCACCCTTGTGCTGAGAAAACAGTGACAGCTGGGGTCCCCAGGCACATGGGCAGCGTCCACAGAAAGATCCCAAGGGCACCATGGGGCGGAGGCAGCAGACACTGGGCATAACGAGGCCGCGTGACTCTCCACTCAAAGGCAATCACCGGGGCTGGAGCTGGTCAATACTGGGGGTTCAAGAACAACTTAAGGTCAACAGGAAAGCACAAAGCCACCAGCAAGGGGCTGTCAGGCTTTCTTTTTTGCTCCATGTTAAAATCACACCAAAAATAAATGTGTCCTCTGGTTCATAACTAGTAAGATCTCCTTTATAAAACGCTGGTTGGGGAGGCTGAGGAGGGAACCCACCTCATCCAGTAACGGCCCCCACATCACGTCGGACCTCGCCCGGCTGTGAACCGAAAACGTTCAGTGCGTCCAGGCAGCCAAAACAGCCACCTCCTCTGACCTGCCTCACACGTGCTATCACGACACCTGAAACAATTTTCAAGGAAACACTCTGAAATGAAAATCTAACTGTTCTCGGGCGGCACAGACTCACCTTCTCTGGAAAGAACCGCAGACGGGGCTTGGCAGACGGGGCTCGGCAGGCGCGGCAGGAAGGCACGACCACGTGCTGGCGGCGACCCCTGCTGCCAGGCCCGGGAACCACGCCCTGAAAACCAGGGCAGCAATGCCTCACCTTCCTGCATGTTTTGAACTAAAAATACCACCAAGCGGCACAACTACTCAGTCTCAAAACGGCCCCTTCAGCCTGGCTGTTACGAGGCCCTTGAAAAGCTTCGGCTTCTCCAGCGGGCTCGCTTTGATTTGGAAATGAGTTATGAATTGAGTTCAATCATCCACAAACATCTTTATTAGCATTTATATGATTTATAGTTCTCCCTCCAGGGAAAATGAAATTAAATCCCTTCACAATTCCTAAAAGAGAAACATAAAATATGGTGAGGAGAGGTTATTTCAAAGAATATTTCTTACCAGGCCTAAGGTCCTCATGCCATTAGCATAATACCTAATTTTCTTTCTCTGGCTTCAAATTCACTCTAATCTACAAAACAAGACCTCATGACTCATGACGGCCAACACGTAACAAGACGTAACCTCTTCTTGCGAGTGTCGTGTGCAGGAAAACGCGGCGTATACAATGACCTCTGCGCCTTGTGAGAGGCCCAGGGAGTACGGGGAGAACCTGACACGTGCTTTAACCAGCAGGACCGGGCCAGTCCGCGTGGTGGAGGGTGAGAGTGATACCTGGTCTCAGCCGCAGTTACACCCGGCAGTAGCGTGGCCATGGACAGCGCCCGGCGAGCTCGGACGCAGCTCCTTGCCGAGTCAGTCCCCTTGCCTGAAAAATGGGGCGATGACCCACTGGCAGGGAGGGGCTGCCTCCTGGGGAGGCCCAGCCAGTGTCTGGACCTGAGCGAACCTCGTCCTGCGTAACATGACGTGTGTGGATGCGGTATGGCCAGAGCGGGGAGGGGGCACCAGTGACAGGCTTGGAGGGACCAGCTGAGGCACTGAGGCCCCACCCACTAGGAGGCAGGCATCCCCTTCCCTGAGCAAAGCACACATACAACTTTTGCACGGGGCTGGGACAAGGATTCGGGGGCACCGTGGGAACGAGGTCCCATAGAGACACAAGTGCAAAACGGCACCCAGGGGGCCACACAGGACCCCTGTGCCCCGGCTCGCAGTCTGGGCCCTCCTGCCTCCTCGGAACCTCGCACCGTCCACCACCCTGCCCATCTCTACATCCTCCACCTCGTCCCCGGTCCTTCCAGCCACCCCATGAACCAGCAGAGCTCTCACCAGTCCTCCTCAGAACCATCCTTCCCCTCCCAACCCTTCCCCAGCTCCTTGGCCCTCAGCCCAGCCCACCTGCTGTCCACACCCCCCAGCCCCCCACGGCCATCCTGGCCTGTAGACCCAGCTCCCCGGGCTCTTCCCACCCACCTCCCACCCACTCTCCTGGGTCCCTGCTACAGTAGGGCTCATCCTCACCTGCCACCCTTCTCGCTGGGGTCCCCAAGGCTCAGCCCAGGACCCCATCATCCCTGGACAATCGCGTCTGGTCCTCAGCCACACCCAAGTTCATGACTCCAGGCCCAGACTTCTCCTAGGAGCCTCAACACAGCAACCTGCATGCACACAGCACCTCCACTCACTGCCAAAATTTCCCTCCTCATCCCACCACCACCACCCACAACTCCGTCCCTTTTCTGCTGGACTGGCCAGAGACCACAGCCGGTCAGCCCACTTTCTGGCTGGCCCCTCAAATCCACCGTTCTTCCCTCTTCCTGTGGCCGGAGCCACCCTCCCCTCTGTCCCAGATTCTGCAAGCGCCTCATAACTGCTTTAAGACCCGCACAGGAGCCAGGCCACCTTCATAAAAGACGCGTCTGGTCCCCCAGCACACTGCTCCCTGCCCCCTACACTCTTAAAACAGATCCAGGAACTAACACGCCTGGCACTGACCCCATCACAGAAAACAGATTCAACCAGCCTGTCAGACCAGCACCCCACCTCTGGTCACTCTGCCCTTCTGACCTACGACATGGCTGCTTCTGCGACCATCCGTGCCCGCCCCCAAACAGAAAGATGACCAGCACAGACGCTGGGCCCCGCAGCCACTCCGATGTCTGCCGAGTGGACGGACGGCCCCATTGCCCTTGCTGCCCCACCGAGTTCCCTCCTGTGCCTCCACCCCTGCTTTCCCTACCCCCCAGACAGGACCTCCCACACACACTGCCCAGGCTTCCCTTCCGTACCCTTCGCCTGGTTTGAAAATCGCATCTCAGGGACAGCCTCCGGACAATCCCCAGGATGGAGTCGAGTGTGCATGTACGTTTCCTGATGGTGCGACCCCAGCTCCCTGATGGTGAGATTTGGCTGTGCGATTGGCACCGCGTGGGGTCCGTGCAGCGGGGCCTGGTGCCCCCCAAACCAGCTCATATACAGAAAGAGTGTGGGACACTGAGGCAGGAAAGGAAATAAAAAGCGTCCAAACTGTAAAGGAAAAAGCAAACTGTCTCTGTTCACAGATGACATGTTGCAGAAAACCCTAAAGGCACCACCGAAAACCTGTGAGAACTAATAAATTCAATCAAGCTGCAGGCTGCAAATCAATACACAAAAATCTGCTGCGTTTCTGTACACCATTAACAAACTACCTGAAACAGAAATGAAGATAATAACCCCGTTTACAGTAGCATCAAAAACAGCAAAATCCTTAGGAATAAATTTACTCAAGGAGGTGAGAGATTGATGAAAAAACTGAAGACACAAATAAATAGAAGAATTAATACTGCAGATACGCCTACGCCCCCACAAAGCCATCTGTAGATTCAACCCAATCCCTTCCAAAATTCCAATGGCATTTTTCACAGAAACAGGAAAAAAAAAACCAAAAATTCATGCAGAATCACAAAGGACCCCCAAGAACCGGAGCAATCTTGAGAGATAAGAGCAAAGCTGGTGGCATTGTGTGCTGGTTTCAGGCTCTACTGCAGAGCTGCAGTGAACCAAACAGACACAAAGGCCAGCAGAACAGGACTGAGCGTTCAAAAGTAAACCCTCACATACAGACACCAAGGAATTTTCCCCTTTTTCAGTGGGGAAAGGGTGGCCTCCTCAATACGAGGTGCTGGGAAAGCAGATGCCCACAGGCAAAGGATGAAACTGAACCCCGACCCTACACCACACACAAAAATAACTCAAAATGGATTCATGACTCAAATGTAAGACCTAAAACCTATTTTAAAGAAAATAGGGAAAAAACCTTCTTGATGTGGGTTTTGGCAGTGATTTCTTTGGAATATGACGCTACAAGCAGCAAAATAAAGATAAACAAGCGGGACTGTGTCAAACTGAAAAGCTTCTGCACAGCACAGGGAACCATCAACAAAATGAAAGGGCAGCCTAAGGAATGGGAGACAGTATTTGCAAGCCCATATCTGGTAAGGGGCTAATGGCCAAGACGTATAAGGAATTCATACAATTCAACAGCCACCGAAAAAAAAATCTGATTTTAAAATGGGCAAAAGACCTGAATAGTCATTTTCCCAAAGAAGACACACGGAGGGCCAACGGGTACCTGCAAAAGCGCTCAACATCCCTAATCCTCAGAGAAACGCAGATCCAAACCACAGTGAGATGTCACCTCACAGCTGCAGAACGTCCATCGCCAAGAAGGCAGTGAAAACTAGTGCTGGCCAGGACGTGGAGGAAGGGGAGCCGTGCACTCTGCTGCTGAGAAGGTAAACGGGTGGAAGGTAAACATCCGTGGAAGACGGTATGGAGGTTCCTCAAAAAAATTTAAAACAGAACTACCACAGGATCCAGCAATGCCACTCCTGGGTGGGACCCAGAGACAATGAAAGCACTGTCTTGGAGAGACCTCTGCCCCCACATGCACTGCAGCGCTGTTCACAGCGGCCCCGTGTGGAGGCACCCCAGTGTCCGTGGGTGGATCCGGGGGTGGAGACAACGTGGTGTGCACGTGCAGTGGAATATGACTCCGCCAGGAGCAAGAGCTCCCTGCCGTTCATGACAATATGGGCAAACCTAAGGGGGGGTGTTACATACGTGGGGGGGGGGGGGTTACATACTGACTCATACGTGAAAACTAAAGAAGCTGAACTCAGAAACAGGGAGCAGACTGGTGGTAACCAGAGGCTGGAGCAGGCAGGGAATGCGGAGATGCTGGTCCGAGAGCAAAAACTTCCAGGCAGCGATGACTAGGTCCTGGGACACAGTGCAGAGCATGGTGACTGCGGTTAACAAAGCTGTACTGTACGCTGGAAAGTCACAAAGTCAGTAGATCTGAAATGCTACACACACACACACACGGTAATCCTGTGAGGTGATGGATGGGTTCACCAACCTTAGTCTGGCCATCATTACAAAACATGCAAAGTCACACTGTTCACCTTAAACTCACAGCACTACATCAATCACATCTCAACAAAGGTGGAGGCAATGCGCACGGATCCACACGGCGCGTAAACACGAGACTGTGCGGCAAGCCCTGTACCGTCCGCGTGTGTTAAAACGGGCCTCGTGCCACGTACAGAGTAGGTGAAGGAGGCACTAGGGCTTCTCTAATTGTTTTTCATTTAGGCTCTGCTTTAAGAAAGACTTTAAGCAGCAAACGTATATCGTTTTTTTCTAGAAGTTCGCCCAAAGGTATTCAGGTTTAATGGCTTTCACAGAATACTCACTGCAGTGCTGGTGCCTGCCTGGGGAGACCGGAAGTGCGGGGAGAGCTCACGGGTTCCCTCAGAACAAGGCAAGACCCCCTCTCCCCACACACGAGTCCCTTCTGTAGTAAAGCGGGTCCACGGGCCGCCGGGACCAGCCTGGAGAAGGCACTGTACTTACAAGCACAGCACCACCGAATTTCCTGCTCCACGTTATGAAACAATATCACTTCTCATGTAAATCTAGAAGAATTGGAAAGCGTAAAAAAAAAAAAAAAAAAAAACCACTCCACTGTGGGGAGACATGTAGAGTGTGTATATGTGTCTCAGATTTTTATTCCATTTACTGCCGACATAACATTTTTAGACTGCAAAACCTTGCAAAGCCGTCCGCAGGGACTGGATATTGAACAGAAACAAGCAAAATCCAACACCATCTCTCTGTGCCTTTGGGGTTTCCAGGGTCCAACCTGCCAGCCTCACTCCCAGAGCCGAGGCCCCACAGCCAGAGAATGACACAAGCCAGGACCCAGAGGACCGGGTCTGCACCAGCTCAGGGGGAGCCTTCCCACGGGTACCAGCAGGCCCCCAGGGCCGGCTCTGCACCCTGACCCCGTCTGCCCACCGAGACAGGTGCAGCCAGTGCTGCCGACGGGGCCAAGGGCGGCCACAGAGGGACCGTCTCCAGGAACCCAGACCAGACACACATCCCTGTGCACCTATGGCGCCGGAATTCCTCACAGCAGCTCACTCCAGGCAGTGATCTACAGAATGAGGATAAAAAAGACCTTTCTCGAGGCCGGGTCCTCGTGTGGAATCCCCCGACCGATGGGCAGTGGCATCCCCTGGGCCTGAGGGGCCCTGACAGCCTCCTAAGTGACAGGGAAGCTGGAATCCAATGTCTTGCGTAGTTTATGAAACCTAAGAGATTCATTTCCTGAATAAGCATGAGTGAAAATACATATTTTAAATGAGTAAAAGAAACCCTGCGTCTTGCACCACGTTTCCTCGCGGTGCTGGGATTCACCCCATTGTCCAAGCCTGGGGCTGGGGGGTTTGGGGAGGGGGCATCTGTCACAATCGGACCAGCAGGCAGTGCGGAGGGTGTAAAGAAAATGCCAGTAACTGCAGGTCCCAGGCAACTGCAGGTCCCAGCACAGCCACCAAAAGCTACTGAGGATCTCCTGCAGGCAAGTGTTCTCGGCAGCACGTGAAGGAACCAATCAGAAACAGTGGCCGGGGGACAGGCCTGCCTTGGGCGCCTGGTCTTGTCCCGGAGCCCGGGGCTCAGAGCATCTCCAGCCCGCCCCCCGGGGCTCCGGGGCTCCGTCCGTGGGGGCAGGGAGCTGGCGCCGCTCAGCCTCCCGGCCTTCACAGGCACTCAGGCCGGGAGCCGGCAAGGCCTCCACGTTCCCAGGGGGCCTGATGCCAAGGCAGGCTCAGCGCTGTCTCTGGGGCTCGGGCCCCAAACTCAGCCCACAGGCTCTGCCCCCGGCCCTGAGGGTGACCCGGACCTGCGCACAGTGACGGGGCCAGGAGGCTGACAGGCCGGGCACAGCCGGGCCCCTCCAGCTCGTGGAAGTGGGACAATGAATGAATAAAAACTCCCCTAAGAAATGGGGCAGAAGGAGGAGACGTACTGTGAGTAGAGATTACAAACTGATTAACGGTTTTTTAGAGCAAACTATTCGAACGTGTTGTTACAGCCGACATGTTCTAATTCTCCCGTTACTCAGAGAATATTTTACTACCATGAGTAAAACTGGAGGCTAAAATCTGAAATGGAAAAGAAAATCACTCTAATGGATCGGCTCTCTGGAGACTCGCTGGGACAATTCTGGAGCCTGATGAAAGCACGTGTCACAGTCACCAGGACATGACCTCCCAAGACACGGAGCAGAAACACGCCTGCTCACGAAAGAGCTAGAAGCACCGAGCACGTGGTTACAGTCAAAAAATAAACTGGTTTTCCTAAACAGCTGTCATTAGTAACTTCTCATTTTTGTTTCTGGATTAGTTCAGATGAGTGACTACAATTAACCAAACTTTTTTTTTTGGGGGGGGACCATAATTAAGTCCAGGTAGATTAAAAACAGACTGTCATCCCTCATGAATAATTTAGAAAATAATGTACTTTTTTATGGAAATTTTGCCCTAAAGCTTTCTCTCCTGTCCAAATAATTTCCCAACTGCATTTCAAATTAAACTCCTATGTTTTCATCTCTCCCCGGGGTGTTCTTCCACATTACAACGTACTTTAATATGTGTAAATGATAGCAAGGCTATAAAGTGTTATTTCTCATTGGAAATGGTCATTAATATCACTTCACACCTCAGAGAGCGTAACAGTAATTCGGTAATAAAACCAAGCGTGATCACCGCCCACTAAGAACCCAGGAGGAGTTCTCTGGCTGTGACTCGATGGAATGCTGACCGCGGCTCCGACGCAGTGCCCGCAGGCCTTTGATGGCACTGCTGCCCCCGGCTCCCCGCTTCATCCACCTCTCCCAGTCCTCTGGCACCAGGGCCACACGCCTCCCTCATTCTTTGGAAACAGGGAAGTATTTGCTCTTATTTAAGCAGAGAGCTTCACTGATTATCCTTTCGCCTGGATACTGCCACGCACTTGACGAGGAAGGGCAGGTGGATAAGTCGCTGTAAACAGAGCCAGACGGCCCTCCACCCGTGGACGCGGGTTCTGCCCGCACGCAGCAGAATCTTGTGGACCGGCACCCAGACACAGCCCTCCCCACACTGACCGCCACTGCGAGATCTGGGGACACGGCCCTGTCCACTCACTGCCCCCCTCGCCGCCGGGCCTGGAGGACACAGTGCAAGTACCCACACACTCACGTATGGCAGCGTGGCTGAGTTAAAAAAGACGGCGACTTCAGAACGTCCATGGCCCTACTGTTGCAATCCCACCAACTTCAGCTGCTCTGTTTCCTAAAACATCACCAGCACTAGTTCAAAGCAGTGACAGTGGAATCTTTAAAGCACCCCCACCAAGCCCCCAGGAACAGATCCGGACCTGACAGTCAAATCCAGGAACACCTGAGAAGCCTGCTGGCCACAGGTCAGCCCTGCCCTGATGCAGTCGGGGCACCAGGCTGACACGCAGCCGTAACCTCCTTGTGATTCTCCACCTAAAATGCAAGCAAGCAGAACACACTTCACTGTCTTCTAACCAACATTAGCAGCTGCAAACACCCTGCAAGAGAAACCCCAGGACAAGTCAGCTTTTGAAAACATTCAATCAAGAAATGATGAACGTCTATGGAACCCATGCTTTGCACCGTCTGAGATCCCAGCCAGGGGGACACACGCTGACTCCCCAAGAACAGGGGCACCGAGCAGGCGCCGCGTCAGTGTTCTCGGCACAGAGACCCACTTGGGTGGACCCTCAACACGCAAAACTCACCGAAAACACTACCCCATGTTCGCTTATGAACAGAAACACACCCTCCCTCCCGGTACCACCACGGGGCGCACACCCGGGCCGAGGACTGCACGTAAACAGGCTGAAACTTCACGTAATGCTGTGTCATCATAAAACACATATGGGAACCCAAGATTCAAAACCCGTAAAGCCAAGCTGAACCGCAGAGTGACAGTAATGAACACAACGATGACAGCTTCAAAGCGACTCTTAAAGGAGCTCCAGAAGCTTCCATGAGCGCTTTACCGTTTATCTTTAACGCTGACGTGTTTCATCTGAAAAGAAACGCCGAGCGCTGTGCGCGCCCCTCTCCTGCAGGTGGGTGCGGAGGCAGCCGTGATGAGACCCCCGTGACACTGGGGATCCGAGGGGCCCCGCCAAACTGCTAACAGGCTCCCACACGCCAGCTGGCACGTCCGGGGCTGCCCATGGGGATGACCTTGGCGCAGTCCCCGGCCGTGACTCTTCCAACATGGGACACCGTCGTCGGGTTTTGCACATGGCAGGGGAGCGATGGACGCTCAGCATTAAACTAAACGGGCTGAGCTGGGGCTCCAGGGCTCCTGGTCCCCCGAGTCCTCTGCCCTCGCATGTGCGGCCACAGGAAGGGCAACACCGGGCACTGCATCCCCAAGAGTGACCAGGAGGCCGGGAGGACATGTCTCAGGGGACGGATTCACTCAAGCACAGCGGGGCTGCTGCCTGGGCTGGGGAGGGACCCCAAGGATGAAAAGGCATCTTTTTAAGTTGCCTAAGTATCCAGGAAAGCCTAGAAAAATGAGGGCCTTCAGGGTGAGCTCAGGAAATGTCTACACCATCAACTCCATGCAGATGCGGCCGAAAAGCCCGGGAACAGGTAGTGAAAACTGAGAAGGGAGGAGCCAGCGCCGCCACCACATGTGGTGACCTCACCAACCACTTGGCTCTGCATGACACAGCCAGGGGCTTCAGCACTTGCCACATCCAGCCAGAGGGTTGGCCCAGTGCCCTGCGGCCCCAAGTCCTCTTCAATGACCAAGCCCGGGACCCCTGCTGATGGAGAACAAAGCGGAGACACAGCAGGACTGAGCGGGCACCCCCACGTGGCAGCCGCACGGGGACCGGTCCTGCGCTGTTTGGGGACACGTCCTGTCTCACCACCTGGTGGGGACACCCTGAGCCCACAGCGTCACCAGGAGGTCAGGTGCATGGAAAGACAGACAGACAGACAAATTCTAGAGAATAAAACACACTGTTAACATCCGGATTCTGGCAACCCGACGTCACAGATGTGCAACTCCTCCACTGTAACAAGGAGCCCAGAGGAAGGTGACCGACTATGTAAGTGGGTCAGACCTGGGCTTGTGATGCAGAGAGTTGCATTTCAAATAAAAAGCTGTGGCTCCGGCAGAGACGCTGAAGAGGTGGGAGTATTAAAACAGAAGTGCTCATTTAAGTGACAAGCCCTAGGGCTCTGGGCAGGGACAAAAAATAAAGCAGATGAAGCACGCGTCCGAGAGAGAGAAATCTGTTAGCTTGGATCACTTTTAAGGAAGAGAAAGATCTGGAGGGTCTTATGGGCATAATACTCAGAAAAATTAACATTGTGGGCAAGTGACAGGACTCCGTTGTCTAGGAGGGAACAACTTACGTTCAACCATGAAAAAGGAGACAATGTGGGAGCACAGCCACTTGACAAGCAAAGCCTGGCAGTCGGACGTGTAACCTAGAAAAACCAAAGTTCTTTCTTGTGATCTGCCAGTCAGCCTGTCCCTCACACGGTCCTCACTATGTCACCCGCAGTCCCCACAGAGATGTTCGTCACACCTAAGATCTGAAAAAAAATCATATCTTTTCATGTTTTTCCCTGTTGTGACAAACTTTGCCTCCTCTGAAAATAAAAGGCTCCCACATGACAACAGCACGTGTCCCATGAGCCCAGGAGGAGGGGTCTGGAAGGGAGTGGGGAGACTGCACCCCGCAGAACAGCTCCATGCACAACGCAGCTGCAGACGGGACCTTAGACCCTGGCCACCCCAGAGGACCCTGCCGCGGCCCCGGGCGTGCCCACTGGGCACCGGCTGCGAAGGAAGAGCTGCTCTCTGTGACAGGTTACCTGGAGGTGCGACTACAGGGCAGAAGGAGAGAAATCCAGAAGAGAAACGAGTGTGCCGGTGCAACAGACACACGCCCACTGACGGCAGCATCCTCACAGCTGCCTCCCGTTAACAGAGGCGCGAGTTAGCAATTCACACCTTGTCTTTATTAACTGCTCTAATAGTAAACTGACAAGCTTTATAAAAATATGAGTGTGATTACATGGTTCTAATAGGGATTATGTGAAAATAAACACATTTGGTGCCAATAAAATTATGAAAAAAAAAACAGTTCAGAGAAGCATCATAAAGATATCTCCACTGCTGGCCTCTGGGAACAGCTACACGGACACACAAAAATGAAGGAACGACAGCTAACGTGTTTAAGGACTTACACGTCACCCACCACACACTGCTTCCACCCCCTCGTAAGACACACTATTTTATCACCGCCGTTTTGCAGATGCACTGAAAGGTTAAGTAACTTGCCCACGGTCACACAGCCAGAAAGCTGAGTTGAACTCAGGCCATTTGAATCCCGACTCACTCTAGAACTCAAGACGCACGGCCTGCCTTTCTGTGGAAAAATATCTGTGCCCCTCAACGGAGCAGCAGACATGCCACCGATGAAAAACAAAGACAGGTCATCGTGGTTGCCGTGCTGCTAAGTCAGGTCCACTGCACACCAAACCATCACAGAATCTGTTCACCTCTCGTTTCTCCATTGCCTTCCGGACCAGCACGTGCTGCTTTTTCCTAAACTCGGCTCTGACGTCTGCTCTCAGGGTCTTCCGACCTGGGCCTTGCCGGCTGCTCTGCAGGGAGGATGGTCCACTGCTACGTGGGCTGCTCTGCAGTGAGGATGGTCCACTGCTACGTGGACACACCGCGAGCTTCTCCGCACCTGCCCTTCCCTAACGCTGACGCCGAAACACCGTGACCCTCGCCTCTTCTCTCTGAAATCACAGTCCACCCCCGAATGCTCATGCCTGCTTCCAGTAAGAATCATGAAATCAAGCACTTAAAAAAATCACCATATATTCTTTCCCACCATGAAAATATAAAAGCACAGGACACATGCTTTTCAGAGCCCAACACCCTGCCCAGCATTTGTTAAGCACAACTTTGAAAGGCATTTGCCATTCAGACCTGTTGTTAGAAAAACAGCCGCTTCCCCCGTGTAACGAGGTGACTTTTCTGCACTCCAGCCTGCTCACTCTCCAGCCCCGCCTCCATTACAGTGTTCAGAAGAAAAGCAAGCTCGGCTTCTTATCAAACCCTACAAACCCCTAAAAAATAGAGGCTGAGCTGTACCCAACACAAAGCCTTTATGAGAATGTCTCTTCCAGGGCCACCTGTTAACATTTTCACATTGCATTTTTCCTGATCACACAGAACCAGGGTTGGGGGGCTCCTGGGGGCATGACATCACTACAAAACCTGCGCAAGAGGGCAGAACGCAGAGGGGAGCAGATAAAGGACGGAGAACTCTGAAGCCATTCTCAGTCTTAAAAACAGCCGTGACGTTACGTGACCAGCCGCTTTCCCGAGGGCCTTGGGGATACAATGTGGACGGTGCCCACCAGGGGGAGCCCGTGGGCCCACCTCTGAGGTACCTGGAGGCTGGGAAACTTGGCTTTAAAAACCAAAACTTCAACTTAACAGAAACTTTAAATTCCACAAAGACAAGCCACCAGGAAGGGAGTGAACAAATATTAAGAGAAGCAGAAGGAGCAGTGAAATAAAGCAGAAAAGAGAACAGAAATCCCCTCTGCTCCTCAGAACTGAATTCAAAAACCAAAAGGACATTTTCAGTGTCGTCTTCAGCATGAGCTCAAAACAAACATTCGAGAAGGATGACCTGAAAACAGCCCTTTCACATAGTAGTCAAAAGTCAAAAGAAACTGTTACGACATACAAATTTGAGACAGAAGGGGGGAAAAAGAGCATTTTCTTTAAAATTCCCTTCCTTTGTCAAATTTAGTTTCTACAATCACCTTCACGTGTCACCAAAAAAAAAAGTAATGTTAACAGAGTGGTGGTAAACCCGTTCTTCCACGGTAACATTAGCTCTCTCAGCCTCCCTCCACTATTTTGTGTTTTATTTTTAACCTTCAAATTTAAAAAAAAAAAATCTGGAACACATCTCATTCCAGTATTTTCCAGATAACTGACCTTGATCCCAGGACCTGGGATCTGATTATACTGTCAGTAAAGACTGAAATGTGGCTACTAGAGATGTAATCATAGAGGCTCAAGTTTTCATACTACTGACGCACGTTAATTAAAACTTGGCACAGCTGAAGGAGTGGGGGACGCACGAAAAGGAAGGTGGCGTGCATTTCATACCGAGTGCAGGGTGACCATCGCCTCTTCTGGATAAAGACGTTCAGAGGAAGGTTCCAGAGCTGTGCCCACAGTCACTTTAATCACCGTTCAACACAAAAGGACCAATCATCAAAATCCAGAGGGGTTTGCTTGCTGTTACGCTGTTAGAGGGCTCACCAGGTACTTCCAAATGCTTCCCAGTGACAGTGATTACGCATCTGGTGATGGTGACCTACTTGTGGCTGCCGAGCCTCCTGAGATGGTCTCTTCCACTAACTACGCACACGCTGGGAACTGGGAGTGAGTCTGCGTTGTGAGCGATAACTCAAGACGCGGGAGGAGTCAGAAGCAGACAGGGGCACCTCCCCGCTGTCCCGACTGTGATCTGGATTCCGGCCTCGCTAGTGCTCTGGGGTCGGGGAACAGATGCCACATAAAAATTGCAAAAGCGCACAGCGGAGGCGTGCGAGACGCTCGATGTCAACACGCGGGGAGGAAACAGCCTCGCGTTAAACACTTACAACTGTGCCTGCGGGAGCAGCACGTGCCACACTCTGGAAGGACTTATGCTTTGATGCAAACTCTGACCCTAAACCTGTGCAACAGCGACCAGGTCTTTTGGATCCTTGGCAGAAGCACAAATAAGAAAAGCCAGAACGAGGAACACGGACACTCCCACACACTGTTTACGCTTCCTTAAACTGGGATGAGAAAAAAGGATTTTAGGCATTCATTTGATAAAAAAATTATTTTCAAAAAAAAAGTCCACTTGAAGTGCATGAAAATCAGCTGACACTTGTTTATTCTAAACGGATAAGCAGTGTTCCCAACAGCTGTAAATTTTACTAATTACTTCATGGGGCCAACTCCTGCCTTCTTTCAGCTTCATTTTAACATTTTTGGAGCTTAATAAAGAAATCATTCCATTTTTTAAAAGATTGTTTGGCATTTATACCCTTTGGTAAATATGTGCAAATATGCACTAGTACTAATTCATAATCAGATTATTAGATTACAGTATTACTTACAGTAAACTCGCCAAAATTATTTTATTATCTAATTTGCTTGATCTTGAATATTACTTGATACATGCTGAAAGTACAGTCAGGGTCCAGTAAGGAAAACAGGCATCACCACAGAGAACACGGGGAACCAGGGAACCAGGGGGGCGTGGAGCTGGGGACACGGGATGGGAGGTGGGGTGGGGGTGGAGCAGAGCCTTGGAGGAGGGTCCCGGCAGCAGGTACCCAGCCCCGGGAGCAGAGGGCGCTGCGTGCAGGGGCTGGGACGCAGGCACTGGGCACTGGGCAGAAGGCCCTCCTGCACCAGCAGGGCCTGGGCGGGGGTCTGGTCCCTAGGAGCAGAGGAAGCACTCGGCAGGGCTAGTGCTGGAACCTGGGACAGGAGCTTGGCTGTGGACACCTCCTGGGAGCCTGGTGAAGCTGCTTCTGGGGCCACCAAAAAAACAGCTGAGAACTAGACTCAGCCGCCGCGGAAGGGCACGCTGGGCAGTGCTGGCAGGAGCACAAGCCACCAAGAGCAAGCAGGTGCCACTTCCCCGGCCTGCCCTCCCGGGGTCCCCCAGCACCCAGACAGGGAGCAGCGTGTGGGGCGAAAGGCGCGCTGGGCAGGCAGACGCAGCTTGTCCTGGATGCATCCCCACGCCTCGGTTCCCTCATCTGTGAAATGGAGAAGGTACCAGAACCCACTCGCGGAGGGGACTGTCACGTTTGGTAAAACGCAAGGAGTCCTTATGGCCGTCCCTGGCGCAGGTAAGTGCTGAATTTACATAGGATATTATTTTCAAAGTATTTGTTATCTAACGTGTACTACTTTATGGCGAGACTCTACCCACAAAATCCACTCTAATGGAAAGATTTCATGCAAAACAAGAGCACACATGAGCACTGGCTTGGTCTGAAAAGGAGATGGATGTGAGGGAGCCGGGACCGGGAGACCCTGCGCCCGGGGCAGGCTCGTCGCCAACAAGAAGCCACACATCACCCCGGCCTGTGCTTCCTCCCCCGAGGAGGGAACCCGCTAAAAATTATTTCTGAAGTTCCTTCCAGTGCTTAAAAGTCGTATCATTATAAAAAACTCTTTTTTGTTCAATTCCAAATTTGAAACTAATTTCTGAGGGTCCTTGTTTTAATTAAGGCTTATCACAGGACAGAAGTCCAGCTGAACCACACACGGTATCTACATAAATGCCTGCACTGTTTACTTTTCTCTAAAGATAGATGATTTTAAGTTGAGAATAAAGGTTTTGAACACGAAGTACATTTTAGGCACGGGGAGCTGTCAGATGTCACGACCGTGCTCAGGGCCACACGGGCACCGTGGTTATGGGGTCCCCCCACCCAGGCACTGCAGCTGAGAGGCACAGCCCAGCTGGGCAGAACGACTGCCTGTGAGGATCACGTCTGTCGTCCCCTCACTGCCCAGAATGCACAGCAGTGAACATACGGACAGACATCTGCGAGGCCCACCTGAGACCCGCCTGAGACAGCAGTCCGGTGCAGCCACCACAGCACACGGCGGGTGTCACCCACACAACCTGCGCTCAGCTGCGTCCAGGCTGAAGAACTGTCAACACGACACGGAGGCTCCGCGTCCCGCTGCGGAGTTCTAAGCCGCTCTTGTGCTGCCTGATGCTGCGTCCCAGTCCGCCCCTCACAGTCCATGCTGGCCCGAAGGGCAGCCCCTGCTGACCTCAGGAAAGAGGAATGTAAACAAGTGTGACTTTTAGCAGACACACCACTGTGTATAAACTAGATAAACAGCAAGGCCCCGCTGTACAGCCCTGGGAGCTGCAGTCAATACCTTGCAGTAACCTACAAAGGAGAAGAACGCGTATCCGTGTATAACTGAGTCATGACGCTGTGCCCCAGAAACACGACACTGTTCATCGACGACACTCGAACTAAAAGATAAAATTAAAACATACTGTATATAAAGCAGATGACCAGCAAGGTCCCACTGTACTGCACAGGGAACTACACTCACTATGTTGTAATAACCTAAAATGGAAAAGAATGTGAAATACGTGTGCACGACTGAATCGCCACGCTGTACACCAGAAACTAACAGGACGCTGCAAATCAACTCCACTTCAAAATAAACAAACAAGGGCAACTTCTAGAAGCTGAACCCACAGCAGGCATTCTTTCACGTATTAAACTACCTACCGGAGCCACTTTTTACGTGAGGCAGAAGGGCTCCGATGACAGCCACCTGGACTGGTGGAAACAGTGAGGGGATTTTGCAGAATAGAACTTTTCACCCTTATACAGAACGCAGCCCTTCAGGACCTACCGGGAACCTCAAGTCAGAAACTACTTTTGAATTGAAGCTAAAATTACTCCACCTGATAAACGAGGGGCAGAAAAGACGCACGTCACGCCGATGAGGCTCACGCTTCCGTAACTAACAAAGCGACAGCACATTAGGAAGCACAGCCCACCACAAACACCCTGAAGCCCGCGAGCAGGTCGGGGACCGGGGACCACCACAAGGCACCAGAGGGAGCTTCTGCACTGAGCAGGCCTGATGACGGTCCTGCCGCTTTTCCCGAACTGCTCGCGTCTGCGGGAGGAGGGGACCGCCAGGTCGGCCGCGTCTGAGCGGAGACTCGGGGGCAAACCTCTGTTCTGTGGAGCTTCGGACAGAAAGTCACAGCTGTTACGCCTCATCTTCGCACAGAATCAAGAAGAACGAAAAAACTGGAACCATCTACTTACTCATCTGCAGCCCGAACTGGGCCTGGGTTATGGTCCACAGGCCCCTACTGCGTTCACAGCAGGAGGGAGGGACCACACAGCGAGAGCCGTCACGCCACAGCGGAGCAGAGTCAGGGACGGGGGCCTTTGCTGCGGTGCAAGGAGACACCCGGACAGGAGCCCCTGAGCTTCAGCTCAGCCCTTCCCACGGGGACAGGGGCATCTGGGGCTATCGGAGCTGCACGAAGGTTCCCCATGGTACCCCTGCTCCAAAGATCCCACAGCCCGGGGGTGGGAGGGTGTCAGATGCAGCCCCTGGGACCAGCAGGCAGGGCACGGCGTCCCCACGTGTCCACACTCACTGACATCTCAGAGCGGTGGAGAGCGCTGCTGGCCCTTCTGCCCCACGGTCAGCTTCCTCGCTCCCCAGACCTCCAGGTACCGACCATGGGCAAAAGCTGATGTGACAAACGGCACCCGGAGCACAGGGGTCGGGCTCTGGGGTGTGACCCCGCACCCGCCCCTGCGCATGAAGGGTGCGAGGCATGGCACACGTTTAAAGACACTGTGTCATTCCATTCATCTCAAAAACTTTCCCCTTTTTCCCCAGAAAGAGTGCTTCTAATATATTCATGTCAAGTCTGTACCAAGAGCAAATGCAATCAAAACCTTTTTCTTAGTCAAATTAGCGGCCACAGCATCCGTCATTCCAGACAAGGCTACGAAGAGGGTCACCCCAAGCAGGTCTTTCCTTGCAAGATGCTAAATACCTTCTCTCCTCATTCCAGGGCCTCAGGCACACTCTGTCCTCCTCTCTGTAATGGTTTATGCCAAATCTGCAGACGGTTCAGAACTGCTTCGTCAATTATGTAAGTGTTTGTGCCTGTTTTCAGGTGGACGACGGCCCAAAAGGAGGAATAAGCACCTTCCTGGAACAGCATCCTACCGAACGGGGACAACGTGAGCGAAAGCACAGCTGCAAGTAACAAGGAAAGCCTGCCTGGAGACGTCTCCTGTGTCAGTACAATCTGTGCACGTTGTTTACAGTAAAGATTTCTAGCACGTGTTCCTCAGTACAGGTACGGCCACTCAAACAAGCTAGACGGTGGTCATACTGCAAGAGGGATTCTCACGAACCACCTAGTTTATGTCTAAGTAAAAGCCGATCCTCCAAAAAAGCCCAGCTCAAGCACAGAAGGTGCATCGCTGAAAACCCTCGCATGTGTATTCATGCAGTGAATGCTGACCACGCAGCCACTCAAGTAGCAAGAAGCCGCAGCTCTGTTACTCGCAGTTCCCAGCACAACACAACGTGTCTAAGAGCCATGCTCGGGAGCCAGTCCAGCGTCGGCGCCAGACTCTAGGTGGCGCTGCAGGACGACTGACCATTGGACTCTCAGCCTGTCTGCTGGCCCCGAGCCGTCTGCGCACGGAGGCCTCCTCATCTGTTCTTCCGCCCCTGGGTGTGCTGCCTGCCTTCCCTTCATCCTCGAGGCAGGACGCGGGGCAGGCAGACTCGCACACGTAGCAGGGGACTGAGGGTTCCGGAAACTAAAGACTGGAGTTCTGAAGCAGACCTTCCTTGGACCTAATCTGAAATCACACTCTTATGTGCATCCAGACTCCCCGCCCTCAACAACATAAACGTCTGCTCCCAAGCTCTCAGAAACTCCCCCCACTGGGTTACAAACAGCCAGCCCAGGACTCTCGACATACAGGCTGAGAAATTGCTTTGGAAACCCAAGAACAAAACACGGCCACCATCGAGGGCCAACCAGCCGGCGGAAGCAACCTTTCTGTCAACGTGATGCCAACAGGTCAGTAGCTAGAATTTAATGCCTCAAGAATGGGCTGTGCCCTGGGTGTCAGCCCAGTTTCCCAGAACACAACGGTCAACACCGAGAGCAAGGGCAGTGGGGAGGCCAGCGGCGGGTCACCAGCACTCACGGCGGCTGCGCCACCAGCAGCCTGACACTGTGGGGATGCGGTGCTGTCACCTCAGTCATCACGGAGCTGCGACGACGTGACCCGAGGACGTCGGACAGCCTTGGGCTCTGAAAATACACGATGACTTAAGATGATTTTGTGTCTGGCGTATTTGAGAAACACTAGCAGTAGATGATTGCAAGCACGACAGCGCTGACACGCGGTGACATGGGACAGACCGGGGCTCCCGTTTCCGGGCCAGTCCTGCTGGACGCACCCAGTGTGCACAGAGAAACAGTAAGAGAACGTCATGAGCAGCTATACGGCAATAAACCGGACAACCCAGGAGCGTTCAGGCTGCATCTCACAGGCGTCAGACAGCCGCCTGGGCTCCGTCTCCAGACCTCCTTTCTTACAGTCTCGGCTCCCCTGAAAGGGTAAGACACGTGATAAAGCCAGGCCACTGCTTCTTGTGCTGAAGAAATAGTTGTGAATCAGGGAACTCAGATGTAAAAACAGATATCCGAATTGTACAAAAATGCCAGTTTCAGCAAGGAAAAATTAAGTGATTCACGTAGGTCAAACCTCTAAAGAAGACGGATTTAAAACCAGCTTCCTCCAGCGATGCACCTACCTCCTCCACAAGGTTCAAACAATGTCTTAAAACATAAAAACTTGCTTGGTGCTTGATGCTTAGAATACCGTGCTAAAAAACTAATGAAATTGTTTACTACACGCATCTTAGTAATATGTAGTTCAAAATCCATATGAAAAGTAAACTCAAGAAAAAATTTAAAACTAAGGGCTGATGTCACCGTACAATGCTGCAAGACACACTGAAACGCGGGCTAGGAGAAACGGAAAAGGAACATGCTTGCCAAAACACAACCGTGTGTGTTTCCAAGTCAGAGACAACTGGTTCTTCAGGAGCGAACGTCCACTGTTCCAGCCATCACAGGAAAGCCGGCGCAGCCCTCCTGGGGGACGCGGGCACAGGCCATGGGTTTCAGAAACAACACGTTCCGTGGCTTAAAAGCTACAAGCTGAAAATGGATACGTCACTGAAAGCAGAAGCCTGGGTTTACTCACGTGCGTCTGATTCGCAGGGTCCACCTCTGCGCCTCCGCCAGAGCTGTTCCTGACGCACGGATCGTCCTTTCTCACCCACCCTTATGATCAAGCACAAAACTGAAGGCGTTTAGAGCACAAATTAACACAAACTACAGCACACTTAGTTCACAGCCCAAAAAGGTAAACCAGGAATGTGCCACCAGCTGAGCACCAAGGCACTCTGGCCACGCAGCTGTGTGGCCCCACGCGGCAACAGTCACCCTCTGTAACCCAGTAGAGCCAGTTCCCCACGGGGAACAGGTGCAACCAACACACCACGGTGTGAACCGCACCCCCTACGCGCACAGCCGCTTCCCGAAGGACGCGCACCAACCCTCCGGCTCGCGCCCTGCACCTGTCCTCCCTCCTGACTCCGCAGCTGGCGCCTGTAGCTGGGGTCACTCTGGTGCGGGGAGACCGTGACTCCAGTACAGATGCAGAACAGGGATAAAGGCAGAGACCCCGGCCGTGCTTCCTTCTCAAGAACTGTTCAGCAGCCTTTCTGCCACCTCGAGGACGGCGAATGTCATCAGCACTCCCGCCACGCACTCCGCCTGCATGCACCCCACTCCCCTTTGATGGTAACCATTGAAGGCTCTGGATTCACCTGTTCCGGCGGGAGGGTGTAGCCAAGCAGTGGGGCGCGAGCTCAGCAGGCACGAGGTCCTGGGCTCCATCCCCAGCACCGCCTCCAAATACAACCCAACCTAATTACCTCCCGCTCACAGAACAAACAGAAAGCAAAACGTGGATGGACCTACTCTTAAGAGTCAAAACCATCTCAGCCCACTTTAACCTGGCTGCCATGTCAGACCAAACCATCTTACAACTCAGTGTCGGAGGAGACTGAGGAGTGCAGTTAACCCCTAATTCCCAACAAAAATGTCCCCAGAAATAACTAAGGAAAGCTTGTTTCAATCCAAGTCAGAAACCCCTCCATCTGCTGACGGTGTGTTTTTGGAAGAAACCTGTATTTGCCCTAGAATAACTTGAGGGGAGCAAATACTGAGGGTTTGTACTTTTTAAACTGATCCTTAGAGGACTACGCTCTGCACACGCTCACCTGGTGACACAGGGAGAAGCTAGGCTCAAATTTAAAAAATACAGAAGCTACTCTTGAAAATATGAAGTGTTTTTAAGTTTAGAAGCGTCTCATTAACTGAGGTTGTGAAAAAAGCAAGAACGTACAACTCTGGCAACACAAGAGTAAGAGGAAACACAATGTGATGACACTTTGTGAAACAGACGCAGCAAAGCAACGTCACAGAACCTGCCAGGAACACGCTCCTCCCATCTCGGTGACGTTGGCGGCAACACTGTCTCTTCTGTTGCGATTAGGAAACCATTCTGGTAACGAAGGGAAAATACACTTTCCCAAGTCATCCACATGTACACATCCTACCTGCGAAGTCGTTCTCTCTCTCAAAAAGAAAAAAAAGTGGTTACACTTTATGAAACAGGAGAAGTGTTACAGGTCCCTAACTCGTCACAAGTTCTTCGGGAGCTTCCTAACAAGCACTTCACAAGAACATGTGTTTCAGCGGCTCACGACAAACAGTGCTGTGCTTGGAACCACCCTGGATGTGGCCGCAGGCTCTCGCTGATGAGAACTGGCCCCGTCCACGGAGCAGAGAACGCCTTGTGTGAAAACACACGTGGGCACGCACGGGGCTCCAGGGGTGAAAACCCACGTGTGTGCACAGGGCTGGGCTTCGCTGCACGGTGGTCCTTCCACATGCAGCTCAGTCAGAACATGGAAAAGCCTACGACAGATGCCTTAGCATCCCACCTGCGCACACACACGTGCACACCCACACGCACACACCAGATACTACAAATTCCTAGTGTTTGAATACAAAGCCCACCCGATTCCCTTTACTTTGTACCCGAGGACCATTAACAAGAGTTCAAAACCAGGCCCCTCGGGCCCCGCAGGACCGAGCAGCTTGGCTTTGAGCTGTGCCTGCTCCACTTAAAAAGGAAGGCCGCTGAGCAGGCACACGGAGTCTGTGCAAATTACAGTTCTGAAGGCTTGTCTTTGTTGAATTAGA
This sequence comes from Camelus bactrianus, assembly GCF_048773025.1. Classification (NCBI taxonomy): domain Eukaryota; kingdom Metazoa; phylum Chordata; class Mammalia; order Artiodactyla; family Camelidae; genus Camelus; species Camelus bactrianus. The sequence continues at coordinate 10,875,353 of NC_133573.1, forward strand.
AGACCGCCCACCTTTCTGACTTAGCGTCTCTGTCCTTTCACCGTCAGGATGTGCCTGCCACTCTGCTGACTTCCACGGCTAGACTGTGACTTCCCATCTGATCAAGACACAGGCGTCGCACAGACACAGGGACACGTGGGTGACACAGCGGCAGTACTGGGGTAAATGGCTGACACGCACGTGCTGGGCCCTGCACACACCCTGACGCACGAATTCCATCCATCTACTTCCAAGACTGCTGTTTTGCTGAGGCAGACTCTTCAACCGCACACTTTAACTGAATGCTCTCCCCCGTGAGCCCAGCAAACTGTGTAGCACGTGACATTTCTGCTTCTCTTGGTTTTTTCCCACTTAATACACGATCTTAATTCTCCTGACAACTCTCAGGGGTGACATTACACTCCTATTCCAACCATCACCCCTACCCCACAAAAGCAAACAAAACCTTGATTTTGAAACGTATTTCCTATGGGAACATTTCCTCAAGCAGTGATGTATAAAAACGAAACTATGAGGCTGCTTACATGTGACACGCTGGCTCCCAGCAGAGAGACAAGGCTCTGAGGAGGGATGTGTCTTCCTTGAAGGAAAAAAAAAAAGTGCCTTTCTTTGTCAAGAGTGTCACACACAAAATGGCCCAGGACCTGGAGGCAGGAGCCTAACTGAGCTCTTCAGCTACACAGCCAATGTGCCCCACACCCTCCCAGAGACCACGTCTACCCCTTAATGCGGAAAGTGATCTCACTGCACCCGATGGCTCGGAGCTTAGCCACCGAAGGGCAAGTTTAGGGGAGCGGTGCACCTTCACTGTTACCCCCACCGCTGGACCCACAAGCCATTCCAGGCAGTTTAGGGCAGGAAGTTAGAAATGCTCAGCAGAATTTAATTAAACAATTGGATTCTGGCAGAGAACTCAAGGGACACACCCTACTTTGATAAACAAAGCCATGGAATCTGGAATGACAATACAGGTGCTCACATTTAAATTCTCAACCTCAACGCCAACACGGGCCCCCACCCTCAGCTTCAAGTAGGGTTTTAAACCCCACGCTTCTTCCAGGGGGAAGAGAAAAGATTCCGCCTATTGAATCAGCATCCTTAATTTCCTCGTTCATTTTGGCATTATTTTCTGTGTTTTCTAGAAGGTTTAATTTCTTAAAAACATGTTTTACTCTGTGCCCTTGACTCAGATTACACTGACCTGCACATAAACACCGTCACACTGGAAAAATTCAAGACTGCCGAGAATTCTTAACCAACAAACATCTATTATGGCTGCGATTTCTGCCAGAGGAAACAGATTAGTGATTTGATTTTTTCTGATATGTCAACGTTCTCCACGATAATAAGGAAAAGAAGGGGGAGAAGGTGAAGTCAAAATCACTCAAGCTTTAGCAGACACGTGAGGACCACAGCGGAGCAGTGATGACAGCGTCCAATTCTACAAACCACTGAGAGACGTTCCCCCACACACATCACTCATCAACTACCAGGAAAACACCATGTATCTGAGCTGGAGCTGAGTTACATGGAGAAAGTAGTTCTGAAGCACGTATCTGTGATGCAGAAAACACAACCGTTCCCCTATCAGTGGCTCAGAGACCACGGCTACTTCTCAGTGGAGCCCAAACAGCCATTCCACCAAAAGACCACTGGGGGCGCACACAACCCATGGCACTTGTCCAAAGATCAATGATAAAGGGGGAAAAAATCACATTTTATTTGGGATGTTAGTTTCCTTGTTACCAATTATTGTTGCTTGGTAACTGAAAACTAGCTCCAAAAATATTAACACTAAGAAAAGGAATCTTTTCATTTCTAACAGACAATGCTATTAAAAGACACGCTATTTGAACAGCCTCAAGTTACACACTCAACACATAGTAAAACAAAACAACAAGAAAGTACACAGCCAGAGCGGCTTCCTATCACCTATATTTCCATGCACTGGGCTCCAAGTATTTTTTAGAAAAAAAAGTTTGAATCCCACACAGTCCTATGGAACAGCATTCCTACGAAATGAGAGAAACTCTAATTTGCTTTTATTCTACCATTTTGTTTAAGCACAGAAGTCAATGAAGTCTCTTCGGTGAGATGCTCGAGTAACACGAGGGCCCTCATTACAACAACGTCTTCCGAGAACTCAGGAGTTCACCACAGGAGCCGGAATCTCCTGATAACATCACAACTGTGTGTCGTGACAGTGAGTAATTTAAATCCACGTAACAAAGGAACACATGTACACACAAGTAAAGAATAAACATCCACAAAGCAAATGACAGCGCAGAAAAATCTATATGCTTTGGAAACTTCAAAAGAATGTTCAAATTAATCGAGAAACTTTTCCAAAAATGTCAACTACTTTCAGCATCAAAGGAACCCTGAAGGTGAGAACCCTGCACCAACCTGCCTTCTGCTGGTTCCTGAAGTGGCTCTTTTCAGGTTCGATGACCTTGAAAATCTCGGCGCCTTCACTGAATCCTTCCGAGAAGTTCCAGAAAAGAGTAACACCTCTTCGCACGTTTCCCGGTCCATCTGTCTTGCCATCACAACCCAGGAGAAAGGCAACGTCCACGGGGACTCGGGCTCCAAAACGGATGACATTCTCAAGTGATCCCCGGGTCAAGAGCCCCCCAGACGAGACTGCACAGCCTGTGTCTGGCTCAGTCTTCTAGAAAAGGGCAAGAGACTGGGAACGGGCGGCAAGTGGGGGGCAGAGCCCCTTGCACGTAGGTACCCGTCCCTGGACACAAGCACGCCGGGCAGCGCAGGGAGGCCAGAGGCCAGCCCTCAGCACCAAGGGAAAACGCCCTTCACCGGCGCAGCAGCCGGGGGGCTGTCGGGGTGAGCAGGGTGCTCACACGCTGCGGAGTCGGCAGGCTGAGAGTCAACACGTCAGGTTCAAAGACGCCTAACTCGCCCCTTGTCAGAACAGACAGCCGGCTCCCGGGCAGGATCAGACGCAGCCCCTCCTGCAAAGCCGAGCCCGTTTACTTATTAGCAGGATGGTTTGCTAAGCTCTGTGAACATTCTCTCTTTCCAGTGAGTAAGACGTAGATGGATCGAAGCTCAAATGCTTTCACTCAGGAAAGTGAAGGACAAGACACTCACAAGAAAAATGAAAGGAGTCCGCACCACTGGTCCTCTGCCCGGGAAAGGAGAAGGTGCTGTGTGGCCCTTCCCTTGTCTCAGGTCTAACCGCGCGCGGCTGAGCGTGAGGAGGGACCAGGAGACGTCAGAGAACTAGGTTTCCAGTGAGTACTGAGCACTGAGAACACTCACAGCACGATTAACACCCACGGCATTTCCAGTACGAGACCCACCAGACCCACCGCTTTAGGACACACCCCGCCTAACCCAAGACTGACAGGTAGTCTGGTCAAGGTAGTATTTTTAAATTTAGCTCACAGTCCCGTTTATTTTTTTAACAAGTGGCATATCATTGTTATTTTTTTCAAAACGCACACATAAATCATTAAAGAAACCACGTAACTGCGGAAACTACATAACCCAACGCTAGCCGACATCAGAGTGTCTGGCTGATCAGTAATGCACACAGGGGCCTCAAAGGGGACAGCGCTGGACGAGGCAGGGCTCAGCTTCATCGGCTGCAGGGGGACCGTCTTGACTTAGATGGCTTTTCCGGGAGGCGGGCGGTCAGACCTGCCAGGGAGGACACGCACGTCTGGTCTGGGAGGGGGCACCCTCCTCACCCACCCAGCCTGGGCACCCCACCTGCAGACGGCACGCTGCTTGCTTGGGACTACTTTAAATTACACTAAGAAAAAAAGGGATGAGAGAAATAACCAAATTTTAGAACATGGAACAAGACTGTCTCAGATGAAACGACTCTGCTGGCACTGTCATCTTCCTGGTTCACGGAGGATCCTTAAGCCAAGCTTTCCCTGCTCTCTGCAGTACCTCCAGCTCCAGCTAGAAATCCAATAAACACGTCCAAGCTAAAGAAAATGACACTGACACAGAACAGGAACCGCCACTAGGGGGTCTCAAGTTCCCAGAACAGAAACCTCTGCTCATACCACACGTGACTGCAAACAAAGGCCGCCTGAGGACAGTCACCATTTGCCCCCGTAAAAATGAAGGGCTGCCTGGCATTCTGCAGGGGAGCAGCAGCACACCGGGCACCCCCACGGGGTCCGGTCCCCCCATGCAGGTGAGTATCCCATGTCACACTGGTGCCCTCGCTGCTCTACATGAGCGAACGCTCTCCGGGCAGTCGGGGGCCTGCCAACCACACTCGGATTCCTCAGGCCTCCCGGGTGACTGTCCGTGCAGATCCTGAAATAATATGATGGCCGCCTCGCGTCAGGGAGGGGTCCCCCTGAGTTGGCTCATTACAGCCTTTTATACCTGGCTGTTTTCCTCGGAATCTAACCTCATGTCACTCTCATTCAAATGCTCTGATTCAGGAGAACTTAAGGAGTTCCTCTGGCAGGTTTTACACTAATTTCCTAACTAAAATGTACTCGCATTTTCCATCACAGTCAAGGAAAGTATTAAGGCGAGTGTGTGCACCATTGGAGGAAGCGATAAAGAGGACTATTAGGTCAGAATGACTGCAAATTGCGGCCATGTGGAAACACTACTTGTCACATGCTTTTAAACACTATTATTCTTTACCATAGTGATTTCCACATTCCTACGTCCGACTCTAAGTTTTCCCTTGAGCTTCAGAATTACAGGTCCAAGGACCTACTCGACACCTGCTCGGACGTCTCAAAGGCATTGCAAAACCAGTCCAATGTCTCCACAGGAAGGGGACCTGACTCCCGGCCCCCATCCTTACTCCACTCCTCAAGTCTTCAACTCAAACGAGGAGGCGGCTCCATTTCACCCCAGCTCCTCCAGCGCAGACACTGCAAGTCACTCTCAGTGCCTTCTCTGCCCTCATTCCTCGCGGCCTGAGACCCTGGACGCTCCAGCTCCGAAACAGGTCTCCACCCCAGTCACATCCCCCACATTGGCTGCAGGCTCGCCCGCCGTCATCTCGTCACTGGACAGCAGCCTTTCCCCACCTCGCCCATCTACGAAGCATTCTTCCCCACGCAGTCTTCTAAAGATACGTCTCATCATGTCACGTCTCAGTCTGACAGGGAAATGGCTTTTTACCACATTTAGCAGCAAATCTCAAGTAGCTTTAATGCAGTCTTCAATATCCCCTTCCTCCACAGCCCCCCCACCTCCCCTCTCCCAGCAGCCTCGCAGCCCAGCCACACCCGCCCTCTGTGGGTCCACGAACACCTCAGCCTCAGCCTTTTTTCCACGTCAGTTGCTGCGCGAGCTGCTCCCTCTGCCTCCAGCTGTTTCCAGGTCTGGCTCCTTGTCGTGCCCTGAAATCCAGCCCCGTCTCCTCCGGAGAGCTGTCCTTCCCACCCAGACGGAAGTACCACCCCACGCCGATGCTCCACCACATCCCAGACTCGCTGCCTTCACATCTGCTTCCCACGCTGCAAGGAGAGCTCTGAGAGATGAGGACCACCCCCCACATACCCTGGGCACCTCCAGCTGCTTCTCCAGGGTGTCGCTGACTGGGATGGGAGGAAGGAAGGAAGGAAGGAGTGCATCCGTAAGGCCTGCCTAGCCCCTGCTTAGACAGACGCTGTAATTTCAGCCTGCATGAACGTGGGGCACCAGTAAACATGCTTGTGATGCAATTACACTTCACACTAAGCTCCTGGCATTTTAACGAACACTCACACAAGAAGATTACGTACAAGTAATCTAACAAAGTGAAACTCAGTAGGCAAAACCGACACGTCTTATTGGCCAAACTAACTTCTTCCTCCTCCAACCCCCGCCAACAGGCAGGGTCGGTGACCTGGGGCCCGGCAGGCGCCTGGAGAAATGAGAAGGTGTGCGGGGCAGACGGCACATCCATCCTCCCTCTTTTCAAAATGGGGACCCTCCCATCCACCCGTCTCACTGGGTGGGTACAGAGGTGCAGTGCGTGAGGCTCCAGTCTCACTGGCTGACTTAACACAGGAGGATCAGAGGGGTGCAGACTCCTCCTCTTTTCCACTCTTTTACTATAAAATCCAGGAGAATGAAAACCTGCCACTTCCTATGTGGCTTCTACCCTTTATGAGTAATGCTGTGAATGAATAAACAGAACGTCCTTCTCCACCATTTATAATTACTTCTCCAAAATTATTCAGAAGACACTATCTACCCTCCTCTACCTTCCTCCTTCTCCCTTTTGTCATGATGTCGCTTCTACAAGTGAACAAGTGTATTTCATACACTTCACTCAAGATATGAGAGAAGGGAAAACGTGGGGTAAACATTTTAAAAGATGAAAACTATGATGAAACAAACAGCCTTGCACAGCATTCATTCTGGGGCACCTGCTCTGAGACATGCTCTTTTTTCTGGAGAATTGTCATTGTTGACCAAAAAATACTCTTAAACTGTAAACAAGGCCTCCCCTTCCCAGCAGCTTTGAGACACACAACATTGTGTAAGTTTAAGGTGTACAAAGTATTGACCTGATGCACTAATTATATTGCAAAATGATTACCACCTTTGTATTAGCTAACACTGCACACATCACATAATTACCATGTTTCTTGTGAGCAACTTTCAAACTTGTAACACAGTATCACTAACTATAATCTCCAGGCTGTCCATCCCACCCCCAAAACTTAATCATCTTAAATCTGCACCCTTTAACCAACACCACCCTTTTCCCCCACCGCTCAGCCCTGGTCACCAGCACTATCGTCTGTTTCTGTGGGCTTGGTGTCTCCAGTCTCCACACGTAAGTGAGATCGCATAGTACATCTCTGTCTGACTTACCGCACTTCGCATGATGTCCACCAAGCCAGGTGTCCATCCACGTTGTCACAGATGACAGGGTTTCCTTCCTCCTTGTGGCTGAATGTTCCTGTGTCTGTGTGCGTCCTTTATCTGTTCACCGTGGATGGACGCCTGGCTTGTGTCCGAATCTCGGCTGTTGTGGGCAGCACTGCAGTGAACGTGGGGCTGCAGACGCCTGTTCAAGACAGTGACCATTTTCTTTGGATAAACACCCAGAAGTGGGATTGCTGGACCCGATGGTAGCTCTAGCTTTGATTTTTCAAGAAACTTACATACTCTTCCCCACAGAGGCTGCACCAACTTAAATCCCCAGCCACAGTCACAAGGCTCCCTCCCGCCACATCCTCGCCGACACTCGTCTGGCTTCCAACAACAGCCGAGCTGACGGGTGTGAAGTGATACTGTGGGTGTGGTTTGTGTTTTCCTGAAGGTCAGCGATGCTGAGCACACTGCTTCTGTGTGGCCATTCTGTACGTCTTCTCTGGAAAAGTGTCTGTTCAGTTCCTCAGCCCATTACTTGATCTGATTGTCTGGCTGTTTCAGTCTCTGAGTTCTTCATACACTCTGGACATCACCCCTTGTCAGGTATGTGGTTCCGAACATTTCCTCCCACTCCGTAGCCGCCTTCTCCTTTGCTGAGCAGAACCGCCTGATTCGATGTGGTCCCGTTTGTTTATCTTTGCTTTTTGTTGCCTTTGCTTTTAACGCCAAGAGCTTAGTTTCGCGTTGGTTTGGCTTATTGTTTAATGATATGGTTCTTGTTGGCTCCCAAACACTAAAACTCAAAACTGGGGCCTTTGCTTCCTTTCTGGTTCAGAAAACATACACAGTCCAACGGTGCACCAGGAGCCTCAGCTTCGCAAGATGCAGAGAATAACCTGCTTCTTCCATCAGCTATGCCTGAGCACCTGCTATGCACCAAGCTGTCTTCAAATTGGCAGCAATGTAAAAACAACCAAACGAAAATGAATTATCTACAGAAATTTATTTTATAAAACAAATACCTAAGATAGCCTGGATTATTTGTTTTTAAATCAGCAGAAAATGGTATTCAGAGAATGGTTAGCCGAATTTAAGGATGAGGACAGTGATGACCGTTTCTGGGGACTCAACACAAGTTCTCAGGTTTCAACTTAACATGCCCTTGTCAGGTGGGCACAGTCATTATGCTCCATTTAGAGATGGGAAAACTGAGGTGAGAGAGAGAAGCCAGAGCTCAGAAGAGCAAGGAGTCCTGCAGCCACGACTCAGACTCAGGCAGCCTGGCCCCTCAGCTCCCCCGCAGAGGCCCCTCGCTGAGGAAGCAACAGGGAAGCAGCGTGCAGCCCCAGCCCACAGCCAACGTGGCAGATGCCCCCCCAGGCTCCCCGGGCGGCCCTGGGGAGCCAAGTCCTCCCTGCTCCCCCAGAGAGGCTGCCCCACCATCCAAGTTCTGCTGCTTCCGAGCAGCCGTGCGGAGCCAGCCCCCTTTTCTGTTCCCTCCGACACCCCTCCCCACCCCCACCTCTGCGACACTCTCGGCCCTGCTCCCTGCCCCCCACCCCACTGATGCGCTTGGGCAAACCAGTGCCCGTAAGATGCTGAAGTGCTGGGAGATAACCCCTTCGGATTCATTAGCTATTTAGGGCTCTGCTTGGCATTTAGATGTTTTCTTCGTTAGAACGTAACTGAAATAAATCCATTTAGGAGGAAATTCATCAAGCCATCCAGTTAAATGAGGTCCACACAAACTACTCCAAGTTACCAAACTCTCTGACTTATTCCCTCCCTGTGCCGGTCCACACTGACGACAAAGGGGATGCTTCTGCTCTAACCTGCACTTAGGGCTGCCCGGGGCTCGCCTCACGCTGGAATTAGGCAGAAGGAGAACTATGGAGAAATCAAAACCCCAGACAGCAACAAAACCCCCAGCCACTCACGTGCGCCTGCCTGAGATAACTGCTTCAGACTATCCCTTAAACCATATACAATGTAATTATTTCCACTAAAATTAGACATTTTGAATGTCGTTTTAACCTGATTTTTTTAAACAAATTCACACATTTATCTGCCCTTCAGTTCCAAATATCCAACTGCCTAGCTGACACTTCCAAGGCACCCAAACTGACCGGAGTCAGGACTAAATCCTCATCTCCCATCGGGTCCCAAGTCACCCAGTCCCCCAACCCCCAGCACCCCCGTCTGGGGGATGGCCCCACAGTCAGACTTACCCACAGTCAGACCACCCAGACCCACTCCCCACCTCCCACGGAGTCCGTGCACTGGCCTCCGGGGGCCCCTTCATGCTTCACACTCGGCTGGGGATGCTTCCCAAATGTCACTCTGATCACCCAGCACCCCTGTCCTCAGCTGGCTGTCCTGGGCAAGGGACTTGGTCACCTTCACTGGACCACCCCCCGTGCAGAACCATTATCTGTCAGTCTTTCTGACTCTCACAATAGACCGTCAGCCCCAAGAAGGCAGGGACCAAGTCTACTCCGGCTCAGCACACTAAATACAGGGCCTGGCACACCACAGGTGCTCAGCAAGTTGCCTAAGTTAACTAAAGGTTCTGAAAAGACCTAAAGTCTTGCTGTCTTTCAAAGGAAGTTATTGCACGCGCTGCAGTACAAATTATGATTACTATCCGGGCGCCCTGGCTTGAAAACCTTCTCTCTGCTCAATAACGGGACAGGCACTTAGCTCCAGTCAACACTGCAGCTTTAACTCACCTATTCCCGTCAATCTCAACCTCAAACATCCATCAAAAGACAGTGGGTGGTGTCTTTACACACAAATACCTTATTCCTTTGGATTAAGGCAAGGGAAGTATTTCTCACAAGCATTCCACTGTCACGTTTCTCTGTAAACAGACAGGCTATGTGGTGGGGAATAATTTCAGAAAGCGGTGTTTCTTTAAGAGGCACATTTCCCCAAGACGGAAAGGCGAGGACGGCCGCTTTAAAAGCTCGGTTCCCACAGCTGCACCCATTCACCTCAAGAGAAGGCAAGGAACAGAGATTCCATGACTAACCTGCCTGAGGAGTAAAACTCACACCAACACGCTGGTCGCCGTGAAAACCCCAGCAACGTCGTGATCCATCTTACCTCACGCAACCACTTTTAATTTGGAAAAAGCACCCAGTGCTGCACCCTACCGCACACACTTCTGGAACCCCCAGCCTGCAATCCATACCTTTTTTTGCATGTAAAACACTGAATTCAAATTAATTTTACATGTTTACATATTTTGTAACAACTAAAAGAATCCACTTGAAATAAGGACACAGTCATCTCAGTTATTACTACTTTCCACTAACACATAACTTGCTTGAATTTGTCAGGAGCAAAACACAACTGTCACCTACTTGGTATCAGAGGTCTCCCCCCGTCCATGCACGTGTGTTTTCACATTTGTCAATTTTCAGGAAGGCACGACGTGTAATGTCAACAAACTGGTATCCCTGACGACATGCAAAATGGGCCCCAGTGCATTAATTTTCCTGCAGTTCTTTCCTGTTTTTTTTTCCACAACATACCCAATTTGATTTTAAGATTTTATGTATTCAGGATTAAGGGGAATTTGGCATCTTTGAAAATTCTATTCACATTTAAGGGCATAAGTAAGAACGCTCTTAAAAAAAAAAATAGAATAGCGACAGATTCTGTCTCTGAACCAATTCCTCAGCAAGAAATTAATTCCTCCCCCGAAAAAGGAGGAGGGCATGAAAAAGAAGTTATTCAGGAACTCCCCCCACCTCTACCCTCAGAATATGGACTTTTTTGTTTGTTTTTGGTGGAGGTACTGGGGACTGAACCCAGGACCTCACGCATGCTAAGCACACACACTACCACGGGCCTGTATCCTCCCCTCCGGGATGTGGACTTTCTACAAACAATTCAAATGATGCTACAATTTACTGTTTTTGTTTCGATAACAAAGGAATTCAAATCTCAAAACTTTCTCTTATCAGGCACATACATGATCATGTATTAAATAAGGAGAAACAGAGAGCCTCAAAAGAAATTAAAATTAGATTTCTGTCACTTATAAGCTTACTGTAATTTAAGCAGCAATCCATTTCTTAACAGAGCAGGGTCTATTCACGCTTTAAGAACCCCTTTCATTATCACCAGATAAGCTCACCTGAACGGCCCTTACTCCAGATACAAAGAATATGTGAGGACGGCCGCTCCCGGGACTGCCCCCGGCGCCAGCACCCCGGGGCTTCTCCCCCGTCATCCGTCATCCGGAGCCAGGGCGCAGAAGCCCCGACACAGCACACTCGGGCCTGGTTTCTACCAACAGGGAAGCACCGCCCTGCCGGACGCGGGTTACTGTTTAGGACTTGATGCCAAATCAAGCACGGTAACGCTTCACACGTTACACACAGGTAATGAGAAACACCTGAGACAGGATCAAACTGTGAATCTTTAAAATTAACGCACGTCTCTTACCTCAAAGTCCCGCCATGCGTGCATTTCAAAAGCAAAATTCGTAACAACACATTTGCAAACACTAACAGGAAACATCTGACGGGCAGTGGTGTCATTAACGCAGAAGGGGCACAAAGCAACGGCGGTCGGGTCGCGAGGGCGACGGGGAAGGCAAGCGGGAAGGCTGGGCTCTGACCGACATGTGCCAGGGGCCACCTGCCCAAACCCCAGCACATTTTACAAGTTTCTTTTTCTCAACTTTCTCCTACGTGAGGACCCGGGCCAGACGGTCCCCAGAGAATCCTGGGTTCTGCCCAGCAAGCAGCAGCTGCCAGTCTCCGCACAGCCCCTCCGCGCCTGGCCGCGCTCTAAACACACAGTGTGTCCCTGGGTGGTGCCCACTGCCCTCCTCCGGCCCCTCCCCTGCAGGGCGGGACAGACAAGAAGGCGTCTCACAAGGCCAGCGCCAGAACAGAACGCACATGACACTGCTCTTGGTCAAAACAAAATTGCACCCAAGTGTGACAAAGGAAGTGCCTGACACCACATTTAAGTCACCTGCAGCACCAGAGGCAGAAGGGAAGGCAGTGGTGAGAGCGGGAAGGGACCCTTCCTGCTGACCGTCCCCCAACTCTACGTGCCGCTCAGGTGCACTTGAGACCCCCGGTCACCGCCTCACCGTCAGTCCCAGTGCCGGCCCGCGGGGAGAGGTGAAGCCCCGTGTTTGCTGTCTTCTCTAAGTCGGCCGTGGTGCCCAGAGGGGCCCCAGGAAGGCTAGGAGTTCCCGGGAGCTGAGGGTGCTCCCTGACGGCAAATGACAGATCAGGAAGAACTAGCCAGGGAGAAACTGAGACCAGACCCAGCCCAGCGCTCGGGGGTCTCACAGTACAGCCGCAGTGAGGGGGGCTGGATGCACCGTGGGAACACCGCAGGGCTCCGTGACTTGGTGAGTGTCAGCTGAGGAAACAGACCCACCCACTGGGAGAGTGAGCAGGTGGAGGCTGACTATGCTGTTTCAGTCAGTGGCCAGTGGACCCGCTGGCTTTTTTTTTTTTTAACTGAATTTAATTTACATGATATAAAACTGCCTAAAATCCTATTTCACTTACTAATCTTTAAAGCCTTCCTGGAGAAGATTTTAAAGATTATTAAGGTTACAAGATGTTTTACCTTGTACAGGACACACAGCAAAAGATTCCAGAAAGTGTGGATGACCATCATCAAAAGTCACTTGAGGATATAAAATCTAAAACGCTTCTTAGTAAGTTTTCTACAGTTTTAATGGCAGCTGTTTGAGGTCGCACAGTCTGCCTTATCCTAGGCTTTTACGTGATCTAATGGTCCCCCTGGTGGAGAAGGGTGTGCTATTCTCAGTTGCTGAGTAACAAGTCACCCCCAAATCCAAACAAGGACAGCGACCACCGCGACCCGACTGAGGCTCGCAGAACCAGCAGCCACAGAGTGCATGTGATGCCCCCTAGGGCAGCCATACCTGCGCTGTCGGGAAGCCTCCGCCCAGCCTTAAAGGCCCTGCTGACGCCCATCGCTGAGCACCCGCATCTCCACACGAGCAGCGTCCGGAGTAGGGCGCGGACGGGGGCGCGGGGGGGGGAGCGTTCCCTGTGCCATATAAACCTGCCACCCCGCCGCGTGCTGCCGGACACAGGGGTCCGCTCAGCTCAGAGCTCCCAGGCCGGGGACACCCCACTCCCACGGCAACCGAGGCCCAGGACCACACCGCAGGTGAGGGGGCACGGCACAGAGGCACCTCAGAGCCCATTTACATCCACTCCACTTACTCAGACGGAAGACAGAGCAAAGCAGGGTCGCGCCGGGGGAGGGGAGCCCCTAAGTCTGTGCTCAGAAAGGAAACCGGAGGGAGACAGCTGAGTGCAGGGGACGCTCCCAGGGTCTCTCAGCTTCCGCCACAAAACCTGAGAACCCAAAACAGGGCCAGCGAGGGCACGTCAGGCCATGAACGAGACTCGGGGCAGCCATGTCGGCACAGCCGCCGTCAAGACACGTGGAAGCAGATTTACAATCAGCTCCAAAGAACAGGCCGTTGTGTTTAAGAGGAAGAGTGTGTGTGTCTGAAGTAAGAAAGCGTCAGGACACCCGAGGCCGAGGCAGCGGGGCCGCGGGTGACCCCTCCTTCTCTGTCAAGGAGGCCCTGCTATTTTTGTAGAAGCGAAAAACAACCAAAAAAGAGAAAAGGGGGAGGCGGGGGGAACAGCAGCACAATGTTCACCCGCCTCTTCCGGCGCCAGGGCCGGGGAGGACACCCGGGGAAGGACATTCAGGGAAGGACACCCGGCTCAGCGCTTCAGAAACCTCCCAGGCTGCCCAGGCTTTGGAGCCGAACCGCACGGAACTACCATTCAAGGCTCTGGATGGTACTCTCCCCGGGGACCGCAGGACAAGGACGCGGGGCCCGGGACAAAGAGCAGAGGGGACAGAGGGCACGAGAGTCCCACGTCTGACCTGCGTGCTCCCGGCCACGGCAGCGGGATGGAAATCAAACATCCACGAACTTCGCAATACTTGCGACCTGAGAGCCTTCCTTTTCCACAGGATTTCCAGAAAACACGAGACACCCGCCAGTTCTGAGGCTGGCCCTGCGCTGACCGTCAGGAGGGCTGGCGTGAACAGAGCCCAGCAGCACAGGCCCCCGGCCCAGGGGTCCGGGAGCCCCCGGGGGGACAAACGGTGCCTGCCAGCTGATCTACCTTCCTCAACCCCATGGTGGAAGCCCACCCTGGGCTACACCTGGCTGCGATGAACAGATGAGGACATTCCGCCAGCCCCACACCCCCGCTGCGTCATTTCACTTCAAGTCTAACTCGAGGGCCGCAGCTCCTCACCAGCCAGGGCTCCTAACCCACTGACCTCTCCCCGCAGAGCCCGGGACCCAGACCCCCACCTGCTCTGGGTCACTCCCCCACCTCCCCATCCAAGAGGACAGACCGAAGGTTGCTGCGGGCCAGTGAAGATGGAGCTGCAGTGTGTCAGCACCTGAGAGGAGCCCCGGAGGGAAGGGAGCTTCCTGAGAGCCCTGCCCACGGGAGGACACTGGGGTACAGCCGGGCAGCACCCCCAAGGCCAGCATTGGGCTCAGAGCAGAGACCCCGCATGTTGCCTGTGGAAACAGTCATCACTGTGATGGCCCGCGTTGTCAAGAGACATTACATGTGGCTAAAATAAAGGGGGAACAGCATGGAAACCTCTTAAAGGTATTTCCATTTAAAACGTTGCAATTTTAACTTACCAAAACTTAGAATTAAGTCCGAGGCACCAAAAAAATCATTGTGCCCTGGGTTCAGGGTGCTGAAGATTCACGAGGCTCGTAACAGACACGCTGGTGTGAGTGGCCCACATGCTCTTCTACGTGTGTCTGAAACAGGAAGGAGAGTGCCCCACCCGCCCCGCACCCTCCCCAGTCTGCACAAAATGCACTCAGGGCAGCGCCTGCCCTGGGACTCACTCTGTCTTTATCGTCGGCCACGTCACACAGGATGTCGTCGAGGTCGAGAATCCCTCCATCCCCGTGTTCCAGCCGGTGCACCTGTATCCAGTAGTTTGGATCCTGTGAAAGGAACAGAAACGTCGAACACAGCAAGTCAGCATCAGCAGCAAAGGGCACACAACAGCCAACTGGGGTGACTTCCTGCCGCAGACAGGACCAGACCCCATCAGCAGCGACGCGCTGGGCTGAACGTGCAGGGGCCCCTCCCTGGCTGGGTCCGGCTTCCTCTCTGTAGGACGGGTCACTGGTGCTCGCACGTCCCTTTGGCTCAGACGCTGATTCACCGTTATGACAGAAACCACGGAAACCAGCACCCTCGCTGCGCACGGAACACTGACCTCTCTGAAGTGTGCAGGGGTCCCCACTGTCCAGTATGGAATCCTCAATCCTCCCAATCCAATCTACTGAGACATTCTAACAAGCAGGCAGCATATACGACACATCTGAAAACCTCACGTCCCAGCCCGTCTGAAGAAAAGAAGGCTGCCTGCCATGGTGGCGCAAAGCCATCACTACAAACACATCTAAGCACACGGACACAGAAGAGCGCTGACACGAGCACAAATGCGCTGAGTCCGTTTCTGTAAAGAGGACATATGCCCACAGACATACCCCCAAATACACCCCAAAACCGGCACCTGTTATTCCCAACGGGGAGTGGGGCTGGGGGAAGGAAGACAAAGGGACTTCATTCTAAACGTCACACACGTCTGCTTGGGTGTCTGGGTCTGCGTGCATGCTCACGTACGTGCATATGCACACATGCACACACACACTAGAACATAAAGCCAGGCCCTAAAATTGTCTGAGAGAACATAGTTGTTTTCAAGCTTCTACAACCTCTCCCATTCGTACCCAAATGAAAACACCCTGAACTGTCTTTCACCGTGAGCTCCTGAACTGTCCACAGCACAGAATTACTGATAAAAAGTTCAAGCCAAGTTTCAACACTCCATTTTCCCCACCTGATCAGCGGTGTTTGGTACAGCTCTTTCTTTAAGGGAAGGCTGGGACTGAGGAGGCAAAGGTGAAGGACAGTTAAAACACAGGATCTGGACCCTCCCCCAGATCCGCCGACTCAGACCTTCCAGGGCTGGGGCTGGGGAATCCGGACCCTTACGAAGCCTCCAAGAGAGAATCCTCCCTCATTGCTGGTGGGATGTAAACTGGTGCAGCCACTATGGCGAACTTAAAAAACTAAAAACAAGGTTACCATATAATCCAGCAATCCCACTCCTGGGCATATATCCAGAAAAAATGAAAATTCTAATTCGAAAAAACACCTGCACCCCAATGTTCACAGCAGCACTATTCACAATGGCCAGGACATGGAAGCAACCTAAATGCTGACAGATGACTGGATAAAGATCTGGTATACTTATACAATGGAATACAACTCAGCCATAAAAAATAAAATAATGCCATTTGCAGCAACATGGATGGACCTGGAGATCATCATACTAAGTGACGTAAGTCAGACAGAAAAAGACAAATATCATATAATATCACTTATATGTGGAATCTTTTAAAAAATACAAATAAACTTTATCTACAAAACAAAAATGAGACTCACACAGAAAACAAACTCATGGTTACCAAACGGGAAGGGGGCGGGGGAGGGATAAACTAGAAGTCTGGGATGAGCAGACACACACTACTGTATATAAAATAGATAAACCACAGGGTCCTACTGTGTAGCACAGGGAACTACATTCAATATCTTGTGATAGCCCATAATGGAAAAGAATAAAAAAATAGACATGTATCTGTAACTGAATCACTTGGCTGTACACCTGAAGCTAACACAACACTGTAAATCAACTATATTTTAATTAAATACATATATCCAAAAAGAAAAAAAAAGAAGTGTTAACTTACAATGTACAGTTATTAAAAATGCATAAATTCTAAAATTCGTATTTTCTTGCACAGTAATGGTTAAAATATAAATACTCAATCTATTTGTTTAATCTAGTAATTCCAGGCTTTTAAACAAAAGTAAGATAATATTACTGTTAATGACAGAAGTGCCAGTACGTATAAGGGGTAAGTACTTCTATCATCCTTTCACTTGTTTATCTTCCGCATTTAAAGGTTTCTTAAACATTGGGCAAATAGATCTATAGGCCAAAAAAAAAACTCAAAAATGGAAGAAGGAATATAAATCAAAATACAGTAATGACAAACAGTAGTAATTCACATGCAAATTTACAAAAATTTAATCTCAATTAAAGGAACCCAGTTATGTCCCTGAAGTCTCTCTTCCCTGAACAGATGAGAAAACTGAGGCTCTGAGCGTAAGGTGCTGACGGGAAGTCACCACCGACAAACACTATCAGCCAGGACGCGCCCCAGGGTTCACTGTGGCCCCTCTGGCGCCCACGGTGGTCTCAGCCAGCATCACAGGCGCCCGTCTTCTCCCAGCCTCTTCCCAACAGCGTCATTACTTATACTTTGCATAATGGGGATGTGCATAAAGTACTTATTTTAATAAAAAGGTTCTGACTACTTAAAAATCAAGCCTGACAAACCACTCACCCGAGTATTCCATGACAGTCCTAACCTCACGAACTGAAGTGATGGTTCTCCGAGCGGGAGCCCACCTGAGATCAGCCTCGCAACTGGTCAGAAACCCAGTCTCGGGGTCTATCACGGGCCTGCCGAACCCAGATGCCTCAAGGCTAAAACGCTTTGTGTTCCTTCCATGTGTTGTTACGTGCTATGTTCTAGCTCATAAATCTATGGATTAACGCCTTCACGAACATGTCTTAACTCAAACAGACATTCGCTTCTACATCTTAAAAACAGATGTTTGACACTCCTGTGATAACCATAAAGACAAATTCCACAGACAGGGTCAGAGACAAAATCTCTCAGAGTCGCTTCACCTCTAAGCTCTCTGCAGAGAAGGACAGACAGCACGTCTCCAGACCTGAGCCCTCCCGGCACTCGCATCTCAGACAGCGGCCCTCACGCAGCCCGTGACGCTGGAAGCCGCCCGATACCCCAGGAAGGTTGTTCTACCGCTTGCCAGGAAATGTTAACAAAATGAATGAAAGGACGTCCATCTGGGAATAACTGATAACAGAACAATATTTTTTATCAGGTCCTATATTAATTCAAACATATTAAGCTTATATCCGTTATCTTCCCCCTAAAACCAACGTCTTATCTTCACTCCTGACAGCACCATCCTCCTCTGACTGAACCTAATCAATCCACAAACCTAACCTCGTTCCAGGAGATGGAGGGGGTGCAGAACGAGCCCCGTGGCACCAAAGGTAACAACCAGACAAATCCAGAAGGTGAGACTTTTAACAACACAAATGCACTGATCTCTCTTCAAAAAAAAAAAAAAAAATCCATGCTGTCTAACCTCTGGGGGCAGCGTATGAGCCCAGAGCGAATCCAGCAACGGGAGAAAAACTTTACGAAAAAGCCCAGCACTGGGACAACTGAAGAATCTGTCACATGATGTGACGGAGCTGATAACCGGAAAACCCCTGGGCGGGACGGGATCCATGCACAGGAATTACATAAAACAGTGCTGTGTTTAGGCGATGTGTGAATTATTCAGGGGTTAGTCATCATATCTGCGGTTTGGTCTCAAATGGTTCTGCTCAGAAAACAATCAATGCTGTTGCTAAGGTAGATTTACGTGCACACAGACAGGAAGAAGGCCAAAGCCCCAAAACATTGAAAATTGGTCACTCTGGGTAAAGGGTTCAGCCTACCCTTCAGCAGTTTAGAAACTTTTCAAGAGAAAATGTTAAAAGTCTGTCATTTTGAAAAACTGGGGACCGTTCTGATCTAAGAGACCTGATTCATGGTAGAGGCGTCACTGAATCCTTCTTGTGGTCAAAAAAAAAACAAAAACAAAAAACAAAAAACCCACTGTTATAGACATCGCGGACACAGCTGGGGGAACTTCACACGGACTCAGTGTTAGATGATACTAGAAAATCACCCTTAGTTTTCCTCAGTCTGATACCAGCCTTGTGGACACGTAAGAGAATGCCCTCATTCTTAGACGATGTGGGCTGAGGTAGGCAGACACTGTCACGGCATCTGCTTTTTACTTTAAAATAGTGTGTGTGTGTGTGTGTGTGTGTGTGTGTGTGTGTGTGTGTGTGTGTGTGTGCGTGCGCGTGCGAGCATGTGCATACGTGTGTGTGTGCATGTGCTTTAAACAGGCAAACTGGTGACAAAGCTGTAAGAGGTGGGACTCCCAGCCAGGATGGAGGTGGCTGGGGACACCTCACAGGTGAGCGGAGCCAGGCAGGAAGCTGACACCCCGAAGGCCGCAGAAGTGACCGGAGGCAGCTGGCAGGAGCCGGGGGGACGCCTCTGGGCAGGAGCTGGAACCTGGACAGAGACTTCGCCTCAGCAGAGACACAGCCCGAAGCAGAGGGTAGGGGGAGCTACTCCAGGGCCTCCTGCCGTGGGCCTCCCACCTCCCACTCCCTAAATCCAACAAGAGGTCAGCTGACACAGCTGTACTTTGAGGTTTTCAAGACAAATTGGGGAAAAGATCAATTTTAAACAACCTCAGTGACCCAGGGTTCACTAGAGGAAGGGGGCCGGCGTCTTCACATGCAGCTCCGAGTCCTGTGTATCCTGATGGGAGTGGGGGTGCCGGGAAGGAGAACCGGGTACCATGCGTCAGAATCCTTAAAACTGAACACGCCCACTAACCCAGGACTTTACCTGCGCAGTTACATGGTCATGATGTACACATTCAATCAGATGTTTCAATAAACAATAATACAGAACAAGAAACCGGCTATGTGTCCAACAATTAGGAGTTGCCTGAGTCCATCCAATCAGGGAAACATTATACAGCAACTCAAGGACTGTGCACAGAATACCATGGAGTGTCGTCTTGCCCAGAGTCGGAAGACAGTGCCAGGCAGAAGGAGCCACAGACAAGAGCCAGAACCACTGCA
Organism: Camelus bactrianus; assembly: GCF_048773025.1. Classification (NCBI taxonomy): domain Eukaryota; kingdom Metazoa; phylum Chordata; class Mammalia; order Artiodactyla; family Camelidae; genus Camelus; species Camelus bactrianus. The sequence goes on from NC_133573.1 coordinate 10,895,075, forward strand.
CGCACGCGGAGGCCTCGCTACACCTGCTGGTTTTCCATAATGAACACGTATGTGCAGCTTCACAATTCTGTCCCCTTACATAACCGTGACCACGTCTCCTCCTTTCCCTTCCTCTTTCTCGTGTTCTCAGTAACGCAACCACCTTCTGACTCATCCCACTGCCTCCAGACCCCCGGCCTCTCAGCCCTGCTGCCACCTCCACCGTCAGTGAACATTCGTCTCTGTCCCGCGATGAGTCATTTCCAGTGACTCACTACCTCCCAAACGTCAGAACTCAGCACCCCGGGCCGAGCACCCACACTCCCTCCAAGCCTGCTGCCCCAGATCTCCCCAGGTCCCATCGCAGGCCCTCAGCTCTCCCGAGACCCCACGCCCAGCACAGGTGCTCAGCAGACACTGTCACCCCTGCCCACGCACCTGGACACCTCCCCCCACAGCTCAACTTCCCCCCACCTGCCGCTTCCCAGCCTCGACCCAAACCGCTGCCTCGGTGAAGCGCACTCCAGCCCCGAGGCGCTCTCCCCGACCACCTCCTTCACTTAGAAGCCCAGCTCCCTGCACACCCGCCCTGCTCTGCTCCTCTCTAGATCAGTGCCCCCCAAGGCAGGGACCCTCTCCTGCTTTTTTAGCATAAACAAAGAACAAAGCGCCCAGTTGTTGCATAAACAAGGCGTAAAACATACATAATAAAAGTCATAACCCTACGGGGCAAGGAAAACAATTGAAACCCAACTTCCTCAGACACTAGAAGCAACAGTGGCACTCTCCTCGCTGCGAACAGAAAGAAACTCGGGGGCACGCAGGCCCCGTGCCCCTCACCCCCACCCAACTCCGGAACCAGCTCAGGAGACAATGCGGACGGACGGACACTCCAGACGCCGGAGACCTGCGGGGAGACCTTCAGGTGCTCCCCTCCCACGGCAGGAGCCCAAGTTCCAGCATAAACACCTTCATTGTCGCTCACAGAGCCGAGTCCCCAGCACCTCGGCCTGGAGACCCAGACAGAAGCGACCTGATGCCTGGATGGACCTGCCAACAACCGGGAGGGGGGGCCAGGCGGCAGCTCAGCTCAGCCCCCCCAGGGCCCCGCCCTCTCTGGTCTCAGGGAGGCCAGGACCACCGTGATGGGAGAAGGGATGGGGGCGGGGTGGGGGAGCCTGGGTCCCCAGAACAGGACGAGCCTATCAGCCCCGCCCTGGCACTCACATCATGGCCAGTGCCCGCCTGGCTCCCGGGCAGAGGGAGGGACCAGAGGCAGGCCACCCACCTGGTCCGACATCATCGCACCCGCAGCTGCCACTGAGGAGGGAGGCGGTGTGAGCTCAGCTTCACTCCAACGTCTAAAGCCATGGTGCTCGTGTCTGACTCTCTGCCTCTTGCAGGAGAATCAAAGAGATTTGTCAGGGGGACAAATGTGGAAGGAAAAAGGGATCAAGATAGGGCACTTTCTGTTTATCTTTTTGCTTAAAATGATTTTAAAAATGATGAAAACATACCAGCCACCAGCTGGAAACGTGACTAACTTCGCTACGAGGAGGCAGTGCTGTGCACCACGTCACCCCTCAAAGCACAGGGACCGAGGAAGAGCCTGGTTGAGATGCACCCGGCAGTGCTGGGCCTGGAGCGGCAGGAAAGCAGCTCACAGCCAGTGAACAGGGCCTCGGCGCCTCGCGGCCCAGACCCGCCCTGCGGCCTCGCAGCCCCCACCCCCCGCCCGCCGTTCAGACAGCGAGGACCACACCGTGGGGCGCTCTCAGAGCTGGCTGAAATGCGGGCCGTTTTCCTGGTGTTTACAGAAGAAATAACCAACCTGAGAGGCCCTTAAGGTTCTCATCCAGCATCACCCAAAAAACAAAACAAAAAAAACAAAAATAAAAAGCCCTGCCCTCCCCTATTTACTCTCCAACCAGCAAACAAGACAGGCTGACTCAGACCCAAAGGAGTTTCTCTGACCTGGAGACAAAACCTCCCTGAGATATGATAAACTCTAAACAGCTCAGAATTCTCAACCAAACCAACAAACCTTGACCCCAAAGCAGCTCTCCACCTCCCCACAACGTGTCACTTAATCCAAACACCACCTCCCCATTTTTCTTCAAGAAAGTACCTCAAATTGCGTAAAACCCCTCAGTTCCTTACACCTGGCGATGCCAAGCATCCCCGAATCAGAAGAAACGCCCCCAAAACTAACGCAGAAGAGGCCACAGGAGACGGTGGGTTTTGGCAGAGAACTTGCACCTACCTCGGATCTCCTCTTCAGAAGCCTGGGCAAATGGCTCTGCAGCTGCCCCCTGCGGCCCCCAGGCCCACATCCAGGGCCGCCCCCATGGCGTGGGGTCCGGCTCGGAGCCCCACAGCAACACAGCATCACAAGTGTGGCCTCGGAGCGCGGCCCAGACCACAGGCACCCAGGAGGCGGAGGTTCTGCCCTGTGTGTCTCTCAGGACAGCTGGTGCCAGAGGCGGGACTCCCTCCGCCTCCCAGAACCCGAACCGGACCAGGGAGGGAGCCCTGATGGTATCTTCACAGGACGTGTCCAAGGCCAGCCTCATCTTATCACCAGGACATCTCTCTCTGGGACACACGTCAGCTTTGGGGGAGGTTTTCAGGAGGAAGGGAGTGGCAGCGACAGACAAAGGGCACAAAGGCGCCACACACCTCAAGTCCAGCCAGTCAGTCCAGGGGGTCTCCCTGCTGCGTGCCCTTCTCTGGCTTGTGTGTCACCCTGGAAAACGGACCCAAATTTCAATTCCTGCCACCACCCACCTCTTCACAACAGGGTCTGCAGCCCTAGTTTACCTGCTGCCCGTCTGTCTCCCCACGGCTCCTACGTTGTGAGGACGCACTGCTGTGCGGGGTGGCCATAACGAGCCATGGACCCTACCCGGTCACCCCCACCCGCGTGGGGCACCTGCTGCACAGTGGACGCTGACCACGGGCAGGGCCCCTCCCCCGCAGCCTCCAGCCCCGCTCACGTACCCGCAGGGCTCTCTCTCCAACACAGCCCCACACTCCCAGCTCACCAATGCGTGCTGCCAGGCATCGAGGCCAAGCTCAGCCTGCAACCCCTTACTAACCCGTGTGTCTCAAAGCTTGTTGGCACTTAGATTTCTCCTGAAAATCCCTTATGTGACTCAAGACCTTACCTGGGCCCATCTGTTGAACTTCAAATACATTTCAAATGGGGGAATTTGGAAGGAAGGGCGCTCCAAGGTACTCCCTGAAACACGCCAAGCGGCCAGTGCAGGTCCCACTGTGCGGCATCTTAGTCCCTTCCACCCACGGCTGGTGCACCACCCTTACCAAGCTTCCCTGACAAGGCATCTGAAATTCAGGTCACTGTGCCTTCAGTCCATTGCTTCTGGGAAACCATGGGACACAGCACCTCAGGAAAAAAGAAAGCCACTAAGCAGCACACGCGAAGCACGAAGACAGAGCAGCCAGCAGAGACCCCACCCGTCTGGACCATCTCCCTCCGCAGCAAACCTGGAAGTGAAGTTTCCAATAAAAATCCTGCACAGAAGCAAAGAAACAACTTTGCTGCGCCGGAACCCGGGCAAAACCTCCTTACACAAGCCCGTAATTAAAACGCGAAATGGACCAGCTACCAAGAAGCACACGTGTGACTCTACGCCCCCGGGCGGGTGAGGGGCAGCAGGCAGCAGCCAGGCTGGCTGGTGAGGCTCTGAGGACGCGCGGACAGAGCAGCGGGACGAGAGCGCGGCTCTGGTGACAGCGGCTCCAAGTGGGCGCCCTGTCCACCCCACAGAAAGGGGCAGGGAGGGGACTGCGGGCGTTTCCCAATACGGCGCCGAGGCCTCGAGTGTGCAAATGAGGGGGGTCATCTCTAAGGTTCATAGATGCTCACGGCCACGAAAACTCAACCCGCTCCAGGCAAAAAGGAGACAAGCATTTCCACAAACACCAGATCTGACCTTGGAAACAGCTTGAAAGACAAAGCTACGCCTCCCGAACCTCCCCCCACATGCTCTATGACACACACTCGTGTCTGCAGAAGCACAGCGCAGCGCTCCACAGGCCCACCCACCAGAGCGGCTCTCCTCACCCAGAGCCCTGGAGTGGTGTCAGACCCCCCGCTCCTCGTCCCCCGAAGTCCGGGAGCAAGGACCGTCCAGACTCCCGGGGGTTCACCAGCAGGAGCCGTCGAGGACGCGGGAGACGTGCACTGGGAGGCTCCAGATGACTGAGACACTCGACACTTTGCACACGTTTACCAGCCACAGCGACACACGACCAGGCAGCGCAGGCCTTCCCGCGCGGACAGAGAGCAGCGCTCGCATCTCAGAATGAAGGGGGCAGAGCCGGTCTGTGTAAGACCCTGCCCTCCGAGACTTCAGGGTCAACGCCGCAGGGCCAGCACAGGTGCGGGAAGCTCGCTAGTAACGCCTGGTGACCGAAACTAAGCTCAGAGAACACCGAAGACAGCACCTCATGAAGGAACGTTTTGACCTCAATCGGGGACTTAAGGACAGAGGCGGATGTGACGCGTCCTCCCTCCCGGGACCGCGGTGAGCTGAGCACAGCCTAGCTGCGCGCTCGAGGCCCCGCTGGGGCCGGGCCGAGGGGCGGCTTCCAAACCCCGAGTTGAGTCCTAGCTCCAGTGTCATCTCAAGCCTCATGTCTGCGCTCAGCAACTGGTAAAACAAGGTAACGTCGCCAACAGTGGCAGCAAATTCCACCCACAAGCTGAGATCTGACAAGCACTTCAAAAGACCCCAGAACAACTTTTCAGAATTCCAAAATTTTCAAGACTGAGTGACTGTCTTGGGGCCACGCGCTCCCCTCATCCCACCTCTGTTTGAGGTTAAATCCCATCCGGGTCAAACTCCAGCCCTCAGATTGTGCAGCGTCAAGGGTTCCTTCAAGCCTCCCCTCCGGGCACACGCGGGCTCTTCCTGTTTGTCAAAGGACCTCACGGCGGGTCAATGAGGCTCCACCAGGAAAACAGAAAACCCGTCTGACATGTGCCCCTGTGAGCGCAAGAGAAACAGCCGCTCTTCAAGGCACCTGCCAGGCTCTACGTGTGGCCAGCACAGCCCTGCCGGCCTCCCCGCCACGGAGCCACGGCCCGGGCGCAGCACCACCAAGCAGCCAACACCACACACTGGGCTGAATTAGCATAAAGTCGGCACATCCAAGTACCTGAGCTGCGACACGGGAGCCCGTGCTGAGTCTGCGACACCGTCTGGCCTACGTGTGCACTTGCTCTGGTGCAAAGCTTCTGTGTGGGCCCGTCCCCAGTCAGATGACACTCCCGCAAAAACCTGTCTCTGTTTTGGATGGACCCACAACCAAGAGGGTTGGAAGGGGGAGGGTACAGCTCAGGGGCAGAGCGCATGCTTAGCGTGCAGGAGGTCCTGGGTTCAATCCCCAGTCCCTCCATTTAAATAAATAAAAACCTAATTACCTCCTCCCAAAAAAGATTTAGTTTTTAAAAAAAAAATAAAAGGATTAGAACCAAAATTTCAGTTCATGGTGCAGAGTGTGTTAGGAAGCAGTTTCTTCACAGGCGAATCTGAAAAGCCCGTGGGTTACTGACACTCACCTGTCTTTTTTCTTCTGACAGAAAGATTCCGTTTTGTACCCTGTCAAGAATTCTTGACTCACCTAAAATAAAACCCATAGATACACAAATACATACCACTGAAGTCCTACATATGTTCCAAGTCATTTAGGGAGGAGATCCATCACCATTTACATAGAATAACTTGTCCCGAAGGATGTCCGTCTCATTTAATGAGAAGTCACGCGTTCTGAACTAAAACCTGGAGGGCATCTGACACAACTGTGACCTGCCTCACACCAGGAAGGCAAAGGGCCCACCCTGCGGAGGGCGACTCGCTGCTCCTCAGTCCACACCAGACACTCCGGCACCCGCGACAAGGCTTCAGGACAGGGACGTGACACTGAAGCAGACCTGACGTGGGGCGTCTAACTCCTGAGCAACGTCCCCTCTTCCTGCACAAAGCCCAGCGGCGACCAGAAGGCAGCCCCAGAGCAGAGGGGACTGCGTTCTAAAGGCAACAGAACTCTCATCTCCAGACCACGTTTCTTTCTGTCCTGTATCTCCACAATGTCTTTGGAAAGAGTCAAACAAGTGTGGGAAGAGCCAAGTGCAAAGCACGTGAAAGGAGGAAAGTGATGGAGGCCCCTGGGGACCGCAGGGCAGGGCAGCGAGGGAGCCGACCCCTCCCCCAGACCCTCACCGCCGCTGGTGCGGACACACTGGGCTGGATGGGAAGAGGGGCTGTGGGGGCCTCCCTGAGAGTGCCCGGTGTGCACGAGGGCCGGGGAGGTGACAGGCCCCACTCGCGCAGGGACAGCAGGGAGCCGGGCACTGTGGTTCCACACCCCACGTCGCAGACACTGCTGGACCGGCGTCTCCAGGAGCTGTCAGGAGCCACGCTTCTGCCACTTAGGACGAGATTAAAGAAGAAAGTGAGAGACCTAACAAGCAGGTTGATTCCGTATCTGATAGAAAAAATAAATGGGCATTTGTATCACCACCAACCTGAGTGAGATGAAAAAGATGTGTACTGAGGTTCCACCAACACCTTCAATTAAGCGTCTATTAGATTGCAAACGTATCAACTCTAATGCTAGAAAAACACTGGCTTTATTTTCCAAATGGTAATAAGTAAGGTTTCATGCGCAGCCACCCTGTTATTCACCCTTGGACTTTCCAGTGACATCACCTCCACAGAAAACAAGTTACAGTTTGTTTTGTAACAACTACCCCAGTTCCAAGAGTAAACTGGCTCAGTGCTTCTGCACAGGGTCACTGTCGACCGTGGTCACAGGACACATCCACGGAGGGGTCAGGACTGGGAGGGACTGCTCATCGCCAGGGGGAGCGGGGGCCTCACACGTGGGATTCAACGGGCCACCCCCATGGTCCCCCAACCCCAACCCCGTCGGGACACAGGCTTAAGGCTTCAACCTCAAAAACGTCTAGCGTCACACTGTTTGCCTCTGCATTTGGGATGTCGCAAAGCATGTTTAAAACCTTCTTCCGAAAAAGAAGCGCCTTTACGAAGCACAGCCAAGAGCAGGGTGTGCTAGTCCAGTGCTCCCCCCGCCAAATGCATGTATGGACCGAAGGGCAGAGGGTGCCCCCACTCACACGTACCAACAAAACCTCGAGGAGAAGCCGTCAAGGACAGCTGAAGCCACACGCACACACACCAGCAAAGCCTTGTGCCCACTACGACTCTCTGCAGTGTTTCCCCCTTAAAGGAGTGTGGTGCCTGACTCCCCACCTCTGATCTCTCTACTTTTTTCCACTCAGATCACTATTTCACACAATCCTTTAAAAACCAAAGTGCATCAGGTATCAGTCAGAGCAGAGGAACTGATCGCAGCTGTATCATGTCAAGAAACCACTTAAACTCCCCATCTCACAGCTCGCTCCGGCCAGGGGCTGGGGTGGGAGACCCAGCACCGCACACTGTGTGTTCCCCTAGTACACTGTGTTTCGGATACACTCCCGTCAGCATCCCGACGGCACAGCAGAGGCACCGAGGCCCGGCGGGTACGGTGACCCCACAGGGATGCGGGAGGCTGGCTCCAGGCACAGGGCGGGGCCCGCAGCGGGGCGTCGGGACCGGGGACCTCTATGCTGGGTCCAGTCCAGCTTCCCTGACTCAGGGCAGTGGCTCTGGGACCGCCGTGGGGACCGAGAGCCGCCAGCAGAGGACACCCACAAGCAGAGGTCCCATCCCCGCGGCGGGTGTGGGAGGGAGCTCATCCCCATCGAGGCAAAGCGCGTGTAGTAACTGCAGCTTTTCATCCAGAACACGGTCAGAAATCAGAAAAAACTGTGTGCTCATCAGAAAGTGAACAGGAAGTCTGTGGATGTTGCAAAATGAATCCTATACTGTTCAGAATATTTTCCTACATAGAACTTTATAAGGAGGCAAAAAAAAAATTTTTAAAACCCAACACAGTGCGTTTGGAAGCTGCATTTGTCTCTGAGGCCACGCAATTTAAAACCTCCTCCCAGATCAGGCCCACGCTGAAACCCACACAAGTCGCCCCCGGGAACAGAGCAATGGTGATGGTTACCCTCTTCAAATCTCTAACAGGAGCAGTGTTTTTTAAGCTTACACATTTCTATATTTGCAAGTAAAATGTTTCCAAGTGTATTAGTACATTTCTAAATTTGCTTGTAAAATAACTAAACTGGATATAATAAACTGCTCTAATCCTAATGTCAATAAACCATTTAAAATAATTTGGTGACCATCACAGTAAACACAGCACACAGAGCCACAGGAAATACTAAGTGAAAACACATCTCAGCTGACCTGGACACAAACCACGAGACACTTTCGTTTCTCCCTTCACCTCTTCGCCACGTTATCCATCCTGAGAAGCACCAGGGGTCGGAGCGAGGAGGCACCAGGATCAGGCAGCCCTGTGGCGGGCGGGCGTCCCCCCCCACATCACACCGGGGTCCGGATGCCGTGGTTCAAGGGACAGCCGTGCATGGAGCAAGTGCCTGGGCAAGAGCAATGCCAGCGCCGTCCATCAGGTCACCAGCCGAGGGGCTTCTGTCGTGCTGGCCCGCACAGCAGGAGCAGCGGGAGCCCTGCGCCTCGCTGGAGCCGAGTCCTGAGCCTCTCCCCCTGCCTCAGTCCCCTCCTGAGAAACGCAGGTGACAAGAGTCCCCAAACACAGACTAGTTTAACAGACTAAAGGAGTCGGAATCTTTAAAGCAGTTGAAGCAGCTCACGGCATTTAGTCACTGCTCAGTTGGTTACTTACTATTATTAGGGGCAGGATCTTCCAAAAAGTCCTTTCATCAACAGCGCAGGCTGGTGCCGCACACTGGGGGCACAGTGCCTAGTGTCACTCTCCCTCAACAGGGAGACAGGGTGTACGCAGTGGTTCTCAGAACTGACTCCACCAGAAACACGTGAGGAGCGTCTTTAACCAGCTACCCACCACCCAGCCCAGGCCAGACGAGAGAAGCCAGTGCCCGCCCACCTCCTGCGATGGCCACGTGCCTGAACGACCCCCAGGAGCGGCGTCTGCGTGGCATGGGCGGACTCTCCCATTACGGTGAGCAGGCGCGTGGTTTACAAGCCCTGCTCTCGGCCACGCAGCAGCTACACGTGGTGTCTAAGCATAAATTCCCCGACTGAGATTTGGTCCCAGCTCCAAGGGTCCGTATTGATGATCAATTCGCACCTTGTGGATTTCTGCCTAAATTTAACCATCGATGGTCAACCTTCTCCGAGCCAGATGCAATGTAACTTCCTAAAGCTCTCAGCTGTAACGATTTTCATAGCCAGGAGTCTTTCGTAGCCAGGAGTCAGTGGTTTCCTGAAACAAAAGCTATTCTCCCTCAGACGCTCAGGGAAGGCCGGCACCACATCTGAACCCAGGCCCGGTGTTGGGGGGGGGGGTGCTCCTGCTCCCAGCACCCTGGGCCCCAGCGGGCTGGCCACGTCCACACGTCCCTGCGGACTGGGAACCGGCGCTGGTCCCCGCTCAGGCAGGTGGGAGTGCCAGCCGCTTCCCTCTCCGCAGTTACCAAGGGGCAGCTGAGGTCTAAGGACCCCCACCCCTGGGGCCGCAAACACCAGCCCTCCAACTCCCACATCACACAGCATGAGGGACGCCCACCTTCGGAGAAGCCAGGCCTGAACGCTGTGGGCAGGAGCCCCGCGCTCATGTGCCTACGGGGACCCAGAGAACAGGCAAAGCGGGTGGAGGGAAGGCCAGCTCCAGGGGTGGGCTTGCTCCCGTCTGGGTGTCCTCGTGATCCACGTGGCAGCTTCTCGTCTGCTCAGGTGGCCGGGCCAGACAGCGGGGAGGCACTGCTGCCCAGATCACGCCCCGCACCCCGACAGGGGGGGCACGACGGCCTTCCAGGCAGTGAGTCTGAAAGCACAAAGCACTCTCACCTGGAGCTTCGGAAGACTCAAAATTGACTTAACTGAAGCAAGCCTGAGCACACCAACCAGAGCGCCGCTGTGCGTGTCCCCCTCGTCAGAAGCCAGCCAAGGTACAAGCCTGGTGACTCATGGGCTCGGAGCCCTTCAGACTCCTTTCTGCCTCCGGTCTTCTTCTCCGTCCCTGGGCCAGCACTGTGGCCAGAATGAAACTCCTACAGTCCTGTTGTTGTTAAAAACTCTCTTCTTTGAGAAGAGGGGGTTTCCTGCTGGAGGTGTGGGAAATAGCCACCCCCCCACGTAGGCACAGGCCACTCCACCTGCCCCACTGACCACCTCGGGCGTAGTCACTCGGTGCCCTGGGCACAGCCTGTGGGCACCTGACATCTGACATGTCACATCCAGCGTCAGCACCGAGACAGGTTAACACCAGGCCCCTGCACGCATTCTGGGTCAAAGAGCACGTTTATTCCATCTGTGTGATTGGAGTCCAGGTCTGAGGCTTAACAGTGTGTTGTGTTCGATGGATCCGCAGGTGACAAGCACACACAGCAAAAGCCCTTCACTCTCCATTTCCCTCAGCCTAGTTAAGAATCTACCATAATTGATAAACAGGTTTCAGGAAAAGCGCTCACATTTCAGCTCTCAAATACTGAACAAAATTATACAGCGCTTCAAACATACAGACATCCTTCAGGAAATGAGTGCATTAAACACAACAAATAAAACTTAATAGACTCTGGTAATAAGGGTAGTTTGTGAACCTTCACAGGTTTGAAAGTCACGTTCGTAGCCAGCTAGTCCTAATCTTAAATACTTCCACAGACTGTGACGACACAGGGCACTTCAGAAATAAAAGGAACAGAATTCTCCTCAATCCAAAATCAGCACCTAAAAGATGAGTAACAGAAGCAGGGAACATACACACCACAGAGTGCCTCCCTGCCTGAAACCACTCCGCGCCCCCCACCCCCCGTCCTGATGCTCCTGACCGGCTCGCAGTCACACCGCACCGCTGCCTACTTCTAAGTGCTCCTCACACGGTGTCACTGCACCGGAGCAAATGCTGTCACTGCCCAGCAGAACACAGACGCTACTCCACCCACCTTTTCTTTCTCATTACCTGGAAGCAGCAATCAAAGACTCCACATTTTCAGGAGGTGCGTTAATGTTCAAAATCGTTTGTCACGTCTAGTGCAGTATTCTGAATCCTCCCATTTGGCAAAATTATCAAACTATCCTCACACGTAAACCCTTAGAAGGCTGAAAGTAGCCTACTTTTTATAAGACACAGTGCTATGAATAAAAAAAACCCTGAGAGGCTTGTAAGTATTCTACCTGTGAAATGTGCGCTAAACATCTTCAAACAGTGTGACTTGATGTAACAAAGAAGGTCTGTGACTATAAACCAATCTGATAAACGTGGGCACATAAAAATCCCACTTAATTCAAAATATACTACGGACGTTACACACAGCAAGTTAACCCCGCGCAACGAGCAACCTCCCAGAGGCGCCCGGAGGTCACCTCGCCACGCTTCAGGCCGCCTGCCGTGCCTGCACCTGTGCTCCAGCCCTGGGGACTGATTAAATTTAAAAGGATGGAGAAGAAGGAAAGATCCTTATGATAAAAACCACTTCCAACATCCCCCTTGCCTCACTTGTGCAAAATCAGGGCTTTTCAATACGCACTGGAGAATTTTAATACGTCTTACAGTCTGAATCAGAAAACTAAAGAGCAGTTCATAAAGAATTTGAGTGTGAGCAGGGAGGGTATAACTCAGTGGCTTACAGCACATGCTTAGCATGCAGGAGATCCTGGGTTCAAGCCCCAGTACCTCCATTAAAATAACTAAATAAACAACTACCTCCCCCCAAAAAGTAAAAATTAAAAATTAATTTAAAAAAAAGAATTTGAGTGTGCTTCTTAAAGTGCTCACAGAAACAGCCTCCCAAGGGCGATACCCTGACCCGAGCAGAGTGTTGCCCCCGCCCCCGCCCTCCGAGGACCTCACAGAAACACTGCGGCTCACCTGTCAAACGTGAGCGGCTCTGGGCTGCTAACCTTTCAGCTCCCGTTAGAAACTAGACCCTCTGCACAAGTACCTGGATGGAGGCTGGAGCGCCGGCTGTCGGGAGGGAGATTCTGAGCCTGGAAAACATACTGAATTACATCAGGACACAATGAGAATTTTACATCACCTGGGTTTCCAAAAAACACAGTAAATATTTCAAAACTTCCAGCAAGATAATAAATCAACTGGTTGAAATCAGACTTTCACAGAAGTGCCTCCTCTGTCCTTTCTCACCCTGATGTGAGCTGAGCAACATATTAGCAGCATTAGTATTGAGGTAAAACTTTAGGCTGCAATTGCGATTTGTCATGATTTTAAAACTGTCAAAATCCAGCAGGAGGAAAATGCTTTTTAAAAAACCACTATCTAGGAATCAGAGAAATTCAGTTAGGTCAATATTCCTAGAAAACTAAATTGAATTTATGTTGCCAAATGGTCATATTTATTTGACAGAGTCCCTTAAAGTCGAAATTCTGAAAGAGAAGGTAATTCAACGTGTCCCAGCTATCCCAGTGTCTTTTATTCAATCTGCCTCCCTCCAGCTGCAAAACTCTAAGTCAACATGGAAAGGGATCAAGGCAACAAATTTTAGTATTTATTTCTGCAGGAAAATGCACAGTGGCTAAATTGTCATTTTATAACAGAACAGTTTGAGTTCATCCACCTGGGAGATTATCATTCTTAAAACACATACAGCTGACCATCTGTATCCACGAGTTCCCCATCCAAGGATTCATGCAACCAGATCGAAAATATTCCAGAAAAAAAACTGCCAGAAAGTTCCAAAAAGCAAAACTTGAATTTGCGACACGCCAGTAATTATTTACACAACATTTACGTTGTATTAGGTGTGGTAAGTCATCGAGAGGGTGTGTGTAGGTTATATGCAAATGCTCTCCCACTTTACACAAAAGACCTGAGCATCCATGGACTTTGGTGTCCGAGGGGGTCCTGGAATCAAGCCCCCATGGATACCAAGGGACAACTGTATGTATGTTACATAAAAAGCCTACTGCTGAAAAATGGAATTTCCTTAGGACACATCATACTTCCATCATTTTGAGCTGCCCAAAGAATGTGAGCGAATTTGCAATTTGAGGAAGTAACCAATAAAGCAATCTTCCTCCTACAGCCTACAATTGCCTCCGGTTTCATTACTACAGCTTTGCGGTCAGTCACAGGGGAGGGGACCCCAGATCCCCTCCCACATGAAACACACCAAGAAAGTCACAGTGAACCCAGCAGCCTGCATCACTCCCACACCTCAGCCTGGACAGAGATGCTGCTTTGTTCTCAATTCAACCTATCTTTCCTTTTCTGGCCAAAACAGAAACAAAAAAGGTTTCAAGTGCACATGGAACATTCACCCAGATTCAACCCCAGGCTGAGTCACAAAACAAGTCTTGGTAAATTTCAAAGGACTGAAATACAGTGTATGTTCCCTAGCCACAGAATTAAATTATAAACCAATCTATTTGAAAATTCAAATAGAATAGAAAATTGAAATTGAATAAAAAAAATTCAGATCTATTTGAAAATTAAGGGACATACTTCTAAATAACTCAAGGGCAAATGAACTCATAAGGGAAATAAGAAAGATTTTGAACTGAATAATAAAAACTCAACATATCACAATTCATGGCTTGCAGCTAAAGCTTGATGGGCAATTTATAGCTCTAAATGTTTATATTACAAAAGAGGAAAAAGTTTAAAAACAATTATCTAAGTTTTTGTCTTAAGAAGCTTGAAAGGAGACAAGCAAATTAAACCAAAGTTAAGTAGAAAGGAAATAAACTAAGTAAGAAATCAACAAAATAGAAAATGGACAAATATGGAAAATCAACCAAACCAAAAGTTGGGTCCTAGAAAATTAATAAAACTGGTAAATCCCTGGCTACAGGAATCAAAGAAAAGGAGAAATCACACATGCTGACACCAGGAAGGCAAGAGCGACACCACCAATCAAACACATATTAAAAAGGAAATAACAGAACATTAAGAGCAACGTTATGGTGATAAATTTGACAACTTAGATAAAATGACGAATTCCTTGAAAGACACAAATTACCAAAACTGATACCAAAAGATATAGAAAATTTGAATAACCCTGTTTTTAAATATAGATTCATAATTTAAAACCTTCCCAAAAAGAAAACTCCAAGCTCAGAAAGCCTCCTTACCGAACTCTCATAAACGTCCAAGGAAGACAATGCCAACTTTACACAAACTCTTCTAAGAACTAGGAGGGAACACTTCTCAACTCATGTTGGAAGGGCAGCACCAACCTGCTACCCAAATCAGACAAAGACGTTACAATACGTGTTACCTCCGTCGCAAACACAGGCACAGAAATCCTTAACAAAATATGAGCACATCAAACCCAGAAAAATATAAAAGCAGCCATCGGGGTATAAAGGCATATTGTCCACAACCGCAGCTCTTAAGAGCCTCTCCCTCCCCAAAATCCAAAACTGTCTTTGTTTTCCAAAGGTTAAATTAACTGGGTCTGCAACTTTATGAGTTTGCAGACTGAAAATTTTTCACCAACATTATACCATACTACAAAGCTACAAATCTGCATAATGCAGCAGGATTATTTTTTAATAACCTGAAATCAAAATTGAATTTAGAAAACTAAGATGAAGCCAAGGGCGATATTCAAAATGCACCCCAGGAGGTCTCCAGACCCCCTCTCACCTGGCGCACACCCTTCCCGGGAGGAAATTTCTCCGTGGCTTCTCAGGGAGACTGCTGTGTGAGGCACAGTAAACCCTCGGCATCATTCTCTAACAAATCCAGCCCTGAGCTCCACAGGAATACTTCTTTCATTGTCTCCCAAGTAAATGGAAATGACTTCATGCCAAAAGCAATGGGGAGGGGCAGAAGCCCACAATCTGGTCCCGTTACACAAACCCGGATCTGTCTGTTCCCCAAACTTGAGAATTCTGCAGCCACAGACCCCCGTGGGCAGGTTTCTGTGTTACAAAGACCTCTGGACCAACCTCTGGACCTCCATGAAGGTGTACGTGAGTGGGTCACCATCACAAACCTGTCAAATAGGCTTTGAGCTATTTCTGTGAACTGTTTTCTCTGCACCTTTTTTTTTTCCTGATTCAGAAAAATGTCAAGATACAAAATTAGGACTGATCATCTTTTAAGAACTCTTCAACAAGGCAGGTCTGAGTCTGAGGCTGCATGCACAGAGAATGTATTCTCATGAGAGCCTCAGTGCCCCTAAAGATCTCCCTGAGGAGCTGTTCTCCACTGACGGCTGACACAGTCATGACCGGTACACTCACTGCTCCAGGGCCGACCAGAGCAGGTGCCAAGCAAATACCGCTTACCTCAACAGCTGTCCCCAACCTGTCTGGAAGTAACATGAAAATCCTATAGCCACATGTCCTATAAATTAAAGTTCTTCCTAAAATAATACTTTTTAGGGCATTAAAGAATATAAAACAATTATCTGTCATTAAAACCACTGAGCTTCAAGTGAAAGCAAAGACTTTGGAGGACACAGATAACCACTGAGAAAGTCAAGGCCCAAGTAACTGGAGCACAACATCCAAAACCTCCAGCCCCCAGCGGCTGGTCCATGCTCCTTCAGCATGCCAGCATGTTTTTCAAAAACCTTTTTTTTTTAAGCTAAACCACAGGAAAAGTAAATACTGTAATGAATTTGCAAATATTTACAAGAGCAGAGCAAAGAAGCCAACTAAATTCAACGAGGCAAGCATAATGGGGTGTAAGCCTGAGGCTCCGTGTTCCTAGGTTCTCAGAACTGACAGGTGAAGAACAAAAGAGGAAGAATTTTTGCAAGACTAAATCTCGGTAAGAATAGGTTTTTGCAAAATTAATCACAGCTATTAATCCTTCCCTGGAAAACAGGCAGCAGGGAGGTGTCCCTGTCTCTTACAAAAGGCCCCCGTGAAAGAGCTATTAGAGGACACATTACACAGCAGCCACCACCGGGACGAGCTTCTGGAAACGTGCGACCAGGTGCCGGTGACATTAAGGGAAGCAGAGTCAGGGAGGCCAGAGGCACCCAGCGCAGCCCTCTTCTCCCCCTCAGCACAAAGGTCTGGGCAGCCTCCTCTGGAGGCTCTTGGTTTTTATCTTTAAAGTAAATAAAGTGTACATCTTATGCCTTAATGTCTGTATTTGTGTTAACAAAACACACCTGAGCCGCTGGACAAAGGGACCCCAGCAGCACTCACTCCCAGTGTCAGCGTGGGAGAGAGCCTCCCCCTTTCAGCAGCTCGCAGACGCCGACCCCTCCCTCCCTGAAGACCCCGGCCCCGCCGTCCACCGGCTCTCTGCATCTCCCTCTCTCCTGCCCTCTGGAGGAAGTCAGGTGGCACTGCAAGAAAGGAGCCAGCGGGGATCAGAGACATGAAGTGTCCCAAGAGCAGCGCAGAGGCAATCATCTCTCAGCTGCAAGCCTGAGTCTCACCAGCACAATGACTCATGTGCTTCCCTCAGACTTTATTCCAAAGTTCAAAGACAACACCATCAATCACGCGTGAAAGCCTGACTAAGCGGCCGTCACTAACCAGTGACTTCCTCATTGCACGTGGGCGTTGAACCCGACCCCAGCACTGCCACAACCAGCGGTGCTGAGCGCGCCCCTTACAATCACTCTGCAAGGGGCGCTTCCTCCTTAAGACAAAATTTAAGGAGAAAAAAATTTTTCCTTTAATACTAATTGTCTAAGATTTTCATGCAAACACATTTCCACGGTGTCACCAATAAGAAGTACAACTGCTGATGAGCATGATCAGGGTTTTTATCAGGTGTCTGTTCTGGTAAAGCAGGTTCAAGCTTAATATGAACCATGTTTCTCAAAATCCCGAATATCAACTGCAAGCCACAAAAGAGTAAATCATCCTTCTGCAAAAGTGAAATGAAAGCTGTCTTCCACTTACTTCCTGCTGACAAAATGAACCCCATAAACAGCAAAACCATCACGTATTCAGAAAAAAAAAAGTGTACAGAGTATATAAGCAAACCATGTTTTTAAAAATCATAAAGAATGAACTGCAAAATAAAACATTTCTTAATCTCATAATTTATGACATAGAAAGTTACAATTTCTCAGGTTCAAAAAAATAACTTCTCTTAAAAACTTCTGTCACAAGGCAATGCATCAGTTGTTATCCAATCCAAAAAGTAAACACAGGATAGTACATCAACTAAGAACTCACAAAAGCCCCAGGACAACACATTTCTGTACCTAAAGATCAGTCAGATTCCCACCAGTGACGATTTGCTCTATCTGTGTGTAAGAAGTATGTGGGCACCTTAGAAACGAAACAGACAGAAAACGGCAATTTCAGATACTGTGTTAGAGCACCTGGCCCCCCAGGCAGGCAGGGGTACTGCAGGGAGGGATTTAGGTTGCTACCTTAACAAACAGGAAATCAATGCCAGATTAATTTAAGATTACATTCTAAGTGTTTTGTTTCATCATGTTTAAAGTATCAGATTTAAAAACAGAGAACAGTTTTGCAATTGGGGATGAGTAAGGCCTTTTTAAGCAAGACGCGTGATGTAAAACTCAAAAGCCGGGAAGTTAAAATTTTCTGTAGAGTATGGTACGTATCATTTTTTAAAAGTTAAATGATAGATGGAAAATATATTTTCAACATGTATCACAAAGTCACCATTATAAGGGGCTCATAAAGAAAAAAAACCCAAAGGAAAAATAGATAAATAGTAAATTGTGAGCAAAAGATAAAAACATGTGAGATACTGAGAACTGCCAGCACTAAGGGAAGCTGAAGAAATGATCACACACCAACTTCTGACACCAAAGTGGCCAAAAGTGATGATAAGCAGACAGCACGGTGCTCGCCAGAGGCAGGGAGCATAGATTACCTTCTCAGTGCCATTTGTCAAATAGCTAATGAAACGTAAGATGTGCACTTCCTTTGCTCCAAGCAGCACATTCAGGTTCTATGGGAAAACCCCACACCAAGAACAGATCTGCAAAGACACGGGACCAGGGGTTCTCTGCAACAGAACCCTGGAAAACAGGAATCAGCACCAGCAGCACAGTGACCTGAGCTGCGCCACCGCCACACTGCGAGCTATTATGGGATGTGTGATCACGCCAGGACCCAAAATCCAGACTCAGTCAGGCACTGCACCCCCACGTGACCAACCACAGTCTAAATCCCCTGCCACCTCCGCCTCCCCCTCCAGTGCTCCGTGCCAAATTCAAAAGCACCTGCCCATCCCGCAAATCTGGCTTCTCCGTCAAGCATTCCACGTCCCTGACTTTCATCAGCAATGCCTGTCAAAATACAACCCAACCTTATCAAACAGGCTTCAAAGATTCTGCCTGAGAAAATAAAGTCCGTGGATGCAATCATTTAATCGGGGAGATTCTCATGACATCCTCTATGATAGAAAAAACGGAAACAATTAGTCCACCTTACTTTTTATTCTTTTCAAAGTCAGCAGCAGATCTCAGTACACTCTGCCTGCTATCCTTTCAGCAAGGCAATGTATGTAGATAATCCCACTGCTTCTAACAGAAATGCTGATCTACGGCACACACCCCATTGGTGTCATAAACACTTTTCTTGGAGTGAGAAAAACTACAGGGTTTTTTTTCCTTCATGTGTGTTTTTCCCCAAATATTTAACACAAGCAATTAACACTTTTTAAAATCATACCCCACAATGAGTAGTTCTGAAAGGGAGAAAGTCCTAAAAAAAATAAATAATCCAAGAGTTGCTTTCATCTTCTTTTCCTTTCTTCCATTAAAACACACACACACACACACACACACACACACACACACACACACACACACACACACATTCTGCAAAGGAAATGCAGTATTTGCAACTGAATATACACATTCAATTCTTTTGACCCATCAATCAATGAAAGATTTCCCTTTCCTTTGCCTAAAGCTGAAAACAGAACAAGACAAAAATAGCCAGTGCTGATGGTACGTTCTAATTCTTACGCTAAATTCTTCAGCAACATTAAACCCTTGAACAAAAATCCACTGTGAAGTCAGGCACTTGGAATCCCCTTTACTCACTCCAGCTCAGGTGGAGACCTGCAGAAGGTGGAGCGCTCCTCTAGGGCCTCCCACCACTGCCACACTCCCATCACAAACCCGAGACCAGTGCTGTCAAACTCTCAAATGTGGATTTTTCACGTGAAAACCCTGCATTACACATGCGTGCTCAAAAACCTTGTTGAACAGTCCTACTCATGTGCAAATATTTCCAACCCTTTTTCAATGCCAGTTTTACCCACTAATGGAACACATTCCATTTACTTCTAAACACTTTTCTCTCACCATTGTGCTATAAACTACTCAAACCCACAGAAAGCTGAAAGAATTGTACCGGGAACTCCTGAGAGTCCACGGCTTCGATTCCACGATGAAGGGTTTGCGACGACTGCTTTATCACAAACCCACCCACTCACCCCTCTGCCCACCCACTTGCCATCTTACTTAGTGACGCATTTCAAAGTAAGTTGCAGACGTTTTCCCCTTAAACACTTCAGCATGCGTATCATTAATTAGAAGTCAGTATCTGAAACACTTATTTATCCAGTCATGTTTTCCTCCTCTCGGCCAGACAGATTGCGGGTTAAAACTGCCCGCAGAAAGGCCTTTGGGCCGGTCACAGCGCCACCGCACTGGGAGGACGCCCTCTCTACGGGGAAAACCAAAGCCGACTTAGAGTCAGCCCTGCACACTGAGGGGCTGCTCCCCAGAGGCCACCTCAGCCCCGACCTCCCCTGCAGCCACTCGGAGCTGCCAGCAACCGGTCCACTGGGCCTGCCCAAGGCCTGGCAGATGGAAGCAGCTGGACAACCACACATCGCTCATGGCTGGTTTACATCGTTCCACGATATGTGCATTCCTGGCACTGTAACTGTCTGTGCACCTGTCTTCTCAAACACGCCACTGCCTTCTAAAGTGCAGCACCCATTCTCCAGAGCAGTCAGTAAGTAAAAGCATTGTTTTAATCCCAGTATGTGGTGTAAGGTCTAAAACTAAGGCTCAACAGTATGTTCTGCCTTGACATCTGGAAAACCAGGAGCGTCTCCAACACCCTAGCTCTAATCTCCTGCCCACTCTGATCCCGCAGACGAGGCCCCCACCCAACCGCCCCCCACGTGGGGACCAGGCTCAGCTCCCACTCATCCCTGGGGAACAGCCTCCAGTTCCCCACCAGCCCCTCATATCCCCTTGGGGGAACCAGGGGTCACCCCGTCCTCTCGAACCCACTGCCTCCCACCTCCCTGTTGGTTCCCTCTGTTCCCAAGGGGACCCCTGACAAGCGTGTCGGGCCCCCTCCCTGGCCTGGGGGCATACATAAACCACCTGCCGAACAGCGCACCTGTCCAGTGTCAGGTGTCCTGGGTTTGGTCGGCCCGTATTCCCAGTGCAGGACTCCCTCCCTCCCCAGTGCAGGAAGAGAAGCAGGTCAAAGCCAAAGATTCATTTACATTTAATGCGTGAACGACATTATAACGGCAGGAAAGTAATGAAATTTAAGACTTACAAAGTACAGAATTAAGAGAGTGTAATGACAAATGAATATTGAATTTTGGCCCTTACAAAAATAAAATTTTTTAAATACTGCTGGCATCTGAAACTCAACCCGGCCAAGCACAGCTCCCTCGGGTCCCTCCAAACCCGCTGCTCCCTGCACCTCAACCTCGGTGACGGACGCCGTGTGCACACAGCCAGCTACGCCAGGTCAGGGGCCTGGGGTTCCCCGGCCGCCACAGGCCCCACACCTGGCACGAGGCTCGGCACAGAGCACGTGGTCTGTAAATGCGAAAGAAATGAACAGAGAAACTCTGAAAGACTGAAGTTCACAGTTTATGGTCCCCCATCATTTATTATATGCGTCTGGTTAAACTCAATTTAGAGTGATTTTTCTCATTAACACACTTATGAAAGAAACGGGACAGAAATAAGTAATTGTGCAGTGCTGTCTATGCTCACTAAAAAGGGACATGTACACAACAAAGTTTAAGAACACCTTGAAGTGCTGGATACTGGCTGCTCCAGACGCTGAGGAGGCTGGACACGTACCCCTCCCATCTCACAGCCGAGTCTCCACAGGCAAGATCGGGGACCAGTCACAGCGACACGAGTGGCCAGAGTGCGGGGGAGGTGCGGGGGGCTTACCTGACCCAAGAACTCACTGTGCCCCGTGGGTGTAGGTGGCTGAGCCAACAGCTGTGAGGCCAAAGATACCAAACTCAAACAATGTGCCTTTCACTTTTTAACAGGAGCCAAAGTTTATTCTGTGATTACACGGCCAGGCCAGGAGGATTTCCTATTTCTGCAGCCACGACAGTCAAAGGCGGAAAACCCTTGTAGGTACATCCGCCTTCAAGGACGGCGGCCGAGTCCTGCAGTCAACCCAGTCTGCCACCAACACCCCAGAGCAGCACTCACCCCGAGGCCAGGAAAGTGAAAGTCACTCCCCTTGCTCAGCGAGCACCCACAGTTACCACAACAGGAACATATGCAGGGGGTGCGCGGCCAGGAAGCCCGGGCAGGTGCCACCACCGCTGAGGCAGAGCACCCGGGGCTGAGGATGCACCTGCGCCAGGGACGGGCTGGGCGAGGCAGGGCCAGGCGTGGGCGTCTAGTGCCATAAGCAGAGACTGAATGTCCTCGCATGGCTGTGGGTCTGGCTCCGTGAAATGTTCGCCGTTTCCCTTTTTTCTTATTTTTTTTAATGCTGGTTTTAACGTACTAAGAAACATGACCTCCTCTCCCCCAGCCCCTCCCTGCACGCTGGACTCACCGCCCTAAGTGACACACATCCGTAATTCGAAGGGAGATGCCAGGATGGAATGACCACACCTGCACGAGCACCGCTGGTCCCAGGAAGGCTGGCACGAGACCCGTGGGGTCGGACAAGCAGACGCCACCTTTGCTCAGCTCCGGGCACCCCAAAACTGCTGGGTGTTCAAACCCCATTAAGACGGGAGGGAAGCCTACTGCCCCTCATACAAAGTCTCACTAATCCTACTTCTACAGTGTCCAAGGAGCACACTGCTGCACAATCTAAAACCAGAACAAGGACAAGCGGGCTGTTGGGAGAAAGGCTGCTGAGTGAAGCATCTGGAAGAAACACCTCCCACAGCAGAGAGGACAGGTGACAGCTGGGAGGCACTGCGCCCATCCCCACCTCCACCCCTTAAAATTACTGCGCATTGAAATGCATACAAGCTTTTATCAATATACAGTTGACAACTAGCTGTAATGGAACAGAAAGACGATATTAACGAAAATGGTGAAAACCAAGTAAAATCTGGAGTTCAGGTAAGTAACATGGTAAGCCACGGAAGGAGTGGGGGGCACAGATGGCCACCAGGGCCCCCTCGCACACAGCATGCACGCTCGAGAGGCCAAGGAGGGGAGGAAGATGACAGATGACTGCAGCTAAAGACACAAGGAAACAGAAGGCCGGCAGCTGGGGACAGCACGCCCCCCAACTCAGCCCAGGAGGATCAGGAAGGAAACAGGAAACCACAGCGAGAGGGAAGGGGGGCAGGGCCTCTTCCCAGGTCACTGCGCTGGGAGGCGGGCACACGTCCTTGGGGAGGCTCCAAGCAGTGCAGCAGGGGAGGCATCAGAGCCCTTCTGGACTCCGAGACGCACGTACACCAAGCAGACATGGACGCTCTGAAGGCAAACTGAGCTAAAAAAAAAAAAAAAAAAACCAGGCTCAGTGGGTCTGGTCTCCCCGTAAACTAACCTGCTCTTTCATGGCCCAAGCAGGTCAGAGTCACCAGCCTTGTGAACCGGCGGCAGTGGCACCAGATAGCTCCTCTGCCAGTCACCTGTGTGGCGACAACAGAACGGAAGCCCACCGCGACAGCGTGCTCAGAGCTGGAGTGTTCCCTCGGCTCCCGCCCCATCCCACACCCCGCTCCTCCCACCTGTCCCCGCCCCACTTCACTCTGTTCCCAGGCTTCGGTGCCCCCCAGCCTCCATTATGTTCTATGAACAAGTTCTGTTCCCTCCCACCTCCCAGTGAGTCAAAGATGGAATCTTTATTCTGAACCAAATACACATAAATTGGCATATATCTTTTTTTACTAGATCCAAGCTTCACAGAATAATAAAATCAATTAACTCTGATTTTAAATGTCTCAAATGTGAAACTTGACTCCACAAGTCTGTTTATGCAGACATCGCCACGCCAAAGTCCCCCCTCGTCTGAAACGAAGTGACACCTAGCTCACGGGGCTGTCAGTTCACACTGAAGGCCTCGCAGAGCACACTGGACTCAGTGGACATCAGCTGCACTCTGTGAGCAGCATCTCCTCATTACATCTTTCTCCCAGCAGGAGACCTCGGGCCCGTGCACCGGCAGGACCAGAGGCCTGGGTGCGGGCCTGCCAGTGACGCCACTGTGAGCAGTTTCCTAAGGAACCAGACCCACATGGTGCCAGCAGCCTCAGTGTTCTCGTGCGACCGCTCAGGACCAATGACCCAACACAGACAGCTCTGTCACCCTGGGAGAGGAGGCGGCAGGCGGCAGATCAGATGAGCCCACAGCTGAATGCGGGACAAGCCGGCCCTCACAGGACTCCGGCCTAACCAGCACCTCCACACGGAGGCCTCACCTTCCACCTGCCTTTCAAAGTGGGCTGAAATCGGCTCTCAGCTTAAGGTCCTGAAAGCGGCCCAGTAACGCAGCGCACAGAGCCGCGCCCCCTCCCCAAGACCCCCCAGCCCGGAGGGGCTCCACACGCACCACCGGCTGGCAGATGAGCATCTGAAGTTGAAGCAACTTGTCCCACGTAATGTGAAGGAGCGTCCTGCAGGTCAGTGGTCCCAAGTCAAGGCCACAGTCAGGGAGGGAAGAGAAAACAGAGCTGGGCTGCAGGCCGGTGAGCCACGTGTCCCTCCCAAGGAGCCGTCCCTGCCACACAAGCAGCGCTCGGCCACCCGCAGCAGAACCGCTGAGAGAAGCAGGTCTCTGCTGGTCCAAGACCTCCGGACACTCGGGTCCTGGGGAAGTAGCCGGGCGGCCCTGGGGACGGAAAGGCCACAGCAACCCCAGGGGCCCCACCGGTCACGCGAGGCCCACGCCTGCATCTCACTCTGCTCTGAGGACCCTCCAGGTCTCACTCAGAGACCAGAATGAAAAGCACAACAGCTAAGTCTCACAGCAAAAGGCAGCAGGCCAGACAACGGGACTGCTTCCCCTAACATCACCCATGCTGGAGGACGCTCTGCATTATCCATGTAAATCCTGAAATATTTACCACAAGACAGCCCAGTTTAAAAAAAACGTTCACCAGTAAGAGGAGTTCAGGAGCAAGGATATCACCTTTACCATCTCAAAAGGAGTACAAATGTGTTTAAGTTAATCCAATATTTGGCTGTTTACATCTACCTTCCAGGACGAAAGGCTAAAAGGCTTCTTCCCGCCCCCAGGGGAGAGCCTGGCACCTCCTCTACGCCTGCCTTCCAGCAGGCCGCCCAGCTGCTGACTACAGCAGGAACAGGCACCTGTTCACCGGCAATCTCTGGAATCTCTCGTCTAAACCTCCAAATCACCTGGCTTTGATAACCACTCTTTATGACACACAACAAAGAATTACAGTCTTTGCAAGGCAGTGGCTGGAGCAGGGCCGGGTGAGACAGGAGGCATTCGTCCAGGAGACAGTTTAAGAGGGGATCGAAAAGCAGTCGTGATAAAATATTTAAATGCAATTTTAGGGGAAAAAATCAAAATTAATGCCAAAAATTCATGATTAGTAAAATGTCAAATTTTTAAATAAAAACAGATCATCTGAGGGTCCTGCCGATGAGAGAGGATTTCAAAAAACTTCTCTCCAAGTGCTCATCATCATCGCAGGCCACACTGCTCCCCCTAGGGATGAGAATAGAGGCTGTGGGCTTCAGCTAGTGCTCGGCCCCTCCTGTCACCAGTCCCTTCACGTCAACCCTCTGCCCAGGGCAGCCTCCCGCCTCGGCCCTCCACCTCCAGGCAGGTGAGGGTCAGCGGAGAAGGCAGAGGTGACAAGGACCTCTGTGTCCTCCTAGGCACCTGCTGCATCCTGAAAATCAACATTGAAAACCAAGACACCAAACATCAGTGCACAAAAGAGAAAACAAGATTCAAAGAGGCAACCTCCAGAGAGGAGCACACACGCTCTGGGCCCGCGGACTGTCAGTGGGAAGGCTGGGACAAGAGCCCACGCCTCCTGGCCCCACCCAGGCTGAAGTCCCGGGGAACCAGCATCGCCTCCCGGCCCCGCCCAGGGCCACAGTCCCGGGGAATCGGCATCGTGGACTGCACAACAGTTACTAACCCTTACATGTTTCCATCCAAAAAGCTCTTCCCATTTGCCTATTACTCTTCAAAAGTCAAAACTGGCAACCACAAAAATAATACTCAGTATAACAGAACTTCCAACAGAATTATCTGCCCTGACCCAGAAGGAACAGTCCTGGGAACTGATACATGCAACTTCTTAAAATTTAACTTTTTTCAAACATATCTAATATTTTAACACACTGGTAGTCATGCTTAATGACCATTCCATATTATGCTTTTAGTTCAAAAACTAAAGAAATGAAACATCACATCTTTCTAGAAAGCAGATTACAGTTCTGTAAATACATCAGCAAAATGCCCAGTGTTTGCAAACGTCAGGTATTTCTCACCAACACCCACAGGTGCTCCCTCCATCCCAAAGTGACCATCAGGTGACCAGTATGTTTTTCTTTAAGTGCCAAAGTGCCTTCCTTTTGTTTCCCACTGTAAGAGGTAACTACAGAATGGATTATTAGTTTTCAAAAACCACTTTGAAAGTTAGGAGATAGTCCCAACTTTACAAGGATGTGCAAGCCCCAGCACAGAAGCCTCTGCCGCAGCTGCTTTCATGGTGCAGGGTGAGTGGTCGTGTGTCGGCCCTGATTCCTGAGAAAATCCCATGAGTGTTACCTTTAACAAACAGCATCTCCTCTAGGAAAACAGGTAAATGGAACCTTAAAATCTCAGACTAGGGAGAAACCCCAGGCTCTCCCTCCGCCCCGACAAACTGTGCTTGCAAGTGAATGCGCATATCACCTCCCAGCCCAAGGACCTGACCTCCTACGTCCCAGCAGGGAGCTCTGCAGCTGGGAGGCTCTTGGGCTCCATGCCTGCCTCTCTCACCCGCAGGCTCTGAGAGGTGCTGCAAATCATTCCACCTCACCAGGCTTCAGTGCTGTCTCCTATCAAAGTGGGGAGAACACACCTACGTCACAAAATCGGTGTGAGCACAGACAAGCTCACACCTTGGACTCACAGTTCCCTGACAGGGACACCTAAGCACACGGTCCCAGAGCAGGATGGAGCCCAGGCGGAGTGGGGACGTCCACAGGGGCACCCCCTCTGCTGGCAGGGACAACTCCGTGCACCCTGCAGCTCGTGAGATGGGGCGAAGCTGGCTACAAGTCAGATCCACGGTTCTCCTAATTTGCTAATCCAACGCTTTCCAAGTAAACTAAAATTTAGTCCTATTTTCTTAGAGAATAACAACTTATTTTTGTGGGAGATCTTTCTGTGGGACAAGAAAACCCAGCTTCTAAGGTGCCCGTAAACGAGAAAGTCCTAGTGGGGAGGAGTTGAACCAGGAGGGAACTGCTCATCACAGCAGGAGCGTCTGATGGAGCCCATGTCCCCTCCAGCCCCGGCTCAACCCTCAGCGAGGCACCGCGAACATAACTCGATCACGTCAGCCTGCCACGCAGACAGCGCTCCCAGCTGGGCAGTGAGCGCGGGGCATGCTGCGCTAACGTGCGGCAGCCCTTTGTATCATTTATGGGATAAGCTCTTAAGAAAAGTCATTTAGATGTCCCCAGAACAACAGCAAAAGCTAAGAAAGGCTTGAGAATATAAATATGGTATGTATACTGAAGCTAAGTCAAACCTGACGGGTCAGAAGACTGTTTCAGAGTGTTTTATGGGGTCAAGTGTAATCACTGACCTCAAACACTCCTGTCTCTCTAAAGAATCTCTTCACAAAACATCCAAACAAAATGCAAGAGGCAGGTCCGACGCACAGCAGACACCCGTCCACACTCGGAAGGGTGGTGTTATCACCTGTCACACAGCGAAACCTGTAAGGCCTGGGGTTCAGGAACTCCCGGGAGACGCAGCCAGCTGGTGGCTGTTCTCCTGGGTGCCCGGCCAGGGGCCGTCTGAGAACACGGCCCGCCACCAAAGCTTCGGTTCCAAGGGAGCTCATCCTTCCTGAGCCGAAGCAGCAGCGCAGCAGGGGCCTCAGTCAGAGCGGAGACTCCATCCTCTCCCACCACCCGTTCTTCCTCATGCCCCATCCTGAGATGTGTCAGGATGGAGCGAGAGTCAGAGCAGCAGTCAGCCCCCCAGGGGTCCATCCCCCGGACCAGCCCCCAGCACCAGAGCCCCCCTCTACGCACACGCCCAGCTGAGGGTAGAACTGGACACAGGACCCCCGACCCAAGGGCACCTGGACTGGCAAATGGAAAAGCAAACCCAGAGCGCCGGGCACCCGTGGAGAAGCCGGCAGCCCAGCTCCGGGCAAACCTGGAAGAACAGGCGTATCGCTGCCAACGTGAGCCCCGGTGCCACATCTGGTGACACACCAGCCATGACTCCTTCAACACCCTCCCCGCCCCCCGCCCCACGCTGGAGAGACCAGGTCACCACCAGGGAAGCCTCGGAGAGCAGCCACTTAAAATGGCAAACGCACAGGCAAACGCTCCTAAGGCCCCACCACGTGGCCTGGAAAGTAACAGAAAATAAGTCACACTCTGGTTAAATATGCAATTTTGTATTTCACTGCTGCCTAACAAAACACCCACTGGGATGAAAGTAAACATTCAGCTATTTACAATTCTCCTACAGAATACCAGTCCGAGCAGGAATAACTTTATTAGAAGATTGAAAGCAAAGCTTTAGACCAAGATGGAAAGAGTAAAAGGAAACGCTTTATTCCCATGAATTTAATGGTAAGTTTTCTTCCCTTCCCCCTCCCTTAAATCCTAACCGACCGGAATGCAGCATATACACCAGTGATTTCACACCACAAAATTCAAGCCTACTGAAATGGATAAAGCATTCTTTTAAAGCACATGGGCATTTTTAGTTTCCAACGTAAAGAATTGTCTACTGACCTGGGCTGACTTACGTGGTGGAACCAAAACGCCCCCACTTACTTTCCAGGCCAGAGTCCCAGCCCAGGTCCCGAGACTCCGACTCGGGAGAGCTAACTCCCGGAGAAGAGGGAACACCCTCCCACAGCCCAGCCCCACGGGCACGAACTCAGGGTGTTCAAACGCTTGCTTAACAAAAGCTTCAAAATCTCTTCCCTAGACCAGCAAACCCAGCCCGTGGAGAAGCAGAGAACCACAGGCAGAAGGTGGTGCTGCGGGAAAGGGGGCACAGAATCACACAGAGTGCACGTGGAGGCCCAGGGAGAAGAGGCAGCTGGAGACAGAAAGGGGGCGGGCACTTCAGGCTGACAGCCCGCTAACCAAGCAGAGGGCATGCTTACAACGAAAACATCCAAGAGTGGCTTCCCCTGAATCACACAGGGTAAGTGGTTTTTATGAAACTGTGGAAGAAACAAAAAATACTTGTCACAGATCAGATGGCATATAGCTTTTTTTCTTAATGTTGCTGAATCACCGATTTATTGAGAAATGTACAAGCAACTGTTCACAGCACCAACGAAAACTCTTCCAAGTCGAACGGCTACGTAACAGAGCCCCCGCCCTAGGGGACAACTTGTGTTTGTTCCTTGACTCTCAAACAAGTTCCTTGAAAGCAAGGACTGTGTCTCATATTTACCTATTTTCTATGCACGCACATGGCTGCACAGGACATACTCAAACACTTTATTAGCAATAAGCATTGTTTTGTTACAAAGAATCTGCCCTTTTCATTTCATACCTTGTTAAAAGTCACTGATTCAAAATCAGGCAGACTTTCTTTTTCCATCTTCAAGCAACATCTATAAATTCCAGGCTAAACTGAAAACACGCCAACTTCCAAAAGCTACTTCAGACGGTGTCAGATTGCAGACAATCCCCTGACTTGAACTGCACATGTACAGACATCTCATCACAAATGATTTTCAGAGAAATAACCTCCCCCGTTTTAACGAATGGCATTTGTGGGCAGCGAACAGCAGGAAGAGACGCTGCAGCGACGACACGGTGTCATCAGCGATGAGGACAGGGGCTGACTGCAAAGATGCAGGACCACAAGCAAGAAACCCCCAAGCTCATGCGCAAACTGAGCACGTCAACCAGGAGGCACTGCCACTTTCCAAGTCCCTAAAATAAGTGGATGGGGCAGAAGACAGGAGTTTTCGGGGGAAAGCGGGGCTGCGGGTGCTGCACAGTCGTGTCCTTAAATTCCCTTTCAAGGCAAAGCTGCCTTTTCACACATGAAGTTTTAGGCATGAAATCTAATTTCTTAAACTCACTCCTGACTGTCTAACCGGTTACGGGCCCACCTAGATCTTTACTCATATATCTCGCCTGCTGCTGCCCCTCTGTGAGCTCTAAGGCTGCCACGACCACGACGTGCTGCAGACGCCACTGCCACCCACAAGGCCATGTTACCAAGTCTCCCTCACCCAGGTCTCTGCGCTGACTCAGGACGAACTCGGCTCGAGAACGTCAGCTCAATAAAGAAAAAGGGCTTTACAATCCCACCCAGCGTCTCGGAGGGGCCAGTGATGACCACTCGCTGCTGCACGTGGTTCACATTCTTAGGAACCTCAGCAAGTCTCCCCAGAAAACTGGAGTTCCCTCCGTTTTACAGATGAGGAAACCCAGGTTCAGAGAGAGTAAGTAGTTTTTCCAGGTCACGCATCGGGGAATGACCCCACATCCCCCAAAGCCCCTCCACCACGATGCGCGGCATCTCATGCTGGACTGCAGGAGAGGCGCTCTGACTCGGAGGACGTGAGAGAAGCCAAGGGAGTTTAAGTCAGAGGGGCTGTCTCACCTGCAATGTTTCCTCTTCCTCTCTGATGTCATACTCTCTGCAGAACTACACCTAACGATGAATCACCTTCTAGTCGGGGCAGTTAGGTACCGTGGACCTTCAACCTACAGTTTAATTCGTAAATGTGTGTTAATCCTGGGAGCACTGTGTTCGGATTAATTTCACTGTTGCTCATTCACAGAAGGAAAAAACCTCCCACCTAAAATGCAAGACCGGGAGAGCCGCAGCCCCGCCCCCTGGAAGGCACACCTTGGACTCAGTGACCAGGAGGGCCAACAACGCTGGAAATCCCTCAACTGTGAGGGGTGTGACCGAAACCGCTCAGTCAGACAGAAGGTGGTGTGAGACCGAGATTACGCAAGGGCTCAAACTGACGGCTCTTTTTCATACTCACTGCTGCCCGAGAACAGAAAAGGAAAGAAAGCAAGCTCTGGAGTCACAGGCACCGGAGATGAGTGAGGGCTGAAATAAAGGAAGAGGAAACACTTCACCACTGCTTCCAGTAACCGAGACTCAGCACTGAGAACAGAAACCACAGTGAGCACTGAATCTAAAATCCACCTGTTCTTTCTTTTCGTAAGAAACCAAAGAAACGCCCAAGTGCACAGAAAAGTACACGAGCACAGGTTTGACTTCGGGCACACTGTCGAATCTGGAAACTCGGGACCGAAACTGTGCAAGTGTGTGAGTAAAACGTAGCCAGTAAACACAAAGCGCTGCACGGAGCGCGCTTGACAGAGGGCACGATGCACTCTGGAGAGCTGTTTCAAAAGTGGCCCTGCTCCAGGAAAACATCACATCACTGGCTGGAGTCGCCCAGATTATTTCCACAAGAAAAGGCCCCTCAGCAGAAAGGGAAAATAAACGAGAACTTTCTGCCTCAAGCCCCTCACTGAAGGACAATGCACTCAGCAATCAAACATTCCAACTTAGAACAAGCAAAGAGGGTGAAGGAAAAAAATACCAGGATAAAAAGAACTGAGAGGTTTCGGGCAGACAATCTAACACTCCTCTCCCAAAACCAAGGCAGGGGTCTTTCGAGCAGACGACCCTGAGCGTAGCCGGGTTCCAGCAAGCACGCTAACACCGAGGTCAAAACCAGCGTTAGAGGTTACCGAAGCGAGCTCACCCCTACGGCAGCTCGCACGTCACTTACTTCACATAGGAAACAAGAGAAAATTGTCTCGCGGTTGACGAGTTAATACAGTGAGACCCCACACGCACCCCCAAGTTTCCTGCTTTCCCGCTGTCAGGATCCACTTAGGACATTTATGAATTTAAAAAATCCTTCATTTTCCTTGGAGATCTCTTTATTCATTTTCAGAAGCATAACTTTACCCATCAAAGCCTTTCGCACTGGCACGAGGGACGCAGGTTCCAGCAGGCTCCCTGGCACCCCAAGCAGGAGGGAGCCACGTGTTAAGTGCATGAAGGCTCCTGTAAAGCACCCTGTCCTCTCCTCGCCCGGTTTCCACGGAGTCATCGCGTCCCCGACCTGCTTCTGGTGCCCAGAGCACAACAGACGTGGTGGGGTGTCACCCCCAGAGCAGGTTCTAACCAGCAGGTGGCTTCTGCTTCAGGTGCCTCTCTCCCTGGTGAGGAGCTGAGCGAGGCTGCTGCTGACAGCCAGGGAGGCGGGCCCCCGTCCCCACTCGCGCCTTCGGGTGACCCAGCCTCACAGCAGGTGGGCCAGAGCCACACCGCAGTCCTGCCCGCAGAGACCACGAGCGTCTGGGGCCTTCAGCCAGTCGGCTTGGGGGTAATTTCTATACTGCAATAGATAAATCCTGGAAATTGGGTAACAATAATTAATACACCTTTTTATAGTGAGACTGTCATAGAAGACACAGCAGTATTTGGGCATAAGGTTCAACCAACCTATTAAAAACATACGCATTCAAGTACCTACTCTCACTGAAAACACAAAGAATCCTGATTTGGATTTATTATTTTTCAAACATTAAAAAAAAAGTCACACACACATTCTAGAATCCAGGGTGGTCTAGAACTATACAATTAGGATTTATTACTTTTTATCTAAGAAATAATCAAGCGAAACACAAAACTCCCAGGAGGTTTCCAGAGGCAGAAAATGGCACATTTCTCCAACCAAGTCCCATAAAACGACTCCAGCGTTCTTCCCGGGGCGCTCGAGTGAGTGGGTGCCCTGGAGGATCATCAGGGGCAGAGACCAGCGTCTTCCCTCCATGGGATCCCCGCAGTGCTTCACGCTGTCTGGGGCACCGCCCTTCTCCCCAGAGGGACGAGGTGCTACCACGGAAGGAGCCAGGGCTCATGATGGAGGAGGGAGGGGGCTCAAGGAGGGGCTTCGGAAAACCGCTTCCACACAGGTAGCCGGCCTTGAATGCTCCGCCTGAGAGCCGTGACACTTACTCACGTCACACCCCCCCAAAGCGAGCACGGCGCCCCTGAGAGGGCTACTTTGGTGCCGAGTTTACACTTACACCTTTGAGGACGTTGAAACAAGTCCATCCTGAAAAAAGATCACAAAAACAGAACCCCGGGTTCTGCCTCTCACCCTGAGAGTCACCCGGCCCAGCCCCAGCAGACTGTGTCCCAAGACCCAAGAACACTTCACAACCTGTCTCACAAAACATTTGACTTCTGCGTGGTTTCTCTATGTATGACAAAAACTCATGCTCCACAAAACTGCTTGGATACAATGGAGACCGAGGTCAGGAAAGGGGATTTTGTTAGTGATAAAGAAACAGAGCTTCTGGTGCCGGGACAGGTGGGGCGCTGCACCTCTGAGAACATGAGTGTGCCCAGGACGTGGGGCTCCCACACCCAGCGGGGCACTCTGTCCTGGGCAAACACGACATGCCCCGCAGGCGATGGAAGGAAAGGCTGGACATCAGAACGTCGCTGTTACCAGACAGGCCCGAACCAACACTTGCACTCTGAGCACATCCTCTCTGACACCGGCACCGGGGACAAACCCCATCAGGAACTCGGGTTTCTGCCTGCGTCTCAGGAGCTCCCCAAGGGGAGGTGCCACTCCCTGGCAGCCCCGTGGAAACGCTGCTGTCACAACGGTGGGGGAACGCTGGCATTTACTGCAAGCCAGACACCCTGCAGCATGGGACAGTCTCCCAGAGGGAAGAAATCACCTTCGCATTCTGAAGGTCCCACCAGACACTCAGGAAGTAACAAGCTGTTAATAAATTTCGGAGCCTTGAGCTTAAATTTGCTTTACACAGTATCTTTGCCCAGTTTTAACAGCATTCAATGTTCCAGGAATGCAGTGACCACGCAAACTGAGTGAAGACAGCCTGCGACTTTGAGAGCTGGTCACTATTTTGGAAGAGTCTGCGGTTGCAGCAAAGCTGTTTGTGACCCTGAGTGGCCAGAGCCACGGACTCAGTCAGCAGCCGGCTATCGCACTCCTGTGACCTCAGGGGAAAGCCAGGCGAAGAGCAGCGGGGCACTGCCTGCCCCATCACTGCCACTTCCTGCCAGTCTGCAGTTACCTCAAAACGGAGAGATGCTGAGTCCTCAGGGCTGAGAACCCCACTCTGAGAACACCAGCCTCAAGGGAGTGTGTCACCTCTGCCCCCTCCCTCCCTCCCCCAAGGCCATGGCAATCTTCACCCCATTCAGAACCCCCTCCTAAGCTGAAGACACCATCTTAGAAGGATAAGCGTCCCCAGTCTTTGGCCATAATCATCACAGGTTTAGAATTTTCAAGACGCCCACAAAAATTTATCAACAGGGGTCAAACGTCCACCAAGCTTTCAGGAGGATAAGCCATGTTGGATTCCTTTGAAACTCCTCAAGGAATGTCATCTAAATCTGGATTGCTCGTTAAATACAGGATCTCCAAAGTATGCAACCGCTGGCCACGTTCCGGCAAGTCTACCCGCATCAGCCAGTGCACCAATCTCTCTCCCTAAGTGAGGGGCTGGGTGGAAAACGCAGCTTAGCATAAAAGCTTGGTAAGAGTCCTTATTTTTGCGTGATACATACAGAATTTATGGGAGGGAAGGTCCATTTTCTGGGATTTTCCTTGAAATAATCCGGCAGGAGCAGGGGCAGCAGGGACAGGAGTTGCGGCTGAAACAAGATGGGCCGCATGTTTGTAGCGGCTGACGCCGGGGGAAGGTCCCAGGGCTCCGTCAGTTCTCACCTCCACCTGCTTGACAACATCCATGACGCAAAGCTACCCTGCCCCCTCCACACACACAGACACCACACACACAGCTGGGCCGTGTGGACAGCCGCTTGTGAAGACGTAAATGGTGGGAATTTCTGCTGGAGACAAAGCGAAGGGGAGGCGGAGAGGGAGCGGGCGGGGTCTCCTCCTCCGCAGGGCTCGGCACCGTCTTCCCGGGACAGGACGGTTCTGGACGAGCTTCCTGGGCCTTTATCAGCCCAGCACACAGCACTCAACCCGAGCAAACCAGGTAAAGAGCCCTCTCCGCCCCCACAGGGCCGCACTGCCAACCTTCCGACGCGGCGGAACACTGGGACTCGGGGTCGGCCTCACAGGCTCTGGGAACCACGGCACCTGCGGATGGTGAGACTTTCACGTCCTCCCTGGGTCAGTGCTGTCTGGGCCAAAAGCAGACAGAGCACTGAGAAAAGTCACATCTGCGCCCAAAAGTATGGTTCAACCTCAACACACTGTCTTCTAATCTCTCCATGTAACGTCTCCACTCTCAAAATGAGTAACAGGCACTCCCACCTCAACGAGATGTCCAAAACCCACACCTTCAAAGAAACTGGCCCAGACATCGCACAGCCAGCTCCTT
Organism: Camelus bactrianus; assembly: GCF_048773025.1. Lineage (NCBI taxonomy): Eukaryota > Metazoa > Chordata > Mammalia > Artiodactyla > Camelidae > Camelus > Camelus bactrianus. The sequence goes on from NC_133573.1 coordinate 10,929,849, forward strand.
AGAAACAGACAAAGCCACACCAGGCAGACTGCGCAGAGGTCCCAGTGGACACTCCTCATTCGGACCCGGCGCGCCTCCAGCCTCTGCCCTGGGTACGCGGGCGGCGGGAGCTCTGACCCTCAGGTGGGATGAGGTGACCACACGCTCATGATATTAGCAACAGAGCCAACGTTTCTCCGGTGATGACGGACGAGCCAGGAGGCATCCTCAGCACCTTCCGCCATGAACTCATGTGCCCCGCACTCAGCCCTTACGGTGACGTCATTACTGCCCCCTACTCCCACTTCACAGATGAGGAACCCGAGCACAGCACGGCGAGGCCTCAGTGACGGAGCTCGGTTTCAAAGCCAGGCAGCCTGCCTGCAGCCTGCACTCAGTCTGAAGAAGCAAACTGCGTTTGGCTGTTTCAGTGCCACGGTCGAGAGGGCCTATTAACCGCGTGCTTATCCACGAACAGCCGCTCACCCAGTCGGTCCACACACGGTGCCCGCGCTGAATGAACACATGGACTAAGCAGCACTGAATTATTTACGTCTCAGTCCCCATACTTGACCAGACTTCTCTGTAAGCGTCTATGGAGCCCCTCGGCAGGGAAAACCCCCAGAGCCGAGACAAGCAGGTCAGAAGCGGGTATTTGCCAAGGGAAACACTTGAAGGCACAAGAGCAGATTAAAATGCTCTGATTGAACAGGCATCTGCTCAGTGGCAAGCGACCATCTGCCTCGTATCCCAGACAGCAAGATGTTTCAACAGGAAGTGTCAGATCTGACTCTGAGCAGGAAACAATTATCCACATTTGCTACCAGCCCCAAAGCTGATTAGAAACTCCTGCAGCAAAAGTTAATGGGAAAACCACAGTGCAGGTACGTATTCTAATGAGACTGGAATTGGCCAGGACTCCCACCAGCCATTGACAAAGAAATACACAACTTAAGAGGTGAGGTGAGAGATGCTGAAAATTTTTCAGAGAAAAAAAAAAGCAGTTTGGGAAACAAAGACCTTGGAGTGAAAGGCTCAGCAGGCGCTCAGCGTGGACCAGGGACCAGAGTGAGCAGGGGGTCCCAGACCCAGAGGCACCTAGACACCAAGCACGTGGTTAGAAGGCACTTTATATTAAGACAGAGGATAACTCCGAGGTGCAGAAAACCAAGCACTGGGGCCAGTTTGCACGAGAGGGAGGGTTTTGCTGGGGAGACAAGCCAAACACTGTGTTGGGCCCTCAGAACTCCACAAGCCTTCTGGTGGCTCAGGGAGGAAGGAGGCCCCGGGCCACAGGCACCTGCACCCAGGGGGCAGCCCAGGGTTCCCAGCAGGGTCTCTCGGGAGGGCAGTCTTGGGGAGCAGCTGGGGCAGACTGACGAGGGGTGACAGTCCACACCTGTTTCCACAGGCAACGGGGAGGAGGGCCTTGAGGCTCACTGGGCCCCACTTCCAGGCCAGGTCCCGGGAGTGCTTGCAGCAACAGCTGGGGTTCCCGGGGCCAAGACAGAATCAAAGACAGAGACCATTTCAGGGGAGAGAAGCGAGCCCGGGTAGCGAGATGGAGGGGCAGGGAGAAGGGGCCCTGGGCCGGAGCGGCCGGACGGCTCCTCCAGGCACGGGGCTGTGGGGACAGACGGCGCCCCTGCACACCTGAGCAGTCAGCTGACTCCAAGTCTTTTGAACCGAACCTGGATTAACCAGCTAACGAGAGGCGGCTTCAGCAAGGGCTTCCTTTTGGGACAAGTGAAGGAGCGTCTTGAAAGGCGGCCTCCAGCTCTCTGGGGGGTTTGGTGGGAGAGCTCTTCCACTCCTGCTACCCCTATAATCCAAGCTCTGCTGGGCGTGTGCAGCCGGCACGCCCGCCTCCCTAAGTTCCAGGGAGCCGAGGACAGCTGCAGACTTTTAATTACAATTTTTGAACAAAGGTAGCAAATTTTTAAAACTTATATAATGAAAGAGATAAAGGTAAAATGAAGCATTACGTCCACAACTGCTGGCATGCTGGAGGCTATAAAACTACAGCCTTTCTAAAATAAAAAAGGCGCCGTGCCCATACACACAGCTTGTTTCCTTTCACCCAGTAATTCCTCTTTTGGAGCCTAATGTTGGACATGTAGGTAAGCCTTTACATAGAAACAAGCTCAGTGCAGGCTTGTTTATAAGAACAAGTTAAATATTTAGGGTGAAAAGTTATGTAAGTATTATGTCCATACAAAGAAATACGTAAGCCATTAAGAACGTATAAAATAATATTACTAGAAGAAAACATTAACAAGGTTTTAAAGTAATAACTGATCATCTTGGTGTGACCTCCCAATTCATAATATGAGAGAAATAAAAGATGAAAATACAAAATGTACTTGTATTGGATGAGAGTCAGTCTCTGTAAGAAGCATAAATTTGTTTTTTTAAAAACACCTGTGCAATCTGACTGTCCTTTAATGACTGGATTACCGCATTCTGTTGATTCTTATTTTGTGGTTAGATTTATTCCTTTGATAATTATGTAAGTTTAAAAAAACTAAAGCTCTAAACTGTCCTTAGAAACAACGATCAGTACATATACATAAGCTAAAAAAAAGTGCTGTATATTGTATACATGTATTTACACGCAATGTATATGTGCAGTCAAACTGTAACAATTCTACCTAATAAAACTGAAAAATTTGAAAAAACACCCATACAAGTGTTTTCCTGAGTCTGTTATCAACCTGGCCTCCACCTGCCATCAGCTCCACGGCGCCACAGGAGGTCAGGGCACTAAGGCTCTCCCGAGGTGCACGTGTGCCACACCCGGGCCTCCGACATCACCCTGAGAGTGTCACCTCGGAAGGAAAAGGGAAAGAAGACCTGACCTGGCCCTTGTTCACCTTTACTCTCTGAGCACTGCACAGCAGAGGCAGGCAAAAGGCCTGACCCCCAGCTCCCAGCCTGGCTGAGGCCCTGAGCCCACGCCCCCACTGCAGCACAGGCAGGGACACCCAGCTCGGCCAGGTGCGGCTCCCCAGGTCCTAACAGGGAAGGGCCCGGCCCTCCGTGGAGACCTCCCTGTGCTAACGCTCACGCTCACCACCTCCCCTCCCAGGCCCCCATCAACCAAGCCCCTTGACTCTGCCTCCTTCAAAGCTGAATGAAGCCCCTACCCCACAAACCCCAACTCCCTGAAGAACCAAGCTGCCCACACACTGCTCTGAGGCACAGTCTGCAGCCACGCGGCAGGTGTGGCCCTCAGGACGGAACAGCCTCCCAGTGACACCGTGCACCATAGCCTCGGCCACAGCTCCAGCCCACCATCTCTACCTCCAACTTCTCCCCTCAAGTATCGCCTTCAGCTGGTTTAATCGAAAGCCTCTGAATGACAAATTCGGTATCAAAGAACACGGTCTGCCCGGCACCCATCCTCACCCCCACTGTACTGTGGTGACGCCTCTGTTCTGAACGAGCCAGCCTTTATACAAGTGACCAAGGGCTGGCCTGCCTCCTGCCCACCCTCCCAAGTGTCACCAACAACTTTGCCGTGAGACTGTGCTGGACCATGGACGCACTCCTGTAAACGTGCACAACGGGCCATCATGTGACAGCCTCTGTCGGGCCCCTCCGACGTGCCTGCAAGCGCTCACACGTGCTCTGTCAAAGTCCTCACACAAGCTTGACCAAGGTGTAAAAATGAGGAGGTCACCAGTGCCCTTCCCGTGGTCCTGACACTCTGTGTGACTGCCAAGCCTCCTTATCTAACCTATAAAATGGGTGGGGGACAACAGTACCAGCCTCTCCTACAATGAGACTGTCTGCTTGTATTCCATCAGTTACAACAGATCTCACGTTACTCCCCAAAGCCTCTCCGGCCTCTGTGCAGGCGTCCATCAGCTCACCCTTCTCTCTGAGGTCCACTGAGCACACGCCGGGTGCACGGGCGCAGGAGCTGGCTCTCAGGGAGGCTGCGGTCGGGGGCACACAGGGAGTGAAACATGTGCAGTGACACGTGGGAGACACGGCGGGCTGGCCAGGGGCAGGTGGGCCGGGTGCCAACAGTAAGAGGACAGAACTGTGCCCAAGGTGGGGCCGGCGGGGAGGATGAGTCTGTCAAAAATGCCCTCTTAACCGAGCAATCACACAGATTAGCGGGGAAATAGCCATGACAGGACACAGGGTGGCTCTCGTCCGCGTGAAGCCACTTCCGCCCCAAGAGAATTAGACCAAAGAACTGGCCTCAACTGTCCTCAGTTCGGAGAACAGAGCAATACTTCACATACCATGAAAAATCAACCACAATGCTCCGAATAACTCAAAGGTCATTAAAAAAAAATTAAAAGTTACACACGAGCACAGCCATCAACCCTGGCAGAAGGGCTGCGGGGAACTTCAAAGACCTGCAGCAGACAAAGACTCAGCGCCGGCTTTCTCCGCGCGCGAGTCGGTCCCCAGCTCGCCAGCCACAGACTCACACCCGCGTCACACGCGACACCCGCCCTGCCCGTTCTCCGGAGAGGACAGTTCCCTCGACGAGCCGTCTGATTAAACCGGGAGACGCTCACGTCAGCGCCAACGCCACTGCCGTGTCTCCGCAGAGCACTGGTCTTCTCGGCTCCTCCGCATCCCAGACTGACGGCAGCGCTTGTGTCTGAGGCTGCCGTGAGGCCCGCGAGCCCTGGTACCTGAACCCTGGGCCGCAGAGTCTCCACGGCTCTCTTCCTGGGACACTAATTCAGAATGAGGAAGGGAGGGTCCCCTGCTCTGATCCACCCTCACCACCAAAGCCGACTTTATCCTCTTAAAACGCAGCCCCAAACACTTAACTCCCCTGCTCAAAAATGTCCAGTTGCTTCCAGTTACTTCCTAAATTAAGCACCAGCGATGGTCTCACATTCCAGACCCTCTGTTACACGAAGCCATCTTCCCAACGGGTCTTCCACCGGCGGCTGCGTTAGCCACCAAGTGCTCCCCGCACCCGACACAAGCTGTCCGGTCCGCCCTGTGCCTCGCCACGCATCCCGGCCAACACGCCCACGTGTCTGTGCTTCCACTAACATCTACTCGGCGCCATCCCCTCCAGAGCCTTTCCTGGTTATTCAACCAATGATCATCTCTCGGGCCTCTGAACTGAAAAGCACCTTCTCCTTCTGATTAAAACCATACCTGTTTGCCTGGCACTCTAAGTGTCTCTGAACCAAGCTTCTGCCTCCAGCTGGCAGTAAACTCCCTGAAGACAGAGCTCTGACATCTGACTCCTCCCCTCGCCCCTGCCACGCACCCGGCACAGGACGGCTTTACCTGGGTCTGATAAAGCACCCTCAGCTCAGGGGTGAAAGGGCGCATGGATGTTTCTGAGCAGTTGCCTCATGGGCCAGGGGCCCACTCTCGGAGGAGCAGGGTGGCCTCCCAGACTGGGAAGCACTAGCCTGGGAGTCAAAACTCGCCGGCCACTTACCAGGTATGTAACTGTGGGCAGATGACTCACCCCTGGACCACAGGAACCTAACCGAGAATGTCTGCTCTGAGCGTAAATTAGAGGGGACGAGTAAACTGCAGGTCAAGTTCCCGTTCCAGGGCCCTGGTGGCGCCGGCCACGGCTGCGGTCACGTGGGAGCTCTGGGCAGAGAACATGTGGCCGTCCCCAGGGTCCCCCACAGACCGGACAGCTGGGCGGCAACGTGAGGCCATGGGTTTGCCCATGCCCTGTGACCTTCAAGTCTTACGTCACTGGGTCTGGGGAGGTTTTGCAATGTTCCTCTGGGGACTCAAGACCCTGAAGTCTAGGGAGGAGGGCACAGCTCAGTGGTAGAGTGCATGCCTAGCATGCATGAGGTCCTGGGTTCAATCTCCAGGACCTCCACTAAAATTAAAAACTAATAATAACAAACCTAATTACCTCCCCCCAAATAAACAAAAACAATAAATAAAAATGTTTTTTAAAAAGAAAATGAATGTTATTCTAAAAAAAAAAAAAAACCTAAAGTCTATGAGGCTGTCGTGGAATGAAGTTCGGGTGCTCCCTCTGGGAGGTGAGGAGGAGCAGCAGGAGAGGGGGAGCGAGGACAGGGCAGGGGGAAGTGGGGAAGGAGGGGAAGGGAGGGAGGCAGGAAGACCTGGCATCAAAATCTTTCCTTTTAAAGCATGCACGCATTTACGATTTTCATCAGGAAACTCCACACAAGTAAATTCCTAATTTTTTTTTCAAGTTCATACTCCTTGGATTAAGATGCTCTGGGGTTTGAAAAGACCCTATCTGACAGATGCCAGCATCCTGTCCTCTTAGGTAGAAGCAAAGAGGCGAAATTTTGACAGGGCGAGCCCAGACCTTGCCTGATGGTCTCACAGAAATGGGGCAGATTAAAATGACAGTGTTTCCTAACAGCCCACAGGATAAGCCCACGAAGGCAGGTCACACCTGGAAACAAGTGCAGGGCAGCCCTGAGCAGCGGTACCACGTCGCAGGTCCGATCACAAAGGATGTTCTTCAGTCGGGAAGGCGGGACCGCCGACCTCCACCCCAAACAGCAAAGCACAGGACGCGCCGCTAAGGGTCCCTGCTCCGTCCAGCATGGCTGTTGCCCAGTCAGCTCCCAGCAGGAACGCACCCACCAGGTCACAATGCCTGCTTTAAACAGACCCGCAGGCCCATCCGAGCTGAATATAAACCAAGCGAATGCGGCAGGATAGAAACAGGACGCAAATATAAAAACAGACTTTGCACAGCAAGTGTTACCAGGTTGCCCACGCTCCCAAGGCAGCCAATCGCTCTGAAACCCTCCGTGTCGGGGCGACAGTTCCCACATCTGCCGCTGAAGCAGCAGCGGGAGCAGCTGGCAGGCAGGCCGGCCAGCCCGGCAGCAGCGTGGGTGCCAGGACCGGGGTGCGGGCGGTCCCCTCACCACACCAACGACCAACAGTCAGAGATGGACACGCGTGGTTCTGCTGCCGCCACCGTGGGCCGGTGACCCTCGCAACGGGGCCCGCGACGCCGAAACACAGCCAGACGGATGCACCTCCACTGACCGCACGTCTGAGCGGGGGAACCGCACCGACGCTGGCAAAAACCAAGTTGTTCCTCGAGAGATCCAGTTATACTAACAACATGGACGGGAAATCTTTCAAGTGGTTTTATTACCAGAACTTCAAAATGTTTTATTTCCTATTCAGAAACAACACAAGGACACAGTTCAGGTTGACACACACATCCTCAGAATTCTGAATATAAGAAGAAGCAGGTATCTAGTTAATAAGGTCGACCTTTTTAAGGTACTTTATATATATATGTAAAAAAACACATACATAGTACTTTAAACATTGGCAATGAAGCAATAAACAGATAAAATTTTCCAAAACACACAGACAACTCAATGAAAATGGATGCTGGAAACTGGACTGATTTCCTAATCTGTCTTTTAAAATTGATCTCTCTGTATTTCCCTTTATTTAAAATGCCTGTTTACAGTATTTCTCGAGAAGAGATAAAATCAGAAGCCAACCTCCCGAAGAAAGAACATTTCATTCTCTCTCCATGATTATCTTCTTAAGCAGCTAAAGCCGCTTTTGCTTCCAATCATTTGGCAACAAAACGTGACAGGTACAAAGTGATGTTTAAAACTGCACCGCTCTAATTCCAGTATTTTCGCAGGACATTTTATTCCACCGTGCAGTCATGATTCAAAATGAAAGGAAGCCGTCTTACTTGAATCCAGTGAAACACACCCTGTCGGCTCTTCCGGGTCGGCTCGGAAATGCCACCTGCAGACACACAAGACCTCACAGCTGCCACTGGGCCACGTAGGTTTCCTCAGCATTAGGAAGTATCACTACTCAGATGTCAAGTTTCACAGGTAAAACGTTTTCTAAATAGCAATATTTCTACAGCACCAGCCCTGGAGCAGGGCAGGGGAGAAGCTTTCGATGTCTCAGGGATACAGAAGGTGAGTACTGGCTTCCTGAGTCCTCGCGAGCCCTGAGAGGGCTCATGGTCAGGGGCACTCGCTCGCCTTCCTCTCTCCTGCCAGGTGGGCGAGCTCCTCAGGGTGAGGATGGCACTGCGCACCCTGTAACATGACACGTCCGACGGGGAAATACACCAGGGAGTAAGTAAACGCAGCGAAAGGAATGTCTTCCAAGTTGGTACCAAAATCCACCCAACCAAGTAAATTTCTGGATGAAGGAGGCAGGGAGCAGGGAAGGGTCCTTCACTGAGATTTTCCTCAAGACAGTGTTATATGTATGAGGATAGTGGTCCCCTCACTAATTTTCCAAACTCAGGCCTTATAATATGCCAATTACTATATCCCAAAAGCGGAGATTAATCTTACTTTCTAAATCCCTCTAAAGTACTCTGGTGTTGGACACTGTCCCAGCACCTTACACAATGCCTGGTGGCAGCTAAGTGCTCAGCACACACCTGTGAAATCAAGAGACGGGGCTTCCTTTTTTCACTTATTACATAAAGAGACTCCAGTAAGTAAAGAACCAAAGAGGCCAAATAAAAAGAGAAGATTTGAAGAGACATGGGAAAGAACCTGCCGGAAGCAGAGCTCAGCTCCTCCTCCAAAACGCAGATTTCAGTCAGCGAGGAGGCTCCTCGGTAGATGTAAATTTAACTGAAAAAACTCAAACCATGACTGACCACTGTCTGCTGACTCAAGAAAGCCCTGCCAAACACACACCACAAACAAAAGTGCAGAAAATACAGCACCCATGGTTCCTCACGACAGGAAACAAACAGCTATCGAAAGATTCCATAAATGCTTGTCAAAGTGTATTTTCTGTAAATCAACTTCAAGCCTCCTCTAGAACAGCAAGGAAAACACACACATTCAACAGACACACCTGGAGGTCACTAATATATGGAGTAGATACGCCTCTTTTTGGCTAAGATCCACCCACACTGCATGAATAAGCATTCATGCAAATTTCAGCCTTCATCCCAAAACGCGTGGCCTCAGTTATCTGAGTATCTCTGAGATGCGTACTATGGAAAATGTGCTAAATACGTTCCCCCCAGAAGCGTGAGTCACTGGTACCTCAATCACAGATCAGTTGTTAAATGTGGGTATCAACTTGACAGCTTCCAAGGACAGAATCTTTGCAAACAAAGAAATAAAAATGGCCCACAATGAGGAGTAGGAGTCAAAACATCTGATGAGTCAAAGGTTTACTCTAAAATACTTAGAAAATCTGTTTCTACATGGTTCTGTGGCTTGTATTCTCAACAGAGCAGGGAAGCTGCAATAAATACTTTTACAAAAACAGACACACTCAGCAGATGGAATTGGAGCTTCAAAATGTGGCCTTAACATGTTATTTAACTACCAAAATTGCTTCCCATTCATACCGAGGCAGCTAGGAGAGCAACACCATTTACGCAGCAGACGAACCGTGAGCAGAGCCAGGAGGCACATCAAAGGGGCTGACGCAGTCCCCTGGATTACAAATAAAGTCACCCTCGCATCTCATTTTCACCCAACCATTGCTGCATCTAAGTCCTTAATTTCTTCTTTACCTTGATGAAGCTCTTAACTACAAACCAAAAGACAGAAAGTGCGTCTATAGACTCCCCACCCTCCAACAAGCAACACTTGGGTGTCACCCTGGTTACAGCGTGTTCAACATTGTTCTAATTGCAGGTACGTTTAATTTGGTACCTTTCTTCACTTAACCTAGCATAACCTTTTTTCACTTTGCTATCTATCGCCTTTCCATTTACTGGCTACATACTGTCTCTTCTAATGGATAAGCTGTGGCTTACGGAACGGTTTTCCTGTTGTCACACCTCTGAAGTCATTCTGACAGTTTCAGAATGTAGACAATGCCGGCTGGATACCGCCACCCGTTACTTCACTCTCCGAGGGGTGAACGACACCACACAGGGCAACATCCCAGGCGCTGCAGGCCCTGATAATCCTGCCAAATTGCTTTTCAAAAGGTGACGCACACTTTGCACAGGGGCACGACAGCCCCCAAACGTGCCCAAACGCACGGGCACCGTGACTTTGCAGCCCTGGGTGTATGTTATGTGCACTTTTTGCTTCGTCAATTTAATAAGATAAATGGCAATATTTAAATTTGTGGGTCTTTAAATAGTTGGTTTATTCAACATTTTTCCATGGCTTTTTACTCGTTAATTCCCTCCTTTCTAAACTACCCACTTGAGTCCTTTGGCCAAGCACCCGCTGGGCTTGCAATGGTCTTCTCATTAATTTGACGGAGTCAAAGTGCCCAAAAGTGCCCTGCGTTTTCCATGAGAAGCCTTCGCAGCAGATGAAGAATGATACAGACTTAATTCTATCACTGCTCCGCTGGATGAACGCTCAGAGGTAAACAACTCAGGGGACTCCCACCTCCGGGGGTAAAGACAGCTTTGCTCTCAGTGTCTGTAACCCAGCCCACCTTCCCCAACCACCAGTGCTTCCCGACAGAGAACACACTCAGTGACAAGCCTGGACAGTCCCTGTACAAACAGAGGGTGAAAACACACATCCCGCGAAACAGGGCCAGCAAAGCAGACCTAACTTAAATTCTCATTAGAAAATTACAGGGGGGGTGGGTAGCTCAGGGGTAGAGCACCTGCCTAGCATGCACAAGGTCCTGGGTTCGATTCCCAGCACCTCCATTAAAGTAATAATAATAATATAACAAAATAAACCTAATTACCTTCCCCCTCAAAAAAAGAAAATCACCATCCCCTCCAGCTGATAGCAAAGCACACCCCACACCCCGTAGATCTGGCTGAAGAAGTCACAGCAAAGCGCGCAGAGTCACCTGTTACAGGCTTCCAAGAGTGAGGCTAAGTTTAAGACAAAATTATCCTTGAAAATCACTTAAGCAGACGGCACAGCGCGCGTGGCTCTGCGTGCGGGTTCTCTCTCTCAGAGCCCAGCACTGCTGGGCCCTCCTGTGCTGCTGGAGGGACCGCCCTCTCCTTGGCTGAACGCCGGAAGCCTGGCTCATACAAGGGAACGCTGCATGGAAAAAACACATACTATTCATTATTTTTAAGCAAGCATTTGTAATTAAGTTAGCATAAGCTAAATGCACACGACACAATGCACTGTAAACTGGTAAGGATGATGCCAAGTGGACGAATTTACAGTTTAGAAGCAAAACAAATGCAGCCATTGGAAACCGCGCTGACCTTGTGCTGATACGACATCCCTCTCGAGTTCTACCTGAAGGAAAACCAGCTGCACACTCACACCCGTCACTGCTGTGTGGCCTCGTCCAGGACTAAGTGACATCCGGGCTTTAAAATACTGAACTCAACTCTCACACTAAGTTTTCAGTAACAGATGCCAAATTTCAGTAACTGATAAAAGTTCATTTTTTTTTAAATGAAAGCATATGAAATGGAAAAGCCCAAGGAACTGCGTCGGCCTTGAAGGCTCGTCAGTAATTACACTGTGAAAATCACCACTCTGGAGACAAGTGCCAACCAGAGAAAGGAAATGTACTTTGAGGGAAAAGAGGAGGAATTTTTTTAACTCCAAAATCCCTTTATTCTGAAGACTTGTACAACCTAGAAAAAGGGAGCATGGCACCCAGTAGGTCACGGTCGTGGGGCAGAGAAGCTGCTTAAAACACAGCAGTTCTCCAGCCTTTATGCCCCTTGAGACCAAGACTGAGCAGCCAGAGGAACCAATGTCTTTGCAGGACCACGACTGGACAAACACGAGGGACGTGGGCTGCCAGTCAAAGGGACCCTTTGTTCAGAAAATGCATCACAAGAGGAAATGCATGTACTTGTGGCAGCAGGAAGAAACTGGGGTGCAAATCAGCGGGAAGCAAAATGGAGCACTGCTAGGAGAGTGCCCCACTCACTGTCCAGAGAAACCAAACACGCACGCGTGGAACTTTCTTATTTCTAACCACAAATCTGTGCAGAATCAAGAAGTAAGGGAAACCTCGGGGTATCACTCTAGAATTACACATGCGTCGTAAGAACCCTCGACCTGCCCTGAAGGAGCAGAAGGAGGCGCTACCGTCCTCGGCTTCCTTCTCTGCAATTCACAACTTGTTCTTTAACAAGAGTAATGCAGCTCATCGGACGAATGCTGGAAAAATACGAAGAAAATCAAATTCACCCACAATCTGGACTAAACAAGAACCAATCAGTCAGGCAGTCAGTAACCTGGAAGCACCCAGTTTTGAAAGTACAGACAGCAAGACAAGGACATAACACGCACAGCAGGTACCATCTCTCGGCTCAGAGACCTGACTTTGAAAGTCCAAGAAAAAGTGCATTTTGCACTTTAAAAAGACCACTGCTTTTGTAGGACAGAAGACAATAAAACACGACAGCCTGAGAAAGACCGCACGCCCAAAGCCATGAGTCTGACTAACCGGGTAGTTCCGGTTATAAAACAGTGTCTCTGAACTCTGGAGGGGCAGGCACACAGCCAAGAAGGAAACACAAATGGGGCGCAAACCGCAAAGAACTCTGTCAGGAAGGCAAAGCCCCGAATTAGCGGAAGTGCAGGGATGACGGTTTTTTCAGCCAGCAGAGGAGGAAAGTGAGGTTCTGGCTGCGTTTGGAGCAAGGAGAGGCGGGCCACCTGGGTGGCAGAGGCTGACAGAACCAGTCCTGTTCCTGCTCGTCTTTTTTCACAGCACAACTTCAAGCTGGGAAAGGAACAGCACTGAGCAGAGAATGAGTAGCTTCCCTCTCCTTCCAAAAAAATTAAAAAATAAAAGACCAGGACATTTCCAAGGCATTTTCAGTAGTTCTGTGTAACTTCCCCCACTGTGGAGCCTTCAGCTGTCACAGGAGCAGGTGCAAACTCCTCTGCCTGACAGCCAGCCCTCCCTCGAGGCCCTGCCCTCCCGGGTCAGTCCCTCTCCTCCCGGTGGACGCGCCCCAATCCACCTCCACGGCAACGTCCCTGGACGGGTTCTCACTTGCCACCAGCCCAGGGAAGGCGGCCTCCCCTGGGCCCCAGGGCACGTGATGCTTACATCTCTGCACCGCTTTCCACCCCGCTGCCAGGGTTTCTCACTGGACCGGGGGCTCTGAGGGGGCGTCTTCACATCCCTAGCACCAGGAACCCAGGAAGAGATGCCGATTCCGTAATCAATCACCTAATGGCTGATTCCCTGAGATCCTGATCGTAAGAACAAGAAAGAGATCAGAAAATTAGGCCGAACGGGGCTGGCCTCCCCGAGGCTGCACACGAGGAGGCTCGGACCTAGATCTTGCTGCCCAGCGCCCTCCAGATATCAGCAGCACCAAGCCCTTTCAAGAAAGAAAAAGCTGCAACTCAGTGGCTGAGTAGCTTGCCTGAGGTCCCAGAGCTAAGAAGCGGTTCTGAACCCCAGGTCCACGTGCCTCCAGAGCTGGGGGAGGGGAGGAGGCATGGCAGATTCCAGTGGCCTCAGAGCATCACCAGGAGACAGGGATGCCGTGACCTACCCTGGGACCATGAAACCAGCCTCATGTTTGTAATACGGTTGCCAAATGCCTACAAAGCACTGCTTGTAATTTCCCACATTGCTGTTACTGTATTTCTACATTAGATGGGGAACTGAATGGACGGGTGAATGTCCTCGGGTGTTCAAGCCAGTCAAAACCACACTCAGAAACAAGAACCAGTAGCTTTTCAATGCGGAGATCAAAGTACCTTTTCATTACTGAACCCAGACCTGAAGCCAAAGTCACTCAGCTCACAGCCAGCACATGCAGCTTTGGGCAGCGCACACAGCCTGCGGGGTCTCGAGGCATCCCTGTAAGTAGGCAGGTTGTGGGGGAGCCACCAGGTGACCCCCAGTTCCGATTACCAGTCTGTCTGATTCTACACTCCTTGGCCGAGGACAGACACAAGACAGCAGCGGGTTCAAACGCACCTGCCCAGCAGGTAGCAGTGTCTCTGCTGCCTCAGTCTCACCACCTGGGAGCCTCGGACGGACGGGAGGAGGCCCGGTCCCTCAGGCTGAGTGACAAGCACCAGGGTGAGATGAAGCAGGATCAGGCTGACAGAGCCTTTCCACCAAGAGTCTTTACCCCTCAGAACTGGCTACTGGGACCGGAGCAGAGTGCACGCACCATGGGGGTCACCCCTCTCCCCAGAGCGTCTGGTGAAGAAAGTGTGTCCACGCTGCCCAGAAGGCCTCCGTGCTTAGACACAACCTCGGATCTGCGGGCTCTACCACCTGCTGTCAGCTATGTGGGGAACTGTATGCATGCTGAGCTGATGTAAACGACAAACTATTTTTAATAAAGACTTTGCTGTTTAAAAGACCTAGTGTGACTTTCTCCCCAGTGCAGCCTCTTTAAAACGCATCTCCCCCTCACCCATCACGTTTCCTTACGGTGAGGCAGGTACACCAGCATTTTTGCCCACCGGGGATGGACAAATTACAGCTAATGGACAAAGCTGTCAGGCTCCGACTCAGGAAAACCCGGCACCCTACAGCACACACAGTATGTGCCGTCAGTCAGCACTGACCCATGTGAAGGCAGAGCCACCGCCCCCGTAACGCACAGCGGCCACGCAGAGATCACCGCTCTCTGAATTTTCTGCAAGAACCCACCGGACTCACTGCTTCTCTGGAGTGACGTGCACACAGACATTTACAAGCACTGCAATCACATATCGTGTAAAACTGCCAATACCATCCAGAGGAGATTCATGTGCGAAAAAAATCCAGCATGGCTCTCCCCCTTGGGGTTTTCGGGAAGATATGCCCGTTTCAGAGGAACTCGTACACAGGGGCAACCTCCTCGGTGGTTTCCTTGGGTCCCCGACTTCCCTGATCCCTTGTAGCTGAGAAGCCAAAGGCTTAGAAATGAGCAAACAATGACATGAATGCCACCGCGCCATCAGCCCCCATCACCCTCTCCCCTGTCTTTTGCCTCCAGCCTCCTCTCTGCTCAGGAGATGCCATGTACCTGATGGTCACCCCACAAAAACACAGTCACACTTATTTTGACTCTGCATCTCCTACAGGAACAGTTTTAAAAGTTGGTGATACATATTTTATATTTCTTTGCCCTCAACCTAACCTCAAAAACCAATCACCAAATATTTCCCTGGTTTTCCATTTCTTCCCTGAGATGTTAATGTTTTTCAACAATGGACAACAATTCTCTGCAAGCCCAAGTACTGGATTTTGGGAGAACTCCTGGTCAACGGCCTTCTCAATACACTTTTTTGGAGGGGAGGGTATAGCTCAGTGGTAGAGCGCATGCTTAGCATGCACGAGGTCCTGGGCTCAATCCCCAGTGCTTCTGTTGAAAAATTTAAAAATTTAAAAACTTAGAAAACAAACAAACAAAAAAAAAACTAACTACCTTCCCCACCCAGAAAAAGAAAAAAAACACTTTTGGAATGATGCAGACCACAAGACAGTGATTTACATGACAAGGTACACAAGCATTTCCTTTGCACTATTAATACAATAGATATTAATTGGAGATAAACATCTAATTATTATAGGCCTGCAATCAGAAAGAGGTCACACGAGGGCTGTGCTAAGGAACCATATCTTGGAGGTCGCTGAGAATCACACTAGGAGGAAATCCTGCTCTGCTGTGAAGACTCCACTGGGACCCATTACTGAAATCTTTGGTCTCCTGCCTGTCTGATCCCCAGGGATACTGCACGTCCCTTCTTTTCGCCTGCCACGGCTCCTACAGAAGCTGTATTTTTTAAAATAAAAAGGGGAAGAGCTGTAATTCAAAATTACTGCTGTTTCTGCTTTGCTTCTCTGGCTAAATTAACAAAGACCAATGCCCAGCGCAGACACGAGACACAATGCACCGCAGTAAGGAAACACCGAGAACCAGCACTCAGGACGCCACACAGCCAGGGAACTGAAACTCCGCGTCAGGGCTAGGTTGCCAGACGCCACTTCACGCAGCCGTGAGGGGAAACATACAGGCAACTCGGGATTTCCGACACGTGAAAGGAAATACTTCCGTTCACTCTGTACTTTTCCTGAACCTGGGGCCGATCACTCTCCCCTCTCCCGCTTCCCAGTTCCAGCTCAGCACCCAAGCGCCGCTCCACACCTTCGGGGGCCGGGGCAGCCCCCCAGCCCCCCAGAGAGCCCGCACGTGCACAGGACGGGGCATCCAGGAGTCGGACGACACCTGGCGTTTCCCGGAGCCGGCTGGCCGCGGGGCGGCTGTGGCAGCGCTCCCTCTCCCACCCGGACCCGGGCTCCGATGAGCCGCGGTGCTTCGCTGGGGTAGCTGGTGCTTCCTGTCCACGCTTCAACACTTCCCAGTCTTTGTACTGGATTCTGGTGGTCTCCACATTCAGAAAACAGAAGAGGCAGCCAGATTTCAGCTTTCCCTCACAGCTAATGCTTGATTCCAAAGGGAAATTAACAGGCAAAAACCTTTAAAACCAAGAGTCTGATGGTGTTTTTAGGAGAAGGTTGGCATGACGCTGTGACAGAACGTCAGAGCAAGGCGGGGTCTCATGCTGCACATGCACAATGCCCTTTCCTCTAAGACGTTCACCTTAAGTTATTTGTTCTCCAATAAATGACGGTTTCTGGGAGGGAAAGCGGGGGAGGGGAGCAGGACAGACAAGAACCACCGCTGGGCACCATCCACGCGTACAGAGTGTAAAGGACTCGGGGCGTCACCCGGGGCCAGAGTCCACGGCTCTGTGGGGGAGGAGCTAAGGCCTGAGCGGGGAGGGAGGGGGTGCACCCAGCAAACACCAACCACCCAGGCCTGATTACAGGAAGGCAATGCAGAGGGGTTTTTTGAACTTTTTAGAGAAACAAAACTGTATAGCTGACACCTGCACTCCAATGTTCATAGCAGCACTATTTACAATAGCCAAAACATGGAAACAGCCTAAATGTCCATCAACAGGTGACTGGATAAAGAAGATGTGGTATATTTATACAATGGAATACTACTCAGCCATAAAAACAGACAACATAATGCCATTTGCAGCAACATGGATGCTGCTGGAGAATGTCATTCTAAGTGAAGTAAGCCAGAAAGAGAAAGAAAAATACCATATGAGATCGCTCATATGTGGAATCTAAAAAACAAAAACAAAAACAAACAAACAAAAACAAAGCGTAAATAAAGGACAGAAATAGACTCACAGACAGAGAATACAGACTTGTGGTTACCAGGGGGGTGGAGGGTGGGAAGGGATAGACTGGGATTTCAAAATTGTAGAATAGACTACACTGTATAGCACAGGGAAATTTACACAAAATGTTATGATAACTCACAAAGAAAAAAATGTGACAATGAGTGTGTATATGTCCATGAATAACTGAAAAATTGTGCTGAACACTGGAATTTGACACAACATTGTAAAATGATTATAAATCAATAAAAAATGTTAAAAAAAAAAACTGTATAGTTAGTGGAATCTCTCTTCACGGTGCTTGAGCATTTTAAAAGGTGGCCTAAACCTGGCACCTACTGAGAAACTGTGACACGCCTGCTGCAATTTTTAGCTGTGTTTGACTTACTTAAAGGAGACAAGAGTAAGGGGACACACCTTGCCTCCACTATGAGGATACAATTTCCCTTCAATCCTCCTCCTAACTGGCTTCTGGACCCCCACCCCCCTCATCACAGCAGAGTCCCCAGCAAATCGCGGCAGCCAGACTTAAGGCCAGCGTGTAACCCAGACGCAGTGTGGCCCAGCAGCGCGGAGACCAGCACCTGCTGTCCCCTCAGGCCTGAGAGGCGCGGGGGGAGCAGGGGAGCTGGGGAGCTTCTGAGGGCTGCACACGTCCTGAAGGAGGACCAGCGTCCCCAAGGGAGCCAGGCGTGCCCAACCACCCCCAGGCTCAGACGTCTCCTTAAGGAGCTCCATTTTTCACAACCTCAGATGGGGAGATGAGCCCCACACTGGTTCCTTTAATTAACTGCAATTCTCACAAAGACATCAAACCATTTCAGGGCTGGCCGCTCCAGCCGGCTGCTCGGAAGCCCTGCAGCACTAGGAGTCACCCCCCGGCACGGCAGCGCTGTCCCTTCACACGACAGCTCACAAAGGGCAACTTGTTTGCCCCATACGCCAGCTTGATTCCAAGAAGGACTGAAAGTAAGCATCTAAACATTATTTAGCTTAAAACACCTTTTAAGATACCATCTTTGTCGGAGTGCTAAACCTTAAGGTTTGATGGATTAAGGTGAACTTATTTTAATCCAAGGGAGAATAGGCAAAAAGAATTAATTTGGGGAGTATAACAAATTAATGATATAAGTCCCATCTAAAAATTTTGGTTTCTAAATATTCTCTCTAAAGTACATTTATTTGAACTCTTAGATATTTGACAGACTTTAATTTTAACGCGGAATATTGCCTCAGGGTGTATATTATTTAAGACTATAATAAATCATTTTGCACACTGAAAATAAGAGTAAAGAGCTTTACTGTATCACAAAAACATAACCAATCACACTATAAAAATTTAAGGAAAAAAAGGGAAAGCCACCATACTCCATCACTCTAAAACAAGTATTGTTATTGGTTTAGTATGTTTCCAAATCATTTAGCGCATTTTTTAACCACTTGGAAGCATATTTACTGAATGTAAAATGTGCACCTCATAAGTGGTTCCTGAGAGTGCTACACTTCTTATAACCACCCTCTTAATATTTAAAGTAAGGATTCTAAAAAGTTAATAGTAGCCCAAGCCATACAACATAAATAGCAAGACCTAAAAGTCACAGAAAACCCTACCCCCACCCTCCGCCCCGCCACGGAACGGCGGAAGAAAAGAGCCCAGGTAGATGTCCCGACAGAGACCTGGGTGTTAACAGAAGAGCAGGTCTTGGCAGAGAGAACTGGCTCCTGGTGTTTCCAAATGTACTTTTCAAAGACTCTCTTCCCTTTTCTTTCCCTGTCTCACCTACCTACTCTTGTGGAACTGGGGAAGCATCCCGAACTTCCTGCACTGTCGAGTAGGAACGTAACTGTTCATGGGCGTGAAACCCTCCTAATAAACGCAGCACAATAGTAATTTTACTGGTCCCCACTCCTCAGACTTCACCTTCATGTCCTCTTTGAAAAGCTGGTTCCAGAAATCGAATCACCAACTAAGTTTCCTCACTGCCTTATAACTGCTGGAAATGGTTACAGTGGATATTGGAATTTAAATTAATTTATAGGAACAAATACTAAACTGTCTCATGCTAGACAAGGCACTGCAGTTCTACAGACACTTATGTGGAAAGTACCGGCCAGTGCTCTCAGGGGAGTGGCTGATCCTCCAGTCCAGAGTCGAGCCACCTGGAATGTTAGGGAACATTTTTACTTAAACACACAAGTGAGGAATGAGGAATGATTTTAGCCTTTTAAAAATGAATGGTTTTTCAAATCGCAAACAACCTCAATCTCCAAAAACTTGCACAAGCATCACATAGTTATGCTTCTGAAACCCCAGAAATCTAAACCCCTGATTTTAATCGTTTGCCCCTTATTTCCTTAACTTTGCACTTTGAAATCCATTCTTCTGTAGCAGCTTAAGGACAACCCAACTGACTCCGTCTGTCGACCACTTCTTCTGGCCAAAGTGCTGACCCACCATCACTCACGAAAAGTGGTCAAGTGACGACAGAGCATCTGATGCTGGACGAGCCCAAACAAACACCCACCCCAACTGGTGAGAGCCTCAGGGGGACGCGAGTGGCTCCGAGGGGCGGTGAAGTCCTGACATTCTGAAAGCAGGCAACACCACTGCCACCCAGGGGGCAGGCGACAGGAAGGAATGACAGTCAGAGGTGTCCTGTTACCTCCCGGGGATTAGAAAGGAATGGAGGCGCTGGCAGGAGAGAGAGGGACAGCGGGAGAGCCACGCCCGTCAGCTCCAACATCCACCCAGAATCCACCCACTGCTCACACTCCCTGCCACTTCACAAACTAGGATCCTGTGCACACCTGTTTCCCAAAATGCACATACAGATTTGTCTCCAAAAGTCCAAAACTGTCACGAGACTTCAGTGAAGAAGTGACTACTGTGCATCCCTACTTCAGAAGGATCAGACACCAAAACCAGGGCACGGGGCTGCAAGGCTTGGGAAACGCTCTCGAAAGCAAGCAATCTGAAAACCAGCACCGCACCCAGCCTGGAGTCACGGACCTGAAAACCACTAGGTCTCTCACAACTCTTTCAATCCTTGGAAACCTAACACAAATCCCTATAAATCTATTACACATGTCCAGAACACAAAGATAAAACCTAGCTCCTAAGACCAGTGCTAAACCAGCACAGACGCATCCAAACGCAGCAGGTAACGAGGACACAGCCTTCACGTACGACGGGAACGTGACACTCAAGAAAGGACAAAACAGTGACGATTCCAACAGCAGAATCTTAACAAAAGACAGTGTTGCTCACACAGCCACCTCCCTGAGAAGGGGAGCGGGCAGAGGAGAGCTATCAGGGACGCCCACGGCCAGAGGACCTCATCACTGGTCCACGTGAGGTCTGGGAGCGCGCAGGCAGCGGGAGGAACCACGGTGCAGACCTTAGCATGACCTCAGCATCCCTGCATTCAGTCAACATGGAAGGGATCCTGGGAGACGACACAGAGGCAGAGGAAATGTGTGCGTCCTTAAGTGGAGAAAAAACAAATTTCACCATCATAACCCTGTCAGACTGGAGGGAACGTTGTGGAAAATGTGGCCCCAAAATGTCACCCAAAGCACAGAGCAGAAGGGCACCTGCTGTGCAGACTAACGCCTGCAGGGTCCGTAAGGCACGGTGGGCCATCATCTAGGCACGAGGACACCGATGCATTCCACCCACACAGCGTCCTCAGGAAAAAAAGAGTTGTGTTGGGTCTTTTTGGTTTTTTTTAATACGAGACATTGGCTGCCAAACTGTTTTACACAGAATCCCAGTTCAAGGAAGCACTTTGTGTGTCTCTCTGAAAGTGGGTGACAAGTTGACATGGTTACTGTCCATCTCCAAAGCCACTGCTCAGCTCCATTAACACGGGAGAATCAACACCCTGGACGTAAGAGCCGTCGCCCGCGCCACAACTGCCAAGCACCAAATGCCTGCGCTGGGCAGCCTGCACGCCACGCCCTTCACACACGTCTCTCATTTAATCTCCAAAGAGGGGGTGCTGGTATTACAGCCCAGCGGACAGACTATCAAAAGGAGGCTGCAGCCCTCATTCCTGGGCCCAGGGACTCACAGCTGTGGATGCAAGTGCACCCACCAACCCGGGAGGTCTCCCTGGAGGAGGCAAGAAGACCCTCCCGGGCCAGCCAGGCGTGCACCGGCCCATGGCAAAACGCGCACACTGGAGCTCAGGGCTCCCCACCCAGTCACTACACACCTAATTTAAATGAATAATCCAAACTGGACCAACTTTTATGTGCTAAAATGGTTACAATATTTTTAAGTGGTGAAAAACAGGGTAACAAATTGCCAACAACAGGCAGATAGCTAGATAAATATGTACATATCCACACAGGGAAACGCCATATGGCCTTTAACATTATGACCATTTTTAAAGGACACGGGCAAACGTGAATCTGTCACGTAAAATAAGTAGTAACGATCATGCAACATGATTTCAACTATTTTTAAAAGGCATCTATGTTTATATACACACAAACCTACAGAAACTCAGACTGAGAAGAAATACTCAGATTTTAGACTATTCTGGTTGATGGGACTCTCAGTGACTTCTTATGTTCTACAATATCATCTGTACATTAACGACAGGCAGATTTCGTCTGCGGGCGCAGGCGGCTCACACGCCGCAGCGCTGGGCTGGGATAAACTTGTCATATCCCCGGTTAATTATTGATGAACCTGGAAACGGCCCTGTTTATTAAAGACTTATGTGCTCTCGAAGACTCGGCCGCACAGCCTGAAGCCTGTAATCTGGCGGAGCAAGCAGTTTCTAGGCTGTAATAGGATTACTCGTGGTGTTCTCATTCAAAGGACAAAATCCAATAAAATACACTGTAGCATGTGTTTGTTTAAATAAAACACTGGTGCATTGTCTCCCACTTCCTCCGCCAGCGCTAATTTACCAGTCAGATCCCCGAGGAGCCATGCTCAGTAACGGAGCTGACACGCAAACAAGAGGGTAAGAGGCTGAAACTACTTCCCTGGCAAGAGCAGAGCACCCACGTGGATCAGCTGAGTGGCGGTGGGGACAGGGAGGCTCTGCCCGCCCCCTCCGCCCCGCCCCACCCCACGTCCCCAGAGCTGCCCTGCCGCAGAGCCAGCATTCATGCAATGCAGCAGTTTAAGTAAATGAGAAGTCTGTACGTGAAACAGGAAAAATCAAGTTATAGCTGAGTGAATATAAACAAAATGGGAAAAAAATGAAGTTTTACTATAAACCTCTTTTCTAAATATTCCAGCAACATACTCTAGTATAAATGAATTTTTAAAGATTTAATGAGCCAAACAGAAACTGCATTTCTTTCATCCATTGAATTGCATAAGAGAATCATTTATTACCTGGGAGACACCAACAGACAGCCTCTAATTATAAAATAAATCCCAAGTCTTCACTAGAGAGCTCACCCAGTCCAGGAACCACCCCCGCCCCACCTCCCACAGACGCAGACGTGGTGCACACATGCGCAGGGGCACAGACGCCTCCCAGTCACACACACTCTGGCTGACAGTTTGAGAGATCGCAGAACAGAAAATCATTCTACTGGAAGGAACCGGGGGCCTAACTCTCCTTCAAAATGCTGCTCCTCCATTTAGTCAGTCAACACAAAACAGCTCTTTTCCTGTGAGATCATTCCTAAATCTGGCCAGACACGCCCACTTTATGAGGTCCTACGCCACTCAGAGTGAGCACCTGTCACGCAGGAGACCACCTGCCAGTTCAGGGCGCCCTGAGCTGAGCCCGGGCAGCCCTGACAGCCCGGCAGACACGTCCCCTCCCGGCTCCACCTCCAAACCTACCCCCTGCAAAGCTGCCAAGACACTGAGCCTGCTGCCGCCACAGCCGGCACCCCCAAGCAGTGATGGTGCCACGGGGCCCACGGCCCGCTGCACTTCCCTCCGGAAGGTGTGCTGGGAGCCACCATGGGGCTGTGGTGGGAGGACACGATCCTCTGGAGAACCACTCCAGCTCCTGGGGGAGAGAGCAGCGCCGGGGATGGGTCGGCACACTTCACCCGTCAGGACCCAACACACGGACGGGGCCGAGCCGGAAGATCCAAGACACCGTCCAGGGCTACACGTGGACGGGTCCAATGCCTCTGCCTGACAGCTTCACCTAACTGCCCGGGTCCGCTGTCTAACTGCCCCCAACTCGCCCACCGTCCAGCCACCCCGGTGACCCGCCAGGATGGAGGCTCGGCCACGTGGAAGGTGCCCTGCTGCTCTCACTCTGACGCACCTCCCGCTGTGCCCAGCACAGGGCCGAGGACAGTCCTGACAGAACGGGGCCCGAACGGTCTTGCCAACCCTTAGAAGGAAGTAAGGAAACAGGAGTGTCCCACATACCCAGCTCAAGCCGCCAGCTTGCTTCCCGCACTCGATCCAGACACTGTCATTAGCACAGCAGCGCCTGCCCTGTCACCGACGCCGGGCAGACTCCACGCCCCAGGGGACAGCAAACACCAAACACACACCTGAATACCCACTCAGGTTCAGTTACAAAAGACAAAGAAGTCTGGCTCCTCACCACCAGGACTATTTCTTCATTAACTCCAGTATTAGTCACAGCTGTCATGCAGTTTTTCCACAAAGGATAAATTTCACTCTCTTCTGTACACTTCATGGAAAAGCCATCCACCACCTGCAACCTGCATGTCCCACTTAATCTTCATGGTGACATCTGAGCACAGTAAGCCCAGAGTGTCAAGCCACAGCTGTCAGCAAGGACAGCAGTCCTCCTGGAGGTGGGGGCTGGGACCTGCACCGCAAGCAAAAGGAACACACCAGAAATCCTTCCTGACGGGACACACAAGCCGTGTTTCTTAAAAGTGCATCCAATTTTATTTACAAGTAATAAAACATGTAATAACAGTAGAAATTATAAACTTCCTTTCAAGAAGCACATGTGTGCACAGTGATGCTTTATATCCCAGTAACTGGACATGTCTATTTTTGGCCCTCCCTGGGTTGTGGGTGGGGGGAGGGGAGGGTGGTGACAGAGACATCCCCAGGGCCGCACAGCAGCACGTGGTGCCAGGCAGAGGGAATGCCACCTAGGGGGCGGAAAGGAGACCATCTGTCCTGGGACAGCGCAAGCCTCCAACTCTCAGCAAAAAGGCATATAGCTCTGGGCACAGGACAGAGGAAGGAATGGAGGGGCCGAGGTGAGAGCGACTCTGGGCCGGGGCCGCCATGCAGGAAGTGAAGGTGGCCGGGAAACAGAACAACTCTGGGGAGACTGGAGAGGTGACCCATCAGGACCTGGAGAGACGTGCTGGAGACAAAGGGGAAGGGGACAGGGCCAGTTTTCAGGCCAACACAGGTTACTTTTACCTGGAAGGGCCAGCGGACCACACGGACTGGAGAGTGTGGTAATGACAGCTGTCCTGGGGGAGCCTCCCCGCTGGGAACATGTGGGGGTCACCACACAAGGGGGAGGGGGCGTGAGTAGCAGACACCCTCGACAAGTGGTGGCTGGACAGCTTCATTCCCAAAGCCTGACACCTACCAATTACACGTCAAGTATCTCATTTTAAGCAAAACTGAATGAACCACATTTAGAGCCTTACAGTGGAGCTGCACCCTGGTCAAAGGCTGGGCACTCAACTGCATGAGTAAAGTGAATTTAACATATGGTCAAACCACCCTTGAAAACTCCATTTAATCACCCAAAAGCACAAGGAGATGCCCCCGCAATGCGGGCACTCAGGGATGGACAGACACCACACAGGGGACAGGGGTCTCCCACCTCCAGCGCCACCCTCATTCCACGCCACAGAGGGTGGCCACCATCACCAGCTAATGTCTGCCTGTCTCTGCTGAGCATGAAGAATTTAGCCGATTAAAATGAAACACCCTACCGATGCAATACCCATAAGCTTCCACCAAAAAACAAACAAAACCCACATTAGAAAAATAACCTCTTTAAACATAACACTTTTTTGGCAAATGGCATATAATCCAAAATATTATCAGATGTTCAAAACTCAATCCATTTTGCAGAATTCTGACTTAGAAAAGACTCACACTCAAGTTCTAATCAGCTGGAGTCTAATCACTGGAGGAGTTGCCTTCTACACAGCGCTCATTAGCAGGTGGATGAAATTACTTCACTGCCTCGTCGGCACACGAACTCACGTGCACACGGCTACTTCACCATTCCAGGAAAGGCATCTACAGTGGTGCAGCCGCCCTGAACCTCTCAGAGAAGCTGCCGTGTAACCTAACGTGTTCTCATCAGTCTCCTTCTGCAGCACAGCCTGGGAAAGCTGTCAGACCATGAGTTAAGAACTCAGAATACTTCTTAGGTCTGTCAGCCTTGAAAGTTCAGGACATACATTTTACTGCTGTGCCCAGATCAAGAAAAGGACAATTTTAAAACATGACACAAAATAAAAAGACTAAACATTTGATGTTAGATGCAACACACACACACATCCCAAGAGCAGAATAAAGATGGTCACAAGCCCCTCTGGACACTCTGGCTTTGACAAGCGGAGCCAGCGTCCCCTACCCCAGAATCTGGGCCGCTCCGTGACTGGTCTGGCCCAGAGAAGACAGGGGTAATGACTCTGTGCTGGCCTCCAGGCCTAGGTCTCCGAAGAAGTCTTTCCTCTCCTGACTCTTAGGACATCCTCTCCAGGCCCTGAGCCCTGCACATGGGAGACATGACGACCAGGTGCTCCAGACAACAGGCCCAGGAGACCCCAGCTTCTACCACCCCAACCAGCGCCAGACATGTGATGGAGCGAACAAGGAACCTCCAGCCAAGGTCACCTGCCAGCAGAATGACCCCGAGAAACCCCAGGTGGAGCCCCGCCCAGATCCCCAACCCTCCAAATCCAGGGATGTGATCAGTCGTTGACTGAAGAAGCCATGAAGTCCTGGGTGCTTTGTTATGCGGCAACATCTAAATATACGTGGATTATTAAACAACATTGTTACTAACCAACTTATCGTTAAGTGCTATTTGAAACTGCTCCATAAGAAACAATTCTCACAGGAGCACTGTCCCCAGACACATCATGCCTCTAACTAAAGCAATTCCTAACAGGTCTGCAAGATTCAGTGCAAGTCCTTGGAGCTGCAGAATACACGAAGACAATGTTTTAAATGTCCTCACGGAGACCTGCACTTTACCGCTCTCAAGCACCCTTGAGGAAATGGCTTCCCATCTTGATCACCTCTCGCCGGTCACACCATGAGTGCCCAAGCCTCACGGTAGCGGCCCCAGGGGCCCTGGGAGCGGGGGAGGGCCAGGGCTGCAGGGATGCCAAGAGCCCGGCCCCCGTGCAGATGGTCCAGATGACGGCCCACATGAAGAATGACAGCTCGGGCATCTGTCCCCTCTTCCTGACTTCAAGTAACAAAGGAGATGTATAAACACCTGGGAGACAGGAGCCAGGACGCCAAGAAACACAAAACCAAGGCTGCGTTCAAGTTAATAAAGCTGATGGGGGGGGGTGCAGCAGGCAGCGCCTCCAGCCGTGCTCGGGTTCAGGGGCACGTGTCTGCCCTCGGCCTTAGGCTCTGGGCTGTGCGGACCGGGCTGTCGGACGGGAATATCCCAGGCAGCCGAGTGTGCAGCGAGGAGAGGAAGCCCCTGCCCCGTGGGTGTGCCTACGCCTCCTCTCCCACGGTTTCCCCAGCACACGGGGCTGAGCCACCAGCGAGCCGGGAAAGAAACTGCAGCTGAAGGAGCATTCGGTCCACCGCCCACAGGCCCTCCTTACCCAAACCCAAGCGTGAGCTGTCCTGTTTCTCCACATCACAGGCACCAGAGGACCTCCTCCCACTCACACAACTGGGGTGATTCACTGGTGTGACCTTTCCTCCCGCTCACCCCCGACCCCCGTGCAGTCTTTTTACTGCTCCTCCTGGACCTTTCACTCATTTCCATCACTGAAAGACCAGGCGTTGTGAAAAGCTAACGGCTAAGACCAAGGATACCTACCAAGGCGCCGTCAAGTGTTTCCACAACTAAAGCTCAAACCGAACAGGCAGGAGGAATGAGTGACTTAAAGTCAGAAATGAAAGTGTAAGACTGAGCTACTGTCACGAATGTGGCCAACCTGTGAGCGCCCTGGCTGATCCTCTCAACTCGTATTCCGGAAATTTCCGCGCACAGCTCCAAGGCGGCAGGTCCCACGTCACACAACACAACACAACCACCCCAAGCACGGAGGGCGAGGCTGCGCTAACCCAGCGGTCCTCCACCCTGGCGGCACGGGGACGTGCCCGAGGAGCTTGGAACAAGGACCGGGACCGGGACTGAGACCAGGCCCAGGACACCCCCACCCCTCGACCCCGCCCCGGAGACCTGCTTCCCGCGCCTGAGGGAAGGCCGGGCATCGGGTGCCCCTACTTGCAGCCAGGGCGGAGAGCGACTGCTCTGGAGTCATCTGGGGACCTGGTTAAAACGCAGCTTCTGAGAGTCTGGGGCGGGGTCCACGGCTCCAACAAGCTTCCAAGGAGCGAGGCCAGTGCTGCGGGTCCTCAGACCACACTTGAGCAGCAAGGGGCTTCGACGTCCAGCCAAGCGCACGGGCGCCAGGCCTCCTTGACCCGGCCAGCTCCGACTCCGAAGGGGCACTTCTTCCTAAGCCCAGGGGCCGGTCGGAAACCCAGCTCTCTCCTCCGACGGGTACCATTCACCTCACCCCGAGGGTACTGCAGGGGCTCGAGGCCTGGCAGGTGCACGGGCTCGGGCAGGCCGGAGAAGACCGGCAGAGGCGTGGGTACCTCCGATGTGCCCTCGCGGAGGAAGACCCGGGCTGTACGGCGGCTGGAAAGCCCCTCCCCTTATCACCCGGGCCCACCACGTGCACCCACGGGGCGCCGGCGCGCGTGGGCAGCGCGCGTCCTTGGGCCCCAATCAGGGGGCCGCGCGTGCGGAACAACACTGCTGAGTCACCGCGCACCTGCCCACCGGCGGCGAGGGAGCCTGGCCGGCCCCGTTTCCCTCCGCTGAGGAGCAGCAACCGCCTAAAGCGCGGGGGCCACGGCAGCGAGTCGCCCGCAGCCCCAGTGCCGGCTCCGCAGCCGGAGGTCACAGCAGACGCACAACTTGCTGCCACTTCCTTAGCCCTCCTCAGCCCGAGCGTCCTCCCCCGTAAGCTCGGGGTTGCAGGCACACCAGCAACTCCCTGGGAGTCACAAACACACCTGGAGCGCTGAGCCCAGCGCTTAGGGCCCGAGACAAAGTACCCCAAGGCGCTACGCTTCACTCTTCATAAAGAGGGCGTCTGCCGACACCACTGGTTCCTGTGCCCCTCCTCCCCACCGGAAGCTCCTCAGTCAGCTGGGGCCGAGAAGACGCCACGCGTATCGCTGTGCGAGGTACCTTCTCAACAACTCCCCCACCTGAAGGGCGGGTAAGTAATGCCCTTGATACAGCACCTCTTGTGCAAGAGCTTCCGGTCATCTGTCCTGACCCGAAAAGCTTTTCTGCACCGAAAGCAAAGACAGACCTGAAAGTACCACTCCCCCAGATCAATAAAGGAAGCGGCTTCCCTCCCGGTCCCCAAAACTCCTCTGCTTTGGACTAAAATCCCACCCCAACCACCCGTCAAAACAGACTAAGCTCTGTCTAAAACTCTCCCGGGTAAAAGGGTAAAACTTAAATCTTCTCACCAAAAACAAATAAATACGGGAGGCGGTGACTGTGTTAACTTGATGGGGGGAGCTCTGCGCAATGTGTATGTATATCAAACCACGGCGTAAACTTTAAATATCTCACAATTTTATTTGTCAATGACACCTCAGTAAAGGGGGGGGGAGGGCGGAGTTATTTCTCTTCAGTTTTGTTATGAAATGCTGGAGTGTTCTGCAAGGCACCACTCACCACTTTCATTACAAACCACGAAACACAGGAAGCTGCAAATGGAAGAGACGGGTATAAATTTCAATCTCCCACTCTGGATGTCTCTCACGTCCTGTATGAAACAAAGGCTTTGGATTTCAAAGGCACTCATGTGAGACAATGTTTACAAATACTGGAAGGGATCAAAGTCAAACAGGGTCTTGCACAACTAGATAAGCTTTATTATTTTAATCACCACTTAGCAACTTCCCTAAACACATATGCTGAGAGGGAGGAAGCACAGCTTTAATTAGTAAGCTGTTTAAAGTCCTCCAAGAGAGGAAAACAAGTCTCAGTACTGTGGTGGGGAAAAGGCGAGTAAGAGGTGGTGGTCTGGAGCACGAAGCCAGTGGGCTGTGATGACCTGGCAGGCCTGACTCCGCAGCCCGGCCACACCCAGAGCCAGGCAAGCCTCCCCGACACCACTCCCCACTCGGATGATGAGCAGGTCAGTTCTTGGGTGAAGCTTCCAGCTGACTGGCACTGGGTGTCTTTAGCTGAACTAAGGTATTAAAAGTCGAATCAGTGTACCGACCCAGGCAAAAGATGCTCTGTTGCTCACTTACTGCTGACTAAGTAGCTGCCTCAAAATCACCGTCTTGAAGGTCCAGAGAGGCGTAAAGAAGTGTTACGGGCACGTGAATTATAGAGGCTTATATAATAAGGGGTTAGAGAGGTCACAAAAACGCCGGCTTTCTCGTTGTATTTTACAACTCAGATTCTCTCTTTGAGCTCCAGGGGATTCTCAGAACTCCCACTAGTTAATAAACACCAAGGGTCTTTAAATTAAAACATCTGTGCATTGTGTAAATATCGATCGTACTTACAACTTCTAGTGCTGCTCTTTCCAAGTTTCAAAAGATTTTAATGGAAAATGTGTAACCAATGTCTTTTAAAATATGGTAAATAGAGCAAAGAAACTTTACGTAATCTCCATTCATCTAACAGTGTAGCACCTGCAAGTGTTTTATAAAAATCACAAGGGCTAATAGCAGAGAAAGGCGCACAGCTACGAAGACAGACACACCCCCTGATCTGCAGAAGAATCAGCTTTAACTACTGGGTTATCAGAACATTCTTTTTCCCTATTTCCAACTGGTTTATTAGTAAGTACTAATACTGGGATTTCTATAGTACTTTTAAGAATAAAGTGGTAACCCTTTTAACAAGTCATCTTGAAAAATGACAACTGGTATCTTAAATGAAAATCAAGTTGCCTTGAAGAATTAGCCATTAAAAGTGGCCCTATCTACGTGTAAAACTTGAAAGAAAAAGCTAAAACTCACTAAGAGTCTATAAAATGACAGAAGAATTATCTACATTAAATCCCTTGATCTCCATTACTGTCAACAAACAAAAACATTCCCAAATTACAGGCAAGAAGACTGAGGCTCACAGAGCTGGTGGGACGGGCCAAAATTCAAAACTACTGTGTCCAAAACCGAACACTAGAAAAGTTCTTCCACTGTGGACATCCTTGGAGCAACTAAACCAGCATCAGTGGGACTTTGTTTCTTACGTTGTGAGAGACTTTCTGAGAACTGTTTAAGGGAGAACTTTTTCACCAGACATTCAATTTCCCACATCTAGAGCAGTTCTAAGCAGGATGAGAAGAAGCAATTTAGAAGCACTTCTTCACTGGAAAAAGCATTCTCAGCAAAAAGCAAGGGAGCAGTACAGCTAACAGCTACTCCGTTTCACCTCCTGCAACGCTTTTTCACCTTCTCTCCTCAAACTCTCAACAATCCCACGAAGGATGTGGTTTTAGAAGCCAAGGATCCTGGGCTTCCAGAGGTTACCGATCCTGCTCTCAGACAAATGATGCAACCTCCTCCTCTGCGTCGCCGCCCAGAGTGTGTCACGGGAAGTGCCCGCCTCCTAGGAGACAGAGATCCACCACCAAACTTTCCACCTCCAGCTAATTGTGTGTTTGCAAACATCTGTGTGCTAAGAAGTGGGTCACAAAATACAAAAGATAAACCTGAATCCACCATAAAAACTTCAGGGTTTTATTAGCTTTCCAGGTTTCCTTGAAAAAAAAAAATTTCCCGATAGTATGTGCTTTATAATTTAAAATATGACCCATTTCCTATTCATCAGACAGAACAAACGCTGAAAAACCACCACTTTCCAGATGCAGCTGCTTAAACAGCCATCCATCCAAGTGACGCACGTTCACTTAGAGGTCCTCTTGGTTTGTCTGAAAGGTTTTTTCCAGCTCTCTAACAAAGTGGTAAAGGTGCCAAATCCTACATTCAGCTTCAGTGGATTCAGTGATGAGTCGCATCCCGTGTGGCGGTCGGCACATGCCACCTCCCTCCTCTGCAGGTGCTGCTGGCTGCTGTGAGAGAACCCCAGCTCAGGGCGCAGCCCTGCCGGGCAGGAGCCTGGCCAGCCACTCTTCACACAGGACCCTGCACACTGGAGTTCAGAGTCACAAGCTACACACCTTAAATGCCTTCGTGTGTTCCCTGGAAAATGGTATATTTTTTAATTCTGGTTTTTAATATTAGATTTAGAAAAAAAATTAAAACACAAACATGAAAAAACTTCCCAGTTTTTTTACTTTAGACTTTGAAGAACTAAATCAAAACACTCAGTGTCGTACCAGCCAGCTGCACAGAATCTGTACTCTCTTCAGTGGTTTTGATCTGTTAATACAACATATTTAAGTGTTTAGCAATTTTAGGTTTCTGACATATAGCGAGTTGTTTTCTGAAATAAACATAGAAAAGAAAACATTGATTTTTATCACAGAATTTCCCAAAGAGGACTTTTCAGAAACATAAACTCTGTCATACAGATTCGCTCTCTAATCCGCAGGGAAGCAACACAAGCCACCAGAAGAACCACCACCAGGAGGAAAATAAGCCCCGGAGGCCGCCTCGCCGTGTCTGAGCGCTGACAGCCTTACAGGCGGGGACGTCCCGACTTGACCGTCATCTCTAAAACCGCTTTACGTGCACCGCCGTAAGAACACGGAGGTGTGAGTGCGCGTGCGTGCACACACCACGCGTCTCGGATCATGCAGAGCCACACACACATTTAGCTACACTTCACAAAGGAAATGGCCACAAGTCACTTCTGAGCATGTAATTTACCCTAAAAGACAGCGAGGAATGCTGAGGGACAACAGCCTAACTTTCAGACAGCGTGTGCCTGCCCCGGGGACACGCCCGTCACTGCACAGGAGGTGAGTGAGGGGGACATTCCACAGTGGGGGGGCTCTCCTGTCTGCAAAGGCACTGCACACCCCCAGGCCTCTCGGTTTAGGCTACCAAGACCAACCACGCAGACTCAGGGCTTCTGTGGCTCGGGGGACGGACAGCGGGAGCCCAGCCTGGAACCTCTGAATGCGGGAAGATGAAAATGGGAAAAGTGATGCTCACAGAGCTTGTGGGATCTGCCAAAGCTTGAAACTACAGACCAAAACCAAAAGCTGGAAAAGCTCTTCCACCATGGGCATCTCTGGGCGTCCAGGTCAACTGCAAAGGCAGCTGGTAGCTGGGCGGGCGGGACTCTCAGGTGGGGAGAACAGGGCAGAACAGGTGAACAGTTAGCTGGTGAAGCCTTGACAGGGGCCGGGGGGACTGGGGACTCAGAGGCTTACTGCACAGCACAGGGTAGGGCAGGCGGCTTAAGAAAGCAGGTCCACACACTATGGAAAACTCCTAGAAGTAGCCAGCCTTCACCTGAGGTTTTTGAGCATCTCTGACACAGAAAAACACGATTTATGGGACTCTCAGCACATAAAACACCTTAAAATGGGGCTTTGTTCACAATAGCTAATGTAGTCTATCTTTTTAACATCTTTCTTGAGGCAATGATGTACTATAACATTTAGCCATTTAAAGTGTACAATGCAATTATGTTTAGTACATCACCACTGTCTAAATTTAGAACATTTTCATCACCAGAAAACCAACCCCATCCCCATAAACAGTCACTCACCATTACCCCCGACCCTCAGCCCTGGCGATGACTATTCCCGTTCTGGACCTTCCATGCACATGGACTTCATGACTGGCTCCCTTCATGTAGTACAACGTTTGCAAGGTTCATCTTTGGTAACACTCGGGTCAGAGCTTCATCCTTCGGATGGCTGAATAATTTTCTAATGTATGGATAGACCACGCTCTGTTCAGTTGATAGACATTTGGGTTATTCTGTCTTCTGGCTATTAAGAACAATGTTGCTACAAACGTTTATCCACATGTTTTTGTGTAGACACGTGTTTTCATTTCTCATGCATGGGGGGGTTATTTTTAAGAGGAAAAAATAAGTAATTCACATTTCAAGTCATTTAGAATGCAGCTTGAAATTTTATTTCTAACTTCCAGTATTAGTTGATGGAGGAAAAAAGAATAAACAAAAGTAGTATTCAGCCGCACGAACCACATAAAGACGGCAGGCCACACACAGGAAGACATAGCTACAGAGGAAAGTCATTTTTACATAATCCTTCCAAATGGAAAACAATTTTAACAGGATAAAATAATGACTAAAAGACAAAAAACAATCACCTTTCTACCATGTTCACAGAACTTTGCACTTCTTTTCATAAAGGTTTTTCTATTCTCCATGCAAAACAGAAAAAAATACCAAAAATAGGCAAAAGGTATAAATTTATTGAGCCCCCCCTCTGCTGCGGGTGACCCTGGTGGCAGCCATGACTACTGTGTGGGTGGCCCAGGAGAGCGCAGTGTGGGCCTCGCCCCCAGAAAAGCACCCCCACCTGTGAGAAGCACCTTCCTGGACCAATTTTACACATTTCTTTCCAACCTTGAAAAAAATGCAAAGGGCTCTGCTCACCTTTCAAGTGTTCACTGTCACCCACCTGCATCCAACTCTACAGGCAGGGAAAGACCTCCCAGGACAGATGGAGGCGTCTGCATAAGTGGGACTTTGAATGTCACCTCCGTGCCCAGTTCCTCCACGTTCAGCAGGAGCCCAGAGCACCCCCTCTGCGACTCTCAGGTCCTCAACGTCTCTGTTCACTCCTGGCACTTACCCACGGGCCCCAACTGACAGGATGAGAAGCGCCAGACCCAGCACAGGTGTCTCGGGGCCAGATTCCTGCACGGCCCTGGCCACCTGCCCTTGAACCAGGCCCAATGCAAACCACCGGGCAATCCCTCTGCCTGGTCTGAAAAACAGCCTGAACTCCCTGAAAATAGCTGACAGAAAAGAATAACTTCCAGGGACTCCAAAATCACACGAAATCCTAGTTTGAGTTGGAATCTCTTTGTGCCAATATGCCGAACATGCCAGACCTTAAAGTCCTTAAAACTGTACAGTCTCCAAAGTGAAAGTGCGCTTTTCGCGTGGGAAGGCGCGTGATGTGTGTCCCCCACGCCGCGCGCACCCCAGCCTCCCCCACAACTACCCGCCAGGCCGGGCAGGGCCGCCGCCTTCAAGCGCGCACCTCCCCTGCGGGCCGAGAGGCAGTTCTGTCCTGAAGCCAGCGCCCCGAAGCGCCCACAGCAGAGCCCGTTCCCAGGGGTCGCACAGGCGCTGGGGCGGGGGGGGGGGGGGTCCCGGGGAAGCCCCAGGCAGGGGCACCTCGGGTGGTCTGGGCACGCGGCGCCGGGCTTAGGCTGGAGCAGGCACGGAGCACGTGTTCCAGGCGGAAGAAACCGAAAATGCTGCACAAAGGCAGCAAGTGCCAGCGGTCCAGGCGGGCAGGGGTGGGGTCTGGGGAGGGACAGGCTGGGGGTGGGGGGAGGCCTGCAGGGGGCAGGCCCTGCTGAGGGAAAGCGGGTGTAGAAGAGTTCGCCGAGATGTGCATTTTAGAAAGGCCAGACTTTCAAACACGTTTCGTGTATTTTTCCTTTTTGAAAGGGAAGGCAGGAAAATGTTAATGAAATAATAAATTTTATTTCGTTTCACTACTCAAAAATACTGTCATTCAAACTCTGCAACAATATAACTATGTCCCTAAAAGTTTCAGTTAAGCTTGTAAATGTGTAACAACATGCAGTCAATCCATCTGCTCACAGAAAGTCTCACACCAACCACAAGATTTTCCATAAAAACCATGACTTATGTGGTTTTAGTAATCAACATCCCTCCCTCCCAAAAAGGAAAGCACATTTTCAAAAGTTCCTGTCCATAAATTTAAGTTTTTCAAATAACAACAAACTGCTAGTAAATAACTCAAGGTTTCCACACTTGAAGGACAGAAGCAGTGGCCCCAACAGCAGAGGCCCAGAAATCAACCTAGAGCCAAAATCCATGACTTTTATGTCCCCTGCCCCCCACCACACACACACACACTCTCTCTCACACACACACACACTCTCTCTCTCTCACACACACACACACACACACACACACACGCAATTTGCTCTTCTGGTTGTGGTGCTGCTTAGGCAAAGATTAGCATTTCTACCCATTCTTTAGTTCAGCTACACACTGCCTTCTTAAGCAAAGACCAAACAGGAAGAGGAGACCACTGGGGAGTTTCAGAAGCAGTAAAACTGCGTGGTGAGTAAAGCATATTAGGGATCCACATGCAGTACCGAGGGGACCCTGTTCATCACCCCACTCAGGACTCACGTTAACCCTGCAAGGGAGCGACCCGGTTAGGAGATGAGACAATGTGGCTCTGTAGGGCTGGTTTGCCCAAGGTCAAATGGTGAAAACACCTAGGTCTTCAAACCCAATCCAAAGGTCGCACCCCCCCCCCCCCGCAGAAGAGGGCTGTGGGGGATGGGGAGTGAGCTAAGAGCCACGCCCCTCCCTCACTTCTCTCCGTACTGAAGAGTAGGAGCACTGGTCCACCTGCTGCCCCGCCCAAATGCCCTGTCCTGCACCAGCACACGGCAGGAGTCCCCAGCTCTGCCCCAGTGTTCCTCGTCCTCCTCCGCTTGGTCCCGCCCCACCATCGGACTCGAAGGCACCACAGGAGCCAAAGAGCCCTGGGGCCCAACCACCTTTGTTCAGACCGCTGCCCTTCCTGCAATGCCTCCCCACCACCTGTCAGAACACTCCATATCCACACGCCTGGACCCACTGCTGACCCACAGAACCAGAACACCTCAGCCAGGCAGGCGCCTTTTGAGGTCACCCCACCATCCAGTTAGGAAGCACTGCCCTAAACCAAGGCCAGTCTTCCCACTTACCAAGCACAAGGCAAACCCTAGTGATTACATGAGATTCCCCCACCGACGCCACCATGACCCCTCCCATCTCTGAAATCCAGAAGCAACTGCTATTCGTCTGCACCACCCTGTTACCGATCAATGCTGCTCTCCTGTGACTGTCTAATATACTCACCCTGCCTCCTAGATTGCATTCTTGAGTGTAAGAATTCAGTCTTACATTTCTTCATAAAGTATGAGATTTGTACAGCAGCCATTCAACAAATCAACAATTTTTTAAAAAACAAACAAAAACCAAGCATGGAGATTTTCGTATCTTTTTCCTAGCCAGAGTTTGGATGCACAGCAGGAAAAATGGGAAGTCTCAGGCCTGCCCTGATCCCCTCAGAATTAAGAAGGGGCCATCAAAGCCCTGAGAAAGCAAGGCACCAGACCACAAAGCCGGGGCAGGTGGCACTCTGCACCTGTGTCCACCAGGGACCACAGGGAAGCCGGGCCGCAGACACGTCCACAGAGAAGTCCGTGTACCCGGGTCCTTGAAGTCTAGCAGGGCACCTTCCTTAGAGACGGTCTGGACAAGGATGGGTGGATGGGAAGCAATAGCCAAAACATTTGCACCCATCAGTGATCACAAACAGAAAACCCTTTTTCACTAGAGGAAGAAAAAAATGCTACAAGTAAGTGTAAGCCTTCAAGTATCTGCTTCCTGAGAACATTTCTGGTATTAAGTCACACCACTCCATGGCCCAGAAGAACTGACTTGTTTAACCTGAAAACCACTCAAATACAATGTCAAAAAATTAGCCCCACCACACCACAAAATGCTCTCTGCAGAGAAAGGCTTAGACGCTCAGGATCCTTCTTTCCCCTTTCCTGTTTGTCTTTTCTCTTTTCACCTTGGTCGGTTTTTACACAAAGCCACAAGCATGCTCTTCCCCCATCTTCCCCACCAGATGGGAGCTCGTCATGGCACCTGTCACCTAGCAACCAAACGCCACTCCACAGCTACCCAGGTCCTCACACAGAATTTATCTGGTTCTACTCGACAGTAAAGGGTAAGGAAGAGATAAGAGAATAAAAGTTAGAGTAAGTGTTACTATGTGTTTGCTCCATACTCATGTTAAAGCGGGTGGGAGAAGGCAGAGTGACTCCTGTTTAATCTCAGCCACTCCCTAATCATTTCAGAGGTAAAATTACGAGTGGACCTGGAAGACCGCCTGAGAGGCAGCAGTCTTGTGAGCCGGTGACTACTCTGCAGAACACAAAACCCATCTTAAAATGTACCTGCTGACCTGTGAGCTGCACTTCAAGAGAATTTTAATAATTCTAGAAACCCCTGAATCATCCCTGAATCGTTTATATCCAACCCCAACAACACCGTCACTCTGAGACTCGCCCTTCCTTCCTCCCTCTGCAGCAGGCCATCACTCTCACACCCACCCTTCCACACGCGGCTCTGAGCTCTTCTCCCGGGGAGCCGACCACGCTCCCAGGTCACTGTGAAACCCCCACCGCTGATACCTAAGAACAAGGTCCGGCCCTATCCCCGAGGCCTCTCTGCTCCGTCTGCCCGGCATCCCCGCGCCATCTGCTCCCACTGCATCGCCACAAGCCAGCCGCGCGGCCGGCCACCTTCACCTGGAGGTCCATAGGGAGCCTCTCTCCCAGACTCTCCCGGTCCCGGGGGTGCCCAGCACCCCGGGGAAGTGCCTTGGACACAGTAAGTGCTGGAGAATTCCTGTGGAACGGACAAACGACTCAATCAAACAACTACGTTTGTGTCTCCCAAACAAGCTGTTCAACCAACATGCATCGGGTGCATAACAAAATATGACTAATTTTAAGCATGTAAATGTTTAAGCATGTAAATGACTAATTTTTAAGCAAGTAAAGTTTAAATTAAGCATGTAAGCAAAGAAATGTGGATCACTCCCACCCCTCAGGAACTTGAGCCACTGCAGAGTATACATTATTGTATTTCTCTTTCCTTTCAAGATTTATTTTGTTGGTTTCCTGAGTTATGTGCAACCCGATTATTGACACAGAACATTCAAATCACAAATTGCCAATCCTTTAAAATGCTAAATGTAGGTTCAGGGGGATTCCCCCCTCCACAGAGGTTCAAGATAAACAGGTGCCCAATTTCCACAAATTTTATTTGATTTTCACTAAAAAAAAAACTTTAACCAACTGTATCATTTTAAAACAGTTAATTAAGGTCAACATCTTCTACCATTGTCAGGTAATTAAACATCGCTAAGATTATCCTTAAAAGGCCAAATTTATGCTATTTTTTCTCTGTACTGAAAATAGTGTAAAAAGTTTTTTTCTTCTTAAATTTCAAAGAGACTTTAGAGAACGCCACCCCAGCACCCCGTATACACTCAATCAGGCGGACAAAGCCACCGTCCCCCTCACCTGCGGCCCCAAAGCCCACAGGACCCAAACCACTCCAACGTCGGGGACAAAAAGGAAACTGTAAAAGTGAATGTGCTTTCCACCCGACATTACTCTCCGGAAAAGGAAATATCCTCAGGTGCTTGGGAGAAATCTGGGAGGCGTGGGCTGTTGTCAAACAGACACAGACGATAAAACAATTTAACAAAACGCTTTTTCACTTCTGACACGTTGTAGAGGAACGCAGTTAAGAGCAGACCATGTTATCACTCCGCGAGGAAAGAGGGAAATCTATTCAACCCCAGAACCGGGCGCCGCAGCCCGGGCTCCGCATGGAGCAAGACGGGTCCACGCAGAGGTGCTGGCCGGGAAACTCGTCACCCAGGGACCAACTTCGGGCACCGAGGTGCGGGGCTCCAGCAAAGCCTGCGAGCCAGTGGGAGTGGGAGTGGGACCCCCGCCCGGCACCGAGGGGCGCCCCCCGCCCGGGGGCCCCAGCGAGCCACTCCTGGCGCGGGGAGCGAACTCCTCCGCCAGAAAAGTTCCCGGGCCCGGCCTCCGCCCGCGGGCCTGCGCGGGGAGCCGGGAGCGCAGCCGGGGGCCGGGAGGCAGCGCGTCCGGCCGGGCTCCGCGCGCCGGGGCGCGGCTCGGGATCGGCTCCCGGGAGGCTCGAGGCGCCGCGGCCCGGCCCGGGGGAGGCGGCGCGGCGGCGCGGGGCCCGGCGCGGGGAAGTTGACGGCCAGCGCGCGGGCGGGGGGCGGGCGGGGGGCGCAGGCCGGGCAGGCGCCGCGCGCTCCGTCTCCCCGCCTCCCGCCTCCTCCCCTTCCAGGAAGCGCCATATTGATCCCGGCGCTCCCTCCTCCGCCGCCCGCCCCTCCGCCGCCCGCCCCCGGCCCCTCACCTTGGCGATGGCCTTCCGGTAGCGGGTCACCGCTTGCTGGATGAGGCTGAAAACTTTCATGTGGCCGTCCCCGCACGGCACGACCACCCGGGTCCTTCCGAAGCATACGGTCACTTTCATGCCGCCGCCGCAGCCGCCGCGGGCCGGCCCGCGCCCCCTCGGTGACCGCGGCCGGAGCAGCGGAGCGCCCGGGCCCGGGGCGGCTGCACGCGGGGCGCGGGGCGGGAGCGGGCGGAGGCTAGGGGCCGGGGCCGGGGGCCCTCTCGGCTCGCATGCCTGGCCCGCCGCCCTCGCCTCTCCTGGCCTGGCCTGGCCCGGGGCTCGCCCGCCTGTGCCCGCGCGGCGCCGCAGCCTCCGGCCACCTGTTCGGCGTGTCGGCGCGCTCGGCGGCGGGGCCGTGTGGCGCTGGCGCGGCGCTTGCTCGGAGCCGCGGGGGAGGGGACGGCGGCGCGGGGAGGGGCAGGGAGAGGCGGGGCCCCAGGGGCGGGGAGAGGAGGGGAGGGGCGCAGCAGGGAGGGGAGGGGAGGGGAGGGGCGCAGCAGAGAGGGAGGGGATAGGAGGGCGGGGAGGAGGAGGGGGGAGGGGAGGGGCGCGGCGGGCCCACAACACTGAGCACGCGAGGCGCCGGGGTGCGGGGCGGGGCGGGGCGCACGGCCACCTCCCTCCGCGGGCGCGCGCCCCCGCCCCCCGCCTGCCGCGTGCTCTCTACAGCCCCCATTCCTTTGTCACTGTGAACCCCCTTCCCCGGGCGCTTGGGCAGGGGCGGAATCGCGCCGCAGAGGGCCTGGTGCTCCCGCCCGGGGCCTCCCACCCCGGCGGCCAGGCGGAGTCGAGGCAGCTACGCGTCACCGGCAGAAATGAGGGGTCTGCTGGGGGAAGGCCCTTCTCCCGAGGCCACTATTTACCTTGAAGCCCCGTGACCCCTTGGTGACCCGCTCGCCTCAACGGGCACAACTCCAGTATCAGCAACTCAGATCGTTTTATTTCTTAAAATTCTGCAACCCAAGCAATCTTGACGCAAAGCTGTGAACAATACGCTGAGAACGCCGGCACCTCACCCGGAGAGGAACCCAGCTCCATAAGGAGCTACCTGCCTGTGGCCCCATAGCAACAGTTCAGAGGGACTGGGATCAAGTCAAGAAATGTGGCGCTCCCCGTGTCTCGGTTGTGGCGCTCAGACTCAGTGTCCCTTACCACTGTGTCACTGCGTTGAGAGAATGGCAGATATCCACAGAGTCCTGGCCCTCGTCGTGTTTGCCCGCGTGTTTAGGGTGTGGGGAAGCACCAACCGCTCCGTGAGCTCCAGGAGAACCTCTGGCCAGAGCAGGAAGAGCTGGTGGCCGCCCACCTCCCACCTTAAAATAAGGAGACAGGACAGAGATGCAACTGCCTCCCAGGTCCCCGCAAGTCCACTGCCCCAGGTGCGGTGCAGTTTGTCATATAAAACGTTGTGCTTCCTCTCATCCACAGCCCTTGACAAACACAATCAGTTGTCCTGGCAAAGCAGTGCCGTAAGTAGGTTCCTTGTGCCATCTTTTACCCCAGGACACTAACCAGTGTTGAAAGCACTTGCCCAAGGCCCCAGGGGAAACTTGAGGCAGACCCAGAAGAGAGCCCACTTTCCTTGCACGCACTCCCAGGAAAGGATCTCATACGTCTGTTGAGCCGCAGCGCTCAACATGTCTACCCAATAATTAAGGTTGTGACAATGAGGACAGCTCTTGCTGAGGTCTTCTTGCTCCTTGCATTAGAACTTGGATCCAGGATAACAATTACTGATAATTATAGACGTTTCTGTTTTAATCTTTGTTTGGGGAGGGGCTTTCTCAAAATAGTTCTAGCTGAAAGGCAAGTTCAGGAAGAGCCAGAGCACACTGGACATCGCGGGGATCTGGGTTCAGCTCCCGAGTCTACCACTGAAGAGTGCCTTGGATGCGGCGCCCAGTGCCTCTCCGGCCTCAGTTGTATCTGCTGAAAAGTGGGGCTGACGCTCTCCAGCTCATAACTGGTGAGGACTAAATAAAATAATGTGTTAAGAAAAAGAATATGAAAAAAAAAAGAATATGAAAATGAATATATTTTCAAGGCAAGGGTCAAATGTATGTCTATGCATGACTGGAACATTGTGTCATACCCTAGAAATTGGCACATGGTAACTGACTATACTTCAATTTAAAAAATAAAATAATGTATTAAGACACTTAGTATGTGCTGCCACATGGGAGTGTGTAGTTGGTAGAGTCCAGTTAGGTGAAGGGCAACAAAGTCAAGACAGGAGGGCAAAGGATGGTGCTGCGGGAGGGTTGGAGAAGGGAGGAGGAGGAGCCCAAGGCTCAGGGAAATCGCTGGGCTGGTGATAACCACCATTCAGTGCCGGAACCCAGCTCATGGCTCTCAGATCTATACTCATGTCACTTTAATGTTGTGTGTGTTTTAGTGCAGATACTGGGAACTGAACCCAGGATCTCCCGCATGCTCAGCATATACTCCACGACTGAGCTAAACCTTCCGCACCTTTCCTTAAATTTCTTTTTTTTGTGGGGGGTAGTTAGGCTTTATTTTTACTTATTTATTTATTTATTGGAGGTACTGGGGAACGAACCCAGGACCTTATGCAGGCACTCACTCCACCACTGAGCTATTTCACTTAAATCCAATTCCACCCACAGTTGGAGAAGACCTTCCACGTGGAAAGCACTGGCTAAGCATTGCAGAATTTTTGAAATGAGGAAGAAAAATATAGAGTTTAGAATAAGACAGCTACTTCCATAACTGCAATTCAAGACATTAAACACTAAGTGTCAGCAACAAGTTTATGGCAGTACTGGGGGGAGACCTGCTTCTGAGCACACAGGTACCACTTATCTCCACCAATCCCTTCCACTAGTCAGTAGTTAATAAGGGTTTAGACAGGTTTTCAAAAATATGATCATAGGGTTAACAATTATGTCTTTGTGTTAACATCTTAACTAACCAGAGAAAGCCTTAAAGCTTTATTTAAATCTACCTAGTTTATCTAGAAGCAGTGATTCCCTTTACATTAGTCAGTGATGAAAAACTAATGCTGTGTTAATTTTAGACAGCAGACACTTCCGTGTCTTGGTTCAAATGCATAAAATTTCCTCACAAATAATCTACTTTCACTGATATGCCCACTGGACATGGAGCCATAAAGATGCTTTATTTTTACTTATTTATCAGGGCCAGCTGCTTTCACATCTCTAAAGTGTTCCCTTGACCGAACTGCTTCTGGCTGAGGTGAGCATAAAGGCAAACCTGGTCCCAGTGGGAGCAAAATCATCCAAGGCAACGGTCAAGTGTTACATAAATATTGTCTAGTGTGTTTTTGTCTTAAATTCTGCATATTCCAGGATAAAAAAAAATTATGTTCCTCATCTCTATACTTCTCATTTACCATTGACTGATTAAACTGGTTTGAAAACAACAGGGAATTCTGAGAATTAATTAGAATCGAGCTGGGCTCTGTGCCTATTTTGTAAATGGGCAGGTGTGACCACGTGGACTGTAATTTCAGCTACGTCCAGCAGCATTCGTGTGCACCAGGAAATAAACACACACCCTCTGTGTGTAGTACTGTATCACCTAGCATCTCACCCTTGGAAAGTTAATAATTAGGAATTTTTTAAATGTTAACAGGACTTTTAAAAATTCATACCTTGGAAAGCAAAGTTATCTCTGAAATATCTCACACACATGTTGGACACCTACTCAACATGATGCTTCAGATCATGTTACCAACCCTGCGTGCCTCGCCTCACACAAGTTTAATCCAGTAGGAGAACTGGATCAGTACCCACCACATAATGACGGTCCACCTCCTTCATACCAAGCACCGCACTGCAGGCTGGGTATGCGAGTGAGTTCCTCCCTCAAGAGATGCCCAGTCTGGTAAAGGTTTCAGATGCGAGCAGGCAATCACTAGAGTACAGCTGGTGTGACCCAGCGGGGATGGCGGTGGTGCCCAGAGGAAGCGCTCCCTCCCGGGAGAGAGGAGAGAGACGGGGCGGAAGCAGACCATCTAGAGAGAAGCCGCCCAAGAGAAACATCCAGGGAAACAAGTGTGTGGCTTAATCTTTCAGTGGCCACAGATGAAATTAATTTTCAGAATATATTTTATTCAATACATTATATCCTATTATCATTTCAACATATAATCAACTTTTTTAAAACACTAAGAATATTTTCCTTACAGGACATTTGGTCTTGTCCAGAACATCCATGAGCATTCGTGGTCCATGCCAGATGGCTCTGGGCAGGACCCACTATCCAGGACCTTTTGGCATGGACCAAATATCTCATGGGTGTTTTGGACAGGACCGAATATGACCAAATATCAAGAACCTTCTGGTGTAGACCAAATGTCTCACAGATGTTTCAGACAGAACCAAATGTCGACTAACCCAAATTTTTCATACTTTTTGCCCATGAATTCTTCATGACACAGCATGGCTCATGAACGTGAGCCCGCCCTCCACGCATCCAGTTACTCGTCAGACTTACTGAGTAACCAGCACGTGTGTGGCCTTGTGAGAGCTCAGCGGCTACACGTGGCCAGTGGCCACCGTGCCGGACAGCACAGCTCTACGGGAGGGTCCTGCTGCTGACAGAAGCCATGTCAAGGAGCTTACAGATGGATCGAGCTCCCCAAGGTCAGAGGTGGTATTGGTCTCAGCACTTACCCAGAATTGTCCTCACAAGGCTGGACGCACACTGGTCACTCAGTAACTGTTTGATGAATGAGTGAATGACCTTGGATGTGGGGGGGGGGGTAGGGAACAACAGCTTCCCGACAGAGATGCAACTCGTGTCATAGCACAGCTGTGCTTCGAACAAAACGCAGAGTGTGTGTAATGAGGACGGTGCGAGTCTCCGCAGAGCTTCCCGCTGTGCTACATTTCACATAAGTCCGAAAACGTTTTCCCAGCGAAGCTTGAGCTGGTATGAAGTGTACGGGTGAGAGTAATGGCCAATGAAAGAAAAGGAAACGGAAAAAGAAAAAATCAGGAAACGAAAAGAATAAGAGAGGAGGAGCCTGAATGATCCCGCAACCTTCTGAAAGCTGTCAGCAGGCCTGAAAAGCACAGGGATTGACTTGATTCCAAACAGAAGAAAACCGCCCAGCCCAGGCGGGCCTAGCTCCTGACCTCGCACACCCAACACCGC
The DNA here is from genome assembly GCF_048773025.1 of Camelus bactrianus. Lineage (NCBI taxonomy): Eukaryota > Metazoa > Chordata > Mammalia > Artiodactyla > Camelidae > Camelus > Camelus bactrianus. Next base: position 10,974,334 of record NC_133573.1, read on the forward strand.
GTCTTCACCCAAGAGGCGGGTGCAGTCCCAGTGGCACCTGACTCACCCGCTCGTGATTTCACGTGGGGTAGGGTTGACTTTCATGCCCGACCACGCGCATCCAAGTTCTCACCTTGAAGATATTCCAGGCCGCCCAACCTCCACCAGTCATCAGCTACAGTCACCAGTGTCCCCCACATTCTTACTGTCCTGCCACAGTTCCCAGAAATGCCTGGAAGGAGTCCCAGAAACCGCTGGAGTCCAGGCTGAGGTCACCACTTCTGGATGCCCCGTGTCACCCAACCACGGAGTGCTGGGAGAGGCACGATTCCTAGCAGAAATCCATTGCCTGCGTCCTTCAGTTCCGCCCTGTGATCCACCACTCAGAGCCCAGGTCCCCAGCCAAACGCCTGTCTCCTTCCCAGCCTCCAAAACCTAAGAGCAAGCAAGCTGGTGAAGGAAGCCCTCCACATCCCAACAGGGTGGAGCAGGGTGGGGGCGGCCCCGCCACTGACGCTAACACCCAACTACTGGAGGCAAATCTGCAGGAGTTTCAGGCAGAGCCGTCTACACCGCCTACCCCCTGGGGCAACCGGATTCGGCAGATCCAAGTGCACTGGTGTGGACAGGCCTTTCACCAGACGTCCTTTCAGCGGAAGCCCTGAGGGCAAAGTTCAGGGTCAAGGTCTCCAGCGAGGCCTTCAGCGCTGGCCTTTCAGTTGGGGGAAGCCCGGGTGTGGGTGGTGGGTCAGAGTCTGATCAGGACCCCCAGCTGTGCACACCATCCGCCTTCTCTCCAAGGTGGGCATGCTCTTCCAGAAACCTAAAGTACCGAAAGTCATTTTTTTGTTTTCTATTTTCACTCTAAAAAACTGAGAAAATGAGGTGGGAATGGGAGCAGATCAAGGAAACGATTTTAATCATTTCCTGAGAAGTGGAATTCTCCTCACCCAGAGGACACTTCAGCTTTGATGATTAAGAGGAAAAGGATGAAATGAATTCACATAAAGCCTCACACCAACGTCAGAGAAACCTCAGCTCACAAGGACCTCTGGTCAGGGGATAGGAATCAACTTCTAAAGACTTTTGCACAAATGTGGCTAGGAGTCTCATTCAGGAAAGAGAAGGAAAAAAAACATTGAGGTTGATAATTGGAATAATCCACCTTTGCTTGACCTTGTCAAGATTAAATGTTTGAATCTCAAATCCTGAAACAATGAGAATGGGTGATGGAGAAGCTTTAAGAGCTGTCCCTGTGGTGGAATTAACCAAGGGTGCGGACCATCTCAGAGTACTTCTGGGCCTGCATGCCCACCTGGTTAGCAGCCCAAGACCCTCCCAGGGCCCCTGCACCCCGGCCGCCCCACCTCCCAGCCCTGCTGAAGGCGGGAAGTCCTCCTGCCCCTGGGCCAACCCGGCTGGTATCAGAAGGAGGTGAGTGGCAGTGAGGCTGGCTGTGATAAAGTCCAGTGCTCAGGCCCCAGAGTTCTCTGCAGGAACTCAGGTGTGCACAACCCGGACACACCCAGCTCCCCTGATGCCCTGTCCCTGATCTGAGGCACAGACTCATCCTCCCCACCCCTGTCAGGTTACTCTGTTAAGCGGGGAGTTCAACTTCAAAAGCTCGCCCTGCTGCTTCGGAATGAGATCTGCTGTGTCTGAGCTGAACAGAGGCTGCCAGCTTGCTCCTGATGGGGGGCTCACTTGCTCGGGTGAGCACAACGCACTGGGCCCCGTCCTGGACCCAGAACCCACAGGAGCAGGAAATCCTTGCGCCCACAGAACAGCAGCACGTGTCCTGCCTCCCCAGCCCTTCTCTCATGTGGGAGACCTCATCATTTCCCTGCTGGGAGCCCCACGGTGCCTCCATCTCATTCAGATGCAAAACCGAAGTCCTGACAGTGATTTACAAGGTCTCTGTGACCCCCCCACCTCCCCCAAACCTTTCTACAACCCTCTCTGTCCTGTCTGCCCCTGCAGCCCTGCTGATCCATAACTGGCTGGAGGTGCCCTTCCTCAGGGCCTTCGCAAACGCTGTTCCCTCGGCTAGAATGCCCTTCCCCCAGGGTCTGCTGGCCACCTCCCTGGCTTCTCGGGCCTCTGCCCAGTGTCACTGTTGCAATTCCTGGCCCCCTGACACAGAGTAACAATAGCTCTCTCCTGTCCCTGTCTGTCCCCCGTGCTTTATTTTTCTCCACAGCACGTATCACCATCGGACACACTGCATACCTGCCTGCTTATTAATTAACCGCCTGCCCTTCCAAAGGAATGTCATCTTCATTCAAGCAGAAACCTCTCTGTTTTTGTTTAGCACCATGTCCTGGGTGTCTGCAGTGGTGCTTAGTCCACACAGGGGCTCAGTACAGATTTGTTAAGTACATCTCCATCACCAATGACCAGCAAGACACTTGTCACTTGGGAAACATGGTCACCTATCAGCTCTGTGGCATCATCTTTACTTCAGAGTGCAGCCTTTAGATGTGTATGGATGTCACCATGTTTCCTAAGTTATTGTTATTTTGAAAAGAGCTCTGCTGGTGGGAATGTAGTTTGGTGCAGCCATTATGGAAAACAGTATGGAAGTTCCTTAAAAAACTAAAAACAGACTTACTATAATGATCCAGCAATCCCAGTCCTGGGCAGGTATCCAGAGGGAACTGTAATCTGAGAAGACACCAGCACTGCAGTGTTCATAGTAGCACTAATTACAGTAACCAAGACATGGAAGCAACCTAAATGTCCGTCGACAGGTAACTGGATAAAGAAGTTGTGGTATATTTATACAGTGGAATACTGCTCAGCCATAAAAAAGAATAAAATAATGTCATTTGTAGCAACATGGATGGACCTGGAGATCAACATTCTAAGCGAAGTAAGCCAGAAAGAGAAAGAAAAGCACAATATGATATCACTCATATGTGGAATCTGAAAAAAAGGGGCACAAATGAACTTACTTATAAAACAAAAACAGACTCACAGACGTAGAGAACTAACTTATGATTACCAGGGGAGAAGAGGGTGGGAAGGGATAAATTGGGAGTTTGAGATTTGCAGATACTAACTACCATATATAAAATAGATGAACAATAAGTTTATTCTGTACAGCACAGGGCATTCTATCCAATATCTTGTAGTAACCTATAATGAAAAATAACATGGAAAGGAATGTATTATGTATATGTATGACTGAAACATGCTGTGTACCAGAAATTGAAGCAACATTGTAAACTGACTATATTTTAATAACAAAAAAGGGAAGAGTAGATACCAGCCATGTCCCCAGCACTGTGCTGGGTGGGGGCACCTGCTGAGTGGTCCAGCCTCTCCACACACAGCAGGTGTGAACTCACGTAAACACAGGCCAAATCTGACTCACCACCTGCTTGTGTGGCCTGTGACCTAAGAATGGTTTTCACTTTTTTTTTCATGTTTGAGGGAAAAGATCAAAACCAAAATAATATTTTGCAGCAAATGATAATTTCATGGAATTCAAATTTCAGTGCCCATAAACAAAGGTTTCCTGGAACTCAGGCACGCTCACTCACTGCGTATTATCTGTGGCTTCTGGGCCCCATCCACAGAGGTGAGCAGTTGCAACAGAGACCATGTGGCCCAGAAGATCTGAACCGTTCACTGTCTGGCTATTTACAGGAAAAGTGTGCTGACTGTGGTTGAAAGTGGCACGTGGTGATCAGGTGAGAGACAGTGTGAAGCAGAAAGAACAGGGGCTGGAAGCGAGGAGTGCGACTGGTCCACGCTGCCTCTCGTTCTCCTGGGACCTGGACACGCTACCCTCTCAGAGCATCTGTGTTCTTTTCTGTCATGCAGACGCACCATAAGGCACCCCCAGTGAACTGCCAGTGGTATAACCCTTGCCCCATGCACATGGGTGGGGCCTGTAACTTGCTTCTGATCAATAGACTCTGGCCAACGTCCTGGGATGCCCTCTGGCGATGACATTCCATCCTGTAAGACTCCCTGCCCCCAGCCCCCACTGACTGAAGGGGACTCTGGCTGGCCACGTCATGAACCACATGCGGAGAGACCACATGGCTGAGAGCTGCTGGTGCCCCAGAGCCAAGGCCTCCACCGTCCAGCAGGAATAAGCTTGAAAGCAGCATCTTCCCTAATCAAACCTCCAGATGAGACCACAGCCCTTGGCAACATGAGAGCAGCCTGAGCCAAGGACTCAGTCCAGCTGTGCCTGGACCCTGGACCCACAGAAACTGTGAGGGGATACATGCGTGTGGTGTAAGCCCTTAAACATGTGGCAAATGTCACATAACAAGAGAAAACTAATACGTCCACACAAGGAGGTCTTTGGATTGCGTTTTAAAGTACCCTGGAATTTTGAGGTTCCTCTGAAGATCTTAGCCTGATGCTAAGAATCACTTAGGATGCTAATTAATGTACAGATTCCCTCGGCTTTTCCTTTGAGATTCTTGCTTTGAACATGCTAGAGGCTGTTACATCTGTGTGCGTGCGTGTGTGCTTGTGGTGTGCACGTGTGCATGTGCATGTGTGCACGTGTGTGGTGTGCATGTCTGTGCACGTGTGTGCACGTGTGCGCAGAGGCATGCACATGTTGTGTGTGCGTGTGTGCATGTCTGTGCACGTGTGTGCACGTGTGTGCAGAGGCATGCACGTGTTGTGTGTGCATGTCTGTGCACGTGTGTGCAGATGCATGCACGTGTGTGTGCGTGTGTGCATGTCTGTGCACGTGTGTGCAGAGGCATGCACGTGTTGTGTGTGCGTGTGTGCATATCTGTGCACGTGTGTGCACGTGTGTGCAGAGGCATGCACGTGTTGTGTGTGCGTGTGAATATGCACATGCCCACACAGCCTCCCTCTGCTGCCCTGGGTCTCTGCTCAGCCCAGAGGTGTGGGGACATTCCTGCCTGCATCCTAGGGGTGGTTCCCGGGCAATTCAGGAAGGGGTCCCACTGAGTAAGAGCAAGAGGCAGGAGGTCACAGGCTTTCTGGGAATCGGTGATGAGCAGACAAGCCTTGTGGGAGTGAGGGTTGCTGGAGGTGACAAGTAACAGGTGTGTTGGGGGATCTGGCCATGGAGGGCCTTTTATGCTAAAATGTCCCTTTTATTCCACGGCCAGTGAGGAGTCTTTGAAGGATTTGGGGTACATGTGTGGGATGGGGGAGTGTCTGGTGGGGAAAGGATTCGGATCAGCTGGCTGGCCCCCCACCTGACCATCTTGGCAGGACAGTAACAGGAGTGATTCTGGGGGGTGCTGCCCTCCCCCATAGCTAGGACCTAGGAGAGCGCCCCCCACCCTGCTGCAGAGGGTCTCCCCTGGGCAAGGCTGCACCACCATCGCTCTGGCCAGGCTCACTCTGCTGCTCTCCCAGGCACAACCACTGCATGACTCAGGGTCACGCCTCCAGCCGTGTCTGCAGTGTCTCCCCCGCATCCCGCAGCTTGTCCCTCCCGCCCTCCTCTAAAGCTGCCCAGATCCAATGGGTGGAGTGTGCAGGCTGGGGCCCAGAGGAGGCTCCATTTCCCCAATGCCTATACATCACTCCGTCCTCTCTTTCAGCAGATCTGGTTCGCAGCCCAGGGTCCTGGGGCCTCCCTTGGGCATCTCCCTCCTTCTCCCAACACCTGACATCCCTTCTCCCACTTCTGACATCCCATGCCCCAGAGATGTTCTGTGAAAAATCTATTCACTCACTCCTTCCACTTTTATTGGGAAATCACTATTTGTCCAAGCACTCAGCTAAATGGTGGTAAAAGCTAAGACATCATCTCTGCCCTCAAGGATGTCCCCCTCTTGGGAGGGGAGGACCGGCACTTGATGTAAACAGGACACGATAGCACGTGGTGTAGTTTACTGCGGGACCACAAAGGCTGGAGTCTCGGTGGCCAGAGGTGGTCAGACAAAGCTTCTAGAAAAGGGTAATTTTAAAAATGGATGATTGGCAATGAGCCACTGAGGAAATGAAATGTCTGAAACCAGTGGGAGGTCCAATCCATGGAAACGGATTATGGACAGATCTGAGTTCCTCCAGGAGAGAAGCAAAGAGACTTAAAAGTGACCAAGGATGGAATAAAATGAGAAAATTGAAGTTGGAGACCATGATACTGGGAAAATGAGGGAGTCATCCACAGCGGAGGAGTTCTGCCAGACTACCAGTCCGGAGGCGGGGAAAGTGGAGGGTTAAATGCATGGATTCCAATATTGAAGAGGAAAGTGGAATATCATTTGGAAAAGTACTGTTGGCACGGGCTGTGTCCACGTCGCTTCGTGGTGTCGCATCCACCAGGGCACCACATGCCGGCCGCGGGGAGAGGCCAGAAGAACACTTCCTGGCGGGGGGTGTCTCTGCAGGGCAGCACTCGGTGTTATGAAATGGGAGAAACATGGGACTTCCAGCCGGAAGGCTTGATGTGAGCTTTCTCGTCACTCGCAGTGCTGCTGGCCAAGGGAAGGGACCGCAATCACAACACTTTCTCTCTCAACATCTGCACAACGTGAATAATTCAAATGCGCATCTCCAGGGTTGCTGTAACCATCCAATGAGCTCGTGAAAATGGAAATATTTTCTAAAGTGGAGTGCAGTCTCCCAGTGTTGGCTCGGATGATTGCTAGTCCGTTTTCCAGCTTGCCATGTTTCTCACCCTAATATTTTACTCACGGGGAATATTTTCCCCCGATGTCGTAGGCGGGCACGTCCATCATCATGGCTTTACTGTTGACAGAAGTAACCATGCTCAGCTTCCATGATTCAGCCCTAATGGAAACAGATAAGAGAAAATGGAACAACTCCCCACCCCCGCCCGAGAGATAACCAGAGCTGGTGCATCCTCTGACCCTGTCCACGAGCCCAGTCTTTCCACAAAGCACAATGCAGGGCACAGGAGAAACGCTGCTGTATTTCTGTTTCCCTCCAGCCCTTCAAAGTTCATTTGGTGGGGAAATGATCTTGTACCACTGGCTGAAAACTCGGCAGGCTCATCAATATTCTTGCTCAGTTTTGGGGTACTAGACTGTCGTGCAATCGTAAAACATAGTATCAAATCAGAAATAGGATATCCAGTCCGAGCTGCTCTTCATCCGTCCAGCCTTCGTTCAAAGGAGAGGCTCCCTTCCCTGCAGGGGCGGGTCTGGTTTCATTTCTTCTCTTCCCCATATGCTGGCTTGGCCAAGTCGGGGGAGGGGGAGCCGGGGGAGGGGAGGCTCTGACCTCCTCACTCAGAAGCTGGCTGCCACTGGGTGGACAAGGGCTTAGAGGTGACACCTCCTCTCCGGGTGTTTCGGGGCCATAGTGGGGCCCCTGCTAGGCCCCCAGGCCAGAGCAAGGCCTCTTCCTCAGTGGATCCCGCCCAGGTCAGCCCTCAGGGCTCAGGATCCACTCCTCACCCATACTCTCTGTGATGGAGGCGTCAGCCCTCCCCAGCCCTCCTTCTGGACTTGAAATGGACTTGAAGTGGCTATAGGCCGGGTCTCTCTCCCTCCTGGCCCAGGAGCTCGAGGGACAGTACACATTCCGTGTCATACACGTGGGTCCAGCGGACAGTAGTTACTTCCCGAAGGCAGCACCCACTCTCTGCCCTGCCACAGCCGCTTTGCCTCGCCAGGCGAGAATCAAGTGCCAACCCTGGGGCCCCACCCTGAGGGACACACACCCAGCTCGGTGAGCGTCTGCATAAGCCCATCCTCTAGGGCTTGCCCACCCCCGGCCCTCAGTCACAAAACTTCTCGAACACCTCGCCCCCGAAGCCTTCATCCGTGCTCTCAGGTCCTCAGGGTGGGCAGCAGGGTTCAAGGGTCCCGGGATCAGTTTTCAGAACTTCCTTTGAAGGCTCTCGCTGGGCGGCCTGGGCCACACTCCACGTGGTACCTGATACCTTTCATCCACACCGCACCACACTGTCGATTCCATGGAATCCTCTATGTTAATGTCTAGTTCCATGAATTTACATATATGTGAGTGCAAATATCTTAACAAAATGGTATGTTGTGAATCCAGTTTTGCACACTTTCATCCACTTAATATATCTCGGGCCTCTTTTCATGTCAGTCCCAGTAGACTGACCTCATTAACAGAGATTGGTACAGTCCAGAGAGCAAGTGACCTGCGGACGTACAGGAATTCCACTGCGGTTTAAGGCGGTGCCCCTGGAACAGGGTCATCACCTGGGCTTAGGCCTGGGCAGGGCAGGGCAGGGAGGTGGCGGCACTGGGCCAGCGGGGTGAGGGCTTCAGTGGGTGGGGAGCTGGAGCAGGAGACTGCAGGTAGGGCGACTGCACTCCCTCAAGGGCTGTAGTAGAGCAGCTGCCCCACAGAGCTACGCTTTGGTCTCTGGGCTGTGCTGAGAATTTAAATTATGGGATGGGGACCAAAGGCGCAGTCCTACCACCTTCTCTCAGGGCCTAAGTCCATCCCCTCCTGGTTGAATGGGCCAAATGCCACTTTGACCCTCCAGGACCTTCCTGGCTCCACTTCTTTCCCCCCAAAGCGTGGAGTTGGGGGAAGGAGTGGGTGAGTAGGAACCGCCAGTGATGGGGTTGATTGCACCAGGGTTAAAGCAGGAGGGAGGACGTCACTCTGGAGGAATAAGGAAGAGAACAGGACTCGGTGACGCGGGACAGGGAGTGAGAGGAAGTCCTTGAGATCATTCTAGTTCTTTTCTCTCTTTCCTCCCCTCCCTCCCCCCACCACTTCAAATAGCGGTAAGCATACGTTTTCATCGTAGCTCCAGAATTACGTAGCTTAGAGAAACAGCAGCAAAAACAGGCCACGGACGGAGCTCCGCGCACTCCCATTACAGCATCTCTTTCTGCTCAACGTCCACGTCTTTGTCACCCAGCAGGTCACCAAGGTCGTCAGTCATCAACGATCTGACGGTCTGAGGGAGGAACACCCGGTGCAGACGTGCACAAAGGGAAACTGCAGTCTCACGAGACGCGTGGGTTTTCATGGAAACGGGTTGGACATTCGCCCTCGTCACAGGCAGCGCCATGGACCGGGGAGGGAGGGGGGTCTGCCCACGCTGGACTGTTGAAAACAGAAGAGAGATTCTAAGGGTGGTAAAGACGGGGCTTCAGGAATGAACGGTTTGAACATCAAAGGGTCAAGAAGGGCCCTGGGGAAAACTGACAAAGCTAGGAGGTGTTTCTCTAAAAACAGGCCTTTTCGTGATCAGACTGTAAGATGAGCCACAAAGCAAAGAAGACTGCAATGCACAGCCGTGTCAGAAAAGCTCACCGCCTCCCAGGTAAACAGTTCACTGCTTTACGCTAACAGTTCTCACTATAATGTGGTCTAATCTAAACCTTCTGAATATAAATCGTTAGAAGTTTAGTTTTTCACAGGATCTAGTTTCATTTTTCCAGATAAATCCCACCCCCACCAAATCTAACAAGTGTAATTACTGTGAAATTCTGTTCCCCACTGGAAGTGGGTTCCACGTGAGTAGCTTTTTGTGCTCAGACGAGGCCACCCGCGCACGACGGCCGGCAGATTCTCCAGGTACGAGGGAGACGCGAAGCACGGAGAGCCCAGCTCCTCGTCTCCAGAGGACGGCGGCGCGCCGCTCCCCGACTCGGGCTCGGACAGCGAGCCCTCGCAGGACGTGAATGCCCTGCAGCGCGGCTCGCCGGCGCCGGCCCCGCAGGACTGGCTGTTTCCGGGCAGTGGCTGGCTTGTGAGCCGGGCTCCGACGCTGAAGGTGGTAACCGGCTCAGTCACAGGGAGCAAAGCTGGGGGGGGGGGTGCGGAGCCGCGTCTCGAAGACCGCGAGACCGGCTCCCGGCATCCTGGGGCCACGCCCCGCGCCGTGCTCTGCGGGGTCGAGGGAGCGCAGGGCTGAGGGCCGCGCGGGCCGGCGGGGCGGGGCGTGCCACACCCGGACGTGCGCATCCGGAGCCGCCTGCGCTCGCAAGACGGGATGCGGGTCCTGCTCTGCCACCTGTTCATCACAACCAGTGAAATCTCTGAGCTTCAACGTCTTCACTGGTAAAAACTTGTGAAAAAAAAAATAGTAATAAATTTTTCATTTGGGGTTTGTCAGAGTGATAAAGCCAGCATGGCAGCCGTCTCTGACTTACAGAAGGCGCGTCACAAAAACATGGTCACTGTCGTTGTGATGAATCCACATCTCGTGGTCCAGAGTTGGAGAAACAACTTTGATCTTCCCAAAATAAATCCTTAGTGACACCCTGTTGACAATAACCCAAAGTCTGTTCCTTATCCCCTCTTGTCTCAAGAACTCGGGTCCCCAGTTTTTCATCAATATTGCCGTCTGTATTACATCACTCTCACTAGCATACAAAAAAGGTCCAGAACCTTGTATCTCAAACAAAACCCCAAAACCCCAACACCTTCCTTTGTCCCCACGTGTCCCTCCAGGAAGTGCCCCGTTTTTCCTGTGGCTCTTTTAGAGCAAGACTTTGTGAAGGACTGTTTGGTACAGCCGCCCTCCCATCGTCTCTTGAACCGTCTAGAATCACGGTCCTGTCTCCACAGTTCCACTGAAACCCCTCCGGTCAAGGTCACACCATCTTCCTTGTTTCCAGATCCAGTAGCTGCTCTTTGCCTACTTGACCTGGCGGCAGCACCCTCCTCTCCGCTGCTCTGGACACCTCTCTTACCGGGGCTGCCACGGTGTCGCACGCTCCGATCTTTCTCCTGCCTCTCTGGCTGCTCCCTTCCCGGCCCTTGGCTGGATGTTTCAACTCTGAGGAGTCACTCAGTCGTGGGGCATAGCAAGGAGCAGCCCCACTACCTTCTCCATCTCTCCTGGCTGCCTAGATAATCCCGGCCGGTCCATGGGCTTAAATAGCACCCATGACCCTGACAGAGAGGCAGACAGACCGGCAGCTGGAGGGGTGGGCATGGTCATCCAGCCCCCACCTCACCTCTGATTCCCGACACCTCTTTCCATCTGTCCAAAGACTTTGCCTCCTGGATGCAGCCAAGGCATCTGAAATCTGAAAAGAACCCCAGATACCCCACCCCCTCATCCCCAATCCGCTTCCATCCCCGGCTTCTGAATCTCATGAGTGGCGGCACCATCTGCCTGGGTGCTCCAGCTACCAACCTGACCATCACCCAGAGTGCTCCCCCACCTCCCCTTCCCCTGCAGTTCAGAGACGCCCCTCCTGCCTGGAATCTGCCCAGTTCTCTCCAGGGCCCCACCATAGTGTGCCCGGATTACTGCAGACCCCTAGCCACCTGCCTGTCTTCACTCCTGCCCTCCCCACCCTGCCCCCACCTATTTCCCACACAGAAGCCAGATGATCTTTTCAAACGCATGAGTCAGATTGTGCCACTCCTCTTTTTAAAACCCTTAAATGACTTTCCACCATACTTAGCGGCTAAGCCTCAGGAGATGATCTGGTCCCTGCCTCCCACCTCCCTGCACATTTTCCCTCCCACCAGCTCCCTCCGGCTGCCCTGGAAGGGGCCTCCCTTCTGTCCCTCTGTTCTTCGTTGGCCTTCTGCACTGTCTGTTCCCTTCCTCTGGAATGCTCGTCCCAGCAGCCTGCACAAGTCTGCTTCTTGTCACCAGGTGTCAGCTCGAATGAGCACCCCACACGGGTCTTCCCTGACTGTCAACCAACGTTGCCCCAACACCCCCCATCCCATTACTTGTGTCAAGAATTTGCATCACACGTACATGTCACCATCGGATATTCTCTGGTTCGTGGTCTCCTCTCACAGAATCGGGGAAGCGTCCTGACCACCCTCTGCACTGCCTGTTACAGAGTCGGCCTAAGGAAGGATTCGTCGAATGGAAGCGTCACCTGGCAGCCAGTTGTCACGTTTCTGGGTAAGGACACATTCCACATGCACTGTCACTTGCAGGATTTAATCCTGTACTTTCTTTCCGGACGTGGAGTAGCAGTTATGGGTGGTGACATTTGCTTTTTACTCTAAGGGAAAATACACTGAAAACCGCAAAGTGACTTTCATGTTAGATACCCCTCTCCCTCTCCTCAGAATGTATACAGGATTTCAAAGCAAAATGTTTAAAAACACAAATAAAAGGAATAACACTGGGGTTTACTGCTTTGGATGACTCAATAGTATTTCCCCAAATAGCCTCCTCCGGGGGAAGGGGGGCTGAGCTGCCTGACTGTGAGCACGTAACAAGCAGCTCTGAGGGCCCGCTGTGCACCAGGCTCTCACCTCCAGAGCAGGCAGAGGTGAGTGGGAGTCTGCCTGCCCTCCAAGAGCTCACACCAGGGAGCAGAAGGACTCCAAGACATGGTCCTGCTCAAATATCTAAAAAAATGAGACAAATGAACTTATTTACAAAACAGAAAGAGACTCACAGACATAGAAAACAAACTTACTAGAGGGGGAAAGGGGGAGGAGGAATAAATTAAGAGTTTGGGATTGACAGATACAAACTACTACATATAAAAGAGATAAACAACAAGGTCCTACTGTAGAGCACAGGGAACTATATTCAATACCCTATAATAACCTATAATGAAAAAGAATATATACATATAACTGAATCACTATGCTGTACACCAGAAACCAACACAACATTGTAAATACTTCAATAAAATAAATAAATAAATAAGTAAATTTTTAAAAAGTGGTCCTTGTAATGCACAGGACACCTGAGTCCCAGCAGGGATTCCCAGCCCTCATTTAAGGAAGCACATCTGGAGGGGGATCAGCAAGACCGCTGAAGGCATGAGCTGGGGTAGGCGGGGTGGGGGGCTGGCCCGGCAGGGAACAGAGATCAAAGTTCAGGGCAGGTGCACCGGCAGGACTCGGCAGATGACAGAAACAGCTCAGACTACTTGTGTGAGTCTGCTAGGGCTGCTGAACAAAGGACCACAGACTGAGGGGCTTAAAGGACAGAAATTTATTGTCTTGAGGTTCCAGAGGCTGGAATTCTGAGGTCACGGTGTGGACAGGGTTGGTTTCTTTGGGTGCCTCCCTTTATGGCTCATAGACAGCCATCGTTTCCCTGTGTCTTCCTGTGGTCTTCCCTCTGTGTGAATCTGTGCCCCAGTCTCTTCTTCTTATGAGGACGCCAGTCAAACGGGACCAGGGTCCACCCATCAGTTACCTCTTTAGAGACCCTATCTCCAAATATAGTCACACGCCTAGGTCCTGGGCTTTAGGAAAACATGAATTTGGGGAAACACTATTCAGCCCAAACAAAGAATAAAGAAGGAAATTTTACTATAAAACACCAGGACGTCACAGGACAAGAGTGTAGCTGAGCAGGTGAAAGTCTCAGTCTCCCCCTCCCCTCTGTTTCTTCCACCTCTGCTTCTCTTTCTTTTACATGATTGTGTATACACAGTGTAAGGACTGATAATGGTAACCATCTGCGTGACTCTTCCGTAAGAGACAGGTCCTTCTTAGAAACACTGTTTCTAGGTAAGCCACTTCTCAAAGGCTCCCACTCCTCTTTCCTCAAGTTCACGTCAACTTCCTGCTTCTCCTTTGCTTTGCCCAGTAAGTACACATCCTGAAGCAATATATTTAGTTTTGCCTGTTTCATATCTCATAGAAATGAAATTGCATGGTGTACACGTTTCCTCAGTGAACATTATGTCGTGGAATTCACATCCATTCACACGTGCTGCTGTAGTCTGTTTTCACGCTGTGTGTTGTGTAAGACCACTGTATTCTCATCTGTCCACCCGACCAGTTATGACCGTCTGGCTTGTTTCCAGTGTTAGGAACAAGTGAGGAACGAGACTGCTGTGGGCTTCTTGCACGACTCTCCTGGTGCACATGTGCTAGAAATACTCCTGAGGACACAGCTTCTTGGGTGTAGGTCTGCACATGTCAGCTTCACTAAATTAGCACTAAGTTAGCTTCCAAAGTGGAAATTTCCATTTCTTCACATTCCCTCCAGCACTTAGTATTGTTAGACTTTTTAATTTGGGGGTGAGTGTGGGACAGTATCTAATCAGTGGCTTTCATCTCCCTTGCCTTGACGGCTAAGTGGGGCTGTTCCTGCCTCATACACTTATGAACCATCCGTGTTTCCTTGTCTGGAGGCGCCTGTCCATGCCTTTGCCTGTTTCCCCACTGGGTCCTTCATCTTCTTTGTATTTACTTGTTTTTTTACTTTGTATATTTTTAATATGAATCCTTTCTCAACGATGTGTGTCACAAATATCTTCTCCCAGTTTGTTACTTTTTTTACTCTCATAAATTGTCTTGTAATGAGCAAGCATTTTTATTTTTAATGTAGTTGAAGTTGTTATTATTTTCCTTTATAGTTTGTGCTTTTGTCATCTTCTGTTTTGCTTTGTTTGTTTCTTTGTTTGTGGAGGGAGGTATTTAGGTTTGTTTATTTATTTATTTTAATGGAGGTACTGGGATTGAACCCAGGACCTCGTGTATGCTAAGCACACACTCCACCACTGAGCTATACTCTCTCCCTGCTTTTCACATCTTATTTTGAAAATCTGTAGCTATTCCAAGTTTATAAATATATTCCAATTGTCTTCTAATTTTTTTCTTAGTTTTGCCTTTTGCTTTTATTATTTTCTTTTTTCTTTCTTTCTTTCTTTTGCCTTTTGATTCTAAGTGTTTGATTCACCCAGATTAAATTTTTAATGTGTAGGGAGCAATCCAATTTCATTTTGTTCTGTATGCATAGCCAGTTGGTTGGATCACTAGCATTTATTGAACAGTCCACCCTTTTGTCACTGATCCTCAGTGCCTGTCCAGTCACAGGCAGCTTCCACACCTGCATTAGTCTGTTCCCTTTGTCCGTCTAACCTTATGCCAGCACCAGCAGTCCTCACCGCCACACAAGGAGTCTGATATGGCAGCCGAGGCACGTCTGCGAGAGCCTCTTGACCATTCTTTGCTCCTCTTCACACATTTTAGGGCCATTCTGTCAAGTTCAGGTGAGGGGGGATGGGGAGAGCCTTTGGGTCCTTGATTTAAAATGTGCTGATCAGTGTAGGAACAGCTGATACTGAATCTTTCCAGCTATGAGCACAACATAGCTTTCCACCCATTTGGCCCTTTTTAATGTCAATCCATAAAGCTTTAAAATGTGTTCACAGAGAGCTCGCTCATTTTACAAGTTTTCTCCCTTGCTCCTTTATACTTCTGCTGCTACTGTAAATGGTATCTTTTTTCAAAATTATCCTTTTCTGACGACTTCTGCTGGCACACAGAAATGCAACTGGCATCTGTGCTTTGCCTTTTTTATTCAGCTACCTAGCCAAGCTCTTACTGATTTTCATAATTTTTTTACATATTCTTTTGGGTTTTCTATGCAGACAAGCATGTCATCAATAAATAATAAGAGGTTTACTTCTTCCTTTCTAATCTTCATGTGGGGGAACGAGAAGAAAAACATTTTGGAGTTACAATCAGAAACCTTGAGAAGTGTGGGGTTAAAAGGGTGACAGAAGAACTGAGACGTTTCTCCACCCAGAGTCTCTCTATGCTGGCAGGTGGTGTCCTTATCTGAAAGTCTATGAAAGGAAAAACACCTTAATTTAGCCAAAAACAAACAATATACACAGATGAGGAAATTAAACTTGTTTTAGCCTGCATGGAATGGCATCCTGTCCTTAGCTTTTATCATCATTGGCGCTTGGGAACGATGTTGATATAGCCAAGACCACATTATGTGATGGCAAAGCACAACACCTATCAAATATAACTGTGGAGGTTCACTCTCCACGGAACTTGGGGAAATAAATGTTCGGTATTAGCGTCACCACGTTATCACGGGTCTCCTCTCAGAACTTTACTAAGTCACTCCGGTCAGCTTAAAAACCGTGCATTGCAGTGTTGTGATATAACCCCTCTGAGGTCCGATGTATTTGGAGGTATTTGTTTCCAGTGATCAAAAATCCCCTTCCCCCCAAGAAAAACTGAAAGACGAATGTGGGCGGGGGAGGGGGTCATCTTAGGTCAGTGAAGAGCCCCTCCTGGGAGGCGGCAGGACAGTCTTTGGGAGGTCCCTGGGGACGTGGGGAAGAGATCCTAGCAGATATTTGCAAATGTTCCTTAGAGCAGAGTGTGATTTGTTGAATTAATCGGGGGAAACGCAGAAGAGGAACAGTTTTTCCCCATAAAAGTTAAAGATGTAGAGACCTGGACTAGAAAATCGGAGGTCTGCATACACTTAGACATCCTTAGACCCAATCAAGGAGCATAAAATAAATCAAAGATTAAAAGCTAATGGTTTTAGCAAGGAAACTTGACAGAACTAAGGCTTATGAAAACTGGTAAGGAAATGTTTGTTTTTGTTTTTTTCCAAAGTGTCTACACTTAACAAAGGAAGAACCTTCTACAATTGCACAAAGAAAAAAGCTGAAGAGTCTCTTAAAGTTAGGCATAAATATTCAACCAGGGTTCATGCTCATTGTTTGAAAAATTGAATCAGGAGATGAACTGCTTTCTCCTGGGACCAATCCTCCTAATTTAGTATGTAGGATAGCAGTGGCCTTTGGGATCTGACAGTTTCGTGGTGTTTTTTTCCACACGTTCAAATGTGATTCAGATTTCACATCTGCCTTGTCTGAGAACCCGAGTAAAATGGAGAGGTTGTCTGAAAGAAAAGAGGCTTCGTCCAGTTCCATGAAGATCATTTCCACTAACTCAGCTAAATTTGAGATGGACCCAAATTATAAAGCCATGTTTTTCCATGTTAATCATAAAACATTTTCCAATAGAAAAAACAATATTTAAAAAATTTCAGAATGCAAATGTAACTTCAGTTTTCTCCTCTTATAACTTAGTAATGACATGGCAAATATACAATTTCTGAATTTCCTGAGAGGTTGTACAAAATGGTTATTAAGGTCTCTCTTAAGAGTCTGTGGCTGAGGAGGGCATAGCTCAGTGGTGGAGTGATTGCTTAGCATGGGGTCCTGGGTTCAATCCCCAGTGCCCACGTTAAAAAAAATGAGTAAAAACCCTAATTACCTCCCCACAAAAAAAACAAAACAAAAAAGAGTCTATGGCTCTGAAATAGTGAGCTTTTTGTGAGGAACTTGTGTCACGTACAAAAATTACCACCAACGAAGGGCTGGGTTTAATGCAACGTCCTCCCTTACCTCCAGGTTCCGCTGGATTGGAGTCAGAAACCCAAGAAATGTAAAGGAGATAGTCACACCCTTAGCAAAGTTCTCCTACCTCCTCTTACCGTCCTCTTCCAAAATACAAAAGACAGGACATCTGTGGGGCTGGTGATAGCTGGAGCATGACTTCTGTCAATTGGGACGGGCACCAGGGTTGGGAAAGGCCAGGACATGGTGCGAAGGTGGGGGCGGAGCTTCACCACACAAGGCCCTTTCAGGTTGGATGTTAACCCTGAGTGCAAAGTCAGGCTGAAGAGTTTCCATCAGCGAGCTCGGCAGAACACAGCGCGGGGAGACCACCGCGGCGAGGACACAGCGGGGAGACCACCGCGGTGAGACAGACACTGCCCTTGATTTTCCTCTGCCTGAGAAAGTAAACCTAAACGTATCCGCGCTATAAGGAGTCTCTATTGTGAAAAAGATACAGCTTGGCATAGGCTTCAATTTGTAGTTAAATAGTATCTTTTTATCCACCTCTTCAGTGGTAAGCCTGTGCCTCTCAAACACAGCACCACTTACATCTACCTGACCGTCTTAAAGAGAGAAAATTGCCCTCAAGAATCAGTGAGGCTGTGTAAAAATTATGGATTAAAGACTGAGATTCACACTTTAATGGCCTGGGTAGCTTTGCCTCATATTACTTCTTAGAAACAATTTTTTATTCTGTGTTACAGACAAAATGGAATATAAATACATTTTTATGAAAAAGATAGTGATAGCTGATACCACCTATTAGAAAAT
The DNA here is from genome assembly GCF_048773025.1 of Camelus bactrianus. Classification (NCBI taxonomy): domain Eukaryota; kingdom Metazoa; phylum Chordata; class Mammalia; order Artiodactyla; family Camelidae; genus Camelus; species Camelus bactrianus. Next base: position 10,992,108 of record NC_133573.1, read on the forward strand.
ATAAATTTAAGGTTCTTCTTAAGGTAATATTTCTGTTTTCTAGTCTTAATTTTTTCCCTACATCTAAACAAATTCAAAGCCCTCTGGCATAAGCAAAGAATATGCAATGCTTTAAAAAGAGCAAAATATAGGTTTTCTTTTGCATGTAAAGAAGGCTTTGGTGTAGACTAGCCTGGCCTGTTAGCAGAGCATTCAAGGAAATTCAATGTAGGGAGATGGAGGGAAACCAAAGTGCGTGCGCGAAGCTTGAAGACCAACCGTGTGCAGAAGCGGACTCCGGGCTCTAGCTGTCTGGGCCCGACCCTGCCTCTGCCGTCAGCAGCCGTGTGACCGCAGGTGCGCTGAGTCCCTTGTCTGGGACTCAGTGGGCTCACCCGTAAAACAGGACAATAACAAATGCCTACTTCCCGGGACTGCGGGACCCGTGAGGCACTGAGAGAACTGCCTGCCGATGCGCAACAGGTGTCGGTTTGTCCGTCCGTCCGTTTAACCACCAAACGTCTCAGGAGCACCTACTGTGCACCCGGCGCTGTTCCAGGAAGCGTAGCGACATCACCGAGCAATGAAGAGCCGATCGAGGTGCCTGTCCTGGCCAAGCTCACACGCCGGCAAGAACCGAGAGACTCGACGTGTGTTGCCGGTTGAAGGCTCAACAAGTGTTAGCTACTGTTCTCCTCATTATTGAAGAGAGACCACAGCGTCCGTGAAAGAAGTCGCCAATGCGATCTAGACTGACTGAGCTAATGACAGTTGGGCAGAGGGACAAATTAGGAGTTTGGGATTAACAGACACTAACTACAGGATATAAAAGAGATAAACAACAAGGTCCTACTGTACAGCTCAGGGAACTCTATTCAATAGCTGGTAAAAACCCACAATGAAAAAGACCCTGAAGAAGAATACATATGTGTGTGTGTGTACCCGAGTCACCCTGCTGTACACCTGAAACTAACTAACACAACACTGTAAATCAACTACACTTCAATTAGAGGATAAAATTAAGTGAGTCTAATTGGATCGAATTGAAGAGACATTCTGTTCCCTGTTCCCTGGATGAACTGAACACCTGCTAGGAGCAGTGGAAGGTGGCTCATGTCCCCAGCGTGGGCGAGCCCAGCGCCCTGGGCCCGGACCCTGGGCTCCCAGCCCCTCACCCAGGGCCCCCTCCCTGGGTGCACGCCGACTCCCACTGGGTGCTTGACTGCGTCTTTGTGCTTGCTTGTTTTTTTGCTGCTTCCCGGATTTCTGTCAGTGATCCAGTTTTACAAATCACTTGGCTGTGATCTGTGTTTGCTGTCTTCCTTTGAAACTGTGATTCACAATGTACACCCTTCACACAGAATCCTCACAGCCGAGAGACTGAAAAGCTTGTTTTCAAAACAAATTGCAGAATGGCCGGCTCCCTGGGTGTGCAGGCAGCTGCCGAAATGGTCAAATGCAATTAAGGGAGCCTGTTCCAGAGAGCTCTGTTTTCACTGAGCCAGAATGTTTTCAGATGCGGATCAGATGGTGATGTCACTTCGCCCACGACCCAGTCAGCTGAGAAAACACACTTGAAATGGAAGACGAAAAGGAGGCCGCTTCGGCCGGAGGATCTGTGGAGACGGGTTCAGACGGGGCTTTATAGTTCAGTAAGAAAAGGCCGATGACCACACTAAACCTGCAGGGTGCTTGGTCATGAACTTGAACTCGGGACAGGTGCAGGGCAAGCTCTTCTTGGCCCCTCTCTCACAAAGGGGAGGGGACAGGAGTGGCCCCGGCCTCTGGGATTATTTGAGCTCAGTGAGATACTCTGTGTGAACACCGATTGCACAGCTGGGGTAGGACCCACATTCCAGGGGTGTCGCCATCAAGATTGTTACTCACCACCTGGCCTGGACCACGTGCACTCGCCCGAGGGGGAAATCGGGTCACAGTATCAAGGCCCCACCGCCACGACCCATCCACCGGCAGATGTTAAAAACCAGCCTCTTGTCGACCACTCCCTGGTGGTTCAGAGAAGCCCAGGACTGTCAAAGGTCTGTTTGAGAAGTGAACCCTCTCAGCCGCTACAAAGGAGACCTCCTTTCCTCCGTCTGGCCCCACAGCCATCCCGCTGACTCCTCCATCTCCAAACGCTCTGACAAGGGCTGCACCACACACGTATCCACCCTGGGCCTCGGGCTCCAGTCCTCCTGAGGCTGCGGTGTGTCCTGCCCCTCACCCTCTTCCCAGCAGCGTCTTAAGGAGACGTCCAGGCTGCAGGCCTTTTGTTTTCACCACCTGCTGGACTCAGTGCTCCAGCACCAGCTCCGGGGTCAGTGTGGGCTGGACACACTTCCCTTCCTGTCTGGGCCTGTTCTCTCCCCTAGGGGTGCCCCCCGTGAGCCATGTGCCTACCGGGGATCTGCCCAGCCTGCCCTCCAGAATCCGGGAATGGCTCAGGCTTTCAAGGTGGGGTTACGCTCTTCATTCTGGAGAGCAGTGAACGTGCACGGGGTGACGGGCAGGGGACAGGTGGACGTGGTACCAGATGCCATGCAGCCTCTTCCAGGTGTGTGAATGCGGGCAGCCACCTCTCCTTCTGTGTCCTGGCCCCTCCCTCTTATGTAGGGATAACCCCCCACCCCGGGGACTGCAGGAAGTGCCGATGGCCCAAACCCACACAGTGTCGGCTCCGTGGTGCTGCGACAGCTGCTCCCAGCCCCACACCCAGACCCCTGCCACCAACAGGTCGACTCCAACCAGGTTTCCCTGGAGCACCGTCCTCGGCAAAACCGTTCCTCCTCCTCACCTTCACTCAGCATCGCAGGAGCCTGCCAGCTCTCATCCAGAAACAGCTCCGGCGTTGGCCAACCCCCCTAGGTCCTCCACCGCCATCCTCCTCCAGACCTCAGTTCTCTGCTCGGCGCTGTCTGCAGGGACCAGATTCTCGGGCATCTGACAGGAAGGGCCTGCTACACAGAGGAGCGTTGGAAGGCGGTTGTACGTGTGGATCTAGACCTCTGAGCCGACTCAACAGAATGTGAAAGGTCTAGCCAATTTAGAGTTTTAGGGAAACAAATGAGGTCTTGGAAACAAATCTCTCGGGAAATGTCCAGTAACTTCTAGCTGTGGCCCTTCCTCAGCAGAGAGCAGGCGGCTGCCAGGGCGGGAGGTAGCAAACCTCACAGCAAATGGACACCAATAATAATAGCAGACCAACGCCAGATGCATTTGACGCTCATGAGGAGACCAGGCACTTCAGATGCATTAACTCAGCCCTCACAACCATCAGGACACCCCCAGTAACAGACCAGCAAGCAGAACAAACTGGGGTAGGATCTGACACCCACTCTGATCCCTGTTAACGCCCCGGCCCTTAACCTGATACCAAAACAAAGGAAAGAGCTCACAAGCTCTCTTCCTATAACAGCATTTACCATCAACCTTCAGTCACCCACCACAGCACTGCTTTTTTAAGAGGGAACTTCTAAACAGTGCACGATCTGCAGACCCAGAGTCTAGGGAGCCGAGAGCCAGACAAGGCTGCTCCCCAGGAACACCCAGGAAGACGGGCAGCCCGTGGACACCTGTCCTTGCAGCCCAGGACGCCCTCCCACCACCGGACGGCCACCGGGGCAGGAGGGAGAGGAAAACACAGCCAGCCTTTCCGGATGTGTCCGGCCACTCTGCAGACCACCTCCTGTCCGCGATGGAGGGACTGGCCAGGCAGGACACCGAGGACGTTGCCCACGTCTCATGAAACTCACCCAGTGCACCTGCACGTTTCTCTCCTCACATTCGGTTCCCTTGGGAACAAAACTTCCCACCCGCTTCTCCTATTCACGCCTACTGACCTGTGCAAAAAAGAAGCATGTGACTTTAAAAAAAAAAAAAAAGCCCTTCCTTCCTTCTGATTCAGCCTGGGGGCCACGGTGTGGGGTCTTCCTCATCCTCCACCACCCAGGGGACAGAACCTCAGCGGACACCGCGGGAGTGTGTCTGGGGACACAGACAGACACAGAGGCTGGAACCGTAGCAACACCAAGACCTTCCAGTGTGCCTCCAGTGACGTCTGTGTGTCACCGTGTAAACAGCAGAGGGTTCCAGAAATCCCGTTTTCCCATCGGATAAAACCCAAAGAGGGCATCAGCACGTGAGAGAGTTCAGAAGCAGACCTCTACCCTCTGTTCAGAGAGGCAGGCACCGCCCTGGCTGGGTCTGGAGGCATAGAGGACCCTGGGCGGGGCCCCTGGAACCGGCCAGCTTCTCCTGCATGGCGGCCCCGCCCTCTGCAAGCACAGGCCGGGAGGCAGCGCCTGCTCCCCGAAGCCTGAGCCTCGCAGCCTCAGCTCACTGCTCCCTGCGAGCACCGGCGCCGACAGGATGTCTTCAGTGTACAACCAACTCTGCAGCAGTGGGGAGATGAAAGCAGGAAGTGATGCAGGCGTGGAAGGATTTCTTATCCGAGCCCCCTCAACCTTGGTGTCGCCTTCATCACAACACACTTAACGGTTCTCCCCTCCTCCAGCCCTTCCAATAAAAAGCTCCCCGAGACTTCAGCCCCGTTGGCAATGAAAATTAAATTGCTATTTGCCACCTGGTGTTGTCTTACTTAACATATTTCCAAATTGCTCTTAAATCTCCCTTTGGAATTCTGAGCGTAAGTACCAGAAAGGAGGAAAGGGAATAAGAAGAAAGAAAAGCAGAAACGTGAGCTCATTTGCATCAATTCTGTTCCAGTTCCTTCTACCAGCCTCACCCGTGTCTCCTCTTTGCCTTCATCTTCTGTTCGTCTCATTCAACGTCTTGTGACATTCAGCCTTCCTTCCCCCTCCTTCATTCTCTAGAATTTTATTCTAAAAGGAACACATGTTTTCCCCAAGACAAATCACACTCATGCTCACAGTGGGCTGGTCTGGATGTTTTTCATTGGATTTGATCCCAGAAGCTCTGAGATCCTGCCCATCACAACTGTCTCTACGCTTTCAGGGCTGCTCCTCCTTTTCACTCATTTATCCGGCAAGCATTTGCAGAGCACCCCTCACTGCCTGGCACCGTGTCCCCTTCTGTCCCCACTGCTTCCTGACTTACTTCCTTCTCAGTTCAACTATCAGCTACGAGGCGTGAGTAAAGTCCTGAAGGTCAAGACCTCACTCACCTGAAAAAAATCCCACTCTCTGCAACCGTCAGGAGCACCTCCTCTACGGCTTTTGGAAATACCTTGAGGCGCCACCATCAGCACAAAGTTCTAGGAGACTCGTCAAATTAGAAATACTCAGTTTCTACTGAAATGAATTCTTTCTAAGGGGTAGGACTGATCCATCCTAAACCATCGTTTAAAATGACGTTTCCACTCTCAGTGGGGTTTCTACTTGCTCTTAGGGCCTGTTGGAAGCTGCAGTTTCACTCATTATAGTAGCAACTTCCTGAACCTTAAACAAGAAATAAGGGGAAAAAATTGATTAAAAAAGAAAAAGAAGTTGATAAACCAACAGCAATTGTAGAATCAATGTTAGGCCCCTTAGGGGATTTCTAATCAGAGGGAAGACATGGCAGGACCCACAGATGAAAACAAACCCTGATAAACAAATGCGGATGGGCGGCCCCGCACTGGGAGTGAGCCCCGCGCTGGGAGTGAGCCCCGCCACCGGCCCACACCCCAGAGGGAACTTCCAGACGGAGAACTGGACAGACGTGGGGTGGGAGGGAACCTCTTTGACTTGTTTGAACTCATCCTGTTAACAAGATGCTTAAGACGTTTAGAATTCAGATTATTTCACTCAACTCAGAGGAAGAGCTCCCTCTGTGAGTGGGACTGGAGTGCAGGAAGGATGAAGTTCTCTCTGGAGGGCAAACCCAGGTCCTTCCAACCAAAGCTGCCTGAGTGAGAAGGGCTGAGAACCAGTGGCAGCCTGGGGGCATCGAGGCTTCTAGCAAGGAGCGGGGAGACGTAGAAGAGATAATTAGCATCAGTATTATAAACAGCAGCGAGTACAGGTTAGAACAGATGGGTTCAGACTATAAAAATAGTCTGGGACAGTCTGGAGGTGGAAGAAAGAGCTGAAGGCCTGTGAGCGACAAGGAGCCACAGTAAAGTCTTCACGAGGGCTTCCCCTCCCTAAGCTCGTGCTGTAACTGGGCGGTTTGGGCACTAAAGACAAGGTGGCTGGTTTACTGTCATCTAAATGAGTAACTTCTCCGAAAAAGTATTTGTGAAAGTACCGAGTGTCGTGACTCTGCAGCTCTCTGCACCTGGAAGCGAGTCCGACCCCGTCCGGAGCTACCAGCACGTCAGCCGCCCCTGTGGGTCCCGAGGCCGGCGGTTCACGCGATGTCCCGGAGGAACCTCGTGCTCTGCGACATCCTGTATCGTGAAAATCTCACCTTCCATAAATGGCACTTGGTAAAACTTAGAAACAGGAATCAGCTCATACGTGAAAGTCAAGTCCAAGTGTGTCAGCGATAACACAACAGGCAAAGCCCCACACAGCCGAGTAAAACCTGGTGGAAGCATCTGCTTTCGAAAGGCCAAACTCTAAATGGCAAAGGATTCACTGATTTTCTGGACATTAAAAAAAAAAAACAAAAAACTAAATGTTATGTGCTTCAGAAGCACCCTGAATTTTGAAGAGATCAGAACAGAGAAAGAGGAAGTGTTCAGAGCAGAGAATTAACTCAGGTCTGGTCTTGTTTTTCTGCTTCATACAAGTAGTCGTGGGAGGACGTTCAGTTCGCAGTAAGACAGAAAGACGTTTAAAAATAAAATGAGGGGAGAGAAATGGCTCAGTGGTAAAGCGTGTGCTTAGCACGCACGAGGCCTTGAGTTCAACCCCCAGTACCTCCATTTTTTAAAAAAAGTCAAAAAGACACCTGCACCCCAATGTTCATAGCAGCACAATTTACAACAGCCAAGACATGGAGACAACCCAAATGTCCATCAACAGATGACTGGATAAAGAAGATGTGGTATATTTATACAATGGAATACTACTCAGCCATAAGAAAGAATAAAATCATGCCATTTGCAGCAACATGGATGGACCTGAAGATTGTCATTCAAAGTGAAGTGGGCCAGAAAGAGAAAGAAAAATGCCGTATGACATCATTTATATGAAGAATCTAAAAAATAATAACAATAAGGACACAAATGAACTAGTTATTCTTTTGATTTCTTGAATATGTGTGAGCACATCCGACTGTCCTTTATGACTAGATTACCGTGCTCTGTTGATTCTTATTTTGTTGTTGGCTTTATTCCTTTGATAACTAAGTTTAAAAAGCTAAAGATCTAATCTGTTCTTAGAAACGATAATTAGTACATATATGGAAACTAAAATAAAGTGCAGTGTACTGTATATATGTATTTACATGCAGTATAAAGTACAGTGCAGTCGAACTGTAATGATTCTACATAAAACTGGAAAAAAAGTCAAAAATAAAAACTTCACTTTTAAAGTTAGGTAAGTGTGTTTAATCCTCATTTCACGTTAAAAGCTTGAAGTTGGTTATTTTTCTCTAAAAGCATATGTCTTGTCCCAAATGCTTTCCCTTACCATATTCCTTATTTACAGGCAATAAAATTGATAAATACAGCCACTGACAAGACATGGGTTGAAGAATTTGAAAAGGAGGAGTTTTTTGGTCTATAAAATCCCCCAGGATCACAGTAACCAAAGTGCCAGGGAGCTAAAGCGAGCCCCAAGCTAAGCACTGCCGCCTCCGAGGACCGGACCCCCTTCTTCACTTGCTAAAACCCTTGACAACATACAGGTGCCATTTATCTGTGTCCCATAGGTTGTTACATTTGGTCTGCAATGTGATCGTGGTAGCAGAGAGGCAGGTACTAACTTGGTATTTGATAGAAAGAAAAATGTCCATAGTAGTTAGCAGGCAGCTGTTCTTTACCAAGAAATACTGAAAATTTCTCCGAATTTTGGAAAACGGATAATGGCACAAAATTAACATAATTCAGGAATGAGTAAAAGAAAAAAACAGTAGGGAGTTATTTATCTCTGACACTGCTATTTCTCTTTGCGGTTTGCACAGAGCCTTCATGAGATGACATTTCTGGAGCAAGGACAGGGGTTTGGAGACTGAAACAAGACAGAGTCACCTGAGCAGAAGGGGGAGGTCGGCAGAGGCGGAGCACCAGGGTAGACCCTGGCATTGGAAGAGGGTCCCAGTGAGCGGCGGGGGCACGAATCCTTCTCCGTCTCTGCTGGGGCCACGGGTCCCCCTGGGCTTGCGGTGCGAAGGAGGAACAATACTATACTATGAAAGAGGAAGCTGAGGTTCAGGAACTTTATGTTATTTGGCTAAAGTCAAAGTTATCAAGCGATGAGGTGGGATAGGAGGGGGCACTCAGTGTCCAGCCCCCCACACCCCACCTCACAGCGTGGCTGGTGGGTGCTGTCTTTTCTGGAATGTTGTTTGTTTGCCACAAGCAAAACTGGTAAGACAAGAAAATAAAGAGAGCAAAACAAAACGGAAAGGGAAGAAGGTGTCACTTGCTCTTTTCTGTCCCAAACTTTTAAAAACCAAGCAGACTCTACAGCAGTTGGACCATATTCTCTGGGGAAAAGGGAAAGTGGGCTTGATTTGATTTTGGTCTGAAAATGAGTGTGGTTTAGTCTGGATTTTCAAAATGTCCTGATTCTATTCAGGGAACAAGCTGAGGTGAAACGCAAGGAGCCCCAGAAAGCTGACGAAGTTAGATTCAGAGAATGGATGTGATGCACACGCAGGGTAGCGGATGGTTTCAAAGCCACACATGTACAATCTGCAGATCTCTGCTCTGTTTTTAAGTATTTGAAAAAAGAAGAACACGAAACACAATGACAGCAAGACATGTAACACAGGAAGCACACACGAGATGAAGTTGCGGGCTCACTGCTGGGGGAGAAAGCACCCCCATTACTAAGAACCACAAAGGAAACGGGGGCAGCACTCCTGTGGGAGGGTGCTGGACTCGTCTCTCAGGGCAGCTGAGACTCCTGAGCGCACAGTGCCAGCGAGGTCCCGGGACCCACAGCCCTGGGGAGGCAGCATCGTGGGCGGACAGCACCCCCGGCCCGGCTCCACCCTGTGCACGGGGTTACACAAACCACACTTCATGGAGCAGAGGCTGTAATTTAGGTGACACACTTAGGTCAGTGACTTTTTTAAATGCCATTTTCAAATGTGACCAACTAGAGCAAGTCGAAATTTTGGAGAGAAAAGAGAGTATTTGTGCTCCGTTTCAAGTAAAGCAGAGGCATTCACAGCGGTAATGAAGTCCTGCGTCGGGGGGCCAGAGGCTGGGATGCTGGGAGGGCTGCCAGCCAGGAAGCAGCACCCCTGCCTGCCCTCCAGGGATGGTGGCACCACTGCCGCGGCCCCGGGCCCACAGAGCATGGCGGGGAGCCGGGAGGGAGAGCGACGCGGTTGGAACGGAGGATGGAATTTGGGATGAGACGTCAGAGCAGAGGGTCCACGGGGAGCACTGGCCTCCCAGGCCCTTCATCTGAAAAGGAATGATTTATTTTTATTGACATGCAGTTGGTTTACAATGTTGTGTTAATATCTGGTGGACAGCATAGTGGTTCAGTTATATGTATGTATGTATTTATTCCTTTTCATATTCTGTTTCTTTATATGCCATTGCAAGCTATTGAATATAGTTCCCTGGACCATATGGTAGGACCTTGCTGTTTATTTTATATATAGTAGTTTGTATCTGCTGATCCTAAACTCCCAATCTAACCCTTCCCCCTGGTAACCGTAAGTTTGTTTTCTGTGTCTGTGAGTCTGTTTCTGTTTTGTAAATAAGTCCATTTGTATCATTTTGTAAGATTCCACATATAAGTGATGTCATATGATATTTTTCTTTCTCTTTCTGGCTTACTTAACTTAGTATGACAATCTGCAGGTCCATCCATGTTGTTGCAAATGGCATTATTTCATTCTTCTTTATGGCTGAGTAGTATTCCATTGTTTAAATACACCACAGCTTCTTTATCCAGTCATCTGTCGATGGACATTTAGGTTGCTTCCATGTCTTGGCTATTGTAAATAGTGCTGCTATGAACAGTGGGGTGCTTCTGTCGAATTAGAGTTTTCTCCAGATATATGCCCAGGAGTGGCACTGCTGGGTCATAGGGTAACCCTATTTTCAGTTTTAAGGAACCTCCACACTGTTCTCCACAGTGGCTGCAGCAAACTACATTCCCACCAGCAGTGTTGGAGGGTCCCCTTGAAAAGGAATTATTTAAACTAACCATGTCAATACTCATGAAATCACATTTCCAGTATAGACCACTGACAATTTTTAAGCAGTGGTAAGAGCTATTCCTTTTTCTTTCTTTTTTGTTGAAGTGTAGTTGATTTACAATATTATGTTAGTTCCAGGCATACAGCAAAGTTATTCTGTTATATATATATGAATGTATATATTTATATACTGTTTTTCAGGTTCTTTTCCATTACAGGCTATTAGGTAAAGGGCTGTTCACATATTTCCAGAGTCCGACCCCTTCTCACCTCTTCTGCTGCCACCTCTCTGGTCTAAGCCACCTGCACCTCTCACCTGGATGGTGCCCTTGCCTACATCCTTGCCTCCCTCACACTAGGATGCCCGCCAGGGTCCAGTGCCTGCTGGCTGAAAAGTGACTCTGCTTCAGACTGTTGCCAATGGAGCAGCCGGGTGACCCCATTACAGAGGATGTCTGCTGTGTGGTTCCTCTTCCCAGAAGCCTCCACAGCTGCCCATGAGTCTTGACAGTGCCCCTGAGGCCCTGCCCCACCCCACATGTGACCCCATGTCTTACTACTTATTCTGCTTCCCGGCTCATCCTCTGCCCGAACACGCATCCCAGGGCCTTTGCACTTACCATTCCTGCTTCTTGGACTGTGACTCTGCAAGATACTAGGACTGTCCTCTGACTCCGTCAAGTCTTTACAAAATGTCACCTTCTCAGTAAGCCGTCCTGGCCATTGCGAGTCCATGTTGAAACCCCTAACAGTTCAATCTTTCACCCTCTGCCCCTGCTTTACTTTCCTCACAGCTGTCAGTCATAAATCTGTTCAGCTTGCTGTATTATCGTCAGTCCAACAGGCACACAGTGGGCACTTTATGAATGTTTGTTGAGTGAATAAATGATTGAATGAATAAACAAATAGTGGTGAGTAAAGGATTACTGGGGTCAAAATAAGCCAGAGTAACTATATATTTACAAATAGCAGCCTGGACAAAGAAGTTATACCAACAAAGATAAGGATAATGAAAAACCAGGCATTTTTTCAAAAGCAGTCAGCATTCCCTAAAGGAATTATAATATGCAATATAGAATAATAGAAAAGTATATTTGTTCTGCTAAAAACCCATATTAAAATAAGGTAAAATAATATAAAATAAATTCGAGGTGGGGGGACTGAGTCTTTTAAACAGAGATAGATGCAAATACCCAGCAATGTTGCTACCTGGACAGCCCCGGGGGCCCTGGCCAGGCGAGGGCGACACAGCCAGCCTGGGCAAAATCGAGAGATCACACTGAGTCTTCACACACGACTTACAGGCCGGGGCACTGCTGGGACCGGCCGGCTGCGAAGGCTCCCAGGAAGCAGGCGCTTAAGCAGACACCCCCCTGAATTAGAGCTTCGGGTGTACGTCTCCCAGAGCATGCGCGGTTCAGGCCGCGGTCTCTAAGTGCTGGGGCTCGAACATGAGACAAAAGTGCTCTCCGTGTTCTCGCCAGCGGTGTGACCCGGCAGAGCCGGACGCCTCTGAAACGGACGCCAGGGCGCCAGGTGGGCTCGTCCAGGAGGCCGCAGCTGAGTGGCTGCTCCTTCAGACAGGGCTTCAATCCGTCTTCCCTCCTTCCTCCCAAAACCATTAGCATTTGATCCATGTCTCTCAGAGAAGTCAGCGCCCCAGACCTTGTTTTATGTTCATTGGGATCTAGGACTCATCTCTGCTTCTTGTGTTTCGGTACCAGAGGTTTGATGGGTGTGTCTGGTGATGGATGAAGGGTCGGGTCACAGGTATGGGCAGTTCTTTGGGACACTTGGCCAGAGAAAGGGGTTCTCGAAAGTTCTTCCCAAGGGAGAGGCTGGCTCAGGCAAAGCCCCAGGGGATTGCCAGAGCCTGGGAAGGACCCATCTGTGCCTGCTCTGGGGTGGGCGGGGGACAGCCGATCCAGGCATAAATTACAGCTCATGCCTGGTCGGAGAGGGACACATTTTAACAGTGGAAAACTGAGTACTAGCAGAGAAGAAGCAGAGCAGAGCACAGCAGGAGAAACTATATGAAGATGGGATAAACTCGGCACAGAGAACTCTCCAGCCATTCAAGTCCAGCCGAGTGCTTGCGCAGGACGAACAACTGAAGACCGACGTGGGACACTGTGGTGGGGCTCCCAGCTGGGCGAGACTGAGGCGGCTCCCAGGACACAGGGCTCTCAGTACTAGAACTGGGAAAATCCTGGGAAGCCAAGCCAGCTGGTTGCCCTGGTTGGAAGTTGGGACCAAAGATTTGCACAAAGCCCGGTATTACAATAGGAGCTTAATAAATGTCTGTTGAATGAATGAGTCAGATTCTATGATTGTTGGTGTGTTTAGTGAATAACTCTTTTTTTTTTTTTTTTGGTGGGGAAAGCTTATCTTAAGAATTATTTAGTTAAAATTAACATTGGGAGCTGGAGACTTGCAGATACTAACAACTATACATAAAATAGATGAACAACAAGGTCCTATTGTCCAGCACAGGGAACTGTACCCAGCACCCTGCAGTGGCCTATAATGAGCACGATATGTGTCCATACAGGTATGACTGCACCTTTATGCTGTAACAGTGGGCTCGTTCTGGCCACACCCAAAATAAGTCTAAGCCCTACATCTCGCATGAGCCATTGGTTTTACTCATCACAGCAAATGAGACCAGGCTCTCAAGTCTGAGCTCCAGAGAGGCAGCAGCTGATTGGCCAGGTGTGCGGGGCGGCCGCCTGGTTTCAGCACCTGTGGCTGGAGGGGGAGGGGCAGGACCACGCCTGTGCTGGGCTCCGGCTCCCAGGACTGCGGAAGTGTCCTTAAATTAGGACACTGTGCCCTCCAGGGGGAGGGGTGTGAAGGGGGGCACTGGGCTGGCTGCAACCACTTTAGTTTGGGTGTGTTTCTTCAACTCTGCGGTGGGGTCCCTGGTGTGTGTGTTCGTTTTCACACCATCTTGAATGTCTGAAAATCTTTCTTGGAAGTCTCAAAATTGAACAAAGCAGCACTTGTTGAAATTATGGAGAAGAAAACTTGAATAAAATCACGCATACTCAGACACGCGTATACCCACCCACGGCCAGCTTTTAAGAAGGATATTAGACAATTCTATGCTAATCTTTTGGGCTCGAACTCTTGTCCGGTTGACTGGTAGACACGGTTTTATTCAGTAGCTGGTGATACAGTCATTCATCCAGCAACCCTGGCTGGCTGGCCACCAAGTGCCACGAGGGGTGGGAAGCTCTGGGCCCACAGAAGAGGTCGAGAACCTGAGGCTTCAACAGGAGACAGATGTGCAGTGAGGAAACCACAGGATGGAGTCCCTTCTCTGTTTTGTTTTGTTTTAATCTAAAGGAGCTTCCATTCAAGTTTCTTACCACTTCCACCTAGGGAAATCCTCACTCATCTGGGAGCAGGTTGTCTGCTGTTGGAAAGCACCCCTTGAGTGGTCCCTCTTGGTAATGGGAGGTGAGTGACTCCCTTACTGTAGAGCCAGGGGGATAAATGCACGTGTCTGTGTGCACCTGGCGGAAGCTGCTTCTCCTGACCCTCTATGCAAGTGGGGAGGAGGTTCGGCTGCACTGAGACCCAGGCTTTCCCGGGACAAAAGGGAAGGAGATGCTGACAGTGGGTGCAGGGTGGAGAGCCTGGATGGTGAGATGCTCCAGCAATCAGCTGGCGGATGGAATGTCCAGGGGGTTGAGAACTCATCACAAGGGAGGGGGTCTCAGATCCCCTCCTGCAGCCCCCAACCCTGAGATGCAAGGATTCTCAGCATGTTGTTCCGGGGTGTGAGCTGGGGAGGGGGGAGGCAGGACCACAAGGAGGGGGACCTGGAGCCGGATCCCACAGGGGACTCTGGAGTATAAGTTGTCTACACTATGGTGGGTGGAGTCCCCAGGGATCTCAGCAGAACCCCATCTCCAACACCATGAAGGGCAGTGGTATGAGGCCAGGACTCTTGTGGCCACTGGGCAGGTGTGGGCGTCTGGGGTGTGGGGGATAATCCTGGCCCAGCAAGGTAGGCAGAGCCAAGCCAGACACATCCCCTGACACAGTGAGCCCCAAAGTGTGAGCTCGGCTAGTAAAAGGGGACCAGGAGCAGGGGACACGGGCCCTCATGGTGTTCCGGGCCAGTTCTCAACAAGGTAGCACAGCCACCTAAGGAACGGGCCAGACTGTGGCTCCAGCTCACTCTCCTCGAGGTGTCTGCAGTTAGGACTGGCCCCTTCAAGGGGAGCAAATCCCTGAAGATCTTGGGCCACTTCATGGGAAAAGAACCTGCCTACAGTCCCAAGAGGGTGTAAGCTTCCTGGAAACCTGGCACGTGCAAACCAGAGCCAGTTCTGACTTGAAGAGTCAAGCACCGTGACAAAATTTTCACCCCAAGCTGGTGGAGCTGGTCATACCAGTTACACACAGAAACAGGAAAGTAGCTTCAAATTGTGATCAGTGCCATGGCTATAAAACACAGGTAAAAATGAGACAGAATGACAGGGAAAGAGGGCCCCAGGGAAGTCGCTCTAAAAACGTGGTATTTCATCTCCTACAAGCCCACTCCTGGGCATGTATCCAGAGAAGACTCTTAATTCAAAAAGACACCTGCACCTCAGTGTTCACAGCAGCACTATTTACAACAGCCAAGACATAGAAGCACCTAAATGTCCATCGACAGATGAAAGGATAAAGAAGTTGTGGTGTATTTATACAACAGAATACTACTCAGCCATAAAAAAGAATGAAATAATGTCATTTATAGCAACATGGACGGTCCTAGAGATTATCATATTAAGTGAAGTAAGTCAGACAGAGAAAGACAAATATCATATGAGATCACTTATATGTGAAATCTAAAATATGACACAAATGAACTTATTTACAAAACAGAAAGAGACTCACAGACATAGAAAACAAACTTTTGGTTACCAAAGGGGAAGGAGGAGAGGGATAAATTAGGAGCTTAGGATTAACAAATACAAACTACCATATATAAAATAGATAAAGAACAAGGCCCTACTGTATGGCACAGGGAACTATATTCAATACCTTATAACAGCCTATAACAAAAAAGAATGTATATGCGTGTGTAACTGAATCACTGTGCTGTACACCAGAAACTAACACAACATTGTAAGTCAACTATACTTCAATTAAAAAAAATTTAAAAATAAAAATGTGGTATTTTCTCAAAGCCTGAAGAAACAGTGATATGGGGAGAGCCTTCCAGTAAGGAACACAGTGTGTGCAAAGGTCCTGAGGCAGGAGGCCATTTGCTGTGTCTGATGAGTGAGGCTCTGGAAGAGTAAGTGAGGTTGAAATAGCTCCAATGAGGCTGAAAAGGATATGGCAGGGTCCTACGAGCCATACCAAGGCTTTTTTTGTTTTGTTTTTTGTTTTTTTGTTTTTTCCCTTAAGGGTCACGTGTGTCCATTTCTGATATAATCTACCTTGAAAAATTGCTCAGGCTGCTGTGCGAAGAATGGACCAGAGCCAGACATGCATGGAAACAGCAGTGGGTGAGGCCATCATTCTGGATCCAAAACCCAGTTCTGCCGCCTACTAACTGTGTGGCTGTGGGCGAGTTACTTAATCTCTCTCTGCTGAAGTTTTGTCAACTCCAGAATACAAATAACATAGCACACATTGCACTGGGTTATTATGAGGACTGTTAAGATGAAGACAGACCATTTTATAGCCATTTTCACGTGTAGTAAACCTGGCACATAGTAAACGCCCGATACACGCTGGCTGATTTATGGTTTATTATTGGGCTACTGTTACTATTATTTTCAATAGGAGGAGAGGGCTGTTGGGGTTTTCGGAGGCAAATAAATAACAAGCCCGTCTTTTGCCTCTAGTCTGGAACCGACTGAGAAATGGGACACAGAAGAGGGCAGGTGGGCATCTGCTCTCTCCTGCTGATCCCTACAGCATGGCAGGTGCCATGGGGAAAGCAGGTGACAGCCCAGTTCTGACGTGAGTGAAGGGGTGAGACATGGGGACAGAAATCAGCAAATATTTAAATCAGCGAGTTACACCGTGCTTTCATGGGGACTTTTATTACTGATGGTGAGAAAATGTGGTTAGACCAGCAGTCTACAATGAGGAGACCTACTCGTCACAGAGTCACGGAGCTGGAAACCACAGTCCCCGCCCCGACCCCACTTCGGGAGCAGCCTCCCCCACAGCTCCCCACGTGGCAGGACGAAGACCAGTCCCAGTCATCGCCCCAAACCAACCACACCGAAATGCACCCACCCAAAGTGTGCACATAGACCAGTTTTGACAAATGTATACATCTCTGTATCTGTCACCACCCCAGTCAAGACCCGAAATATCTCCATCACTCCAAAAAGTTTCCTCATGCCCGTTTCAGAACATCCCCTGGCCCCCACACCCAGATGGCAACCAGAGATTGGTTCTGTGTCTTCTAGAATTTCTCGTTAAGTGTGATTGTACAGTATGAGCCCTGAGCCTCACTGCTTCTGCTCGGCGTGTGTGTGAGACTGATCCAAGCTGCTGTGTGCATCAGTAGGGCTTTTACACCCTCTGCTGAGTGTCACCCCAGTGTGTGGCTGTGCCACCATCTGCGTGTCCCCTCACTGGTGGACAGATACCAGAGGGGTTTCCAGTTTTTGACTATTGTGAACAGAAAGTCTGGGACTATTCATGTAACAGTCTCCGTGGACGCTTTTACTTCTCTTGGTAAATGCCTGGGACTGGAATTGCTGGGTCGTATGATAAATATATTCTTGACTTTATAAGAAATCGCTGAACTGTTTTCCAAGAAGGCGGTACCATATTTGAGACACCCGCCATCAGGGTGTGAGCGCTGCAGGGTGTCCAGCCCTCGTCAGCGCTCAGTTTCGTCCGTTCCTTCGAGGCCAGGCCTCCCCGTGGGTGGGCAGAAGTGTCTCGCCGTGGCTGAACTTACCTTCCTCTGACGACCGGCGACGATGCTGAGCCTCCTCACGTACTTGTTGACATTCTTATGTCTTTTTGTGAAGTGTCAGTTCAAGTCTCCTGCCCATTTCAAAATTAGGGGTGTTTTTCCTCCTCATTACTGAGTTGTAAGACTCTTTCATACACTCTGGACACTTGCTTTTTTCCTCACGTTTGGCTGGCAAATATTTTCTTCTCTTTGTGAATTGCCATTTAATTCTCTAATAATATCTTTCAAGGAACTTTCCAGGATTTTAATGCTGAAGGACAATTGATCAATTCTTCCCTTTTGTGTTTGTGTTTTTTCCCTGCCTAGGGAATCTGCCCATCCCAACTAAGCAAAGATTTTCTTCTATGTTTTCTTCTAGAAGCTCAACAGAGTTAGCTTTTACACATAAGGCGATGATGGATTTCAGCTTACTTTCTGTGTATAGTGTGAGTTAAGGTTGAAGTTCTTTTTTTGCCGCACGGCTGTCCAGCTGTTCTACACCATTTGTTGAAAAGACTGTCCATCCCACGTTACATTAGATCGGCAGCTTTGTCAAAAATCAACTAATCATACGTGTGTGGACCTATTTCCGGGCGTAACCTATATGGTGTGGCGGGGGTTCCGTGTCTGTCTCTGCACCAACACCACATTGCCTTGCGTCCCGATCATAAGCCTGGAAGGAGGTAGGAACTCCAACCCTTTCTTCTTTTTGATGTTGTTTTGCTTATTCTAGCTCTTTTACATTTTTACATCATTTCAGAATCAATCTGTCAATTTATATTTTATAAAGCACCTGTTGGCATATTTATTGGGATTACATTGAATGTATCGATCCACCTGAGGAGAACGGACGTCTTACCATTTCTCAGTTTTCTGAACTCACAGTTCATCTCTCCATTTACTGATGTCTTTTCTCAGCAAGGTTTTGCTGTTTCCAGAGCACACACCTTACACATCTTTTGTCAGGGTTATATTTAAGGGTTAAACAGTTTTCCACACTATTACAAATGGTGTATTTTCATTTCAGTTTCTAATTGTTTGCTGCCAGTACATAGGAATACAACCGAGTTTTACATCTTGATCTTGTATCCTGCTGCCTCCAGTGCTGCGCACCTGCTTGGTAGACAGGCACCTGGAGTGTGCCTGCCCCAGCTCACTGCGTGCCCCGCCAGCTATGAGTGTATTCAGGGGAAAGTGCAGAGAACCCAGCTGCAGTGACATAACACAGAGCAGGTGGTTGCTGTTAAGCAGCAGGGTTACAGGGGAATTGTTGGGTCTCTTCCTCACGGTTTGTGACACCCACACCCTTGTCCAAGGCAGGAGGAAGGACAGAGACCAGCAATGCAGGGTCTCTCCTCAGAAGCAGCAGTTCCCAGCCGGAGGTGACTTCACTACCTAGGAGACATTTCACAGTGTCCAGGGACACAGTGGTTGTCACAGCTAAGGGAGCGCTATTGACGCCTGGTGGGCAGGGACCAGAGATGCTGCTCAGCCTCCTGCAATGCACAGGACAGCCTCCCCACAACACACATCACAAGTGCCAGGGCAGAGGGGCCCTGCTCTCTACCACCCTGCAGACTCCCTCCCCTTGGGTGCCACCGGCCAGACCTGAGCCTATGGCCACCCAGAATTCCAGGAAGGTCAGAGGACTAGAAACACTGATTGTGGTGATTACATGAGCTCTCCGATGCCCGTAACCTGGAGCTGGGCACGATGGCTCCTCAACAAAACTAGAGCTCTGTCAGCCAGGACGGAGTGGGGGATGGACAATGAGCGAGTAAATCACAGTGTCTGCCATGGCGCACAGCCGAGATCCACCGACTTCCCAGACCCCCTCAGGGACTCGGATGAAGAGCGTTTTCCTTTTTTTTTTTTTTTCAATAAGTCCTCTGTTCCTAGGGTCAGACTCACCAGCACAAGGAAGCACACATGAAATTTCTATGCAATGTTGTGAATCTCCTGAGGGGATGCAATACCCACCTCTTCCAATAATGTTTTCTTTTTTAAAACTTGAACTGCATTGCCAATATCTTGGGCACAAAATAAGAATTTATGTTGTGCTTTGAAGATCTTCTTTAAATATACCCCGTGAGAGGCTAGTAGGGGCAGGTAGGTGAACACTTAGCTGTTATAAAGATAATGAAATAAAGAATGGAGTAACTTGGAGTTGGCAGCGCAACACCGAGTCAAGATGAGAACTGCCTTCCTGTGCTTCACGGGCAGCCAGCAGGCTCCCCCAAAGTCCACGGGCCCCGAAACAATCAGATCAATAAAAAAGAGAATTTGTTGACATGTCTGGAGGACAGGGACACAGCCAGCTGCAGACCAAGTGAGTCCAAATGCTGAGAGGATGTTGCCAGGCTCACGTGTCAGCTCTGTGTCTGCTCACCTGGCTGGTGGCTGCTAGCAAATCTGGCCTCACCTCCTCTTAGGGGTAAAGTTGTATCCAAAGTCCCAACAGGAAGGAACTAGCACATCCAAAATGAGGTGATGTGAGGGTGATTCAGCGAAGGGGCCACTTGCGGTGGTGAGTGCAGATGCAGGCCCAGCCGGCGCTGTCCTTGGTGCTACCAGCCAAGGGCGCTGCTATCACCCCAGCCCTGAGGAGGCAGGATGGAGAAGCCGTTACTGGGAGCTGGGGAGAGGTGGGTGGAGAGGGCTTCCTGACAGGAGTTGTGGCACTGGTGGGGGGGGGGCTGATGAACCCACGCAGTCTGGCCCCCACCCGCTCCCTCACTGATCCCCTGGCTGGTTCAGTCCGGCAGGAGGTGACAGGTCAGGGAGCCTCCCAGGACCGTGAGCAGGTGCACTCAGAGCAAGAATATGTCTGGAGAAGCAAACAGAAGACAGCCAGCTCAGAGGGGGCTTTCCCTCAGATCTAGTATTAACCACACGACAGAAACGTGACGGGCCTTACTGGGTCCCACATCCATCTCTGTGGTCCAATGGAGGAGGATGCTGTGATGACTAGACCCCCCAGTGAGGGAGAGGTGGTTCTCCCAGATACCCGACTCCCACCACCTCAACAAAAGCAAGCCGAGTTCACTGCTTGAAGGGACAGAGAATTCCGCTGGAACTTTCCTATTTCTATAGCTTTACTTCTTTACACGTTTATTTGTTTTTGTTCATTGTAACTGTAACAAAGGCAGTGGGGCTCAGTGGTTAAGGATCTACCCAGAACTGTCAGTTACCTGTCAATCACCTGTGAAGCAGAATAATGACATCCATACACATGTGATGGCTCAGAGCAACCTGCTTCGATGCACATCCTCAGGAATATCCTGGAGGGCGGACTTCATCCAAATGAGGGACGGAACCAGAGAGGAGGACAGGCAGCCCAGGACGCACGGGGGAGACACTGAGGAGGGGATGCCGCAGGAGGACAGCTGCACAGAGAGCAGCTAGAAAGGAGGAGGGGCTGAGGGTGGACAATTTCAGAAGATGTGTCTTCAGGGGGGAAAACAAACACGAAATCCACAGATCACCTAATGATTCTGACTGTATTGACAGATTTATTGTGAAAGGTCCAAGGTGAATTAGGGGCAGGTAAATGCAAAGTTTGGTGAACAAAAACTCAGGAGCACAAACAAACAAACAAACAAAATCCAAGTCAATTGTTATCACTAGAGGAAAACAGCACAAGGAAGAAGACGTGTTCACAGTCCAGCTGGTGACTCTGTTATGAATAATGTTACCCATGATCATAAAACAGAAACAATTAATATGAATTTAACCAAAAACTGTAACATCACCCTACTGATCAGATGGGGGTGGGGTGGGAAGGGACATGTGTGTGGTGTGGACGATCACTCAATCCTTTTCTTCCATGTGCAGCCGGGGTTTTGAATGACTCGGCACAGAAATGCCATTTCTCTCAAACAAATGCCCGTTTCTCAAACACACTGCCGTTGTAGTACTGTCCCCAACCCCAGGGAGCAGCGTCACACAGAGCCCACAGTCACTTCCAGGTAACAACAGGAAGTCTGTTTTTTGGGTTATTAAAATCACGTCCCTTCTGGTATCAAAACTGCAGTCAACATTCTACTTCACTGTCTTTCTTCCTTTCAGCGGACAAACAGGAAATCTCACCACAGATCTAGACACAAGTTTAAAAAAAAGTGGAAATTCTAGAATCAAAAAAACACAACTTCTGAAATAAAAATTCCACAGGAGTGGACTTAGCTGAACAGACATACTGGAGGAGAGACTAAATGAAATGCAAGACAGAGATAGGTCATTTAAAATTATCCAAAATGAAGAACACGGAAAGAAAATAAAATTTTAAGGAATTTGAACAGAAACTCAAGCACCAGTCCAAGGATGTCAAGTGGTCTAACATTTATGTCCTGGGAATACCACGAGGGAGGAGAGACAGAGCGCACAAAAAAATATTTGATGAAATAAAGGCCCAAATTTCCCTAAACTTGATTAAACACAGAACTTCGCAGACACAAAATGATAAGCAAACACCACGCAGAATAAACACAGAGAAGCCCATGAGGTGCATCCAAGCCAAACTGCTGGAAACCCAACATAAAGAGTAGTCTGCTGGGAGCAGCAAGAAAAAGCCATGTATCACATCCAGGGGAGTATCCATTCCATCACCACCGACCTCTCACCCGAAACCTTGGAGGTGTCAGTTCCCTGCTGGATCTAAGAAAAGCTGTTGATTTTCAGTTTCTCCAGACTTTTCCTTGTTATGAGGCTGGGAACGCCAGACTCCAAACTCATCGCATGCCAGACTGACTCTGTTTATTTTTGACAAAGAGGACAAGGTAACTCACTGTGGAGTGGGTTATTTTTCCAACAAATGGTTCTGAAACAGCTGGTTCTCTGCACCCCCTACCTCACTCCGTACACAGAAATGTGTTTGAAATGGACCACAGACCCAAGTCAAACTGAACTCTCACATCGAGGAAATATTTCCCCCAGAGGATATTTTACAGTGTCTGGAGGCATCTTTTGTTGTCCCAGTGGGGTAGACGTTACTGGCATCCAGTGAGTAAGTGCCCAGGATGCAGCCGAACCGCCCACAATGCACAGAACGAATCCTCTGAGGTGCAAAAGAATTATCCAGCACAAAATGTCAATAGTGCCAAGGGTGAGAAACTGACTAACACCAAACCCAAGTAAAGCCTCGCTGAATTCTGACCAAAACTGTTAAGTATCTGGAAGAAAGACCTCGCAGCCCTGGGGCAGGGGGAGGGGTCTCAGGGAGACACAGACGCTCGGACCGTGAAAGGGAAAACTGACTCAAGGGACTCCAAGATGAAAAGGTTGCTTTGCAAAAGATAAAGTTCAGAAAACAAAAATGCAGGGCCTCAGATTGGGTAAATTTTTGACAAAAATATACCCAACAAAGGGCTAATAACCAGTGTGTATGAAGTTCTCTCATGGCTCCATATTCAGAGCAGCAACAATAAAAACAGCCGAAGCAGCCAACCACGTGGTGAATAAGCGGTGGAGAGACACTGAGCGGCGCTAGTCGTCAGAGAAATGAGAGCCAACCCCCCGAAGAAACATCGCAACTGTGTGGGCTGAGTTGTGTTGCCCCCGAAACAGGGTAAAGGCCTGACCCCCAGGACTTCAGACTGGGCCTCCTTGAGAAACACGGTGCTGCAGACACAATGAGATGAGGTGAGGTCATGCTGGAGCGGGACGGACCCTTAGTCCAGTGAGACTGGGTCCTCACAAGAAGAGAAGAAAAAAAATAATAAAGTAAAAGAAAAGAAAAGGAAAGAAGAGGAGAAGAGACTCGGAGACACAGACCGGAGGGCAGGGCCGCGAGGAGACTGCGGCGGACGCCGGAGCTGCGCGCTCCCCCACCGAGGGGCCGCCGAGGGGCCTCTGGGGTTACCAGCGCCCTGCCCTCACACCTGCAGCCCCCAGAACTGTGAGAGAGGACATGTCTATGGCTTGAAGCCACCTGGACGGTGGCCCTTTGTTACAGCGGCCGCAGACGCCAGAACAACTGCACACCCACTACAACGACCAACGTTAGAGAGTCTGATACCGCGTGTCAGGGAGGACGTGGAGTGACCGGACTCTCATATTTCGCTGGTGGAAATACAACATGGCAGCGCCGCTGTGCAAGACCGTGCGGCGGTGGCCTGCGCAGCTCGGCGCGCACTTTCACGAGAGCCAGCGCTTCCACTCGCGGTGTTCACCCGGCAGCCGGGAAAAAATGTGTGTCCACACGGAGATGGGCGGGCGCAGGGGTATTCAGAGCGCGCTGTTTATAGCAGCCCCACACTGAGGCAGACCAAACTCCCGTCAGACGGCGGCCAGAGGTGCAGACAGCGGTGTGTGCGTACTAGGGAACCCTCCTCAGTAACAAAACAAGGATGCAGCCTTAACACGTGCAACAGCACTGATGAATCTCAAAAGTGTGTTATTTGGTATAAAAACTCAAACATAAATGTTTAGGGGTGGGTGGGACTGATCATTTGTATGAAGGTACAGAAAAGGCAAAACCATGGTGCCAGCAGCAGATCACAGGCTGCTTGGGGCCAGGGATGGGGGAGGCGCCATCACAGAGGGGTGGGAGAGAACTTTCAGGACGAGGCAGTCAGGCCACATCTTGACTGTGGTTACGATGATGAGGTGGTATGCAAGTCCCAAGGGTGGCATGTTAGCCGCCAGCCAAGTGAGCGACTACAAGGGAACTGGCAGAAGTCCCAGTGAGAACCGAATGGCGGACCTGTGGCACTAAGACCACAGCAACCAGTGGGCGAGGTGATGGGGCCCTGAGCCGTGTGCTGGACCAGGACAAATGATGCTGCAACAGGAACTGAGAAGGAAACAGAGGAGCAGGTGGGGAGGGGACAAGCCCTCCGGAGGCCTCCACTCATCCACTTGACGCCGCGAGTCCTTGGCCTGCTTGTTCACATGGCCCATCCTTGCTACTCTGGTCAACACCACAGCGAAGCTGCTCCCAGGAAGTTCCGGGCCCGAGGCCTCGGCCGGGTCAGCCCGGAGAAGGCACCAGCGGGAGGCCGGCAGCTGGGAGCAGAGAAGCCTGGGCAGCATCTCTGGTCCCACCTGCAGGTGACTCTGGTCCCCGACACGGTGATGCCACCTCCTCCCGCCCGACTAAGGGAAGTGGCAGCTCTCCACTGCTGCCTCTTCAGAGTCCAGCTGGACTTCTTAGCAGCCCTGCCACCTGCTTCCCCATTTTGTTGAGTCAAAGGCACTTTGTTTTTGTTTTCCTAGACCCCCACTGACATAAGAGCTGACAATTCAAGTAATAAAACTGTAAACTTATTCAAAGAACCAAAATTAATTGTAATAAATATTAGATTATTGTCCAAAATGAGGTGGCAGGAGAATGAGGAAGAGAAAACATTAATTTTACTGTTGCTTAGCTCAGGGAATTAATGGATGCCTTCTATATAAATAGAGGGTCCAAGGTGTTACATAAAGTCATCACTACGAAGGTATCTACTAGAAAAATCCTAATTTCCTAAATGTCAGAAAGACTGCATATAGGAAACAAAGCCGGGGGAGGGTAGAGCTCAGGGGTGGAGCAGGTGCTTAGCGTGCACAAGGTCCCGGGTTCAGTCCCCAGCACCTGCATTAAAAAATAAAAATTAAATAAATAAACTTAATTGTCTCCCTCACCAAAAAAAAAAAAAAAAAAAGAAAGAAAGAAAGAAAGAAACAAAGACAAACAAATGAATTGTGTTAACTTAAAACGAAACTCTGTAAGTAAATGGTAACATAAAACAGTGTCACAGAACTAAGACCGAACATACATTAGTCACATCAGCAAATGCAAACGAGGTCAGGGCTCCAACTAAGAGAACAATTATTTTCGGATTAAATTATAAAACAGAAATGAATTGTACATACCTGGGACACAGCTAAAACAAATCAGAATGTTGAAAATAAAAGGGTAAGTAAAGGCAGATGAGGGGAAAACACAGCCAGAGACAGCACGGGTCCTGGTGTTTTAGGTGAGTTGGAATTCAGGCCACAAAAGGGATTAAGCAAGACCAATAAAAGCACCTTATAAAGCTAAAGGGTGTGGTTCACAGTGAAGATACAACACTTATAAATAGCGAAGCACCCAACAATAAGGCGACGACTCCCATAAACCTGAAATTATAGGAGATAAAAGGAGAAATAAACAGAAACACGCTGGCTTCATCCCTGCCCGCGTGGTTCACGACAAGTCAAGGGGACAGGACGACATCAATACTGTAGAACTCTCGCAACAGATGGCACCCACGATCGCTCTGATTAATACATGTGTCAAACTCTTCCCCACACACAGAAACTACTTATTTTCAGGAAGGTTCAAGAACGGAACATTGAGAATATCTGACCCACATTGTTAGGCAACAAAGAAAACCTCAATTCTTGCAAAGTAGAAACAGCATAGGTGACATTCTCTGATCACTATGAAATGAAGGTATAAGCTAATTTTAAAAATCAGATAACAAAATTCTCTTCCACCTGTATCTTAAAGTTTAATTTTTCAATAAGCCCTCAACACTTGGATAAAAATAATAAATAAACCTAAATTGCAGAACTTTTAGAAAATGACAGTAATAAAAAATTGATTTCCTGCACATTAGAGTCAATGTTTTTACGGCTAAAGCAGGACTCAGGGTGCTCAGAGGCTTCTCCTCTGTGACTCTTACACACGTCAGTCCTGATGCTTCCACTGCCCTTGGCACTGGTTCCTCTAGGGATGTCCCTGTGCTGTGCCCACTTATGGACACTTGTGACATCAGGGGAGGTTTTCTGGGGATGGGGAGGGAATTCCAAGGAATGTCTTCTTGTTTACAACAAGAGTCATGAGTGAAGGAACAATCATTTTTCCTCCACCCACATAGCTATTTCTGGATGGGAGGCTCGGACCTGCCTCCCACTGTTTTCCTGTGACCACGAGGTGAACAGCCAGCGTTCTCGCTGAGGCTGGAAGTGGGGAAAGGATGGGGACCCCGGTGACAATGCAGAGCCACTGAATGAACCAGCGCCAAACCATCTTCCTCTAGACCTCTCATTATGTTGAGTGACAGATTCCCTGATTGTTTTAGATGGTTAAGTAGGGGTTTTCTGTTACCTGCATCCAAAAACATTCTAAACTGATACATGAGGAAGGAAGGGAGGGAGGGGGAGAGAGAGGGAGGGGCGGGGTGGGACCAGAAGCAGATACACTTGCTGCATCTGTGGGTAAAAGTCTGCACGGCTGAAGGCAAGTGTTTGAAGTAATTCGGGAGGTGGGAACCCGGTGTCCACCTCACTCAGCTGGTAGACCTCTCCTACAGGAACTAGTCTAAGCTAATATAAATAAAATTAATGTCTTCTCAGAAGATTTTGTTTCTCGGTGAGTCACTAGACATCCATCAGCCAAGCACTCAGCACACAGCCCGCCGGGCAGTATCAAAGCGCATCAAGATTTATTCTCTCTGAAAAAGTGTCAGGAAGCTCCAGCCCATTTCCTTGTAAGAGTCAGGGACTTAGCCGTCCACAGAGCTCCCACGGTTCACTGGGGCATGACCTTGCTGTGTCCCTGGAGATTCTGAACCTGAGAGAGGAAAACTGTTTTAAAATCTTGCAGGTCCAGAGAAATGGGAAGCCCTTGAAAATCACCCTGTCCAGCTTCCCGACTGAGGCTGGATGGTCCCACAGGACTCCTGTCCTGAAACCAGACCCCGGTCTTCCGCGGCCAACGTGGTGCACTTGTTCATTTATTACTGAAGGAAGGAGGGAGGGAGGGAGAGAAAGGAAAGGAGAAGAGAAGACAAGAGAAAAGAAAAAAGTGCAAATCTGCACCCAAAGGACGCCCTCAGGCAGCGTAGTTTTAACCAAATCACAGTCCCGCGTATTGGGTGTGGACTGTGTGTGATAGCTCGGGTGGATGAGAAACACAACACTTTTCATATTACACTTTTAAGCCTCTTTGATTCTAGAACGTGAATTCCTGCCTGGGCCCCCGGACACCCTCTCTGCTCTGGGTCCCTCCAGAGCCTGAACTCCTGCACCCTGAATGCTGAACATTTGAAACCCCGAAGCAAGATTCTTACCCTCTGGGGTCTGGTGAGGCCTGCGGACTGCTCCTCAGAGAACGGTGTGACTGCGGAAACACGAGCCGAATACATGCAAATATATTTATCAAAATATTTAAGTGGTTACATAATGCTTCTTTTTTAACCCATAAAAAATCAGACCAACAGGCCTAATGAGCGAGCACATGATTTCCAGTGCGTTCTGCTAACCAGGGCTATCTGCAGCTGCTGCCCTGCGACATGAAAACACGTGGTTTCCACTGGTAATGAGGGCACAGACACGGCCGCCACCACTGCGGCTGCAGCATTCGCAATTGAAGGACATGCTAAATTTCAGTTAGAAGCTATTAAAAACAAAGACGAGACATTTCTCCCGTTCAACTGCACACATGTTCTGACCACAGACATCCAGCCTGTCCGTGGACCCCAGGTGAAGAAAGTGTCAGTCAAAAGTTTCTTCTGCCTTTCTGTGGTGTCATCTTTGCCAAAACCCCTGAATGCGGCTGACCTAAGAAGGGAAGGCCTAAAAGATAAAAGAAGTTCCGGAAGCAAAATTTTTTCTTGCCTCAGTTGGGAGGATAAGCCATCCAACCCACCGGGCTGAGCGGACTCCCCACCTGGAAGCAGAGGCTCCCCTGCCCAGTCCCTCCCGGTACCAGTGCTGGTGGAATTTCTTCAGCAAGACTGCCAGGTCTAAGACTCCTGGGTAAAGGCGGTGAGTGAGCCACATGCATGCATCACGTTCCCCTTCAAAGTGGAAAACACACAAACCCACCAGGGCAAAGACTCCGGTAGAGGAGACATCAGAAGACAGAAGAGCTGAACACGTCTCCGAGAGCTCACAGGGGGAGGGCCAGCTAATTTGGGGAGTGAAAGAAGACACTTGGGTGAGCAGTTTGGTTTGCAGAGGCAATGCTGAAGAAAACACTGGTTCTTTCCATGGGACCCCAAAAGGCTCAGAACTGAGGACAGGGAGGTGGGGGGTGTCCACTCCCCCCAAATGCCAAGAGACAGAAGGAGATGGAGAGAAAGCTGGGTGAGCCCTGGGTCTGAACACAGGGTTATTAAGTGAATTCCTCAGGTTGACTCCCTTCCTTCCTAATCTGCTTCCAGAATTCCAGCGGGATGCTCTCGGCCCCCTGGGAAGAGATCACAGGGTTCTCCTCAGTGAGCACGCCAACTTCGGGGTCAGTGAAAAGGCCACCTGACCATCCAAGACAGAAGTCCCTGAGCTGGCGAGAGAACTTCCAAAGGATGTTCCGAGCCCTCCCTCTGGAACACGAACACCAGGCGAGGGGCAGGTGGCCCTGGGGAAAGCTCTGCACGAACTCAGGTTTACCTCCCACACATGCTTTCTCAAGAATGAAGGCTCTTCCCTCCAAATCAAGGGCATAAGCGGGGAAGAAAAGCCACTCAGGAAGCAGACTCGGTGGCAGATGGCAGCAGCACAGCTCTGCCCCAGGTGGCGTGGATGGAACTGGAGGGGCCCAGCGGGCTGGGGCAGGAAGGGCAGCGGCACGGAGCTTACCGACTCACAGGTTTATTCGCCATTTGGAAAATAATACTAAAATGTTTATAGTATCTAAGGTGAAGCTTGTGGATCAAATTAAGTTTACAAAAAAGCAAAAAAAAAAAAAAAAAAGCAAAAAAAGGCAAAACATTGATGATTAATTGCAGGAAAAAGGGCAATACTGTGTAAGAAAGGAAACGTAATTATAGCGCAGTGTATGGCTCAGCAGTGAAGAGTATTTAAAAGGTCCCAATAACGCTGACACTGTTAACACAGCCAATAGGACACAGAGACTTCCCAGGAAGAGGGGCTAATTACAGTGAGGTGCTCAGCCAGTAGAATCAGAAGGTGACAGAACAGCAGCTCTACTTAGAACACCCAAGACACAGGAACAGCCTAAATGTCCACGACAGATGACAGGATAAAGACGCTATTGTATATTTACACAATGGAATATTACTCAGTCATAAAAATAATAATATAATGCCATTTGCAATAATGTGGATGGACCTGGAGATCGTCATTCTAAGTGAAGTAAGCCAGAAAAAGAAAGGAAAATACCACATGATGTCACTCATATGTGGAATCTAAAAAATAAACACAAATGAACTTATTTACAAAACAGAAACAGACTCATAGACATAGAGAACTAACTTATAATTACCAGGAGGGGAAGGGGTTGGGAAGGGATAAATTGGGAGTTTGAGATTTGCAGACACTATTGTATATAAAAGAGGTAAACAACAAGGACCTACTGTCCAGCACAGGGAACTCTATTCAATGTCCTTTAGCAAATTGTAATGAAAAAGAATACAGCAAACATATGTACATGTATGGCTGAACTATCGTGCTGCATACCAGAGATCGACACAACACTGTAAACTGACTATTCTTCAATGAAAAAAAATTCTCAGTTTAAAAAAACTCAACGGAAAATGTAAACTTGATGAACTGAAAAGTGGTGGAGCATGTGCGCTGTTGAGAGATGGGAAGGGAAATACTAGGAGAAAGAGCTGGAAGAGGCTGAAGTGTCTGCCCCAGGGAGGGGGCAGCAGAGGCCAGGGCCACCAGGACAGGGGCGCGGCGGCGGCAGCATGCGGGCACGTCTGGGAGGATGTTCCGGGCAGTCTTATCTCTTAAAGGCGTGAGGAGATTTGAGCAGGAGGAGACGAGGAAATGAAACTGAAATGAAGAAGGATGCTGTGGCGGGGAGGTGGGTAGGAAAGCACAGAGAAGGACAGAGAATGTTCGCAACACGGAACTTCCGTGGCTTTACCCTAAGGGGCAACGCAGGTGTCTGAGAAACCATTTCCTTCTCGTGATGCTGAGAACCGGCAAATGCCCCTCCGCAGGAGCTGGGTTTAGGATTCCTCCTACCAGGGTCACGTGCAGATGGAAAAGTCAAGGAAATTGCAGAATTAGGAGAAAACTGCCTCCAGTTTGCCGGAGGAGAGACGTGATCTGAGGGACACCCTGCTGTCACAGCCCCGCGGTGGTAGAGCCGCGGGCAGCAAAGCTCGCGCGAACCTGACAGACACTGCGCGCCTGGCCTTGGAGCGCGCTTTTGGTTGTGGTGTCACCTGCTTCTTAAAACGTGCCCGTATCTCCCGCGGGTGCGCGGCCGCGGAAGGCAGCAGGCTCAGAACGTCAGGTTCCGTTTCCCCCGCCGAGCAGATGGCAGGAACGAAGGCCGACCTCGCCACGATTTGGGAAGATTTCTTCCTGGAGAACCACCACGTGCCCAGTTGGATGGGTTTCCGCGTCCCTGTTCCACACAGTCGGTTTGTCCCCTCTCCCCTGGGGGCGGCATCCTCTGAAGGAAGAGCGCGGAGGTGAGCGCTGCGGCGGCCAGCGGAGGTCCGTACACGACCCATCAGCCTAAAGGACTCTGCAAGTCAGACGTCAGCCCGCCCAGTTCATGGCTGAGCCACCGGGAGCTCAGAGAAACGCAGCAGCTCAAACCCGGCGCGCGGACACCGGCTTCAACCCGAGCACCTCCCTCCCCGGACGCCTGCGCAGACGCCGAGGTGGAGAGGAAGCTTCGCGATGAACAAAACGTGAAACAGCCTTTTCGTCTGGTTTCCTTCTGGCATCAGCAAAGAGAAACAACCCAAACCCTCAGCCCTCTGTGTCCGGCTCCGTCCTGTGGACGGGTCTGTGCAAATACCATGTGCAAACACCTCAGGTCTTCTGATGAACAGGACGGCGAGGGCGGGGGCACCGGCCTTAGTCATTAATGCTCTTTCCTGTCCCAGGAATGTGACATACAGCACAGAGTCTCCATCAAGATGGGCATTATTATGTTCATTGTTTAAATAATGAACCTTTTAAATGCTGTTCACTGCTGAGCAGTATAGTGTGCTATAATTCCATTTCCTTTCGAACCCAACATGCCTCTTCCTCCTGGAATTTATTTGTAAACTTGTAAATAATTCATTACTTCCCTAAGGTTGCAGCCCTACGAGTCACTGAACCTGGAGCTGGGTCTGTGTGTATCCAAGGGTGGGTTTCTCCATTAGTTTCAGTGTCACGGCATGAGTGTTCCAATTTCATGACTTGAGAAACATTCTGTGTCAAGTCAGAGTGCACCCCTTTAGAAAGGAAGGGAACATTACAGAAGGAAGGCGATGACAAGACAAGAGACCAAATTCTCAGCGTCAAACCTCAGGCCCACTGTGGGCAGCTCTGCTGCCACCACCACCTGCACTGGGGTGGCCCAGAAACCTGGGGCCCATCAGCCCGATGCTGCCAGGCAGAGCCCAGAACCTCCCCAGGGCCAGATGGCTGCCCCCACCCCGCCTGTGTCAGGCAACGTCTCAACAGATAAACCAGAGATTCAGACAGAGCTCCTATAAAGCTGAGGGCCACTCAGAGGCTGCAAATTGCTAACAGATGCCCTTTTGGTTATGGTGCAGCCATGTTCCCGCCAACGAAAAAAACGAGAGGTTAGAGAACAGCTCATTTTGTCACATAGAGAAAACCAGCCAACTGAGAATTCGTGGTTTTTAGGTACATGTGAAGTGAACTTTGAAATCTGGAAAGGGCCATATTTTTATAGCTAAAGAAGGCCTTGGCTGTTACAGATGGAGCCCTGTGCATCTAAATCTTATTCGTTAAGAAACAGAGTAAAATAAAACAAATAAAATTTAAAAAAAGAAACAGTAAAACAGAGTATGTGTGTCTGCACTGCTTATGTGCCGGGGCAGGGAAGAGCTTTTTCTAAAGCTGACTTATACACGGTACAGGCCATTCCAACACAGCTGACTGCTAAGATTTCATCAGAGCCTAAACCACTTCCTTATTTGTCCCTAATC
This sequence comes from Camelus bactrianus, assembly GCF_048773025.1. Taxonomy (NCBI): domain Eukaryota; kingdom Metazoa; phylum Chordata; class Mammalia; order Artiodactyla; family Camelidae; genus Camelus; species Camelus bactrianus. The sequence goes on from NC_133573.1 coordinate 11,024,085, forward strand.
TATATCATATACAAGAAATAATAGGATTTCAGCTAAAAGGAGACATGTATATATATCTGTGTACATGAATAGGCTGTAACTTCTCCCTCTGTGGCTGATGGCTGGGCCTGCATGGCATATTTCCACTTATCAGGCTTAGAGCGTGATTATCAGAAGGTTTCTATTTTAAGAATACTTATTAGCCTGGTTAAACCCTCCTAAAATGTCAGTTGTCTAAAACCTTTAAAATTAATCAGCTGAGCTTGACTGGGGCCAGCTTAATTTAGCAATTCATCTGACCACATTGTCTTTTACTATATAAGAGGAGTTTATAATAAAGAACATTCCTCTATATAATTATTTTTGCCAGGCACAGTTAAGTTTAAAAGTCAAAAAACCGTACACTTACGGAGTCAGTTCCAAGCGTGAGGGTGACAGCTAACAATGTCCCTGACTTACAAGGAAATTCAGAGCCTCAGTGTCCCATGTGAAACCTAAAGACAAAGATAAACATCACAGTCTCAGAATCCCCGAGGAGCCGGGCTTTCTCTCTGCTGCGTCCAGACGGCCCCGGCTGCTGGTCCCTTGCAGCTGGGACCCTGACGCTCAGAGCAGGAAACTGACCGTGTTTCTGACGCGCTGGTTCAGCCAGGAGCCAGCGGGCTCCAGAACTTGCTTTTGTTTGGTTGCCGAGGGCCCTGAGCCAGAGAGGAAAGCAGCCCTGCCAGCCAGATAAACCCCTCCCTCCACAACTTTGGCGGCCTGAGGCCTGGGGGCTTTGATGCACCTCTGATTTAATTGTGCGCACGTGAGCCTCTAGGCTGGCCATCCTGGAGGAAGAGGTTTCCAAGGCTAAGCCAGCTGCAGCCCAGCCCAGGTCTCAGATGCATGTTCCCAGCACCCCATCCTTAGGGGGTGCATTGCCATGACCTAAGCCAGGAGCAGGGAGCCCTGATCAGTCAACCAGTCAATCAGTCATCTGCCAAGTGCCCAACTCTGCTCTCTACACCTGGTGTCTGGAGGTAAAAAACGAGTGAGCGGAGAAGAGGGCTTACAGCGTCTCCATGAAACAAAAAGCAGCATTTGCTGACTCAGCATTCACAGCCTAATTCAAAAACAACACCAAACGATGCAACGTGAGGAAGACGTCTGGGGCAGGCAGAATGTTCAGAGGGGAGTGGCAGCGTGGGGACGCACCCCTGAGGCAGCGGAGTCGGGGTGAGAGCCGCCCTCCTGGTCCCGGCAGAGCGAGGAGCCCCCTGCCCCGGCCCCCACCCCTGCCAGCCCGGCAGCCTCTCCAGCCCTGCTCTCGCTGCCAGAGGCGCCAGCCCCTCTCCAGGCCGGTCCCAGCCAGAAGGGACCCTCCAGGCTCTGCCCCTGCCCCCAGGTAGTAGGATCCACACAGTTCCTACAGGTGAACCCTGGTGAGAAGCATCACAACGGTGCTTCCGGGAAGGTGACCATTGAGAAGACTGTCTTGGTGGGTCAACTTCCAAGTTTCATTCCAGCTCCCAGCCGAGGCTGTGTGGCTGACAATGAACTAACTCCTCAGAGTGGACTCAGAGGGGCAGTGGCAGGCACTCTCACAGCTCACCGCCGTCCGTGCTCTGGGCCGCTACGTTAGGGCAGCCTCCTCCCGACGGCCGAGCCCCTGGCCTCCACGTGAGGGGCTGGCTCGTGGGACGCTCCGGAAGTGGGGAAGGGCTCCTCACGCCCCGTGCTGATGAAACATGATCACCTCGGAGTTTCGTCTTAATGTGTCTTCAGGAGAGCCTCCGTATGTCCAGTTACTCTGACGTAATAAAGAAACACGCACGGAAAACATGACCTGGCCTCCTAAGAAATCAACTTTGTTTACCCTTTGAGTAGACGACCAAGCAGTTCAAACGGTGACCGCTTCCTCGAGCATCTCTGCAGTAGAGTCACAGGGAAATAATTCTCGAATTTTCTGAAAGTCACCTGAGTGATGTCTCCTTGCCTGTTTGTGGCAGACTGAAAACTCGTTTGACTGCTCCTGCTGGAGAATAAGCAGGAGAGTCTCCTTCGTGCCCTAACAGAGTGTCCTCACCCCGCCTGCCATCAACCCCGAGGTGCAGATGACTCTGTCCCAGAGAAAGGCAAAGCTCACTGACCACAGGTAATTTTTGAAGAAGTCAAGATTATGACTACACACTCCTTTCCATTCCCAAAATTGCTATTCGTGGAAACAGGGTATAACTGGTCCTTAGGGAATACTAAACAGGTCAGCGTGGAAAACTGTCTAATAAAACACGGATAATGATGGAGGCAAAAGTTGAGCCCCAAGTAACTCACATGAAAAGCAATTATAAAACCAGAAAAAACCCTCAGAATTTCCAGGCTGTTCTATCTGCTCTAAGCGAAAAGCGAAGGTGGGTCCTGGATGGTGAGTTTATTTCTACATCCATGCTTGACCCCCTACAAGGGGAGAAGGATCCGTAAGAAATACCTTTTAAAGAAAACAGAAATTCAGAAGGCAAAGAAGTGAGTTTCCTCTGCCCCCGCTGAGTGCCAGGCTTCCCACAGACAGCGGAAGAGCCCCGCTCAGCAGACGGACTGTGAACTGTGCTGGGATCCCCACAGACAGAGCCTGAACTTCAGCTTGTCAGCCGGGCAGCTCTTTCCTCGTGCAGCCCAGGTAGAACAGAGGTAGTGCCGTTGGCAAGGGGAGGTACCGCCCAGAAGCCACCGCATCCACAGAACTAGTGGCGTTTTTGATTTTTCTTCAAATCTGAGTTCTGTTAAGCTTGGCCCAGTTCTGTTCAGGCCCTGAAATTTTTAGCCAAAATCAATTTTTTGAGCAGACTTGCATGTTTTGAGTGCTGAGACGGTTCCGTAAGAAAGAAAACAGGGGCGGGTGGACCGAGCTTCTGAGCTCACAAGCTGCATGTCATGTGTGACTGAAGATGGCACAGTGTCTGAGTGACACCGTGTTGATGTTTCTGCATGTGTTTAATTTCTTGATCTCACTAACAGCTTGGATTCTTTTTCAGTGTTTCTGACTCACGCACGTGGTGCTGACGTGAGCTCACGCTCCGTTTGCTCACAGACACGTCGAAGACCTAATGCGCTCGGAGCCTTGTCCTGAAAACCCTGGGCCCGGACTACCAGGAAGCTACTCCGGCAACTCCGGTGTCTAGAAACCTCCTCACCTCTCAGCTCGTGGTCCCAGACGGTGTGCTGCCACGGAATCCTCCCTCGCAAACGTGCCAGTGGCGCAGGCAAGGTGCCGTGTTGACCCGGTGAACCTGAGTTGAAGTTAGGGGTGCTTTTCTTACTGAGGCCTGAGGTGAGGTCCTGGGGGACTTAGAGGGACGGTTAGCCCAAAGTCTTCTTTGGCCCCCAAAGCCAGCGCTTAAAAAAAAATAAAAGAAAGGCTTTATTATTTAGAGCAGTTTTAGATTCACAGCACAACTGAGCAGAAAGCAGAGATTCCCCGTTTACCCCACCCCCCTGCACTGCCCCCCCGCCAGCAGCACCTGCACCAGATGGCATGCTTGTCACAGCTGACGCCCCTGCACGGACACCCCGTCATCGCCCGAGGGCCGCAGCACACACCTGGGTTCGCCCTTGGCCCTCGGCATCCGGGTGCGGAAGAGGCGCACGGGTCTCTTCGCCGCCTGCGCAGTGAGCATCGAGTCGTGGGCATCACACAGTGTGCAGCCCTTTCAGATCGGCCGCTTTCACTTTCGGATGCCTCCGTGTCTTTTCACGGTTCGCGAGCTCACCTCTCTCCAGCACCGAATAGCACCCCGTTGTCGGGAACGTACCACAGCGTCCGCGCCCGTTCACCTACGGACAAACGTGACTGCTTCCACGCCGGCACCTGGGAATAAGGCTCCTATTCTTGTGCAGGCTTTTGTGGACAACAGTTTTCAGTTTACTTGGATAAACATCAAGGGGTGCAATTTGCTGGCTGGTAGGGTAAGGGTATGCTTAGTTTTGTAAGAAACCGCTAAGCTGTCTTCCAAAGTGGCTGCACCATTTTGCACCCCCACCAGCAACGGATGGGGGTTCCTGTTGCTCCACACCCTCACAGCTTGTGGTGCTGTCGGTGTTTAGGGTTTTAGCCATTTGAAGCAGTGTGTAGTGGTATCTCGGTGTTGTTTTCATTTGCGATTCCCTGAGGTGTGAACTTCAGCACATTTTCCTGTGCTTCTTTGCCATCTGATTCTCCTTTTTGGAGAGACGTCTGTTCAGGCCCTTGGCCCATTTTTCACTAAGACAGTCTTTTGAAATCCAGTCCTTATCCTAGTAGATTACAGGCCCCGAGAGAAGCCAGGTGCAGGGAGACTCTGTGGACTCTGGAGGCAGACTGCATGGATTTGAAACCCAGATCTGCCCCTTCTAGCTGTGTGTCTTTGGGCTAGTTACCTTACCTCTCTGTGCCTCCATTTCCTCATCTGTAGAATGGAAATAGTCATAACAGCATCTACCTGTGAGGGTTGTGATGAGAGCCGTGCACATTAACACACAGCAGCCACTTTGATCAGCGCTGGGCATGTGGGGTGCACTGAGCATTCAGCAGGCCTTCCAGAGGAAGGAGGGCATGCCACCTAAGACCTGCTCCATTACTAACACATCAGTTCTCAGGACCGATCTGTAAATACCCAGCAGGCATCAGGAGCATTGCTCTGGGCCATGAATGTCAGTCACCACACCGTACTCCTCGGGCAGGTGTTATTATCTCCGTCTGACAACCGAGGGAGACAGTGACCCACATTGGTCAGTCAGCGGGGCAGCACCGGGGTTTGACCTCAGGACTATCCGCCTCCTGCATCTGGGTTCTGAGCACTTCTAAACTCTCGTGGCTAATGAGAACACTTTATCTGTATCTTTCAGTCTGACATCTACCAGGGGAACTCTGTGAGTTGGCTGGTATTTGACCACTGCTGCCCTAAATTCTGTACGCTCATCCTAGGAGTGAGAAGCTACTTCATGTAGGGTATGACCACGGGGGATCTGGAGTGAGATGGCTGTGCCCAGCTCCCCAGGGAAGAAAGGGCTTTGTGCACACGCAGCAGTGGGGGTTCCGGTGAGCAGCAGGCACTCTCTCCCGGGGGGAGGCCATCTGAGAGCCAGATTTGGGTGGAAGAGACCAGCGCTGCCCACTCCCCTGCTTTTCCAACTGAGGTCCCTGTGGGCCCACCCAGCTGGAAGCCCACTGCAGCCTGGGCAGGGCTCAGCTGTTCCAAGTCAGGAAAACAAATTTCTTTCCTATCTGAAAAACTGTGATTACTGTGGTTTTGAAATTCACTCTGAGCGCAAGAACCATCTTATTAGATGTCCTATAAATAGTACTTGGCTCATTGTGAAAGCTTAATAGCTATTTTAGAATTAGAAGAAAAGTCATAATAAGTCCTTTGTTTCTGGAAACAAGAGCTCTCTGGCTTCTGCTGGCCCCACTCCCCAGCCCCGAGGGGCTCTGCAGATACCCAGCCGCAGAGCGCACACTGGGCTGGCTGAGTGTCGGAAGGACCCACCTACCCTGGCTCCCCGCTCCCTGCATCCACCAGCCTAGGGTCCTCCTCCCGTCTGTCCAGAGGACAGCAGTCCTACCACCTTATCAAAGGGAGTCACTTCAATTCCAACCTGGGTAAACTAATGGGAAACTGCGCAAAACTGTTACATGTCAACACCATCTTCTCTATGCTGCGACCAGAAGAGCTGGTGCTCGGGTGCCCCGAGCCTCCCCACTGGCTGCTTTGACCAGACAAGCAGATGGAGTGGTTTATCCACTCAGGGGGGTGGACTGACGCACCAGGCAGTTAGAGACGGGGGCACTGTCACTCCTGAGTGTAAAAATCGGAGGAAATCAGCAACACCTCTACCCAAGGTACGGCTGCAACTAAAACTCGGCAAGAGTCGGCTCTGGAAGGTGGCCAGGAGAGGGGAGGAAGAGAAGGCAGGAAGGTCTGGGGGAGGCGGGAGAATGCTCGGGAGTGCCGGCCTGGGCGGGAGCAGGACGCCCCGGGAGCCTGGCGTCCCCAGCACCTGGCGCCTGTGGTTGGTGCTGCACCAACAGCTCACCTGCCTCGCCCGCCTAGTTCACATACCCTCCCACTCGACCTCAAGCGACCATCTGAGGTGCGTGCTGTCCCCGTCTGTAGGTGGGAACACTGAGCCTGGGGCCATCCACAACCACACAGTTTGCAAGAGGCAGAATCTGGACACAGCCCAGGTTCAGCCCCACATGCTGTGTTCTGTGCACTGAGAGCCACTGCGTAAAGGGCAGCCCTTCCGCACGTGTCATCCAGGAGTGACACCCACAGCCTCGGATGAGCACAGCTGTCACTTACACGCAACTTATGCATTAGAGTCTCTTCTCACACAGCCACGACTCAGTTATGAGCGAGTGACACTAAAAACAATGTTCCAACAGCCATTTCTGGAAAAAGCTGTCCAGGTCCTAAGCAGCATCCATGGAAAGGCGGCCAGTGAGGGCGGCCCCCCAGGAAGCACTGAGTGACTGTCCACGAGGAGATGTGACTCCCAGGGCAAGGACGGTGCCTGCGCCCCCAGACTTGAGCCACACTTCAATTGGCAGATTTTACAGGAGCCACAGGAGCAAATTAACCTTGTGACCCAAGGACTGGCTCAGACGTGGCTCCTGCTCCCACTGACTGGCTTCACCCCAACGCCCAACGTGAAATGAAGTAAGTAAAACAGTAACCGAATCACCAACACCAGGTGTGAGGCCAAGTGCTCGGAATCCCCCAAACAGCTGAACCCGGGCCTCCACGCCACTTCTCTGGCTTCCGGCCCGGACGGTGGCCCCGCGGGGTCTGCTGGGCTGCGGCCACAGCTGTCACCCTCCAGCCAGGTTGGGGCTCTCCAAGGCAGGGACCCTGGAGGCCCCCTTTCAGCTGCTCGCCTTCTGTGCAAGCAGTTGTTCACCCCCGAGAGGACGTCACAGCTGCCCCCCGGCACTTTCTTCTCACTCCATCTTCCTGAGAAGTCAGGTCTGCCTGCAATCACTGCAAATCAGCCTTATAAAGAGACTAATGAATTTAAAAGGCCAAGAAGGCCCCCTAGATGTCACTGAACGTCCTCGCCTGGGGGACAGCTGTGTCCTCCGAGCACCCCCGCTGCCCGGTCAGTCCCGGACGTGACGGACGTGTGGGAGCTCCCCTTCGCCCGGCGCAGCTGCCCCTGGGCACCACACCTCCGAGTGGGGGCCCTTCCACCTGCACCTCCCCGGCGCACAGTGACCGGCGTTTGAGGGCGTTTGATGGACTGGTTTGAGTAAGCACATGCATTTAATGAGATTCACCCTTCATCTGTTCCACTCGCTGCAAGACGGTTTTGCATTAACAGAACTAGTGCGCCACAATGCCCCGCTTAAGTCACGGCCAGCGGCAGCTGCCACCCCAGTCCACGGCTCCCACATTTGTCAGTGACATGCAACTCGCATGCGTTTGTTCCCACCTGGAGCCGGGAGCGTGGTGAGCAGTGGCCACGCCCTTCTGACCTACACTCCGGGAGGGCCCAGTGCTCATGATCTGTTAACTTTTGCTGCTTCCCAGGTCCCGAGAGCCTCACAGTTTCCTAAAGCCCACGGCAACTCCTGGAGCCTGATCACCTGAGTTCGGTCCTAATGTTTTTCTAAACAGGCTCCTTAGACTCACAGCAGCAGCTTTGTAATAAAATTAGGCCATAGCAGGGGACTTACAGGTAGAAAGCACATCATGAAATTTCATTCTTTGGTTTGATCGGACAGGAAACAATAAAGAAGCAAACGTGCAGAATGTCAGAAAGTGAGAGTCATGAAGCGGGGAGGACACAGCTCAGGGGTAGAGCTCGTGCTCGGCATGCACGAGGTCCTGGGTTCAATCCCCAGAACCTCCACTTAAAAATAAATGAGTTAATTAATAAATTAACAAATCTAATCACTGCCCCCCACCAAAAAGCATGAAGACAATAAGTCTGGACGAGGGGCTAGAGGCTGCTGGACTGAGGGTGGGGTTTGCTATTCCATGTTACTTTGGGGGAGGCCTGCTGGGAAGAGTGGCGTGGAGGAGCCCCAGGAGACGTGCGTGAGCCACACTGACCTCTGGACGGGAGGGTGTTTGGGGAAATAGGATGGTCACAAGGGTCCTAAGACAGGAACATGCTTGGCAGGTCTGGGATGGGCAAAGAGGCCATGTGGTCAGAGTCACGTGAGGAAAGGGGAGACTTAGGAGAGGGGGTCCAAGAGCGAGTAGGGGCCAAACAAGACCAGACTGTGGCCGGCGTGGGGACGTGGGCGGTGGCTCTAGCCGCATGAGAAACCGGTGGGGTGCCCGGCGGAGGAGAGGCAAGCCATGATCACATCTCAGCAGGCCCTCACTGCTGCAAGCAGACCGCTGGGGCAGGGGCGGGGGCACCAGTCAGCAGGTGTTTCCATTTGCTCGGGCTGCGAGGGACTGGGGGGGTTCACACAGCAGAAAGCGATCTTCTCACGGTTCCGGAGGCTGGAAGTCCAAGATCAAATTGGCAAGCCTGGTTTCTCCGGAGCCTCTCTCTTTGGCGGGCGGAGAGCTGCCTCCTGTGTCCCCAGGGCTTTTCTCCAGCGTGATCACGTGTCTGATATCTGTTCCTCTTCCTACCATGTCACCAGTCACTGGATTAGGGTCCTGCCCATGTGATCTCTCTTAACCTTGAGTTAACCTTTTGAAAAGCCCTGTCTCCAAATACAGTCCCACGGGGTTGGGGCTCATGCATTTTGGGAGGATACAATTTAGTCCACAGCAGGAAGTGAGGGAGACCACGCCTGGACCGTGGTCGGACTCGGGAAAGTGTGAGGAAGCTGCGCGTGGGCTCTTTCCTGAAGGTTGAATGAGATGGAATCGTGCTTGCACAGTTTTCATGAGCATCAGAACGAAGGAAGGCAGTAAACTGCAAACACTGGGAAGAGGATAAAGGATCAGCGGGATGGTGACGTTCCTTTTTGAACTCCTCTGGTTTTTAGCTTCTTAGAATAGACTGTAGATTTTGGAATTTGAAAGTATAATTAAGAAATAAAGGTATCTTGTTAGCTTTTTATTGAAGTATAACATACTTCCAATGAAGTGCACAAATCTTCAGTGTGCGTACAGTACAGATCAGTGACATACTAACAACTTTATTGTGGTGTGACTCCTGTACAGTCAACCATCTGTACTTCAAATGTACAATTTGATGATTTTTGATAGTTGTATACACCTATGAAACCATTACCAAAATCAAGACATCTAACATTTCGATCACTCCCCAAGAGGTGCAGATTTCAAACTCCCAATTTATCCCTTTCCACCCCCTTCCCCCCAGGTAACCATAAGTTTGTTCTCTATGTCTGTAAGTCTGTTTTTGTTTTGTAGATAATTTCGTTTGTGTCCTTTTTTTCTTTTCTTTTCTTTTTTTTAGATTCCACATATAAGCAATATCATATGGCATTTTTCTTTTTCTTTCTGGATTATTTCACTTAGAATGATGATCTCCAGGTCCATCCATGTTGCTGCAAATGTCATTATTTTATTCTTTTTTATGGATGAGTAGTATTCCGTTGTGTAAATGTACCACAGCTTCTTTATCCAGTCATCTGTTGATGGACATTTGGGTTGTTTCCATGTCCTGGCTATTGTGAACAGTGATGCTGTGAACACTGGGGTGTATGTATCTTTTTGAATTATATTTTTCTCTGGATATGTGCCCAGGAGTGGGATTGCTGGATCATTAGCTCAATGAATTTTTACAAATATACACACTCAAGTAACCCAGGTCAAAAACTAGACTATTTCTGGTAAACCAGAAGATTCCCTCATGTCATCTCCCAATCAGCAGCTCCCCAAAGGTAACCACTATTAGTACTGACTCTAATACCATGGATTAGTTTTGTCTCTTCTTGAACTGCAGATAAATGGAATCAAAAAGTATGTAATTTTTTGTATGTCTTGCTCATTTCACTGGAGATTATGTATGTGAGGTTTGTCAAGTCACCACATGCAGCTGGAGTTCCTCTTACGGCTGGGATAGCATTCCATTGTACAGATATTCCACAACTTAGTTATTGACTGCTCCAGATGGAGATTTGGGTTGTTTCCCCTTTCTAACCATTATAAATGTAAATACATTTGCAATAACCTGTACATGGCTTTTGGTGAGTACCTATAAACACCTTGGGAAAAGCATTTCTTCTGAGAAAATAAGAGATAGCTCTCTCTCACTTAAAATTACTCTGTTTCCCCTTTTCTATGCAGGATCTTGTTAAAAACAAAAGCAAACACTTTAAGACACTTCAGGTGTGATCAGGCCCAGGGAGGTGCTCAGGAGAGCCCATTGTTAAGTATTCAGGAATTTTGCAAATGGATTTCTAAAAATAAACATTATTGAAAGTTAATTTATAGAAAGTATAATTAATTCCAAAAAACTGAAGAGGAAGAGACAGTTCCAAATTTTCTGTGAGGTCAGCACTACCTTGAAAGTCAAACACACCACAAGAAAAGAAAAACACAGACCAATTTCCCATGAATATAGATGCAAAAATCCTCAACAAGGTATGAGCAAACAAAGTCAATAGCACACTAAAAGGGCCATACACCATGACCCAGTGGAATTTGTTCCTGGAATGCAAGGATGGTTCAACAATCGCTGTATTAACAGAATGGAGGGAGAAAACTATGTGATCATCTAAATTGATGCAAAACAAGTCTTTGACAAAATTCAACACCCTCCCATGATAAAAACACTCAATAAAAGGAAATGACCTCAACAAAAATGAAGGCCCCCTTTATGAAGAGCCCATAGCAGACATCATACTTAATGGTGAGAGACCAAAACTTTTTCCTGTAAAATCAGAGACAAGACATGGATTTTTACTTTTACCACTTCCATTCAATATGGTGCTGGAAGTCATAGAGCAATCAGGCAGGAGAAAGAGATAACAGCATCTAAATTGGAAAGGACAAAATAAAATTATCTCTGTCCACCCCCACCCCACACACACAACCTGTTAGAACGATAAATGAATTCAGCAAAGTTTCAGGATACAAAATCAAAACACAAAAATCAGTTGCATTTCTATATACTAACAATGAATAATCAAAAAAAAAGTAAGAAAACAATTCCTCTTCCAATAGCATCAGAAAGAACAAACTATGTAGGGATAAATCTACCCAAGGAGGTAGAAGACTTGACCCTCACCCTAACCACCCACCATGAGCACACACCACTGGCGCACCTGTGCAGTCCTTTCATGTCTGGACACCACACACATGGATGAGAGAGAATGGCCGCTGGGAGCTACGTATGGGGATCCACTCAGCCCTCGCAAGCCCAGGGCTGGCTGCCGGGACAGTGCTGAGCTGGGCTGGCCCTGGGGCATCACCCTCCACAGGAAGATGGGCACTTTCACTGCAAAAGTCCTTTTACAATAATTTTTAAATGATACAAATTCTATTTACAGACCAAAAAGACTCACGAACATAGAAAACAAACTATGGTCACCAAAGGGGAAAGGGTAGGGAGGGATAACTTAGGGGTTGGGGATTAACAGACACACACTACTGTATATAAAATAGATAAACAACAAGGATCTACTGTAGAGCACAGGGAACTGTATTTAGTATCTTGTAATAGCCTATAATGGAAAAGAAACTGAGAAAGAATGTACATACACATATGTTTGTGTCTATAACTGAATCACCTTGCTGTACACCTGAAACTAACACGACATTGTAAATCAACTATACATCATTAAAATAAATTAAATTAAAATAAAAGTGGAGCCAGAGCCAGCAGAGGGGACCCCACGGTGGAGGCCCTATGGCCCTTTGCTCTGCTCATACTGACCACTGAGTGCCTGGCATCAGGGGAAGGAGGTCAAGTAGCTGACTGAGGCCAAAGCCCACAGCTCCCTTCAACTGTCTGCAGTGGCCACAAAACATATAAGTAAGAACAAATGTTTTAATAAAACACTAGGTCGAGCAGACCAATTTCCATTTCTAAGAAACTGGGCCTCAAACTTTCAACATGCTCTTCCTCTGATTCAGACACAGGGGTGACCATGACCCTGCGGAAGGACGGGAGCAGATGTGGGAGGTCAGGGCACCGGGTGGTCAGCGGCCACACAGAGGCTCCGTCAGTGGGGAGAGAAACACCAGACACCCGGGGCATCTGGGGACAGGCGAGGCTGACTGGACTCCAGTTAGATCTGTGAGCTACCGAGGCACTGCCAAAGGTCTTGCTGTGTGCTGTTACTCATTTTCAGGGCTTTGGAAAGGAACTCAGAATTTTATAGAAAGCAGACAAGACTCCTGCCTACAAGAGAGACCACGCCGGGAGCTCACCCCCAGCGTCCTCCCCAGGGCTTTCGGGTTTGTCCTGGACGACGCATTAAACGTGACTTACTTCCCATCACTCACACCCTGGAGTCGTTATCAACACGTAATTCGAGAGTAATTTCTCATCTAATTTAAACCATTCTTTGTTTAAGTAATAAAACTTTATGAAGAGGTTTTGAGCGGGTAGCAACAACAGCGTGATGTGGAACGACTTCTCTGTAGCTGAGCTGACGAGGGCTTACTTAGGGCCGCGAGCGACGGTGAACCTGTGACGGTCACCTGGGCATGAAGGACACCAGCTGCCGCTTGTAACAGCAGTTGTAATAATACACTATGATTTCATAATTGCGTCTCTCTTCATGAAGACGTTTAAGTTAGACCACCTTAACAGTTGTGTTAAATATCTCTGTGTCTCTGTGTGTGTGTGTACAGATAGACAACAGACAAAAGTAAATCTGATCTTTAACATCGCGTTCTCACTCACTGCTTTGTTCTGAGTTAATATAACCAATAGATTGAGGACATTTTTATTTGAGAGAAAAAATGTAAATTCTATATCCACAGGAAGGAACACAAAGTTTTACTCATTGCAGACAAGGCTTTTTAAGAATATGCTTCTGTTAACAGTGGTTACCTCTGGGGATGAGTTATGGAGGAAATTCCATGTTTTTCTTTATATGGCTCTCCATACAATTCTATAGTTTGAATTTTTTGCCCCAAGCAAGTATTTGAAAATGGCATTGTATATTTTGAAATTAAAATGGTATTTTGATGATGGCGTCGTGTGTTTCTCTTGTCAGTTGTGGTCATACAGCAGTGGAAGACAGAAGGGGAAAAGAAGTGAGAGGAAAAGAGAGAAAATACGGAGGTTGACAGTGGGTTGTTGGAACAACCTTTCAAGCATCCTAAAACAATTTGGAAATATTCAGCTGCTAATTGTCCTTGGCAATTATTTAGAGTTTAAAAAAAAAGAGGGAAAAAAAGGAAATTAAATTTATTTCTGCTTTTATTGAAGTATGTAGTGTCTTCTCTCTCTCTTTTTTTCTTAAGAGTTAATTTCTAAAAAGCCACTTCTGGGCTAGTTTTGTTTTAGTCATTTTGTGCACATGCCTAAAAAACTTATAGCTCATACTGTTCTTTTGCTTAAGGGAACTGAAAAGCACAGTGGGCCTGTGCAGACCTCTGGCTGCCTTGAACGTGAACCACTGTTTGGAGGTTGGGCGAGCACTGCGGGGCCACGTGGGGCCACCAGGGTCCGAGGGGGGAGGGGTGTGGCTTCACCTCTGCTGACATCACTGCAGACCAGGCGTCACCTCAGGATGGATATCCCCATTATTTTAGGCAGTTACCACCACTCCCCCTTTTTGTGTGCACTTAAATAAACAGTTCAGTTAGCCCAGTGCCAAAAAAAAAATCCTTCATCGCATCCTCCAGATGAATAGTTGCACATTATTCTGAGTTACATTCATGCTGCTCTTTGTAAAAACAGGATTTTTTGGCCAGTCTCCAGCCACCCTGCAGGCACCACCTCTCTCTGCCCGGTGGGGAGGACCTGACACCGGCGTCCTGCTCTCTCCGGGGCGCCGCTACCTGCCTCGGCTCTCAGGTCCTGGACCCCCGGCCCCCCAGCTTTCTTCTCAGACACAGCAGGAACTGTGATGTCCTGAGACCGTCATGAGAAGATGGTGAACACGCCGCACGCGTCACCCCGGCCTGTGCCGGCGCAGGCATTGCTCATACGTCACAGCTTTCCTCTGCCCCGGACCTGGCAATTCTCAGTTCAGGGCCCCAAGAAGCCACTACCCAGTGACCGCAGGAACACGGACACTCGGCGGAGCTCCGCGCGCCACCCCGTGGCCGGGCCTGTGGTCTTGCCCCAGCTGCCCAGCACCTGGGGGTCTCCGCCAGAGCCAGAGAATGCGGGAGGATGTGCTGGCCAAGACGGGAACAGGGTGGAGCCACGTGGGGGACAGGCTTGGGGAGAGACCCGCAGCACCAGAGCCGACCGGGGGTGTCTGTGCCTGCTTTCCTCCCGGTGCCCCTTTCAGCCACCTAATCTAATCCCCCGCCCAAACCCCCTTTCTGCTTAAACCGCCACAGAACTGGCCAGGCGCCGGTAGAGTCATGGGACGCCTCCCAGTCGTCTTCCAGTGGCTTCTTCCATCTGACCTGGCCCCACTCTCAGGTCGTTGAGCTGCACACTGGTTACAACAACCAGGACCTGGAAGCAACCTAAGTGTTGTCTACAGATGACTGGATAATGAAGTTGTGGTACATTTATACAGTGGAATACTATTCAGCCACAAAAAGAGTAAGATAATGCCATTTGCAGCAACATGGATGGAACTGGAGGTTGTCATTCTAAATGAAGTAAGTCCGAAAGAGAAAGATAAATATCAATTGATATTACTTATACGTAGGATCTTTAAAAAATGACACAAATGAACTTATTTATAAAATAGAAATAGACTCACAGACAGAAAACAAACTTACGGTTACCAGGGGGGAAGTTGGGGGAGGGATAAAGTAGGAGTTTAGGATCAGCAGATACAAACTACTATATATAAAATAAACAGCAAAGTCCTACTGTAGAGCACAGGGAACTATACTCAATATCTCGTAGTAACCTAGAAGGATGAAGACTATGATAAAGGATACATATGTATAACTGAATCACTGTGCTGTGCACCAGAAACTAACACAGCACTGTAAATCAACTCTACTTCAATTTTAAAAACATTAAAAAGAAAAGAAAAGAAAGAAGGTGGGGAGGGTATAGCTCAAGCGCTAGAGCACATGCTTAGCATGCACGAGGTCCTGGGTTCCATCCCCAGTACCTCCTCCAAAAATAAATAAATAAACCAAATACTTTCCTCTTATTTTTTTTTTTTTAATTAAAGAAACAAAGAAACTGTTGAGCTGCAAAGAGTAAAAATGTTCGGCTACCCCAGAGAATTTAGTGACCACAGGTAAGAAAGGAGACACGGTGAAGTGTTCAGCCATTAGCCAGAAAATACACTTAATAGAGAAGAACACAGAAGGCTGTTTAAATAACATATTTTCATTATGGCAGATAGTTAATAGTGTCTTTTTAAGAATGGGAGAACTCATTTGCAGCACAGGGAGAAAATTATGAAGGTAAGTGTAACCTTAAGGAGCTGCAGGCATACCTTCCATATTTGCTGGATATTTATCCCTTGAAGGCAGGGGTCTTTAATCTGTTCATTGATGCATCCCGCAAACTCTAGAATGGTACCCAGCCCTCGGGTGGTGCTTGGTAAGTACTTGTCAGCAGCATCCGCATCAGGCCCCAGCCTACCTAACAGGGCAGCAGGACACAGCTGCGCTGGGGAAGGCCTGCGGGGCTGCTGGCTGCCCTCCCTGTCCGCGCTTCGGCTCAGTTACCTCTCACCTGGGAAAGGACGGGGGCCCAGGCTCCTCTTAGCTGATTCTGCCATCTCCTAGGTGTGTCCTGGTCGGTCGCGGCAAGACGAGCAGGAGGCCCGCCCTAAGGATGAGTGAGACCTTGCTACTCACGGCTTCTCAGTTCAGGAAATGACAACTTCATGCTTCCGTTGCTGCTTTGGACTGAACTGTGTCCCCCAGATTCATATACTGAAGCCCTAAACCCACATGCACCTGTACTGGAGGGAGGGCCTTAAGGTGCATTAAGGTTAAATGGGTGGAAAATGTGGAGCCCTGAGCTGACAGAACCGCTGTCCTTACAAGAGGAGGAGACACGGGACGTCGCCAGCACGTTCTGTCTTCGGAATGCTGAATGCATCAAGACTTCACCTGCTGCCCCTCACAGCGGGGTCAGGCTGCTGGATTATCGCAGTAACCTCTTAGCTCATCTTCCTACCTTGGATTGTCACACCCCACCTCAGTCTATTATAAAAAAAAAAAAAAAGCAGACAGAGCAATGCTTTTATTAATTAATTATTGAAGTGTAGTTGATTTACAATGTAGCATTAGCTTCAGGTGTACAGCCTAGTGATTCAGTTATACATATATATGCATACTTTTCAGATTCTTTTTCATTATAGACTATTACAAGATACTGAATATAGCTACTGTCAGACCTTGTTCATCTATTTTATATGTAGTAGTTAGTGTTTACTGGTCTCAAACTCCCCCACCCTACCCCTTTGGTAACCATCAATTTGTTTTCTATGTCTGTGAGTTTGTTTTTGTTCTATAAATAGATTCATTAGGATCATTTTCCAGATTCCACATGCAGGTGATATCACATACTGCTTGTCTTTGTCTGACTCTCTGCACTCAGTATGGTCATCTTTAGGTCCATCCATGTTGCTGCACACGACATTATCACCAGAACTATGCTTTCATCGCTAAAACAGTGTGTCACTTCTGCGTTACAGCACCTTCCACTGGCTTCTCCTCTTGCTCCGAGAAAAGCCTTTCTCTTTAAGACCAGCCTCCAGGCCCTTACAAGGTCGGTACCCCCTGCAGCCGTACCTCTCCCCCACTTCCTTTCTGACCTCAGGGTCCCTCCTCTGGTGTCCTGGGCTTCCAGTCTTTCCTTACTGGGGCCTGCACAGGCCTGTGTCCCCCCTCCCTCCACGAGGCCTTCCCTGCCTCCCTACTGGGAGTGCAGCCCTCCTTCCCCACACTCCTCTCCCTTGCCCGGCTCTGTTTTCTCCGCAGCACTGACACCATGTAACACTGTGCTGTTTGCTTGTTTGCTGGGTCACTGTCAGTTTATACAACTAGAATATTCTCTGGGACAGTAGGAATTGTTCTCTGTGTTGTTCATTCCTATGCCCCAGACTGAGAACACACCTGCCATGCAGTGCCGCCCACCCCACAAAGATGCCTGGAATAAATGGATGGATGAGTAAGTGTCTGTTTCTTTCCATTTTTTTCCCCAGAAAACGCAGTCTTTTGAAATAAAGCGGTCTTTAACATTGGTTTACATAACTGATTTTGTACTTTTTAAAGAGTAACCCCACCGCTACTGAGCGCCACAGCCGGGGGAGTCCAGGCAGCCGGGGGCGCAAGTCACCTGGTGTTACTACGTGCTTCACTGCAGGCAAAGGAAGAGAACCTCGCGGTGCCTGCGTTTATAAACCTGAAAGAAAAACAATGTTCTAGCAGAACTGTTTTTAATGTAAAGGCTGAGTTTTAAAGGATACTTTTAAAGACAAATTACCCAGGGCACTTAGTTCATGTGGAAAAGACTCAACCTTTCTACCATTCACCTGAAAATTCTTCCTTAGGAACGTGGTGGGGTGGGTTCCATTTTTCTAAGGCTGGAATAACCCTTGGATTAACAATACTTAGGGTTCACTCAGTCCCAGTGGTCTCCTTACAGGAAAAAGGGAAATTACCCAGGAAAGCAGTGGGTCCGATGTCCCGCCAGCGTCCACGTGGGCCTCTTGCCAAGTCCAAGTCCATACTGCTCGCCGCATGACAGGCCAATAAGTTGAAGGATGAGTTGTTGGGACAAGGAATAGTGACTTTATTCGGAAAGCCCTGCGACCAAGAAGCTGGGAACTAGTGCTCCCAAGAACTTGCCTGAGTTAGAACTCAGGCTTCCTTTATACTAAAAGGGGAGGGAGGAACGTCAAGCACTGCCTGCTTCTGGTCAGCCATTCCCAGGCGGGCCTGGTCAGAACGCCTTCTGCGAGCACGCAAAGGGGTTTTAGCTGAACGCTCCTCACCTCAGAGGCAGGGTTCCCAGCGATGGGCCATGATGTATCATTTAAGCAACAGGCAACATCCCTTCAGTGATTAACTTGTAGCAAAAGCAACAGAATCAAAGGTTAAAGTAAATGAAACAGATCCCATGTGGAGTCAGGTTTGTTCTTCCCTAATTACAGGCCTGCTGAGAGCCCTGGCCTGGGATGCGCGTCCCAGGCAGCCTGTCCTCGGGCCCTTCACTGTCTGCCAAGCCTGCTCTGACCCCGGGAGGAAGGCTGACACTCGAGCAGCACCTGGAACATGCTGGAACAGCATGTCCTGAGAGCTCCTGCAGAGATCACCAACACGGTTTGCCTCAGAATCTCCCCTTCCAGGAAAAGCCTTCTCCAAAGCAGACTGAAGAATCATGCAAAGCCACAAAAAATATTCTCTCTGACAAAGGGTCAGGAGGAGCCAGGGCCTGCCTGCCCTTCAGCGGGGGCTCAGCCTGGGGCTGCCCGCACCTGGTTGCCCCAGTGCAGGAATTTATCCTCCTCAGAGGCCGGGAAGCCCAGAGCAGTGGGTGTGATAGGCAAGGGGTGTTCCTGGAGCTGACTAGGGGGAGGCAGGGGGGTTCTGAGCTCGGCCCCCGCCGGCCTGGTTCACCCCCTCAGAGCACCTCCCCTGTTGAATGTCTGTGCTCCTCCCTTAAAACCTGAAGCAGGCTGTAGTTACTGGTGACTTCAGTGTGCAAGGGGTTAGGCAAGCACAGTGGATGGATGTCTGTGCAGCATCTGTCTTCAGAAACGAAGCCCTCCACACCAGGGCAAGTCTTGAAATACGGCCCCCAGACTCCGAAGGCCCAGACTGCCTTCCGACCCTTGCCGTGGACGCTGGGGAGACTTAAATGATTTGTTTCACATCCTTAATAAATTACTTAAAATGATCACAGTGCTACGTGCAACGGGTTAAAAAGTTCCAGTGGTGCAAAGGCTCGGTGAAGAGCCAGGGGCTTTGCTCCCCCTGCCCCCTCCCCTTCCGCCTCCCTCCCCTCCGGGCCTTTGTCAGGGGACTTTCAGTTTCATGGTCGTAGTTAACATCCAAGTCCTCTCCTGGAAGCACAATGAAATCTGGCGCTCCACTGTGGTTTTATTCCAAATGATGCAAACACAGAAACAGTGTTTGATGTGCGTAAGTCAAGGTCTTTTAAGATCTTTAGGGTCTAACTCTCTGAGGGCTGCGTCTGTGTGTCCTCGCTGAACGAGACTCTGGCATGGCCATCCAGTTATCTCCCCATTACCCCTTGGGGTGGCGGGGCCCTGCAGGCAGTGGCAGATTCCATCCTGTCGTCTCTGCATTCTGCATGTACCTGCACGCTCCAGACCAGGTCTGCAGGCCCCCGGCAGCCCTTGTGCAATTCCCTGGGCAGTAATCACTGCCCAGTCTTGCCTGCTGCCTTGCAGGAGAACTCAGGGAGCAGCGCTCCACAGCTCAACCATGTCAGGTCCCCAGAAGGCCCAGTATCTCCTTCTGAGCCAGTTTAGGAAGGAGAGCTGGCGAGGATGGAAATGTGTAGCCGCCGGGGTGAACTGCTCTCAGCCCCTAGGTGCCTTGTCACTTCCAGGAAACTGAGCCAAAGGCAAAGTTTCACCGTTGTTGTCAGCAGTGAGCGCAGCAGCCCTGGGAATGGGGGCCTTCCCACTTGATCTGGAAAAGTGGCAGAAGCCAGTGTGGCTCGGTCCAGCCGCGCTCGGCCCAGGAGGAAAGTCATTTTGGAGCTGCCTTCCCTTTCTTCTACGTGTGAGTGTTTTATTGAAGTCTAGTCAGCTACAGAGTGTCCATTTCTGGTGTGCAGTACAATGCTTCAGTCATTCATATATGTACATGTATTTGTTTTCATTTTCCTTTTCATTAGAGGTTACTACCAGATATTGAATATAGTTCCCTGTGCTGTCCAGTATACACTTGTTTATCTATTTTATATACAGTAGTTAGTATCTGCAAATCTTGAACTTCCGATTTAACCCTTCCTACCCCCTTCCCCCCTGCTAACCATAAGACTGTTCACTGTAAGTCTGTTTCTGTTTTGTAGAGTTCATTGGTGTCCTTTTTTTTTTTTTTTTTTAAAGATTCCACATATGAGTGATATCATATGGTATTTCTCTTTCTCATTCTGGCTTACTTCACTTGGAACGACAATCTCCAGGTCCATCCATGCTGCTGCAAATGACCTTATTTCATTCTTTTTGATGGCCGAGTAGTATTCCATTGTATAAATATACCACAGCTTCCTTATCAAGTCCTCTGTCAATGGACATTCTCTTCCTCCTCTTTGACGGTGACCCGGTGCCCCTCACTGCTCTGCCTGCCTCCCTGGACCATGCTCCTGCCGCCTGTGGCCTGGGCCACCAGGCTCTTTCCAAACAGCACCCCCACCAGCTGACAAACTGCAGCTTCACGGCTGAGCTACTGCACAGCAATACCTTTGTGCCAGAGGAAGGACTTGTCTGTTTCAACCTCTAGTGCAGTGTGGAGGCTTCAACAGTCATCTTTTGTATTATTTCACACATTTAGTCACTAACCCTGGAATCAGAAAGTGCTCTCAAAGCCACAAAGCGTTACCCAAATCCAAAGTGGTATTTTGCTTGCTGTGGCCGGCCTGTTGGAATCCAACTGTTGTTGGATTTCACAATCTCTTTCCCTCTAAAAGTGTGTGCTTTCAGAGAGCACAATGTGGGAGCTTATTTTAAAGGGCAGGGACTTAAAATCATTTTATTTTGAGAATTTCACAATCGCCCTTGGAATAGAGACGCCTGGGGGTGTCCTAAAACCAGGGCTGGAAATCAGTGATTTAACCACTTGGAAAGCAGCGTATAAACAGGGCTGGGTACCCAGGCGGACTTGAAAATCTAGTTTGGATTTTTTCACAAGGCTCTCTGTCTGTGAGTTAGACACTCCTGTGTTGGTTTTTGCTTTGGGGCCTGGGAGGGTGGGGTGGTAGGGAGAGGGGAGGACGCAGGAGGTCTGACACACAAAACGCCCCTCCAGTCAGGTCTCTGGTCAGCCTGAGCGGGGCACCTGTTGCCTTCTTTCCTTTGAGCACCTACGGGCACCCATGGGCATCAAGCTTCTGTATTTTTTTAAGGCTCAGAATTGCAATTGCCCAACTCCTGGGCAAAGCCTGACCACACAGCCCTGCCATGGTGAGTAACCAAGCCAGCCGCCTGTGCAGGATGCAGGGAACCAGGCACACGTCCACCCACACCCAGGTCTCCTGTTGCTGTGCTTCATTCCAGCTCTTTCTCTCTTGAAAAAAAAGATCTCTCTTTTGATTTCACATGTGGGTCGCCCTGGGCGCCCCTTGGTCAGCGCTCATCCCTGTGCGGTCTGCCCTCCTCGGTCCCACCCGCCTTCCGGGGTGAGGCTCAATACCTGGATGGTGGGTGGAGGTGGGCACTACCCGGAGCTAGCGTGTGTCCCCGAGTCCAGGCCTGCAATGGGGCCCCCACGGGCTGCACCTGCGTCCCTGGCCTCGTGGGGGGCCCACTCCGCGCTGGGCCCACCCAAGCGGGCAGAGGCCTCGCCCTGAGTCTCTCCAGCTTTTCTCTTTCTTCAGAAAGTGGTTTTGATCATTTGCAACAGTGTTTTCACCACAAAAGCAGTTTTCTCCAACATTCCACCTCTTTCTAGAAATGCATGTCAACAGATGAAACACAACGGACATTGGTGACGAAGTTGCAATGAGTCGGTGTGCAGATGAAGAAAAGGCGCGAGGGGCCGGCAGCTAGCTGACCACAGCGCATATCCCGCAGTCCGTACACGCATGTCGAATCCCGTGCTGCTCACCCAAAACCAAGACAGGGGCTGTGTCAGCTGCATCTCAGTAAAACTGGGTGAGGGGGGGATCACCGCAATGACAGGTGAGGCTGCTTTGGAAGGGCCTCTCCTGCCTGCGGATTTCACAGACGCCGTCCTGCAGCCCCTCTGGTCCCGCGCAACATTCCGCCATCTGAGCTGCAACCTCCGAGGACGCCGGACCCGGAACAGACCCCGGGCTGCAGCGGCTGGTTTCCTCTCGTGGCCCATGCTCCTGGTAACACAGACCCCTGGGCTTTCTATGGGGAGGGGCCTTTCTCCTCGGCACCGTCCCAGGGGTCCCCCAACCGTTGCATCTGCCCCAAGCTTTAAGACTAGGCTGGTTGGATTCTTTTAAGTTGAAGCATAGTTGAATTACACTGTGGTGTTAGTTTCAGGTGTGCAGCAGAGTGATTCAGTTATACACACACACAGATACACTCTTTCTAAACTCCAAATGCTATAAATACTCACCTTAGCATGTCCACTCCTTCCCTCCTTCATGGACACCTGTCCCTGGCCAGACTCAGCCAGCCATCTGAGCAGACACGATGTGATTTCAGATGACAGCTTTCAGGACAATCAAGTTTCAAATATGGATCTTCAGGGACCTGGGAGAGGGGGAGGCCAGGGTCTCGTAGCAAGGCCCAGGGTGAAGGCACTGGCTTCGTGAGCACCCTTCTTCCCTGGGTAAAGACAAGGCTCATCGACCGTCCAGCAAGAGGGCTGCACTGCATCCCTTAAGGTGAACTCAGATACAAGCCCACCTTCCAATA
Source organism: Camelus bactrianus (assembly GCF_048773025.1). Classification (NCBI taxonomy): domain Eukaryota; kingdom Metazoa; phylum Chordata; class Mammalia; order Artiodactyla; family Camelidae; genus Camelus; species Camelus bactrianus. The sequence continues at coordinate 11,046,655 of NC_133573.1, forward strand.
ACACTCCACCCACCCCACGTGAAAATTCCAACTCCTTCTCTGAAACAAGAGTACCTGACGGGTTGAAGCTGGCTCTCCAGACAGATCACAAAGCCCTTTTCTTTTTTTATTCTTCTTATTTTCGTCAAAAGAATACGTACACTTGGCTTTGAACAAGAAAATCCATTTCAACATTTCTGTGTCATGAAAACCTGCCTTCCCGGCAGCGTTGAAGCATCTGGTCCCAGCAGGGCCCAGGGCCGGGCGAGTGGGTTCTGCCCACCGCCTGACCTCCCCATCTGCACCCACGAGCGGGGCCAGCCAGGCCTCCGTTTGCTCTGTTGGTGGGGCAGTGGGTGGCCTGGTGGCCCCTGGACAGTGCAGTCCAGTGTGGGAGCCACTATAGAAGCATGGCCTCATCACACCTCCCCGTAATTCTTGGAGCTCAAGCTAGTCCTTAAATGCCCGTCTTCTTAAGGAAAAAAGCTGGGGGAGGGTGTAGCTCAAGTGGTAGAGCACATGCTTAGCATGCATGAGGTCCTTGGTTCAACCACCAGTACCTCCATTAAAAAAAGAAAACCTTAAATAAATAGACCTAATGACCCCCCCGCCAAAAAAAGGAAAATAAAAAATAAATTAGATTTTTAAAAAATTACGTATATTAAAAAAAGAAAAGAAAAAGGCTGGAGTGGATTCTATTGTCTCAACTAAGAACCCCGACAACACAGACTCACAGGTTCATAATGAGAAACAGCAGCCCGGCCGAAGCCCCGCTCCCAGCGACGAGCCTGGAACCACCGCAGGTGACGCTTCTGGTGCGTATTAACCCAGAGCCAACGTTTTAACAGGATTTTGTGAACTTAGCACAACTATCTACTTCTATTTTCCCTTTTTCATTCTCCAAATATATTTATACTTCGTCCATTTTATATTAGCTATGTAAATATTTACTGTTGAGTTAAGCAGTGTGCTATGCGTTTCTCTTCTCAGGGAACATTTATTTCTTAACTGTTTTCCAGTTGCTCAGTTTTCTAAGCCAAAAAAGATCTATTGGTCTGATTTCCAAATGTCCCAACAGACCCAGGATGAGAATGTTCGCGCGCTTCGCCCAAGATGCCCCAGAAGAGAGAGGGTGGAAGACAGCCCGTGTTCCGAAGGGGCTAGTCCTCCTCCATGGACGTGGATTTATAAAATACACCCACAAAGTCACACACAGGAGGCAACATCCAGAACTGGGTTCTGCAGCTAAGCCAGCACCACAGACTCTCCACATCTACTGATTTACAACTGCTCTCGAAAGATTATCAAAGTCAATGACACAGAATAGTGCCATTTTGCTAAGCCTCCATTTCTTTTTTTTTTTTTTTTAAAGGTTATGCTCCATTAATAGTTATTATAAAATACTGGCTGTGTTCCCCATGTTGTTCATCCTTGTAGCTTATTTTATACCTAATAGTTTGTACCTCTTAATCTTCACCTCCATCTTGCCCCCCCTTCCCTCTCCCTACTGGTCACCACCAGCCCCTCCTCTGCATCTGTGAGTCTGTTTCTTTTCTGTTATAGTCACCAGTTTGTTGTGTATTTTTAGACTCCACATGTAAGTGATATCTTACCATATTTGTCTCTATTTCACTCAGCATAAAGCCCTCCAAGTTCATCCATGCTGTACACCAGAAACTAATACATTTAAAATCAACTGTACTTCAGTTAAAAAGCAAACAAACAGCCCATTTAAAATATGGCCAGAAGAACTGAACAGACATCTCTTGAAAAGAGGAAATGCAGACGGCCAACAGGAGCATGAAAGCTGCTCAACCCATCACCGACATCAGGGAAACACATCAAAGCCACCGTGAGACCCCACCTCACACCTGTCAGAACGGCCGTCATGGAAAAGAGCACAGTGACAAGGGCTGGCGAGACGTGGAGAGAAGGGAGCCCCTGTGCGCCTCCATTTCTTTGATTTTCTCTTAGGCTTCAGATATTTATTTGTATTGATTGATTTTAATATTTTATTGCTTCTTAAATTACCAAGGTAACATACTGGCCCTGGACCACAGTCCAATAATACATGAACAAACAAAGCAAAAGGTATGTCTTCTTAACTCCCTCCCCAGCCTGCCCACCCCTTCCTCATGGGAGAGTTTCCTCCCAGACTCCCCTGAGGGGGGAGGCGTGTGGCGGCGGGTCACCCGACCAGGAGGCTGGAAGGATCGTTCGGAAACCTGACTGCCAGGTCTTGCTCAGCCCCTCGGTAGCTGAGTGACCGTGGGCTCTGGGCCCTGGCCGCCCCCTCTCCAGCCCCGGGACAACAGCGCTGTGGGCCTCCTCGCAGGGCTGTCTGGGTGCGTGTCACACACTGTGGACCCAGAACCTTGGGGCCCCCAGTGACACCCCCCCACCTTGCTGACCTCCCAGCAGCTGAAACCCAGCTCACTCTTCTCATCCCGACACTCAGGAGGGAAGTAACCTTTAGCCTGAGTATGTGCAGGACTTAGATCACTTTTAAAAGATAAGTAGCTTTGTAAGAAGATCAGCGGCTGTTAGGGGTTTCAGGGAGGCAGGGATGACCAGAGGGGCACAGGCAGGGAAAATACTCCGTATGAAACTACAGTGATGTACACTGTATGTCATTAAACATCAGTCCAGGGTGGGGTGCAGCTCAGGGGTAGAGTGCTTGCCTAGCATGCACAAGGTCCCGGGTTCAATCCCCAGTACCTCCATTAAAAATAAACTAATAAATAAATAAACCTAGTTACTCCCTCCCCAAAACAAACCAAAAAACAAAACAACAAAACCCCAAAACATTTGTCCAAACCCACAGAATGTACAACATCAAGAGTGAACCTCATGTGAAGTACGGGCTCTGGGTGATGGTGGCGTGTCAGCGTGGGCTCTTCCCTGGGAGCAGACGTACCACCCCATGGAGGTTGTTCATAACGGGGACAGCCGTGCATCTGTGGGGATGGGGGTACTTGGGCAACCTCTGTGCCTTCTCCTCCTCAGCTTTGCTGTGAATCTAAAACTGCTTTTTAAAATGAAGTCTATTAAAAAAAAATAAAGAAGACATAACCACAAACATGAAAGGAAGGAAGAAAGAAAGGAAGAAAGGAAGGATGGAAGGAAGACAGACAGACAGACTAGTAGCTTTGTAGAAAATAGCCCTTAAAAAAGCCAAATGCTGTGTGTCAGTGGTGGAAGTTTTTCAAAAATTAAGAAAGTGATGGTTCTGAACCAGGAAGATCCAAATTGGGGGTAAACAAAGGAGGGGAATTCAAGCTACAGTGCTGCCCTGGAACAAGGGTGTGTTGATCAAGTGACTGCCCCCCCAGCTCTAGAGACAGAAAGGTGACAGAGGGCGGACAGCCACGGTGGAACATACTTAGACAAAAACAATGAGTAACTTTTCATGTGTGTCCCAGATGTTGCATGGGATGTACTATAGTAAAAATAGTCACTGTATATCTGGGATTTTGATTTAACTGGTATTAAATCTGTCTTTTTTTTTTAAGCTGTATTTTTATCTGCCAGATCTGGCAGCCCTGTCCACAGCAACACTGCAGGTGTCTCCCTCAGCATCAGACTTCTCACCAACACGCACACCCACAAGCAAGATCCACAGGGCCACAGAGACACGCAGGCAGATGTGAAGGGGCAAAAACATGGTTGAATTACGCTCCTCTTCCTGCCTCAAACAGCCCGAAGGTCGCGGTGATGACAGCCCTTTAGAAACTCAACCCAAACAGTCCTTTCTTCCAGACCAAATCCTAGGAAGTTGCCGGAGATTTTGACTTTTGATGCTCCCAGAGACACCATCCTGAATGTCACCGGCCACGCCAGGAACGTGGTTTGGGACGGGCCCAGCGCTGTTCTAAGGAAGCAGTCATGAAGCAAAACCAATCTGTGTAGTTGAAAACTGCAGGGCTGGCTGCTTCGCAATGCCCAGACCCTCCAGGCGCGGCTTCCCCCTCCACGCTGTTGGCTGTGCTCCCAAGGCCGCCGGGGCTGGGGGGCGCTGGCAGCCACGGCTGGAGGCCGAGCAGTGGAGCGGGGGCCGGAGCGCTGGGCCGCAGCGGGCCGGGGCCGGCCTGCCTCCAGGTGGCACCGCCCACCCCTGCATCCACCTCGCGACATCCGATCTACTTCCTCCACTTCACAGCAGTGAGGCTCCCTCAGTCTCTGGAGGGCTAGAGGTCAAACTCAGCTTTTTTCTTTTAATGGAAGTACTGAGGACTGAACCAGGACCTCACGCCTGCTAAGCACACACTCCATCCCTGAGCTATATCCACCCGCCTCCCAAGCTCGGCTCTTTTGGATCACTACTCTTCTGCACATGGTTCAAAATCCAAAACATACTTGGAAATTCGGTGAAGAGTCTGCTTCCCCAGCCTCTTGCGCCCCTCCCTGGAGGCGACTGACACTGTGGAGAGAGATTTGTACAAATACATGTTTTTCTTGCTCTTTTTCTTCTAGACAGATGACATCTTGCTATTCTGCCTGAAACCAAGCGCTTTCAGTCTCGGTCTAGCGCTCTAACTAAAACACAAAAAAGAAAAGGAAGTATTTTCTTACTACTGAATATAGCACTATAAGAAATTTAAGAGAATGGACAGAATCCACGGTCACGTTCTCCCTGCTCCCCAGAGGCCACTGCTGCCACTGCTGCACAGCCCGAGTCTTCCCGCAGATGATGCCTGTGAACAACTTGTGTGTCCTCTTCCTCCTGCGCCAGGAAGCTCCTCGGACGGGAAGACGTGGAGGAGGAGGAACAGGAGCAGACAGTTTGTGGAGGGCCCCAGAGGGTGCGGGGCGTTCGGGCGGGAGAGCTCCATCCGTCCAGGGAGCAGGTGAACAGACTCATCCTTCTGAGAACACTTTTTTGAGCCCCAAGCACCTGCTCTGTGGGAACACAGATTCGAGGATAAATCAAAGCAGGGAAAATAATGAAACCAACAGGCCATTTCAACACCGTGTGATGAGAGTTAAAACAACAGGAAGCCTGGGGGGCAGATGCCAGAGGAGGCAGAGCCTGCCAGGGAGGGCGGCACCGGATCTGAACCCTGACCCGGTGAACTGCGGGTCAAGCCAGGTGACGAGTGGGGGGCATTCCCATGCAGAAAGGGCAGTAGGAGGAGAGATGGCTCAGCAAGGCGGCAGGAAGGGAAGGTGAGTCACGTGAAAGGAATGCTGGCTCGACACTGAGAAGGGACACTCTCACAGGTCCCGAGGCAGGAACCTGACACAGTGGACTTGCACTTGGACAGCGACCCAGGTCGGCAGTGGGGGAGAAACACCTGAGGGTGGACGTGGTGGAGGCAGTCTGGGGACTGGAAAACCGGTCAGGGCAGTGCTGTGTGAAGCCGGGAGAGAGGATGGCAACCTGAACACAGGCCGTGGGGGCCCTATGGATGGAGACTTGGCTGGATTCTAAAGCAGTAATTTTGGATACAGATTTGGTGACTGGCTGGGGGAAGAATGGCTTCCAGGTTGAGTCCTGGGCATTTCTTGATTCAAAATTCTCCTTTGGTTTCCCTTTTTCTACAAAAATTTACAAGCTTCTGGCCTTGACCTGAAGACCCTCACTGACATCATTTCAACCTCCCTCTGTAGTCTCTCTCTCTTTGTCTCTGTGTCTCTCACCTGGCACTTGGCCACAGTGGAATCCTGGTAATTCCCCAAGCACACCCTCCCGTTGCCCAAGGTCCTCCTCCACCCACCCGGACTTCCTGAAGTGTGCCCCATCCCTCAAGCCCAGCTCAAGGCCACCTCCTCCAAGAAGCCCTCCCAGCCCTGCCTTCCCTTCTTCCCTCTGCTCATTTGGAGCTAATCTCCTCCTCCAGGCTCCAGCAGCACTTTTGCTTCTCCATCTGCTGAAACACTCACCACATCCTATATTTTGCTTTTTGTGGAAGTGGGAGGCCAGCGGAGGCCAGCGGAGGCCAGCGTTTGCACTCCCCCTGGAAGGCTGCCCCCGCGTTGCCCAGCCACTCAGCCACCTCTTCTGACTCAGCAAATGCTTTCTGGGCAAAAGCAGCCCCCATGCTGGTCTCCATTCGCTGGATTCCTGTCTCCGCCGGGTCTTCTCCTTGTAACTCTTCACTGTCTTTTTAGTTCTCTGATGCTTTTAGGAAGACTACTTTTTCAAAAACACATGGTCTGACTTTTTTGTTGGCTTCAGCAAGGGGACCGGGGTATCAGGAAGTGGAAGGGAGGCGCTGTTCTTCTTTACTGAAAGCACAGCCTTGACCCCGTACTGTGGACCATGTGCAGGCTTCGCTCCTTCCCTGGAGCACCACTGCCCCCAGGAAGCCGTCTCTGAACACCCACCGTCACCACCCACAATACCTAGTGAATATTCAGCTTCGGCTGGATACTGCCAGACTGTGAGTCACCTGAGGGTGAGAACTGCTCCATGTTTAGTGTCCACCATGGGACCCTGCATGTGGGGTCCATTCAATTACAGCTGCATAAGTCAATGTCCAATTAATAACAGCTTTGTTCTGATTTCTTAGATTTTTGACATTTCCTCTGAAAAGTGGGTCTTATCTTTAGAAGCAAGAGTTCAATCTGTTCTTCAGGGACTGAGTCTTAAAGGAGAGGCTGAAGGAACGTGCCCAGGCTCGCCGTCTGTTTCCTCGTTCTCATGGAGCTGATCTCTGCTCCACTGAGAACCTCCTTTCCAGGCAATCATGTTCCAGCAAGTCAGGAGGTGACGGAGAGGCATGAGCGTGCTGTCAACAAGAAGTCAGCCTGGGGCCCCAAAACAGTTTCAAAAATCCACACACACAGAATTAACGTGTTGTAAAATGCTGCCATCTTCTCAAAAGTGTTTTGGCGAGGACAGGACGATGTAAATGTGTGTGTGTGCGTGTGCGTTCATTTAAAATGCACTTAAGTCAGTTTCTTTAATCAGAAACTTGCCTTCCGAGAGCGGTCGGCTAGTACGTGACCTAGAAGCCGCACAGCACAGCCAGCTCCTACAACGGCTTCGCGAGATGGATCGACCGATCAATAGGAGAGCCCTTTCTACTAGAAAAATAACTGTCAGAAACAGGTTTTCATTTTGAAAAACAGTGACTTGCTAAGCATGACGGATGTCAGAAATGGGCTCTTTCCCCAGAAAGAGAACAACAAGCCCAGTTTGTTTTGCAGGCAAGTCGGCCCTGCTGAGGAACAGAGCACCCTCATCTCATAAAGCCTTTCCTGGAGGCTAAAGGGGAGACACTGGCCCTTGGCTTGTTTCAGGACGCGAGTGTAGCTCTGGTTTTTAAAGAGCAGCAGGAACACTGTCCTTTCAAGTCAGAAAGACGACAGTGTCCCTGTTACCACGTCCACATAGCACGTCCCAGTCAGCACAGCAGCACAAGACAAAGAAGCTCGAGCTGTCAGGGCTGAAAGGGAGGAGACAGAGTTACAACATTTTATGACGGTATGACTGCCTTCACAGGAAACTAGAAGGAATTAACAGACAAACGACTAGATACAAAAAGGAGACAGTCTGGCCCGATGCCAGATAGAAACACATACATGGCAGTTTCACCCTATTCACTAACAACAACTGATCAGAAAATTTTATTTCTAAAAGACACCATTTAACAGAAACAAAAATCTTAATGAACCTAGAAATAAATCTAATAAAAGATATGCGAGCCCTATACATAGTAAGGTGCACACCTTCGCCGAAAAGCGTTGAAGAAGCCCCGAATGAAGGGAAGGACATTGTAAGCTGATGGGTAGGAAGGTGTCACCTGAAAGTGTCAGAGTTCACATGCTGCTCCACAGAGCGAATGCAACTCCCATCCAAGTTCCCAACAGCGTTTCTGTGTTTGTTTTTGTGAAACATGACACGTGTATGAGGAAGAACAAAGAACATCCAAGATACTTTGAAAAAAAAGGACCACGGAGAAGAGACCAGCTCTGCCAGACGCAACGACAGGATGAAGCTGGAGTGATTAAGGCAGTTGTGTTACTGGCTCACAGACAAAGTGACCAACGGAATGAAACAGTACAGAGGCAGGACTATGCAAATGAGGACCATTAATATATGACCAAGGGTCATGGCAAATCCTTGAGGAAAAGACAAACTGCTCAATGAGAAAAACAGGTTATCCTTATGGAAAAAAAATGAACATGGATCCTCAGTATAAAAGTAAACCTGAGAAGAGGGTGTAGCTCAGTGGTTGGAGCGCATGTTTAGCATGCATGAGGTCCTGGGTTCAATCCCCAGCACCTCCATTAAATAAATAAATAAATAAATAAATAAATAAATAAATAAATAAATAAATAAATAAACCTAATTACCCACCCTCCAAAAAAGAAAGAAAAACAGTAAATCCTGAATAGATTAAGAACTTGGATGTCAAAAGAAAAAATTTTACCTTTTAGAAGAAAACATAGGTGACTTCCAGCTTGAGAGTAAGGAATAATTTTAAAATAAGGTCGAATCTACAGAATACTTGGCCAGTTCTCCTCAAAACTGTCATGGCATGAAAACCCAAGAAAGAGGGAGAAACAGTCCTGGAACAGATTAGGGAGACCTGACAAGCCAGACGGACTGCGGTTTCCTGCGGGAGGTCTTGGAACAGAAAAGGACATGAATGGAAAATCGACAAAATCCAATCGGGTCTGGGGTTTCCTCAACAGAAATGCACCAGTGCTGGTGTCTTAGCTCTAAAAATGTCCTGTGGTAACGCAGGGGAGCGTTAGGGGAAAGGAAACTGGTGGGGGAGGACTTACCCTCCTGCAACTCGGCCATAAACCTAAAATTACCCCCAAAGAAAAACTTAACTTCAAAAATAAATAAGACCTGGGAGGAGGGTATAGCTCAAGTGGTTGGAGTGCATGCCTAGCATGCACAAGGTCCTGAGTTCAATCCCCAGGACCTCCTCTAAAAATAAATAAACATAATTACCTCCCTCCACACAAAAAACTAATCAATCAATCAATCAAGTCACCTAGAAAATGTGAAGAAAAAATAAATATTTGAAGCAATTTGAAAAAAAAACAATTTAAAAAATAAAATAAAAATAATAAAGACCCAAGAATCTCTAATGATAAAATATTGATAAACTTGACTACCTAAAATTAATAACCTTTTTTCATCAAAATACCTTAAGTCACCCATTGATCATTGTTAGAAACAGATGCGTGGTTAAGACCTGGTTAAAATCTGGGGAATTCGTCAAATTATACTTCACTCCAGATTCGCAGACAAGAATGGAGGAAGAAAGGTCCCCTCTCCAGGGACAACCAGGGACTTAACTGGAGGTGGTGACAGGTCAGGGGTCACTGTGCTTGGACTGGGGTGGCTCTGGGGTGGGTGGGGGGCTCTCCCCACCCATTCTAGCCGCTCAGGCCTGTGTCTGGGGAGCTGGGTGGGAAAGGGGGACGTAAGGATTTGCAGCTGAGAGTTTGCAGCGTTTCCCCTCTTCAACCGGCTGCCCTTCGACCCGCTCCGGCCCCACCTCCCCCTGGGCCGGTCCAAGGGGAACCACCCCTGGAAAGGCCCCCGTCGGAGAAGGGCCCGCATGCTCCCGGCGCAGCCCCTCCAGGAGACCTGACAGTGGTGCACCTCATCTCCTCCTCGCCCACAGGGGAAACGACGCCACAAACACTGCTTCCAGGTGCTTGGATCTCCAGAATACAGACCAGACACCAAACTGTAAGCAATGTTCTCTTAAAATTATTTTGCTATCTGTCTATGTGGCCATGATTCTCTCTCCTTTTTCAACTTGTAATCAGGCTCAGAGGCAGTTTTCCATCCCGAGTTATTTGAAATGGGTAAGTTAGATTTCATCAAAATGTTAAACTTTCGTGTGTCAAAGGACACTATCAAGAAAATGAAGAATAGGGGGAAATATGTGCAAATCACATATCTGAGAAGAGTCTACTACCCAGAACATGTAAAGAACTCTTACAACTCAGTAACAAAGACTATCAGCCCAACTTCAAAATGCGCAAAGTACTTGAATAGACATTTTTTCAAAGGAGAAATACAAACGGCCCACAAGTGCCTGGAAAAGATGGTCAGTATCATTCGTCACCAGGGAAATGCAAATCAAACTGCGACGAGCTTCCTTCCCACCAGGATGGCAGTAAGAGTAAGTGTCGGTGACAATGTGGAGAAATGGGAACCCCTTGCTGGTGAGAATATAATAAAGTGGTGCAGCTGCTCTGGAAAGTGCAGGTCCTCAAAAATTTAAACACAGAATTACCATATGACCCAGCAGTTCCCTCCTGGCTTGTACACCCAGGAGACGTGAAAACTTACACTCATACAAAAACCTGTACACAAAGGTTTGCAGCCGCATCAGTCACAATACCAAAAAAATGAGGCAACAACCCAAATACCCGTCAGCTGAAGCGTGGATAAATAAAAAGTGGTATACTCTTATTTATTACTGAATGAGTATTATTCAGCCACAAAAAGGAATGAAATTCTGATGCGTGCTACATACCACATGGATGAACCCTGAAAACATTACGCAAAGTGAATGGAGCCGGTCACACACGAAAACAAAGCCTATGATTCTGTTTACGGGAAATGTGCAGAATGTAAAAACCAGTTTGCACAACCAAACCCAAAGGAGCCCTGGATAGAGACATTTTAGACACTGAGGTCAGGGTTATGTTTGGAAGGTGGTTTTGGTCTGAGAGCTTTGCAGACCCCTCCCTTCACCGCAGCCGGGCGGCCTGCAGGCTGGGTATGCCCAGGGAAGATGCCCTCAGTCTCCTTCCTTCCAGAAAAAGAACAGCTGGCCTTCACGATCCCTCAGCGCTGGGAGGTTCCTGTCCCTTGGCTCCCAGGGAGCACCTAGAACACTGTCGACACTCTGACCAGAGAACTGAGGTGTCCCTTGGGCATCGCTGCTGCACGTGAAGGAAATACACTCACCCCCAAAACATAACTAGGGGTTGGATTCAATAGCAAACCTTTCTCTTAAACAAATTCCTCCTTTGCCTGAAGTCTTTAGAGGCAGATCCTCCCCAGGGAACACTCAGTAAGGAACTCCACACCATGCGGGCAGCCCGGGACCAGGTGCTCCAGCCCACAGGGGCCCCGACAGCCAGGGACGCTAGGCAGCATCTCCACGACCCTTCCCCAGAGGGTCATGAGAGCTGGGGGGGGGGACGAGCACAGCGCCTCATCACCAGCTGGGCTCTGCACCAGGCCTCGTCTTAAGGGAACTTGGGGGAAGGGGGGGGACCTGCCCTTGGTTGAAGCCCAGCCCGATGGCCTCGCCAGTGGACCAGGAAGGAGCGGTAAAAGGATCAGTGGTTTGAGGCCGCTTCTTAGGGCCCACGGTGGGCCGGCCGTGGGGGGTCTGGGGATGAAACACAGCACGTGGAAGGCTCAGGAAGCCGGGAGGGGGGTTGGGGGAGACAAAGCAGGGGCCGACGGAGGACACGGTGATGACCTTCCACACTTTCAGTGTGAGAGGTTCACCCACGTGACCTTTAGAGCCTGGTCCAACTCCAACCATCGATCCTACCGGGGCCCTAAGGCAAGAGGCCTGGGAACTGCTGTCTCCAGGGCCTCGGTGCCACCATCTGTTCTCATCCACATTTCAGAAACGGCCCCACGGCATCCCCGTTGGAATGGTGCCCAGCCAGCTTGACCTCCACCGCTTACTTGCCGTCTCTCCACACCGGGGCCTCCCGGCCTCCTTTGTGGCCCCATTCCGGCCTCCAGCCAGGGCCCTGCAGTGGGAAGAGGGTATCTCGTCCAGCTCTGCAGTCCACGCATGTCTGGCACCCACTTCTGGCAAGTGAACGTCCTCCTGTCTGAGACTCCCAGGCTCCACCCGGGGTGACGAGTCTGGCTTTGGCCCTACTCTGATCTCTGTCGAGGAACGCTGGCCGTGCCTGGCTCGGTGGCAGTGCCCGGACGTCCACTCACTCCTCTCCTGATGGCACCCCGATCATCCCTCTGCTGAGTGTCCCCTCCTCCAGCCACCCTGGCAACCGGAATGCAGCCTGCTCCCCACTGCCCTGCTGTCACCGCCTCTGGTGTGGCTCACCGGCCAGACTCCGAACCGGTTCTGAATGTAGAGCCAACATACATACGGGAGGTGGAAGACAGGTGAGTAAAGAAAACGCAAAGGTTTTGACCTGAGAAATGGGAAGGAAGGACTTGCCCTCAACCGAGATGGGCAAGGCTGTGACAGCACACCTGTGGCCGCTGGAGGAGGCTTGGGTGTGCCCGGTTACAGACACCCACCGGCCACCCGGGCGTGGAGACCGTGGGGCCACTGGCCCCCCTGCATTGTGGGGGGCCTGGGCTGGGCATTGTTACTTTGAATGCTGTTGGCACGTGGATGGCATTGACGCCTTCGCACTGCATGAGGTCACCGAGGAGCTGACGTAGACGGGAAAAAAAGTCCAAGACACTCGTATGTTAAGAGACTGGGGAGAGAGGAAGAATCCAGCAGGCGCCTCCCAGCAGATGATCAGTAAGCGTGGCCATGGAGTCCCTCCTCCTTGGGAGTTTCTGTCCCGCGTGTCCTGGCCCCACATGCAGACTCTCACCACCAGCACAGGGCTTCTCAAGGAGCTCCCCCCGCAGCCCTGGCCTTGCTCCATGTCTCCCCCACTTCCTCCAGGGACGTGCGGGCCTGCTGGTGCACAGCCGCACGAAGCTTCTTCAGCTGGTAAATGGTGATTCTTTGCGGACCATTTCTCAAATTCCTCTTAAGGAAAAATTAGAAAATTTTGTGTTTAGTTGATTTTTATACCAAAGTGTAATTGCCTCATTGAAATATAAAATATATAAAAGCCTACAAAAATTGTTAAGTCTACACATTTTAAAAATGTGTAACTGACACAACATGGTAAGCCGACTACACGTCAATAAAAAAGAACAACAACAAAAAAAGAATGTATAAAGGGAACTGTATTAGTTTTCTAGGACTGCCCGTAACAAGGTACCATAATTTAGTGGCTTGAAGCCACAGAACGTAGCCTCTCACAGCTCTGGAGGCTGGAAGTCCAGAACCGAGTGTCAGCAGGACCCCACTCCCTCCTAAGGCTCCAGGAGGCTTCCTTTCTTCTTCCTGGCCCCTGCTGGCTGTTTCTGATGCGCACTCACTGTCTCCATCCATCTCCACATGGCCGTCTCTCCTCCATGTCTGTGTCCAAATTTCCCTTTTCTTGTAAGGACCCCATCACTGCATTAGGGCCACACTGACCCAGGATGACCTCATCTTAACTTGACTACAATTGCAAAGGTCCTGTTTCCAAACAGTCACACTCACAGGTCCTGGGCGGACACGATTCTGGAGGGGACCCTCTCCACTGCAGTGCAGTAATTAAGAGAGGCCAACACCAACACCTCACTAAGACAGGACAGTGGTGATTCGCATGGAAATGAACACACACACCCCTGCAAGACAAAGCAGGTCTGAAGTAAACCCTTTGGGCAAAAAAGGACTCACCCTAGCCCTGAGCTCATGTCACCCTGCTGTCTCCCCTGTGTTCAGAAACCGCAGCGCTGGCCCTGAGGCCCCGAGCTTCCTGGGCGGGCCCCACACTCACCCCGAGGCTCTCATGCTGGGACGGATGGTCTGGCTGTGGCAGAGACACACAGTTACTGCCTGGTCCTTCCCTTCCTTAACCTCCGCTTCCCAGAGAATCCCAAGGCATCGCTTCCAGGACTTCCACTTGGTCTCAGTCCATCTGGGTCAGATCAGCTGGGATTTAAATTACCAGGTCAGAAGAGAGCCTGATTTTCCAGAGCGAAGCTGGCTTCCTGAAGGTACAGCTCCAAGGGGGTGCAAACCGGCCCCTTCGTGTGGACAGACACCCGTGTGGAAGAGGGCAAGGCTGGTGGTGGGGGCAAGGCTGCGACGCCTGTTCCTCAGCCTGAGTGCCTCTCCCTGCTTCATGAAGCAGTGCCCAGGTGGCCCGACTGGATGGAGCACACGGTGTGCAGGTGGACAGGGCGTGGCCCTCCTGGTCCTTCTCTACCGCGTATTTGCAGGGCACCATTCAACCAGAGGGCTGGAGGGCCGCATCTTCCTCAGCTGCCAACAGGGGGAGATGGTTATTTTAAAACGTGCAGTCTAAACAAGGCATCTCAGAAATTTCCTGTGTGCAGCGCTGATCTGAACTGAGTCACCTCAGCAGTATATAAACTAAATCGCTAACACCGCTTTCTTTCCCCTCTCTCCCCAGCATCCCGCGTTTCCTGAGAGACCTGCTGCTGCTGCACCAGCGATCTCCTGGGTCAGCCTGTCAGGTGCAGTTCACGCCAGAGCAGCCGATTTCTGCTAAAAGTGGGTCCCTGCCTACCCTGCCCATCCTTTCTTCCCCAGAAGACAAACTACCAAAGCCCAGCCGCTTGGAGAAGTGCAGTGCTCGGCATGGAGCACTGCATGCTGTGCTGGGGACTCCTGCACAGGGCGGATGATCAAAGTCACAGAGCATTCCCATTGTTTTCCTGCAGCACCAAAGTTCTTTCAGGGAGCAGATCAATCTGGCCACACAGGATAAAATTAGCAACCCATGAACTTCACCCCCGATTTTTATCCTGAAGAGTCAGGAAATACTATTCTTTACGTATAAAGTGAAGTGATTTCCACCTAACTTACCGGCTATACTATGTAAGTGGACTATGAGGTCCCCTGTTTTGACTGGCTTTTAAATTCAGGCTCTACATTTTCTGGCGATGATTCCTGGGAAAAGCTCCGTATTTTGTTTCCTCATCCGTGAAAAGAGAGGAACGTTTCCCATTTAACAGGATTATCTGAAGATGAACAAATACCATGTGGAAGCACCTCCAGTCTGCATTCAAAAAAGGTTTAAAGGGTCACAGATTTGACAGCACTGTAGCATCTACAGTAAGCTGAATACTTTCAAGGTAGTAAGTTATAAAGTAAAACATTTATGCTAAACACCAGAAACCGATATACCAAAAAACTGATACATTGTAACTGACACTTCAATTAAAATAATAATAAAGAAAGACACAACGACCCCCCGAATGTCTACTCATTTGTTAATATTAAAGGAAACTGTCAGGAAACACTGGACGAGACCCCAGACGAAACCTGCACCCACAGCAGCCGTGGAATCACCTGGTTTCAAAGGAAAAGGGCCAAGCGGACATTGCCTGGCTGTGAAACAGACGTTAACTTCAGTATTTCAACCATTTCTTCTAAACTCCTGACAGTTTCGGTCACATTCCTGCTTTCCGCAGTAAGCGCTGAGCACACTGCCCTCCCCGCCGGGGCTCCGACCCCTCCTCCCGCACCAGCGGCTGCCGCATGTGGGCCGGGCCGGGTTCTGGGCCGAGAGTCCCCCACCTGACCTGGCCCAACAGCTCAGCCTCCCGGCATCTCAGCAGCAAGTGTGTCCGCTCCGCTCCAATCGTCTTGCAAGGGGATGTTAGGGAGCGTGTCCAGCCTCTTCTTCCTGTTTCCTTTCAGGTGAAGAGGGCAAAGGTGGGGCAAAACTCGTCAGTCACTGCTGCCAACCTCAGCACAAGCATTTTGTCCATTTTCCAGTATATTTTCTTGACAATTAGATAGCAAGATAAGACTTAATTGAACATTTATACATAAATATTTAAGAGAAAAGAAATTAATTTGGAAAACTTTGTCAACAATTCATCAAAACAAAGGTTTGCTTTTGACCGTGGATGCACAGTATTACTTAGTTTGCCATCATTTCCTCTCTGGGAATAAAGGGAAAATGCAAAATACGGCACAGAAGTCATTAAAAAACCCAGCAGGTTTTTTAAAACACTTAAGAGACATGAGTTAGAAAAAGCGCAAACAAACCAATTGAAAAAGCCATTTTTGCAGCAATAAGAGAAATCTGAAATCTGAACATGGACCACGTATTAGATGATATTAAGTAATTACTGTTTATTTAAGTGTAACAATGTCACTGTGGTTATGGTTTTTGTTTAAAGGCCTTTTTTGTGAGAGCTGTAAATGGAAGTGTTGTAGGTGAAATGATTCACATGGGATACGCTTTAAAATATCCCAGCTTAAAAAAAATGTACGGGGGCTGTTGACACATTCAGTAAACAGAGTTAACAGACCTAAACGTGTATGTAAGTGGCCCGCAGCGTGAATCACTACAAGGATAAGAACCGTGAAAGGTACTCAGGCCACGCACTGCTTAGGACGCCTGTGACGCGGAGCCAGAACCCGGCGCAGGCATGCGGGTGGGAGGGTGGTGGGCGGGTGGTGGGCAGGCAGGTACCCCAGGCGCCTCTACAACCCAGAGAGGCGAAGGGAAGGCAGCGGAGGCAGGGTGAGCCTGCCCCAGGGCTGACGGACTGTGAAAACAGAAGCCAGACAGCCTCAGAACCGCTCTTCCTGAGCCAGACGCAGGCCGGACGCGCTCTCGTCCCTCGTTTCCGGGGCGCAGCAGGGGACCCCCAGGAACTCTTGATGGAATGAAACCCTCGCTATTCAAATTGCTCGCATCCAAGGTACCCCAATCCATAAAAACAGAACATTCTTCCTGCTGAACCCCCTTTTGGGCACTCGAGAGCAGTAATCTAGACATTTTTCACGCAGGATTAGGCAGGCGCACAGCGAGTCAAACCGCCCAGGCACAAACACAAAACGGCTGCGTCTGTGCCTGACGCCTCACGAGCGCTTACATGTGGTGCTTCGTGTGATACTCCAGCCACATGGGAAAGGCGTTCTATTTCTTTATTTTTTTTATTTGACAAGCAGCAATATCATGTTTGTCATTTTAATGTAGATACAATTATTAGGTTATCTGTCATATTACAATATTTAAGTTTTTATCGTATGTCCTTTAAGATACATTAAAAAAAAAAACACATCAACTGCAAACGTGAAGGCGAGAAAAAGCATGGTACCCAACCAAATTTCCACATTTCAGCAATACTTCACTCGTTCTTTTTTAATAGTTTTAAGAAATGTCATAATGACATGAACTTGAAATATCTCTAGGCATTTTCTCTGACGCTCGGGACGTGGCACTGGTGATGTTGTAAACAGCAGAAAAACAGGGGCTGCCAAATGACCAAATTATGGAGGCACAGGCCTGCTCTCTCCCCCGGGGATGCCCGGAGGGCGATGCAACAACTGCACAGGGCACCGGCGGTGCGGGAGTCACGCCACGTAGCTGTACTCGTCCGCCGACGCCTGGCTGCGCTCCACGTACTGCTTGTCTATCAGGACCTCGATGCACTTCTTGATCATGCTGATGCTTGGGTTAAATCTGGCCCTAGACTGGCTGATCACCTGTGGGAGGGAGACACGCCCGTTACACTGCTGTCCTCATGCTGGGGCGCCGAGCAATCAGCTCGCTTTGGATGTAATGACTGAAAACAACTTAATGCAAACTAACAATTATGAGCTGAAGGAATTAAAATGCAGAACACAGATACAGCAAAATCAAGTAATACTGATACGTAACTAAACTACAAACCAACCAATCTAAACACTCACACACCCGCAAGCTTCCCCTTGGCCCCTCCTCGACTTCCAGCTCTCGGCAGAAGTAACACTTGCTCAAGAAAGCGTCCCCAGCATCCTCAGGGCAAGACTCCTATGTACGATCTTAGGTCCCTACAGCTTTTCTTCACTGCATGTTAATGCAATTTTACATTTACTTGTGTATTATCTCAATAATGCATTTCTTTCCTGTTGGACTGTGAACTCCAGAAGGGTAGCAGCCCTGTCCTGAGCCACTCTGCACCCAAACTCCCACCCCGTCCTCAGCAGCTCTGGCACCCCAATTCCAGCCCTTTCCTGAGCTGCTCTGCACCCCAACTCCCGCCCCGTTCTCAGCAACTCTGCACCCCAACTCCAGCCCCATCCTGAGCCGCTCTGCACCCCAACGCCAGCCCCGTGCTCTCTGCACAGCAGATGACCGTCTATTCAGGGAATGAGTGAGTGATGCAGTCGGCTTCCTTCAATAACCGCACAGAGAACTCAAACTGGTGAGGCTTGGACTTGTAAATTCAAACACGAATTACATACTGAAATTACAAGCGAGCACTGTTCTAATTAAGTGATGGGGCATTTCCTTATGCTACTTGGGAGTCTTCTTATTTCTGTATCATCTTCACAAAGAACCCTCCCTGCTCCTGACACCCCGACGCCCCTTTACCTCCTGAATGAGGGCGTTATGCCGCAGCACTTTCCGCGCCTTCATGATGCGGACGATGGCGGCCTGGAGATACATCTTCCGGTCTTCATCCACGGCACTTCTCGTCTGCTCCATTTCCTGTTTCACATGGGGAAAAAAGGCAAATGAGACATTAAGTCCTCATACTTACTTTTAATTCATTTTATCTGTGGGTTTAAATAAATCTCCAATCAATACGGAGAACCAAATTATACAACTATGTGCCCAATGTAACATAACCATTACCAAAAAACATCTGCATAATGTCTCAGGTTACAGCTGGAAAATTATTATAAAAAAGGAACTACTGTAAACCATACTCCGTGTGAACAGTGAACAAAGCAGAACTCCAGTGACACTGAGCAGTGATTCTCAAGACGGCGGTCCTGTCAGTGAGTAAAGACTTCTGGCACGATGCCTGCAGACGTCAGTAACTGGCTCCAAGGACTGGTCAGGCTTCAGGGGCAAGGTGCAGTGCTCCCTGCTCTCAAGCAGGAGCGGTGGGCCAGAGGGTCCTCTCTCCACGGAGACCAGGAGAGACGAGGGGAGGCACAGAGAGGCAGCGCCACACTCACAGGAGCCTCATAACAGCTTTTCAAAGATGGGGTACAATTGATGTTACAAATCATTATTCATCAGCCTGAAGGAAAATGAGACCTTGAACAGTCCGGGGTTCAAATTTAACAGCAATTAATTAACATCTGTCTCCATGGGGGGAGTAAGTTCCCAAAGAGGCCTGACATCCCTCATACCTTCACAGCCAGCTCTGAGCCCAGGACGGGGCGCACACAGGAGGCACTTGGGAAACTCAGTGAAACCAACAGGCCAGCCCGGAATGACAATCACTGCTGAGTGAGGGAAGCAACAGTGGACGTGCCTGGGGCAGACTCACTTGTCTGTGCTGGACCCTCCCTGCCGGCCGACCAGCTCACAGTCTTAATGTTAACACAATCCCCACGTGGTCTATTTGCACACAAAAGTTTGAGAAACGTTTCAACAACTTTTTTTTTGGAAAGAAATGTGTCATAAAACTTTCCCTATTTTACAAACGAAAACTATAAGAGACTACATTACTACTCAAGGTAGAAATATGTGGAAAGAATACAGATTTATACATTTTAATACAGCTTAAGAGCAAATATGACTATGTTCACAGCAGCATTATTTACAATAACAGACATCAAAGCAATATAAGTGCCCATCAATAGATGACTAGATAAAGAAGTTGTGGTATGTATATAATGGAATATTACACAGCCATAAAAAAGAATGATATCTTGCCATTTGCAACAACATGGATGGACCTGGAGGGGATTATGTTAAGTGAAATCAGTCAAGCAGAGAAAGACAAATGCTGCATGATTTCATGTATATGTGGAATCTAAAACAAAACAAAACAAATGGAACAAAACAGTTACAGACACACAGAATAAACAGGTGGTTGCCAGAGAGAAGCGGGGAGTAAAGTGAGTGAAACAGGTGAGGGAGATTCAGAGGTACAAACTTCCAGCTGTAAAATAAATGAGTCCTGGGTATGAAATGGACAATGTGGGGAATACAGTCAATAACTGAGATCTTTGTGTGTGACTGACGGTAACCAGACTTGTCAGGGGGTCAGAGCACAGAAATACTGAATCACTGTGCTGTGTGACTGGCACTAACATAGTGTGGTGGGTCAGTTAGTTATATGTCAAAACCAAACAAACACAGAGAAAAAGGGGTCAGATCTGTGGTGACCAGAGGCCAGGGGGTGGGCAGAGGGGGCTGGATGAAGGTTGTCAGAAGGTACAAACTCCCAGTTATGAGAGAAATGAGTCCTGGGGGTATCGTGCAGGATGCAGTGAATAAAACTAACACTGCTGTGTGTTAGGTAAGAAAGCTGCTGAGCGAGGACACCCTGCAGTTCTCATCATGATGTTCTTCCTATTTCTTTCCTTTTGTGTCTGCATGAGAAGGTGGATGTTCACTAAACTCACTGCGACAGTCATTCCACAAAGTGCATACATCATGTGGTTATGCTGCACACCCTAAACCTTACAGTGCTATACGTCAACTGTATCTCAATAAAACTGAGAAAAAACAAAAACAAAAGAGCAAATAGGACTGACGTACGACACCTCTTCCTTAGACACTCACTACACCCAACTGTTAGAATCTCAGATACTGGCAGAGACTTGGTGTGTGAGGCTGGTAAGTGCAGAGAATAAACCAGAGGAGATGCGGCATAATTTCAACAAGCAAAGTTCCACTTCTGTCCCGGCGTCACCACTTGCAGCGTCTGGGGACCAGGCGCCTCCCGGGACCCGGCGTCACAAAGCACTCACCTGCGGCGTGTCTTTCTGCATTGATGTAGTAATTTTGAATTTTGTCCTTTTACTGCTGAAGTTCATATTTAGTGAAAATGATGATTCGGCATCAATGTCTTCCTACAATTAAAAATAATCCATTTACATTTATAAAAAATAAAATCTCTAAATAACAACTCTGCAAAAATATGTGTGAAATTAAATAACGATCAAGCAGAGACTACACTCTCAGGATCTTTTATACTATATATGTTATTTAAGAGAAAAATAATTGTCTTCTGTCGAACAATGAAGCAACAAACAATTCTTTTCTAATTTTACACTTGATAGAATTAATCAGCTTAGATTTTGAAAACAGCTATTTTCTGGCCCAGCTGTTATATACATGTACCGTCGGGTTAAGACGAGAGTCAAGCTCGTGGGCTTAAACAAACACAATTGGAACATTTTAATTTGAATGAAACACCAAGGCTCATAATTTTTCAGTCACATTTTGAAAAACTGAACAACCAAATGTTTTTTCTGAACGCTGCAATAACAAAACACAACTAAAAACAACCTGACTACAGAAGCTGGCTGTTTCCAGTGGCACACGAGGGTCACTTCTCCATGACCCTCCGTGACACCAACACTACTCCCCAGTGCATGTTCTGTTCAGGAGCCGGGGCCGTCCTCACGTGGGAGCTGCAAGGCCAGCTTTCAGAATCACAACTGCTCTGTCGGACTGAAGAGAGCCACTCATGTTACACGGTGGAGTTTCTCCACCAGCAGGACTCGGCAGATGGCACTTTCTCAATAATAACCAAAGAAAGTCTGCTGAGGAACGCCAGCTTCATGTTTAAATTTACAGTGTCAACAGCCAATCAGTATTTATTCTGTATATTTCTGGGTAGCAAAAATAACATGTTTTAGAAAAATACTTATCAACTTTTTAAGTACTTAATTAAGCTTAAAATTTTAAACTTAAAGCTTATAAACTTTTAATCATTAATTAACTGCCTTAAGTAAAACCTTAATATTAAGAATTTAATGTTATTAATATTCTGTAGTACAAAAATTAATCATTTCTCTAAATTAAGAAAAGCCTGAACTTCAGCATAAATGCCATTTAGTTCAATTACAGGCTACAAAAACCATCACAACCTTGGGATGTTAGCAAAATGAACTGGTGACAGACAGGCGGCAGGCCGTGAACCAAAATAAAAGTGAAACTTCATTTACAAGAATTTTTTCTTACAGGCACAATAATTTGAAGCAGGAGATTTAACTCATATGTGTTCATATCTGTTGCTTTTTTAACCATTTAGAAGTATCTAAGATACAGTATAACAACAAGAATGTGTTACGAGAGTAAAAAGTTATAGAGAAAAACAGGATCCACTGTTGGTCTGCTATTCCCACGACAGGTAGTCACACACATGGGGGTTAGCTGAGGCCTGAAGCCCGTGGGCAGGAGCGCGAGGGGCTCTGAGATGGAGACGGGCACTAAAGGCGCACGGACACCAGAGGGCAGTTGTCTCCTGTGACGGAGCCGTGTAATTACACACCAACTGAACATGTGAAAGAAACCAGAAAGGTTTGTGACAGACGGCGGTTTAAAAACTCAGTCAACCAGAATCCGTCTGGAGTCAGTTCCTGAATAACTTTTCAGTAAAGTGTCGCAGTACAGGACAAGTAAAATCAAACCATAAAGTCGCAGGGCACGTGAGTTCTGACCACAGAGCCTCTGCGACGTCCCGCCCACTGCTGCTGGGAGCCTGGAGAAGTCCCCCAAGTGCAGTGGGCGTCGACAGAGACAACCTTCCTGCAGAACCGCACACGCCCCGTGAGCCGGTTTCCCGTACCTTCTCTGAATCGTGGTTGATCATCTTCACGTCGAGCAGGGATTTGATCGTTTTTGTCAGTTCCTTCTCACTCATCTGCGTGCTGTCCTGAAGCTCCCTGTAGCTGACAGCCTCGCTGTTGTTAAAGGCAAGAAGGACTGCCATCTGGTACGTGGTGACCATGGCCACATATGGTTTGCCCAGGTAGTTCATTTTAACTTCACCTACAATCAAAACAAGACTGTGACAATAAGGTGATCGTTCAACGAAATACACCAAAATCATCTGAGTAGTAATTGTTTGTATCAGATGCTTTCTCTTGAAAGAGTGAACTGAAGAACTCATGAAACCGTCCAACAGCTATTCCTGCCAGTAGTGGGGGCTGGGGGAGGGAGGGCTATCAGTTTTGAGTGTGTAGCAGAAGTCACAGTTAAGGGGTCATCCCATTGCCGGCAGGCGTAAATGATGTCTTTAAATACTAACGGGAAGGCTAAGACCTGGGCAGAAAAACCAGTGAGGGGGTGGGGGCAGGAAGAGAAACAGACAAACAGATGGAAACGGACACAGATGAAGGCGAGCCTGACAGCCTGCCCCCAGCACTGCCTCCCATGTGTTTCTGGTCTACCCCAGGAAGGTTCGCGCACACGCAAGGACACGTGCATAGCGGCCCCATCTAAACCATCACTGCTGCCTTAGTAAAGAGATGCTATTTTGTCTCATAAATGACATTTTTCTTATCAGTAATTTTCTAGGAGCAAATACAAATGGGAACAGAGACAAATGGGCAGATCCATTACTTTGCTGAAACAGCTGACAGAACACAAACGTTCCAGACTCTACACCACCTGAGAGCCCAGAAGACATGCCGACTCCAGCAGACACAGCCCTGCCCATCCCAGGGGCCGCACTCTGAAACAGCGTGCCACACAGGCCTGTGCTTGTACCATGTAAGAGACAGTTCATGCAGGTCAAAAAGATGCTTCCTGCAGCATAAAGCCGTGATTCAGTGACACTCTCTCTCTCACACACCCTGCACTATTAGGCTGCGAGCGAACTACCAGCTAAACCGGCGTGAAATCTGGGTTTAGGGCTCTACCTGGTAACTCGAGGGAGCTGTATTTCACGTGAACTCACCCAGAGGCTGCATTCTCCCTGTTGGTAATTAGCAACTCTGATCAAGATTTTGTGCTCTATTGTTTAATGATACATATTTAATTCATTATGTAATTAGAGCTTTTAAAGAATGTAAGTCAATTCTCCAACCTATTAACACCACACAGATGCCTATTCTAACTGGCACTATGCCTTGATTTGTTAAAAAAAAAAAAAAGATACTCAAAAATATCTTTCAAAATTGTTTGGATAGAAACACCTAGAGAAAAAAATCCTAATCTCTGAGTTTCCATGAAAGGAGGGTTACCGTATTGACTGGAATATCCAGGTCGTGTGGAGTTTAAGTGGAACATTGTCAGTAGGGCTGTCCCAGCAATAAAGAGCACTTTAAGGTCCTCACCTCAAAGTTCAAGTTTGGGAAAAGCGGTGAGAGGTGAAAAAAACCACATAAACTGCATGATATCGCTTACGCAACAACTGCTTAATCCTGTCCCAGAAACAGGTACACACTAATGCATGGCGCGCCATGGTGACAGCTAGACCGCCACCGAGCTGTCACCGCGGCTGCAGAACAAGGCTTCTGCCGCCAGAGCCCAGCGGGCATCGGAGACGGTGCAAGCTAGGAGTCAAAGCATCAGCTCCTGGCACCAAGTCCATCTGCAGCCCTTAAAAGAGGAAAACTTACTTGTTTGTATTATGCCTTTTTGATGCTACTTTGCAGTAAGTTTTCGCTATCAGGGGTACATGGATCTCCTCCCACTTTTTTCAGCACCATCTTCTTATTACCTCACAGCTGGAAACCCTGGGGAAAGGGTGGAGGACCATTGGGGGCAGGGAAGGAAATCCCAAATCGGGATGATGCATTTAGTTCCTGCCCCATAAGCAGAGAAGGAAAATGACAAAGAGGTCCCTGAACCCCCAGGATGGGGGACGACCTCTGAGAGACTCCCAGCCTGACACACGCGCTTTGACAGGCACGCCGCACACCACTTGAGGCACACTCCAGCAACAGAGACAGGGCAGGCAGGACCCTCCCGGCAGACCCATCCGAGTTCCTCCCCGTACCCAGTCAGCAATCGAGTCTCTATGGGAAGGCTCTCCTTCACAGAAGACTGTCAGCTACCAGCTGCCAAGTGTACGACAGAAGGCCACCGGCCTGTGACGAGGGGAGACACAACTGATTCACGCATGAGCCCGGTGGGTCTAAACCACCAGGTAAAGCTGCCCCTGGAGGGGCATTTGCGTGGGACCTCAGAGTCAACCCTCGGGTCACCTGCTCACTGAAGAGGGCCAAGTTCCTCACAAGGGGGACGCCACCCGGACCACGTGGGCACCTCCGGATGACAGGGGACAACCTGGCACCAGCCTCTACCCTACCGCAGCCTCAGGACATGGGGCCACTGAGGACGTGGCCGCCAGCCGCAGCTCACCTGCTGTGATCCAACCCTGGGCCCCGACTCCCACCTCACAGGAAGTCAGGGCCAGAAAACAAACAAAACACACGGCAACTAAGTAATCGGACAAACCCAGACGCTGGAGGTTCTGTGACATGACCGTCCGGTCCCCTCAGAAAAGCGAAAGGAGGGCTGAGGGGGTCGGGGGAGACACCATGGTCAAGTGCGACGGGCATCTCTGGTGACAGTTAAGACCCGCAGTCACTGTGAGGACAAACACGGAAGTCTGAGTATGACCTGGATGTTAGAGAATCCCAAAGCCCCTCATAACCTTAGCTGTGAAAGTACCGGAAACCGAACAGAAAATTCAGTCAACGACAGAGAGTTGCTCCCGTTTCGGGCACGTGCGGCAACACGGCGAGATTCTCATGGGGACAAAGAGTGACCCCACACCTGTGCAGCGACGTGCACGTGTCACCCTCCGGCCACCACTCCACTGTCTCAGCCACGCCTGTAGCTTCTTGCTCTGGCACAAGTGAAACTACTCATATCCAGATGCTGAAATAATTTCTGGGTTGCCCATTCATATCTCTTTATCTCTTGTTCTCTGAGAACAATTCCATCCAGCGTCCTTGTCACAAGCCGCTGGAGTTGCATCTCTCTCATCTTTGTCATGTCTGGTACCGCAGATTACTTCCTTCTTAAAATGCTCACCTCTGATGGCCATCCACTCCCAGCGCTGCTCTTTGCCTAACCTGACTCAATCCTACTCATCCCTGAAAACCAAACTGAGGTGTTAGCGCAGAAGCTTCCCCTCGCCAGCAGCTGTTTGCCCCAGCACTCTGTGACACAGGACACCCTGGGCCTGGAGACCGAAACACCCGAACCCTCGCACTGTCAAAACACTTAGGTCCTCCTACTGCACGTCGGCTGTCTGGGGGGTGAAGGCTCTGTCTGCTCGGCATGCAGAAGTAGCTGGGACACAGAAGATGCTCTCTGAATTGATAAGTGAATTTTATAAAGATAAAGATGAGGAAACAGGCTGAGAAAAGTTAAGCGTCTTGCTGAAGATCGCAAAGCTAGGAGGCAGACAGAACCCTATACATCTTCTGATTCTAAATTTCTCCAAATTTACAGCCTCTCTCCAACCATTTGTAAAAGCTCATCTTACAATACAGAAATACTTGGGAATGTGGAAATGGACTGGGAAAGAGCAATTCTGATTACATACTTTTATAAGAGAGAGGTTCTCAAGAAACAGAACTCCCAGTGATGGGTCTAGGCTCAGAGCCAGTGTTTTAAAGGTGCCCAGGAGCCTCAGGACACATGCAGGCACCCTGCAGCAAGTGCCCTAAACACAGGTGTTGCTTGAGGTCCTTTTGTTAAATGAATGAATGAATGAATGAATGAATACATACATATATACGCACATACATACAAAAACAAAATAAAACTTTACTCAACAGTTTCACTGATAAGATCACAGGTATTTTCAGTGCTTTCAGTGATTCAAATTAAGAAATAAATTTACAAGGTTAACATCTCTTTTCGAAAGGAAGAAACTGTTTGGCTTTAACTAAGACACAGACACAAGACACTAAAACAAGACAAAACAAAGGAAAGAGCTCCCAACATCTGGTTACTACGGACCAGTTTGGGAATTTACTTCAGAACAGAGAAAGGTAAGTTGCTCTCTCTCCTGCTTCGGCATTACTGCTAACAGTTTTCAGGCCAAATCCCAATGGCAGAAGCTATGTACATAGTTTTTTCTTTCATCCTCCGTATACCTAGTTGCCAAACATCAAAAAAGTGAGTCCCTCATCAAAATCACTTCAGGAAACAGACTGATTGTTATGAAGAGAGTTTAAACTCCCCAAGACAGATATTTAGAGGAAGTAAAAGTAAATTTAATTCAAGTACATTAAAGCACTGGTCCGGGGATGTTTTTTCCTTAAAGTCAATTATATACACTAAATGAGAACAGAAAAAACTCACAACAGATGTAAAATTCAAGGCTAGCTACTAAGTGACCACCTAAGAATGTCGATGAACATCTATTTCACAAACTATTGAAAAAATAAAACGCCCAACTTGTTCAGTAAACTTAACGTAGTATGTGTTACCATGTACTAATTATTATGTAGTAGTATGTATCACTAACTAGACTAGCTGGGACGTCCTAGTCTAAGTGTAAAGTAATCAACTGATGGCACTTCAGGGAGACCACGCAGATGAAGCTTCTCTCAGGTGAGTGAACTTCCTAGTGAAGTTACGGCACTGATCTGATTTTCCTGTACCGTTTCTGGAAACATTAACACATACACACTGTCTTCTTACACAAAGGGAAAGCTGACTCAATGCACTCTTCAAAGCATAGCTTTAGCAAAAGTAGATAAAATCAGAGTGTCTTCTTTACCAATAACACCTTCAGGCAGCTTAGAGTAACCGCACACAGTCTCCAGGCATTTAAGGTATTAATCCTACTTTCCAGTAAGTGACCCCACTGCTCCAGAAAAAAGCTAAGGAAATCAGATTTTGATGAAACTTTCGTAAAATTGGAAAGTACTGGAAGTTTACTGGGACATTCTGGGAAAGCATCTTCTACTGCCGTTCACTACAGCACCACAAATAAAAATCAGTGGGCGGGTCTCCCTGTGATGCTGCAGTAGTTCGGGAAATCTCTGAGGCGACCTGGCATATCTAGAGAAAACAGGTTTTCAGGAATATTGACTCATCAAGTCTGGGTTTTAATATCTGTAACAAGTGGCTTGCTACAGGAATGCAATAAACCATTGTAAGATTCGGAAACTTCCTTTAGAAGCAGCATAACCATAAAATACTATTAAAAAGTGCTGCGCTTGAATGTCATTATTAGTTGCTTTAATGGTAACCAGAAAGATGAAGAGAAGGTTAAAAACTGTAATCAGGGAAGAAAAAAAACTGTAACGAGACTATACAGAAATCTTTTTCCAAATTTTTAACACATCAGGTAAGTTCCATTAAACTACATATCATTAAATGCATTTTACCTGTACAAAGATAATGCAACCATGTAAGTTTCCTTCCACTGAAATGCTGGCTGTAAAATAATTCAAACTGTAAAAAAGAAAAGAGGAATCACATTATTTTCAGCTACTACAACATAACTCATGTGGCTCTCAGTATACTAAAAAAGTAACAGGAAAGCTTGTGTTAGGAGAGACTACAGCCCACGTGGCACATTTCTTGGTTGTACCAGTGAGGGAACACGCATGCAAGCTCCTGATGAAGACCGCGCAAACTGGAGCCCAGCTCTGCTCACTCACACCAGGCCATATTCTCCCCCAACCCACGGCCCTGCAAATCTGACTTTTGGTATAAACTCAGAAATTATCATTTTGGACTTTATAAATACAAATCACTGACCAAAAACACTCTCATATACATTTCAATATGAAAATAGAAAGCGTACTTCCATTCCTCATCTCCTATTTGCCAACAGACACCCTTGCTGAAGGGTCAGGTCAATTAACACCAGTGGATGCTACTAAAGTGACATCTTCGATTTAACTCCCACATACAAACACAGCCCGGAGTACTCACCTTTGTAACTTCTGTTGATGTTATTAAATTTAACATTCTGTTTACAGCCTCACACAGGCACCTCTCGCCTGTGGGCCTGCTGTTGCCTATAGCAGTGTCCCTATTAAACTTTCCTAAACTCTTAAAAAAAAAAATCTATTAACCTAGCTCTGAAATTTTAAAAACTCCTTCCTTGGATTGAATGTAGGACGTCAGACCATAAACACAGAGTTCACATCTTTAAAAGAGCTAGTGCATAATTACAGTGAGAAAATGATGCTAAAATGTAAAAAGGGCAAAACCTCAACTTCCTTATAAACCTGAAAAATAAGGAAACGCATTTTGTCACAATTCAGAATCGCGAACATATTTTCAGCATGATGTGCCAGATGTAATATATGTAAAGCTTTTATCTGTGTTTCAAACTTGACCTTCCATGCTCTCAAAAAGAAGTTTAAAGAAAGCTACCGGCAGCATCCGACCCCCTCACAGTAGAACATCACGGTGCCAGCCGGGACTCAGTGAGTCCTTCAGGGGTTGCTCCAAGTCCGCCTAGTCATGGGGGTGACACTCAGCACCCTTCCCTCCTGGGGGCACCCTCCTCTGTGAGCAAATCCACCAACCCCTCCACACGACAAATGTGACAGGACTGGCACATGGAACATGGAAGCTTTCCTGCCTCACCCTAACCTAGACAGAACCAAAGTGCATCGTAAAGGGTCTCAGAGGTTCGCCTGACTAACCAGCCATCCCCACAGGTGCCGACAAGACTCAGCGATCATGACACACTTTGTAGTTTAACTATGAAACACTTACAATGAGTTTGTAGACAAAAGCAAGATAAAACATTTCTGAAACTAATAAAACCAACCTTGGAAATGCTCTTTATAAATTAATATAGTGCAAAGCTAGCTTTAGGATGTCTAGTCCACGCTCTGAGGCACACGCTTTCTCTCTTTATACTACCAGCAACCAGTGCCCTCAGGAATGGTTTACTGACGGTGCCCTCAGTACGCCCAACACTCCTTTACCTTCAAGTTAAAATCTGGTGATAAAGATTCTCCTTTCTACAGCCAGTAAAGAACCAAAGGATTCAGTTCCAAATTAGAGTATTACAAATTCACCTGGTGTTATAAGATAAAAGCTGTAAAATCTTGCTTAATTACATCATTAAATAATTGCTATCAAAGTGTATTAGTAAGAAATATACCTTGACTAAACCTCATTTTAAAGTCAGACTTAACAGTCACAACAGTCAGGCTAAGAGGCAGCATTTTTCAAATCCCATTTGAGGGCATTAATTAGAGCTCAAAGAACCTCAAAAACGAACATCTCACACTTGAGCTTATTTGCTTCAAATGGAGCTGCATTAATACACACGACTTTGCACCTCTTCAGTGTTATTCAGGTTTGGGGACCAGGTACAGATACAGGATAACAATTAAGATTTATTGGCCTAATATGCAAAATAAATTACTTTTAAATAAAGCTTAATTCCGTAGTTTTAAGATACATTTATGTAAAATGGACATGATTTCTGATAGTCAGCTATATTTAAGGTAAAGATGTGAAATATACAAATGATCATTAAGGCAAGATGAATTAATTTAATTAACTTAAGATTAAAAAATGTACAGTATTAAATACACAGACGAATTTTCATTCTTACGTAACTGAAAACTTGGATTTACTAGGGGAAAAAATGAAAGGACAGACTCCCTCTACTGGTAACCAGAGAAAGTCCAAGTGGAGAGAACAGCACTCCCGGAACCGCCATTCGGCAGCCAGAGAGAAACATGCTGCCTTGTCTGGAAATGAGGACACTGGGACCTGGGGAAGGCCATTTGTTAATAAATTAAGTTTAAGGGGCTTATTCCAATATTCCAGTAATTACTGCAAAATAATTATTTCAAGGGGAAAGAGAACAACAAAGTTAAAAAGAAAATTTATTAAAGCCGGCTCTTAAGAAGGAATAAGTTTTAAAGCTGCCAAAGGCAAGAGGTCAGTTTTCTTTTGCTTGCCTGGTCACAAATACATCAGAGTGCTTTACCTGGTCCCCCTCCCACTCCCCCCACCCCCAACTCTGGGATCACAGTCCGCCCATCCGGACGGGTGCACTTCTCCATAGTTTCTAGCACGGTTTGTGCTTTCCGCCTTCTCAAAGATGCGAAGAATCCTAAATTAGACTCCTATTCTGAAAGTCTGTCTTAGTGCGGCATCTCAAAATCCACCTGGTCGTCCATGCGAGTCTGCTCTTACCACTCCTGTTGCCATTAACTACTGCTTCTTCCACCATCAAGACCACTTCTTGAGTTCTTACTAGATCGGCTAAGTGCTTCACATTCTCTCGTTTCATCTTCATATCAACAGTTGAGATGGTATTACCAGTTAACAGGAAAATTAGAAAGTTATCTGCCCAAAGTCACAGAGCACAGTAAATGACAGAACAGACATTTAAAACCAGGAATTTTGATTCCAGAGCTTACATTGTGTTATTTGTTTTATAATCTTTATTTTGAAAGAAACAAAAATAATGTACTTTTAAAAAAGATTAAAACTACACATTGTGAGCATCTCTAGGAAACAGTGTAATGAAGGAACAGTTTCATTTTAAACTTCATAAGCATACGCATAACCTGATTCACAACCTTCAGTTACTGCCCAAATATTTAAAGACTAAAAGATAATGAAGATCCTGCTGGGAAAAAATGCTGCCCAAACTTCCACCAGATCGAGAAATAAGAGGCCTCTTCTGGTGAGTTAGAGAATCAAAAAGGGTCAGTTTCAAGAGGAATGAAAACATGCTCATCCAATCAAAACCTTGTGCATGAATGTCATCTCCGTAGCAGAATTATGCACATGCCAAAAAGGCAGGAAGGGCACACATGCCATCACTGATGGGCGAAAACAGGACGTGGTACACCCGCACGACAGAACACCATTCGGCAGTGAAAAGGGGGCACTGCTGATCCAGGACGGCAGGATGGACCCAACACCCTGCGAAGTGCGTGAAGTCAGTCCCAAGGGACCATGAGTCCTGTCTAAACCAGGCAACTCTACAGAGAAGGAGCTCAGCCTGCCTGGGGCTGGGGCGGCTGGACGAAGGTGGGCACAGTGAGGAGTGACGAATGGGAAGACAGTTTCTTTTAGGGTAATAAAAATGTTCTAAAATTAATGGTGCTGATGGCTGCACAGCTCTGTGAATACACTGAAAACCACTGAAAGTGGACACTTGAAATGAGTGAACCATAGAGTGCTGTGATCTGAACGTCTGTGTCTCCTCAAATTCGTATGTTGAAATTCTGGTGCCCAGTGTGCTGGTTTTAGGAGGTGGGGCCTCTGGCCGGTGTTTGGATCATGAGGTAGCAGCCCTCACCCAGTGGCATTAGTGCTCTTACAATCCCCAGCCCCTGCCACCACATGAGTACCCAGCCAGCAGTCTGTGACCCGCAGAGGGCTGGCACCCTGACCTTGACCGTCCAGCCTACGGACCTGTGCGAGAACTCAGGCTCTGCTGTTGACAAGCCGCCCAGGCCGTGCGCTCTGTCACACCTGCTGGAACGAACTGAGCCGTGTGGTGTGTGAGTTACAGCTCAACAGCCATCAAGGGTGTGGTCTCCAGCGTCTATTTAAAAACTTTTGGTAAGTATTCTAAAGTTTCTATTTAGTCACATTTACAAACCATTTTTATTTGCATTTTCCAGTTTCCATCCATTTTTTCTAGAATATTTCAGTCTATATATTTACCTAAATTACAGCCCAGAAATAAAACTAACTTTTATAAGATGAATTATTAAAATGGTTCAACATTCAAATGAAAAATGAGAGTGACTGTTTAAGTACTGGATCCTAAACTTTCTTCTAATATCAAAATTTTTGTAATTTAAAACTGCTTAAGCCAGATAACAGATTTACTAAGAATAAGAGATGCGCTTTGACAAAGAACTGTCTGACTCTCTAAGCATTTTATTTTAATATTAGTAATCATAATAATTTATACTCTTCCTACAAGGCAGACTACCCACAACTTATGAATGTATTTTTATATCACATGAGCC
The DNA here is from genome assembly GCF_048773025.1 of Camelus bactrianus. Classification (NCBI taxonomy): domain Eukaryota; kingdom Metazoa; phylum Chordata; class Mammalia; order Artiodactyla; family Camelidae; genus Camelus; species Camelus bactrianus. Next base: position 11,079,006 of record NC_133573.1, read on the forward strand.
CTTAAGACTTTGGAAAAATATTTAAAGTCATGTAACATGAACACAACTATTAAAATTCCTTAGGTCTTCCAATATATTTTATGCAAACTTACCATCTGTACACTTTTTTCCAATTCCTGGGGAATTGCAAATGTAGATGAAGGAGCCTGAGTGAGAGGCCACGCGCCAGCCTGGATGAGAAGACAGCAAGTAAATGGACAGAATCTCCCTCGAAAGGACATGTGTACACAATGATCTCCCTCCTCAAAATTTTGAGAAAACCCTTCAGTGTTACTAGCTCAGCACCTTTCATTCCAAATCGACATAACTTGTCCCTTTACCAGTGACAATCCTCTGACTGGAAGAAAGGCAGCCCGGCAGCTGCTTATCGCTCCTCTGCGCCACAGGATCTGCAACGCTGAGTGAACAACGCCACAGGAAGACGCACACGCGTACCTGGAGAACATATATCTGAAAACTAATTCCCAAGTCTATCGCTGTGTCCTGACTCTTGATGAAGTTGTTGAACTTATTGTTGAGGTCCGCGCTGACGCTCATATCTGTGTACATCCGATGCAGCTTGCTGGTGAATTCATAACCACAGGCTTGCTGCAAAAAAAAGTTTAAAAAATAGATGATTTAAAAACAAAAATAATAAAGCACACTGATAAGCACGCTCTGCCAGCAGGTCTGACCAGGGTCCTGCTCGCACGTCACACAGGCGTGTGCTAGTCGTGACCCAAAACAGCTACTCAGACCCTTCCCAAAATTCCCTTTTTTAATGCAGATTAAGTAAGTGAATTAAAACAGATATTTATGAAATGACAAATCTCCCTTTAAGAGCCTTCCTATAAATCTGTACACTGTTTCAACACTACAGAATGCTCCATCACTGTGTGTGAAACACTCTGTAAGGCTTACAGACAGCATCAGACACACGTGGAAGGTAACTGGGAGCACCTGAGTCTGCAGTCAGTTTTAAAAGGAGGACACTGAGACATGTATTTAATGCCATCAATGGGGTCACGGAGAAATCTATTTCTTTGAAATTGTTCAAAACTGTCATCACCAGGTCAGAAAATCTGGACCTCTAGCCCTGGGATATAAAAAACTTTGTTAACATTACCTTTAAAAATTAATAGGTAAGTTTTTTTTTGTATATTTCAAAAGGACTGCACATCCAGGGTCTACCACACAGGAAACTTATCAAGTACCGAGTAACTCAGGACAAACCTGAATCAGTTACTACTTATTCTCATCAGCACGGAAGCTACAATGATGTAAAAACGAACTGAAATTCAAATGTACTCCAAAACTTGTACTTAAAGGAATATATCAGCCATGTTGACTTGTGAATAACACGTCTTTTGCAAAGTTAACACTGCTCATCCTGTGGGTGATTCTGTACCAACACGCAGAGAGCCTGTGTCCTCTAACACAGCATGTGCACCCCCCGCCATGACTATATCGCTGTACATTCATCCGCCACCTGCTGATGGATTACTTCCTGGTGTCACTCAGAGGCTACCATGAATGTCTCTGTGTGCTAGTGGAGTAATTTCTAGGACGTGATCGTACCAAAGGCCTACAGTACCTTTAATTTATTGATCATGGCTTCTTCAGAATCCATAGACATAGATAACCCATGAATTAAACGTTTCGCCAGCATTCTCGCGTAGAACTGCATTAAAAAATATTTTAAAAGATTACTTCCTTTCTGATGATTTAAATCACACATAAAACTTCTCGACTCATAACTTGCCTTTTGAAAAACATCCTTGTCATCAATGTATTTGAAGACGGTGATGAAGCTCGTGAGCTTGTCCTCAACCTCGTTCTCGGTCATGCCCTTTGCTGATTTCTTCAGCAGGTTGTCGCAGTACTTAGCAAGCTCAAAGAGAAATCAACAGAAACTCTCAGGAAGGAGCCTTCTCAAGGAGGAACGTGGCAGCCTCACAAAATGAGACCAAGGGTCTTCACTAGCCTAAAGCTTACGTTTTAAAAATCATGGACATGCACTGAAGAACTTAAAATACACATTGGCAGATAAATTAAAAAAAAAACTATAAACAAGTCAAAAATCTAACCAACACTTAATGATCAATAAAAAACCAACAGCAGTTTCAGTGGGAACACCTAGGTGAGTTTTGAGCAGTTCTTTAATTTCCGACATGAAACAAATACTTTTAAAAAATCTTACAACCTTGTAAGCAAGTTGCCTTTAAAGGTTATCATTTTTCATCACATTCCCTTTAAACTTCAGATAAAATAAAATCTCTATGAAAAGTAATGCAAACTATTTTAAAGCAGTCATACTTTCAAACCCAAACTTTGTAAAATGGGATATTTTCTCCTTTGATTATTTCCTAGGAAAAGGCTATAGAAATGATCTATTCATTCCTTAAATGAATGTCAAATTATATATGTCAATCAGGTTTTATTTTTAATAATTTAATTTCATCTACTTTTCTGAAAAACGCTACAAAAACAAATTAATTTGACATTCTCCTCACCTTTCATTTTCTAATACTGATTTTTTATAATACATTTAAGCAACCATCAAACTTACCAGCTCAGGGGCTTTGCAAACAGACTTGGGTTCTCTGTAGTTTACAACTGATGTAAGGGCCTAAACAGAAGACAGACCAGGAATTGGCCACCAGTAACAGGGTAAAAATCAGCTGGCTCAGTGCATGCTGTAATCTGTGCGTCCAGAAGTCACCACCCCACCCCAGACACAGTGTCCTGGTGCTAGTCTGTTGGTACTGTTTCCATACCTAACACAGGGCAAACCCCCCTCCCTGTAGCCTTCAGGGTAATTAGAGTAATTATACATCCTGCTCCTGCTGAAAGTTACTCTGTATAATTCATTAGTGATGCTTGAACACAGATAAAATAAGACTAAATTTTTAAAAATCTAACTACAACCATGTAAGCAAATTTAAATGAAAAAGTTTATAAAAATAGTATTTCTTTTGAATATCATCCAAATATTAAATTCAAAGGAAAAATGAGCACTAAAGAATATTAAAATTACACATGTATTTTTCAGAACATACTAGTTTATTAACAATTCTCATCTAGCATAATCATGGGAAGTTCAATACCCTTCTGATTTAAGCATTTGATTTAATCATTCAGTTATTCACTTAAAAGTTGTAAGTTACATACTTCAGTTTTGACTTTCACTATGAAATTGGTTGTTAAGGTTAATCTCTGTGTCCAGACTAGAAATCTCACATTTAGAAGCCCTAGTTCTGGAACTGCCTTAAAGAATGATTAAGTGAAGAGTATTTTATATAAAGAAACATGTACTAAAAAGTTACCTTGTCCAATGCACTCATAAAGTGCTGATCACCATTCAAAACAGTGTTGATAAGTTGAACAAATTTACCGTGTACTTCCAAAACCGACTCCACAAATAGTGTTGGCATCTAAAGACATGAAATACAAAGTACAAAGCTTATTTTAAGAAGTTCAAGGATGTAATGAGGCTTAGTGAAGAACTATTTAAGAGCAAAGATTTCCCCAAGCAAATTAATGTTACAGACAACACCCACCCTCAAAAACTGTTTTTAGCTAAGATGGTCTTAAAAATCTAATGCTTTGATGTTGAACTTAGTTTTCATTCAACACCAGAAATGCAGGTTCCTCTGCCAGCAGAGCCCACTGAAAACACACTTCTGCCCGGCGCTGGAATTCCGCATTGTAAGTGTAACAAGACACAGTCGGAGCACCAGGCCTCTCAGTTTCAGAGAGGATTACATAAACCAAAACAGCCTTCAAGCCACTGAAGGCGGAGAGAGGGGAGAAGTCAGAAAGCTATCATCCGTGAGAGCTGAGACCCCGAGAGCTGGGCAGGGCAGGTCCCCACGTCTCAGAGGGAAGAAACACCCAGCAGTATGAAAGATGAATTTTCTCTCTTAAATCAATGGGGCTAACTGTGCAGCTGGACCAAAGACCCCGAGTCAGCTACAATGATGTTGAGTCTCCTGCAAGGGCGTCCCCTCATGTTTGCTGCCCACAACTCAACACCACGCCCTGTGCCTAGTCGTTCAACACCCTGAACATGAAAAACCAGTAAAAAACCAATAAGCCTAATAAATAATACAGGCCAGCAGACCTGAACAATACAAACAAACAGTTTTACAAAAACAGAAAGAGAAGTAGCATTTCCTGTCATACCTATCTTATCTGTCAACCATTACGAGTAAAAACAAGGAGCGCAGTCCAGCAAAACCTGCCAACAGGAGTGCACTCTGACAGGAGGGACACCCTGCTGTGAACGGCTGTCCAACTGGCAGGGGACCCTTGAGAGGAGATGTCAGGGACCTGAGTCCCTGCTGGGCACTCTGGGTGGAAAGCACGTATTTAGGGAAGAATGCTTCAACCCAGACTCGCTTCCCGGGCGATCCAACTCAGAGCATGTGAAAGGAAACCGGACTGCAAGCAGTCTGTGCTAGCAATGACTGACACTGCTGCTACTCACCCAACGCCAACGCCAGCCACACAGGAACACAGTTATTTAGACACAGAAACGTGCTTTTCTGTGAGAAGCTGGTCAGCAACTGCTAACTGGACACAGCAGTGCGACTGAGAAGTCTGTCTCTCTCACCGATTTTCTAATAATGCGATTAATTCCAAAACGTGTCCAACACAGTCTAGGTTCAGAACATTTTAATAAAGACGCTTCATTTGCGGGCATGGCGGGACTCCTCCCTCACGGTTTACAACAGCCAAGTCAAAAGAAAAGCCCCATGGCAGCCGAGCAGGCGCCCAGCCTGCGCGGACTCACGTTTTCCTGAGCAAGGTTGCCAGTCGCCCGAAGGCCTTCGTCGTGGACGTGGTCCTGCAGCTCCTGAATCATGTGAGGTAGGCCGGTGGACACAGCGCGGAGGAGAACGTACATGTTCGCCATGTCTGAGGGGACAGAAATGCCATTAACAAACTTCCAAATAGTTCAAAATATTTTTAATACACTAGGTAACATACAGTTCAAATGCATGATTACAGAAGGGCATGCGGGGCCCACCCTGTCACCCAGTCCTCTTCCCGGAGAGCCACATGGTGGTGGCCTGGTGGCCTTCAGGGCTGCTTCCTACCTGGTCAGGGAAATCCCCGGTTCCCACCTCTGCCCCTTTTACACAGACAGCATGGGAGACCGGTGGACTGTCTGCAACTGCAGAACCACCTCTCACCCCAAGACCCTTCATGTCAGGACACACAGCCTCTCCTCACACTGTGCCACCACCTGGCACCACTGCCCGTCACATGCTCCACTGCGACTCCTTAGCAACTGATGGGAAACTGCCTGCTCCAGTGCCGACACTACTGTCACGACTGACATCCCCACGGGCAAGACCACTTGCAGCGTAAACCTGCGAGGCAGGCCCACTGTGCGAGGGTTCCAGACAGTTCCCAGAAGCCAGGAGCTCCCTGGCGACAATGTGTCACCAAGCGTTTTGATCTCTGCACTGAGGGGTGGAAATGACACTTCAGTATAGTGGTTTTTAAACTTTTTATTGACGTATAACACACAGAAAAGCCTACAAACCATTTAAGTGTACATCTCAACAATCTGTCGCATGTGAACGCCCCCCCCCGCCCCAGTTATCACCACCCACGGTAAGAAACAGATGTTCCCTGCACCCCAAAGCCTTCTTCACACTGCTCCCGGACCACTCCTCCTAGTTCTTCTGCAAAGGTCACCACCGTCAGGACAGACTAGCTCCGCCTGCTCTGAACTACTGTGAAAACGCAATCACGGACCCTCCGCGTCTGGTTCCCCGACTCGCCTCGCTCCTGGGGTCCACCCGTGCTGTGTGCAGCTGTGCCCTGTCCACCCCCACCCCTCTGCTGCTCCTGGGCGCCTCAGCTGCTGCCAGTTTGGAGCATCACAGACAACACTGCTGTGAGCACGCACGTACATGTCTTTTTGTGTGTGTGTGCACGCGAGCTGGGCGGTGGGGAGGACACCCAGGAGAGCGAGGCTGGACCACGAGGGACACGTCTGCTCAGCAGCAGCGGTCACGGTCCGTCTGTCCCGGTGGCTGCATCGATTTATACTCTTGGTCCGGCGTGTAACAAGTTTCCATTACTCCACACACTTCCAAACACGTTATTTCCAGTCTTCTTCATTTTATATCAAAACGGGATTAGTACTGACAACTCAGTGTGGTTTAATTGGCATTCCCTATTTTAGTGAGACTGAGAGCCTTTTAACATGTTCCCTGGCCATCTGGATAGTCTCTACTCTGCAGCGCCTGTTCAAATTTCTTGACTGTTTTATATTCTGGACATAAAACTCTCTCAGCTATCGCAAATATGTGACCCTATGACTGTCTCCTTTTTTTCTGAGGCGTAGCTGACATATAACATTGTATGAGCTTCAAGTTTGTAACAGTGATTTAGCATTTGTACATGTTGTAAAACGGTCACCACCGCGAGTCTAGTTAACATCCATCACCATGCATATCTACAGTGATTTTTCTTCTGATGAGAACTTTAAAAATCTACCCTCTTGGCAACTTTCAAATATACAACACAGTGTTATTAACTAGTGTCACATGCTGTATATTATCACATCCCCCTGAGTGTTTTTTTAATAACTGGAAATTTGTACCTTTCAACCCTCTTCACCCACCCCTGAGACTCTGGCAACCACTGACAGGTTCTCCGTATCTGCCAGTTTGTTTGTTAGATTCATATGCAAGTGAGGTCCTGCGGTATTTTTCTTTCTCTGACTTTATTTCATTTAGCACAATGCCTTCGAGGTCCATCCATGTTGTGACAAAACAGTAAGATTTCATTATGTTTTTATGGCTGAATGATATTTCATCGTGCATGTGTGTTTGTGTATTTTTATCCATTCATCCACTGATGGACACTCAGGCTGTTTCCTTATCTTGGCTACTATAAATAATGCTAAAATAAACATGTATCTTCTTGGGTTTGTGTTTTCATTTTCTTTGGAGAAATACCCAGAAGTAGAATTCCTAGGTCATATGATAGTCCTATTTATTATTTCTGAGGAAACTCCACACTGTTTTTCATAGTGGCCACACCAATTTACATTCCCACCAACCACGCACAACACCTCCCGTCTCTCCACATCCTCGCCAACATTTGTTACTTCTAGTCTTTTTGATGACAGCCACGCTGCAAGTGCCACCTCACCGTGGTTTGAATCTGCATTTCTCTGAGGACTAGGGGTGTTGAGCACCTTTTCATGTACCTGCTGGCCGTCTGTGTGTCTCTTTGGAAAAATGTTCATCCAGATACTCTGCTCATTTTTTAATCATTTTTTTCTACTGAGTTGTGTGAATCCTTTATATATCTTAGATATTTATCCCTTATCAGACACAGGATTTGCAAACACCTTCTCCCATTCAGAAGGCTGCCTTTTCATTTTGTTGGTGGATTCTTTGCTGTGCAGAAGCTTTTTAAAAAGTCTGATGTCATCCCACTTGTTTATTTTTGCTTCCGTTACCTTTGCTTTTGCTGTCAGATCCAAAAAACATTGCCAGGACAGATGTCACGGAGCTTACGGCCTACATTTTCTTATAGAAGTTTTATGGCTTCCAGTCCTATGTTCAAGTCTTTAATTCACTTTGAGTTAACTTTTGTATATGGTGTAAGATAGTGGTCCAGTTCCATTACTTTGCATGTGGCTGTCCAGTTTTTCCAAAAACATTTATTAAAAGGGTCAGCCTTTCCCCATTATGTATTCTTGGCTCTTCTGTCCTCTGACTGTCTTGTGATGCTCTTCTGATGATCCAAGGGTCTTAACGGTCTTCACTGACCCAAGGTTTTTAATGCTGAGGTAGTCGACTTGATCAATCTCTCCTTTGTGGTCAGTGCTTTTTGTGTTTTATGTGAGATATCTTCCTCTGCTCTCAGAGTCATCAAGTTACTCTCCTATATTACATTCTGGATGTATCACTGCTTTCCCTTTCGATCAAAGGCCAACAATGAATTGATTTTGTATAGGGCATTTGAGGTAGAGATCACATTTCACTGCTTTTCCAAACGGGCAGCCAATGGCCCTGGCACCCAGTGCCCTGCAGGGCCACCTTGGTCCTAAACGAAGTGTCCACGTGTGCTCAGGCTACTTCCTGGCTTTTTACTTCAGCCCACTGGTCTCTGTCTAACCTTGTGCCAAGGCCCCATTTTGTAAGTCATGCAACCCTGCAGCTTTCCTACCGTGCTCTTCAAAGCTGTCCTGACTGTTCTTAGTCTGAGTATTAACTTCCCGAGCTCAAAACAAATCTTGGGTTTTGAGGGGACGGCCCTGATCTGTGCATCAGTGTTGCTCTCAACAGTGTTTAGTCTCCTTGTAGGTCTGGCATGAGTCTTGTTACATTTATTCCCTGCTATTTGAAAATTTTTACTACTATTTTCTTTTTCTAAAAAATTCCATTTTTTTTTTTTTACTGCTTATTGCTAACATCTCGTTGTATTTTTATTTTGTACTTCTATTTTGAGTGAAATTGAGCATCTCCATATATTTAAAATCTATTTATATTTCTCTTTCACATTCTTTGCCTTTTTCTATTAATTATTGTTAGAAACTTTTAATGTATTAAGGGAATTGGCCCCTGTGATGTGTAAACACATTTTCCCAGTTTTTCTTTTGACTTCAGAATAAAATGTGAAAATATACTTTTCCAAAACAGTCTTTTAAAATATTAATAATCTGTAAAAAGGCATATTGAATATTCCAGAGACTGTTACTCACATATGTTTGAAATCTCGGCTGGCTGGGGACAATGCAGAAAGCGGGTTTATCACCTGCTTTCCACCCACACGGAGGCCGGGGTGTCACTTACCGTTCTTCTTCTCTTGCCGGACGATGTTGTGACACTCTGCGTGGAGGAACTGTAAGTGGTCTGCGACCATCCGCTGCTGACACTCATGAATCACTTTAGTATACGAACTGGGATGTAAGTATTTTCGACATCGAATTTCTTCATCTTTTAATCTGCCTAGAACCTTTAGAAATATATTCTTACAGTCATGAGCCACTATGAGGAAAAAATCCTGTAGTATCGGTAAGCAACTGACATGGAAAAGTAATAAAAAGAATCATATAATCAATTCAAACTCACATTCCATGAATCATTTCAAAATTTTGCTTATGCTTCCAGCTGACACCTACATTTCACCATCTTATGAACAAAACCTAAGGCTAAGAGGCTGCATTTTATCCTCACTCACTGACCTCGATCGTCCTACATACAGACAACTCAACCGGCAATGGGACAAGTGGGTGAATATTAAAAACTGGAACAGGTGGTCACTTCACGAATATATAACTACCAAACTAAAAAGTAATTTGCATCAACTGGACACAGATTAGTCTATTTTATGCTGATTCATCTTAAAAAACATGAACAGTACGCAATGCTAATCACATTAACGCCTTCATTAACATTTTTGAAAGTCAAAAAAAGTCACAGTCAAATATTTCAATCAAGACCTTTATTAAAGCGTATCCTGTATAAAAAGCACTGAGGTACAAACAATACACTGATTAACATTAACAAGAACCAGCTAATAAAGACAGCAGGCAGAGCATCTGGCTAATTTCTACCTCAAAACAAACCACATTTGCAATGAAAATCATGCTAGCACGGCACATACCCCTACAGAAGTTTAGTTTGAAAACATTCTGTGATGTGACGCTATGGAACCAGAGTTTCTGCGCGTGACTGGTCCCAGGGAATGAAGGATCCTTAAGCTTGGGGGAGAACTGCTGAGTCTGCCTGGACATAAAGGGTGATGCTGAGAAGGAAGTAACACAACACTCCCGGACTCCTCTCAGACATCCTCTGATGAAAACGAGGCTCAGGACTGAGTTTCATGGTCCTCACGTCCCACTGTGCTGCCTGTGGGGCCAGGAGTTCAGGGCAAAGTCACAGAAACCAAGGTGGGCAGAACGGTGTCTAGACTAATGGGTGCCCCCGTGTATTTCATCAGCTGAGAAAGTCATCTTGGTCAGTGTTTTCCTTTCAAAATAAAACAGCCTTAGCCATGTACAGCACACAAGTACGATGTCATCCGCTTACGGATTAACTAACTGCAAAAAGGAACTAGTCTGAGGGACATGAGGGAGGATGGGAAAGGAAAAAATAAAGTGACAGTAAGTGGAGGACCAGGGGTCACATATCGAGAATGTACACAGGGCTGGAGAGCCTCAGTGCAGCTTTGAACAGCTATAAACCCCCTGTGGTTGGGGAAGAGCCCAACCAGGGAAGACACAGAGAGGGAAACAGGAGGCCACAAGGATTAGTCGTAACCGAATGAACTACTCTTACAAATGCTCTTTTCCAAACATAACCTCCAAAGGCTTTCCTTTTAATAGTGTGAGATCTATTTACACATCATGTGACCACCCATTTAAAGTATACAATTCAATGGTTTTTGGTATATTACATTATTAGTGTTTTTAAATTGTGGTAAAATATATATAACACAAAATCTGTCATTTTAACCATTTTTAAGTATACAATTCAATACGATTCATTACATTCACAATGCTGTGCAACTATTTCCAAAACACTCTCATGACACCAAACTTACTCTGTGACCACTGGGCAGTAACCCCCTTCCCTCCTGCTGCTAAATTCTAATCTCCCTTCTGTCCCTGCGAATCCCCTGCTCCAGACCCTTCGTGTAAGTGGAAGCACATGACACTTGTCCTCTCCTAGCGTGTCCGAGGTTAGCCCCTATGGGCGCAGGTGTCAGGACTTTATTCGGACTGAAGGCTGTACAATATTGCACTGTGTGCATGGACATTTCCCTGTCTTCCAACTCCTGACAGACATCTGGGTTGTTCCCACTGTCTGTGCACTGCTTGTGTGTTTTCATCAGCAGTGTTGCATTTTAAGCATTTTATTATCAGCCTGGTTTCAAGGGCCTGACATGAAGAGGGGAGTACGCAGCATTGATACTCGGTGCACTTCCAAGGACTGGGTCTGGAGCCTCCAACAAGGGTCTAACATGTACAAAAGGGCTATGTGCTGAGACGCCTGACGCAGTGCAACCTGTGCTTCATAGACGGCGGAAAACGCCTGACGCCTCACTCAGGGCCCCTGAGCTCATCGGCGACACAGCAGGAGGAGGATTAAACAGCCCAGACCCCGGCCTGGCTCTGCCTGGCGGCAGCAGCACACCAGCTGACCCTGATGCTTCCCGACCCGCGTCCTGGGGACGCCTCGCCACAGCCATCCCTTTACAACGTCTCACTTTTCTAAAAGGTAAACAAACTAACAAAAGTCGTCCAATAGTAAAATGTTTAAAATGCAACACTGCTGATTGAAAAGACTAGGAAAAACTTCTGATGTATCTTGTATGATGACTGAATTTATAATATATTCTTCTACTGAGAAAATACACATGGAATTTTAAATATGGTAATCAATACGTGTTGGTTTACTGATTAAACTTCTCGTGGTTTTCCACAGCCTTCCAAAAACTTAGACAAAAAGAGCAAGTTCTAGAACGATTTTATCTTGACTACTTTCTCCTTGCATTTAGAGGAAGGAAGGTAAAACCTCAACACACAGCTTCTACACTTAACCTCATTCCCTAACATGTCTACTAAGCACAAAAGACAGTGTATTATTTTGCCAAGAATAATATATATTAATTTCAAAGATAAGCAAACCCAGCAATCAGGATTTGTGAAAAAGCATCAACCACGATAAAAATCGGGACAGCACTGTTTCTTCTGGAAAACATGCCATGGCAAGAACGATGGTTTATCAGCAGGTGCTGAACAGTGACTAAAACCCAGCGCAGGGACCAGAAAAACAGAGCCGTCCCACCAAAAACATACATTAACTCGGATAACTAGTGTTAAATGAAGCCACACCTGACATATAATAAATGATGGAGTTAACATGTTTTCTTTCTTACCTTTTCCATATACTGTGAGCAGTTTGATTCTTGTAATAGATTTGAAGCTTCTTGTTTGTAATACTCTCCTGTTTCAGTCAGAAAGGGAGACTCAAAGATTTCCTGATAAAACTAAATAAATCAATTAAATCACATTTTAAAAATGAGAAGAAGCAATTTAAGAAGTTAAAGGTCTGATGACTTATGTTTTTAAAGGAGGCTTTTTACCTTTAAGGGGAATTTTTTCTTATACTGTTCAACATGAACAAAGGAGTTAATAACCCCATGGATTACTTTCTGGTTTGGGTCTTCTCCACCACGATCACTGAAACAGGTAAAACATAAAACATTCTTGAGAATACAAGTATATCTACAGAAATACACAGAAACGTGCCAAAGTGGGGCTGCCTCTTCTACTGGTCCAATCACATTGTGCATAAAACATCTTAAAGATCAATGCATGCATGATGCTTAAAGATAACTTTCATACCGCAGCTGAATTCAGATTTATGATGGTTAATGTACACATTAGATGTAATTTCAATGAACAACAGAAAAACTTGAAAGATACCATGTTGATACTAAGATGACACGTCTTCAGTTGTAACAGAGTGGATATGAGGCTGTCAGTTCAAGACTGTAAATACACCTGGGTAACACCCCACCTGGTTAAGAACACCTGGCTTTTACTCCCACCAATTCCATTCCTGGAGGAGCTGGTCTGAGAACTCGGTCTCTGAACCCTCATAAGCACGCCTGGCGGGGTCTGACGGGACGCCTTCCTCAAAGGCACACTCAGTACAACGCAGGGCCAGATGCAACGTCTAAGGGCCACTTTGGGTCCCTGAGGTCCGCAAGCGCCCCAGCGGCTCCCACTCAGGCACAAAGGCATTTCTCCACTTAGTAACTTAGTGTGAAGCGTTTTGACATGGCCACATCCCTTCACAGCTACAGGGGATTAAAATCACCTCAGTCATTCACGCGACACTGTGACAAGGTCCTACTTAGTCAAGGTACTAGTGTGATGCAAGTCTTAACCATAGTAAGAAATGTAGATGAATTTGGTTTCTCTAATTACAGAAATAGGAAAATGAAATTCGGAAAAAAAAAAGTCTGCCTAAAGCCGCAGTAAGAGAGTCTGGCTCTAAGCTGGGCGTTTCTGACTCCAGTAACAATGCTCCAAACAAACCATCATACAGTCAGAGGCGTACCTTTATGTTGGAATCTCCCACCTCACTTCAAAACAGTTTTCCCTTGAACTAAAAATTATTTTACAAAGAGAACAACAGAAAAATATATTACCATCATTTCCTAGTAAAATCTTCTTGCTTTTTACTGGGAATAAAGGTTTCTAACATTTAAGAACAGGTGAAGTGATCACCTTTATACGTCTGTGTCCCATCCTCCCTCCAGCCCTCTCCTCCCCTTCTTCCCGCCATCATCTGAATGTTCTGGGAAAAGGTTTTTACTTGAATTAATATGCTATAGTGCTCCTGTCAGCCGTGGAATCCTAGTCACACACCTACACTGTGGCATCACTACAGAGGAGGCGGAGTTCATGCAGGTGACATGGTGAGTGTCTCTTCTGCAGACCTTCCATCAGTTCCCTCCCAAGCCCACATTAACTCTGGTGACATAATGATCTCATCTTTTCTAGTGATCTGGAGTGCATCATTTTTTTCCTTTAACTTTGCCTGGGACCAAACGAAAATCAGTCAAAAGTGACAAATATCTAAATATTTGGAAAATCAGGTTCTCTAAAATTTGTTTCATGACCAAACCCTGCTCTCCCTGCCTGGCACCAGGAGAACTCCCATTCCTGCCCTTTGTTTCTGATCCCAAAAGACCCAGATGTGCTGGAATCAGGTAAGACTGTGCCTAGAAAGAGCACTGACATTCCCAGTGCTTAATAACTAAGGTGCCCTCTCTGTAAGAACAACATCTGAACTCGGAAACTCTCAGGCATACTCACTCAATCTTTAAGTTCAGTACACATATTTGTAACTGCACAAAAGGCACTACAGAAAATCACTATCATTTATTTTTACTAGTCTGACAGGTAGTGAAAATGAACAGTGAAATGATGCCGTTAGTAACATATAAAAGCATCGACTCAGCTGGTCATCTGAATAAACTCTGGTCTCATCTAAGAACAGTGATCCCAAGAGATGAGGTCAGATCACAGTCTTGAGAAAAGAATGTAAATAATCTTTAGAAATAAATGGCTCATAATCTGATCTTGACAGAAGCATGTGGAAAATGCCTACAATGACCATAAGGAAGTCACCAGGATAATGAAACTGCTCAGCTGGGCGGCGGGACGTCATGGGAAGGGTCCAACAACAGCCTTCAGGCAGAGTCCGGATGAGCCTGCCTGGGCTCCAGCCCCACATCACCCCGCGCAGGGGCGCCCCCTCTGGTGGGGATAATTGCAGAATCTTCCCTGTCGAGGACACCGCAAAGGTTAAACACAACTCAGAAAAGCTTGTAGCACAGGGCCTGTTGTCACGACAGTGTTTTAAGTGTGGACAGCGGGAAAATGGGAGCATTTTCAATGAGTCAGAGGGAAGAAGGCTGAGAGAGCAAAAAAGCACCGGGTGTGATTTTAAAATGAAGGCTATTAAAGCCAGTTTAGCTCAGACGGCAGACTGGGCTGTGATGATCATTAAAGGTTAGGCTGGAACTTTCGAAAGTCCTGACTCTGATGTGTGATGAGGGCAAATTAACCTCTTAGAGAAACTTCATGAGAACAGGGTTCCAACAAATTAGATGCAGCCACCTGCTCCGACTCCAAAGTCTGAGAAGTGACAGGAAGGATGCTTTTTAATACTCCGGTGTTGGCAGTAGCCCCTGGGCCTGCAGAAAATGAAAAAAGATGGAGTATGGAGCGGAGGGTGTAGTCAGTGGTGGAGCATGTGCTTAGCATCATACACAAGGTCCTGGGTTCCATCCCAGCACCTCCACTAAAATAAACAAATAACCCTACATCCCCCCCCCCCCAAGAAAAGAAAAAAAGAAAAAGATGGAGTGAAGACTGGATAGCACAGAAAACCAAAGTATGGACCAAAATGCGTAAGAGAAAGAACTACGAGGAAGGGAGGGAAGCAAGTGAAGGAAGATGGGCACTGTTGTGGCACAAAACCAGGGGGGTCGGTGGCCACAAGAGCTGCTCTGTGTGTCCCCGCAGGAGCAGCAGGCGTGGTGCCAGGAGGAAGGGATGCCTGCAGCAACCCGGGCGCACCTGGGGGCCCTGGGAAGCGGAGGTCTGCGGAGACTGGACAGACTGGCAGCGTCACATACTGGTGGCAACGGAGAAGGCAGGTTCTCACAGCCAGCTGTGTAGGAACAGGCGCATGCACACTCCGACTCCAGACAAACATCTGCATGTGCGCACGACAGAAGCAAGAGCTGTGGGAGGAAAACCTGAGGACGACCTGAGGCACATCACCAGGGAAGAGGCAGACAGACCCGCCACATGCCACGTGGGCTGCAGAAAGGAGGAGGAGGGCCTTTAGGTACTAACACAGGAGCATCACAACACGTAACTGAATTTTAAAAGAAGTTAATATGTATAAATATCGTGTATGTCTTTGAAAAGTTAGAAAAAAATTTAAAATTACATACTTAAAAAAGAAAACAAAATTAACATTCTCTATTGTATTCTGTATCATATTTGCTTCTGTACCTAGATATAAAAAAACACACAAAAAGGTGTGAAAAGACAGTTAATCAGTCACAAGGATTACCGTGTGGACAGGACGGCTGAGGAAAGGGTCTGGAACGTTAAAGGTTTTCAAGAATGTACTTACATATCATCTGTGTATTTAGGACTAAGTTTCTCACTGAGTACCTGACACTGGGTCCAGGGAAGAAAACGTACAAGACAAGCCTGGAGCGCCCTGACACACGCGACAGAGCGCTACCGAGGACGGCCAGGGGCCTACCAGAAGGGCTGCAGCAACACACAGAAGGAGGGCGATTTAGGCTTTAATAAAACAAGACAGTGAATCCAACGTATTTAAGCCCGTAAGTTCATCACGATACACTGAAAAAAGGTTAACTGATCACTTTCTGAGGATGACAGCAAACCAGCTCATTATCTCACCAACCAGGTTAAGAAAAGAAACAAGCTGATACTTTGCCCTCCTAAGTGGTAACCAAACAGCAGATAAAGGCAAGCATATTGTTATAAAAATTTTCAAGTTAAGAAAGAAAATCAAAGGACAGAATTAAAGTGGCACCATCTTACAAACGTCAATAAACTAAAAGATGTTGGTATTTAGCACCTGTGGCTGCCTAAGCCAAAAAGAGTGGAAAATCAGACATCACAGAAGAACAAATCTCTATAGTCTTTCCAGTGGGAACCAACCAGAATCTGAGGAAGCCACTGAGCCGCCAATCTGCAGGGAGCAGAGGACAGAGGAGCGCCTACAGGAGTGCCCGCACGCAGTCTTTAGGGGACAGGGGACAGAGGAGGATCCACGGGTGTGCCCGCGCACAGTCCGCAGGGGACAGGGGACAGAGGAGGACCCAGAGGTGTGCCCGTGCGCAGGCAGCAGAACCCAGACAGTGGGAAAGTCTGAAGATCAAACCCAGGTCTCGTCAGCAAAAGAATGACAAGGGAAAAAGGGTGGAGGAGGAACCTGCTGATTAGAAGATTTAAAAGACATGTACAGTTTTTTAAGGATGGACAAGACTAAACTACAGAGTCTAGGAAAGCACTTGTGGGTGATATGACCACAAAGAAATAGAAGGTGATTGCTCTGGTGTCAGGACCGTGGTGACCTCTGGAGAAAGGAGGGGCAGGACACGAGGTTTTGGGGGCTGGCATGCTTCTTTTCCTAACCTGGTGGCATTCACAAGGGTTTCACCCAATAATAAGTCATCAAGAAGCACATCTGTGTTGCAGGGTTTTCTGTATCCATACTTAACTCCACACTCAAAAAGTTAAATGACACACATACAACAAAATCCCCAAAGTCTAAGAGAAAACTGTTTTAACAATATTAGTAGGTGACAAAATAAGAAGAAAGAGCCCAAGATACATAAAGTTACTATATAACAATAAAAATAATTAACCAGAGGGCAGTCCTGACATTTACTCAACTAACAACAAAGGCTCAGAATTTATAAGACAGAAACTTACAATTACAAGGATGAAAATCGGTAACTCTAAAATGAGCTGGGAAATTAGAAAAACTTCTCTCAGAAACTGAGAGGTACAAAAGAGAAAGACTGCGAACTCACATCTCACTGATGAACCTACCCCTCACAGCTCTGAGGCGGAGCCATGAACACGAGCACGTGGAGAACCCTCTGTCACAGCCGGTCCTGAGTCAAAGGGGAGGGAAGAGTTTTGTGCAGAGCTTTCATTTTTGCTCAAAGACCACCTGACACGGGAAAGTCACCTGCAGACCTCTGCTCCACCTCCCACCCCTGCACACCGCGGAGTCATCAGAAGCGTGAAAGACAGTCTTTCAAACCAAGTCACTTAATGCTGGCATGTCACTCTCTACTGGGTGTTAACAGGACATTGAAAATACTCTCTCATACTCTCTTGCGGCTTTTTTAACCCCTCATCTACCACAAGGAGCCTCAGCGAGAACAACACTTTGCTTCTTTCCTCACGTAGAAACCCCGTGTCTGTGTCTTAAAGGAAGCGGACTTGGGGGGTGGGATGGGCGCTGTTGCACGGTGACTGCTGGCCTAGAGAAGCCCCCCCAGCACCTGCAGGGTCATGCACACCTGTGTCACCAGCTTCCACTTCTGGTTCCCCAGAGCTGAGGTCCAGCAGAAAGGATGCTCTACTCAGGACCCCATGGGAACACATTCTCTACCCTAAACTCCTCGCACAGCGGTCAGGTGAAGAGTCAACCACTGGGCTGGGAGCAGAGCGGGGAGCCACCTTTCCACAGGGCTGCCTCACAAGTCAACCGACTATTAAAGTAACGGACTAACTAGAAGAATCAGTTTTCCTGAACAGGTTATCACCATCAGACGTTCGGCTGAGGATACATTCAAACAACCCAGCACTGCCTGCAAGTCCAAGAGGTTTCAGGCTTGCAAAACAAGTCACTTCCTTCAAGGACTTATTTATTTATTAAACATATTAGGCCATAGAAAAATCTGCCTTCCGCCAAACCAAGAGATTATAAAGTGATTTAGATATACTGGCATTAAAATAGAAAATGAGGCTCATTACAGTAAAATGAGGCCTCGTGCAGCCAACAGCCATGCAACTGACACCATCTCAAACTGCCCCAGACCTGCCTGGAAGGGCCGCGTCAGTACTCACTGTTTGATTTCTCGGAGCAGCATTCGGATAAGGGTGGTCTGAAGTGGCTCGACCATCAGTTTCCTCCACATGTCCAGCGCTAGCTGCCAGGAAAAATGGGCATCATCGAGGCTGAATTACTTAGTGTTTGTTTTTAACATCTGTTCAAGGCTTTTTTAAAAAGTGAAAATACCCATCAAAAGTACTTATAACCAGTATTTCAAAATTCAAATGAAAACTGAATATATGTAAGGAAAATACATTCTTCACTTACGACAATGACTATCCTACCAGACTTGTATAAAGAACAGAATTAAGGTTTTAGCATTAATTGGAAGTCTTACAGAAGTAACTGGTTTTTATAAAACCTTAATTTACTGACTATAAAGTGCCCAGGATGAGGGAAGGGCTACAGATGCCAAAGTGGTAAGTGAAACCAAGGAGTCACGTTAAATACAACGAGATTGGCTGCAGCTGACATTTGGAATCATAAAACCTCTTGTACAAACACAAAAGGGTAAGTCAATTTAACAAATAATCAAACACTCAGTTTAATAACACAACTTCATCACCGTTGCCCCAAACGCCCTCCTCTGTATTTCCCCTCAGAGGCTGTCCCACCGCACCCTGTGTTACATCACCTCCTCCTCGGAGCTGCACCGAGTGTGTAGGTGTCCCCGTGTGGGGTTTCTGAATCGACTATTTCTGACCTTCTTTAATAACAAAATCACATTGTATGCTGTTCTGTGGATGTTTTTTAAATTTCAGTGTTGTTACTGAAATCCAACCGAACAGAGAATGATGGTTCATCGTTCAGTCGCTGGCACTGCTCCATCCCCGCTCTGGTGTGAGGACACCGTGACTGCTGATGAGCGTGTCTGTGGCTCCGGCCTGCGCCAGGACAGGGCAGCACTGGCTGGCCTAGCCGTCATCCCGCCTTCACCCGCACAGGCAGAGGGCATGGGCTCTGTCAAACTCTGCTCATCGGCGGGGAAAATGGATCTCCCTGCGGTTTTAACTGGCATTTTCCTGAAATTAAGCTGCGACTCTTTTTGTTTTTTTGTGTATCTCCATTTTTTTTTCCCCTATGAAATGCCCATTCATATCGTCTGCCCATTATTCCATTAATGCCTGTCCTGTTCTCAACAAGCCCAAGTTCTTTGTATGTTGCGGAAATTAATCCCTTGACAGTTTTACGTAGTGTGGTTTGTCATAGTTTGTGATTTGACTTTTTAATTTCTTTATAATTTTTTACAGTAAAAAAATTTTTTAATGTATTCAAATTTATCAATCTTTTCATTTATTGTTTGCATTTTCGTGTCTTTTAAAGAACTCCTTCGCTTCCTAAGATCAACTCTAAGGAGACATATGTGCTCCCACACTGCCTTCTGAAAGTTTTCAAGTTCTACCTTTCACATTTAAGCCTTTAAAAGCCAAAAAATTTTTCTCATGCAGACTACAAATTATTCCAGTATCAAAAACTAATCGCTCCTGCTTCCAACTTAACAGAGCCCACAGAGGCGTGAGTGTGTTTTTAGCCTTTCTACTGAGATAACTTTATTCAGACCCACTGGTAATTCTATACAAATAAGTAAGAGCATCTGTCTTTCCACAAGGCACAGTCTTCAGGTTTTGCCTTCTTTTTCTTTCTTTTCAAATAGCACAAACAGGAAAAAAGGAGATAATATGTGGGGGAAATGGGATCTTATAGCTGGAGTGGGAGGACAAGCTGGTAAAGCCCTCTGAAAGGCTGGGGGCAGGGCCATGGAAATTCAGGCTGTGCTCTGACCCAGGAAGCCCACTTTCAGGTACACCCCCTGTGAAAACTGCTCAGGCACAGGGAGAGAAGTACACAATGGAACTCCACAACCATAATGCTTTTGTCTACGTAACTCATCACTGTGTCCCCAGCACGCAGAACAGTGCCTCGCACAGGGGGCAAGGGGGGCTCAAAAAATACTTAATAGATGAACAAGTGAACAATGATGTCCATGCAGTGTTGTTTGTAACAACAAAAAACTGAAAACTAAGGGAAATGGTTTAATAAATAATTGATAAATTATTTAATATCCCTACTATTTTTTTGAAAAAGGCAAGAAATACAAGTAGAATTTTATATACACTGTGATCATGAAACTGTTGTGTATGTATGTGCACTTGTTTATAGAAGAATGCACAGTTAAGAGTCAGAAAGGTGCTTCCCTCCAGAGGAGGAGTGGGCCTGACGCTGCCGGCCATGACGGACGACTGCGAAGTGAAACGCTCACAGTCCTGCAAGCTGAAGAACTCCTGCGAAGCTTTGGTACTTCCAACTGCCCTGTTTCTCTGCACCCTACTTCCCAACAGTTTCATTCCCATTAAACATAAAATGTTGTGTCCAAATGTTTTCGGAAACCAATTTTTCCCTCTGTTAATGCTTCTATGAAGTATCTTCTACTAATTTATCCATCTGCTTACTTTTATAACAAGATCATATTGTATATATTCTGTGTATGATTTTTATTGTTGGATATTGAAAATACGACCTTTTCCTCATTAGTCATCATTATTGCTACTGCAAGGACTACTTGTAAACTTTTTTACCCGTATTATTTTTGCAGTACAGATTACTAGACATAGGATTACCTGGTCAGCAGGTGTCGAATATTTTAAAGTCTACTTCTGATACATTTCTTTCTAGAAGGGTCATTCTAATTTAAATTTCTACTAATGCTGCGTCTTAGTTGTTTCCTTCCTTCACTGCTTTACTTGTTTGGCATCTGTTTCCCCACGAGGAAAAGGACCATCTGCCACCTGTCTCCCCAGTGTCTGGCTACTCAGTAGACACGTGCTGCAGTATGTCTCTCACAGTCAGTATCACATGATATATTACTATAATTTCCACACTTAGGTTTGCACTGTGCCTCCAGAACCTGAGTGAGTCTTAAGCTGCACACTTGACTGGTTTACTCTGAATTTCCTTAATTACTTTTTAAAGTTAAAGTAAACTTGTTACATCCATAAACCTGTACTTCCTCTCCTGAGGTTCTCTTTTAAGTCCATGTCCTTTGCACGTTTTAACTACAGGAGCCTTGACACTTTTTATGGGACTGTTAACACAGTGGAGCTGCGGCCGTCCCGCCCTTCACCCACCATTGCCTTCATTACTGAAATAACACTCATCACGTCTCTTCTGTTCTTCTTATCCAGCTGAAGTGTCTTAGGGAACCATGACAGTATTTTATTTACTTAACATTTAGGATGTTGTAAACCTTGACAATTTTAAGACAGTCAACTCAGTGTCCTCAAGAAAAGGACAGTGGATCCAATCACCTCAGTATATAAAACACTCTTACGTTTGCCAGTCATTTAAAGAACTTCCTACCTCTCCTATTTCCATAAGTGGTTCATTCATATCTACACCACCATAACCATACTGAAGGTCGGCTTCTGTCAATTTATTCTTTTTAATAAACTGGGTGTTGAGATATCTGAAAAAGAAACGTAATGTCAATAGAGACTATGTCAAAATCAGCAGGAAAACAAGGAACTTACAACTTTAGAACAATAATTTTAGGGTTATAAGTTAACTACAGAATAGTTCAGTAATATATCCAAAAGAAATTCACCATGTACAAATTAAAAATATAATTAAAAAAGATAAAACTATCAGCCCAACTCTCAGTAAGGCCCTAAGAGACACAGAATAGGACCTCTAGAGCAGCAAAAAATCCTGTTACCCCATCTCACTTAAAAAACACTCAAAGGTTTTGCTCTAAAAATTTCCAATATTCTTACAGCTCAACAGCTCCCGTCCAAGGGTCAGACCTCTACAAGCTAATTTGTTCACTCCCAGATTCTGCTTAAGTCAAGGTAAGTTCACTTTGCAATAAACAGAAAATGATTTTTAAAACACAGACATCAAGTAAGTTCTCTAATTTATATATTATCACCAGTGAAAGATGTAACTTTTCATTTTAAAATAAAAGATCACCATCAGGAGGTAAGAAAACAGAATAGAAATATAAGCAGAGGTGAGAGACTGACAATCACTCTGTTACCAGACTAATACCTAATGGACTCCAAGAATTACTGAGATGAAAAGAGAATTCTAGGATTAAACAAAATGTGTAGCAGGGTGTGGACCATCCTAGCACTCACTCTTCACCGTCCCAGATCTCACCACCACGCCTTCAATGCTCACCACCTAAAACTATTCGTTGGACAGGTTCTGCTAAGGTGGAAACAGCTATTGACAAATACAAGCATGTAGGCGAAACCTGCAAGATCTCTGCATTAAAACACACACTTCGGTGTTTGCTGCATCAAAATGAAAGGCCCACATGACGTCTACAGGCAGATGAAACTGAAAGCGGAAACAACTAAATTTCAGCTGTGTGACTCCACCGACAATTCCAGGAGATGATGGAAACAGGTCCTGCTGTTTACTCTGAAGCCCCGCAGCCACCACCGCCACGCAAGCCCTCCCACAGCCACCACTCAGGCTCGAGACGCCAAGACTTACAACCTCAGTGCTCCACTCTTTGGCCCGCTGGTCACAAAATCATTTTTTCCCTTCAAAATACCATTTAGCCTTTCCTTCCGTCCTCACCGTAAGCCTCCCAACTTCCTGCAGGTTTCGAACCCCTGCTCCTGCTGAGCGAGGGGACCTGGGCTGAGACGGGAGCATCAGCTGCAGGGAGAGCGGCTGCTCCCCCGAAGAGACCCTGGACTGCGCACCCCACCTCTGGCCTCTGGCCTGGTCATTCTGGTCTCAGCTCACACACACCTCCCTCCGCCCTACCTGGCCCCTCGCCAAATTAGCCTTGACTCCCCACCCCTGATGAAGTAACAGTTACGACACACCTCGCCTGCTCTCTTTTCAGCACTGGCTACGTGAAACAGCCCTGCTCCTTCCTCCATCTGCCTGTTCTGCATCCCGACCTCCTCTCTGGAAAATGAGGCCTGCAAAGCGCAGACCTGGTCCGGCAGGCAGAGAGGCAGTCCTTGAAAGATGCTTCTTCGATGAATTACAAAATGTATAAATGGATAACATTTCAGACAGCAGGGATGGCAAGAGTTAATATTAGAACACAAACTTGGAAGAGCAGCCGGAGCTGGACCATAAAAGCCGGGAACGCCAGGACAAAGAAGTACGCACCACACGGAAGCAACCCGGCAAGACGGACAACAGGACATGGGCACACGTGGGTCTCCGAGGGGCCCCATTAACACGGTAGGTAAACTGCGGCTGAGAGAGCTTGAGGGGCTCGGCAAGGTCCGCTCACCAGCAAGGGCAGAGCTGGCCCGGGACACTCACTCCACAAGTATCGACCAACTGCGCTCGACACGCCAGGGACTACAAGGCACCAAGCACAAAGAAACGAAAAATGAAAATGTGGTCTCTGCCTGGAGAGCTTCCCCATCAGGCAGAATGTACAAACACAAGCATGGAGCCCATCGACAGTGCGCAGCGCTGAGGAGGGGACCCTAACAGTCATGACTGCACCACATATGCGCCTTCCCACAGGGCCCCCGACTCCAAACCACTCCTGCCTGGTCAGTCTACCACGCCGTCCCAACAAGCCAGCCTACATGCCCATCAGGGCCTCACCCGCCATCAGCTCCATCATGGCGCCCCCCCCGCCCCCGCCTCCCACACTCACAGCGCCTCTCCCTCCCGCCACTCCCCTCACTAACAGGGAGACCTGCCCACGCCCCGCAGGGATCACGGGCAGCATTCTCCACGTGGGTCTCTACTTTCCATTTCTGGCATCTCTGATTCACAACAAAATTCTCCTCTGAGGAAATCAACACCCTATTCGGGACATATGGCAGCCCCGGTACTCTCACACGGTGAGCGCAGACAGCAGAGCTGTGCGCTCAGTGACCCTGAGCGCAGCTGGCCGTGGGTCCTCAGGAGGGAGTCAACCGGTCCCTGCCCAGGTCTGTGTGCCCTGGGCGGCCGGCTGTCCCAGAACAGCTCCTGGAGGACAAATCACTGCTCTCTTCCCTCACGGGATGAATTTAAACTAACTTTCAATAACTACGTCCTTCTCACTCCAGACTACGACTCTTGATATTAGAAGCTTGACAGACAACATTTAAAATAATTTATAGATATAGTTTAAAGTGTAAGCAGTGCAATTTTTCATTTTGATACAGACACCAATCCTAATTTCTGATTGTACTATTTCATAGTCTAATTTATTAACAGCAAAATTATTTTCAAATAAAGACATATATATGTGGAAATCATAGAAGAAAATAGCATCCAAAAATTCAAAAAACAGTTCACACTACCTCACACAGGCTCCCACACTGTCCTGCTCACACGGCCTCACACAGGCTCCCTCCCTGTCTGCTCACACGGCCTCACACAAGCTCCCTCTGTCTTCTAACACTCCCTCACACAGACATCACTCACTGTGCTGCTATAATGCCTCATATAGGCTCCCTAACTGCTCACACAAGCTCACACAGGGACCACTCGCTGTCCTGCTCACATTGCCTCACACAGGCTCTCACTCTGTCCTGTTCACACTGCCTCACAAAGGTTCCCACACTCTGCGCACACTGCCTCACACAGGCTCCCTCCCTCTCTGCTCACAAAGCCCCACACAGGCTCCCTAACTGCCCTGCTCAAATGCATCACACAAGCTCCTTCCCTGCGTGCTCACACTGCCTCATACAGGCTCCCTTCCTGTCTGGTCACAGTGACTCACACAGGCATCCTGCACTGTCTCCTCAGGTGTATGCAGTGTACGTATCTTTATAATTCATCCTGTCAACAAAGTGGGTAGTAAGTATTGTTTGCCCTTTGGAGTATCCGAAGTAATAATTAATAACAATGTTAACTTTCAAGAACTACAGCCTAAGGGAATGAAGCCTCTCTAAGACCAGGCACTTTAACCTATCGAAACTGCGTTACGAGTTGGGTTCACGCGCTAACACCTACTGGATTCCAGGCTTTTAGTTCTCAAGCTAAAACCCTCAGGACCCCAGGTCAGGGTCCACGGCATCCTACAGACAATAGTGCCTGGAAAGGTCGGGCAGAAGCGTCACCGTTTTCCCTGAAAATGACAATCCCTCTCACGTATGCTAATGCACGTCCCTCTCATAAAGGATTCTAAGCAAAGAAGAGGCTAGAAATTGCCTCAAAAGAGTAATACTGAAAAGCACTTTTGAAACAAAACTGGTATTTTCCTTTATATTTTCTCACACAAATTTCCTTATAAACCATGATTAATAACAAGAGACAGCCTGGAATGACCTACTACTCCACAGGGAAAGACAACAGCCTTTATTTCAGCAGTTTTCACTTAACTACTGCCACACCTGCCTTCTGTGAGAAGGGTCCACCACCTGGTCTGCCCCCATAACCAAAGAAACAGTGCTGAGTCCCATGCAGCCACCAGCACAGGAGTGAAGCAAAACCCTCTATCAGTGAATCCCATGGCCCAGTGCTTCTAAGTCTTGCTGCAGACAGTGGAAAGTTAGTAAATGGTTTTGGACAGGGATCAAGTTTGCACTTGAGAAATTTACTAAACTGAGTATGTTAGGAATCAAAGGCTGGAGACTGGTTATGGGGACTTGATCACTAATAGTCCAGGTGAGAAATGGGGAAAAGCTTGAACTATAACAGTATGATAGCAATGCAAAGGGAATAATAAACTTAAGAGACATTTGGAGGATCTGACCAACAGGGCTCAGGTAGAAGGGATCCGCCCCCGTGGAGGATACCCGAGGCTCCTAGCACAGCCTGGCGCATTGCCTGGTGTCCAGTACGACCACTCCCTGACATCAGTAGTCGTGCAGGCAGTGTGTCCCAAGACAACAAGCTCCCTGAACATTGGCAGGAGCTCCTTGCAACCACAGAGCACCCTGGAGGTGCAGGGAAGCTCACGCCTCCTAACTTACACACCTGGGATAAAGCCGGGTGCTTACCCACGTGCAGGCTATAGCTAAAACCAAGAGTAACCAATTGAGATCTCAGAAAGAAGGTGGAGACTAAACAGAACCTACATAAGTGCCTGGAAGCGCGCGTCCAGAATGAGACTAGGCAGGATGAAGTTACGTGGACTTCATCAGGCTGACCTGGGTTTAAATCCTGCCCTTGTGATTTTCTCAGCTCGGTGACCTTGAGCAAGGTCATTTAACCTCCCTGACCCTTAGTCTTCCTCAGCTGTAAAAACGGAGACACTAACTACCTCACATGGCTCTACGTGCACACACACATGCACGTATATCACACGTACTGCAGAACTTAATGAATGCTCATTAATGGTACCGATTTCACGGTATTAATGTAAACAGCACCAAACTGACTGTGGTAAAGAAAGGCACAGGAGAGCCAAGAGAACAGGAGTCCTGGAAACTAAGAAAGAGCAGAACATGCTGAGTCTTTAGTGACACTTCTCAGCGGACGGGGGACCTGCTGCCTGACACGGAGTCCGTGCTCCCTCTGCCACCTGTGCACCTGTGGCCCTAGCTTCTCTGCAGTGGCGATGGCATGCAATGCTGTCACTCTGCCCCAAATCCACCCCGCTACAGAGCTAGGGAATTCTTAAAGCTCTAGTTATGACTACTCACTATGCAGGATGGGGGAAAAAATGAAATGCTAGGATGTTTCATGAGCAGCAAACACTGTTCAATATAATAAGCCAAATGCTGCCCTTGTCTGCAACTGCTGCCCTTGTCTGCAACTGCTGGTTTCTGGTTTTATTACATTTTGCTCTTGTAAGAAGAAATAAAAGGTACTGGCCATTTAGAAGTCAGCTCCAGTTTCTGACAGACAACTGACAGTGAGTCAAGGCCAGTGCTGTTACAAAAACCAAAGAGAACAGGAACCAGGAAAGCAAAGGACAGACATGCCTCAGCAACCATGCCTTGGCCCCAGGGTGGCTTCCTGCAAAGCAGCACGTAACTGTGCAGGTGATGCTTTGAAACCCAGCAAGAGACTGAGGCAGGGGTCCCCCTGTGGCGCAAGCCACACGCACAGCGCATACCTATCACTGCGGCCAGCACAGGCCACAGTCGCCTTCAGAGCGGATACCCAGGTCCAGGTGTGAAGGCCCTGGTGCTTAGCGGCACTATCCTTACCTACCCACTATCTTCAACAAACGGTCTCTGCCTTTTGCACCTCGGGACCTATTTCCATGATCTCTGGGAAGAAGCCAGAGAGGGCCGGCCCAGAATCCACGGGAACCACAGGAGTGGCGGTTAACACCAGAGATGGAGGCAGTGGCCAGAGGTGGGGAGAGGGGAGCTCAAAGCGGGGACCAAGGAAAACACATCAGAATCAGTCATTCAGGGAAAGGAAGAAAAGCAATCCAGACAGAAGGGCACAGGCTAAGGCAGGGAGAATGAACCACGAGGCATTCCGACATGTGGGCAGCTGGTGGCACCTAGAGAGGGGCGGGCAGGAGAGCCTGAGAGAAAGCCACCAGCACCCCCTGAATGTAGGCGCTGCATCCTAGAGTCAAGGGGGGGGCGCTCGGGGTGGGGGGTGGATTTACTTTGCTAAGTTTCATCCAAGCCGAAGTTCCCCTTTGGATCTGTTGAGATGTGGTCCCAGACAACTGAGGAAATGGAGCTATGCTGTCCAGCAGTCAAACACAACTTTCAGTTTTCACAGAGTAAGTTTCCACACACCACCTAGGTCCCCAGTCACCCACGTGACCCACACTACAGCCCTTCCCCCAGAACAGAGAAACGTCCCTCCACCGGGAAATGCGTTAGCTCTGTGTGTTTTGCTAGGTCACAGGAAATAAAACAAACCAGGAAAACTCCTCCAGTTACCCAGATACAGGCAGCTCTGCATGGGCTGCAGCAGGCCCCAGGCGCCCACCTGTACAAGTGGTCCATCCCCTGGGCACCCACCTGTACAAGCGGTCGATCCCCTGGGTGCCCACCTGTAAACAAGCGGTCCACCCCCCGGGCGCCCACCTGTACAAGCAGACCACCCCCCGGGCGCCCACCTGTACAAGCAGTCCATGTAGTCTGCACCCTTGCTGTACTCCTCCCAGTGCCTGTGGTACATCACCAGCACTTGCTCTTCAGACTCCAGAACTCTCTGTGTGGGAAGAAAAATCGTTTTCACACATGGACATGGAGGACTGACCAAGTCAAAAACAATTAAAAATGTTCATGACCTATACCCAGCAATTCCATGTGTGGGAATTTATCCTATAAAAATTGCGGTAACAGCAGAATAAATTAGCTACAAGGATGTTCACAGAAGTATTATTTACAAATTGGGAGCTGGAGGTTTGCAGATACTAACTACTATATATAAAACAGACAACAGCATTCTTCTGTACAGCACAGGGAACTGTACCCAGTATCTTGCAGTAATCTATCATGAAAGAGAATATGAAAAGGAATATACGTATATACATGTAGGACTGAAACACGATGCTGTACACCAGAAATTGACAACATTGTAAACTGACTATACTTCAGTAAAATAAATTTAAAAAAGGACATTAAGGCCCTTTGCGCTCTCTCTCCATGGAGTGTGTATCTACTTTTACTTTAACCTGAGCACCCAATTCCCACACCTCTTTCCTTGCCTTTCTCTTACCTTACATCGTATGCAGTGTGTATCTCTCTAAATAAATCTACCTTTACTCAACGGTGGCTCGCACTTGAATTCTTTCCTGTGCGAAGCCAAGGACCCACACTTGGCGGGGCATGCCCCAGGGGCTCAACCGAGACCTGGGACTCAGCCCTCCTTACGCCCTACATCCGTTTTCCTGCATCATATGTGTTTCCTGTCTTTCTTTTTTAAAGAAAACTTGGACTCTGCCATCCAAAAGGTACAAGTATTATGTACATATGGCGGCCAAGCAAATATACTGGGATTCTCAACAATTCTTTGATTGTACCAATCTTCAGGAATTTGGCCATCTTAACCTTTGTTGCAACAGCCTGGACCACAAAGGTCTTTACCTTTTGGGGAGTAAACTTCAGAATTTTATCTACGTGACATGCCCCACTCTCATGTGGAAAAGCCTCTTATTGCTTTAAAATCACTACACACACACACACACACACACACACACACACACACACATATATATTATTTAATTGATGGCCATATGATGGATCCTTTAATTTGGAGAAACTTCTAAATTGGTGAAAGTTCAGAGCGCTCTCATTATAAACAGCTGTTGTATTGGTATCTATTAAAATCAATCAAGTTTAAAGGTGGAAAAATATATCTAATGTTTAACCTAAGAACTTAGTTAAAAAAAAAAAAGGTTTGAAAAGCTACATTTGTGCTTTCCCTTTCCCCTCAATGGGTTTGAGAGATGCTAATAAAATCATTATAATAATTAATGTTACTTAGGTTGAGTAACTGGAAAAAGGAATGTAAAAAATGTCAAGATTTTTTTCTTAACAAGCAGAAATAAGGGACTTATCCCAAATGGATAAATATTTTTAGATGGTTATTTTGAATGGGATAAATAAAATGGACATTTTGGATTAAGATACAAGGGTCTGATACTACAGTACATTAAGTTAAAAAAAGGCCAAAGGGATCACCTACTGGTCCCCAATATTAAAGTTCAAACAAGTCCGCTTTATCTACCCCAGTTTAAAATGTATATATTTAAAGGGCTGGAAAAACATATAGACTGACATAACTGATCAGTGACTGGGGCAACAGACCAAATTAATCAAATTAAAAACTGACAAAGGCCTAAGTCCTTTGGCTGAAACTTAGGGATCCCAGAGACTTTTAGATAAAATTAGATAAAATGGACAAAAAATAAAAGGAAGAGGCTTCTGGCACTCCTTCTAGAATTAAGACTTATTGATTAAACCTAATAAATATTAAAATTAAAGGTATAAGAATCGATAAAATTGAGATAAAAGTTTGTAAAATTAGTATATTTAAATGGGCTTTATATAAACCTCTTTTGCTTAATTATGTTGTGGGATAGATATGTTTCAATGGGAAAACGCTTCCCCTTCAAAAAAAATAAAAAAAAAAATAAAAAAGGACATTAAATTTAAAAAAGGAGAACTCATTATACTACTGTTAAAACATTTCTATACGTCTAAAATTATTCCAAAATAAAGTTTTTAAAAATTATACAACCTATGCTAAAATATAAAATTAGAAATGCCTCACACAGTTGTCAATTATAACTAAAGCTGACCAGCTCACAACAGAACTTTGGCTGTAAAACCAACATAGTAAACATTTTAAGACCATTTTAAACTACCTGCTATTAAAACAACTTTCATGAACTAATAAATGCAATATTAGAACACTTAGGTGTATCTGCCATATATAATAAAAACAATACAGCATTTCCTACAAGTCAAAACCAGAATGAAGTATCACCTCACACCTGTCAGAATGGCTATCATCAAAAGTTAAGAAACAGCAAGTGCTGGTGAGGATGTGGAGAAAAGGGAACCCTTGTGCACCGCTGCTGGGAACGTAAACCAGTGCAGCCCCTCAGGAAAACACTATGGAAAACACGGTGGTCCCTCCAAAATTAAAAACAGAATTACCATATGAGCCAGCAATTCTACTTCTGGGCATTTACCCAAATAAAAAGAGAACACTAATTCAAAAAGAGATATGCATCCCAGCGTTCACAGCAGTATTGTTTACAACAGCCAAGACAGGGAATCAACTTGTGTTAATGGATAAAGAAGAGGTAGTACCACATCTGTGTATGTGTGATGGAATATAGATACATTCCAGCCAGGGAAAGAGAAACCTTGCCATTTGCAACAACTCGGATGGATGCATATGCTAAGTGAAGTAAGTCAGAGAATGACAAATACCTCATGATCTTACATATATGCAGAATCTAAAAAACAAACGAACAAGCAAAACAAAACAAAAATGGACTCATAGATACAGAAAACAAAGAGGTGGTTGCCAGAGGGGAGGGGTGTGGAATGGAGGTCCAAAAACGTGAGGGGATTAAGAGGTACAAACCCCCAGTTAGAAAATAAATAAGTCACAGGGAATGTAAGGTACAGCATAAGGAATACAGTTAGTAATTTCGTAATAGCTTTGTTTGAGGACAGACGGTTGTTGAGTCTTAATGTGATAATTTCATAATGTGCAAACGCTGAGTCACTATGCAGTGCACCTGAAACTAAAAATATTGTACATCAACTATATTTCAATAAAAACAAAATAAAGTAGGCTTTGGAAAACTAAAAAAGAGAAGGGTAGATCATTTTCTTCAAATGTTA
This sequence comes from Camelus bactrianus, assembly GCF_048773025.1. Classification (NCBI taxonomy): domain Eukaryota; kingdom Metazoa; phylum Chordata; class Mammalia; order Artiodactyla; family Camelidae; genus Camelus; species Camelus bactrianus. Next base: position 11,110,366 of record NC_133573.1, read on the forward strand.
CAAGGAAAGTATCACATGATCGGCTGTGTTCTACTTCCAGACCACTACCTGCTTCCAGCCATGCGCAGGGTTAGACACATCATCACAAAGACCGTGTTATCGTCCCTCCACTGTACAGACGAAAGGAACTCAGAGCTCAGTCCACAACGCAGGTTACGTGAGCTGCCCGTAGTCACAGAGCTAGTAAAAAGTAGTCAAGTTTCTAGACCAAACAAAAAATGATCTCATCCAGTTCCTGATAAGACCAGTCATCCAAAATAAGTTTAAAATGCTGCATAGAGTGAAACATTGCAAAATTCATTTGCTGTTCACACTCAGGTCCAGTCTGTGATGCTGTCCTCACGTATCTGGCACCTGAACCCAAATAACTGCTCACAGAGGTCTTCTTTTTTTTAATTGAAGTATAATTGGTTTACAGTGTTAGCTTCAGTTGTACAGCAAAGTGATTCAGTTACACACATATGCCTGTTCTTTTCCAGGTTCTTTTCCATTTTAGGTTATTCCAAGATATTGAATATAATTCCTTGTGCTACATAGCAGGTCCTTGTTGTTTACTGATTTTATACATAGTAATGTGTATCGGTTCATCCCAAACTCCTAACTTATCCCTCCCCCAATTCCCTTCCCCTTTGGTAACCATAAGTTTGTTTTCTATAAACAAATCTATGTATGTATATGCATGACTGGGACATTGTGCTGTACACCGGAAACTGACACATTGTAACTGACTATATTCCAATAAAAACTACAATTAATTTTTTAAAAAGTTTGTTTTCTATGTCTGTGAGTCTGTCTCTGTTTTGTAATAATTTCATTTGTATCATTTTTTTAAGATTCCACATATAAGTGACATATATATTTGCCTTTCTCTAACTGGCTTCATTTAATATGATAATCTCTAGGTCCACCCATATTGCCACAAATGGCATTATTTCATTGTTTTTATGATCAATATTCCATTTTATACATATGTATGCATGTATATATATATATACGTGTGTGTGTGTGTATATATACACACACACACACACACACACACACGTACATCCCACAACTTCTTTATCCAATTCATCAGTAGATGGACATTTAGGTTGTTTCCATGTCTTGGCTACTGTAAACAGTGCTGCTATGAACACTGGGGTACATGCATCTTTTCAAATTAGAGTCTTCTCCAGATATATGCCCAGGAGTGGGATTGCTGGATCATATGGTACCCGTACTTCTAGCTTTTTTACGGAACCTCCATACTGTTCTCCATAGTGACCAATTTACACTCCCACCAGCAGTGTAGGAGGGCTCCCTTTTCTCCACACCCTCTCCAGCATTTATCATTTGTAGACTTTTGATGACGGCCATTCTGACTGGTGCAAGGTGATACCTCACTGCAGTTTCGATTTGCATTGCTCTAATAATTAACAATGTTGGGCATCTTTTCACCTGCCTGTTGGCCATCTGTGTGCCTTCTTTGGAGAAAGGTCTATTTAGGTCTTCTGTCTATTTTTTTATTGGGTTATTTATTTAATTTATTTATTTATTTATTTGACATTGGGTTGGCTGTATGAGCTATTTGTATATTCTGGAAATTAAGCCCTTGTCAGTCACATCATTTGCAAATATTTTCTCCCATTCTGTAGGGGTTTTTTTTTTTTTTTTTTTTTTTTTTTTTTGCTTTGTTGATAGTTTCCTTTGCTGTGCAAAAGCTTTTAAGTTTAATTAGGTCCCATTTGCTTATTTTTGCTTTTATTTCCGTTACTCTAGAAGTTAGATCCAAAAAAACATATTGCTGCGATTCACAGAGAGTTTCTAATGGGCTTTTAAATTTACCATTTCCCTTTTTATTTCTAGGTTTTTGTAAGACCTTATACAGGATATGAAGAGACAGCTAAAAGGTTGAAAATAAAGACAGAGATTCACCAAGAGGTGGAAAGCAACAGTGAAAAGAAAACCCGCTTCTATGAACACCATCCAGGACACGTGAGTACATTTTCAAGCTGAACAAACCTTGACTTTAAACTCTGCTCTTTCACTGACCAGTTGTACGATCTTGAGCAACTAAACTGCTTTCCCTTGGAGAACCTAGCAGCACAGTGCTTGACTCGCAGCTCCTAAACACGTATTAGGAAAATGCTTTTCAGGAAACAAAACAAATAACTTTAACTTGATATAAGTTCTGTACTAGGAAACAGTGACCTAGTCGAGTGACTACATAGCTGTAGACGCGCCGACATCATATACATATTAGGACTCACCTTGTGCAAATGCCGTACGTGATTTTCCAAAAAAATCTTAGTTTCTGCATAAAGTCTTTCTCCAAGGGGTTCAGGATAGGCCACACATAAAGCATAGATATCTCTAGTTACATTGTTAAGGTTTTCATATTCATTCAGGACATTACTTTAAAACACGTAAGATTTAACTCATGTTTGGCATTAAAAACTGAAAAATCAGGGTGAGGGGTCTAGCTCAGTGGCAGAGTATGTGCTTAGCATGCACAAGGCCCTGGGCTCGACCCCCAGAACCTACATTAACAAAATTAATTAATTAATGTAATAAGAAAAATCATCTCATTTTTGCATTTAGGATTATATGTATATATAGAATAAAAGGTAAAATACATAACCATGCTTACTTTAAAAAGCACTGTAAGATTCATTCATTTATTCATTCAACAAATAATTAGTTGATGGCATTGTAAGGAAAATTGTTTCTCTCAGAGAGGTTAAAATTCAGAGTGGGATTCTGGGAAATCAAGTTACCCCAAAATCTAAAAAATTAGGTTTATGTAAGAACAGACATATGGGACTCAGCAAAGGGCTCTGGAACATGACACAAGAGGCAGATACATCTAAGCAATTCCGAGAAACCAAAGTCACAAAAATTACTCATGTGACGCATTTTCCAACATCACAGTCCTCATCAGAATGTTCTACAATTGACCCACCATCCTTCAGAATTTATTCTATTAGACGAATTACAGAATGAGCAGGAACATTAGGGAATTCACCGAGCTCCTGAACACAGCCGCGCACCCCGGCGGCGGCGCCCTCCCCCGGACTCCCAGGGAAGCGGCCTCCAGGGCCTTCACCATGGCAGCCGGCCACCTGGACGGGTTCTCCGCCCTCTGGCTGCCACTCCCTCAGCTCTAAAGCAAGGACGTCCGCACGGAGCCCCTGCAAGACCCCAAGCGGCTCACGCATGTTAAAGAGCCTCAAAAGACTACGCACCGCTGACCAGAAGCGGATAGCGAGACGCACGTGGCGACCCCGGACCAGCAAGCTGAGTCTCAAAGCACGGCTGATTATCTGGGGTGGAGACAAGTGCTATACTTCACATATGGATCAGAAAATACTACAAAATAAAACCTTGTGCTTAAAAACAAATCAGATGTAGGATGCAGGTCCCTCCTCCTCTCTTCCCCCGCGCCTTCTGTACCTTTCTCCTCTTGGTGCAGCAGCAGTGACTGACACCTCTGCCCTGCCCTCCGCTGGTCCTGACCACCCGTGTCCCCAGCCCCTGACACACAAGTCACGTAGCATCTACCTTCTCCTTCAGCGGGAGAGTTTCCATATTGCACTGCTGGGGTTTGGGGATTGTCCTGACAGCTGCCAAAAGGCAGAAAACCATGAATGAAGGTACACTTGCTCCTCAGTCTCCAGAGGATTGACTCCAGGACCCTCTGTGATACCAGAATCCCATGATCCCAAGCCCCTTCCAGTTGGCCCTCCACATCCAGGGTCCCGGGGCCGACAACCATTTACTGAAAAAAAGCGAGTATGGGTGGACCCAAGCAACCCAAACCCAAGCAGGGTCAACTGTACATGAAAAAGGCCTGAGAACTCCAACCCAGAGAAGCAAACAGCAAGTGCACACCTGCACCCGGCCTGTATCACATCATGAGACAGCCGACAAACACACTGCAAGGGCAAATTCCAGCCACCCCGACTGCGCCCGAGCTGTCACAGAGAGTCACCGCTCCGTGTGACACAGAATTCTAAAAACAGTCCCCCAAGATTCCCACCCTCACAGCTGGGATGTGGTCTAAGGCAGCACACCCCAGGCACTGCGCTCGAAGGCACCGCTCTCGGCGAGGGGACGCCACAGCTGTGATAACGATTGCTAACCAGCTGACTGGAAAATGGGGCACATGCGGACTTGCGTGGCGGCCTCCTTTAACCCCAGCGCAGGCCCCCGCCAGGCCCACCCCCTGCGCCAGTTGCAGACGGGGAAGCCTGACCTGCACGGCTGGCTCTGGAGACAGAAGGGGCCACACACAACCACCAGAAAGACATGGAGAGCAAGTCCCAGTCAGCAGTCACAAAGGAAACCGGGGCCTCAGCCCTGCAACTGCGAGGAACTAAACTCTGTGGATTAACAGGAATGGGTTTAGAAGGGGACCCTGAGCTCTGGACGGGAACACGGCCAGCCACCCCCCGATTTCCACTGTGAGACCCTGAGCTGAGAACCCAGTCACACTACAGACTTCTGACCTGCACAACTGGAAGGTGATGAAAGGGTGCTTCTTTAGGTCACTAAATCTGCAGTGACTTGGGCCCTCGAGGAGAGCACGATGTCTTCCATCTATGCCACCCATCAACCAGAATGCCCTGCACACCTGCCTGGGCCTGGGACCCCTACCAAGGACGTGCGCTTGGGTCCCCTGTTGGCAATACCTCCACAGCTCATCTGCCCCTTGGGGAGAAAGACCCTCTGGTTCATGCAGTGTCCACCCAGTCCCAGACGCCTCCCTCAGGGCTCAGACACAGAGCTCAGGCCCCAATCCCACCCCCTCCCTCACCCTGGGATCCAGCGTGCACAGGGTATCCTGTGGTGCAGACTCAGGATGGTTAGGGGTCTGCCTGGCATGTGGCCTGTCCTGCCCCATCTCCCAGCTGATGCTGGGCTGCTGCCACGACACTGTCCCAGCTCTCTGTGCTGAGGACCCCAATGCTAAGGAGCTAAAGCACTGTAACACTGTGGGTTTACCTTGGTGCCAGAGTTCAGACCGTAGGTGCTGGGTCGCATTGTTTTCTCTATGTATATAATAATATTTAACAACATAGTAATATATACACACTATACCTACATGTATATATAAAACCTGTGTGTCTATGTATACGTGTATTTAAAAAAAAAAAAGATGGCTGTCATGTAGGACTGCAGGACCCCAGGTTTCAGACTGTCCTAGGGAAACCACAAGTTTGTATTTTCATGTAAAACCCCTAACTCACAAAGGCAGACCACCCAGTTAAGAAACGTGTCCATCTCACCACCACTGAATCTGCCGCCACTCTGTGCCCGGAACCCTCCCCCAGACACTCGCACCCACCCCTCCCTCTGTTCCAGTCTCCACTCAAGTACCACCATCCTCAGGGATGCCATCCTCAGCCACCATCCTTGGCCACCATCTTTAGAGCCTCCACACACACTCGAACCCCTTCCACCTGCTTTACTGGCCTCCCGGCACTGACCCCACCCCCCACAACTGCAAGTCCTGGGAGCTCTCTTCACAGCAGTCTGGCTCCGTTTCCCTCAGCAGTGGGAAGGGAAGCAGTCTGTTTTGTTCACAACCACTCCCAAGCCTGAAGCCGTGCGAGGGCTTGGCTCGTACAGATGGCTGGCTGCCCCATGCCGGGGATGAGCCTGGAAACGTGCACAGTGGTGAGTGTGGAAAGTTCTTCCGTTCCAAGAGAGCGGAGGCCTGCCTCAGGGCCCAGCGAGCTTGTCGGCCTCCCAAGAAGGATACGAGAAGCGGTCGTTCCACGTGGCTCTCTCCACGTACTCCAGCATGACCACGGCTTTGATTGTCGTGAGGAGCTTGTTCCAGGTCTCATCAAAATCCACCACTCTCGGTTTCAAAGACATCGTGCAAGTTTAGTGTTGAAATCTGTGAATCAGAAAACAACAGCAACGTTAGCCGAGTGCTGCGAGCTCAGCTCGGGGGATCCGACAGCGAGACGCCCGGAGGCAGAACCGGGCACGCATGCGGTCGTGCTGGTCCAGACAAGGGAGTCCATAGGATATTCGCATCCACCACAAACTCTAGGAAACGAAAAGCTTTCACCACATTATTGTAATCCAGGGTGTTCCAAGATCGAGAAGCCTCGGTTACTGCGCTGAAAGAAGCATGGACCAGTGGGCCGAAAACCCAACCATGAGACACACGTAAGAGACACCCAATAACAAAGTTTTGGCCCCAATTCCTTGTGGTCTGCACTCCTTAAACTGGGGGCTGAGGTCGTACACAGGGGAATATGAGAAAACAGGAGAAAACTAGACGGTTCATTTTCCTGGAGCATCGGTTCATCCAGATTTCAAATCCTTCTCAACGTTACATCAGACGAACAGAATTAAAAGAGAAACGTCTTAAGGGTTAATTTAACTGCACGAGGGAACACTTTTTCCAGCATGTTTTCACATCCTCCCCAAAGTTTTCCGTTATTATGGGGACTATGATGCACCAAGCCGGCCTGCAGCCCAGGCCACACGAGGAGGGGACATCCTTTCTCCTGCCTCCCACCGTAGGGAGAAAGGGGGTGCACAGAAAGGAAGAAAGAGGCGAGGCGGGGAGACCAGCTGCACGGCCCCGGCCCCCACACTGGAGGTGGCCCCAGGCCCTTCTTACATTCTGTCCCAGGAAAAAGAACTCAAGAGGAGTCCCAGGAATAGGCTTCAAGGAAGAGAAGAAAAGGAATCGGCAAGAAGACTAACAAAAGCCCAAAAGAGTGTGTGCCACCCTGAACTAAGACTCTCTTTCTTCGATGTGCCAGGGACCCCACCTCCAGGCCTTAAACTTCCTCTAACTAGAATGGGCTAGCAGTAATTCCTGTGCACTGCATGGATGCTCTGGCGCCAGCCCTCAGGAGTTCTGGGTTGCATTCATCCTTCATTCATCAAGGAAACACTACTGTTAACGTCCATACAGTAGAAACTATGAGCCAAGCACAATTCTAAGTGCTTTATATAAACTCATTTAAACCCCCCAACAAACTGACTGAGGGGGCCTCACTGTTCTCCCCTCCCCGTTTTCTCCATAGAAACATGACAACGGGGTGACAGGCATGGAGCTATTTACTGGTGGCACCAGGAGGACTGAGACCAGGCTGGAGCCCGTGCCCTAGGCCACTACACACAGCTGTTCTGCTACTAACATTTTTAGTGAACTCTTAAGATATACACCAGGCACTGCTCCAGGCTGAGGAAGTTCCTGGCCTTCAGGAAGGTGAGAATCTTGGATCTGGTACTCAGAAACAAAAATAACCAACCTAAACCCCAAAGCCGCCGCCCCACTTGTCCTCCTCAGAGCTGGGGGCCGGGGGCGGGGGGGGGGGCGCGGGGAGGCGTGCATTGCAGGCAGCAGCTCAGGCTCACAGGCTGCCTCCCCGACAGGACGCTGGACTAAAGCACCTGTGCTCTGGGTCTTCTCAGGGGACTTTCTTCCCTGACATCTAAGCCGGTAACGTTCCTGCTCCCAGGTCACTGAACACGGCAGGCTGATCCACAGCCTACCTTTTATCCCGGTTGTTTCTATACCCAAAATTCTTCTCTTCTCCGTGTCCCCCCCCCCCCCCCCGCCCCGACACTCAGCCCTGGCCCAGTGTACCAGCTCTCAGGAAACTTTCCAGGCCCACATAGGCCAGGTAAGGTGCCCGCTTCTTAATTACTTGAGAACTCTATGCTTCGTCTCTGTTGGAGGATGAAACCGCCCTCCACAGTAACTGTCTGAGTATTTCCCGAAGGGAGGGGAGATTCTGTAACTCTGTACCAAAAAGCCGGCCTGTTCCCTTCGCGTTCGTTCCCTCCCCTCATAAAAACAGCACGACGCCATACATGCTGCTCGTGCATGACTTTAATGGTGGCACAGATTACCTTTTACCTTTAGGCAAGTTTTGACAGACTCAGCCTGGCACTAACGTCCATGCTGAGACCAACAGCTCTATGGCAGAAGGGGTTTATGTGCAGTGTCAGCCCACTCCTAGACAGTGGACGATGTGGCAGCCAAGGTGAGGGAAGCACCAGCCCAGTGACACACACTGGGAACTAACAAACCAGTAACAGGAAATATGCTGAAACAGTCTGTTAAATTCTCTGCTTGCCCAACCGAAAACTCATATACTAAAAAAATGTTAAGTTCCTTCATTTTACTTAAACTGTTTAAACAGTAATTTATTTCTAGAGTATTTATGTAAGGATATTTCAGAGAGAGAGCAAAGAAACAGGACCACGACTGCCGCACTGTTCTCTCTGCTTCCCAAGCAGTCAGACAACTCACAAAGTGCACGGGGCCTTGCCTGTCACTCCTGTGCCTTCCCGGGACCACGCCACGTCCTGCCGGGACCACGACCACCCCAGTCAGTGCGAGTATGGTCCACTGCGTGCCTGCAGGGCTCAGACCTCACGCCGCCCAGTGTCCTCCAGTTTTCCCCCAGGCTCACGCACGCCAGGCTGGGGTCTTGAACACTGCGGCACACAGGTCCTGTGCCTACGGCCCATGAGTGATCTGGGCCCCAAAAAGAAATCACAGGCTCCAAATACCAAAAAAAAAAAACAAAACAAAAAAACAAAAAACCTGCAAAATACAAATTCATGTTTAAATACATTTACAAATAATATTAGGTCACATTAACTACATTGATATAGTGATTTCATTACATTTGAAAGCGGCTTATAGATTAGACTGATCAGGCACTCAGAGCACCATTTCTAAATATGTACGACTGTCACCAACTTAAGTTAGATAATTACAAAAATGATCTGTACAGTCACCACGTGACCCAGCAATTCCACTCCTATGCAAAAGAACACACGTCTACACAGAAACCTGTACACAAATGTTCCCAGCAGCATTATGCAGAGGCCAGAACAGTGGAAAGAACTCAAATGTCCATCAAGTGATAAATGGACAGATAAAACGTAGTGCGTCTGCACAAAGGAGCCTTATTCTGCCATACAAGGGAACGAAGTACCGACAGGCACTGCGATGTAAGTGAGCCTCGAAGGCACGCCAAGTGAGTAAAGCTGGTTCCAGAAGACCCGGTATTGTATGACCCCATTTATATGAATTATCCAGAAGAGGAAAACTTGTAGACAAAGAAAGTATTTTAGTGGGAAATAACTGCTGATTAGGGGACAAAAAAGTTCTAAAATTCACTGTCATGTCAGTGTTTGCACAACACTGTGAATGTGCTGAAAACCACTGGATCATACATTTCAAATGGGCACATGGAATGGTACGTGAAGGATATTTCAGTAAGGCTGTTAGACATTTGAGGAAATAACCCTATCCAAAATTTTGGAGCAATGTGACGTGGAGGGGAGGGGAGAATGGGTATATTTACGTGGCTGCATTTCTGAAACCCGTCTCCCTCACTGCCACATACCAGTTACCGGCTCCCCCTGCCAGAGGCAGTATTTATTACATGTGTCTGGGGTGTTTGTGCATGTGGGGTATTCCCTCTTTTTACATATATCACTTACAGAGATGATCTTTTCTCACCTGTTTCACATAAATGGTATTACACTGCGTATTCAACAATATATTTACTTAACAGTGTATTTGGGAAAATATTTCATATTAATACATAAGGATTTCTTTACTCTTCACAGCATTCCGTTATTTGGCTGAATCAGGATTCATTCTACTATGTTTGACACAGTATGTGATGAATCCTCCAAAATTAAAGTGCCTAGTTTAGTAACAGTAATTTTAAGTTAAATTGTTTTTTAAAAAATGGATAAGCTCTTTTTACATTGACATTCACAAGACTTTCTTCCAAAGACTGTGATAGTACAATTTAAGTTACAACTGCTACATATACTTATTGATAAGATAAAAAACATTATCATTATCTTTAACTTAAATGCCTTATGAATTCCTCCCATGCTATATGTATTACACATACAAGCATTACTAACCATCAACCTGCAAGTCAGCAAAATCCAGACTGCAGGAAACTACTGGATAATCAGATTTCTTCAATAAACTGTACACACAAATAAGAGAGGGAGAGAAAAGAAATAAGACTGAGAGAGATATATAAAGGGAGAATTGAGCTAAAATAGACCAAAAGGCACATTAATCTACCACAGTGTGACTCATCTTTTCTGGATCCAGATTTGAGCTCTTTTTCTAAATTATATTTATGATACCCCTAGAAATTTGAAAACTGATGGGATATTTGGTGGCAGTAAAAAAACTTATAATGATAATTACGAGAGCTTTAAAAATGAGTCCTTATCTGTTGACACATTCCAAAATATTTATGGATGTAATAAATGCTGTCTCAGATCTGTTTCAAAATTAAATAGTGTGCTTATGAGCTGGTAATTGTTGAAAATGAATGACACGTACATGAGGGATTATTATACTATTCATTTTCTGTGTATGTTTGCAATTTTCCAAAGGGGGGAAAAATCTTCACCATCAACACTCACATAAATATAGGGGAAGCACAGAAAAGAAGTCAGAAATCTTAAGAAATAAAAAAGTAGTATTAATATAAGAGGTCTAACATTCGATTAATATGCATTCTAGAAAATTAGAGGTAATTTATCCAAGAAAAGATATCTCAGAACTCATACGAGTTTTCCAACTTAAAAGGGCCTATTAAATATCCAGAATATTTGATTTTAAAAGTAAATATGAAGGCACCTCTTTTTGACATATTAAAACATTGGGGTAAAGAAAAGATTCCCAAAATTACCAGAAAAGAAAGCAAGCTCACAACAGACTACAAATTAGAAAGTCTTTAGACTTACGATAGCAGCAGGGAAGCTAGGAGGTAGTTTAAGTGTAAAGCAATGCCTTCAAACCCTCAGGGAAAGTGACTAATCACCTAGAACTCTCTATCAAGAGTGACATCAAACAGTTTACTTTCCCTGTAGCCCTTCCACTAGGAACCTGCGAAGACACCCTCCATCAGGAGGAAATGGGACAAACCAAGAAAGAGTTGGGAGCCCGGAGATGGGGGGGGCTCTAACACAGGAGAGAGGAACAGGAATTTTTCAGAACAGCAGCTTCACAGATTTTAAAAACCACCTGTCCACATGGACACACGAAGGGCTCCAGGAGGGTTATCTCCAAGAAAAAAAAAGGAGGGAGGAGGAAGAGTGTCTCAGGGGTCAGCAAGCTTTTCCCGCAGAGAACCACATGGTAACACTGTACCCTCTGAGAGCCAATCAGTGTCTGCTACAGCTACTCAACCCTGCCACTGCAGCACAAAAGCAGCGCCAGACAGTACACATGTGAGCAGGCATAACTGTGTTCCAGTAAAACTTTATTTACAAAGAGCAGGGAGAGGGAAGAATTTAGCCCCAACACCATACTTTGCCTGGACCTCTCCCACAGCACCCTGCATGTTTGAGGTCTGAGCACTGTAAGGAGTTGGCAGCCCTAGTGAAGAATCTGGGGATAATTTAGGAATATGACATTAAAACTAATCAAAGGATTAAGCAAAGATGCACTAGCTAGCACAAAAAAATCCTGAACCATTAAAAAAAAGATAAAAAATTAGATTTCAACAGAATGTTTAAATCCTGGTCTTGGAGTAGCACCAATAAGAAAATGATAAATGTGGTAAAGGTAGTAGAGTAACCACATGTGAAGCTACTATGAAGGTTAACGACAAAAGCAGTAAGATAGCTATCACTACAATAGTTAGTTAAGGGATACACAAGATAAAAAGATAAAAAATGTGACACTGAAAACAAAACGTGAGCGGGAGAATAAAAATGTACAGCTTTACAACGCATTCAAACTTAAGTTGTTATCAACTTAAAATAGACTGTTATAAATAAGCTGTTACATATCAGTCTTATGGTAACTACAAAGTAAAAGCTATAGCAGATCCATAGAGAGAACAAGAGGAATCCAAGCGCGCCATTGAAGAAAGCTATCAAACTACAAGCTAAGAGAGCAAGAGAAGAAAACTACAAAAAAAGCCAGAAAACAGCAAAATGGCAAAGGTGCACACCCATCAATAATTAATTTAAATGTAAACGTACTGAATTCTCACATCAAAAGACAGAGAGTGAATGGATCAAAAAAACAAGACCATCTATATGCTGCCCATAAGAGACTAACTTCAGATCTAAAGACACACAGACTGAAAGTGAAGGGATGGGAAAAAAATTCCGTGCAAATGCAAACTAAAAAAAGCTGAGTTAGCTACATAGTTAGCCCTTGAACAATATGGACTGGAACCACACAGTTCAGCTTATATGCAGAATTGTTTCAATAAATACATAGCCGGCACTCCATATCAATTGCAAAATCTGTGCATACGGAGCGCTGACTGAAAAAGCCTTCAGCTGTAGACTTCAGTATCTGTCAGGGGCCCAGGAATCAATTCCGCATGAGTACCAAGGGACAAATGCATTGTATCAGACAAAATAAAATTTGAAACAAAGGCTGCAAGATGAGACAAAGGGCAATACATAGTGATAACAAGAGGACAGGACATTTGTAAATATATATTCACCCAACACAGGAACACCTAAATATTAACAGGTATTAACAGACCTAAAAGGAGAAACAGATAATCAGTACAATACTAGCAGGGGACTTTAATACCCAACTTCTATCAATGGGTAGAGCATCCAGGTCGAACATCAATGAGAAAACACCAGCTTTAAATGACATACACATACATACAGAACATTCCATTCAAAAGCAGCAGAATGAATATACATTGTTCTCAAGTATATACAGAATATTCTCCAGGACAGATCATACACTAAGCCACAAAACAAGTCTTAATAAATTTAAGGCAGGAATTATATCAAGCATCTTTTCTAACCACAATGGTCCAAAACTAGAAATTAATTACAAGAATAAAACTGGAAAATTTACAAATATGTGGAAATTAAACAACATGCTACCAACCAACCAATGGGTAAAAGAAGTAATCAAAAGTAAAATTTAAACATATCTTGAAACTAAAGAAAATGGAAATAAAACATCCCAAAACTTATGAAATGTGCAAAGCAGTTCTCAAAGAGAATTTAGAGCAATAAATGCCTACATCAGAAAACAAGAAAAATCTCAAAAAAAAAACCCCAAAAAACAAAAAACAAAACCTAACATTACACCTCAAGGAACTAAAGAGAAGAACAAATGAAGCCCAAAGTCAGCAGATGAAAGAAAATAAAAATTTGAGTGGAAATAAATGAAAGAGACTAAAAAAACAACAGAAAAGATCAATGAAAGTAAGAGCTTAGTCTTTGAAAATGTAAACAAAATGACAAACCTTTAGCCAGACACACCAAGAAAAGAGAGGACTCAAATAAAGTAAATGAAAGAGACATTACAACTGTTATCACAGAAATACCAAGGATCATAAGACTATTATGAACAATTATATGCCAAAAAACTGGACAACCTAAAAGAAACAGATAAATTCTCAGAAACATACAAACTACCAAGACTGAATCATGAAGAAACAGAAAATCTGAACAGACCAATTACTAGTATGGAGACTTGAATCAGTAATTTAAAACCTGTAACCAAAAGCCTACAACAAGACAGCTTCACTGGTGAAGTACCAAACATTCAAAGAATTAACACCAATCCTCAAACCTTTCCAAAAGACAGAAAAGGAGATATTCCCAAATGCATTTTACAAGGCCAGCATTACCTTTATCACCAAAATGAGACAAGGACACTGTAAGAAAAGGAAATTACAGGTCAATATTCCTGATAAACATAGATGCAAAAATCTCCAAAAAAATTGGCAAGCCAAATTTAAAAATACATTAAAAGGATCATACCCTATGATCAAGTGGGATTTATTCCAGGTTTACAAGGTCCAACAGCTGTAAATCAATCAACGTGATACACATTAACAAAATGAAGGATAAAAATCTTATGATCATCTCAACAGATGCTGAAAAAGCATTTGACAAAATTCAATATCCATTTATGATGAAAACTCAACAAAGTGGGCACAGAGGGGACACACCCCAACATAATAAGGATACATATGACAACTCCACAGTTAACATCATACTCAACAGTGAAAAGCTGAAAGCTCTTCCTCTAAGATCAGGAATAAGATAAGGATGCCCACTCTTGCCGCATAGTATTTATTCAACATAATATTGTAAGTCCTAGCCAGAGCAATCAGGCAAGAAAAAGAAATAAAAGGTGTCTAAATTGGAAAGAAACAGGAAAAACTGTCACTGTTTCCAGACGACCTATTATATGGAGAGAACCCTAAGGCTCCACCAAAAAACTGTAAAAACTATAATCGAAGTCAGTAAAGCTGCAGACACAAAAATCAATATACAAAAATCTGTTGCATTTATATAAATAATTATCAAAAGAAAAATTAAATAAACAATCTCATTTACAATTGTACCAGAAAGAATACATTACATCTATTAATACAATAGGAATAATTTTAATCAAGAAGGTGAAAGACCTGTACACTGAAAAGCATGGTATTAGTAAAAAAATTAAAGATGACACATGTTAAAAGGAAAGATACCTATGCTCATGGATTGGAAGAATTCATTTTGTTAAAATGTCCATACCACCCAAAGCAATCTACAGATTCAATGCAAGCTCTATCAATATTACAATGGCACATTTCATAGAAATAAAAAAAAACGTTCAAACTTCTATGGAACAAAACGCAAAACTGAACTCATAAATACAGAGAACAGACTGATGAATGCCAGAGCGGAGGGAGTTCGGGGGGCTGTGAAATGGTCGAAGGAGGGCAAAAGGTACAAACTTCTAGTTATAAAGTGAATCCTGGGGATGTAATGTATAGCATGATGACTATTGTTAATAATGCCATATTGCATATTTGAAAGTTGCTAAGAGTAAATCTTAAAGATTTCCATCACAAGAAAAAAATCTTGTAACTATGTATGGTGATGGATGTCAACTAGACTTACTGTAGTGATCATTTATAATATACAGAAATATCAAGCCATTACATTGTACACCTGAAACTTGTATAATGCTCCATGTCAACTATACCTCAATAAAATTTTTTAAGAAAAAGAAAAGCCACAGCCTAGGAGAAAATACTCGTAAAATATTTACCTGATACAGCACAGATACACACACATAAATGACTGGTACTTTGAATATAAAAAGAACTCTCAAAGCTCAATAATAAGAAAACACACAACTCAATAAATGGCCAAAAGACCCAAACGGACAGTTCAGAAATACTGAAGGCAAATAAGCACACACACAAAATGCTCACCATCATCAGTCATTAGGGAAAGACACACTAAAACCTCAGTAAGCTACCCCCATACACTAACTAGAATAGCTCAAAAAACCTGACAGTATCAAATGCTGCTGAGAAGACAGAACAACCAAAACTCGCACTTGTCACAGGTGGAAATTTAAAATAAAATAACCACAGAGGCAGTTTCTATTAAAGTGAAGCATATACTTCCCATGTGACCCAGCAATTCCATGTCTGGGTATTTATACACGAGAAAGGAAGACATGTATCTACAAAAAAACCCTGAACACAAATTCTCAGAGCACCTTTATTCATAACTACCAAACCCCAGAAACCTAAATGTCCCATCAACTGGTGAACGGAAAACACAATGTGGCGCGTTCACACAGAGTTATTCTACTCGGCGGTAAAACAGAACAAATTACTGACATGAGGACAAGGGATGATTCTCAGAAATATTACACTAAGTGAAAGCAGACAGACTCATTAGGCTACATATCGCATGGCTGCTGGAAAAGGCAAAAACATAGGGATCTGCATCAGCTCACTGGTCGTCAGAGACACGATGGACTACAAAAAAGCAACAGGAAATATCCGAGGTGATAAAATATTCTGCATCTTGCTTGTGGTGGCGGTGGTTACACAACTATACAAATTTGTCAAAATTCAAAGAACAGTGTATCTTCTTTAGGGTGAATTTTACCATGTGTAAGTTATACTTCACCTGACCCCTCAAACTCAACATGTCCACCTATTTCTAGTATTTCACATCTTAGTAAATGATACTATAATACACCTAGCTTGTCTGGTAGAAATTTTATTACTCACTTCTGACTTCTCTTAGTCTTCTCTACAAATCAATCCAATCGATCAATAAACCCTGTCAACTCCATCTTGGAAACATTTCTTGATCTATTCACTTCTTCCCACTCACACTGACATCACCCTAATCCAAATCACCACCTCTCAACCCACTACTCCTAAATGAGCCATCTGTGTCCTCTTTTGCCCGCTTGGTACATTCCAAATACCACAGCCAATGCAAGCTTTCCAAAATGCAAGTCTGATTATATCACACCCTTTAAGAAAAATTCTTCAAAGACTTTAACTTACAACCTTTATTATGTATCATTTTTACCACTTAAGAAAAAATAAAACTCCTCCCTGCTTTCTTAATTTACAGCTCTGACTTTCCATAAAAGTCAATAAACATTTCACTAATACTCCTGACAACAAAGATTGTAAAATCAGTCACCAGTTCTAAGAGAACAGCCAGGTAACCTAAGACAAAGACGGAAATAAAGACGCGATCAGGAAAACCAAACTGATAAACTACATTTCTGATACAAATGTTCTAAAATCTCTTTTGCTTTTTTCCTCCTCACAACCTCACTCCTCAGAACACTAAAGGCTGACCTGTCACTAACCTTCTTTCCTTTCTCCTGAGAATCTTAACTTTCCAGTGAGTTTTAGGTACCAAGGTTAAGTGAGAGCCCCAAAATAACATGGCCTGCCCAGGATGATGTATTAACACAACCTAACAAAATTCCCACTCCAAAAAATGTCTTTAAAAACAAAGTTACCAGTAATAGCAGAAATACAAAAGAGATAACTTTGCCAATATCAGACGGATGTTAATATGGAGTGTTTAATTTCACTTAAGACATTTTTCATTCAAAGAAGCGATTTAGATAATTACACTTCAGCAGATAAAGCAGTTACAGAATCTCAAAACATCGACATTTTAACTCTAGAACTTAGGCTGGTGCATAATTAGACAAATATTTTATTTGAAGCATAAACTATTTCAGTGAAACATCTAACCATGTTTAATATACTGATGAGTAAGACTACAGCTTACCTACCGATAAATGCTTCCGTGTGCCACATTTCAGCTGCTGCCAAAGGTATCAATGATGTAAGTGGCTAAATACTTCATACTGTGATTCTCTTTTTAGTAAAAAAACAAAACGAAACAACTACCAAATGATAATGTTTTATTTCAGTATTATTATCAGCAATAAAAATTTGGTCTCTCCAAAAACTACCAGAGATATAATACTGGGGCCTAAATTAATTTCAGATAAGTCAACATACCATAATTAGTTTTTTGCATGACATTCAGGGGGCTTACTGAGCAGGTTATGTTCTAAATACACAAAATGAGGAAAATATTTAAGACCCATAAAAGAGCATTATTAACTATTATTTCCAAAGCTCCCTCTGCTGCACAACCCCGATTTCTCCTAAAAATACGCTCCAAGAATGCATCTGAACACTTTCCTCTTGCCATTAGCTCTTGCCAAGAGATGGCTCTGTGAGCTGGAGCCTCAGGGTACAACACTTTTGCAATAAGATTTGACACACAGGGCTCTGCGCCACAAATGTCATTTCCATCATGTGACTTTCCTACTTAAGAATTTCTAGTAGTATATTTTTAAAAAGGAGGAAATTGGTGGAAAAAACAGTAAAGAGAA
This sequence comes from Camelus bactrianus, assembly GCF_048773025.1. Taxonomy (NCBI): domain Eukaryota; kingdom Metazoa; phylum Chordata; class Mammalia; order Artiodactyla; family Camelidae; genus Camelus; species Camelus bactrianus. The sequence continues at coordinate 11,128,046 of NC_133573.1, forward strand.
ATACAGTAGTCTGCCATCCCAGCAGACAAACCCTTAGTCTCAGAAAAGGGAAGGGGGCAGTGGAGAGGAGGGGACCCATCTGTAATACAGCAAAGAGGCTAGAGACGGCTTCTGCTTCCAGAGCAGACCCACTGACCAGGATGAAAGACCCTTCTCTCCACAATGAACTCGAGAATCTCCCACAAGTCTGTTTTTTTCCAAGTTTTCACATCAACTCTTATCAGTGTGAAGATTAATGTCACTTGCTTTCTCACTTTTTCTCATTTTTAATGATCTAGGCAAGGACTTTAAGATACCAACTAGCTTTAAAAAACAAAACAAAACAAAACAAAACACCCAAGCTACTCTCATATAGGTACTAGGGATGAGTTAGAGGACCTGAGTTTGTCTGAGTCCCTCATGGGGAGGCAAGCCCACAGTGACACACAGACTACACAAAGCCATGAACAATGAGCCTTTGCACAAATAATCCATATGTGAAGGGCACTTTTTTTTCTGGGCCTGACCTTCCATCCAAACATTTAAAAGGGTTACTTTAATTGTCCTCTGCACAACCCAATCCTATTCTGGGAGTTATGTTAAGTCACTTATATCTCAAAATCCTGGATGTAAATCATTTCTCACAAACAGCAGGCCAAGGTGCTAAGATGAGTGGTAATTTGCTTTGCTTTATCTGAGGTTTTTCTTTTTTCCCTTTGGTTATGGGGTTACAATGCATTTATGGAGGAGAGATCACACTCCAGCCAACCCCTAGTGTATTTTATTGACTGTAATAAAACCCAGAGTCCTGCCTCACCTTCCAACTCTTATCAACTTGATTTGTCACTATTTCTCAACTGTCCTTTGTTCCAGACAAATTAATCTAACTGTCAGCTTCTCCATGTTAACTCCCATGTAGATCCTGGTGCTGCTGGAGAAGACACGGACACAGGAGGATAAAAAGGGTGGCACAGCTGGGCAGACCGCCCCCAGGTAAAAGCCCAGGACCGCTCCCAGTCTGGACACCACCTCCTACAACCCGCCTCACCTAAGAGAAGTGAAGGCGCCCAGCGTGGAAGCTCCCCCGGAGCGGGGCGGGCCCTCTGCTCTGGTAATAGTGGCCACTTACAGAGCCGCCCACACTCCCAGCAGCAGCAAGCCTTAGCAACACCTGCGTTTCAGAGACTGCGCTGAACACTTACATACGCCATCTCATTGACCCCTCAGAGTAACCCTTAAGTGACTCTCTCTGTCTTAAAGATGAAGGGACTAACATTTAGAAAATTAGGGTAAAACATATATAACTATTAATCAGCAAGCTCAGAATTTGAACCCAGAGCCCTCTGGCTTCAGCACAAAGCTCTCGTCCACTGCCCTCTACCGCACAACTGCTTGCCGCTGCAGAAACTGGAGCTGGCTCAGAGAAACGGGTGGTAATTGGGCCGCACTCCAGAGGAAGGCAGGTCTCACCCAGAGCGCTGAGTGGGGCCTGACCCAGAGTATTTCTGCCAGATGCCAAAACACGAAAGAGAGAAAGAAAAGAAGGGAGGGAGGGAGGGAGGGAGGGAGGCGGGAGGCGGGGTGGAGGGAGTGAAAAGCAAAGGAAAAGGAAATTACTGCTTTCAAAAATGAAAAGGTTGTGAATCAGGAAACTAATACTCCAAATTGGTTCTGTCAATGACAAAGTAACCCTAGGCTCCCCGTTGCTTCATTTTCTTCACCTGCACAACATAAAGACAGTATAAAAGACAATGTTTAGAAACACATTTCAAGCTTGCTGGACGACGCTGAGAGAAGGAGGTACTACGGTCCGCCCTCCTCTGTAACTCTGCCTTTCCATCTATGCTTCTGAACTTTAGGAGGACCAAGCTGCGCTGCTGCTGAAGTCTTTACGCCTTCACTTCACTCCCATGTCGCCTACTAAAAAAAGGCTTTCTTTCATTCCATTTTTGTCATAAGCAGTTCATTTTCATGTTTATCTGTTTCAGGTAAGGGAAAAAAATGCAACCCCTTTTATCATAAAGCTGTACAATTTCCTTCACTCTCCACTGTCTTCTTTGTAACTGCTTTCTTTAGTCCTCTAAGAATTAGCTTCTAAGCTAGTCGAAGTTTGGCGCTATCTGTAAGTACTGACGTAAAGCCATCTACTGAAAATCCACAAAAGTTAATTCGAAATGGATCAAAGACCTATATTTAAGAATTAAAACTATAAAACTCTTACTAGAAGAAAACACAGGATGAAAGCTGTGTGATATTGGATTTGGCAACGATTTCTTGGATATGATGCCAAAAGCACAAGCAACAAAAAAAGACAGATAAACTGATCTTCATCAAAATTTAAAACTTTCACGCATCAAAGGACACTACCAAGAGAGTAAAAAAAAAAAAAAACCCACAGAATGGGAGAAAATATTTGCAAATCATGTATCTGATAAAAGATTAATATCCAAGTATACAAAGAACTACACCTTAGCAGCAACAACAAAAAACGTATTTAAAAATGGGCAAAGGACTTGACTGCGTTTCTCCCAAGATATGCGAATGGCCAATGAGCACATGAAAACGACCAACGTCACAAGCTCACAGGGAAATGTAAATCCAAACCACAATGAAATACTTCACACCCAGCAAGACTACTACTACCAAACAAGCAAAAAATGGAAAACAACTGAGGTTTGCGAGGACGTGGTAAAACTGGAACTCCTGTACACCGCCAGCAAAAATGTAGACTTGTGCAGCCACCATGGAAAACAGTTTAGCAGGTCCTCAAAAAGCTAAACTCAGAATTATGAGTTCAGCAACTGCACTCCTTAGGTTATACACCCAAAGGGACTGAAACCTGTGCTCCAGTGTTCACTGAAGCATTACTGACAACAGCCGAAAGGTGCAAACAACTAAGGTGCCATCAAGAGAAGGATGGATAAACACAATGTGATATGTACACAAATGGACTATTACTCAGCCATGAAAAGAAATACCACAATAAAGTTATGATACATACTACAACCAGCATGAACCTTGAAGACATCATGTTGAGTCAAACAAGGCAGACACAAAAGGATAAACACTGCATGATCCCACTTACACGAGGTACCCAGAATAGGCAAATTCACACAGACAAAAAGCAGAGCAGAGGTTACAGTGCTGGCAGGTGGGGGGAATGGAGTGACTTTTTAATGCTTGCAGTTTCCATTTGGCCTAATGAAAAAGTTTTAGAAATAGACAGTGGTCATGTTTGTGATGACATCTTGAGTGCAATTACTGCCAGTGAACTGTGCACTTAAAAATGGTTAAAACGGCCAATTTCACATTATGTATACTTTACAACAACAATAAAGGGACTGCCCTTATTCTAAGTGCTTAAAATCCAGATCACTTGGACAACAAAGTTCTGACGCAAGAGAAGTATATGAATCTCAATGCAAAGTGCTCTCTAAAAACCTTTAAATGGATGCTTATTAACCAAAACAATACTTAGAGCTATGAAGACAACATGGCATTATTTTTGGTTCCAACAAACTTTTACCAAATAAAAAAGAAATATTTTGAGTAATAGCTTAAAATTTTTATGAAGACTCAGGACTACTCGTGGTGGAGGGTCTTTTTCTTGTCACGTTGTTCATTATTTTGGTAACTTCATATTACATACATTATAATGACTATGAGAAAAGTATGCTCTATTTCTCACTGTCAGAAAAGAGTGGTTATAAATAAAGGGGGATGGCTAGTGTAAACACTGAAGTGTTTGACTAGAATCAGGGTTATCAGTATGAACTCATGGTTTTCAAGACACACACACAGGAAGAAAGATACATAAGAAAACAGCTGTCTGTGCACACATGGATCAGTGTACATTCATGTATTTCTAGCTCCATGCACCAAGATGGCCTAGGAGCAATGACACCCCAGTGGCAATGAGCACACAAGCTTCCAGATCTTGGTTCCTAAATACCATTCTCCAATAGGAGGAACCAGAGCTCCCTGGAGAAGGGATTGATTCCAGGGCTGCAGCATGGAAAATATAAGACGAGCCAGGACACTTTATGATGCCAGAAAACAGGAAGTGCTTTCCTAAAGAGGATGGGGGGGGGGGGTGTTTAAAAAACACAAAACAAAGGGCCAACCTGAAGGCCACAGCTGGAACGATTTGAGTGACAAAATAAATTATGATAGAATTGGATTATAAACTATAAAGCAAAACAAATGTCTATGACCCACACTGACACAAATAACCAAGAAAATAAATGTGGAGAAGGGACCGTCCTCCCTCACAGAAGAATTCCAATTAACAAATGTAGATGAAAATAAGAAAAATATAAAATTGCCATCAGGTAAACACTACTATAATAACTGCTACAAGCAAGAACTACCAAAGAATGCTGCATTGAGTGGGGAAAAATTTGAAAACAGGATATCTGCACTGTTTCAAAGACTCTCCCCCAAGATACCCAGTAATTACAAAGAGACAAAAAGTAACTTTACTAGCAGAGAGACTTGACAAACATGATCTTGAGTAAAGAAGCGTTAACATCATCTCTAACAGGATATGCTGACACCCTGTACCCTGTGAAGTGATGTTCTGAGTAGGACTGAACATGTACAACCTCAGTCTAACTATGAGAAAACACCAGACATTCTACAAAATAGCTCTGACCACACTCACAAGCATGAAGGCAACGGAAGATGGGAAGAGACTATCACAGGTCGGAAGAGATAGGGAGACACAACAGCTCAATGCCGTGTCTCACCCTGGACTGAATATGGAAAGAAGTGAAGGGCATTAGAGGAAAAACCGGTGAGATCCCAGGAGGGTCTGCAGCTTAGCTAGCAGTACTATACCAATGTCAATCTCTGCGTTCTGATCACTGCGCTCTGGTTACGTGAGCTGTGACATTCGGGAAAGCTGCAGGAAAGGCATCCCTGAGCTCTCTGTACCATTTGTGCAACTTCTCTAAGTTTAAAGTTATTTCAAAACTAAAAAAAAAATGTTTAAGCACCCCGTACTTTCTCTCCTTGAACTGAATTAAAACAAAGTTGAGAAATTCAAGAAGTAGTTACACAGGGTAAATCCAGTACTTCTTTACTTGAAAAGCAACCTACACTGGAGCAAGACTTAAGCCACTGAGTTATCAGGTATTGATTAAGTGTTTACGGTATTCCAGACCTCTACCAGACGCTAGAGATGCTGTCTTCAAGCAGCTTACAGCTGGTAAGAGAAACAAAAATGATAAGTTATCCACCTGATTGATGAAAACTTCTGACACACACATAACCAGGCTATAACCCAATGGTTAACAGACAACAGTAGCATCACTCACAATGTTAAAGTACGTAAATGAAAATCCTGTGGACAACTAGAATCTTCAAACACGACGGTAATACCCACACATTTACAGAGTCAGCTTCGTATGCTCACTACATCTATTTCATGTAGCAGTCTTAAACATAGTAATTAGCGTCCAGTATTTCAAAGAGAAATACTAAATATTTTGACCAAAGACTCTTATTTCTCTAACCTAGAAATGAGCTGCTTCCCTTAATCTCAGGCAAAAAAAGAAAAAAAGGGAGGTAACAGTAACAACCACAAAAATCGAACCGAACAAAACAGTTCATAAATCAAGAATAGTCTCAGAAAAAAACAGGTGGATTAATTTACATGGAGAGAATCTGGCTAAAGACAGCTGACTGAAAATCAAAATGCCAACCAATATGACAGTATTATAAATTCAGTAGAGAACTCAATGAGTCTGGACTTTTAATTCTTCACTATAATAAAGCCTGAAGCAACTTAGGGAAAACATTCCATCTCCCCTCCTGCAGGTCAACTAGCAGGGCTCGACCGCACACCAGGAGCCAGGGCAGATGCACACACCTGTCCCTGACACCGCGCGCTGTCTCAGAACTTGTAAGAATCAAAGGAATGGCACCATTCTAGTGTCTCCGACAGACCTTTCCAAATACACAGCAGTAACACAGTCTAAACCTACATACAGATCTACTTAAGACGGGGGTTACACCCCACCAAAGCCACTGCAGGTTGGAAACATTGCTAGGCTGAACTGTATCTAATACACCTTGCCTACCTTACAGGTGTTCAGAACCCTTTGTCCGCCCATGGTTGTGCAAAACCATCCAGCACAAAGCCTGTTTTATAATAAAGTGCTGGACATTTTGCAGAATTTACTGACTCCTGTGCTGGACAGAGTGGCTGTCAGATACTGACTGCTCAGCCTGTGATCACATGGTTGACCGGGGGCTGCAACTCCTGGGCCCTGCCCAGTGTCACCATGCCGCTAGCCCAGGAAGAGATCAAAACTCAAAATTCCAAGTATGGTTTCTACTGACTACATATCACTTTTATATCACCACAAAACTGAAAAACTAAGTCAATCATCGTAAATTGGGGACAGTCTATATTCTTAAAGTTGGTCACCCAAGGGTCACGCTAACAACTGCGATGTTATGGAAACATTACTGTTAAGAGTCACACCCAGGGAAAGAGCCAGATCCCTCGGAACGGACAGTCTGATTATCACCTGACAACTGAGAGAGAATTCAGTCATACATACAAGTATCAATAAGTTGTGATAAGCCTCACAATAACATGTCAAATTTCTGTCTGTTTTTCTAAGGTTGCACATTAGCCAGAAAAAGCCTTCAAAATAATTCAGATGCTACGGCTTATCTTGCTGTCAGTTTACTTGAATTTCACTGACAGTACATACATGAAGACACTGCTCTCAATCATCATCAACATTTTTCTAGCAAACAGAACAGGCAGGTAAGAAAGGTGAAACACAAAAAAACCAGTGCAAACTTTCATAAAAAGTCTCACAAAAAAGTAACAGCTCTTCAAACAGCTCCACATCTGCATCTGCAGGTCCCAGACTCAAAGCCAGCAGGGACCAGCAGCAGACGCTGCTGCGCCCCGGGCTGCCTCTTCCCTCCACATTCTTTCTTTAGGTGGTACCATCCTGTGTTGTACCTTCTAAATACTTAAATGTTCTGAAAAAAATATAAGGTGTCAAAGCAAGTGAGACATGCTGCCACTTTTTAAAAATGGGAAGAAGAACCCACACACACTTCCTCACGGGTGCACAGAGTACACCCCTGGGAGGACGGGGTGTATTTGGTCTCAATGAAAACTGCGCGGACAAGACATAGAGATTTTCATTCTATACCCTGTCAGACTCTTCAAATTCTGAATCATGTGAAGGCAGTTTGTATTTAACATAATTAAACCAACAGATAAAGGCAGAAGACTCCCCATCTTCTTTCTCTCATTAGCATTTAAATCGCACGAAGGCAGAGATTTTTGTCTGTTTTTTCGCTGCTATATATCCCCTCTGCCTAGTCCACAGCTGGTGCTCGAAAAATATTTGTTCAATGAAAGAACTCCCTAACCTCTCCAGTAAGTTCCAGACTTGTACATCCTCCCCTGCACCTCACCATCAAATAGGCCATCCTTAGTATGTCCCACCCATCCCTGTCCCCGCAGAACAGCCTGCTCCCCACACCTCTTTCCAGCTCAATCCATGTACCACTGGCCACCAGGAAAGCCCCAAACCCATGAGTCACCCCTGTCCCAACCAACTGCATTCCCAGCCAAACATGCCAAAACACAGCCCACCCTCTTTTTCACCTGACTGCAGTCACACTGGAACCTCCCACAGCCTTCTCCCTGGCACCGTCTTCTTCAGTCAGACTGTAAACCACACCAGCACCCCCAGCTTCACACAGAGGCCCAGAGCTTTTCAATGCACCTGAAGAATAAAAGCCAACCCCTCTGGGATAACAGACCTCACGTGACCTGACTCCTGGCAGCGACCTAACCTCTTACCTCCCGCCAGGGTCCATGCTCACTGACTTCCTATCAGTTGCCCACCGGAGACTGAACCACCTCTGGGCATTTCCATGTGCTGCTCCCTCAGACAGGAATACTCTCCCCTCAGACTTCCAAAGGCGAAATCATTCTGTTTTCAGACAGCAGGTCAGAAGTCACCTCAGACAGGTCTTTCCTGACCACAGCATCTAAAGCCATCTTTCCCAGTCACTACCACAATGCCCTATTTCACTCCCTTGGCAGCACTTAGGACTCTCTGAAATCACTTTTATTTCTTAATTCCTTTGTCTTTCCCTTACCTCCCAGAACTGAAGCTCCAGGAAGGCAGAAATTTCACATTTTGTCTTCGGCTGTAGCCCTAATGCCTCCAGTACGCTTCGCTTACAAACCAGGTGCTTAGTAAGTCTTGAACTGACAGAAAAGCAAAACTGACTTAAAGAAGGGCCACGACATTTAACTCAGTGACAGGCTGGTGAAGATAAAAGACAGGACTAAATTATCTTCACCCCTAAAACAATGAAAAAGCAACACAGAGTGGAGAGTGAAGAGCGAGCATTTCAGATGTAGGCGAGAAAAGGTATTTTTCAAACTCCGTGCACGCAAACTACAGAGATGTTCCCCCAACTTACAAACAGCATCTGAAAAAAAAAGAAAGAAAAAGTAACTCGAAACGCTTTGTACATCAGCTATTTCATCTCTGACTCTCTTGGAAGGGTCTCCCAAACAGTGCATTTAGGTAAAAGAAGCAGAACACGACCAATGTGTTCAACTGTCTGTCTTGGAAAAGAATGTGAGGCTGTAAGGAGGAGAGTGTTTTCGGACACCTATTAGGCGGTCAGTAGGAAATCCGAACTGAGTGAACACTGCCCACATTTCACTACGCGTGTAGATTTGGGACAGGTCTCGTTCAAACATTTCTATCCTGTGAAACCAAAGAACCTGTAGCGAATGTTAACAGTTTTATCTTGTTACCTTCAGAATTTAAACTTGCAAGGCACTGTCCTTCAGCGGGGAACAGCTGTGCCGGGGAAGGGAGAGGACCTAACCCAACAACAGTGCGCCCCGCGGACGTCCGTGCGCCCGCACGCTCGCGGGCCCGGGCTCCCGGCACGGAGCCGGCGCTCCGGAGGGCCCCGGAGGCTCCCACTCCACCGGCCCCCGCGCTGAGACAGGCGGGCCCGCACGCAGGACGCTCCCCGGAGCCACCGGCCGTCGCCGTCTGCGGAAACAAAAGTGAAAACGCCGCGGCCAGGACGCTAGGGGCGGACGCCCCACCGCGCGGAGCCGTGCGCCCGCGTGAGCGCGTAAATAAGCGGAGAACACGCACTCGCACCTTCCCCCCGGCAAGAAAATGGGGCCGAGGGAGGGCGGCCGAGGCCGGCCAGGGGCCCGGGGGGCGGCCGCAGGGCCGGGCCGGCGCGGGGCCCGCTCCCCCGGCCGGACACCCCGGCCCCGCCGGCCCCGGCCTCCCCTCCCCCTCCGCGCCCCCAGCCCCTCTCCCCGCCCGGCCCCGCCACCCACCAGCGGGACGAAGGACCCCCGGGGCCCGCGGCCGCTCCGGGCCCCCGCGGGTTACCTGCTGCGGAGGCGGGGCGGGGGCAGGGGCCGGGGCCGGGGCGTGGGCGGCCCGCGGGCGCGCAGGACCGAGCCGGCGGGGAGGGTGGGCGGCGGCGGCTGTCAGCTCCGTCCCCGCTCACCGCGCTGCCATTACTGCGCGCAGGCGCCTCCCCGCCGGCCGCGCCACCGCCGCGACGGGGGCCGGGCCGCGCGCTCACCTGCCACCGGGCGCTCGGCGGGGCTCGGACGGGCCGCGCGGCGGGGCGGCGGGGCGGCGCGGCGGGCTGCGCAGCCGTGGGCCCCAGTCCGCCGACGCCGGCTCTCCGACGCGCCCTCGGCCCGCGCGGCCGCCACCCCCGCGCCGGCGATGGTAGGGCCCGCGTACGGCGAGCGCCGAGGGCCGCGCCTGTGCGAACGCGAAGGCCGACCGGCGCCGGCGGCTGCGTGCAGCGGGCCGAGCTCGGGCGGGTGACTGGGGGCGGGGGCCGAGATGTGGGGGTGGGGGGCGGGGTCCAAGCCCGGGGCCGCTGACAAGAGTGGCAGAAGCAGGTTTCCACGCGAGCTTGTTCCTCTGCGTTCCGGCAGCCCTGCGTGAGCGTTCCAAGACCTCGCCCCCCACTTCATGGCTTTTCAAAGATCTAGAGGTAATAGCAAAACTGAAATATGGAAACGAATACGTGTCTGTATATGCGTGACTGGGACATAGTGCGGGACGCCAGAAACTGCCACATTGTAACTGACGATACTTAAATAAAAGTAAAACAAATTTAAATTAAAAAAAGATGTACTATCAAAACGACTCTTCCTCGGACCCAGCCCTTTGCAGCGGGTTTTATCTGCAGACGCCGCGGGACACAGTGTGCGCGCTCAGTCCAGGCCGGCCCCGCCGCGCCTGTCAGTCTGGGGCCTCCGCACCTGCAGCCTCCAACGTGGTGCTCACGCGCGCCTTTCCCAGCCGTCAGATCGCAGAAGTCAAGTGCGGTCGGCTTCGTGCGGACCTAGCAAGACCTTGCCTCCCAGCACTCTTTTCTTCCACCAGTCGGTCTCCTGTTCGCATCTGCCCCTCCAGGCACTGAAAGTCTGCTCTCCTTACTTTAGGAAAGTCGTTGTATGCTAAATTCAGTGTCCGTTATGTGACCTGTTTTCTCACACGTCTCCGCCTTCTAATTCAGTAACTCTCAAAGTGTGATTCCCCAGGCCTCTGAAAGTCTCCAAGACCTTTTCAGGGCTCTCAAGGCTGAAGACACTCTCCATCGTAAACGACACGTTCTTTGTGTTTCATTCTGGGTTCACCCAGCACTGCTGACGTCACCCCAGCAGGAGTCCAGAGGGTGGCACGAAACGACCCCACTCGTCTCTCATCTCTGCCACACACTCCCAGTTTCTTTTTTAGTTTAATTTAGAAATATCCTTGATAAAATGGTAAAAAAAAAATATTGTTCTAACTGCAACCCGAGCACACTCTTTGTAACGCTTTGAGTTGCGGAAGGCACGCGTGCCCTCTTGCTGTGCACCGAAGCAGCACTGTCCCCCGAGGGAAGACACTTGCTTCAGTGGCTCAGCTGCAAAGGGAACTAGCTGCTTTTCACGGAGGACCGTGCTTCCTTGAAAGGACAACTGACACAAAAACCAACGTTACTCTGACTTGGGAAGTGAGACACACTTTTCCAAAATGAAAAAAGTGAGCCGGACGCTTCAAGCAAAGCAACTGAGAGTGTTTGTTGCCAATGGTAAAAATTAGCTTTCAAGCGGAATTTGGAAAATTTGTGTCAACACTGTCAACGGAAATTATCAATAAAAAAATCTATAGATAAACAACAAGGTCCTACTATACAGCACAGGGAACTGTATTCAATGCCTTTTAATGACATAATGAAAAAGAATATGAAAAGGAATATATATGTGTATAAATGAATCACTATGCCGTACAACAGAAATTAACATAACATCGTAAATAAACTATACTTCAATTTTAAAAAAAATCTATAATAGGTGTAGAAAGAGTTTTAGTGGGGGAGGGTATAGCTCAGGTAGTAGGGTGCATGCTTAGCATGTGTGATGTTCTGGGTTCAATCCCCAGTACCTCCATTAAAAGTAAGTGAATAAACAAACCTAATTACTTCCCCTTCTAAAAAATTGTTTTTAATTTTTTTAAAGCAAATTTAAAAAGGAAAAGAGTTTTTACCAGCCAAACTGAGGATCATAGACCAGGAGATACAAATTTAAGGAGCACTTAAATTGTGTTCCTCCAGGCTACAAAATGGGAGAGGCCTATGTGTACTCATATGTATCTAAATCTGAATCATCTTCTCTTAAACGTTTACTGGAGATTCGCATTTTGTGGTTATATCATTTATTAAAATACCTTTCCACCTTTTGTTTCTAGTAAACTAAAAAAGAAAAAGATGTTGAAGAACAGTTTTCATGTTTGGAGTAGCTGAGTAAGGAGCTGTTTTGTGCTTATAAAAGGACAAGGCTCCTCTTTGGAGACATATCTGGCTGGAGGGCTGCAGCAGGAAATGCAAGATGAGCTGGAACATCTCGGTGTAAGGAAGTAAGGAAGTGCTCAGAGAAAAAAATCCACGTTGGTAGGAGCCTGTCAGAGGGCACTGGAGCCCACTGAAGCTCCCATCAGCCAAAGCTAGAACGTGTGGGCAAGAAAATACAGGAGCCGTGGATTACAGCCCCTCGGACCAAGTGATACCATGGGCCCATCCTGAGATACAGAAATTACTGAATGAGGCATTACCTCGGGGGGAGGAAATGGCCTCCTGCGGGAGAGTCCCGAATCAATTCTGTAGGTATTCCAGCTGAAGGAAGGGGAGTATAACTCCCCCCTCCCTAAGTATAGACTGGGAAAGGCGACTTTCTTCCAAAGAATACAACAGAGAAAGGGAATTTAAGTTCTCTACAGTGGAGAAACCCGGCACAGGTCCTCTCAGCCAGGTGATGAAGGTCGACATGAGCAATGATGACGCGCTGCTGGCAGTGTGTCCCCTTGAAGCCCTGAGAGGAGGGTATTTACGTCTGTGATCTTCCTCCCCACCCCCAGTTCCAGTCTAATCATGAGGAAAATGCCAGGAGAGGGGCATTGTACAAGATACCCGGCCAGTCTTCCTCAGAACTGTCAAGCTCATTGACACCAAGATAAGCCTTATCTCCATAAATCTGAAAGAAAAAAAAACACAAAGACACAAACAACAAAACAAGGTAAGTCTGAGGAACTGTCCCAGCCAAGAGGAGATATGACTGCTGAATGTAATAGGGGTTCCTATAGAGAATCCTGGAACAGAAAAAGGACATTAGGTAAAAACTAAGGAAATTTGAATTGTATGGGTTATAGTTAATAACAATACATCAAAATACACTCATTACTTGTAACAAATGCACTTTCTCAATATAAGACGCCAATAGGGAAAACTGGGGATGGGGAGAGAGGGGATATGGGAGCTCTCTACTGCTCAGTGTCTGTGTAAATCTAAAACTATTCTAAAAAATAAAGTCTATTCATTTTTTAAAACCTCACTACTTGTACACTTAAAAAAAAGAAAAAGTACAAAGTCTCTAATCAGCAAAGCTAGGATCCCGTGAGATTTTTCCATACGGGAAGGTGGAACCAATTGCAAAGTTTTTTTAATCTATGCCTCTCCTAGACAATTCTGGTTCAAAGCTATTTAAAAAAAAAAAAAGCATTCTCTTTTAAATTAAAAATTACCTATGAATCCTCTATATTTCTTTGCAGCTGTACTCAGCCAGGTAATTTAACAAGATCAAAGCTATGTCAAAAGAGAGCTCATATTAAAGAAATACAGTGCATTTAGAAAGTGATTCCCCAGGGTTGGGAAGACAGAGTGAATCTGAGTAATGGGTTACAGTAAATAACGTGATATGTCAAAGAAAGAGAGATGACATTTTTCTCAACTGTTATATCATATTAAAAGTATGTGTCACTAGAGTGAAACAAACCCTGATCCACCCAGGAACTGTAATGCCAGGGAGTATTTAATATCTACTATCTTAGCACCTTTCAATATGTAATACAGTATTAACTGTAATCACCATGCCGCGAAAAATGCCATTGGAATTTTGACAGGGATTGCATTGAATCTATAGATTGCTTTGGGTAGTATGAACATTTTAACAAAATTCCTTCTTCCAATCCATGAACGTAGAATTCCTTTCCATTTATTTGTGTCTTCTTTAACTTCTTTCATCAATGTCTTATAGTTGTCAGTGTACAGATCTTTCACCTCCTTGGTTAAATTTATTTCTAGATATTTTATTCTTTTTGATGCAATTGTAAATGGGATTGTTTTCTTAACTTCTCTTTCAAATAGTTCATTGTTAGTATAAAAAATGCAACAGATTTTTGTATATTGATTTTGTATCTGCAAATTTACTGAATTAGCTTATTAGTTCTAACAGTTTTTAAGTGGAGTCTTTAGGGTTTTCTGTACATAAAATCACAGTCTGAAAATAGTGACAGTTATACATCTCCCTTTCCAATTTGGATGGCTTTTCTTTTCTTTCTTTTTTTTTTTTTTTTTGCCTAATTGTTCTGTCTAGAACTTCCAATACTGTTGAATAAAAGTGACGAGTGGGCATCCTTGTCTTATTTCTGTTCTTAGGGGTTAAGTTTTCAGCTTTTCACCCCGAGTAGGATGTTAGCTGTGGGCTTGTCATATATGACCTTTATTATGTTGAGGAACAGTCCCTTTATGCACTGAGAGTTGAGAGTTTTTATCATAAGTGAGTGTTGAATTTTGTCAAATACTTTTCATGCATCTATTGAGGATATCATATGATTATTCTCCTTCATTTTGTGAATGTGGTATATCACATTGCTTGAATTGTGGGTACTGAACCATCCTTGCATCCCTGGAATAAATATCACTTGATCATGGTGTATGATCTTTTTGATGCATTCCTGAAATTGGTATGCTAATGTTTTGTTGAGGACTTTTGCATCTAAATTCATCAGGGATATTGGCCTGTAATTTTTTTTTATATCGTTCTTGTCTTATTTTGGTTATAAGGGTAATGCTGGCCTGGTAAAATGAATTTGGAATCATTCACTCTTACTCAGTTTTTTGCAAGAGTTTGAAAACCATAGGTGTCTTTGCATGTTTGGTGGAATTCACCAGTGAAGCTCTCTGGTCCTGGATCTGTTTGTTTGGAGTTTTTAAATGATTGATTCAATTTCATTACTGATCAACCTGTTCTATTTCTTCCAGATTCAGTCTTTGAACATTGTACATTGCTATAAATTTATTCATTTCTTCTAAGTTACTCAATTTGTTGATTTAAAGCAGTTCCTAGTAGTCTTAATGTCCTTCGAGTTTCTTTGGTGTCAGTTGTAACTTCTCTTTCTTTTCTGATTTTGTTTGTTTGTCCTTCTCTCTTTTTTCTTTAGTGAATCTAGCTATAGGTTTGTCAACTTTGTCTGTCTTTTCTAAGAAACCAGCGTTTAGTTTCATCAATCTTTTTTATTGTCTTTTAGATCTTTATTTCACTTACTTCCACTATGATCTTTATGATTTTATTCCTTCTATTAATTTGGGGCCTCCTTTTTTCGCCCAGTTCCTTTAGGTGTAAAGTTAGATTGTTTATTTAAAATTGAGGTAAGCCTGTTGCTGTGCACGTCTTTCTCATGCTTTTGCTGCAGCCCATAAGTTCTGGTGTATTGTATTTCCATTTTCGTTTGTCTCAAGGTATTTTCTAAATTTCCTCTGTAATTTCTTCATTGACTCATTGGTTGTTCGGTAGCATGCTGTTTAATCTCTATATATGTTTGTGATTTTTCTAGCTTTTTTCTTGCAATTTACTTCTCATTTACACCATGTGGTCAGAAAAGATGCTTGATATGATTTCATTCTTCTTAATTTTACTGAGACTTGCTTTGTGGCCTAATATATAATGTATCCTGGAGAATGTTCCATGTGCTTTTAAGAAGAATGTGTATTGTTGCTTTTGGATGGAAGTTTGTACGTATCTGTTAAGCTCATCCAGTCTCACGTTTCCTTATTACTTTCTGTTTGGATGATCTATTCATTGATGTAAGTTGGGTATTAAAGTCCCCTATTATAATTGTTGCTGTCTATTTTTCCATTTGGGTCTATTAATATTTGCTTTATGTATTTAGGTGCTTCTATATTGGGTACATAAATATTATACATGTAATCTCTTCTTGTTGGATTGACCCCTTTATCAGTATGTAAGCAAATGCTAGTAAGGTAGAGTGAGAGGGCAAAAATGGTGCTCACTGGCGTCTCTGTCCCCAGAGAAAGTCCCAACAGGCCTTTGTCCTGCTGGTAGATGATTATGACAAGCAAATGAATCTCCTGCACATAGGGTCTAGGTCTTTTCAAATTGCTGCTTTTGCACTGGGTCCCAAGGTGAGTGAGAATGCACTTGATCCCGTTAAGAGTCGAGTCTCAGTTCCCTACAGCCTGGAGGTAAGTCCCACTGATTTTCAACACCCAGTGTTCTGGGGGCTTGTCTCTCTGGTACTAGTCCCAAGGGCTGTGGTGCCTGATATAGCATGGGAACCCCTCGCTCCTTAGGTGGAAGCTTCATGTTTGTGAGATCCCTCCAAATTATGGGTCACCACGCTGGAGATGGAGTTTTTGGTGGGACCTCATCTCTGCCTCTGCTCCCATCTCAGTGTAGCCCTTTCATCCTTTGTTGTACAGGACCAGTTCAGCTAGTTTTCAGATCTTTTTCAGAGGGAATGGTTCCATATGCAGCTGGGGATTTGGTGTGTCTGTGGGAGGAGGTGAGTTAGGAATCTTCCTACACCGCCATGATGAACCACCTCCTCAATTCTATTTTTAAAAATTGAAAGCACAAATTGTGTGAAAATTTATGGGAATAAAAACTGAAAATTGAAATATTATGCCTAGTAGTCTAATGCTTTTTATTAATTAAGAACATTGTTTTTCACCTTTAGTGGTAGAATGATTAAGTCCAGCACACAGAGGATACTAGACTGGAAGAGTCCCAAGTTTATGTCCAGGTCATACATTTCACAGTTCCATCTATAGGCTTTACCTGTCTGTGTTGGGAAAGCATAAATTGTGAAGATGATGAATGATATTTGAAAAGAAAAACAACTCAAGCTATAGCACTTGGTCTTAGAATAGACATATTTTCAAACATTTTGAAATGTGAGAAGTATCCAATAAATTTTATGTAAGAGACTTACAAGCAAAAGTCCAAAAATCCATTACTTGTGTGTTTAATATGTCTAACAAGGTTTTAAAAAAGCAAGCATACTTATACACTTAAAGTCTCATTTATTAGAGAATAACAGTACTTGAATTTGAAACCAGTCCAGAGCAGTGAAGTTTGCTCAAAGATGCAGGTTTACGTTCCTGAGTATGAATTTGGTTTTGAACATAAGGTCAGAAAAGAGTGCAATTACAGTTACGTTTGATAGTTTTGGACATATCCCCCATCTAATGGGCGGATACTTTCCAATATTATCTCCTGCTACCCACCCAACTTATCCTGTTACTAAACTAAAATTTTCTCTGTTTCTAGAAGAATCAGGTCCCTTAGTGATTCTTTGCATTTGTGTACATTGTCCCTCTCTCAGGACTCTCGTCTGTGGAAGTTGTATTCCTCCTCCAAGACCCTGTTCTTCCAACCATCCTAACCCTACCATCAAGCTGAGCTAGTATTGACAGTCGTACTTCTGCATGAACACCCTCCCTTTCATTCTGTAACATAGCTACTCACATATAGATCACCCTGACTAGACGTCAGGCTCTGTGAAGGGTATGAGAATTTATACTACTTGGAAGCATACAAGTCACCGCTGTTTCATGGATGTGGGCAGAAGACAGGAAACTCCCGGATCCAAGACAAAGACTTTGTTATGTACGTCACAGCGGGAAGCGTGGGCTTCACATTCACACTGGTTTCCCGTGTCCCCCAGCGAGTGCCACGGGGGTGACATGAAGCAGCCCAGGTGACTGTTGAGTCCATGGCGGATCTGTGTTATATCTGAGGAACCCTGAGCTCAGGAATCTCAAATCTTTAACAATCAGCTGCTTTGTAATAGCCTGTTTGCTATTCAGCATCCTTGAAAATGTGGTCTGGAGCAAAAGTAGTCAGTGCTGCTGTCTGCAAGATGAACAGAAATACGAGAGAGCCACGGGGAAAATCTGCCAACACTAGACTGAAAAGCTATCAAGCAACGACTATGTGCAAAACAGCAGGGAAGATATAAGAAGGCTGAGACATGACCAATGGGACACTCAATGAATGTTGATTGCATGAACGAATGATTTGAATAAGTGGGAAATTACTGGGCCACATGGGTATGTGTATTTCCATGACAGACATGTTTGCCTCTAGTTCCATATTCCTGCTGCACAATCTAATGTCCTTGATTTTGGAAGTAAGCTTTGGAATCAATTCTTAAATTGATTTTGTTTTCATATTTTTTTGGGAGGGGGGAGGTAATTAGGTTTATTTTTATTTATTTATTTTTAAAGGAGGTACCAGGGACTGAACCCAGGTCCTTGTGCATGCTAAGCATGTGCTCTACCACTGAGCGATACCCTCCCTCTAAGTTGGTTTCCTGACTGGCAATGGGCCTCATGTGAATCTGGTTAGCATGGACGAGTTAACCTTAGGACCTTCAGAGTCTCGATAGCAGTTAAAGGAGACTCAGTACTCTGCCTCTGCCTTGCCTTCTGGCCTTGGAGGCGCTCCCTCTCCTGTGTGTACTCTATGCTCCAGCCATGTCAGTCCCCCTGCGCTGCCTGACTCCAGACGCCTTCGTTTGCAGAGCCTTTCCACAGGCGTCCTTTGCCCAGAACAATTCTGTACTGACTCTCCTCCAAGATAACTCCTTCCCATCCTTCAGGGTTCAGCTGAAAGCTTCTTGTTCAGAACCAACCTGCTGCTTAGACTTGATTGGGTTCCTGTTTCATGTCCTTGATCACAAGTGTCATCAAGTAATTATTTGTATGATTGTTTACTTAATGACTGTCTCCTCCACTTTTCTGGGTGGGGACCACGTATATCTTGCACCATCGTATCCTTATACGTGGTACAGTGCTTGAGACACGGTCAGTCCTAATAATTACTGTTGAATCAATGGGTGGAGGAGCAATATTGAAGTTGACCATCACCACTGCCCCTAACTACACTATGAAATATGAATCTGCCTCTGAGGCAAGAGGGTGACATTAGTGTCACCGCATTCACAGCTGTGATTAGCAGTCATCGCCAGGTGTGCTCTTACCTGTGGAGGTCTGATGCTCATGTAGATCTCAGCGCAATGGGATCTCAGCTCCCTTGGCCAGAGAGCCACTAACAATTGACCATTGAGATCCATTTGTT
The DNA here is from genome assembly GCF_048773025.1 of Camelus bactrianus. NCBI lineage: Eukaryota > Metazoa > Chordata > Mammalia > Artiodactyla > Camelidae > Camelus > Camelus bactrianus. The sequence goes on from NC_133573.1 coordinate 11,146,779, forward strand.
CATTCTTGATGTATTTGTTTTGTGATCCAAAGAGCATCTAGTTAGATGATTGATTACATTATAAATTTAACAAAATATCTGAGCCACCATGGAGAATAAAGCATGAGGTAACTCTCCAGCTATGTTGTTCTGTTATTCAACTCATCCACTGAGTTCTTTATTCCATTAATATTAGTCATACCCAATATCCAACTCAAAAATATGTATTTTTGCATTGTGTTTCCAACACTTTTCCTTCTTTCTCTGAAGGTTTTTAGTAAGTGCATTTGAAATTCTTATTCTGTCTGATCCCACCAGTTTGCCTTTCTCTGATAACAGCAGTTCTACGAGTGGTTTACCTGAATCGTTATCTTGCTGTCAGAGGTTTTGTAAGTTCTCCCCTGGTGCCTGTATGTATTCCTTGGGACTGTCAGCTGCCTTGGCTAGTAATGTCCACCTGAGAGAAAGAGAGAAAAGCCTAGATGTGGGTTTGTGCTGCTCCGGGTGAGCTTAGGACTTGGGAAGAGGGGTATTTCATGAGAAAAATCTTTATTCTTTAGGCAAAGATTTCTTAGGTATGACACCAAAGTCTTGGTCCATAACATAACAAATTGGGGGGAGGGTATAGCTCAAGTGGTAGAGCACATGCTTAGCATGCACGAGGTCCTGGGTTCCATCCCCAGGACCTCCTCTAAACATAAATAAATAAGCCTAATTGCCCCCCTCAATAAAAAACATAAAATAACTTTGATAGATTGGATTTCATAGAAGTTAAAAACTTCTTCAAAAGCTGTTATTAGGATAATGAGACAAGCTGAGATAGGGAGAAAATACTTGCAAAACACATATATAGTAAGGACTTTTATCCAGAATGTGTAAATAATTCTCCAAAGTCAATAGTAAGAAAATTTAAAAACCAATTAAAAAACAGGCAAAGACATTTCACCAAAGATATAGAGAGGGCAAATGAGCACATGAACACGTACTCGGCACCCTCAGTCATTGGGGAAATGCAAATAAAAACAACAGCAAGATTCCTCTGTATGCCTACAGGATGGCTAACTGCGACATAATAAGAAGTATGTACTTGGTCACTGCCCCGGGTTCCTGACACAGAGCTCCTAAGACCCTTGTGATGTGCTGAGCGTTAGGGATGCTGGGAGCATCTTTTGTTCTAATGTTTTGTCTTTGGCTTCAGTCCCTGATACAGAGCCCCTCAGTCCCTTGGAATTTCCTGAGTGATAGGAGCATCTTTTGTTCTAATGAGCTGACTCTTGGTGGCCTCCTGGGTGGCGTCAGGATGGAGGCCGGTCACCAGAAAGACCAAGCCATGATTAGAAGCTCGGAATTTTTGGCTTCGGGGGAAGGAAGGGGGCTGGAGTTTATCTACATGATGCAGCCTCCATAACACTCTCTAAACTACGTGATTCTGAGAGTTTCCAGGGTGAACACATCCATGTGCTGAGAGGGTGGCACACCCCAACCTCAAGGGACAGAAGCTCCTGCACTTGGGACCCTTTCAGACCTGTTTCTCTTCATCTGCTTGTTCGTCTGTATCCTTTGTAATAAACCAATAAACATACATTTTAAAAAAACCCAAAAACCTGACCATCCATAAGAGATTCTGTGAATCTTCATGGCAGTGTATTAGTAAGGTTTCTTTTATCATTTAAATGTTTCCAAATTCTGCATGCTTACAGCTCAGACTCCGAAGCCCCAAAATGAATCTATATACAGCCAGTCTTAGGAACCAGTATTAAATTAGAAGTTGTCGTGCCTGGGTGTGGCATAGCTGGGCTTCCCAATCATAGTTTTTGAGTCTCTATGACAAAAATGTTACATTTCATTTTAGGAAAATGAAGTAACCACATGATGGCACTATAACCTACAAAGTAAGAGGCTGCCAATTTATGAAGATCAAGAACTTGGTAAACTCTAGTTAAAGTACCTATGATAAAGGAGCACACTTAAAAATAAGGCATTTTATATGCAAAATAATGTGGATATCATTTCCCTTCTGTTTTACAGACACAGTGGCTGATCTTTCATTTCAGGTGCATTTTTTACACGGCTCAATTGATAACAGGACCTCAGTCCACATCTTTCTAGAAAACAGTAAATAACCATTTCCAGCACATGGCACTGAACTGTATGAGTTGAACAAAAGCAAATAAACAGGTATTTAAGAGCCTAATATGAGGTTGCAACTGTTTGGGGAACTACTTACTGCATTCCCCATAATATCGTATATTCCTATCAGCGATTCTAAGGAATAATTCAGAAGTTATTAGGGAAAAAGTGTTGAATAAGACAGATGCTATCATAGAGTTTATATTCTGGCAGGGGAGACAGGCTTTATTATATGTTGATATAATTACTTACTTTAAATTATGGTAAGTGCTTCAAAAGAGAAGTCTCAGTAAAATGAAAGTATATGAATGGTTAAAGGGGCTGACTGTGGTCTGCCAAGAAAAGGGAAGAGACAATGAGCTAAGCTCTGAAGAACAAACAGAATTCACTAGGCAAAAGAAAGGGAAAAGTACTATAGTCAGAGGGAACGGCATGTGCAAAGGACCTGAGGTGGTTTGTGCCAACAACTGAGAGCATAAAAATCTATCCTATCTTGACTTTCACCAGTCAAGAATTAGTTCAGAATATTTTTTTACCAATTCATTAATCTCTGGACCTGAAACTTGTATCTTACTTATAGATTAACTGTATTCTAAAAGTTTGATGAAAAATTAACTGTTTAGAAAGAAAAACATTTCTCCACTATAAAAATAGTAGAAATAATAGTACCAAGAAGCCTATTTAAGCCATAATATAATCACTATTGACTGTTCTTCTCAAATGAAGTCTATCCTCCATAGTTCTTAATGTGTGAATTTTACAATACTTTGCATAGTAGTATGGATTATAAGTAATTAACAAATAGAAGAAAAATAAAGCAGAAGTAATTTAAAAAATTACTTTGTATGCTGAGGATGGACGATAGTTTAAGTAGAGACCCATTTAGGTCATCAATTGACAATTTTGTAGAAATGCTAAACAGAACTTCTTTGCACATTTAAGAGATCTTTAGAGGCTAAGGGCATCCTGGGCATGTGGGACGCAGGCATAGCCTCCCGAATGAGGGAGGGAGAGAACTGAACCCATGGCGGGCCCAACTGTAAAGTGAGCACTCAAAGGCCGAAAGGGAGTGTGGCAAGTATAAAACAGCCTCTCCTCCAGTGAAGAAAGTCATAGGAGGAAGGTAGATCAGACTTTTTCCCCACCTGCATGGGTGGTGAGGTCTGTCAAGGACATTTTATGAGGTAATGGTTCCTGTGACTTACAAACAAAGCCGACACTAGTGAAAAGAGTCCAGTGAGAACTGACTCATCACTGATGTGTAGAGGCGACTGGATGTTTTACAGGGAGGATGGGAGAGCGGGAGAGGGGCGAATGGGTCTCAGCAGAGTCAGGGAAGCGATCAACTACCAAAAGCCGGAAGGCAGGGTTGGGTCCTGTGCCCCTATTTACGTGTGTTAAGTGGTGCTGAAGGAAGCTCCTAGGACACAGGGTCTCTGTCATTAGGTGTTGCTGGGGCAAGCTGTGATTCTATGGGCAACTCTGAGTTTTCTCAGGCAGGCACTGAGTGGGGCTGGGGTCATCCCAGCATGCGGCCATGAGCTGTTAGAAACTAAGTTTGCTTTTATTTAAGTCTTTAGAGGCCAAGGGTAGAGGCCCAGGTGAGAAAAGGGCTCAGTGGAGAATTTGGTCCAGACAAGAAACTTTGTCAGCCACAGGGGTGCTGAGAGGTGGCAGTGCACAGCGGGCTGTTACAGACCTGATTTTCACAGGCTGTAAGCCCAAAACATGAGACGTACACGTATTAGGGGTTAAACTTTAGGTGATTTCTGAATGTCTCTACTACCTCTCGTACTATTCTGTGATTACGACATAAAGTGACTATACAGAGCAGTAATGATAGCTAATATTTATTGAGCATTTTATGTGATATGTATTATACTAAAGCCTTTACATTATTTATTAGTTAACTTATTCCTCACAAATATCTTTTGGGGTATTATGATCCCTCTTCTGCAGCTAAAGGAAACAGGCTGAGGGAAGGGCTAAGGTTGCAGAGCAAAAACGTGGCACAGGGCTCTTTCCCAACATGAAATAGACTGACAATGACAATCTCTCTCTTCCTCATAAACTGGTTTCTTCTTTGCTCGTGTTGTTAAGGGCTTGAAGGGGGCTGGGTATACATATAAACAGCCTTCTTCCCTCTTACTTTTTCTCTCCTATTCTCTCCTCCCCACCTCCCTGCCCCCAGCCCTCTCTGCAACAACTCCATTTAGGATTCCAGAGCACCTGACCCCAAGTCATAGCACTGACATGTCCTGTGTTCCCTCTTCTTGGTCTGATCAGTTACCTGCCTCACCGTGAGTCAAACCAACCTGATACTTTTTACCCAGCTCCTGATCTATGTGTTCAGTTTGGTTCGCCTTAATTTCTCCTGAGTTTTGACAACTGGCATTTCAGTGTTATGGAATTTAGTCCTCAGAATTTAGTCGCTGACCAAGCAGTTGTTGGAATGAGCTCTCTGTTCCTGAAGGTGATGTTTTATTTTAACCCAGTAACCTAATCCTCTTGTAAAATGGGGCTCCATTTTCTTTAACGGGTTTTATATAATAATCTTTGGATTTAACTCTGGGACTAGTTTCAAATTTCTTTTTAATAGTTAAAAAGATCTATAAAGTACTCAGAAAGTAGTTCATATGCTCTATGAATTATTACTGATGTCTTTACATGCTACTGTTCCTCTGGCATCTTGATACATACTTAAAAATATAAAAATAAAAGAAATATGAATTATTATTATTCTACCAAAAAAAATTCAGAAAACAGAACCAAGCCCCTACATTAATTCTATAAAACCCTATCCTGCAATTCCCAGGGTTGAGCACTGGTCAGTTTTAGACAAGCTTCATTGTTTTCCAGTCCTTACCTCTCTCTGAAGACAGTTACAATATAATTCTGTGTGGAAACAGTACATCTGGGAGGCAACTGAATTTGTTGTTAATTAAGAACATATAGACAAATATTTGAAAGTAGATTATCATTGTATTTTTATGATTTTAAAAATTAGACATGATAGGTTAATGACCATAGTCAAGTTTTAAAGAATTCAGTGGCCTGAGTTTGTATTATGATATTCATCCTTTAAATATCATTCTAAATATTCTGCTAAGTTCAGAGCACATTAGCATTGGAAGTTTAAGTTTACCAAACTCAAAAAACAAAGCACACACACCCATATATAAAAGGATATTTCCTACGTTGGAACTTACTGGAGTGAAACATTTCTTGCCAAACAGCAAATTGGAGACAACATAAATCAAGTACCTATTATTCGGACTTGTTTTACCATTCTCAAATATTTAAATTTGGCACCCTGTATTTGTTAGAGTCTTAAATCCTAAAATTTGAATAGAAACGGGCTGTATAAAATACTTCAAAGTGAATTTGTTTTCTAATCCTCTTCTGCAGTAAATTAGTAGAATAAACACAGTAGGAGGTAGTCATTTGAAGGATGCAAATTCCCAGATCTCTGCTGTAATGGAAGCAGTAAAGAACTGAGTCACCAGTCCTGGATTTTAGCCCTGATATTACTATTTATTAGCCAAAGCAGATCTCATAATCTCTCAGCCTCCACTTTCTAACTTATAAAGCAAAGAGGTTGACTTAGATTTTTAAGGCTTTTTCTAGATCTCAGATTCCACAGAAGTCAATTAAGGAACTTAGGCAAGTCATAAAGTACGCATCATGGCTAACACTTATTTACTGCTTACTTTGGGCCAGGCACAAAGTTCTACATACTTTACATGAATTAATTCTCACAACAAACTGTGATGCAGGTACTAACATCATTCTTTTAAGAAAAGACACAGTCTCTGCTTTCTGGGCTTTATGATTAAGAATATGTACACATAGGAGTGAACTATTGGTAGTATAGAGAACATAGTAGAAAAATATTTTAAAAACAAGAAATTGCCATTGCTCTGGTTCTTGTGGCCTGATATTAATTTCTATTCTGTGACAGGAACAACTGTTGTGGATACAATTCCTCCTGAAGTGATGTATGGTAATTAGATGTGAACAAAGCTTGGATTTAGACTAGGCCCTGCACGGTGCAAATTATGCAGATACTTTCTGACACTACGGTGGCTGGTCATACAAAATGAGGCTGCTCTCTGACGATGCTGCTCTTCCTCACCCCGGAGAGCCCATTTTCAATGTCACTATCATCTTCAAGCCTAAATATGAGAAACTGAAAAAATCGGTTACTGGCATTTCTAATCAAATGCTTGAATTAGTTGCAAGAAATGACACCAAGAGGCAGGTGATTTGTCTCAGGATCCCCCAAAGATGCCCACGTCCAAATCCCTGGAACCTGTGAACATGTTAGGTTATGTGGTAAACGGGAATTAAGGTTGCTAATCACCTGGTTTTGAGATGGAGAGATTATCCTGGATTCTCAGGGAGGGCTCGCTGTCGTCACAAGGGTTCTTCTCAGCGGAGCAGGGAGGCAGGGGAGAGAATCAGATGGCAGCTCACTGGGAAGGACTCAACCAACTTTGCTGGCTTTTAAGATGGAGAAAGAGGGCCACAAGCCAGGGAGTGCGGGTGGCCTCTACAAGGTGGGGAGGGCAAGGAAATGGACTCTTCCTGGAGGCGACCCCTTGATTTTAGCCCGTAGAGCTGTCAGGCAGTAACTCAGTGTTGCGGGACTTTTTCGAAGCAGCAGCAGGAGACCACATGTCCCTCTCAGACGCCAGCTACCGTCTTCTGTTCTCGGGAAGGGCAGGTTCTCATCCCTGCTTTCAAGGATTTGACGGACTCTTCTGCTGTAGCATATGCTGGTTTCCACTAGTACTTGCATTTCAAGCCTGTCTGATGGATTCTGTGTAAGAATGTACTTCGTTAAAGACGCTTAGGAATGAACAAGCAGGTGGAGAACAACGTCCTGGGAGGAGAGTGACCACAATTCCCCCAAGTAGCCTGTTCGTCCAGCGTGGGGTCAGCCTGACCAGGTGAAGGTCCTGAGTTTTCGGGTTTAGCGATCTGGTCTTTTCCCTTCTCTCCTTCTGTGACCCCTTCCATCTGGGCTGAAGGGAGCGGCACCGACTACTCACAGACAAACACCCAGCGCCCGCCCTGCCTTAAGCACCCGCAGGGCTTGGTCAGTGTCTGAGTTCAGCTTTTTATTAGGTTGGGGGCGCCCGCTAACGAGAAGACTGACTTTCCTGAGGGGGTGGGGACGCACGTCCCAGGAGGAAGGAGCGCAGAGTCCGGTCCTTGTGGGGAGGGGGTACGGGGACCCACCGGCCGCGCTTGTCCCCCGGGTAGTGTCTGGGGGAGACGGGGACTCAGCGGCCAGCACTCCACCACCGTCCAGCGCCGAGAGGTCAGGACGCCCCGGAGGACGTACGGCGCACAGCTCCCCGCCCCGCACCCGGGACCGTGCTCTCTTTTCCTTCTCTCAGCCGCCGTCCAAACAGCGTCCTCGGCGGCGGCCGGGGACCCCTCCTCGGAGCCCGGCCGGGACCGCCCCCGTGGGCAAGGCCAGGGTCCAGCCGGACGAACGCGGAGCTCTCCTCCCCCGGGCGGGGCCCCTCCTGCCCCCCAGCCTTCCTGTCCCGTCACATCTCCCAGTGCGGTCCTGGCCAGTCCCCGCCACACCGCCGTGCAGACCAGGTCGCGGAAGGCAGCGGGCGGGCCCTCCGAGCTCGCGGCCCGCGGCGTCAGGTGGGGTCGGCCGGCTGCGGCGCGCAGGGCTCGGCGAGCTGCGGGGACGCCCCGAGGAGAGGCGGCCTCCACACGGACGCCGCGGCGACCGCGGTTACCTCAGTTTCTAAGCAACTGGCCACCCGGCAGAGGCGCGGCGCCGCGCGGCAGCCTCGGGTTTCCCGCCCGCCCCAGGCCCCGCCCTGGACCCGCCCCTACTCGATCTCCCCCCTCCCACCAGCCTACTTCCTCCTCACGGCCCCCCCCGGCCCCGCCTCCCACACAAGGCCCCGCCCCTCCGCCCAGGCCCCGCTCCCATACCCCTCCCCCCGCCGCGTTCCGTTCAATTGTTGGATTGTCGGCGCCGCACTCCCGCGGGCCGCCGGCAGGGGGCGGGGCTCGAGCGCAGATTCCCCCGGAGTCCCCGGGGCAGGCGCGGCGCGAGCGGGCGAGCTAGCGGGCCGGCGGACGCGGCGCCGCGGTGGGTCGCGCCCAGCGGGGAGGCCGCGGCGGCCGCATCAGCGCTGACGTGAGGCGACGTGGGCCGGCGCCGGTCCCGGTGGGGCTCGTCGTCCCTCCTCCTCGTGTCCGTAAGCAGTGACGAGGCCGCTACGTAAATCGCTTCGCGGCGGTAAGTGGCGCGCCGGCTGGCGGGGCCCGCGGAGCCTGAGGCGGCGGCGCCGGAGTTGGGGCCGCGCGGGTCCGGGCGGGCGGGTACCAGAGCCGGCCCACCGTTTGCCCCGCGCCGCCCCCGCGGCCGACGCGCTCGGGGGGCGCTTTCCGGAGCGGCCCTGAGGGAGGGAGGCGGCGGAGGAGCGCTCCCCGGGCGCTGCCGGACCGCGGCCCCGCGCCCGAGCGCCCGCGCGGGGAGCAGCAGTAGCGGCCGCCGGCCGGCCGACTCGGGCGGAGAGACGGGGCATCCCCGGGCGGACCCGCGCCGGCGCCCCCGGGGCACGTGCGGACCCCGCCGCGCTGGGGGCGGCCCGGGGGCGCGGGGAAGGGGCTCGCTCCCTGGCCCACGTTCCCCCGGTCTCGGTGCTGCTTCCCCTGCAGGAGTCAGTCTTTGATTCTCTGAACTCAGAGGAACTTTTTCCCCCCAAAGAAAGGCAAATTGCAAACAATGTGTTTTCGCCAACTAATACCAAGTATTAAAAGCTGATGTTAAAAGAGCTGCTTGTGGATCCGGGCACAGCTTTTAGGATACGTAAGTGGGCTTGGCCCGGGGCGAGTAAGCGCCGAGGGCACTGTCCGCTGAGTGCCGGGGAGTCCGGGTGCTCCTGCACAGGTGCGGGTGCTGGTGCTTCCCGGCCACCTGCGGGTCCACGCGGGGTCGTCGCGCTGACCCGGAAGCCTGGTGACACAGACGTTTGTGTGCGCGCTTTGTAAGACTGTACGAATAAATTTTTATTGAATGTATAAACAGAGGAGCTCTTCAGTCCTTTTGTTTTCACATTGTCCCCGAAGGTTGATGAAACTTGCTTGTGCTGGTGAACTTAACCAACTCCAGACTCCGCAGACGACTCTGGTTCCCTGCTGAGGCCAGCTACTGCAGGACTACGGTGTGAACGCATGTGTAGAATTGCGGTCATTTCACGGAAAGTAGGGAAGAGTTTCATTCAGAGTATTAACATTCATAAGGAATTCTGACTGAATCTTTATCAGCATAGACGTGTATTCCTGACCCAGACCATTTTCCCTAGCCTGGTATTCTCTACAGGTTAATACTGGGCCAGAAAAGTAACCCAGGTTTACTGTTGAAGTGGGTAGTCTGTGGGACAGTGCTCAAATGTGTTGTCCCATTTAGACAGACTTTTAAAAATAAAACTGAACAATGAAAACACTTAACAGCCGAATCATTGATATTTTGGCGTGCAATCAACATGGCCTGTTAAGGAAATAAGCCTGAAGTGTCTGAATCCTCAGAACTGTTGTTTCTACTTTATTGAACTGATGTTGACATACATGAAAGTTAACTTTGACAAGTTATTGTACATTGAATACAATTTCAATATTATCAATACAGACATGTAGATTTAAAAATAAAGATTTCAGGGAAAGTTTCTCATCTGTTTCGCCTATGTAGAAATAAACATTTAAAATAATTTTGTTAATTTCCTTTTAAAGAACACATAAGGCATTTAAAATACTTTTCACCATAGGAACTGCACAATAAAGAGTACCCTGTTTTGAAGAGTAAATCTTTCATTCATGGGTTTTCTTTTCATGATGCTCTAAGATATTTAGGAGAGAAAAGGGAGAATGAAGAGGAAAACCTAAGGATGACATTAGTGAGAATTTATCTCGATATTACTGATGAAGACAAATTGAGTGTCTTGGTATAATTCAGTTACAGCAAATTGAAAAAAAGAAAAAATCTCTGCACATCTCTCGATTGACGCTCCCAGGAGTGTTACAGGAAATTATTGGCAAGATGTATGTGAAACAATTTTGAGAAAAAGCGTAGACTAGTAAGTTACTTGGGACTGTTTAGATAATTGCCTCACTGGTGAGGACGAATGCTTTCCTCCAAGAAAACCTTACTAGTGACTTTTTTGGTAAGGCTCTTTTGAAGTCTCCCAGTTCTCCCCAAATGGGAAGCATCTTCATGCATACTTTCTGGACAGTGATACAACCAGACCAATCAAATGTCAAAATGAAATCCTGTGAAATTTTAACAATGGGGCTTATGTGATTCTAATATTTTTGCTTTTGAGAATTCCATATAATAATCTTGGTTTCTTCAAAGTTACCTTAAGGAAGTTTTGTTTGTTTGTTGTTGTTTTTTTAACATAGCAGACTTAAACCATCTTAGCTCAGAATGACAAATGTCATGGTGTTTTGCTCATATTCTCAAATAGCCTCAATTTTTTAAATTGATAGCACAAAAATGATTTTTTTTGGCTTAGAAATGCTAAGGAATTTATATCCTAACATTGATTATGGTGGAAGCTTCCAGCTCTGGAATCGAGGCAACTATGTCATGCATAAAGACATGTGTTGCTGTATATGGACGCTTAGGATGCTTTGTACCTCTGAAAATTGTTGGAAGAGTGAAATTTAACTGATTTAGGCATGTTTCTGCACTTAGATACCAGTTTGTTCACATACACAGGATAGGACCTATCTAGGTAAGTACGGTAACGCTGAAATTCATTTCTCTGAACTTCAGCTAATTCAAGTGTCTTATCTACTCTTTCCGAGATTTCCTAGTTAGTAGTCAGTGCAGTTGTACTTGGTGTGCAGAGAAGTGCTGTGAGATGTACTGAAAGTGCAGTGACAAAGCTGCTGAAAAGAAAAACCCTGCAATGTCTACAAGCAAACAGCTGCCCCTAAAGACTGAAAGTTTTGTTTCCCTTCATGAAGAGGTAGGGGGTGTTGGAGAGGTGGAGGTAGGCCATGATTACTTGAATTTCATTTCCTCCTCGGCAGTTGTTTTTCCTGTTCATTGACTCTGAAGTAGACAAAAGCAAGCGCCAGGTGGGGAATGAATTGGAAGAGATGCTTGACTAGTTAGTCCTTCAGTAATTTTAGTAAAGAATTAAGACTTCCTAAATAATAATAGGTATCTGAAGCAATGAAATTGGAGTGACCTTATGTCTGTATTAGAATGCTGCCTGATTTTCTGTGTGGTTCATATTTAAAATAGTAGAGACAGTAGTTATAAGTGTTTCAAATAATTATTTACAAGTACTGCTCCTGGCTACTTCTGTTTTCACACAGAAGTGTAAAGATTGTTACTTGAAGATTATCCTAACTTTACTTCACAAAGTTTACAAAACTTTGAGTGGCATAATTTCCTGTTCTACTGTGTTGCTTCGTTTTTCCTGTCCTCGTATCCTTCTCCTGAAATGTATAACAACCATAGGCTCAGCCCTGCCAACCTCGGGTGTATGGCCCTTTGTAATGACTGTTGACTCTTGAACAACATGGGAGTTGGGGCACCGACCCCTGCACAGTCAGAAATCCCTGTGTAACTTTTTTCTTTTTAATTGGAGCATAGTCAGTTTACAGTGTTGTGTCAGTTTCTGGTGTACAGCATCATGTTTCAGTCATACATATATATACATATACTCCTTTTCATATTCTTTTTCATTAGAGGTTACTACAAGATATGGAATATAGTTCCCTGTGCTGTACAGAAGAAACTTGTCTATCTCTTTGACTCGTCCAAAACTTCCCTAATAGCCTACTGTTGACCAGAAACCTTAATAACAGTCAACACATATTTTATACATGTATAATATACTGTACTCTTAAAGTAAGCTAGAGAAAGGAAAATGTTATTGAGAAAAACATAAGGAAGAGATACATTTACAGTACTGTACTGTATTTACTGATACTTTAAGTTTACATCATCTGTTTACAAGATGAATCATTTGTCAGTACCAACGTCAGGACTGTCTTAGAAGATACAAAATGCTGTAGATGTTACACATACTAATACTAGGCATAAAAAAATGAACCGATAATGTGAGAAATGTGCATTTATTTACAGGGATAATGATTCATGCATTGATGACAAAGCAGCAGCGATGTGATTGCTTCATGGTCGCCTAGTGTAGTTGCCACAGTTGCTCACAGCAGCCTAGCCTATACACTAATGAATGAGTCAGTATAGAAATTTATGGCATACAATATTGTAGTCATATTCATAATGTATTGGAAACACTGTTAAATTAAAATTTAAAAATAACCCACTTATTTGTGGTAATAGCTGATAGGCAGTTTCTCCAATTGTGACACTGTACAGTAATGTAATTCTTTGAAAGCAAAGTTATAAAACAGTAAGAAAACTAATACATTATTAAATTTATTTTAAATATCACTCACCTTATGACTTTGTGAGGGTAGATTTGTGTCATGTTTTATGCATTCATGGCATACCTTTTTCTTAATTTTTTTGATATTTCTAGGCTACGAGGTTCATCTGTCTTTTCAGATTGTTGCAAATCTCCAACATTTCCCAGTATATTTATTGAAAAGAACCTGCAGGTATGCAGACCCACGCTGCTGAAGCCTATGTTGTTCAGGGGTCGGCTGTACGTCTCCCTGCCAGCTCGCCTGCTTTTGCCCAACTTTGTAATCCACGTGGTTGAGAAGGACCAGCTATATAATAGGAGCTTTGTATTCTTCTCCCATTATCGTTCAAACCTTAGTTGCTGTTGCTACTTAAATTATAGTTAACCTGTGAAGACCTGCTTTCCCAAAGAGCTGAAACCCTTCTTCATCCAGAACCCGAGAAATAGGCTGTACCTTTCTGTGCTGTCTTCCTGCTTCCGTTAGAAGTGTACTGCCCTTTTAGTCCACGTCCTTGTCTTTTTGTTTTGATCATGTTAATTGCAGTGGGGTTTTGGGGTTTTGTTTTGCTTTTCTTGCAATAACCATTGCTAATAAGTGATAGAAGTCAATGCCCAGATCAGCCTCCAGTGCCGTGCTGTTTATAGCGCACACTGCTCTTGTGTGACCACTGTGAGTCGGGGATGGAGGAAGTGGGGAACGGAGGGAGAGGGCTCCCGAATCAGGGGGCTGAGCGAACGGCCAGGTCAGTTCCTAACTGAGATTAAAGTACAGCAAGAGGGGAGACGCAGAGCAAGGGAGTTGAGGTTAGTTAAACTTTTTGGGCCTGAGGATATGTGAGCACATGGACTATGCAGATACGTACAGACTGGAGCTCAGAAGGGCGAGGTCCAGGTTGGAGGTGAGATGTGAGACCCGTCGAGTGGGGATGGAGTGCCTAGGGAGAGAGCATGGAGGTTTCTGTGACTGGAAGCCCTGGAACGCCAGCCCTCCCAGTGGGCCCGAGAGCCTGGAACGAAGGACTGGCTAATTTGGAGGGGAAACATGAGCGTGGTGTCCTGAAGAGTTCAAGGAGGACGGCATGTGGGGGTTAGGCAGTGCTGGGGGGTGTTCAGGGAGGTAGGAACTGAAAGTCATCCTCTTAGATTTGGCACGCAGGCGATCAGTCGGTGATGACTTCTTAGTAGTTGGGACGAAGTAATTCTCTGATAAGCCTGAGTCAGGACTAGGTGTATCTGGGGGTCACTATCCTGTTGTGAGACTAGTCGTTTTCTCTCTTGACGTCTTGTGGCCGTGGCGGCAGGAAGCTGGTAGTGTCTTCAGAGTTGGCGCCTCTGGGGAGAGGAGACGGGGACTGTCCCTGGACTTCACCAAGTACCTCTTCTCCTTTTTGAGTTCTGAATCCTAACGTACTACTTATTCAAAAGTTAAACTTTTGAATAAAACTTTTGAAAGAAAGTGGGATTTCCAGGAGAAATTGGGAGTGACTTATCTTATGTGGTGCCATGTTCACCATTATTATTCAGATAACATCATCATTATTCCTCGTTCAAACGTCTGGCTCCCTCATTAGAATCCACGCTCCTGCTGTAGGGGAGCAGGGACATTTTACTGTCTGTGTCTCGGTGCCCTGCATAAGGGGCTGGCCTATCGCGGGTGCTGAGCACTGTTTACTAAATAAATGGCCCCTGCTTCCATGGTTACATAGTCCTTATGGAAGATAGGTGTCCCCATGTGCAATGCCAGCACAGTACAGCACAGAAGAAGGTTTAATCCAAGGGAATGGCACCATTCTTGCTTTTTGTCCACATTGTGGGTGGCCTGGTACAAATGCCCTGCCCTCTCCCGTTGTCCCTGGGGGGAGTGTGCAGGTGGTAGCAATAACCTTTGTCCCTGTGCCCTTAGTGAGGGGCAGCAAACCTGCCCATTGACTCCGTTTCCAAGTTGGTTGGGATGATGTGACAGCATTTTCGAGGCACCACTTGGGAGGGAGCCCTGAGAGCAGCCTGTCTGACCACCTGCCCCAGTCCTGGCCTCACTGCCTGGAAGGTGCTCCGGGTCGGGCCTGTTGTTCTTTCAAACCTCAAATGCACTGAGGGCTCCCTGCTCTCCTTTCATCTTTCTCTTTGCCAGTTTTCCCTCATTCAGCAGGTCAAGTGTATATTTTTAAAAAGATATTAGTAAAAAAAAAATGGAGTTTACTTGTTAGAGTGTCTAAAACAGTTTTTTTAAAATGGATTGACGGCCCCTGGAGGAGACTTAAAGGAACTCTTACTATTTAGTTTGGAATTAAAATTCTCTGACAAGACCTAGGTTTGAATTTAAGGTAAATGAAAAATAGTCGACAAATTTGTCACAGTGGAGTTAAATTTAAGAAAATGATAAATTCATTCAGTTTGCTAAGTGATTATCGTCATTTTTAAACAGAGTGGTACCTCTGAGCCATGTGTGGTGTGCATCAAATGATTCAGACAGTGTTGCTTTCTCTTCAGTAGAGAACAGCCTGATAAATAATTAGAAAATTTTTTCTCAGAAGATGAGGAAATTGAATACAAGTAGCTTTGAAAGAAAATATGCAATTGTTTTCAGTTTTCTATGCTGTTTTTTCAGTTATGTAGAAATTAGGGTATTCTGGGGTATTGTGGTATAGTTTTGAGAGATTTTAATTTCTTTAAATAAAATTGTATAATCTGCGAATTCAACATTATAATTTTACTGCAGGCTAAATACAGAAGAAAACGGGAAGAAACAAAGCATTGATTACAAATGTCTTAATAATGAGCAAATGTGGCAGGAAAAAATATATTAAGACAAATCTCAGGTAGGTGGATATATGTTTTCCTCTTCCTTTGAAAGTTCAATTTAGAGAGCGTAAGGTTAAAATGATGGTTAAAAGAATGGTATGTATCTATGTATAACACGTGTGTGTGTGTGTGTGTGTGTGTGTGTGTGTGTGTATTATAATAATAGAATCATGTGTATCCACATTACTCAGCCGCTCAGTTCGGGGCTCCTCTTCTGCCGAGTACTGCGCTAGGCGGTGTGTGCACGGGAGGACCGTCATTCTCAGCATCTGAAGTGCTGACCTCTTTCTCAGCGGGGAGACCGTGTGCAAGGATGTGGGCAGAGTTTTCCTTCTTGCCTGTAGTCTACACTTGTACCCAACATTGTAAAACAGAGGGAAGTCTCTACCAATGTTTTACAGAAATCCAAATGTTATTTTTCATGTTTTCTTTTAGTTACTTTTAGAGACATTCTGGTTTATCAGTTGGCTCTAACTTCAAAAAGAAAATGAATTTTCTATGACAGTTTTTGTAAAACTATTTAAAAATGGGTAATAGAAATGGCTTTAATAATCTTTCCTTTTGCAGCTGGATTCTATTTTTAAAAGAGGTGAGAACATTTTACAATGGTAAATATAGTTGCTCTGTAGTATAATTTGTCTTTGCAAATTGGATACAACTAAAATTTTAGAAGTTATTTGTTAATTGTACAGTTTAATTATAATTAGGAATCTTTGTCTTATTTTTCATTTAGATATTTTTGGCCTGTGTTCCTTTTCTCTTCTTTGTTTCTGTCTTTTAGGAACACTTTTCTGGGTATCTATGATAATATTTCTTTTAAATGCTTTCCCTTTTTCTTCTCGTTTTTCCTTCTCCTTAAATATCTTGTGTGTTCTTGATACACAGGTATGCCTAAGTAACTTTGGTCATTGATTACCTCAATATTTCTATAATCATAAATACGATTTTTACAAATATATTCCTTTGTATCCATTTCTTGAAAATATGTTGCACAAATAGTGTATAGACAATACTGTGCTGTTGTACTTCAGTGTTTTGGGGCGTTATTGCAATATGATGTAGATGTTCTATTAAAGACCTAGAAAATAACAGAGTAAGCAAACACAGTTCTATCCCCCAAAAGTAGGTCATCCTAGAAGTCTTGGAACTTGTGCTAATTTTTGGATCCTGTTCTTTTAAAACAATAGTTATATTAACACTTAATACACATTATTGGGATAACATTTACTTTTCTATCGAAGAAGAAAATGGCTTGCTAATAATATAAAGAAGATTTCAGAAGAAATATTTAAGTTGGATAAGAAAAGAATATTGCAACTACTATTAATCATTTATAAGTTTAAATATACCCATTTTAGCAAATCCTTATCTGTTCTTTAGAATTATAGCACCAAATATTTGCCAGTATTTTGTTTACTCTTAGTTTATAGTGATTAATGGGCTTTTTAATTTGTTTTAGTTTTTTATTGTTTTATCTCATATGTTTTTATTTTAAAATATTCTATAATTTTTATTTCCTAGTTGGTCTTTTTCTTTCTAATTTGGATTATTGTGGAAGATTAAAATATTACATGATATATTTATAGATTATTAATATTAGTATAATTATATTTAAAATTTGTTACAGTAAGTCAGCTTTGGGGGAAATATCCTATGATACACTTCTTCAGTTTTTGCCATGACAAATGTAGTGAACATTGCAGGATTTAAATGGATCTCTCTCCTACGCTTCATCTAATAAGCTATGTCTGGACTAGCTGAGGCCAATTTGCAGACGTTAGTGTTTATGTACATCATTTCCAGCTGAGGTCTGGGTTCTGTATCTCCTATGAGGTCGTGTTTGAAGGTGCCCAGTACAGTACTTGACCCATGTGGAGCGTTTAAATGTTAGTTGAACCTTCTGCCCCGAGTCCTGCCCTGGGGTTGGCTTTTAGTGGGTGTAGGAGGTTGTGCTGCAGAGAGTTGGCTATAAATCAGCAGGAAAAGCTTGTTTGGAAATAACAGAGTGTACATTTTAAATTGGTAGTGCTGACCCAAACCTTACTCTTCTGTGGATGATTTTTACCTTCAAACAAAGTGATTTAGTATCAACTTTTATTGAATGACATGTACTGAGCACTATGCTAGGCACTCCAGAAGAATAAAATGTGATAAAATTGGAGCCTCCCCAGCCTACTGTGAAAGGCAAAGTGTACCTAAGTGAAGACCGTGGCAGCAGTTGCAGCATATACTCAAAAGCACACTGTTTCTGAGACTCACAGACACAGAGAACAGACTTATGATTACCAGGGGCAAAGGGGGTGGGAAGGCCCAAATTGGGAGTTCGAGATTTGCAGATACTAACTACTGTATACAAAATAGATGCACAACAAGTTTCTTCTGCATCTTCTGTGTAGCACAGGGAACTATATTCAGTGTTTTGTAGTAACCTCTAACAAAAAAGAATATGGAAACGAATATATGTATGTTTACGTATGACTGGAGCATAATGCTGTTCACCAGAAATTAACACAACGGTGTAAACTGACTATACTTCAATTATTAAGAGACAAAAAGAAAAAAAAGGACACTTTTTGTGAGATGTTATCTAAACTGGACTACTACTCAGGGCACTGGCTGTGGAAGGGACCCTGGGGTCACAGTCACAACACCTCTTGTTCACCCTCAGTTCTGCTGTCTGTTATGTGCCCTGTAAAACGTCACATAAGGTCTCTCTGAACCTTATTTTTATCACTTTAGTAACATCTAACAGTTACATAGTCTTCCAGAGTAGTTGATTAATTGGCTTAGTTAATGATGATGGTAGATTCTGTACAAGGCACTGGGAATACCTTGAAATCTGAGATATAATCTCCGTTGCTCACACCAGTGCTGGATCTCTGGGGACAGACGTGCATGCTGCCCAAGTGTGGTAATGGGGGCTGCACAGGGCGCTTTGGGAGCTCACAACAGCTAATTCCACTCAAGGCTGTTAGAATAGGCTTTTGAAAGATGGTGTCCTTGAGCCAGGCCTTGAAGAACTAGGAAGAATTTGCCTGTCAGACAAAGAGGGGGTGAAGGGCGTTCCAAGAAGAGGGAAGAGGAGATGTAACAGATCAGAACTGGGGGAATAAGATGTGTATTTGACCCAAAAATGGCTTATAAGGAGGCTGGGATGCAGGTTGTGGAAGGAGCAGAGTGATGGGACACGAGGCTGAGGATAAAACGGGGTCACATTGTGAAAAAGGTGGGACGGCAGTGTGGGTTGGTAATTGAGAATATGGACTTTGGAGAAAGACCTCTGTTTGAAACCTGGCTTTGCCCCTCAATACCTCTGGGGTAGATCAGAGTCCTAACTTCCCTGTGTCTCCTTTCCCTCACCTCTAAGAGAAGGACTAGTTGTACTGCCCTTACAAGGTTGTTAAGAATTAAAACTAGTAGGCATTTGCGATGTGGTAGGCACTTAACAAGTGGTAGTTATAGTTCTGATTATTGTAAGAAGTTTGGGTTTTGTCCTGCAGTAGGAAGCCCCCGAAGAGTTCTGAGCAAAAATTTGTGTTTTAGAAAGATAACTGTCAGCATGGAGAGTGGTGGCAGACTGTTCTTTAGAAGGTGGAGTCATCCCACCTGCTGGTAACCCTGTAGGGATGAAGGGTAGAGGGTTTCAGGGGTGACACTCAGGGTTCCACTTGGGCAAGTGGGTGGGTGGTGGGGCCTCATTTCCTGAAACAGACTCAGAGAAAGAATGTGTTTGTGGAGGAAGAAAAGGAGTTCGTTTGGCCCCGTTGAGTTTGAAGTACATGCAGGGCATCTGTTTGGAGAAGTTAAATGGGCATTTGGATACATGCTTTTGGAATTTGAGAGAGACCTCTGGGCTGGAGATCTAGATTTGAGAGCCTGAAGCTAAAAGCTGCTGTTTGGATCCAGAGAAAATGGATGATATTACCCAGGGGAGACTTGAGAGCAGGGCAGGAGGGCTAACCAGAGCCCCGGGACCTGTAGTGTTGACGGGTAATGCTGAGTAGGGGCAGGAGTTGTCATAGGAGCTCCCGGAGACACTGTCAGAGTTGGATGAGAGTGGAAGGTCAGCACCATGACTTTAAGAGTCCAAGAAGGAGTGTGTCAGCAGTTTTGAGCACTGCTGAGGCTTCAGACGAGAGGACTTAAAATGAACGTTGAATTCAGAGACAGATTGATCACCTTTACTAGAGAAGCTGTAGTGAGGCAGAGGCCAGTTTGGAGTTTTTCTGGGAGGAGGTAGGAGGTGAAGAAATGGAGGTAGTGTTGGCAGTTCTTGAGGGTAGTTTAGAAGTGACAGGAAAGAGATGGTCAAGAGAACAGCCAGAGAAGCGTGCCTGGTTCCCTGTGTGTGTTTGTGTATGTGGTTGGAGAGACATGAACATATTTAAATCTTGGTGGGAGGAAACCAGTGGGGTGGGCAGAGGGGGACTGACAGTGTCCTGAGTGTGATGCCCCTGAAATTTTACGTGATATAGATGCTGGAGACCTAGAGCAGAGGAGGCCCCCGAGTGGGGTAAACATTCTCTCCTCTCTGGAGTAGTAAAAGCAGTTCTTAATCGGTCCCATCCAGACTTTCTGGCTGTCCTCATCCCAGTCAGCTCTGCCTCCTGCCCACCAGATCTCGACCGGGTCCCCGAGGCTCCCCAACGCCTCCCCAGGTCCTCTGCCGCCAGCTGCTCTGTGACTCCCTCCTCTCACAGCCCTCCTTTCCCTGTTTGGCGAACCCTCCTCATCCTTCCCTGCACACCTCAGGTGACCCCATCCTCAGCTGACCTCAGCATCATCTGTTTCCCAAAGTGTTTGTTTGTTTGTTTATTTATTTATTTTTTAAACTTTTTTTTATTGAGTTATAGTCATTTTACATTTTACAATGTTTTGTCAAATTCCAGTGTAGAGCACAATTTTTCAGTTATACATGAACATACATATATTTGTTGTCACATTTTTTTTTCTGCTGTGAGCTATCACAAGATCTTGTATATATTTCTCTGTGCAATACAGTATAATCTTGTTTATCTATTCTGCATTTTAAAATCCACGAAGAAAGTGGCCTGCATATTTTTGGTATAAGCGCATTCCCACAGAACGTGGTGGGGCTCCCTTGGCGATGCTCCCCTCCAGTGAGGAAGGGACCTTCAGTTTGGAGAGTTATGATTCTGCCACGATATCTGTTTCTTGAAAAACTAAGGTGGTACAATTGGATGATAGTAACGTATATCAGAAAGCCAGGTGAAAGCAGAAAACCATCTCAGATAGGGGCCTTAATACTTCTCCCTTTTTATTGTCTTTTCAGACAAATGGAAACACTTGACTGTCAGCAGGACGGAGGTGTACCAGGCTCTGTGGCCGAGAGCGAGTCTGCTCACCTGCAGGCGCAGACTGACCCAAATTCAGCCCCCACTTTAGCCCAGGTAAACCCAGCGTGGGCAGCAGGAGGTGCCCCGGAAAGCTGGCCTTGCGGGTTCTGTTTTCTTGCAGTTGACCTTGAGTTTCCCATCTCCTGGTTCTCAGCCATCTTACTGATTTGACTTTGTAGCGAAGATAACGTGTTTGAATTACTTTGCGTAAAGGAAAACAAAACCCCTCCTTAGTTTGTAATCCTCAAATTATTATTTGAGAGGGTCGGTGATTCCAAATGGATCCAGTTTTATATTCTTTGCTATAAATATGGCAGAAATCATTTGTCCAGTATATATTTGGTTTAATCTTTACTTTCGTTTTAGTTAACCAATAGGAGTTAGCATTTGTTATTCAGCTCCTAAACTTTATTTCTGGGATATCTATAAAATAGGTGCTAAAAACATATGCATCTATTTAGCTCATCAGATACCTCCTGAGTACCTCCTGTACGGAGGCACTGGTCTGGGGAGATGCATTTCCCAGCTGTAGGTATCGAATGGGCTTAGTGGCGCGGAGATGTTAGAGTGATGATTCCAGCAGTGTGAGAGGCTGGAAGCTGTCACGGAGCAGTGACAGGCGTGGTTGCCCGGAGTGTTTGTAGAGGATTTTACTTTCGGGCTGGACACAGGGTGAGTGGAGGCCGCCAGGTGGACAAGGATCAGGAAGCACGCTGCAGGCCCGGGAAGAGTGCGCAGAGGCCCAGGGGCGGAGAATAGGGTCAGGAACTGTAGTGTCCAGGGCCCACTTGTCTGGCTGGGAAGTTGAGCTGGTCCAGGTCAGGGGAGGGGGCGGTCTGTCCTGAATTCTAAATGTTCTTGACATGTCGTCCAGGGTTCATCGTGTTTCAGACCCAGCAGCCGGGTGGGGTGGGACTGGAAGTCAGTGCCCCTGCGTGGTGATGTGGACAAGCAGTAGGCAGTATCTCAAGAAAGAACGGAAAGGGCGGAGGGCTGACCTGAGGGCCAGGGGTCGGGGGGACTTCCTGCCCTGTCTACCCAACTGGTTCCTGGGAGACCCCTTCTCTCCCAAGGCACCTGCACCCGCTCTGGGGGCCTCTCCTCACAGGTGGTCCTCCCGCTCCCGCCCCCGCCCCCGCTCCCTGGAAGACAGGCATGCAGGCCTTGGCTCTTTTTCTTAAATGCAGCCTTTTTCTTGTTAAAAAAAAAAATGCACATTCATTGTAGAAAATTGACAGAATATATATTATTGTAAAGAAGAAAATTAAAGCTATCTATACTTTTCATATCCAGAAATTTAAGCTTTGTTAGCATTTTGGTATTTATCCTTTAGTCTTTTTATCTGTGTAAACAGAATGCACATTTTTTGGTGAATTTGGGGTCTTCTAGAGTTTTTATAACTATAATTCCTGCCCTTTCATAACTATAATTTTATAACTATTTATCTTTTATATAATTTTGTAACTGTCATTCAGCCCTTTTGCTGCACATCTTCCCTCTCCCTTTAGGAAATGGCTCCCTGTCCTCCCGCCCCCAACCTCTGGTCCTGCACAGTCAGAACGGTAGACCTCAGTATCTAAGAGTGGGGGCCTGCGGCCTGTAGGCCCCCAGCTGTGGGAGCCTCAGTAAGAAGTTGCTGGAGAGGTCAAGTAATATGAAGTGTGTAAAATAACCTTGGATTTATGAGGTTTTTGAGTTGAACAGGAGTTCAGTGAACAGAAACCAGGTTTCAGTAGGAGAGAGAATAAATCAGAGGGAGAGGAAGTGGAAATTGGAAGTATAGATTCTTCAAGCAATTTTTCTGTGAAGTAATAGAGGAAGATGGGTCTGTGAAACAAAGGAGTGAGACGTGGGGTGTGGGAAAGTTGGGAGTGTTAAATAGAAGGGGAGATAGAGGTTTATGAGAAGGCTGATCACAGAACTAGAAGAAGGCTATGGTTTACATTTATAATGTTTGCTTCCTTAAAAACCTCAAATGTATCAAATGTTGATAGTCATTAAATCTGGATAGCAAGTTTATGGACTTGCTGTATTATTTTATTGTCTATATATTTTAAATATTTGATCAAAAATAAGTTACAGTTTTTATCTTTCACATACTAGGAATGTTAGGAGATTAAGAAGGAATCTGTATGCTGATTCGTTGATTCTTTTGGTTCAACAAGAGTTATTATCCTCTGTGGACACGAGACTATGAATCCTCCATGGATCATGGTTTAGTGAAGAGTTAGGGCATAGTTCTTAGCAGTCAAAAGTTTCTGAACATAATTATTAATTTAGATTCTTGTGATGCCTGAAGCTGTTCATTTATGAGGATTCATCATTTTATGCAGTATTACGTAGGTGGAGGACTAGGAAACGAAGCTGAAATCTTTATTAAGCCTGTAACGGATGCTCAAAGTGACAGGGTTTCCTGAGTAGTTCCCGATGTCACCATATGCACTCGCCACTTGCTGCGTTTAAACTCGAGGACTGAATTCCCAGGTGTTTTAAACTTAAATTCAGTTTTGTAACACTTATTTTCCTTTTTACTGGTCTAATTATTAAATAGTGTGGGAATAGAAGTGGTGGGTTTGCTCCTTTGCAGCTCGTCGTTCGATGGTGCTAGTTTGGCACACCCTGGCCTTGCTGAGGCTGCTGCCGGTCATGCTAACTCTGAAAATCATCCCAGTTCCGAAGGTCTGAGTATCGGGCACGCCCCTGGCCACCCCACGCTGCGGTGGTGACTGACTGAGGGAGGCAGAGGTGCGTCAGGGGAGGTGGAGCTCTCAGTTTTCAGTGTTTATGTTTCATGACTCCCCAGACACCAGTGGAGCCTTTCCCTTCTCTCTGTGTCCAAAAGTAAATAGAAGTCATGGTGGTGACAGCGTCACAGAGCTGGAAGCTGGGTTGGCAGTCATCGAGGTTGAGTGTTGTGACTTGGTTTTCTTTCTGCCTGAGTTATTTTTTATGCTGATTTATTTTTAATTAAGCTGGTATCTTGTCTGTTTATGTTGATATATAAGAATAGATTCTGCCCCCCTCTCCACCTTGGGAAATTCTTGGGTGATAGAGTGGAGAGTCTATTTTAAATAACCAAGCCAGGAGGAAACCCTTTCCAAAAGCCAAAATGGTGAAAAGCAAAATTACTATATGTACAAGTAGTTTTTAAAGGCACACTTAGAGCCTTTGGAAATAATATGATCCTTCGGTGGGTAGCAGGAAGTTACTTCTTTCGTGGTGGAAGACTTCAGACAAATGCAGGGGTAGAATAATACTCTGACGTGTATGTAGATACTTAATAATTATTAAGATTTCATAGCACTTGCTTCATTCATCTTTTTTCTTTTTGTTGAAGTACTTTAAGCGGCTCTACGGATCTCAGACACCCTGTCATGCTGGGTTTGCTACTCTTAAAGGATTGTGGAGTTTTTCTTATTTGGCTAAATGTCACGACTGTACTTAATAAAATCGAGCGTAATTCCATGGCGTAATATGGGCTCCCCATTTATCTCACAAACGTTGGGTCTGGTCTGAAAGCAGCAGTGATGGCACCCTGAGTGCTTCTGTTCCGTGTCTCTTGGGGACTTGCAGCACCGCCTGGAGGGTCTGGGTGCGCGAGGCCATCCCGAGGGAGCCTGAGAGACGGTGAGCTGTCCCGAGCGCCAGGTCTCGCAGCTACCGGCGCAGCCGGTGGCCTGAGGGTGACTCCTCACTCTGAAGGCTGACAGACTCTGCTTTGTAAATGATCGGTTCCCACAGTTTGGGCAGAGATGGGGAGGAGAGTGTGAGGAGCAGAATCGAGGTCATAGAGCTGGAGGGGAGCTCCATGGCATCAGGGTCCAGGGACGCCTCGGGGACTAGTTCTCATATGAAGCCTAAGCTTCCCGAGGACCGAGTATTTTGGACACACGGAGATGGGCAGCCACTGGGGAACGCTGTCCAGGGGTTATACACTGCGCATCTGCTTTCCCGTCCTCTCTGCTCTAACGCAAGCAGTTTGTAGGGGGGCACCTGGGGAAACACAGTGAGGGGCTGAAACACGATGACTCAGCCATGTGGGTCTCCATGCACGACCCACGTGTTTTCTGTTTCAAACTGGTGGAAAACTGGAATGGCATTCCTTGTCGCTTTGGCCAGCTGTGGCTAAAATCCGTCTCCTTGGTCCTGAGTAGGACCAGGAAAGGTGTGGATGGCTATCAGAAGACAAAACAAGCAGTATTTGGTCAGCAACATATTTGTATATGAAATAAGTTCTGCATCGTGTTAGGTTGACTTGGTATATTTACCGTCGGCTAAGTACATCTAGTTCAAGCACAGTGTGAATTGGATCTTGTTTTTTAACCTCAGTGTGCTCATTTCCTGACTTAAAGGGCTCTTACTGAAAGAGAAAATGTTCCTCTTAAGATTTTGAAATAAAAATTTTCATTTTACTGTTGGCTTTCTATTGCTCCTTAATTTTATGTATTCTTTCCCCTGGCTATTTTTAATTGCCCTAATTTAATTTTTTTTAACATTATGTTTGTATACACTTAGAATTAACACTAAAAATTAATGAAAGTTGGGAGGGAAAAGTAACATTGAATTTTTCTCAGTAAATGCTAAATCTTTATTGTTACTTAGTCAACTAATTCAATGAAATATACTGCTTTGAAATGTAACTCATTCTTGAAGGTAATTCAGGGTTTAAGGGATATAAAGTAAAAGTAATTTGTGAACTGCTAATATTAGTGACCCTCCTCCCTTTTTCAGGGAGAAAAATTAGCTAAAGGCATTGTCTTTGAAAGCATAAAGAACTCCTAATTTTAACTGCTCATCACTGATCATCACAGTACTATTGGAAGTATTATCAAAATAGACTATGGAATTAAGAATGACTAGATTTTGGTATTTGCTTTGCTTTCAGGAGGGGAATTTTCTTGAAGAGACATCATATTTGGCCATTTATAATTACAATACCAGAAACAGATAACCACTTCTCTCTTTTTAAATTCAGACCATAGGTTTCAGACAGAATTTGTTTATCGCCTGCACACAGAGAGGACTCAGGGCCCCACTGCAGTCCTCGTTAGGTTTTAACAGAGCAGACATGTAAATACCAGTCTGACGTGGCCAGCTCTGTCTGTGCTTTCAGCTGATATTTGCAAGGTAAAAGTAGGTAAAATTTAACTCCAGTGATTTTTTTGCAATTTGTTAGCCACACTGTTTAAAAAAAACTCAGTGGGAAAGAAAAACACTGAAGACACTAAAATGATACTGATTCTACATTTTTCACTTTGTCTTTATTTAGCACAATTAAATACAGCTTTTTAAAAAGTGAAATATTTTGCATCTTGATGAAAATGTTCACATTTGTAATATTAGTTGCTTGTTTTCAGCCTTAACAATATTTGAAATATTCTTTAAACACTTTTTCCCGTAGAAGAAACAGACTCTTTTGGGAATCCTTTCTTAATACACAGAAATCAAGTTTTCCACCTTCTCGTGCAGAGTGTTAGTGGGTTTCATTGTAGTCCTTGAGATTAAAATAGGTAATCTATAGATCTGAGTTCTACAGGCAGCAGAGTTGATAGTAAAATCTGCTATACCGTGGATTCACATTTTTCATCCTTTATTAACTGTCTTACACACGGGCTCAGTGGCTCTGTGACACGGGCAGCTGCTCTGTGACATCATAAACCCCATCATAAGGGAACCTAGCGACGGACTGGAGCCAGTCCACTGGGTGTTGATCAAATGCCGTGGTACCACATTGTGAGCTTTCCCCAGTTATAACTGTCGTTACCAGAGTTTTTAAATTGCAAAGCCAAGTCAGGCCGTCAATTGCGTCATCTTAATTTATCATTTCTTCTGACTGACTACTGTCTGTTGTGGGGTTTCCGGTGAATGTGGTGGCATCAGCATAATCTGTGTTCCAGTCGCCCTATAGAAGAAGATTATTCTTCAGGAGGTCTGGAAAAGAAGGTAAAGTAGGTCTGCTATGAGTTCATTTCATGCACTGTTAAAGCCTCACAAAAGGGTATAAACTATGAAGCATAAAATACTCCACCTTATGTCTCTGCTTTTGAGCAGCTGCCCACTTGATCATTGGATGATGATGGTACTCACGTATCTCCCCAAGGCTGTCTTCCCCTCTTCTCTTTTGGGTTTTTTGGGCAAATGTTCTCTCCTCTGGGGAGCTTTCCACAGCAGGTGTACTTCACTTAGCTTCCTTCCACCCTCCCCCCTACCACCTTGCCAGTTACCTTACTTTATTTTTCTGTTAAGAATTTAGCACCACCCCAAATCATGTTTGTCTCGTCGTCAGTTGTCTGTCTCCTTCTGATCTGGGAGCTCAGACTTCTCTTGTTACCTGCCATATCCCCATTGTCTAGACGGGTCCACAGGGCAGGCTTCCAGTGAACACTGAGTCAATGAAAGAATGAGTTAATTCGTACTTGTGACTTGTTTCTGTGAGATTTACTTATTGGATTCTTGGAGTTTGATGCTTATGAGGAAGATTTTTCTCCTTCCACCTGAAGTATGCACACTTTACTTCAAGTGAGCTGAGTTTCGTGTCCCACACAGCGGTCTTCAGGAGAGACTCCCTCCTCTTCTCTTCCTGGGGCTTCTTGAGAATTCTGTTCGTGCCCCAGGAACAGAGTAATCACAGTGCTCTGTCTAGACAGCTGTCTTCAGTCTTTCTCCCGTCTTTATTTGCTGTCTGAGCTTGAGCCAGCATCTGTCCATCCTCTGCGCCTGGTTGCCTCCCATTGCTTTCAGCCTACAACTGACCCTGCCACCTTACACACAAACAAAAAGCTGCTTCTTCTTTGTCCATTTTTGGCCTTGGGGCCACCTCGCGCGTTCCTACCCCTGAGCACCGTAGCCTTCTCCAAGGGCACTCTGTAGTCCACGTAGAGTAACACGGTAATAGTGCTCAGAGGTTAAAGGTGAGGAGCCACATGACTTTTTCTGTGAATAATGATGAAGTTTGTCCTTTAACTCTGCCAATACAGTTATAAGCTTAATGCTGGTCACTTAGCAGTTTTGGCAAAACTAGTGAGGATGGAGAAAGCCTGGCAGCTCCTCTAGGTCTGAGGGTTTTGCTGTTGGTGGTGAGGACACAATGGAATTGTAACTCTAGGGCACGTCACTTGGGCTGCTTCTCAGCCTCTAATTAATGAAAGAGTGGTCCCAGGGGCTTTCGTATTGCCCAGAGTTGGACACAGGGTGTTCACTGTGGCTCCAGATTCGTGTAACTCATCTCCAGAATTCTATGCGTACAGTTTTGTACTAGTGGGAACAGCTCTGTTCTATAGCAGGTTTTAAGCCATTTTGATAGCCCACTGTTTAATTATTTAAAATCCTGAAAATTATACTTGAAAAATAATCAAAGCAACGTGAAGGCATGATTTATACTTATCAAAGCCCTATAATTCTTCCTGGAGTTGATCTTCTCAGTCTCTGATGTCTCTGAAGCTGGGGCATTCCACCACAGACGTGAGTGGGGCCCTGTCTGCATTTGGGCCCCCAGGTCTGATTTGCGAGGATGCTTGCATGTGCTACTCTGGGATACAGTTCATACTCTGCTTCGCTCAGTCTTTGATACGTGGATGCTCCGTCAGGATTACTGGATGTGCTGCTGTGGCCGGGCTGAAACCGCAGCCTGCGTCAGCACTTTGCCCTCTGAGCTGTGAGCAGAGCCTGGGGCTGCGTGAGGCCAGAGCAGTGGTTTTCAAAGTGGGGTGCCTGGAACCCTGGGGGGAGACTCCAAGGACTTGGTATGTTCCAAATAACTACTGTATGATGTTGCAAAGTCATGCCTGGAGGTTTGTGAGGACAAAACTGTCTTCACAATCATGCTAAGATTTCTTTTTCTTTTTTCTCTGTATTGGCGTTTGCCCTGATGGTGCAGAAACAGCAGGGGGTAAGCCTGTTGGCGCCTCAGCACAGTCAAGTCAGTGGCACAAAAACCGCATCCAGTTCCAGTTAAAAAAAAAGCCCCTGATGAACCAGTAAATGTTACCGATTGAGTTAAATCTTGAGACTTGGGTACATGTTGTCTTAATATTCTGTGCTGTGAAACTGGTACGTTCATGGAAAGCATTCTCGTGCCTCCTGGAGACCGATGGTGTTCTTGAGAAAAAACACTTGAGTTATTGTCTGAGCGGCAACATGAACTAGCTGTGTTTTTTCCCCACAGAACATAATTTTTCTCGAAACAATGGCAAATAGCCAAACTGTGGCTGTTCAATTCAAGTATTTGAAAAACATTTTCCCCAAAGCAAATGAAGTCATAAGCTTGTCACTTCAAGGAAAACAATTAACAATGTTTATTGCCAGTGATAGAACTCAAGCTTTTAAATGGAAGTTTTGAGTTTTGGAAAACCTGCATCTGCCATTTTGAGCTTGACAGTGCCCCAGTATTTATCGTTTTCTGATGAAACTGATGTTGATTTAATGAATGTGATTTTTGGATAGTATATCATGAAATGTGTCAGCATTTGGGAGGCCTACTTAATTCAGTGAGCCAGTATTTTCTTAGTAATGACCACATGATGTTCCAAAGTCATACCTGGCTAAAGAGCTATCCAAAGTATAAGACAGACCAGTGGATTTTGACATAACTGATCGGTTTTCAGATTCCACATGGCAGCTAACCTTTAAGAGACAACCGCTTGCTGAGTTTGGGTGTAGTATCAAAGAAGAATGTCCACATTTTTCTGAAAAAGCGATTGAAATACTCCTCCTTTCCCAAGCATATCTCTGTGGAAGGCGCCTTCTCTTCACGTACTGACTAAAACAACACCTTGCAACTGATTCAGTGCAGAAATAGGTATGAAAATCTAGTTGTTTTCAGTTAAACCAGACATTAAAAGAATTTGAAAAATGTAAAACATTGACACTCTTGTCACGAATTATTTTGTTTTGGAAAATAATTCATCTTCATAAAATGTCATTGATGTTAGCATGTGATGGAATTATTATCATTATTTTAAAATGAGTTACTAAATATTTAAAAACTTCTCAGAGTTGATTTCTGATATGGCAAATGTCAGTGCACGTAAGCAGTGGTGACTTGGGAGAGCCGGTGGTGCACACCCTTTGCAGTTTTGTGTCCGGTGACATCGCTGGGAGCTGAGAAATCTGCTGTAGTGGCAGTGTTCACGTTACACAAGGCCGCAAATGTTACACACAGTGTTCTGTCTTCCCAGGAGCTGGCTGCAGACGTTTACAGGCGTTTATCCTGCTGGATGTACATTACATGAACAGAGGTTCTTTGAGGTCATCAGTAATTTTTCAGAGTGTAAAGTGTCCTGAGGCTAAAAAGTCTGAGCTTTAGTTGTGTGGCAGAGGAATACCTTTTGGCAGTTGGTTCACAAGGAGGTGGATGCCTTTTTGTAATTCACGCAGAATTGCCTTTTGTGCTGGGAACATTTGTACAATAAATCCAATGGTTTTTAATATTTGTTTTTTTTTAAATGGAGATACTGGGGATAGAACCAGGACCTCGTGCATGCTAAGCATGTGCTC
Source organism: Camelus bactrianus (assembly GCF_048773025.1). Taxonomy (NCBI): domain Eukaryota; kingdom Metazoa; phylum Chordata; class Mammalia; order Artiodactyla; family Camelidae; genus Camelus; species Camelus bactrianus. The sequence continues at coordinate 11,176,987 of NC_133573.1, forward strand.
TACCACTGAGCTGTATCCTCCCCCAAATCCAGTGGTTTTTAAACTTCCGGGTGTTAAATCTGCTGGCTCCATCATGGAAGGACCCTTTTCTTTTCCCTAAAATCTAAATAGGCAGTGGTACACTAGGGTAGGCGGGCTGAACCTGCTTCTTGAGCTATATGTTGGGTGCCCCTGGCCTGGCTTCCCGCGTTTCTTTCCCCTGGTGTCCAGGCTGTAGCAAGGCCCCCACCCGTGGTTCAGGCCGCACTGCCCTTTCTGGCCTGTGGTTTTCATGACCTGGCCAGCAGAGCAGTTCGTTCCACGGTGTGTGTGTGCTATTGTTTCTCAGGTGTTGGTCTTAGCAATTCTGTTTCTACCCTAGTGCACCTAATTCAGTGCTCTCTGCATAGGTTCCCTCTCACGGATGAAAGAGTTTGTTCTTTTGGATTGCCAAAGACGTGTGCCTTCCAAGGGAATGATGTCGATAAATTAATGTAAACCCAGTTTTGAGTACTTTTTAAAAAGTATTAATATAGTTTGGAAATGATTGGTTTTCATTAAAGTGAGGCTTTCCCGCAGAGGCTTTCTTGAAAATGTTTTAGCTTCTGTGCTTTCCTACCACTCACGATAGAAACCAGTAGCCTCCTTCATTTCCAAAGTCTTTGACTGTTTTGAGCAAGTCATAATGAAGAGTGAAACTCAGTAGAACGAGGTAGAGTTTCTAAGATTACTCTGGCCCATAGGAGCGAGTTATTTACAAACTAGAAACTTGGCAGGTTTTGAAGTCCAGAGGAGTGAAGGTTTATTGTGTTCTGCGCAGGGATCTTTGTCGAAGGCACCCAGGGTAGCTGGGAAGTGGTGGCCCTCTCCTCCTGTGTGAGCTCGGGAAGCTTCTGGCCCTCTCTGGATGCTGGGGCGTGGGGAGGGGGCTTTCTCTGGTTCAGAGACGCTGGGGGCATGGGAGGTCCTGGGGTTTTTTTGGCCAGGGCCTTTTTGGCGACGACAGGGGCATAAAAGTAATGGCAGTTTTCATCAGTATAGAGACGAGGCATCAGCTAGTATCTGGAAGACTAGCCACTGTAATATATGTAACAAGTTTCATTTATTAAGAAACAATGTACCATGTTTAAGTTCTGCCTCTAATTTCTCTCTAGAAGTAGAGGGTAGCTTATACTCTGGCCTAAAGAAGGCTTCACTGTTGGTAGCCGAGCAGTCCTAGTGAGGTAGTTTAACTGCTTTAGAACCTCATGCTTGGAACATTCTTAGCCACCGAAGCATGGGACCCGAAAGTGAGGAGCATGGGTTCTTTAGTATGTGTCACATCAGGGGATGACCGTTCCAGGACAGTAACCATCTCCTAATGGTAAGGACCCTGGCTTGCCTGCCATTTCTTAGAAGCAGGGAAACCAGGCCAGTCCTAACAGTGAATGGTGTCTCTTTAAGAAAAACGGAAAGGGCGAAGAGAAGGTCCAGCCTTAATCCTCCACGATGATCACTTTGCAGGTTTCTGTAGCTGGACCAGGCACCGGAAGAGGCTCCCCCACTGTGACTCTGGTACAGTTACCTTCGGGCCAGACTGTCCATGTCCAGGGAGTAATTCAGACACCACAGCCATCGGGCACCCCGTCACCACAGACACAGGCGGTGCAGGTCAGCTTCCTTCCCGGGTGATCGGCCTTTGACCTCCTTGAGCTTTTTTTTTCTTTTACTAATCCATTTACCATCATTTTCTTTGTGTAGCTTTTATGCTCAAATACCACTGTGAAACGCTTGGAGGGGTTTCCTCCTTGTGTGCGAGGTGCACTGGGCTGGGCGGGCTGCACGGATCTGACTTGGGTTGCGGTCTCCTTTTCGGCTCCGAGTCACTCTGCTTTACGCTGTTGTTCTGGGCTCAAACTCAGTGTGTCAGCAGAGCTCTCCATAGGTGTTGGGAAGTACTTGGGGGATTCTCCGGCAATGTCTGATGCGCATGGTGACGTGAGGTCTGCAGCACTGATGCCCCCTGCCCCCGACACTCAAGGTAGTGGGTGGACGTTTAGGTTCACTGTTAATTCAGTGTGTGTGATGTGATCTTGTTGTTTCCCTGCTGTTATGTTCATATGTCAGATTAAACCTTGGTTTTTTTAAGACACGGTTAGTGTTGTGGTTGTGAACCAGAGATGTAGTTTTTTATTTATTAATATCAAAGTTGGTCATAAATGCTTAACATTTCTTGAAGCCAAAACATTTTTGGCATCAATAGATGTGAATTATTACGTGTGCATTTTTTTTAAAGCATACTTTTCTCTTTTGCTGAATTTATTTCTGTTCCTTTTTAAGATCTGTTACTATCCTTTAAATGTTTAAATTATTTGAACCTAATTGCTGACAAAAAGATGCTGAGGAAAATGTAGCTGCTTACAGTCTTGTCCTTTTCGTGCAAGTTGAACCCAGTTCTTTGCGGGATGAGCTGAGGCCTGCAACGCGGCACTGGAAGCAGTCCCCACGTGCGTTAAGGCTTGGTTAGCTCTTGGCGTGGTGGTCTTTCTCGTCATTCAGAAGTGTAGGAACGAGCCTCAGTGTTGTCTTTTTTTTTGGGATGACCTTTGTTTGATTCTGGGAGTTTCTGACTCTTTCTGACCCTAATTATGAAGCAAGAAGGCCTTTGCACTCTCCTTGTGTTATGACTTTCACTGAGTGCAGATGTCTCCACCTGGTTTTCACCTGGCAGGTTCCCATCCTCAGTAGGCTCTTCTGGATTTTGCTAAATGGATTATTGAATTGTGTTAGAGATAGGTGCCTGTGGATCTTGTTTCAGAATTCCTACCTGTCGAATTATAAACTTCAGTTTTTGCTTCCTAGAGTCACAGCCACACGAGGAGGCTGCTGTGATTATATGAGAGATGCGTGAAAGCCCAGCGTAAAGTGGTGACTAGCAGGTGGTGAGGTGTGGGTGTCTGATTGCAACGACATTTTCTCTAACAGCTTCTACTCATGGGTGAGTGTCCTTGTGTGGGGGTGTCCACCCCCAGAGGCGCACTGTCAAGCGTGCGGGTGAACACCTGTGCACAGCCGTGTGCCTTAGGAGGTACATCCTCCTGCTTGCACTGTTGGTACTTTAGTAAGCTCTTTTGATTGTGCCCAAATCAAATGCCCACGTAAGTGTGATAAGTAAACTGAGTTCTCTAAACTGAGAATTATGCTAGGCCCTGAGTAATAAGTGGCTGAATGTACTGAGAGCAGTCATAAAGAGGCCATTAGTTCAGTTTTCTGACTTTCTTTAATAACCATGTTATTATATTATTATATTATTACTTAAAAAGTGAACTCATGCTTAAAACTGGGATCTTTCTTTTAAGGAGAAATTCCTTATTTTGACTTTCAAGACCTCCCACCATCAAGCCCCAGCCCACTTCTTAAAGGTAAAGCCTGACTTTAACCAGGCTTGTTGTGTGTTCATCTTCTTAAACAAGTTGCTTCTTCCACGGACGTATCCAGGGTGTAGCCTGGAGACCCAGCTCAGGTCAGCAGTGGTGCTGTGAAACCGAGACTCTCCTGCTGTTGTGGCCAGCGGCCCCGGCTGGATTCATGAGAGTGTTCCCAGGGCTGGGATCTTAGGTCTTAAGTCCCTACATCTAGTGCTTTCCTGTGAAGGCTCGCCTGACGTTTGTGTTTCTGCGGCACCTGTAAGTGGCCGTCCCAGGCCCGCCGACTGGCCCCGCAGCCTGGGTGCTGGGGTCTGTGTGCGCCCCACTTGGTGCGCTGGCCTGGTGCTGCACTGAGACCCTGGGCCCTGGGCCGTGAGTGAGACAGCACGCATTTCGCACTGCATTCCAGGAACTCTTGTGTTGTAGGTAGTAGCCATCGCAGAGGCTGATGACTCTGCAGAATCAGAAGGTGTAACTGACTCTCAGAAACGGAGAGAAATCCTTTCACGAAGACCCTCTTATAGGTAAGTTAAGTCATGATACTGTCATGATACTTTTTCCAAAAAGGGAGAATAATTGTGCATCACATGGGTTCTCCCATTGTAGCTTTTTCTGCTTTAAATCTCATTCATGCATCTTAATCATTTATACTGTCAAATTATGTTTTAGAAAAATACTGAATGAACTTTCCTCTGATGTGGCTGGTGTTCCCAAGATTGAAGAAAAGTCAGAGGAGGAAGGCGTGCCCCCTCACGTGGCTGCGATGGCAGTGCCGACTAGCATTTACCAGACCAGCACGGGGCAATACAGTATGTATGCCGCGCCGGCGGGGCCTAGCACTCGCCTGAGCCTGTTGCGCTACTGGAGCGCCTGGTTTTGGACTAACGTGCCCTTGTCACGGTGCATCATAATACTAAGCTGTGTGGGAAGAGTGTGTCAGAGAAATGAGAGATTGGGCCTGACAGCTGTTGTAGACTTTTGAAAAGTAAAAGAATGTTTTACCAAATAGAAGAAAACCTTGAGGTAAATGCAAAGGGAGGGTGTCTCCTGTCTGTATGTTTATGTTCGTGCCTCATACAGGTTTAAAGCTCACTGCCTTTATGATGCATGTGACCCTGATGAGATACAAAGTCTGTTTCATTCTTGTTGGCCTTTGTTACCAACAATTACATTTTATACTGACGAATCTAGAAGAGGTACATATGTTTTCTAAATTATGTTTCGAATGTAATTCTCTACTGTGTTAATTTGTGCTACAGCTTTTTCTAGAAGAGGATGGGAAAATGATTTATCTTTTTTAAACTAAAGCGATTGGACATCATTTTACTTGAAATTTTAAGCACCAAAAGCTGGAAATAAACAGATACATTCACATTTAGTCTTGCGCATTTTAATGGGCTGTTAATTCTGTGCTTTTTGCTCCAGTTAAAGCACTAGTCTTTTCCCAAGTCAAGAATTTTTATGTTTGGTACATAAAAATACTTCAGTAAAATATAAGAGCTGGGAAGAAAAGTGGGGAGGAAAAGATGGAAAAAGGACTGAAAAAAATGTTTTTTAGAAAAAGCTAGTTAGGTACAGGAATATGTGTGATGTTAATTACTGTGTTGATCCAAGTACAGTGTTAAGATTTTAGATGTATTTTCTGTTTTCCCTCAGAAAATAATACTCCCTACAAAAAGTGTCAAGTCTTAACTTATGACTTGGCTGCTAAAGCAAGCTATAGTCTGTGGGAAAACCTTATAGAGTCATTAGTTTTTAGGGCTTTTCTTTTAGTGGTGGTAGATTTGCAGTATTAAATGAATTCTGCCTTTGTGATTTCGGTTCTTTGGCTAGCTCTCACCCTGATACCTGGCAGAACTGGGCTGTAATTTGTCCACACCCTCTACAGGGTGCTGCTTGGACGTGTCCAGAGTCAACGTTAGGAAAAGAAACCTCCCCACGGTCTGTAAGAGTTAAACCCTGAGGATTTTTTCAATTTCATTTCTCTTGTATTGCTTCTCTGATTTATTTGCCTCCCTCGTCTGGCCTGCTGGGACCATGCGGCGGGAGTTTTAGGACCGTTAAGTCAGAGCCTGCTCCCTGGTGTGCATCAGTCCCCATGCAGGTCCCCAGGCCCTGGAGTGGCTGGCTGGGGCTTGGGGCTACTGGAACTCCTGGCTGGTCAGCTCTGACCTTGAGCAGCGGGCCGTGCACATAGTATCATTTTCTGTTTTGTGTCACAATGGGGAAAGTTGGCAGTCACTGCTGGAACAATCTAAGACGTCTTCAGTAGGAGGGAGAGCTCAGACGCTGTCCCCTCGGCATTTCTCCAGCAGGTCCTGTTGCTGCTCCGCGCTGATCTCTTTACAAGTGACCTGGGCGGGGTGGCTGAGGGTTAACATACCTGGTTAGTACCCACAGACGTGATGTGAAGTTGTGCTGGGGGTGGAGAGAACGCTGGAGCTGGGGACGGGTTAGGGCAGGCGGCACCGGCCCTGTGCTCCACTGCCGGGGTCAGAGCGAGAGTTTCGAATTTCAGGTTTCTGGTCTGTGAAGTGGGAATAACACTAATTGCCAGACTCTGGGGTTAGCGTGAGACAAACGGAGAAGACAGGTTTTACCAGAGCGGTTGGCTGGCTGAGGCAGCGCCTTGGTCGTAGTTACGGTGGCTGCCATCTCCCCTCCGCTGCACCACAGCCTGGTTCCCTGCTCCGGCGCACACTTGCAGGGGGGCAGCACCTTGGGGTGGGGCACGTGAGTGTCAGGAGTGGAGTCAGCCCTTCTGGTTGAGAACTAGACAATCGAATGTTTAGCAGGTAGACATTTATCTCTTTGCCACATGAGAAGTTATGGACGATTTCTTACTTGGGGTTCTCAGTTTGCACCCACACACTAAGATGCAGGCAGGAATTTCAGTGAGCAGTGTGGTTGTCCTTCGTGTGCTCTCTGTAGGTAAAAACTGCCATTTCATTGGTTCACAAAAAAGTGATATTGCCTTTTTTAAACATGCATTTCATAGACATTTAGTGACACTTATGTTGGTAATTCTGTCATCTGAAAAGTGAATACTAACATTCAAACTTTTCTTTAGAAGTCATTTGCTTTAACTGGAGGGTAAATGTATATTTATACCTACATCAGATCCATGTTCATCAATCATTTCTTACCAGCAATAACAACTGAAATTAATGTGTTAATGTTCCTGAGTATCTAGAAATAGAAACAATTACTAATGTCCTTCGGTTTTTGGAATGGAGGAGTTTATTTTACTAGGATTTCTGGCGATTTTTCTGTGTATTTGCATGTACCCATTTTTGAGACCATTTTGTAACTTTTTATTGTAAAAAATTTTTAATTCTTCAACTTTTATCCATGGATGACGTTCTCCTAAACATCGCTTTGTTTCCTTTTTTCCTATAAAGTATTGTTGTTATTTATTTGTAATTTGGTATAATGATTTACTTGGAGTTAAAAACAAAAGAACTAAACTAAAAGGCCTTTGTGAGTCAAAGTTGAAGAAATAAAATAAAAATAAATGCACTCGGGTTTTCTTATATACAAGTAGGCACGTTAATACTTGAAAATGAGGTATTTGACGGAAGTTGGGCTTATTATTTCAGCTTATTTTTTCAATCACAAAAATAAGAAGTGAAAGTTAGAATAGGCTATTTCTGGGAGTAGGGAAAATAACTTAAAATAGGCAGGGATTCTTTACTGCAACACCAAGAAAGTGAGCTGCACTTGTGAAATCTTTACTGGGGTGCAGATCTCGGTGACAGGTCTGCTGTGTGCCCAGCAAGTCGCTCCGGTCAAAGAAAATCTGTTCTGTCTCAAGAGACTCTTTCTGAAAGATGGTGGTTTGGATAGTCTTAGAACTCGCGAAGAATGGTACTCGCTGCCTGAGACATTTAAGACGTGCATGAAATGGGAGTGAACCCAGAGTCGAAGTTGTGGTTCTTCTGTATGTGCTGTCGCAGGTGAAGAAATGTAAATGTTGGAAGTTTCTTAATTCACTAAATTTTCCCTAAAGACAGTTGTTTTGAACCCTTCATCTGCTTTACCCAGCCTCTTCCCTTACTCATAAGGACTATCACCCAAGACTTCAACTTTTTTTTTTTTTCTAAACATCCCTGTCTCTCTGCTTGCTCCTTTATTTTACTAGGAATGTTGTTAGAATGAGTCTCTATTAACCCATCTTTACTGACATTCTTAAACCCGAAGGAAAGTGGGTCAACCTGAAAACCCACCATAATGAAGAAAGATACATGAGCTTTGTGGACTGCTTGAAGAATTCAGAATTCTCAGGAGACACAAATGAGTGCACTCTGATTCCACTTCTTCTAAGAGGAGTCTGTGTGCTAGGCTTGCACATTCTAAAGTGAATATGGTGCATTTATCATTCTTGGGACTGATTTTGCTTACATGCTCCCAAGGTTCCTTTCAAAGCCCTCCTGGAAGGTGTGTACTCAGTGCCAGCCTGGCTCCTTAACCCCAGCGCTGCTGCTCCCGGTACAGCCGGGGCTCTCAGGCTTTCTTCTGCTGCATCCACCTCTTGGCTTTTAAGGCCCAGGTACTCACAGGTTCTGGTTTGTGCTCACTTTTTGAATTTCAAGCTGAGAATTCACTGGAATAAGGTCTGCTATTCCTTTTTAAAGTTCATTCAATGAAATTTTATTTATGAAACTTTTTATTGCAATTTGGAATACAGATGGTTTTAAATGATAAGTAAACATTTACAAGTTTATGTATTTGAATTAGCTCATGTATAGAGGTTTAGGATTAAAAAGATGTTAGCATCAAGTGAGAAAGAGGTCAAGTGAAGTCTTAATTTAAATGAATCACACTTCCTCATTTGGTCATGAACTCTTTTTTTCGGCTTTGCATCCTTATTTTTCTCTTCTGCCCTCTTTACTGATTATATCAGACTGAAAATAGTATTTTTTAATTAAAATTTTACCAAAATTTTTGAATTTCCATCCCGTAAGTAGTATTTTCCTTGCCTCAGTGATATTTAAAGGCTCTGGGAGGGAAGTGCTCAGTGGCAGTGAGGGGTGGAAGTGGCGGGTTTTTTAAACAGTTCCGTACACCAGGAATTTTCTAAGAACTCACTGCCTAGACTAGTTGGTATGATATCATCTTGGTTACATGGTGGACAGTAAGTTTGGTGAGAACATACTCGGCTTAACACTGATTTGAAATGAAATATCATGACTACATAGTAATGTATATAAAGACATTTATTTAACTACTAAAGCTAAGTAGAAAAACACTTAGTAAATTAACGAATTATACTCTCTAGACAAACTCTCTTTCAAGGTCATTGTGTTCAACATTCAGCCTGCGGTTACAGCCCAACCTGCTTAATTATGGAGTGTAGCTCAGCTGAGACATCGGGGTGGAGGTGGGGGGAGCTAGGGACGTCCCAGAGCAGCCAGGACAACAGGCCTTACCCTCCGCCCGGTACTGCTACACGCAGGTGACACATGAGCAGGCTTGAGCCAGTCAGCAACAGCGTTAAGGTAGAACTGAATTGATTATATAACCGAGCTGCTCAGTTTTAATGCAGTTTAGATGATTTCATCAAACTGTAATGCTACTGAGGAAAACAAGTATACGTAAAGTATAAAATGATAAACCACTCTTACTGCTGCTTAAGTCCTAATCAGTATTCACAGGCCAGTGTGGACTCTTCGTCAGGAACAGCGAAGTGGCTGAAGGTGTGAGCTTTGATGTCGCAGTTGCATGTGTCTGTCCAGGAGAGCATTAATAAAACCTCAGGCCCTGAAGTAAAATCAGAAGGAAGATGGAGGTTTTTTTTTTTTTTTTTTTTTTTTTGTATTGGTCACTAATGGCCTTGATAGGGGCCAATCATTTTATTTAAAAATGATCAGCCAGACATGATATCTGAGATTTGTTTTGAAATACGCCAGACATAAGAGGGAGGGTATAGCTCAGTGACAGAGTGTGTGCCTAGCACGCATGAGATCCTGGGTTCAATCCTCAGCACCTCCATTAAAGATAAATAAATAAAAACCTAATTACCTCCAATAAAAAATTAATTAAAAAAAAAAGATATACTCCAGACACACACACACACAAACGATTTGGAATGAGTGGGCAGGGAAAGTAAATAACACAAAATTCTTTCACCTTTTCTGTTCACTAGAAAATTTTTATAAGTTAAAAAATAGTAATTAGCTAAAACAGGATATGACTAAATTCATTCTGTTAATTTCATTTTAGTTTTTCCTACCATTTATCTTGATGTGTGTTTACTGAAAACATATTAATGCTATCCTTGAATATTTTGTAACCTAATAAGTTTCCTCCTCAAATCTTTTGAATGCACACACATGCCCACAAAGCGTATTTCTGGTATCCTGAAACATTGGGAAATCTTGTTTCTTGTCAGTTGAGAGGCTTTGTATGGGAAGGCCCTCTGTTGTTGGATAACGCCAAAATCAAGAGCACCTCTGGTGTGAAAAATAAAAGCCAGATTAAAGGACAAGACTCATCAGAAGTGTTTCCCTCCTAGAGCCAGCTTGTGTGTGCGTGTGTGTGTGTGTGTATGTGGCTTTTGTTTTCCACATCTAATTATATAATGACCAGAAAATAAAATGATCAGAGGAACAGATTCTTGATAAATCAGTTTTACACAGTGTGAAAGCAAAGAAGTTTGGTTGGAACTATGGGGAAACACTGGGGGAAAAAAGACTGAAAAAGTATAAAAAGAAAAAAGAAAGGATCCTTGTCATCTACCTGTTTCATGGTTCTTATCCTTGGAAGCAACTGCTCTCACCTTAGATTTTTCACTAGTTCAAAAGCTTGATAATTGTGTTGTCAATATGGAAAATTCAGTTCTATAATTATAACTGGAAACCATACTTCATGGAACTCTTCTAGGCTCACAAGTGGCCTAAGTTGTTGTTATAGACTCTATCTTGAGGCGATGATTGCCCTTCATGCATCTTGTTTATTGAGTGCCTGCTGTTTGCTGGGCTTTGTGGTCACACTGCTTGGGTGTGTTCTTTCTAAAGTGCCATTTCTATGACGTCAGACTCTCAACTGAAAATATGCATTCACACAAATGATCACGTGTGAACCTCATTCATGTCCAGAGAGGAAGAGTGATTTAAAGCCCTCCTTTTTCAGACTGCTCTCAAATCCTCTTACTATTAAGGAGTAAGTCCTGAGACCCTTGGAATCTCTGGAGACTCCTGGTGAAAGCTTGTTTGTAAAATGTGCACAGAGTGTGAGACTCCAGGTGAGCCAGATAAATAAAGTGAGATCACTCCGAGTTTCTCAACCATAGCGCTGTTAACATTTGGTAACTGATTCTTCAGTTTCTGTCAATCGTATAGCAGCCTGTCAACGAACAGAACCAGACGGTGCCTCTGTGTCGAAATCTTAAAAAAAAAAAAAGTTAACCCATCTTTCTGTGTCAGCCTGAGAACCGCAGGTCAAAGAACTGAAGGTGTGTGGTGGTGGTTACTCTCTCCAGGATTCTCAGGTCAGGCGGTCACCTACGTGGTCCTTTGCTTAGATACCGTTACAGAGTTAGGGACTGACTCAAATGTTCAGGTGTGCTCTGGACACTGCTACAACACTCCTGTAAGGCACTGACATTGATTTATAGGCGCTGTGTTATTCTGATTATGTATTATTTTTATCTTCATTGTAAAGTCTAGTTAGCTAATTTATATGTAATTTTATTTCTTTTGTTAACGGAGGTGCTGGGAACTAAACCCAGGACCTCACGATGCTAAGCACACATTCCACCACTGAGCTATGCCCTCCCCGCTGTGATTTCCTTCTTTTTAACAAGGATAGCCCTTGGTTCCACTTAATCTCTAGTGTTTAAACTCAAACATGGCGTCATAATCTTTATGTTAAACTATGTACAATTCAGGTATTTTCAACAGTACTTACTTGTCCATTAGAGTGAAGTTTAAAAACGTAACGTTTGATCAATTATTCTTTTGAAACTTTCTGTTAATGTGTTAACTTTTAAATGTGGCTGGCAAGTCCCACTGTTTAAAAGGACGTCTGCTTCCTGTTTGTTGCCATTAGCTGTTCTTGTTCAAGACGCTTAGTAGAGGTAAATATTGTAGCACAAATTCTTTCAGTAGTTACCTTTTAAGGTTCTTTCCAACTTAATGTTTTGTATTTCAGGATTCTCCTGACATAGTCAAAGTGGTAACGGTTACAGTTTTATAGACTTGAGCTTTAAAGCCAACATGTATAATATATATTCCATTAGGAGATACTTTCTTTTGATGATAAATTAGACAAATGTTTGCTGAATGAAGGTACAAATTCATTGTAATTATAATGCTCAATGGAATTTAATGGGCCATTTCTTAAATGTTAGAAGAATGTTGTTTTTCTGTAACTAAAAATAGAGGAAAGAGTGGAGAAGATTAAGAGGCTCTCCCTGTCCACACCTCCACGCTTTCTCTTAAATATCTAGGTGGAGGGATGCCAGGGAGGAGGCAAATGCCATGAGTTCTGTTTCAAACAGTTCTGAGTGTAAGAGATTTTCAAGTGTCCAGAGCTCTTTCAGAGTATTATCCATGCGGGCGGGTCCCCTCATCAGCTCAGCACAGGGACCTGAGGGTAACCTGAGAATGAGAAGCTTTGGTAATAAATAGACCCAGAGTATATGCTTCCAATATGGGGTTATTAAAAACGAATCTTGAAATTCTCTAATATTTCTTTTCTTTTTCTGTTAAGTTGCTATAGCCCAAGGTGGAGCAATCCAGATTTCTACCCCAGGATCTGACGGTGTTCAGGGCCTGCAGGCATTAACAATGACAAACTCAGGAGCTCCTCCGCCAGGTGCTACAATCGTACAGTACGCAGCGCAGTCAGCTGATGGCACACAGCAGTTCTTTGTCCCAGGCAGCCAGGTGGTGGTTCAAGGTATATGTCATTTGTCTAATACGTTTAGCGTACCTGGGGGTTACGGTAGAATGCCATTCCCTGGAGGTTTCATAGTTTTCTGAAATACACAGGTAGATTTGAGGGGTAAGGGGACACTTAAAGGGGCTTGAAGAAGAAATATCTTAGTATATTAAACAACAAATTAAATAAATTATATAATTTCCAGCTTTTAGCAGGTTTTATTGGCTCTATAGAAAAGTTAAATTCAGGGTAGCGTAATGGAAAAAGGGAGTTGGAAACTTGAATGAATTTTAAATTAAGTAAATATTCTTCATTTGGGGGTTATAAACATTGTACTGAGTATGTTTTTAGTGCCTGGTCTAGGAAAATTTAAGTATCCTGTCCACGATGCACTGAATTTGGGTTTTTCCCCAGTTGTTGCACTCAAGTCTGCTTTCTAGACCTCTCATTTCAAAGCCAGTGCTGTTTTTCCTCTACACCATTCTTGGTATGTTTCAATTCTGAGGTTCTTCCTCTTATGGAAGCTGCGAGCAGTGAAATCAAACAGTTGGGATAGAGCCTTAAGCTTTTAGGATAACCTAAGATTTCAATTAAAACTGAGTTATACATTATTTTAATTTCATTCAGTCGTGCTCAGATAACCATATGTGTTCAGTACAGCTTTCAAAAACCATGCGTTTTAGTTTAATTATATTCCCCTCGGTTCACTTGCACTAATTTTAAGGGGAGTACTATCAGTTCTTTTAGTTTGAAAGTATCACAAGTATAGAAAACAGATTATAACTGATAAATCTCTTGATAATTAGCTTTACTCTTCGGTATTTGGGGGGCCAATATGGACTATAATATAAGTGTAGGAATAGCTAAAGTGGTGACATTTATGGACTAAAAAAAATCCATTTTATTTTCCCAATACTTTAATGTTTTAAATATAAAATTAAAGCACCCGTTCTGTTTCCTCGATACTCAGGAACCCTGTATGTTTAAATGAATAATCATAAAGAAAGCACTTTTCTTGTATCTCTTTTATATGGGAAGTCCACTGAGAACGTGATACTTTAAGGAGGAGATTTTTTTAAATGTCTCATGTTTTGCATCGATAGTATATATAAGTTTGGTACTTTGGAGCTTTTCAGAACTCTTTTTCTTCTGTAAGTCACAAAGATGTTTTTCTGCATTGATTTTGCTGGCTTTATGGTTTTACCTTTCACATTCTGCCCTTAAGCCACCTCTGTGTGAGTGCTAGCTGGGAACCACGCTTATGTCTTCTCCATGTGTGGCGCCCGTGTTGCCTGCCCACCAGTCAGGCCTTTCCCCATGGATGTGGGGCGCCGCCCCTGTGCGTTGGGTCTTGCGCAGCCTGGGTTTCTTTCCTGCAGTCTGGTCTCTCTCGCTCTGCGTGCTGACACCACCTGGGTTTTCTGTCACAGAACAAGTGCCCTTTTTTTCTTTGAACTTTTTTTTTAGTGCTGTTTTAGCTTTTGTGAACTGTTGTTCTCTCACATGCATTTGGAATAAGTTTGAGTTTCCAAGTAATAATAATATAATAAAACCAAGGATGAGATTACATTTAATTTACAGATTAATTTAGGGAGAACTGAAGCCTTTTGTTTTGTTGAGGTGTGATTGACACATAACATTATATTAGCTTCAGGTGTATAGCATGGTGTGTCGACATTTGTGTAAGTCACAGTAAGTGGTCACCACAGTAGGTCTAGTTCACATCCTTGACCATATATAATTACAGATTATTTTTCATGTGATGAGGACGTCTAAGACCTACTCTCAGCACCTTGCAGATACGCAACCCAGTATCCTCACATCCCTGGGACTTAGTAATTTTATAACTGAAAGTTTGTACCTTTTGACCCCCTTCACCCATTTCCCCACCCCCACTGCCCACCTCTGGCAACCACCAGTCTGTGTTCTGTGTCTGAGTTTGGGTTTCTTTCTTTCTTTGTTTAGATTCCACATGTAAGTGAGATCATACAGCGTGTCTTTCTCTCACTGATTTCACTTGGCATGACGCTGCCCTGGGGGTCTGTCTAGATTGTCACAAACGGCAGAATTTCCTTTTTTTATAGCTGAATAAATTACATTGCGCTTGTATACATCTGCTTTACCTGGTCATCTGTCGATAGACAATTAGATCGCTTCCACGTCTGCGCTGTTGTGACTACTGCTGCAGTGCACGTGGGCGTGTGGAGGTCTTTCTGGGTTTGTGTTTTTATCTTCTTCAGATAAATAACCAGAAGTGGGGTTGCTGGATCATATCGTAATTCTGGTTTTAGTTTTCTGAAGACCCTCCATGCTGTTTTCCATAGCGGCTGCATGAATTTACGTTTCACCAGCAGAGCACAGACTGTCTTTCTTATTCAGACCGTAACTTCTTTGACCGGTTTAAAATGTTCTCCATAGGAGTCTGTCATACTCTGTATCCAGTTAGTTCTTGAATGCTTGATGGTTTTGTTGCTATGATGAGTGGTGGCTTTCTGTTACGTTTTCTAGTTGTTGCTGGAAAAATACTTTTTTTTAAAAGCTTGTCTTTTATCCATGAACCTTCCTGAACTCTAATTACATTTTTGGGGGGGTGGATAGTAATTAGGCTTATTTATGTTTGTATGTATTTATTTGATGGAGGCCCTAGGGATTGAACCTGGGGCCTCATGCATGCTGAGCATGCTCTCTGCCATTTGAGCTACACCCTCCCCTAATTACTTCTAATAATACGTGATTCTTTGTGAATCACCCTGTGATGCTGTGTGAATGTTTATGTCAAATACAAGATGTCTGCTTTTTCCCTTCCCGTCTTCATTCCTCCTTCCCTTGCCTTCCCTTTCCTTTTCCTTTTTCTCTTCTCTTCTTTCTTTTCTGCTTCTCCTTCTTTTTTAAGATAATAATGGCCAGGAGTTTAGGTCCGTTCAGCAGCAGGGTCCATGGGGTCTTGCCCTCCTCTCTGCCCACTCTGCCCACCTCCCGGCGTGTCCTCCCCTTGAAAGGTCAGAGCAGTGTCTGGGAGCCTCAGTCCTCCTCTAGGTGGGTCCCTCTGCAGCATTTAGCGCTGTTGGCTTCTGCTGCCTTCACTTCCCTGGTGCTCTGTCTCTCTTCCAGTCTCCTCCACCCAGCTCCTGAGGGTGGTGGTGGCCCTCAGGGTTACATCCTGGGCCCCCTCCGCCTGGCCTGAGTGCCTGCCCTGGGTGACCTCTCCCTGCCCACACCTCTGATGCCTGAAGTCCAGAGCCTGCTTCCATCCCTTCTACCCCAGGTCTCCTTTTGTTCCCGTTTCAGGAGCCATCCACCCTGTTGCTTCAGCCAGAAACCTGGTGGTGCCTGTCACTCTCTCTCCTTGCTAAAGCACCGTCTCTTCACTGCTGTCCACCAGGCTCTCTCTTCGTCGCTCCCCGGGGTTCTGGGAACTACTACTGTGGCTTAAACCCGAAAGTCTCTGCCTCCAGCGTTTCCCTTTCTCCACTAGACTCTCCCTTCTGTGGTTAGGGGTGGTGCTTCTAAAATTCACGTGGTCGTGCCAGCCTCCCGCTTGGAGCTCTTGGTGAGTGCCTGTTACTTGTGAGCCACGGTCAGAACCCTTGGCAGAGCCCCCTCCTCTGCCTGATCCAGGCCATGCTGCCTGGCCTGGCCTCCTCCCTCTGCTGCTCCCTCTTTTGTGCTGCATTTCTGTCACTTCCTGTGACGGGAGAGGCCCCCTCTCCTCTCCGGGCCCTCACATATGGCCCTGGGCCCTGGCAGGAGCACTTCCCCAGAGGTGGGCACTGCTCAGGTGCCATATGGGCCAGCACTTCCCTCGGAAGCCCCCCCCCCCCATCCAGGTCTGGCTCACAGGACCCCCTGCCGGCTCCTCCTGTGCCCACAGGGTCACTTCTGTTTGGACAGGGGTCTTTAGTCGTAGCACAGTCCCTGGCGTGATAAATGTTCAGTAACCTTTACTGAGCTAAAGCGAAGCACTCCTCTGGGAAAAGGCTACTAGTTCTGTGTGCTGATTAACCCAGTCTGTCTGGTCCAGGGGGTTTACTGAAACCTTACCAATGGCAGCAGTCGGCCACGCAGCCAACCTCCCTTCTTCCTTTCCTTCCTCCACCCTTTTTTTTTTAACACTAATCTTTACTGAGCACCTAAGTGCCAATTTAAAGGAATGTTGAGATTAAAATCAACTTGAAATTTCTGGAATTTGAAATAAAGTTGACTCGTGTTCTTGGAACCAAGCCCTTAGGTGTGGCTGGGATGGAGAAAAGTCCTCCCTGGATTCTGGGTTGGGCCCCGGACTTTTTGACTTAGCCAGGGTGTCTTTAGTTTCTGTGCTCTGGAGAATGACTAGAAACACGGGTCCTCACGATGTTTCACCTGCTAAGCGTCCAAGTGTAAGGGCCCTGAGGTCTTACTAGAGGTGCTTACTCGAATAAGGCAGAAATGTGGTGGACTGCCCTTGCATTGATGTAAGGTCGGGTTGACTCGTACTTATCCAGGGAATGGGCTTTGTAAATGCACTGCTAAGGATAAAGGTCAGTGATACGGCCCTTACTTTGTGTGGTGGAGATGCGTGTCATTTCCCCCAGGGCTGTGGTTTGCCAGACGGTGGAACAGGCACCTGTCTTCTGTCTGACTTTGCAGTTGAATTGCTAGCTGTTCGTGTGCTGAACCCTTGTTAATTACCCACATGAAGTTGGACATGTTTTAAAAAACTGACAAATAGTAATTGTGATTTTTCAAAATCACAATATTCTTTTCAAGGATATTTAATTTAGTAAGCTAGTATATTAGACCTAGCCACATGAAATAGCTGTTTTTGTGGGTGAAAAAGTTTGAATAACAGCAAATTCATATGTTT
Source organism: Camelus bactrianus (assembly GCF_048773025.1). NCBI lineage: Eukaryota > Metazoa > Chordata > Mammalia > Artiodactyla > Camelidae > Camelus > Camelus bactrianus. The sequence goes on from NC_133573.1 coordinate 11,194,099, forward strand.
TATTCTAATTTTTATGGAAAAATGCTATTTAGTACTTGCTACTTTGGCACAGTGAATTTTTAAAATTTAAGTATCTATTCCCTGCAAGTGAAATTAGCAAATTCTGTATCATCTTAGGAAAGGCTGGATTTTATGGTGTTGTAGCAAATAAAAATGTGTTTAGTGAACTAAGGTAGCTGGCTATTTCTTACTTGGTCGATTTAGAGTATTGGTGAACATTTAGAAGTGTCTGCTTCTGTGTTTCACAGTGTTTTTCTGGCTGATTGTCAGTTGTGTGTGTGTGCAGGGGGTGGTAACTAGGTTTATTTCTTTACTCCCTTTTTTTACTGGCGGTCCAGGGGCAGGACCTCGCGCGTGCTGATAAGCACGTACTCTGCCACTGAGCTCTGCCCTCCCCCTTCAGTTGTTAATCAGTAGTTTTCTGCTTCTATGAGTTATGAAAAATATGTAGGGTTTATAACCACTTTGGCTTCTTAGAAACCTTGGACAGAACAATGATAAAGCAGCAGCCCCTGTAACATGTCATTCTTCATGCTAAGGAGATTTTTTTTTTTTTTTTTTTTTTTGCCGGAGCCCAACTCAGCGGAATTTTATGTAAAAACGAGACACCAGAGCACTGAGCTGGTTCGTCACAGGAAGGGTTGCTAGGGTTTGGTTTCGGGGAGCCGGCCTGTGACAAAGGGCACTGACGGCAGCGCGGGGCCGGGGACGTCACGGTGACGCCAACGCCCCCTCGCCCTGCGCGCGCCGCTGGCCTGGAACACTCGGCGCCGGCGCGCGGTCCGGCGGCGCGGTGCGCGCGGGGCCCGTCATGGCCGTGACTGGGGACGACACAGGTGAGAGTTCCAGCGGGGAGTCAGATGCCGCGGATTTGGGTTGAAGTTTAGAAGAACGATGTAGGGACCGCTGGTGTTCGGGAAAGTGCTAACTTCTAGCAGCCGAGGAGGGAGAAGTTTCTTTACTCTGGAAGCGTGAGTGCCCGGCGCGGTTAGGGGGCCGGCGCGTTACTGCCCGGTGCCCGGTGCCCGCTGCCCGGTACGTGCTGCGCCGCTGACGGCGCGGACCGACCCTGGCCCCCTCCGCGCGTCTCGCCGCTGAAATCAGCTGTTGCTTCACCTGCAACCTGTTGCGGACCCAGCGCAGCTGCGCGGTAACGCACATTCTGCTCGACTCGTGAAAAAGGCAGCTTCCGATTCCCTTGCGGTGTCGGATCAGAGCTGCAGGACCGGCTGGACACCGGCGTCGGGGGGTTTGTGCGGCGGCCGCTCAGTCCTGGTCCAGAGGTGGCGTCACGGCCTTTCCTGGAACCGGCGCGGCGGGGGCTGGAAGTCAGCCGCGGGCAGCCGGGCGGACACTGACGTCAGCCGGTCACGCAGGGCCTGAGTCACCCTGCCCTCCCGGCCGCCCGGCCGCCCGCGCAGGTGGGGCCCCGGTGCGCCCCCACCGCCGCTCGGCCTCGCCCGGACCTGGGGCCGCAGGTAAGTGTGCGGCCCGAGCAGGTGCCGGGAAGCAGCGCCCGCTAGCGCCGGTAGGGGAGGTGCCGTCCCGCCCGCCCCCACCTACTCCCCCACCTACCCCCATCCCACCCCGCCCGCCCCCAACTACCCCCATCCCACCCACCCGCCCCCAACTACCCCCATTCCCCTACCCCACCTACCCCACCCCCTCACCTGCTCTCACCTGCCCCCGCCCGCCCCTGCCTGCTGCTCTCTCCAGGGGCCGTGCTTCCAGTTACAGGTAGTGCCTGTGACCGGGTTACTTGAAGTGGCCAGCCCAGTACTGAGCCGAGGTTGAATTCCCTCCCGAACCGCTTCTCTGCTCCTTAGCTGTTCCCTGAGGTCTCCCTTCTTGGATGGGAACATTCCATTGTCTTGAGCAAGAAAAGCCCTTGTTAGGTCGTTTTTACCAAAGAAGTTTTTGAGGTGCTATAGATTGCAGAAGCCCCCAAATAACAGATTTATTGTAAGATATAGGTGGGCTTAAACTAATCTCAAATACTGCATGTCACATGATTCTCAGGACCAAAAGGCGTTTTTGTGCCTATTTCTTTTCTAAAAATTATTAGTTGTTTCTTACATCTTTATTTAATAAACCTTCAGTTCCAATTCTCATGTCCAAACATGAGTGAGAGAATTGTAACAAAAAATAAAATTAAATGATTTGAAAAGGCACAGAATATATTTAAATATTAAATTTTAAAGTAAAAATTTACATAAAATTTTAAACTGTTGCTCATAAATAAGTGAACATTTTTACACATTTAATTTTACAGCGTGGACATGCCACCCTTGGAAAGATTTTTTCCAATTTCACCTGTAATGCCTATCCATTACAATTTAAATTTTCAAAATGCTGAAATTTTTAGATGTCAGACTTTTTTCACAAGACCTCATTGTGCTTCTGGAAATCATTATTTTTGGAAATCTGCTGAGTTCTCACAGAATCAATTCTATTTAAAGTGCTATTTGAAAATGAAAAGCAAATTTTATTTCCTCTTTTGGGGAGCCCAAAGAGCAAAGGATATGCAGGGGCTTTTGTGAAGGTGTGGGAGGGCAGCTTTGGGACCACCTTTGGCGCCTCAGTTCCAGGTACCCTCCCCCACTGTCCCCATCCCCTGTGTGGACTGGTGAACCGAGACTGAGCTGTGAGCTACATGTCTGGCTTGTAGACTTTGACCATGACCCACATTTTATCATGATGCAGTAGACCTCTGTGTGTATGTGTGTTTACATAAAACAAGCATATTTATATAAACCACGTTTCAAAAAGAGTGCTTATCCTTGACTGTATGTGAGGTACTCCTACTTTTCTGTTCTGTCCTTTTTTAAATGCTATTCTTGACCCATGAGATTGATTTGATCAACTATTCATGATCTACAACTTAGACTTTGAAAAACTGATCTAGACCAAAGTCAGTCTCCAAATAATGACTGGCCTGGAAAAGGCTTTCGGGGCATTTGCTTATATGACCATGGACTGGAATGGGGATGAAGATGTATAGTTTCTATTATTACAGAACTGATTGTGCTGGGTGTAGTTTAAGTGTTTACTAGACATTGGTTTTGGGCCTTATTCATAAACTGATTGTGTTTAGCAGCCTAATTGTAGTCTCCAAGCCTAGAAAACTCTTAATACAGTATATTGAGCCTGGATTTCTGAATTGCTAAAAAACAAATGTTACAACTTATTCAAAGCTGAAAACAGTATCTGGGTTGATACTTGATGCATAAGAATAATGATACATCCACCTTCGTGGAAGGAGGCTGCTGGAAAGGTTTTTGTTTGGAAATTCCATACAGAAGAATGGTTTGGGTCGGGTTGTGACAGCTTCTTGAAGTTCGCAGCAAATCTGGTTATGATCATGTTGGAAGTGAAAATGACAAGTCACTCGTCTACCTTAAGTTTCCATAAAACTCCAAACCTGTGTGGAGAGTACACGGACACTGCCTTTATGCTATTTCCTCACTAATTTTGAAAAAAACTTAATGAAATGTAATTGGGATAATTGTTTTACTTTGCCTGGTTTTATCTGCATATATGACTATATTGCCTAAAAAAATCATTATGATACTTTGCATTTATGCAAACTTTAAAAAATCACTTAATGTTGCAAAGAAACATAAGTACAAATGTGGTGAATGCTGTCAGAGAAGCTGTCAGGTGGATCCAGGTAAAAGGATTGGGACAGGCCACCTTTGGAAACCGTGTTTCCCCAAGAGGAGCAGTGCCCTCAGGTCAGTGAGATGCAGAGCTCTCACTGGTGCGCTCAGCACAGACTAGGGCGCACTCAGCGGAGAGCGGTCAGCGTGGGGAGGGACTTCTAGCTCCCAAAGTGAGCAAATGGTGAACCTGTTTGGATTTTCAGACTCCTCGTCTGGTTCTGTTCACACCACATTACAGTGCTACTCAGAACTCGCCTGACATCGGTAAATTCACGCTGCTGTTAGATGAGTTAGAGGATGTGCCGCACGCCGCTTATAAAGACACAAAGTGAAGTTAGCACCATGTTAAGGAGTCAAAATGCAAATCTGTGGAATATTTATTACTACTCTCATAGGACAGTTGAGCATATACTTGGTCTTATATAGAACTTTAAATTTCAATATTCTTAATTTATCACCTTTTATATAGACTTTTTTTTTTAACTTTTAAGAGTTTCACTGAATAAAACACTCAGGAAGGTCCCTTATGTGTAACTTAAAATAAAAAAATACGCGCTGGCTAGATTGCTTGTGGTCTGTGTGTTACAGTCTTTGTAACAAACTTGAAAATATTCAGTGGTTAAATAGTGAGATTTATGTAAGATTTAATCTTCCTGGAAAGAGTGGAGCACAGGAGGGCAGGTCTCTGCACGTGTGAGGCCCCAGGCGAGGACTGGCCTGATTTGGGCGTGAGCAGCACTGGTGTGGGAGGGACAACAGAGAACAGTGAAGGTGCCAGTCGTCTGCTGGAGGGAATGAAGCCCCGGCGTCCAGGTACCACCTCCAGGTCCCCTCCGTCACTCCTGACCTTAGTGCCTTTGGGGTCAGCGACACGTAGCGAAATGATACACGTGAAGGCAGGAGCTGCACGATGAAAGTGCGTCTGTTCTGCTGCCATGCTCAGTGCCACGGCAAGCTCAGGACAGACAGGCCCGTCCTGTCACCACCGGGGGTCTGATCATCGGTCACTGTGGAAGCTACCAAGATAGGTACGCATCCGGCTGGGTGTTTCCTTCCTTTCTTCCTTCCTTCTTTCCTTCCTTTCCTCAAAACAAACACCTCTGACTAGTGAGGTTTTCACTTTTCTTGTTACCAGTCTGATGAGATTGTATTGTTTGGTGATTTGAGAGCCTCCACCTTCCATGGTCTCTTTTAAATTACATACACTAAAAAGGATATTTTATAGTATCTTTTTGTAATTTATTCTCTAGGGATATAATAAACTCGAGTAGAAGTTTTGCAAGTTTTTAAAGAGGTGTATTAAGTTAAATAAGAAAAAAGAGCCACACATTTTAATCATTCTGTTAGAAGGGAAACTCCAGGGGAAAATATATTTATGGTTGCTATCTGCCTTTTAACTAATATACCGTGTAAGCATGATTTGGAACATTGTCTTTCAGAACTTAAGGAAGGGAAGAGGAGGGGAACTAACATTTGCTGGATGCCTACCATGTGCCAGGCACTGTGCTAGACACTTTGACATACTTTGCAGGGTCTTTTGTGAGTATTACATGAGATCATGTGTCCCCATTTTACAGATGAGGAAACTGAACTTGCCCCAAGTCACATGGCTGGTAAGTGGCAGAGCTGGACTAGAACCCAGACTCCAAATCTCATGCTTTTTCTGCTGTACTGTGTTTAAAGCTCGCAAACAGAGGTATGAAGTTCCTGACCAGAACTGAGCGTTCTAGGAGTTTTGTTTCCCGTGAAATGTTGATACTAAACCTAAAGCTTTTTTTTGTATGTCAGGAGTTAGATGGTAGGAAACACACTGTAATTAGAACTCCTCTGCTTCTAAAATGCCAGGTTAGATGACTGGTATCTAAGGGAAGACTTAAATAATGCCTTTAGCTGGGAGGGCGTGGCTCAGCGGTAGAGTGCAGGCTTAGCATACCCACGGTCCTGGCTTCAGTCCCCAGAACCCCCTCTAAAAATAAATACATAAGTAAACCTAATTACCAACCCCCCACAAAATTAAAAAAATTTAAGAAAAAAGAAGTAAGAAAGGCCAGTTTGAATAAATACATGGCAGCTTCCAGAGCTTTCCATGTCTTAGTGTTAAAGACTTAGCTATAATAATAAGAGCTAATTATAGTCCATAATAATAATAATACCACTCAGTTTAAACATTCTAAATGACAGTGGGCTTTTGCAAAACCTTGGGCAGTTCTGGATTTACTTTGTGGGGCACAAGTAGTCTCGCCAAGCACCCGTCATGTGCCAAGGACCGCACTGGGTCCTGGGGTACCAGGCAGGGAAGATGCCCCTGACGTGTGTTTAAAGTTGGCTGCCTTAGAGTAAAATGAGTACATACATCTCTCTCTCTTTTCTTTCTTCAATCATGAGTTTAAAGCCCCCAATGATGACCCATTTATTTTCGGAAACAATTTACACAATGAAATTCTAAAATAAGTAATTTGGACACTTTCAGCACTTGGAACAGGAACTGGCCTTTGTAGGGGGACAGGGAGCAGACTCTGTCGTCAGAGAATGTAGTGTGGTGCCCAGGACTGTGAGCCTCCACCCCTGAGTCCATGACATTGGAAACTGAAGCAAAGATAAAAACTACCTTGTGACATGTTTCAAAAACAAAACTTTGACATTTGGATTTCCTCAAAACAGGAGATTCTCTTTGCTCTTATCTTACTAACACGCACTAACACGACCACGTTGAGTATGTGGGGTCTGCCATAGATGCTCATTCAGGGACCGTCAGAAGTGTGCCATCTTACAGGTTCTTTGGGATGTTACTGAAATTATACTAATGTATACTAATTCCCATTTCTGGTTTGAACTTATGAGCTGCAATCTGATTTTTGTTGAAGGAGATAAAATGATTATGTACTATGTCCGGAAAATTATAATTAAAACCCAATTTGTTAGCTAATATCCTGGAACTGATAAATTCAGACGTATCATTTTCTTCCAAGTTCTCATTTTAAAGTGATGTTTTTTTCCCCGAGCTGCTGCTCAGAATGTTTTAAGAATTCTCCTTTTGAAACTGCAGAAATCCTTCAGGGTTTGGTCCTTGGAGAGTTTTTCAGCTTTTGGAAATGGGCGAAAGTTTAGAATCATTTCTGGTTTTAAGACCAGGGAATGAACTCCATTTGCCTTTCTGGGCATTTCATTGTCCCTCTGTGAGCAGAGTTTGGCGTCCCTGCTGCCTGCAGACGTCAGCATGGTGACACACGGGTGACACACGGGGACTTCTTATTCGTCACTGCCATCGTTCCAGTTTTAGAAAGTCTCGTCTCTCCAGCTGTTCATTGTTTAACCCTCATTGTCCCCTAACTGCCTTCTCTGGAGGTGAGGAAAGAGAAGAGGACAGAACTCTATTGTTCTGAGCATCGTTCTGTCTCCTCTGACAAGACGATTAAAATATTTTAACAAATCTTTAAGGGGGTGTTGGTATCTCAGAGGTAGAGCATGTGCTCAGCATGCACAAGGTCCTGGGTTCAATCCCCAGTCCCTCCATTAAAAAACTTTAGTAAGTTAACAATTGATAACTGATTTTTAAAGTGATCTTAAGTATTTCCAAATATTTCTAAATTTCCTATGACATATAATGAGACATCTGTGTATATAGCATTTTAAATAGTCACAAAAACAAATTTTGGATTTTTTCCAAATTTATTCATAGAGTTTTTGGTGGTGATCATTGCATCCATCAGTTACTATTTATCACCATTGTTTATTAAATTAGATGTAGAAGGAAGAATCTTATAAATGATATTTTAAAAAAATCGTATGAAGACCTGTAGTGATATTCACCCAAAGCCCTATTTTTATTCTTTTACCTAATTCTTGAGCCCTAGAGGGAAAAAAACTGGCATTTACCCCAAAGAAGCACATAGATCAATTTTTGACTAACCTTTTAAACTGCTTGGTTGTTTTCAGTGATAATAAATAATTCCATTTAAGTGAAAAAGTCTTTGTCTCCTTTTTGGGTAAAATTTCAGTTCTTACTCAGTGGGTATAATACATTTTAATGAAATATGGCAGTGATATATTTCATGTTTCAGTTGGCATTAGGTTCAGACCAATTTTTATAGGATTTGATCATTTAAAAAAATCTTTTCCTTGCATTTAGCTTTGAGAGAGCATGCATTTTGTAATATCAGAGTGTCTAATCTGGACCATACATCCTCCAAGCTGAAACACTGGTGGTGGCAACATGTTTAACTGCTAAATCCATCTGTCCTTTCTAGGAAGCTATGTTTATGGCAATAGATAGACAGATTTTGAAATTAAATTAGGACACTTTGAGGACTTAAATTTAGTATTCAATCTGAATACTAAATAAATATAAAATCTGTCATTTAACTATTACTATACTATAATTAGAAAGTGTGTTGTAAAAAATGAATACTTAGAAATGTATTATTATCCCAACAAACCTAAGAAAGACAAAAATTATCATTCCCCAGAGAAACCAGTTTTAAGGAGAGCTTTCCAGTTTCTTACTTTGTTTTCGTTTTTAAGTTGAAAATACAGTAAGCTAGTATCTTCCTTCCAGTACGTCAGTCATCTTCTGTTAATAAAACTTGCACTTAAAGAGACTCAGTGCTGCTTCAGGCATGATGTGGGGTTTAGGAAAATCTCTTACCTGGGACACTCAGGAGATGGAGATGTTCTGCTTCATTAAAATTTCTGCAGTGACGTGCTAGGGCCAGTTCCCACTGGTTTGCTGGAGCCAATGAGTAAATTTTCAGGGTTTTTATGAACCTGTTGCAAAAACAGCCATTATTAAAAATTAAATATATATGAATACTTTTATTTTAACAAATAAATTGCATTAAAAACATTAATACTCAAAACTCCCTATTTCTGATAATTTTCTCTCTGCCCTTGAGGTTGCTTACGCCCACTGTATCTGCACAGTGTGCTACTTCTGTGTATGTCCCTCCAGCTCTCCACTCGGTGAAGTCATGCTGGTAGCTTGGCCACGATCGGACTGTTAACGTCATGGGACTCGATAAACACTGCAGATCAGGGCTTCCTCCCCGTGAGAGCTGGTGGTTATGCACTTGGCAGCACACCACTGGTTTTCAGGCTAAATGAATTATCAGTTGTAAAGCCTTTGATGAAAACCTTTCTAAAATGCGTTAGGGCATTTTTCTGTTACATGCATGGGGAGGCGAGGTGTCACTGTCCCGAGTGCGGCAGGAGATCTCTGATGCCTAAGGTTTCCATGACGTTCAGAACTGTTGTCTTAAACATCAGCCAGACACTCTTACGAGTGAAAAGACATGAGTTTTATATAAACTACCAAGTCAAACATGGTTTATATAACTTGTGACATTTCGTTTTGTTGCAGCCGCCACTGGTGACATGCCTACTTACCAGATCCGGGCCCCAGCTACGGCTCTGCCTCAGGGTGTGGTGATGGCTGCATCTCCGGGAAGCCTGCACAGCCCCCAGCAGCTCGCAGAGGAGGCCACACGCAAACGAGAGCTGAGGCTGATGAAAAACAGGTGAGACGCTCCATCGGCAGCAGGCAGCATGTGGGCAGCTGGGGGGCTTCTTAAAGATCACTTTTCCGGAACCGTTGTGCCCAGGTTATGTGTTGTGTGGCATTTCATGTGGGCTTGTGCTCTGCATGTGCTGATGTTCTTCTGGTCAGAGTCCCTGCCAGGAAACCATCTCGGCTGCAGGAGGCGCACTGCTGTGTGTTTTCTGGTAGTGTCTAACAGATACATTAAATTTTGTTAATAATAATGGAAAGACACTATAAAGATTCATTTTTACTTGGTATTTACTTTGTGAAGTGGGTGATAATCTTTTAGCTGCTTTATAAGCAAAATAACTTTGAGTGTGAGTGCAGAGTTTTCTGTCTCTTACATGTGGCTTCCTTTTATCTATTCTGTAACTTTGTTTTTTCTTTATTACGCTGAAACACAAATTTATTCTGGAAAATTCTGGCTGAGCACAAGTACACAGCAAGAGAGAGAATTAAACTCATGGCCAGCCCGCCATGTGGAGACGCCTCCTGGTACCAGCACTTGCCCTGCCTGTCTCACATGTCCCTGCACATTTCATTGGCTGGAATGAGCTAAGAGACTCCCTAGCCATGAGGGACCCCGGGTTTCAGTTTCAGAGCCAGCCGAGAGGACGAGCGAGCAGCAGATGCTAAGTGTCACTGGGTTGCTCAGGGTCTGCTGAGTGAGTGCGCAGCGCTTGTCTCTGCCGTTCCTTTAACTCGCAGTGACTCTCGCAGGAGCACAGGTCTGCTCTTCTTAGTTGACAGGTGAGGAACTGAGGTTCAGAGAGGGTCAGTAGTGAGCTGGTTAAGGTCACACAGCGCGAGCTGCAGTCAGGCCGTCTTCACCCAGGGCCCATCCCCTGCACCAGCGCAGTCACCTCCAGGAGGCTCCAGCTTCATGGAGAGTGCAGGCCTCCCTTGTCAACATGACGGGCCTCCTGTCCACTCTCTCTGAGGAGAGTGAACACATTGGCAGCAGTCATAATGGAGATTTTGTGACATTTCTACCAACCCAGCGACAGCTTTTATTTCAACAGCCATTTTTAAAAATGCACTCCACTTTGCCATGTGTTCCCCTCCATGTGAGGATGTGTCCAGACGAACACAAGGCCTGAAAACGGAGCTATTAATAGAAGAAACAGGTGTTTTCCATAGCTGAGACCTCCTTAGGAATGTACCACCTCCTGGTGTGACCGTCCAAAGCTTTGTGCTTGGAACATTCTGATTCTGGTAACACACGTGCAGCGTGAGACACGCAGCGTGGATGTGCACAGTAAACGGTGCACCTGGTGCCCGCAGCGCTGCGGTTAGATGCTTACACTTTCATTTAACGGCAACTTGTTCTGTAAAATGACTGTTTTCCTTCCAGATCTAGGATTTAATATAATGATTAAGTCATGAGAACCTTGGTATTCAGAACTGTATTTTAGTTTCTTTGTGGAGGAGTTGAATTATGTTTCCAAACTGGCAAAAGTATAAGTGTGCTTGGATTTATGGTGGACTTTGCCCTGGGAGTCACTGAGATGAGATGAATCTGATTTATCAGACTCAGGTCACTTTCACACTGTTAATTTTTCTGTTCACCAGTTGCGTAGTCGGAGAGCCCTGGGGGGGGGGGGGTCCCCAGGGTGACAGCACTGTTCTTGGCTGGCAAGTTAGGCTTGATCTTTTCCTGTAGTTCACGGGGATTTCAAGGTCTCCCCTCTGCTGACAGAGGGGACTTCCCACAGAGAAAACAGATAACCAGCCGTGAGCGTCAGCATCCTAAAAATAAAACAAAGCTGTCCCAGTGTGCTGCACGTGTCGCTCCGGGTTCGGAGTAGCTGCACTGCCAGCTGGCATTGTAGGACCCGGCACTGAGCTGAGAGCACAGGCTTTGTTTGTGTGTCTCAGTTACCTGCTTCAATGTGACAGGCACCCCAAAGGCAGTTAATCTCAAATGAATACTCCAAAGCTGTTTTCAGGGGGTACATTCTACAGAGGAGTCAGCAATGTAGTTGCCACCCCCTGCCCCCAGGAGGAGAGAGCGAATGCTGGCTGCATCCGCCGTCTGTGGCGGGATGTGCGCGGCAGCGACGAGCTGTCCAGCTGTTTGTTTGTGTTGCTTTCGCTGCTGGTCGGTCTGTCCCCGGGCGTCTGCGGGGCTTGGTCCTTTCCAGCGTTTGGGCCACCGTGTCCTCGCGTCTGAGCTGCTGAGCGCGCGCTCGGTGCTCCCCCCACCACCCCCCGGCTTCGGAGGCAGAGCCCTGCGTCCTGGTCTGAACGTGCGTGGTCTGCCTGTCGGCCTCCTAGTGCTGGTGTCCCCCAGCTCACAGCCTGGCCTGCGGTCAGGACTGATCCCGCTTGTTGTGCCGAGGCTGAGCCTTGGGAGAATGGAATCCCCAATCCTGATGTTAAGGTTCCTGAGGTTTAACCCTTTCCCTCGTTTTTGATCAAATAACATAACTCACGGTGATATCTCTGGGGCTCCGGGTGGACAGAAGTAGCTGAGAGAATTGAAAAGATCCGTGAACACTTTTGTAGAAATTCCACGTGGGAATGAAGCCCTGCTGTTTTGGCCACTGAAGCCCGTTGTGGCCACTGTGATCCCGGGACGTGAGCCCAAGGACGCAGGCTTCACGCCGGGCCTCAGGGTGACCCACGGAGAGCTTGGCTGCCGCTGTCCCAGGGCCCCACGCAGACCTTACTGGGGAGGCCTGCCAGGCGGTTGAGTTTGGGGGGCAGACGCGGAGGAGCTCTGGATTGTGCTGGGAGGTGCCCTGTAGTCACCTGCCTTGTGTTGGTTCCAGGGAGGCTGCCCGGGAGTGTCGCAGGAAGAAGAAGGAATATGTCAAATGTCTTGAAAACCGTGTGGCGGTGCTTGAAAACCAAAACAAGACTCTGATTGAGGAACTCAAGGCCCTCAAAGATCTTTATTGCCATAAAGCAGAGTAACTGTCTTTGACTTGGACCTTGTTTGCTCTGAACTACTAGCTGCCATGTGGACTTGGGAGAGGGAAGCTTGTGACCCTCCAGAGCCCAGTGCGGCTTAGTGTTGGAAGCGGAACGGGGTGTTGGTCCACGTTGTGGAAGGCCACCACGGCCACTTCACCAGGCTTGCTTCCGCGTCGTTGCTGCATGCCAAAAATATTTTCCCTTTGCCCTTTCGCTTCTGCTTTCTTTCAGGGAAGCCGCTAAAGAGTGTCGACGTCGGAAGAAAGAATACGTCAAGTGTCTGGAGAGCCGCGTCGCGGTGCTGGAGGTCCAGAACAAGAAGCTCATAGAGGAACTGGAGACCTTGAAAGACATCTGCTCTCCTAAGACAGACGTGTAGAAATATTTAACTATGGACTGATGACAGCGTGTACAGTTGCTTTTGAAGGCAATACAATATACAGCCGGCAAGAACGATGGCTTTTCTCCTTTGTATCATTCATCGGATTTTCTAATCTCTAACATTCCCAAACTGCTTCACTGTACGTAGTTAACTCTTAGCTGTAACTTCAATTTTTTAAAAGAGACAAACTAAAAAAAAAAAAAAAAAAAAAGTACGTAACAGATCCTTAAGGTGCGGTATTTGTAGGACTTGTTGCCACATATTTGTAGCTCCCAATCTCTGGGTCAGGAATAGTGTCTTATGCAATAAATTTTGTGCAGGTCTTTAAAAATCACTTTAGGGAAGGATGATCACAGATGACGCATCCAGCAGTACAATAAAAGGAAACCACTGAAAATACCTCAGGAGAAACAGAACGCACCCAAGGATACGCCTGTGTGAAAGTAATGCCGAGGAATTTACGGCACCTGCAGATTTTTATGTTAGTTGCTTTGTAAAGAAGATACTGTGTTGCTGCCCTTGAGCACCGCAGCTGAAGGGAGTTCTTAACAGAACCGTGCTGGTTACACTTTGTAGTGTTTGCTGCTCATTTATCTATCTGAACAGTTCCTATAGTTTTGACTCTGTTGTGTTACATAAAAGATCTCACATAAGTTTCTGAGTTTTTAGTGTCGCTTGGATGTTCCGTGATGAGAGGTAACACAAATGTTAACATCTGGACTGAGTCGCGAGCTGAGGTAGGACTGTGCGCGCCTTCGGGGGTCCCTGGCCATCCCGGCAGTGGGCCCGGGCTCTGCAGGGCTCGTCCCGCCACCTCGTCTGGCCCGGTGTTTGCCGAGAAGAGCGGCTGCCGGAGGTCAGCCAGACGGGGCCGTCAGCTTGGAGATCTGACTAACAACCATAGGAGTGTTCAAGTAAAAACAAAAACAACCCAAGATTGTATTTCCCGTTTCCGAACAGCCTGCAGGCTCCGTTAGCTCAGGTATGTGTAAGTTAGCACATCTGGATGCAGCTGCATTGAGTTATTCCTGGCAGCCCGTTTCAGCTGCTTTCATAATAAAAAGCTTCAGGGTGTAAGCCTGCAGCCCTGCCGGTGAGAGGCTCCGGCACCTTCGTGCGTGAATCTGCTCGGCGCCCCCGAGTGCGGGATCTCCGCTGACTCCTGACCCTGTGTCGGCCGTGGAGCTGGTCCCTGTGGATGAGGGCCAGACCTGGGGGGCCTCCCACGCCCTCCTCCTCCTCTCACCTGTAACCCCTGCCATGCAGGGCTCTCTTTAGAAGCACTCCTCCATCAGGGTCTGGGCTTTGAAGTCTTTCATCTCAGCTTTTGCCCTGTTTCCCACAGAGAAGAGAGACGAAAGGCCAGCAAGAAAGGAGGGAAGGAACCCCAAGTTTCAGGTGAAGGAAGAGGGTGCCTCGAACTCACATTCATTCACTGACTCGTCCTCTCCTGCAGCTGAGCAGCTGGGCAGTCAGTGGCTGCGGCATGCGCACCTGGGGTGTGGACGCAGAGGGAGACACCTGCCAGCAGACAGGACGCACCTGAGGCGAGGTGGTCAGCGCTGGGGGCCGGCTGCAGGAGGCTGGGCTGGGGCAGGTGTCTGGACGGGGTGCAGAGCCTATGCGCTTCCAAGGAGCTTGAGGCCTGGAGTTGGGAGGGGGAGCGGAATTAGGACCCACCCGGGTTGCTTTAGTTTAAAGGACAGAGTGTGTGCACGTGCGTGTTCCTTGCTCTAAGGAGGTGGTTGTTTCCAGGAAGGAGATTCCATCTGATTACTGGGGCCCCTTCTCCCTGGCGATGTGACACTAAGGAGCAGGGCGGAGGAGGGGGTGACGCAGCCGGACTCTCGGCCTCTGCTCCCGTGTGACCGGGCCCCTGGCCCTCCTGCCTGGCTGCAGCTCCTCTTGTGCGGTTTGCAGGGCAGGGAGGGTGTGCACAGAAGACCCCGGCAGCCCACTCCCCCAGCCTCACCAGCCAGACTTGCATGTGGTCCCCTCCCGGTCGTCAAAGGTGGCCGGGAGGAGAGGGGATGAGAGCTCTGGTTTCTGGTGCGGAGCCAAATAAATTTTTACTTTAACACTTTCATTGTGGTCTGGTTCCTGTACAATAAAGTACACATATTTCAGATGCACACTTTGATGAATTTTGATAGATCTGTACACCCCTGAAACCACCAGCACAATCAAGATACCTAACATTTCCATCACTCCCCAAGAGGTGCAAATTTCAAATTCCCAGTTTATCCCTTCCCACCCCTTTCCCCGCTGGTAGCCAAAAGTTTGTTCTCTGTCTGTGAGTCTGTCTCTGTTTTGTAGATAAGTTCATTTGTGTCCTTTTTTTCAGATTCCACATATAAGCAATATCATATGGTATTTATCTTTCTCTTTCTGGCTCACTGCACTTAGAATGACGATCTCCAGGTCCAGCAACATGCTGCATATGGCGTCATTTTATTCTTTTTTATGGCTGAGTAGTATTCCATCGTATAAATACACCACAGCTTCTTTATCCAGTCACCTGTTGATGGACATTTAGGTTGCTTCCATGTCTTGGCTGTTGTAAATAGTGCTGCTGTGAATAGCCGTGGTGTTTTATTCTTTTTTTTTTTCTCCACCCTCAGTATTTTAAAAAGCTCTTGAGGGCTGGGGTCAGAGCAGTTTCTTACTGTTTACAGCATTGTAAAGCAACTATACTTCAACTTTAAAAAATTTAAAAAACCACCACTAGGGCTAGGCTCCATCTCCTTGTTAACTGGAAGGGGGGGCATGGAGACGGGGAGAGTGGCCGGTGCTTCTGAGGTGCAGCGGGACTGAGAAATGGGGGCCACACGGAGCGAAGTCCCTGCCCACATACTGGCCAAGTCCTCGACATGCAGGTGAGCACCAGGGTCCCACAGGGAGGGTAAAGGGGAAGGTTGAGGATCTTATTTGCTAAAAATATATATATTCTCTTAATTTCAGTCATTTCCCCCTAAATCTTCTAAGAAAAGTGACTGTGTTTTAAAAGGGGTTTTAAAGAATACTAGAACCTTCTAAAGTCTGTGAACTGACCACCAGAGGGATACAGATTGACAAAGAAATAAATGACCTCCCTCCTGGGCTGAGCAGTCTTAACCCACAGGTCCAAGATGAGCCCTGTGTGGGAATCACTGGTCTGAAAGTGGCTTTTAAAACAATTCCTCGAGATAACAATCAGCACATTCAATGTCTAAAAAAGGCAGCAAACAACGTAGTTTTCAACAAGAGAAGCCTTCATACTAAGCCTTTCCTATTGGCTGTGGATGGAGAGCAGGTGCAACCCCAGGACAGAACACACTGAACCTAGAACTGCAGGCCAGAACCGAGTGTGACAGCTGACCTAGTGCGTCTGGGAAAGGCTCTGGGAAGACGGCGTCAGAAATCCGTAGGCTCTCTGCTCCCCACCCACGGGACGCCCCCTCCCCAGAGCTCTCGGACTGGGCGGCGGGGGAACCAGCCAGGGCAGCCCCCTCCAGCCACTGCTTCCTCTTCCCAGGCCACGAGAAGGGACTTTTCTCTTTTCCTTTCCTGTTTCAAGGGACTCCCTTACACTCTGGCCTAAAGTAAAATTGTGTTTTACATTTTTCAAAAGCTCATCAGTGTGAAAGTTTATGCCCTTGTCATTCACAATCTACGAGCCAGCCTGATTTGCCCCTGGAAATACAAAGACAGTGCATTCGGAATTGAGAAAGTGCCGTCTCTTTGAAAGCCTGTTTTGCAAGTTTGTGATCTTAAAAATTCTCAGAAGCAAAGACTAGACTGAAAAAACGTAACGTTTTCTCTTTGCCTTCCTTCCGCAAGAATTATCATCCTGCCTGAGACAGACGGACACCGCCAACAGAGTGGGGAGGTCTTGTTCCAGGTGCTGGGAGAACATCCCATCACGTATCTAAAGACAATACCAATTACGATTAGTCAGCCTGCAGTCAGCCCAGCTTCACCGATACTTCTAACGCCTGACGTCTGAGCGGTCGTTATTAAGACCCAAGCAAACAGTTCCCAATCTCTTGCACACACCTTCTCCAGTAGGGTGTTCCAATCTCCCTACTTGGAGGCATCTGCTGGGGCCACTCCAACCCTCCACAGACATTAGAAGCAAATGTTTTCCATTTCTCAGTGACTGACGTGAGTACAATAACGAGTCTAAACGTCTAAAGAATCATTCCAGAACAATTTTTCAAACGATCCCAAAACTGTACTAACAGAACTAGCTGATGTGGGGGGTGGGGCACGTGGTGCCTGCGCACCTGCTGGACGGCTGGGTGGTGCCCTGACATCGGGTGAGAGAGGCTGTGGGGGTGAGGACGCCCTGGGCTGGTCACCCGGTGCTGGAACACTTACGTCTTGGCAGTTACTAGGTGCTGTAAAAGGCTGAACAGCAATTTGAAATGACACAGTAAACACCAGTGGGAGAAAACAGGGACCAATGAAGAGAGAAAAGCAGAGCCCTCCCTCTGCTTTGCTGTAGTCAGGGAACCAGTCACGGTCACCTGTGTCCCGGTGGAGACACAAAGGTGGGCAGAGGATTGGGAAGGCTTTGAACAGAGCAGAAAGGGAAGCTTCCAGGTGCGCCCGACCGGAGGCTGTGGCAGGGCAGGCCGGGGTGGACCAACCCGAGTCCAGCACCCAGCGTGACAGGTTGGGGTGCATTTTGGCTTTGTCTGGTTGGTCCTAAGGTGGAAGCAGGGACAAAAATCAGGAAAGGCTGTCATTTATTAATCAAGTCCTGGCCGTTTGGGGCCAGCTGTTACTTTGTACAGAAGTTAGTTTAGCCTCCTGGCTTGTTGCTAGAGCTGGTGGGCTTCCTGGGCTGGTGACTAGGCGGGGCTGCTCCCCTGGGCAGGTGGCTGCAGCTTATGGGTCCGAGCCCTATTTTTATGGATGGTCTGGCCGTTGTCTGTGTGCACATTCAGTCTCTCACATCCCATTCCTTACTCTATATAACAGAAAGGAAAACTAAACAGACATACCCAAAAGATGTTACTGATAAATTTTTTGATCATTGTGCTCTTTTAGAATTAAGATATTTAAATTTCAAATATATTCTTCAGACGGGTCAGGTGCAGACATTCTGTGTAAATCACTTGTTTTATGAAAGCCTACAATCAGGCGCCTCAGTAGGTGGACTGCAAAGGCGTGTGTGTTTATGTGCTGTGCTCTGGAACGTCAGCTCTGCGAGGCACCTCAGCCCTGGCGTCAACAGGCCTGATACGCAGTAGGCACGAGAGAGGTATTTACTGAATGAATTAATGCTTATAGCTCTTTTTTAAAAAAATTATTTTTAACTGTGGTAAAATACATACGACATGAAGTTTACCGTTTTAGCCATTTTTAGGTGTACACTTGAGTGGTGGTAAGTACATTCACTTGGTTGTGTAATCATCTCCAGAACTCTTTTCATCTTGCAAAACTGAAACTCTACCCATTAAACACCAATTCCCCATTGGCCCCTCTCCCCAACCTGGCTCTGAGTGTGATTTCTCATATCAGCGGAATCATAGTCTTTGTCCTTTTGTGATGGACTTATTTCACATGGTATAAATCCTCAAGGCTCATTCATGTTGTAGCACGTGTCAGAATTTTCTCTCTTCCTTTTTTTGGTAAATTTTAATGTACTTCTAAATTATTTTAATGGCAGAATTGGGACTGAACCAGGACCTCGTGCATGCTAAGCATGCATGCTACCGCTGAGCTGTACCCTCCCCCTTCCTTTTTTTTAAACCTTCCCCCACCTACCCCTCCCACACCAACTCAGGAAGGATCAGTCTGAGAACAGTGAACTCACAGCAGCGCCCTTGTTTTCTCTCCGCTCATTTTTGGCATTTGGAAATGGCCACCCCTCCAAGCCTCATCTCCCTCGTCAGTAAAACAGCGTTGTAGGGTGTTCATTGCACACGTGCGCTGATCTGTCCTGCCCCATGAGCCAGGCTGAGGGCTAAGCCCGCCTGATGGGCCTTTTGAGCTTCCCCCCAACCCTGTCTCCGTCCCTCAATGCCCTTCCCTCCTCTTCCGACCCTCCCGGAGCGGAGGGCCCAGGGTGCGGGTGGGTCATGACACACACAGGTCAGGGCCGGGATGAGAGTGACCCAGAGGAAGAAAACCCACTCCATCCAGGACAACGTAGGGATTCTGGGGGAAATCCTGCCTTTTTAAGGCTGAACGATACTCCCCTGTGTGTACACACCATGGTTCGTTTATCTGTTGGTGGCCCCCAGGTTGCTCCCACTTTTTGACTGCTGTGAGTAGGACGGCTGAGAACAGGAGCTCACAAAAGCCTCCGAGACCCTGCCTTCTCTTCTTCCGGGTATCCGCCCGAAAGTGGGGCTGCTGCACCAGACGCCTCTTTCCACTCCGGGGGCCCCCGCGCTAGTTTCCACGGCGGCCGTGCCATCACGGGCCCGTGGCAGCGCTGCACAGGTGGCTCCCGACTCCGGAGCCGGACGCCTGGGTGCTGGTCCGGGGCAGGGAGCAGCGGTGACTCGGGATGGGTGAGCAGGTGACAGAGCGTGGAGTCACCCAGGAACCTAACGCTGCCTGACGAGAACCCCAAGACGCAAAGCTCGTGCGGGGTTATTGCAATGTTCGGTCATGGGTGCTCTCATGGTGCTCCGGGACAGAAGGGAAACGGGAAATTGTGTTTGCTTCCCACTGTGTAAGGAGGCAGGCATCTGTGTGTGCTTTAGAAAAACATCCACTGATAACTATGTAGTACTGAAGTGTTCAATTTTATTATAATTTCCAAAACTAAGAGTTCCATCAAAAATAGTGACATTTTTCAAAGGGCTGGTCTTTGTGTGTATGTGTGTGTGCCTTTTAAAAAATTTTTATTCTTTACTGAAGTATAGTCAGTTTACAATTCTGCGTCAGTTTCTGGTGGACAGCATCGTGTGTCAGTCATACATGTACATGGATATATTCATTTTTGTATTTTTTTCATTATAAGTTACTGCAAGATATTGACTACAGTTCCCTGTGATACACAGTAGGACCTTGCTGTTTATCTGTTTTATGTATAGTAGTTAGTATCTGAAAATCTCGATAAGATTTGTTTTCTTATGTTTGTTTTCTATGTCTGTGAGTCTGTCTCTGTTTTGTAAATAAGTTTTGTGTCTTGTTTTTAGATTCAAAGGGCTGATCTTTAAGGTTTTCCTTTATCCAGGAAGTTCCCTTATATGGCCTGGACCCCTCATTGTAAGACCACGTGAGACTTTCCAAATATGAACCATGATGTGTTAAGGACATATACTCAGCCAAAATAGTATTTTCAGCTACTGGTGTGTACGTGGTTGTGAAATGTTTATCGATTAAGGAAAGAGGTAATCCACAGAGCTGGGGGAACAGGTGTGGAGCTGAAAACTCAGACACCTGTGAAATAGGACCCTGAGGGTGGAGGTAAAATCCTGCAGGATTTCTGAAGTGGCATCTTTCCCGGCCTCATCTTTCTTAACTCACTTACAAACCAAACCACAGGAGAATGACAGGTCTAACAGTTTGTCACCACTTGTGGGGGAGGTGAGTCTTACAGAGCGCTAGGAACCTGGATGGAGTGAGGAGGTGACATCAGGCCTGGGAGGGTCATGACCTAGCTATGACACACAAGGGGCATTATTACAGTGTGAGGACTGCACCTGGGGGCACAGGGGTGGCTGAAGGGACATGCCCCTCACCTAGGCAAGGATCACTGCGCACACCCCAAGGGTGGCTGGTGGGCAGAGGCAATGGTGGTGAGCTGGGAGCCTGGCCGGGGGCCGCTGGGGATTGGGGGGTCTGGGAGTCAGGAGAAATGTCTGTCGGAAAGCTTGGCCAACAGAGACCGAAGCCAGGGAGACAGCAAGGCTAGGGACCCCAGGTGATCTGAGCAGAAGGCACCAAAACTGAGAATAAACAAGAAACTGACAGTTAAATCAGCAGAGGGTCACTGGAGGGAGTGTGGGGACATCGTGACCACGAGGCTCCCCTGTGCACCTTGACCTGGGAAGGTGCGCCATCGCTCTGTTGGCCTCGTGCCCTGGCTCCTGGGTCACGTCAGGTGTGCTGTCACTCCAGGTTCACGGCGAGGAAGCTGGGCAGTGAGCCCAAGCCCCCTGGGCACAGGGACACCAGGAGCTGAGCTGGGACTGGAACCACCTGCTCTGGAACTTTTTGCTGCCAGGTGAGCCTTGGTCCTGTCATTTTCTAGTGCTGAACATCTTCAGCCTAGAAAGCTTTTGTTTCTAGTAAATGTATTATGTCTTCATGGGCAGCGAGTTGGGGACAGTGACTTGTGTAAACAAATCATTCAAAACGTATTTTAGTTAAAGTGGCTGTGAGAGAAGCCTTGTATTTCTGCTTTTAAGAATGTTGATGATGGATAAAGAAGCTGTGGTATATTTATACAAGGGAATACCACTCAGCCATGAAAAAGAGCAATGCCATTTGCAGCAACATGGATGGACCTGGAGATTGTCATTCTAAGTGAAGTAAGCCAGAAGGAAAAAGAAAAATACCACAGGATTTCACTCATATGTAAATTAGAAAAAGACACAAATGACCTTATTTACAAATGAGAAACAGACTCACAGACATAGAAAACAAACATATGGTTACCAGAGGGGAAAGAGGGTGGGAAGGGATAAATTGAGAGGTGGAGATTTGCAGATACTAACTACTGTATATAAAAATAGATAAACAGTAAGTTCTTCTGTAAAGCACAGGGAACTATATTCAATATCTTGTAACCTATGATGAAAAAATATGAAAACAAATATATACATGTATGAGTGAACTATTACGCTGTACACCAGAAATTGAAACACTGTAAACTGACTGTACTTCAATTAAAAAAATAAAGTGCTGGTGACAGGCTTGGGAGATGTTCACAGCAAGTCTTCACACTGGGAGGATTAGGAATATATTGGGAGTGTTAGCAGACTGGAGATACCTGGCAATGAAGATAAGTGTGAAGGAACAATCTGGGCCTATTATGTACAAACCTGTTTATTTTCTTGACAAAGGGGAAAGTTAAATGGAGAAGCCAGCTGAGGGTTTCTGCAGCAGTTTTGGTTGTGGATCTCTGAGTCATGTCTATTATCCCTTACTAAACTTAGGTTTGCAATTTTTGTGCTTAAGTAACGTCCTTGGAGATGTTCCGCCTGTGTCTCTCCTGTGTGGTTGTGCAGCCGGAGCTCAGGGCCCTGGGAAGAGGGCATCACAAGGACAGTGCCAGAGGACTCCAGGTGTGTGCCTGAGCGGGCTTCAGTGCAGGTCTGAAGACAGACAGAGGCGTCGTGTCACTGATGTGGGACACACGGTTGCCCGTGTGGAGCCAAACCTCCCTAAGTGTTAAGGAGAAAGTAAGGCTTTTCAGGGCAGATGCTCCAAAGCCCACAGCTTCTCAGAAGCAGGAGCACAGGTCCGGCAGGTAGGTTGCTGGAGGGGATCTGGCTCAGAAATCCCACTTCAGTGTCGACCTCTTGGGCCCTCCCAGTCTTCTTGGATGATGCCTGGAGACAGAGATGCTGCACTGCATGCAGGGAAGGGGCCGCTTCACCTGGAGGTCGATGTGGTTCCAGGGATCCGAGAGCTCTACACACCCTATATGGTCATGACCCTCCAGGTCCACTGTGAGAAGCGGCGTGCTCCTCACAGGCTCAGAGGTCAGGGTGAGGTTAATGTCCTCATCCACAGGCACAAATTGGAGCTGAGGAACCCCCTCTTGTGGGTGGGGCTGGCAGATCCAACAGTTAGATTACTTCCTGAGGCCGAAATGCTGGAAAGGTTGATGATGGAGTTCTCCCTCCAGGTCCTCCTTCCCTTGGTATTTTTCTCCCCAGCTGCTCCTTAGGAGAAGGGCCAAGAGTTTAGTACAGGGAGTGAGGCAGAGAGAAGTGGCTTGCCCGAAGTCAGTGAGCCAGTAAACGACACATGGAAACCTCCCATTGTTGCTTGACCAGCCATCAAACATCAACTAGTCTGGGGTGCCGTCTGGGGTAGGTCACGTGTGTGGTTTCTCTGGGAAGGGCTTCGTCCACCTGCAACACACTGGACTTGCCTGATGAGGTTATTTTTTGTGGAAGAAGAAGAACTGGCTAAAGAGAATTTAAAATTCGGTGAGACCAGTTAAATCAGAGTAATTATACCGTCTGTACCACAGTGTCAGTTTAGGTTGAGAAATTCAAATCCAAAATAATTAAGAGTCACTTCCTCCAAGGATCAGCAGTCATCCTGACACCCAGCGTCGCCCTCATTCCGTGTCCAGTCTGCTAGGAGATCCGTCAGCCCCCTTCTGAAGCCTCTGCTGCTGCTAAGGTCTGAGCAGCCTGCCTGGCCTGCGCGCTCTCCCCTTCCCCACGGTCTTCTCCGCATGGCCGCTGGCCTGGGGTCCTTTCAGAGCTCTGAAGCCGTAGCCACTCCTTACTTCATGTGGAGTAAAAGCCTCACAGTGCGCTCGACAGCGGAGCCCTTCTGGAGGCCCCTGGGCCCTGTGACCTGCCTGCCCTCCCATGCACTCACGAGCTCTTCCAGCCACACTGGACACACCAGGCATGCTCTCACCGCAGGACCTTTGCTCTGTTCTCTGCCTGGAATGCTCCCCGCTGGTATCCTCTTGGCTGACTCCCTCACCTTCATTCTGGGTTCCAAGTCCCACTTCTTCAGTGTGGCCTTCCTAGTCACCCACTTCAGATCCCTCTTGTGGCCCTGATGGATACTCCCTGCACTGCTGTTTCTCTGTGGCCTGTCACCTCTGGAGCATTGTGCGTGTGTGCACGTGGGGTACCTCTTTCAGCTGCTCTGGCATGTCAGTTCCAGTAGAACATTCTAATTTGGCTCATTGTGCCAACTGCCAAGAGCAGTGCCCGATACCTCGAAGACACTCTGTATATATTTGTTGAACGAGTGAGCGAAGCCGGCCACTGAAGGAGGTCAGCATCTGAGCATCTGCATGTGTGTTTGCTGAGTGAGGACGCTGGAGGCTGGAGGGAGAGAATGAGGCTGGGGGCAGTGACAGCCGACTGGATGTGAAACTTTCAGCTTGTTTGCGTTTTAACCTGGGAGGTAAGCAGATAGGTTGATGTCCTGAAAATGAAACAAAAAAACCCACACAGACCCAAACTGAAAGGAAACCGTGGCTGGTGGAAATCTGTTCAGGAGCGTGATCTTCCGATAAATGGCTTTAGTTTCACATCTCTAAGGATCAAAATTAGACTGAAATGCTAACTGAGTAAAAGGTACTCGATAAACAGATGCGAGCATGGATGTAGCCCCTCGTGGTGGTTTGCTCGGACTCCACGTGACGAGTCCTGGGATGCTCAGCAGTGGCGTCTGACCCTCCTGTGGCCAGAGGAGCTGGAGGCCTGAGGGGTTCGTCCTGGGCATGGAGGGGGCTGGGAGAGCGCTCTGCTGAAGGCGGGGGACAAGGGATTGCTTCAGACCTGAGTGCCTACTGGGAGGGTCTGCGGCCTGTGGGTGTTCCTCTCCGCCGCCGCCTTTTCTCAGCCCTCTTTATCCTTCCCAGCCTGGTGGGCAAAACTGTCCCTGTGGGCTTCGGTTCCAGGTGAAGATTTATTAGCTGCGCTGCATCCGTGAAGCTGCTGGACTGAGCGCGGGCTGTCTGCTCGGTGGTGGAGGGCCAGGGGTGAAGCCTTCCCGAGACAGCGGTCCTCTGGGCGCCCGTCGGGGCTCTGAGCCCCGCTGCACTTGCTTGTCCGATTTCCTCTCGTGGAGAGTCCCTGCTGCCATGCCCTCACTTCACTGATGAGGGCGCTGGATCTGGGGCAGATGCCCAGGTTGTGCAGATCCTGGGCCAGGGCGGTGAGTCTTCAGCTGTCTCCCGTTTTACAGGAGAGGAGGTTGAGCCCTAGAGGTTAAGAAATTTGCTCAAGCTCCATGGCTGGCTGGTGGTGGAGCTGGGGCCCAGCCTGTCCTCACCTGCTCCTTAGGGAGGGAGTGGTCTGCATTCAGAGGTCCGCTTGCTGCCTGCGTGCCTCTGGCTCACTGTGCTTGGTGATTCGGAGTTTTACTTTTTGGCTCCTTTCTGAGAGGAGCAAAGATCAAATAATTTTGTGGAATAGTAGATTTTCTCACCCGCTTCTACAAAGCTGATTGTCTCTGTCATCTTAAGGGGATGAATTGCTTTCACATTTCTGGCCAGATGAAACTAACAACACACAGAGGAAACCCATTCGTAGCCAGGAAAACGTGGTGAGAGGCGAGCTGTGTGAGCAGCCCCGAAATCCTGTGTAATCACGTGGGGTCTGAGGTTCAGCTCCAAGCTTGTCGCGTTGGGCTTACTTTAAGGAAGCAGTGTTTGGTGTTTTTCACGAGCGGCTGTTGACGCTGTCAGGCCTGTTTGGTGCTTCCAGGTACAAATCCGCTTATGACTCAGCATCTCGGCGCCTGGTAAGTCAGGACAACAGCAGTTGATGTGGGCCCTGTCGGGCTTTCAGTGTCATTTCAGCATCATTCCAAGCTTGTGGCTGGAAGGAGGGAGAGCTGTCTCCCTGCAGCCTTCTGGGTTACCTTGAAGTGTTGAGTTTGGTGCTGGGGGTCTTGGGTGGGAGGCCATTTCCTCTATCCTGCCTTTCCTGAGGAATGAGGGATGGCTCTTCTAGGGGGTTCACAGAAGGTGCCCCGGCTCTGGAGTGGGTGGAGGTCAGAGATCAGGAGCCCATCAGTTGGGAGGATGTGGGGCCCTCTGTCATCCTGAGCCCCTCTGTCCTCTTGCTTGAAAAAGGTGCTTAAAAGTACTGCCATAATATCTGGCCTGCGGGACCTAAAAGGAAACTGAAATTCTTGTTAACCCAGGAAGGACCAGGTGTACGCCTGTCACTGTGAACGTAGCACTGGTGTGGATTTTCTCGGATGAGGTGTGCAGTCCAGGCCTGAACCCGCAGAGCCAGCGGGCCGGAGCCTGAGGGCTGTCCCGCAGACGCGGCAGGTGTTTCAGGCTGGCTGGAAGGAAGGGCGGCTGGGATTCAGGCGCTGGGCGGGGTGGGGTTATACAGGCCAAGTATAAGTGCGACCTTTGAATGGAAGCTTGCTGGCAGTTGAATTCACAATAGAAATAATCCTCTTTCTAGCACGTATTGCCCTCTGGGTTGCATCTTTCCAGAGCCTCACTGTGATGCCATGCAGTGAGCAATCGAGTGAGAACTTGAGACCGCATCCCCGACTCCAGGCAGGTCAGCGTGGGCCCTGACGGAGAGCCGGGGCCAGGGAGTTTTTAAAAAAATTCTTCAAAGAATAAGGTTTTGAGGCATGCATACTTGCACTTTCTGATGTTAAAATACGCTTTAAATAAAGGGGAACTGATGCGCTGAAAGGGGAGCTCGGGCGGCCCTGAGTGAGTTCTTTGGGGTGGTTTGTGCCCGGTTCATTCAAGGAAGGGTCTGCCTGGCTGGGTCCACAGCTGCGCTGACCCAGAGGAGACCCCACTCTGCTCCGCTTCCTGGCCCTCGTGCCGCTGAGGCTGTTCTGCGGGGCTCCCGGGCCTTTTTGTGCTGGGAGAAGGGCTGTGCTGAAGCTCGTCAGGTGTGCTCAGTCTGGTGGCAGACAGGCCGGTGGATTCCTGCATCGGCAGGGTCTGCCCGGAGGTCTCTTGGTGACTCTGAGAAGAGACGTGGTCGCAGAGACATCAGTTCCAAACCTTGCTGGGCAGGCTGCACTCGGACTGGAGCAGAAAATCTTGAAATCCTTTACTTTCCTCCTTTGTTAGAAGAGTGACATTCTGTACGTTAGTTTTGACTTTGTAAAGGAGCTTCTGTTTTGTTTTTGATTTGTTTTTTCATATGGCTCAAAAATTGGACCCAAAGGCAATTCTGAAAAGGGAGTTCTGAAATATTCGGGCAGTGGTGACATCTCTGGGCTAAGTGTGGTCTCCTGTGGTTATACTGCTTTGATAAATATTTCAGCCAGATTTCATTACTCAATAGACACATTAGCTCGGATGTGTGATTTTAATTCCTGGGTCATTATTCTGTGGTCTTGGTCCGCTGCTTGTGATGCGCAGGTGGGGCTCCTGTGGGTTTGGTGGATGTGGGTGCTGTGCTCAGTGGAGACGGACCATCCTCTGTAGATGTGCCAGCTCCTCCTGGTGCTGAACCACAGCTGGAGTACACTGGAGAGAATTGTTAGCAACTGCGATCACATCTTGCCAGTTTGCTGTGTGAGATTTGCAGAATGTTAGTTGGGTGGCAAAATGCAAGTCACTTGATTTTGGATGCCTCTGATATAGACCTCGTGCTCTGAGGGGTGACAAGGACATACTCTGAGTGGGAGCTCACATGTCACATAGTTGCAGCCAGAGGGTGGTACTGGGGATGTTGCAGGACTGCGTTCTTTCCTGTGCATGGGCGCTTCTGCTCTTGGTGTGAAGGGGAAGCGATCGAAGACATTTTGATTATATTTGGTAAACTCTTGTCTCCCTTTCCAAGTGTCATGTAATCAGGGGAGTCAGTGCATGGGTGGCTAGGTTAGGAGGTCTGTCCTTCACCTCAGGATAAGGGTTCACTTTCCATTTTGAATTCTGTCCAGTCGTGAACCTGTGACTCTCTCAGGACACTCGTTGATTATAGCTGTTCCAGGATGTGTAATCGTGATTGTCCTTTGAACAATCTCTGGCTTTTAGATGTGGATCTGGACTTGGATAGCTGCTTCCCGGTCCAGGTTTTAGGGCTCCCTGCATGTCCTGCTGAAGTCCAGGATGAGAGGCCATCAGTCACAAATGCATCAAGCAGTCCTTTCATCTTAGAGTACACATTGCTTTTGTCAGCTTATGCAGATAATCTTATTTTTCCACGGCCGTTCCCCTCAAGCCGTGTGTAAGTGAGGTGCTGTTACTTCACTGCGTGGCTCTTGTTCCTTCTCTGCTTGAAGAGCGCTGCTGAACAGGTTCCACAGCTCTGGAGACTGACTGCCTCTGTCTTCCGAGACTGGAGCTGACGTTACCCAAGAGGTTCACAGGGCTCGTTCCCTTTAATGTTGGCATATTTGCCTCTTACTTTTCTTAAAATAAATCTAACGTCAGATTTTCTGGTTCTGACATCTTGTAGGAAGCCTGGAAGGAGCATAACGAAGCTGGTTTTCAGAAGTGTGAGTTTCTTAACCGCATGGTCATAACTGAAGGAGGCGGGAGCATGTTTTGCTCTGCATACCGCTCTCCAGTGCAGGTTGGGGCTGGTGCTGGGCTGTGGGTCTGAGAACCGGACTGGTCAGCACAGGAGGGACATGCTGGAGAGGTGGCCTGGTGCAGCTGTGGGGAGAAGAGGACATGAATGGGGGCTGGGGGGGAGACAGGGAGGCCCCGGGGAGACAGGGAGGCCCCAGGGCAAGACTCACATCCTCTGCTGTTTGGGTTTCTGCCTCTTGGAGAATGCTTTGGGCTGGATGGCAAGTGTGGTGTGGTTTTCCCAGTTGGTGGGGTTTGTCCGCTGGGGAGAGGTCCTAAGGACTTCTAGTGTGAGACCAGGAGGCTGTGGACAACGTTGTGAAGATGAGAGGGAGGAGGGTGTGTCGCTGGGTGAGCTGGGGCCGCCCCCTGCGAGGGGATAGTCTGCACAGAGGCCGGGTTTAGTTCAGCTGCAGTGGTGAGATTGGTGAAAAGAATGGATGTTTGATTCGGGGTCTGGTATTCAAGGTCACGCTTAGTGAAAAACTTGGGGGGAACCCTCTGGGTGTGGGATCTGTGCTGCACTGTTACACTCAAGAAATGAAAAAATGTTTAGGGGTGAACCCATTTAAATCATTTGATTTGAAGAAGTTTCTTTACCCAAGCACACTGCTGCTGAAATAAGGAAATGGCCATGTGGGTTTCTTGAAATTGAGGTTTAGAAATTCAAACACATTCTAAAAGATCTACATTTTTTAGGTCCCTCCCCCATGCTTTGTTTTGTTGATGTCATATTTATATCTTCATGTTACTCCCTTTACTGCTTATCTCAATTATAGTTGATTTTATAATTTTTGTCTTTTAATCTTCATACTGTCTCATTTAAGTGGTTAATCCACAGCCTTTATTCTATATTTGCCTTTCATAGTGGGATTTTTCCTTTCCCATAGATTCTTACTTCTTGTTATTATCTTTTCCACTTAAAGAAGACCCTTAACACTTAGGATCAGTTTAGTATTGATTAAATCTTTTTGTTTTTCCTGTCTGAGAAGTTCTTTATCTCTCCTTCAATTCTGAATTATAACCTTGCGGGATAGAGTATCCTCAGTTGTAGGTTTTTCCCTTTCAGCAGTTTAAATATGTCATGCAACTCCCATCTGGTCTGCAAATTTTCTGCAGAAAAATCATTGATAGCTTTATATGGGTTCCATTGTATGTGACTATTTTTCTCTTGCTGCCTTTAGATTTCTCTAACTTTTGCTGTTTTAATTGTGGTATATATTTGTGTAGGTATCTTTGGATTCATCTCTTTTGAGACTCTCTGTATTTCCTGTACCTGGATATCTGTTTCCTTCTTCAGTTTTAGAAGATTTTTTCAGCCATAATTTCATCAAATACATTTTCAACCCCTTTCTCCCTTTTCTCTTCTGGGACTCCTATCATGCAAATGATAGTTTGCTATAAGTAATAACTATAAATAATTCAGGAACTACTTTAACAAAGCTACTCAAGAACTTCATGAAAAAATTTTAAACTCCATAACTGTATTAAAGGAGACTAGGATAGTTTGAAAGATATACTGTACTAATGGATAAAATGACAGCTTTCATATATGTGATTTCTCTCTCAATCTATGAATTCAATGAAATGTAATCAATACTAGGGCAAGAATTTTATTTTTTTAGTAAAGGACAAGTTGATTCTTAATTCTTATGTCAGAATAAGGGCATGAATAGGTAAAACAAAGAGTGTTGATCCTACTACACATTAAGACAGGCTACAAAGCCATAGTAGTAAAAACAAGGTAGCATTTCCTCAGCACAGATAAATAGGCCAGTGGAATAGAATAGAGAACTCAGCAACAAATTTATATATAGATATATAGATATATAAACTTGCTATGTGATGGAAGAGGCACTCCAAGGATAATTGTTCACTAAATGTGATGGCAAACTTGGTGTTCTGTATGGTAAAATGAAGCTGGGTCCCTCCTTGATATTATGCAGAAAGGTGATTTCTTGGTTAATAAACTGTGATTTGAAGAAATGACACAGTTAATGTTTAAAATGAAAGAAATGCCTTGTGACATAGAGGTTGGAAAAGATTAGGCAAGATTGCAATAGTGTCAAATATGAACTTATAATTTATGGATTAGATTATATTAAGTCAAAGATTTCTAGTCAATGAAGAAAGCTATAGACTGTTAAAAGATGAGTGACAAATATCTAAATTCCATAAATACCATAAGAGATTAATATTTAGAATAAACAAGGAATTCTTGGAAAATCTATACAAGAATTTCAGGAAGCCTAATAGAAGTATGAATAGGCAGTTCGTACACATGAAAGAATGCTAAATAGCTAACAATTACATGAAGAAATGCTCAGTTATATTTGAAATTGGAAAAATATAAAATAAAGCATTGTGATACTACACATTCATCAGCATGGCAAAATTTTGAAAGTCAGGTAATATTAAAGTGTTTGTGATTATGTGGGTGTACCAGTTATACAAGTAGGTCTATCTATTCCTCTTAACAAAATAAAATAATTCATATGTAACTTATTTCTACTTCAGATTCTCATCAAGAGTCCTATGTTTGTGTGCCTATCTCTGGCGAGAGCTTCAGAATCTTTAGTTATCATTGGAACATCTGCAGTTTTGCCCGTATATATAGAAAGTCAGTTTATGTTAACACTCAGTGAAGCAACTACACTTTCAAGTAGGTGTTTCTGCTCATTGTACTCATAGTGAAATTTTTATGTAAAGTTTTCTCTTATGTATTTATGGAAATATTTCAAATAGGCAGAAAGTAGGAGTGGTGGTATTTGCTCAAATTTTAAATACCTAAATATTGTTCACTCAAATTTTAAAAATATGAGCACTTTGCCATCATTGCATCAATAGTTTAAAATACGTAAAATCTTTAAGACGTCTGCACCTGTCCCTTATCCCGTTTCTCTTTCTCTCTCCCCATGGGTAACAACTCCTCTAAAGCTTCTTTATATATTTTTACTTATGTGCCTATGTACATACGATTTCTAAAGTTCATCATTTTGTGTACTCTTGCATTAGTTTTGTGTGAAATTATGTTCATCAGATTCATGTTGCTCTCTATTTAGCGCATTTTAACAGTGCTGTGGAACTCTATGAATATACTACTGTGTATTTATCCATTATAATATTAATGGACATGAAGTTGCCTCTAACTTTCTCACCTTTCCAGACAATGCAGTAACAAATAGATTTGCACATATCTACTTGTACACGTTTGTAAAATTGATCTGTGTTTGGACATTGAAGGGGAATTGCTTTTGTGTACATTAGTTTTACTACATATTGAGAAATTGGCTCTCCAAAAGAAGTTACAAATGAAATTAATTGTTTTAAAATTCTACCATTAATGGGAAGGTGGTAGATGTGATCATTTATTATTATGCTGTAAAAAGTCAAGGATGTGTGTGGTAACTTTGAGCTAACCAGTAAAAGAACAGTAAAAAGAGTAGTGAAAGAGTGTGTTAATTTGAAATTTTGATTAATAATTTTAAAAAACGAGAGAAGGAACATAAAATATGTGGGCCAAATAAACAAATGTTAAGATGTGCAAAAACATTTACTGTCAGCCTTTTATTGAATAGATTTTGTGATAGAGGGCACACCATTGTGAGACTGGAAATAGTCCAAAAGCCAGAAACATGAGTTTCAAGGGCCATAATGATGGATTTTTTTCCATGAGCATATCGCACTGTTTACCGCTCTGATAAATCTGATGAACAGATATGGGGGCTAAATTCATTTAACTTGTTTCATATAGTATTTAATTGTGGCTAATATCAATAAGACTCTAAACAACAAGATAAAGCCACCAGCAGTATTGGCTTCAATCCTGCTGGCTAAGTCCTGGACCCAGCCAGCTGAACAAATTTCTTGGCCCTTAGGGTCTACCTTAAGAATAATGTCATTCTCCTTAAGTTTCTGTATTGACCTTTCCTCTTAGCCTGAGATGGTTAATCCAAGTATAAAAGAATGCATTGGCAATTGCATATATTCTACCCTGGCCTGCAAGGGTGAAGTTTTGGGCAGTTCTGTCGTCCACAGCAATGCTGATCAGTGACTGAGGCTGACCAGAATGCTTTCCACAGATGAGCTGGTGTCATTTATTATTTCAGGTAAAAACAGGGACAAATTTTGTACCACATTTTCTAATTGGGTTACTCTCAGAGTAATAGAGATATCTGCCCTTAGGGTGCATGTAAATAACGTGTCAGTAATCCCTCTGGAAATCTCCCCTTAGTAACCAAGAGTAACTTCATTTAAGAGATTTCTAGTCTTCTGAGGGCTGTGTGATCCACTGATGGTGTTTCTTTAAAGATTTGAAGATCTCTTAAGACCACCCCTGTGGCTTTAATATACCACTTCCAATTCATAAGTAAGGCTTGCCAAATGGTTAGTTGTGAATCTATTTTGGTTCATCTTAAATGAGAATATCAGTTCACAAAATCACAAAGTCTCTGCAGGACGGGGCTTTGCTTCTGACAAGAGGTCAGTAGTAAGCTAAGAGTTGCTTTTCAGATATAGCTGTTTCTGGGAGTCAGTGAGTCCTGTACAACTGAGGATGCTTCTGAGCAGAAGTTGCCTTCTTTTTCCAAAGACTCTGGCACAAAAAATCATCAGTCATGGAGGCTTGTAGCTCAAATAGGTCATTAGGTTTGTGGTACCTCAGAGTAGGGAGCATACCACAGCATGCTGATTAACTTCCAGTGTAGGTCTGTGGGTTATACTCACTGTAGGTTACCTGATACAAAAGACCAAAGAGAATGCCCAAATGTGTCATCTGCTGTTTCCAATACTCAAGAAGCCAAAGAGATGCTAGGCTGGATTTCGGATGAGGGGAAGGGAGACAATTCTCCCTTAACTTCCAGAGTGATAGACCATTATGAATCTGTCTGCACAGTCCTCCCAAAACTTGACAAGCAGTCTTTTTTTGTTAGGCTTCATGAGTCAACTTTGCTAACGATGGTGTGATAACACCACTGAGTCTTAGGCTTCTGATCCCATGGCTAACTGAATATTATCTATCATTGAAAGCTTTGGGCATCATAGGGTAGTGGTACTCACAGTAAATCCTGACCTGCTCCCTTGTAGTAAATGAAAGAGGAATTTAGGTACCCCTGAGGGAGTGCTGCCGAAGTATGTATGTAGGTCTATTTCTACATGCTGTTCTGTTCCATTAGTTTATTTTTGTATCCTTGCATCAACATTACACTGTCTTAATTGCTATATACTTATTGTGAACATTTGTATCAATCTTTGTGGTAAGTCCATCTTTGAGATTATCTTTGTCATTCTTAGCCCTTTGTATTTCCAGGTGATTAAAATTGCCTAGTCATTATCCATAAAAGATATTCGGAGATTTTGATTGGAATGCCTTTCAGTTGATTTGGGAGCATTGCTATACTTACCACATTGTCTCTTGATTAATTAGCGAAGTATAATTCCTTCATTGATTTAAATCTTTGTTTCTTCCAATAATATTTCATAATTTTTATTTTCAGAGTGGAGGTCTTATACCTCCTTCATTAGTTTCATTCCTAGATAACTGATGTTTTTGATGTTTAGTATAGCATTGTATAATATAGCATCTTTTCACGTGCCTATTGGTCATCTCTGTCTTCTTTGGAGAAATATATGTTTAGCTCTTCTGCCCATTTTTGATTGGGTTGTTTTTTGTTATTGTTGTTATTGAGTTGCATGAGCTACTTGTATATTGTAGAAATTAAGCACTTGCCAGGTGCATCATTTGCACATATTTTCTTCTATTCAGTAGGTTATCTTTTCATTTTGTTTATAGTTTCATTCCCTCACTGTGCAAAAACTCATAAGTTTAACTATTTTTTTTTCTTTTTGCTTTTATTTCTATTGCTTTGGCAGACTGACCTAGGAGAACATTGCTAAGATTTATGTCAGAGAATGTTTTGCCTGTATTCTCTTATGAGATTTATGGTGTCTTGTCTTATGTTGAAGTCTTTAAGCCATTTTAAGTTTATTTTTGAATATGGTGTGAGGGAGTGTCATAACTTCATTGATATACATGCAGCTGTCCAGCTTTCCCAACAGCACCGGCAAAGAGACCATCTTCTCTCCACTGTATTTTGCCTTTGTTGAAGATGAATTGATCATAGGAGTGTGGGTTTATTTCTAGGGTCTCTGTTCTGTTCCATTGATCCATATGTCTGTTTTGTGCCAATAACACACTGTTTTGATTACTGTAGCTTTAGTATTGTCTGAAGTCTGGGAGGGTTATGCCTCCAGTTTCATTCTTTTTCTGCAGTACTGCTTTGTCATTTATGGGTCTTTTGTGATTCCATATAAATTTTAGATTATTTGTTCTAGTTCTGTGAAAAATGTTGTAGGTAATTTGATAGAGAGCCCATTAAATGTATAGCTTGCTTTGAGTACTATGGCCATCTTAACAATATTAATTCTTCCAGTCCAAGAGCATAGGCTATCTTTCCATTTCTTTAAATCATCTTTAATTGCCTTTATCAATGTTTTGTAGCTCTCAGCATATAAATCTTTAACCTCCTTGGTAAGGGTTATTCCTAAGTTTTTCAGTTTTTTGGATATCATTTTCAGAGATTTTTTTTAACTTCTATTTTTTGATATTTCATTGTTAGTGTAAAGAAATGTAACAGAGTTTTGTATGTTAATCTTGCTACCTAGCTGAATTCTTTTATTAGCTCTAGGGGTTTTTGTGTGAAGTCTTTAGGGTTTTCTATATATAGTATCATGCCATCCTCATATAGTGACGGTTTTACCTCTTCCTTTCCAATTTGGATCCCTTTGATTTCTTTTTCTTGTCTGAATCCCATGGCTAGGACTTCCAATATTATGTTGAATAGAAGTGGTGAGAGTGGGCATCCTTGTTTTGTTCCAGATTTCAGTGGAGAAGTGGGAAGGCTTTTAGCTTTCCTCCAGTAAGTATGATGTTAGGTGTGGGTTTGTCATAAACAGCTTTTATTACGTTGAGATATGTTCCCTCTATGCCTACTTTGATAAGAGTTTTTAATCATGAATCGATGTTGAATTTTATCAAATGCTTTTTCTGCATCTGTTGAGATAATTATGTGGGTTTTGTCTTTTCTTTTGTTGGTGTTGTGTATTTTCTCAAGTGACAATGTCTGGGTGCTTTAGAATTGAAGAGAACTATTCCACAAAACCTCAAGTGTTGATCAGGACAAAGGAGAACACATCTACACTTGGTGGCAACAGTTTACTTTAAAAAGGAAGATTTATCAATGGATTAAGTCCTAGAATTCATATGATAATACATCTTAGGGACTCTAAAGTCACATTGCAAAAGTTTTCATTTCAGCCTTGCCACTCATCTGTATGATCTCAAACAAATCACTGAACCTCAGAAGCCACAAAGTCTTCACTGTAAAAGGGAAATACTACTACCAGCCTCATAATATGGGTTTGAAAATTAAAAGAGATAATGCTTATAAGGTGCTCAGTTTAGTGGATACTCCAAAAATTTTTCATTTTCTTCTTAGCCCTGGCTGCATGAAGACTGTCACACTAAGGACACGGTATACCACAGCAGCCCTATGCTGTTATTTTGTTCTAACTTGGGGGAGGCAGGAGAACACAGGTATGAAAGAATTTCAAGGTAACAATTTTACTTAAATCCATGAACATCAACACCCTTTTACTGAGGCAGTAACAAAAGTGTTAGGAATATATTTATCAAAGAAATACTATCACTCAGAGCTTCCTAACTAATGCGCTGTGACACCACGGGCATGTATATGCCGAGACACAGGTCTCTTGGCCCTCAGAGTTTGTGGGGAAGGGCTGGGGTGAATCAAGCTCTCAATGACTTAGAGCTTTTCCTGATTACTCCAGATAGAAATATCATTTTCTATCTATGCAATGTCATGAAAAGGGTAGGGAAGTTACTGCTATAACTAACCACAAAATATATACAGTATATTTAAATCTGTATGTAGAGAGTTCTGTTGCTTACATGATGCTATTATCCAGAGAGTGTCTTATAATCACAAGATTATTAGGACAATGATTAGCAAGAGAAGCAAAGGGAGGCCAGGGATGCCAGGTCTGAAAAGTCATAAAGGCTTCTGAACAGATTAAAAGAAAATATATGTGTGTGTCTCCACATTGTCTTCCTTAGCACCATTCATTAAATAGTTTCTCCAGTGAGAGAACAGGGTTGTATCACCATTCAGTCAAGTAAAACTTTAAATATATAGGCAAATTCATCAAAGTTACAAAACATTTTTAAATGGAGTTCAAAGGATCACAGTAACATCTATCATGTTAGAACTCAAAATAAAAAGAATGAGAATTACAAAGGTCATTACCCACTGTTTTAACAGCGCTATAAACAAAGGAAAATGAGAAATCAAAGTCTGGGCACAAATTCTGAATTCTGCATGAACTAAACCACCACAGATTCAGTCACAGATGAAGCAATCATACACAAAGGAGAAAACAGTGACCATATTTTCTGATGCCATCATTTACTGACTCATTCTCAAAGAGGTTAATTTCAGCTCAGACACATACATAGTTAATCTTGATCTTCACATAATTATTTTCTTGAGAGCAAGAAGACAAATTATACATGAAATATTCAATATATGAACACCTCCTTCTAAGTTGTAAAGTTAAATCAAAGCCTTAACGTTGACTATCATATCATACCAATCTTCACAAAAATCTTCTTGCCCCTTACAGAAAACAAACCAGTGCAATTACTTTAAGAGGCTTCTCAGGGAACAAGCTTCCCTAGTGACTGTGAGTTTCAAATCCATATCGAACTACTAGTCATCACTCACTTCTTTTCTTGCCCACACTATGTAAACAAAAGTGGGTATATTTTCAAACTATTTACCACATTTCCCTCTATAACTCTGTGTTGCCGTCTGTAAGCTGCTTTACATGGTCTCTCTTGAATATTAATATGATTCTTTTGCATTAAGATTCTTCCACTTTCAGATCTTTTTAAAGCAGATCAGATTAAGCCCATAGTTAACAAAAAACTAACAAATCCACTAGAAACATTTTCATCATTTTTTTCTATAATCCAGTTAGAAAAAATTCTCAATGTTCCAATTTTAAATTAGTTGCAGTCATAGAAGGAACTTATTATTAAAAGCAGAATTAAGTGATTGAGAAAAACCTCTCCCTTTGTTAATCTCTTCCTTTCGCTAATGAAGACATCATTCTTCCAGTCTATCCTATTTATTATATACCTACTAAAGCAAAACTATTACCAATGTCTTACGCATTTCTTAAGATCCATTTCAAGTGTTACTTCCTCTGCAAAATACCTCTATAGATTGAATTTGAAATCATTTCTCTATAATTGCAGAGCATGATTATCTCTGTTACATCTTATATCATGGTCACCACATCCTCTGTATAATTTGTAGACAGCACCACCCAAACTGTACTTTGTGTGAATGGCAGTCCCTAGTTGTATGACCAACAGGTATGACCATTCCTGTTGGAGCCCTGTCTTTTCTGGACCTGCAGTGTTTTTTAAATAACTCTTTCTATAAGACCACTCCCAAGATAGGCAGTCATGTTCATATTACCATCACAATTAATACAGTACTTCACCAAGAACTGTTTAGTGGAACACTCTCCCTCCTGCCACTGAAACATCCAGAAGATTTAACTTAATTCATAATTTCACTTGTACTAGCCGTGTCTAGCAATTTAACACCCTGAGCTTTGATTACTCTACCAAAGTATTTTACTACGTGTATTTTGTGCAATGTTAACATGTAGTGTATGAAAAAGGGGTCTTTGTTTAAATACGTTTGGAAACTACTACATTCAATAAAGTTAAAAAGTTTTCTTTACTGTAGGAGCCTTTGTATTATCCTAAGAACATTAGGAATCTCCAAAAAGAATTCATTGTTTTTACCCTAAAAGGATATGCCTCACTGACTTAAAAAGGGAATATTTCTAGATTTTCATTTGAAGGGAAAACAAAAAGTAATCCTATCACTTAGGTCACTGAGTTTCTTAAGATTGGGAATAAGCAGGGATAGAGAAATTGCTTGTGCAGGGGTCAAATAGATCTACTTCAACACGTGTTTACACAAAAAGGAAAACTACCTCCATCTATGACAGTAGTTCTCGGGGGTTAGAGTTCAGGCCACTCGGCGGTGTTTTGAGAATGTGTTAGGATGTTTCTGGCTGACTGATACTTCGATGTCACTACTGGCATTTAAGAGTTACCAGTTAGGGTATCAGGAGGCCCTATGATGAACAGGACAACCTTGAAAAATGAAGCCTATCTCACAGGCATTGAAGTAGGTGAAATCCTATTTATAAACAAACATATGAGCATCAAATTGGGTTCTGTTTTAAATGTAAACACTTTTTTTTTTTTTTTGCATTTCTGCATTGATCTTATTACATACCAAGAGTCCTAGAAATGCGACTACGGAAATGAGAGGGAGAATAAACTTTGTTTTGTTCAAAACTTTACCAAGTTTGCTATCACTTCAGAAAATCACGGCATCAACTTGAGGGATTTAACACAGGCCTGCACAAGTCTACCTGTATCAATCACATTCACAGTAATTGCATATACCTGGCTACTTCATTATGTCTTCTATGTAGCCATGCCTGAGCATTTTTATATTGAAATATATATTACTGTACCTTAAATTACTTTCTTTTAGTCCTTTCCACTTTATTCAAGATATCAGAAAATTTTGAAATTATATATATATAATATATAATTATATATATAAAAGAAGGTTGTATTTTTTATTTTCATTTCAGGATAGTAAAGGGGGCATTATCACCAGCATGAAAGGTAGAGATAAAACACACACACACACACACACACACACACAAAAGGAGCTTGGGGTAAAAAGATAATGCCAGGAATAGAAAACTTAAAATAATGATAATTATTATTATTTATTACTTATTACTACTATTTATTATTACTATTACTACTACCACTAGTATCCTCGGAGGCAGTACAGAAGATGCTACAACAAGAACATGATGTCTTGAAATTAAGAACATGATGTTAATTCTCCCTAAATTAACAGGAAGAAAATAAAATAAAATTGAGGAATTCTACCACATAAATGAAAAACGAAAAATGCAAAGAGATTGAAAATGGAAGAAAAATGACCCCAGAATGAAAGGATCAACAGAAAGAAATATCTGAAAAACAAAAGTTCTAGAAAGAACTATTAAAACAAAATGGAGAAAATAATCAAAGAAATAATTCAAAAAGGTTTCCTCAAACTGAAGTACATGGGTTTCAGATTAAAAGGGTATACCATATATCCAACACAGCAAATGAAAAAACAAGTATCAGGGCTAAAGAAAAGCTCCTAGAAGCGTTGGAGAGGGAAAAACAGAAGCATAGAAACAGAAAAAAATTAACATACAACATACAATTAGAATGGCATCAAACTTCTGAACAGAAGCACTGGAAACAAGAAGACAAAAGCACAATGCTTTTAAAATTCTGTAGGAAAATCATTTCCAACCTACAACTCTATTTATACACCCAAACTACCTTCACATATGAAGGTAGAATAAAGATTCATTCAAACACACCAGATCTGAAAGAAGTTTACTTCCTCTGCTAGAAGGATAACTAGAGAATTATGCTCCACCAAAAAGAGGAAGTGAACGAGGAAAGAATAACATATGCGACCTAAGACACAGGGGATCCAACATAAGAGAAAAGGAAATTCTCAGGACAATGATAAAAGGAAATTTCAAGACATCTC
Organism: Camelus bactrianus; assembly: GCF_048773025.1. Lineage (NCBI taxonomy): Eukaryota > Metazoa > Chordata > Mammalia > Artiodactyla > Camelidae > Camelus > Camelus bactrianus. Next base: position 11,233,502 of record NC_133573.1, read on the forward strand.
TACAGCAGGATTAGAAGCAGACAGAGATTGAAATAGGAGGAAATTACACTAAAAAAATGATGACTACAAAAATTAAAATGAATTATCTAATGCATCTGAACATACTGAGAGAAGATTTATGCTTCTCTAAGAATTCTGGGGAATTAATAAATACTAAGGACATGGAATACTAATGAAACCAAAAAAAAGCAGTTATTAACTCCAAGAAGAGAAACTGTATTAAAAAAATTGCATGGTAGTACACTATAATTCATATATACATGGTCATAATATACTAATATTGAATATATATTTAACTGAAAATTAATTATAGTCAATGATTTTGGAAAAAGGAAGAATAGAGATAAAAAGAGTTGGGTATTGGCCCTAAAAGTTTAATCCCCTTGGCAGGGAGAATAATGTTGCTCCCACCCGCCAACCAAATGTCCACATCCTAATACTAGGACCTGTGAATATATTACCTCACATGGCAATGGAGACCTAAGGCTGCAACAGAATTAAGGTTACTAATCAGCTGATTTGAAATACAGAGATTATCCAGGTGGACCCAATGTAATCATCAGGATTCTTGAAAAAGAAAGAAGGCAGAAGAGGAGAGTCAGAGAAAGACATGTCATAACAGAAGCATTGTCACAGAAACCCAGTGTTGCTGGCTGTGAAGGTGGGGATGCGGGCCACAGGCCAACGAATGCCGGTAACTTACAGAAGGTGGAAAGGCAAGGAAACAGATTCTCTTGTAGAGGCTTCAAAGAGGAACACAGCCCTGCTGACACCTTGCTTCTAGTATGAGACTCATTTTAGACTTTTAAACTACAGAATTGTAAGAAAATAAACTTAGGTTGTTTTAAGGCATTATGATTGTTTTAGAAAGTATGTACATAATACCTAAACCCAGAAGTTAAGAAAATTTCACTATACATATTTTATTTAGAAATTTAGAGGTATCTAATAATTAGGTGAAAATGACTGCTTCTAATAAAACAGTGATCATGATAAGGGCCCAGAGGGCTGCCCTTTTTGTTAACAGCCTTACAAAACCTATAATTTAATCAAATAAAACGAAAAGTCTTTCAGGACACTCAAGCATCCAGGACTCAGTACAGATACACAAAAATAATAAAAATCAGAGAACAGTGAACCAATAGTGAAGGTTCCTGAAGAGGGAAGCAGTAAGTTCTTTAAAAATATGCATTGAATGGATAGCCATCCCAGTAGGATTATTAAGGAACACTCCACAAAATGACAAAAGCAAAGAGCTTCCAAATGGTGGATACTGTAGTAAAAACCAAGCATTAGCCTTTCAGATGAAGAATAAAAGGAGGAAGTGAAATGAGAGTGAGTTTTTAAGATTTATCACAGGAGAAGAAAGTGGAAGTCTTAACAAGAATGGCTGGACAGGCAAGAACAAATAGGCGTGTCAGGAGAGCTGGTTAGCTTCAAGCCTCAATACGCGACAAAGACTGGAAAGGCTCCCCGTGAGATCACACGCAAACAGGGGACAGCAAACTTTAGAAGATAGTGGTTGTTTTATTATTACTGTTGATGAGGATTTTCTTGCCTTTAACATGGAAAAGCAGATGAAGTAACATTCCAGGGTTAAGCCAAAATATTTCAGTAAAAATCACTTAATATTCTCAACAGAATATAAAATATAACCATTGAACTATAACCAATTAAATGATATAAAACAAAAAGTAATTTCAAAAGCGTAGGTTACAATGATAATTAGGTGACAGAACTGAACTTTAAATCTTCACAAGGAGCGAAACACAAAGTCTTCTATAGCAAGAGCCAACTTTTCATTGTTCTACTCTCACTGCAATCCCTGTCCATATTGCTGTAGTTTCCAACAAAAAGAGAGTCAACAGGTATTTACTGAGCAACATGTTATCTACAGACTGGCTTCTTTAATTCTTAAAGCACACCCTGGGCCCGCGTCACTGGTGTTGAAGGCACACACTCGGCATGGGTCACTGGTGCTGATGGCGTACGCTGTATGGTTATTCCCTGCTGTCAGCGTTTCAGCAATGTCCGCTGATTTATGGGGTTTTTTTTTGCATCTTGGTCTTCTCTCAAGGTAGCCTGAAGTGGGGGCTGGGTAGAGGAGAGTTTCTGCTGGGGGCGAAGGGAGGGCGCCAGGGGTCTGCCTACAAGGGGGAGGGGGGAGGGGGCCAGGTGTGTGTGGAGAATTGTGTGGGGGCCCCGCTTGATGTGGCTGCACTCCCCAGCGTTGTCGAGGTATGTCCGGAATCAAAGCAGGTTAAACGGCCACTCCCTTGGGTATGGGCTCCAGTCACGGCTTCACCTCATCAGGCACCTGACTGACGCAATCCCCCCTCACAATGTGAGTGAAAGGGGCCTGGCCTCCAGATAGCCAGATGCAGAAAGGGTGGTGTTGAGTCTTTTAACTGGTGTTTGGTCACCAACCCTGAGACGTTCAGTCACTCAAGGCTGAATCAGCTGGGGGATTAAAAAAGTTGAAAACAGTGTCTGTGACCACCAGGTTGTTTCTGCTTCTGCCCATAAGTTTGAGACACACTGGCCAAGCTACTTCCTGCCTGGATCTTGTTTCCTTATTGTGAGCTGAGGAGGTGGAGTGGGACCTCAGTCTATCTCAGAGAACCCAACTAGAAGGTGTATCTTTGCCCACAGTTTGAAGAATGTGAATTTGAATGCCTTTAAAGGGGGCGTATATTCTTTACTTGGCCACAGCCCTCACCAGTCCTATTAAACCTAGATTCTTTTTTTTAAACATTTGTTTTATTGATTTATAATCATTTTACAATGTTGTGTCAAATTCCAGTGCAGAGCACAACCTTTCAGCTATACACGAACATGTGTACATTCACTGCCACATTTTTTTCTCTGAGAGCTACCATAAGATATTGTATATATTTCCCTGTGCTACACAGTACAATCTTGTTTATCTACTCTACAATTTTGAAATCCCAGTCTATCTCTTCCCACTCCCTGCCCCCTTGGCAACCACAAGTTTATATTCTATGTCTGTGAGTCAATTTCTGTTTTGTATTTATGCTTTGTTTTTTTTTTTAGATTCCACATATGAGCAATCTCATATGGTATTTTTCTTTTTCTTTCTGGCTTACTTCACTTAGAATGACATTCTCCAGGAGCATCCATGTTGCTGCAAATGGCATTATGTTGTCGGTTTTTATGGCTGAGTAGTATTCCACTGTATAAATATACCACATGTTCTTTATCCAGTCACCTGTTGATGGACATTTAGGCTGTTCCCATGTCTTGGCTATTGTAAATAGTGCTGCTATGAACATTGGGGTGCAGGTGTCTTTTTGAAGTAGGGTTCCTTCTGAATATATGTACATTAGATTTTTACGTCCAAACCTAACAATTTATTTCTTAGTCAGTTAATAATTATTTATCCAATAACCGTCATATTTTATATCATTCTTGGAATTAATGAACGTATAAAAGAAAGGGCAGAAATGTCATAATGATAGCTTGTGATATGACTACTTGCAGTCATATAGTCTAAAGAAAAAACACATTGAAATGAATCAGAACCTAGAAGTAGAATTCTGTGTTAAAAGGAGTAGCCACTGGGAGACCATACTAACTGTCTGTACAAAGCCAGTCTTACCATTGTTCCTGAATTGGTATGTCTGCCTTTTTATCAGAGAATGGAACTGGAAACATCTGAAAGTATGTATAAGTAATAGCTCCTCTAAGTTAAACATACAAAAGTTCAAAGAACTAGGCAGAGATTATTGTTAAATAAGGGCAACATAACCGGAATTGGAAACCAAAGGACTAAGCAAGTAAAATAAGTAAAGAAAATAAGACTTCCACTTCAAGCTACAATGGAGTAGCTTATGCAGAACAGTGCTCCCACTGAGAACACCTAGAAAAACTGAATGAAGTTTTAAAAGATTTCTTTTTTAAGGGCATCAGACAGTTATTTAGACAACTAGGAAGTTAAAGCCCAAATTCCTGGAGAAAGGCAAAACTTGAGAGGAGAAGCAACCTCTGCAGTTACTTTTTCCCTGAGGATATTTAGTATTTTTAGACATTGGCAAGAAGCTGAGATTTTGGCAAAGGGTCTGAGAGGAAAAACAAAAAACAAATCTAGTAAGATGACAAAAAACTGGCACAACTTTTGACAGACCTATGAACCTAAAGAGACCAAAATTAGGACATGGTGTGGGGCAGGATATTTCAGTAAGGAGAAAGGTAGATAAGTGAGGTAACGCTCTGTTGGGTTTTCAGTTACTACATTTGCTGAATTATAAAGCTTAGAGGCTAAAATCAAGCAGAAATCTTGTGAAAAGCAGAGAAAAATTTCACCAGTATTGTGATGCTCTGTAGATAAGAGTTCAAATTTAGAAAGTGCTGTTGTGGAGGAACCGTGGTAAACACCAGATGTTCTCAATTGATATTTCTGTAAGTTTAAGACCTAACAGTGAGGGCTTCCCTAAAGTGCTATAACTCAGACAGGAGTTAATCTGTTCTCTAAGTGGATTAATTTGGTCAGCCAGCACTCTATCTAGCAGCCGGAAGACAGACTCAGCCGTCTCAAAGAAGGAGAATACCATACAAAGCTGTAAAATGTTATTGGCAAGGTTCTTACATATATATATATATGGGTAGGCCAAGGACATGGCCAAAGTCCATGAGACAAAACAGATGATAGAATAGACCCATAGGGGATCCAGATATTGCATTAAACAAATAAGGATGTTAAAACAGTAGTTATATGTGCAGTAATACAAATGACTGTGAATTTCTCATCAGAAAACCTAGTTTCTGGTGTAAAATTGTGTGTAGGGGGAGAAGAGGCATATGCTCAATTATTATGTAGATCCAGAACTGTTATGAAAAATAAATTCTAGTAAAAAATATACAACAGACAGTATGAGTTTTGTAAAGCCTAAATATTTACTATTTGGCCCCTTATAGAAGATATTTATTGATCCCTAATCTAAACCTACCTATTTGAAGGCAGCAATTGTCAGATTGTATAAAAAAGTAAACCCCAACTAAATACAGTCTACATGAATCCTACAAGAAAAAATGATTTCTGTAGTTTAAAAGTTAAAAAGATGAAAAAAATTATACAAACACTAAATAAAAGAAAGCTAAAATATTAATATTAGACTTAAGAACCAAGAAAATTACAGGGATAAAGAGACATAGAATTATAAAATGGTCTATTTACAAAGAACAAACAAAATTCTATTTATGTATGCAGCTAACAACAGAGCCTCAAGATTTAAGAGGGAAAAATGTACAACTGGAAGAAAAAGAAGATAAATCCAAAAATATACTTGGAAACTTTATCATTACCCTCTCAAGGGATAATAAAGAAGTACTGAACAACACAATCAACTTGAACTAATTTTATTGTTTATGGAACACTCCAGTCAACAACAGCAGAATACCTATTCTTTTTTAGTACAAATGGAATATTCGCCAAAATAGACCATACTATTGGGTCATAAAACAGACCTCAGAAGTTTAAAAGAACTGTAAATATACAGAGTGTTTCCTACCACAACATAATCAAACTATAGTCAAAACAGAAAGATAATGAGACAATTTCCAAACACTTGGAACTAAATGGCACACTTCTTAAAAAGTCCGTGTGTAAACAAGGAAGTCTTAAGGGAAATGAAAAGAAAATACATTACATTGACCTGAATGAAAATGAAGCTACCATATATCACAATTGTTAGACAAAACTAAAACAGTATTTAGAGGGAAATTTATAGTACTAACTACATACAATAGAAAACAGGAAAACCTCAAATCAATAATCTAAGCTCCTATCTGAAGAATTTAAGAGCAAAATAAACCTAAAAGAAGCTGAAGGAAGCAAATAATAAAGATACAGGTAAAAATCAAATAAACAAAAACCTAATTCTTTGAGGGATCAATAAAATTGACACATTTCTAGCAAGATTAACTAAGAAAAAAATAGAACACACCAATTACCATTATCGGGAATCAAATAGGCAATAACTTTCTACACAGATATTTAAATTGTAATGAGGGACTACCACAAATAACTCCACACACATAAATTTGACAGGTAATTTGGACTAATCCTTGAAAACCATGCTGAAAAAACTTACCCAATATGAAAAAGATAATTCGCTTAGTTATAAAAGAAACTCTTTTCTCATTTCCTGAGGTAGGCTTGTATTACCATGAACTTCCATCTTAGAATTACTTTTGCTGTGTCCCAGTGATTTTGGATCATGTTTTCATTTTCATTTGTGTCCAAGTGTTTTATGATTTCTTCTTTGATTTCTTTGGTGATCCTTTAGTAGTTTAGTAGCATATTGTTTAGCCTCCATGTGTTTTTGTTTTTTGCAGTTTTTTTTTCTTGTAGTTAATTTCTAGTGTCATATAGTGTTGTGGTCAGAAAATGTGCTTGATATGATTTCAGTTTTCTTTAATTTGCCAAGGCTTGTTTTGTCACCTAGCGTGTGATCTATCCTGGAGATAGTTCACATGCGCACTTGATAAAATGTGTATTCTGTTGCTTTTGGATGAGATGTTCTGAATATATATCCATTAAGTCCAGCTGGTCTAACGTGTCATTTAAGGCCAGTGTTTCCTTTTTATTTTCTCTCTGGATGATCTGTCCACTGATGTAAGTGGAATGTTAAAGTCCCCTACTATTATTGTATTATTGTGATTTCTCCTTATATGTCTGTTAATATTTGCTTTATTTATTTATGTTCTCCTATGTTGGGTGTGTATATATTTATAATTGTTATATGTTCTTGGGTTGATCCTTTGATCATTATGTAATATCCTTCTTTGTCTACTGTAACATTTTTTTGTTTTGAAGTCTATATTATCTGATAAAAGTATTGCTACCCCAGCTTTCTTTTCATTTCCATTTGCATGGAATACCTTTTCCCATCCCCTCACGTTCAGTTTGTTTTTGTGTCCTTTCAGCCACTCTATGCCTTTTGATGGGAGCACTTAATCCATTTACATTTAAAGTAATTATTGATAGGTATGTACTCATTGCCATTTTGTTAATTGTTTTGGGGTTGTTTTTGTCTGTTCTTTTTGTTCCTTTCTTCTTCCCTTGTGATTTGATGACAATCTTTAGTATCAACAACTATGCACCAATAATATGGACAACCTAGAATAAATGGACAAATTCCTAGAAATATACAATCTCCCAAGGCTATACCAAGAAGAAATAGAAAATATGTACAGACCAATCAGTAATGAAAGTGAATCAATTAAAAAAAAAACAAAACTCCCAACAAAAAAGCTCAGGATCAAATGGCTTCACAGATGAATTCTAGCAAACATTTAAAGAATTAATACATATCCTTCTCAAACTATTCAAAAAAATGTATTAAAGACTTAAATGTAAGATGTGAAACCATAAACTTCTAGAAGAAAACATAGGCAGTATGCTCTATGACACGGTCTTAGTAATTTTTTTGGATGTCTCATCAGTTAAGGGAAACAAAAACAAAAATAAACAAATGGGACTACATCAGAACTAGAAAGCTTTTACTCAGTAAAGGGAAGCATCAACAAGGCAAAAAGGCTGCTTAATGAATGTGAAAACATATTTGCAAACAATATATCTGGTAAGGGATTAATATCCAGAACATACAAAGAACACATACAAATCAACATCAAAAACAAACATCCCTATTAAAAATGGGCAGAGGATTTGAGTAGACATTTTTCAGAAAGAGAACATATAGATGGCCAACAGACAAATGAAAAAAATTTTAAAATCACTAATCATCAAGGAAATGCAAATAAAAACCACAATGAGATATCACCTCACATTGGACAGAATGGCTATCATCAAAAAAGATGACAAATAACAAGTGTTGGCAGTGATGTAGAGAAAAGAGAATGCTCATGCATTGTTGGTGGCAATGTAAATTGTTGCAGCCTCAGAGCAATCTCCAGTATGGAGACTGCTCCAAAAATTAAAATTAGAACTTCCACATTATCCAGCAGTTCCACTCTTGGGTATTTATTGGAAAAGAAGAAAAATACTAATTAGAAAAGAACCATGCACCCTATATTTATTGCAGCATTATTTACAATAGTCAAGATATGGAAGCAACCCAAGTGCCCGTCAATAGATGAATGGATAAAAAAGATGTAGTATATAAAGAGTGGAATATTACTCAGCCATAAATACTAATAAAATCTTGCTATTTGCAACAACATGGATGGAACTAGAGGGTAATGTGCTAAGTGAACTATTTCAGACAAGGAAAAATACTGTATGTTTTCACTTATATGTGGACTCTAAGAAACAATTGAACAAACATAATAAAACAGAAACAGTTCTAGATACAGAGATCAAACAAGTGGTTGCCAGAAAGGAGGGAGTTGGGGGAGGAAAGAAATAAGGAAGGAGTTTTGGAGTTTTTTAAGAGGTACAGACTTCCAGTTGCAAAATAAATGTCATGAGTATGAAATGTATAGTGTGGGAAAACTAGACAATAACTATGTATTATATTTGTATGGTGGCATATTGTAACTAGATTTACTGTAGTGATCTGTTTGAAATATATAGAAATACGAAATCACTATGCTGTGTAAGTTTTAGATTTATAGAGTTTTTGCACAAAAAATTTACAAATAAACGAGTTCCCCTTATTACATTAATGAACTAATATTGATACATTATTATTTACTAAAATCTATATTTTACTCAGACTCTATCATTTTTTCCTAATGTTTTCTTTACCAGGATCATCCAGTAGTCATGCTTACTTAGGGTCCTCTTGATCGTGGTATTTTCTCAGAATTTCCTTATTTTTGATGATTTTGATAGTTTTGAGAATTATTGGTCAAATATTTTGTAGAATGTCTCTCAACTGGGATTTGTTTATTGTTTTTATCAAGGAAGACTAGGTGATGGGAAGTACATATTACCGCCTCCTCCAATATATCTTTAAACCCTTCCCCTTTCTGGGCAGTTTTCTCTGAGACCACTTTAAATTTCCCGCCTCTCCAGCTGGCGCAACTTCTCGTGGGACGTGTGCGGCGTGGGCGGGGCCCCGCAGCCGCTGCCGGTTGACTTGGGCGGTTGAGTTCCGGTCCGTGGGGAAGCCACCGGCTCTGTTCCAACCGGCTGGATGCGTCGGCAGGTGAGGCCCAGCGGAGCCGCTAGGCCGAGTTGCTGACCACGGAGAAGCCACATTGCAGCGGGACAGCGACTGTGTCGGCTCCGGAGAGGCGCGAGGACGGGCCTGGAGGTAGGGCAGGCGGTGAGGGCAGTGCCGAACTAGGGAGAGCGGGCTCGGGGGCCGCGCGCTGTTAAGGCCGCAGAGGCCGAGGTGAGGAGAGCGGAGCCAGGGAGGCCCAGCCCGTCTTTAACGGTCGCGCTTCTAGTGACAAACTCTTTCTCACTCTTCCTTTGTAGGAGAACATCTGTATTTCTCTTTTCTTGTTGAAGTTTAATCCCCTGGAGTTAGAGGCAGAAAAGTTCTCCGGTGATATTTTTAAAACATAAATTTTGGAAGAGGTAGTGTCAAAAGTTAAGAAAAGACTAAAACCAATAAATCGCTGAAGTAGTAATTAGTAAAAGCTCATTTTACACACACCAAAAGATAGTGAACCAGGAGCACTCAAACCAGAAGGTGGAATGAGGTTCAGGGGTATTTTGTTATAAAGCAACTTTTATAGTGAGAAGGACATGACTTAATTTTGCTTATGATTTCCAGATAGCAAAGAGTCTCAGGTTTGACTGTTGAAAACCAGTGTAATTCAACAACATAGCATTTGCAAGCTAGAGATCTTGGAAGAACATGAGATAACAATGATAGATACAGTGAATTGAATTCAATTAAAATTAAAGGAAAGCATGGATAACAAATAATAAAATACAATAACAAAAATCATTATGTGATAACAAATAGAAGTCTTAATGCTGAGTAATATAAAACCAAAATGTAAAAAACAAATTTCTGTAAACAAAAGAATTTATGAAAGTGTATTGTATTTGGAGAGTAAAAAAAAAAAAAAAAGAATCTGTGACTGATCAGGTAGATAAAATTTAAATGAGAAAATGAGAACCTGCCAAATAATAAGCACCAAAATAATCTTTAATTAAATTGATATAAATACTTCAGTAAATAAGTAGAACCAATAGATGTATGTTGTATTTTATATAGTGTAGTCAATAGTTTTTCATATGTTCATGGAATGTTTTCCCCCAATGCCAAATATTAGATACTAGACCACAAAAAGTTCAATAAATGTTTAAAAAATATTGATGTAAAATATAAATCCAAAAAATCAAGAAACTCTGCTAAACACATGGGGAAAGATGATGGAGCTGATTAAAGGAATTCTGGTCCTTATTTTAATATTTCCCAAGATCATTCCAGATGGCCAGCATGAGTTCAAATATGTTTTTGATAATCATGTAAAAGTACCACTTTCCATCACCAGTAAATTAAAAAACTAAACTGCAATGAAGATTTTCACTGGAGATTTATATAAAATCTGTAATTTTTTCATGAAACACAATAAAAAGGAAAACAAAGTTATTTATATCTTATAAATCTCTTCCCCCCTCCCTCCCTCACCTCAGGCATCCATCTGTTCTCTGTATCTGTAACTCTGTTTCAGCTTTGTTCTATTTGTTCATTTTTGTTTTTTAGATTCCACATATAAGTGAAGTCATACAGTATTTGTCTTTGTCTGACTTCACCATTCATAATATCCTCTAGATCCATCCATGTTGTCACGAATGGCAAGATTTCATTCTTTTCTTATGGCTGAGAATTGTTTCATTGTATATATAGACATCATCTTTGTTCATTTGTCTATTGATGGGCACTTTGGTTGCTTCCATATCTTGGCTATTGTAAATAATGCTGCAGTGAACACTGGGATACATATATCATATTTTTTGGACAAATAACCATGAGTGGAATTTCTGGATTGTATGGTGGTTTTTTTACTTGGGTTGTTTGTGTGTTTAATGTTGAGTTGCATAAGTTCTTTGTTTATCTTGGACAGTAACCATTATTGGCTATGTCATTTGCAAATGTCTTCTCGCATTCAATGGGCAGCCTTTTTATTTTGTTAATAGGTCCCCTTCACTGTGCAGAAGTTTTCTGGTTTGATTAGGTCCCATTTGTTTATTTTTGCTTTTGTTTCTTTTGTCTGAGGAGACAAATCCAAAAAATACTAGTAATATGTCAAAGAGTGTACTGCCTGTGTTTTCTTCCAGAAGTTTTGTGGTCTCAGGTCTTACATGTAAGTCTTTAATACATTTTGAATTTATTTTTGTATATGATGTGAAACACTAGTCCAGTTTGATTGTTTTGCATGGAGCTATCCAGCTTTCCCAAGACCATGTATTGAAGAGTCTGTCTTTTCCCCATTATGTATTCTTGCCTCCTTTGTCATAGATTAATCACTCATAAAAAGGTGGGTTCATTTCTAGGCTCTCTGTTCTGTTTCATTAATCTATGTGTTGATTTTTCTGCCAGTACCATAATGTTTTGATGACTGTAGCTTTAGTTTGAAATTAGGGAGCGTGGTATCTCCAGCTTTGTTTTTTAGATTATTTTGGCAGTTCTTGGGTCTTTCGTGTTTCCATACAAATTTTAGAATTATTTGTTCTAGTTCTGTGAATAATACCATTGATATTTCCATAGGGATGGCATTAAAGCTGTAGGTTGCTTTGGGTACTGTGGTCATTTTCACAATATTAATATGCAGCATAGCCTTCCATCTGTTTTTGTCATCTTCAGTTTCTTTCATCAGTGTCTTATAGTTTTGGCTTTATTCTTCATCTTATACTTGGTGCTTTTCTCACCAGCCCAATTCAGGCTTCTGCTGAGGGAAAGGCAACAAGAGAAGATAAGCAAGACACCAGGTTTAGAGGAAGATGCTCATGCACTTATAGAATTCCCTGAGCCAGCTCAAGAATAGACAAAGTGACTTTCTTTTTCAGATCTCTGTATCTGGTGACTTAGTGTCACTTGTCAGTAACAAGACCGCAAATGGAGCCAGAATACCAGCGGCTTCACGCTCGTTGTTGTTCAGGGCAGCTGTAGACGTGTACCTTTCTTTTACTCTGAGGCTTATTCGAGTTGATGTCCATATTTGGCTGTTTCAGTAAATGAAAGTTAAAAAATGAAAAGGTGTATGTGATGAGAGTAAAACTAGTTGAAGAAGACCCATGAAAGTAGTCAGAAAGATGAATGTTCTCCAAGTGTTTTATGTTCATTAACCAATTAGGATTTTCATATCAGTTGTACTGTCAGACCAAATGGGTAACTTTTGCAGAGCCTGCCCCGTGAGCTCACTGACAATCACAAAATTAGGCTGCATGCTTTTCAAATTCATACACATCACGAACAATAAAAATTCTGAAGTCTGAATAAGTTTGCAGTTACGCTGATGCATAAGGAAGATCAGAACACAAAGGGCTAGTCTTCATAATACTCACTTTCCATCAAGGCTTCCAGGGAGTAAGGGCACCAGTACTGTTCTGCACATTTATGAGGCATCTGGGAGGGGCTCAGCTATGACTTTGTAACAGGGTGAAAATCCAGAGATAAAAGGCTCGTCTCTCTTTGGTTAACCTTGTGAACATCTCCTGTATTCTTCTCTGCAGAGCTGGCTCTCTCCATGATGGCTGCTGGCTGTGAAAAGCACGGGTGTGTCACTGCGGCTGATGCCCACCTCGACAATGCCATTGTCAGTGTCTTAACCTAGGTTCTGATAGTCACAAAGTTGGGACCCAGAGTTATGAGTGCTGCAGCCCCTTCAGCTGTGCTGAGTGTTTAGGAGTGGGGAGAATGTTGATTTTCTGATTTAAGCTTATATCTTCTTAAAGACTAGAACCAAACATAGTATGTCATGAATATGGCTCAAGTATATATGCTTGCAGCCCCACTTACTGGTGGCTCAGATTCCAGTCTAGCAGGAGGCTAGGACTTCATGCATCCATTTCTCTCATGGAGATCAGCTCAGCCCACAAAACTTACCCGACTGCCCACCTCTGGCCAACTCTGATTCCCAGGGAGGGACACAAAGTGGACTCAGCACTAACAGAAATACACACAAGTGCATCTTCAACTTTGACCTAAGTTGGTATTTTGTTAATCTTGCAATGTAAAAATGATAATTCACCCTTTCTGGACTTTATCCTTTTGAGCAACTATTGTAGCCAAACAAAGATGTCCATTGAAACTGAAGCCAGTGTTTCAATTTCCCAGAATGTCTCCTCTTTATAGATTATTTTCCATTTCCTTTAAGCAGAAAGTCCTATAATGGTATTTATCTGAATCCCTAATACAAATGCTCATCAGAGGATTCATATTTGAGATGAGTAGAATTCCTATTCCTATGAAAATGATTTCTCCTCATTGTTTCCTTCTATTTCAAGGGCAAGTAATTCAATTTCTAAATGTCTCTAGTGATCTGCTGACCACTGTCAAGCAATTATCATAATGATCAAAGAGTAGGCCATTATCTGAGATGGTGTGATAGCTCTGCTAACTTCTGAAGTGAGCATCCATGCATTTAAGGACAGTGAATGTTCTCCACGTTATAATCTGGACTATATATCTCTTAACAATAGGCAATAAATACAGAAGGTAGAAATCATTTATTGAAGTGGACATAGAGTGATATATTTCTACTGGTTATAAAATTCAGCATATCTTGAGTCAATAGGAGACCGTAGTAAGAAAATACATTTTAAGAATTAATGGAATTTAGGGATTTAAAGGAAGTGGAAATGTCACTTCAAACCTAATAAACCATTTAGGTCTTTGCCACAGTTTGATGTCAAGCTGAGGCAAGGTGAAGGAGAGTAAGAACTCTTTCTTGCCTTGAAGTTACTCATCAGTGGACTTCTCCCACAATGAATAGGGTTTTAGAAACGATGATGTATCTGTGGAGCAGCTAATCTGTGTTTTTGGACAGCTTGCTTGCGGAAGACCTCTCCCAGCTAGACCGGAGGTCTTGGAGTCTGTTCAGCCTTGTGATGACTCATTCTGGCCGTGGTGCCAGCTTCTTGGGAACTGCCCCTAGTTCTCTCTCGAGGTTCTTGGTGTATAATAGAGATAGTCGTCAGTCATAGGTTTCTGAGCAGTCTCACACTAAGGCAGAATAAATACCATCTTCCACATCACCTAACTTTTCTTTAACTGCCCTGCTCAGCTTTTTGTTCCCCTTTCCTCCTCCCTGGCTCACTGGACCACTGTTCACCCCCCTCTTTTCCAGCTGACTTAGCCTAGTTGGTGACGCAGATGCATCATTTTTCTCTTGAAGATTTCCCTGCTCTGGAATATGTTAAAAAAAAAAAAAAGAACTTCCACTTGACAAAATTCATAATTTTCCTGTTTGACCTGATACTAAAGTTGACAAATTTGGGTGAATTAATGAACCTGCAGCAGATATAATTAAATGTTAGTATGCCATCCCATTCGTGTTTCAAATAAAGTAAAATAGGGTTGGAAATTTAATCAACAAAATGGGCACAGGAATTTGTCTTGATGCAGTCCTTAGTGGAGCTCTCAAATCAGCCAAATAGGGAGACACTGCTTCGAGTGGCTTCTACTTTAAATTTACCTGTAGCTGCATGAATTGAATGCAGTTGAATTCATAATCCATCTATAATCCATCTGTTATGCTGTTGAAAAGCACTCATTCTGTAATTGTCTGAGTTAAAGAAAATAGTAGATGCTTCCGAGAAAATCTGACCTCACTGTCCTTCACTGGAGCATTATATGATGCTTCATACCAAGACCTTTTCAGATTTTAATTGAGTTTTTATTTGTTTTATACTTAATTTAGAGATGCCTTTTCTTTTTCAGCAGTCATACCCTCATATAGAGGTTGGGCTCTCCTCTGTCAGTAGCTGCCAGTCATAGCAACAGAGCATTTTTAGCCTCAGTTGACTTGCTTGGACATTTGAGATGAGATCACCAGCGATCAGCAGTTTCCTCTTCTACCAACCGCAGCCACAAGATGGCGATGTGACAATTTAAATAAAGCCAAAAGTTCTAGAGCTTTGTTTTATTTCGTTCAGGGAATTTTAAAGACAGTAGAATCCACTTTTAGCAACTACTTAAGTTGGATTGGGAACCATATCCCACAAAGGATGACTGTTGGTGCTGTGGTTCATGAGACGGCTGACCTCTAGTCAGTGGTGCCACATGGAACAGGATACAGTTCTACAGGTGCAAGCACACCTCTTGCCTTTTCCTTCACTCTGATGTGCTCAGGTATAGTGGTTGGTGCACGTCCATGGCTTCAGCCTTGACAGAGTGATGAGAAGGTTTCAAATGACATTGTCTGTCCCTGGAAGACAGTAGCAGACACTTTGATTTTGTTTTTCTTCCTGTGAGATGAACAGAGTAAATTCCATCCAAAAAGTTAGCTTTTGTAGGACAATAAATCCTACTCTTTGATAGTTAAGTCATTTAACAATTCTTCAAAATCTCTTGTTTTTCTCAGTGAGAGGCTATATGATGAGCCTTACTTTGTAATTATTTGGGTACTTGATTCATTATAGAGAAATGTTTCATGTATTTTGGGACCATGCAGTTTGAAATATGCAAGTGTGTGTGTGTTTTTTTAGAATGTACAGGCCATGTTTCTTTCCATGTGACCTAGAATTTAAAATTATATAGTAACTACCTAATGGAAAATTTGTGAAGATTAAGGAAATAATCCATGTAAAACACGTGGTACATGTACATCATACAACAAATGTTAGTTATTATGTTATTACTGTTTTTTTGTTGTCATGTTCATAGTTGGTGTTCCATTGGCAGTTATTCATGGGAACCAGTTAGCTTTGTTCTGTCACAAAGCCACAGCTAAGGTGATTAGCTGATTTGAAAATGCAATCAAAATGATATTAATAGCTAATTCATGTTGGCTAAAACTTTAAAATGTGTGATTTATATGCATCATTTCTGCCTTTGCCCTCATTCTTCCTTTCAGATTGCCCAGAACAGCTCAGCTCTTTCCCCTGCAGTCAGGAATTGCTGAATAAGATGTTTTCACCACTTTAACCAATGCTTAGCTGTGTTTATCTTTGACAGAACCATAGGAGAAAAGCAACTGTGATCTCAGGTACTGTCACTCATAGTGATCTGGGTGGGGTGGATGCCTCTTTCCCCTGCAACTCTGGACTCTGAGGGTTAGATGTCCTGGTCCCTCAGAGTGCACTTTTGCCAGGGTCCTTGTAAATTACCATCTACATCAGTCAACTGGGCACGTTGAATTCCTTGTTTAAAGAGACTGACAGGCAGGTGCAGACACCGTCTTGGCAGGAATAATTGATGCTGAACATCAAGAGGATGAGAACTTCTGATACACAGTTGGGTTGAGGGTGATACTTAAGGAACCAAAGTGGACTGTTTAGGTACCCTTGGTTCTCCTTATGGATTGAATTGTGTCCCCTCCTCCAAATTGGTGTGCTGAAGTGTTAACCTCTAGTGTGACTACATTTGGAGATGGGGCACTTAAAGAGGGAATTAAGGTTCAATGAGGTTATAAGGGAGGAGCCCTAATCCAACAAGACTGGTAAACTTAGAAAAGAGGAAGAGAAACCAGAGCTCACGAATCTCCCTGCATGTGTAGAGGAAAGGCTGTGATAGGGCATGGTAGGAAGGTGACCATCTGTAAGCTAGGAAGAGGGGCCTCACCGTAAATCAACTCTGTTGGACCTTGGTCTTGGACTTCCAGCCTCCAGAACTGTGAGGAGATAAACGTCTGTTGTTTAAACCACTTAGTCTGTGTATTCTGTTAGGGCAGCCTGAACAGAGTAAGACATTCCTCTTGTCCATTTTATTCTATAAATGAACAGTTATAGCAACTCCAGCGTGAGAACAGCATGCCAAATGGGGACCCAGTCCCCTCCGGGATCAGAGTTTGGATCGTGTCACAAAATAAGCCCTGAGACCAGAGGAGGTGGGAGCTGAGAGTCGGGGAATCCCGCAGGGGTAGTGGAAGAAGGTGAAAATCAGTGTCCATTGTGGACTGGACAGCAGTTTCTCTCTACAAAGCTTCTTTTACATTTCTCTCAAGAAGTGAGGCTTCGTGATTCCTGAAGATGCTGTTCCTTGAGGATATATGCAGGAGGGCTCACAGTGGTGCACAGGGGGTATTTGTAGTAGGACTGTGGACCACCAGATCCCTCTTGAGGGGAGTACTTGTTACCTCAGGTGCTGCAGCAAATAGTCTTCACCTGTTGAATGATGTCTCAGTGGCATAGCCATCTCATATAAAGGCATGTCCTCTCAGGGTCATTTCACATCCAATGACTGATGGAGGCCAAGGTATAAAGGCTCATTTGTTTTGTTCCAAAGCAGGTCCACTCCAGAGTGTCAGTTGAGCTCTGGTGAGGCTGTCAAACCTTACAGCAGTTTGGCCTTTTCCTCTGCTCAATTCTGATTCCTCCCCTTCCAGGATTGTTGATTTAACTGATGCTCCATTATCAGTATCTTAACCCTAAACTGTCTCAGAGTCTGCTTTCCAGAAACTTTAACCTGTAATGTTCACTAACAGTTGGGGTACTCTTCTTAATGGGGACTGTTTAAAGTCTCTGTTTTTCATTTGAGATCCTAGTCACCTCTGACAGAATGCAGAGTCACATTTACCATTTGGTTGCATAAATAATTGCCTTTGGACTTAGGTTTGTGTGAGTTGGTTTATAGTCCAGAGAGTCGTCAGTGTAACCAAGAGATGAGGCTTGTATGCATGAAAACGTGTCAGTGTTGTATTGAAGCTCACTGCTAGGCCCTCGTCACTCTGATGCCTCCTTTCCTGAGAAGACCATACAGGTTGAAGGGAGATGGAAAAGGCTAGTATAATAGAGCTGAGAAACATTGAATTTTCCTTCCATGGGTGATACATAACCAGGTATAATCTTTTTTTTGTGCTAAAATTGTGTTCAACCGACAGTCATTGTAATTGATATTAAAGGGACCAAAACAAATGGGACAAGCTATGTGTGATCAGTTTATTTTGAGATGAGACATCCATCCTGGGTAGACAGCCTGTAATTCTGTAATTATGTTCTGCAAGCTATATGAAACAGCAACAGCAACAGCAACGGAAAGCACCATGTTCGATTTGCACATCCTAATTGGCACAACACAGAATAAGAACATCCTACTTGATTGATAAACTCCTTTTCTGAACAGTTCCTATCAATCCATATTTCTTTGGTGCATCAGATGTCTTTATTCCACTGAGATTGCCCTTGGATTAGCCATATTCCTCTACAGAAACCGGGGGAAAAGAAAAAGGAAAACAATCTGAGAAATTTAAATAGAAGAAAAATCCTTTAGAAACTAAATGACTTTATATATTACAAACAAATCATTAAATAATAAAATATTTAGAAGAGTTTTTAGTTTAGTTTTTGTATAGTAACTTAGATCTGGATTAATGGAATTTTATGATACAGAACACTGATACTGACTGATTTTTTTATATTATTTGTGGAAGTACAGTCAGTTACGTTGTGTCAATTTCTGTGTACAGCATAATGTTTCAGTCACTCATACATACATATATTTGTTTTATATTTTTCATTATAGATTTCTACAAGATACTGAATATAGTTCCTTGTGCTATACAAAAGAAATTTGGTTTTTTAAAATCTATTTTATATATAGTAGTTAATATTACCGATTCTTGAACTCTCAGTGTATCCCTTCTCTCCCCTTTTCTACCGGTAATTATAGGATTGTTTACTATGCCTGTGAGTTTGTTTCTGCAAAACACATTTAAAAATTATTTTCTTTTAGTCCTTCATCAGACTTATTTCTGTGGCCTACATTTTGAACTCCCTAAGTCCACCATTACCTCTCTTATTAACTAATGTGTGTTTTAAGTTTTAAAAATTTTCTAAAAGTTAAAAAAATGACTAAATCTAATTTCAGTGGATATTTGCTATTTCACATAGTGGCTTTGTATTTTTACCTCAGTGTCCCTAGTCTCCATTCTGTTGGTAATGGCTTTTGATTTCCTTTTAGAGAGTTATGCCTCCCCTGGTGTCAGAATCTCAGTGTATATCCAGGTGCTCTGCATGGAGTTAAGGGACAGAGAACAGAACAGTGTTCCGGGGTGGGAGCCTCACGAGGCTGCTCAGCAGCTCCGGTGGCCATGACCTCAGGGGCATCCTTGCTTTTCTCCTTCTACTCAGTTTTTGATCTTCTGTTACTCTCACTGATGCTATGAGTAGCCAGATAATTTTCTAATAAAGTCTCTCCTCAATTGTGTTAGCCAACCACTTGATACGGAAGTGATGAAAATAAAATCTCTGACTGATTTAAAACCTTAATAGTACCTGAAAATGTCAAATGTTGCATTCCTAAAGCAACTATAAAATAAGGAACTATTTTACCTTAAGTGTTTTAAAGCCAAGGAGTTTTATACTTTGTCATCTGATAAATTTCTTACTCATTTTCCTCCATGATCACTAGTATTTTCTCCTTATGTGCTTTAATAATTTATTTGACCCAATAACATGTCTCCACTGCACTGGAAGTTCTTTATTCTGGAGAATACGTGCCAGATGATTGTCAGAGTGTAGAACCTTTAGGGTATATGAATGAGTGAGCAGGATGGGGGAGTAGGGTCTGAATCAAGTAGCAGTAATGCTCATATCCATCATCTTGACTGGTTCCTTCATCCATTGGACAAACATCGTGCACTGTTTGTGTGCCAGACAGATAGTGGAAGGAGATAGTGAAATAAAGAGCATGTTGTAGTGCCTGAAGGTAAGAAAGCATGGGGTGCTGTGGAAGCTCAGGGGGATCCTGAAAGGGCCCTCGAATTGTGGGATTAGATGATGCTTGTTTTGGGTCTGGAAGAATTTATAGGAAGTATTCTGGCAAAGAATGAGTAAAGGGAAAAAGAACAAAAGCATGTGGGCAGGATCACACACACACACACAAAACTACAATACCTTTGGAAAAAGGAAGCGGTTCAGTGTGGCTGAAACAGAGTTTGAAGGTTTACATGAAGGATTTGACAGATGAATCTAAGGACGATGGAAGGAACTAACAAAAGAAAATTTTATATGTCAGGTGATCTGATCTACAAACCTGTGAGGACCTTGGGAGCTACAGGGTTGATACGTGTCTTCGGGAAAATCAACCTGACTGCTATACAGGAAGTGAATTGTAGGAGATCTAAAATCAAAATGGAGAGAGTCAAGGCAATTTTCAGAGTCTAGGTGAGATGTTGGAGGGAAGATGGAAGGCAGAGACTCACTATAATTAATCTGAATGTCCCTTCGGTGTCGTCACCAAAGGAGGGAACACGAAAGCCACTGTTAATTTAAGATACCAGTCCAGTAAGCAGATTTTTTCCCTCCTCCTTTCCTTCCTTTTTCATTCATTCATGAATTAAAGGTTTATTATGTGTCCTGGCCCTGCATTATTCAAGCTACTCAGTGAGTGGTGGGGGATGAAGCAGGTGTCTTGTCCACCCTCAGGTCTGTCAGCCAGGGTTACAGCATGAAGCAGTGACACACTCCAAATTCCAAAATTCAAGGATGACTCAATAAAGGGAATGATTTTTAAGGTGGTGGAAGGTTGTAGCTTGGGGCTGATAACAGCTGTAAATACTCTAGATCTGAAGAAATAAGGGAAGGGAGTGGTTTTTATAACCTGGAAGAAGACAGCTGTGTGGAGAGCAGCTACCTTGGGAGAAACCATGACCTTCACTGGAGTGGAGGGCACTGCCAATCCAAGGGGACTTTCACAATGGGAGCTGGAGAACTCTGTGCTCTGTCTTTCCCTCCAATAGCCTGTTGGGCTCTCAGCTGACTCAGCCGCACGGAAGGGCAGAAGGCATGGGGATCTGTGATATTTTCTATTCGGGTCCTTATCCTGGAACAAAAGGTGCAGAATTTTGGAGAATTAACTGGGAGGAGCAAACAAAAGGTATAGAGAATGTCAGGAAACACATGCTTTCTCCCATGGGTGTGTGTGCAGGTGTTCCTCCTCTCAAGACTGTATGTAATGTTCGTCTCAGCGTGGCCTCACCCACAAGGAGCCCGAGGGAAAGGGATTAGTATGCTGTGGGTTTCCCCTGTCAGGGCTGCCTTGGGGGCAGCCCTGGACCACATCCCCTTCTTCAAAAGAGCCTTGTTTTTGAACTAGACAAGCAAATAGGAGATACAAAGCAAATATTTGTTTGTGATGTATTCAGTGTCCTATGCAAATGGCATTTAGGTGTATGTAACTGGTGCTGTGGAGCCTGGCATTTTAAGCAAACTCCAACTTGTATAAAGAAGCATTTAAAAGGAAAAAGGTTGAATGCTGTGGCCTGTGTTGGCCTATGTGTGAATTATATGGCATTTTTGCTTTCTACACTGTTTGAGGCCTGCAGTGATGAAATACTTCAGTGTCAAATCTGTAAAATCCACTGCCCTCTGTTCTTTTTCCTGTATAAATAGAAGCTGACAGTTGGAGCTTTTGTCACTGGCAATTTCAAATTCATTATTCTGAATAGACCTGACATTCAGGTCCTTGGTTGTAAAAGACTTTTAAATGACAAGCAGAGTCAATTTCCTTAGGTTAAGGGGAATTTGTGGTTGTGTGTTTACCTTTGATATTGTCAAAAAAGAAGCGTCATGACATTGGTAGCATTCTCCGTATCCTGGAAGGATAGATTTATGATTATAAGGAGTCAGAGACATTAATCTTACTTCTAGATGTCTTCCAAATGGACATTAATAAAGTGCTTTCATAAAGAAAAGAAGCAGAGTCTGATCAGCTCTGCAGTGGTATGTCTGAGAATACCAGTTTTTACTTATTGAGCATATGCCAGTGTTGTGGGGAGTATTCCTTCATCTGTAGTATACTTTATTTACGTGGGAAAAACATTAATAAACAAAGAACTACCATGAAGTTTAAAAACAGGAAAGCCACTGGAATCAGGCGGCATAATGGAAGAGGACTGCCTCTGTCCTCCACTCTCACTGGCAGAGATAGTTAAAAGCAATATCGTAGCATGTTGGGGCAAGGAGAATTCAGAAGTAAAAGACTGGATCGCGTGCTTCGGAGGTGGGAGGTAGGATGTGAGCACAGGTGGATCCCAAGACTGTAATAGCCCATTCTAGAAAATGCAGAAGGCCAAAGTCTGCACAGGACCTCCAGGGAACTCCACCTGTACTGCACTTTCAAAAGGCCACGTGCCTGCTGTGCAGAGGTATATCGGAGGTCACCCAGTGTGAGTCAGCAAGAGAGAAATGCGAATATAAAATTTCATCTCCTTTCTTTAAACTTCTCACAGACTCAAGAAAAAGCCGGAAAATGGCAGGGAAAGAGGTCAAGTGGTAGCGAAGGAACAGGTGTTACCTCTCCCACTATAGCTCCATGGTTCAGGCTCGTATTGGAGGAGGAAAGCTTTGGGTTGAGAAGGAGATGAAAGTTTTGATTTAAAATCGATGAAGTTTTTCACCTAAAGGTGAATCTTACTTACTGACCATGGATTTTGATCCTTTAAAATGACTCAGAAGTCATGTGATGTGTGTAAAATGGGAGCAGAGATTAAGCAGAATGTGTTTAAAGACAATGTTTGTAGGAAAATAAAGCTACTCCCTGGTCTCTGTACACCAGTTATAATAATACCCTAGGATTTTCTGCATATTGAATTGGAAGCCACAGTAGCCTGATGAGTCAGTACTACGCTTTCTGAATAGTTTTATTTCATTAACAAATAGGGTGAAAACGCTGAGATCACTTGGACTGAGCAGAATACATCTAGTAGTGATTGTTCAGCCAGAGTAAACTGAGTCACTGAGTCTTGGCCTTCACAACTGCTACTTTTCCCTTTTGATGCTTAACTCTTCAACTTCTAGGGAAGTTTCCACTAAGACTGACTCTAATACAGACAGCATTTCATTCCAGTTTTTAAACATCAGTGTCTGTGGGTAGGCATGTGAAACAGGCAGATGGTTGAGAATCTATGGAATTGGGAGAAAAAAAAAACCAAAGGAAAGTCTCACTTTGAAAAAAGGAAGAAAAATGGAAGAAGACAGCAGTGGAAAGGGGAGTGTGTATATATTGGGCAAAGAAAGATTAATGCAGTGGTTAATGATGAGTTTACTGATAGACTGTAAAGAGGGATTGAAATGTGGCAGAGTTTAGGAAAGATAATAGAGTTGGACAAGAAGGAGTTTTTTGTCATGGGAAAGTTTTTGAGAAAGAGAAAGGGAGGGAGGGAGGGAGAAATAGGATTGATAGGAATCAAAGTGAAAAAACAAGAAAGGGCAAATTTCATAAATTCTGTATGGGTAAAAAAATGAATTCCTTTTGTGTGTGTGTGTGTGTGTGTGTGAGTTTGAGTTTTGTGTGTGGCTTTACATTATCCTGGATATATTGCTGCTCTATCCTAATCAGTCAAAATACTCTCCATGCTGTTGATGTGATTTGAAGTTTAAAGTTCTTGGTGACTATGCAGGATGCTTGCTTTTCTCTTATGATGTTATCAAGCAAGGGTTGCCTGTGACACAGAAAGCTTAACTCTGACAAGCAGGTGTTTGCAGCGAAGGATTTTTTTTTTTTTTGCAGGGCACCAAGTAAGGGAGTGGGAGACAAATCTCAGATCGCCTTCACCTTGATCTTTGAGTTAGGGATGTTTTAAACGGGAAGAACAAAGAAACTGTGAAAGAAAAATCATCATCTTGTGACGGTTCTGTGACATTGCCTAACCAAGGTTTCTGGAGTCAGGATGTGTCCAGTTTATGACTCTCTGTCAGGGTGGTCCATGGCTCGTGGTTCTGTGAACTCATCTTGCCCTGGGGGAAAAGCCTGAGTCTGTATGTTAATGATATCTACAAGGCAATGTTAGTACATTGATGCTATCAGTAACAGCTGTCTTAGTCATCTGACTGTGGTTTAGTGTTCAGTTAGCACAGGATTGAGGTCAGAGGCGACAAGAAAGGGATTTAGGTCAGAGGAGACAAGGGAATAGTTTTAGATGGAGAGGTGAATCATAACCTCGGTAAGGGAACTCTGTTGTAGGGGGCTCTGTTTAAATCATGTAAACTGAGCATTTCCTCCAGTATAGAGATATTCTCAGTGAAGAGTTGTAAGCTCTTAGAATAGATCTGGTGAGAAACTTATTTTAGCGAGAGGAATGCATTACCCTAGGCTGTCACCGTAACAAGGACTTAAATCACAGTCCCCAGAGTGAGGAATGATGCCAGTCACCATGAGCATGCCTTTCCCCGGTGTATCCTGTGCACCTGGAGCCGAGCGCTCACACTGTTCTTCAGCTTTTCCCTCCCCCTGTTAGCATGGTTCAGTCTTTCTCAGCAGGTTTTCTACGGGGCTGGTTAGTCGTTTGCAGCCACTCTGTTGCTGGTGGACTGTCGGCAGCCCATGTGATGTTGATGGTATCACTGGCTGCATTTTCAGTGTGATGACACCATCATTTTGATGGTTACTTTTGATTTCTTTAGGGGTTTTGACTTGTTTTTCAAAGTATTTCTTTTTTGAGGGAGACATTTATTTCAGTTGTTGGCTTGGGCAAAGCCATAGAACTAATGCTATGAGGCAAAATACCAAAAGCACTCTGGACTATTTGAAGAGCAGAATTCATAAGGTACTGGTATTTGTTCATCTACAGTGTAGAGAGAGCAGAGATGGGATTCCCAGGCTGTGCTTCCCTCAGATTGTGCTGTAAAACATTAATCTTTAATAATTGAGGGTAAAGGACAGTTAATCAGCAATTTCTTCCAGCAGTAACTTACATTTGACATATATTCCTGTCCTTTTTACAGGCTTCATGAGGGCTCATAGTTTTATATCTCCTGCTCGCTGGCATCTAATAAAAAATGCCAGTGTATAAATCAACTGTGAAATTGGCCTAAATTATACAATAAATTGTGTCACACTTCAGTGTTTTTGAAAATCTTCATTAACCTCTCTGTAACTTTACTTATTAGAATAAAGTGAAAACTTGCCTCTCTTCACTTTCATGTATCTGTGTGTGCACGAATGCATACATAGCATGTTTGGTTAATTATTTGAAGAATTTACTGAGTTTTGAATGTAAAACAACTTAAAAGGTTATCCGGAGTTCTCCTTCTGCCTGGCATATAGAAAGTTGCAAAAAGTGTGTCACTCTCAAACTAAGTAAACCAAAAAATTGAAACTTTTTTTGTACTCACTAGAGAGCTGAAGTCACAGGACAAGCAAGTTACCTGATTTCTAGTGAAAAACAGTTCCCTCTAAGGGTATCAGACACAGCTAGCTGTGCAGGATATGGGAGGATGGCACATGGGCAAGAATCCGGTTAACTTTGTAACCACTTCCTAAAGGCTGAGCATGAATTCCAGTGAGAAGATAACCCCTCTCTCCTAACATGGACAGAAGGGAATTTGCACCCATTCACAGGCTTTTCTCCACGAACCTCCAAAGGGTCCTCACAGGAAAGACGGGAGGTCAGGCGGGAGACGGGAAGCCTGGCTGGAGGGGTGGGGTCCTGGGAGGAGGGGCGGCCCCTGGGGCAGGGGCTCTAGGGGCCTCACTCCCTTTTGAAATGAAAGCCTTAGTCTCGGAGAGAAGAGCAGCAAGCCCCGTGGCCCCCAGGGCACAATTCAAGTTTCATTTTAGACACAAAAAATATGTTATCCTGGAGAAAGAAAAAAAAAAAGGTGATTGGATTTTATCAAAATTAAAAACATTTGCTCTGGAAAGGACATTTTTTAAGAGAATGCAATGACTAACAACAGACTATGAGAAAATACTTGCAATCTACTTACCTGTTAAAGGAGTCAAAACAGTTATATAAAGAATTGTTAAAACTCAAAAGAAAATAAACACAAGAAAATGGGTAAAAGGTTTGAGCTCATACTTAAAAGAAGACGTATGTATGGTGAGTATGCATATTAAAAGATGCTAAACATTATTTATCATTACAGAAATTCAAATTAAAACAGCAGTGAGATACCATTATGCACTTATTTATGTGGCAAACCCCCCAAATCTGATAATACTAACTGCTGGCAATGATGCAGAAAAACAAGAAAAAATAATTATCAATGCTCTTTGGTTTTATAGCATATGTAAAAGCAAGGACAGCAGTAGTACAAAAGATGGGATATAGAAATAAAGAGATATAAATGTGTATTCGTAAATATTTGCACACATCTGTGTATGCATGTATGCCTTCAATTAAACATGTTCCCTAGCTCTCTCCCCTGAGATTAAGTGAAAACAGCTCATCTCAGTAGCAATTATCAACATAGAGCCTTTGATCTCTGAACATTTGTCCACCGAAAGGAACCAGGGTTCTATCCAGGAAGAAATGCCTAGGCTGGGATAGGGAACGTACCAGATGAGACTGGAACTTCTTTTTGAAATACAAAGTAAAGAAGTGTTCATAAATGATGGGGATATGTTGAAAGTACATAGGAGCCAGCTTTGATAGGGTTTCCAAGGGTTAAATCTGGAAACATTTAACACTTAAACTTAAATACTGTTAGTAATGGATCATGACTCATTGAATAAAGTAGCTATCCTTATGTTCATATTGATATAAGCAAATCAATAAATTCAGTTTATTATTAGGAATGGAATTTTTACAGAGCCTCAAGATAACTTCCAACAAAATACGTGTTCATTACAAAAGGGAAGAGGGTGACTTCTTAGTGACGAAGCCTGGTAAACACTACTCTGGTCAAGTGATCAAAGTGAACATTGTCAATAATGGGACAAGTTTAAATCCTGAGACTCCTGATAGGATGCAAAATAAAGGACACAGAATCAGTAATGTGTAAATACTGATTTCCTTTCTTCAGTTTTCATATTGGATTACATAGAAGATGGCCTTCATTTGTAAGGAACTTACTCAGGTATTCGGGGGAAGTACAGCATCATGTCCACAGCTGAGACTCAAATAGTGTAAACATTTTTGAGGTTTTCTTAAATTCTCTGTTGGAGTTGAGTTTTTTTTTTTTTTTTTTCCTGAAGAAATGCTTTTAGAGTTTTAATTGCAGTTTACATTCTGTATCTTGTTTTTGCTGGAATAAAGAGATTGGTGCATCCAGTTAGACCAATTAAATTATTAATTTTGGTTAAAGACTTTTCAGAGATCATTTAATGAAAAAAATTAGGCTTTACAGATTTGAGATTCAAGGTAGTAAGTTCCCAGAAATCATGAAACCATATTACATTCTAGAGTGATTCAAATATTTCACGACAACAGTGGGACTGGAAATTTATTGAAAATTTGACTTGAACCTGTTTTTTTTTTAAATATTTAGATTGTTGTTATAAATGACAAATTTAATTCTTGATTGATGAAAATCTTTATTTTTCAGCCTTTCCCAAATACCAGTGGCATGTCTGTCTCCACCTATTACTCAAATTTAATCGTGGAGGACTTGTGAAATAAGGCAAATAAGATAGAAAAAGGTTATCTAATCCATTTAAGATCTTAATAGTACTCTTTCTAAGTTATTAAAAGAACCATCACTTAGAGACTGAAATTATTTTATTTTCCTAGATTACATCTCCTATTTCCCTGTGATCTTTTCAGAAACTCGCATGTAACACAATCATGTGTGCCTCAGGGATGGCACATTGTATAGCTGTGCCATTAGACAAGGGTACTTGCTGTATCTATGGGGGAAATGCCGTGCTTTGTCAACTTACTGCCTCTGTGAACCTGAAGGCACCATTTAAAACTTGGATGTAGTAGTTTACTAAGTGGTGTCAAGTGCTTAAGCTCTAGAAATAAGCCGTCTGAACCGTGGTTGCCCAGGAATCAGATTTCCTTTTCTTGGTCGTTGGAAGTTGTTTCTCCCAGGAGTGTGTGTAGGTATGTGTGCGAGAGAGAGAGAGGGAGGAAGGGAGAAAGAGTGAGTTGGATACTAAATTATTTCCATTTTTGATGTCCTTTGGGTATTGGTAAGAGTTCTTTTGAAATGATCCAAGATTTCTGGAATTGTAATTTAAGCGTATAATATAGGATTGAATTATCAATATCCCAGACCAGTTTGTGACTAAGGAACCCTTTGAGGTGACATTTAGGTGCAAATATCCAGGCTGAGAGACCTGACTTGCACAAGTGATTCTTTAGGAACTCCACAAGCAGGCCCTAGGTAGTAGCTGAGTCTCTGTACTTGGTACGCACGACTCCACACTAAAAGCCACTTTGACTTTGCATTTGAGAAAGCGCCTCACGTTGGTGGCATTCAGAGCCAGGGTGTATTCCCGCAGTGGGCAGTGAAAGGCCCAGCAGTTTTTAGATTTTGTGAAAAAACTATTGTAGAAACCGAGTAGCCCTAGGAAAGCCTGAGGACTTACTTTGACTTTTTGAGTAGATGATACACACTCTTTAACACTTGATCCTAAGTGGTCTTATGTTGAGGTCTGTTGATACGTTGGTATTATACTTATCAAAACAGCTCACTCTTACTCATCAAGAAAAAAAAATCATCTGTTTTTCTTAGGTCTCTCATGATGAAATCAGTGCTCCAAAGTCCACGATCTCTGGATTCCATGATTCACAACACAATCGAATCACAGAATTATGTAGTGTCTCTTTTCTGAATGCTGGGTCTTCAAAAAGTGCTTAAAATTTCAGAGTCCATAGAAAGACCAAATGATAGGACAGAGTTTAATCTCTTTGAACATCTGTGGTAGCAGCCTGAACAATAATGTATAAACGTAGGATGTATTCAGTTTTCGAGACTTCTGTCAGGGGGAGTCAGGAGTTAGCACTGCAGGTGAGTTGGCCATGACGCTGAAGTGCCTCATCATCAGAGGCCAGATCATCTGCTAGGCATAGGTTCATCCTCTTAAGAGCGAGTGAAGCTGTGTTCTGTAGCCGAACCCTCTGGATCCCACCAGCAGTGGGCCCGACTCCGGCTGCTCCACATCCTCACCAGCACTGGATGTAGGCAGTCTTTCTTGCCATTCTCAAAGCTGGGTAGTGGGATCTTACTGTGGTTTTTTCATTTGTATTTCCCTGGTGACTGATGGTGTCAAACGTCTTTTCATGTGCACATGTCTTTGGTGAAGCATCTGTTCAAGTCTTTTGTTCATTTTCTCATTGGGTTGTTCTATTATTGAGTGGAGAGTTCTTTATATATTTTGGTAACAAGTTTTTATCAGGTATGTAATTTGCAAATACATCCCTCCAGTCTGACTTGTCTTTTATTCTCCTAACAGTTTGTTTTGTAAAGCAAAAGTTCAGAATTGTGTCCAGTTTATCAGGTTTTTTTGTTTTGTTTTGTGTTTTGTGGATCTTGCTTTTTGTGTTGTACCTAAGAAATCTTTGTTTAATCTCAGGTCACTAAGGTTTTCTCCAGTGAGTTGTATGGTTTTAAATTTTACATTTTTTAGGTCTGTGGTCCATTTTAAGCTAAGTTTTGTAGTGTGTGAGGTATGAAGCAAAATTCTTTTTTTTTCCCCACATGGACATGCTGCTCTTCCAGCCCCACATGTCAGAAAGACTCTCTTTTCTCCATTGCACTGCCTCTGTGCCTTTGTCAGAATCCTTTGAAGCATGTAGGTTTATCTCCAAGCTGTCTCTTCTCCATAGGTTGGTTTGTTTTGATGACTGTAAGTAACTCTTGGAAACAGGTGTGTGTGGTTTTGCTGGTGGTTCCGTGAGGGGAGGTAACTCCAGGCCCTGCTCCCCATCTTGCCTGGAAGCAGACGACCTCCTGTCTTGCTGTGGGAAGAGCAGTTCACACCCTGACACCTCGAGTCTCCCAGTCCTCCGTCCCCAAACCCTTCACCTGCCGTGTCAGGAACCTTCCACGTTGTTGTATCCTCTCTCATGTTCAGTGGAACTGCCCTCCACACCCGGCCTCCCCCATCAGAACTCTCCGGAATCATCTGGACCAGCTGTCTCTGTGCACCTCTGGCTCCCTCTCCAGCCCCGTGTGGAGTGGCTGGGTGGCACGACGGCCCTGTGCCCTGTGGTTTCCTCCACTGTGTCACAGTCTGCCTGACGCTGTTTGTTTACTGTTTACTTGTTTAACTTTTGATTGCCTCCCACTGAGAGCAGAGGCTTTGCCTCACTGAGGCTGAACAAACAGCTTTGATGGTGCCTGGCACGCAGGAGACATGTAGTGAATATCTGAAACGTGGGGTGTGGAATGTGAATTCACGTGGGTACTTAAAACAGGCCTTTCTGGATGAAGGAGTGAAATGAGATTGTAGCTTCAAGAGCCATTTCTAGTTTTCAGTCTCATCAGGTCCATTGGTTTTGTTTTGTCTTGTTTTTTTGCTGGTGGGGGGTGGATTTTGTTAAAGCTCTTTATATAAAACAAACTCTCTGTCTTTATTTGTTGTAAATGCCCCTGCTTTGTCTTTGCTTTTTGATGGTCTTTGATTTTTAAAATACCAGTGTCTCTTGTTTTAAAATACCAGTGTCACATGTATTATTGTACCATGAAACTTACGTAGAAGTGTGCAGCCAGAAACTAACACGTCATAAATCAACTACACTTCAGTTTTTAAAGATTTTTTTTTAAGTGTGCAAAAAAACTCTTAGTTCTTAGAATTTAAGTGCTTTTTCTCTCCTAGTGCCACCTTAAAATGGGATCCTGACCTGGTGAGCAGAGTGCTGGGGAGGGCCCGGGGCCTCACCTTGAGCTCAGTGCACCGTCCTGGAGGCCCCGGTCCATGGTAGGTGCTCCGTGTGACCCCCACACAGAAGTTACCCACATGCCATCTGACATCTTAGGAGGGCTCTCCAGAATCTAGTACCAGGTTCTGTTTCTGCTAGAGGATCTGTTCACTTAGTGTTCTCTGGTGGGATCGCTGTATCCAAGCAGTGTCTGCCTTGTCCCTTTGCCTGTCCGGCAGTGTAAGGGCCAGTGTGTCAGGCTGTGGTGTAGACACAGCATAGCCTTACCGCTGCGTGTGTTCAGGATCCCCAGCCTTGATTTTTGGGGGGCCTGTATTTATCTTTTCCTTATTTTTATTCTTTCCTTTATATTTTATTGTCATTTTATTATCTTGTGTTTTTCTAGGCTACCCGAAAATCTCTTTAGAATTGAGACAAAACGTTAAATAAGCTTATACTCATTTTGTGATAAAAAGCACCTGCTAAACTTCGCTAATAAACACCACTTCTTAGGCTGTTTTTTTGAAACTGTTTTTGTATGGGTGAGAAGGGGTTTTTTGTTTGTTTTTGCTTATGATTTCCTTGTAAAATAGCATTTTTCTTATTTCTCTATCTTAATTGTGCAGATGAATAAATATGTATATTGAAAAATGAGCATTGTTGTACAGAATTATCTGTTTGGTAAATTTTAAGCCATTTTCCCCGAGCTAATCATTGCTTCTGTGTAGGAGGAAATGAATCACAACCAGAAAGCCAGGAAGACCCCCGGGAAGTACTTAAGAAAACATTGGAATTCTGCTTGTCCAGGTAAGGGTGGTGGTGCTGGTGGTGGTGCTTGTGCTGGTGCCTTGTGGCCAAGGTGTTGTGCACTGGAACTGCACACACAGACAGGGTGCTTTCCACGGGAGAAGAGGCTGTCTGTCAGCCTCTGTGTCTTACATCTGTTGATAGGGAATGGAGACTGTTGGCCTGCTGCCCACTGTCCACAGGTGTGTCTTGATTGTTACCTGGGTTGCTTTTGAACTTTGGTTTCCTCCCATCCCCACCCACCCTCAGGTTGTGAGCGAGGAGCCTTGGGGGGGTCAATCTCACAGAGACATTTTTTAGCACACTGAAGTTTGAGGACACGTTTCCTATATTAGTTCTCAAAGTATGCCAAGCGCTGCACTGTGAAGCTGTTTTCTTTGTGTAGCAGTCATATTTTTGTTTTTTCTGTTAAATACAGCAGAATGTGTAGGGTCGCGTTGCGGACCCGGGCGTGTGGGGAGGTGGGGCTGAGTGTGAGGGGACAAGCCAGGTGAGATGCTCCCTGTCAGTCAGGGCGGTTCTCCGGGTGTTCCTCTGGGCCGCCTCTGCCCTCAGACTTGGCGCAGGTGTCCGGTGCGGCTGCGTGAGGGCGAGGGGAGGGGCGCTGTGCTGGGCGCTTTCCACCGCTGTGCAGCCCAGACTGGGACACCGCCTCGATGGCTTGCTGATCAACTCCCCGGGAAGAGGTGCTCCCGCAGGCCTGCCCTGGGCTCCTGCGGCGGAGTCCACACCTGCAGGGCTGCTTGGGGGCAGGGTGCACCCTTGCACAGCATGGGCTTCGTGGGGCCTTCTTTTGGGAGCCAGAGTTCAGCTGTGTGTGGTGCTGAGGGGTTTCTGAGCGCGTGGTCCTCTTTGTGGAAACTCCTCGGGATACCTGCCCTCCTCCCTCCAGGGCTGTCAGTGGTTTAACTGGCCCTGTGGCATATGTGGTTGGCCACATGCACAGCTTTGTCACCCTGGCCGCTCCAGGGGGCTGGGAGGCCAGAGTTGGAGTCCTGGCCTCTGCAGGTGTCCAGCCTGA
Organism: Camelus bactrianus; assembly: GCF_048773025.1. Classification (NCBI taxonomy): domain Eukaryota; kingdom Metazoa; phylum Chordata; class Mammalia; order Artiodactyla; family Camelidae; genus Camelus; species Camelus bactrianus. Next base: position 11,265,909 of record NC_133573.1, read on the forward strand.
GCCACAGGCACTCTGGGCACCAGCCTTCCCTGGTGTTTCTGCATTTTTCTTTCTTTTGTTCTATCACTGGATTTCCTTACTTTAAAAGGTTCGGTTTATATTTTTAATAAGCTACTCAAACACTTTGGGACAAAGATAAGCTATAAGCACATTTGTGAAAGTTTTACCTGCTTGTTGATTGTGATTGTACAAAGTGCAGCATACTTTTACTTTTGCTCTCTCTGCTTCCCCAGATGTCTTTGAAAAAAATTGTCCCAAGGTAAGAGAGGTGGCAAATGGTAGGTGGGGTTGGAATTTAGAGAAAACTTCAAAGCAACACCGTACCACGCTCGTACCTCTTGCGAGGCTTCCTTTTAAAGAAGTTATCAATTAAGAGAGATTGTCTTCTTTCTGCAGGGAGAACCTTGCTAGTGACATGTACCTTATATCGCAGATGGACAGTAATCAGTACGTGCCAATCACCATGGTTGCTAACCTGGGCCACATCAAGAAGCTTAGCACCGACATGGACTTGATTGTCGAAGTGCTGAGGTGTAAGTAGGCCGCAGCCGGCCGAGACGCACGTGGCCCAGACGGCATCTTTCTTGCTGACGTGACCATCAGGTGCTCAGCCATTCGTGAGGAGATACTCGGTGGCAAGTGGAGTCTCCCCTCGCCTCCCAGGCCTTTCTGACAGTCCTGGTATCTGGTGAGGCGCATGGCGCTGGGGCACTGATGGGGCTCCATGACAGCCCTCAGGCGCATCTTTGATTGTGGCCTGTGGGGTAGAAAAGGCTAATGGAGAGGTTAGCCGCTGTGCCACTCATGAAAAATAAACAGCGGTATTCAGAGTAGAGCCGCGTGCGCTTTGATGAGCATGCCAGCTGCTGAAAGAGTTTTTCAGACTTCAGCTTCCTGCCGAAGTTCTGTTCGGGTTTGTTGCATTCTTCCTTAAAAACATCGTGTGAATTAGCTCGTTCCTTGGACATTTGGCAACATCAAAGGAAGATTTAAACATTATATCGAGACCCACAGGGATTCAGGGAGGGTGGGTATTTAAAGTGGTTTGCTTTGCAGACAGGCTTCTCGCAACCTAACCATTTTGTTATTTGTAAAAACCATTTTACTGAGGTATAGTCAGCACGTCGTGAACTGTGTGTGTTTAAAGTACACAGTTGGCTCAGTTTGGACCCACATGTATGTTGGTGAAACCCAGTTTCCTTGTGCCCCGTAACGCTGCGCCTCTCCCCTCCCACCCGGGATGGCTTCTACAGGTGTTAGTTTCATAGTAAATGTGTGCTGTGTGGGATTTTTTTAAGAATGGGATGATGTTTAATTCTTTATAAAGTTGCACTTTTTATGATGGGGCTACAAGTACCAGCTGGTGGCTTCTGCCCCCGCAATTCTGAGCATCTCTGAGGGGCACCCTTCGTGAGGCACGCAGTGGTGGGTGCCCGAGTTAAAGCTACCTTTCTGTGTCTCCGCCATGACTTTCCATCACTGACTCCTACGCAGGGTGTTCATGTTCTCCCAGCTTAGCTGTGCTGCTGACAGTGAAGACTTTTTCTCGTGCATTTGACTTAACAGCAGTAGAAAAAGATGAACGTCCTATTTTAGAACTTAGTTGGATTTTCTGTTCACGTAAAAAAGTTCTCTATTCCTCTGTAAATGTCATAAGGCCATTAAATTAATTAAAAAAAACCTGGCAAACATGGAAATCCATGAAGTTTGAGTTCTGAAAATTGTACCCCCGTTTCTTTCCCAAGGCAGTGTTGTGCCTCCAGTGGTGCTTTGTCTCTTGGGTCCATTGAGAGCAGGCCGTGTTGTGTGTCAGCTGAGTTTGGTTCCCATCTGACCAGCAGCTTTCTTTACTCTGTTAACAGTCTTTGGTTATTGTTGAGAATCCCAGATTTACTTATTCCTTTCAGGCTGTCCTTATAAACTTTGCTGCCCTGCTGAGGATAATTTCTCCATTGACACTTGGTGGCTGGGAGCATGTTTGGTAACCCTGTGTAGTTGCTTAAAGGAGCCATTTCTGCCCCGGGCAGCCCTGCTCTCCCCTACTGTTTCCCACTTCCTTCTCCAGTACTGTTTCTGTGTGGGTTCTTGGGTTGGAATGTTGTTGTCTGTCCATTAATATTCAGCTAGTTTTGTCCAATTGCTTTCACTTAACTTTTGGACAGAAATATATGTACGTATGTAATAACCTGCATGATCAGAGTAGAGTCAGCATATTACTGTATTAGTTGTAGTTCTGGAGAGGGTGAGCAGAGAGGCTTCTTAAGTTTGAATCTTATCCCCATCCCCAAAATACCTAACATAGAATCAGATGCACCACAGACAGTTGGTAGTACCTTATTTTAATTTGAATATTCTCATGTCGACTGAGTTGCATAAATTACATTTTTAGACTTTTTATAATCAATACATATATAGTGCATGTCACACTGTATCTAATTCAAGTGCTCTATATTTATAGTTAATTTAATTGAAATTGTTAATTTAAAAGAGCTCAAAAACATTTGTCATCAGGGTGTGAATACACTGTGAGCTGCCACACAGTGAATGCTAGAGCGGATAAAATGAACTCGGCATATATTTTTCAACAAGAATAAAATTTAAGGTCATCATGTTGATTAAAAGGGTGTTTCAAATTACGTACAAGGTAATACCATTTGTATAAAGTTTCGGCACATGTAAACAGAACTGTTTTTGTGGATTCAGAGATAAGGGGTAGGAGCATAAACACATGAATAGGACTGAAGCTGCTGACTCAGCGTGTTGGGGGCAGCTAAGCAGGGAGAGAGACTGGCGGAGGCGGGGAGGGAGGGCACGGAGCGCTTTGCCACTGCCTGGTTTTTGTATGGGTTTACAGCTTTCCTTGTTGGTGAGGTGGAGTTTACACACTTCAGATTCACGTGGTGTAAGTGTACATCTGGTACATTTTGACGTGTTTATACACTTGAGGATCTGCCAGCATGATGAACGTGTCAGTCAACCTGCCCCAACCCACCAGAGTTTCCTCCTGCCCCAGGCAGCTACCCTGCTTGTTTGTTTTTTGTCACTATAGATTAGTTTAAATTTTCAGGAAAGTGTATATAAATGGAATCAGTCATGAACTGTCTTTTTTCGGGGAGTGTCTGCATTCTTTCACTCGGTGTAATTATTTTGTTTAGTGTCAGTAGATTGTGGCTTTTTATTGCCGAGTCATGCTCCATGGAGTAGATACAGCACAGTTGGTTTGTCTCCCGAATCGGAAGATGCTTATGTCATGGCAGGTTTTGGCCGTTACAGATGAAGTTGCCAGGAACATTGGTGTGAGTCTGTGTGGACAGACGTCCCCGCCTCTCTTGGGTAGGTTGCTGCGAGTGGGAGGTCGGAGCAGGTGGCAGGTGTGTGCGCTTGGGAAGCTGCTGCCTGTTTCTGGAGTGCTGAGCCGTGACCAGGGCAAGCGCTCCCAGCGATTCCGCGTCAGTTTTCCCAGCAGGTGTGGGTGTGTCCGTGTGGCTTCATTTTCTCTCTCCCGGGCGCCCCCACCTTGTCCCCTCCTGTCTTTGAAGACGCCCTGCCGCAGCCCAGCTGACTACCTTGTTTGTTTCGTGGAGCTTGTTTTGGGTATTGTTCCTAAGAAATCTTTGCTAAATCCCAGGCCACAAGTGATTTCTCCTAGATGTTTCTGGGTTTAGGTTTACATTTTTAGATCTGTGATCCCCATAAGCTCATTTTCGTGTATGGCATGAGGAGGATCTGAGTCCCCAGCCCCTGGGGTGTGGGTGTGCGGCTGCTCCCGCCCCTTGTCGGAAAGGCTCAGCCTTCCCCACCGTACTGCCTGTGCCGCTCTCAGTCATTTACTCCGCAGGTGGGGGCTCCTCTCCGGCTGGGGGTCGGCCTGAGTCTGCTGGGCTGTTCTGACACCTGTCCTGCAGTGTCTGGGTGGTGCTGGCTTGACAGTAGGTCTTAGAGGAGGTGCAGAGTTTTCCACTTGCTTTGGCTCTCTGCATTTTGCATAAATGCTTGCATTTCCATGTGAACTTTAGAATTAACATTTTGGTTTTTCAAAAGTGCCTATTGGTATTTCTATTGGGATTACATTGAATTAATAAATCAATTTGGAGAGAATTGACACTGTAACAATATTGAGTTTTCCAATCCACTGACACAGAATATCTTTCCATTTACTAAGGAAAGTCTTAAAATTTTTTCCTTTGGCAATGTTTTGGAGTTTCCAATGTGCAGGTCTTTCATATCTTTCCAGATTTATAACTAAGTATTTCATATTTTGGACACAATTTTAAATATTTTTATTTCAATTTCTGATTGGTGCCAGTATGTAGCAATACAGTGTATTTTTGTGTGTTGGTCTTATACTTAAACCTTTTCTAGACTCACAATTGTAGTTTTTTATAGAAATTGTATCAGGTTTTCTATATAGAGCTTAGCCTATCTGCAAATGAAAAGGTTTACCTTCCTGCACCCAGTCTGCATGCATGTAATCTCTATTTCTTGCGTTACTACCCTGGCTGAGGCCTCCAGGGCTGTGCAGAAGAGAGTGGGGGTCAGCATCCTTGCCTAACCCATCTATTGGCACGAGTGGTGCTGGACGTTGGCATTTTGTCAGTGAGGAGGTTTGCCTTCCCCTTCCTTGTTTGCTGAGTTATTTTTATCAGGAATACAAGTTGGATTTTGTCAGATGCTTCTGTGTCTATGCGGTAATTGTGTTTTTGTTTGTTTTCTAAGTCCATTAATATGGTGAATTACATTGTTTAATTTTCTTTGGAAACCAGCCTTATTTACTGAGAAAAATCCACTTGTCATTATATAGTTCTATTTTTATGCTTTGTTGGATTCAATTTGGCAAAATTTGATAAGAATTTTTTATTAATCTTCCTGAGGGATATTGGTCTGTAGTTTTCTTGTTTTGTAATGTCTTTGCTTAGTTTGGGTGTAGAAATGCTGGCTTTGTAGGTTGAGTTGGAAAGTACTCTAAAGTGTTTTGGAAGAGTTTGTAGAATTGGTGTGTTTTTGTTTTTGTTTGTTTTCTTGAATGTTTGATAGGATTGTGTAGAAAATGTTCTTTTTTTCTAAAGTACGCTTTGGTACGCTCTGTGTGCTTTAAGGACTGCTTCTGTTTCATGGAAGTTGTCTGATTTACTAGCAGGAGCTTTTCCATAATGTTCCCTCATTACCCCCTTGATAGCAGTAGAACCAGAGTGAAGTTATGTCTTCCTTTCTGGAGCTGGTAACGCATGTCGTCGTGGTGGTGGATGGCCCTGAGCTCTGATAGTGACCTTGATGTGCTGTGACCTGACTGTATGGGATACAAGTTTACAGAGTGACACCAAAAGGCAAAACCTAACCGAAAGGAGATCAGTAAAAGCCGGTGAGGCCTGAGTCAGGCCTGACTGGTACTGGCCGTGTTGACCCGTTTCAAAGGTGCAAAACCTTTTGATAGTTTGTGTTGAACTGTCAGGACTTCTGGTGTTTACCTGTCGCACAGCTTTCTTCAGCGCAGTTAGTAGTACAGTCTAGCACGTCCCCCCAGGGTATCTGTGGTTGTAATGAAATACAGATGGTTGATTTGTTTTAATTTTGTGCACCGTCCTTTTCCCTTCTCTCCACAGCTTTACCTTTAGTCCAAGTGGACGAGAAGGGAGAAAAAGTGAGGCCATACCAGAACCGCTGCATAGTCATCCTGCGCGAGGTCTCTGAGTCCACACCCGTAGAGGTAAGTCGTTTCTGCTCCGAAGGGTATTTGCACTTCTCTGTGGCTTTTCTGCTTATTTCTGTGGGTTTTGGAGGGTGTATTTTAAAGAATGAGTAGGTACAGTAACACTTTTCCCCAGGATTTACACACTCAGAGTGAGAGTGGTTCTCAAACTTTCTGGTCTTGGGACTTCGAGTACACACTTGATGTTAAAAAAAAACAGTTTATGGTAACTTCCATTTTTAGAAATTAAAAGGAGAGAGGCTTAAATATTTATTCGTTTTAAAATAAGAATAATAAATCCACAAGTTGAGACAAAACATATTTTTACGCTAAATAATTTTTTGGAACAAACGCTTTTTTGAGGAGAGGGCCGCCACGGGCGCCAGTGTGCTTGTGCTGGTTCGAGCGAATGTGCGGCCTCAGCGCCTTTCTGGGGCCAATTTGAATGATGATTTTTTCTCATTATGCATCATATCTTTATGTTTCTTTGTGTGCCTGGTAAATTTTGAATGCATGCCAGGCATTTTGGAGTTCACTTTATACTGAGTGGTGGTGTTTTCCTGGGCTCTGTGTTGAGGTTCAGTCAGTGGCGGGGGAGCAGAGCAGACGCACTGGACACTCCCCGGCTGAGGCTGGTGGGAGGAACAGTCATGCATCCCAGAGAGCTCAGGGGTTCCCTCTTGTCAGGTGGCTATTTCCTGCGTGCTGGGTCCTGGGGTGCCCCTGAGCTTGCAGCTTTGGGCTGGCCTGTGCTCGCTCTCCTGGCACCATGGCCTGGGAACCCCAGGCCCTCACTGGGCACTCGGGCTCACTTATACCTGTCCCCCAGGGATTGTGCTCCTGTGTGGCCTCAGAAACCATTCTTTCTTATATTTTGTCTTTGTTTCCTGTGGGGAGGGTAAGTTTGGTCCATCTTAAGCTGGAACCGAAAGCCCAGCTAATTTTTAAGTTTCTTAAATTACATTCCTCCCCTCCTCCCCCAGTTGCGTGGTTATTGGCCTACTGGTAAGATAAAATGGTATTTTCACGGTAATTGAGTCAGTGGTACATTGGAGGTCAGTAGGTTGTGAGCTTGTTTCCTGTGGCAGTGGGATCCTTACTCTGGAAGCCACACTGAATGCCTAGCCATTTTGGGAGGGTTCTAGACATCAGTGTGTTTGGCTTGTCTTCTAAGCATCTGTCATTCAGAGTGTGTCATTTCTGTTTGGGGAGGACAAATGGCGGCACAGCTGGGAATTTAATTAACTTCTGACCTCTTTCCTGTAGGAAGTAGAAGCACTATTTAAAGGAGACAACTTACCGAAGTTCATAAACTGTGAATTCGCCTATAACGATAATTGGTTTATTACATTTGAGACAGAGGCAGACGCACAACAGGTGAGCTCGCTGCCCCTCCCCCCACCCCACCCCACCCCACTCCACCCCACCCCGTGGAGCACACTAGCCGCTGGTACACAGTGGGCCTCTGCGCCTGCGGGCCTCTCTCGTGCCACGGTGCTGGGTTTGAACGTAAGTGCAGAGCAAACCAGAGCAGGTGTGTGTGCAGACAGTTCTGTAGCAACGTGAAGAGTGCAGGCATGACTTCCTAAGGACGGGGGAGGCTGACAGCGCAGGGAAACTGGTTCTGCCCTTTCACCTGTGCAGGAAAGTGTTGGGGCTTTGAACCTAACCCTGACGCTGCAGGGCAGTGTCGCACTGCAACGTCCTTGAAAAAGCGTCGAGAGGCTCTCTGTGGGAGACAAGGAGTTCAGGGGGTTCCCTTCCCGTAAAGGAAGACTCTTCCTTAGGGAGACATGCGCCCATGTAGGGAGTGCCCTGTATGTGGTACCAGGTCTTGTCAGCGAGACTGCTGGGGCTCGGGCAGAGAAGCCAGGGTCTGAAGGCTGGGTTTTAACTGGGTGAAGGGAAGAGGGCCTCACAGGAACAGAGAGATGGGAGTGGGGAGAGCCTGTCTGGAGCAGCACAAGCCCTCCTTCCCACGTGGGGCGGCTCAGAGCCCTCGGGGTCGTGGAGGACGTGTGGAGAAGGAGGAGGTTCGTAAATAATGACTTGAACACTGTGATCTTCACCCTTTCTTTCCCAGCCTGTGTAATTCCAGGTGCACGTTGGGATCATTGTTTCCCCGGGTAAGGATTCTTAGCCTGTGATCTGTGGGATGCTGTTGTGGTTTCTGTTAATGCTTAGAAAGCTGTATACAGATATTGTTTGTGAGAATTTTTGACAGTTCCGTAGCCTCTATCAGGTTCTTTTAAGGAGTGTGACCCAAAAAGGTCAAGGGGTACTGTTCTTGGTCACGTCCACCGTGTGTTAAGTACACAGTTCCTTATTCGAGGCACTGAGTTGTCAGTTCGTCTTATTCGTAAGATTAACACGTTGGTATCACGGATGATTCTTGCCCTCAGGCGTACAAATATCTGCGAGAAGAAGTCAAAACTTTTCAAGGAAAACCAATTAAGGTAAGCAGGACCTTTGGTTATACTTTGTTTGCAAATCAGTGTTCTTTAGTATTCTCACAGAAGCTTACTGTTTTCACACAGGTGCGGATAAAAGCAAAGGCAATAGCTATAAACACGTTTTTGCCGAAGAACGGCTTCCGGCCCCTGAACTTGAGCCTCTACACGCAGCAGCGCTACACGGCCTCATTCTACTTGCCTTCGTTCTACTTGCCTCCGGTCTACAGCGCCCAGCAGCACTTCCCTCTCTACAGCCTGGTCGCCCCCCAGGCCTGGTCAGCCACACACAGCTATCTCAACCCGCCCCTGGTGAGTCCGGCTTCACGTGGGGCTCAGGCAGGGACACCTGCCCCAGCGCAGCAGCCCTCATGGTCGGCTTATTGGGAGGCACGGGGGCTGGCTGCACACACTGAATGCGTTTTGTGTGATGTGGTCCAGCCCTTTGCCCAGGTTGCCTCCCTCCAGTCTGGCGTTCCCTAAGCTGTGTAGTCCCTCGTACAATGCAGAATGTGACTGCACGTTCCAGGAGAGCTGGGGCACTTGCAAGCATGAGGGGTGCAAGGAGGTGCATCTGAAAAGGGTTTTGCAGTGGGCTCCCAGCAGTGCAGCCGAGAAGACACTCCAGCGGGCCTCACCCTGCTGTGCCTTTCTCGGAGTGGACATTCCTTGCAGAACGTGGAACAGAAGTGACCCAGGTTGCCACAAGGTGCAGCACTAACCAACTGAAGTCTCTTTGTTCTTAATAAATCTAGGTAACTCCATTTCCAAATGCTGGATTTATAAATGGGTTCACGTCTCCCACCTTCATACCTGCAGCATTTCCTCTGGCCTCCCTCAGACAGTACCCTCCAGGAAGCAGGCAAGTAATATGAGGTCACCGCCATACTGTGTGCTTTCAGAGCAGAGCAGAAACACGACACATGGAAAACCTTGGCAGTCCTCACCACGTGCTCGAGTCCCCCTGACACTCGCTGATGATAGATTTGACCAGCGTTAATGTCCATCAGACATGAAACACCCAGAAGTGTGGGATCACGCTCTCTGAGGATTAGACCCTCAAATATGTGCTGTGGTGCCTGCAGAAAGGACAGGCTCACTGGAGACAAAGGCTTCTGGGGACCTGGACCACAGCCAAGCAGAGCATTGATGTTGTGTTCAGATTGGCATTATCAGACATACTATGAGTTAACAATGCTAAATAACACTTTTTGTATTTTTTTCTAAATAGAACACTTTTGCCTAGACATTTGCGTATTAGCATGCTCATTTTGTGACTCTGTGACCGTTCTAGAGCTGAGCTGTACAAATGCTTTATTTATAGGAACCCTAGTAATTCTCACCCGTGCCATGCCATCCCCAGTGCAGAGAGGGGGCCTGGGCTCCTGGAAAGTTCTTCCATGTTTACCTTCACTGAGGATCAGCTGATTAATGGTGTCCAGAGCCCACAGATGAGGCCGGCAGGTCAGCCTCAAGCATGGGCACAGACCCCTCCAGCCTTCGCCAAGAGAGACGCAGGGCCGGGGCGCGTGGAGCCGAGCAGTCTGGAGCTCTCCCCTGGCTTAGGTAGAGGAAGGTGAGTACTTAGTCTTTGCTGATCAAGCACCTGGTGTTTTATAAACTGTTTGTAGTTTCAAGTTCCATTCATTTAGGTGTGTTCTGCAATCATTATTTTCAAATCCATCACAGAAAATCACATTGAAGGCTGTAGCCATCAGAGGTTTTGTGTGATTACTCAGAGGGGTAACTTTCAGAGCAGGGACTTGCTGGTTCCCTCTTTTTGGTGATAGGACACCGTCCTGTGAGGACTGGGGGTGGGCTGAACTGTGTTAGGTCCCAGTCATCCTTTGTGGGGAATTGACCAGACTCCGTGTTCTATGAGCCTGTGGTCGCCCTGCCTCACTCCTCCTCCCACTGCAGAGTCATACGGCAGGCAGGCAGTGAGTTGTGTGGGCGGGCAGACCAGCGTTTAAATTCATATTGAGCTTACTTATAAACAAGAGCTGTTCCAGTTACGTGGTGCCGCTGGCCACATTTAGGGGAGGTCTCGCCTGCCCCTCCACGGCTCTGGCAGGTCCTGCACAGCCTGCCCCTCATGCCCTCTCCCCACTCACTTCCATGGGTGCCACTCCCTGTCTCACCCTCTGCCACTCACCCTTCATCGGGGGACAAGATGGGAACGGGGAGGGGTGCGAGGGTTCATCAGTGATGTCCAGCACGGTCTTGACAGGTGGAGGCTGGCTTTATGCATTTCCTTCCCTCAGCGGTTAATTCCAAATGGGCTGCCAGGAAGGACTTGCCCTCTGACCCAGAGCCACAACCAGCACTTGTTCAACCTGCCTAAGGTTTTTTTTTTTACCCACTTGGAAAACTTTAAGAACAATTTCTTTGTGTGTTCTGTACAGAGCAGATGGGACCATGTCTGACACACAGAAGCCCCTCTGTCAGGCACCTGGTGTGCACCCAGGGCAGTGTGGATGTCCGGTTCGCCATGGCTGGGTGGAGTTGGCATGGCCGGGGCTGCGTAGCATCAGGAAATTGGACATGAAGTTGGCTGGACAGGCACTGGAGGGCTGAGGGGCAGAGGGGACACTGAGGAAGTGCAGACGCAGCGACCTCAGGAAGCAGCTGCTGCTGGGGGAACGGCGTGGGTTGTAAACTGAGGGGCCTGGAGCAGGGCCTGCAGAGCTGAGGCTAGGCCCTCAGAAAGGTGGTCCTTGGGCGCAGTCAGGGCTGGTTGGAGATGGTGCGGGAAAAGCACCACCAGGACTCGTTCCCAGGCCTCGCCATCTCCCTGGGCATGGAGCGGGGCCCGCAGGTGCAGAGCCACTGCCCAGCGTCTCCACGGTGGGGGCAGGCCTGCTCTGTCCACGCATCTCAGGCGGTCCTGCCACCACTTCCGTCTTCAGACCACAGCAAGACGCATGCGGTTTGTCCAACTTGTGGAGACCCCCTCCAGTGAGGGGTCGAGCTCCCCCCAAAGAGTCTACACCAGGACTTCATCCACCACCAGCCAGACATCAGGAAGGGGGAATGGTAGGCTGAGGTGCCCCGGGATGTGAAGCCAGCGGGGAGGGGCTGGTCAGGACGCCCTCATGGTCCTTGTTTCCAGACCAGGCCTCGGGCTCTTCAGGGCTTTTCAGCTGGAGTGTCGTTCAGACGCAGAGGGACTACCCCAAGGCCACAGATGTGGATGAGGGCAGGGGGGCAGCCCAGGCCGAGACATGCTGCTTCTGCCGGGGTCGGGGTGGGGGTCTCATAGTCACGCCCATCTTCATGACTTTGTGCCCGTGCACCACGGGCAGAATGTTCCTCAGTCCTGTGGCATCCTGTGGGAAGGCATGTAGTCTCCGGGGGCTATTTCTGGACTAGTTTCTGCAGGAGGGTGTGGCTTTGGGCCAGAGTCCTGGAGGCCTGCACTGTGCTTCCCCTAGCGGGGCGGCCAGGCTGTCCCTGCTCAGCACAGGGGTCACCCTCTGACACCTTAGGCCGTCTTGGGCAAGGCTGCTGGGAGGTTCTCTGAGAAACAAAGGAGTTAGTCGAGATTATTTCTAAATTTCTTTCTAGTTTATGTAATACGGCCCTTAGGGAGCCTTTGCTTTCAGTGAAATGACAATGGATAAGGAAGTAAAAGTAAAATTATGAACTGGAATTAGTATGTGGCTTGTCAGGCCGTGGAAGCCCAGGCATCACCCACTAGGTGTTCATTGCTGCGGTTTTGGCTGCGGCGTGTGGAACGGCTCTGCTGCCTGTGGGTGTGACTCTGCAACCTGGGAGCCCAGAACGGGGGTGTAAGGATGGCAGACAGGTGTAGAAAGCACAGGGGCTCCGCGACCTGCGTGGTTGGTTCAGCCAGTGAAGGCTGTTGGCCCAGAGCATGAAGGCCGGGGCAGTGAGTGCCTGCAGCTGCTTGGGATCTTGGTGACGACCATGCAGATGGGCGTTCATCACCGCTCTTTAATGGTTCGTCTTTGTAGCTCAGGATCAGATCTTACACGTCTTCTACAACTGAACGGATACTCAAGTATTTACACGCTAACAGAAGTTCCAAATGGGAAAATCCTTTCAGCGTGTGTTTTATTTACCTTGATAGACCTCAGGTTTAGTCCATTACTGTAGGATGTCTGTTTTGCTTACACTCGTTAGAGTTGGGAATTTAGAATCGGAAGTCATCTGTGTAAAGGCTGAATATACGTGCACTACCTGTGTGCTCAGTGAAATATGTTGCAAGGGGAAAAATCTAACAGTCCTGTGCTTTCCTCTTCCCTAGGAAAAACTCCTTTGGCTTCCAGAAGAAGAGCGAGGAGAAGTTCACAGTGAGTACATCTTGCCGCGCTCGGGACACTGAGCCTGGTTTACACTGAACAGACTTGAAGCGTAATTCAGTCAATTAAGGCATGAGAAGGAGCTTTTCAAAAGCGGTTTCCTCGTAATACGACGTCTGCCAGATGATAATGGACGGGTTTTGATGCTCTGAAGAGAAGGCGGTGGTGGCTGGTTTCCTGAGGAGCCCCCGGTGCCCGCATGTCCTGTGCAGGTCACAGGTGCAGCCAGGGCGCGGTGTGCGCACAGTGGGGTCCGCCTGCAGGTGTCTAGCTGGGTTCTTTCTGTGTGGTAACCAGGTCACCTACTTTGAAATCCCTGGAGTTATGAGTTTGGACACACAGAACAGACTTCCCCTCTGTAGGAATTAGCTCATCAGTATTTTTGATTCACAGTAGCTTACTCTGTCCCCACTATGTAGGGAGTATTTTTGATACACAGTAGCTTACTCTGTCCCTACTATGTAGGGAGTATTTTTGATTCACAGTAGCTTACTCTGTCCCCACTATGTAGGGAGCATGCCTCCTGCCATAACTCACGGTCGTGACAGACCCAGAAATGAGTGATGATTTATGCAGGTGGTGGGTACCTGAGGCGTGGTCATGTCTGCTGGGGGTGGTTGAATGGCCCCTTCCGTGGGGGACACTCTGCAGGGCTCTGGGGCGGGTGCGTGCGTCCCCACATGGCCAGGCGGGGTGCATGAATTTGGACGCTGGTTGTAGAGGGCAGGGAAGGACCTTGAGGAGATTCTTGGTCTCACCCCGAGCCACTGAGCATGTGCCTTCTCCTCACAGAAGGTGCCAGGTATTTGCCTGGAGCTTGGAAAGGGCAAATTGGTAGAAAATGAACACCCCTAATTCTATCACATTGGTCAGTTCAGGCCAGTTTTCGGTGAACCCTTTGGTAAGGCAGTTTATGTCTGTTCTTGTTGGAACCAATGAATTCCTGTAACATTTGGATGAACAAGTCTGTGTCTGATGTCTCCTCAGACACTCGTTACCTTTCAGTCACTACATCACCTTCAAAGGTGACATTTTTTTTCCATTGCCATTTCCATTTCATTCTGTTTTGCGTTCCGTTCCCATGTTTGGACCTGGAGCCGCTTAGAAGCCCAGCACGTGGCGCAGATGTGTGTGTTCAAGAGTGGGCCTCTTGTTGCGCTGGGTGGTCTGAGGGCCTGAGAAACCAGCGGTGGGTCCCAGACTGTGTGAGCGGGAGGCGAGGCCCAGCCTGGCCCGTGGCACCAGGGGCAGCGCTGTCTCTCTCCTAACGCTGCTGAGACCCTGAAAATGCTACACACATCTCCTTCGTTCCTGGAAATTGAGACTTAGTAAATTTTTTTCAAGTATGTTTTCCTAAAAATGTGTATTTTCTAAAAAGCTGAGTTCACCTCAGAAACATGCAGATGTTTAAAATAAAGCCTCTAAAAATTGCTCTGAGCCAGTGGAGTCTGAGCACGAGCTTGCCGAACTGCAGAGCGTGCAGCGGCCTCGTTCCGAGGGCTCGTGCCTGCCCGAGTCGGGCTGCTGCGGGCCCCAGTGGCCCTGAGGAGATGAAGGCAGGGGCCCCGGAAGACAGGGCTTCATCAGTTTGGGTCCGCTTTCATCCTCACCTGCTCTCCTCTGAGTGCTAACAGATCCTTCTCCAGATTTTCCTTCTGCAGGGATGGTCTTCCTGTTGGTGTAAGTTTCTGGGGCAGGTTGGCCCTTTCAGGCTTCATGGGCCCTGTGAGAGCCCACGTGGCCCACGGCCCACCGCTCACTGCGAACGCCCCTGCTCTACTGAACACAAACGCGGTTCCCTGTTTGCTCCTTGTCCCTTTCAGCCAAGGAGCGGGGTGCTTACAGAACGGCGTCCAGCAGGATGACTAAGTGTTCAGTAAAAATACGTCACTGCCTTTCTCCTGAGACCTTGGCTTACAATCATGCTCAGATATCACTGCACTGAGTCACTGTCTTGCAGTCGGGACGTGATGAGACTCTTGGCAAACACCATGCTCTTACTTCCTGATTAAAATACAGGGCATTTCAGTAAGTTAGTTTTCAGATAACTGAAGCCCCCTCCCTTTTTCTGTTAAACTGTTTCTTTTAAAGGAAATCTCTGTAACATTTCTTATGTAAGTTGCAGGGGGCTGAGAGAGTGGCCTCTGTTTTTCTTTTACTGTTTCCTTTGTGACTTAGATTCCAGACTCTGCTGTAATAACACGGAACTTGTCAGGAGTGAGGAAGGTGAAGGCTGGACTTGGGCTCTTCTGCATCTGGCACTTTGCTGTGTCCTGCTGGTCTGTGTCGGCTGCCAGAGGGTCTTGGTGGCCGTACAGATGCGGCTCTTAACCCCCATCTCTGACCGTGGCTGCAGCAGCCCTGAGGTTTCATCTTCTCAGCTCTGCCCTTGAAGAGCTCTTGCCTAACAGACGAGCTCTGGTCAGGTGACCAGGGCTTGGCATGGTTGGACTAGCTGTCCATTTGGCAGGCAGGTGTGGACACCAGGAGACTGGGGACCAAGCGTGGGCCTCCCTCACCTGCTGTGTTTCTCAGCACCTTCCTGCCCGTCCACCCCAGGCAACTTCATGGTGTTCTTCTCTTTCAGAGGAGTCAGACTCAGTCTCCAACACCACCCAGGCCTCCATCCCCCAGCTTTGAATTAGGGCTGTCCAGTTTCCCCCCGCTGCCCAGGGCAGCAGGGCATCTGAAGACAGAGGATTTGTTTGAGAACAGGCTGTCTGGATTGCTCACAGGATCGTCCAAAGAAAGGGTAAGACCCAGTTCCCACCCTCTGCTCGCTGACACCTACCCAGCACCTATGTGGGCTCTCTGCTCACCTGCTCACTTCCACATGCACAGGAGGCTCGTTATGTGCCGGGCTGTGCTGGGCACTATGCTGTCAGGGTGAACCGATGACTTCCGATGCCTGGCCAGTGGGGAGGAGGGCTGCAGCTGGTGGTGCTGGACCACAGAAAAGGGCCTGGGACGAGATACGTCGACGGCTGCAAGAGGATGGAGGCGGCTGTGGCCTGGCTGTGTTTCCAGCTTTGGTCTGGGCTGAGCACACCCGTCCTCAGGGCAGGATCACACCTGGGCTCCCAGCACTGTCAGCCACATGTTTGTCATTACGTCTGAGATCTCACAGACGCTTGTCTACCGGTTGTAAACTGTTTTTCCAATGGTTTTCAGAGCCTAAACGCAGATGCCAGCACGAACACTCTTCCCGCGGTAGTCCCCCAAGAGCCCTCGTTGCCAGCCCCCTGTGCCACACCCACCACCATCGAGCACGCTGCCTCCCCCGCCCGCCCGCCCGAGTAAGTGCCACCCTGTCCCCATCCCCACGTGTCCCCGCTGGGCTGCCCGTGGGCGGGGCACTCACGGGCCCTTTTGGGTGGCACTTTTGCAGGGATCCCAAGGTGGCGGAGAAGCAGAGGGACACCACAAATGTGGACAGACTTCCTCCTGTCCTGAGTACAACCGCCAGCAAATCTGTGCAGGTGAACGGCGCCACCACGGTAGGTGCCCCACTGGGCACTGTGCTCTGTCCAGGGCGCCCTGCAGGGTGCTGGCACTCGTGACTGCCCACTCTGCTCATTTCTCCTGCCACGGCCAAGGGTCTCCTAGCCTCGGGCTCCGGAGTGGGGCTGCCTTCCTGAGTGGCCCAGGGCTTGCAGCTCCGGGATCCGCAGGGCTTCTGGCCACCTGAGCATGTTGGGATCAGGGCCACTGGCCCAGCCCAGCCCCAGGCCGCAGGCCCCTCCTCTTGTCTCCTCCTCTGGGTGCCGGTTCCGACTCTTTTCTGTCTGATCTGTGTTGTCCTCAGCTTGATGTTGGGTGGGCTTTAATCATCTGGATTTGGAAGTTAAGCACTTCTTGTCCACTAGGTTTTCTCATAAGTTAAAGTTATTTTTAAGTTAATAAGCAGGTGGTGGAGGTGACGTAGCTTTAAATGTTCTCTTCTGTCTTAGCCTTCATCCTCCACTTACCTGCAAGCCCTGCTCACTTTTTAAACCTTTTTAAGTCTTGCCCGAGCCCCAGCCCGTGGTCGTTGCTAGATGCCCTGGAGCCGTGTTGCAGTTCACCTGCCTTGCATCCCTGAGGCTTGCACTGGGCTGCACAGGGTGTCTGGCGTGGAAGCACGTGCTGCCTCTGTGTTTCTCTGGGCGTCTGGTGTCTTCGCCTCCTTTCTGGCTGGAATGTGGCTCAGAAACGCCAGAAGGCCAGAGGCTGGAAGGAGTTCAGTCGGCACTTAGCACCCCCACACCTTTTCCAGTTTTATCTGTTTTTACCAGATATTTCTAGAGTATCTTGGAGGGAAAGATGGGCTGCAGTGGAAACTCACTGTTGAAATGTGGAAACTTTTTATTTAAAAGTAACAGTACTTTTGAGTGTGGAGATTTAGTTATAGTTGAACCTCTTTGACCTTTACCTCAAGTGACCTTGACCTTCGCATGCTGTCCTGTAACCCCAGAGCTGTGTCTGCTTCCCAGGAACTGAGAAAACCCAGCTACGCAGAGATCTGTCAGAGGACGAGTAGGGAGCCGCCGCCATCCCCACTGCAGCCCCCAAAAGAGCAGAAGCTAAACACTGTCGGCTGTGGGAAGGAAGAGAGGAAGCTCGCCGAGAGAGAGCCCCCTGCCCCCAAGTCCAGCCCGAAACCACCCAGAGACCAGAGGAGGCCACTGGGGCGCCGGCCCTCGCCCCCAGCCGCAGGGCAGCATCCGCACAGAGAACAGAGCACCCTCCCCAGGTCCCCTCAGTGAGTGCCAAGGTCTGGCGGGCTGCGAGGAGCTGGGGTCGCCATAACGAAGCACTGTCCCTCTCGAGGTGGGAGTGAGCTGCTGATTAGGAGGTTGCAGTGTAGATAAGGCCCCCGAGGTGCCTGCAAGTTATTTTTCTTCTATGAGTCGGATTCCCCCCTCTTGAAAAAAATCTATTTTTCAGGATTTAATTAATATAAATCTTATTTTAGGTTGGTGCTTAATTGGAGATGATGCATAAGTCTGATTTTTTTCAGGATAGAAAATGCATTTATCCTAACAAATTGATATTTTTTATTAAACCTCCGTGTGACTATGAATGCAATCTATATATATAGTGAGTTTTTCTAAATTAAGCAGAACTATGCTACTTCATTTTTTAAAATAACTGGTTAGCAAGTGCGTATCTCTAAGATGTCCAGACCGACGGATGAGGCTGAGGACAGTGGGACTGAGGCGCGGGGCAATGCTGAGTGTAGCCCGGAGGTGGGATGGGTCAGAAGGCGCCGCACGCTGGCCTGGAGTTGTCCATCCATTCACAATCTTGACAGGGGTTCTAGCATTTTCTTAAGTCTAGCCCGTTTTGATCTCCTGGGCAGAGTGACCCTGCAGAGCGCCCCGAGAGCCCTCCTGTCCTGCCAGCAAGTAACCAGCTTCTCACTCCAGTCTCAAGTGTCTGTTACGTAAGATAAACCCAAAGCACATTGTGAATGGAACCTACATGAGAACATAAACTTTGTTGCCCACTGACACATTATCGCAAAATGATACCCTGATGTTGTCTTACTCCCGCGAGCTGGCAGGGAGGGTGTGGAGCCTGCTCCCGCATTGGCCCGTTGCCGGGGTGCCTCCCCATCCCTCCGCACCGGCGCGCGGCTCGGAACATTCCTGAATTGTGAGAGAAAGTGTTCGTGGTGCCCGTGTGGTTGTGGAGGACCAGGTTCCCGCTCTCTTCCCAAGACGAGGGTCTCATAGACCCTTCTGGAAGTGCTGCTCTCAGAAGAAACACGCAAGCACTAAAGCTAGCAGTTGATAAAGTTAAACATAAGTTGTTTTGTTTTAAAATACCTAAATTTTTCCTTTAAGTGTGCTAAGCAGCAGACGTTAAAATAAGAATATTTCCTGCTAAATGTAACCATACAGTTTATTCCACAAAATGTTATTTAACAAGCCTGAGGTTTTTTTTTTTTTGAAGATGATTTCCATCCAATATTTAAAGACTTGAATTTTATTTAAACTTGAAAATGACTTTGCCTTAATTTTGTATAGGACAGCTTAGAGTTCATGAGACCGGCCCCTGGGTTGGCGCGAGTGGTTGCCGCTGCTCAGCCGCGTGGGCCCTGTGTCGCTCGGGCTGCTGAGTGAGCGTGCTGCGGGACAGGACGTGGCGGTGGTGCTGTGACACCTGGAGGTCCTAAGCAGTTGGTCTTTCTTCAGATTGTTGAGAAATCCTGTAAATGCAAATAGTTGATACTGTATTAAACATGTGCACTTGGGAGTGTGTGGTTTGCTTGTACAGTTGTAAGTAATCAGAATGTATTAAAAAGGTACCCTACAGAGAAAAATCTGATAAAAACTGATATATTATAAATGCTGCTATTGAACTGGATGTAGATAAACTCAGTGTTGTGGTTTGAACATTATTTTAATTCGTTGAGGTTTTTTCTTTTTCTCTTGTACTGGTGTGTTGGGCTGACTCTGCCTCTTTGCTGCTGCGAAAGGGAGATGAAAAGTCTTATTAAAACCTTCGAATGTTTTCATGCTCTTCCTAAAAGTATGTAAATATGTACTAATCACAGCTAATTTGAAAGGGTTTTTGAGGTATAATCCAGAAAGGAGAAACTGGCAGGATCTCAAGTGAAAGTAAGAAATGAGTCTACTTAGAATCACAGGCGGCTCGCGCGACCCGCCCGCCGGAGGAAACGGCGTCTCCCTCGAGCAGCGCCTCTGTCCTAGCGCGAGGCCTGCACGGCACCGTGCTGCCGGTGCCCCAGGAAGGAACGGGGGACCTTACTTCTTTGTGGTTGTGAGATTGCTGGCTGAAAGATCAGAAATAACTGACCTCCTGCACCCAAACTGGTGAGTGCTGTAGAAGGAGTCGGAAAGGCCAGCTCCCAGTGCTGGGATCCCCTGACGCTGCAGTCTGTGCTGGAGGAGGGGGTGGATGTCGCCAGCCACCATCACCCCCGAATGTCACCGCCTGGATCCGCATCCTCTTGGAGCCCGAGGCCCTGGAGGCGTGTGCTTGGCCCCGTGCTGCTGCCGTTGGAGGATGGGCGGAGGTGGCCTGTGGCGGCCGTGGCCTTCACTGCCCCCTCTGCAGTCCTGGCTTCTAGAGTAGACCCCACTCGGGGGTGATTTTTGCAGCATCCTTTCTAATTAAGCCAGGGCGCGTGCCCGATGGCCCCCACTTTTCTGATCCTCCTCAGAAAAGAACGGAAGGTGCAGGGCAGGAAGCTGGGAGGGCGGCTCCGCCCTGCGCAGCTGCCCCGCCCTGCGCAGCTGCCCGTGTGGCTCTTCCTCCCCCCGCAGTGCCTCGAGGTGCAGAGTCAGAGGTACCGCAGTCACAACGGCGCTCTCGCCTGTTCAGCTGTGTGAGGACCGCACCTCCTGGAGTGTAAGAGTGAGAACCTGGCGCCTCGCCGGATGTGAGTTTCAAGCAGCGTAGTTGCTTTTTAGGAGTCAGCGTCTTGCTGTTCTGACCAGGCCTCCTGTGATGGCATCACTGCTGGTCACTCCAGCAGCAGGAGTGCCTTCTGTGGCCGTGCCGGGCTGGCTGCTGTGGCCGTGGGGAGGCCGCAGCGGGGCGGGCGAGCGAGCGTCCGCGGGGAGCAGTGACAATCGCAGCCGGAGGAGGGGCCGGAGCCCAGCTCCCGGGGGGGGGGGGGGGGGCTGGATGCTTGGCCGAGAGCTTTTGTTTTCTGCTGCTTTTCATTGAGACTAGAATCAAGCTTACGTGTAAACTATTGGTAATTTAAGTTTCCTTTTGTGTCAGTTCAGTGTAAAACTGTCTAATTTGAAAAAATGTAGGTTATGAAAAATAAAGATTTAGGCACTGTTTGGTTTTTCTTTTGATTTTTTTTAAATTAAAATTTTCTTCAAGAGTGCATCCTTTTAAAAAATAAATATTCCCATCTGTGTCATGAGAGTGACATGTGTGCTCCCTCCACCCCGTGTTCGAGCTTCGAGTTGTAGTTGGTGGGGTGGGGGTGGTGGGTGCGGTGTCAGATCATGGGTGAGCCTCCAGAGCAGGGTGGCTGACTCAGCCCTGAGTGCAGATGACACAGCGCCGGGCAGGCGGGAGGTGGGGGCCAGGCACGACGGGGCGGCTGGTCTGTGAGCCTACCCCCTTTTCTGCTGGGGCGTCCTCCCTGGTTGGCTCCGTGTTCTTTGTCTCCAGCTGTTCATCCTTTGTTACGCATCTCCTCTAGGTCTCTACCAGTTGTCTTTACCTTATTTAGCAAATCTTATCTTACAGTTTCTAATTATGTAGTAAAACTGATGGATCTCCTTTGTGGTTTGAGTGTCTTGATCTTGTTTATGAAGTCTCCCTCCTCCAGGGTCACAAAGACAGTCTCCTTCTATGTGGTCCCCTGGGGTTGGCTGACGTGTTCGTGCCTGTGTGGTCTGAGGTGAGGGCGCAGGTGTTCTCTTCACCACGTAGGAAGTTTCGTATCACGTGGTCGTGAGCCCCACCCTCATTACTTCCAGACTTCTCCCCTTTGCAGATCAGCCTTTTCTAGGCACTCTGTTCCATTCTGCGTGTTGCTCAATCTCTGCTGACAACATGGACTCGCATTCACCCATCAGTCTAAACTCCTACGAGTTTCCTTCCTAGGACTCCCCACGAAGATGGGGGAACATGCTCCCTGATAGTGGGGATCAGCCCGGCTCAGTCTCGGCACTCTGCCTGCAGCACTGTCGATGCTCAGTGAATACCTGTTGACTTGGCGAGGTATCTGTCGACTGTTCTGCATGCATGGCATGGGCCTTGGAAATTTGGGGGGAAATGGGTGACGCTTTGATTTGCACTTTCCGTGTGACCATCCCCAAACCCTTAGCTTCAAATGACACACGTCAGGGTCGGCTGAGGCTTACACTCAGCTTGGAGGCCGGCTGCACCTGCGGGGTGTATGCGTCTGCTGGTGTGCGGGCACTGGGTTCTGGGACACACCGCTCACTGCCAGCGCGTCTCGTCAGTGGGCCAGCCAGCGTGCTCTTCCACACCATGGGTGTTGCACAGGAGCTGAACCCGAGAACCCCGACTGTCCCCCCACCTCAGGAACCGAAGGGTCTGCACTGCATCCCGTGGCATGTGCACATCTGCTCACGTTAAATTGCTGCGTTTGTCTACATCCGTGGATGAAATCCCCGGCTTTCTCTCTGATCGGGACCAGTGATGTATGTGTGGAGAAGGTTGGCAGGATGGGGTGAGGTGCGCCCTTCTCAGTATGAAATGCTGCCTGGGCAAGGGGCTGGGCTCTGAGCTGCGGGTGAACTTGGGAATGCCCCGACTGAAACACCTGGGCCTCTGACAGCAGAAATGACAGCCTGGAGCAGGTGCCCCACGGCCGGCCGGCACCGCCTGCTTCCTCTGCAGCAGGTCCTCGAGGAGCCGGGAGGGGCTCCAGTTTCCATAATGGGAAATGCTCGGCTGTTAGGGTGAGGAGCCTGCACATTCCATCTGGTTCCATCCAGGCTCTGTGCTCAGAAGCATCAGGTGTGTTTCCTGGATGTGTGCCACCAAGCACAGACAGCATCTTTCCCCCATTTATGGGCGATGAATTCCTCTAATGTTTTGCCAGTTACTCTCTGGAGCTCATTAGAGCTAATCAGCTGAGTACACAATACAGAATGAGGAGAAAAGAGATCGGCCTCGAAACACTAAAAAGTAACTGCTGTGGTGCACGGTTATACTTGCGTTGTTCTCTGCTCTTTGAACACACGCATTAGCTCTGGGGGAAGAAAACCCTTGTTCCATAAGTCGCACAATTTATTGCAAACCTGAAATGATTGAGAATTGGTTTCTAAGAGAGGAAGGGAGTGCAGCTGCGTACACAGCGCTGCAAGGTGAGTGGAGCCGGGAGAGCAGTGAGGACACAAGTGCGGAGATTCCAGCCTCAGTCCTGCAGCAGAAGCTGACAAATGAAAATGCAGGAGCAATGATTCCGGAAGCTCAGAACACAGCATGGGCACAGCAGCAGGAGGGGAGGGAAGGGGAGCGGGGCGTGGAGGTCACATGGGGCCGGCTGGACCCGCGCGCCCGTTGCAGGAGGCTCGGCCGCGCCTCTGACCCTGAGGGCTGCAGCCCTTCTCTCTGCAACGTGGGCGGGGGGTGGGGGGTGTTGAGGGGGGTGTAATGACTCACTCCCTTCCCTGTGCCTCTGGCCCAGGGCAGGTTCCTGGCGATGTACCTGTGCCCGCAGGGCTCTGCTCGGTGCCCACACCGGGTGAGGGAGGAGGGTTCCTGGGCTGGCTTTTGGGGACAGTGAGTGGGCAGTGGATGCCTCCCCTTTCCAGGCTGCTGGGCCTCTGTGTAAAGGAGGGGGACCCACAGCCTGGCTCCAGCATCTCAGAGCCTCTAAGGTTCCTTTCAGTGACAAAGATGGATTCGATTCCAGTCTGAGAACCAGGGACAGGCTGAACGGGCTGTGACCAGAGCCCACTTTGGGCCTGTGCGGGGTCAGCGGGGAGGGCCATGAGCATCACACCACCCTATCCTGGAGCCCCATTTCCTGCACAAATGCATCCCAGGCGGCTGGGGCAGGTCCTTCCGCCAACATGGAGAGAAGCAGGTCAGCCTCCCATAGCTGGGCCCGCCGTCAGCAGAAGTGTAATGCAAGAAACTGATGTGGCTTTAAGTTGCCTAGTGGCCAGGCTACCTCGATTTTCTTGTGTTTTATTTCTTGTGCAAAGCACCACCACTTCGACGGGTAACAAGTATCAACAATTATCCATGTGAGCTCACACTCAACCTTGGAGGCTGGATGTGCTTCACACCCGCGCCGGCAGCCCAGGGCCAGTGGCCACCCTTGGACAACACAGGTCTTGACGGTCTGGGATGGTCTAAAACCATAGGCACTGCAGCTCACGGACCTGCCCCCTCCCAAGGCCAGGAGTGGCTCCACTGAGAGCAGGGCTGAGGCAGTGGGGGCGGCTGAGGGCCCCGCAGGTCAGCAGAGCCACCTCGGCTTTCAGCGGCCAGAGCAGGGCCAGCCTGCGAAGAAATGCCCGAGGGGGACATAAAAAGCAAGTGTGTGCAGGCGACGGGTGGGTGGTGGGCGGAAGCGGTTTCTTTGTAGGTGAAGCTGTGCATGTGCATGTATGCGTGTGCACGCGTGTGATCTACATGTGCATGCATGTGTGCGTGGATGCGTGAGGGAGATGAAGTGTGAGGGGACCGGTGTTCAGAGCACTGCCCATTTTCCAGTGAGCTGCTTCGGGTAAGGCGTTGAACTGAGTGAAACTGCTTTGGGCCTGTCCCCCTCCCTGGAGGGTCTCTGGGGCTCGTCTGGGAAGCGAGACCCCTTTGTCTCTGTGGTTTCAGGCCAGATGCCCCTTGGAGCTGAGGACCCACTACAAGGCACTGGCCTGCGCTCTCCCATCCAGAACGCTCGAGGCTTGGAGCGCTCACAGCCGCTCATGGAGTCGGGCCCTGGAGCCGCTTTCCTTGGCTGAGGCAGGGACAGCGAAGCTGCAGGTGCCCCAGCCCTTCTTACAAGGGACAAGCCCTGGACTGTGCCCAGCTCTGGGGGCTCAGGTGTCCACCAGCTCCCAAGTGTCCCAAGGAGGTCCGAGTTCTGCTCCTTGTTTAATAGCTGTGTGACCTTGGGCATGTCACCTACCCTTTCTGAGCCCCCTTTTACTCACCTCACAAATGAGGGAAATAGAACCAACCTGTGGGGTCATCTGAGAGCATTGAAGGAGATGGCATGAAAATGCTGAGATCAGGAGCGAGGGGAACCCCAGCAGGTTACCCCCCTCCCCTCCCCTCTCCACCCCATGAGGAGCACCTGTTCCCCCAGGACCACCCAGTCCCAGGCCCGGCCACCCCTCCTGCCCTGTGCCCCATAGCTTCAACCCACTTCCCACACAGACTAATTCTCTGAGACAGACAGAGACAGAGAAAGTCAGGAGCATGCTGGGCAGGGAGTCTGGCCTGTGTTCCTAATGGTCTGTCCTGGGTCATGCCCCATCGTGAGGCCTGGCAGTACCCCTACCCTTCCTGCCTCAGCGGGAATGGTCCCTGGTCCTCAGCGAAATGAGGCTGGACGAGCAGGGGTGGGACAGGGCTGCAGCCCAACGTACCGTCCTGTCATGGAAGGGCTGAGCTCTCCCTGAGGCCCCAGCCCAGCGGGGTCCCCATGCTGTGCTGGCCACAGTGCCTGGGGCTGGCCCAGGGACCCACGGCTGTCCCTGCAGCCTGGGGGTGTGGGGCCCACTGTCGAGTTCTAGTACGGTGGGGAGCCCAGCCCCCACCTCCGCCCAGCACTCTGGGACCCTGCCTGCCCCACGGGGACCCCAGCAGGCACCGCCCCCCATGCCCCACTCCACCCAACTCTGGTTGGCCTGTTCTCCCATCCAGGCTCAGCACATCTGTCTGTCTGAAGCAGGAAGGCTGCTGCCAGCCCCCTCGATCTGAGTGCTTCCCTATGGGGAAGCCGCTAGCTGAGCATTTGCTTGGGGAAGTCAGCCGCTCAGTGTGGTGAAGAGTCTGTGCTGATGCCGGGGAACAGGGTTTGACTGCTGCACCTCGTGCTGCAGCCCCGCTCCCCGCACAGGCTGGACCAGTGACTCTTCCGAGTCCTGAGTAGAAAGTAAACATGGGAAATGTTTATGCAGGATGGTCACTTCCAAGATCAGGTCACAGAGATGGTGTCCCTGGCTAAGCCACGCTGGGACTCCTAAGCCGGATGTGGAGATAATAATTGGCTAGATTTTTGATCTGCTAAGGAAGGCCCATTTGTTACACGGCTGTGGATTGCTGCTACAACCCTCACTGTGTGTGCTCCTCAGCTGAGTGTGACTTCTGAGTGCAGCCCGTTCAACTGGACTCAGATCCTGGGCTTGACCCTTGGCTTTCCTCCCAGGACAGCAGTACTTTCCCTGCCCAGCTGCAGCCACATCCCCGTGAAGCAGCAGTCGGAGAAGAGAGATGGTGGTGCACCTGCCCCAGCAGAAGGGAGTCAGGGCAGGTGGGTGCTGGCGTCACCTGGGGTGTTGAGCTGGTGCTCAGGACAGTGGCTGACCATGGCCACCTGCTCTGCTCACCATAGTCCGGCAGGCCTGGCCCATGGCTTCCTTCAGACGCTCACGAAAGGCCCAGCCCATGATCCGTACAGACCTGGGCCCCCTCCCCGTGTGGACCCTCCTTCGTATACTCTCCTTCGTATACTGACCCCTGGGAGAGGCTGGGTCACAGGGCCTGTGTGAGAGGCCTCATCCCACCACGTGGGCTCCTTCCCTTCCTGCCCTGCCTGCTGGGAAATAGCGTTTCTGCAAATTATATTTCAATAGTGGAAGGTCTGATTTACTGGCACTGAGCCCTCAGTGAGACTCCAAAAACAGCATTTCCGATCACTGAGTCAGTGGTTAGGAGGCATCTGGAAGGTTCATCCCTGCTATGGAGGAGGAATGACTCATCCTCCCTGCATGGGGGACTGGGAAGCTCCTTTGACCCAGCTCAGGAGTCCAATGCCAAGTCTGGGCTGGTCCCGACCCAGGCAAGGGCAGGGAAGCCCCCGCAGGTCCAAGTGTAGGAGGGTGCCCTGTCCCGGGAGGAGGAGAGCTCTTCACTTCTCCCAGCTAGGAGGGGCTTCCCAGAGGGTGTGGCAGCTGGCTGGTCTGCAGGAGGCCCTCCGGCCGCCAGGGGCTATGATGCCTCTGGATTGATGCGGAGAGAGGGTGCCACCTGGGCCAGGCGGTCAGGGCAAATCCCAGGCCCAGAACAAATATGCTTACGTTTCTGGGGTTCTGGCCCCACTCATTTCTGTCTGTCTTCTCTCCCCTCGGTGTCCACACAGGAGTCTGCATGCGCGTGACTCGGGCTGGGGCCTCCCCGCGAGCATGTGGGCCATTTGCAAGGTGGTCGCAGAAGAGCCCACTGGGGAGACGGGCAGGGGGCCGGCAGACCCGGGAACCTCATCCGGCTATTGGACTGGAGTGGGCAGGTCTGGGGGTCCCTGGAGGTGGAATCTGGGGTGTTACCCACAACTCCGCCTGGGGGCCCCTCCTGCAGCCCAGGGAGACGCCGTCCGGCCGCAGGGCCCCATTCTGTGCCTCAGCCGTTCCACAGCCTCAGTCAGACGATCCTCCTCTTCCTGTCAAGGCAACGAGAGGGTGCACTGACAGCGTCTTCACAGGACGCTCGGGAAATGCCACGGGCCCATCCTGGAAGATAAACACAGGAACAAACGTCGGGGGGACAGTGAGGGGAGAAACCGGCCCTGAGACGCCCAGCCGCAGGTCCGCCCCGGTGCCAGGAGGCCTGCTCCACGGGTGCCCCTTCCTAGGGGGGAGCGCGCCCCTGGCCTCCAGCCCCCCGGAAGTGGCTGGCGGGCTGAGTGCTTCGCTGGCCGCCTGCTTGGCCTGGAGAGGAGCTGCTGGAGGCTCAGCACCTGCCTTGTAAACCCCCCAGGAGCGAGCTTCCCCGGGCGGGGCCCAGAGAGCAGGGCCGAGCTTTCTGGCTTCGGGGACACCGGGAAGGAGCTTGCCGCCGGGTCTGCATTGACCGCGGCTGCCTTGGAATCAGGCTGGAGGCAGAGTGCTGCTTTCAGGCCAGGGCTTCTCACTGACGATGTGGTGGAATCTGCCAGAAGCTCTCTGAGTGCGTTTCCGGGACCCAGCTCTGCAGGCCTGACGGGCCCGGGCACCTGGGGCCAGGACCACGGACCCTCCTCTGAGGAGCCGAACCCCGGCCGGCTCGCGGTCAGAAAGTAGGGCTCCTGGTCCGTGCGCCCGGGCCCTGCTCCTGGGGGGGCCTCCCACCAAACCCCCAAGTCAGGGGAAGGGCACCGATCCTTCAGGGCCGTGAGAGGGTCAGGCTAACTGCCTGGGCCTGGCCCCCTCTGCCACAGGAGCGCCCCGGGCCGGGCAGACACCCTCAGGCCCCACCGATGCCTCTCCTGGAGCCCTCACCAGGGTTTTCAGAGGGACAGGCCCAGTTACAGGTGGGCAGGAAACTGAAGCCCCACCAGCTGCCTGCACAACCGCCAGGCCTCATGCCCACGTGCGAGGCACCTCGGGAGCTGTTGGGCAGAGGGTCTTCCTGAGTCCTGGCTCCCTCACCACACTGGATGCTCCCGCGCTCTCTGAGGGCACCGAGCGGGCACTGGCGGACACGGACCTGAGGACGAGGCCATCACTGCTCTGGAAATGTCCCCATGGCCGCCTTGCAGGTAGGGGTGACAGGTGGGCTATCCAAAGCCGTTGCAGCACGGGGGGGGGGGGGGGTCGACTGACACAGTAGCCTCTGGGGTGTGGGGTCCAGATGTGTCAGGGCAGCAGCCGGAAGGGCGACGGGGCGGGGAGTGTCTGCCGCCCTCCTTTACAGCGCTAACCCTAACCCCAACCCTAACTGACCTCAGGCCCACCCCGTGGTGGGGGCCTTGCAGGCTCAGGAGTTGCTGTGAGTGGGTTTCATTTCAGCAGCTCTTGTCCCAAGAGGCCCCACCAGCTGCTGAGCCTTGAGCACCCCCTCCTCCTGCACTAAACATGATGCTGTCACCACCCTGTTTAGTGCCCTGAGGGCCTCCCTGTGTTCTCCATGCCCCACCCCCAACCTCCCTGTCTTCTGTGTCTCAGCTCACTGAGCTCCCTGACCTCAGGGCCTTTGCACTGCTGTTTCCTCTGCTTGCAACCCTCTTTGCTGGTTTTGGATTTCATTGCAAGTGTTGCTTCTTACAGGAAGCCTTCCCTGACTTCTCTGACTAGGGAATTCTCTACTTTCTGTGCTGCTCTTTCACATGATTAGTGCAATCACCTTTTACATTTGTTTGTGCGACTAGTTAATTTTTATTCCTCTCCACCTTCAGACTTGCTTATGTGGGAGCCCCATGTGGATAAGAAATGTACCCGTTGTTGGGCCACCCCCGCCATCTGCCCAGGCAGGTGCATCGTTTAGATTTGGGCCCCCAGCAAACATCTAAAGATGGGTTGTCAGACGTGCAGACTCTCAGGCCCCACCCCAGCTGCCAGGTAAGAATCTGCAGTTTAGCCAGGTCTCCAGGTGATCGGCCAGCCCAGTGAAGTTTGAGGTGGGCCGGCTGGAGGCAGGGGGCTGGTTCCCCTTCTATCCCCTCCCCCTCTCCCTCCCCCTCCCTCCCTTCCTGCCTGATTGGGGCACCTGGGGCTCTGCCTTCTGCTTTAGGTCAAAGAAGCCACCTCCCTCCTCCTCACTGGCCTCGCCACCTGGGCAACAGTAACTCCTCCACTTAGCGACAGCTCCATTCATTTTTCCCCTCCATCCTCCATACTTCAGTATCTCAAATCCTCATGATGTCAGGCAGTCCCTGTTTTACTTCCAAAAAAATGAATAATTAGGTCCCAGAGGAAAAAGCAATCTTCTGAAATTAAGGGATGACAGATGGGCTTTTGTCCACCAAGGTAACCACCCAAATCACACATACATGCCTCCAGCCATGTCGATGCCCGAGTCCTCGGCCGCCTCGGCCACAGGTGCAGGGCGTGAAAGTCGTGTACTTTCCGTTGCTTCGCCTGCAGCTGCCCTCCCCCATCAAAGCAGCCAAATGCTTCCAGCTGGGCGCAGCCACCACAAGAGGCCAGCCTCTGGCCGCAGACGCACCACTGGCCTGGCTGGGCCCGCCTCGGTCTCAGCCTCTGCTGTAAGTCCCTCCTCTGGTCCCTTCTGAGGCGCTGGGGCAGGATCCAGGGCCTTAGGTCCCCAGGGTCCCCAGGACCCTGCTGCCTGGAGAAGTCCCCCCGGCCCCACTGTGGTCACCTCTGACGCACAGGGACGCCCGCTGCTGGGCCTGCGGTGGGGTGGACTTGCAAGCCAGCGCCTGAGGTCACAGAGACCGAGTGTGAGGGGCCTCGAGGGGCCTCCTGCCCGGTGGGGATGCAGGCCCCTTGGGTGCCGCCCGGGAGAGCTCACACAACCCCTGCCCTCGGCCTCCGTCCGCCTCCCACTTCACAGAAACACAGACTCTTTGTTGTTGTTGTTAAAGTCTTAGTGAATTAGCTTTATTTTATTAGGTATGATAGAAAAGAGGTTTCTTTTCTTTTACAAGCATTTGGAAATGATCTGAATTTTGAAAATAGAACATTACAAGTTCTTAACTTCTTTTTGGAGAAAATTCACATGTGAGTCTCTAAGAGGTTGGCTCTTATTTAAGAGTAATTCTTTTTTATTATTGCTTTATTTATTTTTAATTAAAGTACAGTCAGGTACAATGTGTCAGTTTCTGGTGTGCAGCACAACATCCCAGTCATGCATATATGTACATATATTCGTTATCATATTCTTTTTCATTAAAGGTTATTATATTGAATATAGTTCTCTGTGCTCTACGGAAAAAATCTGTTTTTTCTAAATCTATTTTTATATATAGTGGTTAATATTAGCAAATCTCAAACTTCCAAATATATCCCTTCCCACCCCCTTTCCCAGGTAACCATAAAATTGTTTACTATGCCTGCGAGTCTGTTTGTGTTTTGTAGATGAGTTCATTAGTGTCCTCTTTTTTTCTTTTTTTAGATTCCATATATGAGTAGTATCATATGGTATTTTTCTTTCTCTTTTTGCCTTACTTCACTTACGATGATGATCTCTAGGTCCATCCATGTTGCTGCAAAAGACTATTCTATTCTTTTTTATGGCTGAGTAGTATTCCACTGTATAAATATACCACAACTTCTTTAATCAGTCATCTGTCGATGGACATTTAGGTTGTTTCCATGTCTTAGCTATTGTAAATAGTGCTGCTGTGAATATTTGGGTACATGTATTTTTACTAATTGGAGTTCCCTCCAGATATATGCCCCAGAGTGGGGTTGCTGGATCATAAAGTAAGTCTACTTTGAGTTTGTTGAGGAATCTCCATACTGTTTTCCACAATGTCTGCACCAAACTGCATTCCCACCAGCAGAGTAGGAGGGTTCCCATTTCTCCACACCCTCTTCAGCATTTATCATTCATGGACTTTTCAATGATGGCCATTCTGTCTGATGTGAGATGATACCTCAATGTAGTTTTGATTTGCATTTCTCTGTTAATTAGCGATACTGAGCATTTTTTCTTGTGTCTATTGGCCACTTGTATGTCTTCACTGGAGAATTGCTTGTTTAGGTCTTTTGCCACTTTTGGATTGGGTTTTTGGAGAAACACCAATTCCTGAGGATTGCTCTGGGCCAGCCTGACCTCCACCTACATAAGTCACCACCCGACAGAACAGAGGGCGTCCCCCACTCCTGGGAGCTCCCTTCCCAGCCTCTCCCCCTCCCTCAGCCCCAGCTGATCCCACAGCTTCCCCCCAGCTCAGAGCCACCCCAACCCGTCCTCCCTCTCTGTCCCCTCCTGCACCACTTTCCTTACCCACCTCCATGTGCCGTCTTTGCTGAGAGCCAGGCCCAGGCCCGTCACCCCTGACCCCCAGGCACAGGCAGGCGCCCAGCAACTGGTGGTCGAAGGAGGGAAAGAGCCGCAAATATGATACTTCGGCTGCTGCACCTCGAGCCCCAGGTTCTTACCTGTCGCAGGAGCTGCGCCGTCCTCCCCACGTCTGTGCTGTCTGGGCCAGCTCTGTGTGGAAACTGGCCTGTGTCCCTTTATTAAATCTCGCCAGGTTCAGGATCTTTTCAGAGATTGTGTCACCCGAGCAGGCTGATCCACCTCACTTTCCACCTGACAGGCCCCAGGGGATGTTCTCGGGTCACCTGGCTCACAGTCACCTGGGCACACCTGGCACAGGGCCCAGGGCTGCCCAGGCTGCTGCAGCTTTTAATCACCAGTCAGCCTACATCCTCTGGTGCAGCCTGGTGCGTGGACGCAGACGGGTGCCTGTTCTCCGGGCTCTCAAAATGTCCGCGTGTCCACATTTAGGAAGTCAAAAGAAGCAGGTAAAATTCACTCTAATAATATTTAAATACTATATCTACGATATCATTTCAACATGAAATCAGTATAAAATTATTATTTTTTTAATTGAAGTATAGTCAGTTACAATGTGTCAATTTCTGGTGATATAAAAATTATTGAGACAGATCACAGTGTCCCTCTCTTTGTACCACCTTGTGTTTTACGTGGACAGCCCGTCCCACCTCCTCTTGGCTGTATCCCCTGGGGTCCCTGCGTCCTGGCCCCAGAGTCTTTCACCCAGCCCCTCCTCTCCCGTAACAGGGTCAGGGCCAGAGCACCGTCCCTGCCACCTCTCCAGTGCAGTCTCCCAGCGTCTTCCTTCCCTGCTCACGTATGTGAGGACAGGTGCCAGGTGAGGTTGGCCAGAGCCCCAGGCAGGTGCCTCACATGGCCACGCCTGCCCCAAGAGGTGGGCTTTGTTGGTCCTCCCGTCTGCAGCAGAGCCCAGGGCTGCTGGTCACCTGACACCTGGGCAGAGCATGTCTGGCGTGGATCAGGGCCTGTGGAGCTGCCAGGAGACTTGCGTCTCAGGTGCCTGTAACCCACGGGGGTGGGCAGCCAGTCAGGGTCCTGGGGCAGCCCCCCATTTCTCTGCCTCTCTCCTTCCACAGCAACCCCCCAGCCAGCCACCAGGAGGACTGTTCAGAATGCACACGCACGTGTCAGAGGATGCCTTCCACAGTGAGAGAGGGTTTGATCGGTTCCCAGTCCTAATCCATAAGAAACACTGGTAACAGCACGGGGTTGAACACTTGAGACCTAAGAGGGTAGGTCCAGTGTTAAATGCTCCCACTACGATGGCATCTTTAAGACATTTAAAAAGGAAACGTCCGCGTTACAGGGAAAGGAAGGGAGGTACAAAAATCTCAGATGAAATCCCGACTTTTGACTTTGACATGGTTATGAAAGAGGCTCTAAATTCTCCGTGTCCCTCTCTGTGCCGCTCTCACTGCACGCGCGTCTCAGGACTTGGAAAAGTGCACCATTAGAAAGTCTCGGTGAGGACTTACGTGTGGCCCTCTCGAGGATAAATTCTGACCTCTTTCATTCTGAAGAATCTCCATTATTTCTAGGTCTGTTACTATTGACTGATTTTTCGTCTGCTCATATTTCACACTTTCTTGCATTAGTGATGCCAGTCATTGTGAACTTTAGACTGTAAATACTGCATTTTGTTGTATGCTTTTTTAAAGAGTATGGAAGCTATTTCCAGTTCTCCTTTGTCTTTTAAGGTTTGTTTCAAAGCTCTTTTAAGACAGGTTAGGCTTTCCTACAGAGTTGCTTTAGTCTCACTACTGAGGAGTTACTGATTGCCCCTGTATTCCTCCAGGTCTGGGTGTAGGGAATATGAGCACTTCCTAGCCCTGTGTGAGCTCTGGAGATTGCTCTGCTTGTAGCTCCCGGCTCCTCTCCTTTCCCTGGGACTTGCTCTTGCAAACCAAGGAGATTTTCCTTGATCGTGAGCAAATGGTTTCCAGCTGAAGACTCAAGAGAACCCCTATGCAGATTTCTGAGCTCTTTGCCTGCAAGACTTCCTTCCCCCTCTTCAGTGCTCTGCCCCACAGATTTTAGCTGCCGCAGCCTCCCCAGGCTCCAGCCTCGGCCTCCTCAGCTCCGTGAAACCACCTGTCCCTGTTTCCCTACCTGTGCCAAGATTGCGAGGTGCCTCCAGGCCAAGATTGAGGCTGCTTGAAGGGCCCATCCCTGCTGGTTCCCTTCTCTTAGGGATCACAGTCTTTCACTGCCTGTTGTTTAACATCTAAAGACAACTTTATGTCCCATGGCTATTTTGCAGATGGTTTGTTTAACATATTATGTCCAATATTCAGTGGAAAGATAAGACTGACATTGTTACTCCCTTACAGCCAGAAGTGGAAAATTTGGTTTTATATTTAAAAATAATTTTTTAATTATAAAAATGACACATGTTCATTTTAGAAAATTTGAAATTACAAGTAGACACAAAAATGAAAATAGAAATCACTCACCACAAAAAATAACCATTGTTGTGGTGCGTGACCTTCTGTAGAATCCTGAATACGTGTGTGTGTGTGTGAGAGTGTATCTGCATACACACTGTTTGTTTCTTACAAAAATAGAATGATGGTGCATGTACTGTTTTATAATCTGATTTTTTCATTTAATATTGTATCACAAGTCTTCTCCCATTCCCTGCAGCCTTGAGACTGTCACTTATACACATACCCCACTTCACCTGCCTTCCTTCCCTACTTCTGTCTTTTCCTCCAACTCTTCCTCTTCCTCAAAACTCTGTCGACCCTATCCCAGTGCTAACACCACCCTAGACATTGCAATGTGTGCAAAAGAAACAGAGGTGCTTGAGGGAAGAGAGAGAAGTGCTGTGCCTGTCAGGAGGGCAGTGGCAAAGCCATGTGCAGACAAGCAGTCTACCGAGTGGGGTGAGCCATCTGCACGCGGAACACGTAAAGAAGAGGAAAGGATGGTTTTTAAAAAATAGGATCACAGACCAAGAAGTTAACTCTGTGCTCTCTCGAGATTTACCTCCCAGAGATCCCACAGGGCTGGAGTGATGTGATGAGTCGCCAGGTGTCTGGGGTTTTTAAAGCTTCGACTCTCTTTGTTGAAAAGGTTGCTTTGCCTAACTTGAGCATCAAACCCTGCCCTGGTCCTGTTGCTAAGGTGAGCCCGAACAAACTCATAATCCCTACCGGTAGCTCATTCACTTAAAACACCTGGCAGAAGACAGTCAATCCTGTTTACTGTAATATTTTGGTAACATAGCTATTAGGACTCCTTAAAGAGTGAACGTGAGACTTGCTTCTGGTCTGGTAATCATAGAGGGTAAATTCATTATAACATGAATCAATCCCAATTATGTGGGGGGTAAGGTAAAGTGAGGGCTAATATTTAGACATCTTCTTTCCTTGAGGCATATTTTTAAATGTGCCTATTAAA
Organism: Camelus bactrianus; assembly: GCF_048773025.1. Classification (NCBI taxonomy): domain Eukaryota; kingdom Metazoa; phylum Chordata; class Mammalia; order Artiodactyla; family Camelidae; genus Camelus; species Camelus bactrianus. Next base: position 11,300,144 of record NC_133573.1, read on the forward strand.
TTTCCATTTTTTTATGACTCAGGTAATTTCATATTTTTATCCTAGTTATCAATAGGTATTCATATTCACAAACTATAAACACTGAAAACTGCAAATATGTGCAGGTTTGTTTCTGAGCTCTCTTTCTGTTCCATTGGTCCATCCATGAACCAGAACCACCACACTGGATTGATCCCTGTAACTTCGTAAGTCTTGCTATTTGGCAAGTTTCCCACTGTGTTCTCTTCAGGAATGTCTTGGCTATTCATGGTTCTTTGCCTTTCCATAGAAATTTTATAGTTAACTCATCAAGTTCCACAAAAACACCTCTAGGGATTTTTATTAAAAATTGCATTGAATCTATATATCAATAGGGGAAAATAAAATCTGTATGAACTTGGGTTTTTCTATTCATAAATATATTTCTTTAAGGTATTCTTTAATGGTCTTCAAATAATTTTTTCTCAATAATGGTCTTACAAATAATTTTTTCATTATATTTAGAGTTACTAGAAGTGTGTCAAATACATTTTTTTGCCAAATACTGAATAACCAAATGCCAAAACAGATATTTGGCCAAAGCCATGGAAAAATCTGATTTCAGAAAACTAATAAAGTAAACTAAAACTAAATCTGTGAAACACATGCATAAATATAAAATTTTATCAGGAAATTCATGTTATGAAAAAATATTTCAATTTTATAATAAAATTTTAGTACAAAAAGTTTGATACTATAATGCAGGAACAGTCAGTTCTCAGAGCCAACAACTGTTAGACTGCTCCCACAGCTCACAAACGGCCCGCTGGCAGTGCCCTCACTTCCAAATGAGATGCAGGGAAAAGCAAGATGTTTTTGAGGAATATCAGTTTCTTCTCTAAGACTTTTATCTTCATGTTTTTATGTCTTATTGGCTAGATCTTTTCTTCCTAGAGAAAATTTGAAGTGGCAAACATAACAATATATTTTAAATTTATCTTCATGAGATGTGAAGGATTATCAAACAATAATTTTCCTCAAAGATCTCATGTTTTAAGTGAAATTAAGTAACTGAAAATTAAATGCAGGTTAAAGATTATTTTGTTTAGTGTAATGAGTGCTGGTATGCCAAACACTTCTATGATAACTAGAGTAATTACACGATCTAATCCTTAGCTTTGTGCTTGTATAATTGCAAAAGTTTTAGGAACATTTCTTAGTTCAAAAATGTTATAATGTTCATCCTAAGTCAATCTCACTAATGCATTCTCTTAATATGCTTATTAACCTGCAGTCTTTTCCCTTATTTATTTAGCTATTTGGAAGCTCCGTATCATTGTTTTTCTGTGTAAAATTAACTACTTTCATAATCATCATTAATGACTGTGGAATTTTACTCCTGCGGTAATAAATACACAGTTACATTACAACCAACATTTCAACATGGGAAGAACCTAAGATTTTTCCCTCCAAGTTATATGCAGAATGCTCACCTATATTCGTAAATTAAAGACAGATACTAGCAATAAAATCTAACAGCATGCTTTGTCTGTATTGCTAATGGTAACCTGCACGGCCTTGTGGTCACACACAGGTTCAGGTATCCAAGAAACGACATGAAAGTAGACATCTGACCTTCTCACATCCAAAGCCAACACCAAGTAGCAAATTTGGGCCAAAAACAGAGGGTGAAGATCAACTTCAGTGACAATTGTACTAGGTAACTTTTTCTTAATTGCTATTATAAGTGTTTTTAACAAATTGTATTTCCTATATATTATTATTATATACATATAAATTTAATTATTGAGTTTTGCATATTGATCTTAAATCTCGCAACTTTGACAAGTTTTCACCTTAATTTTAACACTTTGTCTGTGTATTTTGGGGGTCATTTTGAAGCGCACCATCACAGCTGTCAATAGGGATAATTCGTCTTTTCTTTTACAACAGTATTCTTTGTATTGCTTTTTCTTTAGTGCAAGGGCTTCAACAGCGCTGAATAGAAGCAGAGCGAGCAGGTATCTGTCTTGTTTGATTCTTAAAGAGAACGCTTTTCAACACTACTTCATTCATTATGAAGTTTGCTGAGTTTATCCAGAAATACTATGGAATCGAAACTGTAAACCGTACATTCTTTGATTCAACAAGTCACATGTTCAATAAGTTCCATAAACTTATATTTACCTGGCTCAAAAAAAAAATCAAGCATATACCAGAGATTGAGAGCCTTTTATTAGCATTTATTAGCAAGAAACTTGGGAAGATAAGGATTGTTGACTCAGGTAGGAAAAGAAATCAAGGATAAAGTTTGCAAACACTTGTAGAGCACGTAAAGATCCCAAGAATGTACATCTTTGGGTTTTTTAAAATTGTGGTGAAATATACATAACATGAGATTTATTTATTTATGGGGGGAAGGCAATTAGGTTTATTTATTTATTTTTAATGAAGGTACTAGGGGTTGAAGCCAGAACCTCATGCTTGCTAAGCACGCACTCTGCCTCTGAGCTATATATACCCTCCTGCCTAAAATGCATCATCTTAACTATTTTTGACTGTACAGTTTGCTCACATTAGATACATTCACATAGTTGTGCACCATCACCACCATCCACATCTACAACTCTCCATCTCGTAAAACTGAAACTCTGTCCCCGTTAAACAGTAATTCTCCATTCTCGCCTGCCCTCAGGCTCTGGTGATCACCATTCTACTGTCTCCATGAATCTGACTACATCAGCTACTTCATATAACTGGAATCATGTAACATCAGTCATTTTGGGGCTGACTTATTTTACTTACAAAAAATGTCATCAAAGCTTATCTATGTTGTAGCCTGTGTCAGAATTTTGTTCCTTTTTATGGCTGAATGATGTCCCGTTATACATATAATATCACATTTTGTTTATCCATTCATCCACTGATGGACAGTTGGGTTTCTTTCAACTTCTGACTGTTGTGAATAATGTTGTTATAAACATGAGTGCACAGAAATCTGTTTGAATCTCTGCTTTCAATTCTTTTAGGTACATACACAAAAATGGAATTGCTGAATCATATGCTGATTCTAAGTGTTTTTTTTTTTTTGAGAAACCACCATACTATTTTCTACAGCAGCTGTATCACTTTACATTCCCATCAACGGTGCACAAGGATTCCAATTTCTCTGCATCCTCGCCAACATGACTTATTTTCTGTTTTTGTGATGGTAGCCATCCTAATGGGTATGAGGTGGTATCTCATTGTGGTTCTGATTTGCATTCACCTAATAATCAGTAACACTGAACACCTTTACATGTGGTTTTTGGCCACTTATGTATCTTCTTTGGGGAAACGTCTATTCAAGTCTTTGGCCCATTTTTAAAGGGTTGTTTTTTGTTGTTGTTACTGAGTTGTAAGAGTTCTTTATATATTCTGGGTATTAACTCCTTAGCAGATATATAATTTCCAAATATTTTCTTCCAATCCAGGGGTTGCCTTTTCGCTCTGTTGATTGTGTCTCTCGATGCACAGAAGTTTTAAATTGTGATGTAGTCTAGTTTACTTTTTTTTCCCCATTTGTTGCCTGTGCTTTTGGTGTCATATACAGAAATCACTTCCAAATTAAAAATCATGAAAATATCCCTTGTGCTTTCTCCTAAGAGTTTTTATAGTTTTAACTCTTTCAGTTAGGTCTTTGATCCATTTGGAATTAATTTTTGTGTGTAATATATTTTAGGGTCCAGTGTCATTCTTTCATTTGTGGATATCCAGTTTTCTCAACACCATTTGTTGAAAAGACTGTTCTTGCACCTGCTTAGTGGTCTTGGCACCCTTGTTGAAACTCATTTGGCTCCACATGTGAGGGTTTATTTCTGGGCTGTCCATTGTCTTCCACTGTTTTACTGGTCTTTTTGCCAGTACTGCACTGTTTCAATTACTGTAGCTTTGCAGTAATTTCTGAAATGAGGAAGTTTGAGACTTTCAGCTTTGTTCTTTTTTGAGATTGTTTTGGGTCTCCTGCGTCCCTTGACATTCTATATAAATTTTAGGATAGACTTCTCTACGTCTGCAAAAAAATGTCATTGGAATTTTGACAGCAATTGCATTGAATCTGTAAGAAAGTAAATCTTAACCCAAGTTGGGTCAAAGTCCTTTTGTGTTGACATTAATACCCATTCTAGATCTTATCCTCATGACTTGCAGAATTTATTCCCTAGAAATTCCATTTTGTGCCATTTTGTGTCATCTGGATTGTAAATATTTAATTTCAAATACTTAATCTCCTGTGGAATGTAACAGTTTTGGGGCTATACAAACTTATAACTTGTCTAGGGAAACTGCATTTTCTGTAACTCGCTTGTCTACAAGAATATTTGTAGTCTTTTGGTAATGAGAAAGCTTCAAGATCTTTGCTGGTTTCCTCACGTCAAGCTTGATTGCAATAAATTGATAATTCTTACAGGCTCAGTGTGTAAAAACACAGGAAGGATGAGCCATCCAGCTTTGTTCTTTTTCAAGGTTGTTTTGGCCTTTCAGGGCCCGTTGCAATTTCACAGGAATTTGAGGATCATCTTTTTCATTTCTGCAAAAAAGGCTGTTGGAATTTTATAGGGATTGCATTGACTCTGCAGACCACTTCAAGTAATATTGACATCTTAACAATATTGTCTGTCCATGAACAAGGGATGTCTTTCAATTTATGGAGGTTTTCTTTAATTTATTTCAGCAATACTCTGTAGTTTTCAGTGTACAGGCCTTTCCCCACCTTGGTTAAGTTTATTGCTGTGTATTTTATTCTTTTAAATGCTATTACATATTGAATTGCTTTCTTAATTTCCTTTGCAGACTGTTCATTGCATGTGTACAGAAATACAACTGGCTCTTGCGTATTGATCTTATACCCTGCAACTTTGCTGAGTTCCCTTGTGAGGTTTATTAACTGTATTGTGGATTTGGGGGGTTTTTCTGTATATAGGACTATGTTATCTGGAAATGGAGATAATTTAAATTCTTCCCTTCCATTTGAGATGCCTTTTGTTTCTTACCCTTTTCTTATTGCTTTGGCTAGGATTACCAGTATAATACTGAACTGAAAAATTAAAAGTGATCATCTTTGTCTTGTTTTTAGTCTTAGAGGGAAATAGTTTGATTTTTCACTATTGAGTATAATATTAGCTTGGGTTTTTAGTAAACGTCCTTTATCATGTTGAGGAAGTTCTCTTATGTTCCTAGTTTTATGAATGGTTTTATCATGAAAGTGTGTTAAATTTTTTCAAATGCATTTTTATATCAATTTAGATGATCCTTTGGCTTATTTCCTTTGTTCTATTGATGAGATGTACTATACTGATTGATTTTCTTATGTTGAACCACTGTTGCTTTTCTGGTATAAATCCCACTTGGTTATGTGGTACATAATCCTTTTAATATGCTCTTGGATTTATTTTGTTAATATTTTATTGAGTGTTTAAAAATCAATATTCATAAGGGATATTGGTCTGTAGTTGTTTTTTTTCTCTTGTGAAGTCCTTGTATGGTTTTGGTATCAGGGTAATGCTAGGTTCACTGAATGAGTTAGGAAGTATTCTCTCCTTTTTTATTTTCTGGAAGAGTTCGAGAAAGATTGCTGAGTTTTTCTTTAAATGTTTGGTAAAATTTACAATGGAGCCATCTGGTCCTGGACTTTTCTTTGTTAGCAGATATTTGATTACTGATTCAATCTCTACTTGTTATAGGTCTGTTGAGATTTTCATGAACATTTCATAATGAGTCTGGTTAGGTAATTTGTGTGTTTATAGGAATCTGTCCATTTCATTTAGGCAATTCAATTTGTTGGCATACAATTGCTTATAGTGTTCTTTTACAGTCCCTTCTATTTCTGTAAGATCGATAGTGATGTTTCACTTTCATGTCTGATTTTGGTTGATTAGCATTTTCTCTTTCTTTTTCCTTTGTCAATCCAGATTTGTCAACTTTGTTGATCTTTTCAAAGAACCGTCTTTTGGTTTTATTGATTTTATTATTTTGCTATCTATCTGTATTCTCTCTGATCTTTATTATTTCCTTTCTTCTGCTAGCTTTCAGTTTGGCTTTCTCTTCTTTTACTAGTTCCTCAAAAGTAAAGTTAGACTATTGATCTGAGATATTCCTTTTAATTTTAGACATTTACAACTATAAATTTTGCTCTGAGCACTGGCTTTGCTGCAGCCCGTAAGTTCTGGTGTGTTGTATTATTTTTCATTCATCCCTGAGTATTTTGTCATTTCCCTCGTGACTTCTCTTTTGATGCACTGGTTGTGAGACTATGTTGTTTAATTGCCACGTATTTATGAACTTTCCAGTTTCCCTTTGTTATTGTTTCTAGCTTCATTTCACTGTGATCAGAAAAGATACTTTGTATGATTTCAATTGTTCTAAATTTATTGAGTATTGTTTTGTGGCCTAACGTATGCTTTATCCTGGAGCATGTTCCAGTGCACTTGAGAGAAATGTGTATTCTGTTGTTCGGTAGAGTGTTCCGTATTGTCTGTTCCACATAGTTGGTTTAGAGTGTCGTTTGAGTTCTCTATCTCATTGTTAATTTCTGTATACGTATCTATCCATTATTGCGCTTGGTGTATTTAAGTCTCCTGCTCTTATTTGTAACTCTTTATCTCTCCCTTCAGTTGTATCAATTGTTTACTTCATATACTGGGGGCTCTTTGTTTGATTCATTTATTAATATGTAATGTATTTCTTGACTCTCTTAACAGTTTTTTATTTCACGGTTATTTTGTCTGATATAACCACCCTAGTTCCCTTTTGCTTACTATTTGTATGAAGCGTCTTTTCAACTTTTCTACTTTCAATCTATTTGTGTTTTTGCATTTCAAGTGCGTCTCTTGTAGGCAGCATATAGTTGGATCATGTTTTTCATCCATTCTACAACGTCTGCCTTTTGATTAAAGAGTTAAAGCAATTACTGATAAGAAATAATTTACTTCTGCCATCTTGCTCTTTGTTTTCTGTATGTCTTGCATCTTTTTTAGCCCTCATTTCCTCCATTACTGTCTTCTTTTGTGTTTAGTTGATTTTTTTTTTAATAGTAAACCATTTGATCCCCTTTTCATTGCCTTTTGTGTGTATATTTTTAAAGAGGTTTTCTTTGTGGTTACCATGGAGATTATGTTTAACATCCTAAATTTAAAGTAATCTATTTTGAGTTCTTACCAATTTATATTTAAAAGCATACAAAACTACTCCTATACAAGTGTGTTCTCCCCAGTTTATATTATTGTTGTCACAAAATTACATCTTTATACATTTATACCCAATAATATAGACTCATAAATGTGTATTTTAATTTAATGGAAAAAAGTAGAAATACAAACCAAAATACAGTAATACTTTTTATATTTGTACATGTATTTACATTCACTGGAAGTCTTCATTTCTTTATACAGCTTTGAGTTGCTACCTAGTGTCCTTTCATTTCTATCTGAAGGACTACCTTTAACATTTCTCATAGGGCATGTCTAGTGGTAATGAGCCCCCTCAGATTTTGTTTTTCAGGGAATGTCTTGTCTATACCTCATTTTTAATGGCCAGCTCTGCCAAATATAGAATTTTCTGTTGACAGTTTTTTTTTCCCCAACACTTTAAAAATGTCAACCCTCTCTCTTTTGGCTCCCAAGGTTTCTGATGAGAAATTGGCTGTTAATCTTACTGAAGACTCCACGTACTTGATGAGCCACTCTTCCTTTGTTACTTTCAGCATTTTCTCTTTGTCTTTTGACAGTTTTATTATAATGTGTCTCACATAGGTCTCTTTGAGTTCAACCTAGTTGGAGTTCATTGAACACCCTGGATTTGTAGCTTCATGTCTTTCATCAAACTTGGGACTTTTTTGTTTGTTTGTTTGTTTACTGTTATTTCTTTAAATATTCTTTCCTCACTTTCTCTCTCCTCCTGGGACTTCCATATGTACATGCCAGTTCACTTGACAGTGTTGCCCCAAGCCCCCTGGGCTATGTTCACTTTTCTTTATTCTTTTTTCTTTCTACATTTTTATGCTGAATAATTTTCTTTGTTCTGTCTTGAGTTTGCTGATTCTTCTGTCTGCTCAAACCTGCTGTTGATCCTCCCTAGTAAATTTTCATTTTAATTGTTGTATTCTGCTCTAGAATTTTTTTGGTTCCTTTTTATGTTTCTTCAATCTTTTTATTGATATTCTCATTTTATTTACACATCACTTTCCTAATTTGCTTTAGTTACTTGTCTATGTTTTCTTTTAGGTCATTGAAAATATTTAGAACAGTTATTAAAAAATATTTATTGGATAAATCTGATTTCTGGGCTTCCATAGAGGTTATTTCTGTCAATTATTTTGTTCCTTTGAATGGGCCATGCTCTCCTGTGTCTTTGTATGCCTTTTGTTGTTGCTGCTGCTACTAAAAATGACATTTGAGTATTATAAAGGTGATTACCCTGAAAGTCAGGCTCCCTGATTTTCCGAGGGCTTGCTAGGTTTTTGGTTGTCAGATGTTGTCTATTTGTTTTAATCCTTTCCCAAACTGTTATTTCAAAGACTGTATTCCCTGCTAATGTGTATGCTGAAGTCTTTGACCTTCAGCTTTGTTCAGCTAGTGTTTTTACAGAGATTTCCTGGAATTCCAGGAACTAAGAACACGAACAAAAACAGAGGTGGAGGGGGGAGATACAGAAAGAGTGACAGAGACAGAGACAGAGAGACAGAGAGTGAAAGAGATGCAGAGACAGACAGACAGACCTCTAACAATCTTTGAAAACTGGTTCTGTGCCAGGACCCTCGTTCAACTATTAGCCAAGCTTGTAATGAACAAGCCCAAGGTGAAAATTTAGGGTCTTCTCAGGTCTTTTCTGAGCATGCATCTTGCCTGGGTGTTTGCATTGTGTTCTAAATTCCTCAGTATGCATAGCTGCACTTGAATGAGGACATTGAATGAGGAATTGCCCCGAATGTCTGCATGTTGGTAGTCTGACTTGTAGTGTTTTCAAGCAGTATCTGCTGGTTTTTCAGTGTTTCTTTGGGAGGATGCAAACTTGGTTCTGCCTACTCCACCATTTTACTGATGTCACTTTCCTGCTTTATTTTGATTGGCATTTTCATACCATATGTTTTCCATTCTTCTACCCTTAAACTGACGATATCAATATATTGGAAGTTAATTTCTTGTAGGCAGCATATGATTAGGTCATTTTTTCCTATATTCTAAAAATTTCTGTCTTTTAATTGGTGTACTTAGGTGATTTATGTTTAATGTCATTATTGATATGCTTGGATTTAGGTCAAGATTTTATTAGTTGTTTTCTGCTTGTTCCTTCTGGTTTCTGTTCCTGTTTTCCCCTTCCCTGCTTTCTTGTTTGTTATTTGAACATTTTAATATTTATTTTATCCAGTGTGGTTTTATCTCTTTGTATAGTTTTCTCTCCTTAAGGAATGCTCTAGGGACTAGAATACACATATTTAACTTTCACAGTCAAGCTATAACCACCATTTTACCACTTCAAATGGAATGTGGAACCCTCATCACCACGTAGGTTTCTTTACCCCTTCCACACTTTATGTTGCAATTGTTTTATATATTACATTTACACACTGAGAAACCAATCAGAGAATGTTTTAATTTTTGCTTTCAATTACCATACTAACTGCCAAGGACTCAAGAGGAGAACAGTCTGTAATATTTGCCCAGATGTTCCAAGGTTCTTTATGGTTTCATTTTCCTTCTGTCTAAAGAAACTCCCTTTAGAATTTATTTTGTAACAGACCTATTGGCAATGAATTCTCTTAATTTTGCTTCATCTGAGAATATGGTTATTTCATCTTGGTTCTTGAAGGATATTTTTCACTGGATATAGAATTCTGAGTTGACTGTTCTTTTCTTCCAGGATTAAAAAAAAAAAAAAAAAAAAAAGCTTCACTTTCTTCTGGCCTCCATGGTTTCTGATGAGAAATCTGCACTCATTTGAATCTGTGTTCCCCTGTGAGTAATGTGTCATTTTACTTTGGTTGCTTTCAAAGTTTTTTTGTCTTTAGTTTTCAGCTGTGTAATTATGCTGTGGTTGAGTGTGTGTTTCTTTAGACTTCTCTTATTTGGTGTTCACTGAGTCTCTTAAAACTCAAAAGACATGGAAGTTTTTGTCTTTTGTCAAATGTCAGAATTTTCCAGCCACTGTTCTTCAAATGCCTTTTCTGCACCACACTCTTTCATCTCTCCTGGGACTCTGGTGGCATAAATGTTAGACATTTTGATGTTGCCACGTAAGTCCCTGAAAATGTCATTTTCTTTTCAATCTCTTCACTCCATTGTTCAGATTGAATAGTTTCTATTGATCCTTCAGCTGCACTGTCTTCTTCCTCCCATCATTTCCACTCTGCTATTGAGACTATCTTAAATTTTCCATGACTGTACTTTTCAGTTATAAATTTTCCATTTAGTTTTTAACTATGTCTTCTACTTCTTTGCTCTCACTTTCTGTATTTTCTTTCAAGAGCATTAACCCTTACTTCCTGGAGCATTTTTATTGCTTTAAAGTCTTGTCAAGTAATACCAACACCTGTGTCATCTCAGCATCATTGTCTGTTGATTGTCACCCCCCCCATCCAACTTGAGATTTTACTGGTTCTTATGTCCAGTAATTTTGGATTGTATCCTGGATAATTTGAGCATCATGTTATGGGACTCTAGGTCCTATTTAAATCCTATGGAAGTTTTATATATGTTTAAGGTCAGATCTATGCATTCACACTTCAAGGGTGATCCCAGACATTCATAAGCAAATTTATGGATTCACTTTCCTGAGATCCTACTTCTCCACAAGTTCCCTGGTACTTTTCAAGCTCCCTGAAGTGCCCCACTTCAATTCCTCAGCCAGAAACTGGGGCTTCACCTACCTTCCTCTGCTTACACTTCATGCAGCTGATCATGTTTCCAGGCCCAACCGATCAGAGGAGAGAGAAAGTAAGCAGTGATTCATGCTTCCCTCTTTCCACCACAGCTCCTCCAAGTGGAGAGGATGGTTCTGCTCCCTCCAGTTTCAAGCTCCTGTGGGCAGACCTTGATCATTGCTGTTGTACATTCTGCTACTTCAATGTAGCTTAGAGACTTGGATGTGCATGAATGGATGGAAGGAAAAATGGGAGATTTCTGAGTATTAGGAGATCCTTTCCCATTACTCAGCTCAGAATTGGGCAGCCTCTTCTGAAGCCTCTGTCCTGTACTCTGTGCTCAGGATTTTACACTACACTGTGCCCAGGGTAGATCACACTGAAGGAAAAATATGGTAAACTCACTGCTAGTTTGGTGATATTTCAAACTCTGCTCTTCTTCTCCAGTCTGCCTGCTACTGTTTATCTTCAGGGACCTCAGTTATTTGCCCCATGCATTGTATTCAGGTTTCATTTTTTATACGTAAGGCTGCATTTAGTGGAGAGACAAGGAGCAATGTGCTTACTCTATTAAAAGAGAAACCTGTATTTTACATTTGTAACTTTTCACATTCTAATTACAGTTGCTATTTTAATAATTCACATAAAATGTAGAAATCTGGCAATTATAGGTCCATACTTCTCCCACCCCACATTCTTTATGCTATAAATGTAAAATATATTTTATCTATACATATTATGAACTCCACAAGGTATGTTATAGTGTTTGCTTTAAATAGTCATATGTAGTATAAATAAATTAAAGGCAAATAAAACATACTTGTATTTGGCCAGATATGTACCATTTCTTATGCTCTTCATTCACTTCTGACAGTCCAAGTTTCCATCTGACATCAACTCCTTTCATTCTGAAGAACTTACTTTCATATTCCTTGTGGTATTAATTTGCTGGTAACAAAGTATTTTCTGTTTTATGAGAAGGTATTTTGTTTTGATTCTTTTTTTACACTTTATATTTTAGAGTAGTTTAAGGTTTACATTAAAATTGAGAGGAAGGTACAGAAATTTCCACATACCCCCTGATGCCACACCTGCATGGTCCCTCCCATTACAAACACCACTCACCAGAGTGGGACTTTTAATGTATGTGTGTGTTTACCAAGGATGCACCTCCACAGACACGTCACAATCACCCAGAGGTCATAGTTTACGTTGGGGTTCACTCTGGTGTCGTATGTTCTACGTGTTTGGACAGATGTATTGTGACGTGTGTCCACAATTATAGTATCTTACAGAGTAGTGTCACTGCCCTAAAAGTCCCCCGTGTTCCACCTACTCATCCCTATCCAGGCCCAGTCCTTGGAAACCACTGATATTTTTACTTTCTCCATAGTTATACCTTTTCCAGAATGTCATAAATTTGAAACCATACAGTCCGTAATTTTCCAGACTGGCTTCTTTCACTTAGTAATATACATTTACAGTTTCATGAGGTCTTTTCATGGCTGGATAGCACATTTCTTTTTAGCACTCAATAGTATTCAATGTCTGTATGTGCCACAGTTTACTTATCCATTCACCTACTATAGGACATCTTGGTGGTTTCCAAGTTTTGGCTGTTATAAATAAAGCTGCTATGAGTCCATGTGCAGGTTTTTGTGTGGACATACATTTTCAACTCCTTGGGGTAAATACCATGGAGTGTAATTGCTGGATCACATGACAAGAGTGTGTTCAGTTTTGTAAGAAACTGCCAAATTGTCTTCCAAAGTGGCTGCACGAGTTTTGGCAATTATGAATAAAGCTGCTATAGATCCACATGCAGGTTTTTGTGAGGACATAAGTTTTCAGCTGATTTGGGTAAACATCAGGGAGCACAATTGCTGGATCGTATGGTAAGAAAGAGTATGTTTAGTTTTGTAAGAAACTGCCAAATTGTCTTCCAAAGTGGCTGCACCGTTTTGCATTCCCACCAGCAACGAGTGAGGGTTGTGTGGCCCCCCATACTTGTCAGCATTTGGTGCTGTCAGTGTTCTGGATTTTGGGACGTTCTAATAGGTACATAGTGTTATGTCATTTTAATTTGCATTTCTCTGATGACATAATGTGGAGCATATTTCCATATGCTTATTTGCTGTTTGAATATCTTCTTTGATGAGATGTCTCCTCAGGTCTTTGACCCATATCTGTTTGTTTTCTTATTGTTGAGTTTTAAGGGTTCTTGTATATTTTGGGCAACAGTCCTTTATTAGATACGTCTTTCACAAATATTTTCTCCCAGTCTGTGGCTTGTCTTCTAATTCTCTTGTTATTGTCTTTCACAGAGCAGAAGTTTTAAATTTCAATGAAGTCCAGCTTATCAATTCTTCCTTTGATATATCGTGTCATTGGTGTTGTATCAAAAAAGGCATCATCATCCCCAAGGCCATCTAGGTTCTCTCCCTTGTTACCTTCTGGGAATTTTAGTTTTGCCTTTACATGTAGGTCTATGATGTCTTTGAGTTATTTTTTAATGAAAGGTGTAAGACTGATGTCTAGATTAAAATTTTTGAGTGTGTACGTCCACAGTATTTCAGCACCACTTGTTGAAGACACTGTCTTCACTGCTTGTGTCGCCTTGCTCCTTCATCAAAGGTGGGCTGACTGTATTCATGTGGGTCTACTCCTGGCTCTCCGTTCTGCTCCGTCGACATGTCTGTCTACTCTTTCACCAACATTACACTGTTTTGATTATTGTAGCTTTATAATAAATCTTGAAGTCTGGTGATGTCAGTCCTACAACTTTGTTCTTCTCCTTCAGCAATGTGCTGTCCTTTCTGGGTCTCTATAAAATTTAGAATTAGTTTGTTGATATTCACAAAATAACCTGCTGGTATTTTGATGGGATGGATTGAATCTGTAGATCAATCTGGGAAAACTGACATCCTGACAATATTGCATCTTCCTATCCATGAACATGGAATATTTTCTGCTTAGTTCTTTGATTTGTTCATCAGAGTGTTATAGTTATAAATTTCATTGTATTTGTACCTAAGTATTTCAGTTTTGGTGTTTCTAATATAAATGGTATTATTTTTTAAATTTCAGTTTTCACTTTTCATTGTTGGCATACAGGAAAACAATTGATCTTTTAAAAAATATTTATTTATCATTTAATTATTTTATTTTGGTAGGGGGAGGTAATTAGGTTTGTTTACTTTTAGTGGAGGTACTGGGGATTGAACCCAGGACCTTGTGCATGCTAAGCACGTGCTCTACCACTTGAGCTACACCCTTCCCCCTACAACTGACTTTTGCATATTAGCCTTGTATCTTACAATGTTGCTACAATCACTTATTACTTCCAGGAGATTCTTCATTATTGTTGATTCTTTTGGACTGTCCTTCTGTGTAGACAGTCATGCCATCTGCAAACAAATACAGTTTTATTTTTTCCTTCCCAAACTGTATACCTTTCCCTTCCTTTTCTCGACTTACTACATTTGCAAGGACTTTCAGTATCATGTAGAAGAGTAGTGGGAGGGGACATCCTTGCCTTGTACCTGAGCTTAGTGGGAAAGCTTCAAGTTTCTCACCATTAACTATGACATTAGCCACAGGTTTTTTTGTAGAGAGCCTTTATCAAGTTAAGAAAGTTTCCCTCTATTCTTAATTTACTGAGAGTTTTTATCATGAATGGGTGTTGGATTTTGTCAAATTCTTTTTCTGTATCCATTGATCTGACCAATGATTTTTCTTTTTTAGACTATTCATGTGCTAGATTATATTAATTGATTTATGAGTAGTGGACCAGTCTTGCATACCTGAGATAAATCCCACTGAGTTGTGGTATATAATTTTTTAAGTCATGTTTTTATTCAATTTGCTAACATTTTGTTGAGGACTTTGCATCTATCTCTCACACACACACACACACACACACACACACTAATAAGAACATCAAAGGAATTCTTCAGTCCAGTGTTTGTGATCTCTAGCATTTCTTTTTGGCTCTTTCTTAGGATTTCCATCTCTCTGCTTATGTTGCCCATCAGTTCTTGCATGCTGTCTACTTTATCCAATTTGAACCCCATGGCATGTTAATCATAGTTGTTTTAAATTCCCAGTCTGATAATTCTAACATCCTGCCATGTCTGGTTCTGATGTTTGCTCTGTTTCTTCAAATTGTGTGTTTTTGCCTTTGTCTCATAGTTTTTTCTTGGTGTCTGAACAAATTGTACTGATTAACAGGAACTGCTGCTGATAGGCCGCTGGTGATGTGGTGGTGAGGTGTGGGGGGAGAGGAAGCGTTCTGTAGTCCTATGCTTGGGTCTAGATCCTTTAGTGAAGCCTGTGCCTCTGGACTGTGAACTTCACAAGTGTTTCTCACTCTTTTTCCTCCCATAGGTAGGACAGGATGGGTAGAGTAGACTGGAGTGCATTTCCCCTTCCCTAGGTCAGTTAGGCTCTGATGATACTCCAGCAGGTTAGTCTCAGGTTAACTAGTTTTCCCTGAGGGCAGGCCTTGTTAAGGGAACATGGTGCTCTGGAGTATTTTAAAGTGGTTCTTTCCCCCTTTCTCTGCTGGAGACCTGAGGGGAGCTCCCTCAGATACTCACCATGGGAGGCTGGTAGAGATCCTGGGGATAAAGCTCACAAAGTGTGGAGTCCCTATGGTTGGGTCCCCACAGAGCCTCCAGGAATTCATCAGTTACATTTAGGTTTTCCTACCCTCATTGTTCCCCATGGTGTTGTCTGCCCCGGGTTCCTGCTCAGTAACTGTGATTCTCTGTGCCGGTACGTTTCTCCAGTCTTGGGGGCAGCGGCTTGCCAGGTGTTATTTCCTCTCTTTCAGATTCAAGAACAGTTGCTGATTTTTCATTCTGTTTGGTTTTTTACTTTTTGTTAAGACAGAGTGGCGAATTTGAAGAGGAGCTTGAAATCGGAAGTTCCCAGCTGCCTATTTGCAAAAATAAACTTAACTTTGCCTTGATTCTTGAAGGATATTTTCACTAGAGAATTCTGGGTCAACAGCTTCCTTTTTCCTGGCCTCATTCACATTTGAGGAAACATCAGCCAATAACTGAATTATCATCCCCGTATTTAATGTGTTATGTTTTTCTGTCCTTTCACAAGTTAGTCTCCAGTTCAGCTTCAGTAGTTTGACTGTGATGAGCCTCAGGATGACCTTCTTAAATTTGTCCAGCTTGGCTGTACTGAACATCTTAAATCTGTAAAGTTATGTCTTTTATAAGATGAAAAAAATTCAGCCATTGTTTCCTCAAATACTTTCCCCGTGCCATTCTTTCTCCTCTCCCTCTTGGTCTTCAGTTGTACATGTGCAAGATTGTTTGATCTCACCTAATAGGTCCCTCAGGATTCCATCTTTTTTAAATCAATCCTAATGCTCTTGGTTCTTCTCACTGTATCATTTCTGTTTATTGATCAGGTTTTGCTTATTCTTTCTCCTGTCAACTCCATTTGGCTATTAAGTCTGTCCAGTGAATTTTTTATTTAAGTTTTTCCAGTTCTAGAAATTTTCTTTTGGTTCCTTTTTTGTCATTTCCATTTCTTAGTGAACATGTTTTTTTCCACTGGTGATAGTTATAACATCTACTTTAAAATCTTTGCCTGTTAGTTACAAATCTGAGTCATCTCAGGCTTGATATCAATTTATTTTCTTTTCTCTGGAGGATGAGTTCCACTTACCTGGGTTTTCTGTTTGTTTGTAAGATAATTTTGGAAATTGTGGACATTCAAAACATTAAGCTGTGAAGACTCAGGCTTCTGCTCCTTTCCTCTGTTGGTTCTCAGTTTTAGAAACAGCTGTCCTGTGGGGCTGCAGAACCTGCCTCGCTCAGATCTTTGCTCCTGAGTGGTTGTTCTCAGAGTCTGCCCCGCATGTGTGTAGCTCAGAGACAGACAGGATTTGGGGATCCCCTCTCTAGATTTCCCTTATAGGATTCTCTCCCTCTCTCCCTCTGGAGGTCATGGTCTCTGGATTCTGCTGTCTGGTTCTCCACGCCTTCACCACCAGCCCCTGTGGGGCCCTGTGCACGAGGCCCATCATGTCTGGTCCTAAGAGCTACAGAGACAGGCACTGACCTGTACAAGGGCCCTTCTCTGGGGTGGACAGCCCTGGAATCCATGAGCTTCTCTGGACCTGCAGGCAGCTGCCTTTGTGTGATGTCTGGATGTTGTAGTTGTTCCTTGCAAGTGTGTGGTCCAGCAGTCATGAATATTAGTATTATTAGTCATTATTAGAAATGGAAGTCCTTCCTTATCGCATAAAAACATTGTGTAGTTGTCACATATGCCATTTACCTTTTTCTTTAAACTTTTCAAAGACTTTTATTTTTTTAGATTCTGTCAAAAATGGTAGCACACACATCTCTCTCTTTCCATGTTTTCTAATTTGTCATTGTTGCTTAGTGTATATAGGCCTGTTACTGAAATCTAAAACTTGAATTTACATGCAGCCACTTTTCCAAAAATTTAAATTTAATTTTATTTCTTTTTAATTTCTAGAGGGCTAATTGTAGCTTCTGTAAATAATGATTGTACCTTTATCATTTTTATTTCTCTTCTAATTGGAATAGCCTGTCTTCTTGGTTGAACCCTTGGCTGGCATCCCACTGCCCCCTCCCGGGGTCCTCCCAACCTTCCTGAGGATGGGGCGATGTTTGGAGGAGGCTGAACAGAGCTGACCTGAGAACCCTCTTTTCTTCCACAACTGGACTCATCAGTTCAACCAAAATGACCAAAAAGAGTGTGTGCCCAATAGAAAGCTTTGGAAGATTTTAGGCAAAAAACAGTAAGAAAGGCTTTGTTAAAAACACCTGCTGAGTCTAGAAAGGTGGGGTTGATTTCTAGTATTAGATTTTTTGTTTTGTTAAGGACAAAGTGGAACAGTGTTTCATTTTTTAATTCTCCAAAGTACAGTGGAAATAATCTAATTTTTCTTGGCTGAAACTGGGTAAAGCAGAGAATTAAAGAAATTATGAAGATTATTCATAATTTTCCCTGGGAATATCCAGATAATTGAGTGCAAAGTAAAGATTTTACTTGCTTGAATTACCTGTTTTATCTTCCATTTCACCTTTATGAATAAAATAGTGGTCTAGGAAAGGAAAATTGAGACCTTGCTTTTTTGAAGAAAATATTTAAACATTTTCTTAAAATGAAACCAGTGGAGAAATGGAAAAAGTATGTGCAGAGGCGATTCACAGAAGAAATGCAAATAGCCAGTGTACGTATGGAAATGGACACGCCCCACTGCTGGCGCAGGAAGTAAAATGAAAGCCATGATTAATGTAGTATTTTGCCTCCCAGGTTAGCATAGAGTTTTAAAATTGATAACATCCAATGTTAGTAAGCCTGTGGTGAAATAAAGGTTCTCATCTGATGTTGGAAGGACGGTCAGTGAGCTCCTACTCTTTGGAGGGTGTGGCTGGTGGGTAGCTCAGACGTCCTCAGTTCTGCACCCCTCCCTAAATCAGCCCCTTGCCTCATGACCTGGTGGTTCCCTCCCATCCTGAGTCCAGGCTCAGCCCTGTGACTTGCAGCAGCCCCTGGGGTGTTCGCAGAGTGCAAGCAGGGACATGAAAGGCATGGGCCTCTCTCTCTGCCCCCTCCCCAGGAGAACGTACCAGAAGAATGTGCCGGGCTGCTCTGCTGGAGGACAGGACATGTCTGAGCAGAGCAGAGGACCCTACCTCCCAGCCAGGGCCGCCCCGCATCCCCTACTCAGCCTGAATGCAGACACACAGGTGGGCCAGCCAAGACCAGCAGCGCAAGGAGGGGTCACGTGATCAAGAAGCACCGTTATTAGATTATTAAATGTAAGGCTTGTGGGGTTTGGTTATGCAGCACTATTGGAGAAGGAGATAACTGAATCAGAAGGCAATAGGCCTAACATATCAAGATTTAAAAAATGTATAACCCTCAACCCAGCAATTATATTTCTGGGAAAAAACAGAAGAACTGATGGCTTTGCAAGACATCCATAAAGGCATTATTTGTTACAGGAAAATTGTTTAAATATTCTAAATTTTTATCAGTAGGAAATGATTAAATAAATTATGTCTTATTAAAAGAATATCATGTAGCTATTCAAAAGAATAAAGTGGATTTATATGAGTTGGTATGGAAAAATGTTTAATATCTTAAGTAAAAAAATGTTGCCAAGCAGTAAGCATAATATAATAACATATAAAAAATACAATTGTAAAATTATAGAGAAATAGACAGAAGAAAACATTTGTAAATTCTGAGAAGTTGTGTTTAGGGGAGTGACTTTTAATAATGCCCATGAATTACTATTACACTTCAAAACAAGTAAGATAAATAACTATTGTTTTTTTCAGTTGATTTGTAAGTTTCTTTCCAATCTTATTGAATATAGTTGACCTCCAGCACTGTGTAAGTTTACGATGTACAACATGACTTGACACAAATATGTTACAAAATGGTTATCACAGTTAATTTAGTCAACATCCATTTCCTCATATAGTTACAAACACCCTTGTGATGAGAACTTTTAGGATCTTCTCTTTTAACATCTTTCATATATAACACACCACACTGTGCACTACATTCCTTGTATTTATTTACCTTTTTACTGGATATTTGTGCATTTTGACCAACTTCCTCCAAACTCCCCTCACCCCTAGCCTCCACCTCTGATAACCACAAATCCGATTTCTGCTTCCGTAAGCTTTTTTACTTCCACATAGAAGTGAGATCATGCAGTATTTGTCTTTCTCTGTCTGACTAACTTCACTGAACATAATACCCTCAAGGTCCGTCTGTGTTGTCGCAAACAGCAAGATTTGGTTCCTTTCACAACCAAATAATATTCCATTGCATGTGTCTACCACATCTTCTCTGTCCAGTCATCTGTCCGCTCCAGTCCCCATGGACATTGCAGTTTGTGACAATGTCCCAGAAAATTACAGTGAAGGGTCCTGGTCTAGTCAAAACAGCACACTGAGTCCTTCTCTGCACTGCAGGGACGGGATCTTCAGGAAAAGGCCCATCTCAGTGAGCCACTCCCACCTGCACCCCTGTCCTGTGGGACCCCTCCTGCCCACGTCGGGACAAGCCAGTGGGACCCCTGACCTGGGGCAGGGCTCATGCTCCATCTTGGACTTCTGGTGACCAGACACATGGGGAGAAGCCAAGGCTGGTCTTCCAGAAACATGTGGGCCCACGACAGCCAGAGCCAACCTCAGGCCAGGAACAGACTGAAGCTCAGATTACCCGTCATGGAGTCAGGGCCAGTGAGGAGGTGGCCCTGCCAAGTGGCAGACGGGGCTCAGTCCTTCTGTGATTTGCACACGGGTGCCCACTGGGCTACACTTGAGGGCTCTTTGTATTTCCACCTCTTTATTTATTTCCACAAAATGCCACTCTTACTTCTGTGGTACTGAGGATGAAATACTTAAAAGAAGTTCATTTCTGATCACAATAGAAAAGCTTCCCCTGCTTTTTAACATAAAAATGATTGTGACCCTTGAGTGGGAGTTCAGAGAATGAATTCAAGCCTCTGTAAACTTACGGGTGAAGATAATCTCTTTCAGCGACTGCTGATGCTGGTGCCGTGGACGGAAAGGGTCCAGCCCACGTCTTCTCGACCCACCGGCAAGCGTCCTCCATCCATGCTAGCTGATAATTTCTCCACTTAGACCTGCACGTCTGTGAGCCAGTGACAAAAAGGCAGTCCTGAATTTCACTCCTACACCCTGGTCCTTTTGCTGTCTGCTTCCCAGGTACCTAAGGGGAACACCACTGTGACAGGATGTAGGCCAGATCTCTGCAGCCGCTTCCAGACATGTAATTAATGGTGATGGTGATGGTCAAAGCTGTCAAGACGCTCTGGAGTCTCACCTGTCCGCTTCCTGGGAAGTCTGGAGACTGGAATGAGTCATTTTGGCGTCACGGCTGGCTAACGCTTAGGTGTTGGTGCAGTTGGTGGACGGCGTGTCGTCTGGGGTGTAAGCTGCTCACGTAGAGGTTCTCCGCAGATGGGGTTTTGAGTGATACAATCCACTGCATGTACTTTAGAGAATCTCTTTCCTGTCTCTCTATCTCTTTGTTAAAGTAATAATGACTTTGGGCCCAGACTGAAGAAGATCCGTCTTCCCCTGTAGTGGAAAGAATGGTGCTTTACTGCAGCTGATATTTGCAGCGTGCCCTCCACAAAATGCAACAGAGGTTCAGATCATCTTGTCTCTCTTTATTCAAAGAACATTGAAAATTGCAAATGTTATAGACACTAAACCCTGAAATTGAAAAGAACTAAAATTTGGCAGGCACGTTGATGAAAACCAGGCACAGCCGGCAGTTCTCTCTCCCCTTGCAGCACGTGAGCGTGTGTGCGGTCACAGGCTTTGCTGGTGCTTCTGATTTGTTCAGCAGGGCTCCTCATTCTTGTTCTGTTCCTCTTAGATGTGCATCTCGAAGACATCTGTTGTAAGACTTTCCTTGGGTCAGACAGATGGAAAACTAAGTTTCCATTTCATTCATTTAAAAAGGACACTGAGTCATGTGCTCATTCGAAAAGTGTTTAAATGTGAGTTTGAGTTTGAGTTTGTTTTGTGGCTGGGGCCCATCTGGGTGGAATGTGTGACCGACTGTGAAGCCGCCCCTTCCTCTAGGGTACAGCTGATTTGTTCAGTAGAGAAGGAACCCCACCCATGCCACCCTGCGAGGATTATCCGACATGACGGACAAGGGTAGCTGAGGTTCTGCTGTATGAGGGTGTCCTTGGGCTGAACATCCCTGCTGAAGTGAAATGGAATGAAAAAGACTGCGTTTGGGGGAAGAAAGTGCCACAAAAGCACCAAGGATCTGTAGCAGCAGGACCTCTGGGGTCAGTTACTGGTGGAAAACAGGAAGGTTCAGGGGAGGCAGAGCAACACAGCCGACTGTCCCAGAGCTGTGAGGTCAGCCTTGTGGGGGACATGCCTGCGTCAAGACGAGCCCCTCGCGCACAGTCTGCTAGCCAACAGCCACTGGGAGCAGCACAGATGAGGGCACCAACAGAGGGCTTCTGGAAACGGCAAGCTGAATTTGTGAAACAGGACGAAGACACAAAGACCTCTCAATAAAATCATTAAGAGCACAGCATCTCCAGGAGAACTAGATATATTCAAAGTCCTGAATGATATAGAGATGCAAGGCAACCACAGAGTCAGAGACCGCAGGACAGGCTGAGAGCCTCCAGGCACCAGGAAGAGGCAGGGGGCAGGGGGGGATTCTTCCCCAGCACACACCCTGGGCTCTGACTCCAGCCTCCAGATGGCGAGACAGCACGCTTCTCCCACTCAAGCCCGTGAGTTTATGCCACATCATGGCAGCAGCCCTGGTGGTCTGACACACATCCGCCTTCCAAGGCAGCATCCCAGCATAGCATTTTGCTTCCCTATTTTAAAAACTTTTATCTGGTTTATTATATCTGGAAAATCATGAGTTTTTTGTCTGCCTGTGTTTGTGTTTTGTTCCACGAACCCTCTTTTCTGTTTTAACACTGTTCTTTTTCCTTGGATGCATGTTCCTTGAAAAATTAACTCGTCTGTATGTTCTCCTTCGTCCCTTCCTGGCCACATCCTCCACCCCTTTTTCTTATCCTCCGTCTTTCATTATCTTCCTTTTCCAGCTCACTTGGTTTTGTGGGCATCGGGGTCAGAGAGGAAGGATGGCAGTACATCTGAGGGAGGGAGCAGTGTCCCCGGGACACACAGCTTCCATGAGGTAGGGATCAAAGCCACACTCGAAGATTTAGTGAAACTTCCTAAATTGTCTTCTTCAGAAACCCATTGCCCACGTGGCACTTATTAAATTCTTCTTTGTTCTGCAGTGATTTGCATGTGTATCCTCTTCTTCCTGAGGTCTGAAACCGCTGAGGGACTTTGTGAATCCTTCAGTGGGGATGCCTGCTTGGGATGGAGAGGGTGCTGGGAGGAACCAGAGGTCTGGGGCAGTCAGGTGGGGACAGAGCCCCCTGGTTCCGCCCAGGAAGTGTGGGTGTTTGGAGGTGACCACTGCCAATGGTGAGTCTAGAACTTTGTGAACTCTGCACACAGTCATGGTTTTCCCACCTCAGGCCAGACCCCCAGGAGGCCCTGGCCTGGACGGGGCTGCTGTGTGAGTGGGCAGTGGTGAGGTTTTCCTATTCTTGCATCTAAAACTGGGGGCTCCGGGTCAGGGTGGGGGCTGAAAGCACAGGAGCGGATCCATCTCCTGGGAGCCTGCGGAGAGAGCAGGATGCTCCAGTCCCGCCCTGGCCCGGGGTCTCCCCACGCCAACACCTGAGGTCTAACGAGGAGGGAAATGCCAGCTGCACAGCCTCTGGGAAGGGAAGACAGGGCACCAGGTCTGCAGCTGCCCCAGAGGGCCAGAGAGAGGCCAGAGAAGGGCTGGAGAGGGGCCTGCTTTGTGCTCTGGAGGCCGAGACACTCGCGGTACAGACGGGCAAGTCTCCCATGAGTCTGTCTTTGGACAACATGGGATACCTTCTAGGCTTCGCAGAGACGGTCTCCATCGGTGCCTCTGACTTGGGCCGCGTGCCACAGGACTCGCCCCTGGAAGGATGAGTCAAATCTACGTGGCCCAGCACCGAGCTTCACACCAACCACATTGTAAAGCTACGTGAATCACTGGCATCATCTGAAACTCTGAGCCCGTGCAAAATCAACGAAGTCATTTTGAATAATTCTTCAGCTTATTAAAAATAAAAATAGAAAACCCCAAGGAATATTAACATACAAAATTATCCAAATATTAACACAAAATAAATCCAAAACACTCAATCACTTAAGCCCAATTTTCCCACCTGAGACTTTGCAGGTTCCTGACTTTCCATGATCTGTCTGCACAGACCAGCTTCATGGTGGGTGACTCAAGTGTCTACCCTATGGACCTGCAGGCAGGGACATGGTGCCGCCCGAGCCCTGTACAGGCTGGGTGTGCCATTCCTTGGCTGCTGGGAGTATTGGTGCTAATGGATCACTGCCTCTCACTTCCCTGGAGGGACAAACTGATGGTGGAGGCGCAGTGGTACCAAGGCGGCCATCGGTGCTGTGCACCCCTGCCAGAGCGCCAAGCAGCCACCGACCTACAGACCAGGCTGCTGAGGCCCGCCCTTTCCCTCCTGCCTCAATGTGCTCACCCCTGACAGGTTCTACCTTTTATGAGCACATCCTCAGTAAGGCACATGCCGCTGGACCCTCGTCTCAGCTCTGCTACCTGGGAACCCGCCTGATCACCTCATCCATTTACATGCCTGGGATCACGGCCAGGACCTGAAGCACCAGCCCCGACTATGTCAGCCTGGCTCTGGCTGCTCTGTGGTCACCCAGGCTCTCCTGGCCCGCCCAGTCTCACCCTCAAAGCAGCGAGCTTCTCCTCTGATTTGGGGAAAGGTGCTGGCTGGGAATCCAAGGCCTGGGGTCGTCGGGACACTCAGACCAGCGTGTGGTCTGTGGGGGACAGTGTCAGCCTCTCCATCTTTATTTTTATGTACGTACATTCAGTGTCTGTGAGCTCGCGTGGACTGACAGCACTGCTTCTAATTACCTTCCCAGGAACAAGGTTCTGCGTTTCACACAAATGAATTTTATGGACTTCGCGGTGGGGCGCCTCCTGGCAGCAGAGGCCCTTTAGGAATGTGCCTGACTCTCTCTCTCTCTGTGTTTCCATTTTGAAGGCATGAGGTCAATTTTATGACTTTCTTTTATGATGCTGTTCCACTGTGTGGATTTTTGATGGCAAAACTTCAGTCCTCAACCACTCACTCCCTTTTCTTCTACTTCAAATGCTTATGCTTTAAACATCCATTAAAGTCTTATATCTTAGAACTCTTTGAACAATCTTTGGGAAAAAAAATCTATGTGTCATTTGTCTCAGCCATTAATTGATACAAGTTCTGGGAGTGACAATTAACTTTAACATTAGCTTCATTAAGCTAGACAGTAGTCAATCATAATTGCAAAGGAAATGTGCTATAAAAATATGATGCAACTTAAGACGAAACAGTATTAATTTTTGGATAATGCGTTTTGTGCTATCCATATCACTGTTAGCACACATGATTAAAAATTCGCTAGAATGATCAAAAGTAATTACATTATTGACAATTGCAAATTGATCTGTAATAATACGGACAAAGAGACACTCAGGCTATTATTTGTCCAGGATAAATTTCATACACTTACTTTTCCATCAAGATGTCTCTGACTCACTGTTAAGTTCTCAGCACTTCTGTAGGGTTGCTTCCTGCTTCTTCTGTTTTGTGGGTACACTTGCTCTTGGGTGAATAGGTTGGACAGCTCTTATTTCCAGAGGAAGGTAATGACCATGCACATGAATGCAAATGCACATGTGTGGTTCACCAAATTCAGCCACATTTGCAATATTTAATTAACTCTATAATGATGTGGGGGAAAAGTCACAAAAGTGTTAATGATCTCTTGCATGCATAGGCTGGCTTCATTCAAGGGTTTAAGCTGCTTTCTTAATACTAATTAATTAAACCCAAACTTCTCATGTCGGATTGTTCACTTCTGTTGTTTCTCTATTGCTCCACCCAAGCTGGATTTCCAGTAATGTAGTAAGACCAACATGAAACATAACCAAAAACATAAGTTGTCAGCCATGGTGCTGCAGGGAAGTGTCAGCTTACAAAGGTCCTGTCATAGCATGGCCGTGGGGTCACGATGTCAGCATGTGGAGGACCCGACAGCTGTATTTTACAACCAGCTCTTCCTAGCCACTTTGGAAAAGGTAGGAATCTCACAGAGTCGGGGTTCATCGGAGAGAGCACAACATGAACAAATTCTACAGAATCTGGTAAGGAGGGAAATGATCAACTCGTATCAGCAAGGAGACTCGGGGCGTGCAGGTGCGACCTGAGAGGGCTTCTGCAGGGCGCGGTCCCCCCCCGCGGCCCCTGCTTCCTTCCCGGGAGCTTCCTCATTAATGAGCCAGCCTGCCTGCTGCGCCGACACCATCAGCACAGCTGATTTGAAACCTTTCTTTACCGCTTTCTTCTACCCCAACCAGGTTTTCTGACGTCTGGAGCCCAGTCACATGTGTGTCATCAGGTTTTCGTTCAGAATTGACTTGGGATTTGGTGAAACAGAGAAAAAATAGAGGTGCGGTGTTGCAGGTAGGCAAATAGTGCTGACAAATTACCCACAGCAGACAGTCAAGCACGAGAGAGACAAAGGTGCTCAGGTGCTGGCTGGTGCAATGATTAATTAATTCATTATTGTCAGGCAGCTGCCCCTCCATGGAACTCAAGACACTGTCCTCAGGACTCATCTGGGTGAAACTGTGGAGGAGGAGAGCCAGCTCTGTGTCCTGTGTGGGCGTCCCTCCAGGCCACCGGCCTCTGGCTGGCCACCTCCGTGCAGGCCGGGGCTGGCTGGGAGCCTTTCTCTCTGGGAGCCAGGACGGGAGCTGGGCTGCACTTTGAGAGACAATACACTGTTTCTGTGTCAGTCAGCACAGCGGGAGAGCCACAGGTAAAGGAGCTGCCCATTGAGAGGCACATGTGAACTACGGCCCCAGGAAGAACAGGAGGGAAAAGAAGGGTATCATTCCAGAGGTTGAGGGGGATCTCTCTAACCAGGAGATTCAGAAGGAAGGCTTCATGGAAGAAGAGGCATTTGAACCCGGACTTGAACAGTTGATCCAACTTGTGACCGCGAGTCGGGAGGGGGACATGTCACCAAAGAGACATAGGAAGGGGGAGGCTCCCCACAGACAAGTGAGCATTCCTCCCCCTCATGACCCGGAGCTGTGGGATAGCAAGTAGGGAAGGAAGCTTTGTGCCTGTGAAGCCTTTGATGTCAAGTCAAGGAGTTCATTGGTTTGTAGGCAGGGAATCACTGCAGGTTGCAGAGCAAGGGGGCTGCAACCCAGCCCGAGTGGCTGGCAGCCACGGTGGGAAAGACTAGAAGGAAAGGAACAGGGTGGGGGGGCTCAGAGGCCTGAGTCAGTGGGACTGCAGGGAAGGAGGGAGGTGTGAGGGAGATGCTGGAGGTGGACGTTGCTGAAGCTGGACCACAGGCATGACTCAAAGCAGGGAAGCCAGGAGAAAGGGCGTCTACTCCAGAGCAACAACCACAGTGGGGACGGGCAGGCAAGTGGAGTTTGATTTTGGACATGATGTGTTTCGAGGACTTGGCAGGATTTTCAGATAAAGCTGTCTCTCAGGCCACTGGTAACGCCAGGAGCCCTCTCCCTGTGTGCTTAGTCCTTATACAGGACTGAAATGAAGACACCCCAGCTCAGAATGTGAGTAACTATCGAGGTATCTAATGCAAAATGATGGTCTTCTTTGGAACCAGCCTCAGTTACAGCATCAGACACCACAGTTAATCCCACCTATGAGCTAAAAGGGAATTTGTGCTTTTACTCTTGCACCATCTGGCCCTAGACTGACTTGATACACTTGTTATGTGGGAAGGGCAGTAATAAAATGAGCCTGGAGCTTTGCTCTGGGGATTGGAATGTGAACCCTGGTTATGCGGCATTTTATTTCTCCAAGGCCTTCACCTGTGGCATGAAGGGGCTGGACCAGCTGCCCTCAAGGGCGCTCTACCTCAGTGGTCTGTGTATGGTGGGAAGGGGTCCATGGTGGGGCCACGCAGGTGTGACCCCAGAGTCTACGAGACTTACATCTGAGAACACAAAGCACAGGAGTTTGAGGTTCGCCATTTCAGGTTTGTCATTGAGCCACATGAGATCACGAGGTCTGTATGAGAAATGCCTACAGCTCTGGGGTCACCCGCAAGTACAAAGACAAAGACAGTGTGGTCTTTGACCCCAGGCTAATGAGAAAGATAGACAGCAGCCCAAGTAGGTTAGTGCAGCCAGTAGTGCGAGCACAGACAGGGAGGAGGAGAGGTTTTTCTGGAGTTGATATTAGCGATGATTGTCGGCAGAGAAGCGGGGTGGGCACTGTGGGATGAAGGCACATCAGGTCTTCAGGAACAGGAGCCTGTGGGGCATGGGGTGGGACTGTGGGTTACAGCCAGGTGGTGGAGGGTCTGGAGTATCTGGCTAAGAAGTTGGACTTGTATTCAGTGGACCATGCAGTAAGTATTATATTGCCTATTTTTGAAAAGGGAATAAATGCCACTGTGTTCTGGGGAGCCAACCTTGGCCACTCCCGCCACAGGGTCGAGTAGATGGTGGCAGGGAACCAACCAGGAGGTCATCAGAATGCCCCAGGTCTACAGCAGTTGCTGAACTGGGAAGAGTGGTTCCTGAATGAAAGTAAGTGAGATGACCAAGACTGTGCAGGGCCTTGAGGAGTTAGGGAAGCAGAGGGTGTGTGAGACCCAGGGAGACAGAGAAGTCGCCCAGGGCTCTTTCCAGCCTGGACTATTAAGAAAATGGTGCAAGTCGTTGGAAGCCAGGAGAAGGAGCTGACTTAATTCGGGGTTTGTGGAATTCGGGGCATGGGGTGAGGGCATCTGGGTGAGGTTATTCAGTTGGACAGGTGCAGGTGTGAGATAGCCCCCTCCAAACTGTCAGGACTAGAGGCCCAGGTCTGGCGACCTCTGCAGAGGTGACACTGTTGCAGAAGAGAAGAGGGTGCAGGCGGAGCCACAGGGCCATGCCCGCGAGGGAGAAGGAAGACCTGCAGAGCACACAGGAGCCTGAGGCTGGGTGACTGAGCACGCGTGCTTGGGCTGCCTGGGAATGAGCAGATAGGCGACCCGTGTCTCCTCCACCCTCCTTCAAGGGTGGGGAAAGTGAGCCGAGGCAGAGGCACTGATTACAGCCTCAGGGCGCCAGCTAGCAGGCTACAGATTCAGAATTAGGAACTTCCAAACCTAGTCCTCTTCCCATGGCCCATGCTGTCTTTTACACTCCCCACTCCCACATGTATATATTCAAAAAGGACAAAAATCAGCCCTCGAAGACCCAGAACACTTAGACCCAGGCTCCAGGAGGTATTTTTCTGCCTTAGGCCCGGGGAAGGCGAGGGCTGGGCTGGGCTGGGCGAGGAGGGCAACACATCAACTTTCAAACTGAAAAGTTAAAACAATTTTTAATTCCAAATTATTTAAGTGTGTTGCTTTCATATTTTACCTTCAGTCAAGGTTCAGGTGGAGATAATTCTTTAAATTAATCTTCATCATTTTATTAAAATGTCAGAAGGTATTGTGGAAACATGGGTGGACTTTCCAGTGCTCAGTTCCCACAGAGGAGGATGGAAAAACAATTCCATTTTAAGCACATAATGTAGGTTGAAAAAACAGAGTAGTCTTTTCTCTCCACGTTCCTCTGTGGCCTGCCAGCGCTTAATGGTGGTGTATTATCTAGATTTGCAGGCGCTGGAGCAGTTTCGGTTGCACCGTCTGCCGGGGCTGTTGCAGAAACTAATGTTTCTCCATTTTATGGGTCTCTCTTTGGTCAGGGTTGCAGATTGACTTCTTGGCTGCAGAGCTCAGGTTTCCACTGTGCTGCCTGGCAGGTGGCTGCCTCTTCTCTCCACTGTCTGTTTATACCTAGTGCTTCCCTGTCCCTGCAGAACCACAATGCCAGCAAAGAGTGGGAGGTGGGGCACTGACAGCCTCCAGGCCGTGTGTCCGGATGACGCCGTTGGTGTGGGGCCAGGGGTTGTCGCTCTGGCGACTCCTTGGGATGGAACGTGAGACGGAGGGGCCTCCACACCAGGGAGCGGGGCTGCTGCGTGCCAGGGGGGAGCGGCTTCTCCACACACTTTCCCCCGTGTCAGTTTCTTCTTCCTTTCCCTACATTCTTGCCGTTTGGAATCCTGCAGTTTTCTATTTGACTTTAGGAGGGCCCCAAAGTAGTTTCACGAATATGTGAATAAACATTACTTGGCTGGAGGAAAAACTTTAAATGGAAATGCCAGCAAAGCAATGAGGAAACAGAAAAGTTCTCAATAGAGACAGACTCATGTCTTACTAAAAAAAACCAGTTGTTAAAAAAAAAGAAGAAAAAAAATGAGTTGTTGATGAAATTCAGCAATAATTTCTCTGTTAACCAATGGTTTGCGTCCCAGGCAGTGCGCACACTGGACTTGCACTCCAGAAGATCGCACCCTGCTCTCTCTGAAGTGGTTACATTCCTATTTTGGTAGAATGTAGAGAAATCACCTTGTGATCTGGCCTGGGAAAACTGGTGTTTGCAGAAGTCCGTTAGCTTTACACTTTGTGGCTTTTTAATTGTCAGTGTGCCTACTGAGTACCGGCGTTTTGCTCACGGCAGTTAGTCTGCAACGCACCGAATGACTGCAGGTATTAGCTCTGTTCCGTAATCGTGTCCAAATTAACATTTTCTAGTGAGTGTGAAGCTGCCCAAGGAAGGAGGTAGATACTAACTTAAATATCAGTTCTTAGTGCTGCTTAAGGAACCGATAATTTCTTAAACTGTGGCTGAGCAATTCACATGCAGCAGGCATAACCATCACCAGAGTAAAACCTGAGAGATGACCAGTTGGAAGGTGTGTAGATTTGGGAGGGGGTGGAATTTTCAGGTAGCAGGTGCACATAGCTCCAGGACTTGAGTTCTGTCCCCACCGCCCCTGTGCTTTTCTTGGAGGTCCCTGCGGCCACAGAACCTAGGACCACCTTCCAGGGTTGGCAAGAGGAGACGTAACCCACATGCTCTTCTCACTGCAGGGAGGAAGTGGACTCTGGAAAACAAATATATGGAAAAGCGTTTTCTTCCAGAGTCGCACTGATAATTTGTTGTAATTGGAAGGGGAAGCAGATTCAGGGAATAATATCTGAGCCTCTCCACCTGGAATCGGACCTCACTGTTGTCAGCAAACCCTCTTTACCCTGTGGCGTCCGCCCCAGCGCTGTCCCGCGTCACTGTAGGCGTTGTGGTGAGCGGAGTGGAGTACTTGGCTTGATAAATCTGGAAGATTGTTACCTGTATTAAAAAATTTGCAAATGGCAGCATGGATGCATGCGGGATTTGGATGTGTGGACTTGAGTTTTAAGAGTTATTCAGTTATGAAAATAGTAAGACTTGAATGATCTTTTCTCGATGAATAAATATAGATGTCAAATTGAGTCAGGAAACTACGGAGGGAAACACACACACATTAAAGGCTCTGACGTGTAAGACTGTTCCCGGTGCACACGAGGTGTGTGCGGTGCTGAAGTCTCGCTCGGCTCCAGTGTTGCGAGGTCACAGCTGTAACGGTGACTGTTCGGCTTCATGCTGGGCCCACGGGCTTTATACTCTTGTGCTGTTGGATGTTATGAGTCACATCTTGCCTTCCTCCTCCCAGCCTTTTTCAGATGGGTTGTCTCTTTTTTTAGAACTGATTTTTTTTTTAAAGCAGTGATTTATGGGATGAGTTGTAGCATTCTTCTGACTTGCAAAGAGAATATATTGTATAATCTTAGCTTTGATGTCGTGTACATGGACTGACTCACCAGTTCAAAGCCTGGCCATATTAAGATAATTTCCAGTTCTCGTCATTACTCAAGCACCTTCACAGATGTGGATGCTTGGTTGCAGTTATTGGCTTTATTTCGCACTTTGGTGTTTGTCCTGGGAGCAGGGGGCCGTGTCACCTTGGGTTTCACCGTTGTCGTCCTCCAGTCTCTCCTCCTGTACGCAGCCACTTTCAAGGTTGCCAGCATTGGTTTTCCTTCTTTCATGACCTCTCTGTGTGCGCTGCAGAGGTCACCTGCTGTTGTTGCCAGTGCTCTGCTCTTTCTGCTGAGAGGGTCGAAAACTTGTCACTCTCGGAAGAAGCAGTTGCATCCATTTGTTTGTGATGATAACAACCAGTGCTCTCAAAGGGGAGGCTCTAATCGGGAATCCCAGCTGGCGTGGGGTGAGAACGCAGGAGTCGGCTTGCCAGAGGAGCGAGTGCTCTGCGTCTCGGCACTTCCTTCAGGAACCAACGGGATGTTAATGCTAGTAAGCCCTTGAGGCAGTAAAGTGGGAAAATGCTGAAATACTGAGCTGCAAACGTCAGCACCACAGCCAGCAGCCTGTTTGGTGGGGCTGGGAGGGGTTGCTGTTTGGTTCTGCTGCTGCTGAGTATCTTGGAGACTAAAACGTGCTCTCTGCGCTGTGACAACTGCACACTGAGGTACTTCTTTACTCAAGTGCTTTGGACAACAGGCATGAAAGATCAGGAAAAAAAGCTGTCCGAGATAGGGAGGGACGGAGGGGTTCTGTGATTGCTGGTGGGTTAAATAGACTTCTCCTTCTGGGCTGCTGGTTTTAAATAATTTTTTTTTTTTGCTTAATAGGTTGGAAACTGTGTCATAATGAAAAGATTGAAGGCTGTGGGCCGGATGCAGACTAATTCCGTTGGCCCCAGAGAGTTATTCCTTGCACGCCTCTCCACAGTTATGCACAATCTATTTATTTATTTTATTGAATTATCTGGTTGGTCAAGTCACATATTTTTCTATTTTATTTCCTAGAGAAACTATAACATTTTAAAATTATGAAAAAAAAAAAAACGTGTAAATATGTCCCCTCTTCAACACGGGCTGTTTCACACCCACCAGCCTCAGGTCTGAGCGCTGGTTCACTCAGTCCTGGGCAGAGAGGAACCATCTTCCGGAGCTGCAGGAGTGAGGCTACTCCTTGTGTCAGCAGTTTACAGAACACGTAAGGCCGGGAGAGGCCCTCGCAGCCTGGTTTCCTTGGTCAGATGCCGGGTCCCCCGCACTTACGTCCTTGTTCTGGCTGTGCCCCTGTGGGGGCAGAGCACGTGTCTGGACCTCTTCGCTCCCAGAAAAACACGCACATGCACGTGGGGTCCCGGTCTTACCTCCTCGCCTTTCTCTCCAAGCTGAAGACGGAGGTGGCGTGGGTCTGTGTGACCACCTCGCTGAGGAAGTGCTTCCTGTGCACAGTGGAATTTGTTGGCCAGTTTACCTGGGATGGAAATGGAAATGCAGACGGTGTTGCTAGTTAACCGTATCAGCAGATTCTGGGTCTTTGTGAGTGAAGTAATGCGGGTGGAGAGCGTGTGTTAGATTGCAGACACCACAGGTCCAGGATGTCATGTTACAGCTCCTCGTGTCCGACAACATGAGCTTATAAACCCTTGGGGGGGAAGAGTGGCCGCCAGGCCAGGAGTCGGAGGAGGACAGGAGCAGGTGACATCTGGAGTTGGCCCAACGCTTTAGAAAGGGCTGCCTCACTTAGGAGCCGTCAATCTGAGGGGCTGGATTTTGGTGCTGCAGGAACTTAAAACAATAATCCATTTGTAACTTGTGGGTGACCTTCTTCTGTGCTTCCTGAATCTCCTTGGGTCTTTCTCTAAACCCTGTTTGCAGAGATTTGTGTGAGGATCTTGAGATTTCTCATGAATGTCCACTGAGACACCTTCCTCCAGGTTGATTTTCGTCCACTGCCGTCCCAGCATCACCCTGGCTGAGCTGGCTGGTCCCTCCCAGCCTCAGCTTCCTCGGCTGTCAGAGGGTTAATAACCCACCTCAGGGTTGTAGCGAGGATCAAGATGGCGGTGTCACAGTGTCTGCTTGGTCAGCATCCAGCTCCGCTGGGACAAGGCTCCTGTCCTCCCTGTCCCTCCCCCTCCCCAGTTCATCCGGGTGATTTGAGGTCACAGTGATCCTAGGAGTGGCCTTGGGAGAAGAGCAGTGGAAGGGGGGAGCTTTCACTTCTGCTTGGAGGGCGCACTTCTCAGCAGATGCCACCCGGGCACTGGATTAGCTGCAGCATTGCGATGCCCCCTTTTTTTTTTTTTTAAAGGCAAAACTTCCTTTCTGACAGCATCTTTCAGTCTATATTCTTGGAAGCCCCATTTTCAGCCCCTTTCATTTTTAATAGGAAAGTGGGGGAAGGATGTCCTAGCTCAGATTCAAGTCCAGGTGTAGCTGGGAAGGCCGTCCTGTTAGGTTCTAAATGTTAAATCTTGTGATCACGTTTCTTGGGACCACGTGGGCCTTCCTGGCAGCGTCAGTCCCAAAGTTTCCTGGGATTGCTGCCTGAATGTCTCCAGCATTACCCTCTGCTCTCTGCTGAAGATGAAGCCCAGAATCTGCCAGCTGTGACTCTGGGAATCTTCCTCCTGGAAGCTGGCACCCCTCTTGTGATCCTGTGTCCGATGACATGCACGTGGATGCCGCTGGACCGGCTGCATGGGTGGGGTGGCTCTGCAAGGCCAGGTCAGAGCCAGGCTTGCTGTGGCAGTGGACCCGAGGCTCCGTGCCCACCTGCCCAGCACTCGTGAAAGATCCTGGAATTTTGTCCTCTCTGATCACCCTGGTAGTTACCTGGGCTGAGTTCCAACTGGATTTTGTGTGAGTAGGATCTTTTTCTTACTGACTTTCATAAGCTGCTTCTTTTAAAATGAAAACTAGAGACAGTTTGACCACCCTGGGCCTGGGTCACTGGCGCTGATGGCAACCGTGTGCCTGGATGTGTGGCCTGAAGGTACACCCTGGGCTTGGGTCAATGGCCTTGAAACATGCACTGGGCCCGGGTGACTGGCCCTGAAGACACATAGTATGGGGTCCTGCAGTGAGCTCCTCTCTGGTCACCAGAGCTATATTATTTAGGGGTTTCATCATTCTGTTGTAGTGAGCTGACTACTGTGGGTGCACTGCTAGGCGCGGCTGGACCCCAGGGTGGTTGGTTGCCAAGCCTACCTGGTGTGGAAGCTCTCAGACGGGCCCAAGTTTCTAGTTGTGACCTTATTATTTTCCTCTTAGAGAAGCCCCTTTAACATTTCCTGTGAAGCCGGTTTTATGAAGCTCGACTCCTTTCGTTTATATTTGTTGGTAAAACTTTTGATCTCTTTCACATCTGAATGAAAGTCCTCCTGGGTAGAGTATTCTTGATTGGGGTTTTTCTCCTTTTATTACTTTCAGTGGATTGTGCCACTCCTTTTTGGCCTGCAGAGCTTCTGCTGAAAAGTTAACTGATGGCCTTATGGGAGATCTGTTCTATGTAACTTGTTTTTTTCCTGCTGCTTTTAATAGGATTTCCTTATCTTTAATTTTTGTCATTTTAGTTACAGTGTATCTTGATGTAGTCTTCTTCGGGTTGATCCCGTTTGAGACATTTCCTTGTCCTGGATGTGTTTCCTGGACCTGGATGTCTTTTTCCTTTCCAAGGTTAAGAAAGTTTTCAGCTATTATTTGTTCAAATAAATTCTCTACCACTTTCTCTCTCTCTTCTCTTTCTGGAACCCATGTAATGTGAATATTATGATGCTTTATGTTGTCCCAGAGATCTCTTAAACTGTCGTCATTTTTTTCTTTTTCTTGTTTTCTGTTTAGCTTGAATGATCTTCACTACTCTGTCTTCTAGTTCACTCATTCATTCCTCTGTATCATCTGATCTATAGTCAATTACTTCTAGTGTATTTTTTTCCTCGATTGTATTTTTTAGCTTTGTGGTTCTTTATATTTCCTAACTATTTGTTAAAAACCTCTGATTTCTCACTCTGTTCAACCGTTCTTATCCCATGTTCTTTGAGCATATTTATGTCCATTAAAGTCTATATTGAATATGATGCTTATCTCCACGTTTGTTCCTTCATTTGGAACATATTTCTTTGTCACCACATTTTGAGTCATTATCTGTTTTAATTTCTATATATTTATTTGATTGGTTTTGTTTCCTGATCTAGGAAAAGTGACTTTATATAGCAATGTCCTATGGAGTCCTGCAGTGAGCTCCTCTCTGGTCACCAGAGCTATATTATTTAGGGGTTTCATCATTCTGTTGTAGTGAGCTGACTACTGTGGGTGCACTGCTAGGTGCGGCTGGACCCCAGGGTGGTTGGTTGCCAAGCCTACCTGGTGTGGAAGCTCTCAGACGGGCCCAAGTTCAACATGGCTGGCTGAATTGCCTGGGGAGTATCAGTCCTGGTGCTGGCCTACAGATGAACAAGCTTGTGTTGTGACCTTGTGAGGTGACTGGATATGTATTCTCTGGGAGTCCTGGAGCTAGTGCTAATCCACTAGTGGGCAGAATCAGGCCTCAGGATGACAACAGCCCAGACAGTCCTGGGGCTGGTACAAGCTTGCTTGTAAGTGCACCAGGTCCTGATGCAGCCGTCTTTAGGACCTCTGTGGTCATGGGGATGGTGTTTGCCAATGCTGAGTGGGACTGAGGACCAAGGGGTTCCGGGCTGCTGTCTACTCAGTGGTGGGTGAGACCAAGTCCCAAGGCTAGTGCTGGCTCACTGGTGGGATGAGCCAGGTCCTGGGGTCTCTCACAATAGGGGTCTCAGTTTCTGGAGATGGTGCACCCTCACTATTGGGCAGTGCTGCTCCACTGATGGGTGAACCTGTGTAGAGAGGTCTCTGGCTATATGAACCTGGAGGTCTGATAGTTGGTGCTGACTCATAGTTGGGTGAGACGGGATCAGGAAATTCTGGTGCCCTCTCTTGATGGGTGAGACCAGGTCCTAGGACTTGCACTGTCCCACTGTTGGAAAGGGACTGGTCCTGGGCCCTCTGGGATGTGGGGATAGGTCCTGGGATGGCTGGGGGATCAGGTGATCCAAAGTCAATGGGGTTGTGTGCCTCTCCCACCTGGCCTGGGGCATCCCTGGACTGGTGCTGATTAGCTGGTGGGTAGGGTTGGGTCCTGACACTATGACACTATAAGCAAAAGATAGAATTCCCAAATGGCAGTTTCTAGGACCAGTGTCCCTGTGGTGGGATGAGCTTCCTGAAATGGCTTCCACCAGCATATATGTGCCTAGATGAGGTTCAATTTCCTCCTGCCTCTTCCAGAAGCTCTCCGTGACTAGCAAGTGAGTCTTACCTAGGCTCCTTTTAAATTATTGCATTTTACCTTGGATCTCAGAGCATGCAAGATTTTGTGTGAACCCTTTGACAGTAGGGTTTTATTTCCTGTAGCTCTCTGGCTCCTGTAAATAAGCCCAATTGCTTTCAAAACCAGACACCCAAGACCAGGGTGTGTCTTCTATGTGTGTTTCTTGAGGGTCAGTGACCCAGGACAAAGATGTGACTTCAGGGCCAGTGAACCAGGCCCAGGATGTGCGTTCAGCACCAGAGACCCAGGCATAGTATGTGTCTTAAGGGCCAGTGACAAAGGCCAAGTATGTGCCTTCAGCACCAGTGACAGAGGCCCAAGGTGTGTCTTTAATGAAAATGACCGAAGCCCAGGTTGTGCTTTCATGTCCAGTGACACAGGCCTAGGGTGTGGTGTCATGGCCAGTGACCCAGGTCCAGGTTGAGCCTTCAGGGCCAGTGACCAAGGCCCAGGTTGTGCTTTCACGTCCAGTGACACAGGCCCAGGGTGTGTATCAGGGCCAGTGACCCAGACCAACTGTGTGCCTTCAGTGCCAGTGACCCAAGGCCCATGTGTATCAAGGCCAGTGAACCAGAACAATTATGTCTTCAGGGCGAGTGACCAAGGCTAAAAGAGTGTCTTCAGGGCCAGTGTCACAGGCCCAGTGTTGCCCTCAGCCCCAGTGACTGAGACCCAGGGTGTACCTTCAGCACCAGTCACCCAGGCCCAGGGTGTGCCTTCGGCACCTGTGGTCGAAGACCACATGTGACTTCAGCCCAGACACCCGAGCCCAGGTTGTGTATTCAGAGCCAGAAACCCAGGCTAAGTGTGTTTCTTTAGGGTCAGTAACACAAGTCACACGTGTGATTAAATGCCAGTCACCCAGGCCCAGGGTGTGTCTTCACGGTCATTGACCCAAGCAGAGGGTGTGTCTTCAGGGCCATTGACAAAGGCCAATGGCCATTGACAAAGGCCAATGGCCAATGGTCTCTGGCCAATGTGTGTAACTTTTGGCCAGAGACCAAGGCCAAGAGTTTGTCTTCACGACCAGTGACCCAGGCCCAGGGTGTGTATCAGGGCCAGTGACCCAGGCCGGAGTGCGTCTCCACGGCCAGTGACCGAGGCCCAGAGTTGCAATCAGTGCCAGTGACCCAGGCCTGGGTTATGCCCTCAGCCCCAGTGACCCAAGCACAGCGTGTTACTTCTGTGCCAGTGATCCAGGCCAAGAGTGCGTATCAACAGCCAGTGACCCAGGTCCAGGGTGCTAATGCAGAGCCAGTGACACAGGTCAAGTGTGTGTTCAGGGCCAGTGACCCAGACCCAGGGTTACCATCAGCGCCTTGACCCAGGCCCAGGGTGTGCTTCAGCTCCAGGAACCCAGGCCCAGGGTGTGCCTTCTGCACCAGTGACCCTAGCCCAGGATGTGTCTTGAAGGCCAACGACCAATGCCAAGTGTGTGACTTTACAGCCAGTGACCCAGGCTACACGTGTGCCTTCAGCACCAGTCATCCAGGCCCAGTATGTGTTTCAAGGCCATTGACCCAAGCCCAGGGTGTACCTTTAGGCGACACACTCAGGTCCAGGGTGTAGCTTCATGACCATTGACCAAGGCCAAGTGTGTGTCTTCAGCATCAGTGAACCAAGTCAAGGGTGTACCTTTATAACCAGGAACCCAGGACCAGGGTGTGCCTTCGGCGCCAGAGACTGAGCCCAGATGTACCTTCAGGCCCGACACACAGGTCCAGGGTTTGCCTTCAGGGCCAGTTATCCAGGCTAAGTGTGTTTCTCCAGGGTCAGTGACCCAGGCCAAGTGTGTGCGTTGAGCACCAGTGACACAGGCTGAAGTTGTGTCTTCTACGAAATGACCGAGGCCCAAGGTGTGCTTGTTTGTATTGACCACACCAATGGTGTGTCTACAGGGTTAGTTCAGACCAATGGTGTGATTTCTGGGCTAGTGACCCAGGTCAATATTGTGACTTCTCAGCAGTGACCCAGGGGAAGGGTGTGCCTTCAGGGCCAGTCACCCAGGCCCAGTGTGTGTTTCAAGGCCACTGACCAAAGCCCAGGGTGTACCTTCGGGCCACACACCCATGCCAAGGGTGTGTCTTCAGGACCGGTGACCCAAGTGAAGGGTGTGCGTTCAGCACCAGTGACACAGGCCCAGAGTGTGTCTTCAAGGCCAGACAACGAGGCCAATGGTGTGACTTGAGGGCCAGTGATCTAGGCCAAGAGTGTGTCTTCAGGGCCAAGCACCCAGGCCCAGGGTGCTAATTCAGGGCCAGTGACACAGGCCAAGTGAGTGTTCAGGGCCAGTGACCCAAGCCCAGGGTGTGCCTTCAAGGCCATTAACTTTGGTCCAAGGTGTGCCTTAAGTACCAGTGGTCCAACGTCTATGGTGTGTATCAGGGCCGGTGAACCAGAACAAGTGTGTCTTCAGGCCAGTGACCCAAGCCAAGAGTGTGTCTCTTGGGCCAGTGAACAAGGCCAAGCGTATGTCTTCAGGGCCAGTGACACAGGCCCAGGGTGTGCCTTCTACGAAAGTGACCGAGGCCCAGGATGTGTTTTCATCTCCAATGACACAGGCCAAGGGTGTGCCTTCAGGGCCAGTGACCCACGTCCAGGGTGTGTCTTCAGCACGAGTCACCCAGGCCGATGGTGTGTCTTCAAGGCCAGTGAACCAGACCAATGTTGTGACTCGAGGGTTAGTGACCTAAGCCAAGTGGGTGTGTTCAGGGCCAGTGACCCAGACTCATGGTGTGCCTTCAGGACTATTGACCCAGGCCCAGGGAGTGCCTTGAGTGCCAGTCACCGAGGCCCAGGGTGTGTATCAGGGCCAGTGAACCAGAACAAGTGTGTGTCTTCAGGGCCAGTGAAACAGAACCAGGGTTCCCATCAGCGCCAGTGACCCAGGCCCAGGGTGTGTCCTCAGCCCCTGTGACCCAAGCCTAATGAATTACTTCTGCACCAGTGACACAGGCTCAGGGTGTGCCTTCAGCGCCAGTGACTCAAGCCCAGGGTGTGCTTTCATGGCCAGTCACACAGGGCCAGCGTGTGTTTCAAGCCCATTGACACAAGCCCAGGGTGTACCTTCAGGCCACACACATAGGACAAGGGTGTATCTTCAGGACCAGTGACCGAGGCCCAGGCAGTGCGTTCAACAACAGTGACACCGGCCCAGGGTGTGTCTTCAAGGCCAGACAACCAGGCCTATGGTGTGACTTGAGGGCCTGTGACCTAGTCCAAGAGTGTGTCTTCAGGGTCAAGCACCCAGGCCCAGGGTGCTGTTTCAGAACCAGTGACACAGGTTGAGTGAGTGTTCAGGGCCAGTGACCAAGACTCATGGTGTGCCTTCAGGACAATTGACTGAGGCCCAGAGTGTTCCTTGAGTGAAAGTCACCAAAGCTCAGGGTGTGTATCAGGCCAGTGAACCAGAACAAGTATGTGTATTTATGGCCAGTGACCCAGGCCAAGAGTGCTTTTTCATGGCCAGTGACCCAGGCCCAGGGTTGCAATCAGTGCCAGTGACTGAAGCCCGGGGTATGCCCTCAGCCCCAGTGATCCAAGCACCACGTGTTACTTCTGGGCCACTGACCCAAGCCAAGTGTGTGTCTTCAGGGCCAATGACCCAGTCTAAGTGTCTTTTTAGGTTCACTGACCCAAGCCAAGGGTATGCATGTAGCACCACTGACAGTCCCTCGGTGTTCCTTCTAGGAATGTGACACAGGCCTTGGGACTGCTTTCATTTCAAGTTACACAGTCCCAGCGGTTACCCTCAGGGGCAGTGACCCAAGGCCTTGGGGTCTTCTCAAGGCCAGTGACCCTGGCCAGTGGATGGCTTCTGCTCCAGTGACCCAGGCCCAGGCTGTCTTAGGGGTCCGTGACCCAAGCCAAGAGTGTGTCTTGAGGTCCACTATCAAAAGCCAAGTGTGTGTTTTGGCCAAAGACCAAGGCAAAGTGTTTGTCTTCATGGCCAGTGACCCAGGCCCAGGGTGTGTATCAGGGCCAGCACCCAGGACAAGAGTTCGTCTCCACGGCCAGTGACCCAGGCCCAGGGTGTGTATTAAGGCCAGTGACACAGGCCAAGAGTGTGTATCCATGGCTAGTGACCCAGGACCAGGGTTGCAATCAGTGCTAGTGACCCAGGCCCAGGATATGCCCTCAGCCCCAGTGACCCAAGCACAGTGTGTCACTTCTGTGCCAGTGACCCAGGCCAAGTGTGTGTCTTCATGGGCTCTTACCCTGACCCATGGTTGCCATCATCGCCAGTGAACCTCGTCGCTCCCTTACCGGCTGGTCCGTCGAACTAAAAGTTGCGGGTGGGGATGTCCCAGCCCAGGAGGACCTTAGGTGGCACCTCGGCGGTACCTGGAAGGACTGCACGGGCGGAGAACGACGCTGGGGTCAGCTGGTAGCGCCAGAAATTAGACACGCCTGTCGTGCAAGCCTGGCCCCCGCTAGCCAGGCCTGGAGAGTGGAGCAGTTTCTCCCCAACTTCCTGACTCTGAGCCGGCGGCGGGAGGTAGGCTAGGTGGGGGAGGCGCGGCCGAGCATCGGGGCCTAGCGCTGCGGGGCCGGGGCCGGGGTCGGCCGCCTCCGCCTGTGGGTTGCGTGGAGGGGGCGTCGAACGGAGGCTAGGCGCGGTCCCTCTCCCTTCTCTACCTCGTAGCCCCGGGCACTCGGCCCCAGAGAGGACTGCACAGCCAGCTGCACACTAGCTTCTTCACAGGGAGTGAACTTCCGGGCTCTGCTCCTTCCTGGGGCGGGGCGGGGCGCGACTTCCGGTTTGAAGGCACGGGGTGGGGTGGGGGGGTGGGGGGTGGGGGGGTGGGGGTTGGGGGTTGGGGGGTGGGGGGGTGGGGGTTGGGGGTTGGGGGGTGGGGATGGGGGGATGGGGGTGGGGGGTGCGCACGCGAGACTTCTGGTTTGCGGGCGGGGCGCGCGCGAGGGTGCTGAAACTGCTGTGTATTGTAATTATGGTGATGGTTACACGACTGTATGCGTTTGTAGAAGAATTGACAATAAGAATGATTTACTGATTGTAAATCCACTGTACTTGAATTTTCTAAAAATCCCTGCATTTTGATTTCTTTAATTAAAAAAAAGAATGAATTACTGTACAGAAAATAGACCTTAATATTTTAGAAACAGGAAAAATTACATTTCCTTGTCTGTCTCTTTTCCCACTCATGTTTAAACTTAACATAACATAACAAATATAAATATTAACAAATTTCACTCAGTGGATGTTTCTGAAACACCTCTCTTGTGTCAGTCCTTCTGCTCTGCTTGGAGAAGGGCATGGGACCCCTGTCCCTTCTCAGCCTCCCCCAACACCTCGTAACAAGCATGCTCAGGCCAAGTGCACCCCTACTTCCCTTTGAGGTGACTCTGGATCACCTCTGCCTAATGCTAACTGATGTGGGTAGATTGGTAACTATATGCTGAAACACTGGAATTTCTGAGACGTTTCCATGGTTTATGGGACCATAATATTTGAAATGGGAACCTGGGAACCGTCCCTGACACCTCCCTCCTCCTTGTCACCCACCCCTCTCCTGTCCTGCAGTCAGGGAAGTCAGGGGCCAGGTGGCACAAATTAACAGGCAGGGGCTCAGGCCTAACTGTGTGTCTTATCCTGTGTCACAACTTTTGGGGTGGGTGGCTGGCAACTTTTTTTCCACTGACCTGAATGTGCCCTGAACTATTACACAAAAAAATCAATCCATTGGCTCATCCTGTTGCCATTCTTTCCCGAATGTCTTCACAGAGCTCTTCCCCAAGTCCCCTGCTTGCTCCAGGCCATGCACCTCTCACACGGACCCCTGCACAGGCCTCCTAGCGGCCCAGCCCCTATGCCCCTCACACCCCAGCCAGAGGGATGTTTCGGAGACAAATCCTAACAGTCCGCTCTCTCTCAAAACCATTAGTACACAAGGAACCCATGCCAATCCATGAGGAAAGGACAAGAGACTCATTTGAAAAACGGGTAAAATTATATGTATGAAGAAGCAGCTCCCCTATGAAAAAAAAAATACAAATGGCAAAAACACATGAAAAGATTCCTATAAATTTAAACTGTGCTTTCATTTATAGTTAAATAAATGAAAAGTGAAACAACCACGTGATACCATCTCCATCCCCCCAAACAGAAAATGGAACCATTTGATGATATGCATGGTGACGTGTGATGGGGTGGTCTCCTGGTCTCTCCCATGCAGTCTGGGTGTGGTGACAGGTGTGGCAAGCTGGTGCAACTTTTGGAAGATGCTTGTAAAAAATGTCTCCTTCCATCCAGAACTCACTGCTATAAAAGTGCCCGTGGTGCCTCCTCCCAACAGTTCCCTGTGACTGTACCATGTGATACTGTGATGGCTGTCTGTGGGGGTTTCTCCCAGCAACGTTTACAACAGCAGAAGCCTGGAAGAGAGGTGCCCACCCAGTGGGAAGAGTCAGTAACACTCACCTGCTCCATCTGTACAACTAAATTCCCTGCAGACATTAAGAAGAAGAATGGGGTAGGACCAACTACACGTGCTGAAATAAAACCAGGTCAGGAAAGGGAGCTGCAGACCTTGGCACACAGAACCACCTCTTTGGTATCACTCTGCAAGCGTAGACGTATCCTCTCAAGGATATGCATGGAAAAAACTTCTGGAAGCACACACCAAAAACCCGTTACTTGAAATTGCCTTTGGCAAGAGAGACAGGTGGGAAGAAAGAGGATTTCACTTTTCATTGTGTGCTTTCCTGTTCTGCTTGGATTTCGAATCATGTGCACAGATTATTTTCGTTTTTAAAATCTCATCAGGAAATATCTGGAGGGGGTGGGATTTGAGGCCAATTTCACTTTCTTCTTTATACTTTTTCTATATCAAAAAGAATCAAAATCAATGTGTTTAAATGTTGCAAACAAACTTTCATTGTGCTGGGGATAAAGTCCGTGATCCTGGACTCGCTCAGGGAGGTCCTGCGGCACCAGCGGTTGCCCCATCTCCAGTCTCCTGACTCCTGGGTCTCAACTACAGCTGACCCGATCCACCTTCCTTACCCCAAAACCCCTTGCTCTCTCTCATCTCTGGGCTTCTGGCCATGCTGCTCCGTCTCCCTGGAACACTCTGCCCTCTCTGATCGCCCTGAAACTTTGCTTCCTCATCTGGGGGCCTGACGCCAGGTGCCTGCCCGTCCACCCCACCCACCCCTGGGCAGTCTGGCCCGCTGCCTCCCAGAGCCCTGGCTTGACTTCCATCATGCCGAAGCTCGTACTGTGCCCTAGTGGCCTTCCCACTGGTCCCTCCCTCACTACCTCACAACAGCCATGACAGTAAGGACAGGGCCTGGCTCACCGATGGTGCCCAGGGCCCAGCGCCAT
Source organism: Camelus bactrianus (assembly GCF_048773025.1). NCBI lineage: Eukaryota > Metazoa > Chordata > Mammalia > Artiodactyla > Camelidae > Camelus > Camelus bactrianus. The sequence continues at coordinate 11,344,108 of NC_133573.1, forward strand.
GTGGGGCACATAGTAGGTTTCATAAATGTCTGCCGACTGGACTGACACATGACTGCCTGACCAGAATGAGGAAGGCACGAGCCGCTGGCACCCCAGGTTCATCGCCGAAGCAGGCCTGCTTATGGAGCAGGACTCCCGGGCCTGGCCCCAGATGGCAGGCCTGCCGAGGTGATCTGGAGGGGCAGACACAGCAACCCGGAGCAGGGCCACCCGCTCAACCCCAAGGTGGCTTTCATTTCCTCTTCTGCGGACACCAAGTCCCTGAACAAATATTTTCCTGGAGTGGAGGAGCAGCTTAGCTCCCAGCCATAAGAGCTGGAAGCACCACTGGGTTGGGTAGGTTCCAGGAGCCGGAGGAAGAGCAGGGTCTGGCTGCAGCTGGTGGAGAAGGGGTCATCAGAGCTGCCCTCTGGGTGGTGCCCACCCTCCCGTCTCCTCCGTTCAGCAGCAGCCCTGGAAGCCTTTTGCTCCAGGTCTCTCTGTTCATAAATTAGAATCCACTGGGATCCTGAAGAAAACGTGGGCCATGTGGGCCTCCCTCCTTTTTACTGAAAAAGCTACAGTAGGTTTTAAAGAAACTAATTAGAATCTCAGAAGCACTTTTATAAGCTTCCCCCCCCCGCCCTTTAACTTTCTTTTTGCAGAATAAAATACATGGAGTACACTCATCTTAAGTGCATAACTTGATGATTTATTTACAGGTACATACGCCCTTGTAATCATCACCTGCATCAAACTGGAGAATATTCCAAAGAACTTTTCAGAGAAGGGTCCTTCATGTCCCCCCACCCCCATCAATTCCACACCCTCAGCAGAGGTACCACCAGCTTCTATCACCCATTAGTTTTGCCTGTTCCTGAACTTTTTATAAATGGAATCATGCAGTCTAAGCTCTCGAGTCTGGCTTAATAGATTGCTTGTAATATCATCTACATTGTATGTATAGCAGCAGTTTGTTCTTTTTTTATGGCTGAGTAGTATTCCATTGTAGGAACATAGCACAGTATCTTTATCCAGTCTCCTGTTGATGGACATTTTGATTGTTCCCACATTTGGGATGTGACAGACATTCTCACATGTGCCTTTCAGCTGCCATGTGCTCGCCTTCCACTTGGATCATAGGGTAGGTGTATGTTTGGCTTTAGTTTCCCAAGTGCTCATATGATTGGCACATTTTCTAACAGCTCAGGATCATTCCAGTAGCTCCACACGCCATGCAACAATTGTCCACGTCTGAAGTCAGCCTTTCTGGCAGGTGTGCAGTGGTGTTTTGCACCATTAATAGGCTTCTAAACACTGCTTGACTTTCAGAGCAGGACAGCAGCGCCAGGTGACCACAATGAGCATCCCAAAGACAGAGACTCCCATATATGCTGTGGGCCCCCACCCCATGCCATGCCTCATGTTGGACTTATAATAAAGCGTCCACCCTCAGGAAGCACCCAGGGTAGCAGGAAGCCAGTGTGGAAACAGACACCCGCAGTGATGGGGTGAGAGGTCCCAGGAGGAATGACTCAGAAGGTATGGGGGCACAGAGGATGCCGTGCCTTTCCTTAGAGGAGCTTTGACCTGGGCCTTAAATTTGAGCAGGCACTGAGGTAGCACTGCCGAGGGCCTGATGTGGGGGCCGCCCTCACACTCATACCCACACACCCCAAGTGGGTGCAAATCTCATGTGGCTCAAGGATCGGTTGGTATTGGGGTTGTAGGGGGTTGCAGCTGTGTTAGGGAGGGGGAGGATGGGAGAAAGCCAGGCGAGGGCTGTGCCCATGGCCAGGAAGAGTTGGCAGGACCCCAAGCCCCTCTAGGCTCCCTGTCTGGGGGCCTCCTCCAGCTCCTGCAGCTCCAGGAACCAGGAGCTCCCCTCCTCCTGAGGCAGCCCAGCCCACCTTTCCCCAGAAACAGGGGGTGGGGTGGGGCTGATGGGGAGAGAGGTGGGAGCACGGCCTCAGGAGCCCCTCTGTGCAGTAGTTCCCTGCAGCCCTGCTGAGAAGATGCTGTCTCTCCCAGATGCTGCTTTGGGGTCCACCGACCATCAGCGCCTAACCTGGGTGGGTGGGTGAGACCGCCCTCCTCGAGGCTCAGCCCTGGGACTATCCCTTCTGCTCCTGTTAGATCCCGCCCTTGACCGCCAGCTCTGAGAACAACCTCATCACAGGTGTCTATTCCCGTAGGTTCCACGTGAAAGGGTACCAGAGGGAGAAAAGGGGACGCCCAGTGAGGTGGGGACACGCCCCACAGGTCCTGCCAGTTTTACTCCTTAATGAGGTCTCAAATGCAGCCTCTCCTCCCCACCCCAGCCTCTGCTGTCCCTGGGCCTCCGTCCCCTCTCCCTCTGCAATTCCTAATCCTTCCTGCATCTGCTCTGAGGCTCTCCTCCAGCCCTCAGAGAGGTCACGAGGCGGTTTCCGCCGCTTTCTTACCGCATTGCAGCCTCATCCCTTCTCACACCTGCTCTCACTACACATCCGGCATGAGGCCTCTTGAGTCCTTATTTTTGCTGGAGCTGTGCCTTCGGCCTGGAATGCCCTCTGCCCTTGTTGGAGAGGCTGATTTGAATCTGCCCTTCAAGACTCAATTCAAGTACCACCTCTGGGCACCTCCCTCCTGATGCCAAGCGGGGTTAGCTGCCCTGACCCCCCCACCAGCCCCCATCGAGCTCTCTATCATTGAAACCTCTCTCTCAGTGTCCATCTCCTACTGGACCCCAAACTCCCTGAGAACAGGGCTGTGCATCTTTGTTCTGGAAGTGAAAACACAGTGCTCTCCAGAGAAAACTCAGGAGGCAAGCAAGGCAGAAAGTGCAATTTCAAGCAGAAATCAGCTGCAAATTAAGGTGACACAATCAATGTGAGAGAAGATGGCTCATTAGTTTAGAAAATAACTTGAAAGAACTCAGTGGAAACTTCAGTGAGTCCCCATCCCCATATAATGTACAAATGTGCACACACACACCCACCCCCAGGTCACATGGGTGTGACCTAAAGGTGAGGGGAATATGAAATAGTGCTCAGTTGCTCCGTTCTCAGACATGGGGAGGCGGGAGTCTTGGGAAAGCAGAAAAGAGGGGAGGTGAAGGGGGTCAAGGTCGTGGGAAGCAGGGCAGCAAGCTGACATCTGAGGATAGATGGGCAGAGAAATTGCTTGAGGCCAGGATGCCAGAGGAACATGAAGACGATGTTTAAACCCCTTCACCTTAGCTTCTCCACCGCTCTTCCCTGGTTTTCTTCTTTCTTCTTCTCAGTGTCTTGCTCTAGCCATTTCTTACACATCACAGTCTTCAAAATTTCTGTTTGTAGTAGGCTTTTTTTTTTCTTGGGCAAATTTATCTTTTTTCCATAGACCTAATAATCGTTTTTACATTGATGATCCCCAATCATGGCTTTAGCTGAGATCTCTCTCTTCAGCTTTGGATCTGTGTTTTCAACTGCCAAAGGCAGTTAGCTGCCTCGTTAGTACTTTGAGCTTAATATATCTAAAACCGAACTCACCTTTTCTTCTAAATCCTCTACTCCACCTATGTTCCACATATTAATAAATGGTAACATTCTGTATCAAAATATATAAGCCAGCACATGAAAAAATGCTCAATATCATTAATTATCAGAGAAATGCAAATCAAAACCACAATGAGGTATCACCTCACACCAATCAAAATGGCCATCATTCAAAAGTCCACAAACGATAAATGCTGGGGAAGGTGTGGAGAAAAGGGAACCTTCCCACACTATTGGTAGGAATGTACTTTGGTGTAGCCAATACCAAAAACAGTATGGAGATTTCTAAAAAAAAAAACAAAAAAAAACTAAAAAACTAAAAAACTAAAAATAGAACTTACACATAATCCAGTAAATCCACTTTTTGGTATATATCCAAAGAAAACAAAAATACTACTTTGAAAAGATAACTGCACCCCCATGCTCACAGAAGTATTATTTACAATAGCCAAGGTATGGAAGCAACCTAGGTTTGCAACCATAAATGAGTAAAGAAGATGTATGTGTACACACACACACACACACACACACACACACCATGAAATATTACTCAGTCCTAAAAAAGAATGAAATTCTGCCATTTGCAACAACATGAAAAGACCTAGAGGGTATTATGCTTAGTGAAATAAGTCAGACACGGAAAGACAAACACTGAATGTTATCACTTATATGTGGGATTTAAAACAAATGAAACAAAATGAACTCATAGAAAAAAGATCAGATTCGTGTTGATCAGGGGCAGGGGTTGAGGGTGGGGGAATTCAATGAAGGTGGTCAAATATACAAACTTCCAGTTATAAGATAAGTAAGTACTGGGGATGAGATGTACAGTATGACGACTACAGTTAACACTGCTGTAGGGTATATTTGAAAGTTAAGAGAGAAGATCCTAAGGGTTCTCGTCACAAGGAAAAAACACTGATTTTCTTTCTTTTCTTTCTTCCTACCTTCCTTTTTTTGTTCTCTTTCTTTATTTCTCTTTCCTCCTTTCTCATCTATATTAGATGACAAGTATCAACTAAACTTTGTGGTAATCACTTCACAATATACGTAAGTCAAGGCATTATGCTACACACCTTATACAGTGCTGCATGCCAATTATATCTTAAAAAGGAAAAGGACAGTAACCTCTTAGTGCTGAAAAGGGAAATATGCTATTAATAAATCAAAATGATACTTTTCTAGGTTATATATGTAAGATTAAATGCTCAATGTTAAAGCAGGAAAACTTCAATCCAATATAAGTGAGACTCCAGAAAAGAAAAAGATTGAGGAACTAGGATATTTGTAGTTATTATTTTAAGACTTTGGAGAAGACGCAGTTTGAAGAGCACAAATAAACTCTCACCAATTCTATAGCATAAGCATTTCTGCTTGTAATACTAAGTATGTTTCTTTTAAAATGTCCCTTTAGGCAAAGTCAAGCACCAGAAATAACTAGGCTTATGGAAAAAATATTGTAGAAGTAAACCATTCAAAAACCTATGCAACTTTGTAACCATTGTCCTAACAAAAACAATCACAATCTTAATAAATCCTAGCACAGCTAAATCTCCACAGCATTTTTACCTAGCATCACATTCAGCCAGTCTTCTGCAGGTTTAAATGCTGGGACTCACCTCTCTCCTTCGAGATGTAGCTCCTTGAGAGCATGAATTCTCAAAAGAACATTTCCATCAAAAATTTAAAATCTAATATTTAACAATATTTTTGCAGCTCCTCCATCTGTACTTGCAGCTTACTGGATACATTAACCCAGTAGAAAGTATAAAGATTCTAGATAGTGTTAAATCACTCAAAGCTAACTCCAAAGGAAGGTACTTTGACAGGATTTTTAGCTGTTTTTTCCTTCAGATTTCATTTATTGCTAAGTTCTTCTCTTTAATAGTGAGAAAGCTTCCACTGACTGTTTTAAAAGCTACTAACTTGGTGTTAAGCAATATGACTTCTGGGTTATAATTGTATTGTTTCTCTATTAACCTTCTATGAACTAGTTAGTGACACAGAAACACATGCTCTGTCATAGCAGAACGTTATATTCAAATTTAAGTCTTAAGACTACTCTCCAAATTATTATAAATTTTATTATACCTTTGCTGGTTTGTTTTCTGAAAAATACATAGATATTGATGCATATACACAGACACATATTATAAGCACCTTCAAACTGGATTTAAATGTTTTTTCTTACCTTACTTTCCAGGTGTATAAATTTTCAAATAATAATTTTAGACAGTGGAATATTAATAAAATATAAATAACCTAAAATTATTAATCTTCAATTCAAAAAAACCTATATTGTACATTGATGTTTAAAGTCCTATGAACATTAAAAACATATGAGAAATTCTTTACAAGAATGCACTTTATTTTGAAAATACAGATCACCACAGATACACTTGGCTACTTCGGTAAATATCATGTGTGGTTTTCCTTTTCTGAATGTAGGGCACACCAACAGATCTTGTGAATCTTTAAAGGAAAAACTCTTGGTTTTACACTCTGATCCTCAGATATTCCGCCATCCTGCTGGTTCAAATGGAGAAAAATCAAGCAGTCAAGTAGAGTTTCACATACAGACAAGTTTATAAATTTTCATAAATATATGTTGAAGTTAAGGACTAAAAACATATAGTAAGACATGAAAACTCCTTGCTTCACAATTCCTTCTGCCAGCCAAGACCATGAACAGGGCAATGACTGCCCTTACACACAGGGCCATTGACTAATGTGAGTTAACAAAGGGGAAATTTCGTCAATTGTTCCTTCTCCCAAGAGAACAAAAGAAACATTGTAGAGAAGTTTTTGCTTCATAAGAATCTGATTTTTATCTCGATGTTTGGAAAATTGGTATATGATTTGGATAGATATACAATCATGTATGAAACAATTATATCAACCATTTTCTATAGACATACATTTCAACTTAAGAAAAATTCCACAAATGGTTCACACTTTCTGCATTCAAATTTGAATATTTCTTCAAGTGAAAAATTATGATTAATCATAAAATTAAACATAAAGCACAAAATGGATATCAATTTAGGTACCAGGTAGTTAGTCTCTTCAATAAAATTCGAGTCAAGGTAACAAGAGATGTATATGATCATATAGAATTTCTGTTCACTAAAATTAAAGGAGCATGAAAATATGTATTGCAAACTGGCCAACTGACCAAAGAAATTTTCTGAGGAAACCTCTCCATCATCAAATAAAAGATAAATGTTAACTTTAAATGGTTTTAAAATAGTCTTCTTTTGGAGAATAAATATGGCCTTAAATACAAATTTTTATTACATGAACTGGATTGGCACACCTAATTTTATTTTGAAAATATATTGAGAAATAAACCTCCACAGACCAAATGAAAAGACACAAGAATAAACTATGGGAAACCTAAGTAATACTACATAACCAAGACCAATAACTAATATATATCATTGCAATCAGAGTTAACCTATGTGCATTTTCCCAATTCCACTTCATCTTTTTCCTTCAAAGTATTAAATGTGTATCTTTATAATATCTTTTAAAAATACAAAATAGAGACGATATTATTATATTTGTACTCAAAATATAATAAAGTTTATAGGATCATATGAATTATATTTAATTACTAAACATGTAGTTATAATTATTTTAGATTTTATTAATGTTTATTATTTAATAATATCCCATTGATAGATTGACAATGTGTAATTCTTACCCAGTGATGATCCAGTTATAAATCAGTTCTTTCCTTATTTTTTACTTTTCGATTCTTCACAACTGAACGCAGGACGTCACGATTTTTCTTTTGTAAGTATTTATATAGGCGAAGTGCAATGGCTGTGAAGAAGATAGTAATTGCTTTGCAAGTAAACCCTGGATTAGAAGAAAATACAACCCTCAGATGTATCCATTTATTTACAGTAAAAATGTTTGTGGAAAGTCATTTATCAAAGAAAAGGTAAATATATATCATCTCTAAAGATATCAATTTTCCAGCTGTAGAATGTAATTAATGTCATGAACTTTTATCAAGTTAAAGGAAATTTAAAAAAATATTTACAAAACCTTTTAGATTTCTTAAACATATAGCCCAAGAAAAATGCAAAGTGTGTTATCACTTCACAGGATGTATTAATTCTAAAACATAAAAATACGTTTCTACTTTCAAAACTTAATAATCAGTGGGAACTGGAAGCTTTTTAAGTTACTCAAGCAGCATTACCTTTTCTGAAATATTCATCATTTTCCACATACCAACAGAACTATTTTTGAAAATTAATCGATTGTGTTACTTTTTGGATTCATTTTCATTTTTCAAGTTTCATAAACTTAATTTATTACGGGCAATACATAAAAGTACTCGAACTTTGGATGCAAACGACCCTGTTAATTAATGTAAAAATATTTTACTGCAACAATATGTCAATTATCTGACATTATCATTTGTAGTGATTTCAAAGGTTAAAACAGGAAACATTAATGAGTCTATGCCATTTGTAACAACACAATAGTATTTCAAATATTTATTTATAACAGCCAAACACTGCAGACAACTCAAATGTCCATTAATAAGAACATGAGTCAACTATAGAATATTCACAAAATGAAATAATACTCAGAAATTTTTTAAAAGGACAAACTACTGTTATAGACAGAATTTTAGGATTTCAAAAACATACTGAAGTTCAGTGTGGGCTCCTACAGCTCATAGATCCCTGTTGACTATGCTTCGCTCTGGAGGAGCAGCGGGCACAGGATTTCCTGTGACAAAGGCAGTGTTCTACAGCTACACTGCCCGTCCATTAGAACAGTCAAATGTAACCATAAAGCAAGTGAAATTAGGTTATTGGTTACTGAGGAACTGAATTTTTAATTGCATTTAATTTAATGAAATTTAAATAGCTCTATGTGGTTATTGTCTACAATGTAGAAAGGTACAGCTGTCGGATCTCCCACATAGCTGTCTTCAAAGTTCACTGTGATAAACACAACTCAAGGTGCTTCATTAAAACAATGCATTCCTACCACTAATTCTTTCTTTTTTTTTAGTCTTTTCCCATTTTATTTATTTATTTATTTATTTACATTTTTTATTGAGTTATAGTCATTTTACAATGTTGTGTCAAATTCCAGTGTAGAGCACAATTTTTCAGTTTTACATGAACATACATATATTCCTTGTCACATTTTTTTTTTTTTTTGCTGTGAGCTATCACAAGATCTTGTATATATTTCCCTGTGCAATACAGTATAATCTTGTTTCTCTATTCTGCATATGCCTGTCAGTATGTACAAATTTTGAAATCCCATCTGTCCCTTCCCACCCCCTGCACCCTTGGCAACCACAAGTTTGTATTCTATGTCTGTGAGTCTGTTTCTGTTTCATACATATATATATATATATATATATATATATATATATTTTTTTTTTTTTTTTTTTTTTTTTTTGGATTCCACATATGAGCAATCTCATATGGTATTTTTCTTTCTCTTTCTGGCTTACTTCACTTAGAATGACATTCTCCAGGGACATCTATGTTGCTGCAAATGGCGTTATGTTGTCATTTTTATGGCTGAATAGTATTCCATTGTATAAATATACTACATCTTCCTTATCCAGTCATCTGTTGATGGACATTTAGGCTGTTTCCATGTCTTGGCTATTGTAAATAGTACTGCTATGAACATTGGGGTGCAGGTGTCTTTTTGAAGTAGGGTTCCTTCTGGATATATGCCCAGAAGCAGGATTCCTGGGTCATATGGTAAGTCTATTCCTAGTCTTTTGAGGAATCTCCATACTGTTTTCCACAGTGGCTGCACCAACCTGCATTCCCACCAGCAGTGTAGGAGGGTCCCCTATTCTCCACAGCCTCTCCAGCATTTGTCATTTGTGGACTTTTGAATGATCGCCATTCTGACTGGTGTGAGGTGATACCTCATTGTAGTTTTGATCTGCATTTCTCTGATAATTAGTGATATTGAGCATTTTTTCATGTGCCTATTGATCATTTGTATTTCTTCCTTGGAGAACTGCTTGTTTAGGTCTTCTGCCCATTTTTGGATTGGGTTGTTTGTTTTTTTCTTATTAAATCATATGAGCTGCTTATATATTCTGGAGATCAAGCTTTTGTCAGTTTCATCATTTGTAAAAATGTTCTCCCATTCTGTAGGTTTGTCATTTTGTTTTACTTGTGGTTTCCTTTGCTGTGCAGAAGCTTGTAAGTTTAACTAGGTTCCATTTGTTTATTCTTGCTTTTATTTCTATTGTGTGGGTAGAGTGCCCGAGGAGAACATTTTTGAGATGTATGTGAGATAATGTTTCGCCTATATTTTCTTCTAGGAGGTTTATTGTATCTTGTCTTATGTTTAAGTCTTTGATCCATTTTGAGTTTATTTTTGTGTATGGCGTGAGGGAGTGTTCTAGCTTCACTGATTTACATGCTGCTGTCTAGTTTTCCCAACACCATTTGCTGAAGAGATCCTACCACTAATTCTCGGTGTTCTAAACCAGGACCTTAGAACTTATACTTTATGAAGCACTTCAAATGATTCTGATTCAAATGACTCATGGGATAAAATTTAAAATATACTGGTTTACACTAAATTGCCCCAAATGCATATCCTATTGCAGTTTCCTGCATTTGCCCTGTCTGACTGTAATTCCTGATGTTCTTTATTATCATTATCTCCTTTTAGTAGCTCCCTAGCATCCTAGGATCTTCTATCTAGCAATTCATTAATTTTCTCAATTATACGCTGTGTTTGAAAATAGTTAAGCATATTAGTTATATCTAAAACAAAAATTTAAAGGCTCAACAGTGTTTAAGAGGACTTCTTTAAGAATATTGTCTAGTTTTGTTGAATTATCTCTGAGAAATTAATTTTGACTTCTTAACTGCCATTTTTGACTTTCTAATTTTTTTAAAAATTTTACTTTACTCAGTGTTCAGTGTAGACCAAGCTCGTTGGACAACTGACTTCTGGATTAAAAGGCATTTCTGTATACTGTTTATCAAACAGATATTTGTTACTGTTTAATATTGGAGTCTATCATTATGTGACTCTTTGAATTACTGAACTCAGTAAAATCACAAAACATGTAAACATTTAAAAATATTTAACCCACCAATAGTATCTGTATGATAAAACCACTGAATGTTAATGCTGATTAACACTTCAGAAATTATGTAGTCCAACATCTTCATTTCACAGGTGAATAAACTAAGATCCAAGATCTAGTGAACTCTCCAAAGTAATACAAGCATACCTAGACTTTCCCAGTACTTTCACCTTATCACCATAGCGTCCCATTTCCGTGTCTCTTAATTATTTAACACATACTGAATGTTTGCAATGTGTCCAGCACTGTTAAATCATTGAGCATAAAAGTAATGTGAAATTTACATTTAAGTGGGATAGCAGTATTTTGATACTTTTTAGTGGTGTAAAATTTTTTTTTTAACTATCCAATCTTACTTCAGAAATGGAAAGGGCACAAGGTCCAGCAACTTGGTTGTTTATGGATATAGGCAAAATTGCTTCCCAAACTGAAATTCTGCTAGTTATCACCCTTTATTCAGGAATAACATAAAACAACCGTGTCTCAAATATTTACATACATTCTATAGTAATTTAGTTTCTAAAATATTTTCTGTATAATAAGTCTTCTTTAGTCATAAATGTATCCATTTGTTCTTAGTTTATTATATCTATACCTTAGTATAAACAACCAGAAGCTTTTAAAAACAATTTTATTTCTCTACATTCCTTAACAGTTATCACTTACATGCTCCTACCAATAAGTACATCATTTTTGTCTTGTTATAGATCCAACAATTTCTACTGCCTCCATGGTGCTCAGCGTCCCCAAAGATACAAGAATTGTTTCTTAATATTTTAAAAACTACTGGTCCAGGTATACTCCCTATGAAAAATGCAGTGATTGTAAATTCTCCATGAAAACACTATAGGTTGGGGTCAGAATAATTTTTATCCTAAAATTAAACTTATATATTTAGTCATCATCACCATAAACATATCATTTAAAATTATCTAAGAGTTTACTTATCGATAGGATTGTTAATAACTGGAAACATAACTGTGTTTTTGAAAAATCCTTATCCCTGTAGGTATTAAAAGAACACTAGTAGATTTCATCCTTTTAGAATGGTATGCATGTTGTTATTCAGCTGACACACATCAAAGTATTCGTTAATTTCCGAATGAAAAATGTAAGAGAAAGTATTTAAAACAGAGATACTAAATACTGATTTTGTGAACTCAGTGTATCTCCAAAGATTTCAAATTGTGAAATTTTCAGTGACTGAAAAAATAGTTTCAAAATGTAATATATATATTATTGATCAAGATATTGAGAGAAATAACTGAAAATATAATTGTTTTGGTAGCAGCCTTAGCTTCAGAAGACCTCAAATCCAGGGGAACAGTTGTGTGCTGCGTGAGGGAAAAGTCATTTACTCACAGAGACGGCATCTCCTTAGCAACATGGTTGCTTTCAGCTAAAAGTGAGTGAATAGTCTTAAAATTAAAAATAAATAAATAAAAAATAAAAAGCCACTCTAAAGACATTAGACCTGGGTTCTCAGAACTAACAGATTTAATGAAATTATCAGAGCCATCATGCTCATGACTTTCTGATTCCAGTCAAACACTACCCATCACCAGATTTCTAATCTCAGTGAGTGCGGGCACTCTGTTTATAATTGCTCAAGGTGAAAAACCTAGACATACTACTCATTTTTCTTTCTATTTCCCACCATATTTTTCCAATCCATGATAAATTTTTTGTAACACTAACTCCAAATATATCTTGGATAAGTTGATTTCTTTCTTTCTTCATTACAATTCCCAGAATCCAACTTAATGTAAGCCTAACTTAGACTTCAGCAAAAGCCTCCTTTTTCTTTTCCTCCACATTTATCTTCTATAAATATTTCTCCCTCCAGCAGCAGAGTTATCTTTTAAATGTAAATCAGAAAATATCTACCCTCTGCTTAAAATTCTCTGATGGCAAAACTCTGCAAGATCTAAAGACAGTCATATCTAAAGTATCATCACCTTATTCTACTCTCTCCCATTCAAGAACGCATTGGCCTCACTGGCATCCTTTCTGAGGTAGGAAACCGAGCATTTGCTGTTTCTTATGCTCCCTCCTCCATTAAGAATCTGTCCTTATCTATTGGGTCAGGATCCACCATAAAAAATTATGCTCTAATTTTTCTCAGTTAAAAAAGCTAACTTAAACCCTGCACACTGAGCTAGCTAGAGAATGATTAGAGCTGCACATAGAATTTTCTACATTCTTGACTCCATTTATCATATGTCTTTCAGTCTTCAAGTCAGTCTAATATTGTTTCCTTACCCCACCAATATTTTTAATCAACTTCTTGAATCAGGGATCCTAATAGAGTCATGATGCAGACTTGAAAGCAGGTTTCTGCTATTTTAAGAAAGCCTGAAGTACAGAGTACATTACCCTCAGCAAAATCAATCTGTTCTTTGGATATAAATACTTTAAAACATCAGATTCAGTGTCCCTGGCAATGAAAATGTTTAGAAGTACTAGTCTAAGTTAGTGACTTCTCAAACATGCAAGCAATGTAAAATATAGTTCCTGTGCTCATATGCATTTTGATTCTGCTTATCAAACCACTTGTATGAGCTTGAAGATAAAAAGACTGTCTCTCCTAACTGAATATAATATTAATGCATATTTTATATGACAGAATGGGCTTTACATTAAGTATTGTCTTTTTGCATTAAGTAATGTCTCCTAAATTCTTTAAAGCAGCTCCTTCATTTGATTGTTTTTGTCAGTTAACCATTATTATTCATTTGAAATTCTGAATATACATGTTGACACATACATAAATCAAAAAAGGAACAATTCAATGGAATAAAAGATTGTAAAAAGTCCATACCAAATAGTCTCAGAATCACACAGGTCACATCCAAGGCTAGAGAACGTTGTTTGTCAGGTACAGTCCTGCAAGCAAATAGCAATGATATCATCAAAACATTATTATTAGCTATAGAGAATGTTTGTTAGTTTCAGGGTTAACTTTTTTTCTTGTGCATCAATTAGACTAAGAATCTTTAGCTAGTTGACAGAGTTCAATCTGGTTGAATGAAAGAACTACAACTTTTCCCATTTCTCTATATCCTGCCCCTTGCCAACCAAATCCAGAGTTTCTTGCTCTTCACAGGGAGTAGTCATTTATTGACCTCAACCCTCTCCCCCAGCCTTTGCTGAAAAAAAAAAAAAAAAACTTAGCACTACGTTTCACACTTGTCATTCTTCATTCTGTGGTGCACATCTATTGTTTCAGATTTCTTCCTTTTGCCTCTTGAGATTAACTCTCTACACCTTTTCTACCTGGTTCTCTGCTCTGGGAGGCTGACCTAAATGGACTATAGCAATAGCTCTTGTCTCTGGCTTCTGATTGAGTTCTGCCAACGGGGTGCTTCAGAGTGAGGAAAGAAAGTCAAGTCAATGTCTTCATTCTCAGGCTCCCTTCCTGCAGAGTTACGTCAGGCTAACTGGGTCCCTAGGCAAAGTAGACCCCTCTGCACGTCTCTCTCCTTCCTATCCCCATTTCCCTTTGGGTGTGGGATAGTAACAGACCTGAAGTATTGCAGTATGCCTTGAGATTCCTTACACCCTGCCCACAAGTTAAATAGCCACTTTTTTCAACCTTACTTGAACTGTCCTAATTTGAGGGTACCATTTCTTTCCTGTTGGACCTCTGACTCTTACCTTCAGTATTCAAGAGCTAAAATAAATAAAAAATAACTTCCTCAAATATAAAGAATGAAGATCTCTGTATTTCATATTAGTCAAACCAAATATTTGTTTTAAAAGGAAAAATAATGAATAACATCACATATTAATGGTTTGGAAAATAAACTAAAATACTATAAAAAATAATCTTTGAACATTTTAGAAAGTAAAAAAAAAGCTACATTTTAAATGGATATTTTAAATAAACTCTATGCTTAGCCTTTGCTTTCTTTCTCTGGAACTTGAATAATAAACAAATATGACCAATATTTTCATCAAAAATGACTCAATTTATTAAAATGTAGCATATGTACAGTATTTTATGACTATTTTGTGAAAAGTGAGATAATTCCATCTCTATCAACCTGCTAAAAATATATATTCTTTCCTCAAATGTTTACTACTAGGAAAGTGAAAACAAATTTACTAATTCTTAGCTGATAATGTTCTTAAATAAAAAATAATTTAACTTTTATTATAAGCAGATTCACTAAAGACACATAAAAGCAGGAAAGTATCACATTTTAGAACCACACTTCAGTATAAAGTTTTTGGTATAAAGTGGAAATGCGGGTCATATGCTTAACTGTAATTGAATGTTCTGTTTCATTGAGCATCAGCAATTTTCTTACATGTAATATGATGTCAGTGCTCTCTGAAGCATAACAAAGAGCTAACAATAATTCGTAAGTATAATCATTAAGACATATTTATATATCATCAGTTTGATTATAACCTTCTTTCTAGCTGATATACAAATGAAAAGATTAATTGATTTTCCAAAATCAGTTAAATGAACAGCAAAACAATAAATAATAGGTATAAAAAACAAAATTTTAAAGAAAACTATTACTACGTTTTTAACAATGAAGTGAATTTTTTTGTGTGTTTTGTGTAAGGAGTAAGGTTATGATTTGATGGTTTAAGAATTTCATAGAATAAACAAAAAATTTGTTACTGCTCTTCCAAAATGTAAAAGGCAGCTTCTAATATCTCTTATGACTTCTAAATTTATGTTTTCAGTGCATATCTTTCTTAAGTTCTAGACTTAAGTTTCTATCCTGCATAAAAGTCGCTCTTCCCCTAGTGCTCCCAGTCACAGAAAACAGAATCATCATCCATGCAGTTTTCAAGCCTAAAACCTGGGAAGAGTCATCCTTGAAAGAGTATCATTTTCCTCATTCACCACATTCAATCATAAAATGTTGTGACTTAAAAAATTTTTTTTCACATCCTTTTCTCTGGTTTTCTTCATCCCTAATGCTACTGGCCTATTCTAAGCTTGTGTGTTTTGCCTGAAGAAAATGTAACAATTTCCTAACTTGTCTCCCAAAAAACATTCTTATCCCTTCAGTCCACTTTCCAACTAGAGCCAAAGTGATTTTTTTTAAGGTCAAATTCTGATTATTTCACTGCCCCATTGGATCCTTCAATGGCTTCCCACTGTTCTTAGGATAAAATCTAGAACTGCAAAAAAAAAAAAGACAAAAAATTACAAGATCAACCTGATCTCATCAGCTTCAACACATGCCATCTCACAACTTTTGCCTATGACACTGTTTAGCACAGCTCTTATAAAGCTGTTTCTTCAGCTCAGAGTGTCTGCATATGTTGTTCTCGCTGTGTGAAATTCTCATCCCCCAACCTTTACAGCTCAGCTTAAATACGATTTCTTCACGGTTACCCTCTCTGAATCCCCAGACTAATTTAGATTGACCCATAACTTTCTCATTGCATTTTTCTACAATTTCCTTATAGTATGTTTTAATATTATAATTGTATACTTATTAGTGAAACTACTTTTTTTATTTGCTCTCTATCTTGGCACCCTCCAAGGTCCATCAGGGCAGCAGGGACCTGGTAACTTCTGTTCCTTTTTTATTTCACCTTTTTCTCCTTAAAGTGCTCACCCACCTTCTTGTTTAAATCCATGGTAACTATCACAGGAGAGAATACATAAACACGTTAAAATAATGAAGGACGGAAGGGAAAGAATTTAAGAACTAGCTTTTCTTAACGAGCATCTTGATGGAGAGATACAGACAAATCATAATACCTTCCTTCTTAGACTTAAGCCTCACACAGCTTCAGAACTCATCAAATTTCTCCAGAGGATAAAGAATGTTGTCACTCTTAGCCCCATGTGATCACCAGAAATTCTGCCAGTTTGCTTGCCCCCTAGTAGTGACCCTCCATGTAGACATAGTCCATGTTGTCAGCATCTGCCCCTCACCAAGGATTGGCAGGGATGTTAGGGTCAGCTTTAGATCCCCAATTCATCTTTAAAAGCTTCTGCTCTGTTTTGAATTTTAATCCCTTTAGTCCTCTGCCACTTTGTGACTTTAAATACATGATTTTTATCATTTAACCCAGCTTTTCTAGTTATCCTCTGTAGGAGTATTGGCCTACTGCAAACTACTCCACCCTACCCCACTTCCATGACATTAATTATCACTTGATAATGATTTCACAATTTATGTCTTTGGCTTTGACTTTCATTATGGTTTTTAAAAATTAAGCTTTATTTTTTGAATATGTAATATAATCATATGCTTTGGAAAGATATACAAAGACCACATGCTGGAGAGACTTGCTTGCTTATACCCGTGATCTCATCTACCCCCATTCTACCCTACCCTTTAGGTTATCATTTTAATTACTTTCTTGTTTATACCTCCAGTGTTTCTTTAGGCAAATACAAATGACTATGAATGCATACTTCTATATTCTCTTCTTCCTTCAAAGGAAGTAGCAAACTACATTCACTGTTCTCTACCTGATTTTTTTTAAGATTGCCTCCTATGTGAACACAGAGCTACACTCTATTCATTTTTCTCACTTGAATTATATTACAGTGTGCAGAAATGCAATCATCTATCTAACCTGTCTGTTGCTCCTTCATACTTAGTCTTTTCCTAGTGTTTTTTGTTTCATACGTGTAATATATACAATATATATATTACATATGTTACCTATACGATATGTGGTTGTATATATAGATAGCCTTACGAATGTAAATATATCAGTAGGCAGGATATCTGCAATAAGGTCTGCAAGAAGTAGAAGTGCTGGCATAAAAGGCAAACATACCTGCAATTTTTTAGATATTAAAGATACCCTTTTCATCAGAGTTGCACCATTTTGTCATCTTACAAGCAATATATGAAAGTATTCTGTTTCTACACAGCCACATAAGCAATTTTGTTATCAAGATTTTATTCCTGTCAACTAGGTACATAAATATTATCACACTAAAATTTTAATTTCTATGACCCTTACTATAGATGTGGCTGAACATTCTTTCATATTTGTATTTGTTTTTTGTTTTCTTTGATGCTTTCACACTTTTCTATTGGGTTATTAATCTTAGAAGAGATTTACTTAGTAGAGGAGTAAATCTTTGTATAGGATATGAGTTGTATATATTCATCATTGCTTGAATTTGACTTTATTATTTTTAATTTTATGGAGTAAAATGTATCAGTCTTTCCATCATGACTTGTAGATTTTGAGTCATAGTTACAAATACCTTCCTTTCTAAGGTGACTACTATAAGAAGAAAAAAATACATACTAGCATAATAATAGAGAGAAATTATTAAAAATTAGAAATAATCAATTCAAAAGAAGTAAAGAAAGGAACAAAAGGAATAAGTAAAAAAATAATAAAGTGATAGTTGAAAACCCAAACATATTAGCAATTATTTTTAATTTAATAGTCTATATACTCCAACTTAAAAGCTAAGTTGTCAGACTGGCTTTTTTTCTTAATTCAACTATTTATGTCTTACTAGGTATACCTTAAATATGTATAGTCAGAGAAGGATTGAAAGTAAAAGGAAAGAAAACTATACTTTATGCAAATGCTAATAAAATACAGCTGATGAAGAAATGTTAAATCAGAATAAAAGTACCTCTAAGACAAAAAAGTCATTAGAGATAAAGAAGAGTATTTCACAAGGATAAAGGGGTCAATAAAGCAGGAAGTTAAGGCAATTCTAAATTTGTTTTTATATGAATACTATAAATAATTATATGCTAACAAATTGGACAACCTAGAAAAAAATGGACAAGTTTCTAGAAACATACAGTCCACCAAAACTGAATCAAGAAGAAATAGATAATTTGAACAGACTGATCACTAAAAGTGAAGTACAATCTAAACAAAAACAAAAACAAAAACAAAAACAAAAAACCTTCCTGCAAACAAAAGCCCAGGACCAGATGGATTCACTGGGGAATTCTACCAAACATACAAAGAACTTATACCAATCCTTCTCAAATTCTTCCAAAAGACTGAAGAGGAGAGAACACTCCCAAAGTCATTCTATGAAGCCATCATCACCCTGATACCAAAAGCAGAGAAAAGTACTACTAAAAAAGAAAATTATAGCCCCATATCTTTTATGAATATAGATGCAAAAATTCTCAATGAATATTCGCAGATTGAATACAACAACATTTTGAACAGATCATACACTATGATCAAGTTGAATTCATCCCAGGGTCAGCAGGATGGATCAACATGTGTAAATCAATCAATGTGATACACCACACCAACAAAAGAAAGGACAAAACCCACATAATTATCTCAACAGATGCAGAAAAAGCATTTGATAAAATTCAACATCAATTCATGATAAAAACTCTTATCAAAGTAGGTATAGAGGGAACATATCTCAACATAATAAAAGCTGTTTATGACAAACCCACACCTAACATCATACTTACTGGAGAAAAGCTAAAAGCCTTCCCACTGAAATCTGGAACAAAACAAGGATGCCCACTCTCACCACTTCTATTCAACATAATATTGGAAGTCCTAGCCATGGGATTCAGACAAGAAAAAGAAATCAAAGGGATCCAAATTGGAAAGGAAGAGGTAAAACTGTCACTATATGTGGATGGCATGATACTATATATAGAAAACCCTAAAGACTTCACACAAAAACTCCTAGAGCTAATAAAAGAATTCAGCTAGGTAGCAAGATTAACATACAAAACTCTGTTGCATTTCTTTACACTAACAATGAAATATCAGAAAATAGAAGTTAAAAAAATCTCTGAAAATGATATCCAAAAAACTGAAAAACTTAGGAATAACCCTTACCAAGGAGGTTAAAGATTTATATGCTGAGAGCTACAAAACATTGATAAAGGCAATTAAAGATGATTTAAAGAAATGGAAAGATAGCCCATGCTCTTGGACTGGAAGAATTAATATTGTTAAGATGGCCATAGTACTCAAAGCAAGCTATACATTTAATGGGCTCTCTATCAAATTACCTACAACATTTTTCACAGAACTAGAACAAATAATCTAAAATTTATATGGAATCACAAAAGACCCATAAATGACAAAGCAGTACTGCAGAAAAAGAATGAAACTGGAGGCATAACCCTCCCAGACTTCAGACAATACTAAAGCTACAGTAATCAAAACAGTGTGTTATTGGCACAAAACAGACATATGGATCAATGGAACAGAACAGAGACCCTAGAAATAAACCCACACTCCTATGATCAATTCATCTTCAACAAAGGAGGCAAAATACAGTGGAGAGAAGATGGTCTCTTTGCCGGTGCTGTTGGGAAAGCTGGACAGCTGCATGTATATCAATGAAGTTATGACACTCCCTCACACCATATTCAAAAATAAACTTAAAATGGCTTAAAGACTTCAACATAAGACAAGACACCATAAATCTCATAAGAGAATACAGGCAAAACATTCTCTGACAAAAATCTTAGCAATGTTCTCCTAGGTCAGTCTGCCAAAGCAATAGAAATAAAAGCAAAACAACAACAACAACAACAACAACAACAACAACAAAACCAACAAAAAAACAAAAAACCAAACCAAAAAAAAAAAAGATAGTTAAACTTATGAGTTTTTGCACAGTGAGAGAACGAAACTATAAACAAAATGAAAAGATAACCTACTGAATAGAAGAAAATATATGCAAATGATGCACTTGACAAGTGCTTAATTTCTACAACATACAAGTAGCTCATATAACTCAATAACAACAATAACAAAAAACAACCCAATCAAAAATGGGCAGAAGACCTAAACATATATTTCTCCAAAGAAGACACAGAGATGGCCAATAGGCACGTGAAAAGATGCTCAATATTGCTAATTATCAGAGAAATGCAAATCAAAATACAATGAGGTATCACCCCACACCAGTCAGAATGACCATCATTAAAAAATCTACAAATGATAAATGCTGGAGAGGGTATGGAGAAAAAGGAACTCTCCTACACTGTTGGTAGAAATGTAGTTTTGTGCAGCCACTATGGAAAATAATATGAAGATTTCTTTAAAAACTAAAAATAGAGTTACCATATGATCCAGCAATCCCAATGCTGGGCATATATCCAGAGAAAACTCTAATCCAAAAAGATACATGCACCTGAATGTTCACAGCAATACTATTTTACAATAGCCAAGACATGGAAACAAGCTTCCACTGACAGATGAATGGATAAGAAGAAATGGTATATTTATGCAATGGAATACTACTTAGTCATAAAAAAGAATGAAATAAGCCATTTGCAGCAAGATGGATGGATCTAGAGATTTTCATACAAGAGAAGTCACACAGAGAAAGGTAAATATCATATGATACTACTTTTATGTGGAATCTAAAAAAAAAAAATGAGACAAATGAACTCATTTACAAAACAGAATCTGAATCGCAGACACAGAAAATCAACTCACGGTTACCAAAGGGGAAAGGGAGAGAGGGATAAATTAGGAGTTTGAGATTATCAGATACATACTACTATATATAAAATAGATAAACAACAAAGTCCTACTGTATAGCATAGGGAACTATATTCAATATCTTGTAATAGCCTAAAATGAAAATGAATATGAAAAAGAATATACATACGTATAACTGAATCACTATGCTCCACACCAGAAACTAACACAACATTGCAAATCAACTATACTTCAATTAAAAAATAAATAAATAAAACTAAATTTGTGTTCAGTTAATATAGCCTCAAAATATACACAGCAAAAAATGATAGAAATAAAAGAATAGGCAAACACAATAACAAAGATTTCAGATCTTTTTTAAGTCTAAAGAAATAGTCAAGGAAGGAATCCTTATACATTCTCTGAACACAGTGGACTCAATACAAAGGTAACTAACAAAATATATCAAGAACACTTCCAAATATTTAGAAATTAAACTATATACTTCTAAATAACACATGGTTCAAATTAAAAAATACATTGAAAGGCATATTTAAATTGAAAGGATGAGAAAATTATATATCAAGACTTACAGGATGCAGCTAAATTTATACCTGGATGGAAATGGCATATACACGAATGGGCAGAATATATATGTGAATAAAATAAAAATATTATAAACATAAAAGTTAAATGATAGAAATTATAAAGAGAAAGGCAGAAAGATTAGTCATACACACACACACACATTCACACACACACACACACAAAGGCATTCAATTTTTGAATTTAAAACATTCTCACAAAGAAATTTCAGGCCCAGGGGACATAAGTGATTTCTTCCAAAGATTCAATTTAAAAAAAAAAAACCATACATCATAAAATAGTCCAGATATTAGGAGAAGACGAAATACTTCTTAATTCATTTTACGAGGCCAGAATAACACTGTTGCCAAAACCTAACAAGCATATTACTAAGAAGAGAAAATTATAAGGCAACCTTATTCATTAACACAGATGCAAAAATTCTAAACAAAATATCAGCAAAATAAATCCACCAACTGACCAAATCCAATTTATTCCCAGAATAAAGAAATATCGTACTGTGATCATCTCAATAGATGTATCAAATGCGTTTGAAAAATTTCAAAATTTACTAATTAAAAAAAGTTTTAGTGAACTAGAAATGGAAGTAAACTGGCTTATTCTGATAGATGGTACCAATACCACACTTAAGGGTGAAATTTACAGTAAATATATCTAACGATGAAATACCAAAAACCTTCATCCCAATGAGCATAAAAAACAAGGATACTCCCAATACTTCTATTTAGCATTGTACAGGACAGTTTAATCAGTGGGGGAAAATGATACAATGGTTGGTGAACAAGAAATAAAAATCATTATTTGCAGATAACAATTACGTACTGTGGAAAGAGGAACTTCAAAATGTAGCCATTATTGCTAAGAGAGCTATTTAAAATGGAGCCTGGAGGCCATTAAGGAAGCAGGGCTTATGTATGCCCTCACTAGCTGGACCCATGAACTTTCGAGTTGGGCCAAAACACAAATAATCCAAGGACCCTACAAGGAAACCTGCAATCTGTCACAGTAATGAACTTTTACCTCCCTCTAGTGTAGCCTCTAGCAACCAATCATGTAAAAAATAAAAACAGCTTCAGTTTGCCAGCAATGATCATAATTCTTTTGAAACAATTTTTGCAAGCTTGCGTTTTTTGTTTTGTTTTGTTTTGTTTCTTTTATAAATCCCTGACTTTTCTCTTCTCCTTGCAACACATTTTAAATGCTTGCTGAAATCAGTATCTCCTGAATTGGAATTCTGAGATCCCAAATAAAACCATTATTTCTTTGCAGCTCTGCTGTGGTGAAATTTGTTCCACATTACATAGAGTCTGCTGGTGCAATACTGTGAGGAAAAGATAGCCTTTAAATAAATGGTGGTGAGTCAATTAGTATTCATATAAAAAAAGGATTAATCTGGGTCCCTACTTTATACAAAAAAATCATTTCCAGCTGAACTGCTGACTTATAATCTTTTATTAAAATCACATAGGAAATGTACTCATAATTTTGATTAGGCAAAAATCTCTCAGAAAGGACATTAAAATTAAAATTTTATTTCACTCAAAAGATGCCATTATCAAAGTGAAAAGGCAAGTCACAGAGTTGAAGATATTTTTCATGAATATATATATGACAAATGACCTCCCACATTTGGAGTGTATAAAGAATATGTATTAAATAAATAATTATGAAATACTTCATGCTTTTTGAAGCTATAACAAATAGACTATTAAAAATCATACTTGTCAAATTTTTATTGCTGGAAAATATAAATATAACTGATCTTTGTCATTGAAAAAAATATATAAAGAACTCCTGCAAATCAGTGATAAAAAAGACAGGCAACCTAATGTAAAAATAGACAAGAGAACTGAGCAGACATTTGACAAAACTGCACATTCATATGGCTAACAAACAAAGGAAAGTATGTTCATTACCATTAGTCTTCTGAATAAGGAAATTAAAACTACAATGAAACATCAACACACACCTATTAAAATTGTTCGAGTTTAAAAACAATAAGACTAGTAGAAGAATGAACTTGTGCAAATACTTCTAAAAGATATTGAAAAGCTTAATATACATTTACGCTATGACCCAGAAATTCTGCTGTTTATATATGTACTCAGTAGAAATGCATTCATATGTTCTCCAAAAGACAAGTACTAGAATGCTCATAGAAACAGTAATCGTAACAGCCCTAAACTGGAAACATTAAGTGTACAACAAATGAACAAATTTTAGTGTATTCATACAATGGACTACTGTAAAACTATGCTCTATAATATGGTAACTATTATCCATATGCGCCTACTCAAATTGAAGTCCATTAAAACTAAATAAAATTAAAACTGCAGTGCCTCATTCACACTAACTGAATTTCAAATACACAAAATGCACATGTGGCTGGAGGCTACACTGTACTCAGAGTTATAGAATATTTTCATCATTTTAGAAAATCTGGCTGGATAGCACTGTACTGAGCAATTAAAATGAATCTCTGTTATATGCGACCATATGGATGCTCAAAAGCACGTTGCTGAGTAACACAGTGCAGATACAATGTGCTGTGTCTTCCTCAGTACTCATAAAGTTTAAATACAGAACAAATTAACCTACTCATTGTAGATGTCAGGAGGGTGGTAACCTGAAGGGAGTAAAGTATTTTGGAGTATTTATAATTATCCATTTCTTGAGCTGGACTGTGGTTAAAGGGTGTCTTTAGTTCCCCAGACTGGATAGCTAGACATGATTCTAAATTTTTCCATATTTTGTACCAGCAATATCAAACTAATAAACTTTCCCTTTTACCCAAACTAAATTTTTCTCAAATATATTCTATTCTATCTCTAAACAGAGATAAATTCTAAATGGTCTCCTAAGTGCTTACTTTTTTTTCTCAGATTCTCCCCCTCAGCTTCATCTTCTACAGTACCTTCAAAGTACTCTATCTAAAATACATATTTGATCATTTTTACTCCCAAGGTTTACTCTTTTCAGTGGCTTCCAGACGTACACAGGATAACATCGTTCATGTTACGCATGGCAAAGAAAGCCTCCTATGATCAGGCCCTTACCAAGCTCAACTCTCTCTGTCCAACTAACAATCATGCTACTCATGTGGTTAAGAAACTTTTTTAAAATTCAGGATTTGGGTACTTCTATGAGAAAAAAAAAGAATATGTGTGTGTGTGTATGTGTATGCAAAAGCTTACAGTTCTGTTTAAATATTTCATAGCAAATGTATTAAAAATACTTTTATATAAATGCTATCAAGCACTGAATTTGTATCTATACGAGATGGAGAAAACCTGGCAGTAAGTTAAAAGACTTTTTGCATTCCGTTGACTGACTAAATTCTTCCCATTTTAGTTTATTAATCTGGCATCTCGTGCAGACACAGTGTATCTATTCCAAATTTCCAGACAAATTGCAAATTTCAGAACATTTTCAAACTGTATGTTTCACCTTGAGATCCATTGATCTCTGCGTACCTCTTTTCCTAAACTCACGGAAAAAGTAGAGGCAAAGAGGAGATGCCATGAAAATTTTAGCAAAGTTTAGGAAAGTGTAACTGAAGGAAAATTTTAGATGTTCCATTGAAAAGCCCACAAAACTCTTTGTAAGTGGATGCTTTTAAAAAAATCAGTTTTCCTGTACAAATCAAGGGGTTTTTAACTTTAATTTTTACATGAGTAATATATCCACAGAGTTTGAAATGTCAAATAGTGCTGAAAGCTTAAGAAAAACAAGAGTTCCTAGGAAACATGTCTGGCAGAGGAAGACAAACACTGTATGATTTTACTTATATGTGGAATCTAAAAAAACCCAAAACAAAACAAATGAACAAACACAACAAAACAGAAACAAAGTCATAGATACAGAGAACAAACAAGTGGTGGCCAGAGGAGAGATAGGTGGTGGGAGGAGAGTAATGGGTCAGGGATATTAAGAGGTGCAAACTTCTAATTGCAAAATAAATGAGTCACAGGTAAGAAATGTACAGTGTGAGAAATATAGTCAATAATAATGTAGTATCTTTTGATGGTGACAGATGGTAACTAGACTTATCGTGGTGGTTATTTTGAAATGTACAGAAATACCAAATCATTGTGTGTGTAACAGGAACTAACACAGTGTTGTAGGTCAATTATACTCCCAAAACAAACAAACAAAGATGCAAACAAACAAACAAACTCACAGAAAGAGATCAGTTTGTGGCTACCAGAGGCATGGGGTGGAAGAGGGAGAAGTGTGAAAGGTGGTCAAAAGGTACAAACTCCCAGTTACAAGGCAATAAGTACTAGGGATGTAACATACAGCATGATAAATGGGATTAACATGGCTGTGTATTATATTTGAACATTATTAGAAGAGTAAACCTGAGTTCTCATCATAAAAAATGTTTTTCTGTCCTTAATTCTGTATTTCTATGAGGTGATGGATGTTCACGAAACTTGTCATTTTATAGAAGTCAAATCATTCTGCTGCACACCTTAAACTTATCCAGTGTTGTCTGTCAGTTATATCTCAATAAAACTGGAAATAAATATATATAAGTAATTCAAGCACATTTCCATGGGAAATTATTTTCTGCACTATGAAAGTTAACCTTTTTTTTTTAATTGCACTGGAGAATAGCAAAATAATGACAAGAGTGTGGCTAACATTTGTGAAATGTGTCAACCTGAGGATTAATAAATCAATGTTGTCCCTAAATGCATCATTTGAATGTCAATATTAAGTCATCAAGGAATTTCTGTAGAACTTCCAGACTTTCTGTGAAGCACACTGTTTCTTAAAAGTACAATAGAAATGAAAAGATAATATGATAAAAAATAACTGAAAATTGTGGAGCTAGATGGAATCTTGGAGTAACTGAAATCATTTAGGCAAACTTCATTTTTTCTGACAAATAATTTCAGGCTCAAAGAATTTATATCCCTTACGAATGATTCTGATAATTTCTACTGTTTCACAGTTAAGAACTAGACTGAAGAAATTCTTCTTTTGAATATAAATAGTAAGAGTGAAGAGGAAAGTGTTAGCAGAAACTCTTTTTGTTTTGCTTTTCTTTTGTGTTTTTTTTCCTGTAAGAAAGCTTCATTAATTCATTATTATGATTTGGGACATAAGACACCTGAGACAAACAAATTATTTTTGAGTAGCCTAATTCAAGAGGGACTCTATACAAAACTTAGCTTCGGTGTTCTTCTGGAATCTACACAATATCTGCTCATAACTGAAGTTTCATATTATACTTCAATAAAAACAAAATATAGAAAGGAATTGGTTGTTCTTTCTGATATAAGGATCTGTTACAATATTTACTAAGTAAAGAAAAGTTAATAAAATAAAATTGCCTGATTCCAGAATCTAACGGGCAAATGAATTCCTATATATTACAAACTTTAAACACTCAAAGAGTTTCTTTTTTTCCGATATAATGTTTTTATTGAAGTATAGTTGATTTACAATGTTGTATTAGTTTCTGGTGTATAGCAAAGTGATTTAGTTATATATATATATATTTAGTTATATATATATATTTATATATATATTTCTTTTTCAGATTCTTTTCTATTATTATAGGTTATTACAAGCTATTGCATATAGTTCCCTGTGCTATACAGTAGAACCTTGTTGTTTTTAACTATTTTATATATAGTAGTTTGTATCTGCTAATCTCAAACTTTTAATTTATTCCTCCCCTCTTCCCCCTGAGGTAACAAACCACAAATTTGTTTTCTATGTCTGTAAGTCTGTCTCTATTTTGTAAATAAGTTCATTTTATCATTTTTTTTTAGATTTCACATATAAGTGAAATCATATGATATTTGTTTTTCTCTGTCTGGTTTAATTCACTTTGTATGAAAATCTCTAGGTCCATCCATGTTGCTGCAAATGGCATTATTTCATTCTTTTTTATGGCCAAATAATATTCCATTATAAATAATACCCACATTTTCTTTACCCATCCATCTGTTGATGAACATTTAGGTTACTTCTATGTCTTGGCTATTGCAAAATAGTGCTGCTATGAATTTTGGGGTACATGTATCTTCTTAAATTAGATTTATATGCTGAGAATTAAAAAATACTGATAAAGGAAAATGAAAATGATTTAAAGAAATGCAAAGATAGCCCATGATCTTGGATTGGAAGAATATTGTTAAAATGGCCATACTACTCAAAGAAATCTACATATTAATATGATCCCTATCAGATTACCTATGACATTTTTCAAAAAGCTAGAACAAATAATCCTAAAATGTATATAACATCATAAAAGACCCATAATTGCCAAGCAATCCTGAGGAAAAAGAACAAAGCTGGAGGCATAGACCTCCTAAACATCAGACAATACTACAAAGTTACAGTAATCAAAACAGTGTGGTATTGGCACAAAAACAGACATATGGATATCACTGGAACAGAATAGAGAGCCCAGAAATAAACCCACAAACCTACAGTCAGTTAATCTTCAACAAAGGAGGCAAGAATATAAACGGAGAAAAGACAGTCTCTTCAGCAAGTGGTGTTGGGAAAGCTGGACAGCTGCACATTAATCAGTGAAGTTAGAGTACTCCCTCATACCACACACAAAAATAAACTCAAAATAGATTAAACACTTAAACATAAGACACTGTTGGTGGGAATGTAAATTGGTGCAGCCACTATGGAAAACAGTATGGAGATTCCTCAAAAAAACTAAGAAAAGGTTTATCATATGAGCCAGTAATCTCACTCCTGGGCATGTATCTGGAGAAAACTCTCATATAATTTTAAAAGACTTGAAAATCTTGTTTTTTTTTTTTTCAAAGAAATTAGCACTTTGTATGTCATATTTTGGTATAACGATATTTCAAACCATTTTATTTTCAATTTTATAAAGACATATGACTCAAAGTTATATAATTTCTTTTAAAATTTTATTTACTGACAGTAAATTTTATTTACTAAATGCCTTAATCTCATGTGTCTTTACTAGTGTTCCATCTATGGTATGTTTTTTTAAAATGCTCTGTGGTCAATATTTGTAAATGCTCCTGTGAGAGAGCATCTTCCATGCTTTTTAAAATTTATTATGTTCTTCTGTAATTACTACTGAATGATTTTAAATGCCACTATTTAGTCTTTATTCTAGTATAATCTTGAATCCTTAACACTCTGTTCAAAATTTATTTCTTAGAAATTTTTCCGAGATATCAATCAATCTCAGGTCTATGAAGTTGGAAGACGTGGTTTCAAAAATTTTGACAAAGAGAACTTTTTAATCTTAATCTAATTTCCTTCAGTGTTATGTTCTAAAATGACTTTGTATCCTAAAGTATCAAATCTACCAGATAGACCACATTATATACTACCATGTAAGCCTGTTTGGTCTCTTAGTAACTGATAGAGTCATCAATTTCATCTCCTGTGTCTGGCAAGAAATGCATTCAAACCTATTTAAAGATACTGGCCTGGCATGATATTTTTAAATTACAGAAAGAAAGACTAAATTAATCATGATAGTCATACATTAGAAACCTATGAGGTTGTTTAAAAACTACATTAGATCTATCTAGAGAGACACTGATGATGTCCATGACATAGTAAATGGAAGAGCAGAAAAAGTCGTGTAAAATTCTGTGTAACACAATTGGATTTTTCCAGTTTTGTAAAATTAAAGAAACAAATGAATAACCAAATAAATAAGAAAACTCTGTGTGACTGTGTGTGTCTGCCTGCAGGAAAAAAATTAGAAAGCCTATGCACTACAACACTAGCTAATTAGGGGAATAAGATTGTGACGTGTGGAAAGATTGAGAAAAGAATGGTGAGGGGATGGGAAGATGACGCAATGTATTTTAACAGCCATACAGAAACGCTGTAAGTTAAATTACCAATAATCTCCTGAAAAGGATAAAAACAAAAATTCCAGAAACTTACTTAAACATGATTTCTGATGTCTTACAAATTTTCACACAAAGGAAGTTTTTTCTCATTATTTAATCATATTTCTTTTTTGTTAGTCATTAAAAAAAAAAAACCTTCTTTCATAAAGCTATGGAAAGTGTGACAAGGTACTGAAATTTAGGTGCTGAATTTGACCTTTGGGCAAATCTCATACTCTGAGTTTGTTAAAATAATGTTAAAAATATAGTTATCATACCTACCCAAGGTACTAACCGTGTCATCTTTCAGGCAACCCATGTAAATAATCCTTGTTAGATTGTTCTTTGTCTCCAAAATCAATTTTTAAAAAGGAGTGTGATGCCTGCCTTCTAACTTTGAGAAGGCTGTGGTAATGTCATGGGATACAAACCATTTCTTTGACATATAAAAAAGTGAAAATGTCTATAGGGTATAGATCTATGATAATCATAATACATTTGTAATATTTGAGTCAGGTCAAAACATGGAAGATTACAAACTTTGTGTCTAGGATCATATTCTGATACTCAGCCCAAAAGCTTAGATAAATACAATTGAAAACAAAACCTCGTCCCTACAGGAGGAGACGGAAAGATTCTCAATTACAAGTTTTCTAAAGTTAATGCTCTTAGAAAATGGAGGGAGAAGTTTCTTTCCTTATTTTCCACAGGGAGAATTAAACATCTAATTTTTAATTTATATTTGCTCTTACACATCCCAGTATGCCATAGCAAACTCAACAGGCCCCATAGGATATTTAAAGTTTTTAAGGAAACACAGCAATAGTCAATATCTGTCGTACTCTGTACAAATTGCAAGCTTGAGAAATTCAAAGTCTTAATATTTGATTGCACTATCTTCCTTGAGATGATATCATATCTTTGCAAAGGTGGGTTTTCAGCAATCATTGTGATAATAAAAGCAAGTACCTGTGAAACTCAGTGTAAGAAAGGAAACAAGGATGACAGTGTCCAATCCAATTCCAAGGTTTGAGAAGCTGCACAGTGTCCAACAGGTTCTTGAAGAAGGAAATAAAAATATAACTCTCCCATCAACTTACATGTGTTTTTTTTCCAAATAACTATTAAACTTTTAGGAAATAAATATTTATTAAATTTTGGACCTATGTCATTAAGACACACAATTGTTAGCCATTTTGGGTCTAGATGAGCCATGAAAAAAATGACTGAGACTCTATTTTTTAAGAACTAAGAAAGTTTGGGAACCCCTGGATCAGTGCTTAATCTCTGCAAAACTACTTTGCAATGTAGGAATACAGTAAAGTCACCTCAGTCTGTGCCTCTTTTCCTCATAAGTTAAATGATAGAAAGGAAGGTAACTATGCCCTCCCACTCTCTGAGAGTTAAGTGCATAGTCACTAGAATGGAAATCATTCTAAGACAATCATTTTATCTTGGACAGACCAGAAATGGCACCAAATTTAGGTTTTGTTTCCCCTCCCTAATCACAGGATCCACTGCTATCTTGTCACAGGAATAATAATAAAGTATATTATTCACATTCATATGTGCATGAGAATGAATTAATGAAAAAGCTACTTTTGACCAAAAGGGAGAATCCAGAGGGCCAGACTTCCTGGGCCTAGAAATTCACTGAAAAGTGGGACAGTGCTCCTTCTGTCATCAATTAAACAGTTATTAATGCATAAAGCCAGCAGTTTTGTGACTAATGAAGAGGATATGACGTGGGAAGTCCTATCTTCAGCAAGATAAGCATAGCTTATTGCATACCCGTTCTCTAAGGTTTCATGTGTGCAGACTGTATATCTGCAAAGTACTTAATTTTCTAAGCATTACAGAAAAAAGGATAAGGAAAGAAATAGAGAAAGGCAAAAAGGAGCCAACCTGTGTGCCACTGTATGTGTCTGTATTCTCTTATAAATACTGGATTCACGGACTTCGTTGCCAGCGAAGATCATTCACTTTAACTGGAATGAAACACAATAGCAATGTAATTTTCTTAATCTTCTGTATGACTTTTCTTCCATGCATTACATTTCCATCCCTCATTTCTTTTGTCTCATTTCATGTCTCCATTTATAGTGGCTTTAATATGCTTATTCTCCTATCTCTTATTGGCCCATATTCAGACCATTTACTGCAGGTAGTTAGCTTTAGTGGGTCCAAGCCTGAATTATCTCAGCCTACACTGTTCACAGCAGTCTTTTATAAGTATTCTTCTTACATCAGAATTTCAAAGATTCAAAATAGGATCAATGCCTGTCTGTTGAGGACACTGCAGCTTATTTTTTTCAGTTTCTAGCAACCAATTGCTCTGTTATACTCTTCAAGTAAAAACACAAATCCATTGACAGCGGTACTATTTAACCAAAAATAACAGGTTAAGTCCGACCAAAATTTGTGAAGGGCTACTATTTTAGAGTCCCTAAATCCAAAGTCAAATAACAAGCAACTACAAAAATGTTATGTAAAATGTCCTTAGAGAGGATTTAAGGAAGATTGAAATGAAGTGAATGAATTTTCAACCCTTTAACCAAAACAGCTTCAACATTACCCTCGGCTTTGTTGATCTGAAAAAAGTTTCTTCCTGACTCTAGGCCAGCCTTGATCTCCCTTTTCTTAGAACATTTATCTTTAGAAAACTGGTCACTGTAAATTCTTTCTCTGCCCTTTTGAGAGGTAAACATTTTTTTTTTAAATGTCTTGCCTATTTTACAACCTAGGAATGTCTTTCTCAAGGACTTGGGAGCCTTCTCTTTGAAACGCATTATTGAGGAAGATAACATCCCCATTCATCACCCCCTTCACCCATTTCTGTGGAAGGATAGGAGCCTAACTTCAGTAGAATTCTTGCTCTGAGCTGTAAAGCTACCTGACGTCAGGAAGGTAAGAGGAAGTTTACTTTTCCTTTGGTTAAAAACAATGGGCAAACATCGATGGCCTCAGATCTCCTCCTACCCCCACCTCTTAAAACCGACCCCATAACCTCTGTTTCTGTAGACCTGAGTTCAGACTGAGTTTGGTCTCTCTCCTTTATTGCAACAGCCTTGAATAGTCTTCCTTTCCTGTTTAATTTTGCTAGCGCAATTTTTGCTTTGACACCCTAATGTCTGATAAAATTGTTTTTTAAAATATTCAAAACCATAGATTTTGTTTCATAACTTTTCCCCAGGACTGACTGTAGCCAATCAGTTGGGTATTGTGAAGCCGAAAAATGAGAATTCAAGAGAATAAGTATTTCAATTTCCAGTTTATACCAGCAAGTAATTCATATGTCAGATTATTAAATTATCATACATTTACAAAATAAATGCTTTAAAATAGAAATTAAGCCAAGAAATTAAGTTTAGTGTTTTGTCATTTTTGACTTTTTAAAATTCAATTGTTTCTTGACAATGCATATAAATAATGAAGAAATAAAAATTTAGTCTAGATGTAGACATGGCATATTGTTTATTCTACTTTCACAATACATATTTACCAAAGAAATTTAAAACCGTATTTATATATTATTCTTTCCTTAAAAATATAGTCATTATATGCAATGTTTGTGGCTAGTTTATAATCAATTGTTGAGATAGGAATTGTTTACGGGTTTAGAACAGGACCACTGATGGGTTTAGACTGCAAAGGCAGGAGTCTGGGAGTCAGCTGGATCCAACCATTAAATAGAGAAAACAATAGTTAAGAAAGGTTGGAGGGACAAGGTGGATGGTGAGCTCAGCAGCTGACAAATTGAGTTTATGATGCCTGCGATTTAGCCCAAGGGGTGTCCACTATAACCCTGAATATTTGAAGGCTGATCAGAGCTGAATTTTGGCATTTGGAAGGCGTGAGGGGAGAAAGATAATTTTCTACAGCAGAAGGACATTAAACTCTTTAGCTGTGAAAGAGATGGGACAGAAAGAGATTAATATATTCCACAGAACAGAGGGAAATTGAGCAAGGTCCTGAGAAAGAAGATCACGGGGATTCAGAATGAAATGAAAGGACTAGATTGATGGATTACAGTTAAAAGGACCTCTTTTCCACTGAGGCAGAATGAAAGATAGATAAATGTTAATTTGTAAACGGGGGGTAAAGAGATGTAAATGAAAGCTGCGAACAGTCCTATCTGATAGTCTCTGCCTTCTCTGAAAATTAAAAAGCACTATCACTTGTGGAAAATGAAATCAGGATGCATAATCAGGGTTTCTAAATGTCTGCTCCACTAAGGTGATAGCTCTAAACTAAACTAGTTTGGGTATAGAGCTGTGCAGATCATTTGTGATCAGACATTGCTTTGTAACATTACGTGAATCCATCACTTTCTAAATCACTAACACAGCTGTCACTCCCCTGCATGAGCTGTTGAATCACTACCACTGTGTATTCTGGTAACAATTTGAACACTATTATTCTTCCATAGATTTACTGTAAGTGCTGGCTTGGGAGGGGGGTGAGAGGGGAAGGGCTATATTTCTGTGTTATCAGTGCTGTGCTTGACATCAAACTCCTTTACAAAAAATGCCTGGTAATAAAATTGAATTGTATTTTAATATAATTGATTGAATATAGTTCAGGTACAGAAGTCCATAAGCCCTTAAGGAATAAATATAGACAGAGAACTTCCCTCTCTCTCGGCCTCTCTCTCTTTCCCATCCTCCCACCCCGCACCCCTTCCCAATTTTTGGAGCTCAGAACAGTTCCTGGTATTAAGTAAAGGATCAATAAATGTTTCTGGAAGCTGGATGTTCTGACTTTTTGTTTAAATCTTTCATTGTTTTACTTGTTAATGCTTCACATACTTGTGATTTATTTTGCCAATTAGATTCCAAGTTTTTGAGG
Organism: Camelus bactrianus; assembly: GCF_048773025.1. Classification (NCBI taxonomy): domain Eukaryota; kingdom Metazoa; phylum Chordata; class Mammalia; order Artiodactyla; family Camelidae; genus Camelus; species Camelus bactrianus. The sequence goes on from NC_133573.1 coordinate 11,378,421, forward strand.
AGAGTAACTTGAGGCACAAATTGCACATTAAAGCCTCAATTGGCTTAAAAAGAATCTTGAGGGAGGGAGTTTTGTAAGAAAACTATATATAACATAATGCATTTCTTGGCTAGCCAAAAGGATTTGAGAACTATAAACACAATTGAAATCTTTTAATAGCAAGTATAAAGTAAGTATGAGAGCATATTATTTATGTTCTCATCTCAGATCAGTTCGTTTTAATCTGATTCTGAGATGGTCTCATAGAAACTGATGGGATGAAATGCCAGCATTATAGTAAAAAATAAATGTTAGTATGTTCAGAATTCATGCTTACCAATGGAAAGACAACCTAAACAAAATTTTGAAATTTATTATTTTTTAATATTTTTTTCTATGCTTTTTAAGGATCAAATTCTTTTTATGGAAGATAATCTAAATAGCTATTTGGTATTTTAAAAATATAGAATAATATGAAAAATTCACTCCTGGACAGTATCTAGAGAGAAAACTCATGAAGTCAGACATATGTACCATTCTATTTCTAAACAAGTGAAAAATCAAAATAGTGAAAACTGCTTTGCTGCAGTCACCAAATAATGCTCATTAGTTTCTGTATAGTTTCTCTTCTAACTGAAAATCTTTCCAATGATCTTCAATGAGAAAAGAGTTCTGGCAAATTTATTAAAAGGACAGGAAGTGAAAAAAAATGCAAATGCAACTTTCACCAAAATCAGAAATACTCCATCAAGAAAAAGATTGAAAAAGCAAAGCGTCTTTACTGTGGTAGCAAAAGCAACACCACCACCAGCTGGTAAAATCATAAAGTGCAAACCTGGACAGAATATAAAGGGATTTAAATTTAACACTTTTTCTTGAGACCAGCACATTTTTATGTCTAACTGCCTCAAATTTGCTTACTGACTATAACTTCATAAAATATAATTTTTAGTATTGAAAGACAATGGATAATCCCCGTAACTAATATATGTTTGTTTGTTTGTTTTTTTCCAAACCTGTGTAAGTAAACCTCAGCATGTTCCAAGGAAAAAGAAAAAGCCTGAGCTTTGGAGCCAAAGACACCTGAATTCAAGTTCTAGCTCTGACACTTATTAGCTTTTGGACCTTGATTAATTTCCCTGGGCTTTCGCTGTCTCATATGTCCAACAGTTGACATGGCTGCAGTGAGTATAGAAATACAGTAGTAAGCTAGCACAATTCCTCTTACCCAACAGATAAGCAATAACTGATATTTTCAATAAGCAATAGCAGCCTCATCTTCACTAGAATTACCTCATCTTTGCTATGTTTTTAAAAGTGTTTTCATGAGTAGTGTTTGTTACTTAACAGGTTTTACTGCTTATAATTTTCAGACCTTCAAATTCCCTGTCAAAGACCTACAGTGATTATCATTACACCACTTACTTACAGAAAAGTAAAGCCAACAATAGACTGACAATCTAGCCAAGGCAAAAGCAGGATGTATATAAGACAAGGGAAAGAGAGAGGAGGAGGAAAATTTTCAGATACATTTGATACAGTGATTTATTTTTTCTTTTCCTTGGGCAAGTTTCTGCTTTGCAGACAAGCAGTAGAGACCAGCCAGAGTATCTCATCATTGGGAAGCCAGATGGGACAGTTGTTTTCATATTATTTGAAAGATCTCAGAAATACAGTTGAGGAGCACATGCCTGGATATCTTCGTTTTATGTCTGTCATTGAATTTGAATCTGTACTTAGTTATGTCAGATCTGCTCCATTTTATTTATTAGAATTTCTCACATGCACATCACTGCACCATGCCATGCACTCAACCCCACCACCCTGGGATCTCTCCATGAAATAGCCCGTAGTATGTTTCACGTCCACATTATTACTTAAGTACCTCACTAATGTAAGATAAGAAGAAATTTATCAATTGCTGTTCTCTAATTTTTTACTTCTGAAAGGAAGAGCCTTGGGAAAAATTTAAAACTGGTAATTTCTCTCTAGTCCTTTCCAACTTAGCACTCTTTTTATCCCAACTCACCTTGCTGCATCCCAGAGAGCACTGTTTCCCGTATTTTCAAAAGAAGCCCCAGCAGTACCTCTACCTTCAACATTATCCCATTATTCCTTCTCTCTCCTTTACTTTCAAGCCAAATTTTATTCTCTTAGAGATCAAAATTAGAAATAGGAAATCACTGACAACAAAATGTAATTCTTGCCCTTCCCCTACCTTTTAAATTAAGTAGTTTATATGCAGAAATTTCCAGCCCTGATTTCACTTTAACAATCACCTAGGAAAATTTTTAACAAATTTAATTGGTCCTGGATGGGGCCTGAACATTGTTAAGTGTTAACGCTCTACAGGTGACTTCAATTTTAGTCATCTTTGCCAACAATTCTACCCAGACACTAGTTAACGAATTTCAGAGTTAAGAAATAGATGTTTTCATTGGCTAGAGAGGAAGAAATACAGTAAAACCATAATGTTTATTTCCTCTGAATAAGTAAAAGGAGGCTCAAAAATGGTAAATTAATTCAAAAAGATGAAACCCATGAAAAACAACATTTTTTATCTTACTGTTACTTTCAAATTCATTCTGCAGGAACTGCTAGCTCCACCCCCTTGAAAAGATTTTGGATAGATTCCTACGTGGCCATTTTTAGGTATCAGAAAGGTTCCATTTCTCTCAGCCCTCAAATTAGAACTGACTTGTGGAAAAGATCCTACAAAGGGGAGCTGGATAAATTCCTCCCTACAGACAGTCCCTAAGTGAGGACGGTTCACCTTACCGTTTTTCTGACTTTAGAACGGTGCAAAAGCCATACCCATTCAGTAGAAATTGCACTCGGAAGCTTGAATTCTGACCTTTTCCCAGGGCCGTGATCCGCTGCGGTTAACTCTCCCGCGCTACGCGGGTAGCGGCGGCAGCGGCCTGGCAGTGCTGGCAGCCCCGGGTTAGCCACGTGACCCCAAGGTAAACAACGTAAACAATGGGTACTTCTAGCTGTTTTGTATTCGTACAGCCATGCTGTTTTTCACTTGACATATTCATAATTCAGAAGGGTACTTCAATTAAAAAATTTAAAATAAATAAATTACATGAAATGTTTAACACTTTATTATAAAATAGGCTTTGTGTAGATGATTTTGCCCAATTGTAGGCTAATGTAGGTGTTCTGAGCGCCCTGAAGGTAGGCTAGGCTAGGCTAGGCTATGATGTTCGGTAGGTTAGGTGCATTAAATGCATTTTTGCCTAACAATATTTTCAACTTAAAATGGGTTTATCTGTATGTAACCCATTGTAAGTCAGGGAAGATCTGTAGTCCTTTTCATCTTCTGTATTCTTGTGAACGGAGCAGGGGGGTAGAAAGAAGAGGGGAAGAGAGGCAAAAATCTTACACCGTCAGGACCTACATATAACTGTCTCTTGACCAGCGCTGGCTGACCTCTGTGCCCTCCATTATGGAAGGTCTCCAAAACCTGGCTTAACTATGCGGTGCAATTGTTGGTTCAGACTGATGTTTGAACTGATAGATTCCCAGACAGGTTGATGCTCCCTGAGCTGATTTCTTACAGACCTACCCACCTTAGTTTCTGCCTCTAGTAGGACCTCACAGCAGGCAGCTCTTCTGGGCAGAGTCCCATGAGGACCTCATGAGAATGTCACAATTTGTGACATCTCATGATCTCATGGCATGGGAAATCCTCGTCTTCTGATGTTACAAGTACAACTATTCCTCTCTGTGTATTGTGGTCCGTCAGCTTAAGCCAGGAACCCAATTTTGTGTGCCAGTTGCTCCCTCAACATGCTGGGGTACATACTCCATTCTGATGGGAGGGACTGAACTCAGCAAACATCCAACTACGGAGGAGATACCAGCCTCCTTTCTTCAAACATCCTCATCAACAGCCTGATTCTTTTAGGGCCTTCTCATTCGACTTTGAAACACCCAGCAATGGTTGGTTTTTTAGCATTGTTTCTAATACCATTTCTTCTTTGCAAATGAACTCTTTTGGGGCATAATTTATGTACAGTAAAATGCACCATTTTAATGTGTACAATTCAACATTTCAAAGACAGGACCAGCACTACCATCATAGGAAATAGTTCTGCCACGCTATTTTACAGATGTAGTATTAACTATTTTTCCTATGCTAATTTCCCAGTTTAGATCACTGTTCTATGGATACGTGAAATGTCAACATTAGGGGAAACTGAATAAACCTGATGGGGAATTGTATGTATTATTTTTACAACTTTTTAAAAGCCTAAAATTATTACAAAATTAAAATTTAAAAAATAAACTCAGACACGTTAAATCTATAAAGAAAAATTTTAGAATGTCAATTCTTGTGGGTAATTTTTAGAGGCTACATTTATTTTAGCTAAAATACTAAAATGTTTTGATCTAATTCACTGACTCGGTTTTTAAAAAAGGATCGGTTATTTATTTTTGATTGTCATTTGTATGTAACATGTGTCAATGTTTATTGTTTTGAGTACAAAAAGGCTGAAGGAACCTGATTGTGCTGCAGTGAGGGGCAAAGAACATCGTATCTCAAATTAATGTCCAATCTGACTTTAAAAATATCGTACTGAGTATTTTAATAACCCAAGATGAATCCAGTATAACCTCCCCAAACACATTACTCCTGCAGTGTCAGATATTTTACAGCAAACCATCTGCAAAACATGTATCCTACTCATACAAATCCTATATATCCATCTGTCACAACTGTTGTGTGAAAGAATTTTAGTATACATTTCATAATGACTGCTCTTTATATGGAATTTAATACATCTGTTGAGATACCAGAAGTCATTGGATTAATTTATATTCTCCAAATTCAAAAGTGCAGTGATTTTCCCTCTCCCAACCATCTAATATGCATGTATTCATAAACAGAGATAAGTCATATTTCAAAATATGTGTCATTTAATAAGATTAAACACTTAATCTAGTATAAACATTTTGATTTTTTAAAAAATATATACATCTAACATAATTATTTACAATAAAGAAAATCTTGAAAGCAAATAGAGCTAAAATTTTATCTGTACTTTCCTCCAATTTACATAGCTAAACAATTGTATAGCGTTCTTTCCATGTATAAATTTTACATTTATATTTCCTACATATAAGAAAATACAAATGTTAAATTTTAAGACATATATCCAATTATGTACAAAAATCACCACAGGTCAACTTACAGATTCAAGCTTACTTAAAAATCATTATAAATTGTGAAAAATACATACTATGAAAAAAATACATTCTGAAAGTGGCATAATACCAACTCATTTAGGTGAATCCAAAAATATAAACCATGTGTATAAATTACAGTAGTGTCTATACTGCCTTATTATGAAAGGAGGTGTTCTTTGTAAATATATATGTTATAAATAAGAGTCTCAATTCTTTCACCTGCCAAAATTATTTTCGCTTTAACCATTTTCATCATAAACTTTGTAAAAATGTATCAGCTTATAAAAACTGAGTAAGATGAATACAATGAAACCCTTGATAACTAAAAATCATTATGAATGCCAATTATTTAGTGACTTAATTATCAAACTTTCTATGAGTCGGGTAATTTTTTTTCTTTTCTCTAAATTATGCGGCCTTAGCCTAATATGTTTTGTAGTTATTGTTTCCTCTCTTACTGTTGTTTCACATCTGTATCAGTGAGTTCCTGAGGATTTGCCATTGTTGTACAGCTAGAAAATGTTTCCATTCAGTTCCCTGCTTCCTCGTATAGAACACAGAAAGTCTGAGCTCCTTTTAGCCTTGGCTCTAACAGGAAGAAGCATTTAAAATATGTCTGGCTGGTTGTGAGGAAGATTGCTTCTGAATCGAGGTATCATGTATGTGTTTGTTCTCCTGTTCACCACGAACTGTCTCTTTGGTTGCCATGACTTTCCCGCTTCTCAGATACCTGGGTGTTTGAATGCCCACCTGGCTTTGTTCTCTGGAGTTTCTATGCTCCTGGTCTAAGTTGGTTGGTCTGATAACTACTGATCCACTGTTCCTCTACTTCTCTAATCATCAAGCATGCTAGCTTGCCCAACTCTAATTCATTCCTTCTCGCATTTCACTTTATAAATGCTACTCATTTCTTGAATCACCCTTGGCCACCGATTAACACAAAACATAATCTCTCAAACTCTGGGAAATACTGGTGCTTCTGAGTGAGGTTTCCTCCCAGGCCTTTACTCTGTTATTCTGATCACAGTGTATGTAACACACTGCTTGTAAAAAGGTAACCCAGGGGAAAGCTGATAATAAAACTTAGTAAGTAAGTAACCTTATTTTTATGAAATTTCAAATGGGTATGAACTTCAACATTTTTTAATCAGTAAAATTCTTACTTTTGTTGATGTTCACTGATCTATTTCTTCCACGTTCTAAGTAGACAAAGTTGGCCCAAGTCTGATCTGAAAAAATAGAATTATAATGTTATCATATATGTGAAATACTTAACCTTTAAATAAATGGATCAGTTAAACAGTAGAGTTTAATGTTTTAATCAAACAACAATAATACATGCCTTCTAAGAGCAAAGCACTACTTAAGTGCTGTAAGTAATGTTCTAGGTGATCAGGTTTTAAAATGAGAAAAGTTCATGTACTGAGTATATAAAAATTAATCAATGGTTCATTAAGAAATTTTTTCAAAGAAAACTGATAAAATGTATGTGAGCCATTGGGAAAAAAAGAAATCTTTTCAAATCTGTGTAATTGGCACTTTACTGAAGCTGGTACCTTCCTCTGGAAGACATGCAGTTGAATAATACTACCACAGAATAATAAAAGGTAAGTGTTAAAAATCAGCAGTATCAACAAATCACCTCCTGGAATTCTTGACTTAGAGTGAAAATATCTGTATACAACTCTAATATCTCAGATTTCAATATGTTCTGGGATACAAGAAGGTAATTAACCTATATTCTGATAGTTTAGTAACTTTCTGTAAAAATCAAGGACAGACTAGTATATGTAAATTTAAAAACAAATAACATTATTTAGGCAGTTTTAAATTCATGGTCTTTTAGTAAGCGTTCTTGAAACTCAGCACATAAACTTGATGAAATTAAATTTTTACACCATAAATTTTCTAAACAAGCCCAAATACTGGCAATAATAATGAAAATAAAACAAGTTGTAAGAGGGATAGAAACATCACTTTGCTTTTAAAATGTAAACTTTTAATTAATCTTCGGCTTTTTCTTTCTAGTACAGTTTTTTACTTGAAGATTTCATACCTCGATGTGTGTGTGTGTGTGTATGTGTGTGTTTGTGTGTCTGTTGAGGTTTTTGATGGGTTTTGAAACCATAGGTATGTTTCTTAGATTAAAACAAAAACAAAGTCCATAAATATACAGAAAACATATTTAATTATAAAATATCAATTTTAAAAATATGATTATCCCTATTGGGTATCAAACCTACAGTGACAACGTACATTCTTACAAATGGAGGCCAATTTTTGATCAAGCTGTAGAATAGTCTCCTCTTTTTCTGTTTCAGTCTTCATTTCCTAATTTGTTGAGGTCACATTCTAATGGAACTGTAGTCACAACCGTATTCTGATCTAGAAAGGGCACATCTGTGCCTGACGGTGGTGGTTTATACAAGAAGACTGCAAACCCAATGAAGAAAATGGTGATAACTTTACAGGTAACACCTAAATAAAAAAAAAAAATCATGCATTTGGACCTCTAATAATTATTACAAAAATTAATTCTCATTTAGAAATTCTTCGTGACTAGAAACTCATTACTTAAAGAGAAGTATATAGGCAATTATAGTTGTTTTGAATTTTTTAAATTTTAGTGATAAAGGTGATATTCTGCAATAGAACATTGTATACAATTCAATGAAGCAGTCTTTCTTTTCTAAACAATAAAAATGTAAATAATTCTTCTATTCTTGGTTATGATTGTACCTTCTTAACCAAGGAAAACAGCTTATAACATCCTTGAACCTGAATAATGAGTTGCAACATTTTCATGCCTTACGATGAAAAGCATTTCTAAAAATAAAAATGGCTTTGGAGTTCTTAGGAGAAAGCCTCTATGAGAATGTATCACATTCAGTACTCAATAAAATTTACTTTTAAGCATCAGTTGAAAATTTGAAACATTAAGATCCACTTTACATGATGTGATTTGTTTTCAAAGAACTATGATTTTCAAGTTAGCTCAGTTATTTGAAGAGAAAACTAGTCCTGGCCACAGTGCAAGAATCTATGCCAGTCAAGTAAATTAAATGACCTCACAATGTAGTGTTTACAGTAGCTAAATTGTGTGTTAATCATTAATATTTTACTCAAAATGTTTATGTGAAAACCAAGAATGCTCATTGAGCTAAGCATTTATAAGACCAATTACATAGGTACCATAGTTTATAAGACCAATTTATAAGACCAATTACATAGGTACCATAGTTACAATATTTTTGGAGTGTTTAAAGGTATACATGTTTTGGGGGGAAAATTCTCATATTCATCACAGAGTAGGTAAAGGAACAACTCATTATTTATATATATTTGGCCCCAAAAGTACAAACATAACCAATTAAGTAAATTTTTAATCATAAAAACACTAAATAAAAAATGTCTTTTAACAGGCAAAAGTGGTGGGAAGATTAATTTTTCCTATTCTAATCAATATTTACTCTCTTGTTTTTCTGGATTTATGTATTTATTTCTTCAGTGAATAATTTATTAGGCTGTCATTATAAATTCAGACACATATTCTGGGTTTAAACACATGTAGGAGGAAAAAAGCTATCTTGATACATGTGCCAAAATAATCGCAACCACAATCACAATGAAAATCACACATTATGTTAAATACACACACACACACACACACACACACATCGTTGACCCCTGAACAACGCAAGGCTTTGGGGTGCCAGCACTCCATGCAGTCGAAAATCCTCATACGACTTTACAGTCTGCCCTCTGTACCTGCAGTTTCAGATTCACAGAGTCAACCAACCGAAGAATGGGTAGTACTTCTGTAGTATGTATTTATTGAAAAAAATCTGCATATAAGTCGACCTGTACAGTTCAAACCCAGGTTGTTCAAGGGTCAGCTCGGTGTGTGTGTGTTTTTGTCTAGAATTCTCTAGTTTTAAATATTCTAATTTCTTAGGTTTTTTTTTTTAAATTTTAAATTTTATCACACTCCTACAAAAACTAGATGCATTGCTCTACTTCCTTAATCTTAAGTTTCAGGGATTGCTTAACCAAGACTACACAAAACAGACTACCAAAGGCAAAAAGGATTAAACATCATGGCCAGGCTTTGTGAACCATAAAAAGGTTTTTCACGACGTGCCATAGAGCCAAAGAATACTTCCCTACCTCAGCTTTACGTGCTTTCCAAAGCCCAGGTGCCTAGATGACAATCAGTCCAGAGTTTCTCAGAATTGTCTTTTAGCTTTTGCTACACTTTCCAAAAAATGTTTGAGAGAAGTTGTTAAAAGAAAATCATATGATATGTGATGTGACGAAAGCTGAAATGTTACTCCCTTCTATTTTAGACTGAGCCTTTCAGACTCCAGGTAAGGTCTTTTATAACATGCTACGATCACTGATCTCTGCTTCACTATAGGACAGTCCAAATGCATGGACTGAACATTTCAAAACCTAAGTAACAATAAGATTTTTTTGTCGGTTGACATCATCAATTTATTCTAGAGTTATCAGGAAATCACCACTTACTTATGGCCACTAGCATAATGGCCATCTTGCTGTTATTATAAATCCAGCAATCTCCTTTAATTCCACATTCGTTAACATCCCAGAGAATACACGTGCTGTCTATTGTGATGCCAAATATAATGGGTCCAAGTATTGTGCCTACAAGAATTATATGTGAAATGTACATGGGTAAAAATTAGTTCATAGTTACAGATTTTTTATACATGGTTATGTATATATTTTATATAAATAAGAATAGGCATTAATCTATCCAAATGCAAATTAATCAGCTCATGCAAATAATAAGAATATTAAAAAACAGACAAAACAACCTAAAGTAATTGTACATTATATTCCTAATCAATTCAAAAATTATTTTAATAAAAATCTCTGGCATATAGTACATTAACATTTAGTTAAGTAAATATTTTAATTCACTGCTTTTCTAATTTAATGAATTTGTCTTTGAAATTAGCTATTGTACTTAAAAAAATCAAAATAAATTACTGATGCAGACTAAATCTGCTCAACTATAGTATATGCATAATGTGCATGTGCATGTAAACTAATGTGGGAGTGTGGATATACGTATACATGTACACACACACACTGACATGTCTGTGCATGGGAGTGCACATGTGTACATGCACACACACCCATCCATACAAACATGCCTGGAAGTGCTACTGTCTCAAACACACACACACCCTCCCCCAGATGAGGTCTTAAGGCAATCAAATTCCACACAGTTAAGGAGCTTCCAGTCATTACAAAGCAAATACATGGTCTGAAGTGGTTTGTCTTAGATTTCAGCTACGTCCAGCCTGTTCTGCCATGACTGCAGCATGAAATAATCAAAAGGGTCCTGGACTGAGAGTAAGGAGAGTTTTCCTACTCTCATTTTCACCATTAATTGTGCAACTATGGGCAAATCTCTGAATCTCTCCTGTCCTTAATTTACTGAAAAATGGGAAAGTTGTTCTCTGGTACCACTAATGTTCCTGCTTTTGGTTTTTGTTTTTATAAATAATCTTAATATGTGTATAACTAAGTTTCTGTCTTATTATTTTTCCTACATCTGAAATCTTATAAAATTTTCTGCCCTAAATTATTTCTTCCATCAGCTCTTAACTAGAAACACTATCTAAAGCACAGTTTTTATTGAAATATTTAAACTCATTATTTTTCATTGCTAATGTAACATAATAATGTCCCAAATGTAGTTAAATGCAGAGAGGAAAAGGAATTACACTAGTTATAAATAAGATTTTAGCATAATTTATGTTGGTAATAGGTTTTATATGGATAGAAAAAAATCTGTCTTTTGCTATGTTCTATTAGAATTGTTTTGATGATTGTAAGTTATATTTCAGATAAATATGATATACTTTTTAAGGGTACATTTGCAACAGAATTAGAAACAACAGTTAGCCAATCAGGTAGGTGAATACGTAAAGTTATTATTTCCCTATGTGATATATAAATAATACCATATCTTGAATATTAAAAAACAGCTTTCTGCAATGGCAATTATGTAGTTTTCTTCTGTAGTTAATTGTTTTCTTGGGACATACTGTATGTAAATATGTCAACAACAGTAATGAACAAAACTAACCAATAGTTATCAAAAAATTAAGAAAAATGGCATACCTAATATTTGAAGAAACATACACTGTATTCCCAATGCTAGAGACTGTTGCTTATGATTAACACACCTGGGGATATTAAACACATATGAGACCAAAAAATGATTGTATAGTATATTTACTTTTTGAGCAAATTCACTTTTATACCAGCTTAGCACTTCCGGATTACAGTAAATATTATACACATGAAATAAATTATTTGTAACAGCTTACATACAGTTCAACTTTTCTGGAATTATAAGAGAATAAAAATTTTACCTGAACTAAACTACTACAAATAACACCAAAAGGAATCAAATGAATTTTAACAAATGTAATGGAGAAAGGAAAGTTATTAATAAGACTTCTTTTTGACTAGCCCTTAAGTTAAGTTACAAGTCACATGACTTAAGTTGCAAGCAAATAATTCTTACTCTCTTGCTAACTTTGAGCAGAAATCATACCTGTGAGTTAAGAGAACAAATTTGAGGCAGTGTGGAATAGTTGCTGATGCTCAATTTGGTTGAACACAAATTTTTTACATAATAACTGTCAAAGATGAATGAGATGTGATGTTGGCACATGAGAGTTAGATGGGAGAGAAAAGAGAACAAGTAGTGTTTAAAAAAAAAAGATGTAAGATCTTGTATATATTTTCCCGTGCTATACAGTATAATCTTGTTTATCTATTCTACAATTTTGAAATCCCCGTCTATCTCTTCCCACCCCCCGCCCCCTTGGCAACCACAAGTTTATATTCTATGTCTGTGAGTCTATTTCTGTTCTGTATTTATGCTTTGTTTGTTGTTTTTTTAGATTCCACATATGAGCGATCTCATATGGTATTTTTCTTTTTCTTTCTGGCTTACTTCACTTAGAATGACATTCTCCAGGAGCATCCATGTTGCTGCAAATGGCGTTATGTTGTCAGTTTTTATGTCTGAGTAATATTCCATTGTATAAATATACCACATCTTCTTTATCCAGTCATCTGTTGATGGATATTTAGGCTGTTTCCATGTCTTGGCTATTGTAAATAATGCTGCTATGAACATTGGGGTGCAGGTGTCATCTTGAAGTGGAATTTGACACAACATTGTAAAATGATTATAAATCAATAAAAAAATGTTTAAAAAAAACCCCCAAAGATGTAAGTAAAAGGTGACATGGATGTAATAGGTGTAATGTTAACAGACTGCTTAATGTTTTTATACAAAATCTCTAAAGTTTCCATTTCTCAAAAAGTTACGTGAAAAAGTAGTGAGAGAGTATCAAAAAACAATTGAAGAGGGAAAAGGCTAGTTTGTTAGGAAATCTATAGAAAGGCTGATATTTTGAGAAGCAATGGAGAAGGAAGAACAAATGAAAGCACAAAACACCGTGAAGAGCCAGGTGACAGGCAGCATGTTTTACTGTTTACAGGAAAGTTTAATATCACAGTAATTACTGTATAAGGCAGAATAGAATGCAGGTCATTCTGATTCTGACACGTGTGGAATGCACCGTCACTCCCATCATACTCAAATACAATTGAGCACATCTCCAGCTTACAGCTGAAGACTCGCGAAAGAAGCAGAGAAACTAACATCGAGTTAAACTAACACCAAATAGGCAATGGTAAGACACTTTCACATACATGATCTTGTGTAAGCCTCACACATTTCAGGTTCAATAAGGCAGCTGTTCCAGTCCCATAGAACTAACGATCCTATATGGGCTGAACTGGTCTTGGAGCCAACAGTCAGTATAAACCCCAAATGAATCCCTAAGTCCATTTTCTTTTCACTCAACATATTGCCTTAGGGATGGCAAATTTCATAATATAACACATAACTTAGGATGGACACAGTTATAGGAGTACTAGCCATAAAGGTAAACACAACTGTAGCAAAGAAAATGACAAGAAATACGGGCAAATTTGCACATCAAGTTGGACATTTTCCTGCTTTAGCTTCAAAAGCAAAACTTGATGGAGTAGGTGTTATTTCTATTTTCCTTTCAATACACGAACAGTTATAATATACCTAGAAATATTAGACATAAAAATACTGAAAGTGCTTATCTTCAAAATGTACTATCATTATAAGTTAGATGATTTCTAGACATGGCAAATACTCTTACACAGTCTTAAATCATACACGAGAAATAATTATGAGAAATAGTAATTACCCTTAAGAAATTAAGTAAGCAAAAACAAGGGGCTATATTTATGAAGTTGAATAATCTATATTTGACTTTTGTGTCCACTATTTTAACTTGTAACCTAGTACTGACTCATGGCTTATAAAACAAATTGACAAGAATATAACAATCAGATGATCTCACACATTCTAGACTGCTTTCAATAGACCATAACTGTTCAAAGATTTTTTCATGCTAATTTTCTTCTTTTCAATTATTAGGACACAAAAAGAAGCATGCATAATAACAATTTCACTATGCTAGTTTGAACACACTCTATAATTTTAATAAGTGCCACAGTAAAATTAACTAATATGTCACACAACTTTTGGGGAAAAAATGCTACTTTAATTTAAACCTTTTTACTGTAATTTTCTGAATTTTCTTTTTGCTTTACCAAAAGCAAACTGTATGTCTCTTAAGATGACATATTTATGATAATCAAAAACTAGAAGTTATTAGATTTTCCTGAAGGCTATTTTATACATAATATATTAACTATTTAATACATATATATATGCATGTATATGTATACATATAAATTAATAATATGAAATGTTGGAAAGTAACATGTTTAAAAATTACAGTATTACTTTTTAAATTGAAGTGTAGTTGATTTACAATGTTGTGTTAGTTTCAGGTATACAGCAAATTGATTCAGTTATATATATTTTCAGATTCTTTTCCATTATAGGTTGTTATAAGATACTGAATATAGTTCCCTGTGCTGTACAGTAGGTCCTTGTTGTTTATCTGTTTTGTATACAGCAGTGCGTATATGTTAATCCCAAACTCCTAATTTATCACCCCTCCTCAAAACAAGCATTACTTTTGTAGGAAAAGAATTCAGGTATTTGAAAGTTAGGCATAATCATTTTTTAAAGGCTTTTTATATCTCAATTCCATCCTTACTGCAAATCTTTTTATATGTTTAAGGCCTCAATAAAGTCATAGCAGAGCTAGAAAAGTCAAAGCAAAGCAGTGCTTTTATTGTTCCAAAGGCCAGAGACTGCTGGCACTGACTCAGGAAACCCAAACAGGCAGGTGACACCCTATACTGAACTATTACATACTCAGCAATCAGATATATCAACTAATGAAGTAAGGTAGCCTTTAAAAATTTTAAGAAAAACTGAAAACAGTCATTTCTATCCTGATGAAATTATACTACTCTCTTACATTAAAAAAGTATACATTTGCCTACAGTATAGCTAGCTGTTAGTCAGCATCTGTTTTTGTAGTTTGGGTCACTGGTATGAACTACATTCTATTTCTGTGAATAAGTGTACGTAGGTGTTATTACATTTTATCAATGCATTTTGCCTGTCTGAAATATTCCATGAGAAAAAAAATCCTGTGAAAAAAATGAGTTGTTACATGGACTAGTTAGACATAAAAAAGCCAGGACAAATAGAAAATTTGGAAATCAAAATAACTTGCTTTGCCTGAACAATCCTTAGAAGACAATTTATTCTTTAAAATGGCAATGATAGTATTTTGGTGACAAACGTAAGTAGCAGATTAACCATATCAAAACAGCCAACACCATTTCAAGTGTGTCTGGGAATTAGATTTTCATTTATTCATTTATTTATTTTGGTTTCCTTGCACATGATGGTATTTGCGTCTGTACATTTTGTATGTGGGTAAAACCCTTCTAATAATTTAATTCCTTGTCATAATCTTCTAATTAGTTAGTCAATAACACTTATTGATTATATTTTATACACACAAAAAGTGCTACCTACTTATCTGCCTCTCAAAAGAGCAGTTTACCTTCTAGGTAGTTCAGATTCTATAATGTGTATCATGCTCGCTTTTGGAATTTGATTCTTTATAACTGATGCAAACAGCTACTTATCTTAACGTGTTTTGAAACTAAAGCAACCCCAGATGTCCACTAGTTTGAAGGTATGACAACCCTCAGTTTGGGGATCTTAAAAATCTTCTGATCCCTTTCAGTAAACTTTCATAGAAATTTTCAGTTTTATTTCAAGGATTAAAACTGCACATGTCAATCAGGTCTATTAAGTCTGCTATGATTCATCACAGACATTTTCTTCTGGCATATTTTTCAATGTTCTTAGATGACTATTTTAAAATCTATAAGCTAGGTAATATGAAAAGAAGTCTAGTGTTTCTCACATTCTGGTTTACCCCTAGCAGAAAGATCAAATCCTACATCTCTGTTGAGATAAATGTTTAATGTATTTATCACACATCATTAAAGATATGTATACATATGCAAAGACACATTTATGTGTGTACATATGAACATAGAAATGTGTATAATCACACACATACAGATATCCATGTTAGTTCTAAAAGAAACCTGAACTAATTTTACAGATTATTTCAATTAATTATTTCTATTTATTTATGTAAAAATCTTTTCTTTGCAATATTAAACTTTACATACGAAAAGGAATGCGGTTTCACTAGTCCATATTTCATATATCCAAGACCATGCTGTTCTGTTGTATAATTCTTAGTATCTTTATTCATTATAGTCTCTTATATCATACTATATATTTCCTGCAGGTCTTTTTAAAGTTATCACATTATCTATTAATGCATAGCATAACCTAGTATCACAAACTACTAGTAATGTGAATATTATTTCTTCCCAAGGCTCTTAAACTTAGCTAAGATAGAATCTTTAGATTGTAGGTGTAGTACAATAAAATGTTACTGAATTCTCTTAACTATTTAATTGTATTAAAAAGAAATCATATTTAGGGAGACTAATAAACATTCTAATCCAGAACTAAAAGTAAATTTGTATTTGAGAATGAATTAGTGATTTGTATATTTTTTAATGTATCTATGGCTTATCAAATAAAAGCCACAAATATTTATTATATTTTTATTATATACACTGTACTTAATAAGAGTAAGAGAAGTCCCCTAACTTCAAAGGGCATAAAGTCTAGTTGAGAAAAAAAAAATGTAAAAACGTAAATAATATTTCACCACTATAACAGGAGTGATGTTATAAAGACGTATGTGAGGAACCGCCAAATTGATTTTTCAACAACAACTGATTCTGAGGTATAAAGAAAGAAGAATCTTTTTCAGTTGGGGTGGTCAGGGGCCTTTTTTTAAAAAATTAAGGTAAGACCACAACAAATCTTAAGCATCACTGTTGACCACAGGTGCAGTGTGTGCAGCAGATCTCTAGAGCTTACTCATTTTACTTGACTGAAACTTTACCCCTGGCTTCTGAACAGAGGAGGTGGGCCAGAACAGGGTGAACAGGTGCGGCATTACCCCATTAGAGGGATAAAGCAGCATCCATAAACACACACACATGCTGCCTCATTAGGGTAAAGGAGCCATACAAGTCACCTTCGGATGTGTTTTGGAAATGGAACTCGCACAACCTGCATAGCAGGGAGAGAAATACTGGACTCCATCTCCTCCACAGAGAGGGTAATAATAGGACCGCAGGCAGTGACAATTGGCTTTACAAGGGGCGGTCAGGTTCCCCAGTTCTCCTGTCCTGTCAACGAGAAATGAAAGACGGGTAAGTTACCTATGTTATCACTTCTAATGAACAGTGCAGAAGCATTGCCGTGTCTTGCCATTCAGTCATTTACTCACTCACTCAACACATATTTAATTACTGAACAAATAAAACAAACAGAATGTCTGCCTTTTCACACACAGCTTCACTTCTTGTGGGAGAGACAGGCAGAGGAAAAAATAGTTACATAGCATAAATTCTGTCAGTCATTAAAAACAAATAGGCAGAGTAAACACATAAAGCAGTTTCTCATTTGGTACCAAATAATTCTTTTTAAAAAAATTTAATCAATTTATTTATTTATTTAGGGTAGGGCACGGGGGAGGGCTGGTTCTGTGGCCTGTAGGATTTTAGCAGCGTCCCTGGCCTCTACCCACTAGATGCTAGTAGCATCCCCGTAGGTGTGACAACCAAAATGGCTCCAGATATGGCCACATATCCCTGGGGTGTGGGCAAAATTTTAAACCTAGAATGATGAATAAAATTATGATGTTGAATTTACTCACTTTATCAACGGGGAAAACTGAGGCCCAGAGAGATTAATTTACTTTTCCTTCTTTGTCAAATATAATACTCCTGGTTCACAGGCTCAGTGTTGTTCCATGTTGCCTCTTAATGGAAGGCAACATCTTTTAAAATATAAAGGGATACCCTAGCCAAAGACACTTCTTCAATCCCTTGCTTATTTATTCATTCAACCAATACACCTTGAGCGAGTGCTAGGCCCTGTGCTAGGTATCAGGAATACAAAGCTGAGTAAGACAGTCGCTGTCCTCAAAGACTTCACTGTCTAGGAGTGGAGATGGACACAGAAAATTATACACGAATACGGTGAGTGTGGTTAGAGATGTCGATGAGGTGTATTTTATGACACGTAAAATAAGCCAAAGTTTGAATATGAGGGTCTGAAGGAGCTACTGCCTGAGATGAGTCTTAAAGGATGAGTATGAGTCAGCTGGATAAATGGGGGAGGTGACGGCTCCTTCAGAGAAGTAGGGAAAAGGCATAAAGGTGAGAAACAGCATTCTAAGTGGAGAAATGTGAATGATGTCTGAGGCAGAGACGGACAGGAAATGTAATCGGGAAAGAGTCAGGGACCAGAGTATTGAGGGCCTCATGGGCCTTCTTTAAAACCATGGGCTTTAACTTATTTTGAAAAGGTAATCAAGTATTTTTAGACTGAAAAGTGACATTGTAAAAGCGCATTTTAAAGAAATAATCCTAGGGGTTATACAGCGTTTGAATTTGAAGTAAGGGGACCAGTTATAACACACCAGGCAATAGGTTATGGTAATGTCTAGGAGAACTAAAAGAGAGCATCTGAGAAAAGAAAACAGATTTGAGAAATATTTTGGATGTAGAATCAGCTAGATCTGGTGTTTGGTTGACTAGTGTTTAACTTGGCATTTTGGTAGAGAAGAACTAGTTTTGGGGAAGAGAGAACGGGTATGGTTTTATACATATTGAGATTAAGAATCTCAAATGTGGTGAAGGAACCTGGCCTGGAGCCTGATACCTTAATGCGCATTTGCACACAGATGTAGCTGAAACCATGAGAATGATAAGCTCAACCATATAAGGAGCGTAGAGTGAGAAGAGGACAGAGAGGTCCTGGGAGTTCATTTATTTCATGAATACGTAATGAGCTCCAGTTACGTGCTGAACTCAAAGTGGTGGAAATATATCTAAAATAAATAAAGCGATAGAGGTAAATACAGAGGAAGGGAAGAAGGGAGGAAGAGCAAGCAAGGGAGAAGGAAGGGGGAAGGGAAGGTGCAGGGGGAGGGGAAGAGGGAGGAAGGAATAACATTCCTAATAGCCATGAAGCTAACCTGCTTACCCTGGGGATCAAAAACAGTAAATGAGTGATTTATCTAAATATTAGAGATAGCAATTTCTATGCTGCAAAATGATGATACTTAAGGAGTAGATGGAGAACAAGAAGCTCATGAAAGAAATAGATTAAAGAGAAGGACAGAAAACAAACTGGAAATAAATCAGTGGGGAGTTTGAAGGGAAAGGGTAGCAAAGAGTAAATTTTAAGTAATTTGTCACTCTGCCTGGAGTTTTTCCTTCTTTGAACATATTCCACAGGCTGCTGCTAGATTTCTTAATCAAGCACAATCCCATTCACAAAAGCAAGCATTATACTCTCTGCCCACAACCAGTTTACAATATGGATACCGAAATAAGATGGCAGAAGAACCATCCCAACAACTCCAGAAATAGCCTCTATACAGTAATTTTTAAATTAAATTTTCCAACATATAATTCTGTTACTGATAAATGATTACTGAGAACATGAAACTTTAGGACAGTATGATGGAAACTACAGTAGAAACAAAGAAATAGAGCATAGATTTCTTATTGTCAAGGGCCCATCACTTTAGTCTATATATTTTATAAAGATTTATTTCATGAGGTAAAGGGGAAACGATTATTTAGAAAATAGCCAAAACTTGTGAAGTTTACTAAATTTTCTTAATTTACTCATGTTATTCTAAAAATTTTTAAAAAATATATATTTAAATATATATTACTTGAATATAGACAAAATGTATTTTAAATATTAAAAAATACAAATATATGTATGTGCTTATACATACATATACGTACACATAAGAAACAAGTTTATCACAGATAGTAGAATTTTAACATTAATTAATTAGTTGTTATTCTATAATTATGCCTCTATAATAGGCGAAGAGTTCCCTAAATCTTCTGCAACTCTTTGATAGATATGCCTCTTTAAGGTGCTGTTTCAGATAAGCAATGAAATTCTAACTACAGGCCAGACAGAGAGAAAAAAAATATATGTGTACTTACTAAGTATAAAGTAAAACACAAATCACCATTGCCAATACTGATTACCAAAACAGACCAAAGATCCTATAGACTATTAAGGCAATATAAGGACAAATGCAAATTTTAATAACTAACAGAGCTCTAGAAATATACTTTGACAATCTCCTTTCAACCAAATTTAGTGTTGTGCTCATACTAAACATTTCATGACAAATTCATTTTAAATATTATAGTAAAAATATCTTCTGAAATAATCAGTATTATTGATCTTAAACTTTTAGTATATACTGTTAAACAGGGCTTTAAATGAACTTATTAATAAGCATAACTCATTAATTCAGAGTCACAAAAACTCTTTTTAACCACCCACTGTTACACAGCAAAGGGCAAAGATTCTGCACCGCTCTGCTAGAAACCCTGTATTCTCACACGCTCTCCTTTCTCCCACTCACTAAAGAGGCTTTTCTTAAGCTCCTTAGTCTGTTCTTTCCACGTACTTTTTCTCCTACATGGGTTTTTTGCATAAGGCTGTTATGTCTAAGCTGCCCATGATATGGACATTTAAATATGCAGAATACAGAGCTAAAATTAAGATTTTGGGGCCACAGCCTTCCATTGTGACTTTAAGCTTTACCTCTGTACTTATATCTGCACACATATACTCACACACATGCCGTGTATGTGAATGTGGCTATGTGTGTGTGTATATTCACTTTCAGTTCTTTTCCATTGCTAAGAATGTGTATGTAATTAAGCACTATTTCCATGTCACAGAGCTTGATATTTCTTGATGACCATCCACCACAAGCACCTCAAACTGACACTGTCCCACTTTCCTTCCCTTCTGATTATGGAGTCCCTGACCTGGAGCACCATCTCCCTCAGGAGCCTCAAACACCTCTATGGAAACAAAGCAGTACTGTGGGCTACACAACCCACTGCTGGGCAACACCCTCCTGCCTCATCCCCAGCTTGGAGTTAGGGTTTCAAAGCAAAACAGACAAGGCAAAGAAAGGTAATATGGTCAAACCAGTTATAGGTAGAAACATGTCTACAGGTCAGAACAACAAGTTGTTTATTTCTCTACAATATACATGCACTTCTAATGTAACTGCAATGATTAGTATCACCTAGTACTAGCTTCATTTTCATTTCTCTCCTAGTCTAACTCACCATAGGGAGTTTTAAAATTTAAATCAATAGAAACATATAATGTGAAAATTATTCTTAGGATGTTGAAACCATTATGGACAAAGATTCTGTAATATTAATCTTTGTATCCTTGAGCATAGTACTCAATACAGAATAGCTGTTTCTTACATGCTCTCTAAAAAAATACTCAACTTTTAATAGGATTTCAATTATTGAAACTAAAAATAAAAACTACATAGTCTTATATAGGAAAAAGCAGCCTTCCAGTTAATAAAAGAAGCCAAGGTCTCATCATTTTATTTAAGAAAGTACACACTTGGAAATATACACATAGTTTATTACTCTGATACTAATATCAAAAAGCAGTAAAATATATTTACCTGTTATATGATTCAGACACACCTGCAAATGGCTCATTTTCACATTTGGCATAAAGAAATACAAAACTCAGCGTAAGTGCAACTACGGATGTGAGCAAAGCAAACTTCATTATGTTTTTACACGTCATTTTGAGTTTTGAAACAAGGACACCACCTAAAATCTGACCAAGAGCAGCTCCAGGAACTAAAACAGCCCCTAATGAGAAAGAAGACACAGTGGGAAAACACACAAGTGTACTCAGTAACTTATATCAACAACTGGAAAGCATCAAAAACAAGTACCACTATGGTTTTAACACATGAAAGCATTCATGTGATTTAGAAACATATGAGTAAATAACTTATATCAAGTAAGAGATTAATACAATTAATGCTTTGAATGTTAAGATTAAGATATATTCTCTTCAACTCTACGTGTAGCCTCTGTACCTCTCAAGTCCATACAACAGATTGTCTAATGTCAGAAAATTGGGAGCTTTTATCAAACACAGTATAAAATTTAAACTTCTAGGAGTGGGCTATCAAAAATTATATGCTATTTTGATAAATATCCAATGTGGTCAAGTAAAATTATTAGGTTAAGTTAGAAAAAAGAAAATGTTTTACCTCCAAGGGTAGCTGCAGAGCTAGAAGACAATCCAAATTGATTTTCTATAAATTTAGGTAAAAATGTAGCAAATCCAGTAGTAACTAAGGCTTCTGAACAAGCTGATAGAACTAAGCACATAAAGACAGTATTCCTCCTCTAATTCTAAAGAAAAAATACAGTTCGCCAAATGAATAACTATGATTATACTGCAAAATTCAGCATTAGAAGGTAGGTAGCATGATGAAATAGCAAATCTTAAATGAATACAATATAATTATCTGTAAAATTTCAGCATTTCCTCTAGCACAAAGGTATAAATATTGATTATTAATAGCTTTATATACATACAATGTTGAGAACATTCATACACTGAGCACCTAGAGAATTGACAGATGACTGATCTACTGAATGTGCCTTGATCATATTCAAGGGACTAGGGAAAGGAGGTAAAAGCTCGATTGGAAAGTTCTCTTCCCCAGTCTTACTGTAAATCTCCATTCAATAAATCTACCCCTTATTTGATTTTTTTTATTGTGTTCTGAATTCCTATGTCCAACAAATGAAGAACAGACTGTGAGTAAAGATAAGAATGGTCTCTAAGTATTAAACTTGCAGTATTGTTCCATGAGTGAAGGACTCAGTAGTTAAGAACTTTGGATAGGTATACAGTTAAGCAATTTTAACTAAGAGTCTGTATTGCTGGAGTTCTCAGAATCTTATTAATCTATCAGAGGGGGAGTATAAAGATTCAGTTATTTTACTATATTTAACCATAAAGCGAAAACCATTAAGTGTAGTTCTGAAATATTCAGTGCAAAAAAATTTCATAAAACCGAATAAAGCACACACACACACACACACACACACACACACACACACACACACACAGTAGAGTCACAAAAAGGCAAGATAAGAGATTTAGAAGTCAGAGCCAGATGATCTAACATAAGAATAACAATACTGAGAAAAGGAAAAGGTAATTAACGAAAACATGCAGTAATTTTAAAAAATAATGTGTAGAAAATATTTAAGTTTTCAGATTAAATTAACTTTTCAGAAAAAGATACTGGACTCCTAGCAAGGATTAGTGAAAAAAGATACATATTTAGGAATATCCTAGTAAATTTCCTGAAATCAAAGATAAATTGAAAAATTTTACAAATTTGCAGATAGAAAGAATAAGAATCACATTAACATGGAGCTTCTCAACTGCAACCTATTTAACTAGGAAAGAGCAAAACAACACCTACAGACTACTGGAACTAAAGGAGTATGATCTAAAAGTATTCATCCAGTCAGAAATATCATCTTGACACCCAAGGGTACTTAGATACCATCCTATCTGAGAAAAACCAGCAATAAAATGTTATATACACAGAAATCTGAATCAGAATTGAGATCTCAAAGCATAAGAACATGAGGATAAAAAAAGCTACGGTGAGTAACGACTCTCGATGGTTTTATATGTACACACACACACATACATACATATATATATAAGAATTTATAAGATAAATTAAATAGAAATACATGAAACAGAACTGCTCTAAAAGAAAACAACAATACTTGAAATTTAAAATTATGAACAATATTCACAAAACACAAGAATGTGCCTGTAGGGGAAAGGAGGAAGGAGAGTTACAAGGTGGGATGAATGGAGTAAAAACAATTTAAGGCTTTCATGTGAGATGCAAAAAAGTCATGAAAAGTAAATGATTTCAAATCTTGAAAGGTAAAATTATAAACTCCTTTATGTACAAAACTTTTATGATGCTAAATAGAAAGAATACTTTTCTGCTGAGTTCAATAAAATAGACCATAACACTTTTGTTTCTTTAACCTCAAATTCAAAACAAGTAACCACTAAGAAACACTTCTTCCACAAGGGAAAAAATACTATTTTAGCATTCCCAAAAATATATTTACAATTCAGTGATAACTGGTCAATCCATTACATACGGGAAATGGCGTGGAATAATGGGCTGCAGTGCTAATGAAGAACCCCTGAATATTGATATTGCCTATAAAGTAACTCAGGTTCTTCCAACCATTCTACTGTGGAATAGTTTTCATTTACTCAAAGCATAATAAAATTAAATCTGAAGAGGTTTTTATAAGAGCTAGAACTATATTAAATAAGCAAATAAGAGTAAATTATGAGAATATTTGTGTGTATGTATATATGTGTTAATTTATTTGTAATACATACATATCTCTACATATGTATGTGTGCATGGTGTGTGTGTGCAGTGCTATTTTACCTTTAGAACAGCTGGAAAATCTTTAAAACTTTGTCCAAAATTCCCATCTGTATTTTGTAAGGAATTACTCTGATGAGTCTGGGAAGTTTTTCCATCTTGAATTTCTGCCGTACCTTAAAAAATGGTACACTTCATTTACTCACTCAATCACTTCATTCTTCATTTTGAAAAATGCTGGCTTTATTTGACACATATTTATACAAGTATATAAATTCCATGACACAAGAAACCAGTTCCTCTTTTTGTCAACAAGTTTGTATGAATATCTACGACTGTAATCTGGCTGTTTTAAGAGCTAGTATTATTACTACTAGCTAAGGAAGTTCCAACCAGTCTAAAAATTAAGACAATTTATGCTAATCACATATGTGTTCTCTTTATTTACACTCTCTCTAAATGTTTCTTCCTTTCAAATGGTTCTTTATCATCTTTTATGTAATAAATAAAGTATGTTTAAAGCTTTTTTTCTTTTACTCTAATTCTAACATGCTTTACAGATAAAATAATGTTTACTATCATGTACTTTAATGTTTAATAATGGTACTGTGAATACATCTGAGAAAGTAGTCAATATGTGGAATTCTAAATTGGAGGGTCCAGGACAGAAAGAAATCAATGAGTCTATGTACCTCTACTCTGCCTATTTTTCTTTGCCCACCTCCAAAAGTTAATCATCTATTGTGTTGCATATAACAACACAAATAACTAAATGCCTTCAGCCTAGAAAAAAATATTTCTATAGATATGTATTTGAACCACATGACTACGTAGAAGTAAAAATCTCACAGAGATAGGAATGGATATTCTTTTCTATGAACCTTTTCTTTTTGGACAGATTGTTAATTCTGAAATTTGGTAAAAAAAAAAATAAGTATACTACAGCATGACTTTGGTGACAATTGAAGAAAAAGTACTTGTACTATCCTTAACAAATAATTAGCATTAATAAAAGCAGATTGGCTCTTGAAGTTACTGAATATACACTAATAGTTTAAAAGACACTGTATCTTTCATGAACATAAAGCAAGATTCCAGATAACACATAAAATACCAATATAGTAAGTATTTAATAAAAAAGTGAATATGTACAGTTTCACTGGGTGTTAACTGAGAAGAAAGAAAAAAACATGAACATTAAGTTTGCTACCCAGTATTTTCTAAAATAAAGACAGCTATTCAAAAGTTTGCATAGGCAGACAACTGAGATTCTATAAAATAAACAGTGAATATTCTAGGGTTCTTATTAAACATATAGAAAGCAACACTTCGCCTAGACTTGGAATAAAACTTGTTTTAAAGAAAACATTTTTACCTGGTAAATGCTTTGGAAAGCAAGAATAAGGTATTATCAAAGACCAAGTAAGGAACCAAGACATAAGAAGCCCAATTCACCACGCCCCCAACCATCGTGGGTCATCCTCAGTGACGTCAGTGCTGTGACAGAAAAACAAGAGGCAAACGTCAACTCTATCTTGTCATTAAACTAATTATATAATTTATAACTCAAATGCATATGTAGGGAAACATTATTATAATATCCAACATTTTAAGTGGAGTCGTTGTGCTAAATCACAACAGATAGCAGGCATAAATGAGAGCCCTAAGAACAAGGGTTTACAGAGTATTCCAAAGGGCAAATATGACACGTGCAGTGTAAAGGTTTGCACTCTCTCCCCAGCTGACTTGCTGCAAGACAAGATCTCACAGAGAACTAGAAAGTGGGCAAGAGTTTACATTAATGGTTTGCTTTGAAGAAACAGACTTTGTCCAGATCCAGGTTTTAAATCAGCTGCCATAGTCCAAAATAAAGTATGCCTTTGGAGTGTGCACAGAGTGGAAAAGGCTTCTCATTTCACGTTCTTCCATAAGAATTGTAGCTAATATAGTCATCATATTGTACATCTCATCCCCAGTACTTATTTATTTTATAAGTGGAAGTTTGTATATTCGACGGCCTTCACTGAATTCCCCCACCCTCAACCCCTGCCCCTGATCAACACGAATCTGGCCAGCACTGAAACAGATCTAGGGGCACTTCTGCCTATATCTTACTGACAAAAACTCGGTCCTATGCCTAGATGCAAGGGGAGCACGGTATGTAGCTGTGCTGTGTGCCCAGGAGGAAAATAAAACAATTTGGTAAATACAGCATTGTATCTGCCACAAATATTACGAGTACTTTGTGTAACAGCATCAGGATCCACAGGTTTAAAAAAATGCTAAAAACCAACTTAAATCAAAATGACAAAATAATAAAGATCTGACTGAACATCAGCTAGTTAAAATATGAATCGAATGGGCATGAATTTGAGACATTAACTGATGTTCTCTCTGCACCATTCAGACTATCCTGAAATAATCATATTCAGTCTTAATTGTTGCACCAGGAGAACCACTGACTAATGGGAGCAGGCCTAAGGGTAATAGAACTAAGATGGAAAGAAAAACTGAATTTTTTCACATTATAATTAGTTAAAAGAACTAGGAAAGTTTATCCTGAAGGAACGAAATAGGGATAAAAAGAGAGCTGTTATCAAATATTTGAGTGAGGGCATCATTTGAAACAGAAATCATACTTATTTTTTTATGATTCTTGAGATTAGTATAAGGACCTTTAGAAGGAAAACGTGAGTTCAAAATAAAGAAAATCCTTTATAAATAATTGGAGCAATGGTTCCCAAAATGTGATTGAGGAACCTCAAGGACAATCTGAGATCTTATCAAGGAATCTGCAAGTTCACAACTTTATTTAAAATAATACTAGGATGTTACTTGCCTTTTAGATTCTCATTTTCTTACCAGTGAACAGTGAAGTTCTCCAGAGGCTACTTGTCATGTCAAATCACAAAAAAAGAAGATGTAAGAACCCCTTATAGAGCAAGACATTAAAGAGATTTGAAAAAAGATAAAAACCATTTTAT
Source organism: Camelus bactrianus (assembly GCF_048773025.1). Taxonomy (NCBI): domain Eukaryota; kingdom Metazoa; phylum Chordata; class Mammalia; order Artiodactyla; family Camelidae; genus Camelus; species Camelus bactrianus. The sequence continues at coordinate 11,405,542 of NC_133573.1, forward strand.
TTTTCTCACTATAAGTTTTGAAAATATAATTGTTTCAACTTTATTGAGGTATGATTGACAAATAAAAATTTTATATACTTAGGGTGTACACATATTTTAATATATGTATACACTGTGAAATGATTACCACAATCAAGCTAACATACCCATCACCTCACAGTTACCTTTGTGCCTGTGTGCATGCATGCGTGAGTGTGTGTGTGTGGTGTGAGAACACTTCAGGTCTATTCTCTTAGCAAATTTCAGGCGTACAGTGCATTATTATTAACTGTAGTCACTATGCTGTACATTAGGTCTCCAGAACTTCTTCATCTTAAAACTGAAAAAGCCAACTTCTCCTCTTTTCCTCCCACCTTCTCCAGTCCCTAGTAGCCACCATTCTACTCTCTGTCACCATGAATTGAACTTTTTAAAAAATTCCACATATAATTGAGATCATGCAGTAGTCATCTTTCAGTGTCTAGTTCATAATTACCAAAAACTTTAAATGTTTGTTAATATCTAATGGGCTTATTATCGTTATTTAAAATGAACTAATTATTTAAATACCTTATTTTAATTTCTAATATAAGTCAGTAGATTGCAGATCTGTTAATCTGTATCTATCAATAGGTATAGCTCTTTGTAATGCTCAGTAAGTTCTAACAGTATAAATGGATTGTGAGACAAAAAAGTTTAAGACCTATTGAATTAGAGCTATACGAAATGAGATAGATTGCCTCAGTAGATAATAAATTCTCTTTCAGTGGAGGAGCTAGCTGGTCAGTTTTTAGGGATATTGTGGGAAGCATTCAAACTACAGAGATTTGGGTTAGACAACCACTGAACACTTTTCCAAATCTGAAATTTAATGAGGCTAAAGCTCTGTAACCTATTAATTTCATAAAATAGATAGGAATATAAACTTGATTAAAATTTATTTTGTCTAACGTCTGTTTAGTGTCAAAGGCATAATTAGAATTCTGGTGTCTTTCTCCTAGACCACTTTTATCATTCCCCCAATCCTATTCCCATAGCTAACAACCTTGTGTTTACTTCCAGGCCTTGGCCAGACAAATAAATGGACTGTGTTCTATTCTAACCAGAACCATTCATGAGCTCACTGGCTAAGATGTGTGTTGACTTTCTTAGCACTCCTTGACTGAATAGACAATAAATCTCTTGGACTTCTCACGTACTGTTTACCCTGACTCTTGTTTTCTATTTATGCCTAAGGCATTCAAAGTACAGGTTAGCAAAGAAAGACAGATTGAATTCTGATATGTGGGTGGGAAGAGAACAAGAAAGAAATCAGGTGATGATATTACCTAGTTTTTGGGTCATTCATGGTGTGGTATGAGTCATAAAACACTAAAGCACAAACAATTGTACACCAACAAATACTTTCCCAAATAATGGACCTGAACATAAAAGGTATCTCAGATGAATGCCATGCAACATTTTCTGAAGGAATTGTAATAAATCAGTAAGTATGGCATGCTCTGAGTATGAAGATACTGCAGGCACAAACAAGTTAGGTACTCTCACGTAGGTGTCATAATATTCAAGCATTATTGTTGGGGTCAAAATTTTGGGTCAATTACATATTCCTTTATAATGTCCACGGTTCAGAAAGTTGTACCTATATTTCATTGCCAAAATGAAAAAGTCAAGAGTAAAGGCAAAAATCCTAAGGTGAAATTCAAGCAGTAAAATAAAATTGCCCAGGGGATACTTGCAGTGACACCAGACAGCAGAGGCTGATCTGAAAAATAGTTTCCCACTAATCAGTAGAAATGACTTCATGGTTATCCCAAACTTAAATGGTCAAGATAATTCCAGTAGTCACCAAATAGTTATGAAATATTATCTGAATATGTAAAGAGAAAGTGGTCTGAATATTATGATCTCTGGTCCTCATATGGTAGGTATGGAAATGTCTTCTTTTGAATCCTAGAAAACTAAAGGCCAGTATACCATTTTAAATGTTTTGATAATAGATTTGACTAGAGAGAGCTGGCATTGCCATGCTTTTCACTCACATACACAGAACTTTCTTGCATCATTCTGCAAGTTTTCTGTAATTTACAATTAGACAAAAATTTATTAAAATAAGATCTTATCATTACCGTCATAAAACACGCCAATGCTTTCCATCATACTTAGGACAAAATAACATCCCTCCTATGTCCTACAAGGTTCTAGAGACTTTAGCCCCTGCCTATCTCTTCAACATTAACTTATAACACTTTACCCCTTGCTCAGTATACTTTAGTTGTAAGTTTCTCCTATGTCCTTCACATGGCAAATCTTCTCTGCCTTGTTGTCCTTGAAGTTGCTAATCTCTTCCCAAAATATTACTTTCCAGGATCTTGTAAAGCTGATGTTTTCTCAAAATTCAATCTTAACATAAGTGTCATCTCAAGTAGGCTTTTTCTGGCTTGATTGAAATAATCTATCACACACACACACACACACACAGACACACACACACAAAATCACTTTGCCCTGATTGCTCTTCTTATATCATTCATCACAATTTACATATATTTTCCTTACCTATTTATTATTATCTCTCTTCTAAACCAGAATAGTTTCATATTAACAGTTTTAGCATGATAAGGGTTCAATAAACATTTGCTGAATGAATCAATCTGAAAGAGAGCCACAGAATAGTTACCATTATAATTATCATTAGGATAGCTACCATTTATTTGGATAGTAACATGCTAAGTCCTGCATGCATGATGTTATTGTAGCCTTACCTTACCTACTATACACTTACTTTCTATATCCTTACCTTACCTACCAATGTATCCTTACCTTACCTTTCATAGTATGATGGGCAACTTCCAAAATGACTCCCAGTGAACCCTACCTCCTGATATTTATGCCATTATGTCATTTGCTTCCCTTGTGTGTACTGGCTGGTCCTAGTGACTTGTCTCTAATAAACAGAATATGTCAAAAGTGGTGGTGGTGGGTTGATTAAAAAAAAATAGTAACTTTATCGAAGTGAATCCTGATGCATACAGCCTTGACCAAATTATCAAAGTTAATGACGCTGACAATGTATACTGATGTCATGTACCCATGATATGATATAATGGAAAGAACAAATCACTTCTGTGTTATCCTTTTCATAATGCAAAACCTCAACAAAATCATGATAAAATATCAACAAATCCAAATTGAGGGGTATGCAACAAAATAATTACTCATTCTCATAAAAAATGTCAAGATCATGAAACACAAGGAAAGACTGAGGAATTATTACATATCAAAGAGACTAAGAAGACATGACAACTAAATGTACTGTGACATCTTGAATAGGATCCTGGGTGGAAAAACTGTAAAATCTGGATAAAATTGTACTTTAGTTTTTAGTGGTTTTTTTTTTAAGTAATATGTCAATTCCAAGATTTGGCTGTAGAAGACTATGACTTCCATCTGACTTGTGCTTACTCCTGGGCTCTTCCTGCTCGCTGCTCTGATGAAGCAAGTTCCATGATGTGAGCTACAGGGAATGGCCCACATGGCAAAGAACTGAGGGTGGATTATGGACAAATGCCAGTGGAGTCGCTGAGGCCCTTGTCCCAACATCCTTTGAGAAAGAGAATCCTACCAACAACTGCAAGATTACCTCATGATTGAAATTAGAAGAAGATTCTTCTCCATGTAAGACTTCAGATAACTATAGCTGACACATTGATTCCCAGCCCTGTGAGATCATGAGCCACAGAAGCCAGGTAAACTGCCTCCAAATTCCTGATCCACAGAAACTGGATGATAAATGTCATTTTAAGCCATTAAATTTTAGATTAGTTTCTTATATAGTAACAGATAACTAAGACCCATTGTTCTACACAATTATTATTTCTATTTTTTTCAATAAGGAAAGTGGCTTAAAGTAGTTAGACAACTTGCCCAAATTTACATAATTAAGTGAGAAAACTATAATTCAAATCCTGGTCTATCAGAGACAAAGACACAGCATTATAATGTGCTCACAAAGTCCCTTAGAGTAGCAGTTATATTGCTGTTAATGAAATTAGTCTAAAACAAAATAAAATTTTACAAAGCATCTGAACCTACTGCCAAATAAATTTAAATTTAACATCTAACAATGTCAAAGTAAAACCATGAGTTTTTGTGGGTGATTACTCACTGTAATCCAAATGGATAAGTAATCCCATTTAACTAGTAAATTGCCTCAGCTACTTGGAGGTATTTTTGACAATTAACATTTAGTTGGCCCAGCAATGATAGACAAAAGTCAGACATTCTATAAGATTCTGTAGTGAGTCTGAGGGGCTTCAGGGCTGATTAAGAGAAAAGGTATGACCATGAGGTGGCAGTAGTACCATGGCCCTTACGTCAGCACACTTTGACAGGTTTACCTGGGGGGAAGTCCCCCACAGCGTGACAGCATTTGGAGGCCTAAACACAGGGGAAGAGATGTGAAGAATATCTAGAAGGGGGGAGAGGGGCAAGGGAACTCCCAGGGGACAGGGGGCTCAGAGAGGGCGCTTACATGTCTAAGTGCTGTCACTCAGAAGTCCATCAGGAAGTCTGGGTCAGCGACCTCCAAAGGGCAGCAGCAGCTCTCCTCTCAGTCTTTTACAGCCATAGGGTTCATTTTATCCATGGCTAGCAGATTTGGGGCATAGCTTCCCAAGATATGCAAAGCAGGCAAGCTCAGAATGGTTAAATATCTGTTTATTTAGCCTATGTTGAAAACAATTGATGTGTAAATTTTAGTTTGGCACCAGTGATCTTTGACCTAACAGGACCCAGTCTGCTGTGAAGAAATAAACAACCTAGGGGACATCTCTGGTTAATTTATACAGCAGATTTACACTAAAGTTCTTCTAAAATTGACTAGGTCATTTGCAATAACTTGCCTTTAAAAGCCTCTAGACTAAGATAAAGCCATAACTTTTAATTCTCAAGTAACCCTGAACCACCACAGAAGTATTATTCAGGCTACGAGAGGCTCAAAGTTCTCTGAGAATGATGCTGGCTCCTTGCCAGACTTTACTGTAGCCTCTGCCCCAGGCACCTCCATGAGAAGGTGGGATTACCTCTAACCAAAAATAAAACCACCTCTTTAATTTCTGTAATTGCATCTTATTCTGCTACCGACCATTATCCGTAAAGAACATATGACCCTTTTCAATAAGGTACAGTCTTCATTTCAGACACTAGCCAGAGAGCACAATTTAGAATTGGAAATCTTGTGTGCTGAAAGTATAGACGCGACGTAACAGTCTAAGGGCAATGTTAGCCACGAAGTCTTCTAAATTTTGTAAGCTGTCTTTAAGCCAGAACTCTAGAAATTAGAGAAACTTAGTTCCTGACAGAAACATCTTTGCTAAGTTATATTTGGTATCTGTATTTTTTTTTTAAGGACAAACTATGTCACATTGCAGTAACAACTTACCACTCAGACTATGGTGACTTAACATAATAAAAAACTTTATTTCTAGCTCCACTTCATGTTCAATGAGGATGGGAGAGTGTTTTCTATGCAATACATAGACACTCGGGGGCCCAGGTTGACTGAGGAGCTACCATCTTGTAGTTTTCCCATCTAAACCATACAGACACAGCAGTAGAAAAGAATCTGATCTAAAAGTGAACCATTTCATTGGCCAGAATGACTAACATCTAACTTCAGAGGGAGTGGAAAATGTAAGTGAGGGGAGGGAACAAAGTATGTGATAAATATCATCACTGTGGCAGTGTCATTCCTATCAGGTTTTGAGGACTAATATGACAGACATACTAGTTTGCTATGCTGCTTTAACAAATTACTACAAACCAGAGACTCAAAACAGCACAAATTGTGAAGTTGTGCTTACAGTTGTGAAGATCAGAAATCCCAAATGAGTCTCACTGGATTCAAGTCTAGGTGGTGGCATTCCTTGGCTCCTGGCCCCTTCTCTTCTTCTGTCTTCGAAGCAAGAAGTGGGCACTTTTTCTCACATCTCATCATTCTGACATGGGCTCTTCTGCTTCCCTCTTCCACCTTTCAGGATTCTCATGATTCCATTTAACCGGATAATCCAGGGTAGTCTATTTTAAAGTCAGCTGATTAGAACCTTAATTCCATCTGCAACCCTAATTCTCCTTTGTCACATAGGATAACATAGTCACAGGTCCCAGAGATATGGACATGGACATTTTTGAGGGGCCGCTATTCTGCCTGTTCCAGTAGGATAAGAAAAACGTTTGTGCAGTTTTGTCGTAACTGCTATTAAACATAATTATTATGTTATGCAATGACTTTTACATAAAATTCACATTTAAAAACCTATAAATCTTCCTTTTTATCAATTCATAGGAGTGAAGTAACACAATATGTTTTCCTTTTAGTCTTAGAAACAAGGAAGAAGAGAAATTAATTCAGTAATAACATTGCCATATGCCGCTCAGTATCATTTTCTGAAACAAGTAAATCCTGTTTTCCTAGGTAGTCCTATAATTTATTTCTCCTTAAAATAAATGCTCCCTGTTGCTTCCAGTGCTTTTAGAAGCAAAAAGTATTAAGAAGTACATTAATAAAAATAGATTAAAATATCAGCATTGCTGAATGAAAGAAATATTATAGAACATTGAAAATATGAAAGTGAAAGGAAAAATATTGAACATTTTCAACATCCCCCACCGGAACTGATTGCAACTGATGAAACTGCATTGAAAAAATCATTATCACTTAACATCCATCATTTACCTTACAGTTTGCTCGTGATATTGTACATTCTAAGGGTTTGGACAAGTTTATGACACGTATCCACCATTATAGTATCATACAGAGTAGTTTCATTGCCCTAAGAATTATCTGTGCTCTGCCTATACGTCCTTCTCTTTCCCTCCTTCTTAATCCCTGGCAACTATTGATCTTTTTATTGTCGCCATAGTTTTGCCTTTTCCAAAATGTTATGTAGTTGGAATCACACAATATTTAGCCTTTTCAGATTGGCTTCTTTCACTTGGTAATATGAATTTAAGTTACCCCCCTGTCTTTTCATGGCTTGATAGCTCATTTATTTTTAGTGCTGAATAATATCCGATTGGATATGCCACAGTTTATTTATCCATTCACCCACTGAAGGACATCTTGTTTGCTTCCAAAGCAAATTATGCTAAAAATTGCCAATTTTAGCAATTATGAATAAATCTGCTATAAATACGTGTGCAGGTTTTTTTGTGTGGATAGAAGTTTTCAACTCCTTTGGGTAAATACCAAGGAGTCTGATTGCTGGGTCTCATGGTAAGAGTATGGTTAGTTTTGTAAGAAACTGCCAAACTGTCTTCCAAATTGGCTATACCATTGAACAAACACTCCCATCAGCAATAAATGAGAATCCCTGTTGTTCCGCATTCTCTCCAGGACTTGGTGTTGACAGTGTTCCAGATTTTGGCCATTCTAATAGGTGTATAGTGGTATTTCATTGTTGTTTTAGTTTGCATTTTCTTGACGACATATGATGTGGAGCATTTTTTCATATACTTACTTGCCAATTATATATTTTCCTTGATGAAATATCTGTTAAGGTCTTTGGCTCATTTTAAAATCAGGTCATTTTCTTATTGTTCAGTTTTAAGAGTTCTCATATTTTGGACAGCAGTCTTTTATTAGATGTGTTGTCTCCAAATATTTTCTTCCGGTCTGTGGCTTATCTTTAGATTGTCTTTTGCAGAGCAGAAGTTTTTGATTTTAATTAATCAAGCTTATCAGTTACATCTTTCATGGATCATGCCTTTGACGATTAATCTAATGAGCCATCACCATCCTCAGGTTATCTAGGTTTTCTCCTATGTTATCATATCTGAGTTTTGTAGTTCTGCATTTTATATTTAGGTTTGTGATTCATTTTGGGTAATTGTTGTGAAGGGTATAAAATCTGTGTCTAAATTCATTTTTTTTAACATGTGGATGTCCAGTTGTTCCAACATCATTAGTTGAAGAGATTACCTTTGCTCCTTTGTGTTGCATTTGCTCCTTTATCACAGATCAGTTAACTATATACATTTAGATCTATTTCTGGGTTCTCTATTCTGTTTTTTTGATCTTTGTCTATTCTTTCACCAATACCACAATGTCTTGATTAATACAGCTTTATACTAAATCTTGAAGTCTGGTAGCATCAGTCCTCCAACTTTCAACATTCTTCTCCTTCAATATTTTGTTGGCTATTCCAAGACTTTGGGGTCTCCATATAAATTTTAGAATCAGTTTGTCACACCCGTAAAATAACTGATGGGATTTTTATTGGGATTGTGTGGAATTTAAGGATCAAGTTGGGAAAAACTGACATCTTGAAAATATTTAGTCTTCCTAGCCAGGAGCATAAATCTCTCTATTTATTTAGTTCTTTTTTATTACTTTCATCAGAGTTTTGTAATTTTCCTTATATGGACATTGTACATATTCTGTTAGCCTTATACCATAGAATTTCACTTTTGGGTGTTAATGTAAATGGTACTGTGTTTTTCATTTCAAATTCCACTTGTTCATTGTTGGCATACAGGAAAGCAGCTGATGTTTGTATATTAAACTTGTACCTTGTAACCTTACTACAATTGCTTATTAGTTCCAGTTTTTTATTCTTTTGGATTTTCTACATAGTTGATCATGTCATCTGCAAACAAAGACAGTTTTATTTCTTCTCTCCTGGTCTATATACTTTTAATTTCATTTTCCTGTATTATCGTATTAACTAGTACTTCCAGTACGATGTTGAAAAGCAGTGATGAGGATTTCCATTTTGTGAGAAAAATGCACCTCACTGGACTGTTCTTGTTATAGACCTCATTCTGTTTCATTTAATGATCATATACATCCTATGTTCTCTGTAGTGAAGTTGCACTCAGAGGAAATGGGCTCCTGGCTTTGCGCCCAGTTGGATGAGATGTTTTCTGTTAGTTCATAGATTAGCTTATATGTATTTAGTAGTTGTCCTGAGTCAAGTAGCCACTGTCCCCAAATTCTTGTGCACCTGATACTCCAAGGACATCCTTACTCCTTAAGAGGTGACAAAAGGTTTTTAGAAACCCTCTACTAGATGGCTGTCTTGTTCCTGTCACCTATTCTTTTCCAGTTCAAACTCTCGTCTAACTTTCTGGATTCAGATCTCTGGGTTAAAGTTAGTTGTTAATTGTCTTAGTCCATTGGGGCTGTTATAACAAATACCGCAGACTGGATAGCTTATAAACAATAGAAATTAGCTTCTCACAGTTGTAGAATTTAAGATTAGGGTGCCAGCATGGTCAGGTGAGGGCCCTCTTCTTTGTTTCAGACTTCTCTTGTTCCCTCATAGGGTAGAACGGGCGAGGGAGCTCTGTGGATTCTTTATAAGGGCGCTAATCCTAGTCATGAGGGCTCAACTCTCATAACCTAAGCACATTTCAAAGGCCCTACTTCCTATTACCATCACCTTAGAAATTAGGATTTCAACACACAAATTTGGGAGGGACACAAACATTTAGACCATAGCATTAATATGATAATATCTTGAATTAGCCATCAAATTCTGACTTCCATTTTACCTCTGCCTTACTCCAGCTTTTGTTCACAGTGTATAACATAGTTGATCTCACTGCTTATGGAATTTCTGATTCTGCACTTGTGCCTCTCCTGTGAGCAAAGATGGTAATGTCTGAAACCATATTTGAGCATATGTAATTCTTAGGGTAAAGAATGGGAATCTAATCAGGTACCATGACTAGGTGACATTAATTTAAGAGAAAGACATTTCTCTCAAGAGTTAAGCTAAATTGGAGAGAGCTAACCTGCCAGGTGTCTGACTGAGTAGCTGGTTAAAACAGAAGTAAGAGTAAAGACCGTAATCAGTGATGGTATAAGTAAGAGGCCAAACATGAGAAAGCACTGGCTCCCCCGGGGCTCCATCCTGCCCATGGAACAGCACCAGGCCGGGGTCAGGCGGATCAGCACAGACGTCAGAGCTGTCTCTTTGCTGAGGCCCCTAGCAAAGGGCTCCTGCCCTTTTATGAACCCAGGTGTTTGGTGGAGAGGGAGAGATGGGTGCAAGTGGAAAAGTTCTGAATACTGAGTCAGAATGAAGAAAAATATCCTCGAGGCTTTCCATAATGTGGCCACAGCGGAGGCACCTGAGAGAGGTCTTGGCCAAGGGCCCCTGATAAAGATGTCTCCAAATTGAGGTATTTGGGCTAGGACTGAAAAAAAAATGCATATTAAGAGCATGACTGGGCAAGGGAGGAGCAGAATCCTTGAATGTAACTCCCTCCAGACTGGCACCAGTTCCGGTGAGGAGAGGGCAGCCTTCTTCCATGAGACCTTCCAGATAGAGCCTTTGTAATTATAAGTGGTTGGGCTTAAAAGATCACACATAGGATTTTGGCCTGGAGCTGGACTCCTCAATTACATATTATTACCATTTCCTTTGCTTTTTTGTGTGTGTGTGTTGTGACATTTTCTTTATCCCTTAGCATATATAAGAAATAATGAATTTAACCAATATAATACTTATTAAGCATCACACGATGTATATAAAAATATGAATGTGTTGAAGTGACTGAGTAATGAGTTTCCCTCCATTGTAGACTCCACTCTAACCTTCTTGGTTTCCTCAATAAACCTAACACATTTGCCTTGCATCTCTTTTGTAAATTGTCTGAAACGCTCTGCTCAGATAGTCCTATATCTCATATCTCGTTTTGTTTAAATCTCTGCTCAAATGCCACTTCAGATCAACACTAATTTAATTTCAGTAAAATATGGAAACTTTGTTTCAATATAGATCTGTTCCATACTCCCATGTTCCATATATGCTATAAACACAGCAACATAGTATTACAATTATTGCTTATAAAACCTTATAGAAATTAAGAGAACAAAGGAGAAAATATACACACATATATGAAGGTTTTCTTTTTTTTATTAACCTGCATACATACCTTTTCTGATATGCTCATTTCTTCTTATGGATTCCAGTTACTGTCTGGCATTATTTCTTTGTTTCAAACTAGCTTCATTCTCTGTCTTTTTTTGTGCTATATTATCACGTGGAATACATCACACAGAACTTATTTTATTTGTTCTACTATATGTTAGTTAAATATTTCCACAAACAAGATACTTCCAAATGAGAAAAAAACGATTATTTATAATAAATTAAAAACATATATTTTGTAAATGCAATGTAATAAGCAATATTACATAGTTCTAAATTTTTCTTAAATATTTCCTTCTTATCTATGGAACTTTTTCTCAATTACTAAACAACTACCTTACTATCTACTTGGTGCCTAGTTTTGTAAGCAAGTTGTTTAATCTATAATTATAAAAAAGTCAAAGCTTACTTATTTCTGTCATTACATAGGACATTTTTATGTTGTCATAAAGTCAACAATATTCACTTTCATAACTCTCAGTATGTCACAGGACACAAGAAGTGTCTGTTGCTAGACAAAAAATAAATGGTCTGGGAATAGTACCTATGAAAAATATATTTATATGCTAATAGACAGTTGGTTGTCTACAAATTGGGATAATATTGTGTTAATTAAGTTTAAATACAGGCATGTGTTTATAGGTTCATTCCACTAAACCTGTCATTTAAAATCATTATGCACTAGAACATGAGCATGATGAGGGCAGGGATTTGAATCTATTTTGTTCACTAATATATCCCTACAATTTGGAAAGATGTTTGACACAGATGATGAAATAAACTTTATATTTTAAGGCAGGACAAGAAAATTTAAACATAAAATTCTCTGTGTCCATTTTGGGCTTCCCCTCTCCCTCCCTAATGTGCAATGTGCATCTGCATTACACATTAACCACAACTTTTCAAAGATGGGAGTGCCTGCTGGACCATAACAAGCTTTTGTCCCCCTTCTTCTGAAACTAGGAATGTAACTTCTTAAAAGAATAGTGTTCTTTCCCAATTCTGTGGAGGGTTGTGGTGACTTGCTATTTGCTCTGTACATCCTTACCTGGACTATGTATCCTGGCGAACTTTATGTAAAATATCAGTATGTCATTTTGATGTACAGTCCTTTGTCTTGAAAATGTATATAACCATGCCTTCAACTTCTAACAGGTGGAACAGTTCTTAGAACTTTCTGAAAGTGTCTCCTAGGTTATAATCCTCAGCTAGGTTCAAATAGCATTCCCTTTTTTCTTCTTGATTACTAATGGAATTTTCATCAACACATAGTAGGTGCTTCATAAATGATACTGTATGAACAATATATTTTAGATAGTAAGTTATTAAGTACTAGAAGAGATTATCATGGGTGGTAGGAGAACCCACTCCCCTGTTAGTTTCATAGGTATGTAGAGTCTCATTTAGGAATAATGGCTATTTGGGAATTAGGGAATCTATAAAAAATTCATGCTACGTCAGTTTTTCTGTGGAGTTATTTTGTTAAAGTTGCTTAAGAACTTTGATTTTGTGAAAGTCCAAGGTATCTCCATAGTCAACAACTCAAACCAGATTTCTCATAATATTAAAGAACAATGAAAATGAAATTGACTGAGAGATTAATTTGTCAGTTCTGTAATTTTCCTTTCTTCTTATTCAGAGAAAGTAACCATGCTCTTTATGCCCACTTCCCTGAGAGAAAGGTGGTATAGAAGCAAAAGTCGTAGTAACTAGCCTGCTTTCTTGGCTTTTAAGCTCAAGAAAGTGTCAGTTCCCTGAGGAAGTCTACTAAAGGCTGAACAAGCTCGAAGAGGTGGGAGAGAGGGAGGAGATGCTTTCAGAATGCATGGGAGGGCGGAGGCTGCTGGGCCACACAAAGATTGGGGCCTACACTCTATCTGCCGCCTCCCTGAGCAGCGCTGGATAAAAAACGTGCCCGCACCTCAGAGGGGAGTTGCTGCACAAGACATCTAGAGAAGCTGAAAGCTCTGGGACCCCTAGAGCACAGGGAGGAGCTGAGCATGGAGATTCCTGGCCCAGGCAGACATCTCACTTCCAAAGTCTTTAGCCCTGACTGGCACTGAGCTAGTCATCTCAAGATCAACTGCGGGCTTCTGGCTTTCAATGGCAAAAAGAATAATCTGAAAATTATAGATCATTTTGGGCTCCAGGTAAGTATTTTGAAGCCCCAGTATTGTCTGAAATGGCACATTTTATAGCCTCTAGGTATAGAATCAGATTAGAGAAAATAGTAAAGCACATTATACTCACACCCCTCCAGTGTGTGATTACAACTATACCTGCTACGTCATGAGAGGTCTGCAGCAGTGGCAGCAACAGGCCAGGGGTGAGGGCTGCAAAAGAGTGGCCCTAAAGTCACCAACTCACCGGCCAGGCAATTCCATGAGGGCCAGTATTAAAGTCATATTATTAAACTAAAGTCACTCACAGTGTATTTTTCCAAGTTGCCTCTGAAATACCTATTTCTAAGGAGAAATTTTTATCTATGAATATGAATGAACCTATCACTGATTGCTGAAGATTGCTAATTTAAAATTTGAATCACATTATCCTCATGGTAAAATATGTGAAAAGCAAGTCAAGAAAGAAATGTTGCCTGCCATTCCATTTCTACAAGGATCAGCCATCAGCCACTGAAGCTGCCCATGGATAGTGCACCCTGACAGGAATTCAGGATGGAGAAAAACGGGAAGCATTCTGTGTTTTGGGTACACAGGCTCCTAGATAGTTCTAAGGAATCTAAGGAAATATTTCAATGATCCCAGATTCTTTCATCTTCCCATACATAGAAAAGCACTAAAATCATAAACTTGAGATGTCTATTCTTTGTGATCAGCAGTTAATATTGTGACGTTTGTTTGACTGTGTGCTTTTTTCCTAGCAAAAGATTCATATGTATTCTGGATCCTCCTTCACCTCTTTGGAGTAGTTCCTCAGAACTATCTGAGAAGCTGCTTCCCCAGCCTCCCCAGTAATGTCCCTGAATAATGCTTAACTCACAACTTTCACATTGTGCTTTTTTCTTTCATTCAACAGATACATCATAGGATAAAGTATGTCAACAAACTTTTAGCTGGTCCTATCATTCTTCTAATTAAAAAAAAAAGAAAACCTCAACATAATACATGGTACATGTAAGTTATGAATCTGACATTTTAGTTTATGCTTTATAAGACAGATAATAGTTCAAACTCTGAAGGGGTGACTTATTTTCACAATATAAACCACCAATCATAATGAGAATGAGAATGAGAGGAGGGCCTCACGTACATGCCCATAATAATTGATGCAAACTCACCTCAAAGTGTTCTAACGTAAATGTCCATGTTCACTGTGGTATCTGACTACAGCATCCCCAGATACTACTCTGTTGTTTTAGCTCTGTTTTTGCTTTTGATGCTGAAGGCCACAAATGAATAGGAAATTTATAAGCATTCTGAGTGATTCCACTTATGTTTGAAAATCCAGAAATATTTCAGAAGAATATCCAAGAATATTTAATTAGTGGCCAAATTCTTAGGCTGTGTAATAAAAGTGTGTTAAACCTCAGTCCATCTGAATTATAGGTGAAATAATAGGATTCCAGTTGTGCCTAATGATAGGATAAACATTTTTTTTCTGAGAGGAAGTAAACTTTATTTTCTAAAGTAGAATTACCGAAATACATTTCTCCCTCTTTACTCACTCCCATGAAAGAGCAGCATACTCACTGCTCCCATGTGGGTTCTCCATGCTTTACGCTAAGAGACCTATACTTTTCATGTATGGAAGAAAAAGCACATTCAGATATTTACAGGGTAGGGGGGGAAGCAATTATTTAGGTCAGCAGTGCCTCATTTTGGTCTTTCATAGGCAATAATGGAGAAACCAAAGATATTTACAGTATTTCAGAAAAATCTTGAGACATCATACTTCCTGATTTCAAACTGTATTACAAATCTATAGCAATCAGGACAGTATGGTACTGGCATAAAAACAGATACACAGCCCAATGGAACAGAACCAAAAGCCCCAAAATAAACCCATGCACGTATCATCAACTAATATTTGACAGGGAAGCCAAGAATACTCAATGAAAAAAAAGTGTCTCTTCAGTCAATGGTGCTGGTAAAACTAGGCAGCTGCATAGGACAGAATGAAACTGATTCCCTATCTTACATCATTCACAAAAATGAACTCAAAATGGATTAAAGACAAATATAAAACCTGAAACCACAAAACTCTCAGAAGAAAACATGGGGAAAACGCCTTTGACATTGATCTTGGCAACAATTTTATTGGTATGACACCAAAAGCACAAGCAGCAAAAGCAAAATAAGCAAGACATCAAACAAAACACTTCTGCACAGCAAAAGCAGCAGTCAACAAACTGGAAAGACATCTTACAAAACGGGAGAAAATATGTGCAAACATTACATCTATTGAGAGATTAGTATGCAAAATACATAAGGAACTCACACAACTCAAGGACAAAAAAATCAAACAATCCAATTAAAAAATGGGCAAGAGATCTAAACAGACATTTTTCCCAAAGCTCCTCAAATGGCTAACAGGTACATCAAAAGGTGCTCAACGTTCTCTATTAGGGAAATGCAAATTAAAACCACAATGAGCTATTACATGATGCCTGTTAAAATGGTTATCATCAAAAAGATGAGGGATAGCAAATGTTGGTGACACTGTCAAGAAAAGGAAGCCCTTGTACACTGTTGGTTGGAATATAAATCAGTCCAGCTACTACAAAAAACAGTACAATAAACAAAAGGAACCTAATTAAACTTACAAGCTTCTGCACAGCAAAGGAAACCACAAGTAAAACAAAACAACAACCTACAGAATGGGAGAACATTTTTGAAAATGATGAAACCGACAAAAGCTTTATCTCCAGAATATATAAGCAGCTCATATGACTTAATAAGAAAAAAACAAACAACCCAATCCAAAAATGGGCAGAAGACCTAAACAAGCAGTTCTCCAAGGAAGAAATACAAATGATCAATAGGCACATGAAAAAATGGTCAATATCACTAATTATCAGAGAAATGAAAATCAAAACTACAATGAGGTATCACCTCACACCAGTCAGAGTGGCCATCATTCAAAAGTCCACAAATGACAAATGCTGGAGAGGCTGTGGAGAAAAGGGAACCCTCCTACACTGCTGGTGGGAATGCAGGTTGGTGCAGCCACTGTGGAAAACAGTGCGGAGATTCCTCAAAAGACTAGGAATAGACTTACCATATGACCCAGGAATCCCGCTTCTGGGCATATATCCAGAAGGAATCCTACTTCAAAAAGACACCTGCACCCCAATGTTCATAGCAGCACTATTTACAATAGCCAAAACATGGAAAGAGCCTAAATATTCATCGACAGATGACTGGATAAAGAAGCTGTGGTATATTTATACAATGGAATACTATTCAGTATAACACCATTTGCAGCAACATAGATGTCCCTGGAGAATGTCATTCTAAGTGAAGTAATCCAGAAGGAGAAAGCGAAGTATCTTATGATATCATTCATATGTGAAATTAAAAAAAACGAACTTAAATATAAAACAGAAACAGACTCATAGACATAGAATATAAACTTGTGGTTGCCAAGGGGGCAGGGGGTGGGAAGGGACAGACTGGGAGTTCGAAATTTGTAGATACTTATAGGCATATGTAGAATAGATAAACAAGATTATACTGTACAACACACAGAAACATATACAAGATCTTGTGGTAGCTCACAGTGAAAAAGAATGTGACAATGAATATATGAATGTTCACGTATAACTGAAAAACTGTGCTCTACTCTGGAAATTGACACAAAATTGTAAACTGGCTATAACTTAAAAAAAAATCTAATGCACAAAGTTACACTTACCTGCCATAATCTTCACTGATCCCAGCAAGTGGTAGTGGAGCACAGCGTACAAAGATTATTAACGCAAGTAGAACAAGTGATACAGCAGATGTAACCACCACAGACCTCATAAGGCTTTTTCAAGACATTTGTAACTTGGAAACAATGATACCTCCCAGAAACTGGCCAATTGCACCTTCTGGAATTAAAACAAATCCTAAAAGAAAGGAGGAAGAGAAAACATAGTTAAAAATAATCAGCTAAATATAGTACAGAAAATTCATACATCGATGCAATTATCTCTGCTCTAAACATACAGCAAACATAGATTTAAATCAAGAGACAGAGAAAAAACTTAAAGGCATGATAAATACCACAACAAACCTGAACCTTATAAGAAATACAAATTTGTGAGTGGGGCTGAATCTATGGGCCTAAAGGACTCTAGAGGAGTGATGGTGAAGTTTTGCTCCTAAGCAGTAATGGCTCAATGAAAAAAACCAGAACTTAATCCATGTAAAACATTAAAATGAGAGGTGTCTTACTGAGAGCTATTATTGGATAACTGCCTGCATTTATGGTTTATAGCAAGAAGTATGCCCACAGTGACAAGCATTCACATAGTTTTGCTACCAAAAATGAAACCAAGCCACTCATAGGTTCTGTGAATGGATGTGAAATATTAACAATCTCACATCAAGAGAACAGCAATTATGAGACATAGTTTTCTTTTCAACCAAGCATAAGGGATTAGAAAGAGGTAAACACAAGCAGGAAAATGAGGAAGAGGAGGAAGAGGAGAAGAAATATAGTTAGAAAATAGTAAATTAGATGAAGATAGCACAGTAAACTCATACAATGTACAAAATAAGTCATGTAAACATTGCCTAGATTTCAAGAAAACTAAAGATCTATTAGTAGTGTTTTAACTCAGCTTTTTCAGAAACAGAGGCATAGCTTACAACACTATTAAAAATATGGAAAAGTATTAACTGATCTGAACAATCAGTTATTTAAAAAGAGAAATGAGAATAACTAGAAACTATAAATCTCTTCCCAATAATGCATGGCTTAAATGAAAATATAATGATGAGAATTTAAAATGCTCAGAACTGAAGAATAATAAAAATTGTATCTAAATGTATGAGATGTTACTAAAGAAAATCTATAAATAATGATATGTCCATTATAAGGTTGTTAAGAGAATTAAATGAGTTAATATTTAAGTGCTTAGGACAGTGCCCAGCCACACAGTAAATATATGAGTGCTTGTTAGAAGGTAGACATTTATAGACAAATTCATTCATTAGAAAGCAAAAAAGTACAAATAGATTAAGGGCAATATTTATTAAGGAAATAGTGGGAACTGGAAGTGAATCGGGAGATTTCAGGGGGTGAACAATAAGGCTGCAGGTAGGAAGTCAAGAAGAAGTAAACCACATTTTGCTTCACAATCTTAGAAACTAAGGGCAGCAAGTATGACTGAAAGCAAGAGTGAATAGACTTAAAAAACCAAGAGGATTGGATGGCAGTCTAAATACAGTGTCCCCCACCCACAACACAGGATCACTGACCCAGAAGAGGACTCTAGGTTTATCCAGTTGAACTCAACAACTAGTTGGGAACATCAAGCACATCTGTAAAGCAGAAAACTGAGATCCCAATGCAGCTAAGAAAGTATTGGCTGTCAGTTTCATTATGCTAGGCAATAAGAAAATACTGGATACGGGGAGTTCAACTATTAAATAGCTGTGTCCTTGAAAGATCACTCTAAAAGGAAAAAAAAAAAAAACAGCTGAAAATCAACTGCGAAGTACAGAACTTCCAATCAACTTTCTATGTAAATATTTTACTGGTGTACAGAAAAATGCACAAATCACAATTATACATATTGATAAATTTTCAAAGTGAACATAACTATGTAACCACCACCTGGGTGAAAAATCAAACATTATCAGGAGGCCAGAGTCTCCTTTGTGCCCTTATGGGATTTCATAAAATGTCTTTGGCAGGCAACTTCATTTTGACTATTGTTTTGCTCTTGGCTGCTTTGTGGCAATGTGTTAGGAATATCACAATGTGATTTATGGTTTTCATTACCTTCCTTCTTCCTGGGACAGGTAGTTGCAAGACAGTGAATCTACAAACCAATAACATACGCAGAACCTGCTCTGTAACAGTGCTTTCAGAATTAGGGTAAGTAGGAAGAACTCTAATAGAGTAGATCAGTAATTTTCAAAGTGTAGTCCTAATTTCCAGAGTTTTGAAATGACTGTTGACAATTTTGTCAGCTTCAACTACTGCTTTTTGGGGCTAAAGATATTCTAAGCTCCTCACTCTGACATTCTGGAAGTCTCTTCTAATAAACTTTTAAAAGGATTAAAATATCTTTGAGTTACCCATCCAGACAAATGTCAGTCAGAAATCCAAGATTATTAACCAAACATTATATTATTCTGTAGACTAACAATAGTAATCAAAGAACTCTATTTCCAAGAAAGAAATATTAGAATTGACTTGTTTTTGTTTTTTGCCTGGCAATAATCTTTTAAAAAATCATGTTTAAATTTTCTGAAGTTATGCCTAATTTATTTATGTAATTAAAATATATACATGTAATAATTTTGTAAAAGTTAAAATTAAAAAAGCTGAATGAAATATAATTTATTACTAGGAAGAGTTCATAATCTGATAAAAAACTAAACCCTCATGTGAAGGAAAACAAGTAAACAAAATTTCTGATTTTATACAATAAATCTATTCATTTTAAGATGAATTAAACTAGTATAATAAAAGTACTACATATATATTTATATACACATCCAGTATATACATTTATATTATATCATATTTTCAACAAACATCTATGAAAGCATTAAGGAAGGAGAAACTCATTTTGCCTGGGAATGTAAAATAAGATTTGACAAGGAGGTTCTTTCAAATGGAGAAGAGAGAGAAGAACATTTGAAGTAGAGAGATTCGCATCTACAAAGGTACAGAATTATAAAAATATCCAGTATGTCCAGGAAAGAGCAAGCGGCTAGAATGTGGGGGAGATGGGGATAAAATTCTGAGATGAGGTAGGAAAATTCAGTTGATGCTACTGGGAAGAGTTTTCAAAGTCCCACACACTGAAATAGTGTGAGATTTATCTGTGAAGTACTCTGGAAAATGACTTGATAAAATCTACACATGAGAAATACAGTTCTTCAGGCAACAGAAAGAATGAAGTTATGAGCAGTAGAAGAGAAAACAAATTGAATACAGAATCACTATTTAGAAGTGTTTTTTTAACCCCACCAAGTCTGTATTATAAGCCTTGTTTCTCACCCAAATAAACAAATAGTTCTCCATTTGATACTGAGATGAGATAATTTCCTTAAAATAAAATGTTTGTTAGAGTTATTTGTTTACTTCTAGAGTTCTTGTCTAAGTCATTTAAGTGTAACAAAAAGACAATGTTAATTTTTGTTTGTCATTTCATTAAATGTCTTATTTATTTATACAGGGAAAAAATACAACATAATATGAAGGTAAAATTAAAAGCAATAGAAGAAAAAATACTAAGTACCAGTCTTTGACACTAACCAAGCTCTTAGCAATACCACTTAGGCACAATGCATCTTATTTTCCATTATCTATAAGATGAGTATGTTAATCAAGACTTCATAAGTCCCACTTAGATTTAAGTTGAACATTTTATAGTTATTTTATTAAATCGGTAAATCCACTATTAGAAAATTGTACATGTCAATTTAATTGGCTTGTTTATGTAAAACATTTTACTTTATCCAAATAGTAGCAAAGAAGTCCTTGAGACTAGGTACAAATTCCTGATCTTTTGTTTGATTTTCATCCAGCAAATGAGGCTTTTGTTTCTCGGGTTTTATCCTGGCTGTACCTATATGTTAACAAGTAAAAGAATCTTATGAAATGTTCAAATAACTAAAACATATAATAAACATATGTACATATCACAATACAGACGGTTTGTCTTGGAAAGGCAAGTGAGCTATTTTTGAACAAGCCAAAGTCAATCTAAGTAAAATGCACATTCTTCTAAAACAGTGATGTCCTAAAGAATATTGTATGATAAAGAAAAATGTCCATATCTGCCCTGTAACTATCAGCCATATGTGGCTATTAAATACTTGAAATATAGCTCCTATGAATAAGTAAATGGATTTTTCAATTTAAAACTTAAATAGCTACATATGGCAAGTGACTACAGTACTTGACAGCATAGCCCAAAAATATAAAAGCATTTGATATTACTAAATCAAATCTTTGATATTACTAAAAATATTTTGTGTTAGGAGAGTATTTGATTTCTCTGATGTTAACATGTATAATTTAGTGTTTCCAAAAGAATCCTAATAGTTATTATTTTATCATAAAATTCTATGGGGTAATACATGTATTAAATAATATTAGATAAAAAAATTTGAATATGCCTTTTTCTTTAAAAAGTTTCTGAATTCTAGATATAAAGCATTTTTAAAGAGGAATGACAAGAAGCAAAATATGTACTAATAAAAGTCTGGTACATATAAAAGAATGCTTGGCTGCATGCAGCTTTATTTGTTCAAATAATACTAGCACATGTCACTGTATGTTCACAACAGAAAGAAATGTAGACAGAAAGAATATAGTAGCCATACTCTGAAAACTGGGGACCAGGATGGAAGTAAGCAATCTACTGTTCTCTAATTTAATTAATTTTATTTCTACAGTCACCTCGTATACTTTGTGGAAAGTGTGACAATGGTATTAATGTAGACCATGCAATAACTGAGATAATAACAAACTGACTCCACCAAGTCCGCAGCCAGTGTTCATTGGCATCACAGTCTTCAATGTTTTAATAAAGGAAATAAAAACTTTCAACTATGTATATTTTATTACAAACAAAGCCATAATTAGAGAGAGACAGAGAGAGAGAGAATAAACATTTTCTGTTAATTTGTCCTGTTATTATTTGTTTTGCTAGGATTGAGTAGTTGTAAGTCCTCCAATTATGTGGTTCTCATCCTGCAGGATCCTAAAATTTTTCCTTTCAACTCCTTTTCACCTGTCCACTCAAGTGAAGAGTAATTCTTTTTCCCTCTTTAACTTTTTTTCTCCAACAGAAGCTATGCATTTGTAAGAGTATCCCACTAAATCTCATCCTTTTTTGAAATCATCCCTGCCCCTTTAAATCCTACACCCAGTTCTTTAGGGCAAGCCTGGCCCTTTAAGTTACACAACTAACATTTTATCTGGGCATCTGACCCTTTAAATCACATATACTTTGAAATCTTTTTCCTATAGTCCCTTCTCTGAACTCTCAGAGTGAACGTTTATTACCCTTCTAGTGCTCATACCAAATCACCCTTTGATAGCCTTGGCCTTCTATCTTCTGTGTGGTCTTCCTTGGTCTACCTTTGCAAACCGCAAAGCTTTGCATCGAGCCAGGTGGGATGGGAATGTAAAGGATCCTCTGCTGCAATTTGTTGGTTTTTCCCTTTTTACTCACAGTTATTTTGCAATTTCAACATTCCTTGTCTTCAATAATGCTCAGGCCATGATTTTACAGGGGATTTTCACAGTTGTGAAGTTATTTTGTTTCATTTAGGGAGGAGATTTAGGAAAGCTGATTACTACACAGCTGCCATTATCTTCAGGTCCACACACATTTAAGACCTTGTCCAACCAGCCATCGTGGGAAAATCTTCACATCCACAGGAACCACAGTTTTGGAGGTGCTCTACTGCCAGAAGAGAACTACTGCCAACAGAATCTGATAAGCAGCTTGCATATAGGTCTCATTTTTCATAGAATATGGAGAATATTCTCAGCTTTATTCATTGATGGGACAACTTTTTATCCATTGCTACATTATTCAGGGATCCACATTCCAACTTGCAATGACACAGGGTTACAATCTTGATTTTAATTATCCATTAGGCACATATATGTGAATATTCTATGCCCAGGGAGATTCAACTCCAGACAATCAATCACTAAGGCTATATGTTCCCTTATTGATTATAATATTCAGAAAATGTCCTTTTCCCCCCTCTCTTTTAAAGCATTTATAAAATTACAGTTTTTTTCATCTTTTAGAAATTTTTTTCTTTTGAACTCAGCTATGTATTCCAAATATAAGCATGCCTTATTTCTGATTATTAGTATGTAATTATTCCCAATTTGACACATAAACTCAAGATTTACAAATCAAAATGTTTTAATTATAACTGAAACTATCAAATGTATCTAGAAGAATAATTTTGCAAAAATAGCAGCTGGTTTTTGATGAATAAGTGGAGACTTTTCCAAACACACAGAAAATAATACAATAAAGCTTTAATTATTGAAACCTTACATTTTTGGCATAGGAGTAGAAAAATATATCAAGGAACAGATTAGAGATACAGAGACAAGAAGAAAGCCTATGTAAAAAGGAAATTTTAATTTATGATAAAGACAATGTTGAGTATCTGTACAAATGAAATTAATTTAA
Source organism: Camelus bactrianus (assembly GCF_048773025.1). Lineage (NCBI taxonomy): Eukaryota > Metazoa > Chordata > Mammalia > Artiodactyla > Camelidae > Camelus > Camelus bactrianus. Next base: position 11,428,816 of record NC_133573.1, read on the forward strand.
AAAAATCATGGAATGATCCATAAAGATCATCAGTACAATTAAATATCTCTTTCAGGAGAAAACAGAAATGTGTCCCATGCCTCATATTATATACAAAAGTAAACTAAAATTGGATGTTAAATTTAAATGTACAACCAAATTCAGAAAAAGACAATACAAGTAAAGAAAATTACAGGCCAATAGCCCTGATTAACATAGATGCAAAAATTCTCAACAAAATATTAGCAAACTGAATTCAACAATACATTAAAATGATCATATACCATGATTAAGTGGGATTTATTCCAGGGATGGAAGGATGGTTCAACATCTGCAAATCAATCATTGTGAGATACCACATTAACAAAATTAATAAAAAGCATATGATCATGTCAATTGATGCAGGAAAAGCATTTAACAAAATTCAACAACCACTCATGATTGAAACTTTCAACAGATTGGGTATAGAGGGAACATAAAAAGGCTATATATGACAACCCCACCTCTAACATCAGACTCAACAGTGAAAAGCTGAAAATTTTTCTTCTAAAATCAGGAATAAGACAAGTACGCCTAACATCCTTACCTTTATTCAATATAGCACTGGAAGTACTAGCCAGAGCAATTTGGCAAAAAAAAAAAAAAAAAAAAAAAAAAAAGGAATAAAAGGCATCCAAATAAGAAAAGAATAAGTAAAACTGTCTCTGTTTGAAGACGACATGATAGTATATACAGAAAACCCTAACTACTCCACCAAAAATCTATATAGGCACCAAGCCATGATACCATTCTATCAAGCCAGTCATTTCTGTTTAATGGGTCACAGAGTACCACCAGTGAGTTCTGTAATTATCATGCTGACACACTTCCTTTGTCTTATCATATGGTCTCCAGTCAAAGACAATTCTGTATGTGATACTACAGGGATGAATATGGCATCTAAGTCTTTGAATAGTGACGCTAGCATAAACACAGTAGGCAGATGTTATGAACTGAATATTTTTGCCTCCTGCAAATTCATATGTTAAGATCCTACCCTCTAATGTGATGGTATTAGCAAGTGGGGCCTTTGGGAGATGATTAGGTCATGAGGATAGTCTGCATGGATGTGATTAATGACCCAGAGAAACTTCTTGACCTTTTAGCGATGTGGGAATACAGGGAGAAGATGGCTATGTCTATGAACCAGGAAACAGAATCTCCCAAGACACTGAATTTGCCAGCACCTTGATCTTGAACTTCTCAGCATATAAAACTACAAGAAATAAATTTCTGTTTTTGTATAGCTGTCCAAATGGACTAAGATAGTATAGAAGAAAAATTCTTGCCTAGGATATGAATCTTTTCATATAAAGGCAAATTAAAAGAGGGGCAACCTAACGACAAAGTAGTAAACCTGATGACAGCTTGTCTCCCAATGAATGTGCTATACCAAGGACTCAGGGTGGACCTCTACTGTTGGCGAATTAGATACTCACATCCTAGTAAATCCTCTTGTTGACGGACTGTCCCAGTGTGAAGAAGTCCAAGTTACCACACTCATGCAAAGTCACCATTACTGTCACCAAGGCCACTTTTTCCGTGAGCCTACTGAGGAAGAGCTGGGATGGTTAGAAAGAAGAGAGGCTGACCTGACATTAACAGGATGGGTTATCTTGTCCAGCTGACTAAAGAGCTTCTTCCAAAGTACACACCTTTTACATGTGCCCATTCTAAGGGGTTCACTCACATTTTCTTTTGATTTCCCATGTTCTAATCTTATTATAAGCTCCTGGCTACCCAACCATAAATTAGTATAAATTTATACCTCAGGCCATCTCTCCTATGATAAGTGGTCAACCAGCCTGAAGTTCTACTCACTAGAATGATTTCCTGTATGCTAAGGCCACTGGTGAGTGGAGCTATAATATAGTGGCCATCTCCTTTCTCATCTCAATAAGAAAACTTAATATTCATACAATTAAACGTGTTCCTTTTCCCTGAGAATATTCTCCAATATTGTTTAAAGAAGCCAAATGACCCAGAAGTCTTACAATAACTTCTATCCCTCAGATTGATTAAATGCTGTGAATACTTAATTTCCCAGTCTGGCCCTCCCCTGGACTTAATCCCATCTACAATTTGTGATCATTTTAATAACTTACTCTCAGTAAGGAGGTTATCTGGGCATACAAATACACAACCTAGTTCTGGAATCCTAAAGCTACTTCTGATACTATTTTTGGTATCAGTCAGGATACTGATAGGAAACATAATACATTCATATTAGATAATTTAAAGAGATAGTGACAAGAAAACTATTTCCAGAGATGTGGGCAGGATTTAGGGAAATAACAAGGCACAGCACAAAATTCTGGGGCTAGCTACAATAACAAGCTGTTACCACAGGCCTGAATGTCAACTAAAACAATGCTTAATAAATGGTAATGGAAGCCTGAAAGGAGCCATGACCTTCAGAATAGGGATACAGCCAATTTGGGTACACCTCTTGCAGAAAAGGAACTAGGAGGAAAAATACCCTAGCCTTAATATGCTCCTGTCCTCTCATCTGCCAGTGCTTCTCACTGGCCAAATCCAACTGAAATCCAGAGTTAAAGAGATTATGTTGAGGCTCTCAATATAGCCTCCTGGGGAAGAGAAGAGAATAGAAGATTTTAGAAAGAAGTGAATTTAGAGAGTCAAACTAAATATATCCAACATACAGCTTATTCCCTGACACCTTCTGACACCTTATCTGCCCCCCTTTATTATATTCATCTGATAGCTACCAACACTTCATTCTGGCCAGGTAAGAGCCCAGATGAGCTGGCAGGGAAGCTAGCAGCAGAGTGTCCATACAGTATCCGTAGCAATAAATAATTAAGGAATTCGTTGGCAGCTTGACAATAAATTAAGAGGAGCTAGCTAGTTTCTACATCTCAGTTTCAATTAGTTCTCCATTTATATAAAACCAGAGTTTCAGAAATGGAGAATGGATCTCCCTATTTTCTTGTAGTGGTAGATTATACCTCCTTCATTAACTCCAACATCTTAATGAGACAACTAAAAAAGGCAAGAAGTCACTTATAGTACCACTTCACTACATAATTAAACATAACTTTAAAATACATATTTATATAGGATAAAGAATGAAATAAAGATTAGAAAAGAATAAAATATAGAATAGAAAAAGCACAGGGAAAATCAATAAAACTAAGAGCTTTTTTTGAGAGTTTTTTTTTAAATCAACAAAATTGACAAACCCTTAGCTAGAATAAGAAAAAAAAAGAGAAGACTCAAATAACAAAAATTAGAAATGAAAGAGGAGATATTACAACTGATGCCACAGAAATAAAAAGAATCACAAGAGACTACTATGAACAATTTTATATCAACAAATAACATAAGAAGAAGTGGATAAATTTCTAGAAACATATAAGCCATGAAGACTGAATCATGAAAGAATAAAATATTTGAGCAAACATATAACCAGTAAGGAAATTAAATCAGCAATTAAAAAACCTTTCAACAAAGTAGCTTGGTGCAATCATCATGGAAGACAGTATGGAGATTCCATGAAAAAACTGAAAATAGACTTAATCTATGATCCAGCAATCCCACTCCTGGGCATACATTCAGAGGAGGCTCTAATTTGAAAAGATACATGCACCCCAATGCTTACAGTAGCACTATTTACAAGAGCCAAGACATGGAAACAACCTAACAGTCCATCAACACAACAGATGATTGGATAAAGAAGTTATAATGTGTGTGTGTGTATATATATACACACACACACACACATATATAATATATAATATCAATAATGTTTATATATATATAAAATATATATATACACACAAACACACATACTATTCAGCCATAAAGAAGAATAAAATAACACCATTTGCAGCAACACGGATGGATCTGGAGATTGTCATATGAAGTGAATTAAGCCAGAAAGAGAAAGAAAAATACCATACGATATTATTTATATGTGGAATCTAAAAAAAAGTGACACAAATGAACTTTTTACAAAACAGGAACAGACTCACAGGCGTAGAAAACAAACAGGGTTATCTGTGGGAAAAGAATAAACTGGGAGCTTGGGATTTGCAGATGCTATCATACATAAAAAAGATAAACAACAAAGTCCTACTGTATAGCACAGGGAACTATATTCAATATCTTGTAATAGCCTATAAGGAAAAAGAATATGAAATGGAATATATATGTGTGTGTGTGTGTGTGTGTGTGTAACTGAATCACTATGCTGTACACCAGAAATTAACTCACTATTGTAAACAGACTTTTGTAAACAGTGTTTTGGTTCAATAAGAACAAACAAAAACCCCAAAACTTAAAAAACCTCACTACAAAGAAAATCCCAGGACCAGATGGCTTCAGTGGAGAATACCACCAAACTCTTTAAGAAGAATTAATACCAATCCTTCACAAATTTTTCCAAAAAAATTAAGAGGAGGGAATACTTCCAAACTCATTCCATGAGGTCAGCATTACCCTAAAAACAAAAAATCAGACAAAGATACTACAAGAAAAGAAAACCATACACTAAAATCATTGGGATGTAAAAATCATCAACAAAATACTAGGAAACCAAATTCAACAACATATTAAGAGAATCATATCATGACCAAGATAGATATATTCTGGAATACAACAATAATGTTTCAATATGGGAAAATCAATTATTGTGATATACCATATTAACATAATGAAGGGCAAAACCACAAAGTTATCTCAATTGATGCAGAAAAAACATTCAATGAAGTTTAACACTCTTTCATTATAAAAACACTCAACAAACTGAAAATAGAAGGAAACTATCCCAACATAATAAAAAGCCATATATGAGAAGTCCACTACTAATACTGCACTCCTCTAAGATCTGGAACAAGGCAAGGATGCCTACCTATTCTTACCACTTCTATTCAACATAGTGCTGGAAATTCTAGTCAGAACAAACAGGCAAGAAAAAGAAATAAAAGGCATCCATATTGGAAAGTAAGAGGTAAACTTACTTCTGTTTGCAGATGACATGATCTTATACTTAGAAAATGCTAAAGACTCAAAAATAAAATCTGTTAGAACTAATAATTCAGCAAAGTGGCAGGATACCAAATCAACACAAAAGTCAAATGTGTTTCTATACACACTGAACAGCATCCAAGGTGGAAGACTTACACAGTGAAAACTCCAGAACATTGCTAATAGAATTAAAGAAGCTACAAATTAATGGGAAGATATCCATGCTCATGGATTTGAAGACTTTCTATTATTAAATTCCCTTAATGCCCAAAGCAATCTATAGATTCAATGCAATCCCTATCAAAGTCTCAGCAGAATTTTTTTTGCAGAAATTTTAAAAATCCTAAAATTTCATATGGAATCTGACTAGACTCCAAATAGCCAAAACAATCCTGAGAAAGAAAAATAAAGCCAGAAGCTTCACACCTCCTGATTTCAAAATATAGCACAAAGCTATAGTACTCAAAACAGTATGGTGTTGGTTGGTATAAAGACAGCAACATAGACCAATAGAAGACAAGAAAGAGTCCAGAAATAAACTCTCATAAATACAGACAAATGCTCTTTCAGAAGGATGGTAAGAATATAAATTGGAGAAAAGATAGTCTCTTCAATAAATGGTGCTGAAAAATAGTCAAACTCTTAAATACAGAAAGCAGAACAGTGGTTGCCAAGGGCTGGGGAAGGGCAAAATGGGGAGTTGTTGTACAATGGATACAGAGTTTCAGTTCTGCAAGATGAAAAAATTCTAAACATCTGTTGCATAACAATATGCATATAGTTAATACTACCTGTATTACACACTTAAAAATGGTTAGGATGGTACATTTTTTACTATGTGTTTTTTTACCCCAATTTTTTAAAAAAAGCTATATATGGAATTAGTAGTAAGGTTGTAATTAGAAGTAGTTTTTAAAGTTATATTTCAACCAGCAAAGATAAAAATGCATATTTAGATGTATTTATATGTACATATATATGCATATCCATCACATTTACATATATTTCTCTTTAAAATATATTTGTTACAATATGTGTATTCACAAGCTACAGTATCTAACCAATAAATGTTATATAGAGTGTAAACCAAAAAAGGCAAAAGCAGCTTACCTTTCCTCAAAAGAACTGTTCTCAGAGGTCTTAATTAAGCATTCTCCTATCGCATGACCCAAAGCATATCTGAGTATTCCTGAAGCTTCCACAATGCCTATAAAATGAATACTCGACATCAAACAACTACATAAGCCAGCTTTGTTGTAAAAATATAAAGACTACCTCACTGAAATGGATTACCTCTGATAGGTTCATACCATACTCTATCAGTCTCCAAAGAAACAGAACCAGTAGGATATCGAGAGAGAGAGAGAGAGAGAGAGAGAGAGAGAGAGAGAGAGAGAGAGAGAGAGAGAGATTGATTGACTGATATTTTTAGGAAGTGGCTCATGAAACTGTAGGGCTAGCAAGTCCAAATTTGTAGGGTAGGCTGGCAGGCTGGAAATCCACATAAGAGTTAATGTTGCAGTCCTGAGTCCATAGTTAAGTCTTACATCCACAGGGCAGGCTAGCAGAATGGGAAAACTCAGGTAGTTTCTAAATTGCACTTTGGAGACAGAATTGCTTCTTTGGGAAACCTCAGTCTCTGTTCTGAAAGGCTTCCATCGATTGGATGAGGCTCACCCATATTATGAAGAGTAAACTGCTTGACTCAAAGTCTACTGATAAGAAATATTAGTCACATCTAAAAAAATCATAGAAATATCTAGAATGGTGTTTGACTAAACAACTGGTTGCCGTAACCTGCCAAGCTGACACATAAAATTAATCATTATACATATTACTCAGTGCATGTATTAGAGAAATTCAGATAACTTCATAATTCAGTATACCTTATTTAATCTACATATTAATGTGATATAAATATATTTATATTCATACAAATTCAACAGATCCTATTTCACTTTAAATCGTGGTGCTAAAGCAAAACAATACTTTAACATAAATATTGCCTTTGCATCCTTCACCTCAGTTGCCAAGGAGGCAGGAGGTGGCAATGAAGTAAGCTACTCTCTGCAGCGTACAGATGTGTGTTTTAATTGCCATTCAGTAGAACCAAATTAAAACAATCAGATTTGTTGCCACCATCAGCCAACACTAACGAATCACTGCAAATTTTTTTTCTAAAAGCAAACATAAATATGAATGTCATCTATTTTATTGACATGACTTTCCTTACCTCTGGTGGAAAAATGATTATTTTGATGCAAAAATGCTATTTTCTTTTAACTCACCTTCACAACAAGTATGTAAAAACAACTTTAAAATTGTTTTTTCAAAAGTGATGGTTAGATAAACCTGCATAAATAGGAGATTTATCAGGACAAGCAGCTAGTGTAATATAAAGAGGCACTTATTATTCTGAGATATACCCTAGGGTTACTTACTGTATGATACTTTAGCATAAAACATTGTAAACAGAGGATACTGCACTGTTTTTAATTAATTAAATAGTGTATCACTCCCTTCTTTGATAGAATGAACAAGATTATGTTTTCACTAACTTCAAAAATATCAATCCTCCCCAGAATGATTAAGTAAGCTAATGTACATAAAGAGCTTAGTGCAGTAATGATTATTTCAGCACCACACAGAATCTGGCTCTAAAGAGGCATAAAACAATGTTTTTACCCCTTTTCGACATGATGGCAGCAACATCCCACTACATTCCCGAAGTTTAAACATACAATTTATTCAAGCAACTTAATCTGGTACCTTGAGTTTTTTTTTCCTAGAAAAATGAACTGCAGCCTATACAGTTTGATATGATGAAAATATATATAAATCATACGAGACGGGGAAAAAACTTGCCTAGATAAATACCAGCTGAGTATGTGGCAACGCTGTTATAAATAAAGACTACTCCAAGGACATGAAGAGGTACTCCCGCTAGTCCCTGCACACTCTGCCCAAGGGCGAAGAAAGTCATGTCTTTTGATAGGAATGATAATGAAGTTTTCTTGTGCGCCTTGACAATCTTCACTTCTTTGCAAATATCTTTTGAAAAGATAATTATATTTTGTTAAATGAGTCAAAAGTTAAACACACAACAAATATACAGTATCTTTTATGATGTGCTTTACCTTTTACAAGCTATTTCCAACACTGTTTTTATTTTAGATAACATTTCATTTATATTGAATGTAGTAGTTCTATAATCAATCATCACGTTTTAAGACGAAAAGCAATGATAAAAGAACATTTGTGGGAATACAAGGAAGGATGCACATACTATAAACCAAATATAAATGTGTATGAATGATTATATGCTTATCACACACCGTACATAGGTATACATACACATACACACATACATAACATACATACACACATATTTCTCCTAAATTTGGCATCTGGTACCCCTGAGTTTTGACCCTGGGGTAAAAGTATTTCCAATGTTTTAATATCTGAATTACTAAAGATTACCTTCTGAGTTTAGTTCTAGATCCATTTCTTCAGCAATTTTCACATTAACTTTCTGTTACCAGTTTCCCATTTTAGACCCACTGACTTCTAGAATATAGGTTCATAAGGACAAGGCATTATACAATAAAAACTTCTCTCTACTTGTCATATGGTTATACACTAGATTTTAAATTCCTTTAGATGACAGTCTATTTCATAGCTTTAAAAAAATTCATATGGCTGTAGAATAATAGTAAATAAATGTTTGTTGGAATTGTATTTGTTATTAGATTGATAGATCCAGGCAATGCTTTTAGATCATTCTGACTGTGCCTATTTTGATTGGAATTTAACAAATGCTCTTAAAATATTATTATGGACAACTGGTAAATGTATAGATTGCAAAATAGGACACCAGTGGAAGTTTTCAGCTGGTTCTGTATCCATACAGAATGATACTTGATTCCATATCAAATAGGAAGAAGTCTCCAGAATTGTGATTCAAAACACTGATGATTCGGTTTTACATAGACATATTAACTTGGGGTGATAGCAACATCAATGTGACACTTCCAACACCCTATCCTCTTAGTTCCTTGAACTCCTCTCCTTCCATGTACTTGTACTCCACTTACCTAAGCTACTGACTTTAAACTTTCAGAAACAATAACTACAAACCTTCCTTAATTGAAATGTCAAGCTTCTTACACTCAAACTATCTTTATCTTTTGGGTTCACTCTACCTAATAACCCAATTCCAACCATCCTTAAAACCCACCAAGACCTATAATCCATTGATCATGCTCCTTTTCACTATACCAATGTTCCCTTCATCTCCTTTCTTCTCTCACTGTTATCTTAACACTTGTAAACCCCTGCTCTCTTTTGTATCACTTCAACCATGGATATGCTGGGTGTTCAAATATATGTAAAGATCCAGAAACTAAAGATCAGAGAGTGACAGAACTGTTTTCATAAACTAGTGGAGATATTTAGTTTTAACTTCTCAAGGATTTGGTAGAGTATGATTTCTACATGTTAGCTAAGGCACAGGAGCTGAGTACAAAAAACTGTGATGGGGTAGAGGGGGCAGAAAAAGGGAGTGGGAGGTGGTGGTAAATAGGCTGTTCCACAGAGGGTCAAACAAGTCACATGGGGAAATGAGGCTAGCAGGTAACTAGGAATATAGACAGAGAACAGAATAGGAGAGATAGCAGAAAAGAGTAAGAGAAGGATCTCAAAAAAAAAAAAAAAAAGGGATACAGGAAGAAAATATAGAAATTCAAAAAAATACATACATACATAAAATGAATATGGACACAAAGTAGAAATTTAGTTATGTAAGAACTAAACTTTTAAACAAATTAAGTAAAATATATGCATAGTTAGGTGTATGAAATAAGCACTTCTACTTGCAAAGACTATTTACTTCATTTCTAATCTTCTATTGCCAAGTAGAGGGTTCCCAGGAAATACACTGAATAAATGTTGTTAAATGAATTGCAGATTTCTAATCACAAGCAGAAAATAAAACATACAGAATCTAGATAATATAAAGAAGGCACAAAGGCAGAAAGGAGCACACCCATTACTCCTGATTACTCATCAAGCAGCATTTTTAATGACTCAAGCAGTGATTCTAACTTTTCACCCTTTCTGGCTGGAACAGGGTTAAAGGGAGTAAAGTATTCTCCACTCCTATCCTTACATAAGCCATCTTCTAATTCAATTAGCTGTCCATTCTACAAATATAATAAATACATCACAAATATATTTTACAAATTAATAAATATACTTATTTTACATGTTTATAAATATATTATGAATATATATAAATATTATATACTTCATAAGTCTATATGATATGTATCATATATCTATATTATTTATCATACAAAGTATAATACATACATATTTTAGTTATATTACATAAATTATTGAACTTAATATGAAATATTTTTATTTTTATTGTAAATACAAAGCATAAACACACATCACAAACACACTTTTAAACATCATAAGCATTCTTATACACATACAGACACACATAGAGACATTCTCATTCTTTTTCCATCATGCCTTGCTAAAGCCCAGTTTAAAGTTTTAAAAATAAGTAAATACATTCCCATATTTTTATAAACCTATATACAACAAGAAAGTACTCATCACGAAAGTGTCAGAAATAGTGCTATGAAACTTCAAATAGCCTTTTACCTACTGGGAATAGTAAAAAATTGTGGAATAAATTGAAAAAAAATGAAGAGAGCAAAGAAGCCACCAACCTATGTCAAAGTGCAGCACCCATTTTGAAATGACAGAAGTAGCTAGAAAAGTTGTGACATTTTTGTATATGTGTAAGTTTGTTTATGTTTGTCTTTGTAATTGTGTATATGTGTGTTCAGGTCAAATAAAGGGATCAATTAAATTATCTTGTGGAAGACATAAGGAATTACCAAAGCACTCAAAATATTTATAATATATATGAAAATTGGTAAAAGAAAAACAATTTCACAAAATAATTATCCCAAATTATTCTTTCTTCTTCCTAGGACCATCTCTTAGATGAATAGGTAGATGATCACAATAAGATGAGAGAATGGCATGTGTGCTATTAGGGAGCTACCATTAATTAGCTTAATAAATTTGATCATATAAATAGATATAGGTGAATGAGTATACAGACAGATAAGTATCACAGTCTATTTTAAGAGCCTAAGCCAATGGTTTAAATGAATGATGATTTGATGTATTAATAGTAGCTTTTAAAATCTTACCTTCAGTTACTACATTCATTTGATAATTTCCACCACTAAAGTATGGAAAAGCAAATAAAAGTGATCTGAATCCTACTAAAAAGGAAAAAAACTGTAATCCATCTTGGTATGTTTCAGCGCCATTGAACCAAGCCCAGGGTATGCCCTCAGGGTCAGTGACCCAGGCCCATGGTGTGCCTTCAAGGCCAGTGACACAGTCCCAGGGTGTGTTTTCAGGAACAGTGACCCAGGTCCAGGGTGCTAATTCAGGACCTGTGACCAAGGCCAAGTGTGTGTTCATGGCCAGTGACCCAGGCCCAGGAGAGGGCAAAGAAACACATTATATGGAAACGTTGTAACATGTTCCAGGCACAAAGACTTAAGAAGGTATTTACATATTCAGTAGCTCAGATTGGCTTTGAGCTGAGTGCAGGGAGAAGGGACCCGGGATAAACATGAACAGGGAGACGTGGCCCTTCACTGAAGACCCCCAAATCTGCTTGGCGACTCCCAGCTGTGCCCACCTCCTCCCCCCGTGCAGATTGCTTTGATCTTTTGTGATCTCCCTTGGCTGCCCTAGAACATTTTGTAACCATTTATATCTAAAACTGATCAGTCAGAGAAGTGGTGGCCCATGTTCTTGGGGTTGGATTGGCATTGCTGATCAAGTCAATCTGCTCCGTGTCACCAGACAGCCCCTCCCTTCACACTGGGAACCCCCAGCATCAGATCAAGGGGGAGCATGCCCAGTGGTTGTTCCCAAGCTCCAGGGAAACTATTTTCCAGAAAGTGCATTTTTTTTTTTTTTTGTCTTCTTCTCTGTGTGCTCGGAACTACTGCTTCAAGTGAATCTGAATTTTTCTTCTCTCATGCTGCACTTTTAAGATTTATAGCAACTGACAAGAAAGAACTGAATATATAAATATATGTGTAAGGGGGTACATCTACACAACAGTTACATGAACATTGCTTTCTGGGGGATGCATTTCATATTTTCCAAATTCTTAATTCTAATGTTTAAAAGATTCTTGGTATCTTATTTAAAAAACATAAATTCACAGGGACTAGGACAAAATTGTCACAAGATCCAGCACATAAGAGATGTTTAAAAAGAATTTATTGGTTTTGGCCACTACCATTTTGGAATGCTGAGCTAATGATGCTGGGAGCCACCTTTATTACCTACCTAAATTCACCAAATATGCCTGGCTTTCTCTGTCATCTTAAGACCTAGCTAAAGTTTCATTTCCTTACTGAAGGCTTTCTCACCTCTTGCCTGCAGTGATTCAAGAAAGTCTGACACCACTAGCCCAGCTGCTGCAATTCACCCAGTCCCTCCCTGTGTGCCTTAGAGAGATTTGTGCATCTCCTCTTATTAAACTGATAAAACCTTGAGGAAAATGTATCTTTTTTTTTTTAAAGAAAATACCTTTCATTTTGCTCTTGCATATTAATGTATGGTTCTAAAAACAATAATTCTCAAAGAAAATAATTACAAATCACTTACCATTTTATTACCCAGAGATAACACCATACATTTCAGTGAATAGCCTTTTCAGCTTTTTTTCTGTGCATGTGTATTTTACTTCTCCAAAAATGTGATCATACTGGACATAACACTGTATAACTCTCTTTTTACTTCAAGGTTTATCAGGGTATTTTCACCAAGAAATGGTTTTCTACCCCCCCAGACAATATTACCATCCTCATTTCACTCATCAGAAACTGAGGTTCAGGAAGGTAAATCTCTCTGCCCAAGGTCACATGGTCACTACTGAACGACAGAGCTAAGATTTGAACCCAGATCTCCCAAGGTCAAGTCCAACACTCTTTCTGCTTCTACAAAGTCACGAGGCTAGGTCTTGGTCAGAAGGCCAAGGATGCTATGGACAAGGGATTGGCAGTTCAGAGTCTTCAGGATTTACGTGACTCTGTCAGAAGACAGGAGTCCAAGAGCCAGCACAACTGCTGAGAAATCTGCTGGGATGCTGGGTACGCTCTTCAATGGCTCAAGCTGCCGAGAGACACAGGGACCAGGGCTCAGAAAGAGAAAGTGGAGACCTTTTCAAACCAAGCTGGGATTTAAGTTTATGAGCAAAGCCCCTTCTGCTGTCTTCAGTGCTCTGGTGTGAGCGGAGCATGCATCCTGCACTGCCTTTCCCAGGCAGCCAGGGCCAGCATCTTTGGTTCCCCTTCAGCCCAGCACCAGAAATAGTGAAGATGAGGTCTTCTTGGAGGGTGATTCTGAGGCAGAGAAGCCATGAGGGCCTAGAGAAGGCAGGAAGTAAGGTTGAAAGCTAGGGTTAAGCTTACCAAGCAGAAGTAGCTGCCCATATACCTGACACCCGGAGTATTAGGAAAGGCGCCTGGACCCCAGAACCTATCATCAGCCTTAAAGAAACCCTCCTTCAATCTCTCATCTCGATACTCAACAGTCATAATAAAAACTTACTATTAGTATTGTTGATAGCATGTTAAGCACTTTTATGCGCTAAGAACTCTACATATTCAATTCTCATTCAATCCTCAAAACAACCGGAGGTGAGAATTATTTTTATTCCTATTTTACAAGGGAGGAAACCGTGGCTCAGAGTGTGAAGGAAAAGCCCAGCTGGGCTAACAAGCTAAGTCACAAATCTAAGTGTGATAAGTGTAGGTTTACTGATCTAAGTTCTGCTGGGCTAACTCGTAAATCTGAAGTTTAGTGTCAGTTTACTGGGCTAACAAGCTAACTCGTAAATCCAAGCTCAACAAGTGTCAGTAATGTAATCTGTTCCAAATTGATAAGCTCCAGTGTACTGATTCCTTGCTTTTTGTTGTTTGAACCTTATTGGCTAATAGCCCCATAATTGTAACTAACCCTATAAAACCTCATGTGCACGTCTTGGAGGTGCTCAGAGCTTCGGAGCAGAAGCCCCTCTGAGCCCGCCAGCGTAATAAATCTGAGTACTCCAACCCTCCGAGTGGTGCTTGTTTCTTGGCTGGCCTGTCGTTTCCGTAACAAGTAAAGGGTCATGACCTCATTCCTCAGCTCACTCCCCAGCCCCACAGCATCCTTCTGGCCTGAGTGGTTGTGCCCAGATCGCAGAAGGAAAATCCGGAACTTGAGTCTCAGACTTAGGGGACATCCGGGGGACTTGGAATCTGACCCACAAGATCTAAAGGGTGTGGGTCCCACCCGTGCCATCTGGTCCTGAAAGAGGAGGGCCGTGCTGGCCAAGCTTTGTTCCCCGAGGTCAGCCTGGTGTCCCTCCTGCACAGGACACCGGGGCCCATTATTACTTGGGAGAGTTCAGATGTGTTTATCTCTCGGTGACCCTGGAAATTGACCCCTGCTCGTGGCCCTGGGCTGGATCTCTGAGCTGTGTTTTCTAAGGGACCAAACACCAAGTGTGAGTTTGCCCTTGCAGTTCACCAGCAGTGACCCTCTTGGAAATAACTCTCACAAAAATGTCACCTAGGAGTCTTTATGACTTCAGCTGTTCATCTGTCAGCCCGACAGGTCAGCTCCTGGCCACCTGTGTAGAGGGGTTTTCAGAAAACCTTCTGAAATAAATCCCTCATTCTCTTCCTCTCACAACTGAGAAGAACAAAACTCTATGGACCTGGAAGGGAACGTGGGGAATGCAGAGAGAAGCACCCTTTCTGTGGCTCCCTCGGCGCTGTTGCCACCTGCATGCACCCCCCTCGCTGTCGGGACCTCTCCACACCGCTAACACCCAGCAGGCGCCCCGCCAGCTGTCAACCCTCTCTCCAGGGGGCCACCAGAAGCACAATTTATGTGCCGCCTGCTCGGAGCAGGACAGAGATGAAGTCCCCGAACTCACTCTGACCCACACGGATGTGAGATGCATTCACCGTGGACCATCTTTCACGGGGGACGAGGCACCATGGAGCCTTCTCACTGTGCACCGAGGGCCCCCGACAGCTCCCGGGAACCAGGAACCAGGAACGTGCCCTCTACCCTCCCTCTGGGCACTGGAGCCCCACTGATTGTCACTCGTGGCGGGGGGCACCGAGACTGCCCCCAACCCCTCTCCTCTGGACTCTTCCAAGGAGCGTTGCCTCAGACAGCAGCCTATTCCTCTGGGCAGAGATCATGGCGAATTCTCTGCAAGAGGGAAAAATAACAGGAGACGGCCTGCAGCCCGGCTCCTTCAGGGCTGCGTAGCTCCAGGCAGACCACGGGTCCCCCTAGGCCCTCAGGCTCCTCCTCTCCAGGCTGAGGATAATCACGGCCACCTGACACACCCTCCAATACTATTAGGAGTTTGAAATGGGAAGATGCATATGAAAGCTCTCAAAAGAATAGGTCTTCAAGAGGACAGTGAGTGCCTGACGGCTAGGGGGCTGCTGGGGGAGCAAAGGTATCTACAGGTCAGAGTCAGCTGGTTCAGCACAGGTCCTGCTAAATCTGCCTGCTCTTTTGGTTGGGGCAGTATATCCACCAAGTCTTGGGTGCCTGCTCTCCTGACTGGTCCAGCCCTGGGGCTGGTCTGTGAGCCCCTGATGGCTGGAGCCCCCACCAGTGGCTGCCCCCAGTCCTTGTGGTAACTGACACCTTTACCCTGTAGGTGGCCATTCGTGATTTTGAATAGATGCCAGAGCTGTCAGGATGCTGGGACAGTGGGACAGCCTCTCCTGGGTTACAAAAGGTAACATTTTCTGTGCTGGGAGAGCCCCAGGGGACAGAGCAAAAGGAAACATGGTGTCTGTCCCTGGAGAATTGCTAGTGGGGTTTGGGGCAGCAGGTGGAGGAGGAGGGGGGTGGTAGCTCTGATTGGGACCATGAGTACAGTCAACGCCAAATTCCTTGCAAGAATTTGTTTCCCAAACACACTCTCCTTGACTCGGCAGGGCTCTCACTTTGGAGGAAGGGGAGCCCCACCTTCTGTGGTCTGAACATGAAGGAATGAAGGAAAGGCAGGTCAGGAGACCTGGGTTCCCACCAGCTTGGTCTCTGATGAAGTCCCACATAGACCACTGAGAGGACACCCGAGCTACCGTGGACCTGTGGACCCTCACGTGGGAGGGTGGGGTGCTGGCGAGGACAGACTCAGGGTGGAAGGAAGTGGGGGGCTCCCTCCCCACTCTGATGCAACACTTGAGTGGCGTCCTGCCCCCAGCCCTGGCCCTGCTGCTTCTAACTGGCCTGCACCATTGTGGGAGCACTGGTCACGGGGGCCCACCTTGTCAGGGAGTGAAAAGTGTGGAGCAAACAGCCAGGCACCTGCAGGATGGTCCCTTTTCAAAGGAAGGTGTGCCCTGGCCACAAAGACCTGACGCCGTCACATCCCAGCAAAGAGGAGACGAGGGTTAGTGTTTTCCAAACTTTGGAAGAGAAGAGATGGCGGCCCTGGGGGGCGACAGGACACCCTCCTTGGTCAGCTCTAGGCCCCTCCCCTGACCCATCTTCTCAACCAACCTCCATCTCCAGGCTCTGCATTGCCCAGTTTGGGGGACATCCTATCAAGCCGGTTTAGCCAGAATATCTGACCCTCCATATCTAATCAGTTTCCTTACCTGCCCCCGGTGATGTCCAGTCACCCTCCTGCCCCCAGCAAAGGAGTGCCCTACCACCAGTGTCATTTTCCAGCCACCCCCAGCCAGCACCTAGGCCACAAGTACCCACTTTCCCTGTTGTTGTCCCAGGTCTACACTGAGGTCTCTTTTCTCCTATTGCAATAGTTCCAGAATAAAACCTGTTTTTACTGCTTTACAGTCAGGCCCTGGTTTTCTCCAACAGGGGAAGCCAGGATGTGCCCTGCAGCAGGCGACGGCAGAAGAGGAAACCCAGGCGGGACATGGACATGGGAGGGACAGTGATGTCGCAGGCGGTCACATGGTGCTGGGAAAGCAGCGTCGGGGTTATCGGGGACAAAATCAAGACTAATACCCAAAGCTAGTGGGGATGTGGCAGTGCCCTGGAACCCCAGCGGGACACACACACAGGACCCTTTGGGAACAGTTTGGCAGAAAGTGCAAAGGATTATTCGGAATGAGCCTCGGTGAGGGTGTCACGTGTCCACTGGTGCCAAAGGCAGGATCCAAACCCAATATTGAGACCTGCAACTTGATCTATGGGCCCTCCGTGCTGCTTGGACAAGGAGCAGGACTGGTCCAAGTCTGGGAGACTCGGGCCGTGGACGCAGAAAGCGTGGCTGTCACAGGGCTGGCAGGCTTGTGGGGACCTCGGGAAGGGGGAAGCAGGCTGAGCTGCTTCTCCCAGCCTGGCTTTCGGTGCCCCCCAGGGAGGCCAGCTGGACAGGAGGTGGGACGCTGGTGAGAAAGCTGACTTCAGGCAGCAGAGGAAAGAAAGGTAGAAAGCGGGAAGCAGTGGAATGTGGCTGGGCAGAGAAAGGATCCGTTGAGTCCATGGTAGGAAAAACAGCTGCGCCTGAGGTCTGGGTGGAGAAAAGGAGGAAAGACGAGGAAGACTTTGAGGAAACCAGGGGCCCCTCAGGGACACCCCCGAGATTATCTGCAGGACACGTAGAGCCAGAGGCAAGAGGCTGTGGATGCTGTCAGTGACAGAGGCCAGCACGGGTTTGTCCTGACAGAGTCTGCAGGAGAACCCATTGATTTCTCTCCATCAGTCACTCGTAGCTGCATGACCTCAGGCCAGAGCCACCACTTCTTTGAGCCTCTTTCTTCGTCTGCAAACCTTCTTCCACTTATCCATTCCTTTGACTCAAGGATGAGTGGACGCTCCAGGATTTGAATCACATGCAGGATGGAAGTCACTGGGCAGGAAAGACTCCTTTCTTCAAAATTCCCAGCGTAAGAGCCGTGGCACCTAGAAGATGCCCTCCTGCTTGCTTCCCTGGTAACTTGATCCTGAGGCTCATTTTGAGCCAAGAATATGTAGAACGGTGACTTCATAATCTGAGATTTATGTGTCATCAAGTGCCAACAGTACATGGTAATAAATAAGGCCTAAGTGCCCAGAGCTCCAGCCCTGCTCTGTGACAGGCGATGGGAGGCAGGGAGCAGGGGAGGAGCTGTGCTCCAGTGCCCCCGTGTGAGTGCTGCGTGCCCACGCGGCCTGCAGAGGGACTGCTGGGGGACGGGGCAGCGGGCTCCTGGGGGAACGGCTGGAGCTGCCGCCGGCCCCGGCTCCCAGGGCTGGGGTTAGAACATCTGTAATCCACCAGGAAATAGAACCCAGCCCTGAGTCTTGCCCAGAACTCAGTTCACTGAGCACAAGAGGGCAGAGCTTGTAGCAAAAGGATGCTGTCAGTCAGGACCCGTTTGGTTGCAAGCAACAGACCTTGAAGTCACTTACGGGGAAAAACATCAACTCATTAGACATTTTCTAGAAGAAATAAACAATAACCCCCAGGACTGTGGGCACCAGCGTGATTCAAAATATGAATTGGGGGTGGGGGAGACACTCAGTCCACTGCAGTCACTGGACTCCCCTCTTTCTTGCTACCTCCACTCTTCTCCTTTAAAAAAGTTTGCATATTTTTATTGAGATCATTGTAGATCTCACACAGTTGTAAAGACGAATGCAGAGGCCTCACGTGCCCTTTGTCCAGTCCCCCCCAGGGTGACATCTGGCAAGGCTGCAGCACAAGCCCACAGCCCGGGTTCCACACGGATGCAGCCCACCCCCTTCTCCAGACCTGCAGCTCCACCTGTGCCCGTGTGCACGGGTGTGGGCGTGCATTTAGTTCCACACGATTCTACCACGTGTAGGTTCATGTATCCATCAGAACAGACAGGACACAGAGAATTGTTACCAGAAGGAGTCACTTCTCACGGCTAAGTGGCATTCCATGGACTGGATGTAGAACGTTTTGTGTGACCACTCACCCATCAGAGGACTTGTGGGATGTTTCCAGTTTGTGCCTGTCATGAGCAAGGCTTCTGTGACCCACATTCTTGGACTCCAAGGGCCCTCTGTGTCCTGTCCACGGTGGCATCCTCGTCTCCCACGGAGCAGGACCACGACAGGTGTGGCTGGAGAGTGAACACAGTTAGTGAGAACATTGGGTGTGCCGAGCAGGTGGTGGGAGCCCACACACAGTGTCTGCACCGAAGCGCCAGGACCCTTCCCACTGATCAGTTTCCTCTTGGGTCGATTGTGAGTCTTTCCTCCAACCTCGGAGCAAGCTCTCCAGAGGACAGAAAAAGCGAGGGAAACGGGTGAGCAGAGCGAGGTGCTGGGGCGGGAGAAGTGAAGGCTCAGAAGGAGCTGGCGTGGCTTGTGAGCCTTGTCCCAGCACCCAGATTTCTGGAGACCCCATGAAGCTGAGCCGATTTCTCCAGGTGTATTTATAAACCAGACCCAACGGGACAGAGCTCTGCTGCCACCTGCCCCAGATCTGGTGATTGCGGCTCCCAGCACATGACCTGTCTCGACTTCTCCAACACACAGACATCAGACCCCACATTTACTCTGCGGGGAGGAAGGGGAGAAGGTGGGGAGGAGCGGCCTGGGGGAGAGGTAGCGAGAAGCAGAAAGGGAGGGAGGGAGCAGGTGGAGGAGGGAAGGGAGAAGCCGATAAGCAGGAAGAGGCAGAGGCGGAGTGGGAGACATAAAATTGAGAGATAATTCTTAAATTAGATGTTGGCTCTGGCAAGGATTTTATAGCATATTATGAGATTCTAATGCAAACCAGTGCCTCTGTTTTTTTGTTTTTGTTTTTGTTTTTGTTTTTGTTTTTGTTTTATGCAGAAAACCAACGGAATGATCAGCGTGGAGATTCATGAATTTGAACTCCAGCAGACCTAGAGTTTCAGGAGGAGCAGGCTGCTTCTCTCTCACCTCTGCCTCCCTCGTTTCAGTCTATGTAGCTCAACAGGGAGATAACCTTCCCTTTGATTTCAAATGGGCTCCGAGGCTTTCAGCATCCTTGGAGCTGTGGTAGGAAGGTGGTAAGTCATTCACTCAAGAGCCTGGCCTGGTAGATATGGATTTATAGACGCAATGTCTGTAGAAAAGGAGTCTCTGGACCCAGAAGGACCATGAAGGAATTTCACTGCAAAACATGGTCTTTTTTTATGAGCCTCATCCATTCATTCATGAGCTACAGTATCGCAACTGTGCAAAGGCCCAGCCAGCCACCCCTCCCATTCATCCCAGGGGCAGGAACTGAGCATCCATTGTGTGCAGGGGACACATGGGACCCTGAGGAGGACGAAGAGGGGAGGGGGGCTTGCCCACTATTTGCAAAGACCAGAAGCAGAGTTTGTGGCAAGTGAGGCCCATTGCCTGGTTGTGTGGCTTCCAAGTGTAAAACGAGGCCGGCACATGATTTTATGGAGGTTATGTGAGTCCGGAGCAGACTCGTGACGGGCTTAGGTCCTAAAACTTTCCCCGTTGACCCCAGCTCTTCAGGTCTGACTTTCCCACTGACTGGTGAGAATATTTGCTGCACAGTTGGGAGAAAACTATTTCATTTACTAACTTAATCACTTAATGCACATACGTAATTATTTGTATTTTTTAATTGGATGTAAAATTTCAAACATATCTGGAAGCAGAGCTGTCTTATTTTTCACATTTGCTTCATCTGTTGATTTGCATATTTTCCTTTTTTCAATCTATTTTTTGCAGATGTCAGATATAGTAATATTTCACTCCCAAGTGTTTCAGTGTGTATCTCTGAAAAAATGGACATGTTCACTTATCACCAGACCCACTGTTGCGCCTGACATTTACCCAAACACGGTCCAGAGTCAGATTCCCCCGACTGCTCATGAATGTCTGTTTCAAGTCAGTTTGTTTGATTCAGAATTCAAACAAGGTTGATGCACTGAATGTAGTTGTGAAATCTCCCAAGTCCCTTTACTGCGCCGAAGCCCCTCCCCCCTTTTACCAGGTGCACTGCCTTGTTTCAGGAATTAAATCAATTGCCCTGCAGAATATTAACCAAACAGGGCTTGTCTGTTTGTTCCTTCGGGTCATAAGGCTGGTCTTCTAGTCATCAGTTTTTGTAAACGGGAGGTAGAGGCTTGAGTAATCTCCGATGCAGTGTTTGGGGAAGAGCACGTTACAAGCAGAGCTGTGCGAGCCATGGAGCCTCGCGTCAGGGTCCGGGCTTCACGGTTGAGATCAGTCAGTGGGCTGAGGTGGCGGCCTCCCGATCTTCTCATTGCCAGGTTTACCGACACTCATTTCCTGGATTCATCCATTAGTAGGCATTGCCTGCATCAAGTAATTCCATAAAGGCTGCAAAACAGGGATTCTAAAAATCCTCTAATTCCTTCTACAGTTAACAACTGTGGTTCAATGAATAGGGTTGAAGGGACTTGTACAGATACCCACTGGCACGTCAGCACATCATTTATTTATAAACTGAGGATGGAGCGACACTTTCCACCTCTGCAGTTTTCCAGGAGGACGGATGCCGTTATCTCAACTCTGTCCATGTTTGCTGAGAGTAACCCCGTGCAGGGGTCTTAGGTGAGTGTCTGAAGATCTGAGACGCCTTCTGCCTTCGAGGAGCTCACCCTCAGGAAGGGAAGGAAAACATAGCTCCACTGTACTTCACAGTTAGTAACAGAGGCCCGTGTGAGGAGCAAGTGTTGGCAAGAGAGCAGATATGAGCAGATGTGCCTCCACGGAGCGGGACAGTTTAACAAAAGACAGGACGTGGTGGTCCACACTTGAAGCCTGGATGCAGGATGGAGTGCAGGGCGTCCAGGAAGGGTAGAGTGGGGCAGAGGCTGTGCGCGTGAGTGGTTGGGTGATACTGGGGAACTCTCCGTGATCTGGCCGGTGGAACTTCACAGAGCAACCGTATAAGTGACCATTTAAATCAGGACCTGATTGATACTGAAAGGGGTTAAGTCCAGGACTGTCCATGAAACCAGGATGTATGGCCACTGTGAACACTGGCTCAAAGAAGAGAAAGATGGAAAAGAAAACTGCAGAATTAATCAGGAATCAATGAAGGATCCAGCTGGGTGTTGGTGTTTGGATGCTTGGGCAGATAATGCCACCCCCAAAGCTGCCTGTGCCTGACTCCCCAGAAGCTGACATGTTCAGTTGTATGTCAAAAGGGAATTAAGGTTGTAGATGGAATCAAGGTGGCCAATGAACTGGCTTTAAGATAAACAGATTATCCTAAATTATCCAGAAGGGACCAACTAGTTATCACAGAGGTTCTCAAAAATGGAAGCGGAGGAGATCAGAGAGGCTGTGGACTACGGAAGTGCAGTCAGCGTGCGGCCGTGTGCTGGGACTGACCCCTCAGTGCCGGCTCTGATGGTGGAGGAAGGGGCCACAGGCCAGCGCAGGCACACAGCCTCTGGGAGCGAGAGTGGGCCAGGACACAGCGTTTCCTTTAGAAACTCCAGAAAGAGACACCACTCTCCCAACACAGTGAGACCCACATTGAACTTCTGGCTGTGAGATGGTGAGTTTGTGTTGTCTAGCGTTTGTGATCGTTTGTTACAGCAGCCACAAGAAACTAACAAAATTGGCTGTGGGAGAGAAAGGAGCAGATGACCCTTAAACTTCCTGTTTTTGGAAAATGAGGTGTATCATGGGACCTTGCATTAATAGAGTAAAGATAATCTTTTTCAAGGACAAAGATGGTGAATTCAGATCCAGGAGATGCAGGTACCCGCTTCTTCAGTAGCCATGGTCACTGAGAGCCCTGAGGTGGACAGTATAGGCAAAGGCCAATTGGCTGGGTGGATCTCAAGATATAAAAGGGTAAATAAAAAAGGAAAATCTATATAAAAAATAAGCTATTACAAATAATTCAAATTGTAAAAAAAGTCTTAAAATGCCTTCTCCTCACTTCTAAAAATAAAATAGAGAAGACATTCAATAAACTTACTTAATTAAATACAGCTACATATAGTGCTCATTTCAGTATTACAGCTGTTAAACCTCCTTCTCTTACAGGTTATGTCAATTCCCTAAATTCAACTTTGCCCCATTCCCATGCTTCCCTCCTCCTCTGCACCAAGCTTTTTAATGAATTAGTAACCCTGACACTGTGAGAAAAAAATTTCTTGTTTGGAATATTTCCATAGCATCATATAAACAACCACAAGATAGATCAACAGACAATATGATGGATTTCTATACACTTTCTATGAAAGTTAGCATCATTTAACAGTTATATTTTCACACAAAATTATACATAATTTATATATGTGTGTATATACCATGTATGTTATATACTAAATTTTGTATAAAATACAACTATGAAATAATAATGCTGATTTTCATATAAGATGTTCAGAGTTAACTTTATTACAATAAACACTCCAATTATACATAGTTTGTCACTCCTTCATCCCACTGGACTATGACACAAGGGGCAGAAGTTGTAGTTACTGATTTCCTGAGCCAGAACACAGTGCTTGCATATGCTGCACATCCAGAATTGATACTCAGTGATTGGGCTTCCTGTGGCAACACATGTTGGCAGTTTCCCTTCCCCTCTGTAAAAATAAGAGGAAAAGCAATTATACTTTAAAACTTCTAATTACTTAAAACTTTATTTATTACACTTAAGAAAACTGAAGAATGAAAAACATCTTAAGGTAAATTTCAAATAAGCATTAATACACTTACAAGAGTAAATAAAGTAGGGTATACTATTAAGGAGATTACTTCAAAATTTAGTGCTTCAATTATTGTGTGACACTATTTAGGCATAAAAATCGAAGCTTTTAATAAGGTAGACTGACATCTACTAATTACAATTAGCCTACCCTTCAAGAAGGCTGTCCAGTTCAGATTTTCTGTTATCTTTTGGAGTATGTCTGGTGAAGATTTCTAGAGCAAGATCTTCATACTGCTGTTTCTGTTCTGAACTGAGGGTCTCTAAAGATTCAAGTTTAATAAAAGCTTTTGAACAGGTACCAAAAGCTCTTCTGGCACATGCACAGAGGGCCAACAGAGAGTAGATCTCAATGGCAGGGATAATGTCTTCATAGTCTCTCAGGTGAAGAGCTAGGAAAGAGATGACAATTTAGATTTTTAAAAGCAATCATGATATCACGAACATGCATGGGAAAGAATGTTAAGCTGTTTCAGTTTAACCTACACGAACATAAGCAAACTTAAAGAAAACAATAGTGACTGAAGAACCAGTAGGAGGATGGAGGCTACATGATCTCCACATTCTGCAAACCCAGCTAACAACTCAGGGCCTATGAAAATAACCACCACCAAATAATGCATGTGGCTGTGCCATTTAGAAATATACACACAGACTAAAAAAAAGAAAAAAAAAAGGTGTCAAAACACACATCTTTTGTTCCATATAAGTGTGTCAGATATTTCTGTGGATACTCAAAATAATATATCCTGTTTCTTTTTGCTAAAAAAGCAAAGTATGAAATCATATGTTTTCTCTTTGTGTTTCTTTGAACAGATTATTGCTTTTCTGTTTGTCTTATTGAAACAATAGAACTTTGAGAAAAAAGAATGAAAATGAGACTCTAAGTTGTTAGTTCAATTTATTTTGACAGTTACCGTGTCTTATTTTCAATATTTCTACACTGCAGATATAATCTCTCTTTAAAATGCACTAGAGAATTAATAACAGATTAGTAACCAAATTGTATCTTTTTATTCTCTAGACCTGGCAATCTCAAAAATATCTTGTTAGAGTATAATACTGGAAACTTCGTAAAACAATTCAAAGCAACATATTCATGTATTTTACAATAGATTCCTATACACTGGTGTTGGGGTCAAGTGTTTACAACAAAGCTCATTTGGAAGAAATTTTAAAAAAGGAAATTCATTGAATTACAATAAAGAATACCCTCTAATTTCACAGGTTCATAGGCAATAATTTACAGTGTGATATTATTTTAAGTAAAACTGTATACAATTTTATAGGTATGGAGAAATGTCTAAAAGGAGGTTCACTCAAATGTTAGTGATGCTTATCCTGGAGTTTTAAGATTATTTTATAAGTTATTAGATTATTTTACTCTTGTCTTTGCATTTTTTCCTATTTTAGTTGAAACTGTTATATAAGTATCATTTTTATTTAAAAAGTTAAATGCTATAGATATCTATTTACTAATGTGGAAGTATTTGATAACAGATCATTGTCTTTTAAAAAGTCCCACAAGTATGGTCTGTTATACTCCCAGCATTGTAAAAAAAATTTTTTTTAAATATATATATACTTATTTTATTTTTATTTAATTTATTTATTTTAAATAATATACATTGATTCTTATATTATATTATATATTAAATATGTAAAGATTTATATTATATATATATATACACACAAACACACACAAGAATGTGGACTGGGCTGTTAAGTGTTTAACTTTGCATAAATAAAATAGTGATAGTGAATGTTTTATAAGTGTTCTTTTTCCTTATCTCAAACTTCTGCTTATTCTATTAACCATGTATATACTGCTTTCCATGTATTAAAAAATAAAAAGAACTTCAAAAAGAAAATGTACAAAACAAATCACAGATAGCAAATCTTGAACATATGAAATAAATCCAGAAAAAAAAGTGTTATTGAAACTAATATAGGGGCAAAGTGAAGGAGTTGGCCCTTCATATTCAATTTATAATTTTTTAGGCATGTTACACAGACTAGGTTAACAGGCCCACCTGTCTTCAATGCACTGTCAACACTGCCCTCGTAGAGCTGCCTCTGTGCCAAGAGGAAGAAGTGGTAAGCCTCAGCCCCCCTCCACGCAGTATCTGTGAAACGACTAGTTGTGGACAGAGCTTCTTCTTCCAGCAAACCAGCCAAAGCAGAAGTGGCCTAGAAGTAAAGCAGACCCACATTTTCTGTCAGCACCACCATAACAATGGTCTTCCAATGAAGATGACTTCTGAAATTGTTATACATTAAAATATCTAAATTAGCAGATTTTATCATTAAAAAACTCATTCCAAACTTAGTTTCTCCATTATAATTCATATTTTGTTAAACAAGTATGATTAAATTTTGTCTTAAGTTTTATTGAGGTATAATTGATTTTAAAAATTATAAGATTTTTAAAGTGTACATCATGCTGATTCGACATATGTATACATTGTGAGAAGGTTCTCCCCATGGTATGATAAAATTTTAAAGTAGAATTAATTCACTTTTAAGTTAATGTAAGGTTCAATCACACATTAAAAGAATGTACATATTCTAGAAAAGCTTTTAAAAAACTCATTGTTAGAAAGGATTTTCCAAGTAAGGAATTTAAACAAAGATTACAGATTAGTCTTGTAAAAAAATAATTTGCAATATTTGCAAGTTGCAATGTCTAAATTTGAGTACCAATTCCAAATCAGTCATTCATTTCCCTCATACCATTTAAGAAAATTCAAACAAACAAGTTAAATGTCCTGTCCATAAAGAGAATTTTGATAGTTCTTTTTTCCTTGAACACTTCTGATGATTTAATGTTACTAAATAATCTACCTTACCTCTGAGTTCTTTCCTTTAGCTTTTCCTCGTTGAGCATTTTTCATTTGTTCATGGTACTGCTCTATAAGTAAAGCTGATAGTACATAGAGCTTCTTAACAAGTAAAGGTTTAGTTCTTTTCTTTGCCTCTTCATCTGCAATCTTTAAACATTTAAAGAGTTATGGAAGATATTTCTTAAACTGTATTTGTACAGTTATCATTTCTGAAATATGATTCTCTAACAAAAAGGAGGAAAGTCAGTATGATGGGATATAAATACTACTCATTTATGGTAAATATTTTAAAACCCATTTCTTGGGGGTATAGCTCAGTGGTAGAGCATGTGCGTAAGCATGGGCGAGGTCCTGGGTTCAATGCCCAGTACCTCCATTAAAAAATTTTTTTTCTTTTCCTTAGTACTAGTAAGTATTTAGTTCTTTCCTTAGTGTTTAGCTATTGGAGTTAGAGCTCATAACCATCTTAGAAAATAATAGATGCTGCTAAAAAACTAAGTCAGAAGGAAGAAAGCTTTCATGGAATGGGTAGTATTTTCTGTAACAAAGAGATTTTTAGAGTAATGTTCCAAGTACCCAGAAATAAGATGGCTTTAACACGGTACATCCTTCAGAAATTTAAGTTTATTTAAATGATTTGGAGGGAAAGTTTTCCTTTTTCATTAAATCAAATGGGAAAAGAACAGAAAAGAATATAACATTTGTATACATTAATACTGTACTGGTCATCTTCCCTCCAAATGCATACTATGAAAAATGTAAAGTCTTTAAAACTTGAACATTTAAAAGGACTCAAAATTCTACTGTCAGGGGGATTTAATTTTCAGTTAAGGGAATTTGTACTTTACGGTCCCTTAAAATTCTATAATTCTTTGTTAACTTTGATATTAAGTAAATATACAATTGCTTAGGTATCATTAAGGTGCTAAAATTAATAAATAGCCTTTTTAGTAAAAGGTAATAATACTCAGATAACACATAGTTATAATAGCAACGGAATGAGAGGGATTTTGCTATAACAAATACTTGTTTCCAAAGAAAATGGAAAAGGTACTCTTTGGTATATAAAAAATTAGTACTAGAAGAAACCAAATACTCACAAAGTTTATTACATTTACCTTAAACATCAGTTTAGCAGCATCATAAAAGTAACTGGCTTTCCGGTAGAGTTCTATGGCATCAAGAGTTTTATTCTTTCCCAATAAATGGCATGCATACCTCTCTAACAGGGAATCAATTTCCTTCATGCTATGACTTTTAGCCAATTCAACAGCTTTGTTCCACTGAGGAAAAATATATATAACATACAGTTACCCAAGCATTTACAGTCAGATGTCTTAAAATACACACAATAAAGCTTTAAGTTTATAAGAATACATAAGACTATATCAAAACGTAAAAACTGGTATCTATTTTTAAAAATCACTTAAAATCAGAGCAACTGTAAATGTTACGACTCAAGCATGTGTCAAAATAATCCAATGACCTAAGATATGCTTACGAAGTATATCTGAAAAAGAAAACTTCATAGTTTATAATCACATTAATCTTACAATTCTAATTCTTTATTTGTTTATAGTAATACAAAATATGCAATTTCAGTTAAGAAAACATCCTACCGGATTTAACATTTAAAGTTATTTTTATAAAGCAAATGAAGCTTTATAAAATACTTTAAAAAATACTTAAAAGAATACATTGATAGTCAATAATTTCAATAATTCTGTACTTTAATTTTATTTAAGTTCCAGCTCTTAAAAATATCAAATGTATGGTTTCTATATAGGGAAAGGAAAATAGATTTGCCAAAATAAATATTGATAAAGCAATTCAGTTCCTTCCTCTTGCAATGACCGTTAACTGTTCCTTCATTGGAAACAAAACCCAATCCTAATAAAATGCAGAAAATTATGAAATTACTTCCAGACAAAAACTTGCCAGACTAAAAGCAGTTTTGTTCATGTTCCCATATTGAATTAGTTACGAGTGGGTCACCCTTAATGGTAGCCCTTCAAGAGGTAAGTGCACATTCCAACATTTTCTTAGTCCTCAACTAAGTAAGGGACATCTGACTCCTTTCACAAAATCCATCTCAAGCTCTCCAACCCTTACATTGGCAACAGTCTTTAAAGCATCACTACGGTGACTTTGATTTCAGTTCCTTACTTGGTTGAGATGTACACAGGTATCCACTGCTGCCTTTGGTTGATTACATTTCAAAAATGCAGTCACTGCTAGTTCACACATTCCAGCTCTCACAAACATTTGTGCTATTTCCTGTGGACAAAACAATACTATCAGATTTCACAGAACAAGGAAATCACTTATATTTTAACTTACAAAACTCCATAGGGATATATGAATATTAACTTCACTGGTGGCTACCAATTTTCCTTTTAAACAGACATAGAGGTAGAGGCTACAAACCAGAAAGGATGCTAAGGCATCACGTTCTATAAAATCAGTGACTCACACCGAGGATCTGGTTTTTAACCAGGTTCTAATGATATTGCACTCGTATCTTCTCTCAGTTCAGTAGCTATTTTACAGAAATGCCAAGCTCCAAAACAAACCCTACATTAGTGGGCAAAAAAAACCTTTAAGGCAATTGATGTTACACTCAATGTTAATCATTAGAGGCTTAAGAAAAACCTCACACTCACAGAGCTCTCAAATACCTCTATAAAAAATGCCCCAGACAAGTTGACCACTCATCAGTTCAGGAAGCTAGACCAAAAACAGAAGAGGGAGAACCACAACAAAAACCAGTCATAACCACTGGGCTGTACTCGACATTTTCAGAATATCAGGTTTTTTTCCTTTATTATTATCTAGTTGGTTAGAGTTTTTCTCTCTGCATCCCCACTCCTAAAAGATTTTGGGAAATATCATAAAAGTACATTGTGTACCCAACTATCTTTTTTTAAATGATGGTCATATTTTTCTGATTATAAAGTAATTCTTATGGTAAAAAAAATTAGAAAATATGAAAAAGTAAAGCTACTCATAATTCTTATTACCCATAAGAAACCTCTCTCCATATTCTGATGGAATGTCCTAACATCTGTGTCCTATGACTATATATGTATGTGTGTGTATGTATGTTTTGTAATCATAATATACAGTTTTGTATACTGTATTCCCCACTAAAATATTTTGTTCGTTTTCCCAATTATTAAAAAATCCTTCAAAACTTTATTTAAAATTTGCAGTTTAAATTAAAATATACTTTATGAAAACAAATATATGTATGTATATGCAAGACTGAGACATTGTGCTGTACACCAGAGACTGACGCATTGTAACTGTACTTCAATTTTAAAAATTAAACTATACTTTAATTATTTAATTATTGTTATTATAGCTATAATTAGTATTTACTCAATAATATTACTATTCTGGATACCCTTCAGCAACATTTTTTTCTGCACCATCAGACACACGTAACAGATGACAGTAATATGAGATTCACTGTCCCTATATCCAGGGTTATGTTGTAAGTAATTTCAGTTTCTTTCCTACTTCAGTAAACACATAAGATTGAGAATAAGGGTATGTGAAAATGCCATTATTACAGGGATAATTGCTCTGATTCACAATAAAGAAAAAACCTGAATTATCAGAATTCTTTGCTCATCTATTAATAGACAAAACATTGTGGGAGAACCTACAACTGATATGTGTCCAGACCCTGTAGTTGAGAGCTCTTATCTCTCTAGATATCATACAGCTCAGTGATTTATAGTTCAGATAAAACAAATAAAATACAAGCTCATTTACATCATTCAACAATTAAAGAGGCTTAAAAAGAGAAAATAGAACAAAATTAAAGAGAACTCTGCTTTTAGTTTCTTTTTTTTAACATTAAACCCTTTATTGTTAATGTAGCCTAATAAAAGTCAAGCTATCTTTTTAAACTTTTCTCATAGCAAATTTCCAACATACATACACACACACCACTCCTCAGACCCACCTCAGATTATTCTGAAGTAAAATTCTGACAAGATGTCATTTCATCTGTAAGTATTTCACATTTTCAGCTAACTCTTTAAAATAATTTTACTAAACTGACAACCCTACTCAACACTATGATCATGTTAAAATAGTAGGAATATGACTGACAATTTTCTCTCCATTTTCAAGCATACTGACAATTTTTTTAATAACTAAAGCATCATTCTACATCTAAGACACTGTAAAGTTGTAGTAATTTTTAATTTTATGTATTACAGAGGACATTTCCTGACTATAACATAAAAACCTTATAAAGTAACCTAACAGCTCCAAAAACTAAAATTTTTAATACCTACTGGAAGCAACTTGTGGTTTTCTGGAAGTGAATTGGCAAGACTCTCCAATCCTTCATAATCTTCTAACATATAATAACATTCAGCTAAGCACTCCTGGTTCTGGCCTTGTACATAATACTGCACAGCATTCAACCTAGGGAAAGAAAAAAAAAACTTTTAAAAATAATGAAACTAGCATGAGTTTCCTGATAAATAAGCAAATTTCACCAAAAATGTTCTTTCATTAGGATTCCAGTACTAGTATTACTCTAGTCATCATCTTCATTACAGAATGCCTTTGAATATTCTTAAGACATATTGTTTTAATCTGATATACTGTTGTATTTCCAAACACTGACATAAATAAATAAGCATACTGATCAAAATGATAACTTAAGAACAAAGCCAATGATTTCTGGAAAAAAATCTGTAATAACAAAACAAGCAAATATAAACTATATCCTCAAACAGCAGAAAGTTATCTGGAACTAAAATGTAAGTTTTGTGAGTTTTGAAACCCCGAAGGCTTATGATGCTCATGACAGCTTGAAGGAGCTCTTGCTCCTCAACGTGAATCTAGAAGTACATGAATTTAGGCGCCGGAAGGATGGCCTTCATTTGCCTAGCGTTATGTCATAGGGGAGTAGTCAGGCAGCCCTAGCGTTATGTCATAGGGGAGTACTCAGGCAGGCCTAGCGTTATGTCACAGGGGAGTACTCAGGCAGCTACAATTTTAAGTGCTGGGTAAATGGATGAGGGGGTCCACATAGGTTACCTACCACTTTTGTCGATCAGCAAAGTAGTCTCCGATGCCGTTGTAGGCTTGTTCAAGGAGACTGTCATCTGCATCACCAGATCCAGTTTTCAGGAGTTGGAGTACTCTAAACCAATCTCCCAATTTCACCCGGAGGCCAATAGCAAGATCTCTACAAAAAAATGACATTCATTCATTCATTCACTCATTCAACATATATTTATCAAGTGCCTACTCCATGCTAGGTTCAATTCTAGGGCACTGAGAATACACAGCAATGAATGGACAGATGAGGTAACTCTCCAAACACTTTAAAATTTAGCCCCATCAGGTAAGAGGCAATAGGGAGAACCTGGAATAAGAAAAAGGAAACAATTTCCTGTCTCTTATTTTCCTAGACTTTCAAGTTACTTGGCAAAATAATGATTTAAATAACAATCACTTCTTTTCATCAATTTCTTAAGACATGATCAGGCTTATTTCATGTTTACATGTTTGGTTTTATACTTCTTGTCAGGGCCCAAGTTGTATTAGCAATTTCTTAAAAGTAGAAATAATAAAAATTAGATATAATGTTCACAGCTGAAATGAAGTTCATAATTATTTTCTACAAATCAAATGAAATATGAAGAATAAAACTCAATCCCCTAATATCTTTGATTTTTATTTCATGCTCCTTGACAAAAGGCTTAAATCAAAAAAGAGAACCCAAACAATCAGCTTAGTAGATAAATGCTAAAGCTTCCAGTTTCTGCAGCCATATATGACTTTTTTCTCCTACCAAATGAAAAAACTAACCCATGGCCAGCCCTTACTACATGTATAAAAAGAGAATAAAGCTGCCCTCAAATTACAAAGCATAAATTCATGAAGGTCATGCAGAATATCCAGGTTGTAATCCAAAATGAATTTATTTTCTGAAACACATGATTTTACAATTCCCACTTGTGAAAAAAAAAAATCGCAATTTCCAGAAGTACTGTGGGTGCCAGCACCTTCGTCACTGACCTTCTGTCCATATCGAGGTACATTCTCTCCGCCTCCTCAAACCTGCCGAAGTAGGCGACCACCTCCGCCTGCTTCATGGACTCGCTCTGTAGGTTGCCCAGGCGCTTCACAAACTTAATGCCTTGGTAATCCTTACAGCGCACGAACCCTTGCTCCGCAGTGTGCAAATCCAGCTTCTGAAGAGCTGCTTCAGCCAGCAGGCGCCTTTAGTACAAAAGAACAGGAAAGCATATGGCAAGTTACTGATAAACAAGTCTCGAATCAGAATTCAATTATTACACCTGTTGTTTCTAGTGAACCATGGTGGGAAGTGATTATTTTAACACATTTATCCATGTTCATATAATTTTATGCTTCTGTTGAGTACTTCCAAATCGAAACTGAATTTCTGTATTTTTAAAAGAGCAAGAATGGAAGTCAACTCCCATCAGGAGGCTAGGATGAGTGCAGAGGAAGACAGAGCTGAGACCGTAAGGCTTACACCTGACATTTGGGGAGGTTTTTTTGTTGTTGAATTTTTTAAATACCAAAGTCGGGGGTGTGGATTGTCCTGTATGAATTGAGATGCATGTTGAATTCCAACATTCTCAATCAGTGCTCGGCTATCTCGCAGGGACTGAAGCTCGAAGTTAATGATATAATCCTTGTTCGGATGTTCTGGATTCTGAAAGTAAAGGTGAAAAGAAAAAAAAAAATCAAACAGTTCCCTGTAGAATATGTATTTCTTTTTTACAGTAAAAAAAAAAAAAAAAAAACAGGAACTGCATCATTTTATGAGCAAAACCAGGGAGAAAAGAAATTCCCATATATGAATCTCTTGAGTTATCTGGAAAACAGCCCCAACCCACAAGTCCTTCCTGAGGTTAAAAGGGGACAGTGGTAGAAGGGGTCCCTCACAATTATGCAGACTTGTTCAGATTCTTCCTTTGGACAAATGGAATAATCAAACTTACTTCCAAGCATTGTGAGGATTAACTGAGAAAACATATCAAACATTTAGCACAGTGCCTAGCTGCATTACTCACACTATTTGCAGTCTCAGAACTGACCTCATGCTCTCTTGCTTCAAACCTTAGAAGAGATACACCAACCAACTAAACCACATCCCCAACCCTCTTCCGGTGGCTGAATGTCTTGTCCATCTCCCCAGCTCCTCCACTTGAGGCCAGAAACTGTCTCACTAGACCTCAATAAATATTTGCTGAGTCAACGAATAGATGAACTTTGGTTAAATATCTTACCCACTAAGAGCCTTCTTCATCTACAAATGAGGTCTGTGTAATATCTACCAAGTACAGTCGTAATGACAAATAAACAAAAATATGCAAAGACAAATGAACACCTCATATGAAGGAACTTTAGTAAATGTTAATTCCCTTCTTTTCTTTTTGCATTCCTTCTCCAGTCTTCCAAGAAAGTTCTCATGTTATTTCTCTTTTTCCCCTATTTTACTGAGATATAATTGGCATACAACATTGTATTAGTTTTAGGTGTATAACACTCATGTTATTTCTGAAAACTGTATGTCTGAAGGAATCCACAGTTTAGCTAAACAATTCCTGGGTCGACAAGGCCTCAGTGGGAACTAAGGTATGACAATATTCTTTTCTTTATGGCTTGGCACATAGTAAGTCAGAAAACAAAACTGTCAGAGAGAACTTGGTTTTCCTTACAGTTTAACAACTGCCCGTAAACTGGGCAACAGTACTATAGATATTCTTTATTCTAGAATTATATATGCAAAAAATGTGTCCAGTGTATCAAGAATTTTAAAGTACATCTAACAATTTAAATATGCATTTTTAAAAATTCTTCATAAAAGTCAATATAATTATCAGGCCAACAATATCACAGGCATTTTTAAGCATTCTAGATCTTAAAGCAATCTGCAACTATGAGCCTTTCTTGAAAAAAACTACAATCATGAAATCCAGCCAACTAAAAGATTAATCAAAATTAATAACTCATGTACAAGGAAAATGCAGGAAAAACTGGTAATAGCTGTCTCTTAATGTGAGACTAAATAACTGAAAATTAGGATTACACAACAAAGTGTCAAGTTCTAAATCTTGACAACATAAAAATAGTATGTCTAACAAAAAAAGAAGAGAAAGAGGGAGAAAATGTAAGAACATCATCTTTTAGAATGGACAATCAATACTATTAAAAATGAAAATGTAGTTTAAAAGCAATAAACTTAGTTTTTCATAGTTTTTTCTTACCCAGAAAAATGTATTGTTTGTGGTGAGAAAAAATTACCTAATGTTCTACAATTCCTTCAAATATTGTCACATTATTAAATTAAAATCAAATTTAACACTACAAAAGTAGATTGTACAGTGAAGCCATTCTTATAAAATTATTTCCATTTATTTTTCTAGTCTATCAAATGTATCTTTCCACATACAGATTACAGCTTTCTAGAATACTGTTCTGGTGTTTACCTAATGTTAATCATTAAAACATCTAGATTGCAATAAAACCTCAGACATTCCTTTCTGATGTTTGACAGCTGACAACTTTTAAGCCTCATCCCTCTCCCTTCTTCTGCCTCACATCTGGGCAAGGTGATGAGAAAGAACAAGTGGTCCATCCTTTGGCGCCACAGGAGTTTCAAAACACACAAACATCTACATACACATGGAAACCCTCACCCTAACCCCACCCTCTAACTCCCCCACCTCCCCAAAAAACCAAGCCAGTCTCCTTTCCCTGCTCTCAAACCATCTTTGGACCAGCTTGGGAAGCCTGTCCTTTCTCTCTTAAAAACCCCATTATGTAGGTAATATCTTCTTGCACCCTTTTGGTATGTCTGTAGTGTCATCACTCTTGACATGCGAACCAAGTTTAGGGTAGAAACCCATCCTGCTGCTGCAGAGCAGGCATGATTAGCAACAAACTGGTTCACAATAAAAGAGCTGCAATTTACACATAAACCAAAATATGAAGACATGCTATAAAATGCAGCTAACATCTGGAAATTTTAAATCTATCCCAATTCCAAAAAACATACATGGTACATAGACAAGTAAATATTTAGATAAAGTGAAGGCAAATTTTCAATATATTCTTAAAGTAAAAAATTCTCAAAGAATGTTCAATGAAGGCCAAAGCAGAGATTCAAAAATTATCTGAATTCTATTATCTGGAATTAGAGTATTTTATGAAAACCTAAAAACAAAATGGGAGGATAATGGACCTCCAAACAAAAGGTTACTCAAATATCCCTGAACAAGAAAAAGACTAAAGAAAATTATCAAATATTTCTTCAGTATCTCTATTATTAATATAAAAATAACGATGACAACACCTACCTGTTTTCAGTTCCTCCCACTGTGCTAAGTGCTTTTCATAAATTATCTTGTAAGATAACAATCGTATAAGATAGGTGCTATTACCATCCACATTTTATAGAGGTAAACACTGAGGCTTATAAACAGGAAAGGAAAATGAAGGTGAAAAGATGAAGGAACCAGCAAAAAGGTTGTGTAAGTGACTGAGCAGGGCTGGACCTCCTCAATCCACACTCCTAACCAGGACACTGCACTGCCCAGTGCAAAAATGAATCCTAGTCAAGCCAGCAACAAAAATATAATTGTTTCTTAATAAGAATTACCTTTAATATCTCATCCAAAAGAACAGATTTAATTTCTAAGTCCTCAAAGTTACAAATATATCCAGAAGTCTGAATGGGCTCCTTTAAAAACAAAAACAAATACTAAAGTTTAATTGTACAAAATTTCCCTTCTTTAACATATCATGATTTTAAATTTTATTATCAAAGTTTTCAAAACAACAAAAAAGTAAAGAGAATGTCATTAACACCCATATACCCATCATCTAAATAATTAACATTTTGCTAAATACGCTTCAGTCAATTTTTTTGGCTAAAGTATTTTAAAGTAAATTTAGAGACATCATGAGATTTCACTCCTATTTCAGCACATACCTTTAAAAGAGAAGGATGTTCTCTTCTAAATAAGTAAGTATACATATATGGTGGGTACAGATTCAAAACTTTAGAAAACCCTTGTTTGGAAAAGAAGCAAATGTACAAAAATAAGAAACTAATTGATGAAAATATGAGATATGAAAGGACTATGAATATAAAATAGCACCAAAGAGAGGGAAGATCCAAGACAAAGAATAGAAGAGCTGAATCAGTACCCTGAGAGGGTGACTGGAGATGAAAGGATCAAGCAGGGAATATCAACATTAAACACTTATTTTTTAATTTTCAAAGAAAATGTACTTTATCAATGAACTAGAACTTTGTACACAAATGGCACCCTTTTCTCACACATAATCTGAAGAAAGGTTTGCAACTTAAGGAAAGGTATGACTCTAGAATTCATAGTAACACTCAAATGGATAAAAATGTACTCAACATTAACCATCAAATAATAGCTTATCTCCTGAAAAATAATACAGAACACTGTGTCCTGAAGGAGTTCTAGTAAGCTCTGTTTTGAAGAGTATGTCCTCACATGCTCAGTCAATAAGCAGCTGGAGGAATAAACAGCAGAGTAACTAACCAAGCAGGGACCACAGCCAGGCAGCATTCTCATGAATGAAAAGAACAGCACAGCATGATTTATAAAGAAATTCAGTCAGTGGTAAGGTTATAAGAAATTCACCTAGTTCTAAATCTAATAGAAACTGAAGAACTTCCCAAGCCGGACAACAAACTCCAAAAATAAATAAATAAAAGGCTGTTTTGTTAAACTACTCAAGGAATGCTTTCCACCAGGCTAAGATTTACCCTGGTACTAGATTAACCATGTGTGCTACACACACATTATGGACAGCCAGGCATAATCCTCCCCCTTTCCTAGGCATATGATTTCAGAATTACTGTAAGTAGAGCTAAGGATGGAAAAAGGACCCTAACATTTAGAAAGTATTTTATTTCCATCCTCAAGGTGATCCCAAGGGATAATTTTCATACTTGTTTTGTAGCAAGGGTCAAATTTCCCTCAGATCCTTGAAAGCAGCCTATGCATACAGGTCAAATGCAGCAGCTCTGAACACCTTTCTTTTGAGCCATTCCCCAGGCTCTAAAAATTACAAAAATCCTTAAGACTCCTAAAAACTTCAACAAAAGCCTTTGAGAGCAATTTACATAAGGTCATTTACTAACCCAAAGATTCTGAGTAGGGCTCAAACGAGGAAACACGAAAATAATTTAGGATATTAAAGAGGCAAATAGTTTACCACTAAATAAGTCATTACAGAAGAACTTCAGTAGCTCAGGGGCCCCAGCAAGCAATTTCTTCCCAAGAAGGAAACTATAGGTCCAAACAAACATCAATTAATGACATAAAGCATTTATCAAGTCATCTCTTATTATGCATTGTAGTGGAATATAGCAGGAGTACCGAAAATTCCAATCTGAAAATCCACTAATAATTCAAAAATTGTTTAAAAGATTTACTTTCTTAATGCTGTTTTGATTAGGCTACCACTCAAATGATTCTGAATTTCCTAAACACAACATCTAACGGCTGATACAGAGCAGACTAAGTGGCAGGAAAATTCAGAGGCTAAAAATTAGCTGATGTGAGCCACAAGTAGAAAATAAAACTGTAACTTGAAAATCAGTGAAAAAGGGGCTTCTTGATACCTCAGAGAACGTAGGTGAGGCACAGTAAGACCATCAGGGTGAGAAAGAACATGGATTAGTGGGTGACGGACTTCATGTGAACACAACTAAGACAAGGTAAGCACAGAATAAGGTGGACAGAAAGGCAGAAGTATGAAAAGATAAGGCAATTTCAAAACCACATTTTCTGTTTGGGCAATTTCAGTAAATAACACTATTTTCTTCCTTTCTTTCTTTTTTTTTTCACTTTAACAAGGGAAAAAACAAAGGCTATACAGTTGGTGACCATGGTTCCATCTTTTAAAAAGGAGAGAAATACTTAGAAGCGTCTTTCAGAGAAAGTAGAGAATCTTTAAAGGATAAATATTATTCCCACTTAAGACCAAATATTTTTAAATTCCACAGAAATGTTTCTATTTATTTTCAGAAATTCATGGAGCCAACGCCAATAAAACTCTTGAAGAAACAAAGGGGAAATGTTCAGGTTTTGATATTTGGCTCATTATTTATGCACTGTTAATGCTCATTTCTTGTTTTTACCTCAGGATCCAAGTTTCTGAAAACATACATCCTTGTCCTCTCCATCATTGCAAACAGATCAGGATTATCTCTGGCCCAACTCATATCCCAGACATTTTTTCGCTCCAATTTTAACAACTCGCCAGTGACTTGCTGTCCTGTGCTGTCTCTTACCCGAGCATTCAAGTCAAAGCAGGTTAGAACTCCTGCGGTGTCTATGATTGCAAGACGACTACAAACGGTGAAATTGGAGAAGGGAAAATTGTGAAAGTGCCACCAGCGATCATGGATATAATCACCTACCACCATGCTTCAAAATTAGTTCATCAGAACCTGAGAATCAGGGAGAAACAGCTTTAAATAAATAACTGGCTTTAAACACATGTTTATAAATTTGATAGAAGATGTGGGCTGCTTTCCATTTTGCTTCCGTGTGAGAAAAAAATATCCAAAGGGATTAAAGCAATTGGTGTGTAAATAAGTTAAAATATGACACTAGAATTTCTATATTTTGCCCAGTTAGAGAAAGATATCTAAACTAAACACAGTATAGTAAATACGATGTTTAAATACAAATACAGTATAGTAAAGTCACATTGAGCTTTATTAAGTTGAAAACAAACACACGTCTTTGCATTTATTACATAAGTGCAGCAATCCCAACGAATAACTTCTAAGTCCAACATCTAAGTGAGGGAAGTTTTCAGACTTACCTGGAGTTGCAATTCAAGGATAACCGGCAGGCTCGACAATTAAGGGAATATTTTTGGATCAAACCAATATTAGGAAGACTGTATCTCTGAATGGTGCCAGATTCACGACTCTATGGAAAATATGTTTGATTATGAAAGCATATTTAAACATCATAACATTATATTACAACTACAGGTCTCCCTATATGTTCATACAACTGTTTCAAAGCCAAAGTGATGGTGTCATAGTGAATTCCCAATTCCATCCTTAGAAATATGTTCTGAGTACATATTTACCTCCTAATTTAATTAAAATCTTTTTAAAGTAGCTGAAGGTGATCTAATTTTTTAAATGTAACATTCAAGAAAGAAATCAGAAACCTATTCTTTGATAATATACAAAGCTTTCTATCACAAGGAAGAAATACCTAAGGTTATTTACAGTTGTCTTGGCTAATATTCAGGGTATATTAAAAGCTAAAATATAAAGCACTTATATGAAACATCAATATAAGATCATTATAGGAAACAGTTGTTACTGAAAGTCTACATTTTTCTCCTATGCCATCTATGTGATACTAGTTTGTGGCAAAGGGAGATGATCAGAAAGCAGTGATACAATGAGTATTAGTCTAAATGTCCTTAAAAATAAAACAAAGCGTAAGTTTCTATGCAACTCTGTACAAGCCTTAAGGTTGACAGACCAAGAGTTAGAGCAACAGACAGGAGAGAGCTATGATTTCCAAACCCTGCCGTGCCTCAGGCCACGGCAATGGGAAGAAGGGCAAGGCCGCACTCAGCCATCCCTCCCCGCCCCCCGCCCGCCGCCCGCCCGCCCCGGTCTAATCCGAGCATCACTGCTCTTGCAGCGCCTGCAGAGGGCCTATCAGAAAGGCTGGGGAGAGCGGGGTGGCCAGGAGCGGGGACGTTTTTAATGTATAAAAGGGAGGTATAGTCTTTAAAAGAGTTAATATGCTGAGGTACACAGTAAGATTTTGTTTTTGAGAAAGGGGGTCCTGTGGTCTAAAAAGGTTGAAAAAGTAATGGTTCTAAAAACCATTTGAATTTCAACAGTGGAAAGTTTTAAATGCAGAAGATATCTTTTCCATTAAAATTTTTGGCTGGTATTAAAACTATTTGAGTGTGTTTCTCATAGGTACACCCTGTCATCTAGGAATTAAGTCAATTTTTGTGACTGATTTGACTTGCATGTTTTTTGATTTTTCCTGCAAATGTCAGAAACACAACACAACCAAACCAAACCAAACCAAACCAAAACAACAACAACAAAAAACCCCACCCTGTATAGCAAAGAATCTAAAAAGAAAACAAGAGATTCCTCAGATCTGATTGTAAGATAAACTGCTTAAAACATACACCATCATTAGGTGAGGAACAATGAACACTACGTTCTTAAGATTTTCCCCCCATAAACTTAGCTAATGTCTAAAGAATGTAAGTAGAACTGGAAATACACACTATCAAGGATCTGTTTACATAATTCAAATTCAGTGACTCCACCAGCATTACTACATTAAACATTTATTTCTAAAATTAATATTTTCAAATATCAGAGCTCAAGAAAAGACACTGTAACATTGATACATTGATTTTGTTTGAAAAATTCAACAAAAATTTGCCACAGACTTACTTTACTTTACTGGCTAGCAAACACACTACCTCCTCATACTAAGCCTTGTGAAACTGACTGAGCCAAAGTACCTTCTCCGGTACAAACTAACAGGCCACATAAAGGAGGCAACTTTCCAAGACCCACTACCACCATCCAGTCCTCTCCACATCTGCCAACCCTTTATAGGGCTCATTCAACCCAGTGTCAGACTCTCCCCAGCTGGCCACAGTTCTACTGCTTTTATAAACTGCTATTTCTGCAAATGATTAATAATTTGTGAGGCAATCTTTAAAACGTTCTTATTTCTTATGTTGGACGTAGTAAAACTGGAGGGGCCCAAAGATGAAATTCAAATCCAAAACATACTGCTTTATTCTATTTTTACAATTTAAACAATTCTCATTCATAGAATAATTTTTTTAACAACTTACCACAATCAATGTCTTATCAGATGCAGTTATGGCACAAATTGGATCCCTTGTTCCCTAAAATAAATCAATGTTACTCTTTAACAAATATTTATTGAATGACTAATCTGGTATAAGGTAGTATGAAATTCACTAAGAAGAATACTTCAATTATAGCATCTAAGCATAGAAATCTCTGCCCTCAGGGATTACTCAAAGTCTACTGGGGAAGACAGTGGACTGACACCTAAAGACAGCGCAGTATGGTAAGAGGAGAGGTCAACTCAGGAGTTATGAGAGCACAGAGGGAGGAGCATAAGCTTACACCAAAATGTGAAGAGAGGTAAAAGCCTGGGCTTAGCTGTAAAAGATGAACATTTGGCAGAAGGACCAGCACGTGCCAGAACGAGGAGGGGCAAACGGCACAGCTCTGTACAACCTGGATGGGTCTCTAGGGTTTTTTTGGTTTTGGTTTTGGGTTTTTTTGGGAAAAAAGCCAATCTCAAAAGATTACATGCTATATGGTTCCATTCATAAAACATTCTCAGAGTGACAAAACTATAGAGACGGAAACAGATTAGTGACTGCCAGGGGACAGGGGTGGGGGTGGAGAGGGTGTGGAAATGAAGTAGCATGAGGCAAGTTCCTTTATGGTGATAAAGTTACATAAACCTACGTGTAAAAACTAGTGAAAACTGAGTGAGGAACTGGGTCATAGTCTAGTTAACAGCACCATTACCAATGTCGACTTCCTGCTTTTGATGTTATCCTACCATTACATGCCACCATTGAGAGAATCTGGGTAAAGGGGTTCTATGCGCTATTTTTGCAACTTCTTGTGAGCCTATGATTATGTCAAAATACATTTTTTTTTAAAAACCAAAAGAAGAAAAAAAGCAGATCGAGAAAAAGTTTTTCAGAATAGAATTTTTTAAAAGAATTACTAGAAAAATATGCTATTCACTGGAAATAATTTTTTTTCTGGTCTCAAAATAAAACTACAGTATTTCCAAATCTACGGATATTAACATTTGCTGGCAATAATAAAATCACCTACTTGAATGGCTTTACTATAATCAAGCACCCCATCCACTGACCCAGAAGGAGTATCATCAACATGATAAATTCTGAAAAAAAAAATTCAAATTTCAATGACAGTATAAGGAAGATTTTTTACTATTCATGATCTCTAGGACAATTAAAGGATTGGATGACACCAATGAATATTGTTATTTAATATAAATATCTTGATTATTTTAAACAGTTCTTGGCCCAGCTCAATCTTATAAAGGCAGAAACTATCTACAAGGTGTTTACTAGTTATGTGAGTGCCATGTTCCTAAAGGCTGTGCCAAAAATATACCTGGACGCTGAATCACATATTTCCAGTGAACTGCAGTAAGCCCCAAGAGATACCTTCCCTTAGTCTCCAAGTGAACACCAGTTAGCAGTAACTTCCAATGCACTAAGTTGCTCTGTTGCTTCTCCATAACTTCCCTCCTGTCGCTGTGCTCACTAAAGGTAGAAGTGAAGTGTACTTGGGAAGCTCTAATGAATGGAATTTTTGTTCTGAAGTAAAGACTCCTCCCCTGTGCTTACCGGGTTATGAAGCTGCCCCACCTTGTGCACCATCTCTCGGGCACCTGTGTGGTACTGCTTACACCGCAGTATCACTGCTAGTGTCCTTGTCTCTCCCACCAGATGGTGGTTTTCCTGGAGGCAAAGATTGCATCTCCAGTGCCTGTCACAGAGTGTCAGGGGCTCTATAATGGCTGATGAAAAAAATACTAAAAT
Source organism: Camelus bactrianus (assembly GCF_048773025.1). Lineage (NCBI taxonomy): Eukaryota > Metazoa > Chordata > Mammalia > Artiodactyla > Camelidae > Camelus > Camelus bactrianus. The sequence goes on from NC_133573.1 coordinate 11,472,109, forward strand.
GAATGGAGGTGAATAGAGAAGACATATCATAGAAATGCTATGAGGCCCTGGGCAAGTTATTTAACGTCTCAGATGCAATTTCTCCATCTGTAAAATAAGGTTAACAATTTCCCCTTTGCAGAGTTTTTGAGAAGCAGAAATAAAATGTTTGTAAAGCACACATGCACAGAGCCTGATATATAAAGGGAGTTTAAGAAATTATAGTTGCAGTATGACCACACAAAAATCAAGTCATTTTCTATCTTTAAAATATGAAATTTTGTCATTGTTAAATTGATGTCACATTTGTACTTTCATCAGTGTAATAGGGAGATCAAATGTCAAATAAATGTAATAGAAATGTATTAAATACAGAGAGGTATATCAATTTAGAAGTACCAAGTTTCTGCTTTCTAATACATTTCTATTAAGTACAAACATAATATTTCTACTTAGTTATCACAAAATAAAAGTTGAAGGTTAAAATAGGAGTCTCTCAAAAGATCGTGTGACCCACATCCTTTCCTTAAAACAAGCAGGAAACCACAAGGAAGGCCAATCTGGCAGAGTGGCTCCATGTCCCATCCCTCCTTATCAGCTGGTAACCTCTGGCAAGTCATTTAAGTCTCTGTGTCTCAGTTTCCTCTCTGTGAAACAGGAATAATCAGAGTCCTAACTAGACTTACCAGAGTCTGGCACATAAGAAGTACTCAGTCAGTGCTGGCTCTGATCACCATCGTCAACTGTACTTTACTGACAGGGAAACTGAGGTCCAGAGGGAACAGACTCAAAGTCATTAAAACTAGTAAGTATATCCCAGACAGAAATATAAGGAAAAAGGAAATGACACCTTCTTTATTTAAACAAAACCCAGAATTTCTTTAGCTGGTTCATGAAGGACACTCACTCAGTGAAGATGCTAGACTTTTCTGCCCCAACTTCTCCCAAGATCCACTTTCTCCCCCAAAAGAGGCCAAAGACCCTTCCCATTGAGCCTTTCAGAACTACTGAGAACACAAGATACAGTATTTTTCAACTGTTTTTTTTTTCTGCTTCCACATGAATTCATATATCCAAATTTCTTTTTTTAAACTGGGGTTATAACTCTTATCTTAGTACATGAGTGAGTCTTAAAGGAAAGGGACGACTGCAGTAAGATCTCAAGTATGTGTGAAGGAAGAAGATGACTGCTAATTAAAACAATTTATAGTTCTCAGGCATGACAATTTGTAATAGCTATGTCTAATTTAAATGTGATATGATTGAGTTACTAAAAACTATGCATCAAAAGATATACCTTTCTCTGCCTTCTTTTCGAGACCGTGTGATCTGATTAATTTCCAATGCTGTGAGCTTCTTTGCCACACAATATTGCCAGGTATAAAATGCTTCTTTCGAAGCTGCTATCACATGGGTTTTGGTCATTGTAACAAATAATGGTACTAGTAAAAAGAACATAAAGACAATTAGGTTACAGTTAGACAGAATCACAAAATGTTTGTGCTTCAAAAGACTTCAGTGATCACTGAGTCCAATACCTCATTTTACAGACAATATACTCCACACAGTCTGGGGCATCAGAAAAGAGTCAAGCACTTGTAGGACTATACAAAAATATCAACTCAAAATGGATCAAAGACCTAACTATAGAACTGAGAAGGAAACTTAGGTATAAATCTTTATGACCTTGGGTTAGACAATGGTGTCTTAAATATGACACCAAAAGCGCAAGCAGCAAAAGAAAAAGTAGATAAACTGGACTTTATCAAAATTAAAAGTATCTGTGCTCCAAAGGACACCATCAAAAAAGTGAAAAGGTCGGGTGAGGGTATAGCTCAGTGGTAGAGTGTGTGCTTAGCATGCACAAAGTCCTGGGTTCAATCCCCAGTACCTCCATTAAAAATAAATAAATTAATAAATAAATAAACACAATTAACTCCCCCCCCCAAGAAAACCAAAAAAAGTGAAAAGACAACCCCCAAATGCAAGAAATATTTGAAAATCATATACATGATAAGGAACTGTATCTAGAATATGTAAAGAACTCAATAATAAAAAGACAAATAAGATCTAAATACACGTTTCTCCAATGAAGATATACAAATGGCCACTAAGTCACTGAGAAGATGCTCAACATCATTAGCCACCAGGCAAACACAAGTCAAAATTACAATGAGATACCACTTTGCACCCACAAGATGGCTAGAATCAAGAAATCCGACAGTAACAAGTATTTGCAAAAATATGATAGAGAAATGGTAGGCACGTAAAGTGGCGCCTTCACTTTGAAAAACAGCTTGGTTGTTCTTCGAAATGTTAAGTATAGAATTACCAGATGCCCCAGCAGTTCCACTCCTAGGTAAATACCCAAGAGAAATGAAAACATATGCCCACACAAAAACTCACACACAAATGTGCATAACAGCATTCATAACAGCCAAAAAAATGGAAATGGCCCATAAGTCCACTAACTGACAGGTGGATTTAAAAACTCTCAGTCCTTCCTCCCATCTCCACTACCACCACTGGCCGGTTCAGGCCTTTATCCTTCCCTCTGATCTCACATGTCTTATATTTCCTCATTAATTTAGAAAAGAAAATTCTCTGAAGTTCCTTCCTAGTTTAGGAATATGTTCTCTTAAACATTTTTTCATCTGTTCCATTTCTTAGAGAACATTTAAGTAAATCCCTACTGTGTATCCTTTGATGAAATAGTCCCATCAAATCCATCTTACATATAAAGAAAAAGAGGATTAAGGAAGTAAAATAACTTGTCCAAAACAAACTAGACAATATAAAATTAGACACACACATTCACACAAAATATGGAAAAATAAAAAAACTTTTATAAAAGATCATTTTAGTACCTAGTTTCTAAATTCACAATTTAAACAGTACAAAACATATTTTTCTATTTACAAATACTTACAAAGTAATCATTAATATGGTCAGAATAAAGAAATGGTGTTAGAAGCTACCATTTACACAGTTCTTGCCACAGTCCAAAAAAATAAATTAAGGCAGTAGGAGACTTAGAAACTGAACAAGGAACTAGAAACTAGACTGATGGTATGGTGTTAGTTGAATAGATTAATAAGTCTAGATTCAACTTCAATAATTTTATATGCTAAATAACTCAGTGTAGTTGAATCATATTTTTAAAAATATTTTATTACAATTGCCAAGATTTCTCTATTCAAAATGTATACCACTATCAAACTCTAGAGGGAGCTAGAAGCCTTCCTCTGGGGAACAGCTGGTGGGAAGGCACTCCTGAGAATGGCAGCAGAGCCCCTGGGGATGCCAGGCCCAAGCTTTGCTCAGCTTTCACTGACCCCATCTGCTCTAAATCATAAGATAACTGCTAAACCATTTTGACAAAATCCTTAGAACAGGATTTGTAATTTTTTAATGGTTACTTTCATAGCTATTGGATAGAGGGAGTGGTAAATCCACAGTAACAGTGTCTTCTGAAAACAAGAAGTCAGGGATTTTTTTAAGCTGTCCCTATTAACAGACTGATTTCGTTAGAAAAATCTGGAAAGGACAAACTCACTTTCACAAGCAGCTAAAGTGTTTTTTATGGAAGAGAAGTATTTACAAGCAGTTTATTAATAAAAGTGCTTCCATGGCAAAATTCTTTCTATAATCCTCAGTTTATTACATACGAATCATTAGGTTAGATACCGATTCCTATAACAGTTATATTTCCCATTTAAAGCAAATGATGACAGTATGGAAGTTGTGAGAGTATTGTCAATTTTAGATAAAATAACCTTATCATTTACTGTATTAAGCGGGATTCTTCTGAGAGTGAAATGGGGGAGTTATTAATAATTCTACCACAACAGGCATACACTGGTACTGAGCCTGGCAAGCCAGGAAGTACGCTCATCCTTGCTTTAGAGAATACCATTCTAATTAATAATGCCATTGTTGCACTTTTAAATTCGTTTCACAAATAAAACTTGATTAAAGAGGGAATAAATATTAACATCTCCTTACCAATATCAATGTATTTGGGATCCAGGGCTGTGCCAATAGAATTACAAAGGACTAGCACAAACTGTGAACAAATAAAATAGAAAATATCAAACCTCTTGCTGATGCACTTTTAATAAAAGAAATAATGGTAACCGAACATGCTTATCTCTTTTTCAAGTATCACTAATATGGAAGTAATTGATAAAATTAAGTGCAAAGAATAGCAAAGATAATCTACAGCATCAAAAATAAAGAAATATGAATTAAAATTAAACCAAGGCTGATTTCTCGACTTAATGGAACATCGGTTTTTAAGAGATCAGTTAAGAAACACAAGTACACTGGCTACTTTTCACGATTTATACTTCTAAAATTCCTGATCAGCTACAACCTCAAAACTCATTTTTATCCTATATCCAGGTATATAAGAGCTAACTTAATTTGTTACCGTTGCACCAAATGTTTCCATATCGTTCTCCTCCTTTGAAGCAATCTATATACGATAGAAATTCAAAAAAAAGTCAGTTAACTCAGAAAAAACAAAATCTAACCTAATGAAAATAACTTAAAATGCCCAGTGATTTACACACACACAAATAATTATCAATAATTAATATTAGGAAAAATAATCAAGCACATTACACACTTTACATTCTAATAATAATTTCTTTTTTTTTTGCCATTAGTCACCTTCTCTATATCCAGTACTAAGAACATTATTTTACATAGACATATTCCTGATTAGAATAATAACTTCAAATAAGCCAACTTTCAATGCATGTGGACTTTTTTTTTCTCAGTACCTCAAGTAAAACTTGTTTAATTTCATACATGTAAACTAAATAAGGATTATACTAAAATATAATTTATTCTTTCACTAACTAAAATAAGCTTATTTACTGTCACAAAATACAAATGGTTTACATATTTATTATTCACATGATCAAATAAGACTTCTTATTAAAAAAAGAAGACCCCCATCCCCACAACTTCCCATTTCTTGCTCCCTAGAGTAATTACGTCCAGCTCCTGTACGTCATCCTTTTGATATTTACCTCCACAAATCCAAGTAACATGCTTACAATGCTACTTGTGTTTCAGCCTGGCGCATTACGTAACCACTACCCACCAAGATAGCTACGTGTGGAGCCCTCCTTCACCCCTTTCCCAGGCTCCCATCACACAGCAGTGCACACCCATCCCTCCATCGGTCCACTAGAATTTTGTTAAATCAGGATTTCAGTTTTAAAATCTTCATTATACTTCAATTTTCAAAAATGTTTAATTAAAAAAAATCCAGTTGAGAATAGCATTTTGACTATTTTGGCCCACAGCTGAGTCAGGTATAACATGATTTATTTTCCTTTCAAGCATATTTTGCTTTCCTTGTAGTGGATAATTGTCTTTTATTTTTCTGTGCTTAGTTTTCTTGGTATTTACTACTAACTCAAGTCCACAGTTATCCCCCAGTTTGTACGTCTCCCCTCAAGAGTTAAACCACATTAAGTATTCTATTAATTTCATCTTGAATTTCTTTTGGAGCCACGTGGCCTGTTCTCATTTGACGACTGCCTCGGCATGTGCATAACTGTCAGCAGGTACCATTCTTTACCACTGTTGTCAGGTGACCCTGATTCTTTCTCTTTCTGTTTATTCTTCATTTTGCTGAACCATATCCTGAAGTAGCTTCCTAAGATAAGGAAGCTTGGAAGGTATATTTTTGGTGATCCTGTATATCTAAAAATGTCTGAATTCTACCCTCATATTTCATTAATAATTAGCTTAAGGTGTGGAATTCAAGATGGGAAGTCATTTTCCCTCAGAAATTTGAAAGCAATTCTCCAAAGTATTGAGGTTGACAAGTCGAATGCCATTATGACACCTGATCTGGTGAAATCTGTCCTGGGAACCAAGTGGGAAAAGAAGCCTAGGGCAGCATTATTTAACTGCCCTGTTCTCAGCAAGTTCCTTCACCCTTCCTGATGCATGGTGCTCTGTAGTGCAGACTCTCTGGGGGCAAACCAGTCTCCCCTGGAGGTAGAAGGGCAGCTCCTTATGAGCTCAGTAGTGGGGAGGGGATCTAGAAATCTGCTTCTTTAGATGCCTCTCTTTTTTCCCCGAAGTTTTCTCCTGCCTGCATAATCTCTGGTACTTTCAAATTGCTTTTCTGTTTGTTTCTTTCTGCTGCCAGGTGCCATCAAGTCCTGTGTCTCTTTGGGATTCTGTGATAAAAACTAGCTGCTGCTTTGCTTTCTTCACTAATGGCTGAGGATCTCATTTTTCCTGAGTCTGCTAAGGTAATTGCCACTAATTCACCTACTCTAACCCCCGAAATTATGATCCCGTTTCCTCTCCCTTTCTGGTCCCTATGGGCGTATGGCTTTTTTTAAAAATACTTTTCCTGTTGTTTTAATGAGTTTCAGGAGAGAAGAGAGCCAAATGTGGCTGTTCAAATGGCCACCTTAAACCAAAAATTCTATACTTTTTAATGTGATAAAATAATTTATAACACAGCTAAAGATAAATGAGTCCTTTTTTGAAAAATTTGCATACTTCTGAAAATATTTACATTTATATCATATTTTTAAAAGGGCATTATTTATATTATTTATTTTATGAGACATTGATTTTTAAAGTAATATAACTCCACATAAAAGTACATTTCTGAATGTCAAAGCTACCCAAATTGTTATAAATGGTCACTGTTACATAATTTCTTGAGCATTTGTACTAGACATCTGGTTATTCATTTCTGCTTATGGAATTTTAAACTGGAAAAGAACTGTGGTATTTTAAATATATTCCAGAGACAAGAAGCTTCAGTACTGGTCAGTATGAACTGCCAATGGATTAACTGATTGGAGAAAAAATCAGGGAACACAGAACCAATGGAGTCACATAGTTTTCCAAGCAGAAGTCTAGACAGACCTGGCCAAAAGACCCAATACTTTGCTGTATCTGCCAGTACAGAGGCCATGCTTGAGAAGATGGATAACCATAGCCCAATTCTGCCAAGCAGTTAACCCACCTAAGTTTTAGGACATCAAGGAACACCTACCTGAGGATGATTTTCATCAGCTTTTGCAGCCAAAATGCAGAAATCCCCACAGGTAGTAATGGAAATGAGACTCTTGACATATTTAACATACGTCTCATTGTTTTTCGTATCCCAAAAGATAACACAGTACTCTGGACGATCAGGTCTGGTATACGCATAAACTACAGTGTTTGAGCAGTAACCCCACTGTGTTAGGAGGGAAGGGAGGGAACAGAAGGAGGGAAGATAGGAGGGACGAGAGAGAAAGGGAGAAAGAAATTACCATTGGGAAAGTCATATTATTACATTTTCTTCTAGAAATATTGCAGATATGTGGTTTATCAGTGGTGACAAAATACATTCTTTAGAAATGGAAGCGATAAGGGCTGAATATTCAGCTTAAGACCTTTTCTCAATAAAATAACAAAAAAATCTAAGAGTAATAAAGACAGCTTAAAAATATGCTTCAAAATAAATTTAGTTTAACTTTCCTTATTTTAATTTGTGGTGAGAATTTCAGATTTTTCCTCCATCAACAACAGCTGCCTGGGGGCAACAGAAGGAGTGACCCCTGCTGGAGTTCAATTCTGAGTCCCCAAGCCAAAATTCAGAGATAGGAGCTCTGCCTCTTTCCTCTCATCCATGTTTTTCATATTTGTTTTTATCAGAGTAACATATGCACATAGTTTATAGTCAAATAATTCTACATGGCTTATTTAAAACAAAAACAAAATGCAGACCTCTCCCCACCACCCCCACCTAATTTCCTCCCAGGATAGCTATTCACAACTCTTTTAGCTGTAACTGTTTGGTATCGATTTCCATATCACATGCATATTGATTATAGAACTTACAGCTTTCCCTTTCCCAAAAAATTCATATGTAATTTTGAATAAATCAATATTCACTATCTACATTATTAACACTGTTTACTATTCAAAGCTAAGTCACGTTTATTTTTTATACCATGATTACTTTTCAAAATAAACTTTTTACCTTAAAAGTTTTTAGATTTAGATAAAAACTGCAAAAATAGTATAACAATCACTATGCTATACACCAGAAATTAAACTGACAACACTTCAATTAAAAAAATTAATAAAAAATAAAAATAAAGGGACTTGTACTAAGGTGAAAAATGTGATTAAAAATAAACCAATTAAGGTCATTTCAACTCAAAAAAATTTGCAAAAATAGTACAAAGTTCCCTATACTCTTTACTTACTTTCCCCTACTGTTACCATCTTACATTACCGCAGTGCATCTGTCTCAACTGAAAAACCAACACTGGTACATTACTACTTACTGAACTCCAAACGTAATTTAGATTTCATTTGTTTTTCCCTAATATCCTTTTTCTAATCCAGAATCCCAATTGGAATATACTATATTTAGTCATCATGTCTCCTGAGGCTCCTCTGGGCTGTAACGGTTTCTCAGTCTTCCCTGGTTTCTGATGACCTTGACAGTGTTGAGGAGTACTAGTCAGGTATTAATGTAGAATGTCCCTCAATTCAGGTTTGTCTGCTGCTTTTCTCAGGCTAAGAAGGGGATTATCGGTTTTTGGGGAGACCACCCCACAAGTGAAGAGCTCTGCCCATCATGTCACAGCAGGGGTATGTGAGCTCCACGTGACATCACCGATGATGCTGGCGTCGCTCGCCTGGACAAGGTAGTGCTTGCCGGGTTTCTCCGCTGCAAGTCACTTTCTTTTTCCCCCTTTCCATACTCTGCTCTTTGGAAGTGAGCCACTAAATGCAGTCCACACTCAAGTTGGGGGAATGGGAGGGACTACTCTCCACCTCCTGGAGGGTGGTGTCTAAATAATTAGAATACTTCGGTAAGAAGATTTATTTCTTCCCCCCCATTTATTTATTTAATAATTTATTGACATTGGTTGTACTCATGGACATTTATTTTATCATCTGGGTGACAAGCCAACGTTACGTCATTTATTTCGTTGCTGAGATTGTTCCAGCCTTGAGCTCTTTCAAGTTGGCTCCTCTGTCCCTTTGGCACGCCCCCTTCTTTCTGTTTTTTGAGCACTTCCTTACTTCCTGGCACTGTAAGATGCTCCAGGCTTATCTTGCGCTTTCCCCACCCTAGTCCTAGAATCAGCCATTTCTCCAAGGTGCTTGACCTTTAAAAATTAAATATGTAAGTCTTTTCACAACAAATATTCTTAGTAGTTTACTAGATCAATCCCATACTTCAGATCTCGTTATGACTCAAATGTTAACTTTAAGGTAAAATATGGTTAGTTGTTACATTGCTTATTCTTACTTTCTCCTGATCCACTTTGCCCTTCTCTGCTCTGCTCTCTGCCCTGGAGGATGACCTCTATGAACTCCATCACCTGAGCTACCTTGCCTTCTGCTTTCCAGTTGGGTTTGGCCAATAAAAGGCACCAGCCGGTAGAGAACTGGGTGAAAGTATTTATTTCCCCAAGCTGTCTCTGCCCAGCCAGCTAGCAGTGGCTGTGCTCCCACAGGGCAGCCCCTCTTGTATGGCCACCATGCTTAGTGGGTTCCAGGAACAATACTCCTTCTCTTGCCCACTGCTGCTAGTCCTTGGGTGCTGGCTTTGTCATCCCTTACTTGGTCCCCTTAGCCCTGTCCATACTGCTGTAATAAACCCTTCATGAATCTCTCTTCAATTACTCCTCTGTTTCCTGCTGAGACCCTGACTGCAGGAATAATTTTACTAATTATATACAGTATCCTAGAAAAGCTTACTAGTTCTAAGGTCTTCACACTAAAAAACCCTCCTTTCAACTGGCTTCTAAATAAAATGGCTATGAATATAAGCAAGAAACAGACATTATACTTCCAGCTATTACAAAACTATTTAGTAAAAAATACCTTTTTTTATAACTGCTCATGATACCTTATAATCAGGTCGAATATTTGCAAAATATATAAAAGAATCAACAGCTAGTGCAATTTTCAGTCCACCTCCTTCCCAAGATAGTGCAGAAATCTGCTTTCCAGGAACCTTCAAAGTACCCAGATGCTGAAAAAAAATTATTATATTTAACCTAAATTATCACAATTAAATAAATAAAATCACTTCACAGAGATCAAAAGTGGTACAAAAAATATTTTATGAAAAGTTGCTACATACTTCAAATCATTTTCCTTCAATTTCTATGATGAAAAACAAATATTATGATAGAAGTTTACAAACTAGAGCCAAAGAATTCAGTATCAAATTTCATCAAATCTAAGATTACTGAGATTTAAATATGCATCTTTATTTTTATGTACAACTAAGGAAAGAAAAACACACTAATTAAAATAGGACAACTCTGATTATAAGATGAATCCCAGTTTTAGAGTTGTAAAAAACTGTGCTTTGTAGAATCAGTGAAATATTGGAGTAGTAAACTCAATCCTTAAGTCTTGCATCTCATTCATCCCCACCCCACCCCCAACAGCCAAGCAGGCAGCAAGCCCTATTGCTTTCACCCCTTTCTGTGCTCCCCTATGGCTGCCTCCTTTCTTAGCTGAACTATGGTAATAGCCCCCTAACTGCAATTTTTACCTTTTGCCTCTTTATCATTCCCACCCTTCAAATTCAGTCTCCACTCCGATGCCACAGTTATCATGCAGGAACACAAATCCAATCAAATCCTACTCTGCTTTAAAAAATGTTTAATACTTTTAAAAAGTCAATAGCTCACCATCACATTCTTTAGCATAGTATACAGTGCCTTTCCCCTTTGCCCAAAACGCTTTGGTTCAGCACCCTACTAGTTAGCCATAATGACTGTGTTCTCACACAGGAGGGCAGGCCCGTGCCTCCATGCCTTTGGCCCATATAGTATCTCTTCCACCTGAAATCATCCTTCTCTTTCCCCTGTGCCTCCCCTATCCTGTTCCTCATCCTCCTGGAGTTCTCCTAGGCATCTTAAACAGATACAACTTAAATATTACTTCCTGCCTTCTTCCCTCCCTCTAGGGCTCCAGAGAATTCAGACAGTGAGCTACTTGAGAGCACTAACTTTATCATATCCACATTTGTTTCCCTATCTCTTAATAGATCCCTTGGTAAACAAGTACTCAAAAAAAAAATCTATTATGTAAATTAATGTATCATGCAGTCAAATTAATTTCTTCATATGCTAACACACTCTGCTTTATGGCTAAATTTACAAATGAATAAACAAATACAAAGACTTTTTTTAATGTGGCCATAGAAAGAAAACATTTTTAATCTTTGCTTATTTGACACAAGAGTATAATCCCTAGAATTTCAATAAATCATCCTGGTAGCCTTGTTCTTAAGCAAGTATGCTCTAAAGTCAAATGTATTAAACTCTATTTTGCCAGGGAAATCAATGGGGGGGAAAAGGTTTAACCTAGGAGGGTCCACTCTATCTGTCCTGCTGCCTGTATGAAACCAGAGGGAATAGGCAGGCTCTCACATCGCTCTTGGTACTGACAACCCACACTGCGAGAGCAAGGCCACCTCCCAACGCTGCAAACACACCAGGGGGTGGCAGCAGCAGGGGAGAAGCCAACTGTTAGAAAACATCCATTGAGCACCGCGGTAGACATTTTCCCACTGTCATGTCCTTTAATTTTTACAACAATGTCATGAGGTGTTACCTTTATTTCAGGAAATAAGTAAACTGAGTCTTAGAAGTTAAATGACTTCTCTAAGAGAAACTACACTGTAGAAAGGGAATTCAAAGCCAAAGCCAGGTCAACCTGACTACAAACCACATGCTCTGTTATCCCCTTCCATGGCTAAGACCACACTGTGCAAACCAGAAGGCCCTAGCCCTCAGAACCAAAAGCAAATCCTTCCCTGAGGTTTTCCTTAAGTTTAAATCCTTAAGTAATCTCCTTTCAAGTTACCTTCTCTATCTTAATAACATAGATCCAAAAATAAATCCCTCATATATTCACTCATTCAAAACACAACAAAACAAAAAATATTAAGTGACTAAATACCTCAAGGAACTGTTATTAGATACTTTTAATTACAACTATACCGAAAACTACTTACAGTTTCCAGTTTAACACATAACACGTTGATTTGCAAGACAAAGCAAGAAGACCTTTGAACGCATGTTTTTATACTTAGAGAAGACTGAACTAACAAGAATAAGCTGGTAAAATAATATAATGATAAATTAGATAATGGCAACAAACAAAAATAACCAATAAAGAACACGAATTAAAAAGGAGGCTATCAACATCGAGATAACTAGAATCCAGATTTTTAATTATTTAGGAAACTTGAGAACTATGCTTTTGTTTTTCCTTAGCTTTTACATCTACCAGAAATATTATTAGCTGACAACGTACAGAGAGTACCTGCTCTCAAGAGCACACTGTACTGGGTAACTTTCAGCATCAGCTGACACCATTTCTTACCCTTAGAGAAATTATGAAAATACATAAAAAATATTAATATTAAAATAGTAGAGCAACTGGTATAGGCTTTTGTGCAGCCAAAAATACGTATTATTGAAGTCTATGATGAATTTATAAAAATCAACAGGATGTCCAAAAGAGACTGAATATAGTCTAAAGTTAGAAAATAAAATAGGCAAAAATGTATTAAGTTTAGTTACTACTAAGTTCTCATTTTCTAAATTCTTTAAAATGTACAATATATGAATCCTCCTATTTGATCTTTTCTACTGCTGCTTAAAGAAAATTCTCTTCCAAAATTAAATTTATTAATAATACTATTGAGGAAGATAGCATATGTATTTATGAAAACAACACTTATATTTTAATGTAGTATCACCTAAGATTAATTATTAAGATAGATTGTCTTAAAATAATTGATTATTCCACAACAAATTAAAACTATTAGAAGTTTGGGAAAAGGACCGATATGTATATTTAAATATCTATGCATATTTAATATATCATATTAAAACCCCCCAAAATTAACCTCGAACAACTAAATTACACTAAAAATTACTCAAAAACCAGCTGTAAAAGGAGATGCATGTTCAGATCACAGAGAAAATATTCTCAGCTACTCCCTAGTGATTTCTTATGTGAAACATCAGGTGTCCTAAATATACAGATTATCAAATAAATTCCATGATAAAATACAACCATGAAGACTTATAATATGGGGATAACATTCAAAGACATTCACCTGATGGTTCATCATTTTTACTTGAGATGTCCCTTTTAAAAAATGTGACAAATTCATATCCCTCCCTCCATTCAGTTCCCCCCTTCCTCACTGCATATTTAAATAGAAAGAAGACAAAATCTTTAATACACTTACCACACCAAACGGAGTGTAAAACTGTACAACGTTTACATCTTTATCCTGAGTGTTGGCCTCCTGGGAACCTGCCACAGCTAGCACACTGCCAGTGTGGTTCCACTGGATGCTGACTACATACATGTCAGCATTAATTAAAACAGGATCTAGTCAAAAAGAAAAAATGAAGTAATTATAGTGAAAAACTTAGCCTAGAGAATTTTATCATCTTAAAGATAATTTTTAAATATTTTTTTAATTCTCCACATTTAAAAAAAAGAAAAATTACATACTTTGGTCATTTTCATGTCTCATTATTTGGCATCTCCCATTGTCAAAACAAATAGCAAGGCAAGGGCAATCTGGCTCCACGTAGCCTTCTGTGCCATGGTACCAATGAATTCCAGCAATACTGATTGCTCCAGTGACATTCACTAAACACCTGAGTTTCATTTTCATCTAAATAAAATCAGTTAGGTTAGTGTTTTATATTTTAAAACAGGAGTCAGTATGAATCAGAGTGTTATATAAAGAACACTGAAAAAATTTAAAAAATCTGGTTTGGGATGCAAGCTCCATCACTTATTGGTTTACCAATCATGGACAAATCACTTTACCTGAGTTTCAGTTTTCCCCATTTGTAAAATGAAGATTAAAAAAAAAAAAAAACCCAGAGTTTTTATGAGACTCAATGACACGAGGTACACAAAAGTGTTTTGAAAATAGCAAAGTGTCATGTAAAAGTTGGTTGGTTATTATCACTTCCACCAATGAGTGGATTTATGTAACGTCTTAACCCTCACTAAAAACAAAAGTAGGGGGAGGGTGGAGCTCAGTGGTACAGTGCATGCTTAGCAGGCACGAGGTCCTGGGCTCGATCCCCAGTACCTCCATTTAAATAAATGAATAAATAAAAACCTAATCACCTACCCTCCCCTACAAAAAAACTGCCCCAGAAGTAAGGTCAGAGATCCATCACAGCCAGATCTCACAAAGCCAAGGTTTTTCTTGATATTATGCTTCCTCAGCCTATTCTATTTTGTCTTCTTTTCAGGACCTGATGTTTAAGTCTTCCATCCTTTTTACAATCTTTAGCAGCTTGCTACAAAAATATCTTTGGTATCTAATGGAAACTTTGGCTTCAGGTATTAGAGGACACAAAGATTAAACTACACATCATCCTACCCATAATCCCTCAGCTTCAATACGCTGAGGTCTTGTCCTTTCCAGCTACCAGAAAATCAGAATTAAAAGCATTAATTTACCTTAAAGCAACCCAGAAGTTTTTTAACTAAAAAATTTTAGACGATTGGAGGAAAACCTGAATTGAAGACTTTCTTGATTACATAAACTATCATAATAAATAAATGTTGTATACATATGTGAATGATATAGAAAATAATCATATAAAACTGTATAAATAAAAGTAAAGAATATATATACTTACTATAAAATTCCCCTGATTATCATAAATGTGTATTTCTCCATTTGCCATTCCAAAAAGTAAGATTTTGCTATCTGTGGACCAGGCTACATGGCATAACTGTATACCCTTCAGGTCTTTTCTCCAAATGCGATTCCCTAAAACAAAACATAAAACATAATCATTTCATTAAAAGTTCAAGGTCATGATTCTCCAATAACCTCTCTGAAAATCTTTGTTTCCTGAAAAAGCCCTCACACTCCTCACAGCATTCATGCATTTGTTCAACTTATTCAGTCAATACTGAGCACCTACTATGTGTCAAACACCCTACTGAGCATTTGAAATAGCAGCTTTTTCCAGCTTTCTTCCTTCTCTTCTAAACTCTGACTCAGAACCTCACTCCTACTCACTTCTACTTTGGGAAGAAAATAAAAGCTTTCAAAAGAGATATCCCCCATTCCCACTTTCAAACATTCGGAACAGAACTGAATCCACTTATCCTTTCTGCTTTGCCCCCAATACAAAGAAAGAGGTATGTCCTCAGTCAGACACTAATCTAGGCTAAGATCCTAATTTCATCACATGCAACCCTTCTCCCTTTCGATTCATACTACACTGATTCTCAAAATTGTTTCAATAACCTAAACATGGGTAAGTTCAACTCCTCTGGACCTCCTCAAATGCTGTTTCTTAGGTCTAGGACATTGTACACACCAACCGCCCTTGTAGCTAATGCCTCAGCATAGACATCACTTCCTCCAGGATGCCCTCCCTGATCCCTCTGATTCTGGGTTGCATACTTCTTCCACGTGTTGCTGTATTTTCCCTCCCTTAGCACCTGTCATGAGGCATTGTAATTGCCTGGTTACTCATCCATCTCTCCTGATCCAGATCTGAAAAATTTTTTTTGTTTTACCTAGTGCCTAGAACTACAGCTGTCATTTTGAAGGCTCTCAGAAAATTTATTTTTTTCTGTACAAAAAAATGTTTTTAATAAATTATTTCTCTAATGGACAGAATTTCACACTAAAACAAAAGTCCAAACTCTTAGAAGCCCTAGTGTTATAGATGAACTAGAATTTTAAAGACATAGGTTTTTAGCCTACAAAACACAGCAATGACATGCTCACTTCTATTAAAAAATGACCAGATGATCATTTCATAATATATAAAAATACTGAATCATTATGCTATACCCCTGAAACTAATGTTATATATCATTTTCATCTCAATGTTTAAAAAGTGATCGTTAGACCTCTACATACTTTTTGAAACTAATATTTACGTATTTATAATACAGTCTAACAAATGTAAAGATAACTCATATAATTAGGCAGATATATTTAAAATAATTCTGAAAAATTCATTTTTTCCAGTGCTACTGTAGGAAACTTTTAAATTGATTTTTCACCTGAATATACTTGAAAATAAATGATTCTTGAAAGTCATCAAATTGTACAGTAACTATTTTCTCTTTTCTTGTTTATTTTTCTATCAGAATGCTAACATATGACAATTAATTTAAACCTCTAAAGATCAAAAATGTCAGCTAAATCTTGATCTTAGCTCTAGGTGCAAAAATGCATTACCGTCCACAGAACCAACTATCACAGCCCCGTCTTCGTACACGATGCAGATCTTCCGTCCGTCGGCATTCCAGCTCATACTTCGAGCCACTGATCTGTTCCTATCATTGATCATCTCCTCATACCACGAGCCTGTTTTCACAAATAAAAACTAATTACAAGTCGAAACTCCCATCTAACAAATGGTACTTCAGAGTTGAAAACATGCCATAAAATACACAATGGGATAAATAACTACAAAGTTTTCTATAACTTGACACATTAAACTATAAAATCTTCAAATCCAACAGAACAAGATGCAAAAACTAACTTAGGTCTTAACTAATAATTGCTTCAAAGGTTATCACAGAAAACACAATAAATGCCCATCTTTTTTTTTTCCTCTTTCTTGCTTTCTTTTCCTCTTTTTTTTTACATTTTCCCACCAATTTATTTTAATTTTTTTGTTTGGAATGAATTTTTTTTAAATTAAAGTACAGTCAATTATAATGTATCAGTCTCTGGTGTGCAGCACAATGTCCCAGTCATGCATATATGTACATATATTCATTTTCATAATCTTTTTCTCTTTCCTTTTTTCTGTTAAGTGAAAAATAAAACTTCATTTGCTTTGGAAGAAACAAAACAATTGATTTTCCTCAAAGCCCAGCTTTTCCCACTTGAGTACATCTCGCATAACCAAGGGAAAAAACAGAATAACTACAGTACCTTTATAAGTATGCATAAACTCTCCAATGATTAATTATAGGCATATTAAATATCAGCATATTATGTAAAAACTCTAAGCCTGCTTGAAAAAAATTTTAAACTGTTCATATCACATTAGTGATATCACATCCCTAATGCTGAGTGACAAAAACGTTCTTGTACATGGGGCTGGAGTGAGATGTGACCTGACTCAAGGTATAACCAAATGTGAGATAAATCCCAAGGCTATTTTGTTTTGTTTTCGTTTTTAAAAGCCTTTACTACATTCTGTACAGGGAACTCTGGCTTGAAGCCAGGTAAATAATCATGCAATGTGGAATAACTAGTCAGAGCAGGGTATCATCAAGTCAAGATCGAGGCTCAGAGAAGACCTACTTTGGAAGAAGACAAAGTTTAATCTCCTGTACTTTCACATTCTACTACCTACACACACACATACAGACATAAACTTTAAACATAAATAAATGAATTCACGTACTACAGCATATTTTAATTGAGAATATTTAAAAGGCATACCCTAAACGTTTTCAAAACAACACGTGTGAACCAAGGGGCCCTTTTCATTTAAAGATGATGGCTACAAGCCTCAAAAGAATGTGTATTATTCAGTTATTTTTCTGGCAATAGTGATGCACATAAATTAATCCTTCTCTCTCTCGTGGGCAAAAGGCACAACTTGTGAGCCAGCAGTCAGAGCCGAGATGAAATCTGTATCCACGGAAGAAAAGGAAGCTGACTGGCTCATTAAAGGAAATGAATTACTGCCTTTGACTTCTTCATAAATATGTTCTTATCTACTGAACTAACTCTAGCCACTGACCACAGAGAAACCAATTCTTACTGGAAACCTGAAAAAAGAAAAAAGAAAACAAAAAGGCTATCTCAAGCAGAAACTATACTGCTAAGAGTCTAAGTTCAGTTTGGAGATAACCAACAGTCACCTAATTCACTTTCTTAATGCAAGGTCACAGTTCAAAAGAAATAATGTTAAAGGGAAGAGTAGGCAGCCATAAATTCAGAAATACCACCCCTGTGAACTCCTTCTGGTGCTGGTTAAAAAAGGGCCTATTTCAAAGAAGTTATTTCCCCATTCAGATACTGTAATCCAGACTCCATTTTGTGAAAGATTAAATGAACTCCCCCAATATACCTTTATATAACATCCAAACAATGATAAGACCATTTTCATCACTGGTAGTCAACTTCTGGTATTGTTCATTCCATATGACAACTTGAACAGAACCTAAAAAATTATAAAACAGTTTAGAGACCAAAAAGGAAGCCACAGTTAATTTCAAATTTATATTTTTACAGTAAAAACCAAGAGCAGATTAAAATCAATACTGTTCCTGGGCAACTAACCAGTCTTTAATACTACTCAAAGATATTCACAGGATGTAGTTACTATTATTACTCATTTCTACAAGAACGCATAACCCTATTTAACACGTTTGTTTCTATTCCATGCCAGCTAAAGTCCCTGTAGGATCAGCTGCAAGAGCTGCCATATATCTGACAACAGAAACAAATGTAAGTAAGATTTACCCAATTTGCCTGACTCTCAAGGATTATGATGCCCAAAGGACATCATACGAAGTACTTTTTTTTGGTCAGGGGAGGGGGTGGATATTTGTTGGTGGTTGATGTGTCCCCTATTTCTCTCCCCCCTCCAACCTTGTTTTCCATTCTATTAGTAACAAACTCTTGAGCATATTTTAAACCTCTGGGTTATATGACCAAATGGGGTTTCTTTTAGTTTTTAATCCCTAAATACTTTAGTATGTATATCCTAAGAACAGGGGCATTTCTCTTTTAAAATCATTTTACAAATTAGAAAGTTTAGTAACGGTACAATATTATCTAACCCACAGCCCACTTTCAAGTTTTATCAACTGTCCAAATAATGTCCTTTATAGATACTTGTTTTTGTCATTTCAAGATTCAGTCTAGGCTCATGTAGTGCATTCAGATGCCTCTTAGTCTACTTTAATCTGGGACCATAGGACAGACTCCAAAAAAGGATTATATCCTATCCACAGGCAGATAACAGTATTTTTAATATATAAAATAGCTACATTTTTTTCACATCTGTTGAAGATGTTATTTAATCATCTGAAAGTTGGTGAATGATTCTAGGCTCTATTAATTATGGCTAAATAGAAATGATTTCTTAAAATATTACCATTATTTAAAATGATGACATTGTTGCATTAAGTAGACAGTTTCTAAATTCCTAAAGTTAATACTATTGAAATATGATTTAAAAATTTACATGACTCACCACTATGACCTTCAAGAGTCTGATTCACAGAAAGGGTACTAGGGGCTGCAAGACCTGTCAACTTTGCATCATCTAAAAAAACAAAAACAAAAAAATAGTGTGGCAAATATGTAAGTGGCAGATTATAAAATTTTGACAGTTTTTGCTTTTTTTGAAAGGAGTTCCTATTCCCAGATAATATTAGAAAGATTTAAGTATGCCTCATTCTGATCTGCTTTTCTCATGGCGAAAACATGGACAATAACACGTACCCTCTTGCAAAGATGTTTTTCTGGAAAAATAAAGCAAAAATGTGTAAAGGACGTTGTTTATTCAGTATACTAAATATATAACTTATTATTGTTACTTATTCCTTCCCCAAAGATAACACATAAAAATATTTATGAGATATAGATTGAGAACTCTAAAGCATAAGATTGATCAAAAAGCAAAGATTTTGGGAACTAGTTTTTACTAGATTTTACAGAACCTTATATTTATTCATTCATTCATTCAACAAATATTTATTGAATGTCCACACTGACCTATGTACTGTGGAAGGTTCTGAATATAAATGATGAACAAACTAGTTAAGGCCTCTGCCTTCAGAGAGCCTGGAGTCTACTGAGGGGACAGATATTAAATACACCCTCACACGCCCACATAAATATATATAATTTATATATATAATTATATATATAGTATATTTATAATTATAAACTGGGGAAGTAAAGGTATAAAAAGAGGCAGTAACAGAAGGGGATTAATTTAGACTGGCGGGAGGGAGAACCAGGGAAGGATTTCTGAAGAAATGATATTTATGCTGAGACTGAGGGAGAATCTGGGAAAAGCCAAGCAAGGCAGGGAAAGGGGGGCAGTATTCTGGGCTAGGAAACAGCGAGGCAAAGGCCCCTGAGAAGAAGTGTAGAGCCTCTGACAAACTGAAAAAAGGCCGATTTGGTTGAACTGGGGGAGAATGGCACAAGAGGAGGCAGAAGTGATGGGCACAGGAAAAATTAGGAAGTCTTTGCAGGAAACAATAAAAAAATTTTTTTTTTTAGATTTTATCCAAAGAGCAATGTATGCCTTTAAAGACTTTTTTATTTAAAGGGATTTATTCTCCTTGATTACTAATCGTATTGTAGAGAATAATACATTAATATGTCATCTCAGTACATTAATCTTCACTTAGAAAATCTGACTAATACGTGTAAAATATAGCATCTAAAACATCTACTTTAAAATACGAATTTATGAAACTCTTTTAAGAATTTGTGAGAATGGGAATTACAAAAGTTGATGCTAAATAAAATTCTACTTTCAGATAACATGTATCTTAAAATATTATGAAAAATATTCTTTATTCTGAAAACAATCTCAGGAAAAAATACCTGAGTTCCTCTAAAACCACTGGTTCTAATTATCCAGTTACTGTCTTGGTAACATTAAGAAGAATGCACATATATAACATCACAATCATCTGTCAAACAATTAAGACAGAATAAATGTTGTTGATATACATTAGGAGGATCATTTTTTTTTTAACAGAAGGTTCTTTCACTCACTGAAATTTTAAAAATTGTTCTATACACTTAAACCTTATTCTAGTATTCTAAAAACATTTGCTAGAAACATGTTTCTTATAGCACTGAAAATCCATTCTAATGCCATAGTAACAGTCACTGTAACCAAGTGAAATTAATGATATGTGATTCTAAGGGTTTACAGGATCTAACATATCTGAAAGTGTGATGAAATAGTTCCATCTTTCCCTTTGTTTATATGGTCTGAATTCATAATTCTGCACAGCAGGCATATTTTTTCTTTGTTAAACTCTTCAGTAAAGGACTCTTCACAAAATATATTCTGACAGATGAGAATAATTTTTTGGAATTCCACTTTACATGCTGAACAAGTATCATCCACATCAAAACATTGTCTTTTGCTGGCAGCAACTCCAGAACTTGATCATGCTGAAAATTTTGCAAAACTCACCTGAAAGTTCTGATGTCAAAAAAAAAAAAAAAAGCCAAAAGTTTTCAATGAGGTAGAAGTAGAGCAAAGCCACCAATATTCCAAGACTCTAGTGAGTTACATTCCTAAACTCCTCATGACCAATGAGGAAACAAATCAGACTGGCATGGGAACAAAAATTGGGTAATACTGACAGAATTCTTCTAAAAGCATGTACCAATAACCCTTGGATTTAAAAGGCATGATGAAAGAAGGCACCAATAAAATAAGGCATTTAAAACCCATGAAAGATTCTTGTGGTGATGTCCAAGTCTGAAAAATCAGGACTGGGTTGGAGATGTTTATTTAGGAATCATCACCCCACAGATGGCATTTAAAGCCATGGGAATGAAAGAATAAGTCTAAAGAGAACGTAAAATGAAGAGAGCTCAGAACTGAGTTCTCAGGAATTCCAACAGTTAGAGGAAAATCTAGTAAAGAGACTGAAAAAGGAGGGAAAAGCAACACATAGAAATAAAACAATAATTTTAAAACTTCAGTTCTTCTGTCTTGAAAAACAATGATTCAAGACAGAAGGAAAGGTCAAATGCTGATAGGAACCAAAAATAAAAGCTGTCCATTGGATTTGGAACTTGAAAATCACTGGTGAGGGAGAGAAAAGAGGGAGAAATCAAACTGAAACTCAAAGGAGAGAGAGGATAAAAAAAGTAATAGGGTCCATGGAAGGAGGGAGGAGGTGGGCTTCAGCAAAACATGTGGAAGTTGGCTTGTGAGAGAAGAAGGTTACCCGCCTCCCCATCTTAACCTGATGGAAAAAGCTGCAGGCTAATGCTGGTTCTAGTCCCTTTCCTTCTAAGGCAAGGGAGTGAAAACTAGTACATCACCACAGGGAATGCAAAGTAGTGCAAACTTCCTAGAAGATAAGTTGGCTAAACATACGAAGAAGCTTTATAAATGTACATGACCTTTGATCCAGTGGATTCCACTTCTAGAAATTTATCCTAGCAAGTAATTAAAGGTTTACACAAAGAAATATCTTTAATAAATATCTTTAGATATGAAGATATTGTTAGAGACAACCTATATGAAGACATCTAAATGTCCAACACTAGAACTGGTTAAATAAACTATCATATATACCAACATAATGGAATACTAAACAGCCATTAAAATGATGCCATAGAAGGTGTTTTATTGATGTAGAGGATTGTTATATTGATGAATGATAATAACTTAGCTATTTTGTAGCTAAACTCCAAAATGGTACTTACAAAGTCACATCTTTGCATCTTTAGTACAACACAGTACTTCAAACGTACTAGGCATGCAATATCTGGTCATTGTTACTGGAGGATCTGTTTTATCACAACTATGCTTATTAAACACAATAGACTGACCTTTTAACAATCTTCCAGTAATAGTTCTTATATTCATCTCTTTAAAATATGATTTACACTCATTAAGTTCCAAAACAAATAATTTACTCCATCTTCCAAGACTCTCAAGAATCTATATGCCATCTTGCTCACTAATTGCAAAGAATACTCTAACCATACTTCATCAAAAGTGCAGAACAGGAAAAGAAGTAATTTTTTTCTTGAAAAGTCTACAATATTAAACATAAGTGCATTTCTTAATGTAATTAAAACTTCCTACATGTTTTAAGCAAAACAAAAAATACATACATACACATATGTACCTATATATTTGAAAAACATAACAGAGACAAAAATTATTTTCTCTTAACACAGTTAATAAAACTAAAGCATTGAGAGATTAAATTGCTAAACATCAGAGGTCAAACTCTAATTGGTACATAAGTATCTACCTTCTAAATCTGCCTTTTATTTCATAGAATTAATTTAACACATCAAAACAATTATTCTCTCTCTACTGAGGCTGTCCATGAGCCCTCTGTGTAGTGGTTAAAAACGAGGGCTTGAAAAGTGAGACAAACTAAATTCTGATGGAAGAAATTTTCACATATTGAAGTATGGGGAAGTCATTCTGGCTTATTTATTATTTAACTTAAACTTTATGCTAACTAGAACAGCCTGTTTTGTAGCCTATCAAACATCTTGTGTATCTGTTTTAATCATTAAAGCGTGCATTGTCCAGAAGTAAAGAATGTCCATTCTGAACACAGAGATAAATATAAATGCTCAGTGCTGGTACTCCTTCAATGATAAGGCTTTCTTCCTAGGAGCCAAAGCCAAAGCCAGACTTACTCGTTGTGTAGGAAGCATATACATTCCTTGATGGAATGTACCACTGTCATGTTTGATGCTGTTTGTTTCAGCAGGAGATAAAACCATCTTCTTTGGAACAGTTTCCCAGAACTACCTGAGAGGCTGCTTCCTGCCTACAGTCCTCAGTTTGACTCAAGTAAAACTCTTTTCTATTCCCATTATTTCAAATCTTATCTGTGTCACTTATTTCCTATGTGACCTTTGGCCATTTACTAACTGCTCAGCACCTCAGTTTTCTCATCTGGAATACCTACCTCTCAAGGTTATTGTGAAGTCAAATGAGATACTAAAGGTTAAACACCCCAAACATAGAAAGTTCTCAATTAATATTCCTAAATACCACTTCAAAGCTGTAAAGCAGTGCTACTCAAAGTGTGGTCTGAGAACCTGCAACGTCAGTATCACTAGAAATGCAAATTCTCAGACCCCATTCCAGATCAACTTTGTGGCTAGAGCCCAGAAATCCATTTTAACAACCTCATCAGATGATTCCTAATGTCTGATAATGCTTGAGAAGCAATGCTGTAAGGAATCCAAAAAGTAATTCGCTCAATCCTTTATTTTACAAAAAAGTCAACTAAAACCCAAGGATAGTCAGCAATGTGCTGAAAGACATTCAGAGGTCTTATGGCAGAGCTGAGGTTCCAACTCCAATCTCCTCATCTTGATCTACAATTTAGATTGGGGATTGTCTAGCTCTCCAACCTGGAGCAACACTAGATCGTAACAAAATGTGTAACAGTTTGCTATGATTCCAGAGAACTAGAAAAAGAGAAATCAAGCCATAAAACACAAGAGACTTCTTAATAAAAATGTTTTTAATCCAATTTTCTGTTCTTGGGAACTAGGTGCATACTAATTCACACATCTGAAAATCAGAAAGGATAACATAAACCTGCAAATAATCTGCCAAAATGTGAGATTTTGTAACCTTACTGAAATGATGATTCACATCATTTTTATTGGTCTCCTAATAACACAGCACAATAACACACATTGCCTAGGGCAACACAGTGTCTTAGTTTTCTTTCCTCATTCTTTTTCATTTTCCATCAATAACTTCAGCCAAATTCGTCTAACATTTACATGTGATACTCTCTGAATGTTATTAAAAAAAAAACTAGAAAAACACCACAGAATGTTTGGGGTTTTGTTCTCTTCCTTTTGAAAGAATTAGAATTGCATACTGACAAATACCATGAGCAAATCTCACTGAACAAATGATTTTCCGTCGAGTTCAAACATTTGGATTTGCATTCATTTACCTGTCTGTGTCTCCAATTTCAAAACTTTAAGTAATCCATCTTCACCACCGCATGCTATGAATCCTTGGTCCTTGTTCCAAGATACACACTTCAGCTTCACATTATTGGGAATGGTAATCTGAAAAACAACCAGACCCACTCTCACAGCTCTTCACGAAGGGGTTGGGAACGGGTCTACTCGAGACGAAGGCTGAAGACGAAAAACGGCCAGCCTTGCAGAAGTGCGAGCCGTTATGAAAATGAACATAGTCCCCTGAACTGCCCCGGGCCCCGCCATTTGGGAAAAAGAACTGCACACAAGACAAGGTGAGTGACTGAGAAAGAACCCGAGAGAGGAGTGACCTGATGGATTTTTTTTTTAAAGGAGGGAGGGGGTAATGGAGGTATAAACCTATACCATCAATCCATATTCTCTTTGCACACACACTTTGCCTTCCTTTTTGTTATTACTTTTCTCCTGCTCAGCGGCCTGTGATAATCCAAAGAATTTAAGTCAACTGGATCAGCAACAGGTGGCGGAGGAAGGATAGGGAAGCACGCAAGGTCCTGCAGTTCCCCCAGAAGGACCTAACCCGGGGAGGGAATGGGAAGGAATCGTGCGAGAGGGCTGCTGGCTCCACCAGGACTAGCTGGGGCTCAGCAGGAGGTCCGAGGCTGGACCAGGCAGAAAAGTGGGAGCAGGGACGGCGAAGCCGCGATCACGACGCCTGGCCTCTAAGGCAGGATGCGGGAATCGCCCGCCGGACGAGAGATCGGAGGAGCAGCGAGGGCGAACCCCGGGAAACTCACTTTCTTACTCGGGTAAAATAACATCCTGGGGACCCCGAGAGGACGAGCCCAGCAGTCAGAGCCCGCAACAATAAACTTCTAAATCTCCTATCTAGAGCACCGGCGGGTTTGGCAAGCTCCTGTCGCGCCGGCAACCGCCGCCATCCAGTGGCAACCGCCGCCGTCCGGTCGCAACCGCCGCCGTCCAGGGCGCCGAGGGACACTTCCGGCGTCGCCCCGCCTCGCGGGGCGTCGGACTCCCGCGCGGACGTCGCGGGGCCAAGTGGGAATGGGCCCTGATAGCTTTGCGGTTTGGCCTTACTGTCGTGCGTCTGGGCCAGGGCGGCGGCCCTCACCCCTCTGCCTCGTCGCCTCAGCCGCCCTCCGTGCGGGCGGGCTCCGAGGACCAGCCACGCCTCGGACGGTCGCGGTGGAGCTCGCCCGAGGGGTCGGTATCAACTCAGGCGTAAAGGCGTCCACTCCATTGAAGTCCTGACGATGGGGTGTTTTGTAAGCCGAAAAGTCCCAGCGTTGTTGAAAGGGCAGAGTCATTCACGGCGTTTGGCAGGCTGGCACCGTTGGCCAAATGTTGGTACAAACGTGCGTTTTCAGGTTGCAAACCTTACTTTGTGCCTTTGGGGGTTGGAGAACTCCCTGGAGCAATCTGAGGGTAGGAGATTGTGTCAATTCTGTTTGTTTTAGAAGTTTTTAACAGTTTATTTAAGCTGTTAACTGCAACCCGAGGGTCCTTATAAAAGGGAATCTGTGTGAGCTTTGGGCTGTTACAGCATGTGATTGACACTGGGCATAGCTTCCATTTTTAAGTGATTGAGGTGTTTGGTATTTTCTTGCCTGGCATCGACTGTTCTATATTCTCTTCTTTTTCTGTCTTATTTTTTCCTTCAATTCTCCTTGTCCTTTCTGAATGCTTGGAGAGTTACAGACCACAGTTTTAGACATAGGGCAGAAACTCGCATGAAATTATTTAGTCTCACCTGTTTTTTTTTTTTTTTTCTTTCTTAATTTATGTATCGTTTTATTGGGGGGGGGGGTTAAGTGTACTTACTTGTTTCTTTTTAGAGAAGGTACTGGGAATTGAACCCAGAACCTTGTGTATGCTAAGCGTGCACTCTACCACTTGAGCTATATCCTCCCCTCTAGCCTCATCTGTTTTTTATCTCTCGTTTTCACTTTTACCATATTTGTAGCTACCACTGTTGTATATAATCTAGGACGTACTTCATGCAGCAGTAATTAATTTCCCCACCTAGAGGCTTTCCCCATCTCAGGCAAATAAGGTTCAAATCCTTTGACCTGAGTCTATTGCCTCACCCGGCATACTCAAAAGTTGACAATGGTCCCAGTTTCTTTCCTATCAAATCTAAACCCCACCTAAAAGCAGATCTTCCTTCAATCTTAGAATGTCTTTATGTTGGTGCGCCTACTCTAAACAAGCCAGTATTGCTTTTTTCATCCCACCACACCTGTCTGCTTCCAAAGCCATTTTATATATCCTCTGATGTTCCTACCTTCTTGGTCATTTGTGCCTAGTCAAACATACAAATCAGGTCTCCCTGGGAAATTCTTTCCAAACTTAACCCCTATCCCATTCAGATAATATATTTATTTATTTTCAAATGTATGAGTATCTTTTTTCAGCACCAAACTGTACATTCCTAAGATGTGTGGACACCTGCTCATGGACTCCCTATACTGGACCCAAGAGAAAAATCAGTTATCCAAGCCAGGGGATTCCAATCAACCGGTCAAAGTTTAAGACATGATTAGTTGAAACTACTGATGATTACATTCTTGAAAATTCATCTCTCTTTAATTCCTTTCCCTAGTTCTTGCACATTCAGTCTCATTTATCCCTCCTATAGCACCATTTTTTGGTGATATATTAATATAACTGTGTGCTCAAACAAGTTTGGAAAATAATAACTTGCTCTGTGTTAGGTCATTTCAAAAGTGTTCACAAATAACAATATATGTTTCATATAATATATACTGCCATGATGTGTTCATTTTTCATTTCTTCTCTTTACAGTTTATATTTAGATTTTTTTTACTGTTCCTGGGTTTACATTTGTAGGTTACATTTGCTTTTCAGGTGCATATATTAATGTATCCTCATCATTTTATCTAAATTTAAGTAATTTTGTTGTATTCCCTCTCCCACAAGATTCTTGATTCAAGCCTTTCTATTTAACATGAATTTACATTTGTAATCTTAAAAGCATGAAATTAAATTGTAGAAAGAGCCACAACAGTGTGTCCTGTGACAAGGAACTGTTTCATATTCAAAACAGTTGTTAATTCAGCTTAATTTAAGGAAATGTGTTAATAGACAAAGTTGATGTCACCCCCCAAAAAAATGACAATAATATATAAAGATAATGATGTTTTTATTATACTAAAGACAACATAAACCAAAAAAGAATGAGTAGTATACAATTTAAAGAATTGTTTTCTTCTAAAAGTTACAAGCTTTAAAGCTGAAAAAATTATATGTATCAAATATGTAAGTGAAAAAAGTTAGGCTTATCATTAACATTTTAAAAACATTAGGTTTTGTTATTTGTTATAGTAATATTTATAAATACATAATTTTATTGATTGGATCCTAAAGTAAAACGATGAAGTAAACTTAGGATTTTTTTGTCCTTGGTAAAAAGTTATAATACTCTTAATTCACAACTAAAGTCTTTAGTTGTGTGTTTCTTTCTCACATTAAAATGAATTAAAAATGGCATATAACAGTTCACTTGATGTGTGTTAACTATATTTAGGTACGTGTATTATAATCCCTGATCACAGTTTCAGCAGTACTTTAGCAAAAATGATCAAAAACCAAAAGTGTTGAAGATATAGTTCTGAATTATATTCATCTCAATTTAATGATATGATTTTTTTATGTGTAAATACTTTGTACAATTTACACTCTCAATAATAAGCCTGGTTTATACTATAAATATTACCAAGAAAAAAAATAGATCAAAAGTTCCCATTGTATGTATGGTTATCTTACTAATATAAACATTTAAAAATTAAATGGCTCAATTAGTAAAGAAAGAAAGAAATATGAAACTTTACATTCTATTTACTACCAACTATTTCACAGCCATAGCTTAGAGACACTAAAGTTTGCTCTTAAGGATATGGACATTTATTTCCTTAGAAAAATGAAACTGATTTTCCAGAAGGTCCTCACACTACTTATCCAGTAACATTCAAGCATTTGTAATGGCAAATTATTAGCAGGAACATTGAAGTGTGCCGAATTATTAAATGCACCAAGCGCTCCATGTTTCCAGGTGAAAAAATTGAGCTATTTTACGATGTGTTTGTCCATATTCATTTGCTTGCAACTTCTCCAAAATGTCATCGAGTGGCAAGTTTTAAGGCTAACACCACATATTTTTAGACATTAGAAAATGCAACCACACTTTCAAACACTTCAATACAAGAAAAAACATTTAAGTTCTATTTTGAACAAAAAGAGTAAAATTGTTTTCTCATCAATAATCTAATTTACTCTAAAACTCAGATATTCTGTTCTTTAGAGAGCATGATATAAAGCAGTGGTCTTCAAACATTTTTGCTCAGATATCCCCTAAAGTAATTTTGACAAATGACATCTTATATTTAAATTATATGGATATACACATATTTAAATTATATGCATATATAAATTATATGAAAATTTTCTTAAGTTTAGTTACAAAATACGCAATTTCTGCTATATTATAAATAGTGACTCTTTAAAATAAAATTTAAATCTGTCTTTCAAATGTATCCCATGTAATATTAATACCATACTGAATTAATACGACTATCATTCTTCTAAAATAAAATATTTCCTTGAAATTGTATTTCTACTTTCTCTACAGAATTTTATTCTACTTTGAATCTTGGAAATCTGTTCTTGATCACTCTATTGTACTTCGTTGATGTCAACTTTATACAGACAACAAGCAAATACACATTTATTTTGAAATAACCTTTAAATTAATTTTCTTTGACCATGGGCTCTAAATTTTTTAAATTATCTCATTTGAGTTATTATTACAACTATTTTGGGCACGCAGTTGATCTAAACAATAAACAAATTACAAATTCTGACATAAAATCATTTAAAACAAAAGGTAAGTTTTGGTTAGAAATGTATCTCTTAATGGAATGCATTGGGGGACATGTGTCTATAAGGGCTTCGTTAATAATCTGTTGAGTTTACCCTTTATTTGGCTCTCTGGAGAGTTTACTTTTCCAAGAAATTCACCTTAGTCAAGGGTAGGCTGAGTAAGAGGTATGCCCTTTTTATATAAAGTTAGGAGAATGGTGGTACTGAGAGGTGAGAAAAGAGAATGCCAACTGACCCCCAGTCACATTTTAGGCAGATCAATGTAAGGAAGTGCAGGATTTGGAAACTGATTCCTTTAACATCTTCTGTGCTGCCCCAGCCCCGCCAACACCCCTTGAAGGTCTCTGCAGACGCCTAGGGTGGCCCCATCTCAGTCTGAGTACCACTCCTCTGGGATCACTAGAATGGTGTTGTCAGTTCACTTGAGCTGCGCTAAGAAAAAGTACTTTTTCCTGAGTGACTTCTTTGGCTAAACAACTGATTTGGAAGGTTGCTGAGGTGCTACTATGTTCCATTTTGAAGTCTGCGTTTTGACCACTGGGCTGGACAGAGAGAGTGTACAGCTCAGTGTCTTCTGCACCGTCACACCCTGGTAATCAGCTGTCCCGTTCTGAATACGAAAGCCATAGTAAGGAATCAGCAGAATAGCACCATCTGTTAAACAGAGCTCAGTGAGGAGCTTCTACATCTGTGAAAAAGCACTAGGAAAAGAAATAATTACACAGCTTTTGCACATAAGTAAAGATAGGCATAACAGTCTATTAAAACATTTGAAAAGAATTCTAAATTTAAAAAATAAAGCTATGTGCTACTATTGCCCATCTTAAAACTTAATGAATTTTTTCCTTATCCTGTGGAATGTCGGCCCAATTTTAGTACCCCAGCTTGCTTCAAGCAGAAGCAGAAAACCTTCCAGAAAGGATATGTTTGGTGTTCAGCCTCTGCAGATACGAGCTGACCTTATCCTGGAATGCCAGTGTGGCTTCACACGCACAAGCATCTTCTGTGGAGATGAGTCTTCATGCTTCTTCAATGGCTGATGAGAAGGACAATACACAAGTGTTACAGCTAATTAGAAATCATAGCAAATCAGGAAATCTGTGCTTCAGTACTTCCATTTTTAAGACTTACCTAAATGCATTTCTCTAGAAGAGAAAAGGATATAAGAGCACAAAGAAAGAGGAGAAAATACTGTGGAATTTGAGTGTCACAGAAGAAACTGAGTTAGGAGATACTGAGGTAAAGTTTACAGCTGTCAAAGCTGTGGGATGGTAACATGAGAGAGTTCATTATATTGTGGTTTAGACAACTTTTGTGGTTGTCTAAAATTTTCCATGATATAAAGTAAGTGTTTAATTAGATGATGTAATGCGGGGGTGGGTATAGCCCAAGCGGTAGCACGCATAGCTCAAGTGGTAGAGCACATGCTTAGCATGCACAAGGTCCTGGGTTCAATCCCTAGTACCTCCCTCTAGTCATAACTAAACCTAATTATCTCCCCCAAATAAATGCATTTTTTAATTAAACAACAACAACAACAACAACAACAACAACAACAACAAGATGCCCAGAATGCAGAGATAAGGCAATCTCCTTGTGATCCTGTGTCCTCAATAAGAAATGAAAATGAGGAAAACGGTCCTCTATTTGTGTGGTTAGAATATTTTAAGGATTAAAACTAGGTAATTCCCGATTTCCTATACAGACTTACTCCCCTGAATGGTTTGAACTGAGAATTCTAGTTCTTACCCATAAATACTTTGGAACTAAAAATTCAGGTTTCTATACCTGGGAGAATGATAATTCTAACCCCAATTTCTTTCTGTAATTCAGTGAGGCAGCTATTCCTACTCAGTATTGTAGCCCCTAAAGTTGCCTAACAGAAATAAGAGTAACTTCCCAGGTCTGAAAACGCGTATTATCTGCCAGCT
This sequence comes from Camelus bactrianus, assembly GCF_048773025.1. Classification (NCBI taxonomy): domain Eukaryota; kingdom Metazoa; phylum Chordata; class Mammalia; order Artiodactyla; family Camelidae; genus Camelus; species Camelus bactrianus. The sequence continues at coordinate 11,503,660 of NC_133573.1, forward strand.
GAGTAGTAGTACTGCCTGAGGACAGGGCATAGTCCTTTCTGCCTACATTTTCTCCCATGTGCTACAAAGAAGATACGAGGCTGGGGGACCACAAATTCACTTGATTAAATATAACCTATGTAGCTGTCCAAATCCTACTGAAACTTTCAGTGATAGCCAACTCAAATCCCCATCTCAACTGGTTAATTAGTTAGCCCTGAAGTATTTACTGAATATCAAGTACATGCCCATCATCCCTGTACAAAGTATAAAACTGGTACCTATGACACTTTTCCAGTGTATCTTGCCTGACAAACTGTAAGCTCTGTGAGAGAAGGGGCTCAGTGTAACATCCTCAATAAAACACCCCATGGAAAATTGGGATGTTGTGCAATTGAAAGTTGACAGATGGGTCCATTCACAATAGCATCAAAAAGAATAAAATGTTTAGGAATAAGTTTAACAAAAGTAGTGCAATACTTGTACACTGTGAACCACAAAATATTAATCTGTCTCCAGGTCCTTCCTCCGGACCTAACAGAGTACTTGATATATGACAGTAGCTCCGTGGATACTTGCTGCACAAATAAATAAGTGAATGGCTAAAACAAGCGAGGTCAGAGCCTAAACCACTACAAATCATGCTGGAATCCTCACCTTCCAGGAGAAGAAAAAATGCCCAAGACTGATTTTTCTGAAGATTAAACACTTAGGTCGGGCAACAGTATACCCAGACGTATTCAAATTCTAGAAGCAAGCTGGTCCTTATTATTGTCACCCTCCCCAAGAACTGATCCATACTTGACTTCAAATGAAGAAATATCTGCTGAGTAACTCTCAGGTATAATGGTAGATGCTAGGAATACAGAGATCGACTGCCCTTCGGGGCTGGGGCTTACAATCTACAGGAGCATAAAAAACACAAGTCCAAAACCCTTGAGTTTTCTTCCCCAAATATGCTTCACTCTCAGTCTTCCCTCAATAAAGATGCCCCATCCCCCCAGCTGCTCAAGTGGAATACGAAAGCCATCCTTATTCCTCCCTCATTCTATCCCCAACATCCAGTTTATCACCAAGCCCTATTCATCCTCCCTCCAAAACATATCTGGAATCAGTTTACTTCTATCATCAATGCCACTGTCCCAGCCCAACTGCAATAGCCTCCAAACTAGATTTCCTCTGCTCTCCATCCTCTTCAATCTACTCTTCACACAGCAGCTAGAGTGACTTTTAAAAATATAAACAGCATTATGTCACTCCTCTGCTTCAAACTCTCCATGACTTCCCATTTCTCATAGAATTTCCCTTGCCCCAGGATATCAGCATGATCTGGCTCCTGCCTAACTCTCCAAACTATCTTACACCACATTCCTCCTGGCTGGTCATGCTTCTGTCACACTGGTGGCCTTTCACTTTCTCTCCCCTCTAAAGCCACCACACAGGGCCTAGCATTGCTCCCCCTCCTCCTGCCAGCCTCCAGTCTCAACCTACCTGCTGCCAGTTCTCAGGTTTCAAATGTCACCTCCTCAGAGAGAGCCCCCCAACCTGAAATAGTTTCCTCCAACCCCTATTCTGTTATTTTCCATCATTGCTTATTTAATCTATAAATTTGTATTAAAAAAAAACCCAGAGAAATGATGAAGTCAGATCGCAGAAGAAAGAATGCCTGGTGGAAAAGTAGAATTATTCCATTCTGACGACAGCTGGGAACCACTGGAGGATTCTGACCAGGAGCAAGACTCAGAACTGTGCTCCAGACTTGGAGACAAGAAAGCTTACTCCTAGAAGACTGTCCTAGCCACATGAATTAGGCTTAAAGGGACAGTCTTACCTGAACATGTCTTCTTGTCTTCCTTCAAGGTGTGGTCATTGTAACAATCTCAGTGGTAAGAGGCGGTCCCGTCATTCACACAAATGTGCTGGCAACGTGAGAGCCCAGAGCACACTTGTTACGAACTGACCAGGAGTGGGGCAGGAAATAAAATATTCACAGATTACAATAGGAAACCAAACCCAAACTTCTGGGAGAAAAGAACCTTTGGTTTGATCCCAACAAGTACAGCAAATGACTCCTTCAGTCATCAACGAAGTGTTTCAGAAGACCTGGTTCCCTTTTCCCTAACATCTCTTTAGCCTCACCTTTTATTGCACCACTTTCCTTTTTACTTCTTGTAGAAATCTTGGATACCTTCTTTTCTTCCTACCTACAGCACTGGGGCAGCACTGAGTCTTGATTCTGTTCCAGAACTTACCTTTGGCGTTTCCTGATGACCATAAATGCCTCCAACGTCTCCACCTATACAAAGGATTATCTTCGCCATCACCAAAAATAACTTATTAGGGACCTACCTGGCCTGCACCTGGAGCTAAACTGATGCTGCACAAAAAAGACTGTACTGACTGAGGGCCTGCCCTTGATACATACACAGTGGGACAGAAAACAATGGCTTGCATGCATGTGCACACACGCGCACAGAGATAGAGACAAAAATAACAGCAATGACAGTGATGACGATGGTGTATGACTGGATAAGGAAGCACTTATTACCTGTCACAAGTAAGTACGTTACAAGGAGCAAGGGCTTCCTGGGAGACATAGCTTCTTCCTCGGCCACTAAAGGAGCCAAACTATTTTATCTGTTCCCCTCTAACTCTTCTCATAAGTGTCATTCCATGCTCAAAACCCCTCCGTGGCTCACTATTGCCTACAAAATACTTTTCATGAAACATATGGCCCTATGTAATCCACCCCTAGTCTTCCCAACCTTCACAGTGATACTCTCCTTCACTACTACAATTCAGATGTTTGCAGCAAAATATCAGAGCATTTCATTTTCCCCTCATCCCAGCTTAGCAGCCGCTCCAGAAATAACAAGTATACAAGTCTGCAGCCTCCGGCCCCCGATCTGCGGCTCCGCATTTAATTTACAAGCCTTCCCACTGCCCAGCAAGGGGTAGGCAGGTCATTGCAGGGTATCTGGCCCATGTCATGCACCCAGTTTTAGAATGGATTCATTATTACTTTAAAATGTGAAAAATACTAACTGCCCCATCTTGTCTTTTTCTTCTATCTCCTTTTGCTCTCCTGTGCTTTCTACCCTGAGATGGTATGGCTTAGTGTTTGAGAGAATGTGTCACCACCAGAGCAAGTACCTGGATTCAGATCCTGGCTCTGCTACTCAGCAATCAAGTGACTACAGGCAAGTCACTTAATCTGTTTGTACCTCAGTTTCCTCATAAAGTTTTTTAACTGAAAATCGTCTTTGATTTCTTTTTTTAGTAAAATGTTCCGTTTTTATTCCATAATATCTGTTAGTTTACATCTAAATTTGTTTTTGTTTCCTTTTTCCAGGCCTTCTGTTTAAAGGCCTCAGTTTAAAGTACCAAGTGGGAATATTTGTGATGGTTTGAGATGTGTGACCATGAGTCCTCTCCATCCAGGTGATTTAGTCCCTCCACCCTTGAACAAACCAACACAAGCCACGCCCCTTGCCCTTGCCGCTCTCCATCTAAACCTTCGCTACCTTCCAAGGCCCACCTCCAGCCCCACCCCCTCTGTGTCTGGCCCGGACATCCTGCCTCTGCCGCCCTTAGTACCACCAGCCCCTGACTACTTAGTCCCTGCTTCCTTAAGGTGCTGGTTCTCTTTGCACCCAGAGGCAGAAGCTTCCACTTTATAGCCCCGCAGTGCTTAGCACAGTCCTGGGAATCAACAGATGCTCAGTACTCTTGTACTGATCTCATGTTTTTAAAAAATGGGACTTGGTGATATTCCACTTCTTTTAATCCCTTTTGAAAAGGTCATGTAATGTATCTCCTCAAGGGAGAAGAAAATACACATAAAACCTAAAAAAAAATATTGAGTATGCTAAAATGAAACACCACTCGGAGAGCTAGGAGCTTCTCTAAGGTGTGTTTTTACATTATAAATGCCACCCTGTTCTGCCAGTGAGTTTAAATCAAACTAATGAGGATTAGCAGTGCTGGCATGGGCTCCCTCACCAAGTCATAAGGCTCAGATTCACCCAAGATTGATCATCGAGAAACTGTCAGGAAAGGACTTGCTTCAAACTTACTGGAAGATCTGTGTGGGTCTAATTCAGTCGTTTACAAAGTCTCCTTTACTGAAACGATCCAGCTTTAAGATTAACGCTACAGAAAAGTTCCAGGCCAAGTTTTAATTGGAAAAAGATCACTTTCAGCCTGTTACACCAAATAGTTACTGTCCAACTGACTTCCTCTAAAGTTTCCTATTTGCTTTACAGAGCTATAAAATTTTCCTGGATAAGGACCCTGCATTCAATTAGCTTTTCTCATATCCCCCACTGCCTACCCATTTCCAAGTAATTGTCTGAAGTAAGCTATGTTTGCAAAACCTAATGAGCTCGTTGCCCTCTGAGCACTGTGTCTTGGTCTGTAAACATGGTAGAATGTCTGAGGCCCGATTCTTTACATTACCTTTAAGAATCTTCTCTTGGTAAATTGCAAGTTGGTTTCACCACAGTAGAAAGAGCCACATGTGAAAGGGTTTATTGAATGGACTTTACCTGAACATGTTTTTTTATCTTCATTCAGAGTGTAGCCCTCATAACATTCACAGTGGTAGGATCCAGCGCTGTCATTCACACAAACGTGCTGACAGCCATGTGTACCAAGCGCACACTGATCTTGAGCTGCCAAACGAAAGTCCAGAAGGAAAGAAATTAAACGTGGAAAAGTCTTTTATTACCCATATAGAGCAATCTTCTTATTTGTAGGTAGAAATGCAGAAGCAGAAAACTGATTAGAAACCATTCGAAGCCATCAGTCATATTTGTTCTTACCAATAAATTAGCTGAGTAAAACAAAATCCTACACACATAATACTTATTCTTCTATCTTCCTCAACTCATGTTCACAATCATTTTTACTGAGTTTTCATAATCTGAGTATCTCATAAATACTTTGTAAGGCATTCCTTATAGGTTTGTTGTATTTATGCTGAATCTGAGGGACTCCAACAGTTGTGGGGCTAATTATACTAGATTCAGAAAGAGATTGAACTAGAGTTTGAAGAAACCATAGCTCAACCCTCTCTTGTAAGAAATAAGGAAACTGAGTCCAAAGGAGACCAACTGACTCAGAGCAGCATCAGAACTCAAGACCCAAATTGCCACTCAGTGATCTTTTCTCTGTACTGACATATTTTTAAACTATTTTTTAACCTTTGAACTGTTCATTTTGAAATCACTTCAGGCTCATGAAAAAGTTGCAAAAATAGTACAAAAAGTCCTGTACTTCACCCCATTTCCCCAAATGTTAACATCCTATACAAGCACAGTGTCATTATCAAACCAGAAAATTAGCACTGATACAATGCTATTAACTAATCTATAGACCTTATTCAAGTTTTGCCAATGGTTCCACCACTAACGTTCTTTTTCTGGTCCAGGATCCAGTCGAGGATCACAAAGTGCATTAAGTTGTCACATCTCCTTAATTTCCTCCAATCTGGGACAATTCCTCAGCCTTTCTTTGCCTTTCATACAGTGACACATTTGAAAATTACTGAAAAAGTATTTTGTAGAATGTCTCTCAATTTGGGTTTGTCTGAGGCTTCCTCATGATTCTGAGTTTTCAGCAAGTATACCACAGATGTGTTGTTGGGCCCTCAGAACATCATGTCAGGGGATCCACAACATCACTATGTGCCATTGCTGGTGACATTAATTTTGCTCACTTGGCTGAAGTGGTGTCTACCAGGTTTCTCCACTATGAACTTACTGTTTTCCCTTTAAAAGTAATAAGTGTCTTGTGGAGTGTTATGTAACTTTAATTTACTAAAGTGTCTTTAGCATCTGGAAAGGACTGTTGGGGGCTGGGTACAGAGAAGGAAATGAACAACACACTCACACATGTGGGTCATGATACACACATGCTGCTGTTTCTAACGTTTCTAATAAGAGGTGGGAAAAGCCCAAGATGGCGAGAGAGGAAAAGAGACCAAGTTCCCCATCGATGGACCCCCTCCCTAACGCTGGCTAGGGAGGCAGGTAGACAGGGAAGCAATAGTAAAGCCCCCTGCCCCACTTACCGGAACACGTTTTCCTGTCTTCATTTAAGGTATAACCCTCGTAGCACTCACAGGGGTAGGAGCCCGCTCTGTCGTTCACACAGATGTGTTCACACCCATGAGAGTTAAGAGCACACTTACCAATAGCTATCAAAAGACGATCAGGACAAATGTCAACATACCGGAAGCGTGGTGAGTAAATGATTGTGGGCCATACCACACACACACACACACACACACACACACACACACACACAATGCTAATGAAACAAGACAGACCGGCACAAGAAGGAGACTACTGGGATGGAGGATAGGAACCGATGACCCCTGGTCTTGGCTCCTTCACTACCAGGCCCCGTGACGAGGATTATCCTTTTCCCTTCCTTAGGTCTCAGTTTCACAACCTATAAAATGAGTATGTTGAATTAAACAATCTCTAAGTTTTCTTCCTCTCAAAAACTTTTTTCTAGGATTTTACAAAATGGACCTAATTCCCATTCTTCACTGACTATATGTGATGGCTCATATGGCCGATGTGTGAGAACCTCCCTAAGTTTTCTTCCATTTCTAGATTCCACGAGTGTCTATAGTCACAAAGGCCAGAGTAGCTTGTATTTAATTAATTATTTAATTAAATAAATCCAGGAAAAAAATTCAAATGCTCAAAAGACCAAGAGTTTGGGCCCTTTCCACACTAGCCCTTTTCCCTACTGGCCCTTCTCTCTAAAACTAGTAGTAAGTCCCACCATAGGCTGTTTTATGTATTATCTCACTTTTCTTCTCCTGTTCCCTCTCAGGGAAAATTGTTAATAACAGAAAACCAGCCAAAAGGCAGTGAGGAGAAAAGCATAAAGCCAGTCTCCAGCCCAGAGAGTGAGTCCCCGCATCAGTCGCAGTCAGCCACCACCCCCTAAGCAGGCCTCACCTGAACACGTCTTCTTATCAGCATTCAGGGAATAGCCTTGGCTGCACTCACAGTGGTGCTTGCCTCCCCCGTCACTGACACACACGTGCTGGCCCTGGTGTGTGCCAAGCATGCACAGGTCCAGAGCAGTGCAAAGAAATTTATAACAGTCAGCGTTGACATGTAAGAAGCATTTTAGATAGTTTCTCTCCCATGTCAAAAACACATTGCTCTCTGGGTTCCTCTCCAATGCTATCTTTAGTTCACTATAAAAACTGGCTCTTTTCCTCTGTCCCTGGCCTATTACAAATACCACTCTTAGTAATGTTTAAATTAGTAACTAGTAATGTTACTAATTTAAAATCATAGATCTTACGGTTGACTTCTCAAAGGAGAAAGGGAATTTTGAATTTGGAGCCCTAGCCAAACATTTACAGGAGGCAGGCAATTTGATATTTTATTCAGCATATCCACCTGACCAGAAAAAAAGACTTTTGCTTCCCAACAAGAAACAGGGAGAACAATAAAGTACTTCCTGAAGTTCTATGAGCTAGTGGTCCCACTGCAACCAGAACCCAGATTGCAAGGGTTCTATAGTTTGTGTCTAAACAATTCACACTCAGACATTCCTCTCGGCCTGGAACCCACTCACTCTTGGGCACCAATACGTGTTTGAACATGCAAATGGTGGAGGGCAATGCAGGTAACTGTCTTCTGAATATGCAACATGGGTTCCTGAACTCAAATGTATATGCATGCTACCTCAGGAGCTCTCCTATCTGCCAGGAGAATAAACTCATATGCTATACACAAACCGGTAAAAAGAAAAGGAAAAACACAATAAATAAGATGATGTTAGCTAAACTGCATCTCCATCTTTTTGCTCCTGGAGTCATTTCTATCTCTTTGGATTTTTTTTTTCCTAGTGACATGTTTTGATAGAAGAATCAATGAATGGAGTCATTTCTGAGAAACCAAGGAGGCCTTTTGGAGGAGGCCAGCACCCCCATGGCAGGTTACCCAGTCTCCACTTTTTGGCAACAGGACAAGGCTAATATTTTCCTAAGAAGGGCCTTTTCATGGAATAATCTTTCCAGCCCGTTGACTACAACAAGCTACCCCTCAGTCTTTTTTCCATAGAAAGAATATTTTTCCCCAGAACAAGCAGGCCTTTTGTACCAGAATGAAAAGGTGGCCACTCACTGCTTGTTACTTTATGTCCTTCAACCCCCAACCCCAGGTGCTAGCTTTGAGACCCAGCCTTGCTACAGACTAGTATCTTTATGGAAAAGCTCTCACCCACAAGCACAAGGGGTTTTCCTGGGAGAAAGAAAGCCATTTTCTTTTGGGAAACCAATGAATGCCGAGTAGATGCCACCAAAGCCAAGGACAGTTTGTGAAGGCCCAGTGTCCTGGGGCAGGAAAGACAAGGGGGCCTCAGCCAGGTCTGGCTTAGGTCCTGACCGAGACTTCATCTCCCATTTCCTGACAAATTGTTGACTGCTGAGTTTCACCTTCATTTATATAAAAAGTCTCCTTGAAATTTACAATTGTAATTATTGATCCATTTGTTTGTCTCATCCACACCCTCAGACTGTTGCTGGATAGTGGAGAGGGACTACCTTTCTCTTTGTATCGTCAGTGATCAATAAATGCATGTTGAAAATACAAAATGTGGAATAGATTATATAGCCAAAGGTATCTACATTTTAAAATTCACCTGAACAGGGCAGTGCCCGGGTATAGCTCAAGTGGTAAAGTGCACGCTTAGCATGCAGGAGGTCCTGGGTTCAATCCCCAGTACCTTCTCTAAAAATAAATAAACTAAATATATCCCTCCTCTAAAAAAATAGTAATAATAACACTGCTAAAATTCACCTGAACTAGAAATCTGTCCACACCTGCCTGGATAATTCCATAGGGGGCTTTGAAAGATTATCTCCAAATGACAAAAAACATAAAGCATGAATACAGAGAGAAATAGAAACTTTAAGAAGAAAAACAAAAATAAATTTAAAATTAAAATTAAAAAGTTTGAGTCCCACAAATTCGCAATACCGATCAGTGACTGAAAGCAAACATCAGCTTTGAATGGATTCATATTCGTGGATTTGGCTGAGTCATGCTAAAAATTCTAATTAAATCAGCATATTCGTATTTAAACTCTATCCTAAAGGAAGAAAGGAGGACAGTAACAGAACGATCAAAAAACAAAAACAAAAAATACCCTGCTTCGCACTAGCTCACGAGTGAGCTGAAATCTCAGTCTCCCTGGCCCCTAATCCTGCCCATCCACAAGGAGTAATCTGAGAAAGAGCCAACCTGAAAACTGGAGTATTCCCTAGTGTGCACTCCGACAGTTCCGCTGGAATGCAAGCCAGCTGATTCTTCTGTGGACGGATACACTTCCCCGTCTTCTGCAGGAAAACCAACAGGGTTCTGTTAAACCTAGAGATGGTAAAACTAAAGAAAACATCTGGAAAAACTGTGGTGGGCAGAAGGGAGAAAAGAGGTGTCTTGAGTTATTTTATTTTATTTTATTTTATTTTATTTTATTTATTTATTTATTTATTTATTTATTTATTTATTTATTTATTTATTTATTTATTTATTTATTTTCCTGACCCCCATCAGGGAACACAGGATCATTTATCCTGGATACTTCCAGAACTTCACATTTCTAATGCAAACATGAAGATTTTATGAACAAACCAAGTTACATATATAAGGCAGCTCTATATTCCTAATCAACAAATTGTGTTTACATTCATTAAAAAAAAAGCACAAAAAAACATTTATAAAAGTTTTCCTTAAAATTTCCACCAAAAGAAAGAAAAAAAAAGAATAAATCTCTTTTTCTTTGGATACACGATGTCTAACTATAACACCCTTTCTAGTGGGAAGCAAAGACTTACCACTGAAGGTTTTCTGGAATCTAGAGGAAAGTTTCTCAATGACCCCATAGGTCTCCACGTAGGAAACATGCTCGTCCAGGGGCTCACTGGCCATCATCTTGAGGGACTCCATGTCTGCCCGGTCCACACCCACAGCGTAGAGCTCAGGGCCCGAGCCGCCACCTCGTTCACCTGGTCCTGGGGCCGCCCATCTGTCACAATGATGGCCACCTTAGGGATGTTGAAAGTGGGCCCCCGAGCTCCTGCCTCCACTGTAAAGGCTTCATCCATCGCTGTCTGGATGGCCAGGCCGGACATGGTGCCTGTAGACAAGGGTGTGATCCACGCCACAGCCCTATTCAGGGACTGCTTATCTGAGTGGGTACCGAGATGAAACTCAATCTTCACAGTGCTAGCGTAGTTCACCACTGCCACCCGCGTGTCCGCAGCCCCGATGTCCAGAGTGTCGATTATCCACGAGACAAATGTTTTCACTTTGGTGAACTCCAGGGGCCGTACACTATGGGAGCTATCAATGATAAACACCAAGTCCAAGGGCCTGCTCTTGCAAACACCTGCAAATAAGGGTGTGGGGAACAGAAATGACCAAGCCATGATCAGACCACAGTCAGAAACCTGGCAATTCTCCCACCTGGAGAGCTCTGGGATTGGAGACCAGGCAACACAGCATCCTCTGACCCCATATTACCCCTGTTTGCTCACTTGCCCAAGACCACCCTCCATTTGGATGTTGAAAGCACTGAGGCCTTCAGAACGCACTAGTGAGAATTCACATAAAGGTGTGACTTTCCCTAAACATCTCTCCTATAGACTGGCTAAGTCCTGACATTTCACTTGGAGTCTCATCCCTCTGCGTAAAGTTTTGCTCGAAGGTTCCTCTTGACTCTCAGGAATAAATGGATTCCAGACCTTTCTTGGGCACTTTGTGCACCTGAGGCAACGGGACAGTGCCTGAACCATGTGACAGGGCAGCCTCACGGCTCACTCCCCTGCCCAGGCCTCACAGACCCCTCAGGCAACGGCAGTTTGAGTTGAGGCACACGTGTTCTCCTGGTGGCTTCATTCTTTTACTCCACTCCCAAGGTGGTGAAGACTACTCCAGAGTGGCCCTAAATTCTCCCTCCAACTGGTCATTCACTCATGTTTAGTGGATTTTGCGGTGCACGTAGCGCTGAGCTATAGCTTGAAAGTGGAAAGAAGCAGATTACATGGAACTTAATCTGATCCATGTGTATTGCATTTGCATCTTTGTGAGCATGTCTTGTTTAAGAAGCAGAGATTTTGACTTGATCTCCATCCTACGGCCCCCACCGAACTCTCTTAGTGACCTCTTTCATTTTTCATTTACCAAATTTTTTTCTTGAAAGCTTACTGGGTATTAAGCCAAAGGGCTACTAAAACAAGTCAGCCAGATTCTCTGCCCTCAAGGAACTTGTATCTTTCCCACACAAAAGGACCTGGCACATTGTAACTACATAGTACATTTCTGTTTTCACCTCCTCTTATTCATTCCCTTCTGACAAACTCATTCTACTCTCCTCTCTCTCCTAGCCACCAAAATCAAGTCCAAAAGTCTGGCCAGGCTAAGAGAGAAGCCTTTTTCAGGTCATTGCTCCTTCTTTTCCAGCACATACCCCCACACACACGCACACACACATCATATACACCAAGCCCTAAATGGAAACGAGATACCTGAGCATGAAGTGTCATTAGGGTCTTTTCTTTCCTAATAGGGGGCTGGAAATTGATGCTACTCTAAGAAGGCAATTTACTTCGTGGATAGCGGGGGAAAGAATAGGTATTTATTTGTTCAAAATAAATTCCTAGGCTAAGCAGTTGATGACAGAAAAAGCCCTGTCTGGAATAGGAATTATGCATCTATATAGATTTCTTTTAAAAACTGAAAACTATCCTCTTGGTTTTATCCTGATTCCTAGATGTATTTAATTAGAAAAGTAAATAATATTCTACTTTCAATAACCTTTTGGCGATCATAGGATTCCAACACCACAACCCTGTGATGTCAGAGATGCAGAGGTTGTTCTTATACCCATTTTACAGGTGAGAAACCTGAGTCTCAAGGAGGTATAAGAGCTTGAAAGCTGTAGAACATAGATTGGACTCCAGGTTTCCTAACTCCTATCCCAAAGGGACTTTTCACTGCATGGTTGCCTCTCTCTGAGGCAACATTTTCCACCACAGAAATCAACATTATCTCATATACCTAGTCAATATCCTGCATGTTGACTTTGAGCCACCAGCCTGAAATATGCTGTATGTCATGTATTTAGCTAAGTCAAAAAGATTTAATTCTTTTTTTTTTTAAACAACTCCAGAATTTAATTTCATCCCTGATTGCTATGCATCAAGAGTAAAGAAGAAGAAAATCTTTCTGGAGGATGGATCTGGATGTTTTTGCATAACTGGAGTAAAAGGAAAACTATGTATCTAGCAATCCTGTCACTAACACCCAAATGATGCCCTTACTAATATCTAGGTTATGTTCTTAAAAGTAAACATGCAGGATTCCTTCCTTCTCCACTTGGTTTTTCACATGGAATCATCTATGGGCGGTTACAGAGGGTGAGGTGGGCAGAATAATCCTCCCCACCTCGTGAATATGTCCATATCCTAATCCCCAGAACCTGTAAGTATGTTAATTTATGTAGTAAAGGAGACGTTGCAGGTGTGATTAAAGACTTGCGATGAGGAGGCTATCCTGGATTATTCTGGTGGGTCCAATGTAATTACAGAAGTCCATAAAAGCGGCAGAGGGAGGCAGAAGAGGAAATCCGAGAGATGGCATGTGAGAAGAACTCACCCTGCCTTTGGTGGCTTTGAAAACGGAGGGGGAAAGCCATGAACCAAGGAATGAGAGCAGCCTCTACAAACTGGAAAAGGCAAAGAAACGGATTCTCCCCTAAGATCATTCCAAAAGGAACGCAGCCCTGCTGACACCTTAATTTTAGTCCAGTGAGACTAGTGTCAGAGTTCTGATCTACAGAATTCCTAGATAATAAATGTGTGTTGTTTTAAGCCACTAAGTTTGTGGTAATTTATTACCACAGGAATAGAAAATACAGGGGGCCTGACTCGGATGGCAGGACATTCTGTGATTATCTGCTCACTTCCTGATTTGGACCCTCTCCTCACTGTTTTTGAATCTCATTCCTCTTTACTAGTTAACAGCACTTTGATTCTCAGAAACCAAGAAAATGGAGAATCTGAATTTCCTAAAATGCTTCCTTATTCACAGTAATTGTTAATTTCTGATAGTTCCACTAGAAATAAAAGCCCATAGCAAAGCTTAGCAATTTCTGGATGCAAAAAGGAGGGAATTTGGAAAAGAGTGCAATGTGGTGTTTGTTAAAGAATTATCATTCAATATTGAGTTGGATCCCAGGTAATGAAGGATGAGTGCTGCTTAGGGGAAATATGACCACCCCATGCAGAATCCCTCCTCCCTCTCCCAGTTCCATCCCCAAGGGAAGTGGATCAGGACCAGAGGTAATATTTACTTCTGGGAGACAAGTTTCTCCCCTATCCCCATTCCTGCCTGGCCTGGAGCAACCAACTAGCTACCAGCTGAATTTAACCATTGTAAACCCTGGCACAGCCTGTCTCAATGACAATGCTCTCACCATTTCAAATCCATCCCAGTGGAGCTGGGCAGGGAAGAATCCCTTGTGCTTTTCATCAACATTATCCAGAAAGGTGCAGGAGGGGTAAACAACACAAATCAGGCTGAGGCAGATGAAACTGGCCAGATGAGACTCAACATTCAGAAAATGGTTTGGTGCAGCCTCTCTTTACATGTCTGAAGCTGGACTTTTTGGTAATGAAGATAAAATCTCATATAAACCATATTAAGAGCTCGGTAGCTTGGAGCAGTAGAAAAACCCATGCTTGGGATACCTGAGCTCTGAGTTTTACCCCAGGCTCTGACACTGATTTGCTGAGTCCCCTTGGCTTGACAATCCTGTTTCCCTACATGTGCTTTTAGGGATTCGGTCAGATGATCTTCCAGCTCTGCTGCTCTAGGAGATTTGCTCTGCCACAGGAACCAACTACTGACCCAAAAGAGAAATGAAATTGTTCACCAAAGACCCAAAGTGTCTTGAGTGTTTGAGAATGTAAGAGAGTACAGGTTGGGGCTGGGGCCCAGTCAATCAGAGAACTAAAAGCAGAATCTCAGGAAGGGTTTATTGAACTGAACCAGAGGTGGAAATGGTCAGAGAGCTGGGAGGTACCCTGTGTTCCCACAGTTGCCCCATCCTCCCTGCCCAAATCTCAGGGGGGCAGTTGCTGGAGTTCGAACTTCTAGAGATTCAAAGTCTAGCCTTGGCTATGAGTGCCCTTGGGCATCTCCCTTCCCTTCTCTGGACCTCAGTTTTCCAGAGTTCGTTGGGGAGGGGATTGTTCTCCTGCAACATGGTCTGGAGCAGACTGGGATGGAAGAAACACTTGTCGGATGACGGAGGCTTTTCCTCCTCATTCGACGCTGGATTCCCGTGCCCATCCATCCACCCCGCTGGCACCGGCCCTGGATCTCCCTCCCGCCCTCCTGCCAGGCGTCCCTCTCGGCCTGGCTCCTCTCCCGCCCTCGCCCCTCTCCCGCCCTCGCCCAGGCCATACCTGCGCGGCGGGCCCCGCCAGGTTGGCCGACCCCTGCACAGGCCGCGCCGGTGGGGGCGGCCAGAGCGGGACTGCGTCCAGGGCTGCCCCCTGGGCCGCGAGTCCCCAACCTCCGGAAGCCCTTTCAGGCCTGGGGGCCGGGGGCGGCGGGGGGGGGGGGGAGCGGCAGCGGCAGCAGCAGCAGCGGCCAGAGCAGCAGGACCAGTCCCGGGAGGTGGCGCGGCATGACTGGCAGCACGGTGCTGCTGCCCGTGTCTGTCGGCAGGTAGTGGCTCACTCGCTGGCTGGGTCAGTCGCGGGCCGGTGCCCGGCCCGCGGGCTGCTCATTTAAAGATCCCACGGCCCTGAGCCCCTCCCCGTGGCCTTGGGCCACGCCCCTCGGGCGTACGCCCCGCCCCGCGAACCCGGCCCCGGGCAGCGTGCAGCCGGGCCCGCGCATTCCCGCCGCCGCGGACGCGGAATGTCTGGGACAAGCTGGCCAGCGGCGCGGTACCTGACCCCGGCCCGCTGCCCGGCCCTTCCCTGTCTGGGTGGGCTGGGCCCGGAGCCTTCTGGCTGGGCTCTGTCTCTCTCGAAACTTCTGCCTCACCTGTACAACCCGGGGACTGCCTGACCCTCCACTCGCCCTCCCGACCTCCAGGCGCCTCTGGCCGGCGCCCCAGGCTCCCAGTTTAGAAGGCCGGGACTCTGCCGTCCAGCTCCATCCAGGTTTACCTGCCTCAAGGATTCACTCTGATCCTCACACTACATTCCTTTCCCCAGCCAAGTAACCCAAGTTAAAAAAAAGAAAGAAAGAAAAGCCTCACAGATTCTAGCAGCATGAATAGAAATGCTTTCATCCCAACTTCAAACATCCGTAAACATTTGAACTTATATTACCGGGAATAGAAAGTCAAACATACATTCCCCAGAGAGCCCCCGTTAGCTGGAAGGACAGCCTGTACGGACAGGCTTCAAAGGCTCTCCCTTTATCCCACTTCCCTCCAGAAGAGCGATTGTGGCAGCACAGGGCTGGAGGCCAACCAGGGGACCCTCCAGGAACTCAGTCTACCGGGAGAAAAAGAAGCATCAATAGTGTACTTGTCTAAGGGACCATGCTGAATTCAAGGAGAAACTGGCTTTGCCTGACAAAACCAGGAAGACTTCCAAAAGAGGGGTCACTTCTGAGCTGGATGGTAAAACATGACAACAAACACGAGCTCCAACAGATCCTGACTGGTCTTCTTGCTTCAGACGATTGCCTTTTGAAATCTACACTCCACATAGTAACCTTAAAATCACTTCTCTTATTAAGCCTTGCAACTTCACTTCCAGTAAAATCCGAACTCCTTTTCATGGCCACCAGGTCTACCTCACTGACCACGTCTGGAACTTACTCTGCTTTCCGCACATCAACCACACTAGCCTTCCTCGGTCCTGCAGGACACCAAGCTTGTTCCCACCTTGTGGCCTTGGCACCTGGTCGTCCCACCTCCCGTCTTTCATCTTCTCTACCCACCCCACTACACCCCTCTCCACTCTCATCACCACAGAGCAGTGGTTCTCAATTTCTCATCCCTTTAAACCTCACAGAATCGACACAACTCCGTCAGTGTTAGTGGGAGCAACTTATTAGCAAAGTGAGAGTCGTAAGGAAGGAAAATGTCTCTCAACTCCCAGTGAGAATTCACCTATTTCAGAGGATCTTAGAAGCTAGAATGTTATAATGGGAAGGGGACACTAAGAAGACTGAAAGAAGCAACGCCAAAGTGAGAAGTTCTTGTCCAGCACAATGTCTGCCAGCTCTCATGGACATATGTCATTTGTTCATCATCATGCTCTTTGGATGATCCTCAAAGCCTTTGAACACCCTTACTCAATTTGCAAATTCCAACTTTATGAGTCAGCACCTCCCTAAGTAGAAGCCAGCAACTTGATTCCCAGCATCTCTTGCAGCTAGCATATATGCAAATGACCTAGACTTCATTGATCAGATGAATTCGCCTTTCTGTTTCAGCAGCTAGTGGTGAGAAGAAGCAAGCACTTTGTCGTCTTCATTCTGATGAGGATGGAGAGACAGCTAGCTTTCAAAGCAGCCATGGGGAGGGAAGAGCTGGATACAGTGCCCAGGGAAAACAAGGTGAGCTAGGCTGTCTGTGCCCATCAGCAGTGGCTCTAGGTGTCCCCTAGAGCTGACCTGCAATGTGACTGGGAGTGTTTCATGACTGTGTGGCTTCCAAGCTTGATTCTCACCCTCTTCCAGGAATTATGTAAGTCACTTGATATCCCGGGCTGCATATCGTGCACTATTCATACGCATAGTCACCACATATTTATTATAACAGATGGCATTCCTTTTCAATAAATGGCCGTGAGGTATCTTGAGGAATGGATGGCTTTTCATATGCATTTTGGACTAGTAGTGGGACTGATCATACCCTTCATATAACCTTTTTCTGCTTATTCTAGCTAGAGTGGGTTCTGTTGTTTGCGACTGTTAACTTTATCTTATAATTTTTACCTTTAAGTACCACAAGGGAGCATTATCTTATCAAAGAGCTCAGAATAAATCAAGAATCTCTTAGCTTCTTGGTGAATGACAGGACACATTAGTTGCCAGTAACTTAGATGATTTCAGATGCACATCTATGCATGTTATACCATCTTGGATGAAATGAAAATTGTCTGATAAATTGGTGTCTCCAGAATTCTTCCCATGAGTTCATGATCTTACATGTGTGGTCCAGTAATTCTAAAAACAAACACAAAGGCAACTCTTCTGGCAAAGAGATCCAGGTGGCCCCAGAGGCTTCTGGTGTGTCACTAACTTAGTGGCTACTGGCCTAGGTTGTAGCCATGCTCACGAAAAGACTAGAATAACTTTTTGATAACCTAAATGTTTAGGTAGTGAGGAGTCCAAACAAATTTCTTCAACTATTAAGGACAAAAAAGGAGGGGGGAGGGTATAGCTCAAGTGGTAGAGCACATACATGAGGTGCTGGGTTCAATCCCCAATACCTCTTCTAAAAATAAGTAAGTAAATAAATCTAATTACCTCTCCCCCCAAAAAAAAACTTTAAAAAAAGAAAAAAAAGTAACAAAGATTTATGTATACTTCGCATTGTTTTTAGTTTTTTAATTATTTTTCGAATAGGTAATGCATATACTTGGTCCAAACAGTGAAAAACAAAAAGAAAACAAAACAAAACAAAAACAAACAAACAAAAAACTATCAAATGCTGAGAGTACTTTCAGCTTTGCATCGCTACTGAGGTACAAAGGAGTGAACATGTCGGGTTATTTTTCTTATATAATTAGGATTCCCACAGTAGTGTAAATCTTGGGAGCTACTCAAGGAGCCAGTCTTCTCCTTCCACCCTTGGTATGCGAATTTTGTCCCCCAGGCTGCTTGACCTCCAAGTATTATGTCAGCGTTCAAGGCCAAAGGAAGAGGGAAGACACAAGGGCAAAGGGCAAAATGTAGAGATTTTCTGCCTGCATCTCATTGGCTAGAAATATATCATACAGCCCCGCCTGGTGGCAGGGAGTCTTGGAAGGTACGTTTTCAGCTTCTTAGGTCTACAGAGAGGAAGGCAAAGGAAAAACCGGATTGGAATGTGTGTTAAGAGCTAACCTATGGTATCTGCTGCAGACATCCAGTGAAAATGAACTATCTCTATCCCCTGACCCCCACTGTTGTGGCCCCACTGTTACCAGTATCTTGAATATCCACGAACTTGTATGTGTAAGTATTTTAAAATACTGACATATACATACTCTCTGAATGCTGTATTGGAAGAGACATATGTTTCTAACTTGAGACCCAGAGGGTGAGAGTTCAGAAGAGCTACTTCTGAACCAGGTGAAAAGGTCTTAAATTCCGTGGATGCCTTGGAAAAAATATTGTCCAAAAAATGTCCCAAAGTTTCTTAAATCTGGTAAAGAAAAGGCAAGACCAAGTCCTTGGACAACAAATATAATCGCTTTTTTTTTTCTTCCCCAAAAACACCTCCAGCCCAAAATGGAAGTTTTTCTGTAGAGTATAGCATAGTACAGTAAAAGCTGTATAGTTTCTCCACTACTAAAATCCACCTGAGTAACACTCAGGTAAATGTGCAGAAATGAACGTGTGCAGTGACTTACAGATGTGTTGCTGCCTTTGTTTTTTAATTGCCAGAGGGGTTAAGATGGTACTAATCATGGAATGGTCGTGATTTTATTAAATCTTTGAGAATAAACAGAAATTGTGGGAATTAAGTCTAAACTTCATGTTCTAATGTCTGTATAATTTTTTTTTATGTCTGTGTAATTTTGGATACCAATTCCCTAACTACATGAGAGTTGTTTGGGAATAGGACGAGGCTGCAGGCAATGTTGGCTGCTCTGGAAGAGAGGAGCACTATTTTTGAAACATAGGCTGCATGTTTGTATCACTGCCAGCAATTCTGCAGAGCTCTGTAAATGGCCTACTGCTATTAATTAACATTGAGAACTCAAGATCTATTTCTATTCAAAACAACAGAATAAATACTTGAAAAGAGCAACTCACAGCAATTTTGCTTCCTTTAGTAAAAATTGAATTAATTTTTATTGTTTCACTGTACAGATATAAGCATGAATATTAAGTTTCACTACTTAATAAAAAAAAAGTCAACCAATTCATTAGCCATCGATGTAATGTCTTCCTTCTTCAGAGCAATTTTCGCTGAAGCCATATCTTAGTTTTTTCAAGCTTATTTTTACCACTATCCACTGTAGCAACCACGTTCTTTATCGTGAACCAGAAATGGTACTTTCCTGTAAGAGCATTTACCCTTACCACATGTAACCCACTCTAATGCCTTCTGTTTTATTCACCTCCATTCCGTTCTGTTATTTTTTTTTTAAAGATCTGATTGTGAACATCTAGAGTTCATGATTCACTGTTTCCTAGTCAGCAGTTTGAAAAACTCTCGTTTCAAGTAAATTCTTTCATACTGTCTCTGTCTTTCCAACCTATGACAGCATACCATTTCTTTTATGGGACTTACTCCGTTTGTAATTATTTGATAGATATTGAATTGATTTATTTCTATACCCCACTGGATTGCAGGCTCTGGGAGGGCAGAATTGATGGCTGCATTGTTCACTGCTGAATTCCTATAAATTCTCCCTCACTGCGTGCAGGTTAAATATTTATCATGGGACTAGGACTTCAGGAAATGAAAGATCATAGAACAGGGCTGATTTTTAGCCCTCCCTTGGCAGGATAGTCAACAGGCATGAAAGATTGTTTGTAGGAAAAGAAATAACCTGGCATTATTTTTTCCGAGGGGTGAATGATGCTGAGGAAATGGCTTCGCTCGGTTTCACTCTACTGACAAGAGACGGCTCTGTGCTGGGCATGGGCGCACAGACAGCCCTTCCTCTGGCCTCCTCTAGTGGGAGAGTTGGTCCTCCTCTACCCCAGGCTCCTTCTCTGAAGAAATTCAGGAGAAGAAGCAACATAAAGCGTCATGATCTGTTTCAGCACGTTTGCACATTGGCATGTGTAAAAATTAAAACTATTTGGCTAGGCTAGGGAATACATATTATGGATAGCTTTCTGTAAAAAATCACTTTCATACTGCTAGTTTGTTTTCACAATTCTAAATGACTGGTTCCTTATCATTCAGCTCTAGCTAGATTATGCTCTGATAATGACTCCAAAGTCTCAAGGTCCTTTAGCAACAAAGATTTATTTCTTGCTCTGCTATGTCTTTCCTGTATCTACATCTTCTTCATTCTGATACCCAGACTTAAGGGGCTGCCTCAACCTGGAATATGCTGGTCTTGCGGCAAAGGAAAGAAACGAGAGATGGTGGAGCCAGATGACAGATCTTAACATTTTTGCAAGGAAGTTGCTTCCATTCATTTCACTCATGTGTTACCCCCAAGTCAATGAACTTCAAGTCCAAGCAAGTCACATGGGCAAGCCTGTGTTAATGGGGGTATATAAACCTTCTACAGGAAGTATAGCAGATCGCTAAAAACTATACTGTGATCTAGCACAATTTCTTTATTCATCTTTTTTATAATATGATGGATGGGCACCCCTGTGAGGTTTCCTCTCTTGATTCAGTAAGAACTTTTTCATCTCTGAGTCCAGGTCAGTCTCTCATTAAGAGGCCCCTGGCTTTAGCTGATTTAACCACTTTCTTTTCAGTTTCTGAAGGACAGAGCCTCAGTGGATTGGTCTCTGTGTTCTTGCCACCTGATGTCCCAGGAGTAGGGGACCTGTACCAGCTCTCTGCTCAGGCCCACTGGAAAGTGAATGCGTCATCCAACAGGTTGTCACTCCCAGGAGCCAAGCCCTCAGGACACATGCAAAGCTGTGGTGTCAGCTGGACGCCAAAAGATATTTTCTTCACATCCTGATTTTACTGATTTATAACAAAAATGTCCAGCTGTGAAACTTACAGAAACTCCCAGGTTCAGTCCTCTCCAACTCTGGGCCAGAAACCTAGAGAAGCAGGCCTAATTGTACACATGCCCTAATGCTTGCACAAGAATCTAACAGGAGGGTCTTAAACGTAGAGACCTGTGCCCCACCCCAGATATTTTGATTCAGATGGTTTGGGACTGGGCCCGGGAATCTGCATTTAACAATCTCTGGAGGAAACTGCTGTGCTGAGGGAATCTGCAATGTCCTGGTTCTAGACGTCTTGGCTGCAGGCCTGGATGGGGGCCCACTGCAGAGCTGCTGTATAAGCCTGATTCTGCACCAAGTGTCTGTTTCCTTTGCCCTTTCCTTTTCTGCCTTCCACACTCTATACAGTCTGGAAACCCATAGGCTTTTTTCTAGGTCATATTTAAAAAATATATAATTTTTTAAATTATATACAATCTTAATTTTTAAAATTAAGATTTTTTTCCTTGTTGTAAAAGTAATGTCACTGTGAATCTGGAAAATGTAAGTAAGCAAAAAAAAAAAAAAAAAATCCATAATACCACCCACCCCAAAGATATGCTGTGGTGTCACCTCTTTTTCTCTGCTTATATGTTCATATATTTTTATTTATAATGAGATCACACTGTATATTGTGGTCTTATACCTTGTTTTCTGTACTTAATGAATTGTCAACAATTTTTTGTTATAATTCTTTTCCTAATACATCATTTTTAAGGGCTATACTGTACGCCATTGTATACGCCACTTACTTAACCAATTCTCATTGTGGGACATTTGGTTTATACTTGTTTTTAAATTATAAACAGTGCTTCAATGAATCTCCTTTTGTGAATTGTTGTGAATTATTATTTTTCCCCTAGAATAAATAGTTAGAATTGGAAAGTCTAGAAGTCTGACTATATTCAATATCTTATAATAAACTGTAATGAAAAAATATATATAGTAAATTAACTATACTGTAATTTAAAAAGGAATTTCCATACAGAAGAACAAAGTTAAGGAAGGCAACAAATTTGTCAATGGAAACAATGTGTGCAAAAAGACAGCGCAGCAACAACTTTAAAGTACAAATGAAAAAAAAACCCTGACAACCTAGGATTCCATACCCTGGGAAGATATCTTTTGAAAACAAAAGTAAATAAAACACATTTTCAGACAGACAAAAACTAAAATAATTCAGCAGCAGCAGAACCACACTGGAAAAAAATGTTAAAACATGTCCTCTGGGAGCTAAAGAATGACAGAAATGTGGAATTACAAAAAGAGAAAAAGTACCAGAAATAGAATCTAAATGGATGTATATGTAGGTTTTTCAATTATTTTTCTCTTTAAAAGATAATTAACTGTTTAATAAAAAACAAGAGTCAAGGAAGGGCAGAGGAAGAGGGAATCTGGTCAGCCACCTGTTTGCAAAGAGTTATTTACTAATGTCATTCAACTGATGGGAGGAGGGCCAGGAATATAAGTCAGGTTTCCTGATAGCCTGTCCAGATTTTGAGCTCCCTAATTGAATGATGAGAGATACAAAGCTCCTTTCTAACAGGTAGAAAAGTTACTCTTTTTCTGGTTTTTAGGTCAAATACTTTCCTTTTCCCTCTTCAGGACTTCCTCTAGCCATTCCTTGCTCACCGCCCCCCACCCTTACCCATGATAATATTTGCACAGGGCTTTATAGCTGCCAACCCTCCCACGTCTGTTACCTCACTTGATCCTAAGAATGCCTCCAATAAGTCCGTAGGTCAGGAATTTGCATCTTCTTGATTTTAGATGCAGGAACTGAAATTCACATCCTAGTTAAATTTCCCAAGATGAGAGAGTAATAGCCTGGTGAAGTGGGGAATTTAATTTCAACTATCCAGATCCACTGCTCATTCCACCAGCCCATTCTGCCTCACTCCTATGTTTGAATTTCATGGTCTTTGGCAACATTCATCTTGCTTCTAAATTATTTCCTCATAATTAAAGTCATGACTTTTATAGAAAAACAAAGCAACCTCAGAAAAGCAAAGGTACAACTTTTTCGTTCAGTCAACTCCTGGGCTTACTTACAATGCATTCCTTCTCTGAAAGCAAAAGGAGACCTGAAATGGCACACCAACATTTGCCTACGAGGAACATTGGAACAACTAGACTTAGAACAAAGTTCCATGATGACTAAACAAATTAGTCACAGATGGGAAAACAGAGCGATCAGGACACCACCAAACAGAAGGAATAAAATGTACAATTTATCAATGTAGTCTCTTCTTTTCATATTTTAAGACCCTTTAAATGTAGATGTGATGTGCCTCACATTTGGATGATACCCAATTTATACAAAAAAAGAATCTATTATCAGTGAAAATTTTGTAGAGACAAATTGTTTCATTCAGTAAACATTTACTACACCACTAACAACCCCAGTTTGAGTAGGTCATTGTGCTAAGTGCTGTAGATGGGGGTGGGGGAGGGGAGGGGGTCAAAGGAGGAAATGGCCAATTTACAGAATTGACTATTTACTGAAGAATTTTTAAATATTTCATGTTATATTCTTTTGAGTACTTACAAGTCTGCCCTTGTGCCAA
This sequence comes from Camelus bactrianus, assembly GCF_048773025.1. Taxonomy (NCBI): domain Eukaryota; kingdom Metazoa; phylum Chordata; class Mammalia; order Artiodactyla; family Camelidae; genus Camelus; species Camelus bactrianus. The sequence goes on from NC_133573.1 coordinate 11,527,118, forward strand.
GAAGCACTGTACCGTCTTCATTTAGGAAGATACTGTGCAAATCAAAGGTCACAGAGGTTAAGTAACTTGGCCACGCTCATGTGGTCAATCAGTGGCAGAACTGGGGTTTAAAACCAAATTTGTCTGAATACATTATGTGATTTCTCAACAACTCCTCTGTACAGTCTGTTTTACAGCAGCCGATTTTTTTGTCATGTACTACGCTCTGTACCAGGGTAGGCATATGAAATATAGCATTTATTTACAACTCTGTGAGTTATGAGTCCTTTTCCAAGTGAGAAAACAGACTCAGAGAAATTGTACCATAAGTCATTTTGGGACTCTCATCTGTTTGGAAACCTCCTGTAGCTTCTTGCCACCAAGAATCCCTGTAATGACCCATAATGGCCAATGTAACACCTCTCTGAGCTTGTCACCCACCACTGCCCACTCTCCTCCCTCTCCACTTACCAAGCTCACTGGCTTTGAATACACCAGCCCCTCTGCCTGGGATGTTCTTCCTCCCTCGTGCTTCGGGTCTTGCTCACGTGTCACTTTCTAAGTGTGGACTTTCCTGCCATTTAAAATTGCACCCTTCATCCTCTTTCCTTGTTTCCTTTTTTCCTCCCTAGCTCTATCACTTACTATACAGCTTACAGTTAACTTTAAGTCTTTTGTCTCTTCCCACTAAAATAAGACCAAGGAATTTTTTAAATTACATTTTGCCCACTCCTGCATTTCTTGCAACTGAAACAAAGTACATGCTGAAAACTTCTGAGTTGAATTGCATTAAACTTTGCTCAAGATTATGCAGAAGTGAGAACTGGAACCCAACAGAAAGACCCCACCCTTCCCAACACAGCAAATGTGCTAATGCCAGAGAGAACGTATATTATGGTGAGCTCAATTTTGGAAACAGGATCCTCACAGGACTCTCAGGTTGACAAGACTCAGAAACAGAACTCTACAAGTTTTTGCAGCTACATTCCTACTGTTGAGTAAAACTTGAGAAAGTGAAGCAAGATGGCTAAAACCAGAGTGGCATGGACAAATGTAAATGTGGATGAAAACAGCAAGAGAAGGGAACTGATTAGATTAAAAGGATAGGCAAACCTCAATAAAATATTTTGAAGGCCAAGAGAAAAGTGACTTTGAAGGTTCGGTAGTTAACAATGAATGATAAAAACCAGAACTGAAGTTAGAAACAGTAACAGAACTTCGTGGTTTAGGAGGGCATCAATACCTCCTGAGACATTTTGTGGGAATACGAAGGGAGTGTCAAATTTCAGAGTCAGAATGGTGAAATGTATGAGCTACTCACTTAAGGTGAAGTTGCTACATATTTTTAAAAACAGGGCTAAATATTTCAACAGTTATCTTTCAATGTTGTCTCTACCTTCATTTTAGAATCAAATACACTAAGTAACCTACTAAAGTTTTTCTCTAGAACTAGCAGAGGGAAGAAAAATGACTTTTATCTGTTAATTTTTAATCTGTTAAAAATTGTTTTGGCAAACAGTTTTTGGCATATTTATTAGGATATTTACCTGTTATGTGACAAGATTTCCCACTACTGGAAAATGACCCCTTAACAGTAAATTTCTCTTCTTCCTTGGGGGAAATGATTGGGATTTAACATATTCTATGACTGTTCTCTTATTTAAAGTCTAAGGTCTATGTTCTTTTCCAGGAGATAAACCTGCTTCGAATGAAGTAGTGATGAGCGGTCATAATGGTCCATCATTTCCACCCCAGGGAGAGGAGCATGCCCAGCTGGGGCTGCTGAGCCTGGCTGTGTAGACTGCAGGCCAAACTCCCAGCACTAAAAGGGGCCCCACCAGGTCAGGGTCCTGATGTGTTCACACTGTGATGTAACTGCACCAGTATCAAAAGGCTGGTACCAGCTGGGTTAGTATCTAAATACTGCTTAGCATGATCTTCGACAGAGAACAATAGTTTTAAGCCAGCAACAACAATCAAGAAAACCTGATCTTGAGATTTTCATTACAGTTTTATACAAAGTGAGACCTACCCCAGAGAAGTCATCCCTGATTCTGAAATATTCTAAAACCATAAAGGTTTCAGTAAAACATACTCTGAAGGTCAACTGATACATTTTACCTTGAATTATTCTTGATGAATTCATTCCCTGACTAAATTATCTCAACATAAAAACATAGCTCACTATACTAATCATATAATTTTTCTATCAATGTTAGTGTAACTTCTATCCAGGGATTCAAGTACCATTTTTGCCATAACTTTCAATAATATTTCAGTTACTGGATTAAAGAAATATTTTCAAATTAAAAGCCTGGCAGTCTGAGTTTACTGTAATAGAAAATGTTGTGTTTCATATACCAAAAATGGTAATAGATTAAAAAAGCCAACAAATACTTAAGAGATTTATTAAAGCATCTTATCACAAAGATGGAAACATACAAATTAGAAACATACAACCATCATCTTCCACAGTCAAGTTAAAATGTTATGTATTTTTTCCTGTTTTCATAGCTGAAAAGTCCAGACCTTATACTCAACTCACTCACCCTGAATATTTAATTCATTCTGCCTGGAAGTATCCAGGGCAGCAAATAACCAAAATGCAAACTATTATATAAAGAAAGTGCAGAGTTAAAAAAGAAAATGTGTGGAGAGTACCCCCTCCCTACCCCCTAGTCAAAGGCAAACAATGGCACTTTGCTCTTGCTTAACCTACATTGTCTTCAACAACTATTTAAATGTAATATACTCAACAGCAACAACGAACTCTGAATTCTAATAGATGTCCAAAAAGCTTGTTAGTGTTTAAAAATAAATGCTTAAACAAAGGAAAATGTACTTTGTATCAAACAAGTCTGAAGAGCCCTGTATTGCAGCATTCTGAAAATAAACAAGATGAAAAGCTAGTACAGTTTATTGACAAAGGCAGAATGTCTTCAGGCAGGTATGTAGGGTGGCGGTGGTTCTTTCTCAGGCATCTTCACTGCCACTTCGTAGGCTGGCAAAACATACTGAAGAGAGAAAAAAATTATATTGAACTTAGTTCTCCTTTCAGATCCTATCTGAAATAATTCAGCTTTCAGATTTCATATCTCAAATAGGGGTATACAAACGCACGGAGAAGAGCTGAAGACACTGTTAGCTAAGTACAGCTGACCCTTGAGCAATGTGGGGGTTAGGGGGCGCCGACCCTCCGCAGAGTTAAAAATCCAAGTATAACTTACAGTCAGCCCCCCGTATCTGAAGTACCACATCTGTGGATCCAACCGACTGTAGATCGCATAGTACTATAAGCATCTGCGTATTAGTGGACACTCACAGTTCAAACCTTCATTGTCTAAGGGTCAACTGCAGTTCCTGAGAGTAAAGCTAAAAACCTGTAACTTTATTTACATGCAGGTGACACGTCTGATTCAAGACTGCTAGAGCTGCATGGATGGAAGGACGGGGTGAGGGCAGACAAAGCTTTGCTTCTGAACTGACCCTGATGCCACCAGGACACCCTGACAGGTGGTACATGCCACCGCCCTCCCCTTGCTCCAGTGTGACTGATGAAGCAGCAATGTCAAGTACATGTTAGGAACTGAGGATCTCGGACAAGGGCCCCTCTGTACCATGCTAAATGAAGCCTCCAATAAGTGGCTGGATCCTGAATTTCATCACAATCTGTACTCCAAGCATCAGGTACTTGTATCATTTGCTCTAGGGTAAAAGGCACATCTACGTAGGAGGGTGGAACTTTAACCTAAGTGACTCCCATGTGACAGGCTGGCCCTACATGGGTCACATATAATCTACATGCTGGAAACCTGGGAAGACAGCATAGCAGCAACTAGAGGGCCCCAAGAGGTACCCACCGCACTCGTCTCCCCACAGGAAATGCAGCCTCCCCTCTGCATCATGTGAATGTTTCTGAAAGCAACATATACTACAGCTGATGGTACCCTAACTTTAGAAGTTCCAGAAGCCAAGAGCCTGGCATTGCTCACACTGCTGTTCCCTGTCTGATCTCCCCACAAAAATGCAACTCTTGGAGACCACTTAGAAACCAAACCTAATGGCTGAACAGGACGAGATGAGCAGTGCACAGTGTCTCTAGCCCACGTACCCAGGATTCCAACTAGGAAATGTTGAAACTGGTGGACTTAAGCTACCCATGCCTGAAACCACAGTTATGGCATCAAAGAGAAAGTCAAGATCCAGATTTTTCTTCTGGGAATAATCAATAATGGTCAGTGAAGTTTAAATATATTGAAAGGTCATTCACCTGTGGAGGTGCGTCAAAGGCAGGGTACACAGCTATCTCTGGCATGTTTCTTTTGTTGATGTATGTGTAACAGTTCCAAACACAGTTGATTAGATAAGCCTAAAAGAATACAAACAAAATTTACATATGCTCAAAACTCAACAGATTACCTGCTCTAAAATTAAGGTGACTTTTAATGCTCTCCCCCATGTCTTCTCTATGGAGAAGGGAAGTGACATCCATCTGGACCTAACACAGGCGCTTTCTCTTCTTGCTCTCACTTAAATGTCACAAGTTTTATTATCACCGTTTTACAGAGAAACCAGAGTTGGCGTTTCAATTCAGGTGTGGCAATCATTGTGCTACAGAAGAAATTCTGTTTCCGGACCTTGGGAATTTTAACAGATTTTCAGTCCAGATCATGAGCCACATCCTAAAACATAATAGTGTTACACTTAGGAAGAATCCTGGCATTTCCAACCACTGCCTGGAAGGAAGAGGGAGGACACTGCCTAAAAGCAATCTCTTGTACTACGTCAGAATAAACACTCACTCACTGTGAACTGAAAGGAGATAACCAACAAGAAGGTTGAGATGGACAGTGTCACAGTCCAAAAGGCTCCCCAAATATTCAGTAAGCAACTCACCTTAAAAATGATGAACAAGGCAAAGAACACAAGAACAATGAACAGGAGACAGCTGGAGTCCAATGCCAGGAGGTCATCTTTATAGGGAAAATCAGGCTATAAAAAAAGGGGGGAATGAGTAGGTGAAGCAGAAAGGATTTTTAAAGCAGGGACAATTCTGTATGATACTACAATGAGGAGTAAATGTCATCAGACACCTGTCCAAATCTAAAGACTGGACAATACCAAAAATGACCCCGAATGTAAACTAAGGATTTTGGGTGATAATGATGTGTCAATGCAGGTTCGTCAATTACAACAAACGTACCACTGTGGTTTAGGATGTGGCTAGTAGGGTGGGGGAAGGAGTATATGGGAACTCTGTACATTCTGTTCAATTTTGCTATGAACCTAAAACTGCTCTAAAAAACAGTTTATTAATTAAACATATACACACACTTATATTCAGCCATGGCACCTCCATTTTGCACTTTGTGATAACCTAGAACACATCTTAAGAATACCAAATTAAGCCATGCGCCTCATTTACTGTCATGGGACAGTCCTGGTTCATTATCACAGGTAAGATCTTCATGTCTTAGCTCCCCAAATACATGGTTTGCTCCTTGAAGAGAAGGAACTTACGTTTATATCTAAACCATTCACCAACAATTTGCCTAGAATAGAGTGAAGGATATGGTAAGCACTCAAACATTTGCTACAGATGCTTGCAAAGACAGAAAGCTAAAACTCCAATGAGTGCCAAATGCAGCTGAATTATAATACTTTTCATATGCTCAAAACAAAAGCTGAACTACTTCTGAAGTTCTATGATATCTATCTTTAGGGACTTTTTATACTGGATTATCCAAACGGTATGGTAAGAAGATATTCTATTTTCATCTTACTGGTTTCAACATGGTCAGTAAGAGTAGTAATAATAATTATTTTAAAACACTTTAAAAAATAGAGAGGACAGATTAATAAGAATAGTACCTAAGATGACTCCAAATTTCTATGTAAATATTTTACTTAAAATAAAGAGTTTAATTAGCATACACACTTACTAATTGATACAGATATTCCTTGATTCTTGGCAAATAAGTGAGAGAACTGATACCAATCAGGCAACTGAGAACAAAGTCAAAAAGCCGATAACAGAAGAACGGAATCAGCCAACCCACTTGATACTGAAGAGAAAAAGCAGAAACCACATATATAAAATTACTAAGTATCACTCAGTAAAAGGTCAAATACTAAAAGTTAAAAACATAGAATATATATATACTTACAGAAATTGTTCCATGTACCAGCACTGAACTGATTATAAACATAAGAACAGACACAGCAAAAAGAACACAGGTATTATCTAAGAAAACAAAAACCAAAATGTAAATAAGCTACTCATGTAACCAAAAAAGTAAACTCTTTATGACAAAATAATGTTTTAAATCTAGCTTAAAAAACTGAGTATTTTCAAGATTGGCTATGGAAAAAAATCTAAGGCCAAGAGAGTAAAAAAAAAATCTGCCTCAGCATTAACTAATACAGTTTGAGAAACTCAACGCCTTTGTTTTTCTTATTAAATTGCCACAACTCACTGACACTAATTTAGGATGGCACATGAGCCAGATAATCTGCTAGGGAGAAGATCTCTGCCCAGAGTCTGAGAGTCTGAAGATGTGCAAATAGACAATTATAATCCAATGTGGCAAGGGCTACAACAGAAGCAGAAACAACTAGTTTTGCCTGTAAAATCTAGGAAAAAATATGAAAGAAATGACACAAGTTGGGTTTTGTGACATAAGAAGGGCTCAGCCAGAGGGAAAGGCTGGTATTTGCTTAAAAGACAGATATATTAAACACAGAATGCTACAGATGTCTCCTCTTGCTTTAGATAAAATAAACAATCTGAAATTCCAGGCTCTCCATTAATCCCTCCCCCTACCCCCACTCCATGCTGACATCCAGACTCCCGGCTCCGCATCCTTTCACCCTAGCTTCTCTGCTACACACAGTCTATGTTCTTCTTTGCTCAACTCTTCCTCAGGCTGTTCCCTTTCTCTACATTAATCCATGTTCACTAATTTTTTCAAAAAGCACCCATGTAACTTAATCAGTACTAAACCACACTTGATGAGTTTCTTAGCACAAATCTAAAATGGACTGTGACTCTGGATGGATATTAAGAACCTTTCAGGCACTAACAATGACGAATGAGTAGACTCAATGCTTAATGTTCACACTATTCACTAAATGTCATGTATCATCTTGTCACTTGGAAATTCATTAAATTTTCCTAGAGGATAGAGGATAGCTAAATGATAAGGATTTAAAGGACTTCCCTGCTGCAGCATGCAAAATGGCACTCAAAGGGAAGAAATCAAATATAAACAAAATATGAAATTAAACAGGATAGGTACTATCAAACGTGAAAGCAAAATTTATAATTCAAACAATCAGCTTTCTAGAAGCTTTCTGCTACCGGAAGACTACATATTTATTTCCATTTCTTAAAGTACTGAAATAATAGTTAAAGTGAAGTTCAAAATCTTCCATTGGAGCAACAAATAGCAAAACAGAGGCGAGATGGGGTGGTGGGTGGGAAATACATATAATGCCTGGAGCCAAAGACACTCCAGTACTTATGAACCAATAAAGCAAACAGAATATGAGGGGCTAGATGCCCGGATATGAGCCTCAGGTTTCCACCTACCCACCACCACATTCAGCATCTTCTCCAGGACGCCCCTAAGTCTTCATCCATCTCCAATGTGAATATAAATAAGGACACATTCATATTTGAAAAACAGCCTGCATATGCTGCAGAAGTAGTTCATATACACTAAGTGTCATTTCCTGTTTGGCTGATTCAAAATAACTAATCATGAACCTCATTTAAAAAAATCAGTTATCAGGCCAATGACCAGAAATTAACTTACCTCTGTAACACTGGGTCTGTGGGAAACTCAGTTTCCAAAGAAATACCAACTATCGTACGGCCAGGAACTATGTATTTTTATAGTCTCTCAATAACATGGCTTTGACAGAATTATAATCAACAAAAATATGATAATGAATACATCTGGTTTTCTCTGCAGCAGCGATAACACTCATGCAACAGGCAATAAACCTGTGACCTCTTCCCTGCAGTTCTGAAAGAACCAGTGCACAGACCTCCAAGAATCTCAATGACTGTAAGTCTTTTTCTGTGCCTCAGCTTGAGGAGAAACACACACGACAAGGGAAAATGCTGACATTAGCAGCTTCAGCACAATTTTATTTATTGTTCTATTTTGGTTAAAAAAAAAGATTACTCAGAAAAAAAAAAATCAAATACTAGAAGGAATAGTTTCTATATGTTCTTGGTATTTCTGCTCTCAATTTGACAACAAAACCAAAGGATCAGACTATATCTGAAAAGACAACCAGGAGACTCATTTAAAAAAAACACAACTTTAAAAACACAGTATGAACAACTATTAGTGTTATCACACTACAATATATGTAACTGATGGCAACAAAACTCTACCTGGCTCCTAGAAATAGGTTAGCCCTGTGGACAATGAATCACTTGAATTAACAACCAAATTAAAAAAAAAAACTTCATTAATAGATCAGAGATCAAAATGCAATGAACTGCAGAACTTTATGATAAAAGATAACCTAAAAATGTTATGATGAAGATCCTGTAATATTACAAATATAACACATGTGAACTGGGAACATTTATCTGAAGTGAAATTTTTCTGAATAAGAAATTGTTCACCCTGAAAAGTCTGAAGGATAATTTTCTGTTCAAATATTAAATTCCTAACATAATTTTTAATATAAAATTAAACTTGTATTTTAAAGAAAGATAAATAATGAAAATACTGCTCTCAGGGAATTAAATAGGTTTAAAAGGTAATTCCCATGAATGTTCTAGGAGTACCCTATTTTTAACTCCAAATGTCCAGTCTTCATCTAAATAACAGAAATATATTTAGAATTGGTACCCTGAGCAAAAGATATCACCAAATATTCAAATAATTCATATTTTATACTTGACTGTAAGATTTTGCTTCACAAGCAAATCTCCCATCCTCGGCTACACTAGTCAGCTGACCCCCAAAGGCTCAGTCTTTTTGTAATTCCTTCTCTCCTTCCTCTCTCCACAGTACCCCACAGAAATCAATGACCAATGTACAATACATATTTCTCAAAAATCTTCTAGCAGTCCATTACATTTTCTGGCTATAAATGCTCAATTATAATTCTCAAAGTATCTTCGAAAAACCTAGGAAAACATTTTATGCCTCAGCAAGTATAATAACAAACATAATTTAATCAATCCTCCCCTAAGTCACAAGTGTGTGCATAATTAGCAGGAGATGGTTTCAACTAAAGACATACCAGCCATTCTCTCAGATGAATAGTAATTGCCAATGACTTCATACTGAATGTTGACAGCTGGCATTGAGTTTGGATGCGTTACCTCCACAGTCAGCAAAATTCCCATCAACAGGTTGACCACCTGTGAAAGAAAACATTTTATCAATTACATTATTAACCAGGAAAGCGTCTTCAGAATAATCATAATCCTTAGACATCTTCCCCCACTAAACATTGTTTTACTTGAAGTAACAAAGACATAAAAAGGAGACTACCTATGAGATAAAGTAATACACAACTATCACTTTAAGAATGGTTTAAAATAAATATTTCATAAAATTAAAGTATAAACTTGATACTGTCTCAGAGAAAAGATGTTTGATCCTATGTTAATACAACAGAATAAAAAGGCATACCAATTTAAGTTGAGAGATCATCACAAATTGTTCATGTCAGAGTCACGTATTTATTCATAACCCAATATCAGAATTTCTAGGTTTAAAGAAGCTATGGTTAGTCCAATATACTTATTTATCAGAGAAACATAATATCCATCAGCTAAGTATGTAATGATCCAGCAGATCAGCCAAAAGCCCCTCCACACTATCTCCTATCTAGTGATGGGGAAGTATTTCCTGTTAAGCTACCTTCAAATGCTTTAAAGACTTTCCAAGATTTTGACCATGTCACTTAACTTTCACCTATTGGTCTTAATTCTACTGTTTGAGCTAGTTTGCTAGCCCTTCCGAGTAAGTGCTCCCCTAACACCTAAGGGCAGTCAACACATGCCTCCAAATACTACCTTTTCTAGAATAAACACTCAGGTACTTAAACCACTTTTCTAACTACATGTTTCCAGCTACCTCACTAGTTTCTCTTTGCTCTCCTCTATACACATGCTCCAGTTGTACAACATATTATTTAAATGAGGGAAGATCAGTCCAGTCACAACACACCAGACCTCAGTTCCCATATGCTAGTTTAACAAATTTCAAGTAATACAGTCTGAAACTGTACTGGCTGCAGATGTTTTTTGCATGTCACCTATGAGTGACTCCATAAAACCCTTTATTCTTTTTCATATTTGATCCTGTTAGGCTACCACCTGTACCTATAGTTGGATTCAGAGGCACAAGCATGAGCCCTTATATGTATCTGCAATCAAATTTCATCTTAATAACATTCTTGCCTATCAAGATTTTCTCCATCTAGGAGATTCCTCAAAAAACTAAAAATAGACTTACTGTAAGATCCAGCAGTCCCACTCCTGGGCATATATCAGGAGAGAACTCTAACTTGAGAAGATACATGCACCCCAATGTTCACAGCAGCACTATATACAATAGCCAAGACATGGAAAGAACTTAAATGTCCATCAACAGATGACTGGATAAAGAAGCCTGTGGTATATTTATACAATGGAATACTACTCAGCCATAAAAAAGAATAAAATAATGCCATTTGCAGCAACATGGATGGACCTAGAGATCATCATTCCAAGTGAAGTAAAGCCGGAAAGAAAAATACCATATGATATCACTTATATATGGACTCTAAAAAAAGTAAAAGGAAGACTCTAATGAACTTATCTATGAAACAGAAACAGACTCACAGACATAGCAAAGAATCCTATGGTTACGGGGGGAGGGAGGGTGTGGAAAGGGACAAATTGGGAGTTCCAGATTTGCAGATACTAACAATTATATGTAAAATAGGTAAACAACTTTCTTCTGTATAGCACGGGGAACTATATTCAATGTCTTATAGTAACCTATAATGAAAAAGAATATAGAAAGGAATATATGTATGTATATGTATGACTGAAATATGCTGTACACCAGAAATTGACACATTGCAAACTGACTAAACTTCAATTAAAAAAAAAATTCTCCATCTAGATTCTGACACTCTTCAGATTGACTCTCCCTCAGCTTCCTGCATTTGAAAACATGATGAGCATGTAATCAAGGTCTCCATCTAAGTCACTAGCAAGAGAACAGCCCTGAGGACAAAGCTGCCAGAGGCTGTTCTCCTCCTATTAGTCAACAACCTTTGAACAAAAGTCTTTATCTGGTCCAGAAGAACATCTTGAGATTTTGCCAAACACCTTGCTGAAATCCCATCATGCTATCTGAATTTTCTTAGTCTACCAGGGTGTAATCCAGTCAAAAAGGAAATTATTTATGCCTCTAGTTAGTGAATCCCACAGTTAACCCAGGAGGCACCATTTGCTTTAAGTGCTCAAAACAACCCTGCTAATGATGTGATACAGAAATCTCACCTAGGACTGGAAGCTCCCCCATCTAAAGTTCACAGAATCTATCTTCCTCCTCTTTGTGAAAATCTGAATATAGGATATTTTCAAGAGATATCTAAGGTTTATCAACACTATTTTAAACAATCTTTATTATACAGCTCTCTCTAGTCCACCCTGAATGATTAAAAACAATTTACCAGTTGAAGGCATTTCACATTCTCTTAGACAAGCAGCCCAAGTTTTATCTTTCAATAAGATAAACAATGTCACAATATCTAATTCAGAATCGTCTGATATTTCTGAGAATACACTATAAATCAAGTATATTTACATATATACTTCACTTATTCCTCACAATAGCCTTGTGAAATTAAATATTACTTAAGCCCTTTTGCACATGGGGAAACTAAAATTCAGCAAAGTGAAATAGCATGTGTTAAGTTCACTCACTGAGCTGTAGGAGGATAGAGCTAGCATACAAATCTGGTTCCTTTTAAGACATCCTGCTTCTTAGCACTACATAATTACTTATAACCATTCCTAAGCAACTCTTGTTTTGAGAGCTTTCCAAAAGAAACCATTCTCTGAGGCTATAAAATGTTTATACTTTACTCTCTAAATAAATATGTTCAGTAACATGCCTTTTTCCTTGCATTGCTCAAAGGCAAGGTCTTTTATCCTTCAATGCTTGAAAGGTCTTACAAGAGATAATTATATTTGCAAGGTGGCTCCCCAGTTGAAGGCTGATTTTTTTTTTAATGGCTCATCTTTACTGCAATGGATTTTGCACAGTGTATGTGATGTATGAGTTAATATGATTAGGTGAATTATTGAACAATCAGATATATCTACTAAAATATTGTGTATGGAAATCAGTTTGAAATCAACTCAGCAAACTCTGCTAAGCATGATATAGTCATAAGTTAAAAGCTCTGCGCTGTACAGAAAACACTCATGTCAAAAGAACAGACCATGCAAACTCAATTACTAAATGAAAGACGTGACACACCAAACTACTTAGGAGCTTAATTTTCCCTTATTTTTATCACATGTAGAATTTATAAAAATCTCTTTTCTTCTCTTCCATGGGTAAGTCACAGACTCACCCACTATTATATCTTCTAGTATTAGTGACACTTCAAATTTCATTTCGGAGTCATATCCCTGAATATTAAACAAATCATAGGTCTAATCAAAAGGACCAAGAAATGGTAAAATAAGTTCAGTGCTACTTCATTAAAAGCTCAATTTTTCAAATCTTCATTGAATTAATTATATTTCATTAGAACCCCAACTTACATTTTAAAGTACTAATCTGGAAAATCTATCCTTGAGATCTTAAAAGATTCATCACTGAACACCTATCCTGTGCTCATATATAGGCCCTATCCTATTTACTTTTGATTACAGTTGATATTTCTAAGTTCCATGTAGTATTTTTCAAAACATACATAAAATTTACTTTTTGGTCTTATAATGTAAAATTTCTCTAAAGAGAGCAACTAGGAACACACAGCTCCAGAACACTTATTCCTGATTAATTTTTCCCTTTTACTGCATTCAGGAAAGAAAATTAATAAGAATATAATTAAAATAATGATCACTTCTAAACCTAGTAATATGGAAAGGTAGTGAATGCAGCAAATACTCGTATAAGTTACCAGCGTGGGGAATGGACACACCAGTGTAGGAAAGGTACTGTATTTAGTGGATTAAACAGCATGGTTTGTGTTATTTTTGTAAGCCTTTTGCATACCTTATATAAGTTAAAAAAATATGTTTGATTTCACTTGTTTCAAAGGAACAATATCAAATCTTTGAAAGCACTTACTGTCAGGAGAGTAATTTCTCTTTGCTTTCTCATTTGATTACCACACCCATCCCAGAAGATTCACTGAGGATCTGTCTGTATTTCTGTTTTTGTTTTTGTTTTAAATCATTACTCTTTAGTTTTCCAAAACACAGCATATTTTCCCACAACTCAGTATCTCCTAAGACTATATAATTAGAGCAATGTTTTAGAACATACTGATAAAGGCCTCAGGAGACAAAGACTCTCATCAGATAAAGGCCAAAATTGATTATCTTTAAAATTTTGCTAAATGTACACTATACATGTATCTATAGTTGTTTACCATTATGTACAGTTACAAATGAGTTATTCCTACTATTTTTGGAGAATTCATTTAACTCAAGTATTTAATTGAATACTCCAAATGCTCTAATAAGTTACTACTATACACACTTCATAGAGGAAGGTATATCTTATTGTGGGGAAGAAAAAGTTTAAAAAGACAATCACACTAATGTGTAATTAGTGCTATTGAATACGTACATACAAAAGGTATGCAGTAACTTTTCGAGGTACACAGGGAGGAAACCAGATCCCTCTGGCTGGGAAGCAAGGAACTTCACCAAGAAAACAATTGTGGAAAAAAAACTAAGTGGAATTGGCAAAATGGTTGCTACTAGTTGCAGGTATGTAATGAGTAAATAAGAGATTTTTATACCATTTCATTATTTTTGCATATTTGAGATTTTTCTCAAAAAAGTTTTTAAAAAGTGACCTTAGAGAAGAGAATTTGGGGGAGCAGGAATAGTATATGCAAAGGCACCAAGGCATAAAGCATGTTTGAGGAAAGATATTTAACTTTGAAATATAAACAAGGTACACTTGTTTAAAGAAGTCCATGATGAGGGCTGGAAAGGAATACAGCTTGAGGAAGCCTGTCTTTGCTTCCTTCCTAGCTACCTAGCTTTTAGATTGTTTATGGTTAAGACACTCATGAAAAATCACCCATATATGAAATCTTTCCAAGACCTAAAATTATGACAACTTCTCAAAATGTCTTCTTGTTGGTACAGCATTACTATGAAGGAGGACAACCCTGCAGCAGACTTTTAAGCTCATTCAATTGTACAATAAACATTTGAACTTATACCACACAAGAAACTGCTGTTTTAAATCATCTGACCTCAGATTTTTCAATAATCGATAGAGAAAACAATTTATGACTGTCAGTTTAAACTGGAGCTTACACTGAAATTTCATATTACTTAAACCATATTAAGCCAGGACGGCTTCTTTCAAATCTAAATGCCAAAGGCTAACACTTCAGGGCTGGTGCATATAATAGTTGGCTTTGGCTTCTCTGTGTCCTACTGCCCTATTTAATACCATACAATTAATCCTTTGATATACAGTGTGCAATCACCTTAACACTAGCTCAGAAGAAGCAGTTGCTAGAAAGCAATGACACTGTGTCAGATACAAAGTCATTGATACAGTGTCTGCACCCAGGAGGAGGGAGGACTACACCCCTCAGGTTCCAAACCCCACAGAGGCAATCTAAAAAGAACCATAAATTGTCTCCCACCTGGAATAGAGGAGGAAAACTATTCTGACAAGGTACTTGGAGAGGGAAGTGACATTCTACTTCACCCACTCCTGTATTATTTCTTTGCCTTCGTAAAGAAGCTTCTGGCAACAAAACTGCACTGCTTAGATAAGTCCTCTTTATGTCTTGGTGGTCTTGTTTTTTCTAAATGTTACATGTATCCCCAACTAGGCAGAAACTGTGTCTTTATATTGCTGTGATACTGAAGCCACAACTTTGAAAGTCACTAGCAATATTGTAATCAACAAAACCAACACCCTTTTCCAGTTCTTAATCCAATTTGAATCTGATACTGCTGATTATCTTCCCTTCCCCGACACTGTGCCATAAGCTTCATTTTCATATCTGTGCCCCAAAGTTCTTTGTAATACCATCAACATCTTAAGGGCAAATACTATGTTCAAGACAAGAAACATCTGAGAGCCTCTGTGTGGCAGATAATAAGAACATAGAAGACGAATAACACATGTCCCTGTGATTTATTCTTTCTGCATGTGCACCATAGCTTTTTACACTGTAGATGGTCAATAAATCTCTTAAAATAGATTAACTGATTTAAGCAGCTTATAATGTTCTACTAAACAGAAAAATCCACGCAAAGAAACAAGAGCTTTGCCGTCTTTTTTAAAACCGTGAAACTAAAACATGGAAAAAGGAAGATAATGTGAAATGTTTTCACATCAAGTGCTTCCAGTGCGGAACAGATTTAAAAGTCCCTGATCCCCACATTGGGGGAATAAATGCCCTTACAAAAGTTGTTCTCGCTGCATTTTGAGTTTCACTGTTTATAACTCGCACTTTTCCTTACAATTCCTTTCATTTTTATGAGCCAAGCCCACAGCATCAAAAAAAATCTGCCTTGGAAAGAAATACAGCCAATTACATTCAGATGGTTGAAATTTAGATGGTGCTTATTTTCTTCTTGAGGAGGAGTTAGAAATCCTTCGTTCCATGAATGGAGGGAAGGATCTGAAAACAGGAAGATTTAGTGGGCAGGCAAGAGTCCAAGGCTGCTGGACTCTATTTCTCAGTTAAGTAGGAGAGAAGGTCATCTTCTAGGGATGAAGGAGGCAGGCTTGAGTGACAGGTTTGAGGACCCTAAAGATTTGAATTATTCATTCAGGGGAGTGGAAGGCAGGGCTAAGGACAAACAAAAGAAATTGAAAACCCAGGCCTTTAGTAAAATGCAGAAGAAGTAAAAGTTGGAAATACAATGCTGCTATTGCCATGACCTGATCAATGTCCAGTATTATAAATCAGTTAAAATATATAAGGGGGGGTCTTTGTGTGGAAATGTGATACAGCAATAAAACGATGTTTCTAAATATAAAAGTACAGGAAATATTAAAAGAAACAAGCAAATAAGCCTACACATTCAAGTTTTGTTATTTTTGATGTACATTAATGAAGAAGACTGTAAAAAACAAAAACAAAAACAACAACATGGTACTCAGGAATAATGGAGTTCAGGTCCCCTGAGGGTGGGCCGTGAAACCTGTCTGCCTAACTGAAGATGATTCTTGTCTGGTGCTTGTCAAATGGTAATAATTTTGAGGCTGTGGGTCGGGAAGTAATGAAAACAGAGAAGGACAAAAATAATGTCTCTGATAAAGCTCTTCCTTTTTGGCAGTTTGCAGGAGTTATCAGAAATTGCAGTATCACTAATGCTGCAACCTCCCTAATCAGAACTAAATCAAAAAAAAATTTAATCACAAACTAATTAGCAAAAGTGGCCAAAACAATATGTCTGTCAAAACTTCTGTAAAGTCATCAAAACCTAAAACTACCTGAACAGAATCAGGTATTTACAAGTCACAAATTAGCTTCAATGTATATGGATACCGGAGACAGTGGTAAGACATCACAAAAAGTATTACTAGTGAACCACCAATCAAGAACACTGTCAATTTGGTTATGACATAATATTGTATAAGTCCTGGAACCTAGGGAATGAGTATGTGGCCAAAACAGAGTAGGCTCTCAGTAAAGTCCATAAAAAAGAAGGAATGGGTCTGATATGAAAAATGTCTCATGAGCAGGGGGAGAAATGCATTAGGAAAAGGCAGATCTATACATCCTGGCTCTCCTCCCAGGCTTAAGTTCTCAGTAAATCTGCTAAATAAAATGTAATTCTCAACTTTCAAGTTGTACGTATTTTTTTTCAGTTGACATCTATTCAGCTCTAAATTATAGATAACTAATAGCAAGAGGAAATATTCTTGTCCATTGAACTTTGTATTGAATACCCCTCCTTGAAAAAAGCCATTTTGCAACTATTTGTAAGTTCATTTCCTATTCCTGCTTTCAGCAATGTAAGTGAGCACTTAACATTGTCCTTTAAACAGGTTCTGACACCTCTGTGTCCCCCTCATTAATTAATTAATTAAATCAATAAAATCTTTGACATGTCTTCATTCTGTATTTGTATGTGACTTATAACTTTTACATTTTTAAGAAAATACATGGTTTTACTCTTTGGAAAGTACACTTCCTTTTAGGGAACAGAGAGGCCTTCCTCTCTGCCATTCTTAGCTGAAGACCACACTGAATTCAATGTAAAGTTTATTGCATTGGCATGGCCTCAGTGAACACTGCCTGAAATTATATGTGGATTTGTTGATCATTTATCTCCTCCACAAAAATGTAAATTCTAGAAGAGCAGAGACCTTGTTTACTTCTGCAACATTGAAGGAGTTGTCCACGGACAATTATCCTAGTTTGAATAATACTTCCAAACTATCTGGGAGACTATAGTTAAGCCAAGCTACACTAAAGGGTGGAATGGGGTGGTAGCAATTTAGCTCAGAATGAATTATGCCATTTCTCCACTTACCAGGTGTAGACTAACAATACCACCCCCCGCCACACACACAAAGTTCCATAGCCCTTCCTGTGTGCTATGCACGGGTCCAGTGGCCTTGTTTATTTTGAATCATTTCATCCTTACAACAGCACTATAAGGAAGATACTTTTATATTATTTAACTCCACAAGGAAGTTAAATTCCGTGTCCAAAATTACAAAGCCAGTATTTGTCAGAACTGAGATTAAAACTTACCACACCAGTTTCCAAACTCTGCAGCACATTAGACTCCCCTGAGGATCTTTAGAAACCACTGATACCTGGCTACTACCCACAGGCATCCTGATTTAATTGTTATGGGTCTGACCTGGGCATTGGAAATAGAAAAAGCTCTCCAGGTAATTCTCATGTGCAGCACTATGTTATTCTGTCTTGATATAAAATGTGGCAGACAGAAAAAAACCATATAATCAAATAAAAACAATAAGATAGAATAGAAAGATACGATGGGGGAAAGTTATCTGGTTCATCTATATAAGCCAAAATCAATCCATATTCCAAATAAATTATATTTAACATAGCATCAGACCAGCTCTTAAGGTCTGCTTTCCCTGTGCTAGGACTCTGTGAAATGGACCATGAGATGGTGGCTAAATGTCAACCACTAGAGAGCATACTACTTGTGTATTAAGGGAGAACAATATGATTACCGAAGATTTGTCTGGATAATTTTTATCTAACATGCACACCATCTTGGGGGAGAAAATAATTTTTAGATACTATTAGCAAACAGCTTATCCTTTCTGGTGTTGTTATTTCTAGGGGAAAGTCATACAGAAACATCCACAATAAAATAAATTAGGGCAAGTTTGAAGATCTTCAAATAGCAAAGTTTAACCTACTTTTCTCTTTTAAATAATGGCTTCATATTATTCATGTGACTTTAGCATATTTTTATTGAGGATATACCACAGGATGGGGATATAAGAATGAACAAGATACTGTGTCTCCTCTGTAGTTTTTTACAGTCTGGAGGGGAAAAGATAGGAAGCCATTGTGGTCACTATGGGAGAGGTAATATCTGCTGTCACAGGGTCACGAGGGTGTTATGGAAGCATGGAACAAGAGCATCTAATCTACAGCATAGGTTTCCCAGGGGAGGGGACACCTAAGCTGATAGTAGATGGAAACTAGGCTGGGAACGAGAAAGGCTGAGCCAAGTCAGAGGCAATAGTGTGGAACAAGTGTAGTGGAGAGGGAGGACAGAGTAGGGGATGTTTGTGTAGCAGAAAGGGTCATGGCCCTGCCAGGGACTACATTTCCTAGCATCCCTTCTCCAGCACCTCTTATGTCCAGGTGCCTGTGTGAAGAGTTATTACCAACTGAATGTGAGCAGTAACAACCTGAGTCAAACTGGGCCAGGGGTTTTAATAAGAGTGGGGTGGTTCCCCCCACAACGTCTTTGTTCTCCTTTCCCCTCATTCTCTGATGGCTGAGTGCAGAGAACTCTGAGGCCCTGGGGCATGGCAGAGTCCCAAGATGGGACCGCCAAACAGAGGAAAGCCACAGGGTGACACTGGATGGTAACACAAACAAGGAATTATTATTATTATTATTATTATTATTATTATTATTATTATTATTATTATTATTATTATATTTTTGCTTGGGGCGGGAAGGATTTGGTTTGTTTGTTTGTTTGTTTGTTTGTTTGTTTATTTATTTATTTATTTATTTATTTATTTATTTATTTTTTAATGGAGGTACTGAGGATTGAACCCAGGACCTTGTGAGTGCTAAGCACTCGCTCTGCCACTGAGCTTACCCTCCCTACCCAGAAATAAACTTTAATGGTTTAAAACAATACTGTTTTGGGGTTCATTTATTGTAGCAGCTAGCATAATCCCAATCTGAAAGAAATTTAGTACAGTTAGAGAAATGGGATTCGGGGGAGGGTTGTGGAGAGGAATGGGAAGAGAAGAGTAAGAGCTGAGGTGAAACAGGAGAGCCTGTGCCAGATCAAGAAGATCTGATAAGTGCAGGAGAAAGTTGAGAAAGGCTTTGGCATGGACCAAAAAGCCAACTGGGTATGCTGTCTAAGTCACCCTTCTGGATGATTTGATTCTAGGGTCTTTGTGCCTTTCTTTGCCTTTGGAGTTATTTAAAGCTTATAAATTATAGATAACTGATAGCAAAATATCTTTTGTCTATAGACCTGAAGATGAATTCTGATCCACGGAGTCACATGCATTTTCCCAGCACCCATAGGAAAAGCCAGTTTTGCATCTATTTGTAAGTTATTTCAACATTTCTGATTGACCTATGTAGGTGTGGTACTTTGAATTCTATTTTGAACTGGTTGTAACATACTACTGGTTCTCTCATTAAATAAAGAGATAAATAAAATCTTTGACGTGTTAAGTGTATATTTGTATGAGAATCATGATTTTATTTTTCTAAAGTAATATTCTTTAACATAAGCTATTTCGGACTTCATGTGAAGTATGAGAGACCATTGAAGGGTTTTAAGCAAGGGAGTTGCATTATCAGATTTGCACTTTGGAAAGATTATTCTGGATGTAGTATGGGGAATGGATTAAAGTGGGCATACTGGAGAGAGGAGTCTGTCAAAGAAATATATGTGTGACTGATAGTGGCATACTAAGTAAGATGGTGGCAGTAGAATGGAAAGGTATAGATATGAGATATTTTTATTCAGGAGGTGTAACTGACAGAGTTGGTGACAGAAGGGATGAGAGTGGGGAGCAGAGAAAGAAGTCAAGAATGGCTTCTGCACTATTTACAATAGCCAAGACATGGAAACAACCTAAATGTCCATTTACAGATGACTAGATAAAGAAGTTCTGGTATATTTATACAATGGAATACTACTTGGCCATAAAAATAATAAAATAATGCCATTTGCAACAACATGGATAAAACTGGATAATGTCATTCTAAGTGAAGTAAGCCAGAAAGAGAAAGAAAAATACCGCATGATATCACTTAAATGTGAAACCTTAAAAAAAAAAAAAAACAAATTTACTTACACAACAGAAACAGACTCACAGACATAGAAAACAAATTTATAGTTACGGAGTGGGGGGAAGGGCATGGGAAGGGATGAATTGGGAGTTCGAGATTTGCAGATACTAACTAATACATATAAAATAAACAACAAGTTTATACTGTATAGCACAGGGAACCATATTCAATATCTTGTAGTAAGTAACTTATGGTGAAAAAGAATATGAAAACAAATATATGTATGTTCCTATATGACTGAAGTATTGTGCTGTACACCAGAAATTGACCTACAGCCCAGATAAACAAAAGCTCTTTGGTGTCCCCTATAATTTTTAAGAGTGCAAAGGGTTCTAAGACTAAACAGTTTGAGAACCATTAATCTAAGACTCGGTTTCTGCTGATGCAGCAAAGCTGAACAAACAACCCACATCAAGGTAATAATGACTTAAGTCCCCCCACCTCCTGATTGGTGTTTCAAAAAAGGAGGCTGGGGAGGGTACCACTTAACTCCATTGAAGTTAACCTATCTATCATGGTAAAATTTTAGTAACATTTTTAGGTAAAACTTCCCCCTAGGGAAAAGCATCAGGGGAGATGCTTGGAAAAGCTAGCTGGTTACTTTTGCCCCTGACATCACAAAATTGGTTAGAGAAATGGGAAGTGGCAAGGGGCCTCAGTAAGCATGATGGAGAGCTGCCCCCAGTAAACCTGCCATGGGGACTTGCCAAGGGGCCAGCTGGGCATGGCGGGGTGATGCAGCAGAAGACCCCAAGGAAATTGGCATGAACATGCAACCTGGCTTGCCTGCCACGCAGATGCCCTCCTCCTTCAAGTGCTTCAGAAGCAGGCCCGTCACCAGGCCTTCTGCCCTCTGTCATTGTCAAAAGGCCCAACCAGTGACTGCCAGCAGGAGAAAGAAAGAGGAGGGGTGCAGGCAGTGAACAGCCATCTTCCCCAACCGGCTCAGCCCACCGGGATCTTCTCCTCCCCTGAGCTCTCCAGCCTTGACCACCGTGGCCAGGGCTGTCATGACACACAACTCCAGAGGGCGCCATTCCTATGCACAGCCAGGCTGGTTCTGTTCAGTATCGGTGTATGAGCTTGTCTTAACTACCTCAGCAAGACAGCTCCTGGCAGGCCAGGGCAAGTTTCTAAACCTCTTTAAATACCAAAACACCTAGCGCTGAGCCCAGCTTGGTAAATATTTGTTGATGGATGGGCCATCCCGAAATGGGGTCATCAACCCTGAATCACAGATAAAAGAAACTGTTTAGTCTTGGAAGAGCATCTATTTTAGAGCTCTGCAAACCCACTGCTGCCCAGCTTTGGCATCTGATATGAGCATTAGTCATTCAGAAATGTGACCTTCCGTGACACAGGGTCTCTCCGAGCATCATTGTGACCTGACCCACGGTGGCTTTCTGGCCTGGCTAGCGTCCTCCCTAAAGGGGTTCGGTTTGGAACAGGGATTTCACGAGCCGCAGGCAGAGCTGACGCGCCCTGCAGAGCCCCGAGTGGGCTTGGGATTAGCCGTGCTCATAACCACTGTTTACGCAGCCTCCGAGCAGGCCCAGGCTCACGTTTCTCCCAGAGGCCCACGGTAGTTCTCTCTGTGATTTTTGTTTTTTAAACATGAGATCTCAACCCCATACTTGAATACTTCTCCTCTAATATATGAGTATGAGCAGCTAAATGATGCCTTATTGAGCCCTGTCAAGGCTGCCTACCTTCCATCTGGCAATGAGTGCACAGTACGAATGCTTTCAGGCACTGTCACAGCACTGCCTGGATGCTGGGCTGCCCTGCTGGAATCAACTGTAAGTGATTGGAAAACAATGAGGGGGAAGAAAAAAAACAAACAAAGGTGCTGAATTGAGAATTAGAGGACTGGAGTTTTAGTCAGGAGCTCGCTGGATGGCCCTGAGCCGGTGATTTCTCTGTGCTCCATGTTGCTATTTTTAAGATGGAACAAGAAGAGTGTCATCCCCTGCCATCCACAGGACTCCTGTCCCCAACCCTGTGCACCTCTGCAGATGAGAACTAGGAGGGTGGGATGGGACAGGCCAGCATCGAGCCCCCTAGCCCTTCCCTGGCACCCTTTGCATGGATGACTGGGGTGGGGATGACACCTTGGTCACAGGACAGAGGTGGTTACATTTTTTCAGGTCAGAGACTGAGTTTGGAATTGTTCTCATGGCATAGTGCCCCAGAGCTCTGATTCCTAAACTAATTATTGAGATCAATGAATTGATTCTTCTTTTCCAAGAATGCCAGTCTCCAAATGCCCAAGGATGAGGGGGCAGCCTTTAGAGTCTCCAGCTCCCTGGGAAGGCAGTGGGGGGACCGGCACCATCTCAGGAGACCTGGGCCTGGCTTCAGTTCCAGTTCTACCCTGAACTCACAGAATGACATTGAGGAACTTCTTTCCCCTCTAGGGCCTCAGTTTCCCCAACTGTGCAATTAGGGGTAGACTGAAATAGTCCCAGGGTCCCTCTTGACTCTGAGATTTGAGGCTGTTTGCATTTCCTTCTCCATCAGGCCCTTTTCCTCCTTCTTTCCTCATCTTCTCAATCTTCTAATTCTTTCCCCCATTCTTGCAGGAGATCTTGGTTCTTTTTCTGGCTGGTCTTGGCTGTTCTACTGATCTGGGCCCCATTTTTCTCCATAGACAATGAGAGTTTGATTCAGAGTGTCTAAAGGCTTACCCAGCTCTGATACTCTGGTTGTCCTGCGATGCCCTGGGGTAAAGTCCCACCTGGTACACAGCTGGAAAGTGCTAGATAATCTGGGCTGGGCCTCTCCATTCACCCATCACAGGGGGACTTATCCCTTAGGTGCCCCAGCTGCCACTTCACTGACTGGTCCAGATTTCTCAGGAGGACTTTGTGAAAATGTCTTAGACTGAGGTCAACAGGCAGAATCTGTTGCAATGGCTTTTTTCATGTGTCAGCTTAACAGCCTCCACTTATTCAATCAAACATAAATCCAGGTGTTGCAGTGCAGTTATTTTACAGATGTGATTAAAGTCCATAATCAGTGGACTTTAAGTAAAGTAGATCATCCTAGATAATCTGGGTGGGCCTATTTCAATCAGCTGAAAGCTTCAAGTGCAGAGCTGAGGCTTCCGTGAAGAAGAATTCTACCCGTAGACAGTAGCTTCCATCCATGTCCCTGAGTTCCACCTGCCTTCCTTGATGGCTTACCCTACAGATTTCAGCTCTGCCCAGCCAGTACCCACAGTCACTAAGCCAATTCCATGCAATAATTCTCTTGATAAATACTTCCTACCCATTCTGTTTCTCTGGTTGAACCCTGCCCAGTAGCTTGTTCTATGCCACCTCTGGTCTGACCAGTTGCCTCTAAGCTATTTCTGAAAAATACGAAATGGGGCTCCCTAATTTTTAGTCCAGACCTTCATGACCTTGACAATGTGTATCAAGCATTTCCTACCTAGGCAGAATTAATTTACCCTGACTCTCAGTCACATTCTGGCCAAGGTAAAATGAGGCTCTTGAACGCTTTGCCTTTGCTGGTTTTTCAATCCCTCACTTGTGCTTTAACTTGATTTACTTGATTTACTTGATTTTTACTTGATCTTGGGATTCTTTGCACATTTTGTTCACCTGATGTTACTTTTAATGGTAAGATCTTCTAAATACATCTTACTGAGAAAGGGGGAAGTGGTTAGAGTACAAGCTTAGCATGCACAAGGTCCTGGGTTCAATCCCCAGTACCTCCATTAAAAATGAATAAATAGATTCTACATATGAGCAATCTCATATGGTATTTTTCTTTCTCTTTCTGCCTTATTTCACTTAGAATGACATTCTCCAGGGACATCCATGTTGCTGCAAATGGCGTTATGTTGTCATTTTTATGGTTGAATAGTATTCCATTGTATAAATTTACCACATCTTCTTTATCCAATCATCTGTCAATGGACATTTAGGCTGTTTCCATGTCTTGGCTATTGCAAATATTGCTGCTATGAACATTGGGGTGCAGGTGTCTTTTTGAAGTAGGGAAACATAAATACAAAACAGAAACAGACTCATAGACATAGACTACAAACTTGTGGTTGCCAAGGGGGAGGGGGGTGGGAAGGGACAGACTGGGAGTTCAAAATTTGTAGATACTGACAGGCACATGTAGAATAGATAACCAAGATTATACTGTATAGCACAGGGAAATATATACAAGATCTTGTGGTAGCTCACAGTGAAAAACAATATGACAATGAATATATGTATGTTCATGTATAACTGAAAAATTGTGCTCTACACTGGAAATTGACACAACATTGTAAACTGACTATAACTCAATACAAAAAAATGTTAAAAAAATAAAAATAAAAAGAATGAATAAATAAACCTAATTACTAAACCCCCGCAAAAAACCAACCAACCAACCAACCAACAAATACATCTTACTGAGAATGGAATATTCCACCACCCTTATCACTCAGTTAACAGCTGCTCTTAAACATCTAAAGTGAAGACAAATAGCCAAGCATAACCAAGAATGTAAGTCTCCAGGAAATACAAGGATCCTGGGTCTGTGAGCTGAAACAATCCTGCACATTGGGAGAATTACCAGCTCCCTTTGGAATTGGGGGCTGAAAAGGGGTCTTGGGTAAGTGAGACTAAAGAACCCAGAGTTTTCAAGATCTGAGCATTTAAGCATCCCTCTCTTTATTCTGCAAATATAAACTTGCCAAATACCTGGACTATAATTTTTAAAAGTAATAAACAATGCAGATTCCATTAATGTTTGTCCCTGTTGGGTGAGCAGGGGATGGGCAAGACTGGTTGACCTTTTTTGTGCAGTTTATACAATGGAGAATATTGTCCTCTGAAGTCCAAGGGAAACAGAATGAGCCCAGTAGATCCTTCTGTCAGAGGTTTCGAGGGGCTGAGAGTAGGCTGGGATGGGGAGGGAGGGGGTCCCCATAGCAACAGCTGATGTCAGTGAAAATTACTTAGAAGACAAAGTTTCCCAGAGTTTTCTACTCTCAGACCATCCCAGCCACAAGATTCAGAGCTTGTTGATCTGCAGTGAGCATGAGACTTTGAAAAAGCCCCTGCCCCTCTCTGGAATGAAGTGGGGCTGGAATACTAGTGTCAAAACCTTTCAGCCATAACCTGGAGTGGACTGCCCTTCCTCCTTCACTCCGTGCATCCATTTTCTTCTTGCTTCTGGCTTGTGCCACAAGGGATTGGCTGCTTTGGAATAGGACGTTCTGGTTGCTCATCCAGTGTCCAGCCCTATATCTAAGGCACCTGCCGAAGGCCTGTCTGGGCCTGGCAGGAGGACATCTGCACAGGCTGCCAGCAATGAGGAGTGCCCCAGCCTCTCAGCTGGTCTCTTGCAGGCTGCACTGTGGCTCTGACTTATCTTTCTCCTCCCACAGCTTGCAGCCAGGGAGGGAGAGCTCAGTTTGGAGCAACAAAAGGCATCAGCCCCATGGATGTTCTCAGGCTTCTGCCCTCAAGGCCAGCAATGAGCTCCTGCTCTGGAGGCTGTAGCTGGTCTCAGCTGTGCCCACTCTGCAGGTCAGTGACCACAGCTGGTGTCTGGGGATCTGACAGTTCAGGATAGTGTTGCTTCTGGCCTTTTGAATGTGATGAGAGATGAGCAGGGTATGGGGTAGAGGGTTTACTCACAATATAAACTTGTAACTAACTGGGGGTGATATTTTGGAAAAATATTAATATGCTTGCCCTTTTGCCTTTTTGAGTATGTAACATTCTCTAATTTTCCTGAAGCATTCATTTACATGGGAAAGATTAAGATTGTGCTAGAGGGAATACAGAAAGGAAGAAAGCATTAATACTTAACCTTTTGACACTCAAGATTTTTATAGCTTTAAAAAATATAATTGAATTACAATAACTACATATTCAAAGTGTACAATTTGATGAGTTTTTTTTTACCTATGCAGTTCAAGTTCAAAGCATCCAGGTTAGAGAGCCTGGAAGAAGCCCATGTTGTAGCTCAAGTTCAAAAACACTCTGCTTGCACTCAGCTTTTTTTCCATTCCGGCCTTCAACTGATTAGATGAGGCCCACCCACATTATGGAAGGCAATCTTCTTACTCAAAGCCCACTAATTTAAGTGTAAACCCTATCCAAAAACACCCTCACAGAAACATCCAGAATAATGTTTGACCAAATATCTGGACACCCCATGGCCCAGCCAAATTGACACATAAAATTAACCACCAAGGTATGAATGGAATACTAAGTAGCCATTAAAAAGGAAAGGTAGCTCTATATATACCAAAATGAATATCTCTCCAAGAAAAATTATTAAGTGGAAAAAAAAAAACTGCAGACACTATGTAAAATATGCTACTATTGTAAAAAATTTTAATAACATACATGGTTCTGATTGCAGATACATAGTATATATCTCAACAGACATACAAGAAATTATTATGGGGGTGGAGGAGGTTGCCTCCAAAAAGAGGAACTGAGTGATTAGGGGATTGAAAAGAAATAGACCAACTTTTTATTTCAGTCTACATCTTTCCTATTTTTTGGCATGTATCGAAGCCTTTGCTTTAAATGTCAGCTCCATAGATTAGTGATGTGTCCCAGTCTTTCCTCCTTGAGGGCTGCAGGCACAGGGGTGGCTACTTTAGAGCAAAAATGATGATAAGGGGGGATGGGCTGGGATGAAGACCAGAGAATGCTTGAGAGTGGCATGGCCTCACCCGTTTGCTGTGGGATGGACAGTCCAGGCCACAGACTGAGGAAGACAAGGCTGGAGTTTGGGAAAATGGGGGTGGCACAGGGCACTGTGAGAATCAGGATGAGGTTGAGTCAATTAAGAAGCACCATGGCTCCACTAAGCCAAGCTTTTTCTTTGCAGTGAAGTCAGGCCTGTTTACTTCTCCATCCAAAGATGGGAAAGATGACATAAATCCCATAGGCCTTTAAACTCACCCAGAGGAAATCTCTTTCTAAACTAGACTCTGCCCTGACATTTTGGCCTTGCAAACCTATGTAAAGAGACCACTCTCTACAGGGGGCCCAAAGAGGAAATCCCTGCATGAGGTGAACAGGTAAACCCTCTGTTTGTCAGCAATTTAAAGATTTGGACTCCACAATAAGGTTTTGCTCAAAAAAGAAAAGATAAAAGAAAAAGAAAGAAAGAAAGAAAGAAAGAAAGAAAGAAAGAAAGAAAGAAAGAAAGAAAGAAAGAAAGAAAGAAAGAAAGAAAGAAAGAAAGAAAGGGAGGGAGGGAGGAAGGAAGGAAGGAAGGAAGGAAGGAAAGAAGGAAGAAAGAAGGAAAGAAGGAAGAAAGAAGGAAAGAAGGAAAGAAAGAAAAGAAAAACCAGCATGTGTTGCAACTTCATGATCAACATATGGTAGTGGTTACCAGCAATGCTGTCATGTGCTGTGAAGTTCCAAATTTCCCCAGCTCTCTTCCCTCTTTCCCATGTCCCTCCCTCCCTAGTCCCTTCTCCCACATCCCCTGACTTCCCTGGACTCTAGGCTGAGTTGATTCCCTACTTCCCCATCTCACCCTGACCACCCCACTCCATCCTTTGTCAGATGTTTTCAAAGCAGTGAACAGAACCCCAGCCCTGCTGCCACTCACTTAACCAACCCATGGACACATTTTAAAGCAAATTTTTGGTATTTCCACTGTTTTATTGGCATTTCTCTGGGGAGGAGGAGGAAGGGAATTCTTTAATAGATGTTTTTTCTTTCTTCTTTTTTTTCCTTTCCCTTTTTCCCAGAAAGCCAACATATCATGGCTCAGGACCCAGCGAAGAACCAACTGCTATGTCCTACTAAAATCAGAAGGAAAAAGTTTAAAAAGGCATTTGTCCCACTGGTCTATCTGTCCTTAAAAATGTAAGTTTCTTTTTTCATTGTAATGTGTAATTAAAAGCTTGTTTATTTCCTGGACTCTTTGAAGAGGTTTAAGTGCATTTGGTGGATTTCTGAGAAAAGTACAGCTTGTATCTTCACTATCTTGCATCATGTTTCCAGCACCCTATTCCAAAAGACAAATATAACCAAGGCTTCTGAGAGCTTCCAAGATCCAACAGTGCCGGTGGCAGCTTCTTTGCTTTGATGTAACCACCACCCTCACATGACAGCATTGCTCTTTGGATGGACAGCCCGATTCCACGCTCCTGCCAGAACCATCCCACTTGAGGCAAAAATAAATGTCTGCTATACATTCTTGCCTGGTGTGTGGTCAATGACGCCAGTCTCCAAACCAGAAGTTATTTACACCAAATGCCTAAGCAAAAGGATTACTCAAGCCCCTCATCCACCCTGATTAGCAGGTACTATTGGTCCTATCACCAAAATATGGTTTACAAGTGGCTCTTTCTCCCCATCTCCACGGCCATCACTCTAATCCAAGCTACCATTTTCTGTTGCCTTGAACACGCAGGGGTTTCCCTGACTCTCTGCTTTCACTCATGGCAGAAATTTTTACTGAAAAGTTCTCTCTCATACTCTCACCAAAAAAAAAAAAAAAAAAAAGAAAAAGAAAAAGAAAAAAAAAGAAAGAAAGAAAGAAAGAAAGAAAGAAAGAAAGAAAGAAAGAAAGAAAGAAAGAAAGAAAGAAAGAAAAAAAAATTCTCTATTTTTTCCTTCTTTGCTTCACTCCTCTGCCTACCACTTCATTTTTCAAGCAGACCTTATAATCCCACAGTCCTGGAATTACAGTACGGCTGTAAAACAGCCTAACAATTTCCCTGTTTTTGTGGGAGCCAGAAACAGAGATGCCAATTCACTAGAGGTCCTGGAGGGCGTGGGAAGAGTGTGTCTGGATCCAGCAGCAGAGCCAGAGATGAGATATTCCCGGGATGGGAAGGGATAAAGTCCTGTGGCACCTGAGAGCAGTGAGGAGCCCAGCCAAGGCTCCAGGGAAGGAGTCACCAGATCAGATAATGTGGCAGCCTGGGGTAGCAAGGAGGACTTTCAGGGCAGAGAGTCATTGAAGGGACTACCCTCGTCTTGAACACTCAGGTCCTATGGAAATTAAATCTATGTTAATTGTTTTCTTATCACTCAGATCAGCAATGACCTGGCTTACTGAACCATTATAAACTCATGTTCTTAAGGACCTTCTGAGAAAGTGACATTTCTTCATCCTCCCTCCTCCTAGAGCAACAAAAGCTTAATTCATCTTGGATTAGCTCTGTTTTTTCTGAACTTGCTTCTCTTCTTTCTGTAGCAATTTTTGTCATCTATGCACTCAGAAATGGAGTAATTGCACATGTGTTAGGTCTCAACCCTATACCTGGTGCCCATTCTCTCTTTTTTTTTAATTGAAGTATAGTTAATTTACAATGTTGTGTTAGTTTCTGGTGTATAGCATAGTGATTCAGTTATACATATATATTCTTTTTTGTATTCCTTTTAATTATAGGTTATTACAAGGTACTGAATATAGCTCCCTGTGCTATATGGTAGAACCTTGTTTTTTTGAAGCTCGTTCTTAATTGACCAGGCAGGATCTCCTGTGTACAAAAGTCTAGGTGTCTGCAAGAAGGTCTGACTCCTACTCTGTGGCCGTACTCCAGGGAGGAGGGGGTGTTGAATGGGCAAGACTTAGAACATGTGGAGAGGGCACTAGTACACCCCTCTGTTACATGCCTGCTATACTCACTTACAAATCAGCCCATCCTTGTGTAGTGCAATGTGATTAGGGCTTTGGGGACAGTCATGTTCCTCATCCCATTTCCCTTGTGACTAGTCTCAGCTCATCACTGTAGCCCCTTAAATCACCTGTCTACCGCCAAGACACTGGTGCACAGGGTAAGCCTTATAGAGGACTTCGTGAGGAAGAGATGTTATTCTGCACTCACTCAGAAATGTCTGCTCTAAGTCTGTCCTTCCCTCAAGTTCTTCTCCCTAGGGCAGCTCCTCCTTCCTTCTCTCTCTCTGCTTCCCAAGTCTCCTCTTTTTCGTCTCAAACCAAACAGTTCCAGCAAGCGCCCTCCCCAATTCCTCCCTCTCCAAATCTGGGGTGTCTGTGTCCTCAAGTGCAGAGCCAAATCAAGCAGTTCATCTATTGTTTTGCCAAACACAGTCCTGGGGGCCACCACTCCCTTCTAGCTGTGTGGCTCCTTCAGGGTTGCAGCACTAGGGCTTAGCCAGACTCCTGTCCTTACCAAGCTTCCTTATAGGGCCATGCTCTCCGCATCCATTATTGTGTTCAGGGCTTCTTGGATGAGGAGCCTGAGGGAAGGACAGCTGAAGTCAACTGCTGAGGGTTACCCAGAAACAAGCAGTGGAGTGTGGATTTCAGCTGAGGTCTCCTGACTTGAGGTCAAGCATTTTGTCCTCTTATTAATCTAAGCAAAGGAAACGCCTGTGAAGTGAGCTCATTTTCCAACCATTGAAAACCCTAGGATGTTCCTGGTTCCCACTGGTCTTCAGGAAAGGCAAATGAAACTGTCTAGGTTAATTTCTTGGCCTTGATCCTGGGCAAGTTAAAGTTGAGGCATGTTTTGTCATACATACTTGTGAACATCTAGAAAATGTTGACTTGCCTGACCCAAGTCCTGATTGAAAGGACAGGGGTCAGCAGGTAAACCAATAACTAACAGAATGTGATATGTCCCCAGACTCTGAGGGGACACAATCCATAATTAATTCTGGAGAAGGAGGTCTCACAGAGGAGGTGACATTTGAGAACTGAGCTGGACCTTGAATGAGTCTGTCAGGTGGAAAGTGAGCCAGCTCTCAGCTTCCAGTTTGCAGGTGCCCAAGGCATAAAGTTCCCTTGGTTGTTCTGGAGCCCCGTTTATCCCAGCCTCTGCCACATGTGACCCACACTTGACCCCAGGGCTATTCTGTTCATGTTTTTGAGATCATGGTGGTGATGGTGATGGTAAAGGAGATGCCATATCTTCCCAGGGTCCTGGGATAGATCCAGTGGGTTTGTCTCTTAGAAAGGTTATGATGATTTTGCCAAAGCATCCACTGACTAGAAACGTCTTAGGATTAGAGGGAAGGTGACCTCTGTGGCAGACAGGTCCAGAGGCAGGAGCTTCCAAACCTTCTCAGGTCATCAGGCTTCAGAGGTCCTGGAGGGAAGGGAATCTGAGAAGTGCAACAGGTAGCGTTAACATTGCCCTTCAGCTGAGACCCAGTCTTTAGCCCGGGGGTTTTCCGGAACCATTGTAAAGGCCCTGAGGTGTCCAGGGTGTTAGAAGGGCAGCGAGGACCTCTCTGAGGTGGTCTTCCTGGCAGGACTCACAAAGGTTTAACTGAAAGGAATCAAAGGACTGGTCAAAGGTGTGGACACAGTTAAGGGAGCCGAAGGGATGTCAAAGCCCCTAGAACCAGATTCCGAGGAAGTGTGAACAGTTCTAGGCTGAAGGGACCAGGGGAGGGAACTGTGTCACCTGCGAGGGGGCTATTTGTGTGTGTGGTGTGCGTGTGTGTGTATGTGTACAGATGGGGATGAACACCTAGTCCTTTCTCTCCCCCTGCCCTGCCATCTTCTACTGGTGCCTCCCATTGACCAAACCCAAGCAGAAGCCAGGAAGCAGGGGCACACGGGTGATGCAGTCCCTATCTGTCAGCCCCCCAGGGCAGATCACAGCAAAGAAGGGGTGGCAGAAGGAATATGTAAAAAATTAATAAACAGAAACCTCAATTAAATAGAGTCAAGAGACCAAAAGAGGGGAGGGGGTGGGGTAGGGGTGTTGCGGGCTGTGCTCTCACGCCCTGTCACAATAGCAGAGCCTAACAGGAGGAAGAAAGACTCCTCTTTGTTCCTGGCAAGTACTCAGCCAATGAAAAGCCATTGGTTCTGCCTACCAGCGGCATCCTGACTTCCCTTCCCCTCTATAAAAGCATTCTTCTTTCCTTGCTGTGTGAGGACTTGCCCATGGCTTGCCATGGTCACAGACCCCAAATTGCAATTCTCTCCTGATCTCGAATAAGCCTATTTTTTTTGCTGGAGAAATATATAGCAGTCTATTTATTTCAGGTCAACAAATACACAAGAGAATGGGGGCAGGAGGGAAGCAGCCACTGTTGAGAGAGAGAGAGAGCTCACCAACCGGCAGGAGAAACAGACTGCGTGATCTCCAAGGGCCTTCCTGAAACAAGGCCAGGAGGCTGTGCCAGGGTCCTTGCCATCCTTTGAGAAAGGCTGGAGCACATCTCTCAGAGATCCCACCAGACACTTAAATGGGTTCAGGACGACGCACTTCAGGGAGAGGGTGGGGTGTGGGGGCCTCTTTCAGCTGCGGCCAGCGGGAGCCCCTCCAGCCCTCCTGCAGGTCAACAGCCTGTGGCCGCTCCGAGCTCAGGTCCTCTGGCCCCTGACACGGGGCCACAGAGAGATGGCTTGTTGCTAAAATGACCAGACAGAGAGAACTCAGAAGATCTCTATGCCATGGCTCAAGTCCACTTTACAACAGATGTACAAGTATGCCGTCCTGGACCCCAGCCTCAGACATGTCCTTAAAACACCCTTGGTCCCCCGGGTGGCCTCGATGACTCTGTAATTCTTGACTTTGCTGAAACACTTCCTCTATTTGCTGCAAGGTCCCAAGTTGATCCACATCACAACTCAGACTTGCAGAGAAAACAGCTTTTTAACTGTTGTATAAGGTAGATCCAATCTGCCCAATAAGCTACCAACCACAAAGGAGAAAGAAAAGCAAAACACCTTTTGTCCATTCCAGAGACTTCATCAGATGACTTCGTTTAAATGATTCCTCTGGGTGATGTCACTTGGACAGCTTAGCTCAGCTTTCTATCCCCTCCTCCCTCCTCTCTGCAGAAGGGTGCCTGGGATATGGACTGGGTAGGTTTCTGGCCTGTGTCCCCCTGGCAGATGGACAGGCCTTCTGACCTACCCAGTGGTTCCAATCTCCCTGGCCTCCACTGGCATACCTCTGTCCTGGCCTGACCTGGCTCCAAGCACTGAATTCAGTGAGATGTGGGCATGGGGAGGTCCGAGTCCAGGAGGCGGCTGGTCTTGTGTGGTCAGGTGTTGCTGTGTTTATTTGGCAAAGCCCAGATGAAGCCTGTGCTGGGTGGTCTGTGATGGAGCCCACAGCCAGCCTGACATCAAGCCAGCAGTCAGCTGGCTCCAGCAGTAGACCCAGTGTCCTCAGAAGTCCCACTGTTACCTGGGAGTAGAGGCATCTGAGCTGTACTCCCTAAAAGGTCCCCTTCACCCCTGCCCCTTTGATAATCCAACTTGAAACTCCTGGGATTCTGGCCCAGGGCATCCCAGAGCTGGTGAGTGGGCTGTGGCCCGGGGGAAACCAACCAAGAACAGGCTGGTTTTGCCAAGTTGTGGCCCTGGAGGAGAAATCCTGGCTCTCCTCAGGGACAGAAGGTGCCAGAGGGCTGTGGGAGGGCTTGCCTGCTCTCTGGCAGGAGGTCTCTTGCCCCAGGAATGCCCTGCCCCTGCCCCTTCCCCACTTCCCAGTACTAGACCTCATAGCAAACAGACAAAGCTTATACTCAACACGTCAGCAAAGCTGGATCACAGGCACAAAAAAGATGGGGGGGTGCCTGAGAGCTGGAAAAGCCATCCAAGGGCTCGTGCTAACTCTGTTGTTCCTCACACAGGATTCAGGGCCCTCGAAAGTTCTGGATCTGGTCCCTCATAATGAGCTCTCCTGCCCCAGAAGCTTAACTCAGAAACAGCATTCTCTTGCTGATTCTGCAACTTTTGTCAGATGGCGAACGCAGCTTACCTCACACTCCTTTGACATTTCTGAGCCTTGCCCTCTGCCAGGCCCTGGGTAGATGCTGAGAAGACATGGTTCCTGGCCTCGAGGGCCCACAGTCACAGAAGAGACAGACATATACAATGAATGATATCTACAAATAATTCCTATTTTTGAGACACCTTCTATGTGCCAAAATTTTTACATATGTATTCATCCCAACACCCCTGAGAGTGGGCATGTCTCCAGGTTACGGATGGGGGAACCTGAAGCTCAGAGTGGTCAGGGCCACCCATCCAGTAAGTGGCAAAGCAAGATTCACATCTGTGGCTCCCAGGCTGTTCCACTGCCCCGGCCGCCTCCAGCCATGATGCCCTGGGAATCACAAGGGTCTCCTCCCAGACAGCCCAGCTTGTCGGGGAGGCTGAGTCTGTTCAGCTGTCGTTCTCAGGCACAGGCCAAATGCACCCTGCATTGGCGCAGATAACCTGGCTTCTTGATTCACATGAGGGTCCCTCAGGGTCTCTGTGCATCAGGGACCATGGGAGGCAGTGGCAGAAGGAGGGACTGTGTGCTGGCCACCGACCTGGGCTCGGGGGGATCAGGCTTGGCAAACCTCACCCTCCCTGAACGGCAGGGCCTACTGCTTCTGCAATGCCAAGAAACTCAATGGAAAGAGGATGGCTTGTGTGTGGGTCAGAAACAGCAGGAAATGGAAGGCCCTGTCCAAGGGTTTCCCTCCAACAAAGAAGAAAGGTCCAGCACAGCCTGTGGGCAGGGTTAGGGGGATTCCAATGGTGTTGGCAGATTTAGCACATAAAAATCAGGATGCACAGTTAAATTTGAACTTCATCTAAACAACAATTTTTTTTAGGATGATTACTTATAGCTATCATATTGGAGACACACACAGAAAGAATTATTTATTATGTAGGCAGATAGGGCAGAGGGTCCCCAGAGAAAGAGAACTAGACATGGCTTTCTTGTCATAAGAGAAGCCATTTTTGGCCCAAGTCTTTCTGAGATCTAAGCCTGGCCACAATGCTTGTCCTTGAACAGGTCTCAGGGACAATGATCTTTAGAGAACAAAAGGACAAAGAGAAGCGACAATAGCAAAGAAAACAAATCCCTTGTAAAGACTCCCAGTTCCATTTCATTGGTCACGACTAGTCTAAAGCATTGTCTTGAGCTTTTTGGGGAATTTAAATCCTGCCTCAGGAGCTCAAAAACCAGATCAACTGGAATCTGAGAGATGATGATGTTGACTTTTTCTGACCCTCATGACTTCAGCTTAAGTTTGGACTCTGCCTACCGTCCAAATCCCGTCATGAATGTGCATGTACCCATGGCTTAAAATTTCCCGTTTTGCTGTTCAGAGAAACACTGCTTTGGGAAAGCTCCCTGTTCTTACTTGCTGCAAGTAATAAATCCTTCCTTCTTCTCTTTGGCTTGGTTGTGTCTTTTGGTTCGACACCCACCAAGAGGTGAACCACAGTTGTCAGGTAATATTTATTTCTTTGAAATGCAAATCTAACAGAGCATCCTGTATTTTTTTTCCTCCAGCAATGCAAAGTTAAGGACATCCAAGGATTAGCTACAGCAGACAGCTGGGCCACGAGGGTGATGGGAGGGAAACCGCCCGCCCCTCAGCAACCTGGTGGAGCAACGTGGGCAGAGGAACCCAGCCAACCCAGAGCCAGAGCTCAGCCAGGCTAGGAGGGAATGGGCAGAGGGGGTGGTGAGGGAAGGAGTAAATGCCCACACTTTTTTCTCTCCTCCTCTGATCTCCAGCTGTACCTCCTTTAGCAAGGGAGTCCCTTGATGCCATCCTTGATGCCAGTTCCTTAGCCCGGAGCAGGGAAGAGAATGGATCAGCAGAAACAAAACATCTAACACAGTTTATAAGCAGGGGCCTATTCTCTCCTCACTGCTTCCTCAGTGGTTTGGACTACCTCCCTCCTCTAGGACCTACAATGGCTCCCACTGCCTAAAGCACCAAGTCCAATCTTTTTAGCACTTAAGCAGTCTTTCCCCTTTAGTCCCCTAACATAGAGCCAATGTTCTGAGCAGGCAGTGCTCCAGGGTGAACCAACACCTCACTGTGGCTCCATCCAGCCCCAGGGCCTTTGCTTCTGCTCTTCCCTTGGGCAGTCTTGGAATTCAGAGCTGGGAGGGCTCTCAAGGGACTCTGTTCTCACTCCCTTAAGGGGCCAGACTGGAAACTTCAGGCTTGGCAAGGGTAAAGATTGTGCTTAAAGCTACTTCTTTTCCAGTCAACTAATTCCACCCTCCCTAACCTCCCCCTGACCACCACCATGCCACCCTGTGCCCTTAAGGTCCAACCACAGTCTCTTCCAGGAAGCCACCCAGGCCTGTAGGGCCTGCACTTGGATGGGTAGCTGTGGCTCTCTCCCTGTCCTACCTGCTGCCTGGCTCTGTGGCCCTTTTCCCTGATCAGAGTATAAGTTTCTTTTTCTAAGCTTTTCCTTCAGCACAGTGCTGGGAATATAAACGCAATGATTTTCTTTTTAAATTACATCCTTTGATTATAGTTCAAAAATTTAATCATAGCTATCAAATAATTAAAGATCTGCCTAATTTGGTACTTGTGGTATAATGGGGGAAAAAAACAACAGACTTTGGAATCAAATAACCTGGGTTTATTTACTTTTTTTTCAATAAATCTTTGCTGAATTTACTTTTTTTTTTAACACTTTTTATTGATTTATAATCATTTTACAATGTTGTGTCAAATTCCAGTGTTCAGCACAATTTTTCAGTCATTCATGGACATATACACACTCATTGTCACATTTTTTTCTTTGTGAGTTATCATAACATTTTGTGTATATTTCCCTGTGCTATACAGTGTAATCTTGTTTATCTATTCTACAATTTTGAAATCCCAGTATATACCTTCCCACCCTCCACCCCCCTGGTAACCACAAGTCTGTATTCTCTGTCTGTGAGTCTATTTCTGTCCTGTATTTACGCTTTGTTTTTGTTTTTTAGATTCCACATATGAGCGATCTCATATGGTATTTTTCTTTCTCTTTCTGGCTTACTTCACTTAGAATGACATTCTCCAGGAGCATCCATGTTGCTACAAATGGCATTATGTTGTCGGTTTTTATGGCTGAGTAGTATTCCGTTGTATAAATATACCACTTCTTCTTTATCCAGTCACCTGTTGATGGACATTTAGGCTGTTTCCATGTTTTGGCTATTGTAAATAGTGCTGCTATGAACATTGGGGTGCAGGTGTCATCCTGAAGTAGATTTCCTTCTGGATACAAGCCCAGGAGTGGGATTCCTGGGTCATATGGTAAGTCTATTCCTAGTCTTTTGAGGAATCTCCACACTGTTTTCCATAGTGGCTGCACCAAACTGCATTCCCACCAGCAGTGTAGGAGGGTTCCCCTTTCTCCACAGCCTCTCCAGCATTTGTCATTTGTGGATTTTTGAATGACGGCCATTCTGACTGGTGTGAGGTGATACCTCATTGTAGTTTTGATTTGCATTTCTCTGATAATTAGTGATATTGAGCGTTTTTTCATGTGCTTTTTGATCATTTGTATATCTTCCTTGGAGAATTGCTTGTTTAGGTCTTCTGCCCATTTTTGGATTGGGTTGTTTATTTTTTTCTTCTTAAGTCGTATGAGCTGCTTATAAATTCTGGAGATCAAGCCTTTGTCAGTTTCACTTGCAAAATTTTTCTCCCATTCCATAGGTTTTCTTCTTGTTTTACTTCTGGTTTCCTTTGCTGTGCAGAAGCTTGTAAGTTTCATTAGGTCCCATTTGTTTATTCTTGCTTTTATTTCTTCTAGGAGAAAATTTTTGAAATGTATGTCAGATAATGTTTTGCCTATGTTTTCCTCTAGGAGGTTTATTGTATCTTGTCTTATGTTAAAGTCTTTAATCCATTTTGAGTTGATTTTTGTATATGGTGTAAGGGAGTGTTCTAGCTTCATTGTTTTACATGCTGCTGTCCAGTTTTCCCAACACCATTTGCTGAAGAGACTGTCTTTATTCCATTGTATATTCTTGCCTCCTTTGTCAAAGATGAGTTGACCAAAAGTTTGTGGGTTCATTTCTGGGCTCTCTATTCTGTTCCATTGGTCTATATGTCTGTTTTGGTACCAGTACCATGCTGTCTTGATGACTGTAGCTCTATAGTATTGTCTGAAGTCTGGGAGAGTTATTCCTCCAGCCCCTTTCTTTCTCTTCAGTAATGCTTTGGCAATTCTAGGTCTTTGATGGTTCCATATAAATTTTATTATGATTTGTTCTAGTTCTGTGAAATATGTCCTGGGTAATTGAATAGGGATTGCATTAAATCTGTAGATTGCCTTGGGCAGTGTGACCATTTTAACAATATTGATTCTTCCAATCCAAGAGCATGGAATATCTTTCCATTTTTTAGTCTTCTTTTGAATTTACTTTGATGGAAGAAATTTTTGCAGCTGGCAGTGTCACACGGGATCGGGGATCCAGTGTCCTGTCCAGGTAGAATGAGGACCTCTTCTCTGAGGACATGATAGCATTTGAACAAGATTAACTTTCCAACATAAAGTTTAATTTTTTAAATTAAAACCAAGCTTACCAAATATAGTTTTCGTGTTTTGTTTTGTTTTTTTTTTCTCACAAGGACTTGTTGATTCAAAGGATTTATGGTGCTTTTTTCATGGGAGAAAGAATTTTCTCTAGCTTTTACTGTTCTTGAGTTTCAAGGAGTCTATGAACTCTTTTATATAGTGTAGAAATTGTCGTGTGCTTGGTGTTCGCTGCAGCCCCCTCAGCCTCTTCCTTCTGCTCGTCTTGGACACCCCCCTGAGCCCACCCCACTTAGGGTAGCCAGCTGTCACCACACATATGCCTGAGCACTGGCCTAGGGAGGAGTTAAATGCGCATTGTTTACTGACAGTAAATACTTAAACACATCAACTGTTCCTTTGTGTTTGCTGATAGTACAACTGATCAGGACCTTATGGGGCCTTCCTGGGATAAACCCTTCCCCCATATCCTTTCCTTTACCTCCTACCCAGATAATAGTATCGGATGCACATTTCCTGAGTTGTTTTATAGATGTTAAACCCCCACCAAATGGAAGCCGTTCACCACCCGATGAGCACAATGTCCCCAGACCTACTGGAGTCTGAAGATTGATCATGTTAACCCCTGTGACCCTGCCCTGTTACC
Organism: Camelus bactrianus; assembly: GCF_048773025.1. Lineage (NCBI taxonomy): Eukaryota > Metazoa > Chordata > Mammalia > Artiodactyla > Camelidae > Camelus > Camelus bactrianus. The sequence goes on from NC_133573.1 coordinate 11,566,704, forward strand.
TCACCATCAACCAATCAAAGCACTGTGCACACACTGATCCCATAATTCCATGACTCCCCTCCTTCACCTGGCCTATAAAATGCCTCCCTCACCCACTGGGTGTTGGGCTGTTTTGAGCACTGGCTATACCTGGACTCCTTGCTGGGCGCCCTGCAGCCAACGCTGCCCTTTCCTTCACCACAACCTGATGTCAGGAGATTGGGTCCATTGTGTGTGGGTGAGTGGACCCTGGTTTGGTTCAGTAACAATAGTGCAGCTGGTATGATATTTTGATTTTTTTAGAAACAGTTCTTTTAGCTCAAAACAATGTAATGCAATTGTCTATTTGCCCGTGTGTGGTCTTGTATTTTGAATTTTTGTATTCATGAAGAAAAAGCTTGTTTTAAAAATCAGCCATTTCCTCAGCAACAAGAGACAGTTAAGCTGCAGTGTTGCTACCTATGCTCCCCACCCCCCGAGCTGCTCTCCGCCCCCCTGCACCTGGCCCCCCGCCCAGGGCAGCGGCTTGGGTGACATAGTTCAGCACATCCACACACAGTCCTTTATGAGTTAGTTAACTTTGCAGTTTTCCCCCAAGAACAATAGTCATATTACAGTTGTGGGACTCAAGGGCCCTTTTTGGTGATGAAGGAAGGGAGGGAGGAAGGCCCTGCCCTGGTGACTTGAAGCTGTCAACACCCCTCTCCCACTGTGAAAGTGTTAAAGCCCTTGGGGATCAGCCTCAGGGAGAACCCCGTATACACGAGCAACGTGCAGGTGTGTGACACTCACAAGCACGGGAGGCTTAAAGAGTGGAAACACTGTGTAGGGCTCCCTTGGCCTGTCCCCAGGCTCTGCTCCTGCTGAAATACACTCCCTCTGCCCTCTTCACCTCTTAAGGATCTCACATGCTTCAAACGCATCTCCTTCTTATGTGATACTTCCCTTCCTTTTATACAGATCACTCCCTGTCATCGGCCTGGGACCATTAAGATGACGGCCGGGCCTAGTCCTGAGCCAGTAGAAAGGATGTCACAAAAGGTGGACCAAAGCGATGGGGTATCATGGGGCCGACATCGGGAATGACTGCCGGGGAGAAACAACATAAAACAGACCTCTGGCAAGCAGAGGCTCTAGGGAGGGCGTTGCCAGAGTGCGGCAGGGCTCAGCGGGAGGGACAGCTGTGACGAATGAGAGCAGCTGCCCCAAGGACAGAGGGGCAGGAATGCAACTGTTTCTACACACAGTGATTTTTCTTTTCCTTTTTTTCTCTCCTGAGGGTAAGAATGGGGCAGAGAAGATGTTCAAGAATATTCTGGAGTGAGGATGAATCAATGAATGGCTTTCCAAAGGCTGGGGGATTTCTAGGGGCCCCGAGCTGTGAGGAGTAATGGAACTCCTGGGTCCAGGCTGCAGAGGAAGCAGTAACATGAACATTGTTTAGCATAAACTTATATATCACTGTGGCTGAGGCCAGGGCTGGTGAGGGAGCTGCTGGGCCCGACATCCAGCGAAGGTTAGACCAGTGAGATTCAACACTGTTGTCCAAAGAAAAGGCATTACAGGGCCCTCTGGATCTGATTTCTCTCTACATCAAATCTTCTGAGGCTTAAACATCAAATAACTGACAATATGGGCAATTTCAATTTTCTTCTGGATACTTTTCTGGATTTTAAAAATGTTTTGCTTTGATCAGGGTGTTTCACCAGCTGGCTCCCTCCACCACACATGCAACCCCCATTCTCTCCTCTGCATGTCTGGCTTTTCTGCAGTGTTTCACTAGTGTCCAGGGCCATTGTTCAAAAGTGCCTGGCCTGGCCTGCTTTGCAAAATTCTCTCACGCTTATAACGAGGAGGAGAAAACACTGGGTGAACACACCACCTTTTCCTAGGCAGTCTGCCTCCTCCTGTACCAACCTGCCTCTGGTTTGAGTAGGAGTGTCTCTGATTACAGAGGCTGAGGGACAGAGCTATGAGTGTGAATGTTGGGACTGGCCAATGAGTAGGGGGCATTGTCCGGGGAGATTGTTGGCCAGTCCAGCAGGGGACGGAGGGGCACGAGGAGGTCGCAGTCAGCTACCCTTGAAGGCCAGGGTTTGGGTTTTCCGGAGCTCCAGGGATCACCTCATGTGTGTTTGGCCCCGATGTCAAGAGCTGAGATTCAACAGGTCCAGTGGGGGCCAGATACAGCCTGCTGGGTCCCACAGGGGAGACTGACAAGGGCCAGGATCAGTCAGGATCCAACCAGCTGGCTGGGGGCTAGGCAGCCTCAGGCACTGCTGCACAGACTATGGTGAGAGGCATGACCTCGGTCGGTGCACCTGAGAAGTTGCTTCCTGCTTTGGTGGGGTGGCGGGCGGTCTGTGGAATCTTAGATGGATGAGGTTGGGTTTTAGACAGAGCTGACAGCTTCCGGATGGGAGATACAATCAAGGCTAAAACATCATAGGTATGTAGGGAGGGGGAAGGCAGTGGAAATAAGCTTGTGGCCAAAGCACAAAGAGCACTGAATGCCTGACTAGGGAGGGGTGTGGAATGGGGTTGGAGGGGCGGTGTTTAACTTCAATTTAATTTTTTTTTAATGGAGGTACTGAGGATTGAACCCAGTTCTCTACCACTGAGCTATACCCACCCCCCCACCTTCTGTTTGAATTTTTATCAGTTATATGCGATCAAGGTTTAAAGGCCCTTGTCCCTAGGCCCAGCTCTCACTTTTTCCTCCTTTCCAAGTTTTCAGCTCATTCTTTTAGTATTTACCATCATAGCTCTAAATACTACACACGTATCAATCCTATCTGATTTTCTAATGTTAAATGTCATTCTTTGAATCTTCACTATAAAAGATGCTTTCACTCAACATCATTTGTTTTGCTTCATTTAAGATTCTAAAGACTCATCGCTAATTCAACTCCAGAGTTTGTGTCAAGTACATAAATCTCCATTCAAGATGTTCAGAAGCCTGCAGTGACCTACCAATGTCACCTGCTTGGGAAGTCCCTGCTCCCGTCTGGACGATTCCCCCGGCGGCCTGTGCACAACCATCACTGGGAGATTCCTGTCATTTCTCTCCCGGGGTCGCTGCTCCCTTGCCTTCCTCTTTCTTGTTTTACCCCCATATTTTGGTGGGTCACATCCCCCAGTACCTTCCTGAGAAAAGGTACATTAGAGATTGGAGGTAAATTTACTGACCCTTGAATAGCTGAAAAGTTCATTCTACCCTTACTCTTGATTGTTTGGCTGGATAAGGAAATCTAGATTAAAAATACTTTTTCCTTTAGAATTTTGAAAATATTGCTCCATTGTCTTAAAAAAAATGTTGCTGTTGAGAAATAGGAAATCATTTTGATCTCTGCTTCTTTTGTCTGCAACATGATTTTTCTTTTAATTCCTTTTTTCCCCCTAGTATTCTGAAATTTCACAATGATCTGCTTTGCTGTGGGTATCTTTTCATTCACTTTGCTAGAATGGTCCCTTTCAGTGTGGAAACTTGCCCCTCAGCACTGGGAAATTTTCTTGAAATATTTCATTGATGATTTCCTCTGACAGTAGGGTTTATTTATTTATTTTTTTTACACCCTCTGAATATAGATGGAAATACCATTTTCCCCATAATGTAACCATATCTTATGGTCCTAGAATATAACCAGGGTAGTAAGTCCTGGGAGAAAAATAAGCAAGGACATCCCATTACATCTGTCTGGAGTAGAAGTCGAGGCATCCACTGACTTTGGAAAGGGAGTTCTGTGGTCCTGAGGTCCTTTATGGCAACATGGTGCCTGGGAGCCTGGGAGTCCCACCTTGTCAGACAAAAATGGGCAACCCACCCAAGATAACACCTTGTCTTAGTCTGTTCTGGCTGCTAGAACAAAATACCATCAGTTGGGTGGCTTATAAACAACACTTATTTCTCACAGTTCTGGAGGCTGAAAGTCCCAAATCACGGCGCTGCCGGGTTCTGGTGAGAGCCTTCTTCTGGGTTGCAAACTTCTGCCTTCTCCCTGCATCCTCACATGGTGGAAGGGGCCAGAGAGCTCTCTGAGGTCCTTTTATAAGAGCATTTGTTCCATTTATGAGGCCTCCGCTCTCATGACCTAAGCACCTCCCAGAGGCCCACCTCCTAATACCATTACCCAGGGGGGCAGGACCTCAACCTCTGCATCTCAGGGGAAACACACAGATACTCAGATCATAGCACACGCCATCCATCAGTCCCTGGCATCTTACTCTGCTTAATTCCATTTGCCACCTGGTAGGTGCTAAATGTCTATTAAATGGGGCTAAACTGGAATATTTGGGCTGCAGTTTCTCCATCTTTAAAATGAGGGAGTTAGACTAGAATTCTCAGGGTCCTGCTAGCTCTAATGTACTACAACTCTGCTTATGTCCCAGGGTTGTCTCCATAAGTGAGGACAAAATAAATGTGTTTGTCTGCTTACAGTTAGTGAATTATTTAGCATGATGTTTATGGGAGCATGCGTTCATCAGCTGGAGCCACAAAGCCTGCCCCACCTTCACGAGCAGGGCAAATCCAGAGGGGCTGGAGCCTGTGAGAAAAAGGACCTCCATCTCCAAGAACATGTGACTCCTTCCCCTCCAGACACCCTGGAAATTGTCCCAGGCTATTCCTGTCTGAACTCCTTCCCTTCTCCCATCTAATCAGTTACCAGGCCTCCTCCATGAGAGAGAGAGGTTTCTCACTCTCCCGCCCCCTGCCCTCTGTCCCTGGCACCTCCCTAGGATGGCTTCTCATGCACCAGACTCTGCCTTTTTCCTACTAAATACCTGCTGTTGCCTACCACCCACACCACAGAGTGGGAGAGAGAAGAGAATTCCATAAATACCCACGCTTTTACATTAGAATCTTAAGGTTGATGATGCCCATTGCACTGTTGTGCCATCTGATTCTCAAAACAGCCCTCTGAGCCCGAGAGGAGGAGCCCTTTGAAAAGTGCAAACCTGTGGCCCAGGGCACTCATGAAGGCATGTCTGGAAGCCAGATCTCCGACCCCAGCCCATCCCCTTCCTGGTGCTGCTTCCCTCCAAAAACTAGGTGAATTTTGTTGCTATGAACCTTTCTCAGGTGTGGGCAACCACAGGAACGGGACAGAAGCAAGACTCAAGATAAACAGCCTGTGACATCACAAAGTATTGGATGTCACCTTGCCTGGGGTGGCCCACCACAGCACTGTGGCTTCTGTGGGGCTCCAGGCAATAAAGTGTCCTTCCATCCTCACCGGGACTCCATGGGAGGCTGGGGTTTCAGCAGCCGCTGCAGGAGGCACAGGGTCAGATGCATGATGTTGTGCCTTCCTGACTGGTAAGCCCAGTATCCAGCGCTGCATAAAATCTGCTGGTTGGTAAGGGTGCCCTAACGTGTTACTACAGTGTAATGTCAACCTGATCTTTGCAGCAGCAACGCAGTTCTCCTCGGCATTTCTCTCCTCCCTGCTTTGTCTCCTTCCCAGTTTGCCACCCAGACCACTTTATGTGCTCAGAGGTGAAACACAGGCTTCGGCTGATTGCAGCAGCAGCATCTGGGATTCCGAGTGTGACTCTTCCAGCCAGTTCGAATGATTTGTCCCTTTACCTTCTACACATATTTATAGTCTTAAAAATGACTGAGGATCCCAGTATGTTTATGTGGGTTATATTTATTGATTTATACTCCGAGAAGCTAAAGCTCATAATTTAAAATTATTTATTTAGTAATTCATTTAAAGTAGCAATAACAAACCCATGTTAACAATATTTTAATGAAAAATAACTGGACTTTTGAAAACAAATGAAAGAAGACTGAAAAGCATGACATTGCTTTACACTTTTGCAAATCTCTCAAATGCCTGGCTTGGAAGACAATAGCTAGATTCTTTTATTTGCTTCTGCATTCAATCTCCAGTCATGTAACAGTGATGTAGCCTCCACTGTACACTTGTGAGAGAGTGAGTGAAAAGGGCAACCAATATCTTAGTACTATCATGAAGAGTTTTGGCTTCCACACCTCCTGAAAGGGTTTGGGAAACCCCTAAGGGGCTGCAGGCCATTTCAGGAACTACCGAATTAAGAATATGGTCACATGAGCCATAAGCCTAGGAATGGGTCTGGAATCTAAAAAAAAATGTTAATGACTATGATGTACACAATCCCTTTGCTTTGCTGACCAAAGAACCTTGGTTGCACTGAGATGGGCAAGGTTCATGCCCCTGTGATGTTCTGGACAGTCTGCTCTCCGGATCCCTGGGCTGCCTGCTCAAGTCCTCCCACCCTAAGCTCCTTCAGGATTTCATCACTTCTTTTCAAGTGGTTGACAGTGGTTTGTAATGCCTTCCCCCTCAGAGAAATCTCTACTGATGGGGATTGCAGACAAGGAGGACATTGTAAGGCAGGAGATTTGAGGTGTGTTCACTGCAGTCTTTGCCCCCTGAGACTGGCCCCGTGACAATGTCATTTGAGATTTCTGGGAAGGAGGTGGTCAGTAGTGATACCCTGAGCCCTGGCAAAGGAGGTTCTGGAGTCTGGCTAGTGTGGTTCTGAGACAGCCACTTACTAACTGGGTGACCTTGAGGAGGTCTATTTGACCGTCTCAACTGTAGTTTTATCATCTGTTAAATAGAAATCTACCTCTCCAGTGGTGGTAAGACTTACAGATAATATATGCAAAGCACTGAGGTCTTGGCCAGAGAGAGAATCAGTAGCCCTAGACCCCAGCCGTAACATTTCCTAAGTGTGCATGACCTGGGCAAGTTCCTTTCAGGAGGACTTGATCTTCCAAATGTTTCCAGTCTCTGACAACTTCTCACATTTGTTCTGTTATCACCCTTGGCCTAGCCATCATCATCCTTTGTCTGACTTAATGCAGGAGCCTCCTAACCCATCTCTCTGCTTCCCCCCAGCCCTCCAGCCCTGTTCTACTCTCCAGTGATGAGAATTAAGTTGTAAGTCAGGTTATGTGATGGCTCTGCTTAAAACCCTCTAATGGCTTCCCCTCTCACTTAGAACAAAACTCAAGTCCTTACAGTGGCCTTCAAAGACCTATAGGACTTGCCCTGTCCCCTCTCTGAGCTCACCTCCTACCTCTCACCACTGCATGTCCCAGCCACACTGGTAGCTTCCTGTTTCTTCAACATGCCAAACATCCTCTGACCTCAGGACCTTTGCATTTATTTCTCTCTGCCAAGAACCTTTCCTCCAAATATCACATGACTTATTTTTCTTTTCCTTCAGGTCCTTGTTCAAAAGTCCCCTTTTAGAGAGAATTTCCCTGGACACTCTATTTAATATAACACTCCATCCATCAGTCCCTGGCATCTTACTCTGCTTGATTTTACTTGCTATATGATAGGTGCTTGATGCTTGCTGAATTGGGTTGAATCGAATTAGCTGGACTGTAACTTCTCCATCTTTAAATGAGAGGGTTGGACTAGAATTCTCAGGGTCCTACTAGTCTAAGGTCCCATAACTCTGTTTATGTCCCTGTATTGGAAAATGATTTGTAAATGAGAACAAGACTGTACCCACAAATATGTTTTTCTTGTTACATTGAATGAATCCTTTAACAAATGACCAAGAATCCTGTTACAGTCTTCTGATTCAGCAGACATCCAAGGATGACCCTTGCCTGTCTCAGTGCAGATCTTTGAATAAACAAAGAAAAGGAAAATTGAACTCTATAGACAGACTCTTTTTTTGATGTTAAGTTTCCAGATCAGTATCCAGGTATGTGGCTCACATGACCATATTCTTAATTCAGCAGTTCTCAAAGTGGTCTGAGATGTCTTGGGGGCTCCCAAGAACATTTCAGGGAGCTCTGAGGTCACAACAGCAGACCTGGCAGCAACCCCCTTCCTTTCTGGACTCCTGGCTCTTCTCCCCCACTGGAGAAGCCAGAGTGATCTTTATCCAGTGCCACATGGCCTCCTCCCCTCTTGGTACTTTTCCCACATTTCCGCAGACACATTCTCAGGGCAGGTGGACAGAACCATGTCCACGTTCCCGGGGGCACATCCTGAAGCAGCCCACCCCAGCTCAAAGACAATGGAAGTCTCATGTTTCCCCTTTAAGTGCGTGGGGATTTTGCATTATAGTTTCCATAGGGTAACCATTTTTCAACATTTAAATTTATGTATTTAATTATGTTACTTTCAAGGAAACCCAAGAAAGGCAAGTCCCATTTATCATGTGACTTCTGGATTTCCTTGCATATCATCAAATGTCTCTGGAAGCAGGGGTGCCACCCCTACTTCGTTTGAGAAACAACAAGCTCCAGGAAAAGTCCCCACTCCTCAGTGAGGTGCTGGAGGGCCTCCCCAACCCTGCCTCGCCAGTGGTCCTGCTATGGACATTGGGGCCTTGCCCCTCCAAACTTTGCCCCATTCTTGTTCTTCTTTCCCCCTGGAAGTCTCCTGTCCCCTGAGATGGGTCCTCCTGGGTGTCTGGTGTCATTTCCTCCTGAACACACCTCTCCTGACCCTGCCTCTATTTGGTATCAGTCACTCCATGTCCATTCTGTCTTTTCACTCTGAATTTGCATCCTTGACACAGGGCATGCCACGGGAAGGAAGCTGACTCCTTGCACCTGGTGATGCTCTGGGATGATCAGTCCTATGGAGTGGAGAGGTCGGCGGCCAGGGGCGCAGCTAGACCTGGCGGGGTGGGTGAGGGGCTCACTGCCCATCATCCTGCACCCGCAGTTCCCGCTCCAGCAGCATGGTGGGGTGAACTGGGCGGAAACGCGTGGCCCACTCTGCCTCTGCACCCCAGCCCTCGGGATGCTCCACGCTCTCCCACTGACTCTGGGCGCCTCCCTCTGGGAAGGGCCGGCTTGGGCCAGCAGGATACTGGGAGGAGGCAGAGCCTCTGGGATGGGGGTCCTCCCTGGGTGGTACCCAGCTGGCGACGGGCAGGTTGACTAGGGGTCCTCACATCTTGTTGTTCCTTTCTGGAAAGCAGAGGTCTCTGTACATTTCCAAACAGTGACAATTGCCATCAGTAGCCTCTTCATGTCATCTTGGGCCTGAAAGCTGCAGGGAGTGTGCTTTGCCATTTAAAAGCTATTTGGCCCCAGAGGAGCAGCTGCACTGGTCTAGGCCTGGGTGGCCTCACCTGAAGAAACTAGAGATGCAAAAGAGATGCTACTAAGAGGACTTAATAGAAGGTGAAGGTAGGATGTTCAGGGTGAAATGTGGGCACACAGGTGCCCCTGCTCCACTCCTGGGGTCTCTAGAACAAGGGCCAGAACTCCACAGTTACCTTACCTTTGCCAGAACCCCCGTGGGGGCCACCACCCTGCAGGTGTTGTGCACCGTCCCCTAGGACCTCAGAGCACTGTGGGCCAGGAGCCAGGCAAGCTGGGCAAACCCAGGCCTCCTAGGCATGTATGTTGCCCTGATCATCTGAGCTTCAACCATGTCCGGGAAGCACAAGGAACCTCCTGCAACTTTTCCTGAGCCTTCCTTGGGACTTTTGAGCACTGCAATTTCCCGGGTCATCTCTGCTCTGCAACCAGCCCGCTTTGTTGGAGGAGGGGGCTAAGGAGAGGGGAGGAGGACTGGCTTCTCAGCTCTCCTTGCACATGTGCAGGTGTGTACCCTACTGCCCACAAACTGGAAAAGAAGGCAACTTTCCTTTGCTGCGTGGTGCTTGAGGTGTGTGAGGGAGGGAGTGTGTGTTCTCACTTAATATTGCTTGAAACTGGTTTCGAGGTGATTGAATGAGAGGCTTCCTGTTTACATTTCACTTTGATAATTGCCATTACAACAGGCTGGAGTGACTCGGAGCTCCAGCCAAAACCTCGGAGAAACTGGGTGTCTGCAGGCTCCCCTGGCTTTGAACTAGTGCTGCCTGAGCTCAGCCTGGGATGCCGGTGGGGGTGGGGGGGTGCCAGCACTCCTCCCTCATCAAGCTGGCGATATCTCAGTCCCGCCTCCTTACCTCCCATGCTGCCTTCGCACTTGGCTTCTCAAACCTGGACTTTGATTTCCTGCCTCCCACCCTCCTTCACCCTGCCTCTGCCCAGAAGACTTCTGCTTGCTGTTGGTTTCCTGGTTTTCTCTCACCCCAAGCCTAGCCCCAAAGCTCCCAGAAGGTGGGCCCTGAGTTCTCCATCAGCCAATCCTGAGGGGCTCCAAGCATGCTTCCCAACCTATCCGCCCCTCAGTTCTCTCCAGGATCCCAGCATAAGCTTTGCCTGCCCCACAGATCTGCCAGCATTTTTTGGAACCTGAGCATTGCTCCGTATTAGCTGTCCCTCCTGCCTGTGTCACTGCGGGCCTCCCCACAGCCTTCCCTTAAACTCCCAGAAGCCTTCCCTTCTGACTGCCCTTTGCACTAACATACTGGCCACACGGGGCCAAGGCCAGCCAGCCTCTACCTCCGGCTTTCCTGTGTGCTCCCTAACTGTTCCTGTGCGTGGACCCTGCCTGCTCAGCCAGACCGAGAGCTCTTGGAAGTCAGGCCACAGCTCTGCCTGCCCCAGCATGCCCCATTGAGTGCCTGGCTGGGTGCTGGGCACAGAGGGGCACTTAGAAGGTGCTTGCCAGGTGTAACCTTAGGAGGCTGGATAAAGGTTTGGCGGGGAGGGCATGGATTGAGGCTGTGGGACCGTAAGTGCAGTGGTGAAGTTTTTGTAAATGACAACAAATGCTGATTACAGGAAGGAAGTGAAACAGTTCAATGTAAAAATAATAATAATAATGATTAAAAATTAAAGAACTAAATAAAGAGGATCACTGACAGGGCACCTGCTACAGCAGCACCTCCCCCACGTGGAAGACGTGATCTTCAGCGGGACTCCGCAAGCCCAGCAGCCCGGGGCCATCGGGCAGGGGCGCAGAGCCACACCCAGCCCAGCCGTGCACTCTAAGCCCGGCGTCACTGTGCAGCTCAACCTGCGCATGGAGGTGCATAAGGATTAACCTTGAATCACGAAGAAAAGTCAAATGATATTCAAGTGACCCTGTTTAAGAAGTTGAGGAAGCACCTTATTCATTTTAAGTTAGTTTCCCTCCAAAACAGTTAGAACTTATTTTAGGAGGCTTAAAAGAAGACTTTGTTAAGTAGAAAACCGAGCGGTAGCTTCCATGTCTGGTTTCCTAAGTCCTTTGTACAGACCATAAATCGGAAGAAGCCGGCCTGCAGCTAATGGGCTGCCCTGGCTCAGACCAGAGTAGGATCCTGTTTCACTCCAGGGAGCAGCCAGTCCGGAGTGAGGGGCCAGGGAGGTCCTGGGCCCCAGAATACCTGTCTCCCCACAGCACCCAGCTTTGCCCAGTAAACCCTGGGGTCAGCATCCTGGTGGCGGGTGGAGTGAGGAACCACACTTATCCTGTGGGCAGGTCCTGACCCCCAGGCTCCAAGAGTTGCTTTTGGCGCCCATAGTCTGGCCCCATAAGAATTTTAACCTCTAACATCTGGGTTCAGGAGACTCCGAAAGAGCACATGTCTTCACCTCCTTTGATTCCCTTCACACTGAGGGCTTTTTAAATTTTAATTTGAGGTGACCTCTGCCCTGAGTACCCATTCTCATAGATTCCAGATATTTCCTGTGCCCTCAGATAACCTCCCAAGCCAGCCCCTACCTGACCAGAAGCCTCTGCTAAGGGGGCACTGCCTCTCCCAAACACAGCCTGAGCTGGGCTGGGAGACCCTGGCCTCAGATTCGCTCCAAGTAACCCCGTCCTCTCCCAGGGGCCAAAGACACCTGCAGTTGTAACAAATATCCCCCCAGGGCTCAGCCCAGCTCAGCCCAGTGCCCAAGAAGCCAGGGCTGCAGGCACCCTTGGTCCCCTGCTGTTGCCATCTCCAATAACAGCCTTAGAACCATTGGTGGAGAACCTGCCTGGATCAGGCAGCCTGGTTGCCCAAGAATAATTTCCCTAACTCACGGATGAGAGAGCTGATGCTGGAGAAGGAAAGGGACATCAATCGTGCTCAACCAGTGCCAGTGTGCACCAGAGCTGGGCCACAAGTAAGGTCCCCTCTCGGTGAGAGGCATAAGCTGCGGGCACAGGGCTGCTTGGTCTTGGGGCTGCTGGAGCAGGGGTGAGTCCACGTGGTTGATGAGCCTGAGAAGCTGAAGTCCTTTCACCCGGGTGTAGCCTGCCCACCTCAGCCTGGTGACTGGTGTGGCAAAGCACCAAGGGTCTCAGCAAAAGCCGCAGGGGGCAGACAAGCAGGAGAGGGATTGTCACCCGAAAACTGGGTTTGCCTCTTGGTGGGTGTCAAGGCAAAAGACACAAGCAAGCCAAAGGTCGGGAGAAGGAAGGATTTATTACTTGCAACAAGTAAGGAGAATATTGGGGAACTTTCCCAAAGCTTTGTCTCCCTGAACAGCAAAACTGGGGAAGTCTGAAGCTAAGGGTACACACATATTCATGAATCAGGGGCTGGAGCAGAGGAGAATTCAGCATAGAATTGGGGCCAAGCTGGACAGAGCCCAAGCTTCACTTAACAGAAGACAGGACGGTCGTCATCATTCCATCCTCCACCTGGGTGGGGGTCTTATCTGCTACAGAACTCAAAGGCTGTATCAGATGGTTAGGTCTATCCCTTGAGGAAGAACTAGGTCTCTGTTTTGTGGCTTGTTTCTTGACTGCTTTTCCTTTGTTCCTGCAGAACCTTACTTCCCTTAAGATCATGAATTACTGAGACCTGTTCCAAGGGCAAACATTGTGGCCAGGCTTAGATCACAAAATGGCTTAGGTCAAAAATGGTTTCTTTTATTTCAAGTAAGCCACGCCTGCTTCTATCTCTGGGGAACCCCCTATCCTATCTGCTTACAGGATGGGAAGGAGCAGGGCCGGTCAGACCCCCAGCCTCCACCCTGTTCTTTCCAAGCAGCCTTTGGACTAAACTGGGGAGCTGTCTCTCTGTGGGTCCCCACTGTGTGTCCAGCACTGCGCTAAGCTAAGCTGTGTGGACGGGGAGTTTCCGATCCCTGCCTTCGAGGCACTAAGAGACCTGCAGAGGAGCAGGGACACATGTGTGTGTCTAGCCCAGGACTGGGGCCTGAACTGAGAGGGGCAGAGTGGGGCAGACTGGACACGCTCCTCGCAGGTGGGAACTTTCCAGCAGGGCCTGGTGACACAGAGACCTCCCACAAGTCACCCGCATGCCGCAGGTTGGGGCCCACAACTATCACAGCACTGAAGCCGCTCCCAACAGGAGCTCTGTGGGAGCTGTGGCTCTGTGGCTCTCCAGAGCCCAGAGACTAGAATATTCAGCCAGAGCCGTGGGGTGGCCCCCTGCCCCTTCCCCAGGCCAGAGGCTAAATGGTACCACAGGGCAGCCTTGCCAGCCCCAACCCTAGCCCCTTTGCCAGCCCCAGGCTTCTCGCAATGGTTTGCCCACATGACCCCCGTTAAAGCCTCCCCTGCTCCCATCCCCTCCTCGTCATGCCCAGTGACTCACCCTGCCTTCCCAGGCCCAGCTTACCACAGCTGACAGCACCGGCCCCCACCCCTTCTCAGCCAACCCTCGTGAGCCTTGTCTCTCCTCTGATCCCTCTTCCTACTCAAAGTCAGGAAGGCTGGAGCTAGGAAGGACCTTAGGGAGTATCTGGGGCAGCCTCACTTCAGAGCTGGGGACACCCAGACCCTAAGAGGGCCCCAAGGAATTCATTCCAGTTCGTAGGCTGATGCCTTTAGAATGTGGCTCTTTGACCAAAAAGGGGTGATTTAGGGCTGTATTGGGATGCCAGGGGAACAATCACTGCTCTGCCAGTAACTTAGATCTTACCCCTTACACCTGCCCAGCGGGGCCCAGAAACCAGGGCCGAGGTTCCCCAGGGCCATGGTTGCCCAGCACTGAGGATCACCCAGCCCCTTCCCACCACCCAGGTTGGAAGTGGCCAATCCTTCCTCACAGAGATCAGTCGTTTCAGAGAAAGTGAAGGATAGAAGGGCAGGAGCAGATGAAATCCTGCAGCCTCAGAGACAGTGAGTGGCTGAGGGTCCGACCCTCCAAGTGCCTGGCGGTGACAAGGAGAGGCAGACAGGAGCCAAGTGTTCCCCAGTCCTCAGAGAATGCCTTGTGCTTCATGAGGTAAGAACATCCATGGAGCAGTGGTTTTCAAAGAGTGACACTGATCTGACAGCATCAGCAATGCTTGGGAACCTGTTAGAAATACAAATTACAAATCCTCTGGCTCCACCCCAAACCCAGCAAATCACACTTTGAGATAGAGCCAATCCAGCCCTCCAGATGATTTGCATGCATGCTCAAGTTTGGAAAACACTGCCATAAAGAATAGCCAAAGTGAATAGCAGGTCTGAGACCTGGTCAGCACTGCCAGTCCTGGTCCCCAGTGGGGCTCACTGACAGTCCCACAAGCCCAGTCAGCTTGCCCTTTCTGTGATCTCCTCCTACCAAATCAGGCAGGACTTCTGCAGGCAGGACAATCCAAAGGGGCCTTGAATAAGCCTCATGACCAGAGATGTGTCCTGTAGGCACAGACAAGCCCAAAGGCACAACCCGCATCCTTCTGCCCCTGTCCATTTGCAATGTTGCCTCTGTCCATACAAACAGAATTCCACCTCAGTTTCCTTGCATCACACTCCAGGTCCCCGCTGACCTTAGAACAATGCCCTGGACCTCAGCCTACTCCACTGGGCCCTGTACCATGCCATGCAGGGGCCTGGTCTCCTCTGGAGTACCACATCCTCATCCTGCACCCCCAGTGCTAGCTGAGGCCCTTTGTAGACAAACAACCATCCACAGCTGTACTGCAGCCACCCAGGGCCTCCGTGTACAAATGTGTGGGCTGTTAACTGAACAGCTAGACAAAGAAGCCAATGGAAGGATAAAATCCAGCTCACATTGCCCTCACCAATGTTTCCTAGTGCAAGGTGGCATCCACCCAGTTGGGGCACGTTTTTATAATTTGCATAGATGCGTCATATGGACTAGTGCTTGAGTATCACACCCCTCTTCCCCGAGGTTCCTCTGTTTCTGAGCTGGACTTACACTTGTCTTCCCCAAGTCCACACCAGCTGGACCTCCCCATCTCTTCATGTCTACACCAACTAGGACCCCACCCTCCCATACTGGCCATCACACATGCCCTAACTGTCTCCTTTCTTTGGAGCCTCTTGGCTGGATCAATTGTCCCACCTTTTCTTTCTTTACTACTAGTCTCACCGGCTCACCTGTCGTGTTTTAAGATGACATAATAACAAGCAGACAAAACATCTTTGTCCATTGAAGTTGGAGATCATTTCATCACATCTCCTAAGACATTCCATTCATAGATGTGCTGGAAAGGCCTTCCTTATACGGCCTTCTTGATGTTTCTGCCCTTGTCCCTTCTGCACATTAGGAGCGCTGGGCTCCCCCTGCTGCAGGGCAGCCCTCTGAGACTTGGAGACCATGTTCCACGCCTGGACCACCTGGATCTTCTCTTCCCCACTCCTTTCTCTAGTCCCTTGTGGCTTGGTCTCTCCCATCACTGAGAGCCAAGCTCTGCTATGTTGATTCTGCTAACTGATTTTTTCCAGACAACTGCACACACACCAGTAGGCACCTAACTTTTCTGTTTTACATCTTGGGTTAAGAAAAATCTTTCCCAAGCATAGAATATTCCTCTCCACCTCCTGAAACAGCTGAAAACAGACATCATGTAGCCTTTTCTTGGGGCCTCCAGATAATAATTATTTTTTGAGTCACTGTAAAAGCATTCACAATAATTCAAGTAATTACATAATCACTGTAGAAAAAAATGAAAAATATAGATGAATGAAAAGAAAAAGCATGGTATCATCTGATATCTTACCAGCCAGAGGCAATGAGTAATTTTTCGTTATATAATTTTCTGGCCTTTTTCCTAAGCAAACACACTTCTCCAGTCTGGGGCATAAAGTCAGTCACTCTTATTTATTCAATAATTGCTTGAGCTCCATGTGCCCATATGAACAGGAAGCCTCATTTCACACCCACTTTTCCACGCCCACCCCCCGGGGAAATTGGGAGCACACTTCGGCCTACAAGCAATTCTGCAAATGGCGATTGGAGAAAAACTGGAAAATTAAGAGGTCCTGATTCCACGGTTTCTGGCACAGCACTAAGGTGGCTGTGGAAAACTGTCTCACCAAGTCTGCTGGGATCATGTCTTGCTGGGTCTGCCTCTCGCCTGGTCTGCAGAGGGGCCCCAAGTCAGGCTCCAAGGTTACTGCTCTTGTAGCTCACGCTTCTAAGTTTAGCCGCGTTCCCAAGCAGAGGGCCACCATGGCAGAGGCAGCTGAGTCTGGGAAGCCTCCATCCTCCGCCACACCCCAGGCCCAGGCCCTGAGGTTAACTGGGTCACCAATTCTGACCCCCTCCTTTCTTCCTAGCTCTATCCCCTTGCAGGCAGTGGGCCTCTCCTGCTGGGACACTTCATCAGAGGAACTCCAGCTTCCACATGGAAGAGGGTTTTGTCTCCATCCCTTTCTTCCCAGGTATTCCTCAGTCCCAGCTCTCTGCTCCTTCATGTGTGTGTTTAGAGGGGCCAGACTTCGTCAGGACACACAGGAAGCTGTACCTAACTTTCCTCTGGGAAATCCAGGTCCAATAGCCGAACCTGTGGATAACCAGGAGCACCACTCAAGAGACAGTTCCCTGAAAAAAGAAGTCAGTTCTTACCCAGTTGTCCAGATAAAGAAGGAGCTGATAGGAACTTTCATTAAAGTGGTCTGACCTATCAGGCTACCAGAACCAGCAAATTTGCCACACACACCTTGTCCAGATGAGGATTCTAAGATCATCCACTTACTTCTTAAGGGACTGAAGCTCCAACCTCCAGCACTGAAGATTTCATCGCAAAGCAGTTTCCTCCACACACTGATACATCAGGAATTCCTCTCTTGCTGGAAGGAACGGAGTGCACCCTCTGGCCCTGTCCTCGGGCACAGAACCTAGTGATGACCTAAACAGGGAAGATTTTGTTTCCAGGCAAGAGACAGCCATGCTGTGTCCCCTGCTGCCTGGGCCAGGGAGGTGTCCCCTGGTCAGCTCAAGGGGCATGGCGGGAGCTGCGCTGAGACCTTCCCTGTAGTCAGTGCCCTCCCCCGCCACCGCGTATACAAGGGGTGGGCACTTTGGTGTGCATTTGTGTGTTGATGTTCTGAGATAATCTGAGATAAGTAAATCTTTTTCCCAGGATGAAAGAAGAGAATGAAGGGGGCCAGAGTGCCGGGGTCTGCCTTCCACTTTCTTCTCTTCTTCCCAGCATCCCACCCTGCAGCAGACTATTTGTTTGGCATTAGGGTGCCCCTATGCACCCCACTGCGTTCTGCCAGGGAACACAGTCCATAGCTGGGGGAGGAAAGGGTCTGCATCTTCCTTCCCCTACACCAGCCCTTGGGCCAGCATTTTCTGCTTTGGGGGTCAAGGGACACAGAGTGCAGGGGCCTGACCCAGTGCTGGCTGCCAGCCCCAGCCTCAGGGTAGAGGAGCACCCACACACGGTAGCTGGCCCAGACTCTCATGCTCATGGACAGACACACCTAGCAGTTGTGGGGCCTCAGGCTGGGTGGGACAGGTGTTTATCTCACCTGACAAGCTCCGCCAGGCAGCAAAGGGAGAGAAGAGGCATGAACAATGGCACCTCCTGTTGATCCAGAAGCTGGAGGAGGAGCGGAGGCCCGGGGTCTCCCCGAGAGGTAGAAACTTACAGGGGAGCAGCCTGGACACTGTGGGGCTGGGCAGGGCACCAAGGAAGGCTTCCTGGAGCCTCCTGGCTTACAAAAGAGCAGTGGGAACAGAGCTGTGCAAACAACCCTCAGGGGACCTTGAGATGCCAGACTGCTTAGGGTGCTAGGGAAGCCCTCACTACCCCCACTTCCCACCCGTGGCTGCTACAGAACTTTCAAGCAGGAGGGTGAGGCAATGACTGGAGACAATAGACTTACCTTGAAGCAGCTACTCCCCAGCAAGCACACATTAAAAAAAATTTTTTTTATTGAAGTGTAGTTGATTTACAATGTCAGTTTCAGGTGCACAAGCAGAGCACACCATTTTTTAAAAATTGAAATATTGTTGACTTACAATGTTGTGTTAGTTTCTAGTGTACAGCATAGTGATTCACTTACACATTTATATATTCTTTTTCATATTTTTTCATTATAGTTTATTACAACTATTGAATATAGTTCCCCATGCTATATAGTAGGACCTTGTTGTTTATTTAGCAAACACACAATTTTTATTTAAATGGACAATCGTTGGAGTGGTCAGAAGGGAAGGCTTCTCATTCTACATTTTATCTGCCTTCTCATTTCCTCAGTTTGGTCCTCCCCCAATTCCTCTGGCTCTGGCCTCCAGGCTCTCCTTTCCAATCTATCCCAGCAGGCTGCTTCCCTAATCTTCTTAGAGCACCAATTCTTTGGGGTGTCAGTGTTCTGCTCCAGAAACTTCAGTGGCTCCCATTTGTGATGAGATGAAGTTAAAATCTCAAAGCCTGCATTCAAGGTCTTCTGGGGTTAGGGTGACCACATAGTCCAGTTTCTCTGGGGCACTCTAGGTTATACCTGCTGTCCTAACATAACTACTAATAGCACCTTCTCTCCTGTACAAAAGTGTCCCAGGTTGGACAATGAATTACGTGGTCAGCTTGCCTACAGTTCACTCCCCACCTAACACTCCAGGCTAACGTCTAACCGTCTCTCCTTGAATCTTCAAGTCAGTGGTTCTTAATTTTAGCAGCTCATTTGAGTCACCCAGGAGGCTTTGAATAAATGCTGCTGCTTGTGCTCACCCGAAAGTAATTCAATTAAAACAAAATCTCTAGAGGTGGGGCCCAGGTTTTGGTATTTTTTGAAGCCTCCAGGTGACTCTTAGGGGCAGCCAGGGTGGAGAACAATTGACCTAAGTAAAAACAGGTGTCCTGGAACTCTGTCCCTGAGTCCTTCTGTCATTGACTTTTTGGTCACTTGTTCCCACTGTCTGTCATCCATGTACATCCCAGCCCCCAAGCCCAGCTCCAGTGCTGCCTCCTCCTTCATCTTTCCCAACCCCTGAGCCAGAAGGGCCTCCCCCTCCACTCACCGCTGCCCACTCCCTGCACAGCTACCCTGTATTATGCTGGCTCCATGTTTTGCCTCCTTCATAGTCTATGAGCTCTGTGGGTGGGTCATGTCTGACTCATCACCCCAGGGCCTAGACCCAACTTTCAGCAAAAGCCCTCACACCTGGCTGAGTGACTGTCACTGCTGGTCCTGAGCTTGGGCAGCCTCTCCACCACCCCACTGGGCACCCTGCTGCCTCTCCTGGTTAACTTTCTTTTCCTGTGTATGGCGTCTCATTCATTCATTCACTCATTCATTCATTCTGCTTTGTGCCAGATGCTATATTCCCCATCCCCTCTTCTTGATCCCCTGCACTACTAGAGAACTCATCTCTGTCTCCTGGGCAGCCCAGCAGACTGTCATGCACATAAATGGTACTCAGCAGATACTGATTAATAATCCACTGATTAACAGTTAAACAAAACATGCATATCCGTGTAGTGGAATATTACTCAGCAACAAAAAAGAATGAAGTACTGATATATGCTACAAGATGGAAAACCTTGAAAAAAAGCCAGACACAAAAAGTCATAAATCATGGTAATTTCTAGGAATTATCCAGAATAGGCAAAGTCATAGAAACAGGAAATAGGTTAACAGTTGCCAGAGGCTGGGGGAGGGGAAAATCAGGACTGACTGCTAATAGGTATGGGTTTCTTTGAGGGAGGTCAGAAAAGTTCTGAAACTGGATAGTGTGATGGTTGCACAACCTTGTGAGTATATGAAAAACCACTGAATTGTTCACTTTCAGACGGTGAACTTTATGGCATTTGAATTACATTGCAATTAAAAAGAAATACTGTGGGTGGGTTTATCCTTCTTTATATTGTTCTCAAACTTTAATATTCCCAAGAACCACCTGGAGTGTTTGCTAACAGTGCAGGTTCCTGGGCCTCACCCTGAAGCTTTGGATTCAGGGGATGAGGGCAGAGCCCAGGACTCTGCATTTGATGGCAGAATCTTAATGCCACTTCCCCCTGCCCCAAAGGACTTGGGTCAGAGCATTTCTGAGCCAACCTCAGAAGACAAATAAGGCTTTTAACCTATTATTTAAGGAAAAAAAGCTGAAGATTTCAAACACAAATGAAACTTTGTTTTTAGTCTGCTTCTTATTAAAAACAGACTGGGACCCAAAGAAACCCCAACAGGTGTAGGTAATGAAGTAATCATAATCATAATGAAAGAACAAAATGGAAAAACTGCCTGGCCTCAAACAAACCACAAAAAAGTTGTCTTCTGCCTGCAGTGCTCAAGTCAACCATTCAGTTGAAAATATCCCACTAACCACATGGAGAGCTTAATTTAGGGGAGAATTAAACATTAGAAAACCTTCTCACTGCCCCTATACAAATACCCGCTTAGAGACACCCATGCCTACACAGCCAAAATTCTGATTATTGGTATGCACTCCATGATTAGGGCTTTCTTTGGAGTTACAAGGAAGCAGAGTTGTAAATCGGTATTAGAATATGATCAAAAGGAATGTCTGGATGCAATTACTTTCTTTTGAGACCAGCATTCAGAGGCTCGGGCTTTAAAGCGCTGTCTTGGTCACGTGGTGTGCTCTTACATACCAACACGCACATGACTTTGGTCCCTGAGAAAGAAGGAAGACAAAGGCCTGGGTTTCATCACTGTTACAGGATGGAGTTTTACACCAGTAACTCAGAAAGGACCCTCTTCATCTCCCTTGGCTGCTCCTGAACCATTGCAACAGGAAGTCTTGCCAATAACCTCTTGCCCCTGGAAGGTAGCAGTTACTGTAATTTGAGAACAAACATCCCTGGCTGAACAGAAATTCACTTAACAAAACACCAAATTGAATAAGGAGTAAATGAGAGGAAATAACATTCGTGATGCATGAATACTGAGTTCCTGGGGCTGTAATGAGCAATTTCACATGGATTTTCAAATTTCATTCAATGAGTCACCACAAAAACCCCACCGTAGCAGTATTATTATCCCCCTACACAGTTCCAGGGTGTGCCTTCAGGGGAAGAACTCATGCACTTGGGGTTTTCTCAAGGTCAGAGACCCAGGCCCAGGGGATGGCTTCTGCACCAGTGCCCCAGGCCCAGGCTATGTTTTCAGGGCGAGTGACCTAAGCCAACGGTCTGTCTATAGGGCCAATGACCAAAGCCAATGTGTGTCTTTAGAGCCAATGACCAGAGCCAGGGTCTCAATCAGTGCCAGAGACCCTGTCCCAGGGTATGCCCTCAACCCCAGTGACACAAGCAGAGCATGCCCCTTCTGTGCCAGTGACCAAGGCGTAGTGTGTGTTTAGGGCCACTGACCCAGGCCAAGAGTGCGAATTCACGGCCACTGACCCAGGCCTAGGGTGTGTATCAGGTCCACTGACCCAGGCCAAGAGTACATCTTCACGGCAAGTGACCCAGGCCCAGGGTTGCAGTCAGTGCCAGTGACCCAGGACCAGGGTGTGTATCGGGGCCAGTGACCCAGGCCAAGAGTGCCTCTTAAAGGCCAGTGATACAGGCCCAGGGCTGAAATCAGTGCCAGTGGCCCAGGCCCAGAGTATGTATCAGGCCAGTGACCCAGACAAACAGTGCTCTTCACGGCCAGCGTCCCAGGCCCAGGGTTGCAATCAGTGCCAGTGACCCTGGCCCTAGGTATGCCCTCAACCCACTGACACAAGCAGAGCATGTTCCTTTTGTGCCAGAGACCCAGGACAAGTGTGTGTTTAGGGCCTCTGACCCAGGCCAAGATTGCATCTTCACGGCCAGTGACCCAGGCCCAAGGTGTGTATCAGGGCCACTGACCCAGGCCAAGAGTGCATCTTCACGGCCAGTGACCCAGGACAAAAGTACGTCTTCAAGGCCAGTGACCCAGGCCCAGGATGCAATCAGTGCCAGTGACCCTGGCCCTAGGTATGCCCTCAACCCACTGACACAAGCAGAGCATGTTCCTTTTGTGCCAGAGACCCAGGACAAGTGTGTGTTTAGGGCCTCTGACCCAGGCCAAGATTGCATCTTCACGGCCAGTGACCCAGGCCCACGATGTGTATCAGGTCCAGTGACCCAGGCCAAGAGTGCTTCTTCACGGCCAGTGACCCAGGCCCAGGGTTGCAGTCAGTGGACGTGACCCAGAACCAGGGTGTGTATCAGGGCCAGTGACGCACAGCATGAGTGTGTATTTATGGCCTGTGACCCAGGCCAAGAGTGCGTCTTCAAGGCTAGTGACCCAGGTCCAGGGTGCAATCAGTGCCAGTGACCCAGGCCCAGGGTGTGTATCAGGGCGACTGTCCGAGGCCAAAGTGCCTATCTATGGCCAGTGACCAAGGCCAAGAGTGCGTCTTCATGGCCAGTGACGCAACCCCTCTGTGTATCAAGGCCAGTGACCCAGGATAAGATTGCGTCTTCAGGTCAGCGACCCAGGCCCAGGGTTCCGATCAATGCCAAAGACCCAGGCCCCGGGTATGCCCTCTACCCAGTGACACAAGCAGGGCAAGTTCCTTTTGTGCCAGAGACCCAGGCCAAGTGTGTTTTAGGGCCACTGACCCAGGCCAAGAGTGTATCTTCACGGCCAGTGACCCAGGCCCAGGGTGTATATCAGGGCCACTGACCCAGGTCAAGAGTTCGTCTTCACGGTCAGTGACCCAGGTCCAGGGTGTGTATCGGGGCCAGTGACGCAGAGCACGAGTGCGTATTCACAGCCAGTGACCCAGGCCAAGAGTGCGTCTTCACGGCCAGTGACCCAGGTGCTCGGTTCAAACATTACCAGTGACCCTGGCCCAGTGTGTGTATCAGGGCCACTGACCCAGGCCAACAATACGTCTTCATGGCCACTGATCCAGGCCCAGGGTGAGTATTAGGGCCAGTGACCCAGAGCTTGAGTGCGTTTTCATGGCCATTGACCCAGGACAAGACTGTGTCTCAAGGCCAGTGACCCAGGTCCAGGGTGCAATCAGTGCCATGGACCCAGGCCCAGGGTGTGTACCTGGGCCAGTGACCCAGGCCAAGAGTGCATCTTCACAGCCAGTGACCCTGACCCAGGGTCACAATTAGTGCCAGTGACCCAGGCCCAGGCTGTGAATCAGGGCCAGTGTCCCAGACCCAAGGTTGCCATCAGCGCCAGTGAACCTCTCCGCCCACTCACCAGATTGTCCCCTGACCTTAAAGTCGCTGGTCAGGCTGTCCCAGCACCAGGAGGACCTTACGTGGCACCTTAGTAGGGTGGAAGCACTGCATAGTGCGGAGAATGACGCAGGGGGCCAACAGGTAGCGCCAGAAAGCAGACAAGACTATCAAGCGAGACTCGTCCCTGGCGAGCCAGGCCTGGAGAGAGGAAAATTTTCTCTCCAACTTCCCGACTCCGAGCCGGCGGGGGGGGGGGGGGGGGGGGCCGTCCAGGCGCCCGGGCCTAGCGCTGCGGGGCCGGGGCCGGCCGCTTCTGCACTCGGGTTGCGTGGAGGGGGCGGCGGGCGGAGGCGAGGCCCGCGGGCACTCTCCCTCCTCCACCTCCTCGCCCCGGGCTCCCGGCCGCAAAGACGGCTGCACAGGCGGCCGCACACTAGCTTCTTCACCGGGAGTGAACTTCCCGGCTCTGCTCCTTCACGAGGCGGGGCACCGCGACACTTTCGGTGGGGGTGGTGGGCGCCAGGGCCTACCGCTGCGGGGCCGGTCCGGGGCCGGCCGCTTCTGCCCTCGGGCTGCGTGGAGGGGGCGGCGGGCGGAGGCGAGGCCCGCGGGCCCTCTCCCTCCTCCACCCCTAGCCCCGGGCTCGCGGCCGCGCACTAGCTTCTTCACCGGGAGTGAACTTCCCGGTTCTGCTCCTTCGCGAGGTGGAGCGCCGCGCCACTTTCGGTTTGCAAGAGGGTCGCGCGCGGGACTTCCGCTTTGCATCAGAGACCTCAGCGGATACTCAGCTATCACCCTCCACTGCCCGGGCCTGGCGGGCCCCCATCTCTGAGTATTCCCTGAGCTGAGGAGCTCCGAGGCACCCAAAGACTCCCTTCTAGTCTCACAGCCCTAAGGATGCTGTGTCCTGTGCAAAAGTGAGGAGAATGCCCTTTCCCAACTCTGTCGCACCTTCTCATCTGAGCCCCGTGCAAGGTGGGGTACTCCCAAAGTCTCACGAAGACCTTCCTGAAAGTGATCCTTTCCACCCTGCTTGGGTCTCCTCTTCCCACGGCTCTGGGGCACACGTGAGCTCTCAGACTTGGGCGCTGGGGCCCAAGCCCCTCTCCACCAGAATTTCCTGCTGTCAACTCTGGCCAATTGACTGCAGGTGTGTGTGCACAAGGGAGCCGGGGGTTGGGGTGCACACGTGTGCTAATGTGTAGGGAAGCACAGTGTAGGCTCAGCGGGGGCCCCCATTTGCTTAGATGGAGGAGACAAAGGGATGGGAGACTCGGCAGGTGGAGGAAGCCGGGAGTAGGCATGGAGGGGCCAAGGGGAGGAACTCATCTTACGAGACAATGCTTCATCTCCAACTCTGCCAGATGACACTGTCATGCTCCTAGGTCCCCTGCTCTTTGGAATATCTTTTCCCAGCCCCAAATGAGCCCTGAGGTCTGATCCTGGAATCATGACACTTGGTGGCTGAGGTGCGGACTCTGAGTTTGGCTGCAGACCCACCAGGTCAGGGGTAACTCCGGGACCAGCTCACCCCACTCCAATGCGTGGACCACCCACACGTCTGCAGGTCCCAACCTGCCAGAGAATGATGGTGAGGTTGGGACCATCCAACCTGAGAGACTGACGGCGTTCCATTCTCGTTGAGAGCACTCTCCCTGCTGGGCATGCTCCAGATGACAGAGTGGGAAAGGCAAGATGCAGATAGAAATGTTTGCTTGGCAATTTGGGTTTTTGTATTTTTCTGGAAGATTGCATTAAATATAAAGCCCAGTGTAAGTCTCAAGTGTGATATGAGTACATGAACCAAGGAAAACGTCTAGATTTGATGGTGTAACCATAATAAGGCCTTCAGCTCTTGCCACTTGCTGGGGTCTGGGATGGACCAAGCCCGTCTAACGCATCTCTCTCCAGACTTTTTTTTTCCTGGTTGGCTTGCACTGTTGTGTGTGGCCACTTGGAGACTGTGCCGCAAGTCAAGAAGAGCTAGTGACCCATGTTTTGGATAAAATCTCATGATTCATTTTCCAAGCCCAAGTTCAGAACTTGCAAAAGCAGCAGCTCCATGTGGCACTGGGCTTTCCTTGTATCCTTCAAGAAGTCACTCCCAGCACCAACTGTTTTGGGGTTTTTGAAGCTTTCTGGAGGGAGAGGGTGGGGAGAACTGTGCCCTGCACAAATTTCCCTATCTGCTTGTACCAACTGCATTTCAATAAAGGCGTGTGTCACCTTGACTCCTGGGCCTCTTTATAATTAGCGCACATTTATGTCAGGGAGGAAAGGAAGGAAACTCTTATGCAAGCACAAACATGGTCTTTCTGAAGTTGGTTGGTTTGGGGAGGTTTTTGTGTTTGTTTTGTTTGCTTGTTTGTTCATCATGTAGCTGCGGCTTTATTTGTGAAAGGGAAAGTGAGGAAGGGAATAGGGGACAAGGAGGAGGAATGTCCAGGACCTTATCTACAATCTAAATAGCCGAGGCAGGATCTCCGGGCGTGATCAGGCAATGGGACAGCCACTATCTCCCAGGTGGCGATCTTACAATAAGACCTGACCGTGTCCAGGGGAAACCCCCAATTTGAGATGCCGGGGTGCCTCCTCTCTGCTCACTCCTGCTCCCACAGACACACTTTAGTAGCTCAGTTATACGCTGGCTGGAACTGTAGTTTGCAGTGACAGGCAAGCTGCCCTTTTAGGCTAACTTGTTTCTTGCCAAGAAAAAGGTCTTTTATCATGTCAGGAACATGGAAAACACCCTCCCCTGTGGCCCAGCTGTTGGATCATGATCTCACGCACCTTCAGTCAAAACAAACTGCCTGTGAGAATGAGGCGGATCCCCACTGCACACACAGCAGGGCGGTGTGGGAACAGAACTCACAGAGGCCTTGGTCTTTAGAAAAGAGCCTGCCACACCCACCAGAGACCCCCTGGAGTATTTTTGATAACACCACAGAGTAAAGGTCACAGAGTCTCTGTTAAATCATGTGTCTGGTTGCATTTAACATTTGCCTGTGGGGTTAAGTGTCGAGGGTCAAGGAGAGCTGCATGATGCAGCTGTTTTGAAAGCAGCAAGAAGCCAGACTTAGGCAGGACCTCTTGCCAAGCAGCCCTGAATGACTTCTCCACCCATCCCTCAGACTAAAGCTGCAAAAGTGAACCTGCGCATTCAAGATCCATGTTTCTTTTCACCTTTGGGTGTTTTCCAAATCCTCCACAACGAGCATGACTTTCTTTTCTTTTGACCCCTGAATCTGCCCATGTTTTGGATCATGTGTGGGTCAGGAGGCTGCTAGAGGATCCCAGAGTGGGTTACCCTATGGGGACAGAAAACACAGACTGACTTTAGTCCATGGGCTCATTAGGGGTCCTGCCTTCTCTCAGCCCTTCATCAGGCTCCAGTGGTGAACATCTGGCAGCTGCTGTCTTACCTTCATGAGCTGCTGCACCCAGGCTCATTCACCCCGAGGAGCACATCCACAAACTCCTGCCACAGGGCCTTTGCACTTGCCCCTCCTCCTCCTTCCTCTGCCTGTATGGCCTTCCCACGTGCCCACAGGCTCCCTGCTGCTGCACCTCAGCAGGCAGATCTTCCTGCTCCCCCACCTCACCCCTTATCCCACCTCCTTTCAAGTTTCTCTGGGCACTTACCACCACCAACATCCTCTAGAGTTCATGATGTTCGTGTTGCTATTATCTTTCGGTCACACTCCACCAGACAGCAGCTTCCAAGAAGGAAGAGATTTGAGCCTGTTTTCTTCACTGCTGCTGTATCTTCAGCCACCAGGACACATCCACTCACTGAAAATCAACATTCCCAGAGCAGAGATACAACTGTGTATTCCGCTTTTCCATCTGGTCTTCTATTACATTATGTTTCTGTTTCCATGTAAATATTGCCTGCTATTTGTTTGTTTGTTTGCTTTTATTGAGGTATAGTCAGTTTACAATGTTGTGTCAATTTCTGGTGTACAGCACAATGCTTCAGTCATACATGAACATACATATATTCATTTTCATATTCTTTTTCACCATAAGCTATTACAAGATAAGGAATATAGTTAGTTCCCTGTGCTGTACAGTATAAACTTGTTTGTCTATTTCATATATATTAGTTAGTTTCTACAAACCTCAAATTCCCACTTTATCCCTTCCCACCCTCCTCTCCCTGGTAACCATAAGTTTGTTTTCTATGTCTGTGAGTCTGTTTCTGTTTTGTAAATAAATTCATTTGTCTTTTTTTTTTTTAGATTCTACATATAAGTGATATCATATGGTATTTGTCTTTCTGTTTCTGGCTTACTTCACTTAGAATGGCAATTTCCAGGGCCATCCATGTTGCTGCAAAGGGCATTATTTTATCATTTTTTATGGCTGAGTAGTATTCCATTGTAAAAATATACCACAGCTTCTTTATTCAGTCATCAGCTGATGGACATTTAGGTTGTTTTCATGTCTTGGCTATTGTAAATAGCACAGCTATGAACATTGGGGTGTGGGTATCTTTCTGAATTAAGGTTCCCTCTGGATATATGCCCAGGAGTTGGATTGTTGGATCATATGGTAAGTCTATTTTTAGTCTTTTGAGGAATCACCATGCTGTTTTCCACAATTTCAGCACCAAACTGCATTCCCACCAACAGTGTGGGAGGGTTGCATTTTCTCCACACCCTCTCCAGCATTTATCATTCATGGACTTTTGAATGATAGACATTCTGACTTGTGTGAGGTTTTGATTTTCATTTCTCTGATAATTAGCAATATTGAGCATTTTTTGTTATGCCTATTGGCCATTTGTATGTCTTCATTGGAGAATTGCTTGTTTAGGTCTTCTGCCCATTTTTGGATTCAGTTGTTTGTTTTTTTGTTATTAAGCTGTATGAGCTGTTTATATATTTTGGAAATTAAGCCCTTGTCAGTAACATTATTTGCTAATTTGTTCTTCCATTCCGTAAGTTGTCTTTTCGTTTTGCTTATGGTTTTCTTTGATATGCAAAAGCTTATAAGTTTAATTAGGTCCCATTTGTTTATTTTTGCTTTTATTTCTATTGCCTGGATAGACTGCCCTAGGAGAACCTTGCTAAGATTTCTGTCAGAGAATGTTCTGCCTATGTTTTCTTCTAGGAGGTTTATAGTATCTTGTCTTATATTTAAGTTTTTAAGCCATTTTGAGTTAATTTTTGTGTAAGGTGTGAGAGTGTGTTCTTACTTCATTGATTTCCATGCTGCTGTCCAGTTTTCCCAACACCACTTGCTGAAGAGACTGTCTTTTCTCCATTGTATATTCTTGCCTCCTTTGTTGAAGATTAATTGACCATAATTCTGTGGGTTTATTTCTGGGCTCTCTATTCTGTACCATTGATCCATATGTCTGTTTTTGTGCCAGTACCATGCTGTTTTGATTACTGTAGCTCTGCAGTATTGTCTGAAGTTTGGGTGGGTTATTCCTCCATCTTCATTCTTTTTCTTCAGGATTGCTTTGGCAATTCTGGGTCTTTTGTGATTCCATATAAATTTTAGGATTATTTGTTCTAGTTCTATGGAAAACATCTTAGGTGATTTGATACATTAAATCTGTAGATTGCTTTGGATAGTATAGGCATTTTAACAATATTAATTCTTCCAATCCAAGAACATGGGGTATTTTTCCATTTCTTTAAGTCATCTTTAATTTCCTTAATCAATGTTTTGTAGTTCTCCACATGTAAGTCTTTCACCTCCTTGGTCAGATTTATTTCTAAGTACTTAATTTTTTGGATGCAATTTTAAAAGGGATTGTTTCTTTACTTTCTTTTTCTGATATTTCATTGTTAGTGTAAAGAAATGCAACTGATTTCTGTATGTTACCCTTGTATCCTGCTACCTTGCTGAATTCTTTTATCAGCCCTGGTACTTTCTGTGTGGAGTCTTTAGGGTTTTCTATACATGTCATCTGCATATAGTGACAATTTTACCTCTTCTCTTCTAATTTGGACCCCATTTATTTCTTTTTCTTGTCTGATTGCTATGGTTAGGACTTCCAATATTACATTGAATAGAAGTGGTGAGAGTGGGCATCCTTGTCCCAGATTTTAGCAGGAAGGCTTTCAACTTTTCTCCATTGAGTATTATGTTGGCTGTGTGTTTGTCATAAATAGCTTTTATTATGTTGAGATATGTTCCCTGTATACCCACTTTGGTAAGAGTTTTTATCATAAATTGGTGTTTCTAGATTTTGATTGAAAGTGAAAAACATGCAACTCTTCCTTTCACTTGAACACCCAGTGCTGTGATAGGGTTATTAATTGGCCTAATTTCAGTATGATTGTGTCCCATGGAGACACTCAAGGAGAAAGAGAGATAGGGGAACAGCCAGTTAGTGGATGTGTCAGAACACAAGACATTTATCAATTAAGCTCACCATTCTACATGGCTGCCCCAAAACAATCACAATAGTAACATCAAAGATCACTGATCACAATTTACCATAACAAATATGGTAAAATGACTGGAAAAAATTTGAAATATTGCAAGAATTACCAAAATGAGACACAGAGACACAAAGGGAGCAAAAATGGCACAACAGACTTGCTCAACAGAGGGTTGTCTCAAACCTTCAATTTGTGTGAAAACAAACAAACAAACAAAAAATATTATTTATGAAGGGCAATAAAGTGAGGAATGCCTGTACATGAATAGATGGAAATGGAATTTCTATTATCCAAACACCCACACCACCAGCAAGTTAGATTGACAGCAGAACTTCTGGAACGATGACTCCCTTTGTTAAAAAGGCATGCTTAGGTCTCCCCTAAATGAAGGACACCCACTCACCATCTTCCAGCTGCCCTGAGATCTCTTTCTTCCTTTCACCTGCTCTGTTCCTGCCTCCACTTCCTCAACGCCCACCCCCATTAACCTGTTGCAGCCAAGGTCACTTCCCATCATTTACTGGAAATCTTTCTTTCAGCAGCCACCAATGACCTTTTCATTGCCAGAAGCAGTTTTTAATGCTTACCCCCTGAAAGCTCCTTAATGTCCCCATTAAATTCTACCCTCTGTATGTTTGCTGGCTCCTACTTCAATACAATTATAGTTCTTCACAAGTTTCTGTTGTAAGCCTTCTTTTACTTTTCCCCTCTCTCTTCGATCTCCTTGGCAATTCCATCCATTCCAATTGCTTCTCCTTTCACACCTGTGGGCCCATCCCTAGTGGACCCCTCTGGGCTGGATATCCCTCCCAAGTCAGAGGGCTGCATTGTGACGTTTCTCGTATGGCCCCCAGTCACTGCCCAGCATTCCTCTTCCAGGCACCCAACTCAGATGCTTGGTACTTTAAAAAAATCTCTCTCCTTTCTTTACTCTGAAGGAATATTGTACCCCTTCTGCATTCTGAAGGAGGCAATCACCAAGTTCTCATGAATCCTAACTCAACCATCATTGTGATTCCACCTTCAAAATCCCTTGCCAAGAATCTCACTTCTGACCATGTCAGGGTAAACGAACAAGAACGTGAGCAAAATATATGAAACAGCTGTTTTCAGACATTGGCCAACCAGCGGGAAGACTTTGGATCCCTGAGAAGGGTGAGGCCTACAGTCTCCCCAGCTTTCTGCCACAGCTGATGGAGGGGGTCAAGCAGAGATGAGGCCTCGGGAGTTGAGACCAGGAAGAGGTTGGGCTGGCTGTCAGCCATGGGAGCAGGGCAGGACTCAGGGGAGTTAGGAAGAAAAAGAGCCCACTTATTTGCTTAGGGGTCCCTTTGAGTTTGTTACTGAATACTAACCAGAGCAAGTGTAAAAGGAACTCCATAAACAGGGCAAAGTCCTATAAGGGTGCTGTAAGTTGAGTCCACACAGCACAATGACACATCGGAGCCCCAAACAGAAAAAATGGAGAAATGTGTTAAATGTTGTTGAACTCTGAAAGGCTGAGACTTTCCAGATGCCATTTGTGCATCTATTGAGATGATTCACCGTCTTCCACATAGTGCGTTGCTAATATGTTGCTAAGGATTTTTGTGTCAATATTCGTGAGAGAAAATGGCTTTTTGTATTCTGTTCTTACAATGTCTTTGTCAAATGTTGGTATCAGGGTGATGCTAGGCTGACAATGTTTTCTCCCCCTTTGTTTTTAGAAAGAATTTGTGTAGGCGTGGTATTACTTCTTCCTTGAATGTTTAGTGAAATGCAACGTGAAAGACTTCTGGCCTGGAGTTTTCTTTACGGGAAAGTGTTTAATTCTAAATTCAATTTCTTTCATAGATACAGGGGAACTATGAATTTCTGTTTTTCCTTTTGACAATTTTGATAATATGTCATTCAAGACATTCGTTTATTTTATCCAAGTGGTTGAATTTACTGGCATAAAGTAGTTTGTAACATTCTCTTAGTATCATTTTAATGCCTGTAGGATCGGTTGTGATGTTCCCTCTTTCATTCTTGATATTGGTAAAGTGTTTTCTCCTTTTTCTTAATCAGTCTAACTAGAGATGTATTAGTCACTTCAAAGAACCAACATTTTGCCTCACTAATTATTTAGTTGTCTTTTTCCTATTTATTGATTTCCTATTAATTCCTTTTCCTTATGTTAAGTTTAACTTACGCTTTTTAATCTTGGTGACTTAGACCTTTTTACTTTTCATTTATAAGCACCTAAAGCTATATACTTCCCTATAAACTTTAACTGCTTGCCACACATTTTGATACATTGTATTTTTATTATTACTGTTAAAAATAACTTCACAGTGGAGAAACTTAGCAAAGCCCACATTTTAATCAAATGATTGACAGACTTCAGTAGTGAGACATACAGAAATCCTGTGCTGCCTGACCAATAAGAACACACATTGCTTCTGTGATATTCTTGCCAGAGCTACATAACCTGAACCCAAATGTGAAGAAATGCCAAAGAAATACATTTTGAGGGTTATTGTATAAAGTAAATAGCCTGTAATCCTAAAACACTATAGTCAAAGACTGAGAAACTCTTCCAGAATGAAAAAGACTAGATACATATGACAGCTAAATGGAACATATAATTCTGTTTTGTATTCTGCTGACATTGAGACATTGCTGGAGCTTGAATGGGATCACCATCTCCACTGAAGAAATCAGAGGTCCTTGGAGGAATGGCTAATTTCCATCTGCATGAGGCCCAGGATGAGCCTGGGACACCGCATTATACTAGAAAACTTTCAAATATGAATGTGGTCATGTATAAAGAACTGAGGAGACAGCTTGAAAAAGCCTACTTGCCAAAGTCAAGATAATTTAAACATCAAAAAGTATTATGATTATGATGGGTTGAAATACCTTAAATCAATGAAAATCCATCCATGATATTTTAAAAAATATATAAAGTCAGAAAAACTCATTTATCACCATTTGAAGTAGCTATGAAAATAATGCCTTACTTTGAAAATGGGTATTTTGATATCTCAAGGAATCCATGCTGATGAGATAATAAATGCAGAATGAATGACAGAATTACTTTTAAAATTATTTCATAAGCTTTAGATTTTACCAGTTGATGTTAAAAACATTATGTGAATAGCTGAGGGAAAACTAGCTGTATATCCAGGAATATCACATGACTTTAGTCACAGCGGGAAAGTATAATAGCAAAATGGAGATCAGACTTTGACCATCTCAAGCCAAGTAAGTGTTCCGGGTCTTCTGACCAGCTATGACCTATTCTAGCTAACAATGTTTAAATATAAGTTCCATGAAATATAGGGCAATAATCACCAGAAAAATCCAGAAAATGGGACATCCTGCAGGCAGCTGGCTAGTCCCTTCAACAAATCAGTGTAATTTTAAGATAAACTTTTTAAAAATCAGGGAGTTTTAAGGGACAGAAAAACAAAATGCCATCACAACCAACACTGGGTGGAACACTGTTTAAAGCAGCAGTAAATTAAAAAAATTTGGCTAATTGGAAAAATTTGAATATGGTGGTTACTTTATATGAGTTCAAAATTTACTAAAATGGAGGGGTAGAGATCTTTGACCAAAAAGATTACAATATGGTACATACAGATTGATCTTATTTTGTTTAAAAATACATATATACTTGTGTGCACATGCCCACATGTGTATAGATAGATAGATAGCCAGACTGAATTATGATAAAATCCCATTTTGGTAAAAAAAATTAGGTAATGTGTATATATGCATCTGTCTACACCTACACACTGTGAAAGGATTTCAGTCTAAAATGGAACTGGAGGCCAGGGAAGATAGAATCTCAGTCACGTGCCCCCAGAAAAACAGAACTAAGAACTGAGAGACTGATTTACCATAAATGCCTGATTTACAGAAGACGGACATCTAGCTCCGGACCAATGAACACCTGCCAAGAATCCGTCCCATCCTTAATCCAGTGAATTCCCTACCTGGACTCTGGCTGGACCGCCTGGTCTTTTCACTCCTTGCTCATAAATAAAGTGGCCCAAACCCTCAACGGACTTCCTGAAATGCAATCCCTCGGCTGTTCTGGAATAAACTCAATTTCTGGTCATTTGAGCTTGGCTCAGTTTACCTCCTTTATTTAGGTTGACACTACATACATACTTACATAGAAAAAGAGCCAGGAGGATATGCTAATCTATTTCATTTTGGGGTTTTTTGTTTGTTTTTTGGCAGCGGTGGTGGTGGGGGGTGTTCGGTTTATTTATTTTTAGAGGTACCGGGGATTGAACCCCCGACCTCCTGCATGCTGAGCATGTGCTCTACCACTTGAGCTGTACCCTCCCCCATGACTGATCTATTTTAAAAGTGTAATATCTGTTAAACATGTGCTATCTGGGTAATAGGAATATTATTTTTATCTTATTTGTAGTCTTTAACTTTTAAAAATTTATTCCTTACAAGGCACACACACAGTGGCTTACATGAAAAACACTGCGGCTGGAAGTTGAGGGTGGGGGAGCTCTGCTACACACAGCTGCTCAAAGATCTGGCTCCTCCCACCTTGGGGAACCACCAGCCCCAACACGAGGCCTTCCAGCTTGACGCAGAGGGGGATGAGAGGGAAAGAGTTTTCAAAAACAGCTGGTTTACGGACCAGGTTTTATAATAATGAAAGGCTATTTTTTTAAAAAGGTTTTTTATTCTGACCATGTGTCTGAATTCTCTTAGTTCCTAGCTCAGGCCCTCCCTCCATCTGGCCCACTAATACTGCAGTAAACTCCGTTTCTAACCTTGGCCCACCCTAGTCGGTCCTGCAGATCAGTCCTCCTGAAAGGGAAGTGCCCACTGGGCGACAATGAGCCTGTTTCCATGGTTCCCGCCCACACTCTGAAATCAGAACTTCTCCTGCCTCCAGGACTGGGTCCTGACCCGAGCGGTTTCCCAGGGCCTTCTGTGAAATACCTGCTCGGCCAGTGTGCCACCCAACCCCAGCTGTCCCCACGCCTGTGCTCACGGCCTTACCTGGACTCCAAGCCCTGTCTGCTCAAAGCCTCAGTTCTTTTCAGGCCCACCTCCAGGGAGCCTTTCCTTGGAATCTGCACACCCACCTGGCCTACAACGTCTCCCTCTGAGGTTTCTCAGCATTTCATTGATAATTTCTTTTTTTTTTTTTTAACTGAAGTATAGTCAGTTACAATGTGTCAGCCTCTGGTGTATGGCATAATGTCCCAGTCATCATTTATAATTTCTAACATTGACATTAATGTGTGTGGTCTGTCCCCTAATCACATGACCCTTTTGAAGGCAGAAATTCTTACTCAGTTTTATATCAATCACAGGACTAGTTCTATTTTCTGCTAAAGTAGTTCCACAAAATATTAAATGAATGAATGAATGATGTTGTCTAATTAAGAAAATATCCTCATTCAAGTATTTCATCCAGGGTCGTAAAGGAGTATCTAAGGAGAGCAAATTATGCTTTTATTTTTTTTCTTAAAGGGATAGAATGTATCCTCCATGCTCACACATTCTTATGAAGCCGAGATGGATGAAATGAATGTGAATGATATTCTCTGATCCACAGCGAAGGGTCTCTGTCAAAATCAGATGTAGAGGACTCGCTTATTTCTCTCTTTTTGAAATTACACTATTAACACCGGACAGATCTGTTGGGGTTATCCTGTTTCTCTGTCACTTTGTCTACAGCTTGTAACTACAGTCCTGCCTGCTGCTTTTCTTCAGCCTTGCACATCTCTTCATCTGAGAGCTAAGGGCTTGTAGGAAAAGCAGAAAGAGCCAGAACATCAGTCACCAGCAGGAAAATAGCTCTGTCGCCTGTGCAGCAGACTGAGGCCGTGGTCCTGCGGAGAAGCCTGGCGACAGGAAGGGGAGCCACTGGAATAACAACCCTTAACCCCAGGAAGGCGAATGCAATCTCTGAGTCTCCCTGAGAGCCAAAAAAGTCAGTGGTGAGACTGGCCTTGCAGAGCTAGGGTTGCACTCAACTGGAAGGATCCCCGAGAAGTCTCCAGAGCATCCTGCCCATGGGGCCAGGGCTGCAGAGGGAAAGGGGGTGACTACCTCTCTCACCAGCCTGATGGGCTCTCAGGGCAGGGCCAGGTATCATGACAGACAACATTCCAGAAGGAAGTAGGGGAGCCTTTTGAGTAGCCACTCTGTCATCTCCATTTTACAGATGGGAACACAGGCCTGGAGAAGGTACCTGTTCCGGGCTGAACTGTGTCCCCTGAAAATTCATATTTGTAGTCCTAACCTCAGGACCTTGGAATGTGACTGCATTTGGAGAGAGTATCTTGAGAGGGGTAATTAAGGTACAATGAGGCCTTTGGGTGACCCTGACCCAATCTGTCTGGTTTCTTTATAAGAAGAGGAGCTTGGGATACAGACAACACAGAGAGAGGACGGTGTGAGGATCCCAGGCCCCGGACAAGCCGAGGAGAGAGGCCTCAGAAGAAACCAGCCCTGCAGACAGCTTGATGTCAGACGTCCAGCCTCCAGGGCTGTGAGAACATGAATTCCTGTTTTGAAGCCCCCCGGAGTGTGGTACGTGGTTATGGCCCTAAGAACAGGAATACAATACTAGGAGCTGGTAGAGCTGAGATTCAGATCTAACAAATCTGACTGCAGGGCCTGAACCATACGCCTTCTCCCTGCCCCGAACCCACTGGGTCATAAGTTATGGGTGTGGCCTTGCCTCTGTGGCTTAAAGAAACTCCCAAAGAAGCTCCCTGAAGATGGGCATAGGACTACCTCCCCAGTCTCCTTTCTTCTGAGGATGAGCTGGGGGTGGGTGGGGGTAAGAGACCAAGACAAAGCCCAGGGAATATTCAGGAGAAGATACTTCCGTCCTCATCCTGTGTGTGAGCAGCTCCACAGCTGTGACATCTGGGCCTCTCTGGGCCCCTGTACATTCTCGTTCTGCCCAAAGTGAGAAATAATTCAATTTGAAGAGTAAACATGGGATGAAAAACTGCATTCTCTTCTTGGCCTCCTCAGTCCTTCCCCAGGTGCAGGCCTTTTCTGCTCCCACGGCCTCCTCTGGCAGGGGAGCTGCACCGGGGGGAAGGCCTGGCCTGGCCTCTGGTGTCCATGACGGTCTGAGAAGGAAGCCGAATCCTGGGGTTTCGTTGGCTGGCACGTTTCACTCTTGTATTCGGCCATGTCTGAAAATTAAACCCCTAAGTGGAAAAACACAACAGAGACCACAAGCCCTCGGGCCCAGTAACGTCTGAGAAGCTCTGCCCTAGAAAACATGCCTGTTCTTTTATCACAGTGACTCCCAACCCCTGAGAAAGGCACTGCGCAGGCTGGTCCAGGCATCGCAGCCCTGACCCAAGAGCAATGCAACAGCATCGCCATGGACCACAAAGTCTCCATCTTCTCTGGTGGATTTTCCTCCAACAGGAAATGAAGGTGCTGGACTTCACTCAAGAAGGGCCCTTCCAGAAGATGCTCAGAGCCTGATCTCCAGCAACTGTGGCATTTCCTGAGGGAGAAAGACCCTAAGGCAGACACCCTGCCCTTTGTGTGGCTTAGGGTTTAACTGGAGAGAAGAGAGGGACAGAGCAGTGCCAGCCAGCTCTCCGAGGGAAGGGAGAAGTTCAAGGGTGCAGCAGTGAGGACAAGTGCAGGGAGAAGGCGACTTAGCCAGCAAGCTCATGGGAATGCTTTCTATCAGAGACAGCGGAGAGGGAAGGCTGCCTGTCTGCCCGGCCACCCTCACCAACCTGACTCACTCATTGCCTCTTAGTTTCCATTTTTGATGAGCAAATAGGGCACCACATTCCTGGGAGACAGGAGGGAAGGGGGAGGGCACAGCCATTCAAGGCATGACAGTTAATTACACCAAAATGGTGGCAGATTCAACTCCCAGTTGGCTGTGAGGCTTAAGACGGTGGGAGGTTTGACTTCTAGTAGACCATTGTATGCTCATTGTAATGTTAACATGGTAGATGGCACCCCCACAGGCGTCATGACAGCTCCAAGGCTAATCATAAAAAGTCAAAGAGTGAGCAGTGGCCCAGTCCCTGGGAATCCCAGCCCCTTCCCCAAGGTAGTTGGAATAGTTCTCCCACTTGTAGGCGTGTGTAGATACCAAGCCCATAAAAACTGGCAGCACCACGCCTGGCTGCCTCTCTCTCTCCCTCATCTTCGGAAATGACCTGCAGTCTGTCTATGGAGTGTGTACCTACTTTTACTCTAATCTGAGCATCCAATCCCCACACCTCGTGGCCTTTCTCTCGCCTTCTTAAACAGCCTACACTCTATGCAGTGTGTATCTCTCTAAATAAATCTACTTTTATTCAATGGTGGCTCACTCTTGAATTCTTTCCTGCATGAAGCCAAGGACCCACATTTGGCGGGGCACGTCCCAGGGACTCCACCGAGACCTGAGACATGGTCCTCTGCATGCCCCACATCTGTTTTCCCTGTATCACCTGAAAAAAGCTTAAAATACTTAACATTCTCATCATGACTTGGTATTTCATAGCATGTTTCCTTTGATGTTTGCCCAGAGTGGGGCAGGGTGGGGAGGACACCTTACAATGGAGGATGGCTGTGGTGGAGGGCACGTGCAGCATGGGACTCCTGGGCTCCCCCATCACACCCACATAACATCCTGGTTCTCCGTCTAAGAAGCTCCAGCTCCTCTTGGGTGGCCCGGAGATGCCAAGTGGTGGGTCTCACTGAGGAACATGGGTGGAGTGCGATTTCTGGGCCTGCATCACCAAGTCCAGCCTTACCACGGTGGCATTCTGAGGAAATCAAGCAGAACTCATAGAGAATTCAAAATACATCTCCCTCGTACCTGCCCCCCTTAGCTCCTCCCTCATGAAAAAGAGGGAATGTTCTTTTGGAAAACTAGCAACAACCCTCGGCAGGAGCAGCCAAGAGGAGGCAGCTCAGGGCTGTGAGTCATCATTACCATTCTTTCATTCGTTACTGGCATCCAGAGGAAAGGGAGCTGTGCGTTTTCTACCATCTGCCTCACAGATCCACGTATACAGCTGTCCAAACAGGACTAAAAGGCAAATGCTCATTGGCTTTGAACAGAACCAGAAAAACTACAGACTTCTCAAGTTTAAGATGAGCCAAGCTGCTGATTTTACTATTAAAATTTGGAGTTAAGACTCTTAGGGCTGGCATATGGTGGAATACTGAGGGCTCCCTGGAGGTGATGAGGGAGCACGTTTCTCCGCTGTCTTCTAGCTTTATTTTTACAGATCCAGACATCTTACTCTTCTCAAACCCATCATTTGCACATGAATGGTGGGTCTGGGCTGCAAAGTGACCCAAATTAGACACACTCAGACTAATACAGCAAAGGACAGGAATTCAGGACAATTAGGAAGAAAGAGAGGGGATTGTAAATAATGCAATGATGACTTCAGATTACAAGTAATACAGTGATGAGTTCTTCACTCCTCAACATGGACTTTCTCAGCAACTTCTATTCCAAGGAATTGAGTAGGACTTTTCAAAAGGCATGTAGGTTCTGCTTCAGGACAGTGAACGGGTAAAACCCAGGCACAGAGAGCCCAGGAGGTGTGTTCAAAGTCACAGTGAAAAATGCATTTGCGTGGAACCCACTTGGTAATCTCAGGAACCAGCTCATTGTGGGAGTATCAGTCTGGGGTCTTGGTTGCAGGGATTTATCAAAGGTTTATGGGTAGCTCACAGATCTCCCAGGAGGGTCAGGGAATCAAACCAAAAGCCCACACATCCAGGAACAGTGCCCAAAATACAGCACAGAACCCCTCCACCGAGGTCTCTTCTGAAGCTTTAAAGGAAATAAAAATAGGCTGAACTTTGGAGGTATGA
The DNA here is from genome assembly GCF_048773025.1 of Camelus bactrianus. Taxonomy (NCBI): domain Eukaryota; kingdom Metazoa; phylum Chordata; class Mammalia; order Artiodactyla; family Camelidae; genus Camelus; species Camelus bactrianus. Next base: position 11,606,037 of record NC_133573.1, read on the forward strand.
GACAGGAGGGAAGGGGGCAGGGTACAGCCATTCAAGGAACAACAGCAATTAACACCAGGATGGCAGAAGATTTAACCCCTAGTTGGCCTTGAGGCTCAAGATGGTGGGAGATCTGACTTCTAGCAGACCTTGAGCTTCATTATACGCCCACTGCAACATATTAGCATGGTGAACAGCATGCCCACAGGTGCCATGGCAGTCCCAAGGCTAGCCACAAAAGGTCAAAGTGGGCAATGGCCAACTTCCTGGGAATCCCAGCCCCTTCCCCAGGGTAGTTAGAATGATCCTCCCACTTGTTAGCATATGAAGCTACGGAGCCCATAAAAACTGGCCACGTCTCACCTTGTGGCCTCTCTCGCTGGGATGGCCTGCACTCTCTCTGTGGATTGTGTACCTACCTTTACTCTAACCCGAGCACCCAGTCCCACACCTCGTGGCCTTTCTCTTCCTTCTGAAACAGCCTGCACTCTGTGTAGTATGTATCTCTCTAAATAAATCTACCTTTACTCAACTGTGGCTCACTCTTGAATTCTTTCCTGCGACAAGCCAAGGATCCACACTCGGTGGGGCATGTCCCAGGGACTCCGCCCAGACCTGGGACAAGGCCCTCCTCACGCCCCATGTCTGTTTTTCCTGCATCAGATAGGCAATTCAGCTTTCAAAAGCATTGCCAATATAAACAAACCCTTCCCTATCTGGCCTGTTCAGTGGCCTCTATAGTTTTGGGGACCAAACTGCCCCACAGATTGTGCCTTTCCCCTTTGTCCCACTTGGGCTTGATCTTTTCTGAATGATCACCCAGGTCGTGTCCTCCAGCCTCATCATGGCCACAAACACACACGGTAGCACTCTGTGTGTGCTCTCCTGGTAATCCCGCGGCCCCCACTGCCCTCCGGCCTGTATTTCCCAGGCCACGTGGCTGCTCAGATTGTCCCTGCCCCTTGACAAAGCCCAGGTGGGTCCTGAGAGCCCTGCTCTTGGAACTATAGGTTCTTACTGACATTTCTCTCCAATTACATTTCTCCAAATACAATCTGCCAGCGGGGGAAAAAAGCTCCGTTGGACTTTTGGAACCCAGAACGACTTGGCTGCAGTAGTTTGGGATTCACACTAGAGGCAGGCAGATAAGTTTCAGGTGCACAGGTGAGTTTCACTGCCACACAGTTTCCCTTACAGGACCCATGATGACTTGACAGGAGTAACTCATCCCGTTGCTATCATTTCCTGGTTTCCTCCAGCTCCAACCATGGTCCAGGCTAGAGTTCTCTTACTCCCTCAGCCCACTCTGCCCCGTAATCGAGATAGGAAATCCTTTTGGTCTCAGCCTTCCACGAAGCCTCCACTGTTCTCCAAGTAATTCCCAGCAGCTGAGCCACAGAGGTGGAGCTAAGAGACTGGGTCTTTTCCTTTGGGAGAGCTGCTTGTGTTCCTAGGAATTCATTTGGCCTTTCCCTCAACTCAGAGCTCATTTTGATGCCCCAACGTGGAGATAAGAGATGTGGGACCATACTGCTCAAACCAGGGTGCACAAAAGTTTAACCCAAAGAACTTGCTAAATAGACAGATTATTAGGCCCCATGTCCAGAGATGCTGATGCACTATGTCTGGGACAGGAGCTCAGGGATCTGCATTTTTAACAAGCTCCTCGAGTCTGACATACATGTTCCATAGGCCCCACATTGAGGAATCACTGATTTAGGATCAGAGAGAAAAAGCATTACATGTGCTTCCCTGTTACCTGCTGTATTAACGCTGCCTTTTGTTTTCTGCATTTCTGGTGCTTTGCCATCTGGGGCTTCGTTGATCCAGGAGCGCCCACACCTCCCAGAGTTAGCCAATTCCCTGAGATGCTAAGCAGCTCAGCCTCCAGCTTGCTTTTCAAATGCAAACCAACCAGTCCAGAGCCCACACCCCAACCACACCATCCCCCTGCCCTCATCACCCAGGGCCGGTACCAGACAGCTAGGGACAGCTCTGAACCCCAGAGCCTGAAAATGATTCAGATCAGCCAGTTCTGAGCCTGCTGACCCTGTCTTGCCTGTTCCTTCCATGGCAACCACGTGTCCCCCCTCCCTCTGCCTCCTGACCAGTCGGGTGCTTCCCCAGGTGCCCCTGGTCCCCCAGGGCATGGCCTGTCCCCTCCTTTAGGGAACTGTGAGTAACGAGCTCTCTCTTCAAAGGCAATCATCTCCTGATCTGCTGGCCTTATTATGTCTCAAATTTTCTATTCATACATTGTATGTTTAAACACCTGCTGCTTGAATTCTGGTTGAAGAGAGAAGTCATGAGTATAAGAAGATAACCAAGAATAAAAGGAAATGGCCAAAGATGCAAATAAATATTTGGGAAAATCAGAGCTAAAGGGAACTGGGAGATGTGATTTCACTGTATCTGGGGAGAAGGGACAGCTTCAGGGAGCAGGCAAACCTTAACAGTGTTTGAAAGGAGCATGAGACTGACTGCAATGGATCATGGTTCCTGGCACTGACTCTGGGCCGGGCGTTGTTCCATGGTCTTCACGTGCAGTGGTCCCCTTGGACCCCCAGAAACCATGTAAGAGTTTCCTTCTCAAGGGGCAGCACCTGGGGGTGGTGAGGAGCAGGGCCACCTGAGTTGCAAGCTCAGCTTTGTCCCTCACTGGTCACGAGACTGTCAGCGAGTAACCTGGTAATTTCTCTAGTCCTTCCAGGTCCTAATCCATGAAATGGGGATCACAGGACCCTTCCCAAGGGGATGGCCGTGATGATGAAATGTGGTCATATCCCTCAGCATTTGGAATGGTGCCTAGTTCTTAGCAATGTTTGATCAACTTTTCTTATTAACCCATTTTACTCATGGGAAGATTGAGGCAGAAATAGATTTAAGTCACTTGCCCCAAACCACTCAGTGTTGGAACTAGCTCATTCTAATTATGGAGCTTGTATTTTGAGCCCCTGGAGAAGGATGCAGTCATTTGTGTTTACATTTACTACTGTATAATTTTTTTGTCAGCCTCCCACACACAATATTCACCCTGATAAATATTTGTTAAATAAATGAAAGCGGGTTTTCATCCCAAAGGAAATGAGGTGGCTCAGGACTGAGGAACAGGAATGCTCATGAAGGATTTAAGAAAAAGAGCAGAACAGTGTGGCCAGGTGAGTAGGTCGAGGGAAGGAAGGTTGGCCCCACGTGGAGCTGTGCAGCTTCCCACGGCCCGTGGGCTGGAGTGCCTGTGGGCTTTTCAGGTGGCCACCAGCGTCGGTGTGGCGTCTTCTAACCTGGCCATGCGGTGAGGGTGCACTGAACAGGAAGAGACTGGAAACTGAGTAAGCTCTCAGGCGGGGAGCTACGTGGCATCACTGGAAACAGACAAGACAGGCAAGAGGCTTTCTGAAGACAGACGGACAGTCCCCGGTAAATGGTGGGAATCTGAAGACGCCAAAGAGGGGAGGGTCTTAGGCATGATCCTCTATTTCCTAAATGTTCATTCACTCACACATAATGGAATTTCTCTCTCCTTCCACTTTTTTCTCATAATTTAAGCTTAGCGATGGCTTCACTTCAAGGTGTAGCACGTGCTAACATACTAGTTTTCAGAAATTCACATCCTTACTAGGTCATGGTTCTAAACTAAAGACCCTTAAAGAACACAGTTTTCTCTCATTCTTAAGCCTGTTATAACTAACACAAACTGATCAAGTCATCAGAATTTGCAAAGGAACTTTTTGGCGCAGTTAACCCAAGTTGCAATCATCTAGGGTTTATGTGTTAATATTTTGGAAGCAGAAGTAAACTTCGAGAGGACAGCTAATCCAACACTTCTTTCCATCAAAGCCAAGAACAGGCGAGGGCCGCATCACTTGTTTGGCAGAGAAAGAGAAGCAGGCTCCCAGCTGCTTACCAACCACTTCAGCAACTTCTTTTTAGCAGGAAGAAAAAAAAAATGGTTAAAAGAAAATATGAGATTCAAGAAAAGCTGAAGGTTGGTGGTCAACAGAGTCGTGAGGAGATGATATTGATGATGGTGGTGCTTCCTTTACTCCCTCACGACTGCTTACCGGATGCCCCTGGACTCCAGACATGGTTCCAGAAGTGGGTACCCGTGATGAGCAGAGCATTCAAAGCCTTAATTCTTGTGAAGCGTGTTCTCCAGTGGGAGAGGTAGAGTTCCTGTTCTCCCACACCCATACGTGTGCCCACACAAACCACAAATGTCACATGGTAGGTGCTAAACGCAGATAAACTGAGAAGTGCTATGAAGATGGTGACAATGATGACAGGTTGAAAAAGTTGGGAGAAAATTCTAAGGCAGTACCCCTTATGCAGAAATGCACTCTTCTAGCTCAGAGCCCCCCCACTCTGTCCCTGGGTCATCCTGAAGGGCATGGTGGGGGTGGCAGCTGCTCTGAGTGGGCCTGCCGGGGACCTGCAGGGGGCTACAGGGCTCACATGGAAGGGCCTTTCTCCTGTCTTTGTTTATGTTCCTAAGGTCTCAGAGTCCTTGGTGTAGGATGGCTTTGCGATGCAGAGCAGACCACCAACCAACTGTGCATAGACAAGATTCCTGCCGAGTGTGAAGACTTCCCAGCCATAAACTCTGTGATTCCATGATGGGGAGAGAAATCACTGTGGCAATTTTAAAACAGGGCCCTGATAGCTGAGCCAGACCCCACGGGCCCTTCCTGGTGCAGACCCCTCCCCCTACCCTCTGCTGCAGCTCCTCTCCGCAGAACCCCAGATCATGGTATCTCATGTATATTTCTTGAGTTTTTCAGATGCTAAAACCACCACCAAGGGGAAGACATGAACTACTTGATTGACAGCATGTGGCCCCCAGACCTGCTGGTACCCAGTGGGTGATAGTGTTGATGCCCTGTTCCCTCCACATCAACCAGTCAGAGGACTATGCATGAGCTGATCACACACCCTGTGACCCCCTCCCTCACCTGGCCTTTATATATGCTTTGCTGGCACCCAGCGGGGTGTTCAGGGCTTTTGAGCACTAGCTCCCTGGCCTCCTCGCTAGGTGCCCCGCACTCTCCTTCACCACACCCTGGTGTCAGCAGATCAGCTTTACTGTGCACGGGTGAGCGGACCCAAGTTTAGTTCAGTAACAGCCCAATATGTTTCAGTACTTCTCCCACTGTCGGGAGGAGCCCCTCCTCCCCCCTGCCCCTTGAATCCGGGCTGTGGGACTCCCTGGCCACTGGAGAGTTGTCGACATAGCCCTGCTGCTGTTCCCAGACCCAGGCCTTAGGAGACTGGTAGCTGCCGTTTCCTGCCTCCCGGAACCAGCCATCATCACGTGAGGGGTAACGTACTCCACGGAGAGGACACCTGTAATTGCTCCGGCTGATGGCCCAGCCACAGCAGCAGCCACCCCCCATGTGGAGGAGGTGAGCCCTCAGAGGACTGCAGCCCAGCCTCGGTCAGCCGGCCTTTGCCCGCAGAGCAGAGAGGAGTAAGCACCTCCAGGGTGAGACTGGTCAGCCCACGCTCCATCCACGCGAACCTGAGCCTCACTGTTCCTGCGCACAAACGCAGATCCCAGGAGCTCCCCCAGAAAGCTGTGAAGATGAGATCAGCCGTGTATTTGAACATGTTAAAGCTCTATGTTTCTATATTCATTAATTCATTCCTTTATTTCTGTTCCTATCATTCCTGCCTCCTGGGGTGAATTCCTTAAGAACAAGAGTGCTGTTTTTGTGTCCCTGTCTCCTGTCCCTGTGCCAGTGGTCTAGAGTCCCATGTGATACTCAGAGCTCTCTGCACGTGGACTAAATTTGACACTCTGCACAGGAATCCAGGGACACTCTCCTCCACTCCTGCCCAGATTCCTCCTGCCCCCTGCGTCCCCCATCAGGCTGTCTTGTCCCCCCAGGGATCCCCCTCCCCCTGCCCCTCTTTGAAGCCCACAGGCTAGCCAGAAAGGAAACCAAAGTCATTTTCCATGCAAACGCCAGGGAAAGGCGCTCGATCCTGCATGTGGGTTAGCCCCCGGAGTGAGCATGGAGCAGTGGGTGGCTGAGGACACGGTGGGAGGAGAAGCAGCTGGAAGAAATGAAGCCCGGGGGTGGGGGGAAGGCGGCTGCTACTCAGAGAGCCCCCTGAGAGACAGGCCCTGCCACCTTGCCGGAGGCCCTCCTCCTGTCTGCCCATCGCCCCAGCCCCCACCAGCCAGGCCCTGCACTGGGACAGCAGCTGGCATTTCTTCACAGAAGGGCCGAAGCCTCTGGTGGACTCTCCCTCCACTGACTGTTAGGGTCCCCTGCCCTTCAGGGGCTCCCCGACCAGCTGTCAGTTTACTCCAGACAGTGACGTGCCTGCTGATGCCTTTGTAAAGGCCTGGCCTCGCCAGTGCCTCAGTTGGTCCTGTGATAATCCCAAGGCAGAGGCCCGGGGAGGCTCAGGAGGCTGCTGAGCTGTGTGAGTTTTGCACAGCAAACAGCAGGGCACCAGTGGGAGACCGGATGGTGCCTCGTGCATCCCTGGGGAGGACCGCACCCAAGGCCCTCCAAGTCACATGACCTTGAGCCCCACGTTCTTCCAGAACTCTCTAGTCAAGACCAGCTTCAGAGCAGCTCCAGGTGAGCCTCCAAGAGCATCTTTAAACAGCCATCCTCTCAGCCCATCTTCCTGGCTGGTTCCAGAACCCAGATGCCCTAGGCTCTCCTCACCACTGCATCCAGGGCTTGGGGGCTGTGGCTTGGTTTCCTGGGCCTTCCTCCTGTGGGAGACCCCTGGGGGGCCCCCTGAACCCTCTCCCATCCTCCTAAATGCCACAGAGGGCCCCAGTCTGAGCCTGAAATAGATGCAAATAAATCAGATTTCTGCCCCCAACCCCTGTTTGTGAACTTCTATACACAAAGTGTTCTTTAAAAGAGCACAAAATATGGCTATTTCTGAAAAGTTCCAGTAAATCCCGGAAAGCTTCACACAGTGGCCATTCCCAGAGTAAAAGGGAAGCAATAAAGCCCTAAACATTTATTTTAGGCCCTGTGATTTCAAAAACTGCACACGCAGGTGTGGGAACAGTCCCGCACTTATACTAGGGGCTCTGCCAGGAGCAAGGTGCACCTGCTCGGGGCTCGATTCTCAGGGTGGGTGGCAGTCTCCATGATGCAAACCCATCACAGAAAAGGATCTGGAGAATCAGCAGGGTCCCCAAGCAGCACGGCCACTCCCGAGCCCAGGGCGGCAAGGAAGTATAGGGAAGGGGTTCTTGGTGGCCTCTGCTCTGCAAGCCTTCTGGTGGCTCCCATCTGCCTCTTTTTTTTTTTTAATTGTGGTAAAACACACATAATGTAAAATTTACCATCTTAACCCTTTTTGTGCGCGGTTCAGTGGTATTAAGGACATGCACGTGTTGTGCAACCATCACCACTAGGCATCTCCAGATCTCTTTTCATCTTGTAAAACTGAAACTCTGTTCCTATTTAACAAAAACTCCTCATTTGCCCCTCCCCCAGACCCTGGCAACCACCATTCCACTTTCTGTCTCTGCGAATTTGACTCCTCTAGGCACCTCCGGTAAGTGCAAACACAAGGCACGTGTCCTTTTGTGACTCGCTTATTTCACTCAGCATAATGTCCTCTGGGTTCATCCATGCTGCAGCACATGTCAGAAATTCTTTCCTTTTTAAGGATGAATAATATTCCATTATATGGATACGCCACATTTTGCTTGTCTACTAATCCATTGATGGACACTCGGGTTGCTTGCATCTTTTGGCTACTGAATAATACTGCTATGAACATTGGGTATATACCTGGAGGGAACTCTAATTCAAAAAGACACACGCACCCCAGTGTTTATAACAGCACTATTTACAATAGCCAAGACATGGAAGCAACCTAAATGTCCAACAACAGATGACTGGGTAAAGAAGTTGTGGTATATTTATACAATGGAATGTCACTCAGCCATAAAAAAGAATAAAATAATGCTATTTGCAGCAACATGGGTGGACCTAGAGATTTTCATGCTAAGTGAAACTAGCCAGAAAGACAAAGAAAAATACCATATGATATAACTCAAATGTGGAATCTGAAAAAAAAAAAAAAAAGAAAAGAGAAAAAGGACACTGAACTCATCTACAAAACAGAAACAGACTCACAGACATTGTAAACAATTTTATGGTTACTGGGGAAAAGGTGTGGGAAGGAATAAATTTGGGAGTTTGAGATTTATAAATTTTAGCTGCTATATATAAAATAGATTTAAAAAATGTTTCTGCTATATAGCACAGGTAACTATATTTAATATCTTGTAATAACCTTTAATGAAAAAACAATATGAAAACAAATATGTGTGTGTATATGCAAGACTCAGACATTGTGCTGCACACCAGAAATTGACACACTGTAACTGACTGTACTTCAATTTAAAAAAAAAATTGGGTATACAAATATCTCTAGACCCCATTTTCAATTCTTTTGGGTATACACCCAGAAATGGTATTGCTGGATCATGTGGTAATTCTGTTTAATTTTTTGAAGACTCACCATACTGTTTTCCAAAGTGGCTGCACCATTTTACTTTCCCACCAGTGAAGTACTGAAGTTCCAGTCTCTCCTCATCCTGCCAACACTTGTCATTTTCTGCTTTTTGATGGTAGTCATCCCAATCTGCATGTGTGGCCCCATAAATCTCTTTTTTAATTGTGAAACATTTAAATTGTATCAAATACTAGAATGAAATTCCCAGTGTTAAGAAAACTACACCTGTTTAACAGTTTGTGGTCTACAGAGACTTTAAGAGACATTATCTGATCTGATCTTTATAATACCATAAGAAAAAGTTTTGTTGTTATCCCATTTTACAGATGAGACTGAGGGTCACTGAAGAGAACTAAGATAGGTGACACCGCTGAGACTCAAATCCTTTCTCTTCATGCTCCTTACAGGAGGGCATTACTGCCATTTTGACAGGTTTTAAAGTCACTTGCCAGTGTGAGAGTCTCACTATACCTGAATGTCAGACTCAGAGATCTCAGGCTTTAGCTCCTGCTTCTGCCCCTCACCTCTGAGCTCGCTTCTGTCCTCCCATCCTGGCCCACAGCCCTTCCCTGGACCATGGAGACAGCTGCAAAGTAGGTGGGCACTTGGGCCCCAGAGGAAGCAGGCGGGGTTGGAGTCTGGCTCTGACTTACCAGCTGTGTGGCCTTGAATATGGTTTTGACCACTCTATCCATCTGCCCCCTCAGCAGTGGGACTGGGGTTGTCAAGGCTCCAGGGAAGGGCACGTGAGTAAGGTCCCCCTGGTGTCCTGGCCTGGCCTGTAAGGTTGTGGGTACCTCTGCCCGCCTCCCGCCAGGCTCTCCTCCTCCACCGCACCCACTGGGGACCGCCCCACCAGGAACCACCCGTCATCGCCCTCCCGCAGAAACCACACTCTTGGGTGGACTTTGGCCCCTGCTTGGTGGGCGTGGGCCTCAAGGGAACTTGCTACGCAGGCACAGCCTTCGCCCGTCTGGTGACTGTTCTCTGTCCCCTCCCCATCCTCACACCCGGAAGCCTCAGTAACTCACAGCAAGGCCTCTGCCACCACACTCCCCAGTCCATGCCAGTAGATATCAGTGCACAGCAGGACAGAGCAAAGCCACTCACTTCGGTGTGTAGCAACTGTGTGCCCCAGAGCAGGACACTCAACCTTCACAAGATTCGTGGCGAGCAAAGGACGCAACGTTGTGAGAGGACTTTGTACCTTGTAAAACCATACGTGAGTCTCAGTCGTTACTACAGACGTTGCAGCTTTCATCTCCTTGCATGTAACGTTGTTTTTCCCGGATCATAAATTCCTGTAAAGGGCCATGTGCTTTGTACAGTAACTAATTGAACCATCATAAGTAGTTGATAGATATTTTCTGTGATGCTGGCCATATATAGGTAAATTATAACATGGGCCCTATAGATGGTCAGCTTTTGTTTTTTCATGGTGTATAGAATACAAATATCCAGAACTGCGTACCTTTAATCCCATAAGCATCCTTAGATAGGCAGAGTGTATGTATTCACTGTTAAATCCTGATTCTCTAAGCAGGTGTCTATGAAGACATCGGGGCCGTATATGATTTTATACATGTTTCCTCCCAAATATCCTGGCCTGGAAGTGTCTCCTTTGGGTTTTTTCCCCGCTGGCGGGGGGGGGGGGGAGCGGGGGCCCTCCTGGGTGGGGGTGGGGGCCCTCCCTGGGGACAGTGAGTCCAGCACGCTGGCGGCCAGCGGGTCAGGGCCGCGTGCCCAGCCCCGATCGCATGTGCTGGACGGCTGCCTGCCAGGCTGCTGCTCGGTCTTATCAGGAGCAACTGGTACGTCTCTCCCCACATAAACAATCAGGGAGAGGGAAGGAGGAAGCCTTAAATATTTGCTTTCCTTTACAAGACCACCAACAAAATGTTGTTGAGACCCTCCAGGCAAATAATCTGTCACAATTCCAGTGCCTGGGGAATGTAAACACCTAGAGTGTGGGGCTGGGAGCGGCCTGGGCCCAGGTGTCCTCACGGGGTTCCCGGATGGGCAGGGGGCCATCTGCCACGACTTTGCATCCTCTCCTCCTGTTCCTTTTCCTTTGTGAAGTTCCCTACCAATACCAGTTTGGGTTAGAGATTGTTCTCCTGAACCCATGAAAAAAGGTAGTCTTTACTACGAAGATGGGATCTCCTTTCTTTTCCTTTAAGGGACACGTGTACCAAAGTGATGGCCCATGGGGGCTACACAGGCTGGCAGAGGTGGGAAGTCACAGGGCCTCAGCATCCATGGCCCCTTGGCCTGAAGCGGTGGCGGGTGATGAGCAGAGGTGGGTGATGGGCCCAGAGCCATGTGAACCTGAGCTCACCTCAGCTGCACTCGGGGTTCCGTTCACCTCGGAGACTCCCAGGGGGAGAAGACTTGCTGGAAACTATTTTGAAATGTGCGTCTGTTTTCACTGTCGTCCACGGCACTTCCCTCCGGCTCCTTGGCAGGCCCGGGAGAGCGGGAGGGCTGGGAGTGATGCGGTGCATGGAGTAGGGCAAGGCCCTCAGACCTGGGGGCCTTGGTTCCTGCCCACTTTAAAGTGTGAGGTGAGGGGAAATCTCACTTTCTCTCCACCTCGTCCCTGCAGAAGTCACAGAGAATTTTTGTCGAAGGAATGTTGCAAATGTTAACATTCTTCTCATCCTGATGTTTTTTTGAAGTGCCCATTGGAATTTGTAAGGGGAGGATGAAGAGAAGGGCCCTCCATTCCAAGCCTGTATGGCCCCCACCCCTGCCTTGCAGACCCCTCTGCAGTGGGGGTGAGCATCCCGGCCTCCTGGCTGTCAAGCCCGGGGTTGGGGAAAGAGGAATCTCTCGGCACATAAACCCAAAGCGGGGCTGTGGACAGCACTGAGCAAAGTCTTCCCTGGCCTTTTGGGGCAACTCCGCTCTCTGCCCTCCTGCCTTAGATCCGGAGCCCTGAGCAACCTCTTCCTCCAGAGGCTTCCCAGCACCTGCCATGGAAGCGGCCTTTGGCTGAGGGCATCCCACCACCTGCTCTGCTCAGAGACATCAGCCCTACTGGCCACCTCAGGACCTAAGAGGTTTATCAGAGGTGGCGGAGGCCCTGTCTCCTCCCCTCCCCTCACAGCCCTGTGAGATGGGCAGGGAACAAGCGTCATTACCTCTAAGCCTCAGTGTCTCAATCGTTAAAACAGAAACTAAATTAAATTAAATTATGGTAAAATGCCTTTAGAGAAGGTTGAGAACTAATGACAACATGGGAAAAGCTCTTAGCTGTGTCTGGCATGCACTGAGTACTCGGTGTTACCAACCCCTCCCCCAAAACAACAAAAAACCGAGCCAATCAGACAAATCAACAAAAGGCAGTTGCAGATCTCATAATTTTTAAGGGACCTTGCTCTGAAGTCAGTCCTTTATCAGCTCACCAGCTCCACAGGGCATTTAGGGGTTTGTTTGGGTTTTATCCCCAAATCTAAACACTGGGTTTGCTTTTAAGTTGTCAGTAATGGTATAAAGATCTGGGACATGACTGCAATATAGTCTGCTGAGATTCCAGGCCCACTTCCCTTTTTCCCACGGCAGATGACTCCCCTGTGCGCCAGCCCCACCCCCACGCCAAGGCCCAGCAGTGTTACCAGCAGAGGCTGAGATGCAGGGGACACTGCCGGGCACTTGGCAGGGCTGGAATACAGTCTGAATGCTGCTCCCTCACACTGCTAGCCTCACACTGCTAGGCTGACCTGAGTTCGCGTCCCCAAGCTCAACCTGGGGAGGGTGTGTGTGCCCTCCTTGGACAAGGAGAGCTCCCCTGCCAGTCACACAGCCATTGCTTGGACCCCCCAGTGGACCAGCCACGCCAGATACCAGATACACAGCTCCAGAGAAGGCTTATCTTGAGCCCACACCACCGGCTTCCCTCACCTGAACTTCTGCTCTGCGTGTGGGCTCTTCACATAGTCAGAGACCTCCCTTACTTCTGGGATAAAGCCCAGACTCCTCAGTGAGCCTTCAGGCCCTGCAGCCCTCACTGAATGCATATGCTGCTTCCACCTTGGGGCTTTTGTAGAGATGGTGCCTACCTTCTAGAAGGCTATTTGCCCTCCCCACTGCCCGCTCTGTCCCCTGGCACAGTTACCTTCCCTTGATCAGCCAGATTGCAGCTCAGCTTAATTTAAGAAAGCTTTCCCCAGCCTCCCAGACAGGGTCAGCCTTGATGCACATCTGCGGTCTTCCCCGTGGGCTGCGTCAGTCTGTGAATCCGTACTGCTCTGCTGGCTTGAGTGCTTGACAGCTGCCCATCCCCAGCGCTCTGCCGGGGGCACACAATGTGGGGCACGTCCTGCTGCCCAGGACCAAGCACAGGGCGGCACAGGGTGAGCGCTGCGCCCTTCAGGAAAGACGGTACTGTTTACGAGAGTGTATTACAGCACTGGGGCTGGGGGAGGTCACCCGGCATCCCCAGACCTCACCTCCTCAGCTGCAGGATGGAGAGACGATGAAGGTCATCTCTCCCTCATGCTGTGAAATTGAGAGAATTAATAGTTTAAAGCACTTATGACTGAGTAGTAGTCCACTGTGTGTGTGTGTGTGTGTGTGTATCTATCTATCTCACATCTTCTTTATCCATTCATCTGTTTTGGACACTTAAGTTTCTTCCATATCTTGGCAACTGAAAATAAATCTTGCCATTTGCAACAACATGGATGGACCTGGAGAGTATTATGAGAGAGTATTCACTAAGAGAAGTAAGTCAGAGAAAGACAAATACTGTATAATATCACTTTTATGTGGAATCTAAAAACATAAGCTGGTGAATATAACAAAACAGAAACAGACTCACAGATACAGAGGACAAACTAGTGTTTACCAGGGTGGGGAGGAGAGAGGTAAGGAGGTAGGCAATTAAGAGATACAGACTACTGTGTATAAAATAAACAAGCTACAAGGATGTATGGTACAACACGGGGAATAGAGCCAGTATTTTATACTAACTATACAAGGAGTGTGACCTTTAAAAAATTGTAAATCACTGTGTTGTACATCTGAAACTTAAATGCTACTGTACATCAACTATACCTCCATAAAAAGTTAAAACATAAAATTTAACCAAAAATAGTTAAAAGCATTTAAAACAATGCCTGAAACATGGTCAGCACTTCATAATTGTTGGCCGTGATGATGACTGGATTCCCCATAGATTAAAGTCCCTCTTGAAAACAGTAAAACTATAAAGTTAATTGGGAACCTACAAAGTTAGATGTAAAGGTAGCTTTGTTACATACCTATGAGGAAAGACTTCTGAAATAAAACTTTAAGAGTACAAACTATAAGGCAATAAAGAAAATTAATTTAATGGCATGAAAATTAAAACTTCTGTCTAACAAAAGACACCAAGTACAAAGTTAAGAGATGACTATCAGATTAAGATTTAATTTTTTAATGGCTGAAATTAGCAAAGAATGGGTATCTAGAATATGCAAAGTCCCTTGTAAGTTTGAATAAACCAAAAGAGACAGGAACCCCCAATGAACAAGTAACGTACAGAAAAAAAACTCAAAACTATCACCAGCATATGCTAAGGGTTCACACTCACTAGTTATTAGAGAAATATCAACACTCAGTGAAGCATGTCCTCACCACACTTGTCATCAGACGGGCAGGTGGGGTGAGGTGGATGGTGCGGAGTCTGCTCTGTGGGGGGTGGAGACAACCACGGAGCCACTCTGCTCCTGTGTCTGCGCCCAGAAGGACCATGCACTCTGGAGGAGGATCCCACAGCACCAGCCACAGGCCCAGGGGACAGGGACAGTGGAATTGGCGTGGACGGGAAGCACTGAACCACCGGGGCAGGCAGTGAAAGGCAAGAAGTGGGTGAGCTCTCCAAGAGATGCCAGCGGCACCAGCTGTCAGTGCATCCGAAACCAAATGTGTATATTTTACAAACCACGTGCAAAGGAAAGGTGCCTGCCTGTGGGAGCAGGAAGGAGGAATGAAAGCGGTGGTCTCTGGGGTGTGAATGGGCCGGGGAATGTGAGCAACTCAGTCCTCCACCCCAGAGATTAGAGGACAGTGAGAGAAGGAGGGGAAAGACTCATTGAACAAGTAGACGTTCCATAGAAGTTAACACTGATTACAGTGAAGTACCCCCTGCTTCCAAAGCTGGGCTCCTGATGCGTGGATGTGCGACTCATCACCGTGACCTCCAGTGTCCCCTGTACTATTACTCACGCGCCAGTCCCGGGCAAGACTCCTGACATCCCTGTGCACCCTCTCACCCTCACCACCTATCCAGGCAGTGCTCCATGGCAGCGCCTGGGCTCCTGGAGGGCTCGCTGTCCAAGTGTCCTCAGCTCCCTTGACCAGCCGAGCAGGCTCTCCTGGGCTCCAGACACAGCTCCTCGGCAGGACCCTCTCCCTCCTTCGCCAGGCCATCTTTTGTATGGTTGCAAGTGCACCTTCCACAGAGCTATTCTTATGCCTTAAACCTCTCAGTGTCTCCTGAGTCAAATTAAAATCCTCGGCAGAGACATGTGTCTCAGTCTCAGGCTGCTCAGGCTGCCAGAATAAAACACCACAGGCTAGGGGCTTAACAACAGACACAGTTCTGGAGGCTGGAAGTCCAAAATCAAGGTGCAGGCAGATTTGGTTCTTATTTTTTTTAATTGAAGTGTATTGTCAGTTTCTTGGTAAGACCTCTTCCTGGCTCAAAAATGGCTGTCTTACAGTAAACAAACCTATTGGTACTGGGGTGGTGGGGGGACAGGAGGTGGGAAGAGATAAATTGGGAGTTTGAGATTTGCAAATACTAACTACTACATATAAAATAAACAACAAATTTCTTCTGTAGAGCACAGGGAACTTATATTGATATCTTATAGTAACCTATAATGAAAAAGAATATGAAAAGAAATATATGTATGTATATGTATGACTGAAACATGATACTGTACACCAGAAATGGACACACTGTAAACTGACTATACCTCAGTTAAAAAAAAAAAGGGCTGTCTTCACCCTGCATCTTCATGTGCCAGAGAGAATAAATATCTTTTCCTCTTCTTAAAAAGCCATTAATCCTGGTCCTTCAATATGAAAAGGAATATATGTATGTTCCTGTATGACTGAAGCATTGTGCTATATACCAGAAACTGACACACCATTGTAAACTGATTAGACTTCAATAAAAATATACATATGAATTTCTAAAAAGCCACTAATCCCATCATAGGGGACCCACCCTTGTGATCTCATCTAAGCCTTATTACCTCCCCAAATTCCCACCTCCAAATACACTGGGGGTTATGGCTTCAATATATGAATTTGGAGGGACACAAACATTCAGCCCACAATCTGGTACCTTCCTATCCCTCCAAATCCACCCCCAATGCACCCACCCAAACATCTTTCATGCTGGTTCTCCCTTCCTTGCCTTTGTGTGTGCTATTCCTTCTAAAGCTATCTGCCTGGAGAACCTGTCTTTATCCTTCAAGACTGCAGTCTTGCCCCTGCCTCCTTGGGAAGATTTCCTGGCACTCTCCCCAGGCAGATCTCCCTTTGAGCCATCACTGTGTCTTGGGCACATCTGAGCTTCCCACTGTTCGTACGTAGCTCCAGTGCTTGCCCTGGTCATGGACCAGGACAGTAATTGCTTGGATACTGTCTGCTTCCCTCTTAGATGCAAGCTCTTAGAAGGAAGCAGTTCTTACTAAAAATGAAAGTCCCAGGCCCTCCCATAGTGGTGGGTAGCACAGCGGGAGCTCAGAAGGTACCAGCTGCAGAGAGGAGGGAGTGAATGGTTTGTACCCGTGGCCACCAGAGTGAGCTGAAATCTCTGCTCCTCTGTCTCTTTCGTCAGGAGAGGAAGTCCTTGAGAGCAGGGAGGGTCTTATTCGTCCCTGAACTGCTGGTGCCAAGATGGAAGCTGACCACAGCAGGCAGGGAGAGCTGTGCCTCCCTCCCTTGTTCTGGCTATTCCAGCATTTCAGCAATTTACTACCACTGATTCTCTGAGATCCTAACAGCCGGGGACAAACTCTGGGAAGGCTGGGCAGGGAGCTCAGACCTACTCCTCAGACAGATGGCTGTGCCAACTTCAGAGGATCAGGCAGGGGGAGCCCCCAACAAAGCCAGGGTTCAGCAGGAGAGGTGGGGGTGCCACAGGAAGGCATGTCCCCCTTGTTGGGGGAACACCTGCACCAGCCAGGGAGGGGCAGTGGGTGTTTGAGTGATTGGGAGAATTAGGAGGGGTCAGCACAGAGCAGACACGACAGACAGGAAGGTGGAACCTTGCATGCCAAGTGACAATCAGTGCAAGTCAAAGTCCCAGCCTCATCCGGACTCAGGCCCTCTGACCAGCCCCTCTGCAGGCCCAGACACGGAGACATCTGAGCCTGCTCTCTGGCCCCAGGCTGTCCTCAAAAAAAAAAAAAAAAAAGACTAATTAAAAGCAAACAGTTCCCCCTTTCCATTCGCTTTCAGAAAAACCACACAATCATCTCAAAGACTTAAGCAATCCTTCTCTTCCAAAACCATGGGGAACTCGTTCACGACAGCCATTTTCTTGCTGCTGAATGTGTGGCCTGAACCCTCGTCTGCTGGAGACTTTGAATGATGAACTGATCAGGGCACTGAGCCTGTGGTCCGAGCCCAGGTCCACTGTGCCTCAGTTTCCCAACCCAGAAAGAAGCCATCCACCTGCACTTTCTGGGTGAGGGAAGGGTTCATGGTAACTGCTTGCCACATGAGACTTTGAAAGGCGGCTAGTGCAACAGAGGACCTAAGTTTTAATTAAGTTAATTAATTAATAGTTAATTGATTGGATGGTGCAGCTCTGAGCTCTAACCTGGCTCTAACATTGCGTCCAGTCCCACAAGTACACGCTTTCTCTCATCCTTGGGGCCATTTCCTCCATGGAGGGAGAGTGGGTTATTTATTCTATGGGGGCCTGTTGATCTAGCAGCTGGGTCAGAAAGGGCAGATGTGAGTATCGAAGGAACAGTTCCCTTAGAAAGTAAAAGACAATATTGAAAATGTTGCACTGGGGCAGCGTTACTACCCCGTAGGCCCACCCCCTCCCTTTCGGAATCCTGCTAAGACATCCCGGTTGTTAATCAAGGTGGCTCTCGGGCTGACCCAGGCAAGAGCAGCACTTCGATTTACCTCTCCCTTCTGCATAGGCTTCCCTCTCAAAATCCAACCCACTCCACCCCTTGTGTCCTCTCTGAGGTCGTGATTGTGCTAGGACTGTGGGCAGATGGCCTCAGGACGGGGAGCTTCCAGGCCGCAGGGATGCCGTGACAGGCGAGGACACCTGGGGGGTGCCCAGCGCTCCAGCAGGCCCAGGCCAGAGCAGGAGAGCCGGCCAAGGCCACGTGCTCTGGTGCCCAGCCCTGCTGTCCTGCGATTACTCAGCGGTACCGGACGATTGACCGTAACCACAGCAAGAAGCCAGTCACATGCCTGCCTGACTCAGCGATCCAGACAAGCAGCCAAGGTAACAGGGCTGAATCCAAATTTCTCAACTCCTGTATCAGAAAGTCCTGCGGGCTGAGCCCTGTCCCTGGAAGCCCGGCTGGCTGGGGACCTCACAGCCCCCACTGTCCGGGACAACAGCTGCCCCCGAGGGGAGGGCCGCCGTGAACTTCAGGACCAGCGCCGAAGCACAGCACACCTCGTCCGAGTAAAGTGCAGATACGCGTGTGAACTAGTCTGGTTAACGGGGGGGGGGGGGGGGGGGGGGGTGTCAGGCCAGCAGCCAGGACTCTCCTGTCCTCCGCATCAAAACTTCCTCCCTGCACACATTTCTTCTCTTCCAGGTTCTTTAAAAGGAAGAAAGAGCAGCAGTAGCCTCCCCGCTTCATGGGCCAAATGAAACCTGACCCACGAGCTTCGCAAGTGCTGACGTGCGCAGATGGGGCTTCAGCCCGGCTGCTGCTCCACCCGCCCCACCCAGAGCCGGTCCGGGTGCACCTCGTGTCCCCACCTGCACACCTAAATGGCAGGCCAGCGCGGGGGCCATGGCTTCGCCCCATCCCCTCTATTCAGTGGAGACTCAGGAAAGGGAAGGAACCCTTGGTCCTTGGTGTGAGCCAGCTGCCCCCTGGCCCAGTGACCGCTGAGGTCTCCGTGTGACTCCTCGTGTCACTCACAGAGGACTCAAAAAGGGACAGAAAAGGGGTTGGGAGGGCACTGCCTAGACGCCTAACCACCAGCAGTTTACAACTTTGTTACTCCACTAGCCCTGCCCATGCCCTCATTAGATTCAAAACAGAATATATAATACTTTGGCTCAAATTAAAGATTCAAATTGGATTCAGCTATTTCCAAACAGCAATCAAGACTGACCAGCTAGCTGACTCCACCTTGACAGATCACTATTTTCTGAAGTCTGTTTTTCTTGTAAGACTCACCAGCGTCACCCCCTCTGACTTACTGGCCCGCATTCATCCCAAACTGGTTTTTCCTCATGTCAGTCTTTTCACCAGACCAGGCCTCCTGCTCTGGGAATATCCATTACTGTTACTGACGCATGAAGCCTTTGTTCCTCATGGACCTGCAGTACCAGCCATCACTCTAATGAAGGAATCGTGAAAGAGAAGCCGGGGCCAGGGACAGGGGGGTGCAAAGAAGCTGAGATGCAGTCACGGTCCCCTGGGCACAGGGATGATCTGTCCCCTGGGCTTAGGGTCAGGACCAGCTCCAAGCCAGATGAAACCATGGGGCCCCTGGCTTGGAAAGCGGAATGAAAGTGCCACTAAGGGAACTAAAATACAAAGCGCTTTCCCTTCTCCCAGGGTCTCTCTCACCCTGGGGTGGCGGTTTTTATTTGTCATTGAATGTGCTGTGCCAGAGTGGACATTCACAGGGGCAGGGCCCTGCCTGCTGCTCCATGTGGAGCTCCGTGTGACTCCAACTGCCAGCTTTTCTCCGCCTGCCAGTGCGTAGAGGGGCCAGGCCCTGGCTAGGAGCAGGAAGGTCCACTGGATGCAGGCCCGCCAGCCTCACCCCACAGACAGGTGACCCCTAGGGCATCGCAGCCTTCGGATGCTTGGATCAGGGCCGTGTGAGCCACTCACCAACTGTCCCCGGACCCCACCAAACTAGCCAAGGTGCTGCCAGACAGACAGGCAGACGGCACCACCATGCTACCCCAAGGTGCTGTGCAGTCACACGCCCAGCTGTGTCCCTCCCGGAACCAGCACCCAGGCCCCTGCTGTGGGCAGAGGGGGCACAGTGGGTACAGTGGGTAGATGAGCATGTGACCAGGGACCCACCCCTGGGAGGCGGGAGGGAGCAGAGACAGAACCCTGGAGGAGCCAGCAAGTGCTCCATTGTTCCATTGGATTTAGAATGAAAGCCCAACTTCAAAGATAAAATTCTTAAGAATTTCAAGGCAGAAACTGCAGAGCAATAAACTCCAAGTGAGGGGCCATTCTGAGCACAGGGCTCTCTCTGTGGCTCACCTGTAAGGCACACGAAGCTCAGAAACAGAATCCCTCTAAAGAAGCTGTAGTATATTTATACTGGAACACTACTCTGCCATAAAAATTAATTTAAAAAATGTCATTTGCAGCAACATGGATAGACCTAGAGATGGTCATTCTAAGTGAAGTAAGTCAGAAAAACAAAGAAAAATACCATATGTTATCTCTCCTATGTGGAATCTAAAAAAAAAAAAAAAAAAAAGACACTGTGAACTCATCTACAAAACAGAGACTCTCAGACTTAGTAAACAATCTTATGGTTACTGGGGAAAGGGGGTGGGAGGGGATAAATTTGGGAGTTTGATATTTACAAACATTAGCCACTATATATAAAAGTAGATTTTTTTTTAAAAAAATTTTCTTTTGTATAGCACAGGGAACTATGCTCAATATCTTGTAATTAATGGAAAAAATATGAAAATGAATATATGTATGCATATGCAAAACTGGGACATTGTGCTGTACACCAGAAATTGACATTTTGTAATTGACTATGCTTCAGTGAAAGAAAACAGAAAGAAAAGAAAAAGAAACAGAATCCCTCAGGCAAGAAAGAGAAGATTGGTGGGCCTTCCCACTGAGAAAGGAGACTCCCACCAGGAAGGAAATGTGGGCTGCAGCCATCAGAGTGAGTCATGCTCAAGAACTGGGCCATGGCCCCTGAGGTCGGCGGCCCCCAGGGAGAGCCTTTCAGAAGGGGGTCTGGGTAGCAGTTTCCTTTAACTGTTATAACAAATTACCACAGGGGTATTGGCTGAAAACAATGCAAATGTATTATCATATAGTGCTCGAGATCAGAAGTTGCAAAATGGGCCTCACTGGACTAGGATCAAGGTGTCAGCAGGGCTCCGTGCCTCTTGGAGGCTCCAGAAAAGAACCCGATTTGTTTCTTTGCCTTTTCCATCTTCTACAGGCCACCCACGTTTCTTGGGTTGTGGCTCCTTCCCCCGTCCTCAAAGCCAGCAACTTCAGGCTCCATCCTCCCCACGTCAAATCACTCTGACATCTTCACATCTCCGTCTCTTCTGTTTCCAGCATCCACAGTTAAATATAAAGGCCTTTATGATGGCATTGGGCCCAAGCATAATCCAGGACAACCCCCCTTTTGAAAGTCAGCTTATTAGCAAATTTAATTCCATTTACAACCTTAATCCCCCTTTGCCGTACAATGCACTTGGTCATGAGTTCTGAGGATTAGGGTGTGAACATCTTTGGGGAAACATCAGGTCTTAATGAGTGAGGAAAGGAAGGCTAACTTGCCCTAAGCCAGGGCCCGTGGCTGGTGGGCACACTGTGCAGTGCTGTGGAGAAGCCTGGCACAGAGCTGTCTTAAGCCACATGCAGACACCCATAGACAAGTCCTGGGAGGAGCTGAGAATCACCCCCCCACCTAGCCGGAGGGACAGTCTAAATCTGGCAAAGCTGACATCGGGCAGGACTTCCTAGAGAGAACCTGAAGTGGAGCACACAGGGACTTAGCACCCAGGACGGGCTCAGCCAGGTCCAAAGTACCTCTGGAGGAGGTCTGGGAGCAGAGCTGTTCACTTCAAGGTGGCTTGTAGCTTTGTTCCAGTTTCTTTGCAGTGTGTAGGTATTGTAAAAAATACACTGAAACCTGGGGTTATGAGTTGGTTCTAGTGACAAAACAACTTGGCCATCTGAGGTTTATTCTACAGAGAATTCAGAAACAGTGGTGTCAAATGGAAGAGCAGGAGGGGTAGTTTTTTGGGGGGACTGGAAAGATAAAAGAGGGAGCCAGTCAGGCCCAAAGCAGCCATATTAGTTAGGATCCTCTGGAAAAAAGAACCCATAGGATATGTGTGTGTGTGTGTACAGAGAGAGAGAGAGAGAGAAGGAGACTGATTTATTATAAGGAGTTGGTTCACACGATTATGAAGGCGGCCAAGCCCCAAGGTCCATGGTCGGCAAGCTGGAGGCCCAGGACAGCTGCTGGTGTAGCCCTTCCAAAAGGCCAGCAGGCTCAAGACCCAGGAAGAGCTGATGTTTCAGTCTGATTCCAAAGGCAGGAAAAAGCTCAAGACCCAGCTTAAAGCAGTCAGCCAGGCCTTGCTTCTTATTAGCAGAAAGGTCAGCCTTCTGGTTTTAGTCAGGCCTTCAGTGGACTGGATGAGACCCACCCTCATTGGGTAGAGCCATCTGCTCTACCAAGCTCTCTGATGCAAATGCTACTCTTGTAACCAAGCAGGACCCTGCGGGGCCTTCCGGGTCAGACCCTCCTCCCCCATATCCTCTGAAGCTCCCAGATCATAGTATCTCAGGTGTGTCTTCTGAGTTTTTCAGATGCTAAAAACCACCACCAAAGGGAAGAAATTAACTACTTGATGATGAAGAGTATGTGACCCCCAGACCTTCTGGCTCCTAGAAGGTGATAGTGTTGACTCCCTGTTCCCTTGGCATCAACCAATCAGAGGATTTTTGCATGAGCTGATCACAGACCTTGTGACCCGCCCCCCTCCCTTACCTGGCCTTTAAATATGCTTTGCTGAAACTCTTCGGGGAGTTTGGGATTTTCTTGGGCCACCCTATCCTCATTGCTAAGCCCTGCAGTAAACCTTTCTCCACTCCAAACTCCAACGTTTCAGTTTGTTTGGCCTCATGATGTGCGGGCCCACGAACTTGCCTTTGGTAGCACTCTCATCCAAATAAACCCTTGCAGACACATCAGAATAATGTTTAACCAATTGATGGGGCACCCTGTGGCCCAGTCAAGTTGACACATAAAATTAACCATCACAGCGGCCCATGTCCCTGGCCACTGGTCAGCAAGAAGCCACCAAGACATTGTCCTTGCAGTTTCCACAGCAGCCAAAGACTCTCAGGAGAAAGGGTGTGGACATTCCATGTTGCCAGTGGGATCCTTTGCCATGCCACACCCTGGTGGCTGTGTCCTGACAACCATCCCCTCCAGACACAAACCCTCACACCCTGAAAAGAGCAGGAGGCCCAGCCCTCCTCAGTGCCCCTAGACCCTGTGAGCCTCCTCTAACACAGGCCTTAAACACTGCACAGCAACCGCAGTTTACTTTTCTCTTTTCCTGATGTGTGGGCTCCTTGGAAAGAAGACAGTGGACTCATGTAGGTATTCCCAGGGCCTAGCATACAGCAAATGCTCATAGAATGTTGGCTGGATAATAGTAGCAGAATTAGTAATGCTATGGATCATTTTTTTAAAGGTAAAAACAGGAGGGAATATAATAGCTCAGTGGTAGAGCACATGCCTAACATGCATGAGGTCCTGGGTTCAATCCCCAGTACCTCCTCCAAACTTAAATAAATAAACCTAATTACCTCTCCCCAAAAACATTACTCATACAATTATTAGATAAACATAGGTCATAGATTGTATGTCACTCATTAAGGAATAAATAAGACATTCCACCAGTTCCAGGAGCAGAAACAGAGGCCATGAAATGAATTTATAAATCAAATTGATACAAAACTGTTTTTTTTTTCCATGAAAGTGGAATCATCTTCCACCAGACAGATTTTTTTTTTTTTTTTGCACGTCCACACATAAGGTTTGTTGGCTACAACTTTCATAGTCGAAAACTAGCTCAGAGACAATAAAGAGCACCAGGCCTGTAGAATCAGAAAACTCAGGAGGGTGTGTGTGAAACACCAGTTTTCCATGGAGGACACCCAAGGAATCTTTCTGGTCATTTCAAACCATTTCACATTTTTTCCCTGGCAGTGTCTCTCCTTTGAAATCATAACAATCTCAAAGAAAGATTGTTTTTGATGACAAAAGATGGCTTTCATGAGATCTGGCGTGGTTATTTCTACGGGTGCAGCAGGACAGCTAATGACCCCACAAAACATCCAGAAGCAGCCAACAGCTGCCCTCTATCTGGAGTTTGCCTCGGGGATCATATTGAGCTGCTAGCCAGAGGCTATGAAACCCAGCCCACGAAACTCTCTACCAGATTCGCCCTGCAGTCCCACAAACTTGGGTGAATCTTTCTTCTCTGGAGGTTTTTCAAATATTCCCGGGCCCCTGACCCTGCCAGAAAGTGACCTTCCATGCCACCCAGGAGGCTGGCACTGGCAGGTCACCTACCAGGTCAGTTTTCCTTGAAGATATTCTAGACATTGTCCGCAAAAGTACAGTTGAACTTTGCACCTTAGAAGTGGCTGCTCATACCTGACTTAGCGAGCATGGTTCTCAGTTATGACATAGATAAGCCTTGGTTGTACCATCAATTTGCTTAATTATTATACCTTGATGCAAAGGAAGAGAGTTTCTTACTGAGCCTGTGCAAATAACTACATTTCCAAGAGTATTAAAAAGACTTAGTAAGTTTCTGAGTTCCATGAGATCAGTGAAAATCTAGTATCATGTTTCAGTGTTTTATTTTACTTTGAGGAAATGGAATTTGCTAAATTGCTGTGGGTTATGGATAGCTTAAGAAGAGAAGGGGCAGACTCGGGTATCCAGAAAACAGAATCTGAAAACAAATCTACACTATACCAATAACATTTCCCTCATTAGTTCATTCAGTCCTAAGAAACTGTTACTGTTGTACTGAATCTTGGGCTATTACTCTCATGAAGCCATATGTGTCTCAACTAAAAAGTTTTGGAAATTCAGACTCCAACTTCTGGCATAGTTTAAAGTTATCTAAATGATGTCAGCTCAAAAGCCAGAACCCAATAGTCTACTCTTTGATATGTCAATAGGTTGAAATTGCCTGGTACACTTCTTTTCCATGAGTCACTAAGATAGTGTTTATTGAAGATACAATCTCTGGTCAGTTCTTTATCACAGAGCTTCAGGCAAGCCTCAGAGTATAATAAAAACTATCTGTACATGACAAAAACTTAATAACTATGATTAGTTTATTACTGATAATTTTTTAAAATAGAAGATCTGGTGAGAATTCATAATAGAAGAATGCAATATAGTGTTTCTCTGCATACAAAACAGAAAATAAAGCCATTTCCTAAAAAAAAGTTTCAAACAAAATATTTTTAAGAAAAATAATTACACTTATTTTCAAGGAATTCAGTGAAGGGTAAGTCTGATCTATAATGAATGAACATAATTTGTAGAGAGGAACAAATCTTGAGATGTAACAGGCAATAATCCTGAAACCTACAGAGGGAGATAGGAGCGGTGAGGGAAATCTAGCAACAGGAATCATTCCCTTTGCTGCAGTTGTGCACAATTTACACAGTTGTAAAGTGGCTTAAAATCAATGAAAGGTACAAATTGCACAGAATCAGAAAACTCACAAGGATGTGCCCCAAGTAACATGTGGTTTCCACTGAAGACAAACAGAAATATTTCTGATCCACTGAAAAGTCTTTTCCAAATAGGGAGCAAGAGGGAAGATGGTGGGGTAAAAAGTGCCAGGAGTTGGTATCCTCACGTTGGCAACAATCACACTGGCAGAATCTGCCTGATGGAACTGTTTCAGAACTAACTTCCTTCCTTCCTTCCTTCCTTCCTTCCTTCCTTCCTTCCTTCCTTCCTTCCTTCCTTCCTTCCTTCCTTCCCTCCTTCCTGGCAATGTATGCATCAGCTAATGGCCACCATGACATAATACCACAGATTTGGTCACTTAACCAAATTTGGTCTCCTGACCTTTTGCGAAATTCCCTAAGATGGAAATGAACAGCAGAACTGTATGTTTTGTTTATGATAAGCAGGAATTTTTTGCTTATCCTTATTCAAATAAAACATTGATTGGAGTGATCTGATTTGCCTATTGAGAAATTGAGTCCTGGTTTATCTGATCATTTGATATGCTGGCAAATTTAATAAAAACAATTTCCACTGAAGTAGAGTTTTATTTTTCCAATTTGTTTTGTCTGCTCTGAGCTTTATTTCAATGAAACTGAACCAAAGATCTGAAGAGAGCCAGAACATTGCTAATAATAGCACAGCTCACATTTATATAGACTTCTTTCTGGAAGGTTAGTGGATCAGACAGTATTATCCTGCCATCTTTTAAAAAGAGGAACCAGGTTCAGAGAGGTTACCTTATGTGTCTAAATTATATTATATAATTCTATTCTAAAACAATTCACATAGGCATTTGTAGAGTATTAATATGCACCTAAAATTTTCATAGACTTTTGTTAGTTTTATAGTAATAAATTCCTAATTTTAAACATATTATTTTTAGCAACACATTTTATTGAGTTTTGGATTTATGGCAGAGATTAAGCTGGAAAGAGGAGAACTCTGGTCATGGTCAGACTAAGAAAAGAGATTGCAGAGGAAAGAAAGAAAAGGTAGGTACGGTCAGACTGCCCAACTTTTTGAAAATGGAAATGACTCAAAAGAGATAGGAAGTTCTAAAAATGAACATTAACAATGTGGAAGTTTAATAACATCAGACACATGGCAGAGTTTTCTGAGAAAAAGTGACTAAATTCTAAAAGGTTCCATACAGTGGCATTTGCCATGGAAAATCAACATAATTTAAGTAGCTTAAACCCTGCTTAATATCCAGAAACAAATAAGATGTTTCCACAAAATTAACAGCCCTATTTTTCCAGCCCTGGCTGGCTTGCTGACTTGCATAGCCTAGTGTGAATGTTGGTCAACTATTTTCTATAGTCTCATCCTCTACAAATTGCTAAATGGAAGAAAAAATTTTTCCCTTCAGGAGATTTATGATTCCCACTAATGCAATCAATCGGCTATGAGATTTTTGTGGAGAATGAATCTGTTATTTGAACCAAGAGTCATAAAGGCAGAGAAGTTCCATTCGGTGAGAAGCAGCAGGGATGGTAATTTCTCCCTTTGTTTTGACAGCCCCACTGCAGAGAAAAATGCTACCCTGAAGCTAAGAAAGAATTTGATGGTGATTAAAGTAATCAGAATCCTTACATAAGATGGTTCTCTAAGGAAAAGATGACTGAACACCAAGAGGTTCCATGGTGGATTCAACATGATTCAGAAGATGAACCTCAGTTTTAAAGATTCTGAGAAGACTAGTCAATGTCCTGAGTTCAAGCCAAAAAAATGGTAACTCACATGAATAGAACTAACATGAGGCTTACAATTATAAATTGAAAACCTACTAGCACGTTACATTGCTTATTAGAATAAGGCATTTATGCTCACCGGACTGGAACAGTTTCCTCTCAAAGACAAGGAAAAATAAAAATATCGTGAAACCCAAATAGCTCAAATCTTCTGTTACCCTCACCTTCACTTTTCTTCGTGCCCTAATGGGCTTACAGTCTGTAGCTAGCTCTGGCTCACAGTTTATTCTTTCGGTGGTTAACTACACACTCTTGCAGCTTTCTCCCTGTACACACCAGCCAGAAGAGAACACAGTCTCTTCCTCTTAAATCCACAAAATCAAAATGAAACAAAAACAAAAATGGTCTGAAAGGACAGAAATGTGTATTTGAGACTTTATTGAAGGTTTGAGGAGGCAGCTGGGGTTTTCTATGCAAGGGCACAAAAAACCTTAAAATTCTTTATTAGTTATCCCTGTTCTTAAAAGTGCTTTGGCCGCTCTGCTAAAGTACCCAGTAATCTCTCTCCTCTATTCTCTCTTCCCTGATTTCCCCAGTAATCAAATTTCAGTTCTTGGCCAGTGGGGGGGAGGTTGATGCTAATTTTTATTAATGTTTCATTACACAGATAATACATTAATACATTCATCCTTAAAAACCTCAACACAGAGCATTAACGATAAAAAAAAATCCACACCCCAAATCATTTTCTGTTTCTGTTTAAAAATTTGCTTACTTTTTTTTTTTTCATCTTTGCCAGTGAGGTTTATATTTTCACACGTCTTCCTGTTACTAATTAGCTTCTTTCATTTCAGCTTGAGGAACTCCCTTTAACTTTTCTTGTGGGGCCAGTCTAGTGGTGATGAGGACAAAAGTCTTCAGCTTTTCATTGTCTGGAGAACTCTTTCTCTCTCCTTCAATTCTAAAGGACAACTTTGACAGGTATTCCTGTTTGGCAGGTTTTTTTTTTCCCCCAATACTTTGAATATACCTTTCCACACCCTTCTGGATTGCAAGATTTCTGCTGAAAAATTTGACAGTTGTCTTACAAGTTGCTTTTTCCTCACTGCTTTTGAGATTCTCTCTTTGTCTTTAACTTTTGACAATTTAATTATGATCTGTCTCTGTGTGGGTCTCTTTAAATTCATCTTATCTGGTACTGTTTTGGTTTCCTGGATCTGGATGTCTTTCTTTCCCCAGGCTAGGGAGGTTTTCAGCCATTGTTTCACTGAATAAACTCTCTGCTTTTTTCTCTCCCTCTTCTCCTTCTGGGATCTCAGTGTGTATATTGATCCACCTAATGATGTTCCATAATTCTCCAAATCTATCTTCACTCTCTTTTTTTAAATTTTTTTTCCTTTTGCTTCTTTGATTAGATAAATCCCCCTGCCCTCTCTTGGAATTCACTAATTCATTTTTCTGATTCTTCCAGTCTGCTGTTGAAGCTCTCTATTGAATTTTTCAGTTCCATTATTACATTGTTCAGCTCTGTGATTTCTGTTTGGTACTTTTAAAGTATTTTCTGTCTCTTTGTTTATGCATGATTCTCCTGACCTCAGGGGGCACCTCTACAATCATTATTTTGAACTCCCTATTTGGTAAATCACTATCCTGCATTTTATTAGGATCAGTTTCTGGAGATGTATCTTGCTCTTTTGTTTGGAACCTATCCCTCTGTTTCTTCATTTTCCTTGACTCTGTGTTGGTTTCTGAGCATTGGGTAAAAAGCCACCTTTCCCAGTCTTAGCAGACTGGTCTTGTGTGGGAGATGAACCTCATCCATCAGTCTTGCCCAAGCTCCATTGTGCTTCTTCCTAGTGGCTCCCCGTGGTTGAGGGCGTGCCATGACCTGTCAGTATCTCAAAGGGGGGGGGGGGGTGTCACAGTCAGCACCTAGATGTAAGCCAGTTGGAAGCTGGACCTTCTGGAGCAGCTGGGAGAACATGCAGCTAAGCCCTTCCATAAAAAAAAAGCTAGGAGATGAGCATTTATGCCTGCTCCCTTTGTGTGGAGGTCAGGAGTATGTTCACAGGGAGTGCTCTGGTAGAGAAAAGAAGAGTAAAAGATGAGTTGAAGGTTTTGATGTAAGCAAAGGGGTAAAGAGTGACATCATTCATTAAAATGGGAACACTTGAGGAGGGGTGCGCTTGAGAACAATCTGTCTGACTTTGGTTTTACTTATTTTAAGACATGAATTTTGTAGATGTAAAAGCAGCATCTCTAATCAGTAGAAGAAAGTTGATTACTGAATAATTACTTTGGGGACAACCAAGCCATATGGCAAAAAATAAGTCTCTCTTGGACTTCATGCCAGGATAAAATCCAAATGAATCAGAGTTTCAATGGAAAAAAAATGAAATCATAAAAGTATGAGAAGAAATAATTGGACAACTAGGTCATAATTTTAAGTTGAGAACATCTTTCTAAATGTGACGGATTTTATTTTCAAATTCCTCATCCTGCCAAAATCTGCTTTAGCAGATGCATTCAGTTTGGATTCTTAGCCTACATTCAGTGCATGTACAACACAGGAATCTATCATTGCCACAGGGGGAAATGGCATTTGAAATTTTAGGCTCATTTTTCTGAAGTCTTTTTCCCCCTTCAGTGATATCGGCCCCTCAACTCCTGGCTGCCTCTAATTTTTACCCCTCAGCTCAGTGATAAAGCTGAAAGCTCTAGGCTACAACTCTTTTTAGAATTTATGCTCCATGTCAGGAGCCAGCTAACTCTATGAGGGGGAAAAAGCAATAGATGAAGGTAGGATTTATCTCAATACATTTTGCTTCACTCCAAATTTTACCCTTCAATTTCTGACTGTTTTGGGTGCTCTTTGATGGTTTCATACAACTATTTTTTATTTCTCTCACATTTTATAGTTTTTTGTTTTTTGTTTTTTTAGCAGGAGGGTTAATATAATACAAGGTACTCTGTCACGGAAGCACAGCCCTTCTCTAAGGACTTAATCAATCAAACAGATGACAAATTAAGTAAAAATATAGATGATTTAAGTAGCACAATTTAAACATTTGAACATTTGTAAACTTAGAACACTAAGGCCAAAAATGAGAGAATACACATTCTTTTCAAGTCATCTTGGAAAATCTGCAACAATTTACTATGTGCAAGGATATAAAATGAACCCTAACAGATTTCAGAGAATTATTTTTATGAAGAGTACAGCTGCGGAGTATCACCTCTGGTCCCGCCTGACGAGGGAGCCCAAACAGTGACCCCAGGCAGCCTGGGAGCTCAGTTCATGGCACTTCCTAGCCTTGTAACTTGGCTTAGAGCCTGCTCAGAAGCAGAGCCCAGCCTATGGTCTCACCCAATTGCTAAGCACAACCCATGTTCTTGTCCAGGCAGGAAGCCAAACCAATGAACCCCTTCAATGGTGGAGCATAGCCCACAGCCCAACCCAGCCAGAAGCCTGGACAGTGATCATGTCAGACAGGACAGCACAGCCTTCAGCCCCAATCATCTGCAGGGTGCAGTTGGAGACACCACATGACTAGATTTCGAATAACCAACATAACATTACCTCTAGTGGAATTTAAAAAAAGGAAGAAAAAACTAAGATCAAAGAGAGCTGAAGGAAAAAAGCAATAAATATTGAAGCAGAAATAAATAATATAGAGAACAGAAAATTAAAAAAAATCAAAAGAGGTTTTTTGAAAAGATAAACAAAATCAACAAAACTTCAGTGAGACTAATGAAAAGAAAAAGGAGACATGACAGAATTAAAAAATTGTAAGTGGAAGAGGACACTTCAAGACTTACACGACAGAAACACAAAAGCTCATAAAAGACTACCATGAATAATAATATGCCAACAACCTGAACAACACAGAAGAAACATACAATCTACCAAAACTGAATCATGAAGAAATAGAAAAATCTAAGACCAATATTGAGTGAGGAGATTGAGTCCTTAATCAAAAACCTTCCAAAAAACAGAAGCTCAGGACCAAGTGGTTTCACTGGTGAACTCTACCAAAAATTTAAAGAAAAATTAATGCCAGTACTTCTCAAGCTCTTCCATAAAGTTTAAGAGAAAGGAACACTCCAAATGCATATTACAAGTCCAACAGTTTCCTGACACTAAAGCCAGATAAGGAGACTCCAAGAAAACTACAGGCCAATATGTGTAGTGAGTATGTACGCAAAAATTCCCAACCAATAATAGCAAACCAAATTTAATGGCAAATTTAAAAGATCAAACACCAAATGGGCTTTATCCTTGGGATGCAAAGTTTGTTCAATGTACACAAATTAATAAATATGATACGCCACATTAATAGAATGACAGATAAAAACAATCTCAATGGATGCAGAAAAAATTGACACAATTCAACATCCTTTCATAAAACTCTCAATAAATTGTATACAGAGAGAACTTACCTCAACATAATACAAGTCATATGTGATAAGCTCACAGCTAACATTGCACTCTCTACATTCTCTGTATCTGAGTCTGACTCTTTTTTGTTATATTCACTAATTTGACTTTTTTTTTAGTGTTTATGAACAGATGAATGGATAAAGAAGATGTGATATACAGATATCACACAATGGAATACTACTAAGCCATAAAAAGGATGAAATTTTGCCATTTGAAGCAACATGGTTGGACTTGGAGGGCATTATACCAAGTGAAATAAGTCATACAAAGAAAAATACTGTGTGATACCACTTATATGTGGAATCTAAAAAGTACAACAAACTAGTGAATATAACAAAAAAGAAGCAGACACAGATATAAGATCAAAGAAGTGTTGATCAGATGCCATCTGGCCTACTCCAGGGAAGTCCTTTTCAGGCAGGACTATTTCTTAACAGCTCAGAATTGAGAGCAATGAGTGATTGCTGAATATTTGTGATTAATGAAAATAATATTCAATGTTCTAGGGACAGGAGATCATAAATAATGAAATCCTGGAACTCAGCTTGGTTTTCAACATTGACATGGCTAAGCTTAACTCTGCTCTGCAGCTGGACATGTGAAAGCATAATGAAAAGGTGTCTGCTCCTCTAATGGGGGAATGGTAATGCAGTGTATGGGTCTTGGACCAGAAGTCAGGACACAGACGTCTTTTCCTTTCCGCCTGTGGGAATTGGGACTATTACTTAATCTCCTTCCACTTCTTCCTCAACTGTAAAACGGTGATGATTTCATCTGTTCTTCCTGCCTCACAAAGTTACTGTGGAGATGAATTGAGCTTCACTTTTGTCTGGCATTCATTCATTCATTCATTCATTCGTTTCACAGATATCTTTTTAAGAATATAATTTATCACAGGCATTGTCCTGTCCTACACCCTTAGATTACACAATTAAATAAGACACAAAGATCATAGTCTAGATGGATAATAAGAAACACTGCAACCTTCGGCAAGTAACTAAAGTTCTTTTCTCACTATCAAAATAGGAATGCTAACAACTATCTCATGTTTATTTCTTGGGGTTACTATGATAATGGACAGAAAGAGCTTGGCAAAAGGCCCAGCATATAGCACCAATAGTTATTTTTTTACTATTATTAATACCAATATTTTAGACAGGACATGGCAAACAAAAGAAGTTAATCTTACTTTGTAGGGGGTGTGGTCAGAATGTGTCCATTAAGTGTCCCTCCAGCTTTTAAAAGTGGCTCAGTTGGACTTTCAAGAGTAAAATATTACAATAACTTTTGAGAAAGAGTGACTACTTTATGCTAATTACTCTCTGTACTATGAAAAAAATTAAGGTATTAATAGAAAGGATGCTTTTCCCCTTAGTAGGCTCCGGCAAGTTTAAAGAATATAGGTCTCCTTTATTTTTCAGTTCTCATCCACTATATGACTGCTGCCTCTGTATTGTTTTTTCTTTTTTCATTGCATTTGAGTTCTGTTATTGCCTTTAATAAAAGCATCAATCCATATTTTAAAAAAAACGGCTCAATTGGGTAAGGATGGGGAAAGGTCATGCAGGTAAGGAGAAGGCAAGGCAATGGGTCTGGTAGTCGGCAGTGTAGCACCTGTTAGATGAACTCATTCAGGTGGGAGATAGAAGATGGTGACTGTGTGGCATGAATATACAGCGAAGCTCACCACCTGGGCTGCACCATATGAAGCTGGGGGCTCCTTCCTCTAGGACTTCATGTTTATGATCGCTAACATGTCACCTCATTTTGGAACTCTATTTATGCATATATCCCCTCAACTAGACCCCAGTCCCTTTGGAGAGCAAGGGCTGGGTTTAATTCATGTTGGTATTCCTAACCAGCCAAGGACCTGGCACACAGGATTCAATAAATATGTGTATACTGAACAACTGTGGTGGATGCTGCAGTCAAGTTCAGAATAAAGTGTTAATGTGCAGAGAAGCAGAGAGCCACTGACTTTGCCGAGAATGCTGCCAAAGGCTTCATAACAAGAATGTCTGTAAAGATCAGATCAGGATTTTTGTGTTTATCCTACTAGACTGCCATTTTCAAAGAGAAATTTCTTTGGCAGTATGTGGCTTGTTCCAGTGATCCCTCAGGATCTAGAAAATTCAGCTGTTTGTCCTTTGAAGCTTAGAAATGAATGTTTCTACAGCTGCTGATTTATTAGCATTACTTACATTATACAAACCTGGTCTGTCCTGGCTGAATTACAGCTTAGCTGGACTAAATATATTTCCTAACCCCCAAACCAAAACACCTGGTCTGACAAGTGTACTTTTAAGAAAAACAGAATAGGATATTTGAAATTGCAACAGTCTCAGAAAATCTCTGTAACCTCCGGTTACTGTTAGCATAGTCTACTACTGCTTTGTGCCAAAGCATGTGTGAATTCTTCAGGGACCCAAAGGTGATGGTCTATGGTGGACAAAGAGACCTGGAGGTGAGTAGAATTCAGTGGGATTCTACAGAGGCGGGGGATAGCAACAAAAAGTGGATGAGGTGGGAGGAGAAAATGAACGAGGCACTAGGCACATGGATTACAAGCCTCTGAAGAAATCAAAGAGAAAATTCAGATAGTACCTTCTTCAGGGTAAAACAACCCGGTTTGAAGTTAAAAGGAGGGGAAAGAAAATGAAAACACCAAGCTCAGTATTGATAGCTACCATGGATCCCAACCTGGCCCCGTTCTAGCTGCGTGACCACAAGCTTATCACTGATTCTCTTTGAGTGTTAGTTCCTCATAAGAGAAAAAAAATAGAGTAAAAGTTATTGTGTCATAAAATCATGTGTGTATCCGCCAAGAATATAAGTAAATTAAAGTTGGAGTAAGAAGGAAGCTATATTATAGAAATTTAAAAAAAAATAAAAGGTTTAGTGGCATTTGGGGATCGCACATCTCTTATCGTGACATATGTTCCCAGCTAAGTCCTCCTAGAGTGAGTAAGAATAGGTAGAAGAAGAAAAAGAGTGTATATTTTTAGCTTGTGTGAGAGACCTTCTATTTTGCTTATCAGCCACCTATAAATTGTCTGCATTATGAGGATAAAGGCATTTGAAATCCAAATGAAAGTAGAAAGAAGTCAAAGAAGAGAGAAAAAGAGAAAGTTCAGAAAAATACAGGAAGGAATTAGTCCCAACAATAAATGATATAATCTTACCCCAAAATAGAATTGTGCACACCAGAGACAGAGTAACTACAAAGACTCTGAGGGAAGAGAAACTGGAAGTGGGAAGCTAACTTAATCACATATGTAGAAATGATCTGAAAAGTTATAGAAAACATCCAGATGTGAGGAGTCTCTACGTACTAAAGCGACATAACCCTGAGCCAGTATCAGACTTTTGCAAGTGGACCTAAACGCATAGCATCGATGTCAGTCAGGGGTTCCAGACCGGGGGAAAATGTGACAGATAGACCAGCTGGCTGAAATCTAAGATCAAACATCTTTTTAAGCGAAGGAACCAGGCAGAGGCTTTACAAATAAGCCTGACCACAGACTAAAGGAAAACATTCATGTATGCACTCCTGCAGCCTTCTTTTTTTCTTACCCACTTAGATAAACCGTGACTCTATTCTTGCTAACCTCCAAAGAGAAGGCTTAAAAATAAAAATTATATTTTCATATATATATATATATATATATATATATATATATATATACTGGTCTACCAGATATCTACTTGTATATATATATACACTATCATCCATGTGTCTTCAATAGAGTATGCAAACATTATTCAAGGTTGTTGCTCTATTACCAACCCTGAAAATATGCTTTATTTCTTTAATGCTGAGTTTGTTTATAGCACATTGTAGAGTCTAGCATTGAAAAATAAATAAAATGAGCTTCAAAACTAGAACCAGAAGATCCCTCCTCTCGGCTCAGCTGTGTTGATGCTAATTGTGTGAACTTCTCAAGTCCTTTAGACTTTTATGAGGCTCAGACTGCCCACATATAATTGTGACCAATTTAATCCTTTAACCACTTCAGAGTTTTGATGACCATCAAGTGAATTAAGGTTGAGAAAAATCTATACAAACAGCAGTTATTACTACGTCTTCAGTAGACTGTTGTACCAAGGAGGCCAATGTATTGCAAGTAGATATCTGGTAGACCAGTCAACTGGCCATGATTCCATGCCAACTAGTTAAATTGTATCCTAGACTCTCAGGATGGAAGGACACCGGGGAATAAGACACAGCCCCAGCCTTTATTTAACTCACAGTTAGGAATTGGTTGTGGGAAGGGAGCAAAGGGATGGAGATAAGGAAATATTATTGCTCTTACTCCTGATAATAACTAAAAAGTTTTTACTTTCCCTGATCATGCCTCTGATGATCCATATTAGCGAGATATAGTAGGAAGCAACTGACCTGGATGGGGATCAGAGGAAAAGGCCTTATTTTATAGGTTACAAAATCTTTTCATACATGTTATTTTACTTACTCCTCATCACTTCTTTGTGTTATAATAAATCTAGGTAACCCCTTTTTCGCAGATGAGCAAAAAGAATCTCAGGGAGGTACACCTGTTGCCCAAGATGGCGCAGAGGAAGAACTTAGCCTGCAACTCAAACTTTGTGACTCTACATCACATGTACTGAGCCAACAAGGAAGAAATGATGGTTCTAACTAGAAAAGCCAGTTTTCCATCTCTCGAGCCTAATATTATCTACACATGATTTTCTGAAGTCTGTACTTACAGTTCTAAAAGACCTTGATTTAATGTTTACCAAAATATGCCATCTCTACCTTTAAAACCTCTTCTAAGTCTGTTGCCTGTGTTGAGGAGCTAAGATCTGAGTAAATGCTTTCATTTGGATTCAAATGCCTTTGTCCTCATGATGTAGACAATTTATAGGTGGCTGATAAGCAAAATAGAAGGTCTCTCACACAAGCTAAAAATATACACTCTTTTTCTTCTTCTACCTATTCTTACTCATTCTAGAAGGACTTAGCTGGGAACATTTGTCACGATAAGAGATGTGCGATCCCCAAATGCCACTTTTTAGAGGAATAAAGTGCAGTTTCAAAGGGGACAAGATTAGCTCTCCATTCCAGCTTACCTCCTGAAGTGAAACAGCATTGATGTTAGAATGAAAAGTCACAATCGCTGCCCGAAATAAAAAATCAATAATAATTTATGTCTTTTCCCTATTTTTTTTTTAATGCTGAACAAATTGGGGATGTGCAGGGATAAAGAACGTAAGAGATGTCTGACTTACTTATGCAGGAAAGAAGCAAAACTGCAGAGCCAAGGAAATCCAGTGCAGAGCTGCCTTGAAGGAGATGAAGTAGGGGGCTGTCTGTCTGGAGGGTCTGAGGTGACTGAGGTCACACAAGCCCCCATCTGTCTTGGTGCCAGCCTCCCCTCCTCTCAGCTTGGTATTTCTCTCACTGACAACAAAAGTGGTGGGTTGTGGGAGGGATGTCGTCTCCTGAGAGCATAGTTACAAGCCACAGCCATTCAAATCTCCTTTCACGATCTGTCCCAGGATCTTGGGAATAGAAGGGTATCTGAAAGTTCTCATGTCCAGGCTATTTCAGAAGTTAAAGTACTAGACTTTTGCTTTTCCAACATTCATCAAAGAAGTGACTTCCCTAACTCTTCCACGCAATTATCCTATCCGAGGGGTAAGGATGTGTCCTTAGCGGAAACACACCAGATGAGAGGAATGTCACCCACTTTAGTTAGGTGGGGTCTGATGGGTGTGAAAGAAGTCCCCCTGGGGAAGATGATATCTCTGCTCTAATTCTTTAAAAACTTGCAGGTGTGAGCTAGGTGAGATAGAGGGAATGTAGTGAAAAGAACTGCCCTGGGCAAGGCCTGGAGCATGAGGAAGCATGGTGCATTTGGGGTTCTGCAAGACATCTTGTAAGATTGGCTGGCTTGGAGAATTTTGTGTCTTAGGCTAAGGATGCAGGATGCTATTCTCCATGGTAGGGGCCGTCCAAGTTTTAGAGTCAATACAAATTTTAAGAGTAAGAGTAATTTTTCAGGGCATCCAAATAAGAGAAGATATAGTATTATTATCCATTAATTTAAAATATTTGAAATGACAAGCTAGGAAAAATTCAGGAGTAGCTTTACATGAAATTATATTTGCTCTTAAATCTTGAGTATTTAAAATAGTACATGGAATCTACAAATTTTGAACTCCCAGTATGTCCCTCTCCACCCTCCTCCCCCTTGGCAATGACAAGTTTTTATTCTATGTCTAAATTTGTAGATTCTGACAGGTATATATAGAATAGATAAATAAGATTATACTGTATAGCACAGGGAAATATATACAAGATCTGGTGGTAGCTCACAGCAAAAACGAATGTGACAATGAATGTATGTATATTCATGTATAACTGAAAAATTGTGCTCTACACTGGAAATTGACACAACATTGTAAACTGACTATAACTCAATAAAATAAAATTAAAAATAAAATAAAATAACATAGTACATAGATATGTGAAGTGGTGTTCCATCAATGGATAGTGTAGAGTGCACATGTGTCTTTGCAAACTCTACAAGACTCTCTCTGTCCCCTGTGTGTATCAAGAGTGTGAAGACTCATAGAAAGGGTTTAAAGGGACATCATGATAAGTCATAAGAGGAGTAGCGTGCTCAGAGAAGTACTCTAAGCTGTAAAAGGCTTTGTGCTACTTCTCATGAGAGTCTGCATTTAAGAAAGAAACTGATAGACAGTGTTTAACAAAATGGAATAAATTGAGAGTGGTAGTTTGCAATTGGTAGTTAAGTAATTTAGCATGAGAGCTTTTTGCAAGTTCTTCAAATCCTGGGAAAGAGAAAAACAATACATAACAGTTGCTAGAGTGATATATAGGATAAAAGACTGCTCTGTGTCCGGAAATCTTATTACCTGGTGCTGTCAGGGAATGGGGCCATATATAACACATATGGGTGACTGGTTTTCAAAAAATAAGGTTACAATTGACAGACCTCTATCTCCCTCAATCAATACTCTCTTCCCCTCAAGCAAAACACCCTTTCCCCCTGCTGTCTTCAGAAAATTTTTAAGAATTAAGCAATGTGCATCATCCTATTGGATTTAGGCACATTAAAATATGAATAGCTAAAAACTTCTAACAGGATATTTTACTTCTAAAGGAGTAGCTTGTTAAATGTAAAGGATATCTAATTGGGAAAATTATTATAGAGATAGTGGAGAGGAATATACTTTTGAGAAGTACAGTTCCCTGCCCCCTCAACCCTACCCTACCATTTCTCTAGTATCTTACAGTTCTTTGATATCAACTTTAAGAACACCTATTGTTATAGTTATGTGAATGAGGCATAACCCAAATATTGTTCCAAAGAAATAAACAGACTGGGAATCAGGTCATCTGTAAGGAGCATGCCCTTATCCAGATGTATAACTTTGGACAGGCCATTTCAGCTCAATGGGCCTCAGTTTCCTCATCTTTAAAATGGAGATGGAGAACAATGATTTCTGAGGATGACAGAGTGGTTTTCTGTGTGTGACATGTGTTACCAGAACTTATCACCCAGGGCAATTCAGCTGATGTGACAGGCCAGGCAAGTTGATGCTTCTTTTGCTGTCAGAGCTTCAAGTGTTTTTGTCCCCTACCCCCACCGCCAGCTGCTGGTGTCTCAGAGGAACAGAGTCTTTGCAGAGAGAGGAGGACTGGGCTTCATCCTGGGCATACGAGAGCAATTTGTACCGTCTATCTCAGCTCTGACATTTTCTGGACTGAGGGTCTTCTCATCACTTTGAAATCATGCCCCATAGACTCAACAGAGGCTGATGAAAAACAGGAATTCTTGAGCTTGTCTTGGCTTGCACAACGAAAGGGGAACAGCTTGTTAAAACCCCTCTGCTTGTAAACTGCCTTTACTGATTAAGCCCACTGAGTTATTTTTTTCCTTTCTTTCTTTTCTTTCATTCTTTCTCTTTCATTGCATACCTTTCCAGCTTCATGTAGCCCAGTTGTCTTACAGGAATTTGGGGTCACTTGTCACCCAGTGTGAGTCAGAAAATGCTGACTGACCCTAAGCTGGGCTTGAGCAGCTGTCCATGAATGGCCTTTTGAGATCAGAGGGCTGGAAGACTTCACCCTCAGATCATACTAAGCACCTCCAAATGGAACATGCAGAAGCAGGTAACCAACATGTACCTGCATGGAACACGGATTGCCTCACCTCTTCCCTACCTCTGACCACCTTCCCCCATGACTGAGATCACTCTGCTTATCCCATAAATGTCCCAACCGCCTCATCATCGGGGAGGTGGAGCTGAAGCTTGTTCTCCCATCTCAATGCTTGGCCGCCTTGTGAATAAACTCCTTTTCGGCCACAAAACCTTGGCATCTCAGCATTTGATTTGCTGCCTGCTGGGCAAACAGACCTGATTCCATAACAACCTCTCTTCTCATTGTCAGTAGAATGGTTAGTGAAACTCAAGTAGATGGACATTATGACATTCACTGCTAAATTAAAAAGCAGTCAAAGTAAACGTTCAGTTAAAAGAAATAAGGGAACATCACTCTCCATTCATCCTATTCAGTAAAGCCCCTGGGTTCCAATTCCTCTTTCAGTGTCTGTGATGTTTTCCAAGAATTCTACCTGGAAGCCAAGAGGCTCTGGGCTTCTAACAGCACAATCTGAGGCAGGCACCTATTTCTCACATGTCACAGCAGGTCCTTCCCGTGGATCACACGGCACCACTTCTTCAAAACATAACTAAGGCTTCCAGAGTCACCTGTGGGAGGGCACACCTACCTGTGCCTGTCTGCCTTACGCTCAGCATTCTCCAAAGGTGGGAGTACTTTGGAAGTGTGGCCTCATTAACAAAGAGACCTGGAAGTCTGGCCATGAGGCGTGGCTACCAAGGACTGAGCAAAGACTTCTTCCTCAGAAGCGTCGCTTTATCATACAATTTCCATCCATGTTTTTCTTGTTGTTTTAATAAGTTAAAATATTGAGAAGGTAGGAATTGACCAAAAAGTGAAAAAGCATGTAAATTGGACCAGGAATTTGCCACACAAGACTAATTTAAATGCAGAATGCACCGAGGCACTGGGAAGCCATCTGATGAGGTATTTGGAAAGTGGTTTGTGAGCAAAATAATTTTCAAGATATTGCTAATTTAGAAAATGTAAAATTAGTGAAATATGCTTTGGGAGTCCTGTATCTTGGAGAGCATGGCTTATATCACTAACGGGTGACAGAATGAACTACCACTTGGGCAGGGATGGGTTTAGTCTGTTTTACTCAGTTTAGAACCAGTAATCTTACTGTTTTGAGGGATCCAATGTGGTTCCTTCAGTCCAGTGGATCAGCAGGAGTCTGAGAGGCAGTCTAACCTTCAAGATTTTTCTGCCACTGATTCGCATAGTGACCTTGAGAATATCACTTCTTCTCTAGGGGGGGAGGCAAAAGTGTTAATGATCTTTGCTTTAATAATGTTTTTTGGTGGAAACTTCTAGAAAATCATCCAAGATAATTAAACCAAAGAAGTGAATAGAAGGTACTGAAAGGATTCAGGGTGATTGCATATACATTAAATATACTAGGCTTCATGGGAACGAAGAATGAGAACTTAGAAACTGTCAGAGACCAAGACAGACATTCTCTGCAGTCTCTCACTCTCTCGTTCCCTCCTCTCTCCCCTCATGTGGATTCTCATCATTTTTCCTCCCTGTAAACTGGTTCTATTTATGCTTCTTCCTGCAAACACACTTTCCATTTCATCCAGGCCCAGCATCACCAGCTGTATCATCTGAGCCCATTACCTAAACTATCTGAGCACCAAATCTAAGGTCTCAGAACAGAGCTGCTTGCGATGATCCTTGGGTTTCAGCTCTGTCACCAGTGCGGGAATGACGATACTCACTGAATGTTACAGGATCCACATGATACGATGCACTAAGTCGGTTCTAACAGTGAACAACTGGGTCAAGAACTTGCTGCCATCTGAATCCAAGGGAGAGTAGTCAAGAGAGTATATGAATATTGGGCACTTTGTATCCCCCTTCCTGAATTTTGCACATTACAATCGATGTTTACTAAGACAGGGGTCATCCCAACTGATCAGGGGCTCCCCTGGCCTAAGGAGCATAGTGAACAAACAAGCCTATCTTAAGAAAGAATTTCATATCAAGAATGTCCAGGAGTCAAGAAGGACTCATAGGAGGTTGTTATCTAGATATATATTTAATATAATATACGTGCTTGTGGTTACAGATACGTAAGTATGAGTTACATAGCATACAACATATTGGATACAAAATTAGAAGATAAACAAAGTTGTTCCTAAATGAAAACCATATAAGATACATGTTGACAAATGGATTGCCCAACCTTCCATTTCCACTCCTTTCTCTGAGCTGGTCTCCTGAAGATGAGCTGCAAGTTGTACATTTAAAAAAAAAATTTAGTCCCCCCAAAATCTGATACTATATCACATGAAATTACTTCTGGCAACAATTATCCAGATTACTTCTCTCCGTCAGAAAAAAATTCAGATCTTCCTGTTATTTTGCTATGGCTTAGTTTAGACATTTTCCTAGCTAGGAAGTTAAATATTTTAAACTGTATTCATTATTACATAACTGTGATTAGACTCAACTATTTTAAATGTATCCTCATGCAGATGGAGAAGAGAAACGGAGGTATAAGTGTGAGGCAGAAAGGAAAAATATCTCAGGTGAGAAAACAAGAGACTTACTAAACTGGATATGAATGTTGAGTTGGATTTGTAGCTTTTCAACTAATAAATAAGGTCGGAAGATTATTGTTCAATTGTGAGGTGAGGAAAATTTTCCCAAGTTTTTAATTTCTTTTTTGCCCTTCACTCTTTGCTATAAGTTTCCATTCAAAGCTAAGAATGTCTCCTCACTCAGAACAGTTGACTTTTACAGCTCGAAGATGCTGAAAGGGACAGCCTTTCTTTGGATTATTGCTCCGGTCAGCCACATGACCCATCTGAATGCAAATATATTTAGCAGAAATAGTAGTTGCTAAATTATTAACCAAAGAGCCTTGTCCCAAGCAAATATTAAACACATACTCTTCTCATAGAATGGAGAGACTAGAAAGCCAGAAAGGTCTAATGACAATTCGGACAGGATAGGCCAAGATGCATTAAGATGTCATGTCCAGAAGCTACAGAGAGTTGCCTGGCCCTTGGGTTTGGATGTTCAGATGTTAGAAACTGAGTTCTCCATGCTCTGCTCCGTGGAATGTAAGCTGACCAGGGAAAGTAAACCCTCTATATTTGTTCTTTTATCTAATCAAGACTCTGTAGGATTTTAAAATGAAGTTTCACATCTAGCTGCATTGATAATCAAGAAATGGCTTCCTGCAAATCTTGATGGTGACAGCAAGAAGCAATGTGATTGTCAATTAAGTGGAGCTGCTCTTAGATGTTTCCTAGTGAATGGACACACTTCATAGGCCTGAGCACTTAACTTCCTCACCACTTCCCTTCCCTTCTTTCCCGCTTTCTTTTTTCATGGTCCTTTTTCTCCAAACCTACTAAATTACCAGGAAACAACGTAAATGGCCTGCTAGAAGGAATGATTTCAGAGGTAAAAATCGTTTCCCTGAAATATAAATAGCCTTTGAAATGAATCTCAAATTTTCAAATTTGTGATGGGACAGATAGCCTGACAAGTTTTTATTGAAACTTCTGGACATCTATTATTCTTTGAGAAAGAATAACTTCGCTCTATCGAAAGGGAACGTGTAAAGAGAACACATCAACCGAGCAAATTCCATGACTTTGCAGAGGATGAAAATAAAAACAATTTCTTTATCAAGTTCTTCTCTTTATGTACTAGAAACTAAAATCTGCTTAAAGCATAATTTATACAGTAGTGAATTAAGAGTCCACAAGGCATTATGGGGAGCAGCACACAAAATACTTTCATGCATTTGATTCTATTGATTTGAAAGCAAAGCTACTGAAATGCCTCAGTTACTTCTGCATTTCAGAAGGTGTTTATCTGGGAGAAAGAAAATTGTGTGTGTGTGTGTGTGTTGGGGGTTGTTCACATGAACAAGCACTGCTTTAGCAGATAAATGTGGACACAGCCTCCTAATTTAGACTCAATAGTCTATCTCTTTGTTCTGGTCCAGTTTAGATCCTAGTCTGACGCTAACCACAAACTACATCAAACCCAGGCAGCAAAAGACAGGTTATGGCCATCCCCTGGCCTGCCTAATTTTAGGTTTCTCTCAAGAATGAGAAGCACATACTCCTGTTCTCAATGACCACCTCTCTACATCCCAGACACATTTAGGACTGTGTTACATTTTCACAAGGGAGGAGCGCAGCACCACAGGGCTCCTGCACTGAGTTCCATACTTTTCCAGGCAATTTACTCCAGGGAGAGTGGGGAGGAAGGGGAGGAGGCACAGGGAGTGATAAACAGACGTTACACATTTTTTTTCCTGGTACAATCATCCCAGTTTTCTTAATTCCCCCAAATTTAAAAGAACATTATTTTATTCGTGTTACCATGGAAACTTCCAGTAACACAGTTGAGGTTTTTTTTCCCCCCTAAGTTTAAAAACAGTTTCAAAAAGATTTCAAAGAATTTTCTAGGGTAATTTGCATACGTTTGCTTTGCTTTCACATTTCAGGCTGTGATATTTGTATTCCTTTTAATTTTATTATTTAGAAGAGTTTCTAATGTGTATGTGCCTGTCTGTGCACTGCTTTAAATTTAAAATCACACATATGTATATATTACATATCAGCGGTTGACTGCAAGGCATTCCTTCTCCTTCCAGCCTTCATGTCACTGCCCTCCTGGTTCTCTTCCTGCCCTCTGCTTCCTGGGTTCAGCTCATGAAAAGGTGAAGGTCCTTCTTATCCTCCACCCACAAGTCTACCCGCTTAAGGTTGTGCATTCAATTTGTGAATGCAGTAAGTCTGAGTCTTTGAAACATCAGCTGTCTTGGTGAACTCTGTGATCTCTAGATAAATCTCTGGGTATTTTCAAACATTTGTCTATTTCAAATAAAAAGAATAAGGCATTTGAAATTGTAATGACATCAAAATTTTTCTTAAAAATATTTTGGCATTCAAGAAAAAAATAACTCACCTAGATTATTCGGTTCTTACATTTTCTAGCTGCCTTAGCACGTAAAGG
This sequence comes from Camelus bactrianus, assembly GCF_048773025.1. NCBI lineage: Eukaryota > Metazoa > Chordata > Mammalia > Artiodactyla > Camelidae > Camelus > Camelus bactrianus. Next base: position 11,650,543 of record NC_133573.1, read on the forward strand.
ACTGGTGATTTCATTCTGATCTGGGGCAGCAAAGACAGATGGTGAGGAAGATGGTGCTGGGAATTCTGGATGTGAGTTGCTTGTCACTCCTGCACATGTGGACATGATGGGAACTTCTGTTTCACGCTCCCAATGTTGATCTGGCCTAGCTGTCGAATGCTTGATGACAGAGCTTCTTTGAAGTGAGCAATATTAACAAAGATGAATGAACTCACACCACACCAGCAAGAGCTGGCCGTAGACCCAGTCACTCCAACCCATTTTCAGAATTTGAAATGACAAGTATTCAAGAAGGGCCTATTATCTTTGGAAATAACAAAAACAAGGAAAATCCAACAAACACGAACAGTGTTTACTCAAAGAATACAGTAATATGGTTGCTCACGTTCAATATTCTTAAGAAATAACTGAATAAATGGGCTACAAATGTGAAGCTAGCAATGTGTGAATGATAAAGAAAAACAAAAGGAGATACAAGACTAAACAAATGTAATCTTCTACTTAAACATTTCAGATTTTTATTAATCCTTTGAAAAATACTTTTTTAATTAACTCAGTATCCTTACCTCGGTTATATTCATACAGAGTTAGAGTCTATGACTAGATTATGTAAATCATTACTTAATCAAATCTACTAAAGATCAGAAAAAATTTTAGCGAGACTTATAATAATGCAATACAGAATTAAATGTTTAAACCTACTAAAAAATATCATGGCCTATCAATTGGTGGTGTGTAAGGCATGTTAGGAGTCTAAATGTGCACTTTGACTATAAATACAATTCACTAAATGCAGTGAGCAGAAAGGAAGGGAAGTGAGGTGTTGCTAAAAGATCACATTATTTTTCAAGATGTAGAGTACTTATCTCACTTAGAAGTCCTCTGCATTTAGTCAGATTGATTTTTTGAAAGATAACATGATGCTTTGAATATAATTGTCATTTACTAAACAAACAGATCCTAGGAGAACTAACCAGTTTAGGCTTGACAAAAATTTTCCCAGCGTAGTGTACAGCCCTCTTGATATTAAGGTGGGAAGACTGCTGCGATGAGCAGCAACTGTTTTATTTTACAAGATTGCAGTTTAAATTTTTGGAATTTTACACTCAGGTGGCATTTTAAATAATTTGAAAATCGAAATTTTTGTCCTACAGACTAGAGTCATAGATACATTTATACGGTAGTCCACTGTCAATCTCAGGTCATTGATTTAATACAGAATTTGGTAACTTTATACGTGGGAGGATATGATGAAAGTACAGGGAAAGAGGCAACATGGATTGTGTTCAGATTGACTTTGTGAAAATACAACATATTCATGGCTGTACCTTTTGTTTATAATCTTCAGTTAGCACATGGATGCTCTCAGAGGAAGATCAACATTTTAAACAATGTATTTGCTTAAAGAATGAAATAATGCCTACCTCATAATTTTCTTGCCACCTTTTATTACAAAGAACTTCAGAGATAATAAGAGGGGTGACCTTCTGGATCAGAATTAAAGCAACAGATGAGATCAGTTAATCTCACTTGAAACTGGTCTTTGCACACCCACATTCTTTTTCACACCAATTTAGGTGGAGATCCGTTACCTAAAGCAAACGGACCCACATTCAATGATATCATATTCTTGTCTGACATTTCCTTAAGTAGAGTTTTTCTGTCATTCTGACTGAATTTCACAACAGCATACAAGAGTAAGGTTAATTAAGAATGGGGGCAGGAAGAGGAAACTGGAAAAGGAAGGCATTCAGGAGATAGATAAACATCCAAAACAATGCGGGCAAAAGAGTAGGCAACACTCTCGGGGATTTTCCCTGCTTGAGAACCTCTGAGCAAGCCTGCTATGGGAAGATATGTGGGTTGCTGGACAATACAGGGTTGTTATGGAAGAAATAACCCTCAGGATGGTTCTCACAGCCTGATTAAATTGCTACTTGATGAACTCCTGATAAAACTGAGAGTGCACAAAGCAAGGCAGTGAATCCTTTTCCATCAGGGCATAGATTCTTTTCTGGGCCACATCAAAGCCGCTTGGGGAAGGTTCCACCAGGTTCTTCATGGTGATGTCCTTCATGAAGTGATCGATATTCACCTGTAAGCCAGGAAACAGGGTCATTGAGTCAGCCCAGGTTGTGGGATTTGATGAAGGGTAGGGAGGACAGAAGTGGCATTTTCCACCAATAGAACACATGAGGGGAAGAGACTGGTAGAAAGTGAAAAATATCATATCATTTTTATTTTCCAGGCAGTGGGGTAAGGCAATTGGTGCTCCAATAAATGCATGACTCAGATTAAGCTCCAACCAGTATTAGAGACTCAAAGTTAAAAACAGGCAGCTACATGACAGACCTCATTTAATCTGCACAATAACCTTAAGAATGAATCTTTCCTTTTGTAGGGGAATGATAGATAGATAGATAGATAGATAGATAGATAGATAGATAGACAGACAGACAGATAGAGGTTTCCTCAAGATCACAGAGCAAATAAATGTATTTGAATGCAGAAGCAGAATCTGAATCCACGTAACCTGATGCCTAATCCCACAATCTTCCTACCACAGCATTTGGTGTCACACCTCCTCGGAAGAATGAAGAAGGAGAAAGAAAATCTGGCCAGGGGTCCAAGACCTCTTGCCTGGCTCCAGTAGAATAAAGCAACTTGGTCTTTTCCTGAAACAAACCAGGAGATCCTGGTTCCAGCACAATAATAGTAAAAGTAGCAGCTAATGTTTATTGAGTTCTAAATCTATGCCAGACACTGGGCTGAGAACTTTACTTTTATGGGCTCTGTGCTGAGGAACTCACTTAATCTTACAATGCTGGAAGACAGACACTGACAAGTACATTTTATGGTTGAGGGACAGAAGTTCAAATGATTTGCCCAAGCTCTTAAGTGGTAGAGGGAAGATTCAAAAGCCCAGCAGTGTGGCTTTTACCCAGTAGACTGCTGTGTTGAAAGGTGCGGTGGCTTAGATATTTGTGCTGGCTGCATTGCCACTATATTGTGCCACTCACAGGGGCACCATTCATGTTAGCGTCCACGTGAATGGCCCCCCGGCGTTGTGCAGCATACAGCCTGCCTGGACTCACCTAAGGATGATTTGTGAGGAATCACTGTAGATCACGTTGTATGTTTTAATGACTTTTAAGGGATCTGAGTGTAAAAGAGAAAGAAACAGAATCCAGATCAGCCAGTGGTTCTGAATTAGAGCATCAGAAAGTGTTTTAGCTCTCTCCTGGGCTGCTAGAGGTTCTTGCTCCTGAAGAAAAGCTATCTGGACTCAGAGAATTGTCCACAGCTTTAGGACAGAGTTGAGGACAAAGGCATGATGGGATTACCAGGCCAGAACAGACAAGAGCAGTGAGTGATCAGAGGTCCACGGTGAAGCGAGTTGAGGCTATGACATGGTTTCCCACAGGTGAGCGGGACCTGTATGCTTTATGCAGGGATGGTAGGTGACTACAGAGGCTGCCCTGCGAACGGCCTCAGAGGTGATGTGGTCCGATACCTGCCTTCACGGGTGAACACTCTGAGACCCAAAGAGGTTAAGTTACAAACTGCTGGTGAGGGATGGAGGTGAGACTATAATGTATATTTCTGTATTCTCAGCCACACTAAAGCAATGCTTCTTTCTTTTCTTAAATATAGACTAAGCTGTGTGGGCAACCTTACTCAAAATCGTTGAATTTCTAAAACTTATTAAATTCTTTCTTAATTTTATTTTTTAAGAAGTGATGTATTTTTTCTCTTTTTAAAACCTTAGTGCCAATTTTTTTTACCACTGTACCTCTCCTTCAGTTCCTGGTGTTAAAGAGCTGAGGTGAATATTCAGAGAAAGAAAATTCAGATTACTCTTTGCCTGGGTAAACTTGTTGCACAGGTCAATCTGCTACTCATCAAAATGAAATAGTAAATTTTGGGGTCAAAATACAAGATTTGGAGAAGTTTTGAATCTATGTGAGATGATTATAGTTAAGGGAACTAAGAATTAGAGAGCTTTAATTAAAAACTTACCCTAGAAACTTACCCAAAGTCACACATCGACAAAGGTCTTTAAGTGGGACATCTTTAATTATTCATCTCACAAATATTCCCTGAATGCTTGTTAAGTGCCAGGAACAAGATGCACATTCTCTCTGATGCTCGGCTGAGAGAGTGGAGGTCAAGGCATTTTAATTAAAGCTCACAGGTCCTTATAACGGGGGCCACCATTTGTTTGTTCCAGTAACTCAGCCAAAGTTTCATTTATTTTGAAACTCCATTTTTAATGTGTCATATTCCTATAATAACCGTCAATGTTTTCACAAGGAACCTGGCAAACAATGTTTTCCTAGAGCTCAGAGCAACTAGCAATAGTCCAGATGGGTCTCCACCATTGGCAGATATTGCAACAAATCCTAGAATTCTGTGAAGAGGAATGAAGTTGGTAGGAAGGAAGGTTACAAGTGGGAAATCAGTTGAAGTCAGGAAATGTATATCAACGTTAATACCAAATTAATCTCCTTGGTAACATCACAAATAGAGATTCCATGCCGACAGAAGAAAGAACAGCCCAGCACAAATGGTATCAGAAGTAGAGGAAAGCTAACGTATGTGCATGGGGTGGGAGACTGAGGACTAGAAGGGGAGAACTGGAGGATTATAAAATAATTCTCAGGGCAGGACTAAACCTAGTTCCATTCTAGGACTCTCACTTCCTCCACTTTACCTATTGTAGTTTACGCTCCCATGCTCCTGGCTTCCACTTCTTGTGTCATGGAGGGAACTCATCTGCTGGTATTAAGGTATATAATTTGTCCATCCATTCAAACATATTTACCTTTTAGAAAGGATCAGTGATGAGTAATTCATAACCAAAGGAATAAATATCAAATGGTGGAATCTCAAAAGTATAGAGCACCTGTGAGAGAAAAAGGATACTGGGGATTTTCCCCTCTCAAGTCATCTTAAACTGATTACTGCTGACCTAGGGGTTTTGCTCAGATCACCTCTGTGCTTGACCCCAAATCTTGATGAAATATTTGATGTCCAGATTGGATTATGGGGTACAATGTGAAATTAGTGACCTGATCAAAACATGATGAACAGGTCTTGCTAAGGCCATTCTGGGTTCCACAAAAAGTCTTTTTAATTCATTTTCATAAATAGCAAAGAGCAGATAATCTACCACAAAGCCGCTTTGAAATCAACACACATCTTAAGTGTGTTGTCAATTAATGGCATATTCTCTTCTGACATCTCTGTTACTGTTATCTTACAATAATTGATTTTCTTGAGTAGAAACCCTGTTGAGTGTTGACTAGACTGTAAATGGAAAAGGCCTGAGGGAAACAAAAGAATGATGGAGAACAGAGGGGAAAAGAGTTTTTACCAAAAATGAAAAAAAAAAAAAAAAAAAAAAAAAAAAAAAGAAGGGAAAAGTGGGGAAGGGGAAAAGGAGGAAAGAAAAGATTAAGTGGTAGGAACATTCATTGCACATTAATTAGTTCCAACCCTGAGATGTGTATTTTCACATCCCTATTTAATTTCCTCCTTACAACAACCTTGCAAAACAGTCTTCAGGATCCTCATTTTCACAAAGAAACTAAGTTCAGAGAGACTCAGCAATGCATCCAAGATGATACCACTAGTATCATTCCCGCTTGCAACTGCCACTGAAGTGAGACGCATGTTGCTAGAACGTGGTCTAAAGAGGATTCAAGTTCGTATCTGCTTGACCTTGCTGCTCCGCCTTGGCGCTCAGTCGGTGCTTAAGGAACGTGGTCACTCTCAAATTGCCTTTTGCTGCAAAACTGTACTGCAGATGGAAGTCCTTCCTGGGAAGTTGTTGAGCTGAACCCCACTGGCCACACTCCCCCACCTACCCAGCAGAACCAACCTCGTTAGGAGCCTGTCTGGATGAATACTTCATAAATTTTCTTTGCCTTCTCAGCCATCTTGGCAGGGGACTTGATCTTCTTGTAATCCTCACAGGCCAGCCAGAACTCAAGGTTTTCCTCACTGAATTCAGATTTCAGGAAACTTTTGAAGCTGGCAAGTCTATCTAGCAAGGGAAAAGGGTATTGGAGGAAATGTATTCAATCTATCTACCTGTCTATCAACACTATCTCACTTTGTAATGCGGGTTTATTTACTATACATGCCATTTATGTAATAACTTTACAAAAGTTAACTCATTTGCTCCTCACCACAAACCTAACAGGCAGATGATGCTATACCTTATTTTACAAGAAAGGCCAGAGGCTGTTACTTAATCAGCTAGTAAGTGGAAGAGCTGGGATTCAAATCCAAAACAGTCTGTGTTTGGGTGATGAAGGTTTACCTGTATATGGCATCAAGGAATACTGTGAACACTAATGCCATTCTTCATACTTATCAATTGCCAAAAAAGAAAAAAAAAATTTAAACTTGATTTGGCAGTATAAGTAATTTAATGTTGATTATCATGTATAAACTACTTAGTCTTTTTTTTCTTTCTACAGATGATTTTTAAGCAAATATTATGTTCCAGGAGCCATGGTAAATAAAACTGAGATGGTTCCTTCCCTAATGAAGCTTATAGATTATGGGGGAGATATAGAAAAAAATTGAAGAAAAACACACAAACAAAATTATGCAACAAAATAAAACCATATGAAATATAGTAACAGAGTAACAGCAGGGTCCTGACCTCACTTTGGGTTAGGCTTAGGGAATGCCTCCATGAGGAAGTGACAGTCAGAGACCTGGAGGAGGAGTGGGAAGGGGACGGATGAAGCTACCACATGCAGAGCAGTTACAATGCCTATCAAATATACATTAGTCTTTAAAACATATTACATTTAATGTAATTATAACTATTATTATTCTGTGTTAAGAGGAGATAAATGTAGCTCATGTAGAAAATATTTCAGCTTATAATTTAAATACAAATATATCTTTATACATTTATATACACATATATATGTATATATATATATTTGATTTTCTTGAGTAGAAACCCTATTGAGTTTATATATGTTGAGTATATATATGAGATTCTTGGATCTGCCTTTGTTTTCTTTCCTACCCCTTCAGCTCTAACCTCCAAAATGGTAAAAGACAAGGTCGGGATTTAGAAAAGCACTGGAGAGGAACAGAGGAAAAATCAGTCTATATCTTCAATATTTTCTTCCTTGTTTTTTTAATGGAGGTACTGGGGATTGAACCCAGGACCTCATGCATGCTAAGCATGTGCTCTACCACTGAGCTATACCCTCCCCCACCAATATTTTCTTCCTTTTAAAGCTGACTATATGTATGCATTTTAGCCCCAGTTCTAACAAATGGGTATGTATTGAGAGAGAATCCATGTCCATTTACTATCTAAGGGAAGTAGATTTCTAAAGGAGGAGAGAAAATTCTAGTTTTCCACAGACAATATCACAATTACAGGCATTCATGGTGTGTCATTTGCCTCCCAGGGCAGAAGCTGGATTGACTGTCACCAGTACATCAGGGCCCACTTTTCCTCTAATTTGTTCCCCATCAGGAGATACTTCTGCAATTCATTAGTTCTACTTGGAGAACATATTCGTGTACTGAATTCATTTCCTTTGACCTAATTTCAATGTTTCCCTTTCCCTTGAATATTTCTCCCTACTCTTTTTTTTATAGACTTTCATTCATTAGTCATTGCCTAATGCATTGATTTCATACAATTTGCACAAAATGTGATGATTAAACCAGAAATATACAGTTGTCCTTTTTTCAATTTTCCTTCTATACATTCTTATTGTCTTCATGCCCCTCACATTCCCCTGCAACTATATTCAGTTCTAAAGAAACAGAATGACTAAGTCATAATCAACTTGGATTAGGGTCACCAGTGATTTCCGGATCCAAACAACACACTTTGCATTTTAATTCTCTTTCCCTGTCCTTAACCTAAGAGTATTTTTTTAAATTGATCAACACCTAAAAAATACATCAGGGAGCAACAGTAAGTATGATAAACAGTTTTCTCTAGAAACCTAGCTAGAAGAACTACTTTAAAGCCGTTCGATAATGTTTACATGGGTAAGATCAGGTGTATTTCCCGCTCTCTCTGCCCATATTTCCGACTGTATTTCCAGCACTAATTGTTATAATTCAGTGACACGGTTGTCAATGGTGTATGCTGAAAGAATAAGATGGAGTTCTCTGTCTGTCTGTCATCATTAAAGCCTTCATTGTTTCTTAAACAAAGGGTGTCAGGAAGCCTCTGTTGAAACGGAAAAAAAAAAAAAAAAATTCCAGGCACTTTCTAGCTGCTGGGAATTGACACAGGAATGAAGTTTTACCAGTTCTCACACAATCACATCAAAGAGGGTGGAGGAAGCAATAACTTCACAGAATAAGTCTGGGGCCAATTTATTCTCATTAGCCCCGTTTCCCCACAACATGGGGAGGGGGCCTGTAATCATCCTTTCTAAGTCTTTGAAAAAGGTAGAGACCTCCCAACGTTGTTATCTATGAATCACCCTTTCTGAATCACCCTTTCTGAGTCTTTGAAAAAGGTAGGGACCCCCCCCCAAACATTGTTATCTATGACCTGAGGATACATGCCAGGATCCCTCAACAATGTTAACTTTTACCAAGTCATCTTTTCCAGTGAATGATCTTGGAAAACAACTTTCCAGTGCCATGATTCTATTTCTTGGGACTGGTTTCATCACTCCCATTGAGTCCCATGATATTATTTCAAGACTTTTTATCAATGTATGGACTTTAAAGTAGGACTCCTAAAATAGCTTTATACTCTATCAGCCTGGGAGATGTTTAAAGCTGTTCTTTCTCTCATCTGGATTTTAATGGTTCTCTGGAGGATCTTTTCCTAGGACACGCTAACGCCACTCCCCAGATGCTTTCACCTCCTTTACTGCTCATTTTCTACTGGTCCATTCCTCAGAGATGCTCTCTGCTGAATTCCCATTACTCCTGAGGACGTCCTCTTAGATCAGAGTCAGGTCTACTCTGGGCCAAATGTCTCTGTTCTGTGAGGAACACACATATCTTCTTTGCCCCACTCCACAGCCCAGTAGAGCTCCTGGTACACAGCCCTGATAAGTCCTACATTCTTCTTTCCTGAGCCTGCACAGAGCCTCAACATAACCTCTCAACACACCTCTTCAGGTGCCCTATTCCTAGGGAGTAGGGGAAACGCACCTGATCCTCTGGTCTAGTGGAAACACTGGGTTGTGACCCACATTATGATCCCAGAGCTGGCCCTAAGGAATGATATCACTTTTGACATCCATGTACAATACAGTAACAGCCCTGCTAAAGAACAAAATGAAACCACCTATAAAACCACTTTAAAAATAAAAGGAGTATAAGGCAAATCCAAGTCAGACCGGTGGAAAGGGAAAAGACTGAGAAGCAGATCAGCACAAATCTTTTCTCCTAGGGGAGAAACAGTGAGACATGGATCATTGACAAGTATCATGACATAGTTTCCAGTTTCAAAGCAGGGGCTTTAGAGTCAAGATCGTCTGGAGGTGAAATCTCACACACCACATTACTGCAGTAACTTGGGCAAGTAATCTAACCTCTCTGAGCCTCAGTGGCCACATCTGCTAAATGGGGTACTAATGCAACCTACCTGACAGGGTTGTTAGAAGGGTTAAATAATTTGTGTAAGGCTCTCACATGACACCGAGCATAATAATAGCTCATGTGAACAAAAAATACTGCAAACCATATCAGTAAACAAAGAATGCTGAAGCCATCAAGCCATCAGGGGCTGCTGCCACCCCCCACTGAAGGCAAGCCTGCAGCCCCACCTCTGCAGCCACTCACAATGGTGCACCCTGAGGGGACTCAGAATAAGAAAGGACAGGATACTGGCCCTAGATAGGTAGGTGCTTGTCGAAGGAATGAATTCATTGAGCCCAAGTGTTTGCTTCCTCCCATACATAGAAAAGCGCTAAATTCTTTAGCTTGAGATGCCTGGTTTTCTCTAGTTAACAAGTAATCTTCTAATGTTCCAACTACCTGGTCTTTGTTGTAAAGCTCCTATATATCCTAGCTCCTCCCCTACCTCTTCAGAGCAGTCCCTCAGAGCCATCTGAGAGGCTGTCACCCCGGGCTCGAAGGGGTTCGAGTCCTCAGGAACGTCCGCCAAATAAAACATAGCTCTCAACTGTCAGGCGGTGCATTTATTTCAGTTGATGCTCAATACATGCTGACTTTCACCATCATCATTCATATCCACTTTAAAATTAATCTTTATTCAAAACCCACCTCAAACATTGCTTCACGTTCAAGGTAGTCCTTACCCAGTACCTTTCACTTGCCGTTGAGGATTTTTACTATTATGAGAGACAAGTTCACTTTCTGGGGTTTTGTCATTGTTGTTGTTGGAATTGTTTGCTTACATGGCTATCTTTCTCAGGAAGCTGTTAATTCTTTGAGTTCAAAGTCTGAGTTTCATTTATCTTTGCCCCTCTTTCAAAAGCATCCCACCTCCTAGTTTAAATCTGGTTCAAACTGAATTAAATAAAACCCATAAAGAGAAAAATTTCCTCCCAAGCCACAAAACTAAACAGATGGGAACACAACCTGCACTCGTGGGTTCTCAGGACACCCTGTTTTCTTATTCCCTTGGCATCCTTCCAAAATTGAACAAGTGTCAAAACTGGGGAGGAAGGCCATGGGCACCCCCAAAGGTGTGTTCTGCCTCTGCCCGCCCCTTGATCTTTACAAGAGATAATTCAGACTTACAGTTGTTCTGCAGGAGTTTATCCAGGGAATCACATCACCGCAGAACCTCCTCCAGCGAGGGTCTAAATCAAGCATTAAGAAAGAAAAAGGTGACAGCCATAAAAAGGGAGTTAACCACATACACCAACAATGACTGGGACCTGCTTTTCTTTGAAATGCTACAACAGATAACTCGTCCTCAGCACAAAGCAGTTGGAGTTTTTTCCTTCTGAGCAAGTGGGCTTAATGAGTGAGGTTTGCTTTCATACAGCTATCTTGCATATTTCCACCTCTTGTTGAACCATTTGGTTGGCCCTGTCCCTTTTTAGAAGTAGAGTTTTTTTGTCATGAAGCTACACCTTGATATTCTTGAATACCCCATGACAGTGCCTCTAATTGTGGTCTTTTTTTCCCAAATGCAAAACACCCAGTTGTCTCATTACAGGGACTGAACTCATGTTTCCTGGCTCACCAGGGCTGTGTTTTGACCACCCGACTTAATCAGCCAAGGGCATCTGATTCCACAACCACAGTCCAGCACTATGTCACCGGGGTTGAGGGAAGACACAAGGTGTGAAGCCACCTCATGTTGTCAGTGTGATCAGTCTCCATTTTCAAAAATCTGGGTGCATTTTCCTGCTCAATTCAAACAAGACAATGATTTTTAAAAGATTCAATCTCTCTGAGTAGAAAAGTGATTAGACCTCGTGTATAAGAATGTTGTACACATACGATCCGGATGCTGATTCGAAAGGAGAAGGTAACAGTCAACATAAAATTTCCCCTTAGGCTGTTTTTGCTTTAATATTTATATATAGAAAAACCCTGCAGCCTTTTCATTTTAACCACCAATTTTTGTCTCGCAGCAAGAGTGTGTCAAGTCGGGTTGATGCTGTCTGGGAAAAATGGCTGACTCTGCTCTCCTGGAGCTTATCCTGTTCTGACTTGTGTGATGATGTGAGTTCTTTGCCGTCAAATCAGAACAGACTAACAAGGCATTTACTAGAACAGTAAGGCCAATGAAGGTGCTTTTCCTAAATTGGAATTTCCTTAGCACTTAACTTGTTCATCTACTGTTCAGACAACCCAGGAAAACTCCTGCTTCTGGTTTTTAAAAGATAATGTCTAATAATTTCAATTATTTAGATTAGCAATGAGACTGATAATTGCTGATACGACTTCTGACTTTGCTCTCCAGGCGCAGATTCAGCCTTACTTCATTTGTGTACAGAGTCCAAGATGGTTGTAGTTTTCTTTTTTTTTTTTGCTAAAGTACTGTGAATAATTCCTTTGTTTCTTTATTCCTCATGACAGAACATATCCAGACTTTGAGTCTTAATTACATGACTTTTCATAAAGTTTTATGTTTTTACCATCTGAAGCTTAAAACATGCCAAAAATGAGAGTAACAAACCTACTGAAATAATGATATCAAGTGATTCCATTTTCCTGGCTAGAGATATAAATATCATTGATCAAAAACTCAACACTAATTCCTTGAAATTTTTTTCTATTTCTAAACAAAATTTTATGTAGAAGCAACCATTTTACAAGCACATTTGGAAATGAACACTTGGAAATTTATTTTTAATGCGTGAGCTACCTTCTCTCCTCCTGTTTTCTTCTCATTAGTATAAAGCAACACAGGAGGAGAGGTGACATGAAGAAGGGGTTCCAGAGATGTCCTTGTATTTTTCTACCTCATTTTATTTCTAACCAGCAAAGCAGCTGTCTTTAGAGGTCAGTAACTCCTTTTGGCTCTTCTATATTGCCCCATGCTGAGAACTTTTCCTATGTATATATTATTTTCTACCAACATTTTCAGCACACAGTTTTACACATCTTAATTTCTTCACTACAGTAGGTTCAATGTTTTGCAGATGACACCCACCAAGTCTTTACTGATTGTTGACAGAAACAACAAGACATTCAACAACTGGGCAAAGGAAACAAAGCAAGGGGAAGACTGAATCTCTCTCTGATTTTATAAACATTCTCATAAAATGAAATCACCTTACTGCCCCCATTTCCTCTGGTTAGTGTGGAGGGACACAGGAAGAAGAAATGACAGGAGCAGGTGCACCCAGCTTAAGCGTGTTACCAGATGCAGTTTGCCCCAAGTGGTCTTGTTAGAAGCAGGCTAATGGACAATATCAGCAGCACATCACAGCTGAGATTAAATTCCCGCAAAGGACATGTGCAGAGCCCGCTTGGGGGTGATGTTAGTCCAAACTGATTCAAGGACGCAGTCAAGCAGGACACATCCCCCACAGCACGAAGCCCAGCATTCTGATTACAAGCCTAGGAAGTGCCACAAGTTCATCCTGTCCTGATTCTTAGAATTTGCCATTAAGTCTGACTTCTTTGAAACAAGATAGATGCAGATCTAAATGACCAATACATATCCTGGTTTGCAAGGTTATTGCTGACCACAGAGAGCGGGCACGGAGTTTCTGTGTGAGGGTGTGGAGAAAGGGAGGGAGCCAGTCCAAATGAAAGGCAAAATAAACATGCATAGAGATGATTAAATGTGTGTTTTATAATGGTCAGTGTAAGAGCCCCCTGCTCCAGGGAGTGACAGTCTCAGCTGGAAGTGCTCTCTCCCTTTACCGTTCTCTCACCACACCTACTTGTTGAATTTCTTACACGGCTGTGATGCACTCATTGCCTAGAGGTAATAAGAGCTTGTCAGTCATGGAGAGCTTTCCCCATTCCACCCTGTCCAGTGGCGCATTCCCTGCAGCCTGGATCCACCCTGAAATGTGCATGTCAGACTAATATGTGAGTTAATAATGGTTCAGTTTGTCCAGAGTTAGCTGGTTGATGAAAGCCACAAATAACCCAAAACTTAGAGTACAAAAATGTTAGCACCATGAACCAGAACTGCCACTACAAGCAACTCTGGCACATACTCGCTGTAACCACAGGAAAATGTGACAGCATCAGTGGTTTTCTCTTTTATTTTCTTTCTTCTTCTTCTTCTTTTTTTTTTTTTTTTTTTAATTACACAGTCCCTGGCAAATATTTAGACACTCTTGATAATGTTCCCACATGGTCTTGCTTTCAATGGCACTTGAGTGCCTACTCAGGTCTCTCTTCCTCTCCTGCAGTGCATCTGCTCATGGCCAGACTCAAGTCCATGGACATTTATTGAGCCCTCATCCCATGGCCAACGGTGACCTGGGCACCATCAATGGGGATGCAGACAAACACACCTGCTGCTTTCCAATGTCTATCTGTGGGCCAGTCATTGTGCATCCACCTTTCCTCCTCACAGCAAGGCTCGCTCTGCAGTTTACCAGGTCAGAGTGCGTGTAGGACAGCCCTACGTAATAGCCCTCCCTGCACACAGGCTAGGGATCGTTTATGCATGGAGGTCATTCCAGAGTTATAACGTGGCAAAACAACAACAAAAATGTAGTTAAACATTAGTGACATCAACAGGGAGGAAAGAAACTATTAAAAATATCTACATCAGCTCCTGAGCATTTTGCAATCGATTATATTATAATCTGTGATAATGTTTATCACTAAATCTATGCAGTTTTATAACATGTTTATTGTTCATTATGGAGACCTACAGTAGGGCCTTAGAGAATGCTCACATACAGAGGGTGGGCAAAAGCGGGAGCCCTTAGAGAAAGAAGGCAGGGGGAGGATTCAAGGTTAGAAGTTAAAGAAGAAAGTTTTAAGGAGACCAACTGATGAGCCGAGTCCAAAGCTGCCCATGAGTCAGGAGTGAGCCCTTAGCAATAATTGCAGTGAGGAAGTAAGGTTTCAACCTGATGAAAGGAATTAAAGAAGAAACTGAAAGCAGCTACTTTCCATTTCTAGAGGTAACCATTGAAAGCAAGAGGAAAGGACAGGAGTAGATGGGGTGAGGGGCTGGGAGGGTGTTTTTCAAAGTGGAACATGGATAATTATTTGTTCCTAAGGAAAGAGTCCAGGGGGGAAATGAGCAATTAAGAACACTAAAATGGTCACAGAAGCTGGCTTTGGGCAGCCGGGATAGAGGCAACTTTTTCCTACTTTTTTTATTGGTTCATTTTTCTTCTAAAGAGAAGAATAAAAATATATTTTTAAAGTAGAAGATGCTTTTCTTTTAAAAGGGGGATTTCTTTTTTTTCTTTTTTTTTTTTTTTAAAGATGAGAGGAGTTAAAAATACCTTCAGCCTGGGGAAGGTCTGTTTCCTCCTCTGAGGTTTATTTTCTTGTCCTTGAGAAGGATATGGGTAAAAAATACAGAGGAATTTTAAAGAGGGGAGAAGAGAGATCAATTGAGCTCATGCAGAACACAGTCTTCTAGTTAAAAGGCATGGAAATTTGCCAATTATGAAGAGGTGAGATGGGGTTGAGAGGTGTGGAAAAGGATGGGAAAACTTTAGAGTGATCACTGTTAAAAATGTAGTAGGGACACAAATATTCTCTAGGGATAAGAAAGATTTTTTCCAAAACAATTCAAAGTTGGGGAAGAGGAAAGGGGATGGAAGACAAGAGTAGAAAATAATCTAATAAATGTCAGCCCCAGCTTTTCTTCCAAAACTACTTCTCTCTGAATCCCTGTTAAGCCAAATAGTTCTAGTGTCTGGGTGCGATATTAAAGCAGAGAATCAAAGCAGGAAATGTAGCACTATGTTTATTCTTTTAAGTTAATTCCAACAGATCAGTAACCTCCACACTGTTTATTTCAAAATAAATAGACTTTTTGATCTTTTGCTGTCATGAAATGTGGTTCCTATTCCCGACCAGTGCCTGGTGCCCGCCACTCCACAGTGAATTAGCTTCCCTTTTCTAAATGCAGAAAACTCAATCATGCCTCACTTCCGATGTGGGTTCACTTTGAAGTAATAAAAGGAAGAGAATGAACATATCCACTTAGGTTGATGAAAAAAGATTTAAAAGGAATAGCCCATCTCTCTATCTCTCAACTAACCCAGCTATATTAATATGAAGGTCATTTGGAGAAAAAGATCAGCCAATTGACACAAAAGTTAGATTTAAAAAGAAATGGATGTTAAAAGGGATTCCTGTCTTTTATCCACACTTCTGTGATCTCCTCAAAGCCTTAAGGTAGCAGAGTGAAGGAGTCTGAGCACATTTGGCTTTTCGTCTTCCCACTTTCTCATCTTGATTTTTAGGAGTGTCCCTGTTTTAAAGGGGAAGGTGGGGTGTATTGATCTAGGCTGTGACACAGGGACGCGGTGACAGGCTGTGTAGGAAGCAGAGCGATGGTAAACACTGTGAATGCTATGAGTAGTGTCATTAAGTTAATCAGTGCAAAATTGTGGGCTGGATTTACTGCCATAACATCTCAATCTCTGGGATGACACCTTCCCCACAGCCTACGTGGATAGAAGGGTGTGGGGGAAACATGAGAGGGGACTGTCAGGAATAGTAATGTATGGATCGGGGGAAAAAGTGCTTGATGTGCATTAAGTAGAAGCATCTCGTCAACTATTCACTTCTCCTTCAAGGACCAGCCTTCTGTTTCTCTGCTGACTCCTGAAGGGACAGTATCTTGAAGAAGAAACTATCAGGTGTGAACTTTCTGCCTTGATCTGAGCCACTTCTTGAGGGAAATGCTCCCACTTGTGTCTCCCTGCTGAGGAAGCAGCCTTGGATACTTTCTTCGCAGGAGGGCATCCAGGGATCATAATGGTTACCTGGCCCAAGGGCAGCAAGTGAACAGGTATTTTCTACCGCACTTCTGTAGGGTAAATGATGGATGAAATGGATGGTACCATTTTATAAGATATGGTCTGTCTCTCCAAGCATATCACAAGGCGGGGCCCTATACTTTGTAAGTATCCTGCCAGTAAACAATATTTTGCTCCATATACTGGAGAGTTAAAAAAAAAAATCCTATGTACAGAGCAACTCCCTGAGGATGCTTATGATCTTCAATGAGTAACTGAAGGGGGTGTGTGTCTATGCCCTTTAAAACTAGCCATCCTCTGGGGGAGAAGTGTGGAATCCGCAATGATGACTCACCTCTGGGGCTTGGCTGGCTTCTCTGGCTTCTCGCTGTTGTATGGAATGACAAGGTCAACAGCAGACTCCGGCTTCTGGAGGAGAATCCCCAACTTGATCTTGATCTCCTTGGCCCTGCAGGAGGAGGTGTAAGGAGAAACAAGAGCACTCCATGAGCATAAAGATCCAAGAAAGAGATTTCTTTCTGTGTCAGAGAAACAAAAATGAACAAAACTCCATTTCATGGTCGTGGCAGAAAGAAAACTAATGTAGAAATTGTGACACGTGAGCTCTAACAGCAGTTATCAAGTTTTCCTTCTGTCCCTGGCTCATATGCAGTACCTCATTTTAATCCTAATTGTTATTTTGTGTGCATTCTTTCACATTATATATGGGGAATTCTATCGTATTATTCCCATTTTACAAATGAAGAATTTAATGATAGAAAATTCCAGTAACTGATATATATGGGGAATTCTATCGTATTATTCCCATTTTACAAATGAAGAATTTAATGATAGAAAATTCCAGTAACTGACTTAAGATAACCGGGCCAGTATGTGACGGACATGGGACCAGACCCCCAGGCTGCCTGACTTGAGTTCACAGGTGGAACTCACTGCATTGCCTACCAGTCTTCTGAGGGCTCTGCTCCCAGCTCTGCCATTAATTCGATGCAATATTTGAAAAAGTAATCATGTTTTATTGGCAGACCTCAGTTTCTTCATCTATAAACTGACAGGGCTAACCTAGATGTTTTCTTCAGTCATTTCCAGCTATAAAACTGATGGTTGCTTCTCTATAAAATGTTCTTCTTTTGTATGGATTTGATTTTTTTTCCAACCCCTTGCCCAATGTTCCACAATGGCTGTTGTAGTATCTTACATGCAGTAAGCCTTCCACAGATGCATATTAATTACCAATGGACTGGTTACAGCAGCATTATGCTACTCCTTTTTGTCTTCAACATTTTAGTGAATAGATGTGGTCAGAATTCCGGGCACTCCTCCATCCTAGGATGCAACTGTTTTCAGATTTGAAAACTAATCTGCTAAGTTACCCATTATTTTATCACGGGTCTGGACTCAAAAAGCACCAAGCCAATCCTAAACATTAATCCACAAGACAAGCCACTGTATCCTGGCAGATCCAGAAAGCTGACCTTTCACTGTCACTCTGGTACTTTACACGTGCTTTTAAGATAGGATTTATCATACTGTGTTATGGTTATTGATTTATGTGTCTGTTTTCCAAACTGGATATAAGATCTCTTTGCAGGTAAGAATTGAGTCTTAAATACCTTTTAACTCCTATGCATAGCACAAGGCTTGGCAGCATAGCCAACATTCAAAAATATTTGCCAGAGTGAACTAAAAATATCTTAATTTTTGTTCCTCACGCAGCTGCTAGCATTCATCTCCCAGTCAATGCTGATCAAAGCCAAAGTTTTAAAGAACTGTGATAGGATCCATGTTGTGACCAGACAGGGTTCTGCCACCATAAACACACTTTCCTCTTCCGTTCACACGGGACAGTGATGAGACAATTTAAATACATAAAATGCATAAGATTAGAAATTATGGATATTAAGGAGAAAAGTTAAGGAAATATATTGTATAACTTTAAAAGTAAGTGTGGAACTGTATCATAGGTACCTATGATGAGTGTGATTTTTGAAACTATGACTTAGAATTAGTCAACATCTCTTCCTTTTCATTTCTTCCTTCTTCTGTTCCTTTTCTTCCCCAGATAAAGCCAACTCGGCTACCACGCTCCAGGAGAGCAAGTGCAGCTGAGCACAGCGTTATGGCAGACACTGAGGCTGTTCTACTGAGGGAGCTTATTTAAACCATGAGAACAAGAGTATGTGTCACTTTGACTCCAGGCTCCTCAAGATGCTTAAGCTCTAACATTTAGGGTTTTTTGCCCAGAAGCTGAGACTGATAAAATAGTACATCCTCACAGAACTTGAGATGATTAGATGTGCTCACGCATGTGAGTCACTTCGAACAGCGTTTGGCGTATCACACCGCTCCTTCAAAGTTAGTTCTAACTGCATAGTTATTTTTTCCAGCCAAATTCAAGCTGAGTTCCCTTGCTTGGAGTACCATATTAAAACATCCAGAGATTTCTCACATGTTGCTAAGAATTCATACACCCACCACCTCCTATATTCTACCTCTGGAGACAGGAATTACCGATTTTATATTTATCTGAAGGATGCAGAAAACAGCATGGGGGTTCCTGGGGAGGGATGCAGGCAGTACATGTGGTCACCCTCTGCTGGCTAGTGTGCAGTGCTGCAGCCAGAAACACCAGGGCCATCTTTTCCATCAGGACACCCAGACCTTGGAGAACTTCATCCCTAATACCTCTCCTCCTAGCTCCATATGCTCCGCCCTTCCTTCCTATAAGGGGAAGGCATGAAGCAACTGTCTGAGTTTCAACTTTGACCCATAGTTCACTTACCAATATTTAGATAAAGATGATCTGTTTTATGAATGTTTCTCTACGCTTGTTTTTTTCAGTTGATCCTTTAGATTTTTGTTTTGCCTTTTTCTCCCCCCTCAAGTTCTGTTTCTTTATCCTTTTACTCTTTTGCTCCATTTGAGCCACTTGCTTTTATAAAAAGGCAGAGAGATATTTGTAATTGATTCCTAGGGAAAGAGCAAGTTGGACATGAAGAAGCCATTTGAATGAAGGGCTTGAGCATTTTTAAACTTCATTTATTCATTACTACTTTCCTCCTTGGTCACATTTACTGTGTCACTAGTACACAGTAAACACACCACACACTCACAGGGTTTGGTCCTCGCCTGCAAGGTGCTTATACCCTCAAACTTGCAAACAATCACAAGCAGCTATTCAAGAAGACGATGCCCAGAGAGCAACAGAGCACTGGTGGAGGACCCCGGTGTCCAAAAGGGTGAGTCAGGGGGCTTCTCAGAAGAGGCAAGGGTGGAACAGCTTTTAGCCAAATGGACAGGAAAAGGATGGGATTTCTAAGTAGAAAGAGAAGAACGTGCATATTGCTTGAAGGGACGTGGAAGTGGTTCTGTGCAGCCTGAGCGTAAAGTGTGATTAAGGGGTGCAGAAAGCCGTGTTGCATGAAGCCTGCTCCCTCTGCCTCCCTTCCTGAGGGAGGGGCGGATGATGGAGGAACCTCTGAGCTGTACACAGCCTTCAGCAAAATTGGTATGAAAACAAAAATGAGGTGAAACTATTGAAAGATGCCTTCAAAGACTCTTTTTGTGAAGAGGTGGCATTCTAGCTGACAAACTCAACCTGTTCCCCATTTTTCTTTTGCTAACTTTTATAGGATGCATTTTCCCATAAAAACGGTGTCTCTAAATTATGATTAAATTCTCAAGACATCCCACCAAAGCCTTTTCAAACCAGAATAAATCAGAACCCTAGTATGATTTTATCTGTGTCACTATTTAAGTTGTTTTTCTGTGAGATAACCTAGAAATCAGCTACTATTTATAACATTGCCTATAGAACATCGCATTCCACTTCCTCAGGGTAAAGCAGCATACCAGAAGTTCACGTTACTCTTCTCCTCATGCTTGCCCTGGGGATGGAAGGGAGAAAGGAAATGTGGTGCTTTGGAAAATAATTCTTTCTATGGTTTAGCATAGGTTCAAATTATAGGACATTAAAATGTTACGGTACATAAGTCAGGAAGTCCGTTTGGTTAAATTAGGAGTTTGAGAGAACACAGAGAATGAATAAGATTACTGCCTCCCTTCTTATAAGATAGTAAAAGTCTAAAAGCTGAAGAGTTGACTGATGCTGAAGCTCCAACCACTTGAAACATTTTACTCATTTTGTAGGAATAATCAGTGTTACTACATTTGTTTTTCTCTTTAAGAGTTACTGGAATGTTGCTTCATTCCCCGTCTCTGCTTCCTCTGCATCATAGCAACACATGCAATTGTGGGAATGAAAACAAACAAATGGAAAACCAAATAAAACAAAAGCTCAAACCTACCATTTTATTTTTCCCGTTAAAAAGTAAATTTGAATGTATCTGACATTCATTTATGTCAAAAACAGTCCCATCCAGAGAGTAAAACTTCCTAATGTGTTTATGATTTCAGCTCAGTCCTTGGCTCTATTTGACCCCCCACCAGGCAGTTTTCCTTGTAACATACATTAATGCTTGTTAACAAGAAGTGATCCTTATCTCTTCTCAGCTCACCCCCAACCTGGTCATCCTCTGGTTTTACAAAGAAAAACTTGTTTTGAAATAAAATCATTGGAAATGCCTTGGTGAAATTTTAATTAAGGGTTCAGAGGAAGATAATCCTTCCACTGGATGACTCACATTAGTGATTTCAAACTGAAAAGAGTTTGAATAATTATAGGGCTGTACAATTTTAAATCTATGCCCTATGTGGTCATGCTTTCAAACAGCTCAGGGCCATCTCGGTCCTTGTGGCTAATGGGTGAATTGAGTGAAAGTTATTACCTTAAGACGAACAAGTGTGGAAAACAGTAGAAGCAATCACTAAAACAAAAACAGAGCAGAATTTTTTAAAATACTATTATATTCAAGTAAAATTTATCCATAACCAACTACAGATAAAGTCCTGTGCTAGGTGTTTCAATATGTCCCTTGCCTTGGAGACATGTGGAACAAGTGAATATAGGACACATACATGTAAACTATGTGCTAGACATTTTTCTAGTCTCTGATATAAGTGGACAAGATATATTAATGAAGGAACACAGACCTTAACCTCAAGGAGCTCAAATGTGATCGCATGAAGACAGGATATGGGACAAGAGCCAAGACATGGAAGCAACCTAAGTGTCCATTGACAGAGGACTGGATAAAGAAGGTGTGGTGTATTTATACAGTGAAATACTACTCAGCCATAAAAAAGAATAAAATAATGCCATTTTCAGCAACATGGATGGGCCTAGAGATCATCATTGTAAGTGAAGTAAGCCAGAAAGAGAAAGAAAAATGCCATATGATATCACTCATATGTGGAATCTAAAAAAAGAGAAAAAGAGGACACTATGAACTCATCTACAAAACAGAAACAAACTCATGGACATAGTGAACAATCTTACGGCTACCGAGGGAAAGAGGGTGGGGAAGGGATATATTTGGAAGTTTGAGATTTGCAAATGTTAGCCACTGTATGTAAAAATGGATAAAATAAACAAGTTTCTTCTGTATAGCACAGGAAACTATGTTCAATATCTTGTAATAACCTTTAATGAAAAACAATATGAAAACGAGTATATGTATGTGTATGCATGACTGGGACATTGTGCTGAACACCAGAAATTGACACATTGTAACTGACTATACTTCAAAAAAAAAAAAAAAAAAAAAAGGAAAGACAGGCTATGGGAGACATATGCTCTAACAACTGCCCCTGGTGTATTCACAGAGCCCTCTGTGTTTTCCCTTTGTGGCCTTTATCAATTTGCATTATATCTCTGTGTATTATCTACCTTTCCCATTAGAATGTTGGGTCCCCAATACTTGTTTTGTTCACAATTCCAGTCTCAGCACTTAGCTCAGGGCCTGGCACTTAATAGGCATTCAATAAAGATTTACTATATAAGTTGATGAATCAATAAATGAATGAATGAATTGAATTGCTAGGTTATAGTAAAACCACATTTCAGAGTGAGTGGGTGAGATATTGGGGTGTAGCACAAAATAAGCCATTGAGGACTAGGATGTCTCTGATGCAGCTGACTGGGGAGAAGGGAAGCCACTGAATGACTACAAGGAGTCCAACTGAATTCTCTGTCTGTTAGAGAGGTTGGAAACAGACAAGAGGGAGCTCAAACTGAGTATGCTCATTCTCCCTCACTGCAGATAGGACATGTTCTGATGAGAAGAGGCAGGGAGGGTAATTACAACCACTAACAGTCTGATCGGAATCCATCATGAGACCAAGATTTATCAGGACTCAGTTAAAAGAAACAGAAGCAGCCCTGAGGCGAAGGCCAGTCCTGTGCACAGTTGGACACATGTCAGGGACAGTCAAGAAGAAATACAAGATTGAGAAATGTTGGGAAGTAAAGGACAGGGGTTTTACAACACATTTCCAAAAGAGATGTTCCAGCCTGTCCCATGTCAAGGACAATCCAACTTAAATCTGTGTTGCAGATGCCCCCTGCTGGCTGTGGGAAGGAGTGAGCATCAGGCTGCTGTCTTCTGAAGAAAGATCACAAAGCTTCTTTCCACAGGAGTGAAAAGGACATGCCCTCTCTTGGCTCCTAAAAATGTAATAAATACTCATTAAAGATAAATAAACATTTATAAAACACTTAGCTGTGAGACCCGGCAGCTGGAGTGTACAGGCAGCTGTATCTGAACAGCAAAGGAAGAAAAGAGTGCCTCTGAATTCTTGCCTGTGGCTGAGATCGGACTCACATGGACAGAACCGCAGCAGAGGCTGAGGAAGGAAGGGAGCCCAGAGGGTGTGTGTTCAATGCACTGGACCTATCGAGGGCAGTTTGTTTGGTTGAAGCCTGGAAAAGCCTTCTTGTTGGCTGCTCATTTAAAGCTTGAGTTCAGTGGAGTCTGTTACTGATACATGGATCATGAGAGACTGGGGTTTATAATTGATCTTGAAAACCTTTAGTGGAATATAAGAAAATATCAGTGGAAAAATCAGGTCAATTCTAGAACTGAAATTCTCACCTCTCCAGGATCCTCCAAACATGGCTCCTTAAAATCAAGATTCACTCTCAAGTGTGGGGAGAGAATGTAACCATTTGGCATCTACCATTTCCCTAACTTAACCTACTTCTATGTGAACTAAAGAAAATCCACTCATTGCTTATGTCTTAGCAGAATGAAAGAGTAGTTCGCTCATGCTGTGTGATACCATGTTAAAGTACGCATTTTTTTTTACCTGACATAACTTAATATATGATACATTCTGGAAAATGATTCTATGAAATACTCCTCAGTGGTCCAAATGATAGATGAAGAAAATTCTAAAGAATATTTGATATTATTATTATTATTTTTATTATTATTATTATTAATGTATTAAACTGTAACTCCAGAAATGACAGCTCTTTCCAAACACAGTTGAGTCATTCCCTGGTGGTGCCTTAAGGCTTTCACTCATGTTAGTCATTAATTAAATAACAAGCCATGTCAGACTGTAAGATGGCCAAACAATGTAGAATTACAATGTCAGTTGTGTCAAACACACGCACAGAAGACGCACTTATTAAATCCTTCCAACCCTTTATCTTCTAACCTCTCCTTTACGTAAGTTCTCCTAATAACAGCTATCTTCATTCTTATGTTCAAGCTCCTACCTCAACTGCCCCGGCTTAACTCCCCATCAGGGCCCCTCACAGGCAAACTGCAGTCAAAGACCAGGGAATCCCGTCTCCAAGATGCCTCAACTTCACAAGATGGCAGCTGAGATAGAAAACACCAGCCTTGGCAGCATCTCCTCTTGCCCACTTATTTATTCAACAAATTAAAAGTATATTTCTTAAACGCTCACCATGTGCCATAGACTATCATAGGTTTTGAAATCCAGTGAAACAAGAAGGCAAATTCCTCTCATGGAGTTTATATTCCAGTTGGGCCAAGACAAACACAAAATAAGGAATCCAAACAATGAAACAAAAAATTCTAGCTGGTTTGTAATCGCTGCAGGGTGACACTGTGGAAGAGTTAGCTTCAGATATTTGCCCTAATACCGGTGGTGGTCAGCAGGCTTTTTAAAAAAGGCCACACTCCAGAGATGGCTGCCGTATGTGTCCCTGCTGTCTGCACAGAGAGCAACACCAGACACTTTGCCAATTAGCAGAGCGTGTTAGAAATGAGGTTTGACGTGTGGGTTTGTTCATTAAGTAACAGGTTTCCTCCAGTTACAATACTGGAGACACACCCATTCCATAGAAAAGTTATAAAAATGTAATTAGCTCTTGGATGGCTCCTGTGGCTTGATCCCAGGCCTTGATTTGGAGATTTCTTATTGCCTGATACCAACTACAAGGGTATCAGAATCGCACCTCAGAATATTAATGACCGAGTGAAACTTTCTTACAAGTTATAGTCAAAGCACAAAGCATTAGGCCTTTACTGAGATCACAGAACCAGCTGTATTAATATTTTGCACCAGCTTGTCAACAACTATTTGCCTAAATAAATATGGTACAGTTGGCTTTCATTATATGTACAGTGGTCTTGCTTTCATACGCTGGACGTGAAGTCGTGGAGCGATTACTAACCATCACCCACCACTATCCATTAATAGCTACAGTTATCTACCAAAAATAACCTAAGAGTTAGGCATGGATTTATTGATTTAGACTAGTTTTCAATAGCCACTTACTATCTGTGGGATCTTATGCAAGTTAGATAATGTCTCTTGGCCTCAGTTCCATCATCTGCAAAATGAGGATAACATTAGTGCCTGCTGTGAAAATTTCTGTGAGGAGTGCGTGAGATGGTGCATGTAAAAGTTAGTGCCTGGCGCATAAATAACGTGTAGTACACAGTGACCATCATCATCGCCACCCTCATCACCATCATCACCGCTACCCAGCTTCTACCACCTACTGTTACAGTTTGCAGAAGTTTCCCTTAACTTCTGGGATATTAACATTTGATGTGTTAAGCTCATTTTCTCTTCATTGGATGAATGCATTCTATGCCTTAAACACTGCTCTCCTGGTGAAATCACAAGATCCTGAAGTGAGAGAATTAGGAAAACTCAGAAGCAATTTCTGGTGACTCAATGCTGGGAAAGAAGGAAAGCTACATGGTAAAAGCCAGGAAGGTACTGGGTTGCAAAGCAGTGATGGAAAAAGAGAGGCCCCGATGCACACAGAGGCACATCTATCTCTGCAGCACTCTGTTTGCTCCCAGTCCGTGAAATGCAGGCCGGACGTGGGCAGGTGGATAGAGCCTGGCCCTCCCTGATGCTGCCTCCTCTTCCTCAGTTACCTGGGGGAGAAACACTCTCGCTTCCCACATCCCTGATATTTCCAAGTATGGAAGACCGTGTGAAGTCACAGCGGTTTCATTTTAAGCACACAGTCCCTGAATCTAGATGCAAGGACTCCTTCCATGGGCAAGAGGTTACTCCTCATGGAACACGGGCAGAAAACAGGTGATCTGAGGCAACTCTGTAAAATAATAATAATAATAATAGTAATAGTAACAATAACAATAATAATGTATAAAATATTAATTTATTGAGATGTCAATTCATGTTTTCCTCTCCTTACTGTTTTCCTTCTAATTTTCAAGAAGGTCGCTAGGCATTTGTGCTTTCTTAGCTCTGAGGCAGTTAGTTGCGTGGTAAGACCAAAAGCAGGTATTGATTGACGATAGTATCCCATTTCTGACCTTTGTTTTCCAAAACCCTAAACTCACTGCGGAGATATGCTGGCTTGTTCCCAGAGAGAACTGCTTTTGATGAGTGGTAAAGGAAGAGGCAGGGAAAAAAAAAAAAGGGAGAAGAGAGAATCACTGAGGCAAGAGCAGAGGACTGTGGTTTAAGGTTCTCTAATTAATCAACACCCACTCTCCCCTGCCACACACACCTTTGCAGGACTCCAGGGAGGTGGCAGGACCACAGAGGGAGACAGTTATATGGTACTCATAATGAGACTTTACTCTTAACCCCCGAGCTCCCAGCTTCACCCAAGCCGATACCCAGACCCAAGCAAGGGTTTCTGGAATGACTTCAAGGCACTGTGAAGCTTCAGACTAGAAAGATATAAGAAATGATGTATCTATTTAAAGTTTGTTCAAAAGCCAGCCACCTAGCAGTGTGAAAAAAAACCCCCTTCTCCCCCAAAATTCAGGAAGTGTTCAGGAGAACTTACTAACCCTGTTGTGATGAAACCATGGAAACAGTGAACTCAATGTGGCAAACTTTCCATGGCTGAAGAAAATTCATCAAGAAAAGACAAAACCAGCTGTTTTGGATAACAGCTAAGTCATATGACTCCGAGATTTGTCCCGATGATTTCACAAGATGCTTTCCAGGTCTTGAGCCCATTATTACAGTCACAAGCAACATGCTGGATTGTGTTCAGTCTCTCCCCCTGCACTTGGCAGAGAAAATGTCCAA
This sequence comes from Camelus bactrianus, assembly GCF_048773025.1. Classification (NCBI taxonomy): domain Eukaryota; kingdom Metazoa; phylum Chordata; class Mammalia; order Artiodactyla; family Camelidae; genus Camelus; species Camelus bactrianus. The sequence continues at coordinate 11,677,311 of NC_133573.1, forward strand.
CTCCTAACTGTGGCAAAACCCCTGTCTCAGGTTATATAATTGGAAGAGTTTGCAAAGCAACTAGGGTAGAGGTCAAAAGGCTGTTCCTAGAGAGAAAATGATGTGGAACACTGAGCTCTCCCCTAGAAAATCTGGTTAATGCCCAAACTAAGCAATTTTTCCTAAAAAGCAATAGACAGTATAGCACAGTGGTTAAGGGCATGGATACTGAAGTCAAACTGAGCATATTCATCTTACTACACGTGTGACTTTTGCCAAGTTTTGAAACCCTGCCTGGCTTCAGTTTTCTCGTCTGTAAAATGGAGATAATGATGGCACTTACCTCAGAAGGTTCTTAGAATGATGAAATGGGCTATTCCATGGGAAGCACTTACATTAATGCCTAGCACACTGAGCATCCACTCCACAAATAACAGGGTTGGTGGTGGTGGTGGTGGTGGTGATGATCTCCTGACAGAAAATCCTGGGCCAATGAAGGCAAGTGTCTAGCTGATTTACAGAAAAAAAAAACAATGATAAACTCAACATAGAATATATCAGTAGGAAGGAATCTCAGGGGAGAGACAGTAAACAGAGTAACATTTACCCTTGACTAAACCCTATTTTCAACTCAGTCACTAGTTTGCTGGGTGATCTTGAGGAAGTTGTATGAATGAGACCCAGGTTTGAAATTGGCACACCAGAACCCAGGCACGGGGAGGGTACAGTCTGACCTTGGGCCAGACATTTAACTTATTTGTGCTTCTTCACTGGCAAAATAGTGATGCTGGTAACATCTACCTTGCAGGGTTAGGACAAAAATCAAATTAGATAATGTCAAATACCTAACCAAAGTGGAGTCTGAGGAAAGTACGTTAAGAAGTGGTACGAAGCACAAAGAAGATGAAAAAATTCTGAGAGTTCAAGGGATGAAGCGCTAGCTTCTCCTTGAGGGAGAAAGAAAGCTTTTCAGAAGGGTTGATATTTGGGGGTGGAATTTGGCTGAAATCCTGTGTGGTAGAGGAGCAAAAGGTATTGGTTTGGATCCCAAAGCAGGTGCTGTCTTCCTGTCTTTCTCTCAGTGCCCCAGGGATCCTTCCCAAAGTTTAATATGGAAGTTCCCATCTTCCTAATATGTTTTCAAAAATTCCAAAGAGGCTTTCAAGATCCATGCATAGGTAACAGGGTCATAATCTTAGAAAATCCTCACCAGCATTCTTAGAACATTCCCCCATTTTTCTCCCAACAAGCAATGAATTCTGACCTGTGGCCCTTACATCGAGACTTGGTCTACAGGGATTCACTGAATTGTGTGGCTATTGGGATAGGAGTTACAAAGCTAGAAGTCTGCGCTCAGGGTAGGGACAGGGTCCAAGAACCAAGCAGAAGGTCACCTGGCTGCTTGCTGCAAGAATGATGCAAAGCAGCAGTCTTTGAGCTGAGCTCTCTCCTCTAGACTGAAGACACAGCAATCTTAGACAAACGCAAATGTAATTTTACGTATTACGGATGCAAGTCACAGCCAATAGGAGACCATCAGCTATGAAACACAATAAGAGATAAAAAGACCTGAGAACTTGGGGAAGCAAGGCCAGAGAGAGTGCTAGGGACATCCCACAGAAAGAAGAAGGGAAGAACAATGTCGTCTATGGGAAAAGTATCTCGTTAAACTCTTGAGACGTAGCCAGCAACCTGAGAAATTTTCACTTACAATGATAAGAAGGATGGTCTGCAAGGCATAGAAACAGGCACAGAAGGAAAGGGGGGGCTGGGTCACATGGCAGAAGTTAACATTTCCCACATCTTCCTTGGTGGTAGGTCCAAGATGTCCATGTCCTAGTTCCTGGGACAGGTGGCTATGTTGTCCTGTGTGGCAAAGAGGATTCTGCAGGTGTGATACAGTTAAGGATCTTTAGCTGAAGAGATTATTCTGGATTATCTGTGGGGGCCCAATATCATCACAGGGATCCTTGTAAGAAAAAGGCAAGAGGGCCAGAGTCTGAAAGCAATGTGCCAGCGGAAGCAGAGTGGGAGATGCTGGAAGGTGCTACGCTGCTGATTTGGAAGATCAAGGATGGGGCCATGAGCTAAGGAATTCAGGAGGCTTCCAGACATTAGGCTTCTTCCCTAGACCCTGCAGGAGGAACCCCAGCAACCCGAGGATCCGTTCTAGACGTCTGCTGTCCAGAGCTGTATGAGAATAAATTTGCATTGTTTTAAGTCACTAGGCTTCCGGCAGTTGTTACAGCGGCAACAAGAAACAAATGCACCCTCTCTTGGCTTCTGTTTTTCAGACTTGGTTCACTATCGAAAATAAACTTAACAGCAGTCGGACTGTTTTCTCATCCCCATTCTACTTTTCTATTTTCAGTGAACAGTTAATCTTAATTCTTTTCACCTTTACGGAATGGCCTGTATTTCAACATTTAGTTTTCTGAATTCCCCACCTGGGCCAGCTATTTTTTTTTTTTTTTTCTAATCTTGCTCCTTTTCTCCTAGCCCCAAAACTCAAATCAGACAAGTGTCCTATGGGAGAGCTACCTAGGGTTACTCCCTGGAGCTTTGCATGTGGTAGATAGTGGTTTTTTTTTTTTTTTTTTAAATAAAATTAATTTAGCAACAATATAACTTTTGGGAAAGTCAAGATAATGGGTTTTGACTTGACATCTTCTAAGAATTCCTAAAGAGGTGGTCTTAGCTCAGAGAAATAAACCCATCACCTACTCCTAAAAAGAGTATCACCTCCGAGCAAACAAATTATGTCAACAGTCCATTTATTCTATCAACCCCCAGGCTCAGAGGAGCTATCTGTGATCCCCTTTCTCTCCTGCTTCCTGTCATCTAGTTGACTCATTTGCTTTCTATCGTCCTTTGCAATGGGCTGTTCCATTTGAGTCCCATCCCCATACCTCCTGTTTACCTCTGCATGGAGAAGAAGACAGTTTTGGAAGCTTTCCAGTTCCTTGTTCTGGCTCCATTCTGAGACTTGGCTGCAAGGTCTCCCAACATGAAGATAACTAAGAAAAATCACACACTTAGAGAAAGCACTCAGTCCCCAGCTAATTAAATGGTTTACTCAACACATATAATGCATAACCCTATTTAGTGTTCATAACAATCCTGAGGGAGGTATAAATGCTACCCCCATCTTGCAGATGAGAAAACTGAGTCACAGAGAATTTACTTAATCTGCCCCAAATTACCCAGTAAATGACAATTTCAAACCTAATGTCACTTCAGCTCCTAGGCTTTTAACTACTATGCAAAATCACCTATTTCATGCTGTTCAGATAATGTAATTGGCAGCTGTGTGCATCTGGTAAGTAGAAACTTTTAACAAATCATTTTCTTAAAGACTACAGTTTGTTTCCTAATCAAAACCTTCTGAAAGATGGTGTCTATGGAAGAAGAAATATTTTAACAGTGAAGATGCACAAAATTCATAAGTTAAAGTTCATCAGATAAAATAAAATGAAGGTGATATGTAAGTCCAGAGACCTTGAATTAGCTTCAGCTCTAACCAGCTGTGTGATCTTGGACAAGCCACCAAGGAGTCTGGACTTGTTTTGTCAGCTGCAAGAGAAGAAATTGTTCCGTGGCTCTGATCCTATTCTCAGTCTATGATTTTAAACTGGTCATATGAGAGAAGAGGAAAAAAAAAATGACATCCCATTTCAAGGGGCAGAAGCTATGAATTTGAGTCACTAGACTTTCATCGTTCATCTGTATGTGATCAAAATTGAGCTGGGCACTCAATTCCACACCGCCACAGTGGTCAATTGTTTATGTGATTCTTGTCTTTTTCATGCTCTTAAGCTGATGTCCCTTTAAAAAAATATGTTCCATAAGCAACTAAAGAAAGTCACATATCCCTTTCCCTCGGTTGCAGTCCAGCCATCTGCACTCACATTTCAGCCTAATTGCAAGCATCAGGGCCTTGTCTGAGCCAGGAAGTGAGACAAGAATAGGTTAAGCTATTCTTAGAAGATCTGGAAGATAAAAGAAGGCAATTTGAAAAAAAAATTTAAGGCTTTTGAACTGTCAAATTAGAATTTTGAAAAAAATCTCAACTTACAGAAAGTTTTTTTTTTTTCCTTCACTGTTGCTAGCTAAAGGAGAAAGTGTAAAATTCAAACCATGAAGGGAGAAAAAAAAATCCACATCGATCTATATTCATCTTTATGAAAGAAAAATTGCTTCCTCCTAGCAGGCTCAGACACTTTCAATCTGTCTGCACGGATCTCTGATTTTAACAAACATTCCGTCTTTTTTCCAAGTCATTAAAAAATATCAAGTGCATGTGTGTGTGCACATGTGCAGATGTATGGGTGTGTGTAAGCACATGTGCAGGTGCATGCACGTGTGTGTTCAAATGACACACATGTTTTGGACTTGGGGGATTCAGAAACAGAGTCCAGGACTCTGGAAGCTTGTCATCCAGAAAACACCAGACCCTCAGAGAGTGGACGGGCTCTTCTGGGAAAGTCTTCAGTGTGACCTGCACTGTTGACCTTGTCCCAAAGTGCACTGGTCATTTGGTCCCATGGTCCTGTTGACCCAGGTATCTCTTGTAAACTATTACTTAAAATAAGTCGCAAAAATACAACAAATAACTTTTTAATGAAACATCTCAATTCTTTCTAAACTTCCTGTATCCCCACAGATAAGTCCTTCATCAAGAAATAGATGGCCTATACACACACACACACACACAAATGTCAAAAAGTAGTAGCTTGACAAAAACAGCTCCGCACACTTCACTACCAGTCATGAACAATACACAGAGCACTCCACATTTTCCACGTATTTTCACTTCATGCTTTGTCTCTTCCTCTGACTCTACTATGATAGTTCCAACATCTTTCTAGAATGTATAGTTTAAGGATCTGAGTGATAGTTTTTTCCTAGATGGCCTAGGTATTGTTTTGAGAAGTGTCTGGGAAAGCAGTTGGGAAAAAAGAAACAAAAATATGTAGAATATTGAATAACGGTCTTAGCCTTGAGACAGGAAGGGGGCAGGGCACAGCCATTCAAGGAATGCTACACAATTAACATCAACCCCCAGGAGGCCTTGAGGCTTAAGATGATGGGAGATTTAACTTCTAGTAGACCTTGAACTTCATTTTACGCCCATTGTAATACATTAACATGGTGAATAACATGCCCACAGGCGCCATGGCAGTCCCAAGGCTAGCCGCAGAAGGTCAGAGTGGGAAATGGCCAGCTTCCTGGGAATCCCAGCCCCTCCCCCCGGCTAGTTAAACTGGTCTTTCCACTTATTTGCATATGAAGCTACCAAAGCCCATAAAAGTGGGCAACACTGCCCCTCCTGGCCTCTCTCCCGCTTCGGAGACGGCCCACACTCTGCCTATGGAGTGTGTACCTGCTTTTACTCTAACCTGAGCACCCAACCCCCTCACCTCATGGCCTTTCTCTTGGCTTTCAATGTATCTCTCTAAATAAATCTACCTTTACTCAACTGTGGCTCGCTCTTGAATTCTTTCCTGCATGAAGCCAAGGACCCACACTTGGCGGGGCACGTCCCAGGGGCTCAACCAAAGGCTGGGACATGGCCCTCCTCACACCCCACATCTGTTTTTCCTGTGTCAGCCTCACTTACTCTTCATAAAGCCAATGTAATTTTTAGGTACCTACAGTCCAAAAGCATTCAAAGACTGTGTAACTGAATCCTTTCAACCCTGAAGTTTTTTTTTTTTTTTTTTGAAGGAGAAAAAATATCAGGCCAAGCTACTTTATCTTGGCATAGTAACTGAATAGAATGCTTTGCAAAGGAATACCCTGTCTGGACTTTCCAGGAGCTCTGTGGTCCAGGTGATCAAGCCTGAAGTCACGTGTGCATTAGCTGTGTTGGGGATGCATGCGTTATCTGATTAGGCTGATCACACCTGCAGATTTACCAGGAAAGACCCAATTTCTAATGCCTGGTCTAGAGGCAAGTTCTACATCCTCATCCTAGTTGGAAATTGCCATTGCTGTGCATATATGTGTGTGAAATGGATTCATGCAGTCAGAGGCAGTCTTCATGTGACTTCAAGAGTGGTCAGCACTCCAGAATCTACTCAACTGGCAGATAAAAATTGGTTATGTGAAGTCCTAGAAACCTTGATTCACTCTTATTCTAGCCCCAAGGAAGAAAACTCTTTTCATTGTTAAGTCAAAGGATGGGCAGCATTCAGAAGGGCATGCATGGGCCACTGTGAGAAATATGTGACAAAGTGTGAAGGCGGTCAAGGTCACCACATCCCCAAGGTCAGGCGTGTCTGTGTTCCAGCTTCACCTTTCCTTCCTGCCCTCAAGGAACTTATGCCCCTGAGGTAAGAGAGAACTAAATTAACAAAACAAACAAAAAAGAATAGAAAAAGGCAATAGTTAGAATACAAAAAATAATTCATTACAGGAACTGTGGCAGTAAACTGCATGAGAAATAGCTGAAGCCACACAATTTCATGAGGTGTGCCAATAGCTAAAGGCTATCATTAGAAGCAAAAAGAGACTCACCTCTTTAACAAAGTTTTCCTGATGAAACTATAGAGATGCTGGAGGTTCTCCACCTTTCTTCCTCTCCTAACCCCACTCCCACTCTCCCCCAGTAGGAATCCCTCATTATTTAGCAACATACACTCTATCCCTTTGTAGCCTCATAAAAAAACTCAGCTATTTCCCAGTCCTTTTGGAAGCAGAGAAAGCACCAGGTCAGCCTGGAAGCAGGTCTGTCTCTTACTTGCTATACATTTATTTGCGCATTCTTTTGACAAAACACTAATTAAGTGCCTACAATGTGTCAAGGACAGATTGTCTTAAGTGTCTACTACATGCCAAGTACAGATTGTCTTTTTAGTAATTGAATTATTTAGGCATAAGGGGGAAAATCTTTTTCATGAACAAATCTTTTCAATTTTTAGAGCCAGGAACAGAGGGGCACTGGAACTGGACAAGTTCCAAGGAAACAATATCCAGGACATGCTGCACAGGAGGTTAACTGTGATTGGAAATTCAAAGTTCCCTCCTCGCCTGCTTGCATGGGAGAGAGAATACGGATTGCACGAAGATGTCAGAACATCAGCCAGACTCCCTGGGCCGTCTCATCTCCGTGTCTTTGCACGTGCAGACTTGCCCCTTGGCTTGGTATGCCTGCCTTCTCTCTCCTTTTCCTATTTAGACCCGACCCACTCTTTGGTCCATTCAGGCTTAGCTCATAAACCTTATGTGTCATCCCCTGTGACTTCTTGCAGTCTTCCCTGACTACCGAAAGCTCTGTGAGCCTCCAGCCCAGCTGCCCCCACTTCTGTGCTTCTTAATACTCGGTGCATTTATTCTTCCAAAGGAAATCTCAACACAGAGGGCTACCTTTCTCCCATTTATCTCCCTACCTGAACTGAAATTTCCCTGAAAGGTCTTTTATCCTTATGCCTAAAACAAGCTTGGAGGTTTGAAAGGCAATCCAGAGAAACAATGGAAATTGATTCATCAGTAAAAATTGAAACAAAGTTTTCCTTAGTGACACCGCTCCTCGTTTTGTTCCATAGTTTACTCACTTTCTTAAGATTACAGAGTTTCACTGAAATAGTTGCAGTTATGTCACAAGACTCCTATCAGCAGTAGCAAGCTTCAGATTCACACTTGTTCCAGAAAGCATGATTCCCAAACCCTCCTGGAGGCTCTGCCACTGCCTCTTTAGGCTTCTTCAGTGATTCTGTGTCCATCCTGACTCATTTGTCATTCATTTGAGTTCATTACTGCAGTCTTTAGTTCACTAGGTGCTTATCTTTTCTCTATAATTGGCCTAAGGATGTGCTCATGCCTTTGGGAGAAAGCTGTATTTACTTAATCCTGTGGACTCTGCAGCTTTGACCTGCTCTGTTTGGTGCTTCTGAGTGTTTAACAACCTTGGGGGATGAGTTGATTAGTGGCCCTGGTTATTAGGTGCCTTTCTACCCTAAATTGTCCACACTTAGACTCATATATATTAGAGAAGATGGGGGGAAGTTGAATGTTTAGCAAAATAATCATAAATAACAAAACACCACCTTCCCCATTTATTCTATAGCTCCTGAAACTCCCAGTGTTGCCACACACTTGAGATGGCCCAAAGCCCCTGAGTGAACCGTGGATTAAACACATTCCACCCCCGGCAGCCTTCATAATGTTAAACAGAAATCAGATGTATGTCGGACACGTATAGAAGTAAAGCGTTTGTGACACTTGACCAACAGCTCAGGGAAAAATCTTTGTCAGGAATTGCCTTCATTCCTCCTTTACTCCACTTTTTAGTTCAGTAGAGACTGTAAACTTGGTGTCAGGACTAGTCTATGGACAAAAATAATCATCATCACACTGGTTGCTTTACATAATGGTGACAATTTTTAGGGAATCATAATAATAACATGTTTTATTTCAGAATGCTTCCATCTTCTTCCAAAGAGCTATGTTATTTAGCTTAAAAATTGAACCTGCTCAGAGAAAGTTAAGAGATTCAAAATAAAACAATTTTTTAAGAGAAGCCTAAAATTCAAAGTTGAAAATCACTGGCAAAAAGTAAGATTTTCAATTAATTCAACTCTTTCTCTTTCCATTGACTCTCTAAGATTCCCACCCACAGAGCCTAAGTTTCAATATGCCAGAGGGTGAAAATTGTGGAGTGGTGGCCATTTACTGTTTGGATTATTGGTCTCTTTAAAAATATATAAATATGTGAGGTCAACTTTGAGTTGTAATGAGCAATAATCTTTAAAATCCAAATAAAGAAAGAAAAAAGAGTTTCTACAAGTACATCAAAGTTGATTCTGGCTTAATGTTTCCTTAAACATTAAGAAAGAACTATTTTCTAAAGCTCCCTTTGCGTGAAGTTAAGTGTTGCTTTCTTGTAAGTCTGTATTAGAATTACAGAGTAGGTTGCTTCTGCCACAGCCATGATTTCAAGACAGGGTTGAATTCTTGATGATTTTTCATTAATTAATTCCCAAACTTTTAGAGAGAAATAAATTAGGAAAATTTTTAAAATTTAGGGAAAATGGCGTCTCTTGCTAGACACTAAAACCAAGTGCATCTCACTTTATTTAAACTATGTTATAATTAGGATGTTAGCGAATACCTAATCCAACTTCTGCTTACCAAATATGAAAATAAAATCTCAGGAAAGTGAAATAACTTGCTCATGAACACAAATTAGATAATGACAAAACTACGTCTGCCCCTTACTCCTTAACTAGTTCGTTTCCCATTATGAGTAGAGCCAAGGAAGGTAGATTTGGAAGGATGCATCCAAGTATCATTTTCCCCTTAGAATAGACAATATTAGGTTCTTTCCATGAGTGCGTGCTAACAGCTCCCCAGCTCCACAATTCCATTTCTCCAAAACACTCATTTCAGCCAGTGTTGTAATTGGAAATATGACTCTACGTGAAACAGTGAAAAATCATGAATAACTCAGTTATTGCAGGATTCTACCATATGTTAGTAAATTAAAGGGTTAAGGCAATAAGCTTGCTCTTTGGCCACTCTATAATACTCCTTGTGAACACCCTGGAGCAGAAGAATTTACTGTGCATTAAAAAATTTGTAAAGTGATTTAATATCAATGTTGGTAGAGAATTAGATATAAAACAGTAATAGCAATCAATGAAAGAAATGTTCCATCCATGTGTCTCAGCAGACATTATGCATGTTTACAAGAACACATAGGACAACATTAGTAACAATGCCAAACTTTCAACAAACATTTATTGATTAACCATGAAATGCCACAGGATCACAAAATGACTGATAGACTGATGTTACAATCATTCTAGACTCAATCGTTCAACAATTAATGAGGTGAGGTTTATTCATTACATGAAAGTACATAATTTCAAACAATAAGGGAGCTAAAGGCATGCATCAAAATTGTTATAAAAATCAATTCTGCAATTCTCAGAGTTGCAAAAATGGAAAAAGAATGAATTATGTATTGTGTCATGTTCAAGGAAGTTCCTTTCATCTCCCTATGTTCGCTTCATTTCTCAGGCTTCCTTTGGAGGGAGGCACAGGCTGATAGCAATAAATTGTATTCAGCACTGAAACCTGCCTTCCTCCCCAAGGTTGGTCCAATGGCCAGTATCATCTGTCTGGTTACAATCTCACTCCCATTACTTAAGTCCTACTACTTTATCTTGCATGCATCTTGTAAAAATAATCTGTGCTTTTGACAGCAGGAAGTGAGAGCAGGCTTTATTTCCAGTCACCAGACAGTATTGTTAGAGACAAATTCCTTTGCTATATCTCTCTAAAAATCTTTTTCAGATTATTTCTAGGGTCAAAGTCATCAAAATGAAAACCTGAGCTTGTAAGAGACAGGAGAACAGATCTACTGAACAAAACAATCTTCTGAGGCAAACATCACCCATGGCTTTAGGAGTGAAGTTAGACTGTACAAAGATCACCTGAATTTCCTTTAAATAATGTTGAATCAAACAAAATTTATCAGAGTCATTCTTAAGAAACAGGAAGATGATAAATATCCCTACCTCTCTGCATCAGGTAGGGTTGTTGGGTTACATTTTCTAACAAGTCAGATATTTGTTCTTGTTCTGTTTACTTGGAGTATATACTTAGGATTCCCTCCAGAATATTGTCTAGTCCAAGGACAGCCACAGAGCCTCAAAGGTGTTCCCCCGTGTCTGAGAAATAATGTTAGCTAATAAATAACCTCTATCTCTCAAGGGCTATCTTCTGTCTAGCAGTCCAGCTACTTCTATCTGATGAGATCAAGATACAAAGAACAATGAGAAATCCTCTCCGCCTCATTGCAAACCTGGGCTGTCCTCTTCTGCACCATGGACATTAATAAAGGTTAACATTTATATAGTTCTAACATGTGCCAGACAGTGTTCTGGGCTTTTCACATACAGTAATTCATTCAATCCTCATAACCAGCTAGTGAGATAGATACTCTCAGTAGATCCATTCTACAGATAAGAAAACTGAGATACAGAATAAATTGCCCCATACCACGCAAAGAGTAATAGTGGAGCCAAAATTCAAATCCCAGCAATTTGGTGTTGTTCTTAACCATACAGCTCTGACTCGGAACAAGCACCTATAAAATAGCATCTCCTCAGAGGAAATGACGCATTCAATGATGTATGGTGCATCTCACATTGTATTCGTCTCCTAGCTCAGATCTTTCAAAACCTCTTTGTTGTCAGCAAAGAGGAGACAATCTCCAGTCTACCACTGAGCACCTGTTCACCAGTCTCACCACAAACTCCAGTGACCTTGTACTGCCTTGGGGTATCCTCCCCTAAGCAAAGATCCTCTACTCCTCCATCTGGTAAGCCAAAACAACTTTTCTCACCTTTCCAGGCACGAGTGGGGCAAGGCTGCAAGTCCTTTGCACATTTTGGCAGGTGGTTTAGCTCCTCAGCTTTGAGCACAAATTCTTATCAGCAGAGCAAATTCTCTGAAAACTTCAAAACTATCTGGGACTGCCTTTTTCTCTGAGGATTATACAGAGGCTCCCTCCCACCCTCGGTCGCTCTGTGGGCCAATCCAGAGCCCTGGAGGAAGCTGCAGGCTGGAGAGCAGCAGCAGTCATGTGGGAGGTGGAGGCTGGAATCTCCGCTCTGCTGCGGGCGCTGCTGCATTAGGCTCTCAAGTGTTCTTATCAGCCAGCGCATGGGTGGCTTATTCTGCCAGGGCAGGGGCAGGCGTAAAGCAGGCACAGGTCATTCTTGTCTTAACTCATAATCTTGAGCCAACCACAGCGAAAATGTGGGGTTTTGTTATGAAGCAGAGTGCCCTGGGCTGCTTCAGATCTGTCGAAGTCACAGACCGTTAGGACTGCAAGGGTCCTTGCAGAGCAGGCAGCCTGGCTTTGTTTTTCAGTGGAGGAAACAGATTTAGGGATGTCCAGGGGACACATACGTGAGCCCTGCAATGTGCCAGGCACTCAGCTGGATGCTAGGATTCAAAGAAGAAGCCACTCCCTGCTCTCAAGACCCCAAAACATCATATCAATATGATATAAGGGATCGATGGAGGCAAGCCCAGGATGCTGTGAGCCTTCAAGGGCCACAAGAAAAGCTTTTTCTTTTTTTTCTTTTCTTTTGGAGGAAATAACCCCTGAGCTGAGTGATGGAAGAAACAAAATACTTTCTATGATTCTATCCACTAGATTTGATCCACCCTCCAAGCTCCCCTAATTCTGTTAGCGGTCTTCAGATTATTCTTTACTTTAATGACTAGTTTAGGTAATTCTCTGGACCACCACCCCCATGAACCCAACCATCCTTGGCTAGGTTTGTCATCCCTTCCGCTCCAACACTTTCCTTCCTCTTATCATTCAAGGATTATTTCCATCAAAATTTACCTTATTTGTGTTTCATCCAGTCAGTATCTAAGAGGCTGATAAATTAATATGTAAATGCAAATGCCTAAGGTGTAGGCAATGAGTCCAAGCTAAAAATAAGTACCATCACATAATCTGTAAGAAAGGTTCTCAATTTGGATTTAAAAATGATTCTCATTATGTTCCCTAGTATCTGAAATTATTTTTTTAAACTGTTTTAATGGTTGCTCAGGACCTATAAAGTCAATATAGCATATTATGACCTGGTGCTTTAAGTTAAATAAATAGACCAGAATAGGCAAATATCCAATTACATTGCATGAAGAAAGTTAAACAGTTTTCTCAAATTTTTGCTTTAATTATCCATATGTATGTGTGAACAAGGTCATTAGATAAACTGTATTTCTAATGATAAATCATAATCAAAAAGGTTTGAAAGCCATAGCTCTATAACACACATTTTTTTAAGTAAGGAGCTATATTGGATTTACCTCTACCCCAGGAGCGTTGTAAACATCAGGCACATAGACGTTTACAAATATTGCTTGAACTAAATGCAACTGTCCAAGTTCTGCCATTTACTGGCTACATAAACACCAGCAAATCAATTAATCTGAGTGACAGAATACTCAGTATTCATGGAGATATGAACACCATTGTTGACCACTGAGTCTTATAGTGGGAATGTGTATAAAATGAGCAGAGGAGACTCCTTGGAGCAGGAGCCTAAATTACTATATGAAACCCAAAGGGTCTTGAGTACAGAATAATATGGGAAAAAGAAATTAATGTGAGATATTGGAGAGTGATGCCTTGGCCAGGGCTGAAGTGCAAAGCAGGTTTCTGACTGTCTCAGAAGAGTTTATGTGATGAGTGGACTCTTCAAAAAATCAAAATTATCTCAGTCATACTAAAAGATAGACTAGAACTCAAAATGTGAGAAGAAAAAAAAAAGAAAGAAAAAGCAAACTGCAGTAGAAATAAATACTAATCCAACATATATTTGTTTAAAAAACTTCCTAAGGGTGGGATAACCAGAGAGCATATAAAAGAGGCTGCTCATTGTATTAAGGTTATACAGAGAAATCTACAGAGATTTGTCATAAGGAATTGGCTCACGTGATTACGGAGGCTGAGAAGTCACAAGATCTGCAGTCAGCAAGCTGAAGACCCAGGAAAGCCAATGGCATGTGGTCCTAGTCCAGAGGCCTGAGAAGCGGAAGCAAAGGTTTAAGTCCCAGTCTGAGTCGAAGTCTGAGTCTGAAGGCAGGAGTAGCCCCATGTCCCAGTGAAGACAGGCAGGAAGGAAGGATGCATTGTCCCTTCCTCTGACTTTTTGTTCTATTCAGGCTTTCAACCAATTGAATGAGGCTCACCCACATTGGGGAAGGCAAACAGGTTTACTCAGTCTTCTGATTCAAATGTTAATCTCATCTAGAAATACTCTCAGATACACACCCAGAATAACGTTTGACCAAATATCTGGATGCCTGGTTGTCCAGTCAACTTGACACATAAAATTAATCATCACCCTCATATAAAATAAGTGTGAAGTTCTTTTTAAAGTAAATAGAACATTTTTTTCCTCTTTCCCTTTGAACATCCCTCAAAATGACAGTAAATGTATGAAAAATGTATGAAGCTGTAATAGCATAGAGAAAGGGAAATAGGCCATCATGTTCTGAGTGGTTTCCGTCTCTTTATGAGACGTTAAAAGGGAACTAAAAGGAGTGGTAACTAAAGAAACAAGGGAAAGAATTTAGAGAACACCCCAAATAGGTGTGGTCTGCCTCACAGGATGCCACGGAGGTTCAGACTCCCAGATGCTAGATAGTAGGGGAGGCAGGAATTAGCTGTGAGGATGGGAGCAGTGGGAGCAACTGAACGTTATCACCAGAATAAAAGTTCTCCTACCCACACGGCTCTCTCCACACTCTCTCCCCCAACACAACTGCTCTGATTCATTTCTAATTCATTTTCTTAGCTAAATCATGCATTGATTTTTTAAGCTATGATTAACAACACATTTATTGAGTTGAATTTTACGACCAGTGATGGCACCAGGAGAACCTCCAATCTGGAGACTTCTGGGATGTGTGGTAGGTGGTGAACAGGCATCAGGAATCCCATCCACTCACTCATTCATCTCCCTCAATGCTGCAGAGTTCCACCTTCAGGCCAGCAAGGAGCACACCTTATATGTTCCTTGATTTCTTTCTTTCTTTCTGATAAATTTTTAAAGTTATGTACAAATTCAATTTCTAGTTCTACCACCCAGAAGTATACGCTGTTCACAAACTGTGATATTTGCTTTCTGGCTTTTCTTTTTTCCCTCTTTTAATTAATCAGCAATAGATAGAACTAAAATCCTTTTAAATGACATTCCCATTTCCATGTTTTCCCCATTTTCAGTACACACAATCCCTATTTATACTTTGGTATGTGGTTTTCTTCCAAGTCACTTTTTAATACCTTTACATACATTGGATTCATAAAAAGTATATAGTAATTATTCACATGTTTTGATATTCATGTGGTAATATAACATTCATCTTAGTTTTTATTCAAAATTATGTATTTTTAAGCTTTTGGTTTTAAATTACAGTGATAGCTAACAGTTATAGAACATTTTCTATGAACCAGGATCTTCAAAAAAAAACTTTTAATATATTTACATATTTAATTCTCACAGTAAAACCCTGAGATAAGTGTTATAATCATTATTATTTTTAAAATGAGGGGACACTGTGATCTTCTAAATAAAGATGAACTTGTTGAGGGTTAAAAAGCATCAATATTAACACTGCAAGTATGGAGCCTACACTCTACCTCTGCACTCTAGTTACCACTCCTTTTAGTTACCTTTTAAAAACTAAATATGGAGATACACTCTAGTATATGTTTTTCCATTGCTGGAGAGAATTTATTATATGCATATATAATTGCATTTTCATATAGACCAACTGATAAATATTTAGGTCATTCCCAATTTTTTACTTCTGGCAAAAGTACTTCAATTAATATTTCTGTATTTGTCTTCTGGGGCAGTTTCTCTATAACCTACTTTACAAAGTATAATTGCTCAGTCATGAGACATAATACTACAAAATTATAAAGTGGTCAGACCAATTTAGACCCCCCCCACCAACAGAAATGTATGATGGCATTGTTTTTGTCTCATTTTCCCCAAAATACATTGGCCAGGCTTTAATTTTTGCCACTGCCAGACCAAAAAGACATATATATATATAATTTTGATTGGTACCTTTCTGATTGCTGGTGAATTTAAGTTTCTATTCATATTTGTATTGGTCATTGGAAATCTTTTCTTCCATTAGTTGTATATTCTCATTTTTTTAAACCACCTAATTATTTTGCTGTTTGGCTTTTCAGTATTAATGTACAAGAATTCTTTATATAAATAATGAAACAAAAGATGGGAGAAGGGAGAAAGAAAAGAAAAGTAGAATTAGATCATTGATTATTGTAAAGGCAAAAGGTTAGAGTTGAAGAGGATAAATAAACTCTGATAAACAAAACAGCAACAAGTTAAATAAGAAACAAGAGACAAAAGGCTCTAAGAGCAGTGTATGCACAAAGGTAACTATAAGGACAATACTACAAACCCTCCCAAATACCAACATTAAAGAAAAATTATAGATTAAAAAGGAAAAGTTACACATTTTGTGGAAAGCAAAAAATAGGACATATCGCACAATACACACAATCATATAATATTATGACCGAGTTTTCAAACATATAAGTCATCAAGAATATGTATAGGTGTAAAAAGTTTCCATGAAGCTTACAAACTAAGACCCAACTATATTCTATCTACTAGGAACACACTGAAAACAAAGTTATTCAGAAAGGTTAAAAATAAAGAGAAGGACAAGGGTATAATGGATATATGAAAACAACAAGAAAGTAAGAGAAGTAATTCTGATCTAAGACAAAGAATTCAAGTCAAAAAGTATTAAACATGACAAAGAAAAATACTTTTAAGGCTTAAAAGCCACAATTCATAATTGAAATATTAAAATTATAAATATTTTTGCACCAAATAACATGGCAACCACCTTTCTGACAGACAGAAAGACACTAATAATCAGAGACTAATACACTTCTCCTAGTACAAGAGAAAGGTTAAAAAACAAATATGGAGATGAAAGTACAAAACCACAAAAACATAAGGTAGTTTTTATGGATATACATCAAACTCTCTACCCTGATGATGGAAAGTATACCTTCCTCTCAAATGCCTATGGAATATTCACAAAAAATTAGCAAGTAATAGTTTGCAGAGAAAATTAATAAGTTCTAGTAAATAAAAAGACATATTTCAACAGTCTGTGAACATAAGGAAATAAAATTAGAAGTGACCGACAAAAATAAGAAGGCCTTTCTGCCTAGAAATTTTTAAACTTTATATTAAAACACTTCTAAATGAAAAGGAGAAATACAAATTGAAATGACAGAATGTCTAAAACGTAATGAATATGAAAACACTACTTTATTCTAATGACTATGAGATATATTTAATGTAGTGATCAGAAAAAAATCACAACACTATATATTTTTAATGAGTAAAATGAAAAAGTAAAAATAATTAATTAAATACTCAGCTCAGAAAACTACAAAAAGGAACAATAAAGGAAAAAAGATCAAAAATGAAATAATAGAGATAAAAGCAGAAGAATGAAGTGGTGAGAGAAAAATAGTAAGCCTAATTTGTAAACAAATTCCTGATTTAAAAAAAATGAACAAAAAAGACAAATAACTAGCAAAATTAATCAAGAAAAGGGGAGAAATCACAAATAAATACATTAAGAATTGACAAGGAGGAAAGAGTCAATGAAAGAAAAAAAATTTGAGACTTTTTTCATAAAAATAAACTTAAAAACTGAGATAAAGTGGATAATTTTCAATACAAACATTGATTATTAAAATGGACCCTAAGTTAGTTAAATAGTCCTATTTTCATAGAAGAATGTAGCATATGTTACTAACTATATGGGTCAAATTATTTCACAGGGGCATTTAACCAAATCATCAAACGTAGACAGCCCCAATGCTCTATAAGTTGTCCAGTACATTAAAAATGGAACAAAACTCTGATTTTTTAATATGAGGTATGGTTAACATTAACATCTAAATGTGATTTAAAAAAGTGCAAAAAAGAAAATTATAGACACATGTCACTTAAGAATAGAAATACAAAAATACTAGATAAAATACTAAGGAACAAAATCAACATAAGACAGTAATACAATACCTAAGTGGAATTTATTCCAGTAATGCAAGGTGGGTCCAATATTAGTAAACCCATTAACATCATATATCATACTAATAAATTCAAATTGCAAAATTCATATGATTACCTCCATAGATGCTGAAAATGTTTTTGCAAAATTTAACACTCAATAAAAACTGAGGGGTGACAATGAATATACGTATGTCCATGAATGACTGAAAAATTGTGCTTTACACTGGAATTTGACACAACATTGTAAAATGATTATAAATCAATAAAAAATGTTAAAAAATATAAAAATAAAAACTGAGGGATAACATATTTCCTTAACAAGAATATATATGCGTTTATATATTTTATATGTTTATTTTTATGTAAATATAAATATATTTTAATAAAGGCATTTTCCCCAGAAAGAAAATACAGATCTAATTAACTACAAATAGATAATTTCCACTAAAATCAGAAATAAGTCAAAAGGATGCCCTTCTCAATATTGTACTGAAAGTATTAGATAATGTAATTAAGAGAAATCAACTCTAGCCATAAGAATTAGTAGAGAAAGGAAAAAAAAAAAACTCTTTTTGTGGAAGACCTGATATTAAGTCTCAATATCCTAGAGAATCAATAATAGAACTAACTCAAATGACAAAAAAATTCAGTAAGTTATCATAATCGACAACTAACAAGAAATTGATTAGAGGATAAAATGTTACAGAGGAAATACACTTACAACTGAAGCAAAGAAATTAAATACTTAGGAACAAACATAACAAGAAATGTATAAAACTAATGCAAGGAAAATTCTAAAATATTTCCAGCAGACATAAAAGTTAACTCAATCAAATGAAAAGACATCCTTCTCCTTGACTAGGATGACTCAACATTATAATGATGTCAGTTTTTCCTAAATTAATTTCTAAATTTAACACAATCCTCATAAAAATTCCAACAAGCATTTTTTATGGAGTTAGCCAATTTGATCCTAAAGTTCAAACTAGAAAAAAATTAACATGCACGAACACTAGGACATTAAACATAACTACAGAGCCTGTATAAATAGTGTAGTATGGACATATGAATAAATAATTATATCAGCATAACAAAATAGCTCAGAAATACACCTATGTACGTATGAAAATTTGGTATATAATAAAGATATCTCAAAACACTGGGACCAAAATAGACATAATAAACGGTGCCAGACAGTTCATTTGCCATTTGGAAAAAAAGATAAAATTCGCTCTATACCTTATATTCAAGGATATGGATTCAATATCGATCCTTCAAATGGATTAAATATCCAAAAGTACAAAATGAAACCCTGAATACTAATAGAAAACATGGGTGGGTTCTTCCTTAACTTCAGTGTGGAGAAAGGCTTTCCAACTATTACTGAAAATCCAAAGACAATAAAGGAAAAGATTGGTAAATTTGACTACATTATTTAAAAAAAGTCATGACAAAAAAAAATCCCAAAACTGAAATCAAAAGAAAACTGACAAACTGGGAGAAAACTTGTAGCACAACAGTTTTATGTCCCTTAATAATTGATAAGTACAGCTGCTTTTTTTTTTTCTATTTGTTGTGTTCAATAATATATTTGGATGTATTTTTACAATCTAGTTTGTGTTAATATTTCCCCCCTTTTTCAATCTTCTATTTGAGACATTGAGTTTCTCCCTTCCTTCCTTCCTTCCTTTCTTCCTTCCTCCCTCCCTCCCTCCCTCCCTTTCTTTTCTTTCTTTCTTTCTTTCTTTCTTTCTTTCTTTCTTTCTTTCTTTCTTTCTTTCTTTCTTTCTTTCTTTCTTTCTTTCTTTCTTTCTTTCTTTCTTTCTTTCTTTCTTTCTCTTCCTTCCTTCCTATTACACTTTATTCATTTAATAGATATACATTATGTTATTTTAATGGACAGCAATGGATTTTTAATATACATGTTCAATGTATTTTAACATTCTAAACATTACTCAGTATTTCTCTCCTCCCCACAAATAAAACAAAAGACTTAGTTTCAATACAATACCTCCTTCTCTCATATTATTATTTTCCAGCTAAAAGAAAAAAAAACAGTAAGTTATTGTTCCTTTTTGAATATTTTATAGTCATTATTTATGGAAGTTTATTCTCATGTCACACTGATTTTTGTCTACTGTTGCTTTTCATCTCACACTTTTTCTTTTTCATTCCTCTCTCTCTCTCTCTTTTTCTGTAGTTCTTTCAGCAAGGATCTGTCGGAGTATATTGTACAAATCCTTGTATTTCTTAAAAAAAAAAAAAAAAGTCAGGCTGGCTGCAAAATGTTAGTTCACAGTCTTTTGTACTGAGCACTTTGAAGACATTTATGTTACCATTCTCCGGCATCTATTGGTGCTGATGCAAACCCTGTCAGTGTGGCTGCTCTATTGTGAGCAGTCTCTGTTGGAGCCTTTAGGATGATCCTCCATTTTTCCATACAAAGGGCATCCTGTGGCTTTCTTTTTAATTTTGCTTGGGAGCAAGGACTTTTCAAAATGAGATTCCATGTCTTTCTTCAATGTTAGAGATTCTCAGCCATTCTAATTTGCACATTGCCTCTTTTCTCAATTGTCTCTACTCTTTCTTGGAGCTCCCAGTAGACAATGTTGAGCGTCACATTCTGGCTTCCGTTTCTTAACTTCCTTTTTATATTTCTCATCTCTTTCAATTTCTGAGTAGCATTCTGGAGGATTTTCTCAATGTTACCATGCAGTTGACTAATTCTGTATTCAGCTGTGACAATTGCACTATTTGCTCTTAAAATGATGTGTTTTCTTCCTTAAAGCTATAAATTTAATTTCTAAGATTTCTACTTGATCCATTTGAATGACTATTTTTGTTCCAGTTTTATGGCTATAACATTCCACTTTATTGCCTTGCAATTAAAAAAAAAAAAGAACCACTTATTTTAAAGTATCTCAGTGGCCTTCCGGGGGGGCTGTATCACATAATGGTTAAGAGCACAGACTGGAGAGAAAGAGCCCCAGTTCAAACTATAGCTCTACGCCTACTCCTTACTGACTGTGACACTGAACTAATTAAAACTGGGGCAGCTCGATGTTTTCTATAAAGTAAAACGTAATGAAAACATTCAGAGGGGCTGGGGTTCTCAGAATGTCCCCTCTCTGTGTCACAAACAGGCCAGCGCTCTAAGGTCAGTGACTAAACATGGGCCTGGTCTTGTTTCTAGAAAGAAAAGGGCGGGCATAAATAACCATGTTAAATGCCAGCTCGGACTGGGCACATGCAGGCCGTTGGCTTTAAACATTTTATGCAATGACCCACATTTCACCATAGCCCAGCGCACACCCATGCACACACACACACATACTTACACAAATATTTCATAAAAACAGTCTTGCTCTTATGACTGGGACATTGAGTTGTACACAGAAATTGACACATTGTAGCTGACTATATTTCAATTTAAAATATCTATATGAAATACATTAAAAAAACATTGCTTGCTCATACTACAGGTGGGGTGCTTGGCTGTTTTTGTTTGTTTGTTTGTTTGTTTTTAGGGGGGTAATTAGGTTTAGTTATTTATTTTTAGAGGAGGTACTGGGGATTGAATCCAGGACCTTGTATATGCTAAGCAAGTGCTCTACATTTGCGCTATACCCCTCCCCCACTTGGTTGTTTTCTAGTCTGTTTTTTAAAATAATTTTCATGTGTATTTTTTCCTTTTTTTAAAAATTTTTAAATTTTTTTTGGTTTTAATGGAGGTACTGGGAATTGAACCCAGGACCTTGGGCTTGCTAAGGACACACTCTACCACTGAGCTATATCCCCACCCACCTATTTTTTTTATTTTTATTTTTAATTGAGACCTAACACCACATAATAAAGTGCATAAGTCTCAGACACACAGCTTGATGGTTTTTGTGGGGCTCGCTAATCTTTTTTGTTTATAGTTCTATTGAGATATGATTTATGTAGCACACAATTCACCCACTTAAAGTGTACAACTCAGTGGTTTTTAGTATAGTCCCAGGGTTGCGTAGCCGTCACCATGACCTAATTTTGGAATTTTTAGAATTTTAGAATTTTCATCAGCAAAGAGAAACCTCATACTTAATATCTATTCTACTTATTTTCTTAATGCTGGTCACAACCCACTAGATTTATTTCATCACTGCGTCACAACCACAGGTGATAAAACCAGTGTCAGATGTTTTACTAAAATATTTCATTTGCTCTTCACAAGAGCCCTCAAAGACAGGTACTCCTGTCCTCAAGTCGCAAGAGAACCAAAGGGCAGAGCATCACGGTAATTTCAAGCTTCCAGCACTCATTAGGGACAGAGCTAGGAGTCAAAGCCAGTCTGCAGGCTTGCAAGAGCCACTGTCTGTCTCTGAAGGATGGAGGCTGGTCCAGAGGATCAGCCAGCCTCCCCAGCTCCCCATCACAGGGAGTCAGAAGGATGACTCACTGCCCCAAGTGGATCACAATCAGAAAGGGTACCAGCCAACCTGAATTCAAACCTCACTGATGGAGAACTCAGCAATGATACTCATAACCCAGGTGGGGCTGGGCAATGGCTACTGTAAGGGGATTTGGGAGCCAAGTTTGAGAAGCAATTAAGAACATAAAAAAGACTTCAAGAATGCTCTCTGCCTCAAACTCTTTAAAGAGGCAGTAAATGACCATGTTTCAGAGGTTACTTTCCTAGCATTAAACTGTTACCGGTAAAATTTAGAGCAACTTCCATCAGACATATGTTGAAAAATCCTACAGAATGATTGTTATGAAAAAGTACAGATAAAAAGTTCATGTCTTCTCTTATAAGCCCAACCCTCCAACCAGTGGGAGGATGTGGGGTCATCAGGGTGGGGAGGGGAAGTATGTATATGTGTATGTGAATGTTTGTGTGTGTGTGTGTGTGTGTGTGTGTGAGTCTGTGTGTGTGAGTGTGTGTTTGGGATAAGGAAGCATTCAATCCTCACCTCCATTCTGAATGGTCCAGATGTTGGAGATGTGAAGCAACAGGCAGACCTTCCAGCCCAAGAATGATGCCATGAATGATGTGGACACGATGCTACATACTTGCCCATTGGCTGCAGGGTCACTCGGTCAAACACCAGACAAAAGGAGAACTCTGAGGGTCTGGTCCTGGATCTGTGACAAACTGAGCCATCATGGAACACTTTGACCCCTGAAGGATCAAGACAGAGGGTTGAGGGGCAGAAGACAGGCTTCCAGAAGAGGAGGAGGTGCCGCCCGCCTTCCACTGTGCATGTCAGGCATCATGAGGGTACCTTATTCACTACCGTTGGTCTGACAGGCAGGAGAGGAGAGCAGAGGTCACTAAGGGAAGGAAAAGGTGTTACAAGCAAGTTTTCCCCTCCCACTCTTGCCCTGCCCTGTTTCTAGGTACCCATAAGTAACCAAACCAGGTTCCCTTTGTTCTTTAAGTGAAGTTTATTCATCTGTTCAACAAGCATTTCTTGAGCACTACGTAAGTGCCACCAACTGGAACAGAGGGCACAGAGCACTTTTATTGTCCCCTAGAAAGTCTCCACTGGCCTGAAGCCTCGGGTGGAGTGGAAGATGTCTGTAAGCAAAACATTCCAAGAGCCTGTGAGTCCTGCTCCCAACCTGAACACACCTGTGCCTGCCGTGAGGAGGCTCGCCTGTGCTCCGCCTCCCCATCAGACGTGGGGTCCAGGGGCCCCAGCAAGAGCAGAAGTGAGCTGGGCTCCGAGCCGGCGAGGCAGCATCTGCCCGAGCAGGGCCAGCCAACTCACCATGGTGGATTTGCTGGGTCTTATCACACGCGTGCTCTGGGGTGGTCTTGACATCTGCCTCGTGGCCTCCGTGGCCAGGAGGGCTTCTGCTGCGAGACACAGTGTGGGGTCAAAGGGCACAGCCTGATCTCATAAAACCAGACAGATCTGGGCTTGGTAGGGTGGGGCCTGCCCTCCCCTAGAGCAAGGGACACTGACACTGGCCATACAGGTCAGGGGCCCCTCAAGTCCTCAGGACCATCAGATCCACGTGCCTCGGCTGCCAGCTCTCCCAAGGATATGGGTTCCTTTGAACTTTTCGAAGGTATGGAAAAGAGCCTGGCTTTTCACAAGCTCGGCTGTAGGCAGAGGAGGTGACTATGTGTGGAGACGGTGGCCCATTAGAGGCAGAGGTCAGCAAGCTGCTGTCCTGTCCACCAGGGCAGGTCCAGGGCCTTGCTCCTGAGGGCCAGGCCCCCGAACAGAGGCGAGAGGCCGTTCCCAGGCATCGGCTTTTGGGAGGTGTCTGCCTTTGACACCCTCACTGCTGTACTCTGGAAGATGGTGCCCTGGCCCAGCTGTCCCTTCATTAGGTGCTGTGAGAAATGCATTTCCTACAGGCCTCCTTGGCTGAGATCTCTCCCAGCCACACAGTGACTCTGCGACAACCCCCAGGGCAGCCTCCCCGTGCTGAGGGAGGAGGGGCCACTGGCCCAAGGAAGTAGAGCTATGAAAGAAGTCTCACCACAGGGACAGTGCACAGCTTTCTGCTTCCTAAACGTCTGTGTGCACAAGTACACGGTGGATCTCCATGCCAGGGGGTGCTCCGTCCTCCCCCGGAGGGATCTCAGGTGCCCTGGGACTCTGGCTGCTGGCACAGCCCTGGCTTGGAGCTGGGAAGTGGCCGCTTAGCTCCCCCTGCTGGCTCTTCCGAGAGCACGTTGACCGCGGGCAGGACATGTGGACACAGTGAGGATGCTCCACAAAGACGAGGCCGCTATACGGAGAATGGGCTGGGCTAGGAATGTTTCATCCTGCAGACACAAGAGGGGAGAGGCCCATAGCCGCACGAGACTTGTTCCTAAAGCGCAAATGACCTTCCAGATTGAAAAGCCTCAAAGACCGGTAGACTGTGTTCCCACCGTCCAGATTCCAAACACAAAGACCAGAGATGAGATTTGATCCTTGACTAAAAACAACTGTAAAAACCACACATGGATATGCAGGAGATGTTTACAAAGATGACTTGAACTGTTTCTGTGTACCGTTCTAGAGCTCTGCCTTTACTTCTCACTTAATCTTCACAGTGATGATGATGTGATGGTGTTATTAATTAATTTAGCAGATGTGGGAGGTGGGGCACAGAGGTATAAAGTGACTTGTGCAAGGTCTCACTGCCCAAGTGGCAGAGCAAGGAGAGCTACAGCCAGCAAGGGCCATGGAGGCAGAGTGTCTGCTTAGGGGACATCTGCCTCTGGGTGTGCGGTGATGGTGTTCCCACCCTGGGTGTGCGGTGACAGTCCCCCCAGAAACAGCAGGTGCTTGTCTGTCTGCTGCTCCTTTCTGTTGTTATTCCCCTAGTAACCAAAACCAATGTGCCAACAAAGCATTTGTCAGCCCCACAGTCAGGGTGGCACCTGTCTGGCCACAGCAGAGGATGCCCCCCACGGCCCTCCCAGAAGGGGACTTTCTGCCCATGCACCGGGAGGTGCTGCCTTCCCCCGCCCCCCCACCGTCCTGTGGGCTGAGCGGAGGGCCCCAGGTGCAGGGGGCTATCCTACAGCAAATTCTCTGTTGGGTTTGTACACCAAGTGCAGAGACACCTGAATCTTAGTCCTCAGATCCCACAAGTCCCTGCAAGGTCTTATTTCCCACCTTGATTCCTGCTAAGCGATGAAGTTGTACCTACTTGCCTAACAGGAAAGGTAAATGAGTTCAGGGGACAAAGCTCACCACAGCTGACCTCGCTGTGACTCCTGCCTCTTTCATAAACTACAAACCTGCTGGAGCATGCAGCGGAAGGAAATAAAGAGGAGTCATCACCTGGCCCCTGGCCTCAGTGACAGGGTTCTTTTGCTTTTAGGGGGCCCCTGAAGGCAGCTTGAGCCCCAGATCTTGCCCCTGAGTGGCCAGAGAGTAGATGAACTGGGTGGAGGCTGGAAGCTGGGGCCAGAAATGAATTTAAACCCTAAAACTGAAAACATCCAGGGATCCCAGCCAGGTTTTAGCCCTCCTCTCGTCTGCCTTCGGGGGAGGGACCCCGGGCCAACCTTCAGACAGTGTCCCCAGGATTACACAAGGGCCGAGCAGAGCTTTGGCAGCAGGCTGGAGCACGGATGTGCCAGGGACATGCTGCGAACAAAGCACAGAGGAGAAGGAACAAACCAACCTGTCCCTGTTCAGAGGGTGCCATTGTGTTCCTCCAACGTGACAGAACTGTTTCATCAAACTGCCTCATTACCGCCCCATGAAAGGCACATCCTCCCAGACCAGAAGCTGAACTCCATGCTGGGGCAAAGACTCTAAGCCCCGCTGTCAGGAGGCGGGCCACCGCCGGTCTCTCTGGGAGCTGCAGGAGGGCAGGCGGCTGGGGCAGTGCTCGCCCCGCGTGAGGAATCACCTCCTTCCACTCGTGAGGGCAGAGTGGACAGGAGGGCCTCTGGAAACCGGCTGGGAGGGCGTTTGCAGGGGCTGCGCCGTCCCTGATTGATGGAGTCCTTTCAGGGTGAGAGTGACAACATCCACCCTCCACCTACCTCCTGCTAATTCGTCTTCTCAGGGCTTTAAATCATGGTGACAGCCCTGCTAGCACTCGCACCAGTCAGGGGCTTCCAGAGCCAGCCTGGCTGCTCCCAGCCCTCAAGGAGATGGCCAGGGCCGGGGGGACACTGCACTGCCCTCCACTCCCCCACCTGCTCCAAATCACACCCCAGCCCATGCCGCTTGGGCCTCAGCTCAGTCAGATAATCAGTAGAGCAAGGACATTCTTTCTGTTACCCCCCCCAAAAAAGGAAAAAGTCCTTGTCCTACCCAAAAGACAAGATTACAGATGGGAGACAGAGTGTGTTGTGCAGCAAAAGATTTGTAAGGATTTATTTAGGGAAAGAAAAGTACACCTCCAAGAGCGGGAGGGTGGCCGACCTGAGGGAGGGAGAGCGGCGGGTTTTGTCTCCACTTCCTCTTACACCCTTGGTTAGAGGCGGTCTTCTGATTGACTGAGAGCTCTTGTCCCTGGAATGCTTAGTCATGCTCCCTTCTGCACATGTCCTTACCCCTGGTGTATACAGAAAAACCCATGGCGGGCGGTGCCCTAAACCGTGATGTTAATTATAATACAATGAATCTTGGGTCATGTCCAGTTAAGTGATTTCTGCTACCGCGCAGTGGCTGTCAGGTTCTAATCAGTTTCTTGCTGGCATCATTTAGACGTAAAGCCCCTTTATGCTGGAGGCGGGCAGAACGCCATCTTCCGGACCATCCCCCTCTCTCCTCCATCTATCTGCCCGGTGCCCTCACTTATCTACCAAACATTTTCACTGGCTTAGAAGTTCCCTCAACTGAAAAAATAAAATAAAATAAAATAAAATAAAATAAAATAAAATAAAATAAAATAAAATAAAATAATAAATAAAATAAAATAAAATAAATAAAATAAAATAAAATAAAATAAAATAAAATAAAATAAAATAAATAAAATAAATAAATAAAATAAAATAAAATAAATAAAATAAAATACAGAAGCTAGACAAAAATGATTGACATTACGACTCACACTTAACCATCGTATTACTTCTAAGCTTCAAAGCGAGCACCTGCTACTGTCAATACAGTGAATGCAAAAGCACCAGGAGAGCTAAGTTCTTTTTAGAAAAAACAAAAAACAAATTCTTCCATGTCACTTAAATCTTGCCAGGCTACGGGAATTTCCAACTGCCCAAGGCATCTGAGTGTCTGTTATCTCCACCCTCACCTTCAGTGCCAGACCACACCTTTGAGGTCTGCTGCCTCCTGCAAAAAAAAAGAAATAAAAACCGCAGCACACCAGAAACCCTTCTTCATTTTTTAGGGCACCAAGGTAGCTTGCTCTCCATATGGTAGCTAGAGTCACAAGCGCATAAATAAAGCAGTAGAGGCAGAAATCAGGTAGGAAATGGAAACCAGGCGAGCTCGAAATGGGAGGAAAGCTTCAGGCAGTGATGTGACAGGGCAATGGGGAGTGTGTGGGTGGCTTCTTCTCTGAGATCCGCCTTCCACAGCTAAAGTGAAGGCGAGCCATGCAATTATCAGGCAGCCAGGAAACATTTGTTATTCTCCCACTGGAT
This sequence comes from Camelus bactrianus, assembly GCF_048773025.1. Taxonomy (NCBI): domain Eukaryota; kingdom Metazoa; phylum Chordata; class Mammalia; order Artiodactyla; family Camelidae; genus Camelus; species Camelus bactrianus. Next base: position 11,704,956 of record NC_133573.1, read on the forward strand.
GCTGGCCATTGTGTTCGGAATGAGAGGTTGTCTTTGAGATGATGTAGGCTCTTCTAGAAAAGGAAATCCAGCCTTAAAAATAGGAATCATCCAACGACGCCCAGGGAACCCTTCCCGTCCTGCTTCTTATGACAGAATAGACTGTTTCTGACATGAGGAGGGAGGCTGGAGACGCAATGTGACCCACTGATTTGACTCAGAAGAGACGCTTCTCCCTTTATGTTCGATGGGCTATCACCTCACTGTTCACCCCAAAATTCCAAACAGGAAGTGAGGGCTGTGATTTACTTCCAAGGGTCTTGCGTCTGTCAAATGCACTGCAGCGGGAAAGTTCTAAGTGCCGCAGCCCCTGATCGCACCCCTCCCACGTGGAGTTTGGTTTTTGAGTTTGATTCTAATATGATCAAAGCAACAACTAGACAGGGGAGACACTGCCAAATGGGGATCTGACTAGGACTGTCTGAATTTATATTCTAGCTGGCCAAAACCACATCTGAGCCACGAACAAACTCCAAAATTCCAATGACTCTACGAGCTATTGGAATTAGAGACACATCATACCAAGAATAGTGAAATGACCAGCGGCAGGCAGCGTGGGACTCAGAGCAGAGGTCAGAATGGGCAGGGATGGCCTTGGCCTTCTTGCTTAGGGGGCTGGGCTGATTTGGGAAAGAAAACAGCAAAGACATCACTGTCAGGGGCACTATGGGCAAAGACATGAGGTGAAAATGAAACCAGCGGGTTTCTGAGGACATGTGACCAACCCAGGAGGTGGGGAAAGTGCACTTGAAGGGGAGACAGGGATGAGGTCATCAGTCACACGGGGTCATCGCGGAATCTACGTGGGGGAAATCAAGATACTGAAGTAAATATTTTAAAAATAGTAATCTGGTGTCAAAGTATAGAAAAGATATATGAATGTATATGTGTAACTGAAACATTATGCTCTGCACCAGACATTGACACATTGTAACTGACTATACTTCAATAAATTAAAAAAAAATGAAAAGATAGGAGTAAAGATGGAAGAAAGGCCGAGAAAGTTTCTAGGAAGCCCCTAAAGTCATCCAGCTCCCTGAGCCCCAAGGAAGTGCAGACAGGGAGGCTCAGGTAAGGCAAGAGACCCCTGACATCAGAACAGGCAGGATGCGGTGTCTGGGTGACTCCAGAAGCCAGAGCAGGAGGGAAATGCATGGAGATGCTGAGCTCTGTACTTCCAACTAACTGGTAGGACTTTCCATGGAAGCTGCCCTCACTGCCACCATTGTCGCATCCAAATTCTGCCTTCAAATTGGAGGCTGATCCTGCAAGAAGACTAAGGGCTGAGGTCTCTCTGGTGGCTGTATTCCTCAGGAGAAATTTCAGATGTTCTAACAGAGACCCCAGAGAGTCAGGACTTAGGTAGATGTCAATTTCTCTCTCCTGTAATCGTCCACGTGTGACAGCCTGGGGCTGGTGCGGCAGCCTCTCAGGGCTAAGACCAGGTTCTCCCTTTCCAGTCGCTCTGCCACCTCTGTGGTGTTTCCTTGTGGTCATTCTCCAAACTGGCTTGTTCCACCCTGCCATGGTCTAGCAGCAGGATGGAGGCAGGGGTGGAAGGAGCACATACTCCTTCCTTTTCAGGAAATGACCTAGGAGTCACACCTAAGAATCTCCCTCGCAGCACTTTGACCAGAGATCAAAAGAGTGTGGCCACACCCAGAGACAAGGGATGCAGGAGGTCAAGTTTCGATCCTGGGCAGCCAGATGAAAATCCTATCATTGTGAGAAGACACAAGTGGATGTTGGGGGGTTGCCTGCAGTTTCTGCTACGAAAGCTCCTCACCTAAAGTAATCAATCAGACCGTGTTTGAGCAGTGTGGAAAGAATGGTCCAAGAAAATGATGGTACTGTTCACATAACCAGAGGAAAGAGGAGGGGGCCAGCAAGTGAAGGGAGATGCTTAGCTCACATGGGGATGTTTCGATGAGTCTCACAAGGAGCAAGGCTCCTCCATTTAGCGACCTGGCCCTGTAGCTCAGGACAGGTTTGAACACCCAGGTGACGGTGGCAGAGACCAGGAGTGTCCTCTGCTGGGACCAAGAGGACGTGCCTTCCCTGAGACTGTCCAGACAGCATTGTGGGTACATTGCTCAACTGTCTCTCAAAGGCAGTGCAAATCCAACTTCCCAATAGTGTTGCTTGTTCCCAACGGCACTGGAGCTTAACCTTGAGGGAAAAAGGGTTCCTTCTCCTACTGAGTCTGCCTTTGAACCCTTGATAGATAATGATTTCTCTTTACTAAGCAAGCTGGCACCTTCCCGATGCCAGTGCCTTCTAGTGGGTGTGTATGTTGGTGGGGAGGGGACGGCGAAGACTAGAACAGAAGCACTGAGAATTTCCAAGCCATCTACTGCAGTGCTCGCTGCCTTTTCTTTGGCAGTCGCTAACATTTTTTAAAAATTTATTGAAGTATAGTCAGTTGCAGTGTGTCAATTTCTGGTGTACAGCATAATGCTTCAGTCATACATACACATACATATATTTGTTTTCATATTCGCTAGCATTTTTAAGCATCCTGAATTTTTCACTCCCCGATTCTTCAGTCTATTTTTAAAGTGTTTGGGTCAATAAGTAGGATCGAGGCCAAGTGGACGGGCCAGCCCCTCACCTGGTGGCCGAGATGGAGGTCTGGCTGGTGGGGATGAAGTTGGCTCCAGAATATAAAGTCGTCTCCCATTCCAGGCTGCTTGGCAAAGTCCTAGCTAAACTGGGGAGCCAGCAACCCAGCCCTGTAGAAGATAGATGTATATGTCAATGCTGAAGGAATGTGCATGACAAATGTGGTGCCAAAAAAGGGCCATGTTCCAACCCACCACTCTGTGGAAGGCTCTCAAAATCACAACTGCAAAGAGCACTCTTCTGCCTGGTGACATTCCGAGCATCAAAAGATAAGAATGTATACTGAATTCTTTCTGTCCTGGGACAAGACCCGAAAGTCACACAGGATGTTTCGATCTACCTGGAGTGCAGGGTGAACCAACAGTAAAATGAAGTCCAGGTGATGCTTAATAATTTGGGTTTCTGGCTAACAGCAAGGTACAGTTAGCAGAGAAGTAAGGTAATGCCCATTTTTAAGAGCTCTGTGAACTAATGAGGCAAATGTAATAAAGATGCACCTGATGACTTTGCTTCCAGTACAGGAGGAAACTAGTATTTACTGACTACATTGCACATGTTAGACACCAGAGATGCCACTTCATTGATCATCCCAACAATCCTAAGTGATGGATCTTGTTATCCCTGTCCTACAGATGGGAAGCCCGAAGTTCTGAGAGGTGAAGTAACTCACCCAAGGTCACACAGCTAGTAAGGCGTGTGGCCAGGTTATGAACCCAAGTCAATCTTTCTGTGGTAACTTACTTGTAAGGAAAGGAGGTTTATGAGTAATCCATGCTGGAATATTTCAGCTTAATATTTATGCCATGTCCTTTCAATAGAGCAGGATAAGACAAAACTTCAGAGTGAGGTATTGGATACCATCTCACAGGATGAATGAACAGTGGTAAAAACACACTGTCAAAAAGAAATGTGCAGTGTAGACACAGAGAATTCTTTACAGTAGTATATAAAAAGGTGAAAATTATCATAAAATACCCAGAATTTTTATTAGAAAATATTGCATAAAATCTTGAATGTACAATGTTTCTATAAAAATAGCTATAGATTAGAAAAATTAAAATATCTATTTTAATACCAAACTGGGAGGGAGGGTATAGCTCAGTGGTAGTATATGCTTAGCATGCACAAGGTCCTGGGTTCAATCCTCAGTATCTCCATTAAAAATAAATAATTAAGGAAACCTAATTACTTCCCCTCCCCACTGAAAAAAAGGAAAAAACAAAAAATTAGAAAAAAAATAAACCAAATAAGAATGGACAAAGTAAAAATATTTTATGTGGCATCAAATTAGGTTATTTAAAGAAATATGAAATCTAACAGAATGATGATTAAAACTAGAGGACTAAAAATACCAAAAGTCAGTGAAGATCCGCAGCAGCTAAGTTCTCACACCACTTGGTTGGAGGCTAAACTGTTTGTTTGGTTTTTTTTTTAGCTGTTTAACATTATTTGCTGAAACTAAGCATATACCTACACTCTGGCCCAATAATTCCACCCCCAGGTGAATATTCAACACAAAGCAAGTGATGTTTCTACCAAAGACCCAGGCACTCCTGGCAAGTCTGTTTACGATGACCAAAAACTGGAGAGAACCCAAATGTCTCTTTCCAGTAGATGGATGTTTCCCATTTCTTGGCTTTAAGGCCATCCAGGATTTCATACTGTTTTCCTGATCCAAACTTATTCTCCTTAAAAGCTTGCATTCCCAAACAAGCAAAGTGTTGCAATACCAGTCCCCACCGGGCGCAGTAAGGAAACAACATGGATACCCCGGAACTTGTGCCGGCAGGGCAGCCGAGGTAAAAGGATGAAGGACTGAGAAACCAGCCTTGGGAGTCAGAGGCAGAGAATGAATTACCCTGGGAAGGTTTGCCTGTGCTTACATTTCAAAGGGTAATAAAACCTGGACCCATCCGCTTCCATTCCCAAGAGCTGTAATAATCCATGGACAGTGTTTTTATTTAAAGAAGGAAGCAATTCACAAAAGGGCTAATAAACATAAAACTGTCCAAACGCACTGATACTCAAAAAAAAAAAAAAAAGCAACAAAAGTCAGTACTAGTTTTTGCTTATCAGTTTAGCAAAGCTTTCTTAAATGTTTTGATATCTAGTGTTGGAAAGGTGAGAGTAAGCCTTCTCACACACCAGGGGCCAAGAGTCCCTCAGTAACAAGTCATTCAATGCCTGAACGCAGATCCATGCAAAGGTTGCAACTCCAACGGCCTCATCACAGGGGTATTTGTGATAGAAAAACCTAATAATCCGATACCTTGTAATAGCCTATAATGAAAAAGAATATGAAAAGGATATATATATATTTCATATATATATAACTGAATCACTATGCTATACACCAGAAATTAACACAACATTGTAAGCTGACTTTACTTCAATAAAAAAAAAAGAACCTAATAATCCAGCCATAGGTGGTTGGTTAGATAAATTACGGCATACCATGTGTAACTGAATCACTTTGCTATAGAACTGAAACTAACATTGTAAATCAACTATGTACATTTCAATAAATTTTTTTAAATTATGGTATACTGATCCATTTTGAAATGCTGTAGGAAAATATGTAATGACACGAAAAATATTAACAATATATCATTCAATGCAAATCAAGTTATGAACATTACACAAAGTATATAAACATAGATATAAATGTATGCCTAGAGACACACAAAGAAACACACTGGGAGCCTGAATACCAAGTTGGTGAGAATACAGGATATTTAAATTTCCTTCCTTCTGTGTATCTGTATTTCGTAAGTTTTCTAAAATGAGTTCTCATTACTACTGGATTAAGGAAAACAATAAACACTATTTAATAATATAAAGGAGTCAGCGGAGAACTGGATGCTGCCTGGTGGTTCCTGGGCAGGGCTCTGTCCCACACCAGCTCCTCTACCCACTTCCCTGGGGCGCAGAGTTGGTCCTTCCTCTTCCTGACCCTGGGCTCCTCCTGCCTTGGAAGCCACAGCTAGTCTCTCGGGGGCAGTGGGGTGAGAAGGGAGGGAGCTTCTCGTGCTTCTGGGGGTTGGGTAGGGATGTGATGCCTCTGATGTCTTCTGGCCCCCAACACTCCCAGCACAGGCTGCTCAGGTTCTGAGTGCACAAGCAAGCAGCCACCTTACCACCAGCCATCCATCCATTGTTTCTATGAGATACATTTCAGGCTCCAAACAACTGACGTGCTAGCAACTTCCAGCACCTAGCACACGTGTCAGTTGGGAACTGCCCATTTACCACTTTGGGCAACTTGGAGTTGCTTGGTCCACTACTGCCCTCACACCGGCCCTGTGGTCATGAAGACCCGCAGCCACGTTGCAGGGGAGTCAACGGGCCTCAATGACCTCACCTCTGAGACAGCAGGCGTGGGAGCTGTTAACCTCGCCCTAATCGCCACCTCCTAGGAGACAACGCAACTAGGACTTGCAAGACCTCACCAGCTGCTGTCTCAGGAGGCCCTGTGCCCTGGCCGAGAATGGCTTATAGAGAGGAGAGCCCAGGTCAGGGCCCAAGAACAGTCCTCCAGACCAGGGAGCCAGCAAAGTATGGTCCAATGGCCTTCTTGTAAATAAAGTTTATTGACACCCAGACTCCCTCATTTAATGCTAACTATTATCTGTGGCTGCTTCTGAGCTACAGTTACGTAGTTGTGAGAGAGGCCTTGCAGGTGCAAAGTCTCAAATATTTACTCTCTGGCCATTTACAGAAGGGTGCCAACCCCTGCTCTAGACATTGGGAAGCTGCTGGAGTCCATCCTTTTCTCTGGGCACAGTCCCCACGAGATGCCCCAGCACCGCATCTCAGAAGCCATCCACTGCTTTTTTTTCCCCTTAATTTTTTTTGTTGGGGGGGGATTGGTTTTTGTTTCTTTTTACTTACTTATTTTTAGAGGAAGTACTGGGGTTTGAACCCAAGACCTCATGCATGCTAAGCATGCACTCTACCACTTGAGCTATACCCTGCTCTGCTCCTCCACCCACTGCTTTTCAAGGAGAGATGCAGAGGGGTTGGGGGTGCAGAGTTTGGGGGAGAAACCAGTGAGAGAGAGCTAAAGATGATTTAAAATCTTCAGTAAAAGAGAAGGCATCTCAAAAAATTACATAAATTCATAAGTGTATGTAATTAGATGTAGAAAATTATGGTCCTAATGTAAAGTTTTCACTAGTGCCTAAGTCAAGCACATCTGTTACAGGTCAGCAGGTGTAATAAGAATGATAAGAATAACAAGAAGTCACCTGAGTGTCTAGAGTGATTCTTTGTAGCTGGTCCAGAACACTTTGCCCTATTCCTTCATCCACTGTCAACACCCGAACAGGAGCTGCTAGGCCCATCGACAGATGAGAAAATAGATTAAGCTATAACAGAACTGGATTTGAGGTTTCTCAACCTCAGGTGACCATACAATTGTTCATCTAATAAGCCTTTTGTGAATGAATGGGGGTACAGTGAATGCACTCAGACAACAGGTAACCAGAACTGTCCCAGGCACACATGAATCCTCACTTTAAAAACTGGAGTCCAGAGAGAAACTGGAAGAGAAAATTCACTTTGTGTAATTTTCAGCAAGTCAAATACTGCCTAACTTATTTCTTGGGACTTTGAAATGCAGAATAGAGAAAAACAGTGGTTGTTGTTCAGAAACCTCACATGCCTCGAATCCCAGGAAGTGTCTGAGCTGCCCAGTTCCAGGCCTGGAGCCACAAAGCAATTAGCCCATCAAGCTATCACTGGAACTTCTGAAGCAGGAAGAGTTCTGAGGAGGGAAAGGCTTGGAGGCAGGGAAGCAAGACCTGTAGCCAGAGGCACTCTGAAATCAGGAGGGAAGGGGGGCAGGTCGAGAGCTGAAAGTTTATATTCTTGGTTATTCATGTGTAAATGGTAACTACATTGTAAAAACTTTTTGAGAGAAGTGTACAGCCATAGAGCTTTCATCCAGTTTCCCCATTGGTGACATCCTGCAAAACTATATACTGTCACAGTCAGGAAATGGATGTGGCTACAATCTACTAACCTCATTCAGATTTCATCATTTTACTTGCACTTGTGTATTTAAGTGTATGCAGTTTTATCACGTGTGCAGTCACATGACAGACCGCAGGCAAGATGCAGAACGGTTCCATCACAAGGACCCCTCCTGCTACACTTCCACAGCCATGGACACCTCTGCTCCCCCTCTCCCCGACCCCTGGCAACCACTCCCCCCTCCCCCAATTATATTACTTGAAGAGTGTTACATAAATGGACTCGTACAGCATGCAGTCTTGGGAGACTGGCTTCTTTCACTCAGCACATCCACCCGGGCTGCTGCTGTACTGGCAGTTCATTCCTCCTCATCGCTGAGTGGTGGGCTGCTGCAGGAGGTGCCAGTTTGTACCACCTTCAAACACTGAAGGATATTAGGGTTTTCCCCCCTAGTTTTTGGCCACCATGAACATTAGTGTACAGTTTCTATGTGAACATAATTTTTCACTTCTCTAGTGGAAACGCCCAAGAGGGTAGCTGCGGAACCACGTGGTAAGCCAGTGGTTATAAGAAACTGCCAGACTCTTCCAGAGAGCTTGTGACATTTTACATTCTCAACAGCAATGGATGAGTGAGATCGTTTTCTGCATCCTGGCCTGCATTTGGGGATGTCATTATTTTTCATTTCAGACCTCCTGACAGATGTACAATGATATCTCACTGCAGTTTCAATTTGCATTTCTCTACAGCTTTTCATGTGCCTCTGTCATCTGTATGTGCTCTTCTGTGACATGTCTGTTCATGTCTTTTGTCCATTTTCTAACTGCATTTTTTTTAATTGTTGAGTTTGGAGAGTTCTTTATTTAGATATATAATTCTTTATATACTTAGATAAGACTGTCAGGTATGTGGTTTGCAAGTATTTTTTTAAACAAATATTTGATTTGAATGACATTTAATCAAAGATACATGAATGGCAAATAAGCACATGAAAATATGCCCACCATCATTCACCATTAGAGAAATGCAAATTGAACTCACAATGAGGTAATATCACACATCTATTAGAGTAGCTAAAGTGAAAAAGATAACCATAGCGAGTGTTGGCAGTTCTTAAAAACGTATCTGGCTATTCCACTTTTAGGTATTTACCCAAGAGAAAAGGAAATATATGTCCACATAAACATTTGCAGATAAGTGTTCACAGCAGCTTTATTTCTAGGGGCCAAAAATGGACATAACCCCACATGCATCAATAAGTGAATGGACAGACTGTGGTACATCCATGATAGTATACTACGTGGAAACAACAAGGAATAAATTCTTCATACGTGGAATAGCATGGGTGAATCTCCAAATAATTAAGCTGAGTGAAACAAATCAGATCGTCCCCCAACCTGCACTTTGATTCTACTTACATCAAACTCTAGAGATGTAAACTCACCTACAGGGACACAGAGGGGACCGGTGGCTGCCTGGGGAGGGGATGCGGGACAGAGGAGAAGGTTCACAAAGGGTGACAGGTGTGCTTACGATCTTGATAAGGGTAATTGTTTCACAGATATTTACATACGTCACATCTCATCAAATTATACATATTAAGTCTGCGCAGCTTACTGTCAATTATACCACAGTAAATCTGTTCAGAACAAAACAACAGAATGCAGGCCTTAAAAAGTTGCCCTTCAGAAAAGACTATTAAATTTCCAAATAAAAATGGACTTAAAAAAATTAGTCCTCTAAGAATTCTAATTATGTAAAATTAAACATCTGATCTGCAAACAGTTGAAACTATGATTACAAATTTTTTTCAGCTCACTGACATATTAGCACATATTAGTTTGAAACACAAGTCTGTTGATGACAAATCAGAGATTTTTTTTTTTGCTTTCAGAGCTTTTTCTTACCTTTGCCCAGTGATGATGGACATCCACGGTTCCTAGCATCACATGGCCCACTGCACTCACCCCGGACCAGTCTGTGAATATTACTGTACATCCTGATAATAAAGCACAAACCCTCTGGTCACTGTCCAGACAGGCTTCATTCTTTTAGCACTGTGCAAATACTGAAATTTAGTATACAAATTCAGGATTAAATTTGGTATAAGCTTAAAGGCAGAGTAACAGATTTAAAAATTCAGCTGTGATAAAGTCACATCTATACAGACTTCTAACACTTAGTCTTCCTTTAAAATTGACAGATGTGTATAGCAGTTAAGGGAGATGTATTTTAAAAGCAAATGGAGGGGAGAGTAGAGCTCACTGGTAGAGCACATGCTTAGCATGCATGAGGTCCTGGGTTCAATCCCCAGTCCCTCCATTAAAAAAAAAGTGAAGACATAGAAACAACCTAAATGTCCATCAACAGATGACTGGATAAAGAAGATGTGGTATATTATACAATGGAAGACTACTCAGCCATAAAAAATAATAAAATGCCATTTGCAGCAACATGTATGTCCCTCGAAAATGTCATTCTCAGTGAAGTAAGCCAGAAAGAGAAAGAAAAATACCATACAGTATCACTTACATGTGGAATCTAAAAAAAAAGAGAGAGAAAGAGACAAATGAACTTATCTACAAAACAGAAAGACTCACAGACACAGAAAACAAACTTATGGTTACCAGGGGAGGAAGGGAGTGGGAAGGGATAAATTGGGAGTTCAAGATTTGCAGATACTAATAAATGTAAAATAGATAAACAGGTTCATGCTGTGTAGCATAAGGAACTATATTCAGTATCATGTAGTAACTTATGGTGAAAAAGAATATGGAAATAAATATCTGTATGTTCCTATGTGACTGAAGTATTGTGCACCAGAAATTGACACGAGATTGTAAACTGACTATACTTCATAAAAATTGAAGGGGAAAAAAAAGAGAAAATGGAAATCATTTACCTTTTGCATTTTTCAGTGTTTCCAAGTTCTGCTGGGCTAGGCGGCCTAGACTGTGCAGCTGGCTACAGTGATGTGCGATGCCCCAGCTCCTCTGCCACCTGGTCCAACAGAGCACACAGCACATGAGACCGTGTCCCCGCAGGGGGAGGCTTGTGTTCAGCCCCAGCTGCCCGATCCCCATGAAAGCTGAAGAGGTTCTTTCTCAAGTTGGCATACTCACTCACTCAGTGAGCCGTTTCCAAATGAACTCACTTCTCAAGAAACAACCAAATGGAAAATGACTTGTTTACTAGAGGGTAAAAATATTACTACTGTATTCAGCTATCCAAAAATTTAGTAGAACTAGCAAACACACGATGTTTCTCTTTTAAAATAAGAGGCTGAAATGGGAAAAACTTGGAAAACAATCTTTTTCTTCTCCACATTGTTTGATGATGATGATTCTGTCTTAGATTTAAGTTCCAATTAGGAATTTCAGATAGTTTACCAGAGCCCTTTTATCATATTCGAGGGAAAGTGATTTTTATGACATCATGTATCACTTCTCAGCCTTTTGGCTAAGATCAAGTGTATGACATCATGTAATCTCTTTACTTCACAGATGAACAATAAATCTCAGTGACCAGATGGAATTTGGTGCTCAAATGACGTCACAGAGGTCCTGCTGTGTACATGTAAACGGCATTCAGTGGTATCAGAAAACCCCACGTTTGAATTGTAATCCTGTGATTTACTAGTTCTGTGGCCTTGAACAAACTGCTTCTAGTCTTCCTACGGTTTCTCTGTCATATGTGCAAAGTGGGGACATTACCTACAGCACAGACAGTGCAAATCAAAGGGTGAAACAAATGTAAGGAGTAAGGCACTCAAACAAACTCTCAAAAAAACTTAGGTTCCTTCTTCGTCCTAACAGCAATTCTGAAGAATGTCATTTCTAATAAAGTGAAAACGGCTTTTAATATTTTCCCTTTAACCCCCAATGTCATCAGTCACAATGCTTCCTTTTGCTGGAGACTTGGTTAATTTCCCAGTAAGTGGAGAACTCTCATGTCCTCAGTCCTCAAACGTTTTGGTCTCAGAATCCCTCTGCACTCTTAAAAACTGAGAGCCCCGAAGAGCTTTTGTTTATGTGGGTTATAGCTACTGATATTTACCAGGGTAAGAATTTAAGCTGTGGAATTTCTCCATTGTATTGTAAAACAATGTTTATTTCTGTTTATGTTTAAGAAACCCTTTCATTTTCCTAACCCCAGTCTGCTTTGACAGATCTTTTAAAATTTATTTATAAAAAGTTATTTTCATGCATATTAATTTGTTTACTTTATAAATCCTTAAAAAGGATCTTATTTGGTTTTCAGTTAGAAAATGCTATGTTAGTAGATCGTGGAAGAGCCCCTGTAACCAAAGCTTGGCCTAAAACTAGTGATGCGATGATAAGAAAGCGGCTACAAACACTCTACACGTCCCCAGTGTAAATGCTTTCCTGTGAAGTCTGAATTAGCTTAGACAACTATGATTTGCATATACAAGAACAGAACATATGAGTACTATCCGTATTTTGCAAGCACAGGAGAAAGGTGCAGTCATGGTGCCCAAATAGTCATTTGGTTCAATATAAGAAAAAGTCTTGATAATAAGGGTTGAAAACAACAAAACAGGCTACTGCGAGCAGTAATAGAAATTTAAGCACTTAGACCAGATGACAGTATCTCAAGGCTCTTGGGGGTGGGGAGTGGGCATGACAATCACATGACCCCTCCTTTCCCCTTCCTTAGGGTCATAACAGCTGTTAAAACTATTTTTATAATAAACCAGCATGTGTGATTTCTAAGTTTATAAAAACTTACTTAAAAAGTCATGTTATATGGTGACTATAAATAATAATATGGTATTACATTTTTGAAAATGTCTGAAAGAGTAGATCTTAAAAGTTCTCATCACAAGAAAAAAAATTTTTGTAACTATGTATGGTGACAGATATTAACTAGACTTACTGTAATCATTTTGCAGTGTATATAAGCAATGAATTATTATGTAATACACCTGAATTGTTATGTCAATTATACCTCAATTAAAAATAAGAAAAAAAGTCATGCTATGTAACACAGAACCAAAGAATACAACATTTTTTCTCTCCCTTTCTCTTTTTAAACTTGAATACCAATCTTACATGATGGGGAAATAATTATTTTTTATACATTATGTGCATATGGAAAAGCATATTTTCTTACAAACTTATTATGTAAAAAGCCACAATTATTATGCTAAAAAATGTCAGTATCAGAACCTTACTTCACTATTTTAAACAAGAAATTCCTAACAGTTTTCTTAAATAAACATTTGACTGTTTTCATAAAAAGTAACTGAAGAATATTTAGTTATCAGAATAATTAAGGATGCAAATATTTAACTGTTAGAAACCTTTACCCACATGCTTATTTTACTCTCTAAATTAGGTTTTCTCTTCTTCATTACCTGATGTCTGAGAGCTGCAGCTGATGGGACAGTTCATCTTTTAAATGATCTAGTTCTTTTCTAAGCGGCAAACTGTTCTTCAACTTTTTAACAGCACTTTCCCCGTTGTTATCTAACCAGGACCTAGAAAGGAAAACAGACACACTGTTTACAGTAGTAACTATAACTGGAACATTTCTACTACTCCAAGACGTGCTCAGCACCTTAAAGAAGCCCCCATGTAAACTGAGTTTCCAGTTAAACATTTTACTGAAATATAAGTACTCTTACCAAGTCTGTTCGTGTAAATACCTACTTCTAAAATAGGTCTCTTAAAGAACTGCTAGCAGCTGTTAAATCACATTCTGGTTATGACAATGTCCTCTATCAAAAAAATCAGATTTTAACTATGCCAAACCTGTCACTAGATTTCCAGAGGTGGGATGATTTTTAAAATCATTAGAGATGCTTCAAACCTCACTTATGGTTACTGCAACTGTCAACAGGCCACACGAGATGGTCACTACTTCAGTCACGCACACACAGGGCAGCCGCCCTCCTCCTACTGGAGCAAACGTTGCAGATGCTGTTCCAGTACAGCCGGGCCATGACAAAGTCAATCCGGAGAAGCATCTCATGGTGCAGGCGACATTTAAAAGGCAATGTTTCCTGATGAAGGAACTCATGAAGATTACTTTGTGGATTCTAACTGGGTGGATCCAGTTTCTTCCTTTATTTTAATCTTGGCTGTTAGTGCCCCAAGCTCTCCCTGCTTTCTCCCTCAGCTCTCTATCCCATCTTTCCACAGCTCAGATCTGACCCATCTCCAAGTCTCCAACCACCTGCCCCCCTCGGGTGGGTCTGTTCACCCCTCTGCTCCTCTGCACCCTACTGAATGCCCAGCTCTCGGCTCATCTCAGCCACTTCAGTCTACAATCACCTCCCCCCCTCCTTTATTTGCTCCCCATCAACCATATAAGTGGCTCAGCACAAAGGAAAAAGTCTACAGAGGGAACATGCACATGTCATGTGGTGCCCATCCCGGGACATCTGACATGTCCTGTGGGATACTGTCGGGGCAGTTGGCCGTTAACAAGTAACACTGCAGAAGGGCTCACGTCCATCTCAGAAGTGTGTGCCAAACACACCTTGTAAAGGTTCCTTTTAATAGTCATCGTAAAGGTTTTAGATGTTATGATCTACAACATTTAAAAAGTTATCAAGACTCACAGAACCAACCAAAACATCTGTATGTACCAAATCTTTCTCCTGAAAGCCTAAAAGCGTGTTGTATTGAGTATATGAGGAAGATACCTCCAGTAAGGAACAGAGAGATATGCAGCTGGAACAGAATATATAAGCTTCTATGAGAATAGAGGAAGAATTAATTCTGCTTGGAAGGTTCTACAGAGCAGGTGATATGGGACCTGGAACCCGAGAGATGGATCAGATTTTTTCAGGCAGATTGGTGAGAGGGAAGGGAACACCAACCATGCTGGTGCACAGGGAACTGTAAGATGAACCAACGTGCCCAGATCACGTGATGTTTAGACAGAAGGGGGCATGAGATGAGACCGGAGAGGCCTCTGTGTCTGTGATCGTAAAAGGTCTTGCACACTGGGGTAAGGAATTGGGAACTTATCCTCCAGGTAAAGGTGTTTCACTTTTTTTTTTTAATTAAGTATAGCTGATTTACACTGTTGTGCTAGTGTCTGGTGTACAGCCAGGTGATTCAGATATATATATATCTGAGATATATATATATTATATATATATATAAAAATAAATATTCTTTTCCATTCTGGTTTGTTACAGGATATTGAATATTGTTCCCTGTGCTATACAGTACAACCTTGCTATTTATTTTATATGTAATAGTTTGTTTCTGCTAATCCCAAACTCCTAATTTATCCTTTCCTCACCAGCTTAAAGGTGTTCCTTTAAGGAACATGTTTTTGATTCATTAACTGTGTGTAGTCATTAATAATTCTTCCCACCCCCTCTTTAAGAATATTGGTGAAGATTTTGTCATTTCTGCATGTGTGAGAAATAAGAAAATAAGTAAAAATATCTTACTTTATATCACTGACTACTAATAGCTATCATAATTTTTCAACCTTTCCTCATTTATTAAGTAATACATGTTAATCAATTTACTTTAAATCATGTAAGAAAAAGGATGATTTGTTGACAAATGTATTACCAAATGGCCATACTGTGTGTGGTTTGTGGACCAAATGTTTTAAAATATAGACTGAATATAATCTTATGATTATATATTCATGACCTGAGTTTTGGAATTTTTACATTTCGTGTATAAAATTTAAGTGGCCTAGTTTAACAATTTTTGTGTTTTGTTTCTAACAAAATGAGATAAAAATGAAAGTTCAGAACATGGTATTTAATTCTCTATGTGTCTATGCAGATATTAAACCTAGCTACAAAGATAAAGACATGTTTTCCAGCTGATCCCTGGGAAGTCAGCAGCCATCGTGCACAGGGAGCACCCGGATCCTGGTTTCTAAAAATCATTCCTACTAGAAAGAACCAGGGCCTCTCGGAAAAATGGCTCCATCCAACGCTGGATGGCAGGGACAGTCCAGATGGGCCTGGAATACCTTGGTGAACCAGAAAGTGAGAGAGCCCTCAGAGGATGATGGGGACAGAGGAGCCCGCTGGAAGGGATGACAAGATTAGAGAATTATCATTTGGAGCCATTGTCACAGTATGAGATTTGGGCAAGAATCATCAATGAATACTAGAGGTAAGGGGTAAAAATGTGGCAAATAAAAGGATACATACTTTATCATAGCCCTATGTAGCTCCTCAAAAGAAACTAACTGAAAGGAAAGACGGTGGAAAAAACTGGGAGAACCACCTTAATCATATGGTTCAAGTTAGTATCACTAGTAATAGGCTCAATCAACATCATATGCCTCCGACATTATCCACGGAAAACAACACACGTCACTTTGGGGGTATACCTGCCAAGTATGCATAATCTGGCTCTAATTATGAAGAAATTATCAGATAAACTCAAAAAACTCAAACTGAGGGACATTCTACAAAATAACACAACAGTGATAAAAGACAAGAAAACACCGAGGAACCATTCCAGATTAAAGGAGACTACAGACATTAAAGTTATGACGTGCAGTTTTGAAGGACACTGACTTGGCCTATGAACAAGAGGAAGTGTGAATAAATGCATGACAGGAGTTAACGCACGATCATAAACTTCCCCAGTGTTGTAGAGAAGTCATCCCAATGCTGCAGTCGTCCAACGTGGTATTTCCTGGACATTAGGGCTGATTCAGAACTTAGACACTGAGAGTGAAGTAAAACTACCTGAATAAACTTCAAGTGGAAAAAATGGGAGCCTGACATTTACTGACATGGCAGAAGCTGGCAGAATAGCGTTTCAATGGTTTTTCTAGTCCCATGACACCCTGTTCTCAGTGGGACAGACACTACACATGGGGTAATTTTGTTTAGATACATACGGATCCTGTTGGCTCCTTCCAGACACAAATTCTACCATTAAAATACATTTTTGTTATATTATTTGATAATCAGAAAATATGCAAAATATGGAAATACTAAAAGTCACAACACAGAGTAGCATTTCCTACTTTTTTTTTAGACTGGTAAATTTTTTAGACTAGCATATAATTAAAAAAACACTTTAAGCATTAAATGTTTCATTTTATCCTTTTTATACAGTATAAAGTGATTCTGCAGTAAGATACAGCACAGTTTGCTGGGAAATTCAAAATTACACATACTAAGATGTAGACTGAAATGTAATTACCAGGTACAGTGAGAAAATAGATTAAATGGAGCTTTTTATGACCTGATAATTCTTCTATGTTGTATCTTTAAAAAAAAAAAACTGATTTACTTTCACAATTTCTGTGTTTTATCTCAAAATGGTGCGAGAAGTTCAGCCTGCACTTCTCTGCAGAAACAAAAGCAAAATTACTTGACCGTTCACACTAAACAATACTGCTATATTTTTTAACATTACGTTCTGAGATATTAGAAATATCTTAGTATGCTTTCAATAATAAATTTTGCTCAGGTGAATGCAATTTGTAAATCAGGTGAAGATCAGTTTGATGTAAATTTGCAGAATCATCATCATTTAATTTAGTATGTGCTCCTTGTGAGGCCTATTCTATAAACTGCAAATAGAATAAAGATGAGTTAAACAATACAAGTGAAAATAAAGACAAACTGACCAGAATGCCCACAGTGGTGAACAGGTTCTGGCCGAGTTACAGGTACCCTCAATCCGATGAGGGGGCAGTCACTCCATTCATATGATTTGGAAGCTCTCATATAGTTCAACAATTTTATAATTATTTGCAAAATAATTAAAAATTAAAAAAATTAATAGTTAAAACAAGAAACCAATACAGGTACCATTCTGGCTTTGATAACATACATTCCTGGAATCCTTACTGGGAGGAACTTAACATGAAACAAAGTGCTGGACCAACCTCATCAGGGGGTCCTTCAAACTGGGCAAGGTCCACATTTGGGAAAATGTCCAGACTCGCTGGAAGGGGCTCTGGGCCTATGTGAACACATTGGAACAGGGAAACCAGGTGAGGCTATGGAGATAAGAGATGAAATCTCCCAAATTTGTACAACTCTCATTACTGGGCATCGGCACTCGAAGGCACGCTGGTAAAGGCAACATAGATTTTTCTGCAGCATTTTATCTTCGTGACAATTTACTCAACGTGCCCAAAGAGCAGGATGCATTACTCCTGCCCTTTTCACTGCAGGCTACCCTCTCCCATCCTACTCAGCCTGGACTGTCTGCTCTAAAATTATACTCATAAGCTAAACTCAAACTCCACGTGGTGTGATGATCTGGTTCAGGAAAGTCACTAAGACAATAGCAACGCTCAAGAAATCAAACCCAAGGGCCTCTAATGTAAGAATTAAAAACTAAACAAACAGAAATCTCTAACTGGTAGATTTTAGAAGACAGATATTGAGGAGGAAGATTGAAGGTGATACCAGTCAACTCTCAATCCTCTCCAGCCCAAGAAAAATGCAGGGAAATAAAAGATATGGACATAGCATTATACCAAGAACCAGCCACAACCCCATCCCAGCTCTTCTGTAAGCAACTCTGAATGCTGTCTGTTTCACTGAGGAAAATTCTGTATTAATTTGAAATCACAGTTTTAAAGTGAATGCAAGATTTCTGTTTTAAACAAGGCTAAAACATGTAATGCTCCACCACTGTTAGTTTTATCTGGCAAAGCTAAGAAAAGAAAGGTTCTATCTGGCTAATAATGGGTTTGTTTCAATGTCTGACAAGATAGCTACTGACAAGTGGACTTGGATAATGATGGTCAGTACATTAGAAAGTTAAATTTCCACTGATTTCAATTTCTAAAGCTGTGGTCTATTTAATTCATGTTGCTATCCTCTTTAAGGGTGGACAAATCCAAATGAGCTTGTCCTGGTTAACTGTCAACATGAGAACTTGAATTTAAAACAAAGTACACCTCTGGAGGAAATCAAGAATTCATAGTAACACAACTCATCTCTACACCGAAATTTTCCTTAAGACAAAGCAACTCTTGCTAAAAACAGATGTTTTTTAGTAAACACTAATGAAATCAACAGAGGTATTATTTTTTAAAAACGGCCCTCTACATCATTGCTAGGTCCCTTCTACCCCTACCATCTATATTAAGCTACTTCACATTTCCATTTGAAACCTCAGTTCTCCATCCTCTGCCTCCAGCACTTTGCATCCACACTTACTCAAAAGTCCTTTAATTCAGTGTAATCAAAATGCTGGATGGGTTTTACGAATCTATGACGCAGATTAGCAGAAAGAGAGATGACTAAAACATGTGTCCTACTCTTAAAAGCTCACTCTCTAAGGGGGAGGGTGTAGCTCAGTGGTAGAGTGTGTGCTTAGCATGCACGAGGTCCTGGGTTCAATCCCCAGAACCTCCATTAAAATAAATAATAAAAAAATAAATAAAATAAAAACCTAATTAACCTCCCCCTCTAAAAAAACAAACAAAAAAACTCACTCTCTAGTATAATGTAATATAATATAATGGAAAAGAGTCTACTTTGATTAGAGACTGAGGAGTTTTACAGGATGAACTACATACAAATAAGGAAACCATAAATACTCAGCTTGGACAGGAACCTGGTGGGACCCCACTTACCCTGGTGAACTGGCTCTTCAGTTTCCACCTGTTTTCATTACTGTGCCAGTTGGCTCAGGCTGAGTTCTGGGTCCTTAGACCCTTTACCAGGGGTAACTTGGGGAGTAGAATTTTTAAAACTTGAACAAAACCACCTCCTGCATGTGTTTGGTATCAAAAGTTCAAAAGGCCAAAAAATCAAATACAATTAGAAGTATTCCAGCAACCTAAAGTAAGAAACATGAAATATCTTTTTTGTAATGGTTACTGGATTAGCTATACTTAATACCATTACTTTTCCTGGAAAATTAGACTTTAAACATGACCGCAGTAAGTTTAGTTAAATAAAAACTCTTACATACGTTAGGGTTGTTTCCGTTCTCCAGACTTGCTCAAGGTCTTCGTTAGGGTCCTTGAATCCAGTAAAGGAGTAGTAAGACTTGTCCCATTTGATAGGCCTGTCAGATATCCCTTTGGCCTCTTTGAGAAGCTGGGAGTGCACATTATTATTCAAGCTTTGGACATGCTCAATAGATAAACTGCAGGAGTTGAGAATATATAATATTGTGCTTAGCAGATCTCTGGTGTTCAAAGTAAATCTGACTGCTCAAAACCCTAGAGAATATAATTCACCCAATTAATACAGAGGATCATTTGCTTTACTTCAAAAACATTTTTTAATACAGCATTTATAGAATCAAAATCTTTAAAAACACTCCATTACCGCTTAAAATTCACCCTATTGGCAAATCATCTGTAAATGGAAAATTCTGTCCCTTCTCCAAAACTGTACCACACTACCCTAAGCTTCATGAAGTCCCTGAAATTGTTAACCCCCTTTTCTAGTTTGGCACCAGTGGTCAAACCCACCCCAGCCCACGAGAGGGATTCAGAATATTTTCAATGCTCTTCATAAATTTGGTCTCTACAGTCTAAGGGATGGACAAGCTTTCCTATGAGCAAGTGTCCCCCAAGACAGTTTCCAGAGCTGAGTGAAGGGGGAGAGGGAGGCTGTCCTGTGAAAGTGGTTCAGAGGAGAGGGGCCAATTCAGGCTCAGTGGTCACAGAAACTCATTTCAACTTTTCTTTCTGATTGAGTTTGTCCTCATGCTTCCCCATCCAACTAGCTAGTGACTCACTATTTTCAGAAGAGACTCTAAATTCCCTAATTTTAAAAAAAGTTAGTGCTTCACAATCTGATTAAAAAAAATTGAGGGTGGGGTGGGGAAGTAATTAGGTATGTATATATATATATATATACATACATATATATATTTACTTATTTTAATGGAGGTACTGGGGATTGAACCCAGGACCTTGTGCACTCTAAGCATGCTCTCTACCCCTGAGCTATGCCCTCCCTTTCCCAAAAACTGTTTAAATTGGTTTAAAAAATTATAGAAGTATTATATAAGTATATCCTTATTGCAAAATTATATAAAGTCAAGTCTCCTGTTGGCAGACACACAACCTCACACTTTCACTCAATATAACACTATTAAGTTAGGTACACAAGCATTTAGATCTGCACTGTCTAAAATCTGATAGCTACTAGCCATATATGGCTATTTAAAATTAAAGTAATTGAAGTTAAATAAAATGTAAAATTCAGCTCCACACTAGCCACACTGCAAATGCTCAACAGCCATATGGGGCTATTGCTGGCTGCGCCAGACGGTGCAGATACAGGACATTTATATCACCACAGAGAGTTCTCTGGGATGGCCCTGCTCTGCCCTTTTCTGTGCTCTATATGTTTCATATGACACATAAGCTCATGTATCTGCATACACCCACACCCTGGTGTCAACTGTTCCTTTTAAGTACATAAATGGTACTCGCCTGGATCCATTACTTTGAACTTTTGTTACTGAGCATTGGCGACCCTCCCATGTCGGTATGCATACATCAACCTCTTTCTTTTTAGTAGCTATATAATCTATATAACGAACATAGCATGATTCATTCACTACTAATCTATATAACGAACATAGCATGATTCATTCACTACTTCTGAAACTGATGTGCACAGAAGTTGATTTTAATTTTTCACCGTTCCACACAAGGCTGAAGTGTGTCTTGTCTTGGCCACTGGTGACAGACATCAGTCTACATCAGTCTCAGAGCTACCTACCACACTCACCACACAGATTTAAGGAGTCTACGATGCGCAAACTGAGAAAAGATTTTTTTAGTTGAATCACTGACAGTAAAGTGAGAAATACTAGTTGGAGAATTATTCTAATCGGTGAAAGAGGAAAGGAAAATTCAAATTCCTGCATTTGATGTTAGGAAGAAACAGTTTATCCTTAGAAGAGCTAAGTCAAGGAATAAATCTCAGTTTCTAGCTTATCAATCCCATTAATTACTGAGTCCAATGCAAGGGCTGCAATACAGTGTGGAATGCCAGTACCAGATTGCACATGTCTTTATTGGGATAAATACTACCTAATTCAGTTTGTATTTGATTACTCAGGTTAAACCTTTTTATATGCTTATTGGCTATTTATGTGTATTATTCCTGAACTGTCAAGTCACTGTTTGCCCATTTTTGTAACAGAGCTACTGTTTTCTTTTTGACTTCTAAGAACTCTTTATATATTAACATTATCTTGTTGTCATATATGCTGAATGTTTGCTTCCATTTCTAATTTTTTTTTATAATCTGCTTTTATTTAATAAATGATTCAAGGTTAACCATCAACTCAAGTATTTTTCTCTTAGCTGGAGCTGACTACAACTATCTGTTTCAGCATTAACTCACACAGGAAGCCCTCAGTAAATCTTTAAATTGGTTTAAAGTTCATGCTAAAACTAAAATTATTTCCTCAAGGATCACTAAAAGGATGGATGTTTACAGAAATGACAGAGCCATATTTGCCCTTAGTTTTAAATATCACTGGATCGTGGCTAAAGCAAGTGACAAAGGACCAAACAGAAGGCTGTATATTAAGATTGATTGGATTTTAGAAACAGCATGGGGCTGGAGTTAAAAGACCTGGGTTCAAGATCTCTAATCTGGTCCCAGGACATCACTAAGTTACAAGTAGGCAAATACTACCCATCTCACAGATCCTTTGAGGACTAAATAAAAAAACAAGCTATATTTTAAAAAAATATTAACTGTTATCTACATGTTTAATGCTTAAAAATGAACTGAAATAAGAAGGGGACAAATAGAAACACTTCAGTTTTCTGGTAAAAAAAAAAAAATTAAACATAAAAAAAATGCTCGTCAAACACATGCAGCCAGACTTAGAATCTATTCTAGGAAAACACTCAATTAAATGATATTATTTTCTACACCCAAGGTTTCAATCCAAAGTTATTCTGGCACTGTCAGACAGAACGGACACATGAAGCTTGCAAGGGACACACGAGAAATAAGACACGTACCGGAAGTGCTAAAGTGCTCCTGGCCATCGGAGGAATTCTGGTCTGTTTCTCTTAACATAAAACATGAGCTGAGTTGGTTTCAAAGACTTGAACCCTGGCTTCTGGAGGTTTTCTAAGTAGGCACTTAATCTCTTAAGAGAATTTTCATTGACTTCCTGGAAAAAGATATCAAGGGGCATTTACACACAAAATAGAACAAGGACACATTATAAATTCTCTCCTGACATTTTAAACACATTGTTGAGCGTATTAAAGAATTCAGTATTAAAAAAAAGTTGGGATGCCATACGTTCTCGGTGAAGGGTAAAACTGTATTCACATCTGACAAGAGGCAACAGAATGAAATTCCTTAGGAAAATGTGGCCATGAAGTACTAGAAGAAAACACAGGTCTGTCCTTTATAACCTACATGTGGAAAAAGCCTAACTATGACCGAATGTCCCAAAGTAACACATGACTGATAAATCCAATTACATAAAAATTTAAAAAATGTAAAACAGAACACATTATAAAAAGAATGACACACACACACAAGAAGCAGTCTACAGAAAAAAACTGGGATAAAATATATGGAAGTTTTTTCATACCAAGGAGCTAATTTCTCTCTGTATAAAGGTCTTAAGACACACATCCAGAGACTGGTTGAATAATGACATATTCTTCTGATGGAGTCTGCACCACCCAAAAACAAAAAAAAAGGAGGAATGAATATGACACAGATGATATTTAGGAACTGATATGGAGTGATTTCCAGGATATATTGTTAAAAGAAAAAAGAAAAATCCTTGGGGGCGGGAGCCAAGATGGCAGAGTAGAGAGACTCACAACTCACCCTCTCCCACAAATACACCAAGAAATACATCTGCAAACCCACTGAATCGCATGGAACACCTACTGAACTCTGACAGAGTGTCTCTAATTTCAAAATACAGGAGGACTCTCACAAAATACAGTAAGAAAAAAAAGGAAAAAGAAAAAATTGGTGCAGAAATGGTCCTGCAGGGAGTTTGCAAAAGATGAGACTGATGAGAGCTTAATCTCCAGAATATATAAACAGCTCATACAACTGAATAAGAAATAAAACACACAACCCAATCCAAAAATGGGCAGAAGACCTACAAACAAGCAATACTCCAATGAAAACATATGAATGGCCAGTAGGCACATGAAAAAATGCTCAATGTTGCTAATTATCAGAAAAATGGAAATCAAAACTACACTGAGGTATCACCTCACACCGGTCACAACAGCCATCATTCAAAAGTCCACAAATGATAAATGCTGGAGAGGGTGTGCAGAAAAGGGAATCCCCCTGCACTGTTGGTGGGAATGTAGTTTGGTGCAGCCGCTATGGAAAACAGTATGGAGATTCCCCAAAAAACTAAAAATACACTATCATAAAATCCAGCAATCTCACTAGTGATCATATATCCAGAGGGAACCTTAATTCAAGAAGACACATGCACCCCAATGTTCAAAGCAGCACTATTTACCATAGCCAAGACATGGAAACAATCTAAATGTCCACTGACAGATGACTGGATAAAGAAGCTGTGGTATATTTATACAACGGGACACTACTCAGCCATAAAAATAATGCCATGTGCAGCAACATGGATGTACTGGGAGCATGTCATTCTAAGTGAAGCAAGCCAGAAGAGAAAGAAAAATACCACACATCACTTACATGTGGAATCTAAAAAAAAAACCAAACAACAACAAAAAACAGATCAATGAACTGATTTACAAAACAGAAACAGACTGAGAGACACAGAAAACAAACTTATGGATACCAGGGGAGGAAGGGGGTGGGAAGGGATAAATTGGGAGTTCTAGATTTGCAGATACTAACTACTATATATAAAACAGATAAACAACAAGTTCATACTGTATAGCACAGGGGACTATATTCTGTACCTTGTAGTAACCTACAATGAAAAAGAATATGAAAAGGAATATATGTATGTATATGTATGACTGAACCATTATGCAGTACACCAGAAACAGACACAACACTGTAAACTGACTATACTTCAATTAAAAAAAAAACAAGTGTTAGTTTTAATTTTCATATCTACAGTTCAAAGCACTGATCACACTACCATGACAATCAATGCAGATTTACAGAACTCTTCGTTGTATGCTAGATCGAAGGTAAATAACCTAAACAGACATACACTGAACATTAGTAAATTAATAAATAAATAAATGTTTACCCTTTCCTGGGGCTGCTGTCCAAAGAAATCTGGATGCACAGCAAAACAGAAAGGCCTTAAGGCGTTGACTGCTTCAGCTCCCACCAAGGCTCTCGAGTAGAGAAACCAGTATGGAAATATTTTCCCCAGACAGAATCTTTTAAAAAGATGTGGAGTTGTCATTCACCAGCACGCTGATACACACAAATCCTGACTGTATAAAGTGACAGTAACGTTAAAATGACTATGTATGGAAAATACCAGACACAAGATAGGAACCAAAGTGAAAAACTTTGTGGTTTTCTGAAATCCACAGAAGTTTTAACAAGCAATGAGTGCCACATGTTTTCTAAAGACAGTGGTGATAAATTTCTCTGATGCAATATGAGAACATAATATTTAATAATAAAAAAATTTCCCCTCAAAAGTCTGCCTTGAAATGTTAACTGGCTTCACTGTAAAGGACGACGATTTTCTAAATCATTTTCTTCTTCAGATTAAAAAGAAATCCCAATGTCAATAGTGTAATCTCTTCTTTACAGTGAAAAATATTTTGAGAATTGTAATACTTAACAAGATGTACAAGACGTCTCAGTTCATTTCCTCATCACTAGTATGCTAAAATTATTCTAGTTGGATAACTTAACATGTTGCCCTTAAATTTTGGCATAACTCACCTGGGGGTGTTTTTTTAAAAAAGTAGTTTTAAATCCAACAGAAATTATTTGCAATTTCCAGGAAGCACTTCCATGACATCTAGTTTTGAATGTGGTAATTTATCTTTTCCATTCTGTAATGGACTATGAAGAATACTGTGCATGTTTCTGTCTCGTATGTGAGGTATATGTACCCAGTCTTTGGAAAAGTGTTTCATTTTTGAAACAACTGAGGTTACAGAATCATTTCTGAAGATTTTTTTTAATAATTGGGAGATCACCAACAGATTTTCAGATGGCCTTTTGTTTTCTGCCTTTTTACAGGTCCTTGAACCTTTTATGAAGTAAACATATAGGATGTGCATTAAGGATTCTAACAGGAGCTTAACAGTAAAGGAAATGAGCAAAGTCCTCAATGGGAGGCAGTGTAAGTGAACGTTGGTGACAACTGCACTCACTCCCCTCCTGAGCCTTAGTCCCCGTTTCCAAAAGTCTGATGGACACTTAGCTGTCCTGCCAGCCTCTCAAATGTTATGTGTCTACAAAAAGGAGCAGAGGTCATCATTTCCTTCCCAGCTCAGCATGGATACAAAAGGCAAGGAAGCAGTTAGACGGCTCTATCCAGGATTATTGTCCTCACTTCTGTTACCGAGGTACCGCTCTTCTCAGAGCTGCTAACGCACAGGACCCGAGGGTTACCACTGCCCCAGCTTGCTCAGCGCCCCCTCCCCATTTTCACTCCTGAAGTCTTGTTTCCTCTCTCTTTACAATGTCCCTTGAAATCACTCCTTCTTCCCATTTTCTCTGCCACCAATGACCACTGCAAAATTGGACTATGTGGCTTTACGATCAGTACTCTCTCCTGTTTTGTTTCCCTAGCCACACTGTGCACAGGTTGATTTTCCTAAAATCCCACGATCACTGTATTCCTGACTGAAACACCTGTGATGGAGTTTCAGCTCCGGCAGATTAAGACCCACTCAGCCTGGTATATCAAGTGCTCTCCAGTCTATCCTTCCATCTATCCTTCCAACTTGATCTCCAAGCTCTCCTTGCAGAAACCCTCAGCTCCGCCCTCCTTGATCTTCCTCATCCTGCCCTTCTCCATCACTTCTAAGTCCTAATATACCCTCCCCATGCCCACTTCCCCTGGTCCAAACTGCACTCGCTCACTCGTTACTGCCTTCCTACTGTGTGCCAGGAGGCCATGGGCCCTTCCCCCAGAACCTCCTCTTTTGTATCCTCATTATAAACAGTCTTTCCCTCTTCTAAACTCTAATAAAAGAAACTGTGTGCACCATATACATGGAACATAATACTACAATGTGGAAATGCTCTAGACTCTTCCTCAACTACCACTGCATCCCTGAGGACAGTGAACACGGTTAATAGGGGTTTACTGCTGTCAGGGAGGTCAGCGTGGGTCTGCTGGAGAGCAGGGGCCATGACAGGATGAGAGGGGCCGAGGATTCCTGGGAAATGCAGAAGGTAGGGAGAGCTTTCAGACCATGTTGCAGGCCTGATGCCTACAGAGGAGAAAGGGAAGAAAGGAGCACTGAGGGGGGCCTGCGGCTGCAGCCCCATCCCAAGGGTTCAGCCACGCCACAGGGAGTCCTTGAGCCAAAGCCCCCCACTGCAGGTGCCCTGTGTCCTGCTGGAGGGAGCCTGACTTCGTGTTCCTGCCCTGCTGAGCCACTGAGGGCCTCAGGGTAAATCCATGTGGACCCAGAGGGGCAGGGGGGCTCAGCGGCTACCACCACAGGGCCTGGCACAAGTATTACTGCTCATGTGCGCTCAATGAATACACAGTTGGTGTTTCATGAAAGGAAAGAAGCCAATCAAGAAAAACTAAATCAAGGAAAAATAAACCTCATACAATGTGTCACTTCAGATTGAGCAAATTTGGCAAGCGAACATCTAGATGTATAAAGAGGTTTTAGGAAAGGGTTAGATTCTGGAAAAACGCATCAGTAGAACAGCAGACTTCCTGTGTGAAGGGCCAGAGAACAAGAGTTTCAGGCTTTTCACACTGGAAGCAGCCACAGTCAAGAAATGAAGGAGTGTGGCAGGGCAGATCAAACTTCATTTACACACACGGTCCGTTCAATCAGCTCAGTTGTGAAATCAACATAGTAAACCATGACCAATGTTAGAAAACAAAAAAAAAACCCAGAGAATATTTCCTGGGACAGAAAATATCACCAGATACTGTGTGTGGCAAGGGTAACTCCTGTTAAGAAACTTTTATTTTTATGGGTTGTGATTAAAATACAGTTTTCTGAAGGCCAGGATCAAAGGAGCTGGGAAAGTGTGTCTCCAGTACATGACTGCTATCACCGTCAGTGACGTGGGGCTGAGGAGGTGAGCGTCCCTGAAGGCAACAGCCCAGGAAGTGTTATAAAGCCCAATCCTCCAGGCTCCGGTGGATCAGAGCACAAGGACACCACACTTTATCCTGGTGTTCTACGGCTAAACATGATTAAGATACCACAACATGACGAATTGCTCAACATCTAACCAACAACTTTTCTGGACATTTTCCAGGATCTCACAGTTTCTCTATTTCTCTCTCTCTTCTTTTTCTTCTTTTCAACATTTTTTTGGTCATAAATTCAATCAGAGCAAGTCTCCCTACATTTGGTAATTCTCACCATAAACTGAGTTGGTAGAAAAACTGAGTTGTTCCTCCTAAAGAAATTCCTTTTAACAGTGACCATTTACTGAGATATTCATATATGTAATAGCTATTTAAAGACACTAATTATTGTCAAATATGTTTTAGAAATTTAAAACCTCACATGTCATTTTTATTCAACAGGTCAAATTTTATTTTGGTTATATACTTTGAGCCAGATAAATATTTTATTTAAAAGAAGTTGTGGTCTATTTATACAATGGAATACTACTCAGCCATAAAAAAGAATAAAGTGCCATGTGCAGCAACATGGATGGACCTAAAGAACATCATTCTAAGTGAAGCCAGAAAGAGAAAGAAAAATACCATATGATATCACTCATATGTGGAATCCAAAAAAAAGAAAAGAAAAGAAAAAAATAGGACACTAATGAACTCATCTACAAAACAGAAAGACTCACAGACATAGTAAACAATCTTACAGTTACTGGGGAAAGGGGTTGGGAAGGGGTAAATTTGGGAGTCTGAGATTTACAAATGTTAGCCAATATATATAAAAATAGGTTTCATAAAGTTTCTTCTGTATAGCACAGGGTACTATGTTCAATATCTTCTAATAACCTTTAATGAAAAAGAATATGAAAACAAATATATGTATGTATATGCATGACTGGGACACTGTGCTGTACACCAGAAACTGACACATTGTAACTGACTATACTTCAATTTAAAATATAATAAAATAAATACTTAATTTACCTGTTTTGACTTGACTATCAAGAAGCCAGAATGAAATCTAGTAAGCAATTGTTTAATCAGTACTATTTTTTTTTAACAAAAGATCTCCTTTCTCTACAGGGCATCTAGTCTCTATTCTGATTACCCTATATGTGCCTATTACTGTGCCAACTAAATTTTACTGCTGAACTCCTTAAATCCTTTCTTGAAGTACTAGATAGGATTTAGATTATACACACATAAACAGCAAATGTAGTAGTCAAATGACCATATGATACAATTTCAATGTAAAATGGTTTTCTATATGACAGCCCTTGGCTTGAGGGCAATGTGATAAGAATTGTGCTAAGGACAAATTTTTATCTTTTTCCCCTCTCAAACTTTTCACACTGAACTGTTCTGAAAGACGGTATTCTTTTCACCTTCTATTCCAAAAGGAACTTGTGGAAGAAAGATCTGGATGTTCACATGATTTTTTTTTTATTCCTGCCCTCCACCATAATATCCACAAAATATTTAGAATCTGATAAATTAGAATAAATTGAAATTAGCCAAATACATAACAGATCCCACCCCGTCCCTACACTAGTTACAGATTGAACCATGAAACTTACCCCCTCACAGGTCTCAGGTGGCAAAACATTTCTGAGTACATATGCAGATCAACTCCCAGGCATCCATCAATTGCTGAAAAAGTTAAGCAGATACCAATAATGAATAAGTGGAATTTAAAATTAAAAACACATTGCTATTTACATTAATGCCATCCCAAATGAAATACTTAGTTATAAATCTAACAAAATATGTCTAAGACCTACATGAGAAAAATTATAAAACTCTCATGAAAGATATCAAATAACTAAATAAGTGGAAATTCCATGTTAATGGATAGGAAGACTCAATACTGTCAAGACATCAGTTCTTTCCAACTTCATCTGCAGATTCAATGCAATCCCAACCTAAATCCAAGCAGGTTCTTCTACAGATATCAACAAACTCATTCTAAAGTTTACATGGAGAGGCAAAAGACTCAGAATAGCCAACTCAATATCGAAGAGGAATAAAGCTAGAGGACTAACACTACTGGACTTCAAGCCTTACTGTAAAGCTACAGTAATCACGTCAGTGTGGTAGTGGTGAAAGAACAAATGGATCAGTGGAAGTGAACAGAGAGCCCAGAAACACACCTACAAAAATACAGCCAACTGATCTGTGACAAAGGAGCAAACCCAATACTATGGGGCAATGATAATCTTTTCAACCAATGGTGCTGGAACCACTGGACATCCACAGGCAAAATTATTAGTCACAGACCTTCACAAAAACTAACTCAAAATGGATCAAAGACCTAAATGTAAAATACAAAACCATAAAATTCCTAAAAGATTACCTAGAAGAAAACTTCGATGATCTTAGGTATGACAAATGACTCCAGATACAACACTAAAGGCACAATCCATGAAGGAAAGAACTGATAAGCTGAATTTTATTAAAATTAAAAACTTGTGCTCTGGGAAAGACAATGTAGAGAAAATGAGAGGACAAACTACAGACTGGGAGAAAATATTTGCAAAAGATACACATATCTGACAAAGGAATGCTATCCAAAACATACAAAAACAAAAACAAAAACAAAAACAAAAACCCAACAATAAAATGGACAATCTGATTAAAAAACAGAGCAAACACACCTCATGAAAGATGACATACAGATGGCAAATTAGCAAGTGAAAATACACTCCACATCACATGTCAGCAGGGACATACAAATTAAAACAGCAGTGAGATACCACTATACACTTATTAGAAAGGCCAAAATCCAAAACACTGACAACATTAAATGCTGGTGAGGATGTGGAGCAACAGGAACTCTCTCATTCATTGCTGGTAAGAATGAAAAATGGTACAGCCGCTATGGAAGACAGTCTGGTGCTTTCTTACAAAACTAACGGTACTCTTACCATATGACCCAACTACCACATTCCTTAGTATTTACCCAAATGAACTGAAAACATGTCTACACACAAACCTGCACACAGATGTTTACTTTTATTCATAACTGCCAAAACTTGGAAGTAACCAAGATATCCTTCAGTAGGTAAACAAATAAACTATAGTACATCCAGACAACTGAGTATTATTCAGTGCTATTATTATTATTTCATGAGCCCTCAAAAAGCCATGAAGAGACATGGAGGACATGAAAATGCACATTAATAAGTGAAAGAAACAAAAAAAAAAGAGAAAATGAATATATGTATGTGCATATATGACTGAAGTACTGTGCTGTACACCAGAAATTGACACAACATTGTAAACTGACTATTCAATAAAACTATATATAAAAAAAAAGTGAAAGAAGCCAATCTGGGAAGATTATATACTGTATGATTCCAACTATATGACATTCTAGAAAAGGCAAAACTATGATGATAGTAAAAAGATCAGTGGTTTGGAGGGGAAGAGGGATGAAGAGGTGGAGCACAAAGGATGTTTAGGGCAGAGTCACTACAACGGTAGATAACACGTCACTGTACATTTGTCCAAACCTTTGGGATGTGTAACACCAAGAGGGAATCCTAATGTAAAGTTGGGGTGATAATGATGTTAGTGTAGGTTCACTGATTTTAACACATGTACCCTACAAGGGGTGGGAGTTGTGTGTGGCAGGGAGGGGATATGTGGGAACTCTGTACTTTGCTCACTTTTGCTGGCAACCTAAAACTGCTTTAAAAAATAAAGTCTATTTTTTAAAAAGGTTAAGTAGGTAAAAGGAACATGATTTGAATCACATGAACTTTTCCAACAATTTAGAGCTTCAGCAAGAATTTCAATGAAACTATAGTCTCCAACATCAACTGACCAAGTGATTTTAAAAATCCTATGAGCAGTCTCTTATAAAAGTCTTGAAAAGTGATTATTATTTACACAATAATCACCAGGTAAAAAGTCCTTTTCTGCCCCCTGCTTCTGGAGCTCTGAGCTTTCTCCATGCCTCCATTCTCATAGACTTGCAGAGCAGTATACTCATTGAGAACAAACCACCAACAGGCTCAAGTCCTATTCTGTCAAATTTTATGCATTAAAAATGTTTAAAAAATATTTTCATAATGCAGTTAATATATCTGAACCAAGGTAATGTAATGAAGCATAAGTGTCATTAACAGAATGATAGGAAGATGTATTTTAAAGAAAAATCAAAGAATGGCCTATTAAAAAAAAAGTGCATTTTCAAACAACAGTGTATAGTTACATTTATTTTCTGGTTGACTGCTGTGGCAAGAGTCTTGTGGATACACTGTGTTACAGGCATTCATTTAAATGTTTAAAAGGGTGATTTTTACTTAACCATTCACCTTGCTATTCTGTAACACAGACACCAGAAATACTCCTCCCATTTGGAAGATTTCTGAGAATAAATGGAGACACAATGAGGAAGAAAGAACCATTCTGATTAACGTTTCAGTGCTGCCCGTGACGGACTGAAATCTCAGCAAACGTCATCACAAAGTAACTGAACACTGCACTTAGGTAAGATGGCACAGGTACAAGGCTAGAAGCTTGCAAAGAAGAGACGAGATGTACAACCCTACCCAGTCCAGACCTGGCTCTCTCTAGGTGATAGGGAGCAAGTCCTTTCCTTTTTTTTCTTATTGCCTCATCTGTTTACAATGAACAGATGGAGTACATTCTTAAAAATTAACAACAACAACAACAAAAATCAAAGGAAGCACTTAGGCCTACGATTACAATGTCAGCAAAGTAACCTGTTTTACTCATCTGTTGCAGCAATATCTTAGAAGTTCATGAAATCAAAATGTCTCCATCCAATGTGCAAATGTAGTCTGTCCAACAGTCATGCTCCAGGCCGGATTTTCAAAAGCAAGGCATCAAAACAAACAAAATGGTGGAAAGAAACTCATGATAACTGATTTGAAATAAAAGAGGTGTTAGGAAGTTTAAAAGTTCAAGTATACTAAAAAGGTAATAAAATTTTTTGAAATCAACTTAGAAAAGACTGACTGCCTCAAATTTGATTCACAAAGAATTTGAGAGGCAAGCAGCCCAGTTATACTGCTTAGGAGTTTATATAGCTAAACATTTATGAATAAGAACTGATAAGAGGCTGATTGAGCCAAGAAAGCAACTTACAAGATTTGTCTTGAGTTACTTGAGAACTAGTCTCCAAAGAGTCACTCACAGCAAGATTGCAAAAATTAGGGTATCTATCCTTAATGACTTTCAAATACCGAGCATAAAGTATGTTGTGCAGAGAATTATAGAGCATGTTTTAGAAGTGTTTCCATCATAAATAATCAAAGCAACAACAAAAAGTTTTGTAGTTCAAAGTACTGGTCTTTACTTGCCCAGAAAAATTATTCATTCACTGTTGCTTTGTATTCATGGGGATAATTAAACTTAGTACTGAGCAATGACTAATAAAGAACATTAATACTCGGAAGCGTGACAAGAGATTCTCCCAAAGAAAATAAAATGTTCTCAAATACAAGTCTGAATGTTAAATCAAGTTCTCCAGATAAAGAATTTTTAAAAGTTAGGCTATTATAGATTAAGAGTTAGGTGTTTTTCTGCCTCGTTTTTTGGTAAATAGGCTATTTCCTAAAAAAAAGGTTCACACTGCAGTAAAGAGAATGAGAATCTACGCTTTGCTTTCTAGTAAGGTAGCTACTAGCACAGGTGAGCACTACGAACTGAGATGTGTTTTAAGTGTAAAGTGCCTACTGGATTTTAAAGAATGCAAAGTATCACGTTAATAATTTTTATACTGATTAGATGTCAAAATGGTAGTTTATTAAAATTAATTTCACTTGAACTTTTTGCTTTTTAAAAAAAAAAAGCAAAACACAACCAGCTTTTAACTGTCTTTAATTTTCAACCAGAAAACTTTAAATTCCATTTGTGGCTCACACTGTATTTCTACTGGACCACGTTGATGTAGGACAATTCAAGGCAAATTTAACACGACATTGTCAGAGAAGGCAGTCTGCACAATGGTTAGGCAGGCTGGAGCCTCTAAGATCTGAATTCAAATCTTGACTCCATCACTACCTAGCTGTGTGAGCAAGGACAAATTGTTTCACCTTTCTGAGTCTGTTTCCTCATCTAGTAAATAAGACAGATGGTCCAGGAGCAGTTGGTTTCTTAAAGATGAATTAGCTTAACTTGTGTGTCGTTGGTAAGCAGGGGAGAGATGTTACATGCATTTTTCTCCCCAGCATGTTAATGATTGGAAATGACCAGAGGTGGGCTTTCTACAATTACAAAACCCTTAATAGAAAAAACACCTGAACGTCCCCTAGTAGTTCTTTCCTTTGGTTTAAGAAGCAGACGGTTAGGGCTTCAAGTGTGTCTGCATTTTTCCACATCAAGCCATCTGGGAAGCTGCAAGTGCAGATGAAAAAGCCAGAAATTTCCACATGTCTTGTTTTGAATGGTATTTTCCCTCCATAAACCTTGTCTAGTGTATTAGTGTGCAGAATGCCAAGATTTCCAGCATATATGTTACAAGAAAAATACCTGTGTCATATGTACTATCACCACACACTGCCCTAAAATCGAAATATAAAATTTGTCATTAACTTAGAGAATACTTGGGGCTAACACCATAGTCAGCTGGGCAGGAGTAGTTTGCTCAGAAACTTTGTCTTTGCTGTAGAAAATGTCTACTGAGTTACTGAATTTTATTGAAATTTGTCTTGATTTTATAAAAAAGGAAAAATGACAATCCTAATATTGAGAACAATGACTAACAAATTTAATACAAATGAAACAGCAATAAATATGTGTATCATTGTTGGCTTTTATCTGATGCTCATTAGACTGAAGTTATCTGGGCTGTGTATTTAAGAAAAAATGCTGGAAGACAGATTTAAAATGCTGGAAATATTCATTAAAGATTGTTTCTAAAAGATGAAATGTAATCTTGAACACTGTAATTATTTTTGAGCTCTCTGGATATGGAATCCTGCATCTGACTTTTGTACATTTCTAGGAGGACATCATGTGAAAGTAGGTGCTACCTCTCTCATAGGATTTTTGTGAAACTTAAGCAAAATAATGTGCGTGACTTAGCAACATTTGACAAGCAGAAAATTCATAAAAGTAACTATTGTTACTCAACTCAGAGTGTATAAAAACCTGCAGAATTCTTTTTTTCCCCTTCTAATGAGGGCTCATCTATAGACAGAGCACACAGTTAAATGCAACATTTTCCCTGAAAACAAGTTTTGTGATTGAAAACTCAGAATTATTGCAATAAGGGATCGATGCCTGAAAGTCTTAAAAAGACACTGTAAGGCTACAGACAAGTCAAAATTTACAAATGAACAACTTAATTTCAAACTTTAGCTAACACAGTGAATCTACCCAAACAAGTAAATATGACTTATTATTCAAAGACAAAGAAAGTTAGCACTTGCTTAATAATAAAAACATTAAGCTTTCACAGTGGTAGCACTTCTCATTTCAAAATGGAAAAGAATCGAAGTGGGTAAAATAAACCATATTGTGCCATGGCAACTGCCTTTTTTTAATGAATTAATATGGGTTTTTTAAAGGCAGTATTTATCAACTGGGAGATGGAGGGCCAATAGGAGAGGGCACATGACTTCTTTTTGCCAACAACTTTTCCCTTCTCACCCAGCGGTGCTATTTCTATAGGAAAATGCCTACATATATAAGAAAGGTATTTATTTAATAATTCTGATCTACACTCAACCAAATTATTATTCTAAGATGATCATTTCCTATTTAAATTCTTGGAAAAAATTGGTTATTTCCCATAAGCTCTCCTTTAAGAGTGGGCTCTGACAACTAAGTAACAGGGAAGATGTGATCAGATCAGGATTCAGTTTTGGAAAAGGCAGAAGAGATAAGAAGGCAAGAAAGAGAAGGAACCATCCTTTAGGGCAAGTGGTTCTCAAAGGTCAAGTTTGAGAACCAATGCTTTAAGGAATCCTGTTTCTATCACTTTATAGGACCAAGGCAGCTGGCAGGAAACCTTTAAGCTTTAATTCTTTAAATACACTTGCTTAATACAATTTTAGGGAAAGATCTTTAGATACCCAATTGTATGCTAAAAGTCAAATGAAGATTTTAAGTTTTGCCTGAACTTGTTCTTTGTTTCGTATGGTTTACCCACTTCTTAAGATGAGAAAAAAAAAAAAAAAAGTCTAGCGTAAATAAGGTTAAAGGCCAGCAGGCACAGCTGCTTGCCCTCTCCTGTGCCACACATCTTGGGTTAGTCCTCATCTTTACAAGACCAAGCACCCAATTTTATCACTTTGGCCAGAAATAAACAGGCCCTGGGAAGATGAAAGATAAGGGGCCTGACTGATAATTACCAATGTCAACTTCTAAATTTACTACGAGAAATATAATTGCTAAAAAGACCAGAAGATTCAGATCTGTGGTTCTTTTCCTTACAGGATCAGCTACACAGAAAATCAAATGACTATCAGCAGATTGAAGAGCCACTGCTTCAGAGTAGAACTGGGGCTCCCATTTGCAGTAAGAGTCCCAGCGCCTGGGGCATCCAGGTCAACTGCAAGATTCTGGTTTTCAAATTCATGCATGAGTGGTTCTTGCCCGTATTCAAGGTAGCCACTATCCTTCCATTAGGAAAAGGCCTCAGGCACACTACAAAATAACTAAGTTTCCTCTGTCTTAACTACACCTGGGAGTAACTCTGGGGGCCTTAACTGACCCAACTCATCAACAGGTATTTACCCAAGCATTTATGTGCCAGGCTGTATGCAAGTACTGAGAACAGAAAAACATCAAGACAGGCCCACCTCTCCAAAAACTAGGAGAGCGAGCCGGAGTGGAAGAACACACACAAGCAGACAATTACAAAACACTGTAGCAAGTGAAGCGACTTTGCCATGCAGAGTGTGAGGGGAAAATCCCAGCTGGTAACACTTAGAACGGCTGGGTTCTGGAAGGTTTTTACAAGGAGATGGTATTCTCTGGATGGAGGGTTGGAAGGACGCAGTTCATTTACAAACCATCGTAAATGGCTGCTGTAATCCACTTAATAGTGTAATTACGTTCTATTTCATAAAATGAAAATTTCTGATTTTAACTGTGCTGTTAAAGGGAGGCACTAAATCTGTGCAGTTTCAAGTCAAATTTGGTAGAGATATCTAAATTGGTGGAAAAGCCAAATTATGAGTAGTTTAAGAAAAACTTTTGTTTAAATTGCTTTTTATAGAAACAATGTTTGCCAAATAGAGGTCTTCTTACTGATCTTTGGCCATTTGGCACAATTTTTATTTGAAAGTAACTTATTTTAACAGTTAATAGCCTCAGGTGGCTCTCATTTAAACTGTGACTTTCCTTAGCAACTATTTTGTAAGATTTTAAAAAGTAGTTTGTTCTATCAAGGAGAGATAAAAGCAGGAAAATTTTCACTGCTTTTCAGTTTAACACTTCTTAGGGAAGAGAAAAAGGCAAAACCCCCACAAAAGCAGGAAGCCCTTTGGATAAATTAATAAATTATAGCAAAGTATCTAGGTTTTTAAGCTTCCTTTTCTAAATCTTTTGCTATGAGATGTGAATCACAGCAATTTCCTAGGGTAAGTCAAAGGCTTCGGGGAAATACGATAGTTGGAAACAGTAAAACGTTAAATCATCTTAGGTCTCTCATTTCAAAATAAATTAAAACAGATGCGTTACGGGTACTCCAGTCCCTGGCATTGCCTTGGTTCAAAACTTAGCACAACGAGATAAGGTGACTCTGAGCCCTGCCCGCACCGACCTCCATTTCTGCCCTGAACAGCCCGAAGGCACAAACGGAACCCCCTCCCCTCCTCCTGCTACTTACATTCTGGCAAGGGTCCACACGCCACTTTTCTCTGACCTGTTCCTCCTCCCACCAGACGCCAGGAGTAAGGATGGCCCGGGTGTCCCATCCCAGGGTGCAGGAGAGGGACGAGGCTGGCTTGATGGATCAGCCCGCGAGCTTTCGGAGCTGAGAGCTTCATACTTTAAAGGTCTTATTGAAGATTGTCCTTTGGCTTTTTTTACATAAATATAGCTAATTAAAATTTTTCTCTTTTCTCTGGTTCGCATTTTCCTTTTGACTTTGGCCCCTTTTAACATCTGGATACTTTGAAACCATAAGCATTCTCCACCATGAGCTTGGGTTTTTTTTTTTTTTTTTTTTTACTAATAGCAGTATTTCGCTTTTGTGTACCCCCATAAACTGCCACAGGAGAAATAGGCAAATATAGTTACCACTCTTTTCCCTTTCCTACCTTTTGGCACTGTTGACTGAGCTGAAAACAAACAAACAAAAAACAAAAACCTCGTCTTGTTCCAGCCCTAATGGTTCTTCACTTCTCATTATAAACAATCTGGTCAACTTATAATCCATTCCACCCAAACCGATTTTTCCTAAAAGCTTAATTTATCATCTCTTGCACCTTCATCCCTTCAAATGCATCCTTGCCACCAGCATCTAAATGGTCTCATATTTCCTTAGTTCTTTTCTTTGGGTTTCAGTTATGAAAAGACTGAATTATAATTGCCCACTTACTGTTCTCCACTTGTCCTCAAAGGCATCTTAAACTCATGGTAATAATCTCCAAACTCAATTTATTTCCTAGATGCTGAATTTCAGTAATGACAGTTAGTCACCCAGTTTGTTCATACTAGAGAACTGGGCCTCTTTCTTGATGTCTCCTTCTGCCTCATTTCCCATCTCCCCTTCACAAGACTATTCATTCCACATTTTATCATAGTAAGGCATTTTTCTAAGTGCTAGGTTTTAACTTTTTTATTTTTGTGAGGTTATAGATTTTTCCAATGATGCTGCCAACATTCTATTTTGGGAACTCCTTTAAGAAATACTTTCAGTCCCCCTAGTCACCATTTATTCTTTTCTTACCTTATTCAGACTCTTTCTCTAAATGATTTTAAATTATGGTTTAAAGTATCTAAAGTATCAAACTTAGGATTGAGGATGACCACCTTGGAGAATGACTGCTACAGATTTTGAAGATGGCTTCAGAAAAGGAACATAATAAGATAAGACTGAAATAAGATAGTAAGATTGAAAGGAACAATCCTTGTTTGGATATTTAAGTTCTGATATATTTGTTTAAAAGACGTTCTTTAGTCATAGCTAATGTGACTTACATAAATTACAAATTTTCAAGATACATATAGTATTCTAAGATACACTAAAGGAAAAAAGAATAATTTAAAAATTTTGGTTAACTCAGAAGGTACTCTGGACTTTTGGTGTTTGAGTCATTTTCCAATTTATTTTACTATTCTAGAATACAAATGTAGACTATGCTTCAGAGAGTGGACTGAGTGTTCACGAGATGTACTTCATACCACTAAAGGTTTCTCCGAAGGCTCCAGACACCTGCTTGCATATTTCCGCTTTATGTCTCCCTCTTATTAAATGCTGCACAACACTCAGTTTGTGATTTTCCATTGTTTGGATTTCAGAATAAATTAGGATTCACGACACTTAGGTTTACCTAAATTAAAGAGAAGTCAAAAAGTAATTCAAAAAATTATTTTCAGTATGGATAAAACTGTTATAAACTGCATACATCAATCAAAATCTTTAGTGTTTGAAAATTAACTTTCTATAAATCAATAAAGAGCAAAAGCTGAATATGGTGAAAACTGTCTTTATTTTTAGGGCCTTTTATTTTCAACAATGAGTACTTGAACTTAAAAAAAAAGCCTTTAGTAACTAGTGGTTATTGAAAAGCCAAACCTTTTCAGCCCACTTCATATTCTTTTTCAGCCATTTCCGGGCAGACCATTGTTCCAAACTATAAACCTGTTCCTTATTAACGTTGACAGTCATGTGCTTAATGAAAAGCTTTGGATCGGATATACGAGCAGCCATGATTAATCTTTTCATTGCAGCTTGATAATCATCCTGGCTCCGAGATTTGTTTTCTTCACATCTACAAAGTGGACACCTCACAGAGTCAGAATCTTGAAAAAGAAGCTATATAGTTTCTTCAAAAGATAGGAATTTACATTTTTTGGTTCTAAGCTATGACAGTCTTTTTATTACATTCTAACAGTGGATTTCAAACTTGTTTGACTATAATACACAGTAAAAGACATTTTATATACACCCACATACATAAAAACTGAACAAGACTTGCCTTTATGACAATGTACTATATTTTCTATTAGGTTTCATTTTTCAAAAAATTAAATGGTCCCAACCCCCTAACCTAATTTCACTACATAAATGGGCTACAATCCACAGTCTGGAAACAATAATCTACAATACAGCTAATAACCTATTTTTGAAGTTAATAATTGTATAATTATTTATTATAATGCATAGAGTATTAAATTTAATCAAATTTGAAGTTAATAACATTCATGTGTTTTACCTTGATATGGCTTTTTAAAATTATAAGCATATACTTAATATGTAGCTCACATTTGGTAACAGAAATTGTAGCTATATGCCTTTACTAATTTCCAGTAATTTTCTTCAGTCCTAATTAAAAGTATTTCACTAAAGTGCTAGAATTTACTTTTAAAGTAACTTTTCTACCAGTCTCCATTTTCCTATAGACAGGGAATAGGAAGTATTTAAAATAGAGATGTGGCCGTCATTAGGCATCGCTTTTTCTTGGTGTTTCCTATGTCCTGCTCTTGGCACTCAGAGGGCCCAGGAGAAGGCCGGAGGGTGAGCCTACCCACGTTAACACCACAGTGTGGTCTACAGAGTGGTGGGAATGAGGACTTCCACCTGGAACAGGAACCAGTGGTCAAAAAGAGGAAAGACTGGTCAGGAGCCTTCTAGTACACTCTGGCTTAGGAATCAGTGCCTGAAATCTGGTAGACTGGGCGTATGCCAACCACATGCAGTTTTTGAAAGTCTAATGATGAATAAAACTTTCTCAGAGGTTAAGGCAGGTGTAAGCTGATCTTGAGATGAGTTAAGGCCGTGGGACCCAAGGCCACGATCAAAGCATGTTTATAGTGTGCAGTAAATAATTGCTCCGTGCATGCATCAATTATGTAAGATTTAGAACAAAGAAAATAGAAGTATGCTTGTGCTAGAGATATTCTGTAAGCCTAATGAACAAAGAAACTCAGACCACGCATGTGCTGACAGAAAACAGATAAAAGCAGGACAGGTGCATCATAGGCGCACCTCCCTGTGGAAATAAAGTGTTGTTAACCCTATGGTGTCTCCGGCTGAAGTCTGTCCGGCGGTATGGCACCTCCTCGTGCATTTGTTCGTTTGGGCCTCTCACCTCCTAGAACACCACCTCAGCCTCCTTCGGCTGACAGCAGGGCTCAATATGATAATAATAATAGAGAAAACAACATTGGTTTGGACAAAACCAAAGACCCAGGCATGCCACTGTTAGGTACTAGCATCACAAATTCAGTACTGAATACAGAGGCTGCACATGTGTGGGGAATGGAAAGCTATGAGAAAACCAAATCCTCTGGAGGTGATGGGAGCCCAAATGCGTCATGCCACTGGGGTGCACAGTGGTGAAGAGGAAGCCTTCAGAAAAGAGCTCTAACAAAAAAGCTAATTTTAGTGGGTTTAAAAAAAAAAGTGGACCTAAAATAAATTATTTCCCAATTCTCCTCCCCTTCAGTATGGGATGGGCTGAATGACTTGTTTATCAAAAATAGAGCAGAAACGACACTGTACAACTTAGGACACTAAGTTGTTAGATACCAATTTTTCATGGCCCCTTGCATTTCTTTAAGTTTTGAGAGCAAATACACTGACTACCCCTTGTTCCAGATTACAAGAATGTCTAATACAGTGAACAACTCTGAAAGACAAAGAGTTTCTCCTTTTGCAGCAAAAGACAGGTTTGCTTACAGCCTTACAAGGTGGAGACAGTATTTTCCTGAAGAGCAGGGGGGCAGGCATGCTTATTATCCCTTTATAAAGGACTTGGGTTTCTAGGTTCAGGAGTCCTCTCCTGGGTAACGGAACCCACTGCATGTGCAGGTATCCATCCTGGCCCATCTGTGGGACTCAGGAGCAAGAGGAAGAGATACAAATATGCAGATAATCATGCTGCTTGCTGTGCCATAAGTAATAAAGTCCTGTCTCCAACCCAGGAGTCTTGTATTTTATGCGAGAATCCTTGAAACCAGCAGGCTGACCTAAAAGGCACTGCAGCTTCCTCCTTGCTTTCTCTCCTGGATCACTGACTCTGAGAGAAGTTTGCTGTCGTGTCATGAAGACACTTAAGAAACTTGTGGAGGGGCCCATGTGGCGAGGAGCTAAGGCTTCCTGCCAGCAGGCATGTGAGTGAGCCAGCTGGGAAACGGATCCTCCGGCCCCAGTGAAGCTGTCAGGCAGGTGATTCAGGTCCTGATCACATCCTGACTCCAACATCACGAGAGACTGAGCCAGAACCATCCTGCTAATAAGATACTCCCAAAATTCCTGACCTACAGAAACTAAGATAATATTTGCTGTTTTAAGACACAAAGTTTTGGGATAATCCAAAAACTGTAACAGATAACTAATAGACTATTCAGATTGAGGATCTGGTCTGTACCACCAGTAAAGTGAAGCAAAACTCTGGTCAAAAAACTCTAAAATAGGAATCCCATGAGATCCTCATATTACAAGTTTCCTGGATAAAGCTGACAAGAAATTGGAGTGTTGTAAACCTAAATTCTGGACTTTGAATAAAATTATTTGAAGGGATGCCACTCTGGTCCAAGAGCTATGTTATAATATTTATGCATTTATAACAACATTTTAAAATATTGAGACTAGGCTAATGGCTTTAGTTTCAAGAGGATTCTTGACTGAACCTAATAAATTATCATATATTTCCCTTTTACACCTGGTTCTTAGATCTTCTGTGATGACCATAAAGATAAATAACTTCTAGGTTTCTATCTAAAAACTATCAGTACACAAGAAAGATCCAAACCTAAAGAAGATCTGTCTCTATGACCACCTAACAAGATCTTTGAAGTTGTTAAAGTGTTTCTTGAAAGGTACTAACTTGTTTGGTTTTAAGTCTCAAAAGGTCAAATCCTTTCTCAATATAAATGTTACCAAAGTTTGTCAATACTATACATGCACAAGTATACAAATATATAAATGCTTTACATATGTTTATATATATACATAAATAAAACATTTACATCCTAGGGCAGGTGTAGGGAGCCACAATCTGCTTTCAGGGTGCAGTTAAAGTTATTTCAACCAACCTTTTTAAAACGATCTGCAGCATCTCTGTAGAAGTTTCAGGACTCTGAATACTACTAGCGTTAGATACCAGGAAGATTTCAACAGCTAGAAGCATTTCGATCTCAGACAAACAGGAAGGAATCAGTAGAATTTTTTGGTATAAATTCCCCTCCAATGGTGGGTAACAACCCAATGAAAGAGCGCCTGAAAATCAAGTAACAGATCAGACTTTACTAAAACGCCAACAGGTGAAAACCTAGGTTTCCAAAATATCCAGAGGTGATAATTACTTTTGTTACAGAATAATTCTTCACATTAGAAGCAGATTTATTGCACAAATTATATGGTAGTGAGCTTATCCTAGTACATGTGAAATCATACTTCGTAAAATGTTTTTGAAACATTAAATACGAAATGAGAAATTTTAAAAAACCCTCTGAAGAATTACTTTTGAGCCTCATTGGAGCAACTGCCCACTTATTTCAAGCCACAGTCAACACAACATAATTTCAGAATAACTAAAAAATCAGAAATAGCTACTCGGGTGTTGTTTTAATGGGACCTGGGTCTAATAGCAACTTTATATATACTTATAATAACTCCCTATCTTGAATTATGAATCCATCATGTATAACTGAAAAATTGTGCTCTACACTGGAATTTGAAACAACATTGTAAAATGACTATAACTCGATGAAAAATGTAAAAAAAAAAAGAATTATGAATCCAAAGAGTAGAAAGAAAATAGAAGATAGAATTTGAAGATTTTACTTTGTATCACATAGTTTTACAGTATTTTTGAGCACCCTTATTTATAGTGCTGTTACAGCTTGTGCAATAAATGTGTGCTGTTCCTACTACACGCTGGCAGTGTGCTAAACATGCGATACAAAAATGAATAAAATACATTTCCATCGTGTAGGCACTCTATGTGTTGTTCACCAATTCATGTTCTGAAAATTTCACTTTTCCAAAGAAGAGATTTAAACTCTTTTAAAATGTTTATGTACTTATTACAAGTGATACATAGGGAAATCTTCTATACATAAGTCTTGGGACATCCAAATTGTATATGGGAAATATTTTACTGAAACCAATTTAAATCTGTGTGTAAAATTTGCTTAAAATGTCTTATTAAGATAAGTTTCTTCAAGAAATCTTTCTACTGTGGATGATGATGACTAATCTTTGAGGACCTACTATTCGCCAGGTACATATAGGTTTTATCTTATTTTAACCTGACAATTCACCAACTTTGAAATTAGGCACAACAATGCTCGTATGATAGATGGGGGGGGGGAGCTGTATGTAAGCACCCTGGCCTTCTGACTCCAGATTTTGGAACCCTAACCACTAGGTAGTCCCATCTCCCTAGACCACTGCCAGGACCAACCAATCACTGACTTGTTAACTCTCCAAGCTATCGGTAGATATAATTTATGTGCATTTCTGTTTTACTTTTCTGAGCAGAAGAGGAAAACCAAAGCCAATAAACTGAGTAGAAATTTACTCACATTACTTTTTCCCCTAAAATCAGACATGAAAAGAAAAATACTCCATTTGGCTTTAGGGGCAGAAAGTAATAGAAAGAAACACTAACATCTCCCCTTCCTGACTTTTTTTTTTTTTTTTAACATTTTTTATTGATTTATAATCATTTTACAATGTGTCAAGTTCCAGTGTTCAGCACAATTTTTCAGTCATTCATGGACATATACACACTCATTGTCACATTTTTTTCTCTGTGAGTTATCATAACATTTTGTGTGTATTTCCCTGTGCTATACAGTGTAATCTTGTTTATCTATTCTACAATTTTGAAGTCCCAGGCTATCCCTTCCCACCCTCCACCCCCAGTAACCACAAGTCTGTATTCTCTGTCTGTGAGTCTATTTCTGTCCCGTATTTACGCTTTGTTTTTGTTT
Organism: Camelus bactrianus; assembly: GCF_048773025.1. Taxonomy (NCBI): domain Eukaryota; kingdom Metazoa; phylum Chordata; class Mammalia; order Artiodactyla; family Camelidae; genus Camelus; species Camelus bactrianus. The sequence continues at coordinate 11,749,883 of NC_133573.1, forward strand.
GTTTATTTTTGTTTTTTAGATTCCACATATGAGCGATCTCATATGGTATTTTTCTTTCTCTTTCTGGCTTACTTCACTTAGAATGACATTCTCCAGGAGCATCCATGTTGCTGCAAATGGCATTATGTTGTCGGTTTTTATGGCTGAGTAGTATTCCATTGTATAAATATACCACCTCTTCTTTATCCAGTCACCTGTTGATGGACATTTAGGCTGTTTCCATGTTTTGGCTATTGTAAATAGTGCTGCTATGAACATTGGGGTGCAGGTGTCATCCTGAAGTAGATTTCCTTCTGGATAGAAGCCCAGGAGTGGGATTCCTGGGTCATATGGTAAGTCTATTCCTAGTCTTTTGAGGAATCTCCACACTGTTTTCCATAGTGGCTGCACCAAACTGCATTCCCACCAGCAGTGTAGTCCCCTTCCTGACTTTTTAGCTCCAAGAGAAAAGCAGTATTTTTAGGACTAGGTAGCAAATTAGGAGCATCAGGAAGGCAACTCTGCTGTCCCTGGACAACTTCCCTCTGATTAGTTTGGGGACAAAAGCAAAGGCATCAGGAAAGTGAAAAACAACTCATGGAATAGAAAAAAAACCATGAATTTATATATCTGAGATGGGACTTATATCTGAAGTGTGTGTGTGTGTATATATTTATGTATATGCATATCGTAAGTGTACTGATAAGTACCCCTCCACTTACACACTCAGCAAGAAAAAACAAAAAACTCCTCCATTTAAAATAGTACAAAGAAAAAAATGGGTGAAGGATCCAATAAACATTTCTCCACAAAGATATACAAATGGCCAATAACCACATGAAAAGATGCTCAACATCATTAATCTTAGGAACATACAAATCACAACCTCAGTGAAGCACCACTATATATCTACTAGGAAGGCTAAAAAAAACCTAGTAACAAGTGCTGGTGAGGATGTGAAGAAATCGGAAGTCCCATGCATGGCCGGTGGCAATATAAATGTAAAACAGCACAGCTTCTTTGGAAAACAGATTGGCAGTTCCTCAAAATATTAAACACAGATTTACCATATGAGTCAGCAATTCTGCTCTCAGGAGAAATGAAAAACATACGTCCAAACAAAAACTTGTATGTGAATGTTTAGAGCAATGTTACTCTTAATAGCCAAAAAGTGGAAACAATGCAAACGTCCATCACTGATGGACAGATAAACAAATTCCATACAATAGAGTACTATTCAGGAATAAAATGGAAAGAGATATTGATGCAGGCTACAATATGAATGAACCTTGAAAACATTATGCTAAGTGTAAGAAGCCAGTCACAAAAAACCACATATTGAATGATTCTATTTATGTGAAATGCCCAGAACAGGTAAATACATAGAGACAGAGACATGAATTGTTGCCTAGGGCTATGTCGGGTGGGGAACATACATGGAACAGGGAATGAATGCAAATGTGTTTCAGATTTCTTTTTTTGGAGGTGTTGAAGATGTTCTAAAATTAGACTGTGGTGATTGCTGCACAACCCTGAATATAAAAATGAATGCACTGTGCATTTTACATGCATATGTTTTATAGTATGCAAAATTATGTTAATAAAGCTGTAAACATATTTTTTTAAAAAGCAAAACGAAGGCACTGGCACCACAGCCGTAACATAAGTGCCTTGAAGAAGAATTAGCCGTAAGCTCAGAATTAAGTACGGAGCTCTAGACGTAATCATGAGGCACTGAAAGTCTTTCCTAGCTTGTGGTAAGCTATGTGTGAAGATAAATCAAAGAGAGTTCCACTGATACTTTAACGTCAACACTCTCAGGAAATGAGATGTTTTGAAGACTGATCAGTGACTATGAATTATTCATTTCATTTTATAACTCAGGTACATTAAATAAAAACAAAAACACTCTTTACCCATATAACCTTACTTGCATAAGCCCCAGAAGTTTTACTGCACATAAAATTAGGCACAGGTGTGTTTAGATAAAAGGAAGAATGCTAATAAGAAAGGTACTGAATTGTACCCAGGCATTAACTGCTTTAACACACACTAAAAAAAAAAAAAAAAAAAAAAGTTAAAAAATAAATTATCATTAGGGCTAGAACAATTTGGAGGAATAGGGAGTGACTATTAATGCACATGGGGTTTCTTTTTGGCCTGGTGAAAATGTTCTAAGATTGACTGTGGTGATGGTTGCCCAACTTTGTAAATACACTAAAGCCATTGAATTGTACATGTTAAATGGGTGAACTTCATATTTGAATTATATCTCAATAAAGCTGCTAATACAAATTTTTAAATGATTAAGTTTAGCTGTTTTAATACAAAATTTTATTTCCAACTAAAAAATAGAAAGATTCATAGAAATCTCATTTAAATGTTTCCAAGTTAATACTTGTTTCTGTGGCATACAAATGCTTTCTGATGGCACTTCCCCCAAACTGCACATTTGAAAAAAGTGACCTCATTAACGTCAATTCTAAAAACTAAAATCATGAAGTTACACCAAATAGTACATACATACTTTGTAGTGTGATTCCTAGCAGTCTTTAAGGAAATAGTATAAGGAGTTGAAACATAACCACAAAAGTGAAATGAAGTGTTATGAACAAACCATTCTACCTTTCCTCAAAATTTATGATCATCTTCAAAAAAATTCTGCTTTTGAAATTTCTTTTGATTGTAATCTACAATAAGAAATACATTTTACATAATGACCCAGTACACATACATGATTATATGTAACTGAAATGAAAATTTTATCAAATAATACTTAACCTTACTAACTGTAATGCACGCTAATATTTTCTTTCTCATTTCATTGGGAAAAAAAAGTTACCACTTGCTAAACTGATCACAGCTGGCAACGTGAAAAACAATTTCAAGCTGAGAGAGGTTTTTGTTGGTGCCAGTAGGGTGGCACAGGGGTGACACACACTAGGTCCTCAAATGTTTGTTATATGGATGACAGTGGTAGAAAGGAAAATTTAAGACAAATTACTGCCTGAAGGCAGAAAAGAACTCCTTTCTAGATCTAGATTCTACACAAAATTGTGTTCTAATTAAAATACCTGTGAAGAGGCTGGGACTAGAGAAAGTGTTAGTTTTCTAAGCTTACTTATTAGAGAGGAACAATTGTAAACAGATTAACAAAGTTCTATTACTAGGAGCCACATGAAAAACTGTCATGTGTCATGCTGCATTGTAACGGCAGCCTCTGTACCTCCTGTGGCCTGTTATAAAATATTCTACCATAAAGATCAGTGATAGGTGTGTGATTACTTCTTAAACTTCATTCTACCAATTGTTTAACTCCTGTTTAAAAAATATACCAAATTGGTTCAAATTGTGTCATTTATTTCCTTTTCACATCATCCAGTGGACATGTTAATACACAAAGAAATAAAAGATACAGCAATTAGAAACAAAATATAGTAATTAGTAACAGGTTTCAAAAGAGTACAGATCTGTTTAGTATCTTTGAATGTGTATCAACTGCTCTTTTTATATATTCAGTGCCTCAATGTAAATATCACACATGATTTAGGTTTAGAAAATTAAATTAAAAACCAATATATCAGATTTTAATTTTTAAAATGTAACTTACTTTTGTAGTGGGTTCTGGCTTTGAGCCATAAATTACTCCTTCCTAAAGAAGTAATCAATCTTCTAAGAAAGGAAAAATCAGTAGGGATGCTCTTTGAAATCATGAACTCTGCTACAGAGGATGACATGCCAAGGCAGTTGTCTTCTATACAGGCATCCAGAAGTTTATTAAAAAGAAGACTACACTGTGAGACCTCCACAGTTTCTGAAAAGAAAAAATAACTGACATAATGAAATTGATGTGTCTTCATCTCCTAAACTTCCCTCTTAACGCTTCTCCTTTCCTCTCTGCTCCCCTTGGCCCCTTCCTACCCACTACAGGAGTCATAGTCACTAAAATGCAATCATCTTACATGTTGTCTAAGTTGACAAATAAAGCACTCAACAGAAGCAAAACCGTTTATTTACTGTGTAATGGATAATGTGAAGGGAACGTGAATTCAGAGGCTGCATTAACACCTCTATCCATGGTCCTCACAAGGTGACTGCATGTGCAGGGTCTCTGATGAATGACCGCACAGTTCTGTTTGCATTCTATCTACAGTGCACACCTCAGACTTCTCCTTCTGATGACTAAAATAAATCATCCCCTCATAAATATTCATTCTCAAATTAAAAAAAAAAACAAACTCAGTGGGGAGGGTATAGCTCAGTGGTAGAGACCATGCTTAGCAAGCACAAGGCCCTGGGTTCAATCCATGGTTCCTCCACCAAAAATAAATACGTAAAATAAAAAATAAACCTAATTATAAATTAACTTGAAAATAAACCTAATTGCTTCCCCCAAAAAATGTTTAAAAAATTAAAAAAGCCCTCCTTTACTATGTATGTCTACTCCTTTCTGCTCTTTACTTTGAAGACAGTGAAGCCCCCTCGGAGACTTCCAACTCTTTTATTGCCTAGAATCAGTCAGTGCCTAGACTCCAGGTCTTTATCACTGTAGGGTTTTTTAGTGGTCTATGCCTAATTAGGAAATTTATCTCCTTACTTTTAGTCTCTTTCTAAACATTACCACCAGGGAACTTTCCTGTAACACCAGCTTGATTACATCACTACCTGTCCCCAAAACTCTAGCGACCCCTTACTACACATAGAGAAGAAGGTCTGTTTAGTCTGCCATTCAGGATCTTCTAAAGTCCGGCACAACCATCTGCTCAATCTCACTATTATTATTTTGTTTCATTATAACATAATTATTTATCAAAAGCCTGTTCTACAGCAGCCATTGTACCAGGGATACCAAGATAAAGAAAATATCACTGCCTTTAAGGACTTTATTGTCTAGAGGGAGAAACAGTTAAGAACACTAATTGCAATATGCCAGTGGAATAAATGGGAAAATGGACACTGATAAAGCACTGAGGGGAGGCCTTCACGTTAATGTTTTTGTTTTCATTAAACTTAACCCATGACTCTGACCCATCCCTCAGCTCATTCCTGACCCACAGCTTCTGCTGTTTCCCTCGACATGCTGCCTGCATGTGACTTGCAAGCACTCAAGGGCACTACCTGCCACTGCCCACAGTATTCTCTTTCTCTGAACTTGTTATCTGCTTAATTTCCTCCATTTCCTCCATGTTTTCCTATGTTCCAAGGTAATGGAAAATAAGTTCTATATTTGTTAAGTGATAAAAGAAAAAGTATTATTTATTTTTCCAATGCAATGAATTATTTTAAGGTATGACGCTTGCTGGGGGCATTTAACATACTGTTTGCTCATGACTTGACAGAAGTAGGAAAAGGGGAATCAGGAAATGCTCCTTTTAGGAACTGCTGACAAACAATCCAAAGATAAGCATCTTATTTTTTTTAAACCATCAGGAAAGCATATTCAGTTTGCAGAGAACACATTTTACAAAAAACAACATCATTAAAAATATGTGCTGGGATATAAAACTCAACCAAAACAGGTGGAGAACTGTTTCTTATTAACAGTTAAACACCAGATGGGCCAGAGATAATTAAGCTAAACTTTCAAAAAACATACCTTCAGACTTTTGAAAACCTGGTAGATTTTGTAAAACTTCAAATGTCTGTCTATAAAGGCTCTTTGCTAAGCTTTCATGTGCAATTGTACAGAGCAGATTATGCCGATTGAGCACATCCAGTCTATCGCAAGGCCACAGTGGTGTATTGATGATCCACTCTGACTCTTACAAAAAGAAAAAAGTACAAACACTGTGAACATTACACTAAACAGTATAATAACAACTAACGTTTTAAAATATCTTTTGGAGAAAATGGCAAGACCCGGAATGGAAAGTAATGAACAGCCGATTAAGGTTTGCCTAAACTGAAGTGTACTGTCTGTCTGGTAACTAAAAACTGTACTATTGGGCACTAACATCTGGACAGTTTATATGCACCTGTGGTCCCTAATAGGACAGTGTCTGTATAGAAGATCCTTATACGACAGTTCTCTAAGGATTTTCTCACAAAAGGAGGCTTTCTAAAAAACTCAAAATAACTCGCTGCAAATCTGGATGGCAACAGGAGCAAATTTGGCAACATTTACCAAAAAGCTTTAAACTGCCCTTACCTTTAATCCAGTAATTTCATCAGAATTTATCCTAAGGACATAATAAAGATTTAGCACGGACGTTTAGCAGGGATTGTTGTTCATAGAAATTTAAAAACCAGCTAGTTCAAGAAAAGGGGACTCATGGATCTGTCTCTATGTTTATCTGTATTTATTCATAAGATGGAAAACCATGCAGCCCATTAAGTTATGTTGTAGAGAAATATTCCCTTTCACAGAAAGATGTCCACAGGAAGACGGCCGCCTGAAGAAAATGCAAGGCACTAAGGAGTCTGCAGAGCATCACTAAAGCGGTCAGTAACAAATGTATCCATTTAATTTACACACTCATTTCCAGGTGGCTTGATATGGACTTTTTACCACCATCTTTGCTTATTCATCTCTTCTTATGTCTCTATAATGACTATGTATTACCTCTATAAAGGTAACAGAAGTTATTTTAAAATTCAAGGGCAGTTTCTCAATAAATAGCATAGCATTTTTTAAACAAAATTTGTATTCTAGAACATTAAGACACTTTTTTTCAGCCTCCAAATCTTGACTAAAACTAAAATTATGGTTTTAAGGATTTTTTTTCTTTCTTTCTTTGTTTTTAATGCTGGTAAGGGGAGAAAGCAAGGTAGGAATCTGCTGCTTATCTGCCAGGGTGCAAGGTATCAGTGCCGAGAAAGAGTTTAAAACGGCTAAGTGAAAATGTGAAAAGCTAAAACAACTGATTTCTTCTCACCATAAAGTCTGCCACCCACTAAATAAGAAATGTGTAAAATACTCTACATTTCTCAAACTTCATTTTAAAGAAGTTTAATAGGTAATAAAGGCGTATGTTTTTTAAAGGAAAAAGTATAGAAAAATACGTAAAAAGGTAATGTGCCTCTCATTCCTGCCCTCCAAGCACTCAATTCTCTTCCCAGAAGCACCCACTATTAATAGTTTCTTGTGCATACAAATATTTCAAAAGTATAAAGATTATATGTATGTATTCTTTTTTTTTTTTTTATACCAATGGTAGCATCTATGTACGCTGTTCAGCACATCCCTTTTTTTACTTGGTAAAAGATCCTGGAGAGCATTCCAATGAGTACCTGCAGATGTCCCTCATTCCATTCCATCATATGGCTATCATATAGTTTCACTAACTGGTACATCCTTAATGGACATTTAAGTTATCTGAAATTGTTTGTTATCACTGTTGATGATTAAAAAAAGATTCCAGATAACTTACAGTGCATACGTTTGTATACAGATGTAAATGTGTTTGTAGGAAAAATTCCTAAAAATGGAGTTAATAGATTAAAAGAAATTAGCATTACTAAATTTTGACAGATATTTTATCAAAAAGACAACGTATGTGAAGGCTTGTTTCTTTCTACCGTCACAAAAGGCATATCACAAACCTTTAACCTTTGCTGGTCTGACAGGTGTTTAGGATGTTAATGTTTTTGTCTCTTAATACAAGTTCAGTATTGCTCTCACTTATTACAAGGCAGTTGTATTTGCTTTCCTGAGAATGGCCTGTTCACTGCAGAACGCTTTTAAGAACAAAAAAATTCTGGGGACAATTTAACATACTTCTGTGGGTCTTTTTTGGAAAGAAATAAAATTTTACTTATGAAAATGACTTTCAATTGACATGGTCACTGCAAAAGGAAATCTTGAATTTATAACTGACAGAATCTTAAAAGATAATCTCAAAACTGAAGCATCAAAATTGTAAAAACTGTAAATCTCCATAGACCACTCCTCGCCCCTACCACAAACTCTCCCCAGCCTCTAGTTTCAGAAAGACTGGTTTTGCCAGAAACTTTGAAGGCAGAAGATCACCAAGCCCACTTCTACCAATGATTTTTACCCTTTTAATTTCTTGCTGCATCTCATCTTTCTCACAGAGCTGGTGAGCTCTGGCTTGCATTTTTCTACCTCCTATTTCTATATACATTCTAGTTTGTATTTGTGTATTTTGTATTTTCTATTACCATTTTGTATTTTATCTTTGTATTTGGTTGTTCTTCCTCTCCGAGGAAACCTCACTGGCTATGTTTAAGTTGAAGAAAACCTTTTCCAACAAGCTGTTGATCACGAAGTCCAATCAGAGCCTCTATATTCCATAAACCCTCAGCAGTGAACAAATACAGGTGTTTTATATACATATATATGAATATGTATGCATGCTAGTCTTGAGTGTTAGTGTAAAGGACTTCTATTTTATTTACTCACGCATTTATTCAGTCTTTCACCAAAACTCTGAGATTCTTGAGATTTCTTCAGTCTTATATATTCCATTTTATCAAATAAAATTTGCTTGATGGTGCACGAAGCCAAAGCTACCATTAGATGCTCTGCGGCTACTGTGCCACCTACGTTTTCATTTACCTCATACCAAACTAAGTAGCTTCTGCTAGCTTAATCTCACTGTTGTTTCTCTTAGATGAACTGACTTACCAGGGAAAATAAACTTCACTTGTCTTAGTTTGAAGTCATGCCTGTCTGTGCATGTACAGAAACAGTTTACGCAGACTGCAGTCGGGACTTCCCTGTCTCAGCAGCTGAAGCTTGGGCTTTGAAAGCTGGACTGTCCGGGACGGAATCTGGCCTCCACTCCTTGTCAGTCATCTGGGGCAAGCTGCTTAATGTCTCGTAACATTTTCTTACCTATAATGTGGGGATTGTAATAATTCCAACCTCATGGGGTTTCTGTGAAGATTAATTGAGATAATCACGTAAAGCATTTATATGGTGATTGCGCCAAAGTAAGAACCACCTTTTCAACAAAGGTTCATATAGTTTCTTCTTTAAAGTGAGGTTAATGTTCTCCTTTCATTTTATACAACCTTTCCTACCCACATGATTACTAGTTTAGACCAAATTATTACCCACAATTCAGTATCAACTTGAGGCAAATACAAAGACAAGAATTTATAACTTACCCCTTAAGACCCAAATGGCACCATCTAGGTTTCCACTTTTTAGAAAAATTTCTGCTGCGATATTCACAATCTGACATCTTGGTGCTAACTTCTCAGGCCCTAGAAGTCCTTTTAAACTTGTAAAATGTATTTTTAACTCATACAGTTTGTCTAAGACCTTCCGTCCCTAGAGGAAAAAAAAGAAAAAAAACCAGCAGTAACTGAGTATCAATCACGTAGAGTATTATAGAGATACAAAGTCACCGATAATTATATAGAAGACAATTATGCAATTTGAATCACCATTCTAGACTGACAGCTGAACTGCTCCCAGACTCTCTCCTTAAGCCCTTTCCTGCTCAACCACAGAGATGGGAAGGAAGGGGAGCAAGCAGGGCTTTGCCTCATATTAGCCACGGCCCCTACTGGGCCCCCTTTCAGCAGTTCTCCTTTCATCCGTTTTATTCGCTGTGCTTCCTCTAAAGATTTCATTTGGAAAAAGGATTTCATGCCTTAATGTGGAAAACTACCTGTTATATGTTTTGCTCTTCTCCTGTTGATCACCCTGAGATCCAGGAGGGAGAGTCAGTGAAAAAAAGATAGTATCAAATTTAGATAAAGAATGATAGTGGGAAAAAAAAAAAGAGGTAAAACTGTTGGCTGAAATTTTTTTGTTGTTGTTCAATAGGCTAATTATTTCACATATTTTACATAAAGACTGCCTCTAGGGTAGACATCAGAAACTGGGACATAGACATATATTATTATTTTATAACAGGGGTCAGCAAAATTTTTCCATAAACAGCCAGACAGTAAATGCTTTAGGCTTTGCAGGTCACATTTGTTCAGCTGCATATTATTTTTGGTTGTTTTATAATTTCTAAGTCTTTAAAAATGTAAAAAAAAAAACATTCTTTTTTTAAAACCTTTTTTATTGAGTTATAGTCATCTTACAATGTTGTGTCAAATTCCAGTGCAGAGCACAATTTTTCAGTTATACATGAACATACATATTGTCACTTTTTTTTCGCTGTGATAAAAAAACATTCTTAACTCACAAATTGTATAAAAACAGACTGTGGGCCAGATCTGGCTTTTAGTTTACAGAACTCTTGCTTTGTATTGTATTATATACGCTGTTTTGAGTCAGATGCATATTATGATGTCAGAGTACTTTCAATTTGTAAATGAGCACATTTTTCAAGGGATACATTAATTCCAACAGTTTTACTTTAATGTTCAAAAAGGAGTAAGTTTCATGAAAAAATTCATGCTAAGATAATAACATTTTCATTCTAAATAAGATAAATAATTTTAAATAAACATTTAAAATTAAAATACAGGCACAAATTCAGCAACCTCTTATATCTTAAGAAATAAAAATAACCAAATAAAATTAAAATATACTCTAAAATTTCAGCAAAATCAGGATGAGTTTTAAAAAAGGGTCTTCTTACTAGGTAGTCCTCAGATTCTCAAGCATTAAATATCCAAGAAATTAATGCTATGATCAACCTTAAGCTGTACTGTGAGAGCAGGGACATGGTACACTCTGCCCATCCCAGGCCTGCTACACAGTAAGTGCTAAACCTCTCGGAGACCTTGGAGACTGGAGAAACCTCCGTACAATGATTTCTTTCATTCTTCTTTTTTTAAAATTATTTTTAAAACTTTTTTGGGTATTTTTATTTACTTATTATTGTGTTATTATTTTATTTTGGCAAGGGGGGAGGTAATTAGGTTTATTTATTTTTAGAGGTACTGGGGATTGAACCCAGGACCTCATGCATTCTAAGCATGTGCTCTACCACTTGAGCTATACCCTCCCCCCTGTACAATGATTTCTTAAAAGTGTTTTTTTTAGTTCATGAATTTTTAATGTATATAAGTGACCATTTACTTAAATGTTATTTCACTTGTAAACTAACCTCTTTATGAAAAGGAATACAAGTCACATGTCAGTAGCTGATTCTAGAGCAACCCCACTCTCAACTATCCTCTCTGTATTACTCCATCCCTCAGCACTTCCTATTTTACATTTTCCTGGCCTTTACTTTACTTAACTTTATTGAATCTACAACTCCACCTGCCACCTCAGGGAAATCTAAAGAATGGCAGTACAGCATGGTCTAGAATCCCTACACTGCTTCAATGGTGAGCTAAGCCTCAAAGGAAGACATGAAGACATACAGCAGGGAATCCTAAGAGGTGATTTTAAAGGAGTTCTGTTAATTGTGAGTATCCTGGGTTCACTTTTTTTTTTTTCCTTTTTTTAAATTCAGGTATAGACAGTTTACAATGTTGTGTCAATCCTGGGTTCATCTTAAGAAAGGTCTTCCAAAATTATAATGCTACCAATACTCAGGAGCTGGCAAAATAAATTCTGAATTAAAAGGTGCTTCAAATAAATACGATATTTAGCACAGCTTCCTCAGTGTTCCCGATACTGAGCTTCTTCATAGTAGCCCGTCTCCTGCCACCTCCTTTTCACACTTGCCTGATTTACCACCAAATAATTCACTTAGTGTCTGGGTCTCAATTTGCCACCTGCAATGATTATGAGCAAATTCCTAATTTGCAGGATTAATCCATATTCTGTTCAAAATTTTAAAACTAACTTTCTATAAACCAAGCCAAAATGAAAATTTAATGAAGTACCTTGGACCACTGCAACAGCTTGTGATAGAAGTACATAGCACTGATTCCGATTCTTCCCAGCAAAGTTTCATCTGCTTCATTGTTTTGTGGATCTTTGCTAACTGAAACACAAAGTAGGTGTATGAAAGAAAGTGAGAGTCACTTAGAATGAAGGAAAAGGCAAATTTAGTATGGAATTAGTGACACTACCACAAAGACCAGGAGTCAGCAAACTCTAGCTCATGGGCCAAATCTGTCCTGTGGCCCATTTTTGTGTAGCCTGTGAACCAGTAAGAACAGTTCTTTTATTTTTAAAGGATTGTTCAGAAAGAAAATTATGTGACACAGATTATATGTCACATGTACAAAGCCTACGATACTTACTATCCGGTCCTTTACAGATAAAGTTTGCTGACTCTGACAGAGAATATAGCTGTGAAGAGCTCATGTGGGAAAAAAAAAAAGGTCTAAAAAAATACGAATTTTGTTGACTTGTAATAGTGAAGATAGTAACAACTTAATGATTCAAAAATTTAGATGCTTCACTATAATTTGCTAGTAATAGTTTTACCAATATGAATGAAAAATAAAGACATGAAATATCTGATTTTACATTGACCTTATATCATTATAATCTAATTTAACAATTAATAGATGGAAAAACTTATAAAGAGAAGGGAAAGTATCTAAAACTTGCAATGTCAACTTATCCCCAACATGGAGAATATTAAGAGCTTTATATGCTAAGAACATCGTATTGGTTACTCAATCAATCAATCAGAAAGAACACTGTAACACACTAACACACAATACTCAGATCAAAACACTGACATTTACCTGTTTCAGCAAATTCACAAAATGGAACACCTGGTCTCTCTTCTTCACAGTCTTTTGTTAGTGTTTCAGCAATACAAGTGCAAAATTTCTGCAAATCTGCAAATTTTTCACAGCCTATTTTTATGTTTATGTATAAATTTCCCAATTTGGTCCAGTCACCTTTTTCTTTATAACACTATGAGAATTATTAAAAACAAAACAAAACAAATGCAAGCTTTCATTTATGCAAATATATTATGGGGTAGGCACATGCAGGCATCAGATAAATAGAAATTAATTAGACATAATCTCTGCAAATCTTATAAACTTACTAACAATTGCTACAACATCAATAACATATTACTGTACAATCTGACGATAGCAAAACCTCCGCAAGTTCCAGATGTCAGTGTACACTTGTTTTAAGTATCTAGGTCCTAATGTACTTCATGATGTCACCTCCAAACCTGAATAAGATACTGAAGATAGATTTTGTGGAAAACAGATGATTAGCAGCAAGATTTGAGCTGCCTCCACAGCAATGGGTTATTTTACTACTTTTAGAGACTGCATTTTACAGTTATTGGGCCGTTTATGATTTGGGATCCACACATCATCTTGAGCATTATACTTCTTCTACAAAAGGGGCTACAAAGTAAATTTCAGTAAACTTACTGTCTTCCTATTGTCTTCTAAACTAAGGAAGTTTCCCACAGCAACAAAAACTGTTTAAAGGGTGTAAATACTAAGTTAGACTAGACCAACAATTACTAGCATGAGTACAAAAGTGATCTTAAATTAAAAAGTAAAATCATCCTTAAAGTCCTCTATCTCTTATTCAGACGTTAAGTGCTTGGAGAGTGTTCGTGACCTTGGCTTTACTCAGTCAGGTCACATCCTGCAGCCATGCACGGACCATGACAAGAAAGCCAACTTGTGCACTGAGTGAGTCTGCCCAGTGACAAGAATTAAAGGCTAAGCTACAGATTATTACACCTTAAAGTAAGTTAATTTTAAACTGAACAACTTCTACAATTATTTTTAGAATAGTTCACAACTCTAAAAATTATGTTTGCATTTCAAAGCATTAACTAGTAAGAAAATAAAACTTTCTTTTCTTCCCTATATAGCCACATTTCTAAAACTTTTTCTAAAGTTGAGTTACTATTCCAAGCTTCTTTGTTGTTATTGTTTTTCAGAGATTCCATTAACTTATTTAATAAGTATCATACCTCTATTTCATTCAAGGCTGACTCTAAATCATACTTCCAGTTCTCCTTAAATTGCCTCATCTGTAACCTTTAACAATAGAAAACAGTTAATTATGTTGACCTCCCAAAAAAAATCACTGTTGCTCCTAATTCATTTGTTTTATAATTTATGCCTGACACTGGAGAAACAGTAATATACTACAAAAATTTTCAATGTTGAAGAAAATGGCAACTGCACAGATATGTAACTCATACTACTTCCTCCCAAATGACAGGCAACAAGGAAAAAGCAAATTCCACTGGAAACCATACGTTAGCCTAACTTGAGGATGTCAAAACTTCAAAACAACTGTGAATAAAGAGAGGAAAAAAATATTAATATGAGCCCTTGACCTCTACTGCTCCCACTCCATCCTCACTGTTCCACAAAGAGTTGTGGCAAGCAAAGACTGACCAAAACAAACCAAAAATGTGAACTAGTAAAGGGACTTAACATTGATTAAGAATTACCATCACAAAGTCCTAAGTTTGAAAATGCTAAGAAAAAAGTGTCTGGGTAGATGAGAACACAAAACACACAGAAGGAACTTAAAAGTTTGTATGATTTAAAGGCACAATCTGTGAAATGCATAGCTTCTGGGAAAGATAAAAGACAAAAATGAATGGAGAGGCACCCTTTGGCAACTTGGAAGATAAGAAAAGGGGGGGAAAGGAGAGGGTGCCATTAAACTAAGAATATTGTATAACAGCCAACTATGGGGCCAATTTTGATAGTTACTTCTAATGCTTTATAATTATTCCAGAGCATTAAAAAAGGACAAGTTCCTAATTTTTATCTATTCATCTTTTGATGGACACTAAGTTGCTCCATATCTTGACTATTGTAAATAGTGCTGCTATGAACATTGGGGTGCATGTGTCTTTTCAAATTAGAGTCTGTCTTTTCCAGATATATGCCCAGAAGGGGGACTGCTGGTTCATACAGTAACTCTATTTTTAGTTTTTTTAGCGAATCTCCATAGTGTTCTCCGTAGTGGCTGTAGCAGTTTATATTCCCACCAACAGTGCAGGAGGGTTCCCTTTTCTCCACACCCTCTCCAGCCTTTATTATTTGTAGACTTTTTGATGATGGCCATTCTGACTGGTGTGAGGTGACACCACATTGTAGTTTTGATTTGCATATCTCTGGTAATTACCAAGGTGGATCATCTTTTCATGTGTCTACTGACCATCTGAATGTCTTCTTTGGAGAAGTATGTATGTAGGTATTCTGCCCATTTTTTGATAGGGTTGTTTGTTTTTTTAATATTGAGTTGTATGAGCTGTTTGTATATTTTGGAAATTAACCTCCTGTCAGTCACATTGTTTGTAAATATTTTCTTCCAGTCTGTAGCTTGTCTTTTTGTTTGTTTTATGGTTTTCTTTGAGGTGCAAAAGCTTTTAAGTTTGATCAGGTCCCATTTGTTTATTTTTGCTTTTATTTCTTTTGCTTTGGGAGACTGAGCTAAGAAAACATTGGTACAATTTATGTCAGAAATTGTTTTGCCTATATTCTCTCCCAGGAGTTTTATGGTGTCATGTCTTATATTTAGGTCTTTAAACCATCTGAGTTTATTTTTGTATATGATGTAAGAAAGCAGTTCAATTTGATCCAAAATTGCTGTTTTGATTACTGTAGCTTTGTAGTATTGTTTTAAGTCTGGGAGGGTTATGCCTCCAGCTTTGGTCTTTTTCCTCAGCACTGCTTTGGCAATTCTGGGCCTTTTATGGTTCCGTATAAATTTTAGGACTATTTGTTCAAGTTCTGTGAAAAATGTCATGGGTAATTTGACAGGAACTACATTAAATCTGTAGATTGCTTTGGGTAGTATGGCCATTTTAACAATATTAATTCTTCCAATCCAAGAGCAGCAGCATTGGTTTTAATTACAAAATATTAGGCACAACTTAAATACCCATACACTGATTGAATAATCTGAAGTATAATTTGTGTATTGTATAAATCTATACAATGGAGTATTTTCAGTTATAAAAGAAGGACAAAATTCTCTATGAACTGATTTGGATTGATTTCCAGGATATACTGCTTGAGGGAAAAAAACAAAGCTGAAAGAGTATTTAGTATATGCTACACTTCATGCAGTAAAGAGTTAGATACAAAAAAATACATACATATCTGCTCATTATAAGAAGGATAACCCCAGAAACTGAAAGACTGGTTACCTTCAGTAGGTAGGTAGAAAAGGGACGGAAAGAAGGAAATGGAAATGGCAGAGTAGGAATAAGGGGGAGCAACACTTGTCATTGCGCTTTTTAGTAGAGCTTTGACTGTTGGAACAAATAGTAATGTTTCACATACTTCCCTAAATAATTCAAACTGGCTAGGATGTGGGATAACTCAAAACATAATACAAACAAAAGCAAATAAACCTAGGGGCAGGGTATAGTTCAGTGGTAGAGTGCATGCCTAGCATGCACAAGGTCCTGGGTTCAATCCCCAGTACCTCTGTTAAAATAAATAAGTAAATAAATAAACTTAGTTACCTCCTCTCCCAAATAAATAAGCAAAACAAATTAAAAAAATTTTTAAAAAGCAAATAAACCTAAATGGACTACAAATGAATAACCACAGTGAATGGGTGTAGGGAAAAAAGAACTAATCCAAGCAACTTAGGAAACAATATTTTGGCTGAATACTGTAATATCTTTATACTAATAATGTACTCTAGGTAGATTTTTTTTTCCCATACAGATATGGGTTAGCAGTTCTGAAACTACTTTATATGGATAGCAAAACAATAAATGAACAAACATATTGCAGGTAATAAGAGTCAGGTTTCTCACTGTTAGAGAAAGAATTTATAAATAAGAAAAAGAGAAGGCTAAAATAAACATATAGTGTCAGATTAGAATCAAGCTATCAGTATATACTCATGTTTCTTCTAATGTACATAAATATAAGAGAAATAAATATGTATCTTGTGTGTATGTATGTTTTGTATACATATGTATATATTTCCTAGCCCTGTCCACTCAGAAGACCTGGCTGCAAGGACACTGTAACTGCCATGACACTCTAGGAGCAATGAACACATTCAGATCTTGGTTTTTAAATACTGTTCTCTAATAAAAGGAACCAGAGCTCCTCAGAGGAGTGTTGGTTGCTAATGTTGGGGCAGGGAAAAGAGAAGATGAGACTTAACTTTGTGGCTGAAATAACAAGAAAGTAGTGGAAAGATAAAGAAAACATGATGAAAGGATGGGACCAACCTGAAGGAATTCCCAAAGGTCAAATTTGGAACAACATGAGCAACAAAATAAATAATGACAGAATTAGATCACAAATAACCTATAGAATAAAATAAATAGCCGTGAGTTCATACTGATATAAATTACTGAACAATAAATAGAGAAGGAACAGCTGTTCTTTACTGAAAAATTCCAATTAATAAATGTAGAAAAAAATGTGGAAAATATCATAGTATAAACTTGTAGTAAAGACCCACTGAAGAATAGTAAAATTAATGTACGATGTTTTGAGAAGAAATGGAGTAATACATAATGCTAAAGTCTCTTCCCTGAGATATTTATTAATCACAGTAGGACAAAGAGTAACTTTACAGTGTAGAAACTTGCTTGGCAGATAATCTTTTTAATTAAGTGGTCAAGGTTAACTTAGCCAGTAATACAACATGTTGAACCATGCACACCATACTCTGATACCATGAGAGCTGCAGCGAGTTAGTGGACTCATACCAAAATTAACTTCCTGGTTTTGATCACGGTTCTATTATTATGTAAGATGTTAACATGAACATAACAGATGAAGGGTACATGGGAATTCTCTACACTAATTTTTGTAATATTTCTGTAAATCTAAGATTATTTCAAAATACAATTAAGTCATTAAATGTATGTTGACAAATTTCCTAGATTATATACACACCTAAATTCTCACTGATTTCTTGCATATAAATGTTAGAATTCTTCGTAGTAGCCTTATCTACTGAAAGTAAAAGCCTTTCAAATGAACTATAAACTAGCTAATTAAAAACTATAATCAAAATCAAACTAAGAATAACCATTAAAATTCATTTTCCTTGTCTAGACAAGGATAATTATTTTAAAGAATATAAGGAAAATTTAAATATAAAATAATAAATACTAATTTTTTCCCATATGCCCTGGGGCTGGGTCCACATTCCCAACCATCAACACCCCTTAACTATCTACAGTTATTTTTCTATTTTCTCCTTCATTAAATTGGTCACCAATGTTAATACATCCTAAAAAATACTATATAATTGCTTTAAAATAGGCACATAGGAATGGGCAGAGTGTATAAGGATACAATTTCCAAAATCAGGGAATGTCAAATAAATTGTCATAATTTTGGACATAACTGTCATGATATTTAAGCCAAATTAGATAAAACTGTCATAATTAATAGGCAAAATAAAGACTATTAATTATCACTAGTTAAAGGAATCATAGAACTTGAAGAACTCAACTGTGCCTTCAACGCTGCGGCTGGAAGGAAAGCGGCAGCACGCAGAGCTGCGGGTCCCTAGCTGCACATGGCGCCCAGGGCACTAGCGCAAACTCACAGGGGCTCCTCAGGTTATTTCATGTTTTCAAGCGACATCTGACAGACACTGTCAAACAACTATTAACTTGCTTGGATCTAAATATTTAATAAATGATACTGTTAATGGGATCCTTTTGGCCTCTGGACACTATGAACCAAGAAAATTTGGAAACCTCTGTATTAGAAGATAATGAGAAATGAGGTAAAAACAACCGTGGGAGCTCCTGTGAAGGAGCTTTCGGGGCATTCTCAAGGACTTTGGTGGCTGCTACCATTTGCACTTTATCAAATTTGATTTCATTAAAAAGTTATGGTTCTACTGTATAGCACAGAGAATTATATTCAATTTCCCGAAATAAGAAAATTCATTGAGCTGTACGTGTTAGGTTTGTGTACTTTTCAAGTCTGTGTTATGCTTCAATAAAAAGGCTTTAAAAATAGGGAAAAAAAGTCGTGGTTCATCTAAATATTTAAAATTAGTATACTTTTCTCTACGTATGTGACAATTTAATAAATTTTTTTATAAAATTCATTTCATGGCTTTTCTTTTTCTCAATGCAGGTATACTATGATACTACTCTTATAACTCAGTATTTTTTTTAAAGGTGAACAAGTGAGAGAAAGAATGAAGGAGGGGCATTAAAATAGTGTATTCAGCTAACATGACAACACATGAATGAAACAGAAAGAAGGATTAAGGTAATCTGTATACATACAAGAGAGTGCATTAAGTAGAATTATGTAAGCTGTGAAACAGCAAGACAAACTTCTTTTACATTTGATCTGCCAGGCACTGAGATGAAATCAGGCACTGAAAAAAGATTTGGTGAGGCAGGACAGGAGGGTTGGCTAGAGGCAGCGGATGACAGTGGGGCCAGGCCACAGCCAAGGGAGGGAGAAGGATTAGGGTGGGCAAATATCTAGATGTTTGGGCACATGAACATAAGTGCTTTGTTTTCATCCTTTTTAAGTCCTCACCAAAACACATATATTTTAGCCTTAATTATAATGATTTTTCTTACCTGGATTTCATTTCCAGAACTACATTTATTTCTTGCTTGGAAGCCTGTACTTGGTATAAACACTTAACGATATAGCTGAAGTCTTCTGGGTCAAGTACCATCCCAGCTTCAACAAGCTGCAGAACAGAGAAAAAAGTAGTCATTCTTGGAAAAGCATGAAAGCGTTGAAACCAATATGTGTGAAAAAACTAAGACTGATGGGAGAAGTGAAACATGAAGACAAATAGAATTAAAATTCATTTCAAAAAATCTTAAGTGTATTTTTCTTCAAATATTTGAGAACCACAGTAAGATACCTTATTTCAAGAATTTAAAGCAAAAATGAAAATAATACTTTTGAATTCAAACTTGAATATTCTTCCTTTCTCCAAAGTATCTCAACTACTTTATCAGTAGTATCTCCTTTTGTTGGGTACTCATTCTGTCTTTTAGTAAGTATAGCACTTATACTGTATTCCTGATGGTAAAATTTCTGAGAAGTATCAAATTGAGGTTTTACAACTACTATAGGTGATTAGTAACAACTTAAAAAGAATTTTAATTTATCTATCTACCAGTTTTATTGAGATATAACTGACATACAGCACTGTGTAAGTTTAAGGTGCATAGCATAATGATTTGACTTACACACATCATGAAAATATTATAATAACTTTAGTGAAAAGCCATCATCTCATATAG
The DNA here is from genome assembly GCF_048773025.1 of Camelus bactrianus. Taxonomy (NCBI): domain Eukaryota; kingdom Metazoa; phylum Chordata; class Mammalia; order Artiodactyla; family Camelidae; genus Camelus; species Camelus bactrianus. The sequence goes on from NC_133573.1 coordinate 11,769,868, forward strand.
ATACAAAATAAAAGAAAAAGAAAAGAATAATTTCCCTTGTGATGAAAACTCTTAGAATTTACTCTTTTAACACCTTTCACATATGACATACAGCAGTGTTAATTACATTTATCGTGTTGTACATTACATCCCTAGCACCTATTTATCTTATAACTGGAAGTTTGTACCTTTTGACCACCTTCATCCAATTCCCACTCCCCACCCTGTTGCCTCTGGTAACCACAAACAAGATCTCTTTTTCTGGGTTTGTTTTCTGAAGTATAATTGACCTACAACACTATGTTGGTTCCTGGTGCATGACATTTGGTATTTCCATACATTACAAAACTTGATCACCATGATGAGTCCAGTTATCGTCTGGCACCATACAAAGATACCACGTTATTCTTCACTGTATTCCCATGCTGTACATTTCATCCCTGTGTCTCATTTATTATGTAACTGGGAAGTCTGAGTAATTTCTGATTTGAAACACTTCCAGGAAAGTATTTTTATCAAGTTTTGTAATGTGGAACTAAAGGTATTCACTGAAATATTTGTTCAACTGCTAGAGTGGTTCCAATGTTGCTTCCTAAGGAAAACGGGCAGGAAGTGGGATGTTTTCTCACTATTAGGCTATTCTGAAATGAATGGCTGGGTAGTACCAAATACCAGAAAATATTCAACAGAAGAAAAAATTTTAATATACTTTTAAAATGCCAGCAAAATCCTTGTTTTTCTTTTTGTTTAATGCTAAATATAAAATTAACTCCTTGCCACCATATTTTTATCAATCCACTTCGGTAATTATTTTCTTTTTATACAGTGATTTGTGTATATATTTTTGTTATAAATGACTTCAAATCTTTTTGAAAAAGAAAATTTTAATTATCCTTAAGGAGTAGAGATGAGGATAGTTCATGAATCTGAAAGAAGTCACCTGGCATGCTTAGAACTATTTAATTAAGGTGAAGACCTGTAAGTCACTGGAGTCTGTTTATAAACCCTATTTCAGGGGAAAAAGAACATTTCTGAAAATAGAATTCCTTGGCATAAAGAATGTGAATAAATGGCAACTTAAGAATATAAGCAGAAATAATTATTTTCTTGGTTATTCACTATCAGAGAATAAAAGGGATAAAATAAAATCATACCTTGCAAAACATATCAATTAAAGCAGGTACAGCATTCCTTAATTTCGTAGTTGCCACAAGCTCAAATATTTTTAGTAATATTTTCAGAGCAGGCTGGATAAAACAAAAAAATTACACTCATTTTCATGTCTTCTTTCAGTACACTTAAGTTTCTCAAATTTGTTTATGCTGAAAAACACAAGTGTTCTCTAGGAAATATTCAACAAACACAGAAATTTAACTGCTAAATTATAGAAACAAATATAACAGGGAAATTAACTTAAAATATTAAAAAAATACATTTTCAGTTACTTACCAGCATTTTAACCATTATGCTGAGGTCCACTACCTGAAATATTTCTTTCAATAAATAATGTTTGAGTAAAGAATTTAGAAGGTCATTTAGCACTTGTAAGTCAAAGTGTATACCCGGAGGAAACTTTCTGTAGTACTCCATAAACATGTTTACTGAAAATGAAGAAATATATATTAAGATTATTTGCTGCTTTTAGGATATTCATCTTTCCTAAATTAGACAATTTTTCTACATTTAAAGATTGAATACTATAAATTCAATTTCTTAAAAGGTATACTTCCAGTATCAGAAATACTTGACAGAAATAAATTAAAGCCAAAGTTAGTGGCAATAACATATCAACCAGGCTTGTTAGGCACTTGACTGGGAGCTAACTCATATGCTATCCACAAAAATTGGGACCAAATTGCCTCATACATCATGGTCTCAATACAAACTCCTGGGGAGCCACACTCCCAGGGACTTCAGGCAATGGCCTGTTTGGAGATGGCTGCAGACTATTTTGACACACATCCCTTCTTGCTGTTTTAACTCCATCAACAAATTGACCCGGGGATATTTTTTATTCTAGTTTATGATTATGAACATTCTACTACAAATTATAACACTGATTAATTTCCTTTGCAAAAGCAGTTTCTCAATGGACACTTGGATTGCTTCATATTTTAGCTACCATGACTAAAGTTGCTATAAATATTAGCACAAGGCTGCACAAGTATCTTTTGAGATCCTGCTGCCAATTCTGTTAACTATATACTCAGGAAAACTGCTGGATTAAACAGTAGTTCTATTTTTAATTTTTTGAGGAATTGCCATACTGTTTTCCCACAGTGTCTGTACTATTTACCATTCCTGTCCACAGCGTACAAAGGTTTCAATTTCTCCACATCCTCACTAACACTTGTTTTTTGTTTTTTTGATAGTAGTCATCCTAACGGATGTGAGTGTTATCTCAATGTAGTTTTGATCTGCATTTCCATAATGATTGGTGATGTTGAGTGTCTTTTTATATGTTTATCAGGCAACTGTGTATATTTTTGGAGAAATGCCTATTTTTGAATCTGGTGGGTTTTTTTTTTTTTTTTACTGTTGAGCTTTAGGGGTTCTCTATATATTCTGGATATTAATTGCTTACCAGATAAACAATTTATAAATATTTTCTCCCATACTATGGGCTGCTGTTTTACCTTGCTGATTTTGCCTCTTAATGCACAAAATTTTTAAATTTCCATGAAGTTCAATTTGTCTACTTTTTTCTTTTGTTGCCCCTGTCTTGGGTGTCATACCCAATAAATCACTGCCAAATCCAATGTTGTGATTTTTGTCCTTACGTTTTCTTCTCAGAGTTTTATTGTTGTAGGTCTTACATTAAGGTCTTCAATCCATCTTGAATTAATTTTTGTAAGTAGTGTTAGATAAGGGTCCAATTTTATTCTTTTGCATGTGGATATCCAGTTTTTTCAGTACCCTCTGTTGAAAAAGAACTATTCTTTCCCCATTGAATGGTCTTGGCATCCTTGTCAAAAATCATCTGACCATATATGTGAGGGTTTACATCTAGGCTCTCTATTCTATTCCATTGGTTTATATGTCTGTCTTTATACCAGTACCACACTGTTTTGATTCCTGTAGCTTTGTAGTAAGTCTTCATGTCAGGAAGTATGAGTTCTCCAGTTTTGTTCTTTTTTGAGATTTTTTCAGGATTCCTTGAGATACCACATGAGTTTTAGGATGCGTTTTTCACTTCTACTGGGTTACTGGGCTTTTAATAGGGATTGCATTGAATCTGCAGACCACTTTGGGAAATAATGACATTTTAACAATATTAAGCCTTCCAACCTGTGAAAATGGTATGTCTTTCCTTTAATTTATGTCTTCTTTCTTTCAGCAATGTTTTGTAGGTTTCATTGTACAAGTTTTTCATCTCCTTGGTTAAGTTAATTCCTAAGCATTTCATTCTTTCTGATGCTATTATAAGTGGAATTGTTTTTGTAATTTCCCTTTCAGATTGTTCATTTTCAGTGTATAGAAATGCAACTGATTTTCACATGCTGACTTTGTATTCTGTTATTTTGCTTAATTCATTTACTAACTCCAACAGGTTTTTTTTTTTTTCAGAATCTTTAGGATTTTCTACATACAAGGTCATATCATCTGCAAACAAATAATGTATTCTTCCTTTCCAAAATGGATGTGTTTTATTTCTTTGCCTTTTTAAATTACTCACACTAGAACTTCCATTTCTATGTTGAATAGAAGTGGTAAAAACAGGCATCCTTGCCTTGTTCCTGATCTTAGAGGAAAAGCTTCTAGTCTTTTGCCATTAACTATGGTGTTTGTGTGGGCTCTTCCCATATGGCTTTTTAAATGTCGAAGTAGTTTCCTTTTCTTCCTGGTTATTTTTTTGTGTGTGTGTCTGTTTATCATGAAAGGGTGTTGAATTTTCTCAAATGCTTTTTGAATACCAATTGAGGTGAGACATAATTGCCTGTCACGTGGCTGGGGCTAAGGGATGGGTAGCTGCTGCCGTGCTAAGAGTAGAAATTGACTGAAATTAACAACCTATTGTTCAAGGTTTCCCCCGGAAGTTGTAAGCCTTCAACAGACTCCAGAGTTCCAAAGTAATTATATCAGACAGATTTTGCCAGTGCAACTGTTGTCTAGATGGAGAGACAGATTCCTGGCGCTACCTACTCTGCCGTCTTCCTACAGTGTTTTTCTAAAAAGCTTTGTCAATTCATAATGCCACTTCAATTAACTTATAAGAACGACTCTCTCATTTGATTAGCAGTACACAATTCTGGTGAACCAGTAACACTGGATTTTCCTCTCCAGATCTCTTTCTGATTCTCATAAGAGGAAATAATGTTCATGCCTCTGTAAAGAGCTAACTGGACTCTTCTTATTAAAAATTAGAATATGTTGTGTATATCACCAATGGTAAATTTAAAATATTTGAAGCTAATAGCTTTTTTACATTTAAATTTATATGATCAAAGCTCTATCTTTTGTGTTTCCCTTGGTTACTTTCAACTACAGAAATGATCAACTTTCCAAAAAATCTGATAGAAAATCTTAACTCTTCCTACTGAATCACCAATATATTATATTGATTCATTTTGAAGTATTCTAAGCAGTAGTAGTTTTTCAAATGTTTTTAGTCATAAAACTTCTGGAAAAAGAATTTTATGTGGAAATTCAAATATAAACAGACAAAAATGATCCCATGGATACAGAGGGGAATGGGGAGTCCCACCCACTCAGTACCTCCCCTTGTGAACTAGGTGTTTCCTGAGGGCTCTCTGTAACTACACCTTATACCAGTGGTATTGAGAGTCTCTTTCTAAGTTGCTATCCAGTTACCCTAACATCATTCATAAAATGAGCCTTCCTTCCCAAACCCTATGGTCCTTCTAAACACTAAACATCTTTTTACATAATGTCGAGTTTATTCTGAGCTATCTGTTCCACTAATCTAAGTTTCTATTTTCACATCAAACATAATTCACACAGATTCTTGTTAACTTCCTGCATTTATTTTTCACTATGGGTTTTTGTTTTCTGTATTTGCTGTTTTAAAACTAAATTCACATATATTTTTCCTATTCTCATATTGGATATTTATATAATCAGAATTCTATTTTTGGGAGTTTTTGCATTTTTTCCATGTCACCCTCTTTTCTTCCACATCTCATGTTATGGAATTATTTCTGGAATATAAATGTTCATCCACATCTAATCATGTGTAGCTTCTTCTGCTTGACTATCACAACCCCTCAGGTGACAGATATATTCCCTATACAGGCTCCTATTACTTACACCTCAACTACTTCCTCCTTGTTACAGCTGGATTAAGTCCAGATTACCAGCTTCCTCAGATGCTTCCTCTAATCCTTGGGGACATAGTATCACCAGCAAAACAAACTTGTCAGGGATTTTGTTTTCAGCCAAATGAGATTTTAAGCAGATGAATATGAAGCTAAAGTGTTCTATTACTGTATTATGTGGCTTTGATGGCTGTGTCTGGGTGACAAGTATAAAGCTTGGTCCCTTCCTCTTGGGGCTCATCATACAGTAGGGGGAGATGGGAGCAGAGAATGGGATGAGGCTATGGAGTCAGATAAGGGCCTAATAGAGGAGGTAATACTATTTCCTATAACTAAGCTTTGAAAGATGAACAGGTCTTTGCTTTGGGCAAAAGGGATGAAAGAAAGGCATCTTGGGTAGAGAGAGGCAGCCTGGCCTGTTTAGGGAACTGCACAGAATGATGGATGGTGCATCGGCTATAAGGGATAAGTGCAAAAAGAGAAGGATGGAGAAAAGAAGTAGGGAAGATCCAGTTTCTGAAAGATCCCTTCAGAAAGATTTTAAGCTAATTAACAATATCCTCTTTTCTGTAAATAAAATTTCTATACCATGAAAATATTAGTATATAAGGGAATTATAGTGCTATGTGGATTATAATTTTTTACTAACCAAAATGCCAAACTTACTATTAATCCTAAGACCAAGAGAGCCACTCTGAGGCATTCAGTTTTCAAACTTAAATGTACTGAATTTACTTTCATACTCTAAGACGACATAGCACATTATTTGAAACACTCACATTAATGAATTTATAGTAATCATTCCAGTGTCTCATACCTGCACGTTGTAGCAAACACAGCTCATCGATTCTTATATATTTCTTAAACACATCCATGCAAACCTGTAAAAGTCATGGAAAATATGAAATTACCTTTTTATATTTCACAGAAACTATACAAATTTCAGTCCTATATTTATGCTTATTCCAATTTTTCAAAGTGAATTTAAAACAATGGAATAAAGAAGATGATGTTAGGTTACCTAAGATTTGAAATGCATACTGAATTCATTACAAAAACCTTATTTAGAGAAGCTCTGTCAAAGAAATAGTCCAGGAAACAGTCAAGATTAGCAAGCAATTGAGGAACGGAGGTGCAAAAAAATATATCTATATCTATATCTCCAACAACAAGTTTATATCCAGAATATATAAAGAACTATTAAGATGGATAAGAAAAAGACAATCCTACAGAATATAGGCAAAATATTTAGATATTTACAGAAAGGGGATATTCAAAAATCCAATAAGCATTTTGAAAGATGCCATCAGGGAAGGATCACTCCCCACCCACCAGAATGACTTAAATTAAAACGCTGATAATATCAAGAGCTGGTGAGGATGTGAAGCAACCAGAACTCTCAGACATTGCTGGAGAGTGTAAGTTGGTAAACCACTTTAGAAATCTGTCTGTCAGTATGTACTAAAGTAGAACATATGCAGACTCTTTGATCTAGTAATTGTAGTTTTAAGTATAATCCATCAGAATGTGTACATATGCTCACCAAAAGACATGCAAAGCACCAATGGCACCACTACTGAATTTACCAAATTTAGAAACCACCCACCAAAAGTAGTATTTATCAACAAAATAAATTTTGATATACTCACAAAAGAACATTCAATATTATACAGCAATGAGAAAGAAATGTCTACAATTAGGTAAAAAATACAGATGAATTTCAAAAATACTGAGCAAAAGAAGCCAGAAACAAAAGAATACAGATTGTATAATTCCATTTATATAAAACATGAAACCAGGCAAAGCTCATCGATTAGTCGCTGATGAAAATCTGAATTAAAATGTATGACTGAGATGGTTATTAAGACATCTCTACTTCAATGACTTAACATACTTTACCTTTTCATCCTTTTGCTCAGGCACGTGAGCAAACTTGCATTGTAATCGCTTACAGCCACATAATGTATTAAAATGAAACTTGCAGTATCTATGGGGTATCATCAACCCTAGGGGCTTCTGGAACACCTAGAAAATTAGACAAATTTTCCTTCTGTGTTAATTGTAAAACACTTAACTACGATCAAGTGAGAAAGTATTTGAAGCAACCAGAAGTATTACATACCTAAAACAGTATCATGATAAATTGCTTGCCAACTTGATAAAATAAAAACTCCAATCAAGTTGTATTTTTAAAAATAATGAAAAGAACACACTTTAAAGCTGTCTGAATTTTTGCAATTTTCTTTAGTGTAAAACTTGTATTTCACCAAAGTTACTAGCTTTACTTTACGTGTTTTGAAGTTTATACATTCCCTCCTCCTTCTCATGTACCTGCCCTTTACTTTTATAAAAAGTTAATTCTATTATAATATGCATATTTCAGATGCATTTATTAGAACCAAAATTTCCTTAGCTTTTCTGATTAACAGAAAAAGGCAAGACAAACAAGTTCCTACGGTATAGCACAGGGAACTATATTCAATATCTTCTAATAACCTATAACGAAAAAGAATTATGTACATATATTTATGACTGAACCACTATACTGTACACCAGAAACTAACACAACACTGTAAATCAACCACACTTAGGAAAAAAAAAAAAAAGGCAAATGAGTGAAAGCTTTTTACGGCAAGTTTTTCCCATCAACTGCTTTACATCGCTAGCTTTCCTCCTTCATTACAGGGAACTATTCATCTTGTATTTTGTTTTGAATATCCCAATCTCTACCCTTCTGCCTTAAACTTCTTATATTGTTTGTGAATATCCTCTGAAATGCTACTCATTTTCTTCCCCTTACCACCAACGCCAATTTAAAAATCCGTAAAATGTCCAGAACTGCTTAAAAATGATAGGGAAATACAACCAGGAAGCCCCAAAGTATGTGCTTCATAAGGTGTTTTTTTTTTTTTTTTTTAATGGGGCACTTACCCATACATTTTTTCCCCTGTTAAATATTTCACAAATTTCAGGGTTCTGCAGCTTTAGGAGAGGACGTTTTCCTGGAAATCTGAAATCTAGAAATCATTAAGAAAGCCATTACACTCCAATATGTTACAACTTACTCCTTTCCTAACTACGAAACAGATGACCACTACTATCTGCTTTAAAGTTTCACTTTGGACTACTCATGCTTAATTCACAGACTGCTACCATGGTGTGTTCCTGTGAAACACAGGATAACTTACATCTCAGGTGTTCTTTAAAGTATCTAGATCTGAATTTAACATTTTAAATTCATTATAAGCTGAAGATACTTTCGTTTTCTTTTTTTTTTTTTTGATCGGACTTGAGAGTCTGTGGTTTATTTTATTTTTTTTAATTTTTAGTGGAGGAGGTAGGTAGGTTTATTTATTCAGTTAGTTTTTAATGGAGATACTGGGGATTGAACCCAGGACCTCACGCATGCTAAGCATGTGCTCTACCACTTGAGCTATACCCTCCCCCAGAAGATACTTTCTCAAAAGCCTTACTTACATGGCAGCAGTGAGGACTGTATTCAGATGATTGTCTCTAAGTTAAACAGACAAATATTGCACACAATAAACCTTTCTTAGGAAAAAAGAACTACTGACAAACCCAGGTGCTATGGACTAAACTGTGTCCCCCCCAAAATTCAGATGTTGAAGCCTTAACCCCCAATGTGACTGTATTTGGAGCCAGGGCCTTTTATGGAAGTAAAAAAATGGAGTTATAAAAATGAGGCCTTGATCTGATAGAATTAGTGTCCTTATAAGAGATACCGGAGAGCTATTTTTCTCTCCATGTGCGGGCACCAAGGAAAGGCCATATGAAGACTTAGTGAGAAGGCTGTCATCTGAAAGCCAGGACTGAGCCAGAAATTGAACCTACCAGAACCTTGATCTTGGAATTCTAACCTTCAGAACTGTATGAAATGACTATCTGCTGTTTAAACTACCCAGTCTGTGGTGTTTTGTTACAGCAGCCCAGAGAGACTGCTACACCAGGCATCATTATCCTTCAATGTTGGTCTTTTAAAATGAGAGTTAGGATATTTAAAATTTATTTTTCCTAAAGGTAAGACAAATGAAAATGCTTTTTTATCTTAAATGATTTCATTTTTCACTTTGGCAGCATCAGATATAATTTGGGACAAACTGAAGTTTCTGCTGCATAGCTGCGCGGTACTTTTCATTATGAAAGCTGTAAAGCTTTCTAAGACAAAACGTGATTCTCATGGGCTGGGTGCTACAGGACACAACACAAGGTGGCATGAGGTCAGTAATGTGAGGCACAAAAGAGCTAGGTGTGAGCCACACAAGCGAACTTTATTGTTTTTAAATTTATTCTTCAATCTAGCTTATTTTGTTCATAGCATTATGAATTATCAAAAAAAAACCTCACACAAATTCTAAAGTATACTCTAAATTTCTAAAACACTCAAATAAATATGAATATTTTAGGTATAAACTTACCTGTACTACCACTATCACATAAATATAGACATCTCAGAAGTTGTTCCATCAAAAGTACTAAACAAAGGTACACAAATCTTCTAATCTTAACATATCCTACATTTGTTTCAACTTTTTTCTTAACTTTTTGTTTTTGGTGGAAAAATCTCCTGTATCATTTCTGTATTTTCAAAAGCCAATAGCATTGTATTAAGAAACATGTACCATTCATCCAGGGCTTCAGCAGTGTGTCTTCTTGATGAGCACTTAGAGTCAAAGGCGGCACTGGCACTGAAAAGTACAGAGGTTTGGGGCCCAGTGCTGCTAAGTGACATTCATCAACCATAATCTCAATATTTTTAGAATCACCACTGTGTGAGCAGAAAAAACAAAAAAAATCAGAATTTATTCTAAAAATGTTAAAGTAATGAGAATCAAATAAGTAGAAATGCAACTTAATGACATGTATGTTCCACACACTGGGCTGCATACTACAGTCATATACTGTGATTCTTTAATGTTTTCAATAGGTTGTTCCTGCCTTCTTAACTAGAAAACCAGTACTTATTAAATGGCTGGGGTAGGGGTAAGAGTGGGGTGGGGGGGTTAAAATTAGAGCAAAGTGTTTTTGATCATGCCAGACAAAGAGTCTGAGAAGGAACTGGACTAGTGTCTGAATCCAGAAAAGATCATCCAACAATTCTGTTAACAGTGCAACAAAACAAGTAAGTGACAAGTATATATATTAAATGTATACATGCACTTAAGATCTTCCTTTGGGAACAAGGTATAAGAAACGTATTGTTCTAGAATGTTCATTTAAACAGCTTTGACTATATTCTAATATGTGAGATCCTACATAACCAATTAATCTGGATGTCACTTACCTAGAAAATAAGTAACTTAAGCAAGAGGGAAGGTGAAAAGTACCTTGAAGCTAATAGATATAAATGAATTTACTTTGTTGGAGAAGGACTTGTACCTTCATTCAGATACTAAAATATTTTATCTTAAAAACAATTCTAATAAGATTTTTCAGCTGGGGTTCCTTGGGCCAGGGGAAAGTAAAAATAGTAAGAAGAGGAGCCAATGCTTTTAACAGTTGAAACTTAGCATTGATGGAATTTAAAATTTTTGACTGGAAGATGAAACCTGGGGTGATGGAGTGACTTGCCCCACATCACACTCCAATGTCATTATGGCAGAGCCATGGTGATGCCAAAACTCTGCAGGCTGCAACTATTTTGTCTGTAAGCAAAATATTTTTGATAGGAAAAGAAGAAGTTAACCTTACTACCTTTGCTTTTTCTTTAAGATCTCCAAATGGTCATGAATCATACTGAGCTTCATGACAATCTAATTCTTATCTAGGCTTCTCCTTAACATAATGCTATGTAACATAATGAGCACGTAGCAGGATTAGCTAGTGACTTTGGTGAAACACAGACTGATGGACCCCATTTGCAGAGTTTCTGATTCAGTAGGTCAGGGGTGGGACCAAATAATTTCTGACAAGTTCCTACATGATGCTGGTACTCCAAGGATCACACTTTGAAAAACACCGTCTTAGCATAAAGGGACTTACATGTATTTGTCACCTGACTTGACTGTGCCTTGCTTCAACAGCAAAACGGGGGTACAGAATGGATCAAATGATCTCCAAGTTATCCTCTGAATCTAAATTTCGTACCTATATACGTTCTAGTGAGTGCATTGTAACTGTCAGTACGAATCACTGCAGACATGGAAGATACCTGCAAACTGCACTGTTCATTTAATTTCAGCTATTCTTACCTTCAGAAAAGTCACATACACATCTCTCTTCTTTTATCACTATTCCTTTCTCAAAAAATATTTTAATGGCTCAAAATACCTAATTAGTGACAACTTTAAGGTAACTTACAATATCCCTGACATCTGGATACACCTGACACATTAGTTAAATAATATCCATGTACTGTTTATGGCATAGTAGCCCAAGCATATACAGCAGAGAACGAAAAATATGCCTCAAGAAATAAATTACATGACTGACTCTTTTAACATCATATAATTAAAAATTACATTACAGACCTTTTGCAAACTTCATAAGTATTTTCTTTTTCGTCTTGAATGGTCACCTTGCCTGAAAATCTACACTGTGAAGAGATTACAGTTAAAAAGTATAAGTGAGTATCTTTGCATTCATTATTAGGCTATGAGGCTTATCAGATCAGAATGTATTAGACGTTAATTCAACAATTAGCTTATGGCCAACCCAGAAAACAATTCAACTCTACATCACTTAAAATAGTCAATACTGATTTAAAAATTTCCACTGTTGAGAAAAATTAATACAAATAAATATATTTTCCCAGCTTTTGATATCATCCTTAATTATGCAAGCTACCATTTCAAATTATTATAGACAATTAAAGTTATATTTCTTTTCATTCAGAAAAAAGGCTTTGAGTGACTTTTATTTTTAGGTGGTATTTATGAACATAAATATATTTCTCATTAGAAATGTTTTTATGTATTTAAAACATCATTGTATTAAAATACAATTAGTGTTTTGGGAATTGTGATTTTCTAATTATAAGAAAGTCATACAAGCTCAATACTAGACTTTTGAAAAAACAGGCACCAAGAAAACAAACCCCTACCCTAAATCACACATCATTTGGGCAGCTAGAGATACCCACTTATATCTTACTTTATACCTTTTCAATCTTTTTTAAAGTACATAATCATATTTCACAGTAATGGTTTATACTATACATACTATCACAATGTTTAGGAAGAACACTACAAAAATCAACTGAGAAACACAAAACATTAACAAATAGAAAGATATATCATGTTCTCGGATAAGAATATTAAAAGGTAAAAGAGTTAACTCCCCCCAAATTAATTTGTAGATTTTAAAAACTACCTTATAGTGTGAATTTAAAGCTCTCTTAGAAGACTTTAAGAATAGCCAAAAATATTTTGATTTATAATACATCTTAATATCTTTTAAAGCAGGCCTTGTTTTTATTTTAAAAATAATTGACAGTATGTAATTGGCACAGGCCATGAGCAATTAATGAAACAAAGGAGAAGAAAAGGAATCATTCCATACTTAAAAATGGAAAATATTAGAAATGGCATTTGAAATTTGTGAGGAAATGATGCAATAAATAGTAGCAGAACAACAGGCTAGTTGATTGTATAGAAAATAAGCTTGGTACCAATTTACCATATTACAAACAACTTTAGGCTCATTAAACATTTAAATGTAAGAAATACTGGTCAAAAATAAAATAGAGATGAGTATTTATATAATCTGGAGGGTGGAGAAAGCCTATACTTGACACCAAAGGCAGAAACTGTGAGTTATGATATCAACACATTTAAAGTTTTTTTTTTCCCCTGTACATTTTTGATTTTGTTTGTTTTTTGGGATGAGGTAATTAGGTTCATTTATTTCATTTTATTTTTAATGGAGGTACCGGGGATTGAACCTGGGACCACATACATGCTAAGCATGCACTCTACCACTGAGTTATACCCTCCCCCCCTCAACAGGTTTGAATACAAACATTTAAAACATTTCCATATACTAAGAGAATACAAAGTACACAAAACCCATCTGTCAAAACAGAAAGGTTATATTGCTTCTATATTCTTTCTCCCAAGATAAAATCTAGATTTATACTGCTAAAAATTTAAACATAGTAAGTAAGACCAAAAAGATATGGTCTTATTTTTTTAAATCCTAAAACGGGGAAGGTTTTTCTAAATATGACTCATAACTCAAAAATCATAATAATAAAACTGATACATTTGACTAAATAAAAATAAAAAGCTCCTTCAAAATAAAAAGTTCCTAAACCAAGTCAAACATAAATGAAAAACAGGAAAAAGTATGGCAACATAAAACAAAGAACAAATATCTTTAATATGCGAAAAGTTCTTACAAATTAAAAAAAAAAAAATCCCAGAAGAAAAATGGCCAAAGGACATAAAAAAGTTCACAGAAGAAAATGTAAATGGCTTTTACACATGCTAAAAGATGCTTAACTAGACTCATAAAACAAAAGCAAATTAAAATTAAAAGTCATTTGTAAAAATGTACAGATGGACAAAAATTAAAAAATTCTAATACTGAGTTGTGAGTGTGTGGGGGAGAGAAGTGTCATTTTCATACGATGTTGCTGGGAATATAAATCAAAGCAATCTCTATGTAGGACAATCTGAAAATTCTACTTCTAAGAATTAATCCAAAAATGCTTGCACATTTGCAAAATGCCTTATGCTCAAGGATGCATAATGCAACAATATTAAAATAGCAAAAAATGGGAACAAACCAAGTGTCCATCAATAGTGGAACTTGTTGAATAGAGTACAGCCATACAACAGATAATTACATAATTATAAAAAGCAAAACATCATTACATACATGGAAAGGAAACATTCTCTATTATCTATTAAATTAAAAAAAGATAAAAAATGGTATGCTATCATTTCTATAAAATTAAAAATACATAGTAGGTCCACTTTGAGAAATGGCAAATAAGTGTATCTTATTGGACTAATCTTTCTGCAGTAACAACTATAAACCTGAGATAAAATATTAAAAAAAATCTGTCTGAAAACACTGGAGAGATATGAAAAGGAGGCAGAATCAGAAGGGAAGTCTACACTTGGAAAGAGAGGATGACATGGGGTAACAGTCCTGTTTATCTGGCTTTATTCTTGAAGGCAGGCCTTAGTTGGAACCACTTGGGAAGGCCAAATATTTGCCCTACTGACACAAAGAACCAGAAGACAAAATTTAGGGCAAAGTCAGAAATTAGGAAATGAGGTTGGGAATCCTGGAAAGGAAAGAGTCTAAGGCAGGAAGCCCCCAAAACTGCTTTCAACTTGGTCCAAGTCTCTAAAACTGACCCTTGAACTACACCTTTGTAAGGCAGACTCCAAACAACTCAGCTAACACTAAAATAACACAGTAAACGTTTCTACTGCCTGCTACCACAGGGTAGTAACCTGGAGGCTGAGTCCACCCAAGTTAAAACCTAAGCAAGCAATTACCAGTTAGCCCAGCAATGGCAGACCTAGGCATTTATTTCAAAATAGCAAAATTATAGACACGGAAAACATATTAATGATTGCTAAGGTTATGGCTGTTGGGGTAGGGAGGGAGGTGAGACTAAGGGGCAGCATAAAGAATATCTCTGTAGTAACAGAATAATTATCTTGATGGCAACAGTGGCTACAAAAATCTGCACTTGATAAAATACACAGAACTACACTCACTCACTGTACTAATATCAGTAACTAATGCTTCTGATATTGTGCTTTAAGATGTGATCATGGGGGGAAAGTACTTTTGCAACTTCCTGTGAATTTGTAATTGTTTCAAAACAAATATTAAAAAGTATACTAGCATTTTAACCATCTGGGGCTGAAAACTAGAATCATTAAGCAATTACTACCATGGCAAACCTAAAAATTGTTATACATGGATTCTGGGTATAACTGATATACAAGAGAAAGAAAAACAAGGTCTTTGGAAAAGACAAATAAGGAAACATTTCTAAAAATTTACAGAAAACCATACATAAAAGCAGAAAAGGGGTAGGCTAGGCTATGTCCTTCCTGTAAGTCAATCTATTTGCCCTCTAAATTTCCTAAAATGTTTTAGGTGAGAGATGGATAAAAGTTTGTTGATTCCCAAATTTAGGGGACAGATATCAAAGACAAGTATCGCTGTCAGGGTCATGTATTTTCTGGAGTTGGTACTCTGAAGCTTACCATGGGATCAGAAGGATAAAGGTATCATTCCCCTTCCCTTAAACAAATCCAGGAAGTAGTACCAGACTAGAAAGCAGCTAAATGATTTTGTGGATTATTTTCAAAAGAGCTAATATTGAAAACAGTCTACATCTTTAAAATATTTAGTGTTAGAAACTCAGTGTGTTCTGGAAAACGTCTCCTAAAATCTGTCCTTGCAGAATTGAATGGATTAAGTCCTCTCTTCAGCTTTAAGAAGAACAGAGCATAAACTGTTTACTTTTTTAATGCTTTAGAGCAAGGGTTGGCAAGCTATGGCTTGCAGACTGCCTGTTTTTGTAAATAAAGATTTATTTGAACACAGCAATTCACATTGTTTACATCCCATCTATGGCTTCTTTCTTTTTACAATAGCAGAGTTGAGTGGCTGCGACAGCAACCACATGGCCCACAAAGCCAGACAAGTATTTACTGTCTAGTCTTTTAAAGAAAAGGTTTGTTGACCTCTGCTACAGAGTCAAGGAACTCTGCTGTGTGACCATGGACAAGATTCTGATTCTAAGTCTCCGTTTTTCCGTCTGTAAAGAGAAATAACAGTACACACCTCATGTGCAGTAAAGAATTAATTTAGTAAGTCTGGGTTGTCTATATGCTGTACAGTAAAGGCTTGCCCCTTGATCTGCTCCTCAGAGGTAACTTCTAAGCCCTTGGAATATGCTGCCTGGTAAGCGTATCTTTGTTAACCTGGGGGTCTGGGGTCACACCAGATAGTGTACACTAACAGTGTAATTTATGATAGGGGCCTTGAGCCTCTCCAGAGAGTCTATGCTAACAACGTAATTTATGATGGGGAACTTGAGCCACATGGTAACAGGTCAACCTCTGGAGGGACTGGAGACTGAATGATTAAGGTCAGTCATGCAGGTGGTCAGCCATGCCTAAGTGGCCAATAGAAGCCCTGCCCAGGGTTCAGTCAAGCCCCACTGGCTGGCAATATTCTGTGTTGCCATATGTCATTCCTGGGAGAAGCAAGCAGTGTCCACATGACTCTACTGGGAGAGAACAACCAGAAGCTTGCACCCAATTTCTCCAGTGCTCTGTCCTATGTGACTCTATCTTTTGCTGATTTTAAACTGTCTTCTTTCACTGTGATAAATTGTAACCTTGAGTATAACACCTTTGCTAATCTCTGTGAGTTCTTCTAGCAAATTATGGAAACTGAGGGTGGTCTTGGGAACCCCTGAGCAGCACTTCCAGATATTACAGATAAGTGCTAAGTCTCCAGCAGTGGCTGGCTGCCATTTAATAAAGCTTCAATACATACTGGCTGTTATCATCAAACCATTGAGATTCTTATTCATGCTACAGGACACTTCCGGCACTTCAGGACTCCCTTCAAATTCACATTCAATATCCATTCAACAATCACTTGTGCTATTACTCTGTATCAGCCACACTGCTCTTGGTGCTAAAGATTCATTTGTAAGCAAAATGGACAAAAATCCTTGCCTTCATAAAGTTTCATTCTAGCAGGAGGAGACAAACATAAATAAGCAAATATATATAGAATGTCAGACTGTGTTAAGTACCAGAAAGGGAAATATGAAATGTTGGGAGAAGGGAGAACACTGCAATTTTAGGTTGGCTGGCCAGAGGAAATCTCCCTGAGAAGATGAAATTTGAGCAAAGAAGTGAAAGAAACAAGAAAGTTAGCTGTATCATTTTTTAGGAGATAAAATGGCAAAGGCAAAGGCCCCAAAGCGGGAGAGGGCCTGCTGTGTTCCAAGAGCAGCAAGGAGGCTAATGCGGTCAGAGCGAAATGGGTAAGGAGAGGAGTAGAAGAGGTCAGAGAGGTAACAAGGTGGGGAAGGGTAAAGGGAATAGATACAGCGCCACACAGGTCACAGAAAGGACTGTGGCTTTGAATCAGAGTATTAAAACCCATTGGAGAGTTTGAAGCAGAAGGCTGACATGACCTAATTTATGCTGTGCTGAGAATAAACTACAAGCGGGCAATATTAGAAGCAGATCTGTTAGGAGGCTGCTGCAGTAATTCAGGCAGGAGATTGTATCAAGCTGAGACTGTGTGGTGTGGGCAGGACTGATGGAAAGTGGACAATTTCTAGACATCGTCTGAAAGTAAAGCCTGCAGGATTTCCTTATAGTCTGGATATGGAGTGAGAGAAAAAGAAAGTAAGGAAATCCAAGATTTTGAGCCTAAGTAATTTATAGAGCTGCCATCAATAGAAAAGGGGGAAATTACAGGAAGGGCTGGTTTGTGCTAGGGAAGGGGGTATAAAACAGTTCAGTTTTGACCGTATTAAATGTGAGATGCCTAGTTGGACAACCAAGGGGAAAAATCAGGTAGGCAACCAGTCACAAAGGTCTGCAGTTCAGAGAAGAAGTTCAAGCTCGAGATACCAACTTGAGAGTCTTAGCACATAGGTGGCATTGAATGCAATGAGGTTGGATGAGACCATGTAAGGAGCAACTCTAGACAGGAAAAAAGAACAGATGCAGTCTTGGCCCTGGGTCACTCCAACATGTAGAGATGAGGGACATCATGAGAGGCCAGCAAATCCAACTGGGAAGTTGCAGACAGACAGAAAACCAGGCACGTATGTTTATCCTGGAAGTCATGTGAAAAAAGTTTTGATGTTAATACTGGTGACAGATTGAGTCAGACTGAGACTGAACTATGGCCATTAGATTCAGCAACAAGGAGGTCACTGGAGAGTTTAAGAAGGGTAGTTTTGATGGAGGTGAAGACAAATATCTTTGAAACTGGAGGAGAGAAACTGGAGCTGGTGGGTTTAGACAAGCCTTTGGAGAAACAGGATGACAGCTGAAAAGGAAAATGGGACCATGAAAGGGTTTTTTTTTTTTGTTTTTACCTGAAGTTGGGAGAAAAGCATGCTTATGTTGAAGAGAATGATCTAGTAATGAAAGGAGAATTACTGGAGTACTATTTTGAGAGAGAAGAGGTGGATTCTAGCACACAGGTGAAGAGAACAGCCTTGGCCTGTTCATCCACTGCAGAAGTGAAGCTGGAGTTCTGGGGACAGATGCAGAGGGGTGGGCTAATGTACTGGCAGGAACTTAGGAAGTTCTTTTCCAATTATTTCAATTTTCTTGATGAAGTAGGAACCTAGGCTGTTAGCTGTGAGGATGAATGAGGAGGAATAAAGACAAAGAAGAAAGTATGGAATAGTTGCCTAGGAGTCAAATTCTTCAAAAGGTTAATACACATTATCTGGCAGATAACTGACACCCCAAGTTTTCCCCATCTCATACACCAATGGTGCATTCCAACATCGGCTTAGGTTTAGCTCCAATTCCTATGCCTCCTATATCTGTGGTCACGTAACTGACATTTGCATTCACAGCACTCATGTACTATGACATTCTAAATCTCAATCAAGATCAGATGATATTCAGTAAATGTGTTTAATGAGGCAGGAAAATACCTAACAATTTAGAAAGATTTACATAGGTTTGAGAGGAACTGCAGGATACTTAAAAGCTAAATGTATAATTAAACAGTACACCCCATTTTCTCAGACAAGTCAAACTCTTAACACTGTGCCAATGCAAAGCAGCCAGCAATATATCCCATGGTCAGAATGCTGTGATTCTTTTCCTCAATAAAAAGAAGTTATAGTTGTCATCTGACAACAGTGTTACCATAAACTTCTATACTTACCACTACTTGGATCAAGAAGAAAAAAAAAAAAACAAAACCCAAAAGACTCTCTCGTACCTTTTCATACAAATCTGAGCTTTTTGTGTGTTCACTGAAGTCCCCCAGTTTTTCATCTTCAGAGGTCTCATTAGTAACTTCTTCTAAGGAAATGTCTGCATCTTTGGAATCATGTTTTAGCTCATCTGCTGAAAAGAATATTCAACTGCAGAAACTTTAAATGACAAAATAACCAAGTCATTTAAAGATTGTTCTAAAAATGAGTTAGAATTCAGAGACTCTTTTAAAGTCCAATGTGACAAATATGAAGTAGAGTTTTCAGCAAATTATACATTTATTCCTCCCTCTCTATCAAAATAACTCCATTATATGGTATAAAAAGAATTGGCAGTAAGACAAAATTGAGACATATCAAGATAAATTTAAGACTCTTTCTTGGTCATGTCCAGCTATTTCCAATATATTTTAAAAACTTGATAGTTGAAGTAAAATTAACTTTCAAATTAAGTTATTTCCTGTAAAGATCCAGTTACCTGAACTTATGATTAGCTGTTAATTATAAAAATTTTAAAAAGGACTCAGACTTAAAATGTGGTAAAGCTTAAATATATATTTCAATTTCAAAATAAGATTACAAAAATTGCTAAGGCCAGTTATCTATCTTTTATACTATCTGTATAACTAAAGATACTAATAAACAACTTATTTATTAAATAACCAACTAGACAATTTCTCAAAATCTGATCTGACAACTAGGCAATTAAAACTGAGGAAAAGTGACAAACTGTAAAACATGCTTAACAGACTCTAAAATGAAAATCTTCCTATTTTAATGAATTCATTTTGACTAGGCCTCAATAGAGATACATAAATAGCTCAATATTGCACATTGTGCAAATGTCGAATTCTACCTGCTGACAAGGAAGCACAGCTCTCTGACTTCATCAACCCAGGATCCAGGACAGGAGGTTCTCTGTTACAAAGCAAACAGAGCTTAAACATTAGAACACACTCCAGCAGAACCATCCACACCTCTTAAACACTACTGGCTGTAGCAGCTGGTGAACATGAGCTCAAGTCCTCCAAGGCGGGAGTCTGTCCTGGGACAGCACACCACCGAGATGCTTCATCTGGCTCTTTAATCACTTGTGCCACAACTGTATGGAGCACTGCTGTCTGAACTCTTACTCAGAGAGGACTGATGACTGCATGTGCCAAGCATCTAAATTTAAAGTATTACACCAATGTAATATGTTTCCACTTCTACTCTCAAGCGTGTGCATGTATGTATTGCTGCCAATGGAAAAAGAAGATGGTTGGAAAGCAGTTTGAGTCTGTTTCTGCAGTCTCTGAAGACAACATAAGGTCTGAAGGTTATGGTCATGGAGATCAGAGTTAGACCAAGCTGGGTTCAAATACTGTTCTGCCACTTACTGTGTCAACTGTGGCACAGTTATTTAACTTCTTTGAGTTTAACCATATCTGTAAAATGAGAATGCCACCTACCCATGAGGTTATTGTGAGGATTAAATGAGATAAAATGTTCTCAAAGCCAATGGCACAGGCTCAACAAATGAAAACTACATCTACAGGAGTCCCTCAAAAACAAATGGCCAAACACTGTTCATTTTTAAAAACTCAAGACAAAAATGTATAAAAGTACACTGAATAAAATATAATAAATGTCCATAATCTCACCATTTATTCACTTAATAAGTGGGTTTTATTAAACCTGTCCTACAACTGCTCATTGGTTCAGGATTACTTCCTAGCCAAGAAAGAAGAAAACAAAACATTTTATATATACTGTTTTTTGAGGTCTTTGGAAAACATGAAGTATTTTTTTCCCTCAACATAAACCCTAGAAACAATGAGAAGGTGTTGGAGGAGGCACCTGAGAGGACATAACTGCCAGCTGACCTGTGAGCTGGATCCAAGCAATCTGGGGCCCCTCGTCCCCTCCCCCATCCTGGGGATGTGTGTTCTGCTTGTATTCCCCATGCTAGAAGCTGCCCAAGGACACAGCCTTGATAGTAAGGTGTTGTTGGGACCATCTGGATCGTATACATGGCTGAACCCACTCAAGGCTTCAATGCAAACTTCTGAGATTTCAGGGGACTGGAATGGAGATCTACTCATCTTGCAGCTTCCCAAGACAAGCTGCATGTGTAAGTTCCCTTGCTTATTAAACCTGTCACCTACCAATCTGGAATGGTTTGCCTCTTTCTTCAGACTCCACCTGCCCTCTGTGTGTGTGCGTGCGTGTGTGTGTATAGAGGGTGGTGAGGAAGTGGGGGCAGTTTCAGATTACATTTAGAAGTCCCTGAGGTTGCAAATTATCACAAGTATACAGTTTAAAGAATGGGAAAATAAAAACACAAACAAGACACATATATACACAAATTTCCTCCCCCAATTCCTACCTCTTGACTCATGTCTACTTGAGTATCTCCATTTCAGTATTTCAAAGGTCTCTCCAACTGAACACGTCTAAATTTGCCCTTATGACCGATATCCCACCACGATCCTGCCTCTTTTCATCAGAGAATTGTAATGACCTGCTGTGAAATAAGAGAAACCAGATATAATCCTTAACTCCTATCTCTGACCTTGCCCCCATCTGATTGACCAATCTTCACTTTCTAAACCTCTCTCAAATCCACTTCCACTTCTGGCTGAAGTCACCATGTCCTTTTGGTCTAATTATTACAATAGCTCCCTGCCAATTTATTCTCCACACCAGACTATAATGATTTTTAAAATGCAAATCTTATCAAATTCTTTACTTAAAAAGTCCTTCAATGAATCTCTATATGCTCTCAGGATAAAGTTCACATCCACCATGAATTCTAGTTTATCCAGGATGATCCATTCATGCCTGTTATTCTGGCATAGTGATTATTAATAGCTCATTTCCCTTCTAAATGTTTTGTGATTCCGAAGATCAGTACTAGGGTTATCCTATTTACAAAGCTCTGCACAACTGACCTTTCTGCATATTTGGTAGCTTCATTTCTCGCCACCTGACCACTAAAGAATGGGGTGTTATTTCTGACTCTTGGCTGTTACATGTTCTTCCCTGGGGACCTTCCTATAGGCTATTCCTTCCCCTCACTTTTCTACTCTGAACTTGTCTTCACCTATTGGCTAGTTCCTACTCATTCTTTAGTGTTCATCTTAAACATCACTCAGACCAGGAGGCCTTTAACATCCTGCACTTCTCTTACCATATTTTATGTATTCGCTTAATCATCTGCCTTCCTTGCTAGACTAAAAGCTCTGTGAGAACACGGTTCCTGTGTGTTGAGTTGTTCTCCATACATTAAGCATCTAACATCCTCCTGGTCAGACTCTATGGAGACCCAAATGAAGATACCCCTGCCTAGGAACTCGTAGTATTGGAAGAGATGCATTTAAAGAAGACATAACATACAGAGATGTGTGCCAAGAGAACTACTGGAACAAACCCCTAGAATAACAACTCAGGTGTGACTTAAAGGACAACTGAATGAAGAGAAAGGAACTTTCAGATAAAGAAACATGCAAAAGGATTCAAATGCATGACATATTGTGGAAACAGTGAGCTGCCTTCTCTGCTTATCTTTTATTAACCTCTCACCTCACTTTCCTCCCCACCAACACCATAACTGCCTAAGAAAAAATGGATGCAGAACCACTAAAGAGCTATACAAAGTCATGCCAAGCAATTTAGACTCTACCCTCAGGTGGCTGAAAGCCACTGGAGCACTGTAAGCAGTCACTGGCAGATCAATTTCTATTTCAAAATATTACTATGGAGGAGGATATACTGCTAGAGTTCAAGAAGATTAACAAGGAGCTAACTGCAATAACCCAGAAGGAATATGAATAAGTTGGTAGCAGTGAGAACTGAGAGGAAGGAAAAACCAGGAGAGATATTAAGGTAATAGCAGGAATAGGATAAGTGACAATAAATAGAGAAGAACTGAGGGGTGTTTCTGCAGTTTCTAATTATCCTGAATGTTACATTCATAAACAGGTACAGATTCAGACACACAGGAGGTTATTCTTCAAAAAAAAAAAAAAAGAAGACATAAATAGGTACAGCAAGTGTACTGCTCTAATTTCAAAGTATTGTGATAGTATTTTTAATATTGCTGGTATAGTTTGTAAGGGTGAGAAACATTTTACTATGAATAACTAAGTTACAAAGAAGGTAAAATTGCACATCACTTTTGTTAGAAGTAATTTTTGTTTTGAATTTGAAAGACACAAGACACAAAAAATTTAAATTCACCTAAGAAAAATATAAACAAAACTGCAATCCCCATAAATATTTTACAGTTTTGCATTACTGGAGTATAAAGTTACAGTTCTGCCTTGATGGAGCAGAAAGGGAAAAAACAGGCAGAAGGAGGAAAGGAGAGAAACAGACTTGGGTGAGGCTACAGAACACAGGGACACAAAAGAGAAAATCTGAGCAAAAAGGAGAGGAGAGTAAGACAAGCTTCTGGAGAATGACACAGATTACAGCAAGTTTATTCTCTACCAGAGCATTTTTCAAGGGGTTGATGAAATCTAATGGGTTGCAACCAGGATTTTTTAATAAAATAGAATAAAATACAAAATATGATAATGCACCACTTACAGTAAGGAAAAATATTGTTTTTATAAATCTATTATTGTTCATAAATACATAGATTCAGCAATTCCTTCAGTTTCACCTCAGGCCCTTCTCCCCTCAGTTAAGTGTAAATAAAATTAAATGTTTTTACTAAAAAATGGCATAATCCAATTTTTCTAAGATTATATCCCCATATATGCATAGACAGGTGTCTGGAATAATGCATACAAATTGTGAGTAATTAACTGGTTATTTTGAGTGGTGAGATTTCCTCCCTTTTAGACTTTTAATATAGTGAACATGTATCATTTTTATAAAATCAGCCATTATTCTAAGAAAAAAAAGAATAAAAAACAAACTTCATGCCCAGTTCACTTTTGTCTCTATCTTTGGCTGTAGCTCATTGTCAACATCTTGTTAGTTAACAGAGATGTTTGCTCTTGAATGAGGGGTTTGCTCTAATTTCCCTTTGTATTCCTCAAAGGAAGCACAGAGTAACAAGAGTTACAAGCACTTTTAATAACTATCCTTTATTGACTTCTTACTATTCATCCAGTGCCACACCAAAACCTTTCCCATCCATTCACTGATTTAATCCTCACAACCCTAAGGCAAGTACTTTCCCTTTTCACAGATAAGGTAAAATAATTTACCTAAAAGGTCACACAGCTACTAGGGCAAGAAGATTCAAAAACCTAGGTCAGATTATAAAGGTTACATTCTTACCCACTAATTTTAAAGTAAGACAGGCTTGGGTTCAAATCTAGATTCTGCTACTAGTAGTGTGACCCTGGACAAGTGACAACTTGTCATCTTCATTTTTTTCCACCTTCAAAATAGGCAGATTATCATCCTTCCTCATTACACTATTTTAAAAAATAACAGATAAAGCTCTTGGTCTTTCCTTTGGGGTAAGTTATAAGTTCTTGTAACCCCAAGAACATCAGGAAGAATACAGTATCACAAAAGTTAACTAAAATGTATAAATACCAGAGAAATTTAAGTCATGTACCATTGAATCTTAGTGGAAAGTGTTTTCATGTTTCCTTTTGAGTCTGTTCGCAACATTGTTTCCAACATTCAAGTATTGTGATGTACAAATATAAATCAGAGCTTGAAGAACTACAAAAATCTAGTAAAATAGGGCATAATATTAAATAAAATTTGGGGCAACTAGGTAGATCAAGTTCCAATAACACAAAGGTTTATTACTTGGTTCAATTTAGTTGCCTCAAGCAAACTCATTCTCTTTAGGGCTAAATCATCATTTAAAATCATCACCTTAAAAATAAAACCATGAAAAAATGTTAGACTTTTTCCCTCTGAAAATTAGTTTAACTTTTTATTCTACTTTCAAGTCCTAATTCAAATAAACTTTTCCAAGGCTTCTCTGTCCCCTGAAAAATGAGTTTTTTTTACCTAGCAAGGAAAATGGGTTAAAATACACAGTACTGTTCTTAATAAGTAACTTGGCTGAAATAAGTCTATCTGCATATTGATAATAATTTAAAAACATATGAAAGTATATTTAATTGACTTTTGAAAGAAGCAATGTAAGTAATTGAAAAGGTCACTTTATTCATCACCATTTAAAATTCTGAACAGCTAATCTGCTCCATCGTAACTGCAAGGATATATATAATTGTTTTATTTCAATCCTAAGTTTTAGCATAATGACATTTCCAGGTCCCAGCAATAATATACTGTGTTACATTTAATAAATAACTAGGTTAAAAAAAATAACAGAACTTCAATGATCACTGAATAAACTAGTGACACCTAAGAGCAGAAAGTGTTTTTGAAACCCCCAACAATAATCTCCACCAAAAGGTACACATGAACACACATACCTCAAGTCATCGCTTGGTTCTTTTTTTCCCGGAAGCTCCACGTGCTTGGAGTCTGCTGACTGGTGCTCTTCAGCAACCTTGGGCTCCTGGCTTATCGTGGGAACCTCTGAAGTAAATGAGAGCTCCCCCTCATTGGAGACTCCAAAGAGGTCCGGGTCATCTTCAATTAGATCAATTAAGAGGACATCATCTTCATATGCTTTAAGAATATCTGGAAACCCAACTTTAATTTCTGAGAAGTTCTTTGTCATTTTTCTACCACTAACTTCAGAGGAAACTGATTTGAATGTTCCTTGTTCACTGGAGCCGAAGGCAGGACTTTTCTCTATATACCCAGGATCACAAAAAGAAGTATAATTGTCAACTGGGAGAGAAATAGCTTCCTTATTAGAAACAATATTGCCTGGTTTAGAGATGTGGTTAGATGGTTTATTATTATTACCTTGCGTTAAAAAGCTTGGAGAAATACAGGAATCCTTACTGCCGTGTGAGTTGGAACAGCTTTGCATTGGGATTACACTACTTCGTACGCTCAAAGCCTGACGTCTTGAAGTTACTGTGGTGACATTTTCTTCAGTCCTATTCTGCCTTACCTCTGCTCCAGAAAAATTGTCAAGTTCTAGGGGATTATATACTTCTCTCTCCGATGACTTGGCATTTATTTCTTTTCTTTTTTCTGTTTTATTCTTAAGCAAAGGAATTTTAAAATTAGTCAGCCACCCTGTGTTCAATATCTTAACGAAGTCTGGAACCACAAGTGTCTGCTTAGCAATACATGCTTTTCGATGAATAATTTCGTCTGTGAAGTTATTTGCTTCCTGGCCATCCTGGGAAGCCACTGCCAAAGTAGGCTTTGTTAAATTCCCTCTATCTTTTTTTTTACTTCCTGTCAAGTTTTGAGTCACGTTAGTTAACTGGACATCTTCAGTAGGATTAGAAACTACTTCTGACCCACTTCTGCTCGGTTCCTCTGACTGCATTTTTTTATCATAATTGTTTATAAATTCCTTCATAACCATTAAAATAGGTTCTACTGTAGAGACTGAAGATAAACAATTTAAATCAGAATCCAATTTTTCTCTACTTGAAGATTCACTGTTTGTTTCTGTTATGGAACTTTGCAGCATTAACTTGGAGTCAGTTAAGTGAGTTTGATTTGTTTGGTGTTTAAGAAAATCATCTTGCCTAAAACCTTCCTGAGACCCAGGAAGAAAGTTAAAATTTGACTGTGGCAAGGAAGCCTTTTTCCAACACCAGGCAGATGTTCTAGCACAGGAATAACAAGGCCAAGTTCTTTTGCCAGTCATTGGTATTGTTCTGTGACAGCTTAACTTAGATACTTCACCTTCATTCTTCAAGTCTTCCCTCGAGGATCTTCTTTCAATAGGGTAGCGATCGCTAGGTGATTCCATTATTGAGCTTTTCATCGACTTAGAATACTCTTTTGGATCTATGCCTTTACACCCTAAGGACTCTGAAGCATTCGTTTCTTCTTTCAAAAGTGGCTCAAGGGTTTTCTGGAACATAGCATTTACGTGATGTTCAGGACTTGTTTTTTTCCCTTCTATTTCTGGAAGACTTAACAAATGATCCGTTGCTGACAGTGTATCATGGTTTACTTTTCTCAAAACTTTTAAAGGACTTTTTTTAGCCTCTAAAGTCTCTGCTTCTTTACCTTCAGGACCTGTTTGGCTTTCTGGTAACACCAGCTCAGACTTGTTATACACATTAGAGAACTTCATCTCAATAACCATTTCTTCTTCTTTTTCAGATACCTTCATCCTTTTTCTGAGTTTTCTCCCAACATTTCTCTCCTCTACTGAGTTTTTATTTTTTTCACTTAGGAGGCAGGAAAGCAAGCCATTATTTTTACTTTGGTATAAGTCATTTTCTTCAAGCAATAACTTATTAACTCCCATTAAGTTTTCTTCAGTTTGTAAAAGCTGCGGAATAGTTGTGTCACTCTTAACTGCAAGACTCCTAGGACTTTCTTTCTTTAACTTTGAGGTATTTTCTGATACATGTATACATCCAACATCAGGTTTAGGTGCAAGGTTATTTTCATCATTGCAACCCTTGGAATGGGGGAAACAACTGCAATCAGGTAATTTTAAAATGGGATTATTTTCTACTCCAGGTGACAAGCTGTTACAAGAATATTTCGGAGTATTCTTGTACAGTTCACTTTGAAATTCAACCGTAATATTTTGTGGAGACTTATTTTTGGTTATTTTGAGAGGTGGGCTTTCTAAGCTTTTAAGTTTTTTAATTCGAATTCTTCTTTTAATACCTTCTACCAAACCTTCCTTACCCAAAGGCTGCAAGAAAGCCATACTTTGAAACTCACTGCATTCCACTGTTTGGAAAGGTTCCAAACTGGTTAATGATTCCTTTCTTACTAGGTCAATCCCTGGCTGTAGAGCATCACTTGAGGCTTCAGTAAGTTTTCTTTTTTCCTTGGCTGATCAAAACAACAAAACATACCACAAAAGATTTTATATTGAGGAAAAAAAGCAGTATCACTTATAATAAAAAATACTGTGAAGACACCCTTTTTTTTTAATTTCCCCAAATAGCTTTATGGAAACATTTATTTGTTTTTAAATCAAAGGTTTAATGTCTATTAAAGAACTACATACAAATCTGTATAAGTTCTAAGGCAGCTAAATAACCTCTAGTATTATCATCATATCACACTAGTCAAAGTGGATCACTAAGAGGAACTCCCCTTACAGAACTTCTGACCAAGGGATCTTAACGGGGTAAACACATTTTAAGGGAATCCCTGTTTTTCCCCCCTTCTCCTGGTCAACCGTGTGTATCAGTAAAGCCCACTCAGATTCAAGGGAAACACTAGAGGTAAAACATGGATGGAGAGGAAGGGGTGCAAAGGCTAGTAAGGGGTGACCCCTCAGTGCTGTCTTACTCTGTCTTCCGGATTGCAACGGGAGCTCCGCCTCCTTCGCTGCTTCTAAGCCCTGCTGGTCCGACTGGTCTGAAGGGCCCGCTTGGCCTCCCGGCCCCTCCACTCGACGCCTTGCCGAGGCCTTCCCAGCCCTGGACGCCTCACCCGACTGGTCACTGTTCACCTCTTTTCTCCCAGACGCCCGGGCCACCATCCTCCTCTTTTGCTTGCTCTCGTCACGCGCCCCGGCCTCAGGGCTGCCGCCTCCCGCTTCGCCTGGCCCTGGACGCCGGCCTCGCTTCCTCGAGCCTCGCGTGTAGCCTCCACGTCCCAGGGCCGTCCTGCGGCCGGAGGGTGGTGGCCGCCACATCTGCCCGGGCAGCAGGTCTGCTCGCCGAGGCCCGCTGCTCCCGCCCGCAGGAGCCCGCGCCCCGCGCAAAGGCTGCTCCCGCCGACAAGCACCTGAAGCCCTCAGTCCCGCCCGCGCGCAGCCCGCCACCTAGGCCCTGGGACCGGAGGCGGAAGTGGGCCTGCGTGGCACGGCCCGGGCAGGCGCAGGGAGGGGCCCAACGGCAGAAAGACAGTGAGCCTCTGCGGCCTGCGCCTCTGTGGCTTCGCTGCACCGCGGTGGAGGGGCTACCCCCGCCCGGTGGCCTTCCACTGGGCCGAAACCTCCGGAAATATTCAGGAGCCGCGTTACCTCCTGCCTCTGGAGGCCTGGCTGCCCCCACACACCAAGTGGCTTCTAACTACACCGCAGATCTTCTGGGATCACTTTCTATCTGCCTTCCCGACATCCTAAAGGTACTTCAAGCTCTAGTTGTTCAGAACTGACCTTACCTTTACTCAGGGGCTTGCCCCTCCTGTGTTGATGGATGCACTACCACCTATCCAGTTGTGTAAGCCAGAAACCTAGAAACCATCAGGGGATACGCTTCTTTCCACTTCACTCCCCACATCCACATCCATTAGATTGCTTGATTCAGTTTTCTGTGTTCATTGGCCACTCACTTTGACTCTGGCTCTCAGATTCTGACTGATCTCCTGCTTCAGCCTCCTAAATTTTATTGATGCCTCCATCCTTGTGCTATTCCAGTCAGCTTCTACCTGCTGCCAGGCCTTGCCCCTCCAATGAAAGGGTATCCTGGCATTTCCCAACTTGACCCTTCATGAACCTCCTTTGCTCAAAGACTGAAACTGAATTGAAAGTCCAAATTCTTTAGTGTGGTATTTCTGATATGGCCCCTGAATATTTAATTTTGTCTATAGGGTAAAAGTTGTGGTTGGTGGAAATTTATCACCCTTCTGTATTACCTGATTCTGATTCCATGGGAGCTATTTTACAACTATGTAAGTTGCAAATCAGTGGTAGCAATGCAAAATAATGGTCTATCGACTAGACTACAGTTTTCTTGTAGGTGTCTTTTTACTCATTTTACTAACTATTGCCTGGTCTAGCACTGTAATTGGCTTTAGATGCCTTCAGTAAATACTGGTTGAATAAATGAAATTAGTCATAAGGAGATTTTAAAATCCTCTTCATTTTAATGAAGATGGAAATTACAATATAACATTAGATTCTTTGTGTTACTGTTAATATTTAAATGTTTCCCCTTATGATTAGCCAAAAAAAGACATGTTCTATTTTTAACTTGTGCTTCATTGCATATTATTAAGGTTCAAAGTATTTCATGTATTATTATGGTTGTTTCTTTTGTGAATTTGTTTTCCTGTCCTTTGCCCATTTGGGGGTTTTGCTATTTCTTTCTATGGATTTGTAGATTCTCTGTATTATTATATTATTATCTTCCTCGTTATGTATATATTACTGGTACTTTCTTCTATTGGTAGCTTGTCTTTTAATTCTGTCTACAATATCTTTTGTTAAATAAAGTATTTGGATTTTTATGTGTTCAATCTGTCAGTGTTTTCTTTTCTACACTTGGTTTTAATAAGAACCTCTGTTCTGTGAGAAGAGAGATCTGGGGGAAGGAGGCCCCCTTCCTGAGAACAGGTATTTTGTGGCTCATAAAGAGATCCTTAAGTAGGATGCTGATAAATCTTCCCACATATTTAAATTTGGAGGTCCAAATTCTCATACGCACACTATAGGTACATTATAGTATGTCAAGATAAATATTTTTTTTATGTTTCTATACATTTTTCTTCATCATTGGCTGACATTAGCATTCACCACTTGCTTTTGTAATTCCCTAAATTTTTCAGATGGTTAAATAATTTCTATGTATATCAGTAAGAAATTCTTCAGAGGTAACCCCTTGAGGGTGTGCATAGTCTGTCAAATTCCCTCTGATCCTTCAACTTCTAATCTAACCAAACTAATCACAATTTACAAAAGAAAATTGCCTATTTTTTAGGATCCCAGGTCCAGATTTCGTGACCATACTCCAGTAGGACTGGGGTCCTTCACTGGCCTGGGGTCTAGTATGGATTTTTTTTTTACTGAAGTGCAGTCAGTTACAATGTGCCAGTTTCTAGTGTACAGCACAATGTCCCAGTCATGCATATATATACACACACATATACTCGTTTAATATTTTTTCATTAAAGTTATTATACGATATTGAATATGGTTCCCTGCTATACGGAAGAAATTTGTTTAGTATGGGTTGTTGTCATTCTTTTTTTTTTTTTATAGTCAGACATCATTGTGCCCAGGACCTGTCAGCATAATATTATGAAGATTTAAAAACTGATCTTGCTTTCAAGTTTATTCTTTTATCTCTTTCTCTACTAGTGCAGGCTCATCAGGTCAGGACTAGCCCAACAGTACTTGCCGCTCATAGTTCCGGACCTTATGACCTTGCATCTAAGGGATGTTCATCTTAACCACAGGGTGAACAGAGCCTTGGAAAGTGCAGATGGGAAAAATGGGAGTCACTGAGCCGTTCTCAAAGTGTGATTAATTGTTTCATCATCAACTGTAGCCCTCCCTCCACATTCCTAACAAACATTGCCCTGTTGTGGGGGGCAAAATTGTATTCACTGTCCTTTGAATGCATGGATCATTTGTGTGTTCCTGAAATCTGAATTTGCGTGAGGACATAACCACCTTGAGTGGTTCCTATTAGGTGTTTTCCTTTGTGCTTAACTTGTTTAAATGTTTAACCTGATGTAAATTCTGGGCTGTAAGCTCAGGATGGATAACCTGGGTTTCTTCTCCAGCAGTAAGGACTACCTTGGCATGAAAGGGTGGATCTAGTTTGCATCTGATTATCATTGGAGTTTTTTTTTTTTAACATTTTTTATTGATTTATAATCATTTTACAATGTTGTGTCAAATTCCAGTGTTCAGCACAATTTTTCAGTCATTCATGGACATATACACACTCATTGCCACATTTTTTCTCTGTGAGTTATCATAACATTTTGTGTATATTTCCCTGTGCTGTACAGTATAATCTTGTTTATCTATTCTACAATTTTGAAATCCCAGTCTATCCCTTCCCACCCTCCACCCCCCTGGCAACCACAAGTCTGTATTCTCTGTCTATGAGTCTATTTGTATCCAGAAGGAACCCTACTTAAGGATGACACCTGCACCCCAATGTTCATAGCAGCACTATTTACAATAGCCAAAACATGGAAACAGCCTAAATGTCCATCAACAGGTGACTGGATAAAGAAGATGTGGTATATTTATACAATGGAATACTACTCAGCCATAAAAACCAACATCATTGGAGTTTTTTTTTTTTCCTGTAGCAGCAACCCAGAAGAGTAAGAAGTATGATCATAAGACCATCAATAATATTTCCATATTCGGAACCTAACTTAATCATAATAGCAAGCATTTACGTGTTGCTTACTATGTATGTACTAGGCTCTGTTCTAAGTCTTCACGTGTAATAACTCACTTAACCTTCACAACAATCCTATATGGTTGGTACTACTGTTAACCCATTTAACAGATGAGGAGACTGAGGCTCAGAGAGACTATAGGGAAATGATGGAACCAGGTTTAAAATCCAGATGATCAGCTCCAAAATCAGATTCTTCAGCACTCAATTATGCTGTTCAATTAGTATTTATTTAGAAAAGTTGGAGTCAGGATAAGAAGAAACCCATAAATTGGTAGCCAACACATTGGAGTGGATCCCTCCAAAATTCATTCCAAGTAAAATCTGGAATGTATAATGAAATGATAATAATAGCAAACACTATAATAATAGCAAGGTAGGAACTAGATATTTTTCTAAAGCTCTTAATATATATTAATTCATGTAATAGTCACAACAACTTTATGAAAAGAGTACTACCATTTTGCTCAACTTACAAATGGATAAACTGCAGCCTAGAGAAGTAAAGTCATTAGCTTAAAGACACACAGCTTGAAGTGCTTTACTAGCAACTCCCCAATTATTTCTAGCTATCAAATCTTCTGTTCTCCATAAACATTCAAAGTGTTTTTTTCACATGTATCTTCTCATTTTATTCTCAAAAATAATAAACAAAACTGTTCAGTAAGCAGGGTTTACTTTCCTTTAGCAGTTAAAGTGTGTTTTCTATGTTAAGCGATCAGGGGATAATTAAGAGTTTTTTTTAACACTCAGTGTAAAACTCCAAATCATTTTTGTTGAACGGGAATCATGGCAATCAATTGTTAGCAAGAATCACAGTCCAGGGTTGCAGGGCCTGGGAGGAGACAGATGGAGTCCCCAGATGGTCAGTACAGACTCAGGAAGCAAATAGAAATGCTTCAAACCCAACCAGGAGGAAGAGTGGGGTTTCACATCCATTCTGCCCTTGGTGTTGGCCTTCTTTTGTGTGCCATGCATTTGAAGGGGAATTGTTTAGGGAATATAGGTGAGTTGGGCCATCTGAAATGAGAAAGAATGAGTAGAAATGAAGAATAACCACTATTTGATTGTGGACACAAAGGGTTAAGGGCACAGGTCAGCTCTTTTTTCCCAGGCCAGAAAGTATGCAGTCTGAGATGGAGTTCCACTTGGACAGGGTTGCTACATACTGCTGAATATATTGTTGAGTGTACAACCTGCCCAACCATACAGAGTGTCCCTACTTATATGAAATACACTTGGAAGAATCTCTTATCCACTAGATCTAATTGTAAACAAATCTACCAAAAGAGATTTTTTGAAATATAGAATAACTGCTCCCTTAGACCTTTTCTTGTCCATTTTATTGCAGTGGGTTAAAAAAAAAAACAACAGCTTTGTTGGGGTATAATTCACATACCATACAATTAACCAACCCATGAAAAGTGTACAATTAAATGATTTTTTAATATGTTCAGAGTTGTGCAACCATCACCATAATCAATTTCATCATGCCCAAAGAAACCTCATACTCATTAGCCTATATTGGACATACCATAAAAGTTGAATCATACAATATGTCAATTTTTGTGTCTGGCTCTTTTCACTTAGCATATTTTCAATATACAGCCATGTTGTACATTGTACAGTATATTAGTACTTTCCCCCTTTTAACTGCTGAATAATATTCCGTTGCATGGATATACCACGTTTTGTTTATTCATTCATTAGTTGACGGACATCTGGGCTGGATCCATTTTTGGCTATCATGCATAATGTTGCTTTGAACATTTGTGCACAAGTTTTTGTGTGGACACATGTTTTCATTTCTTTTCACTCATATATTTAGGAGTGGGGTTGATGGGTTTGTTGGGTTTTTTTTAAAAAACATCTTTTTTTTTTCTTGGTGGAGGATTTAATTAGGTTTATTTATTTATTTATTTATTTATTTATTTATTTATTTATTTATTTATTTATTTATTTATTTAACATAGGTACTGGGGATTGAACCCAGGACCTTGTGCATGCTAGGCACATGCTCTACCACTGAGCTATTCCCTCCCCTCTCCAATTGCGTGTCTTCTTTGGACAAATGTCTATCCAGATATTTTTCCCACATCTATTCAGATACTTTAGTGGCTTCAGTGTAAATGAGAACCTCTTGGATGTGGTGGCTTTTTGCAGTGAGCACCCTGTGCAACCTTGTGTGGCAGCTCTGACTTAGGAGGACCTACCTAGCATTAAACCAGATCCATAAATACTTGGGGTGCGCCTTCTAGTGTTTAAGGCACTGTACTTGCCTATAGGCATTTGGGCAAGATTTAGGGGGCGGGTGAACGTGCAGAAATGAATTGTAATGACTTGGTGAGCATCTACTGCATGGAATACTCTTCTGGGGCCCTGTGATGAGTAACCCCCAGTCCTGGTCCTCAATGAGCTTAGAATCCAGTGTGAGATAGACAAATTGACACTTATAACCATTGTATAAATCAGCTGTCTTTGTGGGTTATGGCCATTTCAGTGATAAAGTCAGAGTCCCTTGCCCAGCAATCAGCATCAGCCCCTTGACAAGCTGTCCCAAATAAGCACATTATTTAAACCTAAGTGGTGTTCCCCTGTCCCTGAATCCAGCATCCGAATCCCTGCCTTGTGGAGAGGTTCTGGAGCCACCACTGTTCATAACACAGACACAGGCTTGGAGTGAGTGGATTGGATGGTGGTATCCCAGATTTGTCCATGGAGTGGACAAATTGTGCTGTGGTGTCATAGGTAGGGCTCCGAGAAGTGTAAGGTCTAGCCGGAACCTTGGTCTCAAATGAGGGGTTGCATGTTGGTCTTTCAGATGTGTGGACCATGGAACCCTAGCACGGTTCTTAGCTGGGTGCTGGATACAAATACAGAGTCACAGGCTACTGAATCAGAGCCTCATGGACCCAGGAACTTGCACCTTAACAAGCTCCCCAGGTGGGACCCATGTACAGTGAGGTCTGAGAACCGTCTGCTTAACCCATGCTTGCAAGTGCTGTTTGGGCAGTAATTTCTCCCAGTGGCACATTTGACTCTGCAGAATGACCCTGCACTTCCTGAAAAATATAGCCACTCCAAGTTTTCTTAAGAACCCACCAAGCATATTCCTTGGAGTCATAAGAAGTGTTGATTGTTGGTTAAAACAATGCAGCAATGCCCAAAGCCTCCCTCATGTGCGGCAGCTAGCTGGAATTAGGGGTCTCCACCCACCTTGGGATTCCCTGAGCAGAAAATGCAGTCATAGGTTATAAAAGCTCTCTCTGGGCAGCAGCCTCTGCCTGCACGGGCGGTGGGGGGAGCCAGCCTGTGGCGTGGAGTCTTTTTTGAAACCTGCTGCTTGGGTAGCTGTGAGGAGAAGCTTTATGGCCTCTGGAAGGTAAGCCCAGGATGAACAAGTGGGTTTGTAGAAAAAGCCGAGTTTCCAGGAGCGAAGAAGAGTCAGGGTCAGCTGTAAGTCTGGCTCCATAGAGATAAACTCCACTGTGCGTTTAGTCTGCTCTTTGGAGAATACGACTCCCAGCCCCAGCCCCAGCCCCAGCCCCAGCCCCATCCATCCAAACTTGCTCTGCAGGACCATTTTTTAAAAAATGCAGTTTCAAAGGGGAAAATCAGGGTCCTAAGCCAATTGTTTTTGTGGGGTGTCTGAGTAGCCCCATGTTAGGGACTGGGCATTTGCAAGTGCCTCAGTGAAATAACTTTTGGTTTCAGGCTATTCTTTTCTACTTTAGATGGATGGCTTTTCTAAAGTTACTGAGAGGCTGAATTGTAGCTTTGTTTTTGAGTCCTAAGTAGGGGGAAAGCTTGCATCTAACGTTAGGGTATACTTAAGCCACATAGCCTGCCCAGGATAATGGCACCTGAAGGGAGGATGGGCTATTGGTATATTTCATGGGTTCTGGAGGCTGTGGTTAGAAAAAGAAGTCTGAAATTGAATTGAAAAGGTCAGAAAAAAAGAAGTAAAGTGCAGGACCATGTGGGGTTCATGGGGACCCTGCCACTCTACCCACGGGACAGGCCAGTCTGCAGCGGTAACTGAATCACCATGGCAACACCACCCAGTCGCTGTAATTTTGGTCTGGGCTACGAAGAAGTCAGATGGAAGCTATTTTTGTTGATAGTAAACTCTTAGGTTTCTGTTTTCAATTCAGTTCAGGTGTTGCGTGTTGATGCTGGTTGCTGGCTGTAACGTATCTGGAGCAAGCCAGGACTGAGTCCTGTCAAATGCGAGCACTACTAAGTAAGACAGTGCTTCCCTCGGCATCTGCTCTGGTGTGTTCGCCCTTGATTCAGGTCACCTATTAGCCTGAAACACCTCTCTCCTTGGCCACCCAGCCTGGGGCATCAGTGCAGCCTACCAAAGCCCCCAGAATGACTCTGCCTCGCTGAAGTCCTGCCTCAAAGCTCCATCTACTTATTGGGACCTCATGGGCTCTTTCTAATTCCCTTCCATGGCAGGCCACCACCGCTCTGAAGAAAAGGTTTGGTGAGAGAACCTCCTTGGCTTTGAACCCAGAGATGTCTCTGTTTCTCTTCCCCAGTGTTGGGCTGGCTTAGGAGGCTGCACCTAACTTAGGAAAAGGTGGGTGGGAATGAAGAAGCCAAAGAACCTGGCTTTTCCCATGTCTGCTTGGGATCTGGATGAAAAGTCGTGAATGCTGAGTTTGATTTTTGATAAAGGGAATTCTTCCCCCACCCCACCCCAGTTTTTAAGATGCAGTGAATTCCTTGCCTTCAGATGGCCAAACACATTGACAGTAGGGAACAATTTGTACATTCTCATGACTCACGCTGAATTAACTCAGCACCTCGTGTGAAATAGCTACTCCAAGTGTTGATTAAAATGAGAAGCAGTTTCTCTGGCATTTGAAAGTCTTCAGAAAATGGCAGGTATGCGTGTGAGAGGACCGTAGCCTCTGCCGAGTGCTACAGATAGCGTAGACCACGTGTGATCCTGACTGGGAGGGAACTAAAACAGGGCTAAGGTGCCAGGCGCCTTGATCCTGGAGAATCTGAGCTGAGAGGGGCTTCGTGGTGGTCTAGCCAGCCCACCTACCACTCTTGCTCTTTAGCAAAACGACAGGAGTACTCTTTCCCTTACAGGCACTACAATTGAAACCCAGATGTCAGAGTTTTCCATAATTAGTTAATGATTGGGTGGTGTTGAGAGGGACTGAAACTGATCATGTGGGCCGTCCCATTTCATCCACTGTCCCGTGTCAGAGACAGCTGTAGTGAATTTGAGAAACTTCAGTTTATCTACTTCACACCTTCCTGCAGAAGATTGCCAGCCCTGGGAGGGGGGCATGGGAGGTAGGAAGAGCTCAGGGGTACAGAGCATGCTTGGCATGCACGAGGTCCTGGGTTCAATCCCCAGTACCTCCATTAAGAAAAAGAAAAGTTTAAAAAAGTAAAAAATAAATAAATAAATAAAAGTTGCTAGCCTGGACTACAGGAACAGTTTTCTTTGGATTTTATTTCCAATTCTCAGTGTGTGTTCTCTTAGGCTCTTTAACAATCAAATGCTTCATGTACAGATGCAGCTGGTAGGGCCCCAACTGGCTGGTTTATTTCTCCACATAGTCTCTCTTTCAGAGGGAGTCATTTCCTTTTGGCCACTCTCCAGCTTTGGCTCTATTGACCGCTCGTTTCCACATGGCACAGATTCAGAAAACCCTAAAAGACTCCTTTGTGATCCCAAAGGCTGTGTTGGTAGAGGAGCCCAGCTTGGTCTGCCCTTCCATGTCCATTAAATTATCATTGCTTTTGGCAGAAAGCCTTCAACCACATTCATTCTTGGCATTGGTCCCCAAGAGCCAGTTGGCACACTTAAAGCTAGAGCTTTGAGTGGCACCTCTGTGGGGAGCTTCAATCCACCTCCATCACCTTTTAATTATAACCTTATGAATTATGCATCCATGAAGATGACAAACACTCTGTGTCAGATGCACGATTTTTCTCCATCTAATTTTCTCTAACATAGAACTGTGAATGACAGGTTTGCTCCCTTGCCTTTTACTATTGGTTTGATTCCTTGGTCTTTTTTTCCCCTAGATGTCTGAAGGCCATTCTGAATAGCAGGAGTAAGAAGATAGAAGCAGTTTGTGGAAGGGAACTTATTTGGGATGTGTTCTCTGCCAGACTTGTGCTAGAGTAGATTCATTTTCTTTAATCCTTATAATCTGATCTGAAATGTCTTCTCAGTTAAGGCTCATAGAGGGTTAAATCATCCTGAGTCTTTTTTCATTGCAACCCTATGGAAACAGTGTTTTCTAAATGATGATATATATATATACACACACACACATACAGATATATACATACATAAAATATACAGATAAATATATATATATATATTATATACACACACACATATTGT
Organism: Camelus bactrianus; assembly: GCF_048773025.1. Classification (NCBI taxonomy): domain Eukaryota; kingdom Metazoa; phylum Chordata; class Mammalia; order Artiodactyla; family Camelidae; genus Camelus; species Camelus bactrianus. Next base: position 11,808,556 of record NC_133573.1, read on the forward strand.
ATATATAGTCTATGCGTAGTTATTACATTTCTAAAACTGTGGGATAGTGTTGGATTATTATGGTACATAAAATTTCCACATTTTCCATTTATCTCCTTTATTTTTACTCAAGAGTTACACTGCTGTGGTTGCTGGTTTTAATGTTGAGTTTACTTGAGATCAGTCCACCAAGAGCTGGACTTAGAATCCTTGGCTGTAGCTCTGCTGGTCCTGAGATGGAGTTTCAGGGTCTCTGTTTTATTAAGGTCAAGAGGGTAAGTTGAGTGAACTTTGAGTCTTCTCAACTGGTCGAGACTAGAATCCTCCATCTAGGGACTGGGAGCCACTAGGATTTGTAGCAAACTGTTGAGTTACTGATCCGAGTCATTATGCACGGCCTGGCACCTTTATTCAAGCACAGACTGAGCTTGTATTTTGTAATAGCTTGGAGCTTGCAATTAATTCCATCTTGGCACTAAGGCTCAGAGCCTGGTGGGAGATGGCTTTGAGACCAAGCACACCTAGAAGCAGGTTTCATATTCATCTTTCCCCTTCCTTTGTTCTTTCTTTCTTCTCTTTCCCCTCTTCTGCCAGTAGCAACCACACCATTTCTTTGGTATCCCACTAAGTCCCAAGGATAAAGAAATTGGCTGTGTGGAAGTACTCACATCCTGGTGGGTACTGCATCCTGGAGGAAAGTCAGTGGGACTGACAGCTAATGCCAACAAATAGGAAGTCCCAGTTCTTCCCATGCAGTGGGCAGGCTGAGTCCCAGCCAGCCAGCTGTCCAGGCACCTTATTGGCAGTTTGCCTATGATTTCCCCAAACCTTACCAAATGTTTTAGAAAGTGAAATTAAATTTTTGGAGACTCCAAAAGATACTTGGGAATGTGTCAATTTTTTGAAATTTCAACATCAGATTGTTCCTAGGTACTTGGGATTTAGGGATATTCTCAGTGTTCTTAAATCAAAATACGAACGGCCTTGTCCAGCAAACAGGATATGTGTTGATATTTATTTCCTTTGTTCACCTTAAGAATGAGCAGGTCACTCCTGTCAAATCCAAATCTCAAGACGGCCTCTCTGAGTTTAAAGGTGACAGTTGCCAGGGACCAAGATCATAGGTGGTTCTGTGGTGCCCGGGGTTCTTCCTGGCTCACCCTGTGGGCTCCCCAGAACTCAGAGAACCTTACTCAGCCCTCCCCAGGACCTCTCACCAGGCAAGGTAGCAGATACCTTCAAGGAAATAGCTCACAGCCTCTCTAACTAGACACTGGAGAAGTGCTATTACACAAAAGACCACAAACTGAGTAACACAAACCCTCTGAAATAGAAGTCCTGGAACAGACAGATCAAGGGCTTGCAATAGACATGAGCAATACACGTGAGATAAGGAGCTGTGTGAGCAGCAAGAGCAAGAAATCAAAGAGCCAAGGACAAATAGGAGAACAGTATAGATAAAGGACACAGGCATAGGATAAACAGTCATAGATGTAGCCAAAGAGTGAGTGATGCAGTGAAAGCAGAGAAAAGAAAAAAAAAAATAGGAAGTAAGCATAAGATAGGAAAGCTGGCTCCCATGTCTGGGAGACCAAAGGGAAAATTGGGGACCATAGCTGGCTGGAGACGGGGGCTAGGCTCAGCACGGCCTAAGTGTCCACAGAGGCACTGTTTGACTTGTGTATCACTTAGGAAAATTGAGACTGAAATTAGATAATTGAGTTTGAGCTTCTTTTGAAGGTGGGGGAGAAAATCAGGAAGACCTCCACAAAACCAGCTTCCTGCCTCATCTTACAGTCCACTTGGGCATGTGATCTGTTTGACCCTGGAAGGGCAGAATGTGCATATCCTCTAACCAGAGCAGAGAGTGCCTTGCTAAAAGTACTGAACTATATAAACTATATTAAATGACATCCCTTAAAATCACAGTGAACCAGGCACAACTTTTGAGTTGGGACAAGTTACACTGATCCAACCAACAGCTGCCACGGTCCAGGAGTGATTGATGCTGGGCAGGGAAAGCCCTGAGCTTCTAGGTGGGCTGCAGCTCTGGTTACCCTATGTAGGCACTTTAGCAGAAGGTGTGACTTTCAGGAAGAGATGGGTAGTCAGGCCTGCTGGCAAGCCTGGACAACTGTTCATCTTACTGTTGAAAATTCTAAGTTTCCTGGCAGATGGATGGGGTCTTAATGTCAGTGTATTTCATAAGCATTTCATCCTCTGCTTAGAGCTGCCATACTGCCCAAGGGCAGCCTCCAAGCACATTTTCCTGGTTGGGAGGAAGGAGGGAGGAAAGCTTGAGGTGTCTGAATGGTACTGCAGCTTTAGAGGATGTCAGCTTTTTCTCAGGGGGCAAGTTGCAGGCCCTGGGCAGAGACGAGCGCACATGTGGTGGTGTAGGCTGTGTATTCACCGATACCGCTTCCCCCAGTGCTGGAGGTAAGGGGCTCAAAACGGGGCTGGGGGTGGGAGGTGCCACCTCACCTATTTCCAGATGATCCTGCAACCTTGGGGTTCATGGAAGTAAGCTCTGGGGGGGTCAATGAAACATCCACAGTCAAATGTAAGATTTTAAAATTTTGTGTGCATTTTTCTGGTGAACCAGACACACTGGATTCCCAGAGGTGTTTTTTTGAAACCCCAAACGGCCAAAACCATTTTTTTCTGTTTGGAGGTCATGGAATGAATACTGGTCCTGAGAACAGAGGAAAGAATGGAAGGTTGTTTTCATCTTTTGCCCTTGTTCAATGGAGCGCTGCTGCCTCCTCCACTCTTCCTGACCGCCTGTGTTTGTGCACTTATGCGTGGTTGTGCTAGGGCAAGCTGACAAGCCCAGATGGCTTGGTTTAACTCTCTAAGAAAGAAAATTCTTTTTGGCAGGGAGGTAATTAAGTTTATTTTTAATGGAGGTACTGGGGATTGCACCCATGTCCTCTTGCATGTTAAGCAAGCACTCCACCACTGAGCTATACCCTCTTCCCCCAGGGAGCTGTTTATAATTGCAGGAATGTCGCTGGCTCTAACACTGATTGCTGGTGAAGATATTGGAGTGCTTGTTCTACATTAGGCATGGGCATAAGTGCTGCATGTGTGAGCACTTTTATCGTCGCGACAAACTTGGGGATAAATACTATTATCCTCACACGAGATGAAGAAAAGTGGTGAGGTTCCTTCAAATGAGGGCATTCTGCACTGCTGTCTTTAAAGTCCAATGGAGGGTCTTCCGTTCAGGGAGAGCCCAGAATGCATCAACTCCCCTTCCTCCCCTCCAATGAGTTTAAAGAAAATAAAAATAGAGCTTTTTGAGTTCTTCCTGGACATCACTACATGGTGGTGTGCCAAAGGCTATTTCCTACCAGGATGCTAACTGCCGAGGAACATGCTTGTTTTGCTCTGGAGTGTAGAAAATCTGCCTAATAGTTTGAAAGAAGAATTTTAGGAGTGAGCCAGAAACCTCTCCTAAACTCCTGATCCCCACACCGCCCCCCTTGTCCCAGAACAATTCAAAGTGAGTGTTTCACATTTTGGCTAAATAGTGCTTTCTGCCTGCCCGTCACCTGGCGTAATTCTGGGTTTCCTTCTGCAGAGCATCTGCAATGAGTGTGATCACCATGCCCTCAGCAAGTCACAACAGTTTGGCAGTGACAGTAAGGCATTTTATCTTAACATCTTCACAAAATTCTTACGGTGCCCAGGGTCTATTTGCACTGAAGTCTTGCAATACGTTGTAGTGCAGAGCCCACAAGTGTGTATGTTGGAACATGCTATTGCTGACATCAGTCACGAGACAAGAATATTATGACTGTTTACCTTTTCCCCATCATGTCCTCTGAAATGAAATTCTGCTTGGGTATTCCCTGCTGTTATCAGTAGCTTGCAGGCACCTCCCCAAATGTAGGCTAACAGTCAAAATGTATTCTGTTATCTCTAGGAGCTGGCTCTTTCCTAGCTCTGTGTGAATACTGCAATGAGACCAAAGCAATCGCATTCAATTACGAGTTTTTCTTTAAGTAGTAGTACAACTTTAATGACTGTTGCTATTTCCATGGGGCCTTAAATGTATTTTTATTGCACCTTTTCCAGCAGTTAGACACTGAGATGAGTGTATAGTCTAAAAGCCTCATCTAAAATCATATATAATTCACATACTAAATGGCTAAACTGGAATGGTGCCCCTTCTCCTTTACATGGGAATTTAAAACAATAGGATTATTAAGTGGTCAGATTGTCTCACCTGTGCTAGATGAAAATGGCCTGCAGTCTTGAGCAGTTCATTTCCAGCAGAGAATTAAAGGCCAAGGATGAATCACTGCTCGTGATCATTGCACGTGACATGTGTTCAGGGTCCTTTGCAGTTCTGTGACAGGTGTGTAGCAGAGTTTTGGGTTCAGTGGAAGAGGGTTTCAATTCTAATAGTAATGATTTGAGGCTTCCCTTAATGGTACCTGGTATTACTGTTTCTAACAACCCTTCCTTTGAAAAACACAGACTAGCAGTATCGCGACTTAGGGTATTTTTGCATCTACCAGAAAATGTACACTATCCCATTTTGCAAGTGTGACAGTGACTATCAAAATGCTTTCCTTAACTAAGTATATTGTTATTTGTTATTTCTGCAAAGCACACTGTGCCATTGGACATCCTATTAAACAATTCTTGACATTGTCTTTGTGTGCTGATGACACTTAGCCTCTTCACAGCACCTACTTTCAGACTCCCTGTCTCCAACCTGTTCTCACTTTGTGTTGTCTCCTTGCAGTTGCTGAGTTGAGTATCATTTCATGGTCACATGTTCTTCCCCTTGTTCCTAAAATCCATTCCCATTCCACCCTAACCTTTGTAGTGCATTTAGTAATATGTTCTTATATATGCATGACTCAAGACACAGTGGAATGTATTCCAAATTACGTAAGTGGTTCCACATTACGGATCTCAGTTTTTTCTCCACTCAGTGCCTGTTTAAGATGTATGCACAGCTACGTGAATATATTTTATTCATGACAGATAACTGCAACATGGTGTTCGAGAGTATTTCCTTATCTGATTCCCAAGTGATGGTCACTCTCTCAGTTAAGGTAATAATAGCTAATGGATCAAACATGATAAATTTATTACTAGGAGTACCAAACAGTTACTCCTAAGAGCAGGCATCTCTCTTCTAAAGCAGGGCTTTGAGGATCCAGGCACCTGTCTTTGTAGCTCTGTCATCTTCAAATGAAGATTTCCGAGGCTGCTGAGGTTTCTGGTAATAAGGAAGGGGAAAGCGGACAGGATTGTACCTGGAGGATTATCTGAGCCATGCCTAGAACAGATCACCTCTATCAAGTTCCATTGACCAGAGCTTGGCCACAGGCCACACCTAACGCCAGGGAGGCTGGAAAGCTATTGTAAATGGATTGGTTTTTACATTTCAGTTTTTCAGTTAATGTATAGATAAGCAACTGTTCTTTTTCGATGTTGATCTTGTATTTTGTGACCTGACTAAATTCACTTGTTCTAGTGGTTGATTTATAGATTCTTTAAAGTTGTTTACACAGTCATGTCATCTTTGAAAAGAGGAAGTTTGATCTTTCTCTTCGGATCACAGTATCTTCTCTTTCTTGCAGAGACTACAATTTTGAGTATGAGGTTGAATAGACATAATAAGAGTAGATATCCTTGCTATGTTACTGACCTTAGGGAGAAAGCATTCAGCGTTTCATCTTTGAGTATGATGTTAGCTGTAGGTGTACTGTTGATGCATTTTTGGATTGAGGAAATTCCCTGCTATTCTTAGTATGCTGAGTGTTTTTATTTCTTTTATCATGAATTACTGTAGGATTTTATTAAATGCCTTTTCTACATCTATTGAAATAATCATGTGATTTCCCCCCCTTTACTATGTAATATGAGGAGTTTTATCAAATGATTTTCAGTCTTAAACCAACTTTGCATTTTGGACATTAACTCCAATATTAACAATATATTGATTTGTTAATATTTAGCTAAGGAGTTTTGCATGTGTGTTCATTTGAGATATCAATCTACATTACTCTTTTCCTTCATTGTCGTAGTCTAGTGCTGGTATTGGGGAAATGTTGGCTTCATAAAATAAGTTGAAGTGTTTCCTACTCCATTTTCTGAAAGAGTTGGTGTAAGACTGATTTTTTTTTCCCTTCTTTAACGTTGGTTAGAATATGCTAATAAAACCATCTGGGTCTGGAGTCTTGTTTTTGAGAAATTTTAATAGTTCATTTCTTTAATAGATACAGGCATTCAGATTTCTCATTTCTTCTTGTATCAGCTTTAGTAAGTTAGGCAACACTCCTGCCTCTTTAGTTACATCACTGGAGCTCTCATGTGCTTTTTCTTAACACGCATCCAAAGCCTTAACCTGCCTTCAAGACCCAACTTGTATATCCATTTATGAAGCCTTTTGCATTTGGACTGTCAGTTACAGGTTCCCACCTTTGCACAAGAAGGAGTTCAAGTGATGTTGATCTAAGGGATAAGCAGACCCAGGGACTTGGATGTCATTGGTAATCCCTGGCTTTGGTATCTAGCCTTCTTTGCATGATGATTTTTGTTCTCTCAGGCTCCCTCCCTGTACCCAGGAAGCTGGAACCAAATCTCCAGGCAGCTCCTGACTTAGGTTTTTCACAGCCATATGATCAGAGAGGAAAAAGAGCATTTCCTTGACAACTTCAGTAATAGAATCCCAGGGAGGGACTCCAACTGGCCTGAATTTGAACAGGGGGAAAGGACACATGACACATCAATGTTTAGTTCAGCCTGTGACTGGCAAGTTGACCAGAATTATATGTCTGGAGGTGAGTGGAGGAGCAATCTTCCAAAAGGAGAAGAGAGAGGCATTCCTCTCTGTGCCACAATATCAATACATGCTCATTGTTCCTTCCCTGGCAGCTGCTACACCCACTGACCTGTTACCCATGGCACATTTTACATATACTGGACTGTTACACAGAGCATGCCTGTGTCCCTTAGAGTCTGACATGGGATAATCTTTTTTTTTTTTTATGGAAATACCATCAGTTACAATGTGTCAGTTTCTGGTGTACAGCACAATGTCCAAGTCATGCATATACATACATATATTTGTTTTTATATTTTCTCCATTAAAGACAATTATAAGACATTGAACATAGTTCCCTATGCTATACAGAAGAAAAAAATTTAAAATCTATTTTTATGTATAGTGGCTAATATTTGTAAATCTCAAACTCCCAGATTTACCCTCTCTCATCCCCTTTCCCTGGTAACAATAAAATTGTTTACTAAGTCTGTAAGTTTGTTTCTGTTTTGTAGATGAGTTCATTTTGTCTTTTTTTTTTTTTTTTTAGATTCTACATATGAGTGATATATGGTATTTTTCTTTCTTTTTCTAACTTACTTCACTTAGAATGACGATCTCTAGGTCCATCCATGTTGCTACAAATGGCATTATTTTATTCTTTTTTATGGGCAAGTAGTATTCCATTGTATAAATATACCACAACTTCTTTATCCAGTCATCTGACCTGGGATAATCTTATTTCACCCAACCAAATTTTCTCTGATAAAAAAAGGTTAGAAGTGTTTAAACACCAATGCATCCTGACTCACATGTGAACCTGGGGCAAAGTTAAAGTCAGATGCAAGATGCCTTGATGGGTTGTAGTGTGACTGCTTGGAGAGCTGTCTCTGGGCAAAAGAACAACTGGAAAGGCAGAGCGTGCTTGGGCTGAGTTCGTGGTGACCGTGATGGGCAGTTTCTGGTTTGAGCACTGGATGAGGCTGCTTCTTCCCGGAGTCAGCACCACTACTTACTAGTGACAGGTCAGCCCCTGTTGAGGCTGCCTTATAACTTCTGTATGTGTAAGATCCATGACACAGGTGTTACACTCAGATAGCTACCATCTTTAATGTCTTCAGACCTGTTTGTGCTACGGGAATCACTGTCCTTGTAGGAAAAAAATTGTAACAGCTCACCTTTGCTTAATGGACTTGAGATAGAAAGTGGTTAACGGAGTAAGGTTTTAGACTGAGATGCTTGGCTGACCCAAAAGTGTTTTATGACTGTGTCAGTGGTACAAAATCACTAGGAATGAAAAATGAAATTAATACACACTTGTTTATAAGAAAAGAAAGCAATGAACCTCAAGCTCTTGACTTCATTCATAATTGACTTCCATACTGGGCCAGTGGTAGTATAGTCAGAGATTTGGTTACATAAGTATGGTCAGAGGCCGGAGTTCCCCTTGGGGTTTTTTTGTGTTTTTGTTTTGCTGCTGCTTATGTGCTGGCCATTTTGATAAAGTGTTTTCCCAAGAGAAGATGATGGATTGGCTTTCAAATCTAGTTGGACATAACTTAAGGTAAACGTTCTGATAACTGGAAGAAGCTGAAACATGAGGAAGAGCTTCAGGTTATCAGGGGAATAAATCCATCATTCGCACCTTTGCCCAACTGAATGTCACAGGCAAAGGCAGACACTTTGCTGCCATCAAAGTGATGAGGGACCCTGATGGTATTTCCATAAAAAAAAAAAAAGTGTGGTCTTGACTCGACCACACCTTTCCTGGGAGCTGGTTGAGGGAGCTCCACACCCAGGAACAAGAGGGCGTGGGAGAGCAGCGACGTCTTCAGCTGAGTCTGACATAGGCTCCCAAGGCTGCCGTACAGAATCTGAAAAGATGGGCTGGGCTTGAAGCCTGAGTAGGCCCTCTTCTCTTAAGTCCCAAACCCCAATCTTCGGACCTTGTTTCCTCTGCACAGCCTCATGGTAACAAATCCAAAATTGCATAAGCTGGAGGGTGCACAGGGAAGGAAGAGAGATCTCTGTGGAGCATATTCTAGAAATAACACAGAAAGTGACCATACTTGGGCAGCAATCATTTTTAACAGACATACAACGTGGTTACTAACCTTCTGAAACGCACGAGGCGCTGTAGGAGAGTGGCAGTGGGAGGGGTATCGGATGCCTTACGCACGGCCTCACATCCGCTCGCCCTGGCCTCTGATTACAGGTGCAGCGAGAGTGCCCAGTTCCCAGGGGTCAGCACCTCCGGGCAGGGCCACACCTGCCCTGGAGCTGCTCTTACCTCCCCGGGGTGGGGGGCTGTGGGAACCCACCTCACACGGCTGTACACACAATCCTCATGGGTGAGGGTTATGGCCCCATGGGGCACCCCAACCCCAGTGGCCCACAGTGTGACCAGCTCAGTGATGAGGATGCGTCTGGGGATGGCTTTCCCTCCTCACCTCATGCCGCCCTTCCCCTCACTGCTGATCCCCAGAACCCTTGTCAAGTTCATGACCAGCAAATAAGTTTTGTCTCAGCTCCACTTTCAGGGAGCAAAACCTAGGCAGGAGGTCGTCCGAGGTACCTGCTGCAGAAGGCTATTTTGAAGTGGCTGTTTTGGACCATTATTCCAGTTAATGTTCATTAGCAGAGACTCACCCTCCACCTTTCAGCTAGTCCCTCAGGACCATGGCTCTTCAGTCTCTGCCCCGGCACCTCCTCCAGGCATGTGCCCCGCCCTGAGACAGTGCTCACGGCTCAAACTGAGAATAACACACCAAGCAGGGACCCTGAGCCACTGGAAATGGAGGGTTCCCTACAGGGGGAAAGGGGGCATCAAACAGATGCAGAATTCTGTTTTGGGAGACTTCAGTCTTTTTTTTTTTTAAATACGTTTTTATTGAAGTATAGTCAGTTTACAATCTTGTGTCAGTTTCTGGTGTACACCATAATGCTTCAGTGATACATGAACATGCACATATTCATTTTCATATTGTTCCTCACCATAAGTTACTACAAGATACTGAATATGGTTCCCTGTGCTATACAGTATAAACTTACTGTTTATCTATTTTATATACAGTAGTATCTGCAAATCTCAAACTCTCAATTTATCCCTTCCCACCTCCTTCCCCCCAGTAACTATAAGTTTGTTTTCTATGTCTATGAGTCTGTCTCTGTTTTGTAAGTAAGTTCATTTGTCCTTTTTTTTTTTTTTTTTTTTTTTTAGATTCCACGTATAAGTGATATCATATGGTATTTTTCTTTCTCTTTCTGGCTTACTTCACTTAGAAGGACATTCTCCAGTTCCATCCATGTTGCTGCAAATGGCATTATTTTATTATTTTTTGTGGCTGAGTAGTATTCCATTGTATAAATATACCACATCTTCTTTATCCAGTCATCTGTTGATGGACATTTAGGCTGTTTCCATGTCTTGGCTATTGTAGAAAGTGCTGCTATGGACACTGGGGTGCAGATGTCTTTTTGAATTAAGTTTCCTTCTGCATATTTGCCCAGGAGTGGGATTATTGGGTCATATGGTAAGTCTATTTTTAACCTTTTGAAGAATCTCCATACTATTATCCATAACGGCCACACCAGCAGTGTAGGAAGGTTCCCTTTTCTCCACACCCTCTCCAGCATTTGTCATTTGTGGACTTTTGAATGATGGCCATTCTGACTGGTGTGAGGTGGTATGTCATTGTAGTTTTGATTTGCACTTCTCTGATAATTAGGGATATTGAGCATTTTTTCATGTGCCTATTGATCATTCATATGTCTTCATTGGAGAATTGCTTGTTTGGGTCTCCCACCCATTTTTGGATTGGGTTGTTTGTTTTTCTTATTAAGTTGTATGAGCTGTTTATATATTCTGGAGATTAAGCCTTTGTCAGTTGCATCATGTGCAAATATTTTCTCCCATAGGAGGTTGTCTTTTTGTTTACTTATGGTTTCCTTTGCTGTGCAAAAGCTTGTAAGTTTAATTAGGTCCCATTTGTTTATTCTTGCTTTTATTTGTGTTGCCTGGGTAGACTGCCCTAGGAGAACAGTGCTGAGATGTATGTCAGATAATGTTATGCATGTTTTGTTCTAAGAGGTTCATAGTGTCTTGTCCTATGTTCAAATCTTTAAGCCATTTTGAGTTTATTTTTGTGTATGCTATGAGGAAGTATTCTAACCTCATTGATTTCCATGCTGCTGTCTAGTTTTCCCAACCCCATTTGCTGAAGAAACTGTCTTTACTCCATTGTATGTTCTTGCCTACTTTGTCAAAGATTAATTGACCAAAAGTTTGTGGGTTTATTTCTGGGCTCTCTATTCTGTTCCATTGATCAGTGTCTGTTTTTTTATCGATACCATGCTGTTTTGATTACTGTAGCTCTGTAGTACAGTCTGAAGTCTGGGCAGGTTATTCCTCCAGCTTCATAAGTCTGTCTTACTGCCATAACTTTCCCTTCCTTTGTCTGTCTCTTGGATCAGCATCAAGTTTTGGGTTCCAAGGACCGATGCTGGCTAAGTTAAGCAGAAAAGAAAGTCATTGGCAAGAAAGACAAAAAATCAGATTTGGAGGCTCCATAGCCAGGAGCAGTACCCCAAATAACATCACAAAACTGGTCCCCTGAAGGACATGCAAGTGGCAGTGTGGACAACCACTCAGCAGACCCTGGATTTTGCCATCACTGGCACTGGAAAAGACTTGGCTGGGTCTCCCCTGGCATCTTTCCACAGTGCTTTAGCTGGACCTGGAGGCTTTTCTTGTCCCAGGGCTGTAGACTCCCAATAACTGTCTATCATTCTACAAAAACAAAATAGACATCAGAATGGGCAACAAGACAAAGGGGACCCATTTGACCACTTTCAAAGATTCCATCTCATGTTACCGCATGGTTTCTAACTAGGTTTGATGGGACTTTGATGCTACGTTCCCTCATTTAATCAAAATTGCCACTTGGACCTATTTTTTACATTGGGGTTCTTATAATTTTGTCTTGAGAGTGAGTTCAGAACCACTTCCTTGTGGAAATAAACATCTTCAATTGTGAAGAGGCCTTGGAATGATTGCCTATAGGAGGAGGATCCTAAAAACGTCTTTCCAGGTGTGCGATCTGACTGTGGAGGGAAGTGGCATCTCTGGAAAAACCCCTGATAAGTTCTTACTGAAAGTGACACTTGAGACAGCCTCTGGCTCTGGCAGCATGGCTGAGCCTCATGCTAACCAGATACCAGCTCCCACACTTTAAAGTGCTCATGGTAACTTGAAAGAAACAGATGGCAGACACCATGCCTGGGGACTGAAGGAAATTGACTAGCTGTTGTAAAGGAAATTGGCTAGCTGTTGTAAAGGAAATTGGCTAGCTGTTGTAAAGGAAATTGACTAGCTGTTGTAAAGGAAATTGGCTAGCTGTTGTACAGAATCAGACTTTCAGAGCCTCACGACCCTAGGCTTACTCTAGTGACACAAAAGCTTTCTGTTTCTCTTCAAGCCCAAGACAGAGATAACTTTTCCCCAGATTTTTGGGAGTGATGCTGAGTGGAACAAAGTTCTGACAAGGCCAATGTGTATGTCACGGATTGGACTCTATGGAAAGCTGGTGGCCCATATTCCCCTACCCACAGGTGTTCAAATCCATCCACAGGGCCAGGGAAGATCTGTCTCCACACCACTCACAGCTCCTGCTTTGGTTGGCTTGCTCTCCACTCCTTCTTGCCCACCCAAACCTCTTCCTCTTCCTACAGTTAGGAAGCCAAAGCTCCTCCCTGCCCGCGGATGAGCCCAGCTCAGCCCATCCAATCACCCGACACTGGGCATTTACTTTGACCTTTTTAACGCTTGACAAAGGCCACTCCTCATGAGCTGCCCTTGCTCTGATTCCACAAGCTCACATCAAGTACTTCTCAGCTTTCCTGCTTCCAGCTAAGAGTTTAAAATCAAGCTCAGTCCTGTGTGAGTGGATGCCTTGTTGCAAGGTTACCATGAGCGTCGTCAGAGTGAAGGTGATGTGAATGTACCTTCTTGAGAGGAAGCCCTGTGCTAATTTAGAGGAGTCTTCTTAAGTCTCAGGATCTAAAGTGATTTTGTTTCGGATTGTAAACTTTTCCAGTGGAAACAGTTAGCAGAGGTGGCACTGCCTACAACCCGTGACTCGGGGAGGACACTGGCACTATTTTGGAATTTTGGAAGTACCTTCCTGTGGGATGTGTCTCAAGGCAGAAGATGTAGGTACTAGAAGAGGGGCCACTGGAAATCTCTCCAGAGAGGGTTGGATTCCAGGCTCCCCAACCCCAACCTCTCTCCTGGGTTCTAGGGTCTCCAGTTTGGGTCCACCAGCTTCATAGACCATGGAGAACAAATGTCAGGGGACGAAGTCTTTGGTTAACCCTTTGATGTTCCAGTTTAATCATTTCTGGCTTGTCATCACAGTGAGTGTAGAGCTAAGAGATTAATGGCTACTTTAAAAATCAGCAAGTGCCATAATACTTAGTTCCCAATGACAAGGGGGCAGGTGCTAAGGCTCTGGGCAATTAAAAAAAAAAAGCAGCAAATGTTCCCCTTTTGTGTTAAAAAAAAAAAAAAAAAAGAATGGGAGGGAAGAAGTGACTAGCAAAGATTTGCTGCTCTTAAAAATCAGTCTTTACCTTGAATCACCCAGAGCGTGTTTCTGGGCTGCCCCGCCTATGGGGCTTTGGCTTAAAGCTGGCCTGGGAACTCTTGGTTCCTGCACTGGCGTAAGCCATGTCCCTCTGCTGACATGCAGTTCCTGTACGAGATTTGTTCTGTCACACCCAGGAGTGCCTGGTACAGAGCGTGTCTCAGCATCCCTCCCCGACTCTCTGCCTCATCCTCTTCTCTCCCCTGCATCAGCTTCTCTGGCAGACGGTCAGTGGCAGACGGTCAGTGGCATCACGTGGGCAGGAAAAGGACAACTCTTCTGTACTTGGCTGCTGGCCCGTCAGCCAGTGCCTAATGTACTAGGTTCAGCACCCACTTTACCTAGTGAGTTGTGGCTATTATCAGTCATCTATTGTTGTGTAATGGATTACCCCCAAACCTAGCAGGTTAAAACACTAAATGTTATCTCACAATTCTGAAGGGTCAGTAACCTGGGAGTGGCTTAGCCTAAGGGGTTCTGGTTCAGCATCTCTCAGGAGGTTGCCATCAAGCTCCCACCTGGGGCTGCAATCACCTCGAAGACTGAGTGAGGGTGGAGAATCTGCCTTCAAGTTCACACACATGGTCATGGGCAGCCTCAGTTACTTGCAGTCTGTTGGATTGAGGACCACAGTTCTCCTCTGGCTGTTGTCCAGAGGCTTCAGTTCTTTACAACTCGGGCCTTTCCTAGAACCGTTCACAATGTGGCAGCTCGCATCTTCCAGAGAGAGTGATGCGGGGTGATTGGGAAGAGAGCGAGCGCTCAAGACAGAGCTGATCCTCAAAGTGATAGGTCCCATCTCTTCTGCCGTGAAATATTGGTCTCACACCAACCAGTCCCCGTGCAGTGAGGGAGGGTCCAGCCAGGGTGTGAATGCTGAGGGGCTGGGGATCATTTAGGAGCCGTCTTAGAGACTGTTCGCCTGTGACCGTCCGCAGAGGAGCTAAGACTGAAGTCCAGCTATTCCTCCTGGCCTTTTCACCTGTACCTTTAACCTCTCTGTAGGGGAGCTGGTTTGAATCTCAGTCCTCAAACCCAGGTATATGAAAAATAACTTTGATTTTGAGCCTCCACTTTACTGAGTCTCAGGAAACTGTATCCTCCTTTTTTCTCAGGGGAGTCACGGCATTGGGCAGAATCTCCCTGGTTATGGAGCATTTTCCTGGAAGCTCTCTGCTGCCTCCAGACTATAGCTGGGACTCCACCTGGGCAGCCGTGTTGAATAGCACCTGCCTGGAGGTACCACATCCCCTTTCTGGGATCCATCCCAGGTGGTTCTTCCTGCCTTGTTATGAATGGCCTCTGTCATGGGACTCCCAGACCTCTGCTTGTTTTTACGTCCACAGCCCAGGGAAAGCTCTTTCTAGGACAGTCCCTTCATTTCGTGAGCCAAACCCCTTTCTTGAGAATTCTGCCCTAGATGCAAGAGGTACAGACTTTGGAAACACGCCCTGTGGAGTCCCATGTTGCTTGTGACTTCTGCCTTGAGGCAGTGAGCACAGAGCTGCCTGTAGTTTTGAAAGGTGAAAACCCAGAAAGGAAAAGGAAGACAGGATATCTTGCTGCCCCAGCATGCTCCCTGTCCTTCAGTCCCAGTGCGTTGTCCATCCCGCCTCCCTGCCTCTGCTGGCCGTGCCGAAGTCTGGTATGCACACCTGCCTGCAGCTCTGTCTGAGTTGTGTTCTTCAGTCTTAAGACTTGTCTCCTTTCTGACCCCTTCCCTGGTCTCAGGCTTGGGGGTCATCATTCTTCATTCTGCATTTATAGTGCTACCTTCATCTCATTCATTTTTTTCCCTTAATTTTATTTTATTGCATTCTAGTCAGTTTACAATGTAGTGTCAATTTCCAGTGTAGAGCACAATTTTTCATTATACATGAACATACATATATTCATTGTCACATTCTTTTTCACCGTGAGCTACCACAAGATCTTGTATATATTTCCTTGTGCTATACAGTATAATCTTGTTTATCTATTCTGCATATACCTGTCAGTATCTATAAATTTTGAACTCCCAGTCTGTCCCTCCCTAACCCCCTCCCCCCGGCAACCACAAGTTTGTATTCTATGTCTATGAGTCTGTTTCTGTTTTGTATTTATGTTCATTTGTCTCTTTTCTTTCCTTTTTTTTTTTTTTTTTCAGATTCCACATATGAGCGATCTCATATGGTATTTTTCTTTCTCTTTCTGGCTTACTTCATGTAGAAGGACATTCTCCAGATCCATCCATGTTGCTGCAAATGGCATTATGTTGTCTTTTTTATGGCTGAACAGTATTCCATTGTATAAATATACCACATCTTCTTTATCCAGTCATCTGTTGATGTACATTTAGGCTGTTTCTATGTCTTGGCTATTGTAAATAGTGTTGCTATGAACTTTGGGGTGCAGGTGTCCTTTTGAAGTAGGGTTCCTTCTGGACATATGCCCAGGAATGGGATTACTGGGTCATATACTAAGTCTATTCCTAGTCTTTTGAGAAATCTCCATACTGTTTTCCACAGTGGCTGCACCAGACTGCATTCCCACCAGCAGTGTAGGAGAGTTCCCTTTTCTCCACACCCTCTCCAGTATTTGTCGTTTGTGGACTTTTGAAAAACGGCCATTCTGACTGGTATGAGGTGATACCTCATTGTAGTTTTGATTTGCATTTTTCTGATAATTAGGGATATTGAGCATTTTTTCATGTGCCTATTGATCATTCATATGTCTTCATTGGAGAATTGCTTGTTTGGGTCTCCTGCCCATTTTGGATTGCGTTTTTTTGTTTGTTTGTTTGTTTGTTTTTTCTTATTCAGTCATATGAGCTGCTTATATTTCTGAGGATCAAGCCTTTGTCAGTTTCATCTTTTGCAAAAATTTTCTCCCATTCCGTAGGTTGTCTTTTTGTTTTGCTTATGGTCTCCTTTGCTGTGGTAAAGCTTATAAGTTTAATTAGGTCCCATTTGTTTATTCTTGTTTTTATTTATGTTGCTTGGGTAGACTGCCCTAGGAGAATATTGCTAAGATTTATATCAGATAATGTTTTGCCTGTGTTTTCTTCTAAGAGGTTTATAGTGTCTTGTCTTATGTTTAAGTCTTTAAGTCATTTTGAGCTCATTTTTGTGTAAAGTGTGAGGGAGTGCTCTAACTTCATTGATTTACATGCAGTTGTCCAGTTTTCCCAACCCCATTTGCTGAAGAGACTGTCTTTACTCCACTACATATTCTTGCCTACTTTGTCAAAGATTAATTGACCAAAAGTTTGTGGATTTCTGGGCTCTCTGTTCTGTTCCATTGATCTGTATGTCTGTTTTTGTACCAATAGCATGCTGTTTTGATCACTGTAGCTCTGTAGTATTGTCTGAAGTCTGGGAGGGATTATTCTTCCAGCTTCATTCTTTTTCTTCAGTAATGCTTTAGCAATTCTAGGTCTTTTGTGATTCCATATAAATTTTATTATGATTTGTTCTAGTTCATTGAAATATATCCTGGGTAATTTGATAGGAATCGCATAAAATCGGTAGATTTCCTTGGGCAGTGTGACCATTTTAACAATATTGATTCTTCCAATCCAGGAGCATGGGATATCTTTCCACTTTTTAAAGTCTTCTTTAATTTCCTTAATCAATGTTTTATAGTTCTCCATGTATAAGTCTTTCACCTCCTTGGTTAGATTTATTCCTAGGTATTTTATTACTTCGGGTGCTATTTTCAAGGGGATTGTTTGTTTACTGTTTCTTTACTTTCTTTTCTTGTTGATTCATCATTAGTGTAAAGAAATGCAACTGATTTTTGAACGTTAATCTTGTAACCTGCCACCGTGCTGAATTCTTCAATCAGCTCTAGTAGCTTTTGTGTGGAACTTTTAAGGTTTTCTATATATAGTATCATGCCATCTGCATATAGTTACAATTTTGCCTCTTCTTTTCCAGTTTGGATCCCTTTTATTTATCTCTCCTGCCTGATACTGTGGCTAGGACTTCCAAGACTATGTTAAATAGGAGTGGTGAGAGTGGGCAGCCTTGTCTTGTCCCAGATTTTAGTGGAAAGATTTTGAGTTTTTCACTGTTGAGTACTATACTGGCTGTAGGTTTGTCATATATAGCTTTTATTATGTTGAGATATGTTCCCTCTATACCCACTTTGGTGAGAGTTTTTATCATAAATGGGTGTTGAATTTTATCAAATGCTTTTTCTGCATCTATTGAGCTGATCATGTGGTTTTGCCCTTTCTCTTGTTGATGTGATGTATTACATTGATTGATTTGCGTATGTTGAACCATCCTTGTGTCCCTGGGATGAAGCCCACTTGATCATGGTGTATAATCTTTTTTATGTGCTGTTGGATTCTATATGCTAATATTTTGGTAAAGATTTTTGCATCTATGTTCATCAGTGATATTGGTCTGTAATTCTCTTTTTTGGTAGTTGCCTGGTTTTGGTATCAGGGTGATTGTGGCTTCATAGAATGAGTTTGGGAATATTCCCTCCTTTTCAATATCATTTTTCTTTTAATACTTTATTTTTTTAAATTTTTTAAAAATTGTGGTATAGTGAGTTTACAATGTGTCAATTTCTGGTGTACAGTGTAATGTTTCAGTCATATACTATATATATTCATTTTCATATTCTTTTTCATTATAGGTTACTATAAGATATTGAATATAGTTCCCTGTGCTATGCAGTAGAAACTTGTTTATTTATTTTACATATAGTAGTTAGTACCTGCAAATCTAGAACTCCCAATTTATCCCTTGGCACCCTATTTCCCCGCTGGTAACCATAAGTTTTCTATGTATGTGAGTCTGTTTCTGTTTTGTAAATAGTTCATTTGTCTTTTTTTTTTTTTTTTTAGATTCCATACATAAGTGATATCATGTGGTATTTTTCTTTCTCTTTCTGACTTACTTCACTTAGAATGACAGTCTCCGGGGGAGGGAATAGCTCAAGTGGTAGAGTGCATGCCTAGCATGCATGAGGTCCTGGGTTCAATTCCAAGTACCTCCAGGAAAAAAATAAATCAGTAAACCTAATTGCCTCCCCCTGCAAAAAATTAAAAAAAAAAAAGAATTTACTAGAACTAATAAACAGATTTAGCAGAACACATATTCAATACCTTGTGATAAGTTGTAATGGAAAAGAATCTGAAAAAAGAATGACAATCTCCATGTCCATCCACGTTGCTGGAAATGGCATTATTTTATTTTTTATGGCTGAGCAATATTCCATTATATAAATACATCACATCTTCTTTATCTAGTCATCTGTTGATGGACATTTAGGTTGCTTCCATGTCTTGGCTATTGTAAATAGTGCTGCTATGAACATTGGGGTGTGTGTGTCTTTTTAAATTAAGGTTCCCTCTGGATATATGCCCAGGAGTGGGGTTGCTGGATCACATAGTACTCTATTTTTCATTTTTTGAGGAAGCTTCTTACTGTTTTCCATAGTGGCTGCATTTCATCTCATTACTTACCCACTGTCCCTTTCTCTCTGTCAATTCAGAGATTACAAATTGGCAATCAGTTTGCTGAATCTGTCCCAAAGATGTAGTTTGATCCACACCACTTTTGTTTTTAATTGGAATGAATTGCCAATAGTTAAAAACAAAGGAATTTCACATAAATTTGGCTTCTGGCTTGCACTGAAAAATCCTAACTGGTATTCCCAGACTCAGTTTCCCACGGGGTCATAATCAGGCAGTGCTGAGCAGGAGCTGTCCCCATAGATGGTTCCTGCTCCCTCCAGTCTGCTTCTGCCCACTTCACTCTTACTTATTATCTGCTAGACCTGTGTTTGTGACCCTGCTCTGGTTTCGTGTGTAGTTACCTCACCCCTCACAGGCTGATGGTCCAGGATCCTCATCTCTATTTAATGATCGCCCAGCATGGATACACGCAGAGGAATGTTAAAACCATGTCATCTACATACTAACTATTAGGAAGGGCCTTACTGTGCAGTAGGCACCGTCAGCTATTTCACCCAGAATCCAAGGGCTGCTGAGTAAGCAAAGTCTTCTGTGTGGTAGACAATTCCTGATTTATAATTGGTGTATAGCTAATAATCCTAGGCAGCAATTTACCTTGTTTGTCTTGATATATACATTTTGTAATTCATTTGCAGTAGCGTCTGAAGAGATCTTTATTAGTTGGAAATGCTTGTTCTTTCTACTAGAAGCTCAATTTACTCTCCAATATAGGTCTGATTTAGGGAAGTAAGTGCAATGACCTTGGGGCAAGAGTGTGTGTGTGGCAAAGAAAGTAAGAGGTCGGGGGTGGTGGGAGATGAGGCCAGAAGTCTCATCAGAGGATGGCATGTGGCAGCAGCTGATAGCATGTGGTCAGGTCCCGAGTTTGCCAAAGGATGGGCATTTGCATTGGCTTGATCTGACAGAGGTCCCTAATCCATTCTGCATGATGGGACTGAACAGGGCTCAGAGCTCACCTTTGACAACACTCCCAGGAGAAGATGCAAACGTGTCTTTGATTTTTCCTGTCACCCTTGTGCAAAGCCTGTGATCTGAGGCCTCAGGAAGCTCAACAACTTGCCCAAGGTCATACTCAGCCATGCCCTGCTTTGACCCTTAGCATCTCAAATGCAGAATTTCTGGATTCTCTTGGGATGATCTTTGCCCCAGAGCACTGTGAGAGAAACACGGCAGCTCTGGGAGTGAAGGAGGTCCTTCCCTGTCCCTTGCTGGCTCTTCAAACAAGGAGGCAATTATACAATAAACCATTTTCTTAATTCCTTCTGCCTGGTTCTTTCTGAGTCTTCTGGCTTCTGCTTGTGACATCCATCTCTCTGTCTCGAAAGTCTCCCCTGTGGAGCCGGTTTGACTTGGGAGGCTGTTTTGCAAAAATTGAGAGGCTGCTTTGACATGGCTTCAAGGAACATGCCATGAGCTTCTGCAGCCACGGTAGCCTCATTCAACCCTGGGATACAACAGATGCTCCAAATAGGGCCACGCACGCCCAGTGTTGCACAGCCACCCAGCAAGCTGCCATTTAATCTCAATTGCTCCCCACAGAGTGGGCCAATTAAAGGGGAAACCAGCAGGGCAGGGAGCACTGGCAAATCTTTTGAGAGTGGGAGACCCCAGGGCTGCCTTTCCAGAGGCTCTCCCACTCCATTCACATGCAGTGTGAGAATGCAAACCATGAGGCTGAAGGTTGGATGGAGGGCTGCCCCAGAAATGGGAGCCGAGATGCAGTACAGATGGCAGCGAGAGTGGCAGTGACACAGAATAGTATCCCTGGGGCTCGAAACTTCTAAAATGAGATTTATGGTTCTGGCCCGCCTTCTTTCTGGAGGAAACACCTGCTCCAGCAGCTTTGGGAACAGCCTCTTATTATCAACTTCTGTGTAGGGATCAGATTTTTGCTGCTAACTAGTGCTTGGTGTGAAAGAAAAGCTATTTTGAGGTGGGAGGAGTTCTCAACCTTTTCCTCGTTGCATTTTGTGTCCTGATTAATTTCTCTTTAATCATTTATTTCTAAGTCTCCTTTTTTCCCACAATCCCTCCTCCACTAGCTCCTTTTGTACCCTACTCTCCTCTCTAAAGAGGCTTCCCAGTCTAAGCCAGGATTTACCAGGCTTACCTGCCCGTCAGGGTCACCTGGGGCCCCCAAATAATTATGCTTGGGCCACTTGCACAAGCTCTTAGGTCGGAATCTCTAGCATAGAGTTGTAAATTCCTCAGCTGATTCTAGTATCCTGCCAAGATGCAGAAATGGAATATGGAAATGATGCTAAAAAATACAATAGATTTGACTGTCCTGATCCACTGGGGTTAGCTTAATGTCCGCACTTGAGTTTCTAGAATCGGGATTTAGTCCCAAAGATAAGTTGTGAGGAATCAGATTGTTTCATAGCTGTTACCCTGTTGTGCAAATGATACATGTTCCTTGAAGATGATTTAGAAAATGGAGACCAAAAAGTCTATCATCTAGCCACTCAGTACCACCATTAGTATTGTTATGTACATTTTGGTATTACTCTTATTTTTACTCACATGTGCAGAGAACTTTCTCAATAAAAGTAAGCTCACATTATATAGAGCCTCATAACTCTTTTCTCTTAATATCATGAATCTCTTTCCATGTGAGCAAATACATTGGACAGCACCATTTTAATTGATGGCATGGTATTTAATCAGTCTCCTATTAATGGATCTTTGGCTACTATTTTGTGCTTTTATGATAAACACCATGATGTCCACTCCGTTAGTTAAATTTTTGCCCACATCATGGTGTTTGTCTCATCTTTTCTCTATACTCATTCACTGGGTCATCTTGTGCAGTCTCATGCCTTGCCTTATGCCCCAAATACTAACACGCCAACACTGATGTGCATTTCAAGTCACTTTTTTTTTTAACATTTTTTATTGATTTATAATCATTTTACAATGTTCTGTCAAATTCCAGTGTTCAGCACAATTTTTAAGTTATTCATGGACATATGCACACTCATTGTCACATTTTTTTCTCTGTGAGTTATCATAACATTTTGTGTATATTTCCCTGTGCTATACAGTGTAGTCTATTCTACAATTTTGAAATCCCAGTCTATCCCTTCCCACCCTCCACCCCCCTGGTAACCACAAGTCTGTATTCTCTGTCTGTGAGTCTATTTTTGTCCTTTATTTACGCTTTGTTTTTGTTTGTTTGTTTGTTTTTGTTTTTGTTTTTTGGATTCCACATATGAGCGATCTCATATGGTATTTTTCTTTCTCTTTCTGGCTTACTTCACTTAGAATGACATTCTCCAGGAGCATCCATGTTGCTGCAAATGGCATTATGTTGTCGGTTTTTATGGCTGAGTAGTATTCCATTGTATAAATATACCACTTCTTCTTTATCCAGTCACCTGTTGATGGACATTTAGGCTGTTTCCATGTTTTGGCTATTGTAAATAGTGCTGCTATGAACATTGGGGTGCAGGTGTCATCCTGAAGTAGATTTCCTTCTGGATACAAGCCCAGGAGTGGGATTCCTGGGTCATATGGTAAGTCTATTCCTAGTCTTTTGAGGAATCTCCACACTGTTTTCCATAGTGGCTGCACCAAACTGCATTCCCACCAGCAGTGTAGGAGGGTTCCCCTTTCTCCACAGCCTCTCCAGCATTTGTCATTTGTGGATTTTTGAATGACGGCCATTCTGACTGGTGTGAGGTGATACCTCATTGTAGTTTTGATTTGCATTTCTCTGATAATTAGTGATATTGAGCATTTTTTCATGTGCTTTTTGATCATTTGTATGTCTTCCTTGGAGAATTGCTTGTTTAGGTCTTCTGCCCATTTTTGGATTGGGTTGTTTATTTTTTTCTTATTGAGTCATATGAGCTGCTTATATATTCTGGAGATCAAGCCTTTGTCGGTTTCACTTGCAAAAATTTTCTCCCATTCCGTAGGTTTTCTTCTTGTTTTATTTCTGGTTTCCTTTGCTGTGCAGAAGCTTGTAAGTTTCATTAGGTCCCATTTGTTTATTCTTGCTTTTATTTCTTCTAGGAGAAAATTTTTAAATGTATGTCAGATAATGTTTTGCCTATGTTTTCCTCTAGGAGGTTTATTGTATCTTGTCTTATGTTTAAGTCTTTAATCCATTTTGAGTTGATTTTTGTATATGGTGTAAGGGAGTGTTCTAGCTTCATTGATTTACATGCTGCTGTCCAGTTTTCCCAGCACCATTTGCTGAAGAGACTGTCTTTATTCCAATGTATATTCTTGCCTCCTTTGTCAAAGATGAGTTGACCAAAAGTTGTGGGTTCATTTCTGGGCTCTCTATTCTGTTCCATTGGTCTATATGTCTGTTTTGGTACCAATACCATGCTGTCTTGATGACTGTAGCTCTATAGTATTGTCTGAAGTCTGGGAGAGTTATTCCTCCAGCCCCTTTCTTTCTCTTCAGTAATGCTTTGGCAATTCTAGGTCTTTGATGGTTCCATATGAATTTTATTATGATTTTTTCTAGTTCTGTGAAATATGTCCTCGGTAATTGGATAGGGATTGCATTAAATCTGTAGATTGCCTTGGGCAGTGTGACCATTTTGACAATATTGATTCTTCCAATCCAAGAGCATGGAATATCTTTCCATTTTTTAAAGTCTTCTTTAATTTCCTTCATCAATGGTTTATAGTTTTCTGTGTATAATTCTTTCACCTCCTTGGTTAGATTTATTCCCAGATATTTTATTACTTTGGGTGCTATTTTTCAAGTCACTTTTGATCAAAAGGAGCTCTAATGATGCCTCTCTGATGGCCCCAAACCTCATTTCCTATCTACCCACCTCTGGTATATTTGTTTTTACTACTAGCCCAAAACCTAGGCATCACTCTTAATTCTTCCTTGACCCCTCCCAGCACAGAGCTTCTCCCCACCAATCCATATGCAGGAGGTGTTGATTCGAGCGCCATATTGTCTTGAATGAACCTACAGCTTTCTGTCTTCCTATCACCATCTCATCTCTCATTTGGATGAAGCTTTTCACTCTTGACCTTCTCCTATCTTTTCTCCACCTGGCAGCAGAATAAATCAGGCATAAATCAAATGATGGCATTGCCTAACTTGAAGAGTCACTTGGCTCCCTATCTTCTACTTGGCTCCCTGTCTTCAAGAATAAAATTTGGGACTTCTTACCATGATCCACAGGACCTGCAAACCTGACCCCTGTTTTCCTTGCTAATCTTCTCATTCGGCTTTGTCCCTTGATGACAAGGCTCCAGGCACACCTGTATTATTCCTCTTCTTAAATGTGCTAATTGTGCCTTTCCCACCTTGGGACTTTGGTACCAGCAGTGCAGAATCCGCCTGATGCAAGGGGAGCTATGGAAGCATGCAGCTCATGCTTTTGTTCCATGAGTAAGAGTCCTTTGATCCAAGCATCTCATCTTCCGCTATGAAACTGTGGTAGGCTAATTTGTTAGCTTGAAGTAGGGTAAAATCTGAAACCCTTCCCAGCTCACCATTCCCGTGTGCTTGGGAACAACCTACCCTAGAGGAGATCAGCAAGCTTGGCTACTTATTAAACACACTGCTATTGAGCAGACCTGGCAGTTCACCTCCCATACACTGCACTTTCCCCCTCCACCCTTAATATCATATGTACCTTTTTTTTTCCCAAGAAACTGAAACAGATTTTATTTCTGATCATGTAATAACTTAAAGTTTATTTCTTCTGAGTCTGCCTTCTGTTGACAATGTCAGGTCACAACTTGTCAGGTAATTGCATCACGGATTTCCAAGCTCACCTTCCACTGTGTTTTTCCCCTTTAACTGAGATGTACCTGGAAATAACTCAGATGGCTGTAATGGCCTTCAGTAATTCTATTATCCTAATTTGTTGATGTTAATCCAGTGAAGGTTAATGTCAAATTTACCCAATAGTCTTTTTGTTTTTGTTTTTTGGGGAGATGGGTAATTAGGTTTGTTTATTATTTATTTTTAGAGAAGGTTCTGGGGATTGAACCCAGGACCTCCTGCATGCCAAGCATGTGCTCTACCACTAGAGCTATACCCTCCCCTACCC
Organism: Camelus bactrianus; assembly: GCF_048773025.1. Classification (NCBI taxonomy): domain Eukaryota; kingdom Metazoa; phylum Chordata; class Mammalia; order Artiodactyla; family Camelidae; genus Camelus; species Camelus bactrianus. Next base: position 11,833,477 of record NC_133573.1, read on the forward strand.
AATAGTCTTTGATTTCAGAATTACTTATAATAGTAGACTACTGAATCATATACAGAAATCTTGATCAATAATCTTCTACTTGTATCTCATGACCAATTATCTTTCTAAACAAGCTTTACAAATGTAAAATATGCAATATTGCTAAAATATAGTTTCTACGGTCTCAGACAGGCTTTAAACATCATACACACTTTAAATTGAATATTAAATACTACCGCCTGATGGGATGGCATTAAGAAATTTCAGCTTTAATACATGGAAGAAGCAGGAGTGATTCATCTCTTTATCCTCATAATAGTCCTATTTGGCCTAAGCTAGACACAGTGATGGAGTGGATATAGCTCAGTGGTAGAGCATGTGCTTACCATGCACAGGGTCCTGGGTTCAATCCCCAGTGCCTCCATTAAAATAATAATAATAAATTTTTTAAAAAACTGAATGGAGTAAAAACTGTTTAGGAAGTCCAACTGGCTAAAATTAGATAGATTCTGACTAATGCTTGCTTTTCTGCATGAATTTTGCAAGGAGTTCAGGCCAGGCACAACTCACTTTATTACAGACGGAGTGTATTATACCTTCACTGTCTTCCTGCAAGGGTGCTCAAGCCTCTAGTAAATGGTCACAACCTGGTGAGAAGAGGTTTAGGTTTGATTGCCATCCAAAGTAAGTTGTTTTTCACACTGATGGTTTTGTGATGGTCTCTGTCTCAGAAAAACTGTCAGAGAAGATTGGAGAACTCTCAGCACATACGACCAGCTAGAGATGGTTACTGCACCTGGCTAAAATGCAGCTCCAGTCAGTTCAGTTCCTGGGAATTACCCTGGGCCAAGACCATGGAGATATGAGGCAGAGCTGCTTAGGATACTTCCAGTTGCTTGGAATTGGTGTTTTTTCCCAAAGGCAATAAGGGCTGGATAGAGACATCATCTTTTATGTCTAAACCAGGATGACTCTAAATGCTGCCCAGCTGCCTGTTGGTATAGTTCCTTTGTCCTTTGCTTTTCTAATTCTATTCTCCCCTCCTTCCTTATAATGGCCAAAAGGAGAAGTTAGGATGAGGCCAGTCCTGCTGTCTGTCCTGTGAGTGGGCAGTATGGCTGAATCCAGAGATGCAGGTTCTCATTATCCATCTCAAACCAGATAATGTATGGACAGAGTGGGGAATTGTGGCAGATGGAAATGGAGAAGACAAATGGATAATGATACTGGGAAAGGATAATGTACGTTGTCCAAAGTTTGCATCTTAGAGCAAGACAATAATACTCTTAAATGTTGGTGCATAATATCTCAGAATCACCTCTGCCTTTTGACTACACAATTGTGAATGTGGATAAAAACCATGTAAGCAAGCATTCATGAAATCATAGTGGTGTCCAAGAGTGTGACTGTGATATGGTGGCCATGCCCCCATTGAATCCCCTGGCACATTGGAAAGGCAGGTGAGTGGGGCTGCACAGTGAAACCTGAGATCCTGGGTTAGTGAAAACTTACATCCTTGTGTGTGGGTTATGGTCGTGTCCCAGACCAGATGGGAGGGACCTAGAGTTGGCTGAGCAGTGGTCTCTAGTGATCACCTTGGTTAAGGGAAATAAATGGTATATGAGAAAAAAAGGGTGTTTTTACTTGGAAAGCTGGAAAGATGGCACTGTAATATCAACTGATGTATTAAACACCACTTTAATCTCTGGGCTGCAGTTGCAGAGTATAGTAAGATTTTTAGCTTCACATATAGAGCTAAATGAATATCAAGCCAATGGAGAAGATGATCTCTAAGATGAAAAGATGTTTTGGGACATTGACTTAAGACACCCAATTGATGTAATGGAAACGTGCCAAAAGACACGATGGAGTTGAATGAATGCTTCTGTCAACATCTATAAAAGAGGGCAAACCATGGAGGGGAGATGGGGGAGTGGAGGAGGGAGGAATGGAGCATCTGGCAAAGGCATATCATATATCAGAAATCTTGTGAGTGGAACAGAGTCTTGTTAACTTGTTTTGTGGAGAGAATTCCAGCTCCTCAGTGGAGGATACAGGTCTTTGTGGCTGTCTGCATTTTAGTACACAGGTATATATATATTTTTGGACAACAGGTATTGTAGAAGTTGCTGTTCTAAGAATAAGAAAATGCTTCAAATTTGTATCAAGGAGATTTTCATGGAGTTCAGGGGGCAAACGGGAAGGAAGGGGTTAACAGCCACTTCTGTGGTCTTTCCTCTAGCCTCGGGGTATCTGAGGATTTGACTCTCAGTCTTTTCTCTCGGGAACATTAACTCAAAGTATTGTTGGGATGATAGGCTACTAATTAAATAGAATCTGGTGGAGAATTATAGTCTGTACATGCACATTGTCAAAATTGGTTATTGAGGAATGAGTAATTGACAACAATGAGATGCAGCTGCCCTGAAGATGGAGGGATGGGGTAGTCAAAGGGAGAGAAGGGGCTGTGCAACCAGCTGGCGTAAAGCCGAAGGGGGCTCAGAGCTGATGGCTTCCCTGAACTGAGGTCATTTGTGCTCAGTCTTGTCTCTTGTGAGCACACATGTCACAAGCTCAGGATCACTGTGCCTTGGAGTCACGGGACTCCCGCTGTGCCACGGCTGTGCATGCCAGGGCATAGCATGCCCTCTATCCTTTAGCAAGGCTAAGTAAACTTGATGCTGGGTGGGGTCTATTTTGTCTTGAGAGTTTGTCTATCTGAATCCAAGTCCCTGGTGGCTGGCAGAGCAGAGTGGACAATGCAACTACCTTAACCATTACATCATATGTTGTAAATTTTTAGATTCTTAGTCATAGTGTTTAATTCACAGCTGTGATAAACACTTGATGGAAGGTTGGAAACATGAGGCTCATTAATGTTGAAATATACGCTTAAGAAGATAAAGGATAATTCCTTAGATATGCCTCAAGATGTTCTTCCCAGATATGTAAGTTGCATTTATCTGATGGAGATCTTTATCTTACCTAAGCAGCCAGTACCAAAGAAAAATATGATGGAAAGAACTCCCATTTGGCTTTCTGTTTATTGGGAATAAATACTATCCACATCTGTAATGTGTTACTTGTAGAGCCATGCTTGCAAATAGCAGCTGAAAACACTCTCTCTAAATTTGTCATTTGAAAAAAAAATTCATGAAGATTATAAAAAGAAGCTAGTTGACTTTGATCTCAAAATATAAGAATTCTAAGCATCTGATAGATTGACTTCTTTTTGTCACTAATCAAGACTATCTAAAAGCACCTGAAGAATTGAACGTAAGTTATGAAATATTTTGAGAGAGCAAAAGCGATTTCATTCAAGTCCCAGCTCCACTGTCACCTCTTTGGGGGCCTGGCTGAACTACTCTACCTAATGTCTTCCTCTGGCTCCTTCCCTCTGGGTACTTTCCACCCAACAAGTCAAGGTTCTCCATCTCACTACCCTCATTTATTTTGTACCCTACCACATTCCCCTCTAGAATGTAAGCTTCATGTGGGCAAAGTCTGTTCTGCTTGATCACCGTGTCCCTCCAGTGCCTAAGAACATTGTCTGGAACATGATAGCCATTCAATTGGAAGATATCAAATATATTTAGATTTTATTTCAGATATGAAAGATAGTTATTTGGTAACAATTGGCATAAATGGAGTATGGTGTGCATTTTTCCTGCAACATGGTATCTTGACAAATGTACAATACCAAGTATTTATATAGTCAGAGTATATGTTGTGCTTTGCAGTTAGAGACCACTGGTGGTGTTGTACCCGTGACTTAAATATAGATTGAGTCCTAAAACCAAAGGTGGTGACTGTGGAAACTGGCTACTTAGATCTCCTGCCGAGGGGAATGTAGTTGACTGGCAGCTCCAGCTGCTGCTGCTCTGGATTCATCACCGTGTTTGCACTGAAATTTTGCTTCCCCTGGGCTGCTCCCAGCCAATAACCAAGCATGGTAGGCATCTTAGTGGGTTGTGGGACTCCTCACTGGCTGGGTTAAAACTTCCTTGGAACTACACTGCAGTCTTAGACTCTTCCTCCCCAATCCTCCTTCCTTCCTTCTTTCCTTCTGGGAGGTCCAGCCAATGAGAAGCATTGGCAGAAGTTTGGAGAATTGGAGGAAAGGAAAAGCAAGCGTCTTTCTTCTTGATACCTCTGCTTCCTGTGATACCTCCAGCAGCATCACCTCCATGTCTCCATCTCCCTCCATGTAATATATCCCTTCTCTCTGTGGTCGAGTCCCCTCCAGGCTGCCTCTAATGAACCTGTAGCCACATCCAATGGCCACTGCGATCAAACAATTTTTGTTGGCTTGGGGACTGACAAATGCACAAATTCCAGGAGAAAATTCAGAAAGAGATGCTTATTTCTGAGAATTTAATATTTCAAAGTGTTAGTAGATTTATAATAGATTATATAATAAATGTTGCTCATATTGAAAAAAGTATGTAGATGTATTTTACTCCATATAAAAATTAAATCCAATAGATTCAAGACTTAAAATGTATTTTATTTTAAAGTTAAAATATAGGAGGGTACAGGTATAATTTGGGATAATGGCAATGGTTTGTCACTGCATTGTTTATCTATTGCCGTGTAACAAATTATTCTTACACGTAGCTGTTTAAAACACTAAACATTTATTATCTCACAGACTTTCTAAGGATCAGGAATCTCAGTGGCTTTGCTGAGTGGTTTTTGTTCAGTCTTCCGTGAGGTTGAAATCAAGTTGTTGGCAAGGGCTACAGTCATCTGAAAGCTCAACTGGGACTGGAGAATCTGATTCTAAGTGCACCCATATGGTTCTTGGCAGGTTTCAGTTCCACACTGGTCATTGGCAGGAGGCCTCCATTTCTCCCCATGTAGACCTTTCCATAAGTCTCCTCACATCATGGTAGCTTGCTTCCCTCAGAGTGAGAGATGGAGGGAGGGGAGAGAGGGAGGGAGGGGAGAGAGTGAGGGAGAGGAAGAGGGAGAGATGGAGAAAATGAATGAGAATGAATGCACCCAAGATGGAAGCCTCAGTCTTTTCCTAACCAAATTTTAGAAGTGACATCTCATCACTTCTGCCATATTCTATTCTCTGGAAATCATTAAATTCAGCCCACACCCAATGGGAAGGGAATGAAACTCTACCTCTTGATGGGAGGAGTACCACAGGGATTGTGGGCACATCTTTAACACCACCACAGTAACCAAGAGAACAAGCCACAAAAAAAAAAATCTGGTTATATGAAGATACAGAACATTTGCATGGAAAAATACAGTAAAAGTTAATGGACAAGAGACAGCTTGAGAGAGTTTGTAGTGCAGATAAGAGTAAATCTCTGATATATAAAGAATGTGTAAAATTTGACAAGAAATAGACAACCTGCTAGACAAATCTGCAAAGGATATTGAATCAGTAAGTACTTTTGTTTCACTGCTGTTGACAGAGACCTGCCTGTAGTGGCTTACAGACTTGAGGGTTTGTTTGCTTTTGTAACAGGTCCAGAGGGAGGAGACTGCTGGCCCTGGTTCAGGGCTGAGATGTTTTTATTCACTTGATCTTTCTCTTACAGTTACAAATGGCTGCTAGAACTTTATTTTATTGAAGTACTGTCAGTTATGATGTGTCAGTTTCTGGTGTGCAGCATAATGTCCCAGTCATGCATATACATACATATATTCGTTTTCATATTTTTTTCACTAAAGGTTATGACAAGATATTGAACATAGTTCCTTGTGTTATACAGCAGAAGCTTGATTTTTATTAAATCTATTTTTATATATAGTGGCTAACATTAGTAAATCTCAAACTCCCAAATTTATCCCTTCCTAACTCCTTTCCCCAGTAACCATAAGATTATTTACTATGTCTGCAAGTCTGTTTCTGTTTTGTAGATGAGTTTATAGTGTCCTTTATTTGTTTGTTTTAGATTCCACATATGAGTGATATAATATGGTATTTTTCTTTCTCTTTCTGGTTTACTTCACCTAGAATGACATCCTCCAGGTCCAACCATGTTGCTGCAAATGATATTATTTTATTCTGTGTTATGGCTGAGTAGTATTCCATTGTATAACTATACCACAACTTCTTTATCCAGTCATCTGTCAATGGACATTTGGGTTGCTTCCATGTCTTGGCTATTGTATATAATGCTGCTTTGAATTTGGGGTGCATGTATCTTTTTGAATTAGAGTTCCCTTCTGATACATACCCAGAAGTGGGATTGCTGGATCATATGGTAGTCTATTTTTAGTTTTTTAAGGACTCTCCATACCGTTTGGCATAATGGCTGCACCGAACTACATTACTACCAGCAGTGTAGGAAAGTTCCCTTTTCTCCACACACTCTCTAGCATTTATTGCTCATGGACTTTTGAATGATGGTCATTCTGACTGGTGTGATGTGTACCTCATTATAGTTTTGATTTGCATTTCTCTGATAATTAGTGATATTGAGCATTTTTTCATGTGCCTATTGGCCATTCGTATGTCTTCACTGGAGAATTGCTTGTTTGGGTCTTCTGCCCACTTTTGGATTAGGTTGTTTGGTTTTTTGTTCTTGTATGAGTGGTTTATATATTCTGGAAATTAAGTCAGTCACATCATTTGCAAATATTTTCTCCCATTCCATAGATTGTTGTTTTGTTTATGGTTTATTTTGCTGTGCAAAAGCTTATAAGTTTAATTAGATCCCATTTGTTAGCAATGGCTAAGAGGGGAGGCAATGGAATGTTTGCCACAGCTATAAAAGAGCTGGAATCAGACTACATTAAAATTTGAATCTGTATCTCTAGAAACAAGACAATACGACCCCTGCTTTGAAGTGGGGAAGGAAAAGAACTTTGACCTAGAGCTTTCCATGAGGTAAAACCACTCCAGGTGAGGCCCACAAGGGAACGGATGCGGAGGTGGAGAGCAGCCCGGGGAGTTTGGTTAGGAACCAGCCCTGTCGGGGGAAGGGAAGGAAGCAAGGTTAGGTGAAGAGTGAAACTGGACTGCACTGGAGCCCTGGCAGAGGCCACAGCAGACCCCAGGGGGAGATCTCAGGTGGGATGGCCTTCAGAATTGCCCTGCATTGTGTGGGGTCTTTCTACTCCCATAATACGGACCAGTCCCTGGGTGCAGGATGCCCCCAGGAAAGGGGATGCAACCTTAGATGAGGCAGCTTCGTTCACCTGGGAGCCATTTCTGGAAAAGGCTGAAAGGTGGGACTCCTAGCTACTGTGGGACTAAGTTCTTCAGTTGTAAGGGAGGGATCTGAGGGTCACATCCCAGCACAGAGCGCAGAGATGAACATTTATTCGACAAATATTTTTTCAGCACCTGCTATGTGGCAGGCATACTTCGAGGCACTTGCTTATGAGCAGACAAATCATAAATGTAATAAATAAGAATGTTATATAGTTGGGCATCGATCAGCATTCAGCCAAGAAAATCAAACCACCCTAGGATTTTCAGATGGAAGGAGTTTTGTACAGAGAATTAATACAGGTGTTGAAAGAGTGAGGGAGCCAAATGGGATGTCATGTGCCCAGAGTCAGCAACAGCAGGACGCTGCTACCATCTCTAGGGCCAGAGCAACAAAAGGAAGGTGCAGTTTTACTAGAACCTAGAAGCTGAGTCTACTGGTGGACTGGAGGCTCAGTGAGGGCAGCCTGGAAAGCACTGAATCACAGAGGAAGGGGACGCACGCAGGGAGGCGGAGTCATGGGGAGGACATAGATGACATAGGAGGTGCCCCAGGAAGCAGAGAGGGGAGGAGGACCCCAGTCTTTTTCATCTTTCCATCCTCAGCCTCCTGCCAGTACCTCTCATGGGCTGGATCCCCCAGAAACCAGAGGGCAGTTGAATCCAGGAAACTTCACTCCCTGTGCCCAGGGCAGGGCAGGAGAATGGTGGGGACTGATCTGCGAGCAAACCACCGTTGAACATCATAGTATGTTTAGAAGGCAATCAGTTTAAGGTTTTTTAATTTTGGAAATAAAAGAAATTGGGGAGCAAAATACAGGGAACCAGGGGTTTGAGAGTAGAAGGAGGAGAGGGAAGACCACATTGTGAGAAGGTGACATTGAGCAAAGAATTGAGGTGAGGGACAGGGCGGGATGATTGTCCAGGGGAAGAATACCGTGTGCCAGAGAGGAAAGAGCTAGAACAGAGGCACAAGGTGAGCTGGCCCCTGCCTGCTCCTGTTAGAGGAACAGTGAGGAAGGTGGGTCGGAGCTGGACAAAGGCCATGTGAGTGGCCAGTGGTGTGGCTGAGAGGAATGCGAACCAGGTCATGGTGGCACTGAACAAGTGTGACTTCAAGTAGAATCAGGAGCCACTGCATGGTTTTAATCAGAGGAGGGACATTCAAATGCGTGGTTTAAATGTAGGCTTTACCAAACCTGTGGATTTCTCAGCATGCCACCCACAGACTTTCTGAAAAAACTACTAGAGGCTGTAATTCAGCCAGAAGAAAAATTAGTTCAGGAGGAAGTGGAGAGATGCAATGGTAAAGAAAATCTCGAGCTCTCTAAATAAGTCCTAATTGAGGAAATGTTTCAGAAGAGTGGTCTGGAATTAGAATTCTAGATGATTTCAGTATGGAAGTAGGGCAGCGAGGGGTGGGGGTGAGCAGAGGGGTAGAAAAACACACGCTGCCTCTTGCCCTGTCTTGAGAAGTTATAAAGAGGGACCTCATTCGAAAAATATGTGAATTAAACATTTAAAGCTTAAAATTCAAGGTTCAACATTTAAGGGTAAATAACTGAGAGAACAAATATAGAATATACAACTTTCTAATTTATGGGGGAAAAAACTGGAACTGAGGAGGTTTAATTCAAGAAAAGGCAAGAAAAACATGTGTGGGTGGTAGGCAGTATTGATAGAAGAAACAGAGAGCTTGGAAAAGGAAAAAACAAAATTAGGTAGCAGGAATCTGTTAAACATAGTTACCATTTGACCCAGCAATTCTCCTGTGTATCCACACCAAGCTGTACACAAATGTTTATAGCAGCATCATTTGCAATAGCCCAAAGGTGGAAACAACCCAAATGTCCATCTGCAGATGAATGGATAAACAACATGTGTATTTATATACCAGAATATTATTCAGCCCTAGAAAGGAATAAAGTGCTTACATTCATGCTATAGCATGGATGAACCTTGAAAACATTACGATAAGCAAAAGAAGGCAGTCACAAAAAGACCGCATATTACATGATTCGATTTGTATGAAATGCTCAGAATAGACAAATGTATAGCTAGAGAAAGTGGACTCAAGGTTGCTTGTTGGAGGGCAATGAGGATGAAATGGGGATGACCGTTGAAGTGTAGGACTACAGAGAGAAACTGACAGACATGCAGTGGTGACCAAATGGCTGATTTCTCCATGAGCTCCCTTGCTGTTAGGTGTGGTAGGTTCCCCTGCATCTCTGATAGAGTTTGCACAGCATTGGGCATTTGACAGATTTATTCAGCGAATGTTGATGGGCGCTGGTGATGCCACAGTGAATGCCATGGACCCCTGCCTAGCCTCACAAAACACAGGATGGCCACGGTCAAGTGGGACATGTTTCACTGACTGAAAACCCTGAGGAGGTGAATTAAATCAGAATGGACCTCCCCGGAATAGGATGCAGGGAATGACCTTGAGTAGAGAGAAAACCAGGCTTCCATGTTAATTATGCATTCAGTGTTGGTGAAATTGAATTAATTATCTCTATCTTCGGAAATGCTGCAGCACACTTTCTACCTTTTTTTTTCCACATTCCTGGAGCTACAGGCATCCTCACAATTACTTGCAAAATGTTTAAAAACAAGTGCTGCAATATAGTGGAGAAACAAATCTGATGAAGATTTTCTGAGTTTGATTACAGTTGGACTTAGCTGACCTGTGGTTTTTGTGTGTGTGTGTGTGTGTGTATATGTTTTCTTTTTACTGTGTTGCTTTTTTTCCCAGCTTTGAGATACTATTGACATGTAACATATGTAAGTTTAAAGGGCACAATGCAATGATTTGATGTGTGTATGTATTGTGAAATGATGATATGTTGGTATATTTTGATTTCTACTTTGAAATGTGGATTCAGGTGTCTGTAGGCTTAGCCCTGCCTCTGTCTCTGATATAATGTCTGTGACTTTGCAAAGGTGACTTAATTATTCCTGGATGCTGAAGGCTGTATCAGACTGTTTATATCGTCAGCACCCCCTTGAAAAGAGAAAAATGTGAAAAAACATTTTAGATGAAAACAATAGATTATTTTTCATTACCCCTAGCCCAGGGTTCATCAGCTCACCATGAAAGAGGATCTAGCCAATCTCTTCTTTCTTTAGGGAGTCTACCAAGTCTTTATACAAGATCTGGGTCTAATTTGGTTTTGGGTATTTCTGCCCCTCCTTCTGTTGATGGTGAGACTCTTTCATAACTCACGACTATGCATTTGCCACATGTGTTCCGTCTGATACCACCTCTCTGGCCGTGGCTGTCTGGACATTGACTAAAGCTCTGACCCAAGGCAAGTCCAACTACACACCAGTCAGTGACCCAAGTGGCCTGATTTGAAGGCATCAGTAGAGTCAATCAGATTCCCCTTTGTGGAGTGTGGAGTGAGCCAACAGAGACTGAGGCTAACAGTAGGAGGAGGCCAGAGGTGAGCAAATGCAATCAAGCTGCACAGGGGCCATGACAAGCCCATGGCAAGGCAGTTAGGAGCAGGGAGAAGAGGAGGCATTAAAAGGATTGAGCTGGTGTCATTCACCAACCTACCAACCTGAACCAGTCTGATGGCTTGGTGAAGGTCAGGGGTGTGGTTGGTATGTGTGTGACAGTGTCACAACTGGCAGCCTCACTGCTTCCTAAGTCACAGATCAAATTTGGCCAAGTGTTCTGGCTGTGCTAACAGAGGTCTCCCAGCTTGTCTGGGGTGGGAAGAAGTCCCCCCTCCCTCTCATTCCCCTCTGGTTGTTTGACCAGCACTTGTATGAAAGGAACCTTCCCAAGTAGATGGGACGCCTTAAGGTGGGAGGTGGCAGTAGCCTCCTTAAAACAGACCAACCCCAGAGGAAAGGCTTCTATCCCCTGTGAGATGCCACATGATCAGCAGAAAGAAACGGACTCGGAAAATGAAAATAAATCGGGGAGAGTGATGTGACCAGCATCTGCATCAGGGTTACATGAGCCGGATGCCTGAAAGCGTCCGTGCCTGCATCTGTGTGGGACGGGCAGGCAGGAGAGTACTGGGTCCCCTTCCTCAGGCACCGGAAGGGATATCCACCTTTACCTGCTGGAGAGGGTAAAAATCTCTGCACCACAACATAGTAAAGGATTGGGGTATGATGCCAGCATTTCAGTAGGTGAATTGCAGGACTTAAAACTACATTTGAAACTACATTTTGAAGTAGAGAAAATAGCATTTGTTATTCCAAGAAATTGGGAGCTATCATTCCATTCATCCTCTCTTTCTCCGCTGTGGGTGATTTTGTAGCTGTACTATGTCTCCCTTCCGCTGGACCCAATCTGGTTCATCCCCACTGGCAAGTGAGCAGAGACCCAAAGGGTGAGGCCAATGGAGCAGTGACTTGCTTGGCTCTGGATGGATGTTGGCTAACAGGGGTGATGAACGAGGCTAACTTGAGGGGAGACAGGCAAAGCAGGGAGGCTGCTTTCCTGGAGACAATGTAGGGTTTATGCAAAGGGAGGGCAGGAAAAAACCCTCAGTGCTACTCCTACTGCAAATCATTAGATCTCACAGGCAGGCTGGCATAGTTGATACCAAATGAGAACTGTAAAAAAAAAAAAAAATTAAAAATTCATGTCCACAACCTATTTGAAAACCTACTGAAAATAAAGTACATTAAAAAAAATTTTTTTGAAGGATAGATATATTTTAAGGTATCACAGACTCTCAGAAATTCTCAGTTGGGACTTCAATATAGATAAAGACAAGTTGACTAGAAATTAATGCTCTTGAAATATGGATGGAAACATTTATTCCCATCCCATATATCTTAGATAACTTCGGTTACATCACACCCTGACTGTTTAGGATGCAGTAATTTAAGTAGCAATAACATAAACAATCCACGCCATTGAGAGTGTTTAACCTTGCTAGTGCTCCGTGTTGCTGCTCACACATTTTGCATTTCAGAGATGCATCCAAATAGACTGGAAAATGTCATGACTTCTCCTCTACAGGGAAATCAAAATGCCAGGCAAGCATTTCATTGCTTCTCTGAATTACAGATTGTCTGCTGACCCCAGCCACATGTGTATGGAAGCCCCACTCTCCACAGTCTATTTCCTAAAAGCCAGTTAACTTGCTATGTGTTATTCTGGTTCAGTCCGAAGAGAACTTAAGCCAAGTGTTGAAAATTACAAAGGGAAAGATCAGCCTGTGTGCTGGTGGCCACTTACGTGGTCTGAGTATTCCCTACATGGACTTCTCTAGGTAAATGGAGAGAGGGAAGACTGGTAGTCATTTCATCAGACCAACAGACCCCTGGGTAGTGCTTTAATTTTATGATGAGAAAGTAATTTCTGAGAGGTTATATATCTTGCCTAAAATCACTCTGCAATGAACAAAGTCAGGAATCCAAACCAGACCTTTCTGACAAAAACTCGAGTTTTTTCACTCAGTCCCTCTACTGCCTCACTGTAACCCAAGCCCAACCATATGAGCACTTCCACTCTTCAAAGCAAATACGTAGGTTTTGATTTTCTGGGAGATGTAGTTGTGGTTTAACTCTGGGAAAATGACAAACTTGGCAGTCCCTTGCCTAGGTCAGCTAATGAAAAACCGTCTGAAGCAGGAAATGTCATTAACTAGACACAATGGAACAGAGATGAAAGTCTTCTGTCTTGTAAATCTTGTTTCCAAGGGTGTTTTGAAGAAATTGTTATGGATATCTGGGAAGACCTCATGTTTTGAGACCAGGCTGGTCCCAAGAGAACTGCATGTTGCTTCCTCCAGTGGGAATAAGAAAGTCTGTTGGCTGGTAGGGAGAATCCAGGAGCTACAGCAGACACTGTTGGCTGCCAGCCTGATGTCTGCCCCCATCACCTCCCACACACCCTTCCTGTGTTCCCAAGTATGTACCTCCTAATGTGCATACATCCCGGGTTTCAGATGAGGCTAACCCACTCTGTCCCCTGGGACAGGGGGAGTCTGATGGAGTAATCAGAAAACACCTCTTCTTTTGCAGGTAATTGGATTAGGCAAGGGGTAGGGGGTCACGATGAACATGAGAAAGAGGGGGCTGGGGTCTTGAAGGGTAGGCTCTTTCTTTAGTTGCCAGAAAGAGGCAGAAACTCTTTGGCCTCTGGCTGTTAGTCTGCTTGAGGTGCCTGGAATGGTGATAACAACTGTTGGGTGAGAGTGAGTTAGATTGAATGAGTTGGTGTGATTGAAAAGGTTGACTATGAGCCCATCATTTTTTGAGCCTGTCCAGGAGCTGTCCTGCTTATTGGGGATTCTTTTGTGTGAAATAATCTCCTTGCAGTTAAAGCCAATTGAGTTGGTTTTCTGTTACTTACAACTTCAGATGTTCTCCTTGGAGAGGGGGTGAAGGAGAACCCCTGGTATTTTGGGAGGGCTTTGGGACAACCTGACAGCCTTAAAATGCCCAGTCCAGTTGAGAAACACACCTGGACAAAACGAGTGCATCCCATGGCTCCTGGGTTCTTCTTTATCCCCTGATTTCCAAGAGGCTTTGGGACCCCTCAGGTCAGTTCAGTGATGCTATCTTTGATGGTCCTAAAAGTGCTTTCAGTTCTGAAAGGACATTGTCTTCCAAGGACTCCCTGTTGATTGGTGGTTTGTGTTTTCTGATTGTCTAAGTTTTACATGTTAATGGTGGAGAACATCACAAAGTCTGCACAGAAAGAGAAATACTTGCAATCATAGCATTCAGTTATTTTGACCTATATGCTGGGTTTGTGTGTGTGTGTGTTTCTGATTCATTTTCTCCCTTTCAAAAATGTGCACATATATATTGTATATGTAGTTTTACCTCCCATTACTTGAACGCAAAACCATAACATGAAGTTATTTTCCATGTATCATTAAATGTATTTGAAAACTTGCCTAATGATTGCACATTCATTTTTTGCATGAATATGTAATAGTAAATTGGTTATATTTTACGTGAAGGATGCACTCGTGACAATCTTGCATAATTCAAGACTTTTTCATAAATAGGAATAACTCAGGTGTTTTCTCTCTATATTAATAAGAAACACTAGTGACATTCAGCTCACCAGCTTTGGACCATGATTCTTGAAGAAGTTAGAATTTGAAGTTGATTTACATTATTTCAAAATTCGTCAACAAATGTTGGAATGCTTATTATGTGCTGGTCACCTGTCTAGGCTTTTGGGACTCTGAATAGGAGTTAACATTATAGTTGAAGACAAACAAGAAATATTATCAGATTTTCTTATGGGTATTACATTAAAAGGTGTGGTAAGAGGTATGGGAAAAAGAAAAACACTGAGGCAGGGCAGGGGAGATCAGATCTGAAAGGACAGAGCCTTGAGAACCTGATTAGCTTTCCTATCAGAAAAATGCTTTGCATTATGACTGATGAAGCCATTGACTGGTGAGGATTAATTTATCATAATGGTTGGTCAAAGAGCCTGGCAAGAGAGATGCTCAACTGATGTCTCCTTAATTGGGATAGATGCTGTCTGTCCAAGGAAATCATATCCTTATGGCTCCCAATGACAGCCAAGTCTCACAAAATGAAGTGATGTGTCTGAAGTCACTGGCTGCCCTTCCTGGTCATCTTTTCAGGCTCCTCCTCCTCCTGTATCCAACCTCTAAACATCTGCAGTCTTCAGGGCTCAGTCCTGGGTCCTCTTCCAGCCTCCACCTACTCTTTTCCCTGGATTTCAATCCTATCTAATTGCAGACTGTTCCCAAATTTCATCTTGACCTTTGACTTCTCCTCTGAGGTTTGTCCTCAACTCTCTAACCACCCACTCGACATTTCCACTTAGATATTAGCAGACAGATCTCCTCCTGCCTCAGTCTTCTCCTCCCTTAGTCTTTCCAATTTCAACAAATGGCTCCTCTCGCCACCCACTTCCTCCATCCAGAAATCAGCTGTCCTTCAGCAATCTATTTAAGAAGCAAGGAAATCTCTTAAAGATTTAAAAGACATACAGATTGGAAATGAAGACATAAAGTGATCCCTATTTGTGGATGACTTGCTTTTCTATGTGAAAAAAAAAAAAATTCCAAGGTATCTACAAAACTCCTGGTATAAGTGATTTCAGCAAGGCTGAATGGTACAAGAGAAATGTACAAAAATAAACTGCATTTCTGTTTACTAACAACAAATATGTGGGAACTAAAATTTAAAACATACCATTTATAATCACACTAAGGCAAATGAAATACTTAGGTATCAATCTGATAAAACACATCCCAGGATCTGTATGCTGAAAATCATAAAATGCTGATGCACAAAATCAGAGAAGCTCTAACTAAAGGGAGAGACATCCTGTGTTCATTCATGGATTAGGAGACTCCACATAGCAAGGATATCAATTCTGTCCAAATTGGTTTATAGGTTGAACGCAATTCTGATCAAAATCCCAGCAAGTTTTCACTATTATTTTTTGTAGTTGCACATACATAAGGTTATTCAAAAAAGTTACCTGGAAAGAGAAAGGAACTAGAATAGCTAAAACAACTATGACAAAGAAGAGTGAATCAGGGAGCTATCAGTCAGCCTGGCTCTGAGACTTGCTGTGTGGCTACTGGTATAACTGGTACAACTGGTATAACACAGTGCGCTACTGCAGAGTGATGGCTATGGAGATCAGTAGAACCAGATACTGAGCCCAGGGACCCACACAAATATGCCCATCTGCTTTTTGACGAAGATGCGAAAGCAATTTAGCAAAAGGGTGGAGGGAACACCAACAGATGGTGCTGGAACAAATGGACCTTCGAAGGCAAAACGACCAAGAAACCCCAAAACCAACCTAGATCTGTCAGCTTACACAAAAAAATTCATCAAAATGCATCATAAACTTAAAAACAAAACATAAAATTATTAAAAATTTAGAAAAAAAAGAAAATCTTCAGAGCCCAGGTCTAGATAAAGAGTTGACTTAACACCAAAAGCCCAACTTACAAAAGGAAACAGGGATAAATCAGACCTCATCAAAATTCAAAACTTTGGCTTTGTGAAAGACCTTAAGAGGATAAAAATACAAAGTATGGACTGGAAGAAAATATTTTCAAAGCACATATCTGATGAAGGATTTGTACATGGAATATATAAAACACTCTCCAAAGTCAACAGTAAGAGAACAGTCCAGTTAGAAAATGGGCAAAAGACACAAATGGACATTTCACCAGAGGATAAGCAGATGGCAAATAAGCCCCTGAAAAGATGTGCAGCATCATTAGCCCTTAGAGGAATGCAGTTAAGTCCGCAAGATGAGATATCACTACATACCTTCCAGAGTTGCTAAAATAAAAATATTGATTCACACTGAATGCTGGGGAAGATACAGAGAAAGCTGGATCCACTCATACATTGCTGGTGGGAATATAAAATGTCCAGCCACTCTGGGAAACAGTTTGCTATGAACCTGTTTGTTGTGAAACTAAACATGCAACTACTTCACAGCCCAGCCATTGCACTCTTGAGTGTTTATCCCAGAGCAATGAAGACTTAAGTTCACACACAAACCTCACTCAGGGTCTTCCCTTTCCTCTCACTAGAAAAGACTCTCAATCACAGGGTGGCTAGGGGGCTGGCACTGGTGAACATGTTTGTAGTAAGATGGTAGCATTGGATTCTTTCTCCCTCATTCCCTTCTGGGAACATTGAGTTCCCATGAATGTCATTCATTCCAGAACCTGCAGCCAATCTGACATGTGTTTCTTGGCTGGCAGTGAAAGCAGACCTTTTCATTTCTGATCGCATGATCTGGTCATTTGCTTTGTGATCTCTCTAACATTTGGGGGCATCTATGATCCTTTGCTGCCCTGTTGCCTCCACCATCTACTTGGTATATGGCGGGGGTGGGCTGCCCCTTGCCTGTTTTGAAGGCCATACCTGTCAGCCTCCATCTTGGCTGAACAACTTTTCCTTTCCAGAAAGTGCAGAAGGTGACTTCCATGTGTCTTTAAAAAGTGGGTGTGCTTTTATTTTTCTTTTTTCTTCAGAGACACTTTAAACTCTTTGGTCAACATTTTTCATCATTTTTCCCTTTCAGATACCCAAGGTCAAGTACTATTTTTAGCCGTTGTTCTCCCCAATAGGGTTCTCCTCAGAGCATTCTGGCTACCGGGGCTGTACTTTTATAAGCTTCTTCAAGGGATAATACATACGTAGTTACATCTCATTTCTTCCCCTTTTAAGTAGGTTAAATCTTCTACAGATCATTTGCTTGTTGCATGTCTAGCTAGTCTTAAATAATAACTATTGGGAGGGTAGGAACAACACATAACGATGGTTGTTTTGAAAGAGTGCGTTATTTGGCAAATGTTCTTCTGGGAAAAGCACTGGATGTGTTTGAAAGAATTGCTTTTTAGAGTCTTTGGGAATCAGGTGAGACCCCGAGGGGCTTGGGAGAGGACCGAACAGTCTGTGAAAGAAAAAAGTAAGGATTTGTGAGTTGATTTGGGTTTGGAGAAGGGAGAAGTGGAGGTGTTTGGAAGAGAGAGGGAATAGCCAGCAAGGTGGCTGACGGCCATAGGTTGCAAGATGTGACCCTATGACATGGTCTCTCAAATCCCTGAAGTGCAGCTAAGTCACGAAATACCAGCCATGCGTACATTTCTGTGTGTGAACTGGTGAAGCCAGGTTGACGTGATGCAAACTTGGAACAACATATGCTGCCAGGTTGAAAGCTTTGAGAAATACAAGGGTGTAAACCACAGGAACTTACAGAAATTGTGAAGAGGGTTAAATTAAAATCAGAAGCAGAACCTCCCCAGTTGGATCCAAGTCCGTGGGAGAGAAATAGTATTCAGGGCCGCTTTGTTACACCCCAGTTGTGCAGCAGTCGCTGACTTGTGTCACCCTCCTCCTGTTTAAAGACCCAGCTCTGCCCCTACCTTCTATAAAAAGCCCTCTCTCCTAAAACTCATGTTCTCAGTGCTGTCCCTCCCCTCTCAAATTCTACAGCTTTTCCCATCTTTGGTACACAGGTTAGTGCCTGCGTTATTAAAAAAAAAAAAAAAAGAAAGAAAAGAAATTCAAAACAGAAAGCCTTCAGTGGCCTTGTAAGAGTTCTCTAGAGAAGAGAGAATTTGAGTGGGTCAGAGGGATGCAAACAAGTAGGGATAGCAGACAGTCGTCCTTGGTACAAGCACAGTGGGAAGAGGCAGAAGGGTCAGTTTTCTGGGAGTAACAATGACAACAGCATTAGTGGTGATCAGGGGCGGGGCAGTTCCCAGTGACCAACACTGTGCAGGGGTGCTGAGAGACAGTCCCTGGTGGGTTGACCTTGGGCATTGTTCAGGTTCCATAACCTCTTCAGCCAGGTTTTTTGGGCATTCATTAAGCCACTCAATATCCCTTTAAAAATGTATTTTCTGCTTAAATCAGCCAGATTTAAATGAAAACAACCAGATTTTGTTGCTTGCAAAGAAAAACGTAGAGTATATAACTTTTGTAAGCACTGTTGTGATGAAAACCCTTGAGTACACGGTCTCAGCACTTAGCTTTGATTGTCTCTCGAGGATGAATTCCTAAACTTGGCCTTCAGGTTGAGTAGGATGGAGTAAGCGCGCGACCCATCACTGCCAATGATGTGACTATAAAACCTGTGCAAGGGGGTGGGGTGGCTTTGAGGACTTTGAAAAGTAAATGGTAGCAGGCAGATTGGGGAAGAACACTAGAAACCAGAGTACCATCAACCTGGCAGGGATTTTAACTTTTTCTTTCCCTGCAGAATCTCCAAGTTGAACTCAGTGTAGCCAGAAGCTCAGAAGTGAGCACTGCAGCAGAGAAAGCTGCCAGGAGAATTCCTCAATCCTTCCAGCTTGAGATGCTGGGAAAGGAACTCCTGAGAAAGAGAGACAGAGAGAGAAGTGGGGTGGGTAGGGGAGGAGACATTCCCAAGAGCAGCTGAGCAGAAATCCTCCTGGATTTAATCTTCTCTTCTCTCTCATCCTGCAGCCCCCAAGCAGTTCTGTAGAGTGGGGGCAGTTGTGGACCTTTGATACCAAGAGGGTAGACCAACCTTTGTTGACCTTTTTTTTTTTTTTCCATTTTTCAGTTTTATTACGTAGAATTGTAATAATTTGACTGTACATATACAATATATAGCATGTAAATACACATATACAATAACCACACATATTTTTTAAAATTTACATAGATGTACTGTTCATTGTTTCTAAGAAGTTTATAACGTTAGCTTCTTTAAAAAATTGAGGTACCATCAGTTACAATGCATCCATTTCTGGTGTGCAGCACAGTGTCCCAGTCATGCCTATATATACATATGTTCATTTTCATACTCCTTTTCATTAAAGGTTATTACAAGATATTGAGCATAGTTCCCTGTGCTATATGGCAGAAACTTTTTTTAAAATCTGTTTTTATATATAGGGGCTAAATTTGTATTTGTAAACCTCAAACCCCCAAACTTATCCCTTCCCACCACCTTTCCCTGTAACAATAAGTTTATTTACTATGCCTGTGAGTCTCTGTTTTGTAGATGAGTTCATAGTGTCCTTTTTTTTTTTAGATTCCACGTATAAGTGATCTCATATGGTATTTTTCTTTCTCTTTCTGGCTTACTTCACTTAGAATGACATTCTCCATGTCCATCCATGTTGCTGCAAAAGGCATTATTTTATTCTGTGTTATGGCTGAGTACTATTCCATTGTATAAATATACGACAGTTTCTTTACCCAGTCATCTGTAAATGGACATTTAAGTTGCTTCCATGTCTTGGCTATTGTATATAATGCTGCTATGAACATTGAAGTGCATGTATGTTTTCAAATTAGAGTTCCCTCCAGATACATGCCCAGGAGTGGGATTGCTCAATCATATGGTAAGTCTATTTTTAATCTTTTGAGGAATCTCCATACTGTTTTCCATAATGGCTGCATGAAACTACATTCCCGCCAACATTGTAGGAGGGTTCCCTTTCTCCACACCCTCTCCAGCATTTATCATTTGAGGACTTTTTAGTGATGAACAGTCTCACCAGTGTGAGGTGATACCTCATTGTAGTTTTGATTTGCATGTCTCTGATAATTAGCGATGTTGAGCATTTTTTCATGTGCCTATTGATCATTCATATGTCTTCATTGGAGAATTGCTTGTTTGGGTCTTCTGCCCATTTTGGATTGGGTGGTTTGTTTTTTTCTTATTCAGTTGTATGAGCTGTTTATATATCTGGAGATTAAGCCCTTGACAGTTGCATCTTTTGCAAATATTTTCTGCCATTGTGGTTGTCTTTTTGTTTTGCTTATGGTTTCCTTTGCTGTGGTAAAGCTTATAAGTTTATTTAGGTCTCATTTGTTTAATTTTGCTCTTATTTTTATTGCCTGGGTAGACTGCCTTAGGAGAATATGGCTAAGATTTATGTCAGATAATGTTTTGCCTGTGTTTTCTTCTAAGAGGTTTATAGTGTCTTGTCTTATGTTTAAGTCTTTAAGTCATTTTGAGCTCATTTTTGTGTAAAGTGTGAGGGAGTGCTCTAACTTCATTGATTTACATGCAGTTGTCCAGTTTTCCCAACCCCATTTGCTGAAGAGACTGTCTTTACTCCACTACATATTCTTGCCTACTTTGTCAAAAATTAATTGACCAAAAGTTTGTGGGTTTCTGGGCTCTCTGTTCTGTTCCATTGATTTGTATGTCTGTTTTTGTACCAATATCATGCTGTTTTGATCACTGTAGCTCTGTAGTATTGTCTGAAGTCTGGGAGGGGTTATTCTTCCAGCTTCATTCTTTTTCTTCAGTAATGCTTTGGCAATTCTGAGTCTTTTGTGATTCTATATAAGTTTTAGGATTATTTGTTCTAGTTCTGTGAAAAATGTCCTGGGTAATTTGATAGGGACCATATTAAATCTGTAGATTGCTGTGGGTAGTATGGTCATCTTAACAATATTAATTCTTCCAATCTAAGAACATGGGATATCTTTCCATTTCTTTAAGTCATCTTTAATTTCCTTAGTCAGTTTTTTGTGGTTCTCCGTGTATAGGTCTTTTACTTCCTTGGTCAGATTTATTCCTAAGTTTTTTTTTTTGTTTTTTTTTTTTGTTTTTTTTGGATGCAGTTTTAAAAGGGATTGTTTCTCTACTTTCCTTTTTTGATATTTCCTTGTTAGTGTAAAGAAATACCACTGATTGCTGTATGTTAATCTTGTATCCTGTCATAACATAATCTTTAAAATGTCATGATACAATACACAATTATTCAGCATATGGGGAACCACAAAAATTTCAAGTTGCACAGGGAAGGACAATCCATAGATGCCAATGCAGAGATAACACAGATGACAGAATTATCTGACTAAGATTTGAAGTCAGACATTATAAAAATGCTCAAACAAGCAACCAGGAACACTCCTGAAACAAATGCTAAAAATGGAAAGTCTCAGCAAAGGAATAGAGAACCTGAAAATAAATAAACAATACAGTACACCTCCGCTCTGTCTTAGGGTGGAGGAGGTGTTTCCCAGTCTGGAATCACCCTTTCAGATGTGTGCAGTCTCTGATTAGGTCTGATTTGGATTTTTCCAGTCCCAAGGGGAGGCTCAAGTTCAAAACCGTGTACCTCTAGTCAGATCAGCCATGTCTCCTCCATTTGTCCTGGCGTGCTGCTCCTTTCCAGTCAACAGAGAGGTGTGGAATGGCTTTCTGGGCCAGCGTGGTGCTCTGACCCATCGGGGTACACAACAGGCACTGCTCTGGATGGACTCAGGGAGCTTACAGTCCAGTGAGGGATACAGTGTTAATCCAATTATGACAGTAATGACTGATTAAAAACCCAGGCAGAGTTCTGAAGGAATGTGGTCTCTGAAGGTATGTTGGAAAGGAACCTGACCCAGACCTGGCCTGGTCATGCATTAACCAGTCAGCATCTGCCCAGGCCCTGAGGGACTCAGAGTTCCTTTCCAGGAAGAGGAGTGTGGTTTAGACCCACTGCCCCTGGGAGAGGGTCCTTCTCCTCAGGGGTGCATTTACTCCACCTTCAGCCATTCCTGGGTCTGGTACCTGCCTCTTGGTGACACTGGGAGCAGGACACCTGTTCCTGGAAGGCTTAGGAAATCCTACAGAAAGTCCCTGGCCTGTAAGGTTCAGCATTGTCAGAGCTAATGCTCTAGCGGGTCACATCCACGTGCTCTCTGTGGAGACCACAGTCAGATTTTATAAAGAAAACCCATTTCTCCAGCAGATTTTCACTATGCTTTTGCTTTTTCTTTATTTTCAATAGCTCTTTACCCCACACTTTTTTTTTTCTTTCCTCTAACCCAGATAAGGAGCACAAGGAGAGGTGGAAAGTTCAAGTAAGAAACCAAGCTGTGGGGGTGGGAAGGTAGCACTCAGTGTTAGAGCACATGCTTAGCATGCACGAGGTCCTGGGTTCAATCCCCAATACCTCCAGCAAAAATAATAATAAGTAAATAGATAAACCTACTTACCTCCTCCTCCCCCACCGTTTTTTTTAAAGAAAGAAAGAAAGAAACCAAGTGGGGTTTCTAAGTTAGTGAGAAGGACTGGAAAATAGAGCTTTTATGTTTCTTTTGTATTATATGAAATGATAGCCTTGATACAATATGGCATCTCTACTTCAGACGGAGTTCATGGAGCATCACGGATTGACTGATTCAATTCTGTGCATCAGACTTTGACCTTTAGTATGCTTATTTCATGGTACCTTCCAAATATATTTTTACTTTTTACTAACTGAATTTAATCCTTTCCTCTAATAGAGGAAATTAAACAGAACTAATACAAAAATTAGTTTAAGGAAGAGCAAGTGTGGTACTTTGAAAGTGCCAACCCAAAATAAGTCACCCCAAACCAAGTCCTAAGCTGTCGCCTTCACTTATCATTGACATTTGCACAGCACTGTTTCCCCAAAGTAAAACAGTCCAGTTCCCTCCTTCTGGGCATTTGCCTGTTAGTAGCTGGTAAAGGAATGTTTGCCTAATCTTTAAACTCCTTTGTGCTCTGTGCTTACGTTCTCTCTTCTGGAATAGGAGTCTCTGTAGCTTAACAGGGATATGATGAAAAATAAAGAACCAATGTTGACAGTGTACTGTAACGTGCTGGATCAACACTGCTTTTCAGCATATTAAAGCAGTATTTCACCTTCCATTGACTGATTAGTGTTCCACATTTTGCTGCTCTGAAACCATGAGCCACGTGAATACTATACGTTATGTAATACTTTATATAATATTGTAATACAAAAGTGAAATCTTGAACACATAGGTTTCTGATTGAAAATTGTCAGTCCAAATATCCCTAAACTGAAACAGAGTTTCCCAAATCTTGTTAGATTCAGAACTTTCTCAAAGCCCCGGCTAGTTAGAATGGCTTGGGGCTTCCCCAGGGGCCCCAGCCACCTGAGACTTGGGAGATCACAGATTGGCCTTAAAGAATTTGTGATTCCAAGATGTGAGAGAGAAAACTAACAAATCAGTAGGTGATAGCAAGCGGGGATGTTTGGAAAAGAGCTAAAAAGTCTAAGTGATGTAGAAGATGCTGGCAGTTGAAGAGTGAGGAAAAATCTGAGACAAATCTCTGTGCCCATTGGAATTGATGCCTTCTACAGTGACAGCAGTTTATGAAGTGAGAACATAAATTGTTGGTCCTATACTAGCTTTTATTACAATATACTCTTAATATTTTTATTTTGTGCTTTATTTTGAAAGTATCATAGCACTTAGCACATCATTTTGAGAACTATCAGGATATTTTCTTTTAAAAATGTATCAGTATAGGCTGCTGTGGGTTGAATTGTGTCCTCCAAAAGGTACGTTCAGGTCTAACCCCACGTAACCTGTGGATGTGACCTTATTTGGAAATAGGGTCTTTATAGATGTAATCACATTATGATGAGGTCATATTGGATTAGGGTGAGCTCTCATTCAGTGGGATCCTTATAAGATGAGAGATACTTGGACTTAAACACATGGAGGGAAAGTGAAATATGAAGACAGGCTGAGGTTGAAGTAATGTAACTGCAAGCCAGGGGTCACCAAGGATGACTGACAGCTGCCAGAAGCTAGGAAGAGGCAAGGAGAGGTCCGTCCCTGGAGTCTTCAGAGAGCATGGCCCTGCCGACACCTGGACTTTGGACTTCTAGCCTAGATCCGTTGAGACAATAAATTTCTTTTTTAAACCACCCGGTTTGTGGTATTTAGTTATAACAGTCATAGGAAACTAATACGTAAGCTTCTGTAGTCAAAATATGATTCAGGGAGAAATTGATGCTTGATAAGGCAAGGTGGAGTAAGGAGGGTATTCTAGGCAAAGGAGATAACATCTTCAGAGTCACCTGGTTCCAATAAAGTGTAAAATACCTTGATGTTAGGGAGTCACCTGAAGTGCCATTACTTTATTTCTTTGGACAGGGCATGTAAAAATTGTCAGCAAAGGAAGCATACCATATCAGAATAAAGGACATTTCTCTGGGTTGAATAAATGTGTCATTTTAAATAGTTGTACTCATTTTTTTCCCATTCATTGAAAATTGGTGAAACAAGGACCAAAGTTTGGGGAACACTACAACTGTGGTTCTCCAGTGACTGTGCCCTGAGCCCTCTGGTGTGCAGATTCCGGTTCAGCACGTTCAGCTCCGCACCTGCCCAGCTCCCAGGCCGTGCGGGTGCTGTTGTTCCAGGGACTGCGATTGCACATCAAGACGCTATACGTGGGGGGAGGATACAGCTCAGTGGTAGAGTGCGTGCTCAGCACACACAAGGTCCTGAGTTCAATCCCCAGTCCCTCCTCTAAATAAATAAGCAAAACCCAATTACCTCCCCCTCCAAAAACAAACAAACAACAACAACAAGAAAGACACTATATTATATTAATGACTCCATGCCATAGAACTGTGAAAATGTTGTTCTTTGGAAAATCAAAAGTTTATGATCATTTCTCTTGATCATTTGAACTACAAAGCCTTCCAGTCCTTGTCTGTCACTTGCCTTTCTCTGAAGTCTCCTAAATATTTTAGTCACATCAGTCCCTCAAGATAAATACCTTGTCTTCAGCTCCCTCACTATTCCTTTTGGATGGCCTAGGGGTATCCTAATACATGTCCCAAACCTAGCTGACTACCCACTGCTGCTTTCTGATCTCCTATTGTTCTCATGTGCCCATTGCCTGAGAGATGATCTCTTTTTTATTGAAGTATAGTTGATTTACAATGTTGTGTTAGTTTCAAGTGTACAACAAAGTGATTCAGTTATGCACATATATACTTCCCCAGATTCTTTTCCATGATAGGTTATTACAAGATATTGACTATGGTTCCCTGTGCTATATGGTATGGCCTTGTTGTTTATCTATTTTATGTATAGTAGTGTGTGTATGTTAATCCCAAACTCCCAATTTATGCCTCCTCCCCCCCCTTTTCCCCTTTGGTGACCATAGTCTGTTTTCTACATCTGTGAGTCTATTTCTGGTTTGTAAATAGGTTCATTTGTGTCATTTTTTTTTTTAAGAATTTCACATATAAGAGATATCATATCTTTACTCTGAGTATTTCTTTGGAATGAGAAGGGAGCTGCTGCTGTTTCTCTCATTTCTTCTTTTAAACCATCCTCTAGAGATTAGTCAGACTGATGTAATTAGGGTTTATTTCCCATTCCTAATAACTCTATTAGAATATTTGCCAGTGAAAATAATTTGAGGGAAAACCTTTGACTCTTCTGCATCCTGTAACTTGTCTTTGGACTTCACTGCTTTCTCTGCCGGTCTAATCTTGGGAACAGACTGAATTCCATTTGTCTGAAGAACACTTGACTTCTGCTTCTCTGCAGCTGTGAATATGGATCAAAAGCTAGAATGACATGCACGGTATGATCATTTAAAGGGTGGATAAAGTAAGGCAGATGTAAAGGGTAGCTCACTACAATGCAACACATCAGTCAAATTAATGCTGTCTGCAAATCATCTTCCCCTGTAATCCCTGCTAAGCTTTCTAAGCAAAAATAAGTTCATGTTGAGAGAGATTTGGCCAATATAAATAAATCCCTGATAGTGCTGATATGATACGTGGAGGACTCGTCCTTTGTTATTCTGCCACAGCCAAATGCAACCCTCCTCGACTCAGAATGGTGAATGCTTATACGACAACACTTAGTGATCTTCGTCTTTTAGTACTTTCTTTCTCATGGGCTGTGTTTCTGGCATTTAAGAAGACTTAAAAAGCAGCTAATGATAGTTAGATATGGGGGAGGATACTATTCATAAAGTGTTAATAAATTATGAATAAGAGGGTGAGGTGGGGGAGGATATAGCTCAAATGGTAGAGATCCTGCTTTAGCATGCACAAGGTCCTGGGTTCAATCTCCAGTCACTCCTCCAAAAAAGTAAATAAATAAACCTAATTACCACTCCCTACCAAAAAAAATATATGAAAACGAATATATGTATATATATGCAAGACTGGGACATAGTGCTGTACACCAGAAACTGACACACAGTAACTGACTGTACTTCAATAAAAAATGAAAATAAAAAGGTGTATTTTAGAGGGAGGTTTATCATTTTTCAAATATGAATGTTTAATCTTCCAGAGAAGAAACTGGGGACTTAAAAACACAGCCTCTCTTCCTCTTTTGTTGTAATTAAAAGTATTATTATGTAATTAAGACTATCACTAAGGTGTGCTCAGTCAGTTACAGTACTGTGGCTTTAGTTCACTTGCTAACACTGGTTATTACAGGAGTCCTCATAAAATAAACACCCCATCTTTGCTGCAGGGACTTGGCAGATCTGTTTTGCACTTCAGTGAGCTCCTGATTGTGACAAAGCACATCTCTTTCAAGACTAGACCGCAAGCTCTTTGAAAGCAGGGGACCGCTCACGTGGCTTCCCGACCCGTTCCTGAACACAGCCTTCAGGGAGCGCTGGGCGAGCCTTTGGTTTGATTCTGCTTGGGAGGTGGTGTGTTATCCTCTCAGTTACAGAATATGAAACAAAAAGCCAGGATGAATAGGACACCCAACTTGAAGATGTACTTTAATTCTTATCTTTATGGTAGAAGTCGAACAGTTTTTTATATTGTGTGTTATGTAAATGCAAATCTAATGAGCACCTCTCCACAGACCGCATTGTCTGAACTAAAGCAGTCACATGAGCATCCTTTATGAAAATGGACAGCCCTCTGAGAAGTCACATCTGAGACCAGCCCCCAGCGCAGTGCAGAGGTGCCTTTGCTCTGCTGCTGGGGCTGCAGCCCTTGACTGCTGCCTGGTTAAATGTATCTCTGTACTGACTAAGAGAGCTGGTTGGTGGAAGCTGGCCAGTCTAGGGGTATGAGAGCCCAGAGGAGGGTGTGCCCATGAGGCACTTTGGGGAGCTGAGTGCCCTGCCCTGGGGGCAGACATCAGGTGACTTGAATCTGCTCACCAAACATTCAGATGTCCAGTAATTGGTAGTTACTAAATAGATATTTGTTGAATGAGCTCTTCTAGTTCTAAAGCCATGTTTACTAAACCACCTTCTGACTATAAATTGACTCTACATGACCAAAAATAAAATATTTTAAAAATTATGCTTAAAGGAGCATTTCTGTTTGATAGATAATACATGATTAGCTCCTTCAGTCATTTTATCAGGTGGAGGGTTTCCAGCTGCAAGTGACAGGAAACCCAACTCAAAATGCTGTAGGGGAGGGTAGAGCTCAGTGGTGAGCATGTGCTTAGCATGCACAAGGTCCTGGGTTCAATCCCCAGTACCCTCTCCAAAAATAAATAAATAAGTAAACCTAATTACCTCTGACCCCCCAATTTTTTTAATTCCCTCCACCGTAGGGAATAGCTGTAGATGAGGTTCCAAGGCTTGTTTGTTCAGAAGCTCAGCTGTGCCAGCAGGGACCTAAAGTCTTCCCACCTCTCTCCTCTGGCAGTATTAGCCTCATTCCTCACCCTCTCCGAGTCATAAAACAGCTACTGTTTGTCATCTGGGTACCCTTCCTTGTTTATGAAATAAAGTCCTTCCTGCCCATCTGTTTGGGCCATGTTAGGTCAGATGCCTGCTCCGGAGCAGTTACAGGCCGGGGGAATGCGTCACACTAATTAGGCTGATCCTGTTTCTTTCTAATCCAGGGAGGAGGGGGCTGGGAATGACCATAATTGGTTTACAGTAACCAGCTCCTGTCCCGGCACGCTGGGGGTCATGTCCCTTTAGATTACTTCGGCCCCTTGGGAGAATGACTTTTGGGCAGACAACTTCTACTGCAGTAGCGTCTCCTCTAGTCTCCAAAAATGTCGGCTGCACTGCAGTTTGAACTTGTATGTACCAGCTAGTGGTCTTCCTGGAGTAGGTGATAGACTTCAGCAGTCCTTCTCACTGCCCCTCCTGCAGCGAGGACGTGGTCAGTGTGGCACAGCTGTGGGCCCTCCGCCTCGGGCATGTACCAAGGAGTATAGAGTGCCTCATCTTCTTTGGAAAGATCAAAATCTCTCTTGTTATCTTGCAGACACAGCGTACTTGCATTTAATCTTAGTTCTTACGGTCCTTTGTGAATCTGATAAAAAATATTTGGTGCTTTGAAGACTGCCGTTCACAGAACCACTCTGACCACAATGCTGCTTTGGAGGGAAAAATGGAAGCTGGTTATTTGGTGACCATTGCTCTTTCTCCACTTTTCATAAATTAGCACCTTGAGTAATTTTGTCATGAGTATGTGCATAAACTAGGATGCTCTACCTTTATGACAATGAAGTCCTTATTTTGCATTCCCTTTTAATATTAAAATCCAGAGACTTTAGTCTAGATATTGACTGATCAAACATTATTGGTAAAATTGATATTAAAACCAGTTCCTTTAATTGTTCACAACTGTAAAAGCATGAGCTAAAAGTGACCCATCTCTGTATTTTTTCCAGTATACATTACTGAGTAATAAAGTTAATTTTCCCTAGTTACATTTTCCTAAGAGCAGTGTTATTTCATGTGACAAAAGGAGCTTTCAAATCAATATCCCTGAGTAAGATTCTTCTGATATTTACCTGTTATTCTGTTTCCGTTGTATCTGGAAATCTTCCCTTATTGAGAAACCATTGGTCTGTTGGCCTGAATTACAATGCTAATCTCTAGATAAAGGGTGAAGTTAGAATAATCTACACAAAGTACTTGGCACCTTGTCTTTCCTACAAGAGCCCCCCACTCTCCTTTTCAGGCCATGAGCTGCTCCCTCTCCAGGTGTGACACCCATGGCCTCTCCTTCCACCTCTTCTTCCTCCTTCAGCTGCACATGCTCTGCAGATCCTGACCCCGGCCTCCCGACCACCCGCCTTGCCTGCTGCTGTGCAGACAAAGTTCCCTTTAGATGGAGATCGCTGTGGATTCCTGGTCTCTGCGGCACGCAGTAATACTTAGCAGCCGTTTTTCCTGTCCTGGCCATCTCACTTTTTCTCCACGTCCGCTGTTTTATACTTTCACTAATCTCTTCAAATCTTTTGTCTCACCTCCAGGACATGCCCCTTCCTCCCCTCCCCTTCTCCAACCTGTATTTACCTCCAGGCTTAACCTTAACCCTTTTCCTGTTGTCTCAGAAGAAATGATAGCGGATACAAGGACCCCGAAATTAGGAAGAGGCCCACCAAAGTGTGGGTCCTTGCCGCCAGATGTGAAAATGTTCACAGCAGAGGCAGAGGGACAAAGTGAATGACTGCTTTATTGCTTCAAAAGAGGAAAAGGAAAGAAAACGTTGGAGTAGGGAAGAGGAAAGCGCTGGAGCGGGGAGCCGGCAGCCGAGATGGCCCATCGAGACAGCTCCAGGCTGGGCCGTGTGGACTTTCATGGGAGGCTTCTGTCCTCATGTCTTCCTTCTGGGTGTGATGGAGCCAATTGCCCTGTCTTCCATGCTTGTACGGGCTTTTCCTGTTGCTGTCATGGCGCTGGTGGGTGTGTCGTTTAGCAGCTCATACACTGCAGTGTGCTTGAGGCTCCACTGGAAGTCAGATGCTCCGCCATCTTGGGCTCAGTTGGTTCTAACCAGTTCTTGTTTCTTCTCTTTGCAGCAGCTTCCTGAGACTTAGATAAGAGTAATTGGTTTCTGTTCAAAGGAGGGGCAGGGGTATGATCCTGGGAACAACAGCCTTGGTAACAAAACAGAAAGTTACTTTGAATCAGCATGCTGGCAATCTGGTGAACCCAGTGTCTCCCCTGCCCTCTCCAAAAAACCATCTCCAAAGATCCTGCTCAGCCATAAACAAGAGGCAGGGGTTGGGGGCCAGAGAGGGGTGGGGCCTTAAGGAGGACCTGGGACCGTGCCCTAAGGCTGCACTCCTCCTCCCCATCTCTGCACTCCCTCCTTTCCCAGATTAGCTCCTGTTTGAATCTGCCCTTTGGAACTCAGGGAAGATGAAGGAGGCGGAATGAAGCCTATTTCCTACAAACAAGAAACAGGGAACACAGAATGATCTGTACCAGGGAGGACCCCTCGGTGTCCTGCTCAGTATCAGAAAGGAGGTCTCTCTTCATTTTTGAGACTAAGCTCTACCTTTTGCCTCAGACCTCATCTCTTAAGTCTCAGAAACTCCTGTCCCCAAGCATCCCTTTCTTTTTCTACTGGTACCTTCCTGTCTGCTGGCCGTCCACACCAAACCCTCCGTTCCTGCCCCATCTCTTTCCATCACAGCAGGGTGCTGCTGAGAGTCGGCAGTGCTTTTTATCTGTGGCATGTCACTTCCTCAGCTCTTGGGCTGACCGCTCTTGGCCCCCCTTGTGTGAACCTGGTTGTACTCGGGGCGCCAGTGGGTGCACCCAAGGCCTTTGCAGCCTCTGTAACTTAGCCTCTCTTCACAGCAAGCCCTTATAAGAACTGCTTCCCCGATCTCCCCGGTGGCTCACAGGTATTTGTGTTTCATCTCTCTGGATCTGCAGTCGGCATTTTGTCACAAAATGAACACGTCCTCAGAACCCTCAGTATTTCTTATCTCAGTTATCAGTGTCACGAAGGAGCTGTTTGCCTAGGCCAGAAACCAAGGAACCCTTCTCAGACAACTCCACTGTCCCCGCACCGTTTCTGCCAAGAAGTGAACTGTGTGGAATGAATCCTGCAGTCAAGGCCATCTGCCTTTGCTCCCTTTCTGACCTTTGGGAATCTTGTGGGAGAAGCTACGAAGGCAAAGGTCATCTGGTGTACTCCCTCGGACTGAGCTTCCCTAAAGGCTGAAGGTCATCGCTGACTGTCAGTTGTTGAGCAAACATACTGTGCTCTTCAATGCACTTTCCGGCCAGGTTCCCACTGTCGGCGGTTGTCATTGTGCCTGGAGCTCAGTCTTACTTTAGCACGTGCCACCACTCTGCTGGGGTCTGGGATATTCAACGTGGCTTGAAATGAGTGTAAAAACAAGTCAATAAGTTTCAAATGAGGTTTCTCCCTTGGAGTTAATGCTTTGGCTTTGTGTTAGCTATTTCAATGGAGGCCATTTTTTCCAGACCTATATTTTTGTCTGTGTTCCTGAATGGCTGACTTTTGCCCAAGACTGGTTTCTAATTATTTGATATCATTTCTGTTATCTCATTTAACATTTCTCATGCAGAATGAAAAATAGCCTAGTAGCGTGTAGCTGGTTTAGATTTTCTATTTGGGGATATGCTCTTTCCCCCGCCCTGAAGCTTCATTCCTTCCGAGGACACCCTCGTCAGGTGAATGTAATTATCATGAATTGGATACAAAAAATTTCTTTGTGATTTTGAGCAAATTAACATCCACTATAATGAAACAACATCAAATCTAATTAAAGTAGACATATTTGTTTAAGTAGTTCATACTTAAACTATCTTATACAACCTAACAATGTATCTTACACATCCCTCCATTCATTGCTCTGTAGTATGACTGTGTACCTGCTCCTCTGAAGACTTTTTGTAGCTGTTAAGCACTGCACATGTGACATATAATACATATACATGATGTGCACTGTATATGTCATTCAACTTCAAGAAAGGAAAGAGAAAAAGAAAGTAAAAAGTCCCACAGATTTTAAAAACAAAATAAGTCAGTAAAACTAGTGCATTTTGTACTGGAATCACAGATGTGGGCGTGGTGTGTGAGAGCCTCACTGCTGTAAAAAACCAGCGAACCTCACACGCTGAGGAGAGAATGTCAGGTTTTGTAGATCCATCTCTTGGCTCTCGGTTCCAAGGAGGGCTGTGAAATCCAAATTCCTTCATCAACAGGAGGAGTTTAACTGAACCTCTTCGAAGATTAAGTTGGATCCTTGTCACCTACAGGGAATGTGATTGCCCACTGGGGTGCTTGGTTTTATTTGTGTCAACCAAGCTCAGATATTTCCAGACAGAAAAATACCAGATGCACAGCCTGGTGCCTCCCCTGCTGCTCCTTCCTTCTGGGTACCATTTCCCCCTTGAAGCACATCCTTTGGTAATCCTTTCTGTTTGGATGTGTGTAGTAAACTTACAGTCATTGTCTGATAACATCACCTATTCTAATTTTTATAAAACTTTCTGAGATCATCATGGATTCACAGGCAGTTTTAAGAACAGAGATCTCATGTACCCTTTACTCTGTTTTCCCCAGTAGTCACATTGCAGAACTGTCATGACATCACAACCAGGATACTGATGCTGCCATGGCTACTGACACAGATCACTTCTATCAGCACAAAGATCTCTCCTGTGCCCTTTTGAGGACACATACTCTTCCTCCCTGCTCCCCCCACCTCCTTAGCCCCTGGCAACCACTGATCTGTTCATCATTTCTATAATTCCTTTGTTTCAGGAGTGTTCTGTAAATGGCCTCGTGTAGTGTGTAATCTTTCAGGATTGACTTTTCCACGCAGTGTGATTCTCTGCAGAGCCATCCGGCTTCCTGCGTGTATGAGCAGTTCACTCCCTACTCACTTATTGCCGAGAATTATTATTCCTTGATACGAACATACTCATTTATTTAACCAGTCACCTGTTGCAGAACATCTGGGTTGTTTGCAGTTTGGGGCTATAACAAATAAAGCTACTGCAGACCTTCATGGACAGGGTTTTGTGTGAACGTAAGTCTTCAGTTTTCTGGGATAAACGCCCAGGGATGCAGTTGCTCAGTCATAGTGGTTGCATGTTCAGTTTTTTATTTGAGAAACTGTCCAACTATTTTCCAGATTAGCTATACCATTTTGTATTTCTACCAGCAGTGTAGGAGTGATCTAATTTATGTGCATCCTCACCAGGATTTGGTGTTGTCACTACTTTTTATTTTAGCCTTTCTGATAGGTGTGTAGTGACACTTCATTATGGTTTTAAATTACATTTCCCTAACTTATTGGCTAACGTTTTTTTTTAATTGGCTAACAATCTTAAACATATTTTTACATGCTCATTTGCCACATCTATATCTTTTTCAGTGAAATGTCTCTTCATGTCTTATGCCCACTTTCTACTTGGGTTGTTTGATTTTGTAATTAATTTTTTTTATTGAATTACAGTTGATTTACAATATTTTGTTAGTTTCAGTTGTATAGCAAAGTGATTCAGTTATATATTTTTTTCAGATTATTTTCCAGTATAGGTTATTACATGATATTGAATATAATTCCCTGTGCTGTACAGTAAATCCTTGTTGCTTATCTATTTTATGTATAGTAGTTTATAGCTATTAATTCCATACTCCTAATTTATCTCTGTTTCCCCTTTGGTAACCATAAGTTTGTTTCCTATGTCTGTGAGTCTGTTTCTGTTTGGTATATAGATTCATTATATTGTTTTTTAGATTCCACATATAAGTGATATCACATAATATTTGTCTTTCTCCATCTGACTTAATATTCTCTATGTTGCTGCAGTGGCATTATTTCATTCTTTTTTATGGCTGAGTAATATTCCTGTGTGTGTGTGTGTGTGTGTGTGTGTGTGTGTGTGTGTGTGTGTGTGTCCATCCCACATCTTCTTAATCCAGTCGTCTATTGATGGGCACTTGGGCTGTTTCCATGTCTTGGCTATTGTAAATAGTGCTGCTGTGAACATTGGGATGCATGCATCTTTTCAAATTAGAGGCTTTTTTTTTCATTTTTTCTGGGTATATGCCCAGGATTGGGATTGTTGGATCATATGGTAGCCCTATTTTTAGTTTTTGAGGAACCTCCATGCTCTTCTCTGTAGTTGCTACACTAATTTACATTCCTACCAAACATGTAGGAGAGTTCCCCGTCCTCAACACCCTCTCCAGCATTCATTATTTGTAGACTTTTTGATGACGGCCATTCTGACCAGTGTCAGGTGGCACCTCACTGTGGTTCTAATTTGCATTTTCCTGATGATCAGTAATGCTGAACATCTTTTCGTGTGCCTGTGGGCCTTCTGTATGTCTTCTTTGGAGAAATGTCTATTTAGGTCTTCTGCCTATTTTTGATTATGTTGTTTGCTTTCTTGTTATTGAGTTGTATGAGCTGTTTATGCATTTTGGAAATTAAGCCCTTGTTGATCACATCATTTGCAAATATTTCCTCCCATTCCATAGGTTGTCTCTTCATTTTGTTGATGGTTTCCTTTGCTGTGCAAAATCTTTAAGACTGATTAGGTCCCATTTGTTTGTTTTTATTTCTTTGCCTGGGGAGACTGCTCTAAGGGAATATTGCTATCATTTATGTCAGAGAATGTTTTATCTGTGTTCTCTTCTAAGAGATTTATGGTGTCGTGTCATGTGGTTTTGATGTGCATTTTCCTGATGAGCAGTGATGTTGAGCATCTTTTCATGTGCCTGTTGGCCATTTGTTGGTCTTCAAACCATTCTGAGTTTATTTTTGTATGTTGTGGGAAGGCGTCTAATTTCATTGACTTACTACTAGCTGTCCAGCTCTTCCAACCCTACTTGTTCACGGGATTGCCTTTTCTCCATTGTATATTCTTGACTCCATTGTCATGGATTGATTGACGGTAAGTTTATTTCTGGGCTCCTTGTTCTAGTCCATTGATCGATATGTCTGTGTGCCAATACCATGCTCTTTTGATTACTATAGCTTTATAGTATAGTCTGAAGTCTGGGAGGGTCATGCCTCCAGCTTTGTTCTTTTTCCTCAGGATTGCTTTGGCAATTCTGGGTCTTTTGTGGTTCCATATAAATTTTAGGATTATTGTTCTAGTTCTGTGAAAAATGTCCTAGGTAATTTGATAGAGATTGCATTAACCTATAGATTTGATAGTATGGCCATTTTAACAGTATTAATTCTTCCAGTCCAAGAGCATGAGATATCTTTCCATTTCTTTTTATCACCTTCAATTTCCTTTTCAATGTTTTGTATTTTTCAGTGTATAGATCTTTCACCTCTTTGGTTAAGTTTATACCTAGGTTTTTTTTGGATGCAATTTTAAATGGGATTTGTTTTTTAACTTTCTGATATTTCATTATTATTGTGAAGAAATGCAACAGATTTCTGTATGTTAATCTTGTATCCTGCTACCTTGTTGAATTCATTTATTAGGTCTAGAAATGGGTTGTTTAATTTTTTTTACTGTGTTTTGAGAGTTTTTTTTTTTAATTAATGTATATATTCTAGATGTTAGTCCTACATTGGATATTTTGCAGATTTTTCACTCAGTCTGTAGCTTGTCTTTTCATTCTCTTAACAAAGTTTTCTATAAAGCAAATGTTTTCTATTTTGATGAAGTCCAATTTATCAATTTTTCCTTTTATAGATTTTTGGGGGGGGGGCATCCAATCCAGTCTCAGACCTCTTTACTTTGTCCTGAAGATCTTCTCCTATTTTTCCTAAAAGTTTTATATTAATCTTTTACCTTATAAGTCTGTGGTCTATTTTCAGTTAATTTTGTATAAGATATGAGACTTAGGTCAAGGCCTTTTTTTTCCCCCTTGTGGCTGTCCAGTTGCTTCAGCACCATTTGTTGAAAAGGCTAACCTTCTTCTATTAAATGGTTTTTGCACCTTCAAAGGCAGTTGGACATATTAATGTGGGTCTGTTTCTTAGTTCTCTGTGCTGTTTCGTTGATGAACATGTCTCTCCCCCTGCTCACCCCTCACAGGTATGATTACTATGTCAGGTGAAGTGATTCCTTCCACTTTTTCTTTTTCAAAATTGTTTTTGCTATGCTAGTTCCTTTGTGTTTCCATATAACTTTTAGAATCATCTTGTCTGTATCTACCAAAAAGTCTTGCTAGAAACAGGAAATTTTCTTAAACATAGGCATCAATTTGGAGAGAGTTGTTAGCATCTTTGCTTTGTCCAGTCTTTAATCCATGGCACAGTGTGTCTTTCTATTTATTTAGTTTCTTTTGTTTCTTTCATCAGCATTATGTCATTTTTAGCATAGAAATCCTTCCCATGTTTTGTTAGATTTATGCCATTTTTTTCAGTGATTATAAGTGATATTATATTTTAAATCTTGATGCTGATGTGTTTGTTGTTAGTATGTAGAAATGTGATTGATTTTTATATCCCACAGTCTTGACCTTGCTGAACTCCCTTACCAGTGATAGGAGGTTTTTCTTTTTAGAGTCTTCCGATTTTTCTATGTAGACAATCATATTATCTGCCAATAGGAACAATTTTATTTCTTCCTATTTGATCTGGGTACCTTTGTTTCCTTACTTTGTATGCCTAACTCTTATTTAATATCACACAGGGATATTAAATAACAGTGGTAAGATACAATCCATCAATCCCACTCCTGGGCATATATCTGGAGGGAACTCTAATTCAGAGAGATACATGCACCCCAGTGTTCACAGCAGCACTGTATATAATAGCCAAGACATGGAAACAACCTAAATGTCCATTGATAGATGACTGGATAAAGAAGTTGCCTATATTTATACAATGGTACTCAGCAATAAAAAAAGAATAAAATAATGCCATTTACAGCGACATGGATGGATCTTGAGATCACCATTCTAAGTGAAGCAAGCCAGAAAGAGAAAGAAATATACCGTATGGTATCACTCATATGGGGAATCTAAAAAAAGAGGAAAACAAGAAAGAAAAAAGAGGACACTAATGAACGCATCTACAAAACAGAAACAGACTCACAGACATAGTAAATGATCTTATGGTTACCGGGGCGGAGGGAGGGAGTGGGAAGGCATAAATTTGGGAGTTTGAGACTTGCACATGTTAACCACTATATATAAAAATAGATTTAACAGAAGAAAAGAGTGGTGAGAGCAGATAGTCTTACTTTGTTTCTGGTCTTAGGGAGAAAGCAGTCTTTCACCATTCAGTGTAAGGTTAGCTGTAGACATTTTTAAATTATGATTATCAAGTTGAGGAAGTTCCTTTCTGGTTTTTTGTTTTTGTTTTTGAGAGTTTTTATCATGAATGAGTGTTGATTTCTGTGAAATACTTCTTCTGCATCAGTTGATATGACCATGTGATTTTTCTTTTTAGCCTGTCAATAGAGTAATTACATTGATTGATTTTTCAGGTATTGAACCAGACTTTCATCTCTGAAACAAAGCCCACTTGGTCATAGTCTATACTTTATATGTATATATAAAACTGAATTCTCAAAAAAAAATAACTGAATTCTGTTTGCTAATATTTTGTTAAGTGTTCATGAGAGATACTGTTCTGTGGTTGGTGTTGTTTTAAGACTGTCTTTTTCTGGCTTTGGTATCAGGAAACTACTAACTTCTGAAAATGACTAGGGAAGGGCTCCCTCCTTTTTAATTTTCTCAAAGATGTGGTATAGAATTGGTGTTGATTCTTTCTTAAAGTTTTGTAGAATTCTCTAGTAAAACCATCCTGGCCTGAACATTTCTTTTGTGAGTTTTAAAATTACAAATTCAGCTTCCTTTATAGTTATAGGACTATTTAAGTGATCTATTTTATGTTGGATGAGTTGTAGGACTTCGTGTTTTCGAAAAATTGGTCCATCTCTTATAAGTTGTCAAATTAAAGTGTGTGGAGCTGTTCTTGTTCCTCCTTTGTCATCCTGCTGGGTCTGTAGTGATACACCTTGAAACTGGCTATTTGTGTCCTCACTCTCTTTTTTTTTTTTTTTTTTTTTTTTTGTCAGTGTTTGTTATATCACTGAGTTAATGGTGGCCCCTGCACATTGGGCCCTCTGTGGTTTTCTTCTCTGCAACAAGCTGAGACATTAGTTCAAATCCCGCCAGCACCATATTCAAATTCTTACATACTCAGTTGCTTTAAACACGGCCCAAAGAAGCACATCATTATTTTTAGCCATTAAGCGGCTGCTTGCTTTGAATACCTGGTGAAGCTGCATTCACCGTCTGCTCACCTTTGATCAGGCAAGCTCTGGGGCTGTCACAGACCTCCAGCAGATGCTGCCAAGCAACATCACCTGGACACGTTAAGTCCCCTCGGAGGGGATGCTGGTGTGTGCCGTGACCATCTCAAGGTCATGTCCTTTTCCTTGACCAGTCCCCACATCCTTCAGCTCACCAGTTTTGCTAAAGGTTTGTCAATTTTATTGATCTTTTCAGGGAACCATCTCTTTGTTTTTCTGTTTTCAGTTTCATTGATTTCTGCTCTTGGTTTCCTTATTTCTGCTTGTTTTATGTTTATTTTGCTCTTCCTTTGCTAGGTTTTGAGGAGCTTCAATAATTAATTAATTCTTTTCCTCCTTTCTAATATATGCATGTAGTCATGTAGTGCTCTGAATTGTCCTTTCAACACTGCTTTAGTTGTAACCCACAAATCTTGGTAAGTTATATTTTCATTTCCATTCAGCTCAGTGTATTGTTTAATTTCCCAGGAGACTTCCTCTTTAAATCATGGGTTGTTTAGAAGTGTCCTGGTTAGTATCTGAGTAGTTGGAGATTTTCCTATTGTCTTTATGTTATTGATTTCTAGCTTGATGCCATTGTGGTTGAGAACACATTCATTGTGATTTCAATCATTTTAAATTTGTTAAAGTTTATTTTATGGCCCAGGGTGTGGTCTATCTTGATACACGTTCCATAGGACCTTGAAAAGAATATGTACCCTGCTCTTGTTGGGCAGAGTGTTCCATAAATGTTGACTCAAACCTGTTGGTTGACTGTGCTGAGTTCTTCTGTATCTTTGCTGATTTCTGTCTACTTGTTCTGTCAGTTGTTGAGAGAGGGGTGTTGACGTTTGCAGCCATAATCGTGAGCTTGTCTGCTTCTCCTTTCAGTTTTGTCAAGTTTTAGTTTGACTTATTTTATAGCTCTGTTTTTTGGTGCACCCATTGAGGATTCCTATGTCTTATTTGGTGATTTACCCTTTTATCTTTATATAGTGACCCTCTCTGTCTCTGATCATTTTCTTTGCCCTACACCCTGCTTTATCTGATAACGATAATGATTGACTTTGATTAAAATTTGCATGATATTATTTTTTTCCATTCTTTCATTTTCAACCTGCCTGAAATCATAATGGAAGTGAGTTTCTTGGAGGCAGCATGTAGTCAGGTCTACATCCAACCTGCCAATCTTTGTCTTTTAATTGGTATATTTATATGGTTTATGTTTAATGTAAGTATTGATCTATAAAATTTGTTTTTTCCATTTTATATTTTTACTTTCTATTCTGTTTTTTTATTTCCCTCTTTTCTTTTTCGAGTCTTTCTGTGGTTTATGAGAATATTTTTTAGAATTCCATTTAATTTACCTATTTTTTTTAATTGAAGTACAGTCAGTTACAATGTGTCAATTTCTGGTGTACAGCCCTTGTCCCAGGCATGCATATACATACATATATTAATTTTCATATTCTTTTTCATTAGAAGATATTGAATATAGTTCCCTGTGCTATACAGAAGAAACTTGGGTTTTTTAATTTTTTTTATATTTAGTGGCTAACATTTGTAAATCTCAAACTCCCAAATTTATCCCTTCCCACCCTCTTTCTCCCATAACCATAAGATTGTTTACTAAGTCTGTGATCTGTTTCTGTTTTCTGGATGAGTTCATTAGCATCCTCTTCTTTTTCCAGTTCCACATATGAGTGATACCAAATGGATTTACCTGTTTTTGAGTATAACCTGTTTCCCTAATGTTCTGGGGTCTGTCTCTTCGCATAGCTGTTTTAGTGGTTGCTCTGGATATTAGACTATATATACGTATCACAGTCTACTGGTATCATCATATTACCAGTTTGAGTGAAATATAAAACCCTTACCTCCATTGACAGCCATGCCTTATGCTTCACAGAGACTGCATTTTTTACAAATTGAAGGTTCATGGCAACTCTACATTGAACAAGTCCGTTGGCACCATTTTTCCAACAGCATTTGCTCACTTCATGTCTCCGGGTCATGTTCTGGTAATCCTTGCAACATTTTAAACTTTTTCATTATTATTATAGTTGTTATGGTGATCAGTGATCTTTAATGTTACTATGGCAAAAAGATTATGACTTGCTGAGGGTTCAGATGATGGTTTTTTACCAATGAAGTATTTTTTAATTAAAGTATGTACATTGGTTTTTAAGACATAATGCTACTGCACACTTAGTAGACTACAATATAGTGTAAATGTAACATTTATGTGCACTGGGAAGCCAAATCCAATCCTCCATGTTACTTAAACTCTCATATTTTCTCTCTCTTCAATTCTCTGTTCTGCCTCCTTGTAACTTTCTTCAGTCTTTACTCCAGTTCACTGATTTTCTCCTTAGTCTTGTTAATTCTGCTCTTTAACTCATTTATTGACTTTTTAAAATTTATAATTCAATGAAATCTATGATTCACAGTGTCAGCATTTGTTAAAGGATGAGACAGATTTGTGAAATAGTCTCAAAGCACACGTTTTGCTTGTGGTGTTTGTGTTTTGTTTTGTTTTTTTTAATGAGGTGGAGGTAGTTAGGTTTATTCATTAATTTCTGCTTGGAGGAGGTACTGGGGATTGAACCCAGGACCTCTTGTGTGCTGAGCATGGGCTGTACCACTTGAGCTATACCCTTCCCCCGTTTATTTTTAATGACTGCAATTTTTATTTCTAGACAGATTCTAGAAGTCTACCTCTTTTTATATCATTTTATACTTTTCTTATGGATTTAGTTCTCTTTTTTGGTATTAATCAGCTTGAGTATACTTTATCAGGTTCTTTTTTTAATCAGATTCTTGAAACCTTAATGTTTTGGGATTGCTGACTCATTCAAGATGGATTGTTCCCTTGAGTGTTTTATAATTTTAGATTGTGAGCTCATCTTCAGAGGAGCTATAAGTGTGGGAATCCTATATACCTTGGGCTGAGGGTGTTTCTTTCCAGAGTGATCTGCATTTGCTTCTTCCAGGCATCCCATTATTTTAAATTTCTTGACTTGAAGATTCGTTTTCCACATGTTTTTTAAAGTTGAACTTCAGACTCACATGATAAACCTTCAAAGTGGAATGTTTTTCTGCTGAGAGGCCAGGCAGAGTCAGAGAGGGCTCCTTGTCTTCCTGTGCTGGGGAGAGGATTTTTCCCCAGCCTATCCTTTCACTTCCAGCTGAGCCCTGAAGAGAGTTCCAGTTCAGCTCACTACTCTTTCCTTCACATGGGCACATAAGAAACATTCCAATTTGTGTACACAAATTATTTTTTCTCTCAAGACTTACTTTTGCCTACATAGTGACAGCATCTTCACCTGATTTTCATCTTTCATATATTGATTGATTGATTGATTGATTGAAGTATAGTCAGTTTACAATGTTCTGTCAATTTCTAGTGTACAGCACAATGCTTCAGTCATATAGGAACATACATATATTCATTTTCATATTTTCACTGTAAGTTACTTCAAGGCATTGAATCTAGTTCCCTGTGCTATACCATATAAACTTGTTGTTTATTGTATTTTGTGAGACTCCTCCTGTACTTCAAAGTGAGAGACATTCTGCCACAGTTCAGTAGGTGTCTGTGTGATTCAGTGGGTTTGTAGATGTAATTCTTGGTGTATTCGTGGGAGAGGGTGAGCTATGAGTCTCTCTACTCTGCCATCTTGGTTCAACCTCTGATTTTCATCTTTTTTATGCAATGTATTGGGCTTTATTTCTTAAATAGAAGGGGATATGGAACCAGATTGAGAAATTCCAATATTTTCATTTTAACCTGACCATCTTAACCACCTTCCCTTCAATTTCTTGGTTTGTAAAAGCTTTTCAATGAAAATGATTAGACTTGGCATATTTTATTTTATGTGTGTAGTAAAATGTACATTACATAAGATCTGCCATTTTTACCCTTTTTAAGTCTACAGTTCAGTAGCATTAAGTACATTCACATTGCTGTACAACTGTTACCACCACCATCCATCTCCAGAACTTTTTCATCTTTCGTATCTACTGAATGCAGACTCTCCATTTCCTCCCCCCAATCCCCTCCCCAACAATCACCCTTCTACTTTCTGTCCCTATGAGTTTGATGACGCTGAGTACCTCATGTACTGGAAGTGGAATCTTCTGGTATTTGTCCTTCCGTGTCTCGCTTATTTGACTAACCACAATTTTCTCAAAGTTTATCCATGTTGGACCATGTTCCAAAAAGTCCTTCCTTTTTAATGCTGAATAATATTCCAATGTATGTATATACTATATTTTGTTTATCTATTTATCCATCAATGGATATTTGAGTTGGTTCCATCTTTTGGCTACTGTGAATAATATTGTTATGAACACTGGTGGGCTTGCTTTTAAAATGGGCAGTGGGAAGCATAAAACTGTTGCTATTTTTAAATGCTGACAATTCTAATAGCACTATCCTATAAGCTTAATTGCCTACAACCATTTGAAAATCATGAGAGGTTGACGGCTTAATCTTGGAGTGATCATGAATGTAGTTCTTAGGAAACAGGGCTGGCCCAGGCACCGGCAAAGAAGTAGACTATTTGGGCTTAACTGGGGGAGGGAAGGAGCCAGGGCCAGCAGTGCTTGGTCTGGGTTGGACACAGGATTGCGGAGGTGACACCTTCAGGGCTGCACACAAGGAAACCAGGAATGTGGAGCAGGGCCTTCAGGGCCAGGGGATGAGCCTGGCAGCCGGGGGTGAGCAGTGGTGGGTCAGGATCAAAGGGTGAGGGTGGGAGAGGGGGTGAGTGCTCTGCAGGGCCTGGACTGAGCAGAACGAGAGTTCTTTCCTAATAAAAAGCAAAAATGAATCTCCAGGACCGTGTGAGGCTCCTAATGCTACATCACTGTAATTTACAGACTCCATGGTGGAAAGCCTCTTTTTCTGGTTATGGAAAGTAGGATCCCAAATTAAATGCATTCCAAGTGGGGGAGGGTACAGCTCAAGTGATAGAGCACATGCTTAGCATGCAGGAGGGCCTGGGTTCAATCCCCAGTACCTCCTCTAAAAATAAGTAAATGAATAAACCTAATTACCTCCCTCCCTGCTTCCCCAAAATAAAATAATAAAAATAAATAAATGAATAAATTCCAATGTGTAAAGAAGAAATGAAGAGCTTTCTCTACTCTGAATGAGGCAGACTTCTCACGTGGAATACTGACCCCAGCTGGGCTTAAGCCAGCCTTCCCACAGGTCACAGATGAGGGGACAGAGGCAAGACCACAGAAGCCCACAAGTGCGGGGAAAACTGACACCTGTTTTGTTTTTTTTAAAAAAAGGAAGGCGACTTCTCAAAGCCTCAAAGTCTACCAGGTTTTTTCTTTTGTACAGAAAACACTTGAAATTTCTGGAGACTTTTGCTTGCCTTTGCTTGTGTGTATTTTTTTTTTTTAATTTTT
Organism: Camelus bactrianus; assembly: GCF_048773025.1. NCBI lineage: Eukaryota > Metazoa > Chordata > Mammalia > Artiodactyla > Camelidae > Camelus > Camelus bactrianus. Next base: position 11,877,237 of record NC_133573.1, read on the forward strand.
TGAATAGTGTAGCAGAGAGACAGATTTTAGTCATTACAAGAATAGTTTTCAAAAGTTCATTATCAAAACAAATTGTCCCCAGTTTGAAAGGCACTGAGCACGTAAGCCAGATACAGAAAAGGTGGGAAGGTAAGTCAATGTGTTTATTGCTGTTTTCACAAAATACCATTACCTCTTTTTTTTCTGTTATATTAGCAACTAAGATTTCATTAAATTTTTATGATTGTAACCTAAGAATAAATTCATAGCACCTGTTTTAAAGTTACTTTTCACAATCTCTTTTTGTCTTTCAGATTTTTTGTTTAAATTCTTGGTTATTGGAAATGCAGGAACTGGCAAGTCTTGCTTGCTTATCAGATTATTGAAAAAAATGTAAGTGACACCATGTGGTCTGTATTCACACACATCTCCTTCTGAGAGCACACTCCTGCTCGGATTTGTTTACAGCCAGACTTATGAATAGTTTTTTCAGGAAAAAAGTCATAGTTTAAAAATGTTTTTTAAATGATATTTAAAGTCTGTTATTAAACTTTTAGTAATCTGATTTTTATTTAGCATTTCATCCTTATAGTGGTTCACAGTTCATTGCATAGTGTACCATCTGTACATTTTCCAGATACTAAAATACAGTGGGATGATGTGGCATTTCATTTCCCAACAGGCTTGTTGTACATTTTGAATAAAGTAACATCTGTCCTCAGCAGCCTTGTATTGTCATTAAGGCAGTTGTAATCTTCAATTCTATTTTACAAGAAACAGAGGTTCAGAGAAGTGAGTGTGTACCTTTTGATGGTGACCTCATAATTGGTGAGACTCAAACCCAGACATTTTGACCAGAGAAAATAACTTGCAATTGACTCATACTCTTTTGGTAAAGGAGGTTGAATTTTGTATTCCAAACTATTGTAAAAGATGGTAGGTTTGAAAGGCCCTTAAAATAAGTAGTGCTTTTATAATAATGGAGAGAATTGTGGAGAATGACCTGTCTGTCTGGTAGTCAGATGAAGGCATGGAAACAGAATTAATTTCATTTAATGAAGTGCATCTCGGGGGGAGGGTGTAGCTCAAACGGCAGAGCACATGCTTAGCATTCACAGGGTCCTGGGATCAATCCCCAGTACCTCTTCCAAAAGTAAATAAAGAAGTAAACCCAACTGCCTCTGCCCCACCCCCAACATTTTTAAAAATTTTTTTTAAAAATGAAGTGCATCTTAAATATGTATGAGATACATCAGGTGGTAGATAAAATGGGAAAAGAGGCAGCATAGGATGTCTTGGAAAAGAGCTTGAAGAATAAAATTCTAGAAATGCATTTTGCTCATTGCATTTTCATCAACCAAGAGCTTGTTGGAACCTCTATATCGTGACATGGACCCAGCATGGCTCAGTCATGGAGCCAGTCCTTACTAAATTGAACACATCTTCACTCACCGGGTGGTCCAGGCTTCTTTGCCAGTTACCGAGGCTTTTCCTTGCTCCGTCTCAGAAGCGAGCATCCGGACGACAGTGGACCAAGCACACAGCCTACTACTCTCCTTCTCCTCTGTGGGGAACTCCCCCTTGATCGCCCTCCCCGTCACTCCTCACCATCACTGTAATGATGTCACAAGGTTTCACTTTATTTCTCATGTAGCCATGACCTAGTCAGGATGCCCTTGGCCTTCGGTTATGGCCCTTTGAAGGCTTTTACTCCAAGGTGTGCACAGTGGCTCAGTCTAGCAGGATGTCCAGTTCTGCACTGTCCAGGCATGAGACAGGCTGCTGGGGTCCCTGTTACCCTCCCCTACCCTCATGCCCCCAGGCAGCAATAAACGTAGCTGTCAGGTGGCATCCCTGACTTCTGGTACAATTAAATTTTATCCTGTGGTTATAAAATATAAGCCAGCTAGTGGACCATATGCCCACGATATTCATCACAGAAATTTTCTTTTATAGACGGCTTATTCCAGTTGAGTTCAGCAGGCTACTTACTTCATCCGCCTCCCTGCCCATTCAAACAGTATTGATTTCTCCAGAGGGTTCATTCCAGATTACCACCACACAGTGCTAAAATTCAGGAAATCCCAGCAGCTGTAGTGTGCATAGAGTTTTTGTTTTTTGGGTTCTGTTTTTCACACTATCTTTTCCTCGTTTCCTCTTAATCTTTGATGTCCATTAAGTTTCTTTCTTGGGCTTCAGTGCCTTTCCTTCCCCTTACTTTTATTTCTTTAGGAGATTTGGCTGAATACTTAAAACCATTACTGGCCAAGTTGCAGGTCTGCCCCTGGGCAGTGAGGCCTCCACATGGTACCCAGGCTTCCGTGCAGCCACCATTCATGAGAACCTTAAAATGTGAACAGGGAGACACCATCTCCTGTGGTGTGGCCTCCTCCAAGCCCCAGCTTTAAAATATATGGTTTGTTTAGGATTTTTGAGGAAAGCTTTTATTGTCTCTTTAAGAACAGGGATTGTATGTGCTCTCTTTAAAAGAACAAGTACCTGTTATCATCTGACTGTTGGAGAAATGAATGGCTGAAGTAAATTGCATTTTCCATTGACTTAACTCTTGATTTTAATGTTACTCATTTAAATCTGAGCCTGTTTCCTTAATGTTCTAAAATGAAATTTCTTTTTCTTTTTCAGTCAAAGATGACTCAAATCATACAATAGGAGTGGAATTTGGTTCAAAGATAATAAACATTGGTGGTAAATATGTCAAGTTACAGATACGGGACACAGCCGACCAAAAACAATTCAGGTAGCTTTTTCTCTAAGTTAAGAAAAATATTTGAAAATCGGAATTGAAATAATCAGTTATATTCTCTTAATATATATAGTCCTTCCCAACCCCATCCCTTAGATTTTAGAAATTTTGCCTCCGGAAGCTTTAAGGCAAGCAGAAGTCAGTTTTTCTCCATGCAGAACTGATTTATGAAAGAATGCATTAGAACCTCTTCCAAGTGAATGCATCCTAATTTGGAGGCTAATTTATTCTTCGAGACTGGTGAGTGCATTCAGAGGATGTGGCGTTGTTTATTCCACACTGTACTTTTAGATTCAAATCAAAGCAAAATAGTAGCACAAACAATTCTTCTCTGCATTTTACTTTAAAAGGAGAATTTTTTAAAACCTCTTTGGGGGTTGGTTTTGTTTTACATTAAAACATTCCACAAAATATTCTCTCTTCTCTCCTCAACACTTTCGTTGCACTACAGTCACCATCGATGTTTGGAATGATGGCCCCAGATCACTGCAGATAAGGTTACATGTATAATATTCTGTAAGTACTAAAGCAAGAAAGTAGATTAATATTTTAGTTGTGCTTTTTGAACACATACCCAAAGTCAAGCAGAACAGATAGTCACAATTTCAAAATTCAGTTAAATAAAATTTAATCCCAGTGCAGGCATTTCATTTAAAGTCAGGTATATATTCTCTGCAGAAAGATGAATAGCCCCAAAGGAAAGGCTTAAGGATGCTAATATTTTGGTTTCCCCAGTGAAATAGCCCAATCTCTGTCTAGCCATCTCACAGTAAAGCCTCCAGCCCACACATAAAGGGGTGTTTGTTGTTTTTTTTAAGACTTTTGCATTCCTTGTTCTTGAATATAATTGATCAACCAAGGACCACCAGACACTTGAAGGAAGTTTCTAAAATAAAAGAAAGAGCCCAAAATAAAGAAAATAGAAACCTCCAGGGAATAGGAGAAAATGAAAACTACAAAAGAGCAATCAAATAATATATTAAGTAGAGTAATGATCTTCCAGAAAGTTAAACAACAAACTTGAGATGGGAAGGGGAAGAAACAACAAAGAATCATCCAGAATTAATTCAGAAGGTCCAATGCCTGACTAATTAGGCATTCCCGAAGAAGGAAGAACAGAGGAAATACTAAAAGAAACAATTAAAGAAAATTTTCCACTGAAGGAATGAGATTCCACATTTATTGGCCCACCTTACACCAAACACAGATGAATAGGAGAAAGTCCAGACAGGGGTGTGCCATGCAAAATTTCAGAGCATCATGGATGAAGTGAAGATACATAAAGACTCCAAGAGGCCAAAACAGTCCCACATAAAGGATCAGGCATGGACTGTTCAACAGCAACATTTGGAAGCTAGAAGATAATTGAAGCAGTGCCTTCAAAACTCAACGTGAAAAAAATTTTTTCCAGCCTAAAATTGGAAACTTAGCAAAACTATCCATTAAGTGTGAGAAGATAAATCAGAATATCTCCAGTTATGCAAGAATGGGGAAAAATAATGGTTCTCTCCCATGGATTCTTTCTTAGAAACTTCAGGAAGACACACCTCACCAACACAGGGGAGTAAGCCAGAGAGGGAGAAGGCAGCCGCCAGGACCTGGCCCTGCCAGACGGGGAGGCGGCAGGGGCAGTCACCACAGGCTGGTGCCTCTCTGATTCTCTTTCTCTGGGAGCTGAAGCTAAAATAGAAAAGAGTTGCCTCCTACTATATGTGGAAATGACCTGCCCCCAGGGGCTCCCTAGAGGAGAGCTGACAGCCGGCCCCCCTCACCCCACAGCTCTGCCGGCTCTTAAAGCCGTGCCCTCTGTGGTAGCATCTGTAAGGAGAGGGGGGATGCTTTGAGCCTGGGAAATTTAAGGACAAAAAGTAAATTTAAAAATAGCTGCCCTTTTCAAAATATCAAAATATATATAATGAGCAAATTCTGTTTGTTTTTTTAAGTTCCACGGTTTTCTTTTCTCCCCAGAGGTAGGCACTGTTTGTTTCTTTGGTGCCTATTTTTGTTTCTTTGTTTTGTTTTGTTTTGTTTTTAACTTTTTGTTGAAGTGTAGTTGATGGTGGTGCCTCTTTTCTGACCCCAGGTGAGTGGCATTTTTCCACACCACTCCGTGACCAACAGTTCACTTCGATTCTGACAGTACCCAGAGTTAGCACCAGGCCCCGCAGGTTCAGGGCTCAGTCCCCCGACTGTCTGCCCTGCACACACCGGTCACTCTCGTGTCTGCCCAGGAGTCAGTGAATTCAGGGCTTCCACGGCCCTGCCCCCAGGCTCCCGAATTCACTGGAATGAATCACAGAGCTCAGGAAGGCACCATATTCAGTGTTACCAGTCTATTATAAAGGGTGCAAGTCAGAAATGGCCAAATGGAAGAGGTGCAGAGGGCACGGGTGTGGGGACCCAGTGCTGAGCTTCCCGCCCTCTCCGCACCACCATGTGCTCATGAACTCAGAAGCTATCTGAGCCCCATTGCCTAGGACCTCTTATGGAGGTTTTGGACTGCAGCATTATTGATAAAAGCGATTAAGTCACTGACCATTGCCCCATTCCGGAGCACAGGAGCCTTGTAGACCTTGAGGAGGACTTTTGTTGCTCTGGAGAATAGACTGATGGTCACAAGTGACAGCGGGGACACCAGCTGTAGGTGCCTGCAGGGGTCTAGGCAGAGAGCTGGTGGCATGGGTTAGGACAGTGCTGGTGAGGATGGAGAGACGTGTACAATGTGGAGCGTGAACTGTTGGTGAGACAGGTCCTGACTGATGGACCCAGTATGGAGATGGGCATGAAGAGGCATGGAGGCTCCGAGCAGAGATTATAAACAGAGTAGATGGTGGGATCTCCCCACCCCTCACCCCACCCCCAGCCAGGAGGAACCTGGAGGCTGGGAACCAGGGTTCTGTCTTACAGATGTTCATTATGTGGTCACATGGAGATGCCGGGGTAGTGGCGGTTGGATCTTACAGATGTAGTCTGAGCTGAGGATTAAATCTGAGTCAGGACCATTGGTAGAAAAGTGTACCAGACCCCAGAACAGGCGAAGGAACTCTGGTACCAACAGGGCAGATTCAGAGGAATGATCTAGAGTAGCTGGTGAGGGAGGAGGAGGCCGGGAGAGGGGCTGCTGCAGCAGCAGAGTGGGGAGGACAGGTGCACTGGGTCTGGATCCATGTTGCTGCATGACCTGGACCAGCTGTGTGGGAGGAGCAGAGAGGCAGGGGCTGGGGGGGAGGGAGGGGCACTGGTCAGGCAGCTCTGGGGAAGGTTGGGTGTCAGAAAGAGCAAGTGATGGAACAGTAGCGGGGAATCACGCCTCCTACCTTGTTCTTTAAGATGGGAGGTGCCGGAGCAAATTTGATTTTGCTAGTGGGAAAAATGTAACAAACAGAGATTCGTGCTGCAGGGGAGAAAATGTGTTACTGAAAGAAAAATCCTGGAAATTGTGGACCCAGACAAGATATATTCGCGCACTCTAGAAACAGGTGAGGGGCGGGAGGAAGGGAGCTCAGGACAGTGCGGCTGTGGAGTCTGGGAGGAGGTTCCCTCTCCCCGGGGGGAAGACACAGGACCCCCGAGCCAGCAGAGGGGGACTGCTGAGCGCCCAGGGCCCATGCAGCTTCTGTGAGCCTCTCTGCCCGCCCTGTAAGTTCTCAAAGATGCCTTCGGTTCTGCAGAAGAGCTTCATCTACCCTTTAGGGAATATCATACTTGTCCCAGCTGAACGTCCCCACCTCCCTGTCGTTTCTGTGACACGATTTCAGGTGGAATAGCTCATCATGCATACTTTCAGGTGACCCTGAATCATTTCTCTTTAAAGCAACATCTGCCCCTGTATTGTGGTTTTCAAGGCAAAAACAGGTGCTTTTGTATGAGCAGATGGTGCTCAGGAGTCCAGGCTCTGGCTGAAAGTAAAAGTGTGTAACTCTTCCAGGTCTGTGATGAGAGTTACTACAGAGGTGCGGCAGGGGCCCTCCTCATCTACGACATCACCAGGTAAGGAGCCCCCGGAAGAGGCGCTGCCGCTGCTCCCTGGGTCCGTGCCTCCCTGCAGGGGATGCTTTGGGCATCAGCAGTGGGGGGGTGGGGGGGCAGTGGGCATGGATGGGAGTCCAGAGCCCCACAGCCCTTTTACGGGGAGTCTTGGAGGTTTTTGAACCCGCCACTACTTTACCACGTAAAGAGGGATGTTCCCAAGGTTTTAGATAGATGAAGCATCCATGGTGTTTCACTGTATTTCTTAACATGATGTTTTGACACTTTCCTTAAGGTTTGCGAAAAAAAAAAAAAAAAAGCCCAAAGAACAAACAAACAGAGAAACTTAGGGTTTTCCTTTGTGGTAAATTATTAGAAGTAATTGTCATCCATCAAGCACAGGCTTAGGTTTAGGTCACCTGGGTTCACGCCTGGTCACTGTGTGGTGTCCTCAGACAGGGCGCTCTGACTGGACTTGAGCTTCCTTGTCTGTGGAGTAACGATGATCGTGTGAGACTCGTGAGGCTGCTGGGCGGTCAAGTTGGTTAGTATAAAGCTCTTGGCACATAGAAGGATCTGAGTGCACCATCCTGTGTGTAGCTATCACTGCAGCGATCGCAAATAAAATTAAATTAAATTTTCAGCTCCCTGGTCTCACTTACCCTATTCCCAGTGCTCAGAAATCACCTGCAGCTGGTGGCCACTGTATTGGACAGTGCAGATCATAGAATGTCCCCATCCTCGAAGGAATCCCATCAGTCGGTGCTGATCTCAGTGTTCACCAGCACCACCTCTGAAATATGTCATCTGAACTGTCATCTGGGGGCTCCTTCCGGGAAGACGCTTGTCCAGTGAGAGGGTGTCTGTCGCACACCTGGCTTGTGTTCAGAATGAGGGGCTCTGGCGAGAAGGCGGGCAGCCCTGCCATTCTTGCCTGGGGCTGAAGGGCTCCGCCTGCCCAAGTGTGAGGCCGCACCATCAGAGTGCACCAGCAGAGGAAACTGGCCCTAGATATACACGGACCGAAAACAGTCCAGAAGGCGGATGGACCTGGTCAAATCCCGGCTCTGCCACTGGCCCAATGTGTGACTTTGGGCAACTTAGTCAGTTTCTCTGGGCCTCGGGAGTCTCATGGAAAAGGGAGATAATCAGAATCTATGTCATAGAGTCCCTTACAAAGAATCCAGGTGATAACTTCCTGGGAAACAGAATACCAGCATGTTGCAGGGATTCACTGAGTGGCAGAGGTGAGCTCTCAGGTGTCCCTCACCATGTTGTACGTACTAAGAGCTCCATAAATACTGTAAAGTGAAGGGAGCAACGTCTGTTTCCTTTTGTACCCCAACTGAGCAAACAACAGACCACAGCTGTCTGACTCCCGGTCTCATTCTCCTGGAAACAAAGTGAAACAAACTGTGTGGGTGTGGAGCACACTCGGGGCATTCAGGTTGTCTGAGTTCCCTTCAAGTTTGCTGGCATTGCCCCGTGTGTTTGAAAGTGGTGTGAGTAGTGTGAATGACTGGAAAGAGCTGCTAGCTTTATAAAATACATGTACTGTTTCCACAATCTTATATTACACCGCCGAGAAACCTACAATGTGCTGACTAATTGGTTAACAGATGCCAGAATGCTAGCGAGTCAGAACATCGTGATCATCCTCTGTGGGAACAAGAAGGACCTGGACGCCGATCGGGAAGTCACTTTCTTGGAAGCCTCCAGGTTTGCTCAAGAGAATGGCAAGTGACTTCTCACCTGTTACCTCTACTGGAGTTTTAAGATGAAACTATATTTAGGAAATGTGGAACTTCCTCTTGTTCTTACTGTAAATTTAGACTTACTTAGCACATTTTCACTGTATTGCATTCTGCCTACAAAAGTTACTATAATGATAAAAGCAGATGTCTTAGTGTTCTGTAATGACTTTTCAGTCCAGGATTTCTGAATGTTACAGGTCTTGGTTTCAAGTGAAATTTATCACAGTAATTTCCAAAGGCCTTAATCAGATGGTGTCATCTTTCTTTTTTTAAGTTTTTTAAATGGGGAAGGTAATTTTATATTTATTTATTTGTTTATTTTTTTTAAACAGAGATACTAGGAATCAAACCCAGGATCTTGTGCATGCTAGACATGCACTTTGCCACTAAGCTGTACCCTCCCCCCAATGTCATCTTTTTAAAATGTAATTTGAAGCTAAGTTGGTGAAATACTAGATCTAAATAGAAAGGGAAGTGGTAGAAGAAATACTGGACTTACTGGCTTTATTTTACTACATTAATTTTAAGTCACTTGGCTATAGTTGCCTTTGAAACTTGTCTGAATTTCTCTATGAAATACATAAGGGTGATACATAAAATTAGTAGTTGCTTATAGATAGCAGAGTAAGAATTCAGACATTTTAAAATTACTTTAATCTTTAGAGCCAGTCAAGAACTAAAATATCCTGATATCAATTTTTAACTGGACTCTGGGGCTGCCAAATTATACTCTTGCAGATTAACTGGTTTTCTGCTAAGAAAATTAACACATGGGATAAAAACATGAGTTTGTACAGAAACAGACTCACAGACACAGTAAACAATCTGATGGTTACTGGGGGAAAGGGGGTGAGAAGGAATAAATTTGGGAGTTTGAGATTTGCAAATATTAGCCATTATATATAAAAATAGATTTAAAAAAACAAATTTCTTCTGTACAGCACAAGGAAGTATATTCAATATCTTATAATAACCTTTAATGGAAAAGAATATGAAAACAAATATATGTATGTATATGCATGACTGGGACATTGTGCTGTATGCCAGAAACTGACACATTGTAACTGACTGTACTCCAGTAAATTTTTTAAAAAATGAGTTTGTAAAGAAGCTGTTTAGAAGCATGCAAGCTTAGAATATTGAAGCTCAAAAGGAATTTATCTGTCATTTAAATGAACCTGATCTTTACAAGTAAGAAAGAAGTGTCTAGAGAGCTTGTGTTAGCTCACAAAAGCAAGGAGAGTGGGCTTTGTACCGTAGTGAGTGACCACCTGATGGTCAGAAGAGTATTTGTTCATACAACATCCCTTCACTGTCAGGACGTCACACGGCCATGTAGTCCCCCCAAAGTGTGAGCACCTGTAGTTTGTATTTATGGTGACGTGAAGGTGATTGGAGAAGGAAGTTGCTACTTTATTTCATATCGACCACAGGGCGGTTTCAGCCAGCTTGCTTTGCTTAGTTACTCAGCATTGGTGCCTGCTTAGTTTCTTCAAAAGCTTTAAGTGCTGGCACAAGATACTAGTTACTTTTCAGAAAAAGTTAGAATTCTTCTAATATTTAAAAACATTTTTGACATTTGTTGATTTTATATTTGCAGAAATAATGGTTTTAAGTAATAATTCTATTTCGCCTGCTATTCCAGGAAAATACTAAACAGGCTGTTATTAATTGAATAGTTGTGGCTGTCATCTAAATATGGCTTCGTATTTTGTTTGTTGTCAGTTTTAGAGCTGATGTTTTTGGAAACAAGTGTCCTCACAGGGGAGAATGCAGAAGAGGCCTTTGTACAATGTGCCAGAAAAATACTTAACAAAATTGAATCAGGTAAAACACTTTCCATTCATAAACTTTTCTTCAGCCTCTTTCACTCCCTGGCTCAGTAGTATCCATTTTCAGTATTTCCAGGAACAATTTGGTCAAAGAATGTTCTCTCTACACCTGCCAACCTGCAGTTGCCAGTTATGGGTTTGAAGGTCTTGTCCATGTGGCTGAGGGGAGAGCCCACCTCTCTCTTCCAGTGGCTTCCTCAGTCCCACTGATGCAGAGGGCAGGCCATCAGGGTGTCAGGCGGTGTTTGCTTTTAGAACCACAGCCTTTTTTGTATCCATCACTTAAGGAAGACTGGACCTTTGTCCCCACGCTTGCAACACCTCGCTGACTCCGCTGGGCCAGTGGTCATGTGTCATGGCGGGGGGTGAGCTGGGTGATATTAAGTGAGTTACAGGTACATTGCATGATGATGCTGGCTGTGGATTGGGCATTGTGGAGAATATTTTTTTAATTTAATTTAATTTTTCTTTGGTGGAGGGAGGGAGGTAGTTTACTTGTTTGGAGGAGGTACTGGGGATTGAAGCATGCACTCTACCACTTGAGCTATCCCCTCCCCACCGAGAATTTATTTCTGACGCTAACAGCATACCTCAGTAGTACTCTGTCTTGTTGTATTTGTTGCTTCAGTAAAAATGAATTTAAAATAACCCTGATTTAGGCAGCTGACAAAATAATACGTAGTTGTCATTTATTAAAGCTGATTTTTATTTAAATATCACCAAAATTGTATGTGGACATTCAGTTTTTAATTGATTCACTCAAATACCTGGATGCCTATTCTTTATCAGGTCCAGGGATACAAAAATGAATTAACCACAATCCTTGTTCTCAAGAAACTGTCTTTCATGGGAAACAATCAAAAGATAATTCTAATACGGTGTGGTTGATATGAAAATTGAGCAGTGCACGGAATCTGGGGTCACACAAGGATGGAGAACCTGCCTATTCAGGAGATGATGTCAGGAGGGGCTTCCAGAAGGAGGTGGTGGCTGAGCTCGGGCTTTCGAAATGTGAGGAGGGGCCGGGCAAGGGGGTGAGGAGGAGGGTTAGACCCCAGAGGGCCCAGCATGAGTTGAGATTGGGAGAAAAGTTGAAGGAACAGAAGGACTCGGCGGGGAATGGTGGGAAGGAGGATCGGAGAGAGGCAGCAGCCAGGCCAGTGATAGTGACCCGGGGTCTGGAACTTGACCTCGTGGGCGACTGAGTCTCCACCCTGACCAAATGCTAGAGTCACTGGAGTGCATAAAAATTTGAATTCCAGGCCCCACTTCTGAGATGCTGAGTTAATTGGGCTGATGTATGGCCAAGGCATCAGCATCTTTAAAAGCTTTCTCATGTGATTGATCCTGGTGTCCATGGAAGCCTGAGAGCCCCTGCTGTGGGGATGGGAAGCCCCACGGGTGGTTGGCAGTGAGTGACGTGGTCAGATTGTGATTGGAGACAGATCATTGTAGGCGGTTCTGTCAAGGACAGACTGAAGGAATAACAGGGCTGACGGCCAGGGTACCAATGAGGGCGTGTTTGAGAACTCCAAAAACTGATGACCGATGAAAGCCTTGACAAGGATGTGGCAGTAGAGATGAAGAGATACAGATGGATTTAGGAAGAATTTTGGCAGGGGCATCATGATGGTCAGTAAACAGCAAAGCAGGGCAGTTGACCTTGGGGAGGAGAGAGAAGTGGGGTCAGGAAGGGAGGAGGAGCGACACTTGAGGTCACATTTGAGTAACTCAGTAAAGAGATGGCAAAGCCAGAGGATAAGCCAGTTCCAGGGAATAAAGATGGTTCTGTGTAGGGTGTGTTCCCTTGGTGGTCTCACTGGAACAAACACGTGGAGGTATCTGGTCAGCTTTGGGGAGGATTCCGGGCTGCCGGTACCCATTTGGGAGCCATCAATATATGGGACTACTTGAGACTCTGGGAGGAATGTGATCACCCAGAGATCAGTGGAGACGGAAGAGCAGTGACCCAGAGCGAGACCCTGGAGACTGAGGATGAAGGAGAGAAGGTTGGAAAAGGTCAGAGATGTGTGACAAGAGCCAGGAAGGTGGGTGTCACTTCAGCCAAACTTGAGCCAAAGGATCGTTCATTACCACATGCAATAAAGTCTCATCAGCTAAGACCTAAGCTGAAAAATATTTCTTGGGGTGGGTAGGAGAAGGTCACCAGTCATCTTTGCCAGCAGAAAGATGAAAGTAGTGCAACTGAGCACAAGGAAGAGGTGAGGAGGCAGGAAGTGTAGGCCCCACCCTGGAGGACGAGGGTGCAGGCGGTTAACTGAAAGTGAGAGGTTCCAGTAAGGGAAGAAGTTACGAAGATGCTGGGAGAGAAGAGAGAGGCAGGGAAAGGAGAGAAGGGTGGGAGGGGGGCTGACAGAAGCGGGGGCTTGGAGAGGTACCCGGGAGAGCCTCAGGCCCAGACAGAGGGCTGGTCTGCAGGAGAAGGGACTCTGCATCCCTCTGTGCTCTTTTGATCTGAAGACAACAATAAAAAAATCTACTCAACTTGGTACAAAACTGATTTTTAAGGACTCTAGCATAAATGGTTATCATTAAAATTGGCAAGATCTTGAGTAATATTAAGCTCAACATGAGGTTTCATTTAAATGACCTTCCTACTTTAATATTGCATCTGTGAATATCATGCATGGAAGTGAACTCACACAAAACGTTCAAGGTCTTTTTCTTCTGATGTCATCAAAATCATAATGACATCTGGTGAAAAACTGTGAGAATATAAATTAGAATTCTTCAGCAGTACTTTTTAATTTAAAATTTCTAAATAGGCAGTATATTCATATGATTCAAAAACCATTGCTTTTTCTCCCCCTTTTTTTTAAATAAAAGCATACTATAAATTCTGCATTTATTATACCTACCAATCATTACAAATCAGTATGCAGAGACTTCCATCTACAGATACATGCTGATATACACATACACACAGCGTGTGTGTACTATTCCGCTGTGTGTAGTGCCATAATGTAAGCAGTCTGCTTTGGACATTTGGGTTGTTGCCAGTATTTTGCTGTTGCAAACAACATTGCAGTAAATAACCTTTTTTATATATCATTTCACCTGCATGTGACTGTGTGTGTAGGATAAATTCCCAGAAATGGAATCACTGAGTCAAAGAACATAAGCATTTGGAATTTAGGTAGAGCCCGTCATATTCCTCCGATCAACATTGTAGCAGTTTATCGTCCCACTAGTAATGAATGAAGGTGTTTATTTCACTAAAGCCATGCCTTCAGGGTTTATTATCATACTTGGGTCTCTACCAGTCTCATAAGTGAAAGATGGTATTTTTATGGTTTAATTCTTAAATTTTTGTATACATAATATGTTCACATAATTCCAAATTCAGAAAGTACAGAAGAGGATACAGTGAAAGTCACCCTCCATTCCCCCGTTTCCTGTCCCCTAAGCCATCTAGAACTCTTTCTTGAAGTCAGCCATAATTATCAGTTCTTTATGTATCCTTCCGAAGATATGTTTATGCCCTCACAAGCAAACATGTATATTTTTTACCTCTTTATTCAAAATTATGGTGTCTGTATGCAGTCTTCTGCACTTTGTTTTTTTCACTTAATGTGTTTTGGGGCTCACAGAAACATGAAAACTTTTTCTAAAGACTTGCTTGGTCCTCAGGTGAGCTGGACCCAGAACGAATGGGCTCAGGTATCCAGTACGGAGTTGCGGCCTTGAGGCAGCTTTGGTCCCCTCGCCACGCACAGGCCCCGAGTGCTCAGGAGTGTGGCTGTTGAAGCAGTATGGGAGCGCCAGGTAGGTGCCACATCGCAGCATCTCTGCTGCCCCCAGCCTCGTGCTCTGGTCACCTCCTGGAGCTCTGCAGCTTTAACCGTAGGGGTTGCCATTGCTTTTTGCAGCTACATTACGAAAAGGAGAGGGGACTGTATACTTAAAAGTTAGATATTCTTAACAGTGAACTACACATTCTTCTCACGTTTATGTGGAACCCTTACCAAAATAGACCACTGTCTAGGCCATAAAACACACCAGAACAAATTTAAAAGAATAGAAATCATACAGTGTCTGCTCTCAGACCACAGTGGTATTAAACTAGAAATCAGCAACAGACAGATAACTGGAAAATCCAAAATACATGAGGATTAAACAACACACTTCTGAGTAACAGTGGTCAAAGAAAAAATCTCAGTAGCAATATGAGAATATTTTGAATGAAAGGGAAAAACACAACTTATCGAAATTTGGGGCGAATTCAACAGAAACAGTGCTTAGCATGAAATACATAGCATTGAATGTATATATTAGAAAAGAAGGAAGATCTAAATGTAATCATCTAAGTGTCCACCATAGAAAACCAGAAAAAGAAGAGCAAATTAAATCCAAAGTAGGCAGAAGAAAAGAAATAGTAAGAATTAGAAATGAATGAAATTGGGGGAAGGTGTAGCTCAAGTGGCAGAGCACATGCTTAGCACGCAGGAGGGCCTGGGTTCCATCCCCAGTACCTTCTCTAAGAATAAGTAAACCTAATGACCTCCCCTCAGCCAAAATAAAATAATTAAATAATACAATAATAAATACATAGAATTTTTTTTAATGAATGAAATTAAAACCAGAAGATCAATAGAGAAAAATCAATAAAACCAGAGCTGGTTCTTTGAAAAAGACCAATAAAATCAGTAAGACTCTAGCCAGGCTAAGGAAAAAAAGATATAAATTACTAATATCAGAAATGAAAGAGGGGACATCACAGCAGATTCTATGAACATTAAAAGGAAAGGAAAGGACTACTGTGAATAACTGTGTGCCCAATCCTTCGAAGATGCAATTTGCCAAAACTCACACAAGATGAAACAGACAATGTGAATAGGCTTGTATTTATTAAAGAAAGTGGGCCAGTAATTAATGACCCCCCAGAATGGAAAGCGCCAGGCCCAAATGGGTCACTGGTGAACTCTATCAAACATTGAAGGAAGAAATTATACCCATTTTCTACCATCTCTTTCACAGAATGAAAGCAGCACAGGGAGCCAGGTTCTCCCTAACTCATTCTGTGAGTCCAGAATTACCTTCATTCCAAAACCAGGCCAAGGCATTACGAGAAAAGAAAACTTCATGCCAGTATCTTCCATGAACATAGATGCAAAAATCTTCAACAAAATACTAGGTTGAATCCAACAATGTATACAAAGAATTACATACCACTCCCAAGTGGGATTTGTCCCAGGTGTGGAAGGCTGATTCAGCATTCCAGAATCACTTAGTGTGATTCACCGCATCAACAGGTTCAAAAACGAAAACCACATGGTTACATCAAGAGATGCAGAAAAATCACTGGACAAAATCCAACATCCATTCATGATGAAAACTCTCTCGACAAAGAAAGTCTACAAAAAACCTACTGCTAACATCATACTTAATGGTGAGAATGTGGAAGCTTTCCTATTAATATCAGGTACAAGGCAAGGATGTCCCCTCTTACTATTTCTCTTTAAAATCATACTTCAAGTTCTAGCCATTGCAATAAGAAAAGGAAATAAAAAGTATACAGGTTGGGAGGGAAGAAATTAACTTTGTTGCAGATGACAAGAGTATCTATGCAGAAAATCCTAAAGAATCCACAAACTCCTATGTAAGTGATTATTTAGCACACTTGCAGGATACAAAGTTAACATATAAAAGCTCATTGCTTTTCTGTATACCAGCAATGAACAAATGCAATTTGAAATTAAAAACACAATACCATTTACATTAGCACCCCCCAGAAAGGAAATACTTAGGTAGGACTCTGACAATATATGAGGAAAACCAAACTGATTCTAAAGTTTATGTGGAGAGGAAGCAAAAGAGCCAAAATAGCCAACACAGTGTTAAAAGAGAAGAACAACATTGAAGGACCGTCACTACGAAACTGTAACACACCGTAAAGCTACAGTAATCAAGGCAGTGCGGTGTTGGTGAAGTAACAGACGCATAGCTCAGTGGAACAGCATAGAGGGCCCAGAGGTACACCCACACGGTTAGCTGATGTTTGATAAAGGGGCAACGGCATACAATGAAGCAAAAATAGTCTTCTTAATAAATGGTGCTAAAACAAGTCATACACCAAAAAAAAAAAAAAAAAAAAAAAAAAAAAAGATACCAGACCTTATATCCTTCACAAAAATAACTCAGAATGGATCATAGACCTAAATGTAAAATACAAAACTCCTAGAAGATAAAATAGGAGAAAATGTAGGTGACCTTGGGTGTGGTGAGGACTTCTTAGATACAACACTAAAGACACAATCTGTGAAATAAATAATTGATAAGTTAGACTTCATGAAAAGTAAAAACTTCCACTCTGCAAAAGAGAGTTAGAAGACAAGCTACAGATGAGGAGAAAATATTTGCAAAAGAAATAGCTCATAAAGGACTGTTATCCAAAATATACGGGGAACTCTTAAAACTCAACAGTAAGAAAACAGACAACCTAGTTTGAAGATGGGCTAAAGATCTTAACAGACCCTCACCAAAGAACATACCCAGATGACAGTAAATGTCTGAAAGGAGGGCCCACATCATATGTCATCAAAGAAAAAGCAAATTGAAACAATGAGATCCCACTTCAAACCTATTAGAATGGCCAAAATCCAGTACACTGCCAACACCAAATGCTGGTGACCACGTGGAGCAGCGAGAATTCTCGTTCATTGCTGGTGGGAATGCAAAATGGTACAGATACTTTGGAAGACAGTTGGGCATTTTCTTATAAAGCTAAACATATCCTTACTGTATGAGCCAGTAATCTCACTCCTTGGTATTGACCCAGAGGAGCTGAAAACTTATGTCCACCCAAAAACATGCACACAGATGTTTACAGCAGCATTATTCATAATTGCCAAAACTTGCAAGCAACCAGGATGTCTTTCAGAAGGCAAATGAATAAATTGTGGTACATCCAGAGAATGGAGTATTTTTCAGCACTAAAAAGAAATGAGGGATCACGCCATGAAAAGACATGGAGGAACCATGAGTACATGTTACTAAGATAAAGAGGCCAACCTGAGAAGGCTACATACTGTATGATTCCAGTTGTATGACATGGGAAAAGGCAGAACTATAGAGAAAGTGAAAGGACCAGAGGTGCCAGGGGTTGGGGATGGGAGGGGTGAGTAGACAGAGCACAGAGGATTTGCAGGACAGTGAAAGTACTCTGTATAATACTATAATGATGGATATGTGTCATCACATACTGTACGTCCACATCACCCATGGACATACAACACCAAGAGTGAACTGTAATTTAACTGTGGAATTGGGGTAATTGAGATGCATTAGTGTAGGTCCATCGCCTGTAACAAACACATCAATCTGGCGGGGTTCTTGGTAATAGGGGGGGCTATTTATGTGTGAGGGGACGGGGTACATGGGAAATCTATGTGCTTTTCCATTCTCAATTTTGCTTTGAACCTAAAATGGTCTAAAAAAAAAATCCTAAAGAAACCAGTGAAATCACACAACAGAGAGTTTGGGCTGTTAAGCCAACATAGGAATTAAAATGGAATAAACACCTGATTAATCTAAATAATTCAAAAGTAGGCAGAAAAAGAGAGGGGGGAAAGCATAAAGAACAGGTGGGAAAAATACAAAACAATAAGCAAAATGCTGGATTAAACCCAGCCTTACCAATTAAAAAGGCAGTTAGATATTCTGCTTGGACTGTTTATAGGAAATCCTTATGTTCTTGCTCAAAAAGAAGGGCAAGGCTGTAGTTGATGAGAGTGACTGAGTCAGACATTCCTCTGGATCTTCTGCCTTTATAGAACTGAGGAGTCTTCCTTGCGTTAACTGAAGTCTAAACGAATGTGCCTGTAGCTAATGCTCATTTATAAAAATTACAGATGGAGATTTTAACTTTGTAAAGCTGCCTCCTTTTCCCCATTTACCACAGTGGACTTTGTATGTGTGGTCAACATTATCTAACAGGCATAGGTAAGTTTAAATAAAAGCTGGAAGCAGTCCCTGATGAATTCCTTTTGTTAATATAAGCTGTGTTTGCTTGTACATTTATTGTCATGCATATTTCTAAATTATTCTTAATTTTTTTAGGTGTTTGGACAGTGGTATTTGGGACACAATTGTTGGAGCTTGAAGAAGAAGTTTTTTACCACCATCTTTTTCTACTTTATACAGAAGTAGATCTTTGTGTGAAAAAAATAATTTGGAGTGTTATGCAAGCTAGTAGATGTGGTACAGCAAACCGTATAATAAATCCATGTCACTGGACAAGACCATTAACTGTATACACATATGTAAAAATGTTCCATTCTGTATTTTCCCTTCCACCTTTGGTTTGACTCCTGGCTCTGTACTGTATATATGCTAGTCCAGTACATCTCCACAGCATGGTTTCTGATGTATGATATGATAAAAAGTTGCATTAATGCAGTCTAATATTTTATTTTTTTAATCATATGAACTAAAATCTATTAACTGTGAGATGTGCTTTGATCATCAAGTCGGTTACATTGCACAGTTGGTTCTATTTGTAACCTGATACTCAAAAACTGGCAATTGGTGTCCAGTGCAGTGCTTAGTTAATTACATTGACCACAGTCCACAAGGCGTTTACGTGAGCTACACTTGAAATATTAGATCGGTAATTACTCATAGGCTGAAATAAAATGAAGAATGGAGATTTCCCTTGAGCCTTACATTCTCCTGCTTTTAAGGCATCTTCATCCAGATCAGTTCAGGAAGTCCAGCTGGGTACCTGCTCTGTCTTAGGTGCCGTGATCAGCAGTGAGGACTCGGTACCTTTAACCAAGCTTACTAGGCAACCGACTCTACTCTCAGCGACTTGTAAATGCAGTAGATAAACCACGCCACTGGGAGCTGCTCGCCTATCCCGGCTTGCTGAGCTCTATGGGCTCCCTGTCGGAAAACACGTTGTTGGCCACTGTGCTTTTAATGGGGTCCAGTATTAGAGCATCACTGCCTCTTTTTAAGGCTTTTATCATTTTGTGTTCATTTTAAGGAAACCCACTAAATCAAGTTAATATCAAAGGGATGCCACTAAGGAATTTCCGTATAGCTGTTGCTGAATACTTAAATGCCTTACTACAGTTATCAAGTCGACCTGTTTTTAATTCACATGAGGTATATTGAAGTCTAATACATATTGTATTACAAAGACTTGTTCTAATGTTTTAAAATGTTAATGCAAAAAATATATAATAGCACTTTTCTTTAAAGTTAAAATACAGTACTATTTAAAGCTGAAAGGTTAAAAAAAGCATTCTTTACCTTTTATATGTTCTTCCACTGCAACTTCTTAACTGCATAAATTCCATTACCTTTTCATTAGAAGCTGCCTGTTGCTTTAATTTGTTATTTTAATCAACAGAGCACAGCAGCACGTAGACTCCAGGAAGTGACTTGGATAAAAGCATCAGAATGTTGTCCTGTTAGATATTTTAATTTTGCTCTTCTTCTGTCTTGAATATTTGATTTGGAGAAGTTAGAATATGAAGCAGGTTCTCAGACTGAACTACTTCTTGGATCTCACTGGAAGAACATTTCATTCGGTGTCTCATTGACAGTAGGTTTGCAAGCCGCTCAATTTCGAAAAACTTTTTGCATGGGTTAAGAGCATGTCCACTTGACCACATCAGTTTATTCAAAAGCAAAAAAGTTTCAAATAAGATAAATGTTAAGTTGGTTTATAATGAGCCTGTTAATGAAACCACGGGTACTGCATATAATTCCGTGCCCCTTGACCAATAAAAGTTGCTAGAGAACCAAACCATGGTGGTTCTTATCAAGGCCTTCAGGGAAAATGGAAGAGGGGACATCACGTGGTATTGGTCCCTGGGGTGTTATCCACCACCGCCAACCATTCTGATTCTTCAGACACCAGATGGGTGTTCTGCAGTCCTCTTCTGACACGATCTACCTGGAGATGGCATCAGCTCCCACAGGTTCCGGGCTAAATCTGCACCCCCAACCCCCCCCCACCACCACCAGACACACACATTTCAGGTGCCAATCACGAGTCCAGGTTGTCACCTGTGCTTCTGACCAACCAGCTGTAGATCAGACATTTTCATGAGCCCCTACTTGGGTTCAATTCACTTGCTAAAGCAGCTCACAGAACAAAGAGAAACAATTTACTTGTGAGATTACCAGCTTATTACAAAGGATATTAAAGGGTACAAATGAACAGCCAGATGAAGAGATACAAAGGGCCAGGCCTGGAAGGGTCCTGAGCACAGGAGCTTCTGTCCCCATGGAATTGGGGATGCACCACCCCCTCCCCCCCAGCACACCACATGTTCCTCTTTACCAACCCAGAAGCTCAGAAGCTCGTCAAATCTTGCTGTTGAAGAATTTTTCTAGAGCTTAATCTTCTCCCCTGAGGTCAGTTCCCACCCTCTAATCCTTTGACCTTTCTGGTGACCTTTCTCACGCTCTGAGGCTTTCCAGAAATCAACTCACTAGTATAAATTCTGCTTAAGAGGAAATCATCACTCAGGAAATGCCAAGGTTGTTAGGAGCTTTGTGCAGGAGCCAGAGACATAGAACAGACACCTCTAGTAGCAAAAGTTCTGTGTCCATTTCCCACAACTTAGTACGTTTTTCAGGATGCTCCTAATTTGCATTTCTAGAAGAGCATTTTTCAGTCTTCCTAAAGAGAGATTCTAGACTGCATTTAGACTTGCGGTGGCAATTTATTCTTTCACAGTCCAGCATTTAAGTGAAAAGGAAAACATCACAATTTGGGAAACTATAGTGGTTTTATTGAAAACACATTACTTGTGATTTATGTAAGAGATTCTGAAATCTGTAAGAACATTGACTCCTAGCAGGTCAACATTTTTCAGAGTGAAGAATCTGATGCTAAAATTAGTGACTTAAATGGTTTGTAAGGCATACTGTGACACAGCACATGGTTCTTCATTTTCTGTCAAATTTGTGCTTTTCTTCCTTTTTCTGGAGGGGAAAATTGAAGGGGCTTTAAAAACACCTGTGAATTTTAAATAATGTTTTTGCTCTGATTATAAAGTGATTTCTCTTACTAATCAAACTACCTATTCACATGCATACAGTCTGAGTTTGTCCCAGTTTTTGCTTGGTTACAGCCTGATTGTATTAACTTTAAGGAATTGTTTTTAGAATTTTAGAGAGAGTTATTTATCTGAGAACACTCAAGTTGCCAGATCAGGAAGAGGGGTGACTGAGAGGGCAGCCATCGCCCTCTAAGATTAGAAAACACTGCTTAATGCCAGAAAGTAAGGTGATCAGGGAAACTTTGTTTTTTCTTTTAAAATAGCATTTATATTGTTTTCTTTTTTTTAGTATGGAGTTTTCAAACATACACAAGTATGGAGAAAAGAACACACAGAACCCCTGTATCAGTTAGCGTCCACAATGTCTACAGTATGCCAGTCTTGTTTTAATCTACCTTTGCTCCACTTGTATTACACTGTAGTATTTGAAAGCATCCAAAACATCTGTCATTTCACCCAAAAATAGTTCAGTGTGCATCTCTGACAAGAATGTATTTTTTTAATTTTATATAATCGACATACCATTGGGAAATTCTTAAAAGATACTATTTACGAGCCAAGAATGTTCTTTTTTGTTGTTGTTCTTGCAATTATATAAGGTTTTTCTGGCATGTATTGAAAAAACTAAACGCAGGGGGAGGGTGTAGCTCAAGTGGTAGAGCGCATGCTTAGCATGCACAAAGTCCTGGGTTCAGTCCCCAGTACCTCCATCGAAATAAAAGAAAAAAATGCACATCTCTCATACAGTATTATGGGAAGTGATTTCTCAGTGTGTGGCTAACTGTACCAGAAGTTCTGTCCCCTGGCGCAGGGGACAGTTGTACCTTCAGCAGGGACACCAGGGCAGCCAGCCTGTGACCCACAGCCAGTGTCCCACTGACTGTTAGATGTGCTCAGTGTCGCCCCCACTGGTGCAGTAACATGGGCACACTCAGTTTCAATGATCTCAACATGTCTGTATGAAGAATGTATTTAACTTTGACCCATGCATCTCCGGAACTTAGGCTAACCAAACACTAACCAAGTATGAGGCGGGCTCAGCCTGCAGTGATCTCAGCATATGCTCCTTCGCGCTGGAGGATACTGTCCCGGACCTGTGGGAACTGACTGGAAAGGAGATAAGCCTGTGCTCTGACGGTACCTTTCTCTAACATCTTGATGTCTTGTGTAAATTTCGTTTTAAAGGAAACTAGCATTTTAAAGAAAACAAACAATAAATGTCTGAGTATTTGATAGTCCAAAATACCATAGAGACCATTAGGTTCACCAGATATTTAAGGACCCACTACCTCTGTATGAGAGTAAAATGCTAGTTTCTGTGTGTTAGGTGGGGTGCTCTCAAATCCTTTTACATTGAATAGGGAGTGTTGTGATTAATTCAGGGTAAGTCCGCCACATCACGTTCCTTTCCAGAAGAGTCATCCTGTTGGTTTCTCTGGCCACAAGCAAACATCACATGCCCTCATGCTGTGCCTATTTCCTGAGGAAAATGGTGCTTTTATCAGTCACTCTCGTGTTTCTCTGAATGCCCCTTGCTTTCTCATCACTTCTGAGCCTTTGCGTGGACTGTATTTTGTTTCCCTCACTTGCAGTGCACCCTCCCGGCTCTCCAAGTCTGCCGGGCTGCAGCCTCTCGTCCTGTAGGGCGCAGCATAAAGCCTGTCCACTGCGAGACTTCAGTGACCTCCTCCCACCCCGACATAGACAGACACATACAGCCCTCCAGTCATGTGCTGTCCTAACCTTTCTTTTGGTTCTGATCACATTGATCTATATATTGTCTTTGTCTTCTTTCCTGGGCTAAGACTTCCCTATAGGGAAGGGCTGCCTTCTGTTTGCCCAATGCCTGACACATGGAAAGGACTCCAGGGCTTGTGGAAAGGACAGATGATCAGAGTCAGTTGTGTCCCCAGGTCTTTCTAAAGTACCTGGAGATAAGCCTATCCACTGCAAGATGCCTTTTTTGCAAAATCTCCCAAAGGGTGATCATATGATCTTGCTCAGTCCTTTCCTTTCATAACTCCAAGAGCCCATTTTCAAGCAACATCCCCAAGATGGCAAGGTGGAAGACACCAGCCTATATCCCCCTCAACAAAGATCGACAGCTATCCACAAAGAGACACATCCCTGAGAGAGCTCAGGAGTCCACTTAGGACACTTCGGCAGCACAGTGGACCAGAAATCCAAGAGTGATCACACAAAAAGGGAAGAAGAGCTTCGTGCCGCCTGCATCATCCCATCCCCCTGGCCGGCAATGCTCAGCACCAAGAGGGAACACCCCCACTAAAAGAAATTGGAAAGGGAGATGAGGATGAGTGACCAGCTCCCCCAACCTTGCAGGGCTCTGCGCCAAGGGCCTGCTTCAGTTTCACCTCAGCCAGAGACCAGCAAAGCTGACAACAAGCTGTGAACAAGGAAGAAGGGAAGGAGCTCTGCCAAGGAGCCCAGCAGCTTTCACTAGTTATCCCTCCCCCTCCCCCCTGGTACTCCCATTCACAGGCTGCAGGTGTCTGAGTCCCGCCCACCCTCCCTCTGTCCTCACCAGAGCCCCGGATCTGCACTGGCAGCCTGCCCAGGCCTCTGCAGCCACACGACTGCAATATGCCAGCCTGGGCCCCCACGGCTGACCCCCCCCCACTATGTGCACACATGTGGCAGCCCCTTCCAGCTGTTAACTGCAGGCTACCAGCCTGGTCCTCAAGGCCGTGGGAGTGCACGCTGAAGCCAAGGCCCCCGCTGGGTTCAGTTGTAGCCAGTCCCCCAGCTGTGCACCTGCACACCCCCAGACCAATCCCTGTCACCAGTCTCCACTGCTGTGTACAAGCCTGTGGGGAGATTCTGTAGCCCTGGGAGAGCATACCAGCAGCCAGGGCCCCCCAGCCACTGTGAGCCACGCGTGGCTGAGGCCCCTGCTGCTGGCCCCGTCCCCCACCATTGCCTGTGTCTGCAGCTAGCCCCAGCCACAGCACAGGCACCTGCAGCTGGCCTCCATAGCTGACTGTGTGCACATCGCCGGCTCTGGCCATCACTGCTTCCTGCCCTGGTCTCCAGCCACTGGACCTGGAGGTGCCACTGAGGCGCCCACCAGCTCTTGCAGCCACTGGAGACCCCCCCCACAGTGCCTGCCAAGAGCCACACAGCTGATACTGTGAGCCTCAGTGGCCTAAGCCAATGACACGTCATCCCTCCCACCCCAGACCACCACACGCCCCTGCTCTTGGTACCCAGCACCACCAGGCCTGGGTCACAGCATGCTCCAGCATGCCCCCACCTACAGCTGGAGTCTTTGCTCTCCAAAGTCAGTCCATAAAGTCTGGAAGAGGTGACTGCTTCTTCTAATGCACAGACACCTATGCAAGGCTTCAGGAATCACAAAGAATCAGGGAATCATGACACTGCCAAAGGAACACAGTAAACTTCCAGTAACTCTCTCCAAAGAAACAGAGATTCATGAGTTCCCCAACAAAGAGTTCAAAATAATTGTTTTAAAAATACTCAGACAGCTACAAGAGAACACAGATAGAACAATTTAACAAAACCAGGAGAACAATACCATAAGAACAAAATAAAAAGTTCAACAAAGAGAGAGAAAACAAAAAAGAACCAGACAAATTTTGGAGCTGAAGAATGTAATGATTGAATGGAAGAATTTAAGCAGAGCTTCAACAACAGACCAGATCGAGCAGGGGAAGAGTTGGTGAGCTAGAGGACAGATCATTTGAAATTATCCAGACATAGAAGCAACCAGAAAAAAGAATGAAAAGGAATGAAAAGCCTACAGGGCTGGAATCATCACTGGAATACCAGGAGAAGAGACGGAGGGAGGGCAGGGAGTTTATTTAAAGAAATAATGGCTGAGAACTTCCCAAACCTGGGGAAACATTTGGACATCCAAGCATCAATCCAAAACTGTCTTCTCCAAGACATGTAACAAAACTGTCTGAAATCTTAACTCCTAGAGCAGTCTCTTCCTTTGTGACTGTTGGCTTCAGTACACAGTTACCCAGTGGTCTTGTTTTACATTCTAGGGTTAAGAGTTTTACTATTTTGGTCACAGAATTTGCTGTTTGGACTAGCATTTCTTGGGAACACGTCTCTGCCCTCTCAGTTGGCCTCCTGACACCTCTTGGTAAAACCACGGACAAGCAGGTGTCCAGACTGCTGTGCTCCCTGTCTGCACCGACCTGTCGCTGTAAGGATGGAACTCTAGGCTTAGGTTGTGAGAAGAAACTGAGGATATGTTTGTCAATAAATCTCTGCTTTCAAGCCTAGGCATGCCCAGCTGTCCAGGAACTGCAGGATGGGTCCTAGATGCTTGGGGTGAAATGTGTTGAATCTCTCAATCCAGTTAACTACTCACACTCCGTTACAGTTGACAAGTCCCCGTGTTGAAACAGAAGCCAGTGCTCTGAAAACCCAGTAACTGCTGTCTTTTCAAAGCCGTAGTAGAGAAATGGCAAATACTTGTTTTCCTGCTCTACTTTTAAGATGCAATGATTTTACCTGAAGCTTTTAAATTCTGTATTCTATTTCTGTTGTTCACACATGTTTTTTACCTGAATTTTCACACTATCTATCTGAGCCTTGAGAATGATCCTTTGCATTTGGAGGAATCCGGTGCCCTGGGGCTTCTGTCAATGTTCACTGTGTCTGTGATCAAAGCATAGAGTTTCAAGCCCACTTTTCTCTTTTTCTTTAAAAAACAGTTTATTGAGAAATTACTGGAGGATTTTTAGTTTCACAAACTCCTCATTTTTAATACTGTCATTTGAAATGTCCGTAATAAAACCTTGAAGGGGCATCGCAGTTTTTTCAACTTAGGAGTGTTCTTACATTTAACATCTCCTTTAACCTTCAAAATGACCCTTGGCAGTGGTGCAAAGCGGATTAGGCCTGTCTCACAACCCAGGGGCCCTATGTGCTGGGGGCTGGAGCTGCCACCTCCAGGAAGCAGCCCAGGCCTGGGTGCGGCCCTGTGGGGTCCACTGGTGTAGCGTGACTGGCCAAGGCACTGGGATTCCTGTTGACTGGAGTCCTTTTATTTTTTCCAAAAGTTATGGAAATTTTAAACACACATGTTTATTGGAACTTCAAGAACTATACAGAGTTCTTCTAACTGGTAAGAGTATTTTCCACATGTAAAAATACTTTTAGTGTTAAATTGTTAGAGGTGAGACATAAGTTGATTCCATCACTGTGAAACCATGTTTTGATTAAAAAAAAAAACTTGTAAGTTTGATAACTTGCTTTTTTGTGCCTGCCTTCCAGAAATTGAAAATATTCTAAATTAAACATGCAAAACTGCAAATGCATGCCAAGTGCTTTTCAGAACTCTTGTCAGAAATCTTCTTGTCTTTGTGGTTAAAGCTGTCCCGAGGTTGCTTGTGAGTCAAATATTTCTCTCGTGAAGTTAAGAGTGTACCTGTGGGTCTGTACTAGTGGCCGGGTCCCTCACCCTGCAGGGAGGGTGGTCCCTGCCTTACCTGTCCCTCCCTTACCTGTCCCTCCCTGACCCGATGTCTAAGGAATGCATCCACTGTGGCAACGTCGCTGTGCTGTCTGCCAACAAACTCTCCACCCAGACTGGCCATCACCTGTTCTGCTTCTCTGCTCTGTTTATTTAACTTAGTCCTTGAGCAAGAATAAAAGAAAAATTTCATTACGTACTCAGGAATTTTTTTTTTTTTTACTTGATCTATAACCATCAGGTTATTCTACTCTGGCCATGCTGTTTTCTGCTTTTTATTTCCCGGAGCAATGTTGGCTTTAAACACTAGCCTGTAACTCCAGGTTTTTACCAAATGTAGGTATGATTTGGGATACAGGGAGCAGCCTCCACTTGAGGACACGTCTGGTGTCTGTCCTTCGGGATGTTTCGTCAAGATGGTTGTTGGAGGTGTTCTCACGGGTGACGTTGTGCAGCAGAGGATTCAGCTGGGCACAAGGACCAGTCTAGCCCCACAGAAGATGTCACAGCAGGCGGTGTCGGGAGCCACCAGAGGCCCCAACAAGATGAGCTGTGGGAGAGGGGCTCTTGGCAGGAAGCGGCCATTTAGTCCCGACCCCCAGGGCTCCTCCCAAAGACCAGAAGGCAACATAGAGCCAGGAGGATCCCCTAGTTCTCCCAAAACCCTCAAGTGAAAGAGAAATGGTCATCTTGGTTGGTCCTAGTCAACACCTAAGTCATAAAAACAATAAAGGATGGATTAATGGTGATGTTAGTTTTCACAAATAGTCAACTTAACTGGTTCAGACTACCTGTCACTGTCAACAGAGCCAGCATTTTAGGTTGAAATTGAAGCCACACACAGAGAAAG
This sequence comes from Camelus bactrianus, assembly GCF_048773025.1. Taxonomy (NCBI): domain Eukaryota; kingdom Metazoa; phylum Chordata; class Mammalia; order Artiodactyla; family Camelidae; genus Camelus; species Camelus bactrianus. The sequence goes on from NC_133573.1 coordinate 11,904,891, forward strand.
ATCTCAGGCAGTGGGGATCCCATCCCAGATCCCTTTTGTCCCCTTCCCACAGGCAGCCAGACTGCTTCCTGAACCCTGTGCAGACATGAGCAGACAGCTTCCACCGTGTCTTCCAGATGCTCAGGACTGCCCTGCACTTTCCTTTCCTCATTCCACCCCTGTAGGTAGCTCCTGATGGGGGCAACATGTGAATGCCCCCGCCCTGCCCCATCTGCCCGAGATGCTACGCTGTCGTGAACTCCCTCAGCCAGGACATCTGCCCACGTGGGTACACTGGGAAATGCTCAGGAGTGAAATTGCCAAGTCGAGGATATGTTCCTGGCAAAGAACATATACAGGCCATTCATCAAAGAGATAGATGACTGATGAACATGAAAAAGATGCTTCCCTCACTAATACTGAAATGCAGATTCAGATAACCACATTTCATTCCTGATATTGCTAATGTGTGACTTGTTCTTTTATGTCAAACTTGCTAGAGGTTTATCTACTTTACTGATCTTTTCAAAGAAACAGCTTTTGGCTTATTTTTGTTTGCTTTTAATTTCATTGATTTCTGCTCTTTTTCCTTCATTCTCTAAGATGTGGGTTTGTTTTGCTCATTCTTTTCTAGTTTCTTAAGCTGGAAACTTGGATTATTGATCTGCGATTTTCTTTCCTAATATAAGCTCTCAATGCTATAAATTCTGTCCAAGCACTGCTCTAACTGTGCCCACTAATTTCAATATGTTGTAGTTTCATTTTTCTTCCATTGAAAGTATCTTCAAATTTCTCGAGACCTTCTTTTTGGTGGATTATTTATGAGAATGCTGTTTAATTTCCAATGGATTTTAGATTTTCCTATCTTTACTGATTTCTAGTTTAATTCTATTATAGTCAGAAAAATACTTTGTATGATTTTAAATGTAAGATTATTTTAATAAACAGGATATGAACTGTCTTGATGAATGTTCCATGTGCACTTGAAAACTTTGTGTTCTGCTTTTGTTGGATAGTGTTCTATAAATATCAGTTATAGTGATTTGATTAATGATGTCATTTAGCTCTTCTATGTCTTCACCAATTCTTGTCTACTGGTTCTGTGGCTGATAGGAAGGAGTGTTGAATTCTCCAGCTGTAATTGTAAATTTGTCTAGTTCTCCTTTCAGATGTCAGATGTTCCTTCAAATACTCTGCCTCTGGACAATCTTCCTTGAAGATCAGCTTAATCTTCCCAGCACGGTCACTATTTGCTGTCATAGTGCTGCCTTCCCTGTGCCTGTAGAGAACACTTGTTCATCTTGCATTCTGTCATTTTGTAGGGTTGAGGTCTGCCACACTTCCTATAGGAGTCTGCCAGGTTTTACGAACATTCACATGCTCACGCTCAGTCACTCTTAGCACAGATGCTTGTCTATTTGGAAACTCTGTTGTTAGGTTCCAAGGAAAAGCCCACCCCCGCGTGAGTCTCCTCCACTCTCGACACTCCACTACAGCACTACTCCACCTCTGACCCCAGATGAGTGCAGGCTTTCCACACATCCAGTAATTCTTTGACACCAGCTGTGTGTCCTTCAATTCAATTCAATTCAATTCTGACACTGCCTACCTGGAGATAGTGTCAGGTCCCACAGGTTAAGGGCTCAGCCCCACAAGACTGCCCTCTGCCCCACATCAGATGCCAATCACAGGTCCAGGTTGTTACCAGTACTTCTGACTAACCAGCTGTAAATTGGAGGTTCCTGGGACCCTCCAACTTGGGTTTGATTAATTTGCTAGAGCAGCTCACAGAAATCAGAAAAACAGTTTACTTGCAATTAGATGACTGCATTATTGTAGAGGATGTATCTCAAGAAGAGCCATGTGGAAGAGAAGCATAGGGCAAGGAATGGGGAAAGAATGCAGTTTCCAAGCTCTGCGGGCACACCACTCTGCTCACATCTCCACCTGTTCATGAACGTGGAAACTCTATGAGCCCCATCTGCTTGGGTTTTCACAGAGCCTTCATCACATAAGCACGGACGATTAGGTCACTGGCCAGTGATGATTTACTCAGTCTCCTGCCCCTCTCTCCCTGCCCAGGTGAGACTGAAACTTCCATCCCTCTAGTCCCAGTTGGCTTCCCTGACAACCAGCCCCGACTCTTAGTGGCTTTCCAGAGTCACTTCAAAAGGTGTGTCTGAAAGGGGCTTGTTATGAATAACAAGCCACTCCTTTCACCTTTATGATTCTGGAGCTGCTTCAGGAACCGAGGACAAAAAACCAAATATGAGAACTGTTGTTTTCATTCACAGCGTTCCCAGTTTCCCTTTGGTACCACTTCTCTTCTTCCTGAAGCACACTCTTTCACTATTTCTTTAAAAGCAGATCTTCTGGCTATCAATTCTCTTCATCTGAGAATGTCTTTATTTTGCCCTCATTCCTGAGGGATATTGTGCTGGGTATAGAATTCTGAGTTGACAGCTGTTTTCTTTCAGCCCTTTAAGAAATGTGGCATTTCCTTCTGGTTCCATAATTTCTGATGAAAACACATACTGGCATTTAAGTTGTTGCTCCCCAGTAGGTAATCTTTCATTTTTCTCTGGCTACTTTCAAGATGTCTTTTAGTTTTCAACAGTTTCTGAAGTTATGTATCTGGGCTTGGATTTCTTTGAATTTACCCTGTTTCAGGTTCACTCAGCTTACTTGGGAGGTTTTTAGCCATTGTTTCTGCAGATGTTTTAAAGCACTACACTGTCTCTCATCCCTCTCTGATTCCTATGACACAGCCCAGAAACTTTTTCCTATTGTTTGGACTGGATGATTTGTGTTGGTCTGTATCTTTTGTCATCTTCAATCTGCTCTTGACTCTATCCAGTGAGGCGCCCCAGCACTGCCAAAAGGAGAGGAAGTTCCCTCCTTCAGACTCCAGGCTCCTGCAGGCTCCCACCTGCAGCCTGGGGAGTACCTGGGGGCTCCTATGTGAAAAGCGGAAAAAAGGAGAGGGAAGACAGGGCATCTCCCCCACGTTCTCTGAGCTTTATCTGCTCCTATCCTGTTTGTCAAGATAGGCTTTTTCCAGTATCTCTGCACCACTGTGTTCACTTGTTTGTTTTTTGTGGGGAAAAAGAAAGTCTTTATTGATACATAGGTTACAGAGATGGTTTTTAGGAGAGGTGTTTTGTGTTCAGGCTGAGAGAGGAATTTAAAACGGGTAAACTCACCACTTCAGTGGTCCTTAGAATTCTGGTGTTCCTCCCCAATCTGCATGTTACTGTTTAGTTCTTGGAGCCCTCTAATAGCTGAGCCTTCATCCTGTCCAGATTTCATAGCTGTGTTTGGTGAGAAAAGGAGGGTATGTGTTAACCCCATCTTATCCAGAACCCAAATTTTCCCTTAGCTACTAAATGAAAAAAACTTACAGAAGTGTACAGCATGATTTCACATTTGTGGGGGAAAAAAAACAGTATATATGTACCTCCACAGATAAGTGCCTAGAAAAGAGGTCTGGAAGTTTACACGCCAAACTTAACACTGCTGTCCTCTAAGAAGGGGTACAGAATTTTGGTGCGGGAGTGTTATTGAAAGGAACTTCCACTTTTTACTCTATACTTCTCTTTGAGTTATTTTAACCACAAACTACTACTGTGGTAATTTTCAAAACAGTAAGAAGGAGTGAGGGGAAGACTGGGAGCAATGTGGAGCTAACTCAAAGTGTACACACGGAAGGTGTCTTTCCCTGGGTGTACCTAACATATCTTGTTAAACATTCATCTAGTGAAAAATCCACTTAACAGTCAATGCGATCACCCGTTTTCTTCAACCACTGATGTACTAATCAGAATTATTTCCCACAAAACAGAAGTTTCAGCCTGTAATATTAATGAATTTTATTCACATTTTTTCAACAAGTAACTGCAATATTAAACATAAGTTAAAAGCAATACATAGTTTTAAGAAAATACAACCCCAAATTTCCATTGCCTGAGCTTTGTGGTTACAAGAGCCCAGCCCTCGTTCCTTCAGAATGTGAGAGTGAATGAACGATCAAAATAAACATACAACACGGGGAGACTGCGCCTAAGTACAGTGCTGCTCGTTATGAAAGAAATCCAAGAAGAGACCTCTCCTGTCTTCAGTCAGGTGTCCTGACTTTCAAAATGGAAATATGTACTAAAGCTACAACTCTCGCCTGATCTCATTCTAGCCGGCTTGAAGGGAGCAAATCTGGGTCAGAAATCTAGACAGAGCCCCTCGCACAGGATGTGCCACTAAGCACACACTCACACCGGGCAGCCCCCATTCATGCTATCGTACAAACACCCATGTCAAGTGCAAGCATTTGGAAATGACCGGGCCACACTTTGGGTCACTTTTTAAATATTATGTAACTGATCACAAGACTACTGTAAGGACCTTATGAGTCAAACATTGGCAGTTTGATACCAAACCGACACAATCAGACCACATAAATATTAGCACGTTTTTGTTTTTTTTACCTAGTCTAGTGAAATGTAGAACTATCCACCAAACTGTTTTTCACTGAAGCCGATGACAAGAAAAGTTGTCTTTTACTCCTAACACATGGTTGGCCCCTCTCCCTCCACCAGTAACATATCTGAACACTTCAATGACCTAGTTCGTTCACCCTTCTTCCATGCAATTCAGTTAGCTGAGTTTGATCCCACAGACACACCTTTCAAGTCACTAGTAATTTCTCTTTGATGCAACGATGACAAGGCTATTACATAAGAGCCATGTGTGCTCACTACATTGTGAGCAATTAAGACAACCTATGTGCTTTTTTTTTTACCAAACTTTAAGAATGTGTGTGTATGTATATGCATATGTGTGTGTGTGTGTGTGTGTGTATACACAAATATATGCTTAGAAATTTTACAGCCGTGAGAGGGTATACACAGAACCAGATGTGACCCGGATTTTACACCTTCTAAGTAAGAGCAGTCTTTCAGATTTTAAAAGGAAGAAAAACAACAGATTCCTACTTTCTCTCCTTCACCTGGGACTAGCAGAGCGCTACATGTTACTCAGTACGCTACTGCTGCTTTTAATAATGTAACACAGAAAGCATGTTTTTGGCATATTGTTTTACTTAAGAACTTAAAACCAAACTTTTTAAGAGAGTCTTATGTAGCAATTTTTTAATTCTATATTTTAAATATCACTGGATTTTCAGTTTCCAATTTTTCAACATGAAAGGTAGCTTTAAACTAGTTTGCTGTCTTGTAAGTTGTCCCAAGAAATGGGAGCATGATCACAACCACATTAGTTCCCAGAATGAGAAGGAAAAAGGAGGACATCAAATTGTTAAAACAAAAAAATTTTGTGGGCTCAAGAGGTAATTTTTACCCCCAAAGGGAAACAAAGAATAGAAACCCTAACTAATGACTTGGACATAGGAGGGGGACTCAATTAATTCACAGTGATTCATTCATTGCTCATGCACATTAAAGGTACTTTAAAAATCTTGTTCATCTGTTCTCTACTTAAAAAGGGAAAAAACTGGCCAATATTGCCTGCTAGGTTCTCCCAGATCTCTGCCTAGAGTTTGCAGTAGTAAATACGAGTCTCTTGCCCAAAGGAGAGCAAGTCTAGCTCGTTCAAAGTCTAGAGGGAGCTGGCTTCCTAAGGCAGCCCGTCAGCGTGGGGCCTGCGCTACTAGGCAGGGCTCTCTTCTCTCAGATTGTCAGATGCAACGCTGTGAACACTGGAGGCGGGTGGTTAAAACTGAACATGCAGGAGGCGGTTTTAAAGGAACAGTTTCCACAATCAGCTGCACCATCAACGCCAGGGTGATTTTATCTGTAAGTACCCGTAATGTTTAAGGACCATAATAACAGCAAAATTCACCAGAATTACTAGCAAGTTTGTTTTGGACAACATATAAAACTTCCTCTTATTAAATATACATCTCAGCGACTAGGAGAGCTCTCTACATACTCACTTCAAAACAATGCAAATATTTTTAAAGTTAAAAAAAAGTTCATGATTCTTCAGTATGACTCTGCAAAGCTTTAATACAGTTGTGTATGATGATACTGTGTGAAGGTTTAATGAGGAACAAAAACATGTGTTCCAAAAATCGACCATCAAACTTCAAAGACCCAGAGTAAAAATATCAAGGAAGTGCTCAGTCTCACAGCGACCACCAGGGTTTCACTCACATGTCTCCACATGCTTCATTCACACATCTCCACATGCTAAGCTGGCAAAATACCTTTCTTCTCCTCTGTAAGGAGTTTAGCACTCACCCTTCCTCTGGATCCCTCTCTCTGCTGGATGGAAATAAGTGTTTCACAAAACCACTTTTTACCTCCAAAACAAATGTATGAATGAGAAGGAGCACTTTATTTACATAATTACATCTATGCCTGTTCCCACACCACCATCCTCTCACATGAAGTTCTACCTAAGATCAACTGGCTAGGAAGCTAGGAGAAACATATTTCAACCAGAAGTCTGGACAATGTCCATCAATCAAGGCTGTGTCACAAGTGCGCTCTACAGAGGAAAACCCAGAGAAAGCAGGGGTGGTCCACCTCTCTAAGGGGTGTCTTCATACTCATCCTCCATCCCCAGTGAGCAACACAATCTCAATGTATTAAATGGAACTTCAGATTATCAGTTCTAAATGTCATTGCCAAGCTCTTATAGAAGAGGCAAAAGTCCAGAGCGGGTGTGTGTCAAAAGGCCAGTGTGCGGCAAATGACTAATACCCCATTATGTGTTCTAAAAAAATCTCACAGTAAACAGTGACTATCTGGGACAAGAGAAACTTCAGTACTACTTCTAAACACACTGCACCGGCACTTGGTCTGCTGAAATGCACCTGAAATACTAAACTACTACTCACGGCCTAAATGATCATTTAAAGAGGAAAGATGATCTTCGACCAGCCCGGAGAACTCTTAGACATCACAGGCTGTGTGAAGTGGTGCTGAACTGAAATATAAAAAGCTTAATTTTCTAGGAGCTACCGAGGTTCTAGTTTGACTGTACGTGGAAGCAGTGTTAGTGCTGAAACTCACTTTTAACTTGATGATCTTTCACAAAGAAAACTACACATAAGGAAAATGAGTCTTATGCTACAAGCCGGAATGATCTTAACCAGCTATGGAATCTGAGAAGTTACCTAGAACAGGATGAAAATAAACGTAGGAAAGAACACTGCTTGTGAAGCATCTCTAAGCCATTTAAAGGCATTCGGTATATCTTAAAAGATTAAGATGCTTTAAAACAAGACCCTTACAAGAATATCAAAGATTTAGGGAATTCCCTTCGTATATAACCAAACGTCTATGGCTTCAGCTGTCGCCCTGCTGCCAAGGTAGATGACCAGGATTCGTCACAATGGAACAATCTTCTGGAAACTCCTTAAGGAGAACCCTGCATAATCAGCTGGTTTCTTGAACCTGTGTCCAGTTTCCTTTGTTTTGTTTTATTTTTCCTTCTTTTCATTTGCACTGTTGAAAAGAGGCTGTCAGAGCAGCTGCTTGTCTCTTCCTTTAAGCCTTGCTGAGTAGCGTCTCATATACCCTGTCATCCACGGGTTGTCCAGGGAGGGCGGCGGTCTCCTTCTGTTTTTCTCCATGTCTGCAGAGTGAGTGCTCTGCCTCTGAGCCACCAGCCTCCTTTTCTCCACCTGCCTCCTGTTCCTGGTTCGCAATGCTGATTCATGAATCTGAGTGGAGTCAGAATAAAAGTACAGTCAACTCAAGTGGCTTTTGCACTAATTTTCACAACATTCACAATGGAGCTTCCTGCAGGTCACCTGGAGCAGGGCAGAGGCAAGCCGGCTTCACTGTTGTCACGACTTCCGTGCATAAAAGCTTCTCCAGAAAAGCCACTCCCCTGGCTTCTGTCTTACACAAATGTCAGCCGTAAAGACACTAAGCAACAGAAAATGTCCACTGGATGAACTTGCAGATGTAAATGAAAAAAGATGTAAGCAACTAATCTGCATGTGCCTTGAGAAACTGGCTCTGGAAAACTATTGGAACTGCTTAGCATAAAGTATGGATAAATATTCCACTGAAGAAATTTAAATGCTTTACAGCAAAATACTAAAGTGAGTCTCAAGGGGTTTTCCCACCTAAGACCTTCAATGAACCCTGTACAGCTTAATCCCACAGCGTTGCCAGAGGCCAGCTCCGTTGTCTGAGCCATCACTCCAAACACCACCACCTGCTACAGCTCAGAAGTCTGTTCCGTAAAAATGTGATCAGAAATCAAACAGTTTGCACTTCCTGCTTCTTTTCATTCATTCATGTCTCTGGTCTGTGGTGACAGTGTTCACGCTAACAAGGTCACTGTTCTGCAGCCCCGCACGCAGGACTTGGCACAGGGAGGGGCCAGGGATGAGCCAGAGAACCAGAGCTCGGAGGGGCAGGGTGAGCAGGGGAAACTGAAACCCTCCTAATTCAGCCTCAAGAGGAAAGGGGAGTCTAGACAGATGCTGGGAACTGCAGGAGATGCCATCTAACCAGCACTAACAAAGTGGCTGGCGGTGAGTACCAACTACCATGGTTGGCAGAGCCAGGGCCTCTCAGGGCCAGGGGCAAACTTAGACCGGCAGCCTCCAGCCTGGGCTGCACCTCCCAGCCCCCCAGGAGCTTGAGAACCCCAACTCCCACTGCTTCTCCCCCTGGCTCGGTGTCCGTACATCCCCCAGTTACCAGCTAACTCCCAGCAAAGCCGCTTGACCTCCCTCTAGGCAGCAAACATCCTGAAACCTGTTTGCAAATCAGATGCCCAGTTCTGGACTGTCCTCAGCCCACTCACTCTACCACCCGCTAAGACCTAGCCTGTCTCAAAGCATCGCAGTGACCACAGGAGATGACAGCCAGTGACAGGAACGTGGCCAGCCCTCCCCCTCCCCGGGAAAGCAGAAAAGCGGGGTTGCCAGAACCCACCTCGTGCACCGGGGCAGAAGCACAGACGTGAGTTTTCTGGCTTCCCGTATCTGTCTGTTTCTCTCCCTACCCATAAAGAGCAAATGGATGCTTGTTTCCTCTTATTTCACTTGATGATCTCTGAGGGTTCTTGGCTGCTTTCTGACTTCTTCTAGCAAGTAAGGCACTTGGTCGCAGTCAAGGCTTGGTACTGCTGGGTAATCTGACAGTCTCTTTCATCCTGAGCCATTTTTCTTTTATGTCTTTCACTGGCAGTGCTTTTTTAAAAAGGAGATAAAACAAGATGAATGCTTTAAAAGTAGATTTGCATGTATTTACTTTAAATATTTGGGATGAAAAAGTCATAATGCTTCATTAAAGTAGCTTTTTCACTTATAGATCAATTCACAAGTTTCACTTAAAACAGAAGTACAGAAGCAAATCAGTATAATAATTTTCAGTATATCCCATTTTAAAATCAACAACTTTTAATATTTAATTGAGAAGCTTAATCTCAGAATACGAGTGATAGTTGTCTCATGGGTGACAGGGGACTACGGGGTGGGAGGACAAGTTCACAGCAGGCTGCAGAGTGAGAAGCAGAGAACCCAGGCGAGTAACAGTGGGTTAGTGGACCCACAGTCCTCACTATGGATTATTAAAAGGGTGGACGTTAAAAACAGTAGTGTTGGGAGAGGGGACAGCTCAGTGGTAGAGCGCGTGCCTAGCACGTACGAGGTCCTGGGTTAAATCCCCAGTGCATCCATTAAAAAAAGAAAAATTTTAAATAAACCTAATCCCCTCCCCTCTCAAAAATTTATAAACAACAACAACAACAAAAAAACCCTGTAGTGTCCAGAGGCACCCAACCCAAGAAACTAAAATCCTCTCTGGGGATCCTAGGCCTCAGATTATTCCTACAGATAATTTTCCAAACACAGTGACTGACTGTCCTGCAAACGATGACCAGGCACATAAGGAGACAAGACAGGAGCCGAAGACTTGAGATAAAGGAATCATCACCGACAGACCGTCAATGATGCAACTGGGTTTACTCTCTGTACTCAAAGAAAATACAGGAGCTCAAAAAATACCTGTAGCAGGAGACAAAAGATGGAAAATACAGAAGAAACAGAACTTATCACTATAAAATATTTATAAACCTCTTGATATATTGCCTGGTACAAGATAAGTGTATATAAGTATGTGTTTTCAAAATCCTATTCAAAAGAATGAAGTTTCAAATAAAGACATTTTTAGACAAACAAAAACAGTGTTCACCACCAGTTCCTGTGGAAGATCATATCACCCCTCCATAACTGACAAAAATAAACAGTCTTGATTTAGGACTATGCTACTCCATACAAAAGCCACTAACCACATGTGGCTAATAAATATAAGTTTAAATTAACTAAAGTTAAGTAAAAATAAGTATTCCATTCCCTCAGTTACACTCATCAGAGTTCAGGTGTTCAGTACCCACATGTAGCTACTGGCGACCATGCTGAATGGGACAGAGGACCTGTCCATCATCACAGAAAGTCTGGTTGAACAGACTCGTCTTTTAAAGTATTTCAACAACAGAATTCACATATTTGACTCGATGGGTATATACAGAACACTGCGCCCAACGACTGCAGAATATATGATGCTGTCAAGCAAGCGCATGTGGAACATTTACAAGAATTGACATATCCCAGGCCATAAAGCAAATCTTGACACATTTACAAAATTAAAATCATATAGAATGTATTCTCGGACCATCGTGTAAAGCTAGATACAACAAAAAATTACTTTTTAAAATCTCCAGTTTTTTGATTTTTGGTTTTTTTAACTATAGTTGATTTACAATGCTATATTAGTTTCAGGTGTACAGCACAGTGATTCAGTTATATATTTTATATATATATATATATATATATATATATTGTTTTTCAGATTCTTTTTGATTATAGCTTATTACAAGATACTGAAGATAGTTCCCTGTGCTGTACAGTAGGACCCAGTTGGTTATCTAATTTATATATAGTAGTGTGTATATGTTAATCTCAAACTCCTAATTTATCCCTCCCCTTCCTTCCCCCTTTGGAAACCATAAGTTTGTTTTCTATGTTTGTGAGTCTATTTCTGGTTTATAAATAAGTTCATTTGTATCATATTTTAAGATGCCACATAAGTGATATCGTATGATATCATATGATATTTGTCTTTCTCTGTCTTACTTAGTATGATCATCTCTAGGTCCATCCATGCTGCTGCAAATGGCATTATTTTATTCTTTTTTGTAGCTGAGTAGTATTCCATTGTATAAATATGCCACAACTTCTTTATCCAGTCCTCTATTAATGGACATTTAGGTTGCTTCCATGTCCTGGCTGTTGTAAATAGTGCTGCTATGAACACTGGGGTGCATGTATCTTTTTAAATTAGAGTTTTCTCCAGATATATGCCCAGGAGTGGGATTGCTGGATCATGTGGTAACACAATTTTAATTTTTTTAAGGAACCTCCCCATACTGTTCTTCATAGTGGCTGTATCAATTTACATTCTGACCAACAGTGTAGGAGGGTTACTTTTTCTCTACACTCTCCAGCGTCTGGTGTCAGGTGATACCTCATTGTAGTTTTGATTTGCATTTCTCTAATAATTAGCAATATTGAGCATCTTTTCATGTGCCTGTTGGCCATCTGTATGTCTTCTTTGGAGAAATGTCTATTTAGGTCTTCTGCCCATTTTTTGATTGGGTTTTCTTTTTCTTTTTGGATATTGAGCTATACCAGCTGTTTGCCTATTTTGGAAATTACTCCCTTGTTGGTTGCTCTGTTTGCAAATATAAAATCTCTAGTTTTGAAATTTAAAAACAATTGTTTATAACTGAAGAATAGTTGATTTACAATACTGTGTTAGTTTCAGGCGTACTGCAAAGTGATTCAGTTATACATACATGTATACATATACATGTGTATACAGTGTATACAACTGTATACACTGTTTTGTAACAACAAAATATTGTTACAAAATATTGAATATAGTTCCCTAGGCTATACAATAAATCCTTGTTATGTACCTGTTTTATATACAGTAGTTTGTTAATCCCATGCTCCTAATTTATCCTGTCCCCCTAAAAACATTTCTAAATAATGCATGGGTCAAAAACAAATCATACAGTTGCACAAAAAGAGTGAATATACTCAATATCACTGAAGTATACACTTGAAAATGGTTAAAATGATAAGTTGTTTTGTGTGCATTTTACAATTTAAATTTTTTTTTTAAAAGTAGTCTTGGCATTCCTTTCTTAATCCTGCTTTTATTTAGACATGTTTTGAAAGTTTCTTCATTAAGCACAATGCAGCTAAAGCAGTAATCAGAGGGAAATCTATAGCCTTAAAATCAATATACCGGGGGAAAAAAAGGCAGGGAAAAAAATCAAAGGTAAGCATCCATCTTAAAAAGTTATAAAAATAAGCAGAAAAAAACTAGAGTAAGGAAAAAAGATCATAAATTAATAAATATATAATTTAAAAAACATAACATAGCCAAGGGTTTGTTTGGGAAAAAAAAAAATAGAATTCACAAACCTTTAGCAAGACTAATAAAGAAAGAAAAAAAAGTGAAAAATAAAAATAAGTAAAAATAGTATAAATGAACCAACTGGGTTACATGTGCAATGGCAACATGTGCATATGGTGACTTCCTCCCAAAACCTCACTAAAGGACCGGAAAAAGTTATAAACCCACAGGAAAAGAGCAAGGGAGGCAATGACATCAGACAAATTTGGGAAGATAAAAAGTAGAAGCAGAAGTAACTTACTGGATTGAGCAGGATAAATGCCAACTCCCTGCAGGAGAAAGGCCACAGGACATAGCTGAACCCCAGAAGGAATGGGAACCAAGGAATACAATTCCTCAGATGGCCAGTGGGACAGACCGCCTTTCCCCCAGTGCCCCAGCCCACATGCTTCTCTGACAACATAACATGAATGTGCCTCTGCTGAGGACCAGGGTCCATGCTTCTTTCCCTTGAACCTGGGCACAGAGTGGGTGAGAGGGACCACGTGGCTCCTGGTGAGAAGTCATAAAGGGTAACACAGCACCTGCCCAGCTCTCTCTCGGGAGGAGAGCCATCCTGCATGTTATGAGGAAGGTCAGGCGTATGAGGATGTCACATGTGAGTGTCCTAGGAGACAGCCCGCAGCCCTGAAGCTGTCAGCAGAGGTCGCAGTTAGCGGGCAGCAGACAAAGTCACATACGCCCCTGTGCCCAGGTCAAATCTCACCCTACAAAAACTATGAGCAGAAAGAAGTAAGAACTGGAGTTTATTTAAAACATTAGTTTTCAGGGTAATTCTGTTATGCAGCAATGGATATTTGTTCAGTAGCCCTTCCTCCAGTCCCTGTGCCAGGTGATGCCACCTCTCTCCTCCAGAAAGCAGATGGGTTGCAGTCTGGAGAGGGAGAACTAGAGTGGGGATGGACTTGGGGCACCCAGCACAGTGGAAGTAAGGGGTGACACCTTCCTGGAAATAGGCTTACATGGTAAAGAACGGGATCCCTCCTCCCTTTCCCCAACTCTGCTCCCAGAATGCTAACAGCCAGGCCTGTACCCTCCCAGGCAGCAGGATGGAGGAGCACTGTCTGGAGAAGTCACACAAGAGAAATGGGCACATATTAATGTTGGAAGCCCCCAGAGAAACAGCTGGGTCCTCACGCAGGTACAGTAAACAAGCTCCCCTGTGAGTCCCCAGAAGCTCCTCAAGCCTCACTCTTTTTTTTTTTTTTAATAGACTTTATTCTTTTAGAGCAGTTTCAGGTTCACAGCAGAATCGGGCAGAAAATACAGAGAGTCTGTATGTAGCCCTCCCCACCCACACGTATATACTCCCCTACCCTCAACATCCCTCATCAGTGTGGCAAGTTTGGTACAATCGATGCACACATTATTATCAACCATTTTCCATTGTTTACATTAGGGGTCACTCTTGATGTTGTACATTCTATGGGTTTCGACAAATGCATAATGACATGTAGCCACCACTATAGTATCATACAGAGTAATTTCATTGCCCTAAAAATCCCCTGTGCTCCATCTGTTCATCCCTCCCTCCCTCCCTCTCCCCAAACCCCTGGAAACCACGGTCTCTTTATTGTTTCTGTAGCTGTGCCTTTTCCAGAATGTCATTTGGTTGGAATCGTGCAGTTTGTACCCTTTTCACACTTGCTTCTTTCATTTAGTAATAAGTTTTAAGTTTCTTCCATGTCTTTTGGGGCTTGATAGATCTTTTTTTAAATTTACAGACATTTATTCTTCATTGTTTCTAAGAATGTTTAGAGCTTTAGCTTTTTAAACTTATGTAGTTATCAAAGGAATAAAGCCAACCACAAAATAAGAATTAATTCAAAAAGATACATATACCCTACTGTTAACAGCAAAATTATTTATAATTGCCAAGATGTAGAAGCATCCTAAGGGCACATCAATAGTTGAATAATGAAGATGCAATATATATATATATATATAATGGAATACAACTCACCCATAAAAAAGGATATTTTGCCATTTGCAGTCAGAATTTTATAACTGGCAGAAACATTTCCATTACATAAAAAACAACAAAATACTTAGAAATAAACTTAACTAAGGAGGTCACCTATACTCTGAAAACTGAAATGACACAAGAAATGGAAAGATTTCTTGTGCTCTTGGATTGGAAGAATCAACATTATCAAAATGGCTGCACTCCTCAAAGCAATCCACAGATCCAATGCAACCCCCATCAAAATACTCACAACATTCCTCACAGAACTAGAACAAACAATTCCAAAATTTCAAGGAACCACAAAGACCCCAAACAGCCAAAGCAATCAATAGGTCTCTCTTTTTTTCTCTTTCTTTTTTGTTCTCTTTTCTTACGATTTGATGACTAGAGAAGGTCCTTTAACATTTGTTGTAAAGCTGGTTTGGTGGTGCTGAAATCTTTTTTTGAGGGGGGTAGTCTGATTCAACATTTTAGTGAATTATTTAAATAACAAAGTACACAGTGAACTGGCAAAACAGGAATAAACAACTAATGTTTTCTTGAAATATAGAGAGAAATTTCATAGAAGCTTAAATAAAAACAAATACAAAATAATGATTTAATAGAAAAGTATGCATATTTTATTTATATAAACTTTGATTCACAGGTTAGAATCCAAGACTTCACCATATTCATTAGGTGAACTGTTACCCAAACCCAGTACTGTTGTGAAGTAAGTTTTCAGCACTCTCCTCTTGATTGCCTTACTAGAGTAGGGCAAGAGGGGATGTGAAATAAAATGAAAAAAAAAAAAAAAAAAAAGTATTTTCTATGTAATATTATCCTGTCAAACAATGTAGTGTCTGAAGTCTTGAATATGGGAAATACATTTATTTAAAAAAGTCAATTGGTTCATTTTATGCAATTTGGCTTTGAAAAAATGAGTGTATGAAGATTGCTTTTTGTGCAGCTAGAAATATATCAAATCAGCTTATGTAACAATTTAAAAGGGAATTTGTTTACTGATGTAAATAGGAATCATGTGGAGAATTCTTCTTTCTTTGTTGATTAGACAGTGATATTCCCTGTGGCAGGAAATACAGTTCCTGACCCCTAAGCTTCCAGCTTTGAACCTGATAGAAAAAGCCTATTCTTAAAGTCTAGAAAAAATTCTTCATGGCAAGTTGTGGCAGGAATGTGTTAGATCATGGGCCCAGCACTGAACCAATCACCTAGCTGAACCAGGGACTGAGAGCACCGTGTTTAGGGCCCAGGTCTCCTTCCTACATCTCTGACTTGTGGAGAGGGATCAGTGCCCCCCACACGGTATGTAATTGTTTCCCCTCTGAGAAATGCATCCTTTTGTTAAAAAGTAAAGCATGGTATTGAGAACTTTTCAAATAAACAAAATGAAAAACAAGCAGCTAAAAACTAGAATGAATTTCCAAAATGATCAAGGTAGAAGAGCCTTAGATGGTGAGCAGTCATGAAGAAGGCCTCATGCACTTTTAAAGGACCTTCCAGAATTAAACATGGTTTGAAGCCAATGATGTGAGAATGTGACTGGGAGGCCTGAGAGAGGCAAGGTTTTCTGAACTGCTTTGTGTGCAACTGTGGATATTCCAGAGCAGAGTGGGAGGGGAGGAATGCCCTCTCTGCCCACATTGTCACATGACTTCCCAGAGGTCAGCTTATTTATCACTTTCTCAAAAATTCGGGGTTCTTGACAACCAAATCTATTATCTTCATAATATTTCTTTCAATTATCTCAAAAGTAAATAAATGCTTATTTTCTTACCGTCTCTCCTCACTATAAAGATGCAAACATAATATGGTAAGGGAATTTCTCTTCTTGCTTTTACTTTCTTTCCAGAGCTGAGCAACATGGTTGAAAAATAATAATTTAAAAAAAAAAAAGACTGCATACATTTGGATCACAATGCTGATCCGAACTGCTGAGTACCACACAGCTTCACAAGTGGTCTGCAGTGTGAGCAGCTCCTCCTGAGAAGTTCTGATTTAATGTGGGGGTCAGTTGGGCCACAGTCTTAAAATGACAGCTTAGATGCATTGTTTAGAGCCCTGTTGTTGAAGTTGCACTTCGGAGTAACCTGAGAGGTGCCTTTCCTGAACAAAGCATCCTGTGTATAGATCAGCTGAGCTAAGAGTCAGATCTCTGAATCAGAATCTTTCATCCTGTTTGAAGAAGAATCTCCAGAAACCCAAGTACAGAAATATTCACAATGCTTTGCATATAATACAGCCCTGCTTAAGAATTGTTTGCTTACTGAACAATGGTGGTGCTGTTTCCTTTCCCAAGTTGGGGAAGTTTTCAGTGATCATCTATCCAAAATTTTTCTCAGGTGCTTTCTCTGTCCCTTCTCTTTCTGGGAGCCCAGTAATGCGAACATTAGAGTGCTTTATGTTGTCCCAGAGATCTCTTAAGCTATCCTCATTCCTTTTCATTCTTTTTTCTTTTTTCGTTCTGCAGCAGTGATTTCCACGAATCTGTCTTCTAGCTCACTGATCTGTTTTTCTGCCTCATTTAGTCTATTCTTGGTTCCTTCTAGTGTATTGTTTATTTCAGTGATTTTATTCAGCTCTGTTTGGGTATTCTTTATATTTTCCAACTCTTTGCTAAAAACTTCACTCTGTGCATCTATACTCCTCTTGAGTTCTCTGAACATCTTGGCCATCATTACTTTAAACTCTTTGTCAGATAAGTTACTTATCTCCTCATTACTTATTTTTTCTTCTGGGACTTTATCTTGTGCCTTGGCCTGGGAGATATTCCTTTGCCACCTCATATTGTCTATCTTTCTATGTGTTTGTGGATTCCTTCCACAGGCTTTGGGATTGTTGTTTTCTTGTTTCTAGTATCTGCCCCTGGTGGGTGAGGCTGGACTAGAGGCCTATGCATGTTTCCTGGCAGGAGGAGCAGGCGCCTGCCCACTGCTAGGCACAGCTTGGTCCTGGACCTCTGGTGGGTAGGGCTGTGTCCTGAGGCCTTTGTGGCTTAGGAAGTCTGCTGATGGGTGGGGCTGTGTTCCCAACCTGCATGTTGTTTGGCCTGAGGCTTCCCTACAGGCTGTTGGGTGGGGCTGGGTCTTGGTGCTAACGATCCAATCAAGACGTCAGTCTCCAGGAAAGCTCATTTAGATGAACACTCCCAGAATGTCTGCAACCAGCTTTTAAGTCCCCTGAGTGAGCCTCAGCTGTCCACCACATCCCCAGAAGACCTTCCAAGTCCAGCAGGCAGGTCTGGCCCAGGTTCCTATGACATCACTGCCTCTGCCCTTGGACCTGGTGCACGTGAGTTTCCATGTACGCTCCCCAAGTGAATGGAGTCTCTGTTTCGCCCAGTCCCATGAGGCTCCCAGAGCCAAGCCCCCCTAGCCTTCAAAACCAGATGTCCTGGGGTCTCTTTCTCTTCCCAGTGCCAGGACCTGAGCTGAGGAGCCTGACATGGGGCTTAGAGCTCTCACTCCTGTGGGAGGGCCTCTGTGACAGCAAATCTTCAGCTTGCGGGTCACCCACCCAGGGGTATGGGGCCCAATTATATCCTGAGAATGCCTCTCCTACCATCCTGCTGTGGTTCCCTCTTTATGTTACCAGTTGCAGATCTTTTTTCTAGGTTCCAATCTTTTTTTGATGGTTGTTTAGCATTCAGTTGTTGTTTTGTCGTAGTCATGAGGAGAGGCAAACTTGTGGTCCTATCACTCCACTATCTTGACTGGAAATCTTCAAGCTTCACTCTTAAATATAAGCAGACAAGCTAAGAGCAAACACTGAGTACACCCTCTAATAAGAAAGAGAACAAAATATAGAGAAAAAGACTAGGCTGGGAATATAACCATGTTCTCAAAGGATGTTTAAGAACCTTTTTTGGGGGCACAATTAAAAGAAATCCAGGAAGAATGGATGTAATTTTTTTTTTAAAGAACACTTGGGACAGAAAGAAAAAAAAAAGTAATCTCTCTGAAATTAAAAAGTAGAATGGTAGAATTTAAAATTTCAATAGAAAATTTAGAAGACAAAATTGAAGAGTTCTCCCAGAAAATAGAACCAAAAATTCCAATATCAAAAAATGTTTAAATAAAAATGTTAGGTTTGATTCAGGAGGTACACCATCCAATTAAAAATGATTATAGAAAGAAAAAAAATGAATAAGGCTGAGGAAATCTTTTTAAACAGTACTAGAAAATATCACTGAACTGAAAGAAATGTTTCCAGATGAAAAAGGCCCACCAAGTTGTCAGCCCAATTAATGAAAAGTGACACAAACATAGAATTTTAGAATGCTTAGGATAAAGAGAATGCCTAAAACTTCCCCTCAAAAAAGAAAGGTCATATAAACAAAGTGTCAGAATGGCATGGCACTTCTCAACAGTGAGACCAAAACCCGGGACTCAGTAACTTAATGCCTTCAAACACTGACAATTCCAAGCTAGGAATTCTCTCTCTTGCCAAAACGGCAATCCGGCCTTTGGATAACAGCACGGTTGAGACATTCAAGGTGACAAAATTTTCCTTCTCCTTCAACATTTCTCAAGATTTATAGAAGATGCGCTCCACCAAAAGAAAGGGACACGCCATACACAGGGAGACCTGAGATTTGGAAGATAGGGGTCACACAGAGGAGGTACACAGAAGAAATACTCAGGCAAACAGCAAGGAGATGCCCCCATTTGACAGCTGTGTTATTTTGGACAGCATGAAGTCAAAATTAAAACAGGAAAGTCAAGGGTTCCAAAAAACAAACAAACAAAAAGTCTGTGAGGAAAATAATGAAACGAGTAGAACATTTAATATGTTGAGCATATGCCAAGTTTCACAGGACTACTAGACTATTCCCGGCTGAGTCAGTCATGAGAGCACCAAAAAATAAATACAATAAAAGTCAAGCAATGATGAACTCCAGGAAAAACATAAATAACAAAGAGAATGTAATCAGAATGTACTACATGGATTACCTGTAAAATAACATTTACATAGCATTGATCATCCAAGCACAGAATAGTGCTTAAATGACATAGTTATACAGTTAATAATAGCATGGGACAAAAAGGCCCTGGTGTATGTCTGGGGATGGAGGTGGCCAAGCTAAGATCTTGTGCTAAATCATCGCTAAATCATCTCCCATGACAGGGAAGTCAATACATAATTGTTTAAAATGAAAAAGCCAGCAGATTGGCATGAATGAGAAAAGCGTTGGCCGCAGCGCTGGAAGGAACCGTGAAGAGCTGAGAGGAGCCCCCTGGGGAGCAAGTGTCACAGGTGGGGAATGGCTCAGGATCACTTTTTCATTTTAAGTGTATTTTTTTAAAATTATGCATACGTGTAACTAGTTAAAAATAACATTTCATTTAAAAAGAAATGTGAATATGAAGAAAGGAATTGGAGACATTGTAGATGCCCTTCTAAGTGTTGTTGGCTGCAGAGAGAAGGAACGTCACAGCTAACAAGCATTTCCACCCCCACATCCAACACACAGGGAACTTCCCAAAAACTTTTTAGGACCCATCTCTTAAATGAGAATGAGAAGCCAAGGATCATTAGACATTTGAGAAAAGTCTCCAACATGAAATTCATGATTACAAGCAAAAGAAACAAATGTGGGGTGAGGGAGGGGAAACAGAGACTGTGCCTAAGAAACACACAAGAAAATGAACGAACAATCCTAGTAATATCCTCAGCAAGATAAGAGAAGGTACACACAAATCAAGAGAAGAATACTATTTTTTAAAAGAGAAATGAAAAGAGGGAGAGGGAGGAAGGGAGGAAAGCCCAGAAAACAATTCAACAGCTCTTATATTAAAAAATAAATAGGATCCCACACATGAGAAATAGAAGAGCTGGAGGGCTGAGAATACTGCCCAGAAAAAAAGAGAGAAAAAGACGGATGGAAAAGGGAGTGGGTTGGGGCGTGGAAACTTATAGGATAAATTTGTGGAAGTCCAACATCCAACTAAGGAGTTCAGAAAGAAAGGGACAGAAAAAAGAGAAAGAAAGGAATAGAAAGAAATGGAAAGGAACAGAAAGAAAGGGAAAGAAAGAAAGAGAAGGAAGGAAAGAAAGGAAAAAAGGAGGAAGAAAGGAGGAAGAAAGGAAGAAAGAAAGAGAAAACAATTCAAGAAAACGTCCCAGAATTACAAAACATGAGCTGGACTGCAAGGATGCATTAAGCACAATGGAGGAAAATAGGTCTCAATTGAGGAGAGTTTTCAGAACACAGAGGACAAAGAGAGGACCCCAAAAGCAAAGGATTAAGAGTCAGAATGCCACAGGACTGTGACAGTGACATCAGAAGTTGCAGCACCAGACAACAATGCCTCCACTTTTCAGAGACAATTACTTCCAGCCGAGGATTCCATGCCCAGCCACAACTCACTGAACTGCGAGGGCAGAATGTTTGCACATGGAAGGTCTCTGAAAATTAATCTCTCACACACTTTTTCTCAGATAATCTCCACCTGGAGGAGGGGGTTGTAAACCAGGAAAGAGGATGTGAGAGCCACACAACAGAGGGGCCTGCCCAAGAAAGCAGCCAGGGGGTCCCCGGGGTAGAGGCCCAGGGCTTCCCAAGATGCAACTGGGCAGCAGCTACCAGGTCAGACGGAAGTAGGTCAGAGGCCCCAGGAGGAATGTCATAAGATGTCGAGAATGATAGGGAACCCGATGTGTTGATGATATTTTGAAAGAAAGAAAAAGGAATTGTGGCAAACAATATAGGGCAGCTGTGAGCAACCTCTTCCACGGGCACAATACTGCAGGGACTAACTGTGAATCTGACAAACTCTATGACTGCACTGAGCAGTGTGGGGATGGGCCAGGTGTCTGGGTTAGGAGATCGATGAAAAGGACTAAAGCTAAAACAGGATGCTAAAAAACTGAAAAAATCAAGAAGTGTCAATAAAAGCCGTGTTACTCAGAAAAACAGAAACACACACCAAAGGAGGAACCAGCGGAGTTGGGAGCAGTCACTTAGGGAGAAGGCAATTGGTGTGTGAGTGTGATGCGGGGAGGGAGGGGGCTGCTGCATCCTTGTACTAAGCCACACAGAACAAAGTGATTCTATGTATACATACAGTGAGAACAAAACCTAACTGTTTATGTTTTACAGAAACTCAAGCGCTCATCATCCTGATACATAAAACCGTCCACTTAAAGACAAGGACTTCCACTCCTGCCAGACACAGGTATCAACGGGGGCTGTGGCAGGCAAGAGCAAAGCCAGAGATGCTGGGATTGGGAGTCCTGAAAGCAGAAACATCCTTTCTTCTCCCTGATGCCTAAACCAGACATATTAGCAGAGAAGAAATAATTACCTTAGTCCCTGGGAGGATTCAGTGTCCCTAAGGAAACCAAAATACTCACGAACTCTTGCAAAGACAGGCTACATCTATTCCACAATGCTATCTAAAAACTGCCTCTATTATGCATGGCAACAACTGACAGCTGTTTCACAAACCATGAAGGAGAAGAGCTGGGGAGAGAAAAGCCCACTCAGTCCCATAAAGAACATCTCAGAGTTAAGCTGGTAGGTCAGTGCCCCTACCCTCTCCACCTTCTGTGGTTCAAATTTCCACCAAAGGTCAGGAACTGGTGGGAAGTCACAAGTAACGGAAGGACGAGCGGCATCTGTGCCACAGGTGATGAACTGAGACCAGCTGAAAATGGCACAAGACCAAAGCAGCCTGGCTCGCAGGCCACACCTCCTCTCCTCGCGTCTCACAGAAAAGCTAGGATGAGTCCAATGCGAGTTTGCAAACCACTTACAATTCGGTAAACAAGCAAACATAAAGTCACTGATCATTTATCCTGACCTGCCCTTTCTTCATCTATAAAATTGAGAAAAACTATGGTCCTACCTTTTAGAATTGTTTTGAATGCTCAATGAGAAAATCCATATTCTACGGTCAGTGACTGGAAAAGCTCTCAATAATTTTAGTTATTTAGTTATCTTTCTCACTAGAGTCTCTTTAAAATTGAGTGATGTCAGATGGTGTCTGGGCAACATTGGAGAGGAACAGGGAGAAGCCAGGGGCTACTCCAGGCATTATCTGAGGCATGCATTCAACCTGGCCCTTGACATCAGCCACCACCCACCCGCCTCACATGCTGAGAGCCCCCAACTCTGCGATACTCCGGGCAGGGGAGAAGGTGCAGGGCCATGGCTGCAGCAGCAGATGCACATTCGAAATGCAAAGTGGCAAGAGCCATTTTCCAACTCTGGCTCCTCCAGCACACAGCAGCGGCCTGAGGAATGGTGCTCTGTGCTGAGTGGGAGGCAAGAAGCGGAGAGGACCCAGCACTTACAAGGACTATTCTCCCACCAGCTGGGAGTTACGCAACAGCCTGAATAAACAAATGCAAAATATTCTTCAGGGACAGCACTGCGAGGTCAGGGAGCTAATACAGAAAACAACAGCCCGATTCACAAGACAGAACGCTTAGCTCAGTGCTTCTTAACTCCTTGCAGTCACTTGGGAGAAGCTAACAAAAGCTGGTCTCCTCTCCTAAACAAATGGGCGCTCAGAAATAAACAGATGGGAGTTCAGTGCCTCAGAGGCCACCAATGCCCCAAGGCACTGAACCCGGGACGTCGCCAGCAGCACTTTAATAGAGTGTACAGCTGGCTCAAATGACAGAAATAAAGCCATTGATTAAAACTGCCAAGCCACCCTCTCAGAGACCCGTTGGCACAGAAAACCTGGACAGACACAGTTGCATTGTGCCAAATATACAATGTTGCTCTAGTTGTCACAGCTTCCAAAGTGGCCCCATGCAGATTCTCCCCCTTTATTAAAAGGAGACTTAGTACATTAGTTACAAAAAGATTTGAAGGAAAAGAAGTTTGGGAAAATCAAAACATAGTTAGCAGCGGAAAAGCAGGCCTAGGCCATGATGAGTTACCTGGTTCTGGCTTCCACACTAGATTTCCACCAGTTTACAGCTGGTTTCCCTTCTGTCTCCTGTCTCCGTGTCCTGCCCCTCCCCCATCATAGCTAAATGTTCCGGAAGTAGGTGCTGCCCAAGGTGGAGGAGTCCTCAGGGTCCCTGAGAACTTGAAGTTAGCAGTCCAGAAGTCATTAGCACTGATTGTTAATGGCATTTTTCTGGAGAGACGCTCACAGTGGCCCTCACTTCTCTCCCCAACTTCACCTTCCATAGCTTAAAGCACCCCAGGAACTTTCTAATGCCTCTCCCTTTCTTTAAACTGATTTTCCACGGTTGCTAACTAAAGAAGTTTAATAAATATATTAATAACATGGCAATGATGCTCTGCAGTTATGTGGAAAGTTCAGAACACAATCTGTTTCCGTTAGCCTTGGCTGCATAATTAACCATCCCAAAACTTGCGGTTTAAAAGAACTAAGATTTATTATTTCTCACAGCTCTGCAGGTTAGCTGGGCAGCTCCACTGCTGCTGTCCCTCCGCTGGTTAAAACTCACTTATTCAGTTGCATTCCGTTGGAGGGAGAGCTGGGCTGGAAGGTTCGAGGTGGCCTCACTCACATGCTTGGCAGTGGGGCTGGGTTAATCTCCTCCCTGTGGTCTTATCCTCCAGGAGGTTAGCTCGGCTTCTTCACCTGGCCCTCTCTTCCAAGAGGTTAATAGCAGAAGCTGGAAGGCCTCTGAAGGTCATGTGCATCTCTTTTGCTGCATTCTAATGCTCAGATAAGTCACAGGCCAGCCCAGGTTCAGGGGAGAGAAACTCCACCTCTGCGTAAGAGGAGCAGCAGGACACTTACCTTACAAAGGGGCACGTGCATACTGGGTAGAGGGATTTGTGGTCATATTTTACAATCGCACAAACACACATATGAAGTATATAAGGTATGATACCACTTTTTTGTTTAACTGAAAGATAGGACTAGAAATGGTCTCTTTTCCTTATTTTGCACAACTAAGTGTATTACATTCATTCTAATTTTTTGAAGTGTTATTAGTCAGGGCTCAGCCACTTGGAAGTGACAAAAATCCAAGTCAGCTAGCTTTGAATTGAAATTTATTGGCTGTGGCAGAGCTAGACCCAGGGATCCAATAAGTGTCATCGAGACTCCTTCTTTCTCTCTGTCTGAGCTCTGCTTTCCTCCTGGGGGCTGGTGTCTTCTCTCCCTGCAGTGATTCCCTCCACACAGCTAGACAAAGTGCCAGTTGTAGCCCCAACCTTATGTTGTCTCAGCTGAGAACTATCAGCAAAAGAGAACTTCTCAGTGTTCCGTTTATAGAGAAAGATTCTTCCGTTACATGCTTAGCTGTTGCCAGGGGCTGAAGGTGGTATGATTGGCCGAGTGTAGGTCACGTGCCCATCCTGGCAGATGGGGATAGGCTGAGACTGACAGCCTTAGGAGAACCACAAGGAACAAGGAAGAAGTGGCTTCCCTGAGGAAGGAGCAGTAGGCAGACAAAACAACATATGCCCATCTATGTATTCATTTTTTGTGTTTAAAAGAACAGGATGAGAAAGATCTAATTTGACAACACTTGTAGGGGGGACCTTCTGGAATGTCATTGACCATAAGTAAGGTACAGCTGTTAAGAA
Source organism: Camelus bactrianus (assembly GCF_048773025.1). Taxonomy (NCBI): domain Eukaryota; kingdom Metazoa; phylum Chordata; class Mammalia; order Artiodactyla; family Camelidae; genus Camelus; species Camelus bactrianus. The sequence goes on from NC_133573.1 coordinate 11,929,828, forward strand.
ATTGAATGCAATTGTGAGCAATATCTACAAAACTATATTTCTATATCAGGAGAGGCAAACCTTTCCTGTAAAGAATCCTCTGTTCATACAGCACTGAAGGCATGCCAGTGGGTGTTGATTTGTTCTACAGGTGGAATAAGGACTAATGAGCAGAGATTACAAGATATAACTGTGGCAAATGTTGTAAAGTTGCAACTGGTTTCTTCTTATCCTCCCCCTCCCCCTTCTTCTTTTTTAATGGAGGTGCTGGGGATTGAACCCAGGACCTCGTGCATGCATGCTAAGCACTCGGTCTACCACTGAGCTCTACCCTCATCCACCCCCCTGCAACTGGTTTCTTAAGCAAGAGGGAAATTTTAGGAATGGCCTAAGAAGCTCACAGGAGAAATCAGGAGGATAGGAAATGAGCAGGCACTCAGGGGACCCCAGAGGACTGGCAGCAGGGTCCCAGCATGGACAGGAGAGGAAGGAGCTGCCCCTTGACTGGTAGAGGGAGACTTCAGTGAGAGGCAGGGCTTCTGGGAGGGAGATTGGGGAGCCAATAGAAATGAAGGTCTGGTGCTGGACTCCTGAAAGATCATAGAAAAAGAATAGAGATTTAGTTCATAGGCTTACAGATTCCATATAAGAAAGCCTGCTAACAGCTAGGTCCGGTGGCACTGGAATGGCAGCCTCACAAGAGATGAGCTCTGCAGGCTGTCAGGGGTTCTGGGCTGAACTTGCTGCACCTCTGCTTCCAGAGCCCTGCCATCAGAGGTCTGTGGCACTGTCTGTCCCTCACCTCGAGGCGCCGTCCTATACTTCGTCAATAACTGTATCCTTCTGAGCCTAGGGAAGCCGTCTTCCAAGAGCTTCCTCGACTTCACTCTTCCTTCCTTCCTTCAGAGAATATGTTCTTTCCATGTTGTGGGCTCCCCTCCTGCCTCTCCTGATCACCACCACCCCCCACCGGTCCTACCCGCATCAGCCACCACCTGCCCATTTGTCTCTGGACTGCGCTCTTCCCCGCAGGAGTCCCTTCTCCACTCTACCCTTTTTATAAGCCCACCTCCCAGGGTAGAAGCTACAGGTGCTAGATTTTTCCCCCAGCCTCCCTGGCAGCTAGAAGGCAATCATGAGACCTAAACTCTGTTAATCAGATACTGCTGCCCCCAGGCCTAGAATCAGGATCTACTGGTGCACAGAAGCAAAGACCAGGAGGATCTGTCTTTGGCTGAAATGCCAATTTCAGGACCGAGTTCTTGGAGCGGCAGTGGCCGCATTGCATAAGAAATGCCACTTTCCAGAGCCAATGGTGTCAGGGATGCAGGACACACTGGTCTTCAAAAATGTTCTTCCTCTCAGAGCTCCAAACCCGTTCCAGAGATTCTAGAAGCCCCCTCAAGCAACTTTTGAATCTGTGTTTTTTCTTCTAAAATTAGCAGAGTTGATTTCTCTGAGAGCAATCAAGGGCTGTGTTTCAAACCCTGGACTGTCTCGACTCCTTCCCCCTATGTGATCAGCTTCCTGTTTCCTTGGCAGCTTCCTAGTGCTCCTCCTCTTTTTTAAACTAAGGATTCCCCATTCTTCTCTCTCCACCCACCATCTCTCCACATGGGATGACATAGCAATGGTTACTCCTCTTTCTATGGTGGCATTAATATCTCCATGCTCCATCCCCCTGCAGGGGCCGGGCCACCTTCTAGCTTACTGGCCATTCTCCCCTGTGCATAGCTTGCCAACAGCGCATATTTGGTGTTCATATTTACCATCTTACTATCCCCAGCAAACTGTTGGTCCCCGCTCCCCGTATCTATTAATGTCATTTTCATCCTCTCAGTTGCAAGGTCACAATGTCAGAGTCATCTTTCAGCCTGGGTTCAAACATGCAATCACTTGGTAGGGAGACCGTATCCATCCCCTGCCCTTATCACCTTCATTGGGGATGGGGGCACACCCACAAGCATCAAGCCCCTTCATAGCCCTGCAGAGAGCAAGCACCTGATCCAAATAACAGGTCTGCAGCCAGGGCAGGCTTGGCTGAGTTACTTCATCCCAGCACTGCCCCCATGCAAGAGTGCAAGGGAAGCCACTCCCCTGGCCCTGGGGGGTGCTGTCAGAGCTGCAGGCTGATCCAGACTGCTGAATGATGGCAAAGAAAAATAACATTAAAAAAATTATTGCAGGGGTGGGGGGGTAGTATAACTCAGGGGTAGAGTGTGTGCTTAGCATGCACGAGGTCATGGATTCAATATCCAGTACCTCCATTAAAAAAAAAACAAAAACCAAAAAACCCCTCAAGTACAGCTCAGTACTGTTACCTGCCCTCTTTCTCTTCTTGTGTACAATGGATGTAACCAGGGACTGTCATATAGAAAAATACATATGGACAGTTCCTTTTACATGACAAGATCTGAGCGAGCTATTTGTTTCACTGGGTTAGTCCCATGGTCATCACCTTATGTCTCAAGGCCATACCAGCCACAGGAAAATCAAGAATATGCACTGGAAACAATAATGTATTTAGCTAGAGTTCCCACCCGGAAGCCTGGGGATGTCTGATCGCCTGGAGCCCTGTTAATGGAAAGAGGGTTCTTGAGCAGCGAACCCCAGCCTCTGTGCAGAATGGTCTCTGTGCTGAGTCATGTTGCCCGACTCCTGCTTGCCTGGGGAGATTCTGGAGTCCTAGCAGGGAAACTAGCCTCAGTTCTTTACTTCCTGACAAGAGGCAAAGAGAGGTTCTGTGCCAGGACCCACGGACGACAGATCATGACCTTGACCCCCAGTTGAGCTCCTCCCTGAGAGACTACTCAGCCCCGGAACTGGCTCTCTCTCTCTCTCAAGCCCCCATCTCAGACTGATATATATATAAGTGCATATCACCATATTCCACTATAACGAAGTACCACCCACTGGGCAGCTTGTAAATGACAGACATTTATTTCTGAAGCGCTGCTATCAAGGTGCCAAGATGGCTGCGTTCTGGGGAGAATCACCTTCCTCTTTCATAAACTGCATCCTCACGTGGTGGAAGGCAGGACAGAGCTCTCTGGAGCCTCATTTATAAGAATTTGAATCGCATTTGTGAGCGCTCCACCCTGAGGACTGAATCACCACCCAAAGTCCTCACTTCAGTACCACCACCTTGGGGGGTTGGTTTCAACAGATGAATTTCAGGGGGATATGAACATTCAGACCATAGCGGCCTATGTCCTCTGCCCTTTCTCCACCATCACTGCGTTTTATCTCCCAGTGCCTTTCCTGAACAGCCCACAAGCTCTCCCTACCACCCCCCAACCCCCGCCTTCCCCCCACTCCTAGCAGAATGCCTCTGTCTCCCTCCAGAACAATTCCCCTCCCCTGGTGTTCCCACTCTTGGTCCCATCTAACAAAGAAGCAAAAATATCCCCAGTTACCTTGACTACTAGATAATAAGCCATCAAATCCAGAAAAACAGTGTGATTACCATGGCAAATTGTCAGAACATGGAATTCTCTCCGTGATCTCATCTGGCAGCCTCGGGAATGCCTGCTTTGAGAGCACGCCCAGACTCTCATTCTGGATGCCTTGCTCCACAAGGTAGAATACTGAGCCCTGGGCTGCCTAGTTGTGGGCATGTCTGAAGAAATTCTTGGCCAGGCTGCATACATTCCATCAGCCCATGGCCACCACACCAGGATACCCATCTTTTTCTGAGGCTTCATCATTTTCATGAGGGGATGGACAATCTACCATGCACTTAGTTGAGCAGCGTGAACTATCCACACTTCAGGTATGGCCTCTAGAGAACAGAGCCTCCAACTCTGCCAGGCTGGGGAACCAGAAAATCTCCTTCATGGAGGACTGCCTAATGAGTATGCACTCGCTCCATCGCTCTAGGATTCCAAATTCTTTTTTTTTTCTTTGCATTCTAGCCAATTTTATTAGAAAACAGCTAACTTCAAGAGCATTGCTCTAGCCCCTCACAGAGTTGCTTTTTCTGAATTGCACTTGGATGTCAGAGCATTGGCTTTGCTGAGGCCCTCTGCAAACAACAGCCTAACCTGGTTAAATCTGTGAAGGGTGATGCCCTGTTCCACACTTCACCCATTATCCCTTTGTGAAAGACCATGGGAGAAATCTGTCTCAGTCTTTAACTGAAAAGCTGTCTTGCTTTTTATATTTTGGACAGTGAAGATTCTGTGTTTTTTTTTTTTTGTTTTGTTTTTGTTTTTGTTTTTGCTTCTTCAGCTGCTATAAAGCACAGACCCAAATGTGTGGCCTAATTTTGTGTATTATCATTTCACAGCTTTATTCTATTTTATATTCTTGTCCTTGTTCTGATTTCCTCTTTGAGTGACTTGATCCTCTTCTGTTATGTGTATTTTGGAAGCCCACTTAAATCCTTTTCTAAGTGTTTGAAAATTGTTTTTAATTCTCCAGAATTCATGTAAAATGGGGACTTTTTAATTCCATGAGACTTGCAGGAATATGTAATGTAAAACTACGCAGATCTCACATAGATAAGATACAGAAGAGATTTTAAATAGCTTAATTAGAAATCAGTATCTAAATATGCATAAATCCTTTTTCAGTTGGGGATGGGTGTTAATAAACCACAAATAGAAGGGTTTTACAGAAGTAGTTTGTGTTTCCATTCTTTGCATGGTAGGTGACATTATTTTTGCTTATTTATTGTATCTTTTTAATTTTTTCCCTTCATTATATTTTTTTAAATTTTATTTTTTATTTTGGGAGAAATAATTGGGGGTTCTTTTTTGGATGGAGGGACTGGGGACTGAACCCAGGACTTTGTGCATGCTGGGCATGCACTGTACCATTGAGCTGTACCACCCCCCCACCCCCTACCCCGCAAGCTGCTGTTATTTTAAGGTGCTCAAGTGAAGGCAGGGTTGTCATATAAGCAGTCATCCCCTCCACCTGTGTGGTCGTCAGCTAGCAGTAACATCATAACACAGTTTGATTGATATAATCAGCATCCTTTTCCAATGCAGGATTTGGGATACTCAGCTTTGAAATATTGTTATTGGACAAAAGACATGATTTGAGAAATCTTTCAACAGTAGACGTCTTTGAATGGAATGAAGACAGGCTGGTAATGTCAGGGACCTCAGCATCCCAGGCCATGACAGAGCTACTAAATTCCAGTGGAATTCAATCCCATGCACATTACTGAGAGCTTGCTGCATGCCCAGTGCTGTGCTCAAGGAAGGAAACCTAAAAGACCCAGGTCCTCCAGTGGCCCAGCTGTGCTGGGGGCAGGACATGGGAAGGACTCAAGTCTCAACCTCCAGGCTCATTTAAAGTTCCAGAGTTCTAGGGATATAATTAGGTCAAAATTAAGTGTTTATCAAAGACAGGAGTAATTTGTTCATATTTGGTGAAGGGGGAAAAACTGAGGAGAGAAGGGGGCTGAAAATGCGGTAAGTGAGACTTCACTCACAGTCAGAGGTCTCAGCCTTGGGAGCCAGAGGGCTGCCCATTTTCTGAGCCTGGAGAGAAGGAGAAAGTGGGGATGTGAAAGGCAACTGAGTGACAGTGACAAATCAGCTGCAGATCTGCAGGCCGCTGACGTTGTCCCACATCCCATCGTGCCTTCTTTTCAGAACCCTGGGAGCTGGCAACCATGCCCCAAATAACAGTACTGGTCAGAAGCCAGGCTAAACCCTCTGTATAAGCATGTCACACGCCACGGATAAGATAGTGCCTTCTGCCAATAGATAAGACATGGTTAAGACGTGTAAGATAAAATATGTCAACAATTATTGCAGGAGTTTCCAAGCACAATAGTAGATGTTCAAAATGCATTTACTGTGGATGATGCAGTTGACTCTGTTTTGTCTCAAATAGAAAACAAGATTTTAAAAAATATGAAAATGAATATACATATGTATGTGCAAGACTGGGACATTGTGCTGCACACCAGAAATTGACACATTGTAACTGACTGTACTTCAATTGAAAAAAAAAAAGACTAGTATTTGCAAGCTTATCTAAAAGGAAATTTTTCTACATATGTAGAAAGGATTTTAACATTGACCAGGAGGAGGTATGGCCTTTGCCCTCATCCCCTGGTGGATAATTTCTAAGCCCTTGGATTGTCCTACCCAGCGAGTGTCATGGTTTCCCTGAGAGTTTTGGCTCTCACCAGAATGTCTAACAATGTGATTGATTGTGGGGGCTTTTGAGTCACACAGTATCAGCTCAGACTCCAGAAGGCCTACAGACTGAAGTCAGCCATGTGGGCAGGTGACCATGGAGGCCCAGTGAAGATTCTGGAAACCAAGGCTTGGTGAACTTCCTGGTAGGCAATATTCCCAGGTGCTGTCACACATTACTGCTGGGAGGAGTTAACACTGTCCATGACTCCGTGGGGAGAGGACGGCTGGAAGACCCGAGCTGGGAGCCTTCCTGGACTCCACTCACGCATTTCTCCACTTATTTTAATCTACATCTTTTGGCTGTTATATCTGTCACCATGAGTATAGCAGCTTTCAATGAGTTCTGTGAACCCATCTAGAGAATTATCAAACCTAAGGGTAGACTTTGGGGAGTCTCAAATTTGCAATTAGTGTCCAAGTGGAAGGTGGTCTTGTAGACTGTGCTCCCTAACTTCTCACTACTTGAGATTAAACACAAGTCCACAGGTCATCAAGAAATTTCAATTAAAAAGCATAGAAAGTAGAGAAAAAGTATCTAAGCCTTCTGATCAGGGCTGAAAAGTTAAATTACAATCCCTACTGGTGGGAATGGGGGATGGTGAGAGTGAAATTAGATATAGCAAATCATCCTTTTTGGTCCCTGGAAATTCAAAGGCTGCTTAGATATTGGTTACTCCACATCCTTTAGTCTTAAAAGCTGAGAACACATATATAAGGTCCTAGCAAGAGGCATTGGGTTTCTCAAGATCACACCCTTATTGACAGCTGCAGAATTTACTCCTTCATTTTGCTCATTCACATGGAAGAAAACAGGTTACATTCTGTGAGAGCCTACCTGCCCTCACTCCCAAAGTTGATTCAGAAGAATACTGTCTATGATTCACAATGAAGATGTTTCAGATATATAATTTAGATTTACAGAATGTTAAAATAGCAACAAAAATGCAACACGAGGGGAACTGCAGATTCTGAAAGCAAAATGGCCGACATCATCCTTTACTCCTCGCCATGATGCTGAGACGCACTGTGTAGTAATCCCCTGTTCTGTGGTGTGATACCTCTCTCTGCAGTGGAAGAATGGTTGGAAACTCTTCTTTAGCTCTTTCCTTTTCCTGTGCAGACCCTTTGTCTTCTTAAAATGGAAAGAGGCATATATAATGTGGTGTAGAAGGACCATGATGACTTGACTCATGAAGCATTTATTGGAGGCTTGGGACTCAGATTTCATATCAGGGTAAAGAACTCTCTTACAAATTACAATGCACTGGTAATGTGATTGGCTGCTCCACCAGCTAGACTATGGAAGGCCCTTGTTGGGGACTCAAGTGTTAGTGGAGGACTGAATTAGATCGGTGGAGTCACTTAGCCATTAGGAGTGGGGGCTCTGCACTCAGACAGACCGGGGCTGAAAACCCAGCTTCCTCACCTCCCTCCAGGGTGTCCCAGGGTAGCCATCTGCCTCTGTTAACCTTAGCTTCCAAACCTGAAAGATGTGCATGGTAATAACATCTAAGTCAGAGAGTTGTGAACAAGATACACACGACAGACTCCACAAGTCTCCCATAAATGCTAGAAATTTTTATTTATTTTATGCCTTTTGAAAAAAACAGCAGAAGCATTTCACTAAAAAAAAAAAAATCTGATCAAGGGAGCTTAAACAAGTGAAACAGATCAATGAAACCAAGGTGACAATCCTCACTCCCTAGAAAAGTAGGGAAATCTGATAAGGTTGTTATTGCCCATCCATCTCATCTGGACAAGGATAATCGTCCCCATGAACATTTCCCACTTGGTCAGTGTATTAAATGGGACAAGTGCACCGGCTTTCACAGGAGATAAATGCAAAAATCTCAATATCGGAAAACAATAGAAGTCTATTTCTCACTCAGACAAAGAGGGGCTGTTCTCCCCACAATCAGTTAGAGATACAAGATCCATTCACTCTGTGACACAGCCATCCTAAAGTGGAGCTTCCAGGTCACAAGGAGAAGGGAAGGGGGAGGACTTAGTTGGCAAAAAGCACCCCCTGTGTGTTTCCCTTTTACTCTTACAATACACCTGACTCACAACACTTCTGACAGCAGACATGTAGGTTTTCTGTACATCAAGCAATTGTACACCAGCTGGGTGTCCTACAGTTCAGTTCAGTTCTGACCCAGATCCTACAGGCTAAGAATTCAGTGCCATAAGCCTGCCCCTACTTCAGATGCCAATAGCAAGTAGCATGTCCCCAGGTTACCTACAACTTCTGTCCGACTTGGCTACAAATTGGAGGTTCTTGTGACCCTCCTTGGATTTGATCATTTGCTAGAATGACTCACAGAACTCAGAAAAAAACACTTATATTAACTGGTTTATTATAAAGGATATAATGGGGGGGGGTAGAATATCTCAGTAGTAGAGCATGTGCTTAGCCTGCACGAGGTCCTGAGTTCAATTCCCAGTCCCTCCATTTTAAAAAACAATAATTATGGTTACTGGGGGGGGGGGGTAAATTGGGAGTTTGAGATTTGCAGATACTAATATACATAAAATAGGTAAACAGGAAGTTCATACTGTAGAACACAGGGAACTATAGTCAATATCTTGTAGTAACTTATGGTGAAAAAGAATATGAAAATGACTCTATGTATGTTCATGTATGACTGAAGCTTTATGCTGTACACCAGAAATTGATGCATCATTGTAAACTGACTATACCTCAATAAAATATATACATATAAAATATAAAAAGATTTAAAAATTTTAAAAAATAATAATAAAAATTAAAAGAATATAATAGAGTAGATAAATGAACAGCCAGGAGAGACATATAAGGTAAGGGCCAGAGGAATCCCAAGCACAGGCGTTTCTGTCCCCGTGGAGCTGGGGGGCACCACCCTTCTTGCACATAGATGTATTCATCGGCCCGGAAGCTCTCAGAACCCTACACATTTTAATACAGATTTTATCACAGAGCCATGAGAGATCATTAATCAGTCTCAACCTCTCTTTCCTCCCAGGGGATGTGAGCATAGGGTGCTCACATGACTAGAATGGCTTGGTCCTTCTGGCAACCAGCCCTCATCTGGAGCTATCCAGGGACCCACCAAGAGTCGCCCCATTAGAACAATAGACTCCTATCACCCACAAAATTCTGTAAGATTTAGGGGTTCTGTGTCAGGAACCAAGGTCAAAGAGCAAATATTAGAACAAAAGATGCTCCTAGTGTTCTTTTCACTTAGAAAATTACATGGATTTTTAGGAGTTCTGTGACTGGAACCAGGGACAGAGATGATAGACAGATAGACAGACAGATATTCTATTATTTCACAGAGATGGAAGAGACATACCATCTCTAAACATCCACGGCCGTGAAGTGACATACATCCTTTTTAGATCTGGTCACATGAACTCAACCAACCACAAAGGAAAATGCAGGAGAGCACATGGGTGTTGGCTGAGCACTGCATCTGCGCACCTGGACCTGCACACACAGTCCTTCTGCACTGCTCCACCTGGAGCACTTCCTACTGTTGTCACTGGGTGAGCCCCGACTTGTCCCTAAACTCCATCCAGGCCTTTGGTCCTCCAGACCCTGCACTGCTTCTCATAGGAGACCCTGAGTGCTCTCTCCACCCTGGCCAAATTGGCTAGCACCCAGTGGTCAGATCTCCCTTGTAGGGTCAGGGCTGCATCCTCTCCCTCCAGCCCACCAAGTCTGAGGCAGGAACTGGAAACAATCACTCAGTAGAAGCAGCTGAGCCCCCCATGTGTGCCTGACACTGGTGTAGGAACAGATGTGACAACGAGAAAAATAAGTGCCCTCAAGGAGGACACAGAGGAAACCAGCAGCCAGGTGGCCTGGGTAATTCCCAGTGTGGAAGAGAATGTGAACTGGAAGGGAGACTTCTCTGAAGAAGGGATATTTGGGAGGAAACCGAAGCTGTGCAAACATTTTGAGGACACTTGCCCCAGGCAGAGGCAATGGGGAAAGGCGGAGGGAGGAAAGGCCACAGAGGAATGGGGACATGCAAGGAGGGCCAGGTGGGAGCTCTAAAGGGCTCCCTGCTTCCCAGCAGCCCACCTGAGATGGCAGTGGGTCCAGGGACAAGGCACTGCCATCTGGGGCAGTTACTCTCCCAGACATCACTGAACAGCCCTGAATTTCCAACCCTGCCAGTAATCTCAGTGTAATTTACAATGGGATTCAAAATATACTAAATCACTCTTCCCTGAACAGTGAAAAGCAGAAAGGAAAGAGCAAGAAGGAGGGCAGAATCAAATTCAATATCTTGTAATAATCTGTAATGAAAAAGAATATGAAAATGAATATATATATATATATATGGATATGGATGACTGAAACATCATGCTGTGCACCAGACATTGACACATTGTAACGGGCTATGCTTCAATTAAAAAAAAAAAAAGAAAAAAAAGGAAGGAGGACAGTAGGAGGGGGAAGTTTTTGTGAACATTTTTGAACTAGAGTTTTGAAAGAGCTATTCTTTTCTGGATGTTGATGCAACATATAATGCAAATTAAAATGCATCTGATGCAGCTAAGCATAAGATTAAGGAATGTTACCACACTTTCATAGTTAGAATTGCTATAAAAAAAAAAACAGAAAACTTTCTATATTGACACGTGTAGCTTGATCAGAAACTTGAAGGTGGGTGGGAAAGATCTCCAATTCTTTGGGCTTTCCCTTCAAAAAGGACTTGGAATTTGAGAACTTTTTCCTTCTATGTGTTTAAGACTCTTAATGCAGAGGAAGAAATTACTTCAACATTTCTAACACTTTAGGATTTCCTTTCTCAAGAAATGCAATTTCTTAATAAATGGGAGTCTGGATTAGTGAGGCTCTCTAGGGGCTGGGGCTCATGGAATACCCTATTTGGGGGTAGTTCTAATCACTTGTGAAGTTTTCTCAGTTTACCTGTCACTCCACCCCCTGATTCTGTCTCATCTTCTGGAGTCTGGAACTGCGTTGATCAGTCTACTCCCTTGGGTTTCCTCACAGCCTTTCAGCTACTTGGAAACAGTCATGTCCCATCAGTAAGTCATTCGTAACACTGGACGTGGCCTGAGGACCATCGAGCCAAGCCTTTTGTTTCAGCGATGGGGAAACTGCACCTCAGAAGCTGCATCCTGCTCAGATTCCTCTCTCCCGCAGCCTCATCCTGTTTGAAAATGACTGTTCTGGGATGCCTCCTTTTTCTGGTCACCTCCATGTTCTCTGGATTGTCACTGTCCCTGATTGTAAATCCCAGAATTGAACTGAGATGTGGCTTCACAGAAACTGGGTGGAAACAAATCTTCATATATAATGACTTAGACTTGATCCCGACACAGCTGCTCCGGGCCAGCGGTGCAGGTTAGTGTATGTTCTTTTTTAATCACATCACACTGTGATCTATTTAACGCCCAAATTATTTTTCACATGAATGGCCAAGATGCTTTTCTCATATTTAAACATTTAAACCCAAACTTGACATTCACCTGGCTGGCATCTTCCTCATCGACCTGAGCCCACCGTTCCAGGCTGCCGCACTGATGTGCTGAGTTTGGTCTACATACCAGCTTCCCCGATCAGTTCTGGATCCCGTATGTTCAGATGTAGCAAGCACATTTTCCACTCCCAGACGCTGAGGAGCAAGAGCAGAGCGTTCCACTCTCCCTATGACATCCGTCCAGTTTTTAATGTAATTGTTCAACCAATTCACCCTGGACCTAATAGTGCTAATACTCAAGCCATATATTTCCCTACTGCACACACAAGATTTTATGAGAGTACAAAAATGTTCTCTATGGGCCTCCTCTGAGGTGTTCACTGAGCACGGGGATCCAAACAAGGGGTGGGGAGAGTTTGGCATGAGCTGCACTAGTGGACACCCAGCCATCTCTGTATCCTTTTTGTAATGGTCACAAATTGTATGTTCAATGGTCAACACCCAGAGTTCTCTGAGAAGCACTGCCAAGCACACCTACAGTTTCTCAGGATCTATTATATGTTCCTTTAAAAACAAATGCTTGTCTGATTCTAATCTTTTTGTTTTTTCTACCATTCTCTATGGTTCCTTAAAAATCACCCCCAAAAAGTGTTCCAAATTAAATCCAGGAAGGTCTTCAGAGGGCCCAGCGGTAGATCATCTGGGTCTGGAGTCTGGGCAGTGAATGCATCTTGCTCTGCCTTAGGTGATGCTGGCGCCTAAGGGGCCAAGAGAAACTCTAATTTCCGTTATAACATGTGAGGGCTTCTCCAGGGGCAGAAATGGACAAAACTGAGTACTGGAGCCTTCCCCACCCCAGTGCATGTGACTGGTCCAGACGCTTCCAAACCTCCCAGCTGGGGTCCTCAGGGAATGAACTTCCCCGTGGGGCCCTGGCTTCCACAAGGGCTCAGATGGTGTTCCCTGGACAGCAGGCCACCTCAAATTAGAATGCAAGTGATATCGTGAGATATATTAGATTCAGACCGTTCCATCCTCTCAAAACTTCAAGTTCTCTGTGACCCACTGGTCAAGGCAGGTATCCTCAAGTGTCACATTTATAAATAGCTCCAAACATCTCTGGAGGGGCTCAGGGCCCCTGGACATGAAAGGTGTGACTAACATGAGAAAGGGGAGAGTTTTTAAAGTCCTTCTTCAGTGGTTGCTTTGCATGAAATAAAGCATTGGACCAAGCCCAAATAGGACTGAAGATGTCCAGATTAATCTGCTCCCTTTTGGAGTTAGATTTGGGGTTTTTGACAACAATGGTCAACACATGACAAGAATTTTCTTAGAGGTTAGGGAACTAAGTTTGGGGGATGTGTAAAGGACTGAGATGCTGAAAAAAAGACTTAGTTCCTGAAGAAACTGATGGCTTGATATTTTTGAGAATCTGGAACCCCATTTTCAGCTTTCTGATTTGACACCACCTTCAACCTGGTCCCCTCTGGTCACCTTGGCCAACCAAGAATGCCAACTCAGCACCTTCTCACTGACAGGGGCTGAAGTCTGGACCTGGCTTCCCCAGAGAAACAGGCGTGGGTACTTTACTGGGGGATGTATCTGAAAAGTGGCAGGTAGAATTTATTCTAACGGCAATAATCACTGCCTGATGGTATTCTGCATAAACCCAGGCAGCTCGTAAAGTACCCAGGACTGTGGTCTGAGACAGAAACTTATCGCCCATGGAGAAGATCTGAGGCCTAAAAGATGCTGACCTGCTGTCCACTGAGCACCTGCATGGCCCGCTCGCACACTCAGCAGGGGGCTGCTTTCAGTGTGAGTCTTGTCCCGTAGAACACTGCCACCTTGTGTCCCCATCACTGTTTACCACTGTCTGCAGCCCCACAGGTGTCAACCAGAACGTGAGGCTAGCACCAAGACCCAACTGCAGTGAGCAGCTGACCAGGTCCTAGCCCATCCCTCAGTCCTGTGAGAAGTTAGGGCACACCTGGGCCAGGGCAACGTGGTGGGGGTCCGGGGCTGTCCACTGAAGGCCCCCAGGGAGGACGCAGCCACCGTGTTGTGATCCATGTCCCATCCCGCTCCCTGGTTGAACAGTGATGTGGGCGTCGGTCAGGGTGAGCGCGAGGCTGGGGGGAGGGTGGTACCTACACTCATATGACCCAGGGTTTGCGGTCCCCAGAGAACAGTACCCAACCTCTGAGGACCTTCAGGGCCACCTCCCTCTTGGAGGCTGGAGGAAGAGCACCTGAAATTGCTCTCCTGATGGCAAGTCAGACAACTGGGTATGCTGGGCGAAGCCTCCTGCTCCAGGGATGCTGGCAGATACCAGCCAAATCATGGTTGGAAGCAAACCACATGGCTTTCCTCTCCCTGGCCCTGACCCCCGGCCCCTCTGCACCCACTACAGTTAAATCATTGTGATCTTGGTTCCCAAACTCACCCAGGAGCCCATGAGAATACCTTCCCAGCTCTGGCCTTCTTAACCCAAGGGCCCAATAGGGCTCTGGTTTCCACTCAGAGCCCAGGAATCTGAGCCTTCAGATTTGACAAGTTCCTTTGAACAAACATGCCACCTCCCCCGTCCCCCCTTCCACCTGCCACACAAGTTGGAGAAGTTGGAAGGAACAGGAGCCCCCAGCCTCAGGCCTTCTGGCTGAGTTCCCAGATGTAAACGTGAAGGCTCGCCCGGGAGCAAGACTCAAGGCAGAGAGTGACCCCAAGTACCTCTTGTGAATAGTGTTCCATATTCGGAGTGCGCCAGGCCTTTGCTGACTCTGGGGTCAGCTCCAGGGCCCCTGGTGCCCAGGCGATGCCCGGGAAGTCTCAGGAATCCGACATGGACAAGATGCTCACCCTGGGTCCCACAGGTTTGGGTCTCTTCACTGGAACCTGAGCTTCTCAAGGGCTGGGTGCATGTCTGATGATTCTGGTACCAATTCCAACCAGCAGTGCTTTGGTGGGACAGCGGGACAATTCTGGTGGGGCAACTGGCTGGGTGTCCTACAATTCAACTCAGTTCTACCTGAAATAACGTCAGATCCCACAGGTTAAGGGCTCAGCCGCACGAGACTGCCCCTCACTTCAGACACCAGTAACATGTGCAGGTTGTCGCCTGTGCTTCTGACCAACTGGCTATAATTTGGAGGTTCCACAGACCCCCTCCTCAGGTTTGATTAACTTGCTTCAGCAGCTCACAGAAGTCAGAGAAACACTTTACTTACTAGATCACCAGTTTAGGAAAAAGGATGTAAGTCAGGAACAGCCAGATGGAGGAGACGGAGGGCAAGGTGCAGGGAAAAGTTGTGGAGCTTCCACGCTCTCTCCAGATGTGTCACTCTCCCCTGCCACCAGGAAGCTCTCCAAACCCCATCCTTTTGGGGTTATACGGAGGCTTCATTACATGGGAGTGATTGATAAAGTCATTGGCCATTGGTGACTGAGTCAGTCTCCAGCCTGTCTCCTCCCAGGAAATCAGGGGGTGGGACCCAAAGTCCCACCCCTCTGTCCACAGTTGGTGACCCCGGCAACAGCCACCATCTGTACGTGCTTTTCAAAAGTCACCTCATTGACATACACCCAGTAGTGGTGGAAAGGGGCTCATTGTGAATAACAAGACACATGTTTCACCTTTAAGACTCAGAAGTGATTTCAGGAACTGGGGACAAGAGACCAAATAAAACAGAAGATGCCCCCGCAGCTCTTTCTGCTCAGGGAATTCCACGGGGTTTGGGAGCTGTGAGCCAGAAACAGGGACAAAGACCAAATGTGTATTTCTTATTATAAATCACCATATCACAGTCCTTTACTCAATTCAACAAGTATTCACTAAGCATAGAGGTGGCTTTAAGGTAAAGCTAATTGTGCCTCCGCTTCAGGGACCCCCACTTGCCCTGGTCCCTGTCAAGGCTCTGGGAGGGACTCTAGTGACATTTTTAGACAGTCATAGATTTGGGGAAAATTTGCAAAAGTGAGCTATTTTAACCACAACTCTCCCTCTAGCACATTTCCCCTGATATGGAATGGGGGTGGCTGCCAGTAATTTGGGGTCTGGCTGGTGGGATGTTGAGACTGGGACACTGAGTTTGAGTTGGGGGCTGGGGGGATTACTTATGTGGTCACCTACAACATTGCTAGTCATGTTGGGGATGGCTCCCAGATGGCCGCCCCCCACCCCAGGTGCTGACTTGCCGGGGCCCTGAGGCCACCCCACAGCACCTGCGCTGCATCATGACAAGAGGGGCTTCACGGAGCTGAGCACTGGAAGGATGTGGCCGGAGGTGGAGCACCACCCTCAGAAAACATGGTGGCAGAAGCCGGTCCGTGTCAAGGTGTTAAGAGATGGGTCAGTCGGCTGGTTAACAGGATTCTATCTTCCTGTATCTTGTATATTTGTGACCTTTGTTGGCTATTTAAGTCTTTCATTTTACCCTTGAAGGCTTTTAAAATCTTATCATTTGTTATGTTCTCTCATTCTAAAGAAATAATTTATTTGGAACCAATTTTTTAAAAAAAATTTGAATTCCTTTTCTCGGAGAGGTCCTCCAAAACCATATAAGAATCAGGCCCCTAGGACCTGGCCCTGGCGCTGGCTGTGGACTTGCACTGGCAGACACTCTTCTGGGCCCCCAAGATATGGCAGGGAGCAAAACAGACAAGCCCCCTGCCCCGTGGGTTTGTCCGGGGCCCAGGACAGTGCCAGCACTCGGCAAAACTAATGAACATCACCTAAATCCAACTGCTCCCTGGAAGGAGTCAGCTCCTCAGGGAGGCCCAGGGCTGATCCCAACCACACCCAGGGTCCCTGGACAGGTGTTCAGAACCAGCCCCTAACCCTTCAGGGTCGTGGGTCCAGGCTGGCATCAGCTGCCCCTGCCTCTGCCGGGCAAACAGGCTGAGAAAGGCTTCCGTCCAGGCACGAGCTGGTGGCCCATGGCCTGCACACCCCCTTGGCCTGTCCCCTGGCCTGAAATGCTTCCACGTAGATGACTTCTTGTATTTCTTGTTTTGTTTTTCTTTCAAACGCTCAACATCTACGCTCCAAGCCTCACCACTTAACATTGCAGTGTTCTCGAGGATGCATCTGCCGCCTCGTTTATTGTTCCCTTAAGATAAGTTCCTGTAAGTGAAATCACAGAACAAGAGATGGTTATGGCTTTCGGTTTAATCTCCCAAATGACTTTCAGGAAAGTTTCTGATTCCCCTGTCCCCAGCAGTGTTGGGGGGCCCACCTCACCCCTCTCCCCAGTACTTGGGCATTTGCTTCTTAAATAGAACCAATTTGCTACAGAAACAGTGGCAACTCCTTGTTTAAAGGGTCATGACTTTGATCTCAAATAGTGTTAAATATTTTTTATGTGTACTGATTTATGCATTTACATTCTTGTGTTTCTATATATTATTTTTTTTTAATGGAGGGACTGGGGATTGAACCCAGGACCTTGTATGTGCTAAGCATGTGCTTTACCACTGAGCTATATCCCTTTTCCCGTCTTAAATTAGTTGTTTATACATGTCCTTCTGCTGTTTTTCTATTGGGTTTTTCTTAAAGTCAATTTTCCATTGTCTTCCACGGGACTACATGAACCATTGCTTTAATCCGGGCCGTAGTCTCCCCATCCATTGTCTGAACATGAATTTGGTGGCTGGGTTCCATCAGTCCCACTGCCTGCATCCCAGACATATGGTGGACTCTGTCTTCGTTGAATAGATGTATTCAGGGCACCAACTAGGGCATGAAGGGTAGCGTGAGAACTGACCTGCGGGGAGATGAGCGCTTAAGCTGGCAACCATCTCACCCACTGGCCCTTCCCTGCCAGGCGGGCAGCTGCGCATGCGTCCTCCAGCGCCCAGGCCTAAAGGCTCCTCTGCCAAAGAGGCTCCTGCGTGGGAGTGTTGGGGGTGATGGGGGGCGGGAAGCCAACCCTCCCTGGGCAGGACATAGAAACCCTTTCCCAGTCTGGCCCCTGCCGGCCTTTCTAGCCTCCCCTCCTGAGCCCACGCAATGCCGTGCTGCGTCCAGGTCCCTGCGTGCAGACACCTTCTCGCCTTGGTGTATTTCCCTAGCAAACTCTGGCTCGGTCACCAGGACTCACTGCACGCATCGTGGCTTCCAGAAGCCTCCCTCCCGCCACCCCACCCCCACTGGGCTCATCACCGTGGCTCCAGCTGCCCATCTCTGCCACCGCTCTGTGCCCTCTCTGATGTCAGGAGCTGCTGCTTCCCTCTGCACTGCCCCTCGCATGGAGCGAGGCCCTGTGCGTTCCGCGGGGAGAAAGTCGGGGAGAGGGAGGCGGCTCCGGGCCTCCGCAGAGCTGGCGCTGCGGAACAAGCTTCCAGCTTCCGAAGGGCAGGTCGTCCCACACAGGAGGGACTCCATCCTTGTTGTCAGAGGTGGTGGTAATGTTAGGGTCATTGTTTTATCTGTATTAAAATGCAAGTGGAAGTCATCCGCAGTTCCACACTGAGCAGGCAGACGACCTTCGTGGAAGATAAAGCCATTGGTTAAGGGTGAGATTTCTCACTTGACAAGAGAAATGAATATATGAAGCCAAGGTGGTGTAATTACAGCCTAATTACGCTCTCTCGCTAGGGTTTCAGCTACCACCAGGTGTGAGTGTCAAGCAGACCACACCATCTGCTCGTGTACTTAGATCTGTCCGTGATTTGTCCCCTACGACTTTCAGGCATAGAAGCCAGTGCACCGCCTGCTGGGGGCTGGGACAGGAGCAGCGTCTGCTGTGCTAAACCCCATTTGTCGGCCCTGCGGGATGGTGGATCTGCTGGGAGATTCTGCGATCCTTCACCGGGAGCCCGGGTGCTGCCCCAAGGCAGCATCATGAGTTAGCAGCCAGGGTCCTGCCTGCCGGCTCTGCACAATTCACCAGCCTCATGGCCTCATCAATGGCTTGGGTGATTCCTCTGTGCCACGTGCTGGAGGCGCAAGTGATGTTCCAGGAAACAAAGTTGGGTGAGGGTCCCTCTGCACCCTGCCCCAATCCAATGCTCTCCTGGGTGATTTCTCCTTTAGACATCAGTTCCCTCAAGGGCTTCATTATGCCAAGATCTGAAGTGCTACTTATCAAAGCCATCCCACAAAGACCATCTCCTACTTCCAGGATTCGGCAGGCTAAAACCCCAGGGACCCAAAGGAAGGAGGCTGTGCACACAGCAGCAGCACAAGCCCATGAGCTGAGAGCCCTCAGCTCTCCCCAGGGGCTGTAAGTCTTCCTGTTCCTGGAGCAGCTGCTCACCAAAGTCTGTCTGCATGAGCATCATCTGGGACTTTATTCAACTGCAGGTGTCACATCCTCCCCTCAATTCTGACCGGTTGGAGCCCACGCACCTCAGGGGACTCCGATGCTGACAGCCTGAGGGCCATACTGGGTTGAGCAGATTGAACGGGGAGTTAGAGGGTCAGGCTTAAACCGTGGTCCACAGACCAGCAGCATTGCCTCACCTGGAGCATGTTAAAAGGTACAATCTCAGACCGCCCAGATCTACTGAATTAGAATCTGCATTTCAATAGGTGATACTATGCACCCCCAAAACTTGAGACACACTGACCCAACTGTGGGGGAGGGAAAATTGAGAAAAAGACAACGCGGGGGCCTACAAGATTCGTGAGGAAACACAAGTCACCCCGGGGAAAGTTGGAGATGTTTGGAGGTACAATGTGTTTTCTCCCAGGGTGTGACTTCTCAGGCAGGGAGACAGGCTGTACTCCATCTGCCAGGGACAGGGAGGTGTTACATGATCGACGTGGGTGCGTAGGGGATGGTGTTCTCTCTGGAATGCTGGACACATCTTCCAGCATGAACACACTCAAAGACCAAAGTCCAGGGCTCTGAAATGGGTGACGTTCTTAAGGAGCACAAAAAGGAAACTACAGGCTGATTTTGCTTTTCATTCCAAATTCACTTCTTTATTTGTGATAGATCACAGATGTCCACTGGTGCCCTCTTACACCATAGGTCTAAGTTTGGCTGAGCCCCACTTCCAACCCCACTGTCAATCTTGGGGCCCATCCTGACATCCTTGACCCCCACCCCCACCCCCACCCCACCTCCGATTCCTACCATTAGTGCACACGGTGTGTGCTGGCCGCCTGGCAAAACTGAGCCTCTGCAGCTGCCCGACCAGAAATTCACCCACTTTGAGCATTTGGTGAATTTCTAAATAAAGTGTATTTTATTAAAGATTAGGGCCAATACAGAGGGATCTTTTTTCCCCCTCACTGGCCCTTTTCCCATCTGTGGGTCAAGTAGCTTATGGTCATGTGCTTCCAAATAAACACCTGTGCTTTCCCTTATAGAGAACTTTCTATAAGTAACGTCTTCTCCACCTGTGGCAATAGGGTGGCCAGTTCCTGTTAAGGCTGAAGGTCAGACAGGATGAACCAAAACTGATCTCACTTATTCCTTAGACTGTAATGAAGATGCACTAGCCAAGCCTAACTCCTCCTTGGCAAGTCTCTCCTCCACCTTAAACGCTAGATTTCTGATGGGGAATCTGGGCTAGAAGAAGAAACATAGTGGGACCCCAGCTGAGGCTGTTCTGTGACCTTAAGAATACATCTCATGGTAGCCAAGTGGACCTCTGGCCCTAGTGCCTTCCTGGGCTCAGTCTATTGTGACCAGGGGCTGTTTTTGTAGACATAGTTATGTCACTGGTAGTCACATCCAAAATGCACTAGACTAGGACCTTTGTGTTGAGGAGGAAGACCTGGGAGTACACTTCACCCCTCCCCGATCTGTGCCCTAAAAGAGTGAGCATGGAGGCTGGAAAGGGAGGTGACCCTCCCCGGCCCCAGCCTCCCTGTGATGGTGAGCACAGAGCAGGTGCAGGCATGCACCAGGGATGTGGAAGGCTGCGGCAGACAAGGCTTAGGGGGCTAGAAATTCTCGATTCGTGTTTGCCCTTCTATGAAATAATATGATGTGTTCTTTCTTTGCAGAGAAACTCTGAGAGGTTTTGGGGTTTTTTTTTGTTTGTTTGTTTGTTTTTTTTTTTTGCAAACAAATTTGAGGAAAATCGCTTGATGGAGAAGCAATTAGGCCTTCCACTTAGGGTGACTTGCAAGGAAATAGGCCACCCACAGTCTGTATCCAATTATAACCCTCCATTTTCTTCACCACATCAGGACAGGTCCCCCATGCGTGCAATGGGATGATGCCATAACTTCTGGAAAGCATCTTTCTTTTTCAGGCTCAAATATTTGCTTTTTCTTGTCCAGTTAGATTCTCCATGGGGAGGTCTGAAATGCACTAAAGGCACACACACTGGGAACAGCAGAGCATGTGAAAAACAGAGCTGCGTCACAAGCAGCACTTTCTCTGCCTCCTTGTGGAACAGAACAGACACAGTCCTTCCCCCAACATCCATCAACATCTATGCCCCAGTCCTCGCCCCCACCCTGTGCATTAAAGGATGGTTCCAAAACAGGTGTTGACAGCCCTGAATCACCCTTGCCATGTGCTAAGCAGTTGGGATGTTGAATCAGATGAATCCGGATCAAGGGGACATTTATTTGATGATCACTTCCCTGATCTGATGGGGCGGGAAGAGGGCAGCTCATCTTGCATCCATTGGCTCAAAGTGCTCCCTTAGTCTTTTTCTATCCCGACCTGTCCTGCTATCCGGTCTGTATCTCTGGTTTTCTCACGCACCAGACTGAGAGAACTCTGGCCCCCCAGTGGCTCCAGTGCCCCGAGAGCTCAGGGGAGTGTCCGTGGTTCTTGCGCTGGGGATGGTGGAGAGGCTGCAGGAACCTCCTGGCGAGCGCCCCGCGGGAGGCCCCGGGTGCCGCCAGGAAGGGCCCGGGAGGGAGCGGCGGGCTGCGCGCAGGAGGCGGAGCACAGGACAGCGGCTGCTCCCATCGCCGCCCAGCTGGCTGCCCGGTCACCGCAGGTCCCGGCGGGCCCGCGCCTCGGCTGGGCCGGGGCCCCCACGAGACACGATCGAAGGCTGGAGGCTGCATGACCAGGACAAGGGCTCAGGGGAGACACCAGGAGCACCTCTGATTCAGCCTCCCCAGGTGCGCCAGGGCCCAGCTAATCCCCAGACTCACAACCCGACCCTGTAAATTCAGCCCTTCCCTCCGTCTCAGGAAAGGTGGAAAGCTCACTGACCAGCAAGCAGGAATGACATTAGTAAAGTGATCATTTAACTCTGTATACACCCACTGAATCGCTTACCACCAGACGGTTTACTCTTAGGACGACAAATTACACGCAACTTGCCTACTGAGGATGCCCTGACCTAGTCCGAGGGCAGGGACATTCCGCCCCCTCCCCCGGCACCCAGGGATGGGTAGAAAGGCAGGCAGGCGAGTACTGGAGGGGTGGACAGTGGCTGGGCGGCCAAGGGAGGACGCGAGAGTGGGGAGGAAGGAGTAGGGCGTGAGGAGACTTCCCCAGGGCTGCACGCAGCTCTTCTCCTCGCTGGGACTGAAGGGTCCACGTGGGGAGTGTCCGCACTCAGGTCCTCGCATTGAAGGTGAACAGCACGCACGTGGCAGATGCTCTGCTGGCAAACCCCTGCCGCTGGGGAAAAGCTTCAATTACGGTGGAATGCAGGCATGATAGAGCCTGCTGCCTTGAGACCATGGGCATGGGGAGGGGCCCCCACAAATGTCGTCGCCACGACGTGGAACCAGAGACACACCGACAAGACGGCGCTCCGTCAGAGAGGAGAGGACACCTGTACAGCCTCCTCCAGTGAAGACAGCCTCCCGGGTTCAGGAGCCCTGAGGGATGTCACACAGCAGTGATGAGTGCAGCCCTGGATTTGCAGTGCAGAGGTGCTTTCAAATAGGCTATGGCTGGTCCAGGGATCCGTCTACGCATCTTCGGATCACCTTCCACACACATGGATCCACTCCAAATGGCCCTAGGGGATGGAGACTTGGTTTGAAGGTCACCAGAGTCCTCCTGGACCTTGCCCACCTGCAACCCCAGGGCTAGACACTCCTGTAAGGAGATGAAGCTGAGCACTGTCAGTTGCATGGAATACACAAACGAGGCAGACCCTGGTGTTCCCATGTGTCCGGTGAGGCTGTTCCTGTCCCTTGTGCCTGGTCAGACAGGGCCTTGATGCCAGGTTTATGGGGCAGGAGAGTGCTGGCACTGGGATGGAATGGTGGCAAAACAAACAGTGGGGCTCTGGGCCCCTTAAATACTCCACGTGGTTCTACAAAAAGCAACATGTATGCTTTTCAAAACTGTGAAATCAAATTCATTCATTAGATCTGTCAAGGCAAGGTTCAGAGGCAAAAAGTATTTCAAAACAAACAAACAAAAATTTTTTATTTGCAAAAAGGCAAGGGAGCCCTTCAGTAAGACTAGCTCATCCAATGACAGATCCAATATGTAGCTAACGTGACAAAAACCCCGAAGTTCACCATGTTGACATCTCTCTCTTCATGATGGGAAAAGACCAGCTCTTCATATCCAGACATTGTGTTAAAGTCTCAGACATTCACCCAAAAGCCTGGGATGAGGGGGTTCCTGCTGGGAGTTCAGGCTTACAGGCAATGCTCAAGATTTTGTTCTTTAGAGACTGAAACCAGGCAGAATGACTGCTTTTTATTTTGTATGAAGGTACAAAGTGTTTTCCCCTCCCTGATGGTGGAAACAGATTTGCACCCATAGTGATCGTGGGGGCTGGGCCAACTGCCGGTTTCCACAGGGTGAATTATTTGTTTACATTCTGATCCGTTCCTCTGCTTATTACAGTATCATCCAGGACACTCAAAGACGTAATCAAAATCAGTATCACTCTGAAGAAGACACTTTTTTTTCTGCTCAGATCAGGAAGTCACCAGCGCCATGAGGAAAAGTGGCTTAAACAAAAATGACACATGTCATTTCACACAGAAGAAGAGAGATCAAGTAGTGCCAACGCTGCTTGATTCTGCTTCTTTCGGCTTTTTTTCTTGTTCTCTGGACACGCTCTGAGACACATGAATCATTACATCTGTTGATTGATATATGCCTGTATATACATACATACATATATGCTTCATTGGTACTAATGTCAGGAACAAGACAGGGATGTTCCCTGTGCTGGTGTCTCTCCTCTTTGCCCCTCCAGATCTACTGTATCCTTCTGACACAGCCCTTACCAGGGAAGCTCACTATGTAGACCGAGGATGTAGGAGAGGATGTCTTACCTCTGGCTACTGGTTGGGTCCAACCAAGGGAACACACTGGCAGAAGGGCATGGTGGGGTGGGAGGAGAGCAGGGCTGGGCACCATTTCTCCAATCTCTCCCTGTCATAGCAGGCTGGATGTGTCCCTCAACTAAAGGCCACCACTCCTATCTGATGACCCCTTCCACACAGCCCTCTCTGGCTCCAAATCTTCTCCCTCCCTTCACCCCATCAGGCCCAGAGATGCCAAGAGTTTCCCACTGTTGTAAGCCAGAGCCCTGTACCACTCCTGTGTCCCTACATCTTGTTCATATTTGGGAAGCAGCCCACTTATTAAACTGTCCTTGTATTACTCAACTGAACATGCCCTCATTTATGACAGAACTATGACTTCCTCTCCACTACAACTTAAGTATATGATGCAATTAAACATGAGAATGAAATCAGAGTATACAAATTGTAAAGAATGGAGTAAAAGGATCACTAAAGGCAGGTACTATGATTGTATAACTGACAAACCTAAAAAGAATCAACTGAAAACAGTACAAACAATATGAAAATTTATTAAGTTACCTGATTACAAATTTAATACACAAAATTGTTATATTTCCTATATACAGATCAGAAAATATAGTGGAAGAAAACAACTCTTAAAATAACACCCAAAAAAGTGGGGGGGGGGTATAGCTCAGTAGCAGAGCAAGTGTTCAGCATGAGGTTCTGGGTTCAGCCCCCAGTACCATCGTTTAAAAAAAATTAAAAACAAATAAAAACTTAATTATCTCACCCTCCAAAAAACATTTTAAAAACAACAAAGAAAGATTGAATATATAAGAATAAAATTATGCTCCTGGGCATACATCTAGAAGGAACCCTACTTCAGGATGACACCTGCACCCCAATGTTCATAGCAGCACTATTTACAATAGCCAAGACATGGAAACAGCCTAAATACCCACAGATGACTGGATAAAGAAGAAGTGGTATATTTATACAATGGAATACTATTCAGCCATAAAAACCAACAATATAATGTTATTTGCAGCAACATGGATGTTCCTGGAGAATGTCATTCTAAGTGAAGTAAGCCATAAAGAGAAAGAAAAATACCATATGAGATCGCTCATATGTGGGCTCTAAAAAAAAAAAACAAACAAAAAACATAAATACAAAACAGAAACAGACTCATAGACATAGAATACAAACTTGTGGTTGCCAGGGGGATAGGGGGTGGGAAGGGACAGACTGGGATTTCAAAATGTAGAATAGATAAACAAGATTGTACTGTGTAGCACAGGGAAATATATACATGATCTTGTGGTGGCTCACAGCGAAAGAGAATGTGACAATGAATGTGCGTATGTTCATGTATGACTGAAAAATTGTGCTCTACACTGGAATTTGACACAACATTGTAAAATGACTATAACTCAATAAAAAGAAATGTAAAAAAATCTATCAGTATTGTTTAATGCATTTAAAAGTGTACACAATTGGGTAATGTTCTATTCTTTTATCAATTTTCTTTTTTCACTGAACACTGTATTTATGCTATTTATTAATGTGTTTATAAGTAAATCTAGTAGATTCGTTTTTACATGTAGCTGAATAAAAGTATCCAGTCTGGAAAAAATGATTTTAACTGGAGAGTTTAATCTGTTTACATTTATTATGAATATCTCTAGATGTATTTCTATACTTTCTTTTGGTTTTCTATTTATTATGCTTTGCTTTAAACACCTTTTTGTTTTCTATTAGAACCTAAAGATTTTAAAAAATTTCCTTTTCCTCATCTACTTGTTTTGAAGTTATGGATTGTTTTTCTTTCCTACCCTTAAATTAGTATGGTGCCTATTTGACTTAACAAGTCTAAAGATAGTGGTCATTGTGTCCCTTCTCCTAAAGAATACAAAGATCTTAGACTGCTTTAAGTTCCTTTCCCATTTCTTCATCTTCCATGTTACACTTTCTAGGATTTAATTCCTTTTTAGTTTAGATCTCCCATATTAGATGCCACATCACCATCATCATCTTTGGTCAATCCATGCTTACTTAGATTTATCCACATGGCTATTAAGTATTTTTATGTGTGTGTTGCTTATTTTAGATTTTAATGTTTGTGTTCTGTACTCCAGCAATTTGAAGGGAGATACTCTTTTTTGGAAAGGATAAAAAAATGAAAAGATGAAAGGATAGAGTGACAATGGATCTAAGTAGGGAGGTGGTCAAAACTGAAAGGGAGAAGGAAATGAGAACTTAAAGAATAAGAAGATGTAAAGATCCAAGATGAGCAGAGAATTTGTCTAAAGCAATAAATGGGGTTCTCCCTGTTGCCATCTCATATATGAAGGGAACATTTCTGGACTCCAAGTTCTCAACATGTGGACAAGATACACAAAAAACCTACTCCTTGCTCTGACTCAGGGATCATGTAACTGCAAGCTGCTGTCAGTTTATACACAGTCAGCATCTGTTAGTGAGATCCACAGTCCTGGAGTTGGAAAACAGAATTGGATAAAACAGAGATAATCGCTTAAACTTAAACTACACATACCTTCTTTTTCCTTGACTATCTGATCTGATGGGACAGGAGACTAGGTTACTCTTTTTGAGAAGCAAACAGATGAAGAGAGAGAGTCAAAGTTTTATGTGATATTGAGAGATGCCCTTTATTATTATTATTTTTTATATTTTACTTATTTTTCCCCCTTACATTGCCTGTTGTTTGCTCTTGTTGGGAAAGCCTTAGTCTTTGCATGGCCATGGGTGTCACCGTTAGGGTGGAATATTAAATTGTTCTGTTTTTGGCGGTTGCTTCAGTTGTGGAAGGTCAGTGGGGATGGTATTTTTACAGCCACATTTTGAAATGGGCAGCTACTGAGATGAGCTGAGGCAAAGTGAGTAGAATGTTTTAGTCCTATTGGCAACTTTAGTTGCTCCTGACAGAAGGAATCTCCTTGGAAACACTCGCAGTAGACACATTTAGATCATAGAGTCACAGTGGGTTAGCCTGGAAAGCTCCTTAGAAATGTATTCATTGAGCCCCGTAACTTCCCGGAGAAGGAAGAGGGGTTTGGAGTGCTCGACGATTTATAACACAGTATTCCCTAACGTGCTCTCCAGAATGTGGCTCTCTTGGAGTTCTGGAACTCTGGACATGTCTGTGTATTCACAACAAATAGTGACATCTGTCATCAGAATCACAGGCTCCACCTGGTGATCTGGGGAGCACTGGCTGGGAGTCAGAAGGCTGGGGTTCCAGTCCTGCATGGCCATCCCCAGCTGGTGACCAGGACCCTCACCTATGACACGAGGCAGTGGGGAGCTGACTCCTGCTTCGCCCAGCTTTGAAGTCCCCCATGTCTCAGTGCCTGCCTGGGTGACAGGTGTAGTTTGCAGAGCAGAGTCTAGGGGTGGCTGTCCTTTTGCTGGGACTTTGTCCAGGGGTCTTTGCTACAACTAGGATTGATCAGTAGAGCTGAGCTCCTGAAAATATGAATGGACAATGGCCAGACCACATATAAAAGTAGAACTCTGACCACCACCTATAGCAACCTGCCCCAGAAACCAACCCAGTATCTATAATACCCAGCCCAGAAAGGCAGCCTGCTACCCACCATACTTGCAGGAGGCCATGTCTAGTCACCCTCCAGGACGATTGGCCCCAAATGGCCTGGTCTTGTTAATGATGTACAGTTTCACTTAATTGTATCATCGCTTCCAATTTAGGACTAAGTGGAGAAAGAAAGGCAGATACATTCCCCTCACCAATCAGGTAGGGCGGCTCCCTTCTAGTTAGCAGCCTCCAGGTTCCCGTCAACACCTCCAGTCAGGGCATCTCTGAAGCCTTCCCTTTATCCAGGATGAAGCTTCCCTCATCTTCTGCCCAAAGGAGAGGACTGGCTACGGCGGGATCGGAAAAGTCATTGCCTCTTCTCCTTTGGTTGGTCTTCCTTCATTTCCACACTGTGGTACAACCAGTAAGAGAACTGGGCACCTCCCTTTCCTCATGGCCACTAAGGGTTCTAGCAAAAAAAGTCAGAAGCCAGGGAGGCCTGGGAGAGCAGAGCACCCTCACCCCCACCCCTCCCTTTCCTGTCCTTTCCAGTCCTGTTTTGTGGCATTTCCCTGTGACCAACCCCAATGTTATGGATAGCGACAAGAACAGAAGAGAGTTTGCATGAGATGCAAAGTCCATGTAACTTCAGCCTGGGTCTCGCTGTTGGCAGGGGATTTAGATGTCCATTTCCCATCACCTTTGTCACCTGTGAGCTGGAAAGTGACAGCTTGGGGTTAGGTCATTTGTGTTGGGTCAAAATTCTCTTTGAGAGCAATTGTGTGTGAAAGCCAGTCCGTCCGTTTTGCTTGGACTTGTGTAATCTTACTTCAACTTGCTTTTGCTGATGATAAATAATTTAGTGTTTTAGAGCAGGGGAATATGGAAATGAGAAAAAAAGTATTGAAAAAAGGAAGATTCATCTATACAGTAGTTATTCAGTTTCTACTGTTTGCGATGCTTAGTACTTACTTCACCTTCTCTATGAGAGGGACAAGTTAGGCAGACACTGTTGATTTGTTTTTACCCCTTCTGCTACTTTCTCTTCTCCATAGTTTACAAATTATTTTGATCAACAGAACGTTGAATGAGAAAAAGGCAGGAACTGCTGTTCTTTCATATGAAGTTCTCTGACCATCTGCCTCCACACTTTCAGAGATGCTTGTTATAAAAATACAGGTCTCCAGGCCCCCCCTAGACTTAACAGAATCAGAAATTCTGGGAGGTGGAGCCTGCATTTTTGGGTCGGATTCTCAGCTGACTGTTGAACACCAATGTCCCAGAGCACCAAGAGCCTAGGTCACAAGGCTTCTGCATTACTGGATGGAGAGGGATTTTGTTATGTATGAAGAAACTTCACAAAGGAGGTTAGAGTGACCTGCTGAAGTTAGTGGGTGGCTGTAACACACAAAACCCAAGGAGTTGAATGATAAAGTGATTTGAATCTGTCAGTCTCTCTGAGCCTTTCAGGTCAAGTGCCTACTATTTGCAACTCATACAAAAAAATCACTTAATATAATGTGATAGTGTTCTTAAAAGTTCTTTGCATGGGGTGGAAAAATCTGATGCTGTTTCTGGAGTCTTAGTTTCTGGGGGTAGGGGGTGGCTCCTAGGCAGCCAGGCATTTGGGCCTGGAAGACCTGGTCCAGTTAAGGATTGGGAGCTCTAGTTCCCATTTGTGAAGCTGCAGTAATGATGCACTCTCCCTTCCCAGGAAAAGTCAGACCATCGTAGTATCATTTAGTGGAGGAGTCACAGACATCAGTTTTCCCTTTGAGGTCTGGGGGATTCTGGGGAGCTTTAAGCATAGCTAAAAAAAATCCTTTCCCATTTTATTTTGAGTAACCTAATCTGGAAGACGACTTTCATTTCCTTGTCCCATTCTTTCTTTTTGCATTTATTTTATTTTACTTTATTTTGCTGCAGTCACTTTGCAGTGCTGATCACTCCTCTGGCGGGGCGGGGGGTGGGACTTGCATTTCCAGTTGAGGCTTTGCCACCTTCTGAAGCAGCAGTGTCACAGCAACCCTGTGGCCCCCTGCCATTCAGGGTCCAGGTCCCGGTGATCCTCCCAGCTGGACAGGTGCTTGGGGACCCTCTCTTCCCACTGTGAATGAAAAATATTGCAAGCCATATCAGTAAACAAAGGAGGCTGTGGCCATCAAATCATCAGCCGCTACCTCTACCCCTGGCACCGAGCGGAGGGATCTCAGGATGGAGACAGGCAGGCAGCCCTGCCCCTGCAGTCACCCACAACGGTGCCCCTGAGGGAACTCAGGATGGGAAAGAACAAGATACTGGCCCTGGATACCTAAGGTGCACATCAAAGGAATGATTTCAATGAGCCCAGACTTTTGTATCTTCCCATACATAGAAAAGCACTAAATTCCTTAACTTGAGATGCATGGTTTTCATTAACAGTAGTCTTTTGATGTTCTGCCTTACCTGGTCTCTGTTGCAAAAGCTCATATATCCTGGCTTCTCCCTTGCCACTGTGGAGCAGTCCCTCAGAGCGATCTGAGAGGCTGTCATCCTGGGCTTAGGTCCTCAGAAATGTCCGCTGAATAAAACTTCACTTTCCACTTTTAGGATGTGCATTTTATTTCAGTCAATCCCACACTCCTGTTCAAGTGAACACAGAATCAGTGGCCAAATCTATGACTTTCCAAAAAAAGAAAATAAAGGTAAAATAAGAATCTGCTTATGTAGAATCTGCACTTTAACAAAAATGTTTTTGTAAAGCATGATATACCCCGGTAGAAATAATTCTTGCTGAAGCAACAGATTGTAAGGGGCCATTCTTGCCTCCTTTACTTATTCTGGATTCCAAAGCAGTTGAGCAATAGATCTGCCCAAATCAGGTGGGTCTATTGATCCATTTGTAACAATCCAACAGTTCAGAGCCCACGTACCATAGACCATGCATGCGGAGAAGTCCAGTCCGATGGAAGCATCCGGCTCTTCCTCGCTAAGACGCAGCTGACACCCTTCTCAAAGGAGCAGGGCTTGTCCTGATCCTTCTGCTCTCTCCTGGGTCCTCCGTGTTCTTTTCTTTGGGTTTCATGCTGTTCTGGATTGAAGCAAACTCTTGGGGGCTGGATTGTTCCCTGTGGATGTCTGTGCTTGAACTTGCTCAAAGTTCCAAGTCTGCAGTCTTGTTTGTGAGGCTTACAAGGAGGGGTTAATATCTTCCAAAGTGCTCTGAGAATCGTGGGCCACTAACTGTTTTTCAGTGACCTGCCCACCATGCCAGCTCTGTGCTCTGACCCAGGCCATCTGCAGGGTCTGTGCTGGGCCGCTGGAATTCTCTGCTGTGCTGGGGTGGAGGCAGGGTGAGGGCAAAGCACACACACAGAACCAGCCACACTTCCTTCACTGGTTAAGAGGATAAGACAGCTACTCAGTTTCAAAATATAAACTGACATCCACGTACTAAATACAAGCACCATATAAGTTAGAAAATACAGATGTGCTAGAAGGAGAATCTTCCACGATCGCATCCCAGAAAAAGAAGCAGCCACATTTTGGTCTGCATCACATGCTGATTCTGCCATCTGGCACTCTGCTTTCTCTACTTACAGCTTAGGCATATTTTCAGGTTATTCTATTATTAAAATTTTTTAAATTTAAAATTAAAAAAATTATTTTTTATTGACATGTAGGTTAACAATGTTGTGTTAGTTGCTGGTGTACAGCATGGTGGTTCAGTTATACATACATATATATGTTCCTTTTCATATTCTTTTTCATTATAGGCTATTACAAGATATTGCCTATGGTTCCCTGCACTATACAGTAGGACCTTGTTTTTTATCTAGTTTATATACAATAGTTAGTATCTGCAAATCCTGAACTCCCAATTTGTCCCTCCACCCCACCCAGTTCTCCCCTAGTAGCTAAGAGTTTCTTTTCTATGTCTGTGAGTCTGTTTCTGTTTTGTAAATAAGTTTTGTGTCATTTTTTTAGATTCCACCTATAAGTGATATCATATGGTATTTTTCTTTCTCTTTCTTCCTTACTTCATTTAGTATGACAATCTCCACATTCATCTGTTTCTGCAGACAGCATTATTTCATTCTTTTTTCTGCCTGAGTAGTATTCCATCATTTAACTACACCACAACTTCTTTTTTTTTTTTAACATTTTTTATTGAGTTATAGTCATTTTACAATGTTGTGTCAAATTCCAGAGTAGAGCACAATTTTTCAGTTATACGTGAACATACATATATTTGTTGTCACACTTTTTTTCACTGTGAGCTACCACAAGATCTTGTATATATTTCCCTGTGCTATATAGTATAATCTTGTTTATCTGTTCTGCATATGCCTGTCAATATCTACAAATTTTGAAATCCCAGTCTGTCTCTTCCCACCCTCTGCCCCCTTGGCAACCACAAGTTTGTATTCTATGTCTATGAGTTTGTTTCTGTTTTGTATTTTGTATTAATTAATTTATTAATTTATTTATTTAGATTCCACATATGAGCAATCTCATATGGTATTTTTCTTTCTCTTTCTGGCTTACTTCACTTAGAATGACATTCTCCAGGAACATCCATGTTGCTGCAAATGGTGTCATATTGTCACTTTCATGGCTAAATAGTATTCCATTGTATAAATGTACCACACCTTCTTTATCCAGTCATCTGTTGATGGACATTTAGGCTCTTTCCATGTCTTGGCTGTTGTAAATATTGCTGCTATGAACATTGGGGTGCAGGTGTCATTCTGAAGTAGGGTTCCTTCAGGATATATGACCAGGAGTGGGATTGCTGGATCATATGGTAAGTCTATTCCTAGTCTTTTAAGGAATCTCCACACTGTTTTCCATAGTGGCTGCACCAAACTGCATTCCCACCAGCAGTGTAGGAGGGTTCCCCTTTCTCCACAGCCTCTCCAGCATTTGTCATTTGCTACCACAACTTCTTCATCCAGTCATCTGTCACTGGAAATTTAGATTGCTTCCATGTAAAGTTCAAAAATTTTTAAATTTAAGTCATTGTATTTTGGGGAATGATTATTTCGGCAGAAACATATTTTTTCTCTTGTACTTTTTAAACCTAATTATGAGTTGCTTTGATGCAGTCCTGCTCCTGTTAAAAGTCTCCCTCTTTCCTGTAGAACTGTGGTTGTTGTGATGTTTATATTCCAGTCCCAGCCCTACAATTTCCCAGTGAAGCAGTCGCATTGCAGTCACTAACCAAGGAGTGTCTTCTCCCTACCCTCCAGATTTTTTGATATTCATTTTCCATTTGGAGGAAAGCACCTGCCACTTTGATATTAGACGGTGATACCTTGGTTTGTATTTCCTTATGAGGCTGAGGTAGAGATGGATTTAATACAACTCTGGATATGCGCTGGCAGAGATCACAGGCAGAACAAACTGCATGGAAACACGTGTTTAGAAATTTCAGTTTCTCTTTTCGGTTTTTGGAGACACATAAGACTAGCTTTGTATCCCACGTAAGGAATAGTATTATTTGCATCTGATGCAGTCTGAACCTCAAAATGGCTTATCAATTGGGAATTGAAATTCTTACATCAGCATCCCTGAAAAATTTCAATTTCCTTTGGTTTGAGCCATTTCGGAGTAACTAATGCTTCTGATTTGGATTCCTGAGGTTTTGGATTTGTTCCTGCAGAAATTTCATATGCGACTGCACCCCAAAATTTGTGTTTCCTTTTATTAATGGCTCTTGTTCAATGGTATTCTGTCTGTGACTGATGGGACATTTGAGGGACCTTTGCAGTCTCTGCATTCAGGAAGGGTGGGGTTCCTGAGCTGGGCAGGCATCAAAGACACCACCATACCCAACCTCATGAGAAATGATGGGCACAGTGGGCGCTTATCACTCTACGGGAGCTCTGAGAGGTGAAGCTGAGGATTTGCGGGAGAGACAGGTGATGCCCAGGACATGCACGGCTTACTTTTCTGGGTACCAGGCTCTGCTCCGCTGCGTGTGAGAGGTGCCTTGGCACTGGCAGCCTCAGCTGGTGAAGGGCAGAGGTTTTCCTGTTGCTCTGCTAACCCCCAGCACTGGCAGCAGGTGGAAAGCTGAGATGAATAAAGCAGAACCTCTGTGCTGCTCCTGGGTCCGTTTCCTCCCACCCCGGGGTGGCCACGTTTAGAAAGTACCTTAACCTCTGGAGATGGCACCACAGTCACATAATCTCCCTGACCCCTCTGTGTCATACCCGGCTGGAATTGGATTTGTGATGTGTATTTTGCTTAGATTTAGAGCGCTCGGTGCAGTTGAGATCATTATTCTCTGTAAGGAGATAACAAAAATACTCTCTGGTCACTTATCTTGGCACCTAACCCATCTGCCAACCATCGATTTCCTATCCCAGTTCGCAAGGTGCTGAATGGAGCTGATCAATTTATCAGCCCCAGGCAACTCAAACAGCCCCATAATCTATATTATCCGTGGGCTGCCTCCCTGATGTTCTCATCTGACCTGGGCACCATGGCTTCTTAATCTGAAGAATGAAAGGAGGCATCAGGAGATCATTATGGGAGTGTGTCAGCTTTAGCCTTGCTATCCAGGGAGGCGGGGAGGGGGGTCCTAATGTCCGCGCTCCTCTCCTCATGCGTTTCCCTACATGCTTGCATCCCCCTGCTTGGATTTAAATTAAAAGCTTGAATTAGTCCTCTGTTTTCTAGCAGCCTGCAAAAACACCCTTTAGAGAGGATATGTTTAGAAAGCAGGTTTTTACTTATTAAACAGTGATGAATCGAATCGATTATCCATGAACACATTCCTGCAGCATCTGTGGGTGGTGCTTGTTGGTAATTGCAGTTCACGTGGACCAGACTATTACATGGCTGCCTGCAGATGATTTTTCTAGCTCTTTTTCTTAACAGAACTGGGGGGTTGGGGGATGGGTGGGTGGGGGTGGGAGTGCACCTCTGTTGACAGCACTTTTTGGGTTGCGACTGTGCCTTGAGCCAGCCTTTGCAATCTCTCTATCAATTGTGGCCATTTCCTAAACACTCGCAGACATTTCTGTAAACCTCGCATCTGTTTTTTTGTTTTACTAATTCACATGGTAATTAGATCTTCTCAGGCTGGCTTTGCAGCTTTTCAGAAACTGTTAAGTGTTGGGAGCTTCCTGCATCGGTATCAGAATTAGTGCTGTGTGCTGGGCAAGGCTTCTTAGCACTCAGTTTCCCTCTGCTGGAGAAACTACAGCTAGAAACTGGGAGGTGAGCTTCCTGGCCGCATTAGCAAACTAGCTGCTGATGGAGATGAAAGCGGTTTGTGCCAGGAAGCCGCCGTTTCCCTGCTGCGGCTGCAGGGGGTGCCTGGAGCTGCAGCTGATGAACGCAGCCAGGAGCAGCAGGCATGGCTGGGTGCACCCAGGGGATGGGCTGCTCTCTGTGGGATGGAGGGGCAGGCAACAAGGAGAGGATGCCTGCCATTTGGAGTCCTTGCTGATGACACAGATCACGTGGGGTGGGCTTCTGTGCCTTCCTGGGCTTAGTTTACCAAATTACCAAAAGTACAAAATAGCAACACAGTGTATTCTACGTGGCCAGGCTTCAGTAAGACCTAGTGAGTGATTCTGGGAGATGGTGCATTTATGAAGGTTAGGATGCCTTTTTTTTTGGCCTTTGGTACCATCCGTAGGTAAATGGGAAGCTGCCAGAGACCTGGATCCCTGTTCTGCGGGCTCCTTGACAGATTCCTCAGGGCTGAGTTATCTCTTGCGCCCTCTTGTGGTTCACCTAATACTCTCCGTGGACTCCTAACCTAGTGATCCAGAGCTTTCCCCCATCCACCGGCCCCACGCCCAAGGGGTTTGTTGCTATGAGAAGAGCTGCAGCTGTGGATGAGTGAGTGTTACAGGTTCCCTGGGTGATTCTAATGTGCAGCCTTGCTGGAGAACTGATATAAACCAAGGAAGGACAGAGCCTTACTCAGTAGGTGGTAACCCATACACATCTGGCTTTCAAACGTTTATCATTTTTGTGTTCATTTTTATTTTATTTAACAGTTTCCTGGGTAGTTCTAACCTGAAAATAAATATCTAAATCCTTTGGGAAAACTGCAGGTTGCCTGGCCTGACAGCCACTCACCAATTTGACCCCTCCTAGTACAGAAACTGAGGAAACAATATAAGCATGTGATGCAGTGAGGGAGGCCACATGATGCAGAACTAGTCAATATAATGTAAGAAAGAGCCTTTTCATTCTGTTAAAAGGGATGGATGTGGAAGACCACCACCACTTCCCTTTCTTCTTGCCATGAATGTGGATGTGATGCCTGGAACTCATGCAGTGATCTTGCAACCTTGAGGTTAAGGCTAAGAGAAAAGGAAAAACCCTGGATTAAACAAGTTAATCCCAGAAGTGACTTGCCTCTAGATTTTTTTTTTAATTGTAGGGGGAAGCCAACCCCTATTTGTTTAAGCCACTAGTAGATTATCTGTTACTTGCAGCCAAATATTTATTAATAAATACACTTTCAGATGGAACATCATGACAAAAAGCTGAGTAGGAGAGAGCTGAGAAGAAAAATGCATTTCTCTGGAGTGTCTACCATGAGCCAGAAACTGGGCTTTCGCCTGGGTTATTTAAGCTGTATCACAGACACTGGCACTATTATTACCATTGCAGTTGAGGAAACTGGGATCGAATAATTGGCTCTTGTTCAAACAACCAGTGTCATGTGGAGGACCAATTACCAAACATAAGAATCACATTTCCTGTGAGTTTTATGTGTCTCCAGAGCCCTTGCCCCTATTGCTTGTCAAGAGGAGATGTGCTAGCCCAGCACTTCCAGGGAGGATGGTTAATCCAGCGAGCCTGCTGCAGCCAGGAGCAGGTGCACACTGACTTCACAAGAGGATGGCGTAGCTGGTACACAGCCTGGAATAACCTCCCTTATCTCCACAGCACACAGAACAACAGTCGGGGCTGAGACGCAGGGCTGGTCTCTTTCATCAGAGAGACATGGAGACATAGAGGAGGAAGGGGACGAAAGCTCCCAGCAAAATCTTTTTCAGGGGAATGTTGGCTTCGGAGGATACAGAGATGAAGAATCCGGTGACATGGGCTCTGAAATGAGAAGCAACATCCCGCCTTCAGGTTTGCTCTAAGAGCTTGATACGTAATAGAGAGGGATGAACAGAACGCTTAATAGAGAGGGAGGGAGAGTGCTATCAGAAACTCACTGGAGAGTGCGTATTTTAACACATGCATTATAAAAATCCACGTGTCCTAAGGAGCATGGACCTTGATCACGGATTGCGGGGGCCAGTCTTTCCCCATACACCCTTGATCTCCATACAATGTAAAGTTAAAGACTCTCTACCTTCAGTCACGGCTCTGTGTGGCCAGGTGGACATGGACGCAGGTGGCTCTGACAGGACCGAGATGCCCACAAAATGGCCACTCAGCCATCCGTCCCAACCGTGGGAACCGGCACCACAGCGGCCCCTCTCTGGGTTAGAGCCGTTGGCCTTGCCTCTGAGTCCCGGTATCATTGATTCTCACCTTCCCCGGCTGGGAAGATCATTAAGAGAATTGGTTTACAAGGCTCTTGCTGAGCTGTTGGCTGTGGGGGAGAAAGTAAACAGACACTAGATAGATCTGTAACATATGATGTTATACCCAATGCTTAATGAAGCCGCTAAAAACAGGAAGGCAAGATTAGCCACAGATAAATGAACGCACCTTGTGTAGAATCGAGAGTTGACTGTATTTTATTTGATTTAGCCCCAGACATGGCAGACATTGTGTCAATTACTGCAAAGGCGCTCTCACTAATCTCTTAATTGAATTCATCTCATTGAAAGAAATGGATTAAAAAGTTCTTTGTTTCCATGATTGTAAGGGGCGTACAGTTCCATGCAGAAACTAGAAAGAGTAGAGACTTGAAATGACCAGTGATTCCACCTCAAATAATAATTTATAACAACAGATGACATTTACAAGTGCTTGCAGGTGCTGTGCCCCGTTAGCACATTAATCTCACGCTCTATGAAACAGGAAAAAATTAGCAACCACTTGAGGAAATGGAGGCAAGGATGTTAAGCAACTTTTCCAGGGTCACAAACTCAGAAGTGATGGAGTCAGGATTCAACCCTGGCAGTCTGGCTCTGGGACCTGCTTTTTCAGCCGGGCAGCTCTAGTGTCTCCAAGGGAAATTGCAGATACCATGTAGTTTCCTTTCTCTGCAAATGTGCATAAATATATATTTACAAATTCAGGTGCTGGTTCGCAGTGAGCTTAGTCATGTCGCTTTATGTATCAATAGTTATTCTAAGTGTTCGATGACTGCACAGTATTTCCTCCTGTGGATATTTTAAAAATCAGTCTCCTCACAGCATTTGTGCTGTTTCCAAGTGTTGGTTCATTTTATAAATAATGCTGAGATGAAACCCTGTTTTATATGCACATCTCTGAGTGAACCCCTGATTATTTCCTCCAGGTGAACTCCACAAGAAAAATTACTGGGCAAAATAAATATGGACGGCTTTAATGCTCTTGACATTTACATAGATGTAGTTCAGTGATTAGTTTTAACCGTGATGATGAAATGAATGGACAAGTTTCAAGTTTGTTGTGACTGTAGCTCTATCCTCAGCTGTAAGACAAGAACGCATCTGACAGGGTAGAAAATGTCACACGGTGGCTTTAATGAGCCCTGTAAGCATCATGATGGACTGTCCTTCTTGGACCCTCACTGGGCTGTGTTATACCCCCCTCACTTGTCTGCCTTCCCTTCTGGGCTGTGAGCAGGAGGGTCAGTTACTGACCACGTGGCCAGTCACTTGGAGGTGGGGCCCCTGTCCTCACCTACATCTCAGTACTGGTGCAGGTCTGATCACTCTGGGGCAGAAAGGGCCACTGAAGTAATATTCTCTCCCCCTGTTGCCTCATGTCCTCACACTCAGCCTTCAAAGCTCACCCCAGATGCCTTCTCATGGGATGGAAAGACTCTCTTGGCAGATAAGGGTGACTGTGTATCCAACTCTTGGAAACATCTTAAAACTTGGATCCTGCATTATTATCCCATTTTACAGATGAGAAAGCTGAGGCACACAAAGAGGCTACACTTCTCG
Organism: Camelus bactrianus; assembly: GCF_048773025.1. NCBI lineage: Eukaryota > Metazoa > Chordata > Mammalia > Artiodactyla > Camelidae > Camelus > Camelus bactrianus. The sequence goes on from NC_133573.1 coordinate 11,968,185, forward strand.
TAAGTGGCAGACTTGGGATTTGAACCTGTATCTACTCAATTTCTGAGTCTCTGTTCTTTTCACTTCCACCCTGTGGCTTTTTAGGAATGAACTTCAGTGATTCTGGTTAGGATTAAGTTTAGGGCTCAGCACTTACGTGGACTCCTACAGAGTCAGTGTGGCCCTGTCCTGAGCCACCCAGAGAGCTGGGACTGGTGCTCCTGGTTGTGGCTCTTGGTTCAGGTGATGGATCCAGATGTCCTCATGGAGAGGAGGGATCACCATGTTTGCAAGAACCACCAGGCTGAGATGAGGGTTTAGAATATCCCCTCCGCTTGAACTTTACCCTTTTCCATCCAGTGGCAATAATCTCACTTCGCTTCTTCTAATTAAAAAAGCGGCTTTGATTGTTGTCGCTGTTTTTATCAAAATGGCTTCCACTACATTATCAATTTCAAATAAGGAAATCCAAGGGCTGTCATTTGATCATCTGCTCATTTGGTGGCTTTTGAGCCCTTTGAACATCTCAGACCTCATTCTTGGTGTGGAGAATCCAGAGGGGACTGAGAGAAAGCACCTCCCTCAAGGACCTCCCGGTTTAGTGGAGAGATACATGGAACTGGACAGTGGTTCTAGGAGCAAGATACTCTGGGTGGAAATGTGTTCGTGTAGGACAAGCTAAAGAAATAATCAGAGTCAAGTCAGGGAAAAAGACAGATGGTTGGCAAGAATTTTACATCACAACTGAGCAACTTTTAAAAGTGGGCTCATTTCAGGTTCTTTTTGGCCAGTTAGTGAAAAAGAAACAATGAGGACATTAATGGGAAACAATAATAAATTTTTTTTGATTTTTCTCTTTCCATGCCAGCAACGTTTGTAAAGCTTGACATAATTCGTACTGATATTTTCCTGGGAAGTGCGTCAGGATAACACTTAAAATAATTATACTCTTAAAGCCCCGTGCAGACTAGCAGCTGGGATGCTGCACAGGAAACAGAACAGAGAACAGAGTCCCTGGGTTCTGATGTCCCCAAAGGTCCCACTAGGGCAGAGAGGAGCAGCCATGTCCGCAGTGGGGTTCCCGGAGGCTGGCAGGTGAAGGCGGAGTGGTCGGAGTCAGTCCACATCTGGCTGTATAAATGCGGAAGCTGTTCTGGGAGCTGCATTTGAGGGGAGAGGACTAAGCCCCTGAAGACTGCCATCCCGGATGCTCCAGTCCCCCATGGGGGCCCTGGCCCTGGGGCCACCACCAAAGGCCTGATATTAGGAGCCCTGCAGCCCCAGGCCGCAGGCACAGTGCCTGGCCAAGCTCAGGAAAAGCTGGCAGGAGAACTTACAAGTTGCAGGTGGGGCACCCCTCCGTCCTCTGGTTTCTGTATTTCAGAGCATGCATTTTTGTCCTTTAGTGTGCACTGCAAACTGGAAGTTATTGGCCACTGAAAAGAAGGACAGAAAATGAAGTTTTCCTTCTGAGTCCAATGGCTACAGTACGTATGGAAAGACATTGCTTCCTGAAAAAAAAAAAATCCACTCTCAGCTTGGAGACAGCTGGTGAGGCCTTTCCCTGGTCCCACCTGAACTGAGGCAAGTTGTGCGTGGGACTGAGCCCCTCAGAGGGTCCCGCCACCCAGCCTCCAGCCCACGCAGGGGACTGTCTGTGACACTGCCCTGCAGCCCCAAGGCGCTCCAGGGTCAATAACTTGCAAATTAAAAAGGATTTCCATTTTAAATTGTCATTGCAATAGTTTCCAAAGGAGATGCTGGAATCTTTCACATCAAAAGGCTTTAAAAAGTGCCCTCTGTTTTCTCACTACTGGGTCCAATGACTCCACTGGGTTGGACCCAATAATACAAGCTTTAAAAGTTCCATTTCTATGTTGTGTGTTTAAACGTGACAAAGCTCTGTCGTAAATCACCTCCCTCCTGTGGCAACCTCCTTCATTGATGGGAAACCCTGGTTATAAATCAGAATCAAACCAGACACGGTGGAACCCCCACCCCCCTTTAAGGAAGTTTATGAGGCTTTTTAATTATAAGAAATAATGCTCCTTGTAGACATTTTAAACAATAAAGATATAATGAATTTGTAAAAATCAACTATAATCCCACCAATCAAAAGCAGCCCAACTGTTAATTCCAGTTGTTTTTTTTTTTTTAGCAGCACAGCTATGGTTATGATACCACTTACATTGAATAAACCAGGCTGCATTGACACCCATGCACTTTGATGTGTTTTTTAGTTTTTTTCCTCTAAGACAATTTTGACAACTTGGTGCCTCTAACATGTTGCAGGCTGGGTGCGGGGACAAAGCAGAATTTTTCTTTCTTTGGCAGGCCCTGTTGACTGATCTTAATTAAACCTTAGTGACTGCAAGTAGGGGCAGTCTTCAGGCAAGGTCGAAATCTTGGCGTGCACACATATCAGGTGCTGTCCTCGCTCACAGAAGGGAGAAGATGGATGGTTTCCTACAGAAGGGACCACCCCCAATCCCTGAAGGTCTCCCTGGCCCTGCTTTAGGCCTCTTCCTCACTTATGAGGTACATGAGAGATCGCTGATCTCTCCCTGACATCTGGTTACCTATCCTTTAGGTGTTGTCTGTAGCCCCCACTAGAGTAGGCCCTCCCTGTATCCCCAGCACCTAGCACAGGGGCCTGGCACTCAGCACACGATCCATGAAAAGGTGCCGACCAAACAGGCATGTGCTGGGAGGGCCACGAGATGGAGTGATTCCACGTTCAGTTTGCAAGGCTGATGTTTGAGTCTGCAGGGGCTGCTTGAACACAATACCACACATGGGGTGGCTTAGCCAACAGAAATTTATTTTCTCACATTTCTGGAGATTGAGAAATCCAAGGTCAATGTGCTGGCCAATTTGGTTTCTGGTGAGAACTCTCTACCTGGCTTACAGATGGCCACCTTCTCATCATGACCTTAAATGGCCTTTTCTCGGTGTGTGTGTGGGAAGAGAACAAACTCTCTGCTGTCTCTTCTTAGAAGGACACTAACACCATCAGTTTAGGGTCCCACCCTTATGACCTCATTTAACCTTAATTACCTCCTACTGGCTCTACCTCCAAATCTGATCACATTGGGAGTTAGAGTTTTAACATATGATTTTTTTTTGGTGGGGTGGGGGTACAATTCAGTTCATGGAGAATGAGGTTGCTGTTGAGAGCAGTGACATCATACTGCAGCGGCATCAGGAATGTGTCCTCTCTTGTCCTAAACGTTGACAGGCAGGGACTCCATCACATGTGACTATCACCTTTGAGAACAAGCCCAAAATAAAAATCAAGGAATTTTATTTTCTAGGTGACATCTGAGTTATATGGAAGCTATTTTTTTTAATATATCTTTTTTTATGTGGGGGGAGGTAATTAGGTTTAATTTATTTATATTGGGAGGAGGTGCAGGGATTGAAACTGGGACCTCATGCATGCTAAACATGCACTCTACCTCTTGAGCTACACCCTCCCCCCGACATTTGAGTTATAGAACCCCAGGGCAGTGGTTCTCAATTGGGGAAAAATTTTGCCTCTAAGGGGTATTTGGCAAAGTCTGGAGACATTGTTTGGTTGTCACAGCTGGGGAGAGGGGTGCCACTGACATTTACTGGGTTAAGCAGTCAGTGAGGCCGCTAAACACCCTCTAATGCACGGGGCAGTCCCCTACAACGAAGAATGGCCAGCCCCCAAATGCCAGTAGTGCTGGAGTTGGGAACCCTGCTCTCAGCCTCCTCTTCTCTTTCCTGAGAGAGAAAAATAAAGATTTGGCACAAGGAGGAACGTGACCAGAACTGACTTGTGCTGATCACCCACGCACCTGCTCTGTGTTAGCGCCTCACAGTTGAGTATATGCCACAGTCAGTCTTTGCAACGCATTTTTGAAGTGGGTATTACCCCCATTTTACATACAACACACTGAGGCTCAGAGAGGTTAGGTAACTTGTCCAGAGTCATAAAGGTAGCACATCTGAACACAATTCGGTCTTGTTTCAGAGCCCACGTCATTTCCACTGAACACACTGTGTCCTGCGGTTGGTGGGACCTTGATCACTTTGTAAGGAAGCACACACTAGATGAAATAGAACATCTTCAGGAAGGAGGTAATTAACCTTGTGCATCATAAGACCTCATTAATCTGTAATCTGAACAATTGACCAGGCTAGGCTGAAGTTTCCCCAGGGCATCATCAACCAAGGGAAGACTGGCCCCGTGCAGATAAGACAGAGTAGGCCTGGTGGACCCTTTCAGAGAACTGTTATTTCTAAAGCAGTGATTGTCACTTAGCAGGACCTCCAGTGATAGCTACTTCCCTGTTACTTAGTTGTGTGACCTGGAAAGTGACAGTGTCCCCAGCACTCTGCATTCAGGGAGAGGTGACTGCCCCCACTGGGTCAGCCATTAACCCCTCCAGCCAACATTTACCGAGCACCAGCTTTGTGGCTGATGTACCCTGGGTCCTGGGACACTCCAATAAGGCACAGTGGCCTGGTGAGGTTCAAGGTCTACTTAAGGTGAGGACTACAATCAAGAGTGACGATTATCTGTATTAAGGGCCGCCATGGCAGTGTAGGCTGAGATACGGATATCACTTTGTAGGTGACAGGAGGCTGCAGAGGGGACAGTGAGACTCCTGTTTGGAGAGTAAGCACAGGGAGAGGCCCCCTGAGGGCTGGAGGCTGATCTGCGTTTGCTCTGGGATGAGCGGAACTTTCCTGAGTGGTCCAGGGTAATAATAAGGGAACATTAAGCAGAGGAAGCATTGGGGGTGAGGACCTTGTGACCAGAGAGCATGTGGCTTTCAGGGGACAGTGAATATTTATTCATAGACAGATATTTGAGCCCCTACAAGGCATTGAATAGTGATAAATAACAGAGACAAATAAGGAAGGTTTTATCAGAGCTTCAGGAGTGCTGCAGATTATTGGACGGGGTCACAAGGTAGAGAGCCATGGGCACTGGAAGGGGGATGGGATTGCATTTAAGACCCAGTGGCTGGAATGACCAGTTATGTGACCTGAGCCTCCCAGGGCTAGAGTCTCCCCTTCTCCTGCCCCAGGCCCCAGCCCAAGCATTTTAGGTAGTAAAGCCCCATCTTTGTGCTAAGGTTCCTGGGCGAAGGTCCCGGGGACAGGAAAGATCACAGGGGAGGAACTGGTCCTCCTGCTTCTCCAATTTCTGTGCTGGTTATTGGGGAGGGAGGGGCTGCACTGGTGTTGACCAGTCCCTTGACAACTCCCTGAAGCCCCACCCTGAAGATGGGACAGGATGAGCACATCCTACCAGACTCAGGCTGGCTCTCTGACCACAGCATCACTGGGAAGATTCCACCCTTGGGGGTATGGTGTGTGCTCAGGGTCACAGAAAATGTGACATCATTGAGAGGGCTCAGCCCCGTGCTGCACTGGACCAGGGATTTCCTAAGGGGTGAGGCTGGGCGGAGTATCTTCTCATAAGGGAGAGAACTGGGGTGGGGAGGGGAGGTGGCTGTGTACCCACTTGGGTTTTATTGGGAGGCAGGGCCATTACAGCACCATCTCCAGTATCCAGGACTGCCTGGTCACTGGTGGAGGCACCAGGAGGACCAGCTTGATGAGAGACGAGCAAGGTGAGAGAGGCGAAAGGCCATCCAGGAGAGTGAGGTTGAGAGGTGAGAGGTTGGAGGGCTGGGGATGGAGGAAGAGCCTTGTGCCAAGTCATGACCTAGACCTGGGATTTCCCTCTGCACTTGATCAGGAAACACTCAAGGGTGTTTGGATGGTGAATGACCAGGCTAATTTGTACTTTAGAAACGTTCCCTCTGGAGACGGTTGAGAAGATGATTGGATAGACAAGGGACAGACACGATGTGATAGTCAGCAGGCTGTTTCGGAGGAGATGGGTCAGGGCCCAGTGGAATTCCAGCTTTGTGAAGTCAGACAAGAAAGTGGATGATGGTTCTGTTGTTAGATTGAGCATGTGGGGTCAGAAATAGGCTTGCTGGGGAAAGATCAGGAGTTTGGTTTTGAAGATGCTGGGTGCAGATAGCCAGGTGGTCTCTGGAAATTCGGGTCTGATGCTCCGGAGATCTGTGACAGAGTAGATGACAGAGTAGATGAGTTGTGGATGGTGGGCTGGTGACACCTTGGGCATGGGAAGAGGGAGAGAAGGAACAGGATAGAATCCTGGCAGATGCCAACTTTTAATGGGTGGACAGAGGAAAGGATTCCATGAAAGTGATTGGGAAGGGGCGGCCCAGGAGATGGAGGGAGAGTCAGAGAGCGGGCAGCCACCTTTGAGAACTTTGTTGCTTTTCACGATGAGATGGGGCCTTAGAGAACTCAATGATTCCCTCAGGTCACCTGGCTTGTCTCTGGAAGAGGAGGCAGGTGACAGGTCTCAGCAACCCCAGTTCAGGGGTGGATCCACCAATCAAACTGCTCAGTCACATTTATAAGAGTTATGGATTTTCTTTTTTTGTATCAGATTTTTACATATATATATATTTTTTCATCAGAAAGAATATAAACACATAGCAGAAACTTTGGAAACTAGAGGAAAGGGAAAATTATCAACCATAATTCTCTCCACTTAATCTAGTCGCTATTCGTATTTTGGTATGACTTTTGTGATCATGTTTTTTTTTTCTAATTTATATCCTGAATTTTTTTAATTTAAAAAGTTTATTATTTTTTTTTAAATTGAAGTAGAGTCAATTTACAATGTTGTGTCAATTTCTGGGGTATAGCATAAAGTTTCATACATATATTCATTTTCATATTCTTTTTCATCATAGGTTACTACAAGGTATTGAATATAGTTCCTTGTGCTCTACAGTCAAAACCTGTTATCTATTTTATATATAGTAGTGTGTATCTGCAAATCTCAAACTCCCAATTTAACCCTTTCCACCCTCTTTCTCCCCTGGTAACTATAAGTTTGTTTTCTATATCATGAGTCTGTTTCTGTTTTGTAGGTAAGTTCATTAGTGTCTTTTTTTAGATTCCACATGTAAGTAGTACCATATGGTATTTTTCTTTCTCTTTCTGGCTTACTGCACTTAGAACAACAATCTCCAGGTTCATCCATGTTGTTGCAAGTGATGTTTTATTCTTTCTTATGGCTGAGTAGTATTCCATTGTATAAATATACCACAACTTCTTAATCCAGTCATCTGTTGATGGACATTTAGGTTGTTTCCATGTCTTGCCTATAGTATATAGTGCTGCTATGAACATTAGGGTGCATGTGTCTTTTCAAATTAGAGTTCCCTCCAGATATATGCCCAGAAGTGGGATTGCTGGATCACAGGGTAAGTCTACTTTTCATTTATTAAGAACTCTCCATACTGTTTTCCATAATGGCTGCACCAAGCTACATTCCCACCAGCAGTGTAGGAGGGTTCCCTTTTTCTCCACACTCTCTCTAGCATTTTTCATTTATGGACTTTTTAATGGTGACCATACTGATTGGTGTGAGGTGATACTTCATATATCCTGAATTTCTAAACCCAGTATTGTAAACCAATTGTCCAGATTTTGCCCAATCTCCACAATCATCCTTTTGAATAGTCAGATAATGATCTATCAAGTCAATGTGCCACTTACTGGAACATGTTTCAATTCTGAACACTTAGGTTATTTGCTTTTTTTGTCGCAGCTGTTTGCTGTAATATTATTACATGATATCGAACGCTTTTCTGAATTAAAGATTATTTCCTCATGAAAGTTTCAGTCAATATTTTTATTGCTCTTCCTACAGATTGCCAAATTGCTTCATGAGAGGGCTGTACAAGTAATTATCCAGCAAATGTGTGACTAGAGATATTTATTTGGCTAGTTGAGGATCCCACCACATCCTCTAGGGAGGTGTGGAATTCTGAAGGGGCCTCCCACTCTCTGCCCAGCAGCACGTGGGCAGTGGGGTCCTGCCAGCCACGTCCATGGCTCCCCAGAGGGCTGAGCCAGCCCACCACTAATGAGCCCCACGTTCATGTCTTAGATGCAAGGGCTGTGTGCACCTGGCCAGCAGGAGTGGGGCTCAGTGCTGCCCCTCTGTGTGCACGCTCTCATTTCTTGGCCCCTCGGAGAGCCTTGGGAAGATGATGGTAACAGAAGAGAGTTAAGGGGACAGGAGCAGGTTGTATCCTGGTTTCAGTTAGAGATGATGTGTCAGCAAGATCTAAACACTGCACAGCCGAGGAGAGAGGGGGAGGGTGACTTCCCTGTCCTTGACCTTTATGCCTTCCCTGATGGACAGAAGCACATACTAATGGGTGGGAGATTCTTTCAAGTCCAACTTGCCTTCTGCATATTTCTAAATTCTGAAAGGTTTGGCTCAGGACTCTGGACTCCCAGGGGAGTGAAGGAATAAACACCACACAATTGCCACTTTCTTGAGAAGCCTTAAGACAACAAAGCACTCATTAATGGAAGAAGGATACCTAGCCAGGCACCTTTATTTTTGTTTAGTCTTCTGACAGGGCTGGAATGAAAAGTTATGTGACGAGGGGGGTGCCCTCCCTTGGTTTAACTTGCTGTATGCTGCGATGGGGTGTAATTACCTGTAAGTGTAATTACAGAGAAGACAAATGGCATGTGTGGCTGTGGTCTTAAAGAGGCGAGTTAATTTCCGACTTTGACCAGAACTATGTTAATTAGCCTCCTGCTCCCTCCTTCTCTGAATGGAAGTTCCTCGCCCAGGATTGAGTGTGGCCAGCCTCTCCTGTACCTTTGAGTAATGAAAGGACATCGCATGCCAACCGAATCGGGGCTGCTGTATTAATAAGGCTACTTTCCTGTCCATTTATCATCAATTAAAGGTGCTCTAGTTTGTAAAGTAACCCCACCTTCAGCCCAGCCGCCTGGAACGGCTCCTCGTTTATTTTCTGCCTGGTTTCGATTGGAGTTAGACCCACCTTGCAGCTCAGAGGTGACAGGCGATATGAAAAAGTACACTAATTGAGACATCTCAAGGGAGAAATGGAAGGAAACTGAAACGGTAATTAGAATGAGAGGATTTCAAGCTGGGTGAGGAAAATCAAATAGAAGTGCATATTAGGAGCTGTTACAAATGGGGATGAAAGTACTTGGCGGGGGGCGGGAAGAGAGAGATGGATCTCAGAGTAGAGTGTAGCCTTTTAACACTTCGGGGAGAGTAAAGGGAGGGGAGGGACACACCCTGGGTCAGGTGTACAGGCTTTTAGGAAGGGCGGCCTGGTGTGCAGCTGGAAGACAAAGCAAAGAGGAAAACCGACCAGCAAATCTCCAAGGTTTCACTGAAGACTGGCATTCCAGGGGAGAAGAAAGTGCTGAATCTCTGGTAGGGGATGTGACTCTAAAATTAAAATGTGATTTCCAGTGCTCCCGGTTTTGGCGTGAAAATGGTGAAGGAAGCTGCAGGGAGTCTTCCTGGGATTGGGAACAAAAACATCCTTAGGTTTCTCACTTGGATGCCGTTGAAGCTGGGAGGTCCTTGTAGGATTTGGAGGGCACTACCATGACTCCAAAACTTCATGGGCCAAAAAGTGACAGAGACAGAACATTTTCCCTTAATGTCATGCCTTGCAAATGACCGGTTGGGTAGAGATTCGTATTTTGGTTAGAGCTTTGGGTTTCAATTGATCATTTTCTTTCTGTAATGTTAATTCCTGGAAACCAGATATAAAAGGGCCATTTTAAAGAAATGAGCCTCTAAGTGTGAGGACAGTTTTGAGTGGCCAGTTCTTATTTCAGATTAAGAGTTGATAAATCCCCAGTCACTCCTTAGCAGAAGCATACACTAAGAGAACACTGCAGGGGGAATTTGGCCCAGTGTTTTCATCTAGTCCATAAAGCCTTGAGGTCCAGAATGAATTTCCCTGAGCAATGGATTGGAGATACATAGACTCCCCAATCCCCCAACCCAGGATGGAAGAGAAAGAAAATATCTCATAGTCCAGCCCACTCTGGGAACTTTGTCAAGGGTTTAGAAGACTCAGCGTGAACATTTTCAGCACAGGGAGCCTCAGAAGGTATTATTCCATCATCCCATGCCTGTGCTTCTCTCTGCTGAATAGATAACATGCATTGTCACATAAGAGAACTTCAGATATTTGCATCCAGTGGCCATGACTTCCCTGCCCTTTTTCCAGCCTAAGAGTGCTTAGTTCCTTTACTGTTCCTGGAAGGACATGGTTTTTAGTTCCCTAATTTCGCCATCATCTTCATGTGGCACCCAACATGAACCCTGGTGTGTGACCTGACTGGCACAAAAATAAGCCTATCTACCACCTCCTTTGTCATAGAATATATACCTCTTTTAATGCATCCCAAGACTATCTTGATTTCTTTGACAGATATGTCACACTAAACGTTATCATTAACTTCTATTCACTACAAGTTGAGTCCTGTGAACTGCTGAGCCCTGGGAATAGTGGGATGAGCAAGACCAACATGCCCCCTGCATGCATGGAGTTCACAGTGTGGTGGGAAAGATCCTTGTAGGAGGAGGAATCAAATCACAGTTCTGGGTGTTAGGGAAGAAGTCTGGATGTTGACAGGATTAGGGGGTGTGGGCTCGGAGGATCTGGTGTATTAGAAGTGGAAATGCCCCAAGGAATAAACATTCAAGCTGAAACCTGCAGGCTGAGCAGGCGCTCGCCTGGTGAAGCAGGGATGGGAAGTGAGGTGTGGTGAGTGCTCTGAGAGAGGGAACAGCATGTGCAAAGGCCCAGAAAGGAAGGGTTGGGTGTGCTGATTGAAAGACTAGAAGTCCTGGCTAGCAGTGACTGGACCAAAGGAAAAAGGGGGAAGAGTTAGGATGAGGCCAGAGACTAGAGCCAGCCTGATACTGGGAGCTAAAGCCAGAGGGAGGCCCTTGTGTGCAGGAAGTCACGTGGTTAGATTTTCAGTCCACCTATGCCAGAAATCCTTGAGCCTTTTCCAAGGCCTCCTAGGAAATCTCATTCCTTCCCCCACTTCCCTTCCTATGATTGTGTCTTGATTTTCCACATTCCCAAAGAACTTTGTATTTAGCCGTGTTTCAGACTTCATCATATGCAGTCATGGTGATCTCTATGCACATTTAGTTTTGGATGCTGGTCCTATCCTGATCTATTTCCTTCTCTCCCAGCTCCACTCAGTTTTGCTAAGTGTGTCTCCTCTAGCTGATTTCAGGTCGATGAGGGTTTTGAACTGGATGGAGCCCTGTGACCTGGATGTCATCTGGGCTGATCTGGATAGATTCATGAGCACAACCTGGGTCCATGTCTAAACCTCCATTGAACCCTCCTAATTGTTCTAACATCAGCCTGTGCCTTCCGCTTTCCATCATTTGTGAGGGTGCAGTGGAGAGGTGGCCGTCAGGCATGGGCCCATCCAGATCCAGGCTGGGGCTGTGTGCTGGGCGGCTCCTCATGGCCAGCCCCAGACCCCTGCAGTGCAGGGTCTCCACCTAGAACCACTTAGATCCCCTCACAGACCTTTCCCTGTGGGGCTTAGGAGAAAGGTTATTCCGCTGCATAAATCCTGCCTGAATCTTGGCTGAGAGTGAAGGGGAGGGGACACCCCTGCTGCCACCATCAGGAACACAAAGGAAGCCTTCCCTGGGTGTGACTTCAAAACACACAAAATGTCCAGAGAGGCTGGGATTTGAACTTTAATATACTGCCTCAGTGGTCAGAGGGTTTGAATGCTTATTTTTGTTACCACCTGAAGCAATTTGGGGCTTTCTAATCATTACTCCAGAAAATAGGCTAAATTCCACTGAACAAATGTTGGGCTCCCAAGTGCCAAGTGGGCTGGTCTGTTATCAACAGTGGGTCCCTCCTGAGCTTCCATCCCCAACGGGGCTCAGGTCCATCCCGGTCCCACGGAGAACTGGCCTTCATCAGCCTGGTGGATGTCTGCTGACCCTCTTTTGGTCTTCCATGTTGTCACCCGCCTCTTGCACAACCGAGTTGGAAGGAACTCTGAGTTCCTGATGCTTTCAGTGCCCAGGGTGGGGAGCCCTTCATTGTATAGCAAGTGCCCTCAGACTCAAGGTGCTGATGGATGTTCCCAAAACACATGGCATCTTGCTTTCTTCCAGCATGTACTTCCTGCCAGCGGCTGGCTGACCCACGTGGTTTGCTCGGAGGGCTTGCTCTTGGAGCTCTGCTGTGGCACCAGGGGGGCTTTTGTGTCGACCGAGCCTTGGCTATGACCCAGGAAGGACACACTCCCCTCGGCAAGTCCAGCAGAAGCACCTGTGCTGTTGAGATGCTGTGGCTTCAGCCACCTCCCTCCACTGCCCCATCAGACTTCATCCTGGTGGCATCAGAAAAGTGGCACTTTTACCCTTTTGTGTGTCTGTTTTAAGTGGGCTACACATTTCTGAATTGCAACTGCCAATTAGCATGCTGAAGTGTTAATAACTGCAGTAGTGGCATGACAAATTTCCCTGGTCATGCAGGAATGGTTATCAAGGCAGCGTATTTGAGTGAGAAGGGGTGATTTTATAAAGCCATGAAGACATGGCCTGATGAAGGTTGAAAATTCAAAGTGAGGACCACTTGGATGGCATGGTGTTGAATTAGCTAATCATAGTGTTTTATATCTGTATTTGATCATTATTAAACGAAAGTCCACCCTGGCCCCCTACCCCCCACCCCCGCCAAACCCCACCCCAACACACGCACAAAAGCAGGTGAAATCCTATCAAACAAGTTTCTCTTTGAATTTAAAATTACTTTCGGGGCCAGGGAGGTTTCTGAATCACAAATGAAAATTTGGACATCGAAGAGATTTTCCTCCTTCTTTCTAAGGGAAGACAGCTTATGAATCCCAACGATGTTGGAAGGGAAAAAAAAAACATAGTTTTGAAAGTAAATTTTTACCAAGGCAATGAGAGAGTAGAAAAGACCAAGTTTGTGTGTGTAGGCAAATTGGAATGTTGCTCTAATGAGATAAAATGTGGCCTTAAGATAGAGACGGATAAGAAGGGGAAGAGTGCCTCATGATAAGATCGGGTCCAGGGCTAAGTGACCATTTCTCCCTTCACAGAACCCATTCAGACACTAATTTCTCATCAACCGTTGAATCAAGAGAAGGGATTCTGGATACGCCAAAACGATGAACTCTGAATGTGCCTCAAATTTTATTTTTTAGTGTAGGATTGATGGAAAGTGACTCTTGAAAATTACAAACATTCTTTGATTAAAAGAAAAGGTATTTGGCTCTTAACTGATCATCAGTTTTCATCAGGACAGGATAGCCACCAATGGAGGACGTAACAGAAGCACTTTATTAGTAAAAACAACAATCGTTTACTATCATCAGTTTGTATTTTTGCGATATGTCATTTCGGCAAACATATTTTCATGGATTGCTCTGTACTTCCTTTCTTTGTTTTGCTCCGTTGCTTTCTGGGAGTTAATGAGTGCTGATAACTATAGAATACACTAACCTATAGATGATAAAATGCTCTCACTGGTTCTGACAATGATCTTACGAGACAGGGAGATGACAGCTCCCATCCTGCCAAAGGAAAATCTAGCTAACTAAGAAAAATTGACTGCATACATCGTAATTAAGACTGGGACATGACATGGCAAGGATGCCTGCTCTCACCACACCTATTTAATTCAGGGAGGGGTCATTAATATCCACCTAGGGTGTTTTTGCATGATGCCAGGAACTGCATCGCCGTGTCGCATTTTGCTTCATCTGCCCTACAGCACCAGGGTGTAGGGACCTTCCCCTCACTCTATCGGTGAGGAAGTAACAGCTCAGAGAGGTTACCCTTGTCTAGCGTAGCACAGCAAGCAGCTGTTGGAGCAGGAATTTGCCACCACAGCACTGGATCAACTCTGAGGCAGATGCACTGTTCTCAGTCTTGCATGGAAGTCCCCTCTGTTAGTGTTAGAAATGTGGATTCTAAGAGGGGCCATGACGTGCCTGCACCTGGGAGGGGGGTGGGAGTAGGGGGGCAGGACACGACTCCAGGCACAGTGCACCCTCCTCTCCTTTTCACTTCCCAGCTATAGATCAGGCTGCTGGTAGATCTTCAAAGTTTTCATAAACCCTGCTTAAATAACATGTATATATGTATATATGTGTATATATGTGTGTGTATACATATATATATATACATATATGTATAATTTTTTTCCATTTCCAGTAAAAGTCAAATTCCAAATGGGAAATTAAAAGGGAAAATCCCAACGCAGCACTTATATTTTAATGCTCTTTAAATTTCTAAGGTCATTTTAAGATATTGTCTGGTTTTTCTCATGAAAATATGTTGCTGATTAAGTTAAATAGACTAGAAGAATTTAGTCAAGTAAGGTTTCACATTTAGTGACTGATTTTCATTTTCTTAGGTTGTAAATCAAGCTTTACGAGACACTGGCATAAAGTTGAGGGCAGCTACAACAAGGATGTGGTGACGTGAGGCAGGGCTGGGCGTGTCCCCCATGCTGGGCTCCATTGCTCATGAAGTCAGGACACAGAGGTGTCCCCGGTGGTCCAGCTTAGTCTCCATCTGCCTCCACTCTGTCTCCATCCACTCCCAGATGGGAGGGAAGGTCGTGGAAGAAGAGAACAGAGGGGAAGGAAGATAGGGTTTCTGCTTCTCCCCAGCACTTGGGTTTACTTCCTCCTATAAGCTCCCTCCCCCATCTGGCCACCAGGGGGCCAGATGGAGGGGGAGGAGGAATATCCTAGCCAGAGTTTCCAGGTGGAGATGTTCCCTGAAAAACTGAGGTCCCCGACTGGTCTAAATTTCCAACTGCTTCAGGCTGAGGGGGCAGAAAGCCATTTAACATTAATATACGGAATTCCAGCCAGCTGGAATGGATTGTATTAGGAGAAAGTGGAAGTGCCATATAGAGACTCTGCAACTCCCGACACATTCTAAGAATTAATGTTTCTGAGTTTTTCTTTTAAATTAATTGGCTGCTTATTCTTTCATTTTATTATCTGCCCTTGTTAGCAAACAAGCATTAGACTCTGTCAAGTGCTTAAGAACATATTCTGGAGAACAGCATGACGTTTAAAAAAAATCATTAATGTTTTGGAGGCAACCAGAAGAATCAGGTAATAAAGCTGTTTATCGATTTTGTGCGTGTGTGAGTTTCCCCTTCCCTTTCAATTTCTGGTATTATTATTATTGTTATTGTTATTATCAATAAAGTATAATACTCTAGCATAATAATAATCATAAATTAGTCAGATGGAAAAGTACAAAGATCATTCTGTTATCAAGAGGATGTCCTCGTACAAGGCTGACATCTTTTTTTTTTCTTATTATTGTAATCTCTGGAGGTGACAACTGTTTTCCTGTCCTTCTTATCCAGCCCATTAGAGGTGTAATCCAGTTGTTCATTTCAAAATGAAAGTGTTGAGAATTAGTTCAGTTTTTGGAATAAAGAAACAAAACATTCATGTGCATGTTCTTTTCACTTTTTCTTTGAATTTGGCAACATCTGGGTGAACACAATTTTAAGCAGTACACGTGGATATTTCATCCACCTTCAAAACACAAGATTTTGCTTTTAATAAGAAAATTGAGAGTTGTCTTTTATGAGTTTTTTTCAGCTTACCAGATGGACTAGATTCCTTGTTCTCATCTAAACCTCCTCTGATAAACTTCAGGGAGCTCGGGTCTTGTTTTCCAGGCATGCGCGTGAAGGTGAAGGTACCTCACAAGGCTATGCTAAGTCGGAGGTGAATCGGGGGAGGCAAGAAGGGGAGAAGCTAACGTTGGTTACGCGTGTAACGGAGCCTGCTTCCGCAGCATCCTCAAAGGCCCAGAGGCTTGGGGGCCACTGGATTTCCCAGAGCCACACCATCCATCCGTGGGAGGGCTGGGATTCCCCCTGACCTCTGCCGGACATAAAGCCCATCCTCTCACTGCCTGAATATGTGATATTAACATCCTTCTTAACTACAGCACTCATTTCATCCAGTCAACACCAGTTCTGCTTTTTAATGAACTCATACGCTGTAATTGCTTATGATAACAGTGTTATCAGCTACTGTTTACTGGGCATTTTCTTTTAAGCATTTAATATGTGCTACAAACTTTATGTGTACCGTGTAGTTTTATCCTTATAACAACTCTCTGAACATTATGCAATTTACAAATAAGGAAAAGAAATTCTCAGAGGTTAAAGTAACTCGCTTAATGTCACACAGTCAGTGGCACACCCCGTTCTAGGCTTCTCTGGCCCCAAAGCCTTACTCTTAATCATTGTATTTTGCTACTGATGGCAGAAGAAGAGGATAATGAATTAGAAATTTCCTACCTGTTTATATATGTTGTCTTAACCTATATATATGTATATATATGTTAAGAATGGATCCTCTAGCATGTTAATCACATTTATTTTTTTTAACTTTTTTTTTATTGAGTTATAATCATTTTACAAAGTTGTATCAAATTCCAATGTGGAGCACAATTTTTCAGTTATACATGAACATACATACATTCATTGTCACTTTTCTTTCGCTGTGAGCTACCACAAGATCTTGTATATATTTCCCTGGGCTATACAGTATAATCTTGTTTATCTATTCTGCATATGCTTGTCAGTAACTACAAATTTTGAAATCCCAGTCTGTCCTTTCCCATCCCCCCGCCCCCTTGGCAACCACAAGTTTATATTCTATGTCTATGAGTCTGTTTCTGTTTTGTATTTATGTTCTTTTTTTTTTTTTTTAGATTCCACATATGAGCAATGTCATATGGTATATTTCTTTCTCTTTCTGGCTTACTTCACTTAGAATGACATTCCCCAGGAAAATCCATGTTGTTGCAAATGGCGTTATGTTGTCATTTTTTATGGCTGAATAGCATTCCGTTGTGTAAATGTACCACTTCTTCTTTATCCAGTCATCTGTTGATGGACATTTAAGCTGTTTCCATGTCTTGGCTATTGTAAATAGTGCTGCTATGAACATTGGGTGCAGGTGTCATCCTAAAGTAGGGTTCCTTCTGGATATATGCTCAGGAGTGGGATTACTGGGTCATATGATAAATCTATTCCTAGTCTTTTGAGGAATCTCCATACTGTTTCCACAGTGGCTGCACCAAACTGCATTCCCACCAGCAGTGTAGGAGAGTTCCCTTTTCTCCACAGCCTCTCCAGCATTTGTCATTTGTGGACTTTTGAATAATGGCCATTCTGACTGGTGTGAGGTGATACCTCATCGTAGTTTTGATTTGCACTTCTCCGATAATTAGAATCACACTTATTTTAAAGTTGCTGTTCAGTAGTTCCAACATCTAGTCTGTTGATTGCTTTGATTTACCTAACTTATTTGTATGTTATGTAATTTTTGACTGAATGCTAGACATCATATGTAGAGAACAGTAAATTCTGAGGTGTTAGTATTTATGCCTGTAAATTGTTATACCTGGGCTGTTAGGCTGTTAGTGTGAGTTGAGACAATGTATTTAGCACTTGGTCTGGGGCTGAGTTTCGCTGTTGCTATTGTCACCTTCAGTGCATTGAAGTCTTCGATTTTTGTAGCGGTCGGTTGCTCTTACTTTGTGTTTAGAGTTGGGATTTGAGTGTTGAAGGGTTTTTCTTAGTGTTCCTGCTTCTGAATTAGCTATAATTTATCTCTGTACAGCTGAAGCATGGTGGGAGGGTGAAAGGTAGTCTCATCCAGGCTCATGAAAGCCACTGTGCACCTCTCTTCCAACTCCATGTTCTGTGATGTCATAGGAAATAGTTTGAAATAGGAGATGGCGGCAGTACTTACATCATGGAAATTGGCTACATCGCCTACAAATCTGCAGGCCAGTTTCCTGCAAAACTGCAATTCTGGGCTTTCTAACTGGTACTTAGACATTTATCAACACACCACTGCTTGTATTTATAGTTAGTCTTGAGTGGGAACGTGTAATAATCTTTCCCCAGTGGTAAAAAATACCAAAAAACAACCCCCCCAAAACAAAACAAAACAAAAATACCTCTGCTTTGTATCAGAGTAAGATCCTGAGCAGAAGACTATTTCTTGCCCCTCCCAGGGACAGAGGGTTTTGATTCTCCATTCCTCCAGCAGCAAGGGAGTTTTGCCTGTGCTTTGGAAAAAGTTTCTATCCTTTCTCCAAAGTAGACAAATGTTGCTTCTGTTTATCTCCCAGAGCTGTGGATCTTTGTCTATGCCTTTGTGAATCAAAGGGCTGACTGCCCCTTTCCCAATGGCTTAGGCTTTTGACTCACAGGAGGGGAAAGTGCGGGAATGAAGGTGAGGTTTTGTACTTGTCTTCTTACTTCCATTGATCACCTCCTGATGCCTGCATGCCTTCATGCCTGCATGCTATTAAGGGAGTCTTTCTCCAGGTTCCTGTCCAGCCTCCAATCATTCTGATGAGAAGCTGATGGAGAAGAGCTTGTGAGTAACTGCGAACTTCCTTCATATTTGGAGCCCCAGCCATTCCACAGTGACATGCTAGTCCATACTTGCTTTTAAGAATTCACTCAGATTTATTCGATTTCTTTCTTTCAGGCTTATATGGTGCCCACTTCTTTCTTTCAGGCACTGCCACATATGAACAGTTCATGTGCCTTATATGTCCTTGGAAGGGCTAGTCACTCATGGAAAATGGATCACTTTGTTGCCTAGTGACCACAGCTTAATGATGGGGTCAAGAAAACTTATGCTTTTGTAGATTATTCAGCTTTTGCCTTGTTTTTAGTGTGGGAATAATATTCTTTGCAGTTTTCTAAATCCTAAACAGAAGCAGATATGGACTACATTGTCAATGTTTCACACTTGGAATAGCATTGCTAGAGAATTTCAAGTCTGGATTTCATTGATTGCATTTTGTAGTGTCATTTAACATCTTCTGTTGTACCCACTGTTTTCCATAGACCGATCATTCTAGAGGCTTGATTTTATTCAAATTCAAAAATTTTTTGGAAAGTATTTTATCAGCGGTGGTTGTGTATTACCATTAGTGGGCATAGAATGACTGGTTGTCTTTCTTTTTGGAATTTTAACAGCCTGCTGATGATTGTTACCTAGGTCTACTAGCTCATCAAGGGTTTAAAGATGATGTTATTCTAATTTTATCATTAAAATTTTTTTAAAGCAGCTTTAATGACTCTGTAAAATGATACTTCCCCTCATCAACTATTAGATTACCTTGAGGTACAGTTCATATGGAAAAGCTGGAAGCATAATTGATTCTTCCTTTTTATTTCCCAACTTTTAAAACAATGAAGTAATGACCCAACATCCTCTAAAGATGGCCAGTAAGTTTTTAAGAAATAATTATCACTATGAACTCATCTTAATATATTTGATAGGCTTTAATCTATTGAAGTTATTATTCTTATGTCTAAATTCATACCTTCTTTGGCCAGTAGAAGGTCCTTTAACCTGGCTTCAGTGTCTTTTGGACTCAAACATTGGTGTTTGAGTATTTTTTAACTTTCTGATACAAAATGTTCTAGATTCATTTTGTCCATTTCCTGCTCCAGACTTGGAATTAGGAACCCTGATTTATTTTTTTAATGGGAAATGGTATTTACAGACCACAATCTGGGTGCTAGGGGTCTAAATAATGATGGCAAGGGGAACTAAAGTAATTTTGATGGAAAGTTAATCACTTTCCAACTGATGGACTATGATTACTTCTCAATTTTTAACTTCAAATCTTTACACATGATCTTAGCTGCTGAATTTCTGCTTTCAAACTTGGTGAGATTAGAAGGAAGAGATCGAGTAACAAATAGTGCCCATTCCAGCAGAGATTCTCATAAGTCCTCAGATAATGCTAATCATTCAATGGATAGGGAGAGGTATGTGGTAGGAACTCAAGCCAATAGTTCTAATTCAGTCTCTAAAAGCTGAATCTGAAAAAAGAGCATAAGTGTGGATTCTTCTCGATATGAATTAATCATTGCGGGACTGATAAAATAAGTTTTTCTTTTCCAGTTCTAAGGTGAAGTGTCATCTGCAGAAGACCTAGTCTCCTGTAGCCAAGTCTCAAGGCTTTTCCAGAGTCCATAAGATTTCCTGATCTGAGGAAGCAAAACCAGGGTCTATCACTGACTTAAATAGACATTACTGTCAAGCAAGTACCATCCATTAATTGTGGAGCCTCAGAATCTCCACGGGCAAAGGGAAAACTATCTGATATTCTTTTAATGAGGTTTGGCTGTTCAAAGCGAAGTGCACAAACAGGTCATAACCACAAACTGGAAAAGGAGGTGCTATAAGGAGAATTTCACAGAACACTATTTTCTATTGCTTTTTGGGAATGGGAGCATGGATACAATTGTAGACCGAGTAGTGACTTGATAATGGATGCTCACAGGTGGTGTCAGAAAAATCACACAACTTTCCTGCCTATGAGTTTGGCACATTTGCATGAAGAAAGATGTTTCTGTGGCTAAATCATGACAATAAATGAGAAAAATGATATTTACTGGAATGAAAGTATACTTTTCTCTGCAAAACACATGGGGAAAATCACTGTTAATTATAATTTAAGAGGAAATTGTTAAATAAATAAACACAAAAATAAAAATAAATAAAGAATAGCAATTTAAAAAATAAACAATTCTATATCTCCAGCTCAGAGAAATTTGATCTGTTTTATTTAGTGAGTGGCTCACACACTTGAATATGTCATTCTTACTGATACCCTTTGTCATCAGGTTGGAGTCTTCCAAGAGTTCTCATCTCTTTTTCCTGCACACCTTTTCTTTAGTGATATTATCCAGTCCTCTGGCCTTAAATACTTTCTATATGCTTTTAAATCCTAAATTCATATTTACAGCCTTGACCTGCCATCCCTTCATCTCCACATTAATATAGCCAATAACCTACCCAACATGTTAAATTTTCCCCACTCTGGTCTTCTCTGCACCAAGAAATTGTACCATCCTTAACCCAGTTGTTAAGCCAGAGGTCTTGGACTTCCCAGTAGCTCCTGTCTTTTCCTCAAATCACATAGGACCTGTGAGCATATCCCACTGTTTCTCATCACCTCGTCACTGCTGTTGTCCAAACTACCATTACTTTAGCCAAGACTTCTTCAGTGGTGTCTGAATCGGTGTCACAGCCACTTCCCTCATTGATCACCTGCTGTATTCCAGACACTGTGCACGCCAGGGGCCCCACCCCTGGGGATTCACTTCTAATGGAGAAGACAGACATGAACACAGGCAGCTACATTATCACAGGGTACACGCTAAAGTGGAGGTGGATGGAAAATTGCTTTGGGAGTAGAGTGAAAGGAAAGCACCTGATCGTGGCCATCCACTAAGGAATCTTTGAACTGTGTCCCCAAAATCAGTATGAATTTGCTAAGCAAGTAAGTGGGAGAAATCTATTCTAAGCAGATTAAATGGCAAGTAGAAGACTTGTAAAAGCACATGGTGTCTCAGGCAGCAATCTTTAAATGTGCTCCTGGTAGCTGGAGGTTTTCCAGGGAGTTCTCATATATGGACAGTTTTAAGGGAATCCATTTCCAAATCCCCTCCTTTCAGATATTTGCTGTCCTAGAACCTCTCTGCTTGAGAAGGAGACCATGTTCACCATAGCCCTTCTCCACTTTCCAGTAGAAAGGCACACCTCTCGCCCCTTCCAAATCTCACTCTGATGAATGGCCCTGTGCTAGGATGGGAAAAACCCTGTGGTGTCAAGTAAAAGGATACATTAAATTAAGCAGGCTGTGATAACACAATTATCTCAGGTCTCTCTTGTTTCAGACACATTTCTATTGAAGGTGTGAGAAACAGGATTTGAAAATGTTAGAGTGTTCTAAATTCAGACAAGCAAAATTTGTATAAGGTAACAATGGTATTCTTCTAAAAATAATGTTCTGTAGACTACCAGAACTTTCAAGATGCATTGATTAATACCAGTGGGTATATCCTACAGTATAGCACAAGGAACTCTATTCAATACCTTATAATAGTCTATACTGAAAAAGAAAAAGAAAATGAATGTATACGTGTGTATAACTGGATCACCATGCTGTACACCAGAGACTAACACAACACTGTAAATTGACTCTACTCCAATTAAAGAAAAAACAAAACCAGTGGGTATAAAACTGTCAGGATTACCTTTGGAGCTAACGGCCTTTCTTCAATAAGGTACTTAAAAACTATATTTAGACGTATAATTAAATAAATATTCCCGTTCCAGTTGATCCCCTTCCTCTGCACCATGCCTGAGAGGTTCACGTGCAGAAATTGAAACTCAGCTGGAAAAGAAGCAAGCGGGATTTGAATCAAAATCCACTTGACCACAGAGGCCCTGCTCTTGGCTCTGTGAGTGTGACTTCTGACAGGTCTCTGGGTTCCTGTCCCATCTGTGGAATGTGCCTCTGGCCAACAGCAGGGGAGGGTAGCGTATGGAGGAAGGCCAGGGTGCAGCACTCAGTGTCTGGCCCCTAAAAGTTGGTCCTGCCATCCGCCAAAGGAAGTTGGTGGCTCTGATGTTTCTAGGTGTAATCTTGGAGCCAACAGGATTTTGCTGAGAATGAAACAACTCTCAGATAGTTTTGCTGGTTTCAGTACTTGAAAATAATAGCCTGCCTGACCGAACTCTTCCCAATGGGGTCTCCTGATTTGTGAATCCTTCCCCACTTGAAAGACTGTTTGAACCAAGACGACAGTTCTTTTAGGGTGTTTGGTAATTTATAAACTTAAATACCGATGGCTACACCCACAATTTCCTTTTCTTTGCATTTGGACAGTTGAACTCCAGTGTTCTGGGCCCTAGGAAGGAAGGAAGGAAGGAAGGGCAAAGAGACCACAGGAAAACTCTCCTCCAGGGACCCAGATTTGCGTGACATTGGAGTTAAGTACATGTTCTGTTATGAGCTAGCTTCACAGTGTCTTCCGTTCTCCTTGAATTTAGAAGGGAAATGGAAGACAGCTTTTCAGTAGAAGACTAAGTTTGCTCCTCCAGCCCCAAGAGTGGCATCAAAGCCTGTGGTGCAATGCTGACTCTACCTTTTGCCAACCCCTCTCCTGTCCTGGTGAGGAGGAAGCAAGTTCTGGTCCCTGCTGAAAGTTACCCCTACGGGAAGTGCTCTGCCTTCAGCTGCGAAAGTGATTGATGTCCTTCTGATCCCAGAGGCTTCCGTGAGCATCGTTGTCATTTCAAAGCAGAAGAAAAAGTGCAAGGGTGTGTGGGGAACTGTGTGAAAAAAAAAAGCATTTTTCTTATTTTGTCAAAATGCAGGGAAAGGAAAGGGGAAAAAACTGGGCTTTTGTGATAAACAGACTGCTTAGGTTTTAACAATGAGGAACTCTTCCTCAACAACGAATTGTTTGGCCATTCATTCATTCACTGAGCAAATACTGAAACCTTATTATCTGCTGGACCCTGTGCTGTCTCTGGAATCAACCAAGATGAATAAACTTGAGTGCCCACCACATGTAGTTCACAATCTTGTAGCGAATACACATGTTCAAACAAAAAACTGTTACAGGGCCATTCGAGAGACAATGTAGAGGTGGTGGGAATACTACAGGAATGAGGTAGCCTTTTCTGGGTGGTTGAAAGGGAAAAGGATGGGCTTTATAAAGACAGTAACATTTGAGCTGAATTGTCAAAGAAATATTTAGTATCAGGGCAAAGCGCTCAGCCTGGAGGGCGCTGTGTGGGTCTGTAAGCTTGCCCCACCACCTCATAGTTTTGGGACCTTGGCCATGCCCACCCTCATCAATGAGCATAAAGCATCATCAGAGGGGTCCTGTGAGCTTTAAGTGAAATGGTGACTGCAAACAAAATGCTCAATGTGGAGCTGTGCACAGAGAAAATTATCTATAAAAATGTGAGCTGTTATTGTGGTCCTGGCTACTGTTTTTATTGTTACTGTTGTTGAAGGATAAGTAGGAACCTGCCAATCAGACAGAAGGGGTAATGCGATTGAAATGGTCATTCAGAGAAACAAGGTTTAATAGACTGGATGGAGGGTCCCCAGGTCAGGGTGGGGGAGAATTCCCTCTATGACAAGGGACTTGATCCTCTTTGATTTTGGTTTGTATTTAGGGATGGGGTAGGGAGGGCATTTAAATGCAAGGGCATTTAAAAACTTTAAGAGAAAATGATGTGATTCAGGGTATTTTAGACCCATTCTCAAGAGGGATATACTGACGGGTGCATTAATTGTGGGTGTTCAGAGTCAATTTGATTTTATAGATGCTTTTTTTTTTTCCTGATGAGAAGCCCATAGGCAGGATGTTGGTTGAGTCAGAAGGTGTCAGGCATGCGCCTGGCATGAACCACGGAACCACGGTACCAAGGTGGCACCCGTGTTGATGGGCTTCATGGGATTCTACTTGAGTTAATCTGAAATCTCCTTTCCTTATCTTTCCTTTAGATCAGGTTTGTATTAGACAAATGGTTCTCAGCCATGGTTGTATATTAGAGTCACTGGAAGATTTTAAAAAGCACCCCTGGAGATTCTGTTTCACTTGATTTGGAGGATTCCCTGGGCCGTAATATTTGCCAAAGCCCTCAAGCCAGCCTAAAGCACAGTGTTTGTCATCAATGTCTTGGGGAGTCCAAGGCTCGCTGGTGCTGTGGTTTAACATGAACTTGATTCTCCTTCCTGACACTAGGGCTTCTTTGTGGAGGTAGAGCTGCCTCAGTGATGATGTGCCAGGATGCCGCCTTTCCCGGAGAATGCCTTTCACAGGAGAAGGATGTTCTTAGTCAAAGCGTTGTATCGTGAGGGCACTTGTGCTCATCTGAGTCAGTTGTCTACCCTCATCCAGTCTGCCCCCTGGGGACTCAGGCTTGGATATAAGTAAGAATAATTTCTGGGCCTCTGAGTGCAGCCTTCATAGACTGCAGAGGGCCTGCTGTTTTGCCCTGGGTCTTTCTCTCTGCTCTCCATCTCTCCCAGCTTTGCCCAACTTCTCACCCAGGGGCTTTGCAAGTCTGCCTTTTGATCCTTGACCACAGAAGCCCTCCCAGCCTTGAGCCTCGGGGCTGCCCCTCCTTGTTCTGCTGTTACACTGTGGGCACCTTGAGCAGGACAGCAGCCCTTCATAGCCCTGTGGGCTGATCTCCCTCAGCCCTCTGGGCTCAGCCTACACGCCACTCTCAGATGTGATCACTGGCATCTACAGGGCAAAATCTCTTTAGAAAATGTCTAAGGCAAGTCAGCTGTTGAATTGGCCCAAACAGTTTCCTTTGAGGAATATTAAATAGTGCCTACTTCCCAATAAAAGGTTAAATTGATATGAATTACTTTTTGCCAAAAGCAAGATGATTGGATTCACAGGGAGGGAGGCAGGACCTTCTGATCTTCTGCGGAGCACCCCTGGGCAGTTCTGACTTCCGGGCTGAATTCTGGGCAGATTAGCTCAGACTGAGTGTAGTGCTCGGAGCTGAAGCTTACACGCAGTGTTGCTGCAGACTGTCAGCCTCAGGAACCGGCCTCTACAGATAGGAATGCTTGAGTGGCCTGGTGCATGGTGACTAAAGGGGGGAAAAAGATTAAAAAAAAAAATAGAAGAGAAAATTCCAGCGTTAAAGGACTGCGGAAATCTTTCAGGTTACCCTCTTATCACTTGGAAAGGAAAGGATGTATTCTTTATATGTGAAATATCTCGCCTATTCATTTTTGGTATTCTAATAAGATGCTTTAGTTCTTTGACCAGCTATCGTGGGGGCAAAAAAAGCTCTAAAATCTTATGCTCTGAAAATCACAATAATTATAGGTTATTCTCTTATGCCTGGTAGAATGTTTAAGTAGTAAAAAAACAAAAAACAAATATGACTGAAATGGAATTTTTAAAAAAGTTACATAAAAATTTCATGCACAGAGTTGGTGATTATATATGTAGGAGAGGTTCCCATTGAAGCGGTGACATGATTAATTCCAGGAAGTAAAATGTGGTTGTGAGCCCAGCCTTCCTCCAGCGAGTTCTGGCTGCAAATGAAAGCTCACATGGGGGGTGCCTGGGAGAAAAGACGTGGTACCTCCATCCCTTCCATCGGAGCTATTTAATAATGTAAGCCTGTTAACTGAGGAGGAAGACGAAACAGTGTTCCCTGCTCCCTACGGCAAGACCACACGTGTTGTCGCTTGAAAAAGTGGACATAAATGTGGCTCCCTTGCAAAAGAATTGGAGACCTGAGAATTTGGGTTTCCTTTCTTTTGGAAACGCACACCCTTTAGAAGCGTTAGGATGGCTGAACGTGGTTAAACACTTTCTGACCGTTGTGGGGAGACTGTCTTGCGGTATTAGCTGTTTATTTCACTGACATATTCTGAAGGATCTACAGGGGGCTTTTGCAGAAATCAGGACCTCAATGTAATATACAAGCATTGATTCTGATATTTCCCTTGATAACATTGTTCAACCGTATTGGGGTCCTAAGTCAGTAAGGTTCATTGGCTGCCGTAATGCTCACTGTCATCAGTAATTAGTACAAAGGACTTGCTCTAAAAGCTGGCTTATAAAACTTTAAGGAAACTTGGATTGCTTAAGTGAACTTGCAAGGCTCTGAAGGAAGGCAAGTGGGTCTTAGTTGTCTACTTATATTAATTTCACAGAGTTTAAAGGGTCAAGAAAGGCAGTTGGTGATGCTTATTAATTTATGAAAAACAGACTCTTGTCTGTCTCACTATCTCGCTTTGACCATTCTGCCTTTCCTTTCAGAAAATTTAATATAAATTAAACCTTACCAGACAAGAGTGCCCTAAAGGATTAAGTCTAAAGTTCACGGCTGGACTAAAAGGATCCAAAGATGCCATGTCCTTTGGCACAATTTCATTTGAAGTGATGCCCAAACAACAGAACCCCATAACGGGCATAAAACATGAGGAGAAAAAAAGCAATTATAGACATACTTCAGTTAGTCAAGGATTAGGATTTTTAAAAAATATGAGACATCCTTGCTCCTGAGGATTTTTTTTTTCTTGTTTCTCCAAGAAATAACACCTCACAACAGGAGCATCTTCTTGGCTTTAAGTGCGGGCATGGTTCTTGTTAAGATGGGAATGTTTGTGTGTCATTACAATGTGTCAAAACATATCTGATGGCTGAGGCCAGGCTGCTGAGAAAAGGGAAATGGAACATTGCCATAGAAACGCAAGCCGGTCTTGCTGATGGAAATGTTCCTTGTTGGTTAATATACTTTAGAATAAAGAGGGAAGACCACAGTCATGAAGGAGCAGGCATTTAAATATGCAGCACCTAATTTAGACCTCACAAAGAGCTTTGAATGTTTTCTTCATTTTACAGGTGTGGGCATTAAGGGTTAGAGAGAATAATACATTTTCTGAGGCTGTACAGCAAATAATTGCCTGAGGGGTATTGGGAAATAAAGGACCTCCCTCCCCACCCCTTCCTACCCCCAAACCAAGGGATCAGGTTGAGAATCATACTGTCAAGCCTGACTCTTCTTCTAGGAGGGCTTTTTGAGCAGCACATTCAAGGTAGGGAACAGCATGGATGCCAAGTCCTGGAGTGAGGAATAAAATCTGCAGCTGGGCTACAGGGCAGCGGGCGTGGGGCATGCAGAGAGTGCAAGGTGAGTCTGGCAAGTTGGTGAGCGGACCTGCAGAAGAAAGTAGGCTAGTAATTTGAGTTTTACTGTAATTACCAGTAGGGGATATTTGGAGATGTGACGCAGAGGAATTCTCAGATTTGTAGATCAGCAAGTTAAAAAAAGTTTTATTGAGAGACCACCAGGAGTAGCTGGTGGCAACTTTTGCTCCTGTAGAGAACAACTGAAAAAAATAAAAGGATAAAATATAGAAATTATCTGTTTGGAGGCAGCTCAGAACTGCTGAGGCAAAGAGGATAAGGGTGGCTGAGACTTTGGGAAAGTGAGCTGACTTCTGCAGCCTCTTTTGCTGGTTTTGGGTACAGGCAAGAGGCTGAATATACAAGATTTGCCCTGATGGAAGGCTGCTACTGGGGAAGAGGGAAACCAGTAGAGCTTGTGGGAGAGACTTGGGAGACCTCGTGCATGCAGCTGGTTTTCTCCTCAGTTGCATTCTAAGATGCATGGAGTGGGAGGTAAAAAAATCTAAGTGCAAGTCCTCTGGGGGGAAAAAAAAAGCAGCCATCTTCATAGTTTCAAGAGATGAACATTAGTGTTCAGAAGTCATGGAGAGGTGTTGTTATGAGTATGTCAGGCTTTTAGGTGAAACTCTTGGAAGGCTGTGTCTTAAATAAAGGCAAACAGGAAATAGATTAAGCTTTATTTACTTTGATGGTGACACGGCCTTACTATAGCATCATCTCTGATTAGATTGAGGTGATCAACTATTACTCTATCTACCTCAATGAGGGAGGGATAAATGGTTTAGGGGGGAAAATAACATTACCTGGAGTCTCTACAAGCTTTATAAGCATGAATTCAACAATTACTAGACATGCCAGAACACAGGACCACATGACTGAAAACCAAGAAGGGAACAGCTAAAGGGAATAGACTCACATGTGATTCAGCTATAGGACTTAGTTAACAAGACTTTTAAGTAACCAAATATAAATGTTTAAAAACATGGAGAAAATGGCTGGAAATATAGAGGATGTATAAGAGATTTGCATCTATAAGATCAAATCGAATGGGCATTAAGTATATTCACATTGTTGTGCAACCATTACCACCATTTATCTCCAGAAATATCTTCTCCAACAGAAACTATTTATCCAACTAATAGTAACTCAGTATCTCCCCTACCCCCAGTCCCTGTGGCATAACTATACACTGGAATACTATGCAGCAGAAAACAAATAGCAAATAAAACAACATAGATTAAGTTTAGAAACCTAATGGTAAGTGAGAAAGCAAGTTACCAAAGACTAACTACAGTCTGGTTATATTTTCATAAAACTCAAAAACAAGAAAAATCCAATAATATATTTTTTTGTTAAATAACAAAAGTAAGAGAATGATAAACAAAAATGAAAAATACTAGTGGTTACCTCTGGGGTTGTTTGACTGGGTGGGGAATAGTAATGGTACCAGTGGAGATTTTTTTTCCCTTAGCCATGGGGAGGGGTTTGCAGGATTTGTTTATTTTACTTCATAAAACAAACACATACATGCACATATATATGTGTGTATATGTTACATAAATTCTTTTATATTCTAAAATATTAGGTAATAGAAGCACGGAAAAGGAAAGCCCCACATATTCCCTGTAAGTTTCCTCAAACTAGATAAGAAATGTTTCTTTCAATAGACATTAATCTGCATATACTTAAGGGATTTTAGGAGTCAAAGTATATTTTATAATCAATTGCTTTATATTAGCACACTAAAAGTTGAGTTTGGTCAAGACATTAATGGGACATTTGATAAGTTACCAAACTTTGAAAGATACAAAGAAAACAACAAAGGACGGACATGCCTTTTCCAGCTTGACCACACAGAACATTGGATTAAGTGGAAAAATTGGGGAATGGCTGGTTTAAGGAATTTATTTTGAAAATTTAGAGCAACATTTCTACCTCAAAGCCATGGGACCATGGGAGAGCTATCCAGGGGTAGTGGGTAGTGGGGGCTCAAAAGATTGACTTATTGCATCCATGGATGTTTGGCTGCCTGCAGAATAAAAGTCAGCCTTCAGTACTGACAACAAGACTTAACTCATGGAACTTTTTAACTCATATGGGAATAGTTTGAATTTGTATTCCTGTTAGGATTTTAGAACTGGATTTTTACAAAGCCTGGCATCTTCTTCAAAGGAATTATGAGGGAGGCAAGGAGAAAGGAGAATTATCTTTAACAAAGAAAGATGATAGGAAGGATAGAAAAGAGGTAGAAAGAATGAAGGGGAGGGAGGGACGGAGTGGGAGAATGGGGTGGTGGAGAGAGCAGGGCTGTGGGAGGCACCCGGTGAGGTGGAAATCTGCCTCTGTCACACTCTGCTGTGGGCTGTGGACCATTCCCCACCCTCTCTGATGTTCAGTTGGCACATCTATAAAGTGGGGACCCCAGCATCCACCACCCCAGGTTGTTGTTGGGATTACACCCTCTGCAAAAGCACGTGATCCGACCCAGGAAGGATCAATGAAGAGAGGTCGGGAAGATGAGCCCTGCTCTGTAAGAGAATGAGATGGTGGCTGCGTGTGAGTGACCAGTGTGAATGAATATTTTAAGAGTTGTTTTGGAAGGGTGGGGCTTTATTTTTTTGCCTGGTGCCTGTCCCATAGTTGAGCTGTAGCCTGGCCCCCTCTGTTGAATGCAGGTGGTGTGCCTGGCATGCAGATGGAATGTTAACAAATGGGTTTGTGCTGTGCAATCTACCACATTTGGTTGTTCTTTCCCAACATTAATTAATGCCAAGCTGATGACTAAAAAGTACGGTGAGACGGTGCGAGTCTATTATTAGGGGTGGGTTAAGTGTTCAAGGGGTCTGTCTCAGACAATGGCCAATTAGGGGAGAGGGGAACCACCTCCAGGTACCCCTCTCTGTTTTGGGGAGCAGTGGTAAAGAAAGAAAGAACAACTGCCTTGGAACCAAGCACACCAAGAGTTAAGTCCCATTTCCTACTTTTTTAGCTGTGTGACTTCAGACAAGTCACACTTACTTGACCTCTCTGAAAAGTGGGAAAACCCCATGCTTCCTTTTGATGGTCTCTGATCTCTACTTTCTACTCAAGACTTTTGATATTTCCCTAAGGATGTGACTACTGCATTTGGCCTTCTTCACTGGAGATGGGACCCAAATCTTATAGACTGCACCCTTCAAGATAAACCACTGTACGTCACTCACTCCCTACTATCTCTCACCCCAGTGGAGCTCAAATGGAAGGGCCTGAGCTTTCTTCACACAATTCTAATCATCACTGTTGATAAGTTGTCACCTGGGCATGTCATGATGATCACTCCTTCTAGAGATGCTAACATCTGCACAGTTGCTCAGTAAGTCTGTGCAATGACAGAGATCCTTGCTCCTCCCCACTTTGGGGATGTCTGCCTGAGGGCCGTGCTTATCCTGCTCCATGAAGGGTCTCCTCTTGTACACACTTTTCCTGAATGAGGCTTCTGCCCCTATTTCCTGCCTTCTCTCCAGCCCTGGACCAGAAAGCACAGAAGGAAAACCCCAAGGTTCTCTTTCCACTTCTGCTATAAGAGACATCAGGGGGACATTAGTCCCAACCACCCAGATTCTTTTTCTTGAGATTCTTCCCTGGCCTCTCTTGCCTCTTCCAAGCACAAGGGTCTTCCTACTTGGAAAGTAGTCCAACTCCAAGAGTCTGCATAGCCCACATGCTACTTCCCTGCAAAAGAACCCGAATGGCTTCTGGGCAGCCCCTTCACCCTTCCCACCACCAAATCTGTGATGCTGTCCGCGAGGAGGCAGGAGCGTGGGGCGGGGTCTGTGCTGGGCACCTCCAGCCTGAGCTCTTCTTTGCTGTTGGCCCCTTTCTGTGAGTTAAATCTGGAGAGAGGAGGCTGAGGCCGGAGCTACCGCTCAGGGTGGCAGTGGGGGGAGCATTCTGATCACAGAGCATGAGTGTCAGCCACAGGTGCCAGAGGACGTTGTGACTTTCACGGTCTCGTCTGCAGACCTGCTCACTCAGCCGGACTCAGCTCGCGTATCTAATAACAACGCTTGGGGAAGGAAAAGACCAAAGCTTGCTGAGCACCCACACACACCAGGGATGTTATGTGCGGTCTCCTTTAGTTCTTACAAAATCACTTCTTGCAAACTGTTGTACCTTGAATTTTAAAAAGTCCAGTTTATTGAGATACAACTGACATACGAAAGACTGTACCTATTTAGACGTACACATTTACTATATACAAATTGATGACTTTGGAGATAGACTTCCCTGAAGCCGTTATTGCCATCTATGCCACAGACAAACCATCACCCCCAAAAGTTTCTTCTCACCCTCTTCTTTATTACTATTGTTATTATTTTTTGGTGATAAGAATACTTAAGATCTATTCTTCTATCACATTTTAAAAAAAGTGACTAGTTTCCTTGCTATCTTTCTTCTTTTTTAGCATTTTAATTTAATTTTCCCCTTTTTTTTTTTCCCTTAATGGAGGCACTGGGGATTGAACCCAGGACGCTGTGCATGCCAAGAACATGCTCTGCCACTTAGCCCTACCCACCCCCCCAACCCTTGGCACATTTATAAAGTACATATGGAGAATTGCTAACTGTAGTTCTGTGCAGTGGACCTCTAGGACTCAGTTATCTTGTAAAACTGAAACTTGATACCTTTTTACTCATTCCTCTCTTAGCTGCTGGCAACCACCATTCTCTCTGCTTCTACGAGTTTGGTTATTTTAGGGTCCCTAGTGCTTTCCTCCAGATCATGCACTGAAGCTCTATGTTCACCTTTATAAGAACACCTGGCTGTGAGTCATAGGGTCTGCCTACTACCCCTAAACTAGCTCCCATTTGACAGAATACTCACAGTTTATCTTACTTGGAGGTTGCCCCCAAACCAGACTGCAGGAGGGAGTCATGGAAGGCATTTTACAGATGAGGAAGTGGCTGCTCCTTGGCTGTGAGCGGTAGCAGGGGCTGGGGGACTGAGTCTTCTGACTCTTAAGTCCCGCCAATGGAGTTGTCCCATGGAGGTGAAGGAGGAAGACACTTCCTCACATGATCTTCCAGGCAGCATGGAGCCAAGAGGGAAGTGGTAGAGACAGATTGTTGCATGAACAGACAGGAAGGATGACCTCCTAGTGGGAGCTGTCCATGAGGTCGGCCACTGCCCTGTGAGCCACGGTGAGGAGGTAAGTGCATGGTCAGTCACGGTGGAAGGTGGCCCACTCTAAGCACTTATGACTCTTGTGGTTCCAGAAGCATCTTTCTTCCTTTCACAGAATTACAGATCATCCTACACTCCAGCCAAGATCAAGAATCAATGCCTCAGAGTCCCAAGTGCCTGTCCATTGCGAGCTTAGAGGATGGAAACCATTAATGATTCAGCGAGTGCTCTCTGGTGTGAAACACCCAAGAATTCCAAGTGATTTGCCAGTTGATTCTTTGCATTTGGTGACAGCCTATCTGCTCTGTGGGATGTGATTTTGACTGCAATCCTTACCACAGGGAATCTAATCATTTCTTTAAAAGGCTCATCAGTTTTCTAAACTTGAAAAAGCTGCCCTGGAATGCAGAAGCCGAGACCCCCTCTTATGGCCTTAAAAAAAAAAAAAAAAAAAAAAAAAAGGATGTCACCATTAGCTACTTATCTTGTTCTTAAATCTACCAACTTCTTAGCTCACATGCCTTCAATTCAGTGCTCCCAGACCGGGAGTGTGTATTTCAAATGAAACTGCAGTTAATGGTACAAAATATTTACATTTATGCCTCCAATCCAAGGAGCTACAAAACTTTATTTCTTCTTTTGCAGTTTCAATATTTAATTAGTGATGAAGCACCAGAAACCTGTAGGGAAAAAAACACCTCATTATTTTTCAAATTATAGTCAATTTACAACCCATTTTCACACTGCTCCCTTTGTCTCCACCTGTCTCCGCTGAGCGCAGATCCGTCTCAGCCATCCCTTCAGGGATACAGCTGTGTCATCACATACCGTGGCATCCTAATATTTCATACAAAGCTTTAAACCAATCAGGAATGCCTACTGGCTGTGCTGATTCATGGGAAGAGAAGGGGGATGATGTGTCTTTCAGGTAATGAACTTCTTCAGGCACTTAACCCATATTTCATTTTTTAGCACTGTGGGTTTTTCCCTTGTCACCTTCCTGTGGTTGTGGCTTTGTCTTGCTTCACTGTGCTCGAGAGATTCTGCAGGGACTAATATTTGTAAAGTAATTGAGCTCCTATTAATAACGCAGGAACTGGATTGATAACTTGGTGAGATAACTCAGCCAAACTCTGAGGCCTTGGGGATGTCCGGGATGGCAGAGATAGTCAGGGTGGTGGGACCCATTTAAAGGGGCAGCCTCAACTGACTTCCAGCCAATGGTGATACGTGGAGACCAGAGTTTCTGATTTTATGAAATGAACCCCAAATCTAGATTTTTAAAATGTGAGATTTCCTCATTTCAAAATGGAGCTACCATACAAATGAAACAAACCACCCTCTGGGTGGTAGCTGTAACTGGTTCTCAAATGCCAATTTTCAACCCTGGCCTAAACCTTTATCAACTTTTTTTTTTTTAAGAGAGTAGATGGCAGGATAGGTGCCTAGCAGCTTGCATAGACTTTCTTTAGGATTTTCTCCAATTTTGCCACTTGCCCATCCTAGTCCAGTGGAGGACCTGGGTCCCAGTTTCCTGTCTGCGTCCATGTGCTGAGAACCTAAGGCAGGGGGCTGGCCAGCTGGGGACACGCAGGGTCAGAACCCTGGGGGGCAACTAGGAAGTTGCAGAGAGGTCCGTGTACAAATGACATGGGATGAAACTGATTCTGTTTAACTAGAGAGAGGGATTCTAGCCCACAATGGTGCTTGGGTCTGGAGTAATGTCTGTGGTGATGCTAAGGCAGCAATGGATTTCTATAAAGTCGGTCCCTGTAACTCACAGCAGAAGAGGAACAAGGCTTGGCTGTGTCCCCTTCAAGGAGGAAACTTGTCCTAGGAGCTTTCACACGCTGTGTCTCACTTGAACCACCCACAACCTGATGAGGTTGTTATCGGCATTTTGCTGAAGATGAAATGGAAGGTCTGAGAATTTTGCTGTCAGTTAAGTAGTTGCGCTGGGACCTGAATCTGGATCATTTGCTAGGAAGGCCAGTGACCCACCACTCTGGACTCAGGGTAATACGCTTCTGCCTCCTTGCCCAGGAATACAGTGTGACAAATGGCAAGAAAACCATGGTTTTCACCTATTTTTATGGCCCCAAATTTTATAATGGGAATGTGACCTCACATTTGCACATATTCCAAAAAGAAAGAGCTTTATCTTCATAATTAGCATAAAAAATGAGTGCAGAAGTTCAGTCTCAGCTCAATTAACCTTTGTTGAAATAGGATGTTAGCAGTCACCTCCTTTACCCTGCGTAGCCCACTCCTGAGTCATTAACAGCCCTCAGTCTGAATGGGGCAGGTCCTAATTCTTCAACTGAGATTTCTTTGCTCTGCTAAATTCAATCTATGATGGGGCTATTAAAATGTCTTTTTAGTACTTGGTCCAAAATTACCTCTTTTTACAAATTTCGTTGTTAACATAGATCTATACCCTTTTGGAAAATGAATTGGTGGTGGAGTGTCTGTGATTTTTAATATTACTATACAATGCACCCTGATTAATCAGTGTTTGAGAGCCATCGAGCTCTAAGCAAGATTACAAGTAAATAAAAACGGATTTTGAGCCCACCCTCCGGCTCCATTAAGAAACCCTCTGCAATGGGGATGATTGGAGTAAAGGGACGCAGTGCCTGAACCCAGAAACTGAAGTTTTAAGGGAGGTACTTAGTATTCACCTGGTAGTCATTCAGTAACATCAATCTTACCAAATTCTCTGGGTATTAAAGTAGCTGTTCTGCATTTAATATATATTCCCAGTGGAATTTCATTGTACTTGAGCACTAAGTTGTACCCACTTATGGTAAAGTGGATCCAGAATTTTTTTTAATAACAAATGGATTTCAGTGGAACAGAAGATCCAGATTCATCTCTGAGTCTATATTAGACTCTTTATGCTCTGATTGTCATTGACTGTCTTTACTGTATTATCTCCAGACAGTTCATAATTTCCCCCTGCTGAACAAGTGATGATTTGTGAGTGGAGTCAACTCTGACTGGATTATGTGGTGCCGTTGATTTTTTTTTTTTTTATTATTGTTCTTGTTTCACAAAATCTCTTTTAAAATCTCTTGAATCATCTCTGTTTGGGTTGTAACTAATGGCGGTAGATTTCTAAGGGGAGCGACTGGTAGAGTTACAACGGCAGCAAACACTGTGCTTCCTATGTTCTAAAGACCCTGTAAAGGCAAATGTTTTGCATTCAGTGCATTGGAATTCAATAGCTCTGGTTACCATTTGTATTTTCACCAAGTAAACTGGGTATCAGAAGTTCAGGAATTTGTAGGAGGTCATACTGTCAGAAAGAGGCAGAGCTGGGATTGAATTCATATCTGCCTGGCTTCAGGCTTCAAAGGCTGTGCTTTCAGCCACTATACCGGATGGCTTGTAGAATGGAATCCCTGTCAGTAGATGGGACAAACTATGGATTCCTGGACCAGTGAGAAATCCCTGTGTTTCTTTACCACAACCAGGTAGAGTTATTGAGATAACTTGCAAACTGTTTCTCTGATTAAGACATAGTTCCCCCCTCTGCCTTAATCTCAGGGATGGTGTGGAGCTGATGTTTATTTTCCCTGAAAATGGGAAACACAATGATTTCGTGAGGCGAATAAACAGTACACCAAATAAATTGCACCACTGTATTTGTTTGCATGGAAATGGTTTTTACCAGGCATGCAATCGTGGCTAGTTAACCCCAGGGTCAGAGCATGTGACTGACAGCTGACGTTGAAAGCTCTGTATGGTTCAGAATCCTCATGCTGCCCATGCTGAGTGTTCTGGGAAGCCCCAGGAAGGCGCTGTCCCAGCTCTGACACTAACCAGCCAATGGCCTTGGTGAGACATCTTGACTTCTCTCATCTGCCAAATGAAGGGATTGGGTTGAATTCAAGGCTTCCAAATGTATTTAGATTTTGGCACTGAAAGTCTTTCTTCAAAAAAAAATAGGATGCAGAATTAAATGAACTATGTAGAACAGAGGAGAGCAGAACATATCTGGTTGAAGTAAGCACTGCCCCTCCCCATTCCAGGCTGGAAACTTCTCTGGCTTCCTTGTTCTGCTGGCCCAGACCCCTTGGGACCTCCACAGGCTGTCTCAGGAAAGTCTAGAAAACCTCTGGACTAGCCGCTCCTGAAAGACTCACACTTCCATATCCACGAGAGCCAGATGTGGAGCATACCCAGAGCAACTGGTCTGCTTTGATTTTGAGAGCACTGGGAATTGAGCCATTGAGAAGTTTTCCTTGCCATGGTGACCCCCAGGCTCATGGCTTACCTAGGACAAGGGTATGGGACTCTCAGTCATGTGTTTTAGATTGGCCATATTTTATGGTCCTGCCATTTTTCTTTCTCCTCTACTTCTAGTGCCTGAAATTGGGTATTTTATACAATTCTACAAACCACTTTAAAAAATCTTTTTTTTTTTTTTGAGCAAGGTGGATTAGGAAATGAGCCAATCAAAACAAAATCTCTCTGGAATCTTTTCCAATTTCATGCACAAAATGTCTCACGAACGTCTACAAATTTTTTAGCTTGGAGCTCACGTGCCACTTCATTAGGGAAGCCCTTCTGGTGGTTCCCATCCTGCCCCTGTCGTCCCCCTCGTCACATCTGTACACTCCTTTGATCGCACTTAGGACAGTTTATGATCATAAACTTGTGTGATTATTTGATTCATCACTGAGCTCACACTGAACTACAAGCTCTCTGAAAGCAGGGAGCACACACATGGCATTCAGTTTTATCCTAAGGACCAGTGCATTTCCTGGCATGGGGAGGGTGTGCACCAAATATTTGTGGAATGAATCAGTGTTGAAATTCTTTTTGTTCTAAGGGCAGTCTAATCTGATAGAGTCATTCGTTCATGGTGAGGAGCCAGGCTACTTGGTTCAAACCCAGACTCAACCAATTACTCTGTGTGTGTTCTTGAATGTTACTTAAATCATTTAAGGCTTGGTTTCTCCATCTGTAAAATAGGACGGTTAAAGTGTCTATGTGGTAGGGTTTGTATAAGAAACCATGAAAAAACTTACGTAGAACACTTAGTTCAGTGTCTAGTTTATAGCAATAGTCTATAGATTTTAGTTTCCTATGATAAAATATATATTTCCCTGACAGAATATGTTGCCCTATACAGGAGACACATATAAATTAATAATCACAATATAACACAGTAAGTAGAAAAATTTGGTTTAATTTCACTGGGATTCTGTAGAAGTCCCTTGGAGGAAATGGAGTTTGAGATGACTAATAAAAAAATACCAAGTACTCATTCATTTATTTATATTATGACTCGTTCACTTATGACCGTAAATGACTAATTTATTCATTTATTCCAGTCCTGGGCTGGCTATAGGGAGACAGGGAAAACTGTGGCACCATTCTTACCACTGGAGAATTGAGAAAATCTGCCTGGGGTGAATAAAAATTAATAAAATTAATGTTGTATAATATATACCTTAATGCCAGCAAGATTCAGACCTTACTGTCCTTAAGCTGTGAAAAGAATAGGGTTTCACCCTCACCGTCCATTCCCATAA
This sequence comes from Camelus bactrianus, assembly GCF_048773025.1. Lineage (NCBI taxonomy): Eukaryota > Metazoa > Chordata > Mammalia > Artiodactyla > Camelidae > Camelus > Camelus bactrianus. The sequence goes on from NC_133573.1 coordinate 12,006,343, forward strand.
AAGTTCTGAATGAAACCAATGTTAAATACTTATAAGGAAGACCAACAAAATTCTGATTTTTCCTGAGATGACTACGGTGACACTATTCTGGGAGACTATTCCCCTGAAATGTCTTTGGGGCCCCTGTTCTCCTGGGGACTTTCCCTGGTGCTGGGTGTGCCCCCGAGTACCCAATACAGAGCACGGGTACGAGTGCGAGGCACTGGCCATGGTGGGCGTGAGTTCTGGGAATTCTGGAGCTTGTGGTGGCCCTGGTAATAAAAGATGAAGCCTTGGCATCTCCTGTGGGCGCTGGCTCACCTGTAACCTCCCAGGTTTCTCATGCACAGGAGACCCTCTGTGTGAGCCAGCCTTCCTGTCTCTTCCTGAAGCATCACTCAAATGCTCCTCTTGCTTGTTCCTTCCTTGGGCCATTTCTCTGCTCTGGGCCATCATTGCGCATACCACTGAAGTAGAAAAACTCTGTTTTGATAACTCCTGTGAACTTTGTCTCTCTAGCTTGTGTGTAATGTTATTCAAAACGTGTTTTCTTGTTGCTTGTTTTGATTTTGCTTCAGGTGCTTACACAGACACACGTTTTCATCCGAAATAGACGAAGACTCTTGGGAGCAGAGCCCTGATGCTCAGTGCCTTTGTACCCTCATTTCATTGCAGCTCAGTCCCTTCTGCTAGGTCCTGGGCGTGACCGATGAATGAGGCACACACCTCACGATGGGGAGTGGATGTGGAGTCCCTTGGGTGACAGGCACTCTGATCCCTAGTGAGCTCTCTGAGCAAAGCGAAGTAGCAAGAAAGAGGCAGAGACACAGCCTGCCCTGGAAACCGGAGAAATTTCACATGCCCGCAAATCAGCAGAAGCTTTCTAATCAGAGAAGGGGGTGTGCGTTGGTGTGTGTGAAACGGAGGGTCTTTCGTGTATGTGTGTGTTTTGGGAGTTGTGGGTGGGTGTGTGAGTGAGTGAGTGTGGGAGGGTCACCTGTGTGTATTGTGTATGTGAAGGAGATTGTGTAAGTGCGAAGTTGTTGATGTGGGTTTGGGGGCACCTAACAAAGTTAGGAAGTTGTATGTGTGGCAGGGTTGTGGGTGTGTGTGTAGGGGTTGTGGTGTCTGTGGGGGGACTGTGGGTGTTTGGGGGAGAATTTTATGTGTGTGGTGGGTTGGGTGTGTCGTGCTCTGGGGGATGCCATGTGCATGTGTGCATGGGATTGTGTAAGGGTGTTTTGTGGGGGGTTATGTGAGAGAGGCCATGTGAGCGTTAATGGGGTGGTGGACGTGTGTACCTGGCTGTTGGCAGGCGCAGGTGGATCTATTTAAATAGAAAACACACGCGACCAGGAAATGGAGCAGTGAAAAGCACAGTGGGCTGCAGGATGGGGAATTTTTAGGAGAGGAAGCTGGGAAAGTTTGTGTTGGGGTTAAACTAACTCCAATTAACGCTGGAGCCACGTGAAGGTGTTTGCACTTCACCCTGTTAAATTACAAAGCGACACAGATGTTCAGCAGGTCCTCAGCCAACCATTATGGAATGATCGCAGGAGACAAATGAATCCTCAGAGACCTAGTAGGGGGCCACCATCGCCACTTCAGCCTCCTCGACGGGGAAGAGCAGTTCTTTATTGTTAATGCCAGCACCTCGGATAATATACTTTTTATCTCTGCTCATAATGGTCATGTAGATAAATTCCATAAATCAAGTCTCAGCAGTAAAAAGGTTAATGAGTTTACGCTGTATAATTGAAAGCCATGTTGGTGATTAAAATGATTTTATACATCAGTTTTCTGGGTCACCAATTATTTTCAATGGCCGGCAATAAAACACAGCACCATGGCTGGCTAGACACTGCCAAATGTCAGATGTTAAATTGTGTAGAAATGACTCCAGCAGGTTACCTTAAGTGGGCTGGTTTTCCCTTGGGGTGGGGTGCCAGTGGAATCTTGTGTGGTGCCAAGCCCATGTGATGCTTTGGGGTCCTCTTCTTGCCAAAGTAAGAAGGCTGGCCGATCCCCCAAATGTAAAGGACATTCTGAGCTTCTGAGACCCAGGGTAGCTGCAATCATTCGTGTTTAATGCACTCACTACCAGCAACACTAAGCAGTTTCTCTCACCGCAGGGTGCTACTTGGCCATCCTTGCTCCAAATGGAGGCTTCCAAAAGGAAAAGGAAAAGCATGTGACATGGCGCACATTAACATTTATCGACCCCCTGAAATGTTCCTGGAGCAAGGCTTTGTGACTGATATCCACTAGGGGCCACGAAGGTGTGCATTATCACCCCAAGGTTAGCGGCTTGAAAACTGAGGCTTTGGAAATGGGGCTGAACGGCCCAAGGCTTGGGTCTGTCCGCCCCCACGCTGCAGGGAAGCCACTATCGAGCTATATGTTTTCCCCTTCCAGCTCTGTGGAGTGCCATCTGAGGGCACAGCAGCAACAACAAAGATAGCGCGTTAGTGTGTGGTCCTGAGCTTGACTTGGGCTGTTGGAGGCTTGTGCAGCTAGGGGGCAGTAGAGGTGTGGTTGCTGTATTCCATAAAACCCACATTGTGTTCTAGAGAAATGGTGTCCCCCCGCAGAGTGCAAGGCAGAGATACATGCTGACTGTGTCCCTGTTTTAGAGGCTGCATGAAAGAGGATGGAAATGAGCCTGGGGGGAGGCAGTGACCCAGTCCCAGGGGATGGCTTCTGCGCCACTGACCCAGTCTTAGAGTTGCAATTGGTGCCAGTGACCCAGGCCAAGTGTGTCTCTAGGGCCACTAACCAAAGCCAAGTGTGTGTCCTTTGGGCCAGTGACCAAGGCCAAGAGTGCATCTTCACGGCCAGTGACCCGGCCCAGGGTTGCAATCGGTGCCTGTCACCCAGGCCTGGGGTACGCCCGCAGCCCGAGTGACACTAGCACAGCGTGTTACTTCTGTGCCAGTGACCCACGCCCAGAATGTGTTTTGGGGCTTGTGATCCAAGCAAACGGTGTGTCTCTAGGGCCAGTAACCAAAGCCAAGCGTGTGTCTTTGGGGCCAGTGACCCAGGCCAAGAGTGTGTCTTCACAGCCAGTGACCCAGGCCCAGGGTGTGTATCAAGAAAAGTGACCCAGGCCAAGAGTGCATAACCACAGCCAGTAACCCAGGCCCAGGGTTGCAATCAGTGCCCGTCACCCATGGCCGGGGTACGCCCTCAGCCCCAGGGACACAAGCACACCGTATTACTTCTATCCCAGTGACCCAGGCCAAGTGTGTGTTTAGGGCCACTGACCCAAGCCAAGTGTGTGTCCTTTGGGCCAGTGACCCAGTCTACATGTGTTTCTTCAGGGTCACTGACCCAGGCCAAGGATATGCACGCAGCACCAGTGACACAGTCCCTCAGTGTTCCTAGATTCTAGGAAAGTGACCGAGGCCCTGGGATTGCTTTCAGATCACGTTACACAGTCCCAGGGTGTGCCTTCAGAGGAAGTGACCCTGGCTCCCTGTGTCTTCTCAAGGCCAGTGACCCAGGCCTAGGGGATGTCTTCTGTGCCACTGACCCAGTCTCAGACTGTGATTTCGGGGCCAGTGAACAAAGGCAAGATTGTGTCTCTAGGACCACTGACCAAAGCCAAGTGTGTGTCTTTAGAGCCAGTGACCCAGGCCAAGAGTACGTCTTCCTGGCCAGTGACCCAGGCCCGAGGTACTCCCTTAGCCTCTGTGACACAAGCACAGCGTGTTACTTCTGTACCAGTGACCCAGGCGAAGTGTATGTTCAGGGCTAACGACACAAGCCAAGTGTGTGTCTTCAAGGCCAGTGACTCAGTCTAAGTGTGTTTCTTCAGGGTCACTGACCAAGGCCAATGGTATGTGTGCAGCACCAGTGACACACACAGTCCGTTGTTGTTCCTAGATTCTTGGAAAGTGACCAAGGCCCCGGGACTGCTTTCATGTCGTTACAGTCCCAGGCCCATGGGATGGCTTCTTCGCCAGTTACCCAGGCCTAGGCTGTGTTTTCGGGGCCAGTGACCTAAGCCTAGAGTGTATGTCTAAAGCCACTGACCAAAGGCAAGTGTGTGTGTTTAGGGCTAGTGACCCAGGCGAATATAGCGTCTTAACAGCCAGTGACCAAGGCCCTGAGGTATGTATCATTCCAGTGAACCAGGCCAAGAGTGCGTCTTCAAGGCCAGTGACCCAGGCAAATGTTTGCATTCGGTGCCAGGGTCCCAGGCCAAGGCTTTGCCCTCAGCCCCAGTGACACAAGCACAGCATGTTACTTCTGTTACAGTGACCCAGGCCAAGTGTGTGTTCCGGGCCACTGACCCAGTCTAAGTGTGTTTCTTCACGGTCACTGACCCAGGCCAAGGGTATGCGTGCAGCATCAGTGAAACAGTCCGTCAGTGTTCCTAGATTCTAGGAAAGTGACGGAGGCCTTGGGACTACTTTCTTGTCAAGTTACACAGTCCCAGAGTGTGCCTTCAGGGGCAGTGACCCAGTCTCCCGGGATCTTCTCAAGGCCGGTGACCCGGGCCCAGGGGATGGCTTCTGCGCCAGTGACCCAGGCCCAGGCTGTGTTTTCAGGACCAGTGACCCAAGCCAAGAGTGTGTCTCTAGGGCCACTAACCAAAGTCAAGTGTGTGTCTCTAAGACCAGTGACCCAGGCCACCTGGTTCTTCTCAAGGGTAGTGACCCAAGCCAAAGGGTTGGCTTCTGCTCCAGTGACCGAGACCCAAGCTGTGTTTTCGGGTCCCGTGACCCAAGCCAAGAATGCATCTGTAGGGCCACTGACCAAAGCCTAGTGTGTTTCTTTAGGGCCAGTTACTCAGGCCCACGGGTTCTTAAGGCTAGTGATCCAGGCCCAGGGGATGGTTTCTGCGCCAGTGACCCAGGCCCAGGCTGTATATTCGGGGCCAGTGACCGAAGCCAGGATTGTTTCTCTAGAGCCACTGACCCAAGCCAAGTGTGTGTCTTTAGGGCCGGTGATTATGGCCAAAAGTGCATCTTAACGGCCAGTAACCCAGACCCAGGGTTGCCATCAGCGCCAGTGAACCTCACTGCTCCCTCACCGCGTAGTCACACAACCTTAAAGTCGGGCATTGGGGGGGTCCCAGCGCCAGGAGGACCTTAGGTGGCACCTGGGCGGGACCTGGAAGGACTGCACTGGCTCGAGACCAACGCAGGAGGCCAGCAGGTAGAGCTAGAAAGCAAACACGACCATAGGACAAGCCGGGCCCCTGGCCATCCAGGCCCGGAGAGCGGAGAAGTTTCTCACCAACTTCCCAACTCCGAGCCGGCGACGGCTGGTGGGGGCTGCGCGTTCGGGAGCCGGGGCATAGCGCTGCGGGTCCGGGTCCGGCCGCTTCTGCCCTCGGGTTGCGTGGAGGGGGCGGCGGGCGGAGGCGAGGCCCGCGGGCCCTCTCCCTCCTCCACCCCTAGCCCCGGGCTCCCGGCCGCAGAGACGGCTGCACAGGCGGCCGCGCACTCGCTTCTTCACCGGGAGTGAACTTCCCGGTTCTGGTCCTTCGCGAGGCGGGGCGCCGCGCCACTTTCGGTTTGCAAGCGGGTCGCGCGCGGGACTTCCGTTTTGGGGGCGGGGCACGCACGCGACTTCCGGTTTGCCCTGCTCTCGCGCGAGCGGCCCGCCAGCAAACCGGAAGTAGCGCGCGCTCCCCGCCCACAAAGCGGAAGTCCTGCGCGCGACCCGTTTGCAAACCGGAAGTGGCGCGGCGCCCCGCCTCGCGAAGGAGCAGAGCCGGGAAATTCACTCCCGGTGAAGAAGTGAGTGCGCGGCCGCCTGTGCAGCCGTCTCTGCGGCCGGGAGCCCGGGGCTAGGAGGTGGAGGGCGGAGAGGGCCCGTGGGCCTCGCCTCCGCCCGCCGTCCCCTCCACGCAACCCGCAGGGGGAAGCGGCCGGCCCCGGCCCTTGCCCCGCAGCGCTAGGCCCTGGCGCCCGGACGCGCCCCCCCTCCCCCACGCCGGCTCGGAGTTGGGAAGTTGGAGAGGAAATATTCCTCTCTCCGGGCCTGGCTCGCCAGGGACGAGTCTCGCTTGATGGTCTTGTCTGCTTTCTGGCGCTACCTGTTGGCCCCCTGCGTCGTTCTCCGCCCTATGCAGTCCTTCCATCCTACCAAGTTGCCACCTAAGGTCCTCCTGGTGCTGGGACAACCCGACCTGCAACTTTAAGGTCGGGGGACAATCTGGTGAGTGGGCGGAGAGGTTCACTGGCGCTGATGGCAACCCTGGGTCTGGGACACTGGCCATGGAGAGGCACTCTTAGCCATGGTCACTGGCCCTAAAGACACACACTTGGCTTTGGTCAGTGGCCGTAGAGAAACATTCCTGGCTTGTGTCACTGGCCCCGAAAACACAGCCTGGGCCTGGGTCACTGGCGCAGAAGCCATCCACAGGACCTGGGCCACTGGTCTTGAGAAGACCCCGGGGGCCTGGGTCACTGGAGGTGAAGACGCACTCTTCGCCTGGGTCACTGGCCGTAAAGACACACACTTGGCTTTGGTCATTGGCCCTAGACGTACACTCTAGGCTTAGGTCACTGGCCCTGAAAACACAGCGTAGGCCTGGGTAACTGGCGCAGAAGCCATCCCATGGGCCTGGGACACTGTCCCTGAAAGCACACCCTGGGAATGTATAAATTAACATGAAAGCAGTCCCAGGGCCTCAGTCACTTTCCTAGAATCTAGGAACAACGAGGGCTTGCTTCACTGGAGCTGCATGCATACCCTTGGCCTGGTTCAATGACCCTAAAGAAACACACTTAGACTGGGTCACTGGCCCTGAAGACACTTGGCTTGGGTCAGTGGCATAGAAGTAGCACGCTGTGTCTGTGTCACTCGGGCTGAGGGCATAACTTGGGCCTGGGTCACTGACTGTGAAGATGAACTCTTGGCTTCGGTCACTGGCCCTGATACACACCCTGGGCCTTGGTCACTGGCCGTGAATAAGCACTCATGGCCTGGGTCACTGGTTCTGATACACACGCCACCCTGGGTCATTGTCCGTGAAGACCACTCATTGCAAGGTCACTGACCCTAAAGACACACTCTTCGCTTGGGTACTGGCCCCGAAAACACAGCCTGGGCCTGGGTCACTGGTGCAGAAGCCATTTCCTGGGCCTGGGACACTGGCCTTGAGAAGACCCCAGGAGCCTGCGTCACTGCCCCTGAAGGCACACCCTGGGACTGTGTAACTTGACATGAAAGCAGTTCCAGGGCCTTGGTCACTTTCCTAGAATCTAGGAACACCGAGGGACTGTGTCAGTGGTGCTGCACGCATACCCTTGGCCTGGGTCAGTGACCCTGAAGAAAGACATTTAGACTGGGCCACAGAAGACACACATTTGGCTTGGGTCAGTGGCCCTGAACACACACGTGGCCTGGGTCACTGGCACAGAAGTAACAGGCCATGCAAGTGTCATTTGGGCTGAGGGCATAACCCAGGATTGGGTCACTGGCACCGATTGCAAACCTGGGCCAGGGTCACTGGCTGTGAAGACGCACTCTTGGCATGAGTCACTGACCTTAAGACACACACTTGGCTTTGGTCAGTGGCCCTCGAGGCACACTCTTGGCTTCGGTCATGGGCACCGAAGACAAAGCCTGAGCCTGGGTCCCTGGCGCAGAAGCCATCCACTGGGCCTGGGTCACTGGCCTTGAGAAGACTCCGGGGGCCTGGGTCACTGCCCCTGAAGACACACCCTGGGAATGTGTAAATTAACATTAAAGCAGTCCCAGGGCCCAGGTCACTTTCCTAGAGTCTAGGAACACTGAGGGACTGTGTCACTGGTGCTGCATGCATACCCTTGGCCTGAGTCAGTTATCCTGAAGAAACATTCTTAGACTGGGTCGCTGCCCCTGAAGACACACACTTGGCTTCGGTCAGTGGCCCTGAACACACCCTTGGTCTGGGTCACCGGCACAGAAGTAACAGGCTGTGTAAGTGTCATTGGGGCTGAGGGCATACCCCGGGCCTGGGTCACTGGCACCGATTGCAAACCTGGGCCTGGGTCACTGGCCCTGATACACACCCTGGGCCTGGGTCACTCGCTATGAAGACGCAGTCTTAGCCTGGGTTACTGGCCTAAAGACACACACTTGGCTTTGGTCAGTGGCCTTACAGACACACTCTTGGCTTGTGTCACTGGCCCCAAAACACAGCATGGGCCTGGTCACTGGCCCTGAAGACATACTCTTGGCATGGATCACTGTCCCTAAATTCACACGCGTAGCCTGGGTCTCCTGCTGTAATGTCATACACTTGGCATTGGTCATTGGCTTTCAAGGCACAGCCTGGGTTTGGGTCACTGGTGCAGAAGGCACACCCTGGGCCTGGATTACTGGCACTGAAGCACACCCTGGGCCTGGGTCAAGGCACTGATGGCAGCACCTGTTCTTGGCCACTGGCCTTAAAGATGTACTCGTGGCCTTGGTCACTGGCCCTGAAGAGACACACTTATTCTGGTTCATTGGCCCTGATACACACCCTGGGCCTCGGTGACTGGCACTCAAGGCACTGCCTGGGCCTGGGTCAATGGTCCTGAAGGCACACCATGATTCTGGGTCACTGGCCCTGAACACACACTCGACCTGTGTCACTGGCTCTGAAACAGCACCCTGGGCCTGGGTGCTTGGCCCTGAAGACACATCTTGGCCTAGGTCACAGGCCCTCAAGTCACACCATTGGCCTGTTTGTCAGGCCTTCAAGACACACCCTGGGCCTGTGTCACTGGTGTTGAATGCACACCCTTGGCCTGGGTCACTGGTCATGAAGACACATCCTTGGCCTGGGTGTGTGGCCTGAAGGTCCACCCTGGGCTTGGGTCACTGGCGCTGATGGTACACCGTGGACGTGGGTCACTGGCATGAAGTCACACCCACATCATGGGCCCTGGTCATGAAGGTACACCCTTGACCTGGGTCACTGACACTGAAGACACACATTTGGCCTTCGTCAATGGCCCTGAAGACACACCCTGGGCCTGGGTGTGTTGCCTGAAGGTCCACCCTGGGCTTGGGTCAATGGCCTTGTATGGAGGTTCCTCAAAACGTGTAAAGTGAAACTACCATATGATCCAGCAGTTTCACAGCAGATGTGACTAAATTAAGGATATCAACATGGGAAAGTGATCTGGGTTATTTGGGTGGAGCTGAGTCATCACAAGGGTTCTTACTGGAGGGAGGAGGAGGGTCCACGTCTAAGAAGGGGATGTGCAGGGGCTGGATGGCGCTGGGGGCAGGGGTCGGGGTGGTGTGGTATCTCCAGGAGCTGGGAAAGAATGAGGGGCAGACTCTCCCTGGAGCCTCAGTAGGCAGCCCTGCCCACACCTTGAGGTTTGCCCAGGGAGAATTCTAACCTCCAGAACTGCAGGAGGTGAATTTGTGGTGTCCGAAGCCACTAAATTTGTAAACTTGTTACAGCAGCAGGAATAGGAAATTAATACAGCGTTTCTGTTCATTGTCTCTGAGCTTTTAGAAATGACCACGTTGTATCAGCCTTTCAAATGCCTTAAATTATAGTGAGAAGTGGTTTCTAGGAGATGATAGGTATTTATAAACTGTGGTGGAAGAGGAAATTGGACAGAAGTAGTGTGTCTTCTTTGGATCTGTTATTTGGGCCTTTAAGAAAATGACATTACAGTCACATAGTCTGGTCTTGTTAATAATGCATATTGTGTTGGAAACACTCGCTCACGTCTGTCTGGGGGTTTATTGTGCATTGCTTGTGAGGATGAGGAATTAAAGTAACCTCGGAGACAGAAGAGGCCCCAGATGAGCGCTGATCCGTGTCTGAGGTTTGAGATGCGGAATCCCCCACTTTACTGTTTGGAGCAGTAACACTGCATCCTCTGCAGCATGTTCTTCTTTTGTGATTTTATGTGCTTTGTAACAAATAACGTTTGCATAGATTTCGTACGTTAATTGACATGGTGGAGCTTAGAGTGTGAACATGAAGCATTTCCCAAGCAGACGGGTGTGTAGGGCACCCTGGAGCAGGTCTGTTTTGCTTGCTGTTGCTTCATCGTGTAGGGGGCAGGGCGAGCCCCGGCTGGTTGCTCCTGAGTAAACCACCCTCACATCAGCGCTGTGAACACCCGTAGCCTGCCTGGTGGGTTTCGCCACCACCACTATCACTGTGGGGTGGGAAGTGGGCTGAGGAAGGCTCCAGAGCACCACCCACACTCCTCCACCTTCCAGAGAATTCTGCGAGCACCCCGTGGGGAGTCCGGGAAGCCCTGTGGCCCGTGGAGGGGCCACGAGCAGTGGGGTGATGTTTCTGTGGCAGCGTCGGGGCTGTCGTGGGTGTGTGTGTTGCCGAACCACGGCCGCTTCTGTGTGCTGTGAGGGCAAGTGTGGAGACTCGTGGGCGGGGCTCATGCAGAACCCTCCAGGAACTTCAGCAGGAGGCCTGGGACCCAGGGCTGTTGGGATGTGTGCCTCTCCTGCACCCTGAGTCTACAAGGCAGGATGGCTGAGGGTCCCCCTGCCCTCTTCACTCACCACAGGGGACCCTCTTCCCGTGAGAGCTGGATGAGGCCCTGCTGCCCCAGGAACCCGGCACAAGCCCATCAGGCCCTCCCAGTCCCATCTGTGCCTCCTCGGGTGAAGCCGTGCTGCTCCGCGGTGACCAGTGGGAGCAGGATGTTAGCTCCTCTCCTTCCCCAGGTCCCTCCCCTGACCTGCACGCGGCCTCTCCTCAGGATCCCCCTGGAGCAGGCTGGCCTCAGTGACACGCCTGACCCGTGTCTGATCCACCTCCTTCTGTCCCACCCCCACGTGCATCCTTCCCGGCCCTGCTGACTCCTCCCCTCCTCCCTAGAAGCCGACAGGCCTTGGGGTCACAGCGTTGTCCCCCTGTGACAGGACTGTCCTCTCCCCGCTGCAATAAGGCTTCAAATAAAGTCTCTCCTTCCCAAGTTCACATTTATTATCCACTTGACATGTGGCTTCAGCAGAGACCAGCCAGAGTGGGCAGGAAGGACTCCTCTGCCCACTGCGTTCGGACGTGTTTGAGCCCATGGGGAACCCTCATGTCTGGAAAGCGTATTTCTGGTTTTCCAGCTTCACATGGAAGAGACACGGAGTGGGCCAATCCTCAGCGTCGGTCTGGAACCATAAGCTGTTGTAGTTCCAAAAGCAGTCGATTCTTAAAATTAAAAAAAAAAAAAAAAGTGGTCATCTCCATGTAAGATTTTTAAAAAATCAAGAGCGTTTCTACTTCTCTCATATGCATTTTGGCATCCAAAATAGGAATAGTGATTTTTGAAGCATGGGTGTATTTTTAAATTATTCTTGAGTGTTGTAAACCTTAATATAGCTTTATTTTTATTGTTGCCTGATCATCTGGAAATGGACTGAATATTTGGAGTGGTAATAACGATACTAGTTATTTGTGTCGCGTTTGTCTGAGAGACAATCAACTGTTATAATTTAAAATACGTAAGCATAAAGTAGGTGATTGGCTGAAAAAAAGCCAGCCTTTTTGTTTTCTTTTCTTTTTAGGCACGTGAAGTAAAGCAGACAAAGTGACAACTTCATTTGCGGGCACATGAGAGGTTGCAGATGCTTCCCGCAGAGCCCAGCCTCGCATGTTAATCTGAAACGTGCCTGTGTTTTGGTAAAGCTGGTGCCTGAGATGCTGTTTGTCATACAGGAAGGTCACACCTGGGAGACCTTTTAATGAGCCTTGGAGAACAGAAGTTCACAGTCGTTACCCACCTTTGCTGTAGGGAGGGATCCCATCCCAACTCGGTCTGGGGAATCGTTCTCCTGTGTGCCCGTTGGCGTCTGCCTGTCCGCGCCGGTTTTTATCCTCCAGGCTTTGCTGAGTAGTCACAAGACCAGGCTGTGTAGCTCAGCCCTTGCAGGTGTGAGCGGCCCCAGGTGCAGAGTGTCTCGGCCCTGAGCCATTGCCGAGCCTCCAGCTGTTTATCTTGTTAGCAGCACTTCTCTGGGGGTGGAAAGAATGGAAGAAGGGAGATTATGACAGGATCTGCCTAAGAAGTAACCTCCCTGCTCCCAGGAGAGTGTCGGCGGAGAAGGAGGAAGAGGACCCAGGAGGAGTCTGTGGTCAGCTGGGGCTCCTGGTGTGGCGGTGCCGTGGCCAGCCGGGGAGGAGGTGTCGCTGGGGTCAGGGGCCTCCCCACTCACAGGGCCCTCCAGGCGTCACAGCTCAGCTGCCATAACAAAGTGCCCCACACAGCAGGCGTTTCTCATCGTTCTGGAGGTCAGGGCCCTGGCGTGGCCAGTTCTGGTGAGGGCTCTCTTGGTCCATGGGTAGCCGCCTGCACATGGTGTCCTCACGTGGTGAGGAGGGAGGGACAGACAGACCGAGACAGACTGAGACTGAAGCCGGCTCTCTGTCCTCCTCTTACAAGGGCGCTGATCCGATCGTGGGGCTCCACCCTCATGACCTCATTGCTTCCCAGAGGCCCCGCCTCCTGACTCCATCACACTGGGGCTGGGGCTTCCACATGTGGATTTTGGGGGACACAGCATTCAGTCCTCAGCACAGGCACCTCCTCCGGGTGGCTGAGAAGGAAGCCTGGCCTGTGGTCTGCTCCACCTGCCTCAGGTGACCTAGCATCACGTCAGCTGCTCCTCAGGGTGCAGCACTTCAGGGACAGCAGTTTGGGAACTTTCCCTGTTTTCATGGCTGTTGTCCTGTGAGCATTACTCTCTTCCATCATGGCAGGTCTTGGGTAAAGGGGACAGATCTCCTGAGTCCTGGAGAGGAGTGTGTCCTTGGCCACATGAGAGAGGGGAGGGAGAGGAGGCACTGAGAACTGTGGAGGGGGCAGTGACCAACCCCCAGCCCGGCCCATGGAAACACAGCCATGTGGGGCCCAGAGCAGCACAGGCGCGTGCTTGTCTCCAACCACTAGCCCACTGTACCTTCCTGATTCTTTGAACATGGGGGCTGGTGCCCTTCACCCGTTGATAGGAGAGAAACCGGCCTCGGGAGGTTAGGCCAAGTGGGCCCAGCTGCCCACCAGCCAGCATGGCCATTCAAATGCAAGTTAATGAAAGTTAACTAAAGAGCAAAACTCTGCTTGGGAGCAGCGGCCGTGTGGCCCCGGGGACTGTGCGAGTCCGGGGGGTGGGGGGTCACACGGCACAGTGAGGCTGGAACCCAGGGTCTCAGCTCACATCTGAGCCGGGACACGAGGTGCTCCCGCCTGCTCCTCGCGCCTCTCCACCTCTTGGAACAGCAGTGGCATCCACCCAATACTTCCCAGGAGCCCCGTCAGTCTCAGCTGCTGCCTGGCCCTCATCACACATGTCCTGGGAGGTGGACCAGATCCTGTCCACCGTCCCTGCATAGGACTGTTGTGACAGCGTCTTGGCACCTCCACGTGCTGGGCAGAAGCGAGGTCCCTGAAAACCCCTGACCCTGACTCCTGCCTAAAACCCTTCATTCAGTGTTGAATATTCCTGCCATGCCATCAAATTGTGACAGTCTGCTCATTATGCAGATACTCGAAGTGCAGCTACCTGGAGTGTTGGCTCTGAACCCAACACCCTGGGTCCTCTGAGCTCCATTTACCAAGGACCAAAAGCACTAGGTAGAAGCCGTGACATGACCAAGCCCCGGGGTTACCACGACCTTCAGTTCCTGAGTGACGCTGACCATGGTGACGCCAGAGGGGTGGGTTTCAGGGATTTCTGGCCGCCTGCCCCCACGAGCGTGTTCTCCTCCCTCCGTCAGTCTCAGGCTCCCCTGCAAGCACGTGGCTCTGGTCCATCTCCCCCAGGACTGCCTGCTCTGTGCTGAAACCGCTCCCTTCACCTCTGACCTCGGAGAATGTTGTTTTCCTAGTCCAGCCCTTCCTCCTGGATGTTGGGGTCAGTGGGGTCTGAGACCAGCAGGTGTAGGCATTGTGGATACTCGGGTTTGGAAGTGGTCTTCAGAGCTGCCAGCCCTGCTCACACACAGAAGGTCTCTGGATTGGCTGCCAGCTCGCTGCTCTCTTGCCCACAGGTCACTACGTGTGATGAAATGGCCCCCTCTCAGTTCTGCCTCCCTCCTCTGGTCCTACGTCACCATGGTGGGCTGTGTCTCAAAACACTCCTCTGAGAGCAGGGGTCTGCACCCCTTTGCCACCGGGAGTGGGCCACAGGCTGGATCTGCCGTCCGCCGGAGGCCAGGGAGCGCAGGCGCATGCGGACCCTCACAGTGCCCGGAGCGGGGCTTGTGCTGCTGCCTCTGCGGGCTTTGGCTTTGGGGCTGACCTGTGTGAGGGAAGTTGGTAGCACTGTCCCTTTATGAGTGTTGTTTTTGCGTGAAAAAGATGTTTAATCATGGTTTGAAAATGCCCCTTCTTCTCGTCTCAAAAACCAGACAACCACCATACTCACATCTGAGCCCTAAGAAGACGCTGATCTCTGAAAGGAGAACTGGGGCATGTGTCTCTGCCCAGTTTCTGCAGTGACAGTTAGTGAAGTTTTAAGGGTGTGATTAACTGCCACAAACTATGGTTTTACCTCCTAAAGAAAATTCTGGAAGGGTTTAGCGTCCTCATTCACAGTAATGAAAGGTGTTATCAGAGCCCACGCCTGGATTCTAAAAACAACGCAGCCCATCTCCAAGTTGGTACACCCTTCAGTCTAATATCTGGGGCGTCACAGGCTGAACGTGTTGGGATTACTTTGCACACTTTTGTTGGTTGGTGGTGATGAGAAAGAAGCAGAAACCACGGCTCTTCTGAGGGATACATGTCTTTGTTTTCTGGTGAACACGGGGCATTTACTTGGCTTTTTCGCAATGAGGACAAGGAATCTCCAGATGACCCACACTGTAGTGCCTTTTCCTCTTGCTGCTGAAACGTGTTCTGCGGGTTCTGAGAGCTCCGGCCAAGGGTCTCTTCATGTTCTCGTGTCTGTTCACACAAACGCTGTTTAACAAAACCCGTGTTGTAGACGCTTGAAGCTGAATACCCCTTTTATTATAAAGCAGATGAACAGTAAGTGTTTTGTGGTAGGGCCTTTAAAAGTTATTTTAGCCTTTTCCCTGAAATGAAATAACTAGTTGTTGGGTTAATCATGTTAAAAGAGAAGAAGGAAGTAGATCCCACCAGATACTCAGTGAAATTTCAGACATAGTTGAGGCTGAATTCATCTGATCTCCTTTTAGAAGACGACGTTTGACTTTGGGTATTCAGTGAACAGTCTTTAGGTTAATTTCCAAAGTTTCTTACCATTTATCTTTACGTTTTTAGCTTGCATCTTATGCTCAGAATCTAAATGTGTTGTTTGGAAGTTCATGGCATTCATATTTCTTCAGTGTTCATACACACCATGGGAGGTGGGTGGGGAGGAGGTAGGGCATGTAGGTTAGAGGTCTTCACGCTGGACTTTGGGTTTCATGGGCCCGCGGTTGTCAAATGAGGTGGCTGGATTACGTGACCTGGAGGTCCCTTCAGCCCTTTCAGGATGGCACTTCTATGTGGCCCTGGGTGGCCTGCTGGTGAGCAGCCATTGGTGGTCAGCTGGTGCACAGTCCTCCCTCCAGCTCTGAAGAGGGTGGTGAGACTGCCTTGACGTGGTTTTGTCCCTCTTCTGCCATCCTGGTCTTACTGTTCTATGGTGTGGGACATGCCTCATGAGTCCAGGAGCTGGCCAAGAGACTGGTTTCGAGGATCTCACAGACACTGAGGGGACTCCCTCTCGAGTAAGCTGATCCTTCCATGAAGTGCTTTACCTTTTGTTTTTGCCAGTTGTTATGTTCAGACAGGGCGTCTTGGTAAGTCCTTGCCTGTTCTGTGTGCATGGCTGCTAATTCTAACCGTTTCAGTGAAGTGTCACTTCTGCTGGAATCCCAGAGCCAGGGGAGGTGGCCTTTGTCTGTCCTGCCATAGGGAGAAGTCAGCTTCTGCTCTCTGAACCCAATTCATGACCAGGAGAGGCAGTGGTCTGTGGAGCCTGATTTGGGCTGGCTTGTCCTTCCTTCACTTACTTCATTTCTGGGGTCCTGGTTTCACAAGGCCTTGTCACTTTGCTTTATGAAGCAGGGACATGGGATCATGCTTGCCTCTGATGCAGAAACTTTGAAGGTGTTGCAGAGTGCCCATGGGGTAGGCCTGCTCTGAGAGAAAGGCAGACATCCCTGGGCTGGTGTTTTGCCAGTGACAGTTTGAGATAAACTGCAAACCCACTAGCCATGCCAAGGATGCCTGAAGTCACTCCCTGCCTGACTGCAGGCACGTTGCTTGATTTACATGCTGTCACGTTTGGATAGCAGTGAAGTTTCTCCCCTGGGTATTCTCACACTTAAGAAAGTAAAACACAAGCCCCTTTGAGTTTGAGGAAGGAGCCTGTGAGACCAGAGCAGAGGGTCAGGATGTGGGGGTGGGGGCGGTTCCAGGCACAGCAGGGGCAGGGGGCAGGAGGGGACAAGGAACCCAGGTTCTGTTGACTGTGTCCCCGTGGTGCCTGATGGGGTTTGATCGTCATCCAGGGGAAATGTGTGTCATAATCGTGCGTGTGCTTTGCGGGGTGGCCCTTTGGATCAAGGAAGAGAAAGTCCATATTGTTATGCTCATTGATTTAAGGCCTGAACCAAAGGCTTATGCTCAATTTAGGGTCTCTTGGCATCTTGGAAGGCAGGGACCCTGCTCCAGCTGCTGTTGTCGGGGTGAGATGGGAGGCCACCTGTGGCATCCCTTAGTCAGTGCTGCTCAAATACCACTTTTTTTCACATAAGAACAAAACCCTACCCCTGAGCTGATTCACCGGGCAGCCTTGGCCCCTTGTCTGGAAGGACACGTGGAGTTTTCCGTGGGGATGACTGGCTGCTAGGTCAGCTTCTTCCAGCCTTGCCATGACTGCGGGTGCAGAGGGGTCCGGGAAGGAGGCCTGCTGTGGCCCGTGGGGTGACGTCAGCTCTCCGGAGCTGCAGGGCGAGGCTGAAGGAGGGGCACCCTTGCCCTGCAGGGCATGTGCGGGGAAGCAGCAGGGACCCTTGGGGACACTGGGGCAGGTGCACACTCAGGCCTCACTCACAGTTCCTTCCGTGTCTTTATACAGAGAAAAGAGGGAAACTGGGGTCACTCAGTACCTATGGGTGTAAGTTCTGTCCTTGTGACATCCCAGCTGTTGTCAGGGATATTATTTATACTTCTCTAACCTTATGCTTATTTGGTATAAAAATAACGAAGGGACAGAAATAGTTCAAGGGCGTTTAAAGACTTACATAATCATCAATAGGCCTAGTTTTATGATGTCTCCTGTGTTATTTGCAAATCATGGAACAAATTCAATTAAATTTTAGAAATATATTTACTATTATCAGTTTTCATGGTAAACATTGTTTATTGGTTGATACTTAGTAAGATGGTTCTCATTCCTGTAACTGGTGCCATTTTGTCTCTGTGCGTCCTGGTCAGTTGGTGTCTCCTGCTGGAATTCTACACGTGGCCCAGGAGGCTGTGTCTCAGGGCCGGGGGGAAGCCTTTACCAACTGCTAGTAATGATTGATCGCTCTTGAAGTTTGGGTTCTGAGCAAGGGCTGGATGGTCACAGGTGGCGGCTGTCGGCTTACAAATTACACCAAGAATGGAAAAGCAAAACTGAAAGGTCCTACTGTAGAGCACAGGGAACTATATTCAATAGCCTGTAATAACCTATGATGAAAGAGAATATGTATGTATGTGTGTGTATATATATATGTATATATATGTGTGTGTATATATACATATATACACAAAAGCATATAAATTGAATCACTATGATGTACACTGGAAACTAACACCACACTGTAAATCAACTATACTTCAATTTTAAAAAAAATGAAAAGGCACCTGCATCATCGGTGGTAAACTAATTATTTCATTTTTCATGGTGATGTGCACGGAGTCCCTTTTGCATTGTTGATCTTTACCAGTGAAAGATTCAAACAGACAGTTTTTTCAGCTTGAGCCATACCATTTGTAGATGGTTTTCTTGGGTCCCTTTGAGGACAGAGCAGGAATTCTGTGACTGAGGCATAGTTAGTGGGCAGTGAAGCAGGGAAAATGGCTGCAGGCCCACGTGGATCCAGGCCGTGGAGAGGACCTTTTCTTCGGGCTGCTCAGGTTCTGCATGTAAGCTGACCCTCCTCAGATGCCTGCAGATGACCTCGGAAGTGGGCCTGGCCTGATGGGCAGAGAGCAGGGAGCTCTTGCTGTTTACTGAGCCCCCAGAATAGGACCTGTGAGGGCTGGGGCACCGAAGGCAGCTGCCTTTGCTCCTGGGAACCAGGGAGTGTCGGGAGGAGGCTGCTGTACAGATGAGGATTAGCAGGAGGAACAGGAAGGCACTGGTTTTACACCACCTCCCCTCCCCTAGGGTCCAAGGGGTGGCGAGGAGCCCACCCCTGCAGCTGGTCCCTCAGGCACCAGGTCTGTGCTTCTAGCCCTGAGGAGGATGAGAACAACACCCAAAGTTTGCTCCCTTTTTAAGTCGGATTTCCCAGAGGAATCAGATTGAGTCACAGGAGTCAGTTTCCTCCTGTCTGTCATTCCTTTCACCTAGTTTATCCACGATATATGAAAAGCCAGGGACATTAATTTGTATTCATACCTAGTGTTTAATTCCAAAAAGAGTTCTCTCTCACACTGGACTATTTACAAAATTTAACCCTTCATAGATGAGGATGTACCATTATTAGACACAAGGTACAACACGTCAAAAGACCATTGGTTTGGGAATCATTTTTACCTCCTATCTGAGAAGAGAGGATTTATGGTTAAATGAGATCTCTGAAGTCTTTCCCAGCTCAAAGAATTTTGTGAATTTTGTTAGGCCACTTTAGATAGAAGGAAAAGTTGCATAAAGAACATTCCAGAAATGTTTGGTGCCATGCCATTAATTTATTGGAATGAAAGGAGAATTTTCTGTGGGGCCCTTTTGAAAGGGACAGCACTTTGAATATATACCTTCCATGTGTTTGTTACCAAATGCGGCAGTCCTGTGGGGCTTTGCACTGTATGGTCAGCATTTCATTCTGTGCTAGTTTGTGGTGGTGCAGTGAAGAGGATTCAGCAAACTAACATTTTGATCGTGTTAGCTGGTGTGTGCTGATGTGTGTATATTTCTGCCTTAAGGTAGGAATGTTCCCCCTCTAATAAACACTTCATCAAGATGACTGCTTCCAGATATTTGATTCTCATTTGTTTTGTTGTGTTTCCAGGTTCCTTGTCTTTCTATTTTTATTTGATTTCTAGTACTCTGAAGGCAAAGAAATGAAAGATAAAACCCATCTAACTCACAGGGACTGTGTGCTTCATAGACTAGACAGTAGCGTCTTTCTTCTCCGTGTTTGTTTACAGACTGCAGCAGACCCTTCGCTTCGCTGGTCAGAGGGTGGGTTGTCTTGTTTAACCTAGATCTGAATGAATCAAAGCTGGAACATGTGTTGTTTACGGTGTACCGGATTGAAGGGGGCATATGCCACAAGAGGGAGTTGGTATCCAAGTTCTTCACTGCACCTCTTGGGGGGAAAGGAGCTATGGGGCCTTCAGTCCCCCGAGGGTTGTCCCCAGGAGAGGCTTCTCAGTGTGGGAGTTAGTAATTCCAGCCTTTCCGGGGCTGAATAACTGAGCCTGGGTGTCTGCAGGAACCTGTCTGTTGGGTCAGTGTGGCCCATGAGGCACTGTGCTATTTAGATGCTTGCTTTGCACTGTGCACTAATGTTACACTTCCCCCAAACAATTGTGTACCCGTTTGCTCTGGTCCCAACATGGGGCCTCCTTGTTAATGGACGCCAGAGCCATCTGGTCTGAGGCCTCCATGTGCAGGCCCTTGGCCACCAGTCTCATTCTCAGCTTAGTGCATCTCACTGTGGTCATAGCATCGTTCTCAGGATCTGCCTTTCCAGCAGATTAGATCCTTCTGTGGGGTCTCCCTGCTGGAAACTAACCCTAGTTTTTCACCTGTTTGTGCTGCACCTTGGAGGCACTTACTATCTAGTCAGTGTCGATCCAACCATCTTAACCTGAGGATGCATTTGTGTTATAAGTTTAATTAAAGTATATTCAGTAGTTCTTTATGAATGTCGTTCTGTTGTTAAATTGTTGGAGTTTTTATGGAGAAATTGGTGTCACACTGATAGCCTTTGGAAGCTATTTTGAAAAGAATTGCTTTCCCCTTAGACGTGTTCAAGTTTTATATGTTTACTTGCCTGGGAGCCGTTAAAGCATTGATCTGTCTTGGGGCTGTGCTGCCTCATACCTTCCTTACAAGAAGAATAACATCATACAGAGTATCACTGGCTTGTTCTTGCTCCCAGACAGATTTTTTTCCACAAAGAAACACTTACTAAAGTAAGTAGTAAGTTATAATTTGCTCAGGATCAACATAGGTCAATAGACAGAAGAATCCATAAATAGAAGCACATAAAGATGGCCGTTGATTTTTGACAAGGCACAAAAGTGGTTCAGTGAAAAACGGACAATCTTTTCAACAGATGGTGATGGAAGCATTGAGCATCCAGATGAGTTACACAGAAACACACCTTATATAAAAGTTAACTCAGTGGATCCTAGCTCTAAATGTAAAACTCTGAAACTTTCAGAAACTCTTGACCTGAGGTTAGACAAAGAGTTCTTAGACATGATCTTATGATTCATAAAAGAAAAACATAAGTGGAGTTCATCAAAATGAAAAAACTGCTCTGCAAAAGATACTGTTAAGGAAAATGCAGACACAAACTACACATGGGGAGAAAATATTTACAAATCACATATTCTTCAAAGGACTTATATCCAGAATATATAAAGGACTCCCCAAATTCAATACTAAGAAAACAAACAATTTAAGTGTACGGAAGACCTGAACAGATGCTTCATTGCAAAGGATATAAGGTTGGCAAATAAGTATGATACGATATATCAGTGTGACTAGTCCTACTGAGATGTATATTACAACCATGATGAGATGCCCTACTCAAGTGGCGTAACGTAATGTTGACAACACCAAGTGCTGAGGAGGGTGGGGGCCACCGGAACGCTCATGCATTGCTGGCGGGTGTGGAATGGTGCAGCCACTCTTGAAGTCAGCTTGGCAGTTTCTTAGAAAAGTAGACATACCCTTAACACTTGACCCAGCAGTCCCCAGTCCTGGATACTTTAGAAAAGTGAAAACTGATGACCAACAAAAACCTGTACTTGAATGTTTATAGCAGCTCTATTTACTTTCCCCAAAAAGGTGACTAGATAAACTGGTACATTGATACCATGGAATACTGCTCAGCAGTAAAAACAAGCATGTTACTGATGCACATGGCAGCCTGGATGACCCCCCATGGCACCGTGCGAGTAAATGTAGCCAGTCTCAAAACAATGCTTTCTATATAGTGCCACCATGTGATACTCTGGGAAAGACAAAACCATAGGAATGGAGAACAGATCAGTGGTTGCCTCTGGCAGTCATCATTCTACTCTCTGTTTCTGAGTTTTGCCTTTTTAAACTCCACATCTACGTGAGACTATCCAGTATTTGTCTTTCTCTGTTGGCTTATTACTTAGCATAAGTGAAAGTTTCACCTATGTTGTTGCAAAAGACAGAATTTCCTTCTTTGCTATGACTAAGTAACATTTCATTGTGTGTATACATCATATCTTCTATATCTGTTAAGCTGTTAGTGAATATTTAGGTTATTTCCATGTCTCAGTGATTGTAAATAATGCAGTAATGAACATGGGGGTACAGATATCTCTTTGAGAAAATGATTTCATTTTTTTTTCAGTTAAATACCCAGAAGTGGAATTTCTGGATCATCTGGTAGTTGTATTTTTAGCTTTTTCAAGGAATCTTCATAGTGGCTCCACCAATTTACATTCCCACCAACCATGCATAAGGGTTCTCTTTTCTCCACATCCTTGTCAACCCCCCCCCTTTTTTTTTTTACTGATAGGCATCTAACAAGTGTGAGGTGATGTCTCATTGTGGTTTTAATTTGCATTTCCCTGATGATTGGTGATGTTGAGCATCTTTTCAAGTATTTGTTGGCCATCTGTATGTCTTTTTAGGAAAATGTCTGTTCAAGTCCTTTGCCCAACTTTTAGTCAGACTATTTATTTATTTTTGCTATTGAGTTGTATGAGTTCCTTACATATTTTGGATGTTAGCCCCTTACCAGATAGATGGTTTGCAAATGTCTTCTCCCATTCCATTGGTTACCTTTTCATTTTGCTGACTGCTCCCTTTGCTGTGCAGACACGTTTTATTTGATACAGTCCTGTTTGTTTTTGCTTTTGTTGCTTGTGATTTTGGTGTCTTACCCAAAAATTTGTTGCCAAGACCAACATCAAGGAACTTTTCCCCTATGTTTTCTTCTAAGAGTTTTATAGTTGCAGGTCTTACATTTAAGTCTTTTATCTGTTTGAGTTAATTTTTGTGAGTGGGGCAAGATGGGGTCCAGTTTAATTTTTATGTGTGTAGATTTCCAGCTTTCCCAGCACCATTTGTTAAAGAGACTATATTTTCCCCATTGAGTGTTCTTGGCTGCTTTGTCAAATATTAGTTGATGCCTTGGTATATTTCTGGGCTCTCAATTCTGTTCCATTTGTCAATTGTCTGAGTTTATGCCAAAAAACATACTGTTTTGATTACTAGAAGTTTGTAATATAGCTTCAAGTTAGGAAGCAGGGTGCTTCCAGCTTTGTTATTCCTTCTTAGGATTCCTTTGGCTATTTGAGGTCTTCTATGGTTTTGTGAGATTATTTTTTCAACATCTGTAAAAATGCATTAGAATTTTGATAGTAATTGCATTAAATAGATGACTTTGGGTAGTATGAACATTTTACCAATATTACTTCTGATCCATTAACATGAAATATCTGTCCATTTATTTGTATTCAGTTTTTTTTTATCAGGGTTCTATAATGTTCCGGAAACTCATATTTCTGACTTGATATAAAATGGAATTGGAATTCATAATCTTTTTTTTTTTTTTCTGGAGTCTTAGTAGATTGGGAAGACAGCATAATAAAAGCTAATTTTAAAACACAAATTAAAAAAAAAATCATTCTAAACAGGAACAGCAAGAATTCCAGGAAAATTTACCCTAAATTACTTTCTGAAAAAATGGATTTCCTTAATATAACTTTATGTTGAGTTTTATTTTTATGTTTTGATGTGTTGCATTGAAAGAAAAGCCAAAAAAAAAAAAAAAAATAGTGGGACTGTGGATTGGGCAGTCTAGGGGCATGCAGCTGGCCCCACACTCTGGAGTGTGATGCAAACACAGCTTTGTAGCTTGGAGAGGCTCTTGTCAGTGATGTGGGTGGGAGCCTCAGTTTCGGGCTGCGTATGAGCCTGTGGCTTTGGAGGGGCTGGTAGGCACTGGTCTTTTTTTTAATAAGAAGTCTTCTGACCAGCAGCTTCAGGGTATAAACAGACAGACACACCTGTCTGCTCAAGATTGTCAGTGCCTTGGACTCCTCCTTGGCAGTGGCCAGGATTTGAGACCATGAAACCTGTGTGTCTGGATCTGCCTCCTGGAGGACCTTACCTGTAGGGCAGTTTCTGTATGTAGGACCTTTCCTGAGGGGGTCTAGGCATAGATTTCTCTGAGGAGAGGGTCTAAGAGCCTGACCTTAGGCAACCCATTTCCCCAACCCTGAATTTAGTTTTAGTTCCTGTGACATTTTCACTCAAGCCCCCATCCTCACCTGAAAGCAGCATCAGGCAACCTTGCTGGAAATGCAGTTCCTCAGGTCTTGCTCTTGACCCAGGAAGACAGAATCTTCATTCGACAAGATCATTGGTGAGTCGCCTGCACAGTGAGGTTTGAGCAGCACTGATTTCCCTGACTTACTGTGTGTAATTTAAATCCTGGACATGCAGCTCTAACCATTAGTCCATCATCATCTTGCATGGCTAGGGTTGGAGACTGGAGGGGTCACGTGGAGAAGGCTTGATGACAGGGGTTCTCCTGAGAAGTTGGAGAGTCACAGACCAAATCCTTTGCACATGCCTACTCAACAGTGTTTGTTGTTTAAACACCTCAAAGGTGGTTAAGAGCAGTGATCTTTATAGAAGGGTAAGTCTTTTGTTTGTTTTTTGGTAAATCCTTGATGTGGATTTTGTGTACTTAATCACATGGCTGGCACTCTTACTGTGCATTCCCCGGTGAATTCCATGTTGACAGCATTTTATCCCCCGTTACTCCAGGAGGGAGGTACTGTCATCATCCACATTGTACTAGTGAGGAAATTAGAGTTGAGAGAGTTTAAGGTCACTTGTCTCAAGTTAGCAGGGAGGCAGACCTGGGCAGTCTGGCTTTAGAATTTATGCTCTTAACCATCTTCAGTCCCTGGGGGTGTGGATTTTTTCTGCTTCAAGGCAGTGTTTTATGGTTTGTGAAGCAGGAACAAAGACTTAGTATTAGTGTATGGGACCTTATTATTATTTTGAGACCCACACGTTCCTGGGAACTGGAGTGTCTGGAATGTGGAACCAAGCTAAATACAAGTTTTCTGTGGATTTGTGTGCATTTTGTATTTTGTCAAGGCCCCTGAAAATTCGTGTTTCACAGCAGAAATTTTACTTGTGAAAATTTGTTTACTAAATATTATGTAAACAGAAACTGATCTTGGGGGTTCTTGTTCCAAAATTTTCTTAGAACCACACAAGTATATGAGTTGCAAATATTAGCCCATAGCCTGGCCGGTCAGCACAAGTGGATGAATTTGTGATGAGCAGTTGAGATCATGTAGGTGTTGGAATTTTGCCTGGATACAGATGACCACAGAACATACTTCACTGGAGAGCTAGTCCAGCTTGAGCCTCTCTCATGTGGTTGGGTTCTTCAAGTGGCCAGGGCATGACCCTGAGCAGATCACTGTAGTGCTGGTCATGCAGACAGCTTCAAACACAGGCCTTTAGAGCTCTGGCTGTGCAGGTTCTGGGTAGAGTTCACCATTTTGGACATGACTTACTTTCATAGGTCTAATACATTCTTGCACTCTAATCTCATGCCAGTTTAGATGAATTTGGAAGAAAGTTCAGAGTTGTAACAATACAGTACTGTACTTGACCTCTATCTTTAACCTTTGTTGAAATTTACCTCTGTGCATTCATTTTCTTTACTTGTTAAAAGAAGTGCAATACAATTGAATTCTTTTCTCTCCCAGAGACATTTTGAGAATTAATTAGGTAGAAACTTAGAAAAAAACTTGAAGAAAGACCCCACGTAGGTTTAGGGTGCTGTGCTGGACCTCGGGCCTATTTTACTCTTGTAGTTGTAGTAGAGACACTAGCCTTTCTCAAGTGGTAGGGCCATTTCTATCATGGTATCAATGTTTTGTTTTGTTTTGCTTTTTATTTAATAACCCTTCTTTGAGGGTATTATCTCCCTGGGGCCTTCTAGGTCTCTTAAAGAGCTTTGTTTCCTGGTTGAGCAAATTGTTTTCCCCTTCATGTGGCAGTTAGGAATGTTTAATGCAAAGCAAAGAAACAAGAGCCCCTCTACCCTACATTTTTGTATGGCGATTAGTGTACTTAGGTGTAGATCAAGTTCTCTCTAAGGGCCACAAGTGTTATCACTGGCCTTGCACTTACTGTTTGTAATTACCCCTCAGTTTTGAATGCCATTCTTCTAGTTGTGCTTTGGAGAGTCATTATGTAAGCCCAGCGGAAGTTAGGGTGTTGCTGGTTTAGAAGTATCTAGTTTACTCAGTCTTCGTGCATCCCTGTGGACTGCACCTGATTTTCACTGCCTCTGCTTTAACCTACGATCAGAATTTTAGGATGTGCACATCACCTTACACTGAAGCTCTGGTCTGTGGAGCTAGTAAGGCTGTGATTCTTGGTTTTATAGAATTATTCACTCAAGGATTACTGAAAATAAAAGTGCCTGAGAGACATTGGGATGCTGAACCAGATCTATGTTTGGTTCTTCAGGATCATTTCTAAGGTGACAGGTTATCTGTCATTTTCTGCATATGTGCTATATTTAGTTCTGTCTACGTGTAGATTGGAAATTTTTAGGTTGGTCTTGTCAGTCTTTGCCCAAATTCTGTTATTGTCTGAAGCCATGAGAATTTTTATTCTCATCCTTTCCCTTTCAGGCTATTTTCTCAGTCTATTTGGGCTGCTATAACACCACCACAGACTGGGGGGGGGGGGTGTAACAGAGGTTGATTTCTTAGGGTTCTGGAGGCTGGAAGTCCAGGTTCAAGGCACCAGCAAATTATCTGAGCAGGACCCACTTCCTGGCTCACAGATGGCATTTCTGCATCTTGATACATGGAGGGAGCTCTGGGGGGGGTGTCTCTTTTTATCAGGGTGCTAATCCCATCAGGGGGCTCCCCCCTCATGACTGCATCATCTCCCAAAGGCCCTACCATCTAATAGCTAGTACCTTAGAGATTAGGATTCAACATCTGAATTTGGGGGACACAGACATTCAGTCCTCAACATCCATACTGCCTGAGGCCTTTCCTCATGTGAGCTGGACTCCACAGGCCTGATTGCCTGCAGCTGACCACCCAGCTCGCACGTGTTCCCAATACCCTCCCCACCTATGCCTCCCTCGCACGTGTTCCCACTATTCCCAGCAAGCCCCTGCCTTGCACGTCCATTTGTCTGGAGCATGCCCTCTGGGCCTTACGTGCAATCCCCCAACCCCCTACCCCACTGAGCATGCGCTCTAGGCCTCACGTGCACTGCCCCATCCCTACCTCCGCCCCACAGAGCATGCACTCTGGCTGCTGCTGGATGAACTGGCGGGAATGCTTCCTCTGGGCTTGCAACCCCGCGGCGTTACTGTGAGAGAAAGTAGGGTTTTAATCACCGTGAGAGGACGTGTGACGAGCCTTCCGGTCTCTCTGGAGGTGAAAGAACAAGGCCCGCGCACTAGAGCCCCGCGTGGGGAGGCCCTCCTCTTTCCTCAGGGCGGTGGGCGTCTGCGGGGCCACGGTCCGCCAGCTGGGGTTCGGGCGCCCAGCCTCTGGCCCAGGAGGGACGAGGCGGGCTGAGGGCCACAGACCCAGTGGCCCCCGAGGAGACCCACCGGCAGGTCCCTCGCCAGGGCTGCCTCGGCGCGCGTGGGCCGGCATCGGCCCTCCGGCCTGAGGGAGCCTGAGAGTCGGGGTGATCTGGGCCTTCCTCCCGGTGAGCACGCCCGCGGCTCCCCGCCTGCCGCCTCTGTCTCCGCCGTGTGGGGGGCTCGGCGGTGGAGGGTGTGGGGTGTGAGGGGGAGCAGGTGTGTAGGGGGGCCTGGGGTGTGGGGGAGTGCCGGTGTGTGGGGTTCTAGGGGGCGCTCTGGTACTTCGCAGGGTGCGGGGGGCATGGGGCTGCTGGCCGAGGCCCACACAAGGGCCCCTGCCTCCATCTCTTGCCGAAATCAGCCGGCAGCTTCCAGGCAAGGAAGCGCTGGGTTTGGACCTGCCCTTCCCCTTGGACTTGAAGCCATTATTTGAGCTGGGTAATCACAGAACTAGCCTTTCGTGCCGCACACTCCTCTCCCACCAGAGGCTGCATGGCTTATAAAGGTTTGGGATGTAACTATATGTCTTCAACTTAAAGTGCATTAAATTTTAACGTTTAAGTTGTGGGCTGTGTGTTATGGCCTTTGTTTGATACCTCTTTCTCAGTTGATTTTTCTTGTCCCCACAAGACAGGGGGCACTTTAAGGGAGACAGCTAGATGTAGTCCCCATTCTGAGAATTTAAAGTGAAATTTGAAAAGTACTTTGTGCACGTAGTGAAGTAGTCTTGCCTGTGAGCATAAGGTCTGTGTGACTCCTGAGCAGAAAAGGAGCCCAGTTCTTGGAGGGATAGATGTTCAATGCCATTTCTGCTTCCCTTTTGTCAAGAAGCTGGACTGGGTTTCAGGGGATTACAGGTGGGTTAGCCTTTCATTCCTCTGCCTGCCTCTTGCCCTGTGTTTAGTGCCGTGTGTTCCTGTCTCTGATTCTAGGGTGGCCAGGATGGTTGTCACTGACCTTGTGTTCCCAGACTTGCAGACTCATGTTGTGGGGGCAGAAAGTGTCTAGCAGGCCCTCCAGACCTGGTCTGTCATGAGCTGATTCAGCGGAAATAAGCCCGGGACCTTTTCTTGTCATGGCTCTGGAGCTCATGGAGCTTGGAGACTGGATCCTGATACCTCCATGTAAGTACACACGTACACCCACTGCTTTTAATGGACTGTAAACAATGAATTAAGAATAGAAAACGTTAAATGGAGGAGAGTTTTTCTCACTTTGTTGGTGTTTTGCTTTCTCCTCAGTAAATCATCATCAGGGGCATCAGGTCGCCCTGCTCTGTTAGGTGGGGATGGTCTTCGTGGAGGAGAGTGAAAGGTTTGCACAGAGCTGAGAACTGCAGACAAGTCTCCTTCTCAGGAGTCTTTGAAGTGTGCCCCTGCCTTCAGCACTGTGTTAACAGCATACAGGTGTCAAGTAGGAATTGTCGCCACTGTTGGATGTTGGAGCGCTCACCCCGAAGTTGAAGGGATGCGGGATAGTTTCCAGGTCTTGTTGGGGATGGCGTCACCAGGCCACATTCAGAATTGTTGATTTCTTAGATTTGTGCGACTCAGGTTTTGGTTTAGATGACAGTGTCTCTGACACATGTTAAGGTGCTCAAAGCATTCTGGCACGTAATTGTTTGCCTTTGGAGACACGGGTTTACATGCCAGACAGGAAGTAAAGAACATTGTTCTGTATAGCTTTACTACTTCCAGAGGACGGTAACCCTCTCCTTCATTTTTGTGTTTTTTAATAGGCTGGTGTAGAGCAAGACACTAGCAGAAAGAGTTCTCATTTAAAACAGTTTCCCTTTATAACAGTTTAAAGGGTTTAAAGTCAGGGCAAAGTAAATCCTTGTTCATGCTGTGTTCTATTTGGAATTGTTTAGGGTCTCTTAGTGAAGGAAAGCACTGTCATATACCCCTTCCTGATTTGGGCCAGTATTAGAATCAATTAATAAATAATAACAGTAAGACTGTTAACTATTTTTTTCACCCCATAATAAAACATAATGAAAAGGCAGCATAGAGCAACCTTTAAGATCTAATTTATTGCTCAGACTTGGTAAGATGAAATAAAAGTATAGGGTCCAGAGACCTATTCTGCCCATAATACGGAGGGAGCTCAGGCAAGGAAGTTTCTCTTCTGGGCCTCAGTTTACCTATATGTAAATGGGGATGATGACAATCATCATGTACTGTTGTGAGGGTTAAATGAGATGCTGTAGGTAAAGTTCTTTGCCCAGTTTATTTTTTATTTCTTTTAAATCTGTTTTAATTTAGTCACAACTGTGCTTTCACGTATCTGTCAAGTTTACCACATATAATAGTGAGATAAACATGCTAATGAAGTCAGGCCGCCAGCACTTTCTGTAACCCTTCACTCTAGTAAAGAGCTTTGGAATAAATGGGAAATTTTTTTTATTATAATTTAATTATAAATTAACTATATATTTATTTATTTATTTTATTTTCTTGTTTAGACAGTAAGCAATCCTTTAGTTACCACCACAGCTGCCCCTCTGTTACTATCCTAGTAGATGTAGCATTTTATGATTTAGGACCAGAAAAATCACATTTCACAACTGAAAAATATTTGTTTTAAGGGCTCTGGTGTCTACCTGTATGGAAACAAAAAATAGAGGTGTAAAGAAATAACATTTTTCTAAATTCTTATACATTCATTTGAAAAAGCCATATGGATATTAAATTCCAGGAAGACTAGGGGAAAACCTCTCATTGTCTTAAAATGAGTGTTTTGTGTGTTTCAACAGAAAATATTTCTCTGTGTTTTCTCCCTTATTGGAAGAAGACGGATGACGAATCCAGCAAGTTGTTTTTATTCACAGGGAAAAAGGAATAATGCACAGTTTTCCTTAGATGGTTTGTGTGTGTTCTGTTTTCTTCAGATGGTTTGTGTGTGTATGTTTTCAGCCTATAATGTAGCTCATTAAAACAGGCATGTTTTGAGAAATGACTTTATGTTCAAATTACTAGGTAAGAACTTGCAGTTAAATTTTGTCCAGTCTGTAGGGGTATCCAGACCTCCCTTCTTTGGTTGTGTTGAAGCCTGCATGACTTGTGGTTATTCCTGAATTAAGTAAATGAGAGGTTCCCAGGGAGTGGGTTTTAGGGTTATGAAGCAGAGTTTAGTTTAGAGCAATGACTTTCTCAGAAGTGCGTGTGTCATTGTGTTTGTCACTGGTGCATGTGGCAGCCTGGGTTGCTTGTGGATGTGTAGAGACCAGAGAGAAGAAGAAAGGGAAGCTGACCAAAGCTTGTCCTGCAGCAGTGGCTGGGGAGCTGGGCAGGAGCCTGCCTCCAACCCCCATCTCCTGGGACTGCTAACTCTGCTGGCAGCCGCTGAGGACAGTAGGCCTTGGGAATGGGTCAGTTAAGGGTTAAGGAGGGGGAGGAAGTGGCACTTCTTCTGTTCTGGAGAGGCAGGCTCCTTAATTCAAGAAGGTCAGTCCAGGGAGCCCCAACTATGGGAGTGGTGAGACAACAGCCACGATGAGGGAACTCGTAAGCTGGTCTGACCTGTGCTGAACTGACCCCAGTCCTCGAGGCAGGCCCCATTGTTCTCCAGTGGAAAATAGGTGGAAATAGTTTCATTGAAACCCATTTATCACCCTCTGGCTGCAGCGTCTCTTTCCCGACAAAGCCTGGTGTGTTTACACTGATCACCAACAGGAGAGAGTGTGACAGTGGCTCTTCCTCACTGAGTGAACTCAGGTTGTGTAGGTTTCAAAGCAGGTGGGTTTGTGAATGTGAAGTGCCCTGGTGCTTAGTACGCTTCCTCCTGAATCACGGCCAGCGTCATTATAGTGATGGGTGCCCTCACCGCTCGGACAGCTCAGTTTGTGGAAAGCCATGCTCTCCTGGCTCTCCGGGTCCCCTGGTCTAAATGTGTCTGTTAGTGTCTGGTCTGGCTGACTTTGTACTTTGCTATTTCTCTGCTTCCATTCATTCTTGTGGCTTTTCATAGAATACTAGGATGAAGTCCACTTTACATTCTTCATGGAGATAGAACAGTCTGTCTGAAAGTTCTTTATTACACAATGAAAAATAAACTTAGGTGAAATACTTATTTTAAAACCTTCTATGTGTACAGGGTTTCCCACCCTCACCTCAGGCTTATTTCCACAGTGATAGTTCTTGTTCATATTAGGTCTCTACCAGCAAAACTGCAAAAGAGCAGTTGGTATAACTTATTTAAAACAAAAAACTAGAGTAAACAAAATGAAGGAACCTGTTGGACTCCTTTGTGAAATCTAATTTGAGCTATATCAGGTTGCTTTCTATGCTATGGTAATAACTAATAACCTTTTTTTAACTTAAAGTGTTACAAAGCCAGTGGGAAAAACATTTTTTATTTGAACTCCTAGGAAATGTTTAAAGTAGTTAACCTAATTGTTAGTTTTGTTTTCACATCAACATACTGCCTCATCAAGTTTATTCTTCTAAATTGTTCCTTCTCCTTTTCTGAGTACTGACATAATTGTGAGAAAATTCAGAAGAAAAATCTCCAGAAATATGTATGCAGTTATTTTATCTTTTTATTTTTTAATAGTTTAAATAAACTGTGACTGATAACAGAAGATTCATCTGTTCCGTTGTATCCTTCCTTTTGAACATTTGCAGTGTTCTACCTGTGGTCTTCTCCTGCTGTTGTCTCCTTGTTGCAAAGCAGCAGTCACTTGTACTCAGGTTGGAAGTGTTTTTCTATTCATTGCATCTTGCCGAATACCTCCCAGTAAACTTCTGGCTGAGATCTGCAGTGTTGCTAGTCCCAGTTAAAACTGTCTCCAGGGATGCCTTTGTTTCTTCTTACTGTAGCAGGAGAGCTCTCAGGTGATGAAGATAAACGTTCAGCTCATGGTCGTATCTGAGATTATTCTGTACAATTCATTGTTAAGCATACGGAATCAGTTGTAGTTTAAGGTGATGGCTCTTCTGGCTGATGCAATGTAGAGAATACTATTTTTTCACTTCGGTTCTTCAAATTAAGAATTCCTTTGTGATTCATTTCAGTATAAACTTGACTTTGTTTCATAGCTCAGTTTTTCATTAATTTCATAACAATTATATCTGAAAGCAGATTTGGCAAAATATTTCTGAAAGATTGTTTCATTATTCACATTACCTGGTATAAAGTCCAAAGGAACAGTATTCAAGAAGATTGCTGGTAATTGCAATATGCTTTTTTTTTTTTTAACATTTTTTAATTGAGTAATAGTCATTTTACAATGTTGTGTCAAATTCCAGTGTAGAGCACAAATTTTCACTTATACATGAACATATATATATATTCATTGTCATTTTTTTCTCTGTGAGCTACCACAAGATCTTGTGTATATTTCCCTGTGCTATACAGTATAATCTTATTTATCTATTCTACATTTTAAAATCCCAGTCTGTCCCTTCACACCCCCTGCCCCCTTGGCAACCACAAGTTTGTATTCTATGTCTATGAGTCTGTTCTGTATTTATTTATTTTTTTTCGCTTCCACATATGAGTGATCTCATATGGTATTTTTCTTTCTCTTTCTGGCTTACTTCACTTAGAATGGCATGCTCCAGGAACATCCATGTTGCTGCAAATGGTGTCATGTTGTCACTTTCATGGCTAAATAGTATTCCATTGTATAAATGTACCACACCTTCTTTATCCAGTCATCTGTTGATGGACATTTAGGCTGTCTCCATGTCTTGCCTGTTGTAAATAGTGCTGCTATGAACATTGGGGTGCAGGTGTCATCCTGAAGTAGGGTTCCTTCTGGATATAAGCCCAGGAGTGGGATTCCTGGGTCACATGGTAAGTCTATTCCTAGTCTTTTGAGGAATCTCCATACTGTTTTCCACAGTGGCTTTCCTTGCTTCCTTCTCCCACTCCTAATGATTTAGATATCTTCTTTTACAATTTTGTGTTTATTCTTTTTGTAGTTCATGGTAGTTATCACCTTTCCAGTTCTGAGTTTCTCATTTTTGTAGCATCTTGCTTCTTTTCTATTTAAAGTAGACCTGTCAATATTTCTTTTAGCATGGATTTAGTGTTGCTAAACTCTTTTAGGTTTTGCTTGTCTGTGAAGTTCTTTATCTCTCCTTCTATTCTAAAGGATATCCTTGCTGGATAGAGTATCCTAGGCTGCATCTTTTTTTCATTCAGGACTTTGAAAATATCTTGCCACTCCCTTCTAGCCTGTAGTGTTTGTGTAGAGAAATCAGCTGAGAGCCTTATGGGGGTTCCCTTGTAACTCACTCTGTTTTTCTTTTGCTGCCTTTAGGATCATTTCTTCATCCTTGACTCTGGCCATCTTAATTATGATATGTCTTGATGTGGGTCTGTTTGGGTTCTTCCTGTTTGGGACCCTCTGAGCCTCCTGTACTTGGATATCTGATTCCTTCTTTAGGTTTGGGAAGTTTTCAGTCATGATTTCTTCAAATACCTTTTCAATCCCTTTTGTTCTTTCTTCCCTGTCTGGAACCCCCATTATGCATAGATTGTCATGCTTTATATTATCCCATAGGTCCCTTATATTGTTTTCATTGTTTTTTTATTTGTTTTTCTCTCAGCTGTTCTGATTGGGTGCTTTCTGTTGTCCTGTCTTCTAGGTCACTTATTCGTTCCTCTGCATTATCTAGCCTGCTTTGTACAGCCTTTAGATTAGCTCTCATCTCAGCCAATGGGTTTACCAGTTATCTACTTGGTTCTTCTTTATAGCTTCTATTTCAGTTTTGACATATTTTATATCTCTAAACACTATTTCTTTTATTTCCTTCAGTACTTTAATCACTCCTTTTTTGAAATCTTGATCTAGTAGGCCATCAATGTTTATTTCCTTGGTCATGCTTTCAGGGGATTTCTCTTGATCTTTTAATTGGGCGTGGTTCCTCTGCTTCTTCATGTTGCTCATATCTCTCTGGTACCAGTGGGCAGGCGGGTCACACCCCTTCCCAATGTCACAGTCAGATGCTGTACTCAGGCGAGACAAGTGGGCAGATCACGCCCCCTCCCAGCACCGAGGTCAGGTGCTGCATTCCTGCCAGGAAAGCGGGTGGCCGCCCACCTCTCCCAGTGTGGGTTGCTCTGCTGCTCTGTGCAGCTGCCCACTCCACCTCTGGTTGGTGCTCCATAGGTAGGCTCGAGGAAGACTGTGAAACAGCCCCACCCCTGCTCTGTGCCAAATCTTAGCTTCTTGTTTGTCTTGGCAGTGTGAGTTCTCTGAGGTGCCAGGGAAAAAGGATCCTATCTACCTCGGGCTGTAAATAAGTCTCAGCCCTACCTAGGAGGTTGTGGAACACCCTGGGGGTGCAGATTCAGGCCTTGGCCCCACACCTGCCCGGGCACTGCCCACAGGAGGATATGGCAGCAGCCTCTCTTCTCAAGAGTAGGTCCAGTAATGGCTCTGCGGGTCTGAGGAGACAAAGGATACGGTGCCCCTCCCCTCAGGGCACACCAACCTTGTTACTTTGCTTTTTTCACAATTTATGGGGGACTGAGGTTGTTGTGCTCTGTATCCCCTCCCAGCCACAGTGCGCAGCACCCTGCAGTACCCCCAGGGCTGCATCAATGCTGCTGCCCCAGTCCTCTGCCTGGCTTGGGCAGCCTGTCCCAGCCCCCAGCTGCTGGCTAGCTTCTCGGGCTGGGTGTCGTGGGGACCCTTTGTGCCCATTTAACTTAGTTCTGTCTGTCAAGGGGTGCTCAGGGCGATCTAAGCCTCGGTGGCTCTCCCTCAGTCCTGCTGGCCTCTCCATTGGAGAGGGGGAGGTTCAGCAAATGAGTGCTATTCCTCTTTTGCCGCTCCCTCCCCTCAGGACCAATCCCGCACTGTTTTGCCTTTTCTTCCTTCTTTTTTCCTTTTCTTCTACAAGATTTTTGGTGTCTTTGTCTTTTGAAGAGGACGATGTTCTGTTGGAGTTCCGCAGGTTCTCTGGTTGGCTGAGTGGGTCCGTAGATGTGAGTTTTGGTGTATTTGTGGGAGAGGGTGAGCTACAAGTGTCCTTCTACTCCACCATCTTGTTTCTCTCTCTGCAACTATGCTTTAAAGCTAAGAATAGAGCAGCAATAAGTTGCCTGTTTAATGTCAGGACTCCATTGGAGGTGGGTGGGGTTCAGTACTGACTCCTCACTTGCTCCTCCCTGGAACCGCTGTGGTCTCAGTTGTTTCAGCTGTAGGACGTAGCTACTAGCATCCCCCTCATTAGACTGTCATGGGAATTGGGCAGCTGTCCTAGCTGTCCCTTGGTGCAGAAATGACACAGGCCACCATTGTTAGGTTTGTTTCATTCAAAAGGTAAGATTTCAAGTACTTTGCTCTTTGATTGCAAGACATTTTTCCTCCCAGAAACATCCAACCTCTTCCTTCTTCCTCACAATAGGCAGCACCATGGGTGTAAGAGAAATACGTTCCACGTGTCCTGAGAAGCCTTCCTGTTTTCTTCTCCAGTTTTGAGACCTGGTAGTTGTGTTGGATTGCAGACCTTTGTCAGTGTAGACTGATGGATTGTGAGACAGAGACTGAAGAACACCTAAATGGAACTGACTTGGGACTGTAGTTCTGTTTAAGAGAAGGAGGCTTCCTGGTGTCAGACGTTACCAAGTTAGGCATCTATGTTGATGTAACACAGCAAGAGAAATTACATGAGAAAAATGTGAGGCTTGTGGTTGAGGAGTGACAGTTTCTAGGCTGGCATGTGTCAGATATGTATGCATGTGTGTGGTTGTGCTTTGAACGCGTGGTTGTGTGTGCTAGTATTTGAGGGTATGTGTGTGGTGTGTGAGGGCATGGGCACACAGGTGGGGTGCACAAACATGCATGCAGGAGCCCCTCTGATGGCTTTCTGAGACAGGCAGCTGGCTAACCCTGGTGGCTGGCTGACTGCCACCCTGGCATCTGGGTGTCTGGCCAGTTGCCAGCTTTCTTAGCTCAGCCTCTACCTTATACCCATATCATTTCTGCAGTCCTGGATTCTTGATGGTTTGGTGTATTCTTGATTCTGAAAAAAATCCTGAATCAGGGCCCCAAAGCAGTTACTATGGACCTGAAGGCCTGGAACAAGAGTTGTTTGTGTCCTTTGGAGAAGCGGGCTCTGGAGAGGTGGCAGGTGTTGGGGAGAGCAGTCAGTGGTGCCCAGTAATCCCCTGGGATGGTCAGTTGGATGAGTTTTCCCGAGACGGCTCCTCACTGCCTACAGCAGTGCATGTCCAGTGGCCTGGTCAGTGCTGAGCTCCGGGTGGGTCATCTCAACTCCCCAGGTCCTTTTTTGCCCATCCTCCTATTTTCTGAGTTTTGGACACCTCCAGGAAGCAGAACACAGAACAAGACCTTCCCTGCAAGAGCGGTGGATGGCCTGGCCAAGTCCAGCTCTTGTCATTGGCTCATGAAGGGTAGCCACCTCTGGCAGAAGTTCCTTCATTCCTCCTAAGTTAAAAAAAAAAAAAAAAAAAAGACCTAGTTCTTTGTCCTAGAGTGGATGCTGCAGTGAGTGTTTTATTTATATTAACGGCATGTAATCAAAATTGCTTTTTTCCTATACTGTATACGTTTGTAGATGTATTTGATAAAAATGAAAGTAATTACTGGCCTGGAAAGTATGCAGATTTTCAGTGCTTTTGGTACAAATACTGAATTCCTCCCCAGAGGATATGGTACACACTGTTTCCTCCCTGCCTCATGTTTCATGGGTTCCTAATGAATCCCCGAATCCTGTGTTGCTCCTTGTGTCATGGGCAAAACTGGATATGCAAAATAGCCTCTGGAAAATCCTGAAAGGGTTTGGAGGAAGTGTATGTTTTGGCTTTTCAGAAGCAAATAAATACTGTGTTTGTGGTACACTTTTAATACCGTTGTACTCTTATTAATGCACTTAAATGGCCAAGCATTCCTTTGGAGGCAATATGAATTGTGCATTTCTGTGTGGTGTATGTTACTTTTGTGGGGGATGAAAATGGTCCCTCACACAGTTTCGTAAGTCTGCGAGACTTTGCAAATCTGTAAGACATCCAGATGATAATGTCTGTGAAGATAGGGTGACTGATAAAATGTCATACATCCCTTTTTATTATATGTGGCAAAATGGTCTAATGTACATATTGTTTTGTTTAGAAAGAAAAGTCATACTTTTCCCAAAAGTTGAGAGTTGTGATATACATGAGAAGTTTTCTTCTGCAAAGTAGAACCTTCTTTCATTGCTTTACAAATAAATCACAAGCACTTACATATACAATAATTGCTTTTTGGTAATTTAGAAAGTCTTTTTTTGTAGCTCTTTTTTGTCATTACAGTGTTGGGCTCTATTGTATAAAAGACAAGAACAGGTGTAAAACATGTGGCCTAGG
Organism: Camelus bactrianus; assembly: GCF_048773025.1. Taxonomy (NCBI): domain Eukaryota; kingdom Metazoa; phylum Chordata; class Mammalia; order Artiodactyla; family Camelidae; genus Camelus; species Camelus bactrianus. The sequence goes on from NC_133573.1 coordinate 12,043,598, forward strand.
TGGTGGTTTGCAAGGACAGGGCAGCATTCTGTGGCCAGATGGCTACAGACTTGATTTGGAAGCACATTCTTCCAGATAGAGGTCATCTAACATCGGTATTTTCCCTTGCCCAAATGTCACCAGGTTTCATTATCTTTTTGTAGTGAATGTACTGTGGGTTTTTTCAAAGGGAATTTTATATATTATTTTGAATTGGATCAGGTCCAAAGAGAATTAGCAAGACAGGGAGCTCTGCCTCAGATTGCTTCTGACCACGTGGGTAACAGCATCCTTTGGGGTATGGTGTGCTGGGGTTTGTTGGGCTTGTGTGCATCTTGGTAGAGCATCAAGTCTGGACCTCTTCCCTTGAGGTTCTTGTTTAACTATGGACACTTTAATAACCATAAGATGTCAGTAGACTTTTGGGCTCAGGCTCACATGGAACAGCTAAATTGGGAAGGATTAAGTAAGGCAGGTGGGAAATTGAGGGCTTCTAAAGACAGGTCCTCATTTCTTCTGCAGTATGGTGGGGACTGGGGATAGAATTGACCCTGAACTTAGTTCTACTTAGATTCAGCCACTGGCTTACTCTTCTTATCCTTTAACATGACCCTACTGTTTATTCACTTACTGCCTCTTGGTTATTAATTCTACCCACAGCTTCAAATAAAGAATAACGGAGTACATTACTTAAAGAATACAGTTTTATTTAACCTTATTGAAGAGATGTTAAGATCATTTTGTATAAATCTTCCAGGTACTGGTATTTTCATTCCTAACTTTTTTCCCCATAGGATATCTTGCAATTAAAAAATCTTTTAAAATAATCTGTAAGTATGTGTTTGAGTAGCTTTAGCAGTTTGATTATATTTTCCTTAGGTAGATGTCCTTGATTTTGTATCACAGAATCTTGTGTCTTTATGTATTCCCCAGGGGCCACATCTTCACTGAACGTTGCATTTTTGGTGTGCTGTTGACAAATAGCAGTCTTTCATTTAGAAAGTTGTTTTAATTAAACAAACAAACAAACACATGGGCTATTTCTTTTTTCAGCTTACCATTAAAAAAAGAAAATGTACATAGAATAGCACAACAATTACACTGGAAAGGTTCTTTTGGTGATGGCTGGGTGGTAGGTATGTTTTGCAGCAGAGAACCTGCTGGTGTTGGGCTGCACTGCACGACATGGCTGCTGGAGAAGGTCCACGCCTTTCTAGTTTTTTAAAGGATAACTTTGTTGCTAATCGGCCTGTTATATGCACCTCACTAGGCGATGGCTGATCTCTGTCATCAAGTCATACTTCTAAGGGAAAGTGGCTTTATGTTTTTTACTGTCTTTTTGTCACTAGCTGTATTCATTAAAATTATTTTTAAAATGCTGAATTGTAGTTTGAAAAAATAAAAACCAGTCATGTTGAACTGGCAGCACTCCTGGAGCATTAAAGGACGAGGTTCCACAAGTCCCTGTTAGTGTTTTAGTGTTTGTACACTTTGTGTGTGGGCATTGTATGTATGTGTGTGTACCACATGTATATTGTACATACGGATGTATTGTATGTTCACTTGCACATACGTACATTGTATACATGTGCATGTATACGATGTGTGTTGTACATACATGTGCATTTAACCAAGGAAGGAAAATAACTGACAATGGAAAGTGTAAGACTTTGAAGAAGGAAATTTAGGAAGACAAAATAAATGGGAAGATATCCTGAGTTCATGGATCAGAAGGATTAATATGGTACATATGTGTGAACATTGTATATGTGCATGTATGCCAGAAGTACACTGTACAGCATGGTCTGTATATTATGTATGTGTTTATACATGTGTGTTGTATGTATGCACATATACTGCATGCATATTGTACACCTATTTGTGTACATTGTGTGCATGTATACTGTATATATGCTATATAAATACACTGTATATGTACCATATGGATATATATTACATACATTTTATGTGTATATACATATGTACACTATGTAAACTGTATGCATGTACACTATGTAAATTGTATGCATATACACTATGTACATGTATGCTGTGTATGTACTATGTGTACATTGAACATTGTATGTACGTTATATGGTACCTGTGTACACATGCACTGTATATGCATGTGTATACACTATACGTATGCACACTAAATGAATATATGTATACTGTATGTACACATACTATATATATGCATCATATGGATCCCATATGTACTTTTGCATATATGTACACATATGCACATGCACTGTACTATTTGTGCATATGTGTGCAGACATTGTTTATGTACATACACTATCAATGTGTATACACTACATGTGTATATGTATGGACACTGTATGTATGTAAATTGTGGACTGTATGGAGATATATGGGTATACTTTGTATAAACCATATGTGTATGTGTGGACACTATATGCATACACTGTATATGTGCATACACTATATATGTGCATACACTATATATGTGTGTCTGTATATGGAGATATATCTGTACAGTGTGTAGTATCAAGAATCCAGCTCCAACAGGCTTCCAGTGAAGGACCATTTGGCTAAAATGGAGAGAGTATAGGGTGAAAACATTTGTTCTTGGTTGCATAATATGTGAAGTTTGGCAAGTTATTGGATCTTTGCAGTAATGTAGGAGCTAAACATTTCATTGACATGCATGTGCACTTAATCATCATAACAGCTCTGTAAAATAGGTTTTATCCCCGGATGAGAACACTGAGATTTACTGGTAACTTGTGTAAGGAAAGGAAACTTCAAAATAGCATTACCATCATATTAACTGTCTTTCCTTCATTTACTTCCTTATCACAGCCTTTGTTAACACTTAGTTCATAAATTGGACATTGCCATCGATCAGGAAATATGTGTTCATCTTCCAGCTGTTTATCTTTATTCATAGAGTAGTGACTGCAAGGTGGTCTTGTCACTACAGAGCAGAATCCTTTTACTGTTGCCAATATATACAGTTCAAAATAAGCACGGTATCATAGTGTTTCACAGTGATATCACAGTAGCATAAAATTGAAAGTGATAGGTAAGTTCATTTTTAGGTATTGTTTAGAAGGATAAAAAAGAAGACATTTAAGATGGAAAAAGGATAAAGAGTGTTTAAGGAAACAGTGAAAATAAGAACTTTGTGCAAAGCATGTCCAGATGTGGGGTTTGAGAGTAAGATGCCTCAAATCTTAGATTGTCTGTAGTTTTGGATTTTTAAGTAATTTCTGTTTGCTATTTCTTTGGAAATTTCATTTTTGACAGACTATTGCTATAATATTCTGGTTTTTCAGGAAAAAAAAAAGGCTGTCTCAAAGGTAAACTGTAGGTTCTACTTTTGAAGGAATAGGTGTTGCTTGCAATGTTTTAAAAGATATTTTTTTCAGTTTTTCTCTCTTCAGTGGTTAAAAAGAAATCTTTGGGTTTAGTCTCAGCCAAGTTTACCTTACTAATTACTACAATAAATCATGTAAAATCTCATACTAGTTAATGTAAATACCTGGAAGGCAAGAGCTTGTCTTTTACTTTTTGTAACTACAGGGCTAATGGTTGCAAATCCTTCCTCTGGCCATTTATTCCTTGACAGACATTCACAGTTATGTGCCAAGCTTAGTATTAGCTCCTGAGGCCACAGAGATGAATCCTACCTTCTTTAACTGGTGGAGCTCTCACCACACTTAGAGAGCACATTGGTCGCTGGGATGACAAAGTGAAAAACAGGTGTGCACACTGTTATGGGCACGTAGAAAATGGAGTTGACTTGATGCGATAAACTTTTCATATTTATTTTTGCCTTTATTTATTTTTACTTATAATCCTGATGATTTTTTTAACTTAAAAAAATCGTTGCTATTCACTGATGAATTGGTGAGAAACTCAACCTAGTGATGTTTTCACTTAACTGGAGGCCATTCTCCTTGATAGGTACCAGTGGTTTGTCAAAAGATGGTTCAATTTCACATTGTCAAAGGATTACGAAGTACTACTTGGTGCATCCTTACTGGAATTTGCTCATCTATGAAATGGAAGCATTTCATCTTTTGCTACTGGTGCACTTGAGGTAGAAGAGAGATTAGTTCCAATTTAAACATTTTGAGCAATGTCAGAAGTATACACAAGATCACAATCAGTGAAAATATATATAGATTACATATACATCAAGTGCCAGTTAACACTTTTTTTACTCTTACACAAATGGAACATGGACATGAACGGAAGGTGGATCTCTATTTGTGACATTCTATTCTAACATATTTGTTGTTTTTTAGTCTCAATAATAGCATCTGGCTTTATTAAACTGGAAAGAAACTGAAATAAACATTTATCTGGAACATTATCGGTGTTGGCTAATTTACATGCTCGCTCATTTAATTCTCAGAGTAGCCTTATGAGGTATAAGCATTATTTTCAAACTCCATTTTATTTTATTTTATTTTATTTTTTATTGAGTTAAAGTCAGTCTACAATGTTGTATCAATTTCTGGTGTACAGCACAATTTTTCAGTCATCCATGAATATACATATATTCATTTTCATATTCTTTTCCACGGTGAGCTACTACAAGATCTTGAATATATTTCCCTGAGCTATATGGTATAAACTTGTTTTTCTAAGAAACATTATTATTGAAGAAACTATAGGTAAAAAACTGAGGTTAGAGAGAGTAGGAATTTGTGGACTGTCCCAGCCACTTCTTAACATTGCCTTTCAACACAGAAGCAAACAATTGTCAAAGTCATTTATGATTAAATACAGTTAATACTAAAAAATGTGATTTAATCTGTGGTAAGTCTGCATTTGCTTTACAGCATTGTCATGGCTAATGATCGTAATTATGAATTAAAACCTTCATTGTGTAGTATACTGAGTCCATTTCACAGACATTTATTGGATATTTCAAGTGTTGAACAATGTTGAACACTGCTAGGTCTTAGCGTATTTAGAATAGAGTAGTGTAGTTAGAATATGGGCCAGCAAATGTATATAGCAGTTTAATTTTTAAAAATCTCCATTACTTTTGTGTTAGACAAATGTGCATTCTGAAGTCGTCACAGCCGATGGCAGCTGGGCACGTGACTCGTGAGCCCTGTAGGAATGAACATATCTGGTTCCAGAACTAGCATCTGTGTTAGGAGAGGGGGATGCTTGACATGATGAAAATGCAAAATGATTCAAAGTCTGAGGTGCGCCTGATAAAAATGCTAACTCTGCTCTTAACTGCGGTAGGGAGGAAAAATGGATAGGAGAAGACTGTGTCTCACTGTTGTGTGTTTCTGAAAATGGCGTTGGCATTCAGTGCGTTTGTTCCCCCAGCCTGAGTTCTCCCAGCACGGAGAAACTGCTGGGTGCACATTCTCATTCTGTTATCAGGCTGAAGGGAAATGTGCCCTGTGGTGCCTCCACCCATGAGCCTCCCCTCAGCCTGGAGAGGGCATGGTCTCTGTGTGGCAGTGCTTACTGGTAGGAAAGGGTAAGTGTGCCCTTCACTCCATGTTCTGACAGCTGCTGTTTCTTGCCCCCATGGATTGTCCTTTGCACATCATTCCTCTGGGACCCTCCTCCTGCTCTCAGATTTCAGGTCACTGAGGCCTGTGCTCTCTTTCCAAGAGAACTGTGTCATTGCAAGGATCACACATGCTCCTGGGAAAGAGCATTGACCTGCTGAGGTCCTTGCTGCTGTAAAATCTGAATGTCTCTTAAGGAGACTTTAAATTGCTGTAGTCGTCTTTTTTGCAAAGAGATGGACATGGAACCCTAGAAGAGTCTTGAGCACAGGTAGTCACTGGTCCTAGTTCCCTCCCTCATGGTCTCCTTCCTTTTTTTATGGTAAAGAGCACATATAAAATTTACCATTCCTTTCCTTTTTTAAAACAAGTCTGTCTTGATCAGCCCAAGAAGTTTGTGCAGTTTGAATTAATGCTAATTATTGCTGCTATTTGAAAACATCAGTTAATATCTGTGACCCTCAAATGAGAATTTTATTATATTCCCAGCAAGTCAGGCTGGAAAATGTCTGTTGTTTTCTAGTTTGTACCTGTGTGCTTGTGAAATACCAAAGCAGACAGTGGAATCCACCAGTGTTTGGTCCAAATAGCATGTGTCAGGCACTGTTCTAAGCACTTAGATATAGTGACTCACAGAATCCTCACAAAAACCCCAGGAAGCAAATACTATTATTGCCCTTATTTTACAGAGGTGGAAACTGAGGCTGATACTGAATATGGTTCCCTGTACTGTGCAGTATAAACTTGTTTATTTTATATATATTAGTATCTGCAAATCTCAAACTCCCAATTTATCCCTTCCCACACCCTTCCTCCCCTGGTAACCATAAGTTTGTTTTCTGTGTCTGTGAGTCTGTTTTTGTTTTGTAAATAAGTGCGTCTTTTTTTCTTTAGATTCCACATGTAAATGATATCATGTGGTATTTTTCTTTTTGGCTTACTTAGAATGACATTCTCCGTGTTCATCCATGTTGCTGAAAATGGCATTATTTTGTTACTTTTTATGGCTGAGTGACTGGATAAAAGGAGCTGTGGTATGTTTATACAATGGAATCGTACTCAGTCCTTGTTGTTTAATTGACTGTTGATGTTGTCCTGTGTGTTCTCAACATTTCTAGTACCTGTTCAGGCCGAAAGGCTGCTTACTCTTTGAAATGTTTCTTTTCCTCTGGATACATGTCTTCAGCTGCTGTGATCAGATACAGTTGAATTATCTCAACATCAGTAAACAGCTGTCTCTGGCTAATGAACCTCAGAAACTTGGGGTGCATTCTCTTCATTTTTACTTTTGTGAAATTCCACTGTGATGGAATGTTAAATTTTAAATTTTCTAGTTTTTTAACTTGCTGTCCTGTGAGTTGGAAATACTGTGGTGAGTGTTTGCTTGGGTGACGTTTATGTATCTTGGGTTCTTTCCGCAGAGCTACTGAGCTCACTGCCTAATGAGCACACTGCTTTGCCCTTGGTTCAATGACTAAACTGCATGCTACTGTGCTTGAAAGTGGGCACTCAGAGTCTACCTTTCTCTTGTTTAATTTGACATGATAGAATAAGATATTCACTGCAGGGGATTCACCTGTCACTCAAAGCGCTGTCTAGTATGGCTGCATCATCATGGTTGATGGTTTGCTAGGTGCCCTGTGACGTAATGAGGCACATCTGGTGTTGGTCACGACTGTTCAGCTCTGCCACCCTGGAGTAAGGGTGGTCACATGAGACACAGTGAAGGTACCTGGCTGTGTTCCAATAGAAGGTTGTTTGTGGACACTAAAGTTTGAGTTTCTTTCCACCATTTAAAAATGTACAATGTTCTCAGCTCATGGGCTGTACAAGAAGAAAGAGAGGTAGACTGGGTTCTCTGGCCACATGCTGTGGTTTGCTAACCCTACACTTAGATTGACTTTTGAGAAAGTGAGTTTTAACCTACTTGTATGATCATTTTCTCCTGGGGATTGATTTAACCCAGTTTGGTAAATTCTATTATTAATTATTTTTTGGCAGGTGCTGAGGGTTATAAATACAGCTGCTATTGGCAACAGGTTTTTTTAGGATTCAGGAAATTTGAAAAGTGCTTCTCTTATTCCCATTAAGGAACAAATATAGAAGTAGGCACTGCTTTCAATCTTAATGCTTGTGTTCATCTGTGATGGGGAGAAAGAAAGCATAACAGCCTCACAGCACACCTAAAGAGAGCTGGCCTCAAGGATGCTCTGGAAGAGCAGTCTGGACACTGTCATTGGCCTGTGAGCCCTGAGTGATGTGTGTGCTGAATTATAATAAGGGGTTTGACTTAGAATTTGGGGTGGTGCAAGGACATCTGCATCCTGGAGGGATTCCCCAAGTGTAGACACAGTTGGTGTGGAGGCAGTGCTGTGTGGTTGTCCAGTGGGTCCTGGGGTCAAGTGGTGCATGGGCAGCAGGGGAGAAGGGCCTTGGCAGGAGCCGCCCACAGGTTGGCAGGGACCCTACCAGGTGGTAGGCCTTCCTGAGGTTGTGCGCAAATCAAAGTTCATATGTCAGTCTTGACCTGTATTTATTCCTTTTAAGCAGTCAGGTTGTTTTGTTTTGTTTCATTTTTAAATTACTAAATGGCTTCTCCTTTCTTCATCACTGCTGATTCTGCCCTGTTGTTAGAATGCTTCTGATCTGTCATGAGTATAATTTACTTTTCAAACTTACTTTTCAGTTGTTAGAATATTCTGACTATTTATTGATGAAAATATGAAAAGCTGGTTGAAGCAGAGAAAATGGTTTTCAATACATTTATTTTCAGTGAGGAAAAATATCTGCAAAACTGTTCATACAAATCCTGTTATAAATGTTTAAAATGGAACATGTAACATTTAAATGATGTTTAAAATGGAAAGCATTTTAATGTAGAAACCCTCTGGGATGTCAGTTTTAAATTATGGCCATAGTATACATATATGGAGTGAAAGAATGAGTGTGACTGTCTGTTAAAAGGGGAATTTTGTCTATTTGGTAGAGATTTTATATCAAGTAGAAGTCCCCGGCTTCGTGTTTCCCATAGAAGAAGCAAATTTTAAAAAATAGTAAATCACATTTCTTTACAAAAAAGTGATTTGTTTTCTTTAAATTGTGAGCTCTTGTTCTTCTTAGAATAACTCACTTACAAAAATATTCATATGGAACTTTGTCAAGAGCACGCGTTGTGTTACCAACTGAGCCCAATTTTCTGGATGGGGAATTATCACTCTTAAAAATTTATCTTGGTGATGCTGGTGACCAGGGGCAGATTCTCTAATACAGATGCCTCCATACAGTTTTTTAAACATTAGAAAGTAGCCTGCTGACCCTTCTTTTGTACCTGGGGCTTAACTGTTAAGATCGTTGTTGACAACCTTGGGAAAGCACAAGAAGGCTTTTGAGTTCAAAAGATGTGGTAGATTTCATGCAGTAAAACTTATGCATTTTTGTTAAAGAAATGTTCTTGTGAACCAAACTTTCAGCTTAGTTTTGAATCGTAGTAACCTTGGTTACTGGTTTCTCTGCCTGCAGTCCATTAAAAGCGGCAATTGGAGCACATGACCTAGCAAGTGGGCAGGCACACAGGCAGCAGGAAGAGTATCTGTGGTACCTAAGGAGGTGTGGGAGACCATGAGGAGGCAGTTCCACAGATGGGGAAGGTCATGGTGGCTACAGAGCCCGGGGACACAGCTTCCATGTCTGTGGTGAGATGTGGGTGGATGACCTTGTTAATCTCTAGAAAAGAATAAACTAGAAAGTCTCTAAGGAAGGAAGAGTGTTCATCAATTTCACAGTGGTTACAACCCTGTTTCTGTGGAACCTCTTCTTATCTCTGGAATGAGGAGTCCTCTCTTCCCAGCAGAAAGCTCTAGAAGGGACCAAAAGTAGGTATTGTGGTCACTCGATTGAAGAGATGCCCTTCTCAGGGAGATGGCCTTCAAGTCCAGTGAGACTCCAAGAACACTGTCAGGAACTGAGCCAAGGCTCTGGGTACAAGACCTGGGGAGATTTAAAGGAAATGCTGGGCCACCAACTCATCCTCCCAGTGTCAGAGTGCTCCCATTACAACTGTTAGAGGAATAAACTCCAGCAGAAGCTAAAAAAAAAATACAGAATAAGCCTTGACAGATATTTTGTGATGTTGATCAAGTTTAAGAGTTTTATTATTGAGATTTGGAAATAAGAAGCCCTATCAGGTGCAGATCTACCAGTAGACAAGAGAGCGTGTGTGCACACTCAGGTGAAAGGACGTCTCTTTCAGGGGGTTGGAATCCCCCGGACAGAGGCTGATCGTCAGTCCTGCTTTGGAAGGCATTTGTCCAGCAGGACAGTTACCTCCTTCTGTCAATTGTGAGCCTTCCCTACCTCCAAAAAAATGGACACACACTTATGAAAAGACACCAGAAGGTGATGGTTATTGATGTTGACAGTAACCACTGTGATAGTTAATTACTGTATTCTTAAATTAGCTCATCTTTTTGGAAGTCATTGGGTGTTTAAGAATGTCGGTTATTGAGTTTATCAGCAAAAGGGAAGTTTACTTTGAAACCAGCCTGAGAACCAGTAGTGTTCAAGGAAACAATGGCACTTCTTCAGTAAGACTGATTCAAGGGCTTAGTGCCAGGGAGGGAGACATTTGAGAAGCCTGCATGCTGATATGTCAAGTGGTGTGAGAATTTAAATTTTGATTGACTCTTAATTAACAGTGAGGTAGGTACCACCTTGAAAATATCAGTGTTTATAGGGCTCACATGTCACTGTGGGTTTTTGTTTCTATTTGTATCCAGTTCCAGCCACTGAACCCTTGTTAACTTTGTCCTCCAGTCATCTCTCCCTTTCCTGAATCCCTGCTCTGTCTCCTGACATTCCCTCTGGGGAAATAGCCTTCCTTTGTGCATGTGTGTCTTTTCCCCACAGATTTCAGGGTCTCAAGGAAGCCCATACATGTGTCAGGTATACAGTAGGTGCTCAGTAACCATTTGCTTGGTATGACTCTTTTTGTTTGTAATGCCCAGCTTCTAAAATCATAATTGTCTGATTCCAAAAGCCGTGGGCACAGCAGAGGTGGGGTGCTGGGTGGACTGAGACTGAGACAGAGAGGAGAATTTAGTTAAGGGCAGAAGTAAGAACCTCAGGTTTTGTCTCCACTTAACAGACTAATTGGTCAGATGAGTAGATGTTTCCTCTGGTGTGGCCAGACTGCCACGTGGCACACCCGGGTCCTAACTCCTATAGGGGTTTGTAGCCACACCTGCTCCTCTGCTGCCTCCCTTCTGCAGGTTGTGGGGGAATCTCATAAGGTTGGGTGAACAGGTAGGAGGGCCTGGGTACAGGAGGGCACAGGGGACAGAGGGTGCCAGGAGCCTCTTCTTGGGCAGAGTTGTGAGTTCATCTTAGTTGGAGACTTTCCCCTGCTGGAACTTTCCCCAAAAGGCAAAGAGGAATCTTGGTTTTCACCTGCATCTGCAAGTGTGTGTAGGATTTGCTGCTGTTACTATGAAGGGTACCAGTTAACCTGGCCATGTCGTGGAGGCTCTGGGGATTAAGGGCTCTGGGGTATTAGCACTTGTTTGAGGCTAACGTGTTCCTTCCTGAGTTAAAAAAATTCTGTGGCTGATGCTATATGGGAGAGGAAAAGTAATTTTCCCTCTACCCTTCTGAGTTCTTAGCTGAGACTCCTATAATAAAAGCCAGATTAACAGGAGAAAAACAGAAGTTTATTAACATGTGTATGTCATGTACACATGGGAGACGCCCAGGAAAATGAGTAACTCTCAGAGTGGTTTAGAATTCAGGCTAACAGGTGAAGGGGAGGTGGAAGGTAGCTCCTAGGGGAGAGGAAGGATTCTTAGGGAAGAAGAGTGGGCCCTTAGAGGACGGATGGGAGGATGGCAGTTTGTGACAGTCTGGGTGTGGGGTCCACTTCTAGGCTCCTCTCCTGTGACAAGAGTCAGTCTTTCTGGTGGTGAAGCTCCTGGGGAGGGGACCTGTGACACCTGAGTTCCTGTGGAGGCTCTGTGTTCAGGCAGGTGAGGTGATTTCAAAGGATGTGCTCTCTGGATCTGCTGCCCTGCCAGTGCCTTCAGCTCAAGATAATCCAGCATAGTGGCTCATTTCAGGGTGGTGTGTCCTGAACTCCTGCAGTTGTGTTTCGGGGTGGCATGTTCTGCTGCCCTTCAGTGCTGACTACCTTTATATGGGAGAGCAGTATTTGCTTTAGGTTTACTGCAGCCCTTTTCTGGCTCTTTCTTCTGAAGTTCCTCAGTGAAGACCAGACATTCTAGGCCAGGCTGTTTTCCCAGCTACATATCGTCTTCAGTGTCTGGCAGTCTGGGACCAAGTGCCCAGGCACTTCCTTCATTGTCAAAAGTATTCATCTGAAACACAGAACTGCCTCAGAGCTTATGATCAGCATAAAATACGGCCAGTGCTATCACACCCAGTTGAGCATTATTCTTGGGAAAAGGAGAAATTACACTCTTACTTATCTTGTGTGATATCATAGAAACAAACATGTAATTCCTACTAAACTTTCAAAATTTTGGAAGTCTCTTTCAGGCTCTTTGTTGGAATCTCAGATCTGATCCCTCTACTTTACTCTCCTTCCCAGGAGGAAGTTGAAGAAAGAGATTAGTGACTTCTTTAGGGTCACAGTGAAGGCTCCTGGCAGGGCTGGGGTTCTGCTCCTTCCCCTAGATTCTTCCCTTTACATCATTAATGACACAGTCTTGGGGGGAGCATTGTTACACATACTGAACTGTTAAACTGGCCAAGTGGATTGACTGACATTTCTCATAATTTTGTTCCAGTGTTGCTCAATTAACTTAGAAAAATAATATCAATCTGAAACAGATAAATTTAGGGCCCCACCTTTGTATTCCAGTGGAATTCTTTGTGCCTAAAATGCTTTCTAAAGAGTGACTGTTGTTGGCAGAGGAAGATCACAGGGTTTCAGAGCTGGGAAAGACTTAACAGCCTTCATGCTGTACAGATAACTGTCCGACAAATGATCACCTTCTGAAATGTTAACATATGCTTACCTGTATCAGGGACACATGTTAAGTTTTCAAATTCACGTTGAGGAAGAGTGACTCTTCCTTGACCATGGCAGTCTGGCAGAAGATGGCCTTGGTCCAGCCAGGCTTGTTCCTGCCTCTGCCCTCCATCTGAATCTCTGGGTGGTGTTCTTTAAATTTTGCCGAATCAAGACTTCTCTTGAGGATTTGATCTAAAGTAGCAACTCCAGGGCCTCACCACCTTAACCCTAGCAGTTACCAGGTTGATCTTGTATTATTTCCTGCCTTTTCCTCCCTCTTCCTGGCTCCTTCCTTCCACCAGAATAGTGGCTTCCTGAGAGCTGGCCACTAGCCTATAAACAGCAACTGATTTGTTGGGGCATCGATAAATACTTACTAGCGACTGAATGATGTTGGTCATTTTTAAGTCAGGAAGAAAACTTGTTTTCTAGAATTCCTTGTGTGAGCACAGGCTTTATTTGCCCTGTTTTCTGCTGGCTTGTAAGTAACTAAGTTATGAATTGATGACTTTTAAATGCATGTGTGTTATGTACATGAGTGTATCTAAAAGAAACACTCACTTGTGGAATAATGTAATTGATAGAAGATGGAAAAAACTGTTTCATAGAAAAAATTGCCATATTGACCCCCTGCAGAGGATATTTAGAGTAAACAAATGTTACTCAAAATGAATGTTTTCGTAAAAAGCCAAACCAAACATTGAGACCTTGATGGAATTAACAGTAAATGAAAAACAGTACCGAGGATCTTTGCATAAAGGCTCATTTCACAAAGCACTAATAGTTTACCCCAATTTTATAAATAGCTGGAGAATAAGATTCCCTTGAAAAGCCACATTGAAGAACTAATTTATTTCATGAAATCAGCATCTGTCACTTCCCATTATCGTTCATCCAGCAGTGACAAGTGGCTTAATTTACATGCAGATGTTTATTACCATTTCTGATCCTACTTTGAGTGGCTAGAATTTGCGATTAGTCCTCAACTTTGAGACGAGTCCAGGTGAGTGTTGTATACCTGCCTGTCTCTCTTTATGGATGGGGTGGGAAAGGCCTTGCCCCTGGTCAGGCCCCGTGAGTAGGTGCAGACAGAGGTGCTCTTTGACTCAGAATGGACGAAGTTCTAGTGGAGTGGAGCTCAGTAATGAAAGTGTGCAGCTTCAAGAGACGACAAAGACTCTTTTTTCCATTTTGTAGCTCCCCTCTGCTACCACCTGATGCAGGTCTTCCACCCAAAGGTTGACAGATTTTAGTGCTGACAGATACCCATCTTGTGGTCACCCATGTCCTACTGACACATTCATCCCTGGGGGGCAAATCCAGACTCCAGTCAACCTAGCAAGCCACGCCTCCACAGTCTGCCCATGGCAGTGTGGTCCTGAGTAGAGGGGCCTGAAGCCACGTTGGATTTCTACAGCTGGGAGGGCTGTGGAGGGTCAGCTCTTTGAAATTAAATATAGACCAAGAGTAATACTCATGCAAATCAGTACTGTAATATGGTAGTTTATGAACACATAATTGTATCTTCCCTTATGTATTTCTGAGCAATAGAGATTTTTAGATTTGGGGGTGAATTTCTGGAATTCTGCAAAGCACAACTGTTCAGATTACTTATACAGATGGCTCAGGTCTTGTTTCAGGTAAGAACGGGCAAGGTACAGGGTTTTGTGTTGGCTCTGTACCCTGGGAACTTACTCTGTCTGAACCCGTTTCTTTCTTTCTTTCTTTCTTTTTCAACATTTTTTATTGATTTATAATCATTTTACAATGTTGTGTCAAATTCCAGTGTAGAGCACAATTTTTCAGTCATACATGAACATATATATATTGTCACATTTTTTCTCTGTGAGCTACCATAAGATCTTGTGTATATTTCCCTGTTCTATACAGTATAATCTTGTTTATCTATTCTACAATTTTGAAATCCCGTCTATCCCTTCCCACCCTTCGCCCCCTTGGCAAACACAAGTTTGTATTCTATGTCTATGAGTCTATTTCTGTTTTATATTTATGCTTTCTTTTTTTGTATTTGTTTTTGTTTTTGTTTTAGATTCCACATATGAGCGATCTCATATGATATTTTTCTTTCTCTTTCTGGCTTACTTCACTTAGAATGACATTCTCCAGGAGCATCCATGTTGCTGCAAATGGTGTTATGTTGTCAGTTTTTATGGCTGAATACTATTCCATTGTATAAATGTACCACACCTTCTTTATCCAGTCATCTGTTGATGGACATTTAGGCTGTTTCCATGTCTTGGCTATTGTAAATAGTGCTGCTATGAACATTGGGGTGCAGGTGTCATTTTGAAGTAGGGTTCCTTCTGGATATAAGCTCAGGAGCAGGATTCCTGGGTCATATGGTAAGTCTATTCCTAGTCTTTTGAGGAATCTCCATACTGTTTTCCACAGTGGCTGCACCAAACTGCATTCCCACCAGCAGTGTAGGAGGGTTCCCCTTTCTCCACAGCCTCTCCAGCATTTGTCATTTGTGGATTTTTGAATGATGGCCATTCTGACTGGTGTGAGGTGATACCTCATTGTAGTTTTGATTTGCATTTCTCTGATAATTAGTGATATTGAGCATTTTTTCATGTGCCTTTTGATCATTTGTATGTCTTCCTTTGAGAATTGCTTGTTTAGGGTCTTTTGCCCATTTTTGGATTGGGTTGTTTGGTTGTTTCTTCTTAAGTCGTATGAGCTGCTTATATATTCTGGAGATCAAGACTTTGTCGGTTTCATTTGCAAAAAATTTTCCCCATTCTGTAGGTTGTCTTTTTGTTTTACTTATGGTTTCCTTTGCTGTGCAGAAGCTTGTAAGTTTCATTAGGTCCCATTTGTTTATTCTTGCTTTTATTTCTTCTAGGGGAAAATTTTTGAGACATATATCAGATAATGTTTTGCCTATATTTTCCTCTAGGAGGTTTATTGGATCTTGTCTTATGTTTAAGTATTTGATCCATTTTGAGTTGATTTTTGTGTATGGTGTAAGGGAGTGTTCTAGCTTCATTGATTTACATGCTGCTGTCCAGTTTTCCCAAAGCCATTTGCTGAAGAGACTGTCTTTATTCCATTGTATATTCTTGCCTCCTTTGTTGAAGATTAGTTGGCCAAAAGTTTGTGGGTTCATTTGTGGGCTCTCTGTTCTTTTCCATTGGTCTATATGTCTGTTTTTGTACCAATACCATGCTGTCTTGATGACTGTAGTTCTGTAGCATTATCTGAAGTCTGGGAGAGTTATTCCTCCAGCCTCTTTCTTTCTCTTCAGTAATGCTTTAGCAATTCTAGGTCTTTGATGGTTCCATATAAATTTCATTATGATTTTGAACCTGTTTCTTGATGGAGAAAATGAGGGGAAGTTTTCCCAGCTGGAAGGGCTGTTGTCAGGGACAGGGCAGCAGACACCAATTTCTCAAGTGCAGTCTAGCTTGTGTTATATTTAGTATTTTGGTAACTGTGTGTCTCACAGCAGCATGCATTATCTTTACAATTTATAGGAAATTGTATGAGGAAAAGAGTAAATCAGGAAGAACCTTAACCTAAAAAAAAATCCCAAAAAACAAAAACTAGGCTAAAGTTCTTCTCTCTTTAAGCACCTTCATTACTTCGGTCCTGGTGCATATCAACATAGCAGTGCCGCTGTGGTGGCCGTGATGCTGGTCTGCACTACCCAGCCGAGTGGAGACGTCTTCATGTCACTCGGGAGTGCTTCACTGCCCTCCTCAGGCTGCTCCCATCTCTCTGTCTCTACCTCTCTGTCTGTCCGTCTTCCTCTCCATCTCTCTCTCTCTGTCTCTCCATCTCTTCATGACTCTCTCCACTCTCTCCCCCTCCATCTGTCTGTCTCTCCCCATGTCTCCCTCTCTCCATCTGTCTCTCTCTCTCCCTCTTCAGCTCTCTCTCGGTCTCTGTCTCTCTCTCCCTCTCCTTCTTTGTCTCTTCTCTCTCTGTCTCTCCTCTCTCTGTCTCTTCCCTCTCTCTCCATCTCAGTCTCTCTCTGTCCCCCTCCCACTACAACACAGGCCCAGACTCTAACACTTCCCAGCTGGCCCTTCTTAACACTTAGGCTGAGAAACCAGAGGGAAAGGGTCCAAATACTACAGAAATACAGGGAGTTGAAATAGAATGTGGGCTAATTTTGCATCTTGTTTCTCCTTTTAATCTAAGTATAAAAAGCAAGTGTCAAAACAGAATCAATGTTAATTACTCTCTCTGCCTGATCTGAGTCTGGAGCCTCTGTCAGAGCTCTGTAGTTGCAAGGGTCTTGGCCTGAGTACATCAATATTCTTGGCAGCTCTCCCACCAAACATTTAGAAGTACCACAGGATGATTACAGGAAACAATAACATGGTCTCTGATAAAAATTCCAGAATCCTGTTTAATAACAAGTCTTGGTTAATGAGTATTTATTGCCAGTCTCTGCTGGTTGCTGGAAGTGTGATGGAGAGAAGGCACAGCCCGTGCACTGGGAGCAGCCCCTGTCTGGAGAGGCAGGTGAAGAAGGGCTGGTGCGTGGGACGGTGTGTGTGGTGCTGGGGGACCAGCCCAGTCTTGGTAGGCTGGGCACCCAGGTAAAGGGTCAGCATTTGGAGAATTCACAGACACGTGTGTGCACACCAGTGCCTTCCTACCTACATTGGGTCATATGATGTACTTTGCATACTGCTTTTTTTCACTTAGTATTATATTTTGAATATTTTCTCATGTCTTTAAGTACTCTGTGAAAAAGAGAATCTGACAGCCTTTGTGGTACTAAGAGGAGTTCAGTGCTGGTGGGTAGGGAGCCTGAAGGGTGATTCTAGATGAGACCAGGAAGGCAGGCAGAGGCCAGTCACACAGGGGCTGGTGCCCATATATAGTTATGTGACAAAATACCTCCAAACAACCAACATTTATTATCTAGTTTCTGTGGGTCACAGGCTCAGGGCAGCTTTGCTGGGCAGTCTGCCTCTGATTGTCTCATTGTGGTCAAGATACTGACCAGGCAGCACTCATCTAAAGGCTCAACTGGGGCTGGAGATTCTGCTTCCAGGATGGCACCCTCACACGGCTGTTGGCAGGAGGCCTCAAGACCTCACAGCTGACCCTTCCCCAGCCACGTGTCAGCGTGTTCCCCAGAGCTGAGATGTGAGAGAGAGCTAGTCTTTCTAGCGAGTCTTGGAGGTCACAGTGTGGGAGGGAATATGCAAGAGTGTGAGAACCGAGGGGTGGCGGGGGGGGTGGTCACTGGGGCCTTCTTGGAGCTGGCTCCCAGGCCATGTAGAACTCTGGACATTATCTTAAAGGATTTTAAAGAGGAAATTGATATAATCTGGCTGCAGTATGGAGAATGGAAGAGGGGAAGTGGGCGGGTGTTTGGGTGCTTTCTCAGGGAGGGAAGATGCAATGACTGGGGCAGGCTGTGGACTGGTTTCTGGGGTGGGTCACAGTTCTGTTGGTGATGGTTAAAAGATTCACCTTAAAGTAGTTCATTAAGGTATGCATTTGTTTTCCGTAGTCTTCTTTATTTTGTTTGATGTTACAGTAAAAGATGATTTTTAATAAAGTAACTGAATATTTTATGAGAATTCTGAATGCATCATGCTAAACTTAAAATTTTGAACTCAAACTTTTGCAGTCCTCTGGGTAAACTGGGCTTTTGCACAGGGTGGGTGAAGAATTGAACAACTAAAGTGAGTGGTTTGTAGTTTGGATTCACTAAATAAACAGAGCACCTACATTGTTAAGTGTCTCCAAGTCCATGCACATTAGGCCCCTGTCATGAACACATAGTGCATTGCTTTGTGGACCGTTCCTGCATGGGAGAGGCTTCACATGAACTGACCATGTATCTAGCTGGCACTACTTGGCTCCCACAAGGATCCAGGAGCAGAACAGAAGGAAGAAGAAAGGCAGGGGCTCCTGGTGCCCCTCAGAGGGGCTTTGATAGCCTGGGCATCCTGTGGAGGGAGACCCCTGGCCAGGCCTGTCATGTGCCCCTGGATCAAAGAATTGGGAGTGAGGAACTTGGTGGAAAGGGCTTTCAGTAGCACTGAGCCCTCTGCTTGAAGATGGTTCCTAGCTCTGAGATGGAGGCAAAATGTAATGTCCTCTGAGCATCACCCATGAAGTAGCCAACGTGGGCTTCCCCCCTCAATGATGGCAGTGTG
Source organism: Camelus bactrianus (assembly GCF_048773025.1). Taxonomy (NCBI): domain Eukaryota; kingdom Metazoa; phylum Chordata; class Mammalia; order Artiodactyla; family Camelidae; genus Camelus; species Camelus bactrianus. The sequence continues at coordinate 12,062,263 of NC_133573.1, forward strand.
TGTGGCTGCTGTGGAACAAAGGCTGGACCCTGTGACCTTTGTCAGCTCACAGAGCAGCAGGAACAAAGCTGGTTCAGGATGCTGGGTCCTCTGTCTTGAAGTTGCATTTCAAGAATGAAGTAAACCAAATGTAGTTGTTTATTTTTTAATAATATGTTTAGTTTATCAGAATACATAAATATTTAATATATCACAATAATAAGGAAGGACTTTTCCAAACTCTTTGTTTCCAAAGCAGTATCATAAACCATCCTTTTACTTGGCAGAGACTTTACTATGTTTCCAAAAAGCCAGCAAGCACTGGTCCTAAAATAGTCCCGTCTGTTCCTCGGAATAGACCCTATTAAAATCCAGCTAAATTTCTACTGTCTCAGTGTGACAGATTGCAGAGGATTTTTTTTTTACTAGAACTTCATGGTAGTTTCTTTCTGAAAACTGAATAGAAGGTCTGGAGAATAAATCTCAAATTATCTCTATAGAACTACCATTGATAGCCTCCATCCATCACAAAACAATGTGTCACCATTGCAGCTGTCACTAGATTGCACACCTGAACCTGGGTCACAAAGACTCAGGGCACCTTCCCAAAGTTGTAGAAGCAGCAGCTGTTTGTTCTCTGTAGAGAGAGATTCCCTCATTCCCAGATGTGGCTGTCCTGGGATAGAAGCAGCTGTGCACACCTTGGAGGGGTCAGGAGGGCCCACCCTTCCTGGAGGCATGTGGAGGGTGGGTGTTCCTGGGTGGTGTCATCATGTCTGGGTGAAGGGGCACTTCAGGTGAACCCAAAACCTGGGACCAAAGAAAACTGCTCCTTGAGAGAACTTTGGGGTTAATTCTGCCTCTGATAGTTGAATGGTGGTTATACACCTATACTTGGCCATTTCATGGGGTGGACAATGGGTGTATGTCTGGACAGCTGTCAGGATCTTGAGTCTGTTCAAGATTTTTTGCTGAGTATTGTGCTAGGTAGTGAACACACAGTAACTTCTCCCTGTAGCCCACATGCATACATTTCCCCAGAAGATGCTCCTGATCAGTTGAGACTGAACTTTAACACTTGGAATGTTCTAGAAATGTTTGATAGCCATGCAGCAGATGCTCAGTAGGGCATGATACACAACATGATTCAACACGATCTGGGCTCAGCAGCTGCTACTGGGTGGATGTCAAGCTCATCACTCTCTGTGGGTCTGCGTTGTCCCTGGGAGGCTGGAGGGTTTCCTTGAAGTAAACGTCCATCAGAGCTTGACCTGATTCAGTCCAACAGGAGGCAGGAGCTCCGAGTGTAGGGTCATGAACCAAGGCTGCCTTCCCTTAAAGAGAGAAGTTCACAGGGAACTCAGGATCTGCTCATGCTTACTCGAGATAGGAGGCCAGACCCCTGGCTGCAGAATGTTGTGGTGTTGCAGATGGAGGCATGAACCAGCCCTTGTGAACAGTGTTTCAGGCAGCGTTTGGGAACCATGGGTCTGGGGCACTGCTGAGCACCGAGCTGTGGACAGGGAAGGGCAGTGAGCCCTGCAGTGGTGCTGATCGATGTTGAGAAGAGACAGGGAAGCTCTTCCCGGAGGTAAAAGAAGGGAGGGCAGAGGAAGGAGTAGCACATGAGCCGTGACTGTTGCTGAGGAGGGTAGAAGCCACGGTGGGTTAGAGTCAGGGAGCCCAGTTGTCTTCCTTCCCTGGTGCCAGGTGTCCTGCAGAAGTTTGTTTACTGCTACTGTGGTGACTATCCTGAATGTTAAAGGGATTTTTAGAAAATTATAGGTGGAGGGGCCTAGGGATTTGATTTGCTCTGATTTTCTAGAACTCCAGGTTCCTGCCATCTGTAAGTGTGGGGGTGGAATGGGGATGCTCTGCAGATGCTCATCTTACAGAAAGAGGAAATACTTCAAGGGACAGAGTCAGTACAGAGGCGATGCTGTCATAGCCCTGATTATTTCATGTGGGAAGAAGGCTAACATCTACAGTATACAAATATAATTAGCTTCAATATATTGGTACTGAGAGGGTCCAGAACAGTGCTGTCCAGTAGGACTTTCTGTAAGATGGAAAACTGTCTCTGAGCTGGCCTGACGTGGTACGTAGCATCTGAAATGGGATTAGTGCAGAGGAGAAACCGAACTTTTGCTCTTAATTGTAATGAACTTCATCTAGCTGTGTGTTGCCAGTGGCTTCTGTGTGGGACAGCATGGTTCTGGAGGACAAACCTTTGTGTGGATAATGTCACAGTGTTAAGTTTGGTAATGGGCTCCTTTCTTGAACGGCATGTGCTTCTGTGTGTCTGTCCATCTGTGGCTTGTGTTAGTGATCTAGTTTACTCACAGATGCTGAGTTTGATGGTGAAGACCTGCATGTGTGGGAAGCCACAGGACAGGATAGGAGAGCAGTGCAGGTGACACACCCAGCACTGGACCAGGCCCCTCCGCTAGGTCAGCCAGACCTAGATCTGAGAGTGCAGGCTGCCCGTCCTGATAATTTCCACCTGGAGATTTCTTAGCTTCGACGCTCCTCAGTAATCATCCCCCTTCACTGTCTGGAAGGGACCCTGTGATTGTGGCTGTATCTAAACCCCAGAGGACCCTCAGACAGGGGACAGAGAGAGCTTAGAACTTGAAACTACTTCACGGTTGGGAGGCCTGCTCTCTACTTAAGGGAGACTGAGGGGTACGGCTGTGCTGGGCCTGTCTGTGTCTTGGGGAGTCATATTTGAGAGCGAAACAGGGAACATGATTGGATGGGGATGATGCCCAGGCCAGTGGGCCACACAGGCAGTGTGTGAGCCGAGTGCTTAGAACAGGCTGCCTGCCACCCCAGGCCAGGCATGCTGCTTCCCTGGCCATTAGCAGAGAATATGCTGGCCCAGAAAGGACCAGAAGTCTGTGCCAGGGTGATAGTTCCTGCTCATTAATGATGGGGCGTTTTAGAGAGGTTTTGCGGGGTCCTATCAGTGAAGAGTGTACCTGCGAGATTCTAATGTAAATTTTCCAGACCTCTCAGAAAGTCTGCTCCAAAGTGGGCCCAAGGGCAGCCAGGGGGGTGTCTGACTCCCTCTTACATCCTCCATGTGGCCTTATGTTCAGTGTGATCTGGGTCATCAGCTCACTCATAGGCCTGCCCCACCCCGCTGGGTAAATCACACGCAGCAAGGGAAGCCCCTCAGCAGGGTGAGTTCCTAAGGCCAGGCGGGGGCTTTCAGTGCCGGTACCTGGGTCCTGAGTGTTGTCGGTATATTTCCGTTAGTACAGAAGGAGTGGTGTTATAGTGGCACAGTAATCCATTCTGGGGGGTAAGGATGAAAGACTGATGTGTTATCTGATGATTTTTAAATGAGGCCTTTGGAATACTTCAAAATGGAAAATGGTTACTAAAGAAAAAGAAAGTGAGTTCAGATCTTTACCTTCCCGCTTTGAATTTCACTCTTTCTCTTTTCTGTCCACGTAGAAACAACATGCTGGGAGGAGGGATTAATCAGTGAAAACTGGCTAGACTTCCAGAAATAACTCATGGCTGCCTCTGCCTTAGCACCCTCTCCCAGTGGCTTCCCCTCCACAGCTCCCTGGGATTAGAATAAAAGAGTTTGTGATCCCTTTGGCTGTTTCAGCGTCTGTAGTAGGTTAAACTGTGTCTTCCCAAAAGATAGGCTTGAATCCTGGTACCTGTGCATGTTAACTTACTGGGAAACATGGTCTTCACAGGTGGAAGTATCCCAATGCGAGTATCCTGAGAAGGGGCCATCCGCTTGATGACTGGTGTCTTTGTAAGAGGAAGAAGGGGGAGGTTTGAGATAGAAACACAGAGAAAAAGGCCACATGAAGACAAGGCAGGGACGGGAAGGATGTGGCTACAAGCCCAGGTGAAGCCAGAAACTGAGAGATTTAGGGAGGCTCCTCCAACAGGGCATCTGGAGGGAGCCCAGCCCTGCCCGCACCTTCATTTTGGACTGCTGGCCTCTAGAACTGGGAAGATATGCTTTAATCATTTAAGCCACAGTTTGTGGTAATTGTCATGGTGCCCTAGGAAACTAGCGCAGCGTCTATCTGAGAATGCTGTTTGCATACCATCAGTGCTCAGGATGGAAGTTCACATGAGGCACAGAACGTACACATGTGTGCTTGTGCACATGCATAGACATACACAGTGTCACACCTCCTGAGTTAGTGCAGGAAATGCCTGCGTGAGCCCACATGCTCTCCTCAGCCATGGAGGGAGAAGGTTTGAGTGGGAGTTTGTGAGTCGGACCACAGCCCCTGTAGGCACCAACATGTGTGTTGTCAGACTAAATCGTTTTATGTTAAGCATTAAGATCACCAATTAAGATTGTGGCCAGGTCACACTGACTCTCAGCATGTCAACGGCAGAGCATTAGCACAGTGACCACTTGTAGTTCAGGGTGAAATAGGTAAGAGAAAACCCAGGGAGCGTAGAGGACGCTACCACCAAGTGCTGGCCTCCTCGTGAAGTGTGTGTGCTGCGAGGAATTCTGGACGATGATGGTTTAGTGTTGAGCTTAAATGCCCATGAGGAATTCAGGTCAGATGGCCAGTTGGAAGTTTGGGTTTGGCAGGCACGTTGGCGTAGCTGATGGTTCATGTCAGTGTCAGTGATTTTCTCAGCTCCTTTCTCATACCAGGGTTTCTTTCCATTCTCTCTAGGCCTGCCTCTGATCGGGGGAGGGGAGGGGGACGGCTCTGGGGGCAGAACGCTTTACTGGGGGGCCAGGAGGCTCATGAGAAGCACTCCCTCAGGCATAAGGTCTCTTTTGAGCTGTGCTGCCTTTTTCCCTGAACCCATGCAGTTCACTGCCTATACTGCAGGCTTGAAAGATGCTCTGATCCTGTGGCCTGCTCTGTGGACCCCAGAATTCTGAGGTGGCTTTGCATTGTCCTGGAAGTGGATGTGGAACAGAATAGTGGGCAAGGTTCCCTCCTCCCCATGACCCAAAACTAATTTCTTACTGTCCTTATAGATTTGGCTTTTGAGAATGATTGTAATTTAAAATCGCGGATCATCCAACAGATAAGAAATACTGAGAGATGAAATAACTGTCTGAGGTCATGTGGCCGAGTAGTGGTAGACTGGGCTGGAATTTGAAGTGTGCGATTTCTGTTTCTCCACACAGAGAATGGACATGGGGTGGGAGTAGCCAGAAGTGCTTGAGGTCTGCTCCTCCCTGCTTCAGCTCCCCTGGGTGTACACCCCCACGTGGGAGTGCTGGGTCATGTACAGTGGGTTTTTGTAAGGATACATTCATAGTACACAGGCATGTTTTAGTAGTTTGTTCTTACTTAATAATGGCACAAACAGTGGGTGCTCTAGGGTGAAGTGGGGCTGCTGGGACAGAGAGGCTCCATAATACAGCAGCTTAAAGGACCAAGAAGTGCTTCTCTCTCACACAAGGCTGCTGTCGGCTCCACCAGGTTGTGCGGGGACCCAGATTTCTTCCAGATCACTGCTCTGCTAGTGATACCAGTTTGCTTTTTGAGTGTAGATTTTTGAGTGCAGATTTTATGTGTTTTTTCCAAATTTCATTTTAGCTACTGATCAAGATTAAAATTTGTGCAGGTTTGTTTTCTGCATTTGCTCCATAACATTTTCACATTCTGTGCCTTGACCAGTAAATAAGAGTAGCCGAGTTTATCAGGCATATGGTTGATGTCTGGTATGTGACGACATGAAAGTTACTGCTGTGTGGGAATTTGAATTTAAGTGCCAAGTACTGGGAACAGTGCTGGACACGCAGTAGGTGTGGAAAAGATACTGTGGACTCAGTGGGTGAATCCTGTTGTCCGTCCTGAGGTGGTGTGCCTACACAGCGAGTTAAGTGTGATTTCACTTCCATCTGCTCTTTTCCACCTCATCCTTGGCTTGTCTGAACTGCTTTGCTGTCCAGGCTAGTTTGCAACACCACGTTTTTCAGGCTGTCTTTGTACATTGGTTTAAGCTTTGATGACTCATGGTTTTTCCTTATTTTAAATGAAAAGTTTTCCCCTGTCCTCCTTATTCTCTGGCTGTGCAGTGCATATATTGTGATACACATGTTGCTTTGTAAAGATTTCCTCTAAACACACATGTACTTGAATATCCAGCAGAGATTGTTGGTTCCAACAGTAAAGGAGAGATCTTTGTTTACAGTGCCTTCCACCTCTAATAAAGCATCAGTGGTTAGAGGATTGTATACGATACGCTTTATTGTTTACCTTTTGAATAAAAGGTATTATTAATAATTGCCACTTGATCAATGTTGGGCAAGATATTTAGAAAGCACAGTGTTTCCATAAGATAGAGATTTGTGCTATTATGGTTGTTATTATTTAATTAAGTAGTAGATTCATCAAAATTTTATCACATGTTATGTGCTGGGATTGTGCAAGTATTCTATTCCCAATAGCTCAGGGTAATTTTGACCTTGAAAGTGGCTTTTGCACAGGAAGCCTCAGGGTGTGTGCTGGAAGAATTCTTGCAGCTCATTGGTCTCACAGAGAAATAACCATTGTACAAACTCATTCAAAATAACTAGTCTGCTACACATGAATTCTAGTATATTATTTGCCCTCCCACCCTCCCCCCTCCAAAAAAAAAAAAACCCTCTTTGACTGCAAGCCTTTTTAGGACAGAACCATTATTTTAGAAAGCAAGCAAGATTTTTAAGTGTATGTGTACTTAAATATTTAAATACATAGATAATTTGAAGATAAAATGATATAAAAATCCTAGTATATTCTGCATCTTGAAAGCTACAAGATGGAGATAATATTCAGTCATTATTACCTTTCTGATGAAGTCTTTGTCTCCATTTTATTCGCATTACTTGCCTGGATGGAGCAATTTGTTTAAGAAAGTCACTGCAATCATTAATTTAGGCACCGATTTATGTCAACCTTTAAAAATGTTTTAAAAGTAAGAATATAACTTATTTAATCTTTCATTCAGCAAATGTTTAGTGATAGGGTCTGTGTCTGTTTCTGGCACATAGTAGGTATTCATAAGTATCTGTTGGATGAGAGAATGAATGAATGTGAAAATAAAAGTCAGGATCCCTTCCATGGTTTTCGGGAATTTTGAGATAAAGCTTAGGAATGAGTGAAGCTTATTCAGCAAGGCTGAGTGAAAGCGTGTTTGTAGCCGCTTCATATGTGATTCATTGTTGGGTAGCAGCAGTGTGCTCCTCAGATCCTGGATTCCTAGGTCACAGTGCCCCTTCTGATGCAGTGTTCTGTCCCCTCTGTTAGAAGAAGCTTCATTTCAAGGAGGAAAACCAGGCTTCCTGTGCCTGGGACAGGCTGGATGCTGACCAGTATCTCAGGCTCACTGAAGGGAGGAAATTGTTTACACTGACTTTTCCAGAATTAATGCCTTCCATGAAAGTAGGAAGCCATTCTCCATGTGTCCACAGTTCTTTGTGAGCTTGGGTAACCTTGATAAGAAGTAATCAGTTTGCAAGTAAATCATACAGTACAGAGAAGCTTAATAATCATTCATGGAGTTTCAAAAATTTTTGTCAATTATTATCCAGTAGATTTCAACAAATTCTCATAGGCTTCTTAACTCAGTGGCACAGTGATAGTTTTTTTTTTTTTTTTTTTTTGGCTTCACCTGTCCCTGGGGTAAAGTGTGAGTTGGCACTGAGCTGCTGATGGAAGATTAAACACTCGGGAAGATACGGCAGAAGGTGAGCTGAATTCCTACTTGAAGAGTTTTATTGAGCTGAGAGGAAATGGGCAGAAATTGAATTTCAGGTAAATAAAATGTAAGTCAAACAGTTATTGATGGACAGAAAGTGCACTCCTGGCTGGTTACCACGTCCTGCAGGAGTAGGAGGTGGCTGGGAATGGGGACTGGAGGGCTGTCAGAGAGAGTGAGTTATCCAGCTGGCAACAGAAGTCCCCTGCCTACAACAGCAGGGTTCAGAGGAAATGCTGCAGAGACTTTCCTTCAGTTGATTATCTCATGTTCAGACCAAGAATCCTTTCTTGGACACAACACTTTGTAGATGTCTTGTTCCTTTCCCTGCCTTCAGTGAGGCAAGAAGAGATATTGGCCTGAAGAGTACAGAAAAGATTTCTGGGAAATAAATCACCCAGACAGTGGGATGTCAGAAAACCTAAGTGTGTGTAAAAGTCTTCACAGTTATCTTCCCTATCCTAGCCTGTTCCAAAATAACTAATTTTGTGGCACTTCTGAGATTCCACTTCCCAATATATGATAGTTGCCTCAAGAAATACCACCTCTGCCTCCATCCATGTTCGCAGGATGGTGTAAACCCTTCCCTGAGGACTGTCATAGCGAAGCTCGTCTTACCACTGTGACTGCTAGAGGGGTGTTGGGCATCTGGCTTCCACAAACCAGGTTTATTGAGACCCATGTAATTGATGTGCATTACAGGATTGATCACGTGTAAGTCTGTAGAGTGTAAGCACTTGGGAGAAGACAGAGTAGTCAGCTGACTGCAGCACCAAACAGGGTTACAAGCTGAGATGGCTGTTGGTGAGGACTTGCACTGAAGTCTGTAAAAAGAAAAGTAGCTGCCAAAGAGGAATGACTGGAAAGGACTGGAAGAGACAAAATGTGTGTTGTCTCCTTGCCTGCTAAGCTTTAAAAAAATGTGCAAGATATACTTGAGTATCTTTTGTTTTTTTTTTTCTTCAGTGAAAGAATCATCTACTTGAAAAAATATAGAATTCTTTCCACTGGACTGATATTCAAAATCTATAAACAGTTTCTAGGGGTGGGGAGGGAAGGATTCACAGGGTGGACTGTTGTTTTGGGGTTCCCCCCCCCACTTACTTCCACTTAAACACTTAAGCTCATTGTGCCATAAATGAGAAAGTAAGTGTGTGTGAGTGTGCATTTAAGTACTTACTCACAAAGGAAGGGGGTGTTCAGGGTTTACCCAGTGGTGCAGTGGCTCAATGTCCAGCTGGTGCAGTGGCTTGATGTCCAGCTGGTGTAGTGGCTTGATGTCCAGCTAGTGCAGTGGCTAGATGTCCTCCTGCATGTAGCCCATGTGAGTTCTGGTGGTAACAGTGCCTTGTTGCTGCTCAAAAGAAGCCCAGTTTTTACCCTTGTTCCACTCCTGAATAAAAGGGTTGTCTGATTTTTGCGGGGGAGCCCTTCCTCTACCACCCACAAGGGGCAGGCCAGGGGTGGCCCCCACTGTCAAGGCTCCGTGTGGTGGGTGTGTTCACTTTGTGATGTCTGCTGATTATGGGGGGACAAGAAGGTGAAAGTGCAAAGGGGGAGTGTGGTTGCCTCGGGCCAAGAAGCTGGTGCACAGAACCTGGGCCTGGGCTCACCTGGCATGCCGTGGCCTTGCGGGATTGCAGGCTCCTGGTGGGGGCAATGAGACCACCCCCCTGGTGGGCACAGGGAGGAGACTGGGATTCTGATTAAGAAGAGGATTTGGTGGCCTGAGGTGGGGTGGGGGATCTGCCTGGGCACTGGGCAGGGATGGCAGCCCCTCCCGGATGTCAGGAAAGCACCCCTCACTGTGGGCTGGACACCCTAGTCAGCAACCTACTGCCACACACTCAAAGAGGAGTCTTAAACCATGTTTTATTCCTATATATTTTGTTTGTTTCCTATTTTTATTTATTTTTTAATTGAGTTGTAGTCAGTTTACAATGTTGTGTCAATTTTTGGTGTACAGCACAATTTTTCAATCATACATGAATATACTTGTATTCATTTTCATATTCTTTTTCACCATGTTTGCTCCTATATTTTTAGGGTTAATTAAAATGATCTGATTTCCATAAGTCATGTTTTCTTATCTTTCTCCCTCCCATTCTCTCAAGATTTGGTGGTGAACCCCCTTCCATCCTCATGTTGAACCCCAGGTCCTCTCAGCATTCCCTTTCTCCCCTTCTCACCCCAGCCTTACCAGTCTCAGCAGGACTGGACCCCACCTTCTCCTGGGCCATCTTGCAGGCGTGTGTGCTTTCCTCTCCTTCATGTCATCTCTCTGTAGTCTCACCTCTCAGTGGGGAGCCCTCGTGGTCAGCCCCTCCCCTCTGGGTCTGCTTTGCACCCCTGCTCTCACTGCCGAGCATGTTGAGACGTTGCAGATCTGAGTCGGGATCCTCACTGCACAAGTGGGAAAACTGAGGGCTGGGGAGGTTGTGATCCAGGCAGGCTCACCAACAGGGCAGTGACCTCTGGAACCAAGCTCCCACCTCCCAAGCCCACCCCTGGTGTCTTCTCCACGACACAGGGTTGTGCTGCTTGTGCCATGGTGGCCCTTCCTGTAGGATTACCTGAGGTCAGGGGTGGGCCCTCCCTTCTCCATCCCAGCTGATGGCTCAGAGGGTGTCATCTGAAATGACCAAATGGGGATGAACCAGGCACATGCTTTCTGGAGCTGACCTGGAGTTAGACTGTTTTCTTTGGGAACCTAAGAATCGAGGTTCCATGTGCACATGTGCTTTATCTACGGGTCAGGATGATGAAAATCACAAAGTGCTGGTGAAAGAGATCAGAGTTAAATACCATGTTCATAGATCAGGAGACCCAATGTGTATCGATGTCAATTCTCCCTAAACTGACCTACAGAATTAAGACAACTCCTGTCAAGTGCTCAGCAAAGTCTTCGGTAGAAATAGCTTTTCCTAAAATTTATGTGGAAAGGGAAGAGCTGTGGAATAGCTAAAGCAACTTTGACAAAGATTAAAGTGGGAGAAGTCTCTCCCCCAGGGCTGAGGCTTACTGTGTAGCCACAGTCATCCGGAGTGTGGGAGGGACAGACCCACAGCTGAGTGAATGGGGTGGGCAACTGAGATCTACACAAAATGCCCAGTTAATTTTTGACCAAGAAACAAAAGCAATTCAATGAAGGAGGGATGACCTTTTCCATAAATCATGTTGGAGCAATTGGATATCCATAGACCAAAAAAAAAAAAAAAAAAAAAAAAAGAAGAGGAAGAATTTAGACCTGAATCCCACACCTGATATACAAAATTAACTTAAGGATCAGAGATCTCAGTGTAAAATGTAAAACTACAACACATCTAACAAAAAACAGATCTTCAAGTCTAAGGACTAGGCAAAGAGTTCTTAAATCGAAACTAAAAGCACAATCCCTCAAAGGGAAAATCAAATAGGACTTTATCAAGATGAAAGGTTTTGCTCTGGGAAAGCCCCTGGAAGAGGATGAAAAGACACAGCAGCTGGAAGCCCACACACCCAGCAGAGAACTTGTATCCACGGTGTGCAAAGAGCTCCCAGAACTCAACAGTGTTGCCAAAAATCCAGGCAGAAAACAGGCCACAGTCACGTGCAGACATCTCACCAAAGAGGACATGCAGGTGGAGACAACGTGAGGACGAGTTCCGTGTGGATAGGGACGGTTTAGGGAAAAGCAGATTAAAACTGCTAAGAGTCCCTGTGCACCTGTCAGATTGGCAGAAGTGAGAATAGCAGCGACACCAGACCCTGGCGAAGATGCAGACGCACTGTCTGCGGGGACTGCTGGGCTCTGTGCTTCCTCATTGCCTGGGACCCCGGCTCCTGCCTGTCTCCCCCTGAGCACCGCGCTCTGAGGCTGCTTCCTGGGACTCTGACTCCCTGGTGCTGGAATAAAAGCAGGGGAGCAAAGGCCGGAGCTGCTGCAGGTCCTCAGGGCACCGTCTCAAACGGGTCTGAAAAAGCGAACTGCAGGTGGGAGAGGCAGGAGGCACGGCCCTCACTCGCTCCTCCTGACTCTCACAGGGGTCAGAGTGAAGTGACGGTATCCAGACCTTAGTGGCTACAGTCAAGATTTCAACACAGGGCATATTTAAAATATATATATTTCTCTTTCTAATCATGCCGTTAACTAAATATTTTAAGGAACTTTATGGTCATTCATATAAACATAAAAATCCCACTCACGTTAATATGTAGTTCTTTGGAATTTTTTCCCATCATATTGAGTAGTTGAGTAAATGTTGGTGATTTTATAATCCTAGAGAAAGGTCTATATTTATCCTGATTCTCTTATTTAAAATATCCTTATGAAATTCAAATATCTAATTTTTACATTGAAAATGCGGCATAAACCAAGAAAAATGAAAGCACCATAAATACGGCAGTACAGACAGTGACGAAGGAAAACACAGTAATTGTGAAGTGGGGTGATGCCATTGAGATGTGGGCCCAGGCTCTGGAAAGACTAGGTCCTGCTGCTGGCTTTGTGCCCCACCTTGAAAGCGGTGAGCCGCCCTCGACAGGCTCTGGGGAGTGAGTCACTCGGCTTGGTTGCCCTCTTAGCGAGAGTTCAGCCTGGCCACACAGAGAGTGGCGGATGGAGGGGACTGAGATCCAGAGCTGATGGCACTGGGGTCGGGGGCCCTGAGGATAAGAGACTCAGGTGGACACCTGAGAGGTGGCTGTTTGGAGTTTCCTCCTCTCTCCTATTTGCTGGCCCAGGCGGGAGGCACTCTGGAGCTGGAGCCATGCACAGGTTTAAACATGTAATGGATACCACATGAGTACTGGGTTTTTAAACTGCATTTTCTTTCCTGCTTCATGCTTTGATCCATGTGTTTGATCTTTTCAAGTATGGCGGAAGGTAGTAGGTGTTACTATCAATATTTTATCTCCGAGAAAGATGAAACCCAAGAAGTTAGCTGACGTGTGGGCTCCCACCCAGTGTTCAGTCAGGGAGAGATCCCTGGTCTGCCTGCTGCTTCTCCCCTGGACAGGTGGGTTCTTTCTTTTCTCTGCAGAAAAGAAAACTTGTCCCAGAGATGACTAACGCACCTCCAGCAGCTGAGAGGGCCATCAGGGGTGCTCCCTGAGCCTTATAAAGCCATTGGCATAGGAGAGAAGTGTTCTGAAGGTTCCTGACAGCCATGAAATTCCAAACATGGAAATGATTGCTTTGTTATATAAAGCATTCATTCCAGCATTGAATAATAAACTCCTGACACCAAGAATGGAAACCATCCACGCTAGGCTGTCTGTTTGCTCTGTGCTGAGCCAGCTGTGGAGGTGGCTCTGGGGCACATACCCCACTCCTGGGCACTCCAGCTCTGCGGATTTCCCATTCTGACCAGACACCCACAGGGCTCTGTGCAGTTTCCTGTGGGGTCCTAGTTTGCCAGAATGAGGCCAGGAAGGAAAAACAGAGGAGCTGCATTGTCTCCTCCCCTTTTACATTTCCCGGGCCTGTTTTTCCTTCACTTTTCTAAGACTCGGGGTTTGCCTGGAAGCTCTGGACTACAGTATAAGTAAGAGAAGAATTCTTCCTTGGGGGAGGGGGTTGGTGGAGGTCTCCATCTCAGTGAGATTCATCGGTGTCTGGGGGTTTCACTTGACTTGCATTTTCAGCCTAAATTTATGACTTGTCTGTAAATTTCTTTCTTTGTTATAGAACACATGAGAACTTTAATTTCTACCGTTGAAATTCTAAGTCTTAAGGAACTTCTTTGTCCGAGGATAATGATATGAATAACATCTTGATAAAGGAGAAAATGTTTCAAAAGACCACTTATATTTTCCTCTCATTGAGGTTACAAACCATCTTGCATTTTACTTTTCTGTCATACATTCTTATTCCTAAAATTAAAAGAGAGCTAAGTGAATATCTTGAGTATTGAAGCATGGAAGGTATGCTCTTCGGACTTTTGTGTGGGGAATTCTTGAACAGGGAGTCCTGTGGTCGTTGTCCTTCAACATCAGCAACATCTGCTGCTTTTCAAGGAGCGGAATTGTGTGGATGCAGCATGGGGGAAGCGATCCACATGTCTCCTTGGCATGTTCTTCTGGCTTCCAGGTTGAAAGAATACTGATTAACCTGCTGTAAACCATGGAGCAGTCTTTGCAGATGGATGGGTTTTAGTAAAACCTTTCTTAGAAATGTGAGATGTGGAGGAGGGTTCCTCTCCTTGGTTTACAAAGTTTCACCCTGAAGACTGCTCTTTCCAGACCCAGAGTGAGGAACAGGGGGAGGCGCAGCTGGCCGATCCTTTAGCCTGAACGGACATGAAACAAAGGAGAAACACTGTGTTTCCATGGCGATAGCATGGCAGCCAACCTCAGACAGAAACCAAGGAGGCGCCCTGGGTGGATAGAGTTGTGTCTGAAGCCAGCCAGGCAGCTTCCGTCTTCCATCCCTCTTCCTTCCGTCTATCAGTCATTGTCCTTTCAGTTTACGTCTTCTTTCTACATGTGTCTAATCTGTCTGTCTTCACTGCTGTGTTTTCCCCAAGTCCTCACTGGTTGCTTCAGAACATAAGACCCCTACTTGTACCACTTCACGATGAGTTTGCTGTAATCTGCTGGGCCTCTGTCGACAAGACGCTAAGGTAGCCCCAGTGTTGGAGTGACCGGAGAAGGAGAAGCAGCAAGGGCACCACGGTAGCCCCAATGCTCCAGCCCCTAAGGAACCGGGATGCTCTGGGTAACACACAAGCACTTTAGTGATGGAACCAACATTGGCTTCCCCTCTGCCCTTTCTCCACGTGGCCCCTGAACAGTTAAATGACCACCAGGTGGGGGCGCTGGTTAGGAAAGCAGCTCCTGCCCAGTGACTTCCTTGAAGTCCCTCCGTATGGTCCTTTACTCCTTTGTGACTAACTCCCTCAGCACACAGTCCTGGTCTGTAAAACAGAGGGGTCACTTGGTTCTGAAGTACACTGACTCACGAAGGTGTCACACCTGTCTTTGAAGATAAGCCACTCATACATGTTACAGAAATAAACTGGAAGCAGCTGTCTGAGGCCTCACAAGGAAACCACCACCAAGACTTGTGCAGAATTCCGTGTGGCCTAAGCTCAGGGCAGGGAGGTTAGTAAGATGGGACAGGGTCTGGGGGGCTGAAAGCAGGCAGTGGGCTGCAAGGGTGTCCCTGGGGAGAGCATGCTGAGAAGGACACCCAGGTGGTGAGAAGCTGACTGTGTGATGGAGGCTGGAGTGTAGACTCCAGGTGTGGCTTCCACGGTAACAGACTGGGACTTGGACAGAGATTGTTTCCTTCGGGGCCCTGGGTGAGAAACGTAATTACTGTTTGTGCCTCAGTTTCCTACCAAAGTAGCAGTTTTTATAAGAATTAAAAGAGATGATTTAGGACACGTAGGATGGGGCCTGGGAGTAAATGCTTCTGGATTTGCAGGGCGTACAGTGTGTGTGGTGCTTACGAGGTACACGGCTGTGTGTCTGCTGGTAAAACTGTATTTGCAGAAATAGCCCACAGGCTGGATGTGCAGTTTGCCAGCCCCCGATTCAGTTGGAGTTTGGGAGGCACAGAAGTTACTCAGTAGCATCTCCCCTCTTCTGGGTTTCGAGAGAGGATGGCAAGCCTGGATTTCCAAGTGGCATCCGGAGGTTCTCCGGGGTGACTGCTCAGTGGCAGAGTTGGCAGTGGAGCTGCACTGAGCACCTGTGTCGCCCGTGTGGGGTGCTGGATCCGCCCACACCAGCCCCTCCTGAGTCCCGGGGTCAGGAACTGGAGCAGACACCCCACGAGGCTCACGGTGACACTATCCCTTTAAGAGGAGCCATGGTTTCAGGGGGAAAGTGCCTGTTTCCCTTTAAGTCCAGGTCTTAACTGGAGCATTCCAAAGTAAGACCAAATTCTAAGTGAGAGTGAGGAGTGAGTATCCTTTGAGGTTAGCTTCAAGGGAACTGCCCCCCCCACCCCGACCTTAGTTTAATGCTCATCTGAGGAATTTTTAAAACTTGACTGAATTTTAGTCTTTTAATTTTCGTACCAGCTTATTTAAGCAGGTGATTCTCAGCCTTTACTCTGTGTTTCCTATAGATTCTTTCTTCTTGTTGTAGGCATTTCTTTTCCACTTAGAGAAGACCCTTCAACATTTCTTCTAGGGTAGGCTGGGTGCTGATGAAGTCTTTTAGTTTCTGCTTGTCTGCGAAGTTCTTTGTCCTTCAGTTCTGGGTGATGACTTGGCTGGGCAGCATATCCTAGGCTGCAGGTTTTTCCCTCTCAGCACTTTGAATATATCGAGCCGCTTGCTTCTGGCCGCAAAGTTCCTGCAGGAAAACCAGCTGACGGCCTTGTGAGGGTTCCCTGGAACTGACTGTTTTTCTCTTGCTGCCTTTACAATTCTCTGTCTGTAACTTTTGACATTTTAATTATGGTGTGTCTTGGGGTGGGTGTCTCGGGGTTCATCCTGTTTAGGACCCTCTGTGCTTCCTGTACCTGGATATCTTTCTTTCTTGACAGCGGCAAGTTTTCAGCCATAATTTCATCAAATGCATATTTAACCCCTTCTCTCTTCTTCTGGGGCCCCTGGAGTGTGAGTGTTAGTACAGCTGATGTTGTCCAGGGATCTCCTACACTGTTCTCATTTTAAAATTTTTTCTTTTTACTCTTCTTACTGCATGATTTCCATTGTTCTGTCTTGCAGATTGCTGATGTGTTCTTCTGTATCATCTGGTCTGCTTTGCATTCCTTCTAGTGTGTTTTTCATTTCAGTTATCATATTCTTCAGTTCTGAGTGGTTTTTGTCTTTTTTTTTTTCCTTTAATTTTCTAGTTCCTTGTTAAAATTCTCACTGTGTTCATCTATTTTTTTCCCAAGTTCAGTTAGTATTTTATTTTTACTATTAATGCTTTGAATTCTTTATCTGGTAAGTTGTTAATTTTTGTTTTATTATTTATTGTGAGCCCAGGTCATGTCTTCCCCCAGGGTGTGCTGGCAGTGGTCATCTTGGTAGGAGGAGGGGCTGAGCCAGGTGGGAGCTGGGCCCCCTACTGCTCAGTGGCCATCACAGGGTCGGGTCCCAAGTTGCAGGATCAGAAGCCCTGAGGGCTGGGTCAAGCCTGCTCTGTTCCCTTTAAGTGTATGTTCTTCCCCCTCCTGACACCAGGATCCCCTCCCAGAGTTGTCTGTGCAGGGCCACTGATGTGCGGGCCCTCCCACTGTGAAGATGATGGGCTGAAGCAGCTTGGCTCTGGCTGGGTGTGAGCCAGAGTGGCTGGGAGCAGGCGCACCCCTCAGGAGGGTTCATCCCTTCACTGTGTCTGACCCCAGGACCAGGGTGCCCAGGCTGTGGCTCGATTCACTCACTCCCCAGGAAGGAGCTCTGCCCAGGCTCTCCCATTTTTTCCTGAGTCTCCTCCTCGGGGTACAGGCCCCAACCTCCCCACTTCTCTTCCTTTTCTGCCGGATTCTCTGTGGGTCTTCACACCAACCTCAGTCAGGCAGGACTCTTTCTGCCAGTTTCCAGTCATTTTTCAGTGAGAATTGTTCCACGTGCAGAGGTATTTTTGATTTGCTCATGGGATGCAGTGCCATCATGGTCTCCTTAGAAGCTGAGCTGAGCTTCTGGTGAAGCACAGCTGGAAGGGCTGGTTCACCAGGGCTGGGACTCGGTGCAAGGTTGTGCAGAGCAGCCATAGGGCCAGTGGGAAAGGGGCAGGCACTGGAGGGAAATACCCGATAAACAGTGGGTCCCTACCCTGTGCTTATGGATCACATTCCCACCAGCGCACCCTCATGCACGCATTCCTTTCCCTGTTGCTTGCTTTCATTTTGGTCTGGGCGTCCTCAGCTGCAGGAAGCAAACTGGTTTTGAATTTCTAAATTGCTGAGCAGCAATACAATTAACACAAAAACTAGTTTTCTCCATGGTTTATTATCTTGAAAGAGTGGTCAGCCTGTTTAGTGCCCAAAACGCTCAACAGTTGATGGCAGAGGCGTTTTCATGTGTCCGTGTTGTCTATGGCTGCAGGGGCATGCACTCTTCATGCCTTTTAAGACTGTTGAGACTGTACAGTGAGCCATGAGCTGGTCAAGTCGGGTGCCCTGTGGTTTGATCAGACATTGTCACTAGGAGTATTGTCACTAGGAAAAGATTTACCAACTTGTGTAAGACTCATAAAACTTTCCACTTGTTTGCTATGTTTTTATTAAAGCTTGAGTTTTTAGCACTTTAAAGAATGATGATTTGATCAGAATATTAGGGGGAAAATTAACAGACTATGAAAAATTCAAGGACGCAAATCAGCATTTGGGATGTGTTCAAGTTTGTAATTGGGAAAGGCTGTTGCACATTGTAGAGGTGGTTTGTCCTGGGAACTTGGCATTCAGGAAAAAATGTCAGCCTAGCTATGGCATTTGAATCTCTAGCTTTAGCAAATTAATTCCTGTTTTAATGATAAATACCTTTCTCATATTTGGATTCCATAGGCCCTATGTTCTCTTGCTTTTGTTTTATCTATTGTTTCATTCAATGTTAGTCATTTACTTTCAAAAATACCATAACAGTATATAGTCCTTGGGACTGACACACCTACTAGGGAAAATGCTAATCAGTGGCGGTTTGGGCCCGCTCTTACTCGGGTAGATGCCTACAAAAATCTGTTGTTGGTTAAGTTAATGAGAGCTGTGTGGATTGGGGAGGTTTCCTGCCCTGCAGATGTGAGTGAGATTGCAAGAATCTAATTTTGGACCCCATCAGAGCTGAAACCCTGAGAGGAAGGGCTGGGACGAGTGTGTGCCTAGCAGAGGATTTTATGTAACTTAAATGAGTATGTGTTTGTGGGCAGAGGAAAAGTCAAGGTGAAGTCTTCTTAAATTATAATCATAAGGAAACAGAAGACACATAGATGTGACTGTTTCTTCTTAGTTGAGTGATCAGCTCTACCCTTGGAACCATTCTGAACTTTCCTTTCCTTTCCTTCTCTTACAGGTGACATCACACAAAAAGTATATGAAAAGAAGAGATCGAAGTTGATTGGTGCCTATCTGCCCCAGCCTCCAAGTACGTAAACCTTGATGAGCAGCATGAAGCGTCAGCTTTGAAAGTTAACTGCCACACGCAAGAGAACAGCTGAGCACAGGTACTTCCGCGGTCCCTGGTCTGCATGCAGATCATGATGTTGAGGTGGCACGAGCCACATCCAGCTCCCTCCTGTGATTGCAGGGTGTTCTGTGAATGGAGAAGAAACATAGAGGTTTTCTATAAATGTGCCTAATAAATTTAATAGATGTTACATCTGTAGGGGGCAGTAATATGTTTGATTACTTTGAAATGCTATAATCATAAAAAATATGAGCATTTATGATTTAAACATGACTTTTGGCTTAGTGAGCTAAAATGATTGATAATGGCTTAATCAGTCCAAGGTTTTTGTTGATGTCATTGGTGGGGGCAGTTCTAGAAAACAGTGTAACATCCTGCCTGGGATTATGAAATCGTAAAGGTTGGTTGTGTTTTGAAATGTGATTGTCCACGTTATGATTTCTACCCAAGTACACATTCTGTTAAATTCCAGTGTTTTCACATGTGCAGGTTTGTAGACTCTCTGCACTCAACTGGGTTCTGTACATTTTAGGGGAAGGAAGAGGATACGGGCTGCAGCTGTCACACCTGTGTTCTGGGGGAAGCTTAGTGCAGTCTGAGGGCGACCTTGAGAATTTTCTGGGTTAAGAAAGGCTCAGAGCTAACACAGGCCTTCCAGGAGGAGGGAGGACAGTGGCAGAAAGGGACTCTGCAGTGATCACTTTGGGGCACAGTTAAAGCCCCATTGCGAGGCTCTGCTGGGTGAGGTTTAGGTCTGCACACGCCTGCACAGTGCAGGCCGTGCCCTCCAGGCTGTGCCCCTCCAGTGCTGTACCAGCACAGATGGCGCGTCCTCGCAGGTGCTCACGTTCCAGGGCACTGAACTTGGATATTGAGTTTCTGCTGTTGTGTAGCTTTGTTTGACTTCGTGTGATTTCTTTCTCTCCTTTGTACTTGAGAAAGTTAACATGGAGATGGGCCCGTTGTGCGGGCTGCCTGCTGACGGCCTGAGTTTCCTGCTCTCTGGTTTACAAGAGGAAGAAGCCACGCTGTCTGAGTGAACGAAAAGTCAGTGTGTTGGCCGGCTGACCCTGTGTGGGAGGCTTCAGAGCACATGCAGGCAGACGTTCAGAGATGTTCTCCCGCCTCCCTTCTCGACCTCGAGCAGGACTGCTGTGGGGACGGCCGTCTGCACAGCCCATCGTCGTGCATTCCCATCTGCAGGTGGCCCCCCTGGTCTCAGAGGAAGGCTGGCAGGGAGACAGTAGGCGCTCATGTTGCTGGATTTTAATTTCTGGGCCTTAGCAAACAAAGGTGAAACAGAAGCAGCTCTGTGTGCTTCCGGAAGATGGGCCTGGAGCCACTGCAGGGCTGAGGACGCAGTTGATCCACGTCGGCTGGGTGCTGACGGTGGCCCTGTGTGGCATGGTCCCTTTGGTGTTCTGTGTGCTGTTCTGCATGGGGTCGGCGGCTCTGCTTGGCACTGTAACAAATTTAAAAAAGACTAAAGTTTGAATTAATTAGTTTTTTTTCAACTTGTTACAGCAGCGAATGGAGCTGCCGTGGTCCAGTGTAGATGGCAGCACAGTGAAGGAGCCCCGAGAAGAATGCTGCAGGCAGGCAACATCGGGGTGTGTGACATCCAGGACGCCGCGGTCAGAGAGCGGGTGGCCAGCACTGCAGGAAACTGGCCACTGTTTTACTTTCGCTTCAGTGAATGCACTTAACTGAGATGAGAGAGAGACCCCAAGACAGGCACACGTTTGAAATGGACTGTCCAGCTAACACAATTCTAAATAGCGTTGTAGGGCTTAGCCTTGGTGGCACCCAGAAGATCCTA
This sequence comes from Camelus bactrianus, assembly GCF_048773025.1. NCBI lineage: Eukaryota > Metazoa > Chordata > Mammalia > Artiodactyla > Camelidae > Camelus > Camelus bactrianus. Next base: position 12,082,825 of record NC_133573.1, read on the forward strand.
TTTCTGAGCCCCTGTTCTCCATTTGAGCTCATGTGACTTACTGAGGCCACAGTGCTCCTTGGTCACAGAGCTTGTCACAGACCCTGGATCATGATTGTCCCACTGACTCAGGGCCCATTTCTGAGTGTTTTCTATTAAAATATAATACTCCGTTTTTACTACCCTCTTTTCACTGTTGGAGCACCACTTACAAAACACTTAACAAAAAGGAATACATAACAAATTATACAGTTTTTCTTAAAAACTGCTGGTCTTCCACTAACCTTTGTCTCATAGCCAGAGACCTAGGTGAAGGATGAACTCTAATGACTCCTGGCCTCTGTGATATGCTTCAGAGAGAAAGGTCTGCACCTTCGTCATGTTCCTAGGGGCATTCTCCAAAGGGCAGTTGTGGCCTTTTGAAATACAAACATTGAACCAGTTAATCAAAGAGTATTCTTTGAGGTCATGATCCTACTAAGAGGTCAGAATTATTTGGGAGCAGTATTTTGAATATAAGATGCCCAAAAAGATGCGTTCAATGCAACTTCTAGTACAGTAATGAAATAAGCATGTAGAAGCTTCAGGATTTTGCCTCACATAAGAGACACTGCTTGAGAATCATGCACAGGTGGTGGGTAAGCTCTGGTGTTACTGTCAGCCCCCAGGATCTTAGACTAGGGCCCTGGGCCTGGTCTCTCAGCCGTGGCTCTGTTCCCCTCCCTGGGCCAGCTTGCTGACAGATGTGATGCGTGTCCTTGTGGGTAGGACGGAGGGCGGACAGGCAGGCAGTGGGGCTGGGCCTTAGCTCTGGGTCCCCGTCACCATTCTGTGAGCCTCACGCACCTGTTGAAGTGTGAGGCCAAGAGGGCTGCTTATGCTCTGTGGGCCTCGAGGGCCGCTCCATCCCCATGGGAAGGAGAAGGCCGGTTCAACTGTGATTTGGGGATGCGGAGACCACATGCCCAGGCGGTTCTGCAGTTCTTATTACTGATCTTTATTTCTGAGGAGTTGCCTGGGTGAACAGTCACTCGTTACGTAAAACTGCCCCTGGGAAGCAGTAAGGAGGGCCCATGGCTCTAAATCAGAGAGAGATCTTTCTGGATTAGCTCGGTCTTAGAAATGATTCTTTTGGTGTAGGATCTTCCTGAGAAACTTCTTGATTCCTTTTCAGTCACCTTATTCTGCCATAAATTTTTCTAAAGGGGGTTTGTGTTTTGATGAACTTCTTTTTTCATATTTTTATTTAGAGGAAATACTATGATTTCTCTAAAACAGTATTTTAAAAATATTTCAAAGGAACTTTTGGGATTTCTTTGGGACACACGATTATGAATTAGGACGCCTGGTACAGCCTTCGGCAAAAGCTCAGCCCTGAGTTGGAGATGCCAAGCATTACCCATCCTCAGGAAGGCTGTGGGGAAGCCGGCTGTTTCCTGGCCTTCCTCTCTGTGCAGGGGTGGGTGGCTGGGGAACCCAGTCAAAGATACGCTGTCTTAGGGAGCGCAGCGTCGAGTGCTCACCTAAGTCTGGATGAGGAAGAGTGCCAGAGCTGGACAGAACAATGAAGGTGATGTATTCAGTGAAGGAGGGGGTCAGAAAGAATACATTGAAAGTCCTCTGCAAAGAGAAAATACTCTTCGGGAGAACTGCATTCTTTGGTGCTGGTTCTCTTGCAGTGTTTTGGCTATAAATTCTTGTACTGATCTCTTAACCTGACAACACTTGTAAAAGTAGAAGATAAAACCCACTCAGTAGCAGTATCTTAAGGGTTATCTTAATGAATGATTTTAGCCTCTGTAATTGAGTCTTCAGTGCTTTCATGACAAGGCTGTGGTGAGGTGAGGTAGTAAAATTTCAGCCTTACCATAAATAGCAAAACTTTCCTTGACCAAGTATAGTCCCTTTTTCTGATGTTGTGTATGTTGGCTAGGCATTGCTTTCCACGTGGCTGGCATCAGACGCTGCTGAATGGGGCGGAGTTATGTAGATCCAGTCTTCTCCAAGTCCAGCTCGGCTCTCCCCCAGCAGCAGGCGGCTTCTGCTCAATTAAAAGGATTTACAGTGATGGAGTCATTGTGAAAATCTTGGTGAATTTGGCTATGGTGACCAGAGGGCAGTCTTTGTTTCCTTCCTACTCTCTGGGAATTGGCTGTGGGATCCAGGGTAACAGCCTCCTCAGAGAAGGAGCCTCTTCTGGTTAGGGCGAGTCTGTTGTCCCCATTTGCTCTGGCTGGAGATGGCAGATGGCCTCTCCGGGAGCGTAGACTTGTCTGCATCAGAGGGGCCTCACACGCAGCAGCCTGGCCTCTCTTCGGCTCCTCCAGCCTTTATCCGATGTTCACGCTGTCTGCACACAAGGCATTCTGCATGTGCTTGCCCCTCCGCCTGTACCCATGGATTGGCTAAAGCTCAGTGAAAGTGTCACTTCCATAGGGATTCCTTCCCTGACCCCTGAGGTTAGGACAGGCCCTCCTGTCCTGGTCTTATGGCATCCTACTTCTGAAATGCACAGCTGTAGATGTATGGACCTGTGGAATAGTCGATATCTCTGCCCTACCCTGACCTGCAGTCAGAGCCCCAGTGTCCTTTCCACAGCAAGTGACAACTCCCAGACATTAACTGAAGGATGAACTGGGAATGGTCTGCACATACAGACCAGCAGCTGGAGTGTAGGCCACCTATGCCAGTGCCTATTGTGGGAGGCCATCTGGCAGCTCTCCTGAGTTACCTGCCCACCCACATCCTCCCACAGGCCCCATGTGTGCAGACGCCAGTGTGTCCATCCAGGTGCCATGTTCACTCTGAGAGAGCGGGGTATCTTTCCTAGAGCTGGTCCAGCCAAGGACAAATGCAGAGGGGCTGCGTAGTGCTCAGGTCTGCCTTGCGCATTCAGGCAAACAGACCTTTTACTGCCTCAGGCATCTTCTATCTGTGATCACAACTTTTTTTTTTTTTAATTTAAAAAAAAATTGTACAATTTTTGAAGATTACTTTCCATTTACAGTTATTACAAAATATTGGCTGTATATTCCCTGTGTTGTACAATGTGTTGTACAATGTGATCAGTTTTGTTTTGATTTCTGATTTTGGTAAAATGCAGTGGTAACATGTAAGTGCTGATCATTTTTCCATATCTGAAAAGTTAAAGGATAATGTAATTTTGGACCTAAGCATATTCCAGTCAGTTGAGATTTATTTTATTACTAATTTGGGAGTTCAGCTTGAAAACCCTGGTATTTATTGCTGTAAATGAAGAAATACTGTTCTGATGTAGTTCTGTTCCTGGGAATGACCCGCATGGAGAGAGCTGTATCTGCAACCCAGGTGCAGACTCTCCTGTTTGAGGGTTATTGGGGAGTTGGTAGAGTATAGCTTGTGAAATTTGCACTTTTGGTCTCATACAAGATGAACTGTTTTATATTTAAGGACATAAACCTGAGTCCAAGGCCATTGTGTTCTATATTCCTCAGAAAATGAAGCTTGCCGGCACTGCTGTGGTTTGTTGCCTCTGGTTCTGCATATTAAACACTGCTTCTCTGGTGCCAGGGGCACGGTTTGGTTTGTGTTTGTATCCTGCCCTGGAGTTTTGATCTCCCAGAGTGCAGCCTCCCTTCCCTGGGCACAAAAGTGTGATGCCCATCCTGACTGGGGTGGTAGGGACACAGAGCTGGTCCCAGGGGACTTCCTCAAGTCAGGAGTCATGCCGTGCCATCTGTTCATGATGGGTGGGCTGTGAGGTGCAGGGTTAAATGCCAGAAGAAGAGAAATACAAGTATTTAAATCAGGGTGCCCTGTGACTGCATGAATTCTTTCCAGACTGAGTTGCTATGGGAAATGCACTTCCATCAGCCAAAGCTGCCCTAGGTCAGCCATGGTCATGATCTTGGTACACAATTTGCTGCTCTCAGGTGTCTAAGAAGTCGTTTTAATTTTGTCAGTCACAGCTCCTGGCTTGATGCATGAGTTTCTTATTCCTTTTAGTGGCCTTGAACCAATCAGGTGTCCCTCCCCATACACCAGTAGTTAACTGGGAACAGCTGAGCTGTTCCTGGAGCAGGCAGAACTGGGCATGGGATCGCTGAGCATCCACCTGGACAGTGGGAGTGGTGTCTGCTTGGGACCGGCTCATACAGGTTTTTGTGGGAAGTGTATGAGAAAAATGCAAAAATTTGAAGCCTCAATCCTACATGTACTCCCATTGCCTGCAAACTTACGTTGCCTGATGAACAAAGCCCGGTGGCTGGGATGTCCACACCCACACCCCAGAGATGCGGGACCTGAGGCTCAGAGGCTGAGTGATTTGTCCAGCTCCACAATCAGTAAGAATAATACCAGAATTTGGACCAAGATCTTTTGGTTTTAACTGTTATGTACATTTTTATTCAAGGTATCTTTTACATATCCTTTATGATTTCTTTTTAAAAATATGTTGAAAACCAAGGTTTTTCAGTGTATTTCTCTTACTGTCTGAATTGAGATATTCTTACTTTTTCTAGAATATTTAACGTTCTGAGTATCCATGTTTTCTACACTGCAGGTCTCCTGACTTGTAGCACACCATTGTGTCAGAGTGATAGACCAGCCCCTGTGGATCTTATTCTTAGGTTAACATAGGAGGATTATTGTGATTTCTAGTGTCTGGTTTACCACAGCGTTAATGAAATGACTGTGTTACTTAATAATCTGAAATTGATGGATTGTGTAGGTGCCAGAAACATCTTGTTAGGAATTTTCTTTGGGGAACCTTTCTTTTTTTATTGAAGTATAGTTGATTTACAAGTATTATGTTAGTTTGGGGGACCCTTTCTGAAGCGTGTTGGAAGTAATTACTTGAAGTTCTAATAAAAATGGCTTATTTCTCTGCTTTCTCCCCCTTGAGCTTAAACAAAGTTTTCACATCTGGAGGGGAAAGGCATTTGGAGGAGTGAATAGTGATGGGATAGGGCCAAGACCTGGGAATAGTGACTGTGTCTGCCTGAAACGTGGGGGCACAGGTGGAAGGGGGCTGGAGGAGAAGGTGGGTGTGATGGAGGGAGGCTGAGGACCAGGCGAAGGAGCCAGGGCTTTGTTCTGTGGTCCACAGGATGCAGACGTGAGTCAGTCAGAGCCCTGCTCAGCCTGAAGAGAACCTGAACTTCGGGAGTTGTGATGGCCCTGGTGGTGGGGAGGGGCCTGGGCAGGCTGAGCACAAAGCCTGGTGGCTCCTCTAACCTTGAGGACAAAGTGTTGGGTGGGGAAGAGAGGAGTCACGGGGATGAAGGTGTCCCGAGGCGTGGAGAGCTGGGTACCCCTTGCAGAAGTGTGGAGTCCCTGGAGGGTGTGCCCGGTGGCAGGATGAGGTATTTTACTCTCTGCTATAGTCGCCTTTTATTTCCTCTTTTCCTTGTACATGTCTCCGGTCTCCTTCCCCTGGTGAAGAGTTCTATTTACAGTCCCATTGCAGTTCTAGCAGAAACAAAAAGTCACCAAGAGTGTTGTGTATAAATGGACATGTTACAGCCCTCTGTACGAGCCTTGAAATTTTCACTTACTGTCTCAGCAGTACCTCCTGAACCCCTCCTATGAGCCTGTTGGCCCAAGGCAGACAACCAGTCTTTGCCTTACCTGGGCTTTTCACATGCTGTTTCCTAAGCAGGGATTGACGCACACACCTTCCTGTTAAAGACCTCAGCAGCTTGCAGCTGATCTGAGTTTGTTCCCAGACAGCAGCCTGAAATTGTCCCAGTTTCTATCTCTGCTTATAAGATTGCTGTTGAAGAGTAGTTTCGTGATGAGATCACAGAAAGACCTCCTCATGGATTCAGAGTACCAGCTGGATTTTGTCCATGTGAAGAAGAACCTGGGACATGTGCTGCATCTTCCCAGATTGCACCTTGGCTGTCAGCCTTCCCCACCAGACCAACATGAACGCACAGCACTGTCACCAAAGCAACATCTACAGGAACAGGGAGCCCTGCGAGCAACATCTTCCATTAAAGTGTGGGAGGAGTCTTTCCAAAGGAGCACCGGCCAGCAAACCTTGCCGAAACCAGGGTCCTGCCACGGTCAGGACGCTCTCCCTCCCAGCCTCCACACCATCCTGTCCCCCCACACCACCTTCCTGCATCCCCTACACCGGGACCACCACCCTGGGACCTGGGAGGGCTGAAGCACTCCCAGACCACTCTGCTGGTTTCAACTTGTAGCCAACTAAGCTACATCTTGAGATGCACAAGCTTAAGTATGGACCACAAATTAATCTGCTTTAATTGCTACTGCTGTTGGACTGTTCAAACCAAAGTCCAAAAACAAAACTCAAAACGAAGCAACTAACAAGGCAGAAAGAAAACTACCTCCAGGAAAGGCTTTCAGTTTCTGTCTTTACAACACAAAGTTTATTGCAGCCAAGTCAAAGCATGCATCATTTAAAAATGTTGTGGAGGTAAACAAGCCAGCAAAAATGTCAACAAAAATCTTCTGGGAGGAGGGTAGAGCTCAGGGGTAGAGTGCTTACTTGGGGTGCCCGAGGTCCTGGGTTCAATCCCCAGCACTGTCATTAAAAATATATGTATATATTTTTAAATCTTCTGTACATCTTTACAATTTACTGAAATCTATTAAAGCCAAAAACAGTGTTATAAAGACACTAAATGGGCAGTTTTAGGAGAGAACAAAAATGCTCATTTCAGTTCAAGTTACATAAGCTGCTAAAAAAATAATCTAAGGAAAGTTGACAGATGTTCACAGTGTAAGAACATTTTTTTAAAGCAGATAAACCTGGAATTTATAAGGGGCAAGTTCAGAAAGAGAAAGAGAAACAGTAATTTGAATAACCAATTGGTCTTTCTGTTTTTGTTTTTTTTTTTAATTTCTTAATAATCATGCTTTTCTGCTAAGGTATCTCTTTTAAAAAGTGTTTACAAACTTATCCCTAACCATCACCACACCCATCTCTGGTGACCTCCCATCTACTTTGTTTCTGAATTTGCCTATTCCAGATATTTAGGGGAAGTACAATCTCTGTCCTCTTCTGACTGGATCATTTCACTTAGCATTGCCTTCAAGATTCTTCCACATTGTAGCCTGTGTCAGAATGTCCTTCCTCTCCAAGGCTGAATGACGCCGCACTGTGTGCAGACGCCACATTTTGTTTATCCATTCATTCCTCAATGGACACGTGGGTGGCTTCCACCTTTTGGCTGTTGTGAATAATGCCATGAATGTGAGTGTACAAATATCTGTTTAAGTCTCTGTTTTTAATTCTTTGGGGTATATGCCCAAAAGATCATATGGTAATTCCACATTTAATTTTTTGAGGAACTGCACCATTTTACATTCCTGCCAGCAATGTACAAAGATCCCAGTCTCTCCACATTCTCCCCAACCTGCCAGTTTCTGTTTCCTGAGTATCGCCGTCCCAGCTGGGGTGACATGGCTCCTCACTGTGGGTCTGACTTGCACTCCCATGAATGACCCATGATGCTGAGCACCCTGACATGTGCTTATTGGCCACCTGTATGTTTTCTCTGGAGGGATCTCTGATCAAGTCCTTTGCCCATTTAAAATACAATTGGCTTTCATTGTATCACTGAGGAATCTTAAGGCATCTGTTGAAAACAAAGATTCAGAGGTGTAAAAGCCACCCACAGCGGGCAGTCCACCGTTAGAGCTGGTGCTGTCATGCCGCACTGGTCTTCCCTTTGAGTCATTATTTGAAGTTGTGTAGGCTGTACACACCGGGAATGCTCATTATTCTGCTCTCTTCTGAAGGGACGTCAGAGTAAGTCAAAGAAGATATTGCCACGTCACTTCAACAACTCTGTGCTGCTGAGCATCCACTGCACGGGCTCACCGAGTCTGTTGAGGCATCTCAGCACACTCACATGCCATGGGTACGGCAGAGCAACAGAAGCCCATTTACACCGCTGTCTCCTCTTAAAGGAGAGTGCTTCTTCAAGGGAGGAGCAAGTAATGGGCTTAGAGCAAACAGACACCTGCAAGCTGAAGGCTTTCTAAGGTTCTGCCCACGTTCCTGCCACCACCCTGGGGATCCCAGCTGAGCAAGTGAAGATCACAAGCAAGAACTTCAAAAAGCAGGTTCTTAGACTACATCTGTATGTACAAGTAACTGACATGCTCTTTGGATACATTAGAATAAATACCATGTTTTCCCTTCATACAAATGTCCCTTCAGGAAGGAATGAGCCTGTGATGTGAGGTGGGGGCTTGAGGCCTGGCCAGCAGGCCCCCACCCACCCAACACGTGGCCCTCACTCCCTCGCTCAGAAGCTCTGCGTGGGGCTGGCTCCTGGTCGCACCCTGTCCAATCCTCTGCTCCTTTTCACCTCAACAGGTATGACCCCGACAAACCTCTCCCGCCAACCCCACCTCACAAGGACCTTTCTGGTTCACAAATGGAAACACTGGCTTTCCAGGGGTGCTACACTCCCCGTCTGGAGCACTATGAACAATGCAGTCCTTTCAGTGAATGAAAGGGATTTACTGGCAGACATGTTCTAACTTGGATTCTAAAGACGGGTTCCACAAAACTTAAATCCAAGAAGCATGTTTAAAAGCTTCCCATTTCTAATATTAAAAGGATAAGGCAGGATGTGGAATCACACACAAACTACGACCACAGCTGTGAAGCAGGGAGTGCACAGGAGCAAACACACAAGGAGGCTAACAGGGGTGGGGCAGGCACAGGACACAGGCATCCCTCCCCCCGCCTGCCAGTTCTCATGACACTTGCTTCCACAGAATATCACACACACACTCACACATACTTCTGTCCTGGAAAACCTCAATCATACATTTGCTTTAGATTCTTCTACTGGAGTTTAATATATCAAAACATCAGACGACCAACCACCAGTGTGTGGGGATAAAACGTAAGTGTTATTCTAGGAAGGATGCTGGATAATCAGGTGGAAACTCTGTCAGTGGGGATGTGGGGATTTTTTTGGATTTTACTTAATCCTTCTGAGTAATAAAATTTGATAATCTGAAAACAGGGACGCCTGTATTTAAAGAACGAAGTGAAACTCTAGAAGAGAGTAAGAACTGGGTCTAAATGGAGTTCAGATGCACTTCAAAGAGCTCTGAGGACGCACTGACTGCTCAGTAAGCAGGAGAAGGGACTATCACGCCCCAGACTTCCACATTTCCTGAGAAATCCTGCTGATGTGAAAGTTTGGTTAGGCACGTAATATACAAAACTGCACATTCCAATGGAGCCCCATGGAAAGGCATAAAAATTATTTGTACAGTCAATACATAAAAATCAGTAAGATCCTACTCCAATAATTATAACTCTCAAAAATCTGTCAACTTTTCTCTAAGATTTGTCCTTGGGAAATTAATTTAGGCCTTTAAAGATCACTTATTTAAGAGAGCAAATAATATTACAACAAATACATCTACGTTTCAAAATACTGACACTCTGGTCAAACAACTGCTTACTGCAAGTAACACACTATCAAACACACTTGCATACACGTTCAGTCTAGCCCTCGCAGCTTGTGAAAACAAACTTTCATCCGCAAGTCCTTGTGTTCCACACCGAGGGGCTTTAAAATCAGAGTTGCCATCTAATTGAGAAAGCCAGCTGAACACCACCACGCTGCTCTCAACTTTCCAAGAACGTATCTCGGGCCCTGAAGACAAACCGACATCCCTCAGCCCCAACAGTGCACCCAGGGCTGCCCCTCATGCAGAGGTCCTGCGGGCCATGTCGGGACACATCTTTTTCCAGGGGCCATGAGAGCTAAGAGGGACCCAGCACTCTCCCTTCAGTCACTAAGACCCCTGCCTCAAGAACACTGGCACAAGCAGTGGTGTCCCCATGAGGACGGCTCCTCGGAGGCTGTGCTCTGCTTTGCTCCACAGGGGCAGCCTGGCCCTCTGCCCTTGGCAGCACGGTCCTCAGGAATCAGTCTGCACACCACATCTGCATGACCCTGAGTTAGAGCAAACTGCAATCAGAAGCCTAAAGGCAGCATTAAGCAGGAAGAAATAAAAATAATGGAAAATTTACCTCTGCGGAATGGTTATTAAAAGAACATTCTGAGTCAAAAATGGGATCGTAACACCAGGTAACAGCCCAAGATCTAACAAACCTGAGCATCACACGACATATAAATCATAATTATCCACCAGGAAACATGCCTTTTACCGCTGGAGAGTGTTGGGGCACGGTTTTCTGTTAGCACCAAGTGTTACTCAACCCGTTCACGAATCAGGGTTAACAATAACACCTGAATTGCATTTCCCTGCATGACTTTTGTTGCAGTGCCAATTTACAGAGCTACTCTGTCATCCAGGACTTTTACAGTTTCAGGCTGGGACCAAATCCAGTTAATGACATTGGAGCCCCGTATCTCAGGGAATCAACAGTGCTAAGAGTCTTCTTCATTATGACTACCTATCACTTCCATATTATTCCCAGCATTTTACTTTGTAAATACTATCATAAGGAGGTGCAAAACAAAGAAAGTGAAATACAAATCACCAACTACCAGCTTTCTCAAGAATATACATCAGGATAAATGACGTCCTTGATCAGACCGTTAGCACATGAAAGGGCGGGGTCCACAGCGTGGAGCTCACGGCTGGAGAACAGAAGCACACCAGTGAAAATCAGACACAGTTTCACCTCCTTCCTCATGCTCCTAAGGAGGATGGAAGTCAACATTAAAAAAATCATTAAATCCTGATAATTGAGGACAAACAGAAAATCTGATTCATCAGTTTTCTACTTGCCCGTTTTTGGCTTAATCCAACAGAAGTTGACTAGTTGTTTCCTATATTAACCAATATTGATCTCTTGGCAACGAACATTCCCCCACTTAACAGAAGGCTGTACACAGTGAAGAGTATCTCCTGTGACTTTCTGGAACCTGAGCTATCCTAATTTAGCTCTTAACTTCAAAAGCAGTAAAATAATTTAAAGAGCGCTTTGGAAACGCTTTCTCCAGGCTGTGGCCTGCCTTTCTGTTCTCTCAACGGGGTCTTGCGCAGAAATGTGTCATTTTAGCGACTTCCGGCCTGCCAGCTCCTTCTTCCGTGGGCCATGCCTTTGGTGTAGTGTCTAAAAGGGCACTGCTGAGCCCAAGCTCGCTGAGACCTCTCCTAGGTGACCTTCCAGGAGCTGCATAGCTTCATGCTTCACATTCAGGTCTATGGTCCATTCTGAGTTGACATTTGTGAAGGCTGTAACATCTGCGTCTAGATTCATTTTTTTGCATGTGGATGTTCAGTTGTTCCAGCAACGCGTGTTGACAAGATCATCTTTGTTCGACTGTACTGCCTTTGAGCTTCTATAAAGACCAGTTGACTATTCACACATGGGTCTATTTCTGGGCTCTCTGCACTGTTCTGAGGAATAAAGTCTAGATGGAAAAAGAGAAATAAAACACGGTTGACCAGGAGACAGAGAAAAAAAGACATTTTGATAACTAACATAAATTTGCACATTTGTAACAATTCAGTGATTTCAGAGTGTTAGCCTGATAAAACATACAAAAACAGGTACTACCACAGCTTGGGCACCCTGAGCAAGGCAGTCGTACGACTCATGATGGCACGTCACCCTGAGGGTCACGTGGGTCAGCCCCCTGAACTGGCAGGCTCGTGTTGGCACCAGGCACTCCAGCTACTCCAAGGAAAGGTGTTTTCTTTTTAAAAGTTCTTTTACTTAGATGTAATCTGCGTAACATAAACCTGCCTGTTTTCAGTAGAGAACTGAAAGAACTTGGTCCCCACAGCCACTGCAATGCAGCTGTGAAACACTCCATCCCCCTAAGGTGCGCCTCGATTCCCTGCAGTCAGCCCCGCGTTCAGCTCTGGCCAGTCAGCCGGCCTGCTCTCCATCTCTACGGATCTGCCTTTTCTGAACATTTCCCTCAACGGCACCATGCGATTCAATCATATACGTGCTTCAAGTGGCACAGTGCTTCTGAAGTCCATCCATGCTGTAGCTGAATCCCACTGTGTGGGTATGACAAACCCCTTCACCAGCTGGTGGATATTTGGATTGTTTCCTTTTTTTTTTTTTTTTTTTTAAATGAAGGCTGTTATTAAAATTTCAAGCCTCTAGCCTTTACGGACATACGTTTTCCCTTCTCTTTGGTAGATACCCAGGAGAGGAACTTTTTGGCCATGTGGTAGATTTGTTTAATTTTTAAGGACATGCTAAATTGTGGTTTCACTATTTTATATTCCCATGACAATGTGTGAGAATTGCAGTTTCTGCACACCCCTGGGTACCATGCTTTACAGTGTAGTCTTGAAAGCGTGGAATTTGAGTCCTCTGACTTCATTATTTTTCGTCTTTTTGGTTACAGCCTTAAGTGGGCGTGAAGTGGTATCTCACTGGTTTTAATCTGCCTTTCCTAGTAAGCGTTAAGCATCTTTTCAAGTAATTATTGGCTATTTGTATTTTTGATGAAATATCTCCTGACGGATTCCCCACAGACAGCTTCTGGGAATGGGTGCAGACTGCATCTCTGCTGGCTTCAGCAGCTCCACAGAGAACGTGGAGACCACAGCCAGCATTCCCTGGCACCCTGGGAGCAGGGCTGAGGGGAGGCCCCGTTGCAAGCAGCCCCTCCTGCAGGCGGTGGCCCTCCCCAGACACTAGCATTCCTCCACAAGTGGTATGGAAAAGGGTGTGTGGTGTGTTTATCACTGTAAAGACCCGCAAGAGGAAACTCATCTGCAGAGGCAGCAGAGCACAAGCCCGAGTCCACAGTAAGGGTCCAAGCAGATGGCCACTTCCCTAGAGGGGTAGAGCTCACACTGCAGCTTAATGGAATGGCAGAAGGCACAGGTGGCTGCGTGTGACATCTGCAAGACAGCAAGGCCGCATTAGTGCACAGACACCCACCCAGGGACACCTGGAACAGAACAGGCCACATCAAGTGCACAGGACCTGGCGTCCAATGCCCACAGGTGACTCCAGAACAGAGGGCAGCTGTGGCCAAGCTTTGGCTCTGTTAGCAGAGAGTGGGCTGCTGACGTTCTCATTAGTCTTCTCACTTTCAACCAGCAAACCACAAGCAAACCTTCCGGGTCCCCTGGCACCTAGAAATTCTAGGAAGCGAAGTGAGGATGTCTTGCACTTGAGTGGCAGGTCCTGCTGCAATGCCCCCTGCACCCCATGAAGTCGGGGGTGCACGAGCATTTGCATCCCTCTCCGCAGCCCACCGGCACTGCACCCGCTGTGCCACAGGGGCGCCAGCAGAGCACACTGCATGTCCAACTCCCGTCTCAAGGATCAGGAAACAAGGCTCAAAAGGTAAAGGTCTGCTGCAGACCACACACGCCTGTGCACTGAGATGTGCTGGCCATCTGATGGCAGCAAGACCCAACCTCACTCCCTCTCCATGAAGCCACAGGAAAGAGCGTCTCCAATCCCAAGAACCAGTCCTACTACAGTGAGTATGTGATGGGAATTCTGTTAAAGTACTGTAAAATGGAGCCAATGAAACCAACTTTCTCACAGAGGCTTTCTAGTCAGTAGGATCCGGGGAGAGGAGGAGAGTAAAGGCAGCACAAGTTCACGGTCCTGAACATGCTCCCGGCCAGTGCGGCATGCGCGCCCCCCAGGGCTGGGCTGCGGAAGGGACCAGGGTGGAGCAGCACAGAGTCCCGGGAAGTCCAGCCACAGGCATGGGAGAGCGCTCACCAGCCACTGCAGGGAAAGAGAAGAGAGACCCAGAGCTGTGGGGAGACTTGCATCCTTGCCTGTCGGGTCGCTGTGCGAAGCCTTGCCCAGAAGACGGCTTCATCATAGATATTTTACTGAGTTCATACAAGGAAATGTAAAATTACTCTACAATCTAACACGTGAGCAGTTCTTTTTAGTTTGCTTTCAAAGCCACAACACTTGTTTAAAGAAGAAATGAGGCTAGGTTTATCAAACATTCCTCCAACCTCCTGCCTGCAGCATCAGGAGGAGTCAGTAAGATCCCAACTGCCAAAACGACCCACATTCTCAGATCAGCATCTGAAACAGACTTTCAGTGAACCCTGCTCGGTGCAGGTGCCACTCACAGCTTGAGAAATGAGCTCCAGCTCAGCTCAGCAGGCACTAACATGCTTCCAGAGCACTTGTGTGCGTCGGGCACTGGGTCAGTGACTGGGATGTGGAAAGGAGAACATGGCCTCTGCCCTCAGGAGCTTGCCATCTAGTGGGAAGTTGGGAGACCTGACAATGGCAGGGCCAGCGAGCACCAGGACAGAGACAACAGAGGGCCATCTTCACCCCCCAGGGGTGGGGCTCAGAGGTGTCTGGGCTCTCAGGGGCAAGGATTTCAATGTAGTGACCAGAAAGCTAACAGGTTAAGAAAAAAGCAACTAGGAAAGGTGAATGTGGATCACTGAGCTCATTCCAGTCTTGGACCTACCACAAACTCAGAGCCCAAGCTGGAATGCCTTTCCAGAATCTTTTAGTAAGAGAAACCCCTACAACCTTGTACTTGGATAAAGAATTAGTTTTCCAAAAGCCCAAAACAACAAACTCTAACACTGTGCTCTGAAGGAGACACTGAGAGCAGATACATCCCTGAGAGCAGGTGGAGGAGTCAGGGCTGAGGCCAGGGTATTTATTTTAAGGATGTGTCTGTGATGCTTTCAACAGGTTTCCCTGCCAGCACAGTCCTGCTTTGGCTGGCATGGAGTGCCCACGCCTGGGGCACACATCAGCTCACACTAGCTGCCGTGAGCAGGAGCGTGCTCCAGAAGCAGACTTGGGGAAGCACTAGGACATCCTGCAGGCATGCTTGTAAATCGATTATCTGACAAGGGAGTAATGCCCATAATACATGGGGAATTTCTAAAACTCAACAAGAAAACAATGCATTCAAAATGGCAAAGGACTTGAATAGAAATTTCTCAAAGAAAAGATACAAATGGCAAGTAATCACATGAAAGGATGCTCAGCATCACCAATCTTCAGTGAAATGCAAATCAAAACCACAATGTGATGCTATTTCACATCCATTAAAATGACTACTACTAAAAAAAACAATCAAAAATAAAAGTGTTGACAAGGATGTGGAGAAATTGCAACTGTGCACTGTTGGTGAGGCAGTAAAATGGGACAGCTACAGTGAGAAACAGTATGGCAATTCCCCCCACCAAATTAAAAATATAATTACCATATGACCCAACAACTCCATTTCTGGGAATCTATGTAAACGAACTGTTGGCAAGGTCTCGAAGAGACGTCTGTGCACCCATGTTCACAGCAGCATCACTCACAACAGCTAAAATGTGAAAGCAACTCAAACGTCCATTGATGGATGAACGGATAAGCAAAATGTGGTCAATATGTACCATGAAATAGGAACTCAAGCCTTAAAAAGGAATTCTGATATATACTTCAATGTGGATGAACCTTGAAGATACCACACTCAGTGAAGTAAACCAGATGTGAGAAGACATGTACGAGTCCACATATGTATGGTGCCCAGAACAATCAAAAACAGAGACAAAAAACAGAGCGGATGTCACTGAGGGAGAGTCAGTGTTTAGTGGGAAAGAGATTCAGCTTCATAAGATGAAATGACTTGTGGGAATGAGTGGTGGTGACAGCAGTGCAGAATTCTGAACGTATTTAGTACCACTGAACAGTTCACTTAAGTGGGTTAAGTGGTAAATTTATGTTATGGGTATTTTGCAGCAATTTAAAAATTGGGGAAAAGTCAATGAAGTAAGAGAACTAAATGAGGAAAATTATGCAAACTCAGCAGTCAGAACTCGGAGGTGGGTAATAGGGGAAGGGCTTCCTGAGGGCAGAGAACTTGTTAATGGTCCCTTGACAAGGACATCACCTGAGTTGTCAGGGCCCTAGTTCTGGTGGCACACACAGTGGGCTCCATCTTCAGCAGGAAGAAGGATCACTGCGGCTGCAACGAGCAGCATCCTGGCAAGTTACCATGAGACCCATGTTAAAAAGGCCAGAACTTCAAGCGTACAGAGTTTCATAATAGACAGAATAGCGGGATTTGAGAATAGCAAGAAAGAAAAACATAAGCAGTTTTTTTATCAGGGGCTAGTGAGGCTGTGTTCACATACAAAGCAGTCGGAGCATTTAGAAGGAACCAGTCAGCCTCGCTAACTACTGAAACAGTCATGCATTTTATGGCTTGAACAAAACACACAAGTGTGCCTCTCTGCGTATCTCACTGCCAGGCCCCACCAGAGCCCCATGTGTGTAAGAATGAAAACTGACCATCACCGTGTGGTCTGCTAACTACACGTGATGCAGACTTCATTTCTCACCTTCACTCCAGCTAGCATCCCAGTTGTGGACACACTAAAATCAAGATAGGCTAGCATGTCTGGGTTGGAAGGTTTGTAGATCTGGGTGGGCCACTTCTTTGGCAAATCATCTGGAGAGTAAAACAAAGCTGTTAGCATTTCTGACTTAACAGAAAATCATTTAAGCAAACAAACAAATGGGCTAGTTTGAGGACCAAACTGTGTCCAGTATAAGGGGCCATGCCTTGACATCTATGGCTGCAGCTGCCTCCCTGGACTGCAACAATTTACAGATCAGTTGTGTTGTCATCAAACAGGCAGAGCGGCTCACCTGAGGGTCAGAGAGCAAAGAGCAGATAGGTGGGGGTAAAGGGCGGGGTGGGTGTGAGCTCCAGATGGAGGCCGGGCAGCTTGGAGGGGGCTCAGCCTGGCACACAGCTGCTGCACAGGGGCTGGTGTCGGCCACCAGAGGTGCACGTGGCCAGGAGCTGGACCACCAAGCACACGAGCAGGGCTGGTGAGGGCCGAGCCCCTGCGGTTCCCAGACCTGAGCAGTGTCCACACTCAGAAAGCAGCACCCACACTCACTGCTCTCACCGCCAGCTCTGTCCCACCAGAAGTGACACATTTCCACGTACACCCTCAACACTTTTTATGGGGAGTAATGGCCACGAAGTTCCTCCCACACAACTACAAAGAAGAATCCGCTTGTGATGTCCCTCGTGGTTCCTCCTTCAAGGGGAAAAACATCTAACACTCTTAAACTTCCCCAGGCCAAAAAAATTAAAACAAATCTGTACTTTCAAAAAGGCACAGGACACTTCTAAATCTTGAGCAAAGAACTTTCTAAAACGTATGACTTCTCCACCTGGTTTGGTTAGGTTTGTTCCTTGGGTCTGGTGGGGAAGCTCCCAGCACCCACAGGGATGCCCTGTCTGGGGAGCTGCCTCGATTAGGCAGCATCGTGGCAAAGCTGCCCGCTAGTCCTCACTTCCAGGCACAAGTCTCAGCCTTGCTCACAGAACTAGATGGTGAGCTCCTTAAGGGAAGGAGCTGTGACTGCAGGCTCTCATACGACCCCACACCCGCACCTGGCCCTGCCGTGAGAGCCCAGGCTGTGATCTGCAGGTCCACATGCAGGCCACGTTACCTCCACGATCATCTTCACCGTAGGCAGCGTGGTTGCGATGTTCTGCGGGTGTGGAGGACGGACAGTTATTGGCACACACCCTGCGTACAGGCAGCCATAAAACGCTGCGATGAGGTCTATTCCTACTCGGGGGGAAAGCAAAAGTTCTCACTTGAAACAAATCAAGCTGTTTAATGGCTGTCATGCCCGTCAGCAGAACTACCATCCTGGAAAAAGCCAGACAGCTCACAGGTAATGGTGACCTTTAACAGACTCTTTCCTCACCCTCACGGGTCTGTTAAACTGTGGGGACAACTTCGCTCGGTCCTTTCTTTTTAGGCACAAGATACCAAAGCAGCCAAGAAGCTACTTGCTGTCGTTTCTCTAAGGATTACTCAACTCTGAACTACAGATTAAATGAACTCCCTCAAATATCGAGTAGAACAAATTTAGATAGAAAAATCTGTGTAAAATCACTGCTTTATTTGTGCCCCCATTACCAGTCATACAGCAAGCAGCACAGTCCCAACTGGCAGTGAGCAGACACAGGGAGCCAGGCAGGATCCAGTGCCCACTTCTGGTGCTAACACGGCAGCGGCACCCAGCACCAGTAGGTGCCTGCTTCTTACGGGACTGGTAGACCAGAGCAACGTGGTCCCCGTCCTGCAGGTGCCCCCTCTCCATCAGCATCATGGCTATCTTCTCAGCCCATTTGTGCATCTGGACACAAGTCAGCGAGTTTGCTATCGTTCCCTGAGTAGCACAAGAGCAAGTAGGGAGGACTTTAGAAACAGACCAGCTTTGTTAAGATATAGTTCATATATCATACAACCCACTTGTTTAAAATATACAGTTAAATGGCTGCTAGTGTCTGTACAGAGTTGTGACCACCACCACAGTCAGCTTTAGAAGGTTTTGTCACCCCCTCAAAAGACCCCCATATCATTAGTATTCACTCTCCTTTCCTTCCCACCAGCTAAGAAGCACAACACTGAAGAGGCATCTAGAAATACTTGTATTAACAAGATATTTAAAGAAATAATTATTTGACCTCAAAAACAGCTAAAATTACCAAAAAAAATCAACCTAGTAATTCTGGGACTTCAGTGTACCTGTCATGGGCAATACAAATTAGTAGTAAATCTGTAGGACTCATACTATGAAAAATAGGACTCATTAAAAATATTTTTAAGAAGGACCACATCAAAAGTCAGGGAGGTCAGAAAACAGACAAGCCTCCAAACAAGCAACAGGCAAAACAAAACAAAACAAAAAACAAACTACAAAAGAAAAAAATGAATAGTCAAGTTTATCTAACGTAGACTTTCCAAACATGCAGAAGCAAATGTAAAGCACATTTAGATTGAAAAGCACCTTTGAAAAGCACTAATAGGGAAAATCAGTAGCAAAATAGGTACTAAGAGATACCAAAATACATACATTTATTCTTTATACCAAAAAGAAAAGCATGAATAAGCTGCAAGTTATAAACACATAAGTAGCCAAAGAAAGTTTTTCCTAAGGACGAGGCTTTCATTTGCACACATTCCCAGGGAAGAAGAGAGCACTGTCCAAGCTATTTAAAAACTGCTCTTTATAATCACATCCTACTTCACAGGGATGGACAGGGTGAACGACCTTTCCTTAAGCAGCAGGCGAACTGGCCAGGAGTGTCAGGTCAGCAAGCCCCACAGGTGAACAGTGACCGTGGAAGCCCAGGCCAGACACTTTTATTAGGTGGGGAGCTTCCAAGGAGCGTGAGTGAGCCAGTGGGGAGCCGTGGAAAACACTGTCACATGTGCAGAAAGGAGTCCATAGGAGCAGCTGGTTATGCGGGAGGAGAACATGTGGACAGAAGAGACCAGAACCTTCAGGGCCATTAAGGAACACTGGGGACCTGGTGATGACGTGTGGGAAGATACAGAACTCCCACCCAAATGGAACACATGCCCAGGCAGGAGGGACCCAGAGGGAGGGAGAACTGGTTACAAGGCATCAGGACAGAACTGCCAGTGCCTGGTGTTACTCTCAGGGTCCCGGGTGGCTGCAACCACCCTGGGAATCAACACATAGGGGCCTAGCTGAGAGAGGCTGCCCAGGCAGCTGCCCGTCTGGCTCCATCCCTGTCCTGCTATGCCAGGACCGGTCCCTCATGTGGTGGACAGGCTGAGCTTACACGTCTCTGAACTGAACCTTCTCATCCCTTAACTATTTTCCTTCTGAGGAAGGTTTAAAAATAATAGCAAGAGATACATAAAGTGGAAGAGCCAGAGAGGAGAATGTGGCAAAGCTGGGTCAATACAGAGAGCTCTCCAAGACCGGTGTCTAGAAATCTAGCCCAAATGCTGGAACATGGCACCTTTCACCTTGGGAGAAATGCTGCTGGTTTTCAGCTACACACTTTATATTTTCCACTCGCTGTCACGACAAACATGAATGTCACAGGGGTCCATGAAGTAGTGGGATTTATCCTTAGGCCACTGGTTGCCTGGCATCCTCAACATTCCTGGGAAAAGTTGGATGTTCCACGGGGAAGCCCACTGCCTAAGAAGGAGGTTCTATGAAAAAGTACCTCACAGGAAATTAGGGCTGAGTCTTCCCAAAAGAGGTCTTGGTTGGTGCCATGACAGGATGGCAGTGCAGGGTCATCTACCACGTTGACCC
Source organism: Camelus bactrianus (assembly GCF_048773025.1). NCBI lineage: Eukaryota > Metazoa > Chordata > Mammalia > Artiodactyla > Camelidae > Camelus > Camelus bactrianus. Next base: position 12,102,845 of record NC_133573.1, read on the forward strand.
CTGTTCTGAAGACAACAGCTTTCAGCGTCAACGACTGCCAATTTAGCACCATTTACAAGTTTTACATTAAATTAAATAATGACAACTGAACATATAATGAAGAATGAAGAAAAAGCCAAATAAGATTTACATTTTAAAATCCCAAAGAAGAAAGAAAGGTTTAGAGTTGGCTGGTGTTTCTCTTTAAAAAAATAACAGATGCTCTTTTGTATGAACTAAGTTCCAAGGATGCAAGTCTTCCATGATTTGCCATGAATCACGTCCCCACCCCTACTGCAAATCTCACACAACTCTTACCCCCACCAACTGCATTGCCAGGGAGGAGACCAATGAGTGGTACCGTTTGCAACAGGCAAGAACCAAATGGGTCCCCGTTTTAGGTGAGCCATGACCAAGCTGGGGAATTCACAATTGTTGGAAGGAGCTCTCCAGGGTGGTGGAAGCCTGGAAGCATTTTGGGGCCACATGCTGGAGGGACAGTGTTTGAGCTTACTGACTTAAGTATAACATTTTAAAATGAATATCACCTATTTCTTTTTACCTTTTTAAAATATTGCTTTTAGAAAACATTACATTGTGGGTGTGGCTTGTGTTTTATTTCTGTTGGACAGTCCTAAACTGGAAGGTTAAGTGGAAACCACATCATAATGACGATGGACATGATGCTCCTGACCTTCGGTTCCAGTTGGACATTTGTTTTAAGTGCACATAGCAGGTCAGAGAGGGTGGGAGTGAACACGGATGTCTGGCTCTGATCTGACCCTTCCAGGTGGTCAGGCTGTGGCTGCCTCCACATCAGGAAAGCCCCAAGAGATAGAGGCCACTGTGGGCCACACGATATCAGTGCTGACCTGAAGCAGATGTTCTCACAGCCTTGAGCTCCACAGCTCACCCTGCTGATCTGCAGGATGAAGCACTTTTCAGAGTATGAGTCATTCCCAGTGACCACGTTTCCCCTAATGAGCAGTGCCCAGCTGGAGCATAGGACCGTGAACACAGGGTCTGGGAATGGGGACGCAGGTCCCACAGGTCACACCTGCTGACAACAAGCTGGGTGTGCCTGCATCACCCTACCGGCAATCTGAGGTCTGCCCCGCTGACGGCAGACCCCCAGGAGAGACGCAGTCAGAGTAGCTCTGTCCCCTTGTTCCCTCCCACTGACGGGATGTAGTCCGTGAACCTGCCTGAGCCACTTTAGGGTCTCTGTGTCTGGGGGGGGGGGTGGCTACTATTTCCTAGGCGACCGCTTACACTCCAGAGTATCTGGGGCAGGCACGGCAGCCTTCGCCTCACCTAGCCTGAAGTATGACAGTGACCCCAGCCTGACTCTCACTGCTTGCAGTTCCCGGAGGCAGCACACTGTGTGTCCAGGCCTGCGTTGCTGGGCAGCGCTACTGCACCGCTCAGGGAGCCGAGTGGAGGCCATCTGAGCAGGCGTCCTTCCCAGGGGCTGGGGGACAGGCTGGAGTGCGGCTCCAGCTGACACCCTGCAGGTGCTGCTGGAAACCTCCTGAGGCCACAAGAGGCTCTGGAGAAAGAAGGCAAAGCCACAAGCAGCCTCCAGGGGAAGTGCGTCATGCAGAGGACGGAGGAGTCAGAAAGGGCGAAGCGAGAGAAACACAGGCAGCATCAGAGCCAAGAGCTGGCTGGGCAGCAGAGCCAGGGAAGTGGTCTTGTCCACGTTCACAGGCTGAGGAAGGAGCAGAGGAAAGACAAGGAAAGTGGGCGCATTTCAGATGCAGGGCTCCTAGCAACCACAAGGTCCTCGGGGTTCCTGCCGTGCACCTGTGAGCTCAAGGGACAGCGGGAGCCTTAATCCTGGGAAGAGGGTCCAGGAGGCCCCAGGGTAGGCACCAAAAGGTGGGGTACCAAACTCTGCTCAAGGGGGCCAGGGTGCAGGAGTGCTTTCTAAGACCCTCCAGCGGGGTCGCCTTGAACAGACACAGCAAACAAGGACCTGCTGGATCAATTCAGCTCTCAGGGCAACTCAAGACAAGCTGTGACAGAGGAGGATGGGGTTACTTCTGTGAACTAAATCATGCAAACTGATCAGAAAGCTGGATATCCAAACTAGAGATTTGGGGAGTAACTTATATTATTAGCATTTCTTTTTACTTGACTTTAATCTATTCCTTTAAATGGCAAGAGGTGCCTTGGTGCACTAAGATTTTAATACTAAGAGACTGATTAACCATCACTTCTTAAAGTTGCAAGTACTCTTACTGGTCAAGAAGACCTACATTTTAAACCCATTTTCCAGGCTTTATTTCCAAAGTAAATGAAAAGTTAACAAGCATATTAAGATTTTTGCATTTAAATTTTTTGTTAATACTATTTGCTTGTATGTTTAAGGCCTTATTCTTTTTTTAATTATTTATTTAACTTTTTTTATTGAGTTATACTCATTTTACAATGTTGTGTCGAATTCCAGTATAGAGCACAATTTTTAGTTATACATGAACATATATATATTCATACAATGGTTATATTTATTTTTTAACTTTTTTTAACATTTCTATTGAGTTATACTCATTTTACAATGTTGTGTCAAATTCCAGTGTAGAGCACAATTTTTCAGTCATACATGAACATATACATATATTCATTGTCACATTTTTTTCTCTGTGAACTACTATAAGATCTTGTGTATATTTCCTTGTGTTTTACAGTAAAATCATGTTTATCTATTCTACATTTTTAAAATCCCATCTATCCCTTCCCACCCTCCACCCCCTTGGCAACCACAAGTTTGTATTCTATGTCTATGAGTCTGTTTCTGTTTTGTATTTATGCTTTTTTTTGTTTTTGTTTTTTAGATTCCACATATGAGCAATGTCATATGGTATTTTTCTTTCTCTTTCTGGCTTACTTCACTTAGAATGACATTCTCCAGGAGCATCCATGTTGCTGCAAATGGCGTTATGTTGTCAGTTTTTATGGCTGAATACTATTCCATTGTATAAATATACCACTTCTTCTTTATCCAGTCATCCGCTGATGAACATTTAGGCTGTTTCCATGTCTTGGCTATTGTAAATAGTGCTGCTATGAACATTGGGGTGCAGGTGTCATTTTGAAGTAGGGTTCCTTCTGGATATAAGCCCAGGAGCGGGATTCCTGGGTCATATGGTAAGTCTATTCCTAGTCTTTTGAGGAATCTCCATAGTTTTCCACAGTGGCTGTACCAAACTGCATTCCCATCAGCAGTGTAGGAGGGGTCCCCTTTCTCCACAGCCTCTCCAGCATTTGTCATTTGTGGATTTTTGAATGATGGCCATTCTGAGTGGTGTGAGGTGATACCTCATTGTAGTTTTGATTTGCATTTCTCTGATAATTAGTGATATTGAGCATTTTTTCATGTGCTTATTGATCATTTATATGTCTTCCTTGGAGAATTGCTTGTTCAGGGCTTTTGCCCATCTTTGGATTGGGTTGTTTGGTTGTTTCTTCTTCAGTCGTATGAGCTGCTTATATATTCTGGAGATCAAGCCTTTGTCAGTTTCATTTGCAAAAATTTTCTCCCATTCCATAAGTTCTCTTTTTGTTTTACTTATGGTTTCCTTTGCTGTGCAGAAGCTTGTAAGTTTCATTAGGTCCTGTTTGTTTATTCTTGCTTTTATTTCTTCTAGGAGAAAATTTTTGAGATGTATATCAGATAATGTTTTGCCTATATTTTCCTCTAGGAGGTTTATTGTATCTTGTCTTATGTTTAAGTCTTTGATCCATTTTGAGTTGATTTTTGTGTATGGTGTAGGGGAGTGTTCTAGCTTCATTGATTTACATGCTGCTGTCCAGTTTTCCCAACACCATTTGTTGAAGAGACTGTCTTTATTCCATTGTATATTCTTGCCTTCTTTGTCGAAGATTAGTTGACCAAAAGTTTGTGGGTTCATTTCTGGGCTCTCTGTTCTATTCCATTGGTCTATATGTCTGTTTTTGTACCAATACCAAGCTTTCTTGATGACGGTAGCTCTATAGTATTGTCTGAAGTCTGGGAGAGTTATTCTTCCAGCCTCTTTCCTTCTCTTCAGTAATGCTTTGTCAATTCTAGGTCCTTGATGGTTCCATATAAATTTTATTATGATTTGTTCTAGTTCTGTGAAATATGTCCTGGGTAATTTGATAGGGATTGCATTAAATCTGTAGATTGCCTTGGGCAGTGTGACCATTTTAACAATGTTGATTCTTCCAATCCAAGAGCATGGGATATCTTTCCATTTTTTAAAGTCTCCTTTAATTTCCTTCATCAATGGTTTATAGTTTTCTGTGTATAATTCTTTCACCTCATTGGTTAGATTTATTCCCAGATATTTTATTACTTTGGGAGCTATTTTAAAGGGGATTGTTTCTTTACTTTCTTTTTCTGTTGATTCATCGTTAATGTAAAGAAATGCAACTGATTTTTGAACGTTAATCTTGTAATCTGTTACCTTGCTGAATTCTTCAATCAGCTCTAGTAGTTTTTGTGTGGACCTTTTAGGGTTTTGTATATATAGTAACATGTCGTCAGCATATAGTGACACTTTTGCCTCTTCTTTTCCAATTTGGATCCCTTTTATTTCTCTCTCTTGCCTGATTGCTGTGGCTAGGACTTCCAGGACTATGTTGAATAGGAGTGGTGATAGCGGGCAGCCTTGTCTTGTTCCAGATTTTAGTGGGAAGCTTTTGAGTTTTTCACCATTGATTACTGTGCTGGCTGCAGGTTAAGGTCTCATTCTTAAATACTATTATGGAACAAATATCTGATGTTTACTTTTCTAATCTGAAATGTGAACACATAAACTTTAATGATAAAATAGAAATGATTTTCATTCCTAAGAATGAAAGCCTATAATTAAAACATGACATCTTATAAAAATGTAGTTTAGTAAAAAAAATGATAATAATAAAGACATTAATACCTCATAAGTCTGCAACTGTTCTCTGTTGTAGACATTCAGTAACTCACTTTGGGGGGAAAACATTGCAAAATAATTGCTAAAATATACTACACACATGCATCCAAATGCTCAAGCCCTTATATTTAGAAGCAACCTTTCCTAGGTGAAAAGGTCTCAGTCAAAACAGCAACATACAAAGACGTAAATAACAGGAGTCAGGGAAGGCTGCAGTGGAAGGTGTGGCCTGAGAAAGAGACACAGAAGCAGGCACATGCTCCCACGGGGACACCCAGGGCCTCACCCTGAAGTTGAGCAGCGTGTACAGCACGTGGTCAGGGTGGTCTGTGCCCTCCACTGCAGGACCTCCGAGAGGAACAGGAACTGGAACAGAGCATAGCCGTTAGGTCCATACTGTCCCGAAGGCCGGGCTGATTGCAACACTTAAACTGGTGTGGTCTGCCTGAGTGCTTTCAGGGGGCCTCCAGACAGTGAGGGGATCGTCCCTGATGAATATAATCGACAGAACCAGCAGGTGCTTACAGTGCTTTCCTGGCAGCGACCTGGAATTCACCGTGCCTGATTTAGACTCACGGGTCAGAGGGTTGGTGCCCTGCCTCCATTAGGGAAGAGTTCTGAAATCTCCTCATGGATGGGAAGACTCCATTTATTCCCCTCACAGACAGGTTAACTGACACAGAAAACCCCTTCCCCTGGGCTTCCAGAAGATGCAACAGTGATGTCTGGGGGCTGCAGTGACAGAATCAGATCTATCCTGTTTTAAGAATGGAATCTCTTAAATTTGTTTTTCAATGGTCATCCCTGAAGTCGTTCAACAGCACTGCAAAGCACACAGAATGTAGGCACCAGGCTGACAGTCTGGTGACAAGGATGGCCCTATTTCATGCCAGGACACAGCACTAGGGTCAGGATATAGCAAATACCCACATATTCACCTTAATCCACCACTGAGAGAAATGCACCACGAGCTGGGGAACATGGTGATCCAGTGCTTTCACTGAACACGTTATCATGTGTTACCAAATTGGCAGTATCTTAAGTGACTTCTTTGTCACATTTCCTGGGAGCCCCCACACAGCAGGGCTACCTTTGGGAGAGCAGGAGGAGTTCTGGGGCTGAATGTTCATCATGGGGACTCACAACCGCATGGGACCAATTTTCATGTTTATGTGGAGTTTCTCCCACATATCCCAAGGCTGCTTTAAGAATGTCTGCCTCCCAAACCTGGGTTCTGAACTGATGTTTTCTTGAATTCCGACAATCAAAGAAAGGACTGTAGCTTCACAATAATGTGGCTGTGAGGCAGCCTGGGTGTCACATCAGGGCTGTGGGAGAACCAGGAACAAGTGCTCAGGGGATACAAGGACAGGAAGGGACTCACACTGGCCGCAAGCCTGCCAGTCCTGGGACTGTGCTACTGTCAAGTGTCCCCCAACACTGCATCTCCCAATAAACACGCTTTCCTTATAAAGCCACATGGTGTCGCTTGCGGGACCAGGAGGGCAGGTGGAAGACAGGGACACTGACTGGGCTGGCAGAGAGGGAGTGGAAGTCGATGATGTCTGTGGTCCGGCCCTTGGGTACCAGGTGGAGAGGAACTGGTGAGGTCTGGCTCTCTGTGCTCACCTTCCAGGCCTGGTTGGTGTCTTCTGTCTGGCCCAGGTCTCTGCCACTGGCCTGTGCAATCTGCTTCCCAGACATCAGGTTCCCCACCATCACAGTGAGGTGGGAAGCCCCATAAAAAGACCAGCAGGACCCCTAGGCAGGGTCGCTGCTCTCCTCTTAGCATCGTCCAGTTCCCTGGCCCAGAGGCTCTATCTCACTTTTTGCCTCTAAAGAGGCTAACTTACACCTAGAATTCTATCAGTTCCCTGAGCTCACTTCTGATGGGTTATTTCCTTCACTCCTGATTGGTTACTACTCTCACTTCTGATTGGTTCATTTGTAGCACTTCATTTGCATGGAGCTCACTCCTGATTGCTCTGTTTCTACAAAGCTTATTCCTGGTTGGTCAACTTCTGTTGTACTTTATTTGCATATGATGTTGCAAAGTATAAAACTGGCAGCCTATAAAAGGCCTGTGTAAATCTACAGACGGGGTCCAGAGCTTGAAGTGTTAACTCCTCTGGGCCCGTTGGCGTAATAAACCTAGTTCTCCAACTCTCCAGTGCTGCTTGGTCTCTCGCCCAGATCCAGGTTGCTGTCACAACTGTCACAACCGAGCTGTAACACATTTTTCCACAACAACAGAGGCAGGGCCGATTTCTGGAAAGAAGCAGCAGCACACATGTGAGGAAAATGTGATGAAATTCCTGAAAACACGACCTCCCACTTCGGTACAGAGCTCACTCTGGAGAATCTTCTCAAAGACCCAGCTTTGAAAAGTCTCACGAGAACAGGGCTTCAAGTCAGTCACTGGGATGACAATGATGGCAAATGGGAACAAGCCCTGACAAGGGTCCACAGAGCCACCCTTCTGCCAAACTTCCCGGGCTCTACAGAGTCTGCTGCCTTTGGTTTCCATTTGGGGGGCTGCTAAGACCTACTCACTTCAGTGACAATGAAAATAATGCAGAAGACAAGTATGAAATTTAGCATGTGACATATTTCAAAGTAGGTAAAGACGTGCATCTTGTTCCCTGTTGTTATCATGTCAGCGAGAGCTGACCATCAACAGCAACAAAATATTGTACATGTTTAGTAAGTGCCTCTTTGAATGAATTCAAGGAGTAACATGGCAGAAGGGGGAGAACATAGTCACTCACTCATCACTGTGAAGGCTTCGGGGTCTCCGGGCAATAGCAAACCAACCCGCTCCTACACGGACCACACCCCTCCTAGTCTCTGTTACTGACTTGATCACCAACGCTCACTCCACAGTGTATGAAGCATTTCAAAAGGGAAAAGCGGATACAGTCCATCCTGACAGCTTTTCTTTTCTTTTTTAATGAAAGAAGTTTCTTAAAGAACTATAGAAACTTTTTCAAAATTTCTGACTGCAAGAAACCGTAGATACCTTTCTCATATTATCATTCACACGTTTTCACTACACACGTGCATAGAAACCAAGACCTCAGGAGGAGGTCAGATGCTGCAGAGTACCAGGCCAGTGTGTGAGTGTGGGTCAGTGATGGGGGGGAGCAGGACAGGAGGCTGGGAGAGCTTCACCAAAAGAGTTGCAGTATAAAAATCAGAAAAATCACGCGGCCAACTTGTGTTTCATCCCTGGCTTGATCAAATCCATGCCGAGAGCCCCCCTGTGTCAGTCCCAGTGCTGTTCACACCCAGAGGCCAGAGGAGACAAGAGAGCCTATTTTTCATCCACTTCCTAGGCTCATGAAGGGCAAGCTGTGTCTTTCAGTGGCTTTGTCACTTGAAGCAATTGCCCGTAGAATAAAGAAATGGATGGTTCGGTCAGACGTGACTCTGTTCTACACGACAGTCACACAAGCCAGGACTGAGAGGGTGCAACAGAGGTGAGAGGAAAGAAGTGGAGAAGTTAAGGAGTCAGAATACAAGAGAATAATTTAAGAGGAAGAGCAGTGTTTGTCACTGTAAACACAAACCCAAGGTGCCAGGAAAGCAGGCATGCTGTGACTTTCTAGGTCTTGTGCCAGGAGAGGATCACAACCACCCCACGGATGCTGTGCTCAGAGGGCACAGCAGCGAGCGGCCCGGAGTCAGAGCCCCGGTGCCCACACTCCTCCTCAGCCAAACCTGGAGAGGCCGCCCACCCCATCTCAGCCAAGCTCCCTGCCCGGGGGTGGGCCCGGGGGTGGGCTGGTTCCTACAGCCACCACCAACTGCGCTGGGCCCCGTGCCCCTGACCACCTCTAGCTGACTTGTCCCTATACCGGGCCCCACTGCCACCCTATCGGGGGAGCAGAGAGCCGTCAGGTCTGGGCCTGTCTCTCCTGTCTGGTCCCACAGCCTTGGGTCAGCTCCTGACCTCCCTGTGGCATAGCTTACTCATTTCCTTGTAAAATCTGTGCCATGTATGCATTGTCTGTCATCCTAGCACCCTGGCCTGAGGGCACCCTGCCTGCCTGAGGTCGGCATGTCAAGTTGGAGGCCAGGACCCCATTACTGCGCTGGCAGAGGGGCTGCTCCCCCACCACCCATGTTCTTGCAATAAATTCTCCACTGACAGCCGTGTGCAGCCCGAAGTGCAGGACGATGAGCTGTGTGGAGGATGACTCGGAAGTGGTGCCCATGCTCCCCAAGTGGCAGAGCAGCGCAACTCCTCACAGGCTTCCACGTGTCAACTGCTTGACTCACAAAACATGGAAGGAAGCCTCATGCTCATCTGGGCACAAGGGAGCTGTGACCCTGAGAGTGTCTGTTCCAAGGGCCACCCAGGAGATCGAGGTCTGAGCCCCAGCTGCACCCAGAAGAGATGCTACATCCCACCGCACCCTGGGGAGAAAGGGGCTGCATGGGAGGGAGCTGAGTTCCCCAGGAGCATGTGAATGCCGGAGGGGGAGGCTGAGGCCTTGCTGGCAGTGACCCGGGCCTGCACAACATTTGGACATACCTGGCTGCTTCTGCCGAGGCTTAGGCAGGTTGGTGACGCACGTGTGGTGGCACATCAGGATGTTGCAGGGATGAAGCGAGCCCTCCAGGAAAAGCTGCTTCATTTTGGACAAATGGACCCCCCCGAGTGGGGTTTTGGGGAAGGTGTTGGCCGGAACCAAGGCCAGACAGTAAACCCCAACTTGGTGTATGCTGTCGATCACCTGCAAAGTCATGGAGAGGAAACTGTGTGAAACCAGGTGTGATGGAAAGCGCTGTAGCAGATCCTCAGATGTGCAAAGCCAGCACACAGAAGCCGACACGGCACAAGCGGGGCCCCTGGCTCACCACACGTCACTGAGCAGAATGCACCGCGGGACATGTGGAACAGCATGCACATGCACCAGGTCATAACAGAAACGTCCCCTTGAGACTCCGCAAGCAAGTGGGAGCCAGTTCTGCAAATCCCCGAACCCTGACCCGAATCTCAGTCTGTACCGCCACCTCCCTAGGACACAACTGTGAGTTCACGGTCAATACAGCTGGTGGGTGAGTGCAGGGATGACCAGAGAGCACAGCAGCCACACCCCCAGAGGTGAGGGGCGCGGGGGGGGGTGCCAGGAGGACTACCTGCAGCACCCTGCTCATCCACTGGAAGCTGTCCTCCTCCGTGGAGTCCAGCCTCTGCTCAGCCACAATCACTATCCTCTCGTCGTGTAGGACGGTCACCGAAAACACGGCGATCCTGTGGGGACAGACAGGATAGTGCAGTGAGCACGCACTGCAGATGCTCACGGAAGCACCAGCCCTGCTGGAAGGAGCTTCGCAGCTGGCTCCCAGGGTGACAGTGGCCTCTGGAAGGAAACTGCAGCTTCAACTCCCACGCGCTCAGCAAGGTAAGCACAGCTCTAGGGGAAGCCTGGGGGCATGAGGGCAGAACCACTCACATTTCCCATGGAGCCAGCCTGTGGCTCTGGGTGCCAGCCTCTGCCTCTCAGTATAGACAGAAGGAGCCGTTGTTAGAATGGCTGAAACTTGGCGAGCCGTGCAAGTCACATCTTGAGTTGGCACCTGTGAAACAACTCTCTCCCCATCAGCAGGAAGCTGTCATCTGGGAGCTAATGTGCCAGTTTTCCACTAGACGTGTCTGCCTCTCAGAGGAAGGATGGGCCATGGCAACCGGACCTCTGGGGTGCCCTCTGCACATGCAACCCTCAGCATCACCTCGTCCCACACCCACTTGCTTGGCAACCTGAGGAAGATCCACAGCAGCGATCACGCCCTCCAAGTGAGCAACCCCTCAGGAGCCGTGGACAGTGGCTCAGTGCTGACCATGTGCCAAGGTGGGTGGGGGCACCGCTGGGTCGGGGGAAGCCTGAGAGCCATTTTCCAGGCAGCTGGGGCTCAACCATCACCTCTGGGTCATTTGAAATGAGTTGCAGCAAGATATGCTGGGCTCTTTCCTGTGTAGCTACTTAGAAAAGTATGTTTCTCAAATGCATATTCTTATTTAACTTGGAACGGAAGTTACCAAAAATGTATTTATGGGCTCAGGACATTCAGAACCTTGTGGAATCTCAGAAGTCATGGACTCCAGTGGCTTCACTTCACAGAAGAGGACAGGTTGTCCCGTTAGAGCAATTTATGGGCTTTATCTAGAAAGTGTGGTCTGCAGAGAAGTGCGCTCACCTTCCTCAGTAGACAAACTTCATGGGCTCCATGGCCCGCACAGTGGCCACAATGTTGTCGGCATTGTGTCTGCGCCTGCTGGCCACCATCAGCCCATCCATCTTGCCCACCATGAAGACGAGCCCCCCGGGGCCAACGAAGCCCAGCAGGCCTGTCCTCACGAAGGGGTACTCGCTGACCGGGGCCCCCGAGCTCATCACCAGGAACACCTGGGGCAGGCGGCTGAGTGCCGGGGGGGCCCACCCTGCCCTCCACCCTGCCCTCCACCCTCCTCCAGGGGGGCTCCTCACCTGAACCCAAGGAGGAGCCCCAGCCCCTCTTAAGAGGACTGTGGTGGTCTAAAACCAACTAAATCTTCTGCTAATAAAACCACCGCATAAAAGTGAGTGGAGAAGAAAAGTGCCTTTTAAACGACATCTGTCAGTTGTGAAATGCTCCCTATTCATTAAAACCCTATTTTTCCTTATTGAAAATGCACTGGAAAGAAACATACAGAGGAAGCAAGCCCCACCACAAGTTCAGACTCGACCCCAGTTTCCTCCAACCCGACAAGTCAGTCACACAGAAAAGACCGGTTTTGTTTGGACTGTGTCTCACTCAGTTTCAGGGGCATTTTAGAAACTTGAATCCACGTTCAGCAAAGCTGCCTGGACTAGATACCATATTGCACGTGTTCATGTCCAAAATCTACATGTTAAGAAACTTATCCCCAAACAATTCTTATTTTCTCACACACGACTTAGGCAGAACGTGCTCCTCCCAGGGTTGCGAATCACGTGGCCAAAGGACACAACTTCTGAGAAAACTGGGTGCAGCGCTGAGGCTGAGCCCACTGGCCTTACCCCCTAGCCTCCCACCACCACGCTAACCGTGCGCCACACCTGTGCGCACACATGCGCGCACGCTCGGGTGGTGCAGGCAGTCACCTGTGCAGTGTGTGTGTCTGTTCACACCCGGCCAAGTCTGGCTCTGGATGACAGGCCCTGAGGGGCCGCTGCTCCCGGCCCTGCAAGACGGAGCCTGCACTGCAGGCTCCCAGCCACCCACCTGTCTGTCAGCTGTGCTCGTAATAAACAGGTGAGGAGAGCAATTTTTAAAAGGCCCCTTTTAAAGAAACTACTTGCTCTTTTCCAGCTCCGGTTATGAGGTGGAAACAATGTTACTAAGCCAAATTTATTGAAAACCATAAAAAATGGCAGGAGAAATCCAGCTATTTAAATGACTGTGAACATGACTTATGTTTCTCTCACGTGTCTCATGCACCTGGTAGTGGCCATTTGTCACCTCCCACCTACCTCGAAGGCGTTCTTGGTCATCCCCGAAAGCCCGTAATAGGATGTGCCCGTAGCAACTGCACACACGCAGAGCTCCCTGACCTCGTCCGTCCGGCACAGCTGAGGAATCCCATCCGGCTTCACCGAACACATGATGGCTGAGCGCAGAACAGGCAGCACGGGGAATGTCAGGGAGAGGAGACAGTGGGGAGGAAGGGAGGCAGAGAGAAGAAACAAATGGATTCAAAAGAGAGCGCAAGTGCACGGAGCAGTGTCTACAGCAAAACATCAAATTTCACAGTTGTAACATCAGGAAATAATTCCAACCGCTTTAATTTTAGTGTGTAAATCGTATTTAAGGGAGTAACCCTTTCTGCCATCCCAATATGAGGGTGACATTTAGAATAAGCCTGAGGGTCACTGCCACACACTGCATGTCATTATCAAGTGCACACAGCCCCCGGGATGCAGCCTGCACTCTGAGACCGGAGAGCACAGAGCACCTCTCCAGCTCTTCTAAACGGACCACTTCCCAATGGCCATGGGCAGCTCAGTCTTCTATCTTAAATTCCCACAGCACACACCCCGCCCATGGTGACCCGCAGAGCACGGGCGCTTGGGGACGCAGCTCAGGGAGGCGGCATGAACACTGCGAAGGCTGAGCTGCAGGAAGAGCTAACAAGGCTTCCCGTGACCCCGTGGTTGGCACTGAGGGGACAGGACGTGCTGCATCAAAACCAGCCAGCTAAAGTGTGGGGAGACAGATGCTCAGCTCACTCCTACTAAGAAAAGTTCAAGGAAACATGACACTGAAATATTCTTCACCCCTCAGGTTGGTAAAAGTCAGAAAGTCTGAAAGTGTGCCAAGGACGAGGGAGTGGATGGAGAAGGAGGGTACCCCTACCAGTGGCAGGAATGTGAATCCCGCAGCCGGCCTGGGGACACTCGGGGTGGACAGCTCCGTGGGCGTGTGCCTGTCCACTCTTGCTCACCCATCCAGGGACGGGAGCACAGGCGAGCTATACCCTGCGTCAAACACCCTGCAGCTGCAAAAAGTGGGAAACTGCCCAACCGGGAGGGTTTGGATAAACTATTACGTGTTCAGACACTATAATACTACTCGGTCTGGAAAGGAACCTGCGAGCTCTTCACGTGCTACTGACAAATGAGCTTCAAGATGCAGGACCTAAGGACTCATGCAGGGCTCGATCATCACATGAAATTAAAAAAAGAAACAGGAAAAAATATGTGAGTGTGTGCATGTCTGTACGTGTATGTGCATGCCTGTATGTGTGCATGTCTACACTGTGTGTATATCCATAAGTCTGTACACATCCACAAGTGTCTCCACTGCGGTTGCCTCCCGTCGGAAAGGAGGCTTTTTATATTTTATAACCATCTCATCTTTTGAGGCTGGAAACTTGGGGAACTATTATTTATTTGAAAAACAAGTATTTTTTAAAGCAAGAAAGGAATGGAGGCCGGAGGCCTGGCCAAGGCAGAAGCAGTGTGGGCACATGGCCAGCTGCAGGGGGTTGCATGTGGATGCAAGCCCCCCCCTTCCCCTCAAAGGTGAGACCACACCTGAGAGCACAAGGACCCTCAGGAGGGGAAGGCCCAGATCCTGGAGGAACTGCCCCAGGAAAAGCCATCCTCTCCCCAGGAACACCACGTGGGGAGAGATGGGACAGGTCAGGGACCCTCCAAACCAAACCAGGCTCTGTCTCCCACCAGCAAGTTGCAGGAGGTGCCCCCAGCACAGGGAAGGGGAGAGAGGCAGAAGGGGTTCAGCAAGGCAGACCCTTCTCCCAGGGTCTCACCTCTGCTCAACATGCAAATGGTTTTTGACTTTTAAAAAAGGTCTCTCGTGCTGAAGGCAAACCCGGCGAAGGATCCAGGAGCCCAACATGCCAGGATGACCAGTGGGAGCCGGACCTTCGCTCAGGGGGCCAGCCGCCCAGGTGCCACTGGGAGTGCAGGGCAGCACCGGTGCCCCCAGGGGTCCCAGGGCACACGCGATGTAGAGGCCCTTCCTCAGCTTCACGAACATTCTGGGTTTTCTTCTGTCAGGTGAGGTAGTGTTATGGAGCAGCTTAGCAAACACTTGAGAAGACTACAGGTCAGGCTAGGGGCTGACCCGCATGCACACACCACCCGCGCCTGGGGCCACACTCACCTCCAGGCATCACGAGGCCGACGTCCTGCACAGTGAGTACAGGCAGCTTCTCTTCCGAGTCCCCTCGGATGACCCCGTAGGTCAGGCCATTCATGGAGAGAACGCCTCGGCCCGGGGGCTGGTTGCTGTCGTCTGTGGGCCCGTAACAGCAGTTTGTGTCTGATTAGAAGCACCCCAGCTGTCAGAGCACAGACATGTGTGTAAACATGCTTCACGCAGACCGGGGCTGCACCCTTGGTCCTGAAGGCCTCTGAAAGCCAGCATGACTGCCACATGTCCCCGTACCATTCTTAGCACCCACTCTCTGTTTAGGGGACACTAACATCGACTCATCTACCTCCAAGTGCCTCAAGCATGAAGACCCTGCAGTGCTCCCTCACCACGCTGCCTCCACCACAGACGGCCCATTCTCCATTCCCCACTCCCTCTCTCTGCAAGGTCGGATTTTCCAAGTTTGAGAAGTGCTGAGAAGGGGAATCCCATCCCCAAGAAAGAGGGCAGCAGTGAGGAGAAATGGCAGCTCAGTGCATCCAGCCTCCAGGCCCGATGTGCATTGTGTAGGCACGTGCTCTGTTGTACCTGTGAGAATTGGGAATTGTCTGATGAGACGAGTTGTGAGGTGTTGGGGAAAGCACAGTCCTGCCACTCCCATGCTCTGCCTTCTCTGCTGTCCCGGCCTCGCCTCCACCCTGTTCCTCCCAAGGCCACGTGGCATCCAGCCTTGCTCTCCCTTCAAGCCCCTTACTCTTGCCTCCACAGAACCTTCTTCTGGCAGGTGGCCACATGGCTTTCTCCCTCACTATCCTCCAAGGTGGCCCCAATATTTCACTGCTCATCCCTCCACCAAAATAGCTCTGCCCACTGCTGTCTCCACAGCAAGCATCATCTAACCATCCATGCAGGCCGCCTCCATCAGGGTCTGAGCTCCCTGTGGGCGGCAGGGTTTCCTTTTGGTCACTGCTGGACCCCACCCCTGGCGTATTATATCACAATAAACGTCTTCTGACAGTCAGTGAATAATAACACATTTCCAAGAACATGGACTTTACCCCTGCAAACTAAGGTTTCTTCAGTGTGAGCAAAGTTAGAGAGTGCAATTCAGGTAAACATCACATTTCTTTCTGTAATTTTCCACATACAAGTGCGTAATGTAGTTTTAGGATCTAAAACATGGACTTAAAATAGAAGTTACCTACTTGGCCTTAAAATATCAACAAGGTTTATAATGAAACTAAAAACAAATGGGCAAACATAAAAGTTAAAATTTGCAAAAAGATCTCATTTGAATTAAGTAACTGGTGCATTTTAGAAAGAAGTGTGTGTCCAATGTCAATTACATCTCAATTAAAAAACAAATAAAGAAGCGTAAGAAAGTCTGAAAATAGAGCTTTTCTGTCTGTCACAATAGAAAAGAACAGCGCTGACGGGATATAAAAGAAGTCTTCTGAAATAGTAAGACCCACGTGAAAATACCTGGAAATGTGCCCCAAACACTGGAATCGATACTGATCCCCTCTTTGGCTTTTTCTTTTCTAAAGACCCCAACAAATCGACACTTTGAGATGGAAGACAGAGGAGCCAGGCAGGAACCCTCTGCTGCCAGGACACCCTCACCCCCATTCTCAGTCAGCACTCCACGTGAGAGTCAGAAACCTTAACCCTCAGTGTCTGCCATGGGTTGGCTTGTGTCCCTCGCAAAGGTGTGTCCCAGTCCTGACCTTGTGAACCTTAAGTGTGACCTTCCTGGGAAACGGGGCCCTTGCAGGTGAGTTAAGATGAGGGGCCCTAAATCCAATGACTGGCATCCCTCTAAGAAGAGACAAGAGAGACAGACGCAGGGAGAAGGCAGGCTGGGGGAGGCGGAGCCCGGGAGGTGCACCCGCAAGCCCAGGGCTGCGGCACCAGCGGCAGTGGGAGAGGCGCCTGGAACACAGTCTCTCTCAGAGCTCCGGAGGGAGCCACTCTGTGACACCTTCACCTCAGACTTCCAGACTCCAGAACCAGGGTAGTGAATTTCTACTGTTTAAAGGCACCTAGCAAACGAATACTCTGAGTAATAATTTAAAAGTACACCTGTTTTTATTTGTAAAAAGCCACATGAAAGCAAAATGCTGGACTAGCTGTGACACACACCAGGTATGGGAAGATTTAAGAACTTAGGTTGCACCTGAGACGCCAGGAGGGGAAGTTTTTTTATGACCCAGCACCGCACAGTCTGCTGGCTTAGTCACAAGGTCCACTTTCCTGCGTCAGTGATAGTAAGAAGCACTGTTTAACCCACAGCAGAGCCTCTGCCCAACCATCCATCCCTTTTCTCAACACTGCTCCTGCCCCTGGGTCATCATTTCCCCTGGACAGATAGGGAAACTGAGGTGCAGAGCAACTTGGGCAGCAGACGATTCTTGGGCACAGGTGACCTGCCTGGAGCTACAAGCTACAGAAGGAGGGACCGAGTTCCAGCCAGGGTGCGTTGTGCCACGCTCTCTCCCCGACGCCAGCCGGCTCCGGAGTGCGCGTGCAGGCTGTGCTTGTGTCTCACTGACCAGCGTCCAGATGGTCACAGGGAAAGAAGCCGGCTGGGCCGGAGCCCCAGCTTCTGCCTGTGCGATGCCTGCGTGCTCTTATTCTAACAAATTCTGGTTTATCAGGAAATAACAAATCCCACTTTCCGTATTTATGTTCCTATCACTCACATGAAACAACTAGAATTTTTTTCCTTCAGAAGAGATAATTTCAGAATAAGAAACTTAAAAAGAAAAGTGGGTGAGTGGAAATTATCATATATAAATCAGACACAGTGAGCATCTCGGCAGCTACACCACACATTTCCTGAGCTCTGAGCATGTCGTAAGTAATACGGTCACCCCTCCATTAAAGATGCCTACAGCTCTGAATGGTCATCACTGCCCAAGTGACACTGGCGACAGTGAGACACATTCCACACAGCTCATGCTGAAGTTTCGGCCAAGGGGAAAACGTGTGAGGTACTTTTCCCCTGCAGCATAAGAAACAGCAGATTACTGACATGTTCATTTATCAATGACTCACAGGCAATAAAAACAAGAATGTGGCAGCCAAATCAGATGTACGGGAGAGTGACCCATGTGCGAGACGTCAACATCACTTCTGTGCATCTTCAGTGCAACCTTGGGGAGAAAGATACTGAACTTCCAGAGCCTGAGAAAGGCCCTTACAGCCAAAACCTCAGAGTGCGTGCCCAAGACTCAGGCGAGGAGCTACTGATTCACTGGTTTGCTGTGCTTCTGGGAGTTGTATCAGCTGACAACTTAACACTTCTAACAATGGCGGCTTTTCTTTATAACAGGGGAGGAAGGGGCTTCCTCAGGACGCACCGCACACAGATCACAACTCTAACCCCAACACTGAGCACATTCAAAGGTAAACAGGACACAGTGGGGCAGGCGCCACACTTACTGTTAGGATTCCATGCCAGAGCCCAGCGTCTTTCTTGAAATACAACACATTCACAATCATTTCAGCTATACAAATAAAAAGAGTCAAAGTTTTTACTTACAAAAGATGAGCGCAGACCAAAGGACAAAGAAAACACAGTATCACATCAGTGGGAAATAATGGGTTTTGGGAAAATACCATTTCACTCTGTCTTTGCATAAATGCCTCAGCCTCCAGTCAGAGCCATTTAAAAATGCTGGCCCACCTGGAAAGTGCTTCCAGGTGAAATTCTGACACGTAACCTAACAGCAACGGCTCGTCACACCATCACTTAAAACACCTTGCTCCTTCTCTTTTTGTATATTTGCTTTCCTCCTCCATGCCCATTCTTTTTTAAAAGATTCTTTTCATTTCCATCACACGTGCAGGAAGGAGAAGGAAACACTGAGTATTTGCAGGAACTGGTGATTTCCAGCAAACGCTCACCAGAACGCTCACCAAAGCTTCAGTCCCGTGTGCCTCACCCCTTTCGAAGACAGATGTTCAAAACACACAGCCTGTGTCCTATTTTATGTGAGATTTTTTAAAGTGGATAAACGGAGTAAATACATGTATCTTTCCTCCCCCGCCCTTCAAGAGCAACAGCCCTGGATCTTCAAGAAATTAGGGCAAGGAATACAGGTCATGAGCTTATAAGAAAAGCTGGGGCTAAAACTGAATACACCGACGCAAGGGTGTGATGGTTAGAGGAGACGTGTCTCGACGTGTTGAAAGCATCTGGGAAACTAGCCCAGAGACCAAACATCAGGAGAACATCTCTGCGAGACAAGTGAACTGCCCCTAAAAGGGGAGACGACAGAGGGATGGAGGGAGCGAGAGAACGAGAACAGCAAAAAGAGGGAAGCATCTCCTTCCACAGTGTGTGACAGATGCCACACCAGCTTCCTCCGCACCGCAAAGATTCCAGCACGGTGGGCGCCTGCGACGTGGCTCAGGTGGCGCCCTGATCCCAGATGCTCCAGCAGAAGGAGCGGAGGGTACATGGCCTGACCCTTCCTTCCATGAGCCCGTCAGCATTGTCAACCTGGTTACCTCTGGTCACCCTAGCTCTGGGCCCGCAGGACCATCCCAAACGGCAAAAAAAAGCACATCAAGAAACCAGTTCTCTGACCGTGGAACCCAGCCCCAGAATCCCCGAGTCAGCTGGTAGAGGGTGGTGGCTGAAGCGTGGGCACTTTTTTTAAAACTCCCGAAGACATTCTGACCTGCACCCAGGCATTAACACATACCAATGGTGTCAACTATCTGTTAGAACCTCAACTGTTTTCTCCCAAATTCCCACATTGAAGCCCTAACCCCAGGTATGTCTGTGTCTGGAGATGGGGCTCTAAGGAAAGAACTAAAGTCACGGGGTGGGGGCTGATCCAAGAGGACTAGGGTCCTTCCAAGAAGAGGCGCAGACATCAGAGCTCTCTGCTCACACACACAGCAGAGGCCGTGTGAGGACACAGCGAGGAGGCACTGTCCGCAGACCAACCCTCCGGCACTGGATCTCAGACTTCGGCCTCTAGACTGTGAAACAGCCGTGTCGGTTGTTTAAGCCGCGGTCTGCAGTGTCCGTTAGCCACCAGGGCAAAGACACTAACTGAACAATCCGACAAACTGACTTTCCATGCAGCCGGGTGCAAACTCATCACAACTCCCCATTTGTAACTAGTGGGAACAATGCGCATCCCACAGGGCTGGGGTCAGGGTCCCACAGGAAGGACCTGCCTGTACCTTCCATGTAGCCACAGGCCTGGGTGAGGGCCTGGCAGTGGGTGAGAAATGCGATCCCGGTCACAGTCACCCCGAGCACGCTTCCGTCCTTGCATGTCTTGTACTGCAATGGTGGTGGTGATGTCGGGGTGAAGCGAGGGCCCACACCACCAGTGACCCCGGGCCCTGACCCATAACAGTACTTGTTGCTCAGTTCCCCAACCTCATCCAGACCCAGCGATTCACCTTGATATATGCAGTGTCATTATTTGCATCCTTAATGTGTGGGAACCAATCCCGAGGAGGTTTAGAGGGAAATTTTGACTCTGTGACAAACCATAAGAGCTTTGGCCAACCTTGGGAATAAAGGACAAACTCCTGTTAGACAAGCATCTCCAGAAGACAGGTGTGACCACCACCTTCCTGCTGGCTGCCTGCTTTACAATGCACAGCCAGGCTGACCCCCGGGGTTTCCACTGAGTCTAAGACCATGCCCACGGGCCGCAGCCCCGGCAGCGGGATCTCAGGGCTCGGGTTGAACGCACGCAGGATGCTGGCAGAGAACTCGTGCGGGGCAGGGGGGTGTGGGGCCAAGGCTCACCTTTGAACTGTGGGATCTCCCCGGTCGGATTTTTTGGCAGCCCTTTGTGGCAGACATCACTCGTCAAGGCTACCATCACCCCACAGCTTCCCAGCAAGAACCCGATCTGCTGGCTGCCTGCGTCCTGGGAGGGCGGCAAGGGGGGAAGGGTAACAAGAAACGGTGGTGCTGCTCTCCCAGCAAACCTGGCTTGCTCTTGGGCCCTGGGATGGCACAAACCTCCCTGACGACAGGGATGCACCTGCCAGCTGTGTGACCTGCGTGAACAGGGCACTAGCTTGGCCCTGGCTCCTCATGTGTGCTGTGAGGGTAAAGCACAGCCATCTCCTGAGCCTGCTGGGAGGGACACGCCAGGAGAGCCCACAAGGTGCGCGGTACGGGCTGGCGCTCCCTCCAGCTGTGCGAGACTATGACTGAGGGACAGAGAGGGTCCAAGAACATGCCTCTGCACCCCAGAAAATCTCTGACCACATCTGGCCTGGTGGGCTGGACACCCACGTGGACCACAGACATGAAGAGCATGCCCATCCTGTGGAGTGAGGGCTCTGGGGCACAAGCCTTGGGGTCTCTGCGTGACCAGCATGGCTCGGGGCGGGTGCTGTGGGAACCAAGTGTGCTGGGGCTGATGGAACCCAGCCACCCACAAGCCAGCTCAACGCACTCTCTTCGCTCCCAGCACTCCCAGCGGCTACGAGTCAGAGAATAAGATGAAGCAGGAAGCAGCCAGCACTCCTAGAACAGAGGCGTCAGGACTCTGAGCTGACACCGTCTTCCCTCTCACGTGAGAAGGCGGTTCTCACCTGCGTAAAACCGGCAGCCTCAGCATCAACTGCTCGTCCAAGGGGCTGCTTCACACCAGTCTCACCAAACATATAAAAGCTACATCTCTCCACGTGGAATTATCACAGCCAGCCCCCCACGCCCTTGTAGCCCTGGCACTCGGCGGACGGGGACTGTGCCATTTCCAGGGCCCCTGGGGGACTTTTCCTTCAAGCAGTGCTTTTTCAGTCACTCCAGCGTGAATTTGGAAATCACATTGCCAAAAGCCATGACCTCGAAAAGGGGCAGGGAGACAAGTTCTGACGCCAGGGTTAGCGGCAGGAGGGCGTTCCTCCGTGAGTGTGAATTTCTGGGACAGTCAAGGGAAGACCGCTCGGAGTGGCTCAGGAGAGGGAGCACAGGGGCGACTGCCACGGCTCACATGGAGGCCTGCTGTCCCCTGGGCCTGTCTTCCTAATGTCTGCCCTAAAGACCCTCAGTTACAGAGGAAGGGACGAGAGCGGCGGCACCCAGACCCGCAGGTTCTGGGAACCTCATCTTCCACACCTGCTCCTCCCTGTCCTCTTGGTCTGGAAACTCCCACTTGGAGCCCCAGTCAGTCACCAGCTTTGCAGAAACAGCCCCACGCACCCACCCCGTCAGGCTGAGATGAGACCCCGCACCGGCTCTCAGAGTGGCCGGAGTGTCTCCTGCCTGTGCTGGGGTCCCTGAAACTAAACCCATCTTGACCCCAGAACCTGAAGCAGAGCCCCCAGTCCCAAAAGGGACCTGGGGACAGGGTCCTGAGCCATGATATGCGAAAGCCCATGCCACTGTCGGATAGACTCCCTCTTGGGAAGAAAAGGAACTGCCCCTCCCAGCTGGAGCTCTCGGGCCCTGACACTTCCCCCTGTGTTTCCTGGGTGCCTTTCCCTGGAATGGCTTGTTTCTGGCCTGGGCTGGGGGCCGGCCCTTCCTCTGAAGAGCTGAGCCATCAAGGACCACAAGTTCTCACGAAGGACTCTTTTGTTGTTCACAAAGAGCTGGACCACACCTGAGTTAAAAGCCTTCTTTCTCTTCCAATCGTTCTCCAGTACAGGAGCTGCGTCAGTAGGTCCCTTGCCAGGCAGTCTCTCTGCACCCGCAGGCTCTGCAGGTAACTTCTGGGGCACTCCACTGTCACCCCTGCC
Organism: Camelus bactrianus; assembly: GCF_048773025.1. Taxonomy (NCBI): domain Eukaryota; kingdom Metazoa; phylum Chordata; class Mammalia; order Artiodactyla; family Camelidae; genus Camelus; species Camelus bactrianus. Next base: position 12,125,116 of record NC_133573.1, read on the forward strand.
CCAACTCCATCTCAGTCTCCCAGACAGAAAGCATCAATCCTACCCTGAAAAGGATTCTCTCCCTAATAAATGTGAGGTGAGTTCACGGAAAGTCTCAGTCAAGAGCTTGTGGCCCCACAACTACCAACTGGTGCTCACTCAGTTTTGACCCCTGTCCGCCCAGATCCCCGACCTATCAGCTGGCAGCCTCAGGGGGTGGGGGAAGACAGTAACACAGAGACAAAAAGGAGAGCTGAACTCCAGACGCACTGCCCTGCAGGGTCCGCACAGGGCAGGCTGGAGACCAGTCAGTCTGAAGATTATTACGGCCACATAATCAAGTGGATCAAAGAAATCTGACACCAGGGATTTTCCTTATCAATACCAACACAAATATGTCATTAATGTATTTTTTGCCAATTAATTTTGAACTTTTTATTTATAATGGAAATTTCCAAGCACACACAAAGGTAGAGAAAAGGAGAAAGAATCCTATGTACCCATCATTGGCTTCAACAGTGATCAACATCTGGCACATCTGGTCTCCTCTCTTACCCTAAACACAGGCACACATGCAGACTGGAGAATTCTAAGACAAATCCCACAAACGCATCAGCTGGGTGGACCTTCCCCTCTGGCTGCCCCGTTTCCTTCCCTCCCCACTGACTCCCTCTGATTTCCTGTAGGAAAACGCACTCCCGGGGGAGGGCTCATGGGCTGCTTCACATGAGGTTTTAAGTATGGGACAAGACATCACTGTTCCTCCCTCCAGAGATGTTCCACTCTAACAGGATATGTGAAACCCTTATTAAAGCAAACAAATGGGCCATGTGCTAGAATCTAGGGAAGACGGTCTCCATCGGTGCAGGACGGTGAGCCTCCTGGAGGTGGTGCCTCTCACAGGAGACTCCCCCGAGCAGAGGCGTCCTGCTGCTCCAGCTACACAGAGGCCAGCACTGATGGGCCAGGCCCTGCCCGGCTGGACGACTGTGGCCTCAGGGCCCCCTGTGTCTCCGGTCCTACGGCACTCAGAATACGCACAACCGCAGCCCCTGATGGCCTTGCTTCTCCCCGGAGTGGGGTGGGGGCAGAGGGAAATCTGCTTGGCCAGCTCAAGAGGACTGGCCGGCCCTGTCCAGATCTGCCCATCACGGCACAGACGTCTGCAGGTGCCTCTCTCGGCCTGTCCACTACACGGCTCAACTGTTGGAGAAACCCTGACTTCTCCTGCTATGAACTCCTCTCCTTTCACCCCAAGAATCAGAACAGGGAAGAAATACACGTACATTGGGCTGGAGACTTTGGTGAGGGTCATTAAGCAACAGTTAGGATTTGGAAAATTTGGTTATCTTTAGGCCCTTTATTTTGAGACAGGCCTGCTGGGCACAGGACAGGTGGACAGAGGAGCCATAAACTTCATCACCTATGCTCACATGCACACCTTAGCCCAGGCTGAACGGCACCCACACCCACAGATTCTTTTATTTAAAAATATGAAGATTTCTAAGAATGAATGTCATCTCTGATGTCACAGACCGAGGCCCAATGCACAGCTTCCGGCTCCCTGAGAATCTGGTGCCTCTTGCTTTGTCCCAGCACAACGTTAGGGAGAGGGGGCCAGGAGGGAACCACTGTTTCTTCCAAGAGGGGCTTTTTGGTCCTGAGATCCAGAGTGACACCATGAAGGTGTGAGTGGACCTGGGAGGTCACAGCCTGGGATGACAGAGACAGCTGGCAGGCAAGTCTCAGAAGCCTAGGACACGCCAGTGAGACACACTGGGCCTGCCCCCAGGACTCCAGGCAGGTGAGGTGCTGGAGGCAAACCTTGCAGATACCAGTGCTTCCTCCTCAGGGCACTGGGGGGGGGGGTTCTGGGGTCCAGGGCTGCAGGGCTCACTCTCCCCCCTTCAGGGGCCACCCGCAGCCCCGCTTGATACTTGCACACGCCCAGAAGGCCAAGCAGGGAATGTGCAGATTTTGTACCCAAGAAACGGATACAGCAGCCATTCCACAATCATTTTCTACAGGAAAGTGGCAGTGGGAGACGTGCTATTCACAAGGACAAAGACACACACACTGTTGTGCAGGATGTGCACAAAGTTCATTCCTGACACTGGCCTACTCTGTAACAGCAAGATTAGTGATTTATTCTAGTTACAGAGTAAGATCTGACAAATCATAGGTGAGCCTGGGACTTGACAATGTCTGAGCACCTGAACAAATGCAACAACCATGACCCCTGAAATAAAAGTAAGTGAAAATCCCTCGTTTACCCAGGTTTCAGTGGCGTGACATGGAGGAACGGGATCCTGGAACCTGTGCTCACTGGCGGATCACTTAGCTCCGGCAAGGCAGGTCCACCTCTGCTCGCCTGGCAGCTGAGCTACGCCATGGTGTCAGTGCTGCCCCTCTGCTGAGAACCAGTGAGACACCCTAGGTGTCTGACCCCACAACAGAACGTTCCGGCACAGCCGAGCGGACATCCAGTTCTTTACCTTTTGCGTGAGGGGCACTTCGATGGGCAAGGGAACGTCTTCGGCCAGCAGGCAGCCATAGAAAGCCACCATGGATGCTGCAGGGTCATTGTTGGGGAATACCAGCTCCACCTTGAGTGACAAAGCAAGAGGGATTAACCACTGACAGTGCCACTGGAACAAAAACTAGGGTCATTGATAAAAAACATGTTTTAGTAAGTAGCTGACGCTCCTCCTCTGACTTATGTGGGAGGCACACACCTCACCCAGGGCCATCTCTGACACACACTAGGCTGCAACCGCCCTTGCTGTTTGCACGTGATCCTCCACAATGACACGTATTTTCACAGATAAAACTACCCTGCTGCACACACTTGGTTTTTTGCTGTTCCCACTGCGCACTATGCGTGTCCTTGCACTTCCACAGAACCTTGGCAATCGTGACTGAATGCTACACACTTCCTTACTGATGTGCGGGCTGGTAGCTGACTCTACTCCGATCCCCAAGCCTTGGTTTTCTTACCTGAAAAGCGAGAATACTGGTAGAACCTACATCCTAGTGTTGCAGTAAAGGTCCAACGAGAAAATGTGAATAAGAGCTCATGCCATGCCTGGCACACAGCGCGCAGCCGTGAACCCCACCGCCGGCCCGGCTCAGCCTCTTGGCGCTGACAGGTGGGGCTTGTCAGCCTGCATCTGCAGCATCCTGGCTTCCTGCCCTCCCAGGGGAGGCTTCAGTCAACACCTGCCCTCGCATCTTCCAGCCGGGCATCACCTCTCCAGCTCAGCTCTGATGAATGAGGAGTACTCATGGAGTTCTAAAAGGTTCATTTAAATTACCATCCAAATAACCAAATAATGGATAGTATGATTTTTTAAATGTTCTCTGTAAGTCCTTAAGAATATCTTAATGAAGAACAATTTTCCACCAGATGGTTTATATTCCTTCTTCCTTGTATGAACTGTTTCTCATTTCCTTGGCTACGTATTTGCTCATGTTTTGACATTTCCCCTAAAATCTGGATGAATTTTAAAAATATTTCATAGTATTAACTCTTACATTTGATGCAAAGACTTCTTGATATGTTTTCTGTTTCACTTTGTGCATCCAGTGTCATATGTAAATTTGTCAAACTTTTCCTTTATGTTGTCACCTACTGTTTGGAGAATGCTTTATCCAATTTAAGTCACGTGGCGCTCACGCTGGTGTCCACAGCGGAGCTACCGTAACTCAGGTCCACTTGCTATCCTGCCACCCCACACTCCTGCCGGAGCAGTCCCTCCAGCTCTCCAGCTTTAGAAGCACCCGCCGGGAAGTAAGAGCAGCCCTGCTTCCAGATTCCCCACGAAGCTCCGCAGGCCTGCTGCTCCTTCCACACGGGCTCCCCCCACGTGCTGCTGTGGATTGGCATTCCTCTTCTGTGTCGATCATTAAGTACATAAATCCCATGATTTAGCACATGCATATCATTTTTACATTACTTTATTCAGGAATTTAATCCATTTTTTCTTTAAATATGCCCTAACTAGACGTTATTAACCTTGTCGTGAACAGTTGGGTAAGACATCCTCATCACCTCAACATCTAAATATGCAGGTTGCATAAAGGACTCAGACGGCAGCTGAGGACAGAGTGACTGTGTCTTAAACTGGGCCCTGTTGGTGCCTTACCAAAACAAGATAGTTGGTGGAAACAAAATTAAGTCTGGGGTCACGTGAAGATTATCTTTCTACACGGCACTCCCACAGTTTACTCAAATCAGCTAAAGGAGAGAGAAATGAAACTGGGAGGCCAACGAAAAGCCATTCAGCACTACTGCAGAATTTTGAGAAACCCTGTGAAATGCCTGTTGATTAGATATTAATCCTTATTTTGTCCCCAAAGTACCCAGACAGATGCCTGGCTACCATTAGTAGGACTTTCAAGGAAGAATGAAAAGATGTATTTGTCTGTCTGTGCATATGAACCACAACCAGTTATTTAAAAGATGATCTGAGTTTGCATTGGCCTCAGGTGCTCTCCCTTCAACTGGTGGCTGGAGACCTGACAGCTTTGCTTTGAGATCTGGATCTGGTGAAGCCACAATATGCAATTAAATGTCTGTAAGGGGCCAGGGCACCACTGCTGCAGATCTGCCTTCCCTGAAGCAGACCAAAACAGAAGGCGCTGAGAAAATGCAGAAGATGTTGCAGTTCCATCCAAAACTGATGGCTGCACCTACTCAACAGAGGACTAGTTAACTACTGACTTGCTAGCCCTCCCAGAATATCCATCCTGCAGGCAGGCATCTTCATCAAGAGCCAGACATCGCACAGGTCAGTCTATTTCCAAGAAGAGATTCCACTTGGGCTCCTAGCCCAGTTCTGCTCAAAGGAAGGGCAACTTGAGGCAGGATTTAAAATTCCCACTGCTTGATCACTCAGGTTCATGCTGATAAAGCCACATCACTGAGCCTTGCAGAGTTTGGTTAAAACACGATGAAATGTTATATTAAAGTGAATAAAAGCAGAGTATAAAATTGTACATTATATGCTCTCAAGAATATAAAAGTAAAAATGTGACAATGAATATATATATGTTCATGTATGACTGAAAAATTGTGCTCTACACTGGAATTTGACACAACACTGTAAAATGATTATAAATCAATAAAATTAAAAAAAAAGAATATAAAAGTAATGAATAGGGTCAAATACCTAAAGGCTTTTTCAGAATCAACACTGAAATTTGTTTCAAGGGAGGGAAGACCATACTTGATCATTCTTGCTAAGTGTTTCTCTCACACCCGAATCAGTCACAAGGCCCGTGTCTTGGGGAATGCAGGCAATCGCGGTGCAACACCATACAGCACAGAGATACTTCATGCTCCTATACCCACGGTTCCTTTCTGTCAGCTCCCTGACACCCCTAGCACCTCACTGCACTAGACTTGCGCAGAGCAGAACAGGCACCTGCAGCCCACCTCCACCCTCTCCCTCCTCCGCCACGCACTTCAAAAAAAAATAGGGCAGACTTTAAGTTAGCAAGGATAGGATAGGCTTCACTGCAAGAACAAATAAACCATAAAATTTTGGTAGCTTAAAATAAAAAAGGTTTTTTTCTCTTTCTTGCCTCATGATCTAATGTGAGTCATTATGTGAGTCCATCTTAGAGTTATGCAATCTGGAGTATGACAGCTCTGAATTCACCACAGCAGGGAAAGAGTGAGATGAAGGAGGTACATGAGCTTTTCACTTCCTCTGTGTACAAGTGACTTTCTTGTTAAATCCATCTATTAGTCACTTAAAGCAACCCTCAAGATTTAATCTTTTTCAAGCTGAAAATAGAAAATTGTCTATTGCCCAAACTCTCACTTTTGGATGAAGTCAAGTAAAATAATGGAAAGGGGAAAAAACATTCCAGAAGAGAATCTAGGAGCTTAGGAAAACTATGGACAAAAGTGTTCCTAGAGAGCAGAACTATGGATTAATAAAACATCTCCCCCACTCCCAGGGTCAGAGCCTTCACAGCGTTTGCTGTTTGTCTGCCATCTTGTTTCCCAATTAAGAGTTTTATTATGGTTGTGTCTGTGCTCTACTTTTTTTCTTTTGAATGCGTTTGGAAGAACACATCATTTGTCTTTTTATTTCATATGACACAATACAAATAGGAATTGCATTTGGACTTATTGTGGAGGGCCATGTAGATAAGCTTCCTCAATTTGCATACTAAGGATGTATAGGAGAGTGGATGTTGGGAGACAAGGTGCAGTGTCATCCCATTGTGTGACCAACAAACATGCTCCTGGCAGAAATACCTAAGGAAGTCACTTATCTGCCATTTCATATTGAATTTAACATAAGCAAGAGTAACAAGGAGTTAGGTCTATAGCCTGCTAATTTAGCATGGCAAATATTTATATATTTCTACTTATATGCTGGTCTATATTTTTTTAATTAAGGTAGAATATGGGCATGTGGAAAACTCCAAAATAGTACAAAAAGGCTTCTATTTTTTTCTCTATCAGCTATCTTTAGATTACATTGTATTATTTTTATCTGCTCAACATTCTTTATCTTCTGGTAGCAGACCTCTCATCCACGGTCATATTTGTGGGCATATCACCCAAACAAAAGCAAACCTAGAACATTAACTTCCTTGGTCAAATGACTATTCTAGGGGCTGAGCACATGGTCCTAAACGTTACATTTGTATCACTTTAGCCAGTGGTCATAAATTCATGAGGGAGTAAACCCAGACCTTTAGATGACAATTTTACACTACCTGGTGGATAAGTTGATTTGATATAATTATGTTAATATACAAGAAAATTTCAGATTTTTTTAAAAGGCAGACAGAAGAAATTCTGGGTTTATTTGAGTCTCTATGACTTCAAACATCCCCAGGCCAACACCTCATTTGCCTTTTCTACTGACAGATTTATACATTAACGGGAGTGACAGTCCTTTCATTTAACCATTTGGCTTAGATTTTTGTCACTGTAATTCAAATAATCTTCTAATCAATTTACTTGTAGCCATACTATATTTTTCCCCTAACTTTAAGTGTAACTTTCATATTTCAATGCCTAAAATAATCAATTGCTGATAAAAGACCTTGCTAGCTAAGCATTTTTCTATTTAATGTAAGTTCTCAAAGTCCAGCATTCAGTACCTGTAATGTCATTTGACTGTAATGAGGCTAACAGAAGGTTTGTTTGAAAGGAACTATCTGAATTCACTACAAAATGAACTATTGCTTCTATCAAATGAATGCCAAAGAGAAGCAGATAGCATTCACAGAATAACACATCAATAATAAATGCCTTAGAGAATTTGTAGGATCTTGTTTCATTAAGTTAGATTTGGAGGGATTTGTTTGTTTGTAGCCACTAGTAAATACATCAGCCAGAATATGGGCTGAATCAATCATTTTAGCATGTCAAGAGTTCAGTTTTGTGTTGTTGCTCCCTAATTATTTCATGAAGCACTGCAGAATATCTATTCAACATATATTCATTAAAAGTTACTAAGTTTAAGCACTCTGAAAAGATATTTTTAAGAACACCATGAAAAGTAAGGCATGAGACCCTCTCCTGCTGGTGAGGTAAAGCAATACGATAAATCCATATACCCAAAACAAAACTGGAACTGATAAAATAACTCAAAGCAAAGGAATTCCTTCTGTCTGGATAGTCGACTTTTCAGAAGACTTCTGAAAGTAGTAAAATATTGACCAAGGCCTTCAATTTCTGTGGTTTCTATTTCTATGAATGGAACTGACACCAAAAAAAAAAAGTTTTTAAGGAAAAGATACAGCACTGAGATATGAAAATACAAAATATGGATTAAAAAGTGTCATAATAGTCCATTAAAAGGAAATGGCTTTAAAGACCATGGGCAATTTTGGATAGTGCCATTAATGCTTCCTGACAATGGTTTTGGGCAATTAATTTTTTTTTAATATATGAAGAATTGCAATCTAAGAGAAACTACTAAATTAGAATAATTCTTAGATGCCAGATGCCATCTATATCTTTTATATCTAATATGTCTTCTTTATACTTACAACAAATCTAAACATACAGCTCTGACCCCTCTCCAGATGGCATTTCAGTGTCTTCTACTTTGTAGGTGCTCAATAAACATTTATTGGGAATTAATGAGTAGATAAATAAATGACAGTAGTGAATGGATGTACTTGAAGTGGAGGTTAGTTAAGTACTGTGTTTCAGGAGAAGGTGGCAGAAAGAAAAGTAATATGTAAATCATTCAATTTGTGTTACTGGAGAGTTCTTTTGTTGACAAGGAAAACATGTAACTGTAGTCTCTACTCCATTCTGGTGTTTCCCTTTACAACAAACTTCATAAAATGTTTACCATGAAATCACTGTCTACACTTCCTGGTCTAACTGCAACTCACTTCAATTGGGTTTTCACTGGCCCCACTTCACTGAGACTTTGCCAAGATTCCTACTCACCTCCGTGCTGCCAAATCTCATGTTTTTAACTCATCTTATTATCCTGTCAAATGTATCTGAGACCTGTTCTTCCAGAAGCACTCTGTCCTTTTGTCTTGTTCTGTCATATCGTGTCACTCTGATTGTCTTCCTACGCCTCTGACCACTCTTTCTCGGTTCCTCATTTTCTTCACTTTTACTCTTCATTTTTGCAGTGTCCCATGGCTATGTCTCTTTTCCTCTTGAGACGTAGCCTTTCTTGATGACTGAATCTAGACCTGTGGATTTAAAGAGCATCTCCATACATAACAATTCCCAAATCTAAACCTACAAATCTGAGCTCTCCCTAGAACTTCAGAAATTTACAGATCCAACTCATTACTTGACATAACCACAGGGATGTAAACTAGCATCATGGTCTTAAAACTTCTCATTTACCCCACCAAATCTATTTTCACTCTTCTCTAGTTCTGTGAGTGGCATCAAAATCAGCCCAGTTGTGCAAGGTTAACATTTATGGATTTTCCTTGATAGTTATCTTTATACTCCCTAAAGCCAATTAATGAACAATTTCTGTCCATTTTAATTCAAAAAAAAATACCAAGCCTATTCACCTCATTTTATATCTACTACTAATACTTTTGTCCAAGTTACCATCATCTTTCATTTAAATTACTATAATTAACTTATAACGGACTTTAATTTTGTTACTTTTGCTCCATAAGCCACTGTGCACACAGTAACCACAAATAGAGTTTTAAAATCTTATGCAGTTATTGCAGTCCCCTTGCTTGCCCGCCCCCAATGTTTCATGCATTAGTTTCTGTTGCTGCTATAATAAACAATCATAAATTTAGTGAATTAAAATAACACAAATGTATTATCTTACTATTCTGGGTGAGAATTCTTAACACGAATCTCCCTGGACTAAAATCAAAATATAGGCAGGGCTACCTTCTTCTCTGGAGGCTCAGAAGGAGCTCTGTTTCCTTGCCCCTTCTCAATTCTCAACGCCATCCTCACTCTTTGGCTCATGGTCTCTTCCTCCATGGTCAGAGTCATCAGTTTTGTGTCTCTTTGTGCCTGTTTTTTCATAGCCGTATCTTCCTCTGTCTCTCTCCTTCTGCCTCCCTCTTCCGCTTTCAAGGATGCTGGTGATTATACCAAATAATGCAGGATTATCTCCCTATCTCGAGGTCAGCTGATTGGCAACCTCAATTCCATCTGCAACCTTAATTCCCTTTTCTATGTAATGTTAACATATTCCAGTCTGCAGGGATTAAGATGTGAACATCTTTGAGGGTCCATTATTCTGCCTCACATACATCACATTGGAATAAATTATAAATTTTTTACTCTAGTTTCTAAAGTCTTACTTTATTTAGGATTCTCTTACTATCTCCAAATTCCACCCCTTCCACACTACTAAGCCAGCCACACTGTCTTTCCATCTATTCTTCAGGCAGGACAAACACAATCCACCCTTGGCTCTCCACCCTCTGCACTAGCTGTTTCCCTGACTGTATGCCCTACTCTGTCTTCACATAGCTGGCTCCTGATTGTTTAAATCTCACTTTAAATTCTGCTTTTTCAGAGATGGTTTACTAAACCAACACATCTGAAGAAATTGTCCATATTTTATTGCACTATTAAATATAAATTCTTTATCAATCTCTGCAATTTTTCTGATTTATCAATTTATTTTTGTGTTAATTAACTTCTCTCAATCACACACACACACACACACACACACACACACACACACACACACACAATTCTATGCTCTAGTACAGGTGCTGGCAAACTCTTTTGCTCATTCAAAATTCCCCAGTGGCACTCCATTGCCTGAGAATAGATTTCAAGGGCTAGCATAAAAGAAATTATCTGTCTCTTGCCTAGCTCTCCAACACTTTTTCTTTTCCTCTAAGTTGCAAAAGCACTCAGGTTCTTGTAATTTCTTACACATATCATCCATAGCTTCTTCCTAAAATATTCATCCTCTTTACCTCTGTTCTTTTGCCTGTTAACATCTACTTAATTTTAAAGCTGATTTCAGAGGTCATCTCTCTCACAAAGCTTTCTCTGATTGTCTAGACCTGAAGATATCTTTCTCATTTATGCCTACAATACCCTATGTATATTTTAGTCATCACTTTTCAATTGCATTACAATTTTCTGATTATAGATTTAATCCCAAAACAGCATCAAACATGTTAAGGTTCTGAATGGCACCTTACTTGTGTCTCTGACACCCAATCTATTTCTAGCCCATAATAGGTATTCAATAAATGTGTGTTGAACTACCATGGACTTGTTCTCTGGGCTCTATCCCCTCGGGTCTTCTCTGTGGAGGTTTGTCACACACTGGGGTCACTAGGAAGAGTCTGTGTCATCTACTCTTTCTGATCTTCTTTTGGTTTTAAGTTGTTCTATTTCCACCCACATGTATAAATCTAAATGGAAATTTAAGTATAAATAATAAAATCATAAGTATGTATAATTTAACCCTCTTTATTGAAGTCAACTTTTGACTTTTTCTTTATCTCCTACATCTACCCTCCCACTCCTGGCATTGCCGTAAGGAACTTCAAGAGTTGTATAAACATCATAGTATAAGCAGAAAAAGTAGAACCTTAGGACAAGAATTTGAGTTTAAAGTTACAAGTTAGACAAAGGAAAGAATGGAACCAGTAAAAGGAATGTTTACAGCTCTAGCTACCACCACTGAATACTGAAACTTAACTCCACTGAAGGAATTCTGGGAACCAGGGCAAAACACACACTGAGCCTTGTACCACTCAAGGGGTGATGGAGCTTCTTCCTTGCTGGTTAAGAGCTTTACAGAGAAGGGAGGGCATTAATTTCCCAGCATTTTCATCCTACCTCAGAGATAGCAAAGCAGGCTGCAAAGGCTAGGGATGGCCTCAGGCCAAAAAAAAAAAAAAAAAAAAAAAGCACAGGGGTTGGCAGTTAGAAGTAAAACTGGTAATTTGTCCTGATGAAGGAGTGGGGCAGGGCAGGCAGTGTCAGCTACAGTAGATGGCAACTTTATCACCGTAGCCACACGTTTTCTTGATGTCATGAGCTCTCTTTACATTTACTAGCATTTTATACATCATCCACTGATGGTTTTAGCTACAATTTGGTCCTTGTCATTGCCCAGAACTTTTCTGCTTTTGAGGTATACATTCCAGTATCTTATTTCTGAATATAATTTCTTATCCTTCTGGTGTTCTTACTCATTTCCATAAGAACTATCCCTCCCTCTAGAGTGAGCTTTAGTCACTGATGTCCACTTTGACCAGCTCCCTTGTAGCTTTGATTCCATCCGTATAACACTGGCAGTTTATGGGACACCATTTCAAATATCACTTATTGGCCTCACCCTCCTTCCTCTACTCATTGCTCTTTGATTTCACATACTTTCCAAATGCCCAATCATGGATAATTTTCAATATATGATGTCTCAACACCTATGCCTTCCTGCTGAACATTACAAAAAGAAATCTCCTAACAGTACAGATTTGTGCCAGTAGAGATTTATGATTTACTCATAGCTGCGCCCTCCATACTATCCTGCAGTCTTATTATATACGCTTAATGATCAACACTGCCCTCAAAATCTGTTTGAAACTTGTATTTCCTTAACCTCTAAATTCCTCTTTTCTGTCTCCTTCTCAGTTATTGGACTTTATTACTTTATTCCACACAGAGAAGTCAGGACTATCGCCTTCGAGTCTTTCAGGTTCTCATTTGCCTCCGCTGTGTTTCTCATCGCTCCTGTCTCTACCTTCTTCTGATAGTTTCAGATGAAGATGTGTCTCTCTTGCTCTCTTAGGCCAACTCTGCTCTATTTTCTTCATTCTCTGTCTTGAGGACTTTGTTCCTTATTTCTCCCAACTTTTTCTTGAATCTTCAATTTATTATTATGTACTGACCCCTTCGAACCATTTAGACATGCACAAGGCTTTTCCATTTCACAGAAACTCATAAATAAGCAAGATAAACACTAAACAAACACAGCATGCCCAATAGCTCTACACCATTATTGTTTGTTTCTTTTTTTTTAAGTCACTAAAACCTCATCATCTTCACTCTTACCCCTCACCTCCTATTAAACACATCACCATTTCGCTTTTACCTTCACTGCTTTAAATTGATAAGGTGATTCATGACTTAATTCTAAATTCATGAGCGATTTTCAAGGATTAACTTCATTGAATATCTTGGTGGCATTTACCACTGTTGCTTATTTCTTTACTTTTTAAACTCTTTTCACCCATGACTCTTATGAAAAATCATCTTCAGACCTGTCTCTCTCGTTTTGGCTCTCCCTCAGAGCTCTCACGCAGAATCTGCTTTCCTTGTCGGCTTTTTAAAAGTTGATGTTTGTGTCCTTGTCCTCTGCCTATGACCTTGATTCTTTATTCATTCAGCTGTCCCCATAGCTGTGACTTTAAATACCACCTGCCATCTGCTACTTCCAAATGTAATCTCCAGCCCAGAACCCACCAAACACACTAGCTGCCTAATGAAAACCTTAATTATGTACAATATGAAGAGTCTATCTTTTTCCCTCATGGACAGTCTAAGTGAATGACTAAATCAATACCCCAGTTTATACCTAAAGGCTCTTGGGGTATACATTTGACTTGTTACTCATCCATTATTTATTCCTTTTTTGAAATCACTCATTTACTTTCTAATAAATTTTTATCTGGCTCCCACCATGTGCTGAGCATTATCTGATGGTCCAGATAGAAAGGCCCTGTTCTCTAAGAACAGGGATTGGTAACAAATCCCCATGGGCCACAGGTAACTCACAGCCTGTTCTGATAACAAAAGTTAATTGAAACACAGCCACTTGTTTGCTTGAATACTGTTTATGCTTGTTTTGTACTGTAATGGTGGAGTTGAGTATTTGTGATAGAGACTGCATGTCCCAAAGCTGAGAATATTTACTATGTCTCTTTACAGAAGAAGACACAGTAGGGTTGGAGCACAAATGTAGCATTCTGTGGAGGATGTATTGAAGACTGACTTGTCTAAAGAGGGGAAGTTGAGAGGATGTCACTGGAGGTCAGAAGAAAGATGGTGAGAGTCTCAAGGGCTGTAGTGAGAGTAGAAGTGAAAAATACACATATTTCAGAAATACTTGCTAAGTTAACAGGACTTGGTCATTACTTGGTCAGAGTGGTGATGCTAGGAGAGGCAGGAATTAAGTAGACGTCTCGGGTTTATTATTTTGGTGGAAAGTGATGCCGACAACAGGGAAAGTAAACATAGCAAATGCAGTCAGTTCTAGAAAGAATGAAAATCTGTGTAGAGAGGAGCTATTGCAGCATCATTTATCCTAGTTTTAGTCTTAAGGACACTGAGTAAATCTCCTAAAGGCACTGATGGCGTTTTTGAGTATATACAAGTTACCTTAGCTTTTTAATTAATGAAAGTTTTAGCTATTTAGCGTGTCAGTCATATTCACTGAATCATTTTGTTTTTCTTTACACGACAGGATTTTGACTAACCCTGTGTGATTGATAGAAATTTACTATATAATTATAATCATGACAAATAATGATATACAAAGACACTGTGTGAAAGAGAGGAAAATAGACTTAAATAATAAAACCTAGAGTTAATTTTAGGCTTTGACCCTCATTTGATAAGTGCTCTCTGGCAGGAAACTGGGTCTCAGTTTCCTTACATGAAAAGAGGAATTATAAAATTAATTCCAGTGGAGAAACAATAATATGAAAAGTGCTTTGAAAATCATACAATGCTACATAAATGTAAATTATCACTATTGTAACAGTTTAATTTACACAGAATATGACTGAAAGGTAGCAAAACTGCTGACTTTGCTAACACACTGGCACATACATATGCAAATATATACATATGTGTGTGCCAAACTCGAAATAAATCATTTTCATGTTCATGAATATATTTGAACTCTTAGTGTATGTATGCATGTTTATTTTCATTTCTTCACCTAAAATAAAAATGTATTACAATGGTATTAAACACCTTCACTAAAGGGCATGGGGCAACCAGGTCTTGATCCAAGTAACTTTGGAAATGAGTGTAATCTGCACAAGGAAAGCCAACAGGAGCTGTACATAAATACTATGCTTTAGTTAACAAAGTTGTGTCCCATGAAAAGTGTGGGCTAACATTTCTGAAAATGCCATATCCATATAGCAGAACTGAACAATTTAGTAAATGTGTGGCAGATGGTGAGAGCCAGATTTCTCACTACTGGAGTTGGAGGTTACAGTTGAGCTAGGGGAGAAGGCAAGAATATTCTAGGTGGTAATGAATTAGAGTTGAATACAACAGAATGAACTCATTTTTATTTACTATGGATACAGACGGTAATGTGCAGAAACATTTATAGATACATGTATATACATAGGTTAGTATACACATGGATTATCTCCCTGCTCTGTTCATTGAGAGGGCCTAGAAGCCATAACCGCTGAGTAGAATCAAGCACATCTAGCACCTAGAACTTGGTTTCTAATACCATTTTCCAATAAAAAGAACCAAGATTTCTTGAAGAAATGCTAATTCTAGGACTGTGAGAGGAAATATACAAGATGAGCCTGGAGCATTTTATAATGCAAGGAAGTACTTTTAAAAAATCCAAAACACCTACAATGATGAATATGCCAAAGGAATACATGACCAGTTTTTTTTGAATGGCCAAAGCTAGAAAAATGTGAACAACAAAATAAAACGGATCAGAACTCAAAGTATAAACTATATATCCATGAGTCCATTCTGATAGAAAGGAATTATTGCATAAATAAATGTGGGGAAAGAGTTGACAAATATCTTGCAAAGAGTTCCAAATAATTTGTATAGATATTCCACCCTTGAAGCATAGCTTTCCCTCCATAAGTGTGGGCTGTGCACAGTGAATTTCTTCCAAAGAATACAATATGGAAAGGAAAAAGAAGAGTAACTGTACAGGGGAGAAACCTGACAAACACTACCCCAGGCTAGGTCATCAGTAGTGATACAGCATGTTTACAGTATGTAATCTTGAAATGATGTGATGAGACTGGCACTTCAACTCTGTGGTCTTCCTTCCAAAAGCACCTCTTCCCCATCTAATCATGAGAAAAACATCAGACAAATCCCAACTGAGAGCCATTCTACAAAATACCTGTCCAGTACTCCTGAAAACTGTCAAGATCGTCAAAAACAAGGAAAGTCTGAGAAACTGTCTCCGATAAGAGGAGCCTAAGAATACATTTAAATAAATGTAATGTGGTATCTCAGATGAAATTCAGGAACAGAAAAGAACATTAAGAACAAGCTATGGAATTCTGAATGCAATACCAACTTTAGTTAGTAATGGTGTGTCAATGTTGGGTCATTATTTCTAACAAATATACTCTGCTAATAAAAAGACTAACAGTAGGTAAAACTGGTTGTATGGTACATGGTAATTCTTTGTACTACCCTCACTATTTTTCTGTAAATCTAAGGCTGTTCTACAGCAAAAATTTTCTTTTTTAAAAAACATTTTATTTTGGATTGTTGGAGTTTTCAGTGTATATTTATTTACCCAAACATGGCCCCTTGGCCCACTGGCAACAGTTTGCTGACCCCTGAATTATATCACCACAATGAGGTCTTCAAATTTGGTTAAAATCCTGTCTGATGCCTGCCATGAATCTAGAAACAGAGTTAGAAATATAGAAATCTAATTTTAATTGTTAACCAAAGATTCAGTGGTTATAAGATAAATTAATTATTCATCTCTGAAAAAAATCCTGTCATTCCTGTTTAAAGACCCTGAATTCATTTACACAATCAACAAGAATTTTTTGAAAACCTGCCAGGTACCAACTGCTATATTGTATGCGGGGAACAGAGAAAACATACAATCCAATAAAACAAATAAGTTTTAAGTCTTGATTAACTTTTTATTCTAGAATGTCTAGTCATGAAACCCTTATGTTAATTTTTAGGGTATATTGCTTTACTATGTCTATAAGACTTTAGAACTTTGGTTTTTTAAATTTTTTGGTATTATATGAGGTGATGATATTAACTTAATATAGTAATCGTTTGACAAATGTAAGTTAAGTCATTATGCTGTACACCTTAAACTTATATGGTATTGTGTGTCAATTATATCTCAATAAAACTGGGAAAAAATAAAACCTTTTTTATACTTGAAACTTCTTTTTACTCTTGAAAATTATGTTCCCCATTAAAATATTAGTGTTCCATGTTGAGTTTTTTCAAACCTGTGCTTAAAATACTGAAGAGAAAGAAAACTTAGTGAACAAGATGGAAGGCCCTGATTCAGTAGATGAAACACAGAATTGTAAATTCTCTTAATGATAAATAAGCAACTGAAATTCAATTTTCATATATGCACATTTTAAACTCCTCCATCTTATGTAATTGTTTCAAGTTCCCTTATTGTTAATTGTGTCTTCAACTTGCTTTCCAAGTTATCAGAAGCTCAGACACACTGTGAGACCAGAAAGTGGTGTGTGATCTTCCAGACTCTCTGTCTTGACTTGGTTGCCTAGGTTTTGCATGCACAGTTTTAGTTTCAAAAGCAGAGCACTACCTTCCACTAATCTATTTAAACAAACAGAACATGACATTACATAGTACATTTTTCAAAATCCTATTTCTATTTTAAACTATGAATTAATGAGAAGGATGGTTATATCAACACTGCACATCGAAAATCAAAGCATAAGTTGAATGCTGAGGGTGAAATCAGCTTATAATTCTCACTGATAAGCTCCTATTTCAAATGTCTGTATTAATCAAAATATCTTTATGTTTTTTATCAACTGCCTGTAGGATGAGAAAATAATATAGACTTTAAAAATAAAATCATGCTAATAAACCATTTCTCTTACTTAATCATATAGTAAGTCTTGACGTAAGATTTTATTGGGGGAAATAATGGGGAATTTCACTGCAAACTTTGAAATCCATAACTCGGTTGTCGGTGAGGTCAAGCTCTCCCCAACTCTCCCGGGCACTTAAAGTCCAGGCTCACGGCCATGACCTATAATGACACGTGCCCACTTCCCTCCCCCCACCTCCCGCCACCTCCCCACTGCGCTGATTCAGTCACATCAGCCTCTTTTCCAGCCTCTTGAGCTCAGCAAAATCAGTTTTTCTTTAGGGCCTTCACACCAGCCTGGGAGGTTCATTTCCCACATCGTCACCTGGCCATCACTCACCTGTGGGTCCTTCACTTCTAATGTCATTGTCCAAAGAGGACGTCTCTGACCCCCAGTCTCAATGAAGTCCCCAGCCTCTCACTATCCTTTCTAGAATCCGGTTCTTCGTCTGCCTGCTCATAACCTTTAATTTTGGTGTATGGATCTTTTATTGTCTATCTCTGCTGTAAGCTCTGTGAGAACGGCTTGTGAGTGTTTCTCCCACCGCTGTGCACCCAGCACTGTACACCAGGCACACTGATAGCTGTTGAAAAAGACTGTTGAGTGAATCAAAGAATAAACAAGCCTCTCTGCTCAGAAACCTACTCTGGCTCCCACTGCATCACCCAGAAAAGTCCAAGTTTGTTTGATCTTTTTGTTGTTGTTGTTAGGGGGTAGGTAACTATGTTTACTTATTTATTATTTTCTTTTTATTTAACAGAGGTACTGGGGATCAAACCCATGACCTCATGCATGCTAAACCTGTGCTTTATCACTGTTCTGAACCCTCCCCACTCCCATTTGATCTTAATTCTCACATTCACAGGTCCATGCTCCAGTAACACAAACCTCCCTGCTCTTTTCCCACAGGTCCTGCACTTTTCTGCCTTGATGGTTTTATGTTACCACTACTTAAAATATTTCATAAACAAAGGGTTGAATGACTCGTCCTAAATTGTACCCTGTCTTCAAGGCCCTATATCAAATAGGCCACATCTGCCATGAAGCCTTAAAGACACCCCCAGCTGGAATTAATTTTGTCTTTTCTGACTTTCATAGCACTTCTCTGTAACCACTAAAGGCATCTATCATTTTTTACCTCTTTTTTCAAGCTTCTTTGTGCATGTGTGAATTTTTCTACTAAATCATGAGTTTCTTGAGGGCACGATCTGTGTTCTTATCACCTCTGTAGATGCCACCAAGAGACTTCAGCTTTAGCATGTGCTCAACATAAGTGAAGGCAAAAAAAAAATTATCATAGATTCTGGATTCAAAGTGATTACGATTTCTCAAAGAACTTACATGGTAGCTCTCTCTAGGGACACTTGGGGGCGCCCGAACCAAGCAAAATGACATGGACTGCTCTAGATGGATTCGTTTCTAAACTAAAGATGATTGGGCTTCTTTTGAATTCTGTCTCACTGATCATGTTGACCAGCTGTGGATGACAGGAAAACAACGTAAGAAGTGATTTAGTGGGCAAAGTAAGAGAGTTAATAAATCAAGTCAAAAGATTGCATCTGGTCAGAGAGACAAGGCAAAACCCCATACCTACTTTCTCTGAATGAGGGGCCCGGTGATCACAGACTATGGGTCGAACCCTAACATTGGTATCGCGGCCTCCAGGTAAAGAAGGGCTGGGGGTTGTGTTATGGAATGGCTTGTGCCCTCTCAAAATTCATATGTGGAAGCCCTAACCCTCAGGGGATGGTACTTGGAAATGGGGACTTTGGGAGGGGCTTAGGTTTAGATGAGATCATGAGGGAGGGGGCCCCCAGGGTGGGATTAGTGCCCTTGTAAGGAAACAGATCAGAGCTCTCCCTCTGCCATGTGCCAACACAGTGAGAAGGTGGCCGCCTGCAAGCCGGGGAGAGGGCCCTCCTGGAGAACCTGGCCGTGCCAGCACCCTCCAGCCAACCTCCAGCCTCCAGAACAAACAGATCTCTGGTGTTTCAACCACCCAGTCCATGGCATTTTGTTAGGGCAGCCGGAGCTGAGATGGGCTGGAGGGGGGGTGCTACCTTTCAAGCTCCTTTTTCCTTTCAAGGAAAAATTGACATTTAGCTAAGAAAATGCTGAAGTGTAATTCAGGAATAAACAATGGGATTTCAGTCCCCTAACGGATCCTCTGATTTTGTTTTCTTTAAGTTTATGGGGTGTTTCAAAGACCCAGCGTACGTGTAACAAGCACCATTATTCTTTTCTTTCATAACAGGTCTATTGGTGGCAAATCATTAGCTTGTTTGGACCAGAATTTTGTTTCTATTTTTGAAGGGACTCCTTTCTATTCTTAATGTCAGGACCTCAGGTGGGAAATAGGCCCTGAGATTTTTGTCACCTGGGCTCAATTGATTTTTTTTTTCACTATTGGTCTAAATGTGCAAAGCATTGATTAGAATTAATCCAGGGACGTCTGTACAGCAATATCCACATAAACTACCCCCTGGGGCACTTGGGCCTGGATTCCCATGCCTCACACCATGGCTTCCCTGATCCCTCCACATCACCCCGTGCTGCTGTAAAGCCATCATAGTTTTCAATTTGCATGTTTGTTTGTTTGGATAAACTGACTTTAAATAAGCTGAATACATTGGCAGAATTCAAAAGTGCAGTTTAAGGTGGTTGACAAGCTGCAGCAGAAACTCCTCCTTTCCCGCCCTCCAGCCCTCCTCCCCCCCCCCACCTGCCCAGGGGGCTGACCTTGTCTACTTGGGGATATAATCAAATTCCACAGGAAAAGGGCTCAGTCCCACAAGACCACCCTCCATTGCAGACGCCGATCACAAGCCTGAGTTGTTACCTGTGCTTCCGACTGACTGGTTATAAATCAGAGGTTCCCGTAACTTCCTGTTTGGGTTCAACTCATTTGCTGGAACAGCTCACGGAACTCAGGAAAACCTATTTACTTACTAGATTACTGAGGATATTGAAGGATATTAATCAACAAGTAGGTAGAGATACACAGGGTGAGGTCCGGAACAAAAGAGCTCCTGGCTTTGTGGAACACGGGGCCAGCAGGGTTGCACGTGGATGCATTCTGCTTCCCTGATCTGGAAGCTCTCTGAATAAAGGGCCAGAAAGCTGTCTCTGGGGTTTTTATGGCAGCATCATTACATAGCCATGGAATGACTAAATCACTGGCCGACGGTGACAGATTCAACCTCCAGCCCCTCTCCCCTCCCTGGAAATCAGGAATTGGGCTGAAAGTTCCAGCCTTCTAATCACATGGTTGGCCCCCCTGGCCACCAGCCTCCATCCTCAGCTGCTTCCACAAGTCACCTCAGTCACATAAGGCACAATTATCACTTTCCACACCTACAAAATTCCAAGGGTTTTGGGAGCTGTGGACCAGGAACTGTGGACGAAGACCAAATGTATATGAGAAATATATTTTTGACATCTGAGTCACCAAATACATATATAATTTTATAAACCACAATATTGCAGAGAAAAAGACCACAAAAGACACAAAACAGTGCATGAAGGAGGTAGAAGAGTGGGGAGTGTGTGTAGCACAGTGGTAGGGTGCATGCTTAGCACGCATGAGGTCCTGGGTTCAATCCCCAGTGCCTCCATTTAAAAAAGGAAAAAAGAGGTAGGCGGGGAAATATCAGAGAGGAAAGAGGAGGCAGCAGGGCTGGAGAATCATGTCTCCTGGTCGAAGCCCCTTCAGGCCCAGCAGATGAACTGATGCGGCTCTCTGGGGGGTATTTGAGATAAGAGTCAAAAGAGCTTCTTGGCACATTGAAGACTTTTTGTGATAATCTACCTTCCCTTTGGGAATTCAGGAAACCTCGCAAGTTGTAGGCAGATGGTAAACACGAATGCTCCACTTTCCAGTTAGAGGAAAACCAAGGTGAAAACCATAGGAAACTGGCTTCGCTTCAGGGACCGACCTTCAGATACTACAGAGCTGAGTGAGAGTCAACCCAGAGACCAGATAAACAGGCAGAGAAATAATAACAAAAGGGTGTTTGTGATGCCAGCCGGTGTCATCGGGGGGAAACATTGTGAAGGCCACCTGCTGTTAGTTCAAGTTTAATTTTTTTTTAAAAAAACTTTTTAAAACTGGGGGGGGGGGTAGTTGATTTTTATTTATTTTGATGGAGGCACTGGGGATTGAACCCAGGACCTCATGTGTGCTAAGCAAGTGCTCCATCGCTGAGCTGCACCCTCCCTGCTCAAGTTTAATTCTCACACCTCACAGGAACCTGTCTCAGAGAGGGAAGACACTCCCAGACTGCGGATCCCACAGCATCTGGGATGGAGGCCGGGCCAACAGGACTCCTGTTCAATGACTTGGTGGGAGGGTTCCACACGCTTCTTGGAACTTCCCAGGTGTTCAGGGCTGCAGCTATAACCCCCCCCCCCCCACCTGCATGGAATTATCGCCAGCAGGATCAATGACTTCCTCTTCATTTTTGTCTTGTTTTGCTCTGAACTACATGTTTACAAATTCAAGCATAAATGACCATTGCCTGCGTTCGCTGTGTACCTGCTGTGCCAGAACTTTCCATCCATCGGATCCCTCCAACAGCCCTCTGAGGTGGGTAATATGACCACCACGACCGAGAAGGGCCCTGGGTGTAGAGCCAGTTTTCAAACATGAGTCAGGCTCTAGAGTCTGCATTCCTGACTTCCTCCCCATGGCTTTCTGCTAAAGAGGAATTCTAGCTAGTTTCCCCCAAAGCAAGTGAATCTGCTTTTCCACCTGCACACAGTTGGCACCTTCTTGAGGCAGGGGGTAGATTAAGGAGACCTTGGCAATGCGTTATGATATTTTCAAACCAAATGTAAGATACAGTTCCAATGATTTGCTGTTGGTTATCAAAACAGAGATGAACAGTCTGAGTCATACAATGAATTTATTTCCAATTTGGCTTCAGAGCCCATTGCTGAGTAATTTAAAAAGTGGGCCAAAGGCGTGGGAATGGCTGGAGTGATGTCATGATTAGGCAACTCGATTCCCCACCCTGGGGGCCTGGGACCTGGGCTCTCATGTGGCGGTCCCTTCCTGCCACCCCACCCCCACCCGCCCATCCAAGTTCAGATTAAACACGCTGCTCCCCGTTTTGAGGTTTTCATCTCCTAGCACTGCAGCTGCCTGACACACTCTCATCTTTCAGGAGGGGCTGCCAATTTTCCATTCTGGGCTCCAGAATTAAGACAAAGAACCGCCCTCCAAAGTGATGTCGAAGTTCTTTTGTGTGTGTATTTTTTTTCCTCTCTCACTCGCTCTCTTTTGGCATCAGTGTTTTTCAGTGGAAACTTGATTCACTTGTCGCCCAAAACACCACACAGAGTGCTGCACTGGAGGAGCTGAACAAAACCTCAATCCTGGGATCCGATTTCGGGCTGGTCACCCTGCATCCTGAGAAGAAGCATCAGAGAAGGACCAGAAAGGCAGCCCCGTCCCCAGGGGTTGGGGGAGCTTCTCTGGGACCCAGGGGAACATTCTTGAACAGACAGTGTCCTGACCCATGAGAGTGCTGAGCTGTGTCATTCCTGCGAGGCTTGCCCTCCCTACTTTAACAGTATAGGATATAATATCAGGATTCAGAACGTTGTGAGTGCCTAGATACCATCAGCTTGTTTGTTCTCAGAGATGAGCCCTGCCACAAACCAGCTGCCGGGCAAACTCTCAAATGGGAAAACTTTTAGGAACCTCTACCTCGTGGGTTTGCTGCCAGGATTAAAAGAGAGACGAGGCCTGGGTCACAGATTGGCCCACAGAGAGCAGCAGAGGGAGGGAGGCCACGGCGGGTTGCAGGTCCCAGTTACCTGGTGAAAAATCTGTCACTACCGTTTACAGGCGAGGTGACTAGAGCAAGTGATTTGACCTTTAGTGCCTGTCATTTCCTCATCCAGAATGCGGTGGTGATGCTAGCTGTGTCTCCTCACAGGGCTGCTGTGGGTGTTCAGTGAGGTCCTAACCTGTAAGCCATCTAGAACCAACCTAAGCCCATAATATGTCCTTTATGAGTGTTTTCTACTGTTCTGATGGTCAGTGGCCAATAGAGGCTTCGTAAGGACGCATTGTTAGGGGACAGCTGTATTTATATATTATATTATGTATTGTATTTTATGTTATATATTATGTCTTGTGTTGTATATATAATATATATATAAAATACATTTTCTGTAATTCTGCATGACATCTTCACCCTACAGGTCAGCATTTGAGGTGGGCGCCTACAGTGGCCTTAGAGAGACAAGGTCCTCTTTGCTGGTACCTGGAATAAGCATATGGCTACTAGGTCTGAGTTCAGGGTGAAAAAGATGAGCAATGATTACTGGGTATGTGAGTGTGCCAGAAATTTCACACGTGTAGACTCAGTCCATCCTCACAACAGCTCTGAAGGTCAGTGCACTATCGGTGAGAACAAATCCGCTGAGAAGTAATTTGTTCCAAATCACCAGGCAAGAAGCAGCAGGAGCAGGATCTGAAGACGGGTCTGACTCCAGGAGCCCACATCCCCCTCCACCTCCCGCCGCAGGAAGGCACGCAGACGGAGATTTCTCCCCCACCTGCTCAGTGATGCCAGCATCACTTTAACAGGTGGCAGGGTCTTTCATTCCACAGTAGAACATTAATGAGGCGGACACCCCTGCTGACAAAAATCCCCACTGATACCAGATGTAGATGGGGGGGGGGGGACAAAAGGGCACTGGTCCCAGAAAAGGGAGGCCAGGTCAGACTTAGGTCATGACTTGATGCCTTTCTGGTCAGTGTTTCTCACTCTAGAAAACTCTCGTTTTTAATGTCTGCCACTTGTAGGGCTGGCAGCCTTTACCTTATCTATTTATCTACCCATCCTTTTTCAGTGTAAGTACTCCACATGTAATATTTGGGGCATACTAAAAAATTATTTGTTTTTTTATCTGCAATTCAAATTGAACAGGGTATCCTGTATTTTACCTGGTAGCCCTAGTTCCCTGACCTATAAACTTTCCCCTGGGATGTCACACAGACAGAAGGATAAAGCTACCATCACTAAGCATTCTGACATCACAGAAATCATCCCAATGCTTTCCTGACCCACAAGCCGAAAGTGAACTTTGAGCTACACTCAGGAACATCGGACCAGGCTTGGCAACAGCCTTGTGCACAGGGTACCAAGAAGGACATGCTGACTGCGGGACTGCAGACCAGGTGTTAGGTGTGGGACGATGAGGAGGAGGGGACAGGATGGGACTTCACGCTGTGCTTTTGAACCCACATGCTGGTTTTGTATCACTGCAAGTTGCCACAAATGTGGTGGCTTAAAACACCACCCGTTCATTATCTCAGTCTCTCTAGGTCACACGCCCAGGCGGGCTGAGCCAGGTCCTCTGCTGAGGGCCTCACGGGGCTGCAGCCAAGGGCTCAGCCAGCCTGGGCTCTAACCTGGAGGCCCCGGGGGAGAGTGTGCTCCCAGACTCACCCCGGTTGTTGGCAGAACTTGGTTCCTTTTCTTGCATTTGCTGACAGATGTCCCGTGTCTTTGTCAGCTGTCAGCCAGGGTCTCTCCCGGCTTCTGGTGACCACCCACTTCATTGGCTCACCACCCTCTCCATCTTCAAAGCCAGAATCTGTGCATCAATCCTTGTCAAGTCTCGGACCTCCCTGACTTACCCTCCTGCTGCATTTCTCTGACTTTTTGCTTTCCTTTTATGCTAAAAACTCATGGAATTACCCGATATTTCAGGATAATCTCTGTATTTCCAAGTCAACTGATTAACGACCTTAATTACATCTGCAAAGTCCCATTTGCTGTGGATTGTAGTATGTGAGCATAACACTGGGGGCAGAGGTCATGGGGCCGAAATTCTGCCTGTGCAGCAGACGGAGGGATCAACAACTCATTCTAGCCAGGGGTGGATAACCTCCCAAAGCAGAGGAGCAGCTTCCCGTGATGTCAGGGGCTACAGATGCTCACTCACCCACTGCTGCTCCAGCGTGAAATAATCAGGGTGGAACCAGAGGAAGTCTGTTCTGGTCCCAGCTCTGCACTGTCGGATCAAGTGAACTTCAGCAGGCAGTTCAGGTCTTTGGGTCTCCCTCTACTTGATCTGTCTGGGGGAGCAGACCAGAGGGAGAGTCTCGCTCTGCCCCATACACTCATGTGCAGCTTTCAGGCCTGACCCTAGGCTCTGCCTGCCTGCCTCGTGGGGCAGCTGCGGTCCTCACACAGCTGGGGCATTGCAGCCCCTCAGGGAGCCGCAGCCAAGGATGTGGGTGTCGGCCAGCCTTGCGCTCACACTCGTCTGCACTCCTAGGCCTCATGCCCCTGTTGGGAGGTGTCTTTACTGGGGAGCCTTGAGCAGGAGCCTTGCTCGGGAGACTGCTAAGCCCTCCATATGGGGAAACCTTGATGATGAGACAGGAGGGAAGGGGGCAGAGGGCACGCTCATTACAAAAATGACGCAGTCAGTGAAGATAGGACAGATACTGGTTAGAACCAACTCGGCCCAAGATGGTGGAAGATTCATCTCCCTGTAAACCTTGAGCCTCGTTGTACACTCATTGTAGCACATTAGCTGCTAAATGACACACCCACAGGTGCCATGACAGTTCCCAGGGTGACCATAAAAGGCCCCAAAGTGGGCAGGGCCCAGTTCCTGGAAATCCCCATCCTTCCCCAAAACAGTTGGAACAATCCTCCCACTTATTAGCATATGAAGTTACTAAGCCCATAAAAACTAACCCCCCCCACCCCAGGGCCACTGTCTGTTCTAAGACAGACCACATTCTGTCTATGGGGGTGTGTGTCTCTCTAAATAAACTTGCTTTCATGTTACTGTGGCTCCATCTTGAATCCTTTCGTGCTGGAAGCCCAGCACCCTCCCTTGGCGACCCGGCCCGTGGACTCACCAGAGACCTGGGACATGACCATCCTCAGGAGCCACATTCTCCTGCGACAAAGACACCTTTTCTCCATGCTGACTTAGGATTCAGAACTTTTCCACTAAGTCCTATTCCTCTGTCCCCATCCCAGACCTGGGTCCAGAAAACAGCAGGAGACTTTTGCTCAGGCTCCCCCAGCAGTGAGACCACCCCAATCTGCGTGGATGCTCTGGCCCCTTGCTTGGGGCCGTTCCAGGGGAAGTGGAACCGGAGGCACCTGCTTGTTCTCCAGCTCAGCCTCTTGCTTCTCCTGGGGCAGTAAGTGGTCAAAGACTTGACTGTTCCTTTCATGTGGCTGGTTGTCCCAGTCAGTCGCTCTGACACCGGCAGTCCAGCTCTCTCCAGCCAGCAGAGCTCTTGTCAACACTGGTCAGCCCAGTGGCCCTGGAAGCAACATGAGTTCCATGGGCCATTCATTCAAAATCATTCATTTATTCAACATATTTATTCAGCACTGTGATGGGCGGGGCACTTGCTGGGTGCTAGGTGTACACAGGCGAGTGAGGTCCTTTCCATCACTGGCAGGAAGGTCACATTGTGACTGAGGCATGTGACCCATTCTTTACAACACGGTGTGGTGACCTCTCCCATCAGGTGCTTGTTGAAAGTCCAGCTTCTCACCTGAGATCTCACATAATCCTCAGAATGACTCTTTGAGATAAATTTTCTGATTATCTTTACAGATAAGTAAACCAGAGCTCAGAGAATGAAATATTTCACTCAGGGCCCTACAACTAGTCAGTGACATAGATCAGGATTCTGACTCAGGACCTCTGACTTAAATTCACTGCCCTCTCCCCTTCATCTCAGCTGGAGACAAGTTCCATGAGGACACAGAGGAGGGGGTTGGTTCTTCCTGGGGTTAAAGAAGAACGTTCATAGCAGCACTTTATACAACAGCCGAGATGTGGAAGCAACCAAAATGCCCATCCACGGGTACCTGGATAAAGAAGCTGTGGTATATTATACAATGGAATACTACTCAGCCATAAAAAAGAATAAAATCATGCCATTTGCTGCAACATGAATGGACCTGGAGATCATCATTCTAAGTGAAGTAAGCCAGAAAGAGAAAGAAAAATACCATATGATATCACGAATATATGGAAACCAAAAATATCACACAAATGAACTTATTTACAAAACAGAAATAGACTCACAGACACAGAAAACAAACTTATGGTTAAGAGGAGGGAAAGGGGGTGGGAAGGGATAAATTGAGAATTTGCCATTTGCAGACGCTAACTGATATATATAAAATAAACAAGTTCATACTGTAGAGCACAGGGAACTATATTCAGTATCTCATAGTACTTACAATGAAAAAGAATATGAAAACAAATATATGTATGTACTTGTATGACTGAAACCTTATGCTGTACACCAAAAACTGACACAACACTGTAAACTGACTCTACTTCAATTTAAAAAAAAAAAAAAAAAGGAGGAGAATGCTCTAATACCTCGGGACTTTGAAAAAATAAAGTGCTGTGTATGATGGTTACTGTTACCATAATCATCTTAACTAACACTCTTAGTACTTTTACTAAATAAGATAAAATAAAAGGCCAAGTCATCCGTAAACCATCATGCAAAGACCTGCCTCCTCTTCCTCGGGGCCTGGACTGAGATCACTAACATTCAAGACAATGGTGCAAAGGGCCTTCTCTGGGAGGGAGTTTGGAAATTCTGTCTTGATATACAGACCCATTAAATGCAATGACTCTCAGAAACTCTGCTTCTTCAAGGAGACCCTTTAAGGATCGGACTCCTCTCTGGACGTGAAGGAAGGCATTTATCCACCTCCCTGGCTTGACGGGAAAAGCCAAACGTGGGTGTCTGGAGAACGCAGGGGAACAATGCCGGGCGCAGCCCTGGGAGCCGGGAGGGCAGAGGCAGCATGATGTAACCGTCTCCTCCCTAGGCTGCTTCCTCTCAGTCTCCGGGGAGTGTGGAGCTGTTGGCAAATATTTAGGATAAGTGCTCTCGCCAAGACCCACTCACCGGCGCTCCAGAGCGTGTCTGGACAGAGACAGACGCCATGGGCCTGGCCCTGACACGTGCCCCTCCGAAGGTGGGGTCTTGGTCACATCTGTTTAGGCCACCCCCACTCCCCATCCTCCTTCCTTTCCAGGCTGAAAAACCCCATAGGGTGCACAGACTCCTGAGGCCCTGCCCCTTGGCTTGGCGTCTGCCCCCTGAAACGTTCTGCAGCCACAGAACAAATCCAATTTTCCAGTCTCAGGTCATCCTCAGAGGGACGTAGATCAGCTCGCCCCACTGCCTGGTCATAATACCCTTTTTCCTCTTAGGGCTTTGTTCCTCCTGGGCAATAGAATTTCGAGGTGCAAACAAGAGAGCCTGAATTTTACTCTGGTGGGTCTGCTGGCATTCACATCACACCTTCACTCAGTGTCAGCCTGCCCAGTTATCAGATAAGACTAGTATACACGTTTATTTTCTGAAATTTTATAAAGTATTTTAAGTGTATTGCGGAAGGACCTAGAGGGTCACAAAGTGTCCTGCTGCTCTGATTGGCTATGGGGTAGCAATAGCAATCACTGGAGTCCCCCCACCTGCTGCTTCATTTACATTCCTTCTCTCTTGTTAGCTGCAAGGGCATTTACTCACTCACATGGCTTTAAGATTCAGGTATGGCTTAATCAAGCATCCCAGTCTAGTTTCTAAGTGTATATACATGTTCCAGCTCAGCTCTCTTCTTTGTCACAATGCATTCCTTCTCTTAATAGACATCTATTGAGCAGCCAGTGCATGCAGAGCCCTGTGCTGGACACCCACCAGGAGGTGGAGACACCATCTCTGTCCTTCCAGACCTTCGCATTTGCTACTTAGAGCAAGCAAAGCAGAGTATGAGACCAGAGGAACCAAGAGTCCTTGGTGGTGGCTCCTGTGGCTTCCAAGCAACCACTGAGGTTCAAAGCGCCGCAGAACTTGGCACTCCGAACAACCAAGCAAGGCTGATGCCAGTGCAGGCGGCTTCTTCAGGGGCCTCTTCAGCCCTCCGAGAGGCAAGGCCCTGGCCAGCCCAGTCCTCTCGGTGGGCTTAATGCATGCAGGTCGCTGGGTGTCTGCCAGAGGCCAGCAGAGTTAATTTCAGGTCTGCGGGCATTTGAGGGCTTTAAGTGCAGTCATTTCTAATTCATGAGATGCAAAGGAGACACTGACACAGCGGGCTCTGCAGCCTTCACAGGTGGCTAGAGCATTTTGTAAGAGATCGGAGGAGCCCCGCCCCAGTCGGCCGGCTGGGAGAGGGATGACTCACCCTGAGCCACTAGGGCAGGCAGGAAACAGCTGATTCTTTTGTTGCTGTTCTGGGCGGGGCCACATCTCCCCAGCGGACAGGTGGTGTTCGGATTTTGGCATGAGTTTCATGGCAGCGCTTCCTCTGTCTTGGGTTCTTCTGGGCATTTGGGAAAAGAGAGCTGAGCAATAGGATGAGCTAACCTAGGCGAATAGGAAGGAGACTTGGTGCTGTGCTAGGCTCACCCTCAAAGTAGGTTACAGCAAATCTGAACTGGGGAACCTCTCAGGGAGGTCAGTGGAACCGGGAGGAACACAGGACAAACGGGTAACCCTTTCCACCTGTTGGCTTCAGAGCTCAGAGCGCCTGGTGAGCCCTCCCTCAAAGTTATAGTCTTCCAGGAACTGCCAGCGGCCTGGAGAGAACCTCTCGCGTGAGCACTGCTGGGTTGAAGCTCGGCTTGGCCATGGTCACCTTAGCTTACTCTCTGCATCTCAAAAATCCTTGTTTTTAAAATAAGGTTAATAATAAGCCACGTAGTAGGCTGCTTGTGAGGATGAATGAATCAAAACATGTGAAACACCTAGAACAATGTATAGCCCACAGGGAGGGCTTAATCCACGTTTGGCTCTTTTGAGATCAGGAGGAAAGAAGGCACGAATGGACATACCAGCCACTGGCAGGGACGCTGACTGTTCAGTCACAGCTGGAAGAAACTTTATGTTTTCCCTGAGTTTTTTAAGCCACTGCTGCTGTCCCCCACCACGCCTCCTGCCCCCTTCCCCACGTGGCACCCTCGCCTGCCATGCGCCCGTGCATGCGCACAAATGGCGGGCTCGCATGCACCTATTTTTCCTGGTTTTAATACGCCGTAGTAACACATGCTCCTGCAGGAAGTGACTCTGCACCTGGACACAGCTTCCTCCTTTTAAACCTAAGGCTGTGTTTCCTTCATGGTTTAGACAAAGCAGCTCAAACCTGAATGATGCATAAATCCCCTGGGGTGCGGGGGGGGGCCTTAGTAAATAGCAGGTTATAGCTCAGTAGATTTGGGGGTAACTGAGATTCCACGTTTCTAACACACTCCCGGGTGAATGCCACTGTAGCTGGTTCACAAACTTTGGGTACCAAGGATCCAGCTAGCATGGTCCAGCGGAACTCCCTGTGGTGATGGAAATCTTCTGCCTCTGCGTTATTCAATACAGAAGCCACTAGCCATTTATCACATGTGACTGTGGGATGCTTGAAATGCAGTGTTGGAAACTGAAGTTTTACATTTATTTAATTGAAGTGTAAATAACCACATGTGGTTAGTGACTACAGTACTGGACAACACAGTTCTAGACCTTTGTGTCCAGGAGGTCAAGGTCATGAATTAGATCCTTGTTAGAGTCTCAGACAAGACTAGGTTTAGAACCACATGTTATGTATTGATGACAGTGGAGTATATAGCTCTATCTATCCTGACCATCTGTTACTGAAACGAACTTGGGTCTGCTCACTTGCCTTGAAGCAAAGCCGATCTACTGACACCAGGCTGTGCTGAAGCAAAGTACAGAGTTATTGCAAGGCACCCCGCAAGTAGAACGGGAAGCCAATGCTCAGAAGACGGGACTTCCCGACGGCTCTCAGGGAAGGGTTTTTAAAGGGCAGCATTTGGAGTGAGAGTTGCAGCTCGTGAACTTTCTTCTGATTGGTTGGTGGTGAGGTAACAGGGTGATGTTTCAGGAATCTTAATCGTCCACCTTCTGGTTCCAGCCAGTCTGGGGTCTACATGCTTGTGGTCAGCAGGTAGTCACCATCTTCCACCTGGGTGGGAGTGTTAGTTTCTGCAAAATAACTTAAAGAGATGGGCCAGATTGTTACGTACATCCCTTGAAGAGGGCCTGTCACTGAAGTGCTGTTTAGGTGATCATTGTTTTTCTTGCTTACCTGTTTTTCCTTTGTTTCTGTACTCCCTCAGTTCCCGAATTAGTAACTCCTTGAGTCTGCTCTTTGGAAGTCAGGGAAGTTCTAGGAGACTAAAGCCTTTTTCTCCAAACAAGAAATGGGGGGACACAGAGGGGCTTTTGTACCCGGGAGGGTCCTGTAGGATACTGCTCGGTTTCACATTTACACACCCAGAAAACATAGTCAAACATTATGCTATGGTGTCTATAATTGTTGGTAAAATAAACTTCCTATCTGAAGATAAACTTCCTGGTACAGCTGTGATCAAATCCCTTCCCTCACCTCTGGACATGGGGCTAGAACCACTGTTTATTATCTTTGTGTTGATAAAGAAAAAAAAAAATTTGTTAAAGGTCCTTAATTAACACTAAATCAGCAATATCCTCAGCCCCATAATTTTCAGTTCCTAGTTGTTTTCCTTGCATGTCTTCAGTGGGCACCCTTGATAACCCAGACACATCACAGAAATAGACATTCCTTGAGCTTAGAAGATGGGAAATTGAAGGAAGTTAAATAGGTGCAAAGATCTTTCTTGGGCCATATTGATACATAATAATGTAGGAACTTGGAATGTTTGGTGAAGAGGAAGTTTTCTCAGGTTAAAAATTATATCCACGTCTTCAGCATTCTTCCAGGTTGTTCCAAATAGTCTTTGATTTCTGCCAGCACTTTCCTGGATGTGGTTCACTTGTCAAACATCCTGGGTAAACAGTGATGAGCCTTTCACCCACATCGGTGACAAAACCTGACTCTAGTCCAGAGCACAGAGTTGGCTTCTGAACCGAAGCTTTAAAATTGATATGAAGAGGAAGTCAGCCCTGTGTTTCAATGCATCTCTGGGAGAAATGTGTCTGTGCACTCACCTGACTGTGACGGTGCACAGGAGAGATCAATTTCAATTGTCTCTGAGTCACTGTACTGACTTTAGAAATGATATGGCACTTTTTTGGAACACTTCGTGTTTTTAGCATGTGACTATTTGGAAATACAGGCGACATTTTATACATAGCTGAAAGTAAAGAGCGGTATGTAACTACAGGCAATACGAGCTGCAGTTACATATTGCATAAAACTCCCCACCTCAGGGAGACAGTCTTGCGTGTATGATCAGAAGTAACATAATGATTGAAAACCACTCACCAATCACATAGAAGAGCTAGAGTGTTTGACCGCAAGGAGAGGCAAAAAGAAATCTCAGTGAGGATGCGTGATGTAAGGCTAAGGACTAGGAAGTAACTGCAGAAAACCGGGCTGATATGTTGAGCATCCTGGAAGAGGCTGAACTAAACCTCTGAGAGTCTATTTTGCAATAAAAGCGCATTTAGGTTGTATTGTACACCTAGTGAGTATGGACAGGCTAGTTCTTGTTCTCCAGTGGTACCTGGACCTACAGATGATAACCTGGACATCTGCTTGTTGAAATAGAGAAGTAGCAGTATGGATCACAAACTCAAGAGGAATGCGGGGATCTGGGATCTGTGCTTGACTTGAATCAGGCAGGGCTGGGTCATCCAGGATCTTAGCAAAGCACTTCCAGGTCATTTGAAGCTGCAAGTTCCTTTTGTTTTATTCATTGCCTTTCAAGAGAAAGTTCTGGGTAATGTTTGGCCATGTCTAAGTAAGGATACTTCTTTGACCATCAGCCTTGGAAAAAAGGTTGGACTAAACATATGTTGGTTTCATGTGGTACTTTTGGAATTGTATCTTTGCATGGTGAGTTGCATTCTTAATAAAGCCTGTTCTCAGAAGCATGTTGCTGAGGTTAAGAGGAGAAGGCAGGAAATAAAAGCAGATAAACTGTCAAAGTTTTAGGAAAAGCTACAGGAACTGAGCAATAAGAAACAAATAACGGAACCTTAGAGAGTAAACAGGAGGAAAATATTATGGTCACTTAAGGGTTCTTAAAAATTCACTGCTATAAATGAATGAGATCAAATTGAAAATGACCCATGTTGAAATGTACAATAACAGAGACAGGAAGACACAAACAGCTGTTCTTCGAGGCTTCCAGACTGAGAAGAACTAAGGGACACCAGTGAGACTGTCTGCAGGGCAACACAAACAGACTTGAAAGGTTAAAAATTCACGCAAACAATTATTTTCTTCACTCATACAAATGCCCAGATCGCTGCCTTTCCCACCAAATCAGTGAATAGACCTTTGTCTCAAGTGTCCTTGAGACTCAGCCTTTGCTGAGAATTTCTGGGTGGCAGGGACGGAGGCAGGGAGAAGTATACTGTAAAGTAGTTCAGAAGAGAGGATAGTTCTCTTTTTCTTATCAAAGGAGAGTTGATTTACAATGTTGTGTTAGTTTCTGGTGTACAGTGTAGCGACTCAGTTGTCCATGTATATGTTCCTTTTCATATTCTTTTTCATTACTGGCTATTACGAGGGATGGAATATAGTTCCCTGTGCTCTACAGTAGGACCTTGTTGTTTTTCTATTTTATATATGGTAGCTAGTGTCTGCAAATTCCAAACTCCCAATTTATCCCTCCCCACCCCTTCTCCCCCGATAACCATAAATTTGTCTTCTATGTCTGTGAGTCTGTTTCTATTTGGTAAATAAGTTCATTTGTCTCATTTTTTTAGATCTCACATATAAGTGATATCATATGGTATTTTTCCTTCTCTTTCTGGCTTACTTCACTTAGTATGATGATCTCCAGGTCCAGTCATGTTGCTGCAAATGGCATTATTTTATTCTTCTATTTTTATGGCTGAGTGATATTCCATTGTATATATATATACCACATCATCTTTATCCAGTCATTTGTTGATGGACATTTAAGTTGCTTTCATGTGACAGGATAATACTTAATGCAACTAAGAATTTTAGTTAAAGTCCCAGGATCTGTCCCCAATGGTGGAGCCCTACCCAAGCCCACTTTTCAGAAAGTGTTCCTGGCTCTATGTGAGCCCCAAAGCCGACATCTCTCTCTCGACCCCCCGCCCCTCCCCCATTGGGGCTGTTTGTCACTATGCACTCCCGTTGCCCCAGGCCTTGAGTGATAATCTTGATTCTCTAGCCAGCTTAGTATATTTAAAATGTGATTAAAGAGAAAAAAAAGAAAGAAAGAAAAAGGCATGGTAACTTGGATTCCATTGTTGATTAATGGGAGAAAACAGTGGTACTGGGTTGGTCAGGATTCTTTTGGTTGCAGTGAGCAAACCCCAACTCAAACTGACTAAAACAAAAGAGAAAGTTATCCCAGGGTACTAAAGTGTCTCATGGAGCCCGAGGAAAGAAGTGATGGCGGGTCTCAGCGAGAAGGGGGTCCCAGCTCTAGACCCTGCCAGCGCTCTGTCTTGCTCCTGCTTCCCGCACAGCTTCCTGCTCCTTCCCTAACTCAGCCAGCCAAGCCCTGACTCCTACCTCTGCCATGGCCTCAGGAGCACAGAGGTCTTCAGCAGAGGTTCGGCTAGTCTTTACTTTGCCCCAAATCTACAGGAAGGGTCCCTTCTCTGCCTGCTTCCCTCTCACCAGGAATCCCAGACCCTGCAAAGCTTCTGACCACACTCTGAAGGAATCTCAGTGCATCAGTTTCCTCTGCCCACTGAGACCCTCGTCACCCTCCAGGGGCCGGCTCAGATCTGTACAATCCTGCCTGATTGTTCCACCCCAAATTAGCCCTTCCTTCCTAGTGTATCCCTCGCCTTTTGCCTACAATGCAAAGTCTGTTACTAATCTTCTAAATTTCTCTCTGCAGCCAGCCTTGGTACCTAGTAGGGGCTTAGTAAGTTTGTTCCATGTTGAACCAAATCAGAACATCTGACCAGGCAGGTGGACCACCAGCCCCTGAGACACCTTGCAACAAATTATTGTGATGCTGACACATCTAGGGGTTGCCACAAAGAGCTTGTGCCCAGATCATTACATCAAATAAGGAGGCAGCCATGACAACATGTAAATCCATCTTCCTGGGCAAAAAAGACATAAAATAATGACTCAGAGGAACAGTGAAGAGAACCCATAGTGTTAACTTTCTTTTCCATGTTCCCTTTGTCCCCATGTTAAATATCTAAGCCACTGTTTGTGCTTCAAAGTCCTGAATTGACTCCCAGTTTGGTGACTTTAAGGTGCCTTTTGATCCCAACTTGACCAGGAGCTGCCTCCCTCTTGGACAAGCTTCAAAGAGTAGGATGTAGGAAAAGCATCTTTTTTTTTTTAATGTCTTCCTTTGGAATTTGTTTTCTGGTGATATCTGAGGGTTTCTTGTAAGAAACAATACATTAAAACAAGACAGTCCAGCTTCAGCCTCTCCCTTCAAAATCCCCTCCCATCCTCTGCTTGTCCAAACAGCTCGTGCTGTGTTCTGTCCTCTTGGTTCTGGGCCACCTCCCACACACTCCTGCCCAGAGACTGACTGGCCTCCATGTGGTCAGCCAGTGTCCCCACAAGCTTCAAAGATTAATGAACAAAGACGGCTGTATACTCTCTCCCCTTGTCGGGAGTGGCCAGGGAAGGCGGGCACTTTCCCTGGCAAGGACTCCCTGGGGGTGCGTTTCTGTCCACTTTGAGCTACAATCACCTTCATTCTCCACACCAAAGACTGCGCTGCAGGCAGGGGATGGTGATTCCCCCACCCAGAAGGGCTTCTTTTCCCATTTTGATGCACACCAGTGGCCCAGGTCCTTCAGTTCCCAGAGGTCCCTGGCCCCGAATGCCTCACCTGGGAGGCCATGTCTCTGTGATGGGAGCAAAAGCCACCACTTTGCTCCTGGCAACCAATGCCCAGAGCATCCTGACTTGTCTTTGTGTCCAACGACTCAAGTTAAATTGCGTTTCATCCCTAAGACGACACTGCATCTTGTGGACAGTAAATAACCACAATCCAAGCAAAGTCACAGCAAAGGGACATTTCTGTTTTAACTTGGTGGAGTGTTGTTTGTGTGCGTGTGTGTGTGTGTGTGTGTGTGAGAGAGAGAGAGAGAGAGAGAGAGAGAGAGAGAGAAAATTGGCTGAATCACACTCCGCCATTTAGAAAAGAACAAAAAGGGAGCAGTTTGCTGATCTACCTGATAACAGCTTCTGGGCCTCCCCTCTCTGTCATAGTCCGTGGGATTGAATTTAAGAGCCAAAACACTAGGTTTAAACAGAATGCAATGCAATGACAAAAGGCACAGCAAGGTTCTAATTTTGAAAAATGAAACCCAAAAGCTTGACTTGAAAGAGATTCCGTGTTTCAAGTTGTCTGAGGAAGTTTATCAAATTTGTATTCTTTGTTCTGAGCAAGAAACCATCCAGATTTCTCTTCAGAATGTGAGTTCTGACACCATTACTGTGTGGACTTTGCTTTCTCTTTCCCCATCAACAGCAGTTCTGTATTCTGTGTAGTTAAAACTTACTTATGTAGAGAAGTTTTGGAGAGACCTTTGCTTATCAAGCACAACTCAGGAGTACTTCACATCATGTTTCTGGAATCCTCTTGCCTTCCTTCTAAGACCTGCCTACTTCAACTTTCTTTTATATTGACTTTAATTTTTTTTTTCTTTTTTATTGACGTGTAGTTGATTTACAATGTTAGTTTCAGGTGTACAGCAAAGCAATTCAGTTATACATACACATACACATATATATTTTTTCAGATTCTTTTCCATTGTATGTTATTCCAAGAAACTGTGCTATACAGTACGTCCTTGTTGTTTACCTATTTTATATATAGTAATGTTATACTGACCTTTTATTTCATAATAAATACATGATCATCAAAGAAAAAAATCAGGAAATACAGACAAGAAAAGTAAAAATCACCTGTAAACCCAACTATTTAGATAGGATGATGTGGTACATCCTTCCCATCTATAAACAGAGTGAGTTTTGCTTGCTTGTTTTCTTGAATGAAGGTGTCAAGACACCCTCTGTATAGAGACAGAAATTCTCTGTGAAGCAGGTCCTCTAGGTCATGTGAAGGTCACTTCAGTGGCCCTTTTAGTTTAGCAATAATAAGGTTCAGCAGGATCTCTTGGTCCTGAGTTCAAAGTTTAAGGGGGTCTCTTCATTGAATTAACAAAGCTGACAAACCCTCCCAAACTCGTCTCCATTGATAGCAAAATATTTGGGAGATGGCAGTGGGCCCATTGAGCTCAGTGTTTTGGGGGGGGGGGGTTGGAATGTCCTGGTAATCCATTCACTGCTCCTTGAAGGTCAATGTTGAGGAAGCTGGTTGGAGTCGATCAAGGTGGGCTCAGATAAGAGCCAGGTGTAGAAAAGAGCAAGAATATTGCTTAAATAAATAAACTTGACAAGGACACATATCCCAGTTGGAAACTCAAGCTCAGGGTGTGGGGATTGTGGGAGAACTATATGCAACCCATCACTTGAAGCAACTCCAGGCCATATCACCTTGCACTATGTGCTTTGAAGAGAAGAGTGTTCATTAAGAAGAGTTATTAGCACCCCACGTGGGGAATATCTGAGGCTTGGGCAGAAATACAGATGAATGGAGTCATCCTAACACTGGTTGGCAAACATTTTCTGCCAAACTATGGCTGACAGTTCTTGAGTTATGACACAGTGAGGCTGGAAGGAGCCATGGGGCAGCGGGTGGGGCAGGAGGTGGGGCAGGGGCGGGGCAGGGACAGGGAAAGGGATTGCTTGAGCCTCTCATTTTCCCACTGCCTGGCATGAAAGCAGCTCTGTGTCTGTGTGTGTCTGTGTGTATCTGTGTGTGTCTGTGTGTGTAGCGGGACGCTGGTACTCAATAAGTTGGTGAATTTGAACAGTTGGAGGTGGGAAGAGTCCTTAAGAGGATGTTATGAATCTGCCCAGAAGTGGAGCATGTAGGGTGTTGAAGAAATCAACTGTACAAATGTGACGAGATTGAATTTGTGCCCAAAGGGGAGAAACAAGTTACAACTAGTGTGGTTGTACCTGTGTATGTGTGTGTAGTTTTTTTTTTTTTTTTTTTTTGAAGGCAGCACATTAATTAGTGCTCATTGCTTTAGTTCAGGGAACTTCAGGCATGAATGACAATACAAAGCAAAGATGTTTTTCTTTAGGTGAAATGGCCTTTCTGACCCACTTCTTTCTTTTGTCAATTGAAGTATAGTTGATTTATAATGCGTTAGTTTCAGGTATGTGACACGGTGATTCGGTTTTATATATATCACACCTAAAAATAGGAGCAACAGAGGTACAAACTACTAGGTATAAAATTTTAAAGCAGCAAGGATCTATAGGGAATATAGCCAATATTTTATAATGACTATAAATGGAACAAACCTTTAAAAATTGTGAATCACCCTGCTGTACACCTGAACTGACTTAATACTGTATACCAACTGCACCTCAATTAAAAAAGAAAAAGAAAAAAATAGTAACAATAATGTCTCAATATTAAATATGTAGTCAAAGTTCAACTTTTCCCAACTGTCACGTAAATATTTTTTATAATAACCTCAGAGTTTTATCTTACTGATAGCCTATGGGAATATCTTGTTTTTACCTTTAAAAAGTCATCAATAAATGTGCATTTATTGAACATTTACTATGTTCTCAGCCTTGTTGTAAGCACAATGAGGAGCTTGGTGCCCATGTCAAGAAACGGTCAGCAGTGAAGTCAGGGAGATGGGGTGGGGCCAGATTACAGAAGATATTAAAAATCACCGCAGGGGAGTTTAAACTTGATTTGTTGGAAATGGAGGGCCTTTGAAGATTTCTGAATTTTGACATGGCACGGTGAAGTTCAGCTTCTGCAGTGAATGACCACCGGACAGGGGCAATTTCCTTCGCCTCTCGTAACACCTGACTCCTAGGATGGGAAAGAGGTCCAGCAAAACAGTGAGCATTCCACACAAACCTCAGCTGTGATGGTGAGAGTGTAAAGATTCGATTTCGTTTACAGAAACTTGCCTTTAATAGTCAACTGATTACAACACCCATATTCTGAAAAGCAAGGGATATATATATACATCTTTCATGGCCAGGAGAGATAGGGTGAAAGAAATCCACTCTGAAGACTTATCTATTAGACATTTTCTAAATATGCCTTTAAGTCTTGTGTCTGTATAAGTCTTAACCAACACTGTAAGAGCTAAGTAGACAGACAAATACTGTATAAAGGATACTTAACTCTAGTTATTTTTAACTAAGGGGATTGTAAAATAAGCCCAAGACATCCTTAGAGGCCAAGTTTTTGCAAAGACACGCAGATTGCGCTATGGTTGG
Organism: Camelus bactrianus; assembly: GCF_048773025.1. Lineage (NCBI taxonomy): Eukaryota > Metazoa > Chordata > Mammalia > Artiodactyla > Camelidae > Camelus > Camelus bactrianus. The sequence continues at coordinate 12,164,703 of NC_133573.1, forward strand.
CACGGACACCCGTGACACGTTTCGAAGCACTTGCAATCTGTGAGTCAGCACCTCTGGAATGTTGCAGAAGGAAGAATGGCAGTAATCAGCCCAAGAGGACACAGGCATGTGCTCTGTGAGCTGTTCCAGGTCTATTTTAGCAAGTGCACATGCCTTCAAAGTGAAAGACAGTCTCCAAATGGTCAGATGGCATTTGGATCATATAGGGTAGCTGTTTTTTATAAAGTCTTTTAAAATCACTTCAAATCCAACTAGATTCTCCAAAATCTTCAGCAAGACAAATACTTGTCACAATTCAGACAGGAGTTTAAAGAAAAAGAGAAATTGAGACCAGAGTTTATCGTGATAAATATTGTCATTTTCTGATTTTAGGATCATTAAATCAGGATATTCCATCAAAACATGTGACTCTGGTCACTAAAAAAGCAGCAAATAGCCCACAAACTGTTTCTGAAGTTAGTATGAGGCTGTGTTTTGTTCCATGATTCACCAGAAGGATTCACAAGGCTTCACGGCAGGCTATCCTCACAGCAAAAATTCCTTACAGCAAAGGATACGGAGTGAAAGTCGCAGAAACAGCTGTGCATCAGTGTGTCCAGAGAGGTTCAGCCCGGGCTCCTGGTGTCATTTCTCGAGGGTCACACAGCAGCAGTTTCTCTCTGGTGGAGCTGTTTGGGATTATGTGGCATGTCTCTCCCCAGGGAAGTCAATTTGAGTTTCCAAACAGGGGGCGAGTCCCAGAGGTACATTCTGCCACCCAACCAGTCATGACAGCCAAAAGCCAAGACTCCAACAGTGGACACAAGTGTGCATCATTAGCCTTGAGGCCTGTGCAAAGCCACCGGACAAGCTGGGACAGCAAGGTCCATTGCTCCAAGTATATGCAACAAAATGATCAATCACTGACATAAAGAAGCTTCCAGGGGCCATTCCTTGGTGTTGACCAAAGGTCAGTCACTGTTCTTTGGAGACATGGAAGGAATGATTATATATATATATATATATATATATATATATATATATATATATATATATATATATATACCTGCTGCAATAATTCTTCCAACTACCATATTTTGGAGTGAGCCAGAGGGAGCAAACTTGCACTGTAGTGTTACTCCTGAGAACATGCCTTGTATGCTCTACCACTCTGCCTTTCTCAGAGTTTCTCCCCCAGCAAGACTGTCCTCCACATCTCCTCCCATCCTCATTTCCAAATCCCACATGCACTTAAACTTTCAATGCTTTCATTGACTTCCCGAGGACCCATGCCAGCTGGCAGCCATCATTTGCCTAGTCAGAACCATCAACAGAATTTATAGGGTCTGGTGACAAATAAAGATACTGGGCCCTTTGCTCAAAATCCATTAAGAATACCAAACATCGAACCAAGAGGGCTTTCCTAGCACAGAGCCTTGGGGAACTGCACTGATTGCACAGCCAGGAAGCTAGTTCTGAGTGCAATGATTATTTTCTGGAGGTTTGCCTCTCCCAAGAGACCAAATTATTGATCAGAAGATGACTTGGATAGGAAATTGGATGCTGCAGAGAAGCTGTTTGTGTCCCATCAAGTGAACATCATGGGTTTTCTAGGTTTTCTGCTGGTAACTGTTAGACAGCTAAGGGGCTGTGGAGAGCAGCCTTGCCGAAAAGTCAGACCACTCCCAGCTCTCTCTCTCCCAAGCACTGTGACCTTGAAAAGTCCCTTGACCTCCCAGCCTCTGTTTCCTCCTCAATAAAACGGAAATGATAATGAGACTGATTTTATGGGGCAAGCGTGAGTTTTGAAAGAGATAATGTACAGGAAGGCACTTTGTAAACTAAAGTACTATGCAAATGTTATTAGCCTTGTCTCTGGAGATATTTCCATCTAGGTAACAAATACTGCTCTATTATTTCCTCTTCCCTGGACAGTACTGGAGACACACCAGCAATTACTTTGTTTCCTCCAACTTTTGTTTCCAGACACTAATGCTTCTGACATTACATTACAACACAACCTCATACTGTGTTTCCCCAGGACATAAAATCAGGTTACAGTGGTATCTGGTATTTCAGGGGTGGCGGACACATCCACAGCGTCCATGTGGAGTAACTTCTGTTGACGGCCAATCTTAGGCACTTTCTGTTTTGTTCTAATGAACTTCAAATTCAGAGAATGTCATCTTCCAAACTTGCCCCTAAACTGTGGGCTTCTCACGCGGTGTTACACCTGCTATCACCTGTGTACACTGGACCGTTTGCTCCTGATTGCCTTTAGCGTCTTAGCCACTGCTCTGTGCACATAAAGATCTTGATAGATGTTTGTCAAATCACTGAATTAGTGAGTGAGTGAATGAATGAATGAATGAATGAATGAAAGGAGAAGGTCATTGTCTGGAAATACCAAAGGATTAAATGCTGAAACATGTTTATGATCAACAGATAGGATTTCTTTAGTGTCAGAAATTATAATTCTCCTAATTGCTCCTGAAAGACGCAGAGGACATGGAAATGCGTCCCAGGCACACACCCGGGACTTGATCCCAGGAAAGATGCAGTGCTGGTGAGAGTGGCTGCCCGGGCTTACGTGAAATGGGGTGGAGTGAGGGGAGCCTCTGATCAGCCCACACTCATCAGCTTTCCCCGGATGGGACTAGAGCTCCAGCCTTGGGGTCCTGAGTCTGTTTCATTGCGGTCAAAGTGTCCTCCCAGGGCCAGATCTGGGGTGCAGATCCCTCCAGGAAGGAGGGCCTGCCTGGAAGTCTGTGGTCCTTCACTTCCTGACTTTCCTCCTGTTTTACTTCTCCCCTTTCCTTCTCCTCCCACTGTAGAACAAACACTCAGTCCGGTGGCTGCTGATCCATCATCCGAGGCCAGATTCAAACCTTGAGTCATCTCTAGGACTGACCTTGTTCCCACGGAACACTGAGGAGTTGAACTGGTCCTCTTAGAAGCAGTATCCTGCCGCATCCTCAGCTCTGAAAGGCACAGCTAGCTTGTGGAGGTGGCTTAGAGGAAAGAAACAAATGACTTTCATCCCCAAACCTCTACATCCTATTTTTATCTGGGCCAGATGTGTAATAAAGACTCAATAAAACGTTAACTGCTATATATAATAATAGATTAAAAAAAACAAATTTCTTCTGTATAGCACAGGAAACTACATTCAATATTTTATAATAACCTTTAATGAAAAAGAATAAGAAAATGAATATATGTATGTATATGCATGACAGGGACATTGTGATGTACACCAGAAATGGACACATTGTAGCTGACTGTAATTCAATTAAAAAAAAAAGACTCGATAAATGTGTGTTGACAAATTGAGGGGCACTCCCTCCCTGGGCAACTCACAAAAATGGAAGTTCACAAGCTGAGAATGTAACTGGTCTCCCAGCTAAATCACTTCTCCTGCATGTCTGGAGACTACCCAAGAAATGCCAATAAATGAAAATTGCCTGCTCTAAAAATGGAAGTGTTCAATTTTTAATGTTATGAAAGAAACAAGTGAATGATTCAGAGCATTCAGCCTTTGGATGTTTAAGAAACCCCAAATTATTAATGACACAAAGGCCTTCAATGAGAATTTAGACTCCTTTGCAAAACCTTTGAGCAAGTTAAAAATTTCATTGTTTGTGCTCTCAGAGTCCCTAGAAAACAGAGTGAAATAATTTAACCTTGGTTGTTGTTAATTCTGACAGTACTTAGGATTTTGGAGATGACCTTCAGCCCCAGGGAGGTTAGAATGCTCCATTATTGTACTGGTTTTAATTAAATAGAGTAATAAGTCAAAATGTGTGGAAGAAAGATTCCATTTTTTCCCCATGGTTGCCCCCTAAAGTTTGGAGGCAGGATGGAAACTAAGAGAATGTTCACTTATTTCAATTGCGTTGAGTACCATTGACCATCCTTAACATGTGTGTACCAAAACCGAGAGTCCTTATTTCACTTAATTGTACGTGAGTCCACACTTTCAGAAACTTCAAGATTTTATGTTTGTTGTTTGGGTCCAGACTGGCTCTTCAAGTTTTTCTTTTGTTACGAAACGCTCGCTGGGCTGGGGCTCTGGCTCTGGGCACTTGCAGGCTGTCACCTTCAGCTATCATTTCACCCCCTGCAGTTTTCTCAGTGAAAATGGATTAACCACACCTTTCCTCTTAGGAACGTTGTATTCAGGGCCAGGCTTCAGGTGAGGTGAGTGAGACACCTCAGTTGCCGTAGCCCACAGTCAGATTCTTCTTTTTTTTTTTTTTTATTGAAGCAGTCTTCTTTTTTTATTACTGTTTTGTATATCCTTTTCCTTCATCTTTTAAAAAAACCAGCATGTAATTGACATTCAGTGTTATATTAGTTTCAGGTGTACAGCACAGCGATTTGCTATTCATATACGTTATGAGATGATCACCGCAAATAAATAACCATCTGAAGCTGCTGCAGTGGTGCTGAGCGTGTTCCCGCTGCTGTATGTTACACTCCCATGACTCATTTATTCTGTGACTGGGAGTTTGTGCCTCTTAATCCCCTTTACTTATTCCACCCATCCCCTACCCTCTTTCCTCTCTGGCAACCACTGATTTGTCCTCTGTATCTGTGAGCCTCTGTTTTGTTTGTTTATTTTGTTTTGTTTTGTTTATATTCCATGTATAAGTGAAATCACATGATAGTTGTTTTTCTCTGTCTGATATTTCACTTAGCAGAATACCCTCTAGGTCCATCCATATTGTCACAAATGGCAAGATTTTGTTCCCTTTCATGACTGAGAAATGTCCCAGTGTGTGTGTGTGTGTGTGTGTCTCTGTGTGTGTGTGTGTGTGTGTGTGTGTGTGTGTGTACAAACCACATCTTTATCCATTCATCTGTTGATGGGCACCTAGGTTGCTTCTATATCTTGGCTCTTGTAAATAATGCTGCAATGAACACAGGGGTGCTAATATTTTTTCAGATTACTGTTTTCATTTTCTTTGGCTAAATACCCAGAAGTGGATTTGCTGGATCGTATGAGAGTTCTATTCTTAATTTTTTGAGGCACCTCCACACTGTTCTGCACAGTGGCTGCACCAATTTACATTCCCACCAACAGTGCACGAGGGCTCCGTTTTCTCCACATCCTCGCCAACACCTGTTTGTTTTCTTTTTGACGGCAGCCATTCTGACAGGTGTGAAGTGATATCTCATTGTGGTTTTGATTTCTATTTTCCTGATAATTAGTGATCAGTATCTTTTCACATGCCTGTTGGCCATCTGAATGTCTTCTTTGGAAGAATGTCTGTTGAGTTCCCTTGCCCATTTTTAAATCATATATTTTTTTTTTGTATTAAGTTGTATGAGTTCTTTATATATTCCGGACGTTAACCTCATCAGATAAATGACTTGCAAATATCTTCTCCCATTCGGTAGGCTGCCTTTTTATTTTATCACTGGTTTCTTTTCCTGTGCTTTTTCATTTGATGTACTCCTACTTGTTTATTTTTGCTTTTGTTGCCTTTGCCTGAGGAGACAGATACAAAAAAAAAGTCACTAAGACTGATGTCCAAGAGCTAGCTGCCTGTGCTTTCTTCTAAGAGTTTAATGGTTTCAGGGCTACAGAGTCTTTCTTATAATTTTGATTTTTGGTTCATCTGTGGATTTTATGCACTAATTTTGACTTTTAAAATAGTGCACTTTTAAAATTTGTCTTTTAAAATAAATTATTATGTTATTTGTAGATTTCCCCCTTTATGCCTGAGACAAGCACCTCAGTTCCTCACTCGTCCCAGCACCGGCCGCTTTCACTTTCTCCCGTCGCGTTCACTGTCTCCGTGGTCTGCACCGTTATCCAAGGCAGATCCTTGGGAAAAATCCTCAGTTTCTCATTTTTAACCCCCTCCCACATCCAAGCAATCTCTGAGCTTTGTAGAATCTACTCTCCCCCTCTCTCTTATTGCTCCTCTGCTCTTGTTTCCACAGACATGTTCTGACTGGTCTCATCACATCCTCTCAGGATGACCGCAAGAGCATCTTAACTAGTCCACCCTCACTAGTCTACCTGTCTTCCCTCCAATGCATCCTCCAAATCATTGCCAGTGGGAGCTTCCTAAAAGGCAAATCCTATTACATCACTCTCCTGCTTCAATGACGTCAAAGATCTCCTGTAGCTTCCAGAATAACCGAAACTCATTCCCAAGGCCTTTCATATCTTGGCCCCTGCCCAGTTCTGTGGCCTCCTTTCCTGCCACAGACTCCATGTGACCCCCTTTCCTGCCACAGCCTCCATGTGGCCCTCAATCCCACATGCACTGTGCCTTTGCGCCTGCCACCGTGCCTTTGCACGTACCGTTTCCTCTGTCTGGAATGCCCTTCCCCACTTGTTTATCCAGCTGACTTCTTAACGTTTCAAAGCTCACTTCATGGATACCTCCTACTGGGAAGAATTGGCTGCCCTGGTCATTGAATTTATCTACCTGGTATCTCTGTTTCCAGAGCACTTCAGATGTCTATCTGTCATCACTTCCATCGAACTGTACTGAATTCATTGATATACTTGCTGTAATTAAACTACTGGCTCCTTAAAAGCAAGAAGCATGACTTTTTATCTTTGTATTCCAATCTCCTACCTCAGTGCTTTTTCTCAAATGACTGACTGAAAGAATTATATAAAAGGACATAATAATGGATGGCACACAAAGTGAACTCCAAAGTATTAGTCTTCCTTTTTTAAAAAGTTTAATTTTATTTATTTTAATGAATGTGCTAGGGATTGAACCTAGGACTTCATGCATGCTAAACACACACTCTACCACTGAGCTTTTTTCCTCTCCTCTAGGCTTTCTTTTCTGGCTTTGCACCCAGCTACCCTGAAGATAGATTCATGGTTGTCACCCACAATGCGTACTTTTCTTAAATAAAAAGAGCAGGGTATTTGTTGATTCTATCACAACTGTTTGGAGGTTTTGTTTGAAGTTATTTAATTTGACTAAATAAACTTGGGGGGTGAACTATGCTGGTCCAAGCACCTGAAAGAATGGATTAAAAAAGTGATTCCTCCTCTCAGAAAAATTCCAATCTTGTATCACTGCACATGACAAATAGTAATCCGTCTATGCCAATAAAAGGCATATTGCAATAAGATCCCTTAGGGTTCCTACAGAAAGCTCTGGGCTGACACACCTTGTACTGGAAGAATCAGTGGAGTGAGATGTCGGGAGGGACACTCCCACAGGGAGGACAGAGGGGCACAGAGGTGGTCAGCCACGGAGCACTTGGAAACAGAAAGTGGGTCCCATGGGGCACGTGTTGGGAAGCTGAGGAAGTGAAACTTGTAAATGTGGCTGTGAGTGTGTGGCAGAGGGTCTGAAATACCACACTGAGGGCTTTGTGCTCCACCTAAGGCAACGAGAAACTGGAGATGGTGGTTGAGCAGAAGCCATCACCAGAGACTGGCTTAGGATGGTAATACTATCGTGGATGTTTACCAGCTAAAAGGACCAAGCCGTTGAGAGTTACTTAAAAACAACAACAAAAACAAAAAAATAAAAATGAAACGAAACCTAACACACACACCAGAACTGTACTTATTGAAGGAACAAGTTATTGTGAGAGTTCACGCTTTATAAAACAGGAACCATGAAGTAGATTTGAGTAACCTAAAAGCTTTTGAACTCGGGCATATTTGTTCGGCAGAATATAGGTTTTCTCAAGGGAGAAGGAAAGGTTGGTGGAAAATTGTCACTTCATGTTTACTGAGTTGGTGATTTTTCCACTCCTCCCACTCCGGGATGACCCTTGGCCTTGCCTTCTGTCCACCAGGAGCTCACCTGGCTAGAACCCATCCCCTCTGCTCCAGACCCACCGTGTGGTGATCTCCTTGGAGGAGTGATGCAAGGTGGGCCAGTTTCTAGAACCCAGAGTAACTGTTCCTCTAGAAAGTGACATGTTCCAAGTAAACACCAATGGTGTCCATACACTATTTGAAAACACAAGCGCGAAGGCCTCACCTCAGGAAAATCTGATGTGGAATCTATAAACCTGAAGGTATATTTGAAGGAGGATGTGACTCTTTATCTCCACTTATCTTTGCATGTAAGACAATTAGATGTACACGTAACTTCTCGGGAGCAAATGAGTCATGAGAAAACCAAGTTTTTCTGTCCTTCAACCGTCTTCAAAGCGTCACGTTTGCCAATCCCCAACTCCTCACTTATCCCTCCCCACCCTTTCCCCTTTGGTAACCAGAGTCTGTTTTCTATGTCTGTGAGTCTGTATAAAATAAACAAGGATCTCCTGCAGAGCCCAGGGAACTATATGCAATATCTTATAATAGCCAATAACGGAAAAGAATCTGAAAAGAAAAAATATATATGTGTGTACATGTATAACTGAATCACTCTGTTATACACCTGAAACTAACATTGTAAACCAACTACACTTAAATTAAAAAAGAAAAAAACCCCTCAGGTCACAAAGAATCAGGTGACACAAATATAAGGAAGGCACAGCTGTAAGAGGAAAGGGGAAAATGAGTCAGAAGCTTTTGAATTATTATTCCTCCCAGGAAAGCGACTCCTGGAGCAGCAGGGCAGTGGTGTGGTGTTCAAGGCTCCTCAAACTTCAGTATAAATCAGAATCATGAAGAAATGTGGAAAAAGTGCATACACCTGGGCCTCATCTCTGGAGATTGTTTCAGAAGGTCTTGGGAGAGTTGGGGAGAGGAACCAGAATTCTGCTTTTTAAAAAAAATACAGGTAATTTTGATAGCAACAAAATTCGGGAACCATTCAAAAAAGGAGTACCCAATCCTAGGTCTCCCACATCCTCAAGCACCCAATTGTCATCTTTTTACATTTGCATTGTATTCTCTAATGGAAATACTTGCTTTGAATCCTTCAGGATCACAGTAGAAGTCTTCCAGATGGCTGACTTACCCTATCTTCACACTCCTTCCATCTATTCTAATGGCATAACGTAAGCCCATGGGAAACTAAGAGAAAAGTTATGAGACTAGAAGTAGAAAATGGAAGTCCTTGGAAAACGTGTCAACTCAGATGCACCAAGAAGCAGGCGCCAAGATGGGGTTACATGTGAAAGGCTTTTATTAAGGAAAAGGACCCCGCGCGGGAAATTGGGGAGGGGGCCAATGCTATGTGGGAGATCACTCAAATGACATGCACATTTGACCCCAAGTGAAGGAGAAGGAGAGAGAATGTTCGGTGGAGGTATCCTGGGCCACTGCTCAGTGTAAGGAAGGTTCAGCAAAGTTGGCAAGGAGTCTGCAAGCCAAAACACATCTTATTTTTTAAGAGAATTTAGATTTTATTTAGAGGTTCTTCCTACCTGTATGATAATTAGAATCTCCATAGAAAATGACCTTGAGAAGTTACTGGTTTTGAAGTTAATTGTGTCTTCTAAAGAGAGCCTCCCAACTATCACTGGGACCTTGGAGTATTTTTTCCGTAGTTAATAAGGAAAGCCTCACCCCTGGAGAAGAGAGAATGAACATCCTTCCAACAGCGATGCTGTATCCTTCACTCATTACATTAACAAAAGCGAAAAAGTTTCCAGAAATGGTTCCTAAGTGCCAAGTGTTCTGATAGTGAGCATTTCTCACTATTCTGGCTATTTTTAATATCTTGAATATTTCTTTCTTTGCTACATATAGTCATTCATTCTCAGGCAGATCCCGGAAGGACGGGCAGTACCAGTGACCACAGTTACTGGTAACAGTTCCATAGAAGAGGTCATTTTTTGGTCCCAGTTTTATTCTGAGCACCCACAACACATCAGGCTCTGTCTAATCCCTGCCATTTGAGAGCTTCCTTCCCATACGGAGTCTGTTCACCCTCCAATGACTTGGCATTTAAGTTCCAACCTGAAGTTTCCAAAGTGCTCTGTAAAGCAGCTAAACGTAGCTCATCTGAGAGGAAGGCTTTCCAAGCTGTCCCTTTGCACATCTCCTGTGTGCATGAATTACTATGGTTTAGGTCAACACCAGTCCCCTAACTACAGGGTTCCAATTCCAGCTGCCATACCTGACAACACTGAGTGATCGTGTACAGTAACTGCTGCTGGGTTTTCAGTCCGCAAATCGCCCCTGTTATTACAGGTGTGCTCTGTGGTCACGTCTTTCCAAGCCTGGTGGTTATTGGTCTCCGCACATCTGTTTTTCAGCGTGTGCACAGGCAGCGAAATGTAGAGGCATGTGGCCTCTTTGTCTCCCAGTAATAAACTCAAATGACATTTTACAACGAGTAAGAGAAAGGGGGGATGGGCCAAGAAAGATGAAAGTGCCACAAAGAAACAAAAAGTGGTAACGCTGGAAGTGAGATTTAGTATTTATTTATTTTTATTGAAGTACAGTTGATTTACAATGTTGTGTTAGTTTCTGGTGTACAGCAAAGTGATTCAGTTATGTACATATATTCTTTTTCATATTCCTTTTCATTACAGGTTATTACAAGGTATTGAATGAGTTCCCTGTGCTGTACAGTAGGGCCGTGTTGTTTATATATTTTATATACAGTGGTTTGTATCTGCAAATCCCAGACTCCCGATTTATCCCTTCTCACCCTCTTCCCCCACTGGTAACCATAAGTTTGTTTTCTATGTCTGTGAGTCTCTTTCTGTTTTGTAAATAAGTTCATTTGTCTCATTTTTTTAGATTCCACATATAAGTGATAGCATATGGTATTTTTGTTTCTCTGTCTGATTTACTTCACTTAGTATGATGATCTCCAAGTCCATTCATGTTGCTGCAAATGGCATTAGTTTATTCTTTTTTATGGCTGAGCAGTAGTCCATGGTAAAAGTATACCACGGCTTCTTTATCCAGGCATCTGTCGATGGACATTTAGGTTGCTTCCACGTCTTGGCTATTGCAAATAGTGCTGCTGTGAACATTGGGATGCATGTGTCTTTTAGAATTATGGTTTTCTCTGGACATATGCCCAGGAGTGGGGTTACTGGATCATATAGCAACTCTATCTTTAGTTTTTTAAGGAACCTCCATACTGTCCTCCATAGTGTCTGCATCAATTTGCATTCCCACCAACAGTGTAGGAGGGTTCCGGTTTCTCCACACCCTCTCCAGAATTAAATTCTAAAGTTTATTTTTTTAAAGGTAGTGGGGAGCATTTATATAAAATTCTAAGAAACTATAGTGACAGAAAGGCCATCAGTTGCCTAGAGGACGGGGGAGGGAGAAGCACCCAACCACAGGGGCACTTGGTGGGTGTTGGGGGGACTACTGTGGTGAGGGCTCCACGATTGTACACAATTACCAACATTCAACAAACACGTTAAAATGTGTGAATTTTACTGTGTGTAAGAAACACTGTCATAAAAGAAGATGTTGAAAGTCTCTTAGGTTGTTGTGTAATAGGTTGTGGAAAATTATCTCAGCAGCAGTACAGAGAATGGCTTGAGGATGAGATCAGTAAGGAGGTGACCGCAGAGATCCAGGCAAGAATGGGCCAGAATCTGAACAAAGAGCTGTTGGGTTGAAATGGCTACACTGGGGAAAGGGGGTGGCAATTTAAATAGCTATTGCTCACTGAGTGCACACATCCCTATCTCTTTTACACCTCCCAGTCCCTGAGAAGGAGGGATAGCCCTGCTTTATGGAAACACTGGCTCAGAGATGTTAGGAAAATCCTATGAGCCTGGAGAGATGTCCCAAACGTGCTGCTGTCAGGTCTCAGGGACCTTCTTTTCCTGTTAGAACCCATTCCATTGATTTTCAGGTCTCAAGATCTTCCTGGGTCATAGTATTCATTTATATTGTAGAATGAGTTAGTTACACAAAATATGACAGGATTAGCTATCTGGTAGTTCTTCCATTTTAAAGTTCGTAGATCATGAATCTCATAGATTAACAGCAAATTGTTCTGCAGTCGCCAGACCTATACCACACATCTCACATCCACGTTAAGGGAAATGAAACCCCAAACATGCCCAAGCCAGACGTCCATAATGGGCAATTTATAAAAACACCTGATAACTGAAGGTCATAGATTTCATGCTTCTCCGCATCCCCCACAGTGACCCACACTGGCCATTATCCTTATTTGAACTATAATTATTTCTTGGTTGGTTGACCTCGACTACTATCTTTATTTTTTGATTTGGGAAAACATGAAGGCATTTCTCAAATTGGAGCAGACTTTAACAATAACCACAGAGCTGTTTTTTAATAGATGCCACTGTAAGAATGAAACACCTCATGGGAAATGAAACTTCTCATTCTCATTCACGTGTGCTGAGAAATAAAATGTATCAGTGTGCACATATGATTGAGGGGACGCCATCTTCCATGAATGTGGAATGGCTCCAACATTTACTGGATGCCTGTTTATCCAAGTCGTTGTTTTATTTATTTGTTTTAACATACTTTGCATTTATTTTATTTCTATAATAGGGATTTGCCTTTGTATTTGTTCTTTTTTAATTGAAATATAGTTGATTTACAATGTTGTGTTAGTTTCTGGTGTACACCAAAGTGACTCAGTTATACATGTGTATATATATATATATATACACATATATATATATATTCTTTTTCATTATAGGTTATTACAAGCTATTGAGTATAGTTCCCTGTGCTATAAGGTTTTGTTGTTTATCTATTTTACATACAGTAGTTTATATCTGCTAATCCTAAACTCCTAATCTATCCATCCTCCAATTCCTTTCTCCTTTGGTAAGTTTGTTTTCTACGACTGTCAGTCTCTTGTTTTGTAAATAAGTTCATTTGTATCATTTTTATAGATTCCACATACAAGTGATATCATATGGTATTTGTCTTTGTCTGACTTACTTCACTTATTATGATGATCTCCAGGTCCATCCATTTTGCTGCAAATGGCATTTTTCATTCTTTTTTATGGCTGAGTAGTATTCCATTGTATATATACTAAGTGTTTTAAAGCATGCACTCCTGACTTGATGGAAAAGTCTCATTTACCATCATTCCTGGCACGTTTAAAAACCAATAACCAGCTGTTGATTGAGTGTGCTTGGTGCTACCTAACAAGGCCAACGTTTTGTGTGTGATCTCACTGAACTCTCTAAATGGCCCAAAGGGTACGAATCATTCTCATTAGACAGATGAGTAAACTAGAGAGTTTCAGTGACTTGAGTAAACTAGAGAGCTTCGCTGACTTACTCAAGATCCTACAGCAAGTAATAAGCTTCATTCAATAGGCTTTTGAAACCAGCGCTAGGAAGACCTGGAGACCCAGGCTCTTTCCTTTGAATAAGAGCAGAAGCCCCCCAGGAAGCACATGTGGACCTGGAGACACCACTAAATGCTCTGCTCTTCCTACTCTCCCCTCTACCCCCCTAAAAAGAAAGACCCACATCCATACCATTTGCAAACACCAACTGGATACTAATTGTAATTTCACATTTAGATTTTCTTTGATGTGTGACTTACAAACCAGTAGGCTAGAAACTGAAACTGGATCAGCGACTTATTTTGTTTAGCATGGTGATTTTTTTTATATGGAGTTTGAGATTTTACCCAGCTTCCACCAGACCCTTTGGTCTTGGACTGGGCTGTTTTTCTCATGTATGTTCCCTGTTAGATAACTAATCTAAATTAAAACTGAATACCAATTAAAATGATAATATCCCTGGAAGAGGCTAACAGCTCAAACTGTTAATAGTATTGTGACCAAGTTTAAAATCCTCTACTGAGCAGAGGTTTTGAAGGAGGAGAGGACAGCTGGGTGAGGAGAGGAGACAGAGGAGCTGGGACGGGGCAATCTCAGTCTTTCCATACCTTTATTCCAGTTTTTCCTGACTCCCTCATTCTCTCCATCTCTCAAAGCTTCTCAAGCAGGAATCTGTAGCCAGTAGTTTCCCACTAGTTAGCATTCATTTCTTTGGAAAATTAACAACAATAACTAGATGATAAGGAAATAATGTTCCACAAGAGTCTATAACTCAGATATGCTGAATGCCTCAGCCTCGTAAGAGTTCATTCCTGTTATGCTGAGACACGTGGGGTCTGAGCCTCCATTCTGTGTAATCAGTGGAAGTGCAGCACTCTTATTATTAATAATAATTAACTTTCATTGTGTACCTACTATGAGCTGGATACTTTGATCTTAGTTTAAACTGGAACAAACAGATGCACCAGTACGTCTGCATCAATGATCATTTTCAAGGACAGAAAAGAGTAAAACCACATGCAAGAAAGAAACTGAAATGAATCCAGGCAACCTTATTTTAAATGCAGCAGCACTATGCACAATAGGCAAGACATGGAAGCACCTAAATGTCTATCCAGATGACTGGATAAAGAAGCTGTGGTATATAAATACAAAACAGAAACACACATAGACATAGAATACAAACTTGTGGTTGCCAAGGGGGAGGGGGTGGGAAGGGATAGACTGGGAGTTCAAAAGTTGTAGATACTGACAGGCATATATAGAATAGATAAACAAGATTATACTATATAGCACAGAGAAATAAATACAAGATATATATTGTGGTAGCTCACAGCAAAAAAAAATGTGACAATGAATATACGTATGTTCATGTATAACTGAAAAATTGTGCCCTACACTGGAATTTGACACAACATTGTAAAATGACTATAACTCCATTTAAAAAATGTAAAAAAAAAAAGTTGTGGTATATTTCTACAATGGAATACTACTCAGTCATGAAAAAGAATAAAATAATGCCATTTGCAGCAACGTGGATGGACCTCGAGATTGTCACACTAAGTGAATTAAGCCAGAAAGAGAAAGAAAAATACCATATGATATCACTTTTATGTGGAATCTAAAAAAAAAGAAAAAAAGAGTACACTAATGAACTCACCTACAGAGCAGAAACAGACTCACAGACAGTAAACAATCTTATGGTTACTGGGGAAAGAGGGTGGGAAGGGACAAATTTGGGAGTTTGAGATTTACAAATGTTAGCTACTATATATAAAAACAGATTTTTAAAAAAGTTTCTTCTGTATAGCACAGGGAACTATGTTCAATATCTTGTAATAACCGTTAATGAAAAAGAATATGAAAATGAATATATGTATGTATATGCATGACCGGGACATTTTGCTGTACACCAGAAATTGATGCATTCTAACTGACTGTACTTCAATTTAAAAAGTAAAAATAAAAATAAATGCAGTCAGGAAGCCCTGAAGGGGAGATCTCACTCACTGCAGCTTACAGACCCCAGCCTTCTGACCCAATCACAAGCTGCCCACTGCCCACAGCCAAGGAAGACCCAGCACACCTGCCCCCATCTCCTCCTTTCCTCTCTAAGAACAAGCCCCTCCTGTGTTCTCCCTACTTCACCACTAGTTTACTTGTCCCAAATTGCAATTCTCGGCTGTGCCTGAATAAACTCGTTTTGCTGATTATTTTACCGGCATGGCTCTTCTGGTCAACATTACATTATCCTAGAGAAATCATATTTCTTTATAGAAAAAAATTGAAGGACTCAGATTTACAGGGACATAGCTCCCACAGTGAAGACAAATGTTGGAAATACTACTCAGAACAGTGTATCTCCTCCTTTTCTTGGATATTTCTATTACAAAATAGGCCCTTTCTTTACCAAAAAACCCATTGACATGTTTTTCCAAGAACAGGGAACAAGAGAACAGTCTGCCCTCAGAGATAAGTTCAAGCCACCTCCTCCTCCTACAGCAACAAGAAACTGAATCACTGAAATTATAAGTATCTCACAGTTTAAAAGATCCCAGTGACCCAGATAATCAGGGTAAAGTTATCTGAGCTCCTTGCCCTCTATTTGGTCTGAAGTCTAGAGCCCAGGCTTGAGAGGAGCCCAAGCTCCATTTACCCAGACCAAGCATTCAACTATCCTGTTTGTCATGGTCTTAAGAGATCACTTTAAATACCAACATTTCTGAGACATAGAATTGAAAAATTCAGTTGTGATAACAGAGAAACTAGAAACTTACTATAAAATTATACTAATTATAAAAGCATAGCATTGTATTTACAGAAAAGCTTGTGGATGTCTGAAATTTTGGGGGAAGTGTACCAAAAAGAAGAGGGATCAATGGATGGATGGAGTAATGGACAGCTGGATGGATACGTGACAAAGAAAGGAAAGTGTGAGTGCACATAGAATCTGCCCAGCAGCTGCTCAGCTGTTTGCGATGAAATTCTTTTGACTTTGCTACAGCAAAGTAAATAAATTTAATTTTTATTTTTTTAAAATGTGCTTTAAATTTGAAAATTAAAAGTGAAGGGTGGGGAAGAGAAATCACTGAGTGGTAGGGCATGTGCTTAGCGTGCACGAGGTTCTGGGTTCAATCCTCGGTACCTCCATTAACCGCAAATTTAAAGGTGAAGAATTGTGCTAATATATTAATAGTATCTTTAATCATAGAGAGCCCAGATACACCAGAAATTCACACAACACTGTAAACTGGCTATACTTCAATAAAAAAATAAATAATTTTTTAAAAGATACAGAGCCCAGAAAACAAACCTATGCGTATGTCGGATCTCAGTGTACGACAATGGCGATGTAAATTAGTGGAGAATGATTACTTAACAAATGGAGGTGTGAAAAGTTGTCCATACAAAAAATTGCTCCGTCTCAATTAGGCCCCGAGTCTAGTCTTTTGCATGGAACTGCTCCAGGCCTGTTTTTCCTCTCTGCTGTAGCCCCAGTGGCTGGTGCCCACCAGGTGGTCAGTAACTGTTGGATGAAGACCTCAGTCCTGGGACATACGCTGTGGGTTGGGGGATTCCTATGATCCAGGCTGTTGCCAAGGGTTGGAGGTGAGAGCCGGGGAGCTGAGTCCTGAATCCACCCTCTTTAATGTTCCTCCTCAGCTGAGTTAAACCAGCTGCTGCACTGACTCCTGATGGCAAATAAACAGACTCAGTGATGAGTGACCTGATGTTGTCCTACCATCATTCAGGGGCTGGCAGAGCCCCCTGGAAGAGCTGCAGGAACAGAATTTGTGACTGTTCGCTATTCCTCAGGTTACTCATTACAGGTGGGACAGGTGAGTAGGATTTGAGGTCGGCAAGGAGGAAATAATAATGTAGAAACAAATAATGGACCCCAAGTTACAGATTGCATGTACATAAAAGAAATACCACGGATACGTGTATTACAGACATATGCATCTATGTCACATACATACATGTGTGCGAGTGTGTATGTGTGTAAAGAGACAGCAAAGAATTCTATTATCAGCCCAACTTGGTCTTGCACACGTTTTCCTTATGGGCCTGGAAAAGGAAAGTAAGCAATTTCACAGAGTCAAATTTGGCAAAAGATACTTCGAACTACTTTCGCGTATTGATTCAAAGATTCTGTAGTCAGGACACACACTGTACTCTGATGCTGATAAGTCATGTGCTTTTTCTCAGCACACCAATGATAAAGCAGAAGTAAATTATAGATACTCTATTACGGTTCCCATTTTGACCTGCTAAATCAATTAAAGTGTGTTTTGTTCCGTTTTACCGTAAACATTAGTAGTTTTATTTTGGTATAGTCTAACATTGTTGTAAGTCTTCTAAATCTTAAAAATCAAAGGAATAACCCGAATAAAAGTGCTTTATAGATCTTTTGGTCTTCCTCAGGTATAACATAAGGGAAGATGGAAACTTGGCAAATATTCTATGTATTACTGTGTGTGACATAGACGGTATGTGACATAGATAACTAACATGAAAAATGTGTGCTTCCATCAAAAGAATGGAGGCACTTTGTCTTTGCTACATCAATCAAATATGTTAGCATAGTAACTCTTCCCTTTATTTTAATGCCTAAATCCAAATAACCTTTAGAGTAAATCGAAGAAGATGAAGTTTTAAAAAATGTTAAATACCAGAGATTCCTCCTATCAAAAATCTTTGTTTTTATTGTTGATTTCAATGAAATGACACACTTTCCTTCTAGTGGTTTCCTCATTCATCAATAGTAAAGTCAGCTCTTTAGTCCCATGAGCATGAGAACTACCAGCTGCAAACGAGCTGAGTCCAATCACCTTTAAAAACTTCGAAGAATCACATCCATTTCAATGCTGTGAACATAAGATTTGGTGCCCTAAAATAAAAAAAAAGATGTTTGGTACCTGATAGGTTCATCTAGCCAACAAGCCATTATGACACTATTTCACAGTCGGCATTATTTAATTACTACCCATACATGATCTATTTACAGTCCCAGGATCTTGAAAAAGACCACATCCCTTATAAAGACTGTTTATACAGCTTTGCTATTTGTAAGTCACTTGATTACTCTGTGTATTTGTACAACTGAAACCCACAGGTGAGGCTGCAATTGTCCTGAATAAGGGAGGGGACTCCTGCAAAAGGCTTAACTAGAATAGACATGTTATAGCATGATTAGGATTAGGGGAAGGGAACCTTCACCTTCTTGACTTAAAGATTCTCCACCTTTAATCCTGCCTCCAACTAAGATGCCTATGAGAAAATATCAGGCTTTTTATTTTTAATTCTTTTTTTTAATAGACTTTATTCTTTCAGAGCAGTTTCAGGTTCACAAAGGAATTGAGCAGAAAATACAAAGTTTGCACATAGCCCTCCCCGCCCACACATATATACTCCCCTACCCTCAACATCCCTCATCAGCGTGGCATATTTGGTACAATCAATGAACCAACATGGGCACATTATTATCAATCAAATCCATAGTTTACATGAGGATTCACTCTTGATGTGGTATATTCTATGGGTTTTGACAAATGCATAATGACATGTAGCCACTACTATGGTATCATACAGAATAATTTCATTGCCCTAAAAATCCCTTGTGCTCCATCTGTTCATTCTTCCCTCCCTCCCTCTCCCC
The DNA here is from genome assembly GCF_048773025.1 of Camelus bactrianus. Lineage (NCBI taxonomy): Eukaryota > Metazoa > Chordata > Mammalia > Artiodactyla > Camelidae > Camelus > Camelus bactrianus. The sequence continues at coordinate 12,183,492 of NC_133573.1, forward strand.
AAACCCCTGGAAACCATGATCTTTTTTTGTTTCTGTAGCTGTGTATCAGGCTTTATTCTTGACCGTGATCATAGTTCAGGGCCTCCAGATTAAGAGCGAAAATTTCCATAACTTTCTGAATAGACTTTGTCCTGATTTCTAATCTCGTGGAGTGACAGTAATGAATAGAACTGAAAAGCAGGCAGTAGTGACATATCAAGGTTCCAGTTTCCAAAGCTTCTTCAACACTAAGAAACACACTTGGATGGAGCTCATTGTGCTGAGCAATTAGAAAAGCTGGAGGTACCGGAACTCTGCGAAGGTGTTCACTGAGAATGGATTGCCAGTTGCCTGCCTTGTAATTCAGCTACTTGGACACTTGGTGTTTGTTGTGTTTTTGATAAAGAGCAGTTGATGGAAGGGCATAGACTGATTGTTCTTACTATATTAAAATCAGGTCTTTGCAGAAATAGACACTATGAAGACAATGCCCCGGGGGAGGGTGTAGCTCCGTGGTAGAGCATGGGCTTAGCAGGCATGAGGTCCTGGGTTCAATCCCCAGTACTGCCATTAAATAAATAAATAAATAAGACAGTGCCCTGTAACACTGGTGTGGTGGACACTGTGGTGTGCCACCAAGCTCCCAAATTCCCCGTTTATGCTGAGGCTGATGGTGCCTCACACATCCCTGGGATTGCCTCCACAGAAGGTAGCTGCCTCACCTAAGACTAGGCCCCTTCCCCAGGGGCAGCCAGCATCCAGTGATTAGTCCCTTGTCTCAATCAGAACAACTCTGCCGGGCCATCTGAGCCCCAGAGCTTTCCCATAAAAGGCCTCGGTTGCAACTGCATCACAGGCCAGCTGTGCTTCAGCCCGCTCCCCTCATTCCCGTGCAGGCAGTGCTGTTGAGAACACTCCCCAGTTAACCTCCTGCAAGCAAACTTCTGCCTCACAGACTTTCCCCCATCAAACCCACCCTAAGACTTACGGCAAATTCTCTGGTAGGATTAAAGATAACCATTTTTATGTCATTGTAGTTTATTGCTTAATTAACTTGGTTTGAGTGAATGGACTGGGTGCAATTAAATTCCTGCTGGTTTTCCTGTGGGTCAGTCTGCCTAAGGCTAGGGGTACAGCGTTGGTTGTTTATATGTTCATTTGAAAAGGCATCTCAGTGGGGAGGGTTTAGCTCAGTGGTAGGGTGTGTGCCTAGCATGCTCAGGGTCTTGGGTTCAACCCCCAGTTCCTCCATTAAAGATAAATAAATAAAAACCCAATTACCTTCCCCACCCAAAAAGCACCAGGAAAAATTTAAAAACTGTAGAATATATACAAGTCTGGTTTTTTTGAAAATAGAATTAACAAGCTTGGCAAATCACAGTAAGTGTATGAATAAATAGGAAGGACTCTTCAGTTTCTACTTTCTCAATTAGGTGCATTTTCCTTATAAGGCAATTAATTGTGAATACTGAGTGACTTGCTGAATAAGAATGAAACCTTGGGCACTGCAGAAAGGATCAAGATGTACCAGGTCAAATCATTTGGCCCAACGTTCTGGTGAATTTTGTGAAAGATCTTGAGTGTCATCACTGATATCAACTTCCAAATACCCCAAAATATGCACTCTTTTGTGGCCTCATGGTGCTGCTTTTACAAAACCTATCCCTGTGACTTATGTTAACCACCCCCGCCCCCACCGCTGGACTAGGACTTCGTCTGGGGGAAGTTATTCACATTTGTACCCTCCACCTCCTAGCAGAGCACAATAATTAATAGGCACCTATTGAATTCCAGTTTCAATCAGTACAGGATTTATTAGCACTTATGAGATCCTGGGCATCAAGCTAAACACTGTTTGAGAAAATGAGTCACAGTTACCACCCTCAAGGAATTTATTATATTTCTGGGGTTATAAACACTAACAGCCAGAGACAATTTAATAGTGGCCGATTAAATATTTATATTTATCTTTGATTTCCTCTGATGCTCCACTAAAGTAACAGTACAGAAATACAAAACCCCTGAAGCCACACGTGTAAAGAAAACTTGAAGGAGGATCATCAGCAAAAAGGATATGAACAAAATGCTGTAAGTGTCTACCTGCCTGAAAAAGCCCAGAGAAGGCTAAAACCTCAGCTTGCAGGGCAGAAAGCCAGGAAGTCAGTCAATTTTCCACACAGAATACCAGAAAGCCTGAAGGACGGTAGACGCTAGGAGGCAGGGGTGCAGGGTAGAGGTGACAGTAGGGAGATTTAGGTGAGAGTTTATACACAGAGCTGCTGAAGTGCAGTTCCCCCAAGCAAAGTCCCAGAAGGTGGCCACTTCCCCAGCACAACAGAGGGAAGGCAGTCACCGGGCAGAAGTCGAACCAGAGAGGCTGTGGATTCAGGGACACCAGACTCAGCTGAAGAGAGGGGTGAGTTGCCTTACTGAAAACAGGGAGATAAAATGAAAGTCTATGAACTGAATGTTGGTATCACCCAAACCTACTCACTTCAAAGAAAAATGGCCACCAGACTTATGTTCGCCTCACAAGAAACTGGGGGATTCCTCTCTTGGGAAACTAACCAGTCCAAAAGAAATGTCCATGTAAAATGACGTTTAGAATTTTTCTGATGAAGTTGCAAGGTCCTGCCCAATCGCACGGTGGTGAAACCCATCAATCTACAAGCCCTATGCATATGTGCACAGTTTCTATGTGTTTAAGTTTCTCACACAATCTATTAGAGTAACAAGGGCCACCACATATTTGAGAAAATCATCTAACATGAGCGACAGAGACCAAAACAAACCACAGAGAAAATCAGGAAACTGAAAAACAGAACAGATCCTTAGAATGATAAGATACGCTCTATGAAGCAAGAACCAATTTCACTAAAAACATCCGTCTAGAGAATAAAAATTCAGGAAAGTATATATCTATAATAACCAACAGAAGGGTTGAAAATAAAGTTAGGAGACTCTCCCAAAAACGGCAACAAAAGCCAAGGAAACGGAAAATAGGAAAGAAAAGTATAGATAAAAAGATACTGAAAGCTGCCTGGAAGAAAAGTGCAGATCACATACAAATGATCAGGACTCAGGAGGAATTAGACTTCCCATATGCCTTCAAAATATGAAGAGTAGCTTTATACTGCTGGTGGAGATTTGGACTGTGTCAGCAGTAAACAACTGGGGGGAAGTGAGGCAATTATTAACTCCAGAAAAAAACAAAAAGTTGTACAAATGTAATCATAGTACACTATGTGGCTAAGCCGTGAATAACAATTACTTAGAATGTATACTAATTTTATTCAAGTTCTTTTTTTTAATTGAAGTATAGTCAGTTTACAGTATGTATCAATTTCTGGAGTACAGCATAATAGTTCATTCATATGTATACATATGTATATTCATTTTCATATTCTTTTTCATTCTAGGTTATTACAAGATATTGAATATACTTCCCTGTGCTATTCAGTAAGAACTTGTTTATTTTATTGTACACTAATTTTAAAATGGTGATAGAAATACATTGGGAAGATAAAGGGAAGAAAATGTATGTGTTGATTCAGATGAAGGGCAACGTAAGGGAGTTAAAACTTCACTTAATAATAATTAATAATAAGTCAAGAAGCAGCAGTAAAAGAATGTTATTTAGAAATATGGAGGGAAATACCAGAAGAGATTGTTCAAAGAGTTAAAGTGATTGCACTGAGAAATGGGGATTGGACTGAGTGGAGGAAGAACTTCTGGTTTTCATTGTTGTAGGATAATTTTACTTCTAAACTATGAACATGTGCTATTTTGATTAAAATGTTTTTTAAAATATGCCCTAAAGAATTAAACTATGATATTAAATAGAGCGTGGGGGTTTTCTGTCTGATTAACAAAAGAATTCTATGCTGAAAAACCATCTGCAGAAGGTGGGACTTGAAGATAGATGGGTAGGATTTAGATGGGCCTAAGGGATAGACATTCAGGGTTGGATCAACATGAACTTGAAATTAGCAAGTTATAAGGGGGGACAGTGAAAAAGCCAGTTGCCAGGAGCCAAGGAGCTAAGTTTTGAAACAGTGGGAAAATCCTACTTAAGAAGAGGTCAGATGATAGAAGGCCTTGGGATTTAAGCAGAGGAGTTTGAACTTATTTGAGAAAAAAGGGAGTTGTAGATTCTTGAGCAATGAAATGATGTAATAGAAGCAATCTTTTAGGAAATTTAATCTGAACCTTGTATGAGAATGAGTGGATATGGGAGGGAATTGTTTAGTTTCTTTTCATCATTCCAGCCCCTGCACCTCTTGCAGTGCCTGGCTCATAGCCGGAGCTCAACCCATATCTCCTGAATGATCAAACGTGAAAGAAACTGGGAGCTGGTTGAGGAATCTAGGCATGAAGAAGCAGAGCCACAGACTAGGAATGAGTAGTGGAAATGGAAAGGGACAGGTGTCCCCTGTACACAGTCCAAAGAGAGAAAGACTATAATTTCCATTTCTAAATGCCCTTTTTTTAAAAAAAAAAAGTCACTTCACATCAAATATGAAACAAATTTTCTATACTAATAATGATATACACAGTAGCTATATTCTTAGACTCTCTCCAACTATTTATAGTTACTCTCAAATACAGTCCAATCTAAATACATTTATTATACATAAGTAGTATTTTATAGGATGATTACCAGGAGACAAATTTTAAGTTCCAAGTTTTAGGTTATTATTTCAATTATCTACTGCCATGCAACAAATTTTCAAAATGGGATAGCTTAAACCAGTCACCATTTTATTACACCTCATGATTTCACTGGTCAGGAATTTGGGCAGGCCTCAGCTGGGTGATTCTTCTGCTCTAAGGGTGCCAGTTGGGATTACTCACTGGTACTCAACTGGTGGATGTGCTGGTCTGGACAGTTCAAGGTGGCTTCCCTCACAAGTCTGGCCCCTGGGTGGGGACGGCTGGAAGGCAGGGATCAGCTGGGTCTGTAGACGCCAGCACTGTGTTCTCTGGGTAATTGGTTTTCCTATGTGGCATTGCAGAACCCCCTGGAAGAAAAACTGAGATGAACCATTTTTTAAAACCCACCTTTTGTTTCCCTGTGAAAATTTTTCTTAAACCCTATTGCCCGATACTCGTCACTAGTGTGACAGGACCATTTTTAGAAAGATTTTGTTTTCCCCATAGCTTTCTTCTCCATCCTGGTTCTGGGCTCTTTGGGCTCCCTCACCCAGAAGAAGTGTGTATGTCAGATCTGAAAGCAGAAGGCGCTTGCAGACACTTCCTTTTCTGGATTTTGTTTTCATGAAGCCTGAGCTTCCAGGATCTGTTGTGCAGGAAGAGTGAAAAGGCAAGAATTGAAAGGCAGGAGCTTCCCTGCTTATCCCTTCCAAGCACCTCCTTCCCCTCACCACACCCGTGGAGCCTCCTGAGTCACTTTTTTGGAACCTCTACTCCAGAATATGAAAATCAGTGTTCTAGATCCATCATTCCTCAGATCTTCTGAGTTGGGGAATGGTGGGATGAAAGTTGAGGCTACAGTGTTTCTCCTCTGCATGTATAGGGGATGAGGGAAATAGTGGAGTTAGAGGTGATCGAACTTCTTAAGCCTGGGAGTATGCAAGAATGCTGATACTGGTCATCAAACTGGAGAGTTGAGTAGGTGAACTCAGTTTTGGCAGGGAGCAGCGGATAATTCATTTCATCTTTGGAATGCTAAACATGAGGTTAAGGTAGAGCATCCCAAACAAGGTGGCCTAAAGGCAGCTGGGGAGATGGGAATATCACACAGTTGAAAAGGTCAGGGCTATAGATAAGAGATTCCAACAACTGTTGAAGAAGTGGGCTCAGAGAGAAAAGGGCAGAGGGCTGAGGTCAGAGCCCTTACGCGATCCCGCTACAAAGGCTGAAAACTGGTGGTTCACTTGCCACAACAACCTCCTTCTTTGAGTGCCTACTGCTCTCTTACAGAAAACGCTATTCTCTGAAACCACAGACGGCCAGGAACTGCCATCTGAAATTACATCAGTAAGATCCTGGAGGGATATAAGACATGGATAGGTAACCCTGATTGACTTCAAAGTCAGGTGCTGAGCTTTGGAAAAGGGGTTTCTGAAGACAACATTCCACATCTATCTTAACTTTGTAGTTCCAAGGAAACAAAACCTTGGGTCCATTTGCAGTCCAGACCTGATGTTACACACAGCTCTGCTATCAAAACACAACTTCATTTAAATTTTACCTAAACTCCACACTTCCCTCCAAGCCCTGGAAAAACTCCAGCTTCTTCTTTGTTTGGTGATATGCCCCAAGGTCCCTTAGATGTGAGCTGTCTCCCTTTGCACGGGATCAATAAATCCGAATCTGGGGACTATGCGTTCATTTCCGGAGGTTTTAGGATTCCTGGGCGAGGACGGAGGACACTGAAGGCTTTCACAGTACAACCCTTCATTTTACAAGTGAAGACTGGGGACCAAGAGAAGGGTTCCTCATTGTCTCTGCAGCTGTTCTTCCGCAGCTTGGCAGAGGCTCTGTGGTATCCATCATCTAAAATAAGGAGGCGAAATCAGCTGTGGAGTGGTTTTCCTTAGACATGGAACCCACAGGTTTACCCAGGCCTTTTAAGGCCGTTCTTACAGCCGAGGTCAGTCGTTGCTCTGGTGTGGAGACTGATGAGTTCCATAACTGGGACCTCCAGCTCCCTGGGGGCCTTCTGCCTCCTCACCCTACTGTTTCCCATTTCTTCAGCACCTTCTATTCCGTAGGCGAAATTTCCCTTTTCTTTCTTAATCTGGTCCCCACTCGCTCAGGAAGGAGCAGCCTCTGGAACCAGAGAGCCACGTCCCACCCGTCATTCAAATCTTTCTTTTTCTGGCGAAGCCCTCGAAAAAGCTGGGCTAGGAATCAACTCATCTTCAGATTAAACAGAAAGCAAACACTTCGTTACGGGAATACAGTATCTGACTTGGACTGCGGCACGAGTAGTTCCGACTAAGCCCTAGCTCCCGGGAGCTCCTGGGACCGCGTCCCGGGCGCGGCGCAGCGCGGCGGCGGGAAGGGCGGTGGGATGGGCGGCGGGATGGGCGGCGGGGCCGCGGATTGGTCGCCGGGGCGCCGGCTCCGCGCGTGCGCATTGTGCTTTCCGCACAGCCCATCCTGCCGCCCACCACCCATCCGCGGCCTCAGGAGCTATCGGGCGGCAGCCGGCGAGCCGACGGTGGGCCTGGCCTGCTCTCTGGGAGGAGGAAGGAGGGGCCGCCGTGCCGGTCCCCAGAACCCCGCAGCCCCGCAGCCTGCCCTGCCGGCGAGGAGAAGCTGAGAGCCGCCGCCGCTCCGCCCGGCGCCGCCGCCATGGCTGCCATGATGGGTCGGAAGTGAGCCTGCGGGCGACGGTGCCGGCGCGGGCGCTGCCCCCGGGGTCCCCGCCGCCCCACCCGTCCCCGTCGGGGAGCCTCGGCCCCCGCGACCCCTGCGAGCCCGGCGCGGCCCGCGTCCTCCAAGCCTGAGCGGCGGGGAGTGGCTCCCGGCCTCCGGCCCCGGCGGCCAGGAAGATGGCGGACCCGGCCGAGTGCAACATCAAAGTGATGTGTCGCTTCAGACCTCTCAACGAGTCCGAGGTGACCCGAGGCGACAAGTACGTCGCCAAGTTTCAGGGAGAGGACACGGTGATGATCGCGGTGAGTGCCCGCGCCCCCGGCCGGCTGCGCCCGGAGTTAGGGGAAGTGGGGAGGGGGGCCGGGAAGGAGCAGGGGTCCCCGGCCTCCCAGGGGGTCCGGCGCCCCCCACCCCGGCCTGCAGGCGGGGGACGCAGGCGCGGGCTCGGTCCGGGGCACTCCCGCACCCGGGGCGCCGGGGGCGCCGTCCGGGAGCGCAGCCACTGGTGCGGATGCTGCCGGAGTTTAGGGCTCCCCCCAGGTTTGCCGAGCGTGAGATAGGCAAGATCAGATCCCGGCCCGGGACGTGGAGCTCTGAGGCCAGCCTTTCTGTGCCTTAAACAGTCAAGGTGCTTGGTCTTAGGGAAAGTGAGCCGTGTTGAACCCTATTGTTCCCCCCGCGGGAGGAGGAAAACTACCGAACAGCCGCAGTCGTCCCTGTACCTTCTCCCAGCCTGCCCTTTGACTTTACAATTGCAAATGGCGAATCGAGGACTGTAAAAAAGAAATGGTGAGGTTTCTTTTGAAATAGGGGCTGTCAATTTTGTTTAATCTTCCAACGGATCTAGGCTGTTCGCATCGGGCTGAGTAAGTGCTCAGGGAGACCCATTGTCTCATTCTCATTGGGTTTTAAGGGGTAACCGTCTTGGAAAGACTGTTAACTTTTTGTGTGTACATCAGAGTATTATAAAGCCAAGCTTTAAAAAAAAAAAAAGATAAAGTTTGACCAGTGGACTAGGTTTCTTGTATTAGGTTCTTACATTTACAGTTAAGATCTACCTTGAAGAAAATTGATTTTGATAATCCCGAGGACGGTGAGAGATTGTCCTTGTAGTATAAAACATAACGTGACTGGAGTTGGCTGATCATTGTCAGGGAGACCAGAAAGTAAAATTGGTGTATAAATTTTTTTTTTTTTGAGATCTGATCTCCAGTATTGAAAGGTCTCTGAAAAGGACATGCCCAGTTCAACGAGATTAAAATAGATAGTAAGATACTGCCTGCAGAACAGTGGATTGTGACTAAAAATTAAGTTCTTCTTTCTCGATAATGCCATTTGGCAGAACATGTAAGACAGCACTGAAGTTCTTTAGAGTTTATGTGAAAGTTTCCAAAGTTCAGCTCTAGAAAATGAATGTCACAGCTCCACGTTTGCTCAGTTGGATTTTGGCAAATAAGTCACTAGGTTACTAACAACTGCCAGCTACCACTGTGTGAGGACTGTCAGGCTGGTTCTTTGTTAACAAGCCCACCAAAAAACTCTTGCTGTAAATGATATTATGATGAGGCCAAAAAGTTAAACACAAAAATAGTCATCCTTCTCCTCTAGGAGGGTACATTTTACATGGAATCAGAGGAAGCATGCAAGGCCTGGGTTGTAAGTTGGCAAACAGGAGGCTACTAGTTTCTAACAGTTTTTGTGATCACTCAGCCTCAACAGTGGTGGACACATCAAAGCTGGTTTTCTTGAATAAGAGTGTCTTCTTTCTCCAGAATTTGTATGTGTGCATTTACACAAATCTATAAGCATTATCAAGATTTATTTGTTGGAATGGTACAATTTAGGATTCACAATATGTTTTACAAGATTAGGTTAGAAAGTAACCTTCTGATGCAGGCCAAATGTGACATAAAATATGAGGAAAGAGTTGATAGGAAAGAAATAATTACCACAGGAAGCACGGTTATTCTAGGTGGTTTCCTTTGGATGAAGTTATTTTAAGTTTCTTACATAATTTTCCTTAGTAATGTAAGTAAGTTTAAGTGATAATATTAGGAATCATAGAACAGTGATTGAGTCATGCATCAGTAATGAACAGGTAGTTGGCCTTTAGATAAACTGGTAAGCATTTGTCTGTTTTTTTTTTTTTCTTTTTAAGTGTAAGCAAAAATACATTACAGCTGTGATATAGCTTTAAAAAAATGTAAGGCAGCATGTTTAGTTCATTACCTCCGAAACTGATCGTTTGCGTTATAGTGTGTCATTACTCTGAGGTCTCTTTTTTTCCCCTCAGTTTTAAAAAATGCATTATTTTAATTTTTTAAAAGCTGTCTGGAAATTTTTACAGGTATCAAGGAGGAGCAGAATTAGAAAATATCTAGGTTAAAGCGTATCTAGGTTTGTTTTGTTCATTTTGCTGGATCCTGATCCTGATTCAAGGTAAATAACTTAAGAAGGAATTGCTGTGAAGCAGCATTTAAAACTGAATTGTTTTAAACAATTTTAAAACATTTTTTGTATGGCCTTCTGGTTAAATCAAAATTTAAAGAATAAATATTTTAGTTTACAGTGTTACTGAACTCTAATTAGTGCTCATGTAGAAAATAATTTTTAAGGATTCTGATTTCATCTAAGTTCAGTTTCCAGTACTTTGTCCAGATATTTTTCCTGTTACTCATTTAATGAATGATTTTAGTATAATATAACCCCATGGCAGGCAAATCTTGTAATCTTATAATGTTTCTCTGTGTTTTGCGGCCTTTGTGTAGATTTTTTTTTTTTTTGTAATTTAGTGCTTGGTGAAATGTAAATATTACATATTGAATGAAATAAGTGCTTTATTTTTTGAAGATCTTTAAATGACACAAATAGTATGTTTGCTTTGGTAAGCAAACCTGTTATCCACAAAAGAAGGGAAGACCTTTTGAAAGAAGGGAAATGCCTTATGTAGTTCAAATGAGCTTGCTGAAAACACCAGGGAAAAAAACTGAAAACATTACCCCTGTATCTGTTTATGCATCAGAAAAGTGGAACAGGCACATTTGCATCGTTAAGTATCTTTACTAATCGTCGTTCCTTATATGGTGTACACTGCGGCGGCGGCCAGAACCAAAAACAGGTCGTTGTAGTTGATTGAAATTAGACCCAGTTCCCTACCTACAACAGCACAACACAATTGCCCCTTTCAAGCGAGTGGTTTGGTGTTTTATCCTAATTACCTTAAATATAAAAACTGAAAGAGGAGCCACCATCACAGCCCTTTACACCTGTGGAACGTTAGGCCTCAGGCAGTGTCTCCACCCATGTGGTGTATGATCTGAAAATGACTATTCAGAATTCCAGAGAAAAACATATTCCTGCCAGAAGAGTGTCCTTTGTAACCAGCTTTGGATTCAGCCTGATGCATGCAGATTCAAGCAGGAATCATTTCACTTATTCCTGTTTGGTTTTGTCCCCTTGAAGCGTAAGTCAGATGTGAATACATCTTGTGACTTGGAGTGTCTTTGAAGATGTATAAGAGTAAAGGCTGTGTAATGTACATTTCAAAGCCGAGAACCAGGTTTTTAAGACATAGATGTCCAGATCGTGAGTTTTCTTTTGTTTAATTTACTTGAAGGATTATTAGTTAAGGGATGTGTCTTAGTTATAGACCATTAGAAATAGTTTTGTTTCACAAGTCTGATTTTACATCCCAGGAAGCCAGGATCAGTTAGTAACTTTATAGTTAGATCTCTACTCAAAACATTTGTCTTACCTAAGAAAATTATTTTTAGTCTTAGAATTAAAGTAAAACTAATTTGTCAACTTAACACCAAGCACTTAATTTTTTAACAGTGATATACCTTAAAAATCACTCCATCCCAGTGTAGTTATTTTTATGTTTGCATGATCATCCTCTTATCTGAATAAGGTTAATGGTATTTGCATGTTTGCTGTGAAGCGATGCTTCTGGTAAACAGCTGCAGAATGTGCTTTTGAGGAGGCCTCACTGTTACATTATTTTGGGCGTATCTCTTTCTAAACGGTTTATGAGCACTTTTTTTTAATTGATGTAAAAATGAAGGCAGATCTTCAGTAGTGTTTGTTCTTTTTATTCTTTAAATGTTTACTTTAATGAAATATTATCTGACTGACTTTGGAGGGATGCAGTGGTCATACTATTACCTATTTTTTATTGATTAACTTATTTCTTGCAAGCAAAGTTAGAGTTAATGGTGAGGCCTTTAGCGCTAGGGGCTGTCTCCATTCAGTTCAGCTGACATCCCTCGATCACGTGCATTAGATCCCAGTGTGCATCTGCTTTGCTTACTGGTCTAGACTCCACCCAGCCTTCTCCTCTGTTATTATTTGAACCCTACACTCTGTACTAATGAAGTATCATTTCTAAAACTACATTATTCATTCCCAGTATCTGATACCTTGTAGATGCTAAGTAAATGTTTGCCGGGTAGATGAAAAGGGAAAATTACTTCTTGCGTAGAAAGAGTATTAGCATGGTTTATCTCCTTTATTTTGATTACGCTTGTGTTTGTCTCCAGAATTGCTTAGCATGAACACATTTTGTACAATCTGTAAAACAAGAGATTGTCTTTTATCAGCCACACCTGTAGATTTGAATGTTAATGTCTCAGAATCTTAGCAGGAGGATCCTTTTCTGTATGTTGTAGCCAGAGAATAATCAGCCTACTTTTAATTGATGCCAAAGTGAGGTCATCTGAGTATGTCCTTCAGGAACGCTTTCAGCTGCAGAGGGAAAACAAACAACTAATAGTGGTCTAAACAAATAAGAGGTTCTTTTCTTGCCCAGAAAGCCCGGGGATGAGCCTTTAGTTCCACTTGCTGACGCTGTCACCCTCTGTCATCCTTAGCTACTGACTTTTCATGATCATATTTGTCACATTTGCAAGATGGATGCTCCCGTTCCAGACATTCATTCCAGAAAGGAGAAAGGGCATCTTCAGCTGAGATGGTCCTTTAATCAGAAGAATAAACCCTTCTCTGAACCTCCCTGCAGACCATCCCTTATGTCACAGTGTCTAGACCTGGGCCACGGGGCCGCTGGTTGCAAGGAGGCTCCGCTGGTGGGCGGTTAGCTTCCAGCCCGTCCAGTGGGAGGTGGCAGGGGCATCGGGAACACAGCCCTTTGGGGGGGTTTGCTTCGTTGTTGCTGTTGCTCCAAGCTTTGGGAGGGGAATTGTGGGGTATAGTTTCTGAAAAGTACAGTCTTTTTTCACTAAGACCTAGGAGTATTCTGGAATGTTGAGTTGTTTTGGGGCCATGATTGTATTTTATTTTAAGGGCCAGCTTCCTCCCTTTCCTTTGGAAGAGACTAGAGTGCAGGCATACGTTTGCTTTCAATATCGAGACGCCCCCTCCCCTGCTTCCCTCTCTCATCTTGAGATGTCTACATTCTCTCTTAGATTGCTAGCTTGTCCCTGCCAGCACTTAAACCTGCTTGGGTCTTGCCCATCGTAAAAAAATACCTTTCTCCCAGCCAGATTTCTGCTCTACTTGGTTACCTCCTATTCTCTTTTCAACTCTTTCCAATCGGACCTTTGTCATTGGGTACTTTTCAGTTTCGTCTTGACGTCTCAGCTGTATGTGACATAATCACTTCCTCCTTGAAAATTCTTCTTTGACTTGTGTGGACATTGTACTCTGATTTCTTTCATTTCATGCCTCTGGCTCCTTCTCAGGCTACATCAGCAGTTCTGTAAATGTGTCCCTAAAATGGAGTCCCCAAGATCTTTTAGGGGCCTGCAAAATCAAAACCTTTCAAAATAATACTGATATTATTTCACTGTGTTGGCATTTGGTCTTCGCTCCTTCATTTCAAACTTAACTCCCTTTGATTTCTTGAGTGCTGCAAGCTCCTTTCAGCCTTAGGACGTTTAAGCATGCTGTTCCCAATTCCTGGATGACTTCTCCCCACTCACCCTCCCTCTTGACTAACACGGAAGAGAGTGACAGTGAGCTGGGCACCTCTTGTTCTTCAGTTCTTTACCGGCCCTTCTCCAGAGTGTTTCTCTGGCACCCTTCCACTCCCCTACCCCGGCTCTCCTGCTGGGGGCTCTCAGCACTCCCCCAGCACAGTGCCCGAGTCGGCGTTCTCGTCACTTGGTTGCTTGTCTGACGTCCGCCCGCTATTACTTAACGCTCCACTGACAGGTGGAGTGCGTGGGCCTTGGCCCTCATTCTGGCATGGTGTCCAGCATCATGGGCACTCCGTAAATACTTGGTAAATGGGTGAAATGATTGAAAAGCTGTTGCAGTAGACTGAAAAGCTGAAGGGAATAGTGGAGGGAGCCTTGAACCAAAAGACAGGAGATTTGGCTTTGAATTTTAAATTTGTCATTAACAACTTTTGGACCTTTGGGGATTCGAGTTCCTCATCTGCAAGATGAAATTGGTTTTGAAAATAGACTCTCAATACCTGCCAGAAAAGACACCCAATAAATAAAAATTCACTCAGCAGTGCGAGTGCCTACCACAGCAGTGCTAATTGCTGTGCTTTGCCCTGGAAAGACACCAAGGACGAACACACACATTCTTGGTTTTGTGGAGTTTATTCTCGTGGATTTGTGTTTGGGCCCTAAGGTCCTTTCCGCAGAGATTCTATATGTGAAGTGATGCGTATAGTAAGTATCCTATTTTTAAGGTTCAGTGTATGATGACTTCTTTGAAGGAGCTTAGAAGTGTCTGTTCACGTTGCACTGTGTAGTTGAAACCCTTGTCTCTGTTTTTCAGTCCAAGCCTTATGCATTTGACCGGGTGTTCCAGTCAAACACGTCTCAAGAGCAAGTGTATAATGACTGTGCGAAGAAGATTGTTAAAGGTAAGCATGTTGAACCTGCTGGGTTGTCCCAGCGATAAGTAGTTTGTGGTCTTTCCAACGTCCTTTTTCATTTTACTCTCCCTTTCTTTTTAGTTAATTGTGAAAGTTGTTTAAATAATGAGAAGGTCGAATACAGTTAGTAAGCTTGCTGCTCTCATTGCATGAACTAATTTATGTGCGACACCTAGCGAAGGGTGTTAAGAAAATTGTAGTGTCACACACGTGTACTTGGAAGGTGCCAGATACTAGACGTGCCCAGCAGAGGTTCTCAGGTGGCAGTGCTAGAAATACAGCAGCAGGAGGGTGGAAACAAGATGGCCGGACGAGTTTCTGCGAAGTGGTAGGAGACGGCGGCCTGCCCTACTCCCGTTCCGCTGTGATTCCTTCCCCAGGGACTGGGCTTGTCAGTCAAATGAGAAACCTCTGAGGAATTTAACAAGGGTGAGAAAAGTGTGTACGTTCCAGTTATAAGTACTGGTAACTTATACTAATGTATTTTTCAGGTTTATATTTTCTGAAAGCCCAGAACCCTAGAGCTGAGAGGGTGTTAGTGGTTATCTGGACTTACTTCCAGTTACTCCAGAAATATCTTAAGTCAGAGGGATCTTACGATAAAATAGACATTATTTTGTGAGATGATTTATACCGCTTCTTTTGACAGTTCTAACTGCTAAAAAGTACTTCTTAGATTGAGGCAAAAATCTGTCTTGTAGTGTCCACCAGGATAGAGGGGTTGGGCTTCAGTGTGCAAGTGGAGAGGTTAGGGCTGAGTAGGAGCATGGGCACTGCATCCAGTAAGAGGAGAAAAAGTAGAGTTTATGGATACAAATAGGTCCATGCATGTGATGGAAGGAAAATGTACATGTTCTTTGGCAAGGTTGGCATGTTACAGTCTCAGTGGGGTCAGAGTCTTATTGGAGTTGGGGTACGAGAAGGAATAAACGGACGTGGGTACTTGATGTTAGGCAGGCCGTGCAGTTAGTGATGGGAAGGTCTAGAGAGTGACCGTGGAGCTGGCATCTGAAGGAGTAAAGGACAAGATTGTGGAGAGAATCAGGTCGAGGGTCTGAGGGGCCAGGGTGTCATGTAGCAGTGGGATCATCTACTGCCTGGACGTTGAAACGACCAGCATGACAACTGGAATGGAACTGGCGAGAGCGGACTGGAGGGAGAATTACACGTGATTCTGTACATGATCTCGAGAAAGGGAGGCGGGCAGTGTCGTCCTGTGTTGTGAGCCTGACGGAGCCATCCAGTGGCTCTGTGCATCCTGGAGCGTGATGGTACAACGTTCTTTGATTCATTGTGCTTTTGTCATCACTACAGGCTGAGATTACTTCAGCTTTTTTAGTAATATAAAATTACTGATTCATGAATTCGTGGGCAGTTTAAATGTACAAATCCTTTTCACATCTGCTACAGCCAGGGTTACACCCCAGTCCACACTTGACTACTGAGTGCAAGCCTTTAAAGTGCAGGTTCCATTGTGTTCCTTTTAGCTCGTGCTCATATTTTGAGTTTTGTTTTCACAGTTGTCTTACTAGGGATCTAAGTTGGCTATCAGCATGTTTTGATAAGTCTATTATGGTGTCAAGGATATTTAAGTGTCTTTTTAAGGTTTTTATTTAAGGACATTGAATAAGGTTGTTGGTGATTATTAAATCACACTGAGTATTCAGCTGACATCAGAGTCTCTTACTGTCCAGTCGTCTATACTTCTTAGCTTGTCAACATATGCACAAGAAAATGATGAAAAACTTGAATCCTTTTGTGAAATCATGGTGCATGACTCTCGTATTCCCCAAAGTACCAGTTGAGTGATCCAAGCAGGCAATGGGGTTAGCTTTCCTTAGTGAATTGGTATATTTGTCTGAGGTTCCCAGAATCCGTCATTTTTCACTTTTTGAAAACGAGTATAACATTTACAAGTTAGTCATCTTTTGTTACCTCCATTCTCTGTGGCTTCTGTGAAATTTTTATCCGTGGGATGTAATCCTCTCACAACTAGGAACTTGGGCTCATTTAGAAACGTTCTTTGGCCGTCCGGCCCACCTCAACCCCGAAGTCGGCCCATCGGTGTTTTTCCTGTTGTTCCATTTTGAGGAGAATGGTGTAGATGGTAATACATCATTAGTTAACATTTTTTGGTCTTTTCTAGGCAGTGCAGGTCTTACTCATGATTCTTTTTCTGAATATTTTTAAAGCTCTCTTTAGGGCCTTAGTTTTTGTTTATTTGTTTTTGTTTTGTTTTGTTTTGTTTTGTTTTGTTTTGTTTTTGTAAGACTTGCTGCTCCCAGGCTTTTTCTTTTCTCATGTTGTTCCAGTGGTTTTTTTTGCCTTGTTTGTACGTCCTCAGATGGTTTCTCAGCAACCACCTCACACCTTCCTTCCTCAGAACTCTGAAATCTGTTGTCCTGAAGTCCAGGGTGCTTGTTTCTACTGCCTTTTGTTCTGTTTCAGGTGACATCATTTCTAAGATGACATCATTCTTGTTGTGAAATTTCCCTCCTTTTCTCAGCAGTTTGGTCCCTTTTACTTCACCAGCAGATTCCTGTTTTACTGTTTGGAGCTGGTTCTGAGGCGCGGCTCCCTTCTGTGCAGCACGTAAGCCCAGGCTCTGGGATCAGACGGACCTAGATTGAGGTCTCGGGTCTTCCACTTTCTGGCTTTGTGACTTTTACAGTCACCTGACCTTTCTAGTCTCCATTTCCTCTTCTGCAAAATCAGGGTACTGTGAGTATTTTAAAAGATGATTCATGAAAAGGTTCTTTACCCAGGACCTGGTATGACCTAAGTATGTAACAGGTGTCAACTGCTGCTTGTGGCCTCTGTTTTCTAAGAAAGGAAATGATTTTCTTAGTTTGATCAACCATAATCGTACTTGGGATAGCTCTCAGCCTAATTTTCACTCTGCAAAATTAGACTTCGGGTGCTGTTACAGTAGAAGGTGTCCGTCTGTCTGTCTGCAGGTTCTGTGCCAGCTTTGTCATTCGTAAAAAAGTATCTGGCTGACTTTCTCCTCTTACCTTCACCCAAATGCTCTGCCGCTTTGGAGGGGCCTGGGTATAGTACCCAGCGGGACTTGCCCCGGGCAGGATGTGAGTGTGGCGGGGTTACCCATAAAGACATAGATTTAAGGAGAGTGATGGGGTGGGGGCTAGGCGATGTGTGAGGACAGAAAAGCAATTAAAACTACGTGGCAGGTTGGACTTGGGCCCCTCGTTCGCACACAGAGCAAATAGGATGTGGTTACAAACTGGTGGGCAAGGATCGGCAAGATGGTGGGTGAGCTGGTATTTCTTCTGAGATGTGGGTTTGATGAGTGAGCTGCCAGGGATGAGCTGAGAGCAGCTCGTGTGCCCGGGGCCTGCCAGGCGCTGAGGCCGCTTTGTTGCAGATTCCCATACAAGTACAGAACTTATATACAGGGCTAAGACTTCCTTTTCATAGACTGATTAGATAGATTTTTTTTTCTTTTGAACATGTTTTATCCACCTGTATTCTGTTTTGAATTCTGAACCTGAGCGGTGTCTGTAAGTTGGTTTCCCTGGTATAAAGTAGGTGTCATTTATTCAGTGTTTGCTGGATGCCAGGTGTCATACCAGGCCTCCATAGGGTCCCCAGTTTCACCATAGCTTCCTGCCTGGGACTGTCTGTCACTGTATCCACCTTAGTTTTTCCAGAGGTAGCCTGCCATACTGTGTTGAGGTTAAGAGCTTGTCTTCGGAGCCAAGACTGTCCTGGTTTGCATCCCGACTCTGTCTTCCTAGGTGTGGAGCTATAGGCAATTTATTTAACCTTTTTGTGCCTCAGTGTCCTCACCTGTAGAATGGGACTAAAATAGTACCTTGCATAGGGTCTTGTGAGGATTAGATACACTGATACATGATAAATTATCAGAGCCTGGCACATTGCACATTCTCAAATGTTAACAGTAATAATTTTATATGATGACTTCTCATTCTCACAGCCTTCCCCTAAGCAGGCATTTTCCTGATGAGGAAGCTGAAGTTCAGAGATGAAGGGACTTGTAGAAGGTGATAAGCCACTGTCTCACTTGCTCAGTATGTTTCCTTGTTTACAAAGTATGAAAGAAGTAAGATGGCCGTAGTTCCACCTCTGTTTCTCACAAGAACACCAAAAGTATGTTGTAAAAGGAGGGGGACACTTTAGAAAGATGCTGTGCGTTAGAGTAATAGTCATTCACCAAGCATTTGAGACCCTACTAAGTGCCTGGCACCACGCTGGGATTTTACAGGCTGGTGAGGAAGGCAGCCAAGTAAATTGGTGTCTGCAATACACGGTGGTAAGTATCATGGCTGAATGCAGGGGCTGTAAGACTCTCACCTTGATTCGTTTGGGGGTGGGTTGTGAAACTGGGCTGGAGGAAGAAGTGAAGCCTAAGTTAAAGGATGCACGAGAGTAGGAAGGAGAGTGAGGGGCACCCAGACGGGTACGCATGGGCTGAGGCGTCCATGTGGGAAAGTATTGCATGTGTGGGGAGAACATACATTACAGGTGACTGAACTTGAACCATATGAGATTGTCAGATTCAACCATTTTTACCAGCAAAGCCAGCAGTGTGAGGGGAAGGATGGTGGGAGATGGAGCTGGGAAGAAGGCAAACAAGAGCCAGGTCCAGAAGTGCCCGGTTTCATCTGATTACAGATGCGTGCTCTCTAGGATTTTAAAAAAGATGAGGAGTATTTTTATGTGTGTGTGTGTGTGTGTGTGTGTGTGTGTGTGTGTTTTTAAGATCTGTACTTTTAAGGTATGTGCATTTCATTCTACATAAGTTTTACCTCTGAAGACTAAAACTGCAGAATATTGAATTGTGGCTCATGGTGTAGGCATGGTGAAGTGTTTAGGTGGAAGCGTGTTGAAGTCTGCAGTTTACTCTGAAATGCATTAAATAAGAGGGATGGATAGACACATGATTAAGGCAAATAGTAAAATGATGGAATTCGTTTAATTGAAATATAGGCAGTTTACAATGTTGTGTCAGTTTCTGGTGCGCAGCGCAGTGCTTCAGTCGTACGTGAATACACGTGTGTTCACTCTCATGCTCTTTCACTGTGAGGGGCTACAAGTTACCGAATACAGTTCCCTGCGCTGTACGGTATAAACTTGTTTATCTGTTTTGTGTGTACCAGCCAGTATCTGCAAATCTCAAGCTCCCAATGATGAAATGTTAATGATAGAACCTGAGTAGTGGTTATGGGGTGTTCACTGTAAGATTCATTCAGTTTTTCTGTAGGCTTAGACTTTCTTATAATAAAGTCACCATGGGAAGCAGGAGTCAGGAATGGTTTTGAAGGTACATAAGGGATTATTTTCCTAATTGATGAAAGTGGTCTTCCTTTCATGACAACATGGCACCTCTAGAAATCACCTAATCATTGTTACCTCCCCTGCACCCAGAACCGAGAGCCTGGGTCCTAGTGCTGAGTAAATACTGGAGTGTTGAATATTCCATAACCTCTGATCGTATACAGTTTTTAAAGTTCTGCTTGAAGTCCCAGATACAAATGTGCTGCATACATTTATTATCCTGTGAGCCGTCACGTGACAGGGCTTCACCTAACACACACACAGTGTGATGTCATGTAGATTGTGCGTCAGTACGATCTCGGGAAAGTCGCTTAATCATTCACCTACCGGTATTTATTAAGTGCTTATTGTGGTAGTTGCTAGGTAACCAGATCATATCATGAATGAACATTTTATGTATAGATCTAACAAAAATTTGGAATTCATCCTTCGGTTTTGTGTGGTTGATTAAAAGATCTTAAGCAGGGTATATTACACAGACATACCGAGAACAATTATGTATAAAGAAAGTGAACTGGAGAGGGTGGTGCTTTTTTTCTCCATATAATTTCTTCTTCAGAATTACTGACAGATTATTGCAATTCTGTTTTAAATGTGATTCTTGAAATTATTTTGCTTCCTGTCATAAAACTGAAAAGATTTAGAATGAAAGTTTCAAATTTTTAGATCTCTTAAAATCTTCCCAGGGAAGTTTCTCTTTCCTATTAGTATATGTTTCTGTAGCAGATCTGTTATCTAGTTAGTTGTGCCCAATGTTGGGATCTTTTTTCTTTCTTTCTTAAAATAATCAATTAAAAGAAAAAAGAATTGTCTTGCTTGTTACAAGTTTACTTTCCACTGTTACCATCTATTTCCAGCAGTCTTCTCTTTTTACTTTGGCTTCCTCTAGACTAGAATGTAATTTTATAGTACCTTTTCACCAAAAAAAAAAAAAAAAAAAAAAACAGAACCAAAAAAAAACCCCCAAAAAACAGAACAAACTGAATCCTTGAAAACTGGAAATCAAAAGGTCACCTTGTTCACTTGTATTTAGCCCCCTTGAGCCTAAAGGAAGTTACTTTAGATCTTGGGGTATGCAAAGGACTAGAAAAACTGGTTTGTTTTGTTTTTTAATTACAGGAACGTTCTGATAATTGATTCTGAGGTAGGACTGGACTTGCTGTGTAAGGAGGGATGGTGTCTGTATGGGTTTGTGAGGCTTAACCAGCAGTTGACCACCAGTCAGCCCTACTTCTAAAAGCTGATTGATACCTATAGGTAAACTGGCAGATCATTTGTCTCTTTTGGGTCCCCTGAAGCTTTGGAGTACAGGTGTAATGACAGTGGAGATGTACGCCGACTTGAGAAATGATTACAAGCAGTGGAATTTAAAATGTGTTTCTTACAATAGAAAGTAATCTGGGCTGGAGGGGAAGGAATTGCTTAGAGGGAGCATCACAGGAAATTACTGTTAATGTATTCTTACTTCCTTTAATGCCTTTATAAATTTTTCATGTGCTCAACTTTGACTTAGATGGAATCTTTCATATTAGTGTAAAGGGAATCTGAATCTTCCTCACCATTCTTTCCACAAACATGTTAATGTGGGGATTTGATGGTGCACGGGTGAGGCACAAGGTTGATGTACGTGTGAATTATTGTAGTGTTTTTGAACATTCTGCTTAAGGAAAAAGAATCCCCTGATGTATAAAATCTCTTTATTTCCTCATAGATGTACTTGAGGGATACAACGGAACCATATTTGCGTATGGACAGACCTCCTCTGGGAAGACGCATACGATGGAGGTAACATTTGATGATCTGTGCTTGGATATGGCTCGCAGCGCACAAGGGGCATTCATCCGTTATTCCTGACAGTGTTTGACCCGCTTAACTAGCTTTACTTACTGTTTATTGCTTTGTCTCATACGAATTGTATACAAGTAACATTGTTGGCAAATGATCAGTTCCTGAGTTTAAACAGTGAAGTGTTGTATATTGAAAGTCATACCTAGCTTTGTTTTATCAGTGTAACCACAAAATTAGGAAGATTTTAGGATTAAATCAGAGTTCTCTGTATGGTAAATTTTGGAATTTTTAATGTTTATGTGTTTTCATTTCTCTTCAGAGCACTTAATTTTTCCTCAGCTCCTTGGTTGTGTCTGTGTGTCCATCCCGTACCCCGGCCCCTGGCCAAATATTTGCCACTCTTTGATAGGAAGATCTCCAGAATGAGCAGAGCTGCTATTAATAATAAATGTGGGCCTGCTCAAGCTTTGCTTCTAGGAAACAGCCTGTAATCTTCTGCCGCTGCTGCAGAGTATCTGCTTTTATCATCTGTCTGAGCATTCTGTATAAAGTAAATGGCTGCTTGTTTTAGTCTCATTCATGTTACTCATTTTCATAAAGTTACAGTCAGAGAGCAAGGACGTTCCTAGCACTTGGATGAATTTGACTTTAAGTAGAAGCTGCCGTGCCGATTTATAGGACAAGAAACTTAACTAAAAACTTTCCCTAGAGTATGTTCATTTATAAATGTGCATAATCTGAATCTAATGATAAAATTAAAGGCCAAGGTCAGTTGGTAACCCCCGTGGTTGGCGTATAGTCTTTATATGTAACTTACCAGAATATATCCTGGTTGAATTCGGTTTTTTTGGGTGTTTGTCAAGCCACTTTTTTTTTTAATCAAAAATGGCAACAATTAGAATTCCTGTCCTCTGTTGACTGTAAATTGTGGATTAAAAGTTTTTAATTTGTGCTTTATAGTTTAGCCTAATTTTGTTTTCTCTTTAGGGTAAACTTCATGATCCAGAAGGCATGGGAATTATTCCAAGAATAGTGCAAGATATTTTTAATTATATTTACTCCATGGATGAAAATTTGGAATTTCATATTAAGGTAAAATCACTGGGGAAAGACTGTAATTTATTTTATGCCTAGAATAATTCTGTTCCAAAAAATAATAAACTTTTTCTTTTAAAAGGTATTTTTTAATGTTTTAATGGACAGGTATAGTTGAAAGAACATTAGAATTAGTAAACCGAAGTCCTTCATTTGCTGTTAGTAAACAAGTAGGCTAACCTCTTTGGCCTCCTTCTCCGTAAAATAAAACAGTTTGTTTTGCTGCAGAGCTCAAAGGTTTTAGATGATTCGTTTTGGATGAAGATACGTAATGGAAAGTGCATTTTAGTTGCATGAGGATTTTAGCGCATTTAGGGCCTCCCAATAGAGTGAAAGCCGTGATTGAGTTGTCCCCGTAGTCTAGTCGATGCTTGGCACTAGGACCCCAATAAATATTCAGTGAATAAGTGAATAAACTACTTTATAATGTTAAATGGTTGGTCTTTTTCCTTTTATTTCCTCTGCCCTTTAGGTTTCATATTTTGAAATTTATTTGGATAAGATAAGGGACCTACTAGATGGTGAGTTAAATTCTTGCTGTTTGATCATTTTTGAAAGCCACATGTTACCTTCTTTAGTAGTAAATGTGAGGCCATTTCTCAGTAACCTATGCGAAATTGACTTAAATGATAGGAAACATTTTTAAATGCTTCTTACAAAGCTTTAATTGAATGCCTTTTGACACATGGAATAATCTCTTTAAAGGATATATTTATGGGTGCTTTGTAAGAAGTAATTCGAGCACTGGGCTGGAGTTAGGGAGCCTAGGTCCTGAGCTCTGGTCTTCCATCAGCTGTCAGTTGACACATCATCCTTGAGGAAACTACTGAACCACTGCGACTTAATGTTCTTATTTCCAGAATGGAGGTGGCAGAGGGGGGCCTGGACCTGAAAGTTCTATATTGCTGCATTGGTTTCTGTATACATCTATTTCTGCAGGGTCTTGCTTTAATAGTGATAATTAACTGTTTCACAGCTAGAGTTAGAGTTTAGGAAAATGTTGTTAATAGTATTTATTTTTCTTTTTCAGTTTCGAAGACCAATCTTTCAGTTCATGAAGATAAAAACCGAGTTCCCTACGTAAAGGTACTTGTGATACAGAATGTGCAGGAAAGCCCTGCAGTAACAGTTTTGAAGGATATTGACATACTCTAAAACTTCACTTCACAGGGGTGCACAGAGCGTTTTGTATGTAGTCCAGATGAAGTTATGGATACCATAGATGAAGGAAAATCCAACAGACATGTAGCAGTTACAAGTAAGCAGCATGTTTATTAACACTAGTTAAGGTACAGACTGCCTTAAAATATCTTTATCAAGTTGATTAAAATTGTAAGATTTTTCTTAGGTAAAATAATGCTTTAGAAATTGCTAGTAAGGGAAAGCTGTGTTTGTTTATAGTTGTTTCTGTGGTTTCATTGCAGATATGAATGAACATAGCTCTAGGAGTCACAGTATATTTCTTATTAATGTAAAACAAGAGAACACGCAAACAGAACAAAAGCTGAGTGGAAAACTTTATCTGGTTGATTTAGCTGGTAGTGAAAAGGTAAAAATCTTTATATTCTGATGGATATCTAAGCATTTTTATTAAACTTTAGCTCTAATATGCGTTATTCATTGTTACATCTTGAAAATGTTTATAGAATTGGATTTGGTAATATTTTTGAGAATTAACAAGCATTTGTGCCATTGCTTTATTGTTACATAAACTGAATGACTCCTTCCAAATAGTAATTTTTACTGTCATTCGGGCCATAGCCCAGTTCAGCCAACACGTGTTGTCCTTGACTTAAAGTGTATGCTTTTATTGAGAATGTGTTCAACATACGTCATTAAGAATTTTACTAGGTATCCTTTCCCTAATTTTTTGGTATCTGTTTTATCCATTCTGGCATTGGGCTCCCTGTGAAGATGGTCCATTAGTCCTCTCTGATTTGGCTGTGCTTCTTTCTTACTTTTGAATGATTGTTTATTATAGTCCTTTGCAGTCTGATTCTAGTTTATATCCAAATCGGAATAAGTTCAAATGTTTTCATGTTGATCTCTGTGACCATTTTTGCTATTCTGCTGATTTGTTTCTTCTGATGAGAATGACATACCTGTTCCCTTTTATGCAAAAGTCTTACACACATTCTTCAAAGCCAGTCTGACTTTGTGGATACTGAGAAGCCGTTTCAAGTTTCTCTTTTCTGATGCAGCAGGGGGGTTAACAAAAGTAAAGTACAAATGTATGTGTAAATTGGTTAATTTCAAGAGCACACCTACAAATGAATTTGATACCTCCTTAATCTTGTTTTTGTCATGCAGCTGGTTACTTGACCAAGTTCTCAAAAGAGTCAGACTTGAGAAATAATGATAGCTTAGAGTAAATGCTTAGCAAATAAACCCATGATGCTTTCCATTTTCTCTATTGCTGATTATAACTTTTAAGAAAATTCAAAGAAAAATCATCTTAAACTCATAATCTTGTTTCATTCTTTTGAAATCTTACGTATAGGTTAGTAAAACTGGAGCTGAAGGTGCTGTGCTGGATGAAGCTAAGAACATCAACAAGTCACTTTCTGCTCTTGGAAATGTCATCTCTGCTTTGGCGGAGGGTAGTGTGAGTACACTTGTTTTTGTTTCCCTGTTGTTATCTGCTGGTGAATTACAAATAGATATACACATATGCATGGATGTGTGAGTGAGGGCTTCACTGAACCACTCTGTGAACAAGTTGTCTTTTAGGAATTTATTTTATAGTGTTAGCATGTGTATCTTAGTTCCCATCATTTAAAATAACTGATATTACTTTGTAGTTTATTTTAAAGTAGCATATTTCTGCAACAAAATCTATTATGTAGAAACCCATTGGTCTCCTTCATGTTTTTGCTTGTGTCTGTACGCAGACGTATGTTCCATATCGAGACAGTAAAATGACAAGAATCCTTCAAGACTCCCTAGGAGGGAACTGTCGAACCACTATCGTCATTTGCTGCTCCCCGTCATCATACAATGAGTCTGAAACAAAATCCACACTCCTGTTTGGTCAGAGGTTTGTCGTTGAGAAATGTAGCTAATGTGGCTAGGCCTTTGTTTATTGAAGCTGGGAGAGTTTCAGGTGTTCACACAAGTGCATATTATTAGTGTACTGGACACAGCTTTTTAATTGAGAGGCAGATAATTCAAGCAAAGTCCATATCTTAGGCTGTTTGGGTTTTAAGTTTTGGTGCACATTAAAGTCAAACGTTAACTTTAGTCAGACTAATGTGAGAAGCTTTAATTCAGCATTAAAGAAAATAAACATTTGAGTCAGGTAAAGCCTTACAGGTATAATCCTGTATTAAGCCTGTTGACACACGTGACCTGCTCAGATAAAGAGGGAACTGTATATGAGATGGTGGGGCTGGGAAGGTCAGTAATGGCGACGTGGTCTTTGTCAGTGATGATTGCTTTTCTTCACTCAGCCTTAGAAATGAATTGGGGAAATGTGGGCCCTTGTTTTTATCCTCATCAGGTTGATTTTTTTTATTTTAAGCTACACACTGATTTACTTGGCGTTGTGAATAAGCACTGGACTGCAGCTCTCAGTATTTAGTCAAGGACGTAACTAGACAAGAATAGTTACGTTAAGTTACTCAGCCGTGTATACATGTATTACAGAGATGCAGGTACCTCTTGAAAGTCATTAATTTTAGTCACATTCTTTTTTCCCCCAACTACTTCTCTTAGGGCTAAAACAATTAAGAACACCGTTTGTGTCAATGTTGAGTTAACTGCAGAACAGTGGAAAAAGAAGTATGAAAGAGAAAAAGAAAAAAATAAGACCCTGCGAAACACCATTCAGTGGCTTGAAAATGAACTCAACCGATGGCGTAATGGTAATAACTTGTGAATTGGTTATTTTGAGTTTGATGGTACAGATTTAGAGCTTTTTTGTAAACTTGAGACTCTAATATAAATGAAAATAACAAAGTGTATCCATTTTCACTTTTTAAAAGACAATAGGAATCATCAAATAAAAATGAGTAAAATCTTCCATGTTAAATTCTGGGTTTACCTGAAATTATAAATAGATGTGCAGGGCCACCTAGGTTGCTATACAAGTCTCAAGATAGCAAGATGCTTGGATTAGAGTGAAAGCAATTAAAATAAGATTCAGTGACTGGCTTTAGAAGATGGGGAGAGTCAAAGGTAATCCCAGCTTTTTGTTTCTCAGGCACCAAGCAGGTGAAGTTGGTAAAAGCTGCTGCAATGGAGTAAAATTGAAGCTGGTTTTAGGCAGGTGGGTTTGTGTTGACCATCCTGTTGTCTTATTTTAGGAGAGACAGTTCCTGTTGATGAGCAGTTTGACAAAGAGAAAGCCAACCTGGAAGCTTTTGCAGTGGACAAGGATGTCACTATTACCAACGATAAACCAGCAGCCACGATTGGAGTCACTGGAAACTTCACTGATGCTGAAAGAAGAAAGTGTGAAGAAGAAATTGCTAAATTGTACAAACAACTGGATGACAAGGTAGGCTCATGTTCTGTTTTGCTTTAGGTGTAGGTATTTTGTCTTATAATTTCAATATTATGAATTCTCCTGACCTGTATACATCTTCCTAGATTTCTTTTAATCTTCTGAAGATACTGTATTAACAGAAAATATAAAATCAAAATTTCTACTTCTGTGCAGAAACTGTACGAGGCATATGTTTTTCGCCTTTAAGCTAAAAGAACTTTCAAAAGGAAATTCGGCATTGGGTCATTGAAGAGCTTTAATGAAATGACCTCATAGAATCAGGGGCCTGAGGGTTCTTATCATAAGAAGTGACACGAGATTTGGCAGCGGGAACGGAATCGGCTGACTGCGTCAGTGTGTGAAAATAACAAACTATGAACCACATAGAGAGGACAGGAAAAAACAACAGTAAAGAGACTGGAAGAAAATGGTCCTGGTTTTGTTTTTGTTTTTGTTACTAGGTAGTGTTTTTAATGTATTTTAAACAGAGATGGTAGGTTTGATGTGGCTACATGGCCATTATTTTCAATGATAGCTTTAAACATGTTTATTATTTTTTAGCATTGGAAGTATTTAGTGAATAGCTTTCAAAAACATAAGCCTTTTTTCTTGTTGCATGGTAAGTATGTTACAATTGTTGGTAAGTGAAAGAAATTCCATCTGTTCTAACATTTTCTTAAGGGATTAAAATAAGCCATGTTGAATTTGGAGAAAATGACTTTGAAATATTTGAGGGGCGGGGACAGTAATCTTTAATTTGTGTTAGGAAACATTTAGAACCAGGTTGTGAGCTACTTACCAATGTGTTACTAAAAATTCTAGGATGAAGAAATTAATCAGCAAAGCCAATTGGTAGAGAAACTGAAGACACAAATGTTGGATCAAGAAGAGGTAAACTGAATACTTTTCATATTGCTTCCAGAAGAGCTTTATGGTTTGTCATTATCACTTAAACATAAGATGAAGGAATCTGCAGAGCTCAGAATACACTCGAGTACATGTAACATTTTTTAGAAATGCCCACGCTTCACTGTGGCCGTCCTGAGAGAGCAGTGCATCATACAGACTGAAGCGGGGACTGGCTTCCTCTTAAGCATTTTGTTGGTTTTTTTAAATTTGAGTTCTATCTAACTGCAGGATAACTTTTTAGTATTTATTCTTTGATATACATCTACTGAGCTTTTTAACTCTGTCTTCCGTGTTCCTTGTACAGTGCTGTTTTGTCTTATTCTCCCCAAAACATTTATTAATCCTTGGGAAAGACCTTCTTCACTGAGCTGGAGTAGTAACCTTAGATTTCCCCTCCCCTTAAGAAAAGTGTTTCCACTTGGGAATGAGGGAAGGGGTATAACACACACACACAGATACATGTCTAAAGTGATTATTAAGAAAACGCTGATTTGTGAGTTGCACTGACTTTGTCTTTTAGTGACTTATAATTTGGGGTGTGGCTTTTGCTGTGGAAATGAGAATGTCAATGAGTAAGATCATTTGCTGCTCCTTCTCCATGTCTGCCCTCATCTAACCGATTGATCATTTCTGTTATCTTTGCTTTTGTCTTATTATCTTTCACTTTGGACCCTCATTTTATCTCACTTGGCAGAATGGAGGATCGTTGAAAAATGGTCCTTTGTTTAAGGTTTGTTCTGGGGGTTCAGAGGAATCCCAGATGAATTTAGAGAATCAGAGGAAGCTCAGGGGAAAGGCTGCAGTCTCAGTAAGAGATAGCCACCCTCAGTCAGATTAGTCCTGGTCGGATCATCTGTGTACTTATTTCAACTCTCTAATTGTTTCTCAAGGGGCACTGGTAACATTTGCATAATTCTTCGTTTATATTGTTCTGCCCTCAGACAGCAGCCCTGGCTCCCAGTGGTGAAGCAAATAGATTTTTTACTTAATATGCTTTTTAAAAACCTATAGTCTCTTTGAAAGTAGTTACTTCTACTTTTTCATATAGCTTCTGGCATCTACCAGAAGAGATCAAGATAATATGCAAGCTGAGCTGAATCGCCTTCAGGCAGAAAATGATGCCTCTAAAGAAGAAGTAAAGGAAGTTCTACAAGCCTTGGAGGAACTTGCTGTCAACTATGATCAGAAGTCTCAGGAAGTTGAAGACAAAACTAAGGAATATGAGTTACTTAGTGATGAACTGAATCAGAAATCGGTAGGATGTCATTCTCTTTTCTGAATACTTTAGTACAGGTGTTCTTACTGAAAAATTACCTAAGTAACTTATCTCTATAAAAGCTCAACCGGGACATTAATTCTTAAGGAACTCAAATCTCAACTCTTATTTCCTCCCACCTGTGAAGCCTTAGAGGTGGAGGAAAAGGTCTATTTTTTTTTCAGTTTCTAAAGGTCTGTTAAAGGTTTATTACTAACATGTAATTAAAACATGTTGGCTATTCCAAGTATTATTCTACTGTTAAGGGAAAAAAAAAGTAAAAGTTGGCTACTAGTTGCTCAGTAAAGTTATTAGTTGATTATTCAAACTACCAATGAAGAAATGTGCACATAAAAATAAAAGTCAGAGAATATGTAACCTGCGTTTTGTTCACTGTTACATTCCCATCACCTGGAACAGCGCCTGCCTGGGAGAGTGCAATGGGGGTCTGCCCCGTGAACCCCGGTGGACAAGGATGTTGCCATCGCTGCTCCGAGGCAGGGATGGCAGGCGTCCCGACAGGGATGGCAGGAGCAGTGCATCGTGATGACAGCTGCTGCACTGCTTTGAGCATCACTGGGGATGAGCTTTTTTTTTTTTTTCATTAAAATTTTGTTGTCATTCATGCCAGCTGCTTGTTTAGAAATCACATTTGGAGTTGGACACAGGATCAGTGCTCAGTCCTTATTTCCCCATCCGTGTTGAGTTGTCTAAAGGAAAGCAGTCAGAACTGTGAAACAGCATTTTTAAAGGGCTTCCTGCCCCTGGAGAGGTTCCTTTTCCCTTTTTAATCCCTAGAGTTACAGTTAGCTGGAAGTTATGGTTCAGTACCAAGGCATCTTTGTAACTCTTGCTGAGTTGCATTAGTAGCAAACCTAATTACTATTTGAAAGAACAATAGGAGTTTCTTGCAGCTCTGTAAACTGCAGGTTGGTCCTCGGTCACTGGTGTCAGTCTTTAAGACAGTTGTGTTTGTGTCCCCGTTGTGATGCTTGCAGTATTGCCATTCAGTTGTTAGAGAAAATGTCTGGTAATGCAGACCTGCTATTATATTGTGGATCAAACTGGGTGAGCACACACTCTGCTGATATTCAGACACTTAAGGAAATGACCAGAAAAAATGAGGAGTTGAAACAACGCCATTGTTACTAAAAGATACTGACTAAAAGTCAATAAATTACATTGCAAATGAAGTATCTGGTCTGTGATATAATGGATAGTCTGAAAGTGGCCAGATTCATTTGGATTTTCAAAATTGTGGTGACTTTATTGCTGGTAAACCAGCTATTATTTTAAATTTATAATTGTAGTGATTAAACTCAGAGTACTGATACTTCATCACTGTCTCCTAGATAACGGCTTGTGTCATAGCACAAAAGTAGCAGACATTACCAGGTGGGTTCTTACCAGAGACTAAGCAGTATATACGAAGCAGATAGAAAACCTACCAGCCGTCTGGAAAACTCAGCTCCATTCTAACATTTGTTTTCTCAGACTTGGGTTCTAAATACGTACCATACTAGGGCAATAAGTGAAAATCAAATCTGGTTAATTTGAATGTTCCATTTCTAGGTAGAAAGCATTACCCAATCTCAAAAATTAGTGAAATAATAGAAGCTGTCTGCTCTTAATGGGGTACAGTATGATTACAGTCTCCTGGGTCTAAAACATTTTTAAAGTTTGAGCTGGGAGCTGTT
The DNA here is from genome assembly GCF_048773025.1 of Camelus bactrianus. Taxonomy (NCBI): domain Eukaryota; kingdom Metazoa; phylum Chordata; class Mammalia; order Artiodactyla; family Camelidae; genus Camelus; species Camelus bactrianus. The sequence continues at coordinate 12,214,214 of NC_133573.1, forward strand.
CCAGAGCTCAGGAGAGAATTCAAGAAAATGAAAGCGGGAAGTAAATGGCTTTGTGAGCACTAGGTGAAACCTCGAAATAGCTGTCAGTATGTGAATTGATCTCTCACTCACTGGATTTAACTGTACCTTCTGTTTTTGGTTCTGTTAGGCAACTTTAGCAAGTATCGATGCCGAGCTTCAGAAGCTTAAGGAAATGACCAACCACCAGAAGAAGCGGGCGGCCGAGATGATGGCGTCTTTGCTGAAGGACCTGGCGGAGATAGGCATTGCCGTGGGGAACAATGACGTGAAGGTAGGCCGAGCACCGGGTGCGGAGCGCAGCTGTCTGTTCACGCTCACGCTTGTCTGTCTTACGTCCTCATCCTGTCCTTGGTCTCGTCCTCACACGGCTGTTTGTAGGGGACGGTAGGGCTTCATTTCAGATGGACCAGGAACGAGGGAGAGTAAGGGGCCCTTGAGGAGACATGCTCAGTAAGTAGCATCATTTGGACCCCGTGTTTGGTTTTTTCCTGTACTATGTAAAGGTTCTGCACCTGGAGATTATGTTAATTACCACACAGGAGTGTGTAACGTGGAGCCGCAGGGAAGGTAGCTCCAGGAGTGAGCTGGGAATGAGTTGGCCTTGGTTGCTGTAAAAGTTTAAAAAGATAAAAGGGAAGCACTGCTGATTAATTCTCTTTTTAATTTTGAGAAATTTCAGACACATAGCAGTAAAGAGAACAATACCGTAACCTTAGAGTTAATTAATTATCAGCATTTTGCCACACTTACTTTTTCTTTTCTAATAATCCTTTGCAGGACACTAGTACTGAGTATGCTATCACTTGCATATGGTTAAAAAAAATAGTGATCTGTAGATTTTAAAACTTAGACCAAAAAAGCAAGTTCAGATTCTTAACTGCAGAAACACACACACAACAAGAAAGATTGTATGTTGCAGTATTTGTTTGGACTTTATTTTATTTTTTATTAAAGTCTAAAAGTAACAAAGCGAAACTCACTTGGGCTTACAGTGAGAGCCTGCTGAGAAGCCGAGTTTAACGAGAGTTGGAAACGAAGGAAGTGTTCCGTGCGGAGCACGCATGCCTTCTGTTGGTTGTTGTTCTGACTGCTGTTAGCTGGGGGAGGCGGGAACGCGTTCCTAGACGTCACTTCGTAGTGCTGGCGCGCCTCACGGAAGCGGGGAGGTGCTGGATCCAGCACTGGCTGGCTTGCCCTGCTCTCTCCTCACCCTCAGTCTGCCATCCGCCTGTCCCCAGGCAGAAGTGACAGGAGACGACAGCCGAGCGGGGTCTGCTGGGGTGAAAACGTAGGCTGTCTTCATGTTACTGAACACTAGAGAGGTGGTGTTCAGAATTTGCTTCGTAGATTTGTGACTTGTTTTTAGAAAACTCTTTCCATTTCATGTTTAAATAACCTAAGTGACAAACTGGTGAAGACTGAGGAAATGGGGAGGAGGAACAGCTTGTGTCTGGTAGCAGAGCCGGTGACAGTCACAGGGGTTCCCTGATGTCGGGACAGCTTTTTCCACTAAAACTGCAGTATTTTGAAAACAAGTCAGCCTTGCAAATAGGTTCCTTAAAGCAGCAACAAAAGATGGCTCCTCAGTATATTTGTGTTTTGCGGGTACTTGTTCTCCTGTTAAACGTCACCAGTCCGTGCTGCTGGCGCTCGGCCTGCTCCGGGCCTCCTGCGCAGTGGTCTGCGCTGTGTGTGCAGCTCTGTGGGTTTGGGTGAACACCTGCTGTGGGGCCGCTGTGAATGACAGCGTCACAGAATAGCTCCACTGCCCTGGCAGGTTGTGTGCTTTCCCTGTGCACCCCGTCCCCCGAACCGCTAGCAAACCCTGGTCTTCTTACTGGCTCTGGTGATGCTGGTCCCAAAATGTCATATAATTGGAATCACACAGTATTAGCCTTTCACATGGCTTCTTCGGCTTGGCAGCATGCGTTTAAGGTTCTTCCATGTCTTCTCATGGCTTGATAACGTGTTGCTTTTTTGTATGTATGCACCTATTAAGGGTTACCTTTGTCACTTCCAGTTTAAGCTACTATAGACGTCTGTGTGCAGGCTTTTCTGAGGACATGTTTTCAGTTCAATGGGTTAAAAATCCCTAGAAGCACAGTTGCTGGAGCGCATGTTGAGGCTGTGTTCGATTTGTCAGAAACTCCCAAGCTGTCTTCCACAGTGGCTGTGGCATTTGTGTTGTTCCCACCAGCAGTGAGTAAGAATTCTGTTGATTCACATCCTCACCAGTATTTGGTGTCATCAGTTTTTGGTTTGAGCCATTCTAACAGATGTGTAGTAGTATCTCTTTTTAATTTGCATTTGAATGGTTTGTTTCCTTACCTTGAGTTTTAAGAGCTCTCTCTGTATGTTTTGGATAATAGTCCTTTATCAGATGTTTCTCCCAGTCTGGCTTATCTTTTCATTCCTTAAAAAGTGTCTTTTGCAGAGCAGAAGCTTTTAATTTTAATGAAGTCTAGCTTACCAATTTTTTCTTTCAAGGATTGTGGTTTTGGTGCTATATCTAAAAACTCGCCTCCAAACCCAAGGTGACCTAGATTTTCTCCTAAAAGTTTTTTAGTTTTTTATTTACGGTTAGTTCTTTGATAAATTTGGAGTTAATTTTTCTGAAAGGTATTTACACATGGATTACTAGTTTCTCCAGCACAGTTTATTGAAAAGGCTGTCCTTTTTTTCGTTGAATTCCCTTTGCTCCTTTGTCAGAGATTACTTGACTATATTTGTGTATGTCTTTTCCTAGGCTTTCTGTGCTTTCTGTTCTTTTCCGGTGACCTATTTGTTCTTTTGCCAATACCACAGCATCTTGATTACTGTAGCTTTTATAGTAAGTCTTGAAGTTAGATAGTGTCAGCCCTCCAACTTTGTTCTTCAGTATTATGTTGGCTATTCAAGGAAATAAGTTAAAGGGGTTTTGATTAAGATTACAGATCGAGTTGGGAAGGACTGACATCTTAACATTGAGTCTTCTGTCCATGAATACGGACTGTCATTTATTTAGTTCTTTGATTTCTTTTGTCATCTGGATCTTACACATACTGGGTTACACTTAGACCTGCGTATTTCTTTTTTCATTTTAGTGCTGATGTAAATGACACCAAAAAGAGAGGTTTTTAATTTCAGAGTCCCTTGTTCATTGCTGATATATAAGAAAGTGATTGGCTCTTGTATAAGTTAATCTTGTATCCTGCATTGTTACTGTAATAGCTTATTAGTTCCAGGAGGTTTTCTTTAAACAGCCATGTCATCTGCAAATAAAGACAATTTTATTTCTTCCTTCTCAAGCTCCTTAATTTTGACACTGAATACTGTACTGGAATTTTGTAATGAAATCCATGACAGTTACTAAGGAATGTACACCGACCACAGTCCTCCTTGGTGACCTTTAAAGCCATCCTTCCCCTGCCACCTAAACATCTTATTTGTTAAATTTTAAACTGGACTTAATACATGATTAACAATGAATTTACTGAAGAAGTAGTTCTCACTGAAGAATTGACTATGAAAAGGAAATCCAAAAATTGGAAGAGGCAGAGTTCATTAGTTTTGTTTTTATGTTTGCATTCTTTTCTTCTTCCTTACAGGTGTGTATCAACATTAAGTTGTAGGAAGTAAGAAAGGCAGAAAATGAAGCCCTGCTTTCCTCACCCTTTACTAAAAATAATATTAAATAAAAGAAAAAATCCTACAAATGTTGAGTAAGATTAAATATACCTAGTTTTGTTTAAGCTTTTAGAGTCCGATGGGGTAAACACAAAGTAGACATTTCCCTCTTTAATTTTTGTTCCTGCCTTTCCCCCAGCAGCCCGAGGGGACCGGCATGATCGACGAGGAGTTCACTGTAGCAAGGCTGTACATCAGCAAGATGAAGTCCGAGGTGAAGACGATGGTGAAGCGCTGCAGGCAGCTGGAGAGCACGCAGACCGAGAGCAACAAAAAGATGGAAGAAAACGAGAAGGAGTTGGCAGCCTGCCAGCTGCGAATCTCTCAGGTACGTGTTACAGAACACACTTCTTTCATGTTTTGCACTGTTGTGTCTGAATTTTATTTGTGGTAAAAGTTTTAAGAAAAATGACCTTCCATAGGTTATTTTGAGTAACAAAATTAAAAGGTGGATTCAGTTAATTTTTCCTACTCTATCAGCAGTGTAAGACCATGAATGATTTTACTGGGTTGTATTGGTAATGTGGATAAGAATTTACCAGAAAGCTGTGACTGGTTTGACTGTTGAAGGATCTAGAAGAATTGCAGGGCAGACAGACCGGCAGGGCCGGTGTCCGGTTCTGGGGCCTTGGCAGCCACCTGGGTGAGACCGTTCACCGAGGCAGGGCTTAGAGGAGGGGAGAGGAGGGCAAGGTTAGTCGGAGGTAACAGCACGTTGTCTCATATGTCAGCCTTCAGCGCTTTATTTCATTAAGTGTTAAAACTGCACAGATGACCATTTCGTTGGTTAAATTCTTTATCATTGTGAATCTTGCCCCGGAACATTTTAGGTTTACATACATCTTTTTCTATAAATGTACTATATATTTAGCTGTATCGGTTTAAAGTTGCTTGCTTTCAAATATTCTGAACAACAAAATGTGTGTGTGAGACTTTATTCCCACTTCACATCAGTCTATTTTTCTCAAAAGCATGAAGCCAAGATCAAATCATTGACTGAATACCTTCAGAATGTGGAGCAAAAGAAAAGACAGCTGGAGGAGTCTGTTGATTCCCTGAGTGAAGAGCTGGTCCAGCTTCGCGCACAAGGTGCCTGTTTCCCGTTATTGATGAGTTTTATCTGTGCCATGAAGTTTTACCTTAGCATTGTCGTAGTAAACGTGTTCACGCTGATAGAGAACATAGGAATGCAGGTAACTGGAAACAGTGAACAGATAATACATTTTCATGTGGCTTTGAAACTTTTGATACTGTGTTTGAGTGTGGAAGTGGCCAACCTGGGAATTATCCACAAAGTTATGAAGTTGTGCATGTGTGTGTCCCAACTTAGGAAACTTAGAAACTTCTCTTATTTCCTTACCATGCGGTAACCCGTCTGTTCCAGGATTAGCCAAAGAAAATAAAGGAAACCGTAATATCAACACAAAGGGTGCAACTGAGGTTACTAGTCAGTGTGTCTTGAGCTTAGCAAGATTTGCTGTGGCGTTTGGACAACTTAATCAAGTGCTGTTAGGGAGCCTGCTAGCCTAAAACACATTTGCCTTAGTTTGTCAAGAACTCCGAGGCTTATTTCCTCTCTCCTGTTTTCTCTCCCTGCCCAAACAGAGAAGGTGCACGAAATGGAAAAGGAGCACTTAAATAAAGTTCAGACTGCAAATGAAGTTAAGGCAAGTTTGAAGTAACATTGGATTCTGATGGCTTTAATTCATCATTGGTGATCTTGATTAACTGACAATTTCCTTTTCCCCCAATGATTTTAGCAAGCTGTTGAACAGCAGATCCAAAGCCACAGAGAAACTCATCAAAAACAGATCAGTAGTTTGAGAGATGAAGTTGAGGCAAAAGAAAAACTCATCACTGATCTTCAAGAGTAAGTGTGCTTTTTCTCTGAGGCGGTGGGGGCTGACTTGGAGGGGTTGACTAGTTAGATGGGAGGAGGTAGCAGGTTACTGATGGGCGGGGGTATCCTTGTTAGAAACCTGAATTTTTCTTTGAAACTATAACTTTTTTAAAACTATAATTTTTGACTTGAAAATGCAGAAGCTTTTCATTTATGAGTATAACTTCTAAGTTCCATGGGGAGATTTTTGAAATTTTTCTTAGGTCTTTTGATATAAATATTTGGTAAAAAAGAAAAAAATTCCCAACTTCAGCCATTACTGCAGGTAGACACCACTGTCTCCTCCAAATCATTTCCTTAGCTTCCTTTTAAACAATAGTCCAAACTCAGGAAAACTTCGTTGGAAATTGTGGGTTTTAGAAGTTGGGCTTTTTTTTTTTTTTTTTTTTTTTAAGAGGACTTGGTTTACTGGTTTTTCTAGGACATATTTATCCTATTTCCACAACCGTATGCACATAGCATATAGCATCGATAGAAATTTGAGGTCTGCTGCCAAATCATGACTTGAGTAGGAACCAGAGGAGAGTAACCAAAAATTTGGGACATGAACTCACTGGTAAACCAAGTGGGTTTAGGGACGAGACTTCAAGGAGATGAAAGACACAGAAGAATAAAGTTATGGTGTGAAAAACAGAGTATGAGGAGGACTGTGTGGCTGAAAGTAGCCAGTTCCTCCTCCTTTCTGCCCCGCAGGGGACAGCCTCACACAGGAGGCCTGTGTGTTTCAGTGGTGAGAGTATAGAATTTAAGAGCTGGAAAATTTTTTATGACAACATTCAGAAAATGATGATGCAGGTATTACGTGGTTTTTTTGGTTGTTTTTTTTTTTTTTTTTGTCAGCCAAAACCAGAAAATGATGTTAGAGCAGGAGCGTCTGCGAGTAGAGCATGAGAAGTTGAAAGCTACAGATCAGGAAAAGAGCAGAAAGCTGCACGAGCTGACGTGAGTAGATGTTGTAGTTCATGCTTAAAAATAAAAACTAAATTAGAAAATTACCGACGTTGCTCTCGGATATGTCCAGGGGATACATTTTTCACTAGATAAGCTCAAGGATGTTTTTCTTAAACCCTCTAAGTGAGTTTGATTGATACCTAAAGACTTACAGGGCCTTCTTGCACTTTTGTGAAAAGAAGGATTTATATTTCACCAATGACCAAGATTCACATTACTTTAAGATCCATCATAAAAGTAAGCCTGAAATGTGTCATTTAGTAATTTAGAAGACTTCAGGATCTGCTGCAAAAAACTGAATTTTTGTTAGATTTGATCTTGCATAAAAGAACATTATTGTTTTAGCCTTGCGTTTTGAACAGATGTTTTCACCACTTACTTTTTCTAATTTATCAAGAGTTTAGTCAACACACAGTGTTTTAGAATCTGAGCAGGTAGAAAACCCATGACTATAACTTTCACATGTCTTAAATCCATTAGAGAATGTGTGTAAATGAACAATTTGACAGTCACACCATCAGGACTAGCTCAGAATTGGTTTTATAGAGATTCTACTGAATCTCAGCCATAACTTTATTTAGAATAATGTTAACTTAAAAATACATAAAATGTTTCAGCCTTTAATAATTTGTAATCTGTGATTCTCAGTTACTCAGAATTATTTTGGATAAGGATCAGTATGCTGTGTGATAATGCGTGAAAAGAACCACTGCTTGTTCCTTGAATTTTGCCACATTTTACTTCATCTCTTCATTGCTGTGTTAGGGGAGGTCTTTTCTCATAAACTATAGATTTAAAATACGGTAAGGCATATAGAAGTTTCTTAGAAAGACACAACATGGGTAAACTTTTTTAAAAATAAGCATCTTTCATTTATTTGAAGCTAAGAATTGATCCTTTCAGATAAAAATACTTGATTCAGTATCCGTGAGAAATAAACTGGGATTTCTGGAGTCAGAGCTGAAAGCGTGTTTGTGTGTTCGCCCCTGGCCAGGGTCATGCAGGACAGACGCGAGCAAGCAAGACAGGACCTGAAGGGCCTGGAAGAGACCGTGGTGAGAACGCGTCGGGGGAGGTGGGCTGGGGGTGTTTAACGGGCTCTTCCTTTAGGTTGTGCTGCTTTTGAAGACTGAATTCCAAAAATACTGCTTTCTTAATTCAAGGCAAAGGAACTGCAGACTTTACACAACCTGCGGAAGCTCTTTGTTCAGGACCTGGCCACCCGGGTTAAGAAGGTAATGAGGTGACACCGGGGGTGGGGGGTGCTGTGAGCGGTGCCTGCTGTGTCTGGTGGTCATGTTCATGGGTGACGTGACTGCACGTTGTCGTAACAGTTTTTGTGTAGTTAAACTTAGATCCTTTACATGCTCTCACTGCGTTCTCACAGCATTTATCCGTCTTCTCTAGAGCGCCGAGGTCGATGCTGATGACACAGGAGGCAGCGCTGCTCAGAAGCAAAAAATCTCCTTTCTTGAAAATAATCTTGAACAACTCACTAAAGTGCACAAGCAGGTAATGAAGGGCATGTTCTGTGTTCGCTGCAGCACTGTAAGAATAAAAAGCTGAGAAGCAGCAAGTGTTTCAGTCTTCAGAGTCCTGAGGGTTGTCCTGTCCTGAGCCGTCCTGTTGTTTTGTCCAGAATTATGTGAGTAAACCACTGGCAGTTTTGGGGGAGTTAGTATTTCTAACAGCCCTTTATCAAGAGGCCAATGAAAACATGTATTTCTATATTCTTCGTAGGGTTTTAGGTCCGTCTGTTTTCTTAATTTATTCATGGTAATTTTAAAATTCTGGTCTGCAGACAAGTATTTGCAGTTAAAATACACTTTCCATCTTCTTACATTTAGTGCCACAGAATGTGAAATAACAAATTAATGAAGCAGTTCATGTTTTTTAAGAAGTGATGCTTACTGTGGTGTTTTTTGCTTATTTTCTATTATAGCTTGATATGATTTAATTACTTATTTTTAAAGCTTCTTAGCGTACTTAATTGTTGTAGATCTTTGTTACTGTAAACCTGATGTCTGCACTAGAGGAAGGGTGAGGGGATTGTAGCCTTTTTTGCTTTCACCACTCATGAAGGGACTCGCTCAGTTTGTGATTACTTGTAGGTCTTAAGAGACACAGCACTGCGTTATAGCCCTGTTGCCCCGCAGGGGGAAAGAACAGTTTCCCCGAGCCCCCAAAATTGAGTGTGTGAGATGTATGGATATATGTATTCTTTGCATGTTGCTGCCTAAACTAAATCAGCTAAATGGGAAATCTTTAATATAAAATCTGGTTTTACTTTTTTTCTCAAAAGAAATTAGAAAACGTTCATGTATTTTTCAAATCGCCTTTAAAGCTGGAATCCTCGTTTTCTCTGTGTACCTTCAGCTGGTACGTGACAATGCAGATCTCCGCTGTGAGCTGCCGAAGCTGGAAAAGCGACTCAGAGCGACGGCCGAGAGGGTGAAAGCTTTGGAGTCAGCGCTGAAAGAAGCCAAAGAAAACGCGTCTCGAGACCGCAAACGCTACCAGCAGGAGGTCGACCGCATCAAGGAAGCGGTCAGGTCAAAGAATATGGCCAGACGAGTGCACTCTGCACAGATCGGTGAGTAGAACACAGCAGCCCTCTAGACCGTGCTTTGTTTTGGCTTGGGCGTTTGTGTTTACTTGAGAACATAATCTGATTGGTTCATTGTGTGTTGTCATGTGGTATTTGTATGTTCTGTTTTCCCAAAGAGTGACGTTGCTGGGAGCGAAGTGCAAATGGCGGACTAGCCACCTTAGCAGGACAAGAAAAGTCAGAACTAGGCAAGCAAACAAGAGTGGTCAGGGAGGGGAGCAACTGCATGCAGCAGTGGCAGAGTGAGGCTTGCAAGGGAAATGTCATCCACAGTGTTTTGTTTCCCTGTGTGCGCTGATACAGGAGCAAGGCTTTAGGAGGCTAAAGATCGTACAGTCCTGGAGGAAGGGATGTAACTGAAAAGAAAGAGGAATTCCCTGAGAAACAGGCAGAGAAAAACAAAACACGTGGGAATTTGTTGTAAATAAAGAGATGCGACCTAAAAAGTCATTGCAGTCACATGTTAAGATTGATTCTAAGTCAGTTTCTGTTTTTCCTGTCAGCTAAACCCATTCGTCCTGGGCAGCATCCAGCAGCTTCCCCAACCCATCCAAGTGCAATTCGAGGAGGAGGCGCGTTTGTTCAGAACAGCCAGCCAGTGGCCGTGCGAGGTGGCGGGGGCAAACAGGTGTGAGCCTCGCTCATCACCCCCAGGTTCGTGGTCTCCCTCTGGCTTTTGGATCAGGGCTGTCCATGGAAACGTTCAGGTTGTTAGACACGTTTTTGGATTCTCATGTTAGTATCATGATTTCTTTTAAATGTATGGGATTATAAAAGTAATTTGGCATGATTTCTTCTAGTTTTTTCATAGTTTAGATCAGACTATATATATTTGCAGATTTGTATTCTTCATGTTTTTAATCTAACATGGGATCATTTTAAAAGCTCTTAGTATTCTGTCTAGTGGATATACCGTGGTTTATAACTCTTCTCTTTTCCTGGACATTTAATTATGTTAATTTTTCTATGCTTGAAATTTTCCAAGATTGAAATTTCCATGTATGAAATTCGAAGTATGAAACATCTTTTTTATACCTCCTCACTTTTAGATTATTTCCAGAAGATTCTCAGAAGTGGAATGACAAAGTGTGAACATTTTTAAGGCTCTTGACACACACTAACACTGCTCTCCAGGAAGACTGCGCCAGATGGTGTCTTAGCTGAGGACACTGTCCGTTTTGTTGCATGTTTGCCAGTCTTGGGTATTAATAGTTGTGAAGATCCTAGTTTAGTAGGCCACAATCAGCATCTCATTGATTTATTAGTGAATCTGAATTTTTTCATATATTTATTGGCCCGTCTCTATATTTTTTACAAGTTATTTCTATGTCCTTTCCCATTTACCTATTGTGAGTATTTTTCTGATTTATGACTTCTTTCTTGTTTGTTTCTAAACACAGGTAATTGATATCTGTTTTCTGTGGGGAGATAAAGCATTAACACAAGGTGGAGGATAAACACCATCCAGCAATACTGCCCAATATGTTGTGTACATCTTTCTGGAGCTTTCTTTACACATTTAAACTTTTAAGTAAAAAGTTTAAACTGTTGATAAATACTCTAATAATATATTACTAGCATACTGGCTGTTCTAATAAATATGCTACTTTGTATCTTGCTTTTTTATTTTGGCAGTATATTCTGAACATTCTCTTCTACAACGTGATTGATTATAGCTGCCTAATATTCCTACTGTTTTATTAGATGGCAGGAACTCAGATTTAATTCTTTAGGAGAGGTACCAGATGTGTAGGGGGTTTGGAAACTAGATAATTGTAGGATAGTTAACTGTTTTTGTTACTGACAAATGCTAAAGTTACTTTATTTTAATCTTGTTTTTATTTTGACATTTTGCATAATGTTGGCTCTCAATTTTAGCAGAAAATTCAGCAATATTCTGGAGGAGTCACATTTCCAAAAATTTAATGTGTTTTTTTTGTTCATACAATAGAGGATTTAGGAGAGAGTGATACAGTGAAGCGAGTATGAACATCAGAGTCCCATCTAAGTTTGGATCCTGATTTTTCTACTTTTATGAACTTGAAAAAGTTACCTTTTAACAGTTAATTTCTTTCTCGTTTTGACTTTTAAAATTCTTAACGGAAAAAATAATTATGGGTTCATGATCTATTTAATATGTCTCTAAAACAAAACATTTTTCTGTGACCACAATAACATCACACCTGACAAAACATTTTTAATACTATAGAATACCAATCCATATTCAGATTTCTCTAGTTGTTTATTTGCTTTTAAATTTTTTAAGCTGGTTTGTCTAAACAGGGAATAATCCAGGACCACTGTTTACATCAGGTTATTCCCCTTAAGTCTCTTCTAATCTAGAATAACACACGCTGCCCCCCCTTTTTAAATGACACTGACTTGCTGCCTAGACTAGGCCAGTTACCTTGAGCGCAGCCACCTCAGGGCATGTGTGGTTGTCTCTGTGTGTAGTTGCCTTGTTCCTCTATTGCCTGCTTATTGAAAGCATTTATTGGATTCAGTGTAAACATTTTTACAAGACTACATAGTGGATAACGTGTATCATGTCAGCAGACACGACAATAGATAGTGTTCCTGCCAGTTAAGAGAGGGCCTCTGTTTTTCCCCCTTTGGATTAATGACTTGTTGAGCCCATTTATTAATGAAAGGAAAGTCACTCTTGAGAATCATACAAGTTAAGATGTGCGTAGTACAGGGTGGGTGTGGAGTAGATACAGGCCGCCTTTTCTGGAAGTGGAGGTAGGCAAGAGGATTTTCGAAGCGTAAATATAGACAGAGGTAAAAGTTTGTCCTTTTTGGATACTGTCCTCACATTGAAGTGCACACGTGGGCTCGGACTGTCTCATTTGCAGACCATCACTAGGTTTTAGATTGAACGGGGAAGCCGACCCCAGTGCAGTGACGGCAGCTCGGCACACGAGGGAGCCAGCTAGCCTAGCCGAGCTGGGCGCCCAGGCCCAGAAGCAGCTGTGACCGGCTCATCGCGGCCAGCTGTATTTCCCTGCTGGGCCAAAGGGCGGTGGTTGTTCCTTTCTAAAGTCTTCCATCAGTCGTAAGCCATCCTTGCGGGGTGTATGGTCTTTGTGATACGCTGTTGGAAAGGTAAATGCCTTGTAGAGATTATTAAGTTATTTTTTAATTATTAAGAAAAACATTTCAAAACACTGGGTTTATTCTGGGGGAGAGACGGCAGTGTGTTTATAGCACCGGTACTCTTAGTGCCCAGTTCTGCATGGCTGGCTCTCGCGCCTCGCGCAGTGCTTTGGGCAGGCTGGGGTTCTCCACACGCGCAGGTCAGGGGCCACTGAACACGGATGCCTCCAGGTAGCGGCTGCTGGGGTGGTTTATTTTACTGTCACTTTCCCGACCACATGGGCCTCTTGCTGACCCCTCCCACCCCCTTTTGTCTTTCACAGCTGTCATGTAAGTCACATTGCTAGTTAGCGGGCCTTGGCTTAATGTCACAGACTGTCTACTAGGCTTCTGTTTTATTACCTTTTTTTTCTTTTTTAAAGGCACATCATTCATAGCTCACTCAGCTCTTGGGGAGAAAACACAAGTGCAGGGCTGACCTCCTTTCAGTGTCGCACTGTCCTTACACAGCTCTGTTAGGAGGCAAATAAAAGGGAAAGAAATCATTTAGTGTTGCCGTCTTTTTGATGTGGGGGAAAGTGGTCGAAGCTGTTGGCTAAATGTTTTTAAACTAACGTATATTTTATTTCATTCTTTTCATGATTATCTCAAATACAGGTTTTATATAAATAAAAATATTTTCTCTCTGTGCTCTCTTCTGTCTTCAGGTGTTGAAAGTAATTGAAGTATGAAGACATACGATCGCACAGTCACTCAGTGGCTGTAGCCTCTACCCCTGGGAACTAGAGAATAGAACTTCTCCTTAGTGTGTAAATGGCACCTGGCCTGTGCAGCTGTCTCCTACCCACTCTTCTTGTAAGCTCTGCTGCTTCCCGACACAACTAGAGTGCACTTTTGGCATCTTAGGAGGGAGAACGACAGTTTACAACTGTGGCCCTATTTATTACACAGTTTGTCCTTCATGTCTTAAATTTAGTCCTCACTGTGCCAAGCTGACTGTACCACATAGGACTGTGCTTTTTGTACTTGGTTTTTTGTGTGTTTATTTTTTAATCTCAGTTTAAGTTACCTAGCTGCTACTTACTCCTTGTTTTTCTTTTCTTATTAAAATAATATCTTCCTTATTTGGGGGAAAATGGAACACTTAGATTAAATGTCTTAAATTTTACCACTTAACACTATATCCCAACAAATTGTACCAGGTCAGTACTGTACTTTCAGATCCCTTGAAATGATTTCACAGTTAAAATTATCTGTATCATCTCTGAGTTTGCTTCTGAAAACTACCCTTTGAGCACTGAAAAGTTCAAAACTGCCTAACTAGACATTTAAAAGTGAGCAAGGCTACTTAATTATCTCATGAAATTCCTGTTGCTGAATTGTCTTGAATAGAAATATTTTACAGAATCAAAAGCAAATTTCTTGCTTTTGTTTAAGAAAGACTTTGGAAAAGAAATTTATTTCTCTTCTTCCCAGTGCTGTAATCCACATAGTTTGATGGCGTGAGATCACCCTGCTTCGTTCTGATCAGCCTGCTAATTAAGATATGACTGGATGGATATTAATTTGTCACCTTAATATAGTGAAATGAACTAAGATGTTATAGGATTAAACAGTTTTATATTGTTGGTACTATATTGGTTGGTCTAAATTTATAGCCTATGGAACTTGAGAAAAAATGTTGGAAGGACAGGACAGACACATGGTGAATCTATAAATACATAGGTAAATTTTGTTCTGAAATCCATGAGGTGTTTTTAACCTGCTACACTAAGTCATACACTATAATTTATTTCTTATTTAGTCTAGAAATAGTAAATTGTTTGCAAGTCACTAATAATCCTCAAATTACTTACTTGGCGGTAGCCCATAATTTTGTAGTTAAGTGTACCTGTTTTTGCCACTTCTTCCTCAGATGATTAAACTAAGTCAACAGTTTATTTTAGAAGCTATGAAAGTAATAAGGAAAGATTTCAATATTTGTTTCATCAACTAGGGGGCGGGGGGTAACTGCAACCATGTCAGAGAAGTTTGCAGAGAATAGGGATTTAAAGTTACTCAGCAGAGAAAGTTGGAAAGTGCTGTGTTAGGATATGAGTGGCAGAATTAACTTTTTTGAAAAAGTTTTATATACAGATGTTTGTATTAAATTTGGAGCCATAGTCAGAAGACTCGGATCATAATTGGCTTATTTTTCTATTTCCTTATCTATTGTAATTTCCACTTTTATAATAATTTTGATTTAAAAGATAAACTTATTTATTTTTTTAACAGTCAAAAATCCTTGCTGTTAGTCTGTAACCTTTAAAATGATCATATTGTTTTTAGGATTGATCAAAAGAAACACTCCAGAAATTGAGCTGAAACTGTGTTGTGCGGGAAGATTGGAATAACGCAGTTAACTAAAAAGTGCTACCGCCTGTTTCTGATGATAGTTTTCTAAATGGAGAAGTATTTGGCTGCATTCACACAGATATTTATATTTTGTTTTCAAATGAAAGCTTTCTTCTTTGGCAATACCCTTAAGTGAATCAGAAATGTTTTCTCGTCTGAATGTGACAGTTTCATTCTTCTGAGATTTACCACGGGTATCGGTGCTGTGTAACTGCAGATTGTAACAAGCATGTGGCCCAGAATACACATGTTAGGGTTTTTTAAATATCTCAATGGTTCTTTTCTATCTTTAATTTCAAACTTTCACAAAATGTACAAAGAATTCCATAAATTTGTTTTCCTTAAACTACTTTTGCTATGGTAGGTCATTAAACACAGCATTTACTCTTATAAATGAAAATTTCTGATCATCTGGAACGTTGACACTTATTTCAGTTTGCAGTGTCCTTTTTTTTTTTTTTTTTTGACTGAATATATTAATGTTCCTCTAAATGGTATGGATAAATGGTTCAGAAGAGAAACTCAGTGAAATAAAAGTAATATTTATTCATGGTGATCAATTAAATTATTTGCCTAATTTAAGAGAACTACTGCGCATAACTCTCAATTTGACATGAGGTGATGGGAAAGGGTCTGAGTCTGCCTGTGGAATATGTTGGTTTCTTTTCAGTGCTTGAAGATACATTCACAGACAACTGGTTTGGGAAGACACCATATAATTTTAAGTTAACCTGCATGCTGTAAATGTGTTTTATGTTTAAATAAAGAGGAAATGTTTTTTGAAATGTAATGACTTTCTTAAAACGTACTCAGCAAAGAGTTGGGTTGAGTCTGACTCGGTGGCCTTCTGTCTTGACAGAAGGGTGACTAGTCTGCCATGCTCATGTGTGCTTTGTCTCCTCGTGTACTGCGTGCTCTTTGCATGTCAAGTATGACGTGCGCAGGGTGAAGAGTTAAGAGTCAGATATGAGTTGCCAGTCTCACTCACGTAATTTCACTTTAGTCTAATGGTTCTGTTCATCTGAGTCTGATTGTTTTATTAATCTGTACAAGAAGTGTTCAGGCTTGTTTTTCGATTCTTCCTCAGTGGTCATGCAGGTCTAGCTGGAGAAAACTAAAAATCTCTTCTAAATTCTAGCAATGATTGGCTTTTTAATCATACGTAAAAGCATTTTTTTAATTATGTGTATATATACATATTTTTAATTGAAGTATACTCAGTTTACAACATTGTGTCAATTTCTGGTGTACAGCACAATGCTTCAGTCATACACGAACATAGATATATTCATTTTCATATTCTTTTTCACCATAAGGTACTACAGAATATTAAATACAGTTCCCTGTACTGCACAATATAAATTTGTTTATCTATTTTATATACAGTAGTTAGTATCTGCAAATCTCAAACTCCCAATTTATTGCTCCCCCACCTTATAACCATAAGTTTGTTTTCTATGTGAGTCTCTGTTTTATAAATAAGTTTGTCTTTTTTTTTTTTATAGATTCCACATATGAGTGATACATGGTATTTGTCTTTCTCTTTCTGACTTACTTCACTTAACATGATCATCTCCAGGTCCATCCATGTTGCTGCAAATGGCTTTATTTTATTCTTTTTTATGGCTGAGCAGTATTCCATTGTATAAATATACCACAACTCCTTTATCAAGTCATCTGTCGATGGACATTTAGGTTGTCTCCATGTCTTGGCTATTGTAAATAGGGCTGCTATGAACATTGGGGTGCATGTATCTTTTTGAATTAAGCTTCCCTCTGGATATATGCCTAGGAGTGGGATTAGTGGGTCATATGGTAAGTCTGTTTTTAGTTTTTTAAGGAATCTCTATACTGTCCTTTGTAGTGACTGCACCAAACTGCATTCCCACCAACAGTGTACGAGGGTTCCCTGTTCTCCACACCCTCTCCAGCATTTATCATTTGCAGACTTTTGAATGATGGCCATTCTGACTGGTGTGAGGTGATACCTCATTGTAGTTTTGATTTGTGTTTCTCTGATAATTAGCTATATTGAGCATCCAAAAGAGTGAAGAGGAGGGAATATATAAATGCATTAAAATTTTTTTATTGAAGTACGGTCAGTTTACAATGTTGTGAAAGCATTTTTAATCATATATACAAGCAGATGGAGTAAACAGTGAAGATCTGAGAAACTGCCCCTTGGTTTCCTCGGTCACCGCCTCGAGGCTCACTAACCTCCCCTCACCCTGAGTTCGGCCTCTGCCCGCCCTGCTCCTTCTGCAGCAGTCCCAGATAGCAGATGCTTCTGTTCCTATTTCAGTGTGTATTTTTAAATACATCTTAAAACACATATCAAATACCATTATTACACCCCCCAAAATTTTGTACACAACATTTCCATTTTATTAAATAATTTGAATCAAAACTTGACTAAAAACCATATGTTGCAATAGAACCTCCTTTGTCTTTCTCAGTCAGTTTTTCCCTGTAATTAATTTATGAAGAAGGTGGGTTGTTGTACCTACAGAGTTTCCCATGTTTTGCTGATTGTATCCCTTTGGTGACATTTAACATGATCCTTTGTAAAGTTTGTTTGGGGTCCACAGACTTGATCAGATGCAGGTTTTTGTTCTGTTTTGGCAGAGGGGGCAATTTGCCTCAGGATGGTGGTGAATTTCCCCCATCACGAGGCACCAGTGTCTGGTCGTCTCACCAGGTAATAAAAGCCACCGCTGATGATCAGTGCTTAGGTCCATCAATTTATTAGGGGTTACAGACAGGCAGGCAGTGTTCTAATTTGATTATTCTGTTTGTCAGAGAAACACGCCTTCGTCTGTGTGGTCACTCGGTGGTGTTTACTCTGTATGGGAAAGACAGGATAAGTGACTGTTTCTTCCTTTTTATTTGCAGGTTTCAAAATGAGTTTGCCTGCCTTCTATCTTCCCGTGATGACCAGTTACTTGTTTTTTTTATTATTATTATCGGATTATCTTCTAATTGTGTTCTATAAGCCTCCAAACCATTTTTTCCTGGAGAAGTTTAATGGAAATGAAGAAAGTTTTTGTAATTGAGGTGTCGTTGATTTACAGTGCTGTGTTAGCAGAGTGATTCAGTTACATACTCTTTTTCATTATTGGTTATTATAGGCTATTGAATATAGTGTGCTGTGCTAGGGTGGGACCTAACTGTTGGAAACAAAATCCTAAGGATTATCTCCCGCAGCGCGGGGAAGTGTGTCCTACCGGGGCCCCCTGCGTGCTGGCCGCTTCCAGCTTCCTGCGAGCCCAGCTCATTAGCTTAGCAGCGGCCGCGGGGCGTCCTGAGGGAGGGCCGGACATGCAGGTGTCTTCAGGCTATTGGGACAGGTCAGGAGAGCTAACATGGCCCCAGGGCAGAATTGTGGAGGGGTGTTGTTTGCTGCGTGTGATTGCGAGCCTCTTTGGTCCTCTTATAATCCAGGAAGAGCACGTTGTTACCATTTCAGCTGGTGGACGTGGGAAGGGGGCACGGCAGCTTCAGAGGCTCCCGTCTGGCCTCTGGGACGGCCCGGGTCCCACGAGGCAGACATGGCAGCTACTGAGGATGCCGGGTTTTACACAGAGACAGAAGAATGCCCACCGCGTGGGCACAGAGCACGTGGAGTTGTACTGTGAGCACTTACATACACGTGTACACGTGGCCGGCACCCGGTCTGGAACCGCGCCCCTGTGTGCTCCCCACCTGGTGATGCTCCCGGTCTCCTGGAGTCAGTGCCAGATCCCTGTCCGGCAGCCCTCTCTCAGGATACTTGGGTCTTCCCTTACCCCAGGCACCTGAGTAAATGGGGGACTTGTACCGTCTGACTTGCCGTGTTGTCCCAGGGTGCCCCCTCCTGGAGACCCAGCCTCCCCACTCAGTGTGTTTGGGGTTGGCAAACTGACTCAGTACCTGGGCAAGGGCTCGTGACCTCATTGGAGCAGCTGCCCTCGGCTTCCTTCTTCCATCGGTGATGCTCCGATGGGAAGGGCAGAATGGTGTTCTTGTTGGCTACCCACCTGTGTCACCCCTCCTAGACGAGCTGTGTTCTGTTGGCCGTGTCTGTAACCCCTGGGTCCAGTCCCCCGGCTGCCATCCCAGCCCTGCTGCACATTATGTCGTTGCGCCCTGTCTCCTGGTAGCTGGGCCTCACCACCTGCCTGTACTGTTGGTGGGTGGGATTTTGTTATTTCTGTTGCTGTCAACTACTGGGTTCTGGAACAGCCTCATCTGCCATCAGCCCTGCCTTACAGAGGAGGGCCACCCGCTGAACTTCGTGCCCTGACCCAGTGATCAGTGACATGGTGGTTGTCATGCCCCCAGTGTGTGATGAAGATGCTTCACTGTTTTCTTCCCCCAGAACCGTGACCCCAGTCTGGTCATGAGAAAAACATGAGACCAGATGAACAGTCTGCAGCATGACTGACAGCACTCGTCCCAAGTGTAAGGTCGTGGGAAACCGGGAAAGACCAACCTGCGAACACTCGGAGACTTGGGAGACTTGGGAGACTAAATGCAGCGTGTCCTGGGTTGGACCCTGGAGCAGTCAAAGCCAATCGGTGGGAAAGCTGGTGAAGCCTTAACAGGAGGGGCCGGTTAGCTTCTTAGTTGTGATGAAGGTACGGTGGTGATGTGAGGTGGTACCGTTGGGGGAGACTGGGTAGAGGGTCTAAGGTGATTCTCTTATCTTTGCCACTTTCCCATAAGTTAAAATTATTCCAAAATAGAAGGTTTATGTACTCATTTGACAGAGGACACACCAGCAGTAACATTTTGGGAACTGGAGAGCAAAGCTCAGCAGACCCCAGACTCCTCAGCCAGCAGTGGGGAACGCTGAGGAGCGGCCCGGAGGCCCCCCACGTGGTCATGAGTGTGACCTCCGGTTCCTCTGGACGTAGGAGTGGGAGTGGGTGGAAGCAGGATTAGCTGAAAGTCCATCTTGGCCTTTCGGTTTGAGCCACAGGTACCCTCTCCAGCATCCAGCATGAGCCTGTTTATTGTCTAGAAAGCGTGAAATGGGGTCAGTTGAGGGTGGGGTGACAAACTAGAAGTGTGCCAAGTACCAATTTGTTGCCTCTCCAGATCTGCCCTTCATTGCTGTTAGGGTTGAACTGTGTACCCCGCAAAAGTCGTGTTGAAGTCCTAACCCCCAATACGCAGAGAGTGACCTTACTTGGAAATGGTCTTTTCAGAGATGGTCAAGTGAAAGGTCATCAGGGTGGCTCCTGCCAGTGGGACTGGGGTCCTTATGAAGGAGACACTTGACAGAGGGAAGGTGGTGGGAGCAGACACAGGGAGGAGACGGACCTGCCTGCAAGCCAAGGAGAGGGGCTGCGGCAGATCCTTCCCTCTCAGTCCTCTGAAGGAGCCGGCCCTGACAACAGCCTGGTTTTGGACTTGCAGCCTCCAGAGCTGTGAGACCATCCATTTCTGTCACGTCACCTAGTCTGTGGCGCTGGGTTCAGCAGCCCCAGCAGACTAATAGGACTGCTGACGCGCAATGAGCTGGACCCCCTAAGCATTTCTCCTTTTTTCTGAGCTCTGGCGTGCTTCAGTTTGCCTCTTCTTGATAATACCATCCAGTTGTCAGCGGCAGGGTGGTGGCCAGCATACACAGTCCCTTAGTGGGTGTGCAGCCCTGGCCACGTGACCGCCTCTCACAGGAGGTGGGCTCCCAAACTCCTGACTCCTGCTGTGAGGTGCCCTCCATCCTGGGAGAGGCATTTCCTGCCCACCTGTCCTGTGGTGGGGGGCAGAGGACAGCCTTTGTCCACTTGGATCCTGAGGCATTTCCTTCTTCCCAGCTGCAGCCATGGCCTTGACTTGGCCTGACTGCAGCCCCGAGGGATGCTTCCCGCTTGCCTGGAGACCAGTCCAGCTCTAGCCTGGGAGCCCCAGCAGGCCTCCCCACCATCCAGTGGGCTGCAGCCACACCCTCTGCAGCGAGATGTGAGTCCCAGACTCAGGAGGCCCCTCCGAGTCTGCTCCTGCCCGGGCGCTCGCCCACAGCCCTGCAGTGTGCTGTGAAGGGCTCTGTGCTCATTTATAGCTGATCTCCTTGGACCTTGATGATACAGAGGCTATGTGAACGTTTATAATTTATTATAATATTAGAATATTTAGAACCTCAAAACTTTTTATTTGGTTACCTGAATGCTGGCAACCAGGCTTATGCCTTCCAGCCAGGAGATTAGAAGATTCTTCTGTGAAAAGTTTGACAGCTGATACAGGCAGTACCCAAGGAAGCGCAGTTTCAGGAATGCCACAGTCAACAGTCCTACTTGTAGGAACCAGCTGCCTCCAGTCAGCCTCATCATGTCCCCATCTTAAACATGTGCAGACAGGCAGAGATCTAACAATTTATATCCTCAATATAATCAATAATAATATATCCTCAATATAAGAAACTATCACATATTCTCAAAGTTTTGAAATAGTAAAAAAAAAAAAAAGTTTGTCTCCACTAAAAAATAAAACAACCCAAAGGAGACATGAGAAAGAAATATTCAAAAAACCAAGTCTTGAAAATAGAAATGAAAAACTTGATAGGTTAGAAGATGAAGTTCAGAAAATTGCCCACAAAGTCATGTACATAAAAGTTGGAAAATAGGAAAGAAGAAATTAGAAGACCAGAACACCAGGCCTCAGATCTGAATAATAAGCATCTCATAAAGAGAGACAGAGAAAGTCATCAATGAAATAATTCAAGAAAATGTAACTGAAGTTCATCAGTTTCCAATGCCCAGAACAGTGGATAAAAGCAAACTGATGCTAAGGTACATAATTGTGAAATTTCGGTACAAAGAAGACCCAAAAAACCCAACAGGAGTCCTATAATCCGAAGGTATCAAACAACACTGCAAATTAGAAGAGATGGATCAGTACCTTCAAAATTCGGAAAGAAAATGGTCTCAAACCTCAACTGGTATAAATGCAGGTAAAATTAAAAGGTTTCCAGACATGCAAGTTCTCAAAAAATCTGCCTATGTTTCCTTTATTGGGAAGCTCTTGCTTAACCAAATGAGGAATTTACCTCAGAGAGAGGAAGGTGGGGGAATCACCAAGGTGACTGCGTTGGGAACCACTGGGCCAGATGGAGGCGACCAGAGGTGTGTTTCCAAGACGAAGCAGAGTGACTGATGTGTTTGAAGACTTTGAGGGAAAAGTTACGTAACTGAAGAGGAGTTCAGCACTGACTAAATGATTGTACAGGGGAAAAGGGCATACTGATTCGAAAAAGAATCCTAAGATGAGCAAGAAAGGAAAAGTCCCTATGTGGCTCAGCTGTGATTGGCACGTTTCATCATCCTAGTCATGGAAATGTGGATTAGTCACTAAATACACTGTGTGACCATATGAGAGGCAGAGGAGTTGGGGTGGAGGGTGTTGATGGTAGTGAAAGAGGGTTCAGTCAGCGTCTTCCACAGTGATAAGACAACGGGTAACACTTCACCATGACTGATGAACAAGTAGCAGAGATTTGGAGATGGGGGCAAAAATCAAGGTCACTGCTTCTTGCAAGTGGGAAGGAGATAAAGTGGGGCTGGAGACCACTGTGTGGTTTTCTTCTGGGTGGGGAGGACCACTGTTTTTGAAACAAGTTTCCCAGAGCGTGTTCGTTTTCAGGGCTCAGTTTGTTTTCTATCATCAGTGGCTCTGAGGAAGGCTTCGGAAGCTAGTCCCAGTTTCCTGACCTAACCTAGGATTCAGCCTGCTCACTTATAGAACAAACATTTGAAAACCTCGAAGTGACTCTTAGATCTCTTGTTCTGTGATTCTGTGATGTCAAGTAATCTTGAGTTATAAATGTAACATCTGGTGCTCACTTCAGCAACACACATGCTAAAAATTGGAGCAGTACAGAAAAGGTGAACACGGCCCCTGCACAAGAGTGACGTGCAGATTCACAAAGTGTTTAATACTTTTTAGTAAAATGTTCCTCTGAGTTGATGTATCATCTGAAGGGTTTGTTTATTTTAAATTAAGCCTTCATGAACCCTAATTCAAAAAGACACCAGCACCCCAATGTTCATAGCAGCACTATTTACAATAGCCAAGTCATGGAAACAGCCTAAATGTCCATTGACAGATGATTGGATAAAGAAGCTGTGGTATATTTATACAATGGAATACTATTCAGCCATAAAAACGACAACATAACGCCATTTGCAGCAACATGGATGTCCCTGGAGAATGTCATTCTAAGTGAAGTAAGCCAAAAAGAGAAAGAAAAATACCATATGAGATTGCTCATATGTAGAATCTAAAAAAAAAAAAAGACAAATGAACATAAATATAAAACAGAAAGAGACTCACAGACATAGAATACTAATTTGTGGTTGCCAAGGGGGTGGCAGGTGGGAAGGCACAGACTGAGAGTTCAAAATTTGTAGATACTGACAGGTATATACAGAATAGATAAACAAGATTATACTGTACAGCACAGGGAAATATATACAAGATCTTGTAATAGCTTGTGGTGAAAAAGAATGTGAAAATGAGTATGTGTATATTCATGTATGGCTGGAAATTGATGCAACATTGTAAACTGACTGTAACTCAATAAAATACAAAAAATAATTAATAAATTAAGCCTTCATGATCACTGACTACATGAAAACAAATTGAGTTCTCTCAAACTGAAATAAGGAGTTATTGAAAGTACTTCTTCATTAAATGAATGCTTCTGAATTTTGAAGATTTAGAAGTGGGTTTTTTCATTGTGGTAAAATACACATAAAATTTTCCACCTTAACCATTTTTAAATGTACAGTTCAGTAGTGCTGGAAGAAAAGGTTTTTGGTTTTTGGTTTTTTTTTTTTTTGAAGTAAAGTCAGTTACATTGTGTCGGTCCTGGTGTACAACGTACTGTTTCAGTCATACATCCCTATATTCGTTTTCATATGTTTTGGGGTTTTTTCAAATGTACACAGAAATTAGCTGAGGACTGGAAGTATTTGTGCCATGATCTACACTGAAACATTTCATGTTCTTCAGTTCCTATTAGCTTAATGGAATGATGTTATAAACTTGGAACTGTTTCCACTCCAGGTAAAATCAGAACCGATGACAACTATTTAAGATATTTAAGAAATTCACTCATTTTCTTCACCCGCTTTACAGCTGAGAGCATTGGAAATGAAAAATGAAAAGTACTGCAACTAAATCCGAGAGATCCCTAATAAGTGCCCACTGTTTCCTGAGAGATGGACAAGACATCGCCAGTACGAGCTGCAGAAAACACCCACGTTAACATCTTGGATATATTATTTTCTTGCTGAATAAAAGTGAGGCGCATGGCTTTTCTGTACAATAACTGGAATTGTGCACGGCCCCCTCCATGCTGCTCTGAAAATGAACTTTTGTTTTATGCAGATGTAGGCGAATTAGAATGAACAAAAGGCGCACATTTTTTTAAGGCTGAGAACATTCAACTGGGAATGAAAAACGGATTTTTCTCCCAGTGGACCGGAGACCAGATGTAAAGGTTTCGCAGTGGGCCGACTGGAAGCCGACCTGAGGCCTTTCTGCTGCCCCCTCTTTGGAAGCAACTGCCCACCGGCAGGAACTTTCTAAATGCCCCTGACAGGGTCCCGACACTGCCCCTCTGGAGGAGTAAATGGGAGAAGCCAGCTCGGCTCTCTAGTCCCTCCGGCCCCGTCTGGGTGGTGAGGGCCAGCCTCTCCCACCCCAAGGTCGGAGCCCCTGCTGGAGGAGGAGACCCAGGCTCAGGACGGCCGATGAGAAGATGCTTGGGGATTCAGGAATGCTGAGGTCCAGATTCCTGAGCCTGGACACAGGCTACCATCAGAGTCTTCCTACCCCCACCCCAAACACACCCCAGAGCCTGAATTCACTCCGAGGTCCGACAAGGGCTCCACTGAGAACTCCAGCCAGCACCCCGACTATGCCTTCAGTGGCCACGGGTGTTGGTCACAGCGCAGAAGTGTCGCACCTCTGCCCTGTCCAGTTCCCACTTTGTTCTCCACTCTGACCTGCGTCACTTCCCTACCCCGGCCCCCTGCCCCGGACTCCTTTCTCCGTCCCTTAAACTTGGATGTCCCCACGGCTCTTCCTGCAGTGCCTGCCTTCTGACGTGCACTCCTATGGTTTTAATTGAACTCCAAAATCTGCTTCTCATCCTCATCTCTCCCATAAACTTCTAACTTATGTATCCAGCTGCTCACAACCACGTACACTTGAAGGCCTACAGACACCTGCAGTTCAACACGTCCAGAAGTGAACTGAAAAAAACCCAGACGTGTGTGAATAAAGTCCACAGTTTCTGACTTGAAATCCTTGGGGACAAATGTTTTATGGAATTTGGAGTTTTTCAGAATTTAGAAAAGGTAATACACAGTAAATAAATAACAGCGCCAGGGAGGTCTAGCCAGTACCTTGTAACCAAACATGGTTTTTCTCTTCAAAATGCACCATTATTCACATTGTGAGCACACAAAGGCTAAAAAAAGTCTCATGTCAGTCGAAGTCATGTTTTGTTACCCAAAGAGTTGCCCCATACTTAGAAAAAACTTAGTTTCCAGAGCTTTTTAGATCTTGGGATTGCGAATAAGTGATTATTGAACTTCATCACAATGACATTAAAGGGCTAATACCCCAATATACGTGGAGCTCTTTGAAATTAGTAAGAAAAAGAAAGATGAAAACCTAGAAGGAAAATGGACCCAGGACACTAATAGACCTTCAAAGAGCATTTTCAGTGTCCAGCCACATTAACTGGGAGTTGCAAAGAAATGCATCTTGAAATAGTAAGGTATTTTCTGCTTATCAGACAAGCAGGGATGAAAATGAAGTTTGCAAAGGTGTAAGGAAATTGGCATTCACGTGAAATTAGTGAGTTGCTATTTGTGAAAACCTTAGGACACTTGCCCGGTAAGAACACAATAAGCTTTATATCAGCGTCTGTTAAATAAATATTAGTGGAAGTTTTCATGGATATAAACTTTTTCAAGACGACTTAGCAATAATCTGGGCCCAACCTTTATTAAGATTTTAAATGTGTATATCCTGTTAGGCGGCATTTTCAGTTCCAAGAACGTATTCTATCAAAATACAACCAACGTGCAAACGTATATTGTGTAGAAAGATGTTCACAGAATCCCTGCGGTGATGAAATCTGGAAACAACACTGCCATCTTTGATGGTGTGTTTCTGCTCAGGCCAGGCTGGTAGGAAGACGGCTCCTACAATTTTAGCATCACTTTCAGACACGTCAGTACCCAGAGGAGGAAGAGTGTCTTCCTGCAGCTGTCTTTTAGGAGCAGAGAAGCTTTTCCCAGAAGCCTCCCTGCAGACTTTCTCCTGTCCGTTAGGCAGACCCAGGGTCCATGAACATTCCCAAACCAGTTCCCGGCAAAGGGAATGGCGTTACTCTATCTTGGGACCATTAAGATGCTTAAAAATTACTGAGGATCCCAAAGAGCTTTTGTTAATGGGTTTTTTTAATCGATCAGGAGAATGTCTAAATCATTATAATTTTAAAATGGCAACAATAAACCCATGACATGTTAGCCTAAGCTAACATAGCAGTATTTTCTAAAGCAAAAACACTTTTTAAATAAAAATGGATATATTTAAAGTGCACAACGTGAAGACTGGATGACCGTATACCCAGTGAAGTACGACTGCAGCCAAGCTAACTTGCATGTCTGCTCACACAGTCCCTTTGACGGAGTCATGAGGGCACCTGGCATCTATGCTCCTGGCTTCAGTGCAGGGTTATTACCTGCAGTCACCACGCCATGCGCTGATCCCCAGACTCACTCACCCTGCACAGCTGCGACTCTGTACCCTCCCCACTGCCGCCACCTCCCGTTCCTGGGAACCGCCACTCTACTCTCTGCTTCTGTGTGTTTGACTTTTTTAGATTCCACACAGAAGTGAGATCACATGGTTCTTTTCTCTCTGTGTCTGGCTTATTTCACTCAGCATAACGTCCTCCAGGATCATCCGTGTTGTCGCAAATGGCAGGATCCCTTCTCTCTCGCTCTTTTTTTTGTTTTTTAATTTATTGAAGTTCAGTCAGTTTACACATGTCAATTTCTGGTGCACAACATAATGCTTCAGTCATCCATATATGTACATATATTTCTTTTCATTATAGGTCACTACAAAGTACTGAATATAGTTCCCTGTGCTATACAGTAGAAACTTGGTTTATTTTATATATAGTAGTTTGTATCTGCAAATCTCGAACTCCCAGTTTAGCCCTTCCCACTCCCTTCCCTCCTGGTAGCCATAAGTCTGTTTTCTATGTCTGTGAATCTGTCTGTTTTGTAAATAAGTTCATGTGTGCCATTTTTTTTGGATTCCACATATGAGTGATATCATGGTATTTTTCTTTCTCTGTCTGGCTTACTTCACTTAGAATGACGATCGCCAGGTTCATCTATGTTGCTGCAAATGGCATTATGTTGTCTTTTTATGGCTGAGTAGTATTCCATTGTATAAATATACCACATCTTCTTTATCCAGTCATCTGTTGATGGACATTTAGGTTGTTTCCCCCTCCTTTTTTATGCATGAGTAACATTCCACTGCCTGGACTACCACTCAGCCATAGAAAGAAGGCCCTATTGACTGGGCCCTGCCCTCCGCTCCACCCTCATCTCCCACTCTCTGCCCTTGCTCACTGCCCTGCAGTGCACAGACCTTTCTGTTTTCAAACATGCCTGGCAGTTTCCCCTCTGAGCCTTTGCGCTTCCCTCCTCTCTGCCTGCAACCCACGTGGGGCTTCTCAAGGCTGACTCTCCCCTCACTCAGCTCCCAGCTTAAATGCAGGTGTTTCCCAAGTGCCCGTCCCAATCACTGTCGCATCTTATTTCAGACTTTTGAGCCCCTACTGCATGACAGGCCATGTGCCAAGTGCTGGGGATACAGCGGTGACCAAGGCAGACTAGCACCCCTGCTTCCACGGGGCTCACACACTCGTGGTTGTCTTCACAGCACTAACCACTCCGGCGATGACCTTGTTCATCTTCTCATTGCTTATTTCATAGGCTCGTCCCTTCAGCTCTGTGTATCAAGTAAAAGAGTTAGAAATCACCCAAATGCCCAAGAGTAGGAGTTAGTTATTAAAAGTGACCCTTCATCTTTACAGGGCCATACTTCTCTTTGGAAGGATGAGCTAGACCTGTGTGTACTGCCATGGAAAGACGACCCAAGAATACAGGCCATCCCAGCGCCCTTGGTAGCACCCCCCAACCCCCGCCCAGACCCTTGGCTCCACCACAGCATGTGGTTCGACCGTCTGGGCCCAACGTGTCTCTGGGCTCGGGAGAGCTAGGCCGTCCCCTCCCGCTGTCACTACATAGACAGGCCGGCCACATGCCCCGAGTTTTACCTCCTCCTGCTCCTTCTGGACTTGGATAAAGCCACACGGCAGGGAAGGGGTTCTGGCCTCGCACCAGGCCGCACAAGAGGACAGGTGATGCAGTTTGGAAGTGTGGGGGGTTAACGCCCTGTGGGAGATTCCGGCCCTCGTTGCTTCAAAAGGCTCTTCTTGGTGCGGTTTGTGTCTATTCATATTTGTCCAATTAGAAATTAATAGAAAAATTCAAAGTATGTTTTCACTGGTTTTAAACATCAGTACAAACTCATTATATGGAAACATGCATAGCATATTTTATATGAAAACAAAGATGGCTTTGCTTGACGCTTTGCAGGTCTCTCTAATATCTGGTTGAACAGAAAGCTCTTTTCTCACATCTGCTGCTGCATTCACTCTGCTGTGATGTCTTGTTTTGGTTTAAGTTTATGAAGACAGTCTGGCCCCATACAGCTGTGTAGTTGCAAAAGGGAGACAAAGCTTTTTCAGGTAACTGGGTGCTCCTTTCTGATACCAGACTTGACAAGTAGCGGCTTCTGAAAGGGTCACTGCCGTGTTGAAGCTGAAACCGTGACAATGAACTCTGTGTACTTCACTATGTGAAAACCCAGCATTCATTCACACTCTGGGGAGATATTTCACCCATTCATGAAACCGATCTTGCAGACCCTGAAAGGGTCGTGGGGATCCCCACAGGTCCATGGACCACACTTTGTGAAGTGATGATTTATTTATTTACTTGTTTACAGTTGGCTTCTCCTACCCCTACCCTTTAGCAAGTAAGCTTCACAGAAATCTTGTTTATCTTGTATCCCACGCACTTTCTTTTTAATTTTTTTTTATTTTTTGTATATGTATATTTTTATTGACGTATAATCAGTACAATGTTGGGTCAATTGCTGGCAAACAGCACAGCGCTTCAGTCATACATGGACATACATAGAGTCGTTTTCATATTTTTTCACCATAAGTTACTACAAGATACTGAGTATAGTTCCCTGTGCTGTACAGTATGAACTTGTTTATCTATTTTATATATAGTAGTACCTGCAAATCTCGAACTCCCAATTTATCCCTCCCCACCCCCTCCCTTGCACTTAGAACAATGTCTAGCTCATCGTGGGTACTCGGTAACCACTAGCTCAGTGAATGAACCTCAGCTGGTCTGTTAGAGGCGGCCCATAAAGTTTTCTCACCACTTCCCAGGGCTGGTTCCTGGTGCTACCGGACCTTGAGATTACATTAACTTACTTCCCTAGGATTTTAAAAATCAATGTCATAAAAATAAATTAATTTAAAACTAGCTGTCAGATGCACAAAGTTTGCCCCCAAAAAACAGATGGTAACTTTCAATAATAAATATTTCCATAAACACTCAAGTGTTTATGCACATCACACTGTGAGCAGCATTGGTTTGAGTAAATTTGTGTAACACTGATTTTCCTACTGCCCTCAACAGCACAGATCGCAAATTACAGAACACTGCACAGTGAGTGAAAATCGTATCTAAATATGTGACTGTTCCCGGAAAGCTGGATCATTGTTTTCTGTTAATTTTGTTGTGTTCTATAGATGTTGGACAGTGCCCAAATCTGGGTCAGACTCACAGTGGGCAGGTGTCTTCTCCATAAGAGAGGAAAAACTGGTAAAATAAGTGAGGCCAGCCAAGAGATTTTGGGACCCGACAGTCCTGGCATGTTGTACAGATGAGAGCTGAGGGTGCATGACTCATATCTAGGCACTGGTATCAAGGGCGGTAATCATTTTAACAGCGGATGGCTTTAGAAACTTCTGAAAACAAATAGTGTCATGCTGCCAAAATTAAGTGCAGATGAATATATGCAGGTGTTCACTATTATTAAATAGTGTTTACTATTATTCACATAACAGCGAAGCTGTGATTCACATCGCTCCCCTGGGATTGAGTTTGAAAGCATATTATCTTCAGGTTCGTGGTTTCACTGCACGGTACACAGGAGTCTCTCTCGTACCTACTAGTCTATGTGCTCGGTTAGTATCCTGCTTAAGGTCTTTGTTCATTGTGGTTCCGTTTACTGTTCTAAATTCCAAATCAGCCCGAATCACAAAGATGAATGAATAACAATTGTCAGCTGCCACTGGAAGTCAAACCACTGGAGGTTTGGGAACATGTAAATTTTTTCATGAATCTTTCCAGTTTCCAACCAGATGTTTGGCATCCAGTGGCCACAGCCAGATCATTTCACGTTTCTTCCTTACCCTACCTCAGCCTCACCTCGGTTTAGACTATTCCTGCAAAGAATGGTCCTGGAGCTGCCACTTCATTAAGTGCAGCTTGCTTTGTTCATTTTCCCAGTTATTAAAAATAACTTATTTGTAAGAGTTCTTGGTTGCAAGCAACAGAAATAGATTCTGGCTAACAAGCAGAATAGAAGGCTATTAGGGGCTCAGGAACACAAGAGGAGGAGGAAGACCAGACTTGGGAAAGGGCAGGGATCAAGGAAGTCCCAGCCCCCCCACAGGGCCACCACCATGCTGAGACTGTCCTCCCAAAGGTCCGCTAGTCCTGTGGCGGTGCCTGCAGGGCTGAGTCCTCCTGGCTCCGTCAGTGAGGGGCGATGAAGGAGCCCCACCCTCCTGCCACGACTCCTCCCGGAGGGACAGCGATGATTCCCCATAAGAAAACTGGGATATTACAAGGAAGTGCGGTGATGCTGGACATCCAAAACCCCGCATATGTCTGCTATCAATAACATGCAGAGTTTGTTCAAATTAGAAAATAAGGCGTCTTTATTGTGGAAAAATCATATTTGTCTTTCTGCACGTTTTCCCTAAAATTGGGATTATATGGGACATACTGTTTATAACCAACTTTTTTCACCTGAAAATGTATTGTGATTATTTTCCTTGCCATTAACTGTTCATCTGCAACATGATTTTCAAGGCCAGTGTGGTCTTTCTTCTCTATACTTATTTTAAGTCACTTAGGCAATTTCTGTTTTCCTTTTCACCATCGTAAATAATGCCAGGCTGAGCGCACGCTGCTTTCCCCCGTTTGGCTTACGCAGGTGGATGCCTCCCCACACATCCAGCCCTGTGCCAGGTGCCTCCTGTGCGTTTTCTCATTTCCTCCTCACTGCGTCCCGTGGTGAATCCTGGTATGACAGCCGTTTTACAGATGAGGCCATGCTGCCTAGAGGCTGTAAATACCTCACCCAAGGTCCCACAGCCGCTGGCGGTCACCACTTAACCTGCGGGTCACATGGGGCAGGTGCAGAACCACCCTGTCAACCCAGGCTTGCCTGACTCCACGGCTCAGGCTCAAACCTCTTACCTTCCTTCTCGGGTGGAAGTCATTGGGTAATCCTCAGATATTTCCTTAGGATAATAAATCAGGAGATGTGGGTCTGAGGGAGGAAACGCTTTTGATACCTTCTGTCAACTACTGTCCTGAAAGTTTACACCAACACATACTGTCCCCCTTCCCTCACCCCCCCAAAATAGACTAAAGTGCCTATTTTCTCACACCCTTGGCCCAAACCTCATGGGTATCATCTTCATTAGAGAACCTTTGCCAATGTAGCTTATGGACCATAAGGTATCTTGGTTTTTATTTGTTAATTTTTTATTGAGGTATAGTTGATATATAATATATGTTACAGGTGTACAATGTAGTGATTCACAATTTATCTTGTTTTGTTTTGTTTTGCTTTTAAAGGTTAGACTCCATTTATAGTTATAAAATAGTCCCCATGTTGTACAGTACAACCTGGTAGTTTATTTTATACCTAATAGTTTGTACCTCTTAATCCTCTTCCCTGATATTGCCCCTCCCTCCTTCCCTCTTCCCACTGGTAACCACTAGTTTGTTCTCCATATCTGTGAGTCCATTTCTTTTTGTTATATTCACTACTTTGTTGTATTTTTTAGATTCCATATGTAAGTGACATCATGAAGTGTTTGTCTTTCTCTGTCTGGCTTATTTCACCTCACATAATGCCCCCCAGGTCCATCCATGTTGCTGCAAATGGCATGAGTTCATTCTTTTTCATGGCTGCGTAGTATTCCATTGTATATAAATACACACATCTTCTTTATCCAGTCATCTGTCAATGGACATATAGGTTGTTTCCATGTCTTGGCT
Source organism: Camelus bactrianus (assembly GCF_048773025.1). Taxonomy (NCBI): domain Eukaryota; kingdom Metazoa; phylum Chordata; class Mammalia; order Artiodactyla; family Camelidae; genus Camelus; species Camelus bactrianus. The sequence goes on from NC_133573.1 coordinate 12,246,318, forward strand.
ATTGTAAATAGTGTTCTTTGAACACTGGAGTGCATGTATCTTTTCAAGTTAGAGTTCCCTCCAAATATAGGCCCAGAAGTGGGATTGCTGGATCGTATGGTAAGTCTGTTTCTTAGTTTTTGAGGAATCTCCATAGTGTTTTCCATAATGGCTGCACCAAACTACATTCCCACCAACAGTGTAGGAGGATTCCCTTTTCTCCACACCCTCTCCAGCATTTATCACTTGTGGACTTTTGAATGATGGCCATTCTGACTGGTGTGAGGTGATAACTTATTGTAGTTTTGATTTGCATTTCTCTGATAATTAGCAATATTGAGCATTTATTGGCCGTTTGTATATCTTCATTGGAGAATTGCTTGTTTAGGTGTTCTGTCCATTTTTGGATTGGGTTGTTTGGGTTTTTTTGTTATTAAGTTGTATGAGCTGTTTATGTATTCAGGTAATTAAGCCCTTGTCAGTCTCATCATTTGCGAATATTTTCTCCCATTCTGTAGGGGTTTTTTTTTTTTGTTTTGTTTTGCTTATAGTTTCCTTTGCTGCACAAAAGCTTGTTAATTAGGTCCAATTTGTTAATTTTTGCTTTCATTTCTATTGCCCGGGTAGACTGCCCTAGGAGAACACTGCTAAGATTTATATCAGAGAGCGTTTTGCCCATGTTTTCTTCTGGGAGGTTTCTCATGTCTTGTCTTCATAAGTCTTTAAGCCATTTTGAGTTTATTTTTGTGCATGATGTGAGGGAGTGTTCTAACTTCACTGATTTACATGCGGCCGTCCAGTTTTCCGCACTCGCTACATTTTATAGTTGTGTACCAATTACTCTGCTAGGAGCCGGGGACACAGCAGTGAACAAAACAGATGCCAGTCCACCAATCACCAGCCATTACCTTTTCAGGGCTTACATTCCACTGACACAGAGTAAACAACCATAAAACATAGCTACCATTGTAACATCCAGTCCTGACGACTCTCTCTAGAGTTTCCCTAGTGTAAATACCATGCCAACAAGCGTGTCTGCCCAACGGGCCCCCCAAGAGCGTTGCTCTGAACTTCAGTTTCAGCTGCCTAAGCAGGGCTGCCCGCCTCCCTGGGTTTTCCCCAGGTCCCCCCAGATGGATTCCTGGTCTCACACATAGGCTATGTTGAAAGTCAGATCACCCCAAATATATCCCTAGATTTGGTGAAAATAGTCCCATCTGCTTTCCCAGGAGTTAATTTTTTTTCTAGCCTTTTGCTTTTTAAAAAATTGTGAGGGGAGGGTATAGCTCAGTGGTAGTGTGTATGTTTAGCATGTGGGAGGTCCTGGGCTCAATCCCCAGTGCCTCCATTAAAAAATAAATAAATAAATAAACCTAATTACCTCCCCCTGCAAAAATAAAACTAAAGTGCAGCAAAAAACATAAATAAATAAATAAAATCACAAATGAAAAAAAACTTTTAAAAAAATTGTGACTCCAGTGGAGAGGGTATAGGTCAGTGGTAGACTGTATGCTTAGCATGCACGAGGTCCTGGGTTCAAACCCTGGTACCTCCATTTAAAATAAATAAATAAATAATATAAATAAATAAATAATATAAATAAATAAATTAATTAAATTAAATTAAATAAACTGAATTACCCCCCCCCCAGTTGTGATTCCAAAAATCTCCATTTGTCTGTGCCTTCAATACTTTTCTGACAATTTTCTGCTCCTCGGTAGGAAGAGCACACTTGATCTGGTCACAGGCACACTTGGCAGGCCCAGGGCCGGCAGGTGTGGGGCTCCATTCCAGGTGCTCCCACGAGAAGGGTCAGTCGCAGGGCACAAGCCCCTGGAAGTGGACCTGAGCACACGCCGCATGTGGGTTCTGGCGCTGCCCCACTTCTGGCTATAAAAGTAAACAAATCCAATCCCAGGGGCTCAGGGTAGCCTGGTCTTATGTCCTGTGGCTGTGTGGTAAGCTGGCCTAGGGCGGTGTGCCACATGCTAGACCGTTTTGACTGTCTCTATCCTCAGAAGAGGAAAAGAAACAGAAACTTAATTTTATTTATGGAGATTGGGAAGAACTCTCTCTGTGTTAAAAACATCGGCCCTTCTCACTGCAGTTCTTTGAGCTCCATATTTTCCCTACCCCCCTCCAGGGTTAGCTGGATTGCAAAGTTAAGTAAATGATTATGAAATAAAAACCAAACAAAATTGGCCCTAATCCTTTGTCATACATTTTGCAAATACCTTCCATTATTTTCATTTTCCTGTTAGTTTTATTTATGATATTAAAAAAAAAAATTTAGGGGGAGTGAGGAGGTAATTAGGTTTATTTTATTTTTATTTTTTATTTTTTTAATGGAGGGACTGGGGATTGAATCCAGGACCTTGTGCATGCTAAGCATGCACTCTACCACTCAGCCATACCCTCCCCCCACTTTTTTTTTTTAACTTGCAGATGGTTTTCCCTTTTTTGTCCCAAAATCTATCAGTCATTCCCATTATGGTTGTTTCCTTTGCTATTATATATAGAAATCCTTTCTACTTTAAGTAGGCTGATGATCACACATAATAATCACTTCTCTGTGAACTATCTGGTGGGATAAAAATCTTAGCTTTCCAATGTAAAGTCAAGGTGGTGGTGCACAGAATTCCTCCACAGTGGTGCTCTAATGGCACCAGATTAGCTCTGCAGTGATTCCAGGGCATTGTAAAGACTTACGGGTTGGGGCATCAAAGTTCTTGACTCTGAGAGACAAGATGAGATCATCAGTCCTGTTTCTTTTCCAGGTCCTACAGACTGCAAAGCATCCATCAACACAAATGTTACTCCAGGTTGGGCTGGGAGCGGTGGCTCAGCAGTAGAGCGTGTGCTTACCTTGCACAGGTCCTAGGTTCAATCCCCAGTACCTCCACCAAGGGGAAAAAATAGGATAAAGTTTTTACAACTTAAAAAACAAACAGATACTACCTCAGTCCCTTGGGGTCAATAACTTTGGGTATTACCCAGCACCACTGTAGGCTAGCTATGTAATAAGGGGGTATGTTTGTATGAACATGTATAGATTTGTACATTTTTCCTCATTAAGCTTCAAAGAACTGAAAAACAACAAAAATTAAACAGCTTCAAAACAGTCCTCTGCAGTAGTAGAAAGTTATATAAGGAAAGAAAAGGGAAAACAAACAAAAAAACCAACTCGACCCAAACGTACTTTATGTCAAAACATGGAACTTTCTACACACGAGTGAGAACTGATAAAGGATGAAGGAATGGCACCATAAAATGAGTTCACTGGTTAACTGGTAATAAATTCTAAGTATTCATTAAATTCCAGTGAATTCCAAGCAAAGGGCCCTGCTTCCATTTTCTTGGAAGAAAACCTGGGTCCTATAAGAAAGTGGGAGGCACATTAGAGGCTGATTTTGAGATCCTGGTCTCCCAAAATACACAAGCAGATCATCCATTTGGGTTCCGCACTGAGCCCGCTCAGCGCTGTCTGGATACAGCCGTATCTCCCGGAAGTAACCGCGGACACCGCGGACGCAGCATCGTACCCTGGGCTACATCATTATCAAAAGCACCTTCAGAACTACCTGGAGACTCTTCTATCGCGTCTAAAAAAAAGAAACTCAGAGCAGCAGCGTGAGGCTGTGCGGTGAGAGAGGATCAGCTACTAATCAGAATTTTCTGAAATATTAGGGCAATCCTCATTAGAAAATCCCTCTCAACATTGCACCTAAGTTAGAAATGCCCCAGGGTAGCTATTAGACTTCTGAAAATAGTAGCAGGTGCTAGCACTTGAGTGGAGGTCAATCAGCACGTCTGTTACCTACCAGTTTTCCGGGGCTACAACTTGGTATTTTTTATAGCGCGATGTCAGTGTGGGGCTTATACCCAGGCTTCAGAAGTTTTAAACAGATCTTTTATTTTACGGTAAAGCTGCTGCTAAAGAAAATTAGCTTCCATAAACATTCTTGGGGCACTGAACTCCGTCCTCTTTCTTTCTTCCTTGGAGATTATTTGAGACTTCTGATCGGGGAGAGGTACTTAGGTAACCTACAAACATAAGACATAAACAGATCTTAAAGTCACGTTGCCCTTCTACAGACCTTGACTTCAGGGAGATGTTTCAGATCTTTTAAACGAGTCAAAGGAGACTTGGCCAAATGATTCTTTTTAACCTCAAATTACCATTGGGAACCTTATTTGAACCATGAAAAAATTAGAGAAACAGTCCAGAACATAGCCAAATGATGTCTAGACTTCACCTAGCTATAGGATTTTGCAATTGCTGTATCCTATTTTAAGATTTGTATTTAATAAGATGCTAGTATAGTTACTATGTCGTCAGTCTAGTTATAGATAAAAATAATACCCAATAGTTTCGTTGAGGGAGAAAAGTCATTTCTTCACGTTCAACACAGAAAATAACCAAACACATGACAGAATCACATATGACATTTAAAAAAATTTTTGTTAACGTGTAATTGATTTAACAGTGTTAGTTTCAGGTGTACAGCAAAGTGATTCAGTTATTCATATACATACATATATAGTTTTTCCTTTCAGATTCTTTTCCATTATATGTTATTACAAGAAATTGAATATAGTTCCCTGTGCTATATGGTAGGTCCTGGTTCACATGACGTTTAACAGACTCGTCTGCCTGATCCTGTGTGTATTTATCTATTTTTGGTCCTTTGTACATAAGAGCATGAATATTACCTTATTGCACCAACCCCAGTATGATAGTTATTTATTGCTGTTTAACAAATTGCCCCCAAACTTAGCGGCTTATAGATGAAAACGCTGATCTCTCAGTTTTTGTGGAGCAGGAATCTGGGCACAGCTGAGCCGAGCTGCATGAAGTCACAGCAGAGCTGCCAGCCAGGTATGCGGTTTCATCGAAAGATTAGACTGGGGAAGGAGCCGCTTCCAAACTCACACACCTGGCCGCTATCAGCCTCAGGAAATCGGCTTCCAAGTTCACTCAGCTGGGCCTCTCCACAGGGTTGACTCAGAACTTGGTCGCTGGCTTCCCCGGAGTGAAATATGCTGGAAAGAGTCAGACTGGAACCTGCAGGCTCAGAATTAACCCCCTCGCTTCTGCCCTAGTCTATTCTTCAGTTCTGGGTCCCTAAGTCCAGCCCCCACTGAAGGGAGGGCATCACCGACCGTGTGCATCCTGGGAGGCGGGGATCACAGGGGGACTTTTTGAAGGCTTCTCCCCTAACCAAAATCAGCCCAGGGTGACCTTAACGAGAGGAAGCAGATAGCTGTCCTCTCTTGTTTCTGTCGGCCCACCATCTGTTTGGCATCTTCTTCCTCCTCCTCAGTCTGTGTGGCTCCGGGAGGCTGACAGCTCCCCTCACGCTGGGCCTTGGGATGGGCAGCTCTGGTGTCCCTAACTTGGTCAGTAACAATACTTGGACTTTCTGGCCAGAGTGAGTGGTGCGGGGGTGGGCCGTTTAGAGTCCTTTTCCAGCAATTGACATGGGTGCTGGGAGAAACATGATCCCCTAAGATCACAAGTGCCATGAAACATGGAAAACCGGAATTCTTCTGTCTTCCATGCCCATCCCTAGGCCTCCTTTGCTCCACGTGAAAAAATGATTAGAATAAAGCAGCCCAGAGACGCAGAGTGGGCGAGCCTCACCAAGTCCTCATCTCCTGCCTCTCTGCACCCAGCTCTGCCTGAGTCAGGCTTGCCTCTTCTTAGTTTTGTTTTAAATGGAAGTGTAGTTGACTTAACAATGTTGTGCTAGTTTCAGGTGTACAGCATAGTGATTCAGTCATATATATAACTATTCCTTTTCATATTCTTTTTCATTATAGGCCGTTACAAGATAATTAAATATAGTTCCCTGTGCTCTACAGTAGGACCTTGTTGTTTATCTATTGTACATACAGTAGTTTGTGTCTCTTCATCTCAAACTCCTAATTTATCCCTCCTCCCCTCCTTTCTCCCTAGGGTAACTAAGTTTGTTTTCTATGTCTGTGAGTCTGTTGCTGTTTTATAAATAAGTTCATTTGTGTCATTTTTTTCCTATTCCACATATAAGTGATGTCATATGATGTTTGTCTTTCTCTGACTTACTTCACTCAGTGTGATAATCTCTAGGTCCATCCATGTGGCTACAAATGGCAAAAATTCATTCTTTTGTATGGCTCAGTAGTATTCCATTGTACATATATACCTAATTTCTTTATCCAATCATCTGTATTTTTTAGTTAGTTTTGAATTGAGTTTTTATCCCTTGCAACAACAAAAATTGGTCCTAATATATCCAGACGTTATGTATGTGGCCCCCCCAATACTCTCTTTTCCCTTGACCAAACCATCATAGCAGTGCCTTTTATGAAATTATCTAAATATTCAGAGTTTATTTAAAATTTTCTCTTTTGGGGGGTGTGGGGGCAGGTAATTAGGTTTACTTATTTCTTTATTTTTAGAGAAGGTACTGGGGATTGAACCCAGGACCTTGTGCTTGCTAAGCACACACTCTGCCACTTGAGCTCTACCCGCCCTCTAAAATTTTCAACCTTATCAGCTTAGAAAATAATGCTTAGAAAAATCAAGCTCCATGTGTTTCCTATTATGTGAACTACTTCCTTTATTCACCTTAAATTTACTTTTCTCAAGATTCAGGAAATGTCTTCTTGTTCCATTTAAGTTTCCTAAGAGCGGGGAGAAACACCTTCTTAATTATTATTTCCTGTCCAACTTGTAGCACAATAGCTAAATAGCGCACAATAGCTAGCCACACAGTAAATCCTCGGCCACTGTTTAATGAATGAATGAGTAAAGGGATCTTTTGAGAAGGGCCTTTAGTTTATTTTCCCCTAAGTTCAATATTTTTGCCCATTTGAAAACTGGTTCTATACTTTCCACATTAACTTCAGGTTACCCCCACATCCTTGGGCTTCTCATAATCACTGCTCCAAATAATTCACAGAAGCGTTAACCAAGGCTAGTCATAAGGGAGTGCCAGTGTTTAGCCTTCTTCCTCCAGGAAGTGCTCCTCAGTCCTAAGCCACTGTTCCTTGTCTCTGAGCAGCCTCCCTGTGCATTGCAGCAGGCTCCATCGTACCACATGACTCAGTTTTTAAAATAGCCTTTTGTGTAGCACTTTGTGAAAGGCTTTTTGAAAATCTTAATAGACGCCATTCATGAGCGTTTGTCCACATGCATACGTGCCTCCAGCCAGAGCTTTATTGATCAGCGAGGCCCGACTTCCTCTTGGAAAACCATCCATTCTCCTCCAGCTCCTCCCTCACTCTCCCGGTCCTGTTGGCTTGCGGTTGTCTTTTGGGGAGAAGGGCTCAGCTCTTCTCTGTTGACTTGCTCTGACTGGGTCTTTAATCCTCGGCAGGTATTGTGGAATAATGCAGGGTAACGATTGCCAAAATCAAGCTCTCCTAAGAGATGAGTAACTATGGTTAAATTCACATGTTGAGGTCAGAAACAGGGAAACAGGGACTCAGGGGTGGTATATATGGGCAGAAAAAAGGAAGTAAGGTCAGAAATATAGGAAGTTGGTGGTTGCCAATAAAGGTTCAGGAATGTCTTTGTCCTTTAGGAATCTGAAAAGCTCATGGGTTTCTCCTTTCTTCAGATTCTCCTCTCCTTGACTTCCCTGCATCTTCCTTTCATCCTGGCTTGGAAAGTGTTCTTCTCAGTCTTTCTCTTGATGCTCGTTGTGTCTCTTTGATGTGGCTGTTTCCAGCCTCTACCTTTGGTTTTATTGAGTTTTCCTCTACATGATCGCCATGGTCAATTTCATGTACTCCCTTTGATTTAGGTGGTCTATTCTGTAGAGTGATAGAAATAAATAATAATAATAAATAAAAACATACATTTGGGGTGCACACATCTTTTCTGAGCTTCAGATAAGTCTATTCACCTGCACAGTGGACGCTTCCATGTTGATACCCGATAGACGCTCCAAACGAGTGTCAAAAATTGAGTAACATTTTAACACATCCAAAATCAAATGCATTATTATCTCTGTCTAATTTAAGGCCTTTTTCATTACAGGTGACAAATCAAACAAACAAAACAAAAACACATACTGCATGGAATCTAAGGAGAATCTCAGCAGGTTAGGGGTACTACCCAACTAGGCTCAGAAATACATGGAAACCGGACCTGAAAACTTGATGATTGCTCTCTCCAAATTACACCCCTACACCCTGTTTTCCTGGTTCTTAGCTCCCCCTGATACAGAGTAACTTCTGCTTCTCAGTCTACCTGGCAGGAGACAGTGAGGATTTCCATTTTCCCAGCTTCCATCATGCAGAATGAGACTGGCCTGATTCCCTCTTGGTCCTAAATTCAAAATCCCAAGGAAGAAAGTCATCCGCCCAGCCATGGTCAAGGTGATCACCCATAAACCAATCTACTTCGGCCGCAAGTGCAGGGTTATTTGTATGTAACTTGAAGTTGTCCCATAGTTCCCTGATGCTCTGCTCATTTTACTTTCAACCTTTTTCCTCTTTTTCCTCTGTGTGTTTCATTTTGGAAAGTTTCTCTTACTATGGGTGACTTCTCTTTCCTTCAGTAGTGTCTTATCTGCTGCTAGTCCCATCCAGCATATGTTTCACTGAGATACTGTATTTTTCAGGTCTACAAGTTGGTTTTTTTTTAATGTCTTCCATTCTCTATTTAACATGCTTAATCTTTCATTTAGATTCTTAATCATATGGAACATAATATATAGTTATTAATATACTAACTGTTTTAACGTCTTTCTCCACTAACTCTATCTTGGTCTCATTAATGTCTGTATCATTTCTGGGTCTGGGTCTGTGGATTGCCTTTTTCTCCTCGTTATTCACAGTGTTCTCCTGTTTGTATGCCTGGTCACTTTTCACTGGATGCCAGACATTGTGAATTTTACCTTCTTAGGTGCAGGAGATTTTTCAATTTCTATCAATATTTTCTTGAGCTTGATTCTGAGAAGCAGTTAAATTACTTGGCAACAGTCTGATCTTTTCGAAGCTTCTCTTAAACTCTGTCAGGCAGGATGAGAGCAGTCTTTACTCCAGAGCTAACTCTGTCGCTGTGCTGAGACGGCGCTCCTCTGCGTATTCTGCCTGGTGCCCTGTGAATTACGAGGTTCTTCAGCCCAGGATTAGTCTTTCCGGTCCTGCCCTTGACCCTTGAGCAGTTTTCTCACACAAAGGTGCTGATCTGTGCTCAGCTGAAGACTCTAGGGGACCCTCCGCAGCTCCCTCCCTGTTCAGAGCCCCTCACCCTGAGATGCTGCCTGAGGACTTGAGAGGCCACGCCCTCCTGGACCCCGGTTCCTCACGGTTCCCAGTCTCTAAGCTGCCCCTGGACGAGCTGGGACAGTGACAGGGCTCACCTCATTTGTCTCCTCTCCCTCAGGGATCATTGTCCTTCCCTGCCTGGTGTGCAGTGTCTGAAAACAGTTGTTTTCTGTATTTTTCCTGTTTTTTTTTTTTTTTTAATTGTTTCACGTAGGAGAAGGTAAATGGAGGCCCTGTCACTCCATCTTGGCCAGAAATCCAATTCAATCTTTTGAAACTACTTGCTTTTTTTTTTTTTTTTTTTTTAAACTCTGGGCTCTGGAACTTCTCTGTGCTTTTATGTCAGTTTGAAAGCCCTTCTTTCCAGCCTGTCTGCCTGCCAGGCCTCAGTTCCGGCATCATCTTCTCCCAGACCCCCCAGCACCGCACGCCCTCACCAGCATCCCCCTCCATGTGCTCCACAGCATCACTCACACACCAGGCAGGCTGGCTCCGCAGTGACCTCCAAGCCCTGTGTGCACAGATCCAAGCTTATTCTTCTTTGTATCTTCCGCTTTCACACAGCAGGTGTTCAACATATGCTTGGTGAAATGAATTGAAACACTGCATATAATTATACTCAGACAGAGAACAATCTTCACTGTTTATTTCAGAGTATTTTATAAGCTGTTACCTGCAAAAATGGGCTAGAATGTAAACATTCCTACATTCTGAAGTTCTGAGATGACCTGTCTTTGAATCACATGTGTCATTAGCAAAATTCTCAGCCATTAGCCTGAGGTGCTTCTCAACCAAAGTGGTTTAGTTAGAAGAAGCGTGTCTGTCTGAAGCCGTCCTCTGGGGAGGGTGGCAGACTGCTGGCATATGTCTGTGCATTTGGTTTGGTTGCTCGTGTTGAATGTGAGATCTTCTCAGGGTGTCACAGATTTTGAAAAAGGGCTTGTGCATTTACAGCTCACACCGAGCAGAGTGCAACTGTGAACTCCAGGCAAACCACCTCGTCATTTGCTTCCTCGTGTGGTGAAACCGTTCCCTGACTCACAGTCACAACACGATCTCTAGCAGCGCCCGTCAAAGAGCCTGGCAGAGTTCAGCTGCTACTCGGTGGAATAGACGCTAAGGTTTTACATTAGATTTGCCAAGACTTAGACCTCTGAGAGTCCATCACGTCTCCTTCCTGGACTAGACACGTCCTCTTATGTTAAAATGTCCCCCTACCCCCTCGCCAGATCTCTGGCACACTTTGTGTAGTTCGAGCTTAAACCCACTGGAGGCCTCAGTGCTTTCTTGCTTAACCTAAATTAAAATTTTACCTGAAAAATAACTGACATACATAGGACATGCTTATTGTAAAAGAAACAAAATCTGTGTAGGGCAAGTAAATAATAATCACCTCGTGGTGTTGTAATCATTCCACTCAGGAGTGTGTTACATATCACAAAGTGCATGATGTATGTCTTACATTGTACCTACTATGTTGTAAATGGTAATCTGCTCCCCTCCAATATCTTTCCAAGTCAACTAATATCTCCTCTAATTCTCCAAAGCTGTAAAGTGTAAAATAAAGTCTTTCATGGACATTAGTTTTTATTATCCACCCTCTCTCTTTCTCTTTGGAGTATCTGCATTTTAATTAAAAACTCTTGAAGACATCAAAACTGCAATGAGGCATCACCTCACACCAGTCAGAATGGCCATCATCTAACAAGATAATAAATAATAAATAATAAATGCTGGAGAGGGTGTGGAGAAAAGGGAACCCTCCTACACTGTTGATGGGAACGCAAAATGGTTCAGCCACTATGGAAAACAGTGTGGAATTTCCTTAAAAAACTAAAATAGACTTACCCTATGATCCAGCAATCCCACTCCTGGGCATATACCTGGAGGGAATTCTAATTCAGAAAGACACCTGCACTCCACTGTTCACAGCAGCACTATTTACAATAGCCAAGACATGGAAGCAACCTAAATGTCCATCAACAAATGACTGGATAAAGAAGTTGTCATAATAGTCAACAGGTGAAAAATCCAAATGCCCATTAACAGATGAATGTATAAAGAAAATGTGATGTTTATAGATAATGGAATATTACTCATCTCTAAAAAAGAAGGAAACCATGTCGCGTGCTACAACATGGATGAACCTTGAGGACGTTAAGCTGTGTGAAATAAGCCAGTGACAAAAAGATGAATACTCAACAATTCCACTTACATGAGATACCTAAAGTAGTCAGACTCATAGAAACACAAAGTAGAATGGTGGTTGTCAGGGGACGGAGAGGGGTGGGAGTAAGAGAATTGTTTACTGGGCATCTAGTTTCAGTTTTACTGCGAATTTTTTTTTTAATCATAAAAGTATATTGAATATTTGTGATTGTTTTCTGCATCTATTGAGGTAATCATATGGTTTTTAACTTTTAGTGTGTCAACATGGTAAATTATATTGTTTGATTTTTGAGTGTTCAATTTATCTTGCCTTCCTGGGATCAACACCACAAGATCATGATTCCTTCTTATTTGCTGTTGGATTTAATATGCCAAAATTTGTCTACAATTTTTATGTTTATGTTCATGAGGGATATTGGTGTGTTTTGAAATGCTCCTTGTAATGTCTTTGGTTTTGATTTCAGCATGTTGCTGGACTTACAGAATGAGCTGGAAAATATTTCCACCTTTTTAATTTTCTGGAAGTGTTTGCACATTATTGATATGATTTCTTCCTTAAATGTTGGGTAGAATTCACCAGTGAAGAGATCTGGGCCTGGGGTATTTTTACAGGAAGATTTTAAGTTATAATTTCAAATCATTCATAGACATAAAATAAGGTTATCTATTTCTTCTTGAATAAACTTAGGTAGATTTTTTTTCCAAAAATATAATTTGTCCATCTCCTCTATGTTGTAGAATTTATTGGCATGAAGTTTTTCACTATATTATCCTTTTTGCCTTTTAATGTCTATAGACTCTGTAGTGATTTCTCCTCTCTAATTTAGTTATTCATAATTTGTGTTTTTTCTTTTTTTTTCCCTGACCATTCTGGCTAGAAGTCTGTTAAGTTTGATGATCTTCCCAAAGAAGCAATGGTTATTTCACTGATTTTCTCTCTCTTTCTTATTCCACTAGCTTCTGTCTTTATTATTTTCTTTTTTCTGTATAATTTGCATATCATTTGTGGGAGCTTTTTTCTAGTTTTCAAGGTGGAAGTTTAGATCCTAGCTTTGAGATCTTTCTTTCTTTATAATAGAAGTTTTTAATGTTGTACATTTATTTCTCAGCACTGCTTTCACTGCATCCCACAAATTTTAATATGCAATGTTTCATTTTCGTGAAACCTAATTTCAAAACACTTTTAAATTTTTTTGTTTTTTCTAAGTCAACCTATAGGTTATTCAGAAGTCTTCTGTTTATTTTCTAAACATTTTGGAATTTTTGAGATGTACTTCTGTTTCTGATTTCTAATCTAATTCCTTGGTGGTCACAGAACATATTCATATGATTTGAAATCTTTGAAGTTCATTGAGACTTGTTTATGACCCATGATATAGTTAGCTCTTGAGAAATGTTTCATGTGCTCTTTCAAAGCATGTGCTTTCTTCTGCTGTTCTGTGCACCATTTTATGAATTAGGTTAAGTGTGTTGAAAGCATTGTTCAAGTGTCCTATATCCTTACTGATTATCTGTTCACTTGTTCTATCAGTTAGGGATACGAATGTTGGCTACAGACTTCTGACCACAGTTGTGCATGTATTTATGCCTCTTTGTAGTCTGCCAGTTTGCTGCTTCATGTATTTTGAAGCACTGATATCAGGTACATTGCATTGAGGGTTTTTATGCCCTCACGATTAACTGACCCCTTTATCATCATGCAATGACCTTCTTTCTCCCTGGATGTTCCTGCTCTTTAAACTGTTTGTGTGACATTAACATAGTGGCTCCAGACTTCTTGTGATTATTGTCGGGGTTTTTGGTGGGGGAGGTAATTAGGTTTATTTTAAAAATGTATTTATTTGTTTATTTTTTATGGAGGTACTGGGGATTGAACCCAAGACCTTGTGCATGCTAAGCATGTGCTGTACCACTGAGCTTTCCCCTCCCCTGTGATTATTGTTAATACCACTTTTCCATCCTTTAACTTATCTGTGAATTTATATTTAAAGTGTATATAAAGATTTTGTATCAAAAACTTTGCCTTTTATTTTTGGTGTTTAGAATATTTACATTTAATGTAATTTTTTAAACATGTTGGGTTTAAACTCACCTACTTGCTATTTGGTTTCAATTTATCCCATTTGTTTTTTGCCCCCCTTTTTTCAAGTTAACTAAGCATTTTAAAAAACTCATTCCATTTACTCTCCTTTTTTGGCTTACTAGAACAGCTCTTTTGCATTTTTAGTGTTTTGTATTAGGGTTTACAGTTTTCATCTTTAAATGACAACAGTCTACCTTCAAGTAGAATTTCACATTAATTTAAGAATCTTACAATGATTTTTTACATTTCTTTTTTCTCAATCTTTCTTCTACTATGGTTATTCATTTTATATAGACACATGTTATAAACATCAAAATTCATTAATGTTATTTTTTTAAAGAGTAAAAAATATGAACAAAAATTAAAAAAAAATATTTACCCACCTATTTATAATTTCCTGTGCTCTTCATTCCTTTTGTACATCCAGATGTCCATCTGGCTTCATTTTCCTCTGCCTGAGGGAAGAGGAAGCACATTTTTTGAAATGTTGGTCAGTTGACGATGAATTCTTAGTGTTCACATGTCTCAAAATATTTTTCAGCTTTTGTTGTGAAAGATATTTTCACTAACTAAAGAATTCTAGGTTGGCTGCTTTTTTACTTTCAGTATTTTCCATGAGATGTCTAGGTACTTAATCTTTTTTTCTGGCTGCTTTTAGGATTTTTTTTTTCTTTATCACTAGATTAATCAATTTGACTATAAAGTCTTATAAATGTCATGATGTTTCTTGTCCTTGGGGTTCATTGAGTACATGGATCTTGTGGGTATATAATTTTCATCAAACATGGAAAAATTTTGGTCATTATTCTTTAAATAGTCTTTCTGCTTCCACCCTCCCCTCCCACATTCCTCTCCTTCTGGGACTCTAATCACATGTATGTTAGAGTGCTTGGTGTTACCCCATGGCTCACTGACCTGTGTTTATCTCCAGTCTTTCCTTTCTTTGTGTTTCATTTTAAATAGGTTTTATTGCTTTGTCTTCAAATTAACTATTCTATTCTTCTGTGTTATCAGATCTGCTATTTATCCCATCCAGTGTAATTTTTTGTATTTTCCATATTTAGGAGTTCAGTGTGGATAATATCTTCTATATATCTCTTTGTCATGCTTCCTTAACACATGGAGTATGTTTATAAACAGTGTTTTGATGCTCTTATCCACTAATTCTATCATAAGTTCCATATGTAGGTCTGTTTCTTTTTTTCTTTTAATAGACTTTATTCTTTTAGAGTTCACAACAGATTTGAGCAGAAAATACAGAGTTCCCACACAGCCCTCCCTACCCACACATATACACTCCCCTACCCTCAACATCCCTCATCAGTGTGGCATATTTGGTACAATCGATGAACCAACATGGGCACATTATTAGCAACCAAAGTCCATAGTTTACATTAGGGTTTATTCTTAATGTTGTACATTCTATGGGTTTTAACAAATGCATGATGACATGTAGCCGCTATAGTATCATACAGAATAATTTCATTGCCCTAAAAATCCCTTGTGCTCCATCTGTTCATTCTTCCCTCCCTCCCTCTCCCCAAACCCCTGGAAACCACAGTCTTTTTATTGTTTCTATAGTTGTGCCTTTTCCAGAATGTTATTTGGTTGGAATTGTACCATTTGTAGCCTTTTCAGACTGGCTTCTTTCATTTAGTATTATGTCTTTATAGTTTCTTCCATGTCTTTCATGGCTTGATAGCTCATTTTTTTTACTACACATGTATTTTAAAATTTACATATACCTACTGTTCATTGTTTCTAAGAGTGTTTAGAGCTTTAGCTTTTTAAACTGACATAGTTATCAAAGGAATAAAGCCAACCACAAAATAAGAATTAACTCAAAAAGATACATACACCCTGCCATTAACAGCAACATTATTTATAATTGCCAAGACATGGAAGCATCCTAAGTGCACATCAATAGTTGAACAGATAATGGAGATGCAGTATATATATATATATATATATATATAAAATGAAATAAAACCCAACCATAAAATGGAAGATATTTTGCCATTTGCGGCCTTTCATTCAGTTTTTTTTTTCCATTTCAAAAACCAGAATTTTATAACTGGAAGACACATTTCCATTACATCAAAAACAGCAAAATACCTAGAAGTAAACTTAACCAAAGAGGTTACCTATCCTCTGAAAGCTGAAATGACACAAAGAAATGGAGAGATTTCTTGTGCTCTTGGACTGGAAGAATCAACACTATCAAAATGGCCACACTACCCAAAGCAATCCACAGATCCAGCACATCCTCCATGAAAATACTCACGACATTCCTCACAGAAGTAGAATAAAGCAATTCCAAAATTTATAAGGAACCACGAAAGACCCCGAGTAGCCAAAGCAATCTTTTGTAGGTCTTTGTTTTTCTCTTTCTTCTTTTTGTTCTCTTTTCTTATGGTTTCATGACTAGAGAAGGTCCTTTAACATTTGTTGTAAAGCTGGTTTGGTGGTGCTGAAATCTTTTAGCTTTTGTTTATCTCTGAAGCTTTCGATTTCTCCATCAGGTCTGAACGAGAGAGAGCCTTGCTGGACAGAGTATTCCTGCTTGTAAGTTTCCCCCTTGCATCACTTCAAATATATCATGCCACTCCCCTCTGGCCTGTAGAGTTTCTGCTGAAAAATCAGCTGATAACCTTAGGGGAGTTCCTTTGTATGTTATTTGTTGCTTTTCTCTTGCTAATTTTAATATTTTCTCCTTATCCTTAATTGTTGGCAGTTTGATGACTGTGTGTTCCTCTTTGGGTTGATCCTGTGTGGTACTCTCTGCGCTCGCAGGACTTGGGTGACTGTTTCCTTTCCCAAGGTGGGGAAGTTTTCAGTGATCATCTCTCCAAAAATTTTCTCAGGTGCTTTCTCTGTCTCTTCTCTTCCTGGAACCCTTATAATGTGAATGTTAGAGTGCTTCATGTTGTCCCCGAGATCTCTTAAACTATCCTCATTCCTTTTTATTCATTTTTCTGTTTTCTGTTCTGAAGTAGTGATTTCCACTAATCTGTCTTCTAGCTCACTGATCTGTTCTTCTGCCTCATTTAGTCTATTCTTGATTCCTTCTAGTGTGTTACTCATTTCAGTGATTTTGTTCTTCAGTTCTGTTTGGGTATTCTTTATATTTTCTGACTCTTTGCTAAAGACTTCGGTCTTTGCATCTATATTCCTCTTGAGTTCCCTGAACATCTTCACCATCATTACTCTAAACTCTTTCTCAGATAAATTGCTTATCTCCTCATCACCTACTTCTTCTTCTGGGATTTTATCTTGTGCCTTGGCCTGGGAGATCATCCTTTGTCGCCTCATATCATCTATCTCTCTATGTGTTTGTGGATTCCTTCCACAGGCTTTAGGATTATTGTTTTCTTGTTTCTAGTATCTGCCCCTGGTGGGTGAGGCTGGACTAGAGGCTTATGCAGGGTTCCTGGCAGGAGGAGCCGGTGCCTGCCCACTGCTGGGTGCAGCTTGGTCCTGGATCTCTAGTGGGTAGGGCTGCGTCCAGAGGCCTTTGTGGCTTAGGAAGTCTGCAGATGAGTGGGGCCGTGTTCGCACCCTGTATGTTTTTTGGCCTGAGGCTTCCCTACAGGCTGTTGGGTGGGGCTAGGTCTTGGTGCTAATGATGCAATCAAGATGTCAGCCTCCAGGAAAGCTCATGTAGATGAACACTCCCGGAATGTCACCACCAGCTTTTATGTCCCCTGAGTGTGCTGCAGCCAACCCCTACATCCCCCGGAGACCCTCCAAATCCAGCAGGCAGGTCTGGCCCAGGTTCCTATGAAATCACTGCCTCTGCCCTTGGATCTGGCACACACAAGATTCTGTGTATGCTTCCCAAGTGAATGGAGTCTCCGTTTCCCCCAGTCCCGTGGGGCTCCCAGCACCAAGCCCCTCTGGCCTTCAAAACCAGATGTCCTGGGGTCTCTTTCTGTTTCCAATGCCAGGACCCACGCAAGGGGAATGGGGCCCAACTATAACGTGATCTCGCCCTTCCTACTGTCCTGCTGTGGTTCCCTCTTTATGTTCCCAGTTGTAGAAGACCTTTTTTGCCAGGTTCCAGTCTTTCTTCGATGGTTGTTCAGCACTCACTTGTGGTTCTGCTGTAGTCGCGAGGAGCAGCGAGCTCGTGGTCCTGCCTCTCCGCTGTCTTGACCGGAGCTCCTTGGGGCTGTTTCTATGGATGGGCTTTTCCTCTGACCGTGGGTTGTATTTTCCTGCTTCTTTTTATGCTGTCATTTTGTGAAGATGCTAGACTATGAATTTTGCATTGCTGTGTGCTGGATTTTTTTTTAATTTTATTTTTTATTAACGTGTAGTTGATTTACCATGTTAGTTTCAGGTGTACAGGATATTCAGTTATACATGTACATACCTAAATTTTTTTTCAGATTCTTTTCCATTATATGCTATTATAAGAAACAATATCTTTCCCTGTGCTGTACAGTGGTCTTTGTTGTTTATCTATTTTCTATACGGTAATGTGTATCTGTTAATCCTAAACTCCTAATATACCCCTCCCCTGTGGATTTTTTTTTTCTTTTGTATTCCAATAAATATCTTTGAGCTTCATCCTGAGATGCAATTAAACAACGACTTAATCCTTTCAAGGCTTACGTTTACACTTTGTGGAGCCGAAACAGCCCTCAGTCCACAGGGAATCTTGCCCTCTCCTGAAGCAGCTCTAGTCTGAGCACTGTGGTTAGTGTTTCTAGTTAAGAGGTTTTTCATTCTTCCTGGTGGGGATGCAGGCTGTTCCTGGCCCTGTCTGATCTCCGATCTGCCTCCGCCTCCAGTACTTTCTCTAGCCTCAGGGAGTCTCCTGGCAGGAATGTGCTGATCACTGCTCAGAAGACCTGGAGGGAGCCCTCTGCAGTGCCCGGAAGCTCTGGTTCTCCAGGGCCCTCTCCTCTCCAGCACTTGGCCCTGCAAATTCTAACCGCTTTCACCTCAATCCTGTCATTTTCAACTCTGTTTCCTTAATTCAAAGAATCCCTTGGGCTCCATTTGAGTTTCTCCTTCGTGGAGCAGCAGCCTGGAAAGTGCAGGCAGTGAGCTGGAACAGAGGCAGGGAGCTCCCTGGATGTGCTTCCCTTCTCTGAGGGCAACTGTCTTAAGCTTTCTTGGCCAGTATCTGTGAACCAGTATTTCATATATCTTGTCCGATTTTTTAGTTATGGTAAGAAGGGAAATCCAACTCCTGTTCCATCGTGGCTGGAAGTAGAAACCACTTGACGCTTTTTGATTCCACTAAATGAGCTTACTGACATCTAGTAACTAGACAAACAGGCCTATAACTAGAGTGATACACCCAGTCAGTTACCTGCTGCGCAGCAGTGACATTTTTTATTATGGGCTGACAAAGACGCTCCCTTTAAAGTTTTTTAAAAGATGAGTCTCCAGTGGTTTTGTTGTTGTTGTTGTTGTTGTTGTTGTTGTTGTTGTTGTTGTTGTTTTTGTCCCAGTTTTTTATTTTGAAAAATGTGAAGCCTATGGAACATTTGAAAAAATGGAGCAATGAAAATTCATAAGATTCACAAATTATTATTTTGTTCCACATGCTTTATTTCTCTCTCTGTATTTTTCAACCAATTAAAAGTTTCATACCTAAATATTTATCCTGCATTTTCCATGAAAAGGACGTTCTCTTGCATAACCACAATAGCGTTATCCTACCTAAGACATTTGACACTGATACAATAACATTAGCCAATGTATAGCACATGTTCAAATTTCTCTAATTACCCTTTGCTTTTTCCAGAATCACAGTCCAGTCAAGAACCATTCACTTCATCTGATGATTATGTCTCATTAATCTCTTTTCAGTTGAAACAGTCCCTCTGCCATTTTTGTCTTTTATTTATTTTTAAATTTATTTTATATACATATATATATATTTTAATTGAACTATAGTCAGTTTACAATGTGTCAACTTCTGGTGTACAGCACAATGCTTCAGTCATACATGAATATACATATATTCACTTTTTGGGGGGTAATTAGGTTTACTTATTAATTTTTTAATTAATTAATTAATTTTTTTTTTTAGTGGAGGTACTGGGAACTGAACCCAGGACCTTGTGCATGTTAAGCATGTGCTCTATCACTGAGCTGTGCCCTGCCATGAATATACATATATTCATTTTCATATTTTTTCACCATAAGTTACTACAAGATATTGAATATAGTTCCCTATGCTGTGCAGCAGAAACTTGTTTCATTTTTGTCTTTTATAATGTTGACAGTTTTGAGGAGCTCAGGCCTGCTATCTTTTTTAATTTAGATTTTTTTAAAAATTGATGGTGTTAGTAAATTTTATGGCAATCCAGGGAAAAGAAATGCCTTGTTATTTTGGAATTGATATTCATCCTGTCACTTTGAAGACGATGTTAAATCTTGAATTTGAATAAACCTCCTTTTAAGAACTAACATATCAGAAAACTGCTCAGCGACCCCAGTGTGCTGTGACAGAGGTGGGAGGTAATCTAACGCATCTCTCCCTGGTGAAGGGAGAGGCGGTGGGGACATCCGCGCTCTGTTTTGTTTTGTCACTGTTGCTTTGCTGACATAGGGTTCCTTAGAAATGCGGCACAGCTGTTTTCACGAGCACCGGCTTTGTGTGACCATCATAGAAAGTGAGCTCTCTGGTGGTCCTGCAGCCGGACGTGGAGCAGGGGATGCTGCTCGTTTCCGAACCCCGAGCCTGCATTTTTATCCCGATGAAAATGACTTCACTTTACTTCCGGAAGTTTCAAAACCACCATCTGGTAGGCAGCCCTGTTTTTCCACCAGATGGCAATAACCCATAATGGGTGAGCACGGGGAATGGAATGCTCCCGAGGGCGTGAGCAGTAAAAGGGCTGTGAGCCCTCGCTGGGTAATGTAAGAAAAATGGTCAGTCCCTGGAGAACAGGATGAGTAATGGTTGCAAAATCTGCCCCGCTGGGGTATAACAACAGCCATTATACAAGGGATCATGCCATCCGTCTTTAATTTACTAGTGTAAAATTATAGAACGAAACAGTCTGCACCACTTGTTACTTTTTTGTTTGTTGGTTTGGTTTTCCCAGTCACACATTACAGAACAGCTGATGGGGGGAGGGTGTAGCTCACTGGTAGAGCATGGGCCTAGCATGCACGGGGGTCCTGGGTTCAATCCCCAGTCCCTCTATCAAAAAAATAATTTAAAAAATAAATAATAAATCTAATTACCTCCCCCCCAAACAAATAAACAAACTTAAAAAATAATAATAAAATAAAGAACAGCTGATAGAGTGAAACTGCTACTATTTAAGGAGAATTCATCAAATTCAGGGCCAAAAGGACAGTGCATGTTCCTAACAGAAACCACAAATTCAGGGAGGGTATTTTAAGAAAAAGGAAGGGGAAAGGGATTTGCAGAAACTGCTGATGAAATCTAGAGGCATTTCTCAGTCCTGCTGACACTTCTCCACTGGTCTTTCAAAATCTGGTTAGTGGAGTATAACTACTTGGTTTCGAGTTTCGGTGGCTTCGCACAAGTCCAGCCCAACACACTATCTCGTGCAAATCATCCATCGTGCACTGTCGCCCCCAATCAGCTTACAGTTCTCTCCTTGACGGGTCTTATGTGGAAGGACTTCACCCCACTGAGTACCTGTCATTTTCTCCTCTGGGCTCTTTGTCTCTCAGTACTGGATATTCCTCCGATAAAGGTCATGCTGTTCTTTTTGAAGACTAAATAGTACCAACTTTTAACATTGTTTTTACCATTTTCCTTTTTTTCTTTTTGAACAATAACAACATGGTCACAATTAAACTCTAAAAAGACGTTCTAGCTTGTGAGAGAGATGAGAATTTTAAATAGAGTTCAGAGTAAACTGGCATGAATTTAAATAAAGTTGTTTTTTAGGGCACATTCATACAAAACTTCTAAGGAAACTGTTAGGAACATTTCCATTTGTTTTGGTAAATAGGTCAATTATCTACTTAATATAGGTGAGGACAGTATAGAAACCAAAAAGACAAAATAACAGTTATGAGAGATGGAATCCAGGGAATTACGTTTTTCCATTAGACAATATTTTTTAAAAGAGGACTATAATGAAAAATGTTAAGCTTTTATCATTTTTTCCTTTAACATTTTTGTTGTTATAAAAAGTCCTAAGTGATCAACATAAAAATATTGAAAAAACAGAAAAGTTAAAAGACGAGTACCAATCTGAAGACAACCACTAGGAACATTTTAGTGTCTTCTCTTCCATAAGCTTTTTTTTCCCTAGAAATAAGATTTTCTCATCTTTAAAAAAAAATATGGGTTTTTTTTAATGATTGTTTCGTGGTTTTTATGACCTGATTTCTCACTGTACATGATAACGTATGTATTTTCCTAGGTGATTAGAAGGACGAGCCATACATAATTAACCTATTATTGGACAATTTATTTAGTTTCTCCTCTTTGGTTTACAAATAGCCCTATTTGTACACACACTGGCGTATACAAAGGGGTTTCCATATTTAGACTTTCTTAGAACAGATTCCCATGAGTGAAATGACTAGTTTAAAAAGCATAAAATATTTTAATGCTTTAAGTTTTGATTTGCATCACTGACAATTTTCTTTTTAACAGAGCTAAATGGGTTTACACCGCTGCCAGCGACGTGCAGAAAACAGCTTTCATGCTGATGCCACTGAGAGTTACCATAAAAACCAAACCACCAGACACTTTGCTAAAAGGTCTCTCATTAGTGTTTTAATTTGCATATCTTTGATGACTAGTGAGATGGAACCTTTTTCCCACTGTGTGTCAAACCGCTGAATTTCCTCTTTTGTGAATTGTTTACTTCTGTCCTTTGTCTGTTCCTCTCTTGGGGTCTTTGTTGTCCCCATTTACAAAGAGGATGAACCAGCACAGCCCAAAGAAAGGCCTTCTGTCTGCAACACTGTGAATTCTTCCCCTTTTAAGTCTTTTCAGCATCAGGACAGGCAGGCTGAAGGGGGAGCCAGGAAGAGCAGGAGAGGTGAGGGACAGGTTTCTCTCTGCTGTCCGAGGGAAAGCAGAGTTCGCGCTACCGTGGTAAAGTGTCTCTGTGCCTTTTCTGAACCCAGTTCTCGTCTTAATACTGCATTCTAGGTATTCTGCCCGCTCTTCAGATATCACAGTGTGTATACATTATCCAACACCAGGAATAGGTCTCAGCTTGAGTCACTGTGAAGGTGGCTCCCCAGAGCATCGCCATTTCAGGTAGGTTTTTAAACGATTTAATTAGATGTTATGTAATTTAATGTAACTTGGAGTGTCATCCTTTATTTTGTCACCACTTCCTGAAAGGCTGACACATACTTCTGTGGATGACTTTTCTTACCTGATGCAATAGAGTAAGTACAAGAAGGGGGCATAAATTCAGACTCCCGGGCTTTGAAGTGACGTGCAGGAGCTGGGCTATTCATTCTCCCCTGCGCTGGTGCCTGCTGGGGGCCAGGCTCAGAGCGCATCCCCCTGGCCCCGGCGGAGCTTACGACCAGTAATTGGGACACAAATGCTGATAATGACGCTAAACTCCCTAAATTTCCCCAACTGAAAAAAGTGGGGATAATAATAGTTCCTCTTCTTACCCAAGGGATATTTTAAAGACTGCATCATGGTGGGGGTGGGGTGTAGCTCCGTGGCAGAGCGCATGCTTAGCATGCATGAGGTCCTGGGTTCAATTCCCTAGTGGCTCCATTAAACATAAAAAAATTCAATAAAAATTTTAACAGACATACATTAGTATATATAAAATACATAAACAACAATGATCTCCTGTGTAGCAACCAGGGAACTATAGTCAATTTCTTGTAATAACATATAGTAGAAAAGAATCTGAAAAGAAAATACATATGTATGCATATGTATAACTGAATCACTTTGCTGTACACCTGAAACTAATGTTGTAAATCAAATACACATCAATAAAAAATTTAAATAAATAATGTAAAAAGATTACATCATAGGAGAAAAATATTTCAAGGTTGAAAGGAAGAGTGTTAAGTATTATGATATTGTAGGAAATGTTACTTTAAAACTTAAGACCCCAAAATGGTTTCCTTTGTCAAATATCTTGAGGTCATAAAGAGAATCAAGGAAAACTGGGAATAGATAGGACCTTCGAATCATCCAAGCCAACCTCTCATTTGAGGAAGAAAACCGAGGCTCTGAGAGGCATCCTCCAAGATGACACATGTACAAAATGACACTGCTAATTAGTGATGCAGCTGGAATGCTAATCTAGGACTTCTAAATTCCCTCAAGAAATCTTTCTACTGCCTTCCTTCCCCGCTCCAGTGGGTAGAAAGTTACTGAGCACCATCAAGTAAAGAATTCAATTTTATTTCCTTATCATCTTTACTAGAAACTGTTTCCAAACTCCCTCTTTGGTCTGTGAGAACTAAATTTTTGTTTATAGTAGAAATAATGACTTCAAATAGGCTAAAATCTGTATACGAAGTTTTCTGACAACAGAATGTGAATTTATTTAAACGCAAAACATTACGCGTCGAACAGTTCAAGAAACAAGCATCAAAGAGCAGATCTGAATCAAACGGAAGCCTCAGTTGAGACTCATACTTGCAAGGCAATAATACCACTGTCTGTCAGCCTGTGCAGGACTGCAAACACCCAGGGGAACAAAGGTCACCGAAATGAAGTGGAACCAGTTTGACAGAAAGCACGCAATCTTGCTTCGACATATTGATTAGTACGAGAAGAAATAAATGTGTGAGCGGCTAAGGAAGAGGCCTCTGGAGTCTTCGTGATTTAAGGAAATACATCCTTCTTTTGGGCTGATTGTTTAAGTAAAAGTGTGTGAACTCAGGAACAATTTTACAGGAATAAAGTGGCTTGTGTAAAGGAAATTGAACATCAGTACATCAGAGAATCTTCTTCATCAGAGACTCGGTGAACAGGCAGCAAATTGGTTTATTTGTGTGAAGCTATGGGAAGTTGAATTAGTAGATTCTTTGAAATGGTCAGGAGTTCAAACACATAATTACAGGTGGGGCCGGTGAAGCCATATGCTCAGATGGAGAGCTGAGACCAATCTGTCAAACCAAGGGAGGGTTTTTTTTTTTCTTTTTCTCTTCCAATTTATTTAACTATGAAAGAATTTTTGCTTTCTATCATGTATTTCCACCCGTCATAAGTATGATTTAATAAATATTTATATATACAAAATTCTCTCTTCTAGTCTGGATGTGCATACACACATGTACAATAGTATGAATGTGCCAACCAAATAGGAAAAAATGGTAAGAGAGTGGCAAGAACTTTTCTGGTGCCTTTTCAAAGTAGCCATATTATTCGCCTATTTTTATTACTTTTGTGAAAATAAATCTTTTGATATTAACTATATGTGGAATCTAGAAAAATGACACAAATGAACTTATTTGCAAAACAGAAAGAGACTCATAGAAAACAAATTTATGGTTACGGTGGGGGGTGGGGGGAGGGATAAATTAGGAGTTTGGGATTAGCAGATACAAACTACTCTGTACAAAATAAATAAACAACAGGGTCCTACTGTATAGCACAGGGGACTATATTCAATGGCTTATGGTAAAATGTAATGAAAAAGAATATAAAAAATAATATATACACGTATAACAGAATCACCATGCTGTATACCAGAAACTAACACAACACTGTAAATCAGCTGTACTTCAATTAAAAGAAAGGAAAAAGAAGAAAATGAAGGAGGCTTTTTCTAGGACAGCTGCAGAACAATGACCTATACATGGTATTACCAAAAAAAAAAAAACCCAAATAAATAAATACAATAAATCTTTTTGACTTTTGCACACTGCGGGTACCTGATGTTTCAGCTTCATTAGCCAGCTCACCCCAATCCCACAGGTCTTCCAGAATAGCATGCAAAGAGTGGAAACTTTAGCACAGCTCTGGATTTGAAATTTGGTCATCCTGACAATTTTAGACTCTGTGATATTACACCAGGAAATGAATAGAGAGAGAGAAAAGATCTCTTTTTAGCAATTGATTTCAATCTCTTCTCTCGCTTTCAAACAAAACTGGTAAGGCAGCAGAAAGAACTGTTTTACTTTCTCCTTGACCTTGTACCCCAAAGACTAAAGTGAAGAATATGTTGTAAATTAGTGGAAAAAAAAAGAATGTTTGCCTTAAAAGACAAAAAGAAGAGAAATAAAAGCTGCACATTAGCACAAAGAAAAAATCTGCCTCAAAATCAGTGAAAATAGGCTTCCCAGGAATATTGAAGGAAGTCAGCACCTTGCTTCTGTGCAAAGTGCTGCAGATTACATAGTGGCCACATTTTCTGTTTCATATAAGGGTGTCTGCAACACTGAGTGAGAGCTTTGGTATCTTTCTGGCTCACAAGGACAGGAGTGTGCCGCCTGCTGAATCATCCTTGCTTCCTGGGGTGCCTGGGTGTTCCAAGTCACTAGCGGACAATTAAATTATGGTTACCATGACAGCTACCTAAATACTGTCATGATAACATCAACAGATGCAGTGCAGTGTTCCCTGAAAATTGAATTTTTCTTCCCTTTCAAAACCACAATCATTTCGATCACTGAAGGTCTTTAATAACTAGGCAAAGTTGATCTAAAGAACTGGTAATGTCCTTTTTTTTTTTTATTGCAGTATAGTCAGTTTACAATGTTGTGTTAATTTCTGGTGTACAGCATAGTGATTCATTAATATATACATATATATTCTTTTTCATATTCTTTTTTATTATAGGCCATTGCAAGCTATTGAGTGTAGGTCCCTGTGCTGTACAGTAGGACCTTGTTTTCCATCTATTTTATATATAGTAGTGTGTATCTGCAAATCCCGAGCGCCTAATTTATCCCTCTCTACCGCCTTTGTCCTTTTGTTAACTAGCTAGATTGCCATATGAAGATACAACTCATCTCTTTACTTAAAATTTATTCCTTCTACAGAAGGGTGATTTTGCTCACTGCTTATGATATTGCTTATTGTGTTTTCTGAAATTAAAATGAGTCATATCCAAGTAGAAATAAAAATGAAAAGTTGAATCAATTTTCTTAAAGTTATAGAAACTCAAATTTGAGAAAACAGAAATCTGAATCCCTGGAGCTTTCGCTGACGTCTTGTGGTCATGGGCTGTGTTAACCTGTGCCAGGGCTGATGTCAACGATCGTCTGGAAGGACCTGGTGGTGGAGACTGTGTTTTTGGCAGGAAGATGTTCTGTTCCTCTCCTTCCTCCATTCCAGCAAGAAACATGATAATGTGCATTTTAATATCATAATAATTTAATATAATTCTGAGTGCACAAAAACTAATGTTACCTCCTGAATGTGGAACAGAGAAAACTCCAGGGTTGGTTCCTTAAGTCAATATTTTACATGATTTTGTAAGTATATACACCCCAAGCAAGGTAAATTTCACATGCTCAGCTAATAGGGCTTGTGCCCCAGCTCCTGTCAAGGAAGACTCATCCAGCATCTTCAGGAAAATGTGACAATGACAGCCAGCTCCATTCTGCACATGTGTTTTGAAAATCCCACAAAATCAAGTTTGTATTTGAGTTTAGGGCTGCTCAATTTTATTTGGAAACAAAAGGGAGGCCATTCTTGCTCTGCTCCCAGAATCTC
This sequence comes from Camelus bactrianus, assembly GCF_048773025.1. Lineage (NCBI taxonomy): Eukaryota > Metazoa > Chordata > Mammalia > Artiodactyla > Camelidae > Camelus > Camelus bactrianus. Next base: position 12,273,422 of record NC_133573.1, read on the forward strand.
CCTAGTGGGATTAACCTCCAGTTGCCGTAGGCTTGTTTCGGTGCTCCTGATTGATTGCTTTTTTCCCTGTCTCACTTCCTCACTCCCCTTACTGGTACTTCCATCACCTTCCAGAGGAACCCAAGCTAAGAAAGAGGTGTATTTTTATCTCCTACCTACGTAAATCTGTAAAGGTCTGTCTTCTACGATTTTGTAACAAATTACTCTTTTACTAAGAGTTGAAAAAACTCCAGAGAACTTCAGTTTTATCATTTACTGACCACTTCCCAAAAGTCAGGTGGTACCAAAGGAGCTTGGTTCTTTTATCTCATTTAATCCTCCCACCCACCCTGATATACCAATCATACGGATTTTAGCAATGTGTTTGTTTGGATGTTTTATCTACTGTACCCAATTACATAAATTTATACACAGTTTTATCTACAAATTTACTTATCTCCAGTTACTTGCTAGAAACACCAGTATAATGTTGACTAGGAGTGGTGAAGGCAGATATCCTTGCCTGGTTCCCAAAGTTAGGGACACAGTATTATTTTTAAATCAACAAATATTATTTCTGTTGTAGCTGTGTTTCACACTGAAACACTGCATTGCTGCCTACTTGTGGCAAATACTCCTGCAATGCAAATAGGCTTAAATCACAAATTATTGATGACTGATTTTTATTAATATTAGGGTCATTTCCTTACTACCTTTATCTAAGTTGGAGTTATACAGGACAGTGAAATGAATGGGGAGGGGGAACAGCTCAGTGGCAGAGCGCATGCTTAGCATGCACAAGGTCCTGAGTTCAATCCCCAGTACGTCCATTTAAAAATAAAGAAATAAACCTAATTATCCCCACCCCCAAAAAAGTGAAATAAATGTGTATTTTATACAAAGGCTGTAAGCAGAAAAATTATCAGTATAAATTTATCTGAGTTACTGACTGGCTGATAACATAGTTTAAATTTTAAGGCCAACTATTAATTTTCTTGTGTTGAAAAGCTCTGCCTATATAATTTTGAAAAAAAAAAAAAGGTCCAGGTGGCAATTTGCCCTGTAAGTTCTAATTATTCATGCCTGCACTTGTTTTTAATGGGTGTAAAAAAACTGATCATGTAAATTTATATAGTGAAAATGGGGAGGTTTCACAAGACAGTACTAATACAGCTCTTAAAATCCTGAAAGAAAAAAGAAAACTTGCTCCGCTTGCAATTATACTTAATGGGTTAACTTACCACTCTTTTCCTCTTTTCCTGTATTTTAAATTGATTTAGTAAACCGAATGAGCATCCAAAAAAATCCTTAGAGATGATGTTATGTAAATTTGAATGTCATTATAGTCTATGATTATAATTCCCGTTGGTATTTCTGGAAATTAAGCCCACAAATAAATATAATCAAATACTGAAAAATATTAGGCAAAATAATTTGCAGGGCATCTGTGTAACCCATGGAAACAGGATGCAGTTGACATTACAAAGTGGGCGAGTGAACAAACACAGAAACACATGCCTTCAGTGTTTTTTCCCAAATATTTTTTTCTTGACCTTAATTAGGAGACAAACAAATGGTCCATGAAATTCTAATTTTATTGTTTAAAACAGAGGATCCAAGTCATTAAAACTTAAGCAAGGCTCTACTTTAAGAAAAACAAAGCACTGTTGAAAATGTACATATACTTGATAGGATGTATATTCAGCCTCAAACTATACGTAGTAACTGGATCTTAAACAGACTTTTGAACTTAATGAAAATAACTCTAAATTTTTAAAAAGTTTGCCTGATATGTGTACTAGTTTACCTGATGTTCTAATCAGGTAAACTTTGATAAAACAGATGAAGCCTGAATGTTTGAGTAACAAAATAAAGATACTGGAAAATTTTTTAATTAAACATTGAACAGATAAATCCTTCTTATGGTTTGAATATCAAAAAGTTTAAACATGAATACAGTGAAAAATCTTCCTATGCCCTCCCTCCATGGATTTCTCATACCTCAACAGTTAGTTTTTCCCAATTTAATGTCTATACAAGCCAATACATTATTCTGTTCCATTTTTCTGCTTTTTTCATTCAACAAAAAATTTTTGGCAATCTTAATATTAAAACATGAAGAACCTAGTCTTTTCTTGCTGTTAACAGCTACACAGTGTTAAAATGTCTGGGTATATCATAATTTAACTGGTGGCTTGCTGATGGACATATTTAGGTTGTTCCCAATCATTGGCTATTCTCAGTGATAGGATAAGAAATACCTTCTCATTTCTCATGGGTGGAACTACATCTGTGGGCTAGATTCCTAGAAGTAACCTGGAGGTTCAGAGTATGCACGCATCTATAATTTTGACAGAGACTGCCAAATTCCTGTACGTATCTTAACCAAAGTAGTGATGCCAGATACAATTTTATACTTCCCACTTAGAAATGCACAGTGAAAAATGGGTTACCTATTAAAGAATAAAGAACAGGGCAGGACAAGTTTATTCAGCACTTTACAGAGTACTTTTACTCAAAAATGCATTCAACAGGAATTTATTGTACACCTACCGCATGCCAAGTGCTTTCAGGAAGTTGGGACATATGTATCTAAACAAATCAAACTCAAATCTCTGCCTCTGTGGCCTACATTCTGGAACTCCATGCTGCTTCTTAGGAAGCGAGTTAAATGTCAATATCCTGAGAGTGATCTATTGAGATCCGGAGCACATATGCTACCAGTGTTATTTAAAAACTAACTAGAGGCAATGTTGCGTATGATTTCATAGTTTCCATCAGGTCTTTTCAAACAACACACTTGGGCGAGAGCTCTTTTTATCTGACTCCATCTGCTGTTGGTAGTGATCAGCAGACTGTGGCCTCTGCGGTATCATCTGAGACGAGATTGGGAAATAGGAAGTGGTGTTACCAGCAGACCAGCAAGTATACACACACTGGTTCTGCCTCTTGCTGAAACCAACGGCGCCCAATTCTGGTTTGGGGAGTAGGGAAGATAAAGTGATTAGCACATCCCCATCAGGGCATAGCTTCCTTTCTGCAGTCTGTCCTTGTTTTGGTTCTAAAAAGAGATTACGAGGGAATCTACGGAAAATAGTTTCAAAAGAATACGGCAGCAATACTCTGCTGAACAGGGGCATGGAAAAGGGAATTTGTTAGAAACAGAGAGAGCCAGAAAAGACCACTGATGCCAAGGAAAGCGGGTATCGAGCGTATTGAGAGAGCACGGTCTCAAGCATATTTTAAGTATCTTTCCTTTGTAAAAGAAGGGTATCTTAAAACTTTAGCTGTCCCCCTCCCATTAGACTCAATAAGAAGGTAGTGCACTACACTTGTTAAAGTCCTGCCAATGTCCCAGTGGTTTCTTTGCCGTCTCTAAAGGACAACTGGGAATTCGGCGTGTGATAAGGAAGCCAGACACGATGGCATCTTCAAGCATGAGGTGAACGACAGAAAAGAGCCAATTCCAGAGAGTGGTCTTGAGTCATATCCTGGCCTTTTCTGTTTTTCTTTTTCTTTTTTCTGGTATTACATAAAATTTCACCCCAGCACCATAGTAGACAGTCAACAATTGGTTACTGAATGAGTAGTTTCTGCAGGCCTAACACATACTGGTTATTTTTCTCAGTTACTGAATTTTAGCACTTAGAAGAGGCCTGTGGAGCTGTCAACAAGTTCCTCTGACAGCTGAGGTGGACAAGGGGGAAATAACAATGGCAGAAGTCAGGTCTCTTTCCAGATTCCCAGTCCAGCAGATCTCTTGATAACCAGGAGAAACCTTCTATGTCTCTGGCTTCCGGATTCTACGCTGCCATCCTGCAGACGCTGCAAACTGGGGTGACTTCGGGCAATGACACTGTGGCCCCACGGGGCTTGCACACAGCAGGCGCGTGGGCGGCTGAATGCTGCGTGCGGGCCGCGGGGCCCGCGCTCTGCTCTGTAGTCGCGGCGAAGGGAGGTCCGCAAGGACCCCTTCAGGGATCAGGGTCTCCAGGGCTCCATTTCGTCCCCCTTAGTCAGCGCCCTTTGCCGAATCTCCCTGCGGGATTTCTGGGCCCAGGAACAGCCGACCGACATCCGGCCGCGCTCCCAGGAGGCGGGCAGGCCCACCGCCCCTCCTCCTGGGGTCACCCGCTTGCCGCCCCAGCGCTCGGGCCGTGTCCCGTCCGACCGTTGCCGGTTCTCCCCAGTAGTGTCCCCTCCACGTCTCCCACTCCGCGCTCACAAAGCGCCCACGCCCCTGCGCCCCGCACCCGGCCACCCCTCCTCCTCCTCCCGGACCCGCCGCCGCCGCCACCGCCCCTCCCCGCCCCTCCCCTCCCCTCCCCTCCCCTCTCCTCCCCGCGCCCGCCGGGCCGTCACGTGCGCCGCGCCCCCGTCACGTGACCATACCACGCCCCCATCACGTGGCCGCGCCCCGCCCCCGCGCCGGCGCGCTCCGACGTGCCCTGGAACTTAGCCTCCCGGAGAGCCGCCTGCGGGGACGCGCCGGCGCGGCCGCCGCCGAGTGAGTGCCCTTCGGGCTCGTCTAGGCGCCGCGCCGCCGCCGCGCTGGGCCGCCGGGAGTCGCGTCCCGCGAGACCGCCGGGCCCTCGGTGAGGTGGGGGGACCCACTGACGGGGTCCAGGTCGGGCGGCGCTGCACAAAGGCGCCCGGGGCCAGGGCTGTGCCCGCCGAGGGCGGCGGGGCCGGGGAGGCGTGTGCTGGCGCGCGGCGGCGCCGAGGTGCGGCCTGCGGGGCCGGGGCGCGGGGGCCGGCCGGCTGGCGAGGGGCGACGGGGGGCGACGGGGGGCGACGGGGTTTAAATGGCTGGAAGTTGCGGCGCATCTGCCCCCCGGGTTCCCTGACTTCCTGTGAGAGGGCAGTGCCCGCCGCCCCGCCCCCAGGAAGGAGGTGTCGGTGTGTGCCTGTGTGCGTGTGTGTGTGTGTGTGTAAGGGCTGGCGGGGCTCCCGCCCTCCTCGCCTGCCGCCGCCGCGCGTGCCCGCTCCCTGGAGCTGGAGGGGGTGCCCTCCGCCCCCCACACGGAGCCGGCCTGCGCCCTCGGGGCTGCCGGCCTCCCTGGCCACTCGGGGCTCTGCCGCCTTCAGGGGTTCCCCGCCCCTGCCCGGGGGCACTTGCTGCAACCCGGCCCTCCTGCGAGGCATCGCCTCCTAGTCCTTAACTTTAAAGGAATTCTCTGCAAGCTCATCTCGGGGTGGTGGGTTGTCCTCTGAGAATGACTGTCCTTAACGTGTCGTATCTTCAGTTATGCAGACCCTTTGAGAAGAACCGGCCGCAGGGTCCCCAGTGGAGAAGAAGGCAGGGCCTTGCGTGTCCGAGGCTTGTGATGTGTTCCCTCTGACCGCCGAGCCGCAGTTCTAAGCGCGCTTGCAGAAAGACAGAAGCAGAAGCTTCCAAGCGTAGCCTTGTGAAAGTTCTCCTGTCATTCCAGGGAGGTGTTTGTTGTGGGTCCAGGCTGTTAACCCTCTGTTGCTTTCCGGGTCGTTGTGCCATGTGGAGGGAGGGTTCACGGGCCGTGTGTGCACTTAGTCGGAAGGGGAGGTGATGTTGGGGAGGGGGCATTGACGACGAGTCCCTCGGGTCTGGTTCAGATTCCGCCACCAGCTTCTAAAGGTGAGACCTTGGAGGACTGAATGTTGCCGTCACAGGTTGTTAAAAAGTATGTAGCTCCTAGCCACGCCTCTTCCGTACCTAAAAGTTGGGAATCGGTGGCCTGGAGATGTATTTGTCGATATCCAGTGCCCTTATCTGATCCACTCGAAGGCGTGTGACGGAATGGGATCTTTCTGTGTCTCTTGCTCTGACTACACGGTCTGGCTGCTGGTGCCAGGATTTTTCTCTTTCTATTTCTTGTTTTAAAAATTCTTGGAGAAGTTTCTGAGCAGGGATGTGGGAACCCAGAGTGGTGACCCAGAGCAGGCTCTGAAGACTTGACCCTGAGCCTGGCAGCCTGCACCCCAGGGAAGCTGGGCACGTGGGTGGGACCCATGGTTGCAGGTGTTCCACTGGGGTCTCTCTGAGGAGAAAAACGAATTAAAGGTGTAAAGTAACAGATTCCATGTGTACGCCCCAGTGTTCGGTGATAGATTTCTATTCCTGCTTTATCAACCACCAGAAGTTGGAGATTGCTAACTCATTGATTTTTTTTTTTTGAAGTATAGTCGCTTTACAATGTTGTGTCAATTTTCATTAATTCTTAATATGACGGTATCCGTAGTTGTCCGTACACAGTAGTGTTTTACACCTGCACCAGTTGTTGTGAGGCACAAGTGGAAACATGTAAATGCTGTAGGAAAGCAGTGTATTACTTGTCAATGATTTGGCTTTTTTTTAATTAGAAAGTATGTGTAGTGAGTTTTTTTTTAAATGGGTCATTAGGAAGTGGGCCTTAAAAATGTAAGTACTTTAATGCGGTTTATTTCTGAAAATAAAAGCCTGGTAAAATTTTTAAATTAACTAAAATAAAACAGCTAATATGGTGATGTGTAAAATTATTAAATAGTAGCCTTATTTTTGCTTAGTCTGAGAAAGCTGGTGCTAGGAAAAAGCAACTGAATCTGCCTAAAATGGACATGACAGTTTTATGATAAATAGCAGACGAGAGAAGTGAAATTAAACTTTTATTTTATCTTATGTTTAACAGTTCTAGTCGTAATTGCAAACATGCACTGTTTTGTAGAGTGAATCAGATGTGAAAAGGTATTGTGGTACCACATGGCACCATTGTACTTCACATCATGCTTTTCCAATTACCGTCTTTTGAGGAACCCTTTGGGCTGCTGTCTTTGTGGTTTTTCTTTTCTTCAATTGCTGACTGTTCTCATTGTGCCACATCCTCATTTGTGGATGGCTTTGCTGTGATTCAGCCATTTTCCTATCAGTTTTATTGACGTTATAGACTTAATATCTTGCAGTGTCAGTTTGCAGTTGACTAGCTTTTTACTTGAACTGAACTGCCAGTTGCTGACCTCTCTAAGCGCCCCTCCCCTGTCCATAACCCAGTGCTTCTCAAACTTTAATGTGCATGGGAATCACCTCAACTTGGAACAAGTGCCCAGAGAATGGTGATGCTGCCTGGACCGCAGACTACTGCTGTTCAGTAGAAGTAGAATGCCGGTCACCTGGGTAACTCTAAAGTCTTCAGTACTCATGTGATAAAAAGTGAAAAAGAAGCCATGAAATACATTTTATTATCATTTTATCTACACTTTGTCTTCAAAATTTCACATGTATTTCACAGCACATCTCAGTTAGACTGTCCATGCACACGTCCCATGCTCAGTACCCGCATTTGGCTAGTAGTGGCCACTGTGTTGAACAGCATGGTTCTGGAGTCTAGAATCTAGATCAGAGCTGTTTTAAGCATGTTTTTACATTGGCCCTATCAGCAATGTTAGAAATGTAAATTTTGGGGCCCCACCTCAAACCTACTGTCATTAAAATATCTGGTGTTTCAGTAACTTGGTTTTAAAAGCTGCAGGATATATATATGGACTGCAGAATGTATATGTGGTGTTTCGGATGGGATTCCAGAAAAGAAGTTCATCAGGGAAGAACTAAGGAATATTGACATGGTGAGGGATCGGTATTGTTTCGTCGAATATGACAAATGTACTAAACGCAAGTAGGGGAAGCTGTGAATGGGACGTACGGGAACTCTGTACGAGCTTAACATTGCAGTAACTGTTTACATCTGAAACTCATCTAAGAGAAAACGTTTTTGTTTTTGTTTTTTTTAGAGGCTCTCCAGGTGCTTTTGTCATTCACTAAAAATGAGAAGCAGTGACCTAGATCACTAGGGTGATCTGCACTGCTGCGGCATGAGGGGGCAGGATGGAGGCCAGTACTAGGTCTGGTGGGGTAATTAATAGTATTTTTGTGACGAGCTAAAACTTAGAAAGCACTTGCCATGTGCCAGGCGTATCTAGTGCTTTACACGTTTTACTCATTTAATTCTCCCAGGATGTGATGTGGACTGTTAATAAGCTCCAAATGGGAAAAATGCTGAGGCTCAGAGAGATTAGGTGACTTGCCTTAGGTCACATAGCTAGCAGGAGTCAGGAACAGGGACATCTGAGGAGGGGCTAACTTTATAAGCCATCAGGTCATTTGTGAGTGTTTTCCTGTTCTCACAGCTTTTGTTTCTTTGAGTAAGCATTGATTAATGTTGAGATTCTGTATCAAGACTTTTAGTTTTCAAAATACGTTTTCTCTTTCCATTTTCACAAGAATCTTTTGAGGTTGGTATTGTTTTCTTTGTTTTATAGATAGTTAAGGTTCTGAGGGCCTGGGAGCTGATAAGGGCAAATCCTAATTTAAATTTCAGTCCTCTGAGCCCAAGTTTTGCGCTCCTTTACCACAGGAGAATTTAGAATACATTTTGAATTTTGAGTGATATCTTTAAAAGTTGGCTGGAAATTACCTGTAGTTTGCTGTGTATTACTGGTTTGTTTTTTTTTTAAATTAGTTTTGTTGAGTTATAATGTACATACACTAACATAAAACACAACACTCAATAAAAAGGACTGAACTATAGATACATACAGCAGCATGCTGAATCTGAGCAGCATTACGCTAAGTGAAGCAGGCCAGACACAGAAGGCTACGTACTGTGTGTTCTGTGCTTTTCTGGGTCCACTTGGCTTCCTTGAGTAAGCTGTGATTAATGGGGTGCTCTGTGTCATGCTTTGTAGTTTACTAAGTACTTTTTCATGTTTTCACTACTCATTCTCCCCAGGATCTTCTGAGGTTTATATTGTTTCCTGTTTTACAGATGAGCGTACCATAATTAGTTGAGGTATTCATCAGTTGATAGGCCTTTGGGTCATTTCCAATTTCTGGCTTTTATGAATAGTTGTTATGGGTGCTCATGTAAGGCCTTTGCTTGGACTTATGCTTTCATTTTCCTTGGGTAAAAACCTAGAGGAAGAATTGCTAGATCTTACTTGACTTTGTAAGAAACTGCCAGCATGCTTTCCGGAGTAGCTGCACCACCTGCATTACTGCCAACAATGAATGAGAATTCCGTTTGCGGGTTTCCTTACCCTACAAAGTATCCTTTATGTATTTACAGCCGTTCTGGTAGGAGGGTTAGTGATATCTGGTGGTTTTAATTTGCATTATTAGGATTAATTTGTTTTATTGAGGTCTGATTTGCTGTCAAATTAGCTGGACATACTTTACGTGTGCAATTCGGTGAGTTTTGACATATGAATAGACCTGTGAAATCAACACCATTTTCAGATAACAAACATGTCTATCACCCGCCTCCTAATTTCCTTGAGCGGAAAGGTAAACTCATTCCCCTTGTTGATCTGCTGTCACTACAGATTCGTTAGCATTTTCTAGAGTTTTATGTAGGTGGAATCATATCGTATGTGGCCTTTCTTATCTGGATTTGTTTCACTCAACAACATTATTTTGAAATGTATTCACTTTATTGTTTCAGTAGTTTGTTTCTTTTTTCTTTTTCTTTTTCATAGTAGTTCATTTCTTTTTATTGCGGAATGTTATCCTGTTGTGTGGACATTACATAATTCATTTATCCATTCTCCTGTTGGTGGACATAGGGTTGTTTCCATTAGGGACTATTACAAATAGAGCTACTGTGAATACTCACCTACAGGTCTTTGTGTGGACACATGCTTCCATTTTCTTTGGTGAATACCTAGGAGTAGAGTCCCTGGGCCACATGGTATACGTATATTTTAAGTTTTTAAGAACCTGCCCAATTTTTCCCGAAGTGGTGGTACCATTTTACATCCCCACCAGCAGTATGTGAGAGTTCTGGTTGCTCCACATTTTGAGAAATACTGGTATGGTCAGTCTTTCAAATTTTAATCACTCTAGTACATGTGTGCTGTTATTTCTTTGTGGTTATGGTTTGCATTTCCCTAACGGCTAAAGATGTTGGGCATCCTTTCATGGGCTTGTTCACTGTCTGTCGATCTTCCTTGGATATGAACACTTGTCTGTTCGTATCTCTTGTCCTTTTTTTTATTGGGTTATTGTCTTCTTACTGACTTGTACAGTTTTTGTATATTCCAGATATGAGTTCTCTGTTGGAGATAAGTTTGTGTCTGAGACATTTGTGTCTATGTTCATGAGGGATATTGATCTGTAGTTTTCCTTTTTTATAACGTTTTTGTCTGGTTTTGGTATGAGAATAATACTGACCTGATAGAATGAGCCAGGGTGTTTTCCCTCCATTTCAGTTTTCTCTAAGAGACTTGTGTAGAATTGGTATTGCCTTCCTTACATTTTGGTACAACTCACCTGTGGAGCCATATTGGCCAGGAATTTTCTCTGGGGGAAGATTTTAAAAGACTGATTTAATTTATTTAATAGATACAGGACTATTTAAGTTATCTGTTTCTTCTTAAACAAGTTTTGGTAATGTATCTTACAGAAAACTTGTCCAGTTTGTCTAAGTTGTTGAATTTATCAGCATAAAGTTGTTCATAATATTCTCTTACCTTCTTTTTATTGTTTTTAGGATCTGCAGTTATGTCTCTTGTCTCATTCCTGATACTGATATTTCATGTTTTCTCTTTAGTTCTTGGTCAGTTTGGCTAGCAGTTTATTAGTATTACTGATTTTCTCAGAGAACCAGCTTCTGGTTTCATTGATTTCTCATAACATTTTTCTGTTTTCTCTTTTACTGACTTCTGTTCTGATCTTGATCAAGTTCTTTCTTCTTACTTTGGGTTTAATTTGTTTTTCTTCTAGTTTCTTAGGGCATAAACTTACATCATTGATTTTAGACCTTTTTTTTTTTTCTAATTATGGGCATTTAGTATATAAATTATCTGTAAGCACTACTTACGCTGCACCCCACAAATTTTGAGATGTCATGTTTTCATTTTCATCCAGTTCAGATTTCTTGTTTGATTTCTTCTTTGACTACTGGGTGATTTAGAAATACATTGTTCAGATTCCAACAACAAATTTGTGGGTTTTAAGATATCTTTTTATTAATTTATAATTTAATTCAATTGTCAGAGAACATTATTTGTATTATTTCAGTCCTTTTAGATTTATTTTTATTAATTTTATGGCCCAGAATATAGTCTACAGAGAATGTATGTTTAGGAAACTATTGAACTGGCTATGCCATTTAGCATCCCCACTAGCACTGTACTGTGTCCAGTTGTTGGTAATCCTTGTCAGCACTTTACATTGTCTTTGTTTTTAAAAAATACATTTATTGGAGTTGGTGTGTAGTGATATCTTATTTTGGTTTTAATTCGCATTATTGGATTTTTAATGTTTTGTAAAAAAATTTAAATTTGAATAAAAATGAAGAATCACGGAGGATCTGTAAAAGCTGTGTGAGGATTTTATTCTCCAGTGACTCTTTATTGTGGTGATATATGCAATATAATGTTTCATTATATGTGTATACCACATTTTGTTTAGCTGTTCATCCGTCCATCTATGGACATTTGGTTTGCTTCTGCCTCTTGGCTACTGTGAATAATGCTGCTATGAACATGGGTGTACATATATCTGTTTGAGTCCCTTTTTTCAATTCTTTTGGATGTATACCCAGAAATAGGATTGCTGGATCATGTGGTAATTTTATTTTTAATGTTTTGAAAAACCACCATACTGTTTTCTCTGCTGGCTGCACCATTTTACATTCCCACCAGCAATGGACAGGAATTCCAGTTTCTCCACATCCTCACCAGCACTTGCTTTTTCTGTGGTGTTGTTTTTACAGTAGCCATCCTAATGGGTATGCAGTGGTATCTCATTGTGGTTGTGATTTGCATTTGATTTGCTTATTGGCCATTTGTATATGTTCTTTGAAAAAATGTCTATTCAAGTCCTTTGCCCACCTTGACTCTTCTTATCAGAATGTTAATTTGAAGTAGATTAGCATAATTTAAGCATTATAATGAGTATTTTTTCTTTTTTTAAGTTACTGATGTCTGACTAGAACTTTGCAATGGCCAGACCTTAATCATCACTATATATATTTGTAGATGAATGTATCTTTGCTTTGTGGGCTATATCTTATTTTTTTGGACTAAGACCATGGGCATGGCTGCTTCTCCAAGGGAAAATCAAGGTGGTGTTACTCCAAGCAGGGTGTGTGAGATGCCACAGAGGCAAGATGAAAATTGTGGGAACTGTAAAAATGTCAAGTTCTTTCTCCTTGTGTGTGTGTTTTTAACTGATTATTTTAGAAAGTTCTTAGTAAGAAATTAAAACGTGGGACTCAGGTGTTGAGGGTGGTACAGAAAGAAGAATCCACTGATTCGAGTGCACAGAGAAAGGAGTAAAGATCTGAAAAATGTAGAAGTAGAAAGATTTTCATAGGGTGATTGTAAAGGTTGATGGGGAGCTATTATTGATACAGGCAGCTTTTGATGAAATAGAATTTGAAGGAATAAGAAGTTAATCTATTGGCTCAAGAAAAAATTCTTTTTGTTCCTTAGACTTTTTACTAATTAGGAGTTTTTTACCTTTAGACTCTTCCTGGTATCCAGCATCACCGTAAAACTCTTAGTGTGTGCAAGTGATTCCCAAGGGATTAAAACCCAGTTTAATGTTTTTTGGTCAGAAAGGGCTTGATCAGACCTGTTTATGAAAGTACTGAGTTTTACAAAATTTTCTGGAATACAGTGGACTCCTCACTTTCCGCTCTGTCGTATTATTAGTTGGGTCAGTATTTACATCTCCTTGTGTAAGAAATCATTTTAGAATGATTTTGAAGCTATAACATCCACTGATAGTGGAGAGCCCTGTTACCTGTTAAATAAATGTGATTTGTATTTTGATGAGACAGGCACTGTGATTCTCCATAAATGCAGTGTATAAATGTAAAGTACAAAAGAAATGTAAGTTTATTTAAATTATTTGAAGGGTATTTCATTATTTGTAATGTAAGATTTTTTTTTGTTGCTTTTTTTAATATTTTAATAGACCTTATTTTTTTAGAGCAATTTCAGGTTTACAGCAGAATTGAGCAGAAAATACAGAGTTCCCACATAGCCCTCCCCACCCACACGTATATACTCCCCTACCCTCAACATCCCTCATCAGTGTGGCATATTTGGTACAATCAAATAATGGGCACATTATTAGCAACCAAAGTCCATAGTTCACATTAGGGTTTACTCTTGATGTTGTACATTCTATGGGTTTTGACAAATGCATAACGACATGTAGCCATCACTATAGTACCATACAGAATAATTTCATTGCCCTAAAAATCCCTTGTGCTCCATCTATCCATCCCTCCTTCCCTTCCTCTCCCCAAATCCCTGGAAACCATGATCTTTTTATTGTTTCTGTAGCTGTGCCTTTTCTAGAATGTCATTTGGTTGGAATTGTGCAGCTTGTAGCCTTTTCAGACTGGCTTCTTTCATTTAGTAATATGTCTTTTAAGTTTCTTCCATGTCAAAATGGCTTGATAGCTCATTTTTTTTCACTGCACATGTATTTTTAAATTTACATGTATGTATTGTTCATTGTTTCTAAGAACGTTTAGAGCTTTAGCTTTTTAAACTGACAGTTACCAAAGGAATAAAACCAACCACAAAATAGGAATTAACTCAAAAAGGTACATACACCCTGCTATTAACAGCAACATTATTTATAATTGCCAAGACATGGAAGCATCCTAAGTGCACATCAATAGTTGAACAGATAATGGAGATGCAGTATATATATATATATATATATATATATATAAAATGAAATAAAACCCAACCATAAAATGGAAGATATTTTGCCATTTGAGGCCTTTCATTCAGTTTTTTTTTTCCATTTCAAAAACCAGAATTTTATAACTGGAAGACACATTTCCATTACATCAAAAACAGCAAAATACCTAGAAGTAAACTTAACCAAAGAGGTTTTACCTGTCCTCTGAAAGCTGAAATGACACAAAGAAATGGAGAGATTTCTTGTGCTCTTGGACTGGAAGAATCAACACTATCAAAATGGCCACACTACCCAAAGCAATCCACAGATCCAGCACATCCTCCATGAAAATACTCACGACATTCCTTACAGAAGTAGAATAAAGCAATTCCAAAATTTATAAGGAACCACGAAAGACCCCGAATAGCCAAAGCAATCTTTTGTAGGTCTTTGTTTTTCTCTTTCTTCTTTTTGTTCTCTTTTCTTATGGTTTCATGACTAGAGAAGGTCCTTTAACATTTGTTGTAAAGCTGGTTTGGTGGTGCTGAAATCTTTTAGCTTTTGTTTATCTCTGAAGCTTTCGATTTCTCCATCAGGTCTGAACGAGAGAGAGCCTTGCTGGACAGAGTATTCCTGCTTGTAAGTTTCCCCCTTGCATCACTTCAAATATATCATGCCACTCCCCTCTGGCCTGTAGAGTTTCTGCTGAAAAATCAGCTGATAACCTTAGGGGAGTTCCTTTGTATGTTATTTGTTGCTTTTCTCTTGCTAATTTTAATATTTTCTCCTTATCCTTAATTGTTGGCAGTTTGATGACTGTGTGTTCCTCTTTGGGTTGATCCTGTGTGGTACTCTGCGCTCGCAGGACTTGGGTGACTGTTTCCTTTCCCAAGGTGGGGAAGTTTTCAGTGATCATCTCTCCAAAAATTTTCTCAGGTGCTTTCTCTGTCTCTTCTCTTCCTGGGACCCCTATAATGCGAACGTTAGAGTGCTTCATGTTGTCCCCGAGATCTCTTAAACTATCCTCATCCCTTTTTATTCATTTTTCTGTTTTCTGTTCTGAAGTAGTGATTTCCACTAATCTGTCTTCTAGCTCACTGATCTGTTCTTCTGCCTCATTTAGTCTATTCTTGATTCCTTCTAGTGTGTTACTCATTTCAGTGATTTCTTCAGTTCTGTTTGGGTATTCTTTATATTTTCTGACTCTTTGCTAAAGACTTCGGTCTTTGCATCTATATTCCTCTTGAGTTCCCTGAACATCTTCACCATCATTACTCTAAACTCTTTCTCAGATAAATTGCTTATCTCCTCATCACCTACTTCTTCTTCTGGGATTTTATCTTGTGCCTTGGCCTGGGAGATCATCCTTTGTTGCCTCATATCATCTATCTCTCTATGTGTTTGTGGATTCCTTCCACAGGCTTTAGGATTATTGTTTTCTTGTTTCTAGTATCTGCCCCTGGTGGGTGAGGCTGGACTAGAGGCTTATGCAGGGTTCCTGGCAGGAGGAGCCGGTGCCTGCCCACTGCTGGGTGCAGCTTGGTCCTGGATCTCTAGTGGGTAGGGCTGCGTCCAGAGGCCTTTGTGGCTTAGGAAGTCTGCAGATGAGTGGGGCTGTGTTCGCACCCTGTATGTTTTTTGGCCTGAGGCTTCCCTACAGGCTGTTGGGTGGGGCTAGGTCTTGGTGCTAATGATGCAATCAAGATGTCAGCCTCCAGGAAAGCTCATGTAGATGAACACTCCCGGAATGTCACCACCAACTTTTATGTCCCCTAAGTGAACCGCAGCCGTCCCCTCCCTTCCCAGGAGACCCTCCAAAACCAGCAGGCAGGTCTGGCCCAGGTTCCTATGAAATCACTGCCTCTGCCCTTGGACCTGGCTCACACGAGATTCCATGTACGCTTCCCAAGCAAATGGAGTCTCCGTTTCCCCCAGTCCCGTGGGGCTCCCAGCACCAAGCTCCTCTGGCCTTCAAAACAAGATGTCCTGGGGTCTCCTTCTCTTCTCAGTGCCGGATTCTGGGCTGGGGAACCTGACGTGGGGCTCAGAGCTGTCACTCCTTTGGGAGGGTCTCTGCGACTTCACAGATCTTCAGCTTGTGGGTCACCCACCCAGGGGGAATGGGGCTCAATTATAATGCAAGCTCGTTCTTCCTACCGTCCTGCTGTGGTTCCCTCTTTATATTTCTAGTTGCAGAAGATCTTTTTTGCTAGGTTCTGGGCTTTTTGTTCAATGGTTGTTTAGCATTCAGTTGTGGATTTGTTAGTCATGGGGAGAGTTGAGCTTGTGGTCCTGCCACTCTGCCATCTTGACTGGAAATCCCTAAGATATGTTAATGTGAATATCAAATATGCTTGATACCACTTTTAATTTGAGTGTCAGTTTAAGAAGACAGTTGTCTAGTGATAGGCAGCATTTAAATCAAGTGCTTGAAAACAAGATGGGAGAGTGTGTCAGTATGGCACTACAGGAAGCTGTAGGCTTGTCCTGTGTATTTCCTGTCTGAGGGCTTGAATCAGCCATTTCTCCAAAGAGCCTTGATTCCTTTATTTGGAGAATGGTATTAGAAACCAAGTCTGGGTGCTTGGAGTACTTGTTGCTGCCAGGGGTCATTTTTACTGACAGCGAGGAAATATGTGGAAGCAGCCTGTAGACATACATCTGTAATAATTCTTTTTGTAATTGTCTGTGATCCGTGGTGAGCTAAAAGTGAGTTCATACTGATGTCTCCAAGTCAAATCTGTATCACAGTATCATTCTAGCCTTCTCCCTTGCATGTCTATAAATTCCCAGGTCAACATTGGGATAGGTGGTGCCCACCGTCTAGATGCCGTTTACTTAATTATCAGTTCTAGGGTGCATACATGTATAGCAGTATCAGAATTTTTAACTCATACCCCTATTGGAAACGTCTGTAGCTCTCAGAATACAGCACTTACGGGGAGGGTATAGCTCAGTGGTAGAGCGCGTGCTTAGCATGCACGAGGTCCTGGGTTCCATCCCCAGTACCTCCATTAAATAAACAAATAAATAAATAAACCTAATTACCTCCCCCCCAAACAAGCAAACAAACAAAAAAAACATTAAAAAAATACAGTAGGCAGTTCCTTTGCCTATATCCTTATAAACCTCACTTACATACAACATAAGTGGGGTCTGCATCTCCCTTCATCCCCTCTCCACTCAGTGAGGTCATTCTGTGTGTTTGTAATACTGTTAGATTGTCTTGTCACATCTGCTATCCATCCTGGGATTCCCCTGAACTCTTAAATGACTTTCTAGAATTTGCATACATTGAGGTTCTCACTTACGTTGTAAAGACTGATGGGTTTTGACATATGCAGAATATCATATATCGACCATTGCAGTATCACACAAAATAGTTTTATTGACCTAAACGAATCTCCTGTGCTTCACCTATGGAACCCTCCACCCCTTTGTTCTGCCCTTAGCAATCACTGTCTCTGTTGTTTTGACTTTTCCAGAATGTCGTATGAGTTTTGTTTTGTTCTGTTTTGTTTTTATTGAGGTATGGTCAGTTTACAATGCTGTGTCAATTTCTGGTGTACAGCACAATGCTTCAGTCATACATGGATGTACATATATTCATTTTCATGTTCTTGTTCACTGTAAGCTACTGTAAGATATTGAATATACTCCATGTGCTGTACAGTATAAACATGTTTATCTATGTTATATATACCAGTCAGTATCTGCAGATGTCGAACTCCCAGTTTATCTCTTCCCACCCCACTCCCGCCTGGCAACCACAAGTCTGTATTCTATGTCTGTGAGTCTGTTTCTGTTTTCAGAATGTTATATGAGTTAAATCATTCAGTATGTGGCTTTTTGAGACTGACCTCTTTCCCTTAGCAAAACATATCTAGGATTCGTTTACAACTTTTCATAGCTTTTATCACTGAATAATATTCTGTTGTATGGCTGTTTCAGTTTATCCTTTCTCCTATTGAAGGGCATTTTGGTTGCTTCCAGTTTTGGGTAGTTGTTATAAATAAAGCCGCTATGAACATTTGTATACAGGATTTTTTGTAGAAATAAAGTTTCAACTCATTTGGATAAATACCTAGGAGTGTGATGGCTAGATTGTGTGGTAAGACCATGTTTAGCTTTGTGAGAAACTATTACACTGTCTTCCAAAGTGGCTATACCATTTTACAGTCCCAATAGCGGTGAACGAGAGTTTGTGTTGCTTTACGTCCTCATCAGCTTTTGGTGGTGTCAGATTGTTTGGATTTTAGCTATTCTAATAGATGTACAATGGTCTCTCGTTTTAATTTGCAATTCTCTAATGATGCGATGTTGAGCATTTTTTATGTGCTTATTTGCCATCTGCATGTTTTTTTATGATGTGTCTTTTTCAGATCCTTTTTCCATTAAAAATTTTGATTCTTTTTGTTGAGTTTTAAGAGTTTTTTGTGTATTTTTGATACAAAAATCATCTCATCTGATATGTATTTTACAAATATTTTCTTGTCTGTAGTTTGTGTTTTCATTCTCTCATCAGTATCTTCCACAAGTTTTTAATTTTAATAAAGCCCTATTATTTTATTTCTTTTATGGATTTTGCATTTGGTGATATATCTAAAACTCTTTGCCAAACCCAAGGTCATATTTCTTCCTTTTTAAATTGGAATATTTTCTCCCTCTTGTAACAATCCAAGAAAAAGTTATGTCCACTTCATTTCTAAGAAACACTTCGTGGCACAAACCTTTCTGAAATACCCCATGCAAATGGCATTTTTATTAAAATATACATACTTTCCCAAGCATTTCTTTTGTTTCCTCATTTTTGTTGCATATTTAAATATGATTTTGAATTTCTTTTACCAGTTTATGCTTGACTGTGTTTTCTGGTGCTTTCCAGTTACCTGGTTTATTCCTATATCCTTTCTGCTGTTCCTGTTTTTGCTATTTCTTTATGGCCAAAATAGTTTGTAATAGTAATCACTATATTTTCCTTCTCTTCTTCAGGCCTAGAGAAATGTCATACATTCTCTATTATTTTTACTCTTAAGAAACAGGGACTGTGCATTGAGAAAACACCTTAAGTGCCCTGTTATGGCCTTTGATTTCTTGTTAAGTCACAGTCTGCAAAATTATTTGGTAGAATAGTTTCTTATTCTGGAACTTACGCTGGAATTATTTTTAACTTTTTTGTTGTGCTCTTTAAATTTAATTGATTTCTTTAGTAGAGGTCTGTTTAGGGAGTGTTAATTTCCAACAAGCACTTGTAAAAGCTACTGGAGGACTTCCTGTCAAGAATCAGTCCTGCAATTGTGGTGTTTTTAAGTGGGTTAATATGTGTGTGAGGCTCTATTAACATTTTTGTCATTCATGGTATTAGAATTCCTCAGTACTTTGTACATATATGTATCATTATAAATTGTAAGCTCATCAATTTTGGATATGTCTACCATATTTCTCTTAGGATTTTTTTTTCCTTGTTGACTTCTTTGATATACCTTGTAAGGATATCACGCTGAGAGAAGTAGTTGATTAAAACAGATGTCCTGGGGAAGGAAGATCACAGTTGCTGAGCTGCGTACTTTGTGCAGAAAGAAAATGAGGAAAATTGGCAGACTGAAAGGAAGAGATCATTAGTTTCAAAGTAGCGTGGTGGAGGTGAATCTGACTGGTGGGGGGAAAGAAGTAAAGGATGTGCGCAGGGGTGTGTGTGTGTGGGGATGTGTGGATGTTGTCGTGGTGAACCGTGAGGAAGAAGACCACTGGTAGGAGGCATGAAGAGCCCACGTGGATGTTCTTGAAACTGCAGAGAAAAGCAGTGGTTGTTACTGGGCAGTAGACAGGCACACTCTGTACTGGAGGCTGGGTCCTTAGTTGTGTGTGTGGTGAGTAAGGCTGAGTGGACGGTGAGTGGAGCATGCGGTTCAGTTAGGTGTTGCGCTCAGAGGGTGTCGTAGTTGAATGAGTGAGATTCAGAGAGATTCTAATTGAAACTCTTGAGGGGTTTAAGATACCAGGGTAAAGAGTGCTCAATGTAATCTAAAGAGAAGAACTGGGGACTAGAGGAAGAAACAAACCAAAATTAAAACCACAAACATTTAAAAAAAATACAGCTGCTTATTATTATTTTTTAATGGAGGTACCGGTGATTGAACCCAGGACCTCATGGGTGCTAAGTACGTGCTCTACCAGTGAGACGTACCCACTGCCCTAAATACAGCTTATGTTTTTAAATGAAAATAGGCCCCATAGGTTGCTCACACGTTTGCAGGTCAATTTCGCTTGGGTCTAAGTTTTTAGAGCTACCCCACAATTATTTTAATTGTATTTGAATCTATAGTTTACAGTGGGGCTTTTCTCTTCATATTTATTTTATCCAACTTTTCCTAGACCTTGGCTTGTAATCCATAATTTCTGCTCCACGACTTGCTAGAAGTTTATTATGTTAATCATCTCTCTGTAGGGGAGTCCCCTCTTTCACCCCTCCATCCCTGTGGTAACTAGAAATCTGTCCCAGTCCCTTTGTCTCCATGTGCTAGCCCTTGCTCCTGTCCCCTGCCTTGTGTCTGACCGCCTGTTCCAGCTAGACGTCTTCTGACTACTTCTCCATCTTCAGTGCTCCCCCAGTTCTCATTTCCTTTAACTAAAACTGTAGTTTGGGTGTTGAACATAGTGAAACTGGCTTACCTTTCTCCCTAACTCCTCCCCACCTCTGTAGTCGGTGGGGAAGGCGCAGTCGTGAAGCCTGGCAGTGCGAGGCTGCCCCCAGCGGTGGTGGTCTCCAGCCCACAGCCCCTCTGCTGCCCCCATGAAACCGTGAAGGTTACTCGTTCTCCTCTGTGTTTCCCTTTTTTCCATGCCTGCGGGTCAATGTTTGACCAGTTAGGGGATGCTTGAGCCCCTGTGACCTTCCGCATATTCCTTCACCCGTTTCAGTTTCTTCAGGGATGTTTCTGATTTTATTACTTCCTGGAAAGTAAAAGGAAAAAAACCACATCACCCCAGGATAAGTATTTCAGTGTGGAATTTTGAAAAGTTGTCGTGAAAAACTTTTATGTAGGTAAACGGATTAAAACTCCTGGTGACTAATGTCCTGGTAATGCACGAAAATAAAGGCTGCACACTTGGAAGATTAGAATTTCTATTTACTGTGTCAGGAAAGACCAGGCAGGTTTTGCAGGGCGGGGGTGGGGTAGAGAGAGGAAGTAGATTTTGGATGTGGTTGAGTCTTAGGTACCTGTTAGATCACCAGGTGGATTTGGGTGTCGTGTGTCAGTCTCCTTTGAATCTAGAAGACTCTCCCTCCATTTTTCATTCAGTGTGAAATTGATTTTTTTTTTTTTTGAAGAGTTCAAGTCTGTTTCTAACCAAATGTCTCACATTCTGGGTTTGTTTCTTGATAATTAGCTTAAGCTTAAACATGTTTTTGGCGAGAGCACAACAGGTGGCATTGTGTGTCTCACCGAATCTGATCTGGTCGCCCGCTCTTGGTGGTTCTGAGTTTGAGCACTGGCTTAGGCTGATGACCCCCAGGTGTATTGCTGCAAAGGTGTACTTGCTTGTGAATGATCTGCAGGGAATGACGCAGTGACTCCCAACAGCTTTTAACATTTGTTTTCATTCTCTTGAACCTCCTCAGTATCATAAACTTGGGAAACAGCTCTGTCATTTTAACGACTTTACAAAAGATATTTCTCCTAGAAGTTTAAAAAGATGTTTGTGTCAGAACAGAAAATAAGGGCGGAAATGATCTTGAAGCAAGGTAGAAATGAAGCAGGAGGGGCAGGGGCCCAGCGCACTGTGTGTTTGTGCGTGTTTGGAGGGTGGTGCTGGGCACAGGCGTGATGCGTCAAGCTGCACTGTGCTCCTTGTGGCCGTTCTGAAACCATGAGCAACGCTAGGTGCCTAGCCTTCTGTAAATTATCTTGGTCAAAGTTAATGAACTTCATTTTTTTTTTATAGGTTTAAATGTGATACTGGATGGTTAGTTCTCCTTCTAAGGTAAGTTTTTAATTTTTATTATTTTTTGAAACAACACTACTATGTTAAACTTATTCAGGTAGTTTGTCTAGAAAGTAAACTTTAGTTGCTGAAATTGTATGACTAACTAGTTATCCCCTGGGCTTTATCTGTCCCAGAGGATGCTGTCGGGAGGGGTGTGGGGCTTACTGCACGTGCAGTGTGAATAACATCACACGCGGTACCCGGGTGCTGGTAGGTGGATTCGGGACCCTGCATGCACATTTCTGGTGCGTCGCAGCATCCTGAGTTCCTTGGGTCTGCCTGAGGCTCCTGGAGTGTTAGGTTGAGTGTGTGGCATGGTGCTGCAAACGGAGTGACTTAAAACTGCAGAAACTCATTCTCTCACTGTTCTGGCACCAGACGTCCTCTGTGCTTCCCTCCAGGGCTCCAGGGGACAGTCCTGCCTTGCCCGCCCCATTCCGGCGCCTGCTGGTTGCTGGCAGGGCTCCAGCTCCTTGGCTTGTCGCTGCTTCACTGCCAGTTTCTGCCTCTGTCTTCAGTGGTCTTCCCAGTGTGTCTCCCCTCCTTGTCTCCAAATCCCCCTCTCCTTATAAAGACACCAGTCATTGGATTTCAGGCCCACTCTAGTCAAGGGTGAACTACTCTCAAATTGATTCTATTTGCTAAGACCCTGTTTCTAAATAAGGTCATATTCACAAGTCCTGGTGTTAGCACTTAGACATACCTTTTTGGGGAACATAATTCATCCCTCAGTGGTTGGGGTGTGACTTGAATTGTAGCAAAATCAAGATGCTGGATCATTTTGAAGCTTGAATGCTGTGTTTTATGAGGTACTAAAGTGTTTGAAATTGGTATAGAAGAAAAACTGACCCCTAAATTTCTCAAGCCAATTTAGGGGTATTTCTAGTAGACTTTGTGTCTTACGTACAATATGTGTACATACAGTATGTGTGTGTGCATTTTTAACATTTACAAGTAAAGAGACTGTTATTTGTTGGCATTTGTGGGATTCAGCTTAACAGGACTGTGGTCCTCTTGGGGTGGATATAAGAGGAAACAAAAGTAAACCAGCAGTTTCTTTGCTGTATCTGTGTGTGTATTTTGCCTAAAAATACCAGTGCTTTTTTAATCCATTTGTATTAGAACATGAAACCTATATTTGGATATCTTTCTTCTTTAAAAAAACTCATTAATGCACTTGATCATTTTAGAAAGTAAAGAACTACAAGGTCGTTGAATGAAATTCAGAGTCATTGAAATTCAGCTTTAACTTCAAAGACGGTTTTAGGAATGCAAACAGTGAACCTAGCTCCATGCCTGGCCCTTGGTGAGTGTGTCAGTTACTATTAGGGAGTCTTTCTAAGAATGTGAAGGAGGTTTGAGGTAGTCGTGAAAAGAAGGGAAGTTCTTCTCTCTTATTTTTGATAGTTGTGTGTCTGGCTGGTCAGCATGTTTACTGTTCCAGTCACTGGTTTGGTTTTGGTCATAAATGATTGAAAAATGTGGATTACAGTTAGGATGAGAGTGTGTTTAAAGCAGGACAGTACGTACAGTAGTAGACACATGTTTACTTTCCGGGTTTGAGGTTTGAAGGTAATGTTCTTTATTATATGGTGCTTGTGAATGACTATTAAAAATCCAAACTGTTAACTTTTTTCCTCCATTCTCTTCCTGCATTTAAATAAAAATAGCTGTATTAATCCCAGAAACCACGGAGCCATAATGTGGCAAAGCGTCCTTTTTGAGAGGTGAATGTTACTGGTGAAAATGGCTGACAGAGGAGGGAAGATTGTCCCAGGACAGGTGTACATTGAGGTGGAGTATGACTACGAATATGAGGCCAAGGACAGAAAGATTGTCATAAAGCAAGGGGAGCGGTACCTCTTGGTGAAGAAGACCAATGACGACTGGTGGCAGGTCAAGCCAGACGAGAACTCCAAAGCGTTCTACGTGCCCGCCCAGTACGTGAAGGAGGTCGGCCGCAAAGCTCTGATGCCGCCCGTGAAACAGGCAGGGGGGCTGCCAAATAATTCTGTGAAAGCCGTGCAGAGCCTCCACCTCCAGAGAGCGGCAGAAAATGTGAGCAAGCCGCCTGAGCTCTCAAGTTTCGGAAAGCCATCGTCATCTGTTCAAGGATCAGGTCTGCTTCGTGATGCCAATCAGAATTTTGGACCCAGTTACAGCCCAGGTCAGACTCTCAGCCTGGACCTGACCCATAATAACGGGAAGTTCACCAGTGACTCACATTCTCCGAAAGTTTCTGGCCAGAATAGGACGCGCTTCTTTGGTCACTTTCCCGGTCCCGAGTTCCTGGACGCAGAGAAAGCGAGCTTCTCCCAGGAGCAGTCCTGGGACTCGACCGGAGAAGGCTCAGAAAGGCTACGCCAGGACTCCGAGTCCGGCGACGAGCTCAGCAGCAGCTCCACGGAGCAGATCAGGGTAAGATCGAAAGTGGACGAGGAGACACTTGGGCCACCTTCAGAAAAGCTGAATTATAGATTGTAATTAAAATATTTGTCAGACTTAAGAACTGGTTGTTCTGCCTTATGTTTTCAGAATACATGGGTTTTATCCAAAGTTAAAGAGAGAGAATATATGAAAAACCTTGTAGGATTGATGGAGGCTCCCTTTCAGGTTTTCTTAAGTCTTGTTCCTTGGCAGGACTAGAGCCACTTGAAGTGTGGACAAGTTTCTTTTTTTTTTTCTTTCTATTGATTATGCATAAAGTACAAAGGATTTGTGTAGTGTACCCAATGATGATACTTCTTTTACTAGAAAAAGTTTGTTTTCCAGCTGCACTCACTTTGACTTGTTTCCACTAAGTCTTCAGGTAATAATGGATATATGAGGAAAGATGTCACAGGAATGTTAATGACTAACTCTTGTTCTTTGAAACTTTTTCATGAACTTTGCATGTTAAATATATATATTTATATATATATATAAAGAGAGCTCACCAACCTTTAGTTCTTTTCATGCACTTTTGTGTTTTAAGTGTCTTGCATTGAACATTAGCCTGAATAAAATTTTGTATCTGTAGTTTGATTCTTTTTCCCCCTTCTTACCTAACTTTATTTTGGGATTCGTTTGTGCCAGTTTTTCAAGTAAAGTGACAAAAGCACACTAATGAAATTGAAACTTGAGTGTATTAGAAAAGTTTCATTTTAGGTGAATTTGTAAGTTGATAAACTTTTGGCCTAAAGCTATGTTGTAAGATTGAGTCATCAATATAAATGAGTCAGTAGGTGTGAAGCTGCCCTTACTTGTGGTCGGATTGTAATGGAACTAGTTTGTTCTTTTCCTTTCGCGAGTTTCAGTTTTTCTTGAGACGTTTTGAACGAATATAGGAAAAGGGGAAGGTTCTCTAGAAAAACTTCTGATGCTTGAGATGAAGGCAGTTAGGGTGAAGAGCACTGTCTGTTAGTCATCTCTTGTCTTAGTCTTTAGTCTTTGCGATACTTTGACGAAGAACATATAGTGTGTCTGGAATTTTTCTGTTGGTGGCTCCCTGTTGGACTTACTGGACTTGGGAGACGTGTGTTTCCTTTGCTGTCTGGCCCTCACTGCTGTTCCGCACTTGAAGTTCCTTCCGTGTTCCGTGTGGGGACACCGGCAGCCTGTGTCCTCTTCGTCGTGGTCATCTTCAGTTCACACTGGGACACTCGTGGCTCCTAACCTCTCCTGGGCTGCTGGGAAATCTTGTTAGATTTCTCTCGCCAGACCTCGTCATGATTATTGGTTTCAGACCTTTTCTGTGTCCTTCAGTTCTCCCCTTCTGTTTCATGCTGAAGTAAAAGCCACGGGAGGGAGTCTGCATCTGCTTTGGGGAGGATGTCCTGCCTGGCAGTTCATCATGCAGGCTTTAGATTTGAATCTGGCTCCAAATCACACCAGTTGTCAGGTAATTGGGGCAAATGACTTGACTTTGGTGTGTCTCAGTTTCGTCCTCCTAACGTGGGGGTCAGAGTTGCTGAGGATGCAGTGGGCTGTTGTGTATCTCATATGCTTACCTGGCTGGGTACCTGCTGCTGCTGAATAAATGACTCCCAGTTCTGGTGGTTTAACACAGCAGACAGACATCCATTACATCACAGTTTCTGCGGGTCAGTCATTAAGAAGCAGCTTGGTTAGAGGTTTTAAAGGCTTCAGGTCTCTCATTATGTTGCCATCTTATGAAGGCTTGGCCAGGGCCAGGCGGCTGCCTCTTGGTGGCTCGCTCACGTGGTGTGGTTGGCCTCTTTTCAGATACTTGAATGTCGTGAGCAGCTTTCCCCCGAAAGGAGCCGTCCTGAGAGGACAGGGTGGGAGCTGGCAGTGGCACACTGTCACACCTTCCTGATGGTGCAGTTCAGCCCTTCTCTGTGTCGGGGGAGCCAGCACAGGTGTGGGTATCAGGATAGGGGCCGTGGGGGCCACCGTGGGGGCTGGCTGTCACAGAGCACATCAGTACCGTTCAGATGTCGTGTTGCTGGCATGTCTGCTACTGTCATTTCCACCATCAGACCTAGGAATGGAGCAGGCATCCTCCCTGGTTCCGGCAGTGCGGGGCTGCCTCTCCTACGGGGACAGGCTCTTCATGTTTGCTTTGCCCTCCTTTCCACAGACCTTTGCTAAAGATTGTGTAGTGTTGCGCTCATGGCTTTAGACTCGGTATTTACCAGGTGTTTTCCTTCAGCATGTGAATTTGCTCGTGTTTTCCTGTGTTAGTAAAGCTCTTCCACAGCACTGTCCCCTCCGAGTGCCGCCTCACCACTCCCTACTGGCGGCTTTGGAAGGAGCTGCACATACGTGCTCACTTCCCACTCCTTCCCTAGCCTGTCATAGTGGGACCTCCGCGCTCCCCTAAACAGCTTCTGCTGCAAGGTACCTTTCATTGTGGATAAATTTCCAGACAATTAAAAATATTTTTATACGTTACCATTATTACAGTGAGCAAGATTAATAATCAAATGTCAATTTAAAATAATTTTTCATTGAGGCATAGCATATATTCATATGTGTAAATTGTACTAATCTTAAGCGTATGGCTTAGTGCTTACGTACAGCTGTGAGCCCCTTCCCAGTCAGCACTCACACCCTCCCCCCTTGTCTCTGCTGGGAGATTTTCATTTTTCTGACGTATTACCATTCATCAGTCTTCTCTTTTTTAAGTCAAAAAAAGGAATAAAAATTTAATTTAACGGAAAAAACCCAGAATTGTCTGAAAAAACAATGGAGCAAATCAGCCGCTGAAAAAAAGAGTTCTGCATCTTGGTGATCACATTTACTGAAAAGGTTATAGAAACAGTAAAATGCCATTGAGCGGAAGGATTTGTGAGTTGTCTGCAAATCAACTTATTTCAGTAGTGGAAGAAGTCTTGGTCATTTCTTAATATCAAAATTATGCAGGTTTCTCTTTTGAGTGTCTTTTGCATCTGAAGAGTCAGTCATACAAAGTCTCCTATTTTCCTCACAGGGTAAATCCTTTGTTTCAGCCAACTCTTAACGGCAGGCCAGCTAGCACACCACCATCTCCCCGGACAAAGAGCATTGAAATAATCCGTTTTGTTGATTGATGTATCTCTTTGTACGTTTCTTCATCAGTTTCTGTAGTTGTTAACAGTTCCTTCCACATCTCCCAGCGTCATGTTTAGATGTAGGTCATACCCTGCAGCCTGCCTCAAAGCGTTGCGTCACTTCCCATTGTCACATGGATCTGCTCATCCAGGCTGAACCTGATGAGGACCAGGGGCTCTTCTGCGGTGTTGATGGTTTGTTGCTGGTCCGCGTCGTCTGCCACGTTTCAAACTCTGTGATCAGTCTTCTTTAATTAAACGTTTTGAGATAATTGTAGTTTCATAAGCAGTTGTAAGAAATCATGTGGAGACCAAAAAACCCCCAAAAAACAACAACAAAAGAAATCATGTAGAGAGAGCCCCCGTGCCCCTGTCAGGTGACCTCTAGTGCTGACGTCTTGCAGAGCTACTGTGGTGTCCCAGTCAGCACGTGGGCATCATACAGTCGAGATGCTGAGCATTTCTGTCAACACAAGGGTCCTTCGTGTGGCCTGTTTGTAGCCACCCCCCCAACCCCATCCCTCCTTAGCCCCGGCCACCACTAATCTGTTCTCCACTTTTATAATTTTGTTGTTTCAAGAATGTCATATAAGTGGTCTCATAGGCTCTTGAACCTTTTGGGATTGGCTGTTTTCATTCGGCACAGTTCTCCAGAGACTGATCCAGGCCCCCTTTGTCGCTGACTCGTGTTCTGTGGTTTGGATGGGCTGTGCTAGTGCAGAACATCTGGGTTTCCAGGGGCTGTTGCATTTAAACATTTCTGCCCAGGATTTTGTGTGAACACACCTTTTTATTTCTCTGGCCTAAATGCCCACGAGTATAATTGCTAATTATATGATATGGTAGTTGCATGTTTAATTTTTCAAGAAACTGCCAACCCGTTTTTCCAGACTAGCTGTTCATTTACATTTATACCAGCAGCGCTTGTGATCCAGGGTCTCTGCGTGCTCACCAGCATCTGGTATCGTCACTGTTTTTATTTTAGCCATTCTGATAGGTGTGTAATAGTATCTCCTGATTTTAATTTGCATTTCCCTGATAGCTAGTGATGTTGAACATCTTTCACGTGCTCATTTGCCATCAGTAGATCCTTTTCATTGAAATGTCTCTTGACGACTTCGGCCCATTCTCTGATTGGTCACTTTGCTTTTGTACTGTTGAGTTTGGAGAGCTCTTTAGTCGGCAGAGAGGCAGAGGGGCACCGCACACAGAGAAGGCAGCCACGTGAAGCTGGAGTGAAGGGAGATGTGAGGGTGGTGGCACTGATGTCAGGAAGGATGCGGCTGCAGGCAGAGGACTCTCTCGAGCCGCTGGAGGGAGTGCAGCCCTGCCAGCACCTTGATTTCAGTCCTGGGGTGCTGTGTCTGGACCTCTGGCTTCCAGAGCTGTGAGGGTATAAGGGTTTGTTGCTTTAAGCCTCTGTTGGCACTAAGTTGTTACCGCAGCCACAGGGAACTAACACAGCTCCTCTAGTTCCTTTCCTTCTTCTTATACATTTTAGAGGAATTGAAGTTTTAAATTGCCTCATGATTTAAATCGTATCTGTGAAACATTTTACTGGAATTTTGGTAGGAATTGCATTAACCTGTGTGTCATTTCAGAGGAAATGGACATCTTACTATGTTGAGTCTTCCAGTCCACGTATATTGTACATTTCCCCATTTGTTTAGATCTTTTTTAATTTTTTTCAACAGCATTTTGTAGTTTTTAGTGTTAAGTCCTGTACAGTTTTGCTAGATGTACACCAAAGTAGTGTTGAAGATCAGTTGACCATAGACATGTGAGTTTATTTCTGGATCCTCAGTCTGTTCCATTGGTCTGTCCCTCTGTCCTTCAGCCTGCACTTGGTTACTGTTACATTGTAGTAAGTTTTGAAATCGGAATGTGTTACTCCTGCTTCATTGTACTTTTTCAAGAGTGTTTGGTCTATTCTGGCTCCTTTGCAGTTCCATGTGAAGTTTTTAATCAGCTCATCAATTTCTGCAAAGAAACCAGCTGGGATTCTAATAGGGATTGTCTTAAGTCTGTGGATTGATGTGGGGAGTGATGCCGTGGTAACAGTATTAGCATTTCCTGCAGAGCCGGTCTGGTGGTGCTGAATTCCCTGTTTTGTTTGTTCAAGAAAGTACTTATTTCTGCTTCATGTTGATGTGTAATTTCTTTAGCTGTGTAGAGTTCTTGTTGGTGGTTTTTTTTTCTTTCAACACTTTAAATATTTTACCCACTCTCTTTTTGTTTACATGGTTTCTGGTGGGACGTATGCTATATGTGTATGTTTTTTTCATTGTTGTATTGTTGTTTACATTTTGGTATTCGTGGATCTCTGGTATTTGTCCTGCTTTGAGACTGGGAAATTTATGTTGACATCTTTAAGCTCATTGATTCTTTTTCCAGCCATGTCCAGTCTGCTGATCATTACATCAAAGGCATTTTCTCTTTCTGTTAAACAGTGTTTTAACTGGTGGCATTTCTTTTTGATTCTCTTGTTAGATTTTGCCATCTCTCTGCTGGCATTGCTCATTTGTTGTTGTGTGTTGTCTTTTCCCCTTATAGTCCTTAAGATACCACTAGAAGTTATTTAAATTCCCTGTCTGATAATGCCAATATCTGTGCCGTGTCTGAGTTTGACTCAGATGCTCACGTTATCTCTTTACGTGATTCCTTCTTCCCTTTAGCCATGCCTTGTAATTTCTGGTGAGAGTTAGACAAGTTTTATTGGTTGGTAGGGATGGAAGTAAACAGGCCTCTCATGTGCAGTGTTCCGTTAATCTGGCTAGAAATTGGACTGTGTTTAGTGTCTGCTGTAGTTGTAGGTACCAGAGGCTTTAAATTCCTCAAGGATCTGTGTCTGAAGAATTTCCTCATTAGTGTCTGGCTCCGCAGTCAGTCTCCCTGCTACTTCCTGGCTGGGAGGGGTCGAAGTGCCTCTCTGCTTGGCCCTGACAGCCTGCACTGATGTCCGGGGTCAGAGGATGACCCATTGCCCTGGCAGTGGTGAGTCTGACTCCACTCAGCCTCTTCTGTGTGTGTGGGCTCTTGTTCCCGACCGCAGTGGTCACCCTGCTTCCTTCCCCTGCTTCCTCTGATTCCACCCTGGCAGGGGTTGGGTGCTGTGTTGCAGCCCTGCTGGCCCCTGCTGGTGGCCTGCGGGTGGGGCTGTGGGTGTGTTCTGTGGTGTTTGGCTGCAGTAGAGCGGTAATGTCTGACCGTTTCAGTCTTGCTAGTCTTCTCCTTTTCTGGCCCTTCTGCTGGCTTTCGGGCAGGGATTTGTTGGGGTTTTTTGGTCTGTGCCTGTTGGTGTTTCTGGGTTGCTGACTTCCTTCTTTAAATCTGGGATGTATGAAGCCAAAAGTAAACCCAGGGCAGAAAAACAAAACAAAACAAATACTAAAAAAAAAAAAAAAAATCAAAACAAACAAAAAGCAAACACAGAAACTCACCAGCATGTTGCTCATTGGGTCCTGAGGTCACAGTTGGTTTCCCTTCTCTCTGCCTTTCAGAGCTGTCTTCTGTTTATTTCATGTATTATGTCCAGTGTTTTTGTTTATACCTAGTGTGAGGAATAAGATAAAGTACGTTTACTCCCTTTTCCCAGAGTTGGATGTGATTGGTAAGTTTTTAATGGTAGTTTTTAGGTATTCATTGTCTTGACCTCTTAACGGTCTCGTCAGCTCTACTTCTAGGGGTGGGGGGTGTCCTCTCATCAGAAGCTTCCATTGCGCCCTGTGCTGTTCCTTTGTTGTCCTCATCACATTCATGATGGTTTTCTTTCTTCTCACTTGTCAGTCTGCGCTCTCCAGGCCAAGTTGTTAACCATATCTTGTTTATTTCTGTGTGTCAGATGCCTAGTATATAGGACCCTGGTACATCGTAGGTATGCCCAGTGCTTCTGTAACGACCACCAGTGTTTAGCCACAGATACATGGGAGGGAAGGGGAAACCTAGATTAATGTCCCATCAAAGATATGTGTTTCTGTTTAAATACAGTCATCTGGAAGTGCTGTGACCTTGACACAGCATAGGCTTTATGAATAAAGTTACCAGAGAGATGGAGTTGGGGGTAAAAAGTTGTAATGCAATAGAGAGATTCCAAAATTTGAGTCAAAAACCATAAAATTCAATTTGCACCCCCCCACCTTCCCCAGTAAAATGGACACATCATATGCAGTATCTTCCTCAGGGCAAATTTTTAGATCTTTTCAAAGGTCATACTAATAGTTGATTTGAAGATGAAACTTTGAAAATCAGTGTTGGTTTGGAGCTCCAAACCTTAGAACAGCCTTCAAAACTGTACACTTTGCTCCTGATAACCCTGTTTTTCTCTAATGATCTCATGAATATTCCTTTAATATATGTGTCTTACCAGCCTTGGGTATCAAGTTTCCCATTGTTAGAAAGTATGGTCTAAAACCCGGGAGTTGAAATGGTAGACCTTTGTCTCTGAGGCTGACAAGGTGCGAGGAGAAGAGATGGCTTTGAGAAGAAGGCCAAAGTTCTGTAAGGCTCAGAGTCATTTTATTAAATACAGTGTGAATATTTATGATGACTATAAATCTAGAAATGTTTAAATTATGTTTTCTATTAGCCTTCTATGTTGGCAGATGTGTTTATAGAAAGAATTTCTTCATTGACAGTGCTGGACTAATGTGTTTCTGGCATTTGACATCTGATCTGAAATTAATCTGGAAAATTTTTTATATGGAACAATTCATCAACATTTTGAGGTGTTATATTGGGTTATACTGAGTTCACAAAATCAATTCTCTAATTGTAGTTTTAAGCTTTGTTTCTGATTGAAAGGTATTTAAATATTTCCTTTTAGTCTTTGTTCCCAAATTATGTGGACTGTTAATACAAGATGTTTATTGTATTTAAAAATACAGATTTAAAAAAATTAAGTATCGATTTTAATTATACATGCATATATTTATCTGTAGTTTTATAAAGTAAGAATCATACTGTGTGTGCAATTCACACAGTATGATTCTGAATATTTAAAAGAATAATCTATTATACAAGCAGTATTTATTATACAAAGGAGAATGGCAAGAGACATAATTTTTCAGGCTAATTGGATTTTCTGGTTAATTCAGGATTAGGTATAAAAGGTTTGTGTTTGTTAGAGATTTGTTAGAGATTTTCCCAAGTCTGTTTCCACAAAGATGGTGCCGAATCTAAAAGCAGATATGATTTAGCTTTGTGCAGCAACAGCTAACAACGTCCCCTCTCATCCAAATCCATGCTCGCTGTTGATGGATCTTTTTGTTAAGTAGCCCCCACGCCCCACCCCACCCCGCCGTGCTGCTGGAACCAGTGGGGCCATTACTGAGCTTCCTTAAATTCTCTGAAGCTCTGCTTTGTCACCTGCTCAGATTCACCACAAACTTCCTATTTGGTTCCTTTATTGCTAGAGCAGTTCCAAAATTAGGACTCTTGGGAGATTTGGGGGCTGATGATTTCTGCTGTATAATGGCTTGAATGTGTTTTGGTGAATTTCTCTGTAAAACTAATCCTCAGTATTTGTAACATAAAATTTTCTTCAGTAAAATGTGGGTCAAGTTTGGCATCTTACTTAGGAAGCAGTAGCAGTTTCTCTCTCTCTCTCTTTTTTTTCTTTTTTTTCCGCTTAGGGCAGTGCGGTGTCTGAACTTGAGTCAGGACCAGTGTGTCTTTGAGATTTGAAATCTGCTGCTGCTTAGTTGTAGGTACATGGGCCAGTCCCTTAATCTCTGAGCCATGATTTTCTCACCTCTAAAAATAGAACTAAGAATTGTTGTTATAGTTAAATGAAATCCTCTGTGTGAAATTGCTGTGTGTACCTGGCGCCAGAGAGCCCCCTCACATGGTCTCAGCTCTCTCCCGTCTTGCTGACGTAGGTATGGCCAGTCCTGGAGACTAGAGTGACCAGATTTTGCTCTCATTTCAAGGTGTCCTTCAAGCCCAGATTCTTAAAGTGAAAGTTTTGGGCAAAGTAATTATAAAGTGAAAACTGATAAATCTTCTTTAAGGAAATTTAGGCATAAATGTCTAATTAGATGGAAATTTGGGAGAGGAGCTAGGTAAGCTTGGAGTTACATTTGGGTCAAACGTGAAGGCAAAATTAACTGAGATTTCTCGGATGACAGCTCTTACTTCCTTTGACCATGCCTTCTCCCAGGAAAAGAACTCCTGGTTCTAACTGCCAGGGGTCTTTTCTCAGAAACTGCTGATAATAGAAAGGAAATGCTTCATTACCTATCCCTAGCTTCCTTCTGGAACATAGGGCCTGCTTTACTTTAGCATCGATCTGTTTATCAGGCCCTTTCCTCTTTGTCTGGTTGTTACCTGTCTGAGGATCTAGTGAAAGCCGTAAACCGTCTTTCCAAAAAGTGCCTGCATGTGTATTCGTGCGGACGGTGCCCTTGGGCCACAGACTGCGGAAGGCTCCTTCCCTTTCACCTCTTTTCCTGACCCTTTTCTCACCTTTTCCTTTTCTAAGGCAAGTTAGTCTCTTTTTTACCTTTCTTCTAAATTCACCTGCCCTTCTCCCTCATTACTCCTAGATGAATTTGGCTTTATTTACCTTTGCTGCTTTGATTCCTATGTATTAGTCAGAACTTAGTTGTAAATGGTAGGAACCCAACTGTGACTAGTTTAGGCCAAAGGGAATTCATTGGCTCGTGTAACCAAACTGCAGGAAGGGTTTATTCACCTGGGCATTGGGGTGATTGGAACTAGGGTCTTCTTCCTGTCTGGATTCCTTTTATCCTCTCTGTCTGTCATGTCTGATTCTCTCTCCTGGATTCTGTCATTCTTCTAGACAGAATTCTTCCACCTGGCTGTGGACAAGTTGCTGACAAGTGCTAGGGTCACATCCTTAGTTTTTCTATTAGTGTATCTCTTTTTCTTCCCTAGTTCTAATGCAGAAAATCTTGGAGAAGGAATTGCCTTGGCTTCAGATATGCTTGTATTTATGGCCAGGGCCATGGTTGGACCATACCCAAACTTTATGGTTGGAATCTGAGGAGAAACAGTTCCTCAAAAGATATGCTGCTCCCAGAATAAGGGAGAGGTGCCAGGCAGACAGATAATAGCTGTCTGACATACCCTTTTCTTCTGAGACAGAGTCTCTGGGTGGTCACAAATCACACCCACTCTGTGCCAGGTCAGTCCTTGACACCAACTGCCCTGAAAGACGGGGAGGGCTGGCCGGGATGGAGTTCCCAGACTGATGCTAATTCAGTGTAGGAAGTTCTGAAGATTAGACTTCAAGTAGAAAGGAGTTCTGCGTGTTATAAAATAGGAATAGCAAAACAAAATTTCCTTTGGCATTTCCTACTCTCTTCAGATTGCAGTCTTTAAAGCCAAGGATTGTATCCTGTCTATTTCTTCCAGCAAACTTTTGACAACAAATAATGTAGTGAATAATCTGTATAGTAAAGGCAATACTGATTAGGAAAAAAAAACTTTATATGATACGTCTACAGTTGATGTGAACTTTTGATGGTTAGTTTTATGTGTCAACTTGGTTTGACCATGGTGCCCAGATATTTGGCCAGACATTATTCTGCATGCTTCTGTGAGGGTGTTTTTTGGATGAGATTAACATGTAAATTGAATAAAGCAGATTACCCTCCCTTATGTGGTGGGCCTCGTCCGATCAGTGGAAGGCCTTGCTGGGACAGAGACTAGAATCTCCCCTCAGTAAGAAGGAATTCTGCCAGCAGACTGCTGTTTTTCTCTTGGTCTCCAGCCAGCTAGTCTGCCCTGCAGATTTTGGACTGGCCAAGCCTTCACAATTGCATGAGTCAGTTCCTTGAAATAAATCTCTTTATTTATACATCTTATATCTGTTTCCCTGGAGAACCCAGAACACAGGTTATAGCTACTGACTGCTCCAGGCTTTTATCATCACAATTAGAGCCAAAAGAAAGGCCAGGAAGTTCCCATGTAAAAGCCTTTGCAGGGACAGCTCATCCTAGCTGAATGAAGTCTGCTGCTCGTCTCCAGCAGGTAGATTGAGCACTCTGCTTCGTCAGAACTGCGCTTACTGCCAGTCCCTTCATAAAGAAGGTGTGAGGTGTGCAGGGGAGCGTGATTGGCAATCCCATCAGAATCGCATCATTTAGAGGATGGTAACCAGAGAAAGGCACAGTAGTGGTGCTGGCACCTGGAAAGGGGCATGGGAGGCAGTCAGAACTGGTGCTGATGTGGCACGAGTATCTGCTGTGCATTGGGCTGTACCTGTCCTTTGGAATATGGAATGGATGTGTGCCTCGTGTTGTAGAGTTCTTGGATACTGTGTAAAGTCAATTGGATATAAAATTCTTCATGTCTGTAGACCAATTCTGATAGACTTTAATGCCTGAGTTTTCCAGTCCGTGATTTTAAGCTCTTAGACATTATGTTTAAAGATTAAAGTCACAGTGTCAGTTGACTTGCGATATTGGGCATTTTTCTGTCTCTTTCGATATATATATATGTATGTATGTTGTACACACGTATAATTTTAGTCTGATTGTAGTAGAGTAACAGAAAAAGATGGTTGAAAGATGACATAATTTTAATAGAGTCATTAAAAAATGTGTATATTTAAAATGTTCTGTGTTTTCACCCTGTTTTCTTTGTAGGAAAGAATTTGCTAATCTAGGTGACATATCAACAAAAACAACAGATGTGGAGACATTTTTGCATTTTTCTTGAGAAAAATCTCATCTGTATGCATAGAATATCTTTAGCAATTGCTTCAGTAAATGCCAGACAAATGGTTTAAACTCAGAATGACGACTCAAACAGTTTTATCACAACAGTTATTTTGAAGTGTGTTGTGGTTACACTTGAGCTCAAATTTCTGGAAAATCATGAATGTAACTTGGTACATCAAAGGAAGAGGAGCAGGAATAGGCTTCTCAGCCAGAGAAATTTATTTCTTGCAGCCTTCCTACAGGATGCTTGACTTCTGAAGCCCTCTTTTTGAAACCTGTGGTTGAATACTACTTGTCTGTTTTTCTGTCTTACAGAGTGGAATTCAGTAACTTGTAAGTAGTTGGAAAGTAGGCAGGTGACTACTTGGTTTTAAATGAGAAACAGAAAAATAAAAACTAGAGAGGATTCATGAGAATAACCAATATTACAGTGAGAGGATGGTGGAAGGAACCCACCACTGCCTGTTGAGCATCTGTACTGTGTCAAGCCCTGGGATAGGTGCTTCCACATGTGGTTGCTTTACAGCTGCTTTGTAAGGTGGGCAGGGATAACTTTCTTGTGTTGTTTGTTTTATTAGGGGGAGGAATTGATTTCCGCTTGGTGGAGGTACTGGGGTTTGAACCCCTGACCTCTTGGGTGCTGAGCATGCGCTCTACCACTTGAGCTATACCCTTCCCCTGGGTAACTTTCTTTTTACATTGAAGAAGCAATTGCATGTTCTCAGTGTGTGATGAAGTCAAGGCAGTATATGTACCTTAAGATACTTAAAAATAATTATATCAGAATTTTGACCTTGTTTGATTGAGGTGTAAGTTTAACCAGTCACTTTTTAAAAATTGGAGCACCAATTCTGCTTGAAAGAATGACGGACAGACTGGTTATTCACAGTAGGGCATTTGTTAGACATTTTCTCAGAAATGAACAAAGTAAGCCCATCACTTTAAAAAAAATAATTGTTTTTTGTTGCAAATGATAAAATTCAAGCTTTCAAGTGAAGATTAGAATCTTGAAGACTTGTATCTGCCATGATAGCTTATAGCTTCAGTCTCAAGATTTTTCTTGATGAAAGCAGTGGTGATATTAAAGATTTTGTGTTTGTTTTGATACTGTAAAATGAAATGTTTCAGCATGTGGAAAATAAGCATACTCAGTGAATTAATGTTTTTCAAATGAGCAATGCATGGTGTATACAAGAGTCATTCAAAGGCAAGATAGACCAATGGATTTTAATGTGACAAAGTGCAAAATAGTTAATTAATGTGACTTTAGATTCCACATTGTAACTAATCTTGAAGAAACTACTACTCGTTGAGTTTTGGAGGAATGTCAGAGAATGTCCACAATTATCTGAAAAGCCTACTAAAATAAAATACAAATAAAATAGAAAGCCTTACTCATCTATATATCTGAATAAGGTCATTTTTTCGTTATGTATTTCAACCAAAACAACATATTGCAACAGATTTAATGTAGAAGCAGTTATGAGAATCCAGATAATGAAGAGATTTGTAAATATAATACAGTGCCATTTTCCTCACTAATGTTTTTTGAGAGACTATCATTTTTTTTCTAAATATATATTTATGTTGCTATGTAAGATTTATTATTTTTAAATGAATTTAGCAAACAATGTAAAAATTTCCTAGTTTTAATTTCTAATACTAAATATCAGTATATATCACGTACATGAGCAAAAGTTCTTTGGTATTCCAAGTAATTTTTAAGTGTGTAAAGGGGCTCTGAGATAAAAACAATTTGAGAATTTGGTGAAATAATCTGCATTTGGCTAAGAGAAAGTGGTGTTTGAGGCCTTGCAAAATTTTTCTCCTTAGAATCCGATGCCTTTATGTCTAGGTACAGGATGGATGTTAGTGGTTTAGGGTTTGATGATGATAAAATTTTTTGATAATATGTTTTAAAATTTGGCTAAATGCATTTTGTCTAAACTCTTTTTCAGTTAGAGAGATGAATTCTTTGTTAAAATCTATTACCATTTAGTTTGGTAAGCATATTGTCAGTGGTCTTTAAACAATACAGTGAATTAAATTGAATCTTTTTGTTGTAAACATACGCAATTTTAAGAACTATAGTAATATTAAAATGTTGAAAATTTCTTGCTTTAGAAATAGTTCATACTTATATAAAAATTATTATAAAGTCACATCCCCACAAGGAGGGCACAGTGTGAAAACAGTCAGTTTCAAGATCTGAAAACCTTGATTCTGCAGAAATAGAAATGACAAGAAGTGAAAGACTTGTGTCTCCAGTAAGGATGGAAAAGAGGAAGGAAGGATTTCCTGTATTCAGACCATTTAAAATAGTTAGAAAATGCAAAGCTGAAGTTAGAAAATGCAAAGCTTGCCGAAGGTGCGAGGGGCGCGCTGCCCCTCTGTATCTGTCTTCCCTGGGGTCTTCCCTG
The DNA here is from genome assembly GCF_048773025.1 of Camelus bactrianus. Lineage (NCBI taxonomy): Eukaryota > Metazoa > Chordata > Mammalia > Artiodactyla > Camelidae > Camelus > Camelus bactrianus. Next base: position 12,311,682 of record NC_133573.1, read on the forward strand.
GGCTCGGTCCGCAGTGGGAGCGTCCCCTCAGTTAGCGCTGGCGCTGTTCTCAGTACTTCCCTGGAAGATGAATCAGCGCCATTCTCTTCTCTGTTTAGCTTGTCGAACTAAAATTTGAAGCAAGTTCAGGCAAGGAGATAGTTGATATAAATCTTAGGGAATAAATAAATATGTACTTCTTAATGCAGTGAAGCATCAATCAGTTTTTCTGGGGGGCAGACATTTCTGCCTAATTGAGTATCCAATGTCTGTGTTGAATTCACCGCCCATTAAAGGCTTTCCTTGTGCTGGAGCTGATGCCAAGTCTAGTCTGGTCTCTGCCCCTGAGGAACTCACAGTTCTGTGCCTTTTAGTCCAGTCTCCAGCGATAGCAGAAGTAGCATGTGAAGGATTGTTGAATCTTTAAGGAGTCAGACTTCCGTAGTTGTCATCATTATGACTTTTACTTGTCTTTGTATTAGTGTATTTGTTTGTTTGTAGTTTCTCCGAGGCATAGTCAGTGTTACCTTTGGAGGAAAAAAAAATTGTGCTATCAAGTGTCATCTGTCTAATTCTGCTAAAGTGAAAATGTGGAAAAATCCCAGGTAACAGTTTTGGTTAGATAGGTTCTGACTATAATTTTTTTTTTTGTAGATGCTCACTTTTCTCTTTGTCATATTAAAAATACATCTAAACCGAAAGATTTGTTTCTCCTACTCTGTGAGCTCTTTATTTCTGTGTTGTTTATTGTGACATTAATTTAAAATCCTATAGATGTGGACTTAATCTTATTTTGGTGACTCTGAATTTTACTTACCATTCTTGGCCTCTTAATTAGAACCCCAGGCATCTGGCCTTGTCTATGGAGTAGCTTCTCCACAGATGAAGACCATAGTGATGTTACTTGAGTACCTTAGCACATAATTCAGCTGTAGGTTCTTAGTGGAAGTTGTTCTGTCTCCTTGAGAAACTCATTGAGTGGGAGGGTGTCCCATCCGTCGCTTTGGGAGAGTAGACAGGTATACTGCTGTAGTCAGAAATGTATTTGAAGCTCATTTTAAAAAGAACTTGGTTGGATGTGTCTTGGCAGTTATTTTGTAATTTCCAAGTAATTTTTTTTTATTACTTCGAAATTGTGAAGAACCATGAAAATTAATCTTGAGAATTTCTTCTTTGCTTAAAATTACCTAGTGCCCCCTACTTACAGGCACTCAGTGATTTGCAGTGTTGAATCAAGTAACCAGTTTCCTAGTGGAACACTCTTTCCCACTGTTAATCATCCTGTTTTTATTTTGCATAGTGAGATTGGCTGGAGAGTTACCAACATGTTGAGGTTGGATTTTTGGTGGTGTCATGGTGTGGCAGCCGTACTTTCCAAACCCCAAATCAGAACATCTGTTCTGATGAGTCTGAGAAGTGAGAATGTACTTCTGGAGACAGTGGGAGGAATACTTGAAATCTGCACTGAGCTGTGTGGTTGCCGTGCTCGGAGAGAGGAGGGCATTATTTTATGAGCCAGAATACTTAATGGCTACTTTTGCTGTGCCAGGCATGTTTTAGAAAGTATAGAGCAATGTTCTCAAGTCTTTTACTAAAAGATAGGCAAAATGAAATTGAAGTGGAGTAACTTAGCACTTAATATTTCATTAGTGTTTTTCTGTTCGTAATGTTAGGGAGAGAGAATGTGCCAGTTCTTAAATTTGAAAATATTTTTCACTGTGGTAACAAAAGTATTCATTAAACACAGCTCTGAGAAGTGATTGTTCCTGCATCTACTTGGTGGAGACAGTGCGGGTGGTGAGTAATAGCCTGGACTTTGAAATCAGTAGACCTGATTTTGCATTTTGGTTCAGCAACTTCCTCATGAGGAGGAATAATGAAACTCCATGAGTCAGTCAAGTGCCTCGAACAGTGTGTGCTCAGTAAATATTCATTCGCTTTTGTTATTGCTGAAGAAAAATGTTACTGAAAAACCGACAGTTCTAAACTCTAGATTTCTGTTTGAGACCCGTCAAAAGAGATTTTCCAACTTCTGAGGAGGCAAACAAAAGTTCTTTACAAACGCACAGTTGGTGTGTTGGTGTACAATCTGTGCTGGGGTGTGTACTCGGTGCATTTCGTATGTTGTGTAGGGCCTCCTGGGATGTGTCTGGGGCCCCAGCACATGCATTTATTACTATTTCACAGTCTGTAGGGATAATGTTACTTCCCTAGGCAAGTTTTTAATTTTTTTAAATATGACATTGCTCACCACATTTATATTATATTTGGTAACCCTTTGTCAATTTTAATATTCTTATGGAAAACTGATATGATAGAGTTTTGAGGGGAGAGCTTATGATGTAAAGTCTGAGAAATGCACTTTACTGCTGTGAGTCTGGCTTTTCATTGACAGAGATCTGTCTGTTACATTTTTCTGTTCCGTCAGTCAGGATGTATTGAACGGATCTTGAAGGAATAAGTGAATGAAGGAGAGCAGAAAAGGCTCTCGTTAAGTCAGAAGATGCTGAACAGTATGACTTCGCATATCTTCTGTTCCCTGATTAGCATATGCATCGTCAAACAGAGACCTTACTTTATTCACTGGCACAAGTCCTTTTCTTGTTTTTCCAATTTAGTCTGTAATGTCCTTCCAAAGAAGACTTGAATTTTGGTATGGTTTACTTTTTATACCTTATATAACTGTTAACCCTTTCTAAAAATTCGACATTACATTTATAACTTTAATAAAAACTTCACTCATTAGTAAAGTATAGTGGCAGCTTAGTGTAAGGGAGGCCGAGAGTCAGCCTGCCTGGGCTCGGAGTGCAGCTCCATCACTTCCGATTGTCTGAACCTCGACACGTACCCAAATTTTTTTCCCCATCTGTAAAATGGGTATGATAGTAGTACCTATGTCATGGGGTTTTTATGAAGATCAGATGACTTTAAATAAGTTCTTAGAATAGTGCCTGGTCCACAAACTACGCTGTGTAAGTGCTTTCTTTCACTTTGCATAGATACACTCTTTACTTGGATCTTAAACATACAGATAGAACTACTGTATTTTTGACGTTTTAATTAAAAATAGAAGAAAGGAAAATAGCAAAAGCCCGTTTTAATTACATAGGAAATAAAATTTACTTAAGTGAGTATGAATATAAAAGTCATAGAAATACAATTATCTATCTGATAGAAATATCAAAGATGGAACTTACTGGGGGTAATTTAATGTAGATACTTGTATGTATGTATCTACATTTGGTTATTTTCCGTGAAGTGATCTAAGGCCATGTTTTCTAGATAAGCACTTTTCTGAGACCATGAAAAGACAGGTATTTGAAAATGGCATCTGCAGCATCCTCCCTGTAAGAAGTCTGAACACATCAAAGTTCAGAGAAGTTTGAACACATCAAATTAAAAAACAGCTTTTTTTCAAACTCTTTCAGTTATGTTGAGATATAATTGACATACAGCTCCGTAGAAGTTTGTGTGCAGCGTAGTGACTGGACTCACGTGCATAATGAAACGATGACCGTGGTAAGGTTAGTGAACAACCATCATCATGTAGATACAAAAGAAAACACAAGAGTTGGGATAAGAACTCTTAGGATTCACGCTCTTAGTTTTGCATGTGACACAGCAGCATTAATTATGTTAATCATGTTGTACATTACATCCTCAGTACTTACTTACAATATACCTGGAAGTTTGTACCTTTGACCACCTCCATCCAATTCCTTCTCCTCCCAGACCCCCCCTTCCCACTTTGGTAACCACAGGTCTGATCTCTTTTCCTGTGGGTTTGTTTGTTTTTTGAAGGATAATAGACCTGCAACACTATGTTGGTTCCTGGTGCACAACTTAGTGGTTTGACATTTCTATGTGTTACAAAATGATCACCACTAAACAGTAGTTTTTTTTTGTTTGTTTTTTATTGAAGTATAGTCAGTTATAATGTGTCAATTTTTGATATACAGCATAATGTCCCAGTCATGCATCTATATATATATGTATATATATATACACACAGTCATTTTCATATTTGTTCACTAAAGGTTATTACAAGATGTTGAATATAGTTCCCTGTGCTATATAGAAGAAGTTTGTTTTTTATCTATTTTTATAACAGTGGTTAACATTTATAGATCTCAAACTCCCAAATTTATCCCTTCCCATCCCCTTTCTCCAGGTAACTATAAGATTGTTTACTATGTCTGCAAGTCTGTTTCTGTTTTGTAAATGAGTTCATTAGTGTCCTCTTTTTTTTGTTGTTAGATTCCACATATGAGTGATATTATATGGTATTTTTCTTTCTCTTCCTGTAAACAGTAGTTTTTTAATACCCACTGTGAACTGTAGGTTTTAATGGAACTATTAGATTTTTTCATACCTATTTGTTAAATATTGTAATCATTTTTTATTTGGAAAGGAAAACACCGATGGAACAGAATAAAACAAAAATCATGACTTTAGATTCATTGGAATAATTAAATCATTCATGCATGTATTAGCTATTCGTTGAGCACCAGCTGTGTGTCTTGTATTGTGCAAGGTTCCGGGGAGCAAGTTTTATAACAGAGCTGCATTTCATGAATGGATGCTAGATACCTCTGTGGCACGGTGGATTATTTCTGTTGCTTCCCTATTATCTCCCATAAGAGGAATTTTAATTGGACGTTCCCTAACCTCCGGGGGTTGTTAAAAGTACCTGCACAGAGTTGCCAGGAACCTTGTCGAGGTGTGTAGGGGCGTACTGTCACTAAACTCTATAGGAGACTCTAATGTGGCAGCGTAGTGTAGGCGGGGATGATTTTAGTTACGGGATTTATTTGATGTAAAAGCTGCCGGCCTAGTGTCAGCTTGTTAGTCTACATTGACTTTTTTTTTAAAACGAGAGCCAGTGTGAGCATGCTAGGTGATTTGTTGGGATGCAGGCAATCAGTAGGATGAGGCAATAAATAGGGTAATAATGTAAGATATAAGGTCAGAGGGGAAAATACATGGGGATGAATAAGTTAAATAAGTTAATCAGTAAATAGGAAAGCTAGAGAGTCTGCATTTAATTTTTGTGACTATTTGACTTAGGCTAGGTTCCAGTAAAGTTATTTTTTCAAAGTTCTATTTTTTTTAACTGAAATATAGTCAGTTTACAATGTTCAGTTAATTTCTGGTGTACAGCATAATGCTTCAGTCATACATATACATATATATTCATTTTCGTATTTTTTTCCATTATAGGTTACTGCAAGGTATTGAATATAGTTCCCTGTGCTATCCAGTAGAAACTTGTTGTTTATTTTATATATAGTAGTTAGTATCTGCAAATCTCAAACTTGTAATTTATCTCTTCACACCTCCTTCACCCCCTGGTAACCGTAAGTTTGTTTTCTATGTCTGTGAGTCTGTTTCTGTTTTGTAAATAAGTTCATGCGTGTCTTTTTTTTAGATTCCACATATAAGCGGTATCATACGGTATTTTTCTTTTTCAAATAAAGTTATATTTTTTAAATAAAATTTTCCTTTTTCAAAGGAAACTACTAAAGTTCTTTGTGATAACTGTATATTTCTGTAGTTAAGCAAGAGAAATATTCTTGTCTTTGAAATAAGTATTAAAACTAACATGCAAATTAAGAAAATCAGTTGAAACTCACTTAACATAAAAGTGACACTGTCACATAGGTGAAGGTTGCATTTTCTGTTCATCCCTTCAGAGGTGTTTATGGAAGGAGGAATGTCAATGTTGAAGGAATCTAAATTTTGTAATTATTTGAAGTAGTTACTTTGGCAGAATGCAGTACAATGCATATTGACTTAATTTTTGTGTACTTGGTTTTAATAAAATCTAGCTTAAAGTGGGGAGGGCATTATCACAAGAGTTGGCAAACTGTTTCTGTAAAGAACCAGATAGCAAATATTTTAGGTTTTGTGAGCTGTACGTTCTCCGTCACAAGTACTGAACTCTGCCCTTGTGGCATAAAGCAGTCATACTGAGTATGGAGACAAACACAAAGGATGTGTTTCAGTAAAACTTCATTTACAAAAGCAGACAACACACTGGATGTGGACCATGTTTGCGCATCCCCATACTATAAGGAAATAGGGAAATGCTGCAGTATTTTTTTTTCCAATTTTCATATTCTTATCTCATTTTAAAAAGCATAAAATACAATAAATTACTCAAATACAAAATGGCAGAAGCATTGCTGTATGGATAACATCTGAAGCTTCTGACACGAAACTGTTGTCATTATTTGATTGCTCAAAAAAGTTCACCAGCTGGTATAAGACAGTTCAGATTTTATGTATTAAATGAAGCTTAGGAATTTCATTATGAAATTACAGAAGTGCAAGATGTTTGAAAGATAACTAAGAAAAGGGTCACAACCTGCACTTAAGATTATGGCTTCATCACGACATCATCAGGACATCAGTAGGTTATACTTGAGGAGTAGATTTCTGGAGTCTTTTTTTTTTTTTTCTTTTTAATTCTATTTTCTATTTTTATTTTTTTTAAAGGAAGATAGATTTCTTTTTTGCCTTTTGTATCTATTTTATAATTAAAATCTAACATTTTATGCAGCTTATTAATGTATCACCTCCCTAGCCAGCAAAGTGTTGTTTTAAAACTTTGTCAGTTATCTGCTAAATATCTCCCTTGAGTATGTCAGATTTTCCTTTACTTGATTTACTATGTTTACTATAGCAGATCATTGTGAAGGACCCACGTCATGTGGTGGCATTGCTAAATAGGTAATGTAATGTATGTACAGATTTAAAACTTTGTTTTTATAGAAAAACCATCTATTTCATATTTCAGTTGAAGTAATTTTTTTCATCCACAGTTTTGTGACTATAATCTAAATGTGTTTATGGAGAAAAACAATCTGTTTATTCATCAGTTACAATAACTTAATAGCCAGCTGTTAAAGAACACTTGATGTAATCAAATGGGGGAGGAATGTGATCTTTTTAACTTTTCAGCTACAGCTTCAAAGAGTTAAAAGGGAATTAATGAATTTCAGTGTCCCTGTAATAACTCAGTGCCCTGTAATTAGAAGAATGGTATGGATAGCCTCATGATAGTTCCTCACTCTGAGCCGTCTGTGTCATAGATTCTGTTAGTGCATTCACCAAAATAGAGTACGAAGCCTGAAATCTCTGATAACCGGACTTGTTTCTTCCTCTGTCTGGTCTTTTCTTCTGTGAAAAGGAACCAGGCGTCTTCATGCCACTTTCAGTATGTCTCATTCTGGGGAGCAGTGGTATCCCAAAAGGACACACTGGGCCAGCAGTTCATAAGTCTTACCAGAATTCAGACCTCTGCCGCAGATTTTCTCACTTGTCGGGTTTTATGCGTAGAGACTTCTGAACCCTGAATGAAAACCTTTATTTCTCCTGTGAATGTCCAGACACATAATGAAAAGGAACAGGCATATAAATCATGGATTTGGAACAAGGCGACCTGCTGTGTGTCAAGTGAGCCTTGGAGCAGGGTAGAGGGATTGTGAGTCTTTGGATGGGGATTGGGGTTAGTCTGGCTTATGGGAAACAGTTCTTTTGTATTTAAGAATCTTTTCTAAAAATTGTGAACCAAGGATCTTGGAAAACAAACTGCGGTTTTGACCAGCATCAACTCTCTGTAGAACTACAGGATAGTTACTAGATGGATCTTGTTTCCTGCACTTGAAATATAAATAGAATGTTTTATATTTTTCTCCCTGGGAATGGGGATATATGAGGAGGTCAAGAGGAGCAAAAAGAAATTGCTTTTAAATTTGGCAAGCGGATTAATACAACCCCCCCCCCCCCGCATTTTTGGATCAGTGGTCTTCAGTGAGTGTGCAAGGTGTTGGGAAGTGGAGAGCAGGTGAAGCATCAGTGTGACCTCTAAAGGCAACAGTAAGTCTTATTTAAGGAGCTTGAAGAGAAAAGGGCTCTGGGTATAAATCTCCACCAGGTAGGGTTCTCCAAAGAAGCAGAACCCATAGTATACATGTGGATTTCTGTCAGAGGAGGTTTGCTGTAGGAACTGGCCCCTGTAGTCCCGGAGGCTGAGCTGTCCCACGATCTGCCTTCTGCAAGCTGGACACCAGGAAAGCCGATAGCGTGGTTCAGTCCAGGTCAGAGGCCTGAGAACTGGGGAGTCTGATGGTATAAAGCCCAAGAACCAGGAGAGCTATCGCCCTGGGGTGGGAGACGGGTGTCTCAGCTCCAGCTGAGAGTGAATTTGCTCTTCCTCTGCCTTTCTGTTCTGTCGAGGACCTCTTGGTGATGCTCAGCCCCAACTAGGGAGGACAGTCTTTACACAGTCTGCTGATTCAGAGGCTCGTCTCTTCTGGAGACAGCCTCACGGACACCCAGAAGATGTCTTACCATCTGGGCACCCCCTTAGCCCAGTCAAGTTGATACATGAAGTTAATCATCACAATACCCAGAAGAATTGAAAGCAGGGAATCCCAGAGATAACTTGTATGTCCACATTCATAGCAGCATTATTCATGGAACTTGTATGTCCACATTCATAGCAGCATTATTCATGGTAGCCAAAAGGTGGAAGCAACCCAAGTTCCATCAACAGATGAATAGATAAACAAAATGTGGCATGTACAACAGGATGTTTATTCAGCCTTAAAAAGAAGTAAATTCTGACACTTGCTACAACATGGGTGAATCTTTAGACTGTTACGTTAAATGAAATAAGCCAGTCACAAAAGGAGAAATACTGTATGATTCCACTTGTATGAGGCACTAAAGTTGTCAGATTCATAGAAATAGAAAATGGAATGCTGGTTGCTGGGGGCTGGGGGAGAGGGGAGAGCTTTTGTGTAATGAGTACAGAGTTTCAGTTTTGCACGGTTAAAAAAGTTCTGGAGATGGTTGGTTGTGATGGTTGCAAAGAGAGAAAGGCTGGGAATGATGACCTAATGTCCAGAGTCTTCAGCTTGTGAAACCTCAGGATGAACGGCTCAGAGAGGGGGTCATTGTAGAACAGTCCCACTGTACCCCACCTTCCTCCTTGCCTGACCCACCCTGCTTTGTCCAGTGGTTGCTTGGAGAACTTGCTAATGGAGCTGTATTCTCACAGTGACTTATTATGAGGACTATAATTTTAAGCTCAGTGACTACATTTCTGGCTTAGAATGAACGCAGCGTGTGTATCAGTGACCACGAACAAGCCCTTCCTCCTCGTCTGCTCTGAATTCTCTGGGTGAACCTGAAGTTTGGAGCGCTGACCTCCATGGATCTCAGGAGTTTCTTGCCTTTGTAGCTTAGGCTGTAGAACTTCCTGGAGGTCGTTCGAGAATTGTGATGTGGGTTTAAAACTAAAGGCCTGTTTCCTTCCACAAATTTGTAATCTTATTTCAAAATAAACGTACTCCTTGAAGATTACAAATTTCAAGATTATGTAAGTTAGAAAATACAGATATGCAAAAAACCAAAACAAAACAAGTCATAATGCCGTGAAATAAATTGCAAACGCTTATGTACTCTTTTGATCTTTTTCATGCATACATGTATGTGTGTAAATGCATGCATATGTTTTTATATTTATAGATTTATACTATATTTAAATTACCTATTTTGAGTATCTTTTAAGGAATTCAAGACTTAGATATTTTTTGCTGTTCAAAGTGGTGGAAAATCATCTACTTTTTATTCAGTTTGTACATGTATAAGGCTTTCAATATAACTTTAAGGAAGTAATGCTTTAAAACTTATGTCTACACCCTCAGTTTGAAGTTAATATAATGGATTATCCAAGCAGCTGTATCATGACTTGTTAATGAATTGGGACATGTGCTATATTAGAAACCTATTTATTTAGTTGTGTTTATTTGAAGTAACAACTTATAAATTCTTCCCTTAAATAATGAAATTTTTTCAAAATATTTGGTTTCAGATTTTTTTTCAGAATCTTATTTTTGAAAAAGCAAAAAGGAATAGTCATTTATCAGAAAATGAGAGAAAGGATAGTAACCCTTTAAATGTGTACCCTGTAACTATGGATTAATTTTATATCTTTTTGAAATTGTTATTCTTATTATTTGCTATTGTGAGAAGCCTCAGCTTCTAAGCTTGGATTTTTACATTTAGGATATGCTTTCAACAACTAAACACAGATGCATTTTTCCCTTTGTAATTGTGCCATAAACTTTTACCCTCTAGAAATTTCAGCAACAGAGTATTCTTTGTCATCCCCTGCTGCTGATCATAGAGTTACCATTCAGGGCCTGGGAGGGAGATTTGCAGAAGTGAATGGCAGTGGACCAGACCATTGCACCGTTGCTTCTTCAGCATAAAAGAGTAGCTGAGTCTTGTTGTCTCAGCATAACGTCCTGTGGAGGAATTTTGTTTGCTTAACTGACCAAGGACGAGCATCTCTGGTTAAACACTTTTAACACGGATTAATAATGAGGGCTCATCAATAGATATTCGTTTCTGGTGTGATGGGGTGGTCAGTATGGGTGAATGCAGAGTGCTGTAGGTTGGCGCAGTTCAGTACAGCAGCCACCAGACAAGTGTGGTTACTGAACACTTCGAATGTGGCCCGTGAGACCGACAAACTGAATTTATTTTATTTTATTTCAGTTATTACAAGTTAAAATTTAAAACTAGTATTTGACTCACTTGTTGGAAAACTTTTAAGACTGGAATAATTCGAGTATGTGAATCTGTTTTCTTTCTTCCTTCCTTCCTTTGTCTCTTTCTTTCTTCCTTCCTTTCTCTCTTTCTTTCTTTCTTTCTTTCTTTCTTTCTTTCTTTCTTCTTTCTTTTTTTGTGGGGGGAGGAAATTAGGCTTATTTATTCATTTATTCGTTTATTTATTTGATGGATGCACTGGGGATTGAACCCAGGACCTTGTGCATGCTAGGCATTCACTCTAGCACCGAGCTGTACCCTCCCCTACCTTCTTTTTTTTTTTTTTAATTGAAGTATAGTTGATTTATAATGTTTCAGGTGTACAGCAAAATGATTCAGTTACAGATATATCTCTTCTTTTTCTGAATCTACTTTTCAACTGTAAATTTTATGAAACCTAAATAAGGATCAAGTATTTTTTATGAAAATTTAGGATCTGAATTGAGACTTGTAAAATACATGCTGTGGGTGGTACAGCTCAGTGGTAGAGTGTGTGCTTAGCATGCAAGAGGTCCCAGGTTCAATCCCAGGTACCTCCATTAAAAAAAAAAATACTGGGTTTTGAAGACTTAATTCAAAAAAGAAACCTCAATAATTTTGTTATTGGTTATATATAGTAAAATGCTAGTATTTTGAATATTGGGTTAAATGGATGTATTATTGGAATTCATTTCACCTCTTTATTTTTGCCTTTTTAGATATGGCTTTTAGAAAAATTTAAATTATCTGGCTCATGTTATATTAGTGTTAGCGCTGCTCCAGATGTGCAGGAAATCTATGACTTCTGCCGTTGAGGAATGGAGGGGCATCTCAGAGGGAAAGTGACCCTGGAACCAGCTCTTTATGGTTTATATGTGGCTTACAAGCAGGTGACTGGGGACAGTATATCCCAGATAGAGGGGTAAATGATTTGAAGGTAAAAAAGGAGAAATAGCATGACATTAATTGTAGAATTATGAGTAGCATGGGGGTTTTGGAGCAAAGAATGTAAAAAGTATGACAGTAAAAGGCAGAAAAGACTGTCTGGGACTGACATTTTCAGAAGCCTTAAATCTCTGCTGTGATATTTGAACTTCTACAGTCAACGAAATAGTCACTGATGTTTTTAAAGCAGGTGAGTAATGAGATCAGATTTGTTTTCAGAGAATAACTCTTGGGACTGTGGAGGGTCAGCTGGACAAGGTGCAGAGGTGGGGCTTGTAATCATTCAGAAGAAAGATGAAGAGGACCTGGGCTAAGGAGATTATCTTGGGATTGGAGAGGAAGGAATTCAAGATGGAATAGAAGAGTTCGTAGAACCTCACTGGGGTGAAGCGAAGAGACACAGGGTGACTTGGTGATTTCCGACTGGGGAGCTCGCTGTGCTGCTATCTGAACCGGTGGCTGTGCCAGGAGAGTGTGCTGTGGGAGGAGGCTGAGGCCGAGGAGGGGATGAGTCTGCGGACCCTGTGGAGGGTCCTTGCAGGTAGGTCTTTCACAACATGCTTGTCGTTCAGGGGAGGGAGGTGGATGTTAGAGAGAATTTGATTTTATTGAAGCAATGAAATCAGTTAAGATTCCCAAGGAGACTGTAAAGCCAGGAGTAGGGAATTAATTTTAGTGTGTGGGTTTCATCACAGCTTCGTTAGTTATCTGGAAGTCACTTGCATTCAGGCGCACACCAAAGGTGCTTCTCAGGGCCCCAGAGATGCGGGGAGAGATGGGGCAGGCATTTCTGCCTTGGAGGTGATCAGGCTCTGGAGGGAAGGCGGGCGCTAAATCTAGGGTGACAGTGCAGTGTTGCAAGTTCCGTGATAAGCCATAGAGCAGGGAGGCTGGAGGAAGGATGCATGTGAGGACAGCAGACAGTGACAGTGGAGAGGTGTGGGCTTGATCTGGAAGGGAAGTTTTGTCATTTGTTCCTTTTTGGCGAGTCTTTTACTTATGATACACCCCTGACTGTGCACACACACCCTCATGACTGCACATGTGCTGGCCCCTGGGGCCCAGGGCTCTTCGCTGTGGTGTCCGTCAGCTCCTGTCTCCCCGCCCTGCAGGTACAGAGCCGTTACCCCCAGTGATTTGGGTTGACAGCCTGGCCCGATTGCTCTTTGTCAGCTGGCAGCTGGTGCTGCAGGTTGGTGGCCCAGGAATGACGTCCTCAGGATATTTGTGTCCGGTTCCCAGAAATGAGCATCTGTGCGGCCTCCCTGCTTCCCTCCCTGGGACCAGCTTTGTTTGTGTCTGCATCGGGGAGGGGAAGGGGGCAGAAATGGCGCTTGACCTGTGATGGTGTGAAGGGGTCGTTTGGGTTGTTGGCCAAGGTGGTCAGAGCAGGGAGAGGTCAGAAACCAGGTGCGAGGTGGGGCACGAAAGAATATAAGACATCAAGCCCTACAGGAGCTGCAGTAACCAGAAAACCAGTAAGAAAAAGTTTATTTATCATAAAGTTTATCTATTCTTAATAATATTTTTAATAGTCTGTTATTTTAAGTTCTGAGCTCACTTAGCTACCAGGGATGTTTCATTATTGAAAGAGTGCTTGCCATCTGCTTGTGCCATGTCGGCTGGGGGTGACTGGAGTGTCCCTCACCACTTCTCTGACCCCCTCGGCTTCCTCGTGCTTTCCTGAAAGGGGCAGTTAAACCTCTGCTGGGAGCCCTCTCCCCACCACATCCCACCCTCCTCTCTATTCAGTGCTGCCTCTCCCTGCAGCGCGGGGCTTCTGCCCCTGGAGTCGCGTTTTACCTGCCTCTTCCTAGTTACTAGGCTGCTGGCCCTGCAGATCAGGGATTGTCTTATGTTCACCTCCCTCCTGGCTCGCAGTTAGTTCTTAGCTAATTGTTAAGTTAGCTGGAGATCTCAGTGCAGTCACGCTTTATAATAGGAACACTGGAGCTTGTAGTTTTTGTATTTATTAATTATTAGACAAAGGATAATCTATATTCTCCCCCCCGCCCCCACTGAAATTTGACTTTAAGTGAGAAGATTGTCTTTTGGAAAGTTACATTTTCCAGTTTAAAATTGATGTGCAATTCTTAGTTGTGAAACTAAAACACATTTCACTCCCATTTTAACTGAGTATTGGCTTGTTGACAGTTCTTTTCTTTTTTGTCCTCATTCTGCTAACTAGCCCAATGTAATTATAATTAGCAATTGAGGTAAAGCAGAGTTTAAGCAGGTGAATTACCGAAAGCATGTAAATGTCCTTTTCCCTCATGAATTAAAATAGAATTTAGAAAATTTTTAAATTTTATTATTATTATTATTTTTTACTTTTGGGGGGAGGTGATTAGGGTTATTTGTTTATTTTATTTTTTAGTGGAGGTTCTGGGGATTGAACCAGGACCTCGCCCCTGAGCTACATCCTCCCCACCCAAACTGGAATCCAAGAAGCAATTAAAATTCTGTTTTGGAGTCTGATCCTTTGGTAATTTTTTTCCCCATAAATCTAAATCAAAGATATGACTGTAGGCTGCAGGGACTTAAACTGATTATTCGGTAACAGAAATACAATTTTCCATTTGTGTAAGGGAGGTACTTAAGTGTTAGTACTGGCAATGTATGCTGATTAAGAAACGAGATGTAGCTAATGTGTCTTCTGTCGTTCTCTTAAGTTTATTTTAGGAACAATTATTGAACTAATGTCAAAAGTAGAAGGGACAGGTACCAATATTTTTGATATTAAAGTAAGGATTCAGGTACAATCTGAGTTTAAAGTTACTTTCTTTCTGTATGGCTCCCCAGTTTTTCCTGTCTGTGGACAGTGGGAGGATTATTTTAGTCTATGTAAAGGTAAAAGTGGAACAGGCCAAGTCTTTTTTTAAATATAAAACTGGGTCATGGGCAGAGGCACTGGTCCCAATTTAGTTGTTAATTAATGACACATATGACCCATAAAATTAGCTTTGTTTCTTTGTTCTCCTTTTAAAGACTTTCTTTTTTTTTGGTATGAAAAATCCACTTATTTTTGTTGGTGACTCTTCATGAACAAGGCTGTTTGTTCAGTTTGAATGCCCAGTACTTAAGTCTTACAAATATTTGAATACCAATTTTTATTTGATCCATATATTAGAAGTACTTCTTGTTGCTTATTATTTTATTTTTAGTCTTCTTCCTTTGACTTATCTGCAGAGAAAGAAGCAACTGGTGGTAGGGACTTCATAATTGTCTTTTTGAGTTTTTTGTGTTTTTTATAATAATACAAATGTATTGGACTGGGGAACCAGCTTGCCCTAAGTGCATTCAGGAAGATTGCATTTCATCAGTATCACCTGAACAATAGTGTACAGAAAAGTCACACAGGGCGCTTAAACATGCAGATTATCGATTACTACCCCCACCCCACCCCGACGTTACTCTTCACTCCCAGTAACAAGAACTTTGATCAGCGCCCCTCGATGGATTTGTTATAGATGATGGCCATCCCTTAGAAACACTAGCTTGTACAGCATCAGTACTGTGGCTGTCATTGCTACGAATCCAATGGACAGGGCAAGGGCCCCGGATTCTTGTCCTAATCAAATGCTAAAGGTCATAATTCTCATTGTAATAAAATTGGGAAATAAAGCACATAGAAAAAAAAATCTAATCCCATTATCCAGAGAAAACTGATTTTTAAAAAATTTAATTTTTATTCTTTAATTTTTCTTCTTCCAGTTTTACTGAGATGTAATTGACCTATAGCACTGTGTAAGTTTATGGTGTATGCATAGGATTTGACTTACGTACATCAGGAAGTGATTATCACAATAAATTTAGTAAACATCCTTCTCATATAGATAGAATATTTTTACATAGAAAAAAAATTTTGTGATGTGAACTCTTAGGATTTACTCTCTCAGCTTTCATACGTAGCATACAGCAGTGCTAATTACATTTATCATGGTGTACCTTCCATTGCTAGTACTTGTTTATCTTATAACTGGATGTTTCTTTTGACCACCTTTATCCAATTCCCCCTGCCTCTGGCAACCTCAAATCTGATCTTTTTTCCTATGAGTTTGTCTGTTTCGCAGTGTATGTAACTGACCTACAGTACTGCATTAGTTCCTGTTACACAGCTTAGTGACTCGATAGTTGTCTCTTCCCTGTGACTTCATGACTGTCTTTACTACTGTGTTTGGATTCCTTTCTCTTTCTTGTGCATCTGTTGTAGGTTTTTGGTTTGTGGTTACCATGAGCTTTATATATAGCTATGTGTGTGTATATACACACACGATTATTTTGTTACTGATCTCTTAAGCTCAAACACATTTTAACAGCCCTGCGTTTTTGTTCTGCTCCCCCCACGTTTACTGTTTTTGACATCGTTCATATTTTTGTTTTATGTATCCTTTAACTACTTACTGTAGGATGTAGATAATTTTACTCCTTTGTCTTTTAACCTTCCCGCTAGCTTTTCACATGTGGTTGGCTTACTACCTTTACTGTATGTATATTTGCGAAAAAATGAGATTTTTCCTTTTGTGGTTTTCATGTTTCTGGTTGTGGTCTCTTCTTTTTCGCTTAGAGAGGTGCCTTTAACATTTCTTGTAAAGCTGGTCTGGTGGTGCTGAACTCTTAGCTTTTGCTTATGTGTAAAAATTTTGGTCTCCATCAGACCTGAGTGAAAGCCTTGCTGGGTACTGATCATGGTTTAGCTGATTTATCTTCATACTTAAAAATTTTTAAGTTGGGAGCTAGAAGCATTTTTATATCTTGCTTTTCTTATTAAGCTCGTAAAATTTTTTTATCATGTTAAGAAATGATTAACATTTTCATTGCTTGTATTTCCTCTTATGTTGGATCATTATTTACTTAGCCATTCTTCTGTTGTTGGATGTTTAGCTTGTATTTAATTTATTTCTGATAAGTAACATTGGAATGCACGTATTTGTGGGATTTTTTTTAATCTATAGAATTTTCCCCCTAAGAATATTTTTCAAAGCTTTTGAAACGTGCTACTGAACTGTTTTCCGAAAAGGTTCAGTTAATTAAACTTACCAACAGTAAACTAGAGTTGTTACATTTCATCTTAACTAGCATTGTGTTCATTTAAAAAACCTGCATTTTTGGTTCAATAGGCAAAATGGTATGTAATTACTCACTATCCTTTGTTGTAGTTAGTATTGTGTATATGTAAAAGTTAGTTTGCTATTTTATACTTAATATTTTTTCACCAAGAATTTGTATTTTCAAGAGTTCTTGAGGAAGGTTGTTAGTGGTCAGTCAGTGACAATTCCCTTGACTTTTTCTCAGTGGTTTGAGCAGTTGATATGAAACATGGACAGTGTCTTTTCACCAGAGATCAGAATATTAAAAATACTGAGTCGCCTTCTGTTCTCTTTCCACACACTTTGGAAATTGAAAGTTTTAAGCTGATCTTAAGTTTGGAGTTAATTCATTGAGGAAACAAGGTTCTTATTTCTACTGGAAACTATTTGTAACAGCAAATGAGCAACATTTCAAATGAACTTCTGTCAGAGGATTTAGTGTTAAGTCAGAGTGTGAAATACTGAAGCTTTACCATTCGTCTGTTGGCAGTAAATCTGCTCTAAATAGACGTTCTGCTTAGAATCACTGTTGTCTCCTTTGATTTCAGGCATTTCAGCCTCTATTTCTCCTTTTTTTCAGTTTTGAAGGTTCCCTAATTTAAATAAAAATCAGGAGCCATTCCTTTCTCCTTTTCACCTCTTCCCAGTGTTTGATATTTATATATATTTGTTTTCATTTCTTATATTATTTCCTTGGTTGCTGTAAGTCATGTCTCTGGTGTTCACTCACCAAGGTCGCAGACTCTGGTCCCCCTCGCACTGCTGATTTCTGGAAGCTGGTTCCAGGCAGGGAGGTGGTGGGTGGCCTGCCTTTTGTTTCTTCTCCAGGGATCATAGTTCTGAGCTATTTGTTTTGTTGTACAAGGCCTGAAAATACTCATTCCTTAAATTGTATTTACTTTTCTAGTTTATGGCAGGAACGTAATTTCAGATCCTTAATGGCAGGAAACTGGAGTCTTTTAATGAATCTAATTTTAATTGCTGAATCTAGTGATTATTTCAGGGCCCTTACATTTTGAAGTCTTCAGATTAAACCAAGTTCCCCTTTCAAAATTTTCCTTGTTACTTTTAAATACTACCCTTTCCTGTTAGACTGTCTGCTTCTGACTTTCTGTTTTCTTTACTGGATCCTCTCACTTTGCCTGGTACCTTAATTATGTCAGTTGCAACAATAAGTATAATGCCACTGCCAGCGGGCACCATGCCATGCCCTGTGCTAACTTTGTGCTTGTATTCTCATTTTAGTTCATAAAGCAACTGCTCAGTATTCTCCAGGGGTCTGCGTTCCCCCTTCTCTCCCTCTATGTACTGTCTGAAGTTACTGGCCCCACCTGTGTGCTGATGACTTTTATATTTTTAGCTCTGATTTCTGTACTGAGCTCCCAGTGTGTACATCTAACAGTCTGAGCCTTTCCACCTGGATTTCCAGAAGATGTATCAGCCTCATACGATTGAAATGGCACTCCTCTTTGTTCCTCTCTTTATCCTAGTCTTTATCTTGACATTATTTAGTCTGTGCTTAAACAACCCTCCTCTCCCAAAATATGCTTCACCCAGACAAACATACCATCCAAGTGTTAATTGAACTTTCTACTTATGTCTTGATTCCGGTCCTGCTGCTCCGGCCCTCCTTGTCCTGTTGCAGCTCTGTGTTCTGTCTGCACAGCCTCCCCACTGATCTGCCTCTAGCTGTGTCCATGTAGAATCTGCAGTGTTTCTGAATCGTGAGTCAGAAGGGGCTTCCTGGCCTGTCTTCTCCAGCGGTCCCCTCAGTGCTGCTGGATGACGCCTGCTTTCTGACATGACGCACAACTCCCCTGTTTTGCCCCTGCTGCTCCGTAGACCTTTCCGTGGCTGCTCCTCTCCCTGCTCCCTGAGTCAGCATCCTTCCTGGGCTGCACCACGGGTTTCCCAGACATTTGTTCTTGTTGCTCCTGTATCCTCAGCGTTGACCTGGCTGGTCCTTTCTTACTCATTTCTTTTTTTTTTTTTTTTTTTGGTCTTTATATATATGTTTTTAAACTTTATTTGTATATTTATTTTACAATGTCATACTTTTTGATTGAAGTATAGTTAATATACAATATTATATGTTATAGCTATACAATATAGTAATTCACAATTTTTAAAGGTTATACTCCATTTATAGTTATTATAAAATACCGGCTATATTCCCTGTGTTGTACATCCTTGTAGCTTGTTTTATACCTAATAGTTTCTGCCTCTTCATCCTCCACCTCCATCTTGCCCCTCCCCTTTCCTCTTCCCACTGGTGACCACTGGTTCCTTCTCTGCATCTGTGAGTCTGTTTCTTTTCTGTTACATTCACTAGTTTGTTGTCGTTTTTTACCTGTTTCTGAGGCTTATTCTGTTGATTCCAGGTCTTTTCCTTTTTGTGCCCACACTGGCCCACGTGTGGCTCTAGTGTTGTGTTTATTATGCATTTAAATGATCTTTGTTTCTCTTTCTTCTGTATTACAAGGTCCTAGAATTTTAAATTTTAAAATTTACATGTGTAACCTCAGCACCTAGCTAAGTGCTCGGTGCTCAGTTTCTATCAGTTTCTATTTATCTCAGTTTCTTCTGTGGTGACACAGTTGTCCATCCTTGTCCCCAAACTAGGAATGTGGATGTTTCTGAGTTTCCTTTATCACGTGTGACCAGTTCTCAGTCCTTCAGTTTTGCTTTTACTTGGCTCTGTGTGTTTGCAGTCTTCTGTTTGTTCATTCACTCAGCAAATTTCCTTAAGTGCCACTGTATGCTAGGCAGTGAGCTAACTCAGCTGCATGCCAAAGATTGCATTGAATTTGTAGAATTTATAGATTAGTTTTTGGAGAAGTAACGTGTTTACAAAATTATACTTTTCCATTTAGGAACAAAGGTTTATCTATTCAGGTATAATTTTAGGAATCTGAGGAAATTTTTATAGGTATTTTTTAATTTTTTATTGAGTTATAGTCAGTTTACAATGTTGTGTCAATTTCTGGTGTATAACACATTTTTTCAGTCATACATGAATATACAAATATCCATTTTCATATTCTTTTTCACAGTGAGCTACTACAAGACCTTGTATATATTTCCCTATGTTGTACAATATAAACTTGTCTGTCTATTCTATATATAAGTATTCTTCATTTGGTTTCTTTTGAAACTTATTTATAAGTGTCTTAACAGTTCTTTTCATAGTGTAAATGAGATTTTAAAAATTCTGCTACATTTTCCAGTTTGTCATTACTCATGTATTGGAGACTGTTTAGATGGGCCAACTTATTTGAACTTCTTAGTAGTTTTCATGGGCTGAGGTTTTCAGATACTGGTTATGTCAGTGACAAATATCAAGAGTTTTCTCCCTCCTGGGTATTTATGCCCATTTTTCTTACCTTAGTACATTGTTTAGGCTCTCCAGTACCATGTTGAATAAAAGCAGTGATCCATGGCATCCTGGAATTACTCTTGACTTTAATGAAAATGCTTCTTATCAGTGTCTTGTTTGGTATGATGTTTATTTTAAATAATAATTTAAAAGTGTCAAATTAAGGAGGCATCACCTTTTCCTCACTTTTTATCCTGAATCCATGTTGAATTTTATCATGTGCTTTGTTGGTGTTTGTGGAGGTGATTATGTTAATCTGTTAATGTAAAGTATTGCAGTAAAGGATTTCCTGAAGGTAGACTCTCAGCATTTCTGCTTTTCCCTGACTTATTTAATGGAGCCCTGGATTTGATTGCTAATGTTTTATTTAATATATTTTCATTTAAATTTATAAGTGAGATTGGTTTGTAATTTTCTTCCATTTAATTTTTCTGTACATTTGTTTCGGAATTATGCTAGTCTTATAAACTGTGTTAAAGCATTTCAGTTTTTTTAAATTGAAAACCTGTTTAAATTTGAACTGTTTAAGCAACAGGAATGAGCTATTTCTTAAAGCTGTGGTGACATGCGTCCATAAAATCGTTGAGACAGTGGCTGTTTGTTGGCATCTTTATTTCCCCAAGATGAGTTAAGTATCAGGAGCAGACTGAGAACTTCTGCAACACTTGCTGAATAAATGCTCTCTAGATAAGGTCCTGGGAGATGATTTACTGTATAGAATTGTTTGTTAATTAGCAGAGTACATTTTAGTCAGAGGAGCATTGTTGTCTTGGCTGATTCCCCAGAATATGGAATTAGCCTAGAAGAGAAATACATGGAAATCTGTCTTCATGGATAGATTTTCTTAGAAAGATGAAGTTTGGTGGTAGTCTAAATTCAAAGCTAACATTTATAGGAAAATGGTCTAATTTGTATGACTGAGTACAGTATTTGCATAAATACCAAAGGTAACTAGTTTACAAATATATTCATGTTTTGGGTTATTTTTGCTGTTTTCTTTTTTAAAACTTATTCTGTGATTTAGATTCATTATGATTATTTTGTAGGCAAATCATATTTTAGAATTTAAAGTACTTTAATTTTTAATAAACTGATTTAATGTATCCATCCACATTTCTCTTTTTTGTAATTCAGTGTTTTTAAACATTCATTAAACTATGGGTACATTATAAAAGTAATCACACATCTGAATAATTCTACGGTTAACATGGTGCAGCAGTGGTTGTCGACCAGGGGCAGTTTTGTCCCCAGGGGACATTGGGCAATGCCCAGAGACTCTTTCTCTTTAGTTGTCATGGTGAGGGGTACCGCCCTCATCTAGTGGGTCGAGGCCAGAAATGCTACTGAACAGTTCACAGTGAGCAGGGTGGCCCCCACCACAGAGAATAATCTGTTCCTAAATGTTAGTCGTGTCAAGGTTGAGAAGCCCTGTTGTAAAAGGAGAGGTGTTTACACAAATACAAACACAATATAAAAAAGTATTCTTTCAGCATCTAGAATTCTAACTTAACACAGTGGACAGTGTCCTTAGGCAAAGCGTAGGAAGGGCGTTCTGCTCTTGACTGACATCTAGTGACGTTTAAAAATAAAAAGTAAACTGAAGGTTGAGGTTAAGCATGTAAATCATAGAGCCATTGCTAATTCTTGTCTTTTCCACTCTTAGGAAAATCACAGATACAGAAATTAGGAAGAAATTAAAGGTTTGTTTATGGCTGTTGAGAAATTATCACTAAGAAGGAATAGGATGTAATAAATTCTGAGCTGAAGTACTACATCTCCTTTTTCTTTCACTTGGAGTCCTGATTTAACATTAGAGCTTAGAATATAAAATCCTTCTTTCGACAGTTTTCTGAATAAATGCTGACCTACCCATGTATAAGACTTTATATTTTAAAACTTGCCTAAAATCATAAACTTTTAGAGCTAATGGAGACCTAGGTGGTTTAATCCAAATTCCTTCATTTATAGAGATTTAAAAAATTCAGTTTCAGAGAGATGAAGTGGTCTATTCCAGTGTCAAGCCTCTTGTTAGGCCAGGTCTTGAACGAGGACCCCCAGCTCCTGACTTCTTGGCAAGTGTTCTTTCAGGGTGAGGGGCAGTTGTTAAGCAAACTTTGAATTCTAGTTGAAGCTTTTGTGTATTTTCCAAACTGTGAATATTAAAACTGTTCAATTGTTATTTCCTTAGAAAGAATTTGTACCCCTATACATACATTTTTAAGTGAATTAGTATTTATGTTTATAAATCTCGTGTTTCATTTAATTTTAATTTATAAGTGTTACGCCAGCTTAAACACGGCTATTTCACGTTTTTCACAGGCGACAACACCCCCAAATCAAGGACGGCCAGACTCTCCTGTGTACGCTAACCTGCAGGAACTGAAAATATCCCAGTCCGCGCTCCCGCCGCTCCCCGGAAGCCCCGCCATTCAGATCAATGGAGAATGGGAAACTCACAAGGATAGTTCGGGGCGTTGTTACTACTATAACAGAGGGACACAGGAAAGAACGTGGAAGCCCCCTCGCTGGACTCGAGATACAAACACAAGCAAAGGAGATTCCCAGAGTCCAGGAGAGCAGGAGGTATGAGCAGTAGAAAATCACCGTGAGTTACCAGACTTCCTTCTTGTTATTCAGAGACGAAAGACGTCAGTAGATTTGTTTCTAGGCACTGAAATGGTAGAACCCTTGAAATCTCTAAGGCACTAAATGTTCTTTCCACATTCTGTTATATTAATGCTTGCTTCTTCCTAATCTCTAACTAGTAGACAGTAGCTAACCTTGTAGCATGCTTACTAGTTCCAGAGTTAGCTGGATTAATGTTGCCTAGTGCCAGTGGTTCCCCTCACGTGCTAGGAGGTACTAATTCAATCATTGCCATTGCCCAAGCAGAGACATTTTTTAGAAAAAGAAGGAAAGAAAATAGATGATTTAGTCAAACAAATAAGAACAAAATTATTTGACTGATAATTTTCACTGTGTTTTGGTAGGGCTAACAATAGCAAGATACTTCTCAGTTTTTGTCAGTCAGAGATACAAGATCACTTTTTATTTATATGCAGGGGAAGTAAATATAATTCCTTTGCTACAAATGGACTGTCCTCTAAGTCTGACAATTTACTCTAAAATCATTGTTTTCTCTAATAAGTGCCCGTACTGTATCCCCACCCCGCCTTGGTTTCACCTTCCCCACACCTCTCAGGGTGGTGCCGTGAACTGGCCAACAATGTTTTGAGAAATACTCATCTCCGAGGTCTGGAGAGATTCCTCGGGGCTGTTGAAATACGCAGGAGAAGCTAAGGGTAGGATTGGCAGAATGGAGTTAAGTCCTGGAGTGTGGATGACTGCGGCCCCGGCACCTGCCCGGGACACCCTGCTCTTAGAGAAGGCAGCTGGCTTGTACGATAAAAACAGAACCCTAGGTGGGTAGAGGCTGGAGAGTCAGGGAACGCATCCTGTGTTTAGCAGAGTCTAAAAGCTTTTTATAGTTGATAACCCTTCTTCTTGTCCTATTTTTCAGTTGGTTATTTATAGCTCTGGTCTGGTGGTGACTTGTGCTTTGAGTTTCAAGAATGAGATGGAGAATAGTGAGAGAAGTCGATCACGTGTTACTGCAGTAGGGAGTGTTCAGAAGTGATTTGAATTGTGTATTTAGAAAGATTTAAGGGGAGAGGGTTTATAGCTCAGTGGTTGAGCGGGTCCTTAGCACGCACAAGGTCCTGGGTTCAATCCCCAGCACCTCCACTGAAAAACCAAATAAATAAGTAAACCTAGTTACCCTCCCCCCACACAGGAAAAAATTTAAAAAATAGGAACATTTGAAAATAAGTTGTCCTGTGTGTCAATAATAAAGTCAAATCTTATAATTTGGAAGAATTAGGGAAAGGGCTAAATGATAGAATAATTTAAAGGAATTTAAAGTACACACAGGAACTTTTTAACATTTCTCAGCTTCCTGTTTCAGTGGATAGATGAGAGTGATTTGTACATCAGAGCCTCAGCTCACACTGCTACTGCACATATTAGACAGAAATAGGTATTTCCAATGTGGCTGGAGCACACCTTCCAGTAATTTCTTGAGAAAGACTGTATCTGGGAGGTAAAATTGAGACTGTGTGCGTGAAAATGTCTATGTTCTGCCTTTGTATTTAATTGATAGTTTGCCCGAGTATAGTATTCTTGGTTGGAAATCACTCTCCCTCACAATTGCCAGGCATCGAACTTCACTTCATCTGGGTCAGCTGCTTGTTGGCGTCTCCAGTGTTAGAACTTTAGGTCTTTCCTTTTAGACTAAGCAGTGTCTGCAGACATCTTAAAACCTGGAAGGTAAGAGCTGCCAGGGTCTTGGTGCTGGCGTTTGCATCCAGTTTGCATCCAGTCCCTTGGTCTCCCCTCTTTTTCTTTTTTTAATTAAATACTTTTTTTTTTAATGGAGGTGTTGGGGGCTGAACCCAGGGCCTCATGCTCTACCACTGAGCCTATCCCCCTCAGCCTCCCCTCTTTGGTTTGGTACCTGGGTCCTGATAGTGCCTGTTGTCTTCCAACTCGGAATGTTGGTGTCACCCCCCCTCCCCCCAACCAGGGAGTGAATCCATCCTTCTGCTGGAGCAGAGGGTGCACAGCTAGTGGCCAGGCCTGAGGAAGGGGACTCTGGTGATTTCAGTCCTCATCTTAGTCCTGGAGCCTTTTGAAGAATTTGTTGGATTTCATCTTCCCTTCCCAGCACCACCCCTGCCCCCACTGGTTTAGATTCTGCTGTCTTTGTGGATAATTGAGATTTTTGTTCATCTGCTTCTCAGCTTGCAGAGTTTTGTGGCTGACGTGTCTTCTTGTGTTCCCCCTCTGTTCTTGGGGGCCAGGTTTTTTTCAAGCTTATTTCAGTACTTTTATTTTAGTGGGGCTTGACGGGGAACAAGTGTTGTCTTTCATCCTCAGTCAGAAGCTTATTTTAGTAGTTGCCCTAGAACGGTGGTTCTCAACTGGGGACAATTTTGCCTCCTGGGGGACATTAGACAGTGTCTGGGGATGTTTCGGGTTGTTACGTCTCAGGGAGGGCTGCTGGCATTTCGGGGGTAGAGGCCAGAGATGCTGTTGAACATCTAGCTGCTGTTGACAAACGCGCCCCAGACACCAGAGCGCGTGCACTCAGCGTGGCCCGCGGCTCGTCGGTGTCTTCTTGCTCCTTCAGAACCGCGCAGGAACTGTCCATGCTGTTGTGCTGCTGTTGTCTGATGTTTTGTTTTTATTTTTACCCTCCCCTAACTGTCATTGTCCATGTGATACTTAAATTTAATCCTCACATTTCCCGTTGTGTTTTCTCACATTTCTTTATGCAAATTAGGTTATCTTGGATAACTTCTACTGTCTTAAGTACATACGTTTTTATTTCCTTAGTGAGCGTCTGTTAGTGATAACATTTTAGTGTTGTTTGTCTGGAAATTTTCTTTTTTGTCCTTATTTTTGAAGACTACCCTTACCTGGTACACAGTTCTAAGCAGACTGTTTGGTTTTTGTTTTTCCCTTGTCCATTGAAGGCTTTATTCTCATGTCCTCGGGCTTCCTTTGTCCATGTTGGGAATTCAACTTGCCGCTCTCCTCCTGCGGGCAGCTTTTAAGATCTCATATCTGTAATTTCACTGTGATGTGATCAGGTGAAGGTGTCTTTTTTATTTCCTGCTGGGGCTTTGTTGGAATCTTGAATTTGGGGAGTCCTGTCTTTGATCAGTTCTGGGAAGTGTTAGTCGTCATGTATGCATAGCTCCTACCCCATTTTCTGTTCCCTCTTGTTCTGGAGCTCTGGTTACGTGAACGTTTACTCTGCTTACTCCGCTCATCGTGGTCTCTTGGTTTCCTCTCCGCTTGGGTGTTTTTTTGCTGTGTCTCTGTGCTTCCTTTGCGGTCACTTCCAGGTCAAGCTCCTGTCTGCCCTTTTTCTCCTTATCTGCATCTTTATTTGATATTAAACCTACCTTTGAATTTAAAAAATGTGTTTTTTTTTTAATTTGTTGGGGGAGCTTCCCCCTCTTACTACTATGAAAAGTTTGAAACCTGCAGGAAAGTGGAAAGAATAGTACAGTGAGCGTCTGTAAGCCGGGTCCTCACGGAGCCTCACTGTGTTTGCTTTCCTCCTCTGCTCTCCAGTGATTTTTTTTCTGAATCATTTGGACCAGATAACATAATAATTTATTCTCTGAGTATAAGGACATTTTCCAGCAAAAAAAATATTTTTTTTTGGTGAAAAATACATTTATCGCACCCCCAAAATTTAATATTGGTATTATTATTTAATATCTAGTTAATATCTATGTTTCTCACTTGGCAACTTATATTCCTTATAGTTTTTTTTTTTCTTGCAGTGAAGGATCATACATCACATGTATTTGTCATAGCTTTCTTAAGTCTTATTTTTTACTTTGTTTTTGATAG
The DNA here is from genome assembly GCF_048773025.1 of Camelus bactrianus. Taxonomy (NCBI): domain Eukaryota; kingdom Metazoa; phylum Chordata; class Mammalia; order Artiodactyla; family Camelidae; genus Camelus; species Camelus bactrianus. The sequence continues at coordinate 12,338,100 of NC_133573.1, forward strand.
TTCCAGTATATAGTCTTTGAGAGTCTGATTACGTTTTTCTGCTGACTCTCACTCATAGTGTTTTGTTTCGTGTCTTGTGTGTGTTTTGATGTGAGCTTATAGTTTTTGGAAATTCATACATATAGCAAGTCTTTAATGCTGGGATTGAAAATTTGTTCCTTCAGAGGGTTTGCTTTTGTTTCTGTCAGGTGCCTGGGGAAGCTAGTATCCTGTGAGCATTTGAAACTAAATTTTCAGCTTTCGTGTTTATAGGCCACCCGACTAGTAGTAATTTGGATTGCGTGAAGGCTCGCTTGTGGCTGGGGACTCCCCCAGGTTCCCCCAATTATCTGGGAAGATCCCTATGTTTTTCCTAGTGTGGAATAAAGGGACAAGATTTGTTTCTGGTTCACCCCATAATCTGCAGGTTTAATTCTTTGGAGTGCCCATTCCTTATTATGGGGCATCCTCTTAGGCTCCTTGCCTTAGGTTGTCCTGAGTCCTGTTCCTCAACACTTGTACGTGGCCTTGAAAACTGATGTTTTGGTCAGGGTTTGGCAGATGCCTTCGAGGAGAAAGCTGCCTTTTTATTCTACTGACTTTTCTGGATTCTTGCTTCCAGTTAGTTTTTGTTCCTGAGTATTCCTCTTGCTCCTTGGTAATTAAAAAGAAAAGAAAAAGTTATGTACTGTTTTACACTGTTTTCATCCAGGTGACTAGTTGGGTGGCTGCCTGTCACTCTCCTAGAAATGGAACATGTGTAGAGCCCCCTGTGTTTCTTCTAGGCTACCTTTTATTTAATTTTCATTAAACAGCTCTTTTCTGGCAATAATTTTCAAAATCATAAAGCAACTCCTGGTTTTATAATGTAATAAAACATGTTGAGATAATGGAGGTTACTTTTCATGGCAGAAGGGAACAGCTGACTGCACAAAAATTTGGAAATTATGTGAGCATTGTGGCAACTAAAAAGTCATGTTTATGACAAAAACTGATTTAGTGATTTTTTTTCTTAATTTTTACTAATTAGATTGCCTTCTTTATAAAAAAATCTTATTGAGATATAATTGACATATAGCATTATATTAATTTTAGGTGTACAACATGATGGTTTGATATTTGTATATATTGCAAAATGATCACCGTAGTAGGTATAGGTAACATCTGTCACCATACGTAGTTAACAGAATAGTTTTTCTGAAGACTTTAAAGATCTGCTCTTTAGGTATCTCTCAAATGTGCGATACAGTATTATTAACTATGTAACCGTGCTGCACCTTACGTCCTCTTGAGTGACTTATTTTATAACTGGAATTCTGTGCCCTTTGACTTTTCACCCACTGCCTACCTCCCTGGCAACCACCAGTCTGTTCTCTGTATCTGTGAGCTTGGTTTTGTGTGTTTTGTTTTTTATGATCCCACATATAAGTGAGATCATATTTGTCTTTCTTCTGTGAGTTATTTCACTTAACATAGTGCCCTCAAGATCCATCCCTGTTGTCACAAATAGCAAAAGTTCGTTCTTAATGACTGAATAATATTCCACTGTATAGATTGCCTTCTTTTATTCTGTTTCTGAAAGGTTTTATTGCACTTCTTTTCCCATGTGAGCACACATTTTTATAAGTGGTCTCAAATAAAAATGAATCTTGATTTTTGAGTTAGATTTTCCATTTTTTAAAAGCATTAGTTACAAAACATACAGCTCACTTTATGCAAGGCTTCTGTAAAGTAGTCTAGGTCAGTTTTTGTGAACATATTACTAATGTTAGGATGTTTATGTCTAAGTTACTCCTATAACATTGAGAATCTACACATCTTAGTGTTTCAGACCAACTTATGGTAGAAAATACAGTCCAGTTGAGTAGGATTTAATTGCAAAATCTGTTTTACCTGAAAGTGACCCTGGAAGGGTCATTTGCACGCGAGAGTTAGCCTGGTGCACATTTGTTGAATGAACAAAGTTTAAGTGCAGTAAGCGGATTGCCGCTGCTCATATTACGGTGCCTCTAGTTAAAGAAAACAGAAATTGTTAGCTGTTCTCAGTCTTCCTGTATGTTTGGAGTTTAAAGTAAAGCACACCTAAACTGTACGGAATTTCTTCATCTTTCTGTATCGTGTTTGAATTTTCTCAATATTTTTTCTTGTTTCAAAGTTCAGTTTCTAATAGTTTTAAATAAGCATTCGGTTGAGTGGATTAAGACAACTTGCCATTAAATTAGAACATAAAATATAGTGTTACAAACCTAGTGTCTTCCCTCCCCTCTCTCCATCCCACACACTTTAAAAAAATAGTTGAAGATATATTTGAGCACTCTTTGCCAGGCTTTTGGTTGGGAACTTGTGATAAATAGCTGAGAACTTTCAACAATCTCAGTCTGATGAAGGGCCCTCACCTCCCCGCTTTGCTTACACATACACACCCCTGCCACTTTAAACCTGGTTTCAGTTCAAAAGCAGCATTAAATAGAAGGTAGCCTTTCCCAGTCTGAAAACATTGTTTCCAGTCTCATTATAGTGAATTTTTCTAGGGTTGCATTAATGTGATAAAATAACTATTATTAATTTCACCTCACCACTTACAACGTACCATTTAAACCTCACCACTTACAATGTACCATTTAAAAGACTAAACAATTTGTTTTGAAAATTAAAATATTTAAATATGTTCAAGATCTTAGTACATTATAGCCAACGTCAATTGCTTAGTTTCAACTGCTGCATATCTGCATATATATGTATTCAAAGAAGAAAAATCCTTATGTTTCTGACTATTTATAGCTTCTTTCATCAGAAGAGAACTACCACAGCAGTTGTCACAGCCAGTCAGATAGTCAGTGTGGTTCTCCTCCAAGGGGTTGGTCAGAAGAGTTGGATGAACGTGGGCATACCTTATATACCAGTGACTTTACCAAGGAGAAGGTACATTCTTTTTTTTCTCATCTGGTTTTTTTTTTTTTTTTGGTAGAATCCGCACGTAAAATAGTGTGTCCTAAAGTTTTAGTAGTATTTTAAGAACTCATGAAAATATCTTACTGTAATTCTGTAATCATGTCAACTGACAGTACGAAAACTCAGTGTCACTACTGGTTCATGGTTTTAAAGTGCTTGTAATTGCAGTGATTTTTGTGGTGTCGACCTATTTAAGACAGACCTGTTTAAGAGCAGACCTTTTGAGTGTCATTCTGTTTAGACTTCTTGAGCAAACATATTTCTTTGTATTTTTCTTGAGGAATAGTTTTTTGGGAATGGTTTTCTCAACATGCCAGCATTATGATATCCTGTCTCACTTTCTGTACTCCCTTTTCTTTTATAACCAAGTTGTGTAAAACAAAAACCATGAATCGAGTATTTTTATCATTAATGACCTAGTTTGGGAATGCATGCTGAAATTTTACATGTTTATCATCTGAGAAGGTGACTGGTTGGTTGTGCTAACATAAAGAATTTAAGACCCTTGGGAATAAATAGAGACAGGTTTTTACCCCTCATTCCTGCTTTACTTGGCTCTAGAACATAAGGAAACAATGATTTTCATTCATTTCACAGTCAAGATCATATGTTTGTATCTTCGTCGTCTTCTCATATTCCCTGTATTGTATGAGGTTTTGTTGTTGGTGTCATTTAAATTGTATTGAGTAAGATGTGTTGGCTACAGGAGGGAGTTCCTAAGGGTTTGCATGGCTTGGGTTAAATTGTTTAGTAATTTTATCCTTAAAGATTGAAAAATTTTTTTTGTTAATTTCTCAACCTGTGTCCAGTGCACATACATCTGTGTATCTTTATGTTGTATATTTTTTGTTATGTTGTTAAGTGGTGCTTGAATCACTAGCTTGACATTGGCATTGGATAAAAGATAGATTCACATTTTAATGTTTATAGTTTACTTATTTTTACCAAACTTAAAATGCAAGTCTGTTAGTATAAATTTGTTATTTTTTTTTTTTACAATGTTCTTGAGCAAGTAGAACAGAATTCATAAGAATATCATCTAGTATCTCTGGTTGTATAGGCTTAAACTCAAGTTTACTTAAATTAAAAAAAAACACTTGTTTTGTTTTTATAGTGGCTCAAGCATGTTGACGATCAAGGTAGACAATATTACTACAGTGCAGATGGATCTCGGTCAGAATGGGAATTGCCAAAGGTAATAAACCTGAACACTGAATTCCTATTTAAGTCGTCGATGAGCTAATATCTGAAAATGGTTTCAGCAGATTTATTTTTAAATTTTTATTCAACTTTTAAAAAGCAGCAAGACCAGTTTCTTCAGAATTCATTGAGAATCCTTTTTCTAAGATGTGCATTATCTTATTGCTGCGTAATACTAGTAATCCCTATGCAAAAATTGTTTTGGTTTAACTTGAAATTGTTTTTTTATTTTTCCTGGTTTACAAGATCCCTTTCAGTGCCAATAATGCCTGTAGTCGTCTGGAACGTATTGAGTTCTCTACATGAAGTTAGTCTTATATTTATTTTTTTAAAGAAAGAAAAGCAATTCAATATTCAGATTCATTGTATGTTGATGTGTTGTAATTGAGTCAGTCATTAGTAGCGTGGAGCGTTAAGATCCTCTATGGTCTTGTGGGATATCTCTCTTCTGATAAGTGCACCAGGGCCAAGTTTATCTAAGGCAGCAGGTTTCAAAGAGGTCATACACTTAAGATAATTTTAAATGATATCTGAGCAGACATTTAAATTTTAATTGGTACATTACTTTAATGTTTTATATCACAGCTGTAAATAGCAGACATATCTGTAGTGGTAATTATCAGATAGACTAGTTCTAAAAGAAATTTTTCTTTTTCCCAAAGTAAGTCAATTTAAAGAAAATATTATTAGTATTAAAGATTCTTGGGTATAGAAAAAAATCATTGAAATACAAAGTGCAGTGGATAGTGTAACCTATAGACAGAGGGACAGGAAGATAACAAATATTAAAGCATAATAGTTAAGAGAAATGGAAGATGGGTGGAAAGTTTCCTATATTCACATAGCAGGAATTCTAGAAGAAGAGAATGGAAGAAAGGGTAGAGAAATAATATTTGAAAATATAATTTCTGGGCTTGGTGGCGTCCGCGGGGCGAGCCACAGTGCGCGGGGCGGCGGCCTCCACGGCGACCCGGAGCGGACGGGCGGGCGAGCAAGCGAGTGGGGCGCGAAGCGAGGCCGGGCTACAGCGACATGCGGACCGCGAGCAGCTGTTGCAGCGGGCGCGGCTGGCCGAGCAGGCGGAGCGCTACGACGACATGGCCTCCGCCATGAAGGCGGTGACCGAGCTCAACGAGCCTCTCTCCAACAAATACCTCAACCTTCTGTCCGTGGCCTGCAAGAACGTGGTCGGGGCCCGGCGGTCATCCTGGCGGGTCATCAGCAGCCTCGAGCGGAAGACCATGGCCGATGGAAACGAGAAGAAGCTGGAGAAGGTTAAGGCTTACCGGGAGAAGATCGAGAAGGAGCTGGAGTCGGTGTGCAACGACATGCTGGCCCCGCTGGACAAGTTCCTCATCAAGAACTGCAACGACTTCCAGTACAAGAGCAAGGTCTTCTACCTGAAGATGAAGGGCGACTACTACCGCTACCTGGCCGAGGTGGCTTCCGGCGAGAACAGTGTGGTGGAAGCTTCGGAGGCTGCCTACAGGGAAGCCTTCAAGATCAGCAAAGAGCACATGCAGCCGACGCACCCCATCCGGCTGGGCCTGGCCCTCAGCTTCTCCGTGTTCAACTACGAGATCCAGAACGCGCCTGAGCAGGCCTGCCTCTTGGCCAAACAAGCCTTCGACGACGCCATAGCCGAGCTGGACACACTAAACGAGGATTCCTATAAGGACTCCACGTTCATCATGCAGCTGCTGCGAGACAACCTCACCCTCTGGTCCAGCGACCAGCAGGACGAGGAGGCCGGAGAAGGCAACTGAGCAGCCTCGGCCCGCCCCGCCCCCACCCCGTCACACCGGCCCCTCCGCGCCACAGTCACCAGATACCTAGTGCTAAACCCACCCGGGCGGCAGCACAGCTACTCAGATCTGTTCTCCGCCCCCGGAAGCAGTTCCAGATAAACTCATGGGCATTGCTGGACTGACGGTTGCTTTGAACCCAACACCCACCCCTCCTCCCCACTATCCCTTTTTGAATTGTGCAGACAGGTGCATTCTGAAGGAGGCATTCTGCTCCGTCTGCCGATATAGGTGAAATGCAGGCGAAAGCACTGGGGGAAGTTAGAAAGGAGAATTAGCCAACACAGGCTACAGTCGGTATTTAAAAGGTCCATTTAAACAAGCTGATAGTGTTTTGTTAAGCAGTTCATCTTGTGCATGCGAAAATGAATCCACCCTTCCCACCTCTTCCCTCAGCTCATGGAATACAAGGGAAGCTGAGACAAAGAGACCACTTGCTCCTGTCCATCGGCTTAATAATAAACTATTTAATGTGAGGTTTCCGTAGCGCCTTGTTTTGCCTCTTTAAATTATGATGTGCACAAACCTTCTTTTCAATGCAATGCATCTAAAGTTTTGATACCTGTAACTTTTTTTTTTTTTTTTTTTTGGTTGCGATTGTTTAAGAATCATGGATTTATTTTTTGTAACTCTTTGGCTGTTGTCCTCATGTAACCTGACAGTGCCACATGCGTTAGCCCATGTCAATCAAGATGGGTGACTATGAAATGCCAGACTTCTAAATTAAATGTTTTGGAATTCAGTGGGTAAATAAATGCTACTTTGGGGATATTAAAAAAAAAGAAAAAAGAAAATATAATTTCTGGGAATTTTCTAAAACTGAAGGAAGGCATGAGTGTTTTATTGGAAAATATGTCTTCAGTACTGATAAGAATAGAGAAAACTAAATCCATATGTTGACAGATTTTACTGTTTGCAGAACTTCAGTAAAGGGAGACAATCTTAAAAGCCATAAAAGGGTAAAAAGCCCAGGTTACATACAGTGGCAGATTGCATCGTTGAACCTATTCCTTACCCACTCCTGTATCAGTGCTCTTTGCCGTGTACCTGTGTACAGCCTCCTGCTGTAGGTGGGGATGTACTGAATCCAGTTCAGTCGTGTGACTTTCTTCCACTGATGGGATGTGAGCACGTGTCACATGGTATCGAAATGGGCTTGTGTACCAGGTCTGGGTCGTCCACCTCTGCTGTGACAAGAACAGGCCAGGCTAGTGCATTGGTCCCAGGAAAAGTAGATGCATGTTAAGAAAGTAAACAGAGCCTGAGAGGTCTGTGGGAAAACAGAAGATCTAACATTCATTTCTTCAGAGTTTCAGAAGGAATGGAAAAAGTGTGAGCCCGAGAAATATTTGCAGAAGCAATGTTTGAAAACATTACAAATTTGGCAAAACACAAAAAAGCAGATTCAAGAAGCTGAGTAAACACTAAACAGGACAGACCTGAAGAAATCCACATCCAGACACATTGTAATCAAATTTCTCAAAACTAAGACTTTCTTGCTTTCTCCTTCCAAAGAAAATCTTGAAAGCAGCACAGTGAAACAACACAGTACCTATAGGGTAATAATGATTTGAATGGCAGCAGATGTCGTATCTGAAACCATGAAGCCAGAAGGAGGTGGTGTAGCATTTTTCAAATGCTGAAAGAAAAAACTGTCAACCCATAATTGCACATCCAGCAAAAATATCCTTCAGGAATGAAAGTGAAATAAAGATATTTTCAGATGAAATTAAACTAAGAGATTTATTACCAGCAGCTCTTGTTCCCAAAAAATTGCTATAGGAAGTCCTTCCAACAGAAGGGAAATGATAAATGAAACTTGGAACATTAAGAATGAAGAAAGTACAGTGGAAAGGGTGAATATCTGAGGAGACTTTTGTCCTGAGTTTTTAAAATTATGTTTGACATTTAAAACAAAAATTACATTTCTGAAGAAGTACTCATTGTAGGTGGAGATTATATTTAAGACAATTGTATCATAAAAGGGGGAGAGTAATGTGATGTAATTATTGGTAAGGTTTCCACATTTCACTTGAAATGGTGAAATGTTGATATTGGTAGACTGAGAAATCAAGTATGTAAATTGTAATCCCTTGAGCAATCACTACAAAACTTTAACAAGAGATAGACTCAAGAAAACTGTAGACAAATCAAACTATAATAGTAAAATCTCGTCAAGTAGTCCACAAGAAGGCAGGAAAGGAGAAAACAGGAATGATAAACAGAACAGAAAAGAAATAAAATAGACTTAAGTCTTAGTATATAAATAATTACATTAAATGTAAATGGTCTAAACACGGCTGTTGAAAGATTTTCAGACATGATAAACCATGACGCAACTGTATGTTTCTACAAAAGAATCACTTCGGATGTAATGATACATCACAGCGTGCTGAAGGGTGTTTATCAAGTCATCTGCAGTACATCCCGTACTTCGTGGTGCAGTTACAGAAGCTGTCCCAATAGTTAGGACCTCGACTGTAGCTCTCCTGTCACTGCTTCTACTCAGCTATAAAATAAGAAAAGAGAGAAAAATAGAACTGAAAAGGAAGGGATACAGTTTTTTCTTTTGATTATTAGAAAATCAAGAGACTCTGCAAACTCAAAACTGATGATAGTTCAGCAAGGTTGCTGGACATAAAATCAACCTAAAAACTACCCATTTCTCTAGTGAAAAGTCAGCTTGAAAATGAGATAGGAATAAAGATCCTTTTTACATGAGCAGCAGCAGCAAAACCAAGAGGAGTCTAAGAATACACCTATTAAAGGTTTGTAAAATCTTAATGAAGAAAAGTGAGAATGTAGGGGTATAACGGATAACCTGAAAGGGTGCAGTGTACCATTATGATTCTGGATTGAGAGGCTTAATTTTATAGCAGTGTCTACATTGATCTATAAATTCACTGCATTTCTATTTACTGTCCCCCTCCCCACAAGGGGAAGGACTGATGCTAAGTTTTATTCACAAACAAAGGTCTGTGAAGAACCGAAACATCCCTGAGTAGAGAGAAGGTGGGGAGGGGGCCTGTGAGGGCTGGGGTTCCGGCTGCAGTGATGGAGCTGTGGTCTCGAGGGCCAGGTGTGGAGAGGCAGACCAGGAGGGCAGAGTGGAGGCTCAGATGTGGCCGCACAGATCGGGGAGAAGCATGGACTGTGTGGTAAATGCTGCTAAGACTTGGTTACTCACATGAGAAAAATGAAATAAAAGTAGTACTTGACCTCACTTCACACTTAATGGTTAATTCCAGGTAGGTGACAGTTGTAAGTGTAATGAGCAAAACCTAACAGGCTGTAGAAGGGTATTTGACTGCAGAGTGGGAAGGATTTCTTAAACAAGGCTGTATAAGGAAAAAGCATAAAAGGAAAGGTCGACAGATGTGGGTACATGAAGTTAAACAGAACACCTTTGACGAGGGGGGGAGGATGCCCGCTGCGGTTGGGAAAAGATACATTCAACTCGCATAGCGAACAAAGGCTTAGGAGCCAAAATACAGACAGAGCTTCCTGGTTCCTCTGTACGGACCAGCAGGGGAGAGAGAGAACCTAGTTGAAAATAGGCAGAAATATTAAGCGATACAGAGGAGAGGAATTACATTAAGTATTTGATAAGGTGTTCAAATTTATAAATAATCAGGAAAATGTAAATGAAAACAGTGAGTTAGCATTTCACTTTTCAGATAGGTTTTTTAAAATTTGTGTGTATGTACATACGTTTGTTTTATATACACAAATGCATGTAAATTCGGTGGCATCAAGTCGGACAGTGCAGAGCGTTATGTTCTGCCGTAGGAGTGTGATTAGTGCCACCACCTTGGACATGTTCACGTACAACAGAGTGGCTAAGTTGTGGTGCCTGCATATAATGTGGTGGTATGTAGAAGTGAAGCATGTGAGTTAGGGCTGGACACTCACCAACATGAATACAGTGGCATTATTTTTTTTTAATAAAAACATATTGAGTGAAAAAGCAAGTTGAAGATTGATGCATGTGATATGATTCCATTTATTTAAAATTTAACACCCCACAGGTAGTAAGTATTTATGGACGCATACATATATCCTAAAGTGTGAGACGCGTGAGAACGATGAACACTGAATTAGGTGGTACTGGGGAGGAGGGTAGAATCTGGAAGATGTATTCAGAGGACTCTGACGTTTCATTTCTTAAAAAGAAAACAAGGTGCCTGTGTTATGTTAGATGTGCTCAAGTTCGATGGGGGGTTTTCATTATAATTGCTGTTTTATTGTGTGTTTGAAATAATTGAAATGAAAAAGCAATTAAAAATTCTTAAAAGAGAAAAGGTGTTTTTAAAAAGGATTTTAAAAATGTTAAAAGTTTTAGCCATCTTGTGTAACTAGACTGTGTGTGTTAAGCGTGGTATCCTCTTACTTTTCTCTATGTGACACTTTATTTTTTCCTTCTGTCTATACTAGATTTTGTATCGGGCAGTTTATTTATGCTTTATTTGCATTTATGGACATTGTTATGAACACAGCACCTTTAGAATTGTGATTATTACCCAGTTTAATTTTACATTGTTTTTGCTGCCCCATGGAAAGGATTTCTAAACAGCTGTGGTAATTATAAATCTCAGAAGCTACCTGAGCTTACACACAGCGACCACACGTTCTGATTGTTGCTAACGATGGTTGTATTGAAGGGAAAATGTAGCTCTGCTTAATCGCTGGTCTCTCTTCACTTAGAGATTTATGGCACAGAATTTTTGGGGGAAGCCTTTAAGCTCCATCTTTCTTTGTTCTAGAAATGATCCCTTTGTGAACTTCTCCAACAGATTTTAAGGTTGCTGTTTGTTGAGCGACAGTGAATGAAAAGCACACATCTGTATGTGATGGCTTAGCTTTGGCAGATTTTAATGTGGAAGATGAAGTAACAGCTTTGGGATACAGTTTGGGAGACCTGTATGGACTCATTTTGCTAAGGGCAGAAATGGCGTATTGTGGGGAATAAAAGAAATTTATTAGTATAGTATATAATATAATTTTACTGAAATTACAATGAATCATTAAAATTTAAGATTTACTGGGGTTTTTTAGAGAAGTAGATATTAGGTATCCTTTGGTTTTAGGAGAAGAATGGATCTCTTAAAAAGTAGATGGATTTTGTCATTTTATTGTAAGTTATTATTTATAATTTATTCAGATTGCCTGCATAGAACAGCATAACTCTTAAAAACCTCACCATTATCAATGCTTATGCTTGGTGATCTACTTGACATTTCAAGCACAGGACTTGATACCTTATTTATATGTAATTTTCGCTTGGCAGTCATTTCCCATCCTTTGTACACAGCTGATAATATTCAGGGTTGGTCTTTGGCACTAGTACCATCTCTCCCTTTTGACCAGGTTATGTTGTGAGAAACAAATAATAGTGTGTTTGGCCTGCAAGTGAAAGAGTAAAAACAAACAAAAACTCCTTTAAATGTGAGAATACTGTTGTGTATGAAAGCATCACTTTAAAACCTAAACCAAAAATTGAATTCCTGTGGATTTTCAAAGTAGAAGGAACCTTCGAAAATTAATTTGTTCAGTGACCTCATTTTATAAATTGTAATAATTAATGTCATTGAGAACCTATCAGGGTAACATTTGGCAATCCTTACACTGTTCAATCCTATAACTGTGAATGAGGTAAAATTTCTGTTGTATCTGTTTTATAGTTGATGAAACTTAGACTTTGGGAGATTAAGTGTTTTGCCAAACGATGACATTAATGTGGCCTGTCCACCATATAAATCTGTGATCTTGATTGAGCTACAGTGCTGGTCAGAGATGAGAACACTTAAGTTGGTGTCATGTGGTGAGCTTTGCCTAACACCACGTGTCATTTGGAGCCAGCATGTTTGGATTCCTCTTTTGTTCCTATTATTTACGAGGTATACTTTTGTTTTCTTTAGTATAATGCTTCATCTCAGCAGCAAAGAGAAATAATTAAAAGTCGGAGTCTGGACAGGCGGCTGCAAGAACCAATAGTGTTAACAAAGTGGAGACACAGCACCATTGTGTTGGACACCAACGACAAGGTAGGACTTCCCGAGGGCATCTGTGCAGTGTTCTTGCACGTTCTTTATCCTTTATCATTTCATTTTCTCCTTAGTCGAATCTGATACCTAGGTGACCAGTGTTGTATGTCGCGTCACTTTACTCCTGCGTGGGGTTTGGTTTTGAAGTTTTTTGATTTTTGCACAATGGGCTGACTGACGTGTGGCGTGATGATGTCTGACGTTACACATTTGGGCCTAGTAGGTCACAGGGCATTTGATAGTCTTATTTTAAAGTCACGCGCCTGTTACTGTTGGTCTCCAGTCTCTGGGAGGTTCAACAGTAGACGTGTCTTTACCTTCTCCCCTCGCAGGGCAGGGTGGATTCCTGCTCCCTCTGAGTCCCTAAGTGCTCTCTGCACAAAGTGCTGCTTTTACCTGAGACGCAATGTTCTCTGCTTCAAACGGGAGGAATTTTGTTGCAAACATGAGACTGGAAAAGCCATAAAGTTTTTAACTTTTCTTGTGAGTTACATCTTTACATTGTGGCTTCATTTTGTGGTTAGACTAGGAAATTAGGACGAATTTACTGAACAACAGACACACTAATGTTAAAATGGGAGGGTGGCAGTAACACCCTGAAACTCAAATACTGGTCATTGGAGTCTCTTTTTTTATTTTACCATCAGGCTTCTCTTTTCGTGTAATTAATTGGTTCCTGCATTCTTAGGTATGTTAATGAAACAAGATGAACTCTTCTGCCGCATATTTCTCTGTGTTTGGATACTTTCAGTCTTAAATTCCTTTCTAAATTATCTCGATCAATAAGCAAAACAAGTACTTCTGATTTCTGTTTGTAAGGATGTTACATGGTGGAATAGAGAGGGCATATTAAAGGAAAGAAATTCTGGAGACTGCTGTTGAAGAATCCCTGAGACTGCATTAACATTGAGATTAACCTGTGTAGGTAACAGTCCTAGAGATTTTAAAGAAAAAATTCATTTAACTCCGAGAGCCAGATTACAGTTCAGTGTCTACAGAGGCTCCTATACCGTACGGAATGAATGCTCTAATGCAAAAGCCGTTCCTGAACCAGCTCCGCTGACTCTTGGTACCAGAACAAAAGGATGGCTATTTTGGTGATGTAGACTCAGAATTTCTTACTCCTTTTTAATCTTTCTTGAGATTCATTTTCAGTCTATTGTTAGAATAACTTGTTTGACGTTCCTGTTACATATCCTTTTTCATCTAATTGTTTCAGAGTTGTGATAACATGATTTTCTTGAGACTAGAGATTTACTTACTTTGGGGAGGAATATCTTTTTCCCCCTACCCTTTATAAAAGGAATCATAGATGATGAATCACAGGTGATTGCTTCACCAAGTAAACTCCTCTGTTTACCATCATCACTGAGTATATACATGTTTAAGACTGGAGGTTACAGAAGAGGGTCTTTGCCAGAATAGACCAGCTGACTAAGATTAAGGGGTCACGTATATATACCCTGAAACGTAATCACAGAAACCTGATACTATGTGTTGTAGCAAACGTTGCCATGATGACGCAGGTTCTAATTCAATTGCCAGATGACCTTGGAGGAGGTAGGTGTGTGTAGGGGTTTGTGTGTGGGTGTGGGTACATCTGTTTCTGCCTGTGTATGGTTTTTACTAACTCCTGCTACTTGTAGACATTTAAGATGTATTTATATATGCATATACATTTATAAATATACATAAATATATACATGTAAATTTGTTTCTAATCATAATTGTTATATTTACATTATTACTCCATTTGTTGTGGGTTTTATTTCTGTAGGTCCAATAGTGCTATGAAAAATAAATCATAATTGCCATTCATTTTATTCAGCTACTTATTTTCTAGTATATGTGTCATCAAATCTTTCCTCTTTTTATCAGACTTTCAATATTAGACACTCCTTAGAAGGCAAAAATTGAAAAGTGAAACATCTGATGCTATCAGAAAAAAATATTTAAATGAGGCTAAACTGAGATTTGGACGTTAAGTGTAATTTCTTTTTATAAAGGTATATTTGATACGATTTTAATGTTTTCTCCATTTATAGTGTTGGCCTTGGATGTTTGATTTTAAGGTAGTGCCTTTAAGGATTTTCCCTGTGAACTTTCACTGCTACCTAGTTTCTGTATTTAAAATTGTACAAGGTACAAACCTGAAGACTTGTTTTTTAAGTAAATGGATATTGAGTACTGGTTTTTGTATTGTGATTTAACATAGTTCTCAGGCTTGTCAGCAGTGCCGTGTCAGTTCCATACGTGTGGGGAAGTAGATGATACAGATGTGAAGATGAAGTTTCAACGAAATTACTTGACTTTATAGGAAAATTAATAACAGTTATTAGCATATGGTTTTTCTCATTTTCTTTTCCTGAAATTATTCAAAGTATCTAAGAGAATGGAGAAAAGTGAAATGGAACTTGGCTGTTGCTAACCAAATAAATGTTTTTCTCAGTCTTATCCTCCATGAATAGTCTCACAAACATCTGTGGTGGGAATCACGCACTGTGTTTTAATACTGACAAAGCAGAATTGCTTTAAAATGCACATTATTGGTTTGCCCCATTATATTCTTTTACGCTTAGACATTAAAGTAGTTCTTTTTTTTTTCCTGGTGAATTATTAATGTGTAAATCTGAGAATTCTTCTTTGCGTTTAAAAAAATCTTGCTTATTTCTGAAATTGAAAAGTTAGGTATAAGTTACATTAAATATTAATAGTTTAATTTCTTACATAGCGGTTGACTAAAATAAAAGTCTCTTTCTGGCAGTCGCCAGTTAGTTCCTGTGGCTGTTCCTCGTCTAGTCCTGGTATTCATACCCGCTGTGCCAGGAGCACGTTAGCGTGCTGACTGTTGCATTTTTATCGACAAGTGTTTGGTTTTCACCTGTTTTAGATACGGTTAGTTCATACTGATGCAGCATCGTGCTTTTAAGGGAACATGCATCATTTCTTTTCAGTAATTCCATGTGCAGATTTTAAATTTACCTGTAATTGGTGTAAATTATGCCGTATTTTATAAACTTTATGACATCTGAGTTTTCACATCTGTACCATGTTAGCTTCAGAGCTGAACAGAGAAGGGAAATAACTAGGAAAAAGTTTTCTTAGCCTCCCTTCCTAAGCTCTCCCACTGTGAGTGGAGGGAGGAATATAATCATATGAAATAGAGTAACGCTTTTCATTACTTATTTCTTGTAGGACTCTCCACCTGCCTCAAAACCCTGCTCTCCTGAAAATGAGCCTTCTCCCTCTTCACCAAAGCACCAAGATACAGTTAGTATGATAGCAACATATAGATAATATAGTCCAATTATTTCAATCAATTTCAGTAAATTAATTTTCTCTAAGTGCAATGTTTAAATCTCTTTGGGGCTTCTATTCAATTTCATTGGTCTTTTAAAAATCAGATAATAGGTTTAAATTTTTTAAAAATTATATTTTGTTGATTCAAAATTCCCCTTTTATGCAAATATGATATCTTCTTGATTAAGCTATATACATATTTGTAGGTGATGAATTTATCTTTGTTTTTTAAAAATAAACGCAAAAATCTCTGGAGTATACGATCAGATTACACTTCACCTTTTTTTCCTTCAGGCCAGCAGTCCAAAGGTAAGAAGCATTTCCCTCCTTCTTAGAGCTTAGAGGCCGTTTTCCCCTAAGCTGTAGAATGCGTTGCCCGGCCTGTGCCGGAGAGTACGGGAGATCCATGACCCAGCGTCAGGCTCGCCTGGACTGGGGGGCTGCCTTACCTTTCACTGTCTTACCTTTGAAGGGATTTTACTCCATCCCGGTACTTGCAGGCCTCCCAGGCTTCCCTGTGATTTGCAGCCTGTGCTCCTGCCCAGCCGTAAGAGTGAAGACTGGACGGGCAGTGAGGCTGTGGGCCGGGCACTCTTGGCTCTTGCCCCCACCTCTTGTGTCCTCGCCCCTCCTTGTTGTCCCCCTCCCCCAGGGGCCTGCTCCTCAGTCGGGGCTCCTTGTGTGCCCCTGGCCACTGAGACCTGTATCCCTCCCCGGCCACTGAGACCTGTGTCCCCCACTCTCTGAGACCTGTGTCCCCCACCCTCTGAGACCTATGCCCCCGGCCACTGAGACATGTTCCCTGGCCACTGAGACCTGTGCCCCCGGCCTCTGCCCGCTCTGGCCCCCTCATCCCCTGCGCTCCGTCCTCACTCCCCCCTCGGAGTTCTGTCCGGTCCTCTGGGTTTGGTCCAGTTTCCCTGTGATGCTCTTCATAGTGTTTACTTATATTGTATTTGATTCCATAAAATGACTAACTCTTCATTTCTGGTTTTTTCCTCGGAGCTTCCCACCCTCTGGTCACATCTCCCCACCTGACAGAGCGACGTTGCCTTACAGCTGGTCAGGGAGCCTGTGCGTGCATAGCGTAGCCGGTCCCTAGATGTTGGCCGAAGGAAAAAATGAGACAAACTTCTAAAGCTTTGAAAAGACAGGCTACTGTTGATACTTCCTGTCTCTGTGGAGCTGGAGGAGACTGGACACGGGTATTTACTAGGGCTCCTCTGACTTTTCAGGGACAGAGACTCCACAGATGCCATTTCCCTGTCTGGCTCTTCCCTATCCCATCTGTCTTTCGAGTCACATCCTGCGTTGTCCGTGGGTCCTTCTGATGGTACTCAGGCTGTTTCCCTGGCTGCCCATCCTCACTTCTCTGCGCTTAGTTAAATCCTGTGCTGACTTGTGAGGTGACTCTTTGGGGCCCGGCCAGACTGACCACAGCGTGACGTTGGTCCCGCCTTCCCTGAACTCCCTGTCACCCACTCCGCAGGTGGTGGCCCAGGCCCCCGTGTGGCCCTGGCTCCCTGCGGAGGGCATGAGCACCACAGGGACTGCTTTCTGCTTTTTGTCTTTCACGTAATTTAACACATACCTGGGTCCATAAGCATTAAAGAAAGATAAAAGTGAGCATGATTTTAGTGGTTTTGCTGAGAATTCCTGTATGACTGTAAGGTGCTGTTACTGCAACTCTCCTAACCTTTCAGCCCACCCTGGAAGAAAGCAGAAACCCCTTTTAACTTCCTTTAAAATATAGGTAATATTTAACTTCTAAGAAGACCTTTTAAAATTATTTGCTTCTTGGTAAAAGGGTAATTCTAGAAACACGAACTAATAAATGTTCCACGTGGAGTTACAAAGGACTCAGCAGTTTGGCAGTGACCTGACAAGGCTGGACTCGGTCAGGGTCGCCGGTAACCGCCTCTCCAGCGTCCTCTTTCCTTCTTTCTGGAGGTGCAGCTCTGTTTCTTCCTCCCGGAGGCCGGTCTGTTCCCCTCCTGCTGCCTGGCCCCCCTCCGGAGGCTGCTGCTCTCCCTGAACTTCTCCTCAGCCTCTGCTGCCTCCTCCCCACTTGCCCTGTTCCCACTGAGTCTTGCCTGTCTTTCCCACTCTTACCCACTTAATACAAACAGGTAATTTTTAGTTCTTTGTGAGTTCACATCTGATTGGTATAAAGTCTTAGTGGTAAGAAAAAGGACACTACAGATGTAGAAATGGAAATGACATTGTGATCAGTGTTAGTTACCTGATGTCATCTTTAAATCTCTGCAAATTGCTAGCTACCTCTTCCATCTCATCTTTTTTGTTTTGTTTTTATTAAACCCGTATTGAAATGTAACATCCTATACAATTCACGCACTTAAAATGCACCATTCAGTGGTGTTTAGTATATTCAGATCTATGCAACCATCATTACAGCCATTTAAGGATATTTTCATCACCTCTGAAAATAAGTGATTTGCTGTCTCCTCCTCTGCCTCCCCTCCCATCAGGCCCTAAGCAGCCAGTAATGTATTTCGTCTCACTAGATTGCCCTATTCTGGACATCTCATATGAATAGAATCATATAGTATGTGGTCTTTTTTGACAGGCTTGTTCACTTAAGATAATGTTTTCATTCAATCTCTTCTAATCAAATCGGATTAAAATTTCATCTCAATATAAATTTTAAACATTTCCTTTTTTCTTGTTTCATTTCCAGTTTTAAAATGCATTGTTATTTTCTATAGTCACTTCAAGTCCTTTTTTGAAATATTGTGTATACATTTTTTAAAAAATCAGTAATATATTTCTCTATAATATGACTACAGTATGGATTAAAAGGATTTTGTAGGCTGATCTAAGAACCTAATCGCTTTTTGTCCTAGTGTGCGTATGAGAATATGCATTTGAAAGTTCCCAATGACCTAATCCTGAATAAAATTTTAAAACACACAATTTGGAAACCTGAGCTTTTGACCTTATATTTCTAATTATGGTATTCAAATGCATTACTCATTTTGCAGAAAAAGACATTTCAGCACGTTCTTTAACAAAAGTATTAGCGGACAAATTGGCTGATTTTTTTCCCCATTGGATAGTCTATTCTAAAGCCTTTTTAAAAAACATGATTTAAACAAATTTTTTTTTGTAACTCTGGTTCTTTAAACTTTTTTTTTTTTTGAGGTAAAATTCTCATAACATAAAAGTAGCCATTAACCATTTTAAGGTAGATCATTCAGTTGCATTTAGTGTATTTACAGTGTGTGCAGCGGTCACTTCTACCTGGTTTCAGGATGTTTTCATTACGTTCAAAGGAGACTCATACCTCTCTGCTGCACACACCTCCCCCGCCCCCCGGAGCAGCCACAGTTCAAGGGTGTGTGTAGATTTACCTGCTCTGGGCATTTGATCTCCCTGGTTCTCTCTCAGCACTGTATCATTGTGCAAGGTTATTTACTCAGTATAGAATAATCTTTTTATTACATAGTTATGACATGATTAACTGGAGGTAAAGATTTTAATGGGCAGTATTAATTTTGGCATGTAATAACTATTAGCCAAAATTGGGAAAGTCTGTTTTACTAAATGAATGCAAAATCGATGAAAAATCTGGGCCCTTCAAAGTGATGATGAGCCTATGGAAGTTTTCCCAGGTTACTTAATAGAACTGACATTTCGTTGTTTTCTTACCTTACTAGAATAGGATAATCTTACTACAATCTCTCTGGTTAAAATGTAACCATATTTTGCTAGTTTTTTTTTTTTTTATGTTTTGCTAGTTCTTATTAAAATATCCTGCCTTTTCAACATGTTATGTCCTTTGGAGTATCAGCTGTATTTAGATTAAGAAATATTCATTGGTGAATATGGGTAATTTTTACAAGACTTAACAAGGTATTTTTATGGGGTTATTTTAGTAAGCTGCACAAAAACACTGGTTGATTTTTGAATGATATTAAGTAGCAAATGTATACCGAATGGTATGAAATAATAATATGTCCTAATTTCCCCCAGATCTCACACTTGTATCGCCAAACCTGTCTGCCTGCTCATCACTTTTGCGTCAAAATCAGAAACTGCAGTGTTGAAGCTTTGTTTTGTCCTTCACTGACCTTCTCTCCTTGTGTTTCTTTGCTGTCATAGCAAAGCGACTTTGTTGGCTAATTACCTCAGCCAATGTGAATTGAGCACCAGCTACATGCTGGGCACTGTGCTGGGCGCCGCCACACCTGGCTGGGCACCGCGTACAGCCTGATGGCGTAGACGGTGAATGAATGATACGGCACCGCGCTCTGCATCAGGTGCTATGAAGGAAAAAGAGTGGGGGCCCTAGTGAGTCACTGGAGGGCGGAGGACTCCTACCTGAGGGGCCAGGGAAGGCCTCTCTTGAGCGTCAGCTCAGCCGAGATGCCCCCGTGTGCCCAGTCACGCAAGCTTGGGAGCCTCCCCAGGCCCTCCCTCCCACCCTCACGGGGCATCCCCATCAGTTCTGGCTCCTGAACCGATCACATCAGGCCTTCAGCATCTCTTAGGGTCAGAGTGTGCTGGTTGGATGGAATAGGTTGGTCCTGCCTCACCCTCCCCCGGTTCATTCTCTCCTCTGCTGGTTTCTTGCTGTATCCCCGCCTCACCCAGTAGGTTAAAGGAGCAGGAAGGGCCTTAGATGTGATGCGCTGTGAGCTTCTGCGCCTTCAACTGTCTGTCCTTTTCATCTGCTGCTGTTCCCTGGCCAACACCGGTTCCTCGCTCCTCGCCCCTGGGTCCTGTCCCCGGGAAGCCTGCTCCTCCTCCCTCCGCTCCCTCCCGGGTGTGTGTGTGTGTGGGGGAGGTACCTGAGACTTATCAGGTTGCGTGGTAGTTGTTTTTGTATTTGTGTGTTTTGGATGTGGCCAGTTTTGTTCTTATTTTATGTTCAAGTTAGAGTGCTTACTACTTAGAGTGTTAGTACTTGAGTCCTGGTCCCTGTGAGGATTCCAGGAGCGTTCTGGACCGTTTCCTTGAATGACACATGTACACACCCAGTCTTGCACGGTTTCAGTCCCTCCGTGGCCTGGGTGAGAATCCCTGGCCAAGGGTGTCTCTCCCCTGAGGCTCAGGCCATCTTTCATCTCTGCTCTCCCTTAAGTTTCCTTCCTGCTTTGATGCTTGCATTCCCTTCCCATCTCTGCTTTTTCACCCTGCACACTTCTAGCTGCAGCGGTTTTCAAAAGGCAGGTTCCCACCTCTGCCCTTCCACTTCCTGTGCGCACATAACCAGTGCCCATCCCTCAGACGAGTGTTACTTGGTTCCTCAGTCTCTGGGGTTTTTTTCCCTCCCCACTTCTGGTAGTAAATTGGGAGTATTCTTACTTAACCTCCTGTGCGCACTTGCAGCCACGAGAGACAACAGAGAACTCTAAGAAAGTCTCAGACTTGCATGTCTAAGGAGATCCAGCCTATGCTTTCTGAAAAAATTGCAGTAACATGGCTATTTCCCAGGCTCCCAGTATTCCAAAAACGAATAGCGTAGCAGTTTGTCCACTTTGTCTGTAGATGTGAGTTTTTATCAGACCAGGCAAAACCTTCAAACATTATGTTCTAGACATTATTGAGAAAATACTCAATATTATGGTTATCTCCCATACGAGAAAGATTTGGTCGGATTACATTGGGAAAAATAGCTGAGGTGTGAGTTAGATAGCTAGGAATAAATTCTGAGCTGGGAATATTTTTTCCTGTATATGTGTGTATCGTGCGTGTGTGTTGTAGTTGAAGTGAAATTGACTGCTCTGTCCTGTACTCACTCACTAATGCTGATGGTTGCTCTGGGCACCCATTCACTTTGATTAAATTCATTTGAATGTAAGAAGCTAAAGCAGTGAGAAGGTCCTGCCTCACCTCCACCTGGAAAAGTGTTAAGATAACCTTCAGCTTGAGCACAGTGGCTTTGCCTTCCCAGAATTTGATGATAAAGCTGTGTCAGTGTTTTCCCATCAGCTCACTAATCTGTCTGGTTTGCCCAGAGCCCAGTTCACCGTCTGATAATGTGACCAGTGGAGCATATATTGGATTCTTTGTGCCACATTTAGGCCAGTTCTATGCAGAGTACTGCCTACTGTTAAGTAATTTATTAAATACAGTCACTGCATTTGCTCCATCTAGTTAATTTCAGACTATACTGTTGTAAAATAACAGCAAAGTAAATAATTCCTTTTTTGTAATATTTATTGTTACAGCACTGTATTTATTTTTATAGCCTTGTATCACTTTCTTTGAACAGGAAGTCATAAATCATTTTTCCAGTGTTCATATGGAAATCTAATTTGATTTTTTTTAACCTTATGGCTGCTATTACTTGAGAAGACCAAGTGTTTAATTATCAAATAACTGAAAATAACTTTACAGAAGTATTAGAAAATTATATTCTTAATGTACCTGGAACTAAGCATATTATATACTGACCAATCTTTTCTTTGAAGCTGATTTTTAGAGTACCACATCAGTTTGGTTCAGTCACATGTAAGAATTTGGACCTCCTTGTCTATATGAATGACGTATAAACAGTATTGCCTCTGTTCCATACCATAGGGTCAAGAGAAGTACGGATTATTAAATGTAACAAAAATTACTGAAAATGGGAAAAAGGTTCGGTAAGTCCACAAATCATTAATGTTCTTACATGCTTCATCTGATTGAAATCAATAAAAACTATAATTCTAGTAGAAATGATTGAAAGGTTCAAAGAATTTCAAATAATGTATTTTCTAATGTGATGTATATAGAATTGTCATGAAGTGCAGGAAAAGTTTTTTGTTGTGACATATTTCTTAAGGTGATAAGGCAGAGGATTCTGAGCAAGCATTAGCTTTATTAAATTTTTTTTTAGTAAGTAAGAATGCACATGGCAAAACACAAAGGTACATCAGTTTCCCTCCCCAGGGGCAACCAGTTACGTCTAGTGAGATGTACTGGTTTCCTCCAGAGATAGAAGATACATATATTTGTATGCACATAGATTAACTGTTTTAACACAGTCTTCTAACAGTTTGTCTTGGAGGTGGTTCTGTCCCATTGCCTGTGGAGCAGCTGCACTGTTTCTAACTGCTGCACAGTCATGTGTCGCACGGCTGTGTCACAGTTTATTTACCTTACTTACTTGCAAGTATGTCACTCTGCCTGTCTGTCGGTAGACATTTAGGGTGTGTACATTTTTTTTGCTGTTACAAACGGTATCACAGTCAGTGTCTTGCACAGTACATTTTGCGAGTTGTAGATCCGCCTGTAGAGTAAATTTTACAGCAGTGGGATTGCTGGGCCACCTGCAGTGGTCATTTCGATAGAATTCCAGACTGTGTCCCAACACGCTGAGTCACTTCCACTGTCCAGTCGCCTCAGTTTCTCCACACTTTTGCCCGTTCAGTATGTTGTCAAATTCGTTGATCTTTGCTAATAGACATTAGAGGAAAAATGGAATTTTTTATCTGAATTTCTTCTTAATGAGAGAGTATCATAAGCCATTTGCTTTTCTTTTTTGTTGTTGTTAAATTCAGTTTTTCTCTTGGGTTGTTGGTTTTTTGGTTAATGAGTAGTACTTCCTACTGAGTTAAAGAAATAAGTTCTTTGTAAAATAAGTTGCATTTCTCTCAGCTTTTAAAAACTGCTGAAATGCTGTGGTTTTATAGCCAAGATGAGATCAATCTGTTGTGTAAGAAAGAGTTTAAAATTTACATGTGGTTGAGTTTTCAGAGGTGCTTTACTGAACTGTCTGTGTCAGACTCTGGCACAAGGAAGCTGTTCTCTCGAGTGCTCTGAGGTCGCTTTGCAGACCCCGCGGTCGTCTGTCCTCGGCGGAGGCCGTGAGAGCTGGGTCTTTATGTTCCTCTTTCTCCCTTTTGGACGTAGGCAGTGCGGATAGGTCTTTGGCCACTTTCTGTTTTCATTTTTCCTGTGACAATTCAGTCTTTTAGGTTTTCTGCTTCCTTTGGAATACTTTTGGTGATTTATGTTTTCCTAAGACTATCATCCACTTTATTATCTTTAGATTTATTTATATAGAGTTGAGCAAAATGGTGTTTTAATTTCCTGTATTTTTAGTGGTTATCAAACATTTTACTCTGAGGACCCCTTTAAACTCTTGAAAATTATTGATTACTGCAAAGAACTTTTGTCTATATAGTTTATATCTAATTATTTATTATAAGAAATTAAAATTGAGACATTTTAAGAGTCTTAACTCTTTTAAAATAATAACTAATAAAACTAATAACTAATAAATGTTAACATGAATAACATTTTTTTGAAGACAAACCCCCGTGTTTTCTAGTGTAAAAATTTCCAGCAGAAGCGTGGCATTGTTTTGTTTTCAGAAACCTTTATTATTTGCCTTAATGGAGTACAGCTGGATTCTCATCTCTGCAGTCTTTTGTGACATACTATTTTGGTTGAAGGATATGAAGAAAATTCTTTGCGTAGATAAAGTTGAAAAAGGGAAGAGTATTTTAATAGCCTTCTCAGATCATTGTGCATATTTTGCTGCTCCACCAGAATTCCATAAATGTTAGTTGCAGTGACGGGTCTGAAAAACTGTCACTGAACTTTTCATATTCAGTTACATTAAAATCCAGAGATCTGTGTTGCACTTTGAATGACTCTTTACCCATATATAACTTTGTAGCATCTTGTATGTCATTTGGAAAATACTGGTTTACTAAGTTTGCTGAATTTTCAAATGTTGTCACATTTTATTTTATAATATCATAGAATCACAAATCAGTAATATCATCATCAGACTCACTACATATTGGGAAATTGTCAGCCTCATAGTGGTAGATGTGCCAAGTTTTCCAAAATTCTGCTTTATGTTTGAAAGCTTTAATTTGTTATTGTCAACAAGTGCTATCATTTATTTTCCTTGAAATGACAGGCTTGCTTTATTTATTTTTGAGATAATGTCTACCTGTCAGATACTCAAATCTAAATAACCATAGTGTATCCATCAGTTGTTTTTTCAGGAAAAAAATTGGGTTCCATGAAAAAAAGTGACTAATTCTGCTTTTAACTCAGTCACACAGTCCTTGAGGCAACTGTCACTTGTTCAGTATTCAAATATTCAATATTTGTTCTCATATAAATATTCTACAGTTTTTCTGATTTTGAAAATTAAACTCAAAAAGTTTATTTACCAGTCGAAATATATTTAAAGTGAGAATATATTTTAGTATTTTTCAGAGGAGAGACTTAATAGATCTAAAGAAGTAAAATATTGAATATAAAGTAAGTTTGCATATAAAAAATTAATCTTCCAAAATATCTGGAGATCCACACAAAACAAAATAATAAAATAAAATGAAAATACAACAAAATGATGACAGAACAAGTACCAAATACATCTATCATATCAATATCAATGAGTCAGTATCATCAATAGGTACTCATCTATTGAAAGAAAAACGGTGCTCAGACTGAAACACAAAACAAAACCTAACTCTCTTGTATCTAGTAGAGACATCTGAAAAATGGTTCAGAGAAGAAAACAAACAAACAGGCAAATCAAAGGTGTAAAAAGTAGAGCAGGAATAGGGATCTTCAGAGCAGACAGGTCCGATTCAGGGGAGAAGCCTTCAGCATCTTTAAAACAATAAAGCCCCGTGGGTCAGGCCGTCAGGGACAGCCGTTCATTGAGTCAGCAGCAGTAAGGCCCTATAAGCAACACCGCAGGAAGTAAAAGGAAGAACGGATAGAAACTCAGTAGCAGCAAACTTTGCTCCACTTTTCAAGTAGACGTAAAAAGTAGTAAAATAATAAAGTGAGTCTAAATGATAGGTGTTAGATTCTACATTCTGAAAATGTGCTGCTTTGAGTTTTCTCAAAACTGGCCGTATGTTCAGCTGTTCATTTTAGCCTGCCAGCAGTAGAATGGCCTTGTAAGGTAAACATTGGTTACCTCTGGAGTGTGGGGTGAGGAGGAGAAGTGGGGGCCTTTTCCTCTGTACATTTCTGTGTTCAGAGTTTTGAGATAGTGTATGTGTTGGTTTTGTAATTTAGGAAAAAATACTTTTTTAAAAGCCTCATTTTAGTAGTAGTAACCTCAGTGATCAGTGTGTAATTTATCGTACAATTAGAGTGTGCCTGCTGTCTGCCGCTTCCCTAGCGCAGCCTTGTTAGGGGAAGGGAGATGACTGAGAAATGTAACACAATCTGTATCTGCAGAGAATTAGGCGAGATACGCATGTTCGTCTAATTTTTAATTGTGGATAAGAATTCTTCCCAAATGCAGTGTTCACGTGACTTTACACTAGTGCCCTTGAGCACAGATGTGCTGGGTTACTTTTACGCACTTTCAGCAATTAGGTGTTATTCCAATGACTTATATCTGTAATTAATTTCATTTGTGTTGGGGCCTTTATGGTCAGTTGGGACCATAGAGTGATTGTGATTTCCACTAGAATTATATCCCCAATAACAGCAATTAGAGTGTCAGTAATGACTGTAAGTTGTAGACAACATTGGGAGTAGCTAAGGAGGTTTTAATTTTTTAAATTTGGCTGGAAAAACTGGATAGCAGAGTTTTAATTGGGCATCTTTATAATTGCAGAAAGAACTGGCTGTCGTCATGGGCCGTGTTGCAGGGTTCCTCTTTGCTCTTTACCAAAACTCAAGGAAGTAGCACAAGCTGGGTGAGTATTTCTTTCCTTTGGAGGCTCCATGCATTCAGATCATGTGGGTGGTGGTGTAGCAGAACTTCGCAGAGTGTTCCAGAGTTCTTGCTACAGCTCAAGTGCAAATAAGAGTAAGTGGAGGTTTCTTAGTCAAAGATGTGTTTTGACTCTTAAGAGATAGAAGATGGCTACTTAAGAAAAGTCTGATTCATTGTATTGTTAAAATCTGTTTTCTCCGTTGAACTGAAAGGTGGCCTTACTGCTTGGCGTTAGAGAGCGAATGCGTTCCTTGGTTCATCTTCAGGACGAGAAAGCTTTCCTGTATTTGTGACTTTGCTCTTTCAGATATTTAGTCAGAAAATAAACAGCCAAGTGGCACGCCCCATGAATCTGCCCCTTGGACACTGGTCGCGTGTCCATGTCTCCATAGGACGTCAGCCAGCTTTTAGAAGAATGAAATGTCACCATTACTTGTGGGATTTTGAGTGTTTACTATCATTGCTCCTTGGTTATTTGTAATACAAATACCAAAAATTACGATTTGTGACACATCATAATAGCTAACACTTTTTGAATGCTTAAAATGTATTAGGTACTGTTCTGAATGTGGAGGATGGTGTATGTATTATCCTCTTACCTCTGGGAGATCAGCTGTTCATCACCCCCACACCCCCTCAGAGATGAGAAAATGAGGTGTAAAACAGTTAAATAACTCCCTGAAGGTCTTATAACTGCTAAGCAGCAGATCTGGGTACCATTCTGGCTCCAGAGTCCATGCTCTGGATGTTTCCAAAATAGGTTTGGTAATTAAGTTTAAAGTGTCGATACTTAAATAAAATTTTAAAATGAAATTAATCTAATTTCTGCTTTATATCTTACTTTAAACCAGTATTTCTTATCATTACTGAGTTGCTTTAAAATTAACAGGACGTGTTGACCTTACGTTTGATGAAAGAGAAATTCACTTATAAAACTCAGGCAAATTTTCGGTGTCTTCATTTATAATGCAGCCGTGTAACATTGTTCTGAACCAGGAGAGCCACAGAGCACACTAGTCCTCAGATACGCTGATACAGCGACCCCCATATCTGCTGGATTGAGCTTGAGTGTGAACGTTCTGGAACATTTCACTTTAGCTGCACTCATCCTTTGGTTTGTTCTCTGGACAGCCAGTGCAGTGGAACTGACCCGTGATGTGCTTTCTGTGTTAAAAGAATGAAATTTTGTTTTGACTTAATCTTAAGGGAAATTGGTAATTATTTCTCCTTTTTCTCCTAAGGTAAAGCAGGGCACTTTTTGGGTTTGTAATAATGCATTTTTAGAAGACTGAAGACTAAAAGACTGTGCCTGCTTGTGGCTCAGCTTTTATTTGAAATTGAGTAAAGGAAATGGATGAAAGAAAAGAAATGGAGAAGCAATTAGAGACTAATAAGTAAGAAAGTTCCTGAAGAAAGCAGGATAATAGGTCATTTATTTGGTAATTATTGATCCTTAAAGATTGAAGGTTGTGATATATACAGATAAGGCAGGTAGACAGACCATTGTGGTCAGTGAGGCATCACTGAGGTAGGCAGATTTGTATGTGACTTAAAGAAAACAAACATTTCTTTTTAAATTTGAAGATGTTAAGTGAATATGCCGGCGCAGAACCATTAGTACAGGCTGGTGGCATTTTATGAAGTCCTCTTGAAGACCTTACATACTTCAGAACTCATCATTAAAACTAATGCTGACAGAGGGTGTGAGGTATTTTTGTTCATCAGCTAAAATTGTGTTGCTGGGTTTCCATGTGGTAATAGCAGAAGCATAGTTTAAAATTCACTGAGCTAGCCAACTTTGAAATTCTAGAATTCTTAATGAAGTTTTAACTTAAGGATTCACTGTTCGAATTTTTGCCTTAAAATGAAAATTTATTAATGCATTATTAATAATATAAGTCACTTCAGATTGGTGTCATTAAATAAAATGTAGTCACACTGTTTTATAATCTTGGAAACTAAACAGATGATAAGATACTTGGTTATATAGTCGTCTTAATTTTTATTTTACAGCTAATTAAAAATTCTCAGGCTGCCTTTTTCTTCCCACATGTAATACATATTAAGGGAATAAAAACTAATTTAAGTGGACTAAGTAAAAACAAGTAAGATTATTCAAATAAAATTGTGTGAGTATGTATAATATATTCTGACATGTAACATTCATAAATATTTTAAATTGGTGAAATATACAAGATGCTCCCCAAGTAACTCTGTAATTAGGATTGTTCAGAAAGGATTTGAAAGAATCCTCACTTTTTCTCTGCTAAGTCACCAACTAGATCCATCGTAGGTAAAATGTATCCTGTTTATACAGTGAAATCCCATCTTACCTGAGGCTAATAGTTAAGCCAAAAGACAAAAATCAGCTGTAGTGAAAACTCCCCTGAGTGTCTCTCAGGAAGATGCTGTCAGAAGTCAGAGCAGTTTTCCCTTTGATGTTGGAAGAGATTGCTTTTCCTTCAGTTTGGCTTGGACGTCATGTTAAGGGGCTACAGCTTAGAAGGCTGGTTCTTGATGGAGTCGTTCCCCACTTGGCGCAGGAACCTGTACTGAGACCCACTGGAAGAAATGGCCAGTTCAAACCTTACACCTACTCCAGGGTACCTGTTTACCGATGGGACACTGAGCAAAATCATCTCTGCTGTTTGAAGCTCTGTTTTAAAAAACATCCATGCTTTGTGTTTATTTGGGGTTTCACGGATGGTTAAGATTGAGTGCTCATTGTACGTACGCTGCACCAGCTCCACCGTGAGATAAATCACATCGAAGCTCTGTCATCCAGAAATCCAGTGAGCCTTGCCTTCTCCTTCAGGATTGGTACTTGCCACCTGTTTTTGGGAAAATAGTGGTTTCCACTGGGTTTTCTTGTCAGTTACTTAAAGTACACTGGCCTTTTTCTTACCTCCTTTCACATCATTTGTTCAGCAGACATAAAAGCCTGCTGTGTTCTGGGCCTGGTGTTAAGTTTGGGGCCTCAGGAGGAAATAACGCAACCCCTGTCTTAGAGCTTACGCTGTAACGGGGGACCAGCCAGGCACAGCCTCAGTACGACACAGCACTGTGCTCCCTCTCGAGGATCCGTCATCCTGTGCCCTGAGTATGTCAGAGTCACCCCACAAATACTGGTACTTGTTCAGGTTCATTTATACAAGCTTTCAAATTTCTAAAAGTAGTCACTTCTTTGGACCAAGTAATACTTTGTTGTGGGGCTGTCTTATGCATTGTGGATTGTTCAGATGACAGTAGCATCCCCACCTCCCATTGTGACAACTGCAAACGTGTCCATACATTGCCAGATGTCCCCTGGGCGACATAGTCACCTCTGGTTGAGAGCTGTCCTGGAGGAAGGGGAAGGCCAGCTGGATGGTAGGGCCCTTCCCGAGAGAGGACGCAGGCAGGCAGGGGACACAGCCCTGCCGGCCACGTGGAGGAAGCTCAGGTATTCTGAGCAGGGGCTGGGTCCGAGGGCGGGGGGCCTGTGACTTCTCTGCGCCAGCCCTCAGGTCTCCGCTGTGAGCATAAGGGAAACAAGTCTGTTTAAGTTGCATAAAACATTCATCTTAAAAATAACAAAGTCAGGAAATATTCTACGATGAATTCTAGGGCCTTCGAAAACATTTTGGAAGTCTAGCTTCACTCTATTGTGTCTGCCTGTGGAGTGGTATTTTGTCCTGTCGTTTCCACCGTGGTTTTGTCCTGTGTGCCATCTTGCCATTGTGCATCGTAATGACACCATCATTCTCTCCCTTCCCCATCAAGTCGCTCTGCCGCCAGGGCTCAGCCTCCGAGCTCTTGCTTTCGCTGCTTTCTTCCTGGAAAGACTCTGTCCGCCGCCGGCCTGCTGTCGCATGTGTAAAGTCTGCTCCCGTCTCAGCTGTCACTGTATGTGTTTGTTGCATGTCCCTTGCCACAGTAATTCTGTTTTCTTTGCTGTGGATATGTTTGAGCAATAATTACAGTAGAGAAAAGCAGGACTAGATTTTGAGAAATAATGGATAATGAACACAAAATTTGGCCAACTGTATTGAAGCATTTTAACTAAAATTCCAAGTCACATCATTGTATTTATGTTTGGTCACCGTATCTTATTGGGTTGGTTATTTATACCTTAGCTTATAGCTAACCATCTGTCTACAGAGCATGTCATGACAAGTTAAATTAAATTGATTTCTATCATTTTGTTAAATGTATACAGTTAAGTTTTATAACTTTTGGGATATATCAGATTTGCTCAGAAAGTTATTCCCATAACAGCTTTAAGATTAATTACATGTTGTTATTTTTTTTGAATGACAAATGTAGTAAAGAAGGCAAAGGCTTTGCTGAATTGTTAAAATTTTTGTTGTGATTTTTATTATGATTCCACTAATTAAATTCCATGAAATACCCTAAATTTTGTTTTGGTTCCACTAATAAATTCCATATAATATCCTAAGTTTTGTTCAGTTCTATTAAGTATAGTATTTAAGTCCACACTGCTAGCTGAAAAGATGAAGTGAAAGGGAACAGGTGAAGTTGGACCACTTACTCAGTGTGAACCTGCAGGCAGTCACTGACGTTATGAATAGAGAGAGAGCTATCACAGGTTGGTGGGGGAGATCCGTTTCCAGTGACAGACATAATTTGACCTGAAGTATTTTAGCAAGTGAAATTTCCTGTGACAAGTCTTCATGACTTTAGAGGTGACAGCTCCCCAGCCTTTAGCGATTTTAAAACCTCCAGACCTTAACAGTGACACAGGAATGCTGTTTTCTAGTCTCAGTTAACAGATTAAACAAAAATTTAAGTTAGTGATGGCAAGATATAGAGTAAGTCTGTATTAAACATAAATTTTCTGCCGTTTGCTAATCTTTTCCTTATCTGGCTAACAAAGTGTAGTAGCTAAGTGCTTTTCCTCTCAAACCACCCTTGTCGGCTGTCTTCCCCTTGTTTTCGCGGTTCCTCATGAAGTTGCCGAGGCTTTTAGACCGTCTGGCTCTTGTTTTCCTTTCTGACAAAGACTGAATGAAAGAACATGCAGCTCAGAGTTTTGTTTTCACAGGTTACTGTTAGTCATTGACAACATACATAGTCGATAAGGAAATACCTCTTGAAAGCACAAAATGAGGTTTAGAGAATGTTTATTAGGTGGAGAAGAATTTGATTGTCTGCCACGTGAAGAATATTGCCTTTTGAACACATCATTTTATGTTAGTCATGGGTAGTCTAGGATAAATTCCAAAAAACAGAATTGCCAAGCCAAGGTCTGCATGTGTTCATAAATTTGCAGATGCAGTGTCACCAGTTTCTCCTCCCTGGTGGTTCGGTTTACACCCCACTTGCAAACAAGGGCCTAACACTCTACAGCCTCGCCAGCAGTTTTTCATCAAATTTTTCTGTTGTTGTTACACTAATGGGTGAAAAAGGAGTTTAGTGTGGCTTTATTTTGTATTTTTCTTATAATGATGGTAGTTGAGCCATTTTGTTTCCTTTTCTATGAACTATATATTCATGTCTTATAGACAGTTTTCAATTTTAATTTAAAATAGGATTTATAATATAAAAAGAGAAGAATTTGAGGTAATCATCTGTTTGATTTATTGTTAATAATATAAAATTGGTCTTGATTCTTTTTGGATACACATACGGACATGAATATCACATAAAGGTTTTTCCTTTTTTCTAAAACAAAGTTTGGGAGTAACCAGTCCAAACCAGAGTTCACAGTGGACCTTAAGGGAGCGACGATTGAGATGGCTTCAAAGGATAAATCCAGTAAGAAGAATGTATTTGAGGTAATGCTTTTTTTTCTAAGTATAATTCTCATTCTTAACCATAGTAATTTTATGTTCTGAGCTATTTTGGGAAATAGTCTTTCAGTGTGACTAGTTAGGGCAAAGTTAGTCATTAAGTCAGTTTTATATCATAATTTAAGGGAAAAAAGCTGATGTAGAGATGTGGCTTCATTTGCACAAATCACTGGATCTCAGACTACGGTTACAAGCCTTTGTTCCACGAGTCTTGCCTTTCCCCAGCAACAGTACAAGGGTGTGGTTTCCTTTACCTGCCAAATCTAAAATTAAAAAATAAATTAAAACCTTTCCACTTGTCATTCAAAGCCCTGCACAGCAATATGTGACTCTGTATCAGTTACTTATTGCTGCATAACAGGCCACCCCAAAACTTAGTAGCTTAAGAGAAAAACCACTTTGTTCGCTGGACGCGGCCTGTGCCGGGCTGCGTGATTCTTCTGCTCCCCCCCGGGGCTCCAGGCACCAGGGTCTTGAGGGGCTGGGTGCTCAGACCCCACGTCCCAGGCTCGGTGCCAGCTGTTGGCTGGGCTTTTTCTCACCCGGGGGGCCACCCAGGCTGCTTCACACATCAGGGTCCCAGAAGGGCCGGAGTAAGAGCTGCAGGGCTTCTTGAGACCTGGGTTTAAGAGCCAGAGGGCAGTGTATTCTGCTGGCGAAAGCAAGTCAGAGGCAGCCAGCGGTGCAGGGTGGTGGAGGAGCAGCGAGTCCCACTGTAGAGGGGTGTGCTGGGTGCAGAGGGCTTTTTGAGACAGTCTTTGCAAATAATCTTCCAGACCCCAACCTTCCTTGGTAGCCTCCTGTCTCAGGCCTTTCCTGCTTGTTGTCTGGGCAGACTGGAACGGTTGGTGTTTCCCGAGTAGAACCCAAGTTTTCCTGTCTCAATGGTGTTTACTCTTGATTAATCTGCCTCAAGCATCACCTGCTAGTCTCTGCTCGTCAGATGTTTCCTATCTCCCAAGACCCACGAGAAACATTACTGCAACACTGAGGCTGCTGCTTTATGCTTTTAAAACAGCATTTATTTCTGTGTACCCTGAGTTATCATCCTCTGTAAATTATTCCCCCCACTAGATGATCAAAAAGATTTTTTGAAGCAGAGACTGCATTTTCCCTTTTATTTAAGTAAGAACCTCTAACAGAATATCTGACATGCAGTGAATAGTCAACATTGGCTGATTGGCTTGGCCCACTCCCTAGAAAAGTCACGCAGGAAAGGAGGTCCCTGTTTCCTGAGCCGGCCTTGTTCCGTTCCCGAATGAAAAGGATCCCTCCCGTGGTCAGATAAATTTGGGAAATAGTGTATATTTTAATCCTCTGTTAGAAAGTCACAGTGCACCCTGGAGTATCAAAACTCTTAAGTCTTGAAGGACAGAATTTGGTTTAACTCTCTTCAGTCCAGTATTTCCCAAGTTAATATCACCTAGTGGAGTTTTTCTTTTTTCTTTTTTCTTTTTTTTTTTTGAGGAATACGTTTTAAACATGACTTCAGGAACTAGTTGAGGGATATGTCTCAGAATGTTGTTTGGAAAACATTGCCATATGTTCCTCTGGGAAAAAAGAAATCAAACATTTACCAACCAGAAAGGAGAAGCAGTGCTTTCTACGACTGCCTCAGCGTTCTTCCCCAGCCAGGTGTGGGGAGCTTGAGCCAGAGAGATTACACATGAAGTGGTTGTTGCCTTCAGATGGAGTCACACACAGTATCCTTACTTGACTTCATTCTTGTTTAACAGTTTGGTAATGTTTCTGTCCAAAGTGGGTATGATGTTTATTACATCTTTGTACCACTTCATTACAATTCCCTGTTAAAGTGGAAATGATGAAAGTCTAACTCATATATTTTCTTTCTACATTTATTTTTTTAACTAGAGAGAAAAAAATTTCTCAGATTTGTGTGAAAATACCACAGATTTTATTTCTTTACAAATTATGTTTCAATTCTAATTTAAAATGTAATGTTTGGAAACTTGAACTTTTAAAAAAATTGGGTTTTTTTGTTGTTTGGCGGGGAGTAGGTAATTAGGGTTATTTCTTTGTTAATTGAGGTGCTGGGGACTGAACCTTGTGCGTGTTAGGCATGCGCTCTACCACTGAGCTCTACCCTCCCCTGAACTTATTTTTTTAATGATAAAGTATAGTAGATTTCAGCAAGTTTTATAGCATTTGTGTCATAGAGTTTGGGTTCCTAACTTACTAGACTTTCATTGAGAATCTGTTGTGAGAAAAAGTCATGTTTTGTAAAATAAGTCAGCTGGTGTTGCTTTATACTAAAACAAAAGATACTTCATCGCTGTGTAGTACAGTAGCCTTTCATCACTATTCATGTAATATATGGCATCTAATTGTCTCCTGGTGGTTTTGTAGGCTTTGAATTAAATGTATTTATTTATTTGGTTGAAAGCACTAACCATACTTTTCCCCTCCCTTCTTGTCTTTAAAGCTGAAAACCCGTCAAGGAACAGAGCTGCTGATTCAGTCTGATAACGACAGTGTTATTAACGACTGGTTTAAAGTTCTTAGTGGTACCATCAGCAGTCAGGTGTGTGTTCGCCTTAGGTAACTGTTTTCACTGCAGACCTGGTTTTCTTTTTTGGCTTTCTATCTGGTTATCGTGTGTCTAGTTTGCAATATATGTGAAAAAACACTTTCTAAAAATACGTATTTTGACAGAGGTGGGAAAAGCAGTGGTCCGTTTAGCAATTCCCAGGGGCTAATGAGTGATTTCACATTCTCATTTATAGAGTGTTTGCCACCCGTGGGTTTTCGCATGAGGCATTGGTTCAAAAAGAAAGTAGCTCAGGAGGCAGGGACAGTCACACTGTGCCTCGGGCGTGGTGTTCATGGCGTGAATGAGTTGGAAATAGTACTATTTGGTAGAAACAGGTCCCGAGCAAAATGCTGAAAGGACTGAAGCTGCCGTCTCTTTTCTTTCCTCGTGACCTTTCTGTTCACAGTGCCCTCATGTTCCTGGTAAGTTTCTTCTTGTGTGTATTACAGCCAAAAAGAAGCCCAAGTGTGTATTCTGAAGCAGCAGCAAGTAGGGGCTGCGCCTCCTTAGACGGTGCGTGTGTCCTCGCTCCCTCTCCACGTGGGGACGCGGCTCCTGTCTGAGCATCACATGTCAGTGACAGAAGTGAGATGAAGCGAATGCTTATGGGAGGGCGTGATCTAGTCTAAACCAGCCGGAGATAGAAACAGAGCTGGGGGGTCACTGGCTTCAGGACAGGAGGGGGTGTCTTTCACGGACTTTGTGGGTGGTGCCTCATCGTTAATAAGGCTTGAGGTCTTCTCGAGGCGTCCTCCCTCTGTGGGCCTCAGCTTTTCTACTCATCACAGAGAGGTTGGACCGGAATGTCTCCACGGAGCCTTGTAAGCGCCAAAGCTTTACGATTCACCCAGTTCAAGGCATCCGGATTGGAATCTGAGTTTTCTTCACCTCTTCCGCCTCCAGCTTTTGCCTCTTCTAGCAGACTGTTCACCAGTCTAGATGTGAATTCTTCCTTCACCATTTGTAACGTTGTATCTTATGACATTTCTGAACCTTGTCCCTTTCTTTCCATTTGTTCCTGAATCCACAGACAGGCCTTTGGATGTTTACAGTAAAAGTAGCCTCCTAAACAGTTCTCCTCATTCCATCTCATCCCCCACCAATCCATCCTTAACGCCTCTGCTGTATGAAACTTCCTTGTGTCACGTTTATAATCCTCTCCTGCTCAGAAACCTTATGTGATTCCCATTAAAATTCAACAGCCTGAACCCAGTGTGTCTTTACAAATGTACCTTCTCCCCCACCCAATATGGGCTTTCAGCATCTCAGTGCCCTTGAGAGCAGGGATGCCACATTCACTTAACAGACGTGTGAGCACCTCAGGCACCGGGGTACAGCTGCACCGCGCCTTGTGCATGGAGCCTGCAGTCGAAGAGAAGATGGCTGAGGACGGACCGCTGCACGGTCTGCATAATGAAGCGGGATGAGGTTCGATGGTCAGCGATGTACAGCACACTGTTAACATATGCTGATGAAGTAGGGCTGACCTAGTATAGGGGTCAAAGGACGCCTTGCAGAGGAAGTGGTTTTTTAAATGAAGGCCTAAAGGATCAGGGAGTAAGCCAACTGAAAAGAGAGAAACATATTACTGACTATAAAAATTTCAAATTGTACACTGTATGACAAGAGATGGGCAAGACTTCTTCCAGGAAAATTACAAAACTTTACTGAGAGACATTGAAGAAAACTTAGTTACATGAGAAGTATGCCCTGTTCATGGATTAAAAGATTCAATTATGTAAAGTTACAGTATTCTTCCAAATGAGTTATAAATTTGTAGATCTGAGAGTTTTGAACCTCATTCAAAATCCCAGTAGGTCTTTTGGTGGAACCTGGCAAGTTTCTAGAATTCATATGGAAATGCAGAGGACTGAGAACATCTAAGACACCTGTGAATAAGACTTGCTGAATCAGATGTCGGGACCTTATGAAGCCGTGTTAGCTCCTGCAAGGTGGTATCCTTACTGGGGTAGACGTACAGGCCTGTGGCAGAAAAAAGAGCCTGGAAACAGACCCACTTACCTGTGGACACTCTGCGGCCAGTAGATGTCCAGGGCGACACTGGAGCCTTCCCTGCCCTGCACACAGAAATAAGCTCTGGGTGGAGTAAGGTGCTCAGCGTGAAAGACAGCAATGTTCTTAGCTTGTAAAAGTGACTGTTACAGTTAGGCTGTACGTAAGTTCTAGGATTTCTTTCCATTCCTGACACCGTGGGTCTGTGAGTAATGAGTAACTGTTGACACCCAGCGCAACTTTAAAAGACTGTCTGTGTGAAACAGTCAATGTGCTGCTGCTAGTTAGCTTTGTCATGTACTGTTACCGAGAATGTGACATTGTCCTGTTCTGTCACCATAGATTATAGCCTGACCTTTTACCCGTTATAACATGCTGTCACTCAGTGCAGTCGGTCAGAATGAGGCAGGACAGCCTCATCCGCAGGACAAGCCCATTATCCTGTGAATTATCAGCAATTGTTTCTTTATTGAAATTCACAATTAATGTTGGGGGAGGGGGGAGGTATTTTTAAAGATGTATCAGATATCTAATCACGCACCCTGCATACTGATTGGTTCCCTAAAACCATTCGGAAGAGTGGATTGCTGATCATTCTGAGAACTGCATCCAAAGTGGTATCAAAAGTAATGTGCCTGGAAAATCTCTCACCGACAGACAATAGAACCCGATGAAACCCTTGAAGAGGAGACGCCAGATTCACCGGGAGTGGAAAAGCACGATAAAGAAAAAGACCACAAGGATCTGAAAAAATCCCGTTGTAAGTTTCTCTTTCCTGTTTTGCTAGTGATGTGAGAGGGCTTGTCCCTTAGCTCTTCAGAGATTTAAAGTGCAGGAGCCGAGTGGGGTCTCCACACTGCGGGGTTTGGAAGGTGCAGCAGTGTGGTCTCAGTGTTTCATTCTCTCTCCTCGTTACCTCCTTGTCATCTGTCAGCCTCACCGTGTGCACCCCCATGGCATCGTATTAACTCTAAGATACTGTGATACTTAAAACAGAAAAAAATGCAGACAACAGAACGTACTTCTATTGAGGTCTCTAGGAAGCTGAACTTTACTGATTGAAAAATACATAATTACTATTTAAGACCCTGGATAGACTCTCACATGCTCAGAAGTCAGGGGACGTATATGTAGCTACATACTGGGCACCAGGCCGCCGCCCCTGACTGGATGTGTCTGTGAGATGTCGCTGCCCACATGTAATCTCCAGATCGCAGACACGCACAGGACCAGAGCGAGCACCAGCAGTTTTAAGGATAGCGTTTGCTAACACAGGCCTCTTGTGAATTACATTGTTTAAATGGGCCATTAGCTGTGACCCTGAACTTTGTTAAATCTATCTGGACAAGTCCACATGTAACTAAGAATTTTTGGTCTTCATATTAACTGAATGATTAGAAAATCAGTTCTCCTTTTCTTCTTCCACATTCGAAAGAAGTTTAGCCTGTTACCGACACTGTCACCATATAACAGTACAAGCGCGTGAAATTTTTATTATTTCAGTTCTTTACTAATAGATTGTGCTCTCAGCTTTTTTCAGTATGTTGAAATTTACTTTTCAGATTTTTGTGATTATAACAAAAAGAAAACCTCGTGTGTGCAGGCGATGTAGAACATTTTCCAGGGGACCCCATCCTTAGCTCAGAGTAGAGTGACGATGGTGGGTGTGGTTAGCTGCAAGTACAGATACTGCGGATGGGGGTGTGTGCACTTAAGTCCCCTGACCCCTGGTTCAGCAAAGATGGAGAAGGGGTAGGGTTTTGTTTATGTTTATGCGTTTATCTTCTTCCTGATCATTTTACCTTCTAAAAACTGATGGAGGGTCCAAGGTTATAAGTAATGTCATTAATGAAACAATGAATATAAATTAGAGCAACTTAGAGAAGTCTTGGCATATGTACCAAAGACGCAGTTTGTGGTCAGTGTTTAGTGATAAAAATGAAGTGTCTGGTTTATCACTTGGAAATTGGGTCTGTGTTAGTTTGATTCTTCGTGTGTTACCCTTAAGCTGTATTAAAGTTAGAATAACTGAATTTACATACTGTGGTTTTTATATATGAGATTAATATGTTTTGAGAGCTAGGTGGAAAAGCTTTTTATCAAAAATTTTATTTTATGAAGTGCTTAATATCTGTCTGTCTTAAGCCACAAAAGTATCTAGCATAGATTCTTCAGAACAGAAGAAAACCAAGAAAAACTTAAAGAAGTTTCTTATGCGACGCCCCACTTTGCAAGCTGTTCGTGAAAAAGGTTATATTAAAGGTAGGTAGAAGTGGTGTTCATAATAATGAACTTTGGCCAAAATCAGAAATAAGACATTTTAAGTTAAAAGCTGAAAAAATTTCTAAACAATAAAAATGTTCTCATTCTTTATGCATAAAGTTACCAGGTTCAGTGATTAAAATACATTTGAGTAATTAAAACTGATTTCTTTCCAGTATTTTTTTTCTTTTAATTTGATTTTAATTTTTTTGGTGGGGGGAGGGAGATAATTAGGTTTATTTATTTTTGGAGGAGGTACTGGGGATTGAACCCAGGACCTTGTGCATGCTAGGCATGCACTCTACCGCTTGAGCTATACCCTCCCCCCCTAAAATTGATTTTTTGATGTGCAGGAAGAATGTATTTTCACTAAAGCATTGAACAGACATCAGCACAAAATGAGGTTTTTAGAAACCCTGCAGCAGAGGGACTGCACAGATGGGGTGGGCTGTGCGGCAGAATTGTGGAAGACGTGACAGTAAAGATTCTTAGTTTTGAGAGGCACAGGTCAGAAGGAATTTTTAATAAATAATCACTAACAGTAGGAAAAAAGAAGGAAAATCATGGACAATTTTATTCTGGATCATTTGCCTTCAGTGCTCATTTAAGGTAATTTTAAAATTAGAAGGAGATTTTTTTCCTAATTAATTTTTACATCTGTTTTTCATGAATAAGAAACATACGCACTAACAGGATCTTTTCTTAATAGGAAAGAATTCTTTAGAATCACATATACTTGTATATATTGCGTTTAATTCTTACAAGCACGTTTAATCTCAAAGATAAAATTTCCAATATGTGACTCAAAACAGAGGCATTTGTTAATAAATAAAGATGCAGGTGGCACAGGGCACACCACGTATCATACCTGTCTCTGGTTGTGGAGCATCTGACAGAGACCACCGCCGGGCACCTGCTCGCAGAGCATCTGAGTAAAGTACACAAATGAGTTTCGTTAAAAAGATATTTAAAACTTCTAGGGAGAGTTCAGCTAATTAAGTGATTCAAATTAGCAGCCTTAAAGAGTTAAGGATAAATAGGTACTCCCAGGTAATCCGTGTGAATTTAGCATATTGAGCTTAGAAGCTTAAGAAAAAAAAAAGCCTGACAAACAACCAGGCCTTTTCAGTGAGAAATAGAGTTGTCACTTTCTGGTGGTGGTCACCCACTTCAATCCTGTGTTTTGTTTGTTTTCCTGAATATTTAGCACTAATGTGGAATTTCAAAACTGTTGAGTTGAGAGATGACTAGAACAGACTTTGATATATTTTGTGAAATCAGATGTTGGCACACGATGGGCATGCTTTAATAGCTTAAAAAAATATTTTAGCTCACTGGTAGAGCACGACACACACACACACACACACACACACACACACACACACACACACACACACACACACACACACACACACACACTCACACACACTCACTCACTCACTCACTCACTCACTCACTCACTCTTCAGTACTTACTAAGTGGTAGGCATGAATTCCCGGTGGCATTCAGGAGTTACAAGGTCCCTGTCCCTGTGAACCTTCTCCAAAGATAAGAGATGGACAGATAATCTAGAATAGGGATGACTGCTCTGAAGAATCTGGTGTAATAATAAGATGGAGAGTGAGTGAGGTTGGGTTACCTTAGGCAGGACGGTCAGAGGGCTTCTCTAAGGAGGGGACATGTTAGCCGAGACCAGGAGTGATGAGACAGAGCTTCCCCATGGAAGACTGATCTCTGCACAAGGAGTAGGAAGTGAGAAGGGGGTCAGGCTGGAGTGGGGGTGTCACGGAGCTCAGTGCAGCAGGAACTCGTGCGACATGGAGCTGGAAGGGGTAAGCAGGCTGCAGGGCACACGGGCGTGCGTCATGGTGACCAGTGGCTGCGTGAAGGGGTGTCCTTCTGTTGCACTGTGAATGGTTTAGCTGTTTTGTGAACTAAATTT
This sequence comes from Camelus bactrianus, assembly GCF_048773025.1. Classification (NCBI taxonomy): domain Eukaryota; kingdom Metazoa; phylum Chordata; class Mammalia; order Artiodactyla; family Camelidae; genus Camelus; species Camelus bactrianus. The sequence continues at coordinate 12,378,594 of NC_133573.1, forward strand.
TAAACAGATGATTCATCTTTAAAAATCTCTTTCAGATCAGGTATTTGGAGCCAATCTTGCTAATCTGTGTCAGAGGGAGAATGGTACCGTGCCAAAATTTGTGAAATTATGCATTGAACATGTTGAAGAATATGGTAAGAAAATGACTTTTTTTTAATGTTCAGCACACCAACCCATTGTTTTGGCATCAAAAATCCCTAGGATTTTTATGATTTTGTGTGTTGCAACTGGAAGTTCTTTATAGTCGTAAGTTGTTAAGAAAAGCATCTTTTTTGCAAAAGAAAAAAAAAAAGCCTTGCATTTTGTACAGTTTCAAATTAAGACCTCTGCAGGCATCTGTTGAGTGTACTTATGTTTGATTCAACGTATGGTATTTCTGGAAGCTGTTTGGAGTTGGCATTTGCTTAAAATGAAGAAGGTGGTGATTGTGAAACTGACTTTATTGAGGAGTGATGGGCAGAATAGAAGATGTAAGGAGATAGTATTTATTTACTAAGAGAAAGTTTCTTGTGTATATAGTAAAAAGGAGGTGACATTTTGAAGCCAACTATTAAGTGTCTAAATAGACAAATCCTTTGAATGTCATTTCCTATAAGAGAAGTCTGGAACTAATTTCTATTTTGGTTAACTTTAAACATGTTTATAATATAATAGTATCTTGCCTGTAATAACATTATCTTACATCAATACATCATCAAGAACGCCTTGTGTAATTAATACATTTGCATCATATTTAATTCCTGCCAGTCACAGATCTCTTGTCTGACTCTTGTCAGCAAGACGCAGAGACACCAGGCTACCTGCCTTTTTCGGAAGTTAAGTGAACAGCACATTAGCTAGTGTTAAGTGTGTGCATCACTATCATTTAATGAATATTTGAATTTTTTAGGCTTCTTTGTGTGAATTTCAGATGAGTCTCTTCTATATATAAAAGAAATGAATAACTATCAAAGTATCAGTTTTTATAGAACCGTTATTTTAGTTGCCTGCTTGTATTAGGTTTGTTTATTACAAGCACTTAATAGGACACACACTTTCCAGAGTGCATTAATATGTGCATTCACATTACCAAGTGATGTGCAAAGAAATGGGGCTGATTTTATCTACTGGTTCCTTTACTTTGTTATTGTTGTTGTAGTTTTGGCAAGGGGAGGCAGTTAGGTTTATTTATTTATTTTGTAATGGAGGCACTGGGGATTGAACCCAGGTCCTCGTGCGTGCTAGGCACGCGCTCTGCCCCTCAGCTCTACCCTCGCCCCTTTCCTTTCCTTTTTGACTTACCCCCAGGCGTTTGCCAAAGTTTATCTTAAGTTGCTAGTATTTCAAGTTGAAGACGGTTTCCTCAAGATGGCCGCCGGTGTGCCTGGTAAACGCAGCAGGCTTGTTGCTGTTTATTAAACAGTTGAGGGTGCGCCTCCACCCATCTCTTCCTGCCAAGCGCCCATAAAAAGCCATTTAGGGGAAAAGAGTGCCATTTGACTTTAGGCTAATGTTAATAAATAAAAATTCTAAAACAGGAAATATTCTTTAGAAGAGGCCAACGAATGCTTTTTTTTTTATATATGTATATTTTTATGGAAGTACAGTCAGTTTACAGCGTTGTGTCAGTTTCTGGTTACAGCACAATGCTTCAGCCACACGTGAACATACGTATACTCATGTTATTTTCATGTTCTTTTTCACCATAGGTCCCAGCAAGCACTTTAAACATAAAATTATTATTTGTCGCCTAGGTTTGGATGTTGACGGGATTTACAGAGTTAGTGGCAACCTGGCAGTGATCCAGAAGCTGAGATTCGCCGTCAACCATGGTGAGATCACATTCCCCATAGTTACGTGCAAAAGAAGCACTCATCCTGTTAGAACTGATTTAAAACAACTTCAGAAAATGTCCTGTTCCTACTGTTTTCCAGATGAGAAGCTGGACTTGAGGGATAGCAAATGGGAAGATATTCACGTCATCACTGGAGCACTCAAAATGTTTTTCCGAGAATTACCGGAACCTCTCTTTACATTTAATCATTTTAATGATTTTGTTAATGCGATTAGTAAGTATGTAATTCCACTCAGTTTTTCCCCTAGATGTTGAAATCTGTGCAGATTAAGCTGCTACAAATTCTGTTTGAACATACTTTAAACAAGCTTTTTCCAGATTGTTTTACTCCAGAAATTTTAAATGTGACCACCAGATGTCACTGTGCATCACCAAATGCCAGGTTCCAAACTAATGACAGTTCCACGCAAAATCTCCAGTTATTGTCTTTTTTTCAGAACAAGAACCAAGACAGCGCGTCTCTGCTGTGAAGGACCTAATCAGACAGTTGCCAAAGCCAAACCAGGACACGATGCAGGTTCTGTTCAGACATCTCAAAAGGTCAGTCACCACAGAGGAGGGAATAGTTGGGGGCGGGGGGGACAGGACTGCACGGATATGAGAGGTGCTGTGGGCCCCCAGGGCCAGGGCCGCACAGACCCGAGTCTCTTTGCCTCTGTAACGTGAGAGAGAACGTCTCTGTGCACCCAGTTCCTCGTGGGGAAAATGGTTTGGTATGAAGAATACATTCAAGTAGACTTTACATGTGAAGCACGTTTATAGACTGCCTAGCGCACAGTGAGTGTTCAGACATTGTTCCTAAAGTTAATTATAGGAAGATGCGGTTGGTTACTAAGTGAGGAATATTCAGTTAAAGTAAAGCCGTGATTGGCGTAAGTTACTACAGATTCACTAAAAGCCTCTGACAGAAAGAACGCTAAAGTAAATGATCACAGCAAGAGAGATTTTTTAAAAAAAGCATAAAACGAGTAAAACTGAAAGTTTCATCTCTGTGCCCTCATGAGATTTTCCCCGTCTGCCTAGTGGAGGAGTCACTATTTCCTGAATTGTAACTCGTATTCAAGTCTACATCTCATTTTAAACACGAAGCTGAAATATCGCACATCCAAAGTGTGTTAGACTCTGTATGATTATGCCTTTCAGCTGCGCTTATCCAAAGGCAGCTTCACATGACACTCACACTTGGTTCTCCTTGGTTCAGGAGAACCTTAGGAAAATGAGCATTATTTCTCTTTTCTAAATGTAAGCTTTATAGCACTGTTTGAAGGATTTTTCTGTATTTTTTATTTTCTCTTTTAACAATTTTTTCCCCCTTAGGGTTATAGAAAACGGAGAAAAAAACCGAATGACCTATCAAAGTATAGCGATTGTTTTTGGCCCCACTCTGTTAAAGCCAGAGAAGGAGACTGGTAACATCGCAGTCCACACCGTCTACCAGAATCAGATCGTAGAGCTCATTCTCCTGGAAGTAGGTTCCATCTTCGGACGCTGATCCTTATTGAGGATGACCTGTGGAACAGAAGCCAGATTGCTTCAGATTTCAGATCCTTATACCTGATGTGTTTTATTTTTGGACCAAGCAGTGACTCGTTGATTTTGCACTTTTTTGAGGGATCAGAAGGGAAGGGGAGCGTCCGGATGTGTGTTAGGCTCTCGCATTTGCTGCCTTGTTGCAAGTTGAGAGAGCTGTGTGTGATTTTGAAATAACTTTATCCCGAATGTTTGCATTTCCTACTCTGAATTTCAGCAAAAATCAAAACTTGCATTTCTGACCAGTCATATACACTGGATAATTTGGTGAGAATACTACATTTTTCCCCCTCAAACTGGATAATGTAGAATTTCTTCTCATGATTCGATAGGTTCATCGCCCGACAGAGCAAGACCTACTGTCTTATACTGGAAGCGCGCCTGGGCGTTTCAGACGAAATGGAGCATATCTGTCCCGACACCCATGCGTTTGTCTCGCCGGGTCCCCATGCGCCCTGGGCCCTAAGCGCTGGAATCTCACAGCCCAGGCCCCCCCACCCCGCCGGAGGCTCGCTGCCTGCTCCCCTGGAGCGCAGCAGCCTTGTGGGGCGTCCTGGGTGCTTGTTTGGTCAGCACACTAATAGTACTTACAACACTGTGACGTACTGGAGTTTAGCTTAGCACACGCCTGGGCAGGGGCTTGGGGGCTGTCTGGGCTACACTGACTTGCAGCTAACAACCCTAACTGTCCAGTACCATGCTGCGTTCTTGGTATGACCCTGTGGAAACAAACATTGTTCGATGTAAATACCGGCTGAAGACTGCTGTCCTCAGCTTTTGTACATACCTGTGTTGTATAGTCTCAGAGAACATTCTAACCCTACGTTTCTAATCACGGTATCGGTAATCTTCTCCGTGAATATTAGGTTTCCTCCAGAAATAGGCCGTTATTTGAGAAAGTTAACTGTGTGCACTTTTAGATTTTAATTACATTTACAGGCAAATCACTGTAATCCAAATGGTACTGGAAAAATACTGAGTAAACTTGCTAAATGGCAAATGCACTACAAGAGGAGCCTTTTAGATTATTTAATATGTACAGAATACCTTAGAAAAAATTTATTACAGAATTCTAACTCTGCAGTATGAATAGTGGAAACCCAGATGTAAATTAGATGGATGTCAGATGGAAAGATGACATTACTAAATTTGGGAATTTCTTTTTACATTACTAATGTAGATTGGTTTGTATAATAAAACAGGGTTTTGAAAGGTTTTGTTACAGAGAGCATGGTCTGCTGAAGATTTTTTAAAATGTATTTTTCTAGGTTAACTGCTGTATATGCAATGTCTAATCTGAATAAAGAACTATAAGAGGTTTAGAGATTTTTCCATTGGGAATGTGCATTTTGGTTTTTAGTTTTGTTTTGTTTTTGCATTTACTGGCACACAATTACAATACCTCATTTAAAAAAAAATCAACTGAACCCATTATTTCCTGTGGCAAATATGTTTTCCTCATTTCATAGCATTTCTGCTCCCTGCCAAGCCAGTACCTCCTCCACCCACCCCCCTCCCCACCCCTTCACTTCTCATTTCTTCATCAATTTGTGAACATGAATGATTTGTAACCAAGACTCTTTTTCTTAGGATTGCATTTATAATTTGCAGATTGCCTTCTTTGGGAACAAATATTTTTTGTATGAAAACCTCTCACCTGAGTTTTGTGGTGAAAGTATTGTTTGTTGTTGTGATCTTGTCTAATTGATAACAAACCAAGCTACTCGACCGCTATGGGGAAGCAGATTGTTTGGGGCAGGGGGAAAAAGCCCCCAAGCGAGAATGTCTGTGTCTGCCTCAAGGTGCCCTTGACAACGTGACAGTGTGCTTTGGACCTGGCCCTGCAGCGGTTGTGTGCCAGCAAACGCTAGACTCACATCAGTGACGTCCTTTCTCTTGGTAGTTACGGACGTATCAAAGATGAAAACTGTCCTGTATTTCTTGTTTCAAAGTATGCATACGTGTATGTGAAGTCTTAAACGTTTTATTAGTCCACAGCTGATCAGCTTGCTGTAATACTTTGCGTACAGTGAGATCAGTGTCTTGTGTTTCCATCCTTTGTGAATTACACATTCTTACTTGTTGTTTTGTAATAACAAAACCAGTCATATTTTCCTGTCTTGACAGCTTGGTTTTTAGTAGAAAATATATTAAAGGCTGAAATAAATTGTCAGTGGAATTTTATTTACTAAATAGGCCTTCCTTCAGAATGTCATAAAAAAAGTCATTAGAAATTCAAAGAAAAAAATATATTCAAGTATGTTATTATATTCCAATGGAAGGAAAATACTGTTTAAATTTCACAGCAGTAAGAAATTTTACCTTTTACTGTAGAAAAAGTTAATTATGAAGTATCTCTGGAAAAGAAAAAACCCAGTATTACCTTTTAGTTAGAGGCAAATCTGTAGGGTTTTTTTTTTCTTATGTGAAAAGCATGAATGGAATAATTCAGCCAAACTGTGGGCCTTGCAGTTGTGTTATGTACATGTACACACACGTGTGTGTGTGTGAATGTGTGTGTCACTGCTTACATACAAATGAAAACTCATCAATAAAACAATAATAGCAGATACCCGGGGACCTGCTTACTACTTTGATTTTATCCCACGGTCTTTTGTAAGTAAGCCTGTAATACCAGCTATTAAGATAGCAGGGAGAGGAAAAAAGTTATTTCATAATTGTGCCAGGAGATTTTTTTCCCAGCTCATGGGAGAAGCTTCTAATTAAATGTTTAAAGTAAACATGTAGTTTCCCACGACACTAATTTCTCCAACATCTTCAGGCATTAAAAAAAAAAATACACAGCGAAGCCTACAACATGTCACTTAATAAAGGAAATAAAAATAGTGAGATGGGCGTCACACTCTCACTGGTCTAATAAAAGCCAACCGCTCAAATACTGCGTGTCTATAGACGTGGAAAATGTGTAGAAAGTAAGATTTTACTGAGTTTTCTGGTGTCTGAACTCCAGCCATCAGCTCTGACAACCCTCCTACAGGAAGCAGGCTCTTGTTTGAGACAGAAGGTGTTTTGAGTCCCAAGTTCAGCCTGTATGTTACAATCCTGGAGGCGGGGCACCTTGCTGTTTTTATTTTTGTTTTTAGCAGTATCCCAGTATAACTAATAGAGCCCTGTTAAATGCAACTTTAGTCTGAAACAAAACAAAAAACAAAACAAAAAGCAAAGGGCCTGCGAGACAAAATCAGCGACCTTACAGAGATGGTGATGAGAGTCTGCTGGCAATTCACAAGGCGTGAGCCCCGGCCAAGCGCAGTCGGACTCCCCGCGTGCTAGAGAAGCGGGCGGCGCGGAGTCCTAATGAGACGTCCTGCAACGAGAAAGACGGGGCCTTCCCCTGGAGAATCTCAATTAGGCTTCTCAACTGAGGTTTTGTGGACCAGTGGTGGCTGTAAATATATTCAGCTGGACTGAGCTTTTACAAATCAGCCTTATGTGAATATGGCACTAAAATGAACCCTTTCATTCCCTCCGAGAAAGCACTTTCACGGCCCTCGTAAACAGAACACTTGTGGAACAAGGTAACTGTTTAACAAACCACTACAATGCGTGTTTAAGAACTTTGGTTTCGTACTTTTTCTCATCAGCCCTCCCCTCCCTGCACTTTACTTCCTCTTTCAGCGTTTGCAGAAAAAGCAGTCTGGTCACGGTTTTAGTTGTTCATGCCGGGAGCCAAATCTTCCAGGTAGTTCTGATGGCTGTGGCTCTCGCTGTAAGTAGCAGTGAGACTTGCAAAGCTGACGTGAACCTTGTCCTAGTGATGGGATCTGTGGTGACATCAGAGTGACAAGTGTTGACACAGGAGCTCTTTGCCACAGGGCCCTTGCAGAGGTGGACGTCAGAACAGCAGTAAGGTCGTGGTGGTGACCAGTGAAGATTCAGCAGCGCTTTCAAGGCCTCTTTCTCCTGGGCGTTTTGAGAGGTGGTTTATATGTAGTCAAAAGACAAGGGGATCTTAATGCTCCATTAAAATTGAGCTTCACTGATACAGCAGGGCGGCTCCGCAGGGACCCTCACTCACGCTCGCAGTCTTACTTCTTGGGGCCCAGAGTGCTTGTGGACGCCTGGAGCCTCGTGGCTGGTTAGTGGCCCAGGAAGACGAGCCCACGGCTGAAGGGGAGAAATATCTGGATTAGTGACATTACTTCTATTTAGAAGTTTGTCATCAATTTAAGTAAAGCATAATCTGGTGGTGTCACATGACACCACTCGAGGAAGAAACCTGTGACTTGCCTACCTATGGTGGGCATCTGTTTTCAGGCGGAGTTGTTGGCACACGGACACTTTGGTTTTCCTTCTTTATGTCTTACATTCACCTGTTGCAAGTTGGGAGGTGGCCCGCCCCAGCAGCTGCTGTTTGCCTTCGACAGACCTGTAAGTGGCTTCTCACCGAGGCCACTTGGGACTTACTGAGGCCCCCATGCCCACAGTGTGCAGACTTCCAGGAGAGGGGGGCTTAGAGAGAAATCAGAGGCCTCCCTGGAAGCCAGCACAGCCGTGTGGAGAAGGAAGCAAGCGCTTTCTAAGCGGGAAGCCCAGTGTCTTTGGATGACATAGTTCTGACTGTGAGGGTCCCTGAATTCAACCCCTTACATGTTATGGAACCAGGTCAGATGTCACGTTTCTGACATCGGCTACGTCTCGTGAGTGTCCTCTCTGATCGTGCCCCTGTCCCTGAACTGTTATATGAACAAACGGATTGCCGGAGCATTGCCTGTTGCCACGACCGAGCCTCCTTACCGGCCTTGTCACGCGTGGAGTCCCACAAAGCCAGCATCAGACAGTATGAAATTGCCACTTGAAAAAATGGGTAGTGAGGACTGAAACGTCTGCCACTGAGTAAGAGGCTGAGAAGAGAGTTTAGTGAAAACAGTCTGCTGAGATCCCACTGACTCTTCAGCAGAGCCCAGGAGTTCGTTCTAGGTGTTTAAGCACCGTGTTAACCTCTGGGGATGCAGCGGTAAGCAAGGCGGGTAGGATGCCTGCTCTCATGTTTGTAGCTGTGAGGCTGGTATTATGACAACGGGTACATGTTTAGTTCTGACGTTCACGCTTACTGAGGAGGGACTTGGAAGTGGCTGGTTTCAGTAGCTTTAGGAGTGCGCCTGCCCGGCCAGCCACTGGGGCCGTGGTCAGGCCGGCTTCCTGGGGCTGAGCTACGATTAATTGCTTCGTGACTGGGTAGCGTGGGCTGAGAATGACGTAGCTCTTGCGTACTCGTTGAGTTGACATGAGGCTAGCTTGCCAGAGAGATACAGGAAGCGTTGAAGGCTTTGATGAAGCGTCGGTTCAGTTGGTGAGGCCTGATTTTTTAGGCAGCAGATGGATGACCTGGCACGAAACGATAAAATGTGAAGTGGGACTTTCTCAACTGAAGTGTCGGGAGAAGCCTGGGTTTAACAACGTTAGTGTGGTCACACAAGTAACCCACATCATGCCTCCTGTAAATGAAATACATGGGAAGGATTCTGGGAAGGGGGAGGTGACAGCATGGGTTTGCAGTTCCCACATTAAAGCAACATTATAACGACATTGACAGCAAAACTAGGTGACGAGACGTCCTCAAAACCCCCAAAATACGAGCAGGTGGGGATTAAGCCCCAGCAGCTCCAAGACCTGCAGGGACACTGGTGTCGCGGACGGGCAGCCAGGCGGCATCTGACAGACCTGAGAACCCAGCATAGCCGCCAGGACTGAGGGCGGGGTCACTCCGTCCCCCAGGATGCACGAAACCAGCCTGCCAGAGATCCCTTCCAGGACCGGGCCTCACACTGGGGAGGAGTCGCTGAGAGTGGGACCCATGGGACGGGGCGGGGACAACAGACAAAGGGGTGTCCAGGTCAAGGTTGGGAGGGAGGCAGAGCGGGCAGTCCCAGGAGTCAAGCGGCCACACTTCACCATGACACGGAAACAACACAAGAATGAATCCGAAATTAACAAAGCTTTCCCGAATCTTTAGTCCCAGAAGTTCAGGAAAATTAACTTTACATATAAATGAACAAAATAATGGTCTCAAGGCCAAATTCCATATAAAGTTTTTAGGAAAAAGAACAAGAAGCAAACACCCTGTGGAAGATGGAAGCCTTCCAGGAGCACGTGCCCACAAAAGAGGAGTGATTTTTGTTGCAAAGTGAGCTCAAAGTTTTTAAGAAATAGTAAATGAAAGAACAACATCAAATTAGAATTTTAAGAACCAAGATGACAGAACTCAGGAAACAATATTTCAGAATTGTAAACAGAAACATAAGAGCGGATAGATAAAACAGATAATGCCTTAAAAAGAAGGTGTAAAGAAGATGTAAGAAAAATATTTAAAAATCAAGGAAGATTTAAAGATTTATTAAAAAGTGAAAAAGTGACATTGAAAATAGGCAAAGAAGGTCAAGCATGTAATTAATAGGAGTTCAGAAAACCAAGGCATTAACAGTCATTAAAATCAGAGATTCTTTCCTGAAATTAGAAAAAAATGTGTTGAAAGAACACACCAAATAACTAATATTGACCTAAAATAATCCTCAATAAGACACATTCTAGAGAAATTACTGGACCATAAAGAAAAGCAAAGCTTTTGGGCATCTGTTTAAAAGGGCATATGACCTGGAAAGGAAATTACCAGATTATCAGAATCTTCAACAGGAACCCTTCATACCAGATGCAGATGGAGTGATATATTTAAGATTCTCAAGGAAAGAAAGTCAAGGATTTTGTATCCAACAAAACCGACTTTCAAGTATAAAAGGCACAAGTTGTTACCTGCATTTAAGAATTCAAGAAATACTCTGCCCAGGATCCCATCTTGCAGAATCAATTACAGAACAAGTTTCAGCCCACCGAGATGTCTTAGAGACATCAGCGTTAAATACTTCATTGCTTGTAGAAATAAGACTAAGTGAGGGCCAGCAGGGAGGAGGCATTGTCCTTGGTGGCTATACCCTTGCACGTGAGGATTTAGTACCATCATTACAAAACATGGGGAGAACGTACGCAAAAAAAGGTGTATTTTCAGTAATCACATTGGTGGTCTTATTCTGGTTGTGTATGTCGTAGATGAGCAACACGGTACAAACGAGGGTTTCCGGGACACCCTGCTTCTATCGTCCTCGGAGTCCTGGAGAGTCAGGAGTCTCAGACTGGCAGGAAGGAGTCCTCGCTGCAGTCGGTAACAACTCTGTAGCTGTAATCTGGATTAGGAGTGTCAACATGAGGTCATGAGAGAGTTTATGTACATGTGTGTCTGTGTAATCTACTAACCATCCCCTGGAAAGACCTAAAAATAAAAAAGACCCACCCAGGGAGCATCTCTAGCACCCAAATTTTGACCCTGAAATGTAATTTCTCCTTAAAAGAAACCAAGGCTTTTTAGAGATGTGGCTGATTCCAGGTCTGGAACAAAAAATGTACAAGGTGACCCTGAAAGATCTTGTCATAGCAAATAGCAAGGAAGCTGTCAAGGATGAGTAGGATTTTGTCAAAAGGAAGCATGGAGAGGACCCACTGGCCAGAGACAGGGCAGCGTGAGCTTCAGTAATGAGAAGGACCACAGCAGATCTGACGCCCACTGATATGTCTAAACCCATGAATTCGTGATGACATTTAACAAGACAGTCACCCCAAGAGGATGATAAGAAGCCAGTTACTAAGTTACAAGATGATAGCCAAAACTTAGCAGTTCTTTATTATTTTCTTACACTTTACTGCATCTCTTGTTCTTAAGGTTATATTTATCTGTGTGGTCTGTATCTCCTATATAATAGTGTCCTTCACATGTCTTTCCCAATTCCACATTCAGTGAACGCCCGGTAATTTGATACTAGCCATTCTGGTGATACTTAAACCAAATCAAAGACTGATTTATTGTTTTGTTGATTCATCTAGACTGAAGTGATGAGGAAAATATTAATACAGATTAAATTTTGAAATGTGTTATGTCTGTAGCCATTACATCGTGAATAACAAAAAATTGAGGAAATATTCCTACAGTATTAAAAAAAAAAAAGCTATCATCCACTTCAGCAAAGAAGGCAGATAACATCACTGACAAACGAGTGAAGTTCTTCCATGCGTTTAATGGTTCACTTTTGTCCTATTCATTAATGTAAACAAAAGCGTCAACCAGCGTTCGTGCCAGATGACAAATCATTTGTCAACTGCAATCAGAGGATGTTTGGCAAAAACAAAGCATCCTGTGGGAATCAACTGGTTATGTGGAATTAGCAATAAAGAGTATTGTATGTCTTATTTATGTAAGTAAAATTTATAATAAACTTACATGTGTGTATGTATATATTTTGCACCAGTTCTTTTTTAAAAAAATATTTATTCATTTATTGAAGTATAGTTGATTTAAAATGTTGTGTTAGTTTCAGGTGTACAGCAGTGATTCAGTTATGCATATATCTGTGTGTGTGTGTGTGTATATATATATATATGTTTTCTTTTCCTGATTCTTTTCCATTATGGTTTATTACAGAATACTGAATATAGTTCCCTGTGCTCTACAGTAGGACCTTGTTGTTTATCTATTTTATATATAGTAGTTAGCATCTGTTAATCCCAAACTCCTAATTTATCCCTCCCTTCCTCTTCCCCCCTGGTAACCATAAATTTGTCTTCTGTGTCTGTGAGTCTGTTTCTGTTTTGTAAATAAGCTATCATTTTTTTAGATTCCACATATCGCTGAGTTCATATATTTGTCTTTCTCTGACTGACTTCACTTAGTATGATCATCTCCAGGTCCATCCATCTTGCTGCAAATGGCATTATTTCATTCTTTTTTATGGCTGAGTAACATTCCATTGCATAAACAGACCACAACTTCTTTATCCAGTCATCTGTTGATGGACATTTAGGTTGTTTCCATGTCTTGGCTGTTGTAAATTGTGCTGCTGTGAACATTGGGGTGCAGGTGTCCTTTTGAATCAGAGTTTTCTCCAGATATATGCCCAGGAGTGGGATTGCTGGCTCATGTGATAACTCTATTTTTAGTTTTTTAACTCTGTGCTGTTCTCCAGAGCGGCTGTTTGGCTGCTCCCAGCACACCACTGGAAGAATGGTAAGTGCGTAATAAATGCTAATTGTTTTTAGTATTAAGTATGGCAGGAACAGAATGATGGCTTCCTGGGAGGGAATGATGTTCATAAACATGAGGAAGAATGTTTGGCAGGAAGCTAAACTCATCAAGAGGGCTTGAGTTAAGTTTTCTAGGGAATGACAAGGCTGCCATGGACAGTCACTGAGCTGAAGGCAGGAGCCCCCACGTGGCGGGAGCAGCGCGGTGTGGGCGCAGGCAGCAGCCACCTTTGCAGTGAGGGCCGTCGGAGCCCAGTGCTTTGCTCTCAGGTGCCTGTGATACACAGAGTATTAAAAAGAAAAAAGGACAAACTTCGCATTTTGTCATAAACTAAATATAATTCTGTAGCCATGGCAGAGGCTTGCAGAAGGAGTTTACAGAATCCATAACCGTAACATGAGGACAGAGTCATTAGGTTCCAGTGAAGCAGACTGAATAGGAAAGGCAAGGTGTGCGATGCTGAGATGAGACATTCGTTTGTCAGGAAATACATGAATCGAAGGAGTAGAAGCATTAAAGGCCGTTAAGTGAAGCTAAAAGGAAGTATGTGGCCCTTTAGGACAATCACCTAAAGCCGGTTACCTGTTTGGAAGAGCTGAGCGATGCCTGCTTGATGTGGGTTATATAACGAAGCCAAGGCCTCAGCGGTCCTGACGTCCACTCCAAGGGAGGCCTGGAATAGAGTCCCACCACTCTGGCCCTTGGAGAAGGGGAGCAGCCACGGGGGTAGCAACATCCCTGAGGCTTCTGTTCCTTGAAGAACCTGTAGATGGAATCCAAGGACATATGTCAGTGATTTTCGATAACAGAGAAAATATTCAGAAGTCTCAAAATGGACAGTTTTTCCCAACTGGGAAAAGGGTTGGTCGATGAAAGGCTTGCTATAAATCCAATCTTGGATTCAGCAAAGCCTTTGGTGAAATTGCATACAATGTCCTGTGGATAGAAAGAGAAAAATAATCTAGCTTCTGGTACCTTCAGAGAAACAGCCAGCGGTTGAATAGTGAGCGTGTCAATGATGTAGCTTGGTGGCATGCTACCGGGGTAACTTTGAGTGACCTAAGACTTTGTCTTGATACCGTGTTGTTAAAATTTTTTTGTATTAATGACTTAGAGCATAAAAACCTGCAGATAATATAGAACTGGGACTATGAAGCAGTGAGGCTGTCATCATCTAAGCAAAATTATATGAACAGACGTGTTTCCGACTGTGGCAGATGAACCATCCAGCTGAGAACAGTGAGAAAACCTGGTAACGTTTTAAAATCAACAATAAAATTGTATTGAAATACAATTTACATACAAAGAAATACCCCTGTGTTAAGCATGCAGTTTGATTCATTTTGACAAGTGCACACACCTGTGTAAACCACCACCACAATCAAGACAAAGCATTTCCACCACCTCCGGAAGTTCCAGGTGCCGCATATTGGCCAGTGTCTGTCCCCACCCTTGGTCCCAAGCAAACACTGATGGGCTTTTCTGTAGCCACAGATTGGATTTGACTATGCTAGCATTTCTTATAAATATAACCATTATGCAGGTGCTCTTATCTGTCCAAATTCTGTGACTCAACAGAACATTTTGTGATTCATGCAGGTGTCTGTGTGTCTTTATCGCTGAGTAGTATTCCATTGTGGCTATATCACATTTGTTTATACATTCATCTCTTGACAGTTATTTTGTGGAGAGGAAATTTATTGGGAGAGAGGCATGAGGAGTGATACAATGTGCCAAGTTTGATAGGTGTGGGTCATGTTTTTGTCAAATTTCATCAAACTATTCACTTAAGATCCATGCATTTCTCTACATGTAAAGTATATCACAAAAAGGGAAAATGTGTTTTAAAATTTAAAAGGAAGCCTGCCCTCTCCATGGGACTATTGTATCATCCAGAACATTTAAGTCACACTTTTTCATACACAATTTTTGGTATTCAATAAAAAAATAACCAACCAGAGAATAAAGCAATAATTGACCAAAATCAATAGAAAAAACAATAGAAACAGTTACATGTGAGCTCCAAATATTGGAATTGTCCTATTTTACAAAAGCTGTGATTAATATGTTCAAACCATTAAGTGAAAAGATTGAGAATTTCAGCAGGGAACTAGAAATTCTAAGATTCAAATGGTGAAAGTATTAATTTATATCAGGTTTACTAAATCAAGAGATTATATATGTTGTTATATATGTTATCAACTTTATGGTAATCATAAAAGAATAGTGAAATAATATGTAGCTAATAGCTATAGTAAAAGAAGTGAAATATTGAAAACGAGTAGATTTGAAAGAAGGTCCCCCCAAAAAAGGAGGGAGGAGAAGCACTAATGTAGAAAAGATGAGAAAAGTAGAAAACAGAACAAATAGTAAAGTGATAAATCCAAACATAAAAATAATACATGAAAATAAGCCAACTAAAAGCTTCACTTAAAAGTTTATTGTACTGGACAAAGCAAAACTCACCAATATACTGCTTATAAGAATCATGCTTTAAATATAAAAAAAGAGTTAAAGAATGGAAAAGATATTCCATGTAAATATTAAAAAAAAAAAAAGCTACTAGAGTTCCAAATTAAACTTCAAGGCAAAACAAGCCTTTACTACAGATTAAGAGGAACTTTTCATATTGATGAAAAGGCAAGTCTGCCAGGAAGATACAGAAATTCTAAACTCTACACACCTGTTTACAGAGCCTCAAAATATGGACGGCTAAAACTGACAGAGCTGAAAGAAGGAACAGACATGTCTACAGTCATGGCGGGAAACTGTTAACACACTTCCCTCAAAAACTGATAGAAAGTACTGACAAAAAAAATCAGTAAGGGTATAAAAAATGTAAACACCGCCACTGCTCAATTTGCCATAATTGACGTGCATAGAACACTGCAGCCAACAATATTAGAATGCGTGTTCACTTACAGTGCGCTTGAAACATTGACCAAAACTGACCATATGTTGGGCAATTAAGTTTCAACAGTTTTCAGTGAGTTCACATTATACAGAGCATGCTCCCCAACTACAGCGACGTTTAGCAGGAAACCAGTATCAGAAAGGTAGCTACAAAAGCCACGTGTGTCTGGAAATCAACCAGCACACTTTTAAATAAGGCACAGTGCCAAGAAGAAATCACAGCAGAAATTTTAAAATATTTTACACGAATAATATTGGAAATATGACAGGTCACCTCATGTAAATAAGTAAGGAACAGCAAATCAAAGCCAAAGAAGTACAGAGGAAAGAAACGATGCAGGTGAAAAAGAAATTAAATGAAAGTTAATGTACCGTGGAAGAGACTGGCATTGCCAAAAGATGGTTCTCTGAAAAAAAAAAATGAATAAAGCTGATAAATGTCTGGTAAGAGAGAAAGGACAAGTAACCTGGATAAAGAGTAAAAACCCAGAGACGGGCATCAGCACAAATTCTGCAGGGACCTAAAACATAATGAGAGGATTTTATGGGAATAGCCCAGTAAATTAAAAAGATGAGAGAACATGGACAAATTCCAGTGGGGAGAAATCCAAGACAGACACAAAAGAAATAGAAAGGAGAGACTCTGTCATAGACCAAGGGCTAGTCTCCCTACTATTTAAAGAGCTCTTGGAAATTAAGACATAAAAGACCAATAATCTAGTAGAAAAATGAGCCAAGGAAGAAGGAGTAGCAGCCAGGAAAGTAACAAGCGACTCAGGCAAGAGCCGTCAGTGGGAGCAGAAGGACAAAGGGGGTGTGTTCCGCCCTCTTCTTTCAGTCATTCCCAGCCCCGCACCTCTGCCGTTAAGGGCTTCGTTTTCTATATACTGGAGCCCTCCCTCCGCCGCCTCCTCCTCTTCCTCCTCCTCCCTCCTCCTCCCTCTCCCTTCTCCTCCTCCCTCTGCCTCCTCCTCCCTCCTCCTCCTTTTTCTTCTTCCCTCCTCCTCCTCTGCTATCAGCCCTCACTGTCTCCGTGAGGACTGACTTTACTTACAAAGCCTCAGAAACTGCCTTCTGCCCACTTTTGAATTTGATGTTCTTGAAATTATCTTCCCACTTCCAAGAAGACACTGTCTTGAGACTGAAGCTTTCCTTGGTGTCTCAGCTACTTTGCTTGGTAGCTGGCTATAAGGGACATAAGGGAAAAATTAGGAACATTGAAAGTACATTTGAAGTTTAAGGAATCTACATTTTTTTTCAAAGTTATATTCCACCTTTTTTTTTTTTCAAAACAGAGCATTGGGAAGAAAAATTTCCCCATAGGACAGGAATATTTGTGTGAGAGGTTAATCTCAGTTTACCTGTTTTCAAAAACTCAAGTGTCTGAACAGTCTGATAGGGTCTGTTACGATTCTTGTCTGAAACATTCTGGGATGAGTTTATACCTGGGCTTAGGGCACCAGGGTATGTGCGACATTTATTGACATGTCCCATATGGACGTACGATTTTCAGCAACTCTGTCCTGCGTTGCTTTGGGTGGGGACAACCAACACAGAACTCATTTAAAAAATGACTGCCTTTTGTATGACATTCGAGAGGGAAGGAGAAGAACATCTTTCATTCAGTGGATATGGAAGTTGTTTGTCTGGAGAACACCGCATTTCCCTTCATTTCACCTAAACGGAGTGGCAGCCCGCACGGGTCCCAGCTGTCCCAGCAGTCATCAGGACAAGGCACACGTCCCTCCAAGTAGCTGCGCTGGCTCGAAACTTCAATAGTGTTATTGTAGTAGCTGAACCGCTTCACGGTTTTCTCTTAGAGAATGGTTCTATTTTATTGAGAATAATTGTGCCGCCAGGTAATGGAAAATAAACATCAAACTCTGATACGATCATCCTCCTGACTGTCTGACTCTCCTGGTTCATGATGCATCGTGGCGGTCCTGAGGAGGTCAGACCGTTAATGGTAAATGACCTGTCAGCTTGATTTGTCTACTCTGTTCATTATCTTTGGTGAAAACATGGCTGAGATGCGTGTGTGTGCGCGCGGGCGTGTGTGTCTCTCTGTGTGCGTGTGTGTGTGCGTGTGTGCGTGTGTGTGGTGTTTTAATTTCCTTGAGCTTGGAGTAGGAATTGGAAATGTCTCTGCAGAAAGTGAATTTAGCACGTGTGTATTTGAAATAAAATGGCCACCCCTCATAAGCTCGTTAGACGTTCGAAATACAGGCTTCAGGCTCTAACTGTTTTGACTTCTTGTTTGGGGCAGTTAATCTTAGGGTCCTAGAAAACAGGAGTGGGAGCTCTCTTCGTGGCCACTTCTCATCTTTACTGCGAGAGGGGCCTCGGGACACACCTGCACACGTCACCAGGCTGCGCGCTGAACGCAGAGCGTTTTCCTGATCCTGGGGGACCAGAATGGAAAACAGCTTTGCCATAAACGCGCGAAGGCTTTCCAAAGAACGAAATGGAAACTGTAAGCTGACTCCAAAGTAGACGAAGCATAGTTCTATTCAAAACCTTAGGAAAAGGTACTTTTGCATCTGGAGGCAGTGGCAACAATTTAAAGCCAGTTTTTGTCTTAGGTCGAAAGATCACTTTGAAAAAAATTTTGTAAAATTGAAAAAGAACTTCATTTAGCATCAACCTCTCCTTCCGCGATCTTTGAGACACTGGAGAGACCTGAGCGGCATGCCTGTGAGCGGAGGCAAGAGTAAGTGGTCCCGAACTGAAGCAGGTTGTAGGTGACACGGGGCCAGGGACCCTCCAGGAGCCAGGGCAGCAGGGTAGGATGCCATGCAGGACTGGGTGTCCCCAGGAGATCCGGGCTCTTGCCTAGCTGCCTTACACAAGGGACTGCGGTGCCCTGCTGACTGGAAACTTAGCCTAGTGAGTTTGGGAAGGACGCGGAGAGGAGGGGCCCTCTGCCATCCCCTCCCTCCTGGATTCCAGAAGCCGGAGGGTCAGCTCCAGAGTGGAGCTCCAGGAAGGCACCAGCCTGGGGGATGAGAGAGTGCGGTGCTGGGCTCAGAGACCTGAGTTCAGATCCCAATTTCTCAACTGTGTTGAAGCAAGTTTTTTGAACTTTTAAGGGCTTCAGTTTCTTCATATGTAAAATTCAGACACTAATACCTTCTTCGCAGTTTTTAGGATAGGGATTAAATGGGATAATGTCTTTGAAGCACAGAGCTTGGTTTACAGTAGGTACCTAATAAGTGTTAGTCACAGAGGAAGATATATGACTCCAGCGGCAATCCTATGATGAAATTCCTTACATTTTTCATGTATTGGGTTTTATTTGGTCCTTACAAGAACTCTGGGAGGTGGGCGGGTAGATCGCATTATTCTGTTATGCAAGAGAGGAAGCCAAATTTCAGAAAGGTCAGTGGTTGGCAAAGGGCATCAGGTAAGTGGCTGAGTTGGGACGAACCCCACAGGTCTTCGGAGCTGTTCGTTCCAAGACAGCTTTGAGGACGGCCAGTGTGCTGGGCGCTGGAACGGTGATGACTGCTCCCAGATAGACTTCCTGCTATCGGAGTGTGACAGTCTAGTGAGGAAGAGAGATTTTAATCAGATAATCCCACTCGCAAATGTATAATTCAAAACTGAAGTAGCTGCTCTGAAAGCAAGGGATGCAGATTTAGAAATGTATTTACAAAGGGGTCTGGTTTAGACTTGGGGTCAGAGCCAGCTTCCCTGAGGAAACGTCTCTGGGACAGAAGACAAGTGGGAGGTGGGGGTAGCTGGACCCCCAGGAAGCCAGGGGCTCCCAGGAGGCAGCCGGGCGGTGCCCGGAAGAGGGACAGGAGGCAGAGGGGGCGTGGAGGTGGTGACGGGGAGGGGGAGGGGGCCGTGGCTGCGGTGGGGGCTGTTGTCATCCATTTTCCTGCGCGTGCCGAGCAGGCGGGGGCCACCTGGGCCCACCTGACGTCGCAGGCCTGGCATGGGTTTGCCGGTGAACTGGGGTCCAGCGTGGGAGCAGGGCCAGGCCCGGGGCGCCCCTGGCCTTACTTTGCTTGCCGCCAAGGCCATCTTCCCAGTGCCCCTGCGGTGTGTGTGTGTGCTGGTGGGGGCAGCATGGGTGTAACCCCGAGGGCAGGCCTCCAGGTGGGGAGGGTCTCCACTGGGGTCCCTGGGGGAACCCAGGCCTTCATTCTGCTTTCTTTGCCTCAAGAGACTGTTAAAGCTAAAAGCCGTCAGCTTGCCCATTTTAGCAAGAGCCCTTGTGACAGCAGCTGAGATGCTTGGACGCTCTGTAACCTCTCTACCTGGTCGGCCTGTCGATGTTTTTAAGGACCGTGTTTGTGTTTTATCCAGTACTTAATCATTTTTCTACGGGCAGCTGGGTCTGGAAAACTGGCGTGCCTTTGTGGGAGTCAGAAATTCTCCTGACACCCTTGCCGGCTTGTCTCCTGGCCTGTGGAGCCCTGCAGCCCCGTGGGAGCGATGCGGGTTCTCCTGAGGAGTTAGGTAGCTGAAGAAATTTTTTTGTTGTTGCAGTAATAGATACATAAAATTTACCATTTTAACCACGTGGCATGTGCAATTCCATGGCATTAAGTACATTAACCAAGTTCTGCAGCTATCACTGCTATCCATTCCAAGAACTTTAAAAAAAAATTTATTTATTTATTATTGTATCATTTTATTTTAAATTGGCAGGAGGAGGTATTTAGGCTTTATTTTATTTTTAGAGGAGGTACTGGGGATTGAACCCAGCACCTCAAGTGTGCTAAGGATGAAGGATGCACTCTGTCACTTGAGCTATACCCTCCCCCCAGTTCCCAGAACTTTCTCATCACCCTAAATAGAAATTCTGTGCCCAATAAATAATTCCCCTTCCCCTCCCCCAGCCCTTAGGAACCCCGAATCTCCTTCCTGTCTCTGAATCTGACCACTCTGGGTGACTTGTGTAAGTGGAATCATACAATACTTGTCCTTTTGTGACTGGCTTATTTCATTTAGCATAATATCCTCAAGATTCACCCACGTTGTAGCAGGTGTCAGAATTTCAATACTTTTTACTGCCACGTAATATTCCATCGCACACACATCACCTGCCATTTATCCACTCATCTGCCGATGGACACTTGGATTGTTTCCACCTTTTGGCTCTTGTGAATAATGCTGCTCTGACCAGGAGTGTACAGGTTTCTCTTTAACTCTTTGCTTTCTGTTCTTTTGGGCACATACCTAGGAGCAGAGTTCCTGGGTCATAATGGTAACTCTGTGTTGAGAACATTTTGAGGAACTGATCGTGTATGTTTTGCAGTTACTTTTTATGACGTGAACTTTATGCCCTGGGCCCCTCTCAGCACAGGTCCTCAAGCCCAACCCTTTCTGAGACAGTGTCCATCCTGGGGGCCCCTGTCACACCCACCCCAGCCCCATAACCACACAGACAGGACTGATGTGCATCTCCGGGGTGAAGGGGGTTCCAGAGGGGCAAGGTCTGTGGCTATGAGACAGGTGCCTGGCTTAATGAGAGAATTCTCCCCAATGGCCATTTTATACTCCGCCTTTACCGGGGCCGTGGCCTCGGGGCGCTGCTTCCCGCTTGGGCAGACTTCGTGCAGATGCAGCCTGGTCTGAGGGCTCTGAGCTCAGCCCCGCCCTGACTCTGGCCCCGTGGACATGAGCCTCGCATCTGCCCTGGCTTCTCAGGGTGTGGGCCAAGGGTGCAGCAGGGTGCCCCAAACCGACGCGTGCCCTGGGCTGGGCACTGCTCGCAGGCCGGGGCCGGGAGCTGGGCTGGCGGCCCTCCGGGACAAGCGCTGTCTGGGCTCCGGGGAGCACGGGGCCTCGTGCAATCTCTCCAGGGGTCAGAGCTGGAAACAAGGGAACAGCCTTCTCCTTATTCCCATTAAGGATTATTCCTTCTTAAAAAACTGGCAAAATACAGAGAACAAAAAATTGACCGTTTTAGCCATCTTTAAGCGCACAGTCCAGTCGTGTTAGCGTGTGTGCCGTGCCCTGTAACTTCCCCCTTCATTTTGAAAAGATCTGTATTTGTGGTCAAAAGGGATGTTGCTTCTCTAAACACTAAAGGATTTTACCTGAAGGAAGCGGACTGTTCCCCAGCATGTGGTTCTTGTGAACGTGCAAAATACAGTCGACATGGCCAGGCCGGCCCTGGGCTGGTGGGGAGTGTGAGCCACCCAAATGGGGTGGGATCCTGCCTCCGCTCCCCCACCTCCCCTTCCCCTCCCCTCCTCTTTCCCTTCCCTTCCCCTCCTCTTTCCCTCCCGACTCTGCCCCTTTGCACCGTATTGGAAGTCGATGTCCACCTCCTCCCGGAGGCTTCAGCATCTCCCAGAGGCTGCAGGAAGGGTGCTGCTCTGTGAACGGTTGTGATTAATCCCGGCTTTCGTCTGCAGGAGGTGATGGGGTTGGGGGTGGGGAAGCCACAGTGGGACTCAAGAGCTGGAGCTGAAGGCTTTATTATTTTTACCAGTCACTGTTTTAAGCTATCAACCTGGTAGGTTTTAGTCCAGTGTCATAGTCTCAGAGATCACGTGCCGTGTCAGAAATGCTGCAGCCACAAAGCAGAGCCTGGAGCTGGTCGTCTTGCTGCCTCGGGCACTGGGCTGACCATGGAGGGAGTTGGGTTCTGCTCTCAGCGTCATTGTTAACCTTGAACGTCTGTGACTTCTCGGAAACTCAAGTCTCATCTGTAGAACGCAGGAGGTGGGCTCAAAGCCTGCTGTGGTCTCTGCCAGCTCTGAAGTGCTAGGACCATCTTCCTTCCCAGCGCCAGGGGCCATCTTGCTTTGATGCTCTGCGCAGTCATGGACTCTGAGCTGGAGGAGCTGGAAGGATCAGAGGGACGTCATTCTGCACCATTTTGCAGAGGAGTTCATTGTGGTTCTCAAGAAGTGCCTTTGAGCTGCGGCAGATCCAGGAACAATAGCAAATGCTCTCGAGGGAACCTGCACACCACCTCCCCTTGGGCTGCAGGACTGTGCAACAGGTTGGGCAGCACTGGGCCCAAGTCACCCGCCCCAGGGTTCTGTTACTGAACTGAACTTGGGTCCACTCACCCGCAGTGCAGCAAAGCCAGTTTACTGACACCAGGTTGTGATGAAGGAAAGTACAACATTTATTGCAGGTGCCAAACAAGGAGAATGGGCAGCTCATGCTCAAAAGACCCAAACTCCCTGATGGTTCTCAGGGGTAGCATTTTGAAAGGCAACATCTGGGGTGAGGGCTGCAGGATGCATGGCTTTCTTCTGATTGGTTGGTGGTGAGGTAACAGGGTGATGTTGCAGGAATCTTAAGCATCAACCTTCTGGCTCCAACCAATCTGGGGTCTGTGTGCTTGTGGTCATCATTAGTCCCCATCCTCTGCCTAGGGGCAGGGTGTCCTCAGGTCACGTCCACCCCTGGAGGAGGAACTGGGATTGTTTTATCCTGAACCATTGCCATGACTTTTTTGTTTAACTGCTTTTCCTTTGTTTCTGCACCCCCTCACTTCCCTGCTTAGTAGCTGCCTGTGCCTGCTCTTTGGAACTCAGGGAAGGCCTGGGAGACTGGAGCTTTTTCCTGCAGACAAGGAACGGGGGGCACGGAGGGGCCTTTGTATGTGGGAGGGACCCGCAGGGTCCTGCTTGGTTTTAGTCCCCCCTCTTCCTTGATATTTCTCATTCTTGTGGGGAGCAGGTGCAGGACAAGAAAGGGAATGAAGTTTTGGATGGAGAGGCTCGTCAGCAACTGGGCAGAGGAACTCAGTTTTGGGGTGACTGGGTTTCCCGTCAGAGCCCTGGGATGCTCCCAGGACTGGAGACTGGGGACCCCTGGGTTCTGGCCCCACCCTCAGTGTTATAGGACAGCCACTGGCCCCTTCTTCCCTTTTTTCTTCCTCGTTACCCAGGCGGTGGGCCTGTTGTTGACTTACTGGGGTACGGCTCCCCTGTGCGCACCAGGCAGAATCACTTAACGGCACCTGTCCGGGCCGGCCACACAGCTGGGGCTGGAGCAGCTGCCTTCTCTGCCTTTGTCTCAGCTGTCACCCCGCCCAGCAGCGGTGGGCCCCCTCCTCTGGCCCGGGGATGAGTGCTGACCCTCCCCGCCCACCGCGTGCTCCCCGGGCGCACAGTTTACAACGGTGACGGTGAGCAAAGGTCGTTCATAAACAGAGAGTCGCGGGTGGCAGCATTCACTCTTAAACATCATAATCAACTCTCCTGGTGGTCTCTTAAATTTGCGTGGGCTTTTCTTCTTCATAAAACAGGCCGCTCCAGACGGACGCCCCAGAGCTGGCGGGAGTGGAGAGCACATGTCTGGCCTGTGGTGCCTCAAACTAAAGGATGATCCCTGACTAGGGCTGGTGTGGATCCGTGCCCCCCTCAACACACACACCCACACCCACATCCGCTCACACGTGCACACGTGTGCATTCAGTGTTCAAGCCCGCAGTAAGCTGAGCTCAGGGCCCAGGAAGCTACATGGGCTCATTTCAGATTCAGATGTGTTTCCCTCCATCCTGGCCCCTCTTCCACTGTCAAATCTCAGTGCCATCTACCTCGTCCTCCATTGAATCTCAGAGAAGATCTGGTATCATTTGAGGAGGTCTGGTCCAGGGATTTTAGTGCTGGGAGGTCTGCCTGGGTCTGGGTTGGGGAGTGAAGTCCCCTGGAGTGGGAGGAGGTGTCTCTGAAAGCCATTTGACCCGCTGTGGCCTCTCATGGCCATGTGCTGGCCAGGCTGCCCTTGCCTCAATGGGTGTCAGACTGGCCCTCAAATTACCCACTGACTGGTCAGCCCTTCAGCAGTGCTGCCCAGAGGATGGGACACAGGATCCCCCAGGTCCATGCACCTGGGCTCACAGGCCCACTGCTCCCACCGGGGCTGGAGGGGAAATTCAGGGAGATGGAAAGCCAGGGTGCCTGGAGCAGGCTCTGAGCACAGGTGATTTATTTGCCCTCCAGGAACAAAGGCATGGGGAGATTGTGACGCTTAGTTCAGGTCATTTACAGGGTCTCCAGGCAGCCCAGGGGCCTGGAAAGCAGACTGAGGGGTGTCCCAGAGGGAATGGGGACAGCTTATGAGTTGACATCAATTTCTCCATTGCACTTTTGATCCATCTCTCCCCTGAGACCTTTCCCCGTCTACCTCCAACCACTCCCACAATTCAAAGCACACGTTCCTTCCATCCATCCATCCAATCAGCCAACCAGCCAGCCAGCCATCTACTTGGTTCATTCAGAACAGGTGACGATGGTTTAAAGCAGAGGCTGCAGCTGAGTGGGCTCTGAGAGGGTGCCGGCCCACCTTGCATGGGACCGCATGGGTGGGCAGGACTTCAGACAGAATCCAGCTCATAGCTTTGCAGGTCTAGAAACTCAGTGTTATCCACTTGCCCAGAGGTTCTGAGGACCTGCTTCCTTCTAGAGGTGTCCTAAGAGATTGACTTCTGAGCCTGAAGCAAAAATCAATTATACCCCAAGCTAGACTGGGTCGGGTGACCAGTCCCCTGGGGCAAATTGGAGGAGGGATGTCTAACTCAAGACAGCTGTGTGGGTTTCCTCCCCTCATGCCAGGAGGACTCCTCTCTGGGTAATGCTGTGTTACCCCACAGCAGCCGGAGTGGGGTTTACAAGGTAAGTCAGATCGTGACCCTCTCCTGCTTATAATCCTGCAAAGGCTTTCCATTGTACTTAAAATTAACTTCTAACTAAGTCCTTACACTGAGTATAAAGCCCCCCCCCACTTTACCTCCAGCACCTCCCCTCTGAGCACTAGTCTCCAGCCCTGCCTCCCCTCTCCCTTCCTGCACTAGCCCACCCGCTGGGAACGGAAGCCCCTGGGCTCCCTGGGGCCTGGCCTTGCCTGTCTTGTTCACCAGCGTACCCCAGAGCCAGCACAGAGCATGTGCTCGCAGTGTTGGTTAAATGAAGGCGCGGTGACAGTCAGTGACGGGTCTGCTCTGGTTTGAACGTTGCTATAGAAGATTTTGGACTTTGCTCTGTGGAGTGGGAAGGGATGCATTTTGGACCCTTGCCTTTTTTTGGACCCTTGCCTTTTTTTCTTCTGCTCCTTCTCCTTTTTCTTCTCCGCCCCCACTTTTGGTTAGATGTCACCATCAACTTCCGGTTTCTATGCCATGGTGAACCGAGTTTGGCTGTTTGCTGTTTGGCTATCTCAGAAAAGCATTGGACAAACTACGGAGGCAGTAGAAAAACTAGATTTCAGGAATTAACCATAATACTAGGAGAACACTATGGGAAGCCTGAAAGCTGTTTTGAATTGTTGCCCGTGATGGGGAGGCAGGAGCCCGCAGTCCGGGGCAGAAGGTGGGCAGAGGCAGCAGGGCAAGAATAGCCCGGAGGAAAGTTTCTGAGGTTCTCTCCTTTCTCATAGGCTGAGGTTGTGTAGGCGTTCAGTAAACACGTAATGCTGAAATAGAGGTGGTTGCCCAAGGAGCCAGGTACAGGGAAAGAGGTGGGTGTGGTAAAATATAGGAATCTGTTCTTGGATGGCTGCAAGACTTTGCAGGAACCAAAGCAGCTGATTCCATTTTGTGGATTTGGAGCATTTGGGAAGTAAGAGGATCCGTTCTACCGCTGATCCCCCATGACTCTGCTCTTAAAGGCTTTGAAAGTTTGTGAAATCATCTGCCAAGTCCTGCAAACTCGAAGCCTTCATGTTGCAGAAGCACTGGAATACTTCAGAGCTTCAGATTGTGGTCAGGTTAAAGGCAGCCTCTTCCTTCTTTACTTTAAAAGGAATTCACCTGGGCTAGGACCAGAACTTCAGCTTGGTCCTGGCCCCTGAGGTTCCAGGGCTGGACCTGTATGTTGCCAGTTATTACTGGACAGTGTTAGAGGAAGAGGATGAAGAGGAGGGGAAGGCACAGCAAAAGGGGGTCCCGAGTTAAGCAAGTGGCCAAAGCTGTCCTCGATGGTGTGGCAGAAAGGACATTGATTTCCACCTGGCTCTGACAGCGGGGCGGCCTTGCACAAGTCCCCTAGCATCTCTGGGATTCAGATTCCTCATCTGTAAAGTCAGGAGGTTGGATGGGACTGTCTACATTTGACACCTCTATCAATCCTCACCCCAGAGCAGTCCCACATCTCCTTGGCTTAGGTAGGAAATTCATCTCCTTTGCAGATTAAATACCTATTGATTTTTTCCCCCTGGCAAAGGGGAATGAGACAGCTATTTCGTTTTCTGCAGACAGAGGCATAGGAAAAAATGAAAGTTAAATCAGCCTCCCATTCGGTGCTTTTCGGTTCAAGCCTGGACGCCCAACAGCGCTGGCTCCCAGCGGCTAATTTAGGCTCCGCAGCTCAGGGAAATCTGGAATTGGAAGGGTCCCGACAGGTATGCAGGCCTTCTCTCCAAACTGAGGAAACAGAGACCCGCCCACTCCCCGCGATGGGAAGTGACACGGAACCAGGTAGTGACGGAGCTTGAACTCGAGTCTAGACAGACATCTAGGATGAGCGCAACCTGGTGGCTCTTCGCACAGAAGCCTGTCCAGGGCCGGTTATTAGGGCTGCTCCGGCTCTCGGATTGCTCCTTTATGTATACGCGATTAGGTAATCCTGCCCGCGTTTTGCTTCTTTGATTGGAGTTTACCCTTAACCTCAATTAAGCCATCAGAGGGGCTTTCGAGGGCAGAGCCCGGTTTTCGGCTTGAAGTGTCTCTCCACCCTTTGTCAGGAGACACGTGCGGTGATTGGTGGCTTCGGAAAGCGCCGAGGCGGGCAGCCAATGAGGAGTGTGGGCAGGCGGGGCCACCAGTGTGAGCTTGGCCTCCCGAGGGGCGGGGCTGCGTGCGGTCGCCGTGGTTACCGCTCCCCCTGGAGCCCCGCCCCGACCCCGCTGTGGTTTTAATTTCTCGGCTCACGTCCTAGAGTCTGTCTGAACGCACCTGTATCACGTATCACGTGCAAGGTTTCCCGACAGGACTCTGACGGCTACTGCTGGAAGGGAGGCTGCTTTCCTGGCCACTGCAAAGCCGATGGACGAGTCTTGCGGGGCCTCCGGTGGTCCCTGATGGAGCGGAAACAACGCGTCCTCTGCGAGGGCCCTGTGGCTACCCACCTGGACACTCGGTGGGGATGCGGAGTCTGGGCCTCCTGTAAAGCCCCGCTCACCTCTGACCCCTCCTGTCTTGCCACGCCCACGCCTGCCTCCAGCTGTCCTGACACGCCCACGCCCACTCCCACGCACGCAGGTGCGCGGTCACTGTCCCCGCCCTTTCCCATCCCCCACCCACTGCCCCTCCCCCGTGGGCGGGTCAACTGGAGGAACTGGAACCCAGCACCGAGCGCCCGCCTTCGTCTTCCCAGTGCGGGGACTGCGGCAGGCTTGCTTCTAGGTCTTCGCTCTTTCTGACCCTGCTGACCCCTGGGGAGGAGGCAGCCCATCCAACCCATCAGGATTTAGCCAAGGTCAACCTAAAGGTCAGGGCCGTGCGCATTTCCCAGGATCACACTTCATAGGCCTTGTTCTAGTGACAAAACCTGGGAGTCAGTACTGAAGGTGCTTTCCCCCCTGTCTCCCGGCAGCCTAGAGAATAAAAAGCTGAAAATAAACCCAAGCCTGTTATTAGCGTGTGGCGGTCAGTCTTCTCTCGAAAAGGACCTGTCTTCGGACTCAAGAGTGAGTGCTGACCCGAAATGACTTGGTCTCCATCCTTTGCCTTCCGGGTTTGTTTTCCCTCATAATTTTAGGTCATTTCCTTTTTTTCCGTTAGCTGTCATGACACCCACTAAATTAGGAATTGCACCAAGTACAAAATGGACCCATTCGAAATATATCCTTTTTGTAATTTTAAATTCCGCGGGGCTGGGGGACGGGAATGTAAACGTGTACCTGGGAGTCTCTTTTTTTCAGAGAAGGTGTGTGAGCCTTTCAGTGCACTGAACCTCCTCTCATCCTCACCCTGGGGGAAAATGTACTTCCATCGTTACTTCTGTTCTCAAAAACCAAAGATGACCCCCGGTTTTGCCCTAAAGTACTAACAACACAAACTCCTGCCTCTACCACTGAGGCCTGGGTCTACAGCGCTAATGAAACCCAGCAGGCAGGCTGTGCTGTTCCCAAGTCCATGCTGCCCAGAAGACCTTCCTTTCTTCCTGACTCCAGTCCACTCTGCAGATGCCCCATTCTCCCTTGGCATCTGGTCACCTCCACGGTCCGGCCCTTAACGGCTTTTGCCTCCTTAAGTTCTAGAATAAAGGGCCTTTCGAATGGGAGGGTTAGTCCAGTGCTGAGTGAGAGGCCTCTGTTCCCCCAGGAGCTGGCTCTGCCCCTGGTGTGGTCCTTGGTTTGGGGAGCAGCGTGCAGGGGAGGTGGAGAAGTCAGGAGGCACCAGTTTGGGGCAGCAGCCTGAACAGCTGAGACCTGTTTGGGTTTCATCCTGAGCTCCATGATAAGCCTAGGCAAGACATTAAATCATTTGGAGAGCTGTGTTTTTCCCTGTCGATTTATGACTGGCTGCCTCTGGCCAAGAAAAAGGAGTTGGAGGAAGCTGGCCAGGAGTGACTTGCCAGACCGCTCTGCGACTAAGGCTGAGTCTGAAACTGAGGCCAGCCAGAAGTTGCAATTTAGCGTGGAAATGAAGATCTTTTCAGAAAACAGAAGGGCCCCAGCGCCGATTCCCTATTGTCTCTCCCCGCCCCTGGCGCCCACCCAGACAGCCCTGAGACAGCCCCTTGGCTCTGAGACCTGTGAACGTGCAGCCAGGACGAGGAGCGGGGGTGTCACCCACCCTCACCTGCTCCGGGAGCCGCCAGGGGCTCGTGGTGGAGGGAAGCCAGCCCTCAGACTGGCGGCAGGCCCACCTCAGCAGGAGGAGGCAGATCTGCTCCCCTGGGGTCCCCATACATTTGGGCAGAGTTTGTAGCAGCCCCAAGGAAACCCTTTGGCCAAATCATTCAGTTTCAAATGGTGTCCTGATAGTAGACCTCTCCCTGGGAAGGCTGGGGTGCTTGAGCCGAAGTCAGAGGACATAAACTTTCTCATCATTTTTGTTGATAAGGAAAACAGGGTGTTTCTTTTTAAATTTTCATCCTCATTTTGTTTGTGACTTTGCTTGGAGGTCCTGCTAGCCTACAGGAAGCTGGTTCTAATAACACTGTCCATCACTTGAGGGGTCACCCCAGGGCACGTTCCCTCCACGTCTCCCACCCACTCTCCTCCCTTAAGTTTTCAGTAACAGGTCATTGTGAGTGGACCCTGGCACCTAGGCAGTTTAGGGACTGCTTCCCCCGGAAGCCATCGTCTAAGTCCAGGAAAAGGATGAGGTGAATCAGTGTGTTACAGAGTAACAGGATGCTCGGGGAACCAGAAGCCAGCTGCATCCTCAGGGCAGGAATTGCCTTCTCCCCTGGTGGGGCTGCCCAGTTCCCACGCAGGTGCCGCGGCCGGCCCAGCCCATCACATGTCACCTGAGAACTGCCAGGAAAGACCTGTGGGTCCAGTGGCAAAGCCAGAGCCTCTCTTGCTGGCCGAGTGCAGAGAACCAGCAAAACCAGGAGGCTGTGCGGTTGGACAGAAAGGGCCCCTGACTGGGCTGGGCTGTGGCCACAGAGTGAACGGGGTGAGTTTCCCAGATGCCGGTCCAGCAGGACAACTCCCGGGGCTTTTTCCAGGGGGGTAGCAGTTGAAAAACTACTGGTTTCTGGTCCCCAGGTGATGGGCTGTCTAGGACTTGGAGTTAGTCGGGGTGAGTCCCGACTGCAGCTTTATTGTCTGTGTGATGCTAGGCAGGTCTCAGATGTGGGGAGTGAGGGCTAATGAGACAGCGCTACTGTGGGTTAAGTGAGATGATGCACGTGGAGTGTCCCATGCCCAGGGAGCCCCAGCAGCAACTGCCAGAGTCACACATCAGAGCCAGGGTGGTGTGTAAGAGCACACTTGAGAAGCAAGAACCCCACAAGGCATCTGGAAACCCTGCTCCAGCTCCAGGGGGTGATGGTCTAGCCCAGGCTGACCCGCGGTCTCCTTCAGGTAGACAGAGGGGTCCAGCTCAGGATCCTGTGGTCCAAGACTCTGAGCAGAGACCACTTTTCACGGGGCTCTACTGAAGATGGGAAATGGCAGAAAAGGCCCATCAGATGTCGCACAGGGGGCTTCAGAGGTGCCCCCCAGAGCTGGGGGCCTGTGTGTCCGTGCCCTCTGCCCTCGGAGGGTTGCGCCAATGTCCTGTCATTCTCACTCGCACGTAAGACCCGCCTCAAGCTGGTCCCCGAGTCTCAGGGACACCCCCACACGGTGGCCGCTGGATCGTGGAGTCCTGAGCCTGGCCCCGTCTCGCGTTCACCTGGGAACTTGCCAAAAGTACAGGGTCTCAGACACCCTGCCCCCAGGCTTCTCGATTCAGAGTCTCTGTGGGGCAGTTAGGAGTCTGCGTTTTTGTCAGTCTCCCCAGGTGATGCTGACAGCTACCCAGCGAGGCAGCACCATGTCTGAGACCCTCAGGACACACTCTCCAGAATGTGCTAGCAACAGGACAGAAATCACCCCCGAAGGGGACGTTTTTGGCTTGGTGTCCCAGCCTGACAGATGGGAAGGTGCTGGTTGGGGCATCAGACTTCTCGGCGCTTAGCCAGAGCTGCCGGGGGGCACTCCTGGGGGGCGGCGCCCCACAGAAGGACGGTCTGAGGTGGGAAGGGGCTGTGTTAGCTCCCTATGGGGCCGTTACAGAGTTCCACAGACCGGGGCTGCAACAAGAGAAATCTGTCCCCTCACCGCTCTGGAGGCTGGAAGTCAGAGGTCAGGGTGTCTCTGGGTTGGGTTCTCCTGAGGCCTCTCTCCTTGGCTTGCCTTCTTCCTAGATTTTCACGTGGTCCTGTCCCGAGTCCCAGCCTCTTCTTTTTATAAGGACGCCGTCCTATTGGATCAGGGCCCACCCTCTTCATTTTAACTCGATTACCTCTTCAAGGAGCCTATCTCTAAATCCAGCCATAAGCTGAGGTACTGGGGGGGTGGAGACTTCAACCGGTGAGCTTCGGGGGGACAGGAGCACACAGGGGTGGCCTGGGGAAGAGGAAGGCCGGGTGGGGCAGGGCCACTGTCCTTTCCCCTGGTCCCTGACTGGGTCCTGGGGCCCCCCTAGCCTTTCCTGTGCTCTGGCCTCTGAGGGCTCTCTTTTCCTTGGACTTGAGGTGGGGACACTTTTCCTGGTTTCTCTCCCTTTTGTCCTTCACCACCACCCTCGGAGGCAGGCAGGGCACGTTTATTGTGCAGGGAAACAGAAGGTCAAAGTTAAATGGTGGATAGGAGGGCACCGTGATTGGCACCCAGAACAATGTTCCTCCCACGGGCCCACTGGGGCGCCTGCTGTAAGTTCTGTGTCCTTATCCTTGGCGTCCAGGGATGGGGCAGGGTGCAGTGTCTGAGGACACTTGTGTCTAATGGAGCCCCTGGGAGAATAAAGCCTGTTCTGTGTGTGTGCCTAAGTGTTTTTCCCTTTCTCCCCTATTAAAAGCACGGGGCTTGGCACATTCATTAAAAAATATATGTTCCATTTGCCGGGCGTGGACGCTGAGATGGCTGGAGAGCCAAGGACACCAGGCTGGCTCCCATCGGGCTGGGCCCCGGGGCAGGGCCTTGGGTGAATGGCTGAGCTGGGGATTAATGAACTGTCTGGAGGAGTTGGTTCAGGCCAGAAGCACTGATCAAGTGCTCCCGGTCCAAGGCCAGCAAGACAGCATCTCTGCTCACATTTCACAGAACTAGAGAGGGAAACGGGCAGGCAGACGGCCGATGACCTGATGGCATAGTGGGCAGGGCAATGAGATGCTTCATCAGGGTTCTCAGTGGGCCCCGGCTCTGGGCATGTGTGTGTGACATACACGCACATACACACACTGGCTCTCATGGTGTACTGGGACGTCCTGGCCCCACACTCTGTTTTCTGGTGGAAGTTCTCTGTAATTCACAGAATTCCCAGGCCACCCACCCACCCTCCGCCGGGGCCAGGGCTTCTTGGAGGCCAATGGAGGTTGCTGCAGGTGGTTGGTGACCAGGGTAGAAGTGACAGGCACTCAAGTGTCACAGGGCTCCCATCCTGTGGTCGCCTGTGACAAGCTTAACTACCGAGGAGTTCTGTTTTCTTTTTTCTTTTTTTTGGTGGGGGAAGTAATTAAGTTTATTTATTTGTTTATTTTAATGGGGATTGAACTCAGGAGTCCCTCATGCATGCGCTCTACCACTGAGCTGTAACCACCCTCCCCGCCCCCACCAGGAGTTCTTCTGATGTATCTCTGAGTCACTGGGGGCTGGGAAGGGAAGGCAAAACCCAGGAACAGAAGCAAGTAGGCAGACGCGATTCCTAGGCACCAGCCTGCGAGGGTCTTGTGAGTGGGGTGTGACTGTCTCTGCCATGATACCCTGACTTCGGGACTTTCCAAAAGAGCATCCTTGACTGCTTCAGCCCGCAGGACAGTGCTGTCTCCCAGACACGGACCCCACTAGCCACTGGGGATAAGGTTCCCAAGGTGACACGGCCTGGAGGTCACGTTTGGTGTCCCCTTCCCCCAAGATCACTGCTTCCTGTTCTGGGCACGGTCAGCAGTTGCCTGGAGAAAAGTGACCCCCAGGTTGCCCAAGGGTCTTGGGCAACAGAGAAGTCTGGTCCCTTCAGTCAGTTTAGCAACTGCTTTCTCTGGCAAGGCCAAGGGCAGAGCTGCTTGCTTGTTGGGTTTTTGTTTGTTTGTTTTAAATGGAGATCCTGGGAGATCGAACCCAGAACCTCTTGCATGCTAAGCATGTGCTCTACCACTGAGCTGGCCTCCCCTCCACACCCCGGCTTGTTGGATTTTAGATCCTTCTGCTAATCGAGGTGCGATGACAATCTCTTACTTGCTTCCAACCAGGCTCCTTGAGCCAGTCTGGCTCCTTGATGTCGTTTTCATCCAAAAGCCGATTCTCCCACTCACGGGGTCAAATCCCTGGCCCGGATGCCCCCTCTCAGTCCAGGAGCCTTGGTCCAGGGGATGAGAAAAGTTCCCAGGGTGGAGAGTGGAGGGGCTGCTTCTTCAAGAGTTGCCAGGAGGCTCCAGACTGGAGATTTAGTGAGAAGTTTCCTGGCTCTTCTGTCACTGGCGTCCCCAGGGGCCCTGGAATGCAGGCACTTGGCCTCCAGCGCTCCGGCCCTGAAGTACCCCACCTCCCCACCCCGCGCCTGGGTCTGGCAGGGGCATCAGACCAGGCTGGACAGCAAGGAGGGCCCTGCTGGACCCGACCTGGCCTGGGGCCCAGAGCTGCCCCGGGTGGGGGAGCAGCACTCAGGAAAGGGCTGAGATGGGGGCAGCAGGGGCCCCGGCGCAGCCTGGGTGGCCGCCAGCAGACAGCTTTGTTTGTGATGCTTCTCTGGCCCAAGACGCCAGCTGAGGGGGGGAGGGGAGAAGAGACCGGCCTGAAAGGGATGCTGTGGAGCCGAGGCTTGGCACAGCTGCGGGGTTGGGGCTGCCCCCTCAGGTCTCCTGCATCCGCCCTTCAGATCTTGGGGCCAGGGGAGCAGATGTCTTGCCAGAGAGCCTCCCCATCCAGAGACCCCCCCCCCACAGCCCCGTCCCCGCCCCAGGCTTCCCCCCTCCCTCCTCCCAGGAGCCCAGCGGGGCCGGCGCCGGCCGCAGAGATGGCCTGCCAGCTGTCGGCTCCCCCGGGCGCTGGCCCGGCTCCGCTTTGAGTGTGCCAGGCGGCAGGTGCCACGCAGGGGGTGCGGCCCCTGCGGCTTGTGGGGGGAGCTGGAGGGGGCAGGGGGCCCAAGGTGGGCCGGTGGTCTGGGGCTGCTCCAGGGGCAGCAGGCTGCAGCCTCTTCAGGATTCAGGTCTGGAGGGGCCCTGGCTGGCCCCCACCGGCAATGGCTACAACCTGGAGTAAACAGCAGGTGGACGAGGGGACAGTCTTGGCCTAAACCCAAGAGGCCACATCACTCCCCTCCTGCTGGAACGAACGGCTTCCAGCCCTGGTCTCTGCTCCAGGCCTCAGGCTCTCCCGAAATGCAGAGGGGAGTGTGTGAGTGCCAGGAGGCATGTCCCCGGACTGTTCTGGCAAAGCTGGCTCTGGACCGAACCCGGAATTCTGCTGGGATTGGCGCCTGGCTCATCTGAGCAAGTGGTCAGGACGTCCCAGCCTTCAGGCCTCTGCTGGGCCGCCCTCCGCCCGCCCTGCTGCAGAAACCCTTCCCAAGGGGGGCGGCGGCAGCAGCTGTGGGCTGTGGGGTCACCATGGTGACTGGTGACAGCCGGCAGCCCCGCTGCTCCCAGCCCCCGGCCCGGGGGGAGCAGCGGGGCTGCCCGGCCTGCGCACCGGCTGCCTCGGGGCCTCCTTTCAGGGACAGCTTTCCTTCCGGCAGCACCGTTTCAAAAGCAGGCTTCCAAGCTGAATCCAATGGGCGTCAAAGTGGCCCTGGAGGAGCACGCCAAGGCTTTACAAATGTGCGCTATTGTCCCCAGTCTCTGTAAAACCCAACTCCTTACTCAGGAGATAATAAAAATGATGATGTTAGAAAGAGCCTGCCTGGTCAGGGTGGCCCAGCTCCTCCGAGTGTCCCCAGGCCTGGTGGTTCCTCCGTCCGTCTCCTGGTGCCCTGCTGAAATCTGTGCTTTATCTTAAGGTGGTCATTCACTTTCGTTTTTTCTGAGAAGACTGACTGATAAAGCCCCTTCTCCAAAATCTTCAGTTGTTTTAAGGCCAATCAAGTTCTTCTCTTCCCTGAGCTGAGCAACCCCAGTTATTCTGACTGGGCTTTTTAACGACCCAACATCTTTTTCCTTTTAGGAGGACAGTGACGTATCTGCTCAATAAATTCACACCGGCTGAGTTATTTGGCTCGTTCAAGTCCCTCTTGCCAATAGAAAAAAGGGACTGAAGCAGAGGATCAGAGGAAAGGCTAGGGGAACCAACTCACCATTTATCACGATGAGAAGACCAGCACCCAGTTTTTTTAGAAAATGCATTTCTTTTAACCTTTTTTTGGAGGGTCTATTTCCCATATCTTTAATCATCTCTATTGTTCTGTGAATCCCTTCTGCTTTTCAATGTCCTTTTGAAAGGGTGTTAATCTGACTGACCCATTATTCTGATCAGGGCTCAAGTACCTAGGTTGTATCACAGAAGAATTGCTTTCCAATCTCTGTAAGTCATACAAGCATCCTTTCTTATAGCTCAGGTACCTGGCCAGCTTGCTTTCTATGCGTCCAAGAACTCTACCTTGTTATTTCACATTCAGCTTGTGGTCCGCTAGGGCCCCAGGATTATTGTTTTTGTTTTCTCTCTTCTCTACTTGTGCCTAAGGACCAAGTGTTTTTGTGTTTGTCTAATGTCTCTGCCATTTTATTTAAAATATTTTCACTGATGCAGAATAAACACACACACACAAATGCTCATATAAGTACACAGCTTTATAAATTTTCACAAATGAAAAGAGCCCATTTAACCGACATTCAGATTAAGCAACATAATATTATCCACAACCCAGAAGCCCCTCCTTCGGTCTTTTTTTTTTTAAAGTATAGTTGATTTACAATGTTGTGTTATTTATTTATTTTGTATTTATGTATTTATGTATTTATATTATTGAAGTATATCCTGTGGTCTTTTACCACCGTTTCCTCCACTTTGCCCATGTTAACCACTCTCCTGATTGCTGAAGCCAGAGACTGATTTGGCCTGTTTTTATATAAAATGCGATCACAGAGTGTGTTCTGTTTTGTGGCTTGTTTGCTCACATTGCCCTTCACTGCCTCTCTCTTATTAAACTTCCCCTTTTCATTCGTGGGCCTAGAAGGACCCAGCGACCTAAAGACCGAGGCATTTCAACCCCAGACCTGTCAGTGTGGACTGCAGCCAAGTCACGTTGTCACTGGGATGCACCAGATTCCTAAGTTAGAATTTTACTGGAACCATTTACTGGTTACTTTGTCCCTCTTGCTCTTCAAAATCAAAATCATCTCCTCCAAGGTCAATTGATATGCTTATGTCAGAGTGACCTCCAAAGACATAGGGTGTGTGTGTGTGTGTACATAGGAAAACCAGAAGGTGGGTGTTACCCTGTGAGGAATTATTTCTGCTGTTATTCAAGAAACAATTATGAGGCGTCGATGTTCTGCTTAGGGAGGCCCCCGATCAGGTGTTCCCTTCAGCATTGACTCCCTAGTTGTGGTTTGTTAAGATGCTGTGGGCGGGGCGGGTGTCGGAGGCTGTGAAGTGAAGATTGCAGTCACCTTAGGGTGGAGCTTCCCAACATTTTCCATAAAGTGGCCCCATAGAAAATAATACCACTTATATGGCAAACTGGGGTAAATGGAGGAGATAATTTTGTAGCAGTGGGTGACAAAATGTAATACAATGTTTTATACCATTCAAATATTTGTAACAGTTACATTATATGTATATGTATAACTGTACATATTTTTATATTTATTATATATAATATGTGTATATATTATAGACAATACATATTTATTATATAATAAATTTATGCATTACATATAAACAAATATATAAATGTATTTGGTAAATATATGTAATGTGGATTTCTATTATTATATGGATTTATATTTAAGGAATCTAATAGGGCCTCCTTCTTTGGTGTCCTATGTAATGTTGACTTTTGTGTATGTGATGATATGAATAGAATTTCAAATCCAAATTAATTTATTTTCTATCAACTATTTCACCATAAAGCAGTTCTAATTTGCAGAATAAACATGCATGGTTAGAGCAGGGCTTCACCAGCTAGCTTCTACACAACTCAAAGTCATGTCATCCAAAACCACGACACAAGTGTCCCATCTAAGAGCAGCTGGAAGTGGATCTGAGCCTGTGCAGAGCCCCTCCCCCCACATTTTCTCTGGGCTTGTGGAACACAAAGTCCTCCAGGAGCTCTTGGGCTCCTGGTCCGTGAGCAGCAGCTGCAGACTTGGTGGCCAGCTGCCCAAGTCCCCCGCCAGGTGGGGGAGGCAGAGGCACAGGTGTGGGGCGTTGCTCTTGTGCGCGCCGCCTGCAAGGCAGCGCGGATGCCACCAGACCCCACTCCCCCTGGCTGCCCGCCAGGAGCCTTAGGTGAGGCTGCTCCAGCTGCTCGGTTCCTCCCAGCTGCCCTGGAGGATGTGATGACTGCCTGGAGCAGCATTTGCAGGACTCTAGTTTGCCTGCCTCTGGGGACATTCTTCCTACAATGTTTTAATGACTGAATCCAAAGCTCCAGAACCCTTGCCTCCCTCTGTTCCGGTGGCTATAACAAAGAACCGTAGACTGGGTGGTTTATAAACAGTGGAAATTTATTTCTCACAGTTCTGGAGGCTGGAAGTCCGAGACCAAGGTGCCAGCATGGCCAGGCTCTGGTGAGGACCTCTTCCAGGTTACAGGCTGCCAACTTCTCCTAACCTCATGGGTCAGAAGGAGAGGAGAGCTCTCTGGAGTCCTCTGACAAGGGCACTAATCCCATTCACGAGGGCTCCACCCTCATGATCTAATCACCTCCCAAGCAACCCCCCCCCTTTCTGACACCATTACATTAGGGGGTAGGACTTGAACATACAAATTTAGGGGAGGGACAGACATTCAGTCCTTGGCAGCCACCTGGCAGGTGAGCTGGGGTTTGACCTGGCTGAGACAGTAGAGCCTTGTGAGGCAGCTTCCCGACGATCGATTCAGAGGCTGATGAAATGGTGTCTGAACGTGTGTGAGGCTGAAGTCCTTTACACAGGATGCAGACGAGTGAACTGTAGATTCAAGAACCCTGAGTCAGTCCCACTCAGCACAGGTGAGGTTGGGAAGTAGACTGAGAAAAAAGATCCGTTCTCAGTGTAGCTTGACTGCCCTGGGCTGTCTCAGAGGTTGGTGATCCGCAGTTCAGATGGAGCAATTGAGCAGAGGGCAGTAAAGGGCTGATTTACGAGCACGCTGGCTGGGTTAAGGAAAGCAGCAACAGTCGGCGAAGCACCGTGGGGGAGGGAGGGCGCCATCACCACCTCTTTGCCTGCAGAAGGAGGGGGTGGGAACCAGAACCCGGGGACAGAGCTCTGCCTGGCAGAGGCTGTAAGCTCTGATGCAGAAACGTGGCTCCCGGCAACCGCGATGGCATGAGAGGGGCTAATGGAAACATGCTATGACCTCGCAGTCCTTTCGTGGCCAAACTCAAGTGGAAGAGAAAGTGTTACTGAAGG
Source organism: Camelus bactrianus (assembly GCF_048773025.1). Classification (NCBI taxonomy): domain Eukaryota; kingdom Metazoa; phylum Chordata; class Mammalia; order Artiodactyla; family Camelidae; genus Camelus; species Camelus bactrianus. The sequence continues at coordinate 12,417,088 of NC_133573.1, forward strand.
CAAGTTCATGTGCCCGATGCACCGTGAGGCTAAACAAACTGAAACATCAGAGGTTGGAGAAAAGTATTTTCAGGGCCGAGCAAGGAGGACAAGGTGGCTCATGCCCAAGAAAACCCCAGACTCCCCAGAGGATTTCAGCAAAGTGTATTTAAAGGCCAGGTGAGGGGTGGTTGCAGGGTGCTTGATCAGCTCATGCACAATTCTCTGATTCGTTGATGTTGAGGGAACAGAGTGGTTAACACGTGGCCCCTAGACCTCCTGCTGCCTAAGGGTTGATCACCATCAACCAGAGGATTGAACACAGCTGATCACAGACCCTGGGACGCCCCTCCCTCAATTGGCCTTTAAAAATGCTCAGCTGAAACCCTTCCGAGAATTCATGGTTTTAGGGGCAGGAGCCACGTGTTCCCCTTGCTGGCTCAGCAGTACGCTTTTCTCTGCTTCAAGCTCCAACATTCTGGTTTGTTCAGCCTTACGGCGCGTCAGTTGGGCCCGTAAGTAATCACCGTGGTCAGCATACCCAAGCCTTTCCCTCTGCCAACACTTGCCTTCCGTCTGCAGTCTTCCAGTGCCACTGCTGGTGGTCATTTGAGCAACTGTGATGTGATTTTATAGATTACCTGCATTCTGTTTCCCTCTGGTAAGGAGATCATCTCCGTGAATCTCCTGTATGTGAGCAACCCCATCCTGTAATCTCATCTGAGAGTTACTTTCCTCTGGGGCTGTCCTGGTACTAGCGATGTTCTCAGCCAGGGTCCCAGTGGGAAAGGGGAGGCACAGTGAAATGGGGGAACTGTAGAGGGTGTAACAAAGAAAGATTTACGGAGCTGTGAGCAGGGTTAAGGGAAACCACCAGGGTAGGGTACAGCACCTTGGGCTGGGAAGAGCTGGGATCGTTTGTCTTGTTTAGGTCTGGGTGGTTACCAGAACCTGGAGAGAGAGCTGTCTGTTACAGCAAGAGGCCACGCAAGGAATTTGTGGTCCTGTTGATGCTGTTACTATCAATCCTCAGCTCCAAAGGGCAGAACCTAGGGGCCGCTGCGGTGTTGGCAGCCCCGGCGCTGGTGGGGGGCAGGCAGTGTTTCCCTCGTGCTCTTCCAGGCACAGATAATCTAGGGGACTCCCATCAGCACGTCACCCTGAAAGTCCTCAAGCTCTTTGTAGACTAGTCACATCAAAATTGATATTGCACACTTCCTGATTTAAGAAAAAGTCACCAAAAAAAAAAAAAAAGTCACCTGTTATAAAGACAGGGGGGCAGAGTGGTGGGGGGAGGGTTTGGAGAATTCTGGAAGTTTGAATAATGAACCAATGTTAGACAATGTTGAAAACTGAAGTCATTCTCCTTCATTAGAATGTCATAAGATGTTGAAGATGTTTTGTCAAGGGTAATGGTTTCTTGCAGATGGTAGGAAAATGCCCTTAATTTTTAGATGGAGTTTCAAAAAAGGTCCCGCCGTCTATAATGTATTTTAAGATAGTTCAGCCAGAAAGGAAAATACGTGGATGTAAACATAGATGCAGCATGGCCGGCAGGTCTTTATTCTGGGTGAGGGGTGGGCATCGATTTAGTCTTTTTCTGTATGTTTGAAATCTTTCAAAATAAAAAGTCAGCAATATCCTCAAAGAAGGGGAAGTGGATGGAATCTTTGGACAGCTCACAGCTTTTCAGCAACACAGCGTGGGGCGGCCAGCATGTCTCACTGTGGGGTCGCTACGCCAGCCTGTGTAAAAATAACTGGGGAACTTGATGGGTTCCCCAGATTGCTGGGTACTGCCTGCCTGAATCCGATTTTCCTGTGGGTGGAGCAGAGACATCTACATCTGTAACAGATTCCCGTGAAACAGTGTGCTTGTGTTTGCCACTAAATGGCTGTGTGACCTTGGGCAATTTGCCTGACTTCTCTGAGCCTTAATGATGTCATTTGCCAAGCGGTGACCTTACACAAAAGCTACCTTCCCTACCTCACTGGTTAGTTTAACTCCACCTTGTATTTTTCTTAATGCTCTCTAAAGCACTCTCTGGATATAAGGAGATAGGCTAGGTGGTGAGAAAGAGTAAGTATCATTTGCTGAACGCCCATTATCGGTGTTTGTAAGTGTGGTGTGTACACTGTGGGGTTTGATGCTTGTAACTGTGGGGAGAGACACTGGCTTGACACTTTCTTTCCAGATGAGGAGATACCCTTACGCATGGTTGTGTCAGTTTCCTGTTGCTGCTGTAACAAACGATCACAAATGAAGTGGCTTAAAAGACACAAAATGTACTCTCCTACAATTCTGGGGGTCAGAAGTCCTAAAATCAAACTTGACAGGGCTATGTTCCTTCTGGAGGCCCTGGGGGAGAATCTGCTTCCTTTTCCAGCTTCTGGAGACAGCTAGCATCCTTGGCCGGGGCTCCTTCCTGCATCTTCAAATCAGCTGTGTAGGGTCTTCAAATCTCTCTCTCTGACCTCTGCTTCTAGTGTCACATCTCCTCTGACTGTGACCCTGCTTCCCCCTTAAAAGACCCTTGTGATTACACTGGGCCCACCTGAATAATCTAGGCTCGTCTCACCACCACAAAATCCTTAATCACGCCTGCAAACTCCCTTTTGCTTTGTAAGTTGCATCGTATGCTAGGATTACACTTAAAAATATAATTGCAAAGCGAAAATTGGGTACAGGTAAAACTAATCTTGAAAAAAACCCTTAACTCAAACTTAATCCATTAAGGCCACTGGGAGCTCAAAGCTGAGAATGAACTATTTGCATTTCTCTTTGTTTTCCAGCTGTGACTTCCTTCCCCTGGGGAGTGGGGAAAATTTGGCCAACTAGGAAAGGTTAATGGAATAAGTGAAGACATTTTCCCTCCCTCTCTTCCTTCCTGTTTCACTTCCTCTCCCTCCCTCCCTTCCATCCTTCCTTTCTCAGACACAGTTAAATACACGACCACTTTGTATTTGGATCATTCCCCTAGGTGGATACTCTGAAGGGTGATTCCCAGACAACGCTGGATGTGCTGGTGCATCAGCCATGCATCCTGTGCGCCTCTTTATTCTGGGGGACCCTTCCTCTTCTCCCCCAGTTACTTTGATCAGCATCAGCTGGTGCAGGTGCGTCCTGACAGCCCCTCCCCTGGGCTTCCAGATCCCGAGCCTGGGGCTCTCCTGAAGCCTTGGCGTGGGCCAGCCTCTGGAAGCTGCTCGCACCCCTAGGTCTGCTATCCGGAAGCATCAATGCCCAAGAGGCCACTTGGACCCATGGTGATGGGAGCCGGTGGGTGACCGCTTCCCCTTCATCCCTGGGGGTGGTGGGGGGTACTTCCGCGATGCATCTCAGGAGCCTCCGCAGAAGGTCCTGCAGGGCTGGGTACCAACACCCACCTCTGGCGACCTGATGAACTGTCCTCGGGCTGGCTCCCGTGCTCTGTGCTCCAGCTTCCTGGAGTCACCCCCAAACTGGCCACCTCGGGCTCTGCCTCAGGAGAGGCAGACTGGGACCTGGGACTCTGCCGGAGTGCTTACACCTGGACAAACTTCTCCTCAAGCAACAGCATGCCAAGAAACCATAAACGACTGAAAAAAACTGCATGCATGTGCAGTCAGGGCAATTATGAGCAGTAAGATACCAAAGGTCACAAACCAACGAACTTCTGAGGTGCCAGGATCAAAAGCAGGGTCCAGCGCTGGATCCCACACACAGCACTATTAAGGGGGTGGGCAGACCACCGAAGCCATGCCTCCAGCCCCATCTACCACCCCACTCCCACCCTCACCTCCTCCCAGAGTGAGCAGGGGAGCCTGTTCCTTGTTCCCACACCCTCCTGCTGCAGCCCAAGTCCCAGTTCCTATTGATTTAAGAGTCCAAGGACCTGAATCAGTAACACAAGGACCCCGAAAGTAAGACTCCAGGTGTTCCTACTAGCAAGGTGACGAGGGCTGGGTTACCTGCACACTTAGAACCTCACGTATCACTACCCTTCTCATCTTCAGTAACTGTTATGCAAACAAGGGAAGCTCACTATCGTCCTAACTTACATTTCTTTGGCTAATAGGTTTTCCATGGAAAGGTTTGTTTCTTTTTCATGTTATGTAATTCCTTCTTTCATACTTTAATTACTGACCATGCAGTTACAATTCTGGGGTTCTACTCTTGCTGTTAATTGAGAATTGTTTTGAGGCGGGAAGCCCCATAAAAAGACTGGCAGGACCCCCAGGCAGGGCCACTACTCTCCTGCCAGCCCCATCCGGTTTCCTGGCCCAGAGGCTCTCTCTCACTTTTTGCCTCTGAAATGGCTTACTTACCCCTAAAAGTTCTATTGGTTCCCTGAGCTCACTCCTGAATGGTCCATTTCTACAAAGCTGTTCCTAATTAGTCAACTTTTGTTATACCTTATTTGCATATGATGTTACAAAATGTTGCAAAGTGTAAACTGGAAGCCTATAAAAGCCTGTGTAAACCTACAGATGGGGTCCAGAGCTTGGAGTGTTAACTCCTCTGGGCCCACTGGTATAATAAACCTGAGTTCTCCAACGCTCCGAGTGCTGCTTGGTCTCTCGCCCAGATCCAGGTTGCTGTCACAACTGAGCTGTAACACGTTTTTTTCTGCAACAGTTTTTTCACACACGTTGTAATTTGGATAACGTACTCTGTCATCTGGCCAGGAGGGGTCCCTCAGAGCAGTTTTGCATTTGTTTCTGTCAACAACAAAGAGGGATTATCATTCTAGGACCATGTTTTTGGAGGTGTAATTGACGTATAACATTGTATTATTTGCAGGTGTGCAACCTAACGATTCGATATTTGTATATATTGTGAGAGGATCAGCACAGTGAGTCTGGTTAACATCCATCACCACACACAGTTACACGTTCCCCACCCCCACCCCTGTGGTGAGAATCTTATGATTACTCTCTTAGCAACTTTCAAATATGCAACCCAGTATTAGTAACTATAGTCACCATGCTGTACATTATATCCCCAGGACTTATTTATTTTATAACTGGAAGGTTGTACCTCTTGACCTCTTTCATCCATTTTGCCCACCTTCAGGCAACCATCAATCTATTCTCTGTAATTATGAGTGTATTTTGGTTTGGTTTGGTTTTAGAGTCCACATATAAATGAGATCATATGGTATTCATCTTACTCTGACATTTCACTTAGCATAATGACCTCAAGATCCATCCGTGTTGGTACAAATGGCAAGATTTTCTTCTTTTTTTCTGGCTGAATAATATTCCACAATACTCCACATTTTCTTTTTTTTTAATTTTTATTTTTTTGACTTTTTAACTGATTTATAATCATCTTACAATGTTGTGTCAAATTCCAGTGTAGAGCACAATTTTTCAGTTATACATGTATATATATTCATTGTCACATTTTTTTCTCTGTGAGCTACCATAAGATCTTGTATATATTTCCCTGTGCTATACAGTATAATCTTGTTTATCTATTCTGCAATTTTGAAATCCCAGTCTATCTCTTCCCACCCTCCCACCCCCTTGGCAACCACAAATTTGTATTCTATGTCTATGAGTCTATTTCTGTTTTGTATTTATGTTTTGTTTTGGTTTTTTTTTTTAGATTCCACAAATGAGCGACCTCATATGGTATTTTTCTTTCTCTTTCTGGCTTACTTCACTTAGAATGACATTCTCCACTTATCATTTATCTGTTCATGGACACTTAGGTTGCTTCCATGTCTTGGCTATTTTAAATAATGCTGCAATGAATATGGGTGGGTGGGGTATATCTTTCCAAGTTAGAATTTCTTTCAGATAAATAGCCAGAAGTAGAATTGCTGGATCACATGGTATTTTTAATTTTGGGGGGGACCCTCCATACTGTTTTCCACAGTGGCTGCACCAATTTGCATGCATTAGTGATGTGAAAGGGTTTCCTTTTCTCCACATCCTGGCCAGCATGTTGCATTTCCAGTTTCACTTCTCAAGATTTTTTTTATTTCTCTTTTGGCCTAATGGTTATTCAGAAGCGTATTATTTAATCTCCACATATTTGTGAATTTTCCAGTTATCATCTTATAATTGATTTCTAGTTACATGCAAATGAGGTTGGAAAAGATGCTTGATACAATTTCAATCTTATTAAATTTATTAAGACTTGTTTTGTGGCCTAACATATGACCCCTCTCGGAGAATATTCCATATGCTCTTGAGAACAGTGTGGACTCTGCTGCTTTTGAATGGAAATGTCTGTAAATGTCCACTAAATCCATGTGGTCTAATGTGTAGTTTAAGTCCATGTTTCCTTATTGATCTTTCTCTCTGCATGATCTGTCCCTTGCCGGAAGCAGGGTATTGAAATCTCCTGCTGTTACTGTATTTCTGTCTATTTCTCCCTCTAGGTCTGTTATCTACCCCTTCAGAATGTCAGCTCCATGTAGGGAGGGACATTCACTCTTTTGGTCATTGCTGGGGCCACAGCATCCAGCCTGGTATGTAGTATGCCCTCAACACATACATAAAAGAAAGAAATGTTGAAAGGGCTGGGGGAGAGACAGAGGGAGGAAGGAAGGAATGGAGAAAAAGAAAAGAAGAAAGAAAGAAAAGGGCAGCAATGTAAGTTCTCTGAAGGGGATCAGCATCCTCATCTGTTACCTGCCTCTCCAGCCTCAAAACCGCCTCCATCAGCTGCCTCGCCTGTCCTACCCCTCCTCCCACACCACTCTCAAGTATTCTTCATTGTCACTTCCACTGAGTCCATCAAACACAGCTCGGGGAAAACGTTTAGGATCATCACTATTTTGGTTAATATAATGCTTGCTGCTGAAACACATAAACCCCAAATTTGCTGTGACTTAACACAGTAACAGTTTATTTCTCACGCACATTGTCATCCAGAGTGGGCATCCTTGTCTTGTTCCTGATCTTAGAGGAAACATTTTCAGCTTTTCACCATTCAGTATGATGGTCAGCTGTGGGTTTGTCATATATGGCCTTTATTATGTTGAGTTATGTTCCCTCTAGGCCCACTTTCTGGAGAGTTTTTATCATAAATGGATGTTGAATTTTATCAAAAGCTTTTTCTGCATCTGTTGAGATGATCATATGGTTTCTATTCAGCTTGTTAACATATCGCTGTGTCATCGCTGATTGGTGGGCACTGAAAAGTCCTTGCATTCCTGGAAACAAATCCCGCTTGACCACGGTGTGTGGCCCTTTTCACGCATTGCTGGATCGGTTTGCCACGGTCTTGTTGAGGGTTTTTGCATCTGTGTTCACCAGTGATACTTGTCTGTAATTTTCTTTTGTGTGTGTGGTATCTTTGTTGGGTTTTGGTATCAGGGTGATGTTGGCCTCATAGAATGCGTTCAGAAGTGTTCCTTCCTCTGCAATTTTTGGGGAAAGTTTCAGAAGGATAGGTGTTAACTCTTGTCTAAATGTTTTCTAGAATTCACCTGTGAAACCATCTGGTCCTGAACTTTTTTGGTTTTTTGGGAGTTTTTAAGTTACTGATTCCATTTCAGTACTGGTAATTGGTTTATTCATATTTTCTGTTTCTCCCAAGACTGTACCTTTCTAAGAATTTTCCCATTTCTTCTAGGTTGTCCATTTTATTGGTGTAGCGTTGCTCATAGCAGTCCCTTATGATCCTTTATGTTTCTGTGGTGTCAGTTCTCCTTTTTCATTTTTGTCTTTATTGATTTGGGCCCTTTCCCTTTTTTGTCTTCATGAGCATGGCTAAAGGTTTATTAATTTTGTTTATCTTGTCAAAGAACCAGCTTTTAATTTCATTGATCTTTTTTATTATTTTTTCATCTCTATTTCATTTATTTCTGCTCGGATCTTTATGATTTCTTTCCTTCTGCTGACTTTGGGTTTTCTTTGTTCTTCTTTCTCTAGATGCTTTAGGAGTAAGGTTAGGGTGTTTATTTGAGATTTTTCTTATTTCCTGAGGTGAGCTTGTATGGCCATAAACTTCCCTCTGAGAACTGCTCAGAAAGGTGGCGTCACTGCAGGCAGCAGGAGGGCTCTCTGAAGGTGTCTGAAACATGGGTGATAAACTGTCTCATAGGAGGAGAGATCTAAGTTCGGGGTCTCCAGGCTCTTCCCACATCTCTGCTGTGCAGTCCTCAGCCTGGGGACACCACCCCCCTTCCTGGCTGTGTGATGCATGCAACTCTGGACAGACAGTCCTCATGCAGCTGCATTAAAGGCAGAACAGAAAAGGGAATGGGAGAGAGCTTTTCCTTTCATATCTTATTTTCACCAAGAAGGAAAACATTTTCTCGACACTTCAAGGAGTCTTCCTTTTGAACCACCGGCTAACTCAGATTTTTCTGATTTCATGTGCCAGCACCTATATCATCCTTGGTGGAGGTCAATGGATCAGGATCACCCAGACCCATACTGGTTCATCTCCTGGTCCTATGGGAGGAACCTTAGCAAAGAGGAACCCAGATACCTCTCCCACAGGCAGGTGGCAGAATCTCCCCTGAGGAGACCAATGCTGGGCCTCCACCTTCCAACCTCTTCTCCATTTTAATAGCTCCAGATTCACATAGCTTTTGGGGGAATTGTGCTCACCCTAAGTTACCATTTTCCTGGGCCCCTTCTCTCTTACTGCTCCACTGTGTTGGGCTCTGTTTCCCACATTTACCTCATGGCCCAAGATGGCTGCTTTAGCTCTAGCCCTCACGTCTTCATTCCAGTCAGAAGGAAGGAGGAGAGGGGGAGATATGGGCCTGCCTCCTCCTTTCATGACATTTAGAAATTGCACACACCTTTTCTGTCAATACCCATTTGACCAGAACCCAGTCACATGACCTCACGCAGCTTCAAAGGAGGCCAGTTTACCAAATGAGACAAAGAGGCACCTGAGAGTGAAAATTATAATAAATGACAAAGAAGTCAGGAGCAGTGGGACAGAATAAGCCCAGGGCCTAGGGGAAGAAAGCAGCAGGGGCTCTGGGCTTAACACCAGACTGTCCTTGGCCCATCTGGGCTTTCTACAGGTCTGGGAAGGAGAAAGGTGTGGAAGGTGCTCCCTGCCAGAAATGGTAGATAGGCAGCATCTCTCTCTGCAGGTTTCATGAGCAGAAGTTTTGAGGTAATCGCATGTAATAAGGTGAATCATGTAGACACTGCTTTGTTCTGAGAGTGTTTCATCATAAATGATGATGCTCTGGGCAACTCGGTTGTGTCCTCCCTGGTCTCCCTCTCACTCCAGAGGCAGAAACAGGAAGAATTGTTCCTAGAAACATTTAAAGTTTCTGCTTCCACTTCCTCTCACAAACTCCACTCTCAGCCTTGGTCCATCCATCACCAGGGGTGTGTGTGTGTGTGTGTGTGTGTGTGTGTGTGTGTGTGTGTGTGTGTGTGTGTGTGGTGGGGCTGTTGCTGGAAGGATCTCACTTCATTCAAATCTTCGCATCTACTCTTGGCACTGTCTCCACATGAGGCTCTAATGGTACTGCATTTATTTTAATTTTTGTTAAGTATTCAGAGTGTTAAGTGTTATTATATTTGAAAAACTGTTTTGGCATTTCTTAAAAAAAATTTTTTTATGTGGAAAAGCTCAAAAATGGAAGTGACTCTTGCCTGCCTGTGCGCACCCTGCAGGGCGTCTCTTGGCATTTCCTCTGTCGCCCACCTCTGCTGATCAGTGGTCTGGACCACGTGCCTGCCCCTCCCCAGCCCTGCTTTCTCCACACCAGTGACTCTCTGCCCTTCCCTCACCCTTTTTCTTTCCATCTTCATTAGACTTTGGTGTCAGGGTTATGTGATTTACTAAATCAATTCAGTAACTTTCCTTCCACCTTTTTGTACTTTCTGAAAAAGTGTATGCGATGTAGTCATTAGCAGAACGTTGACACTTGAAAGAAATCTACCAGGAAATCCATCAGAGTTCCCGATCTGCTCTGAAGGTGGTTCCTGCATAACTTTCCCAGCTCTTGTTTTTTTCAGGCTTTCTACATCTCTTACATTGATTTACTTTGCAAAAACATTAGTCATTTATTAGGAAAAGTATTTTTATATGTGGAGATTTCCAAATTTATTACCATAAAATTATGTATAGTTTAAAATCTCCTTTGTATTTTTATCTTAGATGTTTATCTTTCTCATTTCTAATTTTTTTTGTGAAAACTTTATTATACTTGCCAAATATCTGTCAACTTTGTTTGAGGTCAAAGAACCATTTTCACTTACTTATTCATTTTTCTATTAATTTGTTTATTGTTTTGCTTTTGTGTTTATTTTTTAGGTAATTTCCTTTATTTTTATTTAATATTAATATTAAAAAATATTTAAGCCTATGATATTTTCTTTGAGTTTAACTCTTTTTTAAAAATAGGTTTTATTTTTTTAGAGCAGTTTTAGGTTCACAGTAAAATTGAGTGGGAAGTACAGAGATTTCTCATGAACTCCCTCCCCCTATTCGTGCATAGCCTCCCCCATTGTCAAGATCCCCCACCAGATGGTACATTTGTGACAATTGATGAGCCTACATTGACTCATCAACGATCACTCAAAGCCTGTAGTTTATATTAGGGTTCACACTTAGTTCTGTACATTCTTTGGGTTTGGACAAATGCAAAATGACACGCATCCATCATTATGGTGTCTTAGAGCATTTTCACTGCCCTGAAAATCCTCAGCGCTCCACCTGTCCACCCCTCTTCCCCTTGGTCTTGTCTTTGAACCCAGTTGATTTCTATAGTGATGTCATTTATTTATTTTTTTCAAAATAGCCTGCCATTATATCCTTAAATTTCTTCTTAAGTCATTGCTACTTTGAAGAATATCTTTCAACATTCAAGTGACTAGGGTTTTCAAAATCACTGCTTTTGTCTAATGTGTTGATTTTTGTTTTTATCATTTGAGATCAAAGATGGACTAAAAAATTTCTGACCAAAATCTTGTCAGATTTGTTTTTAATTAGCATTTTGTCAATTTTGTAACTGCTTCACATGAACTCCAGAAAACCATGCATTGTGTGTTTTTAGGAGCCGTTAAATAAGTCAACATAATATTATTGTGCTCAGTCTTTTGATATTTCTGGAGGCTTTATTTTACTCCCCAGTTTATGATCTGTTTTGGTCAATGTTTCTTGTGTGCTTAAAAAAGATATTTACTCTAAAGTTGGGGGTTGTGTTCTAAAAAATGTCCATTAGGTAAAGCTACTTGACTGTGTTGCTGAAATCCTCTATATTTTTACTAGTATTTTTCCTATCAATTATTGAAAGAAGGATGTTAGAAAAAAAAGTCTTCCACTGTCTTCATGGCTTTATCTATTTTTTCCTTTAGTTCCTTTGATTTTCTAAATGTATTTTGAAGATACGTTTTGGGTATTAGGAAATTACCCTCTTTATCTCTAGTAATACTCTGACTTAAGGTCTACTTTGTTTGATAATTATACAGCCATACCAACTTTCTCTGCTTAAAATTTGCCTGGTATGTTTTGTTTTCTACCCTTTATTTCCAACCTGTCTGTTTCTTTATATTTAACAGCATATATTTCATCTTGTTCCTGTACCCAGTCTGTCAAACTTTGGCCCTTAATTGGAATGTTTAGTTCATTTTCATTCAGTATCATTATTTTACGACTGAGTTTATGTCTCCCAGTTGAATGTGTTATTATTCATGTCATTACTTCTTTATTCACTTTATTCTTCTTTCCTAACTTAAAAAACACTTTATTGAAATATGATTAACATACAAAAAACTGTGCATATTTCATGTACACACTTCATGAATTTGGAGGTAAGTACACGTCTGTGAAACCATCACCACAACCTATGCCTTCTTTTTTCTTCTTCTTTTTTTTTTTTTGTTACGAAAACACAACATAAGATCTGTACTCTGAGTGAATTTTGAAGAATACAATGCAGTGTTATCAACAATGAGCTCTGTGTTGTACAGGAGCTCTCTGGGACTTATCCTGCATTGCTGAAACTTTGTAACCTTTGACTGACGCCCTCCCGTCTTCCCCTCCCCCATTTTCTGCCTTTTTGGGGGTGTGAATGAACTGGGCAATTCTTAGTATTCTATTTTGTTTCTTGTATTGACCTTTCCTGTCATTGTGATGTTTCTTGTAGTGATTACTCATGGTCTACCCTCTAATCATATACTACTTCACGAGAGCTCTGTAAAAATTCCCTTTGCTCCAGCCCATATTTTGTGTTCTTGTTGTCTTATGCAATAAAACCCACAATATATATAATTATTTTTGGTTTAAATAGTCAATAATGTTTTTAAAGATTATTTAAAAATGTTATGTATGTGCAGGCACCCACGCACATGCATGACTACGAAGATGAAGTGTTTTATGTTAACTCTTTGCACTGATATTTACCTTTCCTGTTGCTTTTCTTTCCTTCCTGCAGATCTGGGGTTCTGTCTGTTCTATCTGGTGTGTTGTTTCCCTTCAGAAAGAACCCTTTTAGTCTGTTATATAAAGATGTAATGGTCAGAAAAGTCTGCTAGCATTTCTTGCAATTCGAGTATGCTGGAGACAACTTCTTTAAGTTTTTCTGTGTCTGGAAATATCTTCATTTTGATTTCATTGTTGAAGCAACTTTGAATTAGATATAGTATTTTAAGTTAACCATTTTTTCTTCTTTCAGTATTTAAAAAAAGATATTATTCCATTGCCTTTTGCCCTCCATTGTTTCTGGTGAGAAATAATATGTCCTCTTTCTCTGGTTGCTCTTAAAATGTGCTTTTCATATTTGATTTTCAGTAGTTTAATCATGATGTGCTGGGTTTTGGTTTTCCTTTAATTCACTGAGATTTGCTGAGTTTCTTGGATTTGTGGATTTGGAATTTTTTGGCCATTATCTGCCCCAATATTTTTCTGCCCATTTCTTTCTGTCCTCTCCTTCTGGGACTCCAGTAACACATATATTACGATGTTTGATATTTGATATTGTCTCACAGATCTCAAATTCTTTGTTTTGTTCTTTTCACTCATTTTCCCTCTTTGTTTCAGTTTGAAATTTTCAATTTCAATTACAATCTCCTGTCTGTAAATTTACTGATATTTTTCCTTTGCTGAGTTCAGCCTACCATTAAGGCCATCAGTTGAGTGCCTTATTTGTCATGTTGTATTTTCCCCTAGCTTTCCCATTTGATTCTGTAATAGTTACTGTGTCTCTAGAAATTCCCCATGTCTTTACACATGCTTCCCACCTTCCTAGTAGGCCCTTCAGCATTTCTATCATTGTTATTTTAAAATCCCTGCCTGAAATTTTCAAAATCTGGATCAGAGATGTCTGTCTGCTTCTACTATTTCTTCTTTTGATCATAAATCATAGTTTCTTGATTCCTCAGTGTCTTGTGATTTTTTATTGATGCCAGCCATTTTGTACTAAATGACAACAGAGTGTAAATTACATAACATTTACCTCCAGGAGGGGGTACTAGAATTGAGGGACTGAGTTAAAATTTGTGTGATTGGGTCTGGGTTTCATTGCAGCTTTATTTGGTTGACAAGTAGGTGAAAATGGTTTGAGTTTAATCAGGACTTTCCCTTCTCTAGGCCTTGGGGATCTGAATACTGGTAGATTCTGGAGAATTCTTTATTTTTTACAGCTAAGTGGCCAGCTTTCTGAGCCACAGGAGATCTCTCCCACTGCTTTACAGCCTGACTGGCAGAACTCTGAATAGTGAGGAGTTCCCTTTGCTCTGGGCTCTTGCCACAGACTTTGGACACCTATCTGCCTGGAATTCCTGGAGCAGTTTCTCTCAGCTACCCTTCCCTGCTTCCATCTCTTGGCAGTTGGAAATCCAGAGTACCTCATATTGATTTATCTCAGCCTTCCTGCTCTGCACCCCCCAACCCCCACTGTCACAGATTGGCTGCCTTGAGCTTGGTGGGGGACCCATATGCTCCAGGCAATTTCTCTCCCAGCCCTCCTGTCCTGCCTCTCGTGCTTTGGCATATTGCTCCTGCGAACTCAGTGAAGTCTGTGGGAAAGCGCTGGTGGATGGGAACAGACTGACTGTGGCTGGGACTCCTTGGAATTCTAATCTATGATGCCAGTCCACACGTGGCTGCTGAAAGGCTTTTACAGTTTCAGCTGGTTTCTCCTTATACAAACCCTCGGAGAATTTTCCTTTTCCTGACACTTTGCCAAAGGCAACGGGTGAGAGCTGCTGTAGGTGTTTTGTCTCCCTTGAGTAGCGAGTAGCAGCGAGTAGCGTGTCACTTTGTGTGGTTGAACTCACTAGGTTACTTTGCATCCTCGGTTCTCTGATTGGTTCCAAAGAAACTGTGATTTTGAAGCTTATTCAGGTTGTTTTTGTTGCTAGGATGAGAGTGAGACTCTTGCAAATTTTAACATCCTAATCAGAAGCAGACTCAACGTATACCACGTAAACAGTTACCATTATTGTTCAAATCTGTCTTTCAGTTTACTTCCTCCACTATTGGTACATCAGAGATTCATTAAAATACCCCACAGCAATTGTTTTTCTGTCAATATGTAGTTCTAGGTTTTTACATTTATAATTTGTTGCTGCCATATTTGGTAAATAAATATTCAGGTTGTTTTGCTCAGAAAGCAATGGATTAAATAAATAAATCCCAGAATGGTTCTTTAGCACACCCCTAAACAAACAAAAGAAAACCCCCCAAAAGTAATTCAGTGCAAATTTATTTTATTTTACCTTTGACAGTATAAAATGATTTTGATTTAATGGTTTGATGTAAATTCTACTTCTCCTGTTATGTTAACACTGCCAATTCTCTTTTCTCTGTGCTCATGTTTCTTTTTACTTTTTTACCACATTCATTTTATATTTAGCACTTTGGGGCCATTGATTTTATGTTTTAGATATGACTCTTCTAAGCAGAAAAGTTTTAGATTTTGCTTCAATTTAATCTCCGTCTCTGGAGAAATCTAAGCCATTTATATTTATTGTCATAATTTGATGTTTAGTATGACTTTATTTACATGTTTATCAAATATTTATTGAACATCTTTCTGGAAATAAACATAGGAACAAAGCAAAATCCTTGCTTTTTGGGAGATTACAGTCTAGTAAGAGACTGTGATAACCACCACCAACAGTAATTACCCAGATAAAATGAAAGAGATATGAAAGAACTGACTCCAGAGAAAAGCTGACTTTAAGTTCTGATCTATTATTCAGTCAAATTTATATGCAAAACATGTGCTGGTTACTTGTTTCTTTTTATGGTTATACAGAGGAGTTTTTCCTCTTTCAAGTAATAATTTGTGATGTATAAAGGAGTTTTCTTGGATCCTGTACTCAATGCACCATGTTTCTGGAAGAAAATAATTTCATTTTTGCAACCATATGACTCAGTTCAATGTTATTTCAATACAATTTTTGCCTGGAGCTTGAGGGTAAGATACGTTATAGAATACCATTTTGTAGGCCAGCTGAGTGTTCCTACCCTAGAAAGGAATAAACTTTTTCAAGTGAATGAAGACGTTTCCATCAAGTAGTTAAAAAAAAAAACTTCTTGATTTAGGGGGTGAGAATCTGAGGAGAGAAAAATTAAAATATAATTACTTTAGATAACTTGCCTCTGAAATAGAGGAAGTTGTCTTTTACAAAACTGAGGGCCGACTGGCTTAATGGGAGGCCTACGAGGAGATGGGGTCTGATTCTCT
Organism: Camelus bactrianus; assembly: GCF_048773025.1. Taxonomy (NCBI): domain Eukaryota; kingdom Metazoa; phylum Chordata; class Mammalia; order Artiodactyla; family Camelidae; genus Camelus; species Camelus bactrianus. Next base: position 12,432,680 of record NC_133573.1, read on the forward strand.
AGCCATGCTCAGGATGGGGAAGATTCTAGAGGGGTGGCTCAGTCATGTGTCTGTTAGATAGGATGGCGGAGAACACCTTGCACCTGGACCCTTTGACCAAAAGCCAAGGACAAGTGACCGTGGTGGACCTGACTCTGTCTTCTGATAGACGTCACCAAGGCTGGCTTGGAATTCCAACTTCAGGACTCAGGGCTCTGCTGCTTTTTGGCAGCTGGAGGGGACGTTGGCAGAACTCAGTTACTTTGCTGACAGCAGCTGACAGCTCAGACAGGAAGAGGAACCTGGTTTTCCTCCAGTCTGAAGCCGAGCCACCTTTTTCTGGAATAACCTCATCCCCTTTCTCTCCACCTGCCAACCCTGCATGGCCTTTAGTCAGGCATGGCGGCTGACCCCCACCTTGCTTGGACCTCCTCAGCCCATGGGACCTAGGGTCACTTGGATGTTGTATTAAAAAGAAACCAAATGGATGCCCAGTATTGGAGCCAGCACCGATTTAGAGCTCACAGTTCATAGAGTGACCGTAGGTCCCTGTTTGCCTGGGACAGTCACCCTCTACACTTGGAGTTTTGGTGTAATTATTCATAGTTTTTCTTTTCACTCTCAACAGCGTCCAGATTTAGACAATAAATATACAGTTACTGTAAGTTGTCATCTCTGACAAGACCCATTCTTTGGCTTATACTGACACCTGTAGGCATACAAAATGGCTTTGAAGAGCATGAAAAAGTGGAAGCCTTTCCCCACCTTCAATCTCCAGGGTTTCAGCCCAGCTCCTAAATACACCGAGAGCCCTAACAGTGTGGCGTGTTCTGGAAAGGGGCAAAGGCCGGGAGAGACTTCCACTTGAAGGCGCTGCACGCTCCATTGCCACAGGTGTCCGGGGGTACTCACACTTGGAGTAATGTTTTGATCACTCCTGTTGGTGTCAGGCGTCCCTGTCAGTGTCAGCTGGAAATACGAGCCCAGGCGGCTGTGTGAGCTGTGACAGACGTGGCCTGAGTCGCGGGGCTGTGGGTGTTCACAGCTGGAAAGGCTCGGGAGGAGAGCTGAGGCAGGTCAGCTTCAATGCCCCCAGGCATGTCCCTTGGAAATGAGGTGACCCTGGGTCTACTCTGACAACTTAGACACGGACATCAGAGGGTGAATGTGCGCTGTCGTACCTGAGGGCCTCACACTCACCTCCCTCAGGCCCCATCATGACACCTGGATTCTAAACTGAACGTCAGAAACACCACCATACACTTAAAAAAACAGATTCAGGGGTCAGGACACGGGGTGGCTTCGGCAGGACTCGCTTGTGTGCTTGGCTGGCACAGGGAAGGATTTGAGACAGATTAACCCACAGAGTCCTGAGCCCAGCAGTCCCTTGGGACCCCCTCTCCTTGCAAGAAACTGCCTTCTGGGGGGGCCCCTGTCCCCAGGGAGGCCACCCCCTCCTGCTGACTCACGGCCCTGAGCCAAAAGCTCTCCAGCCCGGAGAAGTGAAAATAGACTGTTGCCAAGATAAGAAAGGAGGCTTGAAAGCGCGTTTGCCCTCCTTGGAGTAAATCAGGATGAGGAGGAGGGGAAACAGGAAGCCTGACTTCCGGGTATTCTTGTAGGTTTTACTGGAGCGCTTGTTTTTGTCTTTTTTTTTTTTTTTTTTAAGACACTAATGTCGTAAAGTCCCCAGCAAGATAGAAATCTTGGGCTTCGCCAATTCCTTTTGAAAGGGCTTGCACTGGATGCTTCCAGACTCTGCAAGAAAATCCTGGTCATGCCCCCTGACCTGCATCCCGGGAACGTGGGGGCTGAGCGGGCTGTCGCTCGCTGAATGAACAGACCATAATGAGTCAATTCTCTGCCGTCTGCTATTTAAAACAACGGGTTCCTTCCTGTTTCCTACGCGCTGACTGAGGCTTCTTCTGTGTTGGGGGAAAAAAAAGAACTTCAGGGATAAAGTGCGCTCTCTGAGATTGAATGAGCTAAACATCTCGGCCCGCAGCGGCACAAAAGCTCCTAACTGTTTTATCTGTACAGATGGCTCTAATTTGGTGTTGGTGGCATGACTCTGTGAGCTAATTTCCCGAATACTTGGTTCATTAAAGTGGAAGAAAAAAAACCTTTAGGCCAAGTTAGAGTCTTCCAAGAAATAGAAGTCTTGAATATTTAACTGCAGTGTGGCTTCCGAGAGGGAAGGTGGGAGAATGAAAACCCTCGTCCGCATTCAAGGATGCCCTGTGTTCTGGTTCTTGGTCCCTCACCAGGGAAGTCCAGTCCGCCACTGGTAGCGAGCCACTCCCCACGACCTGGTCCCCAGGGGAGCCAGACCAGGAGGGATGAATGTGGCCTCAGATGGTGGGCTGGGGCCTCAGTGATGCCCACATCAGGGCCTAACTCCGGCCCTTTCTCTGTTTCTACAACCCAGCGTGAGGGATGTTAGGAGGCACGTCACAGCTGAGTGATGAGGTCAGCAGCTCCTGCTTTCCCGGGGGACGCCCCCTACCCCGGCCACTGCTGGGGCCTGATGGTGGCATGTGGCTTGGTGGCTCTGGGGCTGGGGCTTCCTGCGGGTGACAGAGAAGCCTCAAGAGTGCTCAGAACACTCTGCGGACGTCTGACTGATACAGGAAAATGGGGCACAAGAGGATGATCGTGTCCCAGGTCTCAGGTGAATCCTTGGGACATATCCCGCCCAGTGAGGGCCCTTGGCTTCACACAGGAAAGAATTCAAGAGTGAGCCACAGTTGAGTGAAAGTAAATTTATTCAGAGAGATGCGCACTCCACAGACAGAGTGCAGGCCATCTCCAGAGGCCAGGGAGAGCAAAGTCAGAGTGCAGGGCCGTTAGTAGTTAGGGGCTGGGTAACGTCATGTGCTAACAAGTAGGAGGAATATTCCGACTGCTTTGGGGAAGGGGCTGGGATTCCCAGGAATCAGGCCACTACCCACTTTTTGACCTTTTATGGTCAGCCTTGAAACTGTCCTGGCACCTGTGGGAGGGCCGTTTGGCAGCTGATGTACTACAGTGAGCGTATAATGAGGCTCAAGGTCAGCTGGGAGTTGAACCTTCCGCCATCTTGGTGCTAATGGCTGTGACTTTTTTAATGGCTGTGCCCTGTCCCCTGCCCTCCTGTCTCACGACCACTCGCTCAAGCAGCACGCACCTGGGCCCCTGTAGTGGCTGGTGGCAGGATTCATAAAATCAGTGATTCCTGCTCCCACCTGAAGGAACTGTCACCACCCCCCATTTCCGGCAGGAGTGTAAGAGACACATCAGGGTCTTCACTCCTCCTGGGGAGCAGGCAAGTTGTCACAAAGGAGGCCCTGTTGATCTGAGTCTTGAAGAAAGTGAGTAGGACCGTATTAGGTGGAAAGGGAAAGGCACAGAAAACACGTATGTGATGCATTTGCTGTATGACAAGTGTCAGCGCTGTCCCCAAGGGCAGATGTGGGCACTCTGTAATAACTGCATGTGTGAATGAGCAGATGTGCGCAGTCTACACGTGTGCATGTGCGTGGGCACCTGGGTGTTCATGGGGGCGGCAGGGGGGCCTGTGGAGGACTACAGAGTCCAGGGCTTTACCAGGTAGGTTGGAACCAGACTGAGGAAAGCCTGTTGGCACAGAAAAGCCTAGAGTTTTCAAAGTCTCAAAATATGGAAGAGGGGTTAGAATGAAATAATCAGGTGTTTCCAAAGCTCATGCTGGATACTGGATGCGGAAGGGCTGGAGGGGCAGGGATGAGGAGGTGGCCGGGCAGTCTAGGCGAGACGCTGCTTGAGTGATGGAGACACAGCCAGAGGCCAGGCTGGAGCGGCTGGAGCAGCTGGGGGCGGGCGGGGAGGGCAGGTGTCAATGGTAAGCCTCAGGCCCTGGGCTCCGGCAGCAGGGAGGGCCCAGACCACCCCCCGGGTGCTGAACTCGGGGAGAAGCAGGTTCCTGGAAGGAAGATGTGTTCAATGTTGGGGAACTGAGGTTTTGAGGGGAGGCAGGACCAAGCCTGTCATGGGGTCATCAGGTATTGTAAACCTAGGGGATGGACATGCAGGGCCTGGAGACACAGAAGGTTCTCAGCAGCCAGGAAGGGGAGGCCGGATGCTGGGGCTGGGCAGTGGGAGGTGGGTGCAGAGCCAGGTGGGCAGGTGGCTCAGGGCACCCGGGCAGCAGCACCGGCCTCCCAACCCCAGCTGCGTCCCTCCTGCTTCTCGGCTCGGGTTTGGAGATCTGGACTCAGGGGCTGGTGGGGGCCAGGCAGGGGTGCAGGGAGGGATGTGTGTCCTCTTGACATGCTCCCCCACACTCAGACCCCAGCGCCAGCTCCACAGCGCAGGCCTGAGCTCTGGCTCCTTATTTCAGGAGGGAACCCCTCAGTGAGAGTTGGCAGCTTCTCTCCAGGGAAGGATGGGGAGTTTTCTCGGAATCATGAGAAGCCGGGCACTTTCCACCAGGACCTTCAGGGGCGTGGAGGGCCAGTCAGGGATGCTCTCGGCCAAAATACTGTAACTCGATATGAAAATACCCGATCTCGATCACAAATACTGCCAAGACTCCTGTGACGTATTGACTACATTTATTATTGAAGAAAGAGCTAAGTTAGAGAAAATAAAGATGTAATATTTTTCCATGCAGGTTCACAGGTCCCTTGATTCTAAGGCTCCTTGGGAGATGGCGGGCCAAGATTCAGAACTCCTACTTATCGTACAAAGCCAATGGAGGTTTTGGGATCCGTGTGTTCCAACAGCAGCTAGAATTAATTATCTGAACACATTGTTGATCTGATTTGGCCTGGGAAGGGGCGTCCTGCCTGTTCCAGGAACTTGACCTTCACGTCACTTTATTGTGATAGGCTGAATAGTGCCCGCCCCAAAGTGTCCATGTCCGAAAGTGCAGAATCGTGTGTTACCTTACATGGCAAAGGAGACTTTGCAGCCATGATTAAATTCAGTATTCTGAGATGGAGAGATTATTGTGTGTTATCCAGATGGGCCCAAAGCTATCTCAACAGTCCTTAGAAGAGGGAAACTGGAGAGGGGAAGGCAGTGGCGGGAGATGTGACGTCAGCAGCAGGAGGTTGGGGTGATTTGAGAAGAGGCCGTGAGCCGGGGGTGCAAGTGGCCCCTGGAGGCTGAAAAAGGCAAGGACACCGCCCCCCGACCCCCAGAGCCTCTGGGAGGAACCACCCCTGCTGACACTTTGGTGGTAAACTTCTGACGTCCACTCCGATCACACATCTGCGTCGTCTTAAGCCCCCGCGTTTGTGGTAACTCTGACATCAGTGACAGGAAGTGAACCGGCTTACATAAGAGACCCCCTTCCACTGTTAGAGGTTCTGCAGAGGTGCCCCGGCGCGCCCGAGGGCACTGGTCTGCCTCAGCCTGGTGACTCTCTACCCTGCGTACTCTGTGTCGCCAGCCCGAGACCAGGACATGGGGCATCCCAGCTCCCAGAAGGCTCGCAGGGGTCCCTCCCAGGCAGCACCCTGGTGGGACCCCTCTTCCGACCGCCGTCCCCTTGAATTAGCTCATCCTGTCTGCTGGCGACCGGGTGGGACGGGGCTCTGTGTCCTCATTCGTCTGCTTCCTTCGTCACCATTGCGCCCGCGAGATGCGTCCATGTTGGCCTCTTGCCGTCCGCGGGCAGTTGAGTCCTTTTATCTGTTTGGTAGGAAGTTCTTACAACCAGGCCCCCCAAAAAAAAGAAAGAAAGAAAGAAAGAAAGAAAAGGTGAATGTCCGTCCTCTCTTTCCCCCTATTTCCCAGCTGCCCGTAAGTGGCCCCCGGCCCTCAGATTCTTTCCTCCCCCTGCCCCCACCTCCCCCGAGAGCAGGGCCGAGCTCAGCTGCTGCCGGGAAAGCCATCTGGACTTGGGGTTTTTCTCCCCCCAGGACCCCTCCTGACACCACGTCCTGAGCTGTTTCTGGAGAAGATTGCTTTTAGCACCAAAGGGTCCTGGGGACCTTTCTACTTCTGTGTCCTCCTTTGCCTGCTCTGACCTTTCGCTTAGGGTAACTCTACCCACCTCCCCTCCCCACAAAGCCATGCTCCACTCTGTCCCCTCCTCTGTCTTCTGCCTCAGTCTCTGAGTCCCCCACAGGGAGCCCCTGATCCCTCCCCACCGTGGCAACCTTTCCTTGGGGCAGCAAAGTCACCCCGGCCTTTCCAGCCATCCACCTAGACAGTCTCTCGAGGCTGAGATGCGATCTTCCTTGTACTCGGCCAGGGACGCCCCAAGCCGTGAAAGGCTCCGGGACAGGAAATCCGCTCTGGCCTTCACGGCCTCCTCAGCTTGCAGGGTCCCGTCTGGCCTCGGCTCTGCCTCGAGCGTGTCCTCGCCAGGGCGTCCAGGGGACCCCCACAGCCGGGGTTTCCCACTGCTGGGAGTGGCTCAGAGGGGCGGTTGGCCCATGGAGGTCCCAGAGGAAGAGGCCCATTTCAGGAGCCACAGGGCCCTGGGCTCTGAGTCCAGGGTGACAGGCCTCTGGCCGGACTCCCAGTCTCCAACCTCCCGTCTGTACTTGGTGCTCTCACCCTCCGGCTAAGAGCAAAATCTCCTATTCATGCCTAACAAAGCCGCCTGGAGTGTTTGGCCCTTCACCTGCAGCCAAGAGGGTTTCCAGTATCCCTCATTCCTATTTTATTTTACTTCACTTTATTTTATCTTTCTTACCTTATTGCTTATTTATTTCTTTCTATTTTTTCTAGAAGCCTGTCCAGTTTTAAAGCTGTTTCCACAGAGAATTTTATCTTTTTCCTAGAGTTTTCTCACTTTATTTTTTGACCAGCATGGACAAGAGTTTATTTTTTATTTTTAAAAAAATTATTTAAAAAATTTAATACAGTTTTTAAAGGTGACTTTCCATGTACAGGTATTACAAAATATTGGCCACATTCCCCGTGTTGGATGACACATCCTTGAGCCTGTCTTATACCTAATAGTCCGTGCCTCCCCCTGTATCGCCCCCCCCACTAGTTTGTTCTCTGCCTCATTTCCTCTTGTAATTCAACTGATCCCCCCCAAACTTCCAAACCGTTCCCTTATTCCCAGCTCACAGGGTGTAGTTCCTTCTCCCCCAGGTGACCATCACACTGTGGGGGGAACGCAGGAGAAGAGTCCGGAGAGAGCTGACAGGTTTATTTAGGGGATGAGGAGAGTCCAGCAGAGGGAAGGAAGCAATTCTGCCTGGGGACATTTTTTTCCCTCACTCTAAAAAAAAAAAACCTCCCCACACCAAGACCGCAGACAAAGCCCTGCAAGTCTGGCCTGCTGAGTTTTGTTTTGAGAGCTGCTCTCTGCTCAGCACCACCCCCTCCTTCGGCTGCCCTTTGCCTCTGGGAAGTGCAGGTGCCTCAGCCTCACCCAAGGTTTTCTTTTTTATTTATTTTTTCCTTTTTACAAAATTGAAGTATAGTCGGTTTACCAAGTTGTGTTAGTGTCTTGCGTACAGCATAGTGACGCACTATTACATATATATATTCCTTTTCAAATTCTTTTTCATTCTAGGCCATTACAAGTTTTCAATAAGAACGATCTGTGGTCCTTGTCCTCATTTGTTAAAAAATTTTTTAAAAGAAAAATGAGCTGGGGGTTGGTGGGTGGAGCTCAGGGGTAGAGCGTGTGTTTAACATGCACTTGGTCCTGGGTTCAATCCCCAGTACCTCCGTTAGAAAAAGAATAATAAATAAATAAAATTTAAAGAGAACTTTAAAAAAATGAGCTCAAGAAAGTCTGTACATAAAAACGTCCCTAGGCCGAGCTGCAGAGGCAAGGAAGGAAAGGTGCCTGCAGTTCATTCTTATAAACATCGTAATAAATAACCCGGATTTCAACGGACGGCTATAAATAACGTCTGATGTTTGCACTCAAGAGTTTCAGGCTCTCAGGTGATTGCGCAGGGACAAGTGGCCTCCCGGTCCCCTCCCTGCTGGCTCGCCTTGCGTTACCTAAGCCTCCCTGTTTTCAGAGGTTGTTTTCTGCATCCTGGCTCAGAGTCTGTGTGCATGCCAGGCCCTCCCTGGCTGGGCCCTGGGCCATCCCGCCCCAGCCATCGGCCATCGTGGGGACCTGCCCCTCGGCTGGGGCTGGCGGGAGGTGGGAGGGAGGAGGCTGGTGGAGAGGTGGCTGGGTGACCAGTTTCCTTCCTCGGCGACTCGCAGGCCCGTGGCCTCACAGATGCTCCCTCAGGGTTTGTTTTCATTGCTTGTTTGAAAAACAGTTCCTATCCACCAACTGTTCAGATCATAATATTCCATGTGGCGAGCAACTGTGATTATTTTGGTTACTGTTTACACTGACAAGCACGGCTCAGCTGGAAAATATGGGGCCAGGGGGACTCCCCTGTCCTCCTTTCCGAATTGTTGCCCAGATTGGCCGTGAGGAAGCCTCCCCTTCAGTTTTCCTCACTTGGGAGCCCTGCATTCCCTGGGGAAAGAGAAGGGAAAGAATCAGGTGGAAGAGACGGGGGTGAGATGTGGGATTCTTGGAGTCGGTAACCCTCACCCATAGTCAGCCTGCTGGACAGTCACCACTCGGAATGTTTCCCCACACTCGTGCAGGGCTGCAGGGACGGCCTTGCTCAGGGGCTGAGCTGATGCTCTGAACTCTCACTTCATCGTCCCAAACCTTCCAGGCCGAAGTCACACTTCCCGTGTGCCCAGCCAGCCTCAGTGCCCCACACCCTTGTCCCTAAGTTTGCCCCCTCCCCAGCTCCCAGACCAGGCCTGTTGTCCCCTCTGACTTTCCTGTCCCTTGCCCTCCCAAGTCCGGGGTTTGCCAAGCCCAGCTGATTTTCCTGGGACGGTTTTATCCCTTGCATCTGTCTCTTCTCCGTCCCTGCTGCCTCCACCCACAGGTGCCCTATCATAGGTCCCTTTCCATGGCAAGAACTTTCCAGCCCGTCCCAGCCGTCTTTCCAGCTCTCCCATCTCACCCTCCCACTGACACTGCGCTCAGCTTCCTAAAGCTTCACTCTGTTATCACTCACTTGCTCAAAGCCCCTTAGCCACTGTCTACCGTGTGCAGCGTAGAGTGACAGCGGAATCCTAGGCCCTCTACGCTCTGGTTCCAGCCCAATCTCTGCTGCTCCACACAGCTCCCTCCCCTTGTCTTGTCAAGCTCACTGTTATCTGATCGCATCTGGGCTTGCCAGCAGGGCTGGCTGCAGCCTGGGCCCCTCACTTGATGGACTCCTTGAGTGCACTTCCTGCAGCTGTACCGCCTGTGTGACCGGGGCCTTTGCACATGCTGCTCCCTTGTCCTGGAGGGCCCTCATCTCCCAGCTCCACCTGTCAGAACCCAAACAATCTCACCTGCCACTTCTCCCATGAAGGTCACCATTGCTTGGAAGTGTAGCTCCCGTTCATGGATCTCTGAAAAAAATTGTACGTTAAGTTTAGAATTTTCTTTTTATTTATAGGTCGGATTTTGTTTAGAACACCAGCCTCCATAAGGATCAAGACTATATATTACTTTTCTGTATATCATTTGCCTTGCCGAGCCCTCAGGCTGGCATGTAGTAAGTGCTCAGTACGCTTTCGTTGGACAAATGAAAGAATGAGTGATTTACGTTAGGCTTGAGCCTGCCATGTATCACTGTCAACCTCTGGTTCCATTTATTTTATTTTACTTTATTTTTTAGTGAGGTATAGTTGATTTACAATGTTGTGTTAGTTTCTGGTATATAGCATAGTGATTCAGTTATACATACATACATTCTTTTTCATTATAGGTAGTTACAAGCTATTGAATATAGTTCCCTGTGCTCTACAGTAGGACCTTGTTGTTCATCTGTTTAATAAATAGTAGTTAGTATCTGCTAATCCCAAATTCCTAATTTATCCCTCCCCTCTTCCCCTTCGGTAACCATACATTTGTTTTCTATGTCTGTGAGTTTGTTTCTGCTTGGTAAATAAGTTCATTTGTGTCATATTTTAGATTCCACATATAAATGATATCAGATGATATTTGTCTTTCTCTGTCTGGCTTACTTCACTTAGGATGACAATCTCCAGGTCCATCCATGTTGCTGCAAATGGCATTATTTTATTCTTTTTTATGGCTGAGTAGTATTCCATTATGTTTATACACCTCATCTTTATCCATTCATGTGTCGATGGACATTTAAGTTGCTTCCACATCTTGCCTATTGTAAATAATGCTGCTTTGGACATTGGGGTGCATGTGTCTTTTCAAATTAGTTTTCTCTGGATATATGTCCAGGAGTGTGATTGCTGGATCATATGGCAATTTTATTTAGTTTTTTAAGGAATCTCCATATTGTTTTCCACAGTGGCTGCACCAACTTACATTCCCACCAACAGTGTAGAAGGGTTCCCTTTTCTCCACACCCTCTCTAGCACTTATAATTGTGGATTTTTTAATGATGGCCATTGTGACCAATGTGAGGTGATACCTCACTGTAGTTTTGATTTGCATTTCTTGCCTCTGGTTGCATTTAAATCCAGGTCCATCCATCCGGTCTCTTCTCATCCTTAACTTCTAGAAGCAGAGGAGGATGAGCAGAGCCCTAGGGATGTTCCTTCCATCATCCAGACTCATATAATGGTGAGTCAGGGGTTCTCAGGTACGTGAGTTCACAGAATGCTAACTGGTCCAGTGCTTTGCAAAACATGGCTCAGAGCTCTAAGTTCCGGGATATGTCTCCAGGGCAGCCTACAGGGGCCAGAGGTTGAGGGAGTTTGGGGTCCCTGCCTGGATTTCAGCCAGATGGGCCCTTCTTGTATCTGTTTCAAATCCTGAGGTCTGGTAGAAGCTATATCCAACCTGGGGTCCCCGATTTATAAAATAAAAACCAAAAAACCCCAGGGGGGAGGGTGTGCTTAGCATGAAGGAGGTCCGGAGTTCAATCCCTAGTACCTCCATTAAAATTTTTTTTTAAATAAATAAACCTAATTACCTCCCCCACCCCCCCAAAACTCCATAGAGATAGTCCAACTGGGTAGAAATCTGAAACTTTTACAGGAAATGCCTGTCTTATCTGTAAGGATCAAGCACATCCTACCACGTCCAGTCCAGAGCAGTCGCCCTGCACTGTTGCAGGACAGCCCCCCACAAAGAATCATCAGGCCCCAGTGTCCACTTTGTCCAGGGAGAGAGTGGGCGGACGGGAGCCCAGTGCCAGGTATTCCCTCAGGCTCGGCCATGAACCAGTGGGGTGACCTACACCTGGTCCTTTCCCTCCCTGGATGCTGAGCTCATATACACGCGCAGGTGCGGGTGGCCCCGATGGGAAGGTGGCGTTGCACAGTGGTTAGGGGCGCCCAGCTGAGCCTGGTGGGGGTGGGAGCTGCCGGGAGAGGTGCGGCCGAGGCAGGGGCGCCTCGGTCTGGGCCCAGCCTGTGGATCCCAAAGGCCCATTCCAGCTTTGACACTTGCAAGCTGACTCAGCCGTGTGGCCCGGTTGCTGGGGGAAATGCTGCCGGCACATTTATTCTGGGTTTGGATATTTAAAGAGCTGGGTGTGTTGCATGACATTTGTAAAGTGCTTGGGGAGGGAGGGGGTTGCAGACCAGGCTTTTTTTTTTTTTTTTTTTTTTTCCTACTTTTTTTCTAACCATTATAGATATCCTGTCCTGATCTCTTGTCCACAAAGAGTGATTTTCCTCCCCTAAGAATCTGACGTGGCTCCTGCCCATTGTGTCTGCCTGGCTGGCTCCCGGCTGGGCAGCCCGGCAGGAAGCAGGTGGCCCAAGGTGGGACATGCGCCCAGCCCCGCCCAGCCTGCCGTGGGTCCCCATCCAAATGCCACCCTTCTCCCTGGAAGAAATGGCTGGCGGGGCCCTAGAGGCCCCGGGAGGTGATCTGGTTCTGCAGGGGCACCCAGGCCACGCCATCCTCTACCTGGGTCCTCAGGGGTCTTGGTGTTAGTGGCAGCACAGGCCTGGGGACACTGGGACCACAGGCTTCCTCTTCCGCGCTGGCTGATTTCACCGGCGCAGGAAACCCGGCCGAGGGCCGGGGCTGCTCGCCGCCCCCGCGTCATTCTGTGCTGTGTGAATGGCCACGTCGGGCGGCTTTGAGGGGCGAGGTTCTTTTGTCACTTTTCTCACTCAGGATGTTGTTGCTGATAGATTTCCTCACAGATTCTGCCTGCTGCCTTTGTTTTCCTTTCCAGTTGCAAATGGAGAAACCTTCCAGGGCCGAGGCTGCGCCAGTGATTGCACCTGGGGTGCGGTGAGTGGGCGCAGTTCCATTTTTCTCTCATGACGTTTATTGTTTTCATTTCTGCTCACAGAGGTCATTTTGTCCACATGCACCTTATAGCACATTTGAGAAATAAAGGAAATACATATAGGAGATGGAGGAGGAAGATTAACATCACCCATAGTTCTATGCCAGCCAGAGGTGTACGCTTAGCATTCTGGTGTTGTCTTTTTTTTTTTTTAGACTGTGCTCTTCCTGCACACACTGTAAAGGAACTGGCTTTTCCATTATGGAAAACAGTATGGAGATTCCTTAAAAAGTAAAAATAGACTTACCCTGTAATCCAGCCATCCCACTCCTGGGCATATATCCAGAGGGAACTCTAATTAAAAAAGACACCTGCACCCCAATGTTCATAGCAGCACTATTTACAACAGCCAAGACATGGAAACAACCTAAATGTCCATCGACAGATGACTGGATAAAGAAGTTGTGGTATATTTATATGATGGAATACTACTCAGTCATAAAAAAAAGAATGAAATAATGCCATTTGCAGCAACATGGATGGACATGGAGATCCTCATACTAAGTGAGGTAAGCCAGAAAGGGAAAGAAAAATACTGTATGATGTCACTTATATGTGGAATCTAAAAAAAATGAGACAAATGAACTTACTTACCAGGCAGAAACAGACTCACAGACATAGAAAACAAACTTATGGTTATCAGGGGATGAAAAGGGGTAGAGGGGTTACCAGGAAGGGATAAACTGGGAGTCTGACATTTGCAGGTACTAACTGCTGTATGTAAAACAGGTAAACAGCAAGTTTCTACTGTACAGCACAGGGAACTATATTCAATATCTTGCAGTCACTTATAATGAAAAGAATATGAAAAGGAATATATGTATGTATACGTGTGACTGAAGCACTGTGCTGTACACCAGCAATTCACACAACATTGTAAACTGACTACACTTCAATTAAAAAAAGAAAAAATGGATCTGGGTTTTCATACTCAGCCCGATAGCATTAGCATTGTCCCCTGCCCTTGATGCCTTGTGGCACCGTCTGGAAGCTCTGTAGCTCTCCTTTGGCCATGCCACCAGCAAACCAACATCGAAGACATGAGCCTACATGAAGGGGGAAGGCAAGAAACCTGCACAACGTACTCCGAGTCTGTATGCACAGCCGAGACAAGGGGGATTGTGGATGACTTATTTTATCATCATTCTCTCCTTTCTCTTCTGGAATTTGTGCATTTTTCTGTCGCAAACCCAGGAGTAGAGGCAGGTGATCTCGTGATGAGAGGAGCAGGCTCAGGCAGCAGGCGGGCTGTATTCAGTCCTGCCTCCAAACCAGGCGAGCTGCTTGGCCAGCCTGTGCCTCAATTTCTTCATCCCTAAAGCACAGACAATGTGCTGTCTCCCTCACAGGTAGGCTTTGAAGATCAGGTGTAGGTGCAGCGATGCATGAGAAGCCCAGGGAATGCCCGGGGGTGGGAACCATTGTGGCTCTGCAATGTAATTGTACAAATTCTAAGTTACAGGCTTGTGGGCTGAAGCATGTCCCCTCGGCAAGTACTTTCTGACATCTTAACCCCCAAAGACCTCAGAATATGAAAGTATTTAGAGGTGGGGTCTTTACAAGGATAATTAAGTTGAAATGAGGTTGGTGGGATGGACCCTAATCCCGTTTGTCTGGTGTCCTTATAGGAAGAGTTGATCAGGACCCAGGCCCGTGCAGAGGGGAGGCCACGTGAGGATACAGGGAGAAGTTGGCATCTACAAGCAAGAAAGAGAGGGGCTTCAGAAGAAACCAGCCCTGCCAGCACTCTGACCTTGGACATTCAGCCTCCAGAGTTGTGAAAAAATAAATTCTATTGTTTAAGCCACCCAGCCTGTGGGCCTTTGTCACGGTGACCCGAGGGAACACAGTTCCTCAATGGGAATATCAGTGTCTCTGTTGTTCATGGTCTAAATCTCCATCCTGAGTTCCCTGTAATGGAAGAGCAGGGCTAAGAGGCCTGCGATGTGTTTCATCCAAGCAGGCAGCAGCCCCGTTCTCCACCCCCGTCTCCCCAGGCACCCAGTGTCCTGGGCGTGTCCTTGGGAGCCCCACGCTCATACCTCCCAAGACTGTTTCTCCCCAGACGATGGCTGTTCCCTCCACCGGCAGGAATTTCCTCCTTCCTCCTTCAGGAGCCTTGGACAGCCAATTTCCCATCCAAGACGTCCCCTCTCACAGGTGTGTCTGCCCTTACATGAGGTGTTTTTTGTTTTGATTTTTGTTTTTTTTAAGTTCTCCAAATGCCAACAGGACAATGTGTTCACGCATGCTCCCCTTGGACCACCACACTTGGACCACCAACACCATGGTCTCTTAAGTTGGGATTTTTGGCGGGGGGATGTTTAGCTTTATTTATTATTGAAAACTTTGTTTTTTGAATTTTGTTGTGGTGAGAACACTTAGCATAAGGTCTACTCTGTTAACACAATTTTAAGTCTATCATGTTATCACTGACTCTCGGTAGGATGTTGGAGAGTACATCTCTAGAGTGTGTTCAGCTCACTTGACTGAAACTTTATGCCTGTGGATCAGTAACTTCCAGCTCCCCCTCTTTCAGTCCGTGGAAACCACCATTCCACTCTTTGAGTCTATGAATCTGCCTCTTTTATTTCAGGTACCTCGTGTAAGTGGACCCATGTCTTCTGTGACTGGCTTATCCACTCAGCATAACATCCTCAAGGTTCATCCACGTTGTCCCACATTGCAGAATTTCTTCCGTTAGGTCTGAATGGTATTCTGTTGTATGTGTCTACCGTGTTTTCTTTATCCATTCATCTGTCGATGGACATTTAGGTTATTTCCACATTTTGGCTGTTGTGAATAATGCTGTAAGGAGTACAGGAGTGCCTCTTTGAGATCCCTGATTTCAGTTCTTTTGAATAAACACACATTGGTGGGATTGCAGGGTAGGATTTTGAAGACACGGAGAGGAGACCACTGGGGGGTACGTGTGCAGTGCACCCTCAGTTTGCAAAAGCACAGCTAGCCCGGCACTAAGAACACAGGAAAGTGTTGGGTGAGGATGATTTTTGTCCTTGCAAACTGGAGGCCAGCTCTCTCTCCTTGGCTAGAGAGTTAACCAGTGCACCTTGTCTGCTCAGTCATCCCCTCTTCATCCGTACTTTCTCAGGAGACAGTAATATAAATCTGGCTAATAACTCCCATTTCATTTCCCCAAACTCCATTAGAGGGAAATTATAATGAAGCTCAAATACTCGCCAGGTTATTCATGGGAAAGACCTTTGGCTTTTAAAAAATGCATTTGAGATGGCTGGATTAATCTAGTGGCACATTACAATGCGGCACATTACCCCTGCTGAAGTTTGCAGGAGATTCCTGGCACCCAGCATTGTACCTTACACAATGCTGCCAAGGAGCATGAATTATCTTTACAGGAAGAAGCAGGAATTAATATGTCAGATGGAAAAGACCCACTGGCAGCTGCCTGATGAAAAGCCCAGGACCCTTGTTCCTTGTCAAGGTTCTGCAAGGTTGGGGTCATAATCACACGACTCAAGAGCAGACACCCCTAGCTGGCCCCTCTCCGATAAGGGCACCGGGGCAGAGCAGCAGAGGATTTACGCACTGCCCCTCTCCATCTGGCCCCACTCACCCACATCCTTGGAACGGGGCACTTACCTAGATGCTTAATTTATGGCAGGCACGTTGAGAAAAGCATGCTGATTTCATTCCTTTTATTACCTCCCTGGCACAGCAAGTTAATTAAAAAAAAAAAAGCATGATCACTGCTTTGTGATCACTTAAGAGGTTGATGTGTAATGTAAATATATGCATTGGTATGAAACATACATTAATATAAAAGTAATAATAATGATGTTAGTATCTATCACTAAATGAGCTCCAGACCCTGGGGAGGGAGTTACACACACAGTATTTCTAACCCCGCCAAGCCAACGTTATTTACTTCATTTTTTTGATGGAGAAACTGAGGCTCAGAGTGGTTAAGGAGTTTGCCCAACATCACACAGCTGACATGGGGTGGGATTCAACGTAAGTTGTAAGGTGGTATTTGTGGCAGAGTGAACTCTCTGTACACTTGGCCCCAGTCCCATCATCTGTCTCCACTGGGTCATTTGCAAATATAAGCCCACCTAGCAAAAGTGAAAATTTGCTACTGTGTATGCTTAAAAAAAATCTGACTGACTATGACAGTATTTCTAGGAACAAAGTTATAGCATTGCTGCTAAAATGCATGCTGTCCTCTGAGGGAACTTGTTTATTTGGGATGGCACTTCTGAAGGGGTTGTTCGTCAAACAAAACCAAACAAAAATAAGTCACCTTCCTTTGGACATAATCTCACCTCTCTACCTTCAGTGGGTCATGGGGACTCCTGGGAGCTTCTGTGTTCTTATGACTTTCTGGAGAGAGGCCAGACTTTGGTCTCAAATAAATCAACAAAAAAATGGGTTGTGTGCCCAGCTTGGAGGTGCTGATAGAATGGTCAGGACTCAATGATCAGTTTCTCCTGCAAGTAAGTTCTCATCTATTTTCAGTATTACAATGAATTACCAGGCAACTTCAGGCTGAGTTTAACAAGAAGCATAGCACTTGGGCTCACGTTTTCTTTTCCAAACTTTCATTCATTTATTCATTCAACAAACATATACTAAGCACTTATTTTGTGCTAGGCACTCTTCTAGGTGCTGGAGATATAGCACCGAAGAAAACAAAATCTTGCCTTCATGTTAGTTTACATTCTAGCGGAAGAAACATGATAAGCCTAATATAAATGAAGGATATGGTATGTTAGAGGTGAGAAGTCTCTGGAGACAAATGGGGCAGGAAAGGGAAACAGGAAGTGTCTGCAGGCGAGGGTGCAATTTACAACAAGGAAAAGCCTCACTGAGAAGGTGCCGTTTGAACAGGACTTGAAGGAGGTAGGGAATGGGACATCTGGATTCCAGGGCAGGGACACTCCAGGCAGTGGTAATGACTCTGAGGTGGGAGCACACTTGGTCTTTTTAGGGAACACTACAGAGGCAAAGGAAAAGACTGTTTGCATTGACTGAACTCTTGGTCAGGTCAAATAGAGACAAGTCTTGCAAGCAGAGTCCTCCAGGGAACCACCAGACAGGAGTGGGAGTGGGGTTTTGACCCTCTTCTGCCAGGCTGCTGTTTTTTTTTGCTGAGATTGAAGGCTGTTGGTTTTCAAGGCAACAGTGGAGGCAAGTTACAACACCATAAAGCTCCCTGTTCCTACTGAGAGTCTGCCTTTTTTTTTTTCAGCGAACACTCCCTGATGACTGCAAGCCTTTGGTTAATTTTCTGAGCTCTGCTAAAGTTCATTGTAATGATTTTTGCCACTGTTCTTGGAGAGGATGTTCAGAGATCTTTACTCCATCATTCCTGCTGACACCACACTTGAGAGAACATTTGAGGCTGGAAATTGACATAAATGAAACTGACGGAGTGGGATGCACCCGGAGTTCTCAGTGCACCTGCAGCTTTGAGAGGGCAGCAAGGTTTGGCTGGATCAGGGGCCCCGGGCAGGATGTAAGGCAGTGTAGATAGTTTGGAGCCACATCCAAACAGGCATTTGATGTTTTCGAGGAGAAAAGTGAACATTCATCTTTTTAGGAAGGAATCTTTTAGGAAGATTGATCTGGCAGTGGGTCCAGGAGGGGAGCTAGAATAGAAGCAAGGTCAATTACTTCAGTCAGAAGGGAACACGGTGTACGTGCGACAAGCAATCATAGTTTGGGTGTGAGAACATTCCCGAGGAAGCTTCGATGGGACGGTCACTTACTGGTTATTAGAGAGGGCTTCAAAGTCCTGCCGTGTCCATGATGGTTTTTTGGAGCTGTTGGCAGTGAGACACCCCCCACCCCTCAAGTGCTCTTTTTGCCAGCCTGGAAGTTAGGGAGCTCCCAGTGGGGTCCCTGGGGCCCCACCCTCTTGTACTGCCTGCCCCCCATGAATGACCCTCCCAGTGAAGTAGTTGATAATTTTGAAATTCATGGCCAGTAA
The DNA here is from genome assembly GCF_048773025.1 of Camelus bactrianus. NCBI lineage: Eukaryota > Metazoa > Chordata > Mammalia > Artiodactyla > Camelidae > Camelus > Camelus bactrianus. The sequence goes on from NC_133573.1 coordinate 12,450,878, forward strand.
TTCCCTCCTAGGGGGGAGGGAGGCAAAGCTGGGTTCACCTAGCCAGGCTCTCCTGTAAACACGCATGGAGTTCTTGAATCATACGGGGCCCCTAACATAAGGAAAAGAGGAAGCTTATCATCCATTTGCTGGTGGAGGGAGGGGCACTGTGCAGAGAGAAAGGAATTTAGCACTTTCCTTCTGGGTACCACTGATCACAGACCATCTCTTGTAGGTGCGCTGGCCCAAAGGTAAGAATGTGGGAGGAGAACACACCAGACGCAGCCAGGGTGAGACTTCCCTGCACTGCTGTGTCTCCCACGTGGTACGTCCACATCCTCCTTCGGGACATTTGGGTCTTTTCAGATAACCTGGTAAATGAACCTCAAGTTCCAGGCCAGATCAGGCCTGAATGGACACTTCAAAGTAGAAAGAATAATTAGGTCAGACACTAAGTGTTTCCCAAAGGAATTTCATGGAACTCTGGTTCCACAAGTGTCTCCTCCCAAAGAGGTCTAACGAGTGAGGGAACGGTCTCCATTTCCTTCTAGAAGAGTCACTGTGCAGGTCAGTCCATCAAGGCCCTGAGAAGTCCTGCAAAAAAAAGAAATGCTTGGTCGTTGTAACTGAGCATTTCCCAGTCTCCACTGACAACAGGACTCTCTCTCCCGTTGACAGCCCACTTCAGAGTGAGGCCTTTAACTGGGGCCACGTCCCCTCTTTTCTTATCTTTCCCTGGTCCCAAAAGAACATCAGCCCCTTCACATCAATGTCCAAGGGATCCAGTCAGTGCAGGACCCTGGGAAAAAATGAGGATTTCTGTTAAGCACACGACGAGTCACTCAGCCCAGAGTCACAGCACTGCTCTGCACGGCGTGCGGTGCTCAGTCCTGTCTGGGGGTGCCTGTGTCCCTCCCATCAGTGTCCCAGGTCTCTGCCTGCAGGGTAGGGTGAAGACGCGCTCCCAGCCAGCCTCTACATGGACTGAGTCCCGGTCTCCCGGCACGCTCTGCACCCCGGCACCTCGCGACCATGCAGAGGCCCCGGGGAGGCTGGGTTCAGTGAGCTCGGGCAGGGCTGGTGGCTGTGGGCCGGTGGCTTCTGCACTCAGGGCCAGCTGACTGTCCCAGGCAGGGCCCGGGTGTCCTCCCTCAGAGCCTGCGCTGGGGACTGGGCAGACCTCGGCATCTGTAGGGACGCCCACCTGCTCCAAGACCAAGGCCTCCGCGCAGCGGCATCACCCCTTATAAATAGCTCTCACTTCATCCAAGCGCTAAGTTACACTGGACTTTAAATAGTCGCATAGGCAGCACCTGGCTCACGGCTCCTGGTAACTAACAACGGCCCGTTGCTAAGTGCTCATCTGCTGGGGCCGGCTCTCTCTCCAAAGCTCTCGTGCTTGAACTGGACCCAGAGCTGTTCTCCTTCTGTGCTGGGTGTAGCTGTGCTAGTAGGCGGGACACGTGGGGAAGAGCTTGATAACTATTGGTACCCTGTGTGTCCGTGCTCATCTCTCCACTGACCAGCTCCGGAGGCTGGAGAGCTGACATCTCTTCCTCTTTGTCCCCATCCCCTGGCCTGTTTCCCTTGTCCCTGTCCCTTGGAGCACACAGTCACGACCTGCTCAGACTCCTGGCTCCACTTGCGGTAACCAGCAGTTCCAACACTGGGGTCTTGGTTTCAACTCAACCTCCCCACCCGGCTGGGGCCACAGAACCAGGCCCGTCGGCCACGGCGCGGGACTGGGGGCTCGTGCGCGCATATGTACCCGGGTTTTCAGCAAACACTGATTAACTTCTAAGTGCCAGGCAGTGTGTTAGGTGCTGGGGATACGAGGCAAGAGCCATGATGCCTGCTCTTGGGACACTAGAGGCTTTGAACAAAAGAGGTAGACTGGTCCTCTCAATCCGTTTGTTGGTTTATTCATTCAAGCTTGACTAAGGGTCTCTCAGATGCCAGACACAACAGAAGGACGCTCCAGGTCCAACGTGGAATGAAACTAGTCCCCGCCCCACAGAAGCTTGCAGCCCACGGGCAGCCCAGGGCACTGCCCACTATGGAAGAAATGTACATGGTGGACAGTGGGAGCCCCAGGGGGTCATCTGCAGCAGAAAGCTAAGCCCAGGGTTCTGGCGATGAAGCAGGAGCACTTTTCAAGGGCATGTGGTAGATCGATGGTGGGCCCAGGGTGTTTGCACTTCCCCTACTGAGATGCAGATATAACTTCTGCCCTCAGATCTGTGATGGGCTACCTGCTCGACCAGTGGGATGCCGCAGAATTGACGTGGAGGAACTTCCAGGCTGGGTCAGAAGCAGCCTTGCAGCATTTACTTCTGGCTCTTGGAACCCGTGAGCAGTCTGATCATCCTGGGGAGGTGGCTGTTGGTGCTCTGACTGGCAGTCCCGTCTGGGCCTGGCCTTCCAGCCAAGGCAACGGGCAGGTGAGTGAAGCCATCTTGGACCCTCCAGACCAGCCCATCTGCTGTGGTTTCACGAGGAACAGAAGAATCACTCAGGTGAGCCCTGGCCAAACTCCTGATCTACAAAATGCAGTATGCAAGTACCAGGCGGTGAGGCCTGCCCGGTGGTGGCACCTGCACCCCTGTGGTCACATCCATGGTAACAGGGTCAGGAAGAGGGTGCATGCTGTCCTCCCAGTCCCAGGACTAGCGTGGCCTGCACCTGGGTTCTCCGGTCCTGTCCTTCCAGTGTCAGCACCCTCCCCGCACTGCCGACTCCACAGTTAGGCATTCCTGCATTTGCTGATTCATTCTTTGATTTGTTTGTAATACAATAGTTTGATGTATATTCATTCTACTGACAACATGTATTAACCTCTTATCAGGTGCTGGGTTCAACACTTACACGAATTATCTAATTTAATCCTCATGACTTCTCCCCAGGAGGCATTAGGACAGCCTCTTCTGCTATAATACACATTTGAAAAAAAACAAAACGAGAACTTGTTTCAACACAGTCGACACGTTAGGAAGGGATTTGAGCACGATGTGAATTTTGAATTTGCTTCTGTATGATTTTGTCCACACACACACAAAACTAGGTGAACACAGACGACTGTGCTCAGCTTCCCTGAGCCACATGGGAACACACAAAATGCACAAGCAAACACACACACACCCTGTGGACACCTCCAGCTTCCTCAGTTACTGTGTACCCGGAGCTACCATATCTGGTGTTGCCGCTCGCCATCCAAATTCAGATAATCCTCCTTGTCTGCCTCGCAGTGACTCCCACACCAGCACCCACCTCACAGCGAACTTCAGGTCTTGTTCAAGGTAAACTGCCAGGCTTATCTGTAGTAGTTACCAATTCTTAACCGCTGAACATGTGTACAACAGTGCTGCCATTTTTATTAGTTTTGGGGTGTCCCTAACCCCATTTTCCCCGTAAGCCTGGAGTTTTTATCCTGCGATGGAGTGCAGAGCGTTGATGTTTAGGAACACAGGTGTCATATTGTGGGACAACTGCTGGTACCGTCCTCTCTGTTGGAAAGACGAGGAAGGGGAGATGTAGGGAGGTTGGTCCACACTGGTGAGCGTAGGACCCGAAATGCCGGGTTGAGAAGGTGGCGCTGCCCGGTCCCTGCCTGGCCCTCAGGGGCTGCACCTCCGCCCGTATCGCTGCAGTAGGAAAGGCCAGGTGGGGCGGGGCTCTCCAGGGGGTGTCTGGGTCCGAGAGCAGCAGCCCTGCCCCGGCCGTGGTGACCTGGATGCTCACCTGGCCGCGCAGGTGCCGTGCCAGCATGCTCCTCCCGGGATACTGGCGAGCTGTCCCCATCCGTCTTCTCGGTGGGCTGTGCAGGGCCTGGCGCCTGTCTGGGCCTTGTGCATGTTTCTGGAGCCGGACTCACCTGTGGAGGAGGCTCACCTGGCTGTGGGCCGATGGAGCTGGGCTCCGGGGCAGGCACGGCCCTGGGGGGAATCCAACTGCTGCCCCGCGGAATTCCTGGCATGGTCAGAACTTGTCCCCACAGACGGTGCTCCGTGGCTGGAGGGGGACAACCAGAAGGCTCCCCTGAGGCGAAAGTCAGCACCTGGCCCCGCCCTGCCCACTCATCTGGTACTGGTGCTGTTCACCCTCCCCTGCCGGGTCTGCCGGAACCCGGCCTGCGCTTCATAGCTGACCCCACACCTCCTCGGCCTCCAGGGAAACTACCCCCATCCCCGCAACCTGCAAGATCCTCCCTCTGCCCCTACAAACCCTGTGCCCTGTGGTTTCCCCTCCCCTTTGGTAACTGATCGTGTCTACTTTGTGATGACTTAAGTCACCATCGGCTGCTGTGACTGAATCCCCAGGTACAGGCGGATCCCAGCTTCGGAACGAGTAGTGTTCTCAGGTCAGCTGTAAGTGGGCCATGGAATCAGAACACATGTTTGAAGCTGTTCAATGGACGATGTGCCCCCAGGGTGGCTCATAAAAGTCTTAAGACCCACAATGTGGACCATCGCAGGGTTCTGAGTGCTGGGGGGTGGGGCAGGCGTGCAGGAGGGAGGGGAGGGCAGAAAAGGGTGGCTTCTTCTTGAGCGCAAAATATTCTCTAGGTCCATCCATGTTGCTGCAAATTTCATTCTTTTTTACGGCTGAGTATTATTCCATTGTTTAGATATACCACATTTTCTTAAATTAATCATTTGTTGATAGGCACTTGGGTTGTTTCCAATGTCTTGGTTATTGTAAATAGTGCTGTTATGAACACTGGAGTGTATGTATCTTTCCAAATTAGAGATTTCATCTTTTCTGGTTATATGCCCCAGAATGGAATTGCTGGATCATATCATAACTCTATTTTTAGTTTTTAAGGAACCTTCATACCTCATGTTTTCCACAGTGGCTTCGCCAATTTACATTCCTACCAGTGTAGAAGGGTGCCCTTTTCTCCACATTCTCTCCAGCATTTATTATTTGTAGACTTTTTGATGATGGCCATTCTGACTGGTGTGAGGTGATACCTCATTATGGTTTTTTGATTCGCATTTCTCCAATAATTAGCAATGCTGAGCATCTTTTGATGTGCCTGTTGGCTATCTATATGTCTTCTTTGGAGAAAGCTCTATTTAGGTCTTCTGCCCATTTTTTGATTGGGTTGGTTTTTTTTTGATATTGAGCTGTATGAGCAGTTTGTGTATTTTGGATATTAACCCCTTGTCCATCTCATCGTTTGCAAATATTCTCCCCCATTCCATAGGTTATCTTTTTGTTGATGGTTTCCTTTGCTGTGCAAAAGCTTTTAATTTTAATTAGGTTCCATTTGTTTATTTTTGCTTTTATTTCTTTTGCCTTGGGAGACTGATCAGAGAAAACATTGGTACAATTTATGTCCAAGAATGTTTTGCTTGTGTTGTCTTCTGGGATTTTTATGGTGTCATGTCTTATATTTAGGTCTTTAAACTATTTTGAGTTTATTTTTGTACATGTTAGAGAACGTTCTAATTTCATTCTTTTACATGCAGCTGTCCAGCTTTCCCAACACCACTTGCTGAGAAGACTGTCTTTACTCCATTGTGTGTTCTTGCCTTCTTTGTTGAAGATTAATTGACTGTAGGTGTGTGGGCTTATGTCTGGGCTCTCTGTTCTGTTCCTTTGATCCATGTATCTGTTTTTGTGCCAACCCCACACTGTTTTGATTACCATAGCTCTGTAGTATTGTCTGAAGTCTGGGAAGGTTATTCCTCCAGCTTTGTTCTTTTTCTCAGGATTGCTTTGATAGTTCTGGGTCTTTTGCTGTTCCATATAAATTTTAGGATTATTTGTTCTAGTTCTGTGAAAAATATCATGAATATTTTGATAGGGGTTGCATTAAATCTGTAGATTGTTTTGGGTAGTATGGCCATTATAACAGTATTAATTCTAAATATGCGAAGGCGTTTTAAATGACCCCAGAACTTCTGGAAAACAGGATGGGCTTCCTTCAAAGATGGTGATGTGTCCCTCACTGCTGTGTGTTCAGGAGGAGGTGAAGGCTGAGGGTTATCAGTGGGTCAAAAGGTGGAGGAGGCAAAGGGATGTTTTGGTTGATCCACGGTTTAAAAAGTTTGAGCCGACATTAAAGTTTGGGAAGATTTTGCTTAAAATGTCAGATTTCTGGCTTCTGCTGAAAAATTGTTAGATCTGCCAACATTGGACTCTCTTTTCTGCATGTGGACCCATCAACCAGAGCTGGTTGCCGTATTCCTTAAAGTCTTTACCACTCATACATTGTGTGCTCTTGTTGGGGCCAGCTTAGCTCATTTCCATCGCCTGCCTGGCTAGCGTAGGTACTGGAGTTGACACCCCTGTTGTAGAGGAGACTCAGCTATTAGACAGGAACACTGCACCCCCTCAGCCTTGCCAGACCCTTTTCTTACAGGAACTGCCATCCCAGAGACCCTGTGGGCATGGTGGCTGTGTTTTGTGTTATGTTCCCCGAGTTGGACTGAGCAGTTCGGGGTGACGAATGAATGGGCTGTCAGTTCACCAGCTGATGGTGGCACGTAATTATGTCCATTGTTGGGTCCGGCAGGGAAGAACATGCTAAGCCAATCAAACTGTCCCTCTCAGCTTTAAAAACCAAGAAGCACAGTGTGAACCAGCAAGTTTGCAATGGTTCTGATGCCACTGAGAGGCCAGAAAAGTCATGCAGGGCTATGAGCATCCTGCAAGTAGGAGGCAGTTGAAAGAAGGAGTTTGTTTTGAAAGGGATGGGAGAGGGTGTGTAGACTGAGAGAGAAAGCCTGTGACCTGCGAGGGGCAAATCTGGTCACTGGTCCCCTGTGCTGTCTGAGTTCCTTAGAGCTTTTCAGCTTCAGACCCAGTTCATGTGTTTTCCTACAAGAAACTCCAGTTCCTTGAGCGAAAGTGGAGTGTTCTCTTGTTCCTGTGAAATGGGAAGCCCCATAAAAAAGGCCGGCAGGACCCCCAGGCAGGGCTACTACTCTCCTGCCAGCACCATTCGGTTCCCTGCCCCAGAGGCTCTATCTCACTTTTTGCCTCTGAAACGGCTTAATTCTAGGAAAGTGGAACTTAGCCCTAAAATTCTATTGGTTCCCTGAGCTCTCTCCTGATTGCTTATTTCCTTCACTCCTGATTGGTAATTTCTCTCCCTCCTGATTGGTCCATTTCTACAAAACTTGTTCCTAATTAGTCAACTTTTGTTATACCTTATTTGCATATGATGCCGCAAAGTGTAAAACTGGCAGCCTATAAAGGCCTGTGTAAATCTACAGACGGGGTCCAGAGCTTGGAGTGTTAACTCCCCTAGGCCCATAGTGTAATAAACCTGAGTTCTCCAACTCTATGAGTGCTGCTTGGTTTCTCAGCCCGTATCAAGCTGTAACATTGAGCTGTAACACCTGTGCTCCAGAAAAGCTGATCAGAGCCACTCTCAGGCCTCTGCTCACAGGAGAGGCTGTGGTTCTACGAATTGAGTTTAGGGGTTTACCTCCGCTATAGTCCCCCACACTGTGGGCAGATAACACACTGAACAGGAAGCAGATGCCTTAGGAATGAGTCCCATGGACTGCTTTCCTTCTGCTTCTGCAACAAAGGTACGCATCTGATTTTAAAGGCATAAGCATGCAAGCATCTTAAGATCTAATTTCATCTAATTATCGTATTCCCAATGAGGAAAAAAAAAAGCATGTAGATAAAGCTGCCTGGTCTCTTCTATGCATCTGTCAGCCCTAATCAGACAAACCTCGCTTAAGTGATAGAAAACTATTCCAAGGTTGCCATCATTCTTGTGAACCTGAAGAATGTTTAACTTGTTGATTAAGTACTTAACATTGCAAATGAGTGCAAAGCTGTCTGTCAGTTCTGGGTGATTATTTTGGAAACGGTGTAAGTTTTTAGGTTGCCGTGATAACGAATGACCTTTGGGATATTTAAGGCTGCGGCGTTGCATCAGCCTGTTTTTGTGGAGTTGCTCTGTGGGGTTCCAAGGGGGAGAAAAGAACAATGCGTATTATAACTCATCACAAAGTCGCTGATTGATCTTTTTTAAGCCACGGTTGTTGAAATGAGATGACAAAGAACTTGGGGCTGTAGCTGCCCCAGTGAAGGTGTAAAGAAAATTCGTCATTGGGGAAAACTGCCAACTATGATGGTGTCTCCCTGGCACCCGCCAAACCATCTGAAACCTGTCTCTGAAGAGTCACATGGATTGAGGGACACTCTGAGACAGAACAGCTGGGTAATTGACCGAACTTTCCACTTTGCCGCCAAGTCTTTTGGCGTCATGGAGATTAAGACTTGACTGATCTCACTGGAAAATTGTTCAAACTTTTGCTCTGTTTTCGTAGATACTGGCTTAACATTTCCCGGGGGTGGGGGGTGGAATCCACACCTGCTTAATCATTTCACACACAGTAGATACAGGACATTTGTTACAAGTTAGTGAAACAAAGAATTGTTTCCCCTCTCCCTGTTTTTTTGCTAGAATTTCAGAGATCTCCTTTGTTGGAAAAAGATGGCTTGGCAGTTTCTAATAGTAAAGACAAATTAACAAGAAAAACTGTCAGAGAGCAAGCTTTACTCTCTTTTAAATTTTTATTTTAAATTTCCATATAGTATGATACAGTAAAATTTGCCCTTTGTAGTTTACAGTTCTGTGGGTCTTGACAGTTGTATACTCATGTCTATAATCATAGAAGAAGGATTCTGATGTCCCCGGTCCCCTTTGGAGTCAGCCCCTCCCTCTATCCCCATCACAGGGGAGAACCAACCTGACTCTATACTGGACCTGTTTCTTTAGCTCCAACCCTGTGCTCAGTCATGTTAGTTGTGCACCTTTTATAAAAGAATGTTGCCTAGAGCCAGAAACACACAGGTTAGACATTCTCAAGACTCTGACTTTTAAGGGTATAACACTTTTCCATTCATGTAGAGATAAAAAGTTGCAGAACGGAGAATAACATTTGTCTTGTAGGAGGTTTACAGGTACATCAGGACCTGCCCCACATGGGCAGGTGCAAGAACAAAGGATTCTGACACTAAGAAGTTTGCAACAACCAACCACGCCCCCTCCCCTTTTCGGTATAAAAGGAGCCTGAATTCTGACTTGGGGAAGATGGTCCTCTAGGATGTTAGTCCCCTATCTTCTTGGTCTGCTGGCTTTCCCAGTGAGATCGCTATTCCTGCCCCAACACCTCGTCTCCCGATTTGCTGGCCTGTCGTTCCTCGAGCCAAACGAGTTTGGACTTGGTAGCATCCCCACCCCCGCCGACACTGATCTGTCCTGTCTTTACAGTTTTGCCTCTTCCAGGATGGTACATACAGGGAATCATATAGCATATCACCTTTTAGTTTATTATTAACCTAATTTATTAACTTACTTTTGCTCAAGTTTTCCCAGATACAGTGTTCTGTTCAGAGAGAAAAAAATGGGAAAAATATTTTGGGCTGGGGATCTTAGAAGACAAGAAGGAGGAAGTGAAGGAAGCTGCGGCCCCATCTACAGGATTATTTTCGTGTGTGCAAAGACGAGAACTCAAAGGTGGTGGGAACCCACCGCAAAGATGCGGGCACCCGCCTTAGCTCTGTGCGGGGCTCCCAGGAGGCACCTGGGGGCTTGGCCCTTGGCTGTGTTTGGCGGGCGCTGGGGTCCGACCTGGGGCGGGGTAATTAACGGCAGTCATTAGCTCGCCTTTAGTTTCGAGGGCAGCTGTGGCGCACGCAGCATCAGGCGTGTGGACAAAAGTGCAAATGAACTCCGCTGTTGTGCTTGTAGCGGCCACGCTTCTTATGCTTTATCAACATAGCAGCTGGATTAGCCCTCCATTCAGTTTGCTCTGGCTCATTACGATAATTGCCCTCTGAACAACGGCACGTGTCCTCTTGCTTCTCCTTACCCAGGGACCATGGTTGGTTTGCACAAGTAAACCTGCTGTCAACGAGGTCGCTGGCTCGGCTAATATTTGGGTCTTGATATTGATACTAAGTTTTACAAATCAAGTGAGATCTGCTCTCCTGGAGATTCTTGGGGGTCACTCTACACTGGCCACACACTGTGTATATAGGATTAGCCCCACTTTTCAGATGAAGAAATCTGTGTCCCAGGGACTGCCTCTGGCCTCGCTGCCCTTCGCACTGCCCACCACGTCTGTGGGCTCTGGATGGTCTCACCCTTTCAGGAGATCGGCGGAACCCTGCAAGACGGTCGCCGTGGTGACGAGCATCTGCTGAGAGGTGGTGGTACCTTCACAGGAGTCACATGCTCGCTATGTTTTGTCAAAATCCATCCTCCCAGGGAACCTCCCGAGGGCTTCACACCCACCCTACAAAGCAGACTCAGGGCGGAGAAGCCCTGTCACTTGAGGTCCTTGGGGTCTTGTTAGGATGGCTGCTGCGCCAGCCTCTGCATGGGCTCCTCCAGCTGCGGTTTGCAAGGAGGTCTGGGAAAGTTTGCTGAGCCCTCCAGCATCCTAACAAACAAGGGATAGGCCACAGCTCAGTCTGGCTCTAGGAGACCACAGTCCCTCCCAGCAGTGAGTGGCCCTGCCTGTACCACATCTGCAGGAGGGGGCAGGGCTGTCATGTAGCCCTGGGTGCGTCTGAAACCCCCTTTGCCACTTTGTAAGCAGTTATTTTGTGAAGACTGTGTGTGTGTGTGAGTGCAAAGGGGAAGGGAGGGAAGGTACAAGAAAAGGGGAAAGACAGACCAGCCTGTTCCCTGGGGACACAACCAGAGTCATCTCAGACAGCATGGTGACATAGGGCCTTAAGGTGTACCCATCTTAGAGGGCCATATCCTTGTAGGAGCAGTGGGAATCAGCTGGCAGAAGATGAAGAACAGGCTGTGGAGTCAGGGAACCATGGCCTTAGTTTCCCCCTGCCCCTCACTCTCCAGGTGACGCTGAGCAAGCTCCTGTGAACCTCAGTCTCCCCATCTGTGAAATGGAAGATGGTATGGATACCCTCACAGGGTTAGTGTGATAAAGAAGAGTGCGTGCCTAATGCGAATCAACTTAAGATCGTTTGACTCCAGACCCCATGCTCTTAGGCACTGGACGGAGACGCACGACTTTGTGTATCAGACAGAGGATCGTGTGTGGGCTTGTGCTTCCATTACGGGGAGCTCAGCTGAGGAAGAAATCCATTTAAGGTTTTTTCAATTCTGAGGGTCCTGGGATAAAGCCAGGAGGCTGAACAGGGGCGTGTGAGGCCTTTTAAGAACTGCTAATAAGTATTTAGAGTACAGGATGGCTTCTTGGCTTAACTGAGGATTCCACCTACTAGGGAGCCTAGGGAGAGGTGGTCTGCGGGAGCGCGGTGAATAAGTGGTTTGTACCCGACCTCAGGCAGCCGGCGGGGAGCATACAGTTATCAGGGCTGCGTATAAAAGCTTGATTATGGAGGGATTACGTGCCCTGGTACCAGCCAGCTGTTATCTCCTGGGTTTATTTATGGTGAGTCAAGTGAAGAGTGACAGCGCAGAAAATGATCCTTTGATGTGGTTTTAGGTGGGCGATGTGGCATCATCCGGCACAGAGTGGGCACCTCCCGGCCTGCGGCTGGACTGCAGTGAAGCAAGGTAGCAACAACAAACAGCATACACATCTCCCCTGAAGCATGCCCCCACCCCTGCCCCCAAGCCCCAAGCTGTGGTTTCAATACTTGTTTATAAGAAATCTGCCAGATGCTCTTTTAAAAAATAATCTTAAACAGTGATCCAAGTCATATGTGTTTATTGTAGAAAATGGGAAAATAATGCTTGAGAAAAGGAAATAAATTCGTCACCTACAAGCCCCCTTCCTCTCCCTGCAAGATAACCAACGTTAGTGTTTTAGTGTGTGTGACTTCAGCATCTTTTAAATGTCGGCACACACGCACGCACGCACACACACTGTACACGCGCGCGCACACACACACAGCACGTGGAGATGCGTATGTTTATTTATAGGAGTGGGGCTGCTCTATACATCCAGTTTTATGAGCTGAATTCTCCATTTACTACGTCATGAACATTTTCCAAGTTAGAAAATCTTTGCGGTTCTGCATCTCTTTCTAGGGGTACTCCCTCCAACATCAGGCATTCACAGCGGCCCTGCAGAGTGTGGCCCTGCAGAGAGGCCCAGTCCTCTGCCTCTATGCTTGGGGTCTAGTGTGAATTCAGGGAGCTTGAGTCGGCTGTGGGCACCCTACATGCCAGAAATCAGCTTCCACAGACACTCAGTAAGAACCAGAGGTCTGGTGGCTTCTTCCTTAATGTGGACTCTTCCTGGCATCTCAGCCCACAGGGCCCCGGTGCCCCGGGTGTACATACACATCCAGCCCTGGGCGGAGAGTGGGCGACAGAGCCCAGGAGGCTGGAGGATGCTTCCTAGTCACTTCTTTGGCAAAGGACCTGGTCTTCCCAGTCTTCTAGCCTCGGACCTCCCATAAACCTGCAGCTTGTTTCCCTCTGCGGGAAACCTCCAGCCGGTGGGCCGAGACTTGGGCTCGTCTTCCAGCAACCTCTGTATTCCGTTGCTCTTTTTTCTTTAACTGAAGTATAGTTGATTTATAACATTACATTGGTTTCAGGTGTACAGCATAGTGATTCAGTATTTGTTCAGATTATACTCCATTATAGATTATAACAGATGGATAGAATTCCCTGTGCTACACAGGAAATCCTTGTTGCTTATCTGTTTTATATATAGTTTGTGTCTCTTAATCCTCCACCTCTATCTTGTCCCTACCCCCCTTTCTCCACTGGGAACCACAAGTTTGTTCTCTGTATCTGTGAATCTGCTTCTGCTTTGTATATACGTTCATTTGTTTTATTTTTTACATTTCATAGATAGTGACATCATATAGTATTTATCTTTGATTTCAGTAAGTGTAAAATACTCTAGGTCCATCCACGTTGCTGCAGATGGCAGAATTTCATTCTTTTTTATGGCTGAGTAGTATTCCATTGTATATGTATACACCACATCTACTTAATCCAATCATCTGTTGATGGACACTTGGGTTGCTTCCCTATTTTGGCTGTTGTAAATTGTGCTGCTATGAACATTGGGTGCATGTATCTTTTCGAGTTAGTGTTTTCGTATTTTTTTTAGGGGGATATATGCCCAGGAGCAGGATTACTGCATCATATGGTAGTTCTATTTTTAGTTTCTTGAGGAATCTTCATACTGTTCTCCATAACAGCTGCACCTATTACATCCCCTACACTAATGGTGTCGGAGGGCTCCCTTTTCTCCACATCCTCGCCGACATTTGTTATCTGTAGACTTTTTGATGTGTATTCCTCTGCTCTTGAGAGCATTCGTGCTAGGTCAGAACAGTGAGTCTAGTATCTCAATGCTGATGCAAGCTAATCCTTGAGGAAAATAATTTTTTTAAATTAATTTTATTGAGTTATAGTCAGCTTACAATGTTGTGTCAATTTCTGGTGTATAGCAGTTTTTCAGTCATACATGAATACACATATATTCATTTTCATTCTTTTTCACTGTGAGTTACTACAAGATCTTGAATATATTTCCCTGTGCTCTACAGTATAAATCTATTCTATATATACCTGTCAATATCTACAAATCTCGAACTTCCAGTCTGTCCTTTTCCACCCCCCTCCCCCCTGGCAACCACAAGTTTGCATCCTATGTCTATGAGTCTGTTTCTGTTTTATATTTAAGTTTGTTTGTCTTTTTTTTTTTTTTTTAGATTCCACATATGAGTGATATCACATGGTATTTTTTTCTCTTTCTGGCTTACTTCACTTTGAATGACATTCCCTAGGTTCATCCTATTGCTGCAAATGGCATTATTTTATTTTTTATGGCTGAGTAGCATTCCATTGTATAAATATGCCATAGCTTCTTTATGCAGTCATCTGTCAATGGACATTTAGGTTGTTTCCATGTCTTGGCTATTATAAATAGTGCTGCTATGAACACTGGGGTGCTGGTGTCTTTTTGAATTAGGGTTCTTTCTGGATATATGCCCAGGAGTGGGATTGCTGGGTCATATGGTAAGTCTATTTTTAGTCTTTTGAGGAATCTCCATACTGTTTTCCACAGTGGCTGCACCAAACTGCATTCCCACCAACAATGTAGGAGGATTCCCTAGGAAAAAGGTTTTGATGTCATTTTAGAATGATATTAGTGAAATTAACTATAACTTACTAACCAGCAAAAGCTAGAGATTTCAAAAGTTGTCGCCAACAAATAAGAATGGACTATTTCTGAGACGTGGGTTCCTGGCAGGGGTTCCTCCAGTCTCCCTGGGGGATGGGAGCAGGTGCTATAAGGGTGGTCTTTTTTTTTTCTTAAATAGATCCCTTATCTTGCATGACCAAGGCTCTTGCTCTTTCTGTCCAGTCTCTCTGCACACGTCTTCACCATTTCCATGGTTGGACAGTTGCATGTCACTGACTCCCACGCTGACACCCAACCCGCCACTTCTGAGCGCCAGACACGCACATCCTTCTGTCCATTGGACATTTCTATTTGTGTGTCTCACAAAGCATTAGTGTGATAAACAAGATCATGCTTTTTAAGGTAACCCCCAGATGTTGATCTCAAAGTTAACATGTCCAAAAATGCACTGATTTCCCCCAGAAACTTGGTTCTTCTCCAGGCTTCCCTATCTGAATAATGGCACCTCCATGTTGCCAGATGACACTTTCCTCTCCTGCACGACTGGTACCCATCCCCACATCCCAGCCCTGAAATGCGTCACGCCAACTCTCTGCCACGTCTCTCCCCTCTTCCCTCTAACTGACTTGTTTCCTTCCGAGTTGCCCCACCCCCACTAGCAGCTAGGGACAGTTCACATGGTCCCTCTGAGCCAACATCTCAGTGAGGGGGTCACTGCTTTTGGAAGAAAATCCAAAACCCAAACCCTGTCCTAGTCGGACCCAACCCGATGCCAACCTCCTCCTGCGGCTTTATTTCCACACCAGCCTCCTGCTGACAGTCCCTGCCACCCCGGCAATCTTGATGTCCCTTGAACTCCGAGCTCCTTCTGACTCAGGTCCTCCCATAGACCTCCCGCAGTTCCTCAGCCTGGAAAATTCTTTCCTCATTCTCTGCCCATATCCCTCAGGACATGGCTTACCCCTCAGGTCATGGCTTACGTCACTCCGAAGAGAGGTCGTCCCTCACTTCCCTAGACTAAGCTGAGACGTAGGCGCCTCTTCACAGCTCTAGTCTTCTGTGTGACATTTAGGACCATTTTTGTTGTATATTACTTGTGTGATTGTTCATCCGTGTCCCACTAAATGGTTCACTTCATGAAGGCAGGGAGTCTGCCTTACTCATCACTGTTTCCCCAGGAGCCTGGTGTTTGCACAATAAAAAAGTATTAAATGAAGGGGTGAATCAATTAATATAACTAGATTTTAATATCACCAAAGGAGAGAGTAGTTTTCTATTCTTTTCACCCCGAGACAAGAGTTTAATAAATGCTTATTGACCTCAACACTGTATTGTGAAAAAAATCAAGACTAACCAGAAGCAGAAAAAGAATTACAGCACCCTAAGTCTGTGTGATCGAGTGCAATCTATGACTGTAATATAACTTTAATATGATTAGTCTCGGCAGATGAGGGGCAGGATTATACCCACAGGATCCCTGGGTTTGTGGAAGAGCAGCGTGCTAATAAAGTTTATTATATTTTGAAAACAGCGGATGAATTGGGCATGCGTCTGGATATTTGGCATTGTGTAGACAAAAACATCTGGATTATTGGCCAAATACTTCAGCTTAACTAATGTGTTTTGGAGCTGTGTAAACACTCACAGTATTACCCTGAAATGAGATTTCTTGGGAGGCAGCCATGTAAATAAATGGACAAAGGAGAGTTCTAGTTCCCGAAAGACGATGCACTAAGAGACTTGAAATCCCTCCTGTCACAGACACACAGACGTTCTGGAGACACGTGACCGTTGAAAATCACATCGCTGAGATCATGAGTCTCCGAAACAAGGAGAGGACTGAAAATCTGAGCAACGTGGGCCCATGAACTGACCTGGGGGTTTACTTTTGGTCCCAGGAAACCTCGAGGCTTGGGTTGTAACACCATTTGAAGACAGGAGACAAGGTCTTGGAATCCGGAGAAGCCTAAGTCAGGATTTTGAAAAGCCGAACACTCGGTGGAAAGGGAGATTAGAAGAAATCTGTCTCTTGGCACAGAGAGGAGACAGAGACGCTGTCTCAGCCTGAGTTTAGGGAAACAGTCTCCCTAGAGAAAATTAAGCTTTGGGCTTGCCCTTGGGTTTTGGGTCCAAAACATGTCTTTCCTCCACTCAGAAAACATGCAAATATCTCTGCAAGGCTCAGGAAACTCAGAGAAACAGACACCACAGTCTGTCCCAAAGTGGACACCCCTGGAGTGCCTGCCCTCCTGAGTCACCCAGCAGTGACACTCCAGCCACACAGGCCTCGCTGTGCTTTCTCAGAAAATGAGCCTCATTAAGGATGAGCTCATGAGTTTAAAAAATGAGAAAACACAATAAGATAATTCACTATGAGCAAAAGTCAGCAAACACAACAAACAGCAGGATCCAAGGCCCATGAACTTGAGAGAAAAAAGGCACCACAAGAGAGCGAAAAAGAAGAATGCGAAAAATGCTTAAAAATGTAATGGAAGGAATCAAGTCCTGGAGGGAAGATCAAGACACTAGAAATAAAGAAGGAAGGTTTGAAAAATAACCAAATAGGCCTTCTGGAAATGAGAAATACCCTCATTGAATGAAAAACTCAATGGATAGGTTAGACACCATATTAGCTCACTTGAGGAGAGAATTATCGCACTAAAGATGAGAGGATATTACCTAAAACGCAGCACAGAGGAGAGGTGCAAAATGTGAAAGAGAGTTTAAGAGCATGAACGTGTCCAATACAAATGTGGCAAGAGTTCCAGAAGGAGGTAACAGAGAGAAAAATTTAGAGGAAATACTTGAGAGAAAATAAGATGATAATTCTGAACTGATTAAAGACATGAGCCCTCGACGGAAGAACCCCAAGGAACCCCAAGCTGGGTAGGGGAATAAAAAGATCGACACCTGAATACTTCCTAGTGAAACCATTAAACACTAGACGAAGGGAGAAAATCTGCAAAGCAAAGACGGATAAGAGATCACGTACAGAGTGACAGAGATTAGAGTGGCGGTAGATTTCTCAGCACCAACAGAGATCAGAGGCTAATATAATGACATCGTCGTAGAATTATAATATTGATCAAGAGTGAGGGAACAAGTAAAGACTGTTTTAGTTAAAAATAACATAGAGAATTTGCCACTCACAGACCTTCATTAAAATAATTATTTAAAAAATGTGTCTAAGAAGGAAATGGAGGGAAGGATGATACAAAGAAAAGCATTAACTGTGTGAAAAACAGCAATAATATTATCTGGGCGCTATGACAAGATGAATTGAAACAGTCAATTGCAGTAAAGGGCCAGAAAGTATCAGGGGTAAGAATTAAGAGATTTTAAGTTACTTGTGTTATCCCACTGAAGGTTAATGCTGTCATTTACCTTTAGGTCTTGTTAAGTCAATATGACTGTTAAAATATTAAAAGTAAATACCAAAATAGTAAAATCAGAATATATAACTTCTAAACCACAGTTGGGGAAAAGGGGGACCAATGAAAATCTAATTACTTCAAGAGAAGGTAGGCAAAGAGAAAAAAACAAAGAAAACTCATGATGGATAGAAAGTACAAATAAACGTAATGAAAATACATTCAAATATATTACTAATCACAACACATTTAAGTGGAGGGTGAGGTTATTTTTAATTTTTCATGCATTATGCCCCATGAATGAATTTTACCACCTTTATTTCTTTTTAATCAGCTCAGTTGAGGTAATGACCACAAATTACATACAACAGATTAACCAGTTTTAAAGTATACAATTTGGTGAGTTTGGGATGTTGACAGTTACATAACTACCAAAAGCACGGAGCAGAATGTGACCATCAGCTCTCTTCTCCTCCTGTATCCATCCCTGATAACTACTGAGCTGCTGACAATAACTATAGTTTGACTTTTCTAGAATTCTAGAATTTCCTGTACATGGCATCCATACAGCCTGAACACTGGGTGTGCCTTCTTTCACTTCCCGTGATGCCTTTTGAGATCTGTTCACGTTGTGATGTACACCAGTAGTTCCCACCTTTTTTTTACTGGTGATAGGCGTTCCATGTTCTTGATCCATTTACCAGTTGATGGATGTTTGAATTTTTCCAGTTTTTAGCTATTATGAATAAAGCCACAATGAACATTATAAAAAGGCTTTGTGGGGACACATGTTTTCATTTCTAGTGGGCTAATATCTAGGAATGACATTGCTAGGTTACATGGTTAAGTTTATGTTTAACTTACAATAATTTGCCGAACTATTTTCCAAAGTGGTTGAACCATTCTGAATTTCCACCAGTGATGTCTGAGAGTTCCGAATGTTCTGTATCCTTACCAGCCCTGGGCATGGACTCCCATGACAAATTACCACAAAGTTATTAGATCAGAAGTCTCACTAAACCTAAAATGAAGGTGTTGATGGGTTGTGTTCTTTTCTGGAGGCACTGGGGGAGGATCCACTTCTTTGCTCATTTTCTTGCTGGCTCTAAATGGATGCCATTCCTGCTGTGGCTTCTGGCCCCCTTCCTCCATTTGCAAACCTGTCAATGGTGGGTCCACATCTTGCCACATCGTATCTCTCTAACCCACCTTCCATCATTGCATCTCTCTCTGATCACAACAGGAAGTTCCTCCACTTCTAAAGGTTCATGATTAAATTGGGTGCAATCAGAAAATCCAGGTTTATCTCCCCATCCGAACATCTGTACCCTCACTTGCACCTGCAAAGCCCCTTTTTCTAAATAACGTAACATATTGACAATGTTCCAGTGATTAGAGCTTGGGTGTGTTTGGAGGTCACTAGTCAGCCTACTGCTGTGTGCTTGGTACTTTTACCTTCTTCAGCCATCGTATTAGGGGCGTGTCATTGGTGGTATCTCCTCGTGGTTTTAATTTGCTTTTCTCTAGTGACTAATGATGTTGAGCGTATTTCCCTTTGTTTATTTGCCATTTATATGTTTTATTTTGTAAAGGGTCTGTTCAACTTGTTTCCCACTTTTATTGGCTTATTATTATTTTTTCATTAGTGAATTATCAGTGTTCTTTATGTATTCTGAATTTAAGTCAGGAACAAATATATGTTTTATCAGTATTTCCCCCAGTCTGTGGCTTGATTTTTAACTTTTTAACACTGTCTTTTGAAAAGCAAAATTCTGAAATTTTGATGAAGTCCAGTTTTTCAAGTATTTCATTGGTGGTTCTGCTTCTGGGGGTTCTACCTAAAAGGTCTTAGCCTGACTCCATGTCATAAACATTTTACCACGTTTTTGTCTAGAAATTTTATAGTTTTGGATCTACATTTGGGTCTGTAATCCATTTGAAGTTAATTTTTGTGTAAGGTGTTTAAGTGTTGAGTTTCATTTTCTTGCATATGGATATTCAGTTACTACAGCACAGTTTGGTGAAAAGATGATCTTTTCCCATTGAATTATCGTGGTACTTTTGTCTTAGTTGACCATGTATGTGTGGGTCTATTTTGGGAGTCCCTGTTCATTTTATTGATATACAGTCTATCCTTTGTCAATACCACACTGTCTTATTTACTAGACTTTATAGTAGATTCTTCAGGTTTTTCTCCGTAGATGATCACATTGTCTCTATGTATTTTTTTTCTTTTTGTTGCTTAATTTCCTTTCCTTCAATATTGTATTGAATAAAAGTAGTAAGAATAAACATTCTTGTCTTGTTCCCAAGCTTAGGGGTAAAGCACTCAGTTTTTCACCATTAAAGATGATATTAGTTGTAGATTTTCATATATGTCCTTTATGAGGTAGATAAAGTTTGTGTAGTCTGGGTACTGTTTTTTCCTTAAAATGTAGGGAAGTTCACCAGTGAAGCATCTGGGTCTGGAGTTTTCTTTGTGAGAAGGGTTATATCTACAACCTAATTTAAAAACAAGTGAATATTGGGTTCTTCTGGTTATCTTTGTTTTTCAGTGAGCTTTGGCAGTTTGTATATTCCAAGGAACTTGTCTATTTCATTTAAGTTGTCTAATATATTGGCATGAAATTGCTCATAATATTTCCTTATTATCCCTTAATGCTGTTGAATCTATAGTGATGGCTTCTCTTTCATTCATGATATTGGTAAATTTGTCTTTTTTTTCCCGATCAGTTTGGCTAAATGCTTACCAATTTACTGATCTTTAAAAATGTTTGGCTTTTGATTTTATTGATTTTCTTGATTGTTTTAAAATTTCCTTTTAATTCCTATTTCATGGATGTCCACTTTTTTAGTATTTCTTTCCTTTTGCTTACATTGAGTTTAATTTGGTCTTGATTTTGCTTTCTTAAGGTAGATACTTGGTTAATTGATTTGAGACTTTTCTTTCCTAATATAAGCGTTTAATGCTACAAATTCCTGCTAACTACTGCCTTGGCTGTATACCATAAATTTTGTTATGTTGTGTTTTCATTTTCATCCAGTTCAGAACACTTTTTCTTTGACTTATGGATTATTTAGAAGTGTGTTCTTAAAATTTTGGGTATTTGATCATATTCCAAATATATTTCTGTAATTGATTTCTAGCAGTATGAAATTACGCTGTGTTCAGATAGTATACTTTGCATAATTCCAATCCTTCTAAATTTATTGAGACTTATGGCCCAGAATTAGGTTTATCTGGGAGAGTGACCCGTGTATCCTTTAAAATGACGTGTAATGCTGCTGCTGTTGGGTGGAGCATCCTCTGACTGATCAGTTAGGTCAGATTGGTCAAAAGCATTTTTAAGTGTTCAAGATAATTACTGACTTTCCATTTGTTCTAACAACTACTGAGAAAGGAGTCTTAAAACCTCCAGCTATAATTGTGTACTTGTCTACTTTTCCTTTCAATTCTACTAATTTTTGCTTCATGTATTTTTAAGCTCTGCTATTAGGTGCATTCATATTTATTTTATTATGTCCTCACAATGAATTGGCCACTTTATCATTATGAGATGTTCTTCTTTAGCTCATATAATCTCTGATAATATTTCTTCCAATTAAATCTACTATTTTATAACAACATAGCCATGCCAGATTACTTTGATTACTGTTTGCATGCAATATCTTTTCCATCCTTTTACTTTTAATCTATCTGTGTCTTTATACATAAAGTGGATTTCTTATAGACAATGTGTGGCTGGGCCTTGCTCCCCACCCCCACCCTCCACCCGCCTTTTAATTGTGGTGTTTGGAACATATACATTTAATGTATTTAACTATGTCATTGGATTTAAATCTATTATCTTACTATCTCTTTTCCATTCATTCCATCTTTTTTATGCTCCTTTTTTCTCTTTTTCTGCCTACTTTTGGATTAGGTATTTTTAATGATTCCATCTTATCTCCACTATTGGCTTATTATGTATACCTCTTTTTATTTATTTATTTTTTTTTTGTGGTTGATCTAGGATTTAAAATGTACATTGTTGACTTACAACTGTCTATCTTCAAATAATATTAAATCACTTCATGTACCGTGTAGGGAATTAACAACAGTACATCAGGGTTCCCTTGTCCATCCTTTATAAGCTATTGCTGTTCTAAATTATCCTACATATGTTATAAATCATACAATATGCTGTCATTTCTTTTATTTAATCAGTCAGTTATCAATGAAAGAAATTTAAAACATGAGAAAAACCCCTTTAGATGTACCCATTTCCCCCCTATTATGGCCTGTTTCATTCCTCTGTGGATCCAAACTGCTAACTGGTATCACTTCCTTCTTCCTGAGGAGGTTGCTTTGATATTTCCTATAGTGTCCATGTGCTGGCAATTCTCTCAGCTTGTATTTGTCTCAAGTAAGAATGAATGTGATGAAAAATGACAGTGATACACGTAAATCCAAATATTTTACTAATTGTGATACATTTTAATGTATTTTACCATCAGTTACAATATAGAGGCTCAGACTGGATTTTTAAAAATCCTGTAACCAAGCAGGACCCTATTGTCATCAATGGTGACCATCTGATACCTGTAAGGTGCTTCTAAGTGCTTAACTGTGCAATGGTTTAAAGGGTTTTCTCATGCTCTTGCTGATCATGGTTAGACTGGCGCGGAGGGAGAATATAGAAAAAAAGGAAACTCATTTTATGAGATTAGTATGACTTTGATCTCAAAACTGAGATAAGAGTAAGAAGGAAAATCATCGAAGAGTCACTTGGGAATATTGACACAAAATTCTAAATAAAATATTAGCAAACTAAATCTAGTAACGTGCAAAATACAAAATACATTAATACCAATTCTTCAGTTTTCCTAGAATATGCTACTTTAATAATCATTTCAGTAGATACAGAAAATAAATGTTATGTAATTTAAAACCCACTCCTAATGAAAATGCTTAGTGCACTGGGAATAGAAGGGAACTTCCTTAACCTAATAGCTACCAAAAACCTCCAGTCAACATTATACTCACTGGTAAAATGCAGAAGCATTCCTTTTTACACCAGGAGCAAGATGAGGGTATCCACCATCACAAGTTGTATTTAATATTAATCTTGACATTCTAGCTATAAGAAAAAGAACTATAATGATTGGAAAAGAAAAAATTCCTAACTAGTAATATTTCAAAGTAGCATGTTTACCTGCAGGTAAACTGTTAGAGGAGTCCTGGTATCTAAACTATTTAGACTATTAACTAAACTGCAGACAGACTAACGGGAGAATTCAGCGAGGCTGCTGCATGTAGGACCTACATACAAAACTTAAAAGTTCTCCTACACGTCTGCGATCAGCGATTAGTAAGTGCAATCACAGACGATATTTTCCATAGCAACACAAAATTGCAATAGGATATGATGTGCCAAAAATAATAGGTCTTTATAAAAATCATAAAATTTATCAAAAGATATCAAACAAGACTTAAATAAGTGAAGAGATACTCTCATGATGGAAGGTCTCAATATTGTAAAGTTAATAGTTCTCCTAAATTAATCTCCACATGCGATGCAATTCTGCTCCTGACTGGGAATTTCCCTAATTGATCCTAAAATTACTATGGTTGGGTAGAAAGGGCCAAGAATAGCAAAGGTAGCTCTGTGGAAGAGCGGTGGCAGGGCGGGGTGGCGGTGGCTGTAGATACCACGACCTGGCGTGAAAGCTGTGACGACAAAGACAGACAGTGAGGGACAGATGAACAGACCTGTGGGACAGATGATCAGTGCAGAAACAGACCCCAGGCTTGGTAACCTGGCATTTGACAGAGGTCTCAGTATCCATGACCAGAGAAGTCATGGACTCTTTAGTGCACAGTGCTGGGACGACTAGCTATCTCTGCAGAGAAAAAGAAAAATAGGCTTTTATCTTACTTCAGTCACTAATTACAGACTCGGTATGAAAAGCTGTAAAATGTTTAGAAGACAGTGCACCAGAATACTTTTCTGACAGCTTAGGGAAGCTTTTTTTTTTTTTGTATATATATATATATATATATATATATATATATATATATATATATATATATTTTATTGATGTATAATCAGTTTACAATGTTGTATCAATTTCTGGTGTACAGCATAATGCTTCAGTCATATGTGAACATACACATATTTGTTATCTGTTTCACCGTAAGTTGCTACAAGATATTGAATATAGTTCCCTGTGCTGTACAATATAAATTTGTTTATCTATTCTGTATATAGTAGTTAGTATCTGCAGATCTGGAACTCCCAATTTATCCCTTCCCACCATCTTCCCCCTGCACCTGTAACCATAAGTTTGTTTTCTGTGTCTGTGAATCTCTTTCTGTTTTGTAAATAAGCTTGTCTTTTATTTTTTGATTCCACATATAAATGATATCATATGGTATTTTTCTTTCTCTTTCTGTTTTACTTCACTTAGAATGGCAATCTCCAGAAGCTGCTCTTAAGAAACAAAAAGCCCCAAGTACATCCACCAGAAAAAGAATGAGAAAGAGGATGTTTGTTTAAAAAAAAAAAAAAAGCACAAATGACAGACTTGATCATTTGATCAGATAAATTAATCCTGCACCACAAATGATACCGCAGACAGAATTAACAAGACAAGCCACAGAGAGGGATAACATATGTTAATCCCCATAGGTGGCAAAGGATTAATCCACACCATGTAAAGGAATCGTAGAAATGAACAAAAGTGAGAGAAACACCTCCACAGAAAAATGAGCAAAGGATGTGAACAGACCACTCCAGAAAGGAAACCCAAGTGGCCAATGTGGCCGTCTCAGCCAGAGTGATAACCTGGGAAATAAAAATTCAAATGGCAACAAATTACCCTTTATACCCCTCTGAAAGGCCAAGTTTAGAAGTCTGATAGGAACTGGCAAGGGCGTGGGGAAATGGAATTGCCAGTAGCCTGCTGGCGGGAGTGTACGTCGATACAGTTCTGGAGGGAAGTAGGGTGCTCTTGTATTTTCAGATGTGTGTGACTAGGAATTCTTTAAGGAGCCGTGAGCAAGGCTACCGCAGAGTCATGTCACCGGGGATGATACCCACGGTGTGCAACCAGGAGCTCGTGATCTGTCTGAATTGCCAGCCATGCTCCTCACCCACCCAGCCGTGCTTCTGGTCCCTTTGTCGTCCATAAATGTTCTTCCTAGCACTTCCCACTGCCGTGGTATATTTCTCATATACACAATATTTCATAGAGATCAGTGTATCTATTTTACTTCACTATCAACTTTTATGTTTGTCTCATGAGAAAGGAGCTTTGTCTTTGTCCCTCTTTTTTTTTTTTTCAATCCTATTACCTCAGTACCTAAAACGGTGCCTGGTTTATTGTAGATAGCCTATAACCATTTGTAACAAAAATAAACAAGGGAAATCTCAGAGACGTAATACCATGTGAAAAAAGAAAGATGCGAAAGGGTGTGGAGACCATTCACATAAATTTGAAAACACAGAACGGTACAAAGTTTACGGCTACCTAATGGATGTGTAGTAAATACAAGTAAAACATGATGCTGACACACGTTACTATATATAAAACAGAGAAACAACAAGGACCCACTGTAAAGTACCAGGAACTATATTCAATTTCTTGTAATAACATATAATGGAAAAGAATCTGAAAATATATGTATATAGGTGTGTATATGTATAACTGAATCACTTTGCTGTACACCTGAAACTAACACTGTAAATCAACTACACTTCGGTAAAGAATAATAATTTTTAAAAAAGCATGCATGCTAACCTCAAAATAGTAGCTCTCTCTGGGGACAGAGTGTCGGGGAAGTTTGGGGGTGGCATTTTAGTCATATCTATAACATTTTATTTCTTAGAGAGTTCAGTTGACTTGATGTAAATTTGGGGGCAAAGTGTTAACATCTATTATCTCTGAAGTTTGAAACATTGTATGATTTTTTAAAAGTTGTAGGTAAATAAAAAAGTGGCGGGAAGGTGTAGCTCAGTGGTAGAGCGCATGCTTAGCATGGACACGGTCCTGGGTTCAATCCCCAGTACCTCCATTAAAATAAAGAAACAAATCTAATTACCCTTCCCACCACCCCTCCAAAAAATCCTAAAATTTAAATTAAAAAAAAAGAAGAGAAAGGCAGTCAGGATATCTCCATATATTAAGGATCTCCGTATATTAAGGTTGTTTCTTGGATTCTGATGCCAAGACCACCTTGGGTATCTGGAATTCTTCACTTGAAACCTTCTCTCCTCAAGGTCACCGACGCTGCCCTAGGCAACCATGCACAGGAGTCTCTGGTTCTCTTCACATCAGAAGATCTGATTCTGCTGTGTCTTATTTAATCAGGGCCATAGCTTCCTGGGAGGCGAGGGCACCCAGTACTGGAAGTGAGCTCTTCCCCGCCTTTGGCCAGCGTCCCTTCCACCCCCTAGGAGCCTCCTGGATCAGATGATGGGTGTCCACCTGCGAAACCAACTCCCAGGCCGGAGCCGGCACAGACATTTATTAACACAGATAAGTTTTTATCAAATTAAGAGGGAGCACTTAGAAGGAAGACACCAGCGCATAAAAGGATTCAGTCATCTTGAAACGTGTTTCTCCTGTCAAGGGAGCTGAGTGAAACATCCTTGCAGACGTCAGATTCGGCTTCGGCTTCGGATTCTGATCCACTCGAGCGCATGGAATGGCAGCCAGTGGAGGCAAAGGAAAGCGCTCACAGGTACCTTCCAAGAAAAGCCACTGTTAGTGGGCGTCAGAAATCACCTGCTGACAGGATGGGTGACAGACCAGAATGTCCAGAGGATACACTGCTCTGATTACAGAGGAAGGCGACGTGTAAGGCACCAGGATTTTTTTAAAATTAAAAATATGATTTTTAAACAAACGTTGATGTACTTTCCTTCCTCGATGAGTATCTCTCACTCAGGGTAGACTGCTTTACATAGAGTGCCCTCCATCTTCGCCACGGCCCCGTGATGCGTGGCTGTATCATCATGATCCTCGCCATGCAGAACGGGGCAGAGCTCCAGGCAGGTTAATTAACACTGGTGCTGGGCAGGCACCATCACTTTTATCTCTTGCCACTACTCTGCTCCTCAGCCTCCCTCTTCCTCTCCACCTTAACCTCCCCTCCCTCCCCTCTCCCCGCTCACCCCTCACACTTGAGACTCTCTGACAACCAAGTATCTTTGGCTCACGCTCTGAACATGAGAGCGTGTGAAGGATTGTTGAACAGGTACTGCACAGAGATGATACCGCAAAGCCTGCTGTGTCAATGATTGCTTGTCTTTTCCGAGATTTCTAATTGATTCTTTTCCCTGTCTCTCTCTTCTTGGCTCACTGCTCCTTCGTTTTGGTCCATACAGCCTCCTTAACCTTCCTGCCTGGCCTCGGTGACGTCCTCAGGAGCTAACCGTGCTCGTGGTGCATCGCCCGGGCGATGACTTCCCTGACGTGCACTCACGGGGAGGAGGGCTCGCCGTTGACTGATGTTCGTGGGAGCGCGTTTTCATCACTGCATTTCGAGCGTCCTTTAGAGCTTTTGTTGGTCAGGGGAATTGTTTCTGGTTCCTCCCTCCCTGGTTCTGTGGTTGCCTCCACCAGCCCCCACCCCGGGGCGGCCCGTGTTCCTGACCTGGGGCTCTGTTCCTTGGTGGTCGGAGCCCAGGGGAGGCCCCCTCTGCGCCTTGCCCAGGGGTGAGGATGCATTATGGTACCAGCCTTACTCCACCCTTCCTGCCTCCCCTTCCCCTCCCCACCCCTCCCCCCATGCCGGGCCAGCTCTGTCTCCTGCCAGGAGAGGAAGGCTTCAACCCCATCTGCCTCCAGGGTCCAGCTTGGCCTCTCCTGCCTGGAGCCCCACAGGCTTGTGACATCAGCGCTTACCACTGGGGGTCTGTTTAATGTCTTGTCCTCGGCTGTGTTGATTTTGGTCCTACTTGTGACCTTGTCTTTTTTTAACGTAAAGAAAAATTCATCTCTAACTGCCGGGCTTTGGAGAACAGAGGGGACTCAAAGGGTGAGCATCGCTTAGCCCTGAAGCCAGTCCCGAAGCTGCTCTGAATTTCTTTTTCATTCTTTGAACAGAGATGAATGCTTTGTTGAACTGTTTTTCCTGCCTCCTTTTCTTCTTCTTCTTATTTTTTTTTTTTCACCTAAAAGCAGAATGCAGAACATTCTCTACTCCCTGTGGAAAGTCTCGATTTCTGAGGGTATTGGCAAGACGGTTTGGATTTTTTTCAGGTTTTTATGGTAGCACATTCAGCTCTGACGGGTGGGGTCTGGGCCATTCCTGTCTTAAGAGGACTAAAAATTGCAGGAAGGGAGGGAGAGGGTGAGATCTGCGTTCCATGCCTTATCTGTAGCATTTGCAAGAGGCGGATAAATGTGTTCAGAATCCCTCAGGCAGGAAGAGAGTAGTAACACCATGTGTTCATAGGAAATTCCGAGGCTGTTTGCTCTGCCGCGTGTTTTGGAAAGAGCCAAGGAGGAAATAAACCAGAAGGGAGGTGGCCTGGGGGCCCAGAGTGGCCCCTGGGGGCTCCCCTGGGCAACTTGCTGGGTCCCTGTTGCTGCAGAGAGGGAGAAGATGTGCGAGCCAGGATGGGTAGGGGCACTGCTCCAGGCCTGAACCTGCCTCCGGGTCTGGGCTGTAAAGGGTCTCAGGGCTGAGAAGCTGGGGAGACCGCCTTCCTACTTGGCTGCCCTCCACCCGCCAGGGTGAACTAGACACAATATCTGAGTCTGCCTGTCCAGCGTAGCCAGCCGCGGGGCGCCCAGGCCAAGGGCACGGACGTGGAGTCTCGAGGAGCCGGCCAGCACCTCAGCCCTGCCACTTCCTGTGACTTGGGCTCCTCTGACTCCCTGGGTCTCAGGCCCCTTGGCTCGTAGTGAAATGGGACTTAGTGTCTGGCTCAAGCAAAGGCTCTTGTGAAGATGAAAGGAAGGAATGCATAGTAAGCACTTGGCCCAAGGTAAATGACTCTCATGTGCATCATTTTATCATCCGGGGTCATACAGGCGTTGCAGGCAAGTTAGAGAGCCAACACTTTTGTTCCTGGGCCAAGCTCCCAGAACTACACTCTCCCTCCCCAAGTCCCCACCCCAGCCCCGGACACTCTTTCAAATTAATCTAATTGCATGTGTAGGTCTCCTAAGGTTTCTTTTGATTTCTCCCTCACAGACTATTTGAAACGATGCTGTTTCCATGAAACCATGCTGTTTCCACATCTCTGCAGGGACTCAAATGCCCAGCTGGGAGGTGGCAGTGAGGGTCCTGATCCCTGGCAAATCTGAGTCTCACCCCCCTACACACTCACCTTCCAAAGGAACCACCAGTGACCACTTGTACCGGTCGATCCTGGGCTGCTAGGGCTGCCTGCCACACCTCCTCCCTCCGCAAGGAGTGACCTGGCAAATGAGAAATTGCTGTTCTCTTCACAAATTGCGACAGGCTGTGCTGCTGTTTTTTAACGTGAACCATGTTTGTTGAGGAGAATCCCAAAGTTGCCTCTGACGTGACCCCCGCTGTAGCAGAAACGTGGGTGGGAATATTTGTGTAGATTTTCAAACGCCTTTATCTATCCTTTTTGTGCTCCAGGAATGTCAATGTGATTCATCTTCAAAATGTGATTACTCTTCTTTTAATTGGTTGCATTTTTTTTCCCATTAGCTAATTATTGCTTCGCTGCATTGACTGTCTACTTTTTTCCTCTTTGAATCAACAAGCAACTTTCCTTAGTCAAACATAGCATTTTACTTTATTTTTAATTGAAGTATAGTCAGTTTACAGTGTTGTGTTAGTTTCTGGTGTACAGCATAGTGATTCAGTTATACATATATAAATATTCCTTTTCATGTTCTTTTTTCATTATAGGCCATTACAAGGTATTGAATAGAGTCTCCTGTGCTCTACAGTAGGACATTGTTATCTATCTCTTTTATATATAAGTCAGTAAGTCAGTATCTGCAAATCCCGAACTCCCAATTTATTCCTCCATCCCCCACTTTCCCTAACATTTTAGAACTACTTTTTTCTATACATTTGCTCAAATTACCTAATGATTTTCTGACCATGCTCTGAGGGGCCCTTGAGTCCCAAGGACCAGGGCAAATGGGGAGAAGAAGGACGTGGGGAGTGGCCACTCTGACCTGTCTTGTTTTAATCCAGTCAGCCCAAGTTTTACATAACATATTGGACTTCTGTGTAAGATTTTACCTTAAGGAAGAATTCTACTGTTCTCAAACAGCTATTCCAGTGCATTTTAAATGTGTTCATACCTAATGGATTCTTCATGTATGAACGTGATTAAAAGGGCGTAACTATTTTAGTCAACTAGAATTCATACTGGATGTAAATGGTTCCCCTTCGAAGTTACCACCTTAAGACACTATAGACATAGCCCTATGATGTTGCTATGTCTCAAAAAATTTTGGCATTTTAAAGAATTGAATCCAGGGCTAATCTGTAGATTTCTTTGGCTATTTTTACTGGAGACAAAAATCTCATGCACAAGATGGAGATAAAAATAATACTTGTATTATCCTGATGAGCAAAGGAAAATTAGGTAGAATCTACTTGACAAAGTGTAAGACACGACATATCTTATGTTTCAGAAAAAATTATCTAAGGGTGGGTTAAATTTTTGAAATGGTCCAAAATCATTTTGAATGAAAACTATTAAAGATGGAGAATCAAGCGAGACAGCAAAGTAAGTGGTCCCAAAATGGAAGTGACTGCACTGCAATGGGGTTGACTTTCTTGGTAGTTTACCCTTAACTCTGAAGGCAATTCCAGAAGGACAGCTTTCAATATTAGAACAATATTACAGGACGACACCTTTGAAAGACACCATTGGTGGATATACTCTGCTTTTAACATTGTCGCCCCACCTCTGGGTAAGGGGATTTGGAGGGTGTGGGACCCCTAAGGATGTGAATGTCCCTCAACTTCATCCCTAGAAGCTGGCAGAGTGGCTGGCAGGAGGCAGGTGAGGAATGGATGTGGGTTGAAAATAAAGCTTTGTCAAGGCCAGGTATGTTCCTATTTATAGAACTATTGATTCCTAAAAGATTGATTTTATAAATAGAAAACTAGATTTGAAACTTTATTTCCCTCATATCTTTGTTCTTTCTCTTGGGTTTTCAGATGACTCAGAGATGCTAAGTGACTCACCCATAGTCACACAGCAAGCACTTGGCAGGCAGGGTGAGGACAAACTTGGGGCTGCTGACTCACGGCCCAGTGCTCCCTGCATCCGACTTTGTTGTCCAGGACCCAGGCCAGCTTCGTGGACATGTGACCTGTGCATTCACCCAGGGACCCGTGCTTGGCTTAATCATCTGCTATTACTTGTCTTGAAATTTTAAATAATTGTCCAGAAAGGAGCCCCGCATTTTCATTTTCCTCTGAGGCCCACAAGTTAGACGGCCTGTCCTGCCAGTACCTCTGTGGGTATGATTCAAGGGTCAGTGCTTCCCTGGAGACATTGCTACGGCTTGTGACACTCGTATTAAGGGACAGCACTGCTGCCATCCTCAGCACAGGGGACAGACCAGGGGTTGCTGTCTGAGTCGAGGGCGGTGACGGTGCGGGTTGGGCACCACAGAAGTGGGTGGTTCTCTACATGCTGTGGTTGTATGGTGACAGATGCCCTCAGCAGCCCGGATGTCTGGGGGACAGAGAAGGCAGGCCAGTGACCCGGCCTCCTTAGCACCCACATGTCTGTCTCCGACTGTCCGCCAGGTCTGCGGCTCGCCTGGGCTGGAAGCCCTGCACACCCCATCACTGAGATGAGCTGGGCACCTGTTGACCTTGCGATCTGACGTGGCAACGTCTGCTTCTCCCCAGCCAGGGTCTGTGTGATGTTCCAGCCAGAGTCCCAAGGCAGCATCACCCCTTGGGTCCATTGGGGGTAGCACGGTTGACTCCCCCAACTCCAGCCAGGTGGCCTCAGTGTTGCTTCTCCCCTGGAGGACTAGAGAGGGGAGGGGAGCCCCAGATGCCAACTCCGAGAGGATGCTCAGATGGGGAAGGCAGGAGTCCCGAGGTTCCCAGGTCACGTTCTGCTCTCCACAGCACCCTCCGGACCCTAGCACCACGGCCCTCAGCCCTGCCTACCCATTATTCTCAGTGAGGCGCTTTCAGGAAATGCGTATTTGCCAGGGTCCCACCCCTAGAGATTCTAATTCTGATGTTTTGGTTCGAGGCATAGGCATTGGTGTGTTTTCAAAGTTCTTTAGGTGACTTTAAAAAAAACTTTATTTTGAAATGATTATAGATTCATAGGAAGTTGCAAAAAAATGTGCAGAGAGGTCCTGTTTTCCCTTAACCCAGCCTCTCCCAGTGCAAACATTCCACATAAATAAAGCCAGGAAACTAAAGCTGGGACAATGCCTGTGCTCTGTGTTCATATCCAGAATATCACTGTCTACACCAGTGTCAATAAGCTTTTTCTCTGCTGTTTTCTTCTAGTAGTTTTATAGTTTCAGGTCTTTTGTTTAAGTCTTTAATCCATCTTGAGTTGATTGTTGTATATGGTGTGGGGCAAGGATCCAGCTGCATTCTTCTGCTGCTGACATCCAGTTTTCCCAGCACCATCTGTTGGCAAAGCACCACCTTGGTCAAGGATTAATTGACCATAAATATGTGGATTTATTTTGGGGCTCTCTGTTCTGTTCCATTGGTCTATATATCTGTTTTTATGCTAGTATCATACTGCTTTAGTTATTATAGCTTTATAGGAAATTTTCTTGCTAAAGATTACTGTGGCTTTTTGTGGTCTTTTGTGGTTCCATACAAATTTTAGGATTGATTTATTTCTGTGAAAAACATCATTGGAAGTTTGATAGAGATTGCATTGAATCTGCAGATCACTTTGGGTAGTGTAAGTATTTTAACATTCTAATTAATTCTCGCTTCCATGAACATGGTATATTTTCCCATTTATTTGTGCTTTCTTCAGTTCCTTTTATCCTGTTTTTAATTTTTTTGATGCTATCATAAATGGGATTTTCTTAATTTATTTTTTGAGTAGTGCACTGTTAGCATATGGAACACAACTGATTTTTGAATGTTCTTTTTATATCCTATAAGTTTACTGTATTTATTAGTTCTAACAGCTTTTTTGTTTTTTTGTTTTTTGTTTTTTTTGGTGGGATCTTTAGAGTTTTCCATATACAAGAATATGTCATCTGCAAACAGAGACAGTTTTACTTCTTCCTTTCCAGTTTGGATGCCTTACATTTCTTCTTCTCACCCAGTGATTCTGGGTGAGGCTTCCAGTACTGTGTTGAATAGGAGTAGTGAGAGTGTGCATCCTTGTCTTGTTCCTAATCTTCCAGGAAAAGCTTTCAACTTTTTACTATTGACAATGATGTTAACCGTGGGCTTGTCATATGTGGCTTTTATTATGTTGGGGTACATTTCTTCTATATCTAATTTATTAAGAAGTTTTTTTTTTTTTTTTATCATGAAAGGGTGCTGGGAAAAAAAAAAGAAAGGGTGCTGAATTTTATCAAATGCCTTTTCAGCACCTGCTGAGATGACCATGATTTTTATCCTTTATTCTGTTACTATGGTATATCTCATTGATTGATTTGCTTATGTTGAAACATCCTTGAATCCTGGGGATAAACCCCATTTGATCATGACATGTGATCTTTTTAATACAATGTTGAGTTTTGTTTGCTAGTATTTTGTTGAGGATTTTTGCATCTATCTTCATCAGGGATATTGGCCTGTAATTTTCTTTTCTTGTAGCGTCCTTGTCTGACTTTGGTATGAGAGTAATGCTGGCCTCATAAAAGGAGTTTGGAAGTGTTTCTTCCTTTTCAATATTTTGGAAGAGTTTGAGAAGAATTGGCATTAATTCTTTTTTAAATATTTGCCATCAGGTCCTGGATTTTGTTGCTAGGAGATTTTTGATTATTGATTCAGTCTCCTTACTTGAAGTTGGTTTGTTCAGATTTTCTACCTCTTCAGTCTTGGTAGGTTGTAGTTCTAAAACCTTGATCCATTTCTCTGTTATGCAATTTGTTGGTATACAATTCTTTATAATGTCTTATCATCCTTTCTGTGTTATTGGTTGTAATACCTCCTCATTCATTTATAATTTTATTTGCATCTTCTTTCTTTTTTCTTATCCTAGCTAAATAATTGTCAAATGTTTTTTCTTTTCAAAAAGTTGTTCTGTTTTATTGATCTTTTTAGCTGTTTTTCTAGCCTCCATTTCCTTCATTTTCCTCTGATCTTTATTATTTCCATCCTTCTGCTAGCTCTGGCCTTAGTTTGTTCTTCTCTTTCTATACCTTGAGATGTAAAGTTAGGTTGTTTAGTTGAGATCTTTCTGTTTTCTTAATGTAAGCATTTATCTCTGTAAACTTTCCTTTTGAAGCTGCTTTTGCTGCTTCCCATAATTTTTGTATGTTGTGTTCCACTTACATTTGTTTCAAGATAATTTTGATTTCCCTTTTAATTTCTTCTTTGACTCACTGATTATTCAGAGGCATGCTGTCAACTCCTCATATTTGTAAAATTTCCAATTTTCCTCCTAATTATTGTTTTCTGCTTTTATACCATTGTGGTTGGAAAAGATGCCTGATATGACTTCAAACTTCTTAAATGTGTTAGGATGCGTTTTGTGGCTTAACATATGAGCTACCCTGGAGAATGCTGTGTATGCACTTGCAAAGAATGTGCATTCTGCTGCTGCTGCATGGAATGTTCTGTTTATGTCTGTTAGTTCCATTTGATCTAAAGTGTAATTCAAGTCCAGTGTTTCCATATTGATTTTCTCTTTGGAACATCTATGCATTGTTGAAGTGGAGTATTTAAGTCCCCTCCTCTTATTGTTGCTGTCTATTTATTCTCCCAGCTTATTAATACTTGTTTTGTATATTTAGGTACTTCAATGTGAGTGCATATACACTTACAATTGTTATATTCTTTTAATGAATTGACTCCTTTTTCATTACATAATGACCTTCTTTGTTGGGACAGTTTTTTGCTTAAGGTTTATTTTGTCATGATACAGGTTCATCTTCTTTGTTTTGTTTACCATTTGCATGAAACACCTTCTTTTACATCTTCACTTTCAGCCTATGTGTGTATTTAAAGCTAAAATGAGTCTTCTTGTAAGCTGCATGGAGTTAAGTTGTGCTTTTTATTCATCCACTCTGTGTCTTCTGACTAGAAAATTTAATCCATTTACATTTAAAGTTATTATTGATAGGTAAGGACTTACTATTGCCATTTTGTTAATTATTTTTATTGCTTTGTAGTTCCTCTGTTGTTGTTTTTTCTTTGTGATTACTATGAGGCTTACGTAAAACTTCTTATATTTATTACAGTCCACTTTATGCTGATAACAACTTAACTTCAACTGTTGCAGAAAAACATGTTACAGCTTGGTTATGACAGCAACCTGGATCCTGACAAGAGACCAAGCAGCACCTGGAGAATTGGAGAACTCAGGTTTATTATGCTAGTGGGCCCAGAGGACTTAACACTCCAAGCTCTGGACCCTGTCTGTAGGTTTACACAGGCTTTTATAGGCTGCCAGTTTACACTTTGCAACATCATATGCAAATGAGGTATGACAAAAGTTGACTAATTAGGAACAAGCTTTGTAGAAAGAAACCAATCAGGAGGGAGAGAAATAACTAATCAGGAGTGAGGGAAATGGACCAAACAGGAGTGAGCTCAGGGAACCAACAGAATTTTAGGGGTAAGTTCCACTTTCCTAGAAGTAAGCCGTTTCAGAGGCAAAAAGTGAGATACAGCCTTTGGGCCAGGGAACTGGATGGTGCTGGCAGGATTAGTAGTGGCTCTGCCTGGGGGTCCTGCCGGTCTTTTTTATGGGGTTTCCCACCTCATAACCACATATAAAGCTCTACACTTTTACTTCTCATTTTCCCACATTTTATGTTTGATGTTATAGTTTAAATTCTTAAACATTGTGTATCCATTAACAAATTATTGTGGCCATAGTTTTTAAAAAGTACTTTGTCTTTTAACTTTTAGACTAGGGTTAAAGGTGATGTAGGTACCACAATTACAGTACTGGAGTATTTGAATTTGACTATATTCTTTCCTTTACAGTGAGTTTTATATTTTCATAAGTTTTCATGTTGTTAATGTCCTGTTATTTGAACCTGAAGAACTCCCTTTACCATTTCTTGTAAGGCAGGTATGTTGGTGATGGACTTCAGCTTTTAAAAATTAAAACAATTTTTTTGTCGGAGAAAGTCTTTATCTCTTTTTCATTTCTGAAAGACAGCTTTGCTGGGCATAGTAATCTTGGTTGGGAGTGTTTTCTTCTGACTCTTTCTATATATCATTCCACTCACTCCTGGCCTGTAAGACTTCTGGTAAGAAATCCACTCATAGCCTTATAGGGGTTCCCTCGTATGTGACAAGTCACTTTTCTCTTGCTTCTTCAGCTCCAAAAATTGTTTGGTTCTTTTCTGTGGTTTCTATCTCTTTGTTAAACTTTTCATTTTGTTCTTGTATTGTTTTCCTGATTTTGTTGAGTTTCTTATCTGTGTTCTCTTGTAGCTCCTTTAAGACGATTGTTTTGAATATTTTGTCAGGCAGTTCATAGATTTCTGCCACTTCAGGAACTATTACGAGTGCTTTATTTTGTTCCTTTGATGGTATCATGTTTCTCTGATTATTCATGATCCTTGTCGCCTTGTGTTGACATCTGTGCATTTGAAGTAGTCACTTCTTTCAGTCTTTACAGACTGGCTTTGGCAGGGAGAGCTCTTCACCAGTCAATCTGTCCAGAAATTTTATATGCATTCCATAGCTGGCTTACTATTGGAGTCCTCAGCAGGCTAGCCTTTTGCCTAGGTTGGTGGGTGGGTGGGCCTGGCACCTGGGTCCCCTGGGGTAAGCCTGGTGCCTAGGTCTAGAGGGGTGCACCTGAGTACACTTGGGTGGACCTGGAGGCTGATCCACAAATGTGGGCCTGGATCCTGGGTCTGTGGGGGCCAGCCTGGTGCTGGGGTGCACTTCGAGTCTTAGTCCTAGGCCAGTCTGGCTCTGGGTTGGGCCTGATGCCTGGGCCTACAGGGATGGACCTAGTCCTGAGTCTTTGGGGGCTGGCTTAGCACCAGGATCCACAGGGGTAGTCATGGAGCCAGGATTCATGGAGGTTGGCCTGATGCTAACTTGGCCTGGAGCCTGAGTTTGTGGTGATGAGCCTGGAGCCTTAGTCTGTGGGGGCTGACCTGGGGCCTGGGTCCACAGGGCAGGCCTGGAGCCTAGGGACACACAGGCCAGCCCAGCACCGGGGTTCACTGGGACAGGCTTGATGCTGTGGTCCACAGCAAGGCGGGTGCTCATTTTACTCTACTTCCTCCATGAAATGGGTATCTTTCCCCATGCTGTGCCGTAAGGGGTTGGGGTGGGGTGGTGCAGTGGAGTATTCATTCAGGTTGCTATAACACAACACACAGACTGAGTGGATTATAAACACAGAAGTTTGTCTTTCACGGTCCTGGAGGCTGCGAGTCAAAATCAGGGTGCCAGCGCGACTGGGTTTTGGTGAAGACCCTCTCTGCATGGCAGAATGCTGATTTCTCCCCGTGTCTTCACATGCTGGAAAGGGCCAGGGGGATAGGACATCCTCTTATAAGGGCACTAATATCATGTGTGAGGGCTCCACCTCCCAGAGGCCCTTCTCCTAATACCATCACAGCAGACGTTAGATTTCAACATATGAATCTGGGGACAGCACAAACATTCAGACCATGGCACACAGGTAACGTGAAACTGTCCTTCCTGCCCTCCTCAAGGCACCTTTTCTTATTTCTTTGCTCTCCTCAGGGGCTGCAGACGCTCCCTGGATTCCTCAGCCGTCGTGAAGGTGCTTTCCTGTGCGAATGGTTGTTCAAATTGATGTTTCTTTGAGGGACAGGCGCTGGCAACGGTTCTGCCGTCTTGCTGATATCACTCCTAGTAGCTGTATTTTCTTACTTTATGCATTCTTGACCCTCTGGCACTCAGAGGTCTTCCAGACTCTGGGAGAGACTGCCCTCCCCAGAACTAGCCAGTTCTTAGAGCTAGCAAAGGCCTTGGCCAGGGGCACATCTTTCCCATGCAAATCAAACAAGCACGAGTCTATACCCCCAGCCACCTCTTTATCTAACTCTCACACACCAAGCCAGTACTTTCTCTGCCCTACATCTTCCCAGGGTTAGGTGCCAGGCGCTTGGAGACCACTCGTGTTGTCCGAAGCGCACTGGAGTTACTCACTCCAGTTGATCCTAAGCTCAGTCCTACCCCGCCTGGCCTTTCCTGCAGAATCCCCAGCAAGAGCTCTGCCTCAGGTTTCCCCTCACTCCTGTCTCCTGCCTCCTGACCATCCTAAGCCTCCCCCAGAGCCCTGCTTGGAGTGGTGTGTTCCTCTCTCCTGGGAAATGTGTGTAATAAATTCTTCTTTCAGTCGCATTGGCTTCTCTATGTCTCCTCCATAAATTAAAATCCCACAGTACATTTCAGAACAGAAGGTACCCAATAAATACTCAGCTGTCCCAATGAATGAGAGAATGGAGGGATGAATTAAAAATATGTCCAGTGATCTTAAGCGGCTTGTCCAGTCACCCAGCCAGGCAGCAGTCAAAAACCGAAACCCTCTGTTTCTCAACTTTTATTTATTTCTGCCTTCCTTTGGGCCTCAAACTATTTGCCATATTGGTGAACAAGGAGCTGGCATAGCTAAAGAATAATACACACAGCCAACAAAATACAACTCTGCTGGGTCATAAATTTGATCTCTCAAAACCATTCTTTCAGGCTATCAGAAATAAAATGTGGATTTCCTTTATAATCGTATTTGGTCTTCCAGAATTTAAGAGGCTTTTAGGGATGATTCCAATGTTTCTTTTTGTTGTTGTTGTTTGTTTTGTTTTGTTTTTTACAAACCCTTCTGTCAATGGCTGACTTTCAATAGATCACAATGAAGGAGCCACTGTACTTACTATGTACGAAACCCAAGCCAGGCCTACGTTTTTTAAAAGCTGTTCCAGGGAGAGCTGAATGCAAGCCCTCTTTTTCTTGTCATAAGTTGCCCTGCAGCAAGCAGAAGCTTCCTGAGCGATCCCACTGATGAATCTTCTCAAAGGCAGTCATTGCATCTTCCAAGTTTCTGAAGGCATTGCGAAGGGACTTCTGCTGAGAGAGCCTGGGAACAGGGTGTCTGGAATCCTTTTCAGTACTTTACCGTCTCCCGCTACCAAGAGCAGCCTGAAGGGTACATGAAGCAGAGGTCACAGATGCAAAGTTCTTAGAGACTGAAGACCTTCTCTTGTGGCCTTGCTTCCCTTCATTGGTACCCAAGTGCAGGAAGCCCCGCGGGTTAAATCGAGACATGACTTACAGGCGTTGGGGAACTTCTCTCCTGGGAGATGCTCAGAGTGTGGGAGGATGTGAGCAGTGGAATGCGAGCTAGAAATCAGGGACTGTCTATGGACCTGGTGGCTCAGAGAAGAGCCTCCAGCCCAGCCAGACTTGGGTTTGAATTCTACCTTAACCTTAACCCTGCTGACCAATCCTCAGTGTGCACATCTGTAAAAAGGGACTTCACACACCCACCGTTCCACTTTATTCTTAGACTTGGATGATACGGTAACACAGAGTCATTTAAGTGTTCACCAAGAGGAAGCTGTTGTTGCATTTCACAGGGCAGGTCTATGGAGAGGTGGTAGTTCCACAGAAAAGGCCTTGAACCTTATGAGGGTGGCTGGTGTCTTCCCAGGGCCAGATAACCTTCAATGTCCAGGCTTGGAGACTTCAAGAGGGAGGAGGGAAATGCTAATTTGGACCAACTTGCAGAATCAGTCCTTCCCTGAGCTGGGAGATCTGCCAGGGGAGGCCCAGCAGACGCTGATGTCATTTCTGTGTTCCCTGCATGCATCCTGGGACAGGCTAGCCAGTCACCAGTGAGCACCACAATTAATGGGATCTGCTCGGTTCCTGGAATTTGATGGTCAACAAACCAACCAAACACTGGACAGACTTCACCCATCACCTAGTGTGTACCATGCACCTGGCTTACAGTCTGTTCTTTTCCCTCCCCATGAAACAAACAGGAGGCTGAACTTTCCTGGAAGCATACAGGCTGGAAACTACCTGCTTCTGTCAAGGGCTGAGGTTGTCCAGAGAACTGTGGAAGAGAGTCATTGTTGACCATAAAGTCAGTGGCTTTTTGGGACTTTCCAATACAATTTAACCAAAGGTCATTGCAAAACTTACGGAGGAAAAGGTAAAACAGTATGATTTTCAAAGCTGTGAGCTTCTGAGAATTGTTTTTTTAAAGTAATTTTTTTAAACATAAGCATCATCTTCTTGAATTATTTACAGCATTTAAAAATAATTTTATGTCATTTTATAAATGTTTATTTTTAAACTTTTAAACTTATAGACTCTGGGAGAGACTGCCCTTCCCAGAACTAGCCAGTTCTTAGAGCTAGCAAAGGGCTTGGCTGGGAGCACATCTTTTCCATGCAAATCAAACAACCCCAAGTCTATATCCCCAACTACTTCTTTATCTAACTCTCACACACCAAGCCAATATTTTCTCTGCCCTACAGCTTCCTTTATACACTTATGCACTCTTACCTCACAGCATATACAAAAATTAACTCAAAATGGATCAAAGACCTAAATGTAAGAGCTAAAACTATAAAACGTTTAGAAGAAAACATAAGAGGAAAGCTTCATGGCATTGGATTTGGCAATAATTTTCTGGCTATCACATCAAAAGCACAGGCAATGAAAGAAAAAATAGACAAACTGGACTTCCTCGAGATGAAAACTTTTGTCTATCAAAGGACACAATCAACAGAGTGAAAAGGCCCCCCATGGAATGGGAAAAATATTTGCAGATTATATATCTGACAAGGGATTAATATCTAGAATATATAAAGAACTCCTATAACTCAGCAACCAAAAAGGCAAACAGCTTGATCTAAATGTGTATTTAAAAAAAAGGACTTGAGCAGACATTTCTCCAAAAAAGATATTTCAAAGAAGATATACAAATAACCAGTGAATAAATGTTCAACATCACCAGTCATTAGGGAAATGCAAATCAAAATCACAAGACATCACTTCACCCATTAGAATGGCCATTGTCCCCAAATCAGAAGATAGCAAGGATGAGGAGAAATGGGGACCCTTGTGATTTGCTGGTGAAAATGTAAAATGCCATGGAAAACAGGTTGGAAGTTCTTCAAAAAGTTGAAAATGGAATGACCATATGATTCAGCAGTTTGACTGCTAGATATACACCCAAAAGAATTCAAAGCAAAAATCTGAACAGATACTTGCACAGGAATGTTAATAGCAACATTATTTACAATAACCAAAAGGTGGAAACAACCCAAATGTCCGTCAACAGATGAATGGATTAAAACACTTGTGGTATATATATTCAAAGGAATGCTATTCAACCTTAAAAAGAAATGGAATTTTGACATGTGCTGCAACATAAGTGAAACGAAGACGTTATGCTAAGTGAAATAAGGCAGATACTAAAAGACAAATATTTTATGAGTCTGCTGATATGGGTTTCCTAAAGCAGTCAGACTCCTAGGGAAGGAAAGTGAAATGGTGGTTTCCAGGACTGGGAGCAGGGGAGTGGGGAATTATTGTTTAAGGGTCTAGAATCTATGTTTGAGAAGATGAAAAATTTCTGGAGATGGATGGTGGTGATTGTTACATCACAGTGTGAATGTACTTAATACGCTGAACTGTATACCTAAAAACTGTTAACATGGTAAATATGTTATATGTATCGTAACACAAAAAAAGATGAAATTCTGTTATATGATACAACACGGATGAAACTTGGAAGCATGCTAAATGAAATAATCCAGACACGAAGGGACAGATATTGTATGATTCCACTTATACGAGGCACTGAAATTAGGCAAATTCAGAGAGACAGGAAATAGAACAGTGGTTTAAGGATGGGGGATGTTACTGTTTAATGGGTTTCTGTTTGGAATGATGAGAAAGTTCTGGAAATGAATAGTGGTGATGGTCGCACAACATTGTGAAGGCACTTAATGCCCCTGAACTGTACACTTAAAATGGGTAAAAGTGGTAAATTTTATGTCATGTTTATTTTACCACAATGAAAAAGTAATACATGTTCGACTGAAAAGCATCACACAAGACAAAATAGTATAAAATGAGGCGGGAACGCCCCCTCTTCCTCCTCCTCATAAACACCTTCGCATGTCTCTAGTAGATTCACGGCCGCAGTTCTAAGTCACCCACGTGTGTCTGCGCCGCAGTTCTCTGGTGTAGATGGTGTCGGGGTCCCCTCTGGAGCATGGGTGAGGGACTGGGGGCACTTCCACTAACCCCCATTACCTCTGCCTGTGTCACCTGATTGTGGGTATTTACGATTCACTTTTGGATTTTCTAGTGGTTAGTTTTCGGCTTTAGGTAACACACTTAAAAGTTTATCTTCTAAAACTTTTAATATGGACATTTCCAGACATACGCAGAAGCAGAGGGAAGGGGATAGGATGCCCCTCTGTACCTAGGACGTAGCTTCCACCATGAACCCGTCATCAGTCTCACTTCATCCATATCCTCGCTCACTTCCCTCAACCAACTATTTTGAAACAAATCTTATATGCTGTATCAATTTATCTGCAAATATTTCAGTATGCATTTCTTAAAAATAAAGATGAAAAATATGACATACCTGCAATGCTATTACCACATCTAGAAAACAGAACAACAAGTCCTCAGTAGCCAGTTATGGTATATTTTAGTCTCATTTTTTTTTTCTGATTTGTTCAAATCAGGATCCAAATATGGCTCTTACATTGTGATTGGTAGACGTGCCTCTTTTTCTTCTCATTGCAATGTAATTTGTTGAAGAAACAGCATTGTTTGTTTTGTAGAGTTTCCACAGGTTGGGATTTAAATAATTGCATCTCAACGGAGTCATCTAAGTTGTTTTTCCCTTGTATTCCCTTGTAGTTGCTGTAAATTGGTAGTTAGATTAGAGACTAGCTCAGATTGAGATCAGACTTTATGGCAAGAACACTTCAGACATAGTTTTGTTAACTTCCACCAGCTGGTACATCATGTCTGGCTGTATCTTTTTGTTTTTTAATTGAAGTATAGGTGGTTTACAAGGTTGTGTTAATTTCTGGTGTACAGCATAGTGATTCAACTATACATACATATTTTTTCAGATTCTTCTTCATTACAGGCAAGGTATTAAATATAGTTAATATTGAATATGGTTTCCTGTGCCATACAGTAGGTCCTTGCTGTTTATCTGTTTTATACATAGTAGTTCATATCTGCAAATTCCAGACTTCAATTTACCCTTCCCCTCTACTTTCTCCCCTGATAACCGTAAGTTTGTTTTCTATGCCTGTGAGTCTGTTTCTGTTTTGTAAATAAGTTCATTTGTCTCGTTTTTAGATTCCACATATGGTATTTTTCTTTCTCTTTCTGGCTTACTTCACTTAGTATGATAATCTCCAGATCCATTCATGTTGCTGGAAAGGGTATGATTTCATTCTTTTTTATGGCTGAGTAGTATTCCATTATATACACATATATATATATACATACACACACACACACACACACACACACACACACACACACACACACACACACATACACTACCTCTTCTTTAGCCAGTCATCTGTCACTGGACATTTAGGTTGCTTCCATGTCTTGGCTACTGTAAATAGTGCTGCTGTGAACATTGAGGTTCATATATCTTTTTGAATTAGAGTTTCCTCTGGATATATGCCCAGGAATGGGATTGCTGGATCATAGGGTAAGTCTATTTTTAGTTTTTTGAGGAATCTCCATACTGTTTTCCACAGTGGCTGCACCAAACTGCATTCCCACCAACAGTTTAGGAGGGTTCCCTGTTCTCCACACCCTCTCCAGCATTTATCATTTGTGGACTTTTGAATGATATGGCCATTCTGACTGGTGTGAGGTGATACCTCATTGTAGTTTTGATTTGCATTTCTCTAGTAGTTAGCGACACTGAGCATTTTTTTCATGTGCATATTGGCCATTTGTATATCTTCAATGGAGAAATGTCTGTTTAGGTCTACTGCCCATTTTTTGATTAGGTTGTTTATTTTTTTGTTATTGAGTTGGTTGTACCTTTTTTAATGATTCCAGTGTCCACTGATGACCATCACCTTGAGCCTATGATTCATCAAGGGTAGCGATGGGCTCTCGGTCCTTATTCCCTTGATAGTTGGAATTTCTACGAGAAGAAGTGTCCCCTTTGATTACCTGGTTATCCTCAAATACAAGAAAAGCAGAAATAATTGCTTGACTTTTAATTACTTAAAATTTTGTTTAATTACCAGTTTTAAAAATGTTGAGTGGATTTCCTCTAATGGTTACCTCTGAGTCTCTTTTTCTTTTAGTATCATGATGAACCTGTATTTGATTTATTTCAAGCCATCGCATTTCATTTCCTACTGATGTTCAGATTGTCCTGTCTTTGGACCATGAAAGCCTCTTCACATTTACTCCCTAATCCCGTTGGCCTGATTCCAAGGATCTTTGTAACCTTTCGCATTTTCTAGTATGAGTAGATGGTCCAGGCTCCTGTGACACATTTACTGCCCCAAGGTCCCACTGTCTAGCACAAGGAACTATATCCAAAGGCTTGTAGTAACCTGTAATGAAAAAGAATATTAAAAATATATATATACCAACTGAATCACCATGATGTATACCAGAAACTAATACAACATTGTAAATAAATTATACTCCAATTTTTAAAAATTGGGGGGAAAATTTCTGTGTTCCTAATCATAGGATTATGGAATGGAACCCACTTGCATTTTGAAGACATGCGTGGTGGAGTCCTTTGATACTGCTCATTTTAATTTTGACCCATTGTTTCCC
The DNA here is from genome assembly GCF_048773025.1 of Camelus bactrianus. NCBI lineage: Eukaryota > Metazoa > Chordata > Mammalia > Artiodactyla > Camelidae > Camelus > Camelus bactrianus. The sequence goes on from NC_133573.1 coordinate 12,495,244, forward strand.
AGACCCGTTGCAGTTTCCAGCTAAGATTCGTTCTGGTTATGCTCCTGACTTAATTTCACTTTTCCTGGATCATAGGTATTCTTTTTCCTGGATTCCTATTTGCTGTGATGGAATGCAACTTCAAAATATTTTTTAACTTTTAAAAAGGTTTATAGAAGATAAATTTTCTGATATCTTCCTACCTGAAACTATTTTATCTCCTATTTGATTGGTAGTTTGGCTAGGTATATAGATTTTCAGGTTTGAAATATTTCTCTCCCAGAATCATAAATGAATTTCTCTGTTATCTGCTACCATTTAGTGTTGTCAGTTATACTTCTCATCTCCGTCTTAGTAACAGCTCTGGGCAGTAGACTGCCCACCCTCCAGCCTTTCCTTTCTCTTTCTAACCAAACCCTGATTTTGTTCAAGTGTCAAGACCATTGTTTCGAAGGAGGGAGGGAGTCATGATTCATTTAAGCCAACATGATAAATCCATTCTTCACACTGGTGATTGATGTCATAATTGGCTTTTGAATGTTTCTGCTTGAGGACTTCCGATTCTAAATTGTTGCAGCCATCTTGTGACCATGAGGAGAACAAAATGTCACAGACAGAATAGAAAGACGAAAAGAATCTGAGTTATTGGAGATGTAATTGCACAACTGAATTAACCAACCCTAAAACTATCTACAGTTGACCCTTGAACAACCCGGGGGTTAAGAGCACTGGCCTCATGCAGTGGAGAATCTGAGTATAACTTTGCAGCTGGGGCCTTCTGGATCTGAAGTTCCACACCTGAGGACTCAACCAACTGTGGGTTGCATAGAACTACAGTATTATATAATGAAAAAAAACTACATATAAGTGGATCCAGACAGTAGAAACCCGTGTTGTTCAAGGATCAGCTGTACTTTCCACTGTAAAATTTTTATTTGTAAATAGATTTTAAAGTCTCTTAGCTTGAGGATAGCTTTGTCTTGTAAAGAGATTATATTTAGTACCACTCACAACTCTTATTTTGAATCATCGGCACCTCAACATGGCTTATTTTTCTGTTAACCATTAGGCAGCTCAGGCCTAATATTTCTCCAGCCTCTTCTTTGTAGAGTGTTAAGGAACTTAAAAAAAAAAAAAAGCCAAGCATCTGGTCAATAAATTTGATAGACTTGCAGAACTGAAAGGGCTCTCAAGAGTTAATTTAGTCTACTGCCCTGACTCTGAGAGGTCTCATGAGAAACTACCCCATAAAATTGCTTCATATGCTTTTCAGAGACACAGAAATGTCACCACCTCCCTTGCCTTCCAGGGTGTCGATGCCAAGGACACAGTCACAGCTTCTGAGTTTTCTCCCTAAAGCAACGGGGTGGCATTCGTCCTAATAGAGCCAGTTTTTATTATTAGCACGTGGAAGCATTTCTTGTTGCAAGAAAACCAGCTAAAGTGCCAAAAAAAAAATGTGTAAAATAGTAAGATTCAGGGAAGGAGAGTTTGAACTGCAGAGATGGCTTTGTTTTCTAGAAGCTTCCCTAGAGTGCTCTTTAAAACCAAGAGCTCACCAAGTGGATTAAAAACATAACTTCACATTGCAAATAAAAATCCGAAATACTGCATAGCAAATGGATAGCTTATTTGAAGCAAGAGTGCTGTCAAATTTGCAAAACGTCTCTAGTAAGTGGTAGCCGGTGGGAACCTCTCCTTTGAGGGTGGCGTTTGCTTTTCTCCACCGAGGACTTTCCGAGGGTGGGGACCCTAATTCCTTCCACATGGAGGCTTTGGCCATCTGCAGTTGTAAACCAGGATTCTTTGACACGCAAATCCCAGATGGTGCTTTGAATGTAAGGCCCATATTGCATGCAGATTTCCACCATATGTGGTTTAATTTTTTTCCTTATTGTTACTCAATGCATGCTTATTGTGGGGGGAGAAAAAGTAGATAAACAGGCAACAACAACAACAAAAATAAAACCTCTCCTAGCCCCATGACTGTTAATATTTTGCAATTTATCCTTCCAAGTGTTTTCCAGGTATATTCAGGTGTATGTATAATTTTATTTTGCCTTACAAAAAGGGTTTGGTACCTGCTCTGCTCAGGGCTGCTCCCCATCCCGCGTGTTCGTGCTGTGGTGACCTGGATGTTCCCCTCCTGAGCTACTGCTCAGAGGTCCATGAGCCCATCGTAAATAACTATGTTCACCAACATGAAGGGAAGAGCAAGGGGGCCGCTGCACCCCAGAGCTACCATATATTGTGCACCTACTGTTTGCTCGTGGAGACTGTACATGAATTATCTCTACTTCCCAGACTCACCCTCAGGGATAGTTTGTTACCACCTCTTTGCCGATGAGGCCGCTAAGACTTGGCTGAGTCTGAAGTTAAACTCTGATTTGGCTCCCATGCCAGTATTTCCTATGGTACTGTGGTCCTTCCAGTGAGGTAGACCAGAAGGCTCTGGGGTGAAGGCAGCAGGTGGGGAAGATGCTGCCAGTGGAGGAAGATGGAGTTGGGGATGAGCTTGAGTTACCTGTGATGGACTGAGTAGGGCGCCGGGGGCTGCTTTCTGCACAGTCGGGAGGCGGATGCCAGTGCCCAGAACTGAGCCTCAGTGGGAAAGTCTAGGGCAGATGAATCAGGAGGCAGAATGAGTTCCTTTGGGAAGGTGGGCCGGGGGAAAGTTTTATTTTCACCCATCTGCAAAGCCCTCAAGCTCACCAGGTCCCTGAAAACCTCTCAGGGGCCCAAACCCATGCCTGACTCCCTGGCCTCCTTGGGCAAGACAAGCCCAGAATGTGGTATCCGCTCTGCCACAGGGAGACTCCCACGTGCCGTATTGCTCTCGGGATGCTTTCTCTGCTCACGCTAACTGGAGACATGCATGCACACCGTTAAGTGAATATGTATTATTGGCTCAGTATGTTTCTCTCTCCCAGGCTGGAAAGGCATTGCTGGTACCGGTGCTGGAAATATGAAGATGAAGCCACCTTCCCTTAAGCACCTCATTATAGTAGGGAGAACATGGGTATGAGGGGACATGATAGGGGTACGTGCCAGATTATGCTGCTTTTTGTTGTTTGCCCCTGAAGAGAGGTAACCGAGCATAGACTTGGAAGGAGATGTTCAAATGGGGCTTTGAGGGACGAACAGGAACTGTATACCAGACTGAGGAGTCACGGAGCAGGGAAAGCAGCTTAACTGATGCCTGGAAGTGATGATGGCTTCTGCTCTGGCTGGATCAAATAGGCAGAGGCCAGTAGGCTGGGCCAGACTGTGGAGGGTTTCATGTGACATCCCAAGACATTGGGGCTGTACCCTGTGGGCAGCTGCCCCCACCAGACTTTAAAGTGTTTTCATCAGGAGAGAGACTTAATCTGCTTTGTGTTCTGGAAAGATATTCTTGGGAACAATGAGGAGGCTGGATGAGTCACTTGGGGAAAGGGAGTCCGTATTCCATGTTCAGTAATCTGGACATTTTCAGCAGATGGTGAGAGTTAAGGTTGGGTCAAAAAGGCTTTTTCCCAGGGTTCAGATGAGAGAAGATGAGCTGGGGCCTCAGGGGAAAAAAAGAGAGCCTCAAGAAATGCGGGGGAGTGGTGTCTGGTTCCTAGGGGGTAAGAAGAGCGGATCACCCACCGCCCAGCCCCCTAGTCCCTGACCTGCCCCCCTTAAAGAAACGACGACCTCCGCCATTCGTGAATTGCACTAAATCCTGGCTCTAGCCAGTGGGAGGCCCGGGATACTTTTCCCATGTTCACTCTGAATGGCAATCGGGCTTTAAAAAACTTTTCTTTTGGGAACAACACAGGAAGCAGGCCCTGGGCTGGGAAGGGGTGTCCAGGTGGGCAGGAGGGCTCTGCCTGGACAGAAGTCACAACCTTTTTTCCCCGGGGTTGATGACAGCCAGCCTGGACGGGGTGTGGTCTGCAAACGCCTCTTGGGTGGGGAATAGATCGTTTTAAAATGCAGTTAAAGAGACAGTGGAGCGTCCTGAGTAACAGCCGGGACCCTGAGCCAGACCGTGGGTTCAAATCCTAGCCTTGCCACTCCCATACTGTGAACCCGCGGAAATCACTGATCTCTCTGTGCCTCGGTGTTCTCATCTGTAGTATGGGGTGATAATGAGACCCACGTTGCGGGTTTGCTGTGAGGAAGAAATGAGTTGATACAGCCACAGCATTCAGAGCGGCTAGAGCCTTGCCAGAACCACGTCTCCATTTGCTTTTCTAGAGACCCAGGGTGGCCTGAGTTGTCAGGAAGTCAACCCACCCGGGTGCGGGCCCAGGGCTCTTCCTCCCCCTTCAGCAAAGGCGCAGCTGCGCCCGAGACACCACCCTTCTCCCCCGACTTCCTTCAGATCCAAGGACCATCTGATGCCCGGACTCGCCCAATGAGGGGGCAGGGGAGGGCCGGCGTGGCATCCCCGCCCCGCCCCGGAGCTCCGCCCACGCATCCGGGGGAGGGAACCTCCCAGCCCAGGCTGCCCAGCTGTACCTGGCCCCCCACCCCCTCCCCAGCTCATCTTTGGCCTGCAACATCAAAGTGGTTTATTTTTCCCTTTTGCATTTGGATTCCAGGAATATTTAATGGGGCGTGTCAGAGTAAACACTTTTTGGCTGTCTTGCTCTCAAGATTAAACAGGTGCACGGCCTTCTTTAGCCAAACCTGTCAGCTGCAGCAGCTGGGAGTTCCCGGCCCCGTGGGCCCCTGGGGCTGCCCTTTCCTCCTGACTTTGGGGCTCCCCAGATGCTCCTCCCTCTGTTCAGGGCCTCCTGCCCCTCCCCAGCCAGCCTGGCCCCTGCTGGGCAGAGCCATCTCAGCTCTGAGGTGAAAAATGAAAAAATCCTGTTGGCAGGTGACTGTGACTGAATTCACATGACTTCTGAGGAGGAGGGGGTCTGTGAGGTCCAGTGGCAACCACCTGGGACAGGAACGTGGAGCCATTTAGGTGAGCGGTCCTCCTCTCTCCCCGCTGAGATGGGACACCTCCGACTTCGGGGACTGTCCTCAGCATCTCCTCGGGGACTGGGCTCAGCGCACCACCGGGGGCCTTGAAGCAGGGGCCAGGCGGCCCATCTGCTCCATCAAATGTTTTTTTTTTTTTTCTGGAAGTTTCCCGGTCACGTTCTCATGTAAACAATATCTTCGGAGAGCCGGCAACCCCCCTGGGGAACCGGGCTGAGCGGTGATGGATGGGCCCGCGGGCGGGGCCCACATCAGTCACACCTCCCGCCCGGCCCGGCCCCAGCCCCGGCCGTAAGCGCAGCCTGACTTGGACCATTTGTCTCCAAGTACCAGGGGATTTTCAGACAGCTGTGGAGCCAACCGTTTCAAAAGGGAACATAGTTCTGGTCTGCGGTAAGAACAACACACTCCGCCTGTGCTGCAGGATCCCGGCCGGGGGCCCGAGCGCCGGGCGTGGCGGCTGCTCCCTCCTCGCGCCCCCCCATCCCCCCCGCACCTCTTCCCGCATACCCTCCCGCAAACTGGAGCCGCCGTGAGCCTCAGCCCCGGGGCACACTCGGTGGAGGAGTGTACCCCGCTTCTCTTGGCCCTGCGACCTCGTTTCTGCCCAACTCCCGGCGGGCGGGGCTTGGAGCCAAAACCTGGGCGGGGAAGGCGGTTTCTCTCCGCAGATGCAAAATCGCTTTCCCTTCTTCCTCCGCCCTCTCTCCGTCCCTGACCCCCCTCCTCCCTCCCGCTCATTACATGCTTTCTCTATGCTCCCCTTCTGGCCCCGGGGAGGCCTTGCTCTGAGGACGGATGAACTCAGGTTGGAGTAGGGACCACAGCCCTTGTTGGGATGGAAAAAGCAAGTCCAGGAAGTCGACAGAGTCGGCTGTCCCTTCGGGGAGGCTGCTTTCCCTTGATTGGCACCTTTTAATACCTCTGAAGCGTTTGCCATTTTCTACCTGTTTTCTTCTTGGGTTGTTATTATTATTAATTGAAATATAGTTGATTTACATTGTGTTAATTTCTGGTGTACAGCATAGTGAGTCATATATATATATATACACATACATACATACGTATATATACACACACACACACACATATATATACATACATATATATGTAATCCTTTGGTCTGTTCAGGGCTTTCTACCAGGTGACTGGATCCTTCTGCCCCCCCCCCCCGGCAGGCCCCGCCCACTGGGAACAATACCTCCAACCGTGATGCTAGCTGGGCAGCATTTTGCAGCCCACCACGGCTGCCCTTATTCCGGGGTTTGGCCCTGAGGAAGTGGCAGGAGCAGCAGGAGCGATCAAGGCCCTTTCTGTCCGGCGGGGCCTCGTCGGCTTCCAGCCCCGGGAGGATGTCTCTGTTGCTGGTGCCGCAGGTCTGAACGGGCCAGCAGGGAGTCTGAAGACAGAAACTGCAATCTGCTGGTTGTGACACTACGGGATGCTGCTGAGGATGTCGCCAGAATTGTCACCTCACACCTGTCAGAATGGCCATCGTCAAGAAGAACACAAATAACAAAAGCTGGCGAGGCTGTGGAGAAAAGGGAACCCTCCTACACTGTTGGTGGGAATGCAAATTGGTGTGGCCACTGTGGGAAACAGTGTGGAGATTCCTCAAAAAACTAAACACAGAACTACCAGAGGACCCAGCAATTCCACTCCTGGGTAAATATCCAAAAAACACAAATTTGAAAAGATACATGCAACCAATATTCATAGCAGCACTATTTACAGTTGCCAAGACATGGAAGCAACCTAAGTGTCCATCAACAGAGGAGTGGATAAAGAAGATGTAAACACAGACACACACAGACACACACACACACACACAGACACACACACACACAGGAATATTACTCAGCCGTAAAAAAGAATGAACTTTTGCCATTTGCAGCAACACGGATGGACTGGGAGGGCATTATGCTAAGTGAAATGAGTCAGACACAGAAAGACAAGTACTGTATGATATCACTGATATATGGAATCTAAAAAAATACAGCAGACTAGTGAATAAAACAAAAAGATAGTAGACTCACTTAGTAGCTGAACAAGTTACTTCCCTTATTCGAGCCTCAGTTGTGTTGTTTTGGTTTTTTTCATCCATAAAAGAGGGCTTTTAAAAAGCCTCAGAGGATGACTATGTGGATTAAAGGAAATCATTCATATAAAGCACAGAGCAGCAATAAGTGCAATAAATATTAGCTATTATTATTCATTCATTAAACAAACATCTGTGATATACCGTATGGTCAATGCTGGACATACACAGTCATTTCTGCAGGAAAATCACTCTCTTTATTTAAACACACACTCACACAGTAATTCAGAGGCAGAGCAGGACTGAGGCTCCACCCAGGGACTGGCACACTGCTTCCTCATCCTCTTGAAGACTTCAGGGGGCTGCTTGCACAATTTCTCCTCTCTTCACTCCAATTTATGGCCTCTCCCTCCTTTTGCCTCTGAGCTCCACCTTCTCTGGTTTGGGGTTCCCTTTAAGTCTCCTGCCCCTGGCCACATGTCAGGCTGGGCCCTTCCCAGGACCAAACCCCACCATCCACTGCTTTTCTCTGTCTCCACCTTTGTGCAAATCAGCCTAAAAAAGATGGGTCTCAGTATGATGCTTGTCCCTTTTTCCCTCACGCGGGTGCGATGACTTCCGGTTCCCCTCTCTGCTTCTGCTGCTCTCACAGGCGCTAAACGCCCTCCATCCAGTGGTGGCGGGAGTGGCTCACCTGTGGCTGCTTTGCCCCCATCTTCCGTGGAGCGTGTGCAGGGCCCAGTCATCAGATGACCAGATAACTGGAGCAGCCCCCCTTGGAGCAGGGCCCCGGGGGGGTCTCTTTCTGAGTGACTCCCTGGGGTGCTCTGTGCCTCCTGCAGACCCTCTTCACCTTGACAGTGTTTCTGTAAGCGCCGTTCCTCTCTGCCCCACCAGGTCCCTCTGTGGACTTTACTCCTAGACCGGCCTTAGCCACAGTTTCACCCTGACCCAAGAAGAGCTGTTTTCCCTGAAGAACCCAATAGATGGACTCACTTGAAACTGCAGCTGGAGGGAGCTGAGTTGGCCAGCGGAAAGAACCTTCTTCCTTGAGGCTTGGAGAAACAGGATCTTTTTAAGAGACCTCCAGGGAAAGGGGAGAAGGTGGATCTCTTTCGAGACCTGTCAGAGACTTGAATGTCCTCCCCCGACCCCTCCCCAGTCTAAGGAGAGTTCTTAGAGCTGGAAGAGACCCAGCAGTCATCCAGGTTGACTGACAACTTGAGGATACCTTCTCTGAGCACGAATCCTCCTTAATGGTTCATTATTCATTCCCTCACTCATTTCACAGTAGCTGCGACTCATGGCATCATGTTACCAGATCTTTGCTGTCCCAGGCACCGTGTGGGTATAGGTGACAACAGCAAGGTAGGGTCCCACTATCCAGGAGGAAAGAGAAGAAAGTTGTATACACACGGTCTCCAGACTGTCAAGTTAATAAAAGCAATAAACGTCCTTAGTGGTTTGGGGGAATATTCTGCAAGAAAGTCTGCGTGCGAGCGGACATGATGTCTTCCGACAGCGGCAATGAAATGAAGCAGCACGATCCCAGCAATAAAGGACCCTGTCACGTGTGCGTCCTGGTGCGCGTGCCCTGCGCCGCAGAGGACCTGAGACCGCGGGTTAGACTCGGCAAGTAACGCAGGGTCCCCGAGAATTTCAGGCCGTCATGACCCTTGGACCCTCTGCACAGCAAGACGTGCAGAGCCTCCCTGCCCCACTTGGCATTCAAGTCTCCCCCAACATGGCCCCAACTTAATCTTCTCCTGAGAGGCTGCATTAGACCCTTGGAGGACCTGCGCGCTGGCATGCTTGTGGTGTCCGCCTCCACCCTCCACAGATGTTGAGTATTTAACATTGTCCAACTCTCTTCTGACGTTTCCCATAATGTCTTTTGATGCTGTTTTAAAAATATCAAATAATAAATTCTTAAACAAAAATGTTTGATGTCCTTGCTGTGTTGATGGTCCGGAAATGTGCTCAGTTGGAGAGCAGGTAGCCAAGTGTTTTCCACTGTGTCCCCACCAGAACCCTCCATTCAGTCCAGTCTCATCCCAACCCCAGGCTCAGGACTTTGCAGGCTCTTGGACTTCCTCCCTACCAAGCATCTCTCTCTCTCTTTCTTCTCTGGATCCACAATTCTTACTCTTCATCCAAGGCTCCAGCTCCACTCCCAGGCCAGCAGCACCACCAGCCCATCCCCCAGCCGAGGAAATCTGCATTTGTTATTCCCACACTGGGACAGCCTTCCTGCCTCAGATTTCCCGTGGAAAGTGTTGTCTGCATCAGTTCATAACATACCACTTTGTGACATGTCTCACACACTTGCTTCGTGCTTATAATTAATTTTTCAAGTGCTCCTGTGATGTTTTCGTAATGAGCCTATGAGACTGAGGGCGGGACTGAGGTCTTCATTTCTGTCTGACACTGCTAGGAAGAGACACAGCACTCACATCTCAAAGATGCTCATTCCTTGGGTCGGCACTTCCCAACGTGAGGAAGAAAGAGACTCACGTTGACAGCAGGAATTCTCTGAAACACTGAAAAGTAAATTTCATTTGGGAAATGTTGCACTAAAAGTTGGTGATCACTTGGTGCCAATGGGCCGGTCAACTGAAACACACCATCAAACACTGATTAACAGGAAAGTAAAAATACAAACTTAAATGTCACTAAAATGCTTAGATCCTCAATAATATATCCCCACCCTCCTCTTCTACCCGATCCCTGCTCCCCCACTATCCCCTCCCACTATAATCCACGTTCAAGAGTATTATCAAAATAGCAAAATAACTCACCCATTACCACCTTAATTTCAACATTTCGCTAGATGAGTCAGCTCTCGCTCTGACAGTGCCCCAGGAGAGCTCTGGGCACAGGCCAGCTGCATTTTTATGGGGTGAAAGGTGGGTCAGAAAAGTCTACCTCTGGGTCCTTAGTACCTTTCGATTCTGGCACGACTTCTGCCAGTCAAGCGTCTCTGTGTTAGAGCAAGAAGAACCAGGAGGAAAACCATCAAGAGAAGTGCAAGTTTCCAGGCAAGGTGGTGGCTGCCATCAGATGCTGCAGTCAGCCTCGTGGAGGCCGGCAAGGAGACCCAGTCTGCTGTGCTCTCGGGGAAAGAGGGGAGGGGAGAGGGAGCCCGACCGCACAGTCCATGGGGTAGGAAAGGGGAGGGGAGGAAATGAAGGTGGCTGGCGGGGGCAGAAGCTTGAGGAGGGACAGAGATGAAAAAGCCTTTGTTTGTTTAGTTTTTGGCTAGGGAGATGGGCATATTTGTAACTGAAATGACTGAAGAATCAAGTGAAGTAGGGCAGGTAATAAAACCAAGATGGCCAGGGTGGGGATTGAACTGAGGAGGAATTGGCCAGAGCCAGGAGGGAAACTTACTTTTCCCTCTGAGAAGCAAGCAAATATTGATGTTCTAACACATTACATAAGATGCCTTTGACTGTAAGTGAAACCAATTTAAATTATTGAATATAATGTTAAAAAAAAAAAAAAGAAGCATGGTTGGGCCTCAGGATCTTCCATAATGTTCCAGAATGTTCCAGACTCTCTCTACATTGCTCTCGGGTCCTCTCCACATCTGCCTTATTCTTCCCTCGGTCCCTGCTGGTCCCTGGCTCCTTCAGTCTACAGCTGTAGCTACAAGAGAGAAATTGGGCTGACCCTCTTGGCCCCAAAGCCAAAGTTCTATGGAAGGTTTCTCACTGGTCCGTCTTGAGTCTATTGGAGCCCAACCAGGGTCAACAGATTGTGGCGAGGCTGTGGGAGGCCGTAGGTAAGCACAGGCCCCTGTGTGGACCATGCAGATGGAGAGGGAGGAGGGCAGTCTTCACTGAAGAGGGGTCTCCGTGGATCCATGCAGTTCGGAGGTGGAGGGGTGTTCAGAAAGTCTGACAGTTTCATATCTCAAGTTTGTTTTGTTTTTGTCTTTTGTTCTCAGGGAAGTTAGAGCCTCTGCCAAGAATTAGGGGGCAAATGGAGATTCAGGCTACAGAAGGTTTGGAACTCGACCATGTGAAATGCACAAGCCAACAAAACAACAGTGCAGAGTTGAGCAGCAGTCGAGGGTAGAAAGCGTAACTGTGCGATGAGGTCAACCCAGATTTATTCACTTAACGAACATTATTGATGACAATCTGATCTCCCAGCAACAGGACGCAGCACCAATAAACAAATCGGTGGGAACAGCCAAAACCAAACCCAGATGGCTGGTCTGATCCAGTGCTGGAGAGTGGAAATATGGGTGCTTCAGGTGCATGGGGCAAAGCAGCAGAGGGGGAAGGGCTGAGGCAAGTGGAACCCGGTGCACAGAAGAGGGGACACAGGGAAGTCATCACGGAGGACCCGACACCATCCTGTCTCAGGGGTGCCTCTGGTCATGGCCCTTCCCCTGGAGATGACCCCTGGGTTAGGCAAACACCTTCTGGCTTGCTCAGGGGAGCTCCGTGTAAGTACCAGTAGCACCTCTTTTCATCACTGAGAGGTCCCGACGCGGATGCTGGCTCCCTTGGGCAGCCCATCCTCGGCAGGGCTGAAGCAGCTGGGGAAAACGGCCCCTCGGGGATGCCGCTTCTTTGTGTACGGCCCCCAGGCCTGGTGATCTGGAAAGAGTAAACCCTGGCTCTCAGTCTGCCTCCTCCTCTCCACCCCACCCAGGGAAATACAGAAGTTTCTAGTGCCTGCAGTTATGAGGTCTAAAGAGAATGGATCAGAGAAGGAAACACAGCTACCCTGGCCTGGCCTGAGGCTCCTAGGAGGGAGAGACCACATCAGCAGAGGCTGGAGGAAACGGCTCCATTCCTTGTGGGCAGCAGGCTTGGAAATATTGCTGGTACCCCAACTGGACGCCCCAAGGCCATCTGATACACCCGGGGCGCCTCCCTGCAGGAAGTCCCAGGAACCACATACAGTTTCTGACCACCCACTTCAACGTTTCTTGGCATGAAAAACACAAGGGCCTTGCAAAAAAAATTATCCTTGTTTCAGCCACAGTGGAGACCAGTAACGTCTGGCCCAAAGTAGACTCTCAATATGTACTCACGTGACTGAATGGACGTCCTCTCCAGAACAGACTGGAGCTGTCCTGTCTCAGAGCCGCCTCCGTTGGTGGCCTTGGGCTTGGTTTGCAGACCCAAGTGTACAGCAGTACGTCACTGGAGATGGGGCAAGTGAGGGTGGGGGGAGGGGGAGGCTGGCAGGAGTGGCGGTGGGCAGGGCTTTTCCCGACCCCAGCTGGTGATCAGCTTATCCCCTTGAGCAGAAGGATTAATACCCAGGGTAATTTTATCCCTGTTAGAATGAAACTACAGATGTGGGCTTATTGGGCGAAACAGCTAATCCTTTCTACATTTGGCTCACTCGTGAAATACGATGCCCGGGGTCATCAAAAGCACTATTTGCACATGGGCTTGCAGCTGGGTGCCGCCCTGCTCCTCTGGGCTGCGTGGGCAGCTGTCCGATCCTAGCTGTGCTCTTGCCTCTTGGGTGAACCGACTTCTCATCGGCCTGGTGTTGGAGGGGAAGGGAAGAGGCCTGTGTGTGTGGCCCAGGGGGCAGTGAGGGTGTAGCTGAAGGAAAATGTCAGGTATAGGAGTGGGTGCGCAGAGGCCAGAGGTGGGGGAAAAACTCTTGGAAAAATCTAAAGTTCCTTGCGACCACAAGTTCCTGAGGCTTGAGGGATGGGGAGGCAGCAGAAGGAGGATAGAAGGCGGAGGAAAGGGGGCGCCCCAGATGGGGGTCATTGGGCATCCAGGAGTTTACAGCCTGGTAATGGTTGGAGGCTCCAAAGCCAGGAGACAATTAATCAAAGAGCTGCTGCTGCCGGAGCAGAGATGAAAGGGTTTCCAGGCCAGTCGGTGATATGCTTGGAGCTTTCCCCAGGGCAGCCACCTGGGGCGGGTAACAGGAGCCGCGGTTCCTCGGTTCGTCCGAGCGCTAGGGTCTGCGAGTCGGAGTCCGGGGCTGCGGGGCGCTGGAGGCACCCGGGAGCCCGGGGCAATTGGGAAGTGGGAGGGGCCTGGGCGGCGGGGCGGGGCCCCAGTGGGCGGGCGCACGTGGCCGCCCCTCCCTCCCCACCTCCCCCGGCTCCGCGCACCGCCTCCCGCCGGGCGCGGCCGCGCCGTCCCCAGGCCGGGCCTCCCGCGAGACACCCCCCCCGACTCCGCCCCTGACCCGAGCCCTTCCCAGCGGCGCGGCCCCGCGCGCAGGGAGCTCCGCCTCCCCACCCCCGCGCCGTTGCGGGGTCGGCAGCGCGGGGCCGGCAGTGCGCTGCCACCTCCTCCCGCCCTCGCCCCTCCCGACTCCTCAGTCCCGGCTGCAGGGGCCGGAGAGGTTAAGGCCTCGTTCCTGTGTACTGCGTTCCAGAAACTCGCCGATGCCCCGGACTTCTTGGAAGACATTGAGAGGAAAGCAGAGCGTTCGACATGCCCCGCCAAACGCTCCAAAACCAGAGATGACACTTGCCTCTGGACCTGGTGGGGGGAGGAAAGGGCAGAGTGGCCAGGGGGCTTGTAATAAAACCCTCCTCCCCTCTCGTCTTACCTGGGTCCTTCATTAATGCCCCCCTCCCCCCAAGCCTCAAGAATTTGGAGCCTGCAACCCTCTCCCACCGCGCTGGGCGGGGCGGGGCCGGCTGCGCGCAGAAGGATTCGGCCTCCGGGGCGGGTGCCCGGGGTGGGAGGCTCGCATCGCCATGGCAACAAGTTCTTGCCGAGGGAATAACCAGCTCCCCAAAGTGCAGAAAATTAGAAAGGGACCTGCTGAGGGCCAGCTGGGGAGCCAGGCAGGCGGGGGAGAGGGTGGCCTGCAGGGAGGGGGGCGCGACCCAGCCTGACAGGCGACCCCAAGCCTGGATGTAGGGCTGCGCGCGTTTTTCTGAGTCAGATGGGGCCACACGCAGGACACGTGACCCGCCGGACTCTCCCCTGGCTGCCAGTTTGCAGATGGATCTGCTGACTCGCTTAGAACAACCACAGCCCAGCGTTGGCCCGGGCTGAGAGGGACGGTTCCCTTCTGTGGGTCTGTTCCAGTCCCCTAGGTGGTGAGTCCAGTAGCTCCTGTTGGGAGGACAGGCGTGTTAGCTGTGGAATCGAGTTCTACGTGGCTGAGGTCATTGACTTCTTTTTACACTTCTTTTTTTCAGTTTTAAAGCTATATTAATCATTTAAAAAGTATATATATATTTCCAATTCAGAGGAGTAAAGAAAGAAATGAACATGGTCCACAGTCCCCATCTTTCCACCCAAAGATAACTAACCAATGTTAACATTTTAACAGCCTTCCAGATTCTGCACACATGCTCACCTGTGGGTGGAGTATTTACAAAAGTAGATTACAGGGCGCCTGATGTTTTGTTGCCTGCACTCTCACTTAATTTACCACAAACATGGAAAGATACAGGGGGAAGAAAATCTGTATTATTATTTCTAATGGCAACATAGGATTACGGTAATTTACTAGCCAGTTTGCTACTGCTGGAAATTTAAGTTGCTTCCCAATTTTTACTCTTCTACATGGTGATGAACATTTCTACAGTTTTGCACCCAGTTAGTTTTCTTAAGGTAGACTTCCAGAAGTAGAATTACTGGGTCAAAGGATGTGGGCATTTAAAATACTGATGCACTTTTCTGAATTCTGGGTCTGTGGGTTGTTGTTGTTGTTGTTGTTGTTTGAGTGGACTTCATTTTCTCTCCCATCAGTATTTGGAATAGCAGGAAAAATTCTTTTTAGAGTTTGTATTCGACCACAGGGATATGGCGAGAACCCCTGCAGACTCAACTACAAATGAATTATTACTCCTTCCCCTGAACCCAAGCCAAAGGGTGAGGTTAATCCAGGGCAAAGTTACAGAATGGGTTAAGATTTCATCAGCCCTCCACCTTCCCTCTCTGTTCCCTGAAGCATTGCTTGGTGCTAACCCCCGCTTGCCCAAGGCTTCCAAGGTATTTGATTCTCCAAGACATATCAAAGAGGTCTTCTCGTGATTTACTCAGCGTTAGAGACACAATCTGTTAGTTATCCTTCCAAGCCTGTTTACATTTTAAGACCAGCACCAAGGAGGAGAGCAGTTCTTCACCGAAGGAGCTGATGATAATGTTGGCATTTCAGGTGTGGTGGCAGCTGAAGGCTCTTCTGGCGGAGCACCAGCCCGGGGTGGTCCAGCACTGGAATTCTGCTGAGAAGGCTGGTGGGTGAGAATGCTGAGAAGAGGGTTGAGCAGGCGAAGAGAGTGAAGAAGGGTCTTCGCTGGCTCTGGGTGAGACGAGGCACTTGAATGAGGAGCTCGTGGCCTCCCCGTCTCCACCTTCTGTCCTTCCAGTTTGTCAGCCCTCCTTCCTCTCTGGCTACTTCTCAGGCTCCAGTAGGAGTCTCCTTCCTTCTGCCTGTCCCGTCAGTGCTGCTGCTCCCTAGAGTTCCATCCTGTCCCCCTTTTCTTCTCCAGCTGCATGCACACTGGGCGGTCAGCACCCCCCCACCCCCCCATGGCTGCCACCACACGCAGGTCCTCACAGATGCTGGCCCAGCTCGCTGGGAGCTCAGGAGCCGCCTGTCCCGAAGTTGACAGAATTCAGGGCAGTGGGAGGCGTCTCTGGGCAGGCATGTCCTCCCTCCTGTGTGTGTTCTCTGGTCATCACACGTGAAAGCTAGTGTTCCCAGTTCAGTCATGAGCTGTGTGAGGACAAGGGTCTTGGCTTTTACGTCTGTGATTTGCCTTGTGCAGGGACCATCAGATGCTGGTTGAATTGCCCTCTGTAGGCATACCCCCCCGACCCCAGCTCCACTGTAGGGACGTGAAGGATGGAGTCCTGCACCTTTCTATGCAGGAACCTGTTTTTACTGCCACAGCCGCCTCCACCCATCCACAGTTCCTAGGAACCCTCTGCCCACCAACTCTGGTAGACTTTCTCAGTTTCCTTCTCCTCACTCGCTTTGTAGGATCCGGCACTGGTTGGTGCTTCTGCCATCTTGAAACTATCCTTCCTTGGCCTCCAGACCATCATACCCTCTCCACAGCCTGCTCCCCAATGAGCTATTTTCTTTTGCTTCCAAATGTAGTTCTCCCCTAAGGCTCCCTCCTCTGGAGCAGTGCGAGGGAGGGGAAAGAGTGCAGGCTTGGGAGCCAGACTGACTATGGGATTCTGGGCTGTATCATTTATCAGTTGGGTGACCTCTCGGAGCCTCAGTTTTCTCAACTGTAAAATGCAGAGGAATCATGAGGTTTGAAGGTATGGTCGGTGAAGGATCGGCACGAAGTCCCGGCTAAATGCAGGGCAGTTGTGGGTGTTCACGTGCGGCTCTGCCAAGCATTGCACAAGCCCGCGTCGGCTCACCCCTCACCTCTGGGCTGGGCAGTGCCTGCAGCCTCTCTCCGTCCCTGAATTCTCTCCCACATCTGGGCCCTGACTCCACGTATCTGCTGAGCAGCCCCACTTCTGACGTCCTGCCATGACCCCTCATAATGGCCTGCCTAAGCCCACCTCGCTATTCTTCTCTGTCTGAAGCTTTTCCTGCCAGGATTCTCCCTATTCGATCATCCATGCTGCTACTTCCCAGACCCTTGGGCTGGAAAAGCTTGGGGGTGTCTTTAACCAGCCATCTCTTTCGGCTTTCACATTTGGAGGTACGGTGGTGATTAGGGGAGTGACTTCATGTGAGTTTCCGCCTTCATTGCAGCCAGGTTTTGAAGTGGGTTACTATAGAAATGAGGCCTGGAGAGGCACTAAGCTGCCTGAGGAGGGAGTGAGGAGCAGAGAAGGGCTCTGACTCAGAGCCTGGGCTCATACCGTTTCTTGGAGATTCTCTCCACGGGATGACTGGGTGCCGGGCTGTCTCCACAGCCCCCCAACTCACAGTGCTGAGATCTCTCCGTCTTGAAAAGAAACCAAAGTGTCCTCCCTAGTGTCTTCTCCTGCCTCCCCCTTGCACTCACCTACCAGCCTGCTCTATGCTCTTCTCTTTGGTTCCTTAATTACTGCAAGCTAGCTTCCGCCTCCATGGAATGGCCCTCACCAAGGTCATTCAGTCCCCGGGACACCCTATGGCCCTCTCCTTACTGGAGCCCTGTTTAATCCCATCACAGCCCCTCTTCCCCTTAGCTTTCCTCCTGGATTTCCTTCCACCTCTCCAGCCATCCTGCCCAGTGCCCTTGGCTCAGACCATCACTCGGATGCTGGGAATCCCCAGGTTTGGGTTCTAGGCATCTTCTCTTTACAAGCCACATTTACTTCTGTGACTTCAGTTACTACCAACTTGTCGATGACTCCCCAATCCCCCTCCTGCTCAGGTTCTTCCCCACAGCAGACCTTCATATCCATGTGAACAGGGAGTTCCGATCCTGAATCCACCAGCCGGATGAGGCACCCCTGTGAGGTGTCTCCTGCCTGCTGCTGGGCTGAGCACACTTCTGGCTGGTGGCGCACAGTTAGGTTAGCCTGTAAAGTGATCGGGGCCGGACACCAACAGCTCCTGAGATGGTTTCAGTAAATAACATCTCATTCCGCCTGTTGCTCAAGTTAGAAACCTGGGGATTTTTATCTCCTTCCTTTCCTTCAATTCTCAGTCCAGTCAGTCTCTGAAATATGTATTTAATCTCCTAATCATCCCGGTCACTTTGCAGCCACTTTCCCTCTTACTGTCACTACCCAAGTCGACATCACCACCATCTCTTGTCTACATCATTCAGCAGCACTTCACTCGTTTACCATCTGCAGGACAGCCAAAGGAAGCTTTCTAAAATCACCATCTTTTCATGTCACTTCCTTTATTAACCCTTCAGTGGCTCCTGTTGCTCTTATGATCATTTTAAACTGCTTTATGTGGCTTCAGATATCCTGCATGACCTTGGTTCTAGTCTCCTTTCCTGGCTCAGCTCTCCCTACCGACAAGCTCAAAAATGTGACCCAGTGGACTTCTGTTAGTTGTGTTCAGATGTGCCATACTGTCCCTTCACTCTGGCACATACTTTTTCATCCGTCTAGAACACCTGTACTGCCTCTCCGCTCTTGTGCATCTGTAAGACTTGCCCCTGAGACACCCTCTTTACTCTTGGCCTCAAGACTCCTTAAGTCGAACCCTGAGCCCTGTGGCAGGAGGGACGGTGCTTACGTTATTTTCGGCGGTATCATCAGTGCCTGGTGTATGGATGGGGCTCACTAAATGTTTGCTGTATGAACTGATACACACGTGAAAGTGTCTGGTCTCCTTTTCGAGGTGCCGGGGCCAACAGCTGCGCCCTGCGGATAGTCAGCGCTCAGTCAGCGTTCCGAGTCTTACTGCAGAGAGTGACCTCCTGTCTGTTCTTCACACACATCGAACATCCTTGGGCGTCAGGGCCTTTGCACTTGCTGGGTGACTCATCTGATCCATGCACCTCTCAGCCTCCAGCAGGGGAACCTGGGCTTTTGGACGTGGCCACTCAGCAAGTTTCTGAGAGAAAAAGAGGACATGGTCTCCCAAGGCTTAGCCTGGGACCTGGCACTTGGTCACATCTGCCATATTCTACTGGCCAAAGCAGGTCACAGGGCAAGCCCAGATTCAAGGGATGGGGGAAATGCTAAAGGTGTGTAGTGAAGAGACTTCAGGGTGGCCGCTCTGACTCCTGCCTCTTGGTGTCTGTGACCTTGTATAATCCTTCCTGGAGGGTGAGCAGGGGCGTGCCTCTCTCTGTAGAATGTGGTCAAGGCAATGAAACAACACTCCTGTGATTAGGTTACATTATACGAGACTCTCTCTTTTTTAATTGAAGTAGAGTTGATTTACAATGTTATGTTAGTTTCTGGTGTACAGCATAGTGATTCAGTTATACATATATCCGTGTATTCTTTTTCATTATAGGTTATTACAAGCTATTGAGTACAGTTCCCTGTGCTCTACAGTAGGTCCTTGTTGTTTATCTCTTTTATACATAGTAGCTCGTATGTGCTAACCCCAAACTCCCAATTTATCCCTCCACCCCTTCTCCCTTTGGTAGCCATAAGTTTGTTTTCTACATCTGTGAGTCTCTTTCTGTTTGGTAAATAAGTTCATTTTTGTCATTTTTTTTTAGATTCCACGTATACGTTATATCATATGGTATTTTTCTTTCTCTTTCTGACTTACTTCACTTAGTATGATAATCTCCAGATCCATCCATGTTGCTGCAAATGGCATTATTTTATTCATTTTATGGCTGAGTAGTATTCCATTGTATATGTATACAACATCGTCTTTACGCAGTCATCTGTCAATGGATACTTAGGTTGTTTCTGTGTCCTGGCTGTTGTAAATAGTGCTGCTATGAACTTTGGGGTGCAGGTGTCTTTTTGAATCACAAGACTTTCTTTTAGCAAATGAGAGCTGGACACTTTCCTTATGAGCTTAATGAAGGATGCAGCCATGTTGGAGACGCTCGCATGTCTAGGAACTGTGGGCAGCCTGTGGGACCTGGGGGTGGCTTCCAGCCAACAGCCGGCACGGAGCTGGATCCTTGGTCATACAGTCATAGGAAATGAACTCTGCCAAGAACCTGAATGAGCCTGGAACACCTTGTGAGACCCTGAGCAGAGGACTCAGTCCAGACTCCCGCACATGGAAATTCTGGGATAATAAATGTGTGTTGTCATTAACTTTGCAGTAATTTGTTACACAACACAGAAAACAAATGCAGACTGTCTTCAGCTTCTACACAGTAGCTGAGAAATGGAGTGTCCTTAAAGGAGTCTGATTGTTCTGTCCAGCTTAACCCTAGACCCAGAGCCCTGAGCAGGTGGGTTGCAATGGACCATGCTAGCCTGGTGTTGGCCTTCTCATGTGAACTGACCTCCCTAAAATTCTAGTGTGGGGACACATAGAAAGACAAACTGTATTGACCGGTAGAGCCCAGCATGGCCGTTTCCTGTAGAATGGGATGCTGTGAAAGTGCAGATTGCTCCTGTTTCCTACCCACAAAAACACTCCCACCCTGGTTTTCCAGTGGAATCTCTAGGGGTGATGTGACATGAAGTCTTAATTCCAGTAACCTGGAAGGCGGGAGCAGAAAAGAGGCTGGTCTCAAATTAGTGATCAAACCAAATGAAAAAAAAGATTTCAAAATAAGTTCTGTCTCAACGCTTTCAAGCAATTAAAAGAAGATGCAGTGGTTAACGAATTCTTATTAGACTTGCTTTTATGATTAGGTAAGCCTGCTTTGTAATTAGCATATTAATTGCTGATACTCAAATGAGAGCATGAAGATTTTAGTTTTTTTTAAATACATGAACATTATCCCAGTCTTCTTTATGTTATTAGTTGGTGTTTTGAGAGACAGATACGGTGCAAGGCTATAGTGTGGCCCCCATTTAAATGGTCACAGACGTCAAAGGGACAGGACACGAATGATGGAATTTTTGCTCTACGCTCAAACTGCAGACCTGAACCTGATTTTGCCACCCAAGTGACAGAAGAGGGAAGGGCACGATTGTGTGTATCACCTGAAGCCGTGGGAACAGCGCTCCCCCACGGCTCCGTGGGGCTGCCCTAGTGGGATGTACCATTTCATCTTTCTTCCGGTGGAAAAAAGCCCTTGAAGAGCAGCCCAAAGTGCATGCGGGATGTGGGATCCAGGGGGACCAAGTGGCATTGGTTAATCACATCCTTTCCAGAGAATTTGAAATGTCGGATGCAAAGTCCAAGTCAGGAAATGCTGGCAGATGGAACCACGAGGCTGCACGACATGCTGTGAGTCCAGGAAGCACGATCCTGGGTTCTGGACTGGGCTGGGCTCCTCTCTCTCTTTCACTGTCACCCCAGAAACCGCAGAGCTGATGGAGAGCACCCCAGAAGGCTGCTGCGGAGCAGGGGGAGCGACACTTTTCCCCCAGTGCCCCAGGCGGCCCCCTCCCTTGGAGGGGTCCCCGCCTTAACCACGGCATGGAGCAGCAAACTCAGATTTTGCTAAAACTCACCCCAGGACTGCCTTTCCTTCCAGAAACTTCACCTCAGAGGTCAAGGCACTGAACTGCTGGTGAAATGCTCAGCTCTGGCCGGAGAGGGAAGGGACAGGAGCCCCAAAAGGTGGCTGCCCCTCATCCCACCCTCAACCCCCACTGGGAGGAGGGCGGCCGCTCACACCCAGAACTTTCTTGCAGAGCCCAGCCTTGGCCCTCGGGCTTTCCTGAGGTCCCCAGGCCTCTCTGCCAGAGACATCCCGCAGCCAGAACCTAATTCAGCACCACTCAGGGCCGGGTTCCCATTCAGAAATCAGCTCCTGCCTCCCCGCCTGGGGCCCCACCACTGTGTGACCCTTCGTGGGTCTCCAAGCAGCTCTGGGCTCCTGGCTTCTCTGCTGCCTGGAGAACACGTCCTGTTCTCGTGTGGCCCTGGGTGTGGCATCACCACAGAATCTCCGATGACCAGGAAGGCGTCTCGTTTTTCTGTTTCTCATATGAAGGAGGATTTCTTTGGCTGTGTGTGAAGACTCCAAATGACAGTAGCTTAAATAAGACCAAAGTTTCTTTCCCTCGGATGTAAAAGCTTGGATGAAGGCACTGTGAAGGCAATGTGATGGTTTCTAGTCACCACTAACCAGACTCTCCAGGCCACCTGCTCAGCTGTCCTGAGGGTGTGGTTCTGAGCCTTAGGGTTAGGTGGGCTTCGGCTGCCACGTCAGCGCCCCCAGAGCAGGGGAGGCACAACCCCTTCCTTTACAGGATCTTGTCCAGAGGCTACACACAGCCCTTCCTCCCCCTCCCTTGGCCAAAGTCACCCAGCCACAGGAAGGCAGAGAAACGTGGCCTCAAACCCAGCTGAACATCTGTGGATCTATTATTATTGCACAAGGAGGGGATGACAATCAGCCTCTTACATTTTTTTTGCATTAACCTTTTCTACTCTATTGATTTTTTTCAAATTTCAGAACACTTGCTTACAACACATCAAGCCATCCAAAGATATATAAAGAAAAACTCTATGCCCCCAAGGTACCAATATTACCAGTCTGATGTGTATTCTTCCATGTCTTTCCTGAGAGACATTCAAAAATATACACACCTTTCTGTCTCCTTACTCACTTTTTAATTTTTTTAAATGAGATATGCATTTTAGAGATAAAATATTTTTCTGCAATTTGCTTGTTTCCAATACATTAAAAAAATCTCTTTATCAGTAACTCTATGTGGTTTCATGCTCTGGATTTCATAGTTGAATGCATTGTAATTTCTTCAACCATCCCCCAGTGGAATATATAGGGGAATATGAGGATATTTCCTTTTATCATCACCATAAATAATGTTGCAAGAAACAATGTTGCACACCTAACCTTAGGTATGTCTTTCTGTATATAGGAGGCTTATCAAAGGGGCTGTACAATTAAAATTGCAGTCAGTTCCACGTGGTCACTTTCTGTAAAGACCCCTATTTTGCAGGGTTGGGGGCCCTTGGCAGCATGCCCCATCGCTGTTGGAAGGAAGAGGAGAAAGGCCAAGAAGGATGCAGAGAAGATAACACAAAGCCTAGGAACCCATTCCCCGGTCTGGTACCCAGAACGGGCTTCATTCTACCTGCTCTTGGGGAGGAAACCACAGGGCATCTTCCTTCTCCTGTCTGAGAAGCAGGTGAAGTCACAGTGCCTGCCCTGGGTGGAGCTGAATTGAAGCTTCATAGGGTAAGAACAGTCTGCGTGCCCCCGGGAGGGAAGGGGACCCTCCCAGCCCTCAGCAGACCCTCAGCCCAGATGTACAGAGCCCAGGATGCGCAGAGCAAGGGGCTCGGGGAAGAATAGGCCTTTGCTCAACTTTCACGGGACTAAGCCTTCAGCCCCATTTCACAGATTGAGGACTGAGAACTAAAGCCCTCCACTGCCAGGGAGCTTCTGCATCTCCAGGGAAAGGGAAAGGAGAGGGGCACTGGGGAGTGGACCGAGCACTCTGCTGGGCATCCTGTTTTTACGTTGGGGTGTGAACACCCCCCAGGGGGGAGGATGGGTGGAGTTTATAACTGTCGGTATGCCGGGCAGCCACACCCCATCTGGAATCACCTAGTGCTTCCTGGATTCCTGGAATCTCCACTCCCAAGGTTTCTAGCTCCTGGAAGGCTGCCCACCCCACCCCAACTTGGGGATACATGCAATTGTGTCCCGGACCTATAACATACACCGACCATTGTCCAAGCAACTTTACTTACAACCCACAAGAGAAAATGACCCACACAGTCGGAGTGAGGAGGGTGGGCTCTTTCGTCTCTAGGGATTTGTGTCTTTCAGCAAAATAACTGCTGTCATTGCCCATGGACCCGTCAAAGCTCTTCCCACTGAATAGCGCTAATTCAAGAAATGGCCTTCCTCCCTTGGCCTGTCAGCGCTCCCTAGTTATGGGGACATTCTCAGCTTTCCCCAGCCTGGGGTGGTCATGGGCCCCGCCCAGCCACGCCGGCAGAGCCGGGACCGGGTGCCAGCCCGCAGCCCCATGTCTCACCTTCTTTTCAATTGAAGTAGAGTCGATGTACAATGTTGTGCTAATTTCTGGTGTGCAGCATAGTGGTCAGTTACACACACACACACACGTATCATGTTCTTTTCATGTTCTTTCCTGTGTCTTACCTTCTTCTCTGCACGCTGCTTCGCAGGGTAGGACGCCGCGTTCCCACCGACCTCCCCCCAGTTACTCAGGGGCTTATATTTAGTGTTGCTTTTCTCACATTGTGGGAAGTGCTGACTGTGTGCTCTTCCTGCTGAAGACTGCGGCCAGATGCGTCTGGCGTGTTGGGATTGGTGTTGCCTCTAAGGAGGTCTCTGAGTTTGGGAAAGGAGAGGAAAAAGCTGGGCAGGATGGCCCTGGGTTGTTGGGGCAGGGACGAGAGCAGGGCCGACCCTGTCCTTTGCATAATGGGACCAGGAGCTCCCTGAGCGGCGGTGGCTGTGTCTTCTTACCCGGAATCTCCAGCACCTGTGTGGGGCTAGCCTAGAAAGGGCTCGGTCAGTAAGGCCGGCGAGTGCAGACAGAACCAGAGCTCCCAGGCAAGCCCCAGGCCGGGAATGACCGTGCCAGGACCCCAGGGTCTTTGGGGTAGGGGAGCCAAGGGCAGCTGCAGCCCAAGCAGGAGGGGACCCCACGGCACAGCCTTAGTGCCTGGAGCAGGCTGTTGGGGAACTTGGGGCATCGGCTGCATGTTTGTACCACCGCTTCCCGACTGGGCCACGCTGGACAAGGAGGCTGCAGGTGGTTCCAGGGCAGAAGCTGTGCCCAGTGGAAGCCATGTGATTTGGGGCGGTGAGCAGGGAGCTCTCTGCCCTGGACACTGCCTGGGCTCTTGATTTCTGCAGCCCCAGTTCCGTTCCGGGGACTGAAGTCCGTCAGGCGGGCCCTAGCAACAGTCACCAAGGTAAACAAAGCGGCAACCTGGATCACAGCTGGTTGCCTTTTGGGTATGGCCCTGAGGGAGGCTTGGCGGCCCCCACGGGGTGGTCTCCTGGAGGTGGATGCAAGGCAGGGAGCCGACCGAGGCCTCCTGGACCCGTGGAGATGAGCCCAGCCATTTGTTATGTGTAATTACATCGAGCTAATTTCATTCCACGGCACAGAGCCAGAAAATCAGGGTTCTCAAAAAATGCTGTCTTATCTCATTTTGTGTAAATGTCATCATGGCGCGGCTGGAACGGGAAGAAAGAACATTTCTGAGATGTTCCTGGTCCCCCAAATGGATTGCGTTCTGTTCCTTCAGGGTTAGAGTCTGTCTGATGCCAAGGTCTCCAGGAGCCAATGTAGATGAAACACTGCGTTTATGTAATCATTCCCCGGGGCGGACAGGAAAGTGCTTTTTCTGGACAAATGTAAGACCTGAGCCAGGGAGGCTGAGAGATTGGACGGGTGAGCCCCAGGGGCGCTGGCATCTCTGCTCAGGTCCTGCCATGGCCACTGATCCTCCAGGCTTGTCCCAGAAGAAGGGAAATGAGAGCGAGAAATGGAGAAATAAACCCTGGGCAATCGAGTTCCCTTTGGAGCCACTGTCTCGGTTGGTTCTGTGAATGTGGGCCGCCCTGCGGTATGGGGCTGAGAAAAGGCAGGGAATGAAAGAATGACCACGCAGTTCTTCCCCTCCCCACAGTGGCCACGTAGGAGATTTGGCCCTATTTCTTTTCTTTTTTAAAACTGAAATATAGTCGATTTACAGATCACCATGCTGTACACTCAATTCTTTTCAAGATGAAAATATGAGATGCGGACCCAACTCATCACATGGGCTGGGGGATCCGGGCAGGTGTCCACAGACTCACCTCCCTCCTTGCCCCTGCGACTCCTGGCCTCACCCCTCTTTGAGTCTCTCTTCTCAGCTGCCTGGCTGCTGTCTTCATGGAGGTTGGGCTATTGTAGACCCTGAAGTGTCCCCCCCAGACAGTTTGCCTGGGTCAGGCTCCCTAAAAGAACAGCCTGGCTGGAGGAACGAATGGCCGGAGCCCAGCCCTTCCCACCCGCCCCGGGCGGACGTTCTGATGGCCCCTCAGAGCCCCTGTTCTCTCTCATCTGCCCTCTGGCTCTTCACAGTGACCATGGGACTGCTTTCCTGGGTGCTGGGAAGCCTGCAGGTTGTGCTCCGAGCACGATGGCTCCCCTGCAGTCCCCCCCCCCCCGGGTGTTTCTGCGGGTGCTGCACTTTGCTGTGCTAGAAAGATCGATGATGGATTCGGATCTTAGGAGTGAACAAGCCAATAGGAAATACCCCAGCTTCCAGAGGAGGTGTCTGAGATACTGAGGACCATGCACGTCATTTTGTGATGTGCTGGCATTTCTCCACGTGACCACATTGGCCCCGTGATCACCACATGCATGTGTCATGGAGAAGACAGCCTGGGACCGTGGACTCCTTCCTCCTCTGTGCTGCTCACGCCCCCTTCCGCCAGGTCACCAAGCCACTGGTCCCTCCGAGTCTGGATTTCACAGAAACACACACCCACGGCTTGCGACTGGAAGGGACCTCAGGACGTACGTAATTGGTATTTCTGTCAAGCTTCTAGTTTTACATTGTTTTCATGTCTCATTTTCTTATAAAGATCAGCCCTCCACCCCCGGGGGTGGGGGGAGCACAGATGCAGACACAGAGGTCTGGAGAGGGTCTTTGACTCGCTGAAGGTCGTGCTGACTCCGCCCTCTTTGGAGTTGCAAACCCCTGGGCCTCCTCATCCTCTCCCTCCTCAGACCAGTCCCTGCCTCTGTTGTTAAATGGCTGGAGGTTTACAAGGACACCATGACCTGACCTACATGGACAGCTCCAAGAACAAAGGATTCCGACACCAAGAAGTTTGCAACCACTAGCACCGCCCCCCTCACTGTGTAGTATAAAAGGAGTCTGAATTCTGACTGGTGGAAGATGGTTCTCTAGGACATTAGTCCCCCATCTTCTCGGTCTGCTGGCTGTCCCAAGAAAGTCGTCCTTCCTTGCCCCAACACCTCATCTCCTGATTTATTGGCCTGTCATGTGGCAAGCAGAATGAGTTTGGACTCAGTAACAGTGGCAGGCAGGTGAGAGTCTGACTTGTTTTTAAAGACCTGTGCAGCCAGGAGGGTCCCTTCATCCAAGGATGCAGATGAAGGACACTGGTTCGTGATGCTGCTTCTGGACCACTGGGAGCTGGCGGTCCAGCAGAGGCACAGGGACTAAGCCCAGGCTGGGCGTGTTGTGTTAAGTACCTGGGAGGGCACAGGTGGGGCAGCAGTGAGCCCAGCCTAGGGGAGGGAAGCAATTGAGGGGTGAGGGGTTTCTGCCAGGCTGGGACGGGAATGGGCAGCCAGGGTGTGACTGACGCCCTGGCTAGAGGCTTCAGATGGTGTGGAGGGGCCGGCCAGTGGCAACAGGAGCCTCAGACATGGCCTGAGAGTTTGCGCTGCATCTTGAAGACCCGCGAGCAGTTTAAGTCAGTGGTGACATCCAGGCTGATTGTGCACCGGGCTGAGCTACTGACAGGCAGGATGGTGGGGAGGGACCGGCTGCAGGTTGTGGCAGAGCGCTGAAGCACAAGCCTCACCTCTACAGTCAAAACAAACAAAAAAAGGAGACACTGTTGCTCCTCTAAGGCAAGAGGTCTTTGCCCAGAGCTGAGAGATTCATGCCGGCATTCTCCCCACACTTGAGAAGCTGGTATTTTTATGCAGCCAGACGCTTGGGTCTACGAAACTTAGCAACCTCGTAGGAGGCTGGAATGCTTCTATGGGGTTATTGAGACAGGGAGATCCTTTTTAATTGTGTGCTGATGAAGAGATTCAGCGCTTTTTAATGGGATGCAACAGCAGGGTTGGGACCCTGCCCGTCACCAGTGGCCCCTATGTCTGCAGCCTTGGGGATGGTTTTTGGAACCAGGAGGGAGGCAGAAGGCTGAGGCTGGGGCCAGTGGGGGGTGTGCTGGGGCAGAAACTCCTTTCTGTCTCTGTGGATACCCATTTGAAGGTTTCAGAAGCACAAGAACCACCCCCACCCTGGCTGCCCACCTCCTCCCCCTAAATCACACTCCCGCAGCTGTGACCGGAGAGGCTCTGATCTGGGGTAAGGCTTCTCACCCTGATAGGGAGTAGGTCCTAGCGAAACGGTGGGTTAAACCCACTTCACCTGCCTTCACTAATTAAGGTTGTTTTAAGACTTGCATGTCCTCCAAGCCCTAAGCAGCCTAAACAATAAGATGTTTGCCCAAGGTATTTTCCAGAAACTTGGAGTCAGCTGTGTCTAATTGGAGCAAGGCTGGTTCAGATTGGACGGGACCGCCAGCTCTCCCAGTGCGCATGCGCGAGCGGCTGCTCCGCTACCTTCGGGACCAGGAGCTGAGCTACGCCTGCGCAGAAGGGTGACTGTCACGTATTGTCCCAATCACCTTTCCCCACGCGTCGCACACTCCCCGCGCAAATGAACCCTCTGCGGCAAACCTCAGCGTCTTAGTTTAGGCGTGCACGTTGGCAGGTGAGCCTGGATCGGAACCGCTGGAAGTTCTGTCTTCCTTCTCCTGGGGCTTTGCAGGTTGGAAGCGTTTCTGAATGCTCTTCACCAGCGTGGTTATTTCCTTGTAAAAATAAGGCTGTGCTCGGGGTGATCTGGGGTCTGAGGTCAGCCCACAAAGGCCGGACTGACCCATGAGGTGTCTGCTACAGTACTGACAGTTGTCTTGGGTCCCCAGCTTTCCTCAGGAGCTCGGGTCTGAGGGGGCAGGAGCAGGGCACTTCCTGGGGAAAGCTTGGGCAAGAGAGGAGGGGAGGAAGGAGGAAGAAAGGGCAGAGTGTAGGGGTGTGTGTATGTGTGTGTGTGTGTGTGTGTGTGTGTGTGTGTGTGTGTGTGTGTGTGTGTGTGTCGAGGTGCACGGGGCTGAGGGAGGCACGTCTCACAGCAGCCCTTGCGGCATGCCCCAGGGACCAACCTCAGCAGGGCCAGAGGTGGACACTAACCAGAAGGCAGGGACCACTCCAGGTCGGCTGGAGGCTTGCAGGTGCCCTTCAGTGCTTCAGGACTTGGTGTCCTTTTAAGTCTGGTAATTTTTTTCTCCTACTTGAAAAAAAAAAAAAGGTATAATTCACGTACAGTAAAATGAACCCTGTTAGTGGGCAGTTCTATGGGTTTTGACATAATGTATGCAGCCGTGTAACCACCATCCCAATCAAGATACAGAACGTTCCATCACACCCTCCCGCGACCCAGAAATTTCCCCAGCCC
This sequence comes from Camelus bactrianus, assembly GCF_048773025.1. Classification (NCBI taxonomy): domain Eukaryota; kingdom Metazoa; phylum Chordata; class Mammalia; order Artiodactyla; family Camelidae; genus Camelus; species Camelus bactrianus. The sequence continues at coordinate 12,523,865 of NC_133573.1, forward strand.
CTTCCCTGCCCCGACCCGAGCTCTTGGAAACCGCTGATCTCTTTTCCATGGTGGTTGTACCATTTCACAACCCAAAGCAATACATGGGCATTCCTGTTGCTTCCTGTCGTGGTCAGCACCGGGGATGGTCAGGTGCCTTGGTGGTGTTCTCCTCCATTCTTAGAGGAATGTGGTTGTCTTCCAGCATTTTTTTTCATCGCTTTAATTTGCATTTCCCTAATGACTAGTGAGAGTGAGCATGTTTTCATGTGCTCATTTGCCATCTGTATTTTTTCCATGCTGAAATGTCTGTCCAAATACTTTGTCTATTTTCAAAATTGGGTTTTGTGCATTCCTCGCATAGCCTCTGCACAAGTCATATGTCAGAGACATGATGTGCAAATGCTTCCTTCTCCTTTCTTAGTGATGTCTTTTAAAGAGCAGAAGTTTTCATTTTGATGTCCTTTTTTTTTTCTTGTCTGAACTGGCCTTTTTGGCATCATTTCTAAGACATTTGGATCTATACCAGGATCCCCAAATTTTTTGCCTATGTTTTCTTCTGGAAGTTTATAGTTCTAGATTTTACACTGATCTTTAAGGTGCATTCAACAATTATTTAGGGAAGATGGAGAGAATCTGATTTTCTTTTACCAAAAATTATCTGCAGTCGTGATCATTTAAGAAACATGTAGTCCACGGGGCTCTCATTTGCCCGTGCCCTTCAGTGACAGGACAGGTCTTCTTCCAGTGTATCTGTGAGACGGCGCTGCGGCCAGGCCTCAGCCTGGCAGCCAGAGCTGAGCTGACTACACTCTTCAGTTCATGGCGCACTTTCATCGTCTGTCCATGCAAAGCCTCGTGTTACTTTTGTTCCTCCTTTATCCATAATCCTAATTCCCAATCCTGGATTCTTCATGGACACATATTATTAGTGTATCTGATATATGCCAATCAATAGGGTGTGGCTATGAGGTCTGGAAGCATAAGTACCTCTGCATAATACCCGGCGTGTTGATGCTCCATTAGAACACGCGGTAGGCCCAGCATATCGCCCATCCCTACAAACGCGTAGTTCAGTGCAAGACTGCAAGGAGTGCATCACTGCAGCGCTTTATCAATCCCCGCGCATGGTTTGCGGCTGTGTCCGCTCTGGTGATCTGTGTCTCTGATTAATACTGAATAAACTTACCCCTTTGTCATAACGCTAGGAGGAGTAATCAAAGGGGTTCAATATGTAGAAAAACAAAATATTATTCAAGTTTTCTGACTTTATGACCACTCTATATATGCACCTCTGTATTGTGCATTTCTTTTTTTTTATTGAAGTGCACTCAGTTACAATGTGTCAGTTTCTGGTGTACAGCACTATGTGCCAGTCATGCATATACATACATATATTTGTTTTCATATTTTTTTATTAAAGGTTATATGTAATAACCTAGTCCCCTGTGCTATACAGAAGAAACTTTTTTTTAGTCTATTTTTATATATAGTGGCTAACATTTGTAAATCTCAAAATCCCAAATTTATCCCTTCCCACCCCCTTTTCCTGGTAACCATAAGATTGTTTGCTAACTATGAGTCTGTTTCTCTTTTGTAGACGGCTTTCTTCACTTAGAATGATGATCTCCAGGTCCATCCATGTTGCTGCAAATGGCATTATTTTAACCTTTTTTATGACTGAGTAGTATTCCATTGTATGTGTACATATCACAGCTTCTTTATCCAGTCATCTGTTGATGGACATTTAGGTTGCTTTCATGTTTTGGCTGTTGCAAATAGTGCTGCCACAAACATTGGGGTGCATGTATCTTTTCAAATTAGAGTTTCCTCTGTGTATATACCCAGAAATGGGCTTGCTGGATCATATGGTAAGTCTATTTTTAGTCTTTTGAGGAATCTCCATGGTATTTTCCATAACGGCTACACCAAACAACATTCCCACCAGCAGTGTAGGAGGGCTCCCTGTTCTCCACACCCTCTCCTTGTACTGTGTGTTTCTGACTTTTTTCCACTCAACACTGTTTTTTCAGACCTCCTCCTGTTGCCATGTGTAGATCTGTTTTGTAGCTTCTAATTCTGCACAGAATTCAGCAGTATGCATTCCACGTGGTTTCTTCTTTATTCTCATAGTGATGAACACCTAGATCTCTGAGCTTCCTGATGCCACCAACAATGCTGTGAGTTGCCTCCCACCCATCACCAGGAAGGACTTTAGGGAATTCTCTGGGTTATCTGCTCAGCGGCAGAACTGCTGGGTCAGTGATTTGGGCCTGCTTAATTTCACTGCACACTGGCAGTATGGCTGGACCAGTTTCCTCTCCCATCAGCAGCACAGGAGGGTTCCGACTTTTTTCCCCCCAAGTTCTCACTATCATTTGATTTAATCTACCTAAATGTTCACACCCCGCACTCCCCCCGCCCCCATCTGATGAAGGCTGTCTCACTGTTTTCATTCCCCTTTCTTTGACGGTGAGTTCGTGCCTCTCTTTATATTTTTCCTGGTCATTAGGATTTCCCATTGTAAAGTGCCTATTTATGTCTTTTTCCAAAGAACTTTCTATTTCCTGTTGACTTCCAGGAGTTTCTTGCATTTTCTGGACATTCATCCTGTACCAGTTTTAGATATAGAACATTATCTTCTCCTAGGCTGTTATATGTTGATTACCTCTGATTAAGGAATCTTTTGTGATAAAGAAATATTTAATTCTGTGTAGTCAAGTGTTTCACTGTTTTACTTAATTTTATTCTTTTGGGAAGTCGGATTCTGTTTAAGGAATTTAAGAAGCCCGATTCTGCTCTTACATCCCCAAAATACTCTCCTACATCTTTTTCATTAACTTTATAGTCCCCCTCCGGCCCCCCAAATTCCTCTGGAATAGATTTTTTGCAAATGATATAAGTAGGAATTTAGTTTTATCCTTCCATATGGTGAATCAATTTTGTCATGACCACCTGCTAAATAATCTGCCTTTTCCCCATTAATTTGTGGGGCCAACTTCATCATATATTATGCACACATAAACACACTGTTAAAGAAGAAACTGAGGCATATTAAAAATATTAAGTTTATCTGAGCCAAAATCGATCTGAATCAGGCAGCACCAAGCAGGAAGTTCTTAGCGGCCACAAGAGCCAGAGGGAAGACTGATACGGAGGAAGCGCGGGAGCCAAGACAGGGAATAATGTGACTGGCTGTAGCTTAAAGCCGCGTTGGCTGTTTGTGACTGGTCGTGCTTTGCATTTCGATTTCGTAACCTTGAGACATCTTCAGGCTTAGGTTTGGGGTTTGCTGACAAAGGCTGTCTTGGCATTAAAGCCAGGGAAGTCTGATGGCCTCCTTGTCTAGCTGATGTATCAATACGCACAGTCGAATCTCGCTGTTCCCAGGAGATATCTTCTGCTGAATTAGTGAATAGGGCTAGTGAAATTAGTGAAATTAATATGAGATTGGTGCACAGGGAACCGCTGTTCCTAGGGGAAATTCAAGGTTAAGTTTCTTTGGGCTTCCAGTCACATTTTCATCAACCAATCAACAGATAACCTTGTTTTATGTGTTTCTGTTTAGACACCTTATGTAACATACGCTTCTCAGAAACAATTAATTTCACTCTGAATTATTTAAATCCAGGGGCTTTGGAGGCCACTTGTGTCCTGTAGGTTCCTGTGCCAACATCCTTGTAAATAAGCCCATCCCATAGGGTTGTAACCAGCTCTCCCACAGAGCACTTCGCAGATGTTTAAAAGGTACTTGTGCTGCTTCCTGATCCCCAGCACCTGCCGGCCTGCAAGCTCCACATTTCAGGCTGTCTCGAGTTTTGAAATTTGTGGGCCAGCTAGCACCCGCTGAGGAGGGTTTAGCGTTTTCCAGACTCCATGGGCTGAGCGTGATGGTGCATTTCCTTGGCTTTGCGCCCCCAGCGGTGCTGCCCGCCATGCACGATGGCGGGTCACCATCTCAGGGGCTCACGAATGCAGCTGCTTCACCTCTTCTACGGCTTCGTCACACACTCTAGATGCTCCTTCAGCCCTTTCCCCAGCCGCCTTGTGTACAGATCAGCGAATTCCCTTTTCCTTTTTCTGCATGTGCGGTATCGCTGATTCCCTAACACTGAACCCGCGACTAACAGCACTATAACTCATGCCTGAAGGAAGCTTCTCAACACATGTATTTTTCCTGAAAATCACATCACTTAAAAAAATTTTTTTAATTTTTTGGTTTTTCGTGCCATTATTCTTTATTTTTTTAATTGAAGAGTAAGCATTTTAAAATATTGCATTAATTTCTGGTGTGTAGCATACTGACTCAGTTATATATATTCATTTTCATAGTCTTTTTCATTGTGAGCTATTATGACATTGAATATAGTTCCCTGTGCTCTACAGTAGGATCTCATTTATCTGTTTTATATATAGTAATTCATATCTGCAACTCCCAAATTCCCGATTTATCCCTCCACTCTTCCTTTCCTCTCAGTAACCATAAGGTTGTTTTCTATATCTGTGAGTCTGTTTCTGTTTTGTAAATAAGTTCATTTGTGTCACTTTTTTAGATTCCACATATAAGTGATCTCATATGGTATTTTTCTTTCTCTTTCTGGCTTACTTCACTTAGTATGACAATCTCCAGTTCCATCCATGTTGCTGCAAATGGCATGATTTCATTCTATTTTATGGCTGAGTAGTATTCCTCTGTGGGTGTGTGTCACATCTTGTTTATCTAGTCACCTGTTGATGGACATTTAGGTTGCTTCCATGTCTTGGCTACTGTAAATAGACACCACAGTTTTCTTGCTTAGAAACACTAGACACTTCAGCACTGTGGTGCAGGACCATTTTCAATACTGAAATCACCAAAAAGAGAGCACAGAAATGTGGGAAATGTGGCACTAAATAGACCATAAAAAGATTCTTGTTTAGGATATGAAAGCTGAAATAAGAAGGCCTTGTTGGACTTCGGCTGGGACAATGCACAGCCAGCTACTCATGTTTTTCTCCACTCTGTGCATGTTCCCAAATGACTACTGTGCTGTGAATATTGATTTTGGGGGGGGTTACAAGTGAATTTTAGTAGGTGGGAATATTTGCAAATATGGAATTCACAAGTAATGAAGATCAATTATATCTGTTTCTGGGCTCTCTTTCCTGCTTCCTCTGTCTATTGGTGTGTGTCTGTACCACCACTAGATTTTTATTTACTGTAGTTTTGGGTTGTGTCAATGTCCAGTAGGATGGATCTCCCAATTCTTTGCTCTTTTTCAAAGTTGTTTTTCCGGTTTGTGCTTTTTAATTTTCCCATACACGTTGTAAAGTACAGCCTTTGAATCTCTTGAATAATCTAGCTGGAATTTTGTTAGGCATTGCATTCAGTTTGTAGATCAATCAGGAAATAATTGACTTCACAATGTCATCTATCCATGAATATGTTGTATCTCACCATATATTTTTGATTTCCTTTATCAATGAGTAATTTTTTTTATATTTATCTAATTCTAGGCAGATTATAGTTTTGTAACTCTTTTGATTTTCTGTTTTATTTCTAAGTTGGCTATCACAGGTGAAGAACAGTATATTATTTTTTGTGAGTTAATATTTTATCTTGCACTATTGATGAAATCTCTTATTAGTTACAATGATTCATCTAATGGTCCCATTGACTTTTTTATGAGATTATCAAATCTACAAATAAAGACAATTTTATCTCTTCTTTTCAAATTCTTTTAGCTTATATTCCTTTTCTTGTCTCAGTGATTGCCAGTATCTCCAAATTTCTATTAAGTAGTAATGATGATGTAGACATTTCCAATCTTTAAGGGAATATTTAGGTTTTTCTATTAAGTGTAATGTTTTTGTTGACTAAGTATATTGATTTTTTGGTATTTAGATTTTGTCAAAATAAGAAAGTATGTTTATATTCCTAGCTTTCTGAGATTTAAAAAAACCATCAATAGGTATTTAATGTTATCTAGCATTTCTCTGCATTTATTGTCACAATGACATGATTTTTTTTTGTTTTGCCTTTAGTTCTTAGTAACTGAGCCCTTAATGGTACTGCTTTTCTGATCCTAACTCATGCTAGAATTTCTAGGATAAACTCTTCCTGATGCTCCTGCATCATCAGTACCCACTGGACTTGGTTGGTAATATTTTGTTCGGGTTCATGAGTAGAAAGAACTGTTAGTTTTCTTGTACTCTCCTTACCCAATTTCAGAATGGAGCATATGACAGGGATTATCTACTCCTTGGAAGTTTGGTAGATTGCACCCACAATACCTGTCTTAGTCAACTGGGCTGCTATAACAAAAATACCATCGACTGGGTGGCTTCAACATTTACTTCTTATAGTTCTGGAGAGTGGGAAGTCCAAAATCAAGGTGCCAGCAGATTCAATGTCTGGTGAGGACCTGCTTCCTGGTTCATAGACTGCTGTCTTTTTGCTTTACCCTCACATAGCTGAAAGTGAGGTGAGAGTGCTCTCTGGGGTCTATTTTGTAAGGGCACTAATTCCATTCATGAGGGCTGCACCCTCATAACCTAATCGCCTCCCAAAGCCCCACCTCTTAATGCCTTCACATTGGGGGTTGGACTTCAACATATGAATTTCAGGAGGGTGCGAACATTCAGCCCATAGCAATACCCTTTGGGTCTGGGTACTTTTTGGAATGTTTAATTCAATTTCCCTAACAGTTATTGGTCTAGTCAATATTTCTTGTGCCATTTCAAAAGGATTTTTGAGTTAAAATTGACATACTAACATTATATTAGTTTCTGGTGTACAACATAATGATTTGATATTTGTGTATATTGCAAAATGATCACCACAATAAGTCTACTTAACATCTGTCACTGTACATAGTTTTTTTCTTGTGATGGGGACTTTTAAGATCTACTATCTTAGCAACTTTCAAATATGCAACATAGTATTATTAACTATAGTCACTGTGCTGCACATTATTACAAAACCAATGACTTATTTGTTTCATAAGGGAAGTTTGTGCCTTTTTACCCCTCTTCACCCATCTTACCCACCTCCCATTTTTAAAATTTTATACTTTTCCAGAAATGTATACATTTTGTCTAGATTTTCTACATTTGTTAAAGCTGAGTACTTAATATTTTTATTATTATATCTCCATTGTGTCATAGTCGATCATCTTTTTGATTCTGCATTTATTTGATTTGCATTATCTTTTTTCTTAAACAGCTGTGCCAGAGGTAATGTCTACCTGATTTATCTTCTGATTTATTCCTACTGGGCAAAGCAGATCCAATGTTCCTTGAAAATTAGCAAAACCTTTCCCACTTTCTGGTAGTTCTTGTCCTTGTTTCAGTTTTCCATCTTGGGGAATTCTTCAAAGAAACGTAAGTTTGGGGCAGTTTTCCAAACCAGATAATTTCTGGGGCATCACATTAAAGGGTTTGAAATATATGAATTAAAGCTACACCAGACTCCTTATATCACCATCTGTCCCCATAATTTGGGGAGATTAGGGTCTGGGAGAAACCAGGCTACTATGAAATAATCACACAAATATGAACATTACAACAGTGTAAGTTTTAAGGAGTGGGGAGATGATGTGAGAGGTGATGCAAGAAGCATTGACTCAATTACGACAGTCAAGGAAAGTTTCTCTGAGTAGGTGATAGGAGTTAACCTGGTGAGGAGGGGAAGGAACAGCATTTCATGTATAAGGAACAGTATGAGCAAAGGTCCTGAGGCAGACAGCCATTGAGACTGAATGAGGAGAAAGACTATATAAATATATTCAGGGATTCCTGAGGTCAAATCTGAAATGTGGTGTTAGTTGTATAATTTGAGAAGTGTCGAGAAAAAGTCCTAGGTTATAAAATAAAATATTCTTTAACATTCGAAAAGAACAAAAGACAAATGGAAAGATAAATATCTTATTTGCATCCTGAGAAAAATAACTGCAGAGATGTGTTTTAGTAACCAACATACCCTCAGGAAACACTTCCCTTTCGCTCGTGCCATCACAAATACTGTCTTTGGAAGGATTTGAAATTGTTCCTACATTGATTTGGAATGATTAAAACTCAGAATGTTGTAGGTTAAAATTTAAAATAATTTGAAATGATTCTTTGGGATGATATAACCCAAGGAAACATGTTGGAGTTGAAGTAAAATGTGTTCAACTTCCCCACCATTCAATACGGAAGATGAGTATTTTACAAATTTTACTCCAATATCTTCAATATTCAGATGATATTATTTATGTATATTTTATGTATATTCATATGAATATATTTATTAAACTTATAAAATGGTATTTGCTTTTCATTTAATTTGAGTGAAAAAGAGCTGATAAGGAAACTTCAAATCTGCAACAACCAGCCTTCTCTAAGAGCACAACCTCAGTGGTAATGAGTGGTGACGTTTCACCTCAATCAACTGGAAAAGTCGTGCGTGTGCACTGGCACTCTGCATGATGCCATGTACCAGCTTTTTGGTTGAAACTTCGAGCACTGAATATCTCTTGGCGTGAACAAGCTTCAGGTTTGCATAAAGGATACAAATTTCATTATCCCAAACATGTGCTCATAGGCTACAAATGTGAGCCCAAAAGGAGTCAAGAAATTAAGATGTAATTTATACCTTTTTCAAAGAAATTGATGCAAGGTAATTTGTTCATCTTAATAACATTTTAATAGATTCTTTCCCATGACACTGATTGTAAACCAGAACATTAAGCACTGCAGAAGCCTTATGACTGTGGGTTTAGTAATGTGACAGACAAATTGCCTTAGTGATAAAACCTCAGACTGCTTCATTTGGTTTTGCAGCATATGGAAGTCTTCTTGGCAAACCATTACACATGCACCATGCCTTTCTAATTAAAATTAATGATTCCCTGTGTCACCATTTGTTCCGTCATTTCCTGGTGCAGGAACCTTCATAGCATCATAGGATAAAGGCCAGATATCAGAGTCTAAAATACAGCCCTCCACCACCTTCCTTCCTGGTTTTGCCGCTCTTCAAGCTCTCAAAGGAACCTAATTAGATAAATGCTCTACATGCTCTCCCCGAATGTGACTCGTACCTTCCTACCTCCGTAGTTCACAAAATGCTTCCCAGAAAGTTCTCTCTTTCTTCCATCTGCGCCTGCTGAAACCCTCGTAATTCTTTCAGAATCAGCTCAGTTGCACCCTGCATCCTGGAAGTCTTACCTGGTCTTCCTAATTATGCCTCCCAAACTGGGTTCCTCAGAATGCTGATTCAGTGATCATACAAGGATGCTTCTTCCTGGGGAGTCACAGAACAAAAGCAGCTCCTTAAATGCTCTGAGAAGTTGTCTAGTCAAGACATCTGTTAATTTTTGTTGAGCTCAGCAGTTCCTAAATTCTTTTGACCATGGAATTTTTTTCCCTCCAAATAACACTCATTAACATCCAAGAGAAATGGTCCCTGCTATACTCTTCCCTGTTCTCACAGCCTTACTTATTCATTGACTTAGTCAACAGATATTTATTGACCATCTGTTAAGTGTAGAGAAGGGTAAAAATGATGCAGGCTTACAGCCTCGAGGGAACCTTAAAGTCCAGCAGGGAAAATAAGAGTGATGCGCCCAGGGTGGGCTGTGTCTCATGCCCTGAGGGAGGTACTGCTGACATCCTATGAAGGCTCAGGGGATGCGTCCATCTGGGTCCTTCAAGAAGCAGATTCCAATAGCAAATAGAATCCAACAGTACATAAAAAAGATTACACATCATGATTAAGTGGGGTTCATCCCAAGGACACAAGGGTGATTCAACATACGCAAATCAATCAATGTAATACATCACATCAACAAGAGAAAGGACAAAAACCACATGATCATCTCAATAGATGCAGAAAAAGCATTTGATAAAATTCAACACCCATTTATGATAAAAACTCTCACCAAAGTGGGTATAGAGGGAACATATCTCAACATAATAAAAACTATATATGACCAACCTACAGCCAGCATAGTACTTAATGGTGAAAAACTCAAAAGGTTCCCACTAAAATCTGGGACAAGACAAGGATGCCCACTATCACCAATCCTATTCAACATAGTTGTGGAAGTCCTAGGCACAGCAATCAGGCAAGAAAGAGAAATAAAAGGGATCCAAATTGGAAAAGAAGAGGTAAAAATGTCACTATATGCCGATGACATGATACTATATATAGAAAACCCTAAAAGGTCCACACAAAAACTATTAAAACTAATTGAAGAATTCAGCAAGGTAGCAGGTTACAAGATTAACATTCAAAAATCAGTTGCATTTCTTTACACTAATGATAAATCAACAGAAGAAGAAAGTAAAGAAACAATCCCCTTTAAAATAGCACCCAAAGTAATAAAATATGTGGGAATAAATCTAACCAAGGAGGTGAAAGAATTATACACAGAAAACTATAAACCATTGATGAAGGAAATTAAAGAAGACTTTAAAAAGTGGAAAGATATCCCAAGCTCCTGGATTGGAAGAATCAATATTGTTAAAATGGTCACACTGCCCAAGGCAATCTACAGATTTAATGCAATCCCTATCAAATTACCCAGGACATATTTCACAGAACTAGAACAAATCATAATAAAATTTATATGGAACCATCAAAGACCTAGAATTGCCAAAGCATTACTGAAGAAAAAGAAGAGGCTGGAGGAATAACTCTCCCAGACTTCAGACAATACTATAGAGCTACAGTCATCAAGACAGCATGGTATTGGTACAAAAACAGACATATGGACCAATGGAACAGAACAGAGAGCCCAGAAATGAACCCACAAACTTTTGGTCAACTAATCTTTGACAAAGGAGGCAAGAATATACAATGGAATAAAGACAGTCTCTTCAGCAAGTGGTGTTGGGAAAACTGGACAGCAGCATGTAAGTCAATGAAGGTAGAACACTCCCTTACACCATATACAAAAATCAACTTAAAATGGATCAAAGACTTAAACATAAGACAAGATACAATAAACCTCCTAGAAGAAAATACAGGCAAAACATTATCTCACATACATCTCAAAAATGTTCTCCTAGGGCAGCCTACCCAAGCAGTAGAAATTAAAGCAAGAATAAACAAATGGGACCTAATTAAACTTACAAGCTTCTGCACAGCAAAGGAAACCATAAGTAAAACAAAGACAACCTACAGAATGGGAGAAAGTTTTTGCAAATGATGAAACCGACAAAGGCTTGATCTCTAGAATATGTAAGCAGCTCATACGACATAATAAGAAAAAAACAAACAACCCAATCCAAAAATGGGCAAAAGACCTAAACAAGCAATTCTCCAAGGAAGAAATACAAATGATCAATAGGCACATGAAAAAATGTTCAATATCACTAATTATCAGAGAATGCAAATCAAAACTGCAATGAGGTATCACCTCACACCAGCCAGAATGGCCATCATTCAAAAATCCACAAATGACAAATGCTGGAGAGGCTGTGGAGAAAGGGGAACCCTCCTACACTGCTGGTGGGAATGCAGTTTGGTGCAGCCACTGTGGAAAACAGTGTGGAGATTCCTCAAAAGACTAGGAATAGACTTACCATGTGACCCAGGAATCCCACTCCTGGGCTTACATCCAGAAGGAACCCTACTTCAAAAAGACACCTGCACCTCAATGTTCATAGCAGCACTATTTACAATAGCCAAGACATGGAAACAGCCTAAATGTCCATCAACAGATGACTGGATAAAGAAGGTGTGGTATACTTATACAATGAAATACTATTCAGCCATAAAAACCGACAACATAACGTCATTTGCAGCAACATGGATGTTCCTGGAGAATGTCAGGAACGTAAGCCAGAAAAAGAAAGAAAAATACCATATGAGATTGCTCATTTGTGGAATCTAAAAAAAAAAAAAAAAAAAAAAAGAACATAAATACAAAACAGAAACAGACTCATAGACAGAATACAAACTTGTGGTTGCCAAGAGGGCAGGGGGTGGGAAGTGACAGAGTGGGATTTCAAAATTTGTAGATACTGACAGGCATATGTAGAATAGATAAACAAGATTATACTGTATAGCACAGGGAAATATATACAAGATCTTGTGGTAGCTCACAGCGAAAAAAAAAATGTGACAATGAATATATGTAGGTTTATGTATAACTGAAAAATTGTGCTCTATCCTGGAATTTGACAACATTGTAAAATGACTATAACTCAATAAATAAAATGTAAAAAAAGAGAAAAAAAAGCAGATTCCAAGACAGGAGTCAGTTAGAAGATACCAGCTCTGAGAAAACGGGGGGAGGGGGGAGCTGAGAAGACCTGGGAAAGCCACTGTGCAGCCCGGCCCTGAGTGGAAGAACGAGGAACTGAGGCTGAGAGGAACAGCATGCAGCCCAAGGAAGGTTTGGCCAGGCTGTTGGGATTTCCAGAGCCAAAGCCGGCCTCAGCGCTGTCCTGAGGCTCCCAGACACAAGCCTGCCTTGGTGTGCCTGTCACACTCGGTCATGGCTGGGAGCATCCCACAGGCAATGTGGCCTCCTCATGGGAGTGGCACTGAGGTCCAGACTGAAGCCACGGGTCTGGAGGTCAATTCCAGCCGTGTTATTGCAGGTGGATGAGGTCTATTCTCATCGCTGGGAGTCAGGGAGGACTCTGTTCAGAAGCTGGCACTGGGCTTGACTGTGACGTATTAGAGCATGGAGACGGGAGGGAAGACTGTTCCGGGTAAGGTGAGCAGTGACACGGAAGCAGAGTTTGGAACTGCCATGGAGAACAGGGAGCATTTCACTTAGGGCTGGAACTTAAGCTGTGGGACAGCTAGCAGACGTTAGCAGCCTGGACCCTGGAGCCGGGCAGCCTGGCTGGAATCCCAGCTGCTCCCCTAACTTGGAGGAGTCCTTTAACATCTCTTTGTTCCAGTTTCCTTATCTCTAACACGGGAATAGTGGTGGGACGGCTGTGTCTTTCCAACCGCCACCAACTGTCTGATCTTTTGAAACTAACAAAGCATCCTACAGCTCAACTCGACTCTGACAGTGATGACCCAGAGTGAGCACAGAGCCCTAAGTCAAGGACTCAGGACCACGTAAGTGGCTGCCTCCACTTAAGATAGCAGCTGCCAGTGAGGTCCCGAGGCTGCTTGACTTCTGCCCAGCTGCCAGGCTATAAACTCAGGATTTCCCACGCTCCGCCCTCAGATTTGATAATTCACAAGACCGACTCACAGAACTCAGAACAGAGCTTAAGTTATGGTAACCACTTTTCCACAAAGGACACAACTTAGGAACAGCCAGACAGGAGCGATGCACAAGGCAGAGGGTCAGTGGCGGGGGGTGCAGGGCTTCCGTGTTTCCTCCGGGCACGACTCCTCTCTCAACACGCTCAGCACGTTCACCAGCCTGGAAGCTCCCCAGGCCTCGTTGTTCATAATCACTGAGGCTTTATTACATAGCATGATTGATCACATCATTGACCACTGGTGACTGAACCCAATTTCTAGAACCCACTCCCTGCCAGGGGTCCAGGCGTGGGGGGCAGTTCTGACCCTCCAGTAGTTTGTGTGGTCTTTCCCGCATGGCCAGCCTAGCCCTGGAAGCTACCTAAGGGCCCACCTTAAATCACCTTGTTAGCATAACACAGCAGTGGTTGAAAGGACAAAAGGCACTCCTGTCCCTCAGGGGTTCTGTCATGTTTATGTAAAATACGCATAACATGAAATGTACCATCTTTGCCATTTTTAACTGTATGGTTCACTGGTATTAAATATGCTCACGTTGTTGTGCAACCATCACCACCATCCATCCCCAGAACTCCTCATTTGTACAAAACTGAAGGTCTGTTCCCATTGAACAACTCCCACTCTGTCTCCCCGCAGTCTCTGGCAATCCCCATTATACTTTCTGCCTTTATGATTTTGGCTACTCTAAGTACCTCCTGTCAGTGGAATAATACACTGGTTGTCTTTCCATGACTGGCTTATTTCACTTAGCATAATATCCCTTAGGTTCATCCTTGACATAGCATATTGCAGAACTTCTTTCCTTTTCAAGGCTAAATAATATTTCATGTATGTATGTAACACATGTTGCTTCGCCATCCATCTGTTGGTGGATGGACACTTAGGTTGTTTCCATGTTTTAGCTGTTGTGAATAATAATGGATGTGCAAATATATCTTTGAGAACTTGCTTTCAATTCTTTTGACTATATGCCTGAAAGTGGAAATCCTGGATCATAATTTGCAATTTTTTTTTTTACAATTATGTGGGTTGCCTTTTTACTCTATTGATTGTGTCTTTTGATGCACAAAACTTAAATTTTTCATGAAGCCCCACTTGTCTGTTTTTCTGTTGATACCTGTGCTTTTGGTGTCATAATCAAGAAATTACTGCCAAGTCCAATGTCATGAAGATTTTGCCCTACGTTTTCTTCTGAAATTTTTATTGTTTTAGGTCTTATGGTTTGGTCCTTGATTCACTGGAAGTTAATTTTTCTATATGGTGTTATATAAGGGTCCGATTTCATTCTTTTGCATGTGGTTATTCCATTTTCCTAGCATCATTTGTTGAAAAGGCTCTTTTCCCCCACTGAATGGTCTTGGCACCCTTATCAAAAATCATTTCACCCCATATGTGAGAGTTTATTTCTAGGCTCTCTGTTCTAGTCCATTGGTCTGTCTGTCTTTCTGCCTGTACCATACTGTTTTGATTACTCTAGCTTTGTAGCAAGTTTTATAATCAGGAAGTATGAGTCCTCTGGTTTTATTCTTCTTTTCCAGACTATTTTGGCTATTTGGGGTCCCTTGAGATTCCATGTGCATTTTAAATTGGGTTTTTCTATTTTTGTAAAAAATTCCATTGGGATTTTGATAGCAATTGTACTGAATCTGTAGATTGCTTTGGGTAGTGTGGAACATTTTAACAATATCAAGTCTTCCAATCCATGAACATGAAATGTTTTCATTTATTTATATCTTCTTTAATTAATTTCAGCAATACTTTGTAGCTTTCATTTTACAAGTCTTTTACTTCCTTGGTTAAGTTTATTCCTAAGTATTTAATTCTTTTGGATGCTATTGTGAATAGAACTGTTTTGCGATTTCCTTTTCAGATCATTCATTGTTTGTGTCCAGAAATACAACTAATTTTCATGTGTTGACTTTGTATCCTGCTACTTTGCTGAATTCATTTATTATCTCTAATGGTTTATTGTGTAATCTTTAGAGTTTTCTATATATAAGATCATATCATTGCAAACAGATAATTTTACTTCTTCCTTTTCAATTTGGATGTCTTTTCTTTCTTTTTCTTGCATAATTACTCTGGCTAGAACTTCCAGTATTATGTTGAATAGAAGTGATGAAAGTTGGCATCTTTGCCTTGTTCCTGATCTTAGAGGAAAAGCTTTCAGTCTTTCACTATTGAGTATGCTATTTACTGTGAGTTTTTCATAAATGACTTCTATTTTTTTTTCATGAAAGGGTGTTTTATTTTGGCCACATGCTTTATCAACTGAGATGATCGTGTAGTTTATTCCCTCATGTTGTTAATGTGGCATGTTACACTGATCAATTTTCATGTGTTGAATCATCTTTGCTTTCCAGGAATAAATCCTACTTGGTTGTGGTTGTAATCCTTCTAATATGCTGCTAAATTCTGTTTGCTAGTATTTTGTTGAGGATTTTTGTATTGATGTTCATCGGGATGTTGGTTTGCAGTTTCTTTTCTTGTAGTATCTATGTCTGGCTTTAGTATCAGGGTTAAACTGGCCCCCACATAATTAGTTAGGAGGTGTGCCCTCCTCTACAATTTTTTGGAAAATTTTGAGGTGAGTGGTATGAAATTATTCTTTAATTCTTTAAATGGTAGAATTCACTAAGTGAAGTCATTAGGCTGGGGGCTTTTTCTGTTGGGAGATTATTGATTACTGAATCAGTCGCCTGACTATTTTCAGGTCTATTTTGTTTCTCTATTTCTTCATGATTTACTCTTGGTAGGATTTGTGTTTCTAGGAAAATTTCCAGTTCATCTAAATTATCTAATGTGTTGGTGTATAATTGTTCACAGTATTCTCTTACAATCATTTTTATTTCTTTAGAATTGGCAGTAAGTAATGTCCCCACTTTGAATTCTCATTTTAGTAATTTTTTTCTTATTTCATCAAGCCCATGGTTTGTCAATTTTGTTGATCGTTTCAAAGAACCAACTTTTAAGTACACTGATTTTTTTCTATTCTTTATTTCACTTATCTCTGCTCTAATCTTTATTATTTCCTTCTTTCTGTTAACTTTGGGTATAGATGGTCCATATTTTTCTAGCTCCTTAAGTTATAAAGTTAGTTTGTTAATCTGACATCTTTCTTATTTTTTAATCTTAGTGTTTATAGCTATAAATTTTCCTCTTAGCATCACTTTTGCTGAATCCTGTAAGTTTTGGTATATTGTGTAGTTTTTTTTTTTTTAATTTTTAAAAAGTAAAACTTACAGAATAATTGCAGTACTCCCTTATATTCTTTTAACATGTTTCCACCAATTATTAGCATTTTGGCACGTCTTTCTTTTGGAGGGGGTATACTGAAGTATAATTGGCTTACAATATTATATTCGTTTCAGGGTATACAACATAGTGATTAAATATTTTTATACATTATGGAATAATCACCATGCTAATTCTAGTTATCATCTGTCAAAATACAAAGTTATTTTGATTTATAATTTCTCCTGTTTCATTTCTGCTTTTATCGATTTGAGTCCTCTTTTTTTCTTGATGAGTCTGGCTAAAGGTTTATCAGTTTTGTTTATCTTTTTAAAGGATCAGCTCTTAGTTTCATTGATCCTTTCTATTTTTTAAGTCTCTATTTCTGCTCATGTTTTTATGATTTCTTTCTTTATACTAACTATGGGTTTTGTTATTTTTCTAGTTCCTTTCAGATATAAGGTTAGATTGTTTATTTGTGATTTTTCTTACTCCCTGAGGTAGGATTTTATTGCTATAAAATTCCCTCTTAGAACTGCTTTTACTGCATCCCATAGATTTTGTTGTTTTCTTCCCCCCTGAGGAAAAAAAACATATATACATGTGTATGTATATATAGATGTATATGTGTGTGTGTGTGTATAATTTATTTTTATGAAGTACAGTCCATTACAATGTCTCAATTTCTGGTGTACAGCACAATGTCCCAGTCATGCATATATATACATATATTTGTTTTCATATTCTTCTTCATTAAAGGTTATTACAAGATACTGAATATAGTTCCCTGTGCTATACAGAAGAAACTTATTTTTAAATCTATTTTTATATATAGTGGCTAACATTTGCAAGTCTCAAACTCTCAAATTTATCCCTTCCCACCTCCTTTCCCCAAGTAACCAGAAGACTGTTTACTATGTCTGTGAATCTGTTTATGTTCTGTAGATGAGTTCATTAGTGTCCTCTTTTTCTCTTTTTTTTTTTAGATTCCATATATGAATGATATATGGTATTTTTCTTTCTCTTTCTGGCTTATTTCAGTTGTAATGATTATCTCTAGGTCCATCCATATTGCTGCAAATGGCATTACTTTATTTTTATGGCTGAGTAGTATTCCACTATATAAATATACCACAACTTCTTTATCCAGTCATCTGTTGATGGACATCTAGGTGCTTCCATGTCTTGGCTATTGTATATAGTGTTTCTATGAACACTGGTGTGCATGTATCCTTTTGAGTTAGAGTTCCCTCTGGATATATGCCCAGGAATGGGATTGCTGGATCATATGGTAAGTCCATGTTTAGTTTTTTGAGACATCTTCATACTGTTTTCCATACTAGCTGCACCAAGCTACATTCCCACCAGCAGTGTAGGATGGTTCCCTTTTCTCCACAGCCTCTCCAGCATTTATTGTTTGTGGACTTTTGATGATGGCCATTCTGACTAGTGTGAGGTGATTCCTCATTGTAGTTTTGATTTGCATGTCTCTGATAATTAGTGTTATTGAGCATTTTTTCCTGTGCCTTTTGGCCATCTGTATGTCTTCCTTGGAGAATTACTTGTTTAGATCTTCTGCCCATTTTTGGATTGGGTTGTCTGTTTTTTTGTTATTAAATTGTATGAGCTATTTATATATTCTGGAAATTAAACCTTTGTCAGTCTCATCATTTGCAAATATTTTCTCCCATTCTGTAGGCTGTCTTTTTGTTTTACTTATGGTTTCCTTTGCTGTGCAGAAGCTTGTACGTTTAATTAGGTCCCATTTGTTTATTCTTGCTTTTATTTCTATTGCTTGGGTAGACTGCCCTGGGGAACATTTTTGAGATGTATGTGAGATAATGTTTTGCCTGTATTTTCTTCTAGGAGGTTTATTGTATCTTGTCTTATGTTTAAGTCTCTGATCCATTTTGAGTTTATTTTTGTGTATGGTGTGAGGGAGTGTTCTACCTTCATTGATTTACATGCTGCTGTCTGGTTTTCCCAACACCACTTGCTGAAGAGACTGTCCTTTCTCCATTGTATGTACTTTCCTCCTTTGTCAAAGATTAATCAACCATAGGTCTGTGGGTTTATTTCTGGTTCTCTGTTCTGTTCCATTGGTCCATGTCTGTTTTTATGCCAATATCATGCTGTTTTGATTATTGTAGCTCTGTAGTATTGTCTGAAATCTGGGAGGGTTATTCCTCCAGCTTTGTTCTTTTGCTTCAGGATTGCTTTGGCAATTCTGGGTCTTTTGTGATTCCATATAAATTTTAGGATTATTTTTTCTAGTTCTGTGAAAATGTCCTGGCTAATCTGATTGGGATCACATTAAATCTGTAGATTGCCTTGGGCAGTATGACCATTTTAACAATACTGATTCTTCCAACCCAAGAGCATGGGATATCTTTCCATTTCTTTAAGTCATCTTTAATTTCCTACATGTTTTGTAGTTCTCCATGTATAAGGTTTTCACCTTCTTGGTCAGATTTATTCCTAAGTATTTTATTGTTTTGGATGCGATCTTAGAAGGGATTGTTTCTTTAATTTCTTTTCCTGCAAATTCATTGTTAGTGTAAAGAAATGCAACTGATTTCTGTATGTTAATCTTGTATCCTGCTACCTTGCTGAATTCTTTTATCAGCTCTAGTAGTTTGTGTGTGGAGTTTTAGGGTTTTCTACATATAGGATGATCCTATACTCATGTCATCTGCATATAAGGACAATTTTACCTTTCTCTTCCAATTGGGATACCTTTTACTTCTTTTTCTAGCCTGATTGGTGTGGTTAGGAATTCCAAGACTATGTTGAATAGAAGTGCTGATAGCAGGCACTCTTGTCTTGTTCCAGATTTTAGTGGAAAGGCTTTCAGCTTTTCCTGGTTGAGTACTATGCTGGCTGTGGTTTTATTATAAATACCTTTTATTATGTTGAGACATGTTCCCTCTATACCCTCTATACCCACTTTCATTAGAGTTTTTATCATAAATGGATGTTGACTTTTACCAAATGCTTTTCCTGCATCTGTTGAGATGATCATGTGGTTTTTGTCCTTTCTTTTGCTGTGATGGTGTATCATGTTGATTGATTTGCATATGTTGAACCATCCTTGTGTCCCTGGGTTGAACCCAGCTTGATCATGGTGTGATCTTTTTTATGTGTTGTTGGATTCTGTTTGCTAATATTTTTGTTGAGGATTTTTGCATCTATGTTCATCAATGATATTGGCCTGTAATTTTCTTTTTTGGTAGTGTCTTTGTCTGGTTTTGGTGTCAGGGTGATGGTGGCTTCATTGAATGAGTTTGGGAGTACTCCCTCCTTTTCAATCTTTTGTAAGAGTTTGAGGAGGACCACTATGAGTTTTCTTTGTATGTTTGGTAGAATTCCCCAGTGAAGCCATCTGGTCCTGGACTTTTGTTTGTAGGTAGGTTTTTTATTGCTGACTCTATTTTATTTCTAGTGATCGGTATGTTCAAGTGGTCTATTTCTTCTTCATTTAGTCTTGGTGGACTGTATGTCTCCAGAAACTTGTCCATTTCTTCTAGGTTATCCAGTTTGTTTCCATATAGTTGTTCATAGCATTCTCTTATGGTTTTTTGTATTTCTGTGGTATTGTTTATAATTTCTCTATCTTCCTTTCTTACTTTATCAGTGTTTTCTCTCTTTTTTTTCTTGATGAGTCTGGCCAGAGGTTTGTCAATTTTGTTTACTCTTTCAAGAAACTAGCTCTTGAAGACTATTAAAAAAAAAAAAAGAAAGAAAAAAAACCTAGTTCTTGGTTTGATTTTTTTCTATTGTTTTTTATCTCTATTTTATTTATTTCCTCCCTGATCTTCATTACTTCCTTTCTTCTGTTGACTTTAGATTTTATTTGCTATTCTTCTTCAAATTTGTTTACTTGAGATTGATCTTGTTTTTTTGTGAAAGGCCTCTATCATTATGAACTTCCATCTTAAGACTGCTTTTGCCGTATCCCATAGATTTTGTGTGGTTGTGTTTTCATTGTCATTTGTCTTAAATTATTTTTAAATTTCTTCTTTGATCTCATCATTGACCCATTTTTTTTTTTTTTGTAGCATGTTGTTAAATCTCCATGCTGTAATTTTTCTCCTTTGTTTTTTGGTGGTTGATTTCTAGTTTCATGGCATTGTGTTCAGAAAACATGCTTGAAATAATTTTTATCCTCTTAAATTTGTTGAGGCTTCTTTTGTGCCTGAGTATATGATCTATCCTAGAAAATGTTTAATATGCACTTGAAAAGAATGTATATTCTGTTTTGTGGGGGGTGTAATGTCCTAAAAGTACCAACCAAGTACAACTGTTCTATTGTGTTATTTAGTATCTCTGTTGCCTTATTGATTTTCTGTCTGGAAGATTTGTCCAGTGATGTTATGGGGTGTTAAAGTCTCCTACTATGATTGTGCTCCCATCAGTTTCTCCCTTTATGCCTGTTAGTATTTGCTTTATGTATTTAGGTGCTCCTAGATTGGGTGCATATATGTTAATGAGCATAATATCCTTATCTTTTATTGCTCCTTTAATCATTATATACTGTCCTTCTTTACCTTTCTTTATGGCCTTTGTTTTAAAGTCTATTTTGTCTGAAATCAGTATTGCTACTCCTGCTTTCTTGTCATTTCCATTTACATGAAGTATCTTTTTTCATCCTCTCACTTTCAGTCTATGTGTGTCCTCCACCCTAAAGTGGGTGTCTTGTATGCAGCATATTGTAGGTTGTTGTTTTATTATCCAGTCTGCCACTCTGTCTTCTGATTGGAGCGTTCAGTCCATTGACATTTATAGTAATTATTGATAGATGTGTGTTTACTGCCATTTTGAACTTAGTTTTCCAGTTGATTTGGTATCTCCTCTTTGTTTCTTTCTTTTTCTTTTTGTGGTTTGATAATTTTCTTTTGTATTATCTTGGTTTCTTTTTGATTTTTGTGACCCTGTTGTATGCTTCTGATTTGTAGTTACCCTGTTTTTCAAGTATATTAACCCATTACTATATCTGGTTGCTTTAAACTAATAGTCATATAAGCTCCAACACATCCTAAAAAGAAAAAAAAAAAGAAAATCTATATTTTTCTTGCTCCCCTCTCCCACTTTTAATGATTTTTATGCCCTCTTTTATCTCTTCCTGTTTATTCTATTGGAACTCATTGTAGTTATCACATTTCCGATTATGGTTAAAGTTACGCACTATTATGTGTTACTGTCCACTTTTCCCTTTATGTTTGTTAACACCTGATATATGTATTAGGTGCTCCTATGTTGGATACACATATATTTAAAATTCCTATTATCTTCTTGTTGGATTGATCCCTTGATCATTACGTAACGTCTTTCTTTGTCTCTTGTTACAGTCTTTGTTTTAAAGTCTATTTTGTCTGATAGAAGTATTGCTACCCCAGCTTTCTTTTCATTCTGTATGCATGGAATATGTATTTTCATCCTTTCATGGTCGGTCTGTATGTGTCTTAAGATCTAATGTGAGTCTCCTAAAGGCAGCATATATATAATTTGATGACTATCATTAGTGTCATGTTTGGATTCCCTTTTCTCTTTGTGTGTATTTATCATAGATTTTTGGTTTAAAGTTCATATAAAGTTCACATATAACTGTATACGTGAAGTGAGTTGCCGATCTCAAGTTTGAATGAATTCCGACAGCTCTGCATTTTTACTCTCTCCTCAGCATGTTTCATGCTTTTATGTATCCCTTTACTACTTATTGTGAATATAGTTGATTTTATTACTTTTGTCCTTTAACCTTTCTACTAGCTTTATAATTTGTTGATCTATCTTTATGTTTGCCTTTACTAATGAGGTTTTTGCTTTTGTAATTTTCACACTTCTGTTTGTGGTCTTTTCTTTTTTGCTCTATGTTTCTAGTAAAACCAGTTTAGTGGTGCTGAACTATTTTAGCTTTTGCTTGTCTGTAAAACTCTTGATCTCTCCTTCAAACTAGATTGATAGCCTTGACAGACAGAGTAGTCTCGAGTGCAGGTTTTTCCCCTTATATAACTTGAAGATACTTTGCCACTCCTTTCTAGCCTACAACGCTTCCGGCCTGAACAGTCAGCTTATAGTCTGTGGGGATTCCTTGGTAGGTAACTATTTGCTTTTCTTTTGCTGCTTTTAAGATTCTCTTTTAATTGTACTGTTTTAATCATACTGTGTCTTTGTAGACTTCTCTGGGTTCATCTTTTTTGGTATTCTTTATGCTTCCTGAAACCTGTCTGTTTCCTTTCCCAGGTTAGGGAATTTTTCAGCTATTGTTTCTTTAAGTAAGTTCTCTGCCCCATTCTCTGTCTCTTCTCCTTCTGGGACCCCTAAAGTGTGAATGTTAGTTTGCTGGGTTTTGTCACAAAGTTCTCTTAAACTATCCTCATGTTTTGCAGTTCTTTTTCTTTTTTCTTTTCAACGTGGAGGATTTCTACTACTCTTTCAGTTCTCTGATCTGTTCCTCTGTGTCACCTTGTTGACTGTTGATTCCTTCTGTTGTATTTTTTATTTCAATTATTGTATTTTTCAGCTCTGGTTCTTCTTTATATTTTCTAACTCTTTGTTAAACTTCTGTGTTCATCATTCTTCTCCCAAGTTCATTCAGCAACTTTATGATGATTACCTTCATTGGGTAGATTGCTTACCTCCACTTCACTTAGTTCTTCTACTTGGATTTTGTCTTGTTCCTTCTTTTGGAATGTATTCTCATGTTTCCTCGTTTTGGCTAATTCATTTCTGTTTTAGGCAGTTCAGTTTTATTTCCTAATCTTGAAGAAGTGGCCTTATGTAGAAGATGCACTATGGGACCCAGCAGCACACTCCTCTCTGGTCACCTCTTGTAGGCTGTGTGGGCTGTTGTGTTGTGGTTGGTATGACTACTGTGGTTGGTATGACTACTGGTAGGTATGATGCTGATAGGTGGGGCTGATCCCTGGCCCAGTTGGCTGCCAGGCCCTGCCTTATGTGGAGGCTGTTGGCTTGTGGTCAGGTGAGGTGGGGTCCTGGCACAGATGGTTGCATGGCATGGCGGGTAGGGGCAGAGCTGGTTGGTGGGGTCAGAGGGACATGGGGCTGATGCCAGTCTTCTGGTGGGTGGGTAAATCTCCGCTGCTAATAGGCTAGAGGGAGCCTTCCAAGATAGTGCTTGCCAGCACCAGTGTCCTCATGGCAGAGCGAGCTCCCGGAAGTGGCTGCTGCCAGTGTTTGTGTCCCCAGAGGGAGTCTCAGTTGCCTCCTGCCTCTCCCAGAGGCTCTCCAAGATCAGCAAGTGAACTTGACTCAGGTGTCCTTCAAATGACTGTCTCTGGGCTGGGATTTAGAGCTTATGAGATTTTGTGTGCGCCCTTTAAGAGTCGCTGCTTCCTACAGCCCTCTGCCTCTCTTCTACCATACATCAGCCTGCTGTCCCCCAAAGCCAGACATTCTGGGATCTTATTTTCCCAGCACAGGACCCCTGGGCTGGGGAGCCTGACATGTGGGGCTCAGACTCCCCACTTCTTGGGAAGAAACTGCAATTGTGATTATCCTCTCACCTGTGGGTTGCCTACGTGAAGATGTGGGTCAGACCATGCCGTGTCTCTGCCATCCCTACCCATCTCGTTGTCCTTCTTTTTATCTTTAGTTATGAAAATCTTTTCTGCTAGTCCTCAGGTCATTCTTATATATAGCTGTTCTGTAGAGAGTCATCATTTTCATATGCCTGTGGGAGGAGGTGAGCTCAGGGTCTTTCTGCTCCACCATCTTGGGCACACCTCCATTGTTTTCATTTTTATTCATCCCTGAGTATTTCTGATTTCCTTTGTGATTTCTTCTTTAATCCATTAGGAGTATGTTGCTTAATTTCCACAATTTTGTGAACTTTCTAATTTTTTTGTTATTGATTTGTAACTTCCATCCAGTTGTGGTTAGAGAAGATACTCATATAATATCTATTTTTTAAAATCTACTGAGACTTAACTTGCGGCCTCACATATGGACTATCCCGAAGAATAGCCCATGTGCTCTTGAGAAGAAACGTATTCTGCTGTTGTCGGGTGGAGTGTTCTGTGTATGTCCGTTAGACACAGTTGGTTTATTGTGTTTTTTCTGTTTCCTTACTTACCTTCTGTCTGGTTGTTCTGTCCGTTATTATGAGTGGAGCATCAAAGTCTCCAACTACTATTATAGAGCTCGCTATTTCTCCTTTCAATTCTGTCAGATTTTGCTCCATTTATTTTGGTGGCTTATCATTAGGTATGTAAATGTCTATAATTATTGTATCTTCTTGCTCTATTAAACCTTTTATAACATATAATGTCTTTTTTGTCTCTTGTAGCCTTTTATGATTTAAAGTCTATTTTGTCTGATACTACTATAGCCTCACCGCCTCCTGTCTCTGGGTTACTATTCACACATGATATCTTTTTCCATCATTTCATTTTAAACTTGTTTGTGTCTTTGGATCTCGTGGCTTTCTTATGAGGAGGGGCTTGCTTCTGTCATTGTGCTATTTGTTTTATAAGCTTTTGCCTTAGAGCTTTTTTTTGCCCCTCATTTCCTGCATTCCTGCTGCCTTTTGTATTTAAATTTTTTTTGTAGTAAAGTGTTTAAATTCCTTTCTCATTTCCTTTTGTATCTATTCTATAACTGTTTTCTTTGTGGTTACCATGAGGATTACATTTAACATTCTAAAATTATAAGACTCTCATTTAAATTTATACCAGTTTAAATTCATTAACATACAAAACTGCTCCTTGACAGCTTTCTTGGTTGTTGATGTTACAAAATTACATCTTTATATATTGTATGCCCCAAAAGTAAACTAATTATTTTAAATGCATTTGTCCGTTAAGTTATGTAGAAAACAAGTTTTGGACGTACAAACCAAAGTTACAGTAGTATTAGCTTTTACACTAATATTTTTATCTTTAAATGTATTAGTCTCTTAAACCATGTAGAAAATGGGAAGAGCAGTTATGTTATTATAATACTAGCTTTTATAATTGCCCATGTGGTACCTTTTTATTGAGATCTTCATTTCTCCACAAACCTTCAAGTTACCGTCTAGTGTCCCTTCATCTCACCTACAGGACTCCCTCGAGCATTTACTGCAGAACTCCCTCAGCTCTTGTTTATCTGGGTATGTCTGAATTTCTTCTTCACTTTCAAAGAGTTTTTCTGGATATAGGATTCTTGGTTGTAAGTTTTCTCTTTTTTCAATTGAAGTTTAGTTTATAATGTGTAAATTCCTGGTGCACAGCATAGTGTTTCATATATATATATACTTTTTATATTCTTTTTCATTATAGGTCATTACAAGGTATTGAATATAGTTCCCTGTGCTAGACAGTAGGATCTTCTTGTTTACCCATTCTGTATATAGTGGTTTGTATTTGCTAATCTCAAACTCCTAATTTATCCCTCCCACCCCTTCCCCCTTTGGTAAACATGTTTGTTTTCTACGTCTGTGAGTCTTTCTGTTTTGTAAATAAGTTAATTTGCTTCACTTTCAAAGAATCCACATATAAGTTATATTGTATGTGTTTTTCTCTGTCTGATTTACTTCACTTAGTATGATAATCTCTGGGTCCATCCATGTTGCTACTAATGGCATTACTTCATATATATATGTACACACATATACATACACACACATACATACACCCCCCTATCTTTATCCAGTCATCCATCAATGGACATTTAGGTTGCTTCCATGTCTTGGCTATTGTAAATAGTGCTGCTATGAACACTGGGGTGCATGTATCTTTTCAAATTGGAGTTTTCTCTGGATACGGGCCCAGGAGTGAGATTGCTGGATCATATGGTAAGTCTATTTTTAGTTTTTTAAGGAATCTCCATACTGTTTTCCATAATGGCTGCACAAAATTACATTTCCACCAGCAGTGTAGGAGGGTTCCCTTTTCTCCACACCCTCTCCAGCATTTATCATTTGTGGACTTTTGAATGATGGCCATTCTGACTGGTGTGACTCATTGTAGTTTTGATTTGCACTTCTCTGATAATTAGCGATATTGAGCATTTTTTCATGTGCCTATTGGCCATCTGTATGTCTTCATTGGAGAAATGTCTGTTTACGTCTTCTGACCATTTTTGGATTGGGTTGTTTTTTTGATAATGAATTATGAGCTATTTATATATTCTGGAAGTTAAGCCCTTGTCAGTCTCATCATTTGCAAATATTTTCTCCCAGTCCATAGGTTGTCATTTCATTTTGTTTATGGTGTCCTTTCCTGTGCAAAAGCTTGTAAGTTTAAGTAGGTCCCATTTATTTATTTTTGCTTTCATTTCTATTGCCTGGGTAGACTGCCCTAGGAGAACACTGCTAAGATTTATGTCAGAGAATGTTTTGCCTATGTTTCCTTCTAGGAGGTTTAGAGCGTCC
Source organism: Camelus bactrianus (assembly GCF_048773025.1). NCBI lineage: Eukaryota > Metazoa > Chordata > Mammalia > Artiodactyla > Camelidae > Camelus > Camelus bactrianus. The sequence continues at coordinate 12,550,648 of NC_133573.1, forward strand.
TGTCTCATGTTTAAGTCGTCTTTACGTCTTTTTGAATTTATTTTTGTGTATGGCGTGAGGGAGTGTTTTAACTTCATTGATTTACATGCAGCTGTCCAGCTTTCAAAACACACTTGCCGAAGAGACTGTCTTTTCTATAAAGTATATTCTTGCTTCCTCTGTGGAAAATTAATTGACCATAGGTGTATGGGTTTATTTCTGGGCTCTCTCTTCTGCTCCATTGGTCCATATGTGTGTTTTTATGAAAATACCACACTGTTTTGATGACTGTAGCTCTGTAGTATTGTCTGAAGTCTGGGAGGGTTATTCTTGCAGCTTTGTTCTTTTTCTTCAGGATTGCTTTGGCAATTCTGGGTCTTTTGTGATTCCAAATAAATTTTAGGATTATTCTATTTCTGTGGGAATTGTCCTGGGTAATTTGTTAGGGGCCACATGAAATCTGCAGACTGCCTTGGGCAGCACAGCCATTCTAACAGTGCCAGTTCTTCCAATCCAAGAGCATGGGCTCTCTTGGTGAAAATTAACTTCGGAAACAGAGGTGCCACACCTGTGTATGGCACACAAGTTAAGTATCGTATTTCACCCTTGCTGTGCTGATTTGAGGGAGCAATGGGAAGTGTCCACATGTTTTCATTTTCAAAACTTCTCTGACACACGTGGATTCCTTTATTAGCTGTTTGCCTGCGTGTACCGAGCACTCCCTTCTTTGAGCTGCTGCTTAGAGTGATTGCCGTATGAATGCCTCCTGAGAAGCTCATTGAGTCCTGCCTGCTAACCCTGTACAAAGAGCTTGTTCACTGGACAGCTCTTCTCAGTGAGAGAAGAAATGAAGCAAGAAGCTTCACCCAGGAACGCGTGGGTCCTCACGCGAGTGCACCAGGGTGGGCCCACCACTCCTGCGGGAGGCCTGGGGTGCCTGTCACGTCCCATGAGGTTAAGCACCAGAAAGACACCTAGAAATAAACTCTAAATCAGTTTTATTATTTACTACTTACTGTAAGGCAGCAGAAAAAGAAGGCATAGTTTACTTTTTGTCTATTATGCCTAGTGTTTAGTAGGACCTGAATATGAAAAGTATTAATTTGCTGAAATCATTTAACATATATATTCTCGGATTAGAAGCAAAACAGTAGAAACATAGCTGAGCTCTGGTATCATGCAAATTATATTTTCACTCAACAAACACTGTGGCACCGCTGGTGCCGGGCACTCTGCTGGGCACTGGGCAGTGGGCGTGACTGTGGCAGCAGATGCTGTGCCGGGTCCCAGGGGAAGGGGTGGTGATGGTGTCCGCGCTTGGATGAGGGGGGAATCCCTGCAGCTGTGGGCGCACAGAGGAAAGGCACCTGCACCCAGGCCTCCCTGAGGATGAGAAGCCCTGGGACCAAGAGGGAGGGTTGAGAGTGTCAGGAATGGAGGCAGGTCATCAACTCTGACCTTCCCAGAAACATTTAGCCACAAGAAAACCCCAGATTTAGTGGTGAATGTCTACATCTGGTGTTTGTTGTTACCAAACTCAGCCCAGGGTCCATCAAGTGCAGGATGGGAGGGCAACAGTGTCCTTCCACATACTCGCCAAAGACAATCTGGACAGTGAGTAAAAGATGACAGCAGGGCAGGCTTGTGGATGCATTTTATTGTGAGATGGGGGGGGGGTCTGGTAAAAAACTAGAAAATGACCATGGTGTAACAAGGAACTTAAAAATGAAGAGTCAGATCTGTAACTTACATACATGGATACAGGAACAAATTGGCACAAAATGTTAAACGTTGTTCCCAACACTGTTTCTACAAGGTTATCCTAGTTTGGCTTACTAAGGAAATGAGTTGTATGGTTAGGCTAATCTCTTCATAAAACCGCAGAGCGTCATGCTATTAGTCAGTCACACAGTGAATTTCAAAATTTAAGAGTTTTATATTAAAAACTGGGTAAAGGTAAAATGACTTGATTGTAGTTGTAAAACTAATACATTCCCATTTAAATCCTGTTCTACAGTCCAAGGCAAGTATAAATGTTAACATAACACTGTTAAATCAAATCTCAATGCAAGAGAACCAGTTGCATCTCTACTTTAAATCTTATCAACTTTCCAAATTTTCATACTAAAATATATTATTGTATTAATACAAACTACAGTATTATACACTACACTGTGTAATAAATAAAGAAATATAAAAATAAGACACATAAATATAAAAGTTTTCTAAAACTAAAAGTACATATGTCAGTAAGAAGGGTATTAATACTGCCAGGTTTGAAGACATACAGTACAAAAATGTTGCACAGATCTAGAAACTAAAAGAAATAAAATAATACTGATAGGTAAAAATCAGCTAATGTTGTTAATAAACTGGGTCCATAATAACTAATATTTGGAAACAGTTATGAGCCAAATAACAATGGCATGTCCACATCTGAAATGCAAGAACATGGATAAAGCAGATTAGAAAATTTCCCTTTCATTTCTGGAGAGAAATTCTGAAAAGTCAATTAACGCAAAATGAATACTGAGGAATCAAAGGATGAAATGGCCCAGTGTTCGGCTTCTCTGACAGAGTCAGTGGTTTTAAGTTTTATTTTGGAATTTCGAGACAACAAACAGATCCACAAATGCTAGTTATTGGAGGCCACACCTGAACGAAGGCTGCTCAGAGCCCGGGGAATACTGATAAGTGGCACTTACAGCACACAGGTCTTGCTTAAGGCCAAGGAGATCCGAAGCTTCCTATCACGTCCTTCGTATTTGTCCACCATGTACTCGGCACAACCACAAACACTGATTCTGACACCCCTGCTGTCCTCGCCAGTCCTGACCCCGCTCGTCCCTGCAGTCACAGCTCCATGACAGGCTTCCAACCCCACTCGAAACCCCACGAGCCGGAGACTTCGGCTCTTCTGCCGGCTGCTCCCTTAAGGCTAACGACACACTGACAGACGGCACGCTCCGCCAGGACACCCGCACGCTGGGAGCCACCGCCTGCTGGGCTGGGGTTACGAGAGGCTGTCAGCACGGCCGGGAAGGGCGTTACACTTCTCGGAGAAGGGAATTCTGTAGTGCAGAAGTTCTCACATTTTAAAAAAACATAATAAAATACTGAAGCGGATTTAGCATATGTTTACCAATAAAAAATTAGAAAATTTCTCCCAATTGTACAGCTTAAGAATAAACCAACCTAAGAGTGATCATTAATACTGATAAAATGAAACAAAGCCAGATGCTCCCCTAATACGTCTGTTTCCTTCCACCTGTTAAATCTTTGCTTTCTGAGTCGTTAGCTTTTCTAATCTGCTTCATGGTACAAACTTGTTCCTAACTTTGAAAAATGCATGAAAAATTACTAGGTCTGAGGTTCAGGCACACCCGGATTTTTTTTTGTGTGTTTTTTTTTTTTTTTTTGTATTTTGTATTTTTTTTTAACTTTTACTTTACACAGTAGTGAACAGAAATCACAGTATACGGGGGTACTGTGTTTCCATGAAAAGCATGTATAATATAGAACAAACTTCATTACCGATTAGAATTTTTCTTTTTCCTTCTAGAAAAACTATTAGGCTTCATTTGTTTTTTCTTCCGACGCTGGCTCACTGCCCTTGCTGACCTTGCCTTCTAAGCTGCCCGCTCGGCTGGCGGCCCCTGCCCCCTCCATCGCACCTTCAGTTTTTGCTCCTTCTCCCTCCTCCTCCTCCTCCTCCTCCTCCACCACCTCCTCCTCCTCCTCCATCTCTTCCATCTCCTCCTCCTCCTCCTCGCCTGGCGCTTTTCCACTTTCCTTGTCTTCCTGCAGGTCCTCCGTCTCCTTCTCCTCCTCCTCTTCCTCCTCCTTGTCGCTGTCCTCGTCCTCCTCCCGCGTCAAGCTCTCCCTGTCGTCTGAGTCGCCGGGGCCGGGGCCGGCCCGGCCCCCCGGCTCCCCGGGCTCGGCGTCGCGCTCCTCGGCCTCCCTCTTGCAGTAGGAGTAGCGGTGGTTCATGTGCTGCGAGTAGGAGCCCGAGTGCGAGAAGCGCTTCCCGCACTTGTCACACTGGTAGGGCTTCTCCCCCGAGTGCAGGCGCATGTGTTCGATCAGGTGGTGCTTGTGTTTAAAGGCCTTTTTACAGATTCCACACTCGTGGGGTCTCTTCCCTGAAAAGAAGAACACGCCTGTGAAATCAAACGGTGGCGGTCAGCCATCAGGCCCCCACGGGTCCGGGGACGGCCGCCGGTTCACATACCTGTGTGCTCGTATTTATGCCTCAGCAACGAGCTACTCTTCTGGAATATCTTATCGCACAGGTCACACGCGTACATCCCGTTTTCCGTCTTCCGCATCTTCTTCTTGGGTGGCGTGGAGTCCGAGTCGTTCTGATCCTCCACGTTGGACACCCCTTCTGAGCTAGTGTCTTGTCTTTCATCCTGAAGGACAGGAAGCAGTATGAAAACCGAATTTACAGGGAAACAAAAGTAGGGATGAACGAGCCAACTGATTTACGCTTTCATCAGCTTGACCCAGGTCCCAGGGGAGGGTCAGGGGACAGGCGGGGGCCGAAAGAGACAAGGTGGGGTTCCTGCAGGGAGCCTGTCGCAGGATCAGGCCCCCTGGGTCTTTTCTGAAGTCTTCCATCCTGAACTCAGAGTTTCTGAAAGCTCTGCAGGCCCCCACTTGTCCGAGGGCTTCGGAGGGCGGGACAGGAGCCGCTGCTGGTGCTAACCTGACTGTCTTCATCACCATGTGACCCAGGCTGAGGGCCAGCGGACACGTTAATGGGTCCCCCTTTAGGATTCAAGGGCCTGAATAGAGTTCTCTACACCAAAAGTGTGGATTCTGTGAAAAATGTAGTCATGTGAAAATCTTTTTAAGAGGTACCAGGATTATGGGAAACCCAACAAGTGGCACCAATATTTAAGGAGAAAAAAAGCAGCAAAACACACTTGAACAGGATATTGTAATTACTTTAGCTGCACCTACTTCTAGCAAGTAGCTGGATACAGGATCACATTTGTCTCTAGAATTCATCTGAGCCAGGCAGAAATTCATGCAAAAATGGAGACGTCAAGGTTAGTGACATAGAAACAGCCCAGCCGAGAGTCACACAGGGTCACAACCCTCCTTCCTCACGTGTATGAGTTCTGACTGAGCACTACTTTGTTCACGGCTCACAAAATCGTCAGTGAAGTCACTAGATGAATTCTTTATACACTTAATTTTTGTTTGTTTAATCAAAGCCTTTTATAAACAGGTGTTAACACACAAAAAGTGACAGCTAAATTTGCCTGGTGTGAAATGTCTGTGAACAAATGTTCACTTATTAATGATCAAATCAAGGCAGAAACCATGACTCGTTTTGGGAACCTAAGGATAAAACAAAGCCCACTGGTGAGCCTTCCGATTTTACTCCCCTCTTCTGTCTCCAGTTTCAACAGTCAGTCTTGGGCTGAAGCTTGCCGACCGTTTGCACAGCAGAACGGCACTCCTGTCGAGAGCTGTGCCTGGATTAGTAAACAGCCCAAGACGGGATGCCACAAAGGTAAAGCAAACGCTGACCTATTTCCTTGCAAAAGCGACAGTGTGACCACCTGCTTGGCTCTATCAGGACTGACCTTTGTTAGAGAAATTCATCGAAATGAGTCAAACTGGCATTTCACCAGGAGGTGGGGGATGGGAGCGTTTTTACCTGATTCCCGTTTGGCTGGACCACTTTCAGGGGCGGTTCCTGGACGGCAGGGCTGACCGTGGTCGAGTACGTGTAGGAGACCTGGGGGATCAGGATGGTCTGCTTGTTGGCAGCAAGCGCTCGCAAGCACGGCACACTGCTCTGGTCAGCGATGGCCACGATGGTGGGGAACTGGGCAGTGACTGTGGGCACAGCAATGTTTATGGGGTTGGCACTTGGTGGGACTACATTTACAACTGGCTCTGAGTCTGTGACACAGCTGTCCTTTTGTGGCTCCTTTTTTGCACAAGACAAGTTCAAGGGCTCCTCCTGGACAGAATAAACACTGTTCTGGTAAACACTAGTGATGGTTGACCTTTCCAACAACTCTCCCTGCTGCTTTGGTAGTGAAAGATCAAGAGGTTCTACTTGGAGCTCTTCCTGTGCCCCTTCTGCCGCGTACAAGTAACCCTGTGTACTTCTGGGGGAGGAGAGGTTGAGGGGTGACGGGGAGGGCGGCCGACTTCTGGAACCGCCGGCGGCCGACCCCACGGGTAAGACCGGAGAGCCGGTTGTCTTCAGCGGGCTCTGGAGGTCGCCCGGGCTGGCCTGGGGCTCGCTCGCACTTGCAGGTTGAGGCTGATCGTCGTTCTTCGCAGGGACGGGGCCCTTGCCCGGTTCGGGAGAGGGCGGCTCCGAAGGCTGCACGGAGATCTGTCCCGCTTGCATCTTCTCAAACCACTTCTTCACGACGTCCAGCGGCAGGTTCACCGAGTCGGCAATTTTGGAGAGCTCGTCTGCACTGGGCTGTGCATTCAAAGCGTAATAGGCCTTTAGAAGAGACAAGAGGTTCTTTAAAGGGGGCTGGCTGGGAGACAGGTGGCCGTCGCCAGGGCCCGAGGCGGCCGGGGGCTCGGGCTGGTCGGCCTCGGGGGCGGGCGGGGGGGGCGGGGCCGGCCGCTTCAGCTCGGGCAGGGCGGTGATGTCCCCGGGGCAGTCATCACACAGCAGGCAAGTGCTGTCGCTCCCGCCTCCTTCGAAGCTTTTGTCCTTCTCGGGTTTAACTGTAAGATCTTCCGGTAACTTTTCGTTTTTGCAGCTGTTTGTGGGGACTGGATTTTCTTTTTTTAAATTCTGAGGAACGACCTGGAGTTGGCTGGGCTGTTCAAGACTGTAGTTGATGATAATTTTGGTTGTTCCGTCTTGATCAACCAGAGGAAGACTGATGGCCGAAATGACCGAGTGGCCCCCTTGCTGTAGGGATGAAGCATTGATTGTTTCTTGTTCTTTGGATGCGAGATTGGCTTGATTATTCTCCAAGACCTGCCTGATTACGTTACCGTCTACTGCCACTTTGAGTACATTCTGGATGTCACTCAAGTTGATGCTTATGGGCGACACCAAACCCACCGTGGGCAGGACGACGGCCTGCACCACACCCTGAGGAGAACCGGCCGCCTGCAACGGGCCACCACCACCGAAGACCCCGTTCTGTAGGGGGGTCGAGCAGCTGATTCCTGAAGTGACCACGATGGGTTTGAACTCATAATCCACAGGCTCAGTTTTAATTTGGTTCACGGAGAGCTGTTCTTGAAGGGGTTTATTGTCTGGCTTCTGCCGGATCTGCGGGCGCGTGGGGCTGCCCGGGGACGCTGAGAGGGACGGCGAGGAGCACTGGGGGGTCTTGAGCCCGGGTCTCGGCCGCCCGTTCACGGGCACCAGGCTGATGCACTTCTTACTGCTGATGTGCGAGCTGTAGGACCCGGAATGGGAGAAACGTTTCTTGCAGTTTGGGCATTCATATGGCTTCTCTCCTAGACAGCAACAAAAATTACATTCATCAATTTCTGGTGCAGCCACGTCTTCCCCTAAAACAAGCAGCAATTTTAAAGGGTTACCATGCATGCTTGTGATGCAGTGTCATTTAGAATCATGACTTTTTGTTGAAAACCTGCATAAATGTTATCCACGCCAGTAAACGGCCAGTCTGAGCTGCCTGCACCAGCCGGGAGGCAAGCCTCCCCCGTGTGTGGCTATGGTATCTCTGCTGACTTTGGAAAGTTCAGATCATTCTCAGATACCAAAAAAACTACTTCCTACTCTTGCAAGTAGTATTTTTCTTATCCTGTTTCACCAACCGATGTAACTGTGTTTTACTCTTCGTAACCATCTACAAGAGGAATTAATATTGGAGGAAAGAAAAGGAAAAGCTGCCATGAGGCAAGCACGAACACCTGCCCCTGACTGCAAGCACGTGTGAGTGTCACCCTTCCTGGATCCATAAGGTTTCCTTGAAAAGCTCCTTTTCAGTGGGAAGAAAGCTTTCCGTGTGAGGTACTGTGATAAGCCTTGGCTTATTAAACTGGGATGCCCGTGCCCCTGGGTGTGTAAAGCAATGCTCCAGGGGGTATGAAAAGCATCTTGGAGTTTCAGTTTAGTGACAGTGGTTATGCTAATCTAAGACACTATTTTTATATTAACACACAGATTATACTCTGCTGCACAGATGCAACACTTATGTGAAATGTTAGGAAAAAGCACAATGCCAAAGACGCTTCCAGATGGCAGAGGCCCCCTTCAAGTTGCTCCCCTAGACCTTCAGGGGAACAGGGCATTCTTGGCCGTTAGGGCCACTTTGACAGAAAATTTTGAGAAGCACTGAGCTAATGGAATATGTTCAGACAACCCAATTTTTTACCTTTAGTTTTAATTTATAGTTACAGCTCATTAATTTACAGTTTAAAGGTGGGAAACTCTGGGTCTTCGGTGCCATCTGCTCCCTTGCACCTACTGGGGTGCGGGGCACAAAGACGCTCTTCACGCCTTTTTGGGGTGAGTGAATGGTTGACTGAAGTCAGGAAATGTGGGGGCGCTGGTGATGTACTCAGTATCGAAAGAAAGCTGTCTCCCCCTTTTTAGTAATTAAAAGGGAAATAGCAAGGAAGTCAGTGTAAGCTCTGCTAGGAATGCAACTTCAACTTGTAAAGTTTAAAAAAGCGTATTTTCTCATAAATTTGATTCTGTGGAGAATCAGAAATGAGACCTGGAAGGGCCCTATGAAGCCCCCGAGCGTGGCCGCCTTCTCGGTGAAGGGCTCCCTTTGCACCACCCCTCACGCTGCTCGTCTCTGCGGGAACTCCTGCTGGTTGTCACCAACGCCTACGTCCCTGCACTACTCTGCCTTCCAGCTTGTCCTCCCCGGGCCGGACTTTGAACCCGGTGAGCCGGCAGGAATATTCTTAACTTTCCCTTGTGTAGGTTAAACACATTCGGGGCTTTCAAACACTCCTCATGAGACGTGGTTTTCAGAATACTTGTTAACTCACCTCTGGAAAGTCTCCAGTTTATCAATATCTTTCCAATGGGATGCCTGAAACATGATTCAATACTCAAAATGCATCAGATAAACATTTCCACTGGGGGTAAGCACGGGGTATGTTCCAGTATGTCGCTTACTTTAACATTCCTAATTACTTGCTGACATTTTCAAATGAGCCACATGGTCGTTCTCTTGCTCACCAGGAAAATGAGCATCTATAATAGGTTATTTTTACCTTTACAGACAGGGGGGTAGAAGGCATAGTGTGTGCGGATGCCCGTGTCAGGGCCCCAGCTTGGCCACGTGCCGGCTGAGTGACTGTGGACAAACTAATTGAGCTCTCTGAGCCTCCACTGTTCTCGTCAGTGAATGGCAGCACCTGCCTCCCAGGGTAACTGTGGGAGCCGAGAACCACACGACCTAACGCGCACAGACAGCGAGACGATGGCTGCACGTCGCTCAGTGTCCAGGAAGTGTGACTTACCATCATCGTTACTGGGAGTTACCTGGTGTTTTACCACTGCTAGGAAGAACGTCTGTGGAACACTCATTCTAAAGCCAAAGTCACCGTTTGTTAGAAAAACCCTTGCTTCTAATTCTGACTTCACAGCTTTATGGATTATGGCTGAAGCACGTCACCTAATTTACCGATAGCGGTTGGTGTCTGTAACCACTAAGCCCTGGAAGGTGTGCCCCAAACACTGACTGCTTTGTGATGGCTGAGCTGGGTGTTTGTTGCACCTGATGTAAAAGCCTTCCGGGATAAGCTGACAGTGAGGCCGTGGAACAGACCCAGGGCGCCTGCTGGGCAGGGTGGCAGCCCAGGCACAGGTGGGGTGGCCGTCTCGTCCTAGCTCAGTCCCCACGTGCCAGGTTCAAGTGACACGTGACACACGAGACTCTGCACAGGGTTCCTTCTACAGGGATCAGAATCCAGGCAGTTTAAGGGAGTATAATTGAGGACCCTGATCCACAATACCTTTGAAAACCACAACTGAGAAAAAAAATCACAGATTTTTACAGGAAATGTCAGGAAGTTTACAAATTTCCTGAAGGATATGCAGTTCATTCATTATTAGATACTCTAAACAGTGCCTTTAAAACTGTGCTGAAGGATTGTTTTTCATTAAAAAATTTCCAATCTGCTATGGACCAATGTTGTATAAAACATAATGAAACTGTCATAGCACTGTCTTGGTGTAACAGTGGCCAGACGCTGACCCTCGGTCTCTGCATTTATCTGGATGACACTGAGTAGCAGCCCTGCTTGAAATTCTCCTCTCGGAATGAACCAGACCACCAGGGGGCTGCAGACCTGGACAGCACCCCCTGGCCACCCTGGTGCGATGCTTTTTCTGAACTGCAGCTTGGTGAGATGTCACTGGCCTCTACTGAAGAATCTTATGTTAGAAAGAAAGCTCTGTCAGATTCTCTGCTGTGTTATTTTAAGGCCATTTCTGAGGATGATGTAAATTATATTTTGCTCTTTCCTCTTAATGTTGCTTCAAGGAACAACTTTCTCTGTGGACTTAGTACCAGGAAGAGCTGTGCTTTTTCCAGCAACTGACTATTTCACAGAACCAGAATGAGTAACTCTAGAATCTGTATGGAAACACAAAAGATGCTGAATAGCCAAAACAATCTAGAAAGAAGAACAAATCTGTAGGTATCACATGCCCTGATTTCAAACCACACTACAAAGCTACAGTCATCAAAACAGTATGTCACTGGCACAAAAATAGACTCACAGATCAATGGAACGGAACAGAGATCCCAGAAATGAATCTGCACTTACATGGGCAGTTAATTTACGACAAAGGAGGCAAGAATATACGCTGGCGGAAAGGATGGCCTCTTTAATAAATGATGTTGAGACAACTGGTCAGCTGCACACAAAAGAATCAAACTAGACTACTTGCTCCCACAATGCACAAAACCAAATTCAAAATGGACTAAAGACTTAAATGTAAGACCTGAAACCATAAAACTTGTAGAAGAAAACAGACAGTAAGCTCTTTGACATCAACCTTAGTAATATTTTTATGGATCTGTCTCCTTAGGAAAGGAAAACAAAAACAAACAAATGGGACTACATCAAACTAAAAAGCTTTTGTGCAGAGAAGAAAACTCTGAACAAAATAAAAAAGCCACCTACTGAATGGGAGAAGATATTCTTCAAGTGATATAACCCATACGTGGTCGGTATGCAAAATATACAATGAACTCACACACCTCAGAATCAAAAGAAAAAACCCAATTAAAAATACGCACAGGATCTTTTCCAAAAAAGACACACAGACGGCCAACAGGCACGTGAAAAGATGCTCAGCATCACTAATTGTCAGGGAAACACAAATTAAAACCACAATGAGATATCACCACACACCTGTCAGAATGGCTATGACAAAAAAGACAATAGATAAAAAATGTTGGTAAGGATGTTGAGAAAAGGGAACCCTAGGCCACTGCTGGGGGGAACGCAGATTGGTGCAGCCACTATGCAAAACAGTACGGAGATTTCTCAACAAATTAAAAACAGAGCCACCTTACAATCCAGCAATCCCAGTTCTGGGTATTGATCCTAAGAAAATGAAACCACTAATTAGAAAAGACATATGTACCCCTACATTCACTGCAGCATTATTCACAATAGCCAAGATAAGGAAGCAACCTAAGTGTCCATCAATAGATAAATGGATAAAGGTGTGGTGTGTGTATATAACATATATATATTACGTCATGGGATGTTACTCAGTCAAAAAAAAAGAAATGTTGACATTTGCGACAACATGGATGGACCTCAGGGGTACTATGCTAAGTGAAATAAGTCAGACAAAGACAGATACTGTATGATTTCACTGGTATGTGGAGTCTGAAAAATGAACAAACAGAACAGAAACTAACAGGTGGTTTCCAGAGGGGAGAGGGTGGAGGGAGGAAAGAAAGAGGTGAGGGAGATTAAGAGGTTCCAACTTCCAGATGCAAAATAAATGAGAAATTGGTGTGAAATGTACAGTGTGGGGAATACAGTCAATAACTCTGTAATACCTTTGTATGTGACATATATTGTAATTAGACCAACTGTGATGATCATCTCGAAATGTGTAGGAAGACTGACTGAGTATGATATGTAACTGGAACTAGCACAGTGATGTAAGTCAGAAAAAGAGATCAGACTTGTGGTTTCCAGAGGGGGGGGTTTGGATGAAGTTGGTCAAAAGGTACAAACTTGTAATTATAAGATAGGTAAGTACTAGGTGTGTGATGTACAGCATGAAAAGTGTAATTAACACTGCTGTACATTATATGAAAGCTAATCCTGAGTAAATCCTGAGTTCTCATCACAAGGAAAATTTTTTTCTATTTAATTTTGCATCTGTATGAAATGTTGGCTGTTCACTAAACTTACTGTGATAATCATTTCATGACATATATAAGTCAAATCACTGTGCTGTACACCTTAAACTTATAAAGTGCTCTATGTCAATTGTAACTAAATAAAACTGGTAGGGAAAAAAAGAGGACTGTGGTACGGGAGGGAAAAAAGTATCTATTTATATTTAAAATATATACGTATTATTGCATGGAGATTAAACAATATGTTACTGAAAAAGCAATGGATCAATGAGGAAATCAAAGCTGAAATTAAAAAATACCTTGAGACAAATGATAATGAAAGCACAACCACTCAAAACCTATGGGACACAGCAAAGGCAGTGCTAAGAGGGAAGTTTATAGCGATACAGGCCTTCCTCAAAAAAGAAGAACAATCTCAAATAAACAATTTAACCCACCACCTGAATGAATTAGAAAAAGAAGAACAAAAAGCCCCAAAAAGCAGCAGAAGGAAGGAAATAATAAAGATCAGAGAGGAATTAAAAACAATAGAGATTAACAAGACCATAAAAAAAATCAACCAAACCAAAAGCTGGCTTTTTGAAAAAGTAAATAAAATCGACAAACCTCTGGCCAAACTCACAAAGAAGAAAAAGAGAGAGCACAAATTAGCAAAATAAGAAAGGAAAATGGAGAAATTACAACAAACAAAATAGAAATACAGAATATCATACGAGAATATTATGAAAAACTATATGGAACCAAACTGGATAACCTAGAGGAGATGGACAAGTTTCTGGAAACATACTGTCCACCAAAACTGAATCAAGAAGAATCTGAACACTTGAACAATCCGATCACTAGAAAGGAAATAGAAATAGCAATTAAAAACCTCCCTACAAATAGAAGTCCAGGACCGGACGGCTTCACCGGGGAATTCTACCAAACATACAAAGAAGAACTCATACCAGTCCTTCTCAAACTCTTCCAGACGATCGAAAAGGAGGGAATACTCCCAAACTCATTCTATGAAGCCACCATCACCCTGATACCAAAACCAGGCAAAGACACTACGAAAAAAGAGAATTATAGGCCAATATCACTGATGAACATAGACGCCAAAATCCTCACCAAAATTTTAGCAAATAGAATCCAACAACACATAAAAAAGATTATACATCATGACCAAGTGGGGTTCATCCCAGGGACACAAGGCTGGTTCAACATACGCAAATCAATCAGTGTAATACATCACATCAACAAGAGAAAGGACAAAAACCACATGATCATCTCAATAGATGCAGAAAAAGCATTTGATAAAATTCAACACCCATTTATGATAAAAACTCTCACCAAAGTGGGTATAGAGGGAACATATCTCAACATAATAAAAGCTATATATGACAAACCTACAGCCAGCATAGTACTCAACGGTGAAAAACTCAAAAGCTTCCCACTAAAATCTGGGACAAGACAAGGATGCCCACTATCACCACTCCTATTCAACATAGTCCTGGAAGTCCTAGCCACAGCAGTCAGGCAAGAGAAAGAAATAAAAGGGATCCAAATTGGAAAAGAAGAGGTAAAAGTGTCATTATATGCTGATGACATGTTACTATATATAGAAAACCCTAAAAGGTCCACACAAAAGGTACTAGAGCTGATTGAAGAATTCAGCAAGGTAGCAGGTTACAAAATTAACGTTCAAAAATCAGTTGCATTTCTTTACACTAATGATAAATCAACAGAAGAAGAAAGTAAAGAAACAATCCCCTTTAAAATAGCACCCAAAGTAATAAAATATCTGGGAATAAATCTAACCAAGGAGGTGAAAGAATTATACACAGAAAACTATAAACCATTGATGAAGGAAATTAAAGAAGACTTTAAAAAATGGAAAGATATTCCATGCTCTTGGATTGGAAGAATCAATATTGTTAAAATGGTCACACTGCCCAAGGCAATCTACAGATTTAATGCAATCCCTATCAAATTACCCAGGACATATTTCACAGAACTAGAAAAAATCATAATAAAATTCATATGGAACCATCAAAGACCTAGAATTGCCAAAGCATTACTGAAGAGAAAGAAAGAGGCTGGAGGAATAACTCTCCCAGACTTCAGACAATACTATAGAGCTACAGTCACCAAGACAGCATGGTATTGGTACCAAAACAGAGATATAGACCAATGGAACAGAATAGAGAGCCCAGAAGTGAACCCACAAACTTTTGGTCAACTCATCTTTGACAAAGGAGGCAAGAATATACATTGGAATCAAGACAGGCTCTTCAGCAAATGGTGTTGGGAAAACTGGACAGCAGCATGTAAAACAATGAAGCTAGAACACTCCCTTACACCATATACAAAAATCAACTCAAAATGGATTAAAGACTTAAACATAAGACAAGATACAATAAACCTCCTAGAGGAAAACATAGGCAAAACATTATCTGACATACATCCCAAAAATTTTCTCCTAGAAGAAATAAAAGCAAGAATAAACAAATGGGACCTAATGAAACTTACAAGCTTCTGCACAGCAAAGGAAACCAGAAATAAAACAAGAAGAAAACCTACGGAATGGGAGAAAATTTTTGCAAGTGAAACTGACAAAGGCTTGATCTCCAGAATATATAAGCAGCTCATACGACTCAATAAGAAAAAAATAAACAACCCAATCCAAAAATGGGCAGAAGACCTAAACAAACAATTCTCCAAGGAAGACATACAAATGATCAAAAAGCACATGAAAAAATGCTCAATATCACTAATTATCAGAGAAATGCAAATCAAAACTACAATGAGGTATCACCTCACACCAGTCAGAATGGCCACCATTCAAAAGTCCACAAATGACAAATGCTGGAGAGGCTGTGGAGAAAGGGGAACCCTCCTACACTGCTGGTGGGAATGCAGTTTGGTGCAGCCACTATGGAAAACAGTGTGGAGATTCCTCAAAAGACTAGGAATAGACTTACCATATGACCCAGGAATCCCACTCCTGGGCTTGTATCCAGAAGTAAATCTACTTCAGGATGACACCTGAACCCCAATGTTCATAGCAGCACTATTTACAATAGCCAAAACATGGAAACAGCCTAAATGTCCATCAACAGGTGACTGGATAAAGAAGATGTGGTATATTTATACAATGGAATACTACTCAGCCATAAAAACCGACAACATAATGCCATTTGCAGCAACATGGATGCTCCTGGAGAATGTCATTCTAAGTGAAGTAAGCCAGAAAGAGAAAGAAAAATACCATATGAAATCGCTCATATGTGGAATCTAAAAAACAAAAACAAAAACAAAAACAAACAAACAAAAACAAAGCGTAAATAAAGGACAGAAATAGACTCACAGACAGAGAATACAGACTTGTGGTTACCAGGGGGGTGGAGGGTGGGAAGGGATAGACTGGGATTTCAAAATTGTAGAATAGACTACACTGTATAGCACAGGGAAATAAACACAAAATGTTATGATAACTCACAGAGAAAAAAATGTGACAATGAGTGTGTATATGTCCATGAATAACTGAAAAATTGTGCTGAACACTGGAATTTGACACAACATTGTAAAATGATTATAAATCAATAAAAATGTTAAAATAAAATAAAATAAAATAAAATAAAATATATACGTATTATTGAGGAAGACTGTTCCACAGCACAGGAGCTAAGGAACAGGTCTGGCAGCAGCTCCAGAAGACAGCCTCACTCTCCAGAAACATTAATGTGTAAAAATAAAAAATGGATTTGTATGTTGAGTGGTAACTTTAACATTCTTTAGCCCTCGATGAGAATTCTGCACAACATCTAGAAATGCAGCTCGAAAATAACATACAAACCTCACCAGCCAGCCCTCACAAAGCCATCAACCGTCCTCTTTTCTGCAGGATGTTGTTTGCGAATCTAACCGTCAAAAGAAGACTTTTCACAAAGTAAGCAATGTGCAGACGCCCATGATTTCCCACTCATTAGCTAACAGTTCCTTTTCATCAGTTTTGTAAATCTCGACACATCACAATTAACCAGGAACAGAGTTCACAGTGCAGCGTGGGATGCTACTTATTTTTTTTGATCGCTTTCGAGGAAGTGGAGCCTCTAGAGGAATGCAAACAGAGCCCTCTCGTTTCTAAGTTTCTAAAACAGAGGACTTTGACCAGGCAGTAACAGTCATTTTATCAGTGATGATGTAGACAATGAAGGGACGGGGCAGGATGGTGAGATGCGGGCGCTCCTTCCCTCCTCCCCGGCCAGGCTGCAGCTCCCTCCTCTCCTGGCTCTCCAGCACCCGCCCCTGTCCCATCTGGAGTCCGCCTCTCCTCCTTCTCCTCATTTCCTTGTGCACACTGTACCTCTGGACCCTGTTTTTCTCCCTTGTTAACTGCGAAAGAACCAATAAAACTGACATTCATCAGAAAGCTCAAGTGTTTTTAGGTTGTACGTCTTGTTATAAAACATGCTGCATTCTGATTAGGAAATTTGGAGTATGTCGTATTAACTCGACAGACTTAAGTCAAAGATTAAGATCCCGATAAAATACCATTTATAAGCAGAAAACTTCTCCAGATTAGTCTTTCGCCTAAAAAAAAAAGAGTTTCTAATCATGTGTGTAGATCACATGTTATATTAACTTATTACCATAATTGCTATGATATTCAAGGTGTACAAAGAAAACAGATATTTACCACTGTGGATTCTTAAGTGTTCTTTTAGATGGTGTTTGTATTTGAAAGCTTTTCCACATTCAGTGCACTTGAATTTACGATTACCCCCAGACTGCGTCACATGTCTCTGTAAGAAAGAATTGGTATTTTATTCATAAGGCAAAAAACCTTCAGACATAAAGAACATCCAATCTGCTAAAAAGTAATGTTTTGGTGATTCTTTTGTTTCTTAAAGGCCTCAGATTATAGCAGTCACAAAACTCAAACACTTGGAATATTACCAGAAAGGAGGGTGATAGTGACAACAGAATTTTGACATAAAGAAAAGTCTCCACTTTCTAATTTAAATGATCAGAATCACTCCATTAAACAATATAGCATTTAACAAAAATAATACATACTTCACTAGGAACGAGAGATGGTCTTGCCTGCACTCTAATCTGCAGGTAAAAAAACCGAGGTCAAGAACTAAAGAGAAGAACCAGGTCTCTCGAAGAGAAGAGAGGGCTGAGTCTTTTCAGCACTTTATCCTGTCTCTGATATGTTTGATTTTTCCAAAATGTGCCTTAGTCTTGTGATGTAAAAAGTCCTTCCTAATATGGATGATTGTAATAGCCTTCTCTCTGCTTTCTCAAATCTCCACTTTTAAATATTTCAAGTATATTCTCCACTCTTTATTAATCTTACGAAAGCACTGCTTGAACTGAATTATTCAATAAACTCTGCCCATCAGTTTCCAGAGGATTCTCATGAAGCCCTGAATACAGACTATGAGCTGTGACTCCAGCGGACAGTGCCCGAGCGTCCGGCTCACTCCTCGCCCCTTCTCTCGAGCAGGTGCACGCCTGCGTCACCGGGCGAGGCTCCGTCTCTGGCACACAGGCTGCTCTTCGCCCCTTTGGTTTGCACCATCCCTTACTTCTTGGCTTCATCTGTATGACTGTTAGGATTCCACCCGCCTTTCAAAGGTTCACGTCTGGTTCTGCTTGCTCCAGGCTCTCCCCAGCTGCACCCTCCCTCCCTTTCATCATGACAGAGAGAGAAGGAGAGAGAATGAGCACCTCCTCTGTCAGGCTCTGCTTCACCCAAACCTGCGGGTCTGAAACCTGATGTATGGTGACAACTCCCAAATTTCTCTAGACACCTCTCCCCTCAGCTCCAGACTCTGGCAGCCGACTGCTCCCTTGACATTCCCAATGGGAAAGCGACAGGACCTGTGAACATGATGAACCCTGAGCCCTTCATTTCTCTCCTGAAGACCAGCTCCTCCTCCAGTGTCTTACCTTTGTGAGTAACACCCTCATGTATTTGACTGCTGCTCAGGTCTTAACTTTGGGGTGATCCTGGATCCCCCTCTTCAGCTTAGATCTGGAGCCAAGCCATCAGCAAGCCCTCCTGAACCCACGAGTCCTCCTGTGTGATGTCTGACCCACCACCCACCTCTGGCCTGGGTTAGAGCAACAGCCTCCAAATGGTCTCCTGCTTCCAGGAGGTCTTGACCACACCCCACCCCAGTGCCGCCTTAAAAATAGAATATGAACTTCAGTATCTTTCAAAGGCTTCCCTGTCACTCCCCCCGCCCCCCGCCTGCTCTGTTGAATGAATAAATTAATTAAGATGCGGCTTATCATGAGGTCACAGCATGATTTTCCAAGGCCAGCCAGGCAGACATGCCCCCCTTTTGTTTGCGGCCTCATAACATAGGTTGTTCCCAAGACCTCCCAGTTCTGTGCCCTCACGTTACCGGGCCACACGCTCATCACCGCTCCTTTCTGACCCTGGTCTGTCTGGTCACACTTCACACATAGAAGCCATCACCTCTGCACCATCAGAAAGACCACCACCAGAGTGGTCTCTGTGCTCCTCAGACAGCTCACCATGTGTGCTGAGAATGGCACCTCAGGCCATCCCCAGCAGTCCCAGTGTCCTCTGAAGACCCTTCCTTGCACGAGGGCCCCCAGCATAGAGGCCGTGGGGGCAGCAGCTGCAGGATGGGTCTGCCCCCCAAAGTCACCTGTCCTGTGGCCACGTGGGGACACCAGGGCGCTGGAGCACGCCGGTCTCATCCTGACAAGGAGAGATGGTGTCTGTCCCAGCAGTACCCTCTATGCCAGCCTCCTCCTCCCCCCGGGACTCGCTCCCACTCCAGGTGCCCTTCCCAGACCCAACCTCCTACCCGAGAAAAGCGAGGGCCCCTGGCTCCCTGGCTGCCACCCTCCCACACCCCCTTCTCTATTTTGTGAGTGTTGCTGCCAGGGTCCTGAGAGGACAGGCTTACCCTCGTATCGTTCTGTTTCTGTGATAGTTTTTCTGTTTGGTTCTTGGTTTAGCCATCACAGGGAAGGGGTATGTGACCTGTGTGTTCTCTGCCGGACGTGTGACCCGGGCGCGCACAGCGGAGTTCTCATGCACTCAGGCGTGTACGTGTTCACGCCCTTTGATGTGAGAAACCGGACACGCGCCCCAGTCACAACACATGCCTTAATGTACCCTGCACAGCTGAATACTTATTTGATTTTTAAATTGAGAATTAAGCAGATATTAATTTGATTATACTTATCAGGACATTATAAAAGGACAATAGACAAAATTCTTTGACTTTAGTCCTTAAGTCCAGAGCCAACAATTTCAATGTAACTTACCCTTACAGGATAGCCTTGGTTTCTATGTCTAGAAATTGAGGCAAAGTGACTTAGAAGCAGAATAAACCAGATGAAAAGTGAGCCTTCAGATTAAAAATGGTTTAGAATCTGAACTTTAATTCTTAGAGGCAACTTCCCCTTCCCTACTGTGGGGAAAAAACCCACAGTAACTAACCTGAGCACAGGCACTGGTTCACAGAAAATTAAACTCTTAGTATCTGCTTTGCTTCTCAGTCTGGTCAGTAATGAGTCGTGCGGTTTACGTACCCTGTATTTATTTTTCCTACACTCAGCATTCTAGTAGACTCCATCTTGGAATCCAGTTCTAAACTTAAGAGAAGTATTTCTATGGTAGAAGCAAAATAATTAAGTCTAGATGAAAGGGAACTTACCTGGAAAACAACTCAGTTCCCTCTAAAATAACATTCACACGTGCTTTTCCACTTGGAAACGACCAGACAATTCAAATACTCACTTCCATTTTTATAAGGCTGCAGACAAAACACTGTCTGTATAGGCCCGTAATTTTAAGTCTGTTAAAACCCATGCCTGCGGCAGAGGGGTGAGCTCTCCAGCTGGCAGCTGGCGACCTGCGAGTCTCGGCACTTACCTGATCTCGTCCTGACTTATGTGATGTCATGTGACGTTCAAGTTGGGTTCTGTACGCGAAGGTGTAACTGCACACGGAGCAGCTGAAGTTGTCCTCATTCTTCTCATGGCGGTACTTAATGTGTTCTTTCAGAGAGGTGAAGCGTTTATATCCTCTGTCACAGTATGGGCAGGTGAGTAACTGGGAAAACGCATCTGGTGTTCCTGGAAAAGAAAGACCGTACATTTTAAATTTAAAACAGTCACAAAGTATTACCAAAGCTACCACTGAGTCCCTCTGCGACCTGCCAGACGTAACACTACGTATTTGACCCTGAAAACAACACACTGACGTGCCTTTCTGTTTTACAAAGAGGAAATGTGAGGTTCAGAAAAGGTTAAATAACTCCAGAGTCACACACTCAGTAAACGATGAAGTCAGGAGGCAACGTGTGCTGTCTGACTCTGAGGTCCGTGTCTCTTTCACTAGAACATAATTCCTCCCTTGCATATGGTCAAGTAGACAAAGAAAACAAAAGTGAAGTCAGAATGCGGGGGCCACTGGTAAATGCACACCTGTGGAAGGGTGCACACTTTAACAGAGGCTGTCTGCAGAGGCAACGGCATCATGATTACCGTGTGTTCATTCTTCCAAATGTGGAAGTGACACTACAGTCACTGTCGTCTGAGAGTAAGTAGCACACAGTTAGACTACGTTTCCAAGACTCTCTTGCCGAAGGTGTGGCCGTATGACCGAGTTCAGACCAAAGGGGTGTGGTGCTGGGTTGGAGTTGGGGATACGGGGCACTGGACGCCAGCAGGTGGACCCACTAATGTCCTATGCATGATTTTTTGTGTCCCTTCCCTCTTGAGACACACTGACACATTTTCTGTATAGTTCTATATGGACGACTATTACTGTAGCTTTCAGAAAATAAGACCATTATGGATACACTGGAGCTCATGAAATGAACTATATTTTTTACATGTGGAACCATCGCTGACAGTCCTAAAATGTAGTACTACTTTGGCCATCAGTATCATTTAAAAGTAGATTACCATATTTGATTTCTTCAAAGTAACATCTTACTGTAAATATCTCTACCTTCATTTTGAATGTCTTACAGAAAAACGGAGTACCAAACAAAATTGCATAACAATCTCCAAATGCTTCATAAACATGTGTTACCATTATTTTTTTTAAATTGAAGTACAGTCAATTACAATGTGTCAATCCCTGGTGTACAAGCACAATGTCCCAGTCATGCATATGCATACGTATATTCGTTTTCATATGTTGTGTTACCATTATTGAAATTCAAGTCCATATAAATTAAATGTCTTACTCCAGGACTAGCCTGTAAATAACTGGCTGAGCACCTGACTCTTCGTGGCTAAATGCACTGAAAAATGGATCAAACGTATGGTAAAATCAAACCACCAAGACCCCCAGGTTTAAGTTGGCAGCCTTTGTCATCACTGGCAAGGCAACGGGAACCAGAGCGTTCTCTGTTGGTGATGACTAACATGACCCACTTCTTTGGGACTGGATTAGCCATGTGAGGAAATTTTAGGGGGAAATCACGTTCTGTTTTGTCTAGGATCAATTTCCTATTTGTACAGGCAAGTCGGAAATCAACATCTGGGACACTGCCCTTGCCAGGACTGCCTGTCCGCCCCATCGATTTCAGTTGGCCCCAGCGGCTGCAGCCAGAGTCCACCGCGGCAGGTGTCTGGTTATCGGCACCACGATCACTGTGACTTCCGTTACTCAAGGCGCTTATCCTCCTGGGTCAGAGAGCCAGTTGCTCACATCACATTCTGTTTCCTTCCTTGCCTCCATGATTAATCCTTCTCAGTAATAAACAATACCAATAATTCTGTAAAATGACACAGTTCTCATAGTTTAACAGCAGGTTATTATTTTCATAAATCAATATCTACTGAATGTTCTCTCACATATGAGATAGGTATTTATTCCTTTAGGCCAATAACATAAAACAGTGAAAAATAAATCTAAATATATGACATAATAACTTATAGAATAAACAGGTTAAAAGTTAAAATTTTTGTTTCTGTTTTAAAAATACTGGGTTATTGTTTTTTTAAAAACTTTTTTTTTAGGAATGAAAGTTTGTCATATAAGGGAAAAATGTTTCTTTTTAGAATTCCTATAATAAACTTACGGTAGCAATTCAATACTACTAAAAAACCAACTATGTCTGGCCAGTTTTTGAATGTATCTGTGACCATGAATATACTTATTTGAAAACCATTTTAAATTTCTGTATCTTAAACTTCATTTAGTAGGTAGCATACCATTTCAGACTAAGTATTACTTGATATAAAACCTATTAAAAAAAACAACCCTTGATTTGTTCCCCACTGAACCAGAATTTGTGATAAATCAATCTGTTGGGGAAAAGTTTCCCTGTTTACAACTTATGAAGTGCAGGATGTCATGTTTATTCTATTAAAACATTAAAAACTTGAGCGCTTCTGAAGACAAACACTGCTTACATGTAAACAGGTGTTGCTAGTGGGAAGAATGCCTACTGTGAAACACCGGACCAGCAATTAAACTGTATCACACACCTGAAAGTAACGAACACCTGAACTTCTAAAAACGTGGTGTGATTCAAATATTTTACTAATGCAGAACAATTGGGGCCCCAGTTTTTATGGGATTTTACTGCACGGATCTGTAGTAATGAACTTTATAAAGTTTAACCTTATTTGATCTGTGCAGTGGAACACTGCTTTAGTTTCCATTATTTTCTTTCACTGAGGCTTTTTGAAAGCTGCTTTGTTACATAAAAATTTTACATATATACACAAATGTATTTTTAAATTTTCTATTTCTCTTTCATATTTATTGTGAGCTATTGCTTCTTCAGGTGGAATGTCACACATATCTTCTTTAAGAGAACTAAACTGCCAAGAAACAAAAGTAGAAACAGTAAGGCCCTACGGGATCACAAAGCCAGTTCCTCAGACTGCCGACCCGCAAGTAGATCCACGGGGTGTGAGGCTGAAAGGCAGCGTCCCCAGGGGTAGTCACCTATCGTCTTCAGAAATGTGTCCTCTTGCCACACTGGAGGAACAATTCTAGGGTACCCTACTTCTGTCTCCTCTGTCACCAGATTAGTTACAGAAATCCTAACTGTTCTGGAGTGAAACTTCCCTTTCTGCTCGTTTCCTTAGCTGATTCCTGATTTAAGGAAGGTACAGCTGACTCTCTGCAATGGAATCTGTTTTGTTTTCTGTACCATCCTCCTCAAATTCCTTCAAAATTTTAAAAGTCGATTGATACAATACCATTTACCTTAGCACCAAAATGTTGAAATACTTTGGCATAAATCTAACAAAATGTGTATAAGATTTATTTGAAGAAAACTGCAGAACTCTGATGAAGAAAATTAAAAAACTAAATAGAGAGATAGTCCATGTTCACGAATAAGAAGACATGATACTGTCAAGATGTCAGTTCTTCCCAGATTGATCTATAGATTCAAAGCAATCCCAGGCAAGTTACTTTATGGAAATTGACAAACATTCTAAAGTTTAAGGCAAAAGTCCCAGAAGAGGCAACATGAGGCTGAAGGTGAAGAATGAAGCTGGAGACGGACACTGCTTGACTCCAAGGCTCACCTGCGGTAAAGCTGCAGAAATCAAGACAGTGTGGTGCTGGTGAGAGAACAGACAAGTGGATCAGTGGGACCGAACAGAGAGCCTGGACGGAGATCCCCACAAGTACAGTCAGCTCATCTTTGACAAAAGCGCACAGGCTGGCTTTTCAACAAGCTGGACATCCACATACAAAAACTGAATGTAAACACAGACCTTACACCCTTCACAAAAATTAACTCAAAATGGATTACAGACTTAACTGTAAAGTATGAAACTGTAAGACTCATGAAAGATAACAGGAGAAAACCTGTATGACCTTGGATATGGTAATGCCTGCTCAGATACCAAAGGCATGAGCCATGAAACAAGTAATAAGTGGACTTTGTTAGATGAAAATGTTCTGCTCTGTGAGAGACAGCAACAAGAGAATTAGAAGACAAGCCACGGGCTGGGAAAAATATTTGCAAACGACACATCTGAGAAAGGACTGTTATCCAAAATTTATACAAAGAATTCTTAAACTCAACAATAAGAAATCAAATAATTGGATTAAAAAATGGTCCAAAGGCTTTGACATCTCATAAAAGAAGATATACCGATGGCAAATAAGTATGAAAAGATGCCGCACATAACACTGCATCAGAGAAATGCAAATTAAAATGAGACACCACTACGCACTATTAGAATGGCCAAAACTTGGGATGCTGACAACAGAAAATGTGGGTGAGGATGTGGAGCAGCAGGAACTCATTCACTGCTGGTGGGAATGCAAAATGCTACAGCCACCCTGGAAGACAGTCTGGCAGTTTCTTCTAGAACTAAGTGCACTCTTACCATATGATCCAGCAATTGTGGTCCTTGGTATCTACCCAAAGGAGCTGAAAACTTATGTCCAGACAAAAATCTGTATATGAATGTTTATAGTAGCTTTATTTCTAATTGCCAAAACTCAGAAGCAGCCAAGATGTCCTTCAGTAGGTGAATGGATAAATAAAATATGCTACATCCAGACAATGGAATGTTACTCAGCAATTAAAAGAACTGAGTTATCAACCCATGCAAAGACATGGAGGAAACGTCAATGCCTATGACTACGTGAAAGAAGCCAATGTGAAAAGGCTACGTGCTGTGTGGTCCCAACTATAAGACATTCTGGAGAAGACAAAACTATGGAGACATAGAAATGTGAGTGGCTGCCAGGGTGAGGGGAGGGGAGGAAGGATGAACACGTAGAGCACACGGGATTTCCAGGGCAGTGAAAATGTCCTGTGTGCATCATAACGACGTCCTCACATCATCACACACTTGTCCAAACCCACAGAGTGTACAACACTGAGAGTGAACTTCGGGTGATAATGACGTGTCCATGTAGGTTCATCCTTGGCCAAAAAAGTACCATCTGCTGAGGGATGTTGGTAACAGGGAGGCCATGTGTGTGTGTGAGCAGAAGTGTATGTGGGGTATCTCTGTACCTCCACACAATTTTGTTGTAAACCTAAAGCTGTGCTAGAAAAGTCTTTAAAAAAATCAATTATTTGAGTATTAAGCTAGATCTGTCCATGTAACTGGGAACCTTGGAAAAACCAACCTAGTTTTAGGATCTTAATATTTCAAGTATCCTCAGACATTCCAAGTAACTTCCTAGTTCTTGGTACAAATACTGCATAAAATTTCTTACAGGAATATCTGCATGCTATTTGCATCTGTTTCTAGCGCACGGAAGGCAGAATGACAGCCTACTTTTGCACGGGCACACTATTACTACATTTACCACTCTTTATACACTGGCTGTTCGCAGCAGAGTGGACTAAAGTAGATACAGAGAAACCATGTGTCTCCGAATTGGTACGTTTTGAACCAGACAACCATGCTTCTCTTGCAAGAAGCACAGTGGAAGAATCAAGGGGCAGAATCAAGGGGCAGAAAGGATCATCCTGAATTCTGTCCCTGCTACTTGCTGATGAGTAAGTGAATGGAGATCCACATCCAGGCACAGTTCTAAGCATTTCCCATGCAGTGGCATCACACCACACACCCAAGATGCCACTAATATAACCCTATACTGTTACCACGGACAAGGGTCCACTGGTTAAAGAGATCACTCTCATATGCATGACTGGGACATTGTGCTGGACACCAAAAATTGACCCACTGTAACTGATGGTACTTCAATAAAAGAGATCACTGTCTACAGCCACCTGCAATATATTCTGGTTTTCAAAGATGTTCCCTGCAGCAGAGTGGGCTCGCACATGGAGGGATGGAAGTAATAATCCTTTAGAGATGGAAACAGAGCGACCGAGAAGCTCCAGTTACCGTTGTCATCGTGGCCGCTGGCCTCAGGCGTCCCCTGCCTCTGGTCCTCCTCCGGCGCCTCGGGGTAGATGACAGCAGTGTCTTGTTGCTGCAGGAACTCCTCAACATTAGGGTCGTGGTTTTGTTCATTCTCTGCATCTGAGTCGCATTCGTCATCTTTTACTAAAAGAAATGCATCCTTCATAAACAGCGATTTCACTGCCAAGTTGTTACATCATTCTTCTAAATAATCTTGCGAGAATACAAGATTGTTCTTGAATTTGCAGGAAATATTTATTGACTATTAAAAACAAAATTTACCCATTCTATTGTAATCTATTAAGATGTCTGTTTTCAGAAATTTAAAGTATTATAAAAAAGTCTTGACGTTTTCACAATATCCCTTTTAAGCTTTCAAGTTGTTCTTCTATTCCATTTTACTCATGAACAAGACACAGGGAAGGCTGGCTGAATTCTTAGTTTCTCGATGAGAAAGCAATGAAAGAAGGAAAAGAGAAAGACTTAGTTCTCAAACCTCAGTGCTTTCTAGCAACCTACCACACCCTATTACTTAGAGCTGTTCTTGAGATCGGAACCAGTGTCTGAATGACGAACCACTCTGAAGCTGTTATGCAATAACAGCTTTAATAGTTAGAATGATTTCTAATGGGAGTCAAAGAGCATCAAACTGATGCAACCACTTCCTCTCCCCACTGGTATTCAGATAGTAGCAGGGCTGTTTCGGTACCTCTGCCTCAGTAAGTGTGAAAGGGCGGGGCTGAGGAGAGGCGTTTCCCCCTGGAGCTGGGAGGTTCCGAGGACGACGGCGCGTCTTCGCTTTGAGGAGACAGCTCCGTGCTGCTGAGTCGCAGGGCAGGACTGATGCACGAGGGTTTTCGTGCTTTCCCTCCGCGGGCTCACAGTCCTCTGCTCTAACTTAAAGAAAGAAGAGGCCTAGCCCTCCCTCCCACCATTATGCTGACACAGCGCACTGCCCTGGACTGGAAAAGCCTCCAGGCTGCCGAAGGACAAAGATTCAAAATACTGACTGGGGAAAACCCTCCTTACAGGTGGGTCAAGGCAACGCACGAGCTCTGCAGGCTCCCAGCCTTTCCTGTTCACATGGATGTCTACCCTGCAGCTGAGGTGGGGATGCTCTGCCCCCCTGACACGCTGTGAAGTCAGCGGTATGGTGCGGCCGGAGGGACTGAGGTCATTTTCCTTCGATGACCTCGCCTGACTCACTCCCGAATTATTATTAAAAAATGTCACTGCTCTTCAGGAGCCTGGTGAGAGCAAATCAGAGTCTCTCAAAACTTCCTCCTAGGATATGTCGTGAGCTCCAACAGTCAGCGTTTCTGAATGGCTGGGACAGTCCAGGTCTGTGTCACTGAGTCTGCTCACAGCAACTTCAAATATTCAGGCTAAACTAGATTAAACTCACGAATGAAATTTATATTTTATGTCATTTCTTAATCGCTTCTATGCAGATTTGACAAGACACTCAAAAATATTTTTTATCATATTATATTATAAAGTATTTATTTCAACTAAAGTCTCCACTTTTAAAATGTTTATATTTTCTATAGCCTAGTAATTATATATATAGTTACATATATATAGTTTTATATATATAAAACTAGGTGGTGGAATATTGATGTTTTAAATAGTATACATTTTTCAGAATTATATACATAGTCTGTATTTCATACACGAATCTTGCATATTCAATAAGTAAAGGTATTCATCTGGAGACAGATTTTTATAACTTAAAAAAAATTAGATCTAAATAATCTTAATCTCATATTGAATAATCTATTTAAAATTGTATTTATACTTCACATATTCCTCATTATTTATAATTTATATATTCTTCATAGAAAAACTTTTTATAAAATTCCTCAAAATGTGTATCAACACATTTACTTGAATTAGAAAGATGGACACACACTTTTTTTCTGACAGAAAGTCTGATTTGGCTGATTGGTACAACAGTGACAACTGGTTTGGTTTGTAAGGTTCTTAGGTGCAAATTTTCCAGAAACTGAATGAACTAAGTTTATTGCTCTAAAGTGTTGATCAAAATATAGTTAGTTCACATGTTAAGATAAAAGAATTTTTATAAAAAGTGTACTGACAAAAGGTACTGAAATTAGCAAGATTTCAATATCCCCAACCAGTTCTGAACTTGTTAGACAAGGTGCCTCTAAATGAGGGGGAAAAAGAGCCAAAACAGGCATCCTTGGTCCTTTGCTAAGGAGGTATCAGTAAAACTTTCTGGTATGTCCCAGGAACTGAGGGAGTGAATGGTTCTGGTGACTGGGAAACAAATCCTTGAGCAAATTAGGTGGCTCTGGATTTTTGCTTTCAGCAAAAATGAAAGAGAATTTAATAGAAGTGTCAGTTGACAAGACATTAAAAATAATCTTATTAGCTGAAAACCATTAACTCTTTGAATATAATTCTAAAGATAAGTAAAGTACTGAATAAATTATTTATAAGAAAAATGTATTTCATCTTATTTATGAGAAAAAGGTTATCTCAGAGCTAAACAAAAAACAGAAACAATGCGGAACACTTTTTCTTCTGGAATAAGTTATATTAAACTGTTGATACATGAGCTAACTGAGGAATACTTCAGCTACTTTGATCTCATGTCCAGTAACATTTTTCTTTAAGATTTAGTTGACCCTTGAAAACACAGGTTTGAACTGAAGGGTCCACTTACACGAGGGTTTTTTCTATAGTAATACTGTAGCACCACACGGTCCGCGGCTGGTCCATGGCTGGACGGGGAGGCCCGTACACAGAGGAGCCGTGTATCCCAGGGGCTGACTGTAAGTTGTACGAGGATTCTGACTGTGTAGAGAGTAGGGGCCCCAACCCCTGTGTGGTTCAAGGGTCAACTGTATTTATTAAAATTTGTATATTGTGATCAATTGTGTAGTATTAATAATTATAGGATAAATCAATCCATAATTTTTTCTTAATCTTAAAAGCCATATGGTCCCTGGAAACTAAAGAGAAACAAATTACAGTTTATTTACGTTTTTCTTGCAAAGAAATGATAGTTGATCAAAATACCTTCAAGCAGGGAAATACACACTATGTTAGCATCAAATTCTATGTGCTATGCAGAATGGAGAAATGAGTTCATGGAGTAGACAGTACGATGTACCATTTCTGACTCTTAAAGAAGAGCTTAGTCATATTTTAAAAATGAATTGGTATTAAACTGGTATGGATTTCAAATGTAAGAGGGATGTTAAAAATGTCATTTTTAATATCCCAGAAATTAGGCCGTCGCTACAGCTGACCCTTGAACAACGCGTGGGGGAGGGGCGCCGACCCCCCACCCCCCCTCCCGCGCAGTGAAAGCCAGGTGGAGCCCGCAGGCCGGCGGCCCCGCTCCCTGGGGCTCAGCCAGCCGCCGACTGCATGCGCTGCAGTGTCGCCACGGGCAGCGTCCGCGTGTAAGTGGGCCTGCACCTTTCACGGGTCCGCTGGGCTTGCACTTGGCATGAAAAACTGTGTCTGCCCATCAGAAGTTTGTGAGGCAACACACAATCAGTGTGTTGTAACAGTAACAGGACCTCTCGGGGGCTGTAAGGGTTACATGAATTAACACAGTGTGCGCTTAGCCCCGGACCCGCGCACGCTGAGTGCCACGTAATTGTGACCTAGTTCCCTCAAAGCAGCCCTACAAGGTGAACAATGACTCGAGCAGGCGATTCAGCATTAATGTTCAGTAGCAAACTCTGGGCTCTTTCCAACTAAAGCACACTGCCTCCACGAACCTGCATTTACCAGGCCAATCTCAAGCTAAGATGGGAAAGCCTGCAGTTCGGCCCATAAAAGTTAAAGCGTGGGAAGTGCGCGCTGTGAAAAGGTCAATTATAAAGCAAAATTCCTGATCAAAATTCCTAAACTTCGGTGTTTAAATATGAGGGAGGTGAGCAAATACACAGAAGCATATAGTGAAAACCTGGTTTTCTTTCAGATGTGCCACTCAGAGATAACTGTCCAAGCACAGAATCACACGACTATAGTAATTTATCCAAGTGTAGAATTAGAGGGTTTTTATCACAAATTAGAGGAAGCAAGCTCAGAGAGACAAACGTTTAATATAAAGACTAGGATTTTTATCTAGCTGTCAGTGTCTCACTTCCATCAGAGTAAAGTGGCCTGAGCCTTCTCCCTGCCTTTCTCCCCCAGTTTTGAAACTCTGTACAAGGATTAGCCATATGAACAAGGGGTCCTCAGAGGAACAAAGGACATCTGGGGACAATCTTCCACTCTCTGAATACTAAGCCATGACGACAGTGCTCCTCAGGTCACAAGCTGCGGGAGGAAGTCAGCTACAGAAAGGCCCTGGCAAAGTCCTGAGCTGGTGATGGTGGCCTCTGTCCCACAGTTCTGTTACCATCAGCACATTACTCCTGAGACGTCAAGGAAGTGACAATAGCAAAGGCTAAGCATAATTTAACAGTGTAGCTGCTTGGAAGGCGCAGACGTCTGATTCTGTCCTCCTCTGCTGGAACCTGTGCTGATCAGGGCTTTATTCAATGTCTGCTTGGCCCTCTCTCCCCACGTTCCAGGGAGACGGCGCAGAGGGACCACCTTCCTGTGGGTGGGGACCCTCGAGTCAGGGGCGACTCTGGCTGATACCAAGTTACTCTCCCTTCCAGCTGTGACCCTGCCGGGGCGGAGGGGGTGGAAATTATGTCTTACTTAGCGCTCAAAACTGAAAGAATTCATTCATTTTCGTGGTGAAGAGCAAACTGTGAGGTAAAAACACTGTAAACGTGGAACTGGGAATGGCTTTTTTGATGGCATGTTGCCTAAAAGGGCAAAACAATCTTCTGTAACTCTGGTAATGTGTCATCAAATTTTAACATTAAATACGAGAGTAATAAAACAGCATTCCTTGGTGTTCATTCATACTGTTTTACTAATAACAAATATCCAGTTTAAATATTTTATAGACTGTGTCAGTTAGCCAGACAAATATTTGCTGACAAGCATACCTGAACACATTATTCACGCAAGCTCAACACAACCAGGTTGAAGGCAGAACACAGAATCTTAGGCTGCAGGCCCTGTACATGATCACATATTCCGTTATTATTCAGTTCATCGGGACTGTACCTCCAGTTACCCTTTGTTTTGTAGAACTGACTGACAAGCACGGCAGCACTGATGCCTGTATTACAGGTGAAAATCTACTTTTGACACATTACTATGAAACGTACTCATCTCACAACAACAAAATATAATTTATAAGGTTCTGTGGAATATTCCTAAAATGTACTGTGAAGAAAATGTTAAACTAAAAAAGAGAAGAAAAACAGAAAATTTAACTAAAACTATATGACAGAAATATCTAATCTACGACTGAATATACAAAATATGATACTTTTAAGTACAGTATTTTGAGGAAATGTTTTACTAATTTGGCATTTACTTTTGAAGTTTACATTTATGAGCTCTGGCTGACTCACGAGACACAAGAGGAAGTGTCTGGCACCATCACAGGCAAGACACGGGTTTAGGTTTTGCACTTCACTCTTTTGCTTCTTAAATCTGATCTGAATCCACTTAGAGGAAAAGCCTTAAGTCTCAGGGAGTATGTACTTTTAGTCACCTAGAAGCAGATTTCCTTGTTTACTATAATTCAACTTCATTTTGGCCTTTTTCAATCGCAGAATTACAAGAAAACGTTTTTATTCTCTTGTTCGCTGCGACTCGTTTGTGCAGCCCACCCCCATTCAGGACCGTCTCCTGGTTTACAGATAACCCAGGGCATTTGCTTACTCTTCTCTCTTCTGCTTTCTGTCTTGTGGGCAATTCGATGTAGATCCTGGTAACTAATAACGAAACTCAAAATATTTAGATCTGTATTTCTATATCTATGGTAAAAAAATTTTGATGGAAGTTTAAATGATCATTTAAACACTTATTTTGGGGATTATCTGTAGATTATACTTGTCATCCTGATGGATGGAAAATCTACCGTATTACATGCATCTGTAATCTCACACTGTATTTAAAGAGTATAAACATCTAAGTTTTCGTATAGTGTACCGTATGCCTAGATACTTAAACATTTAAGGAGGGCAAGATAGAAGAGGAGGGAATAGACTGAATTCAGGACTCGCAAATGCGAACACCAGCGACACAAGGCCCTTGTGCAAAGACACGAGAGAGAGTACCTGTGTGTCCCACTTCATCTGCCCGAGCTTCAGGCCCCAGGGTTTCTTGTCCTTCCTTTCCTGCTGGAATCAAAGAACGCAGGCTTAAAACAGATCCACCTGTCACCAACATTTTAACTTCTAGAAATCTGGAAACTTTCAGATTATATTTGCTTTGGATTTTTCCCCCTTTTATAAGTACAGTAATGTGTCCTAGTAAGGTAAAGCTTTTTAGAGAAATTAAGCAGGTAATTTTACAAAACTCATAAAGATATTTTAGAGAAGCAAAACAAGTGAATGTTTACATCTAATTCTGGGATTATACGTATGTTAGAATGGTAAGCACACAAGGACTCTCCCATTTTTCTAGGAGAGCCCTACCTATGGACAGTAGGATTCCTTTTTACATTTCTCCCCCAAAGCACAGATTTCTGTGTGCTAGGCACTGTGCCGGATGCTTCATAACTTCCTTTAACCTGCATGACTACCTGTTTTATAAATCTTTTTTTTTTAACCACCAAAACATGAGGCTCAAAGAGGTTAGGCAACCTGCCCAAGGACACAGAGCTACTGGGTGGTGGGAGTGGCACCTGAATGCAGGTCCAAACAGCTCTAAAACCCACCGTCCCCTGCACCCCGGCGTGGAGAGCCAGACAGAGCCCCAGACACAGAGTGCACGCTGGACCCCAAGCCCAGTCGCCCGGAGCACCCACCTTTCTCTTTCACTCTTTTCTTACTCTAACCACTGATCAGCAGTAGTAAGTGGTCACAGTAAGTGACAATAATGAACATTTCTGGGTGTCCATTATCCATCTCTGCTGCCTACCTGTCTGTAGTGAGCTGACTGTGGTGTGTATACACAAGAGGTCAGAGTCCACGTGCACAGTATTTAGGCAAGCAGGAAGTACGCTTTATATATTTAGGTACATTTTATTTATTATAATAGCTTATTAAGAAACTATCTACATATGAAAGATAAGAAGTTAAAAACCGCTTGCAGAGTCTATACCATAACTATGATCAGAACACTTACAGTCATACTAAAACACTGGGTCATTATCTGCACCCCAATCAAATCCTATTGAATATGTCAGTCAAAAATCTTGACTTAGATTTGCCCTAAATTTGATAATTGAATTGAGAAACAGAGCACTAATCAAGTAAAATCTGTGCTCACATTAAAGCACGTATTTCTTTAAGTGCCTGTGATTACTGGGTAGATTTATTCGGTGGATATTCTTTACTCATTAACTTTTATATTACTCCTTAAAGACAATCACTATGTGAAAAATAGTTAAAATATGCACAAACCTCTTTAGATCAGCATGAGAACACTGTCTAAGGGAGATAATGAAGTGACTGACTTCTGCTGAAGATTCCTCATGTTACATTTGCCATCGGCAAGAGGACAGGTCAGCAGCCCCTGGTCAAGCGTTAACCGTACTTCAGGATAAACGCCAGCCCTGGCTAAGTGTCTGCAAGTCTCTAACATCCTTTTTTTCCCTCTTCCTCCAGAGCATTTACTTACACTAAAATAATACACAGCGCGCCACGTGGGTAACTGCATGACGGTCATACAGTTATTATTACTGCATATCCATGTTCTCTAGTTTTCCTCAAATGAAAATCCAAAGAGCCGGAGTTCTGACTTGCCAATGTGGAGACAGCACTCATATTAAAGTTTAAAATGGTATTTTGGATCTTACTAATTTTACTGCTTACAGGTATTATTATAGCTAATTTAAACACTATATGCGATGCAATTATGTATTCACTTCTTCATCCCTTCATTTCTGCTTGGAATGAGACCTGGGCTCCACAGGTGAGCGTTTACCGTGCTTTAGAATCAGGTCCCACACTTATCTCACTCAACTGAGAGGCGGGAAGTCTCCATCTGCCCCCTCGTGCTAGGGGCTGGGATTCTGGCCCTACAGCTACAGCCTCACTAATGCCCCAGACGAGCGAGCAAGGGCCCTGGGGCTGGGCTGGGAGGCGAGCGGGGTGCTGCCGGGACAGGCGGCTCCCTGGTCACCCAGCACCCTGTGTGGCAGTGTCCCGGACGGGGCTGCTCCACGTGTCTGCCCAGCAGCACTCCCCTGCGGCTGTTCCGACCTCACTTCTAGCTATTTATGAGACACAGGAGGAGTAAGGGAGCTGAGTCTCCGAGTCCAGAAGATTCTCTCTCTCATCAGCCTTCAGGGCCGACTACAGGAAGACTAGGGTGCCCCAAAGCTCTGCTCTCAGTCTAAATCCCAAAGCAAATACACACACGAGAAAAACTCCTGAGCAACAAGACTTCGGCTTTCCAAATAATGGCAAAATATAGCTAAAAACTAAGTCATAAAATACTAATTAGTAATAAAAAGGAACAAACTACTGATATGTGCGACAACTTTGATGAATGTCCAAGAAATTATGAGTAAAAAAAGCCAATACAAAAGGTTACACATTGTATGATTCCACTTATGTAACATTAGTGAAATGACAAAATTATAAAAATGGAGAGCAGATTAGGGGCTGCCAGGGGTCAAGGGTGGGGCGGCTGTTCACAGGCAGGCGGGGAGCCCTGTGCTTGACGGATGCTCTGCGTCTCGCCTGCAGCAACACTGATGCCCCAGCTGTGAGGTTGCACCACAGGTTTCCAGGCTGTCACCACCAGGGGAAGCTGGGTAAAAGGTAGGCAGGTTCTCTGAACTGTCTGCAAATCTAAAAACTACTTATGAATAGCTTGTGAATCTATAATTATCTCAAAATTAAACATTTAATTAAAAAATAAGTCAAAGGCAAATGTCACACATTTAGATCAAAAGAGAAAGCACTTGTTCATTTTGCCATAAGATGAAATTCCTATTAAGTAAAAACAAGGGTTACAAATGCAACTAATTAAACAAGTCCAGAAGCTTACTATGAATGGCAAAACAGAATACTTCAAAGCACAAGACTGATTATTTAACAAGTTCTAAATTCTAAACCTTGCATTTCTGAAGTCCATACTAACGTGTTTCTAAGCATTTTGCATGTTCCTGTGGGCCTATTTGCAGCCATCACTGACAAGGCACAGTAAGTGGCTCACTGACTCAGATTTTCCCTTCCTGCTTCTGTCTCTTCCGCTCTGACGCACGTCCACACACCATGCACGTTTACACCTGTTACCCATTCGTCTGAGTAACTTCTACTGACCCGGTTCTTCAGTGCTCAGCTCACATCTCCCTCATTTTGAAAGTCTCCCCAACCCTGCTCTCTGCCCTCCTTGCCCGACTGTCCCCGCTGCAGGAATGCTCTTCATAAAGCAATTGCCGACAGAGCCCTGAATTCAAACAAAGTGGTCAAACTTTTATTAGGGCTACAAGGCCTGTTTCACTGTGAACCTTTTCAGGATGTTTCCAGACAGCTTAATTTTTCCTTCCTGTATCTTTCAGTTACTACTCATGTATTTAACATATTTTTGGTATAACTGTCCATCAAAGTCATGGTAAATATAATTCACAACCTCCATGAATACCTGTTAACTTAGACAAAGGTTAAAACAACAAACACCTGAGGTCAACTTGGGTTAAGACGCAGACAAACCAGCCTGTGTCCTACCGGCCGCAGCTCAGCAGCCTGGGAGCAGCACAGAGGAGCCGTGTGAAGTCCCTGGAAGGCAAACCACAGCAGGCGGGCAGGGGAAGGGGACAGGACCATGTAGCTGGACGTGACTCCCCCCGGGTGCTGGCCTGGATTCAAGGAGCCTGAAATGCAAGAGGACACCGGGGTGGAAAAGAACACATCAGAAAGAGCCCTCGACTTTAGGAGCAAGGGGCCAGAAAGGGCTCGAAGACGGGAGAAACACACATTTTTTTTCCCTCTTTTGTCTTGTGTCCCAGCCCCTAGGTCATCCCCAGCTGATGTTTGAGGCCATGGTGACAGCAGGGGCCTAAAGGCTCACAAAACTCCAAGGGAGGGGCAGTCTTCTCCCGCTGGAGGAGAGAGGTGGGAAGAGGGTACAGACTTCCCAAGGGCCTTCTCCCCGGCTTCCTGCGGTGCTCCTCCTTGTCGTCAGAGTTGCAGGAAGTACGGGAAGGAAGCCCTGGGACTGGGGAGAGAGGACTGGAGAGGGGCATCTCAAGGAGCTGGAGGCAAGGACGAGGGCCTGGGGAGGGAGGTGTGCAGGGAAGCAACCCCGCAGAGCTGGCTGTCAGCTCCTGGGCTCACCCTGGCTTCTCAGGTGTGGATCTGACCACTGCTCACGTCCCAGACCGGACACTGTGGGGCACAGGGCTGGACAGCCCTGAAAAGGCTTTGAAACCTAAGCTGACATTGGAAACTTAACCCACAGCAAGTTGGTTGGAACCTACAGCATGACACATTCTATAAATTGCCTGCTGAACCAAAAAGACCAAAATTCTCTACAGGATTTAAATAGACCAAGAGTCTCATAAGATAATACTCAAAATGTCTAGGCTACAATCCAAAATTACTTGGCATATGAAGAACCAGGAAAATCTCAACAGTGATGGGAAAAGATGATCAAAAGATGGCAACACAGAGAAGACACAGAAGGTGAAATCACAGGACAAAGACTGCAAGCCAGCCGCTGCAGAGTGCTCCAAGAAGGAAGGGCGAGCACTCTCGGAAAATGTGGAGAGATCAACGGTCTCAGCAAGCTCGCGTCAGCAAACAGAAGGTACAAGTAAGAACCAAAAGGAAACTTTAGAACTAAAAGTATAGTAACAATTTTTTTTTTTTTTAAAACTCACTGAATGGCCTCAATAACAAAATGGAGGTGACAGAAGAAAGATCAGTGAACTTGATGACAGATCAAGGGAAAGTACCCAATCTGAACAACAGAGAGAAAAGTGACTGAAAAATAGAGTCTCGAGATGTGTGGGATAATTGTAAAATTTCTTTCATGTCACTGTAGTGCCTAAAAACTCCCCAAATTTTAACAAAAGATGCAACAGATTCAAGAGGTTAACTGAATCTCAAGCAGGGTAAAGCCCCCAACATCCAGACCCAGACCATCAAACTCTGAAAACTAAAATTTAAAAAACGCCTGAAAGGACCCAGAGAAAATGATACATAACTATAAAGAAACAATGATTTAAAAGACAAAAAATTTATCATTAGAAATCAAGGACCATGAAATAATGCCATCTGTGCAACATGAATGGACCTGGAGATTATCATACTAAGTGAAATAAGTCAGACAAAGAAATACTGTGTGACAGCATTTATATGTGGAACCTAAAATATGATACAAATGAACTTATTGACAAAACAGAAAGAAATTCACAGACATAGAAAACAAACTATGGTCACCAAAGGGGAAAGTGGAGGAGGGATAACTTAGGAGTTTGGGATTAGCAGATACAAACTACTATCCATAAAAGAGACAAACAACAAAGTCCTACTGTAGGGCGCAAGGAACTACATTCAGTATCTTGCAATAACCCACAATGAAAAAGAATGTGTATATACATATATTGTTATATATATGTAACAATCACTATGTTATACATCAGAAACTAATACATTATAAATTAACTATACTTCAATTGAAGAATGTTAAAAAAAATCACAGAATCTCTTGGGTAGCTGTGAAGATTAAATCAACACAGCAGATGCCTAGTTCTGTGCCAGCACAGAGTAAGGGCCATGGAGCTGCGCACTGTTTTCCTTAAAGCAGTCCTGTAAGGGGAATATCTGTAACACACAAAAATCTGAAAAGTTTGAAATGGACCATTTCCTCAAAAACTAGAAACTACTACAAGTCATCCAAGATGAAATGGTTAACCTGAATATTCCTTTCACTGTTTTAAAAATTAAATCTGTAGTTTAACACTTTCCCCGAAACAAAACAAAATTCCCGGCCCAGATGGTTTCACTCACAAATTTTAACAGACATTTAATAAAAAGCAGTAAATTTAAATAATCTTTCCAAGAAAACAAGAGAAGGAATGCTTTCCAATGAATTTTAAGAGGTCCGCATCACCCCGATACCAAAACCATGAAACAGTAACACACACGCACAAAAGAAAACTATAGGCCAATATCTCTCATTAACATTGGCACAAAAGTCTTCAACCAAAAATCACCAAGTCAAACTCAGCAATACATGAAAACACAATGACTAATGGGGGCTTTCCAGGGAATCCAAGGCTGGTTCAATATTTGAAAGTCCATTAATGCGTTCCACTGCGTCAACAGGTGAAAGAAGCAAAACCACATGATCATATCAACTGATGCAGAAAAAGGATTTGAAAAAATCTGACATCTATTCATGATGAAAACTCAGCAAATTATGAAGAGAAATGTATTCAGTTTTATAAAGAGCATCTATGACAAACCTGCAGTTAACATTACACTTGAAGGTAAAAGACGCAGTAATTCCCCTCCAAGGTGGGAAAGGAGAATGTCCACCATCACCACTCCTCACATCTTTTACAAGTTAATAGAAAGAAATAAAAGGTATATAGATTAGAAAGGAAGAAATAAAACTGCCCCACTTTGAAGATTGTCTACATAAAAATTGCAAGGAATCTACAAAGAATTTCTAGAACTACCAAATATGCAGGTTACAAGGTCAAATACAAGAATCAGTCATGTCACTTGGTACACAACAGCAATGAACAAATGGAAATTTAATTAAAAGCAAAACATTCACAATAGCATCTCCCTTCAAAAGTGAAAGACACACGTGTAAGTCTCTCAAACCATGTTAATGACCTGTATTTTGAAACTATGAAACACTGATGCAAGAACTCAGAGAAGACCTATGCAAGATAAAAAAAAAAAAAAAAAACTGACATACAAAATCAGTTACATTTCTATACACTAAAAATGAACTACTTCAAAGAGAAATGAAGACAACAATCTCGTTTACAATAGCATCAAAAATAATAAAATACTGGGAATAAATTTAACCAAGGAGGTAAAAGATCTGTACACTGAAAACTGTGAAACAATGATGAAAGAAACTGAAGACGACACAAATAAATGGAAAGATGTGTTGTGTTCATCAACTGGTATAATTAGTATTATTAAAATGTCCATACTACCCAGAACTATCTGTTGATTCAATGCAATACCAATCAAAATTCCAATGGCATTTTTTTTTTTACAGAAATAGAAAAAAAATCCCCCATATTCTATGGGATCACAAGAGACTCCAAATAGCCAAAACAATCTTGAGGAATAAAAACAAGGCTGGAGGCATCACACTTCCTGATTGCAAACTATACTACAAAACTACAGCAATAAAAACAGTATGGTACTGGCATAGAAACAGACACAAAGACTAATGGAAAAGAATCAAGAGTGCAGGAATAAACCCATGTGTATACAGTCAACTAATATGTCACAAGGGAGCCAAGAATGCTCAACAGGCAAGAGATAGTCTCTTCAATAAATGGTGTTGGGAAAACTGGATAATCACATGCAAAAGAATGAAAGTAGACTCCTTTCTTATATCATTCTCAAAAATTAACTTGAAAGGGATTAAAAACTGGAATGTGAGACATAAATCCATAAAACTTTTGAAGAAAAGCTAGGAAAAAAACTCCTTGACTTTGGTCTTGGGAATGATTTTCTAAAATCACTGTGCTGACACTGAAGCACAAGCATCAACGTATAAAAAGAACAGCAGGAAGGAATACGTCAAGCTGGAAAGCTCCGCAAAGCAAAACAAATGATCAACAAAAGGAAAAGGCAGCCTGTGGGATGGGAGAAAACATATCTGAGAAGGGGTTAATATTCAAAATATACAAGCAACTTACACAACTTGATAGCAGAAGATACAAATAATCTGATTTAAAACTGGGCAAAGGACCTGAATAGACATTTTTTTCAAATAAGAGATACAAACGGCCAGCAGGTCTATGAAAAGGTGTTCAATATCACTTATCTTCAGGGAAATGCAAATCAAAACCACAACGAGACACCAGCTCACACCTGTTGGGCTGTCATCAAAAAGACACGCGATAACAAGTGGGTGAAGATGTGGAGAAAAGGGAGCCCTCGTGCACTGCTGGGAACGTAAAGTGGCGCCGCCACTATGGCAAACATTACGGAGGCCCCTTAAAAAAATAAAACTAAAACTAGAACTACTCTATGATTCAGGAATCCTACTTCTGCGTATTTATCTGAAGGAAAAGAAGTTACCATCTCAAGAAATACTTGCACTCCCATGTTCACTGAAGCATTATTTACAATAGCCAAGACGTGCAAAATAGACGTCAATGGATGAATAACGAAAATGTGGTATGCATACACGCACACACACACACAATGAAATGCTGTTCAGCTACAAAAAAGAAGCACATCTTGCCATCTGCACCAACATGGATGAAACCTGAGGGCATTGCGCTAACTGAAATAAGTCAGACAGAGAAGGACAAATACTGCATGATCTCACTTACGTGCAGAATCTTGCAGAACTTAACTGACAGAAACAGAATGTAGACTGGTGGTTGCCAGGGGCTGGGGAAATGGGTGAAGGTGGTCAAAGGGTACAAGCTCCCGGGTATAAGATGCCTAAGTTCTGGGAACGTAATGTACGGCGTGATGAATGTAGTTAACAATACTGTGTTAGAGATGGAAAGTCCTGAGGGAGGAGATCTTAAATGTTCTCACCACAGCCACTAAGGGTAACCATGTGAGATAATTAACAGGTGTGTTAAATTAACCTTATTACGGTAATTATTTCATAATATAAACGTGTATCAAATCATACTGTACATCTTAAACAGTGTTATACAGCAACTAGATCTCAAGAAAGCTGGACAAAAGTAAAGATGAGGACGCCTCAACAGAATAAAGGCGTTAGTTCCCCCAAACTGATCTGTAGATTTAACACAATTTAAACATGCAAGCAGGATTTTTTTATATAGATAAGATTATTCTAAAATTCACATGGAAAGGCAAAGAACTGTAATAGTCAAAACAATTTTTAAAAAGAAAATTAAAGGTGGAGCAATAGCAGTGCCTAATTTTAAGACCCAGGATAAAGTTATAGGACTCAAGATGATGTGGCATCCAGAGGTCAGTTGGCAGAAGGTTAGACACAGATCAGCAGAACAGAGTCCAGAAACAGACCCCACCGCGTGGACGCTGAATTCTGACAAATGTGCAAATGTGATTCAGTAGAGAAAGGATGGACTTTTCAAAAAACAGTATCGGAAAAAATGGACATCCATATCCAAATAAACGAACCTCCCCCAACCTTGTATCTTATAAAAAATTAACTGAAATGCATCACAGATCTGATGAAAAAGTGAAGGACACAAAGGAGAAAATTCCTTCGATCTGGGGTTAAGCAACGAGTTCTTGGACAGGACACCAAAAACATGACCCACGAAAGGAAAAGCCTGAGTGAAATCGGAACCTCTCACTGGGTGAGAGGCTGAATGAACCGACGAGCTACAGGTTGGGAGAAAAAACTTACTACAACTACAGGAACACTCAAAACTCACTGCGACAGAAGACTGTTTATAAAATGCACAGAAGGCGAGAGCAGACACTTCCCTGGAGAGGGTATCCAGGTGGCAATGAGCACATGAAAAGGTGTTCAGCTCCACCAGCCATAGGAAATGCACACGAAAATGACGCCTCCTACAATCACACACCGAATGAACGGCTCAGGTAAAAAGTAACCGATAAAATCAAACCGTGGTGAGGGTGTGGAGAAACCGGCCCTTTTGAGCTTGACTGGTGGGATGCTACAGCCACTCTGGAAGACAGCGTGGCATTTTCTTAAAACATTAAACACACACTTGGCGTATTACTCAACAATACCACTCTAGTTACCCGAGAGAACTGGACACTGTTCACAAACACAAAGGTACTCTAATGTTTACAGCAGCTTTGCTGATAATCTCCACAAACGGGAAACAACCCAGAGACCTCCACAGGTGAACGAACGGCGTGTCCACACAACGGACGACTACGCATCGTAAAGAGCGAGGTACTGGTACCTGCGACAGCGTGAGTCAATCCACGTGACTCTCAAACAAACCAAACCACAGTGACAGAGAAGAGGTCATGGTTGCCAGCATTGGTGGCAGGAGAGAGGTGTTCCTAAAAGGGGTACTGGGAGGAGTCCTGGGTGATGGAACTGTCCCGTGAGGGCCTGGGTCCTACAGCCAAAAGCAACTGATTCTGCCAACTCCCAAATGAGCAAGGAAACAGATCAGCACTTAGAATCTCCAGAAAGAAATCCAGCTGTGTCAACGCTTAGATTTCAGCCCAGTGAGATCTGAGATGGACGTATGACCTCGTGCTGTAAAATCATAAATTTGTGTTGTTTAAGCCACTGAATGTTCTGGTAAATTGTTATGGCAGCAACAGAACTTTAAATAATTGTGGAGCAAGGAGAAGAATGAGGGTAACAGCTCTCTGCTGGCTAGCCAAGAAGGCGGCTGCTGTGCAGAGGTCAATGTCAGACACTATGAATCCGAAAACCATGAACCATCTAGTAATCACTAGATCTCAGCCTTGCTGTAGGCCATGGGGGATCCCAAAGGAGCACATGACGTGGTAACTGCTCTTCAGAAGTTTATCAGGAACATGTAACTTGTCTATGATAACAGGAATTTGAGCCTTTTAACTTAAAAAAAAAGACATGAAATATAAACAGAAACATAAAACAGAAATATAAACAGATATATAAAGGAAATAAAAAACATAAAAAATAGAAATTTAAAATAAAATTAAAATTTGGAGGTCATAAGGCAATTAGAAAGGGGAGTGTGCACCTGAGAAGGTTCAGTGCTAACAGGAGCACCACGAAAGGGACCTGGATGGACGGAGGCTGGTGCTTTGAAGGGACTTCCTCCTACTGCTCTGAGTCTGTGCATCGTGTGACGGTGTTATAGTCCATGCGTGCATAAATATGTGTACACATTTCTTCTTTTCGAAGTCGAGTAATAAGTTTATTGCTCAGAGTATACTGTGTTTACAGTATTTAAACTTCATTTGGGGTTTTAAATGGT
Source organism: Camelus bactrianus (assembly GCF_048773025.1). Classification (NCBI taxonomy): domain Eukaryota; kingdom Metazoa; phylum Chordata; class Mammalia; order Artiodactyla; family Camelidae; genus Camelus; species Camelus bactrianus. The sequence goes on from NC_133573.1 coordinate 12,593,929, forward strand.
TCAAAGTGGGTTTTTTAAATTTTATTTTGTATTGGAGTTGATTTACAATGTTAGTTTCAGGTGTACAGCAATGTGACTCAGTTATACATACAGAAACACACACATTTTCAGATACTTTTCTACTATTGCTTATAACAAGAAGTTGAATATAGTTCCCTGTGCTTCACAGTAGCTCCTTCTTAGTTATCTATTTTATATATAGTCGTGAGTGTCTGTTATCAATGTGTATATATATGTATATTTCTGTTGGATCTGTAAGTTTAAGAAAATAGCACGCTTTTCAGTCAAACAGATTTGGGTTTAAATCTTGGCTTTCCATATTTAATATGTCATCTTAACAAGATACTTAACCTTTCTGAGGCTCAGTTTCCTTATTTGTAAAATGCAGCTGACACCAATCTCACAAATAACATTTGGGAGAGCCGTCAGCACCCGGCCTGTGCAGGTGCGCTCACGCAGCGTTATTTCTCTTTTCTGACATGTGAAAGTTAGAACTGCAACTGAACGTTTATTTGTTGTTGTCAGCCTACCAGTCCTCCAGTTTTTCAGAAAAGAGGGGTATCTCTCAAAACCCAAACTAGACCTGAATAGAGAAGCGTGGATGAAAGGCAGAATAAGCCTGAATCGTCCTTGCCCCCAAGTTCCAGGCATGGAAACCTGCTCTGAATGAGGCCCCTGCAGGGCAGAGCAGAGCACGGGGGCCATCAAGACCCTGCCTGCATCCTCTGGGGACGGCAACCGCTCTGGCGGCCAGGAGGAGGCAGGGGCAAAGGCCAGGGACCGAGCAGAGACCTGACAGCATGTGCACTTTGTAAGCTGGATTATTATTATCTTTCAATATTCCTCCTCTTGTTCTAGTATTGTTTATTAAGAAAAATATTTCTGAAAACTCCGACTTTTTTCTCAGATATACTAATGAAACCCCAAGAAAAAGGGGGTTTTGCTTTATTTTGATCAGGATTAAAAAACTTTTTAATTTAAAATAATTTTAGGCTTCTGGCAAAGTCGAAAAAACAGTCGAGTTCCTGCATACCTTTCAACCAGCTTCCCTTAATGAGAACGTCTTACACAATCACCACATATTATGAAAACCACAATATTAACATTAATACCATACTATCAACTAACGTACAGATCTTAGTTCACTTTTGCCAGTTTTCCCACTAATGTCCTTTTTTTTTCTGGTTCAGAAATCAATTCTGGATCCCACAGTGCATTCAGTTGTCGTGTTTCCACAGGCTCCTCCCAGGTTGACAATCCAATCAGTCTTGACAAGCTGCTTTAGTCTTTGATTTTATGACATTGACATTGACAGCTCTGAAGAGTACTAGTCACTTACTTGGCAGGATGCCCTCCACTTGATTTCTCTGATGGTTTCTAATGGTTGGATTGAGGAAATACATTTTGAGCAAAAATCCCACTGAAGCGCTGTGCCTTTGTTGGCGTACCGCATCAGTGGACATGTCACGTGTCTTCTTATCACTAGGGACATTAACCTTGATCATCCAGTTGAGATGGTGTGGCATCTTTCAAGTTTCTTCATACAGGTTTTTATGCCTTTCTTGATAATCATCTGGTGGGGAAATACTTTGAGATTATGCAAATATCCTTTTTTCTAATTTACTTGTACCCACTAATTTTAGCATCCGTTGATGGTTCTTGCCTGCAACAATGATTACCAAGGTGTTTGCTTAATGGTGACTTTCCATTTCCTTAATTACTTCTTAATTTATAACTGGAATTGTATTGTAAGGAGGAGCCTTCCCTTCTCCTCCACGTATTTAAGTATTTATATCAATATGGATGCATGGATATTTATTTTATTTTATAGATTATAATCCAATACTATCATTATTTACTTTGCTGCTAGAACTGTTCCAGATTCGGCCATGGGCAGCATCTTCAAGATAGCTCTTGCATCCTGATGTGCCTTCATAAATTTTGTTAGCACTTTCTTACTTATGTTCCAGGCTTATCTTTTCCTTCCCTCAGTTCTAGAATCAGTCATTTATGCCAGGATTCATCCTACCAGGGACCGGTGTCAGAAGCCCAGGTCTGGGCACTAGATTTACTCATTGCTGCTGCTTGTCTTTGCTTCCATGCCTTCTCAGCAGACAGAGAGTGTACTCACACGTACGTACACTAACACCTCTGTGTACCCATGTACATGTTTGTATCTATCTTTATAGATATTAGAAACCATGAGTTCATACTGACTCCTCCGATTCCAATCCAACACCATAGGGTTTAGTCACGCCTTCTTTCTTTTCCTTGTTTGTAACTTCTTTCCGACAGTGAGAAATCTGGGTCTCCTTATCCTAACGCATTTCCTTATTTGTTCAGTTCCAGTCTACACTATGTGCATAAAATAGTTTCAAAATAACCCATACCTCTGTGAGAAACATCTTTAACGAGAGGGAAAGTGGGGACAGGGAGGCGGGTGTGGCACTTCTCTGGGTGCACCTTTTCTACAGTTTGCCTGTACAACCATGACAAGGTTCCCATACACACACGCACACAAAATAATTTAAACCACTCAGCAGACAGGGAAAAAACGAAACACAGACAGGAACAGAGGAACCTAACTGGACTGTAAATGAATTACGTAACACATAAAGTGGGCAGGGAAGACAGGAAATAATCTAAGTAACTTTGGAAAACAGTATTTCGGACACATGTTGTGAGGCTGATGACAGAAGAGCCTCCGCTCCGTGCTTGGGCAGCGCGCTTGTCCGGCTGGGACTTCAAAGAGGGCAGAGCGTGCAGGGGGCCCAGCGGTGGGGAGGCCCAAAGCGCCCCTCAGTGCCGTCCCCGGGCTCATTTACAGCGCCTCCAACATCAGTGCTGCGCATTCAGTGCGGAGCTGGGTCCCCTGACAAGCAGAGCTAGAAAGTCCTCTGGGGCCACGTGGCCTGGTCTTTTCCATTTACAGATGCGGAAGTGGCCCTCCAGGGGCACGAAGCACAGCGAGGACCAGCAGCCGCGCGGAGGGCCTTCTCTGCCTTCCACACCGCCTTTGGTTGAAAACGGTTCCAAAGGGGCGGTGAAGCCGAATCTTGAGAGATGAGCACCACCTGGCTCAGTGCTGAGTCGCACAGTGACTGACGTGCTCCGAGCACGGATTACTTTAGCCTTTCATTGTAACCCATATTCAAGAAAGCCTTTTTGCTATGGACTGTAAGATTAGGATTTTCAATGTTTTGATTTTAAAGACGTTTTCATTGACTCGGCATTTGTGTAAACATGTAAATTTCTACACCGTTTACAGAACCTCAAGTCAGAAAAATGGTTAAGTCACTGTCACTGGGATTATTTTTTAAACCCAGTCATTTTAAAGCGTTAAGCCAACATATTAAATAATACTGTATACTATTAGACTAGTTTTGTATTCTTTTTTAAAGCTAAAAGTATGAGAAGCCTATAAAACAGGTGTCTCAAAAGTAGGAGTGTATTTATTTAAAAACGTTTAACTGACACCAGCAGGAGTTTCTGGCTCAACCACAAGAAGCTCCTGTATGGGAGGCATGATGAGCTGGAACTCTGCCAAGCTGCGCTCTCCTCCTGACAAAGAAAATGTGCAGTGGGTGGTATTTTAAGACAACAGGACTTAATCTAGAAGTCCTTTATTTTTTGAAGGGAACGTGTCCTGCTGTATTTAATCTGTGGTAAGAACATTGCTGCTTCTGTATAATCCTTCTGAGAACTTGCTCCTAACTTGAGATTTCATTCACAGACAAGGACAGAGTTTTTAAAGGTACTTATTCCAGAATCGACATTTCGCTAACACATATGTTTTCCCGTGTCCCCAGGCCCCCGGTTTGCACTCTGCCGCAGACGCGTACCAGCGTCCCGTGCTGGTCTCTGGCACAGCGAAATGTCACCGACTGCCTTTCCTCTTTACTGTTTCCCCCTTTTCTTAAAAGCCTTTAAAGTAACTAATTGGCATAGATGATGTGGTTCCTGTAGCTTTCCCCCCTGGTTTTTGTTTTTGTTTTTTCACACTGGGCAGTAGTTTACCAACCGGATGCACAAAAATAATACGAACAAAAGAGGGGCAGTGGAGGCGGGTCTGAGGACAGAACAGCCCCTGAAGTGACTGTGACTGCGGCGGCGGTGGCGCCCCGCCAAGGAGGCTGCCTGGTGCCTGGGGGCAGGTTCCTCCTGCCGTAACTCAGGTTTTCTGTTTCTGCTCCAGGATCAGGTTGGCTTGGTCAACCATGTCCAATGTGACAAGTAATTTTTCAAATTCAGCCACAAGGACCATCTCGAGGAGCCATAAAACAATCCAAGGAGAGAAGGGCTCTGGATGTGAAGCCCCATTACCTAAACTTCCACTGGAATGCATGATTAAGGGCCGCTTAGTGGTAACCAACTGAATGAACCATTAAAAGTTACTAACCTTGACATTCACAAGTGTAATTTACTGAGGAGTCAAAATCAATACTCCAGCAAGAAACCCTGGTTACCCTGCTGCTCTGGGCAGCGTGGCAAATCTGCTGTGCACATTTTCAGACTAAATTTTAAACTCAAGCAATGGTAAAGGATACTTCTAAGTGTGGAACGCCAGAATGATCTTGATTTGTGGTTTTCAGTGACTGATACTGGTTTTTCACTTTGGTCAAAACTGTTTACCAGAGAAGCAGTTTTGTGTTTACTGGTTTGTTCTACTTGGTCAGGCAAGATTGTGTTGGACATGGTGTGACACACTTAAACCGTATTTATTTAGGTGAGGTAAAGCCTAGAATTAGCACTTCATGTAGGTTTAGAAATGTCATTTATTTAGAGAGGAATGTATCTTCAAATTGAGGGTTTTTCTTCAAAGCAGTTTTACGTAGCCTTCAGTGTCTCCGTAACACCCATTGTCTCAAAGAAGGCATGCTGAGCAGTAGTGGCTGAAATGATGACAGCTGTGCTAAGGGAGGAATTACTGTGTAATTCTAAACACCCTATGACTTGGGTACCAAATCTACCATAAGATTTGGTCAAATATAACCTGAAGTACAGCCTGCACACATTATCAATTAGAAAGTGCTGCCATTCACTACGTGTCATTAATGTCATCCACCCACATGAGTATCTTTGGCTTTATCATCCGACATAATTGAGAAGAGTCCAGGAGTCCATTCTGTCACGTGTACCCGTATTTCTATTCTTTCTACCGTGCTTTCTTCCTTCCTGATGTTCCAAGATTTCTTTTTATCATTTCCTCTCTGTTCCAAGAGCTGCTTTTAATCATTCATTTCAGTAGCTTTGCTAGGGACAAACTCTCTTAATGTTCCTTCATTTGAAAAGGTCCTTATTTCTTCTTCATCCTTGAAGGACCTCTTCTCCGGATAAAGAATTCCCGGATGACAACTCTACCTTTTGGCATTTGAAAAGGGTCCTGTTTCTGGCTGGCCTCCATGGTTTCCCACGAGAAATGTCTGTCATTAATTGTTTTCCCCTAACGGTAAAGGCACCTCCCCCTGTGTTCGGGGTTCTTTAGCTTTTTGGAGTTTGCCTATGATCTTCTCTTTCAAGAAGCAGAAGAGACTCAAAACCCAGGACAGATAAATCACTGTACAAAATCCTTAGTCTCCTGGCTCATACAGAATTATGTTCAGAAAATATGAAAGTCTTTGCAAATGAATCACTGACCTGGTTATGACCTTTGAGGAACAGGGGATATTAGGACAGATGGACAAATGTCATTCAATTTGCATATTCTACATTTCTTTTGTAAAGTACAGATCAGAGATATTTAACTTGCATCCCGAGAATGTTTTCCAGAATAGATTATAAAGGTACTGTGTGTGTCTGCACTTGAAAAAGAAAAAGAAACACTGGCACCAGCATTCAGGATGGGTTCAATGAACAAAAGTCACACTAACTGGCCTAATCTCATTTCCATCTTTACAGTATTATAAGGAGACACGATCTCATACAATATTGATTTTTGAAGACACAAATGGATTAAAAAATGATTGAATAAATCTAATCAAAAGTGGTGGTTTACAGAAAAATGACAATAGAAGAAAGCCAACATCATGTCACTAGGTCTGTCGCTGGCCACACTCATCACATTTCTGGATGACAGAGGGAAACAGATGTGACAAAGACCAGCATCAGACTCAAAACCAACAAGATGAGGAGTCATAAGTGCCTCATAATTAGACATCCTCTAAACCTAACTATGAAACGGAAGAAACCATGAAATCATCTCAGGCTCCTCTTTCTTTCACAGTCCTGATCTAAGCCATCAATAAATCCTATTGACCCTACTGTCAGAATATCACCAAAATCTGGTACCTTCTCACCACCTTTACTCCTACTACCTGGGTCCAAGCCGTCACCCTAGATGAATGCAATAACCTCCTCACTGGTCTTTCTGTCCCTACCCTTGACCCCTAGGGCTTATTCTCAATGCAGCAGCCACAGCGCTTCTTGTAAAATGGAAATCAAACTACACCACTTCTCTGCTCAAATTCTTCCAGTGTCTCCTCACTGCAGCAAGAGTAAAGTGTTTCCAACAGCTTCGAAGATCTCAGCGCCCTGCTGTTCTGTTACCTCTCTGGGTTCATTTCCATTCAGCTCACCCGCCCTCCCTCTGCTCACGAGCCTCTTGGCTGTTCATCAGATGCCAGGTTACAAATCCCGGGGGAATGTCCTGGGGTTTTCACATGCCCCCAACTGGAAGGGAGCAGGAGGGGACTTTCCCACCCAAATCCCACACTGTCAGTCCAGTTGTGAGAAAAGCAGCAGATGAACCCCAACCCAGGGGTGATGCACAAGCCCCTGACCTCCTTACACTGTCAAGGTCACGAGTAACAATGGAAGAATAGAAACTCAGACCAGAGGAGACTAAGGAGACAAAACCAAACGCAGTGTGGTCCCTGCACTGGATCCTGGAACAGCAGGACCACGTAAATGGAAACACCAGTGAGCTCCAAATAAAGTCTGGAGTTTAGGGGAAAAAATGGAGTCTCTGAGTCCATGAACATGATGTATTTCTCCATTTACTGAGGTATTTGCTAATGCCTCCAATAAGGCTTTCTAATTTTTTATGTGGTCTTCCACATCTATTTTCATTTTTTAACTCTTACTGATTGAAGATGACTTTAAATTCAGTGTATTGTTTGTATTCAGCAAATTTGTCAAATTTTCTTATTAGTACTAACACTTTATCTGTAAATTCTTTTTTATGTAGACAACTGTACCGTTTGTAAATAGTGAGACTTTTGCTTTTCCTTTTTAATTGCTACCTTTATTGATCTGTTTTGTCTTACTGCCCCGGGTAGCACCTCCAGTAAAAGGCTGATGAGAGTGGTGAGTGGGGACATCCTGACCTTGTTTCTGATCACAGAAGAGCAAACGTCACAATGTTTTCAACACTTGGTCATTAAGCCCGATGTCTGTGGTAGACTGCAAATAGACACTAACAGACCAAGGAAGGACGCACTTTGTTAGTTTTTATGCTATCTGTTCACAGGTACTGAACTTTAATACATGTTTTTTGTGCATCTGTTGAGGTGAATTTTGAGTGTTCTCCTTATGTTAAAGGGGTATTTTAAAATTGTTTTAAATGTTATTCTGACCTTGCATTTCTTGTGTGAACATATATATATATATATACTGTATAGCTGACACTTTGTTTGGGATTTCTGTGTCTGTGTTCTGAGCAAGTCTGTGATCTTCCGTTCTTACACTTACTTGGTTTGGTATCAAGATTTTGGTAGCCTCATCTAAAGAGTTAGGGACTCTCTTCTCTTATACTAGTCTTCGGAAGAGCTGTCTAGAATTTTAATTGTTAGCACCTTGAATGCTTAGAACAACTTACCAGAGATGCCACCTGAGCTAAAGTTCTTCGTAAAAGAGTAAGAAAATTTACATATATACATATATATGCATATATAGATTTATACATACATGTATACATATATACATACAGAAAAATGTACTGTTTTTACTTTGGGTGTAGAGTTCTATGAATTTTAGCACATGTATAGATTCATGTAACTACCACCCAAATCTGGACTGGAACAGTCCCCTTCTCCCCCAGACCCCAGCGCTGTCCCTTTATAGTCACTCCCTCCCCCTTTCACCCCTGGCAACCACTGATTTGCTACCCAGCACAGTCTGTCTTTCTGAAGACACAGTGTCTGTGGAATCAGGCAGTGCACACCCTTTTGAGACTGGCTTCTTTCATTCAGCGCAGGGCCTTTGAGACTCGCCAAGTTGCTGCTTGCATCGGTAGTCTGTTCCTTCTTATCACTGAGTGGCTGTCCGTTGCGTGGGGTCCTGTGGTTTCCCTACCCTTCCACTTGCTGAAGGACGTAGGGTTGTTTCCAATTTGGGGAAATCATGAATAGAGCATCTAACATCAGTGTACAAGCTTTTGTGTGAAACTAAGTTTTCATTTTCTTAGGGAAAACACCCAGAAGTGGGGCTGCTGCGTCACGTGGTAAGCATGTATTTAGCTTTATACTGAACTGTCAGACTTTGCAGAGCGCACAGCATCTGCAGACCCATGAACAATATGTAAGTATCTCAGTTGCTCCGTATCTTTGCCGCTCCTTTGTGGGAATATTTTTAACCACCAATTCAGTTTCTTTAGAGGATATAAAACTATCCACGTTTTCCAATTCTTCCTGAGTCACTTTTGGCTAAGAGATTCTAACACCCTGTCCCACATTTTCAAATTTATTGGGCTACAGCCATTTACAACATCCCCCATTTGCTTGTCAGTGTCTGTGGTACCTGTAGTTATGTCTCCTTGTTCATTCTTGAGTTTAGCTATTTGTGTTTTCTTTTCTTGATCAATCTTATCAAAGGTTGGTTCATATTAACGTTTCTAGAGAATAAAGTTTTGCTTGTGTTGATTTTTTTGTATTGTAGGTTTATTTTCAGTTTTACATTACAGGGGACCCTTGAACAACACAGGTCTGAACTGTGCAGGTCCACTTACACGCACGTATTTTTCAACAGTAATTGCCACAATACTAAGCTACTGGCGGCTGACTGACTCCATGAATACAGAACTGCATGGAGGGAGGAAGAGTGGGTTGGGGGCGTCTCTTACACAGAGAGATGATGCCCCAAGCCCCTGACATTGTTCAAGAATTAACTGTACTTGCTGCTGCTGCTTCTTTTCCTTTTTACTTTCAAACAACTCAGTTTACGGTTCTTTTTCTAAGTTCTTGATATAGATGCTAGTTTATTAACATTTACCTAGAACCTTTCCTAAGATACATACTAAGTGTGTTAGAATTTTAGGACATAATCTATTTATCTTATTATTGTACAGCTTAATTGCTCTGTGTTCACAGAACATGCTGCGTATGGTTTTGTCCTTTGAACTTTGTTGAGATTTGCTTTATGACCCTGTATGTGTTCAGTTTTTATAAATATCCCAAATAGCTTGAAACAATATTTATTTTGCAATTACTAAGTACACCGTCTATATATCTTTTGAAACCTTCTACATCCTCACTGGTTTTGTGTGATTATTTTCTCGATGACTGACCAAGTTGTGTTAAATCTCCAACAATGACTATAATCTTTTTTTTTTCCTCTTTGTAGAGTGCCTGTTTTTCCTTCAGATATTTTTGAGGCCTTGTTATTAGGTACAAACACATTTAAAATAATCTCATTGGTGAGTTTCATCTTTCATCATTATAAAATGATCCTATGATCTATAACAATGCTTTCAGCCTTAAAGTCAACATCATCTGAAATAAATTTAGCTACACCCGTTTTTTGTTAGTATTTTCATGGGAAATAGTTCCTGTTTCCTTCTCTTTATCACATACTTGCCATTTCTCTGTTCTTGTTTCTTCATGCCTAAAATAGATCCTTCAAGACTCCCTTTGAGTAAGGGTCCACTGATAACAAATTTTGTTTTCACTGCCTGAAACTTGCTTGAAATGGTCACCTCCTTTCTTGTAAGTTACTTTTGCTAAGCATGGAAATCTGTGAGGACAGACATCTTTCACTATGTCTGGCTTCCACTGGCTTTACTGAGAATCCAGCTGTCAGTCCAGCTGCCACCCTCTCAAACGTAACCTGAATTTTGAGGGGGTTTACTTCTGGGAGTTTTCTTTTTGTCTTGGATGATCTTCAATTTCACCATAATGTGACTGGGGGTAGATTTATTTATCCTTTTTGAGATTTTGTGAACTACTTAAATCTGTGATCTGGTATCTTTCATCAAAACTGAAAAATATCTCAGTGGTCATCTCTTCAAATATCGTCGCGTCCCAATTCTCTCTTCTCCTAGAATTAAGAGCAGAAGAATCTTCCACTCTGTCCTTCATGTCTCTTGTCAGATTTTTCATATTTTCTGTCTTTCTGAATTGCACTTAGCATAAATTTCCCCCTATATTTCAATTCATTAATTCCTTCTTCAACTCTTTTTCTTTACTATTAAACCCATCCTTTAAATTTGAATTTCTTTTCTATTTTTTTCATTTTTATAAAGTTACATTTAGTTCTTAAAGTCTGCAGGTTCTATTCTATTCTACTCCAGCAGATAATTTCAAGTGTGCCTATTTTTTCTTTATACATGACAGTCATTGTATAGTCGGTATTGGACAATTCTAGTAATTAAAGTCTTCGTAGGGCAGAGTCTTCTAAGCTGTGCTCTGCTGACCTCTGAGGGCTCCTGTCTTCACTTAAGATTTTGTCCTGTTAATGTCTTAATATCTAGATAGTTCTTTAAAGCTTTAAAGAAGATTTCTTTAAGAATTTAGTATCATTAGTTGTTTTCAGTGAGAATAACCTACCCTAACGTACTTTCAGAGACAGAACCTCTTCGCTGATTTTTCATCTTTGTTTCTACCTCTAGCTATCTCATTCTCCTTATCACTACCTGGCCCTGCACCTCCCCACCCCCCCAAACTTTCCAAACAAATCACTTCCTTCTTGCTTCTATATTAAGATTTTGGATCAATGACACCAACAGATCAATCTGGCTACAGACAGGAAATACATAAGAAATCCTTGTTCCCGAAAGTTCTGAGCTCAGTATTCCAGTTTAACAGTTTAGCAACCCTGCCATTAACCAGCTGTGATAATAAATAAGCAAGTTAACTTCTCTGGGTTCTACTTTCCAGAAACCGAGGAGTTATGTCAGCCTTTCCTTCTCAGTTACCTTCCACGCAGAATCAACCAAATTTTACCTCCTACATTTCTGTCAAATCTCCCTCTTTTATTCCCATTCCAAGGCCCACTTCTTTAGTTCAAAACCGCTCATCATTGTCTGAATTATTACAGCCTCTTTTGGAGGCCACTACCTCCTGCCTCTAGACTCCCCTCCCAGGATTCCTCTTCCATAGCGCCACCTGACTTATTTCTAAAGTGCGTATCATGGTGTTACTCTCACAGGGTAAAGTTCACGTTCCTTGACTAGGCACACAGTGCCCCTCACCGTCCTTCCCTTGTTGACCTCTCTGATCTCATTTTCTGCAAACCTCATTTGTTCAAGCCTCTGTGGTTTCATGCATGTTGCACCTTCTGCCGGAAGCACCTTCTGCTGCCTCTCCTTTGCCTAATTAACATCTACTGGTCCTTCCTAGCTCAAGGCCAGCACTGCTTCACTCGGAAGTTCCCCAAGGACCTCTCCCCGCGCAGGTGGAGGTGTTCCTCCTTCATGATTCCACATAACTCTAAATTTACACCTACATCAAACGATAATGAATTTGTGACTTATTTCTCTCTCTCACTCATCCATCAACCTGTAAGGGGCTTTTTATACAGAGACGGTGTTATTCAAGGCTGCACCTGCATTCTTGCAGTCTGCTGAGCGGACACACCAGCAGTGCTGTACAACCAGGGGGCTAATGGCATGATTTCTGAAGTCCGTGGCTAGCTATAAATCTGTCCCATGGTAGAAATCTTAACTCCTGTCACCCTGTGCCTACTACGTGGACTTTTATCTAAGCCTCCACACTTGGTCATCTGGACTCTGACCTGTGTGCTGACCCACTTCCCCCCGCTGTCTGCCTGGGTTCCGACACCCTGTTTAGATGATTTCCCTAAGTGTGAACTCTGGCTGGGCAGCTTCCCTCCGCCTGACCTGGGATCTGGTCCCTCGACTGGCTCCTCTGTCTCTGCAGACACCCCTGGGCCTGCTCCCCACCCGTAATTCCACAGCCTCTGCTTTCATCCACTGGTGCTTGATTCTGACAGGACAGGCTAAATAATTCGTCTATTAGGAAAGGTAGAAAAGAGAAACTCTGGAGCTGGAAGAAAAGACTCTAGTCCAATTTCTTCATCTGGCAGATGAGGAGGAAGGTTAGCCATGTAGTGTTTCCTCCCTGGAAGGGCCGCGGCGGAGGGGTCGGGGGGCAGGAGGAGGGGGAGCTCCTTAATTTCACTGCTCCTCCCACTCAACCTGCTTTACTGTTTACATTTAAAGCAAGTGAAATAACTGAGAGATGGAGGAAGAGAGGGACAGGGATGCTCACAAACACTAAAAACACTCCCATGACTTGTCTGCATTTGGGGTTTGTGCACACTGAATTATTTTATGATGTTACTCTACCAAAATGTAAGTTGTGGGTTTCTAAGTAGATTCTTTGAGGTCATAATATGAAATTAAAGGTAAGTTCAATTATGTCAACAGTATATAGGCAGCCTGATTCTGGTTTTAAAAAACTACCAAAATTCAACATATTATATGCAAGTTACAGTCAAGGTAACTTTATTATCCTGTTTCTTAATCTACTTTCTGGTAAGTAGAAGGGTACCTTTCTTGATTAACAGACAAATAAGTTAATATAGTTCATTTCAAACTTTTCATCCAATGTATCATTTTTTTCAGTTAACAAATTTTTAGAAAGAACCCCGAGAATCGAATGTTCCAGGAAGAACTGAACTGACCGTCACCCTCCCAGCAGCTCGTGGCGCTCCCTTCTCGGCCACTGCTCCCGGGTACCACGGCCTGGTCTGCTGGCAGGTCGTCTTCCGCCGGGCCTCCTTCACAGTCCGCTGCATCGGCGACACTTTCTTCTTCCACGATGTGGAGTTTGTCTTCATCGTCTGAATCTGAATTTGTTTCTACCACAGTGTTATAATTTGTAACTGTAATACAAACAAGAAACAAATAATCAAAACCAGTGTAAAAATCCTTTGTCCATCTCAGCAAAAGGAAATTTTAACTTAAAACAGACTGCTTCAAAAGCATTTTATTAGGGACTGTCGTATGTAAACAACGCAGAGCTCGCGCTGGACACCAGGTGGACCAGAAGGTCCACCACCACAACAGTGGCGATGTTCACTGAGTATGCCCTGCGTGCACGCGTATTTTATACACAGTAACTTGTGTAACTCTTTCAACAACCTTTTAGAAACCCTATGAAGTAGAATTTTCATATCTACCATCTACTACCCCTGCTTTACAGAGGTGGAAACCAAGACACGGGGAAGGCAAGCACCCTGTTCGAGACCATACACCTAGGAAGTGGCAGTGAGGAGTGAACCCCTGGGGTCTGGCTCCATACTTTGTGCTCTCAACACCACAGCACACGCCTTGCCTGGTTGTGACGAGCTTACAGGACAGGACGCTGCTCACGCACAACAGGGGCTTCAACTCTGTAAAGCATTATACTTTAAGAAACGAGTTCATTTCTCCAAATAAAACAGCAATGCATCATCAAGCTTAATGTAATAAAAGTATTTTCAAGTCGTCAATTAAGCCCATTCACTTCCTATTAATCTCACATTGAGCTTAGAAAGAACCAACTAATTTAACCAAATTTCTACATAATTAAGACATGAGTTAAGTAATGTTTATATGTAAATCTATCAATCTGAAAAAAAAAATTGAGATTCAGAAGTTTTCAAGTGGGCACTTTTTCCATAGTTTAAATGAATTTCAATAAAATTTAACACTGGCATTATAACACTGGCACAATTATTTTGAATGACTACAGCTCATAGAACCATGAGTAATAGTTGAGAATAAAATTCTCTAAAGCAAATGATATAGTATGGTCAATATTTTTCCTTCAGAGACCTTGCAATAACCACTGTAATGGGATAAATTCTTTAGACCCTCACTGGGTACGGTCACTGGAATACCTCTTTCCAGTGATTTGCAGGGGAATGCTGACGTGGTCAGATGAGACGGAGAGGAAGGGAGAGGAGGGAAGCTTTGCTTGGTTTAGGTGACTCAGCAGTGATCAGTTACCCTTTCCACTTCTTCCTTAAATCTTCCAACCATTCTTGAAAGAAGATAATCACCCAAATGCTTACTTGATATGCATCCTAGTCCCCTCTCCCATCCACACACACACACACGTGCCCCCCTGAGAACACGTAAGAGTCACAGTCACAAGCACGGATGTGCACGTTAAGGCGAGAACTAATAACCAAGCCTCCAAAACTGCTGGCATCGACCTTGGGAAGACCCCTCTGTCCAGAAGAGAACCAGGGTGACCCTTCTGCCCACGTTAGGAATCCTTCAATATCTTGTGTTAGATGAATACATTTTCCCGAGTGTTTTGCCAAGAGCTAATCATTTTCTACTTTTAATATAAAAGGAATACATGTCATTGTAAAAAAAAATTCAGACAATACAAAACATGTAAAATTAGTAAAAGCTCCCTCTCCCAATTTTTCCTTCTTCAGCTGACTCAAGGTAACAATAACAGCAAATTTTATTTATTAATTTATGCACTAGGTAGGCCTGAGAGTAATCATTTTATATCCCTTACCCTATTTAACTGTAACAGAGACCTCATCTTATATACATGCATGTCTTGCATTTAATAAAAATCCTATATATAAATGTACGAGTGCACATTCAAATATGCACATACGGGATCACGTTATACCGTTTGGTCACTTAGCTTTTTGCCACTTAATAACATATCCCGGGAACGCTCCCAAGTGAGTATATGTGGAGTTTCCTCATTTTCCTCTGGATGGCTACAGCTTTTCACTGCACAGACAGAACTTCACCAAGTATCTGTTGACAACGTTTAGTTTGTTCCCAGTGTCTAAGCATTGGCCACAACGTCATAATAAATTTTCTTGTATCTTCGGACATTACTGAAATACATTTGTCACAGACATCCATAGGGGCAGAATCACTGAGTCAAAGGAAGATTTATTAAGTAGACATGGAAACATGGGGAACCCCTCACTTTCCAGTCACACTCTGAGCAAAGTAAGTTGTGAAACTGTGTGTGTGGGTAACAGGAATGATTCTCAAAGGATGGTCTACAGTTGGAAAAGGGTATCCTGATGAGCCTTGAACTGAGAGTAAGATACATATGTACGTGTGTGTGTGTGTGTATCTGAGTGAGGGATCTTACAGGCAAACGATGCACCATGCTCTTAACTTTCATTTTTACTTCCAATGGCTCCCTGTTAGTAGCCTACTAAATGACTTGCTAAAGCCATGTGAAGTTGGGACAGTATATGGAGTCTTTGATGTGCCACAAGCTAAAATTAGAACACAGCTAATATTTAGTGAGGACTCCTCGATTCTGTATTCCACTAGATCTGGTTTGGATAACGTAAGGTTTGGCTCACTGCAAAGCTCTCACTGAGCTTGGACGTGCATGGATAGTTGAAGCCTCTATGATTTTCTGAAGGGAGGTTTTACTGTTTCCTCAGTGTCTTGAGTTGGCCCTGGTTTTATATTCTGGCCTTTTAATGAAACGTACTGTATTTTAGCTTTATCATCATCAATTTTGTTAGTTGCAGGTTGTTTGGTTAACCCTAGATTGTATATTTAACACACATACATTTAGTGTATGTTGGGCTTGAAAATTTTCAATAATTTCAATTATTAGGCTTTGAGACATACATGAATTATGGTTCGACCATTCACTTGCCTGCTTCCTCGTTCTCCCTGAGTGGTTTTACTCTCAGCTGCACATGCTTCATTCTGCCTGAGGCAGCTGCGGCCCAAAGTACTCTTTGGGACACCTGTCACTTGCTAGGACTCCAGCAAAACTCCTCCCTGTCCCCCAGTACAAACTGCCATTGTGGCAGGGAAGATTGTAAGTCAAATACCCCAAACACAGAGACCCCCTGTGTTCCTGGATCTTTCCTTTTGTGGGTCTACAGAGCTAATTTCAAAAACAGAGCCCAGCATGGAAAGTGCAGAGAAGAACGCTGGACCTTTGTCAGTTCTAACAGCCAACAAGAATGTCAATTACCTCAACTGCCTGCCCATCTGCCTCCAGACCTCGGCACTGTTTAACCTTTGCCTAAAAATATAGGAAAATATAGTTTATCTAAAGAGAGTTATATTATTAACAGTGACAGGTGATCATCATCTCTTGTATCTGAGTTTTAATGAAAATAACAAAATTTCAGGAAAGAAAAGATAAAGGATTAGAAAAGGGAACTAGTTTTTTTAAATCTTTAAATATATCCTATAATACACAGTATGAATTTAAGTTTCCATAGAAAATGGTAACATTTTCAGTGCAGACTGCAGGCAGGATGCCCCGACCTCTTGTGTGTATCATCTGGTGACATTAACGCCTGATTCCTTGGTATCTACTGCACCGGGGGGCTGTGAGGCGCTAATGACTTCAGGCGTCATGCTGAGATCAGTGTCCTGCAAGCAGTGAGGACACAGAAGTGTTTGCTGTGACCACCACCATCATCATTTCACTGAATCTTTACAACGGTTTCTAAGAAGTAGGTACTATTATCTCCCTTTTACAGACAAAAAAAAAAAAGAAAAAAGCAGCTGAGTAACGGGTCTGAGGTCCTGCACTAAACAGTAGAGAGGAACTCAAGTCCCAGGCCACCTGATTCCACAACCCACATGCTTTTACTCCTATGCATAAAGCCTGCTGACTGAAAACTGTTGCACTAATGATAAATATTTTTAAAGTTGTATTTTTGTGTCTAGCTCTTCTGTCACCCTGTAATTCCACACTTAACAACTTACCACTAAAAACATTTTCAAATGATTAAAGAGTTTTAACCATTAGAGTCTCAAAATAATGTAACAAACAGTGCACCACTGGGTAATACCATCGTTACAGTCAATGACATATTTTTGGACATACAAAGGCATTTTTCTTTCCAGAGCAGGAGGACTTCTACTTAATGATGTTCCACTCCTTCCCACCAACCCCCCAAACACACACTCATCTGCATGGCAGAAAAGGAAGCTAAAATCTCTCCTAGGAAAAGACAAGGCTGGTCCTTAAAAACTAGCAGACGACTTCTAACTGTTAGGCCGACTGTCATAATTTAAGAAAGACCTAGAAAAACAGGTCCATTTTGAGTCACATTCTCCAGGTGACAGTTGGATTAAGCAGCAGAAGATCGGACGTGTGCTCACAGTATGCTGAGAACGCAATTCAGGCATGAGAGCTGTGACACGTGCAGATAAAGGCGGAGACACTGAACAAGTATTTCCATTATTCCTGAACATCCCTGGGACGAAGATAACATCACTGCACATGTTGTTCTTAATCCTGAACAGAGTCCTGGGACACTCACTGCCTTCCATACACACGTACAGAACCATCTGTTGAACTGAATGTGAGACCACACTTTTTTTTTCTCAGTGAAGAAATAAGTCAGTTATTTAACGGTTATTGATAATTCAGGAAAATGAAGACAAAACTGCAGTGATAATCAGATTAAAAACTTATAAACTGACACACGAAATAGGAAGGCGGGGCCATCTGACAATTCGTAAAGTTAGAGAAAACTTCTGCAAATAGCGTCACCTCAGGAGGGAGGAGCTCCTGTTGTCCATAAATACTCTACCCAGTACATACTGGAAACGTCTGGCCATCTGGCTTTGACCTAATTTATAGGTACATGAACTTACTATCTACATATATTTCACTGCATAATAAAGTTATGATGTAATATGCATATTTAACATAACATACAAATAATCTAATAAATAATGTACAATGTGTATATCATCTAATTTTATTTAAGTCCTTTAAAAATAGGCATGATCATGATTTTAGAGTGCTCCAAGCACTATGAACGTGTGGGGTTTTAATCAGCACTAGTGGTTCTGCAAATCTGGGGTGAAGTTCTTTGAATACTTCCCTGGGTAAAATCTTTTTCAATCGAGGGTGCCTGATGAACAATGATCACAGGCTCTTTTTATGTTTTTAAAATAATCTGGAAAACATGATGAAAATCAGTGAAAGTCAATGATTCTGAAATCTCCCCCTGCAGAGGGCTGGTGGTTTTCAGTGCCTCCTGACACCAGCTACCAACAGAACAGCCACTGGCGGGCAGAGGCGGGGACAGCCAGGTGTCTTCCTTCCCCTCTTTCCTCATGCAAAGTCACTATGCAGTCCAGGGATTTGTCTTTGGTCTCTCGGTTCTTATTCTGGCCTTTCTCCACTCCCCATAGGTCTTCCGTCTAAAAGCCCCAGCGAGAGCTGTCCCAAATCACCTTCCCCTCCCTTTCCTGCCCCGTCAAGACTTCCACTCACTCAGGGAGCTAATTTCCACCAGCGTTGGTACAATTCACAAAAAGGGAGGTCAGACAGTTCGACAGCTAAGTTCTCAGCAGGTGAAACTAAGTGCAGTTCCAGGAACAGGGGCTCTTTCCCACGTGCGAGGAAAGTAAACGGACTAAAGTAATTCACACGAAATGGTCAATAACTAGTATTTCCTCCCTAAGTAAAATCTGCACTTGTAGAAAGGATGCTTTTAAATTTATATGACTTGTTACTTACAGAATACAGGGAGTATGACAAAACCCAAGGACAGTGTGAAAATGGGATTAAAAATACAAACACGGAAATTATTGAGTCAAAAAGTAGAGAAGCCATATAATTGATAAATCAACCCCAAAGCCAGATCTTTAAGGAGTCAATATAATAGACAGACTGCTAGCCCACTTAACACTAGGAACAACTGAGAGGCGCAAATATTCAATATTACAATGCAAACAGAGAAGTAACTACAACTAAAAGGAATTTAAGAGACTTACTTTATAAATATTTAGCACAAATCTAAGCACATAAATTTGTAAACATGGGTGAAATAACTCTTTTTGGAAAATGTAAATGATTATAGCTACATTTATTCCTTTATAAAATTACAGGCAAGATACCAAAGGTAGAAGAGCATAGAACACATTTAGGAAGATATCAAATAGTTAATCAAAAAGTGCCAGATGTTTTCGCGGGTGAACTTCTTCAGACGTTCAAAGGACGGATAATTCTGTTGCTTTTTAAAAAGAGAGAGGATAATGAAGAGTCCAAATTCTTTCTATGAAGCCGACATAATAACAGTCAGCCGAAATCTGAGGAAGCGAGCACGCACTCACACACTCAGTCTCACTGGTGATCACTGATGTAAAACTTCCAAATAAAATCACATCCAGATTTAAAAGAAGAAGGGAAGCATTACTCAACATTAAGAAATATATGAGAGGTCACTGTATTAACACGGTAAAGGAGAGACAATATGATTGTATAGACACTGAAAGGCATTTTAAAAAATTCACCATTCCTTGCTGATAAATCCTTTTTCATAAAAATAAAACTGAAGTCAGTATCATGATAAACGGGTATGTATCAGAGGCATTTTTAAGATAAAGATGTTTAATGTCATTATTATAAGTTTGCAGTATTCTAAAAGAACAAGCTAATTTTTAAAAAGTACAAACGAAAAAACACAAAAATTAGAAAAGAGAAAGCAAGATTATTATCTGTAGGTGATAGGAAGATATTCCTGGAAAACTCAAGAAAAATCACTAAAAAACTAATAGTAATTAGAAAATTTGGTAAATGACTAATTATGAATCTAACAGGAAAAAGCAATAGCTTTCCAATAAACTAACAATAACCTGCTAAAACATAACGAAATTAAAAATTCTATTAATAGTAGCAAAAAAAGGTGACACATGAAGGAAAAAGAGAAGCCGGAGGACCAGCCCGGTGTCAGCCCTCGGCCGAGTGTTGACAGATGTGAACAAATGAAGACAGCTCCTCTTTGGGGCAAAATGATTTCATACTGTAAACAGCCCCTTCTACCCCAAATAACCTATAAATTCAATGCATTTCTGATCCAAATACTAACATGATATTTTAGATTCCAATCTAGATGATTTAGACCAAATGACTGTAAAGCTTACAAGGAGGGAGGGGAGCTCAGCCTGACCAGACCGCCTGGTTCCAGTCTCAGCTTCAGCACCCACTGTCCATGTCGCCCTGAGCAGCTTACTTACCTTCTCCTGCCTCAGTTTCCTCATCTCTATGATGGAAATAATACCAGTATGTCACTAATAGGGTTGTCATAAGAAAAATAATTATATACACAAAAAACTTAATATAGTCCTGCACCTAGGTGCTCAATATATGATTATTATTACTATTATTACTTTCTGGGAAAATAAACACAAAAATATTCAAGAACATTCGGAAAACTAACAGTACTGGTGGTGGCAGGGGAACACGGACTGGCCATTCCAGACGGAAAATAAACCTTGAGGCTACAGAAATGGAAACAGATTCACACTGGCACAGGGGCAGGCGGCGGACTTGCAGAGAATCCAGAAACAGACCCCCCAAAACACGGCCGTCTTGCTAATGAGATTCCCACCTCACAACTTTAACCAAAATGAATTCTGCATGAATCAAAAATTGTAATTAACAAGGATGAAACCGTCAAAGTAAGAGAAGAAAGCTCAGGCAAACCCTTCCACAGTCCTGGACTAAAAGGCAGGCGTGACACGAAACCCAGGACTGAAGGCAGAAAGAAATTCAAGGCAAAAGAAATGACAAACTGTGAAGAATACTTGCAGCACATGTTGCCAAAGGCTGATTTCTCTATTACACGGAGAATTCTTAAATATCTGCGAGGAAAAGACGAACCACCCAATAAGAGCATGTAAAGGCAAGTCACACACACAAAACATGAATGGCCAATAAACATCCAACAAGACACTCGACCTCACTAGTTAAAGAAATACCTACTTTAATCCTCTATCGTTATAGTATCATTACTTCTTACTCACACCCTCAACTCTCCTGCCTTCGACTTCCAAACCCCGACTCTGATTAAATCTCACTTTTCCAGACTCCATACCTCAGTCCCCCTTTCCTGCAAAGCTTCCTGAAAACACTGCCTACACTTGCCTCCAACTTATTTCTTCCTAGTCTCCCTTAAACCCAGATGTAAAACAGTTTACAGTCCATGGGACAGAACTTGTCCACGGTGAGTCTAACTGTCAGAGAAGATGACAAGTGAAGAGGGAGTATGTGGAGATGAGCTTAACCGTTTCTACCGCAGTGCAGTGTCATCGTATCAAGCAACTCTGCTTTTTGACACGTGGTCTTGTTGGTTTAGCTAAAAGGACTATTTCCTTTATGATAATTGAATTTAGTCCACACACTTTTTAAACATACTCTCAGAAACCCACAGCTTTGGATTTATATTCTTTGGCATTCTGTGCTAGAATATACTTCAGATACGGAATTATTCTCCATAACAAATTACCCTAAAATTTATTAGCAGCTTGAAACAGCAAACATTCATTAAGGCCTCAGTTTCAGTGGATGAGGAATTTGGGTGTGGCTTAGCTGTGTACCTCTGGCTTAAGGTCTTTCGTGAGCTCGCAGTCACACTGGTGTCTGGGGTGAAGACGTGTCACCCCCAATGTCTGATTAGAGGGGGACCTACCACTCAGCTCACGCACGTGGTTATTGGCCAGATTCAGTTCTCCCAGGTTGTTGGACTGAGGACCCAAGCTCCTCGCTGGCTGTGGGTGGAAGCCTCCCGAAAATCTTGGTGTCAGTTTGAAATCATTTTCTCTTCTACTCCACGTCTCATTGAGAGGGGAAATACCTTCAAGCACATTTAGCATCTGGCCACTCACCACGAACACCCCCCACCCGCCCCCCGCTCTCAGCCAGGATGCTGAGACTGGTCCCCTCAGGCGCCCTTCCTTCCACCGCTGCCTTCAGTGCCCAGCACGGCAGTCAGAGCAATCCGGCTGCAGCCTCCGCCGCATCTGCCACCCTCTGCTCAGATCATCCATCCAGTGACCCCGCCTTGCTCGCTGTAATCCAAAGGCCCCTGGGCTGTTCTTCTGCTCCTCTGCCACCTCTCAGACTCCATCTCTGCGTGACCCTCGCTCCCTCCACCCCAGATGCTCCGGGCCAGGCTCCTTACATCCTGCTGCTCCACCTGGAACGTGCCTGGTGTGCAGTTCAATGTCACCTCCTAGGGGAGGTCTTCCGTGACTACCCCGTGTGCATTTATAGACCTTCTTCCGCCCCCACTGCAAGAACACACCTACTCCTGTGACTTCTTTCTTTTCAAAATCCTATCACCAACTGCCATAATATTTTACACTTTTAACTGTTTCCCATCACTAGAATGTAAAACCTACTCTGTTTTGTTCATTGTTGTGCCTCATGCATGTAGAACACAGCCCCTAAGTGCCAACCGCTTATTCAAAGATGTCTGTTTAACAAACTGGAAAAAAACAAAAGGATCCCACTAACACACGGTACCTGATGAGCTGAGGAAACAAGTACATGCGTACGTGTTGTTGTGAGTGTTAACTGGCAATGCTCACCGATGTTTACAATGCTTACCTGGTGACCCAGCACCTTCTTGGAATTTACCCTACAAATTAACTTACACATGTGTGCAAGTAAATTACATGTTTTTCTGCAAACTTGTTTTTAATTATAAAAATCCTGAATAGCCACACAAGATATATCCCTTTGTGAGTCCTCCAAATAGTTTGATACCATTCTTGCAGAAGATAAAGATACAGAGCACATACACACGTCCCTGAATAGTACACGATAACCTCTAGGAGCACACAGATCAAGAAGTGAGGTACCGAAGGAGCGACTTGTTTTCCTATTTTATTCCTTCTCTAAGAATGTTTAAATATTTGTATTACTTAAAACTTTTTAAATTTTTTTTTATGTTTTTTGGAGGGAGAGGTAATTAAGTTTATTTTTATTTATTTTTAAATTGAGGTACTGGGGATGGAACCCAGGACCTTGTGCATGCTAAGCATGTGCTGTACCACTGAGCTATACCCTCCCCAAAACTTTTTAAAAAACATAATTTTTTAATGTGCGAGGGAAAAAAATCTGAAATAATAGTCAGCATTTTGTTGCTAGTGGTGAACTTTTGAAAACTCAACTGGGGTCAGGGGAAATGTTTTCTTAGTATTCTTATGTTATTTGAATTTTAATAATTGTAGACTGGAGATATGATTGGAGACAATATACTGAAATGAAATTTTAAAAATAACTAAAGGTTAAACATGACATTTAAGAACATAAATACTATGTTGTAAACATACATCTTATAGATTTTGAAATAAAACAATTTAAGTTCTTACTAGAAAATAACAGCTCTATTTTTCTTATGTGTAAAATATAAAAGACAGTGAGTGGTCTCTTAAGAGTATGAACACCACCTGCCCGTGCTGGTCACAGCTACATAAAAGTGTGAGGTTATGTAAAACAGAAAGGGAGGGAACACTCGCGAAGAGAGCTGAGTTGGGCTACAGGCACATGCACACACCTGCACACTCATGAGTTTAACAGTTTCTACTGTAGGAGCTGGTATGAGTGTAACTTGTTTTCAGTTTACCAAAAAGTTTTAAGAAACATCTTGCCATTTCCCAACCCCAGGAAGCATGTTTTTGCTGACTGGTGTTGAGACTCGCTGCTTCGCAGCTGAACTGGTTATGAAAAGTCAGACAAGGGCAGAGGACAAGAATTTTCTTCTAATCCTTTCACAGTTGGGCTTTCTTCAGATTCCTTTCAACCAGTGATACAGTGTGTTTAATGTAAAACTTTTCGACCGTGTGCTGGACACCAGTGTTCGCGGTGGGAGAGGACTCATGGGTGATGTGAAAAGGAATGGGTTGTAAACTCCATGGACATAGTGTCTGAGGAGGGGTCCTCCCTCCATTCTGGGGTGTGACAGCACATGGTAACCCCAGGAGGGCTTCCTGGTGCCCACCAGGGACCTCATCTTTGAAGCCTTCCCCAGGGCCACAGTTCAGGTACACACTCCAAGTCTAGTCTTTACTCCTCTGTGGACCAGACATGGAAGAACAAGGGTCACACAGATAAAATTGGAATTGGAATTATTTTTTAATGAAACATTAAAAACAATTCATAGGTATCTAGATTTTGGTTTACTGAGACCTCCTAACATTACAAGCTGGTGAATTACCAAATTAGAATGAAAATTTTAGTTCTTCTGACCTAAGGGCTCCAGGAGATGGGAGACTGAAGACATACACTGACTAGTCTCTGCTTCGGAGATACGTGTGATATTTACAGAATATGAGTGATGTATGCTGAGTACTCTAGAGAGATACGTGATGGTAAATAAATGCTAAATTAAGAATGACATAGCAAATAAATACTACAGGATTCCCTAACTCACTGCAGCTACTCTTTTGTGCCTTGCTTATATGCTACAGAAATTAAATTTTGAATACTTCAGGTTTTCTTGCTTTGAAATATGTTGTTAGGAAGTTAAATGGATCTGAATTTTATACCAAAGAATTCATAGTATTTTGTTTTACCTTATTTATCTGAGAAGCAGTTGGAATGGTAACTGTCTTTGGACAGAACTTATTTAGAAAATAAATAATATCCAGTAAACAAGAAGATCATGTGAATTCACCACACTTTCATTTTCATGTAAACTTAGAGAGTAAATGGCCTTAGCTGTGAAAGACGTGGACCTTCTTGGAAAAACATACATAAATGTAAACCTTAATACTATATACAGAAACAGTGAAAGGAGGATGTTTCAAAGTATTTTAAAGAAATTATGACCTACTGAATTTCTACTGCTGGTGAAAAGAAAAGTTAAATCGACTAGTGCCCTCACACGCCTTCACACGTGCCCAGCCCTGCCCCGGGAAGCACTAAGCAGTCGGTGTCTTACCTGCACTGAATCAGTTAATCTGTACAAGAGCCACAGGAAGAGTTATTATTATTCTCCTTTTACAGAGGAGGAAACAGAGCTGGAGAGGTTATGCAGAGGCCGACCGGAGACCGGTCAGCACTGGAGCCGGGACTCCAGCCCCAGCCCACGCGGGCCTGCGGACCCTGCTCTAACCGTACACACCGCCTCTCCGAAGCAAGTGGAAAAGCAGAGCCAGCAGATGAGCAACAGATCCTCATAAACAAGCCGGGTAAAAACAAGAGGGGCAAAACGAATTATTAAATACTTCACTGACAACCTGTCTGACCTCAGTGTTTTAAGAAAATCAACTTAAAACATCATTTGTCTTCACATCAGAATGACAACGGAAGACATAAATAACTACAAAATCTGAGATCGGAGATTGTTTCATTCTCTTAATTTAAAATCCCAATGGCTTTCCACCACATCTACCATTAACTCCAAAACCCTACGCTCGTGCAGCAAGGGTCACCAGCCCGTGAGCATCATGGCCTCCCTGATGTCATGAGCTCTTCCTCCCACGGGTCTGCCAGCGCCTCCTCCTCCCCAGACCCCTCCACCCCTCCCCTGCTCCTTCACAGCCACATTGACCCTCAGGGGTCTTGCGGCCGCACCTCCACATCTCCCCTGGACACAAGACCCCCCACTACCAGCACTTCCTCTCCATCTGCCACATGGCAGCCACAGGGATCTTTTCAGAACAAGCCACCCTCCTCCTAGGAAACATTCAGTGGCTTTTTGGTGTTTCCTCACGGCCTCCAGGTTCTGCGTGTCAGGCTCTCCCCTTCTCCCCAGCTGTTCTGACACATTCTTGGCGAATTAGCCTTCTGTCTGCCCGGTCCCTGCCTCCCCTCTGCTGCTCCTGCGCCCCCCGGCTCCTCTCCCAAGGTCCCTCCCAGAGTCACAGCCCCAGACAGCCTTCCCCAAGTGCCCAGCCTCACCTGCTCACCCTCTGTTGCCTGACACTGTCCTGCAGACTCCCTCCAGAGCATCCCACCTGTACATGCCTCAGCTCTTTGGTGACTTGTTTGTCTTCCTTCCCTTTATATTAGTTTTCTACTGCTACTGTAGGAAAACCACGAACTTGAGAGGTTTAAAGTGACACACATTCGTTATTTTCCAGTTCTGAGCTCAGACGTCCAAGGCGGGTCTTACTGGGCTAAAGTCCAGGTGTTGGCGGAGCTGTGGGTCTTTCTGGAGGCTTGAGGGTAGCCTCTTTTCTTGTCTCTTCCAACTGCTGGAGGCTGACCGCGTTTTCTGCACGGGACCCCCTCCCCTCTTCTATGCCACGGTGACCAGCTGAGACTTTCTCATATCCCATTGCTCTGACACCCACCCTTCCCAAGTCTCCCACATCCACTTTTAAGGACCCTTACACCATTGCGCCCAACCGTTAACCTAGAATCATCTTGGTATTTTAGGGTCAGCTGATCAGCACCCTGCCTTTTTTTTCTCTAGTTTCCCTTTGTCATGAAATGCAACATACACACAGGTCTGGGGATCAGGTCACAGGCGTCTTTGGGAGGCCCTCATCCTTCCTACCATCCCTCCCCATGAGAACGTAAGCTCCACGAGGGCAAAGACCCAGCCCGCCCACCCCGGATTCCAGGCGCCCAGCGTCGCGGGGCCTGCGGCTGGCGTGCAAGGTATTTGTGAGTTAATGAGAACACTGCTGCTTTGGTGATGTTCTTCCTGACTCCTCCTGACTCCTGTTTTAACCTCTGTGCTCCTGTATAATTTTTTACATTCTCTGCAAGAGTGTCCACATCCCACCATGTTTTCATTATGTTCACACACTTACCCTTATCATCAGGGCTCTGGTCAAGTGTGAACTGTCCTCAGAATATTTAACAGAGGATTAAGTGCTGTGAAAGATGTCTACAATCAATGAACTTTAACGTGAAAGGGTCTTTAAAGGTTTCAAAAAGTTTGTTAATGATCTGTTAATTGTTTTTATGGCTTCTTGATAAAGTGTGGAGTATTCTGATAAGGTGTCAATAAAAGATATACTGACAGTCTCTTCGCAAGTGGTGTTGGGAAAACTGGACAGCAGCGTGTAAATCAGTGAAGTTAGAACACTCCCTCACACTATACACGAAAATAAACTCAAACTGGCTTAAAGACTTAAACATAAGACAAGACACTATAAGCCTCCTAGAAGAAAACATAGGCAAATGATTCTCTGACATAAATCTTAGCAATATTCTCCTAGGGCAGTCTACCCAATAGAAATGAAAGCAAAAATTAACAAATGGAACCTAATTAACCTTATAAGCTTTTCACAGCAAAGGAAACCATAAGCAAAACAAAACAACAACCTACAGAATGGAAGGAAATATTTGCAAATGATGAGACTGAAAAGGGCTTAATTTCCAGAATATATAAACAGTTCATACAACTTGATACAACTTAAAAAAACAAACAACCCAATCCAAAAATGGGCAGGAGACCTAAAAGGCAATTCCCCAATGAAGACATACAAATGGCCAATAGGCACATGAATAAATGCTCAATGTTGCTAATTATCAGAGAAACACAAATCAAAACTACAAAGAGGTACCACCTCACACCAGTCAGAATGGCCATCATTCAAAAGTGCACAAATGACAAATGCTGGAGAGGCTGTGGAGAAAAGGGGACCCTCCTACACCGCTGCTGGGAATGTAGCTTGGTGCAGCCCTTATGGAAAACAGTATGGAGATTCCTTAAAAAACTAAAAATAGACCTACCATATGATCCAGAAATCCCACTCCTGGGCATGTATATGGAGGGAACTCTAATTCAGAAAGACACATGCACCCCAATGTTCACAGCAGCACTATATACAATAGCCAAGACATGGAAGCAACCTAACTGTCCATCAACAGATAACTGAATAAAGAAGATGTGGTTTATTTATACAATGGAATACTACTCAGCCATAAAAAAGAATAAAAGAATGCCATTTGCAGCAACATAGATGGACCTGGAGATCATCATTCAGTGTGAAGTAAGCCAGAAAGAGAAAGAAAAATACCATATGGTATCACTTATATATAGAATCTGAAGAAGAAGAAGGAGGAGGAAGAGAAGAAGAAACAAATGAACTTATCTATAAAACAGACTCACAGACACAGTAAACAAACTTATGGTTACTGGGGGGATAGGGGGTGGGAAGGGATAAATTACTAGTTAGAGATTTGCAAATACTAACTACTATATATAAAATAGATAAAAAAAACAAATTTATACTGTATAGCGCAGGGAAATATATTCAGTATCTTTTAGTAACCTATAATGAAAAAGAATATGAAAATGAATATATGCATGTATATGGATGACTGAAGCGTTATGCTGTACACCAGAAATTGACACAACGTTGTAGACTGACTATACTTCAATGAAAAACAAAAAGACTACTGTCCTGTGAAATGTATGCTAAATTTATGAATTTTAAACTTGAAAAGGATCTGAAGATAAGGCTCAGTCCCATATTTCGCACTTGAAACTCAAAGAGGCTAAATAATTTATGTAAAATACTTATGCAAAATATCAAGAACCTGACACAGAAGTCCAGTTGACTTTCTATAAAAACCTACCTCTGCAGGTTGCCATGAAGGTTAAATTCATGCACTTAAAAGCACATAAAGGCAGGCCCCAGCACAGAGCAAGTGCGCTATAGTTGGGTCAGAAGATGCCTTTATCGGCAGGGTCATTATTATAAACACTGTACATTTCTAATTTCTCAACAATAAAAATAACTGATGCAAAGTAGAGTCAATAATACTTGTTGCGTCAATGAATGATTAAAAAGCAAAATACAGATGAACATGGGTAAGCAGTTTTCAACACGCGAAGTGCCTTCCCACAGGCTTTTATCCTCACAGGAAAAGCAGGTAAAGAAGAGTGGAAGCCGGGCAGGTGTACAGCTCTGACCTGTCCCCGCGCCCTCCCCAGCTTCCTCCCTGTCTCAGTGGTTTCTCTCCTCCCTCGCTGTCTATACCAACAAGGTCAAACGCATTTTTAAAACACGACTATGGGGTTACGTTATTTGCCTTCTTCACTCTTGACATTTGCCTTGATGCAAAGGCAGCGGGGGTAAAACGGCTGGGTCCTTCGCACGATTCAAAGCTGCAGCGACACACTGTACCCTGTGCCCTGCACTGCCACTCACTGCCAGTTATTAATTGCCATTTCACTTAAGGATGCCCTGACAAAGCAGTAAGAATTGTTTTATGAAATCTTCATCCCTCAGTACATGTCTTTTTAATATTCTGTGTGACGAAATGGGATGCACACAGAAAACACTTCTGCTGGACATCAAAGCACGCGATTTTCACGTTTTTCATGGTACACCAATTTTACCTGAAAGAACCACTGTGATTTTTTAGACTTACAGTTTCATAAATATTTTCTTTAAAAAAAAGCAAGTAAGCTTGTCACTTCAAGGAAAACAAAAGACCACATTTGTTGCCAATGATAAAATGTGAGCTTTCAGGTATAAGCTAGAAGTTTGGAAAATGTGAGCTTCACAGCTTCCCAATTTCAAAGACTCTCCTAAAGAGACTGGTGCTAATATTGGTGATTTTTTTGAGATGGTAAAATGAAATGCGTCAACATTTGGAAGATACATACAAATCAGGAAACCAATATATTCCAAGTGACGAATGCATGATGTTACAGACTCATGAGTGCAGAAAAGATCCATTTGAAGTTCAAGACAGACCAATGGATTTTAATGTAGCAGACTGTGAAATGCATTATACGGTTTCCTATTCCACACTGCAACTAAGGAGTTGCTACTCAGAGCTTTGGTGTAATAATCAAAGGATACCCACAACTGTCTGAACTGGTAATCTCAACTACACAACTGTGTGAGGCTATGTTTTAACACACTTCACCCAAGACAAATTAAAACAGATTGGATGCAGAGCAGATGTGAGAATCCAGCTGCCTTTACTAAGCATTGATTAATAAATATTCTTAAGTGCTTTCAGCTTTAATTTTGAAAACTATTAATAAATATATTAATTAATAATATTAATAAATATAACCCACATAATAAAAAGCAGTTTCAGTTCTTCAAGTATTTTAAAGAGTGTAAAAAGATACTGAGATAAAAAAAAATTGAGAAGTGTGCTGTTTAAGAAGGTAGCCACTAGTCATAAAATTATAACGTTCAAGCCTTCATTCCTCCTGGGCACAGTTCAGGTGCTCAAGACCTGCTCATGGCTGGCGCTGTCAGACAGACTGGACACGGAACATCCCTGTCACCACAGGAGGTCCTGCAGGACAGTGCTTGTCTGTAACTAGACGTAGAAAGCAGTAATCAGCATCTTACTAAATATCACTGGTATGATTTTTTTCAGTGTTTTCATACCCGTTTTAACTCTCTAAAAAGAAGAGACACCTCTTGAGGGCAGGGACTAAAACACTGATGTCCTTGTCTCTGTACATGTGACACGATGTCACACACGTGCATGATGCGATGCTCCAGCCCACAGTGCCCTGTATAAACACTACCAGGACCACGTGTGCTGAATGAGACATGTGCTGAGCTGGATGTTTACTAACTCAATGAATATCTGAGGGTTTTACACAAGCCAGATCCATGTGATTATGTTTATTACCTTTCGTATTTTGACATATTCCTGTCCAAATTTTTAAGCACTGGGTCTCCACTTCTGCTGTTCTTATATGTTTATAATAAACTTTGTCAACAGCCAAGTTACACTGCTTCACTTCACTTTTACAAATATGAATTTAAAGACAATCTTTTCCTCTTATTATGTGCTGGTTATACTAACCAGGCCTTACAGCTCATAATCATGGACTACCAATTACAACTTCCAAGTATTCCAAAGACTTCTGTAGGTGTGGTCGAAAAAGCAATGTTTTGAAAGTTATATTAAATCTGTAAATAAAGTGATTCAATTTGTTCTGAATCCATCAGGACCACCTGGAGGTACAGAATGCTTTTCTTTCCTGTACTGCTTTGTAGAATTCTTAACTTTAAAAAAATTTAGCATCTATTTTGCTTTGACAATCTTATGTCCTACTAAAGGTACAGAATGGAATTTGTGGAAGCTTATTAAAGTTACAAGTAAAAATAAATTCTGTGTAAATACTCTACTGAGAGCTTCACACACCAAGGTAAGTGCAAGGTTCTTGGGGAAACCAAGAGGGAGGCTGGCCCATTTGCCTCCATCATGCCTCACACGGGAATCGGAGGTTCATGGCGTGATGGACGCTGCTGCTCACTTCCAGTAGAGCCACAAGCCGTGCGCCTGGCAGGCGAGGCCACGTTGACAGGAAGGAGAATCATAGGAGAGGTACGTGGGCTGCCTGCCGGAACTTCTCTGGTCAACAACCAAGAAACAGACCTGGAACCAGCTGAGAGACGAGCTGTTTGTACATATACAAAAGCCCTCTGCCAACTGAGGACTAGGCCCTGCCCCTCCATGTGCCCCCCACAAAGATTCTTTTTGGAAAAAGAGAAAAATAGTTTTTCTTAAATCTGCTTTTTTGCGTGAGAGGCAAACATATGATTCATAAAACTAGGATGCTCTTTGCACAGTGTGGAGTGGGTGCTGATTTGCCCTCACAGAACCACCCCTTCTCCACGCAAAAGGATGTGCTCCATGAGCTGAACCACAGGAACTTACTTCTTCCATGAAAATAATTACTATTTAAATGAAGTAATTTTTGTGAACTGTCAACTTCATATTAGGCTAACTTCTAAAGCCTCTGTTTTCAATTCTGTCTTACTATTTAAATTCATTCTAAACAATGTTTCTGTAACTAGAAAGGCTTATGATCTCAAGAGCTAACATTTTTCATCAACTGCTTTATTTTTCCTGTAAACTGTGTGCCTGTGCAGCAAACTGTTTCTCAAGGAACATTAATCTGCAGCTAAGGGTAAAAATTTTATACTACGTTGGCAGTGGTAGGAATTTTTTTTTAAAAGATCAGATTTTATGGTTCAAATTAGCTTGTTTTAAGTTTTAACAAGGAAAAACTAGGAAATCTAGATAAAAGTCATATGTCTATTTAAATAATTATTAAACTGAAAAGAGAATTTTTAGTAAGTTCAAGTCATGTTTCTCAATAGTAACCTAATATACTACGTTACAAGGTAGGAATTGCCCCACATAAGGACGGAATTCATTAATAAAAGCCATCAAGGGATAATCTAACCACGTAACAGAGGCTCTGGGCTTCAGATGATTTGAGTTCAAATTATGGGTCAAACACTCAATGGCTGGTTGTTCCTGGACAAGTCTCCTTTTTAAGTCCTGGTTTCCTTACATATAACATGACAGTACCACTTATAAGATTGCTTTAAGGACTGAATTAGGCAATTTATGTAAATTGCTTAGTGCAGGAAATGAGGCACAGCAAGGTGATTCGTAAATAACCCAACACACCACACACACAGATGTTCTTCAGGACACAAGCATTTCACTTTGACTCATTTTAGTAATCTATATCTGATGTAATGTGATTAAAAATTTTACTATGTCAAATATCATTAAGAAGTTTCAATCAGAAAATGAAGAGATTTAGATTTTAAAATCATATTCAATTGTATAATAAAAGTATCAAAAACAGACTATCAGAGAGGGAGGGAAGGGGAGAGAGAGGAGGAAAGGGAGAGAGAGAGTTAAGAATTCTCTCTAGAAGAAAGAGAGAGAATGAGAAAGGAGGAGATTAAGTCCTGGTGATACAGTCTGAGCCCCTGGATCGATCAATACCTGAAGCCATCACCTCTTGTACTCTTCAGTTATACAAGCCAATAAAATCAATTCCCTACCCTCCTCCCTCCTTTTGGCTAATGCCTGCTGACTGAGTTGGGTATCTGACACTTACAACCCAAACAGTCTTTATTAACACACTAATTATGGGTGAGATACAGCTGTTAGACAAAAGGGAG
The DNA here is from genome assembly GCF_048773025.1 of Camelus bactrianus. Classification (NCBI taxonomy): domain Eukaryota; kingdom Metazoa; phylum Chordata; class Mammalia; order Artiodactyla; family Camelidae; genus Camelus; species Camelus bactrianus. The sequence continues at coordinate 12,626,738 of NC_133573.1, forward strand.
GTTTTATTTCCGTAACAGCCATTAGAATTCTTTAGTAAATGATGGATTTGGCGTTTGTACTCAAGATACTGATTCCAGAGCTTGTGCCCTTAATCACGATGCTGCAGTAAATAGCAGCAGTTACATACATCCCTGAGATGAAGCAACAGAATTTTTTACTGAATTAAGACCTATATGAAACCAGTTTTTAACCACACATTTTGACACTCTGTAAAGAGAACCCAATAGCAACAGAGGCTACAAAGATGCAAGTGGTATTTTCTTATTCTCAACAATTTAGGTAAGATAATTAAGAAATTATTTCTTTTCTCAGAAAGATTTCTGCTATATTCATAGGAAGAGATGTACAACTCAAAACCTATTTTCTCAGTTACCCAGAGCAACTGCAGCCCTGGGTTTGTGCTTCAGACACATCGTCCGCCCATACTAGTGGGAAGCACCTTCCGAAGCGTGACAGTGTGGACACAGCTCAGGCTCTGATTACACAGTCTTGCCTTCTGAAGCTGAGAAACTCACCTGCCAGAGGTGTTTGTTCAGGGAGAAGGTAAATAAACAGGCAAACCAGAGATTTCTGCCGTAGGAGATGCTGCACAATCTGGCACTTGAGCCTCCAGGCAGCCATCCAGTTATTCACAAACAGGATATGGGTGGGATTAGCTGGTGCACTAGGAACAGTCAGATCACAGGACGTCCCGGTTGTAAAACCTAAGCACCACGAGGGTTCTCTGTGCCTCTCCAGGGTTATAAAGTCAGTCAGGCTGACTCTATAATCAGAGTGTCTTAGCAGTCTAAAGACTTCGGAGTGAAGTTACAAACATAAAACTGTCTTTCAAGAGAAGGGTTTCAGAAGGCCAAAATGAACTCGGAGTCAATGAATACCCAGAGGGAGCTCCCCAAACCGCCCTGTTTCTCCTGAGTCTCTCTTAACTAAAAACAGCTGTCACCCCGAGTCACTCCAGGGAACGGGGTGTGGAGAAGCGTGTTTTCTCAAGGTCACCAGTTTTGTATTTCAACTTGGATCCTCAGGTTGATAAGGGGTAGAACCACACACAGCATCTCCAAATCTTACATGCCCACTGCAATTTACAAACGACAAGGCCTTGAACCAGAACACCCTCAGGACAGGACTGCGAGTGGGATGGGATGCTCAGCACTTCTTAAGGAAAAGGTATCTGAAGCATAAGGAAGCTAACAGCAAATGACTTACATTCACACAGAGTAATTAGGAAAGTAAGGATTCAAAGCATGTCTCTGGTGTTCTCTCCAAAGTACCAGGGCAATCCAGGAGTAAGTGTAAGTTTCTTGCTAGCTGCTTTGAATTTCACATTTACTTTTTCCTAAACCCTTTGGGCTGGCTGTCTATATACCTGCATATGCAATTCTGCTTGATACCTTCAAACAATTACTCCAGCCTCTGGTAAACATTTGTGCTCCTTTCTCAATAGGTGGGTAGGTGTTCAGCTCTAGAAGAATATGCCCTTAAGTATCATCAAAATGCAAGCTGCTGCAAAGTAGTTTTCAGACTTGCAAAAATGAAACCAGGGAAAAATCAAGTGAAAAAGTATCAAGGCAGTTAGTTTAAAACCTTTAAAATGGGTACAATTTACACAATTTGAAATTTGTGGGAGACTCTGATGCTGCAGCTCACGCCTAGGAAAGTGGGTCGAGAAACAAGTTACTTGGTGGAGGAAGTTTGTCGTGATGAGAAATGGTTTTTTTTCTGGATTTTTTTTAGACTGAATAATTTCTCAGGTTTATTGAGGAATGTATACATAACAATTTTTTATTGCTATTTCCCTAAACTTTGCTTTCCATGAGGCTTGGCTGTCTCTGCTACACTTCTGTCAACCTCATTCTTTTCAGAAACCTCACCTCCTGGCTAGTGAGGGGTAACTGAGCTGTGCTGTGAAAACACGCTTCAGTGCTAAGCCTCGAATGTCCTTCAGAGTCTTGCCAAGTGACCATGTGCTCTGAATCAGTGGTAACAGTGGGAGGAGCATTAGGTTAATTACTGGCTTACTCAAAATTTACTCAAATTTTACAATACCTTCCTGCATTTCCTTTTAATTCTTAAATACAAGTAACGTTTAATCTAAATTTGATTAATTCAAATTCATGTTGTCTGGACTTTCCATCAAAATTAATAAAGGTTTACTGAAATACCAAGTACACAACTCTTCATTTTTTGAATACACTGTGCTATCCCAAATTCATTCAGGACACTGACCTTCCTCCCAAAGTAACAGCTGCTGAGTATCAATCTACCAAATGTTTTCAAATTTTCTGAAAGAAAAGGTTTTTTTTTCCCATTAGAAAAATGAAAGCTTGATTGCATTATTGTGTAGGAAAGCTTCAGATAGAAGGTCATTGCTGTGTTTAAGGAACAATCCTGTCTATACTGACTATGTGACTGATAACTTACACTAAGGGTATTGTTATTAAGCATAAAATGTTGATTCATAGGCTGAAGAAGGTTTAAACCATGAAATAAATCAATAAATTACTGTGATTCGGTAAACCACTTTAAAGAGAAAAACCTATGGAATGTATTATACCAATAACCCACACGTCAAAAAAGAAATTCCCACCTTTGAAAAATAAAGTCCACGCAAGCAGCATAAACATTCTAACACAAGTTTAGCAAATCAGGAACTGTCAGGTTCCAATAACCTATTATTTACACCTCTTTAATCACTGCCACAGATTTGATTATAAATAGCCTCATACATTTTAAAATAAGGTCATTCTGAAATGAAACAAAGAAGGTAGTAAATATTCCTGTACATAAGGAACTCAAATCGTAACGCACAGGAGAACTGTGAATTACTCAAATGATCAACATAAAGAAAGCTAACCAAACCTTTTATTAATTACGCCCAGGGTGTGTGTAGTGTGGACTCAGAGGAATAACTAAACTGTAGCACCATTTAGACCCAGCAGCTTTAAAAAAAAAAAAAAAACCTCCCTAACATCAAGGAGCCTGAGGCATTATTCACGGTCTCATAAAAGTAAAATACAATCCTCAATCTGTTGATCAACCTGGAACAATGCTACGCAAAGTCGTGATGAAAAGACTAGTCTGCGAGGAAAACGTCCAGCTTCACTAATGATGCCGCCGGCCATCCGTCTCTCCAGGTAGCTGATGACCCAAATATGTTTCTTCAACGTGAATTTACAACGTGTGCTCGAGAAGAAGGCAGAAGATGTTTTAACAGAGTGGCAGAATACTGTTCAGCAAAGAATTTAATTAAAACTGAGAATCAGGAGATAAAGCACCACTCAGAAGGCAAGGATCTAAAACCATAAGTTGAAACCAACTAACTAAAACAAAGACAACAGAAACAGGAAAAACAAAAGTAACAGCCAGTTAAGTTGTGTTAAGTGTCCTTTATAACAAGCGATCACTACAGGGTCTCTAAGAAAAACCTAAAGTAGCCCCATGACTCCAGGGAGCCTTTCTCCCATCACGGCATCTCCTGAAATGCGACGAGCCCACTGCTAACCCTGTCACCGAAGAACTTCCGGACTAACAGAATCAAAAGACTAAATAAGCCTAAAGAGTGTTTGCTTCCATGTAACTACAGATTTGTTTGTAACTATTTTAAGATTTCCCATGAAGTTTTCAGACTAAAAATCCTGAGATTTTCTGGTTGAATAAACTTGCTGCATAACCAATTATCCCCCATTTTTTCATTTCTTCCTACAAGCATGCCTGCTTATAGATAAAAATCACATTTAGGGAAGAGATAATAGAGGCTTCTGAGTATTTAGTTCCTGAACGCTGAGCGTCATGCACATACATGATACAGGAACGGAACCTTTGGGGAGCAGACCTACTGCATCATTGCTTATCAGAATAATTTGAAAACAAGAAAGAAGTTAGAAAAGCATGCACATTAACATGTCTTACAACCTTGAAAAAAATCACACACGTGTCCCAATTTTTATTGAATCATTCATTTCCTTCACCTGCTTTTAGAATTTTTAGCTTAAAAAGCATTACTTCTTGCATAACAAAAAGTTCACCTCCTGGACTCTGTTTTCCATCCAAAATAGATTCTTTTTCAAACAAAACATTTCTAGGTGATGCCTAGAAATGCCTTCTGATCAGGTGGGTACCGAGAGAAAACGGATGCCTGTAGAGAACATCGCGAGCCTCCACACTGCCCGTGGTCCAGACGAGGACTACATGGAGCTCTCTGGGGGCGGATTCAGTGTCATTATCCATACCGAATTCTTAGAGTTCTACACTCCTGTGCTACAGTCATCAACATTTTACAGAATTAATTGTCATAGTGAAAACACATTTCTGCCATGGAAGTCAGGTTCTTCCAAGGCCATGTTTCTAATAATGCTGTTACTGCATGGTCTCTAATGTCACTTTCCATATCTTCCCATATGACCCAGCAATCCTACTTCTGGGCCTTTATTTGGAGGGAACTCTAATTCTAAAAGATACATGCTCCCCAGTGTTCACAGAATCACTATATACAATAGCCATCAACAGATGACTGGATAAAGGAATCGTGGTATATTTATACAATGGAATACTACTCAGCCATAAAAAGAATAAAATAATGCCATTTGCAGCAACATGGATGGACCTAGAGATCACCATTCTAAGTGAAGCCAGAAAGGGTAAGAAAAACATCATATGATATCACTCATATGTGGAATCTAAAAAAAGAAGATACTATGAACTCATCTACAAAACAGACCCAAGAGGCATAGTAAACAATCTTATGGTTACTGGGGAATGGAGGTGGGAAGGGATAAATTTGGGAGCTTGACATTTGCAAATGTTAGCCACTATATATAAAAATAAATTTTAAAAAGGTTCTGCTGTATAGCACAGGGAACTATGTTCAGTATCTTGTAATAACCTTTAATAAAAAATATGAAAATGAATATATGTATGCGTATACATGACTGGGACATTGTGCTGTACAGAAATTGACACATTGTAACTGACAGTACTTCAATTAAAAAAAAGATACTATCTCTGACTTAGCTCTCTGTTAAGTATGAATATGAAATTAGTTTCTTTAGTAGTCCAAATATACAAGCTTAAAATTATTCTGTATTTGCAACCTTAAAAATACAGTGTACATTTCAAAATATGGGGGTTTCCCAAGACCTGCTTCGGTCCCCACCCCAAACCCAAGGATGCTGGCATGACAGTCCCTGTTTCACCTATTTCACATCTTCAGACGTTCACTCAAATGTGGAGAATTGTAATGAGGCCCCTTGGCTACTGCTCCACCCTAAGCCAAGCACTCTGGTTTTCCTATACCTTCTGGAGTGACCTACAGGACTTTGAGAGAAGACTTTGCCCCAGCCATAATACCTTTTTGGAAGACTGGTCTTATGAGCTTAAAACATGCTGGTCAGTTGTCCAGGGGAGTAGAGGGAGTGAATTGTAGGCCAGAGAATCCACACTAGCTACAGGAAGGATGTAGGAGCTCAGATATTCCCACGGAGCAAAGTGAAGGGAGGTTTATCAGGGTCTGAGTCTCCAGAGAATCCACACTAGCTACAGAAAGGATGTAGGAGCTCAGATATTCCCACGGAGCAAAGTGAAGGGAGGTTTATCAGGGTCTGAGTCTGTATCTGAGGAAATCAGACATGGTCGCTTGAAATCATATAGGTGGAAATATTGTGACTTGGTTTAAGGCACGGATTGATTCATGCATTATTTCAATTATTGAGCATCTGTCATAGGTCAGACACTACAGTTAAAAAAATGAATAAATCAATTTTGATCACCAAGAATCTCACTAGTAGGGTAGACAAACATATTAAATAAATAGGTTATAATGCATAGGGACGGGTGTAACTGATATAAACATTGACAACCTGGTACAGAACAGAGAAAAGAAGGGTGGACAATGGGGACATGTTTCTAGAAAGTGCTTTGGCAAGGAGCTAATGTCTGAGCTTTTTCTCCCAAACTGGTTTTTAATGGATTAACCAAACAGATAAAAAGAGAGAAAGAGGAGAAAGAATGGCTTCTTCCAGGCAAATCCTACCAAGCTATTTCTCAATCAGGAAGACTGCAGGTGACTGAAGGCCTTAAGGTACATACAGGGAACTCAGTTCTGCTAGAGAAGAGAAGGCTTATTTCAGGTGCAAATGGTACACTTAAATCCAAAGGATGCATCTGTTTTTAGCAATATAACTTGAAATTACTGGTGGGTTAATGATGACGCGCGGTGGCCCCAGCCCATTTACACCTGGTCCCTCTAAGAGCCATGCCCACACCCGCGCTGACGGTACCTCGCCACCCAGGCAGCACTCCTACGTGCTTCCATGGCTACACCTTCCAGAACCCGCGGTCACAGTCGCCTATCCTGGGAGCTGGTAGAATCCTCCAACTATCCTCCGGGCTCTTGCCACCACCCGCACACAGTGCACCCTACCTGGAGTGGCGGGAGCTGTAACCCATCACCGTAAGTTAGGGATCTTCCCCTTTCCTCCCAAATGGATCTGAGAACAGCAGGAAACCCTCTAACAGGTTGCTTTCCTTTTACTCATTATCTGGTAAGTCTGTGTTCTTCAGCAAGTGACTGGAGGCAAAGGAACCTAGTCTTGGTTTTGTTTTTATAAGCAGGAAACGGCCCTCACCCAGTGGAGAACAACAGATGAAGAAACAGGCTGGACGGCTAACAGGATGTCCTGGGGAGGCCGACCGCGTACGGGCTGGAGGAAGAGAAGGGACCAGGAACCTCAGACGACACAGGGGACTAAGAGGAGCACGGGGAGATGGGGAGATTCCTGGAGAGGAAGGGAGGTGGGCACTTTCTGGGACACCCCCGCCTTCGTACTGCCATCTGGGGTGCAGAGGGGAGCTGTGACCGTGGTGGGGTGTCACTCCCACTACAGCACTGAGTGTAGGACGACTGTGAAGGGTCCTGGAGATCTAACGAGGGTCTCTCGGCAGCTGTGTTTGTCCTGAACAGGCCGGACTTGACCAGGTGAAACCTTTATAAGGGGGCCTGGCCTCCGGGGACGGGCCCTGTTCCTGCCCACCCCCCACTCCCCAAGCTCAGAGACTTTCTCTCCTCTGTTGTCCTTGAAGAAGCAAAAAGCCATGTTTTAAACTGCCTGCGGGGAGGAGCCGCCCTCCTACAAGCACGGGGAAGTGAACCGTCAGAAACGTGGGCGCGCGGAGGACGCCGGTGGGGACGCAGCCCGGCTGCGACCTTGACCGTGGCTTTGAGTGGAGGGTCCTGGTGAGCCATGCCTGGACCCCCGCCCCCCAGAGAAGGTGAGGTATTAAGTATGCGTCTTTGAATGCACTGCATCTGTGGACTTTATGCAGCAACGGGAGGGTGACCAGTAAGCCGGATGGATCCTGCTCTTCTCAGAGTAGAGGAGACCTGGGCTTCAGTGCAGACGCCTTAGGACTTACAAGGAGCTGTGTTTTCAGCAGATAATCAAAGCGGAAACCTAGTGGTATAAACTAGCACTAAGAGGGTCTCATGGTTCAACCAGGACATTCCAGATCCTAAGGGTGGGACAGACACCCCACCTCACTTCACAAGCATGAGGCCAACACCCTGCTGGCTTTGCTCAGCCCTCGTTAGAGCGGAAGTCACCTGGTGGCAGACCCCACACCTACCTCATTCCCAGATTCTGTATATTCAGCTTAGCTCGGACCTGGTACCTGGCACATTTTAAGCACTCAAATATTTGCTGAATTAATGAATGAATAACTTTCACACTGGACAAGATGAAAAAGCAGTTCAAATACCTGAAATTTTATGAGGAAAAATTAGTACAAATCAGCACCACTCTTTGCTGACTCCTTAAAAATACTTCATTTAACTCATGGTCAAGTATGAACAGTCTGAGAAGTTCCAGCAGAGACAGCGATGCGGTCATCACCCGGCCAGTGCACGCACGTCCGCTGAGTGCCCGGCGCGGGGACCACACTGGCGGTTCCGTCGTCTCTCCGGCTGTTCCCTGCGCAGTGTCCACGCCTCGCCCAGAGCAATCTTGTTAAGACGACCATCTTGTTTCACTCCCCTGTTCAAACCCTTTCACTGGCTCCCCATTTGGCTGCCGATAAAAGCCCGAGTCCTCAACGTGGCTCTCCCTGATCCGGGCCCTGCCTCCCCTTCTCACCCCCGACCGCGCGTGCGTGTCCCGCTCCCAGCCTGGAACGTTCTGCCTCTGCCCACCTCCTTCTCACCGCTCAGGTACTGGCTTAAGCCCCTACTTGGCGTGCCACTTCGCCGCGCTCTCCCAGCACACACGCCTCCCCCGCGCAGCGCCCGCCCCGGGCCGCAGCTTCGTTCACGCCCATCGCCTCCACCACCCCGGACACGCCGCTCGGGAGGGGCTGTGTCTGTTTTGCTCAGAGAAAGAGCACCAGTACCAAGGCTGTTTGGCACACATTCTGTTGAATACGTAACAGTAAAGGCCTGGGAGTCTACCAATCACAAATCATGAGGCTGTCGCCACCAGTCAGAACCACAGGGCGTACCGAGTAACACGACGCCGCACGATGTCCAGGACACGATTCCACACTTCAGTGCGGGGCACACGCCAGCAGCCAGGACAGCCCATCGTCACTGCCCCCCCACCGCTCCACCACGGACCACCGGAACCCAAAACTGAGTACTTCTCCTTTTATCTTTTTCAAAAAAATACTCAGCTATTATGCAGAATTTTAAAATTCTTAAGAATTCCACTGCTAGGAAAATAAAAGTTTTTAAATCACTGATTTAGAGGATCTAAAATGCTTTAAAAAATTTTAAGAGTAAGAAAGTATAGAGTAACACTTAAAAATCTGAACAGTAAAAACTATGAAAAAATAAAGTGAGAATCTAAATTGGGCTTAGAACCAGTCTGATAATTAAACAGGAAGGAACCCTACCTCCTACCGTGGCCTGTAAGCCCCTCTCAAGCTGGCGCCTCCTAGGCCCACCCCTCGCTGACCCCTCCGACCACATCCGCGCTCTGGCCTTGGAGAACTGCATCCCGACTCGCCCTGCCCCCCGACTCGCCCTGCCCCCTTTACCACCTGCCCATCCTGGGAGAGCTCCCGCGCCCAGTGTCCTCCGGGATGACTCCCACTTGAGAGCCCTTCCTCTCAGAGGCGGTTCCAGAGCTTCCAGTGGAAGGGGAGGCGTGGCACTCTGGAGAGAGAGAACCCCGGAGATTTGTCTAGCAGCTAAACACTGTGCACTTTGATGATCAGGTTCATGTGGCATAGTTTTGGGGTCTGGAGGAGATGCTCGGGGACTGAAGTTTCCTCACTCCCTTCCTTGGTGCTGACACTACTCGGACTGGGAAAGTCCGGCTGACGGCCGGGCCCAGCCCAGGTACCACACTACCGGGCACTTACCTCGGTGGTCTGTCCACCTGCCTGTCTCCTCTGCAAGCTTACTGATACCACAGGGGCACAGACTGCCTTTGCACGGCTCTAGTACTAAAGTCCTACGTCTTTACACAGAGTAGCTGCTCAATAAAAAAAAAATGACGGAATAGATGAAGTATTTTAGGAAAATCTATTATGTACAAAGTCCCAAATTAGGGGTTCAGAACGGAGAACAGAGATGCTGCCTAGTTAAAAACACAAAACGTTAAGATGTTTACAGTAGCTTCAAACAAAACACCAGCAAACATGATACAGTAAAAACTAGACATTTCTATTAACCAGTATCCCTAGGCATCTAAATTTCTAAGTGAAACACCTTCCAAGTCATCAAAGAAACACTAAATACGTCACAGTGTATCTTTCTATGATGTGGATTTGACTAAACAGAGTGCTTAGCATGGTCAGCCTGTAAATGAAACGCGATGACCCACCAATTAGCCAGCACACTCAAGTTCATGACACTGCTTTCAGGATTCAGAGTACAAGGATGACCCAGGTAAGACAACGAAACCCAACCTCACATGGCACTTTGGGCTGCGTTTGTAAAAATGTAAGGGGGGGGAGCACGTCCTTGGAGAAGAAGGACGAGGCACCAGGACAGAAGTGGAAACAGACACTGTGCCAAGAAGAACGAATGCTACTTGGGCTGGAGAGCAAGAGTGAGAGAGATCTGGACAACCTGAAATTCTGGGTTTAGTTTTGATTTGGTAGCCACGTGGGGACTGTGAAATCTCCTAACTTGGGGACAGAACATATGAAAACACTGCCTAAATAAATGCTTGGCAAATGGCAGGTTCTCAAACGTGTACAGAAGACACAAGTTCATCCCTGCAGGCACTTGCGCAGGGGAGGCTGTGGTTTCCAGCCTGGAGCACGCGGCAGCCCGAGTGAGGGATGGGGGCCGACTATGGAGGCAGCTGCACAACTGGACCGTGATGCTTTTGGAAACACTCTGACGGCCCAAGTGTCTGCCCTGGAACTGGTTTCATTAGCCAGAGTAATGCCGCAAGCAGAGATTTTTAGGTGGTTATGGTACAATCAAGGAAACACTTGCTTCACAGAGTCACTTTATTTGGCAACTATGTGCCCATCTTGTGCAGTCCTTGGATTAACTATAAATATGTACCTGAATTCATTCTATGTGCTTCTGTGTTCCTCTTGGGTGCTCTAGAAAGATGCAGGTACTCCTGTAATATCTCCTAGTTTTTTAAGGTGCTTTGACTCTTTAGTCAAATAACAGATTTTAACATTTGATTCAATATCTTATAGGAAAAATGACTGAAGAGTTCACTGAGAATTAATATTCAACATTTTAAATTTCTTGTTTTCCATTTTTAGCAGACAGGTGCATCACCACCATATAAATAACTCTAAGCCCGTAAGAGGACTAGAAAAGACTATTGACATATCATCATCTGAGAGTAAGCAATAACCTAATATTTTATTTCTTGACTTTTTTTCCTTGCGTTTGTTTTTATATTCTAACAGCTTCATTGAGAAATCTTTGACATGTAAAAATGATATATACTTAAGGTTTACAACTTGATATACGCATAAATTGTGAGAAGACCACCACAGCCAAGCAAATTAACATACCCATCACCTCTGCAGTTACCATTCTGTGCCTGTGTGTGGTGAGCAGATTTAAGATCCAGCCTCTTTGCAGGTTTCAAGGATACGATGTAGCACTGTTGACTAGCATCACCAGACTGTATGTACATCAGCTCTCTAGAACATCTTAGTGTTGCATCGCTGAACCTTTGTTCCCTTAGTCCTGCGTCACCCAATCTCCCCCCTGCCCCTAGCTCCTGGCAAACACCATTCTACTCTCCGCTTCTATGAGTTTGACAATTTTAGATTTCACTTAATAGTGATAGTGAGACTTCCTTATTTTTTAAGCCTAAATAATATTCCATATATGTAATATTCCAATTACATATAATATTCCACTCATATATATTTATAATATTCCATATATACCACATTTTCTTCACCTATTCATCTGCTGAAGGACACTCCGGTTGTTTCCACACCTTGTCTACTGTGAATAAAGCCACACTGAACATGGAAGTGCATAGGGTCTCTTTGAGATCCTGATTTTGTGTCCTTTGGGTACATATCCAGAAGTGCGACTGTGAGATCATACGGTAGTTCTATTTTTAAAATTTTTGAGCAATCTCCATACTGTTTTCCATAGTGGCTGTATCAATTTATGTTCCCACCAACAGTGCACAAGGGCTCCCTCTCGTCCACATCCTCACGAACACTTGTGCCTTCTCTCTGCGATCATTGCCATCCTTACGGGTGTGAATGGTGCCTCTCGGTTTTGATTTGCATTTCCCTGATGATCGGAGATGATGAGCATCTTTTCATACATCTTTCAGTTGTTTCAGTTTCTTCTTCTGAAAAGTATCTTTTTAAATTGGGCTATTTGTATTTTTGGTACTGAATTGTATGAATTCCTCATATATTCTGAATATTAACTCTGAACTGGATGTGTGGTTTGCAAATATTTTCCCCACTCTGTAGTTTGCCTTTTCATTTTGTTGGTTATTTTCCCACTTTCAATAATGGACAGAACATCCACCAGAAAATCAGTAAGGAACTTTTCCTTTGCTGTGCAGAAACTTTTTAGTTGGATGTAATTCCCCCGTCTCCTTTTTGCTTTTGTTGCCTTAACCAAAAACATTATTGCAAATACTAATGGAAAGAAGCATGTCTCAAACATTTTATTCTAGGAGTTTTACAGTTTCGGGCCTTACATTTAAGTTCAAATCCATTCTGAGTTGATTTTTGTGAGTGGTGTAAGATAAGGGTCCAATTTCATTCTTTTGCACGTAGACATCCAGTTTTCCCAACACCACGTGTTGGAGAGACTACCCTTTCCCCATCGTGTGCTCTAGGAAACTCTGTCAAAGATCAGGTGACTCTAAGTGTGTAGGTGTATTTCTGGATTCTCTATTCTGTCCATTGGTCTATATATCTGTTTTTACCATACTATTCTGATTACTAAAATTTTGTAATTTAATATGAAGTCAGGCACTGTGGTGCCTCCAGCTTTGTTCTTATTTGAGATTGCTTTTGCTGTTTCAGGTCTTCTGTGGTTCCATGTGAATTTTAGGATTTTTTTTGCTATTTGGATGAAAAACAAAATCATTGGGACTGTGATAGGAATTGTACTGAGTTTGTAGATCACTCCGGGTAGTATAAACATTTTAACAATATTAATTTTTCCAATCCACAAAAGCAGAATGTCTTTTCATTAATCGGTGTCTTAAAATTTCCTTCATGATGCTTTATAGTTTTCACGGTAACCAGTCTTTAACCTCTTTGGTCAACACCTAAGTATTTTATTCTTTGCATAGCAAATGTGAATGGGATTATTTCCATAGTTTCTTTTTCAGATGGTTTGTTGTTAGTGTACAGAAATGCAACTGATTTTTGTATGTTGATTTTGCATCCTGCAACGTTGATGAATTTATTAGTTCTAATAGTTTTGTGTGTGTGTGTGAATGGAGCCTTGGGTTTTCTACACATGTGATCATGTCACTGCAAACAGGTAATGTTACTTCTACTCTTCTGACTTGGATGCCTTTTACTTCTTCTTCTTCTTCTTTTTTTTTTTTTTTTTTTGCCTGATTACTCTGGTTAGAACTTCTATTATTATACTGTTAGCAGTGGTAAGAGTGGGCATCCTTGTCTTGTTCTGAGTCTTACAGGAAACTTTTTTCCCCATTGATTATGATGTCAGTTATGTTTTTCATATATAGCCTTTGTTGTGTTGAAGTATATTTCTTCTATACCTATTTTGTTGAGATTTTATTATAAAAGGACTTAGATTTGGTCAAATTCTTTTTCTGAACCTACTGAGATGACCACGTGGTTGCTGTCTTTCATTCTGTTAATGCGGTGTGCCACACTGATTGATTTCTGTATGTTGAATAGTCCTTGCATCCCAGGCATAAATCTTACCTGGTCATGGTGTATAACCCCTTTAAAGAGTGATGAATTCAGTTTGCTAGTATCTTGAGGACTTTGCATCTACATGCATCAGAGATACTGGCCTGTAGCTTTCTTTTCTTGTGTGGCCTTTGTCTGGTTTTTGAATCAGGGTGATGCTGGCCTCATAAAAATGAGTTTAGGAGTATTCCTTCTACTTCTGTTTTTTGGGAAGAGTTTAAGAGGGGTTGGTATTACTGCTTCTTTGAATGTTTGGTAGAATTCCCCCTGTAAAGCCATCTTGTCCTCAGCTTTTCTTTGCTGGCAGGTTATTACTGATTCAATCTCTTTGTTATTGGTCTGTTCAGGCTTTCTGTTTCTTCTTGATTCAGTTTTGCTAGGTTGTGTGTCTCTAGAAATTTATTGATTTCTGCTAGTTTATCCAATTGTTGGCATATAATTGTTCCTAACAATTATGATTCTTTTAATTTCTATGTAACATCTCCTTTCATTTCTGATTTTACGTGAGTATTCTTTTTTCTTTCCTTAAACTACTTAAAGGGGCATCAATTTTGTTTATCTTTTCAAAACAAAACCCAACTCTTACCTTCACTGATGTTTCTGGTAATTTTTTTTCCTCTGTTTCATTTACTCCTGCTCTACTCTTTATTATTTCATTCCTTCTGCTAGTTTTGTGTACAGATTGTTGTTCTCTATCTAGGTCCCTGAGTTGTAAAGGTAGATTATTAACCTGAGATCTTTCTTCTTTTTTTTTAATGTAGGTATTTATCACGATACTTTCCTTTCAGTATTGCTTTTCCTACATCCCATAAGTTTTGGAAAGTTGTATTTCATTTCCTTTTTTCTCAAGGTGTTTTTAAAGTTCCCTTTTGATTTCTTTTTTCACTCAATGGTCGTTCATTGTATTGTTTAGTTTCCACTTGTTCGTGAGTTTTCCTGTTTGTTACTGATTTCTAGTTTCACTCCACTGTGGTCTGAGAAGATACCTGGTATGATTTCACTCCTTGTAAATTTTTTTTAAGATGTGTTTCGTGACCTAACGTGATGTATCCTGGAGAACGTTCCACGTGCACTTGAGAAGGATGCATTTTCTGCTGCTGTTTGGTGGGAAGCTTTGTACACGTCTGTTAGGTCCACTTGGTCTACAGTGTTGTTCAAGTCAGCTATCTGCTGACTGGTTTCTGTCGCATGTTTTGTCCATTACTGAAAGTGGGATTTTGACATCTCCCACTATTATTCTGTTGCTGTCAGTGTTTCCCTTCTGGTCTGTCCACCTGTTTTGTATATTTACGGGTGCACATGTATTTATTATACTTGTTCTACCTTCCCGTTGAGCTGGCCCTGATTACTGTATAATGACCTTCTTTGTCTCTAGTGACAATTTCTGATTCAAAGAGTATCTTGTCTGATGTAAGTACAGGCACCCCTGCTTTCTGGTTACCATTCCTATGGAGTATCTTTTTATGTCTCTTTAGCTGGCTGTCTTTATATCTAAAGTGGGTCTCTTACAGTCAGCCCATCACTAGATCTTGGTTTTCTTTTTTTCTAGCCACTCTTTGCCTTCTGACTGGGGGGTTTAATTCACTTACATTTAAAATAATTACTCATAGTACTTATGGACTTACTGTTTCCACTTTGTTAATTTAACAGTTTTCTGTGTGCCTTGCAGCTCTTTTTCTTCCTCTGTTCCTTTGATATTTGATTTTTAGGTAGTGATCTGGTTTGATTCCTCTCTATCATTTGTGTATCTACTGGAATACTACGGTTACCATGAGGCTCATATACGTCTTCTTGTATTTATAACCATCTATTTTAATTTGATAACTTATGTTTTTACCCCTACACTTTGTGTTCTTGAAGTCAGAATTTACTTTTTATATTGTGAATCCATTATTCAATTTTTGTGGTTATAATTATTCTTAACTCTTTTGTCTTTTCATTTTTGTATTACAGTTAGAGGTAATATGTACACCACCATTACAGTGTTAGATTATCCTGTATTTGTCTTTATATTTCCCTTCACCAGTGAGATTCAGACTTTCATATGTTGTCTGCATTGCAGTCTAGCATGCTTTGATTTTTATCTGAAGAATTCTCGTAAGGATTTCTTGGACAGCTGGTCCACTGGTGCCACACTTGCTCAGTTTTTGCTTATCTGGGATAGACTTTCTCTCTTCATTTTAAAGGATACCTCACAGGGTATAATATTCTTGGTTGGAAGTTTTTTTTTTCCCTTTCAGTACTGTGAAATCTGTCATCCCACTGTCTCCTGGCCTGCAAGCTTTCTGTTGGGAAATCCACTGCCAGTCTTATGGGAAGTGAGGGGGTTCCTCTGTATGTGATGAATCACTTTTCTCTTGCTGCTTTCAAAATTCTTCGTCTTTGGCTTTTGACAGTTTAATTGTAATGCTTCCTGGTGTAGACCTCTTTATGTTCAATCTACTTGGGGTCCTTGGCTTCTTAAGTTTGGACGTCTATGTCCCTCCTCAGATTTGGAAAGTTTTCAGTTACTATTTCCTTAAACAAACTCTCTGTCCCTTTCTCTCTCTTCTCCTTTAGAGACTCCTATAATGAGTATATTATTATGGTTCATTTAATAATATCCGATAAATCTTTTAGGATTTTTTCATTATTTGTTTATTTATTTTAGCTCCAACTGGATAATTTCAAATCACCTGTCTTCAAGTTCACTGGTTCTCTCTTCTGCTTAAGTCTGATGTGGAAGCTCCGAATTGCATTTTTTAGCTCAGTATTTTTTTGCTTCAGCTCCAGAATCTACTTGATTTTTTAATATTTTTTCTATCTCTTTGTTGAACTTCTCCTTTTGTTCTTGTATTATTTTCCTGATTTCCTACAATTGTTTGTCTATGTCCTCTTGGAGCTCACTGAGCCTCTTTAGAACAATTATTCTGCATTTCTTGCAGGCATTTTGTGGACCTCCATCTCCTTGTGGGTAGGTTATAAGCTCACTGAAGTCCCCTGGTGGCGTCACGCTTCCCTGAGTTTCAGAGTTCCTTGTTTCCTTGCACTGGTGTCTATGCACTTGAAGAAGCAGTCACATTTTCAAGTTTTCATGAATTGGATTCCATAAAGAAAGACCTCTGTCTGGAGAGTAGGTGCGTGGGTGCCACTGGAAGGGTGTACAGGGTGCACTGCTACACCAGGCTCAGCTGTACACAGGATGCAGGGTGCAGGGGTGGACGACAGCTCCAGGTCTGGGGGAGGGCACTGGTGGCATGGCAGCTGAAAAGTCAGCAGTGGCTGTGAGGGCTGGTGGGGCCTCAGCAGCAACTCCAGGTCCAGTAGGGAGTGTGTTCGGGCAGGCGGGGGCTGGGCTGCCCTGGACGTGGGCAGAGCGGTGGGCACTGGCTGCAGAGAAGCATGCGGCAGCAGGGCCCAGGCCAGCTGTGAGCGCTGTTTCGTGTGGGGGTCACTGCAGACACACGCTCAGCAGTGGGAGCCAGGTTGGTGGCAGGGGCCAGATTTAGACATGGGTGGGTGTGTGTCGTGGTGGCGGCCAGCTGCAAGCACTTGTGCGGGGCAGACCCACCTGGGAGACTGCCCACTGGTGCATGTGTGGCAGTGGAAACTGACCAGGCTTGGCGATGCAGGCCAGTAGCTAGGCTTGTATGTGGCAATGAGAAGTATTTTATTTTACATTATACCATCAGTGGGCTCTCAATCTCTTCCACTTTTTGCGATGTAGATTTCTAAGCCAAAATTAGAATAATCAAATATGTTGAGCATTTTCATTATTATATTTTACTACTATAATACAAAATAAATACCTAAAACTAAGATATCTCTCTTCTTTTGCAAATAGGTAACATATTAAATTACAGCCAATCAAAGAGAACAGAAATATTTAGCCAAGACAGTCTTTGGAACTATGTGTTAATAGTAAACAGAACCCTATACTTAAAATCTGGGGGGAAAATAGTCCTCGATCATCACACTTCTACACAGGACACAAACTGTGACAGAGAAATTAATTTCAAACATTCCAACACATTTTTATACCAGCTAAGATAAGGTGAAGCAGAAAGCCAACAAGACATTAGCATTTACATCTAAGATTATTATGAATAATTCCAGCCTTGATTAGCAATTAGATGTCTCATGTTTTGAAGCCCTCTTACATTTTTGAGTGTCAACTTGGGTAGCTCTTAGAACACCAGGTAATTCTAACTTATGTGGGTTTTTTTTGCTACTGTTCTCAACTGAAGAGAAATTAACACTTGTTGCCAACAGTCACTCACAAAGGGTTATGAAATATAAAATAATCAATCAATATTAGTGTTTCCAGATTATCCCTGAGAAGGCAAAACATATCCCAAATAAATACAAGTTATACACTGAGATAAAAATTTTACTTTTCTAGATTTAGAATCCCTCAAACTGCATTTACAAAATTGTTAAAGTGTCAAAGTATTGAATAAACGGTAAAAGGCTCTCTATTAATGTCAGAAATGAACTGCACAGACAACAAACATAATTTAATCCAGCCCAATAAAATGGAATCTGTTACTTTTTGAGTTAAAAAATTTTTAAGTACAGAAGAATCAAACTTCCACTTGAGAAAAAGTAAAAGTAAGAAAAAAGACTTTAAAAGAGATGTGATCCCACCACCCATAATGACTCTGCGCCTCAACCACATGAACAGAGACCTTTTTCTACACAATTAGTAGTAGTTATACTCGTACTGGTAGGGGTGGCAGCAGCCAGGACTATTAAGGCATCCTTGTCTAATTACACGATATAAATGGGCTAGAGATTGCTAGCACGGCTGCTGAGCAATGTAAGTTTTGTGTACACATGTATCATGTGAGTGGTTCTCAAGATTTTTTTTTTTTGACACTTAAGTTTTTAGAATTAAATGAGCATGGAAAAACAAATCTATCTTACCGAACTCTACTGTCTTTTCACAAATCATGTTCTCTCTCTGGAATGGCTAATTACAATGGAAACACAGACTCTGTATTCCAAGAGGAGACTTCAGGGAATTGCATTTCACCATCAGCAATGCCTACCAGGTCAAAGGTCTTTGGAAGGATAATGGAAGTAGGCAAAGGGGATAGTAAAATGCTTTTGAATGAAAAAAATACAGAATTTATAAAACTGTATTTGAGTAAAACCTATGATTCCTGTTTCTCAATAATCTCATTTGAATAAAGCTGATCCACTCGTGTTAAGTTTGAGCTCCAGTCTGTCATCAATGGTTAAGCTTTATAAAGTATGAACATTACTTTGATCACTCCTTGAGGTGTGTGCTAAATTAATATATCAAAAAGTCAAGTTGACAATGTTGCTATTTATAACCAAATGAGGACTGAATTTTTCTTTGCGGAGGATCTTGAAAGACAGAAGGGAGACAGTTGTGACAGGTAAAGGCTCGATATAAATACTGTGAAGTCCAACGTGACACCATGGATGACAGGGACATCATGCTTCAGATGATCTACATTCCAGGTGGGGAAGAGTGAACAGTAATTCACCACCTCTAAAATCACTGAGTCATTGATGGACATACGGAATCAGAGATGTTGCTTTAGTCTGAGAAGCACATAATTTCATAACTAAAATTAGAACTAAGTATAACCTGTCCCATGTAACAATTCTGCTAACATTCAAACTTGTTTCAAGATAATTATGATCCTAATATTAAGGACAGTGATGCTATGACTTTGTTATGCCCCAATTAACCCTTTAAAACAACCACTAAGGTTAACACTTGATTACCCATCTAAGGAGGACAAGCTTATACATAACCCACTGTATAAATACAAACACAAATTTTGACAAACAGTTCATTTACATTTTTTTCTCTAAACTATTTCCCTTTTCAGTAGAGTTATCATTACCAGTTGATAAGAGAGGTAAAACAAGTAACCTTTGCTGACTAAAGATCGATTATTATGTGCCACGCACTGTGCTGGGCATTTTCAAACATTAGCTCATTTATTCTGAAAGTGGCAACAGTTTTATTATCCCCACAGGATGTATCAAGAAGAGAGATTAAGTCATTTGCAGAAATCAAATCTAGGACTGAAAAGGGTAAAGGGAAAAGAGAAAATATAAAAACGAGTCCCACTGGCGATCCTGGCTACACCAGGAAGAGGGAAGGGAAGTGAGGAAGGGTTGGGGAGGAGCATGTGGCCAGGGACATGCATTGATGGTGGTGCCACCAACAGAGGGGCAGCTGGAAACACACTAGCACAGACACCAAGACATTTCACCTGTTTATGTTCCTGAATATCAAGTTTATTTTAATTGCTATAGAATTGTAAAAAATGTGCAGACTATAAACAAAATTAAACTGTTAACAAATCTCATTTTAAAGAAACAAATCACCTCGGTATTCTTCATAGCAGTCAAACATTTTCCAGGTAACCTTGATTACAGACTAGATTTTGTCTCTTTCAAACTTTCTGTCCTGAAGGAAGAGCCACTGTGGCGCCTGCCTGCGAGCACCCCCATCACTGAGCTCACCAGCCCAGCTCAGCACCAGCCCTCCTCTTGTCTGGATTTATCTGTCCTTTTCCTTTCTTTTGACAAATACGCTCAGTCCTTTCACCCAATGGCTGCTGCTTTCTCTTCCTACACCAGCCAAGATCTAAGCCAGGGCTGCCCTCTCTCTGCACCTAGAACCCTGACTCCCTTCCATCTTCCCCACAGCTGATCAAAAGCATGTTCTCTTGTCATCATTGCAACATCTAAAATCCCGCCTCCTGTGTAAAATTTTTCTAGGCTGAAGCAAAAGACGTAGTTTTTGCTAGATCATTACAGCAGAAAGAAGGGTTTATCACCTGTCAAGACCAAGATGCATTGCACTTACCATGTTCTCACTATGTTCTTTGGTTTATGCTGGTCAGTTGCTTGCATATTTTCTGTATGTCTGTGTTGATATTGTGTGTATTAGGCTTATGATGGACAGACATATATTGAATTTCATTTTTACAGTTACTGCCTTGTATGATGTCATGAAAAACTAATGCTTCTAACGTAGTTTATTTTCTATATAATCTAAATCTATAATTTTGTAATTCTGAATAAAAATAAGTGAAATAAAATTATTCCTGTCCATAATTTAGACTCTATAACTTTAAAAATTATTAACTATATGACTCTTTAAGAATCCTCTCTTGCAATGAGAGAAACTTAGAGTAAGTCAGCTGGCTCTGGGATGGGTTTCTCTCTGATACACTTGCACGATGCAGAAGAGTTTCAACACCTTCCCTAGGCTGAGAGCAGTACTTCCTGCTCAAACCTTCATCCTGGTGCCTCCTGACGGCTCTTTTGGGATACTTTACAAGCCCAGCAGAGACTTTCCTAATTGCTACTGCATTTTTGACTGAAGCCAAGGTGATCTAAAATTGAGCCAATAAATCTTTAAAATTACCTAAGAAGAAGTCTTAAAGAAACGTACTTTATCAATCTTTTGTACTTTATCAATTTTGAAACAAATTCCACAAATTCCACAAGTGGAGTCATCTTATACTGAAAATGTTGATATTCCCTCCTTCTCCAGTTTTAAAAAGTTAGTTCTCTGTTTATAAACAGTGGGCACATATTTTTTACTAAACCTGCAAAGGATCCTTAGGAACTGAGGCAATCCCCTCCCTCACCCTCTATTCCACAGTTTATTAGAATAACAGAACTCTCAATGGAAAGAATGTAAAAAAGTTTGGGTTTAGGTTTTAGCTTGGTTATGCAGTTAAACGGAATTAGCCAACTTGAACAAGGAAGAGATCTGGAAGAAGACCGGAGGTGTGACACGGGACAGGATCTTCCACCTTAAGTAGGCAAGTGCTAACTATGCAGCTATCAAATAAAAGAAACTGACAGGGTTCCTTGAAAACCACAATGTTTGTGACTTTGAATTTCTAAATTTTAATTTCCAAAATAGCTTAAAAATAAACTTTACCAGTACTGTAAAGGCAAGCAACCATTACCACATTAGAGATAATAACAATATTAAAGGAAAAAATGACCAAGTAATGAAGTACCGCACCGAGTACAAAGTACCCGGCTTTACGGGTGGAGGAAAACACCATGGGCGTTTGCATAAACGTGCAGAAGGTTAATTCAGGACTAAACTCCTGTAGTTCCAATTGTTTGTACTTTTCCAACTGTGTATGTGATGCATTTATTTAGTAAAGTCTTACTGG
Organism: Camelus bactrianus; assembly: GCF_048773025.1. Classification (NCBI taxonomy): domain Eukaryota; kingdom Metazoa; phylum Chordata; class Mammalia; order Artiodactyla; family Camelidae; genus Camelus; species Camelus bactrianus. The sequence goes on from NC_133573.1 coordinate 12,648,251, forward strand.
GAGCTTGACCATCTTTGACACTTTTATAAAATCATTTTAACAAGCCCCTACATCCCTCTGCTCACTCTTTAGTGACTTAAGTACATGAGTGCAGACACAGTCACTTTCAAATGAGGCTGGTTTTCCACAATTTTTTGGTGTCTACAAGTCATCCTTAAAAACAATCCCCATTCAGGCACTGGGAAGGGAATGAAGAAGTAAGAGGCGGAAGAATCTGCTCCACCTTCTCTCGTCCTTTTCTGTTGCAGGATCAGTGACACAACCTGAGATATTGGCACAAAGTGGAAATGCAGGGACCCCTCCCTGCTTGCAAATCACTAAGAATTCAAGGTGTTGACGGCAGAGCACTCAGCCCCGTTCTGGGCCCTGTGTGACCGCTGGCTTCCCTCGGTGGCCCCAACTACTGCCGAGGACTCATCTCCTGTGAAGTCAGCCCTCTGCCTGCGCCCCTCCCCGCCCGCGAACACCCCCACCCCCAGCAGGGCCCACATTCGCTCTCTGACGCTGCCATCTTCACACGGAAGCAGTAACAGGAGAGAGGCGAAAGGCTAGGCCCACAGTTGAACACAACACCCCCTTGGTCTGTGAGTTATTTTAATTGTAACCGACACTTCATAGGATAAGAACAGGCTGTCACAGATGCATAAAAAGATCAACTTGCTAGACAAACTATACAAACACAAAGTGCAAAGTCATACGTGAAAGCAAGCAGATGTTAACCTAAAACACGATCAGGTGTATTATTTTTTCCCTACAAAAGTGAAAACAAATTCTCTCAAGTTCATGTATGCATTTTGCTTCAAACCAGAGTATTAATCAGTTAACAAGATTTTTAAAAACATGTTCAAGGCCACGAAGTCGGTAGCTTTTCCAGTAAACGGATGGTTGCACAGATCAGTGCTCTAAACAGGCATGTAAAAAAACGTATAATCGCAGATAAAAGCAGAAGCCTATATTTATTATCAACAAAAAAACACCATTTATACTTTCTGAAACAAGGAAGAGAATCACTACAATGAAACAGACTTTAAGAGTAAAAAATAAAAAGGTTGTAGAAAGGGGTGCACATAGCAATCAGAGAGGCAATGGCTGACTGTATTAAGATACTCTTCCAATATAACTGCAATCATAAACTGAATTTATCATCTCAAAGACATTGCTCCTGCTCTTAGAATGAGTGTGATTTACTATCTTTAAATGTCCAGAAGGATGGTATACTGGGTCTTCTGTAACTTAGATAGAAATTTAATATCCTAAATACAGGCCAGTCTGTTCACTGTTAACACTTACACAGTTTATCCCTTAAAGACTCGGTGAATTTTCAGCAGCAATTTGCCTTTCATATTTCCTCCATCTATTTGAAAAGGTCGTTTTATTATTTCAGAAAAATAAAGTATGATTCTGCACAGGCATGACAGGTTTACTATTACCATATCATTAACATTATCAATCTGTTCTTAATTAAAGCAGAAGCATAAAAGATGTTTAAGAAGTATCTAGTTCTAAAGTATTTTTTGATATCTTAAAATAAATTTCATAAAAGCAAAGCTGAATATGTAATGTAAGTAACATACCAGCAAACGATCTTTAATACCCACATTATTGCTTATCTTTTAAGGCAAGTCACGCCAACAAGATTGTACAGCATCCTGCTCCTATTATTCTGTCAGATCTAGAAGATTATTAGTCTTACTTTTAAGAAAAACTCACTTTTAAAAGTGATTTTTTAATATTAGTCTCAGAAATAATGCCATTTTAAAATGCAAAAAGTAGAAGGGAAAGTCATTCTAATGTGACATAAATAATTCCTCTCTAAAGAAAGCAGTGATTTCATTGTTTAAGTAACAGAAGACATTAGTTCCAACTCCCTGGAACAAGGCCATTATTCCTCACTGTGGTCTAACCCGGTGACAAAGAGTCATGAAACTATCCTCACTGAAAGCAGGTCCAACGCCACTGACTTTCAACTGCTTGGGGCTGAAGTAAAGCCGCCCCGCTGTGAGGTAAGTGCGCTGGTTCCCAAGCCATGGTCCCTGGAACAGCAGCACCAGCAGCACCTGGGAGTCTGTTAGAAATTTCTTGGAAATTCTCAAGCCCCCTCCCGGAACTACTAAGTCAGAAACAATGCTGAGGGTCCATCCGTCTTCTTCGTTAAACAAATTCTCTGGGGAATTCCGATATGGCGAAAGTTTAAGAACCAGTGGTTGAATATGTCTTCAAAATGTATCATAAGGTATTTGAAATCAAACTCTCTAAACATCATGTATTTTTTTTATGGGTAAAGTGTCCTCAGACCAAACAAATGGTTTAAGCGCACCTCAGAAGAAACAAGAAATCAACTGTACAAATATATAAAGCCTACTCTTTTGAGCAAAAATATAATCAAACCATAAGAGCCAGCAATTATGACTGAATGTAATGTCTTGGTCAATAACAGGTAGGAAATTATTTAAAAAGCATCAAAAATACTTTAAGTAACAACCATATAGCTGATCTTATGAACTGAGAAATCAGAAGTGCACAGAACTACTGAGCTGTTACCAGGTGCCAAATGCAGCATGAGCCAGAGAAAGCAACACGCCTGTCTGCTCCTTCAGGACCCCAGGATGAAAGGCCCCCAGTCATCTCACTACGGTCTGAGCCAATTCCAGCAGGAAACAGGTCCGCTGATAGCACATCATTCGGCATTAATATTTCCATTTTTTAATTGTCCAAAATGACTTTTCTCTTGAATGTAAACCAGTCGTTCTACTCCTGTCATAAAATGCTTATTTTCAAAGTATTAGGGTCTTTAAAGGATTTCCTTCCATTTTCCATCTTTTCCTTCCTGACTAATATATTCCTTCGTAAACCAAGACGTGATTTTCACCCATCTTTTCTTCTTAGTTTGGAAGCTCCTGATGTGTCTGGACGATCACTGTTTCCTCACTTACTACTTACTCTTCTTTCCTCCACAGGTATTTGAATAAAGAACTTTCTAGGCCTTCTCTAAAAAGTATGAATCAAGCCAATGAAGCACACCTAGACTTTCTTTAGATCCCTGAACAGAAACAGCCTCCAGAGAGGCCCCTGAGAACCACAGGACCCTTCGTGCAGTTCAGCACCCAGGGCAGTTCTTGGCTCTGGCATTAGAAAACAGTAAATTTGTACGCAGTGTGACAATACGCTGTTGCAACATTATGAAATATAACCCGTAATCTTTAAGGAGAAGAAAATTAGGGAACCTCCTGGTTCCCGTCACAAAACATTTACAGTATATGACCTAAACTCCCAAAAAGGAGACTTCTAGTAATTTTACTGGACTATCCTCTGAATCTAACAGTGCTTTTTACAGGAGTGACATAAGACAGGCATGTATATAGCAGAAATATTTCTTTAAAAAATAAACATTATTCCGTTTGAGACTTGAACATGCTTATGTGCTAAAATAATAATTTAAAAAATAATTCTGTGGTTTTGCCAAATCATTTAAGCTGCCAAAGAGTTGAGCATTAGAAATCCCATGGTCTCTCTCTTTCTCTCATCCACACACACAATTTTAATTATAGGACAGGAATATAGAATATGGGTTTAGTACAGGTAAGATTTTGAAAAAGTATTAACTGGGTGTCTATTACAACAATACCTGGTTACTGATAACTGATAAAGGTTAGTCTTTACTGAGGATCAGGCTGTGTATTTAGAGCTTTGCAAACATTCTAATTCTCATGACAAGTCTGCAAACTCAGTTTCACTACTGATTTTTCATAGAAAGACACTAAGTCACTCTCTAAAATCAAGCTTTTCACTTCACGTTGCCCGAGGTCACACAGCTACAGAGTGGTAAAACTGATCCCTGAAACCAACTGGCCGGTTCCAAAGCCTGCTCTTCTCCTTTACAGGATGTTGCCTCCTTGAGGTTATATTTATCACATTTATTTTATGTATATACTCATATACTGTTATTGTATTTCTATTGCATTACTTTTTCCCAAATAATTTATTGGAATTTCGGTATCTAATAACACCAAAACCCCCAAAAGTATGTACTAAAGAAAATTCCAGAGTGCTTTTTTCAAAGTTTTACCTTAAACCCAATCTTCTTTGTTCTAAATTTTGATCCATAAGAAGTTGCTTCTGGCAGAGAAAGATAAAATGAAACGGCACTTCTAAACTTCCTGTGTCAAGCACTTCAGTGTTAAGGAAAGTTTAATCTCCAACAGACTCAGGACTGGGCATTTTATCCTCTTTTCATTTTTCGAAAACCCGAGTTTTGATAAAAGGTCACTAGAGAACAATCAGAAGAAACAGTATCGGAGTTCAGATGGAACAAAAGACGCAGCAATTGCCCCAAGGTTGGGGAGACTTCAGCCACCATCTGGTAGCCCCATACTTATTTCAGGGGGTGGGGCGGGGAAGGGGGGAAACCAGAGCTGGAGAAGCAAGGGGCCGTCCAGGGTCCCCGGTGAGGAGTCTGACTCTCCGGACACAGGCCAGGGCCAGTGGTCTGCACAGTGAGGCCCCGCATCTCAGGAGTGGCCGCCCTCTCCTCCCACCCGGACAGCCCTTCCTCTTGACCCACTGTCCTGTCCTGGGATCACTGCACTTTGGCCACTGATGATAATACTTCAGAGCAACCCTGGGCAAAGATTTATTTTATATCTTCTTTATCCTACAGTTACGGGAAGATCAATTCTACTGCTTATACTTAATTCTCCTTTCCACCCTCACTGCCACCACGCTGGACAGCAGCCTCTGACAGGAGGATGACAGTTTACTGATACTGGACACTAGCAACGTGGTCCTTTATCACCATCAACAAGGCAAGAATGGAGACAATGAAATGCAAAAACGGATATAATTCAGAAACAAAATGAAACATGCATTATGACCGTAATTATTTAAAATAGTTTTAATGTAATCAAGCTAGAAAATAAATATGGAAATTTGAAAAAAGTAGTTATTTGGTGGGTTTATGGTGTTTATTACAAATAATTATTTAAAATAGCAATAACTTGAACAAAAACTATATTAGTAGGCTGACTTAGTATTCATGTTATGGTTTTTGACACTTATAAACTTATAAACCTATAAAATAAGGACCTTAAGATACATATTTCTGTACTATCTTTCTAACTGTTCTGTAAAACTAAATTATTCCAAAAGAAAAAGTTTTAAAAACTAAAAAAAATTCTTACTATGGTACTAAATGACCAACACTTTTAATGACAACAGATTCTTTTTAAAAATATCCATGTTATAGCATACTCAAATAATGATATTTAACTTCAAATAACATTTTTTCAGCATTCTACACTTAGACAAAATTGAGTAAAAGATTTGTTCAAAAAAGAAAGTTCCACACATTATAGTATCAGTAAGTACCATCATATTTCTAATACCTTTAGTTCCATGAATGCTGCTTACTGAAATATTTGAGTGTTTATTAAATGATCCAGGGCTCTTAAAATCTCTAAACGACTTCTAATTTGGGGGTCTACTTTTTAAACTGCATTCATTCATTCAGCAAATATTAACCGAGTGTATAAAGTGAACTAGAAACCACGCGTCTGTGTGTTGAGGACAGAGCAGTGAACGAAGCAAACGAGATCCTTGCCTTTACATCCCAGTGGAAGAAGGGAGGAAATGAACAGGAAAAGCAAAATATATGGAATAGTAGATGGTAACAGGGCTCACAAGGGACGAATCACAAGGGAGGAAGAAGAACTGGGATGGAGTGGGGCAAATCTGCAATTTTAGACTGAGGGGCTAAAGAAAGCCCACACTGACATTTGAGTAAAAACCCCAACCTGATGCGGGAACGAGCCATCCAGGTAACAGCGAAAGAGTTCTGCAGGCAGAGGGAACAGCCAGCACAAGGCCTCTGAGGCAGGAACTTGCCAGCACTTTCCAAGAGCAGATGAGGTCCAGCAGAGGACGGAGCCTGGAAGGTGATTTCTTGGGCTTTACCTTTTATTCTGATTGAGATGAGAAGTCAGTGAAGGATTTCCATCCGGGAAGTGACACAATATGATTCATACTTAAATATAACTACTGTACGTGCTGTATTGAGAAAGGACTGAAGTCCATAACGGGCAGCAGCGGGAAGACCATCACAGGAGGCTTGTGCAGTCACACAGGCAAGTCATGACGGTGACTTGGATCAGAGATGCAGCAGTGGAAATGGTGATCTGTGATTGGCTGTTGGACATTTCTTAAAAGTACAGACAAGAGAACATGGTAACAGAGATGTGGGATGAAAGCAAGCCAGGAGTCAAGGAAGACGCCAAGGCTGCCCAAAAGAATGAGGCTGCTAGTTACGGAGACGGGGAAAATGCAGGAGGAGGTTCTGGTGGGGGAAGACAGGGAGTCTGTTTTATGTATTACATTCTGGAATGAGAAAAGGACTTCTGCTCATCAGCAAACAGACGGTCATCTAAAGCCATGGCACTGGATGAGGTCACCAAGGGAGTAAAGGTACAGAGAAAAGAGGTCCAAATTCTCAACGCTGGTGCACTTCCGACTTAGAGGCTGAAGACAGAAGGACTCAGCAGAGGAGACAGAAAGAAGAAGGCAGAGAGGCGGGAGGAAAAACGAGCTAAGTGTTGTATCTGAGAGCCAGATAAAGCAAGCACTCAGTGATGCTCCAGGTCAGGCAAGATGAGGGCTGAGGAGTGACCTCATGGGCTCAGTAAGGAGGACAATTTGGACGGAGTGGCAGGGGCTAAACAAACTCAATTCCTATGCACAGCCGACTCTTTCTGAGAGGTTGCCTGTAGATCAAAAGACACTGGGCAGTGACTGAAAGGAAAGTCGGGAACAAGAAATTTTTTTTTTTTTAAGATGGGAGAAAAAGCCAGCATTATCCATATGTGGATGGAAAAGATCTAGTAGTGAAGGGAAAATTAATGATGCAGGTGCCGGAAGTCAGGTGTTTGATTAAAAAGATTTTAAGTCAGGAGAGCAAAGGCTGTTTTATCAACTTCTTTAGCTGTCAGATCCTTTACTACTCTGATGAAGTCAATGAGTCTTCCTCCAGAAAAGATACACATTTAAACTTCTGCTTTATTTTCAGTGAGGTCCAGACTCACCGAAGCTGCTCCACAGACCTCAGGTGAAGACTCTCTGAACTGAAAAAACATCATCACTTGTTCCCTTGGGTCATCTCACAGGGGTTTCCAAAAAGATAAAAATCTAAATAATTACCATATGATAACAAGTAAAACCTAGCTCATTACCGCATAAGTAAAGTAAAATTACATTTACAGATAATCTAAAAGTCACTAATCCACGCCCTTATGCCTGTCGATCTACTGAGCAATCTAAAGCGTCTCCCGACATGTAAGACTCAGGACACTCCTCCCACTCCGCACTCATGCCTTCTGCGGCCATCTGGCCGTTTCTCCAGAGTGCTGTAAATGCCGTAGTTTGTTCTGCTTGTTCTCACAACATCACCCTTGCCCCACCTTTCCAAATCCCACTGAGCCATCAAGACCCAAATTCAATTCTACCCCCTCCATCACTTCTCTGATATCACAGTCCATAATTTCTCTTCCCTGGATTCACGGCTTTTTCAACACCACTCAGTTAATCCTACAATAATCTGTTTCAACACACCATTTCTGTGTGTCCCAGGTCCCCCAACTATGGCATTAGTGACGCAAGGCAGAAATCCTTCTATGTATCCATCACCTTCAGCTAAACACCATGTTTCAAGGTATATGTTACATAAATTAATTAATTTCAATGGCCTCTGAAAGTACTGGTTTCCGAAAGTAAATAGAAATCATGTCATATAAATAAACTCACTTTTAAGGTGTGATTATTGTGCTAATTAAAGGAAAGACTATAATGATAGCAACACAATTTTTAAAGCATGAAGGCATGCCAACGCCCTTCAGATCACACAATACTGAAGTGCAAATCCACCTGCAAGTGAAATCAGCACTACTTCAGGGGGAGGTTTTTATACGCAAGTGTTATATGAGAAAACATAAGATGTGACAGAACCATTCCCACCAACATTTAGAAAAGGGTGTCTGATGAGCTCTGTAGAAGTGAAGACTAGCGAGCGAGAAGACAAGATCTATAGCCGTACCCATGAGAAGAGCTCCCTGCTGACACACTGTTCCGAATGAATGTAAGGCCGGAAGATCATTCCGTCAATCAACAGTTACTCGGTTATGTAAAGCAGCCCTGTGCACAGTACCTCGAACACAGCAGATACTGAATTAATCACCCGCCTGCATCACTACAACTCAAACAATCCGTTCCTCTCCAGTGGTGGGGCCACCGTCCACTTCTGCCTGTCAGCGCCTGCGCGATGCCCTCGGCCCGCCTCACCCAGCGTGGAACCAGCCCCACGCCCCGCGACCTCTAACCCTCCTTCTCTCGTCCGCCCACACCGCACGCCTGCTGCCGCCAGTCCAGCTCAAGCCCGCTCTGGCCCGCGCACTCACACCCTCCTGTCCCTCCCGGGGCGGAGGCGCAGGCTGCGAAGCGCGCACGTACGCGCGAAGGACCACCGGCAGCCCGGCTCCCGGGCTCGGACCTGGACCGCGGACACCGGCTCCCTGCGGAGAAGGACGGACACACGGCCTACGCCGCCCACGCACCCGCGGGCCAGGCCAGGGGCCCTGGGGAGGGCGGGGGCGCACCGCCTGGAGGGAAGGGGAGCTTCTGTCTCCCCTACCCCGAGTGATGGTGACACGCGGACATTCCGCTTGTCAAGACTCCCGAATCCACACACGTCCGATATGCTCACTCTCAGAGATGCGTACTGGGCTCTGACAAAGAGTTTCAGAAAAAATACAGACACGATGGTGAGTCTTCGCGCTGCTCCGGGTGGAGCCCACCCGCCAGGACCTCACCGGAACCTGAAACACAGCTCTCCCCGCCGCCCCGCTCTCCAAAGTGTTTCCCTCCTTCTTCCTTCGTGGCTTTCACACACGCTTCCTCTGCCTTCCCATTTTGTTTGACTAACTCCTAAGGATGCTCAGATTCAGTTAGTTTCATTTTTGTAGTGAAGTCGCGGCTGACTGCAGAGGCCAGCGTCCCCGCCTCTGTCTGCACATCCCCAGCGGACTGCAAGTTCTCTGAGGGTGCGCCGTGCGCTTTATTTACCTCTCTCTTCTCATGACTGAATAAACTGATTTACTTCCTGTACAAGAACACAGCAGGCAGTCGTGGTAAAGTTTCAGCCTATTAACTGCAGTATAAACAGTGAAATTGCTAAAAGAGCTTTGGATACATGACCTTAAAGGAAATCAAGAGTTGAATGCTAAATTGTTTACACACAGAAAAGATATAAGCCAGGCATATGGGCACACATAGAGAAATTACTTTTAATACACAGTTAAGTTTATCTGAAAGTTCCATTTAAAATAATAATCTATGGTTAATTAAGTTCTGAAATAAAACTGATCATAAGTAAATTCCTACTCATCTACATTCAGATGCTGATTATTTTTAATCTGCCATAAAAAAATCTCCACCTCTGATTTGGTGAATTGAGTAGGTCAGTTAATCATTTCAGTTTCTTTGGAGGCAAAGAGAGTATTTAACACCTGTCTACCTCAACTTAAAAAAGAACTACTTAAAAATATCTGCAGATGTTCCTAAGAAGAATTTAATCTTTTTCTATTTTAAACATAAAATGATCTACTGAATGAGAAGTAAAAATATAACTTCTTATTTGTTAGAATTACCCATGGACAGTAACACAGGAGGCCTCCTGACTTACACACTGTTCTTCCTGGATGAAAAACAACTTCTGACTTAGAAGGTTACCTGCTATAAAGGCAGCGAGAGTAACTGATAATCACCATGAGTGATAATGCCCAAAGGAGGAAACAAAACAAAACTGTAACCTATTATGGAAATCAATGGCATTTTCTACAACGAGCTTTAGGCTACCAATTTTAGAATCTGTAAGTATAATTAAATTTAAATTAAAAATATAGCTAATATCCTCAGTTGTCTTTTTTTCTATTCCTTTTGGAAAATAATTGCTTTCTGTTTATCATCCCTCAATTTTTTTTTTTAGTCTAGTATTCAATTAATGGCTTAAGTTCATTAAATCCTGACTTAGGCAGACTTTACTGGCTAGTACCACTAAAAGGAACGAAAAAAAATGGTAATTCCTTTAATTTGAGAAAGAAGTATTAGTTTTCTTAATTAATAAAGAACTTGCTTACTTACCATTTCTAAGGTCCTACTGTAATATTACAAGCATCTTACACTAAAAACAATAACCTTAAAATACTCTATCACTGAAAAACGAGTGTACACAGTCTGCTACGCAGTTTCTTTAACTAGAGTTCAGAACAGAAGGAGTCCACCACTGCCCACTGCGACGTTTACTAAGGCAATTAACTGTTTTTTAATACTCTGAAAATAACAAAAATAACATCATTCACCTATTTCCTTGAGTTTTAACTTTTTTTTAAAGCAAGTACTTTTTTTGTTATTGTTTCATTTTGTTGGGGGGGGTAATTAAGTTTATTTATTTTTTTAATGGAGGTACCGGGGATTGAACCTAGGACCTCGTGCATGCTAAGCACTACCACTGAGCTATTCCCTCCCCCTGAGTTTCAATTCTTTTTGAAGGGAGGATTTGAAAGGAGAAAAATAGGATTCAAATAACAATAGATAATTCATTCTTTCTTTAATCCATCTTCAAGAATGTATCACGCAGTCTCATACTTGAATGAGTTCTAATTTTTATGTAACAACTGGTAACTGCTGTCAGGGTAGAGCAGAAGAAACCATTAGAAAATTAACTGCTTACATTTAGGCTTAATTAATTCAAGTTAAAGCTTTTTCCAAGTAAAATATTTTTTAGAAATAAACTTTAGTTTTCACAAGTATTAAGTTTTAAATGAATGAAGGTAAGTAACATATTCTCTGAACCTCAGTTTTTATCAGTAAAGTGATAACCTTAGTCCAGATCAGCAGTTGTTAACCAAACTTTCCGTTACAAAACCCTTCAATAATATGATAAAAATTACAGACATTCTTCCCAGCAAAAAACACATATACAGAATTTGATTATAATTTCAGGGTATTCACAGACTTCCGTACCTCATCCAAATACTGCCTGGTAAAAAGGGAAGCTAGGTTATATTTAAGGTATTTTACCACTTTAAATTTTGGTTTCAGCAATAAGGTTAAAGCTTTTAAGCAAAAGAAAGTCAGACTTGAGAATAAAAGTGAAAACCCAAACACAAATCGTTAATTTACTCATTGCTATTAAAGATATTAGCTTGGAAAAGCTGAACACCTTACCTATATATAGATGTAGGTGTTAATTTGACAAAATAATTCATACCTTAGACATTAGAAGTTAGGCAAAATAAGATTCTTATATAAAGCCAGGGTATTTCTAGACATGGAAATATATGATAGTCACAGCTTTCAAAGGACACTAAGTTGTTTCCTCCCATCTCTCCCTGCCACCAAGTTCAACTCCTTCTTAGAGTGAGGAAGAAAAATATTACATAACATAGGCTATATTTGAGGTTTTCAAGTGACTGTTTTGGGGAAAAGGGAACACTTTCACATCCTTAAATTTCCTACTTAAAAATAACTGTTGGATCACTGCCCCCACCCCCACCTACCTGTAATTCTTGTTCTCTGAAGGAAAGGCAGTAGTTATAAACACGTCCACACTCGAGGGGCACTCTCCTGAGCGGGAGTGGATTTGGAATGCGCCATGGCTTAAACCCACCACTGAGCTGTCGACCCGCCTCCTCCGGCCGGCTGGTGACCAGTTCTACTTGATAAACTCAAGAAACCAATCATTCAACTTACAAGTTAATAATCTTCATAGCTTAATGTAATAATTTAGATTTAAAATGTTTAGATAGGTAAGGACTGAGTCTCTGTCATATAAGCCCCTTTCCTGTCTTTTAAACACCTTAAAGAATTAGAAAGAAATGGGCTGCAGCATACCTGGTTTGCACTCTGATTTTCGGAGGGTTATAAACACCCTCCGTAGAGTAAGAGTTCGTCTGTCCTCTAGTCCTGCACGTGTGCAGGCGGCCTGATGGCTTCTATCCAGTCAAACACAAACACAAGGCACCCAGTTAAATTTGAATTTCAGATAAAATGTTTTTCTAAGTATGTCCCAAATACAGCATGGGACATAATCACACTAATTATTTGTTATTTATCTGAAATTCAAATTAAGCTGGGCATCCGAGGTGTTTTTGTTTTTTTGTTTTTTTTTTCTGTCCTCTGGAAACTAACCCGGGGCAGCTCGCAGGGGACGTCAGTAGGGATGAGGCTAGAATGGGAACCCTGCTCTCGGTCCAGGTCTGCACCAACACCGGGGCACTGAGCCCCACGTGGCCATGGAGCACTCAAAATGCTCCAGAAATGTAAAATACACAGCACACCAGATGTTGAATGCTTAGTATGAAAAATGTAAAACACCTCATAAATTTCTGTGCTAATTACATGTTGAAATAATAATATTTTAGATATACTAGGTTAAATAAAATATAATTAAAAGTAGTTTTGCCTGTTTTTTTTTTTTACCTCTTTAGTGTGGCTACAAAAAAAACCACTTAAAGTTACACATGTAGCGTGGGTCTGTGGCTTGCACTGTATTTATACTGGACAGTGCTGGTCTAGATGGCTCCAAGGAGGGGACTGGGCTAGAACTTCCTTGCTTTTCTTTCTGTAAAAAATCAATATTGGTAAACACAGGACTGCCTCTCTCACTTCTGTCCAGCTATTAGACTAGGCGGGGAACATGATCCCACCAGGGAAACTGAATTTCCAGGGACTGTTTCCATGACTGGCTATGATTCTTCAAAAACAAGAACAAAACACAGCATCCAAGTACTAGTCCAAGACAAATCAGAAACCTGATCTTTGACAAATTATTCCCACTAACTCAAAAGAAGAAATAAACTCTGGGCAGTGTATGTGTGCATGGTTATGTGTGTACGTGTGTATGCTCAAGTACGTGCACGTATACACAAAGATAAAGTCTCCCAGACCCAGTTCCAAGGGCAGAATCTCTCAGGGCTATCGTGTTGGGTTTTCACTCCTGTATCTTATCAAAATCACAGAACAGTCATTTGTTTTGTTGTCTGATCCAAATTGAGATGATAGAAGTTATTAATGAGAATTATTGGGAAAATATTTTATTTTTGATACTCTAGATACAGAAGGCAAGGTCTCAAAGGCCCCCATTTTATCTATTCATGCCACATAACTGAGGTGAAATCAGAACACTAGTTCTAGAATGATGAAATTATTCTTTTTCTTTTTAGACAGTATGTTGTCAACACTACAGTAAGACAAAGCTCATTTTAAAAAAGATGTGGAGAGGGGGGTCTTTTTAGACTAAAAGATACTCAGTTATAAAGAAGCTTAAGCTGAGGTAAGAAAGAATAACTTGCTTAGTTGTTTTTACACCTGACCTTGCACTTTCAGTAGGTCTGACTTTTAAATCAAATTTTTTTCTCAACTGGCCCAAAGAGTTAATGCATTTGTCCGTTCTATTCCATGCCATTGTAAAGGTTAAGAATATTTAGCATGTTCTCACAAATTGAAAATTCAAAGAAAATTATGTAGAGAAATTATTTAAAAATACTTAGTAATCTCTATTTCTTCACTAATATAACCTGCATCGTATCTACTTTGAAGATTTAAATCTTTTAAGGTTGCCTGCAGTTATAATGAGCAAGACTAGTTCTAACTCCTCAACTCCATACACTGGTTCTCAAGATTTTCCATAAAAGGTCTCAGCTGTACTTTTACTCCTTGTAACAGCAAATGTGAAGAGTATTTTTCCTTAGTATCTTTTATGATATGGATATAGGAAGAAATAACTGCTTTGAAAAGAAAAGAAAATTAACATAAATCAAAGATAGGGCCACCAGACAAAAATCATTAGATTTCTCCCAAATGTAAATAGCTCAGAAAAAGCTTCCAATTTTCAAAACTAAAGTTTCCACGATCATTTTCAGAGCTTTAAAAAAAGATGAATACAACTGGATACGGACAGGTTGAATTTCCTCACCAGCGCTTTGAGCCCTCCCTGTCGACCACAGGATCCTGGTGAACACAGCCTGGAACGTGCTGTGAGACATTTGGTCTCCCGGGGACAGCCCATCACTCTTACCTACACTAACCTGCTTTTAATCCTGATGACACTTGCAAAATCATCAAAGTCTTGTTCATCATCAGTGAATGATAACCAGGTGACAGTTCAGGGTTGGTCACTGTGAGAGGTGCCCATAAACTACAACAGAACAGCAGGTCTTCTGATATTATATAGTTGAGAAGTAAAGGTAAGATATTCATTCATTTGTCCTTCATAAGGTTTCCCTTGTGGAACCGATGTGTATCTTTTCTGAAGACAGGAAAAAGTTGTAAGATAGGGGGAAAAAAGGGCTGATTTTAAGTGATTGTTTTCCATTAGGATCTGACAAAAATTTTATGATCACATCTTTATTAAAGATTAAGAAGACAAACGTCTTCCATATTAAGCTTCCATAATGTCTGAAGCTTAACACAGATTTAAAAAGTGGTTTGAGGGACTTTCTCTGAAGGAAATGTGAGCTTCAAGAAGATCATGAAAAGCAATTCTTCAAAGCTGGCTATCATTTAAGCGATTAAGTCACCCGACTGCTTAAATGCTGTCATCATTTCAAAATTCCTGAATGCAAATCTTAATACATCTAAGAAGAGCTCTTGGTGACAGATCAACCTCAGTGGTTATGAAACTGATCCACACGCAGACTGAACTAGCAGACAAGTTTTAGTGTAAGCGGAATCTAAAACAAAACAAAAAACGCGTCCAAACATCTACAGGACGTGCTCCCCGCGTCAACACGGAGAGCCACGTCGTCCTGTGGGGTGCGTGTGCTGTACTGCCCACGAGGCTGCTGTGGCCCTGCTCCTGCAACACAGGCCGGTGGTGTGGACCCTCGATGGCGCATTCCAAAACTAGCCCCGCACCAGGAGCCTGGGCCCCAGGGTGCACACTCCTACACAGCGCTTACCTTTAGAGAACAAGGAGCTTGACAGAAACTCATCAAGTTCTCACACCTCACACCGCCAAGAGCACTGAAAAAGACCTGCATGTCTTTCCCGGTGCAAGAGGGACCTCTTTTTAATCTTCTTGCGGTGGAAGTTTAAGATTTTCCTGAAGGAGGAGAGAAGAGTAAAGTATTATACTGAGAGCATATCACTGGGTTCAAGTTTATCTATAATACAAACTGCAGGTTCTGAAGACGTATATTAGATAAAATCCTAAGTATTCCAAAAGCCATATTCTCTTCTTTCACAAAAAAATACCTTCCCTAAAGAATATCACTTGCTCCAAACATCACTTTTAGACCCAAAATCTTAGATGACTAGTTCAGCTTCCACCTCAGCACTGAGCTGGCGGTTGGGAAGTTGAGGAAAACATGGGGAATTCTGGGTTGTCAAATGATCACACTTGTAAATGCCACTGAAAAGCTAACTCACTGAAAAGCAACGAGTTAAACAGAGCAAAAAGAAATTCTGTCCTGACTCTCTCTTTCATACACGCATTTCCTGTCAACCACTAGAAAAGCAGCCCTTTGAGCGGATTAAATGCCGCATCCGTGCAGCGATCCGCTACATGTGAGATCCGGCGGGAAGGGCCCCGGACTGCTTTTTTTTTTTTTCCTTACACGGATTATCTGCAGAGCCTTCAACAGTTCTTGGCACACTGAAATGTGTCATTTAAAAATAGTAATAATATTAACTTCTAATCAGATATTAAATAACTTAAGAAAATGTTTTTTAAATGCTGTATCTTAAAATATTTATGAGAAAATGTCATAACTGTTATTATTACAACCCAAATTCCTGAAAAGGAATGGAATACTTTAAGATCAGGAAATCACACTGTACCTTCAAAATATATTACCGAGTATCAACTATAAGAATAT
This sequence comes from Camelus bactrianus, assembly GCF_048773025.1. Classification (NCBI taxonomy): domain Eukaryota; kingdom Metazoa; phylum Chordata; class Mammalia; order Artiodactyla; family Camelidae; genus Camelus; species Camelus bactrianus. Next base: position 12,664,168 of record NC_133573.1, read on the forward strand.
TAATATAGATAAAAAGTAACATGCCTTTTAATGCTTTAGTATTAATTATTTTTCATCTTTCAAGGGAAGCTCTACACCACATAACATGGTAACTACGTGTGTAATTCTGCCTAAGGAAACCATCAGCATAATTTTAAACTGAAATCAGAAGATGCCATTCTAACAATGTGGTTTTCAAATATATTTTAAGTAAATATGTACATTTTCTTCCATCTCAAAAGAAAACAAAATTTAAACAGGAAAAGCTGAACACCATCCATTTATTTGTTTTCCTGTCACTTAGAGACTATTACCAAGAACAGAGATTGAGTTATTTTATACTCTTTCCAAATTTGACAAACTAGGGAGAAAAAGAAGAAATGCTGAAATCAGTAACAGAACAATCATACCGGTAACTGACTAAATATGTGTATGTTTTTGAATCCAAAATACAAGGCCACTAGAATCAGAGGAACAAACTATTACAAAGTACTTGATTCCATCTAAACCCAAATCCTGCACATGGAGAACCGGCCCTCAACACAGACCAGACGGTGCGCGTGGAGCGTTCATTTCAGGGCACATGCAGCCGTGCAGCGTCCAGCCTGACCTCAGTAAGAAACCAGGCAGCAATTCTAGGATTTACCCTGATCTCAGATCAGTAAAACTAAGTTTTAGCTGACAGACTGTGCCTTGATTATAGTAGTAAAAACCTTTTTACATTTCACAAAGAATTCAATCTAGTATCTTGTATCAGGGAAACAGGATTAAATGGGAAAAATCGAAGAAATTTTAAAACAAAGCTTTAGCAGCTCACTTAATTTACAACAACTTTCCTATTTAAGAACTCTTGAGAAACATTTGAAACTAACTTTAGGGGATAGGGATGAAAACCACTACGAAGAACTAAGTGTAATATGCCAAACCGTGCTTAAAAGGGGTAAAGGAAAAAACAAAGCTGGACGTTTTGCTGGAAGATAAAGATTCTGCTAGCTGGCTGAACCCCAGGCCCAGGAGGGTGAAGAGAGGAAACAAGGCCCCCAGACAGAGGCACTGACCAGGAGCTCCTCTCCAGTCCTGGCTCACATGGATGGACACTGGCTCTCTGGCCTCATTTCCACTGGCAGGAAGGATGAAGTCTAAGTTTAACCACATTCAGAGATTTAGTGTCTAATTTTTCACTTCCCTTGAAAGTACAGATTACTAAACTATACTAACAACTAATTTAAGCCTTACAAAATTGCTGAAGGCAATCTACTCTCTCTTTTTCGTCCTGACCGATGTTTCTTGCACCGTCTGTGGTGAAGGACCGCTTCCACCCCCACCGGGGACCCCTGCTCACAGCTGCTCCTCAGCCCTTGCTACATGGACCTCTCCAGGTGGCTTTGTCAATAACAGACCGGTCCATCCTTCAATGAGATGAGACATGTGATGTGCTTGGGCAACACAGACATCACACTGCTACAAAAGGTTCTGAGCAAGGGCTGAAACGGGCAGTCAGCAGTCAGTCGTGGACCGGGACACCCAGGACTCGTCAGTCTGCTGCCTGTACTTTGTAGGGTGCTTGTCTCGGCTACAAAGCAGTGTCTTATGATACTGTTCCTTATGCTTTTTTACTGAATCGAATTTCCAGGTCTAATTCATTTGTGCCCTTAGAAATGAACTGACGAGTCATCAATGACATCTTCCATCAGTTCTCCCTACGTCACTTACAACAGAACTTTCTGCGAGGGTCGATGCTCTGGGTCTGCCCTGTCCACACTGAGGCATTAGCCATGTGGGTCTACCGAGCACCTGAAAAGCGGCCAGTGTGACTGAGGGACTGGATTTCTCATTTCACCCGAGTTAAATGAATTAGAATTTAAATGGCCACATCAGGCCAGTGGCCACCATACTGAACAGCACAGTGTGGGATGCTGCACTATCTTCACTTCATCTTCTATTTAGTGTTTTTAAAAGCCATCCATTTCCTTCTAACCTAATACAAATATTTCAACTGTGAGTAACACTTTTCATGTGTACATACAGGTATTTACGTGCTTGTAATCATGGCATGTAAACTCACTAGTTTATCTTCACTTACACCTAGTATTTCTCCACATTTCTAGAACTGTGATGTCCAATACTGTGGCCACTAGCCCCATGTGAGTATTTAAATTTAAACATTCAGTTCCTCAGGTGCCCTTGCCACATTTCAAGTGCTCAGTAGCCACATGGGGCTAATGGCTATGATATTAGACAATGCAAATTGTAGAATATTTCCAACACAAAAAGTTCTACTGGACAGTTGCTCCAGAGTCTTCAAAAATAATCACTTAGGGACAATGTAATATTTTACATTGATGTTCTACAGTCAGTCTCTAAATTGGGCATTTTTCTATATATATGATTTATAATTAGCACAATATTTATTTACTAAATTCCTACTGGTGAAATATCTAAACATCAGCATATATCCCTGTATTATTTCCCAAAAGAGTTTGGTATCACTACTTATCTTGCTAATAATAGATTTCTTTTAAGCAAATTTAGACCCTTTAGTACAAAGAAAAAATTGTATCTCTAAATCATAATTTATAATTTTTGATAAGTGCATGGGTAAATATTTCCCATATTTCTTTATTATTCGAATTTATTTTCATATTCTTAAATCTGTCATATTTTTTCTCACTTATATATTAGAATCTTGACATCTAAATCTGCATATTCTGCAATAATAAAAGACTGTCACAGCTACTGAAATTTACTTTGTTAACTCTCGATACAGGTTATTTTCCACAATCGTCAGCAATCCTTTTAATACTGTAATCTGACAAAAATTTTTAACATTCAAGTGTATCTTTGCCTTCGTGAGTTCTACTAATGCTTCAAATATAAGATGTAAAAGCATTTTCTATGCTACTTAAAAAAAATTCCTATGGTTATATAGCATATGAATGAATGCATTTTTTTGCCTAATCCATTTTGCAGTTATACCACTGAACTGAACGAATGCCCTTCAAGTGGCCTCTCTAGGAATGAGCAGCAAGTTGTTGGAAGTAGATGGGACTAATTTTGGATTCCTCAGAATGCTCTAGTAATCCATGTTGCACAAGACAGAAAGAAGTTTATTTTCAGAATTCCCTTTACGAAGGCAATTGCATTAATCTAGGAAAGTGTGTGAGTAGGACCAGGGCAGGGATGTGGACGACAATGTTTTGCTCAAAGACTAAGAAAAAAAATTTGCTGGCTCTAGCACCTACTCAGAGTTTCTAAACTCACAGAATGCTAAACTGTTTAAAACTAGCAAGAGGGGCTGATTTCACATCTGTACTGACACTCACAGAAATCAGGGCTGTGGGTGAGCAGAAACAAGAGACCCAGGGTCCTAGGGATTTGTGACAGTCACATGATGAAGGGTATTTCTCTTAATTCTCACTGACCAGGAAGTCAGTGGGTCAAGGGAAATTTATATCTAAATCCCCAAGGAGCAGAGAAGTCTCTGCTAGTATCTGGGCACAGGTCTATTCCTGCCTCATTACCACTGTGTTAGACAATGTTGCTTTAAAAACATTCCTGTATGTGGTCGGGTAAGACCCCCCCTCACTGTAAGAGTCACTATAAAATAAAATACATCACTAGAAATTTTGCAAGTTAGAAGTAAACCTTGATGTCTATAAACTGTTTATATTCAAAGTTTGCCAATATCCTCCTGATTCAGAAACAGTGTCTCTTCGTTTATGTGAATCTTTCTTTTTTTTAATGGAGGTGCTGGGGATTGAACCCATGATGCATGCTAAGCATGTGCTCTACCACTGAGCTATACCCTCTCCCCCATTTGAATCTTGAAATGTTTTCAAATATAAAACACTTTCTAAAGGTCTAACATATTTCTCAAATTTATTGCTAAGTATTATATTTTGTTTGTTACAATTCTCAGTGGGGTCTTTTCCCATTACTTTTCAGCTGGTATAAAGATATAGTATATCCAAGACTTTATTTTGATTGTTTATAAAAATAGTTTTAAAATTGACTGCCATAGATTTTCCTAATCAATCATGTCATCTAAAAATGAAATATTTTGGTTTTATTTTTTTTCTTCATATTTCATTTGTTAACAGTATTAAATAAAAATGGAGTTAGTGGTGACTAGTGAATAAATTAGTAATAAAAATGGTAAGTGTTTTGTTCCTGAATTTATGTTTATGTTCTAGCAACACTGAACCATGCCCTCCAAGCCACCCACCTGTGTGCTGCCCCTCTGCTCCGTGAGCCTGCCCAGCTCGCTGCCTTAATGAAGCAACCGACTCCTCGAAGCTCAACTCACCACTCCTGACTCATCGCAAAGCGGGATGTCTGACAAAGCAGAACTGGGAACAGGTTCCCAACTCCTAAATGATCAACACTGTATATGCTGACTATGTAAAGTTACCCTAATACTGACAACGTTCATGAAAGTCAAATGAGAAGTATCTTCAGTCTATAAACATCCTGCAATTACACGGGCACTGCATGCACTCTTCACACCTAAAGTTACTCTTGAATCATAAACTATGCACGTAACAGATGACATTAAAAGCACCAGGTTTCTTTCTAGGATGAACTATTTCAGGGAAATCTAAAGGGCAGAGTTCGTGAGGGAAATTTCTCCTTTACACAAGAATTTCCACTAATAAACGTGGATGGTGTGCCAGATGAAAATACTCAGTATCTTGCAAATTCTAATGACAGAAATGATTCAGAAACGATCAGCAATGGATGAAACCATGAAAGGAAAGGGGAAACTCTCGATGGGGAGCCCGGGCTGTCACCACTGACAGATTTTAGCCAAGCAGATGCTGTGTGTCCCATGTGGAGGAAGGAACAGCCCCATGGCTGAAGTATCCCTGTCCACCCTCTCCCAACACCAAAATCAAAGATGAGCCTGAATCTAACTTAGCATTTGGAGCTAACTTCTAATTTGCAGGAAATTTAGAGGTTAAAGGAGTAAGTTAACTGGGAAGCCAACAGAAAAATCCAGAACAGGGGCTATTCTACAGGACTGCTTACCCAGCCTCTTAACAAGTCATGAGCAGGATGGAAAGAAAGAGGACAGGGAGCAGGGAGGCAGAGAGCCGGTGGGGAAGAAGCAGCCCTGAGTTACACAGCAACGCTAACAACCGCGCCCTGCATGGAATCTGTTAAGATTCTGAACAGACAACCCAAATGTGAGCGACAGTTTTGAATAAAAAGCAGAAGAGACTGAATAAGGAGATACTATCAGGTGATAAAGAATTTTTGTTGATTTTGTTTGATGTGGTAGAGGTATTATAGTTACACTACAAGTTCTCTCTGCATATATTGTTACTGTGTAGGTGCATATTTGTAGAGAAAAAAATTGTAAATTCTAGTCCAGCAATACTTTAGGAAACAAAATATCAGGAAGACAAAATAATCTGTACCCTCAAAACAAACAAAAGATGTTACAGTGTGCTGGGCACACTGAACCAACTCAAAGTAAATTATTTTATTTTGCTACCTTGCCTCCGGCATATCTCAGTAAACTCACTCTGCCTTCTGATTTTAATGGTGCATATCACCTGGGTCTGCATTTTCAAAAGCTACCCCGTGATTCCAACGACCCTTTCTTCAACTGTTAGTCTTCTCTGAAGGAGGCTGACTGGTCTCCTCCGCTACATGAGGGGAGGCAGTGTGTCACAGCCTCACTGTGCTGAGTATAAAACAGCAGACTATTCCATACACAGCAAGTACTCAGGTATCCAAGGGCAAGACAGATAAAAGTAACACCCACACAGGTATTAGAATTTATATGCTTCCCTTAAACATTTAAATGAATGTCTAATGGATAAAGTGTGTGGCAGGAACACACTTAAACCTCCCCCTCATGTATTCCACCAAGTCACCTCCAGATGACATGAACCATAGTCATCACTTATTTGTCCCCAGATAAAAAGTTTCTACAGCATAAGAGGGGCTGTCTGCCTGTCATCCTCCTTTCACAGCAATTGGAGGTATTACTCTGACTAGTCTTTGACTTCACTTTTCTTCATGATGTGTAAGACTTTTTTTCCACATGATAAACAGTAAGCAAATTCTCCCCGAAAGTATTTTTCTTTGTTAATTTTCTATTCTTATGAAGTTCAGTCTTCTTTTATATGATTGAATGTTAGTACTTCCTCCAAATAACTTGCAAATTTAAATACTATCCTTTCCAAAAAATGTTTGCATTCAATGCCCTTGTAACATTTTAACATTTAAAATGTAGTAGCTCACAATGTGGGCATTCTTAAATCTTTTACTAAAGCCTATAAAAAGCATCTATTGTAGCTCTTTGATTTCCTCTAACACGAAGAATTACTGTAATTCTGAGGACAGCAGCACCTCGCAGCTGAATAGGCACACCAGCCAGCCTCCTAGTGAGTGCGTGCGAGTAGTAGCGGTTATCTGCCAGCAGCCCCGGGACCCCAAGCCCATGGGCACAGGTGTCTGCACACGGGCGGGGCTGGGCAGCAGGCGGCTTCCATCAGCAGCTGCCCCCCGCACCCCCCACCCTGCTCCTTCCCCCGCCCCCGCTCCTTGGGGGGCAGGTCTTCGCTGCTGGACCGCGCAGTCTCCGCAGTCTCCGTGGTAACGGAGGAGCCAGCTACGAGGGGCACGAGCACGCAGGACTCTGCTTGCAGAACTAGAAACGCCCCTCGGCGCTGCCTAGCGCTGCGAAGGGCAGAGCTGGCAAGAAACCCTGCAACTACTTACAGCTGATTTATAAAAAGTCAGTCCAAAGGTGTAAAAAAATAATTTGGTACCCGGTGGAAACATTTACTAGAAAAAAACGGAATCACGTAACAAGGAAATCAGTTTGAAGTCTGGCAAACTAAAGGAACCTCACGATTCCCCTGTGAAGCTATGACTCAGTACCTCACTTATATGGGGGTATGTGAGAAGCCCTGAAACAGCACATGTAAAAATCAGTAACAGAGGTGACTTGAAGGCATCACGTCAAAGTCTGCAGAACAGAATTCTTCACTCAGTATATTTAAAACATTAAAAAACTTAATGAGTTCTTGGCCTTTCCATTCAATTTAGAGCAACAACGTGGAAAGGATATGTACAAACTGTGTGAATATGTGCACATGCTCTCGTGCACACACACGCATGTGCACACATGCGCACAAGTTCACGTACACGCAGGCATGCACACATGCGTGCACGACACATACACACATAAAACGAGGAGGCTGAGAGGCTGGGTCGGCCTCACAGCTTCAGGCGGTTGGGATCTAAGCCCCCTCACGTGTTCGCGCGGAGCAGTAACTAGGGCCCAGGTGTCCTCCTGATGCCTAGTGTCCTCCAGGGGTCCCATCCTCCTAAGGCTCACGCAGAGGAAGAGCATAACTCTTTCAGGTGGCCGTGACACTGGAACAGCAAGTGCTAGGTAGCTCGGTAAGTCTTCAACAGACACGTGTTGATTAATTCTACTCGAACTAACTGTGGTCATGGGAAACCAGCTTGTAGTATTGATACAAGTATCCCCTTACTTAGTCTTACAATGAAAGAAATATTTCTGTATGGTAAACAAAAACAAAGGCACTAGCTTATGAAATAACTATTTTGGATCTAATTAAAATATTTCATCTGAAAACAAAGTACTTGCCCTTATTATGATAATCAAATTGAATTAATTCACAAATACAAAATTGTCTGTACAGATACATACACTTAAGCCACAGGCTCGCAGCTCAAAGAAAATGTTGAACTAAATTTTACCCTGAAATTGCTGTCTAACAAGAATTATTTGGCAAAAATCATTAACTCTTAAAAACATTTTTCAAGGATATCAAACTAAAAGATAATAGCAAAAGTCTGCATAAAATATATTTTTACAAATTTAACAATATTTTCATATATTATGTATGGAAGTAGTTAACATATGTCTTAAGACAGGAAGCAATTTGTTTTGTAATAAGATAAGTAGCAAGTAGGGCTACACATGATTAAGTTTACAAATACTACAAATACAATGTAGACCTGTAATAGGAAGGAATCCCGTGTTGAGGGTTCTGCAGGGAAAAGGATGTTCAATATCCACATGGTCACCTCCTTCCAGAACTTAGTCTGATTTGGTCTGGGCTTATCTTCCGGGGCAGATCTTTGCTACTTTTCTTAGACAAGAAGGATCAGTTCCATGATGCCTGGGACAGATGAGTTTTGGGTTAAATGCTGAGATAAACTGGGGCCTGGAGATGCAATCTAGGGAGGCCTCTGAGGGACGGCCGCCTTGCTGCTTCAGAGGGCCCACGCTGGGGTGGCAGTGTCACTGACCTCCCGTTTGGCAGCGGTGAAGGCAGCAGCTCTCTGCAGTGTAACACAGGTACTGGACGCAGCTCCTTAGAGGCTGCTGTAGACATTTTACTTGCATCAAATAATTTCCTTTAAGGTATGTACTCTTATTACCTCCATTTCACAGATGAGGAAACTGAAGCACAGAGGAGTTAGACAAGTTTCCTAAGACTGCACAGCTTGGAAGTGCCACAGCTAATACTTACCCCCGACCAGTCTGATTCTAGAGCCAACCCTTGTAACCACTGCAGCTCGGCAGCTTTAAATGTACAGCTGCTTCATGTAATTTTATTAAACGATCTGTATACTGTATAATCTGCATGACAGGCACTGTGAGTTTGCTCTGCTCATATTCACATTTCTTGGTACCTTATAGACTTGAACATCTTTCCATAGCAGTTTCTTGTTTTAAATAAGCACTACAAAATCCAAGGCTATTTTAGTCCCTACTAGTTTCTAAGAGCAAAGAGTTTTTGTCCAGTTTTTTATGTCAAAATGAACAGCCTCATCTCATGAGGGAAGTAAACTGATGAAGTGGTTAGCACACTCCAGATCAACCTTAGGAAAGGACTGCTTTGTTTTTTAACATCACAACTTCACTGTGATTACTTGCTTGATGTCCCCCTCCCCCGACAGTCTAAGACCTGGGGGTCACATCAGTCTTAGTCATGACTCTCCCCTCCCAATGCCCAGGGCACGCCTGACATATAGCAGGTTGTCAGTAAGAATGTACAGAACAAGTGAGCGGGATCTGCTCTTTTATCTCTTACGTGTCCTCAGTAAAGATCCCTAGTAGTAGCAGCCTAATACTGCTGGTAACACTTATTTCATATAAAATTTTTATATATTTATATCATTATTAATACATTGATGTTTAAGATGTGTCACAATTTTCATTCAAATAATTGCTGTGATTTTTAGCAGCAAAAATTAGATTCTTATCAGAATGGACCTTGGAACGTACTCCATTTTATTTTCCACATTTAAAGGTTCTTCCTTCTTCTGAGCTGAGAATGGTATTTTCCTTCCCACAACATAAACAGTAACTTTTATTAAAATTTACCTTTCTCAAATGTCCAATTCCACACCACTGGTAATCACCATTTCTTCTGACACCAGTAGCCCCAAAACAGAAGGCACTGTATTACAACATATCAGTCAGATACTGATTTACTATACTGAAGTTACATAGTTAAAAATTAATGACTATTAGTAGACCTTTGCTTAGAAATGGGTCATTTTTCATTCATTTCAGTAAAAGAAACGCTATGTATTGCCTTCCATCTGCGATGTTTACGAATCTGTGTGTTTTAAATATCTTTGTGAGGCTAAATGCCCAATTCCCCATCTGACCACGTGGACCAATCACAGAACCAAAAAGAACCATCAAAGAAATGTACTGTCATGGACACTGCAGGGCATGTTACTCAGCAAGGATCACTCTGCCCCGGAGGGATGGGAAGAACGTCTCTCCCCCAGCTGAGCGAGTGCACTGCATGCACGGCTGAGCTGAGATCTTCAGATCAAAATACTTGAAAGGCTGGTGACTTTCTTTTGAGTATATCAGGAAAAACTAAATTTAAAAGTCACTGCAGAGACTGAATTCAACACAATAATTTTGAGAAAAAAGTTAACAATGGACTTAATTTTTTCCATCTGAAAAAGACATTTATTTGATACTTTAAATAGCTTACCTATTTTGGCAGTAAATTAGGGGAAGATCTTTTCTGTTATAAAAGTAAGCTTTTTAAAGTTTTGGTTAATACTAGATTGTATGTTCTGATTCAATTTGTACTACAGGCTGAATAAAGAAAAGCTAGTCTTCAATGAGAATTTTTTTTGAATGTTGACAGATCTCACATGTGAAAACAACTAACTTCATCATTTTTCAAACATTGCTAGTGTCTTTCCAACCTAGACAAGATTCTCTGTGTTGTAAGAAAAAGTGTAAACAGTCAGGCAACCAAAAGCTCTACCATTTTATTTTTAAAAACTTAATGTGTATGTTTTGGGATAAATTATTTAAAAAAACAAATTTTACATTTTTTCTTTCAAAAGAAATTCCTTTCAAAAAGGAATAAAAATTGATTAAGGAAATCATACTATCACTAAAAAATGTCTGCATGTAACAACTCAGTGATTTCAACGGCTGACAGATAATCCCTGTACTGGCTGGATACTAGAATGGGACCCTTGCTAAGGAGATGACAGCTGTTATTTTACGGCTGACATCCTTTCATAAACTCAAATTTGGCTGAAGAGAGCGGGGTCTTCATTCACTGCATTCAATCTCAAAATGTTAAAGGAGCCTATAAGAGTTCTCTCCTGAAAATGAAATTCTCACCTACGACCACTACGTGACAAGGCTCTGTTGCAGATTCTTATGGAATCTAAGAAAACAGAACAGCAGCATAAAAACGTCTCTCCCCACGGTTAGAATTCAGTCCTCCTGCAAGTTTCAATTAGAAGATACTCATTTAAGAAGTTCTAAATTTTAGAAGTTCAAAAAACATGTCACCAGTTCAGCTCAATAACGGCACATGTGAGCCCCCAGCCCCGCCTGCAGCCCCAGCCGCGTCATTCCCCCATTCCAGGACCGGCTCCGGCGGCAGCTGGACATCTGTCTGTGTCAGTTTGTCTGCACTGTTCACCGTCTGCACTGGGAGTTCAAGAGCAGGTAGGAAGTGTGTTTTTAGCTGCTCTATTTTGCTCTCACCTCGCTGAACGGACGGCACAGAGCAGTCCGTAAGAATCTGAATCACTGCACAGATGGGCTAAAGGACAGGTGCTGGTTCACTGTCAACGTCTGACTGTGTGCACGGTGATGGGCACTGAGCTTGCCGCCTGTCACAGGTGCTCGTCCTGCATGTCTGTTATTAAACTCTAGAGAGTGGCTGAGAGCACGGTCACATCCCACTCACATCATCCGGACATCCCTAATTGCAAAAAAACCAATTACTCAAACTGTGTTGGTCTCAAAAGTTGTAAGTTTGGCAGCAGGACCACAATCTAGTGTTAGTATCTGGCCTTCATCACCCATTATCCAGCCAGCACGAAGCGACTGTGTCCACAGACGCACCAGAGTAAGCTCTGATAAACCAGGATTTGAGATTTCGACCTTTATATGCTACTAATTCCGCTCCTGTCCCAAGTTAACAGAACTAGACATAGATCTGACAGGACACAGGTGTCCATGAAAAGGGATATTCAGGAACCAAACACAATGAGGATAAAAATATTAATGTGCCAAATTTGAATTCTTTCCTCAGTGCAAAAGTGTGTAAGGCAGGGAAGAGATATCTGATTTATCAGTAAAACTTGATACTGCTATATATTATGAATGGCTACTCTACTTTTTTTGTTATATAAACATCTTATCTTGAGAATTTAGTATCTTTCACAGAGGCGCAGTAATAATGATACATTTTTAAAGGCCTAATGTTGAACTAAATTTATTTCATTATTTGATACTACATTTTTCTTTCCCCTATCATTTTATAATGAAAGTAAAAAACAAGAGGAATCAACAGACTACTTTATTGAAAAATTTATGACACTTACTTTAAGTAAGAAATGGCTATGAAACTAATAGATAAATTCATTTTGGTATCAACTTTAATTCATTCATTCACTCACTTCCTCAGTTCTGTCACATGTGCAACTCCCTTCGCGGTCAAACTTCCTCTTCTCCACCCCCAATCCAGCGACATTTATAATATGCCATTTTTAAAAGTAATTAAGTAGAACTACCAAAAACTGAATTTGTTAAACTAGACGGGAACTGTGTAACTGATTTTTCACACTTCGTACTATTTTCCTATCAACATTAAGCATATAAATTCTCTTATCTATAAAACTATCCTTTGCATTTATTTTACTATAAATGTAAGTCATAGACACATAAATTCAAACATTTGGCATTAATTATGTCCTAGATATTAACAGCTCTAAAATTTTAATTCAAATACAATGGGTTGGTAGGCTTCACACACACATGCACCTACACACACACACAAGTTAAATGGAAACTCTTACCATGGATTTTCCTTCCATAGTCCCTCCGAAGCCTTCATGACAGGGCAGGGCCTTCCTCTGCCGAGCAGACAGCAGCCAAATCACAAAATGACTCTTGGATGCTCGCGTCTTCACATGGGAGTTTTCGGCCAATTGCCAGTTGAGAATTTAAACTGAAACTAAATTACCCAAACTTTATTAAGTTGTTTTCACACCCACCAACTGATAATGAGCAACGACTCTGAACTGGAGACTTAAGTGAGTTGAGTTTGTTTCACCTTCTTTTGAGCAGTCTTAAACATGTTTAAGAAGAAATGCCAGGGTGAAAAAAAATATCTTCAGAGAACAGTTTTAAGTAAACTTCAACTGCTTCCAAAAAACCACCCTCAATTATTCTGCCCCAAGTTAACACAAGATAAAGATGGTATTTATACAATGATGTGCCTATAAATTACAGAGTCACAAATTTAAATTCTGTCAAACACTGACTCTACCTTAAAACTCGTTGGAATATTTGGAAACACTTTGATAATATCATTTATATTCATACAGTATTTATTAAATCATCAACTACTTGGAGTTGTGCAGATGCCAAGAAGGTAAAGGTTACACGGAAGAGACACACCCTGCCTGCAAGCATGATTCTTTGTACCGAGAAGACAAAATGCAAAATTGCATTCTACCACCTTCTGATTACCACACACAAACAACTTGGCCTCTTTTCTGCACAGTTCGGGCTCCTGTGCTCTGAGTGATCACAGCTGATCTTTGCAGAGCCTGTCAGTTACATATGACTGTCAACCATCAGGCTTTCTGATTACATTTTACAGTCTGCTTTGATACTTCTCAAATATGAGGCATGTTAAATTGTTCCCAGATGTTAAGATGTATCTCAGAGCCTCAATATCATGTCTGCCCAGCTATAAGTTGGCACATTTCAATAATATATTTATCCCGGGTAATTTAAGTCTTCAGCAAATATACAACAGAGTAAAGCTAAAATGAAAACATGAAAGAAAGAACAGACATGTCTGATCTTCTGAGGCATCATGTTTACCACTGATTAACAACTGTTTCTGAAAGCCAACTGTAACAGGTCCAAGACAAAGTGCGTGTAATGAGGTAGTTATGTAGGACTCAGGTCAGGATGCAAATGTAATGTGTACCCCAGTTCTCACATTCTAAGCGCCCCCTCCCCCTCACACACACACAAGGACACCTGTCCGCGCACATGTGCATCTATTCAACCTGCACTCGGACAGACTTTTTTTCCCCCTGTTAGCATCTGGTCCCAAGACATTACATAAAAGCCAATATAAGGTGAATAATCAATTTATGGTTAAGTCAAGAGACACTGACTACAGGACAAAACCGAGAGCTTAGAAAAACCACTATGTCTTGGGTTAATCACACTGACCCAAACAGTTTGATGTCCCAGATACAGGCTTATTCCATTCTATGTGGTAATTTTAATCCCAAATCCTCAATAACACTTATAAACTATTCAGAGGTGAAGAGAGTCCTTTCCTGGGTACTGTGAGACACAAAGGAAAGGTCAGACTCCTTTCTCAGGGAGCTTTGTAAGCGTGAACGAGGGGGCGGCGGGAGGAGAAGGTGGCTCATGAAGACATGTAAACGGCTGGACAAGCCCATTGGCAGCTTCAGCTGTCTGAGTAGACTTGTCATGTGTGCGGCTGATCTGAGAAGACGTTCTATCAAGAAGCATTCTTAAAACAGAAAATACACAACCACTTGATTCTTACCTAGCCTGCTGGAGCCCACAAAGCAAGCTTCATAAGACACAGAATATGACTATGGAAGCATTCATGTCCTCACTCTGGAAGAAGATCAAAGATAAATTCTGCAGTCAAGTGAAATTACAGAGCATGGAGATACTTAAAAAATCAAGCATTCAATATAAGAGAAGCAATTCTGGAAAAGACATGCACCCCAATGTTCACAGCAGCACTATATACAAGAGCCAAGACATGGAAACGACCTAAATGTCCATCGACAGATGACTGGATAAAGAAGCTGTGGTATATTTAAACAATGGAATACTACTCATCCATAAAAAAGAATAAAATAATGCCATTTGCAGCAACATGGATGAACCTGGAGATCATCTTCTAGGTGAAGTAAGCCAGACAGAGGAAGAAAAATACCATATGATATCACTCATATGTGGAAAAGAAAGAAAGGAAAGAAAGAAAGGAAAGAAAGAAAGAGAAAGAAAGTGAGAAAGAAAAAACAGGACACTATGAACTCATCTACAAAACAGAATCAGACTCACAGACATAGTAAAAAGTCTTATGGTTACTGGGGAAAAGGGGTGGGAAGGGATAAATTTGAGAGTGAGATTTACAAATGTTAGCCACTATATATAAAAATAGATTTTAAAAGGTTTCTTCTGTATAGCACAGGGAACTATGTTCAATATCTTGTAATGACCTTAAATGAAAAAGAACATGAAAATGAATATATATATGTATATGCACAACTGGGACATTGCACTGTACACCAGAAACTGACACATTGTAACTGATGGTACTTCAATTAAAAAAAATATGAGAAGCAATTCTGAATTTGTTCATGTCACTCATCCTGATGATTCTAATCACCATGGCAGTGATTTAGTTTTTAATACAAGGGACATAATTTTGAAAAGTTACTATCAGATTAGCAGAATCACGAACCAGAAAAGCACAAAATAACTCTTTTGGTGTGATAACACCATCGACACTGCACGTGACACAGCAAACTTGCCTCCCACCCCAGCAGAGCTGACGCGCTGCTGCGCTCACGTGCTTGTATGTAACCTCTGGTATGTTCTACTCATTCAACAGCTTTAAAATGTAATGTTGCCCCTCATTTCATAAATGAAGAAACAGGTCCAGTAATATTTGACGTTATTTGTCCAAAGTCACGTAGCCAGTCAGCAGCAAAATCAAGACTCCTCAGGAAAAAATGCTTCTTCTACCATAATCAAGGAGAGAAATAGTTATGCCTTGGAAAGAAATAAAATTTTATTAGGAAGATTTAAACTTTCTAATCTCTGTACTAAATCTCAAACATATAGATCATTACCCACCCCCCAAAATGCAAAGAATCAATTCATAAAGTTAGGGAAAGAAAAGAATATGATTAACTTAAACCTGATACTCCCTTCTTATAGGCTTTAAGGCAGACGTTCAGTCTTACACTCAAGTATTACGGACTCAGAACATGAGTTTGAGGAATGTATAAAACTTCATCAAAAGTTTCTATTAAAAAAGATAATTTCCTAGAATTTTCCATGGCATCACACCTGTTTTTTCTTTTACCTCCTGGCACCCTAGCCAGGATTGTCTCACAATTTAAGCACGCCACATGGACAGCACTTGAAATTAAGTCTTAACTTGACCACTTGATATAACTCATCCCAACTACATATAAATAGGCAGTAAGAGACGTTCAGAAAATCTGTAAGTGGGAAATATGGAAAGAAATAGCCAAAACAACTTAGATTTAGTTTGAAGTAAAAAAGTGCACTACTAACTCAATTTAGAGTCCTCTACTTGGTCATAATTCATAAGATGTTTCTAGTAAAACACAACATGCTTTTTTTCAGTTCAACGGTCTCAAAAGTCAGAGCACTCATTAGGCAACATCTAAAATCATTCACCAAAACTCCTGAACAGGCAGCAACACTAAATGAACTACCTGCACCTACCATCACCATGACTCATTCCCCCGACCCAAGTCCATGAGCCGAAGAGCGTAAAACACCCTTAGCATTTATCATTGAAAACAGAGTAAGATATTTTAGCATATAAAATCAAGGTTTATCTTATGCTATTAAAGCAAAATTTTTTACTTTGGGAGTTTTACTTATATCCCATTTGGTCACACAGTAACATCTCAATATATTATATGTGTATATATTTGCATATACAGCAAATATATATATATGTGTATACATATGCATGTATGTATGTATATTACATATATATTTTTAGTAAAGAGCAGTCTTCTTAAAATTACGTGAGTTTATCAGAACACATAATATTTTAAAGTCTTCCTCGATACGCTAAATTTGTATGTGTGTGTCTACTTTTTCACCCAGAGTTGTGACTGGCTGCCTAAAAGCAATGTAGGATACCCACACTTAGGCCCCACTGTGGAAGTTTTCCGTGTGGATTTAGCCTATCGATATGGATACGCCAATATACGTAAGAAGAAAACAGCTTACTCACATCTTTCACATTATTCACAGCAATAGGATTTTTTAAATCAGTCAAAGAAATATGACTCACCCTTTTCATAAATTTCTACCCTGTTTATAAGAAGGTTTTTTGGGGGGAGAGTTATTTGATTTGTCTCCACCTCAGTTTCTCCAACTGGATAACAGGAGCATCTCAGCTCACAGACTTGCTGCGAATATTGGGTATGTTCATGGTTGTCCCCTGCCTGGAGGGGTGCACCAGACACACAGCAGCCTTGGGAGCTGCCACAGTCATTGTCACCAGGGCCACCACCTCCAGAAGCACCTCAGAGGAGTCTTAGTAAGAATGCAAGAGTCCTAGGCCCCACTCCCAGAGAGTCTAATTCAGCATCACACCAGAGCTTGACAATATTATATTAAAGAGAAAGCAAATAAACATACAAAACACTGCTTGTACCAACACGACCTCACGATTACAGCACCAAGAAGCAAAATAAAACAGAAAAAGCTTCAGCTTTAGAAGCCCAGTAGTGGCTCTGATTCCTTCTCTAAAATCCGCATGACCATCCCCAAGGCCAATAGTTATTTTCCAACAAGCCGACTACTCCACGGAGTAACAGGAATGCAGATAGGCGCTCCGGCCTCAAAGAACAGTTAGAGAAGCTGAAACACTTCACGCCTTCCTGGGTTCACAGTAGCAAGCAATTTCACAGAACTCCTCGGGAGCGGAGCAGCGATGGAACATGCGCGCACGCCCCTCGCGGCGCAGGAGCGCGGGATCGGAAACCTCCTCGGGACCTCGTCGGGAAAGTCGCCTCTCATCTCCCTCCAAGTATCACAGAAGTCCTGTTCCAGCTCATAGGTGGTGCATGCTGGGGGCTCGGAGAAGGGGTTTTAATTCGGGTTGATAGGGAAGGCTTCAGAGAAAAGATCTTTGCTAGACCTTGTGATATGACTTTTACAGGTAGAGATAAACTGCACCTCACATCATCGGTATTACGAGCAGCAGGCAGGAACGCGGGTGCTCCAGGCGTCGCAGGAAGGCGTGTATACCGCCAAGTTCCTCCCCTGCATCCCGGGAAGATGGTCACATCACGTTCTCTGCTCAGCAACCGACTTAGCAAGGCAAAGAGACTGTTTCAGCAACAGCATGCACAGTGGGGTCTGTTATGACAGTCTAGCCCCGGTTTTGAAAAGGGACAGAGACAGGGATCCAGAAGATTACTTTAATTCATTGATCGGCATGAGGAACAGAACAGGTGTCAAAGATGATTGAAGTTTTAAGTCTGGTTCTACGGCAGCTCTGTATTCTGCCCTGTCAGTTCAGGATGGAGGAGCTGGGAGACAGCTGAACAAAAATGGGCCTGGGGGGGGGGGTCTTAGACTAACAGGTCGAGGACTGAGCTGCGGTATTCATTCAATACAAACAAACATATCAAGTGCTTGTGAACAAATCTCAATAAATAAACTCGGGGGGTTCACATTCTATACGTGGCCACTGGGTTAACATTTACCTTCACAGTAAAAAAAAAAAAAAGCACTCTTCAGCTTATGAACTCTTTGAAGATATTAATGAAATATTTCAACATGATTAGTTTTACTGGCTAAAAAAGATGCTTTTCAAATTTCATTAAAAGGTTTTTTTGCATCTGAATTTGTATTTTCAGTTTTCAAAATAATTCCACATTCCACATTCACATGCTCAACAAAAACCAACAATATTTTGTCATATACCACTTATTTGTGAATAGTTAAAGACATCTTAAAAGCTATCATACTTTAGGGGTATTAACTCATGAATTCTTACAGCATCATACTAAAAAGGCAAATGTCATTTGCAAAGCAAATGGGTCACTTGTCTTAAAACATAAGGAAAGAGAACTGGATGTGTTAAACTCTCTCCTGCACTGGATCTGAGACCCTCCCTCGGCCCTGAGAGAGAGGGGTAGCAAGCCCATGTCACAGCTGGGAACATGCTCAAGACCCCAGAGCTGTTAAATGGTCCAGCTGGGATCCCATCACTGCGTGTCTGCTCCGAAATCTAAGCTCATCCTTTTCACAATAACTCTCTGGAACATGGCCAAGTACTACACTTTAAAAACAAAAAAACACAAAGCCAAGGCCATGGGGGGAGGCTCTGGGCAGGGCGGGGCACGGGCCAGATACAAGGAGACAGAGTCCCAGCACCGTCCTTGTGGAAGTGCTCTTCGGTCCCATTAAGAACCTCCTTCTTCTTCCTTTACTCACTGATAACCTCTCTGCATGCTAGTAGCCACATGAATTGCCATCGTCCCTTGAAAAACAGAAACACTAATTACAAAACTCAAAGAGAGGATGGCTACAGCGAACTGTTTATTAGAAGACACATGGCCCCACAACAGACAAATCGCAATAACCCCTGAAGACCCTGTATTAACAAATACTCATTGACAACCCAGAATCGTTAATATACATGTAGCTTTTCAGATTTTTTACAGTAAGAATGTTCTAGCAATCAAAGAAGGCAAGCATTTAACATCTGGAACGCTTGCTAACCAGATGTCCACTGATGCTAGATGAAGAAATTTTTAACTTATCTAGGGAAACTTTCAAGAGGCATGAATGCTCTCATTTCATACTTTCATAATAGGACACAGTAGTGTGAAATCAAGCATTATAAATTCAGCAGAGAAAACTATTAAAAATTCCAAAAGGTATAAGGTTCTTAATTTTAAGAACAAGAAACTATGTGCCCTGCATTAACACAAGCTGCCAGTAAACTGCATCCCTTTCAAAGTTAAACACATGCTTCAGAAGAGAGCAGCCTGCAGGACTTCCAGGGTGAAGGGGAAACTGCTGTCGCTCCAGTTTCCTCCTCCGCGCTCCCTTCCCGAATTTCTGCACCACCACACTTGGATGACCCAGTTTACCCGAACAAAACACGGCGCCATCCAGTGTCACAAGGTGGAACAAGTTTACACTCAAGAGTCACTGCAGGTCTTTGGCAGTTCTGAGGTTCTCGATGCCAAACTGCGTACAGGTTGGACCTCTGAGAAACGCTACAGCTCTTGTGCCAAAACACAGGTTCTCTAGCATTTTAAACAAGATCTCACCCAATAATTAGCACTGCAGTAGGTAGTTTAACTGTGTGACCCTTTGTACAGCAGCACTTCTAAGGCACTACAGCCAAGAACTGTCATTTATCTGCTCTGTTACCTTGATTTAGGGGGAAATTCACAAGAAGACCAGTTCCATACAAAGAACTGACATAATACTGTGCAAAAATAAGCCAGCAAAGCTTAGCTGAAAGGGAACAAAATAATGAAAAGTCAGAGCATGGTCAAACAGAGACCTAAGCTGGCAGCCAAGAAGCATACACCATTCTGGCCTAGATTTGTTTGTAAGGACTGTGTGACCCAGATACTAACATATCTGGCTAATACTTAAAAATCTGAAAACTGAAAGAAATGCAATACGCAGTCAGCTGGTTAAATATTTTAGTCAAAATGATAGGTATTTAAGATACAGAATTAGCATTCTCTGCAGAAAGACTTTTAAAACTTCAAAAATAAGTATTTACTTGGGCTTCATAAGTAATCCCATAAATTATAATTCACTTTTATAATCAGATAATGAGGATAATACCATCTCCTAGAGATTATGGTACAAAAATCCTTTGAAAGCAGGAGAATATACATTTTTTTTAAAAACTAAAGCTTATTTAAAGAACTGTATTTCCCTAACTAACTTTGCTCTGTTCATGACCCACATAATAATTTTTTCTACAGAGAGGTGTCCATTAAGTGGCAAGAGAATTTTTGGAAAAAGAAAATCTTCAATCAGAGGCTCTAAAATTAGTTTTGCTAACAAGGTGCTGGAACATGGGAGACAGTGGCTTCTCCAGGGGCTCACCCATCTTCCCTGGGCTGGACCGGGCACGGTGATGCTTAACACACTCTCAGTGGACAGGGCTGAGGGTACTGACTTCCACCCCAAGTCCCCCCATAGTCGGGGCTCAGGAGAAGCTGGCCGACCCTGATGCACCAGGCTGGACCACCACAGCCTAATCCAGTATGGTAAACCCATTCCTCTTGCAAAGGGTTAGTTTGCCTGTGTGAGAGTTAGACCAATTTAGACCAAGGAGAAGCAAACCGGGGGCGGGGGCAGCAGGGAATGGAAAGCGACATTGCTCATTGAGAAAGCTAAGAACAGCTGATTCTTCTCCCTAGATCTGAAAAGAAACTCATAATCCTGAAGGTGATCGGGAGCCGCTGGGATCACAGAGTTCGGAGAACGCGATACTGGGTGCAGGACGTAGAGAGGACAAACGAGTCCTCGAAGGAATTGCTGAGCCGCTGGCTTCACTAATCCATGTACATCTCACTGCTGGTGCCTCTTCTCACCTGAGTTAATTAATACTCTTTTTTATTTAAGCCCAAATTCGACTAATTTGGAAATGAACTGGCTATTAGGAAACTAAGTGCCAAGCTCTATTTAAATACTTTCAGGAAATCACAAAATTTATTTTACCTACTGCTAGCTTTTGAAGAAAAGTGTTACATATTACTTTTCTACATTTTCTTAATTGCCTGCAATGATTGTGTATCATATGTGTTACTGAGAGGGGCGTATTGAAAACATCAGAATGTACAACACAATTTGACCTCTTCTTTCATTAACATGAAAGTCAGAACATGCTCTTAACACAGTGATGCTTCAAGGGTCCATGATTCACTCAGATTGCTGTTTTTTTATCGTCTGACTTCTCTCGGATGTCAGCTGTCTCTCGTCTCTGCTGTCCTCCCCTGGGAACTGTTTGGGAACCACCAGCCTCCCACCCACGGCGTACCGGCTGCCCCGCGGGCCCACCCCTCCCCGGTTCCCAGTCGTGCACGTTCAGTTAGCTGAAGTCGCCAGACGCAGGCTCTGGAGCACATGCAAGTAATTCTGGGGACAGCAACTCTCTTTGAACTTGGTTTAAACTAAAAACACAACCTAGATAGTTCTGTACTTCTTATAAAAAAAATACTTCATTTCCTCTTTCCTTTTCTTCTTTCTTTCCTTCCTTCTTTTGACATTTACTTTACCTAGAAATAGTTCTGATCTTCCATCTTCATATTGGGATTGAAGACATCTATAAAGCAGAGGCTGTAAAACAGAGGCCTGAGGGCCAAATATATTCTCCGGGCATATTTTGTCCTGTAGTTAGAGTCAGAGTTTTAAAAAAATATTTGAATTAGTTACCAACTAATTTATATTCAAATCTGTATTTCAGGACACTTTTGAAAATTTGAAAAATCTGGCAACAGTCAGCTGCGCACTCACACGGCCACGAACAGGAGGAACAGAGTATCAGCTGGACCTCTCCCCCTGAGATGAGCGAAAACCCTCTAGAACCCCAGGCTCCATCATCTTATTTCCCCAACGGTCTGACTGTCCATGTCAAAGCTCGCACAGGTCCTTGACTGTGATACCCTGTATACAACAGACTAATCGCAGCCATAAGTACACAAAAAATACTGCTGGGTAAGAAACAAAGCAGTTCACAAGGCGTTGAGGGAAGTACGCTCCTGAAACTTTTTCCTCCCGAATCTTCTAATTTAACTAGGAGCCCATTTCTCAAACCAATGATCCAACAATAAATTCTTATCATTACAAAGGAAAAAATCTTTCTTAATAAAATGCTATTTGAAACAAAAAGGTTCAAGGTCTTCATCTAAGTTTCAACCAATCAACCAAAAATAATAAAATCATAAATATTCAGCCACCTTTCAAATCCGTTATTGATTAATAAGCACAAGTGTGAACAAAATAACACACACTATACGGGTGCACACCGTGTATGTACGAAGTTACTTACACGCTTTACCATACAGATTAAGACGTAAAATTCTCTTTTCAAACTAAGTTCTCCATATACTATTTAATGGGATCTAACAAACAATAACAGGAATTAGCTCACTTCACAAATTGCTTTTTAAGGAACAATGCTTTCTAAGTTATATTCTATACCACAGTCACTTCCTAACGTCAAGCACAGGTTACTTAGAGGATTTGGGAGAGGATACTGTGGGCTGTGTCTGCCTCCCACACTTCACACCTGTCCCCTTCTCTGCGACCAGGTCCATGGAAGCAGCTTCCTCCAGCAGGCTCCTCCCTGCGCTAACTCAGCTCCGTGTCACACCTCAGCTCACAGCCCTCCCGTGGCTGCCCGACACCCTGAGCAAGGCCGCAGCGTCCGCCTCCTGAACTCCTCCCCACCTCTGTCTCCCCTTCTCCACAGCGCTCGGCCGCAGCGGGGCCCTTCCAGTGCTTCCTTCCGTGCCTGCAGCTGCTGCTTCTGCTGCCTGCAGGGCCCTCTGACCATGCTGATCCCCAAAACCTCAGCCTCACAGTGATGACCCCTGTCCCTCCCTGCCGTGACCGCCAGCACTGCCCCGCCAGGCCGGGCCAGGCGAGGTCTCCCTGTCACACACCCTCCTGCACCTTATCACTTGCTTCTCCCTCGGTGTTCATCTTGGTTGTAGTTATCTCAGCTTCAGTCTTTTCTGAAGTTGTTGGTTTCGTGAGGACACAGACCATAACTTTTTGTTTATTGTCGTACAGTATTATTTACTGTAATGCCTGGCATACAATAACAGCATTTAGTAAAACACCTGTTGAATAAGTGAATCTCATTAAACTGAAGGGAATCCGTAACTAAATTACAGTCAAGAAGGCAGCACAGAGCAGCAGACAGTGCGCACACCTGAAGTCCTGAAGAGCCGGGTTACAGTCCCAGACCTACCACTTAGTGCGTGACTTTTAAGTCTCAAATACTCAGATTCTTCACCTTAATAAGAACAGTGTCCAGCCCTGCTCTGTCTTCCTGTGTAGTTGTTAGGAAGAAAAGATATAGTCTGTTTTCTAAACTCTAAAATGTGTATTTTTTCACTTTAACAGTTTTCAAATCAAGAGGAGTCTTACAGTAGATCTCACAAGAACCTTGCCAGTCATCACACATCACGTAACAGCTTGTCACTGCCTATCCATGGTGCACTTGGACATGAGTAAGAATACACCTTTTATCTGTCACCTCAACGGCCTGCATTAACAGAACCATATACAGTTGAGTTTTAATTTAATAAAGTTAAGTCCCTAACCACCTCTCGAAATGTCTTTATAAAGATCACTGTAATGCAGTATTGAAATAAAAAGTTATTATATATGCAGAGCCGCCTGTGACACGTGCCTAAGTCATGCTGAGTTAAGATTTACTAAGTGATAATTCTGAGCAGGTACCAAATACCTGCCTGTCAAACTCTCCCGGATGACTTTCAAGAGAAGTGACTTAACTTCCAGGGATGTGTAAAGTAACTAGTAAAAAAAAACAAAGCTGCAAGCCTAACTAAATAGGACATGGAAACCAGGCCAAAGTAATTCCTGGATGTGCTCAGAATCATGCTCTCAGGGCTGAGGTGCTGGAGGTCAAGGGCAGCTTGCCCAACGACCACGAGTAAGCCACAGTTACCCTTCAAGAGAGTACCCCTCCCTCCTCCAAAAAATGCGTTTGATTTTTCCAAAAGGAGAGAAAAAAGTTATTAAATCAAAGGACATGTCTTACAATTGATATCTCTTAGAATCAAGAAAACTTAGTAATATGCATGAACATGCTTTGTAAATTAAGTGCTACCCAAATAGGTAATGTTACTGGTCCCCACTGTATGCTGTGGACAAAAGCAGGGCCGTCCATACAACTTAAAAGCGTCTCCCAAAAATCACTTATAAAGACCATGCTTAAAAATAAGAAGATGAACAAAATTCCAATGTCACTGATTTTTTTAGAGGAAATGAAACGTTCCCCCTCACTCTCAACAAATTCACCTGACAAAACTCAGTCCACTTCCTTTGCCCCGTTCTCACTCTGGCACCTCCCACATAACCCAGAACACTATCATCTGTTCGACTCTTTAATTCCAGAAGGTCTTCTTTACTTCTCCCTCCATTCCTCCAGCTGTCTGCTGTGTTTAATGTAACACTTTATTTGGTTTTGTCTTTGTACATATTATTTAAAGCCACATCAATATCCTCTTCAATCTGATCTTCAAGAGCAAAGTATGACATGTGCTTTCACTTACTTTCTTATAAGTAGCACTGATTTTTCTAGGACTCGCTTACCCGGTGACCAAAACTCAGTGTTGACACTGTGACAGGATGGTGGCGCTGGTGACTACCCAGACTAGAACAAACAAGGGCTTACTCACACAGCATCAAGGACCATGCTTGCCAGACAAACAGCATCCTCCATCCATGCCCTCCTCATCAACAACCACGGGAAAACTACCTCTCTCTTCAGACTTCCTTCTCTGATTCACTTTGGTAACCCCTGTGGCAAGGGACTTGTAAATTAGAGCATAAACAAATTCTGGAGGTTGACCTAAAAAGACCACTTAGGAAAGTCTCCAGGCTTCTCTGCATGAGGGAAGGCAGGATGGAGCGGAGACCTATGGCAAATAAACCCGCCAGCCAGCTGGTTTCAGCATCCCCACCACCAGCAGCTCACGGCATGGAACAGCCCGGAGAGGACAGCTGACAAAGACTTTCTGCACCAGGGAAACGCTTGAATTAGAAGACAGATAAATTACCTGACTATCATAAGCTTTATTCGGATTAGATCTATCACAGTACCTTGATAAGACTAGTAAGACTTCAGGTGAATTATCATTTGTCAGTAAAAACACACTTTTAAGTTCTATCATGACAAATGTGTATGTTAATCAGACACGCGGGACCTGGGAAAGGGACAGCAGGGGACTATGCCATGTTCTTCCCAGCAGTCATGTCACTCAACCGTCAAGCCATCCCGCAGGGCTGACATCACCACGGCACAGCTGAGGAAAACAGCGGCCCGGAGCACCTAGGTGGCCCTCCCGTAAAGCCAGCACACACCCTCACGTGCCTGGTGACTTGTGGCAACCACAAACACCTACACTAAGCAAACAGTTCAACCCCCTGCGGTAGTTTAATGACGCTGCGACAACACACCCCACCACGTGCCATTCCACAGTGCGAGCCCCCTCATCAGGTGGTGTCGCATGCCCGCCCACCCCTACCTGACCCCAGGTGCTTGGTCTGTGACCAATAGAACAGACAGAAGTGACTCTGGGTGTCTCCAGAACCTGGGCCTCGAAGAGCTGCGGCTTCTGCCTCTCCCTTCTGGAGTGTCCCTTCTTGGAGTCCAGCTAACATGCCGCGAGGAAGCGCAGGTAAGTTTACAGAGAAGCGCACGGAAGGGAAGCCCGGGGCCCAGGGCCGCCCAACCACAGCCCGCAGCCCGAACCTGGGCCGCAGGACGCAGACTCACCCAGCCAGCTCTCCAAATGATGAGAAACAGAGCACGACTGCTGTCTGAAGCCACCAAACCTTAGGGCAGTCCTGCGGCCACTGATAAGTGAAACACTCACTGTCCTGCTTAGAAACGCAGGTCAACAATACCAGTGTCAGACTAAGAAGGCCAGTAAAAACCAGACATACTCGGTTTCCGTGACTACTGAAATAGAACTGTGAAAACCCAGAGTAAAGCCTAAGTTTTAAGAATGACTAAAAATTACACTTTAGATCCAAAAAAAACAACACGGTTCAGCACTCAAAATCACAATGTGTCATAATATCACAATGACTATGAATAAAGTGAGTATTGACTGAATCACTAAGTCTCAAGTGAATAAGAAGGCGTCACTTGAAGTTCAGAAATGAAAGACAAACAGGGCACAGGGCAAAGGCTGGTTATCCAGAGCGGCGCCTCGATCAGACGCACTGGCCTATGTATTACACATGATTGTCATCTGAAGTGCAGCATACAGTAAAATATATGACACTGAATTATACTAAACACAGCTTTACCTTATTTAAAAACATACTCAAGGGTAAGCATTACCCTGGTGAAGCACCAGTACACAAGTGAAGCAGCAAGATGTCGAGTAATAAATACTTCCAGGTGATAAAGTCTGGATTACAGTAGTATCTTACTTCAAATTTGTTACATAAATGCGAAAAAAAAAAAGCATTCTCATATCATGAAATGTGCCAAACATACGTAAGTTTCAAGAAATATTTTAAAATAATCTCTTAAGATATCCAGTTACTAACTTATTCCAAAAAAATAAGGAGGCAGTTGATTTACGAAGGATGACCACCACCCCCAGTGGCAGCACTGTCCGAGCGATCACTGGGCTGGATGGACACGGCTTTGATCCAGGGAAACGCTGAGTCTCTTATGACTTAAGAGCAGAGAGCAAATGATCTGGAGCAATTCCTACTCTGGTGCTGTGCTGAGAGGTAGAAAAGTGGGACTTCACATTAATATTTAATACCATAGCCATAATTCTTAGAAAATGAATTCTAATAGGCTATGTAAAAATTTTTTTAAATGCTGATGTTTTACCAGATTAACTCTGACCATGTCATAGTGGAAAGGTTTCTGAAAAACTAGAAGAAATCCAGTGATTGACTCAGTTTTAAAATTCAATTCTGTCTTGAGACAGACACTGTGAAAGACACAGAGATAATACATCCAAAAAGAAGAGTATATTTTGCTAAAGAAAACCCCTACGGCGGCCTTACCGCAGGGTGAGGTCCAGCGACGCAGAACCACCCCGCGTCTTTTCAGCAGCTACGGGGGGACCCACACTGGAGGGGTCCCTCCTTTCCTTCGTGACCCCGGTTACTCAGCTGACGCCGAGGCTGCAGTAGGCCTGGGCCCTCGCACATTCATACACAGTTACTCCCTGGCTGCAAAGGAGCCTTTTAAAAGAGAGAAAGTGAATAATGGGGGAGAAAGGAACTGGGGAGGAAGAGAAAGCCGCTTTTGTGCCCTATCAATTATTTATTCAGTCAAGCAATGAACTCACTAGTTCTCACTCTAACCATCCATCTGGGGAACTCCAAAGAGTGAACTCAAAGACTAACAGACTTTTAAAAACTACCATCATTCTGCAAACTTTTGAGTTTTTTTTCCTACTTGAAAACATTTTTTAACATGGTACATCTTATTTTTGTACAATAATTTACATTTCGTAATTTATCAATTTTTAAAATCAGACCAGAAGTGTCGATTTTAAAATGGACCAATAAATCAGCTAACATCCTTCATCGCAGGATTTAAGAAATGTTTTGTTATTCTTAATTTAGAAAGCTAATTACAAAAATGCTCGTATATCAATCTTTACATTATTACTATACTTGTGTCTGTTTAATAATTAAATGCCTGGTGGCAGTGCCATAGAGATTTATTTTACAGAAGTCTCTGGAAGGGAGTCCCAGTCCCGGATGAGCACAGCCAGGCCATGGTCCGGTTTCTCTCACAACCATTAATGAAGTTCAGTTGACTAAATTATTAATAGAGATTAAGTCTTCTTCAAATAAAGGCAGGGTTAAGGTGCTTGCTTCCTGAGAAGAGAAGTAACCAGATTTACTCTGTGCCCAGGTGCCCCTTTGCTACATATTTGAGATGATACACAGTTTTTGCCCCCTTTCTCATGACAGAATAACTGACTCAAAAATTTGAAAATATTTTGCCTTTTGTATGAATATTTGAATCTTTAATAAATTATTTTTTTGGCTTGGACTGATTCATTTTATAACCTATAACCTACATTAAAACACAACTTCTTTTGAAAAGCTACATACACGTCTCTCCTTATACTTTCTCTACTTAAGATTAATTGAAAGTCCCTACGTCTCAAGTGAAGTTGTCTATCGGCTATAATTTGACTGGACTCTACTCTTCTTTAGATAAATCATCTGAAGAGTAAACCAGGCGTCCTGTTCCTCTGGCCTCAGCATCCTCCCTGCTCTGGGTACATCTCATTCTCCCTGAGTCTGCTTTCCTTCCAGACAAATCCGCTGGTGAGAAGTCAGCACTGATCCTCCTTGTTCAAATCCATTTTTTTATAGAATAAGAATTAAGAGCTGGGAGAGTACTTATGATTCATCCAAGTTTATGGTGAGGAAACTGAGGCCCACACGTGTTACAGGATGAAAGCGGAGAGCTACAGTTAGCATGTGGGGCGGCAGAGACTAGAAACCGTGCTTCCCCACACCGTGTGGTGCTCTCTGCCACGTGCTCTCAACAAGTCCCCGAAAGGACCCCAGAAGTCACACTGGAGACTATAAGCTGATACAGCCTTTTGGAAAGAACATGAGCAACGTGTATTACAAAGCTTAAAGGGTCTGCCCAATAATTCCGCTCTTGGGACTCTATCCTAGGGTAAATTATTAGACACGTTTTATATGCAAATATTCATGTCAGGTACTTACAATAAGAAAAAAATTTTAAATAGCGTATGTCCAATAACAAGAAAAAATGGTATAGCCACTAAGAGAACTATGACAGAGCAATTTGAAATGTTTATGAAAGTTTTCTAAACTTCATAAAAGGCACTTTTCTATGTTAAGTGGTGGTGGTGTGTGTGGAGGGGGCAAGTTAAAAAACTCATGATGTATGTAAAACAAACGTTGTCAATCAAATGAATTCTTAGCTCTTTATTGAGTGAGATTCTATTACGTTAAGACTGACAGAAATAGGAGAAGCAGCGTATTTTATTAAGAAGATGCTATGGGGGAGAGAGTGCACAATCTTCCTCCAAGAAATGCATTCGCTGTAATTCTTAAAACTGGCATTACACAGTTCATTTTCTTTTGCTAGCACTTTATAGGGAATAAAAAACCTGCTCTGATAACCACTTTAGAGTGGAAATAAAACGAGTTTCCTAAACCCCAAATAAAACCTCAAGACCTTATTTAATCTAAAGCTAAACTGCATTTTACTTAGAACTGGAATAAATACCTTCCAAGTGTTTTGAGAATTTTTAAAGTCCTCTTTTAAAGCACTAAATCTCACTCACCAAAGCTTCAAACAATCCTCAGTGGTCAGAAGCCTTTCAAAAATCACACTCTTAAAAATCTGTAAACCTGTCTAATCTTAACTCCAAGGAAAGGGCTGAACGAGCAGAAGTGCAGTGTGAGGTGGGAAACGTTTTGTGCTCCTACGATCAAACAGGCAGTGCAGGAAAATGTGCAAAGGATACTCACATGATTTAAGACCCAAAGGTCTGATAACACACTTATTTATTCTGTAATTTATAGTGAAAGAAGACCTGATAATTGATATCATTAAACATGTGTGGTTATATCTGAAAGGCAGAAATAGGATTCAGGTGTGAGATGACAAGATTTATTAAGCGCTTTTTACGTAATAAAGAATAACCAGACTAAAAGTAAAAATATATACATATATTTTCTAACAGGATTTTTTTTCTATTTTAGTTATTTCATTTTATTTAGTTATTCTTGACTTATCCAGATATAATAGATAAGAACATTCAAATGCCTTATCCACCTCAAAAAGAATATACAAAAGTTCTATTTATACATTTACTTTTTGCCAAAAGAAATATTGTTACTCCTGAACCCATCTAATTTGAGATAAATTATTAAGGGCAGCTGTTAAAACATCACAGAAAGGTATTGTTCCGTTCATATTTTAAGTACTAACCTATCATTCTACCTCCATCCTGGGTCTGTTTCCCTGTATCAACAACCCCTACACTCTCTAGAAACAGCCCTGATGCAGCTGAAACACTCAGGTTAGCAGGAAACGTCCCACAATCCCTGTTTGTGCGAAGGTCAGTCTTCCCTGCACGTCAGCGAGCAGAGCTTTTCTCCTGAAACGGTGTGTGAGGCACAGGGGACCATCTGCCAAGGTCACTAGGGGGTCTTCTGTCCCGTGGTCCCTCCCGCCTCCTGACGTTCTGACAATGACAGCTCACACTGAACCAATCAAACCCAGCAGGGAAGCTGTAGCTTCCACTTCAAACCAGCTCCTACGATCTACACACCAAATCACAGAACTCTTTGAGGTTCTCGCTCCCCGTCTATAAAATGACCAAATCGGCCGGATTCCGCCAAGTCCCTTTCCAATTTGGAAATCTATATTCCGTTCCTCTCAGCCTTTTTCAAATCCTTTTTAAAAGTGATAGTGAAAGGTAATGTTCCCCCCTTTTCCTGTTAGTCTGTCCAGCAACGCTTTCCAGGTTCTCCCAGCATTTCCAAACCCCCCTTCAGACCCAGGGCAGCGGAGTCCCTCTCAGCACGACGGCTCCCGGAACGGCAGCCCCCCGACCCTCCTCCTGCGGCTGCTGGTCCCCCAGCTGCTCCGTCCAGACGAGACACACGGCCGTCACCAGGGCTTCTCCCCCGGAGAGGCCCGAGGCCCGGGCCGTCCTGCCCTCGCACCTCTGCGGGAAACAGCAAGGCTTCCGGAAGGTCCTTCCGCACAGCTGACAACTTACAGCGACCAGGCTCTGTTCACCACAGAACTCGGCAGCTGAAGGTGACAAACTCAGAGAAAAGGAATTAAGTTTAGGTTCCTGGTTACCTTCTCGTCACTAAAACAGTTCTGAAAAATGAAATTCACGTCTCTTTCAGACAGCTGTAATAGAGTTTATCAGGCTGTATCACACACACACCCCCAAATCGGTTTTCACCCATCACAGTGCGCGCTCTAACCTTCCGCTAAACGAGGTTACGGATAAACGAAGCGACTTCAGAGCCCTGTAAGGAAGGCTAGTCAACAAAAGTGCTGAAAACACGAGCGCTTTAGGGAAATACCTATGGACTGGGATATTTAGTGTACTAGTGGTAATCTGGGCTTAACCACCTCTCCAACTGCCTTCCCCCTTCCCCAAACTGTTAAATCAAAACAAGTTCCTCTAGTAGAAAACATCTTTCTTTCCAGTCATACCTTATTACCTAGACAAATCATGAACTGTTTTGATTTTCTATGTTCTCCCATATCAAAATTACTGGAGGAGGGAGGGTGTAGCTCAGTGGTAAAGCACGTGCCTGGCATGCACGAATTCCTGGGTTTGATCCCCAGTACATCCATTAAAAAAAAAAGAGTAAAAATAAACAAATAAATGAATAAACCTAATCACCTCCCCAACCTCCAAAAAAATTACTGTAAATCTCCTGTATGTAATACTTTTCATTAATTTAAGTTTCAAATTAATGTTTACTAAATCTGTTAAGAGCTTTAATTACTAAACTACTGATTTAGCAAAACAAGAAAAAATGAATTAGTTCTCAACCATTCCATGACTCCAGTTCAGTATGTTCAAATGTTGAAATGTCCAAGTTAGCAAGAAATCTCCCATGAGCCTTGTCTAAGAGGAGGAAGAGTCTTTTCACCAGGGTACTGAACAGCACTTGTCTTCCGAAACAAAGTGTCTGAGGGGAGCAAACACATTGCGAAGGTAACCATGCTTCTGTCCTGCGGTCTCCTGCACCTGCTTAGACGTACACCACTGACGACAGCCAGCAGCTTCCGATCAACTATGACCCGTAAGGACTGAGAGCTTCTGCTACTAAAGGTCACGAGAGCCTAAGCATATTCCTCATTTTCAAACGGATTATCAGAACCCAAATCAACAAGTGTAAAAGAGTAAGACTCAAGAATTTTCAATTTCATTAGTGTAAAATTAAAGTATTAATTAAACATTATATACTTAACTGTATTTATAGTTAAGTATATTATACTTAAGAGTTGACAAACTGGCAAAATCACCAGATTTACAAAAATGTCCACAGAAAAACACACATATAATCTTAAATATCCACTATACACACACTTGAACACATGAAAAACCTCCTGTGCTATTAATCACTGTGAGACAGTCTGATCCAGCTTACTGATGAAGGAAAAGTGAGATACTTTCAAACACACTGCCTTGACATAATTTGTCAGTTAATGCGCTGACGATGTAACAGATGGAGGCATCACACGGGAACCACAGGTACCCGCCCATCCGCTCTATACCAGGTGTGGACACCATGGGGCCCGTGAGGCCCCCAGGGAAGTATTCAGGAGACACTGGGTCCACCCACACTCGCTGCACCTTCTCCTCGGAGAGCACCATCACCGAAGCCCCCCGAAATCCTCAGCAACAGAAGATAAACGTGCGGATGATGCCAAGCTGACCCCAAGCTTCGTTCTCCTCCTCAAGACATGTTCAGTACAAAGATCTAAATGCACATCTGATCTGACAATCACTGAGGTTCACGAAGAAGGCCGTGAAAGTGAAGTTGTACTTGAGGCATTCATGGGTTCTGTGTCAAAGGTCATGAAGCCGTATTTCAGCCGCTGCTTCCTGAGACCCTGAGTGGGCAGAGAAAACCCCGGAATCACACAGCACATCTGCTCTAAGAGGCTCCTTCGGAAATCATCTCATTATACAAACACGTTTTATAACATATTTGACTAACTTTGAATTTCCTAAAAGTGATTATTCATAGGGTGATGTTCATCTGTCAGAAAGACACACACAGACGTAAACAAGAGGATAGGTGGGCATAACTACACAGCTACAAAAGGAAACAATTTTAAATCAGAAGCTATGCTTTAAAGTATATGATAAGCAATAAAACTTTAGGTTTAACACAATCCTATAATAAGTTACTGGATTTTTAATGCTTTTCTAAAGGGAAATATTCAGGACAGAAATAACAACACTATCAAAATACATAAAAACAAATTAGAGCCTTGTAAAGCAAATAAAATATCAGACTGAATAATCTTTCAGAAATGAACCAGGATTGACTGCTTACGTTACTGAAACATCCTAAAAATGTATAACTGAAAACCTTAACTACAAGTTGGTGCAAAAATAAACTTTACTTTTTTCTGTGCCACCATGTAATGTAGAAAGAAACCTCTCAAGAGCTTCCTGAAACAAAAGTATTCAAGAAGAGCCTCGGGGAGCGGAGGGGAGAGGGTGGGCAGGGACCTGGGAACAGGGCATCCTGGGGGGAGAGAGCCTTCGTCTGGGCTGCAGCAGCTGCCAAACAAAAATCGGTGCTGCTACAAACACAAAGCTTTAGCTTTATGACAATAAAAAGTGAGGTAAGTTTTTCTGGAGGGGGGAAATACAGCGTTTAGAATTCATACCTTAAGTATGGCTGGAACAGCAGGCAAAACTTAAAACCTTTGTGTTTTTACTGAGTACTATGAAGCTTTCCCAGAGGCCTGTTCATATTCAGGAGGGAGGGAGCCCCAGCCGTTCCTGTCTTCTCAGCCAACCAGTCTGAGCCCCTAACCAGGTGAGAAAGCGGGGAGTCAGAGAAAGAAAATGACCTTCATCTCTCCACCTCTGTCCTGCCTCGTCCACAGCAGCGCTCTTGCGGAGGACAGTCCCTGTCGTCTTCTCCACCCTAACGGCCGCTGCAGCGCAGCCTCTTCCGCCCTCTACACAGATGCTCAGAGCTTCCACGACCAACAGCCTCGACTCCACTCCATTCCAGGACCCTGACCCTTTGTCACCACCCAGGACAACTCTGTTTCTAACCCTATCTCCTGACTGCTCCCCTCCCGTGTCTGTCCTGCCTCTGTTCCCCTGATCCCCCAGACAGCTCCTGTCCTGGCACCGCACGGGCTCCTCCCCCCCTCCCATCCCGACCAGCTCTGCCACTGACGGCACCAGTAATCCAGCCTCACCCTGCCCATGGACCACATGCATAAAGGGAGTAAGAATATGCAGTTCACTCACTTATTCAGTGTCTGAGTGCATTCTGCATGCCAGGCACCCAGAGCACAACAGACAAGACACACCTCCCTGCCCCCATGGGACAGGGAGCTTGTTGTATAATCTCCTATCACAACTACAGTTGTTGTGAAAATTACATGGGTTAATACACAGAGAATAACGCACAACACAGAATGCAGTATTTGCCATGGCTGATCATGTTAACTGCTCTGAAGTCACACATCAGTCTCCCTAAACTCATAATGTGCCAGCTGTGAGACCTCAGTCCTGGATGAATGCTACATTCTGATCTCCAACACTCACTCAGGCTACATAAGGCATCACAACCATAGGTATTTGTTCTATTAAACATGTGGATCATCCTATCATGATCATTTTCACAGAGCTAGAATAAACAAAAACAAATCCTAAAATTTACAGAACTACAAAAGACCCAGAATTGCCAAAGTAACCCTGAGGAAAAAGAACAAAGCTGGAGGCAGAACCCTCTCAGACTTCAGACAATACTACAAAGCTACAGTCATCAAAACAGCATGGGGTTGGCACAGAAACAGATACACAGATCAACGGAACAGAACAGAGAGCCCAGCAATAAACCCACACACCCACGGTCAATTAACCTTCTACAAAGGAGGCGAGAATATACAATGGAGGAAAGATAGTTTCTTCGGCAAGTGGTGCTGGGAAAGCTGGACAGGTGCATGTAATCAATGAAGTTAGAACCCTCCCTCACATCATACACAAAAATAAACTCAAAATGGCTTAAAGACTTAAATATGAGACACGACACCATAAAACCCCTAGAAAAACCACAGGCAAAGCGTTCTCTGATGTAAGTCATAGCGATATTTTCTTGTATCAGTCTCCTAAAGGAAAAGAAATAAAAGCAAAAATGAATGGGACCTAATCACACTTTCACACAGGAAAAGAAGCTGTAAACAAAATGAAAAGATAACTTATGGACTAGGAGAAAATACTTGTAAATGATGTGACTGACAAGGGCTTAATTTCCAAAATATATAAACAGCTCACACAACTCAATATCAAAAAAACAAACAACTCAATCAAAAAATGGTCAGAAGACTTAAACATACATCTCTCCAAAGAAGACATACAGATGGCCAACAGGCCCATGAAAAGATGCTCAAATGCAAATCAAAACCACAATGAAGTGTCACCTCACATAGGTCAGAATGGGCATCATCAAAAAGCCTACAAATGATAAATGCTGGAGAGAATGTGGACAAAAGGCAGCCTTTCTACATTGTTGGTAGGAATGTAAATTGGTGGCACCACTATGGAGAACAGTATGGAGGTTCCTCAAAAAACTAAAACAGAGCTACTGCGTGATCCAGCAATCCCACTCCTGGGCACGTATCTGGAAAAGATGAAAATGCTAATTCAAAAAGATGCATGCACACCAATGTTCACAGCAGAACTGTTTACAACAGCCAAGACATGGAAGCAACCTGAATGTCCACTAACAGGTGATTGGATAAAAAGTTTGTGGGGTGTGTGTGTCTGTGTGTGTGTATAATTCAACCATATAAAAGAATAAAATAATGCCATCTGCAGCAACGTGTATGGACTGAGATAATCGTACTAAGTGAAGAAAGTCAAAGCCAAACATGGTATCACTTATACGTGAAATCTAAAAGAATAATACAAATGAACTTATTTACAAAACAGAAAGTCTCACAAACATAGAAAACAAACTTATGGTTACGGGGAGGGGGGTACGGGTGGGGAGGGGTAAATTAGGAGTATGGGATTAGCAGATACAAACTACTATAAACAAAATAAATAAACAAGGATTTACTATAGAGCACAGAGAACTAAATTCAGTGGCTAATAATAACCTATAATGAAAAGTAACAGAAAAAAATACATACATATTCTTTATATAAATAACCCAATCACTGTGCTGTACGCCTGAAGCCAACACCACGCTGTAAGTCAACTGAATTTCAATAGGGAGAAGACACGGCCCCACGCCCAGACTCCGCTGGCTCCGGGTCGGCTCACTGACGACTTCACCTGTTCTTGGTTAGTTCCTTCCCTCCTCTGTGGGGCAGCTCTCTGCTTGACTCGGAAACACTGATGTGCCCACGAGCCTGCCTTCCGCCCTCTTCCACGCTCTCCACAGCCCACAGGCGCTCCCTGCAGGGCCTCTCCCACACTTGTCTTTCCAGTCCAGGACCCCCAGTCACATCCCACAGCATCAGGTTCAGAAAGCCAATCTGCCTTGTTAGACCTCAAACTCAAAACACCCAAACCTGACCTCCTGGGCTTCTCAATTCATCCTTACTCATCACGCGTTCTCTCTCTGTGTGGTGTCACCACCATCCGTGAAATCATGTGGCCAGAAACTCCAGTTAATCTTGCCTACTCCTGCCCCACTGGCCACTTCCGAGCATCAAGTCTTACTGCATTTCCTGTGAACCAAGAACACATACGAAGAGTTGAATCTGTCCCCTCGTGCCCATGCCTAGGAACAACAGCCCTGGTTTAAGTTCTCATCAGCCTGACTAAGCCGGCTACTTCCCAAATGGCCTCCCTGCCTCCAGCCTTTTTCCCTTCAAATTTATCTTCCATAACATCTACCAGAGGAGTCCATTAAACTTAACTACGATCAAATCAGTCCCCTGCTTAAAACTTTTTGATCACTTCCCAAAGCACAGGATAAGAGATGAGGTTCAGGCTCCTAAAAATGACATAAAAAAGCTTTCCATGGTCCGGCTCCATGCGTCTGCACCACTCTAGGTCCCTCATCCGCACTCCAGTCAGCATCCCTCTGCAGCACTTGTAGAGCACGTCACGCTGCTTCTCACCAGCCTGCCTCTGCTCCTCTCCTCCCTGAAGCTGGTCCTCTGCTCCCAGTCCCTCCCGTCTGTCCCCCTCACCTCAGCTCTCCTTCCTGTGCACACACACACATGCACACACACACTGTCTCTCTGATCCTTTAAAACTCATTCAGACATCGCCTCTTCCAGCAGTGATTCTGGCCGTTCTTTCCATTCCTATGTATTATATACTAAATAACGCAGTACTGTATTACAAACACCTGCTTCTGTGACCCGTCATCTGACTGCGGACTGTCTTAAGTGCAGAACCACAGCTGTACCCATCGCTGTAGCCTAGCAATTAGCACAGTGCCTGCGACACAGTAGGCAATCATTAAATGTTACACTGCACTGTCTAATCTCACACCAGAATAGCAAGTTAAGTCACCAACTACCAGATTGTCAAGTTATATAAAACCGAAAACGAAAAGTCAGGTGATTTATTTTTCCTTTCTGAATGTTAAGTGCTATTACTAAAATGATACCAATGGGGCTTAAGGATTAGCTGGTTTTCAACAAAAACCAGACTTTTAAATTGCTATGGTTTATCCTCCAAAATGGTTTCAAGTTGGTACAAAAGAATAAGTTAATTCATAAAATGTATCCCTAAGTGTTTTGACATCAGAGAGAAAGATATCTTCAGCTAAAAGCAGGATGTGCTTGGTGGGGAGGGAACAACAACACGGAGTTATAAAGCCCCTGAATTTAGATGGAAATTTCTATAAGCTAGTCTCAGACTCTCAAAAGAGTATGGCCCTCAGTGATTAAGAACTATCCCTCTAAAGGGTTTATCTGATTCTTCTCTTTCCCTCTGGTGCCTTATTTCCAAATATTACTACTAGCTTCTTCACAAATTACCTACAGTTGCCCAATTTTCTCTATTCACAGTCTAACTCTATGATAAGGATTTCTCCCAAATATCACGTCAACATCCCTGAATCAAATACTGCTTTCTCAAATTTATACACGCTGCCATCAAGCTTTCTTATTTTAAATTATGGCTCCATCAGCTCATCTTTGGAAGAAGAAAGAAAGGCCACTACCAGCACTTGTGCGCGTGGTCCTGCCCGCAATTAGACCACAGGCACTTTTTCTATCTGTTCTCCTCATCTCATGAACACAGGCGCACAGGCTTCATCTAACAGCAGAGTTAAGCAATGTCTAGAGATACATTATTTACTAATATTAGTTTTTCCTTTCTAGATAAAAGAGAAGAAAACTATATAATCATTTCATCAATTTGACAATATGCTGGTAACCTTCAAAACAGTACCCTATTTATTAAATACTATTGAAAATGACAGCACGTCCCCCCCAAGACCTGCTCCAATGGTCCAGAGCTCAGCAGTCAAGCGCACAGTCTGGAGCCAGGCTCCCAGGTTGAACGACAGGCTCCACTTACTCGCTGTGTGACCTCAGGCAACAACCCTTCTGCGCCTCGGTGTCCTCAGCTAGAAGATGAGAATGACAGTGTCTCCCTCACAGGGTTTTAATGCAGGTTAAATGAGCTAATATTTTTAAAGTGTTTAGAATAAATCATGCCTGACAC
The DNA here is from genome assembly GCF_048773025.1 of Camelus bactrianus. Lineage (NCBI taxonomy): Eukaryota > Metazoa > Chordata > Mammalia > Artiodactyla > Camelidae > Camelus > Camelus bactrianus. The sequence continues at coordinate 12,702,631 of NC_133573.1, forward strand.
ATAAAACTATTAAGTGCTTGAAAAATAAACAAAAAATGGTAATATTCTGAAAAAAAAGTTACATCCACAAATGCAACTGTAAGAATAAAAGACATTATTATATGTTTTAAGTTAGAAAAATGTAAGGTAAGGCCAGGCCTTTCTCAAACTTCTTAAAATGCAATCAATAAGCAGAAAACATGTGAAAGTAGAAAACCGCACAAATGCAGCGCCCAGAAAAATGCAAAAGAATGAGAGCTATCTGTACCCACACAGCCTGGGGGGGGCCTTGCCACCAGCAGCAGGAACTCTCATCCTCTATCAGATACAAATATTGTATTAAAAACTTCAGATCCCCAAAGAAAACTGGGGACTACGCTGGAGAATTCACAAAGATTGAATGTGCATATGTGGGAAACACATAGCAAATACCGCACTCATGGCCCAGAATTTGGTTCACTTTTCTTTTCCCAGCTACTAGTTTCAATTAAGTACTGACTGTCAGTAACTGTTATTAATTTAATCAGTAGGTTTTAAATATATAAAAAATATATGAGTAACATGTATTATATATAAATAAGTTTAAGGTAAAAAGAATACAGTAAACGTGAGTACTCACCAAGCATTTTTTGAAAAAGAACACACACCCTACCCTTCCCTCTCACAGTTAGTGTCCCCCCAACTCATCACTAAATCTCACCCCTGTCACCCACTCAGAGCTGCACAGTGCATGTGCCCTCCACTCCCCACATTCTGACTTTTACATAAACGGAGCCACGCTGTGTACTTGTGCCAACACTAGATTCTCCTCAGGCGGTCCCGGGGGCTGAGCGCAGCTCTGACCGTCCACGTCCGGGTCTGCACATGCTCCACGGTAGGCGTACAGCCCTCTGCATCCTGCCCTGACAGACACATGAGCTGTTTTGTTATCAGGAACAGCGCTGCGTGAACCACCAGGCACGTCTCCTGATCTGTGTGCACAGAGGTAGGAACGAGACACTGTATCATCCTGCGTGCGCCTCTGCACCTTTACTAAATGATGCCACATGTTCTCTAGTGGGTGCAGCAATCAACAGTACCACCAGCACCGCCTGGGTATTCCAGCTGCTCTGTATTTACATGAACAGCAATACCATTTGGCTTTTATTTTTGAGAATCTAAGAGGAATACAGTACCTTCTCATTGTGGCTTTAATGTGGTTTTAATATGCACTTCCTTGATTACTTATGAGGCTGAATGTCTGACAGCATGCTTATTGGCCAAATGACTTCATTCTTTTATGAAGTGCATAGTGATGTCCTCTGCCCAGTTTTCTATGAAGCTATCTGTCTTTATTTCACTGTGCGGCACGTTTCTCTACATGAAGAACACTAACCCCTACTCCCTGATGATGTCTACCAGTGGGAAGAAATGATTAATTTTGATGTAGTCATGTCTGCCCATCTTTTGCTCTATGTTTGATGCATTTTCATCTTATTTATTCAATGTCATGAAACAATTCTCCTCCATTATCTTTAGAAAGTGGTACAACCTTATCTTAATTATGCCTCTATCTTACCTATAGACTTAGATCTAGAACCCAGCCCCACAGATGTGTCTACAGGGCACGAAGGGATGCTCCAGGTCTGTCTTGTCCCACTCAGTTAGCCAACCACCCAGCGACTGAGGGCCACCCTGTCCCACTGACTGGCAACCCTAGTGCTGCAAGCCGTCCGGTTTCCTCAGTGGGTTCTTACTCTTACCCCTTGGATACTGTGTAGAAGTTGCTAGTAACCGGTGTAGAGCTGGTATTTTTCTTTGTGGGAATATTTTTCTTTTATGTTTTAAGGCCATTCAATTTTCTCTTCCTTCTCAAGCTGATCTATATGAGCTATATTCTTCTAGGAATCTGTCCATTTGACCTAAGCATTCACAGACATTAGCCTGAAGTTGACCATTCCTACAACAGCCCCATCTCCACCCCAGAAGTGCACTGCTTCGTGACTTCTCTCTTCCCCTGACTCATCCTGCCAGCAGTTCTCAATTTTGTTAGTCTTTTCAAATAATCTATTTTTAGTTGCACCGTTTCCTCTGTGATTTACTTTTGTTTTCTATTTCATAAACTTATATTTATTTCCTTTTTACTTTACTTGGGGGAGTATTCTCTCATTCTTCTAATTCTTAAGAATTCAGTTGTTATTTTTCAGCATTTAGTCCTGCAATATAAGCTTTAAAGTCTACAAATTTCCGTGAAGTATCACTTTAGCTATATCACACAAGTTCTGGTATAGAGTATCTTATTACTGCTACAGTATAAATATTTTCTAATGTTCCTTTTGAGTTTTTCTTTGACCCACGAGTCATTTATAAATAATACACCTAAATTTCCAAACATACAGGGAAATCATATTGTTACCTATAGTTAATGGCATTATAAACAGAATGCAGTAAGGTGTCAATATACTGAAATTTGTTAAAACTGGCTGTATTTGACCAAAATGTTATTAGTTTTTGTAAATGTTCCTCATGGTCTTTAAAAGAATTTTTAAAGAATTTTTTTAAAGATTTCTGCGAGGCAGTGTTCTGTAAGTGTCCATTACAGCAAACCTGGAAATGCTTTTATTAAATCTCCTGTATTTTTCTTGACTTTTCTCTGCCTTTTCCAACATTAATATGCAGATAAATTATTTAAATTTATTAAAAATTAATTTAAATCTCTCCTTAATAAGAGAGATTATTTTAAATAATTTACTTACAATGCTAACAGATTTGCCTATTTTTTCTGTGGTCCCATTTTTTGCTTATTATATTTTGAAAGTATATTATCAGGTACATACCAATTGTAAATTACCATTCCTTTATCCTTTCATCAGTTTTTGGTGATCCTCACTCTCTAGGGTAGTTTTTTTCCCCCAAAGTCAACTTCACACAACATTAATACAGCCACCAATACAACCTTTATTAAGTATTGACACACATCTTTTTTTTCATCCTTTTTATTTTCAAGTTATTTATATCCTTTAGAAGGTATGTTTCTTATAAAGAGCAAAACTAGATTTTGTTACTTCATCCAATCTGACAGTTTCTGTTAGCAGGAGCATTTTGCCAATTTATATGCAGTGTAATTACTAACATATTTGCATTTATTTCTACTACCTTATTTTGTGCTTTCTACTTGTATTCTCTTTTCTGTTTCTTCTCCTTCCTTGTCTTTTTTAGATTGAGTATTTTGCTTATTCTATTTCTCTCCTCTATGAGTCTGAAAGATACACACACTATTTCTAAATTTTTATTCCCTCAGAAATTTTAACATGAATACATAACTACTTACCAAAGTGTACAGCTAATCAATCCTTTCACCCTCCCTGGGCTCCACACTGCGTGTGCCTGCACTCACCCTGATGTACCATGTCCTGGGCTTTCCATCCTTCTTACATCCAGACCATCCATCTCAAGCACCGTCCTTGCCTGGGAGACCGTAGTGATCAGAAATGCAGAGAACGGGGCGGTGGGAGCACGACCACCACTGCTACCTGACGCTGACTCAACCCAACACCCGAAGACAGACGGCAACCCCAGGCTCTGCACAACTCCAGTGACCTCCGGTGACCCTCATGTGGGGCTTAGTGTGGCCACGAAAGCTTAAAATAGCTAACACCTTGCTTCCCTCCCCACACACTTAATATGCTGCCAAAGAACAGACTGTCAAAGTCAGCCTCCCTGCCTTAAACCATTTTTGAAGTTAGTACAGTAAAACCCCACAGTCGTCTATTATGGAACAAAGGGAAGAGGATGTGCCCCACCCCAAAAGTCAGCTTGCCATGGTAAAAGCTAAAGTTACATAGCATTTTATAACAAGCAAGTTTTACCAGCGTCACACATGATATATAAGGTAAGTTAAATGTATAAATAAGTACAAAAGTACAAATGAGTAACAGTAAAATGAGGTTAGTAAATTTTAAAAGTTTTGATTAAAAATGCAGTTGATAACATATAGAGCACAAAAGCCCCTTACTTAACATATAAATTAGGTCATATGTGAAATACTTAAAAAATTAGATGGTACTTTTTACATAAGAATTATTAACAGTGGTTAAAACATGATAAAGGGTGTTTTCTTGGCACTTGGTCTAGAAAAAAGGCACTGGTTTTAATCTATCCTGCAGCATACAGTGTTAACTTCCCAAAGAAGTCTCAATTTTCCTTTTGCTCAGTAAGAAAAACGTACACCAGGCCTACAGCTAATTTGAATCAGAAACATTCAGGTAAATAAAGTTTTATCTTATTTGGAATCTGAAAGTTTCGTAGATGCCCAGTTACTTCAACAGGGACAATGAGACAGCCAGCTCAGGCAGCACAAGCGAGCAGGTACTGGGTCACCAGCCAGAATGAGAAGGGTCATCTCACTGTGTTTTACTAAACATCCTCGGTAGAGAACTGGTACCAAAGTACCCCTAACAGGTTCACCAGACGGAGCTCTATGCGGAGCCAGCAGGAAGAGCCAGAAATAACCTGGAAAACTATCTTGTCTAGTAATAACAAACACAGAGGACTTTATGTCTTTGGAGAACCATAATTATTGGCAGCAAAACCATCTTATTCCACAGGGCTGTAAGTCCACAAACATCTGCATGGTTTGTGACTTACAGATTTGAAAAGAGGAACAAAATTAAAATATAAAATTCCTCACAACAGTGCAAAGCTCACAAATAGCCAAGTTGGTGCACAGATGTTAGCAACCACTCTGACCCAGGCTGCTTCTGCTTCTAGTAAAGTCAGCTTTTATTCATATGGTGACAATGACGCAGCAGTGACAGGGATGGTGGTGGCCACACCATCTCAGAGCAGTTACTGTTTTAGTAAAGATAAAGCAAGTGTGTATATATTCTTGAATTTTTAATCTCTCTGCTTCAAGGCCTCTGGCAGTTCCCCATTACTTCCAGAGTAAAATCCAATCACAGTGAGGGAAGCCTTTCTCTTCTTCATCTGCTTTCCATCTGATTCTCTAGACTCATCTCTAGCCTCTCCTCCACTCACCCTGCAGAGCGTAACCAAACGAGACGTGCAGGCCCCACAATGAGTGTGTGCACGTGTGTGCATGTGTGTGATGCTTCTGCACATACTATTTCCTGTCTGGAATACTATCCTCCACATCTTTACTAAGCTAACCCACACACATCCTTTAAGATGTGACCATCCTCTCCATGCGTGTGGGACAGAATATAATATCACATCAGTTACCAAACTATATTCTAAAGGTTTGTTTTCTGATGTTTCTTCCCCAGTCCACTGTAAGCTCCTTGGGGCAACATACTGTATCTTCCATCCTCAGAGTCTTACCGCCTTGCGCTCAGTAATCCATCATGTCCATTCTACAGATGAACAAACTTGGACCCAAGTAAATTGAATTATTTTCCCAACTTCATAGGCCAATTAATGGTAGATTTAATATAAGAATCTAAGACTTCTATCTTCTAGTTCAAGGCTCTTTCTATAAACGCACCTAAGGATACCAGATCAGAAGGAATTATGCATTAATATCTAGAATGTTCAAGCCAGACACAGAGCTAAATGGAGTATAAAAAAGTGAGAGCTTTAAAAACAAAAATAAGATACAAGTTAGTTATAATGGATTTTCAAGGGAAAGAAATGGAAAAGTTTGACAGAAAAATATCTTAAACATAAGAATCACATGGGAGTCAGTCCAGTAACATACTGGACTTTTTAGGACATGACAAATGATAAATATAAGTAAATAAATTTATCCACAATCAACTTAAAAGTAATGAAACATTTTTCCTTTAAACAAAAAACAAAATGAGGAGTAAAGTTTGTAGCTAAAAATCAACAGGGACAAGCATTTACGTCAAGGAAATAGACATAACAGTAGTAATTTATGCCAAGGTAAGAAGAAAGTAGTTTTATTTGGTGTATAAGTTATTTTTTATGGGAAAAAAAAGTTATAGGAAGCAGTATTTCAACTTAAAAACTCACCAGTCTAAGAAAAATGGACTGAAAAAACTCTCATTTGACAAGTAAAAATAGTATTAACTCAGATGTATATGCTTTTAAGTATTTAAATATTATAAAATATATTAAAAGTTTAAAGACTTTCGAGCTACCTCTGGGGCCGAGGGGAGCAGGGCAGTAAGTAAGTCCTTCCCCAAGGACTGATCTTCAGCCCACAGGCACTGAACGCCCACCGCGTGCCCGGTGCCCTGACAGGCGCTAAGCACAGACTACTGCGCCCTGGCTGTGTGACACTGGGTAAGTGATCGCATCTCTCTCTGCAGGATTACTGTGAGATCAAACGAGCTAATACACGGGAAGCGTCCCAGAGGCACCCGGTGCCCTGAGGGTTATCACCGCAATTCCTCCACCCCCGCAGGCCAGGGTGACTGAGGCAGCCTCCATCCTGAAGGAGACCACAGGCAGGTAGGGAGGGTGACACAGAAGACCGCAGTGCAGCAGGATAAGCACACTGATGTAAGTCTAAACAACGGTCCAGGTGTAACTGAAGAGAACCAACTTCCTCTGACAAGTGGGAAAGGGATCAGGGAAGGCGTTTTAGAGAAAGAAATGTCTGAGATGGGTTCCTGTCCACGTTTCAAAATATACCAGAAAGTATGGGGCAATGGGGGGGGGTGAATTTCAGGTAGAGGAACACAGTATATCCAAAGATGTGGAGGAAAAACAGGAATCCGCTGAGGAGGTGGGAGGCTGGGGGTGGTCGGGGGGAGATGGAAGAAACAGCAGGGCCAGGACCATAAATCAGGGCCCCAGGCAGCCTGCGAAGGACCCTGGTTTTGTCCAGTAAGTTGATAAAGACGCAGGGAAGGGGGTGAACTTGGGAGCGACTGCCTCCCTTTCCTCAGGCAGGTGACTGGCAGCAGTGTGCAGGACCAAAGAGTGGGGAGGAGCAGCAGGCTGGCGCCGGAGTCTGGGAGCGCAGAGAGGATCCTCCTGCAACAGAAACAGAAACGGGGAGGAAAGCGCAGATCGGAGAGAGATTCAGGACGCAGAATCAACAGATTTGGTGATTAGCGGGCTGTGAAAAGGTAAGTTAGCCCCAGATTTTAAGCCGGGAGTGGCAGCCCTAGGGAGACACAGAATGCCAAAGGAGAGCACACCTGGGGAGAGGAAGGAGCCAGTTCAACCCTGGACCCGAGAGTTGAGGGTCCCGCAGGTGTGAGCAGAGAAGGTGCATAGACACCACCACGTACGTGATCTGGAGCTCAGTCTGGTCCTGGGCAAGAGATCAGATTCTGAACACATCAGCATGCAGGCGAGAGCTAAAACCCAGAGTGGGCTCAGACTTCCAGGGAGGGTCTGTCCAGTGGGAATATATGCAGCCCTGGGTGATACCAAAGGGACACAGGCTCTGAGAGAGAATTTGGGAAGAGAGGAGAAAGTCAGAGTAATGACACGGAAGCTAAGGAAACAAAGCCTTCCACAGAGTCAACAATATCAAATGTGGGACAGTTAAACAAGGTAACAACTGGAAAAGGTTCATGGGATTCGGAGGTCCCCGAGGACCTTTACTGCTGGAGCTTCGGCGCAAAAGCAGGGCAGAATCCTTACGCAAGAAACTTCGAGATGGTTAAAGGAGTTTTCATCTCAAAAGGATGAAATGATGTCCCTTATTGAACTCAAGATAAATGGTTGGTTTAAACATATTCTCCATGTAAAGACGGAAGCTAAGGAATATGGGAAAGACTGGTTGGTCTAAGTGCTAAACTCATTAAAACCATGTAGGAAGTAAGAGACCATGAAGATAACACATTCTGCTTAACTTGGCTACTCTCTTTGGGTATCTTTCTCAGAAACTTTAGCCTTGAGTGTCTCCATGAATTAAAAATGTGCCAAGGACACAAAAACTTTGAAAATACTGACTAGATGCAATGTAACTGCTCTCAGCTTAAAAATGTACAAACTCAGGAAAGTAGGATTTGTGTTCCTCTACAATCATGAGCCTTGGTTCTTAGTTGGGTCCTGAAAAATATTCTTTAAAAAAACTCAAACAGAAATTCTCATGTTAAATTTCGATGAGACCAAAATTTTGCCTCTTGCAAACTACTCAAGGCTATCTCAGGCAGACTTGTAGATGAAGATGAAAACAAGGTAGACAAAAATTAACCTGAAATGGATCGGAGACCTAAATGTTAAAGCTATAAACTTCTTCTAAATCTTCAAGTGGGCAAGGATTTCCTAGAACACAAAAAGCACAAAGCCTAAAAGAATAAAATTATAAATTGGAATTCATTAAAATGTAAAACTTCTGCATTTCAAAGGTATCATTAAGAAAATTAAGATACAAGCTACAGAAAGGGAGAAGGTATTTTAAATATCTATATTCAACAAAAAACTTGGATCCAGAATATATAAAGAACTCTTACAACTCAATAATAAAAAGATAAGCAACCCAAATAAAAGTAGATACATGATTAGAACAGATATTTCACAAAAGAAAATAAATAGTCAGTAAGTACTTCAAAAGATACTCAAACATCATTAGTTGTCAGTGAAACCCAAATTAAAACCAGAAGGGTATTGCTACACACCTACTAGAAGAGCTAAAATGAAAAATGTGGATAAATGTTTGCAAGGATTGGAGCAACTAGAACTTTCTACATTGTAAAAGGTGGAACGTTGCACGCATTTCAGAAACTAGCTGTGGCAGTCTCTTGCAGTTAAATATGCACTTACTATAAGAGCCAGCAATTCTACTTCAGGTCTCTACCCAAAAGAAATGCAAGCATATACCCACACGAAGTCCTGTATGTGAATGAATGTTCACAGCTGCTTTATGCTACAGCAAAGAACCAGAAACAACCCCAGTGGAGGCACGCCTCATTTTATCACACTTCACTTTACATCACTTCACAAATACTGCCCTTTTTTTTTTTTAAACAAATTGAAGGTTTATGGCAACCCCATGTTGTCAGGTGATAGTAAGCAGTTTTTAGAAATTAAGTATTTTTAATTAAGGTATGTGCTTTTTTATACATAATGCTGTGGAAACAGAGTACCATATAGCATAAATATTTTACACGCACTAGGGAACCAAAAAATTCATGTGATGCACTTTATTGTGATACTCAGTTTATTGTGGTGGCCTGGAACCAAACTTGCAGCATTTCTGAGGCCCACCTGTCATACAATGGAAGACTACTCAGCAATGCACAAGGAATGAACTACTGATACACACAATAACATGGATGAATCTCAAAAATATGTATGAGTCTATTTATGTGAAACTCTAAAACAGTAAATCTAAAACAGACCACTGGCTGACTGGGCCAGAGGCAGGGAGGACTGATTGAGCTGAGGTACAAGGGAACTTTCGAGGGGTGTAGGGAATGTTCTGTATGACTGTGGTGGTGGCTACACAGGGAACCACAGCTATGTCCAAAACTCATCAAACTGTATGTGCACACTCGTGTATGTAAACTATACCTCAGTGAAGTTTATTAACACTCACACACAAACAGGGTAGCATTTTTACTTTTGTCTTAGGATTGCCTTGATCTGTACCACAAGAATGTACTATGTCTTTGGAAGACATACAACTGCCTTCTTTAAAACATTCCACATGAAATGAACGAACCTGTATGAAGAGCTGGGAACCCACACTCCTGAGGCTACTCAGTTACAGAACATAAAGTTTGCTTCCTTGGCTTAGGTTCTTTGTTTTATGAAACAGATTAACACTGGGACATTATCCCTGAAGTTCAGGTCAATATGTACATAAAGATACACGGTGAGGTCTCTCTTACTATGATGCCCTTTAAAAAGTCCAAGACAGTCTTCCTCGAGCTAAAAGATACACACACATAGTCGTGAGACAACGCTTCACTGTGTATTACTATTCTGTTCCTGGTTTAACAAACAGCCTTGTCCTTAAGGCCAGAACAACTAAGCAATGTTTAAGGTCAAAGCTGTAGAAACCATGAGCAAATTTTATAGCAGCATCCTTTTAGAAGGCAGTTACATTAGCTAAAGTTAATTCGGGACAAGAGAATGAGAAATTAAGTGTCAGCTGATGCAAGATGCATTTAAAACAAATAAACTTAATCAAATAATACAAATAAAAGTTTACACATTTATTGAATGCTTAAAACATACACTAAACAGTGCTTCATATGGCTCACTAAACAGTGCTTCATATGGCTCACTGAACCTTTCCAACTCTATAGTTATCACCCCAATTTACACATAGTGAGATTCAAGCAGAGGTAGACTCAGTAATTTGGTCAAGGAGACTCAGCTAGTAAATTACATGGTCAACCCAGACCCTTACCCACTATGTTTGCTCCTCTTAAGAAATGCTGTATTCAAAAGTGAACTCCAGATTCATTGAAGACCAAAATAAAAGGCAAAACTACAAAACTATTAGAAGAAAATCTAGGAAACACTCTTTGCGAGTTATGGATTATGGAGGGCTTTTTACTACCCGCAAAAGTCAAAACACTTTAAAGATTTAACTACATTAAAATTAGAATTCCGATACCACAGGCAGTCAACAGATGGCTGACACACTGAGGAAACATTCACCATGTCTAATGCCACCAAGGGAGACAGTGATCTCAGATACACACGGAATCCTGGAAAATCAACAAGAAGTGGAAACCCAACCAACAGAAGGGCAAAAAGCCTGAGTAAGCCAGACGTGGGGAGGGAACTCAAATGGCTAACATGGGCATGATGAAATGACCCCCCACCCCCCCCAGTAAACAGAGAAACATCTATTAAAGCAACCATGATACTCTAAAAACTGTCAAATTAGCCACATGTGGAAGTTGCACAAGACCAAAAGCCAGCAAAAATGTGAGAAAACAGGAATTTTTATATAACATTGGTGAAGGTAAAAACTGGTGTAGCCATTTTAGAAATAATCTGGCAAAATTTAATGATATTAAATATGTGACTAACCTATAACTCAACAATACCATACCTGGATACAGGTCCCCAGAGAAACTCTTCCACAGCCATTAGCAACATGTACAAAGTGTGATACTTTTTACAAAATCACTTGCACCCAAGAGTTGGGGTCAACCTGGGCATCCATCGTCAGGGGAGCTGGTAAGTAATTTGTGCTGATACAAAGCATGAAATACCACACAGTTAGAAATAACCAACTAGATGTACTTTCAGTAACATGAACACATCTCAAACAATGCTGAGAGAAGAAAGTAAAATATACAGCAAATTATATCATATACAGCAAATTATCAGTTTGTAAATGTAAATGTAAAACACAAAAAGAATTAGATAATTTTACAAGGATAGAGACATAATCAAGAACTTACATAAAACACATTCCACTGGGTGCAAGGGAGGATTGGGAATGGGAGTTGAGACCGGGAATGAAGAGGGAAAATTATAACCCAAATAAAGGGAGTGTGCCTCTAAGCAACGCAAGACCAAGTCTCTGCATCTGAAATGTCTGAATGTCACATCAGCTGATAAATTTGATAGATTTATGTGAATATATTAGAAGTCCCTTGTTTTGAGATGATTGAGCATTCCACACAAAACACGTGGTTTTTTCCTATGACAAATCTGCAAATTCACCGCATCTAGTTTTTGCCTGTTGCCATCACAGATAACGTGGTCTTACAAAAGGACCACTGAGCTGCCAGCCTGAGAGGCTGGAACCCCGTCCAGACAAACTAGTAACAGGAACTTGGCAGAGTCCTTTTACCTCTTTGAATCTGTTTGCTTACCTGGAAAAAAATGGATGTGGATGATTCTCCTGAACCTCTCCAGCTCCACAATTATTTCATTTATTTTCTTAGTTAATATTTATTCATACAAAATTATTTTCTCTTTCCTCCAACTATTCCTTCCCCCACCCCACCAAGAAAAAACCAAAGAAGAGCATTAAAAGAGAATCAGAAAAGTGATGTAGCAATAGGAGTGAACAGCAACTTAGTTTTTAGGGCAGAAAGGAGGAAACGTTAGACAGATACCGTGATTTTCATAGCCTTTTCAAGTACCTAAGTCAGAGTGAGGTTAACCTGAGCCCAGGTTCAGACAATCTACTCCCTGAAGGATTTTACAATATGCTATTCCACATGTCATTATTACCCCTTCTCAAAACATGTGTTCAAGTCCCTCATGGAGTTTCTACTTGAAGGCCCTAAATTTCAGCTTATCTCTATCAGTCTTCAGACAAAAAAAAAAAAAAAAAATGACGATCCCTAAAAGACCTTTCCATTAAGATTCCAAGAGAATTTTTAAATCAACAAACTAGTCACACACCAAGCATTTAACAAAAAAATAAGTACTCAATTAGAAGTGTGGATTAAATGGATATAAAGACCTTAAAAATATGGGAAATCAGAATATACTGTAGGTTGGTGACCATGACTAGTAACTAAGATATCTAAAGAATAGTGGTGTCACATCTTGTAAAAAGAAAACTGAAATTAGAATATTTAAAATATCTTAAAACCTGAAATTAGAATATACCTAAAGTTTTGAAATTGGGACATTTTAAAAGAGGAAAGAGAAGTCTTACAGTATTTTTAGAGCACGACAACCAACACGAAAAACTGACATCATCTGATATTTGTCTTCATTCACATTTAATTTTAAATATGGATGGAGAAGGGGCGGGAAGGGGAGTGGGAATTAAGAGGTCACAAAACATCTGTTCCTAATAATTCCAGCACAGATGTAGCTGTTCCTGCAAAAGAGATGATGAAGGTCTTCCCAGGCGGCCACACTCAAGTCTCCCAACAACAGCTGTGGGTTATACCTCCAGCTCCCCGGATCACGTCTCAGTAAGTATATAAAGTTGATTATGAGGAGAAATGTGTATACGGACAATTAACTGCATTCCCTATGTATACAGAGGACATGCATTAAATGACAAGAAAATGTCTGAAGAAATAAGTAAGAGAAAAATGACTTCTTAGAGAATGAAAAATTAAGACTAATAACGTTTCATAGCTGTCACAAGCACAGACTTGAATTTGGCTTTTTTTTTTTTTGGCAGTTCCTTTTGGAATCTTTCAATTTATCTACGCCTAAATGATATCCTCCAAAATACGTTTTAACAAAATTAATGAACTGAGTTGCAAATGTTAATTTTTTTTCTCTGAAAACAATCTTAAGGGAAATTTTACTTGGAAGCCAGTTTCAGGTAAACAAGCAGCACAAACCCGGCCCCACCAAGGGCATCCCGCGGACATGCTCGTGGCACGCCCAACAGTCTTATTTGGTGAAAACTAATGTCCCAAAAATGATGCTTCCTTTACAGATAAAATCTCCAAACACTGTCCCACAGAGATGACTGTCGGAGGGCACAAACTTTCAATTCGAACAGGAAGTAGTGTGTAGCCTGGTGACCACAGTTACAATACTGTCCACCACACCTGAAAGTTGCTATGGGAGAGGGTAGAGTTTTAATGTTCTCACCTAATCACAACAGAGTGGTAATTATGTGAGGGGAAGGATGTGTTAACTAGCCTCATTGTGCGAAACAGTTAGCAATATATATGTGTATCAAATTATCACACTGTACACCTGAAACTTACAATGTTATATGTCTATGACATCTCCATAAAGCTCAGGAAACAACAGAAAAAAAAAAAACCAGTCTCATCCAAAGGAAAGATTATTTCCTATAGCAATGCTTATATATTCACATTTAACTTCAACCAGGGTTGCTACAAAACTTTTTCTACTATGTGTACATCCATTTATTTTCTACTTTTAATTTATACCTAATTTAATGATTATTTACCAATTATATGTGCAACACACGGCCTTTCGCAAAGTATTTTTTAAAATCATTTTATTTTATTTCCCAACCAGGTCATTTTTCTAGTTTAAAAAAAAATTTAGTTTTCTTTCAATAATGAACTTTTATTTAGTTCACTTAGCTTATGGCTCTATTAGAAATGCACATACATCTCCCTATGAATTAGTGACCATTCTGCAAGAATTAAGAAAACTTCTACAACCCTAAATACTATTTCTACAATTTCACCCGTCCTCTAACCCCTCTCCACACTCTCGCACACTAACGCATTATCTTCTTTCAGTGTCTGCATGGCTTTTCTTCTCCTCGACTGCAATTCCATATAGGTAGTTAAGAATAGCTAACAACATAATTCCACATGATACTGTGTTTACATCTAGCTCTAGACCCATGCTTAGAAGTGATTTGTACAGGGGAAAGCAAAAAAGGAGAAAAGCAGCAAAATAAAAACACTAATATGAGAAACAATTATGCTGTTACCTTAAAAATATCATTCCCAACTTCTGATAGAACTTTCTCACCACATGCTTCAAAGCTACTGACGCTGCAAACACAGGGTATGGCATTTCAAAAATACTGGATTATAAGAAAAAAAGGAAAAAGTACTAAACAAATATTGCACGTGCGTTTATATCAGGGGCATCTCAACAAGTGATGGGTGCTTTCAGTTTATATGACAGTTTAAGTTTTGCTCCATGCTACACCCATACATGCATGGCTCTGCGGTGAAGTTCCCCAGTTCATACAAAAGTAAGAGAACCAAACCTATCTACTGCTGGGCTGTAGGAATTAGGAGAACACCAAACTCAAGAAACATGTCGGGAAATGTAAAACTGTATTTACACACACACACACACACACACACACACACACACACACACACACACACACACACATTGAAGAACCATGACACCATAAAATGAGAAATTCATACAGCTTTACCTGATAATTCAGGTAACTTCTACTAAATTCAAGATAAAGAGGACTACTATTGCACTATGGTACTGCTGTTGGTGCATTTATAGAAATACTATTAAAAGTAATTAGGGAAATAAAAACTTTCTAACATTTGTCCTAATGAAAAGCTTCCAAAAGTTTATAGTAGCACTAACATAATTTTATAGACACAGGTAAAGAAGACATAACTAAATACATTAAATCTCATGCAATTATTTATATATATAACACATAGCACCAATTTACGTTAGTTGAAAAATAAGAATTCTTTGAATACAAGCATACAATAATTAATAAACTACAGATACTTTTAACTGCATTTCAAACTTCAAAACAAGCTCACATTCCATAATTTACAATTGGCAAATTTAAAATTTATGTACAACCTGACTCTGAATCTTCATTAGAAGGAGAAGGAAAAGATAAAATCTGAAAATCAGGCATCTGAGTGACTACTGGTGAGCACCTTCTTTAGCCATGGCACATCCGCCAACGCACGCAGAGTTTAAGTCTACACAAGTTATCAGAAATATTTACTCATTAGTTTCAATGTTTCTTAACCATATTCAACCATTTATATTTTTTAATGTCTGCAAAAATATATTTCCAGGCATCTTAATCATGAATAAAAAAGGTTAAAAAGTATAATAAGTGTGGAAAATAAGTATGGCCCAATCATTACACATTATTCTCCAAATCTAACAACATAAAACAAAAGTTCTTTTAAAAAAAAAGCAGTAATACAACTAGTCTAAAGCAAGACTAAACTGACAATAATTTCAATTTAAAAATTTAAAAAGATCAAATTTATAAAACTGTTCAAGCTAAAACCATCCCACTCCTTTCCAGTCCTGGCAGACTAGAAAATGCTTATGCCTAATTTATGCACGGTGCATTTTAAATAACAGTAAGATTCAGAATCATACTGAAGGTTCCTATCAAAGCAGAGGTCCCAATCAACAGGAGACAGACAGATTGACGGTGTACCACACCAATAATCATTTTTGTTAGCATCCTCTACTGGCGGTTTCCAAAGACAGCAAGTAAAAATGCAAATAACAGACAGATATGTACCTGCTATTCCACCCAGAGTGAATTAATATGGTCATTAGGAGCTAAAGTACGTTTCTCAAAAAAATAAATAAGTAACCACACAAAGAGTAGAAATGGAAAATGAGAAGACAGGTTTTTAAAATACAACAAAGCATTACATTATAAATGGTAAAAACTGATTTAAGCCCTTCTATTGCCACTCCTTTACAGATGACTAACATCATTACCATAAAGTTACTACGTAAGGATTGATGCTTTGGCCAAACCTGGATCAACTGGTTTACCCCCATCAAGTTACATGACTTGATGCTCCCATTAATATCCTACTCTGCAGATATATTCCAGAAAGGAAATGAAAATGATTTACTGGAGGCTGAGCAGAAAATCTGCATGCCTTATTTTAAAA
The DNA here is from genome assembly GCF_048773025.1 of Camelus bactrianus. Taxonomy (NCBI): domain Eukaryota; kingdom Metazoa; phylum Chordata; class Mammalia; order Artiodactyla; family Camelidae; genus Camelus; species Camelus bactrianus. The sequence goes on from NC_133573.1 coordinate 12,718,776, forward strand.
TGAACAAAAAATTATTTTCATATTAATTCAGCATAAAGTATCTCCAAGACCATCTCCCACCATATATACATCATTTATTCCATCATTAAAAATATTTATGAGTTAAAATCTTTCCAAGCAATTCTCTCCAATAAAAACCGCAACTTAAATACGATTGCGTTGCTAAGAAATATTAACCAGCACTTATCCTGAGGCTTCACAACACAATGCCATATAACTTCATTTTTAATTTGCAAATTATAAGGCTTAATCAAATAGTGTGGCTGTAATCATCAGCAATGGATGAAATGCGTTTGAGAACAAAAAGAAATACAAGGACGGAGCCAAAAGTGATGAAAATGGAAGATACCTGTAGTAGCACAGTGCTATGTCAAACACCTTTTGTTTTCTGAGAGTAATGCACACTGCAGACGAGACATTTTGTGCTAAACAGCCCCAAATCTGCTTTTCCAATATTAAACACAAAGGAAAAACACTGACAGCAAGCGTGGTAAATAAATCCTTCCCTGGAGAACGAAAGCAGCAGACAGGAGGGGGCTGACATACATGCAGGAGAAAACTAAACACCATCTTTTTTCTACCTGCACAAGTTGCCATTTGCTGCAGCGATCCAGCAGCTCTTTTTCCTGTTGATTTCAAGTACCTTTCAGGATGGCTTTTCCCCTCGTAAGTCATCTGTTGATATGCCTTATGAGTGTAATATTCATATCACAGGATCTTTAGGAGAAAAAAAATCCATTCTTTCCTGCTCAGGTAAACATGTTTACAGCAGCTGCACAGACGCTGGGTGGTTCAGACTCACATGTCACACACATGTCGTCAGCAATAAGAAAAGCCCCTTTCTCTGGCGATGAACATTTTAAATAAGGTGAAACGCGAACAGCCCTTTCCAAACCAACTTACCTTTCATAAAGCCACATCAGCAACAGCAGCAACAGCTCAATATAGCACACACACTATTTGACGCTAAAACAGGAAATTAAAATTGCAATAGCCTATGCTCCGCTCCTGACTGTAAGAAGTCATCGCTCCACAATGAGTGCGCCAAATATTAGTTATCAATCATAACTAAGAGACGTCTTCGAAATGCAAATGTGCATCTGGAGAACTAAAACCGTTCACGAGAACAGTGATTTCAATGTCGGCCCAAATAGATTAAAAATATGTTTACGACTGCAAGGAAACATCTTGAAACAGCTTAAAACCTTCGTATCTGCTCCTAGACAGGAAATCCCACACAAAATCTAAAATTGCCAGGAAAGGTTACAAAACCTCGCGTTTCGCATCCCGGAGGGGAGGGAGAGGGGGAGCCTGGGCGTGGGGGTGGGGCGCGCGGGGGGCGGGGGAGCGCCCGAGAGTTTTGCCTTAAACCCGCATTTCCTCATTTTCTGGCGGCTACGGCGATCCCACCGCAGGCGCATTTATTTCCCGACTCTCAAAAACTCGTTTTAAAAATAACGCAGGCACCCGAACGAGCCCCTCGGCCCGCAACGCCCGTGCAATTCCTTATATAGACGCGGCCGCGGCCGGCGGCAGGCCCGCTGCCGCCCATTATTCCACAAACAGGTACCGCGCGGCGGGGCGGGGGCGCGCGGCTCTCGCCCCTCTCGCCACAGCAACTGTCCAGACAATACCCACCAGCGGACATTTCGCCGCGCGCGAGCGGCCACAGCATCGCCCCGAGACAAGCACCAATGCAATCAACTTACAGCGTCCCTCCCTACTGGAAAAGGCGACTGTGCCACGGCCGCCACATGTCCGGGCTCTCCTATTATTGTGATGATTATTTCACTCCCAGCCAGGCAGAGGGGTGTGCGTCCCCGGCTCTCCAGCACTGATCAATAAACACTGCGGCTGCAGCCGGGGCAGCGGCGCCCAGCGTCCGTCGGTCCGTCCGCCCCCTCCCCCACCCTCCTTCCACCCGAGACCCGGAGCGCCGTCCAAGCCCCATTATCCGGCTCTGCGCTCAGCGCGCCCGGCCCAGGTAACAACTTCACCCGAGCCGACCGGGAGCGAGGGAGGCGCACGCACAGCACCCCGTCCCGGCTCCGAGAGTCCTCCAACCGGGCGGGGACCTGTCTGTGGTGCTTCCCCGTCCCTGAGGCCAGGTAACAACTCCGCCAACCCACTGCACCCCGCGCCTCCCGCGGCGGCAGGTCGGCGCCCGCCCCGCCCGCGCCCCGCCGGCTCCCCGCGGGACGCCGACCCCGCTCGGGGCGCGGGGAGAGGGGCGCTTAGGGACCCGCGCCTCCTCGCCGCCGAAGCCCGTCCCGCGTCGAGCGCGCCTCCCCAGCCCGTCCCAACTTTACAGCCGCCGGCCCAGCCCGGTCCGCCTGCCGCGCGCTCCGCGCCGCCCGCGCACACGCGCGCACGGACGACACGCAGCCCGCGGCGGCCGCCGCCGCCCGCCGCGCGCCCGCAGCCCGGCCCGCCCGGCCGGCCGCGGGGCCCGAGCGACGGCCGCGGCGCGCGGAAGCCACTCTGCACGGGCAGCGCCGGGCACAAGTTAGTTCCTCGGCCCCCGCGGCCTGGCGCCGAGGGGACAAAACGCCCAGGGCGCCGAGGAGGAGGGGAGGGGGCGCCGAGGGGCGCAAGAGTGGGGAAAAGTGCGAAAAGAAGCAACAGCCGCTCCCCCCGCGCCCCGAAAAGTGGCCGCCGCGTCCCGGCCGCCCGCCCTGCGCCCGGGATGCGGCGGCGGCGGCGGCTAACGGTCCAGCGAGGCGGCAGGGGCGGCAGGAGCCGCCAGGCGGAGAGCCCAGGTAAGAGACATAACGGTTCAGGGAGAGCGAGCGGCCGCGGCGCGGCTCCGCCGGCGGCGGCCGCGGAGGGGGGCAGAGCACTACTTTCTACTTTCCCACTCCACTTGGCCCGTCCCCGCCCGGCCGCCCCCGGCCCGGCTCGCCCCCCTCGCCCCGGGGGCGCCCCGGCTGCCCGGATCCCCCTGACTCCGCCGCTCCCCGGTCCGCTCCACCACTCACCGTTATTGCGCCGCGGGTTCGCCTGCTTTCTGCGCTTACACCTGGGGCCATCCGCCATGATCCTCTCGCTTGTGTCTAAATGCTCGAGTCACCTCCTCCCCCTCCCTCCCCCTTCCCCCCCCACCCCTCCGCCTCCACCCCTCCCCCCGCCCCACCGCACCTGGTTTACGACACTCGCGGCTTTACGACATCACCTTCCTTACACCTAGAGCCGCTCGCGCTCGCTCTACGGCCGGAACCTTGTTGCTAGGGAGAGGACGGTTTGCGGCAGTTGGACGAGCAGCTGAGTTTGAATTGAGGGACGAGGGAAAAGTTTTCCCCAGGTGTCGGGGGCAGGGGGGCGGGGGGGGGGGCGCTGGGGAACGGTGCGGACGGGGTCCGAAGGGCGCCAGGCCGCCGGAGTGAGAAAGGTAAAGTGGGAGGCTCTGACGTGGCCACACCCGCCGCGGCCACCAGGGGCACGTCCGGGTCTGGCTCACTCGCCCCAGGATCCCGTGCCCTCGGCTCTGCCCGCGGAGTGGCCGGGCGACCTGTCCCCCCCGTCTTCCTCAAGCGCCCCCAGCACCGCCCGAGGACGGCCCGGGGCCAGGGGAGGCAGGCTCGGGGGTGGCGAGGGGCTGGCGTGGGACCCGCGGCGTCCCGGGAGGGGCTAGCGGACCCCCGCATTTCTGACCCCCCTCCCTTCATCGGACGCCCAGTTCCCCCCGAGCGAACCGGGTGGGAAGTGACTTCAGTCAGATAGACGTTCAGCTGGGCTGAAAGAGGGGCGAGAAGTTCCGCTTGCAGCCACCTCGGCGGCGAAGCGGAATGAGTAATACCCACGCTGGCCTGTCTCACTTCCTCCTCCGCGCCGGGCGCTCACCTGCCGTCACCTCGGCCTCCCTCGCCGGCCGCCCCCCCGAGAGGAGAGACCGCGAGATCCGGGCGCAGGAGGCAGGGTGGGGGGTCCCAGCGGGCCGCGCTGCGCTGCGGAGGGGGCAGCCACCGTGTCCAGCACCACATAGGACCAGGACCAGACACGAGGGCGGGCAGATGCTGTCTTGGAGACTGATAATTGCGATCTTACCTTGAGTCCCTGACTTTGTGGACCTTTGGGGATTCCTGAAAGACCACGTAGGTACTTGACAAGAAAGTCCAATCCTTAGTATTCAGTAGGACTTAGCCTTCCCCTCCTCCCCGCCTTCAAATGAGGAAATGTCTTTGGGACCAACTTTATGGAATAAATGGGTTCATTTATACAGTTATAAATGAACAATTAAGAGTTGATAGAGAAATGAAGATAACGGAAGCGTGACATACAAAGTATTAGATATAAGCTAATACAAAAAAAAAAAAAAGAAATAAGCTAGTAAGTCACCCTGCTCGGCGCTGTCACATAATAGGTGCTGAGTAACTTTATGCCTGTGTTCTTGGTCATACCTATGGCGGGATTTTTATTATGTTAATCTTTTAAACACTCTCCAGACTTGGAGAAGATTCATTAATAATCTCTTCAAACCTTTCAGCTGAAATACATTTACAGCTGAAGTCGGGTAATTTAAAATTAGAAAGTTTAATCCTGAATATAGATGAAAATTTTCTCTCCCACGTTTGCTCCGGCATTTGGAGAAGTGAATGCATTATTTATTGGTGCATGAAATGTGACTGTAAATATCCTTTGCCATATATCATGTCTGTGTGCCTACTCTAGTCCTCAACGCCAAAACGAGAATCCTTATTCTTAATGATTAAGTACAGGCAGGCCTGGCTTTGCTCAGTACCATGCTAATTGAACCTGTGCTTGTAAGAACCACAACCACGTCCCATGCTTTGCTTGGTTCAAGTGGTAATTTTCCCTTTCCTCTTAAGAGCTATCTAATGTTCTTCAATTTCTTCCTGAATCAGCTTGAAGACTTTCTCCTTTGCCATCATCTCCTCACCCCACCCCAGCTTGACACACACAGCTTTTTCACAGCTACCCTAATTTCCAATGAGAAAGGGAGAAAAAATGCTTTCTAACCCTAGCACACATTTCAGTTACTCTTAAACTTAGGAAGTCTCACACGTGCCAACTTTCTTTCTGAGGTGCCTGCCCTGTATCTCCCCACCAGGCTTTCTTCAGTGTTCATCCTCACCTGGAAATCAAAGAGACAAAGTGAAGAGACAAACCAGGTAGAAGCTGCCTTCTCCTTACTCTAACGGTTACCAGTTTAGTTTGTTAGGAGCACGCTGTTCAGCTTCTTGTGGACAGAGACTAATTTTTTGCTTTTCATTTCTGTGCCCTCAGCACCTAGCTGAGGGAGTACCTAGTCACACAGTAGGTCCTCAGAAAATAAATGTTCCTTTTAAAAGTTAGTATTGTCGACCTTTCCTGAGTCTGCTCTTGGCTATAAAGTAATGGTTGTTTATCTGCCTGTATCACATTAGTCCTTAGGGGCAGGTGAAATCATGGATGTGAATGCCATTGACTGTCATTTATCTCCTGCCTTCTTTTGAGACTACTTGCTTTTGATTTTTAGATTCTCCCTAATCACTTTCTCCAAATGATAAACTCTGCTCATTTCTATTTTTTACATATGCACAGGAAATACCGATATTCCAAATCTTCTAATACAAAATTGAAATTTTGTAGAATCTTGTAGTAATTATATATATAATAAATTTGATATATGATTAACACATTATTTGCTATAATGGTCCTGAAATTATTGAAATCTAGATTGGAAAGAAAGCAGATGAGAGTAAATCTCAGAATAGATTGCTGTTTTAAGCCTGATGCATATGTGATGGTTGCTTCTGATCTCTTAAGTATAGCCAAAGAGTTGGGAAAGTCTTTTGAATAAATTTAGAGAAAGAACAAATTTATTAAGATTTAAATTGATTTAGTCAATTATACCTTAATAAAAAAAATTTAGGTTTATTTAAATCAAACATGGTGGGGATACTAATTAGAGGTTAGCATGTCTCCTGTATTGTTGGTTTTTAGTAACTGTAGTGTCATTATGCAATATGTATTCAATGTATACTCATAATTTTAATGTCACTCAAATGTTAACATTGCTTCTAGAGAGCACTGGCATTGCATATGCTGAAGGAGAGGTATTCTGCTAAAAATGAGTTACTGTAATCTTTTCTAAATTTACAGGGAAAATGTAAATGGATAGAATATTTTCAATATTGAGTTTTTTCCTATAAATTTTTCATAAACCCTTTGCACCTGCTATTGGCTTGCCGTATAAGATTCATGTATAAGTTAGGGTAAACATAAAATTATTTCAAGTTTAAAGTGTACTTATTTTCCAATATTCCACATGGAACGCGTGATTCCCACATACCTCACTTCCTGAACACATTTCGTTTGAGAGGTGTAACATGATTCTCTAACCTTTGTCAAAATAGGAAATAGGTTATTTTCATGGAAAAAAGAATAGATTTAGTACATGAAATAAGTTGATTGCATTAACTTGTGATGGCTTTAGCCTTGATGGAAAAAGAATGAATTTGAGTCATGTCCATCAAAGTCCCCTAGAGTTGCTTCTCAGTCCTTGGCCCAGCAGTGACTCTGGGCGTGTGGTTCACAGTAAGACAAGGGGGCAGTGGTCCCTCACTGCCCCGGTTCCACCACAGTCTGTGGCACCAGGTCAGTAGGGAAATATGGCCACCAGGTGATGCAGAACCATCAGTTGTCTTGAGGGCCTGCACCAACCTTTCCAGTAAGGCGTCCCAGCGGGTAGTAATAGGGACAGATGTTTTCCCCAGACCTCCATGTGATTTCATTATATGTTGCACCCCAAAACAGTTTTCCCCTCTCTGGGGAATAAGGCTCCTATTTTTAATATAAGTCTATGAAATGTTAATCCATGGAGCTTCTTATTTGGGGGACAATTTTGTAGGAACTTCTCTGACATAGAGAGATGTTAAGTATAAATAAATGGAGAGAGAAATGTATGAATGCTGTTAATGAACATCCAAAAAGTAAAGCTAATCTTTTCTGCAAAATCACAATAATTAAAATGATTGCTGTAAGCCAGAAAGAGAAAGAAAAATACCATTCACTATCATTCATTTGTGGAATCTATAAAAAAAAAAAAGACAAATGAACTTATCTACAAAACAGACTCACAGACATATAACAGTAACTTACGGTTACCAGGGGCAAAGGGGTTGAGAAGGGGTAAATTGGAAGTTTGAGATTTGCAGATACTAACTACTATATAAAAAATAGATGAACAAGTTTCTTCTGTACAGCACAGGGAACTATATTCAATATCTTGTGGTAACCTATAATGAAAAAGACTATGAAAAGGAATATGTGTATGTATATGTGTGACTGAAACATTACACTGTACACCGGTAATTGACACAACATTGTAAATTGACTATACTTCAATTTAAAAAAGGGGAAAAAAGCCAATTGCTTTCAAAGGCTACCTCTACAGAAGATAGATCACAGTTTCTGTTACTGATATCACTTAAGAACGCTGAGTAGCATTTTTTCTTATACTCGACCACTGTAGGTAGGTAATTTGTTCCAGAGAGAGGGAGCAGAGACATGCATACTTGGGATTTGGGTGAATTTTAAGAATTAAATTCTTAAAGTGATATGAGGGGCCTGATATCAGGTTTCTCTTGCTGTTTTTCCCTTTTGTCTCCTTGTATTTCTTTTCTCTGGCATCTTGGCTAATGTTCAGCAGCTGACTGGTTCTGCTACAGAGAATTGTGGTTTCTTCGTCCTACTGTCCTGGCCTGTGTTCCACGGACCTTCAGTTATAATCACTGCCACTGTTGGATTGTTTGCATCGTACATATTAAAAATATTTGCAGTCATGAGTTTTAAGTGACCCACCACTGTGTTTAACTCACGTAGAAAAGTTGGTGATGAGAAACTGTGTTCAAACGTATCCACGGCTCTGAGGTCCCTGGTCAGGCCTTTCTGGTTCCTTCATCTTATGCCTCAATTTCTTTGCTCACTCTCTTTGTCCTGCTTACAGAACAGAGCATGCACTGTGCCCTTCTCTACTGTTTTGTGCTTTAATCATCCTCTTCCTCTGTGTTTCTCTGTCCCAGGTCAAACAGATCTGTTTAGATTAAATCCCTTTCTCTTTTTGTACAAGGTTCTTTGAATCATCCCAGCCCTGTGAAATACTTGGCTTTTTCACATTATGCCAGTTATTCTCAGTCCCTCAAAGTCCATTCTCTGCCTTCCTGTGCTCTGGAAGGTGGTTTCCGTGGACCACATCACCCAAGCTCCTTTGCCCTTTGGTTTCTATTTGGTTTCAGCCAGTTTGGAGGCATTGGCAGATCATCAGAGGAAGGAAAGAGACAGAGGTCAGGATATTAATTTCACCTTCCCCCACACTCCCTCCTGCTTGTCTGTGGCTTTTGGCAGAAGCTTCATTCCTCTACCTAAGGCCATGGCTCGGGTCAGACAGTCCTGTCCCACGGCCGCAGGTCTTGGCAAGTTCCCGAAACTGCTTCTTCCTTTTGTCCCTTCAGGCATGGAGATGATCATGGGTTCCTCCCATTGTGAGCCCTTGAGGATGTTACCCCTTGTCAGTTCCCCTGAAGCCTACCTGCGTCACTCTAAATCCTCTCTTCATCAAACTCCCTCTGATTTACCCTTTGAGTGTGCTGTTTCCTGTCAGGTCCCTGAGTGATATATGTAGAGAAATAAAATGTATTTTTTAACCTTATTTCGTATCAAGAATTTTGTTTGCATTGATTACTATACTAAAGTTTGTATGTGATGTAAATGTCTTGTCATCACTGACAGGCTTGTTCTAATGTGTGTACGTGGCAAAATCTGGCAAATACTTAGAAATGTGCCAGTGTCTCTGACATCGTAATTATTCAGTTACTGTTTGCATAATGAAAGCTCCTGTCCTAATTGATGTAAGAGTAGGAGAGACTACTTTTATACACTTAAAACAATGGGAGTGGGGCGGGGAGATCACAGTATGACGGCACTTAGGTGGAGATGGCTGGTTGTTCCCAGTTTGTTTCTTCCCACTTTGTTAACGGATGTCTCCACTCATCACACGGCCACTTGAATGGCCCTCGCACGTACCTGTTTGCCACTGTGCTGCCCAGGTCTGGCGTGTGAGATGCAGCTGTAGTGATGTGCTGGCTGATGGCGTCCCTTGAGAGGAAGCCGTTCACCATTCCTCTTCTTCCTGCTGGTTGGACTCAGACCTGCTGGCCAGAGCTCCTTAAGGTTAAGGAAGGCAGAGCAGCAAGGTAGAAAGAGCCCGAGTCCTGTGGAAACCGTAACCAGCCCTCGACTTCCCACCTCCAGAGCTCTCTTACACGGAAGTAAACTTGTACCTTCTTTAAAGGTACCTTCTTTTAAACTGCCGTTATCTTAGGGTTTCGGTCATATGCAGCCAAAGTTAATCCTGTTTGACGTAGGTATGCGTTTTAGTTTCCTATTGCTGCTGTACAAAATTACCACAAACTTGGTGGCTTACAATAACAGAAGTATATTATCTTACAGTTCTGGAAGTCCGAAGTCCAAAAATGGGTCTCCCTGGGCTAAAATCAAGGTTCGGCAGGAAGGGGTTTCTGCAGAAGGCTGTAGGGGAGAATCCATTTCCCAGCCTTTCCCAGCTCCTGAGGCCACCCACACTCCCTGACTCACGGGCCTCTTCCTCCGTCTTCAAAGGCAGCAGCATCGGGCAGAGTCCGTCTCAAGCTGCCAGCTCACCAGTTCTATTTCTGCCTCCCTCTTCCACTTCTGGGGGCCTTTGTGATTAAATTAGGGCCACCTGGATCATTCGAGGCATCTTTCCATTTCAAGATCAGCTGCTCAGTAAGCTTAATTCCATCTGCAGCCTTAATTCCCCTTTGCCCTCTAACCAAGAGTGTTCACACAGTCTGCCCAGGGGCGTTGGGGCGTAGGCACCTTTGGGGACCACAATTCTGCGTACCAAAGTGCACGCTTTAAGTTTCACAATTGAGATATAGGTTTTATTGATTAATTTGTTCATTTTTAATTGATAAGCAACTTTAAAGCAGTATGCTAAGTGGTCATTACTTTTTATGTAACTTTTAACATTCTGCCACATAGAAGTTTTAATAATAATTCATTGGTTCATTTATTCAACTAATATTCTTGAGCCCATTCTAATGAGACAGGCACTGCATGGGGTTGTAAAAGCCTAATACGGTCCTTGACCTCAGGAAGCTCACAGGTTTGTGGAAGAAACAAACCGACAAAGACGCCGTTACACAAATGTCCAGGGCATACAGTATATACATAGGAGAGACGTCTGAAGTAACTTGGAGCCAAGGGAGCCTTTCCTGAAGAAGTGATGGAATTTGTCAGAAGGAGAATGAGGGCAGAGTGTTAAAAGCAGAAGTCACACCATAGGCGGAATCTCCTGATGGAAGATTTGGGGCAGGGGTGAAGGGTGGGGAGGTGGCAAATCCAATAGAACGAACGCATCAAATAAAAGAAATACATGTTCCAGGTGAGGCTGCAGAGGTGAGCAAGCAGGAGGCAGATCCTTAGATGAGGATGCTAAGGGTTTGGGACCTTACACTAAGCAACTGTAAGCTGTGAAAGTTTTTAAAGAATCAAGAGTGTCCACGTTGTATAAGATGTTAGTGTTCCAGGCGCAGGGTGGTGAGCAGAACAGCAAGTGCCAAGAGGACATTAAAAAGCTTTTTTCCTCTCGAATAATCGTTTATGAAGGAATAACTCAGCAAGTAAAAGCAATACAGATGTGAGACAGGACAATCCAGGTGAAGCACAGGTGAAAAATAACATTTCCAGTTGGTATTAACAAGTAGTGCGATGCTCTTGTTAAAACATAAGCAGCATAAAATATGATTAATATTTCCAGTGTCTACAATATTAATAAAACCATCTCAGGTTATACACTCTGGTAATGGCAGGCCCCTAGAATTATATACTAAATGAATGAATATTTTAAAAAGGATCTGCAGTATATCCTTTAACACGGTGATCACCACATCACCCAAATCTGGGTGACAGTTGCATTTTCTCAGGTCACCGGATCCACAGTGGGTGATCAGCGTGTTAACATGTGCTATTTTTTCCACTGTTGTGTTTACTACAACCTAATGCACGAAAGCTACCATTCTCCCCAGTCAGATTCTGCTGTCTTCCAGTTTACCTTAACGTATTTCCAGGAAGGCAAGTTAGTTTTCTTTCCCCGGATTCACATAATCTCAGCGATTCTCCAGTTGCATCAGAATTCTTGGGAATTGCACAACTGGCCCTCCAGAGCTAGTAATTCCCTGCCATCCTTCCGAGCACTTTGTACCTACTACCATGGTAGCGTGTACCACCCTTACTATAGGTTTTGCATCTGTCCCTCGCCTAGTCTGAGTTTTCATTGTTGTATTTCTGATGCCAAAAGCAATGTCTATCTAATGGGAAGTACATCCAATTAATTATGGAAAAGAGCAAAAGTTCCTGCCATTTGTGAATCATCCTGGTACAGGGGTTTTGTGGTGAGCAAATGAGATTGTGTGTGAAGTGTTTTCCATGGTGCCCAGCACAAGTTAAGCAGTAGATGATGGGTAATACACCAAAAGCAGATTCTTAGGCAAAGATTGGAATCAGATATTAAGAGCATAACCCACTAGAATTCCTACACTGTGCCTTTCTGTTCAGGCTGAAAGATCATTTTTATCCTGGGAAATGTCACTTCGAGCATAGGTGGAATGATTCTAACTAAAAGGCAAAAAGAAGAGGTGATATTAGCATGTTTGACGTTCATTGGAATACTTGTCATACTGTTCACAAATGCTGTTGGCTCACGTTAGCTGTATCATCTAAGGAACTGTCTGTCCAAGAAGTGGACTTACTTCCCTAGGATAAGTGACACTATTGGAAATGCAGTTAGATGACGTGTGGCACTTTTTTAAAACACAAGTTAAAGATTATGAAAGAATTATAAAAACCGTCTTCGTTCTGTTTCTTGGTTTGTGTGTAGCAGACACCAATTCAAGACAGTCCAAGGGAAAAAGATAGGAGTTTATAATAAGGATATAAGTCTGTGAGGTTTCTTTATTTTTTTGTTTTTTTCATAGAATCCGAGATAAGGGAGCAGCACATTTAGATCTGCAGGCAGTGCCTCTGTTTCCTACCACAGCATCTGTCTGTGAGTCTGTTTCATTTTCTTTTGGGACCTCCTGCTGTGCACGTGGGTGGTGTGGCCCCAGAGTGGTGCGGGAGGCACTGTAACTTTACACAGGGCTTAGTGTTAGCACAGGCATCCCTGCCCCCACCCCAGTACCAGCGCTGTTCAGTCTGTTTTCACGTGCACAGTTTACAGTTAGAATAATGCCTGGTTTTCACCGCATATGTATATAAAACTGCATATCATTTAGTATTATGCTGTTTTCACTTAACATACCAAATACATTTTGCTCCATAAGCACATAACCTTTGAACTCGACTTTGTTTTTCACTTGACTGTAACATTCCTCAAATTGATACACCAATTCACTAAACCAGTTGTATATTACTGAACACCGAAGTTATTTCCAGTTTTGTTTTGTTTGTTTTGTGAAGAATGAACACTGTTGTGGTTTAGTTTCTGTTTGGTTGGCTTTTGATCATTTCCTAGGGAAATATCCTCAGAACTGGAATTATTCAGTCAATAGAATTATTTAGTCAATGAACGTGGTTGTAATGTTTTAAACGTATGGTCAGCATGCTTTTGAAAAGGATTATACCAATGTGTGGTACCACCAGAAGCATAGGAGTTTGTCTCATCATGGCTAAAAGTTTTTGAAAATTGGTAGCTTATTCACAGTGATTGGAAACATGTATCGCTCTACATTTTAGAATATGTACATAGGAAAACACTCAAATTTGCTAATAAAGAACATATATAAATATGTAGTAAATTCTGTACTGGATTAAACCAATAATCTTCCAGCTCTACATCTCAAGACCTATTCAAGCTCTTTCATGCCTAGTATTTAAAAACGTGTGTGTGTTTATTCATTGATTTATTTAAAATTCCCTTATTAGTGAAAGAACAGTTTGTATTTCATTTAGAGTCTAATTAAGCCTTGCAGTGGATTTTTAAATAAATGTCTGATAAAATAACAGTATTTAGAATCTTTGTGAGCTTCAAATTCTCACTTGCTCTTATGAAATAATCAGTTAATTCCAAGGATCCCTTTTTTATGCTAGCAAAGGTTAGCAATTTTGGAATTCTTGAGTAAGTATACTTGGCTATCAAATAAATAAATTGCAGAGTAAAATCCAAAGAAATTCCTAGGAACACTGTGCAATCATTTAAAAAGAATGAAGCAGCCAGTCTGAAAAACTCTCAAGGATAAAAAGTAAAATCAAAGATAAAATGGCAGGGTAAAGGATAGCGTGTACAATTAGCTGAAATTTATTTTATACACACACACAGTTACACACAGTCATCCACGTGCACAAGGGTAGATTGCTAACGTGTGTCCTTCCACAGATAATCAATGTTTGCCTCCAGAAGGGGTTCCTGGGGGCTAAAGTACAGGGGGGAGAGAGAGAGAGAGAGACTTTTCACTGGATATCTTCACACCTTTTGAATTTTGTATCATGAACACATTCATCTATTTAAAAACATGAATGATAGTATGAATTTTTAATAATGGATCCGAAGCTCTGGGTAATCCTCCTGAAAACTGTTTTGAGCGTAAGGTTATTCACTAAGGGGAGGTGCTTGTAAACTCAAAAGATGATGAAGGCTGTACACTGACTATACTTCAATAAAAGTATACATATTAAAAAAAGGTAATGAAAGCTGTAAGACAGGTACGGTGAGCCTTAGCCCCACTGTAGCAGAATTACAGGTCCCTGTTGTACTTTTGATTCACATCCAAAGCGTACAGCTCTGGCCATTTTCCCATTTTGCTGATTTTCTATAGAAAATTCTTGATCTCAGGTGGTTTTTCTTGCTCTCCTCTATCTTCCCCGGGCAAAGGGATTTTAGGGAATGGAAGAGCAGTTTTAATATTAGCAAAAGATGGATTAATGAGTGAATGAATAAATGAATGAGATCTGAGAGTCCTCATTCCACTCTTTACTGGGGGCATACCCTTGGGCAAATCGCCTGACTTATCTGAGCCTGAGTTCCTTCTCTGTAGAATTAAACTGAATTTCACTACATAAATGAAAATTCTTTTTATATTTAAAGGGTCTTGGTGGATATCCCATGAGATCATGTGTGGGGATGTTATTTTGAAAACTGTTAAGACATCAAGTTTTGAAGTTTTACTGTATAAGTCGGCTGTATAATATAAAAATTCTCCTTAAAGTCAAATGTTAATGAATTTTGAATAATCAGCGCCTTTGTGTTTTATGAGAACTTCTGTAATATTAACTCTCTTCAGTGACATAAATTGAGTTGATTATTTTTCATTTTTTCCCTTTCTCTTGCTTACCCTCTAATGGAGGTGCTTTTAAACAGTGAAAATATCAAAAACAAATAGACACAAAAGGCAGAGTGAAAAGAGGTCTGAACTAAAATGGCATATCAAATATTTGACTATTATGTTAAGTCCACCCTGATAAACTTTTGAAAAATATTTGCTTTTTGTTTCTGAAGGTTTTTGCGAAGGACTGGCTTCAGTTTTATGACCAGTGTAGTCTCTGAATTTATCTGCCAGAATTTTGGCCAGGATGTTCTATTAACTGTCAAACGCAATTGAATTTAGTCACACTTTCCCTTCTGGGTTAGTTTATAAATTTGTTCCTACAGATCATTTAAAATGCCCTCAAAAAACCAAATTATTATTTACCCCAGCTTTGATACTGTTTTACATTTTTGCTGTGTAAGTTTAGATAACTCTGTTGTTTTACTTTCAGTAGCAATATTTTAGTTACAGGTAAAGTCATTCCTAGTTAAAATAGTACATCATGAGGCACACACATTTGGAATCAACATTATTCAACACGTTTTGCTGTTAGTATAGCTAGCAATTTACATTATTTTAATGTTGCTAAGTAGTTGTGGAATTTAGTCACTTACGTACACTGAATTAATTACTATCATTAATATCTTTTCTCTTTAGTAACAACTGATTTCCTAATTTCACCCATTTGATATTGTGTTTTTGATTGGTAAAGTCACTGACAAATACATGTTACAGTTTCTTTACTAAACTATAATGATAGGAAAGATGTTTTGGCAGATATTTTCATTAGCTGACTGGTGACATTTTTAGTAAATGCCAAAAAGTAATATATGAATATAAAACATCGAATGTTCAGCATAAACTTTATAAATAGCAGGAATGGTTAGTAGAAGAAATTACTCAGATATTATCTGCAAACAGAAAGAGATTAAAAACATTGATGACATAAGAAAAATATAATTAGTCTCTTGAGATGATTGAATAAATTGATTAGTTCTTCCCAGTTTTATTGTATTTTCTGTGTCTGTAGAAGTCATAGTAAATCAAGAAAATGTATGGCCTGAATTCTTCTTTTCCTTATTACCTAATTATGCTTCTGTCCTCCCTTGCACTCACTTTCTCCAGACTTTAAGTATGTTGTGAACGTAAATCAGAACACTGCAGTCCAGGTCGGGAGGTTGCTTGGTTGCACACCCTGTTCCGTGTGCTCCCCTTCCATTGCTAGTCGAACTGACCAAAGGGTTATCAACTGGGCAGAAGTGCTTGATGCAAAGAATTTGACAACCCATCAGCTAGAAAACATCCCCTGAATAGTTCAGAATTGATTGAAGCTTTCCCCCCATAGATACAATTGTTGTGTAGTTCCATTCCTTTTTGCGTTTCTCCTTCGCACAGCCTTGGAAAACACAGATCAGCGATACAGCAGCAAAAGACATCATGGTACCAAATAGGGAACGGGGACTGGGAAAGATGCTTTGGACCTCTTAATTTCCAGGCCACTTGATAGCAGACACAGTTCATTACACAGGAAAATTGCTTGGTCCTGGGGAAAGAGGGTGCTGGAGGTGAGGGCAGATGAGCTCGTCCGCAGCCCACCCCACCTAGCCATTCAGTCATTTAGTTCTAACTGGAGAGTGACTGCCGTCATGTCCCAGATGAAGAATGAAAGCTTCTTTCCACAATAAAATGGCGAATCATGCCTCCCCTGTGAATAGAAAAAAGAAGTAAAAGGAAGGAGGGAAATACCTTGCGTGTGTTGATGGACACTTAGCGATTCAATAGAGAGTGTGCAGGGTGCAGAGCCTCGTAACCTCCTATCACTGTAGTCTTGTTGGAGCTTCATCACAGCACTAATAGATCCGTGTAGGCACAGATTCAGAGAGACTCCCGTCACATGGTTCCTAATAGTCTAGACTGGGACTCAAACCGAGGTCCTAACTATAAATCCCACGTTTAAATTCTGTTGTCCTTGATATCCAGGGCTTTGCCAGGATAAGATTCTAAAGCATACAGGAAGCGTTAGCATTCAGAAAAATGGTTATGAGCAGAAATAGTGACTGTTTTGTTGTATGTTCAGTATTTCTGTAAAGGTTCTCATAGTGTACACAATTTCAAATGACTTGTAGTTCTCTCTAAACACCTTCTTCCCTAGTTCTGAGAACATGAAACATTCTCTCCTTCTCCCATTCTTCAGGAGATGCTTTCTCCCCATCCCTCCCAAGCCACCCTGCATTCTTCATTGAGTTCCCTGGTCTCTGACCACCCACACCGAGTTTTTCATCATCTTTATTTCATAATCAATTGTTCCGTGTCTTGTCTTTCATGCTCCATTATAAACTCCTTTATGGTAGAGACCATGGCTAATAACTCCTGTTACAGTGATGACTGTGTCTCGGAAGTATATATATATATTTTTAAATATCTTCTCTGATAGAAAACTACCATCAATGGCTAGTTTAGGAAGAGAGTCTTGATAGGAGGAGAACACAGTCTCAGAGGACTGAACTTGAACATAACCCGAAAGAGAGCAAAAAAGCTGGAGAAGTGGCAGCCCTTTTCAAACGGGGGTTTAAATGTGAGATTAGCCATCATGTTGCACACCATTACGTAGACATCACCTGAGTTCTGAGAGCCAAGGAAGAAAAGATTGCTTTGGGGAGCAAACGACTTTAACATGACTAGGCAAAAACAAAAAAGGAAAGCAGCCGTCAGACGTTGAAGGATCTCCATCATTCAGAACAACTTAAATTCTGAATTAGAATTTAGTGTCCGGGGAATAGAAGGGAATCTAGATTTTCCATGAAACTGGGGACACGTGACAATATGTCTTTGGAATTACAGACACAGAAGAAGTCAGTAATATATCTTCTAGAGTGAATACCTCTAGAAATGGGGGAAACTAAGAGTTGGGAGAAAAATCTAACATTACAACGTTGCTAGCGTAACTCACAAACATAAGGCGAAGATTCCTTTGAAACGTAATCTGAAAGTTTTTATGTTAATGCAGTGTGTGGAGTCAAGAGTTCATAATGAACTCCTTTTGGACCAAAATAAATCCCCAACCAGATACAAAATTAATGTGTAGGACTCTCCGGGTGCTGTGCCTTCAATACGCACATTTTAAATTAGCCAATAGAGAAATTAAGAAACGACAGTAATAAAGAGGTGAGGGGCGGAAATTTTTTTTCAGATATCGCAAGATGTTTTAGTTGTTGTGGGAGGAAATTTAAACAGTGGGGCAAGATCTCAGAAGCATGCATCGCTCAAAACATCATGGCAGCCTGCTTTTTCAAACCAGGACTGTTGTAGTCCAAAAGGTCGCAGAGTAAGAGGAAATCGCAGAAGCCTATCAAAAACTGTTTTAAAGATAAAAGTCAAAACGGTTTAATGTAGTTGTGTCTCAGAACTGAGACTGCTTACAACAAAAATAAAGATCGTTTTACACAGATACATATACATGTAAGGTGTAGTGGTTGAGAGTCTGAAAGAGTAAAATGAGGTAAACAATATAGTCACTGGATATCTAAGAATAATGATAAAAAGATGAGGGTCTAGTCACACTGTCCGAGAAAAAAAAAATTTAGAATATAAATTTTAGAAAGAATATAAATACAGATACTAATAATTTTCCACAAAGAAATGTCAGCAGACAAAGTATACCTCCTAAAAGTCATCCGAGTCATTAGCAAGGATCTTAGAACAAAAGAAATGACAGTGAAACGGAAGGATTGCTTAAGGGGTTTCTGGGTGGAGCCAACCATTAGTTTCAGGCGTAAGAATGATTATTCTTTCAGTATGGAGAAAGGTCAGTGTGGTAAGGTCATTGTACAAAATATTGCTGGATTGTTTTTAGAAAACTGGGCAGAACTGTGTGCCAAGTAAGATAAAACAGATCAAATACTAAGCCAAAGATGTCAAAACAGGCCATTTAACCTTATAAACCTGCCCTGGAACCAAGCGAGAGTGCCTAATCTTTTTAAAGAGGGGCACTTAAGAAGAATTCATTTTTTTCATTCATTTGACAAATATTTATTGATCTGTTTCTGTGTGCCAGGCTCTGTTCTGAGTTCTTGAGATACATCAAAGAACCAGACAGGCAAAAATGCTCACCGAGCAGAACTTCCATTCTAGTGGAATGGGGCAAATAATAAACAATGGATACAATAAATAAGTGAATTATATAACATGTTATATAACATGTTAGAAGAGGATGAAATGCTATGGGAAAATAGAGTAGGGTAAGAACAGTTGGAGATACAGATTCGGGATTCCCTCTTTTTTTTTATGCAGAGGAAATAATATAATTCCTTTATTTGAAAAATGATACTGAACCTCAGAGATCAGTTAAATCTACTGCTGGAATGGGGATTCTTTTTAAACTGTGTTGTTCCCTCTCTTCACACAGCTGTAGCTGTACACAGATGGAAAAACATTTGGTCAGAAAGCAGCAAATTAGTGTTCTTCAGGACAGAATTCAGCTCCCGCAACTCCTGCATCTCCATTCGTCTAGATTTGATTTCTTCTTTGCATTGACATGTTTGCAGACCCAGTTCATGCTGTCCTGAACGCCCTCTCCGTGAGAGCTGAGCAAGACTGGATCTGCCAGACTCGGTCGCGGATAGTGTGCAGATTCAGTCCTTCTGCAATTTCAGAGGCAGGGGCCGCCATGAGCAGATCCTGCTAACTAGCAAAGATGAGCACTGGCACACAACTTAGCTTTTCTTCCTCCAGTAATTCAGCTAGTTCCTGACCCGTCTCTTCAAATCTTCTTCTGTCTGCACTGTCAATTACATATATATCTGAATATCTGTTTTCAAAATAATTCCTCCAGTATGGTCTGATTTTCCTCTGTCCACCAATGTCCCATACATTCAGTTTAACACCTTGTGATTGTACACTTCTGATGTTAAAGCCCTGTGTAGGTGTGATGTGGCTGATGTCTTCAGATGCAAGCTACTTCAGAAGAGTGGTCTTGCCAGCATTATCCAAGCCCAGGAGAAGGAGTCTCACCTCCTGGTCTGGTGCACTTTTCAATTTGCGCAAAATTGAGAGTAAGCCCATCCTCCCGCCGAGTCCCGCCTCCTCCTCATCCACCTCCACCTCCTCTTGCTGCCTCCCCCGTTACCAGAGGATTCCCTCTTTTAAACTGCAGAATTCCAGTGCCCTGGCATCCCGTCCTCAGGAAGGTGCACGCTGCTATGTCCAGGAAGATGTCGGTGGAGGTGGGCAGGTAGGATGTGTTCAGCTCATGATTCTTTGATTCAGACTCCTCAGAAATTCTCCTTGGGTTCAAAGCAGGTCTCAGGGCAGAAAGTAGGTTGTGGAAGTCTCCTAAAAATCTATAGTCTGTTATGAATGCTGTAGTAAAATCTGTGATGGCTCCCATTAATTGAATCCCTAACACCTGTTCTCTTGGTTTACCTTACTTTTGTTTTTCATTTTGCTAAATATTATTTCACCAGTGTTTTCAAACAAAATGATTGAACATATGTGCAGTTTTTGTCCTAAAACATTTATAGTCTTCCCATCCGTGTTAATGCCTGTGTTTGTTTAGCACAGGAAACTATCATCAATATCTGATAGTAACTTACAGTGAGAAAGAATATGAAAGTGAATATATGTATGTTCCTATATGACTGACGTATTGTGCTGCACACCAGAAATTGACACAACACTGTCAGCTGACTGTACTTCAATAAAAATATGTCAAAAAAAAAAAGAATAGAAAACAAAGAGACGATGACTTTACCTTAGGTGAGTGTGTGCAGCTCATCTGTGTGCACAGGGCCCTGAAGAACTTCAAGGGATGTGCTGACCTGGGGAAAGGGACCCTTGGCTTCATGTACCTGTGCTGGGTTCTTCTAATTTCATGCAAGAATATCATGAGTGACACTGAAGTTCAAGACCATATTCTATATGCGGGGACTTCTGCCTCCTTTCCCAGCTCTTCAAAGTGCATTAGAATTAGTAAGCCAACGTATTTTTATTAAACCACAATAATAGTTCCAAGAGCTTTGGGCTCTTTATCGCTTGAAATCTCCCTTGATCCTCATAATAACATTATGATGTCAGGAGCATTCTTTGGAAACTGGAGCTCAGAGAGGTGGTTTTACCAAGATGGTTCACCCAGTGGGGGTGTGGGTGGAGGCCGCAGTGTGGGAAGCCCAGATGAGTACTAGGCTGATCCTAAGGAAACAAACGTAGAAGTTATTTACGATTAAGTGACTTGGCTTTGTCGTGAAACCTGGAGAGGTATTTGACAGAGTTTAGCAAGCCTAGGTATTGCGGTGACTAGGTAGGGGATGTCCTTTAATGACTAAGCACCTTTCCTCTTGGCCCAGGGTTGGTTCCTGTTTCTCTGCCCCAGCCAGCGGCTCCCTCCCCACAACGACCCCCCTCCCCTTTCACAGGGTGGGGGCGGGGTAGGAGCACAACTGTCATGATCTCTCATAAAGGAAGCAACCAAGTATGCACAGAACCTTCAGCCGGCTTTATTTTACGCTCGCTCAGGATATGAACTCTAGGGTGGCTTTTTTTTTAATGAAACAACATCTCTTGTACAGTAATTCTTAATAATTCATGATTTTTTTTACGATTAAAAAAATCTCAAACTCAGTATTGTAATAAAAACATTAATATTTCAAAGTCAACGTTTTACTGCTTTGTATGTAGTGTATGGATCAGGTCAAAGTATTAGAATTCAGATTTGTGAAACATTCTAGTCTCAATGCTCATGTCAGTACAGAGGTAGAAATTCTACACCTGGGGTCGTTTTAGTCTTTCACTGTATATTGTGTGTCTGGAACATTAACGGCCGTGGGCTTTGCCTCAGATCTCTCTTTCCAGCTTGGTCATGAACTAAGCCTGCAAAAGAATATCCTATCACATTTGGTTTTAGGAAACAGTGAAAATTAGGAAATATACTCTCCTTGAAAGCTAAAGTTGCTGTTCAGAAATACTCTTGGATGTGTGTGTGTGTGTGTGTGTACAGTCTGCTAAGGGACTGGTAAGCAAGTTTAATTGCATATTGAATAATAGGAAGAAATTGAACACTATCCAACAGGAGTGCCCGACCCCACTCCCAGGTGAAAAGCATGACATTATTAATGGAGTGTCTCTGAAGATCAAAGTAACCCCGCCGGGGAAGGAGACTTGCAGCCTCATTCCAGACTTTCACAGGTGTATTACGATGTTCTTCCTCATTGCTCAGATGGCTTAACGACTTTTGCATTTTTTATTTTCTTCCGATTTTCTCCTTAACTTTTCTGATTTTTGTATATAGAAAACCTTAAACATCTACTGAGTTACAGGATACTCAGTAGATGCAGGAAAAAAAGCATTTCTCCTTAACTGGTGGTGAGACCAGTGACCCCTCTGCATATGCTCTGAGTCCCGCAGCCCCTCCTTCACCCAGGGACTGGGATTCCCTCCCCTCCTCTGCCTCGGTATCCCCCTTCAGGAGTACACCCGCCGCGGCATTGTGAGAGCCAGCAGTTAGTCCTTGCACCCGCAAGAGCAAATCCTCGCGGGGACCCTCTGTCCTCCAAAGACCTCCTGCACTTGGCCTTGGGACGCCACGCTTGCCTGGTTTCCCTAACGATTTTCAAGCGGCTCCTTTCCAGTCTCTCTGACCCATTCATACTCCTCTCCCCAGTCTCTAAATATTGTCAAGTGCTGGGGGTCCGTCCACAGATGCCTTTCCTTCTCTGTCTGCATCCTTTCCTCTAGCAACTTCATCCGTGCCCTTGGCTTTAGTTCTCGTCTCTTGGCCAGTGGTTCCCAGACAGTGTCTCCAGCCTGGACCTAGTCTGTGAGCTCCGGCCTGATTTGGCCTCTGCGTTCGGACAGCCAGTAGGATGGCCCACTTAAATTGCCCCAGACTGAGCTTCTGGGACCCCCACCCCCACCCCAGCCTGCTCCTTCTCAGTGTCCATCTCTTACTTCACACAGTAATAATCCCGTCCTTCTGAAGGCTCAGACAGGAGTTAATCTTGACTCCCTGTTTTCTTAAACCCCTTGTTCAATTTTTCGGAAAAATCATATGTTCTACTTTCCGAATCCCCTCAAAATTGGACCAGTTGTCCTCAGTCCCCCTGCTGCCGCCAGGGCCCAGCCACCATTGTCACCCGCCTGGACTCTTGTGTCACAAGTGTCCCTCACGGGTCCTCTGTTTCTGCTATTGTCCTTCAGCCTGTTTTAACAGAGCAGCCAGCGTTGCCCCGTTAAAACGAATCAGATTATGTCACAGATCAAGTCAGGACACAGTCTTTGCTCAAACCCTCCAGTGGCTTCACCTCTCAGTAAGCCAAATCCAAAGTGCTTACAGTGGTCTTCAAGGTCTGCACGACCTGCGCACACCCACGTCTCCAGCCTTGTCCCCTGCAGTTCCCATCGTCATCCTTCCTACCCGCCCCGCCTCCTCGGTGTTCCTCGTGTGTGCCAGCCATGGTCCTGCCTTAGAGCAGGGCTCAGAACCAAGGTCTCTCAGATGCCAAAGCCTGTTCCTCAATCTAAATTAACAGAGAATCTCCAGAAATCCTAATCAGAATATCCTCATAGAAACATAGTACCTACATTATCTACCAATTTTTAAATGTGCTTGTTAAAGGGCGTTCTAAACAGATGCTTCATTGTGCTGGGTGCTTTCCTAATATGTAAACAGTGATGGGACTAAAAAGGAAAAGGTCTAACAGAGTCCGTGAGGTGTGATACATACAGACTGTCTAATCTACAAGCAGATGTTTCATGTCTGTTATGTGCTAGCATCTACTGTGACCCCATGGGTGTCAGGCCCTGTGTTGTGGGGGGACAGTGATAAAGGAGAGAAACAGAGAGACATGGAGAAGGAGGCTGAGAAATGGAGAAGGCCCGGGTGATTCTGTAAAAGGAACCACCAGGTGCCTTTGTCCAAAAGGTGCTAGGACGTATGGCTGTTGAAAGAATCTGGGGAGTGCATGTCTTATTCAACATTATAATATCAGTTAATTAATTCATCATATTAACAGGTTGAAGAATAAAAATGATGAGATACTCAGTAGATGCAGAAAAAAAGCATTGGATAAAATTCAACATTCATTTGTGATTTAAAAAAAAACCTTTTAGGAAACTAGAAATAGAAGGAAATGTACTTAACCTGACAAAGAGCACCTATAAAAAACTTATATCAAACATTGTGTTTATATTGATGGAGTGATGAAAACCTTCTCACTAAGATCTGGGTGAGATAACCTTGCCCAGAATCAGCATGTTTAATCAGTATCGTGATGGGTCCTTGCCAGTACAGAAAGGTAAGAAAAAGACATGAAGCACGTAGGATGGGAAAGTAAAAGCAGAATATGTTGTTCACAGGGGAAGTGATCGGCTCAAAGAAGATCCAAAGGCTCTTCAGATAAATTTTTAGAATTTCAGTATTAGTAGGAAAGCTGAGTACACCACCAGTATACAAAACTCAGTTGTATTTCACCACACCAACAGAAGTAGGACCTTGAAAGAAGAAAAAAAATTAAAGATACCACATAGAATAGTTTTGAAAGCATCAACTGCCTAGGAATAAGCTTAATAGAAGATGTACACCTTCACATAGAAAACTTTAAAACATTATTAAAAGCCTGGGAGACGTTAATAAATGTGTACGCCTTGGAAAACTCAGCATTGTAAAGATGTTCTCCCTAAATGCAGCAAGCTGAACGTAATGAATATCTTCAAACAAACCCAATAAAAATTCCAGCAGGCTTTTATGAAAACAGACAAGCTGATTCTAAAGTTTATATGGAAATGCAGAGAGGGCCAAGACAGCAAAGAATCTGAAGAAAGAAAAAGAAAGATGGAGGAACCATGATTTATTGCAAAACAAAGTAAGAGTGTGAATTGGCAAAAGGACTGAGAAAAAGACCAATAGACCAGAGAAGATGTTTCAAAACTGATTCGTACACATATGATGTATGATTCATGTACATGTATGGACTCTTGTTTTATGAAAGGAGGCATCTTTTTGCTAAATGTTTTGTCAACTGGCTACTCGTGGTAAAAGATGAAACCAAACCCTGGCTTCATATCACACACAAAAATCCATTACAAGTGGATTGTAGATATAAATACGGAGTGTTACACATTAAATCTTGCAGAAAATGAAAGAGGATCATCTTCAGGGCATTAGGAGACACAAAGCTTCCTTAAACAGAACACAGCACTATCTAAAAACAGCGATTGCCACATGCCATGAGATAGATGACATTAAAGTTAAGAACTTCTACCGTCCAAAGATGTCATTAGAAAGTAAAAATGAAAGCCATGAAGGAAAAGGGAATATTTGCAAGCTGTGTAACCAACAAGGAACTCATATCCAGAATATGTGAAGAACTCTTGTAGGTCAATAAGAAAAGCATAGATAACCAAACGAGAAGGGAGCAGGAGCTTGGAACTTCAGAAAAGAGGATATCCCAGTGGCCAATAAAGGTGGGAAGAGGTGACACCCTTACTCTTCAGGGGAATGGAAATTAAAACCAGGAAGACGTATTACTTCCGATCCACCAGAATGGCTAAGATAGAAAAGCCAATGTGGAGCGGCATGTAGTCCTGTGCTGCCAGTAGGAGTGTAAAATGGTACTGGTAAATTAGAAAACTGCTTTGTGTTATCTACTGAAACTGAGTGGACTCATACCTCCTGACCCAGAACCTCCACTCCTTGGTGGAAACACAGACCTGTGGGCACGTGCACCGAAACACACATCCAAGAGGGTTCCTGGTGGCATGTGTGTAAGTAACATTGTCACATGTCCATTCCAGCAATGCAAATGCACTACCCATATTATTCCATGTATATAAAGTTAAAAGATAGATACAGCTAATCTATGGTAATGAAAAATCGAAGTGTTGATTATCTTTTGGGAGGAGGGAGGATTTAGAAATGGGGAGGGTCCACGAGGGGGATGTTAGGGTGGTGGTAATGTTCTGTTTCTTGACCCAGGTGGTGGTTATAAAGGTGTTCTTTTTGTGATAGTTCACTGAGTTTATGATTTTCACTATAATATGTGTGTGTTTTATATACTTCAATAACTTTTTAAAAGATTAAAAAAATTCCTTTTGCAATAAAGCAACTGTTACTGATTACATAACATTTTTACCATTTTACCATTGTCATTGGTTTATTTCTGTTACCATATCCCGCAGTTGTTGGGAAAGGCATTATGTGAACTAATAAATGTAATAGCACCTCAGGAAATTATACTCCTGCCCCAATAAATGACTGGAGTGTTTTACTGGATATTTTGTATGAGCAAGCATGGGTACGGGTTGAACTTTAAGAGGCATTCATCAAATAAATACTTTTTCGGGTAACATTTAAATTCCAAAGTACTTTGTTGCTCTGTGGTTGCAGGCACAGTCCATGCCTGCATTTATCAATATATGTGAAATATATACAGTTTTTTTTTTTTAAATGAAATCTGATTGTAACTTACATATCATTTTGTGACATATTTGTATATCTAAAATACAGTTGTGAAATTATTTCTGTTCACTTGTTTATTTTAATAAAATAAATGTTAAGTTATTCAAACTCAAAAGACTAACGAGTGGAAAGTAAATCTCCCTTTACTCCTCCCCTCACCCTTCTGTGCTCCCCAGAATTAAGCATGTTAACACAGTTGTGTTTTGCACCTGTCTATAAATTCTCTGTGTGTATGTCAGTGTGGTTTTTGTTTATTATTTTCACGGAATTTGAGACCATGCTCTTCTGCAACTTGATGTTTTCATCAATATAGTTTCAGCATATTTACATATTTGCATATCAGTACATAAATATCTACTTTTAAAGATATCTTTTAAATAGAGTATATAAATAAATATATCTTCTTTTAAATAGAGATAATATATGTATCATTTTATATGGTTGCATAATATTCCAACATAGGGAAATTTTGTAATTGTATTTAGGCTTTTCTCCTACTAATAGGTATTTAGATTACTTCTAGCTTTTTGTTATTACAAAAATGTTACAACAAACGTGTGTGTGTGTGAGTCTTTGTGCATTTGAGAGAGTGTATGTACAGGAATTACTGGGTCAAGAGTGTAAGTATTTATTGACATTGAAAATGACTGGAACCACACTTCTGTGAACAGTCATTGAGAACTGGATACAGCATCATAGCAAGAAAATTGTCATCAAGAATTAAAGTCTGGCACCAAAATGGGAACCGGTGAGTCTTTTAAGGCAGATAGGACATGTTAAATGTTAATGCTGTGAGATTTTAGTGGAAAGGAAGATATACAGGAGATAATGTGCCCTGCCCCAAACCCACAGCCACCTGACCCATTCAAATGTCAACTCACACAAAACCGCAGCCAGTATTTACAAACAAAAATTCTAATACAATATAATTAGATCATCAGTTTCTATTACCAGTAGTCAAGTAGGGTGTTTCACTACTAGAAATTCTCTCCTCAGGATCAGGCCACATTTGCTCTGAAAAGCCATCATTTCTAAGTCATGCTGTTCTAAGAATTGAGTTTTTCTTCTAATGGAGAATTGTTGATCATTTAAGTCCATCTCTACGGCTGACAGTGATTCTTAGTTTAACACCAGGAAATGAAGGCATCAGAACCCGTTAGCACGGAGGCAGTAGGCGCTGTATGTAGTAAGGTGCTCCCAAAATTGTTGAATTTAGAAAGGAACAAATAATATTTCTTCTTTACAGCCAGAAAATTAGTACCCCATGGCTCTTTGTTACTTACCTATACTGTGCATCGAAATAAAATAAAAGACTATTAATTGTAAGGGAACAAGGGACATGGGTGACTTTTAGCCTTTGTGGGTAATCCCAGCTAATATTTGAGTGCTTATTATGTGCTTGATGCACTTATAAGTGCCCGGTTTGTCTGATTCCATTTACCTGTCGTAACAACCCTGTGCAGTGGATGTCGCAGTAAGCCCTGTTTTGCAGACTGGGAATAGAAGGTGTAGAAATGCTGGCAAGGCAGATGGCTGGTGAGGGGCCAGGCCAGGGTTCAGACCCAGGTGATACGTCTACGGAGCCAGAGCTGGAGTTGCGTTTGGTTCCAAATTTGTGAAGCCCAAGGTTCCACCTCGTTTCTGCCTTCACCCACTTCAGAGCACACAGTGTCAGCAGGCCGTTGGGAAGAGGACCTGGACAAGGACAGATGTTTCTGTGTGTGTCATTCACAAGATGGGTGTCCTAACATCGTCTTGCCTTTTAAGGTACCTTGTTAATTTTTGCTGCAAGCCAGATATGATCCACCTGGTAAGAGGACCTGAGGTAATCAGGCTTTTAGTGTGAGGTGTCAGTCTGGCCAGGAGCTAGATTGTTCTGGGCCCGAGGCTTCTGTTTCCCCTAGGATTTTTTGTTTTTGTGTGCAGCATTTGGTTTTGGTTTTGGTGTGATTTTTTTTTTCCTCCTCTGTTATCTTTATTTTACTTGAAAGTAAAAAAAAAAGTTTCTTTATTTTTTGGGGGATGGGTAATTAGGATTTTTTTTTTTTTAATGGAGGTACTGGGGGTTGAATCCAGGACCTTGTGTATGCTAGGCACACACTCCACCACTGAGCTGTACCCTCCCACTTCCTCTGTTATCCTGAGGTTTCCCTAAGAGCTCCTACTTAAATAGAGTCAGTGTCTCGCAGCTCTAGCTCTGTCAGTTGTAATTGCCTGTTATTACACTGGAGCCGTTGATATGGTGGTAAGGTGCTGGGGAGGGGAATTGTTCTGCAATCTCCCCCTCTTCTCATGGAAAATTGTGCAGCTGTAGACCATAGACAAGAGGGCATCTGAAGGAAAAGACAACAGTGCTCCGTCATGCACATAAAATGTGGTGGTCCCTGTATGCCTGGGATGCCTGGCTGTGCCCAGGGGGATGTGGTGATGACCAGTCAAGAGGCAGGTAAGGGAAAAAGGGGCTAAAATCATACAGGATGATGAGTTATTTTTGTTGACTCTAACTTCATGGTGAAAATTGACCAGATTTGTTAAAGAGCTCATGTGAGACAGCCCTGGTGAACTCCCAGAAACCCTTCAAGCAGATTTTTAAAGACCTTGGATATTGTGTTAGCAAGTGACAGAAAAATCCACTGAAATAACCCTGGTTATCTATAGGTAAAATTTTTATTTCAGTATTAAAAACCATAGCCTTTAAAAGTGAGAGCTATTAAACATTCTCTTATTTTTGTCTATTTTTTTACCATCTGAAAATCCTTACTTGCTATCAATCAAGTTCTTTGATTTGATCACAGATCTGCCAGGTAGTTTATTTTGGTCAGAGCTCAGATCTGCATAGGAGCCAGTGCAGAAGAGAACCAGGGATCCTCCACCAGGATGTGGGGTTTCCCATGCAAGCACAGGAATTCTCATTCTCTCCCAAAGCTCTTGGCTCAGTGGGGAGTAGGATGGATTGATTTTTACCATCTTTTTTTCTGCCCCTTCCCTGAAATTCCATCCCTCAATAGTCTGTGGCCTTGTTAAGTGGATGTTCAAAATGTGACTTTGATAAATAGCGTCTACAAACATGCTTCCTTAGTCTCTCCTTCATGAAAGTTTCTATCCTTTGTTCCAAAATAACTGTGGGTTTTTTCCATGGTGTTGACTTGGGAAGTCAGTGGCTGTGTGTGGCTGCCTCTCCGTCAGCTGTCATGGCCATCATTCCCAAACCATGCTGACATGCGCTCACCGAAGCACTGTGAGATCTTTTCCATTTTCAAGAGAAATGCTGTGACATTTATTGAGTACTGCACAAACTACTATTGTTAAGTTCTTTGGACCTGACTACTTAATACTAAAAGGAATAAAAAAAAGGATCCGTTGATTATTTATTTTGACCTAGACGCACCATGAAGGAATTACTGAGGCAGGCAGGGCTCTGAACAGAGGACGTTTAGCACCTCTGCACTACCTTCTTCCCAAGAACTGTTTTTTCTCTTTGGGGATCCACATGGACCATAGACATTGAATACACCCTTGGATTCAAGGGATGGAGTACACGATCAAGATAAATTAACACATGCAGTGTACCCTCCTGGCTTTGTTAAGAGGTGAATATGTGTCTCAAATCAGCCCAATCAGGTAAATCTCAGGTCTCTTACTTGGAGTGTTTGAACAATCTCCATTTCAGTCTCCTTCTCTCTCTCTGTCTCTGGCTGAGAAAGGACGTAGCCACTGAAGCTATTGGCGGCTATATTTTGACTACAATGATAGCCACCCTTGGGTGAGCTGACACTGCAGAAGGCGGAGTGGAGAGACTGAGAGAAACGTGGTCCTTGGTAACATTCTTGAGCCGCCAAATCAAGCCGTGCCTGAAGCCTGCTACTTCTTTTCATAAAAATTTTTCTTGCCTTACTGCACTAACTAGGATCAGATTGTGTCATTTACCTCAAAAACAGAGAAAAAAGGAGAAAAAGAATGAAATAGTCACTTCAGTAGATGCAACACAAGGCACCTGGTCACGTTGAGCAGAAAGATCCAGGTACCAGTCCCGAGAGGAGTCCCACCCAGGGGAGGGCAGCAACGAGCGTAACCATGCCAACCCTCAGAAGTAGCAGCCCACCGCACATTCTACAGGCCGGGAGTTGGGACTCAACACATAAGGCACTGGGTGGAACAATGTTCCCCTCAGATAAAGGAGAATACATGCAGAAAAATCAGTATCTGCAGAGTGTTCTGGTCTCCCATGGCCAGCACGTCCCTCCTGATGGCCAGTGAGGGCTATGGATGGCAGGCGCCCCTCTCGTGACCCAGTGAAGACCTCATTCCCCTCCCAAGGGGCAGGGCGGACAGACTTGGGGGTTGTCCGGGTGCCACATCACACATACGGCTAAGAAATAAAAGGAAGTTCACTGTGTACTCAGAACAGGAGAAAGGGTTTTTCTAATAAGGAAGAAGAAAGTGACAGCTTGGAACCCAGCTTCCAGATTCGGGAATGTTCCAGGCTCAGAGCACCGTTGGGCAGCCCAGGAGAGGGGCAGCAGGTCCTGCAATGGCTGCTTCCCCCACAGATAAAACTCAACATTCATTCATGATAAAAACTCTTAGCAACAAGGAATAAAGGAGAATTTTATTCATCTGACGATTATTTACAAAAACAAAACTTAGACAGCAAGCGTAAGACTTACTGGTGAATTATTGAAAGCTCTCTCCCCGAGACTGAGAATGAGACCGTGATGTGCGATACCGCCGTTTCTGCTCCGCACTGCTGCGCTGCCCTTGCATCCCTGTCGTAAACGCCACTTAGTCACCAGCCGTCAGTGTTTGCTTACACAGCTGGGTTTGACTTGCTGTTACATGGTTATTAGGACTCTCGCATCTGTGTTCAAGAGACAGATTGGCTTGTGATTTTCTTGTAATGCCCTTTTCAGATTCTGACGTCAAGATTATTCTGCTCTCATAAAAGAGTTGTGATTTGATATTTTTCTCTTCTCCAGGAGAATTTGCTTATTAGTGATATTTCTTTCTTATAATTTTCAGAAGACTGCCCCAAGGAAGCTGTCTGGGCTTGGAGTTTTCTTCATGGGAGGGTTTTCAATATATTTAATTATTCAACGTGTGTGTGTGTGAGACTACTCAATTTTTGTATTTATTCTTTTGCCAGCTTTGGTAAATTCTATTTGCTGCATTTAAACAGATGTATATTTTGTGCATCCAATTTCCTATTTTTCTGTTTTTTTCTCTGTGAGAGCATTCGTGTACTCCAGAGTACCCCATCAAATGCTAAAGTGGAAGTCAATTTTTTTCACATTAAACTTTATAACAGGACCCTGAAACAACATTGTAAAATGACTATAACTCAATAAAAAAAAAGTTAAAATAAAAAACTTTATAACGGAACCATGTTGTATATACTGCTGAGTGAGGTCAACTAACACTATTATTAAAATACTAAGCACTTTATTTCAGATAAGTTATGTGTAATTTAGAAAGAGTCTGGAAGTGATTCTTACTTAAAGGAAATATCATGATATTTGTAATGTTTTTAATCCAAACAGGGCATTTCAAAAAATGTTTTTGAAATTGCCAATAAGGCAAGGAAAATCTCTGCACGTTTCAGGAAAGACACGCGACTCAACATACAGACACGGTGTTATCTCTTTTCTTCCACGTGATCCCTCCTAGGAGTGGGGACAGGGAAATAGGTGACCAGTATCAGAAAGCTAGGAATTCTGCTGACTCAGAGAGAGAGCCCCATTTCTAATGACCAATATCAGAAAAGCAGAAAGAGAATCTTCTGTCCTTAGAAAGGAAAAGCCAAGGAGATAGAATTCCTCCAAATGAAGACCACCACACGGCAATAAAGGTTAAGCTGCTGGGATTTAAAACCAAACTGGAGTTAAGAGTCAGAGATAGGTCAGAAAAAGCTGTTTTCCGTACATGTACACAGCCAGAGAAATAAACATAGGAGGGGCTTCCAATTTGTCACTAAGATTATCTTTCTGAGTATAAAGGAGTCCAGAGCCTTGTGTCACTCTGATTCTTAGTATCCCCAAACACACATTTATATTTAAAGGCAAGGTAATATAAGTTTCTGAAACAGCCCTGGACCTGTGAGCAGAAAAGAAGGAATTTGAGGTTGTTAAATCAGCAACGTCATGTCCAGCCAGCCAGTTTGGTCCCCCTGACTTCTGTAAACCATCCTATCACTGAGTCCCACCTGCTTCTCCCAGGCATTGGTCCTCCTTTGACGTTCAGAAGCCTTTCCAGCTTCCTTTTCTGGCCTCACCTCCCCTGCTGCCCTGCTAGTACGCACACTCCGGCCACACCAGACTGCGGGCATTCTGCACGCAGGCCCCGCGTTTGTTTCCCCTCCAGGCCTTTGCTCATTTGATTTCTCTTCCTCGAATATCTCCTCACACTTTATGCAGCCCCTTTGCTTTTCTTTTTCCAATCTCTCCATCGATGGTAAGCTTACTTATTTTTCAGAACTTTCTCCTGTGCCTCTTTGTCTATTAAGTATTTCTGTTCCCAGCCAGATGTGACCTGTTCTACCTTTCAGCTCTGTAACACGTTGTTTATTTCTCTCTTAGGACTTTTATTATAATTTTTCTGCCTTGAAGAAAAATTGTTTGTGTTCCTCTGTTTTCCCTCTTATTTGACAGTCAACCCTTTGAAGAACAGAACTGTGATTTTTTTTTTTAAATCCGCAGCAGGGCCCACTAGTCTTACAAATGCTAGTCAGTTCATAAATACGTGTCCAATTAAATATCAATGACATGTGGCCCCCCCAGGCAGTTCACAGTAGGATATTGCTTTCTTCCAGGCCAGCTGAAGCTTGTTTCTCTGACTCTTCACTTTCCTCTAAAGACTCACCTGATTAGGTATGACCCACCCAGGATAATCTATTTTGATTACTTAAAGTCAACTTATTATTAACTTAACCATGGCAGTGATATCCCATCATATTTATAGGTTCCACCTGTACTCAAGGGATGGGGCACAAGATAAAGAGGGCCATTTGAGAATTCTGCTAACCATATCCTCCTCCTTTTTCTGCATCTTTTTGGTGTATGTCACCCAAATGGTGGTCAAAGCATGATCTCTCTTGATAGCCACACCACAATCTCAACATCAGAATCCTTTGGAACTTGTTAGAAATACAAGATCTCAGATCCCATCCCAGACCTACTGCTTCAGAAATGCCGGAGGCCAGCAATCTGTGTTTTGACAAACCTTCCTGGAGATTTTAATGCAAACTGACATCTGAGGGCCACTGCCTCGCCAACTGGTCTTTTATTTCAGTGCTGTGCCGTAAGGAATTCCCTCTGTCCTCTGTCTTGATTAAAAATAAAACAAAAAATAGCATAACCATATTCCACTAGCTGTCTCAGCCCCCAGTTAATGAGGAACTGAGAATGACGTGGATCCCCAAAGTCACCGTGCCGGGCTCTCCCAGGTTGACGGCGACTCCCGGACAGCCTTTCATTGCCTCCTCCTTGCTGTTGTTTTTGCCTCCCGTGGGGAAATGGAGGAGCAATTCTGTCCATAGCCAGCTGGATTAACTGGGTGATTCTTTGCCTGTCCCTTCCCACCTCTCTATCCCCTTTTAAAAATCTGAATAATTGTCACGACTGTGGGTGTACCGGCCTTCTTGCTGGTGCTACGTGGGAGTAAGGAGAGAATTCTCATCTGATAGTTGTGACATTTGCTAAGGCTGGTATAAGTTGATTGATCTCAGACGTTAGCCTTGAAATTACATAAAGAGCATGTTGCAGAAATGGAGGTCTTGCTTCACCTAAGCAGAACCGTGTTACAATGCAAGAATTAGGGCATAAGATGACACTTCGTGTGCAGGCTCTCCGTGGCCTCGGATCTGAACTCTTAAGTGCTACCCATGTTGGCCCCGTAACCAAATCTATGGTAGAGCTGAGTTGCTGAGTAACTGATTTTCATTATATGTTAGTGAAATTCTAACCACATAAATTAACCAATCTCCAACTTGAAGTTTTCTGATCCAGGAATACCTTACACAGCAAAAATCTGTATAAATTTCCCTATTTTATGAAAAACATCTCACACCATGGGCCAAGCAGCACACTTCTGTAAGAAGACATCAACTTTCACCTTGGCTTTCCTTCCCTCGGTGGCTGTCT
This sequence comes from Camelus bactrianus, assembly GCF_048773025.1. Classification (NCBI taxonomy): domain Eukaryota; kingdom Metazoa; phylum Chordata; class Mammalia; order Artiodactyla; family Camelidae; genus Camelus; species Camelus bactrianus. The sequence goes on from NC_133573.1 coordinate 12,752,705, forward strand.
TCCTCCCCCGGGCAGGTGTCCTGAGGGTGGGGTTTTCTGTATGTTTTGGCTGCTAGTGACTCCTCAGCACCCGAAAGATGGTGCACCGCCAGTGTTTGTGGAATAAAGGTACCGTTTCTGTCATTTTATTAGAGAGGTCTCCCATCACGGAGACACAGAATTTTCTTCCCACCGAATTGCCCGAGCGTCCTCCCCGACACACGAAGGCTGTCGGTTCTGTTAGTAAGAACCACTTCCTGCGAGAACATGGCCTGTCAGTCATCCCTCAACCGTGTGGATTACATCCTAAGCTAAATTTACAAAATTTAATCCAAGCCTCTTGTTTTGTAACCAGGGATTTTCTAATGAAGAAATGTTTTCCACGGAGTACGTGTACGTGTGCGTGTGTATCTAAAGGAGATACATTTTTATATATTGATAAATTAAAATCAATTAATTTACATGGCACCTTTTGCAATAATTAGCCCCCGGCAGGGAGGGGGTTGGCAGAGACACCCTGTTCTTGCCTTGGTCTTCCGTTCACGGGACAGAAACTGTGACCCAGGCTCAGAACTCGAGGGAGAAAAAAGAATACCCCAGACCAGGCCTGTGATATTCCTAGAGTTCTCGCGAATATAATTAGAAATGATTAAAAATTAAATCACTGTGTAAGTTGTGGAATAAGCAGTCAGTGTGTCTGCTTGCCTTTCAGGACAGATAATGCATTTTTCTTCTCTTCATTCACACAGTCCAAAGGGCTAGAAGCTTCTGGGACTGTAAATAGTGATGACATCAAAATGATAACTTTTTTTTTTTTTAATGATGACTTTTGCTTTAGAAACATTTACCTGTGACGTAGAATTTCCATAGCGTCGGACAAGCTTTCACCCTTCACCGTGCATTGGATGAACGGAAATGAGGCTTGAAATATCGTTTTACGCAGAAACTCAGAACATTTGGAAACTGATGTAGCACAAATAGGTATTAAAATACAGAAGAAGGAAAAGCGATTTAATTCCGAGTTAAAACCTGTTTCTAATTAAGGGAAAAAAAGGAGCCCTGCATTTCCCAGTAGGCTTTTCCCCAGATCCTCCAGTGCCCCAAAGAAGACCTCTCTCCAGCCTGGGAGTCCATTACTCACACACACATACACACACAGGGAAGAGCTTTCAGCCTCTTTGGAAATGTCCCTTTTCCCTCTCAAAAGCTATTAGTTTTTTTCCTCTCTCTTAGGTATATACTTTCATGGGTCTCCTTTCTAAGGCTCAAAAGGGAAAAAAAAGTAAACCTTTTTATTAACTAGTTTCAAATCAGTTACCAGGAATTTTAAAAATGCTTGTTTGCCTGCATTAAATCTTTGCCTTCCAGCTACTTCCTTTCTGAGCATCGTCCGTGTGTGGATGCCCAGCACAGGTGTCCGGGAGTCTCTCCTTTCCCAGTTCCTGGTGAACATGGGAGCCTTTGCACAGTTTCCGGCCCGCAAGGTTTACTTCTTTTTCAAGTTCTTTTTTCTAACTGCTTGGTCTTCTTTTACTTTCTCCTCTTTATGCTCTTCCTCTTATTGGCTATCCCTCATCCATAATTTTTCTGCTCCTTTTCCATCAGTTTGGGCCATTTGAACAAACTTCCTAAATTCAGATTTTTATTTTAAAGAGCAAAACTGTGATCTTTAATCATCAAATCGGGATCACCTAATATGGTTCTAAAAGCGGATTTTTTAATTTATTTTTTATTAAAGTATAGTGGGTTTAAATGTTGTCAGTTTCTGGTGTACAACACAGTGATTCAGTTATACATATATAGATTCTTTTTCATTATAAGCTATTACAAGCTGTTGAATATAGGTCCCAGTAGGACCTTGTTGTTTATCTATTTTATATATATAGTAGTGTGTGTCTCTTAATCCCAAACTCCTAATTTATTCCTTCACCCCATTCCCTTCTGGTAACCATAAGGTTGTTTTCTATGTCTATGAGTCTGTTTCTATTTTGTAAATAAGTTCATTTGTATCATTTTTTTAGATTCCACATATAAGTGATCTCATATGATATTTGTCTTTCTGTCTGACTACTTCACTCAGTATGATAATCTCCAGATCCAACCATGTTGCTGCAAATGGCATGATTTAATTCTTTTTTATAGCTGAGTAGCATTCTTTTGTTTATATATACCACACCTTTATTTTATCCAGTTATTTCTCAGTGGACATTTAGTTTGTAAAAGCAGCTTCTTAAAGTTACTAACATCTCTGATGAAGTTGCCTGCTCACTATGAGCCCTTTTTAAGTGCACTGTCTTATCTATATTTATTTTTCACTGGTAGTAAAAAAGGTAGTACATGAGCATATTTACATATTTTGAAACTAAGAAGCCTCAAAGTTCAAAAAACCCAGGAACTAACATAATATTATATGTCAATTACATCACCATTAAAAAAAAAAAAAAAACCACCCTGGAAGTCTTGTTGTTGAAAACAGTCCCCCTCACTGTCCCTCTTCAACTCCCAAACTGAGACCCCAGGGGAGCCAAGTTCCGTTCTTTCCTCTGCTGCTCTGCGTTGTAAGTAACATACTTAGAATACAGCTCCTTGGTCTGTGAACTCTAGACAGTGTCACCCTGAGATTTGTAGGTGAGGCCACTGTTACAGTCTCCCCCTCCCTCTCCCCCACTTCCCGTCTTCCCCATAGAGTGAAACTGCACCCTGTGGCTAAATGCGTGGTTACTGTTGACATCAATAGGACTACGTAAACCTTTGCTGCTGCTCATGCAGGTGGGGTACTTTGATTGTTTCCTTTTTTTCTTTTTTTGTACAATTTTTTTATTCTTCCTCTAATTGATAATTGCCTCATTTATATTTCATTGGCTTAGTTTCTGTGTATCTATCACTATATATTTTTTTCCAAATGCCATAACATACCTGTCAAACAACTAAAAAACAACTTTCCCGAAAGCCAAACACAGCAAATCAATCAGTTCCCTCTCCCTCCAATCCCTGGAGAATTCTCTCCCGAGGCTTTTGATCTTCTTGCTCAAATATGGGCTTGCCGTCCAGTGCTGCCGCACAGCTGTCATTCCAGAATGTTCTTTCACTACCTCCTGGGAATTTTCTGTAGTCTCCTAAATCCTCTGTTTCCTGTATCTCAGATCTCCCTCTTTCTTCATTTACTTCCTCTTTTTTTTTTTTCTTGTGAAGCAGATTCACTTGTAGTTTCCCAAGAAAGAGTATACGCAGGAAGTAAAAGTTTTGAGCCTCTGAATACCATAAAATATAAGAAATAACTGATAATTTGTCTGGGTGTAATGTTTTAGGCGGGAGATAATTTTCCTGAAACCTTTGAAGACTTTCCTCCACTGTTGTGCAGTTTCCTGTGTTGTAGGGGGTTCGATGCTATTTGACACCTGACTGTTCGCAAGCAGCGTTGGCTTGCCTGTCCTTTGGGGGAAGGTTTTAGGATCTTCTCTTCGTTCTGACGTTTCTAAGTTGCATCGATGATGTGACTTGGCGTGAGTCTTCTCTTGTTCGCTGTGCTGGCCCCTTTGAATCTGGAAACTCATCTTCTAATTTGGGGGGTATTCTTTGTTTGTACTCTCCCCCTGGACCACTTTGTCTGCTCTCTCCGGGACTAGCAAATACTTTCAGTTTGTAATAACATCTTCATAGAGCTATTCAGGCCAGAATGCTCATTCGTGGCAGATGGGTTTCATGACGACCTATTATTTTGGAGAAAAGAGGCGTAGGGAAGACATCAAGTGTAAATCTAGAGAATGATTTATCTCACTGTTGCTCAGTTTTTTTTCCCTGTATAAATCTTGCTTTTATAATTGTTTTAAAGGAAAGAAATTCCTGCTTTACTTGCTTTTATCGTTAGATGTTGGGGCTTCTAACAGTAACAATGACATTATGATTATTAACAGGGAGGGCTCCCAGCACATCTCAGGTTCCTCACTGTAAAATCAGTATCTGTCCCTTAGTATTGTTGTGAATATTAGGTGCATTTTACACATGAAGTGCTTGAACCAAATACTGTATGTAGTAAGTGCTCAGTAAGCAATAGTTAACCTATTTTATCACCATTTATGAACCAGTTTTTGGAAGACTTGTATTGGCCCCATTTTACAGAGGAGGAGACTGAGGCGCAGAGAGGTTAAATGACTTGTACATGGTGGCCTACCAGGAGTCGCCTTCCCGGCTTTTTCTACCCGTGGTTACAACGTACTGGCCCATCGTAAAACACAACAGAGTGTCAGGTCACTGTTGGATCACCAAACGCCAGAGACGGTGGATGGCCTTGAAGACACCCAGGGAGCACGTGGGCCGTACTTAGCCCCCGGTACGTGACATACTCGCTGTACGGGGGCAGGGCCAGAACACGCATTCTGCACGCGTGCTGTTCCAAGGCATCGCGGGACGGCTGGGCTTTGTCTCCGTCGAGGCTGCGATGCCTTCCAGGTGGAGATGCACAGGGAGTGCTGACACCCGAGACCTGCAGCAGGTGTTAAACGGGAATGTGATGTCCTTTCCAGACCGACCACCACATTCTTTATGACACTTTCCCCGGAGAAGAGGTTCTGCTTGGGATTGAACAGGCAGTAACTGCACTTTCCCAGCACACAAAGATCAGTCCCTCGAAGCTCTCCTGAAATATCCCCACATCGTGGCCGAGAGCAGTGGGAGCTGAGCACCTGCCAGATCCTTGGGCCTCGCCCTGGAGGGCGAGCTCCGCCCCGGGCCCGGGGCGTCTGTGCCCCACCCGGCTGCCTGCTGCAGGCTTCATCTCTAATTGGGGAACTGGAAGCTTCTCTCCTGATAAACTTAGTCGCACTTTTGGGCAGATCCATTGCATTAGACAACTTCCTAACTAGAAATGACATAAATTAGCTTGAGTTGAGAAGCACCCTTGCCTTTCCCACCCTGCAAAACCTCTTAAAAGTTTTAACAAATGGAGACAAGAACCAACGGCACAGGGGGTGATGGGCCGGGTTGTTGCTGTGGTCCGGAGCATGTGTCCCAGAAAGGAAGATGCCCAGGATGAGCAATTACAGACGTTGGAAGTACAGGAAACAAAAATACACAACGAAATTGTAAATCCTGGTCACTCTGTTTCCGTATCTTACCCCATCCTTTTCTCATCGCAGATCCTCAGGACGGCTTTCATGTTTTTGACACCAGTGACACACCTCAGAGTCTGGAAGCCAAAGAACCAGGCTGAATGGAAGCACATCATGTCCCTAATGTGTCTTCTAATTCTTCTTGTCTCGAGGTTTACACTGAAGAGAGTGGACCGTCAGAGCGGCCAGAGTAAACCAGAGGGGAAGGAAGGTGCTGGGTTGGGCTGGGCACCGACTGGGAGTCGTGTGCACACCTAGACCCTCCCCACGTGTTTCCTATTTAATTCCTCAACTCGGCGAGGTGGTCATTTCTGCTCTCGTATTATAGGTGAGGAAACTTAAGTCACTTAGAACTTGTCCAAAGCACATAGAGGAGGAGCTGGCATTAAACCCAGTCTTGTGTTGACATTAAAATCTGTGCTCTTTTCACTACAGTGCACACACACGCACACACACGTGCACACACAGCTCCTGCAGACCAGCTGACCTTCGGAAGGTGGTATATAACGTAGTTAATAGGAAACAGGTGTGGAGGCTGCCCCTGCTCAGAGCCTGGCTCTGTTACTGACAAGCATGTGATGGTGAGCAAATGATGTCCTTAAGCCCCGTGACTCAGTTTCTGAATCTGTAAACTGAAATAATGTCAGAACCAACCCCAGGGATTTATTGCAAGGTATGAACATGAGCTTTATCTGCAAACTGTTTTAAATAGTGCTTTCACAGAGGAATCGTTTCTCAGTTTGAGAAAAATTATTCCTCAAAATCGCATGGGGGTCGGGGAGGAGTACCATCGATGGCCCTGGCAGAGTGGTCACTGGAACATTGGTATTAAACAATCTCACTTCCTAAAGACAATCTCATCTTTAATATGCCTGAGCAGCACGTAGTGCCGTGTATGTTTATCAACAAGGGCGACACACATTCCGTATGATGTGCAAACTGGTGAATGTAGGTAGCACGGCCAGCGCGGGTCTCAGCAGGACGTCACTGCTGCAGTGGGAACTGTGAAAAACAAAAAACAGAAAAAAAAAAAACAAAAACCCATAAAAGGGCTTCTGAAATGCCGTTATCTGTAAGGCCAGTCGCAGTGGTGTTGTGAGACTTTACCCTCCTACCTGGAGGGGATTTGGGGATGAAATGGCCCAGATTTCTGTATTTTATCATTGGAGTCATTAGACTGTGCCTCGGGGAGCCATCTGGCCTCTTAGTGGCAGTAATCTCTACACGGCATCTTTTCGTGGCCTCCGAGATGTCTCTACCCCGGCCCCTTGGCCGCCTTGACGAGGCGCAGTGGAGAGGAAGGGGAGTGGAGATTTGGGGGCGGGAGGTGAGGCTTAACTGTCCAGGACGGCGGTCCTCAGACATCTGAGCCAGGACAGCGGGTGTCTCCTCACCTCCCTGCAGGCCCTGCTGCTCTGGCGGGGATGCAGAAGGAAGGCGGGGCCATGGGACCGCGGGACTGGGGCTGCATTGTGACCATCGCAGGGGCGACGGGGACATGGGTGGCTTCAGGACCCATGGTGCCCAGCTCAGCCACCACCCTCTGTGTGACCGGGCGGGAGCAGCCACAGCTCCGTCCAATTCTCAGGTCCTATGACTGTGTCCTCTGATCCCTTCACTCGTTGGGCCTGGAATTAATCCCGCCAACCCAAGACAGCATCTGGTTCCGCAAAGATACACAGATGACAGTCCGAGAGCCAGCAGCCACCCATCATGGTCTTAATCCCCTTGTCAGTTCCAGGTGGTGGGCGCATCCCCCGCCGCTCCCCGGGCCGGGGTGTCCCTGCCAGACGGCCCCAGGGCCGGGAAGACAAAGACGTGGAGATGGATGCGTTCACCTTGACCTCGCATCTCCCTCCCCAGCAAACCATCACTACTCCCCCTCCTGTTCCCCAGCCCGGGGGCAGGTAGGATCAAAGGCCCAGAGACGGAGACCCTCAGGCCAGCCCTTTCCACTGTAATTTCTTAAATGACACAATAGTTTTCCAAGGATCTGCAACCCAAAGTCGGGACACTAGCTGAGTCCCTCCCAGGAAAATAGAACATTAAGAAAAATGCAATCCAGGCGGAAGGATGAGAACAACTTTCCATTTTGAATTCTTAGTGTCACGCAGCCATCCTAGTTTTAATTATAGGGCACAAATAATCAGTATTTGTTGAAAATCCTTCTGCGAATAACAGTTTTTTAATACCTTTGAAGAGAAATCATTTGGGGAGTGTGTTTAACTCACTCTACTTAAAACTCACACCAGGGCAACTATTCTGAGTTCAGTGAAATGCCATTTTAATCATTTCATACTGTATTTCAGCGATGGATGGCTGCTTTAAATTTACATGCCAGCTATGTAAATGGCCATAAGTGATTTTTCATCATGCTAAGTGAAAGAACGGTCAGTGGACGGGGGTACCAGTGCGAGAGCAACGCCGGCTCACCATTTATAGTTTATTAAACTAAAAGGATGCTAATCAGTCAGTCAGTTTAAAAACAACACCATTGGGGAATAAGATTGATTTGCTGAGATAAAATTATTTTTTAGAATTAAAATTAACAAAGACTAATAAGTAAATTGGCAGTGAGAACACACAATTAGAGTTGCTAAGCTTGAGTTTGACCTTAAGAAATAGCTGCTCCCTTAGAGCCGAACAGAGTGAGATCTCGGGAGAGCTCTGCAGGATTTCCTAACGGATGGACTGCTCGTTGCTTTTCTCCTCCGGTATAAATAAGGCACTGACACTCACAGTAGTGTCCGCCCCGAAACCAGTGTTTACATACTGACATCTAGACTCTCTCCTATATTTTCTTTGGTTTTGTATTTTTTTAAAAAGTCTTATCACAAAGTTTCAATTTGAGAAATAACAACATCAAAGCAGTAGTTTAGCCGTGAGCAAGGATGCAGTCTTTTAAAAGTAGTATTTGTGAAACTACCTGAAATTCTGTTGACTCGTCTGCTATTTTTAAAAAAAAAAAAAAAAAAACTGGCTTAAGTCTTTAATTGTAGTGACTAGAGATGAATGAAATATCATTTTTAAAGTCATTGTATTTTTTCACGCAACTCGTTTTCCCGAGGAACGCAGGATAGACTTACGAACTGTTTTCCCAGATGTTTGTCAGCCGGGAATCAGGTTTTTTCAGTGGGGGATTGAGCTCTTTGGTGCCTGCTGGTGACTTTTTATGAAACATGTATTTCCAGCAATGTTTTAGCTGATGTGGAAGTTGATAACATTTCTTGGGAAGAAGAAAGTATAAATTTGTATGTAAAATTAGTTTAAACTTTTAGGCCACAATTTATCCTTGGTTGTTGTATTTTACAGTTCTGTGATACTTTAAAAAACTGGGAAAAAAAGCAAAGCATTATTATATAGGTCATGTCTCTTTATATTATATATATTTTTTCTTTTTTATTATGTATCTTAAATAGTCATTTCCTTTTCTGTACTTTTTCATTTTACCAACTTTAATTTCAGGCAGATTATAATGTGTCAAGGCCAAACCTGGCAGAACAGAATTTTGTCTGATATCGTTTAAAAAATAGAATTCTGTGGGATTTTAAGCTTTTAAATACTTCTCTCAGGGCTAACATATATGGAATTCATTAATTCAGTATTCATCCCAATAAATAGCTACTGAAAGCTTGTTCAGTATAAACCACCGAGCTGAGTCATGGTGAGGTTACAAAGAGGAGTAAATATAGCCCCTGCTGCAGGAGGTGTGCGTCTGTTGGGCTGATTACTTAGCTACTGTAACGAAGAGATCCAAGATACAGCGGCTTAAATAAGATAAAGATAAACCTGTTTCCCCTGTATCAGTCTGCAGGTGAGTGTGCCCAGGGCGTTGGAGGTGCCCTGCCTCCCTGAACATGATGTGGCTTCCAGGATAGCTCCAGCCATCAAATCCTCCAGCCAGCAGGAAGAGACATTCAGGACACTTGCCACTAAGATGGCCCGGAAACCACGTATTAGTCCTGCCTGTTTCTCATTGGAGTGAATTTAATTTTACAGCCACATCCAAGGAATGTAGTCTCTAACTGGCAGTGGGTGCCCAGCGAGAACTGAGGGAACTCCGTTACCGACAAGGGGAAGGGAGCGTAGTAATGAAACAGATCAGAACATCAGTATGTGCAGCAACTTGGAGGAATCTCAGAAACGTTAGGTGAAGCGAAAGAAGTCAGTCGCAGAATATTAGGAGCTGGGTGATTCCAGCGATAAGAAAACTCTGGGAAAGGCAAGACACAGTGCAGCAGGTCGGCGGCTGTCCGGGATGGGGTCCTGGGAGAGGCTCAACCAGGGGAGCACAGGGCAACTTTCTGGGTGATGGAAATAGTCTAGAGCTCGCCCGTGGTCACGTGGCCATGTATAGTCACCAAAATTCATGAAGCTCTGCACCTAAAGTGAGTGAATTTTTATTGTTGCTGCTGCTCTGTTGTTATTACTGCCTGGGGTGGGGGTGGGGGTCATAGAATTTCAGGGGAGTTAAGGAGTAAAAGACAATCACAGATGAAGTTTGGAATTCCTGAGCCAGAAAACTAACATTGCTTTATTTTATTTCAACTGCTTCTTTTTTTTTCAAGTGGCAAGTCTATGTGTTTGTTTAGATAGTTAAAACTACCGTTCCACCAGCAACCCAGCAGCGTAACTGAGAAGCAGACACAGTAGAAGGTTTCTTTCTCATTCACCTCCCAGGCCTACTGCTTGGGCTGCTCTTCCTCCATCAGCGACTAGGCGTCTAGCCTGTATCCTTAGTGGCCCCACTGCCTCGTGGGGCCCTGCAGTCCTCTGGGATCTGGGATCATCTGCTGGATGCTGGGCAGGCAGCCGGGGCCCCGCCCAGAGGCAGCACACTGGCTCCCACCCATGTTCCAGGGGCCACAACGGGTCATACCAGCAGACAAGCCCCGAGGGCTGCCTGGAAATGTCGTCTTCTCATGTGACCAGCGCAAGAGTGAACTGGCTGGAGAACCCACAGCCGTGTGTCTGGTGCACAAAGTTATAAAGGAACAGAAGAAATGTGTCCTCAATCCTATCTGGAAACAAAAACAAAATAGGATTCTGATTTATTTTCTTTGAATCTTTTTAGTCTTTGCATTTTAATCACCTGTGGGTTCTATTACATGATCTTGTAGACTTATTTTTCACTATTTTTCTATTATGAAAGAGTTCAAATCCTGTCGCCACAATGTCCTGGTTGGGTGACTTGGGGAAAGTTTCTAGGCCTCAGGTTGGTTGGCTTGTTTTAATTTAGAAAATGATGGTGTAAGTGATACCGACTGAACAGGGCTGTTGTGACGATTCAGTGGGATAGCTGATGTGGGAAGCGTGATACCGGGCCAGACACACAGTAGGCATCCGACTCTGAGTTAGCCAATTTATTTAATTTGCTGTTAGGTCTCCTCACATGAAGAGCATACTGAGTTAATCATCGCAGTTTTATAGTAGGTGTTAATATCGCTCAACACCTACTAGTCCCTTATGTTTGATGTTTAAGAAAGGAATTAAACATGGCTTATTTTCCCAAGTGAACTACAGAGCAGTACTTTTCCCGTTAAAGCGTGTCTTAGCCTGGCTTCTGCAGAAAGTAGAAGCCAAGATGGAGGATGGGAGTGTCTTAGGGACTAATAAGAGCACACGAAGAGATCCTGAGAGGAGGTAAATCTGAGATGAGTCCACGTCTTCAGAGTGCAGCTTCCCACCCTGGAACACAGCAGTAACATCTGCACAAGGGAGTTACCATCTATTCCTAAAGGCACGTTCTTTTCTTCTCTTGGATCTGCCTCCATTAGGGTCAAATTCACACACACACACACACACACACACACACACACACACACACACACACACAAACCTTCTGTGTGTTATAAAGAAAGGATGGAGGGAGGGAACTCTCAACAAAGAAACGCTGCCTTCTGATGTAACCACAAGTCCTTGTAAGATCGCCTACCTTAGTTAAAGAGAAAACGCAGATGATCTGGTACTGGTTTTTGTTTGTTTGTTTTTGTTTTGTTTTATTTGGTACTAGTTTTAAAGTCAAAGGCTTTTTCTACTGCCTTTGAGGAAGAGACCTCATTTGTTCACTGGCAAAGGGGCCTAGGAATGGAGGGTCAGTTGGCATCCTCCGACCTCACCCGCAACCCCTTCTCTTCTCCCCAGATGCACAAGATGGTCCATCAGCGCCCCATCCTCAGCAGTAAGTTACTCGTGTTAGAAAAGTGGTTTGAGAACAGGCCTTGGATGTCCTCCAAACTAACCCCTCCCACTCCATCCTCCCACCCCACCAAACCGTCAGCTCTTCTTGGACCAGAATAATATCCTGGGCCCTGGGAGCATCTCCAGTGGATCTGCAGGGGGAATCGCCCTGTCTTGACAGGTGGTGAGTCTGAGAGTCAAAGGTGATGATTTTGCATTTGAGAGAATAGACTAGGGGGGTCTGGTTTTCCTTCTTCTTCAGGAGATTTTTAATGAGAGCCAGGTGGCAAATTTCTGGCCTGTGATGCTGAGCTTTACACAGGGGGTCTCCTACGTGCAGCCCCTACCAGTTCTTTGTCCCAATGATTATTCTAGGATACTGAGCTTTGGGTTGGTCCTTGCCTAGCCACAGAATTGCTGCATGCCCTTTAGATGTATTGAGGTGGGAAGCCCCATAAAAAAGACCGGCAGGACCCCCAGGCAGGGCCACTACTCTCCTGCCAGCACCATTCGGTTCCCTGCCCCAGAGGCTCTATCTCACTTTTTGCCTCTGAAAGGGCTTACTTCTAGGAAAGTGGAACTTACCCCTAAAATTCTGTTGGTTCCCTGAGCTCACTCCTGATTGGTTATTTCTCTCCCTCCTGATTGGTCCATTTCTACAAAGCTTGTTCCTAATTAGTCAACTTTTGTTATACCTTATTTGCATATGATGTTGCAAAGTGTAAACTGGCAGCCTATAAAAGCCTGTGTGAACCTACAGTCTGGGGTCCAGAGCTTTGAGTGTCAACTCTTTTGGGTCCACTGGCGTAATAAACCTGAGTTCTCCAACTCTCTGAGTGCTGCTTGATCTCTCGCCTGGATCCAGGTTGCTGTCACAACTGAGCTGTAACACTGAGCTGTAACACGTTTTTCTGCAACAACAGTATCTTACTATGCTCCTCTGTGTTGTGTTGTGCTACTGTTATTAGAGGACATCAGATTTCTCCATGAAATGTAGCTGCCATCGGCTGTTTGCTTGTGTGCACCAGCAAGATGGATGACTGTGCTAAGTCTGTCCATTCTGTAGTGTTTGGTGACCTTCACCAGAAGTTCCACATCCTTGGCAGGCATGCTTCCCCTTGGCCACCAAAGAGCCCTGTGTTTCCCTGGATCCTTCCAAGAGATGGGAATGCACCTGGAACAGCTGAAGATATGAACATAGCTCAAAACAAAACAGACACGATTTCAGAAAATTACTGGAAGAGAATTGTCAGCGGGAGTGATTCTCTTTTGACACTGAACATTCTGTAGGCTTCAGGGATGGGTTGGCTGCCACGTGGCAATTCTGACCAGGAGAAAAAGAACCCTGTGTGTATTGACACGTGATTTCATATTTTAAACATGGATGATGGAGTTCTGACTACAGATTTCACTCTTAGACCCCTGGGGGTGCCTAACGTTATACGCTGAAATTCATGAAATAATGAAAATGGAACAGAAACTTGTAACACAGTTCCATTTTTTAACCAGACACAAATAAATCTCTAAAAAGAAATGAATTTCACAAAAAGAAATGAACCTAGTGGGTAGATGATGCCAGCACCTAAATTTCTCTTAATGCTTTCAAGGTGAGATTTTTTTGCTTTAATGTTTTTATTTTTTAAAAAATGTTTCCCTGATTGGAAAGCCAGAGCTTCTTGATACACAGTGTCTTTGGGTGAGCATTCCAAAAAAGTGAGTACCTCCTCTGGCCTGGGTTGTTCTCTCCTCAGCATTCCTAGCTGACACAGCCGCATTTCTTCAGTTAGATGTTCTATTACCCTCGAGACTCCTGGGCCGTCCCACCCAAAAGCGTTCATTTGGCTACATTACCATAAAAGTCCGCCCTGTGAGTAATATTTAAGAAACAAAGCAAATGGGCTGCATCAGCACAAAAATGCAGCCTCCCCTCCTGGACTGAAGAAAATGTATCCTTCACACGCTAGCTGCTGGTTTCAGTCTTCCTGAGAGGATGGTGACTTCCAAAGAGCAGAAAGCCGCACCTCTCCCCTGACCCGGCCACCCCACCCCGTGCACGGAGGCCACCATAATCTCTGTTTTTGTTTTTCACTTTTTCCCGAAGGTATTTTAATGCAGCAGATCTTAAATCTAAAGTGGTCTTTGAGATCAAGAGAAATATTTAAACATTTATGCATTCAGTTCATGATTCATAGATTTATTTATAAGACTGTTGATTTTGGGACACCCAACTCTTGCATTGAAACTGCCAAAGTGAGTCATGTTTGTGGGAGGTAATTACTACCAGAAAGTACAACTAACTTGTAAGCTTCTCTTTAAAATGTCCATTCACAATCTGCAATTACTGTAAATAACAGGCTACCAGGAATCTCGCTCTGTTTTACGGCTGTATATATTTATTATGTGCACATTAGGGCCATACCTAAACATACTGTTGTCCCAGAGGGGTTCTTGGAGGAGAAGTGAGTCCCTCTCTTAAACCATCAGTATAGATTTCTGAGGCTGTAGGATTGGAAAGATAGACCATCTCAAGATCTCCCTTCCACTAGAGGGAATGAAGCCTAGAAAACAGGTGGCTCAAGAGGGAGAGAATAGACTCCAGATGGTGGGAAGCGTATACATGTGACTTGTGCATCGTTAGAGACCAGCTCCGACCCACTGTCGTTTCAGCAGCGCTTCTCTTTCTGGTACCTCGGTCCTCTGGCCAGCTGGCTGATCCCGTGTCCTCCTGGGAGGCTCTCTGAGTCTCCACTCAGTGATGGATGAAGCCCACACCCGTCTCACCAGCAACAGAATGATAAACTTCTTGCAGCCATGATGCCAGAGGTTCTGAGAGCATCCCTCAGTGGAAATGCCACGGCTGAGGAGGGAGCCTCAGTGCTCAGTGCCCGAGGGCTCACAGGAGATGTCTAGGGAGCTGGTGTTTGTGCGAAGGAGAGACAGTAGGAGAGGACTTGGTGTCTGGAGTCAGCTTGAATAAGGGGCTGCCACGGCAGGGCTGGGCGAAGCACCAGAAAGGCGAGGTGGGATTCCATGGACCAGCGCCGGCCACTCATTGGATTTGCTCTGCCATAGCTCATCCCTCCTTTGACTTAACCTTGCTTGATGTGACTCCGCTGGGATTCCAAAGCCTCCCGGCCTCCCCTAAAGCTCCCTTGACTCCTGAGCCAAACACAGTTCTTTGGTGGGTCTGAGACTCAACCCACCATATAACCAGCCTCCTCAGCCTGCCTGTGACTCAACTGCCTTCTTGGACCTGTTACCATTCACTCATTCATTCTTGACTTATTTTCTCACCGTGTGTTCTGCAGTCATTTACTGCCTCCCCTGTGTGTCAGCTGTTCTTGGTGCTGGAAGGCACCTGTGGATGTAACCCCAACCCTGTGTTTGAGGGCTGTCTGCCTGGTTGGGGAGTGACAATTTCAAGACTGTATGAACATGTCAAATTGATACTGTTTCTCCATCATTCCAAACGGAAAATTAAGATACAGTATAAATAATCACGTGTCTGTTTTTGCACTGGTAATGCTTTTGCTGAGTTTAAGAGGGTGCCACAGGGACAAAGCAGAAAGGGGCTCTCCCTGACCTTTGGGAGCAGGAGACACTTCCAGTGAGAGCCCACGTTTAAGCAAAGCCGTGAAGGCAGAGTAGAAGAGGGGCAGGAGACTTGAGGAGGGGCGAAGAGAAGGAGAGAAGGCACGACATTCCCTGGGGAAGGAAAGGAACAAGGAAAAGGAAAATTTTGTCTGATGAAAGTTTAATCCACAAGCTGACCAGCCACTCCCAGGAGCCCACTCTAGCCTGAAATCTTTTTCTTTTTTCTTTTTTTTAAATAGCTTTCAAGCCATACACAAGCTCAGAATGGTTTTTAAGTTTTTAAAGAATTGCAGAAACTGGATGTGACCTGCAACACCTAAAATATTTCATATCTGGTCCTTCACAGAAAAAAGTTTGCCAACTCCTGGTTTAATCCAGTCATATTTATTGTGTTTGCTGATTTCTTGCATCTGTCTCTAACACTTGTAATTTACTATCATTTCCTTTTGCGGTTTTCTCTCTTTCTGTCTTCTGTTGACCCAGTAAAGTTTTTGACCTTCCTGTTTCTCCCTGCGACTTTTTGGAAGCTGTCTGTTCTCTTCTTTGGTGATTACCATTAAATTATAAAATGCGTTCTTCCCTATGATGTTTTAAGGCTAAGTCTAAAGTTGATCAGCACTTTAACTCTCTCCCACTAAATACTTCATATTGGTTTTTGGAGCTTCAGTCTGATGTCTAACACCCAGAACTTTTCTAATCAGATTCGACTGTTAGATAAAAGACTAAAAGATAGTTAGATTTTATCTTTAGACAAAAATAGTTAACATCTATCAACGTCTGTGTTCACTGTCATCTCGTGGTCCCTACCTTCTCTCTGGGTTCTTTTTTTTTAAGTCTATCCTATAGAGAGTGCATGGTTGGTTCACGGTCTAAATCTTTGTAATGATGGAAATGTCTTATTTTTGCACTTTTAATACTTTGGCTAAGTACAGAATTCTCTCAGGTCACGAAGATGTTCCCGTGTCCTCACACCTGCTGTGACAACAGCACGTCTGCTCTCAGTCTGCTGGGTTCTCCTCGGAATGGCATCCGCCTTCTTACCTCTGAGAGCCTTAAAGATTTTTCTCTGTGTTCCTGGTGCTCTTTAGCTTCGCTGTGTTGCACACTTATTTTTCTTCCTCCTGCTTTCTCCTGGTGTACTTTCCATCTGAGGACTCATGCTGTCTTCCAGTCCTGGAAAATCTCACCTCCTCCTTCTTCAGATCTTGCCTCTCCATTCCTCTTTTCTGTCACCCCTATTGGGAACAGATTGGAGGACTTGTGTCACTCCCTACTGTCACCCACAAGGTTGTGCCAGTGTTTCTCTGTCATTCCTAATGGAAAATGAAGAGACATTGTAAATGGTGACATGCTGAACCGTTATTTTATTGGAGTGCAATCCTAATTCAGAAGTGCATTGAGTCCTGTTATTTAAACCAGGGGTGTTTAGACCATAAGATTGTGGCAAAATCCTGTTTGTTCCACTACAAGGCTAAGGTTATAATCACACACTGAATTTAATAAACTAAAAATCAGATTTGGCCCTCTAGAGTAGTTGGTCAACTTGAAGATTAAACTTCTATTAGACAAGAAATTTCAGATCGGATTTTTTTAAGCCAGCTCTGTTTCTCACAAGAGAAGAACCTTGGAATATTTATAATAAAACATGGGAGAAGATGCTCTATGCATATGTAGTCAGCCCTTGAACAACACCGGTTTGAGTTGTGTGGGTCCACTCTTACGTTGATTTTCTTCCGTAGTAAATACTACAGCACCACCTGGTCCTCGTGGGTTGAACTGAGGATGCAGAACTGCAGATTCAGAGGAACAGCCAAGGAGTACCTGCCTATAAATTAGATGCAAAGATTGCGTGGAGAGTCGGGGCCCAGCATTACTCAAGGGCCCACTGTATTAACCAACATAAAGCTGGTTGACAGACCTGGAAGCCAGGATTCAAGTGCAGGTTGTTTATATGGCTTTCTTTTCAAAACCATAGAATATTTCCAAATATTGATCTTGTACTAAACAATAAGGGAAACTTAATGAATTTTAAAGAGTTGTTAACATATAGAAAAATTCTCTAACCAGGATGAAATTAAGTTAGAAATCAAGAATAGAAAAATAGAAAAAATATGCTTGGAAACTTAAATAACATAGACTGAAGAGGAAATCATGATAGAAATTACATTTAGCACTAAGCAGCCATTAATATTTTTCATAACAAAGAGCTAAAGTCATAGTTCTTAGAGGTGAATTTATAGCATATAATGTGTTTATTAAGAAAAAATGCATTAAAAATAAGGTAGTGGTTGGATTAAGGAGCTAGAAAAAGAAGAGTAAAATGAGTTCAATTAATGTAAAAGAAAGAAATAATAAAAATAGAAATTAATTAAATAAAAACAAAAGAACAGTAGTGGGGATAGACCAAATCAAAAACTGGTTATTTGGAAAAAACAAAAGAGAACAACCAAGAAAAAAGACCAAAGCCTCAGACTTACATTATTAGCATTCAGATAAGAGATTTTACTATAGAGAGATTTAAAAAAAAGAACAACCATAAATAATCCTTTACTTATGAACAGATGTGTGCCCCAGATTTAAATATTTAAGTCAAAATTTTTCTTTTAAAAAAATCACAAAAATTAACTGAATGAAAAATTGGACAACACGAATGGTCTAACAGTCATGGAAGAGATAAAATCAGCAATCAGAGCACTCCTTCCCACTGAAAAGACACCAGGCGCTGATGATTTTGCAGCTGAGTGTTGCATCTTCAAGGTACAGATAATCTCCAACTCATCCATGTTGTTTCAGGGATGGCAAAGTAAGATATAGCCCTATTTTATTTACGAGCACAGAGGCAAAACATTCTAAGTAAAATAGCAAGTTAAATTCAGCAGTGTTTATGTTCAAGTTGGGTTCATTTCAGGAACAGAAGGATGATTTCAGAAGTGATTCCAAAATCTTGTGATATGATATGCTATATTAGAGATTTAAAAAAAACTTTCTAATCATCCCAGTAATTCCACAAAAAGCATTTGATTAAAAAAAATCAACATTCATTATGATTTTTTAAAATCTTAGCAAGCTAGAAATAGAGAGGAAATTTCTTTACTTAATATTCAAAACCTACAGTAACCATGCATGTTGATGGGACTTTAGAAGCCTCCTCATTAAAGTCAGGGACAAAAAAAAAGATATTTCATGTCCCACTCCATTCAATAATGTACTAAAAGTTCTAGACAATCTAATGGATGAATAAAAATGTAAGAGGAACAAAATCAGAAAGAAAACCATGAGGCATATTTATATACATATAAAACCTAAGAAAAAATATTATTCCTAGTAATGAACCGATATAAAATCCTAAAACGAATTTGGAAGTTGGTGCACATTTTTTGATACAAGTTTAGCATAATCTATAGCATTCCTAATAATTTATTACAAAAGCAGCATACAACACATACTTTTTGTAATGACAACAAAAATGATACTTTACCTCTGGCTAAATCTAGCAAATACGTACTTGATAATTAAAAAGAAAATACAGCATTACTGAAGTAATGAAAGTCTCAAATAAATAGAGACGTCCTAAATAATAAAAAAAAAAAAAATGTTTTTGGATTAGAAGGTTTACTAAAGTAAAGATGGCAGTTTGCTCCAAAATAATGTATAAATCCAATTTAAAGTGATTTCCAGTTAAAATATCATCAGAGTTTTGTATAGAAATAGATAAATGTCCTTAATATTTATATGGCAGAGAAAAAGACAAGAATAGCCAAGAAAAATCTTTAAAGAGCAAGATAAGAGATCAATACTTTTTGTAAAATTAGTGTGATTTTAGCAGAGAGAAGAGAAGGTGCCCAGTGGGGTAGGACACAGAGCTCAAGCCCATGCATACAGAGAAACTCAGTATTTGTCAGGAATTGCATTACTGATCAGTGGGAGTAATAAAAGCGTGGTGGGAAAAGTGGTTATCCGTACGGGAAAAAGATAAAATTTAATTCTTACCTTATTCCCCAGGCTGGATTAAAAATTCAGTGTGTGGAGCAGCATTTCAAAAATTTAGAAGACGGATAAATCTGACTCCTTTAAAATATTAAACTCCTGTATAAGAAAGGTGCTATAAATAAAATTAAGATAAAATACAGATATTTACAATGCATATCATTTACAAAGAATTAGTTGGCTGAGTATATAATAATTGCTTACAGATTAAAGAAAGAACTGACTTAACAAAAAATAGGCAGAGTTGTTTTTTTTTTTCTTCTCCCAGAGGGAGGGGAGAGGATTGAATTATCGGAGCACAAAGAATTTTTAGAGCAGTGAAAATACTCTGACACCATCATGATGAATACATGTCATTATACATTTGTCTAAAATCATAGGATGTACAACACCAAGACAGAACCCTGAACTATGGACTTTGGGTGATAACGATGTGTCCACGTAGGTTTATCAGCTGTAATGAATGTACAACTTTGGTGGGGGGTGTTGATACTGAATGTGTGGAAGCAGGGGGTACAGGGGAAGCCTCTGTACCTTCCCCTCAATTTTGCCATGAATCTAAAACTGCTCAAAAAATAGTCTTAATTTTAAAAAATAAGCAAAGTTATATGAGATGGCAGTTTATAAAAGAGGATTGCCTAATGACCAATAAACATGAAAAACCGTTTCACTCTTACTACGTGGTCAGAGAATGTAACACAAGAAAGTAAGTTGCCATTTCATATCATGAAGTTAGAAAAATATTTAAAGCCAGACAAAACCAAATGGTGACTTGCATGTGGAGCAGGGAGAACTTTCAAATATTTCTGTTGGAAATATTAATTTGTACAAAATATTTGGAGAATAATTTGACAATGTCTAGCAGAGATGAAACTGTATTCCCTGTGTCCCAGCATTCCAGCCCAAGATCCAGATCCTTCCTGGAGGAATTCTTGCAGATGGTTGCACAAACACACTTGTACAAGAATGTTTGTTGTAGCCGTGCCAGTAATGGTAACAATCTGGAAGCAATCTAGATGTCCGTGGTAGAGTGAATAAACAAATTGTGATACAAGCAAGCAATTGTGGTCCATGTATGCACTGCATTTTAAACTTAAAACGAATAGACTGGAGTCACAGGTGTCGATGTCGATTAATCTCAAAAACATAATGTAGGAGGAAAAAAGTTGTAAAGCGATACCTAGAATAGGGTACCACTTATGTAAAGTTATACTCCTTCCAAACAATGCTACACATTATCACGGAGCTCCCTGAATAGGTAGTGAAGTGCACAGACTTATGTGAGAAAGATGAATGCCAAATTATCGACAGCGACTATCACTGGGGATGGAGGGAGGTGAACAGGATCTAGGAAGAGCATTTCCTCGTTTCCAGGAAGGGGGTCTTCCCTTTTTCTGCAATATTTAATTCCTTTAAAGGAAAATATGGAGTGAATATGGTAGGATGTCAAAAGTTGATGAAGTGTGGAGGTACAGCTGTTTTTTCTATTGTAATTTGTTGGCTTCTCTGTGTCCGTTCGTTCAAAATGAGTGTCTAGCATGCGCCAAGCACTGTTTTAAGAACCAGGGATAGAGGACTGAACAAAAAAGACAAAAGCCACCAGCCTTGTAGAACTTATATGCTAGGGAGTGTTTAAGGTATTTCATATTTTTTAATTTTATTTTTTATTGAAGTGTAGTTGATTTACAATGGTAGTTTCAGGTGTACAGCAAAACAATTCAGTTAAACATATACATACATATATATATATTTTCTTTACAGATTCTTTCCCATTATAGGTTATTATAAGAAATTGACTATAGTTCCCTGTGCTCTACAGTAGGTCCTTGTTGTTTATCTATTTTATGTGTAGTATACATAGTATGTATGTAACGTGTGTCTGTTAATCCCGAACTCCTAATGTATCCCTCCCCCGCCTTTCCCCTTTGGTAACTGTAAATTTGTTTTCTATGTCTGTGAGTCTATTTTTGGTTTGTAAATGGAATTTGTATCTTTTTTTTTAGATTCCACATAATATTTGTCTTTCTCCATCTGACTTATTTCACTTAGTATGATCATCTATAGGTCCATCCAAGGTATTTCATATTTTTTTAAAGAGTAAGAGAAATATGAAGTGAAGACAACTTTGTGGAGAAAGTGTTTGGAACTGTGCTTCGGTGGTGGGTTCAGTTGTGCTGAACAGTGTGTGGCCGTCAGCAGTCTGGTCAGTAAAATGGTTTTCTCTAGCGGGGTTCCACTGCCTGACTGCAAACAAGTAGAAGAGGAGCGATTGGGCTGGTGCAAAGTTGTTTTTCCAGGTAGGGAAGTGTAAGTTAAAAGCAAAGGTTCCGAGAGCATTCTGGGAAGGTTGCGGAGTAGGAAGCACCAGGAATGTGTCTCCCTGTGTAGATAACAATTACACTGCAGAATCTGTCCAGTGTCACTATTTTGGAACTCTGGGGTCTAGCAATTTCTAGGGGAAGGCTTCATGGAAAACTGTAGTTAAATTCAATCAATTTCAGCTCAGAGCATGGTAGCAGCTACCCATCCTTCACCTCTCCACCCCCCTAATCCTCCCGACCCCTCAGCAAGCAGCCTTGCATGTGTTCCTGGAGCAGCTTGTGCAGTTTTCAGGAGCCAGGGAACCTGTGCCCTGATTGCTGATTGTTGCATCAGATCATAAAGGTGCAGACAAAGAGGTGAGCGGGCATTGTTGCAAACCCCTCCTGCTCTGGCTGAAGTGACTTCCAGGGCATTTAAAGGGCTGGTGCCTACTGCCCCCACCTTAATTTTTCTCTTTGTACCCTTGTTTTGGGCTGGACACTAAAGACTAGAACATTCAAAAGCAACTGCGCCTATGGGACAATTAGAAAGTCACCACACACATTCAGGGACAGGATAGACTCAGAAAAGACCTGAGGAGTTTCTGCTTACATCTCAGGCTGACCCTCAGTATGGAGACGGCCTATAACGAGAGAGACAGAGACAGAGACAGAGAGAGGGAAATCACCAAACCTTGGGGAAGTGGGAGAGTCTGATTTCCAGAACTGCCTCATCATTATATGCAAATGTCCAGCTTTAAACAAAAAATCGCAAAGAATGCAAAGAAACAGAAGTATGGCCCATACAAAGGGAAAAAAATAAATAAACCAGCAGAAACCATCCCAGGGAAACACCAGATGGTAGACCTACTAGATAAAGATTTAAAGAAGCTGTCTTAAAAATGCTCAAAGAACTAAAGGAAAATGAGTAGAAAGTCAAGAAAACGATGTATGAACAAAATGGAAATATCAATAAAGATATAGAAAATGTAAAAAGAGAGAGAGAGACAAACATTCTAGCTAACAGGTGTCTTACTTAGCCTTGAAAAGAAAGGAAATTCTGATCTACGTGACAACATGGATCAACCTGCCTAAGCAATGTTATGTCAGTCTGGAAGTTCGATGCTGCTTTTCTTGCTCAGTGATTTTAAAGAAATTGAGTCCTTCCAGTATGATTTTTTTCTCTTTCTTTTCTAAGCTGCATTCCTATTCCCACCTAAGGAATGCCTGTATGTATTGGCAAGTATGGTGTTTCAAAAAGTGTTTGGGACATTGTGCAACGTTCCTTAATTCTTTCTGCTATTTATCACAATTGTTATTTAAAGAAACATGTATGTACTGCATGAAAATATTTGAAAATATTGTGACTTTTTTTGCTCTTAGTTTAAATAAGCTCCAAAATAACTGGGGAAAAATTATACTCAGTGAAACACGGCAGTCACCAAAAGACAAATACTGTACGATTCCACTTATGTGAGGTACCTAGAGCAGTCAAAGTCACAGTGGCGGAAATCGGGATAGCCGTTTCCAGGGACGGGCAGGGAGGGGAGTGGGGGTTTAGTGTTTACTGGGTGCAGAGTTTCAGTTTTGCAAGATGCAAAGAATTCTGGTGATGGTTGCATAGCATCGTGAATGAAGTTAATGCTGCTGAATTGTGCACTTAAAAATAAATAAGGTGGTGAGTTTTATGTTTTGTGTATTTTACCACAAAAAAAAAATGGGCAAAAAAGAAGCAAAGATACAAGGGCCAAGGGAGTTTAGAGTATTTGCAGGAGAATAGTTGAGATAATGGGCCATGGACTCCCAGCTGGATGGGAGGGATGTGGTGAAAGGTCAGGAGCAGGGGGAGAGGTCCGTGGATGTAAGTTTCATCAAGGTCACAGGGGACAGAGAGGCTGTAGGGCGACTTGAGCAGGCCAGCCAGAAGGACAAAGTTCTGCTTGGAGAGGTTTGTGCTGGTGATGATTTTGGAGTGGTAGGTTTTTTTTTCCCACTTAATGATATACCATGGGTGTTTTTCCATTTCCATTTAACCAATCTCTTATTGTAAGTCATAGTAACAAGTTTGTTATTTACACTAATAAGTTATGATCGTTAAAAAAATCCTCACCAAGCAGTCTTTGACTTCTTGAGACAGTGGAAGAAACCCTGGGACTCCAGACAAACTCAGGATGAAAACTGCTGACTGGTGCCCTCTCCAAGGGGAAGGCACACCCTTGACCATGATGGCCCGGACTTCTCTGCACACTTACTCATGTCACAACAGAGATCAACTTTCTCTAACTTGCCCATCAACATATGTGAAGTAATCAATTCCTCAAAACTTACTGAGTTGCTTCTATGTGAAAGGAACTCTTATCAGAAACTGGAAATGTAAAAATGCTCTCAGATATAGATGCAGTTAGGTGAGGACATAAATTACTGTGAGACAAAGTTCAGGAAGAGACAGATTTAGCATGAGGTGAATGACAATCAAGTGTCAGTGCCCCTCATTTACCAGGTCCTTTCCAACCTCAATACACGTAGGTGGCCATACGTTTTGGTAAAATTTGAAAAAGTGAGGTTTTTTTTTTTTAACTGAAGTATAGTCAGTTACAATGTGTCAATCTCTGGTGTACAGCACAGTGTCCTGGTCATGCATATATATACATATATTCATTTTCATATTTTTTTCATTAAAGGTTATTACAAGATATTGAAGATAGTTCCCTGTGCTATACAGAAGAAACTTTTTTTTAAAACCTATTTTAATATATAGTGGCTAACATTTGTAAATCTCAAAACTCCCAAGTTTATCCCCTCCCACCCACTTTCCTGGGTAACCATAAGATTGTTTACTAAGTCTGCAAGTCTTTTTCTGTTTTGTAGATGAGTTCATAGTGTCCTTTTTCTTTTTTAGATTCCACATATGAGTGATATCATATGGTATTTTTCTTTCTCTTTCTGTCTTACTTCACTTAGAATGACTGTCCCTAGGTCCATGCATGTTGCTGCAAATGGCATTATTTTATTCTTTTTTAAGGCAGAGTGGTATTCCATTGAGTGTTTTATTTTTAAACTGTCTCTCACTTCTTACTTTTTCCATTGCTGAAATGGCCAAGGACATTTTTAAGACCCAGCAAAGGAGAAGTTGGGTGGAGGGCACGTCTAGTTGAGTTGATGGAAACGTGTGTTTGGAGCTCACAGACACCGCATTGTGAAATGAACTGATTGCCACGCGCACCAGGGTAGCAGTGATTTCCAGAACCGTCTCACCACCCGCTGGGCTGATTCACGGGGACTTGATGTGGGCTCAGAACAGAGGCTTTATCACAACTGGAACAGGCCCCGTGGCACTCAGCACAGGAAGTAGGTGGGTCCTGGAGGAGACACGAGGTTTGAAGTGAATGGAGCCCGATGCTCATCTGTGGAAAATTCTCCTAATCAGACATGTAAAACTATAAACAGAGGATTTGGTTCACAGCAGTGCCTGATCAAAACAGAACTTTCTGAAGTCAGGAGTGCTCTCAGTAACACAGTATATAAGTAGTTACACAATTATATATGTATCATACTTTTGTTTGTTTGTTTGTAGTCGCACAAAATACTATAATTTTAGGTATCTAGGCACAACCAGATGGCAGTGCTACAAAGGGTAAGGACGTCTCCATGTGATGTTGTATGTTTCATTCATTCTAATTGTCAACAATCATAAAATTGTGCCCAACCGTTATAGAAGAAAAACTGAATTCTCTTTCCTTTTTATCTATAAGAATATTACAATTAAGTAACTGATAGGTAGTTATTCAATGAAAATATTATTTTTCTAGATTTCACAATGTGTGTTGTATCCATTCAGTTAAGAGTTAATTTTGTGATTTGTTTTCTAAAATATTCATTTTCATGTCTTATTTTGGATTAATCAGTTCCAATTATTTTTCCTAAAGAAGTTCCCCCAAATTGTCAGATCCTACGATTCTGCCCCAGTGCATGTTAACTCAGAGAAAGATAGAAGAGGGACAGGGGGAGTTCTGGAAAGGTCGAAGTTATTCATGACAGAGATGATCAAAGAAGGGTTTCAGCTAAGCTGTGATCAAGTGGAAGGATGTGAATTCAGAAAAGTGGCGAATGGTGTCCTGAATGAAGAAGGGAAGGCTTCCTGGGTCTTTGGTAACTGCTATCCCTGGACCCACCCCCTCAAGTATTCCCAGTTTATTACTGACACATCTTATCTACCTCCACATCCTTTCTGATTCCGTATCCAGAAACCTTTTTCTGCTGATGTTTTGTGCAAACTGAATTCTCTTTTCTTTTTCTCTGTAAAATTATTACAATTCAGTAACTCCAGTGGGTTCAGTTAAGGCTGATGTACAATTAAGTTTGCACAACGGGTTCAAGTAACAAATTAGAGTGAGCCTGGTGGGTGTTCGGGGAAGAGACTTTCCCAGGATGGGTTCTGGGTAGGAGTTCAAACCAAGAGAGGGTGCCAGTTCTGGCCAGGCCCTCTGACCTGAATTACGCAGAAACAAAACAAACTTTCTCCCCTGCTCTTCAGTTACAGTGTAATTGGTGAACAGGAGTCAGAAACAGAGAAGTCCTATTTTTAAGCTTGAGGCTGGAGTCACCTTCATTCTTGAGATGGAAACAATCATCATATTCAGAAGCCAAGGGCAAGAAGAGCTTTCACACGGAGCAGTGTGGCCCGGAGACCATGACACCGTGTCCATGACTTGTTAATTTCGTACATGCCTGCGTGTGTGTGCGTGTGTGTGTGAGAGGCAGACAGGCTGAGACCACCATGTCCTGTGCAGGGTCGGGGGCCCTGAAGGTGGTGTCTGGTGCTGCGTGTCCCTTCACTTCCTCCCCTCCTGGGACCACTTCTGCAACTTACATCTCTGGTGACTCGTCGGGCAGTTCCAGGGGCTCCCGACTCCGGATGACTCAGCACCAGAGAGTGTAGCTGACATCAGTGGGGAGAGGACAGCCTCCCAGACACAGAAGTTCAGCCCCTGGGACCTGGGACACAAGGCTGGAGACAGGTGGAAACAGCTGAATAGTCACTGAGTCATGGGAGGAAAAACCGAGAGCCATCACTCCCGGAGATGGGACCACGGGAGCAATGAATTGTGACCACGACCTCCTTCTTGCCAGGCTGATGCTCCAGGCCCCGCAGAAACGCAGACGCTCTTGTCGCCTGACCGGACGGCTAACCTTCCGCCGCGGACAGAGTGACGGGGCTTCTGCTTTGTGCTACTCTCGAACGTCCCGCTTTCTGCTCCCTCCTGCCTTGGCTTTCCAGTCCCCCCAGGATTGGTGGCCGAGCTCTGGGTGTCCCACGCCCACTCTGGTCAGCTCAGGGCTGCTATATGTCACCCTGGTCATCATCCCTGTGCTCCGCCAGCCTCTGCTCTTGAACGACTTGCGATGTGAAGGCAGAGGATGTGCACCCAACGAGCACTTGCCAGGTGCGACACTTCTGGGAGGGACTTTCATATTTGCTGTTTAATGCAACTTCCTCCTCACAGCTCTCCTCCAGGGTGGGTAGAATTCCCCGTTTCACAGCCAAGCGAGCAGAGACTCAGAGGTGGCCCCTCGTGCAGGTCCCGTGGATGACCAGCTTCCCTCCGGTTTTACTCTTCTTCCCCCGACTTCCATGAAATGGACTTTCTTCGCTGTTCTTCAAAGCTAGGGAGAGTCATACCCACAGGATCGTTCTGAGGAGTCAACGAACTGCTCAGTCTGAAAGTGCCCAGCACGTGGTGAATACTTAAATAGCAATTTCCTTACTGCGTCCTCTTCTGACTTCTGCTCAGGAAGCCCGCTCTGCTGTCAGAACCTGGGCCTGGCACACGTCCAGGGCAGCACCAGGGCATGTGGCAGGCTGTAGTACACGTTGGATGGATGAATTAATGGAGAGTCAATGGAGGCACTGAAACTCCGTGTAGGGTTTGCGAAGCCCTGAAGACCATCCTTGCCCCTACACTGTGCTCCTTGTGGGTCTGTCTTCTGAACATCAGCTTGCTCCTTTGCTGGATGTCTCTTCACTCACAGCTGAGCCCCCACGGCTGTCCCCACCAGTTCACACGAACATGCTTCTCTGCCATGCAGGTCCTCTTTCACTGGGTCCCAGACTCTCCTAGCTTGCTTGTACCTCTTCTTTCCAAGTCACCACTCTGATATCCTGGACTAAGGAGGCTGGGCAAGAGAGGATGTGTTGAAATTTGTATCATTTTTTTTTTAGATTCCACATATAAATGCTATCAATGTGATATTTGTCTTTCTCTAACTGGCTTCACTTAATATAATCATCTCCAGGTCCATCCATGTTGCTGCAAATGGCAGGATTTCATGCTTTTTATGGCTGAGTAGTATTCCATTGTGTGTGTGTGTGTGTGTGTGTGTGTGTGTGTGTGTGTGTATATATATACCACATCTTCTTTATCCAGTCATCTGTCAATGAACAGTTAGGTTGTTTCCATGTCTTGGCTATTGTAAATAGAACTGCTGCAGACGTTGGGATGCATGTGTCTTTTCAAATTACAGTTTTCTCCAGATAAGCTAGACAGAGAATGTAAAAAAATGATACAAATTTTATTTACAAACCAAAAATAGACTCACAGACCTAGAAAACAAACTATGGTTACCAAAGGGGAAAGGGCAGGGGAGGGATAAATTAGGAGTTTGGGATTAACAGAAACACACTACTGTATATAAAACAGATAAACAACAAGGACCTACTATAGAGCACAGGGAACTGGATTCAATTTCTTGTAATAGCCTATGATGGAAAAGAATCTGAAAAGAAAATATATATGTATATGTATAACTAAATTGCTTTGCTGCACACCTGAAACTACCATTGTAAATCAACTACACTTCAATAAAAAATAAAATTAGAGAGAGAGAGGATGTGTTGAGCTGAGCGAGTGGTCCTGAAGGGACAGGTCGGCTAAGGCATAGATGTGTGTGGACATGGGCAGGATTGGGCTGCAGCGTGCTTAGACTGGGCTGAGCTGACCACCTGCTGGTTCCACAGCTTTCCAAATAATGAAGCAATCTACTGAGAGCCTGGAGTTTGGAATCAGAGAAGAGAGCTTTGGATAGCAGTATGAGCAAGAATTCTATAGATGCTTTCTCCCTTAGCCAACAGTTCCATTAAGGAAATTTATTTCAGTGTTTGGAAGCCTGAGGATTTTAGTTCAGTCATGGGGGACTTCCAGTCATGACTGTCCTTGGTCAGCAGATTGAAAGGCAGCCCAGAGTGGGGAATAAAAGCCCCCGGGCCATCTGTAAGACCTAGGCATACCTGCAGCCACGCCCTGAAGGGGATACCTGGTCCTCTGCTGAGCATCTGGTAGGGGTCACGAGAACGTACCTGGTAATCACGTCAAAAACTGCCTCTAGAACTTGATTAATCTCCAAAATTCAGAGTCCTGGAAAGGAATAAAGAAGTCCACAGAAAAGCTCGCTAGAATAAAGAAGGATGCCATGACCAAGGAATTTCCTGCTCTTAAAGCCCCATGTCCCACAGCTGGGACCACTTAGTGACACCCCGGAGACCCAGCCCTGCCCCAGGCTCCATGATCAGTTCTGTTTCTGTAGGAGGCACTCAGGTATCATGCTGGGGCTTCAGCATTGGGCCAGCCTGGCTCCAATTCCCTCCGATCTTGCACTCCCGAGTCTGGTAAGTGGATTCTTCACAGGGTTTTTTCGATGAGGCCACACCTGTGACTCAGAAGTTCCAGACCTGCATCCTTATCTTACCCCTGCATCCTTGACCTCCTGCCTGCCTCTGCCTTTTCGGGACTGGAAGCTTGCCTTGCTGCCACAAGAATTTGCAGGAATCAGATCCCTCTGTTGCTCGTCAAGTCTAAAGTAGATTTAGCTCACTCAGTGCTGACATCTTCCAGGACAACCTGCCCTAACCCATGGGATCAGCCAGGTTTTGCACCATGACTTCCCCCACCCCAACTCCGTCTGACTAGACCTGACGTTTGTGCCCTGATCATGAAAGAGCAAAGTTGGGAGGATTAACTAACGCATCCAAGCCCAGCCTTTCTTATCTGCCTGTAGAATCCTGGGGCGTGGGCGAAAGCTGCTAAGGCAGCAGGACGTCCAGACGTCCCAGGGGTACCACGGAGCATGCAAGAAATGAACTCATCGACTTCTTTTTTTAAATTGAAGTATAGTTGGTTTACAGTGTTGTGTTAATTATGTATAGCATAGTGATTCACATGTATATGTTCTTTTTCATATTCTTTTTCATTATAGGTATTATGAAGTATTGAATATAGTTCCCTGTGCTGTACAGTAGTTTCTTGTTGTTTATATATAGTATATACAATTTTATATATAGTAATTTGTATCTGATAATCCCAAACTCCCAATTTATCCTTCCCTCCTCCCTGCTTCCCCTTTGGGAACTGTAAGTTCGTTTTCTATGTCTGGGAGTCTGTTTCTGTTTTATAAATATGTTCATTTGTGTCATTTTTTTTAGATTCCACATATAAATTATATCATATGGTATTTTGTCTTTCTCTTTTTGGCTTACTTCACTTAGTATGACATTCTCCAGGTCCATCCATGTTATTGCAAATGATATTATTTTACTCTTTTTCATGGCTTAGTAGTATTCTATTGTGTGTGGAACAACTTCTTTATCCAGTCATCTGTGGATGGATATTTAGGTTGCTCCCATGTTTTGGCTACTGTAAATAGTGCTGCTGTGAACATTGGAGGTGCATTTCGAATTAGAGTTTCCTCTGGTTATATGCTTGGGAGTGGGATTGCTGCATTACATGTTCAGTCTATTTTTAGTTGTTTAAAGAATCTCCGTACTGTTTTCCATAGTGGCTGCACCAAACTACGTTGCCACAGACAGTGAACACTTCTACTTCTGAACTAAAACCTACCAACCATTCCAAGAAGCCTGGCTTCCGATTCTGCACATGTTCGTTCACGTCAGCCTTCCAAGATCTTGGTACTGCACCATATGCCTTCATTTCAAAGACCCAGCCAATTAAGGATCTTAAACTGCTGTGAAGACATAAAAGTGTCCGCAAACAGTAACTACACAGAGGATCACTTCCAAGACTGAGATTTTTGTTATCTCATTTTAGGCATTCTAAATTAAGCCCTGGGGAAACATTCTACTGCTAATAAATAATGGCTTGTTGTAATATGCATTATTGCTGAGATAATAGGCCACATCAGTATCTATTCGAGTTATTGTAACCGGAAAATAAGAGTGGAGAGTCCTACTCTGGGTCCCAATATTGAGGAAAAACAAATGTTAATTTTCATAGCGTCATGTTTGGTTTAAATTATGTATTCTAAATGAAGGCATGTATTCACCTTCAATATAATGAGTTCATTTATTACCCAGCCACATTGGATTTCTATCAATTTTCGCTCTAAAACAATTTTGTGTGATAGGACCCAGAAGAACAAAAACAGTCTATGACTTATCAATACATTGAAATTCACTGAGACTGTTGATGAAATGTTTAGATTTTTAAAAAGTGGCTTCATAATAAACTTGAAAAGTCATATCATAAAGGTCTTAAAAAATCTTAGCTCAGAATCTGCTCCCTGCTGAGCTGTATTTCAGAATGTGTTGATTTTTTTAAAAATCCTGAATCTCTTGTATATTCCACTTTTTAACAAATATTACCAACTCTCCAGATAGAAAAATCACAGCCTCTGATTGATCGCCAAGTTTTGACTTGAGTTTTTAATTCACAAGAAGGGATTGCTTAAAAACTATTTTCCCCTTGTGATTATTTTAAAGCTTATTTTAAAAAGACATTTTTTTCCAAAATAAATTTGGATGGAATTAGACTCATGAAATAATTGACTTTGGGAAAATGTACAGCCACTCCAAGGCTTTTGTTTCCAATTTTGATCAAGCACCTCTAAAGCCATGTAACTCAGTGGGGATTAATAGGGAGTGAGTTGGCCACAAATAATCGATGAAAAGAAAGCAACTTAGTACAATGATTTTAAATCCCAAGTTCACAGTTTGCCTGACAGTGGATAGTCCAGTGAAATTCATAGTGGCAAAGATCTAGATCTCTACTAAATGAGATTTCTGAAAGAAACACTAAACCGCCTATATTCTAGGAATTGTGGTGTTAAATAAAAAGGACCTTGAGTTTGCTGATCTTTGTAATGATGCAACAGGAAGAGCATTAATAAATGGAAAATCATCCTAAACATTTTGGGTTTTCTTTTCAAACCATAGAGTGGATTTGGCCTCTGTAACTGACCCATATTCCCACCAAAGCAGCCAGGACTTGAGGGACCAGAGAAAAGAGTTATTGAGGAAAGCTCAGCATTTGGCATCATTTTTTCCTCTGTACGTAACAGATCTTAAGCTGTTCAGGGCAAAGTCTAGGAAACCAGGCAGAAAACAATGAAACACAGGGTGGAATTGTCAAGAGTCTCATGATGCTTGGGAAACAGAACTTGGTTTTCAGAGTCTGCCAAAAAGGGAAGGGGGTCCCACAGAAAGTCACTCGGACTCCCTGGAGGCTACACCCAGCCTATGGGTAAACCAAGCCTTGTAAAAGTCCCAACTCCACCTCAGGTCGACTCAATTCCCGACTGGGTTGAACGCATCTGATCCCATTTTAGATGCCTCACAGAGGGTAAGGGAAAGCCTCTTTGAAGAAAAAGAATAGAGTCCGAGGCCATACATTTTAAAAATCTCAATGTCTAACGTTAAATAAAATACTACATGGACGCATTCATGACTCAGATATTGATCAGACAAGTACTTAAAAGTAATGGAGATTATTATGTTAAAAAACATTGAAATCAAAATAAAGAATTTTTACCAGAGTACTAGACCCTTAAAAAATATATCAAATGGAAATTCAAAAACTGACAAAATAATAATGTAAATTAAACTGTAAATAGATGTGTTTTATAATTGATTATATATAACTGAAGAGGATTAGGAAATGTGAATGATGTGATGAACAAAACTAACCTAATTAACAATGCACCTTACAAGGGTAAAATATGCTTTTTCTCAAGTCACATATGCCAGATTTTACCAAAATTGATAATTTGCTAGGTCATAAGGCCCAACAAATTTGAAAGGGTTGAAATCATGTTCTCTTACAAAGTGGAATTAAACTAAAAAGAAAACAAGCAAAAATAATCGCTGGAAAATCGTCAAATACTTGGAAGTTGAGCAATTCATTTTAAAATAAACCTTGGGTCAGAAAAGAAATCCCAGTGGAGCAAAATGATACTTTGCACTAAATGAAAATAAAAATATGGCATATCTAAATATGTTGAATGCCACAAATGCTGTGCTTACAGAAAAATGGATAACCATCAAATCCATATGTTCAAGAAGAAAGCTTAAAAAACAACAATCTCACTATCCAGTTCAAAATGAGAGGGGAAAAAAAAAACTTCCAGCAAATTAAACCCAAGAATGTAGACGGAAGGAAATAAGAAAGATAAGAGCAGAAATTAATAAAATAGTAACCCTCAGTACAATAGAGAAAAATCAACAAGGCTGAAATGTGGTTCTCTGCAAGTCAGTTCTTTGAAGACTGAAAAAAGAGAGCCCCCCCCCCATAATCAGCATCAGGAGTCAAAAAAAGGAAGTCACTACAGTTCATACAGACATTTAAACGATAAGAAGAGTTGCTGGAAATAAATTTAGGCAAGAAATTTACAACTTCCCAAGAATAGAAAAAGAGGAAAATACATCCCAATTCATTTTTAAGAGACCGGCATAGTCTTGATACTGAAGCCCGGCAAGAATAGCACGAGGAAAGAGGATTACAGGCTGGCTTTTCTAGTGAACATAGACACACGATCCTAAGCAAAACATCAGCAAACTGAATCCAGCAATTTATAAAAACAAAACCAAAAACACATCACAGGAAGCTGGATTTATTCCAGCAATGCAGGGTTGATTTAACATTGTAAAAATCAATAAAATGCAATTCACCATATTAACTGAATAAAGGATAAAAATTGATTACCATGTCAGATTCAGAAAAAGCTTTTGAGAAACTTCAAACCCCAGTAACGATTAAAAAGGAAAGAATTTACCAAAGTGGATATAGAAGGAAAGTTCCTTAATTTGTTCCATAACAAGTATGTTCAAAAAACTTAGAGTAAGCATCGTACTTAATTTTGGTATATCAGAAGTTTTCCTCCTTAGATCAGCAGTGAGACAAAGATACCTAATGTCACCATTTTATTTAACATTGTAATAGAGGTCATAGCCAGTACGATAAAGCAAGAAAAAAGTAGAATGATTAGAAAAGAAGGAATAAAACAGTCATTCTACATAGACTGTTTGAAATAATCTACAAGCTATTATCATGTATAAGTTAACCTAGTAAGGACACGAGATAAAAGACTAATACAAAAATCTTTATGTATATTAGCAATAAAGAATTCAAGATGAAAAATTAAGTATACCATTTATAGGAGCATCAAAAATATCAAACATCTATCTAACGAAAAATGTGCAAAACTTCTATGTATAAAATTACAAAACATCATGGAAATAAAGTAAAAATACCTAAATAAGTGGAGATTTACACCATGGTCATAGATTGCAAGACTAAAATTGTTAAGATAGCAAGTCTCCGCAAGTTGATTTATAGAGTAAATGCAGACTCAATCAAAATTTCAGCAGTTCTTTTTGGGGGGGCGGTGAAACTCAACAAGCTGATTCTGAAATTTATGTGAAAATACAAAAGTCCAGAAATAGCCAAAGTAATTTTGAAGAAAAGCTAATTTGAAGAACTTATGCTATCATACATTGGAACTAATTATGAAATTACTGTAATAAAGTCAATGTGCCACATGCACAAGGAGAGACAAACTGAGAAATGAAACGTAACAGAAAGTACACAAAGAGACCCAAATATATAGTCATTTGATTAAATGACAAAGATGATAATGATGTGCAATGAGAAAAAGATGGTCTTTTCAACTAGTGGTGCTGGACCAATTGAATATCCACATTGAAAAAAAGAAATCATACACTAGATAAATTCTAGGAGGACTGTATAAGTAAATATGGAAGACAAGCCAAATAAACTTCTGGAATAAATCACAGGAAAGTATCTTCATGCTTTTGGGATGGGAAAAGATTTTTAAGAAGGACTAAACATAATGGATAAATAGGACAGGATAAACAAATAAATAATGATAATTGCTAAACAGAACTAAAAATTAAGAAACTGGTTGACCTGATGACAACATCAAGAGAGTGAAAAGGCAAGCTAAGTAGATGAGGGGTGATTTTTGCAATACAGATAATCTAAAAAGAACACACATGTAAATGTGTAAAAACATATGAAATATGTAAAAAACAAAAACTTTTACAAAGAAGGATAATCAGTAAGGAAATGGGCAAACTATACAGATGGATACTTCACAAAAGAAGACACCCAAGTGACAAATAAACACATGAAGAGGTGTTCAAAATGATTAGTTATCAGATAAATGCAAATTCAAATAATAAGATACCATTGCACACCCTCCTGCATGGCTGAAAAAAAAAGGACTGATGACTCCAGGTTTTGGCAGGGATGTGGACCAACTGGAACTCTTATATACTGCTGGTGGATGTGTAAATTGGTAAAAATCACTTTGAAAAAAAGTAAAATAGACTTAAACACTGGCATCCAGCAATTTCCCTTTTTAAAAGATTAAGTTGATAAAAGCAAGATTGATTTAGAAAATAGACACTAGCCGTTATTATAATGAAAAAGGAGACATCACTAAAGATATTTCAGGATATTGTGAAAAAATTTTATGCCAAAAAGGTGAAAATTGAGATAAAATGGACAAATTTCTATAAACACAGCTTTTCAAAACTCATATTAAGAAGAAACAAAAAATCAGAATAGTCCTCTAATTACTAAAGATATTAAATCTGTAATTAAAAACTTACCCACAAACAAAACTCTATGTCCATATGGCATCACAAGTGAATTCTATAGAACATTTATTATTATTTTGAGCAACTGATAGAATTAAGAAAAAGTACGTTTGACCTTACATGATGCTAGCATATTCTCTTTTAAAGCAAATGGTACTGTTACCTTGGAACAAGAGAGAAAGAATTGGACCCTGAATAAAAAAAAATGATTATATGACCATGATAAACACTGTTTATTGATTTCCAATATTAGAATTAATCTATAGGCAGACCTCAAAATATTTAACTATCAGTAGAGGCAAAATGTACATAACATCAGTTTTGACAATGTAAAAAAGTCTATCAAAAGTAGAAGTTAAAGGAATCACTACGCTGTACACCAGCAACTAATGCAACATTGTAAATCGACTAGATTTCAATTTTAAATATTTTTAAAAGTAAAAATTAGAAATTGTAGAAAAGTGTGGAGGCAACAATATTCTCATATTGCAAAGTAAGGGATCAGGATACACTGTTGGAAATGGATGGAACAGGAAATAGAAGTTTAGATATGGTGTTTTAATTTTAAAAGGAAACCAAAGGAGAGGGGAAAATTAATGGTAAAACTATCATATA
Source organism: Camelus bactrianus (assembly GCF_048773025.1). NCBI lineage: Eukaryota > Metazoa > Chordata > Mammalia > Artiodactyla > Camelidae > Camelus > Camelus bactrianus. Next base: position 12,788,374 of record NC_133573.1, read on the forward strand.
TTGAGAGAGAGGAGAAGGAGATAAAATAGTAAAAATGCAGTTGAATTTACTATACTCCATCAACTATTTACATAGTATTTGCAAATATTTACATAGCATTTCCATTATATTAGATAGTATCTGTAATCTAGAGATGATTTAAAGTACACAGGGAGGATGTACGTAGGTTATATGCAAATACTATGCCATTTTATACAAGGGACCTGAGCATCCTTGGATTTTGGTACCCGTGGGGGGTCCTGAAACCAGTCCCCTGCAGATATGAGGGATGACTGTATGGCTTAAGCAATAAGAAAGACACAAATAAATACATATGTATATATACTTCCAGGCTGATCATGAGGATTAAATGCAATGAAGTGTAACAAGTGCTTGGCAAAGAGTAGGCTTTCCATACCTGTCAGTTTTTCCTTTTTATTGCAGTCAGAACATTGATTTTGTCTTTTGCTGCCCTCCCTCTTTACTACTGGGTGGTTTGGTCTGTTGCCATCACATTTTTTGCATGTCTTTATAGTAAGTATCCTTAACTTTTCATCAAAATCTTGCCTTTATTATTGAACGGCTTCCCTCTTATTTTTAGAGAATTCCCGTTGCTTGAAATAGTTCCAAGAGATCTTTAGGAGTGAGATCTTCAGTCAGAAGCACTTGCCAGAACACCTCAAAGCATTCCGTGGAAGGAGTTGCTTTCCTTACCATGGAAATAAGATAAATGCTGTGTTTCTATGGTTACTCTTCCTCCTTTATTAATGCTAAAAACCTCCAGTTTTAGCTTCCTAAATAAAAGTAAGGAGATGTGCTGGTCTTCAATAGCGTGCATATATCATTGACATTTTCCAGGCTACTTTTACGTACAATGCTATTCTTTGTACAGTGCAGCCAGTACTGTTGGACTTATACGTCAACTCCCATTTTGAAGAGTTCCTCAAGCAGCTATAAAGTTGTGTGCTTGTCAGGAACTTCCCCTAAAACATGCCATACATGGGGTTCTTTTCTAAATAGGAGTGATTATTTTATACTATGACCTTTAGATTTGTAGTCTATACTGTATATGAAGTAGAACCTCTCTCTTTAGGACTTTGACCTGTTTCTTGAGATTTTCACTTACCATGAGCCCTTGATGATGTGGATGATGCTACAACCTGGAAATGTTTGACTCGTATTGACTTGCCTTTACTTCTTACCTTATTCCAGTGTTGATTCCCTGGTCATTTTAATTGAGAACTGATGGGCACGTTGTGGGGGTACCTGAGGGATAATCAGCACATTGACATACTAGTTCGGGAGTTGGCTCGTGTGCAGAGAAGGGCTGAAGGATGGTGAGAGGACAGCTTGATGCAGATCAAGGACTGGCCTCGCATAGGAAGCTATGAAAAGTGCAGGCAAGGTTGATCATGTTGGTTTTGAAGGGTATCTCTGTCCGTTCGGGCTGCATAACAAAATACCACAGACTGAGTGGCTTGTAAACAACAGACAGTTCTTTCTCACAGTTCTGGAGGCTGGAGGTCCAAGATCAAGGTGCCAGCAGGGTTGGCTTCTGGTGAGGGCTCCTCTATTCCAGGTTTCCAACTAACAACTTCTGCTAACATGACAGAAGAGGGAGGGGGCCCTCTGGGGTCCCTTTTACAAGAGCACTAATCCCATTCATAAGGGCTCCACCTTCATGACCTACTCACCTTCCAAGGCCCCACCTCCTAATGCCATCACCTTGAGGGCTAAGATTTCAGTATATGAATTTGGGGAGAGGGACCCAGACATTCAGACCATAGCAAAGGGAATCCCAAACATTTACTGAAATGGGTATAAAAAGGGTCAAATAGCGAGCCTTAACTGAGCACTTACAATGCCCCAGGAAGCGTGCTGAGTGTTTTACATGCTCTCTCTCAATCCACAAAAGTCCATATGAAATGGGCACTATCCTTGCCCCAAATGTACACACGCAAAAGCTGAGCAGCCTCCCCTGCGTTCTCCAGCCAAGTAAGGGCAGAACCAGGGCTCAAACCCAGCAGGACAGCCCTGGGGCCTTCTGTCCATGGGGAAGGCCTTCCAGGTATGAGATGGAGACAAGGGACCAAGCTTGCCCTCCTCTGACCCCCCGCCTGCAACGCCCCCTTCACCTTCCAGGCTGCTCAGAGCCTCATTCCCTAAAACCTTTCTCCCTTCCTTTCCAACTCAGTGCAAGTTCGCAAGTTCTGAGAAGGCTCAGTTGCCCTGTGTTTTTCAGCAGTCTTTACACCCCCACCACCCCCAACTTCAGAAACTCCTTGGAACCACACACACAATAAAGTTAAAAGGCATGAACATTTGAGAAACATCTGTGTGTAGATTTTTTTCTCTCTCTCCATCTCTCCCTCTCTCTTTCCTTCTAGTAGGTAGACAGTTTTAGGGACAAAAAAAAAAAAAAAAAAAAGAGACTTGGAGTGGTTCATTTGCACATCAGCATTCAGGATGGTCTCTGAGCCCCGGTAGCTTGTTTAACTCCAGGCAGTTCGGGTTTTGATGAAGCCACTAGTTATTAGAGTTGCCTTATAAACTCTGACGTCTTTCCCTTCATCTACTTAAACAGGCCAGCCCCGTCCACCTCCTATTGCAAAGCTCTGCTGTTTCACATTTCCAGCCCCTTAAAGAAGGGAAGTTTAGGCTTAGTGACTCGGGGGTTATTTTTAGAGATAAGTCCAGGTCTCGCTCGGTCCACCCAGGCCGGCGTAAGGTGGGGAGAGGGACAGATGGGCACTTTGCACTGACAAGTAAGCCCCTGGCTGGGTCTCTGCCCCCTACGCCTGCTTTCTCTTCCCGGGGGCGGCACAGGTGGCCTTTCCGGGGCTGGAGGGCAGAGCCTGGCCGGTGGACGCCCACTTAGGTTCTCACTATTGACAAGTGAACTACACTTTGAGAACCTGATGAAGGGAAACCCCAGGCAACCAGCAGTGACTGGCAAACGGAACAAAACATGTAGTAGAGGTTTTACAAAAAACTGGATATTTAGAAACTATCTAAACTTAAAAGGATTATGACATCTTTTTTCTCCGTAACCAGCAGGTGCCAACCACATTCTCCCCATACCTGTGGCACCCTTTTAAAAATTTGCTTTCAGAAGGACCTCAAGTTGAAGTGTTTTTTTTTTTTAATGTGGCCTGATCAGGCCAGTGAACAAGGCCTGATTTTTTTTCACACACATCCAGCTAACGGGAACTGGAATCATATGGGGGCAAAACCTGTTAGTTAGCTTTTGCCAAAACCCTTCAAGGGAAATTTTTTCAAAGGAAACGATATTAAAAGATTACTCATTAAAAACCATAGCAGAAATGCAACGAAGTCTTTTAATGAAGGGTTTAAACTTTCTGGCTGTGGAAATCCAGACAATTTTACAAGCTCGGTGTTTGGTTAAGATTTGGATCTTTGTCCGTTTTCCATAGGGAACCTTCACCTCATTGCAGGAGACATATTACAACAAACATTAAAAAAAAAAAAAAAAGAACAGAGTGATGGCAGCTTTATTCATAATTATAGCAAAAAGCTGGACACCACTCATGTCCATCCGAAGGTGAATACAAAGTTGAATATACAATACAATGAATATCGTCAATTAGAGTCTGTTCGTAAAATGGAATTCTCCAGATCAATGCAAAACAGAACTACTTCTGGATGTAACAGGATGGACGGACCTCACAGACATAGGTTGAGAGAAAGAAACAGAAACAAAAGATTGTATACCCTGTGATCCCGTTTACGAAGTTCAAGTTCAGGAAAGCGCTCCCTGCTGATAACAGTCGGGCAGCCTTGCCCTGCTCTGCAGTTAGCGCCGCTCGAAAATCGGCACCTAATTGTACGTCTTGGCTAAGTGACCTGTCTTTTTTCCGGCTCTGGCTGCTTTTAGGACCTTCTGTATTTCTTTGGTTTCCCTGTGATTTTTTCAAAACTTCATCCTGGTTGGGAAGCATCGGGCTTACTGCCTCTGAGGACGGGTGTCTTTCAACAGCTCCAGACATCGTCTGTGTGAACAGAGCTGCTTCTGCCTCCGGTTACCGCCCTCTGGAACTCGGAATACACTGGACCCTCTCTAGCGCTACCCCCCTGCCCCTTACCTCTCTGCCACGTTTCCCGGCTGGGACGCTTCCCTCCAGATCTCACTCATTTCTTTGGGTTTATCTGCCGTTTGCCTTTTCCTCTTGAATCAGCTGTGTCTAATCTGCTATCAAGGCAGTTCACTGCATTTATTATATTCACATTGAACATACTGAGCAAGTGATTCTGGGCTACATAGTTTCAATAGCTGAAGCACGGGGAGAGATTTGTTTCCTTCTTGTGGTGTTTCTGGTGAATTCCACCTGCAATGTCTTCTTTCCTTGAGTGTTTTGTGAATTTTGCCTGATTGTTTTGGTAACTTATCTGTGCTGAACTTCCTCGACACCGAGTTGGACGCTGAGCTCCCCTGGAGAGGATCTTCCCTTGCTTCTCGGAGTCACCAACCCTGGACCATTTTAAATTAAAATTTCAACCTGAGTTCTCCGTACCACCCAGGGAGTGTGAATTTAGACTGCTGGCTTGTGGTTACAAATTCTCAATGGGAGGAGGGACATTTATTTTTCCCCACCTTCTGTTCAAAGTGGAGACAAGTTTCCTTTCTGTCCCCTTCAGAATATCAGCTTTTGCTTCTCACCCATCCTCACCTCAGGACTGTGGCCCAGAGGGTTCCAGATGATTATGGGGCTCCCATTAGATTCCCCCTTGGGCAGCCCTCCCCTTGACCTTCTGTCCACAGAACCCTAGGCAGTTACCAAAGCAGAGACTCAGTGTCTCCAGGGTTTGGCCACACACCTTCAGGGCATAAGTGGAATTTGATGCTAGACTACCAGCCAGAATGCCTGTTTTCATTTTTTGGTGGGATTCTGCGCATTCCTTAATTTAGTGCCAGCTCGGTAATGCATTGAAATCAGTGGGGTGTGTTTCAGCAGTCAGTCTAGTATTTTGGTTTGTAGTCAAGGGGGTCCTTCAGGGTATCTTATCCACCACACCTCTGGTGACAGAAGCCCCAGAGCCTCTTCCATGGAGGCTGAGTCTTCTCTGCTGCATACTTCTATGAGCAATATGCACGTTACTATTAGAAGAAGTGATTCTTTCTTACCTAACTTCAAAACTTAATTAGGCAGGTGGCTGAGACTTATCTGGGGGAACGTTTGAGTGGGAGGATGCCTCAGTGATGCTGGAACTACATCTTTGCATTTTAAATCAGCCCAAACATTCTCCCCTATTTCCATGGTTGGAAGAGTGGGAAGCTTGGAATGGGTTTTATAATGCAACCATTCTTCCAAATGCATAACGTGGCACCAGTCCGAGCACTGGTAACCATCTCCAAAAAGAGCGGGATGAATCCAGATTCTTCGGTAACAGTCTGGCCGGTGGGAACATGACTTGTTGATTTATGGGGAAGGATAAAGGCCATTAAAGTAACTGTTCAGGTTGTTCTTTAAATTGTCTTTCCTTATTCTTCCTCCTGCTCTCTGCTTCCTGCTTCTTTCCACAGTATATCATAGTTTAATAAAAGCTGCTGGTTTGGAAATTCCATTTAGAGATCAATAATCGCATTTCCAAGTCAGGCGAGGTGAAACAGTACATCCCAGGTAGCAATTTCCCAGAATCAGAATATCCATCTTTTTTTTTAATTGAACTGCAGTCAGTTACAATGTGTCAGTTTCTGGTGTACAGCACAATGTCCCAGCCATGCATATACATACATATACAGTATATACATCTTTTTGTAAGGAATCTGTTTCTGGACCATTATTCTATGATTCTAAATCTGGAAGGCAATCAGATTAGGAAAAATGAAAAGTATCTATTTCACAGTAATTCTCTTGAAATGGGAAATCCGTAAGACATCATTAATGTTAATAGCATCCTGTTGAGATATGTTTCTTTTTTATTCTTTTGGACACTCATGAATTCACCACCAACCCATTATTGATAACTCACTTCTACCTGTGTTTCACTCTCTCATCTCAACCCTATGCTCCACCCCAGCCCCAAATCACCACTATCCTGAATTTTGTGTTTATCCTTCCCATGATGTTTTAGTTTGTAGTTTTATCAAATACCTTCGTATGTTTGAACGGTATATTTAGTTTCATCCAATGTTGAACTTTATAAAAGGGATGTGGAACCTTCTGAGACTTGCTCTCCAGTTGCTATGAAGATTAGCCATGCTGTGTGAATCATTCATTGTCACTGCTGTATAACATCCTATTGTTTGAAAATACCGTTCCCTTGTCAGTAGTCACTAGTGTTGTTTCTTTTTTTTTTTTTTTTTTTTTTGCTATTTTGAACAGTGCTGCTAAGTACGTTCTGATAGCTGTCTCTGGACATGTGCAAGGGTTTGCGGGAGTTCTTATCTAGGTGTGGAGCTGATGAATCGTAAAATGTGTCAATATCCAACTTTAAAAAATAATGCCAAACTGTGTCTCAAAATGGTTGCACCAATTTCTGCCCTAATGATTGGCGTGTGAAGGAGCCCATTCATCTGCATAGTCTTCAGCATCTGGTGGTGTTAGACGTGACGGTTTTTGCCGGGGGGATGGGTGAAGACGGCATCTCCTTTGTGGTCTTGGTTTTGAGCTTGTTTCTTGAAAGCTGACCATCACACCATATGCTTGTTGGTTACATAATATTTCTCTGTGATGTACCTGTCGACCTCTTTTGCCCAGTTTTCTCTTGATTTGTTTGTCTTTTCAGTATTTTTTTTTATTGCTTGGTAGAAGACTTTTAAGATATTCTTCGTAAGAAGTCTTTATTTGTTACGTATGACAAATACAGTCTCTTAGATTGTAGTCGGTCTTTTCACTTCATTTATCATCTTCAGGAGGTGGGGGAAAAAAATGAGTCCTTTACCCCCCAAAATGTGAAACATTCACTCAACAAACAGTGAACATTCATTTTGTGCTAGCGCTTCTCCAGGTCCCAGGGAGCTGCGAACACGAGAGACCAAGACCTTCCTTGTGTGGAGCTGACTTTTGGGTCAGCTCACTCCTGCCTCTGCCAGCCAGCCACCTGTGGGAACTTACAAAACTGCTTCAGTTTCTGTCTCTCTAAGTGGCATCTGTGACTCTCACGACCACCTTCCTGATGGGCGAACGGGAGGCTCTTTCTGACTTTGGTGGAGGGGGGCCATCCCAGGTCTCGCCTTTGGGGGGTGCTCCCATTTCAGGGGCCTTATTCTGTGTTGCAGCTCACCCAGGAAAGTCAGGAGCCGCCTTCCGATGGGACCCTAGTCTCTGCCACGTGCCACGTGCCACGTGCCACGTGCCACGTGCCACGGGCAGTGTTCAAAGAAAACAAATACTCTCGGATAAATTCAATCCAACATTCCGAGGATTGTTTCAACGTTTGCTGCAAATTCTTTCCTTGAAAGAGTCTCATCTAGCGTCTTGATCGTGGCGGATCCACAGGTGAAATGTTGCTCTCCCAGGCTCAGATGTCTCACTGCCATGTACCTGCATGTGTGCCCTCAAATGATGTCAAATTTTGACCACAAGTCCGGGGCTGGCAGAGTAAGAATGTTAGATTTTCTTCTTTTCTTTGGAAAGATTGCCAAGTTATTCTGTAGGGGGAATCTCCTTGCTCTTGCCCTGGAGAATAAAAGGTCATGCTCCTGGAGTAGCTTGGGTGTCAGTGAGCTTTTCTTATTTGACTTAATCCAACAGTGGTCCAGAGGTGTGGGCAGGAATGACTGACTTCCTCCTGAAGGCTGCAGTGCTGATTGGAAATGTCTATTAAGCACTTACTTGTGTTCCTGAGTGTTCAGGCTCTCTCTCTTCACAACAACCACCTGAGGCAGCCGCATTTATCATCTTACAAAGCGAGAATTGAAGGAAGAGAGGTCAAGGTCAGGTAGTTTGTAATCTTGGGGCAGGAAGGACCCCCTACTCCCACCTCCTGTCCATTGAGGGAAACCATGGACACGCCCCCCCCCGATATTCCTCGCAGTTGGACTCAGCCTGTAGACGGACATCGGGGGTGGGGAGTGCCAGCATCTCCTGGTGGGGCAAGTGATGCCAGGATGCTGCTGTGGGGGGGGGTTATCCAGTGCCAGTGGACTGCTCATCACAGGACCCCGACTCCTGACTCCCCCGCCCCACCCTCCTCCTCCCCCTAAAAGATATAAAGGGTGTTGGTGACCAAGTGTTTTTTAATTTAAAAAAATTTTTTTAACCTTTTTTCAACCAGAGTCTAAAAGAACTCTGGGCCTTGCATGCTCGCCCGAGGGAGGAGGTAACGATAGGGTTGGGAGGAAGTGGTTCAGGCAACACTCATCAGGTTGGCGTTGGCCCTGATTTGCTGTAACCATCTCTGAAGCACTCACTGCCTCGGCCTTCTTCCTGCACAGTCCCACTCTTATCAGCCTGATGAATGCCGCCTGGCCTGGCTGGGAGGATCCTGGCCTTGCTGCCCCGTCCTGGGTACCCCTCCCTGGCTGAGCCCTCCCATAAATGCATGTCTGCAGTGGCCCTGCACAGAGGCTGAACAGCCAGGCCACGAAGCACCCAACCAGGAGGTGCAGTCACCGCCACGTTTCATTCGCTGGCACCCACTTGCTCTCAAACACGCTGCGTCATTTCGAGGGCTTACTTAGCACTTAAGCAGATACATCGCAAGGCAGCAATCACGGAGGAGGAAACGAACACCTCCTGGACAAAAAAGCACAGAAAAACTCCCCACTTGCCTTCTTTTTATTAGTCTTTTAGGTACTGGCATCGTCCACAGCAAATAAGATTTCTCGTAGCAACCGGCAGCCGGGAGGCCAGGGTCTCTACTTAGAACTGCTTTACCTTAAAGGATGTAACATTTTTTATTTAAAAAAAATTTTTTTTGAAGTATAGTCAGTCTACAATGTTGTGTCAATTTCTGGTGTACAGCATAACATTTCAGTCATACATATACATGCATATACAGTCCTTTTCATATTCTTTTTTGTTATGGGTTGCTGCAAGATATTGAACATAGTTCCCTGTGCTGTACAGCAGGACCTTGTTTATCTGTTTTATATACAGTAGTTAGTATCTGCTAATCTCAAACTCCTAGTTTATCCCTCCCCACCTCCTTTCCCCTGCTGGTAACCGTAAGTTCGCTTTCTGGACCTGGAGATCATCATTCTAAGTGAAGTCAGCCAGAAAGAGAAAGACAAATACCATATGAGATCACTCATATGTGGGATCTAAAAAAAAAGACACAAATGAACTTATTTACAAAACAGAAAGGATGTAACATTTTGACTCCGTCCATGTCACCGCCGCGGGTGCCGAGTGCTAGTTTTCTCTGAAATGTCCGCTTGACGTCGTGGCTGTAGGAAGGTGCTTTCAGGGTCCAGCCAGACGCCGCAGCTGGTTCTATAGGCCTTTCCCTTTCAGTTTCCTGGTCTCATCATCCAAGGTTTATTAAGGTCTGGTGCTACTCCAGATGTTACCTGAACCTTCCATCTAGGGAAAGGCGCCAGTGTTCCTCTTCTGGGATACTCTAATTTGTAAACTATTGGCTGAAGATAATAACACAGGAATTTGCCAACAGGTGATGGTGAAGGAACGGCTGATAGAAGCTGTGTAGCTAATTGAGTGTTCTGGAAACTAAATCTGGCATAACCGTCCGAACCAATTTTCAAAGAATTAGAGTTCCAGACGTAGCAAAAGTGTGCCAAAGATCAGGCAAGCGTTCGTGATGGAATCAGGAAACGTTAGAGGAGCTTGTAGAAAGTGGCTTATTTTGCACAGGAGTGCAGCTGTGGAGTGGGCTGGCGGGGAGGTCAGGGACTGCTCAGGGCTTAATGATGACCATCAAGAAGTAACTGATGAGGGGGGCGTTCGGGGAAGTGTGGAGAAAGACGATCGTCACCTTAGATTTTATAATCGCTGAGAACAGGAGGTGGTCTGCAATCCATTCCAGGAAATGGGGCTGGAGTCAGAGCCTGGGCTGACAGTCAGAGGAGGGCAGGGTCCAGGGTCCCAGGGAAAGGCTGGGAGGAGCAGAACAGCCAGGGCCACAGGAGCATCTCAGGAGGAGAAAGAAACCTGGCTGGTTAGGGGGGCCCATCCTGAGGACTGGGGAGGAGAGGACCAGGCCACAGTCCTGGAGGAGCAGGGACACCTGGAGTGGACACAGGCACAAGGGAAAATCGGGCTGGGGGATGGGCACTGCGGGTAAGCCAACGACGTGGGATGCTCAGGGTGTGAGCACATTCTAGAAAGGGGCCTGGGGGAGCAGATGCACACGTCATAATGAGCACACTTCCTTTCCTGGACCCTGAGGAGTCAGCCCGACTTGGGGCAGGGGCCTGTGCTGCGTCGTGCTGTCGCATGAACTTCTCCCAGCCCAGGTGGCGGGGGCTTTGGGTGGGGGCTTCGTCCCCCAGCAGTAGGGGCGCCAAGTCAGGCAGGTCATCACAGAGGAAAGAACACCAGTCAGCCTAAGGTGGGTCTGCAGAGGTCAAGCAGGCACAGGAAAGGCAGGAAGCGTCAGACGTCTCAGGTGAGAGGAAGACGGGAACGCACAGGGAGCTCGGCGTCGACGTCAGCAGCCTTTCCATCAGGCATCGGCCAGATCCAGTCTTGCGTTTGAGCTCAGGCCAGGCTCGGCCTGTGGACCACAGTTCACAGCTCCTGGTCTCTGAAGATTCAAGACAAAGACACCAGACCCTCAGACCAGAAGCTTGAAAGAGGGAAGTGGAAACCAAATATTTACAGCAGAACCTCAAATCAACCTAAAAGGGAAAAAAGAGAGAAGACGTGGAAAGAAACCAGATGATCACAGAGGTAGCATTTCGGTGGGCTCGTATTTCCAAAGGGCACTCCCTGGAAGGAGGTGTCCCAGGGGCCGGCGTTCCAGAGGGAGTGAGAGGGCTGCTTCGGGGGACAGGCAAGGAGAGATGCTGAGATGCCTCTTCCAGAGCTGGGGGGGAGGGAGGCCACGGGACGCAGAGCCGGGTGGCAGAGTGGGGGTCAGGCAGCGCTGTGCAGGGACTCACAGCTCCCAGGACCCTTGGCATCCGCCCCACTCAGGCTGGCCTCACCCAGGCTCGCTTCTTAGTTTGCACCTCCTGGAGCACATCTGAAGTTTGTGATGTGTCCCTGGGAATCATCCCAGGAGATATGAGACAGGGAGGAGAAGGAAGACTGTGCTGGGGCACAAACGAGCAGGGTACCACTGGACCCAAGGCCAGTCCTGCTGGGGGCCTGCAGGAAACAAGCCCTCGGGATTCTCCTCGATCGACTCCCATTTGGCGAGGTTGGTGGGATGCGGGATCATTCACTCCCCCATCCCACCCCTCTGCCCGCCCAGAGCAGAGCCCAAGAGACAGCCTCAGCCCAGGAGCCACAGGTGACAGGGGACCCAGGGACAGGAATGGGAGCAGCAAGTACCTGGAGGCCGAAGCGGGCACCAAAGCATCAGCACTCGTGCACTCACGCATTCTACAGTCAGGAGATACGTGTGTTGTGGGGACCACAGCATGATTTTATTCTTTTTTAATTTAAAAAAATGTTATTGAAGTTTATTTGATTTACAATGTTGTGTTAATTTTCTGGTATACAGCACAGTGACTGAGTTACACATATATATTCATTTTCATTATAGGTTATTACAAGCTATTGAATATAGTTCCCTGTGCTCTACAGTAGGACCTTGTTGTTTATGTCTCTGCTAATCCCAAACACCCAATTTATCCCTTCCCCCCTTTCCCCTTTAACCATAAGTTTTACTATGTCTGTCTCTTTCTGTTTTGTAAATAAGTTAAGTTGTATCCTTTTTTTAGATTCTACACATAAGTGATAAATGGTATTTGTCTTTTTCTGTCTGGCTTACTTCACTTAGTATGATGATCTCTAGATCCATCCATGTTGCTGCAAATGGCATTATTTTTTCATAGCTGAGTAGTATTCCATTGTATATATATATATATATATATGTACATATACCACATCTTCTTTATTCATTTATCTGTTGATGGACATTTAGGTTGCTTCCATGTCTTGGCTATTGTAAATAGTGCTGCTATGAACATTGGGGTGAATGCATCTTTTCAAATTACAATTTCCTCCAGATATATGCCCAGGAGTGGGATTTCTGGATCATAGGGTAACTTTATTTTTAGTTTTTAAAGGAATCTACATACTGTCCTCCATAGTGGCTGCACCAAACTGCATTCCCACCAGCAGTGTAGGAGGGTTTCCTTTTCTCCACAGCCTCTCCAGCATTTGTCATTTGTGCACTTTTGAATGATGGCCACTCTGACTGGTGTGAGGTGATACCTCATTGTAGTTTTGATTTGCATTTCTCTGATAATCAGCAATATTGAGCATCTTTTCTTGTGCCTATTGGCCAAGCATGATTTTTTTTAATAGAAGGGAGTTCTGTGCCTAACCCAATTTTGAATTCCTGAGAAACCCCATCCTTAACACTTTATAAAGACACAGAAAGAGCCAGCACATCTAGTAAAGCAGACTGATGGGGCTCAGCCACCCTCCCCGCTAATGACTCTGTGAATCAGTATTGAAATCACGGCTCCTTTAAAAAGCACCCTCCCCCATGGTGCTGAGAAGGGGCTGATCATCACAAGGGCGAGTGGCACTTGGAATTAGCATCCAAGTTCAGTTCCAAAATTTCCAGGTAAAAATGTAAAGCAAAACCCACACGTCTCCTGGCTGATAGTACATTTTTGAGAAGGTACTGACAGGGTCGCAAGGCCTGGGGCAGCTTTACACCTGAAGCCGCCGGCTTCCTTTGGACATCTCAGTGCAGAAGAGAGGGGACAGGTCTGCACGGGGATCTCTGGGTCCCGCCAGCAAAGTGTGGGGTCAAAAGCTTCAACTTTATGAAAATGGGGACCCTGTCTCCAAAGGAAGACTCAGGTTCTGGGGAGCGGTCGGCAGGCAGCCCAGCCTGCTGAGTGGGATGCGCCCTTGGACTCTGGAGGTCGGTCCAAACCCTCTCCATCAGGAGCCACCCCACCTTCCACCTGCTGGTAACTGAGAACGCTGCTCAGGCATTGCTTGCTCTGGTCGATTTTTCTTGATTCCTGGACCTGCCAGGAATGTGACTTCGAGGGCAGCCAGCCAGGCCCGGGCTGTGGGAGGCTGAGGCATCTCAACAGCTGCTCGGGGGCGGCCAGCACGTTGCCATGGTCTCAGAAAAATTGCCGCAGAGCTTGGTTGTCCCTCTCTGAACTTTAAAGGGAAACTTTATGGTCCTGTTTGGGAATTCAGTGAGTGACTCTGAGGTGGGAAGCCCCATAAAAAAGACCAGCAGGACCCTCAGGCAGGGCCACTACTCTCCTGTCAGCACCATAGGGTTTCCTGGCCCAGAGGCTCTATCTCACTTTTTGCCTCTGAAACCGCTTACTTCTAGGAAAGTGGAACTTACCCCTAAAATTCTATTGGTTCCCTGAGCTCACTCCTGATTGGTTATTTCCTTCACTCCTGATTGGTTATTTCTCTCCCTCCTGATTGGTCCATTTCTACAAAGCTTGTTCCTAATAGTCAACTTTTGTTATACCTTATTTGCATATGATGTTGCAAAGTGTAAACTGGAAGCCTATAAAAGCCTGTGTAAACCTACAGATGGGGTCCAGAGCTTGGAGTGTTAACTCCTCTGGGCCCGCTGGAGTAATAAACCTGAGTTCTCCAACTCTCCGAGTGCTGCTTGGTCTCTCGCCCAGATCCAGGTTGTTGTCACAACTGAGCTGTACCACGTTTTTCTGCAACAGCTCTATCGTTGGGACCATTTACTTAATCTAGGATGAGGGAGCAGCCTCTTCTCCTCAGGCTGCGACCTACCATCCGCCCCCTGGGGGCGGGACCTTGCTTCCCCCCGGGTTAACACTCAGGGAGTCCAGGGAGGTGCTGGGTGATCTTCTCATCACATTCACACTCTTGCTCAGCCCCCAGCAGTTCACTGGACTGGGCACTGTTTCCCCCCATTTTACAGGCTGGCAGCCTGAGGCACAGAGTCAAGGTAACTTTCTCAAGCTGCCAGGCCAAGCTGGGACCTGGGGTTCATGGTCTAACCATGTCCACTTGCTGCTCCGCTGTGGACAGGGCAGGTCACATGCCTCTTTTCACCCTCAGAGTCAAGGGTGAAGGTGGATCCGGTCCAACAGATCCCCTGTTCAGAAACATGATCCTATTTGGATTATTGATGATGATATTGATGATTTAAGAAAGAAGGTTCAATGTGGCAGGAACTTAAGAGAGCCTTCTTCTTGGTCCAGCCTCCAAGGGTGCTGAGAAGCGCTGTGCTTTTGGAACCAAGTGGGAGGGCAGTGTAGACAGATGCTCTGCTAACAGCCCCACTGGCGGCGGGATCCGTGGGGGCCTCTGTTACAGCACAGCCCGACAGGACGGGAGAAGGACTCCAGCATCAGTTAGGACTCCCTGCACAGATGGGGAGTCCCCTGATGCCAACAGAAATCACCACCTCAGTCTGGTGTGGAGATCTTAGGGACCAAAGAACAGCCTCCCCTAGAGTCTCATTTCACTTTTGACTCGCCTTCAAAGGGTTGTATTTACGACTGATATTTGCCTCCATCACACTCAAACCTTTTCCTCTTCAACCGTGAGCCCTAAAGAGTGGGAGTCCTGTCCCATCACAGACGGTGAGGTCCTAGGACCTGAACTTGAACAGCGACTCCTGGGAATGTGGAGGGCTTTCCGGTGTACATCGCAGACAGACACAGAATCCAGGCACCCCATTTCTTGAGATCCAAACCCATCTTTTTAGGACACCCTCCTGCCTTCCTCAGGAATGACTGGAAGCCGTTTCCTCTCCTGGGAGCAGGGGAAAGAATCCTATGTTGTTGAATGCCTTTGAAAGGCCATGTACCTGTGCGATGCTTTCAAAGTATCATCTCAATCCTCATGGAAATGCTTTGCCCTTGGAGTTACTATTCCCATCCAGCTAAAAAGTGCAACCAGGATTCAAACCTGAATCTTTTTGATCACATCCCCACCACCCTCGTGTGCCTTCTCAAATCTCCAGCAAAAATAATTTTGCCACACGCCTCCCTGCACATGCCAATCACAAGGGAGCTGCTTCATTAAAGCCAACTGAGGGCATGAATGAATGAATGAATGATGGGTGAATGGCATCTTTTTAAGTTAACACTCACTTTGCCGTAAGCTTCTCTGAGCCCCAACACCAGGCATTCATCCATTCTCCAGTTTTTTTTTTTAACTTTTTTTTTTAACGGAGGAACTGGGGATTGAACCCAGGGACCTCAGGCATCCTAAGCACGCTCTCCACCACTAAGCTCTACCCTCTCCCCTTTCTCCAGTTCTTAATACCTCTCTCACATGCTCACCTATGCTGCACAACAACTATTTTCATTTGGGTCCCAGTGGAGTTAGACTCGCGGATTCTTCTCCACCGCCCCGTCTGTCCCTCCATGGAATCTTGGGTTAACCTGCTTTGCTTCCACTATCCAAGGCGGTGCTGGCAGGATTGCAGACCTGGTGAACCTCCAAATCTGTGGGTCCAGAAATAGTTTATGAAATCAGCAACAGTGTAAGACAGTTCTAATCACAATGCTATTAATACCCAGTGAATGGAATTCTTAACACACACAGCTGTGGCTTAACACACACGTCCTGAAGCATCATTTATGCTAGAGCTACTGACACTTTGAGTGTAACTTGTCCATCATTTAAGGTCCCCGAATGTGTCATAAACTCATTGTCTGAAGCCCTAGCAAACCTCAGTATCCATCTCCTACTGTCACATAAGCATATCTACTCTTCCATTTGGGGTGACTGACCAAAGTGGTCCAGTGTTTGGTCTTCTCAGAATTCCACAGTTTCCCACCTCAAGGTGTTCTCTAAGTCCAGTATTTTCAAGACTCAAGTTTCTGCAGAAACTTGTCCTTCCCTTTAAAATAAAGGGAGAAAAATTCTTTTCTGCTCATGGTCCTGTTTAACTGGGAATCAAGAATGCCTCCTTGTGAGAAGATGGCAGTGAGGCAGAGTCAGAACTGAAGGAGCTGTAACAGCCCGACTGTAAACGCCTTGTAAAGGCCTGCGTTGTCAAGGCTTAAAGGAAAGGTGAGACTGAAAGAGGAAAATTTACCTCGGTCTGTTTCTCTCGGCATGTCAGTTTCCACATGCTAATTAACAAACAGAATGGCCCTGGGCAGTCCCACCACTAGACACTGATTATTGGGTCCCTGCCATTTTCAAATGGTGCCTTAGACTTGAGCTGTTCCTCTCACAGCGGGAAACGCAGTTCCGCCCTGCCCTGTCATGAAGCTTCTCCTGAAAAACCCAATCAAAGAAAATACTCCCTGACAACGTCAATAATTAACTCCTATTCCTTCCTCTCTTCCCCCAAGGAGGGTGCCTTTAAGGGAAAATTGTCAAAAGACAACAGAGAAATCTAGGTGGTGTGACATCACAGGAGTCCAGGAGCTCCCTGGAGGAGATACCCCTTGGGGATGAAATATACAATAGTATATACAATATATAATAGTGTAAGTTGTATATATAGTATATATATTATGTGTATATAATATATAACATAGTACATATAATATACACACACATAACTATAATATACATGCATATAACATACAATTGTATATAATTGTAATATACACACATTACCAAATATACATAAACAAAATATAATTATTATATATCAATATATAATAGTATATAATATATAACAGTATATATTGTTATAGTATATATTGTATGTATGTTTTATATACCTATTATACATTATATATTATATATAGTATGTGTATATGTGCTACATTACATATATACTAGTACCATATATAGTACATACTTATGCACTCTATTACATAGTACATATATTATGTACACACATAGTACATAGTATACATTATATGTACTATATATAATAGTATATATTTATATAATAGTATACATTATTATATATAATTTAATAATATTAACTATATTGAATATACTTAATATTAATTTTAAATAATTAAATATTAAACCTAAATGAAATGCAAATATTAAATTATATATATATATTTCTTCCATGTGTCATATCCATACACACACATGATCTCGCAGATAGAGATGAGAAGACAGAAACAGAAGCAAGTGGTGTCTTTCTCTCCTGGTGGACGGTGTCAGGGAACCCGTGGTGACAAGGTGACATTCGAGCGGAGACCTGAAGGGAGTGGAGCAGGGTCGTGCTGATGTGGGGGAGACTGTTCCATGCAGAGGTGGCAGGGGCCGAGTCTTTGGGGTGGGCACAGGGTGGTGTGTGTCTGAGGAGCAGTGAGGAGGCCCTGGGCTGGTGCAGAGTGAGCGTCTGAGAGAGGGTGTCAGCAGCTGAGAGGAGGGAGGTGATGGGGCCAGACCTGTGTGAGAATCCTGGCTTTTCCCTTAAAGGAGCTGAGAAACATGCCGTGTGACTGGACCCTATATGCTGAGGACCAGATGAAACAGGAATGCTCCGTCTACCAAGAAGGTAGCCCCAGGGTGGCCAAAGGGAGCTGGGGGCCACTTAGGAGTGTCCTGCAATAATTCAGGCCAGAGATGATATCAGATGCTGCTCAGGTCAAGTACGCTGTGACCCAGAACTGACCAGTGGACTGGGCCGTGGGGAAGCCCTTGACATGGTCAAAGCAGTTTCAGGGCCCAGGTGAGGGTGCAAGGCTGACCGGAGTGATTCAGGAGGAGATGGGGGAAGAGGAGAGTAGACACCCTTTCAAGGGGCAGAGGAAGGAATGCGGCAGGAACTGGAGGAGGAAGCAGGGCAGACAGGGTGTGCTTTCTTAGGACAGGGGAAGGGGCAGGACGTGTGATTGCCCAGGAGACCAACCAGTCGAGAGTGGAAAAATGATCTCCCGGGCAAAGCAGGAAACAGAAGCTGGAGCGATGTAAGGCGGATGGCCCCTATGTTCCATAGAAGGATCGGAGCTTAGATCTTCCCCTTCATAGATGGTTCACAATTATAGGAGGGTACGCAGTATAGACAGGTGAGTTGATAGTGAGATGGTGGGGGAGGGGAGTTGAGAAAGCCGTCTTCTGACCATCTACTTTCTGCAAAGGAATAGGAAGTAAGGTCACCCACACACCAAATCAGCAGAGGGTGAATATGGAGATTTGGAGAGAAGTGAAGTTGAGAAGTAGTCTCCTAGGAGAGCCAGAGGGTGAAGGGACAAGTGATTCCTAGTTGGAATTTCCAGGCACACAAGCCCTTCTTAAACTTGAAGTGAGACCAATCAGGTTGGTGGTTGTTTCTCTCCAACACGTTTGGCCAGCAGGGTCAAGTACAAAGTATCTGGAGGGTTGGATGCAACTCGAGTTAGGATTTTTCTCAGGGTAACAGGACAAAGAGAACGAGGTCATGGGAGGTGAGAGCACACAGCTGGGCGTGGTGATTGAGTGATAATAATTTGAGGTCACAGGATTTGAGCTGTGTAAGAAAGGAAAAGAGGACCTGAGTGGGCTCGGGGAAGGTGCAAAGGTTACACGGTCAAAGGATGGTAGGTCTTAGTGGGGCCCAAGCTTGGTTGGATCTGGGGTACTAGATGGGGTAGACTGTAAAGAGGAGAGTGGGTTGCTCGGAGGCAAACTTGACCTCCTTTGCTAATGGAGGAGAGGTGTGTTGGCTTCCTAGTGATGCTCCAACAGGTTATCACAATTTATTGGCTTAAAACAAAACAAATGTATTATTGTATAAATCTTAGGGGTCAGGATTCTGAAATGGGTCTCCTTGGGCTGAAGTCAAGGCGCTCACAGGGCTGTGTTCCTTTCTGGAAGCTCCAGAGAAGAGTCTATCCCTGGCCCTTCCCAGCCTGTGGAGGCCACCCACACTCCTTGGCTCATGGCTCTCTTCCTCCATCTTCAAAGCCAACCATAGTGGGTCAAGCTCTTCTCACACAGCATCGTTCTGACTTCCTCTTCTTCTTCCCTCCTCTGCATTTAAGGACCCTGGTGGTTCCATGAGGTGCACCTGAGTAAAGCAGGCTACTCTCTCTGTTCAAGGTCATGGTGGACAACCGTAATTCCATCCGCAACCTTCATTCCCCTTTGCCATGAAGTGCAGCATGTTCACGGAGTCTAGGAATTAGGATGTAGACATTGTTGGGTGAGAGGATCATTGTTCTGCCTACACAGAAGGAGTGTAGTTATTGGTAAAGACAAGGTCTAGGTATGACCTTGGGAGTGGGTGGCTTAAGTGGGGTAGAGGACAAATCATTGGAAGAGAGAAGGTTCAGGAAATGAGAGGCTAGGATCTTGGAAGGAGTATCTCCAAGAATATTGGAGTCACCAAGAATTATAATCGGTGTAGTGTTGGAGAGAATGATGGTTAATCAAGAAATAAAGACCACCAATGAAGGGAGAGTAATGACCAGGGGATACAGCAATTTTCATTGACAAGCTGTTGGGTGAGAGGTGGTATTGAAAATAGACGGAGCGGAAGTTGGTATCAAGGGAGGAGACATTATCCAAGCTCTGCTTCTCTAGAAGATTCATTAAAGGTAATCACATGACAGAGAATTTCATAAATACAGAATTCCCTTACTGCGTATCTCAAGGTGCCCTATCACAACTGCTAGGTATGGTTTTATGCATTTCATTTGTGTGGAATACCTTTTTCTATCCCCTCACTTTCAGTCTGTATGTGCCTCTAGATCTGAAGTGACTCCCTGTAGGCAGCAAATATATGGGTCTTGGTTTTGTATCCATTCAGCCAGCCTGTGTCTTTTGGTTGGAGCATTTAGTCCATTTACATTTAAGGTAATTAAAAACATATATGTTCTTATTGCCATTTTGTTCATCGTGTTCGATTTGTTTAGTAGGCCTTTCTCTTCCTTTTCTTCTTTTGTTCTCTTTTCCTGTGATTCAGTGACTCTCTTTAGCGTTATGTTTGGATTCCTTTCTCATTTTTGTGTGTATGTCAGTTACAGATTTTGGCATTGCGGTTGCCATAAGGTTTTGGTATAGCTTTCTGCGTACATACATGATTACTTTACCTTGCTGATCTCTTATTTTCAAGTGCATTCTAAGTGCCCTGCATTTGTGCTCTCCTCCTCACGATGCCTGTCTCTGATGTCACATTTTACATTTGTTTTGTGCATCTCTTAACTGCTGGTGGTGGAAACTGATGACTATACTATTAGTTTTTTACCCTTTCTACTAGTTTGTGAATATACTTTTCAAAACATTTAAACATCCATTATCTTCATACACACTGAATTGCGGCTTGGAAACAGACAAACCATGTAGTCTTTCTTTCTTAGTTTGGAAATTAAAGGGTTAGTTGATAGCCAATAAGTGGAAACCTTAGCTCAACTCTGTGTCCATTCAGTTTCTGAGCCGAGTTATTGAAGATACGGTGGGAAATACAACAAAGGATGTCATCTAGTTTCTGTCCTCCAGGAGGTGAAACTCTTGGGTCAAAAGTCTCTGTGAGAATCTGATGAAAGGTAAGAAATTTTGCCCCTAAAAAGGCACATACAAAAAAAAGTTTACTTATAACTTCATGCCATCCCCAGTTTCCCTGAAATCTCAAGGGGTCCATGCATCCCAGGGTAAGAACCTCTTGTCTAAATGCTGAGCTAAGATTATATAAGCAGTAGAAAGGGACCAACAACATTAAGTTAAAAGGGAAGATACGATTAGGTGTCAAATGAGTGATACAGAAGATAAGGAATTTTGAGTCTTGAACTCACTGAACTGGGGAATAATTATGGAAAGACTGCAGAAAATCTTGAAGAATTGAGATGATTACATCAAAAGGGAAGAGATAGAATTCCAGGTAGAAAGAGGGAAAGGAGAGAAATTGGAATTTAGCTTGGAATGTTTGGGGGGCAGTCTATGGACCAATCTGACCATCTGGGAAATGTGGGCAAAATGACATCTGAGGTCTATTTGTGAAATAGAATTAAACTCTTGGTGAAAGGAGTCCCACCCCAAACATATGTATTAAAATGGCAGTTGGATTTGTTTCAGGATGGAAGGTACACAAAATTATGATTGTAATTGATTCTGAGTGAGAATGTTCTCATAAGATCATGTAAAAGCTCTTTGAATATGACATTTATTCCTATGTGTTTTGTGTATCTTTTAAATGTTCCTAGCTTCTTCTGAAAAATTGACTTATGAAGATCAAACAAAGGTCCTTCTTTATCACTGGGATAAATGACGCTTCCATTGCTTCCAGAGTTGGTTTAAGGTCCCAAGCTCATCTTCTAATCCTATTTCCAACTTTCTTTTGCTTTTTCTACAAAATCTGAGCTGCTGTGTGGCAGGGAGTAAGTAAAATGGTCAATACATTATGGCTTTAATAGCATTTAAAGAAAGAGTCAGATTTGAAGCATGCACTATCAAATGAAAACCAGATGAGTGATGATGAAGAATTCTATCTATAGCTCTGAGTTGCCACACTGGAATCCAAATCTGAGACATTACAGGGAAAATCCTGTGCAGGACTCATCAAAGGACTGAATTACACCCCAAATGAGATCCAGGTTAGGAATGTGAAGAAATCCTCCAAGAGCCGATTTTTCTGAGCCAAATTCCCACTGGCAGTATAGCCTAGAGAGTCATTACGAACATCAAGAATCATAGGATGTTCGAACTGGAAGGAATCTAAATGTTTTCAAGTCTGGCTCCATAACTGATGCTTGAGTTTCCTCTCCAATATGGCAGCCTCTCCACTGAATAAACGTACCTGGAGACGGGCAGAGTCACGGGTATGCTGGGAGATGCTTAGCAACCGGATCCCCAAAGGAAAAAGGAAGACTGACTTGTAGTGTCTGCCCATTTCCGTGGTGTAAATACTCCCTCTGTGCCCTGGTCAAGCTACCAATATGACATCGCCGCCGTGCAGCATCTCCACCGCACACATCCGATAGAAGTAAATATCCTCAGGGCCTAGGTGATAGCAAACCATGGTAAAATGATTAGGAGGTGATACAGTTTTCATATTTTTGCCTTTTAAAAATATAGTTTAATTATAATGTTATAGGATTTAACTTATAATAATGGCCATATGAAATAATTTGGCTCTTGGAGCCAGGACAAGTTGGCTCCAATACACCACTGGCAACAGCTGTAGAAAAGGACAGAGGACACCGCCACCCCAGCCCCGAAGGCCCTCAGCTGGTTCTGATCAATGGTGACGCCCCAGTGTCACCACCCAGACGTTCTCTTCTTGGCCTGTCTTCTGCGCCCCACTCCCATTTCTCTGTGGTTTCTTCCAACAACAAACACCATTCACAAAAATAAACTCCAGCTGGATGAATGATCTAAATACAAAAATAAAACTCTTAAAGAGCTAGGAGATAGAGTAGAAGGATATTTTTATAAACTTGGAGCAGGAGAGACTTCTTAAGGATGATATAAAATCCAGAGAGTGAAAAAAAATGCACAGATGATTTAATAATTTCAGGCCTTTGTATAAGAAAATATTTCATTATAAAAAACTTCAAGGAAAGTCATAGAATGGGAGAAAATATAAGTAAATACCATGTCTAACAGATTAGTAGCCCTGCTGGATATGAAAACTCTTAAAAATTAACTAGAAAAGATACATGCAGTCTTGTGTAAATGACAGTATTATTTCTAATAGCCAAGATATGAAACAACCTAAGTGTCCATCAACAGATGAATGGATAAAGAAGATGTGTGTGTGTGTGTATATGTGTGTATATATATGTGTGTGTGTATATATATGTATATAGTATATATATATATATATACATATACACACACACACACACACATATAGTAGTGTTCCATTGTGTGTATACACACACAAACATACATAATGGACTACTACTCAGCCATAAAAAATAATATGATCTTTCTATTTGCAAATCATGGATGGGCCTTGAGGGGTTTATGCTAAGTGAAATAAGTTAGACAGAGAAAGACAAATATCATACAATTTCACTCCTAAGTGGAATCTAAAAACCAAGCAAAATAAGTGAGCAAATCAAACCAAATGAAAATAAACATGTAGATACAGAGAACAGAGTAGTGCCTACCAGAGGGGGAGGGGCTGGGGGAGAGGAGGAGTGGGAGGGCAAAACAGATCAAAGGGGACAGCTATATGGTGATGGCTGGAAACTAAATTTTTGGTGATAAGCATGGTGTAGGGGACACAGATGTAGAAATATAATATTGTACACATGAAACTTACATAATGTTATAAATCAAGTTACCTCAATAAAAAATAAATTAATTACAAGATCTTACATATCTAAAAGAAGACAAAAAAAATCCAACTGAAAAATGGGTCAAGGATATGCACAAGTAATTCACAGAAGAACCAGAAATGTTAGTAAATATCTGAACAGATGTTCAAGGAAATCACGGTAAAAGGATGAGATACCTTTTTTTCACCTAACAGATCCGTAAACATTAAAACGTGATAATACAGCGTTGGCAAAGCTGTGGGAAAATAGGCGTTCATACACTGTCGGAAAGAGTGTAAATCAGTACTGGCAATTTGAAGAGGGAAAAACAGTAATACTTAAACAGAAAAATAAGTTAAAACACACATGCCCCTGGACCCAACAGTTTTGTTATGAATTTATTTAAATTTTTTAAAACGAGCTGAGGTCTGTGTACAAAAACGTTTGTCCCAGCGTGGTTGTAACTGCATAATGTTAGGAACAATAAATGTTCCCTAACAGGAGGCTGGTTAGAAACCTATGGTGTGGATGCAAGATACAATGCCATGTAACTGTTATTGAAAGATCCGTATGTGCAAATAAAAATGCTCTCCAAGACTGTATCATTATGTGGAAAAAAGGGGCCAAGCATAGTGTTTAGAATTATTCCATTTACATAAATTTGAAAGGATATGTGTATATATGTTTGTATAATCATCTCTTTTTCTGGAAAGAAATAAAGGATACTGTGAGCAGGCATTACTATTATGTAGGAAGATGATGTTGGAAGATGAAAGATGTTTACCTTTCATTTCTATCTTTTTATTCTTAAAAAAAAAACAGGTTCGTGTATCACTTTTATTTAAAGAATAAACTTTTTTTCAACCAGAAATAAATAAGGGTCTTAGTTTGGGCTCTCTAGAAGCAGACCCCAGGACAAGGATTTGAGCATGAGGGTTCATTTGGAGGGTGGACTTGAGAAACTTCAATGGGAGATGGAGGAAAGGAGCCAGGAGAGGGAAGGATGTCAATCAAGGAGGTGCTGTTGGTGGGGAGGGTGTAGCTCAGTGATGGAGCAGTGATTAGCACGCACGAGGTCCTGAGTTCGATCCCCAGTACCTCTGTTAATAAGTAAACCTCATTACCTCCCCTCAAAAAGAGGCCTGATGAAATGAAATTTATTTTGAAAAAAAAAAAAAGAATGTTCAAGTTACTACTGAGAGCAAGGGGAACGACTCAAAACTCACTGAGTTCACCCACCAACGGGTGCGTGTCCAACAGCTCCTGTGGTCACTGATTTAAGTGTGTTTATGTGTCTGCAGAGAAAGCTCAGAAAAGATAAAGTTGCAGAAGTGAGTGTAATTTAAAGTATATGTTATTGTATATTCGAGTGTATTATGTGTTTTAATTTACTATAAGAATCAACATATTAAAAGAGAGGCTGGAAACAGTATATATTTCCTCGATTATTGCAGAGAATACATGCAGAATGCTAGCTAATAGAGACCCATGTAATCTTCAATAAGTAGTTGAATGATTATTCAGTAGTGTCGAGGGAGATGATTTTCCATCATGAAGAACCCTTGGGTGTCAGGTGACTCAGATGTTCTCCATCTCCTCCCATGTCCCTGTATTCGCCCATCATTTGGTGACTAGCACCGAGAGCCTCCTACCAGCCCAGCATGGGGACACATCATGGAAAAGGACCAGGCCCCATCCTCGTGGACTCACATTCCGCTGGGGGCAGGCGATAATCAAACAAATGTGCCGCATGCCAGGTGGTGACAGATGCTCTAGGGAGATATAGCAGGGTGAGGGGGATGGGTGTGCTGGGGTCAGGGTTGCTGTTGTTCATAGCTGGTCTCTCATAAAGTGATGTGTGAGCAGAGCCTTGAAGAAATCAGGGGAGAAGCTTTTGAATATTTGAGGCATAAGCTATCAGGAAGAGCGTGTGCAAAGGTCCTGAGGTCAGCATGCTTGGCTGATTTGAGGATGACCCAGGAGGCCAGTGTGGCTGGAGCAGAGTGGGCGAGGTGGGTAGGGGGGTAGGAGGGGAGGTTCCACAGGCAGCAGGTTCTGGAGACTGTGGGTCTGGGGGAGGGGCTTGTGGCAAGGCAGGGGGCTTTACTGAATGAGATGTAAAATGATTAGGGGGGTGATTTAAGCTCCCCTTGATGTTTTCACATCACTGCTGTTGCAGTGCAGAGAATGGACTGGGAGCAGGGAAGGTGGGGCAGGGAGATCGGATGAGGGTCTCCTTCACAAGAATGGGAGAAAGAAGACTCTGGTATGACTACAGAAGTGGGTTAAAAGGTGAAACTGGCAGAACCTGGTAATTCATTAGATGTAAAGTATGAAGAAGGAATTAAAAAAATAAAAAGAGCCAAGAATGAGGCCATGGTGAGGCTGACACTGCTGAAAGGAACAGCTCTGAAGAAGTCTTGATGGAAAGGGCAACCCAGGATGGAGTCTCTCAGCCTCATCCCCGTCTACCTGTTACGTGCTTGATTTCTCCAGCTGCCCCCAAATTAGTGAGTTCCCCAGAATGCTTCTGCCCTCCTTGGCTGCCGAAAGAACTCTTCATCCTTCAAAACCCACCTCGGCATCACCACCTCTGAGTGGCTCAGTGCTACAGTTCAAATGACTCATTTCCTCTTCCGCATCACTCCGGACCTTGTGCACAGTTTAGTACACAGCTTCCCAACCAACGTGAAGGAGCACATCGTGTGTGCAAATAGGTCACAGGTGTGCCCTTAGGCCTTGAGGTGTCCTCATTGGGCCTAGAGCAGCGGGAGCTCCTGGCCCGTCACCTCCAGCTGCAAACAGCACATCCATTGGCCCTGGAGGGCCACACACCTATCATTTTCTGTTCTTGAGATGCTCTGGTGGTTGGAGGGTGATGCATTGTGCTGGTTGTACGGAACGCTGAATTGAAACCATTTTGGTCTCGGTTTCAACTGAGGCCACAAAGCAACAGATAAAACATGCCAAAATGAGCACACACAAATATAGGGAGCTACATTCAATTAAAATAAATAAATGTGATCAGGAAAGTCATAAGCCCCTGATTTTCCCCACCTAATGCCCTAAAGGGAGGCTGCAGATAGAACAAACTTCCCTTCCCATTACCCCTCCATGGGTCCTGGCTCGTCCATCCTCACAGGTGCATCTCTGTCTGCCTTACTCCCCGGCCACTAGCTCCTCAGGGCAGGAACCGGCCTCACACCTGCTGGGGTCCTTGGATTCTGTGCAGTGCTGGGCTCACAGTGGGCGCTGTGGGGTTTTGTGGGTGGACGCAAACGCCATCCCCTCACTCTTTGTCTCCATTTCTTTCTCCCCCGTTTTCTCAGTTGGAGGGCCTCACCTCTGTGCCCTGAGTGAGTTCAAGGTGTGAGGAGATGGTGGTCGCCCACAGCCTCCAGCTCAGCCCCGGGGGGCCTCCAGGTGAGACCCCTCCATCCCAGCATGCCTTCAGAAAACCATCATTCCCACTTTCCTGCTCTAAACACAAGAGAGTTTTTCATCTCTGCTCCAGAGGTCACCATGCTGGATCACTGCTCGCTTCCCCGACACCATGAGAAGCATCGCATCTTCCTTACCTGCACGAGTTTCATCTTGTATCCCGTCTCCTCCACTTTGTTCACGTAGCGTTTCACGTCTGCTGTGATCCAGCCGTCTTTGCAGTCACAGGGGATGGGATGCTCATGGCCATCACTGAAGACCTGCGGGGTGGCCCCTCGGCGCCACTGACTGGAGCTGCAGTCCATGGGTCCATCCAGACTGTGGGGACTGCCGGGCTCCCGGATCGGCCAGCCTCCGAGTGGGATCGACTAGCCTTCGAGTGGGATCGACTAGCCTTCGAGTGGGATCGACTTAGCCACGGAGGGCGGCGTGCGGGAGCAACAGGATTCGTCTCCAGCTCGGCTCACTCGCGGGGCCGCACGCCTTCCCAGGCGTCTGGGCGCCTTCCTGCGCCTTGGGCCCTGTGGTTTCTAGTCAGCTGCACCTGCGCTCTCTGACTTCCTGGACTTGTGGTCCTGCCTCTCAGGACAGATGCCAAGGCTCCTGGCCTCTGCTTCTCCCACCCAGAGCCCTGCGCCCGCCTGCCCCCACCTTCCCGGGCCCCTGTGAGTGGTAGGCTCTGCCGGCTAAATCTCTGCCTCTCCGCTTCTGGGTCTTTCTAGCCATCCCGGCTCAGCTGCAGCCCAGCCCCGGCAGGGTCTTGTTTATCATGGAATCCGGAAGTCATTGAGGTTTTATTTGAAATGATAGGGACACCATTAGGAGGTAAGAAACAGCATCTGATGCCAAAGATCAGCTGAGCCCAACCGCAAAGAAGGTGTTTCTGAGGAACTCGGTCCGAAACCTTTGGGAGCAGTCTTTGGGCTCTGGGCGTCTGTCTGCCGCTGTGACACAGGGTCATGAGCACCTGCACCGTGATTTGGAGACTCAGTAAAGACTACAGGTGAAAAAAAAAAAAAAAAGTCTAATGAAGTATGCTTCACATTGATAAGACTCTGGAAATGAGAAGAGAATGTTATTGTTTAGTTGGGCAGAGATTAACTAAAACAATCAAAAATGAAAATTGTTCCATGTTATGTACACAAAACGCCCCTAATTCCATAGGTTTTGGTAAATGGGCCATTACTTGCAGCATGCCACTGGAAGGACTTCCTCTCTGCCGAGCAATATACAAGGAAAGATGACCGCCCTGGTGGAGGATTTGCTGGGTTCTCCCTCTGTGAATGGGCCCACCGATCTTCCTCCATTTCCTTGTTATCAGATACACATCTGACCACGTGCCTTCCCAAATGCTCCTTGGCTGTGGCCTGATTCCTTGGAAGCAGGCAGAGGACAGATGGCCCGAGGGAGGCGGCTGCAGGACCACGGGAGAGGCACAGCGAGGTCTGGGCTGAGAACTTAAAACCCACTTCTTCTGGATCCCAATTTTGGGATGTAGGTGAGGTAGCATGAGGCGCTGCCTGTTGCCCCCTCCCCTGGCCCCAGGGTGCCCCTTCCCTTCTCCGTGGGTGCAGGGCAGGCACCTGCTGGGGTTTCCCAAGCCCCCATGGGACCACGGTCTCCTTCCTCAGTCCCTGCACCACGCCTGCTGGCCCACAGCAGGAAAAGCCCGTGGCAGCCTGCTCCTCGGGATGTGACCAGCACCACGGCTTTGCAGCCGCCCAGAAGATGCTCACTCAGAGGTTGTCCTTCCAGATGTTTTGATGGGAGACAAAGGCTTTCATTCCTGGAGTAGGGAGCCAGTGCTGAACCAGGGCTTCCCAACCTCTGTGCCAGTTGGGTTAGGGGATGTGTGGACAGACTGATCCCCTCAGGCCTCAGGCACCTGGGGGAGCCAGAGCCTCCCTCCCAACCTGGTCCAGCCCCCCACCCCGCAACCTTGAGTTGTGGTCCCAGCGATCGTATAAGTATTACCATTCCCGGTGACAGCCAGGACGGAAAATGGTCTAAATGACGGCAGATCGTCCTAGTGAGTAGTTTCTGATGCAGGAGGGTCCAAGTTCTGCCGGAGGCATCTCCACCCCCTCAGCCAGAGCATCACTACCTGCAGGAGGGTGGCAGGAGGCGCAGGGCTGGGGGCTGTACTCCACCTCCCTGGGGCAGGCAGTCCCACCCAGCTTTCCCTCTAATTCTAACCAGCCCAGAATCCTCCCTGGCTGCTTTTTTTTTTTTTTTTTTTTCATTTTCACCCAAGGATACAGCCAGCTTCAGCAACATACCCTTCCCCTCACCTGGCCCCGTGCTCAGAATTCAGAAGCAGGGGTGGGAACCCCCAGCTGTGCCCTTAGGCGTGGCCACAGGGGAAGTGCAGGAAGACTCCAGAAATGGCCACCTCTCTCAGCTTTGGGAGTTGATAACGCAAGTTCTCTCCATCTCCCCAAAATTGCAGAGATATTTTAACATTAAACTGTGTTATATTTTCTAAGCAAGAGCTATATTGCTTTCCCCAGAACAGTTTTCAAACATTTTAAAAATGTTAGCTGGTGAGTCAAAAATCTCCTTTTATTCTTTCTGTTTTCTCTCACTCTGAAAATACTTGCATATATATATGCACACATTACACCTGGAGGCATGTTTTCTAGGATGTGAATAACAAAGGAAAGGAAGTGCGTGGCGTTTGGACTTCTGGGGCTTGGAAGAGATGGATCAGAGCTCTGCATTGCAGCAGAGTTTAGCACCTTGTTACCTTCGGAGCATCTGTTCCGTCCATCAGCAACCTCCACCCTCCTCTCCCTCTGTGCTGGCGACCTGACCAGCCAGCGAGGCGACCAGGTCTATGGTCAAGGGGTTTGGGCTGACAGCCCACCCCGCACTGCCTGTGGCTTGGAGAGTGCCCAGGGCCGGCGAGTCAAACTTGGGCCCAGGTGGTTGCCTATTTCCAACAAAACATATTCATATACATTTCAGGCCCATTTTACTGCTGTGTGTTAAAACTGTCGTCAAGAAGAAATGAGCAGGTTTGGGTACCACAAGGCAACCTGATATTTGAAATTTTAACATATGCCCCTTTCTTAAAATTGTAAGGACCCTATCGTGATTTTGGGGCTTTCATGCTGGTCTTTGATTCTTCGCTCACAAAGTCCAGGGAAATCTTCCCTTTCACCAGATGCTCTGGCCTTGGCCCTAGGATGCGTCCTCTCTCTCCCTGTGCACAGAGGCAGCGCCGTAGGGAGAAATGGGGCTCGCGTTGCCCAGGACATTCCATCGCAGAGGCTCGCCTAGCAACATGGCGACGCCAGCCAACCCAACGATGCCCTTTTGTCTTTAGCTCAGAAAGCTCTGTGGCCATTAGTCTCGCCAGAATATTCAAAGGATATTTTGTAAGCGAAGAGTGATTTTGAGCTGAAGCCTAGAATCAGTTGCTCTCCTCCAGTCTGCAAATAGCAAACTGGGCCAGCATCCGATTGTCACTTTGGGAGCAGGACAAACCCAAAGAGGCGCACTGGATGGGGAAGACATGAGTCTGGATGGCCCTAGTCCTGGCCCTGGCTAGGGAGCCACTGGCAAGTCACTTAACTCTCTGTTAAGGATCTTACTGTCCTCATCGTCCACGTGAGGGATTACTTCCTAATGGCACGGGGTGCTTGCTGACAGTCCAGATTCCTGGGCTGACACTGGTTCTCCTGCCGAATCAGAATCTCTGGGACTGTGCTCCACAAATGTGACTTTTAACCAAAGGCAAATAGATGACATTGCCAAACAATTGTAAAAACGATTAGATAATTAGTTTTCCAATTGTGTTCACTCGGCACAGGAGGATCAGCGCACACTTGGAATTGGTGTGTTACGTGTATGGCGGGGAACATTTTTCTTCTCTAATAGACTTTATAAAGGACTAAACCAACCCATTTTCTTTGCCATTTCTGATTAATCCTCTGTACAAAACGGTGTATCCCTATCAGTAAAACAGTTCTGCGCATGTGCTTCTGATATATGCACTTCAAGAATATTTAATATTAAAAGAATATTTAATATTAGTATCTATATTTATAGACTATATTGTGCTTTAGTATGAACATATTATGAATAAATTTCTGATATTTAAAAAAATAGATGTTTTTAAAGGGGAAAAGTTGAAAAGTTTTTTTTAATTTATTTCATTTTTAGGTTTATTTACTTTTTAATGGAGGTGCTGGGGATTGAACCCAGGACCTTGTGCGTAGTATGCACACACTCTACCACTGAGCTCTACCCTCCCCCCTGAAATAAGTTTTTAAAAATTTGATTAGTAGCGGTTGGAGGGTATAGCTCAGTGGTAGAGCATGTGCTCGATGTGCTCGAGGTCCTAGGTTCAATCCTGCATGCGTCTGTTAAGGGGAAAAAGAATTTTTTTAATTAAAAAAAAATCAAATTTGATTAGTGAAAATTTTGGTTTAACACTTTGTGACCTAACCAGATGAAAAACAAATTGTGATGATGGTTTTAAGTTCATTATATTATATTACTTAGTCATAATAAATGAAAATATGCTTCACAAAGATAATGTAGATTTAAGTGGGAAAAGTGCTGTATTTTACTGTACTCAGTAAATTATGATACTGATTTTTTTAATGCCCTCCGCTAATTATTCCAAGGTTTCTTATGGGCTAGTAAGTTTCCAATTTTATGACTATCAGATGGATGTGGTCTCCCATTAATTAGAAACTGTGACATTTTTTATATTTCTAACAAACATACTCAAAACAT
Source organism: Camelus bactrianus (assembly GCF_048773025.1). Taxonomy (NCBI): domain Eukaryota; kingdom Metazoa; phylum Chordata; class Mammalia; order Artiodactyla; family Camelidae; genus Camelus; species Camelus bactrianus. The sequence continues at coordinate 12,819,719 of NC_133573.1, forward strand.
GATAAAATTCTTCATTTGGAAAAATTGGGGGCAGGTTAGAAAATTCTGTTTCCAGAATTGTGATGTGTGCAGATAGGAATTTTTACGTTATTTGTGGCAATAAAAGCCACATAAATCAGAAACGTTCCCAAACACCGATTTTCAAAATGCTCTTTCCAGAGCATGAATTTCTTTCAAAAGTTATTACTTTCTCTATTTTAACACCATTTTCTGACATAGACAGATTAAGCATATTTAATTTTTTAAAATGTCTGCCAGACTGCAGCCCCTTGTAACCACAGTCTGCAGCCCCTTGTAACCACACTTGGAACATTTGTGTTTGTAAAAGGATAATAAACACACATTTAAGTTTTTTGCCATAAGAGAACTTATAGCATACCATGGGCACAAAAGATTTTAGTGAACATTCTCCGATCACATTAAGATTCTATTTCTAGTTTTCAAATAATCACATCGATGACGTCTTGGAACATTGTGTGGATTTCTGGTTCAGCATTTTTGGTGCAATGACGTCCTTGTGACGGGTGCAGCCGGTGGATGTCACGGGAGAGAGGGACTGAGTCGGTGTGTTTCCCCCAGTGTCCTTTCTTTTTTAATTCTGTCAAAGCTGTCACTCCATGAGTGGTCATCCTTATATGGATACCATCCACCTCCACTTCTTATTTTTTTCTTTCTGTCTTTATTTTTCCTCCCAGTTTTGTTGCGATGTAATTGACATCATGACTATATGAGTTTAAGGTGTAAAGCATAACGATTTGACTTACATCATGAGATGATTATCGCAGTAAGTTTAGTGACCATCCATCGTCTCATATAGACACAAAATAAAAGAAATAGAAAAATATTTCTCCTTGTGATGAGAACTCTTAGGATTTACTCTTGACAACCCATATGTTAACATACAGCAGTGTTAATTATATTTACATTGTTAAGATAGAACAAAGAATTTCCATATGCCCTTCCTGCACCTGTCCCTAATGTTAACATCTTTTGTGACCACAATATATTTATCAAAACTAAGAAAGTAACATTATGAAAGCATTATTAATTAGAGAATTTAAATTTCTCCAATTCTTCCATAATTGTCTTTTTTTCTGTTCCAGGACCCAATCCAGGGCACCGTGTTACCAAAATAGTCAACAGTCAACACCACATAACAGCTTTGTGAAGCTCACTATTGGGCGTTCCAGTTCACCAAGAACGAGCTCGCTGCAGTGTGACTGGACGCTGCAAGCCAGGGTGTCTCTGCACATCTCTTTCCTGTTGTGGAATTAGGGGTCTCTCTTCTGCTGGCCTGGAAATGAGGTAGTCTGGCTTGAGGACTGAATCTCTATATGTTTGTTATACATCGGGGAAACTTTATTTCTTCCTTGCTTTTCCTTTGTAAAGACAAAAATGCGTGTATGTAAAAGTTCTTAAATTCCCTTTCCATAGCAAATGGCCTTGCTGTGAAGAGAGGGCCAGTGGGTGCCTTTTGTGCCCCCGGAGCACCCACATCCTGTTTTGGGGAACACTGGCTCTGCATCATATTCATGCTCCTTTGGTTGTCAGGAGAATCACCCTAAACTCCTGCTGAGATTAATGAGGTCTGAACTGTTGAACAATTTCAGTGTCTTGTTCTCCACTGGCCAATTCATATATACCTGAATTATTGATTAGTAATAAACAATTACTGAGTAAACTATTAAGGCGTAGGCAAATAATTTCTCCAGGAAGCACCTCTTAAACCACCCCTCAACAAACTGTTAAAACTTCTGTACTTTTGGCAGGGTGGTGTGGGAAATCCTTCGTGTGGGGGAGGGTAGATAGCAAACTATTGTGACTGAAAAGTCAGTCCTTGATAGCTATGTCATTCACTTATTTTTTTAATTTTTTTTTTGTTGAAGTATAGTCAGTTTACAGTGCTGTGTCAGCTTCTGCTGTACAGCATCATGTTTCAGTCACATGTGCACATACATATATTTGTTTTCATATTCTTTTTCATTATAGGTTACTGCAAGATATTGAATATAGTTCCCTGTACTAGATGGAAGGACCCTGCTGTTTATCCGTTTTTGTGAGGATTCTTCCTGTATTTCAAAGTAAGAGAGATTCTGCCGAAGTTCAGCAGGCATCCTGTGCGAACTGTTCCGCACACGGGCGTAATTGTTGGCGTGCTCCTGGAGAGGATGAGCTGGTCGCCCTTGGTCTCCACCATCTTGGCAATGTCTCTTGTCGTTCATTTATTGGAAGAACAAACAATGATGTGGAGACCGTCCCCTGCTGCCCAACTCCCCTTCAAAAAGGAGGGTCTCCCCACAGCTGCTGGGAAGGTGCTTACCTTATGTGGGGACTGCCTCAACTGAAAGAAACTACCCACCCCCTCGCAGGACCAGCCCGCATCCAGGGACTGATGAGTGGGGGTGTGAAGGCTGGGCCTCTCCTCCCATCTTGGGACAGCTCCGAGGGGCCATCTGGTTTCAGACTCCCCAGGGGCTGGCTTGGCTGGGAATCCACTGCAGATAACTGCTCTCTCTGCTCAGTCCTGCTCCTCCACCCGCCCCTCCACAAGAACACTCCCTCGTAAATGTTTTGCACACGCATCTCAGCTCAAAATCTGCTTCCCAAAAAGCCAATCTGCCACACATGCAAAGTCAAACAATCCAAAACAGTGTGCCAAGGACCACAAGCATACCAGTGCCTGCAGATGCTTCCAGAGATGGTCCTGTGTGTGCAACTGTGTCCATAGAAAAATATGCATATATATGTACCTTTTGGCCATTTTCAAACTGTAGCATCTTATACTTTTTCATTTATATTGTATTTAATTTTTTTTAGATTTATTTTTACATAGTGATCCATATGGGTTTAAAATTACTGTCTACTATTCTATTATATGCAGAGATCATACCATAGCTGCCCTCTGGGTGCCGACTACATGCTGGGCACTCTTGCAAACTCTTGGTATTTATTCAGCACATGTTTGTGGAGAAGCTATTATGTACCAGGTGCTGTTCTCGGTGCTTGGGGTACTAACAACTGACATTGCATGCTTCACTTCAACTTTAAGAATTAGCCACTATTATCATTCCTATTTTACAGATGAGAAACCTAAGGTTTAAATAACTTGTCCCAGGACTGGTTAAGTGGTGACCCCGGAATCCCTAACCAGGAAGCTTGTCGGCAGCTCCTCTGCTCTTAACCCGTCCACAAGCATCCCTCTCAAAGCCCCCTCTTGCCGGGCGACCGGCTGTGTGCGGTTGGCAGCTGTGGTAAACAACGCTGCCCGGAACATCCTTTCACAGGGACCTTTGCGTGTTGTCCTCCCACCTTTAAAAAGCACTGAGAAAGGGAAACAGGCGAGCTCATTATCTTGCAGGATACCTGTTGGCAGTCTCAGGTCAGTACCCAGACCACTTGAAAAGATGCCTTCCTTCAAAAAGAGGTTAGTAGGAATCAAAAGATGCTACATTCCATTCTTAATATGAAAATCTTGCGTTAAGCCTTTAAAATACTTCCATGCGGGCCCTGCGTGCTGGATGCATATTTGCAGATAGGGTAATACCTAGATTACCATTGCCAGCGTCTCTGGTGGGAAGTGGAATGTTTTCATTAACATTTCTCTTGTTTGCGTTTCACGAAAAAAAAAATGAAAGCGGGTCCTACCCGTGGGGTCTGGTTTTAATCAGAGCCTAATCTTTATGAGACAACATAAGGCTGAGAATTTTTTAATCTGATATTTTGAAAGAAAAAGGCATGTTCAAATATGATACAACCCATCAGCCTGAGGAGAACGATGGAAAAAAAAAATCTCTTACATAAAAGAAGCAGGAAATTCCAGAGAAGTTTCACAGGGAGGAGGGGGGAAACCAAAGTCCGCATCTCTGTTTACGAGGTTATTTCTTCATAGAGGGTAATATCTGGTTTTGTTGAACAACCGAAGTTCAGTTCAGAGGAAATTGCTGAGCTGTGTCTCCCTGAAGTGAGACCCTAATGGTTTACTGCTCCATATTACAAACCCACGGTGTGTCCCCTGATCCACTGGCCCTTTAAATATTTCCTCCTCTTCAGAGCATCCTCCTCATTGTGGTCACAGATCCACCTAATAGTAGCTGATTTAATGCCTAAGCAATTTGAAACGTCTCTGGAGATGTTCTTGAAATGTTCATATTTTCATTTAATGGTACCTTCCCCTGATTAGAGGGAAAAAAGTAATTTGGCAGGACTTCAGGGTTAGTTGTTGAGATTTATAAGCATTTTCATATAATGCTCGGCTCGAGTGGAAATAGTAAAATCTCAACCTTCCAATAAGCTGCAAAACTATTAATGGATTTCTAGGTAAAGTTGTTTAGTGTTACCACTCAGTGGAATATATTTTCCATTAAATATGAAAGCGGTCCAAGTATGTTTTATACCAGGTGTGTTAACTTTACTGTTTCCTGCAATGTCTATAATTTCAAAATTAATCTAGTCCTCTTTTATATGCTTTTGCATGAGCTGTGGCTTGCTGTTTCACGGTCACAATGATTCAACTATGGAGACTAAAAACTGGCAAGCAAAAGCCAATAAAAGCATAAAGAAGACCTAAAGTTTCAGAGAAATGAGATTTACCAAATGATCTACGGTGGAGTTCCCTCCACCAGAGCTTTCAATGTTAAATTTATTCTACAATGCCTCATTTAGTGTGGTTTTGTACCAGTTTTGTAGCATGAATCAAAGCACAAAGATTAAATGAATAAATCAGGCACCATTTCAAAATTCATCCTCAGAGTCTGAGTGTCTCTTCTCTCTTTCCAAAGCAAGAAATTGAAATTTTTATGTGACGAAGAGAGTCACATGTCAGAGTACAAGTCACATATACCGTAGGGCTTAAGGCGTCAACTGCTTTGGTTTAAACATTTCAATTTCCGAACTCCGCTGCAGAAAGAAAAAAAACATTGGATAAGCTAAAATATCTAATACTTTCCTATCATTATTCTCCGTTTATTCCCCCTTTTGCAGTAAATTATACGTGTTTAGGAAGATGCCTTTTCTCCTGTTGCTTAAATCCCTCTGCAGAAAGTGGCGAGGGTTCCTCCATTATTTGTCACTATTTCTATAACTGAAGGAATACGTACATCTACCCGAGCAAATAGGTGGATAGAGTGAAGGTCCACACAGATGTTCTGCTTAAAGTCCCACTTCCTGGTCTCTGCAGAGACACTTAATAGTGAAAACATATTGCCAGAAATACCAGCTTTTAATGCTATGGTGATGGTGTAAATGATACTGTCAGAGGAAGAAACTCTCAAATATTTCCAGAGAAAGGATGTTCACCTCATTTAAAGGTGCCTCTCTTACTGTCTTACTCCCCCAGGGCCTGCAGGTGGGAAGTCAGAGCTGTTACACCTTAAGTCAGACTGAGGAGTATTGGTTGCCCTGGATTTTTCAGTATAAAAATGGGGGGTTCGATCTTTTCTTCAGTATCCATCTAACATCGCTCTGCCATGGCTTTGGGTTCCCCCAACTTCAGTTTCCTGGCTCTGACACCCAAGTCTTTCCACTTAGCCCCAGAGTTGGCTTCTGTGAAGGGAAGAGGTGGAGTGGGAGAGAATTTAGGGCAGCCCTGCACAGAAAGTCAGTGCAAACACCCGAAGTTTGTGGCAATAAATGTCATCCAACACTTACTCCGTAGTCCTCCACTGTTGAACCTGCATGCGTGTATTTGTTCAATATCTGAATTGACGTACTTGAAGAGACGTATTTCATTCTAAAAGATCACCTTGTACATTGCAGCTTACGAAAGATCACCCTCTGTAAAGGGAAATCACACACACCAAAGCTGTTGGCAATGTTTATTTGAAAAACAAATGCATAGTAGGGGGATTAAGGGAAAGAGGAAAAAAACAGCTGGTCATAACAGGTGTCATGTTTAGAGAGGGTCATTTAAAGAACTGGCTCATGTGATTGTGCAGACTGGCAAGTACAACATTTACAAAACTCAGGCAAGAGTTAAGCTGCAGTGTTGAGTCCAGAATCCACAGGGTGGGCTGGCAGGGTAGAAACTCTGGCAAGATTTGTGTGTTAGGGTCTTGAGGTAGATTCCTTCTTCTCTCAGAAACCTCAGTTTTTGCTTCAACTGATTGGATGAGGCCCACCCACATTCTCAAGAGTAATCTCCCTTTAAAGTCAACTGACTGTAAGTGTTAATCATATTTACAAAATATCTTCACAACAACATCTAGGCTAATGTTTGACCAAACAACTGAGCACTGTAGCCAGGTTGACACATAAAATTAACCCTCAAGTTATTCCCCCTGATTATGAATGAGGAGACTGGGGCTTGAAGAGGGTAAGTAACTTGTTTAAGGTCAGACCATAAGAAGGAAGAAATATCAAACTTTACCCTGTGCAACTTCAATGTTTATTCTCTTAATCACAAACTCGGGCTGCTTGCTTAGATTAGCTGCTAAATTAGACAGAGAAGAAGCTCTAAAGGAGAGGCACTTGAACCTTGTAGGTTTTGGTTTAAGGGAAAGATTTTAAAAATAGAGCAGACAAGGTGGAGTAACAAGGACCAGACTTACCATGTTGCCTGAAATAACTGGAAACAAAGACAATGTATATGAAACAAGAATTTGAAAGACCTTGGATACCAGGTAGTAAAGGATAGCGATTCTTGAGACAAGAGAAATCAACCAGGAGGGCCTTAACAATTGCCCCAGCCCTGTAGGAGGGTTTCCAAGCAGTAGGGCAGAGAAGGAAACCCAGGCAGATCCTGGTGGCCTCCCTGAGTTGAAGAGACAGAGGTGAGAGTCTGGGGAGGCCAAGGTGGCTAGGGTTAACAGGAGAGGAGGGACCCCTATGGAGAAAGCACCCAGAAATATGCAGAGTCTCCCTTGAGGCTCTGGCTGACAATCTATTGGCAAGGGTGTGTGAAGAAACTCCAAAGCCAGTAAAAGAACCACCCAAGAGGATGAAAGTAAATATTTTCCAGAGATCACATGGGGCCAGAGCAAAAGAGGCATAATTCATGGAGCCCCAGCAGAGCACCCAGAAGTGTTTGCCTTGGTGGTGTGGTGAGATAAGACCTGGACCATATTCTCTCTGGGTCTGCCCAACAAACCTTAAAAGCAAACTTGAAAGGACTGAACCATCTCCAAGTAATTTAGCTGTGCTCCAGAATAGAGTTCAAGAATAGCCCTAGTAATATAAAAACACGTAGCACTCAACAAGGCAAAACTCACAGTGTCTGGCATCCAATCTAGATTACTGGGCATCCAAAGCAACAGGAAAAGTTGAGGCGTAATCAGAGGGAGAAATCAATCCATTGAAACTGATGCATCAATGACACAGATGATAGAATTAGGGGACAGAGGCATTTAAATAGTTATTATATCTTCAATGTGTTCAAGAAGTTGGAGGGAAGATCACATATGATCAGTAGAGACATGGAGAATTTGATACAAACTGAAATTCTGTGAAAATGCTTTGATATTTATTATACAATATCTGAGATAAGCACACTGGATGGGATTAAAACAGATTAGACATTGCAGAGGAAAAGATTGGTGAACTTGAAGACCTAGCAACAGGAACTAAAGTGAAACACAGACAGAAGAAAGACAAAACAATAAACAGTATCTGTGAGCAGTGGGACAACTTCAAGTGGCCCAATATACGTGTAATTGGAGGTCCTAGTCTCAGCCAACTAGGGGTTGAAAGGAATTCCCTCCACTTGATAAAGGTTATCAAAGCACAATGCACAGCTAACCTCATAGTTATGGTGAAGGACTGAATACTTTCCCCTTCAGGTCAGGAACAAGACGAGGATGTTCACTCATCACTTCTATTCAGAATCATACTGGAGGTTCTAGCCAGATTGACCGATAAGGCAAGAAAAAGAAAGGAATCCTAATCGGGAAAGAAGTAAAACCTTTTTGATGCATCGATGACATTATCATCCATGTAGAAAATCTTACGGAGTCTACAAAAAAGCCAAAAGAACTAAGAAGTGGCTTTAGGAAGGTTGTAGGAGGCAAGACCAATATACAGAAATCTGTTATTTCTAAATCCTACCAGTGAACAATTGGCTATTGACATTTTTTAAATTCCATTTACAATAGGATAAAAAATGTTAAATTCCTAGAGATAAATCTGGCAAAATGTGATTAAGATCTGCACACTTAAAACAACAAAACATTGCTGAAAGAAATAAAAGACCTAAATAAAAGAGTAATTTACCAGTCCCATGGGTCAGACAACTCAATATAGCGAATATGTCAAATTTCTCCAAAATTAATCTGTAGAAGAAAGTGCACTCCCAATCAAAATCCTTTTTGTAGAAATTGACAAGCTTACTCTGAAATTCATGTGGAAATATAAAGGAGGTTAGGAAAATGAAAACAATTTAAAAAAATAGGAATAAAGATTTCACATTACCTTACTTTGATATTTATTATAAAATGACAGTAATTAAGACAGTTTCTTACTGGCATTGAGATAAATAGATCAATGGAACAGAACAGAGTAATTAAGATAGGATGATACTGGTGTAAAGATAGATAATAAGATCAATAGGAAAAAATGGAGAGTCCAGAAATAGACTCACATTAATAAGGTCAATTGATTTTTTAACACAGGTGTGAAGATAATTCCAGGAAGAAAGTATAGTGTTTTCAACTAATGGAGATGGAACGATTGGATATCCTTATGCAAAAAAGAAAAATTCCAACCCAAATCTGTCACCATATACAAAAATTAAGTCAAAATGGATTGGATATATAACTGTGAAAACTAAAATTACAAAGTTTCTAGACAAAAGCATAGGAGAAAATCTTTGTGGCCTCAGGTTAGGCAAAGATTTAGTTACATGCAACACCAAAGAAACAATACACACATATATAAGATTGACAAACCACATCAAAATTAAGAATTGTTGTTGAAAGGGCACTGTTGACAAGCCACAGAGTAGAATAAAATGTTTATAATTCATATGTCTGATACAGAACTGGTATCCATGAAATATTAAGAACTCCCAAAACTCAGTAATAAGAAAACAAACAACTGTGTTTTTTAAATGAGCAAAAGATTTGAACATACAGTTCATCAAAGATGATCTATGGGCACAAAATAAACACATGAAAAGATACTCAGCATCATTATTCACTGTGGAAATGCACATTAAAACCACAGTGTGATACTATTATTCATCTTATTAGTATGTCTAAAGTGAAAAAGACTGACCATAGGAATTGCTGGTTAGGATGTGAATGAACTGGAACTCTGATACACTGCTGGTGGGAATGTAAAATGGTACAAATACCTGGAAAGCAGTTTGACACTTTCTTAAATAGTTAAACATACACTTCCCATATGATCCAGCCTTGCCACTGCTAGATATTTAGCCATGTAAAATAAATGCCTATGTCCATACAAAGGCTTGTATACGAATATTTATAGCAGTTTCCTTTGTAATAGCCAAAATAAATTAATAAATTAATTAAAATGAAACCCAAAACAACCCAAATATTCATCATCAGGTGAACAGAAAAACGAATTACAGCATATCCATGCAATGGAATACTACTTAGCAATAAAAAAGGAATGACCTATTGCTACATGGAAGGACATGGATAAATCTCTAAATTAAATTAGGCTGAAGAAGAAGCCAAACCAAAAAACAGCACAGACTGTATGATTCCATGGATATAAAACTAGAAGGTGTAAACTGACCTGGGGGGACAGAAAGCCAATGAGTGGTTCCCTGGATGGGGAGAAAGGGGTAGGAGAGGGATCACAAAGGGGCAGGTGGAAAGTTCTGGGTGGTATACAGGTTGATCACTTTGGATGGTTTCATGGGTGCACAGATATGTCAACATATCAAATTGTACACTTTAAAAACATACAGTACATTACTTGTTCACTACACTCCAATAAGGCTGTTAAAAAATAGGGCAGGTCTTGCTGAAGCAACACAGTGGTGGTCCTGGGATTAGAAGCAGCAAGACTGAGGCAGGAAGACCACTCAGGAAGATGCTGAGAAATCCAATCATCCTTATACCTAGAACCAGCCTTCCAGGCACCAACTTTACATAAATAACTCTAGTAGAAACATAAGAATTCTGGCCTATTAGGGGTTACTTAATCTGTATGAAAATAATAGCTAATAATAACTAAGTAAAGCCTAAACCAGTACATTTGGAGCTTTTGTGCTCCTTACAAACAGATCCCTGGTTCCTGCTCCCCTGTCACCCATCAGCCAGGTGCCTTTGAGCAGTGCACATGCTGTACAGCCATCCACAGACCACACGGTCTGATAGAAACAGCACTGACCAGCAGCGTCTTGGCCCTGGCATTAACCATTTTGTCTTTAGTGAATCACCTAAAAGTCTTCACACCTTAGTTTCTCCATCTTGGATTCCAGCCACGTGGGGCTGCTGAGAGCTTGGCTGAGATAAGGACTAGGATTACAGCTTAAAAACAGACATGGGCCCCATCACCATGTTCTGATCAGAAGGCGAGGGGAAAAGGCTGGTCTGGAGTTTGAGTATTAACATTCCTCTCCTGGAGGAAAGCTAATAAAAAGAACATCCCAGGACTCTTTATTAATGTTTATTAAGATGCGCATGTTACTAAACAAAGCTCTCTTGGATCAAACTGTGAGAGACATGTTCCCTCTTCTGTCCCCATTGCTACTGTCTGGGGCCTTTTTCTTTACAAGTATCACACCCAGTTCCCACTCCCACCCCCTCAGCTGCTGAGGGCCCACTGGGAATTCCCTCCCAGCGAGGTTTATTTCCCTGAATTCTCAAGTTAATCCATTCCTTCTTTCTACCCTTCTACCCCTTCAGTGTATCGATCACAGCTGGGAGGAATGAGGGTTACTAAATGGATTCACACACGGGTTGGTATATGTGACTAGGGCTAGCTCTTTTAACCTTAGCCTTTCAAGAGACACCTCCTTTAAATGAGATGTTATTTACTCCAAAGAATGACTTTCTAATGGTAGAATTTGATATCAAGTAGCCAGCTCTTTGGGCATGGGATTGAGGGGGTGTCTCTCAAAACAAATCTCCAAATTTAGTTCCTCCAAATCTCCAAAATGGTCTCCAAAATATTAAGCCATTTACACTGACTTTTCAAAAAGGTAAGTTTCTATATAATTATGTTTATATCTATACATATCTGCTACAAACTGCACAGGAAAGAATGGAATCAAATGTGAATTTTTTAAATATAACAAACTGATACACTGATTTAAGGCTGCTGCTGCACCTGGTACACTGTTTCAGACGTTGCTAATGCCTGAAGTTCCAGTGATTTAGCTCAATATACTTGTCAATGACCTAGAGGAGGAAGTGAACAGCAGTGTGGGAAAATTTGCTGATGACACAGAAGTGTTCAGGTTGGTAAGAGCTAAAGAGGGTTGTGAGGGGCTTAAGATGGCTGTAATAAACCTGGATGACTGAACAAACACGAAGATGGATAACATTTTACAGAGAAGGGCAAAAGGTAATGGATATTCAAAGAAATAATTGAAGCTCTGCCTAATTTAAGCAGGACACACTGATGGACTTAGAATTTATGTGTCTCAAAGGGAAAATACTTGCTAGAGGAATCAAATTAATACAGGTATTTCAGTAAAACTATCTAAGATGCAGTGGTCCTGAAAAAATGCCAGAAGAGTCGAGTCATGCACTCAGAAAATGCAGGGAAAACACAGGGAACCATGCAGCGAGTGGGGCTGGGTGCCTGCCTAACACGTTTCCTCCTGCTGACTTGGTCCTGATGTTTTCCTCCAATTATTCCCAGGCCCAGAAAATGAATCAAGGTCTGTCTGAACCAATAGTCCCCAAATTGTGATCCCCAGCCCAGCAGCAGTGGGATGACCTGGCAACTTACTAGAAAGGCAAATTTATAAGGCCCCATCCCCAGTAGCCTACATCTGCAACTCCGGTGGCGGAACACAGCGATCGGTGTTTTAATAAGGCCCCTTCCCGGGAGGTTCTGATTCATGCTGAACATGCTGAAGTTTGACAACCGCTGGTCTAAACCAGTTATGATAACCCCATTCCCCTTTGCCAGTGATTATATTAAGGGTAAGCTTTAACCCCCTTTAGGCCAATGAGATACAAGTGAAAGTTTGCTGGAGGAGTTCTAAAAAAGGCATTTCTCTCGGATAAAAGAGGAAAGACTTGCAGCCTTTGGCTGTAGCTCTGTGAGGATGTGATGTCTGGAGCTGCAACATCCATCTTGTGGCTATGAGGAGGCACAGCTGAGGACTGCAGAGCAAAAAGATCATGCCTTTGTGTCACTGAATTCACCAACCCCGAAACCGCTCTACTTCCAGGATATCTGGCCGTGTGTGAAAGTAAACCCCACTTTTGGTCAGCTATGCTGTTCCTTGCATCCCCTCAAAAGCACATCCCTAAAAAAAAAAAGAAAAAAGAAAAAAAAAAAAGCACATCCCTGCCTTCTCCATTGTGGTGCAGAGGAAGCAGACCTGAACAGGCAAATGTTCAGAGTTAGACAAAAAACCAGAACACAAGTCTCAGCCCGCTCACCTGAACACGTGAGAGCTGTATTCCCTAATCCTGAAGTGTATTTTTGAGCCTCTCTGCTCTTATATACTGTATTAGTATAACAAAGATTTACTTTTCCTACAGTTATTTGTAAAGCATCTTTAGAAACAGGGCTATGCACAAACATAAGGAATCCCTCCTGGGGTGAGCACACAGTCCCTCCAGCCCAGGACTCTGAAATATATGCTGGGAGGAAAATTTGAAGGTGTGATAGTTCTCAGTCCTGACCTTAGAAATCTAAAGTCGCAACCAGTGCACTTGCATTTCTCCTAAAAACCCGTTGTGAGTCGCGCGTTGATGAATCTACTCAACTCTTCATATTGCTGTTTTTATTATGAATTAAGAGATCACACAGTAGAGGCAAACTTCATTGCTTTCACGAGAAAAAAAAAAATGTCGAGACAGATGAACGGATGGAGACCCGCACGGAGAGGAGGCGAAAGGTATTTCTTGCCGACTGTGTCTTCACATCCCGACGCCACGCGTGGCGTGGACCTGTGAACAAAGTCGCAAGAAAGAGGTCACAGAGGGTCCCCTTAAATGGCTAACTGCGAAAGCAGATGGGGTTGTCGTCATGCCCTATAGGTCAGGAAGCTCGGGCTTTACAGGACTGACAGCAGGAGCTGTTCCAAAATCAACTGTCCTCCACTGAGGATTCCCCGTCAGCTGTCGACGAAGGCTGGCTGCGGCCAGCTCCGCCCTCAAATGGTCCAAAGGGGAGAGAAGATCGCCCTGAGACAAAAAGCAGACCTCGCAGGGTTTCAGGGCTTAAGACCAACGCCTCCCCTTCTCGGAGCCGTTAAGGAAGCCAGCAGCATCTGGATCCCAGATGCTCCGGGCGGGTGTCGCTCTGCGGGGAGGCTATCCTGGTCTGCCCCGGAGCCCGAGCCGGAGCCACGAAGGCGGGAGGCTGGGCCCTGGTCGCAGTCTCTCTCCAGGCTGGGGAATCCGTGTCTCCACGTCCGCCCCCTGGCCAGTGGGGTGGAGGCAGCAGGGGCGGCATCACTTTCGGTTCCCGCCCGGCAAGCCCACCTGAGCCGCCCCGCCGCCTCGCTCCCCGGCCTGCCGGTTGTCTGCTCTGGGTCAGCAGGTGCCTCCAGAGCCCTGGGGGATGCAGGGGACACCGAGGGAGGCGCGCAGGTCCGCGAATAGCTCCACGGAAGGCCACCTGTAGATAGGAAGGAGCAGCCCCCTCAGGTCGTGCGTGGAGGAGGAAGAGCGCCCTGACCGCTCCAGCGCCGCGGAGCTGGCGGCGGCATCAGCGTTGCTCACTTACCCTGCCTGATTCCCGATTCCCGCCGGGTGTGTCCCGGGAGAAGCAGCCATAGCGCAGCGGGGACCTGGCGTGGGGCGGGGGGGCAGGGACAGCAAACACATCCAGCCAGCGACTCGCGGCGTTCAGGCCGCACCTCCCGCTCCCCTAATGAGCCTCCCTTAGCAGTGCATTTATGTTCTGGGTGCAACCTCCGGAAGGCCGCACGGTCGGCCCTCACCTCCAGCGGCCGATCTGTCGGTGTCTATACAGCCAGCCAAGCAGGCACATTAAACAGACCTCGCGGGTTTCAGCGTCTGAAAGAAACAGAGCCCAGGCCAATCGCCACCAAGAAAGTTTCTCTTTTTTAGAAGACAGCGTTGGCAACCACCACCCACGCTATCTCCAGAAACCTGTGTGTTTGCTGTCATTGAATTCATCCACGGTTGGTTGGTGACAAGTGTCGTGAGGGTTGATGAGCAGGTACCAGGTTGATATCAATTTTCACTGGCTTGGTAATGAATCTGCAAGACCTTTTATATACGTGGGCTTAATGTGAAGTGAGCTCTGCAGATAAAAATAAACAGGTAAATATTTTCATGCAAAATATTCTGGCCAGATTTTCTTTAAATGCATGAAAATAACCTGATCTGGAAAAATTCATTTCTGATGCTCATGATGACCCTGCTTTGGGGGAGTATTTTTTATTGTGGCAAAACACATAATGTGCATAAATTTACCATTTTAACAGTGTTTAAGTGTACAATTCAGTGGTGTTAATTATACTCACAATGGTGTATGTACATTCATTAACATTATTTCCCAAACTTTCTCTTCATCCCATATAGAACTTCTCTAAATGTTTAGCAGTAATTTCCCCTTCCCCCTTCCTCCAGCCCCTGGTAACCTCTAATCTATTTTCTGTCTCTAAGAATTTGCCTATTCTCATGATATTTCATGTAAGTGGAATCACAAAATATTTGACCTTTTGTGTCTTATTTTACTTCACAAAATATTTTCAAGGTCTATCCTTGTTGCATCATGAACCAGATCATTCTTTTTTCTGGCTGCATAGTATTCCGTTGTGTGGATACATTTTGTTTATCCACCCATCTGATGATGGACATTGGGTCATTTCCACCTTTTGGCTATTATAAGTAATGCTGCTGTGAATGTGGCTGTATAAATATCTGTTTGAGTTCCTATTTTCAGTTCCCTTGGGTATATACCTAGGTGTGGAATGGCTGGGTCATACAGCAATTCTACATTTAATTTTCTGGGAAACTGCCGAATGATTCTCCATTGTGAACCTGCAAGATTTGTAAAAGCCAGATTAAAGAAAATATGCAGAAGAAGGTGTTTGTTCTATCACGGGAATGCACTAATGGTTAGAGCACCAGGTGGAGCTGGAATCCTCATGAGCCCGGAGAGCATCTCTCGGCCTGGCTCTCTCTCCTGGGCCGTCTCATTAAAGCCTTCACACGAGTGATTCCTAGATGCAGAGGAAATTACCATGAAGTTGATGAATCTGAACTTCAGAGCTCCTCACTTGCACTGACTCCTTCCAAAACCCTGAGAAGAGCCCTTACATAAAATTTTAAAACATTTGCAAAAATAGGAT
This sequence comes from Camelus bactrianus, assembly GCF_048773025.1. Taxonomy (NCBI): domain Eukaryota; kingdom Metazoa; phylum Chordata; class Mammalia; order Artiodactyla; family Camelidae; genus Camelus; species Camelus bactrianus. The sequence goes on from NC_133573.1 coordinate 12,835,134, forward strand.
ACTTTAACCAAAATTGCTTACTATTTCTGTTCCAGTGTCCACCTCCCCACCTCCCCTTGTACTGGGTGGTGTCAGAATGCCCATGGGCATTTAGGGGAATGTTGATTATTCTGGAAGCCACTGGAAGAAAAGACTCCTGGGCTTTGAGCTTAAGATGGTTGAGACCTGGCTCCTGCCCTCGGGGAGCTTTGAAACTTGACGGGGGCGGGCGGGGAAGCAATGAGAGACATTGTGAATATTTGCAATAAAAGTCAGAACGTGCAAAAGACCTTAACAGAGTGTGATGGGCCTAAAGCAGGGAAAGCTAATGTGGAAACACAAGTCAGGAAAGTGTGAGTCGGGTCCACCTGGGATGAGCCTGGAGGGGTGAGTTTCTGCCAGCGGAGAGCAGACTAGTGTAAATCAAGGCACTGAAGGCAGGAAAGCCCAGGCTTGGAAGGAATGAAACTGAAAAGGAAATCTGGGACCACATTTAGAGCAGGGGTCAGCAAATGTTTTCCAGCAAGGGACAAATAGCATTGGAGGCTTTGCAAGCCATGTGGTCCCTGTCACAATGACTCAGCTCTGCCATCATAGCATCAACGCAGCTGTAATCAATATGTAAGTGACGGGCGTGGCTACATCCCAATAAAACTTTATTTACACATGAACAGGCAGCCAGCCAGAGCACCCAGCTGAGGAAACTACAGGCCACGAGAAGCCACCCGAGTCTGTGAGCAGGAGAATGACATGATCACATTACCAAGGGCGCATGTTTGGAAAAGAAATCTGGTCATAGGGTGATGCTGGGACTGGAGGACATAGACTTGAGCAGGGAAATAACTGTTGAGAGGCTGTTACTGTGTTTGGGGCAGGAGGCTGGAATTGGGGCATTGAGAGCAGAAATGAAAAGGCCAGCTTTAGAGGGCGTGGAGTCTTTCTGGGTGTTGAGAGAAACGGAGGGAAAGCTGGGTTAAAAATGGAGCTTGGGGGCCTGGGATTGAGGGACCCTGGGAAAGCGCTGGAGTGATGTGATGAGGGGGTTTGGGGTGGAACGAGCCGGTGCATGGTCTCTGCACTCTGGGTGGAGAGGTTGGCGGCTGGCATCAGGTGGCCGAGCCTCCTCTGTGCACGCCCAAGGCCACATGGGACATGGGCTCCAGTGTAACCCCCAGGGCTCTGAGCAGGCAGCTCCCGACACTCCCAAGTCTGGCCCAGCCCAGGATCCCTGAGCCGCTAGACATCTCGGAGCACAGCCAAGGCAGAGCCGAAGCAGCTCCGCCAGAGGCAGGTTGAGGCTGTGCCAGGGGACCAGGGAGGCTGCGTGTGCGGGCCAAATTGCTTTCTAATTACATTGTGCTGCAGACAAGACAACACTGTGTCTCTTGGAAAGCACGGATGGGGAGGCAGGGTGAGTCGTGGGGAGGTCAGGCCTCATGGAAATCTGGGGCAACCAGTCCTGGTACAGAATTCATTACCGTCCTGTGGACTTGGGAAGGAAGAAGAAGCAGTGGTGGGGGTGGGAGGCTGGGTGCAACCCAGTGGAACGTCCCAGACACCATGGGCAGAATTGAGCACCTTTAAATGGAGCAGGCGATTCAGAAAAGAAAATGTGCCATTTCACCGTGAACGTCTATCTCATCACCTCCCCCTGGAACGTCATATGATACCCTCCTGAAAAAATCAACGAAAGATTGGGTTTTTTTGCCCATGTCGTATAGCAAACATTCTCCCTGCTGCTCTGCATGCTGAGACAATTTAGTTGAAAAGAAGCCACCTTAGAATTTGCCACATTTGTGTTTGACAAAGAGGCCGTTTACTTGCTGGTTACACGCTTTCTTGCTGAGATGTGAATGTTAAGGTCTGGCAGATATGGAAAATGCCATTTTGATATTTTACATACTTTCTTGGGAATTTATTTTAGAAGCAGAGCAATAAGAGAAATAGTCCTGCCTTGGAAATATACATATAATGCTACCACTGGGGGGTTATTTATTTCCGAGGCCAACAATGAGGAAGTGTTAGGAAATACATTCAGAGTGATTTCAAAGCTGATTCCAGTCATGTGAGTAATCGTTCCATTTTCTTTTCGTATGTTATACGATTTTTTAAAAAGATGAACTAGTAAGGAATTAAAAGGCACTCTGGAACACAGACCATAAATATGAATATAAGACTTAGTTTTTTAAAGGAATAAGATGTCTTTAATCATGCTGAGATAAATGTTGACAGTGAAGCCAAATACTGTTCCTTCTATTAACAGGCACAATATTTTAAATGTAACTAGCAATTCCAGGATTTTGGGCAACTCTAGTAGTTTTTTCAAGATGAAGGGTCAACCAGTTATAACCCAGTGTCTTCCTCCTGGTCCCAGGTGGTCCAGGCCAAGGACTTCCCCAGTCATTTCCATGGCTGAGTTCCCACTGTACTTACATACCATGTGCTCTGCCCATAGGTTTGGCAAAAGGGTTAAGAAATGATTAGGAGAGAAGGTAACCCATGGGTCCTTTAGGTCTCCTTCCCACCAGTGCCACCAAGGGGAAGAACAGACTGGTGGGAAAGCTCGCCTGACTAAGGGGCGCAGAGAGCGGGTGGTCGCGGGGCAGGGGAGGAGCAGGGTGAGGGGGTGGTTCGGTTTTCTTACAGCCCTCTCTCTGGTAGGAAGTTCCTCAGCCTGGACTGTGTTAACGGTGATTGCACCTCTTGGAGGACCTGATGGAAAAGGCCAGGTGGTAGGATCAAGAGAAGAGCCTGGTTTTTTTTTTTTTTTTTTTTCATTTTATAAAGGAAAGTTTGTCTCTCTTTTTTTTTTCTTTCTATTGAAGTATAGTTGAGTTACAATGTTGTGTTAATTTATGGTATACAGCATAGTGATTCAGTCATACATATATGTATTTTTTCATGTTGTTTTCCATCATAGGCCATTGTAAACTATTGAATATAGTTCCCTGTGCTCTACAGTAGGACCTTGTTGTTTACCTATTTTTATACAGTAGTTTGTATCTGCAAATTCCAAACTTCTAATTTATCCCTCCTCCTGTTTCCCCTTTGATAAGCCTAAGTTTATTCTCCATGTCTTCAATTAAAAACAATGTTCTAAAAAATGGGCAGAAGACCTAAACAGACAGATGCTGCTTTAATATTAGTTCTCCCAATCTGGAGAGCCAGGTTGGCCTTGCCCTTGAAGGCGCATCATGAGCAGAGAGTTGAAAACCGATGGCTGCATCCCTGCGCCTCTAACCAGCTCGAGTTAGATCTCATGCTCGAGTCAGCTGCTCCTGGCTCTGCTGGGGGCAGGGTTGTCAGCGCAGTTCTGAATGAACCGAACTCAAAACCCACCTTTGTGTGCTGTTGGCCTTGGTGTGGAGAACGGCAGCTTCCCAGCACCAAGAGGCTTCACATGCAGGGCTGCTCTGCTGAAGATAGGAGAACCATCAACTGGTAGACCCGGGAAGATGCAGCCTAAGTGAAGTTGCCTTCATGTCCCTGCAGGTCCGTTTCTGTGCCCTTCTAGATACCCTTGTCTTTCTTCAGGGGCCCAAGGACCTCCAGCTCTTAACCACCCTCTCCACCCCCACCCCCACTGCCTAAAAAGCTTAACCTCAGGCAGGAACCTGTACCTCACCGGAGTCTTCCTGGGAAACTTGCAATGAGCATCTTCCCCTATGGGCAGAGTCTTTAGCTCAGATGGTAGAGTGAAAGATTTAGTTTCCTGTTCAAGGGTCTCAGGCTGCAAACTGGCAGAGTAGGACGAATGAGGGACATGTCTTCACGCAGCGGGCAGCCCAGCTCTAGCCCCACTGTGTCTGCACCCCGGGCACACACAGTTGGCAATATTTGGAGACACAAGATGGCAAAATAGAAATATGCTGATTCTTAGAAAAGAAATGTGGATATGAGAAGCCAGCTCATCTGTGCAAATTTTGGTGAAATTACACAGTTTGAACCACAGAACCTGACCTTCAGTGGCTGAAAGCAAATCACGGAGATAATTCCAAAGTCACTCTCAACAGAGGTGAGGGCTCTATCTTGCCGTGGATCCCGGACACCTCCAAATACATTCACGTGACTTCCCCAAGCCCTGTTGACACAGCTCTTGTGATTGTAGCCTGAGAAAGGAAGTGACACTCTGTGATGAGAGGTGGTCCCCGGTGACACCCCTCCAGCTGGCCACAGTGGGGGCTCATCTGGGGCCCACACATGCAGGATATCAGAATGTGCCAAGATCAGCAAAGTTAGGACCTGTGCACAGAATTCCATCCGGTGGGGAAAGGAGGCTGGACTGAGTGACAGATCTGACCCCAGCCCTTGCTTCTAACATCTTTGGCCAGTGGAACCAGAGGGTGGACTTGTTCAAGAGACAGAAGAAGAGAGAAAAGGAAGAGACAAGCCAAGGTCATAGCTGAAAAATTTTGAGTACTTTTGCAAATCAGACGGAACCAACTCTGTCAGCTACCCCGGAAGGTCAGAGCCTCCTAGAGATGAGCGGCAAGTGGTTCACGTGGTTTTGATGCTGCAGAGTGGCTCCTGCCAGGAAGCTCCACTGGGTTCTACCGGCGACAGCTTTTATCTGTTTAGCATTCCACTCTCCCAGGCTTCATCGTTATGCTCTTCTAATTGGCCTTGATGCCAAGCTCAGGGACATAATGAAATTAGAAAAAGCAACTCTGAAGGAAAAAAGCAACTCTGAAGGGAAAGAAGGAAACCATCTTGTGTTTGGATTTGATAGGATACCCGCGCTGATCAGATCCAGAGCTGGGCACCTGCTTTTGCCCAATCTTCCCGCTCAGGCTTTGCAGAAATTCCCACCTGACACCTGTCGGGGCTCCGAGAACAGATGGTGAAGACTGAATCCAGGGACCCCGGAGAGGCCTCTCTCAACCTGCATCTCCAACTGTCCTCTACTGGATTAGCTTCATGAAACACATGATTGTCCTGCCTTTGGAAGGAGGAACATTTGATGGGGCTGGAAAAGTGGGAAAGGATTTCTGCTTATTTAACAAGACAGGCTGTGCCTTTTAATGCTTATGGTTCCAGGGGGCAGGATACCAGCCCCTCTGGTTGGAGGGCCGCCCAGGGCCGCCCGGGACTTGCGGACACTCCACAAGCTGTTCCGTTGTTAAGTCTCCACACTAGTGCCTTGGACCATTTGCTGTATGTCAGACTTTGTGTGTGTGCACTAAACAAAAGAAAACAAAATACCCCAAAACCAGAAAAACCCCACCTCGCCTCCAGTGCTCTGCTGTACAAAACAAGGGCTGAGGAAGTCAGAGGAGCTGGAGCTGCAACTCTGACTTTCACAACAGATGTTTTTACATTTATTTTCCCCCAGGAGGAGAGGAAATGCAGATTGTCCATTTGAGCAATTTCCATCCCTTTTAGATGGGCCCCCTCGTCTTGCTGTGAAAGTGCATAGCTCCTCAACTGAATTGTATGGGATCATCTTTCCACAGGGAGGAAACCTAGTTAGCACACTTCAGAGGACCACAGGAAAGCGCACGGGAATCAGAGACGCATCCCACCCCAGTCACAGCCAACTCGGGCCCTTCGGGAGGGTGATGCTTGAGGCTGGGCGGTTCTGACACCCCAAAGAGGAGGCAGGAGATCTGTTTTTTTAAATGCTTATTTTTTTAAATGTAGAGGTCATTATAAAGTGTCTTGCAGTTCTAAGGGGAGCATCTTTCTTGGGCAGGTGTGCCAGGGATCGAACTTTCAAAGCCTCCCTCTCCACACGGGCCATGCTCAGGCCAGCTCCCGGGCATCAAGCAAAGGGAAGGAAGCCTAAGTAGGTTTTCCTTTCCTCAGCATGAAACTGCCGTCTGCAGCTGAACCGGTGCTCACTTCCTCAGCAAGTTCGGTTTCCCTGGAACGCCAAGGCCAGCAGAAAACTCCGGAAACTGAAACCATGAAAACTCCAGAGCTCCCAGAGGAAACTGGACCACCCGGAACCTCTCTAAAATGGGTGATCACTGACCAAGTTACAAGTCAGGAAAATGATCTCCGGGGAATGAGCATCTCTGAGGTCTCGGAAACGTTTCCACTGGACCGAGAATGTTTGGCCTCAAGTTTTTGGTTTTGCATCTGGATGGGAAAAAATATCTGGTGCAGTTTTCTCCTCAGGAGAACAGAGCAAAGGGACCATGACTGTCCCACCCTCTGAGGGCTCCAGGGAAGGTGGGCAAGGCAGGGCCCTGCTCCCCGTGCCTCTTCCAGCGGCTTCTGAGCCTCCATCCCGAGACTCGTTGCAAGCGCTCCAGCCGCAAAGCCACGTCGCAGCTGCTGACCGCGGGGCTGGCCTTCCAGAAGCTAGATCACATGGACATTAATGACAGGGATTTTCAATTTAGCTAGGCAAGTTTCACCATTTCCCCAAGTGGATAAAAGGTCCTGACTGCCTTTGTTTCTAATTAAAGACACATGGACAGAGGATGACCTGCTCCTTCCCTCCCCCTCCATGGCATCCCAGCTTGCCTGTTGCCGATTTGCTGAGCGGTTTTAAGCAGGTCACCCGATCTCTCAGTGCCCTGAGAGGAACCTGCACCTCTCAGTCGGTGTCCTGCACTCTTTCCGTTTGGTGACATTCAGCGATCATAAAAATGCTTTCAAAGCCAAGCCCTGGGTTGTCAGAAGAGCCATCCATCACTGAACGCAAATTTATTCTGTAACACTTCAGGTCTTTAGAACTAAATTGTGTAAGTGCAAGAAAACCTGTGAAATAAAAGGGAGAAGGATCAAGTGACCCCAGCAGTAAGTTAACAACCCCCAGGAGTGCAGGTTGTTTCTACTTGGGCAGCTTTACCTCTGTGGGTGTGGAAGTGTTTAGGAGAACAGACTGGTAACACATTTCTGGGCCAGAAGGCACATTGTTTGCCACTTTGTGTCTCTCCCGCGCCCGTCGAAAATACTCATCAACACGGGTTATAGTTCCTGTGCAGCCGCTGTGGTGGGTGGATGCTAGTCCTCTGTCTCCAAATGAACCAGTGCTTAATTCATGGAAGGTGGTTTCAGATCTGCTGGTTGGAAGCCACGTAACTGGAGGAGGAGCTGGTTTATCAAGCCCTCGCTCTGTGCCAAGTGCTTGTGTGTTAGCTCATGAAATCCGCCCTCCCCCCCTGGGTGGATAACTCAGTTCCTCCATGAACCCGGGCCGTGTGAGTTCAGGCTAGAGTCTTAACCACCTGCTGCTCAGCCTCCAGGCCTGCGCTAGTGTGATGGGGAGGCCTGCCCAGGTGAGAGTTCTCGTTCCCTCTCCCATCCCTTCCCGTCAGTCCTGCCTTACAGCCATCAAGGAGGACTTACGCAGAAGAAACTCTTCTCTGGGTCAGGGAAGAGTCAGAGAACAACGTTTTTGAGAAGATCATTTCCTTTAAGTGAGGATCTAAAGGGGAGAGCCTTGTCCATTACATCTCAATAAAGCTGGGGAAAATCAAGGGCATTGCTTAGGGTAAATATAGATAAGTAAATAAATGAAAAGTTAAAGGGTAGAGCCTTTCAGTATTTCTCAATGTATGAGTCCCAAAATGATGATAACTGCGTTGGATGTTTTGGTAACAATCCATGTCAGAGTCTAAAAAAGCAAGTCCTCCCCCTCGGTGACTCACCAGAAATGTGCTCAGAGCGCCTCGTGTCTAACACGCTTGGAAGACAGCTCATCCCCCTGCTCACAGAAGCTCCCCGAAGTGGCTTCCGGGGACGCAGGGGAACTTTGTTACTCCATCTTCCTGCGAGTGACTTTTTTTCTTTTTCCTTCTGGAAGAAGTTCAGAAGCAAAGAGGAAGTGTTTCTTCTGTCCTAGAACACATCAGATCAGGACTGAAAGCTATTAGAATTCCAACCCCTTGGACTCATGTCCCCTGAATGAAACTCCTGCCATCACTGGACAGGCTCTGCTGTGGGAGGGCAGAGGGAAGTGTTTCTGGCGGGGAGGGGTCAGAAAAGGGACTCCAGCTTTTAGTCACACACAGGGCTTGGCCGGGTGCTTTGCAAATCCCTGCTGATAAGTTGTTGCTCTGAATTTCCTCCATCACTCATGTCCATAAACCTGGGGGCGGGTGCCGCTTTATCAGGATAAATGTTGCCTTTTTCCTGGTCTTGCTGATGGCTGTGTATACTCAGAAGACCCTGAAAACCAAGAGCTGGCCACCCCCTATGAGAACGGTCCCAAATCCCAGTTTCCACTGAAGGAGATTAAGAGGGGCTTTCTGTGTGTGTGTGTGTGTGTGCATGGGTGTGTGTGCACCCTTTTGGTTTTTTTCAACGTTAGCACTGTTCAAAGAGTCCGTAGGAGGATTTTTGCTCGGAGCGCTGGCCCTGCAGGCAGCACACAGCCCCTCCACCACATCCTGCCTCTCCACTTCCTCCCCTCTCCTAGCTCCCACAGCCAAGATGGGAAGTCTCTCACGACCCTGTGGCGTGGCTGGGAGGAAGCCTGAACTTGAGACAGCTGGGTTTCCTGGGGCCTGGTCAGAGCATTGATCCCTGACACTGGGCTGCTTTCTCACCTATTTTTAGCCTCATGGCGCAGACCTCTCTGCGGGTTCAGGGTGCGTCCCTGTCGGGGCCCGGCCATGCCAGGGAGGGGGCCTGTGTGCCAGTGGGGATGTTGACCACCTGAGCAGGGATCCAGGCAGCAGTTAAATGTGGTTTGTCTTAACGTCAAAAGGAAGAGAAATAAACAGCCTTCACCAACTCCCTCCCCGTCTCCTGAGAACAAAGGTCTGAGTTTTTCCCTCCTGAGGCGGATAGCCCCATAAAAAGGCCAGCAGGACCCCTAGGCAGAGCCGCTGCTCTCCTCCCAGCACCGTCCGGTTCCCTGGCCCAGAAGCTTTATCTCACTCTTTGCCTCTAAAGCGGCTAAATTACACCTAGAATTCTATTGGTTCCCTGAGCTCACTTCTGATTGGTTATTTCCTTCATTCTTGACTGGTTATTACTCTCACTTCTGATTTGTCCACTTCCCTAACTTCTGATTGGTCCATTTGTAGTACTTCATTTGCATGGAGCTCACTTCTGATTGGTCTATTTCTACAAAGCTTGTTCCTGGTTGGTCAACTTCTGTTACACTTTATTTGCATATGATGTTGCACAGTGTAAAACTGGCAGCCTATAAAAGGCCTGTGTAAACCTACAGATGGGATCCAGAGCTTGAAGTTTTATTTTCTCTGGGCTTGCTGGTGTAATAAACCTGAGTTCTCCAACTCTCCAAGTGCTGCTTGGTGTCTTGCCTGCATCCGGGTTGGTGTCACAGCTAAGCTGTAACACTGAGCTGTAACACATTTTCCCGCAGCATTTCTGGAGGCCCCAGGGAGATTCCAACCACTCCGGCACCTTGACCCTCCACGACAGTGGAGCAACCGCCTGGAGGTTGGGAGCTCTGAAAGTGAAGTAGGAGGCGCGCCACCCGACGGTATTCTGGGTCCTTCTTTGCGGAGGTGATTCAGTCCTCTGGGTGGCTGTGCCCCAACCGAACTCAGTGGAGGGACAGACCAACTCACCAAGCAACACAGCTGAACAAGGTAGAAGCCCTGGGAAGCATCCATAGTTAGGTTAGGCTAATCAGGTTCTGTCCAAGTGGACAGAAGAGACTAATCATTTCCTTTAGGCTCCCCGCCTGACGGTAGTCTGACTGGGAGATCTGGTTAGATTAGTTTAGATAAGGGATGCCTCGGTGATAGGGAGGGAATGTGCAAATAACCTCTGTGTGTTTGTGTGTGTGTGTGTGTGTGTGTGTGGCCTGAAAAGCATGCGATCAGGTTCGAGTTTGTAGCTCCACGGCATTCTGCTACAGAGTTTGAGTGAGTCCCAACCTGCGGTTCCGTGGTGACCTCATATGGCTCATGGCGGTATCGGCCCTTCAGGGTATCGATCGGAGTCAGCGGTTTATACTGACCCGCCAAAGCTAAGAGGCATCTTCGTCCGCGCGAGGGGAGCGGCCAGGCGGATGCAGCGAAACCCTCCCTTTGTCTCGTTTGCGACACCGGCACAGGGTGGCTACACGGGGAGGGAAAGGGACATAGAACAGCCTATGAGTAAACGACCTGTGTGTTCTTAGGGACTAAGATGAGACTACGTTAAAGAGGTTGACACAACCTTGTCACCAGTTCCCCGGAATACCCTGTCGTGATAAATCAGCATCAATATACTACTCTGTCTAAAATTAAGACAAGACTTGAGCCAGAGGGAGCCAACCCAGGACTGGCTGGAACTCTCTTTTGAGGCCCACCCTTCATTTTGGTTTATTAATGCTGCTGCCAGCCATCCTGGCCTCTTACTTTGTCAATTCAGGCTATAAAGACTTTGTACAGGGACCTCTAGAGCTCCTGCAGGCCTGAGGGAGTCTCGGGGTTGCCTGCCTAACGTGGAAACCCCAGCCCATCGGCAGCATTTGCAGCCAAGCAGGTAGACGTTAGGCCCAGGGAGGCAGCCAGCTTTTTGAGAACTCCACTGTTTTGAGGAGTGGGACAAAGATTCTGGGGTCACAGTCCTCAGTGCCAGAAGCAGACTCACACCTATAGATCATAAAGCCTGTCAACTAATAGTAATGGGATCCTCAGAATCAAAGCCAACAGTTCTAGATTGCATGATTAGAAATTTCCAAAAGGGCTTCTCAGGAAACTATGGAGTTAAATTGACACCACAAAAATTGCGCAGGTTGTGCGAGTCAGAGTGGCCCACCTTTGGAGTGGGATGGCCCCCGGAAGGTACGCTAGACCTGTCAGCTGTCGGGGCCATACACTGGATAATCACCACGCCCCCAGGGCACCGTGACCAATTCCCATATATTGATTCTTGGCTAACAATCGCCGAAACCTTGCCTCCGTGGGTCCAGGTCTATGCAAAGGGACAGGGACAATATACGATCCTTGTGGTCCCAACATTAAAGATGAAAAAAGACAGAATGAAGCCAGTCGTTCGGGGCAACCCTGAAGAACTGCCAATGGTACCCTTGCCAGACGCAGCTCCACCACAGCTGCCTCTATCGGACGGTCCACCACTGCCTGTGCAACGATGGTGGCCTCAGGCTCTTAGCCGAAAGCCCAAGGGGTGGAAACGCCGTTCAGCCCCACGGGCCACCCAGCCAGCAGCCATGCTCCGGAGGCCTCTCTGGGAAACCCAAGGGCCCCAACATGTTACCGGCCAAGAGCCCAAAGGAAGAAAAAAGTGTTCGGCCCTGCAGGTTGCCCAGCCAGCGGCCACCCTCCGGATGCCTTTCCAGGAGACCCAAGAGACCCAACAAGTTAACAATGGTGGCCCCGTACAGCCCGGCCACTCCATCCTGTACTACCAGCCTCTCAGTACAACAGATCTCCTGAACTGGCAAAAGCATACTCCGCCGTATTCGGAAAAACCCCAGGCAATGATTGACCTCCTAGAGTCCATCTTCCAGACCCACCGGCCGACTTGGGATGACATTCAACAGCTGCTTCTGACACTCTTCAATTCTGAAGAAAGACAGCAAATTTTAACAGAAACTATAAAATGGCTACAAAAGGAGGCCCCAGAGGAAACCATCGATGTGGAGGAATGGGCCCGGAATGCAGCCCCAGACACAAGACCAGAATGGAACAATAACTCCCAAGCCGAATGGGAGGCTCTGCGGATGTACCGGAGAGCCCTCCTACATGGGTTGCAAGCCGCGGCAAAGAAACCAACCAATGTGTCTACGACCAGCATGATGGAAAAGCCAGAGAAGTCCCCCATGTACTACAGTGAGAGGCAGTTTGGGAGCCCAGAGACACATCAATCAACCACTATGGAGGACACCATAAAGGGAAAAGGCCCTATAAACAGAGAAAACCAACTAGCAGATCAAGCTACACACAAAGCGGCAAGTGAATCAGGCCATGCCAGAGATCTTGGGGCCATCCCGAAGGTTCAACCAGCACCCAGACCCAGACTGCTGCCAACACGTCCAGCATACAGCAATGAGGAAATCTCACGGGCAAAAACTAAAGGAGGATCCTGCGGCAAGGAAGGATGGTGGGTGATGCCTGACAAACGGATATATATACCTGAACGATTAGCCCACCAGGTGGTCCTTCAACAACATGAGCTCACCCACCTGGGAAAGACTGACCTAGAGGCCTTGCTGGAACAGTACTGTCTGATCCCTCAACTTCCATCCCTCTGTGCCTCAGTCTCAAAGCGCTGCCTCATATGTGCTCAGAATAATGCACGATGGGGGTCAACTGGACCAAGAGAAATCCAGTCCTATGGCCAGGCTCCTTTTAAAGATATGGAAATGGGTTTTGCAGAAATGGGGCCCGGCAGAGGATACAACTACTTGCTGGTTTTTATCTGCACCTTTTCAGGATGGGTAGAAGCATACCCAACACAGACTGAGGAGACAAGAGAAGTAACAAAGGCCTTACTCAGAGAAATCATTCCCAGATTTGGGATGCCATTAACCATAGGGTCGAACAATGGACCCACATTCATAATAAAAATAGTACAAGAAGTGGAAAAATCAGTAAACATCTGCTGGAATCTACATGAAGCCTACACACCCCAGCATACAGGGAGGATAGAGCGCATGGGCCAGACCCTAAAAAAGGAGATGATAAAGCTCAGTCGAGAAACTAATCAACCTTGGACTGACACTCTGCCCATGGCTCTCCAGTGGATACTCTATGCCCCTTGGTCCAAGACTGGACTCTCCCCTTTTGAAATCTTATATGGGAAACCTCCTCCCCTGATGTTACTAGGAGAAAAAGTTACAGAGGTGGGAAGCTTAGAACTTCATGAACAAATGAAGAGTCTCGAAAAAACTATGCGAGAAGTCCATGGGTGGGTAACTGACAGGATCCCAGTCTCACTGGGAACAATGTTACACCCATATGAGCTGGGAGATCAGGTCTGGATAAAAGATTGGACAAAGACCCTTGAACCCGCTTGGTGGGGCCCCTACACAGTTAAACTAACCATCCCAGCAGCTCTTAAAGTTGCAGGTATCGCCCCGTGGATTCATCACACCAGAGTAAAGAGAGAAGCACCACTGTGAGACAAGGACGTCTGGTGAATCAACCGGACCTCGAGGAACCACTTGCAGTCAGAGCCAGAGACACCCGCCTCACCTGCCAGAGAGCGCCAAGCCTTGCTCTAGCCACACCTGGAAGCTGGTAGTCAACGCACGGCGGAAGCCTGAGGAACAACCAATCAAAACGTAAAAAGAACTGCTGCCCTTACTTTATTATTGAGTGTTGTTGCTTTATTACTAGTTGTAGGACTGATGGCCACTGCACCCCAGGATTGGAACATAGGCCAGAAACTAACACCAGCTGTACTCTCTCTCTCTACAATAGAAAACCTAACGGTCAGTCGGTGTCTCCTAATGGAGGTATGGGTTCCTCTGTTAAAAATGATGAAACCCCAAACCCTTCTTATAGAAGTAGTTGCTGACATACCTCTTTACATGACGGGGGTTCCAACGGGACCCGTTCACCAAATTGCATTTGGCAGGGACCTACTCCCCAGAAAAAATCCCCGGCCCACATGCTCAGGGCCCTTCTATAGACCTAGCACGGGTTGAGAAAAGAAAAATAGACCTAGGTCCATGCTCTATAACCAGGACCCCCAGTTAAGTCCCTTAATAAACAAGGTCCATCACCTTCTTAATGCTACTAACCCACAACTAGCACGTGATTGCTGGCTCTGCCTGCGTCCCGTCCCCCTCCAGCATGTAGCCAGCTCAATAGGTCTCAAATCTAACCGAATTTAATGGCCGCCCTGTGTGGTCCCCTGGCTGCAGATGTAAGCCCCAAGTCAGTTAATGCACAGTTGGCCCATATGGCTCCTGACTGCATCTACAACTTGGGGATGAAACATTCTGTAGGAAATCTGGCCACTGCCCAGTGTGCCCAAACCCATAACTGCACAACTGTTTATGGTTGTATGCCTGCCAAACTCTGGTGCACACCGAGCCCAGGATCCTTTTTTGTATGTGGGGCACACGCCTACCGGTGCCTGCCAGCCAGTTGGACAGGTACTTGCACATTGGCCTTCCTTACTCTCAGATGGACATAATAGCTAATAACGAGAGCTTTCCTGTACCCCTGATGGCCCATACTCTTATCAAAAAGGGCCATCCGGTTAGTACCACTACTCATTGGGCTGGGAATAGCGACTGGAGTGGGCACGGGAATAGGAGGAACAGCCTCATCATCCTACTGTTACCCGCAGTTATCTGCTGAGGTCATTGAAGGGTTAAAACAGGTGGCTGAGTCCTTAATGACTCTACAAAACCAGTTGGACTCCCTAGCAGCAGTAGTCCTACAGAACAGGAGGGGTTTAGACTTGCTCACCACCGAAAAGGGGGGACTCTGTCTCTTCCTAAATGAGGAATGCTGTTTCTATGTAAATCAATCAGGAATTGTCACAAATATGGTCCAAAAACTATGAGATCAAGCTGAACGCAGAAACCAGGGATTAGCAAATTCCTGGGCACAATGGAATAACCTCTGGAGTTGGGCCTCCTGGCTCCTCCCCCTAGCAGGCCCCGTCCTTATGATCCTTCTAGCGCTGCTGTTTGGTCCCTGCATCCTTAATCTCATGACCCGTTTCATTATCGCATGAATAGTCACTAAGACTACAGCTACGAGTTACTCAGTACAGGCCCCTGGACCAGGAAGAACCCAATGATGAATAAGGGACACCACTCTAAGGTGGATGCTCACTACAGATGTTAAAGAGAGCATCAAAAGGGGGGAATGAGGCGGGAAGCCCCATAAAAAGACTGGCAGGACCCCTAGGCAGGGCCTCTGCTCTCCCAGCACCGTCCGGTTCCCTGGCCCAGAGGCTTTATCTCACTTTTTGCCTTTAAAGCAGCTAACTTACACCTAGAATTCTATTGGTTCCCTGGGCTCACTTCTGATTAGTTATTTCCTTCACTCCTGATTGGTTATTACTCTCACTTGATTGGTTATTACTCTCCTGACTGGTTATTAATCTCACTTTTGACTGGTCCACTTGTACTTTATTTGCATGGAGCTCACTCCTGATTGGTCTATTTCTACAAAGCTTGTTCCTGGTTGGTCAACTTCTGTTACTTTATTTGCATATGATGTTGCAAAGTGTAAAATTGACAGCCTATAAAGGCCTGTGTAAACCTACAGACGGGGTCCGGAGCTTGAAGTGTTAACTCCTCTGGGCCTGCTGGTATAATAAACCTGAGTTCTCCAACTCTCCGAGTGCTGCTTGGTCTCTTGCCTGGATCCAGGTTGCTGTCACAACTGAACTGTAACACATTTTTGCACAACACTCCAACTTAGTAGCCAGCCCTGGAGGGTGGCTGAGGACGTGTGACTCTGGTCACCTTGAAGAGGCAGAGTGAGGACTATCACACAGGACAGCCCCTCACAGAGCAATCAGGTCGTGCTTAGATGGAGAGCTGCCCTCCTCCACCTGCTCTCCGTCCACGTCCCTGTTTCTCCACTCTGCATCCATTAAGACCTGGGTCAGAGGCCCCCGAGCCTTCGTCACCCTGGATGATTGATGTGTGGCTGTCACCCTCACCTGAGGGGGCGAGTTGAGGTACAGGGACCGCATCTGTTCACTTTGTACTGCACATGTGCCTGGTGGTCCCTGGGTGAGGGGGTGGGGACATGATGGGGCTGGGCGAGGAGGTGGGAGGCATGGCTTGTGAGGCACCCCAGGTGATCCCACATATCAGGTGTTCAGGGAAAGCTGAGTAAATGATCCCACAGATGACATGCTACCGAGAGAGGCGATGCTTTTAAGTCAAGAGCCCGCAAATTGCCACAGTTAGAAAATCTATACCAGCTAATTCTGGTTTTATCTTTCTCATCCAGCTTACCTGTTTAAGACTTTATGAATTAAATAGATAAACAGCAAGGTCTGACTGTACAGCACAGGGAGCTATATTCAACATCTAGTATTAATCTACAATGGGAAAGAATCTGAAAAGGAATATACGTATTATATGTGTGACTGAAGCATTGTGCTCTACATCAGAAATTGGGACATTGTGAACTGACTATACCTCAATAAAATTTTAAAAAAGAACTATGAATTGACTCCATTTATCCAGACAGAAGATACACTGAAACCCGGGTTGATTGGGCCAGTTGTTATATGTGAAGACTTAAAACAGAATTCAGAATTATTGAATATACCATCTCTGGCCCCCCATCAGCTGTGTTGGGGCAGAATGTCACATCCAAAATCAGACATAATCATAAAAATGAAAACAAACCAACCAACCAGAAAGAACCAGGATTCACAAACTGGCGAGGGTCTTGCGTGAGACAACCATTGCCATTCACTCAAAAATGACATGTGGGCGGTGGTCCCACGGCGTTTGGACAGACCCCTGGGGCTTAGTCACACTCACTCTGGGGCCTGCGGCAGGAGGGGACGGCCGTGCCCTGGCAGCCGGGGGAGGCGGAGGGAGCAGCAGCCAAGGGAGCAGGCGAGAGAGGCAGGGCCAGGCCGGCCTGTGTCCTATCTGGGTCCTGCTTTCTGCTCAGGCCTTTAACTGCCTTGTGCAGGCCTCCCCCACCCATGGGCACCTGATAAACAGAACCTGCCCCCACCCCCACTCCCAGCCATCTCTGCTGCCAGAGCCCAGTCCTCCCTCTCTGCAGCTCCTTGGGTGGCCGAGTCTTCCTGCCCACCCCTCCGAAAGGCTACCCTTCTGACTGCTTTATTAGCTCCACGTGGCTCAGCCCACAGAGAAGCAATGACTGGCCTCCATGACCGGGTGTCCTGGGTCTCCCCTCCACTGAGAAAGGGTATCCGACAGTTATGAGATGGAGCTGCAGAACCAACACCAGAAGGCGGAGCTTCAGAGCCCAGGGTAGGGTTAGGGGACCAGGGCAGTTCAGCCCAGAGGGACCCCAGCCAGCCCAGGACAAACTACAGCAGAGATGTGCCCCGCCAGAGTGGGCATGAGACTAGGGGGCCAGCACTGGCCTGACCTTGTGACCTCGGGCACGAGCAGGTTCCCAGGCCACGAGCCCAATATTATGCTGGCCCAGGTCCACTGCGGTCTGCTGGAACAGAGAGGGGCTGATGGCTATGCCAGCCCACAAAGAGGAGGGGAGTTCTCTGGAGTTCTGGGAAGATCACTAGCCCTGGGGTTCATAACCCAAGGATGTAATCAGAATTATCATAGGTTTTTTGTTTTGTTTTGTATTTCCCCAAGATCTACATGCCAGAGCCTCCTCTGGACCTGACAAATCAGCATTTGGGACGAGTCTGGGGTGAGTCGGGCAGGCACCAGTGACTAGAGCGCTGCCCAGGGGCAGTTCTGAGGCCGGAAACCATATCTTTTTACCTTGCACTTAGCACAGCCCCTCTCACGTAACAGACCTACAGGGACATCATTGACTGAGTGAATGACTATGTGAGTAAATGACCAAATGCTCCCGGTGACAGAATTGTTGATGATGCCAACAAATGCAGGGAAAAAATGGAGTTTCCCATAATGGATTTTAGCTTGCAGTTACCCACCCAGAACAGCAGCTAAATATGACAACAGTAACATGTACTTTCTTGACTCGTGGGGTTGGACAGTGCATGGTGGCACTGGATGAAGCGAGGATTTGGATGAACCATGTAGGGAAGAGTATAAAGTCAAAGCAGGCACTCCACCTGACTCACCTGACTCACAATTAATTATAATCTGAGGTGTAATTCTGCCTCTGGAAACAATGGGAACCATAATTACATGTCTAAAGCCCAAAATGGAATCCCGCAAGTGTTTGACAAGCAGAACATAAGGGTGATGGAGTGGTTTAGCCGTTAGCCTGACCGCAGGGCAGCCCTGTGCGTCATGCTTTCAGGCCGTGGCAGGGTTTCTCATCCTCTCCATCCTTCTGCAGTGAGTGTGGAGCTCGGGGCTCAGGGCCACCAGCTGGATGGTGTGTGAGCTCAGGCTGGCCTTGTGGACCTGACCCATGTAGAGAGCAGCCCTGCAAATGGGTGTGGGCCTCGGGCCAGAACAAAATTAATCCAGGCCTAAATGCAACCAGGGAAAAGGTGTCGAAGGGCGGACAAAGAGGGAAATGTGGCGGGGACCAGGGGTGCTGGTGCTCTTCTGGTTTCCCGAGCTCAAAGCCTGTGATTGGGTTTTTTTTTTTTTCTCATTAGCAAACACGCAAAATGTAAGATGAGTGGATGGAAGTCTTTCCAGATACGTATGGGATGAGAAAACAGTTCATATGGGAAGTGGAGTTAGGCACTGAGAGAGGGCTTCCCTGCCGTCAGATCTGAAGCAGGCCTCCAGGCCAGCCTCTGTGTCTTGATCTCAGCACCCCGCTGTGCCTGGACAGCGCCCGTCACACGGGGTTGTTTTGTTCACCTGTTTCATGGTGTGTGTCTGTCTCCCCCATTGGACTGAAGTTCCACGCGGCGTCGAGTCATGTCTGCCTTGCTCACCTCTGATTCCCAGCAAGTGGCAGTGGCATTCAACAAACGCTCATGAAATGAATGGCGGTGATCCTGACCCAGCCTTCCTGTAACAAGGCCAGGCCCTAGGGCTGGCAGGGCGCACAGTTTGCCGCCTGCCTGTCCCTCACAGAACTCCCTCCTGGCCTGCAGCTCTCTTGTCCTCCCCTGCTCTGGCCCGGGATGCCTAAAACACTCACTCGGTTTTCTCTGAGCCATCTAGGCAAGGTGGTGAAACACCACCCCAAGAAGTGGAGCCAGAATGCGAGGAGCGCAGGCACATGTGAGTAGGGAGGGCAGGGCCTGTGCGAAGGGTGGGCTGGATCCAGAGAGCAGCGGTCGACAGGGAGCTGGGTCTGCAGTCCCAGGCGGGGGCGATGGATGGGCTGGAGGTGGAGGGAGGGCAAGGAATCAGAGGAGACCAAGCACATGGTGACGGGGAACTGGACACTGCAGTCCTCTCTTCCATCACGTTCCACGTCTGTGCCTCCGCAGACAGAGCCCATGGGAGGAGCAGTGACAGTAAATGACATTCCTTGAACTCTTAACTGTGTGAACTGCAGAATATCCTTGTGGGAGTGACTAGCCCATGCTAGGGACGGGGAAGTCAGAGGGGCGTGGGTTTGATGGCCAGGATGGTGTTATCGCAGGAGAACCAGGACTGTCCCAGTTCTGTCAGTTGGTCCTCCTTGAGTGAGGTTTGACTGTTGCGGCAACACAGGGAACGTGTGTGATAGCACCCAAGGAACAGCAGCAGAGCGGCAGCCACAGCACAAGTCCCTGTCACCTCCCAGTGTCCCACAGGGAGCCCACGGGTTGAGCTGGATCGGAGCCCATGACACACAGACACAATCCACCACAAAGACCTCCCACCCCCGCCCCACACACAGAAATTAAATTATAGGATGAGCAAATGAAGACTGTCTGTAGGGAGAGAATGAGCACACGAAGGCAGGCCCAACTGCAGTGACCAGCCATCGGAGTCCTGGAAGAGGGGTGTCAGAACAGGGTGGCCTGGGTACCTGCCCTCAAGGGGTGGCGGCCTCCGAGTGTCACCGTTCTGTTCGCAGCTGTTCCTTGGGGGAGAAGGATGCTTCCCATGGAAGGGCCGGGCCAGGATGAGGTGAAACAGCAGAATCATGAAGTCATGGGAGGGAAACCCTCTTCTTGTTTACAGCAGTGGTAGTAATGACGGCAATGATAAGCATTTTGATGTCATCATCTCCATGATGCATGTAAGTGTATGCTTTAATCTTTATAGGGATCATGTCAGGTTGCTGCTATTAGCCTTGAGATAAGCAAGCGACTTACTTAAGTGACTTACTCAAGACCACAAGCTTGGGTAAGTAGCTGAGACAGAACCCAATACCAAGAAGGCAAAGCCCTCGAGCTTTCTGTCCACCACACGGTAACTGAGTTCATCTCGCTGGGGACCTTGAGGTGGCTATGAGGGCAGAGCTGACTCTGCACCAGGCATCCCAGCCAAGCCCTCTCCTTCCTATCACCGGTCCTTCTAAGTGTCTTCCATGCTGACTCCCAGTAGAGGAAGTTCCCTATCTGGCTATACCCTTCCAATTTACAATGATACATAATTTTAAATCTTTCTAATAATGGATGAATTCTTAGAGGTTAGTCACTAGGCTAGGATTTATGGCATTAGGCACCAACTAAATATATCGATAACATACTATATAAATAAAATAGTAGGTCCAGGTGCTGGAATAGACAGAGCAATCAGACAGACCAAAGCATGTAGTCATTTATTACAACAAAGAGATGTCATTTCAAGTTACTGAGAGAAAACATGGATTATATAATAAAGAATGCTAAAATAACTGATCAGGTAAAAGAAAATTCAGTTGGATCTTCACCATACTTTCTACCACCAACATACAAATGCATTCAATACTGAAATATAAAAATCAAAACCACAAATGTGCTGGATAAAAGCATAGATGAATATTTTTATAATCTTGGAATGAGAAAGGGATTTTTCACCCCAAGTTTGTGTTGATACAGTACATAATTTTACATTTCATGGAGCAGGGAGTTACAAATAACATGCAAAGAAAGATAATGAACTAGGAAAAAAAATATTTGCAAACTGTATCACAGACTAAGAATTATTATCTTTAATATACACAGAGCTCCTACAAATCAATAAAAGGAAACAAAGTGCCCAATAAAGATGGGAAAAGATACACACGGGCTTTTCACCAAAGAAGAAATGCCAAGCATATGAAAATATACTCAACCCTTAATGATAAGTATAGGTACACAAATAAGTGTACGGGGTGGGGGGGTGTAAATACAAGGAATGAAGAGACTGAGCAAAGAGTGTCGAGTGTCGGCAGTGTGCTGGGAAACGGGTATTCTCAGGCACTGGTACTTGGAATGTAAATAAGCATAACTTCCGAAGGAAAGTTCAGTGATATATACCCGAATTTTAAACACACACAACTCAAGAATTTTGATTCACAGTATTTATTTATCTGTATTACGGTAGAATAAAGGTACTATAAAATTGACCATTTTGAACATTTTAAAATGTACAAGACAGTGGCATTAAGTACATTCACATGGTTGTACAGCCATCACCTCCATCCACCAGCAGAACTTTTCTCTCTTCCCCAGTGGAAATTCTGTACCCGTTAAACACCAACTCCCCATTTCCCCTGGCACCCAGCCCCTGCAACCATGTTCCACTTTCTGTCTCTAGGAGTTTGACTAGTCAAAGAATTGATTGTAAGGAGAAAATTGTATAAGAGCAACATATACATGCATGAAAGATGTAGTCATTCAAAAAACTACTTACCAAGGACCTACTATGTGCCAGGTAATTAACAAGACAGACAGACCAGGTTACTTGACTCATGCACAAGTTGTGATCAAGAGAAGGTAGACCATGAACAAATGTGTAAGGAAGAGCACTCAGTCACCACAAGTACTTTGAAGAAAATAGATTTATGTGACAGTAATTTGGGGGGGGTACTTTGGACAGGGCAGTAAGAAAAAGGTCTCTCAAGCACTGTTTCCAATAGCAAGCAAGTCAGAAAAATCTAAGCATCCAAGCAACATCCCTGCCAAGGCAGCGAGTCCATCTGGCCAGATGTCAGCACGTGACAGTTCACTATAGACGTGAGAGCCTTTCTCAGAACTAAGTCCATTAATTCTGTGTGTCTTCTGTATTTTCCTGGAGGGAAAGAGTTTCCAGCATTCTGGGGTAGAAAGTAATTTAGCGGGAGTCCATGCCAATGCCGCTTTATTCTGAGAAGGAATGTGTGGATGACAGTTTCAAGTGTTTGATGTCCAGCCCCTCCTAAAACTGTAAAATAAGAGCAAGGCGATGAAGAGGCTGATCTAAATCTTCTTTCTGTGGTTTTACTTTTGTTCTGGCAGGCTTAGTAACACTGGGAAAAAATGACAGTGCGTGTATGGGAAACATATCCGTCCCTTTATCTTAAGTAACTGGCATGGAGGGCAGGCGTGCCCAAGGGGCGCTGGCACTGCTGTGATATACCTGAACTACATGGGCAATGGACAGGGCATCAAGGGCTTGGCCTACCCTGCGCCCAGGCAGGAAATTCAAGGGTAATATAACACTCTGCTGCTAGGTAATGCCATTGGAACAAAAGCATGTTTGGGATGACTTTTGGCTATAACTCGGAGTTTCTGTTTCATTTGCTTCCAGAAAGAACTTAGTTCCTCCTAAAGTTCTCAACTTGTATTTATAGCAGTACAAATAGGATGTATACAAACTGGCCTTGAATTAAAGCTGCGTGTCACAGAACACGCTGAAAAATAAATCCAATCCAGGACCTCAGTTTTAACTCTAGAATTCAGGGCAGCAGCTTCGGGAAATGCAGAGTAAGTCACAGGTTAGAGACCTCACTCTGCTACTGATTAGCTGTGTGACCTTGGGTGGACTGTTTGACCTCAGAGCCTGCAACAGAGGAATAACAATAGGACCCGCTCAGGGTTTTGTGAGGATAAAAATGCAAGAACGTGGAAGTCGCAGGGTTAGCTCGCAATGCGCTTTTCTCCTTTCTGGGCTTCATAACTGCTGCAGAGTAGAAAAAACTAAAATGGAAAACCAACATTTATTTTTGTCTGAATAACTTGGACACGGTTTGACTGATTTTCCCTGTTGGTTTTAAGCTGCTGCCTCTGAGGCTGAGTTTCCGTGTGAGTGAAGCAGCATCTTCAGTTTCAAAGGGACTTGGACGAACTGGAGCATCTCTAGATAATGGTGCGGGATGACTCGGACCCACAGGAGAAAGCGGTGAAGGATCTGCAGAGGTTTAGCTGGGAGAAGACTCGGGGGACACGGGAGTTGCCTCCAAATATCTGAAGGGTAATATGTGGAAAAGAAATTAGATTTATTTTGCATGTCTTCGTAAGCGGAGACAGATTCCAATTTTGTAGATAGAAAACCTTTTTTTTTTTTTTTTAAGAGCCAGATTGTCAAGGAAGGATGCTGTCTTCTGAAACAGGGAATTCCAGAGGGATCTTATCAGAGAATAGCTATTCACTCCTTAGGAGTCCCACATCAGGGAATTCTGCATTAGAAAGAGCTGGGGTGAGGTGCCCTTTAAGGTTCTTTTCCAGGTCAGGGAGACTGCAATTCAGAGGTAGCCACACAAATGCAACATTTTGCTACAGGAACTTAAGGCCAGAGCAGCCCTGGGAGGTATAAGGCAGACACTGGAACACACAGATTGTGCTTACGTGCGAACTTTAACCTTCTATAACAAAAGAAAGCCATGCAATGTTCAAAAAAAAAAAAAAAGCCTTTAACTCCTAGAAACGAAAATGTCCATAGCTTAGTGGATCATATTTTACAGGTTCCTGTAGACACAGGGGCCAAATGAAACTGAAGCACGATCTCAGGTATCAAATTACACTTCACTTTTTACCTTTTCCCCCTGTAATTCTGACATAAGTGATTAAAAATGAACCTGGACCTTTGACCTACCCATTTGGATTTTTCTTTCTATTCACCTGCACACCTCTGCTGGTTGTTTCAGAGATTCTTGGTCAACTGCTTTCAACAGCTAAACATTAAAGCCACTGAGTGCATAAACAGGAAGCTGGTGTTTAGGTGGGAGTTCCTAGGAATTTTATACCACTGACCACAGAGGCCGAGAGAAAGGAAATAGGAAAAACAGTGTAAATACCTGGGTGACTAATGACTTAGCGCAGCTCGGCTGGCTTTTCTGAACACTTAACAGGAAGTCTCTTCCAGGGGAAACACCCTTAAAAATTTTTCAGGACCCTGCGTGGCACTGAAGGGCGGGATAGGGGTGTCTGCACAGGGCTGGTTACCCAGCAAAAAGACTGGGCGGATTTCGCCAAGATACCGACCGCATTTGCATGCGTGGTGCAGATCGCTCGCCGAGCACCAGGGCTCCAGGCCTCGCATTGCAAAGGACCGGAGGGCCACCCCCTTCCTGGTTCACACGGCGAGCGCCTAAGAGGATTTAGAATCAAGTGGGCACGTTTGCAGGCCTCCTTGTGAAGAGGCAGCTGGAGCGCGGCGGCCGGCCCAGCGCAGCCCCCCGCGCTCCGGGGCCGCATTGTCCTCCAAGGGGCCGCCACCGGGGCTCCTTTGTGCGCGGGGCCGGCCCTTCCCTCCCGCCGGGTCCCCGCGGGCCTCCTCCCCGCCCCCCAGACAGACGGCCCTCTCCGGCCGCCGACGCGCCGGCTGCCGCGGTCCCCACGCCCGGGAGCGGGCAGGGCGGCGGGCGGGCCATCTGCGCGGAGACTGACAGCGGCCCCGGAAGGTCAGCGCCCCGACGATTGCTGTCTGAACAGCAGGCCTCCCAGCAACACAGGGACATCTGCTCCCCTTAATTTAGAGCACTGGTTCCGATTTCAGCGGAGCCCTCGCTCCCCGCCGACCTCGCTCCGGGGAGGGGGAAGGGACCTGGAGGGGCTGAGCAGACGTGCCGCGCGCCTCCCAGCTCCCCCGATCGGGGTTGGGGCGGAGGTGGGGGGAGCGAGCAGCTGAGTCTGGCCTTGCGGGGAAGGGGGGTCACTCACGTGACCCGGATGACGTGCGGGAGAGGGGCGGCTCGGCTGAGTGGGCGCGGGTGCATCCCGTGTGTGCAGAAGGGCTGGACCCGGATCCCGCCCTGCGAGGAGGGATCGGGCTTCCCCGCGGCCCCCCACCTCCTCCAGGCAGGCGGATTTGGGGCTCTCCCACCCTGGCGAGGAAAACCAGTGAATGTGCAGGGAAGTTCGTTGCAAGTAGAGTGAGGAATCCGGCTCTGCCCTTCCTCGTGCAGGTCCCTGGACCGGCAGTTTCAAAGCCAGCCGTCAGCGGGCGAGGCCAGCATCCTGCCTGGACGGTTGACAGCTAAACTCATCCTGCCTTTTCTGCTTCAT
Source organism: Camelus bactrianus (assembly GCF_048773025.1). NCBI lineage: Eukaryota > Metazoa > Chordata > Mammalia > Artiodactyla > Camelidae > Camelus > Camelus bactrianus. The sequence continues at coordinate 12,859,905 of NC_133573.1, forward strand.
GTTTGGGCGAAAAGATGGAAGGATGAAAGAGCTCTCCCGCTAAGTAAATTTAGTTGTGACTTCATTACCCTTTATTCTCAAAGTGAGGAGTGGAGTAGCTGTGTATTAGGGTTCAGAAATTTCACCCACAGTCCATTTCCCAAGATGGATTTAGTAGCCAGGAGCTAAGTTCCTTGGCAACGAGCTTGTGATCCCCAAAACCACACTGTTTTAAACAATAGAGACCTATTTACAAGAAAAAGTAAATAGGATCTTGCCTTGTTTGTTGCAGCTTAATTTGACCATGAGAAAAACAGTACCGGATTCTCAGAAGAAACATTTTCAGGGGCTGTATGTAAAAGTACAGTGGGAAAATCCACATTGTTTTTAAGTCGCACTTAAACTACCCAGCCCCAAAGAAAGCTGCTTCTGGAAATCAGAGGGACTCTGAAAATGAGTGTAGAAATGGTTTCCTACCCATGTGTGTAATATGAACAGGTTTCCTTCTTCAACTGTTTATTTTCTGCAAAGGACGTTAACTTGGGCAGAGTTTGCTAGACTGGAATGTTCGGAGGAAACCTGTTTCCAGATATAATCTCTAGTGCGATTCACAAAAGCTTTACACTTTGAAACAGGAAACAAAGGGCATACTTTTCAAATTTTGGCTCTGTTCATAGATGGAATTCCGATGCCCAGAACGGTGCTTGGCTCAAATATCCTGACATCACTTAACTCTTACAAGAGGTCACTACTTAGGGATCAGCGCTACTTAGGGATTGCTAAAGATCAAAAGATTTTCTATTAAGAAGATGCTTTTAAAGCAACATCCAGTTTTAGACCTGGAGTGTGCATTAGGTACCTCTTGGGCACCACCTGAGTGCCTTTGGGCATCTATTGTCCATTATTCCATCCACTGAGGTGGGCTCTGAGCAGCATCTTGTAGGGGCAACCTGACAGAGTCTTGCCTCGTGCGCATGCCTCACACTTGTGCTGAAGCTTCCAGAATCCGCCCTGGAGCTTCTCGGAGCCACATAGGGCCCATGCATGGACAAGCCCAGAAATGCAGGGGAGTAAGTTTGGGGGCAAAGCTTTGACCAATGGCGTGTAAGCAACAATGGATAAATGCATTCCTTTCTTCCCCCAGATGCACACTCCCGTGGCATCTTTCATGCAATTCCTCCGGCAGCCAGGAAGGAACCAGGAGCTGTGGCCAGCCTCCTAACTCACCCTGTGTTGGCTTTCCATCCTTCTCTGCCTCATACTTCCTTCCCTTCCTCCTCCTCCCTGGATCGTACTTCTCAGTAAAGTACTTGCACTAAAGGCTTTGTCTCGGGATCTGCCGTCTGGGAGACCCAGGCTAAGTCCCAGTCATTTTTAACATTATTTTTTACCTACTCGGATTACAGTGTCTAAGCTGTCTTCAGACCCCCTCATCTCAATCCATGTTCCAAATGCGAAAGAATTTAGCCTTTTCGCTGTGTGAGTCTCCACCTAGTTACTGTGTTTCTGAAACAGTGAAGGGGGTTGCCTCTCACCTTGCTTTGGATACAGTGAGGGTCAGCGAGAGTGCTACATCACGGCTGTCTTTGCTTAGGCCACAGTGGGACCCGGACTGAAGTTTGTAGCCCACGTGTGGCAACTGGCCATCAACTCTGGCCTTCCACTTTTGTCTACCAACTTTAACCCAGCTCTGTTTAACTTTTCTGATCTGTATTTTTAACTTCCTCCTAATTTTTTTTTGTTTGTTCATGTCATCCTGCTCTATTTATGGATTTGTTCATGTTATCCTGCTCTATTTATGGAAATAAGCAAAGATTAATGGATATAAGTCAGCCTTAAAAAAAGTCATATGGCCTAAATCACGTATAATACTCTTCCCACACAACAGAACTTTAAAAAAGCGATTAGAAAATCATGACTTTTAAAAATAACCATGGAGAAACTGTGTTGTCTTCATGTGAAACCATTCATTGATTTGTTGAATGGCTAATAAGTCCTCTGGGTTCATCCCTGCCTTCTTTTAGGGATGTGCTGCAGGGGGTACAGTTTTTACGGGGGCTGTGGTCAGGGGCATGCCGGGACATCACCTCCAAAGTAAGAGACAGATTTTTGCATTTTACACTTCCCAACATAAAGACTGAAGCACAAAATCTGATGAGTGCGTTTGAGTTCTGGAAGCAGCGTATTCCACATCTGGGAATCCTGCTTCAACCAGAACACTGTTCAAAGGTTAACAGCTTTGAGACAGGATCCAAGAAAGAGGGGACACAGCATCAGGTCTGCTGTGGTCAAGGCAGCCACTGCAGCCAACAGTCCTGCTGGCGTTAGAGGTACCAGTGGTGGGAAAAGATGCCTCTCGGAGCTTTTGAGATGCCCTAGTGGGAAAACCCCAGGGAAGACACCCAGGATTTCGGAGCAAGGCTGTGGCATCTGCAGTAGAGAATTCTACAACTTTAACAATGGCTCTGGCACACCATGGGGGCCTAGTAAAGACAGGGCACCTACCATCGGACACCAGCTGACCACGTAGCCAAAGCAGTTTATCCTTACTGGGCTCTGTCAGAACCACCACGTCATATGATGGGATGAAGGCTCAATCCCCTGTGAGCTGGACTGGTACCTCTGGGATTAAGCACAAGCCGGACAGGAGCCCCACGTCCCTCACTGTTTCTGCACCAGCCCCTCCCCCAGCTCACACTAGGGCCACATGGAGGGTCCCGAGTGAGCAGCTGACTGAAGAGGAGGGGCTCATGTGGCTTCAAGGATCGGCCAGCTCTGTGTGTGGGGAGCGGAAATGGACAGTGACAGCACCGCAGCCTCATTCAAGGGTGGTCTTCAGAGACGGCAGTAAGAGGAAGCTTCCGGGGGCGTCTCTAGTCACCCACTTTGTGGGTGCAGGGAAATGGCCTGCAGTTAGACTCATGGGCAGCAGCAAATGGTTTGACTAAATGGGCAGAGGCCTAGAAGGAGAAAAATCAGCAGACTGGTCCCAAGGAGGTCTGGAGGAGACACATGCATGGACCTATGAGAGGGCATATGTGTGAGGGTCTTGCTGTCACACATTAGCACCTGCAGAGGGAGGCACTCAGCGTGTGAGTAGACCAGATGACTACCCCACTGATGGCAGCCAGTCTCTGTCACCAGCCATTGCCGTGTTAGCACAATGGGCCATGAGTAGAAGAGCCATGGTGGCAGGGATGGAGGCTACATAGAGGCCCACTAGCGTGGGCTCCATTTACCAAAACTTTGCCAGCTACTGCTCCTGCCAAATGGCTAATGTTCCCACAGCAGAGAGTGAGTCAGAATCCACAGGGTAGCAGCACCCCTTGAGAAGACCAACCAGACACTGGCAAGCTGACTGCCTGGGCATCCTCCACCCTGGAAGAGACAGCGGCTCATTTTTACCGTGAATGGACACATATTCTGGCTGTGGGCTACTTCCTGCCCTTCATGCCTCAGCTGGCACCACAAGGCTCATACCGTGTTAAACCCACCATCGCAGGATCCCAGACAGTATCACATCAGACCAGGGAACACGCTGTCCAGCAGAGGAACTGTGAGCTTTGTGAGGATGGAGCACCGTCCTCCAGGAGGCACAGGAGACCTTAAGTTAAAGAGCTTTCTATGGCACTGTACCCAGTGGGTAGAATGCAGGAGTCCAGGAACCAAGGGGTAGAAGCAGGAGCCATCCTACCGACGACCGTCACTCCCAGTGACCTGGTTGAGGAATTTGGGCTTCTAGCCTCACGACACTGAGCTCTGTGGGTTCTAAGGTCCTGGATTCTGAAGGGGGAATGCTTCTAACGGGGGTGCAGCACTGCCCCGTTGAACTATAAATGCAATTGAACCAAGGGGCCAACAGGCAAGAGGAGGAGTCCCTGTCTTGGAAGGTATGGCTGAGCCTGGCCATCGGTGGGGGGGAGGGCTACCGGCACGCACAGGGAGGAGGAATATTGCAGAACCTAGTGACCTACTTGGGTACCTCTTGGTACCACCTTCTCCAACTCTGACAGTAGACCACAGCCCGAGAGGGCCATCATGGCCAAGGGCTCAGACCCCTCAGGGATGAGGTTCTGGTCTCACCACCAGGAAAACCCTTGAGATCAGCAGAGGTGCGTGTTGAGAGTAAGGGAAATCTTCAGCGGATAACCAGAGGAGGGAGAAGGTGGGTATGAGTTGGCATCCTGAAACCAGTGGTAACATCATCTATAATTTATTCCCCTAATCCTCCTCTTCTAAGTTCCCTCGAGGATCAGAGGCTTACTGGTATCTTGGTGGAGCTTTTCCCAGAAACTATAAGAAGAGGATCCAAGTGTTGCAAGGTGGGGTGGTGGTGGGGAGGACCGCGGTGGATGTATTGATGCACCGACTGGATTCCCATCCAGGAAGATCCCTATTCGGGAATGGTCTTATTCCTCCCCAGCTGCCGGAAGGGCTGTGAGAAGGTGGCCCTCACCTGTTAGCCTATGGGGTGTGCCTCATCTAAAGACATCTGCCTGGTGACCTGAAGCTCACACCTCCTTCTAGGGACAACCTGCATTGAATGGTGCTCTGGCCCTCACTTGGGACAACTCTAAAAGGCTGCCCCAGATCAGAGCTCCAGGTGGTCTGGCTGACGACTGCATCACATCTCGACGTCTCCTTCTACCTAATCCTGCTTTCCCCTCTCTCTTCTCCAGGATTGATCACAAGAGCACTCCTTAATCAACTGCTTCCCTGAGAACGTGACCTGCAGCAGCCCGTGAAGCTTAGGTTACAACTAGGAGAGATGATTTGTATTCACAGGCTAGTGAGGTCTCTGAATGGAAAAACTTGGGTTCTAAAAAGTAGTCAGTCTTATTAATACCAAACCATAATTATGAGCCTCCCATGAGTTGTCAATTGACCTTTTTTAGTTGTCAATTGATTTTGATTAAATATGTATGTAAATGAAGCAAAGTGAACTGGGTGAGAGTCCCTCGATACTTTCAGTCGAGGCACTTCTCACTTCAGATGCTGGATTTCCAGCCCTGCTCTCAAGTCTCAGTTTGGATTTTGGCCATCTCGTCAAGGAGAACGCATTTTCACTGAGTGGAGTAGAGGCCGATATCCCGCAGAGTTTTGATATGTGGTCAGAAACTTACAGAACATATGTAGGTTTCTCTGTTCATGTCCTGGAATCCTAAGGTTTGGTGCCTTGTTTGCAGGCGTGGCTTGTTTTTTTTCAGTCCAGTCAGTTCTTGAAACTGAACCACACCCATAAGGTAGATGTGTAATAATTCAGATATATGCCAAGGTCTGCATTCTGTGGGCAAATGCAAAAACTGGACAGCAATCATTTTTATCCAGATCTAGGAACATTTTTTTCTTGAGTTGTGACTTCATAGTCATCTCACGACAGCTCTCCAAACTCTGTGGAGGTTTTGAGGGGGCCAAGGGCTGATCTGGAACGTGGAATTGGTGTCCCCACCCTCTGCACACGTGTCCACTCACATATGAGCGCCTGGATGGATCCACAAAGCACATTTTTCTTCCTGGTAGGTTCAAGTTCAGCCCTTGTCTCATCAGCCAGAAATGTCTTGTCTCATCCCATCATAGGATCCTTTGGGACAAGAACAAGGTGGTTCCTCTGAGTTCTTTTATAACCAAAAGTTATTGATCTGAGGGAGTTCGGAAAGCTTCTTGGACAAGTTTGTACAACTCAGCACTGATTATATTATTTTACTAAATAGGAGAGGTCTCCATGCTCCACCACTAACCCTTCTGTGCAGCCTACTCACTGAGCATGAGGAAGGCGACAAGTATAAAGAAAATGCACACACGATCACTTGGAGACTCTCATCGTGTCTCAGCCTGACGGGCCAGTTCTGACAATGATGCTGTGGACCTTGGGCACGCCGCCTCTTCTTTTGACTTGAATAAAGAATTGAGAACTTTCCCCCCTTTTCGTATGGTCCTTTCAGGGCTAGCTTTTCCACTTGAGATCAAGCTTCTCAGATCTTTTACTGGAAGGGGACATACGGGCTAATCCATCCAGGAATGCTGTCATTGTGTGTGGTCCCAGTGGGGCCCCCTCTCCCCTCTTTACTCCCCATCTTCTACCATTCCCAGCTCTACTCTTCGTGGTTTGCATGAAGCTCTAAACGTCTCTGGTTACTGGACTGTGAGAATGAACCCCCTCACGTTCCCCAGCTCTGAAGGTAGTCACGCGTACGGAGGGCTGCAGAGGCTGGGAGCTATGGGTGGGTGTGGCTGGTGAGGCGAGGAGAGCAGAGCAGTTAAGGGGATTGATTCTGCCCAGGTCCTGTCAGAGCCTGAGTCAGAGCTCGCTTCTCCCAGACCCTGTGTTTTCTCAATTAGGTTAGGCTGTCTCCCTCCACTGGCTCTCACAATTGAGTTAGCTGCCCCAGGGAGATGGTCCATATCGAAACCAGCCCTCCGGCTGGCCTCGTCAGGATGCATTTGGATGCCAAAATACTTGCAGTGGTACCTTGTGTCTTCCTTTCCAGCACTTGCACACTTGCCCCTGGACTTTTCCATTGAAAAGGCTGCTTTTCCAGCATTGGTGACTTGGTCATTTTCAGCTCCTATTGACCATTTGATGGACCGTGTCCTGGGCTTGCTTCTCCCTCTCATCATACCAGATTTAGCTCCTCACCTGTTCACACTTGGGAGAAGGCAGCAGCCCCCAGGTGAAGTCTCTGACTTGAGTGGCAGCATCCTCCCCACACTCAGATCCAAAAGAATCTCCCTCAGTTTCTTCAGTAAGCTGTGCATCAGAGTCTAGAATGGCTCCGTCATGCCTGCTGCCTGTAAGCTCTGTGTGATCAGGGACCTGGTCTGTCTTTCCCCGCTGTTTCCTTGGCTGCTGGAACGGTGCTGGTACAGGTGACCCTCCGTGCTCTTGGCTGAATAAATGAAGCATCCAATCAGCATTCCTGGGCAGGCACCGTGCTAGGCTTCAGGTGTGCTCTAGGACAGAGTGACTGCGTGGCTGGCAGGAGATCAGAGCCGGGGATGCGGGCAGAGTGAAGAGACTGAGGTGTAAACAGATCGTTTCCATTTTGAAGGGCTATCAGGCGAGGGGTGGAGCTCAGGGCAGGTGACCCAGAGGTGACGTATGTGCCAAGTCCCAAGGACAGTAGGATTTACCCCTCCAGCTGCACTCAGCACGCTGGTGAGGGGCCATTTGGCATCTGCTCCCCTTCCCCCTCTTATCCTGTGAATCTGAGTTCCCCTTACTCCCCTGCCAGCCCACCAGCCCACCCTTCTGTTCCAGGGAAGCTAATCTGTTTTCCGAATCCCCAAGGGCTGGCTGGGTGCTGTCTGGCCACTTTGGTCCACGCTAGCCTTTCTCTGTGAATGTAGTTCATGACATCCCAAAAGGTTTTGCTCAAGCCCAGGGGGACCAGGCAGCCCTCCTGAATGAAATCTCTTCTGATTCCTTTATTTCCCTCCTACTCTGAACCTCGGCTTTTCTTGTACCATCTGATTCTCAGGACCCAGATACGTCACACTGGCCCTGAGTGTGATCATGTCTCTAGATAAAAATCATTCAAATGGAAGTATCAGGACTCTCCTCACGTGCTTTTATAAAGACAAGAAATGTAGTGCTTGTGCGTTTCAATGCGGAAATCAACACTGCGGGAGGCGCCCACCTCCTCCTCCGGAGACCCGGTGTCCTCATGTCAAGACATTGTTTTATATGCAAATTTAGCACCATTTATAGAACTTAATATTTGTGGGGGGAGGGGGAAATCTAGACAGGAAGTGTATTAAAATGGGTTTTATAACTGCTATCAAATGTTTGTGTTTGACTGCCGAGTTATGGTTTCTTTAGCAATTTATCCATCTTTGTATTCCAGTAGAACAGGTAAGGAAACTCATCGTAATAACTACGTAATTGTGTCTAGGGCTTTACAGTTCACATCTCAAGTGAAAGTCACCTCCTCTGAGAAACTGTCCTGAGTCTCAGGAGAGCTGCCGTTCACCTTCGTCCCATTTCTTTGTGCTCCCGATGCACCGGGTCATACCTCTAGCGTAGCACCTCCAGCGAAGAACTGTACAGTCATCCCGCAGTATCCACAGGGGGTTGGTTCCAGGACCTGCCAAGGATACCAAAATCCGAGGGTGCTCAGGTTCCACAGTTGACCCCCAACCCCCTGTACCCATGGTTCCGCATCCGTGAATTCAGCCAACCACGGATCTGCAGTATTTATTGAAAAAAATCCACATATAACGACCCCGAATAGTTCACACCTGTGTTGCTTAAGGGTCACGTGTAATTTGTTACATGCCTAACTCCTTAGTAGACAGGCTTCTTCAGGGTGGATCTTGGCTTTTTCATTTGCAGGTTTTTGTAAGGCTCATGATAAATAAATCAGATAAATGAATGAATGAATGAAGAGACAAATGATAGTCCTGTATTAAATATTTGATAAATATTTGATTATGATAGAATAAAGAAAAAAAGGAGATAAATCTTGCTAGTAACTGTGGAAAAAATATTTGTAGGAGGAAGTATGGAATTGTAGATGAAATTAAGTCTCTTAAGTTTTCCCGAGGGTTCTTTTATCCCTGGAGTAGACAATGAGGAGTTAGCGGTATTAATTTGGGCCAGCACTGCTGAAGTGTTGTGAAATTGACTTACTTCCATCCTGTCTTTCCCTAAGAGTTGTTTAGGAAAGAGAAAGTGGTCCGCGATTCAAAAAAGAACAGAACAAACAGCTGCTGTGTAAACGAAGGATTAGGTACTTCTCTGCGTGTTTTCTCCTTCACGCTTCAGTGTTCATCTCTGAGTTACGCACTGTAATAATAGGCCCAAGTGCGAAAGTGTTTCTGGGACTGATGCATAAAGTATGTGCATGCAATCTGAAGACTGAAAAGTGGTTCATTCTTGGGAAAGAATGGTATGAAAGTTACTGGCCTTCTGGGGAAACAGAATGTGATTATCTACAAGGTTAGCTGATTTTAGATACTGATTGCCAAACTGTTCAATAAAATATGAATACTTATTATGGCAATCCATATCACATGTTGCATATCCTGTTCTGGGGGTGAGGTGCACCTTCTTAAACGCACACTAACTGGGTAACGTCAGACGTTAAAAAGTGAGTGGAAATTGGGTCTGAAGTTCTTCTTTCCTATTGGTTCCTCAACTAGACTTTAACCTCTAGGAAAAGATGAAGACTATAAACAATAGTTAGTATCCATGGTAACATGCATAAGGAGGTAATTTTTTTTTCTTTACATTTTTAAATTTCAGAGTTTAACAGCATATTATATGCATTGCCTCAGGCCCACAGTTCCTCCAGTTGGTCATTAAGTATCAGGAAGTACCCTCTCTACCAGTCATTATTCGTTACATAAAATGCCACTTACAAGCCTCGTGCACAAAAGAGCTCCAGTGTCAGTGGAAGGCACACCTTGGCTGTTGTAGCCACTTGGCCTAGAAAGCAGAGACCCTTAGAGCCCCTGACCCAGGAGCCAGGCTGCGTCCTGAGAGAAGCATTCACCAGGAAAGCTTTTCAGTGATGGCTCATTAGCCTAAAGAAACAGCCCCGTCCTTCATGTGAATCCACCAGAAGAAAGGTCCCAAACCCATGTTCTCATACATGGTCACCGGGCTGCTGTTAGGAAGGCTCCAGGAGCAAAGAGTTCTGGGCAAATCCAACCACTATGCTTAATTCCGCCCGACACAGAGAACCACTCCCTGTTGTGCCAATTAGGAAGTTTGGGTTTTGTAGTATTTTTTTTTTTTTGGAACATTCACTTTTTAAAACTTTTAGTGGAGGTCCTGGGGATTGAACTCAGGGTCTCACGCACGCCAAGCACGCGCTCTGTCATTGAACTACGCTCTCCCCCACTATTTAGTTTTTTTTTTTTTTTAAGGAAGTTTCATACTCAAAACAAATGAGATGATTAATAAGGTACAAAGGCAGAGTTTACTCAACAGAACCTACCTGATGTTAGTTCTACACAGGCAGATGACAGCATTTTAAAGTCATCCAGAAAATTCATCCAGAAAATCCAGTCCAAGTTGAAACCAAAACTCCTTTCTTGATTACAGAGACTCCTTTTTTCCTTTGGCCCCTGGACACCTAGGTGGCTGACTCCCGACAGGTGCCTCTCCTGCGGCTTTGAAACCAAAGGCAAACCCTGCAGAGGCAGCCTCAGTAAAGCCGTCCCCAGATGACTTGTGCAAACAAAAGGAAAAATATGTGCTGAAAACTGGAGCTAATCTAGGAAGTTCCAAATTTAGATCAGGTTTTTTCCTTCCAAGAGTTTGTTTGTAAATCAGTTTTTGGAAACCTGGTGCAAACATTTTCCCATAAATGTGGACGTGCAAATGTCACCCTAATAAAAACACATTAGCAGAAACATCATTTATAAACTGTTTTTTTTTTAATTCCTTTTCAGTTATGGATTAAGTGGGCCATTTCTGTGGGCTGGTCTGGGAGCTAGACCACCATGTCCAATGGTTTCTATGGGAAATCAGTCTGACTCAAAGAGCTGGATGGGAGGAACTCTCCTCCAACTGCCAAAACTTCACGGAGAAGAGAGAATTCCTCTCCAAGGGTTCAGATCGTGCCATCCATAAGCAAGAGGGACAGCCATTTTGGTGCAAGGGACATTCATAAATTTAGTGTTTAAACTTTGCAAACTGCCAACACTTAGTTTAGAAAGTGTTAACAGCTGTATTAGGCTGAAGTTGAACTCAACAAAGTTTAGACAAGGAAGTTGAATAGGAAAACAAACAGTAATGCAAAATATAGAACCCAGATTTGAACAGAGATAGACACTGGAACGAAGAACTTCATAGCAGGCCTATGAGCCAGACCAGTGATCCAGGGCCAAGCAAGGCAATGAATACGTTTCTTTACTAGAAAAAAGAAAGAAATTCAAAGGCAGCAGACCCATGGTTTGTGATGCAGATCACACACTCTCTGTTCTTCCTTTGTCCTCACCTGTGTTGACTCTCTAGTAAGTTCTGAACAGTCTAAATTGTCATGAGGTCACGTGTCCACCCTACCCCCCATCCCAGCTACTTGCCCCATCCCCAAAAGAGCTGTGAGCAGCAAAAGTGCTCCTCTAGACCATTCCCCACTTGCTTTTGCCCCCAAATGGCAAGAGTGATGGAAAATTTTTTTTTTCAGCCAGAATGAGTTGAAAAAAATGGTGGCATGGGGGGGAGGGGAGCAAGATGGCACCACGGCCCATGAGAAAGGAGGCCTTTTGGAGACAGAGCGTCAGCCATGATTCCTGGGGAAAGGAATTGAAGCAGAGGGCGAGGAGGAAGGCAGAGGAATGCAATGTGAGACACATGAAATGACGCTTAGAATCTTCCAGAAAAAGAACATCAGGAACTAAAAATGTTATGTGATGAAGTCAGATTTCTTGTGGTAGCTACAAGGGAGCAGAATGTAAATTTCTGAGCCAGAAGAGCAGTTGTGTGGATGGCCAGGGACTCCCCAGACTGCCACACTTGGGATTTTGTGTCCAGTTCACCTAACATCCAAGGTACATGGAGGTCTCTTCATGATTCTAAGGAGAAACTTGGCTTCAGTTTTGTTCACCCCCTAGGATCTTGCATTCATGTTCCCAGCTCTAGCCATGACCCTGAGGAGCCACACCAGTTGAGCCGGGGTCCAAAGGCCCTGTGATTTGAGGAAGTGGAGAGGGATACAAACACTGGGTCCTTTGACATCACGTGTCCTATCATTTGGGGCAATTTGTTCTAATTGCCACCATTAGTGCAAAATAGCAGATGAGAAAGATTCTTCAAGGTAATTTGGAAAGCACTTCTCAGGGTCAGTTAGGACGAAGCCCACATAATATGCTGTTTCTGCTGCACCAAGACGTGAAAGTGGCTGCATGCAAAGATGCTGTGTAAGAGAAAGGGCGATAGTATGAGGGTTCGGATAGATGGAAAGTGTAGGTAAAGTTACATCAGTGACAGAGACCTTTCCGCTCCTCTGGACCTGGACTTCTGAGCACCTGTGGGATGTGTCATTTTTCAGCACTTAACATAGAGGCTAGTGCTTTCAAATACGTTATTTTCAGAAAAACTATTCTTACCACTTAGGTCAAATAATCCCTCCTTGGATGAATAAAAGGAAGAGGAATAGAAGACTCAGTTTAAAAATTAGATATGTTCCTGGGAGGAAGGTATAGCTCAGTGGTAGAGCACATGCTTAGCGCACACGAGGTCCTGGTTCAATCCCCAGTCCCTGCATTAAAAAAAAAAAAATGTGTACCAAGCTAATGAGATTGTTGAAAGTCTGACTTAGTGGGAAACCCTAGCCTCTGGGACGTCTGTGCCCCGATGGCACAGTGACTTCTCAGCTCCATGATGTTTGGAAAGCGTGGTTTGGACAACACAGATCCTGAAAATGTATCAGTCTCCTGAATGTTCCGCCCAGAAAGATCACAGTCAGGTGTATCATCCACGCCAGAAGGGCTTCGTTTCTTGGCTGGTTGTTTTAAGTTCTAGCTCATCCCCAGACAGGGTATGAGTCGGGCAGAAGGGATCGTATATGCTGTCCTGTCCATGATCCCTAAACTGGATTGATTCATGATCAGATGATCAGAGTAAGTACAGTTTTAAAGCATCACTGATTTGCATACACTGGGAGAAGGTCTCTCTGAACCATTGAGTGTTTGGATTATGAAACAATTTGCACCCATGAAGTCTGACATTTTGAGTAGTTCCACTTGCCGATTAACTAGGCTTTGGTCAGCCACAGCTGTCGCGGGAGCTGCTTCAACAGAACAACAGTGTGACGTGTCTGGGCTCATCCATGATCTGCTTCTAATCCACCTGTGCCCTTCGGTTTGCCTGGGTTATATTCTCTGCCTCTGAGAATCACAGATCATCCAAAGGTGGAAAGGATGAGGAGACCATCCAAGTTAGGGGCTGGCACACTTTTCTGGAAAAGGCCAGAGAGGACATATTCCTAGGTTCGCAGGCCATAGGGTCTTTGAAACATCTACTCAGCTCTGCCTTTGCGGCATGAAAGCAGCCACAGATAATACGGAAGCGCATGAGCATCGCCTGTTCCAACAAAACTTTATTTACAAAAACAGCCAACAGGCAGAATTTGGCTGGTGGGTTTTGTGTGTCCACCTCTGATCTAGTCTGACTTCCTCACTTCACAGATAAGAAGAAAGACACTGGGGAAGTTGGGGAACTTCCCAAATCCACTAGATGATTCAAAGCAAACCTAGAAATGGAATCTCAACCCCGAATTTAATCCTACCATGCGTGTCAGTCTGTCTTATTTCATGAAGAGTCTTCTGAACTCAGGTCACCGAGATCCTCCCCCTGCAGAGTCCACAGGCCCACCTTCAGCCCCTGATCTCTGACCTACTGCCAGCCAGTAGATGACATAGGTTTGAGTCAGAAAGGAGTATTGGAGAAAATTATGTTCTGGGACCATCAATTATTTAATATAATGTTCTTTGAAGCAGAAATTTTTCTAGGAGATTGTCACTAATTATTGACATCACTCTGGTTGCCATTGTCATCTTTCCAGGTGGCATCGAAGGAGTGAAAAACTGAACGATTGTCATTTTGTCATAGGGTCTCATTTTCACAAGGTTTTTCCACTAGAGTTGATTTGAATAAGGCTGGCAAACTAGGGTTTCCAATTCACCAAAGAACAATCAGCCTCCAAAGCAGAATTTCTCAACGTGGACTTCAGGGGGTTAATGACTCTGAAATCAGGCAGAAGTGTCTGTGCATGGGTATTTTTACTCAGGATGCGCTGTTTTCTTCAGATGCCCAAAGGGATTTGTGATTCCCCACCCGCCAAGTTACAGGATTCTAGATGCTGAAAGGTGCTTGTCCAGCCAGCCTGCCTGAGGAAGAAGAAAGAAGCTCCAACCCGCCACGTGCCTCTCCTCACGTGTGCCCTTAGTGGCTGGCTCTTCAGAGGGGACTTAGCTGGCCACCTGAAGGGTTGCAGAGGGGAAGGGAGGAGTCACGACTGGATGGACACAGATATAGTCAGTGGGCTGAATTCAGCATCAGAGGTCCCAGGAGCAGGGATGCTCCAAGTTAGTGGATAGCATTGTTGTGGTTCCAGCTTATCAGCTGGCTCAGAGCAAGACCCCCACCAACTGCTGACACACCGAAGACAGAATTCAGCTCCCGGAGGCTGGCATGTGGGCTCGAACTCTGGCAACGTGGTGAGCTGAGTTGACTCAGCCACTCCTCTGGCTACAGAGAGATCCTGGATGGAATAGAATTGTTTTAATGTTGTTTTTTAGTGCAAGTTGATTTTTTTAAAAAGAGAGAAATGGAAACTCTTACATGAGTGAACTCAGATCAGAATGGTCAGCTTGAGCTGAAGCCACAGTGGCTCAGGAGGCTAAAAGCTGGACTTTTAATTCCAGCGCATGGATAAGAAACATGGCCTTGAGTCTACCCAAGGGGAGGAGGGAGAAGAGGTTGCAGCCAAAAGCCAGAACTCTTGAGTGGCTGCTGGTTTATGAGAAGGGGTCCAGAAAACTCCATCCAGTCGCCCCGATAGATATTTAGGAAGTTTCTGCCCTGCCCAGGGCTCTGAGTAGGGAAAAGTGTCTACTATGAATAAAACTAAGTCAGTCTTGTATTTCATGTTCGGGGACAGAATCTGAAACTGCAATAGAGACGTGGATTGGGACTTTCTGACTGAGGAAAAAAATGGTCCAGACTGGAGAGTGCTTGATACCCAGGGGGATGCCTGTGCAGAACTAGGGTGTGTACCTCACAGCCCACAGCACACACCCTCCCAGAGGGAGATGCTCTCCACTGAAGATGAGCTTGTGCAAGAAGACTGCACACATGTGCACACGCACACACGCATGTGCATACATATACACAGGCGCACACACGTGCACTCACACATGCACACAATTGAACCACACAAGACAGACAAAATCTGAAGATGACTGAACAGTCTCAAAGAGACTAAAAAACAGGCATTTTAAAAATATAAAATATCAAAACCATTAGGAAAGAAGAAATTAATAACAACGACAACAAAGTTTTGAAAAAGAACCAAATGGAAAAAAATGGAAATTATAGAAATGAGAATTGTAATCATTAAAGTTAAAAACCCCAAGGACCTGTAACAAGAGTTTCTGTTTTAACTGAGGAGAACCTCACTGAAGTGGACAGCAGGTCTGAGGGAAATCACTCTGAACACCACACAGAAAATTAGAGGCAAGGAAATCCATTTGGGCCAAGTCCGTGGAAGCCAAGGACAGCCAGGCTATGACAGCAAGACCAAGTCTAGAGGCATCCAGGAGGCTCCGACCCCACCACGCTAGGGTTCCTATCCATCCTGGTCAGGATTGCTTCAGGAGGGAGGTGGGCCTGGGCCTGAACAACTCCTGGGGAGCAAAGCTCGGGGACCCACCTGCCATCACCTGTCCTGGCCTGAGCTTAGCTCCCATCTGGAAGGGAAGAGGGAATTGTCTGACCTCCTTCTGGTTTATGACCAGGCTTGGGGTCCTCTGGCTGAGGAGAGCCTCACCAGGGCTTTAAGAGCTTCAGGAATGGTTTCCTAAAAGCCATGCTGATCAGTGCGAGGACCTGGCCCTGGGAGGAGGGGACATTCACCAGGCCTGTGGTGGACCTCATTAGGGCAGCTGGCTTCCTCCCCGGAGCAGGATGTCTCACAAGAGGATGAACTCAGTTCACCGAGATCCTCCCCCTGCAGAGTCCGCAGGCCCACCTTCAGTCCCTGATCTCTGACCTACTGCCAGCCAGGCTCTGCACCCAGACCCCTCCTGGTTTCGCCTTCAGATAACCACACTCTCCTGCCCGCCTCTCCCAGGCCTGGGACCACAAGCAGCCTCGGCTTTGCCATAGCCCTCAGCCCTGGCTTGGCCACACCCCGAGGACAACTTTTTCACAGCCAAGAATGTTCTTTCCAGAAGGTGATGCCTCCCTTTGCTTCTCTTCTGAGGTATCAACTCTTTTTGCTGAGACCCTTCTGGCATGTATGGCAGCATTTGAAGAAACACACTTAGCACAGGGGTCCTGGAAGCTGGAGATGCGTTTCCGCAGGCCCATTAGGCAGGAGAGCCCCAGAGAGCCGGAGGTATTAGCATTTTGCTGGGATGTGGGCAACGCACGCTAATGGCCAAAGAAAACAACACCAGTAGCACCATGATGGGGAGGCTGCATCTCTGCCCACAGGACTCCCATTGCCTTGAGAGGAACTGCCCGCCAGTTGACTTTAAAATGCCATCAGCTCCTTTCCCTGTACCTGTTCAAAGTGAATCAGCAGTTTGAACCAATCCTGGAACAAAACGAGCAACTTTGTTACCCAGAACCACTTGTGCCGTCCAACTGCCTCGACAGAGCAAAATGTCCCTCAATCAGATCACCTTGGTTTCCACACGTAGGCAGCGCATCATCACCCTGAAGACTATTAAGCTGCTGGAAGGTGCTCCAAGAGCGCCAGGCCTGGCGAATGTCCCCTCCTCCTGGGACCAGGGCCTCGCGCTGATCAGCGTGGCTTTTAGAAAACCATCCTTGATGCTCTGAAAGCTCAGCCGGAGGACCACAGGCCTGGTCAGAAACCGACGGAAGTTGGTCCGTCCCCTCTCCCCATCCAGGTGGGAGCTGGGCCCAGGGATGTGAGTCTAGGAGGAGGGTGCTGAGGGTCCAGTTTCTCACCAGAAATGCAAATCTTGACTCTATCTGTCTGTGCAGACCTTCATATTAAATGATAGCTCAAGGCCCGATTTGTAGGCAAGAGCGTCCTCATTATCATCCCAATAAAAATCCCAAAGTAAACCGCTCCCCCGACCCCAAACAGGCTACTTCTAGCAAAGGAGTATGAGAACGAAATATTTTCAGTTCAGGTTTTGCTCCTGCTAAGTCACAAGCAGGACGATGATCTGTTTCAGCTTTCTCCTCCCTCCTCCTCACCGAGCAGGGCTGACGCACTTCCGACCCAGCCTGCAGTTCTAACGTATGCACTTGACACGTTCTCTGAGGCCTCTGGGGAGCAGTGTAGCCACAGGGCTGGACCATTCAGTGGATGGGCAGGCGGATGCAGAGGGTAAAATCTCCTTCGCTGGCGAGTGCCTTCTAAGGAAGCAGACAAATGACACTGAGGAAGAGCTGCCCAGCCTGAGACCCAGTTCTGCCACGGATGGGCTGTGTGACTTTGGGCCATCACTTAACCTCTCTGAGCCCTGGTCTCCACCCCTGTAAAATGAAGATAATTATCTATCTCACAGAGTCCTTTTAAGGATCAGGGTGTAATCCCTGCGAAGCCCTGCCCTGGTAACGAGCTAATTATTAGCGAAGGGAGCCACCCCTCATTGCCAGAGCAAGTATGTGACATCACATACCGAAGTGGGGCAGGGGGCGTCCCCCTAAACCACGTATGCAGAGGCAATCCTCTCCTGACTGCTGCCGAGGAAGATACAGACGTTTCCAAGAATATTTGGGTGTTCTTTTTTTTTAATGGAGGTACTGGGGATTGAGCCCAGAACTTCATGCATGCTAAGCACGCGCTCTACCGCCGAGCTGTACCCTCCCCCAATATTTGGGTCTTCTTAACTGTAAGGACATATCTGATGAATCAGGATTCCGGTGGATTAGGGTTGTAGAATATCGAGCAGGGACGATTTAGCCTGTCCTCAATGCAGACTCTAGATTAGCACCTAGTGCGGAGAGTTATTGGAGAATTAAATAACACAACCCATGTGAAAATGATGGGCCTGTTGTGTAGGACAAGGAAAGCTCTCAGTATATGTTGGCTCTGCACGGGCTGAATCGCTCACAGTGTCCTAAGACTCACCGTGATCCACTACAGAGTTTGTTTTCAGGGGTGAGGAATCGGGGGCTTCCAGCAATTAAATGAGACTTTTACAGCAGATGCTGGAGCCAGTGCTGGACCAGGGGCTCTGAGATCCATGGCTGAGGGTCCTTCAATATGCCTCTCTGGTCCTCACCTTGGTATTTTGAGAGCGTGAGTGCCTTCTAACCTGTTCACAAGACTTGGCCACCATAGAGTGCAGGACTTTTACTAGGTGGTCCCTTCGGCCAGCAAGGTGGCCACGATCTACCTGAGTGACTCCTACCTCCAGTGATTCTGGGATGCCATGCTGGGGACACTTGTGCATAAATGGATCACTGGCAAAGAAGACATGTTCCAAGATCCTACAGCGTGTGGGTCCTCCAAACCCCCAGCCCCTGAAAGCATCTCCCAACTGGGGGAAGCAATCAACTACTCTCTGAAATGTCTCTAAACACCCTAATTGGTGGTCCAGCCATTATTATACACCAGACACCCGTCAGCCCGCACTTAACAGTCATTTTGTGCCAGTCTAGCCAGGTTTTGACTACTGAGCTTTCTCCTCCTTTCTTTCCCTTGCTGTCCATCCACGACCCGTGATGCCATGCTTCTCACTCAAGGTTACTCCAAGGTCTAGACGGACAGCAGGATCCAGCCACCTGGCTTTCTCATTTTGCTAAACAAACAAACGAAAAGGAATGGAAAGCAGGGAGGTCCCCAAAATGTATTTGACCTGCACTTGGATCTTGGAATGACCAGGAGGAAACTGTTGATGAGCACAGCATGATGGTTCCGTCTGCAGGTGAATCAGCCTTCGACGTGGCTGACTGTCCAGCTTAGAGAGGATTTTCATGAGTTATCTCCCATGATTCTACCAAAACCCTGTGAAGTAGACGACATTAGATAAGGAAATGGAGCTTCTGAGAGGTTAAGTGCTTTCCCACATTACAGAGCTCCCCAGGTGCTCTGATTTTGGCCCAGTGTCTAGCCTACCCCACCCCCAGTGTCCCCACACACAGCAGAAAATGTAGCCAACCCTACATCCCAGCCTCCCCCAGGAGAGATGCCCTGAGAGTCTGGGCAGATTATTAGAACACGACGATTTGAACAGCTTGATGAGATTTAATTGTTTGGAAGGTATTCAGCACGGTATTTCCAAACATTCAAGGAGAATGCTGGAGATTGTTTTCCCAGATAATGACACTGCCTTAATTTGGGAGAGGGCTTTTGTGTTTACAAAGCACTTTGGCACTTTTCTTATTTGATTCCGGACGCAGCCTGGGATCGGTGTGAAATGTTTCATGCTCATTAACAGATGCAATGTCATATTGGAAAGGAAGATGGTGACGGAGATGAACAAAGTACACCCCCTTCCTCCCTGCTTACCTGCGACCTGCAGGCCAGGTGTGCCCATGGGCGGGGCATTGAACCTGGAGCTGAGGTCTTCCCGCCTCACAGGCACCGTCTGCTTGACTTTCTTGCCGAGGGAGCTTTCTGACCTCAGAGGGATCCGTGTTTTACTGCCTGCAAAGGCGTTTTACTGACTTGAGTTAATGTCCATGGGGGCTCATGGGTGAGGAAACCTTGCAGATGCAGCTGCTGGGGGAGAGGCGCTGGCAAGGCACTGCCGGCCTGCAGGGGCCTTGAGGAGGCATGAAGTCTGAACCCTCCCCAGCTATGGATTTCAATAGTCCCTGTTGAAAAGCTAGCTTTTTTTTTTTTTTAAAGAATCTTTAGCCAAGGGGATGCCCTCCCAGGCCTTGGGAGTTGGCTGTTTGTCGGATGGACTTAGCTGCTAATGCCACTGAGGCCTTCACGCCAGAAGGCTCCGAGGAAGAAGGGGGAAGAGCTGGGGCTGTGACTGGGACCCAAGCCGGGGCAGAAGGGCTCTGATGTGGGAAGGGGCAAGTCAGGAGCCCGAGGGGCAGCATTCCGAGGGGCATGGAGACCCCATCTTCCTTCAGCGTCTCCCAGTCCAAACCTTAAAGGCGGTAGGTTCACCTATAACCAGGCAGGTGTTTCAGTGTAGTCACCTAGATAAAGGGGAGGCTCTCTCCCTGGGAGTCCCCTGCCTTCCTCCTCTCCCAGCTGGTGGTTCGGACCACAGCCACCATCGCCGACAACTTTTTTCTTCCTGTGCATTCTGGGGACACAGACTGGCATGACTTGGTGCTTCAGAGTCTGTACCAGAATGTTATTAGGCTTTAGCAGATTGACACTAAAGAAACACGTTCCATCTTCTTCAAACTATAAAAAAACCCTCTTGGAAATGCACATTTTCCCTCTGGAATTTCTTTATTGAGGTACAGATGATTTACAATGTTGTGTTAGTTTCTGGCATGCAGCATAGTGATTCAGTTACATATATATATTTTTTCATATTCTTTTCCATTATATGTTATTATAAGATATTGAATATAGTTCCCTGTGCTCCTGTAGGTCCTTGTTTATCTATTTTATATACAGTATTTTGTTTTTTATTTTCTCTTTTAATTGAAGTATGGTTGATTACAATGTTGAGTTAGTTTCTGGTGTACAGCATAGTGATTCAGTCATACATACATATATAGTCGTCTTCATTATAGGTTGTTACAAGGTATTGAATATTCCTGTGCTGTACAGTAGGACCTTGTTGTTTATCTGTTTTATATACAGTAGTTTATATCTGCTACTCCCAAACTCCCAATTTATCCCTCCCCTCTTTGTCTTTGGTAACCATGTTTGCTTTCTATGTCTATGAGTCTATTTCTGTTTTGTAAATAGGTTCATTTGTATTATTTTTAGATTCCACATATAAGTGGTATCATATGATATTTGTCTTTGTCTGACTTACTTCATTTAGTATGATAATCTCTAGGTCCATTCATGTTGCTGCAAATGGCATTATTTTATTTTTTATAGCATAGAAGTATTCCACTTTATAAATACACCACGTCTTCTTTATCCAGTCATCTGTTGATGGACATTTAGGCTGTCTCCATGTCTTGGCTGCTGTATATAATGCTGCTGTGAACATTGGGGTGCATGAGTCTTTTTGAGTTAGAGTTTTCTCTGGATATCTGCCCAGGAGTGGGATGGCTGGATCACAGGGAAAGTCTATTTTTAGTGTTTAGGAGCCTTGCACTGTCCTCCACACGCTCTGGGGGACTGAGCAGCGTTCTGGCTGGCCTGTCCCCTTCCTGTGCCTGCTCTTCTACAGTCCATTCTCAAGCAGCAGCTGAGGTGACCCTTGTGGAGCAGATAGGGTCATCCTGATGCTCCAGGTGGTCTCACAAGCCCCTCCCAGGCCCTACAGGACCCACCTGCCGCCC
Organism: Camelus bactrianus; assembly: GCF_048773025.1. Taxonomy (NCBI): domain Eukaryota; kingdom Metazoa; phylum Chordata; class Mammalia; order Artiodactyla; family Camelidae; genus Camelus; species Camelus bactrianus. Next base: position 12,880,978 of record NC_133573.1, read on the forward strand.
CTGCCCCTTCCTGGCCACATCGCCTGCCTCCTCTTCCCTCCTCTCCTCCGCTCCAGCCACATGGCTTCCTCGCCAGCCCCGCCCACTGCTTTTTAGGGCTTCTGCACTAGCTGCACCCTCTGCCAAGAGTGCCCTTCCTCCCTGAAATTCACAGGTCTAGCATCCTCACTTCCTTCAAATCTTGGATCCAATCTCCTCTTCCTAATGCAGTCCTCTCCCATCCCTTCCCTGTTGCCTGTTATCCAGAGCACCGTTCACTTTCCAGCCAACGAGTCCACTCACTTATTATCCCCATTCTCTGTCTTCTCCCCTGGAACATGGGCTCCCCAGGCCAGGGACATCTCTGACTGGCTCACTGATGTGTCCCCAGTGCCCACGTTGTGCCTAGCACGTGGTTCCCGCTCAGTTGGCCTCGGTTAGGTGAATGAATGGCATTCAGCGGGCTGGCTGATGGTCCTTGGTGCCTGGACATGGCCTCCCCGTGTGCCCAGTGTCCCCTTGGTGTTGGAACAGGAATCTGCTGGAAACTACAGGTGGCCCTGTCAGCATCCAGGCTTCTGGAAGAGGGACTGGAAATGCCACACCGGGAGTCTGGCTCTGGCCAGGCCAGCTGAGAGGGCTCTTGTTTCACAGGGACCTGAGGCTGCAGGCATGGGGTGGGATGGGGGCTTCGGGACAGGACACAAACACCAGCCTCACTCTCACCCCACCAGCTGCCCGGGACACATGACGTCCAATCTTGCAGTCCCGGTCATGGTTGGTGTAGCACTCAGCCAGATTGTTCCCGGCTAAGGTTGTCAGGGCTATCTAGGAAAAGATGAGGACAAGAACCTGTTACACAATCTGCAGGGACCCATCCAAAATGAAAATTCGGGGCTTCCCCTTGTTAAGAATGTACTAAAAATTTGGGGGGAGGGTATAGCTCAGTGGTAGAGTGCATGCGTCACATGCACGAGGCCCTGGGTTCAATCCCCAAGTAACTCCATTAAATAGATAAATGAATAAACCTAACTACCCCCACCCCCCAAAAAAGAATGTACTAAGAATTTCAAATTTTCAAGACAACAGAGCATTCAACCAAGCACAGGGCCCTTCTGAGGGCTGACCAGGCCTGTGGTATCTCACAGACCTCCTCCAGAACACTCCCCATGACACATGTACCTCACCTCTGCCCAAGGTGTGGAACCTGCTTCTCCTTGAGGAGAGGCAGTGGGGGACAGTCTCAGAGGAAACCTGAAGGTACCCAAAACTGGGTGCCTGCAGCCAGCAAGAGGGCCTGAGGCCATGTTGCAAGTAAGGGTGGAGGTTGCAGAACAAGTGACCACCAAGTGGCAACTGGGGCCAGACAGGTTGACGTCCATGGGACATGAACAGCCACAACTCTGGAACATTCTCCCTTCACAAAGATGTCATCAGCAATGGAGGGGAGAAGTGGGAACAGAAGATGTAGTTAGAGGAAATAAAGCCAGGACTGGGCGGTAGGGTGGTGGCTTGTTATGCTGGGAAGCTCTGGGTCTTCCCAGATGCATCCCTGGAAAGCGGCGCGTCCTTAGGCTCCTGACGATGCTGAGCAGGCGCCCGGCGATAGTGATGCAGAAGCGGGCACTGCCACCTTTCATGTGGATGACACTTCACAGTCTGAAAGTACTTTATATACATAACGACTTCAGTGGACTTTCTCCATCAGCCCCTAGCTTAGCCGAGTGGACCAGAGAGGATGCGGGAACTCGGTTCTTCTGGCCTCAAGTCCAGCACCGTCTTCTTTCCTTCAATGATGTTCCTGCCCTGGGTGGCTGCCATCTTCCCAGAGTCCATGCCTGAGATAGACAAACAGATGCAGGCCAGGGCATCCCATGCACCAGGCAGCCTATTGAGTCATTCCGTCCAGCAGCTCCCGGCCGGCACGGCCAGAGGGATTTGTGAGCTGCTACAGACTCGGAGTACGAGCCCCGCCCCCATGGAAAGGTAAGACTTCCAGAGGGACTGGATGTTCCCTCCTACAAGCATTACAGGAGCTGCTTTGGGGGGTGATCGGTAAATGTGAGCTGCAGATTAAGTAAAGCTGACTACAGGGATGCTCTCTGAGTAAGCGTGCATTTTTTTTTTTAAACGGCCGATTAACCTCTTATCAGGAAGGATTCCTTCCTTTGAAGCGTTGGTGGTTTCCTGCCCTAAAAGGTGTGCGGACGCTTTGCCAAATCACATTATTACGTGCAGCTAACGGCTTCGGGAAGACTGGTATCTGCAGATGTGCAGTCAGTGGTCTGAGTTCAGTGTCTCCATCATTGACATTTTCTCTAAAAATTAACAAGTGCTATTAGGCCGTGTTAATGAAATCATCTGCTAAGGAGTTCTTTTTCTTTTCTTCTTTTCTTTTTTCTTTCTTTCTTTTTTTTTTTTTCAGTCTGAATCTCCATTTGAGTCCCAGAAGAAGAAAAATGCACCTTAAAACTATTTCCATTTTAGAACAGGCAACATACTAAAAAACAGCTGAACTAATTTTTTTCCTTCTCTTGAAGTTCTGCAAAATGCACTCCCCAGTTTACTTTCTATGCCAAGTCTCAGAGCTGAGCAAATTTTTATGGTCTAGTTATAAACCCTAGAAAAACAAGGTTTATAGGAAATGTTGACACAACCTTCACTAAAGTGGTGCTATCTGACACCTCTCTATTTCCAATTTGGGGATTTCTACTGGGAAAATATAAACGCGAATTCAGCAAAGGAAGCCAACGATAATAAAAACGTTGTAGTCTTCCTGTTCACCCCATGAAGCTCTACTTCAGAAGACGCCAGGGCACCGTGGAGGTGAGTTGGGATTACATGGCAGGACGGAAGGCACCTGCACATAGGTCGGCCTCCTGGTTACTGGAAACCCTGCCGGGGAATGCATGACCTCAGCCTGAGTCACAGTGGCCGGAGAGGTGGCGGGAGGTTCCAGGTCCTGACGTCAGAGATGCATTCCCTCCTCCCACCGCGCACCTCCAAATCCACCCTAAATAGAGACAAACCGGATTTTTCACAGACCAGTCAAGCCAACCTCAAAAACACAGAGAAGCCCCAAAAGATGAAAGTTAGAGAAAAGACATGCCCGGGAAGGCTGATTTTGAGGGAGGAGGCTCTGCTCGGGGCCGGCCACAGCGCCAGGGGCCCCCCAGGTGTGAGGGCAGGCCCAGACACCAGGACAGAAGGCCAGTGACAATTCCGATGTCCCCAGTCTCCCTAAACAGCTCCGATGAGAAGCACATGTGTTCCAGACTTTGGCTTTGATTTTTTTTTTTTCTCCTGAAACAGGAGGAGGTGGGAGAAAGGGTGAAGTCTGACTCAGGTCCAGAGATAAAGACTGACACACACAAATGGCCCATAATAGGGGGTAAAGGGAGCTAAACTGAAGTCTGTGTTTTCAAATCGTCAGTTAAATAGACTAAACAGCCCCGGCCCAGGAGCCAGCTGCTGGCCAGGCGCCCCATGGAGGACACGGGGCTCCCAGCAGCGTGCGGGGCCTCCCTGTGCCCTGGCTCCCGGCTTTGTCACGGGGACAGCGAGGCCAGCCTCCATCACAGGACGGTGCTGGGAGGAAGGCTGGTCCCCGGAGGGCTTTGTGACTCAAACTGCAAGATGAGTGGGAGTGTTATTTTGTGCTGATTGTATTCCTACTTTGGAAAATTACATTCACAAAATGGAAATATTTTCTTTAATTTAAAATTTTTTTATTGAAGGATAGTTGGTTTACAATGTTGTGTTGATTTCTGGTGTATTACACTGTACAACAGAAATTTTTTTTTTGAAGTTGGGATAATTTTTTTTTGCTTTTTAAAAATTTGTTGAAGGGTAGTCTACAATGTTGTGTCAATTTCTGGTGTACAGCATCATATTTCAGTCATACATACACATACAGATATTCCTTTTCATATTCTTTATTATAGGTTACTACAAGATATTGACTATAGTTCCCTGTGCTCTACAGAAGAAACTTTTGTCTGTTATGTATACAGTAGTTAGTATCTGCAAATCTCAAACTCCCAACTTATCCCTCCCCACCCCCTCCTCCCTGGGAAATATTTTCAAGTGGGGGACAAATCTATCAGGATAAAGGGGAGAGAACCTCTCCCTGGCATATTTGTCACTGCTTTTCATTCATTCTGGGGCTGATGTGGGGAGGGGGGATCTGCCCCTGAGCACTTTGCCCTCCTGTTCAGTATAAGAGTCTACGAACAGGCCATTTGGGTTAACGCCCCCATACCCATGACGCACGTCTAAAGTTCGCCAGCTCACAAGGGACCACTCGGTTACATATCTTCATGAACACCAAGTATTTCGAATGATTATTTTTTTCCTCCTTGGTTTCTAAGCCTGTTGGCAGCATTCTTTCCGAGTGTTTTCAAAAGCTTTCACAAGAGATCCTCGTAACACTGGCAACGAATGTGGAGCATACATTAATGCTTAACTTCTGCAGGCCCTGATTCTTCTTTTTTTCTGGTTGAAAAGGAAGACCCTGAGTTTCTGGATGTACCTGTCAGGACTAAATGATTGCTCATTTCCTGTGAACTGGGAATCACGTAATAACTAGCAGCTGAGAGCCTGGGCCGTGCTTCTCGCGTTTTCCTCTTCCAGAAGCTGGGTCCCCCGCCAGCTGGGAAGCACTGCTCTGTGACTGTGCGGAGAAACTTCAGGGAGATGAGAAGAAGAACAACCCTCTAGACCCGTCAGCGCGATGGTCTCACCTGTACCAGCCGGGGAAGATTTTAATAGCGGATGTAGAGAAGGATTCATTTAACTTAGAATGAGCTCGGAAAAGAAAAAAAGGATTTACAAAGCCACAAAAACCTTTCTCTAGCATGGAGCTGATTAGAATGAACCCTGCTAAAATTATGTGTGCCGGTGAGTTGGAAAGAAACCATTTAAAATAATAAAAATACTTCCACTCAAGAGAAAAGGATTAGTACACATCAGCGTACTGGTGTCTTCCTAATGAAGTCATTACCTAGAACAACAACAACAAAAAAAACCCCACATAAATTCAATGCTGAGTTTAAAATTGGAATTCAGCAAAGTGTAATCCCTGGCACTTTTTTAAATGAACGCTTATATCTCTTAGTGTAATCAGTTGGGTTCAGTGTTTCATTAGCCATTATGGTCTATGCGGTGATTGTATTCAATGTGAGATGCTGAGCGTCGGGGCCAGTGTTTCACTTCAGGTGCCTCCCATGCCAAGTCATCAGCACAATTAATTAGAGAATGAAGAAGTGGGAGCTGAACTGATGCTGGAAAGGGCGCTTCTCCTGGGAAGGCATGGGCAAGCGGAGGCCGGGGCCAAGAAGAGCCACTGCCCGTGGAATTTTATAGCATCGTTGCCAATGCTCCTGGACCTGTGCTTGGAGGAAAGGAAATCTGGGGTCTGAGTGTCGGGATAATACACCCGCCCTGGATCCCTGTGTGTGTGGTTCTCAGCTCCGGCGGGGCGTCAGGATTACTGGTGGAACTTTTAAAATAGAAGCAGTTGGGTCCCATCCAGTCCTGGTCTAAAACCTGCATGTGACATCTGTATGTTGAGAAAAAATGTATGTTTTTAATCAACTAAAACCTACGAGTTGATTCTGAGTATTGAGTCAGTGTTGAAAACCTTGGGCAGGTGCAAGTTGGAAATAAACGGAAAGGTGAGTTTGACAATATTGCCGAAATCTCTCTTTCATCTTGAAATCCAGAGAAAGAGCGGTACATCTTGAAGTTTATCAGACAGACGTAAAATGATGAGGATGACAGGAAAATAATACCTAACATTGCTGTGGCTCTCTTGGGACCCTAGCCCTAATGAACGGAGCACTTGAGCTTCCGTGATGTCATTTCTTCCCCTCCTCCCTCCCTGGATGTAGGCAGGCGGTGTAAGAATCACTCCATCCTACAGATGAGGAAACGCACCACGTCCGGGGCTGAGTCCCCTACAGGGTGACTGGATGCACGGCCCCCGTTCTGTGTTTCTTCCCCAGATGCAGCTCCTTCAGGCTGACAGCTGTTCTGGCAGTGAGCCTGGGGCAGGAGGCAGGGTCCCCTGCTCTCAGGTGATTCTGTGAAAAGAAAATTCAGCAGATACTCACTCAGCTCCCACGTGACCTGCAAACGGCAAAAAGGTTTGTGTTTTGTTTTCACCTTAAAATTTTGGCTTCCATCCAGCGTGTGTGATAGATTTTTGGCTTTCCATTTTATACCCATCCTTTTCTTAAAGGAACACATCATGCCTCCCATGTCCATTTTGTGGCTTCCTGGGATTGTGTAGATTAGAGATAGGAGAAAATGGCAAGGAGGGATGGCACGCAGCCGGTCCCCACCGAGGGGGCCTTACTGCCAGCTGCTTCCACATTCCGGGAAGCAAAAGGTCCCTGGCTTAAAGATGGAAAAAGAAGCTAAGACGTCTTCAGGTCATGTTTGGGCTCTTTCCCTGCCGCCTGAGTACACTTGCAGTCACCTTGGGCTCATGATTCAAGTCTTCTGATGGAAAGAAATACTGATCTCAGTATTTAAGGTCAATGATGTTTAGAGCTGGAAGTCACCCTCTTCTGGGGAAGGCTTTGTTGGGAAGGGACCTGAGGGTAAAGACATGACGGAAATGATGCGGGAAACTAAGCTTCTGCTGATCCAATTTACCTAATGAATTAAGTTACTCTGTGTGTTATGTTGATAAAAAAAAAAAAGCTTCCTGGATAAGATTTTTTTTTTGAAGCTATGTGATGTTATGATAGCTGCCACCGTGGCAAAAGTGCAGTTAAAGCATGATGGGTAGGGAGCGAGCATAGACTGTACAGCCCAGAGAGGTATGGTATGGCTGTTACGTGGTAACAGCTTTTAACAGAGTATGATCTGTAAAAATACCGAATCACTGTGTTGCACACCTGAAAATAATATAATGCTGTCAATTGACTATACTTGAATTTTTTAAAAAATGTGATGAGTTGCTCTCCTCTCAGATACCCGTACGTGACAGATCAATAAAACGTAGCTGGGCTCATTGGTTTACCCCATTATACAAAAAAAAGTATTTATGGTTTTTTTTTTTTGAAGGATTGAACCCAGGACCTCAAGCATGCTAAAACTAAGCACATGCTCTACCACTGAGCTATGGCCCCACCCTCTGCAAAAATATATTTATAAAAAGTATCACTCAGGTTTTCATAAATGAGTTGGCTGATTTTCATAATTTTATCATATTTTATCTTCTACCTGTGTAAGTTTAAAAGGTCATTGTTTTAATTGTGTATAATCACATGTGGTTTCCCAATAGCCTACTGAGAAACATTTAGACTGTCACAAAAAGGAATTACATAGAGTTGAATATATGGAATGTAGCTAAGCTTTTAAACCAGGTATGTAGAGCTGTTCTGGGGGGGACAGGAATGGCAAATAGGCCACCAACTGGCTGCTCACTGAAACGTTATCTCTAGAAAGCTGGTCTGGGCTCAGCTACCAAGCGTGCCAAGATTGACTAGTGATGCCTGTCGGGGAAGAAGGAGGGGTTTCTGGTGCCATGTTTGGCATCTCTGCTGTGGGGAGAAAGGGAGAAATCTTGAAATATGTAGCAAATCCCTGTTTCACTAGGAACAAAGACTGTGGAGATGGGTAAAGAATTCTGATGGCATAATTTTTGCCAGAGCAAAGACTCAAAATAGTTTTAGATGTAAGAGCATTATTCAAAATGTTTCATGCATATCTGGGTGTCTAAAAGAGTGAGAATTATTCATCTTTCTCATCACGCCACCCTGGTATGTGCAGTTCTGGAATTACGTCTGTCATCATCATGGTAGGGAACGTCAGTCAGGATCTGCCACTTGTGTAAGCTGCTCACAGATACGGCTTTTTCCTTTGAATTCCGTCAGCACTCAGGTCCGGTGCAGCCTGATCACTTTCACTAATGCCGTTTTCATTACACTCAAAGCACATACCATTGTTTCCACTGGTGACCACGGCACCCACGGGCGAGTCGTAATGCCCATCACATTTCTAAATTCCGCCTCACATTATTAGTGAGGCTAGTATTCTGGCAAAATCATAGCTTTCCTCTAGCAAAGCGGGGGTTATCCCTCTGGAGAAGCCATGAGTTTAAGACAATTAATGTTGCCAAGAAATAACTTTCTTAGGGACTAAATGGTCTTTTCATCAGAGTGAGTTGTCTTACATTGCAAAATTTAATTTCCTCAATTTTATGGTAAATACTGATATATACACTCATCTTTTTTTTTAAACTTTTTTTTATTGAGTTATAGTCATTTTACAATGTTGTGTCAATTTCCAGTGTAGAGCACAATTTTTCAGTTATACATGAACATAATACATTCATTGTCACTTTTTTTTCGCTGTGAGCTACCACAAGATCTTGTATGTATTTCCCCGTGCTATAATCTTCCCCGTACAATCTTGTTTATCTATTCTACATTTTGAAATCCCAGTCTGTCCCTTCCCACCCCCTCCCTCTTGGCAACCACAAGTTTGTATTCTATGTCTATGAGTCTGCTTCTGTTTTTATACATACATCTTAACGTGTTTTCTACCAAAGGTTTCTCATTTCAGATCATTTTCATTGTGAGTTTTTAGTTGCAGAGTACTCCTCTTACTTTTCAAATGGGTGGACACTTTTTTTTTTAGTTTTTCTTGTTTTATTTTGATTTTTTATGTAAATTGAATATGACAGTATGTATTATTAATTAAACATTTTTTTATTCTTACTGAAGTGTAGTTGATTTACAGTGTTAGTTTCAGGTGTACAACAAAGCTATTCAGCTATACATATATATTTTTTCTTTTCAGATTCTTTTCCATTATATGTTATTACAAGAAATTGAATATAGTTCCCTGTGCTGTACAGTAGGCCCTTGGATGGACACTTTATTATCGACTGATTGGTCCTTCAAGACATGGGTTGACTAGGAAGGGATTAGCTCTAGTTATTTTATACAGCCTGGCAAGTGAAGAGTCATGAACAGAACCCTGCAAGAATCTGTCGTTTCTTTCTATACTATCATCTCCTACACTCTCTTAGCTAACAGGTCTATTTTCTAGAACCCTCAGTCCCCAAATCATAGTCCTATATTTCCAACTGCCATCTGAACATTTCCATCAGTCATCTTACCACTTTCTTGAAACTGACATGAGCCACCCCTGCAACTGAGGGCCCTTTTAACTCAGGCCCTCCTTTACTCCAAAGGCATGCTTCCTATGGATTTTGTGGGATTCTTGGTTTTAAGTTCTGAAAACAGCTTGCTTAAGTGAGAGGAGGAAGCAGGAGATGACTTTTCTGACTTCTTACATTATCTTTTCTGTTTCCAAGTATCATGAGTCTTTGGGGATCTCTGGCCACTGAATACCAGGGCTGGAACTGGGTCCTGCCTGGGAACTGAGCCACGTGGGAGCAAAGGGTTCCTCCTTTGAGGTCACCATTTCCCAGATGGTTGTACTCACCAAAATGGAAAATTTCCCCTCACTCACATATACGCAGAACCTCTGGGAGAACAGACGTGGGGGATGATTTGCCTTTATTCAACCCCAGTGGCCAGCACAAAAAACCCTGCCACAAATAGCCTTCATTTTTTTTAAATTGAAGTTTAGTCATTTACAGTATGTCAATTTCTGGTGTACAGCATAATGTCCCAGTCATGCACGTACATATATATATTGATTTTCATATTCTTTTTCATTAAATGTTATTATAAGATATTGAATATAGTTCCCTGTGCTATACAGAAGAAATCTGTTTATTTATCTATTTTTATATATAGTGGCTAACATTTGCAAATCTCAAATGCCCAAATTTGTCCCTTCCCACCCCCTTTCCCCTGGTAACCATAAGATCGTTTACTATGTCTGCAAGTCTGTTTCTGTTTTGTAGATGAGTTCATTAGTGTCCTCTTTTTTTCTTTTTTTAGATCCCACATATGAGTAACATCATATGGTATTTTTCTTTCTCTTTCTGGCTTACTTCACTTAGAATGACAATCTCTAGGTTCATCCATGTTGCTGCAAATGGCATTATTTCATTCTCTTTTTTAAAGCTGAGTAGCATTCCATTGTATAAAAATACACCACAACTTCTTTATCCAGTCATCTGTCAATGGACATTTAGGTTGCTTCCATGTCTTGGCTGTTGTAAATAGTGCTGCAGTGAACATTGGGGTGCATGTGTCTTTTCAAGTTACAGTTTTCTCCAAATGTATGTCCAGGAGTGGGATTGCTGGATCATATGGTTAGTCTATTTTTCATTTTTTAAGGAATCTCCATACTATTGTTCCATAATGGCTGCCATTATGATGCCATCCTGTATGATGAGATGCTTTTGTGAACACGCCTGCAGTGGCTGCTGCCTGACCAGACACCATGGATTGTAACACACAGCTCAATCCCAGGGGTGAAAAATGTTAAAAAAAAAAAAAAAGTCATCTTAGAATCAATGAAATATTTTATATGTGCAAAATATGTTGAGAAGGGATTAAAAAGCATGTATAGTATATACATATATGTCGGATATGGAAAAGTATATACTTATATCTATTTGTATCAATCTGAAAGATATAAACATGAGGGATTTTCATCTAAATATTATCAATAGTCGACTCTAAGTAGTGAGATTGGGGATGATTTTACTTTCTTTGTATTTTTCTGTATATTTAGCATTTTTTATAGTAAAGCTGTGGCATATTTTCAAAAGGAATAAGCTTATTTTTAAAAGAAATACAATATTTGTGGAAAATTGCCCTAAACATATGCATTTCCACTTATAATTTGGTTCTGTATCTTACAGATAAATTTTAGGCAGTCTGTAAGTCCCCTAAAATTAGACCTGTGGTTTTTATTTCTCCATCACACTCAGTATAAAATCTGAACTCCTTGCTGGGATCCACATGCCCTGTCCCTGCCTGCAGTGTGGATGCCAGCCCTCTGGGTGTTCTGCCTGCTCCCCTACCCCCACTCACCACACACACCTTAAGTCCTCGAACCCAGAACCCTTCTCCCCCAGGGCTCCCCAGTGCTGGTCTCCAATGTCTAGATATCAGCTTAATAAGTGAGGCCATCCCTATCACCCAGTCTCAAGTAGATCCCCCACTTGCTCTCCATCACGTAAGAGTTTTCTTGTTCTGTTGTCTTTTGTTGTCTTTGTGTACTGATTACTACCTGGGAACCACCTCAGTTAAGCGGTGTCGCTTTGTCCTTAGTCGTTTCCCATTAGAACATACAGTCCATGCAGTCAGGATTCCCTGGTTGTCATGGTAACTAGACTCCTCAATGCCTGTGGGTTAGCTCCTCAGAAAGGAAACAGCAAGATTCATTGAAGGGAAAACCTGTAGGAAACAAGGGAAGAATCAGGAGCCAGGAGAACCTTAGACCACAATGCCAGCCTGACCCTAGGAACGGAGACAGGAAAGGATTGGAAGTTCTCAGACCACAGTACAGTTCTAAGAAACTTCTGGCCTCGAGCCCACGTTGCCCATCCCAGGACCCCTGCATCCTGCAGGAGCAGGTCAGGACCCTCACCTCAGCTGGGCTCCGTCATTGGCTGGGTTTGGGAGCAGCTCCAGGGATGGTGGCCTTGGTGTGAACGTGGTAGTGAATCTGGAAGAGAATCAGCTGGGTGTCCTGACACCAGCCCAGCCCAACAACATAGTCACACACCTGCCAGAGCCTGGAACGGGGCAGAATCTCTATACATACTTGTTTGAAAAAATCAATGAGTGGAACATTTTCCCAACGTAGTCCACGACTCAGAAGAGATGAAGAACTACTGCTCTAAAATTTTCCCCAGGATAAGTTAAACACTCGGACCACATGATTTTTATTTCCATAGAGTTTCTTTCACTGCATTGGCTGATGGTGTTTTGATTTCATCGCCTTGACAGTTGATATAAGAAACATCTTCACAAAACTCATTGCCTTTTGTTCTTTAAAAGGCCACTGGGACACTTATCTTACGTTCCTCAGTGACTTCTTTATGAAGATTCATGGGAAAAAATTCTCATCTCAGTACCAGGAAGAGTTGTGCTTTACATGGGCAATTCATTGGTATATTTAAATAATTAAGTAACTAATTAAGCACATTAATTTGGTTATTGAAAATGTGATTAAAGTTCTTTTTTTTTTTTTATGTGTGTGCCTGAAAACTTGAAACAAAGTTGTGGTCCAACTTCAGCAAATGCATAGGAAGCCCCACAGATGTTTTTGTGTATTATTTCAACAAATATTGATTTTGGACCAAAACTTACCCATGGGTTAATCCTATTTTTTTACACTGCTTCCCTTGCCCCCTGCTCACCACTTACTTATTTTTACTTTTTCTTCTACTATTACATAAATTTTAATGGGTCACTTTATATATTTTAAAATATGGCAGGGTATAAATAAATTGTTTAATGCCAAGGGTGGAAGCTGGGAGCCTTGGGTTCACTCAGGCTCACATCCCCAAAATGCTCCTCTTCAATTCTGCCCTGATGCTCACTGTTTTCCACTTGGTCCTCCACTGGAGCCTTTACCACATTTTATTACAGAGATTTGCTTGGAGGTCTTGCCTGCCCTGAAGCAGAGTATTTTGATTCTTCCCTATTAATTTAGCCGTGTCAAAAACTAAAATCACTATTAACTGCCATAGAACATTTTTAAAATTGCACTCTAGTCAGTTTACAATGTTGTGTCAATTTCTGGTGTACAGCATAATGTTTTAGTCATACATATACATATATATACATATTCCTTTTCATATTCTTTTTCATTATAGGTTACTACAAGATACTAGATATAGTTCCCTGTGCTATACAGTAGAAACCTGTTTATTTGTTTTATACATAGAAGTTAGTATCTGCAAATCTCAAACTCCCAATTTATCCCTTCCCACCCCTTCCCCTCCTGGTAACTATAAGTTTGTTTTCTATGTTTGTGAGTCTGTTTTTGTTTTGTAAATAAGTTCATTTGTCTTTATTTTTTAGATTCCACATATAAGTGATATCATATGTTATTTTTCTTTCTCTCTCTGGCTTACTTCACTTCCAGTTTCATCCGTGTTGCTGCAGATGGCATTAGTTTACTTTTTTATGGCTGCGTAGTATTCCATTGTATAAATATACCACATCTTCTTTATCTAGTCATCTGTTGATGGACATTTAGGCTGTTTCCATGTCTTGGCTATTGTAAATAGTGCTGCTATGAACATTGGGGTGCTTGTATCTTTTTGAATTAGGGTTCCTTCCAGAAAAATGCCTAGGAGTGGAATTGCTGGATCATATGATAAGTCTATTTTTAGTGTTTTGAGGAATCTCCATACTGTTTTCCATAACAGCTGTGCCAAACTGCATTCCCCCCAGCAGCGTAAGTACCAAGGACCGTGCTTGACCAAATCCTCTCCCTTATTTCATCTCCAACACCCTCCGCTGTTAATTGTGGGAAAATTTCACTTTCCATTTTCTTCATTTCCAATGGCTTGTAATTTTTATGGGTCCAGCCTCTTTAACATCGAGGAGAAAAAAGAATAAAGACCTATGGACATCTGTATATGGGTTAATCTCTAAAATGTTTTAATCTTTTAGTTTAGTCCTCGCAGCCATCATCATAGTGGAGTTTTAGAATTTTAACTAAGATGGATGTACACAGGAGGAAGTGAAAACAGTTAGAAATTTACTGAAGTTTAGACTTGAGAATAGAAAATCGTATTATGGGCAAATTCCCCACCCCCTGCTGCAAACTCTGATGTCCTACATATACTTAATAAGGACAACTGAATCAGAAAATATCAAAAAAGCAGGAGTGTCCATATGGAAAATGGAATAGGTTCCATTACTAATCAGCTAATTCTGTTTACGACTAGACAGTGAATGCATGTGACCACTGCAGCTTTAAGGGAGAATCTGATATTTGGACCATTCAGGTTTCATGTGAAATCAGGAGAATGAGCAGACATCTTATAGAGGATGACTGATGGCTCCTGCTGGGACGAGCAAGTGTGAAAAACATATGCTGCCTGGCTTTCTGTGTTTTGGCTGCCAGATGGTGCCTCACCCCAACCCCCAACCCCCAACCCCGAAACCTTCCCTCACTCCCACCCATGTCAGTCCTCCCTTATCCCGAACCCTCTCCCTCTCCTTCCCAGTCCCCATAATCCATCCTCCACCAAAAGTGGGGAGGTGGGGGGCAGTGATGTGTGAGGCTCAGGTATAAGATAAGGATGTCTGTTTTGTATACTATTGGTAAAATAAAAAGCTCAGGTTAGAATGATTTATTCTCTAGGACATAAGTTGATAGCATCTAAATGTCATGTACCTTTCTCTCCTGCGAGAAGCTCGTGTTTCTCCCCTCACTGCCAAGACAGTTCCTGGAACATAGTTCCTGGAACATTTATGTAATTAATGTCTGTTGGGTGAATGAATAAATAAAAAGCGAATACATGATCAACCCGTATAATAACCCAGCAAAGTAGGAAATGAGGTGAATCTGGCATAATTTGATGTCTGTGAAGCCAGCCTTTCTCCCCAGGTTCTTGAATCATCTGTGCAATTGTCTGTTGTAAAATCTGCTGGAGACTCACGTCAACCTTCCCATTTTGTGATTTCTGTACCACTTCCCCCCTTGAAAAGCTGTGACATCACTTCTCTTTTTCAAAAGATACCCCCAGGGGAACTGTGATCACATTTGCAATCACTTTTCATTACCCAGGTTATAATTCATCTGGTTTTATAGGCTAAGCCGTCTTCAGGCTACATACTCTTCACAGGGCATCAAATCCTCTTAGATAGATAGATAGATAGATAGATAGATAGATAGATAGTTTATTATTTTATTTTATTTTATTTTTTTAACCACAAAAGTAATGTACACTACCAAAAAGAAAACTCAAAAGTAGGAATGAAGGGAGGAAAGAAAAATCACTCTAAAACTAATAATATAACCACTTATTAGGATTTTGTTAAATTTCTTTCCAATACCTTTCCCTGTTTCCCATCTGTTTTTACGTAGCTTCATATGGTTTTATTCTGTATACACATAATTTTATTTCCAATTTTTTAAACTAGTTAGGAAACTAGAAGCAACACTAATTATTTATCAGAAAGAATTTAATGTAAGAAATTGGTTAAACAGGTACTGGAGGACTGAAAACGCAGAAGGGAGACCCTGAAATAGAAGAGGCATAATCAGTGTAGGAAGTAGGACTCTCCCTGGGGCCAGAGGGACAAAGGGGAGAAGAGGGGGTGTAATCAGACCTAGAAGCTCCGGGGAGGTGGCTGCAGAACTGGGACCGACCTCAGGGAGGGGACACCGCCAGGGCCGCTGCTGCTAACTCCCAGGGGAGGGGGATAAGGCTGCTCCTGGGTGCGGTAAAGAGCAGGAGTCGGACCGGCCGCTGATGAAGTCAGCAAGGGCCCCGTCCAGGTGCGGAGGTTGCAGCTGGGGGTCACGGACAAGACCCAGAAGCACGCGGGGAGGGGCCGCTCCTTCTCCCGTCTCCCACCTCCCTCTGGTGCGCCCATCAGTGGAGTCCACACGGGAGGCAGCTGGCAAAGCAGACGTTCAGTATTGCCAACTCCCCAGCTCCAGCATCACCATGTGCACGATGCATGTTCAAAGACAGGGGCCAGTAGATTCAATGCCCCAAACCCTGTCCACACCTGAAGCTTCGTCTGAGGTGTAACTACACAGCCTGCATATTTCACGGCTGAACCGTATTTCATACAGCGGTGGTACCTTGTTTGCTTGACCATCACCTTACTGTTGTGCGTTCCAGGTTATGGCCAAGATTTTCCCCTTGAGAAGAAAGATGCGATGGAAATCGCACGTTTGTTTTTCCACTCCCTGAGGATGAATTCTCAGAAGACTGGCCTCTGCAGTAAAGGACAGGTGAAGGTGTTGTGACTCTCACTGCCAACATGCTGTTCAACCACTTGTGTCCATCTGTGCGGCAGCCACCAGTGTGAGAAAATGCAGCGAGCAGGCCAGGCGGTTAGAGCCTCCTACCTCCACGGACAACGCAGGGCCCTCGCTGGACTCAGCACAGCCTCAGCTCCTCAAAGCTGCACATCCCGATTTATAAACAAATAGACAAGCAGACAGACAAGCATCTTCTCCATACAGCTCACAGCAAGTAAGCCCCCGGACGGTGATTTGGTAGGGTTCAAAAGCCATCTGTGCAGTTTAGACAACTCAGTTGAAAAAGTTTTTTCTTTTCTCTCTTCCCCTTTCGCTGTCTTTGAGCTCATGCACCCAGGAGCTCAGTCCTCTCCAAGAGCAGAAACTAGCCCACAACTTGGGCTAACATCCCCAGCTTTCCTAAAGTCAGAGGAGAAAGTAGCATCAGCGGGCATCCATTCAGGTGATGAGTCTGAAGATAAAACAAATCGGGAGCTAGGGATTTGCAGACACTAACTGCTAGATATAGAATAGAAACAGAACAAGAACCTACTGTTTAGCACGGGGAACTCTATTCAATACCTTGAAATGGCCTATAGTGAAAAAGAATATGAAAAGGAATATATTTATGTATGAATGAATCACTGTGCTGTATACCAGAAATTAACACATTGTAAATCGACTATACGTCAATAAAAAAAATAAAGGACTTAATGGAAATACAAAACTCATGACTCTATTCAAAAGCCAACTTAACGCTTTCCAAAACATTTTGAGTTTCTGTCCTTACCTTTTTATTTTTCATATTAAAAATGCAACCACATTATTTTTAATTTTTTAAGATACAGTGACCAGGAAAACAGAAGTCTGTAAGGGATTTCTTAATGTCTTCAGACCTTTTAGAATAATGGCCCATGTTGATTATATCCCTGGGAGGGTAAAATGGGTAATGTGGGAAATGATTATGCTCTGTGTGCCTGTGTGTTCCTTTGACATAGAAAAAAATTGTATAAAATGTTATTCTTTGCAATGATGGTATGCATTAACCATACAATGGAATATTGTTTGATTCTCTCTCTGTAATGTTCTTTGTATGACTAAATTCACAAGTCAGAAAAAAATCTCTTAGGGTCTCATTATTTGGGTCAGAAGACGTATATAAATACGGACACTCTATGCATCTACACACATGATAACGACACGTGTGTGCAAACTCGCAAGCATGTTTCTACGGGTACATTCACAAACTGCTCCTGGGAGGGCTAGATTCTGTTAACAGATGACCATTTCCACTTCCTTTAATTAACTTTAAGAAGACAGATTTCATGCAGCAGTTTGTTCTATTAAATGCATGCTGTCTCCTCTGGCCTCCCAAACGTATGAAATCTCACTCCAGCACAGCTCATATTTATCAAAACCACGAGAACGGCAGCATGGATTTCACGGTGACTTCAGGTGGATTGTGATGATGTTTTCTTTGTTTTGTCCTCTGGCCCTGTGAGGCCGATGGAAGTCTGCTGAGTGCTTTTCTTTTTTCTTGACGGGGATGGGAGGCAGTGCAGACCAGCCTCAAGGGACCCTCCTCAGTGTGAGGGGAGTGATAATTGTGGGCGAAGCTGTCATCATCTCATGGTCCTTCGCCTTTTACATGTTAGTCAAGAGCAGAGCCAGGGAGGAGGTGGGTAGAGATGCTCTCTGCAGCCAGTAGCAGTTTCAGGGCTGATGACCTTGTATCTTAAAGATAAAGAAATAGAAGAAGCAACATTTAAAGCCAATTCCGAGAGCCACTCACAACTCTGTCAATATGTGATTGAGGGGACAGAATGGTAGTGAGAGGAAATAAAATCAAATCCACTGGTCAGAATGGCCAGCATTAAAAAGTCCACAAATGATACATCCTGGAGAGTGTGGAGAGAAGGGAACCCTCCATTGCTGTGGTGGGAATGTAGTTTGATGTAGTCAACTATGGAGAAAAGTATGGAGATTCCTTAAAAAACTGAAAACAGACTTAACCATATGATTCAGCAATCCCGCTCCTGGGCATATATCCAGAGAAAGCTCTTAATTCAAAAAGATACATGCACCCCAGTGTTCATAACAGCACTATTTACAATAGCCAAGACATGGAAGCAACCTAAATGTCCATCAACAGATGACTGGATAAGGAAGTTGTGGTATATTTATACAATGGAATACTACTCAGCCATAAAAAGAAAGGATGAAATCATGCCATTTGCAGCAACATGGGTGGACCTGGAGATCGTCATTCTAAGTGAAATAAGTCTGCCAGAGAAAGATAAAAACCATATGATATCACGTATATGTGGAATCTTAAAAAAAAGACAATGAACTTATTTACCAAACAGAAACAAACTTATGGTTACCTAGAGGAAAGGAGTTCGGGATTTGCAGATACTACTAGATATAAAATAGATAAATAGCAAGGTCCTACTGTAGAGCACAGGGAACTATATTTGGTACCTTGTAATAACCTATAATGAAAAAGAATATGAAAAGGAATATATATATAAATGTATAACTGAATGACTATGCTGTACACAAGAAATTAACACATTGTAAATCGACTATACTTCAACAAAAAAAGCAGATTCACAGACAAGCACCTGGAAAGACTGCTCAAGCTACAGGGCAGGGTGCTTGGAGGTGGGTGGTTGGGTGGAGGGGCCAAGCAGGTGGGTGGAGAATTGAAGAGGGAGCGCTGACACTGCACCTCTGTGGACAAAAGGGATGCCTGCTAGGGACACGCTGTGTTGTCAAAAGCATTGTTATCAGAAGTAAGAAAGCTGTGAGTAAGTGGGTGGTCTAGAAGGCAGGATGGCGCTGACCACAGAGTGGTGCAAGGGGCGAGGGTGGCAATGAAGGCCCTGGATGGACGTGAGGCTGGCTTGCACGGCTTCAGCCCTGCAGTTCACCCTTGTGACACCGTGAACTTCGGTCACACTGTTGCTCATGTAACTTATGAGCTTGATTTCATTTTTAAGGCACCCTCAGTTGAGCTCTGGAGGCCTGGAGAAGGGAAGGGGTTGGAGATGAGATTGTGAGCCTGCTCACTTCCAACTTCAAAAAGTCCGCATGACGTTTCTGAAGAAATGGGAATTCCCTCCTCACCCAGATGACTCAGTGGTGTGAATACCGAAGCTCAGAAGACCTTAGGCAAAGTCATTTGCAAAAGCCTTTAAGCTGGAAGGCCCAGCCCCACCGCACACTGTTGGCATCTCTCTGAAAGGCACCCAGCACCCTCCCTGGGCTCCCAGGCTGCATCCTGAAATAGTTGTCTCAGTCCATCTTCCTGGCCACTTCCCTTCCCCACCTGGTCCTGATTGTCCCAGATCGTGGCCCTAGACCT
Organism: Camelus bactrianus; assembly: GCF_048773025.1. Lineage (NCBI taxonomy): Eukaryota > Metazoa > Chordata > Mammalia > Artiodactyla > Camelidae > Camelus > Camelus bactrianus. Next base: position 12,900,206 of record NC_133573.1, read on the forward strand.
GTTCCCGGATTACTGACCTGCGGTCCACTACTGTTGCCATCAGGCTGACCTCTGGCTTCCTGCCCTAGCTCCACTTTTCACCTGCCTCTGTGTCACAGAGTTTCATGGCAGCTTTGAACCAGGGTCCAGCCTCTCCCTTGTACCTGTTCTCAGGCCAGGGTGCCTGCCCTTCCGGTCCACTCTGCCTCCAGGAATGGACCCTGGACCCACATCAGCTTTGTCTGAAAGTAGTCTTTTTTTTTTAATTATTCTTTTTTTCATTGAAGTGTAATCGATTTACAATGTTAGTTTCAGGTGTACAGCAAAGCAATTCAGTTATACGTATATGTACATACATATATATTTTTTCAGTTTCTTTCCCATTACATTTTGAGCCTCTTTAAGAACTGGCTGACACTAAGACCTTAGAATTTAGTCATCAATGAGAATATAAATATGGATCAGGTAGCTGGAAAGAACTGTACCACATAGTAGAGCTTTGCAGGGCCAGTGGTGAATCAAATATTCAGGGGGAAATTTTAATTGGTTGATAAAAAAGGGCAATTTAAAGATTTAATGACTTCACATCCTGTGCTGTGGTGTTCCAGCCAAGCCTTGCAATGACTTTCAGGCACCCTGTCCACATCCCAGAATATGCAATGTTTTCTGAGCTTTGTCCTCTTCTATAGGTGAGGAAAGTGAAACACAGAGATTCAAGACTTGCCCAGTGTCACAGCTCAGAAATGCTGGAGCTGAATTTGAACCTAGGTAATCAAGTTCCAGATTCCATGCTTTCAATCCCTACATTACACTGCCTCTCAAAAGAAGAATTCCTTCAAACATCTTGAGATAGTAATTATTTTTATTTATTTGCTTGCTCTATACGATTCTTCAAGCTGGGGGTGAGTTTATGCACCAGGTGGTGCTGCTTTATTCACGGGAGTTCCTGTTTCCAAATGCCTCAAGCATGGCGCTCTAAGGAACCATACGTACACGGAAGTGAATTTCATAAATCAACTCCTCCAGGCTGAGGACCTGCAAGCCAAGAAGGAGTAGACGTTATAGCCAGTGTTCAGTAGTTCAGGGTTCTAACTTCTTGTCCATATTTGAGCAAATAGATATGTAAAAACCTAGAATTATCTGTCCCTGGCTTACCAGAATGCTCAATTATTAATTTTTTTTCTTTACCTGGTCTTTTCATGAAAAGGTCACTATCAGCAAAATTCTCTGAGAGTCCAGGTTGGTTGGTTGGTTGATTGGTTGGTTCATTATTGATTGATTGATCGATTAAACAACTTCTAATGGCCACCTTGAGTTCATCCAATTTTGACCCAATCTCCTCCATCCAAAGCATCTTTAGAGTAAGGACTATGAGATGCTCACACATCTTCCATTTGCCCTTTGGACCATGTTTCCCAAGTCAGGGAAGTGGCCATGTGTGCCTGATGCACTGGCTCTGAAAAACATCAACAACAAAGTATTCCCCAAAATGTCTGATTGAATACAGCTTTACTATTGATCAAATTTTATTATCTTCTTTAGGAATATTACTGAGAAAAAATATTTTGTGTCCCTACACTCTACTGAGTGTTATATGGACATGGGTTGCCATGGGCATCGCCTTTGTGAAATCGCTCCACAACTGTTAAGAGAGCCTGTGGGTTAGAAGCACTCAGCTAAATGGTGTATAAAGTCAGTTGAATTCTAGTAACATTTGTGGAGCCCCTTTGGCACAAGACCTGGCTGGGCTAGGTGAGGTGAGTGAATCAAACCTGTGTCAGATACGGCCTTACCGGTGACTACAACATAGGTGGCTACCGCAGAAAGCCAACGAAAGAGCTCCACCACCATCGAACTCATGGAAATGATCTAGCTCCAAATGGCAGATGTGCTGCCACACCCCTCTCCTGTACCCAAGGCAGACATTATCAATCAATTCCAGTACACCTTCCGCTGAGCTCAGAATTAGCCTTAAGGAGTAATAATGCCTACAATAATCTCTCTCATTCACTTGCATTTCTTCCTTGAAAGATACAGGAGGGACTGGAATTATAGCCACCAGGCTGGGGACACCCACTGGGTTATACACACAAACACAAATGTAAACTGTCATGTGTCACAGCAATGGAGGAGATTGAGACTGTTTTTTGGGGGGTGCTGTTTTGAAGTCTCCAAGTTTCACCATTTTCACTTTAAAAATGATGGTGGATTCATCGGCCCACTTTTGGTAATTGTAGTAATTTGGTGATTTGGGTAACTTTTGTGAGAAGTGCCCGTGCCCCTCACATCTCATGCCAACACACCCATTGGCTGGGGACACCTCTGTTGAGAACAGCTTCCCTGGCAGATGAAACTCCCAAGACTGTTCCAGACCAACGTGAAGGAACAAGCAAATTAAATAAAACCTCCTTACACTGAGAAGTGACTAACCCCATCCAAAGCCAACTTTCCCCTTCCCTCCACATTCCTGAGCAGAGATGCCTGTTTTTCCCCACGCTTAGATGCTCACCATTCTCAGTCACCAAGTCAGCTGTGCCAGGTAAGAGCCAACACGCTGGGTTTATCCTTTCCAGACACCACTGTGAAATGTGAGGAGGGCAGGGGTGGCTGAGCTCCCTGGCACCCCCCGAGTTCTCAACCATCCCAGCCTTGGTGACATTGGAGCCCTCCCCTACCTTCCCCAGGAGAAATGCACCCCACGGGGGGCCTCAATCAGCAGTGAGATCCTTCATGGAAGTTCTTGAGGGCCATTGTCTGCCTTGTCTCCACTGTCTAGCATAGAGAATGGCATAAAGCAGGTGCTTACAAAGATGTTTGAAGAAATGAATTGATAAGTGAATGAAACATTGATATAAGTCCCCATTGTACATCCCTGTTCCCCTTCCAGAGCCCCTCTTCAGCCACAGGTGGCCTCCCTTTGCTCCCTTTCCTTCCCCTTCGCAGCTCTGAGCCAGCCTGTCCTGCTTCCAGGGTCCCCCCTCCACCCTCCCACCTGCAGTCCACCCCCTTCCCGTGCAGAGCCCTGGGCTCCGTCCCCAGGGGCTCCCCAGCGGGCCTGCCATCCTCACACCCATCACCTCACCATAAGTGGTCTCTTTAGGATCTCCCCTCCTTCGAAAGCAGCCAGAAAATCATAAATAGCAAGGAATTTTGCGCTCTTGTGACTAAAATTTTTCTGTCACTCGTGTATTTGTTGTAGTCCTGCTTCCCAAAAGGAGTAATCTCTTTAAAGGCAAGGGACCTTGCTTCTTCCTTGTAATTTTGTGTGTTCCATGTGAGTATGTGTGTGTGGATGACTATTAATGTCATACTCTTTCTTTCTTTATTTTAAACTTTTAAAAATTGAAGTATAGTTGATTTACAGTGTTTTAGGTGTACAGCAAAGTGATTCACTTATATACATATAGGTTATTACAAGATATTAAATATGGTTCCCTGTGCTATACAGTAGGGCCTTGTTGTTTATTTATTTTATATACAGTAGTGTGTATCTATTAATCCCAAGCTCTTAATGTATCTCTCCCCCGCCATCCTTTCCCCTCTGGTAACCATAGTTTGTTTTCTATGTCTGTGAATCTGTTTCTGTTTTGTAAATAAGGTCATTTGTATCATTTTGGAATTTGACACAATATTGTAAAATGACTATAGCTCAATAACAAAAGGTTTAAATAGGAAAATATGTATATTTCACATGTAAGTGATATATGATATTTGTCTTTGACTGACTTACTTCACTTCGTATGACAATCTCTAGATCCATCTAAATAGCTGCAAATGGCATTATTTTATTCTTTTTTAGGGCTGAGGAATATTCCATATTATATATACCACAGCTTCTTTATCCATTCATTTGTTGATGAACATTTAGGTTGTTTCCATGTCTTGGCTATTGTAAATAGAGTTGCTAAGAACATTGGGATGCATGTATCTTTTCGAATTAAGAGTTTTCTCTGGATATATGCCCAGGAGTGGGATTGCTGGATCATATGGTAACTCTGTTTTTAGTTTTTAGAGGAATCTCCATACTGTTTTCCACAGTGGCTGCACCAAACTACATTCCCACCAACAGTGTAGGAGGGTTTCCTTTTCTCCACAGCCTCTCCAGCATTTGTTATTTGTAGACTTTTTTTGTCACGGCCATTCTGACAGGTGTGAGATGATACGTCATTGTAGTTTTAATGTCTTAATCTTTAGATGTTTTGTGACTCTCAGAATAATAGCAACAAAACCTTAGAAATATTAATGTTGTGTATAAAAATGAATGTGTTGGCAATTAGGGGAATTAAGTTCTTATCTTATTTCCCAAAAGACAGAAAGCCTCTTAAGAGAAGTGGGATTTCATGGACTTTGAGCTAAGAAAACATAAGTTTTCTTTTCTTAACATAATCTAATGAGTATAAACACATTAATTTAGGCAGACTTTGCAGACTGCAAAAGCACTCTAATTCTCTCCCGTAACATGCAAAGAGAAAAAAGAAATTTCTATTTTGCTAGCTCTTTTCTCCTTTTCTCTTACTTCTTCCAAATGTTCCCCATCCCTGTTCCCTTTATTTCCCTCCCCCAACTCCCCCTGCCACGCACACGCATGCACACACGTACACACAGAAGCAGAGGAAAGATGTGTCAAGTTGGCATATAGGGAATTCCACCAAGTCAAAGTTGTATGATTTATGGTTGAAAAAATCTATTTTCCTGTAGCAGTGTTCTGCTTAAAGAGCCAGTTCCAGTAACTCAGCTCCTTTCCAAATGGACTTTGTACAGTAATGTTGTATCTCTCATTCCATCCCCTGGAACTTAATTTTTATTTGATTTTATTGACGCTGCTTGATTGGAATGTGTATCGCTTGAGCTCCCATGGAGACCCGAGCAGGTGTGAGTAAAGCAAAACATCTTTTGTTAATAGAAGTACACCCCGGGAGTTCACGGAGATGCTGTAATTTCAATTGCTTTTATGAAAATTCTGTAAATTCCCATGTTGTGAATTTCAAACAGAGCTTGGGAGACCAACCGTCTTTAACGCGAGCCAAAGATACGGTTATTTCTATGACTGAAAGAAGTGTTCTGCTTTCTTTCTTCCAAAAAATAAATTCAGGAGTTTAATTGGAATGTTTAAACTGGTAGAAAATCATATTAACTTTGAGTTTGGCTTTCAGAGTTCTTACTGTGATCGGCCTACAGAAAGATGACTTTGGGTTTCCCGGGTAACTTCTCCAGCATGAGAGTGCTCACCCCACCTTCCTTTGGGTCCAGAATGACTTCACAACAGCATTGCCCACTTCCAGCTCAAGTATTCACACATATTTATATTTAAAAACCAAGGGAACAGGAGGAGATTCTCCCCAAACTCTCAGCTTAAGGGGGTGATGTATGAATTTTAAGTGTCTTGGGTCAGCGGTCCAGAGAATCTAGGGGTGAGGCCGAGCCCCAATTTCGTCTTGGTTCAGAGCCAGGCATGGATAATGCTGTCTCCCAAGCTGGAAGGAAAGATGTAAGCTCAGTGTATTACAAAATTGCATGTGTCATTAGAAAAAGATGTCAGAGTGCTTTATTTAAAACTTTGTTTTCTCAGGTTGTGTTGCCCAAGTGTATGTTGGCATAGACAGCCTTAGCTTCAAAAATTCCAAGATACATAAAGAGGTTCACGTAGCTGAAGCTATTATGTTTGGTTATATGCCACTAACACCTTTTTCCCTCTTCGTTCTTGCAAGAGGAGCAAAGTGGTGACTGAATTTCCACTAAAAAATGTGTTCTCTCCTCCTTGCAGTCACAGGGTCTGTTCTTGGCAGAATTATTTATCCACTCCAAAAAGAAAAATGTGGAGTTCACCGTGATGTGGGACCTTGGGGGATTTCTTGGACAAGGCCTTCAGAGGCAAAGCTTTCCCCATTCCAGGACAACTTGCAGAAGAATTATCTAGCAGCCTGCCCTGGTGAACCTGCCAAATTTGCTCGTACTTGGCCAGAAACCACGGGCGCTCGAAAGTCTCTTTTCCCCCTTAGAGCAATGGAGCATCACTTGACAGAAACTCAGCGCACTCGTGTGATGTCTCTGGGAGTGCTTTTCAGGCTGAGGATAAACTCTTGTAAAGGATTTGTTTCACCTGGCAGCTTAGACATCTTCACATCCACTTGGGCTGAAACAAAGGTCACTTATGCAGAAGGATAGATGTATCTTTTTTAAACCTAAGCCCTCCTGGTCTCTGATGCCACTTGGTAACTGGGTGGAGGAGTAAGAATGGCTTTATTTTTTTCCCCAAACTTTAGACTCTTATGGGGTGTGGCCATTCTTAAGTGTAAAGGTTCTGATGGACTTGAGGGTGCTCCCGTGCACCCCATAAACTTCTCTGGAAACACAGTCCTCCTGGGCAGGGGCTGAGCCTCCCCTCCCCAGCCCTTGCCAATCACCCAGCACAGAGAAACTGAACTGAGCTGGATGCATCCCCAGAACCTCACTTTGTTTCCAAACTGCATTACCTCAGCCTCTCGAAGTTACCACAAGCAATGTTGGAATTTAATTTTGGTCCCCTTGGTCACACTGGGTAAGAACATTTGCTAGAAAAGAGCAAATGGAAGTCCAAAAGAAAAGAGAGTCAATAAGCAGTTAACAGAGAGGAAGAGATCCACCGTGTCACTTTCACAAGGGCTTAAGATCCCGCCGCCTAACACTGATGCAAAATGAGTTGCGATTGGAATATGCCAATAAGATGGTGTGATGCCTAAGTGGAACTACCTGGTGACTGGGAACGCGGGGACCAGCGGGAGGCCCAGCTGTGCCCGGCGTCCAAGTCTCCTGCGTCACATGCTCACCTTTTGCCCAACCAGAGCCAAACTGATGACGGAAAAGGAGGGGCTGTGTTAGGAATTAGGACACCCAAGGTCAAGGTGCAGAGGCGCCCTGAATGAGTTCTGAGCCCTCAGGTAAGTGACTTCAATTCTCAGAGCCACAAAATGAGAGGTCTAGGCAGCATCTGGCTCATCCATCCCGGAATGTGAATCTCCCCACATATCCTCACGCTGTCCCATTAATGCTGGGTGACCAAACCCTCCTTCCCACCCTGGTAGCCCATGGGAGAGTTTGGTGGTGAGGCTGCTGAGCTTCCGGGAAGGGATAAGGGAGCTAGGGCTTCAGAGAACACCCGCAAGGGACAGACTGATGGCCGGCTCCCCCTTCACTCCAGGAAGGGAAGAGATGAGTTCTGACGTCTGATGTCTCCAGCATCTCCACTGTAGGAAACAGCACACCTGACCTGGCTCGCGTTCTTCAGCTGTGTCCTTCCAACACCCTTCCAGCTGCCGCCCCCGCCTCTCTCTCCTGCTGACTGCAGAAATGCTGGCTTGAAATGTTTTAAAACCACAGGAATCACAATCATTTCGGTAAACAGATTCACGTTTGTGCCTAATTACCAAGCAGCATGACAGCAGTGATGTGTTTTAGGGTCATTGTAGTTGGAATGAGATTAATGCAGTGAGAGCGCTCTGCCTGGCCTGTTCATGGGTGTTCAGCCTTCCGCATTCTGAAAGATAATTGGATCATTGATCCTGTGTATCATCCAGGCACCCGGAGTTCTAGATACCGAAAACCGAAACCAGTGGTTCTCTGATATTAATATGTAGAAGAGTGTGAAAGTTTGCGAGTCCAGATTCCTGGGCCACCAGGAGTCCTGGGTTAGTAGGTCTGGGGAGGAGCCCGGAGTCTGCCCTGTTAACTAATCCACTAGTGAATCCGGTGCTTATGGTCAGAGGAGGTGCAACCAGAGAGATGCTGACCCAGACCCCATCCCTCGGCCAGCTCCCTTACCTGAATGCCTGCCTCCTGTTTCAGACCTTGGCTGGCTCCTCCTGCCTCTCATCTCCAAACCTGGTGAACACAAACATCTGAGTACCACGCTGGCTGCACAGCCAAACCTCATCCTCCCTGGTGGCTCAAGAATCATCTCCAATAAGCCTGAGTTCCAGTCTTTCCTGCTACATCCTTTATCTTGTTCTGTTGGCCTCACCACCTACTGTATTGAGCTAAAAGCGGTACCCCGTGTTTCTCCTGTTACATTATTTGTGTTTATACACCCTAAAACTTCTTTGGAAAATGCCTGCCAGTTCGAACAGGGGATTCCAGAGTCTCTTTTCCTGGAGCAAAGAGTCTAGGGGCTTATTGGTCACCCCAGACTTCCAGAATGATGGACTCGGTGACCTCTCACTGCTGGTACCGAGTAGGCAGCTCCCAGAGAAGGGGCTACCCGGGGATGGGTGGGGTCACCATAGGGGCTCCGCTCCCCGACCGCAGTCCCCTGGGCTGCTGCCTTGCCTGAGAAGAACTCATTCTTTTTTTTTTTTTTTCTCCCCAAGAATTCTTGGGTTTGTCCCATTGCTTTGATTTCCACTGCACCCACCTGTTTCTTGGGATCAAGGCTTCCTTCCTTCTCTGGCTACTAAGCCTTGGGATCAGCCATAAACACCCTCCTCCTCTCCAACCCCTGAAGTCAACCACAATCTGTTAATCCTTTTGAAGCTGGAAACAGCTGAAAACAGACTGAGGGTAAAAAGAGCAAACAGAGACCCACTGACATTCGTCCAGAGACTCCCAGGCCACTTCGTTACCCAGGCTCCTGGGCCTGCAACTGGAGCCAAGGTGGGGATGCTGACCTGCACGCTCCTCGCTCTTCGGAGGCCCCTCCCTCGATGCTTGAACCCCAGGCGCTGATCCTCCTTGGTCTCTCTCTTCCATAGTCCTCCCTGTTTCAATTTATTTATTCATTTCATGCTCCCCCCACCCTCAACCTCCCTGGAGAGGAGGAGGAGGAAATCAGGAAAATGCTAATGATGGATTTTAGGATTCTCTAAGGTCCCCAGAAAGTTCCCTTTGTACAGTCATCCCTTTGCATCCTTGGGGGATGCGTTCCAGGACCCCCGTGGGCACCAAAACCCACAGATGCTGTCATATGAAATGATATATTTGCCTATAACCTGCGCACATCTTCCTGTACATTTTAAATCATCTCTAGATGGCTGGTAATACCTAAAACAACATAAATGTTCTGTCAATAGTCACAGACGCAGCAAATTCAAGTTTTGCTTTTTGGAACATTCTGGAATTTCTTTTTCTGAATATTTTTGATCCGTGGCTGGTTGATTCTGCGTATGGGGGGCCCACAGATACGGAGGACCAACTGTATTAGACGCTAAGCATTACCCTTACTGTTTGGCCTCCATCTGCCTGCTCCTTTCTCGGTTGCCTCAAAGATCTCCAACGCTTTAATTCAAATTGTAACTCTCTTTCCCATCCTCAGAAGCAGCCTGTTTCTTAGCAAGCTGCTTTGGAATTTTTCTAAAAATGTATCCAATTTCTTAACACCATTTTGGCCACCTTAGATAAGCTACAATGCATGTTCACTCACATGCAGTTGATCAATAGGAAACGAGGTTAGCAGGACTGGAAGTTGTCTTGGTTCATGGTCTCTTTCTGGGCAAGGGGTGCTGTTAGAGCAGCAGCAGAATTATAACCTTGAGCAGAAAAGAAATAAGAAAGCCTTCTTATTAGCACACCGGCAGTTGGAACCTACAAACTGTATCTTTAAGAAAATAAACATGACCTCCAGGGGTCCCTCCCTTAGAAGTAAAGCCCAGCCTGTGTGGCCCTCACCTTGGGGCAGTGGCAGGACCTGGGGTGCCCACCTTCCCAGCAGTCCACGGCCTCCCCACCCTGTGCTGTGCAGCCCTGCCTTCTCTGTTCTGATGTAAATGAGCGGGGGCCGCCCCTCTCCTGTTTGCTGTGGCCTTTTCTAGACCCCCTGAGAGCTGCCTACCTGGGCTCTTGAGATCATTGTTCCAAGAACCAATTTCTGTTTTTTCCACTGCTCTGGTTGTGAAGTTGCATCGTTTTGAGTGGCCCTGCTCCAACCGTTTTTCTTCATAAACCCAGTTCCTTTAGTAAACCACACTGCAGAGCACAAAGTTTTGTAAGGAAACATATCACCTTAGAGCCGAAACACCTGTCTAATTATCATTACCTTGAAGACACATTTCAGTGCTTAATTTCAACGTGTCTGCATGGTCTCTATAAATGGATTTCAAGTGCTCTAAGTCTTGAAGTTACCAAAAGGAAAATTTAGATGTTCATTTGCCCTGAAATGAGAGGACATTCTGATACTCCTTCATCTAAGGTAGCATCAATCCAGCGTTGACTAGCTTGTCAGGTCAGTTGCAGATGCCAACTAGACTCGGGTTCTGAGTTACACAGTCATCTTTGTGTGACCATTTTAGTTTATTTTATGTCCTGTTTGTTCACTTTCATAGTTTCTCTCTTGCTCTGTCTCCCTCTTCCTCTCTGTCTCTCCCTTTACTTCTCTCTCTCCTTCTTTCTTTCCTTGTCACTCTTGGAGGGGAGGACTAATTTTATTAAAGCCTGTTTCTTAGTGACTGGCTTGTTTTCAGTGCTGTCAGTATGATCTACCACACTGAGATAAGAGAAGATTTTATATTCTTGGGAAAAGAAATGAAGAAAAAAAGATGCACCACATTAACAATATGAACTTAGAGAGATCTACCTGTCAGTATTTGTATATAAGGCCTCAGTTTCCTTCTAGTGTGACATGCGAGTCATTTGCACTTAGTGATGATGACATCAAGTCAGAAAAACTTAGTTGGTGTTCACACAGAATATACCTCTTGCCATGAAAGACACACAGATCAAATCCTTGTTAGAACATTTATTGAACACTTGTCATTTTCTTTCTACACATTTATTACTTTAAAAATTATAATATTTTAACAGGGAACTATGTTCAATATCTCATAATAACCTTTAATGAAAAAGAATATGAAAATGAATATAGCTGTGTGTATGCATGATGGGGACACTGTGCTAGACACCAGAAATTGACACATTGTAACTGACTGTACTTCAATTTTTTTAAATCTAAAACATAATAATAATAAAAATAAAAATCATGTCTTAACAGATTAGCAGCCTGTGTTGGTTTTTTATTTTAAATCTTATTTTGTATTGAAGTGTAGTTGATTTACAATGTTAGTTTCACGTGTACAGCAAAGAGATTCAGTTATACATATACATACATATATATATATATATATTCAGATTCTTTTCCATTACTGCTCATTACAAGAAACTGAATATAGTTCCTGTGCTACACAGTAGGTCTTTGTTTATCTCTTTTATAGGTAGTAATGTGTATCTATTAATCCCTGTTGGTGTAATGCTTGCTACGCATAGTCAAGTACTCTTCTAAGCATTTCAGTGGTTTTAACGCATTTAATCCTCAAATCACCCCCAAGAAGATAAGGACTCTCATTATGCTCATTTGTTTCCAGGAAAGGAAACTGAGAAAGGTTAATGGGTCAATCTGCTGGTGCGTGGAGGCCAAAACCCAAAGCCAGGCTTTCTGCCTCCAGAGCTTGCAGGATAAACATCCTGGCTCTCACCATGCTGGGCCAGAGAGGAAAGAAATGTCATTCCCATCACATAGTTGAAGAAACTGAGGCTTGGGAAGATAAAGAACCTTGTCCAAAGTTGCAGGTGTTCAGGAGTAGAATAGAGATTTGAACTAAAGTCACAAACCCTTGGCCACTTCATTTCTTCCTGAATTTCCTGCTTGTCCATCGTCTCAGGCTCCTGTAACTCCACTAGATCCCCTTGTCTCTTGAGTATTAAGACTTCAGGTTGGAAAAGCCTCAGTGCTTTTCATTTATTACTTTTATATTTGCATGTTTATCATTTATTTCTCAAGTGTATGTGGAAATAAGAGTATCTGGTTTAAACAGGAAGTCTTTAGCAAAAAGACTTCAATTTAAAGGAGTTCTCAAAACAGTCCTCAAATGTGCAAACACTTTTTTTCCCCCTCGTTTAAAAACTTCTGAATTAACTTGGCAGAAGACTGGCCGTTCCTAATAACTCTAAGAAGCCTCCCAATTTCTCTTTAAAATTCCCTGGAAGATAAACAGCAGATTAAAGTGAAATCTAAAAGCTGAGAAGACCAGGTACCAAAGGCCAGCCTGAGCCTCCACGCCTGATTCACTCAGGGGGTTCTGTAAGGGAGCACACTTTTGGATTAGAAGTCACACACTCCAAAGGCTGAACCAGAACAGGACATGTGCTCCCCAGAGAGACCAGAGAGGCTCTGACTCACATTCTCTTACTGTGAGACACCATGTTGGTGCTAACAAGGAAAACAGACATACCCCCCAACTTTTGAACCAGTAAGAGCCATACTTCTGCCTCTCACCTACTGTCTCCTTTCTGTTTTTGTCAGTTTCTTCAGCTGTTTACATGTGGCCCAAAATAGTGCAGAAGATGGGGTGGAGAGAAGGGGGTTGGGGTATGGAGAAACAGTTTAGTAGCTCCCGCTGGACGAAGTTATTGCAGATAAAGGGGCCTGTTGTTCCCAGGAGAAAACGGAAGAGGGTTAGGTTGGTAAACCTGACTGGGGTCCAGGAGATCCTGCCATAGCTGAAGACTAGACTTTATAAGGTGAGCTAGATTCTTCCACACATCAGTCATACTCTCCAACCTGGAGACAAGACAGATGCTTGCCAGTGTGTCCAGACCCCCATTACCAGCCAGTGCATCCATCCTCCAGGGGCTGTGAGCTGAACCCTCCTCCAGAGTTGACCGGAGCTGCCTCACCTGGAAACAGGGAAGATTCCACCCTCCCCCAGTCATTACCCTCCGCCAAAGACGGGCACCGAGCAAAAGACCAGCCGCTTGTTGAGGATGGGACAACCTGTGGGGCTGCTCACACTCCAGAGCTCCCCGTGGGCTCAGGCTGATGATAGACTTCAGCTGGACCCATAAATTCACCCAGTTTTTCCTCTGTCCCATCCCGGGCCCCTCACTCCCTTGCAGGTTTTATCTGCAAACACTCACTAAATCACTGCACAACCCTTCTCATCTCAGGCCCTGTTCCTGGGGACTCCAACCTCAGAAAAGCTCCTGGACGCATTACCAGCCATTCTAGGCATGCTGAGCATTGTGTAAATAAAGGTGATGCAAAAACATGTATGAGTTTAGCTTTTGCTCCCTAATTTTATAGGTTTCAAATTCAATTCCAAAAACCACAGAGCTAGAATATTCTCTGATTCTTGAAATGTATTGCCATTTTGGGGTGGTTTTTTTTTTTTTTTTGCATTCTTTTTTATTGAAGTAGAGTCGGTTTACCATGTTGTGTCAATTTCTGGTGTACAGCATCAGGTTTCAGTCATACATGTACATACATATATTCCTTTTCATATTCTTTTTCATTATAGGTTATTACTACAAGATATTGAATAGAGTTCCCTGTGCTGTAGAGAAGAAATTTGTTGTTCATCTATTTTATATAGAGGAGTTAGTATCTGCAAATCTCGGTTATTTTTACAGATTTCTTTTTGTAGAGCTTGTCCCGATTAGATCTCCTCCAGCAATGTTTCAGACTCAAGATAACAGCAAAGCAGCCAGCAACTTGGAACCAGCATAATTCCAAACCCTGAAGGTTATCTCATGGCCGTTTTTATTTGTGTGTCTTGGATTGCAAACAAGCTTACCCACCCCGCCTCCCCACATTTGTTAACGGGCTGTGGCTGTTTCTTAGGTGGACTTCCAATCTGAAAAGGAAATTACATGCCAGGTTTCCAGAGGTTTCAATGCAGCGAGATTAATCTCGTCGTGGGTGAGGGCGATTCAGGTCCATGTGAGACAATTCCAAGTTTAGAGCCGGGTCCAAGCCATCAGGGCTGCTTTTCCTGTGTGGAAAGGTTAAAGCAAAGCAGATGTGCAGCGAGCCTCCCACCTCCTTCCTCCCGCTGCATTGCTGGTCAGGGAGCGGCCACTCTTGAACTTGCAGGCAAAAGAATGGCTGAAGAAATAGTGACAATGACTTAATAGTCATTACCGTTACTTTTCATGTCACTTTCTGAACAAAAACAAGTGTACAAAACAACCAGAGCTTCGTTGTAATAAGTGACCTTCTTGGCCTTCGTCTCTCGGCCTCCACGGCAGACCCTCCTTGTGCTCCTCCCCGCCTTCTTCCCTTTCTGCTTCTCAAGTGCCCTGGATGGAGGTGTTCCCCTAAAGTTATGTCTGTGGTACTCCCTGTCCCTACCTTTCCCTTCTCTTCTCATAACTGACTTATAGCATGAAATTAAACCCTCTAGATGAAACACGCCCTTCACGAGGAAGTGCCACTGAGATAAAATGGGCGTTTCTGCATAATTCTCGCACCACTACCTGGCGGCTGACTGAGATGGCAGGACAACCTGCTTTCCGCCACTGTGGGCTTCTGTTTTGGGCATAAAACAGAAGTTGTTAGATGAATTCAGCCCTTGGACGTGTGCTTCCTGCCTGTGTTAAGACATTAAGTTACTCACCAATATCTAAAAATTGGGAGAGTTCATATCCAATTTCTAGCTTCTCCTAAAAAAAAGATAAAATATTAGGTTCCAACTTCCTGCATGAGAAGAATCTATAAGAGCCTGGTGATGGCTCCCTGCTTTAATGAGGCAAGTTCTCCCCCAAGTTACCACAGTCCCCACCACTCCCTATTGCCTTAAACCTCCTCACACTTCTTTGCTTCTTTACTTAGTAGCCTTCCTTCCATCCTCCCGTCCATCCATCCTCCCTACCATATTTTCTTTTCTTCTTTCCTTCCTTCCTTCCTCCCTCCGTATACAAACTCTCTCCCTGTCTGAGAGTCTCTCCCCTCATGTTTTCTTTAACTTACCCCTCCACGAGGCACAGCCTATTCAGTTTTAGAATCCTGCCTGCTGTCACCTCTTCCATAAAGATTTTCCTGACTTCCCACTGTCACCACTACCTAGTTGATCACTGACTCTCCTCTAGTTAACTCTCTGACTTGTTATCTGCACAGTTATCTGTAAGGACTGGGCAGCCAATGTGTATGGGGAGACTAGCATGCACTAGACACTCGGCGAGGGGCTGCCCGTATGAAATCAGATACAGTGTGGTCCTGGGCAGCATGGGGGTGCAGAGCTGGTGGAAAGTGCTGGGAGAAAAGGCTCAGAGTGTCGTGGATGACAGAGGAAAGGGCGTGCCATCTGAACTAGGCTCTACAGAGCAAGGGACTTACGTGATCCGAGATTTGCAGGATGCAGAATTCATTGCTTCACTAATAAATTGAGGAAAAGTGAATTTTAGGGAAGGAAACCATCCTCTGAGAAGGCACCTCAGCATAAAGGGAATTGCAGTCATCTCTATTTTGTTACAGATAAGGGTGCATTTCCCGAACTAGCCAAAAAAAAAAAAAAAAAAAAAAAAGAGGCAAGAATTGTTTTAACTTGCTCTCTGTTCAAAACCATGGTTCCTGTGATTCCATTTTAAATTGTAGAATGAATTAAAGATAACAATTAAATAGAGGCAATTGGATTTTAGAAGGAAGATTTAATTTTTAACTTATGAGACCTGTATTTTTTATCTTAGTTCTGTGATTTTATGTGCATAAGGAGACTGCCATGAAACGTTCTTTGGAAGCAAGAGTTTGGAAGGGATTTTGGAAGCAAGCACACAATACAGGCCATTTTTAACATCAAGTGGATCATGCTGCTTTGTTTTCTTAGGCAGGAATATAAAAATTAAGGAGAAAAGTTTCACAAATATAAGCAGTGAAAATTGGATAAGGGTAAACAAGGACTACTCACTTATTTGGGGTAAAAAGTTTTTATTTTACCCCCGATTTTCCCAAATTATTTTCTGGAAGTTACAATGAAATCAAATTTGATTCCCCAAATCTTCTCTTGGGGATTGTTTGGCAAATATGAAAAGTAAGTCAGTAAATGTTTCCTTCCAAACTTCCAAATGGAGTTTTCTGCCACAATATCACAAAAATATTACCTGAATTTATCTTGCAGGCAGACTAGATGTTATTTTACATTTTTTTCCCCTAAAATCACTTTCAAGGATTAAGTCAGAAAGAGAAGAGAGCATTTTTAACACCATTGTGCTCTCTTGATAGCTGGATTTTGGTTATAACTGCCAGAAGTATACTTAACACACATCAATATTGGTGTTTACTGCTTAAAATTTCAGGTTCCACATACAAAGTTCCAAATATGTCTGCCAAATATGGCAAACCCCAGTGAAAGTTATTAGTTTTGAAAGTTCAAAGTAATTGGTAATTGCTTTGGTGTTCTAAAAATAAGGCCCCTGCATTCTTCAGCCAAATAGCTTTCCTTTTGATAACTAATACACTTCAGGATGGAGTGTAAGAGCTTTGTCGTGAACATTCAAATACTCACAGAGGAAAGCGTATCCTTAGTACATTCTATGGCGTTGACTGCCTTGGTAATGATACATGAATAACTCTCTTCGATGGCTGGGCAGGGTTTTAGATGCTTGGCAGTGGATAAGTCTGATTATTCCCCCCCTGCTGAATTCCTCACTGTGTTTATCTCTCTGGTGTTGCTTGAGCACCATCAGTACACATCCCAATCAATTTTTTCAAAGCTCATTTGTTGAGGAGAATTTTGACAGGGCTTCAAAGATATTATTGGTGTGGTTGTAGCCACAAAAAGCTTGAGGAATAACTTCTTTCCTTCCACACTGTCTTTAACCACAGGTCATGCATAAGTACATGGTGAAGCATGAAGTTGTTGGCGGGGCAATCATAAGATGTGTCAAACTAAGAGAAAGAAAAGCAAGGATTTGATCTTTTGCAGAACTTAAAAGTGTGGCACCATCAGGTAAGACTTTCTAATGCCTGACTAGAATTTGAGAAAGAAAAATTCTGGAATACCTTCCATACATCCTCTCAAAATAACTTTTGACAGCATTTGGAATGCATTGTTCCCTGAGAATTTCTCCAGGGTTGTGAAGGTTGGTTCTTCAGTGATTAAAAGGGATACTTTATACAAAATCTTCACAGCCATGTGAGTTTTTTTTAATATGTTCTAATATTATTTAATATTATAAGCTGCAAAGAATTGTGCTCTAATAATGCCTACCCATTTAAAAGTAAAGTTTGTGTGAATCTGATTTAAATGCTGTTATAGCTGAGGTTAGGGCTACATGGTTCCTTTGATCAGTGTCCTTGGGCATAAGAAAGTTGAACTCTTGTTCACAATAACCCTGGATCAAACCGTGATACAAGTAAGCCTCATCAGATTTGTGTTTTAGCTGCATCTTCAGATGCCTTATAGAAAAATAAATTTTTTAATGAGGAGTATTTTCAAGAGTGCCAAGCTGATTTTGAAGAGTAAAGTGATGCTGATGGCAGAAGATGACCCTCAACTTTCCCCTTACCTGAGCCCAGGCAGCAAAATATTTGTTTTATGTATACACCTGTGTCAGCCTAAAATACACCACCATTTAATGGAGACTTAGATAATATTTACATTGTTTTATGAGCCTCTGATTTCTTATTTGCTGTTGGACTAAACTCCATTGTCAAACACTATAGAGATATCAAAAGAAAAACGTGTAATTCTCCTCTTACAAACTCATCCTTCTGAGATAATCAAGTTATCTGTCCACTCTTTCCTTCACGTTCCTACAAATACATATTTATATTTATTTGAACATACAAATGCGTAGTGTTTTTATTTTATAAAAATAGTGTTATATTGCACATTTTCCTGCAACTTTCTTTATTACTTAGCTTTTCTTGGATGAGTCTCCTGGTCCATACAAATAATTCATTTTCACCTTAAAGAACACCCAAAACTTCAGATTCTGGTTCAGTTTGCATTAAAATGTATTAAAATGGGGAAAGAATTTTAAAGTCATACTATATTTCTGTCTAGTAGCATAAGTTTTCAATTATTGAGGTTTTATGTCCTTCAAGGAAAAAAGTTTTCATGTAGATATTGTAATTCTTTGTTAAATTTATTCTTTTTAGAGTTTTTTTTACTGTCATGAAAAGAAGGGTTTTTTTAAACTGAAGTATAGTCATTTACAATGTGTCAATTTCTGGGGTACAGCACAATGTTCCTAGTCATGCATATACACACACACACATACATATATACACATATATATACATAAATATATTCATTTTCATATTCTTTTTCATTCCTTTCATTATTACAAGATGTTGAATATAGTTCCCTGTGCTATACAGAAGAAATGTGTTTTTTATCTATTTTTATATATAGTAGCTAACATTTGCAAATCTCAAACTCCCAAATTTATCCTTTCCCACACTCATAAGATCGTTCACTATGTCTGTGAGTCTGTTTCTGTTTTGTAGATGAGTTCAGTAGTGTCCTCTTTTTTTTCTTTTTTTAGATTACACATATGAGTGATACATGGTATTTTTCTTTCTCTTTCTGGCTTACTTCACTTAGAACGACAATCTCTAGGTTCATCCATGCTGCTGCAAATGGCATTATTTTATTCTTTTTTATGGCTGAGTAGTATTCCATTGTATAAATCTACCACAGCTTCTTTATCCAGTCATCTCTCAATGGACATTTAGGTTGTTTTCATGTCTTGGCTATTGTAAATAGTGCTGCTATGAACATTGGGGTGCATGTATCTTTTCAAAAAAAGAAGGGTTTTATTTTCCATTTATATTTAACTGGTTCTCACTGGTGTGGTGGATTGTATTATTGGTCATTATCTACTCCCTCTGTGGTAAAAGAGGTATGCTTGTTGGGTATACTTTGTAATACCTTCTTAGAGATGAAGCATGCATCCTATCTCCCTTTGGATTGGCCATATGACTTGCTTTGGCCAATGAATATATGACATAAACCCATCCGGACAGAAGCTTTACATCTGTGCGGCTGTGCGCAGCTTCACTTGCCCTCTAGACCATGTGGCTGCACTTGCCCTCTAGAGCTTCTGCTCTCTGGCATGAACATGTCCAGGTCGGGGCTCCTTCTTCAATCCAGATCCTAGAACAAGAATGCTTGTGAAGCAGACCTGCAGTCAACCCATTGCTTGGAGCAGAGCAGCAGCCCACTGTCAAGAACTGTGAAGAGGGTCATGTCTCGCTTTACTTTCAGGCTAAGATGTTAACTTTCCCATTTCCTGGATGCTGACACAACTCCTGGGTCAGAGACAAAAGACAGCAGCCAGAGTGTCAGTGTGTTTGTGTTGCTTCCCTGAGTCTTCCTTCCCACACTGGTGATGTGGAAGGGCCCAGATGGATGCCTGAACACAACGGAGGTTGCATTTACAGGAGAGGGACACTGAACGTGAAATCCCAGCATTTCACAGCAAGCAGTGTGCAAGCCTGCTCTTTGCCCCAGAGGTAGGTATTATCTCTTCCCTCAAGGTTGCTCACTGCAAACTCAACCCTGAGAAATGACTAGGAAAAAAATGATCAGGGTTTTGAAGGCTTAGCACACCCAGCAAGACATGTAGGGACACAAAAGACTCATGGAAGAGTATCTCCCAACACCAACCCTCAGTCCTCATGGAATGTCAGTGAGAAACAAATGTATCAGAGCTGTTTTGTTACAGAACATAACACCTCCACTGAACTGAGAGATCCTTGAAAATCAACACATCAGTACCTTACTATATAGTCAATAGCTCAGTGTCTTACAAGAGCATGTGACTGATGTTTGTTGAGTGACTAAACACACTTAACGTATCTAAAGTTAGTCTACTTTTTGAAGATTAGCATTTATTCTGTAATGTAAATTCTAATTTCCCACATTTAAAAATATTTGTAAGAAATTACAATACATAACAAGGGATACATTTGATATTAATTCAAGCCAATTTTTCTGAGCATATGTAGGCATTGCAGAACTCTGAAATTTTAAAAATTGCTGATTATCCTGTCTCCTTAAATGTTTCTTCATCGAGTTTTGAAAATTCTCTAACATTTAGTTAATAGCAACCATTATTTTGTATACTTTTGAGTTATTGCACTGTTTTGTGATGTAGATTGTATCAAAATTACTTCTTTTACCAGAGGATTAAAGACAAATTAGTAGAAGATATGCATCAAAGATTCTTAATGTATGAAACCATTTTCAACAAAATGCTTTTTATTTAAGTCAAAATTGGATTTCCATGGTTTGGGGCTTCAGGGCTTCGAAGGCTTTACTCCCACAGATTTAAGACTTGAACGAGACATCAAAGGTCATCACGTGGGCCCTTCAAGGCACTAGCTAAGGGATTTGGCAACTGTTTCCATGCTTTAGCTTTGCTTGAATCCTTCCCTTCAAAGCAGCTGTTACTATGTCGTTGAGATTAAGTTTAAGGACAAGATGTATTATAGTTTATTCGTATGTTTTTTAAATTGCATTTTAAGGACCTTCTCAGTGCACAGGCAAATACTGGCAGGCCGGAAAGTAAAAATGTATCCTCTACCACCAAGGATTCTGCAATATAAGGGAGAGACCACATGCAGCTCCAAATTTTACATAGAAATAAAATTATAGTACAAGCTTTCTGTTGCAATCCCAAAGCAACAGGAAGGAAAAACCTATTACAATGAAACAAGCACAGAGCTGAAGTGGCCCCTTGAGGGCTTTTCCCTTATTTGTTTTTGTTGTTGTTTTAATTCCAGGTTCTCATTTTATGTGATTTGGGGGCTAATGATTGGGCATTTATGATCATGATCACAAAGGATCTTTTTCTCCCATCCTCAGCTCATGTTTGGAAGCAGTAATGTAAACTATGGTAATAGAAATTATTCTCCAACTATTTGTTTTTTTTCACCTTCCCTACTACCCTAAAATTTATAACTCTAATTTTCATGATAAGGAATGATTGGTATATATCCTTTTTGCTGAAACATGGTAATTTTATCAAGCTTGGTCTGGATTTATTTGAGCAAATACTGTATTTTAATTTATTATGTAGCCTGAAAGTTCAATTTAATTTATTTATCTCAGCTTATGTGGTTTCCAGGGGAGGTGGGGGGGGGAGTGCGGGGGGGCGGTTATCATACTCCTGATGGTGAAAAATCCTACAGTTTTGAAAACTGCAAATAGAAAGAGCTATTCTGATGACTGTCATCTGATTTTAGAAGCAAATTAGGGCATAAACTATAGTCTGATTATATTAAATATGGTCTCCATTACTATCCTCTATTTTTAATCTCAGTTTTCACTTCGCCTCTGAAGGTAGATTCTTCTTTTCAGAGGTTTTCCTGAATTTTGATTTAAAGACAAGGAAATAAGAAACGCATTGAGTTTATAGGGTGGTAAGTGACAGACATGAGGATCTGTTGCAGGAAATTTAAACGGCAACTTGGGGGAATTTGTTTTTCTTTGAATTAGTTTTATTAGGAAACACAAATTTTCTCATTTACATCAATTATGTGATATTTAAAAATACTAGAAAGTTGGCCGTTTAAAATTTCACACAGTTGACTTTAAAGAAGAGGTTTGTTCAATGTTTTTCACCAACTTTCTGGAACGCCAACCATAGGATAAAGCATAAGACACACTTATCTATTTTTAATATGGTGTTGTCATATGGCTTAAGAACTGTTCAGTGTTCTCTACAGTTTTTTTACTGTTTTAATGTTTTTTTGTTTGTTTGTTTGATTTTTCTTAGTTCATTATTTTTGAAACAGTAATGCTATTTTCACAGAAAAAAAAAAAAAAAAAAAGCATAGACCAAAAGAAGAAAATTATGTTCAGCAAATGTTAGGAAAAATTTACCTAGGTTTTAAAATTGAATGGATGCTTTTGAGTTATGAAGTTTTGAGTTTTGTTTTAATCAAGATTTCTCAGATTTTATGAGAGTGATTGAAATCAGGAGACGATCCTGAAGGAAAAATAGGGGGGGAACGATGAAAACAGAAAAATGGAGAAACTTCAGCAAATGCGTTAGTCGCACAGCAACATCTTTTCTGTTTTGAAAATAAATCTTTGCAGGTGTGTTTCCGATCCAGCTTTCTTGCTCAAGGAAGAATGTTTATCATTTTCTGAATTTACCAGCAATTGGCGTGCGCTGAGGGCTCATTTATTTTGTACAAAATGTTGCTAACTCACTCCTGTCCTCTTAAATTTAAAACAGCTGCTACCTACTGGCAGGACCTAAATCTTAACAGAGACAGAAATCCAGACTCTCTCTATGGCTGTATTACACTCTTGTTAATAATAATCTCTGTCCATCAAGGTGACGACAGGATAATGTGGGTCTACACACTTATTTTCTCTGTCCATATGTAAAAAGCTAAGGCTTTTATTTTGTTAATAAAAAAAAGATTCAATTTTAAAACTCCCTCCATTTGAAGCAGTGTAATTTAGTTTTGCTTGAAGCAACCTAACTTGCAATGTTTCTTTTCTACGCAGTTACAGTTTTAATATCATCTGTGAGTTGGAGTAGCTTATTAACTGAGAGAAAGGAGCAGAGGGATCCAAACTAAACGTTAAAAGGCAAGGCAAATTTGGGGAGAGAAACATTCTTTAATTTTCAACTGTTTCGACTTTTATTTTCAGACTACATTTTCATAAATAGAACTTACAATCTCAACGTTTACTTGTAAAGAAGACAACAATTTCAACTTTTTCAATGACTGCCTTACTGTTTAAGAATTTTGACATAAACTTTAAATATCTGGATTTTCAGTCAAAACACACTTTTTTTTTTTTTTTTTTTTGGTCTTTAGCTTGTTTTCACCCTGTTACCTTACCAAAAAGAAATCATTTTCTTTCTCTTAGGTTTTCTTGCAGAACAACCATTCAATGTCTATAAAGATAGATTCATCTGTTTTAAAAAAAAAATGCTAAAGGTTATTTTCATGCATAAGATAAATCACTGAGAGATATAGTAAAGAATTCAAAAGGTACTTCATGTCCTACCAGAGCGAAATCCCAATCATCCTTCTCCACAGTGAATTCATGGTTTCCTGCAAGATAAGATCTCATCCTGCTGAGGACTTCATCTTCGAAGAAAAGAGAACATCATCTCTCAAGGGAACTCCAGTATCATAATTCATAAAGTCAAATATATCAGTAAGTACAGCCTTATTTTAAAAGTCATCCAAGTCTCCAGAACCTACACTATTGATGTTAAATTGTAATGTTCTATGATAACACAAATTTGTAAAAGATCATTGTTTAATTATTTAAAAGTTTCCATTCTCATGAATAGAATTTAAATGCTCAATAATCCTTAATTAATACATTTAGAATCCCTTCCTCAGTGGTTGAGAATTAACTTTGCCACTTTACAGCGTGAAAAAGAAAGATAAAAAATAAGCCTCTTGCAATTGGGAAGAAATTTTCCAGTCTCTCACCAGCCAATCCAATTTTTAATCAGCTCTCTCTCTGTCTCTCTCATTCTCTCTCTCTTTTCTGAAATCATTGGCATTTCCAGCCCCAGGACTCCTCAGTCCTTTTTAGAAAACATAACTAACTTTACAGATCTGAGTTTTGGATTTCATTTCACCTTGAGTTGTTTGCCTAGATTGCTTCCTGGTCAACATGATAGTCCAGAACTCAAAAAAGATTTTTAAAAAATTACAGGCTTTGCTAAAGAAGCTACATGATATTCTAAACAGAAGATACCAGGAACCAAATATAGCAAAAATTTCCAGAAGTTTAATACTTTTCCTACAGTGCCAGCTTGTCTTGGTATTTATTATTCATTCATTCACCAAACATTTATTGAAAATCTATAATCCACTGAAGACAACACAAGAGCCCAGAATTCGGTCTTTGCCTAGAGGAACTCACAATTTTGTAGGAGGATCAGATAGGTAAACAAATAAGTTTCAAGATTAGACAGTTAATTCTCATTTAAAGGGTTGTGGGGAAATACTGAGAAGACTTCCCGGAGGAGGTGGCATCCAGTCCAGGGCAGAACAGAAGGATAAAGCAGAAGGTGGGAAATTTATCCATGGTAGGGAGAAGACCATGCCCAAAGAAGTGGGTACGGGGAATTTGGGGATATGGACATAGGGAGTTGTCTGAGGGACAAAATCAGTGGTGACTGAGGATGGAGAGGCAGATTGAAGCCAGCCTATGAAAGCCTTTATATGCCAAATTAAGGAGTTAATACTTTAGTCTGCAGGCAAAGGAATTCTAAGCAGAGAAATGACATAATCAGCTTTAAGATTACCAGAGGTAGAATCCCCTAAGAGATAGGCACTGAAACCCTGAGATTTGCATGCAGCAATCACATGGGGAATAATTTTGGGAAGAGGACCTATAAGAGAGTGAATAGAAGGAGAGTTGTGGAGAGGGGATGTTGGGAAGCCATGCAGATGCATCAGAGCCTGCAGCTGATCCCACGGGGAGCTCTGGAGCTGAAGGGGCCACTCAGAGTTGTCCCATCTTCAGTTGTCCCACCAGTTGACAGGCCACATTTCCCATACTGAAAAGTCACTGGATATGAGCTGTCTGCAGGTGAGAGCAATTCCTGGAGAGAGACACAGCTGTGAGCCATCACCAACCCACACATCCAGCTGCTGGAATGAGTGTCTCCATCCAGAAGAGGCATCTGAGGGATGTGTCACAGAATCCACTACAGGGGATTTATGAGTTCTTAAAAAATCTTGTTAGTTTATTTTTTAAGCCTAAACCTGACTATAGTGGAAGGATGGTCTTGACTGAGGAAAGATTGGTTAGAAAGCGCTCAGATGGAACTTTGTGAATAAAGGATGATGTTGGAGATAATGTCAAAGTTGCCATGGTAACTCGGTGGGGGGGGAGATTGTCTTCACAAATGATGCTGGAACAGTTGGCTACCTCTGTGGAAAAAAGGACCTCAGCTGTTGCCTCACACTATACAAACATTTAACTCAAAATGGATCAGAGTTCTAAATATAAAAGCTACAACTGTAAAACTTCCAGAAGAAGTCAAAAGAGAAAATCTTTGTGACCTTGGGTTGGTTCAAGCTTCCTTAGATCAAACACTAGATGGACAACATCAAATGTTGTTGAGAACGGGAAGGAACTGGAACTCTCGCACATTACTGATGAGAGTGTAGAATTGTGCAGCCACTTTGCACAGCAATTGGGCAATTTCTTAGAAAGTTTAGGATATACTAGTCATGAAATCCAGACCCCTTACAAGGTATTTATCCAAGGCAAATAAAAACATGAGTTATGCTCCAAAGTTTATAGCTGTTTAATCTGTAATGGACAGAAACTGGAAACAATTCAAAGGTCTATGGACATGTGAGTGGACAAGTAAATTGTGATATATCTGTAAAAATGTATACTGCTCAGGAATAAAAAAGGTTTGACCTACTGATAACAACAGTATGGATGAATCTCAAAGACATTGTGTTAAGTAAGAATGCCTGACACAGGGGACTATGCCGTTCTATCTGTATGAACCTAATTTCTCTAAAGGTGGAAGAATCACTGGTACCAGGGGCAGGTTGGGGAGAGGGTGGGGAGGGGGTGGGGAGACTGACCGCCACGTGGTACAGAGGGGCCTTCTGGGTGGTGGGTCTGTTCTATAATACATACCGTAACTGTGTGGTGGGCACATGGCTGTATATACTGGTTAAAACTCATTGAATTGTATATTTATTATTTATGAATTTTATTCTATGCATCTAAATTCTAAAAAAAGAAACAAAAATAAATGAGCAGCACCTAAATGGCCACTAGGCCTTATTTTCTTCAGTTTCTGTTCCTCAGAAAAAGTGACTTTGAATAACTGTCAGGACTCATTCATGGAATGAGGACCAATGGTGTACCAGGCTCTGCAGGTTTTTTTTTTTTTTTTTTGGAAGTATAGCTGATTTACAAAGTTCTGTTAGTTTTAGTATATAGCAACGTGATTCAGACATACATATATATATTATTTTTTAAAATCTTTTCCATTATAGGTTGTGTGCTTTTTAAAATGGCCCAATTTTTTTTAAAGAGAAGGAAATCTAGGAATGAGATGACTGTAGTTTTAATGCTTTAGCTACTAGTGAATTGATCACCAAGCCCATATTAAGAAACTAGTCTATTTTACTTGACAAGGATAATATAATATTTTTAATCAAAAAAGAGGCTTTAAAAGTAATATATATAAAAAAAATTCAAAGCAACTTAGTATAAAATGGGCATCTCTTTTCCTGCGTGTGTGTGTGCGTGTGCGTGCGTGTGTGTGTGTGCGTGTGTATGTGCGTGTATGTCTGTGTGTGTGTGAGTAAAAATGTAGTAGAGCTCGCTTAGTTGATGTGGCAGGAATGAACATTTTAAAGTGAAAAAAAAATATTTTTGCTTCTATAAATAAGAAGATGCTGGTAGCAAAGCAAATGTCTAGATAGGAAAATATTTGACATTTTTCTCAACTGTAAGAGTCAGAAAACATAACCCTCTCCCTGTGTGAGGGCAGCACCATTTCTGTCTGGGGCTCTTTACATAACACCCCAAATTTCTGCCGGCATTCCTCTGCCTCTCTGCTTTGTATTTCACTCGAAAGTGTAGCTTCGTAGTTACGATGGGATCATAAGTAGAGCATAAGAACCTGTATAGTAACAATAAAGCGTTATTCAAATATAAGGTATTTTTCTGCACATATATCACTTTTTTCATATCCGTAATTTAGCTCAATGATACATAAGTTACAAGAACTATCAGATTTCTTTAATTTTTCTAAATTAAAACCAGTCTGACTTAGCTTCCAACCTAGAGAGGCAGAAAATGCTATCTATGTATGTATGTATCTATCTACATATCTATCTATCTATCTATCTATCTATCTATCTATCTATCTATCTATCTATCTATCTATCTATTCTCTTTCCTGGTTCCTAGTCCCTGCCTCGGCTTGTACATAAACCACAAAACAATGGGGAGGAGCCTCTGGTCTTCAGGGCCCCATGGCTGCCGTTCCTGGTCATCCTTGCCCTGGGCCTCATCTACTCACAGATGCAAAGCCTCATGCCCCTGAATCAGGTTTGACCCCAGGACTCTGTAAGCTGTGCTTCCTAATGTCAGGCTTCCCCGGGCACACATCCTCTGTGGGGCCCTGCGCACAGGTGAGCCCCTGTGCACAGGTGAGCCCCTGACAGCACCTACCATTGGTGGGAATCCCCTCCTCCCCCACCCCTCCCCTCCTGCCACCCCCACCCCCAACTATCAGTCCCTCTTTTGCCTCTGCAGCTGTTCTCCAAGTACAGACCCTGGACCTGCGGTGTCACCTGAGAATGGCTTTACATTTGAATGTTTGTCAGGCAACTGTCATGTGTGGTCAGGGTTGAGGATCACTGTTCTGGATTTAGGAACCATGAGGATGACAGAGATGTGGAAGCTTTACATTCCATGAATACACTTTAAAGTATTTAAATGATTAAAGTAGATTTTAGGTGAATTGAGAAGTTACCAGTCCAGTCTCTTAATTAGGTGAGAAAAGCTTCTTGGGGAAAGCGGGATTTGAGGAGGGTGAGCAGAGTACACTCAGGCCCTTCTCTTCCTGCCAGCTGCGGGGTTCCTGGAGCTGGGCTATCATCCTGGGTCTGAGGTGATGCTGGGGGTGTAGGTCTGAGCAACACCCGGGGCAGAGCCCGAATCCCTGCCAGCGCTGTAGGCGGACTGGCCCTGGACCACCTGTGTCCAGGCATTTTTATGCACTGAGAAATAAACTTCAAACTTGCTTAAGCCTGTTACCTCGGGGGTTTTTCCATCACTTACCACCAGACCTTACCTCGACTGATGTCAATAGCTGTACCGACCCCATATGACTAGAGAATCTGACCATAATAATAGACTAATTAAATACCCACATCGTATACAGCCTTGGAGCTGACTTTTGCGTATAATTCTAAGGTGACTGAGGCTACCATTTGTGGTATAGAACAAAAGATGAACGTGATAATTAACAAGATAATTAACTTTCCTTTTCCCAGTTGTTACAAGAGACCAGAGGCCAAGGGAAAGAAACTTCTCTGACTCTCCACTGGGACAGTGTGTCCTGTGAATGCAATTAGCACCACAGCCACGTGAGCCAGCCGTACTGTGCACCCATCTTCTATTTGGCACTTCAGTGTTTCTGAAGCATCTTTTTCTTTTGTTTAAAGACCAAAAAGCCATATCTTAGTGCTTGCTTCAGCAGCACATTTACAAAAAGCCATATCTTAGTGGAAATCCTCTCATGCACAAAAAGTTTATTCTCTAGAAGACAGATATAAAAACTGTGAAAAATCTATCTTCTTGAAAGGCAAAATGTAGCTACTGAAAATCATTAATTCACTTAGAACAAATAACAGATTGCTGGGCAAAGCTGTTTATTTTGCAGGTTTTCTGATCTTAAGCTAGAGACTTATCAAGTCCTTCACTTTCAAGATTCATCACAAACTCAAGTGCCTTCAGGGGCCAAGTGGACAGGTTAAGTAGCCCCCACGTGGGGGTATGGGAAAATGGGGACCATCTGTGTTTCTGAACTGGGCAGCTTCAATCCAGCGATGAATGGGGTGACTGCGGGGGCAGGGACCAACATCATCAGAGCCTCTGATTTTTTTGGAAGAAGCCAAAATGCTTGCTTGTTAAATGCCATCTTCTGATATTCAACTCAAAAATTTAAAAACACAATGTGGACCAAATCAAACATCTCAGTGAAATGAGTACCACCTCTAGTTTAAAGTCTAGATACAACTGATCTTTTACAAAAGAGTTCATAAAATCAGATTTTAAAATGTACAAAAAATTTTACAAAATCAGATTTTAAAATTTAACTCTAATTTGGCCTTATTATATTGCTTTAATTGATTACACATTGCGTGTACCCAGCATAAAGGGTGAATAATAAATGATAATTTGTCAAGTAGAGAAGAGACACCCTGAATTAATTGCCAAGGGGAACCATCACATACCTTTAAAGCCAGATAGAACTTAACTGGGAGAAAACTCAGAGAAGTTGTAACTTTGTTTTCCCAGAATATCAGGGCCTTGGGGATAATCAAGAGTTTTGGTGACAACAGTGATGACCTGTCACCTGTCCAGGAGATGAAATTCCTTCTTCAGCTGAATTCAGGAAACTTGTCCAACATCTTTTATCTACCAGAAACAATGTTAGGTGCTAAGATCACAAAGGTGAGTGAATCAGTCTCTGTGTTCAAATAATTCACAGCTTAGCTGGGAGAAAAAAGCAAAGCAATGATAATACAATATCCTGTGTGTTGTTAAATCAAAATGCTATCAACTAGAAGATACACCATTATTTTTTTATAAAAAAATTTGTGTATTATTTTGGTAAATCTAAGAAAAAATTAATTAAACTGTGCTATCCTTCCAATTTTAAGAGGCATTCTGATTTCAGAGATACTTAAATATCATGGGCTACGGAAGTTTCGATCAAGGAGCAGAGGAAAGAGGTAATCTGACCACCTGAGCAAAGCAGGGCCCTCCAGCGACGTACTTAAGGCTGAAATTGGGAGTCAGACAACTTTAAGCTGTGTGACATAGGGCAGGTCACTCAGCCCAACCTCTTCTCCGACCCATAAAACACCGTAAAAACGGTAGCTACCCCACAGATCTGTTGTAAAGACTCAGTAAAAGTTTCACATAGAGTGTTCATCAGTGATTAGGGTGGAAGTGGTCAATAGAGGTTGGCTCTTATTAGCAGAGGTAATTAATGATAGGACTGGAGCTTGAAGAAAGAGTAGGGTTTTTCCAAGAGATAAGGGGGAAGACAAATCCCAGGGAGGAAGGAGAGCCTCTCGAGACCTGTTTCTGGAACATTCTGCCTGACCACTGTGCCATTCTAGGTGAGGTTTCTTACTTGGGGAATTCTAAATCTTTTTGACACCCTCTTCTTTCTCCTGCCCCCTCCTCCCCTGCCCTCCAGTCCCAGCACACCCACAAAGGCAGCTGGCTTCTCTCCGCTTTTTACTCAGAAGCTTGCCCCCTGGTCCTGTGCTCAGTCATCAAGTTGGTTCCTCGGAGCAACACCACGAGTTTACTCGCCTTCCCTTTCCCTCCTCACTCTCCCATCCCAGCCTCTTGCTGTCAGGAGAAGCCTTTGTCCCACATCCTTTGTCTAAGAGGATTAATTGCTGTTCCCTGGTGCCTGTCAGTTTCTTTTAGGGAACTACATGCAAATAAAGCTTCAGGTGGCCTTCCCTGATTTCCCAGAGTTCCCCAAGGGGGACACCCTGTTAGGACATTCACTCTGAATAACGTTTAGTAAGCCTAACGCCCTCTGAGGTTTAGAGAAGTCACCGGACTTCTCCAAATAACCGGGCACAGAAGTACCCAGTGAATAACAGAGCTGGCCCTGCTCAGGGTTTTGCTGAGTTACACTGCACCAGCAGTCACAGTGTTTGTTTTTCACCCTATAGGATTTCTATTCTCAGTATTATTTCTATTAACACAGTGCCCCTTTTTCAGAAAGCAACTAGTATCTTGAGAAAGAAACCCAGCCAGTCTTTGGATTTGAGTTCATGCATCCATTTATTCCAACACACATATTTAGTGAGTATCTGTTCAGGGTGGGGTACTCAATTACAAGTGAAGATCTGAGGTCAGACAAGATCAACATTGTCCTTATTCTCACAGAGCTTACAGTCCAGCAGGGGAGGAATTTTTTTTTAATTGAAATATAGTTGATTTACAATGTTGTGTTAGTTTCTGGTGTACAGCATAGACATTGAGTTATACATACATATGTGTGTATATATATACATATATATATGTTCTCTTCATTATTCTTTTGCATTATAGATTATTACAAGCTATTGAATATAGTTCCCTGTGCTCTACAGTAGGACCTTGTTGTTTATTCTGTATATAGTACTTTGTACCTGCTAATTCCAAACTCCTAATTTATCCCTCCCCATCTTTCTCCTTTGGTTTGTTTTCTATGTCTGTGAGTCTATTTCTATTTTGTAAATAAGTTCATTTGTGTCTTTTTTAAAGATTCTACATATAAGTGATATCATACGACATTTGGATTTCTTTTAATGGCTGCATAGTATTCCATCGTTTGTATGTGTGTGTGCGGCATGCACGCGCGCGTGTGTATGTATATCTCACAATTTCTTTATCTAATCATCCAGCAGGGGAGGAAATTAAAATCATTTCCAAGGCCCAGAGCAAAGGCAGCTTAGGGAAGTCTTCTCAGAGGGGGTTTCTGCCAAGTAGAGAGCAGTGATGGAGAGACTGAGCTACGTACAGGGATGGAGAAAGAGATGTGATAAATGAAATATGAAATGGTACTTTGCAAATGGTGTGACAGCTGATGTGTTAGATCGTGGGGTTTTTAAACAGACATCACTTTGCAGCTCTCCAATCTCTGTCCTGGGTCTTCCTTCCACCAAATTCTCCATCTCTACTCCTTTCTCAGAACAACCTCTCTTTTGTTTAGTGTAACTCTTGTTTTATGGATGTTTATTCTTTTGCTAAATTATTACGACACTCTTGGGTTGTGCTGGAGACCAGAGTCCTTTCTGGATGTAGAAGTGGCCAGATTATTGTACTGATTACCTGGGAAGAGAGAGCTCAGACCAGATCCTGGAGCTGAGACGGATGCAAGGGGGCTGTAGGGGAATTTGGTTTCTCTTGATCTTGATTCTGAACAATGAAATCCACATAGAAGTCAGGCAAGGGGTGGTTATAATAGTGTTTCCCAAACTTTTTGGATTGCGGTCCCTAGTAAGAAATAGATTAACATAGCAACTCAGAATACGCACGAATTACAGAAACGGTAGGTTCTCAAAGTCTATGTTTTGGGAAAAATTACATGTGATACATTTTGATACTTTGGATTTTGGATTTTGGTTAGTGTTTCTCAGCGTGAGAATCCATCAGTGGGTCACAAAGTCAATTCAGTGGGTCGAGATGAGCAGCTTAAAATTGAAATACAAGTATCCGTGCGGAGACAGAAACAGTGAAGAAGGCACCCCTACATTGTTGTCAGTTTACAGGAGCCAGAGTTTGCAGAGCCAGCATTTCCCAAGTCCCTGGTTCTTGCACGGTTACATGAAACTCAATCCAGAGCAGTGGTTGTGGCTGCAGATTCTGGAATACTGGCGCAAATCTTGACTCTGCTGCTCAGAGGCTGTGAGACACAGGACACAGACTCCTGCACTCTGCCTGCCTCCTGTGCAAACGGGAGACAAGGATTAAATGAATTAATGCAGTGTCTGGTGCATATAAACACTCAACCAATATTAGCCCTTATATTTCAATCTCTTTTATTTTCTCCTATTTGCTAATAGGACAAAGGGAAGAGTTATGAGCTGAAGGACCCTGGAAGCCAGCTTGCTAGGGGCAGCAGGGACCAACGTGAAAGGGGAAACTGAAACCAAGAGGGACCAGACTGAAGGTCCTTAGTCCTTCCAGTGCTAACCCTTGAATGTCTGGGCATTTCTTGTGTCTTTTTGTTTTTTTGTTTGTTTTGGTTTTGGTTTCTTTAAAAAAGCAGTTTCCCTTACAGTTCCTTTCTCTAATATCAACACACGTTTGACCCTACCTTCTGGCTCCTTCTCTAGATCAGATTCCAGTCTGTTACAGAAACTTGACTGAATCTGATTATTTCCCACCAAATTCCTACTTGATATTCCCTGAGGTTCCTCTCCTGGTTTCGGGTACCCTTCCTGCTTGTCAGTCTTCTGTTGGCTGCATTACTTCTTTCCTGTATGTAGCAATACAGGAGGGTCTGGGTTTTGTTTTGTTTGAAAATCCTAGGGTGTCATGAGAAAAAAATACTAAATAACAATATGAGAAGAAAAGAATGTATCCTGTCACATACCACCTCACAGAGGCAAAAGTATTTGGTATTAAAAAACTTTTAATGCCTTTGGTGGTATCCTTCTTAACCATTTCCATTCCATAAAATAACAAAACATTCACACGTGGGACACTCCCATAGGTGTATCTAGAATCTCATTAAAAAGAATTCCAATTTTGGGGATGACATACATAAAATATTTTATCAGCATGTACATAAAGAAATAGCAATTTAAAGGTTTCTTAAAATTGTTGCTTTGCAAGGAAAAATATAAATAGTGCTCTTTTTCAATATGTAGATCTTTAAAAAAGCACTAATTTTCTATAACCCTGCTCCACAGAACACAAACATTATTTTTGTTAAAATTGTTACAGACTTTACAAATTTCTTACATTTGATAATGACCATTAAAACCTTGTATGATATATTAAGATAAAATGTACAAATGATATCCAAATCAGAAATGTTTTTCAACTTAAGATAATTTTTCCTGAATAATACACGTTTATTTTTAACCAGCCCAGATATCAAGAGTTAAAGGTTAACATTCGTCATCACTCTTTCCTATGAAAATACTACAGTATTTTCAAGAAGAGTGTAAACAAACCATTGTTTCATTGTTTTATTTACTCTGGAGCTGCCTGGCAAGATTTCATGCTTTATCTAACTATTTGTCTTAATTCCAAATAAGTTTTCAAAAGTGAGCCTTCCTCTCTTCAATACTTCCTCCTTAGGGTCTATTTCCAAGGCCTATTTTTCCCGTTCTTTCTTCTTCCCCAAGACATGTGTGTGAGCCACTTCTTACCGTAACGTTTGTTTTGTTTTCTGGCTGTAAGAGTGATTTAAGACTCCTACAAGCCAGAAAAAAACTGTGGGCTCTTCGAGCCTTCCTTCCCTTTTCCTTCTACTGAGCCATCTTTTAACCAGAACTGTCACTTGTGGGAACACATAACAAGCATGAAAAGGCGCAGATCCGTTGGGCACAGGAAGGTGTCGTCACGTGAGCGGGAGGTGGTGGAAAGTCTACACGAGTGAAGAAGCGTTTGTATCTGTTTTCACAGATCAGCGTTTGTTAAACTTCACAGAGTGGCCTTTAAGTAGCCTCACTGAGCCAAAGCGGAAAGTCCAGTAGGAGGGGGACAGGCGAAAACCTCCAGGAAAACGCCGGGTAGGCGCCGCAGCCGGGCGGGGTCGCCGGGTGCCCGCCCAGCACCGAGTGGGAGCCGGAAGGGCGGCCCCGAGGGGGGCGGGGCCACGTCGGGCGGGTCCGGGGGGCGGAGCCTGAGGTGGCATAATCGAGAACGGGCGGGGCCGGTCCCGTGAGGGCGGAGCTAGGGCGGGGCGGGTTAGGAGCAAGGGCCGGTGGGAGAGCTAAGCCCTCCCGGCCGACCGGCCGCAGCACCTGATGGAGAGCGAGTGGTTATTTCCGCACGTGGAGAACTTTTAACGGACACGTGAGGGAAGGAAGGCAATGTGTGTGGAAAATCTCTCTCACGACCCTGGCGTCCCGCTCCAATCCCCTGGGCGACAGCTGGTTTGCTGTGTTCCCGGGGGTCTCTGCCAGCTCCTGCGGACCCCCCGCCCCAGCCACACGCCTAGAGCGCCGCTCTCTCAAG
Organism: Camelus bactrianus; assembly: GCF_048773025.1. Classification (NCBI taxonomy): domain Eukaryota; kingdom Metazoa; phylum Chordata; class Mammalia; order Artiodactyla; family Camelidae; genus Camelus; species Camelus bactrianus. The sequence continues at coordinate 12,934,333 of NC_133573.1, forward strand.
CAGCCCCGCCCCCGGCGTCCGGCCTGTGGCGCCCGCCCGGCGGCGTCCACGTAGGCCGTGTGCGCCTGCGCCCGGGCCCCGCGGCGAGGGGGCGGGGTCCTGAGGAAAGAGGAGTCCCTCCCGCCGGCGCTCTGGGGGCGGAGCCGTGGGGCGCGCGGCCGTCGCCCCGCGGCCTGACCTCCCCGCGTGGGGCCCCGTGACGTCACCTCGCTGTGACGCGCTCGCTGTAGGAAAACTGTAAGTGTCCGAGGACTCCTGCAGCTCCCCGGGCCCGCGAGCTCGCCGGCGCTTGCACTCCTGGAGCTGGTGGTGGCTGTCGGTTCGGATCCCGGGGCCACCCGGGAGGCCGCCTAACGCGGGGACGGGACAGGTGCCCGCCCAGGGCGGGAGCGCGCCCTCCGCGGCGAGGGGACGGGAGCGCAAGCGCGAGGCCGCGCCCGCGGGCAGGGCCCGCAGCTCGTCCCCCGGGCCGGCGAGGAGGCCGGGAAGGGGCGGTACGGTTGGGAGAGCCCCTTTTCCGTCTTCCCTAATGCGGGGACTGGATGGAATTTGACAGGCTGGGTCAGGGTTGTTGGCTTCCTTCAGAAGCTCCACATGCGGGCTTCCTCTGGAATCCCGAGAGTGACCAGGTCGCTGAGGACACGTTGAATAGATAGCGGCTTGCCGCCTCAGTTTCCTTGTTGTGTAAAATGGAGGATATACAGCCTCTGGGCTCCCTACTGGTCATCCCACGGGGCCGAGGGCGTTGCGGGACAACGTGAGGTAACACAAGCATGTGACCCTGTGGAGACAGGCGGTTATGCTGAGAACGCGGTGGCCCGCGGCCGGCAGACGAAGGTCTTGTAGGTAGGGGTCTTTTCCCCAGTTTTGCCTTCTCACCTCCCTCCCCTCATCTGATCATGGACCATGCTTTGAACCCGATGGCCGATCTGAACTGTTGTCACTGAACTTGGTGGAACAAGGATCAAGAAATCACTGGTACCATTATCACAATGTTCTTGTCAGTTACGAGGTCCCCTTGTCTGGTTTCCGCAGAGAAAATTTGAGCGTCCTGGAACGAGGACGTACTCAACACCGACACTGAATTTTAGGGGTTGTTGCTGTGTCGGTTGTAATATCGCGTCATCATAGCTGGCTGACTGACTTTCTTGGCTTGCCAGGGGCTGGTACATTATTGATGAGTTAGTGCTATGCTTGAATACTTCTCAAATTCCGGGACAAGGATTTGTCGGGAACTCTGAAGGGAAGACTATTGGGCACGCCCCAGGGTGTATTTATTCAGGAGATTGAGAGATCACATTTCTGTAAATTCGGCTCAAGGGCGTAACACCCTTCCATCTTAGTCTAAGGATCCGTAGAATCGGAAAGCAGGGGTTCGCATTTTTGCGCTGGCAGTGACTATCTTTGTGTCCAAAGATAAGTCACCCAGACTTGGAACTTTCTTTTTCCTCTCTAAAACGGGAGACGATGGTATGTCAGCTGTTGGCTTTTCAAGGATCAAATGAGATCATGAATGTGAAAATGAAAGGGTGGCTAAGTATGGTATTGTTACTAAGAAATTTACACTGGTCCCCTAGCCTGGATAAGAGATGTGTGCTTTCAGAGTCAGGTTCTGAGTCAGAACTAGAAATAGAGCAGCAGATAAGATGCAGTCTCCACCCTAGTGGAGCTTATGTTCCAGAGGGGAATCAGGCAACAGAGAATGGGGACATGATACTGTTTCAGAGTGATGTGTACAGTGAAGCAAAGGAAGGCAAGAACAACAGTGGGAGAGCAGGGCAGGTGGTTTCCGATGCGGTCAGGGGGTACTTTTCAAAGGAGGTGACAGTAATTGACTGAAGAGAGAGGAAGAGCCTGATGGAAGAACATTTCAGGCAGGAATGATCATCTCAGTAAACACTTACATAGAGCTTACTAAAAGAGGCAGCCTTCTAAACACTAAATGAATTTTTTACAACCTTCTGGGATATGTACTGATATCTCTATTTTTATAGATGAGGAAATGGACACACAGATAGGTTAAGAATTTGCTCAAGATTGCACAGCTAAAACATAAAAGGGACAGTATTTGAATTTGGGCAACCCGACAGTTGTACAGTCCTGCCTCACAGCTGGGGCACCAACAGAACAGTGCTCTGAGGTGGGAGCAAGCCTGAGGGGGCCAAGGCACAGCCAGGTGAGAGTGTTTAGGACACGGCAGGAAGGGGGAAGGTGGTGGTGGATGATGTGACAGGGCCAGACAGACTCTGGGGGCCCTTGTAGGCCATGGTGGCTTGAAGATGCTGCTCTAAGTGTGGTAGGAAAAACCTCTGGAAGGTTGGCATCCAGGGAGTAGCATGTGCTTTCAGTTTTGTTGGATGGAGAGTTAGCTGGAGGGCCGTGGAGGGGAAGTAGTGAGTGGGGAGATGGGAGGCTGTCCCCTGGGGGAGAGGTGCTGGGGTCTTGGGTGGGGGAGGTAGTTGGAGAGAAGATGGTAACTTTTGAAGCCAGAACTGCTGATGTGGGCTTACTAGTTGGCGTGTGAGGAAAAGGAAGGAGCAGTGACTTCTTCGGTTTTACGCTGGAACAACTGGATGAATAGTGGTGCTGTTTATGGAAAAGGGAGAAAGGGGTTTGGGAAGAAAACCGTGACTTCTGTTTTGGACAAGTTTTCTATGCTGCATGGGCACAGCAGCAGCAGCACTGGTGCCGGTAAAGACAGTGAGTGAGCCGTGGCCGCGTGAGCTGTGCACTCTGTGGGGTTTTAAGCATTTTTACGTATATGAATTCATTTAACCCTTAAAACAGTTCTCTGTGCTAGGAACCATTGGGATCCCCATTTTACATGCGAAAGGAGAGGCATAGAGAGGTTAAAAGTCACCTGCCTAGTGGGGAGGGGATGGCTCAGTGGTAGAGTGCCTGCTTAGGATGCACAAGGGCCTGGGTTCAATCTCCAGTACCTCCATTAAAATAAATAAATAAATAAACCTAATTACCTCCCTCCCAAAAAAAGGGGAAAAAAAAGTGACGTGCCTACGGTCATCCAGCTTGAGAGCGATGGAGTGAGCTGGGATTCAAACCCAAGCAGTCTGGCTTCAGAGTCTGGGCGGTTGGTCCCAGTAGCTACCCCTAAGTCGACACATTGAGTAGGCAGTTGGATGAATGAATATGAAACTTGGGAATGGTCAGGGCTGAAGACATGAAGACACACATTTCTGCTTCTGAAGAGAAAGCCTGCTTTTGGTCCTCATCTAAGCCTCGACTGGCAAGCCCGGGGCTCTGCTACCTGGCCTTTCAGTACTTGACTCTGTTCATGTAGCCAAGAGTCAGTACCCCACTTCCGGGAGTCTCCAGAGGGTGAGGTCTGCGGCCCTGGCCCTTCTTTGTCTCTAGTCCCTAATCCAGAGCCTGCCATGGAGGGGAGGCGAGGGATGACTTTGCAGGACACTGGGTTAGGTTTGGGGCCTTCAGAGATGAATAAAACATAGCTGCCTTTCTGGAGGAGCAGAATACAGGGAAGGACCTGCGGGAATAAAACTAGAGCAGGCTAAAGGCATCACTGCAGGCTGATGACTTCAGTCTGGCCTTCTGGCCACCCCCTTGTCCCAGACGCTCAAGGAGTAGGGCAAGAATGGGTCAAAGGAGACAGAGAATGAACAATCCTAGGGTGGATTTGAGGCTCCTGAAGTGTCCTTTTCAACAAAAGAATTACTCAGAGTGCGTCGGTTACTATATTTGCATTCGTTTTGTTTGGCAACTGTATAATTCTTACCAAATGAAATAAAATTCGATATTTGAATATCATGGGGGAGTGATGAGTTTTCCCAGTTCTGTTACCTCAGTGTTGACAAGGCGCGCTAGTGAAATAAGGGAGTTGGCTTGAAATGTTGCAGCTTGCGTACTAGAGGGTGACGGAGGGGTTGTGTGAAGCATTTAGGCAGGTTTCCACCGGTTTAAGTGTGTCCTGCCAAAGTTCCACACATTGGAGTAAGTTTGAGTTTCTCTGCTGATCGTCCCTTTAACATTGAGCAAGGTTTTTTGTCATGGAAAGAGGATCTGGTGCTATTTGCCATAGGTGGAATTGTAGATCGCATCTCTTATATGTGGAATGAGGTGGAAATGAGAAACTTGAACAATACAGACAAAAATAAGGATTTTTATTTCTGTCGATCTCTTTTAGGGCATACAGTAACCTCCACACATTTCTCATGAGTTTGTTTCTTCTTAATAGAACTATTTCAGATTCGAGCCATTAAAAGATTGTATACATTTACACCAGTGTAGATTTTATGATTGATTTCAGTTTGTTTCTTACAATATATAAAATTATCTTTTGTTTAGCTTTTTGAGCTTTCAGTGGGAGAGTTGACCTGAATAACCAGAACTCTATATAAACAGGAACCCTCCACAAGTACAGATGTGGAGATGTGCTGTCTCATTTTGCAGGTCACAAAATTTTAGATCTGCTGTTGTGACATCCCTAAATTTAATGCAATAGAAGTGATTAGTTTTTTTTTTTTAAATCACAATGGCGGTTAGCTTAATGAACATTACATGTGGTAGGAAGTAGAACTTTGTCTTAAATGGCCTGTTGATGTCTTAGGCTTTGTCATTGCCTTTTTAAATTCAAATATTATTTTATCACTTTCAAAGTTCAGGCTCTGGGAGAGCAGGTTGATGGTTATTTAATTGTATCAGGTAGCACCCAGCAGAGAGAAGGTAAGCCCTTCTACTTTTTTTTTTCTTTTTTTTTTAAGCCTTTTTCTTTTAAAGGAGCTACTTTATAAAATTTTATTTATTTATTTATTTAGATATTATTTAGTGGCAGTACTGGGGATTGAACCCAGGACCTCGTGCATGCTGAGCTTGAGCTCCCACTGAGCTATACCCACCCCCTCAAGCCCTTCTATTTGAAGGCAGCAGAAACCACTCAAACACTGATCAGATGAAATATAGCATCCTAGGTAACTTATCCAAATTTCTTTTACATTTACATAAGCAGATTTAAATACTACTATGTTATGTTAAGAGTACTGATGTAAATATATGGAAATTGCAGAAAACAATGTGTCTAGCCCACTGATGGTGTGTAGTGGGCATTATATATTCTTAAAATCCCACTTGTGTTTTTTTTTTATTTTTGCATATTTCTTTCAGCATATTAATATGATATATTTGCAGTAATAGCTGAATACTAGTTTGTGTACTTTTACTTAATATTATAAATGTTTGAATATATTTAATTTTAATAATTTAAATAGATAAATAGCATTTAATTTTGATTCATTTCATATTTGATTACTTAGAAATTAAAGTTTTGAGGCTTGATTTTTTTTTTCAGTTAAACACCAATTAATAATAATTAGGAAGTCTGTGTAGAGACTAGCTTTAGTGAGAGATTAACCAAGTTGTCATCTTAGAGGAATTCCCAAGAAGGGAATTCTTAGAGAAGGGTAAGCAAACACAGCGTGTTGATGGAAGAGATCATTTAACCATAACTCCCTGCCATACCTATAACTCTTCTTAAGATGTTCCTGCCCTACAGACAGCGTTCTTAAAGCCAGTTCTCCTACTGCAAAACTGCTAGTTTCAAGCTGCACTCTAAGCCGTCAATCTACAGAGAGAGAAACATGAGGTAAGTACTGGAACTCAGTACTGTGACTGTAGCTTAGTGGACCTCAACTGGGGATGACTTTGTCCCTTCCTCCAACTCACCCTGGGGACATTTTTGGTTGTCACAACTGTGTGTGGGAGACATTGTTCCTGTCATCTAGTTGGTGGAGGTCAGGGATGCTCCTCAATATCCCGCAGTGCACGGAGCAGCCCAACATCAAGGAGCTTATCTAGTTCAAAATGTCAGCCCTGCTGATGCTGAGAAAGCCTGCAGGCTGTAACTTTCCTCTTCTACCTCTCCCTGTGCTTTAGAAATGGAAGTGGTAGTTGTAAATGGCAAACACCTGACCTGAACAAAAGACTGTGTTGAACTGTGGAGAGCTGCGTTCATTTGGTTCATTTATTGTATGGAAAAAAGTTCTTGTAGCTGATAGCCTGGAATTTCTGTGTGGTTGCCAGTCTGTCTAGTGTTTTGAGTATGTTTTTAGTTTTCAGATTTTTTTAGTAAAATTAGTTTATTGTAGCATTAATATTATTTTTATAATAGATATTTATAATATAATAATCAATAATTGGGCATCCTGGCTTGTAACAGGTTTGCTAGTATGAATCTTCTTCATTTTTGTGCATATGGAATGAACTGTCTCACAGTTATATGGTTTTGGTACATTTAAAAAAAATCCTTTTCACATTAGTTTTCATATGTGATTGTCATAAACACCCCATGAAATATGTCGAGCAGGCATCACGCTCCCTATTTGACAGATACAGAAACAGAGATCAAATGACTTGCCATATGTATTATAGCAAGTTAGTGGCAAGAGTGAATCTAGGACTCAGAGGTTTTGATGTTTAGGATATTTTTTAAAGCTGCTAGTTATTGTTATCTCATTTAATCTTTGTGACAGTCCTTTGCAATAGGGTTATTATTCCTATTTTGTAGATGTGGAAACTAGTTCAAAGATACTGGATTGGTCACACAGTTTATAATGTAGTTTTGACTGTAGTTTCAGCTGCCTTTCCACATACTCTAAGAAATAAATTTGGTACTTTCTGGATACATTTGCCAAATCTATGCCTAAGCTAAGTCGGTCAATCTCCTGACACTGTAGGTGAGGGGGATCCTCCTCTGCCCTCTTTGAGTCTCTGGCTGGGCCTAAGAGTGAAACTGACATAAGACAGACTAACAGGAGAAAAACATGCAGATTTTATTAAACTTTTACATACACCTGGGAGCCTTCACGGGAGAATCCAGGCCTGAAGAAGTGACCAGAGCAGGAAGCTGTTGTACATTTTAGACAAAGAAACAATACATTTGTGAAGAATTGACAAGACAGAGGGGTAGTAAGCGGGGAAGAAGGAAGAGGAAGGGAAAGGGTAGTGTAATAAGATTTGTTTGTGCAGATTTCTCAGCCCCCAGTTCCCGTCTCTGCTGATAAGAATGTCTTCCTTCCTCCTGGTCCAGGGAAAGCACCTTTCATGTGGGAGTTTTATCTCTTGCTTTCAGGAAGGACAGAGGAGACTCACCGTGTCCTTCGTGCACCTGATATTTCTTAAATGCCTTTAATTCAAAATAATCAGTATGTCAGAATGGCGTATTTTGGGGTGACTTTCTGGCTTCCTTCAGCACGTAGGCAAATGTTTGTGTGGTCAGTTGAATCCACGGGTAATTCATGTTTGTACTCCTTCTCTGATTGGACTTGAGTGGAGACTTCACTGAGTTGACAGACCATAAGGTAGCACCCCTTGCTATTTAGAATTTATTTTTTGAAAACACGAAGCCCAAAAGCAGGCTAAGGACGTGGCTCTCAGTATTAGAGTATACTTGGGGAAGGCAACCCTCTTGCACGGTTCACTTTGCCAGTCTGATGGAGGGATTTGTATTTGGGGTAGGACTCCCTTTCACTCTAATTTTCTTTTCCTTTTTTGGGGGGTGGGGTGGGGAGGGAGGTAATTATGTTTATTTATTTAGTTACTTTTTTTTTTAGAGGAGGTACTGGGGATTGAACCCAGAACCTCACACATGCTAAGCATGTGCTCCACCACGTTGAGCTATACCCTCCCCTCTCATTCTAATTTTCTAATTAGAATCTATATTATTCTCTTCAGCCATCTTTTATGTCAAATTTGAGACAGTTGCTCTTACTTTTTCCCCATGCTGACCTAAACCTCAAACTGACTTGACTTCAACAACAAACAAAATGATAACATAATGGTTAGGTTTTATTTTCCTTTCTGAAACATTTGGGGTTCATCTTACTCTAAGTGAGTACATGCATCCCTCTTTGTGAGGTGCTGGGAGCTGGTGACAGTCACTTCATCTTCTAGACTGAAAAATGTAAGAGGAGATGGTCAGTTTACCCAAGTAAACCAGGCTCAAAGATAGGATTTAGCATTTAGGTTTTAAAAAACCAAGCCACACTATCATTTCTATCAGATCAAAAAGAGTATCTACTTAAATATTTGATCAGTTACCATTTTGTTTGAAGATTATTTGATGATACTCAGTTGTTGCTACTAGTTTTAGTAATTGGAGATTTTAATATTTCATATGATATCCATCGGCTGGATTTGGACCACTAATGGTATGAAATTGTGGGTCTGCGACTTAGAGAAGGAAAAAGTACACCTTTGTTAGTGCAGCTGTCGATCCGGCAAGAAGGATTATAATTAGACTTAAAAGGTGAAGATTCCCAACTTTCCATAAAACTGAATTACCATAACAAAAATATTTTTCTTACCTCCATGAAGAAAAATGCTAATACCCAAGTAACCATAATATTTATTGTGTGATGGAAGGGCGAGACCGCCACTGGCGTGCAGCTGAGACAAAGCTGAATTTCATACTTGCTAAGCAAAGGAGAACTGTGCTTGCAGAATATAGTTCTCAAAGCAGGCAGAGATGTACTTACATCGGGTTTTGAAGAAGCATAGGGTTTTAGGATTGATTTTTATTGAAGTGTGAGATAATTTAAGGATTGGTTGACTTTAAACTTGGAGTTTAGGGACTGGCCGGCTTTGAGGAGCCAGGGCTCTGACAGGGGCAGTTGCTGGTCGGCTGCCTTTCTCAGCTGTGTCCTTCAGGGGAAAAACTGAGTGGAGTTTAAGGATTGATTGGGGCATTTTTAAAACCGGTTCTGTGTTTACTTGTCCTCAGCTTGGGACAAGCACCAAAGAATCATCTTTTCCTTTTCTTGAACTTGGAAAATAAGTACTTTGAATTTTCCACATTTATGTCAAACCTTTAGCAGTTGTGCTGATACAACACTTTTGATTTTACTTTTCTTCTGAAACTTAAAAATAAGAAATGAGCACAGAGAATATTATTTGTGTCCTGTTTGCAAGTCTCAGGGGTCCGTGACATTTGAGACCCAGGCCGTTTCAAGGATTATTTTTATATGTAGTTAAAAAAGGTCATTGTCATTTATGGAAATACTTTTAATGCTTTAAGTATTACGGCGAAAGCCGTGTCACTTTTATGTTTATCGGTCTCTCTCGTGGCAGTGTGTTGTATCGTATGCCTGCCAAAATTAGGCTTGCTGGATGCTGAATTCTAGATCTAAAAGATTTTTGTTTTTGCTGCTGTTAGAAACATGTCTAGAAGTGATTACCACTTGCAAGTTTGCTAGCAGTTCTTATCAACACGTTAGAAGGTTTCATAATTATGTTGTGTGTCTTTTATGTAAGGTAGGCTGAATCATTGTAGTTTCTGTGAATACCACGACTATTATTGTATCATTTAAAGTGTTTTGGTTTAATATTTATTTTAGAATATTTTTATTCTTCAGAATGAAATAGCTGTTTATGACTGTTAACCAGAACTACGATAGAAAGTAGATATTTTTCTAAATTGATCGAGTTTTCAAAATGTTTTCCTGTGGAGATGTTAAATTCGGAGGGCATCATTTATCTTAGAAGTTAGAGAAGGCAAAGTGAGTTGTTGGTATACCTTACTTATTGTATTGACATTTTATTTAAAACACCCTACATAGGATATTGACATGAAATAAGCCCATGATATTTAAAAAAGAATGGGTGCTGTGCGTGTTGTGTCTGTGTTTATGCAGCCCCTGTTTCCTTCTTGTGTCTGCCTTCCAGATAGGGATTACCCAGGCTAAAGCCGTGTTTGTGATTTAGATAAAGCATTTTTCTGTGAAAGCTCTTTGAGAATGTGAAGCCTGATTCTTGTTTTTGCTTATGGTCCAAATTTCTGACCTGATGTGATAGTTAACCTTAAGAGGTTAATCTTCACCTAGTATCAAAATTAATATTATGATTTTCTTTATGGGAGCACTGTTGTTTAACTACCACATGGTACTCAGACATATTCATCCTCAACATATAATTTTTCAAAATTTATACTGAATAAGTACTTAAACTTTCTAGGAAGAAGTCGTTGCTGCCTGAGTATGGTTATTGGTATTACTCCTGCGCAATCTACAGTATGAAGTAATGGATTTGAAATGTGTTTTTTCTCTCTGCACATGCGGTGAATAGTTGGGCTTTTATTGCCTAGTGATATGATCAAAAAAAGAATCTTACGCTAGGTGATCTTTCATAGTAAAATGGAAAAAAAAAACGGTTATATGCGCTTTAGTAAAAGCCTTTTTTTCTAGACTTTGCTAACACAATGTATAAAGTGGTATCACATAGTTTTAATTTGCATTTCTTTGATTACCAGTGAGGCTCAGCTTTTCCTCATTCTCTTGTTAGCCGTGTGGATTTCACCTACAGTTGCCAGATTTAGCAAATAAAAATACAATACGAGACTCTGTTAAATTTGAATTTCGAATAAACAACAATTTTTTTTAACGTAAGTATATACTATACAATAGTTGGACGCACACTAAAATTCTTTTCATTGTTTACCTTTAATTCAGACTTAATGGGGCATCCTGTATTTTATCTGACCCCTCTAATTTTACTTTTAGTGAATTGTCTGCTTCTTTCTCTTACCAAGTTTTCAGTTGCATTTCCTGTCTTTTTATTGTTATTTTCCAAGAGTTCTTGGCATACACTGGATATTAACTCCTTTGTGGGTTTTTTTGTTTTTTAGATGTTGCAAGCACATACTTCCAGTCTTTTGCCTATCTGTTAATTTTGTCTGTAGTGTCCTTTGTTGAGTTACAAGTCCTTAATTTTGAGGGAGTCAGTTCCATCAAAATTCCCCCATGTTGTTTATACCCTTGTGATCTTTCATCACTCAGGGTCACAAATGCATTATGCTGCTTTTTCTTTCATTAGCTTCCCAGTTTTACCTTTCATAGTTAGATGTTCAATCCATGTGGTGTTTATTTTATGGAAAGAGTATTAGAAGATGCCCTGAGAGAGGTCCTGGGGGTTCAGATTGCGTGGGGATTGCAGGCCGTTGTAAGGACTTGGGATTTTATGCTAACTGAAGTAGGAAGCCCGTGGAGGTTTTCACAGAGGGTGCCACAGTCTGAGTTGTGCTTTTTGAAAGCTCTTTGATAACTATATAGAACGGGGTGTGTGGGGTACAGCGCAGACTGCTGCGTCCTGCGCAGTGTCGTGCTCCTTCTTCCCTTTTCAGCATCCGAGCTCCTCTGGTCTAGCTGGGTACATGGCTCCTGACAAAAAGATGTATTTTCCACTTTCCCTGCCTGTAGGTGTGGCTGTGTGATTAGATGTTTGGGGCAGTTAGATGTGAGCAGAAGTGATACGTACAACTTTGGGTTGATCTACTTTAAGATAAGGTGCTTGTCCTGTTCATCACCCTACCCCACCCCCACCCCCTTCCTACCAGCTGGAAAGTCCCAGCAACTATAATGGTAACAACTACCTCGAACCCGGAGGTGGAAGTCCTGGGATGCACGTAGCAGGGCCTCCCCCCCATCAGCCTAGCTCCCTGAGTGACACTGTGGAGCAGAACCAACGACTGTGATCACTAAATAAGGTGACCCTTATTATGTTGTGGCAACACACTTGGTGAAACTGTCACCTCTGATAACTTGGAAGACAGTGTGTCTGTCGAGTTGGTAAATCAAGGGGAGCGATTAGAAAGACTACTGAAGTGAGGGGACCGCTCCCTTCTGCTTCAGCAAGGACCTGCAGGCCAAGGGTCAAATGAAGGGATGATGAGCTGGTTTGCAGCTAGACTTGGGAGAGAGTCTAGTTTTGCTAAAGGAGGTTCTTTCTGCCTGTGGCCTATGCTCTGAACAGACTGAAAGGACAATAATATGGAGTATTGCAGGGTTAGAAAAAGCTGCTTCTGTATCCCAAACAGCGAGAGGTAAGATTCATTCTCAGGAGCCTCCTGTTAGATTTTCTTGGCCAGACAGTAGAAGCCAGTCCAGGCAAGGAACAAATTAAGGATTTACCGTCCCGCCCGAACCTGTCAGCTCACCTAGGTAAAGCCCCACTTTCAAAGTCTCGGTCTCCTGCACTGTGAGGGTTTAGTTCTTACTTATGGCACGCTCGTGGCTCTGTTCCACGTCCTCTGTTGCTCCAAGCCAGAGGGACAGGCCTTTGGGGGACACTGCTGTTCTGTGGCAGAGGGAGAAGAGACGGCAGAATCAGGTGCTTGGAAGTGACCTGTGTTACTTTTGTTCACGTTTTATTGGCCAAAGTGAATCAAATGGTTGAGCCTGCAACCAGTCAGGCAGGAAGAACCAGCGGAAGAACCATCTCAGGTTACATGGCCTGCCCGGCTGACAGTGGGACATGGTGGTATAACCTTCCTTTCGTGAGTCAGATGACCTCAATGTAGCTAACCTTAGATCGAGGGAGAGAAAGATGGATCTGCCACAGAAGACCGCACATCAGAGGAGGAATGACAGCTTCATATCTACGACCAGACCAAGTCTTTAGTTGTGGTTACTGTCACGTGGTCTTGACTGAAGGCAAACAGACCTGTTGAACTTTTGAGAGGATTATATGGTCAAAGATCCCACAAGTTTGGCTTGCAAAAGCCCGTGGTGGGTTTGACACTGACACCAAATGCAACCCTGGACCCCCCAGTTTGCACCATGTCTTTGCTGCCTCTTTGGAGCACAGACTTCCCCTATCCACTTCATGCGTGGCCAGAACGGATAATGGGGGGAAAATCTTCTAGAGGCAAAGCCAGGCTCCAGCAGACAAGGTGACAAGGGAGATTTCCCCCCACGTCCCCAGACAACAGGACTGAGTGTAACCAAGGCTCTGGCTTCCCTGGCTGGTAGCATGGGGATTCTTTGCCGTTCTTGTCCAGCCACATTTCATCATTGGTAAGAATATGTATTTGCCATTCTTCTCTTTTCAGAATGGAAGATTTAAATGGATTCATCTTGTTTTCCTTCCACTGTATTTGGGTGGGAAGGTGGTAGAGAGGTGGTTACTGGTCTGTTAGTTTGTAGGTCACTGGACTGGGATGGAGCTGTGCCAATACTCGCAGAAGAGACCGTGCGTCGCCCAGAGATCGCAGGCTGTGAGCAGAATCCAGTAGCTGGATGGGACTTCGGGAGATGCCTGCTCCGGAGTTGGGGGAAGGATGCGCTCCCACCTCTGATACTTAGTTCAGCCCAAAGCCCCTATGTAGAAACTTTATTTCTTAAGTTTCTTGTAGGCAGTTGAGGCCACATATCTTTAAGTTTTGGCCAGTAAACGGGCGTGGACCTGATCTGTGCAGTTTCTAAACCTTATCTGCAATCAGATCTGCTTGTCAGTCATGTTCTTTTTTCCTCACCCCCGTGAACAAGGTGTTGGTGAGCAGCTTCTTCCATACAGACCAGGACAGCATCCCCAGGGAGCGGTGGGACACGACAGAAGGAGCCTCAGTCTCTGGACCTTCCTGGACTATTTGTCTGCCCCTGAACTATTGTGTGAGAGAGAAATAAACCCCTCTTTTGTTTGAGCCACTGTTCTTTTGGTTTTCTTACAGCAGACTGGCCTATATGTTAGTTAATACAAATGGCAGTGGTGTAAACAGGAAACAAACATGGAAAGTTAATTTGAAATTGTTCTTAGTGATTTTTTTCTCAGTGGAAGCTTTTCATCTATATTTTCTTCCTATGAAAAGTTATTTTTCAAATTGTTTGGCAAAAAGTTTAGAAATAAACTTTTTTTACTTGGACATCACTCCTATTGTGAGTATGGTATATTCCTTTTTATTTCATATGCATATGTTTTACATATTTATATAAAATTTCGTGTCCTGATATTTTCACATGATAATCGTTCTCTTTGTTGCTTTAGAGGCCTTGTACTTGCACAGTTACTGTTATCAAACATCCAGTTTTACCACCTTGACGTGAAATGTAATTACTGTTGGCTGCTATGGACTGAATTGGGTTCCCCCCAAATTCATGTTGAAGTCTTAACCCCAACTGACTGTACTGGAGATGGGGCTTGTGAGGGGGTGATTACGGTTACATGAGGCCGTCAGGGTGCATCCTGGTCCTGTAGAACTTAGAAGAAAGGGAAGAGACACCAGAGATCTCTCTCTGCCATGTGAGGAGGGGGCTGTCTGCAGCCCAGCAAGAGAGGTCTCACCAGAACCCAGCCAAGCTGGACTTCGGCCTCCAGAACCATAAGAAGGGAGGGTTGTGTTCTCGAAGCCACCCGGCCGTAGTGCTTGGTTACGGCAGCCCAAGCTGACCGAGCCAGAGCCCAGGCTTTTAACTGCGACACCACATACAGAGGCTTTTCTTAGATAGCAAAGCAGACAGCGAAGAAGTGTCCAAAAAAGTTGAATGCCAAGAAAGAATAATGTACCTGAAGCCAGGAACGAGCCCTTTAAGACGGAGGATGGCCGTATTTAACTGACAGGTCTAATACATCCAGAATGAATCTTCAGCTCAGAAGTCACCTGTTTTTTGGAGAGAGCAGTTTTGTGTTTGCAGGCAGCATCCAGCTCTCAGAGGGCAGGGGCGTGGCTTGGGAGCAGGGAATAGGAGCTGTGAAAATACTGAGTCCAGGCTGTCTTACAAGACACTTGGCTGTGAAGAGAAAGGGCCAAACAGGACGGTGGCAAGGGAGAGACATGACGTCTGGGGGAGTGTATCGTCCTGTTGGTTCATTTGTTTTATGATGGGAGAGATTTAAGCATTTCTGTGCAGTGGGGGGAAAGCCCAATGAGAGAGGGAGATTAAAGATGCGGGGTGGGGGAGGAGAAAGGATGACATCAGATCCCTAAGGAGGTGGGCTGGATGGCTTGAGTTCCAGGGCTCTGGCTGGAGGTTAGCTTCGGGCAGGAAGAGGGACATCCTTCCTCCCGCCGGCCAGGAAGGAGATCAGAGTGGGCGTGTGGTTGTTGATCGGTGGGATGGAGGAAACTGAGGGAGCCTGAGCTAGTGACCTCTCTTTTGTTTCTGTGGAGGTGAGGTCATTTGCTGAGTGGAGGGGAGAGCAGGAAGCTTGAAGAAAGTGCTGGAAGCTTGGAATTCTTTCTGTGGGCTGGGAGAGGGGGACCGGATTGGAAACCTAAAAAAGACTGGTGGACTCCTGATGGGAGACTGTGTGTTTGCAGGTCCGCAGGTGGCATGGGTGGGAACTTTTGTCACAGTGATCTCTGGATGGTTGGGGTGTGGAAGTGAAGAAGTAGATCCTTAGGTTGGTTCAGGAGATGGACAGGCTGGCAAGAAAGTTGAGAGTGCAGGCAAGGTGAGGGCAAAGCTGGGTGATCAGATCCCAGGTTACAGTGGGCAAGAAGGAAAGCTCAGGGTGTAGTTGATAGATCAGGATAAAAAAGGGGGGGTTTGAGGAAAAGCTGGAGGCCTAAACATACTTAAGATCAAGTATGACTTACTCATTCACTCACTGAATAAACATTGAACATTTATCTTCCAGACACTGTTCTCGGTGGTGTGGCTACTTTGGTCAAAACAGTGATCAGAACAAAGCCCCTGCCCTAGCGGGGAGGTAGGCAGCAAACAGATACATAATTGCAGACGGTAAGAAAATGGTAAAGAGGAAAATGAGGAAGGGTAAAGGGTTAGAGAGTGGTCATGGGAACCGGGAAGTGACCTCTGAGCAGACTTGAGTGTAGTCAGGACGGCAGTGCATGTGGGTCAGGAAGCATCCCAGTCAGAGCCCTGGCCAGTGAGGAGGGGAGAGGTGATGAAGGCGGGGGCCCGCGGTACATCCGGGCCACAGGGAGGATTTAGGATTTTATTCAGGTGTCATGGAAAAGACACCCATCCATCAGAGGAGAGGCTGTCTTACTTTCTGATGGTTCAAGTTGGCTGCCTTGTGGGGATTTGATTGGCTGTGGGAGGCAAGGAATCTGGGGAGCTAGAAGGGTGAGACTGCAGCCTGCAGGCAGCTTTTTGGAGTTTAAGATTTTGGCAGCTGAGTTCCTCTGGGTGAAGGCGCTCACCAGCTACGGTGAGCAGACAGACACACCCACTCCACAATAGGCATTCTTTTTGTGGATAAAGACCCGACCCTGACCCTGACCCTTGGCTTCTGCTACACCCTTTCCTGTTTTTGACTCTGCGCCCCACCAGCTTCATTATTCATTCTCCCCTTTTGTCCTTACCTTGTCTTTCAGATCTGATGCGCATTGTTGTCTGCCTGGCCAAGACTTCCTCTAGTTTTAGGTTTTCAGATATTTGTGTTGCAATCTGATTTGCAGTTTTCAGAAAACGTCCATGGAGGCATAGTGTTACCCAGTCCAAACTTGTTCTGCTCCTGCCACAATAGGCCAATAAATCAGGAGATGAGCTGTTGGGGCAAGGAGAACAACTATTGGGAAAGCCAGCAGACCCAGAAGATGGGGGACTAATGTCCTAGAGAACCATCTTCCCCCAGTCAGAATTCAGGCTCCTTTTATACTAAAAAGGGGATGGGGCGTGGTTGGTTGGTGCAAACTTCTTGGTGTCAGAATCCTTTGGTCTTGTTGATCTTTGTTCAGTCACTCCTTTGTCCTGCCCACGTGGGCCATGTCATGCTGTCCCTGTAAACCTCCAAGGAGACAAGTCTTATCTTCTATTCTTCAACTTTTTCTCTCTCTGTGAATAGGAAAGTGTTATCCCCTTAAAGATCAGAGCCTGGAGAATGGGCTGTCCTGTCTATTTCAAGCTCTAGGCCATGTTCTCTTACAGAAGGTGCAGAACCAGCACGACTGAGCACAGGCAACAGAGCGCAGGGTTGGGGCCAAAGGATTAGATCCAGTATGGAGTCAGGTTGGTTCCTCCCTAGGACACTAGCACGTGAGACGGGTGAAGTGCAGTACTCTGCCCACTAACTATTCTCTGACCCTTTAAAGCAGCCCCGAGACAGCTGCAGAAAACGCCCAGCCTCCCAGCTCACAGTGTGGAAAGCCCTGCCTTGCACCATGATGCTGCCTTCGGCAGTGGGCCCTCCCTGGGGTCCTCTCGGGTCACGCTGTCCCAACTTAGTTGTACCTTCTTAATCCTTAGGCACCTCCAGCCAAAGGGCAGTCCGGGAACCTCCGGTTACAAAGTGGCATGCTGGGGGCGCTCAGAACCATGAGGTGGGTGTGGTGTAGCTTCCCCTGTGTTAGTTTTACTTGCTGGCTGTTATTTAATTTATTATACTTGCACAGTAAATATGGATGTCATTCTAATTATAAGCCACGAGTTCTGTCTGTCCCACTCAACAAATTTCTTATATTGACCCTACTTTAAAAATGTTAAATGTTTTTTATAACAAAAGAATGTAGATGCGTTATGGTTTAGATTAGAACATCTTTGGGAACTCTTTAAGGGAAACAACATGCCCTCTGCTCTGCATTAGTAATTTTTTTTTTTCCCATTGAAGTAGAGTCTGTTTACAATGTTCTGTTAGTTTCTGGTACAGCATAGTGTTTCAATTATATATTCATATATATATGTATATATATATACCCTTTTATATTCTTTTTCATTATAGGTTATTACAAGATATGGCATATAGTTCCCTGTGCCATGCAGTAGAACTTTGTTGTTTATTTATTTAATATGTAGTAGTTAGACAGACAAGGTTAGAACTACCTTTTTAAGTTGGTGAGTTTTTAATTCTTTATTTTCATTTTTATGTTTAATGGAGCTATTATAACATTTGTATTCAGCATGGCATAGGAACTGGCCGTGAAGCTTTAGATATTTCTGATAAAAATAGGAATATTTCCCTCCTCTAGTCAAGTTTCATTTTGACAAATGTCATTAAAGTAAGCACTGCTGCATTATAAAAAGGATTTATAAGAAGCGAGTGATGGCCTGTTAAGGCTAGCACTCAAAACAAGGTCATCCTAGGCCACAAAATAAGTTTGACACTTTGGATTAATTTTTTTAAAAAGATATCACTTACATTAAAGTCTGTAATGATTCTTCTGAATTGACAGTGGATCTTTAAGCATTAAGATAAAAAATTACTCTCTTTGGATTATTTGCTATTAAGAAATTGATTCAGGGTCAGGGATTTTGCATAATTCTGCCAAATTATAAGACTGATGAAAGAGAAGGGTAAAGCTCAGTGGTAGACTGCATGCTTAGCACGCAGGAGTTCCTGGGTTCAATCCCCAGCACCTCCATTAAAACAAACAAACAAACTTAACCCCCTCCCTGCCCCCCCAAAAAACCACTGATGAGGACAAGAATTTGGTCGTGCTCACTAATGCGTCCTGAGCTAGGAGTCAAACACAGGCCTGCTGCTTAACACTCAATGACTGTTTTTCGAGTGAATGAATGAACCTCCTTTGATGTCACTTGGGAATAATATTGTCTGGTTATAGATACAGGGCAGCGTCAGGGTTGAACTGAGGGAAACTTCCTGGGTGTTCAGTCCCAATGTTGTTATCAATATGTGGCCTCTTTCAATTAAGAAAAACAGGGACACAGATGTAAACTTACTTTTGAGTCTACCAGTTGTCAAGTCTGTTTAAAGACATGACATGAAAATTCTGTCTGTAAAGGGGATGGCAACACAGAATCTGTCTGTATGGTGCAAGTAGCTGCACTCAGATGAGAGGAGATACCCAGAGTGGGAGAAAATCCACAAAAATTGTGTATCCGATGGTGTATTTGTCTCCAGAATTTATATAGAACTCTTATAACTCAGTAATAAAAAGGACAAATAACCCAACTGAAAAATGGGCAAAGGATCTGAATAGACACTTCTCCAGAGAAGACTCACAAGTGGCTAATAAGCACATGAAAAGGTGCTCAGCATCATCAGCCATGGGGTGTGCAAACCATAACCACCAGAGAAGGCACTCAGAGCCAGTGCTCGGCTGTGATCAAAGACAGGTCATGACAGGTGTTGATAAGGTGATAGGTGTGGAGAAATCGGAACCTTTGTGCATTGCTGGTGGAGATGTACGAGGGGGCAGCCACTTTGGAAAACAGCCCAGCAGCTCTTTAAATGGCTAAAACATGGAGTGACCGTTTGTTACCCAGGAATTCCATTCCTCGGTTTATACCCAAAAGAAATGAAAACATACGTTCACACAGACACTGGTGCGTGAATGCTCACAGCAGCATTATTCCTCATAGTTAAAAAGTAGAAACAACCCAGAGGTCCATCAGTTGATGAGTGGAAAAACAAAATGTAGCACATCCACAGAATGGAATATTATTCAGCAAGAAAAAAGGAATAAAGTACTGACATATGCTGCAACATGGATAAATCTCAAAGCATTATGTATTGTCTGATTCCATTTATCTGAAATGTCCAGAATAGGCCAGAAAGTAGGTTTGTGGGTTGGGTGAGTTGGAGGCGGGGAGACAGGGAGTGACTGCTGATGGGGAGGGAGTTTCTTTTCAGGATGATGAAAATAGTCTAAAAGTGCTTGTGGTGATGGTTGCCTAACTCTGTGAATATACTAAAATCAATGCACTATGAACTTCAAAAGGGTGAATTGTTATGATAGGTGAGTTATATCTCAATAAAGCTGTTAAAAAAAGAATAAATGAGGTAACATGTGGGAATATGCTTTGAGCTATTTTGAGAAGATACGAATAATGTTGTGGTCTGACTGAAAGGCTTTTACACAGTAGCAGGATAACTTAGATATTTTTCCTTGCTTGCAGGCCTGTGGGTTTTCTGCCACGACTCCACTTTATAAGGCTATAACTCAGCAATGTAAAATATTGAAAATGTTGAAGTGTAAAATGAAAACTGCTTGGCTTGCTATTTTTTATTTAATAGGATTTTCTGATTCGGTTAATTAGCAATAAGTAGAATGTGTCATTAAGGAATTAGATTTTAGAATCATAAAATTTTAGAGCTGGAAGAAATTTTAGAAGTCATGTCTCCTTGGCTCCCTCATATTGTGTTATAAGTGAGAACACGGAGTCCTACAGAGGGTAACCGAGATATCTTAGGTCACAGAGTTGAGTAAGCTCAGGAACTGAGTTCTTTGTGTTGACAACTGTTGGTTTTAGCTCTATTGATGGTATTAGCGCTGATAATACCAATAGCAGCCACTTAAATGCATTCTGTACTAGTACCATATGTGAGTTATCTTGGTTAATCTGCCCAACAGTTTATGAAGATGTTTTGCTTTACTTGTGTATTAGTTTCCTGTTGCTGCTGTAACAAATGAACAAACACTTCATGGCTTGAAACAGCACATGTTTATTATTTCACAGTTCTGGAAGTCAGAGTCCAAAATGGGTCTTCCTGAGTGTTGGAAGGGCTGAGTTCCTTTCTGGAGGCTTTGGGGAGGTAAGTTTTCTTGTCTTTTCCGTCTACGAGAGGCTGCTCACACCTTCTCAGCTCGTGGCCTCCTTCCATTTTTAAAGTCAGCAATTGCAGGTTGAGTCTTACATGATGTTTCTCTGGTTCTGACTCCTCTGCATCCCTCTTCTTCCTTTGAGGACCCATCTCAATAATCCAGGATACTCTCCTTATCAGTTGATTAGCAACCTTAATTCCACTTGCAGTTTTAGTTCCTCTTTGTCATGTAACCGACCGCATTCACAGATCTCAGCGATTAGGATGCGGATCTCCTTGGGGGAGGCATCATTATTCTGCTTCCCACAATCTGTTAATTAGATTAAGAGATTTAGGTTCAGAGAAGTTAGATAAATTGTCCAAATGTCGCAGCATTAGTAAATGAAAGAGCTAATATGTTAACCCAGGTCTTTCATGTTAACGTGGTCTTTTCCACAAATGCCATTTGATCTTGGTCTGGAAGAGTAAGTAAGATGCTTAGCAGTATTCAAGTAGTGAATAGCTCTTTCTTATCAAAGTAAAATCACATTTACTTTAGTAATCTCAAGAAATGGGCCATACTATTATGAAGCAATTAAAAGCATGATAGAAAATTATATTTATTAATGTGGGAAAATGTTTATGACACCTCAGATTTTAATTCATTAACTCCCTCCCCCATTTTTCTGTATTTATTAGTTCCCTCCTGTCATCAGTTCCTTCCTTATCCATCCTCCTCCTGCCCTGGTTCAAATGACTCTCCTGCAGATTCTCTCCCTTCCTCTGCACCTCTTTGATCTCTCCTGTCTGGCAAAAGCTCAGGGCTGGATGAGCCCGACTACCTGCCAGTTGGTTTTGCTTTAATGATATACTCAGCAGCCTCAGAATTGCTCAGCCGCCTTCCCACGTGTCTCTTTTATCTCACTCCGCGCAGCATGCCTCCTCCATTGTTTCCAGCCTCTTACCCACCGGCGGTACTTGACATCTTCGCCATCCTCCACGCAGTTGACCACAGTTGACCACGGCTTCCATTCAGGGACACCCTCCTCTTGGCCTGTGTCACACCACCCTCTCCTGGTTCTCCTTTTCCCATCCTGACTGATCCTTTCAGTCTTCCATGTCAGTTCTTCCATCTCCCAGGTTGGTTCTGCCTGACTTCTGAGTGAGGAGTCCTGAAGGTTTAGCCTGGCTGTCCTGTGAGTGGCGGGATGGCGAGCAGCGTCTCTGACCTCCACCCACTAGATACCAGGAGCACCCCCTCTGTCCCCGGTGTGATAGCCAGAAATGTCTCCACACATTGCCCAGTGTCTCCTGGGGGCAAAATCACCCCCAGTTGAGAACCGCTTATCAAGCCTGAAGCTCTCGTCGGAGGATCTAAGGATAATGCACCTCTGTTAGCCCCACTTGAACGTCTCATCACACATTTAACATCACCAAAGTGGCTCTTGTTCTTTCTCCCCGATTCATTCCCCTCCAGCTTTCCTCCCCTCAGATGGTTTATAACCTCGCAGGGTGTTGGAGCTTTTATTCTGATGATCTGTTTTCTTAGGGAGCTATCAGAGAGTTTGGGGCTAAGAAATGACAGGCTCTCACTTAGGTCAGCTTTTTGTTGAGAACAGACTAGAAGTTGGAAGGTTGAAGCAGGAAGACTAGCTAAGAAGCTACCGTGGTGACCTATGTGAAAAGGTTGACCAGGCTGGTAACAGAGGAGATGGCAAGAGGTGGTATCTTTTTTTTTTTTTTTAGAGTTTTGCCCACCTTTTGTTTTATTTATTTATTTCGATTGAGGTATAGTTGATTTACAATGTTGTGTTAGTTTCTGGTGTACAGCAGAGTGATTCAGTTATACATATATATATTCTTTTTCATATTCTTTGTCATTATAGGTTATTATAAGATATTGAGTATAGTTCCCTGTGCTGTACAGTAGGACCTTGTTGTTTATCTGTTTTATATAGAGTAGTTTGTATTGTCCAATCCCAAACTTCTAACTCATTCCTCCCCCTTTCCCCTTTGGTAACCATAAATTTGTTTTCTATGTCTGTGAATCACTCTCTGTTTTGTAAATAAGTTCATTTGTATCACTTATTTTTAGATTCTACATATAAGTGATCTCATACAAATATGTCTTTCACTGACTTACTTCATTTAGTATGATAACCTCTAGGTCCATCCATGTTGCTGCAAACAGCAAAAATTCATTCTGTTTTATGGCTGAGCAGTATTCCATTGTATAAATATACCATCACTTCTTTATCCAATGTTGATGGACATTTATGTTGCTTCCAGGTTTTGGCTACTCAGAAATGGTACCTTTGGTTCAGACTTTAAATACAAACCTCCCTGAGAAGAAGAACGCATTGTGCCATCATAAGATCAGTCTCTAAGTGTGGTTTGTTTATCAGGTGTTTCCTAAGATCTTACAGGAAACAGTGTTGGTGGATCAGAGCTAGAAGAGACTAGCCAGAGCCAGGAACCTGTGGAGCTGTGACGTGAGCATGTGCAGGCCAGGGCGGCCAGTGACATGAGAGACCCCACAGGAGGAGCTGACGGGATGCCCCATCCAGCCAGGCCCCGCACAGCCTCCCCGTGGGCCGGCCCTTCCGCTGTAACACAAGCACGAGGGCAGGCAGATAGGACAGTGGAAGTCCGGAGATTCGTCTGCACCAGACTTGGGAAGCAGGTCATTTGGGGCCGTAAGGCTCCTAGCTGCAGTGACGGAGTAGCTGCTGGCTTCTGGGGGGGAGATGGGCCGTTTTTGTGTAGGATGACCCTAGACGTTGTGGAACACTCGGGATCCCTGGTCCCCCACTGGTAGCCATGTGTGCTTCCTCATCGTGGCATCTGAAAGGTGCCCCTGCCCCCCAGCTTCCAAACTCCCAGGGGAGTCAGACATGTCCAGCTGCAAACCGCTGCAGACTGAGCCCTTTTCTCAGTTGGAAAATTGCCTTCCATAACAAGAAGTCCAAGGCTGTGGCATTGGCAGGCCCTTAAAGAAAATGCAGATATTTGATTTCTAGTTTGGGGGACTTACAAAGTAGAGCAGTGAATATTGCAAGCAATACTTTAAAATTAGGTCCCTAAGATGTACCTTAAAATACTAGTTCTTAATTTTTTTCTAG
Source organism: Camelus bactrianus (assembly GCF_048773025.1). NCBI lineage: Eukaryota > Metazoa > Chordata > Mammalia > Artiodactyla > Camelidae > Camelus > Camelus bactrianus. Next base: position 12,957,639 of record NC_133573.1, read on the forward strand.
AAGGTGTGGGTGTTTCGGGGCCATCTCTGAGGACAGTGCACAGAACACCTGCTCCAGCCGCTCCCTTCCTGGCCTTGTCCCATGAGGGAATCGGGATGAGAGTGAGTGAGGAGTTGGGATGAAAGGGATTGCCTGGCTGTGTCTTAGCAAAGGGGTGGGAGAAGGGTTGGGAGAGGGAGGTTTAATGTCTCTCTGTGAATGTTTATGCACATCGTGCCTCCATCGGGTCTAGCTGATAGCAAGAGCTAAGTATGTTTAAAATCACATTTTAGAAAGAGGAGTGGAAAATAGAGTGTAATATTCATCAGATTTGTGAAAGATTGATAACTCAGAATTGGAGCAACGAAAAACTCACCAAAGATCATCCGTTACAATGGAAAAATAGCAGAACAGACGAGGGAAGTGCTCCTCTCCAGTGTGACTGAGGGTTAATATCTATAATACCTGAACAGTTCTCTCCAACTTAATGGGGAAAGAAATGCCAAGATTTAATGCATAAGAGGACAGAGAATTTTAGCAGATAATAAGTAATGCAGTTAGTACTAAAAATGGGTAATCAAAGAAATGCATTTACAGTCAAACTTGAGTTACCCCTTCTATTTGCTCAGAAGTACTGGAAATTAAAATCACTCCCAGTTCTGGCGAATTTTTGAGGAATTGGGGCCATTTGCTCTTGTCTGTGTCTTGTGCTCCACCTCCTCCCAGCCGCTGCCTTCGACCCACAGGACGTGTGATCTCTGACTCTCGTGCCGTGTCCATGCTGCATCCTTTGCCTCTTCCTCCTGAGTGCTCTCCTTCCAAGAGCAGCCGTCAGGTGGGAGCAGGCATCCCACCCAAGTCAGCACTGCTGGGAGGCCGCCTTCTGACTTGCGCTCAGACTACGCACCAGGGCGGCCAAGTCCTGGGTGAGTGGGTCCAGGGGCTCCTGAGATCAGGGGTGGTCGTTGTGCCTCACAGCCCTGCATAGTCCTTGACAATAAATGTTGAGCTAAATGATTGGAATTGGGTGAGTGTTTTCATGGACTACAGTATGTCAAGATGATGGGACAGCATGATCCCTGTAAGTGTAATTATAAGTGTAATTTATGGCAAAAGTGTGCAGCTGCGTAAAAACTGGTATATTTAGTGTGATGTCAACTGCATTTGAAAAGTAATATGCAAAAAATGAAAATTTGAAGATTTTAAATTGTAGGTTAAATGACTTTTCTTTAGTATATAAAGATAACTCTTTAATCTTTATGATACAATGTATAATTAAAAAAATCAACTGGCAGCCTGGACACCCTGGTGTCCTCATAAAAGGCTAAACTCTCTTGTGTCCAGTGATCTGGTGTGTCTCTCAGGAAACAGCTGGGCCTCCCTGGAGGGTTCGCTCCCGAGGATAGCTGATTTATGTGAATGTCAATTTGGTCTTCAGACATATTTGAACTTTTACTATGACTGGATGTATATGGTTTGAGAGATGTTTATATTTTTTAAAAAGAGTTTCTAAATGATCCATCTCATAGGCACGTATGTGGTACCTTGTATTTTGTGGTTTATAAACGCACTCAAGTGATCAATGACAAATTCTGTAGTTTTGATGATGTCACGTGTGAAATGGCAATTGACTGAAAATTTTTTTGCGTATCTTCTGTCTGCCAGTGATTGAGATACAGAACGCCTTTAGGGAAGTCCTGGTCTGGCAGGGAGGGTGGACGGCCATGCTTGCCTAATGAACAGGATGCTGGGGGAGGCGGGCCTGGAGAAGCAGCTCTTTACCAAGGAGCCTGGGGAGATAAGACACCTCTTCCCCAGTGAGGTGACTCTTGAACGGAACCTCAGAAGATGAGCAAGATTTTTGCCAACAGGAAAAAAAAAGAAAGATGCATGAACCAAAAGGCGGAGGTGTGGAGGAATATGGTACGTTCAGAAGCCACTGAAAGACCTTAGAGAGGGATCAGATGTGTATTTGGAAAAGAAAACTGAGGTCAGGATGGAGAAGGTAGCGAGAAGACTTGATTGAGAAGGGTGGTTCTCGATCTTTTTTGCTTTTAGTTTTGCATCCTTTCCCCTGTGACTTCTGTGATCATCCCTAGATTTTCCATTACAGCATAGAGGAGACACGCTTTATCGTGTGTGCAGCTCCAGCCAGCCAACCATATGGTCTACCTCAAAATTCATAGCTGTACGGCTGAAGGTCGCTTCTGACATTCTGGACGAGAACCGCAAATGAGAGGTTCAACTGAGAGACCATCACAGGGCTCCAAGCAGGAGGTGGCTGAGCCAGGACAGTGATTCCAGAAATGGATGGGAAGGAGTATACTGGGGCTGTTTTCCTGTGTATAGAGTTAGTGACAGAGTTGATGTGTGAGGGCTAGGGAGAAAAAGGAATTACAGGTCAGTGTTTCTCAAACTTTAATGGGCATAGGAATTGCCTGGGGGTTTTGTTAAAAGGTAGAGCCTGAGCCAGCAGGCCTGGGGTCGGGCCAGAGATTCTGGGTTTCTAACAAGATTCCAGGAGGTGGGCAGCACGGTTTGTCCACGGACCAGTCTTTGAGTAGGAAGGGTCAGGAAACTTGAGTGTAAAATTCCAGGGACCAGATGGTGATGTCGTTATCTGCAGTGGGAAACACAGGAGAAGGAAGGTTGGGGGGAACCTGGGAGATGGAGTGAAGTCCTTGTGGCACATTCAGGTTGAAAATTACAGACAGCTGGAAATTTGGATCCTTATACTCAAGAGAAAAGCAGGCCTAGAGATACAAATTTGGGGATCAGCCCTTCGTCAGTTACAGAAAGTAAAAGCCATGAGGATGAATGACATTATCTGCAAGAAAGAGATGAAGGTATTATTAGAAAATATACTTATTCCTGTTTGCTAGTTTTTTTTTTTTTAATGGAGCTACTGGGGATTGAACCCAGGAGGACCTCATGCATGCTAACTAAGCACACACTCTACCACTGAGCTATGCCCTCCCCCCACCAGAATTTTATTGTTCCATTTAAGTTACTTTATAAACCAGCAATGGAGAAGAAATTGGGTAGGTGAGCTTCCTTCCTTGGACAGGAGCACAATCTGTAAGTGTAAATTCAGAACCGGAGACGTCTTCTTTGGAAAACTCCTTTATTCCTTAGTAATGAACATAGATCAGGTTACATATTCCATAGATTAAGTTTTTTAAAGGCCTTGAAGCACCTTCTTTTATGAAAGTTCATTTCATACAAACAAACATGTTTTAAACATCTTCAAAATGCCAGCCACTCTTCTGATCTCTGGGCTTAAAATAATAACAGATAAGATGTATCCCCACCATGAAGGAGACTGGCAAAGGAATACAATACAGTGTAGCAGGGACACACGGCTCAGTGTGGGGCCAAGGGACAGCTTTCCTGCGGAAGTGAAATTTCAGCTGAGACCTGAATGCGGAGTGAGGGTGACCAGGAAGAGGGCCAGAAGCAAGGATTTAGAGAGGAGACAGCCCCACAAGTTGACAAGGGGCGGTGTAATGGGCGCATAGAGTGGGAGAGTGGAGATTAGTGAGGGATGAGGCTGGGGAGGTGGGCAGAGTCCATGACAAGGCTCGGTCCCCTGGGATCTGGTAGTGGGTGAGGGAGAAAATGGTGTATTTTCCAAAGGAAAAAGTATTATTCACACAATAGTCCTATGCATATGGTTTTATAAGACTTAGGGACTGGCGTAGTAGTGGAATGACTCCTAGTAACATTGTTTCTATAGGAAAAAGATTTTGGGTTTCAAAATCTGACAATTGAACTTTTAAAAAATTTTTTTCACCATTTGGGGACTGCTTGGACAGGCCCACAATCCTAGTGCTTTTTGTTATTTGTGCTCAAGTAATGCTTTCTCTGGTGTTTATCTCTGTGGCTGCCATGTGGATTTTTCACCCTCTGATAGGAATCAAAGGTATCATTCCACAGATAGAGTTGAAATTTTGTTTTCTTTTCTGGAACATACTTAGAAAGTATATGGAAATAAAAACAGAAATCTTTTTATAAATTGTTTGGTTTTCAGAGTGTTTGTTCTTTAAAGTTACGGATGCCTCTCTAAGCTGTGTTGTGTCGTGTTGTACACTATGTAAGTATGAAAAAGTGAAACTGACATGGAAATTGTTATAAACAGAAAGTAGGAGACATTGGCGTGGTTTCAGTCTTGAAGTCAAATGGAATGCTGAACGTAAACAATACCCGGATAAAGTATCTACCTTTTAAAAATACTTTAATGACTATGAGCTTAGCTTACATCATCATAATTATCAATCATTATCTTCATTACTAGCTTTTGTTATGAGAAATACTAGATTTTTTTTCAAAGCAGGAAAGAGCTGTTAAGGCCAGTCCCCTTATAAAGTAGGTCTATATAAGCTTCATTTTGTTTAATAAGTGAAACTTCAGGCTAAAACTCCCTCAAATTTCCCATGTCTCCAGTAGGCAGAGTTCATTTCATCCCCACCCATCTCAGTGAAAATGTGTCTGTCTGTATCAGAACGCTTTTGGCTGGCAAATAACAGAAGATGCAGTTGTAAATAGCTTAAATAATAAGTAAATGTAATGATCTCATATAATTAGAAATCTGGAAGCAAGATGGTTTTCTAGTTGATTCATGCAGCGTCGAACTGGCGTCATGAGGCTCTTGGGATCTTTCTGCCGTTCTGTTCTGCCATCATGGATGAGTTAGCTTTTGTCCTCAACCTTGTCCCTTGTCTCAAGACGGCAGGCAATTTTAGCTCCAGGATTTTTATCCTCATAGCAAAGTACCCGAGACTATAAGAAAAGGTGCCTCTTGTCTTAGTTTGGACTGATAACAAAATATTATGTACTGGGCGACTTGCATAGCAAATGTTTTATTTCTCACAGTTCTAAAGTCTGGGAAGTCCAATCTCAAGATGCCTGAAGATTTGATTCTTCTGAGCTTTCAGATGATGCCCTTTTCCTGTTTCCTCACAGTGGAGAGAGAGAGCGAGCTCTAGTAGCTTTCTTATTTTATAAGGACATTAATCCATTATGGGGCTCCATGCTCATAACCTTGACTAAGCCCGATTGCCTCCAAAGACCTCACCTCCATACACCTTCACACTGTGATTAGGGCTTTAACATACGGGTTTTAGGGGAACACAAACATTGAGGCCATAGCATCTTTTATGTCTTTTTTTGAGAGTGAAAAAAACCTACCCAGAAGCCTTGCCTTCACTAGCCAAATTTACATCATGTATCCCATTTCTAAACCAGTCAGTGGCAAGGGGTATAGAAGTCGTGTGATTGACTTTGGCTACTCCAGATTCGTGGCCCTCCAGCCCTCCTCCCAGGGGAAAACAAAAGTAGGATCCTGTTATCCAGCAGGAGAGTGGACTGGGAGGGCAGCCACTAGTGCCTGCCACCCCTCCCAGGCCAGCTCCTCTGCCTGGGCTCGCATCTTTTCTGCCGCGTGGAGGACTTCATTCTGTGAGTCATTTTTTTCTCATCTTTATTTTTCATCTGTCTTTTCTCTCTTCAAGCTTAGTGAAAGAAGAGTCTCCATGTGCTGTTTCATTTCTTTTCCTCCAGTGTATTCTTTAAATCTCCTGTAATCTGGATTCTGCCCCTCTGGATAATAAACCTCCCCTTCAGTCATCATCTGTGCCCATCTGATTGCCTCATCCTTTGCAAGTATTGCTGGTAATGTTCGGCAAGACCAGTGGTTCTCCGGGTTTAGCACCAGAATCACTTGGGTGATTAAAATATAGACCCCTGGGCTCCATCCCCACAGTTTCTAATTCAGTAAGTCTGAGCTGGGACCTGCAGAGCTGAGCTTCCTTAAACTCTCCAGGGACATCTCATAATATTGATTCTGCTAATTACTGCTTTCTTTCTGAGTTTCAAAACTCGAAATTCCCTCTCAAACCCACACTTCCTGTTCCTCTTGTATTCCTTTTTTTTTTAAATTAATGAATGGCAGGGTCCTTTTCCTCAAGTAAGAGGTCTGGAACTCACCATGATTCCTTATTTTCCCTTACCTCCATATGCAGTCCTTACTCTAAACGTTCCTCAAGTGCATCCTTTCTTTTCCATCCCTGTTGTCTCTGCTTTAGTTCGAGCCATTTCTTTTCACCCATGTTGCTGTAATGATCTCTAAAAGTGCTTGTCCTGTCTCCAGTCTCACACTTTCTCTTATTTATACTTCATACTGTTGCAGAGTGATTTAAAAAAAAAATATGCAAGTCTATAATCACATTATTCCTGTGCTGAAAATTCTTTGGCCTCCTACACCTTCCAGATACAATCCAGACCTGCTCCCACACAGGCCAAGGACTGCGGAGTCGGGTGCCTGCCTGCCTGCCTGGTGTTGGTCTCTCGCTCCTCTCTCCCCGGCTTCAGTGCCGACGTGCCTCCCTCCTGAGTTCTCTTGGGCTTTGGAGGCTTTGCATATTTTCTCTTTGCCTGGAAGACTTCTCGTTCCCCCTCCACTGCTCAGCTTCCCAAACGGCTCAGGGATGCCTCTGCCAGCTCCCTGCTGCCCTGGTCCCTTTTCTGTCCCTGGGGATTAGGTGCTCCTTTTCTTTACAGCCATGGCGGTGTGTAAGTTGCACTCATTTAGCACTTAAACATCCAGCTCAATTCTGGAGCTTTATTTGGCGTTTGTCCCCCTCTAGCCTATAATTTCTTTAAGGATAAAGATTATGCTTTTCATCTGTTTCTTCATATAGTGCCTAAGATAACCATTAGTCAATGTTTGTCGAGTGATTGAATGTTAAGGACCATTTGCAGTGAGAGGAATTGGTCATAAAACCCAATCTGAGGAACTTAGGACTGGGGGACAATTTGGAGGGTGACAAAAACACTGTAGACTTTAACAGTTAGTTGGATTTGTTCAAGATTCTGGTGGAATTCGTGGTTCTTGGTGGATGTGACAGGCCAGGGATGGATGTTGGGGATATATTGTAGACATCACCTGAGTGATGTTCAAACCAGGTTGCCATTTTCATTACCTTGAGAATTTGGATGAAATCTGGGAATAGGACTGCTGTTAAGAGCTCTTTGGCATGTTAAGAACTCTGTCCAGTGAGACAAGAATGTCTGATTCCAAACTTCTCTGATATATCTGTATTTATATGTGTTATCACTGTAAAAACAAATGCACTCTATCTTCATTATTTACAGATTCCATTTTGTGAATTCTCCCTATTCACAAAAATTTATTTGTAATCCCCACTTGGCACTTTTGTAGTCATTCAGGGACATTTGCCGAGTAAGAAAAAATCTGGATTGCCCAACATGCTTGTTCCCAGCTGAGTGTGTAAAGCAAGGCTTTCTTCTTTCAGCTCTCAAACTATAAATAAGTGTCCTTTTCATGGCGCCACTTTTCTTTGTTGTTGCATTTTTGTGCTTCATGTTGGTGATTTCACTGTTTATAGTGGCTCCCAGGCATCGTGTTGAAATGCTATGTGTTGTTCCTAAGTGTATGAAGGCTGTGATGTGATGTAATTTACAGAGAAAATACGTGTTTCAAATAAGTTTTATTCAGGCATGAGTGAGTGCTGTTGACTGTGACTTCAATGTCAGTGACTCAATAATGTATATTAAATAAAGTGTCTTTATACAGAAACATGCATAACACAAAGTTATGTTTGATCACTTGATGAAAATGTAGCCAGAGGCTCACAGGAACCTAACTGTGTATTTCCCCTGTGAGCAATAGTTTGATATTTGCTAATTCAGTGTTTGTGGTGACTTTATGGAACTTAATTACTGTGAAAAATGAAAACTGACTGTAATTGTATCTTTGTTGTTGAACTTCCCAACTGAGTTTAAATCACAGCAATGTCAGATGTTTCATGTTCTATAGAATGAACTTCTAAAAGCTTTACTTTGATCTGTGAATTGGATGAAAACAGTCAAACCTTTATTGGAGGTAACTGATTTCTATTTGATGTATCTCCTGACCGTGATAAAAGCTGGCATCATTTAAGTGTGAAAAATTTCTTCTGCTAATAGAGCCAACAGAATAACAGCTGTCACTTAACTTTGGCTATGTAAGCAAGATACTTTGTATCTTGAGCAAAATTAAAGACCAGTAATTTGATCTAAATGAAAAGTCATGCTTTATAGAATAAAATATAAAACATCTCCTTCTGCATTTCTTAAATTGGTATCTTTAAGGTAGTCATAGGGGCAGCAGCACTGACTGTTTCTTCCACCTCCACCCAAGACTGAAGGATGCAGATGTCCCTAGGCTCCTCCTGTCCCAGTGCACTTCCTTTTTCTGCCAGTGGTTTGTGTGCTGTCTTTGAGAATGAGGTGTCAGTTACAGGCCATCCAGAGATGTTACTGCTCAGGGTCTTTTCGTATTTAACCACATGTTGAATTGACAGCTGGGTTCACTGCACATGTATCCCACACTGCTCAACGAGAACATAGCAGAGCCTGGAAGTAAATGCTCTGACTTATAATGCTATCATTAAAAAAAAAACAAAACTAAACTAAAAAATGGAAAATCCAGGACAAATAATAAACTGGGTGGGACCTTTGGATAACGGACTTAAGTTGGGACTGTCTCAGGCAAACTGACACATATGGACACTTTACCAGACTCATGTCTTTCCAAAAATCCGCTAACCCCAAACTCTGGATTACTGTTTCCCCCTCACACAGGCTGTGCCCTCAATATGATTCACTTGTTTGTGACTATTTAGTAATTTCTACAGCATTGTGCACATGGAAAAGAATGTGAAGCATTCTCCCTAGTTTTGTTCATTGTGGAATTTCTTTTTTTTCTAGAACATTTTCTATTCATTTTTAAACTTTTATTAAATTTTTCATGCCTTCATTTTTAAACTAAAGACGTAATACATTTATGGAATTATTCTTCCTTAAACTGGTTCTTTTGTTGTCTTAATAAAAATATCATAGAGTAATTAAAAATGAAATTTGGGAATGAAAGGAATGCAGTTTTATGTATATTTGATAAAAATGGATTATCTGAATATGATTATGATAATACTTCATGTTCTGTTACAGGACTAATTAAAAGGATTTATCGTATGACTCTGCTGGAGCCTTGGGGGATAGGTAAGTGACAAGCATTTTTTGAAGAGATATTTCTGAAAATTAAATGATTTGATTCCATAGATTCCTGACAAAGTGGGTGTGGGGCATATCTTACTATAGTGATTTACCTCTTTTTCTCCTCATTAAAACATTAGTAGAAATATGTTTACATGAATCGTAATGTATCATTTCTCTGATATCCAGTAAGTCGTATTTCCTAGGGAGCTATAGGTTTATTTTCTATAATAATTATAATGAGAATATTGTAAATAAACATATGAATTTGGCGTATTTCAAAACTTAAAGCCCCCAAAAAATGATTAAATGCAACATGGTGCCCTAGATTGGATCTTAGAACTGAAAAAGAGATGTTAGTGAAATCCAAGCAGTCTGTAGCTCAGGTAACAGTAGTGTACCAGCATTGGTTTCTTAGTTTGACAAATGTACCGCGGTTGTGTAAGATGCTAACATTAGGGAGAGGTGGGTGAAGGAAATACAGGAACTCTGTAGTATCTTTGCAACTCTTCTGTAAATCTAAAATTACTCCAAAATGAAAATTTTTCTTTAACTGCCCCCCCAAATCAAAGTGTATTTATTAATTTTATTGCAGTATGGTTGGTTTACAATGTTTTGTTAATTTCTGGTGCACAGCATATTCAGTTACATGTATATAACTGAATATATATATATATATATATTCCTTGTCATGTTCTTTTCCATTATAGGCTATTACAAGGTATTGAATGCAGTTTAAGGTACTGTACAGTGCTGTACAGTAGGACCTTGCTGTTTATCTCTTTTCTGTATAATAGTTAGTATCTGCAAATCCCAAACTCCCAACTTATCCCTCCATCCCCCATTAACCCCTGGAAACCACAAGTTTGTTTTCTGTTTCTGTTTCTGTTTTGTAAATAAGTTCATTTGTCTCATCTTTTTAGATTCACATATAAGTGATCTATGTTATTTTTCTTTCTATCTGGCTTAATTCACTTAGTATGACAATCTCCAGGTCTATCCACGTTGCTTCAGTGGCAGTATTTTATTCTTTTTTATGGCTGAGTAGTATTCCTTTGTATAAATATACCACAGTTGCTTTATCTAGTCATCTGTTGGTAGACATTTAGGTTGCTTCCATGTCTTAAATTTTGTAAATAGTGCTGCCATGATCATTGGGGTGTATGTATCCTTTCAAATTAGTTTCCTCTGGATATATGCCCAGGAGTGGGATTGCTGGGTCATATGGTAAGTCTATTTTTAGTTTTTTGAGGAATCTCCACACTGTTTTCCATATGGTTGCACCAACCTACATTCCCACCAACAGTGTAGGAGGGTTCCCTTTTCTCCATACCCTCTCCAGCATTTATCATTTGTGGATGATAGCCATTCTGACCGGTGTGAGGTGATACTCAGTTTTGATTTGCATTTCTCTAATAGAGTTATTGAGCATTTTTTCATGTGCCTATTGGCCATGTGTATGTCTTCATTGGAGAAATAACTGTTTAGATCTTCTCACTTTTTGATTAGGATGTTTATTTATTTATTTATTTTTTGTTATTAAGTTATAATGAGCTATTTGTATATTCTGAAAATTAAGCCCTTGTCAGTTGCATCATTTGCAAATATTTTCTCCCATTCCATAGGTGGTTGTTTTGTTTTGCTTATGGTTTCCTTTGCTGTGCTAATGCTTGTAAGTTTAATTAGGTCTCAATTGTTTATTTTTGCTTTTATTTCTATTGTCTTGTTGGACTGCCACAGGAGAACATTGCTAAGATTTACGTCAGAGAATGTTTTGCCTGTGTTTTCTAGGAGGCAAGGATAGACAATGGAGAAAAGACAGCCTCTTCAGTAAGTGTTGGGTGTTGGGAAAACTGGACAGCTACGTGTAGAAGAATGAAGTTAGGACATTCCCTCCCACCGTAGGCCAAAATAAACTCAAATGGCCTAAAGACTCAAGGTGTATTTATTTGAAAATTATAGTTTAGAAGTAGCTTTTCTCAGTAGTAGTTTGCAAAATCAAAATTATTAATTACCTTTAGAAAAATTCAGATTCCATGAAATAGAGATACAGGGAAATATGTGACTGTAGGCTCCCTTCTTCAGTTCATAGGCGGCGTGGGGTTTCATCTTCTGGACATGGGCGTGGTGTCCGTGAACATCTTCTTGTACTTGGTTGCAGACTTGCTCTTTGATTCCTTTAAGGTATGCACGTGTTCTTGGGTGGCTTACGGCTCTTTCTATTAACACAAACAGGCCCTTTAAACAGTTCCCAGTGGACTGATTTTATTTTTTTTCTTTTTTTTATCTTTTTTCTTTTTCTTTAATGTACTGTTAGAGGCAAAGAGGCCAGTGATATGCCTCCGTGGTTTGGAGTTGAGACCCTTTTAGTGGAGCTGTGTTCAGTCACACCGACTTGAGCTTCTAGGTCAAGTGCTAGACACAGCTGACCTGTCGTTCAAGAGCATGAGTAAGGAGGAGCATGGCTTACACAGCCATTTCTGTAGTGCAGCTACGATGATTGATGGCTGTCAGATAATTGAAATTCTGTTTCCAAAATGAACTCTGGCAGTATAACTCTTAAATTTCTATAAATATTAAAAGACTGTAAGAAGGGAACTGTGTCATTTGCTGAAACTATTGCATAACTTTTCATTAATAAAAGTAAAATAGCCATGCTGGTCTTAGAAATGGTTTCCTGTTACTGTTGCCAACTTCAGTGATTTTTGTTAAACTGAACTTTAATAAAGGGAAATAGAACTATATTAGACTTAAAGGATTAGAGACATTTAAAACAACAGACTCAGGCCTCCATGACTCTTGCAGAATAATTGGTAGGCGTGGAGAGTTCTGTTTTGCTTGATAGTATTTATTCAGATTGGGTGTTATCAATCTCGTGTTAAAAGAATTTATATCTTTACTCCTGAGTTATGCAGTACAATTGTTCTAACCTTGGCAGGCAAGTTTAGAAAAAGGGAGGGGCATGTTTTTCAGGACAAGTTCAAATTCCACTGATCATATAATAGTTTATACATAAAAAACAAACAAACAAAAAAGCCTTTTAGTATTTTTCTATGCTTGAAGATCATTAAAAGTGTTGTTTCTGCTTAATGATCAAATATGGAAAACATTGTGATGTTTGTTCCTCTGTGATCAGGAACAATGTCAGGATGTGCACGCTCATCACTCTCATCAGCCTTTTATTGGAGGTGCTACCCAGGGCAGTAAGACAAAACAGATCAATAAAGGTAGCAATTATCAGGCAATAGAAATAAAAGCAAAAATAAACAAATGGAACCTATTAAACTTAAAAGCTTTTGCACAGCAAAGGAAACTATAAGCAAAACAAAAAGATAACCTACAGAATGGGAGAAAATATTTGCAAATGATGCAACTGACAGGGCTTAATTTCCAGAATATACAAATAGCTCATTACAACTTAATAGCAAAAAATCAAACAACCCAATCCAAAAATGGGCAGAAGACCTAAACAGACACTTCTCCAATGAAGACATACAAATGGCCAATAGGTGTATGAAAAATGCTCAATATCACTAATTATCAGAGAAATGCAAATCAAAGCTACAGTGAGGTATCACCTCACACCAGTCAGAATGGCCATCATTCAAAAGTCCACAAATGATAAATGCTGGACAGGGTGTAGAGAAAAGGGAGCCCTCCTACACTGCTGGTAGAAATATGGTTTGGTGCAGCCATTATGGAAAACAGTATGGAGATTCTCAAAAAACTAAAAACAGACTTGCCATATTACCCAGCAATCCCATTCCTGGGCATACATCCAGAGGAAACTGTAATTTGAAAAGATACATACACCCCAGTGTTCATGGCAGCACTATTTACAATAGCCAAGACATGAAACAAACCTAAATATCCATCCACAGATGACTAGATAAAGCAACTGTGGTATATTTATACAAAGGAATACTACTCAGCCATAAAAAATAAAATAATGCCATTGCAGCAACATGGATAGACCTGGAGATTGTCATACTAAGTGAAGTAAGCCAGAAAGAGAAAGAAAAATACCATATGATGTCACTAATATGTGGAATCTAAAAAGAAAAAGAAAAAAGAAGACACTAATGAACTAATCTATGAAAGAGAAATGGACTCACAGACGTAGTAAACAATCATGGTTACCGGGAGGAAGGGGGTGGGAAGGGATAAATTGGGAGTTCGAGATTTGCAAATATTAAGTACTATATATAAAATAAATAAACAACAGATTTCTTCTGTACAGCACAGGGAACTACACTCAATATCTTGTAGTGACCTGTAATGAAAAAGAAGATGAGGACGTGTGTATGTATGTGTGTGTGTGTGACTGAAACATTGTGCTGTACACCAGAAGTTGACACACTGTAAACTGACTATACTTCAATTTTTTCAAAAAGTGTTGTTTTTGGAGACATGCTTTACTGTTCAGCTGACTGGTTGTTGTTTTATGGTCATTGAAAGTATAAATGAGAAAAGCTAATAGGTACTGAGCAGTGTCTGTGCACCAAGTATTTTATTTACCATGATCTCATTTAATCTTCACAAACACCTACGAGACAGTTTGGAATTTCCATCATAGGTGAGGCTAGGAGCAGGGCAGGTGTCTCCAGGCCGGCCCTGAGGGTAGGGGCAGAAACAGCCAGTACCCGTGGTGTGTGGTATCTACAGTTCAGTTTAGAATGTTGCCAGCCGCCGGTGCACCCAGAATCCATGGACACATGGTAAATTTCAGGTGACTTCAACTCTCCAGTGTAAAAGGATGTCTAATCACACCAGGTGACCTAGAGCAGATTCCCCTGGGGGTGACAAGCCTGGCGTACAGCCTCCTGCCCCCCGTTCCAGCCTTGCTCTGGCTCCTTCTCCTGTTCCCCGAACTTGTCACTTGTTCTCTGTCACCTGATTAATTGCTGAACACTCACTCATTGTGTGCTTCATTGATCACCCGCCAAGAACTTTTGGCAGCTCTGGGGAACATGATCTCAGCATGCCTCCTGGTCAGAGTTGGGCAACTCGAAGTTGTTCGTGGGGGTGAAAACTTGGATTCGGAAGCTAGGACACATGCCAGAGGCCGAGGATGGGGTAATTGAGCAGCTGGCATGTGATATGTGGCGATCCAGAGTCAGTCTGCAGGCCAGGAGTCAGAAATAGAGTTGCCCGTGACTTTGAAAGTGGTTTTTGAAGAAGATTATGATGGCTGGCTATGGGTTTTGTAGTTTGTAGATATAAAATAATTCCAGTTGCTTTTTGAGGAGGACTAAGAATGTTGCCAACTGATTCATTGTAGCGTTTGTTACACTGGGTGAAAATATTTCTCTCTGTAACTTTGCCCGTTCGGTTCTAGCTCTGTCTTCCTGCGGCTTTAAATTTCCAGTCCCTCGTAAACTTGAAAGCATAAAATACATGTCAGATACAAAATCTCCTTTGCTCCCACCTCTCCTTCATGGTCTCTGAAAGTTGGCATTCTTTACAGCTTGGCTCTTGTCTGCCTTCTACATCATTCTCTTTGTGATGTCACGTGATCCCTCACTTTAAATGCCATCTGTCCTCCCAGGTTTATTTCTTCACCGTAATTTCTCCCTTGAGCTCCAGGCTCCCACCTGTGCCTGCCTATTCAGCATCTCTATTCGGAGGTCTAATGAACCTTGCATACCTAACGTGTCTGCGCTGAAACTCTTGAACTCTCTTCCCCAAGCCTGTTCTGCCTCCTCCTCCTCCTTCATCTCAGTAAGTGGTCCACTCAGTTGCTCAGGTCTAAAACTAGAAGTCACGTTTGATTTTTTCTCTTTCCTTCTTAACCCACATCCAGCCTATCACTAAGGCTTAGAGACTTAGATGTCTTCCAAAATACATCCCAGATCCCCTCTGCTGCGCCCCCCCCCCCCCCGGCCAACTACTCTGATATAATTTAACTTATCACCATCATCAGTTACTCAGCTGATAGGCATAGTCTTCTACTTGGCCATCCTAATCTCCTTGTGCCTTTCCGGTCAGTTCTACATATGGGAGCAAAAGTCTTGTTGTTGTTGTGGTTGTTTCAGTGTTAAACAGTTCCTGCTATTCCCCTGTCCAGAACCCTTCAGTGGCTACCCATCACACGCAGGATAAAATTCTGTGTCTTACCCTGTTCTGCCGGGCCCCATGTGCTCTGCCCTGGCGTTTCCTCCTGGCTCCCAGTCCTGCTCATTTTGCCCTAGGCACAGCTGCTCGCTTGCTATTTCTTACATTCTCCAAGTTTGTTTGGAATCAGCTAAATCCCTCCTACGCCCCCTCCCCCCTCATTCCAACCAGTTCAGCCTTTAGCCAGGTACCAGAGGAGACGGATTTCCAGAGACGTAAGTTTCCAAGGCTCTCTAGTGCATGTAGAGGGAGAGGTGGCCCTAGAAGTTTTGCAGCTTTGTTATTCCACATTTCTGTAACTTGAATTGCTTTCAAGTGTAAGAGGGGCTGGAGACCTAGAGCTGCAGAAAGACATGGCTGGGATTGCTGGGGAGAAGTGACTGGGAGAGAGAACTGATCAGTGAGCACTTTAGTGAATAAGTCGGTAACAATGACATCTGCATATAAATAGACCCGGCTGCTACCGAGGACAGTGGGTCCTTTGTCACAGGCAGTGTCAAGTTGAGGGTGACCGACCTCCGGGGATGTTGCGGAGGAAAAAGTGCTCTGGAGGAGGGGAGAGTGGTTATTAAGGGCTTCCCAACTCTGTGCTTTTATCGGGTCTTAGAATCTTCAGAGAAGTCATTCTCAGCATCCTCCTTGGGCTCATTCTCCTGGATTTGCTTTGGAAGCTTTTACCCCTAAAGCATGAAGCCCCTCTTAGGGGAGTTCCCACTATATGAGGTATGAAAGGAGCTACCGTCAAGCTAGTCAGGTGCACAAGTGCTCAGCCAAGGAATTCACTTTGAGGCATTTTTCCTTCTCTCATTTTTTATTTAAAATGGATTTTGATTGATTTTAGGTCCAAAATAAATTATATGTATATGCACAAATCCCTGAATGGATTCTATTTGTTTATTTATTTTTAATTTTTTTTTTTAGTGGAGGTACTAGGGATTGAACCGAGGACCTTGTGCATGCTAAGCACGTGCTCTAGCACTGAGCTATACCCTCCTCTCCCCACATAGATTTAGTTATTAAATAGAGTGTGCTGACTGTCAGAAGTAAAGAGCATGATATTTGGAAATAGCCTTTGGTCAGAGTTTGCTGGAGTGGGAAATTGACCTCGTCCTGTCCCTTAGACCAGAAACTCTTTGAGAAATAGACACTGTGTTCCAGTGTTTCACTGAGGGTGGTACAGCCATTCCCTCATCTTTCTCTTGGAAAGACAAAAATGTGATTTAAGTAATAGAGAACTTTAAATTACAAGTGCTTTTAGTTAGACCTGAATAAGGCTACCAACGCAAATGTAGATTTCTTATCACGGCGGGACGGTGGAACTTGGAAGGAGTGATACGGGGAAGAGTGACTTTTCAGGGCCTCTGTGGTACGGAAGTCCTCTCTACTGGACTGCTCTGGTAGCTAGCGCCTAGTAACAGGATGCCACATCCCGAAGTTGCCTCCCACCTGACCCGGCTCCCTGAGCACCCGCCCCAGTCCCACACGTGCTCGGCACCCCACGTGGAGTCAGTGTTCGGATGAATACACTGTTCTGACTCAAAGGAAGGCCTGAACCCTCTAACACGTTCTCACCTAGAGTCTCTCCTTGTTTCTCTGTCTCCTCCAGGCTCCTGACTTTGCTGCCCCCTCTCCCAGCACATCTCTCTCCCTCTTCGAGATTTGATGCCTTCTTGATTACTGTTTGGACTTCACCCAAACAAAACTGCTGCTCTGACCCAAAAACGTACAGTTGGGATTATTTCCTGCACTGACGTCCTGTCTTGACTTGAGCCAGGGACCCTCCCAGGAGGAGAGAAGCGGCAGCATCTCCTGGATTGGAAAGGTGCCAGGATCAGTGCACAGGTGTCACGGCTCGTCATCTCTTGCCCTAGACAATTAGATTAAGTTTTGTGCCTGGCCTTAGCAGAAGACCAGTTTATCTGCACTCCTCTTAAAGCCGATAATGAAGTACTAAAGAAAGGGAAAAAGCAATTTCTCAAATGCAGTGCACTTATCTGTCAGACTCAGCTGCTTAGACATGAGGTGAGATGAAAGATGTGTTTAACCTTCATATAGATGATGTTTGAAAGTTCAGACCTTAAGATGGAATATTAGGTTCACTTAGAGAATCTTTGTTTACTCATTTTTCCTCTCAGTAACAGTAGTAAACACAGACATAACTTACTGTGTTCTAAGTCCTTTATGTATTTTGGCTAATTTAATCTGCACGGCAATCCTGTGAGGTATATACTATTAAAAACCCCACTTAACAAATGAGGAAACTAATACGTCTCGGACAGTTTACATCATTGCGCAGTTACACAACTTGTTTTGTCAGAGCTGGGATTCGGGCTCAACTCTATGACCATTTGTTCTATTGAGCTTTGAATTCTCTGACTGAATTCTAAGAAACCTGGTTAACTGGTTTCTCAGACCACAGCTAGTTAGAAGTTACAGATTATCTTGTAGTAGCTCACGGTGAAAAAGAATATGAAAATGAATATATGTATATTCCTGTATGACTGAAAAATTATGCTGTACACCAGAAATTGAGGCATTATAAACTGGCTATAAAGAAGTTACAAATTTAAAAGCGAATATAATGACCTAGGATCCCCACTTGAATATGTCCCTCCTAATACAATAATTACTCGTGAACGGGAAGATGTGCAGGGGAGTTCTGTGTGATGTTGTCATAGCAAAGTAACTGAAAGTAATACAGCAGATCAGTAACGGGGAAAATGATTAGGCTGAGGACTGACCGCCTTTCAGACTGTGACGTAGGTACAACTCACTCGGAAATCTTGTTAAAATGCAGATTTTGATTAACTCACTCAGAAATCTTGTTAAAATGCAGATTTTGATTAAGTTCGTGGTAGGGCCCAAGATTCTGCATTTCTAACAAGTTCCCAGATCATGCAAATGCTTCTACATGCAGCCCACTCTGAGCGGCAAGAATTTTGCTGTGCTCCTGGTATGTTTGTTAAGAACAGGGCCAGGGCCCAGGGGCGATGGGTGGGGTACCTTACCCTAGTCCAGTTCCTGGCAAAGAATCACATTTTTGGACAAGCTAGTGACTCTCAGCTATGTTTGTAACAGAATGAAAAGGAGGTTCAAAAGTGGGATGTGTACTGTTATTTCAATTTAAATTAAGACAGATGTATGCATGTATATAAATGTATGCATATATGTACGTGTGTATATGCTTAGCAATATTTGTGGGGACACATGCCTTATTTTCACAAGTACTATCCTCTTACTGATAGATTTACAGATGGCATATGTTTTCATCCTTATATATTTGGCATTTTTTAGTTTTCAGCCGTGAACCTGCATAATTTTCTAGATATAGATTATAATTATGAATGTTATTACAACGTCAGATAACTATATACTCAAATTTGGTTCGTAACAGCCTAGCCTGGGAGGAATCATTTTCTTCCTGCCACCTACTTACCTCTCTTCAACTGCCCTCAAATCATCTGCTCACTTTTTTTTCTCAATCAATGAATAAGCTATTTGATGGTTTAGTGGGGGCTTCATTGTAGGGCTTGTTAGGTACCAACACAAATAATAAAGCACAAATATTTTTAAGAATAAGAATAATCAGATGAATACTTTTTTGTTTTCAATTTTTGTAAATTTTTTTGGTATTCAATTCCTAAAGAAAAAAAATATTGAAAATAAGCACCTTTTATCTTGCCACCTCCTCTCCTGGTGAGGCCTGCTCAGCGGGTTTTTTTTAGAGGGACAGCAGTTCTCCTTTCAACCTTCAAAGTTCAGTAACCAAATGTAAAAGTGAAGGACCTGACTCTTGCTATGGCTCTGGGAAGGAAGTAGCAAGGAGGCAGGTTAGAATAGCCCTATGCATTCAAAATCTCACCTTGCTAGAGAGGTGGGTGTTGGACAGAGCAAGAATTTCCGAAATCTCCGTAGGGGTGCTCTTGAAAATTTGACTGAACACCAAACTGTGTATGCATAGGGTAAAACCCCCCCGAAACTGGCAAGGACACCTTGCCAGTGAGAAATGAAAAATTACCAGATCCCTGTAAGATTGAGCCCTCGAGTAAAGGTTCCTCTACACAAGCCCTAAAAGAGCTTAAAACTAAGCCGCAAAAAAATCATGTTAATCCACAAGTCACAACTGTCTGCCAGAAACCCAACACTCTTTAAACAAAGACAAGAAAATCCAGCGCTCAGCCAGATGAAATAAACCACGGATTGCATCCAATCAGGTATCACCAGGTAAACAAAGCAGCAGGAGAAAAAAAAAATCCCATAACCAGGAGCCAATAGAAATAGACCCTGAAATGACAGAGATATTAGAGTGAACAGATAAAGACATTACAACAATTATTGTAGGTATGGTTCATATACATGAGCATAATGAGGAATGAAAGAGAAGATAGAAGAAAGAAAATATTGGAGCACCCAGAGAAATGGAGTAATTGAAATAAAAATTTTACATGATGGGATTAAGAGCAGATTAGCTCTTTTAGGAGGAAAGTTCAGTGAACTTGAAAACTTAGAATTTAACCAAAAGCACAGAGAGAAAAAAAAGATTTAAAAAGATGAGCAGCAACTTGGTGTCTCATAGGATCATAACCCCGGGTATAACATAAGTGTAATTGTAATCTCAGATTTTAGGGGGAAGGTGAAAGAGAAAAAAAATAATGGCTAAAATTTCCCCAAATTTGAAGAAAATACAAACCCACGGGTCCAGAAATTCAACAGACCTTGGCAAAATACACACAAATATCCCCCCCCCAATACATCAAGAAAATTGCTGAAAATGAGTGATAAAGAGAAAATCTGAAAAACAGGCAGGGGGAATACAAAAGTATTATATACAAGGGAATAAAATCAAGAATGGCAGCAGACTTGCCATCAGAAACTGCAAACCAGAATGCAATTTAATAGCAATTTTCAAGTGCTAAAAAAATTGTCAACCTAGTATTCTATAGCCAATAAAAATATCTTTAGAAAGTAAAGGAGGGAAGAAAATAAAGGAGAAATAAGAACTCTAAAGGCAAAAACTGAAACAACTCATGACCAGCAGACCTGCATTGCAGGAAATATTAAAGGAAGTTCTTTAGGCAAAAGGAAGATGATACCAGTTGGAAATTTGGACCATGTGAAGGAATAAAGAAAGCTGCAAATGGTTCACGTGTGGATAAACATAACATTTCCCCCTTCTGTTGTAGTTTCTAAAGAAACTGGCTGGTTAAAGTAAAAAATAATGACAGTGTCTATCTAGTGAGATTTATGGCATATGTAAGAAAGTAAAATGTATGACATCAATGGTTCAAAGGATGGGCTGGGGGAAAGAAAACACACTGTGGTAAAGGGTCTCATACCTGAAGTGGTGTAATAATATTTTTTGAAGGTAGGTTGTCTTAAGCTAAAGAGAGCATCCACTAAAATGGTTTTCAAGAAAAGAGTTTTAACTAGTAAGAAACCAGTGGTGAATGTGAAATGAAATCCTAAAGATTAATCCGAAAGAAAAAAAAAAAAAGAACGGAAGGAACAAAGAACAAATGGGCCAAATAAAAGAAAACCTATAATGACGTGATAGGACTGAGTTTAGCTGTATCAGTAATCACGTTAAATGTAAATGATCTCCCCCAATCAAAAGGCAAAGATTGTCAGATTGAATAAAAAGCCAAGATAGCCTTCCAAATAGGTTAGAAATAAAAGGGTGGAAATGATGTACAGTGTAAGATCTAAGTATGAGAAAACTGCAGTGGCTGTATTAATATCAAAGTGGGCTTCATTACAAGTGGTATTAATAAGGGTAAAGAGGTACACTTCACAATGATAAATGGGTCAGTTCATCCAGAAGAAATAATAACCTTAAATTTAAATGAAACCAATACTACATTGTCAAAATACATGAAGCAGAAACTGATAGAACTGAAAGAAGAAATCAACAGATCTTCAGTTACAGTTGGAGATTCTAATACCCATGCCAGAATTGATGGAATTAGTAGAAAGACTATCAGGAAGGACATAGATGTACTTAATAACACTGTAAGCCAACGTGACTTCATTGACATTTATAGGACATTCTACTCAACAATAGCAGAATATGCATTCTTTTCAAGCACGCTTGGAACATTCGCAGATAGCCACCATGTGCTAATGTGTAAAACAAGTCTCATTAAGTTTAAAATGATGGAAATTTTGCAGAGCATATTCTGTGGCCACAGCATAACTAAGTTAGAAATCAATATCAGAAAGATAGTGTGAAAATCCTCACTATTTGTAATTACATCACATATTTCTAACACATTGGTCAGAAAAAAAGGGGGTGATGAAAAGATGTTTTGGAATGAATCACAATAAAAACACATCAGAATTTCTGGGATATATGTAAAGCATTGCTTAGACAAATATTTAACTTTAAATGCATATATTAGAAAAGAAGAAAGGTGTAAAATAATTGGTCTAAATGTCCACCTTAAGAAGCTAGAAAAAGAAGAGCAAATTAAAACCAAAGTAAGTAGAAGGATGGAAATAATAAACAGAAGAACAAAAATTGCTGAAATAGTAAACAGATGAACAACAGAGATAATCAAGGAAACCAAAAGCAGGCTCTTTGGAAAAAAATAATTAAACCTCTAGCTAGTCTAATCAAGAAAAATAAAGAAAAAGGTGCATGTTACTGAATTATAATATCAGGATTGAAAGAGGAGGCATCACTACAGATTCTATAGAAATTAAAGGCGTGCAGAAGGAATATTACAAACGTCTTTTGGAAATAAGTTTGAAACTAATGAGATGGATAAAGTTCTTGGAAAACAAGAATTACTGAAATATTCAGAAAGAAGGATAAAAATTAGACTAGCACCATATTTATTAAAGAAGTTAATTTCCTAGTTAAAAACCTCCCCACACAAACTAACCAAACAAAACCAAAACCAAAACCCCCAAAAACCTCTAAACCCATAATCCCTGTTTTAAATGGTGAATTCTCTCAAACATTTAAAGAAGAAATAACTCAGAAAATAGAGGAAGAAGGAACACTTCTCAGCTCATTTTAGGAGACCAGCATTATGCTAATACCAAAACTAGGTGAAGACTTTATAAGAAGAGAAAACTACGAACAAATATCCCTCATGAACATAGGTGAAACATTTGTTAACAAACCACTGGTAAGTCAAATTCAGCAGGATATAAAAAATGGGTTTATTATAGGGATTCAAGTTTGATTTAACGTTGGAAAATTCACTAGTGTAAGTTGTCACTTTAGCAGGAAAAGGGAAAAAAAAGCAACATGATCCTGTCAGTAGTTACAGGAAAAAGCATTGGAGTAAATTCAGCATTCACCCATGGTAAAATGTCTCAGAAAACTAAAAATAGAACAGGATTTTCATAACGTGGTGAAAGACATCTACACCTAACCTCTAGCTGAAATCACATTTAATGTCGAAGGATGGAATGCTTTCCTCCTAAGATAGGAAATATGCCTGTCTCCTCCCTCTGTCTGTCTAGTACTGTAATGGAGGCCCCGGCCAGTGTAACAAGCAATGAAAGCAACAAACGGCGTACAGATTAGCAAGGTAGAAATAAAAGGTGTTTATTTGCAGACTGCGTTGTGATGTGTGGAGAAAATGCTAAGAAATCTCCCCAAAACCACTAGGATTTGTCATTTATTTGGCAAGATTGCAGGATACAAGGTAGATACAGAGAATCCATTGTGTGTGTATATACTAGCAATGAAAACCTAGAAACTGAAATTTAAAATTTGTATCAATATACAAGTGTCCTAGAAAAGTGAAAAAAATGACAATAATAATATTGGAAGGCTTTTTAGTACTTAATTTCAAGACTTCCTCTACAGCAAGATTCATCTTTAAAGCTACAGTGATTAAGACACTGTTGGCCTAAGGTAAACATACATATCAGTTGAACAGAATAGAGAATCCAGAAATAGAATCCATACGTATATACATGGTCAGTTGATTTCTGACATTGGTGCCAAGGTAATTCAGTGGGGAAAGGATGGTCTTTTTAACAGATGGTACTGGAACACCTCGATATTCAAATGTAAAAAAATTAACCTCAACCCTTACTTCTGTATACAAAAATAACTTGAATAGAATCATGGATCCAAATATAAAAGGCTAAAACTCTTAAAACTTTAAGAAAAAATTGCAGGAGAAAATATTCGTGAACTTGAGATAGGCAAAGATTTCTTGAGACCCAAAAAGCATGAACCAAAAAAGAAAAAGTGACAAATGGGACTCCCATCAAAATTTAAAACTTCTATTCTTCAAAAGACATCGTTAAGAAAATGAAAAGGCAGTCTTTAAACAGAGAACATATTCACAATACATATACCTGACAAACGACTTGTGGCCAGAATATATAAAGAACTCTTACAGCTCATTAATAATAAGGCGACCCAGTTAAAAATCTAGGCACAAGAAAACACAGGAAAAGGGATTCAACATAATTAGACATCAGAAAAATGCAAACCAAAATAATGAGATACTATTGTATATTCATCAAAACAGCTAAAATTAAAAATTCAAAAAGAACAGGTGTTAAGAATGGAACTTTCATATATTGCTCGATTAAAAAAAAAAGTTTGGCAGTGTGTTACAAGGTTAAACATATTATCATAAGATCCAACAATTTTACTCCTAAAAATCTACCCAAGAGAAATGAAAATATATGTTCATGCACCCACTTGTACATGAATGTTCATTGCAGCTTTATTCATGATAGCCTCAAGCTGAAAGCAACTTGGATGTCCATCAGCTAGTGAGTGGGTGAATGCACCGTGGTAGGTCCATATAGTGTTAACGCTACTCAGCAATTAAAGGGGATAAAGTACTGATACACACAACGACATGGATGAATCTCAGAAATAAGCAGGCAGATCATTGTCTGCAGCTGAGAGTGATGTGATTGGGCCTGGATGGGCACGAGGGAGCTTTTTGGTATGATCAGTGAGTTCTGTATCCCAACTGTGGTAGTGATTACATGGAGATATATATATGTTTGTAAAATTCACTGAAATGTACACTTAGAATATAACATATTTATACCTCCAGAATGTTGTTTTTAAAAAAATTCCACAAAATTTGAAAGTTACTTTACTAACAAAAGATTAAGTTCTGTCAAATATTAGAAGACCTCTGTGTGAGGCTGAAACTGAGTTGACCCGAAAATTACATTTAGATAAATCGGTATACCCAATATAAATAATAACACATGAATTAAATATCCTTAAACAAAGAAAGAGAGTTGATGAATTCTCAGCATACTTAGCATATGATTTGAGTATTGGAATGGGACCCTAGCATCCTTAGAATTCATTGATACACTTTTTAAATTTCTTAAATTGATATCAGGTTGTATCTTTAGTGCTAAGAAGAATCCCGCCAAAATGAAGTAATTACATATAATCTGCTCTTCATTTTGCTTTATTGTTCTTTTCTTTTTTTTTTTTAACTAGAAAGAATATGTGGAAGGTACTCTAGTGTCCCATAGAGTCTATTCTTTGTTTTAGGAGTGGGCCTCCTAGATTTATCTGAGCACATACATGGCTGCCCCTCTAGAAACTGCATTTATGATCAGTTTTGGTAAAGTTCCACAGAACTTTTTAAAGAAGTTGCCTTTTTTGTAAGATACCAAAATATTTATTTATTACGTTGTGCAACCTTTCTATAATCTTTTGCCTGATCTATCAAAGGCTTAAAGATATAAATCAGTTATTTCTTCCATTAATTTTTCTTTCTATTTTTGTCAGTTTTTTATTATGGTCTGTGTGTTAATGTATTATCTACTGTCAATATCTCAATTGAGAAATATATTTTATCAGAATAATATGACTTTTTTCCTAATGTATGTCTTGTGTTTTGTGTTTTAGTTGACATTAATATTGCTACCTTAGTTTATATTTCCCTATATATCTGTGTACTTCTTACTATATTTACCCTTTATTTGTCATTTATTTTAGATATATTTTCTATAAGTGGAGCATAGTTGAATTTCATTTTTCAGCCTAATGAGAGGAACCTTTATCTTTTAACAGATATTTTAACTCATTTATATTTGTTGTCAAAATTGATCTGTAATTAGTTTTATTTCATTGATCTCTTTTCTGTCACAAAGTCTTTTTATTTTCCATTGTGTTTTGGACTTTTTGCTATTTCGTTTAAATTTTGTCTTTGTTTAATTTCTTTTTGGATTTTGCCTGCTTTGAAATCTGCTATGGATTATTTTTAAGTATTTTTGAAATCTTAAATCTACATAGTATCTATAATTAACAGTCAAGAGTGAGATGGTATTTTTTGTTTTCCCTAAGTAGGAGATGAGAAATTTAATAAGATTTTATTTATCTGCTTCTCAGTTTTCATAAATATCTGAGATTTTATCTCAGACTGTTATTAAATTGCAATTTTAAATAATTTGTAAAATATTTTTCGATCATTTTTATAAGCATAAAAATTATGAAAACCCTGATTGTCACAACTTTAAATAAATTGCCATTGTTTTCCAACTCTATCAAAGTGAACCTTAAAGTCATTAAAAATATGCTATTGTGCCATATTACATTAGTTCACATTATTTTCTTGATTGCTCTCTGTATTGTATCTTAAAAGGTCACTTTTTCTTTTCATCGTTGCCCACCTTCAGGCCATTTCCCTGCTCAGTAGATCAGGAAGAAAGAAGAAATAGAAAAGTCAAATTTGAAATTAAGATGTCAAATTTGAAATTAAGATACCAAATTTTGTATTTGATGTTTGCTATAGCAAAATATAAGATTCAGAATAGGTTTGGGATTATTGAATTAATGGATTTTATGGTGATAAACATTGCCAGCTATTTACCAGTAAACTTGTTTTCTGAGATGTCCGTGTCAATTACCAGGTAGCCCAGGGCATAATCTTTACATTCTCATTGTTTGTTCGATGTCAGAGGCTGTCCTTTTGCTTTGAGTCTCTGATGGGCTTTTATCCCTACCTTGGATGCTCCTAGTCATGTAAGCTTCTTCAGGCGGCATCATCTCCATTCCCTCACTGTAATAAGGATATATTGTTACTTGTATATGGGGCTTCCCCATTGTTTCAGAATCTGCTTGAGGACTATTTAGGGAAGCAGGCTCTTGGAGGGCACTTAGCCTTGTCTTGGGAACAGTGTGGAAGGAAGAAACCCATAGCAATTGCAAGGGGTAATATCTTTAAGAAAATATAATGTTGCTAAGTTACTTTGAAATGGAAGACTGGTCTTTTTCCTATTTTTTTTAAACAGATAATTATGTAGCTGGACTACCAGAGAGTAGTGAGGTGAAGCTGAGAACAGTCTCTCCAGGATTGTGGGTCAGGGCGAAGTTCTTGGCAAGAGGCTCCCTTTAGTGTGGTATGTGGGAAGCAAATGGACCGAGGAGGCGGGAAGACCTTTATTCTTACTTTGCTTCTCTGTTTTTCTCTGTGACCATGGCAAACCTCTCAACTTTCCTGGGCCTCAGGCTCCATCTGTTAAATGAGGAAGATGACTCTCTCAGAGCCTTTCTAACTTTAAAACTGCAGGGCTGACTGGCACACCAGGGATAGCAAGGAAGTTTCCATTTGACAGCGTTTTTATTTTTAATTTCATTGAAGCAAAGAAGTCAGCTTAATTTCATCTTGTAAAGTCAAGAGGAATAAATCACTTACCTTCCTGCCTTGAGTAAGGAGAATGAGAAGGAGACATCATCTGTGACTTGTGTACTCGTGCTGTGACCTGATGTTAGTAAGTGACACGTGTGGTGGTGTGGTGGCCCAGTTACAACACCTGGAAGTCATCTGGTCATAGAATGAGTCAGAGGAATCTGAAATCACCATTTTTCCCTGAAAAAAAAAAAACTGAGAAAGATGTATATCTAGACTCTGTGAAGGTTGCTGCCTTTTGCCCTGGGATGTGCACATGTCTCGAGATGAAGGGTCCTGGGAGATAGGCCCACGGTGTGGCCTTCGGCCAGGCATCAGCCTGGAGGCCATGCTGCAGATCGTGCATTGATGAGCTCCTTGGTGCTTAAAAAAAAAAAGGCTGCTAGCACTGAATTCATGTTTCACAAGCTCAGCAATAGGAGGCTGCCCAAACTGGCTTTTTGTCCTGAGCTGAGCTGGGCCTGGTCACAAGCAGGGTGGGCAGAGAGAGTTTCCAATAATGAACATGTCACAATTGTGAAAGGGCTAGGAAACAGTGCTGACCGAATGAGGTCTATACAGCCGTCAAAGGGTGGCCCTTTTGAAGAAGGTCTTTGTTCGGGCTGGATTCTGGAGGATGCTTCCGACAAAGGCTCCATCCAGAGCAGCATGGAAAAAGATCGTGGCTTCTCTTCTCTGTAGTCATCACTTTGAACCTAAAAAGTCGTTGAAAAGTCTTATTTTCTGCTCTATCAAGAGCTTCTAGGGAGAAAAGAAGAGAGAATTGTTTCATTTCAGAAATGCATTTTGTTTCAGTAAATAAAGACATGCTCTGAATGTCAAAATGGAATGCAAAATAAATTCAAAACTTAAATAAGAAAATGTAGGTGATAGGCTTTGGTTAAGTAACACTGGATGGTAGGCCCTTCTAGGGATACAGAGACCAACGTTCAGGAGCCTCCATCCTCAGGAAGTGAACTTGACTGAGGCAGACAGAGGAATGGCTAATCCGTGTTGTGTTCCAGCTGCATTTTCAAAGAGCATCTGCTGTATGCAGGACACTGGGCTAGATGTTGAGGCTACAGAGTGAGGTGAATAGATTCTCTGTTCTGAAGGCATCTGTAGCCCAGAGTGAGGTGTGTAACCAGGTACGTGGAGGCACACAGGGAGTCATTGGTAATTAGAATGCACGGGAGGGAATGAGGCCGGTGACCTTGAATGTGTTCTTAAAATAGAACTCAGTCTCAAGACAGCTATTCTGGGTTGTAGTAATCTGTGCTTGACCTTCTGCTCCCAGAGCTATATGGACGTTTCTGACGTTAAGGATAATAATAATAGCCAAGACTTTTACAGCCCTTCACTCTGCGTCAGGGACTGCCTAGTGCTCTAAGATAGCAGTTTATGTAGTCCTTGCACCCATCCTATAGGATGGTTTAAATTAATATTAGCCCAGAAACCGAGGCCCACTAGCAGGTGGGGGGGCTGGGGCTTGGTCACAGAGTTCACGTTCCTTGCCACCATGCTGGGTTAAGACCTCGAGCATCCAGGGAGTCAGCCGCTGGAGGAGCGACTGTTGTGGTTTTTGCAGATACAGCAGCTTCATATTAATGAGTCCACAGCTGAGCACCTGGGAGAGAAAAAAATTGTTGATACATGTGCCTTTCATTTTCTAGAAATGAAGCTGTGTATTAGCATTGTTGTTGTTGGAGTTGCCCTATGCCTTCTACAAATTAGAATTTTTTATTTGAAATTATAGGAAGATACCTTTTGATCAAATGCTGTTCCCCATTAATTTACAGACAAGGGCTTTCTTGAGTCAGAGATATATATCTAAAAGATTGCAGGGCCTCGCATGGTCACTGACTCCATAGCGCTTTGCGGTGGAGACTTCCTGTTCAGCCTGGTGTCCCCCTGATCAAGGAAGAGGCTGCTTTCTCTGTCTCCCATCTGTCGAAACATCAGTCTCTTTTTGCAGCCCTCGAGGTCTTTAATTTATAAACTGGATTTGTAAATTGCAGGGGCCTTGCTTCTTGGGCCCGTGGTACATGTGGCTTGCCTCCTCACCTCAACCACAGGGGGCCCACTGTTTGCTGCTCGGAGGGAGTTAATAAGAGCTTTTGTGACCTGGTTTGCCCACAATTTATAGGCTCAAATCTAGGTGATCTGAAGGAAAAAGAATTGGATGAAAAAGTCAAAGTTATGGTTGTGAACTAGAAGGAAAGTTAGAATTTTCAAACCAGCATCAATATGGCACAGGCAAGAATTAGAAGTTAGGAAGAGCCTAGGAGGAGAGGTTTTTAATTAGAGCCTCCCTCAAGACATCTGAAATTGTTATGATGATTTTAAATTAGGCAATCCTTTGGCCTTAAAAAGAGTCAACGACTCTACTTTCTGTATGTGGTTTATGAAATGTAAACACATAGAAAATTCAAGGGGAAAAGGTACTCTTTTTATGTAAAACTCTTGATTTATGGCTTCCTGGACTTTGAAAGCCTCCTTGCACCTTGATTAAATACATTGAGTGGTTTTAAAACGTTAGAAAATTGTAAAGAAGTTTTTTTGTTTTTTTTTTTTGTTTTTTGTGCAAGCAGGTATTTTCAGGATAGCAGTCAGGAGTATCATTGGGAAGACTGTTGAAAGCAATGTGTAACATAAAGCTTGAATGGCATTACCAAATAAAGAAAAGGCAGGTTAGACCTCATTTGGACACTAACTCCAAACAAAAATACTTTTTCATTTAATACTGAAAACAACTAAAGAATCAAAGAAACTTAGTAAGATAGTACTTTGTGTAAATATAGTTTCTATTTTGCTTTTTTGAAAATTAATTTTATTTATAGACAGAATACATAAATACTCTTGTTTTCTTTAGAAAGTATCTCTTTAAAAATCAGGTGAAAGTTCCCTTTGGCCATCACAGTCCCACCTTCCCAGAGGTCATCATTTTGGGTGAAAAGCTAAAAGCATTTCCTCTAACATCAGGAACAAGACAAGGATGTCCACTCTCGCCACTTTTATTCAACATAGTTTTGGAAGTCCTAGCCGTAGCAATCAGAGAAGGAGAAAGTAAAGGGAATTGAAATCAGAAAAGAAGTAAAACTGTCACTGTTCACAGATGACATGATACTGTACATAGAAAATCCTAAAGAGGTGCCCAGAAAACTACCAGAGCTCATTAGTGAATTTGGTAAAGTTGCAGGACACAAATTAATATACAGAAATCTGCCGCATTTCTGTATGCTAACAGTGAAATAGCAGAAAAAAGAAATTAAAGAAACAATCCCAGAGGTCATCGTTTTGCCATTTATCTTCCAGATCTTTTTCTGAATACTTACATGCATATGTTTGTATGCCTCAAACAGGTGTTTACATTTGGTATAGATGTTAGTAAATAACCCACAGAATGTATTGTTTTGCTGGTTCATTTAAAGATGACCATTATATGTTTTGTTTTTAATAGGTCAGTCATGTTACTGACAGCAGCTGACATTCATTGAGTAGTTACTATGTGCTAGGCGAGACATTTAGCATTTTTCATATAATTTAGTCTCACAATTTCGTAATAAGCTTCAAAGGTAAGTAAAAAAAGAAAAGTTGATTTTATAGGAATAAAATTCCACCTGCCTTCTATCTCACATTTACATGAAATTACTAATGCCAGCAGCTTATCATTCTTTAACAAGACTTCAAAAATAAAACACTGGGAATGAGTTCTTTCAATTGCCAAGAATATAACTTTTTGTTCTGTTAGTTTGTTGTCCTTGCACAGTTGGCCCCTCCACCAGGTCGCCGGGGTGAGTGTCTGTGCGAAGCCAGCAGCCCGACAACGTGAGGGGGACTGCTGCCCACCTTCTAGCATGTGTTGTATTTGACTCATTCTAAATGAAGAACAGACAACCCCAGACATTTCCTCAGTAGTTCAGGATTTTCAAAGCCTATTCCTGTGTGATGATGTCCTTATTTGGGGGGGGACAGGTATAGGATGCAAGTCCTAGGTGGAAGCAGGTTTGTTTTTGAAAGAAGCTTTCGCCGCAGCCTCGGCTGTCTGGTACGAGGCCATAAAGTCTCCCGCAGTGGGAACTCCCATCGTTTGTATGAGGATCGGTAGAAAGGGAGTGATATTTGCTGGGTTGAGAGGGAAAAGAAAGATTCAGCTTGTTAGGTATACTCTGATTTTAGAGTTTGGATAAAGATATTTGCAAAATTTCATGGCAAAGTAAAGAGCTTGTAAGGAATGGGACGGTCGTCGGAAGGGTTTCTGCTCAGCTCTGCTGCTTGACTAGCTGGGTGACTTTGAAAAGGCTGCTTCATGCTCTTGCAATCAAATGATTACAATATGTACCTAATAGAGCTGTGGGGTGAGATGACCCATGTGCTTTAGGCATCGTGAAGTGCTGTATGGATGTGTAAACGTGAGGTGATGTCCTTACCGTCTCCATCATCAGACCTGTTGTTGGAGCCGTCTGTGGTTTGCCCCTTTTACTGTTGCCTCTGTCCTGAGAACTTAACCTGCCTCTTCTGTCCTTTATTACGCTGGAGGGAGTACTGTGTAAGAGCTCTGTTATCTTCAGACTAGGACAGAGGGCCTTACTGCTGAGTCACTGAACAAATACTGAAGTACCGGTTGGCCTTTAAGGACTGAGCAGATCATCCACAGTAACTCAAGGAAAGGGGATGTGCGGAGGGTCCCAGTGTTGTCAGCGAGAAGGTTCTTGTCTCGTCGCAGAAAGAATTCAGAAATGAGACATGGAGGTCAAGGAAGCAAAGCAAGGATTTCTTACGGGATAGATAGATAGTCTGCTCTCAAGGAAAGAGCAGAAAGACCCAGCTGAGTAGCTGCCCCAAGTTTCTTGGGCAAGCTGATTATACAGGTGTAAAAATGAATGGGCAGAGTATTCATTGGCAGGGAGGGGTTGGGGGTCATCTTTCCTGATCTTCATCCCAGCTCCACCTTCCTAGAGGGAGGAGGGATTTTTTTTTTTTTTTTTTTTGGTCCTTATTTTGTCTTGATTGGAAAGTCGGATGAGGTCATAATGAACAAAAGGTTACATTTGGATGGTGGAGATTCCTGTCTTGTCCCACCTTTCTTTGTCAGCCCAGAATGTATGGTTTCTTATCAGTCTGGAGGTTCCTGTTTTTCTTGGTCTGCCAAGGACCCCAATTGTTCACAAAATGTATGGTTTTCTGCACTTTGGCCCCGTGACTCTCTTTCTACGCTCATATCTAGCTACCTGCCTGCTTGAACACCAAATCTGTATCATTTCATTGTCATCAATGTGTAGTGTTTGTAGACGTATTGGACGTACCTTTTTGTCTTCGGGATAAAAGTAAACAAGTATTAATATCTGTCTATTTCTAAAAGTATTTATTAATAAAGTCTGTTGCAGTAGGACATGGTTTGAAAAATAGTCAGGAATTCTCTTGCTGTGGTTTCCTTTTAATTACACTACTTAAATTATTTTGAAATCTCAAATAACATTGAGAGAGGGTATGAGGTTTTTATGCTTATCAGAACAAGACGTGGGTTAAAAATGATTAAGAAGCACTGCAAGTAAGCCCTCATTTCCAGATGAGGCATTGGCACCATTGAGTTTGGTCCATGCAGTGATGGGGAACTGGTCCTTGCTTAGAAGCCCAATCAGAAGTCTGGCTCATTAGTTGGATTTGGTTTCTTCCTTTTCTCCCTCCCATTCTGCTCATGTCGTTCCTGGTATAAGTGTCATAACAACCTTGGGAAGAACAAGCACCCTCAGCTTGTTGAAGAGCCGTGGGTCCGCCTGTCCGTGAGGCAATGCCAGAGAGACGAGAATCTAGTGTGCCTACTAGTTTGTTAACTAGTGTGTTAACTGAGAAGTCTCCAGTTGAAGTCTCTGTTGCTGTTTGGGTGACGTGCCATTCACTACAAAATCACTACTGGTGTAGGTTACTTCTTGAAGAAGGTACATGTGCTTTGGAGGAGACACATTGCTGGAAAAAAAATGGCACCTTTGGTTATGTTGTTCTCTCTTCTGGATGGTTTTAAAAAGCTAACCCTGTTGGCTCTTATTGGTGGTTTGCTTTGTCATCTTTGTATTCACTTTCATTTATTTCTTGACCTACTCTTTTTGGCAAACCATCTCTATGCTGGTTATGCCCAGGGAAGAAGTTACATCTTGTTTCGAAGTGATTTATGACATTCCATTCTGTATTGTAAATTTAGTCCGTTGGAAATACTCCTTTTTTCTTCATCTTATTTTGCCAGCCCACCATCCCCTTACTGTCTGAGGACCATGTAGTTTTTGTCTGTTGTTTTCTAGTGAATGTCTCTCAAACTCACCTGTTTATAGAAACTGGTTTATAGAAACTCCCTTTTCCAAGAGGCACTGGTGGCCAGAGTAGCTTGTTTTTCTTGAGATTCCCAACCAGGGGGTCTCTGAAGGGGTCTGGAATTTGCACAGTCAAATTTGCTTTTCCAAATTAACAACTAGAAATATCTGAACTTGCCTTGACTACAACAAAGCAACTCTTAAAAAAAAAAAAAAAAGGTTGCAGTCAGTTGAGTTCTCTACGCTTCCGGCTTACAATACTGAAGAGACTTTTCCATTGAGTTGATAAAGGATGGAGTGAAAATTTCAGATTTGATTGCATATTATTTATTGTGGAAAGAATGTTTTCCCTACAGACCGGCTAGGAACACGATGTTTAAACATAAGCCGGGGCGGAGACCCGTTTGTTTGGTCAGCTTCAGAGGAACCACGTTTCCCTGATCATGGAGAGTCTGCCAGCTCTGCTCTGCTCCCCACCCGCGCCCGGTTCTTCACATTGCTTTGGAATTTTCACTCGGGGCCCTTGTTGGCTACGGCCATGATATAGTGCATACGTGGCAATTAGAAAGACTAAAGGCTGTTTTCTGGAGCAGCGTGGTTTCATCATGTCATTCTGAACTTATGTTGGGTGTGTGTATAAAATGGCTTTCTGCCTTTTTCCCAGCCCCCTTCTGCTCTTGGCTTGTGTGTTCACAGAGCTGGATGGGGGCAGGACTCATCCATCACAGGCGGTGGGAGGGGACACAGAGATATGAACGGGTTACTGTTCACATTTCCTGTGTAATTCCCTCTGATTTTCTGGGCTGTAATTCCTTTCTTGATGTTAGACATCCCCAGGCTCCTTGAGCCCTCGAGCCCTTGAGCCCTCGAGCCCTCGAGCCCTCAAGCCTTCAAGCCGGCCACACTAGCCAAGTCTTGTCTCTGGTGATCATGTAGGCGAACCTCCTGTTTTTAAAGATTAGAAATTGCTCCTCCCTCCGTGAGACAGGCTAAGGGCTCCTTGCCGTGCAGTCCCAGAGGAACTCCCTTTGATTCCAGACAAGAACAGAGCACTAACATCTTCGTCTGAAAATTCAAACTTAGCAGTCAGCCACCAAATTTGCTGTCAAATTAATTGGGTTAATTTTAACAACTACTAATTCTGGGTTCCGACTCTCTGGTTAAAGGAAAGCCTGTTGATCTAGTAAAGATTATATTCTTCCTTTTAAAAGCACACTTGAAAAATAGGTTCTGATTCTAGAAGGGTACATTTTGACGCCATCATCTTACTTTTAGCTTAAGTCATCAGGAGACGATGTTGACTTGCCTCCGACGTGAAGGGCTCAGCTGAAGCTGCAGCTTTCCTCCATCAGCTCAGTCAGGACGCTGTAGCTGAGCTAGGGAAGGACTTCTTTTCTACTTCCACTCTGGTTTTTAAAGTAGATAGCAGCTCATTTTTATTCCACATCTTTTAAAATACACATTTTTGTGGTTGGCAAAAGGTTTTCTATTTTTGCCTTTTCCCCTTAAGTTTTAGGAGAAAATGTTAAACGCTCCTCTGAAGCCTCAGGGTGTGTCATCAGCTGCTGGTGACCTGGTAGGGTCATGAAACAATGTCTCTCTGAAGGAGCTTCTAGGATAATTTAAGCTTACTGGGTTTGACGCCAAAGTGAGCTATTTGCATGCCTTGAAGCAGTGAGATAAAATGCTTTTCATGCACCTTATCCGTGTGGGATATGGTTTTCCAGGGAGGTGGGGCGATGCGTTTTCAGGTGGACTCTGTTTGGATCTGCCTGGGAGAGCCAGCGTGACTGCCTGATGTTTCTCCTTCACCTTGAGTCCCCAGTGCTTGAAACAGCCTGTCACACAGGGGACTTTCAACAGAGGTCTGTTTGGATTAATGAATCAAACAGTTGGATTACTTTTGTAGATTCTTCATTGTTCCACGTGCGCGTGGTTAACTACAGGTCTAATCGTGTTACTCTCGCCTTTCCTATTAGTCTCTAATGACAGATCCTGTTCAAAGTGTTTTCCAATTAAACAGTGAATTCCTTCACAGCACCCTGAGCCCAAGTCCTCAGGTGCTCTGCACCTGGCTGGCCCAACTGTGACACTGCTCGGTCATAGAAAATAATGACACTTAGCCATAAATTACTTAAATTACAGATAGTCTGTTAACATTTCCTAAAACCAATAAGCCCATTTATTATTCTTACGGTGGAAAAATGCTTGTATTTTCTCCCAGAGATGAACTGATCCTCTGACCATCATAAAGCACTGAATAGTAGTGTTGCTCAGTCAACAGCTACTTATGGGTACTTGTGGAATGCTGACATGAGCAGCGTAGGGTCTGCTACTGTGACTTCTCCAAAGATTGGAGATCTTGGTCCTGCCACCTGAAGCCTAGACTTCTCAACACACAGGATCGTACACTGGTCAAATTAAACAGCAGCATAAGGTACATAAATGTGATTCTGTGCTAAGTGAGAGGCCAGAAGGAGAGCCATGTGGCTTTGAGGAGGGAGAAGTCATTTTACTTGAGTTCGAGAGCCGTGAGGGATTTCATAAAGCTTGAGTCGGGCATTAAACAAATAGTTGGGGTTTGGATATAAAGGAGTTAGGTTATCTGACATGTATAAATACGGGTAATAGTTATCACACTTGGCGCTTCCAACAGCAGTGAAGGATCAACAACAGAAAACTTAAGTATGTGGTGGAGATGATTCTCCATTCCCTCTTATGTGGAGAATTTATCCTCCTGTTCTTTGCAGGTCTTCAACTAGTGAGACGAGGCCCACCCACGTTACAGAGGGCAATCTGCTCTACTCAGAGTCCATCAATTTAAATGTCAATCTCATCCAGAAACACTATCTGAGAATAATGTTTAACCAAATATCTGGGCACTGTGCCCAGCCAAGCTGACACATAGAGTTAACCATCACACCAAAATAACCCGGCAATTCCACTTCTCAGAATCTACTCAAGAGAAATGAAATCATATGTCCACATAGACTTGTATGCCACTGTTCATGGTAGTTTTATTCATGATAGACACCGATGAGAAACAATCCAAATGTCCCTGAGCTTTTAAATGGTTAAATGAAAAGTGGTATGTCCAAACATTGGAATACTTTTCAGCAGTTAAAAAAGGAAAATACTGATGTATGCTGACACATGGATGAACCTCAAAAATATCATAAGTGAAACAAGCCAAATTTAAAAGACTAAAAATCGTTTGATTCTGTTTGTATGAAATGTCTAGATAGAGCAAATCAGAGGAGGTTTGGGGAGTGGGAATGGGAATTGATAGCATATGGATTCAAGGGAATTGGGAAGGGAATTGGAACTGTTCTAAAACTGGATTTTAGTGATGATTGCACACCTCTGCAAATTGACTAGAACATCAGTGAACTGTACACTTACAACAGATAAATTTCATGGTGTGTAAGTTGTATCTCAATACTGTAAAAATAATGGGGGGGTTTTGACAAAAATGGGCCAGGTGGGCCAAGGGTAGGACACGCAATGCATCTCATCAAAGCTCCTTTATTTGCTTGAGGTGGGTCACAAATTTTGCTCTCCGCTCTCTAAAGAGACCTGTCAGAAGATGAGCTGTGTTTTCTAGTGTTCCCAGAGTTGGATTTTATCACTGTTTTAGGAGAAACCTAGTAATCACAATGCAGTGAAAAATACACCCCTTTAGTCATAGTGCGACACACTCGGCAGCATCCTTGGAGTAAATAACTGAAGACGCTCTTCTCCACATGTGTTTCTTCAGCCTCCCTTCCACGCAGTCTGGTGGCTGACCATTGAGGACAGTTTACTAAACACAGTTCTGTTGGGTGAATAGGGAGGAGGCAGTAAAAGGACAAAGCTAAGAATCTTGCTCTTTAGTGATATGTCTTCAGACACGTGGTTTTAGAGTGATGAATGGCTGGACTAAATTTTGGTAAAAACTGAGTAGCAGTAAGTTTAGCATCTTACTCCCTGGCGCGTACCTAGAGTGTAGTTATTCCCAGTTAGAGGTTAGATATGGGGCCGGCTGCTTTAATAACCAGCCAGGTTGGGCATAGGATTGACATCCTCTTGGGTAAGTTGGGGAGCCTGAGGAGGCAATGTATATTTAAATAGATTATCTACCTCCTACAAATATAAGTAGCCTGAAGAAATATGTGTTAATGGGTTATGATTCTTGCTGAGAAATCATGTTGGCTGTTTTCCAGTGCTTAAACCAAGGGATCATTCAGGCTCTAAAGACAGTAGAATATGGTCATAGACATTAGCTTGGAATGCTGTGCTTTTTGCTGTGAATTTTCACAAGTAATACATGCTTGTTGTAAAACATTTGTAACAATTGAATTCATATGTCAAGTATAGAATACGTAGAATAAAAAATTAAAGTCTCCTTTCATTTCTCTATTCCTTTCTTAGCTATTTCCCTATAAATGTATATTGAAATTGATTTCAGTTTTTAGCTGTTATAATGCCGCAGTAAACATACTGGCCCCAGGCACTCCTCCATTTATAAAGAGACATGAGTGTGTGCACGGACACACACCTGTGTGTGTGGGGGGTGTGTGTGTGTGTGTATACGTATATGTTATCACCTTAGTAACAGCTACGACCTGGCCTGTATTTATAATTTATCTTTATACACCAGTACTTCTTTATGTTCTGTTTTAAAATCACTGTTTTAGACTACTACAAATGGTCCTAATATTGCATTTGTAATTCCAGTCTTGTTTCAATCATGAGAAATTATCTAAATAAGCATTTGTTAAATGAACTGAAGGACAAGCTGAGCACGCATCTTTTGGCTTGATTATGGATGCACCGTAGCTTATCTAGTAAGAAGAAAATGGTTGGTTTTAATTGCAATAACTTAATTAAAGTTTATTATGTTTGGGAAATTGTTTTATAGTAGCTCTGGGAAAGCTGGCTTTTTTATCTGTAAGAAATAATTTTACCTTATAGTGAACTTTACAAATTATGTCTGAATAAGATCTAGGTTTAGGCTTCTGCTTCCATTTGGGTTGTAAAGGGTAGCGCCAGGACATTGTAGCTCCCCAGTAACTAAAATAAATGACAGAATTCATTGTTCCAGTGATCTGTTATTACATAATAAATTGCCACAACACTTAATGGTTTGCAAACAGCAGTTGATTTGTAGCTCATGATTCTGTGGATTGGGAATTTAGGCAGATCTCAGCTGGGTGTTTTTTCTGTTCCATGTTGCATTGACTGAGATCACTGGATGGTATTCATTTCATGGATGGATTGCTCTGGAAGGTCCGAGATAGCTTTATACACACACACACACACACACACACACACACACACACACACATATATGGTGCCTGGGCAGAAACAGAAGACTAGGTTTACATGACCTTTCTAGCATGATAGTCTCAGGGTAGTCAGACTTCTAATATTGTGATTTGGGACTCCCTGAGAGAATTTTCCAAGAGATAGGAAGGGGAAGGTGCCAATGTCTGAAGGCCTAATGCTGGAAACTGGTACCACATCACTTCTACTGACTATGTTGATCAAAGCAGTCCCAGAGCCCTCCCAGTCTCAGTGGGATGGGACATAGGCATGGCCTCTCAGTGGAAGAGGTATCAGAGAATTCGTGACCGTCTTTAATCTACCACAGTTCACCTTCTGGCCACAACTGATTTACATTTCTTCTGTATTCAAAATATTCTCACCCCCACCTCCAAGAATTCCCAAATTCTCATCCCACTATAGCTTTAGCCTCAAGCTTAAGGTCCAGGAGCTTGTCATTTAAATCAGGTCCAGATGTGCAGGAAGCTCCTTAGGTGTTCAGGTCAAGAGATAACTTACTTATCCAACATGTACTGGAGAGGCAGGCATAGAGTAACTGAAGTAAACATTGCCATTCACAACCGAGGAAACAAGAGGCACATGATGTTCACTGGTTCACAGTAATTTTGAAATTCTGATGTTGTCCTTTCTTTATTAGGGTCATTTCTACTCCCTGGAAATGATTACCCATGGCTCCTGACTTCACCCTGTCTATTCTGAGTCATCCATCTTTTTCTATAAGAAATGGTTCATGTTTACAGCTGGGTAGTCTTTCCAGCCTTACTTCCTGCTCATAGAAATTTGAGAGTCCACAGGCCTCTTTCCTTTTTTTCTCTCTCTGCTCCTTTCAGTCCAATCTGACATAATTCCTTTAAAAGCTCTGTGAGCTTCCTGTGTATCAAATTACAATCCGCTCTGTTAGCCACACCCACATTTGTTTTGAGATAGGCTTTTTCTACTTCAGACTGTGAGTCAAGGCATTATAAGACAATACCCATAAAGGCACACCCTCAAGATTTCTAGAGGCCTTTTATCTGGAAGAGAGAGTCTAAGAGGCACACTCTTAATATTCTTAGAACTGCACTAGATACAACTTTAAATCATTTTGTAGTTTCAACATAGTATTTTACAGCCACACTCCAGAAATTTTTACCCTGAAACTGTGCTTTACTGGCAAGTAGACTTGATCTTTAATCTGAAGCTATTTCTTACGTTTCTGTCAGGAGAGAATCAGGGATGAAAAAATGTTTCATTTATGAAAACAGCAAGTCCTGGCTCCTCTAAATTCTGCTTGAAAATGGAACAGTTCTTTTGTTAGCTCATCTTTCTCTTTGAATTCCATACCATACTTGGCTAAAAGAGACTAACACCTTCAACCTTCTGCCTGGCGATCTCCTTAGCCAAATGTATCACTTTATTAGGCACATTTTCTCTTTTATATTTTATGCAAGGAATAGTGTTGCAAATTTTCCACCACAGTGTAAGAGGGGTTTGTCATTTCTCCATCTGTTAACCTTTTCACTGATGTCATTCAAGTTTTCATCAACAGTATTCTTGCGGCCCTTCCTGTTCCTGCTCACCACCTGGTGTCACCATTTAAAGATTGTTATTACAGAGCCCCACTTCCATGTACCACATCTACTGTGGTTATCTCATTCTGTAACAAATCACCTAAAAACCGATCATCTTAAAACAGCAACCATTGTATTGTGCTTCCCAATTTGTAGGTCATTGAAAAGGGCAGGCTCAGCTGGTGGTTATTATTGTCCGTGCAGCTGAGGTTAGTTGGTGGCATTTAGCTGAAGGATGGACTGGTTTGGAGGGTCCAAGACAGCTTTACTCACATTTCTGGTACTTTGACAAAGTTCATTCAAAAGCTAATCTTAGCTGGAGCTATAAAGTAGAGTGTCTACATCTAGCTTGTTCCTGTAGTTAGACTATGATGACCATAGCTCAAAAGCCAGGAAGGAGGAAATAGGTATCTTCTGTTGTAAAATTCTTACCTATATGTGAAGTGGTGTAATGTTAGAAGTTAGATTGTGGTAAGTGAAAGGTCTATAGCTTAACCACCAGAGCAACCACTAAAGGTACAAAAAAAAATTAAAATTAAAAAAAAATAAAACCAGGTACATCTAAGATGCCAACAGTGGAGATAAAATGAAATAGTAAAAAAAAATATTCAGTCCCAAATAAGGCAAGAAAAAAATGGGAAAAGGAAACAAAGGACAAATTGGGACAAATAAAAGTAGCAAGAGAGTTCATTCAAATTCAGTCATATAAATAGTTATATTGAGGGTAAATGGTCTAAATGCTCAAAAGGTAGAGGTCATCAGGCTAGATGAAAAACCAAGACCTACTAACTACATACTGTCCACAAGAAATTCTCTTCAAATATGAACACATTGATTAAAAGTAAAAAGATTGAAAAAGATATCCCATACAAACACTAATTATTAAGAAAACTGGACTGGCTATATTAATATAAAAATAGACTTAAGAATGGGGAATATTACTAGCTATATTGAGAGATATTTCATGAGGATAAAAGAATCAATTTATCAAAAAGACATAATGCTAAATGTCAATAATAGCTTCAAAATACTTGAAGCAAAAATTGATGGAACAGAAAGGAGAAATAGGCAAAACTACAGTTGTAGTTAGTCTCAAACATTTCTCTCTCTGCAGTTGATACATAAGTAGGCAGAGAATTAATGAATAGAAATCTGGAACAACACTGTTAACCAGTTGGACTTAACAGATGTTTATAGAATATTGCACTCAGTTATAGAAGAATACACATTACTTTCAAGGAATTTCATCATGATAAGTCATATGTTAGATCAGAAAATAACAAAAAATAAATAACTGGAACTAGTGGACTAAAGGACAGTTCAATGGGAAAATGTGCAAGCTAAAGCACAGAAAGAAAACAGAATGGAAAGAACAAAGCAGCTTGAGAGACACGGGATGGAGTCACTTCATCTAACATACATGTAATTGGAGTCCCAGGAGGAAAGTGAGCAAAAGCAGTATTTGAAGATAGTGACCAGAGATTGTCCAAACTGATGAAAGATAGCAATCCACAAATTCAAGAAGCCCAAGAAACTTAATATAAAGAAAACTACACCAAGGTACAACTTGTGAGACTTGTGAAAACCAGCTATAAAGAGGAAGAATCTTTTAAAAATGGAAGGAAATAAACCACACTACCTTCAAAGGAGCAACAATAAGACTGATGGCTGACTTTCCTATAGACATTATTAAAATCGAACACAAAGGAATGACACCTTTAAATTTTAAGTCCAGAAAGGAAAAATACTGCCAAGTTGAAACCCTATACCCAGCAAAAATATTTTTTTAATGAAGGCAAAAATAAAGATGTTTTTAGACAAAAGGTGGGAGACTTTATCACAAGTAGACCCATAGTACAATAATACTAAAGAAGTTATTCAGTCTGAAGAAAAATGATCCCAAATGAACCACAGAACCTCAGGAAAAAATGAAGAACATAGGTAATCATAAATATGTGAGTAAGTGTAAAAGATTTCAGACTATTAAAGGCAATAATACTGATTTTTGTGGGGCTTTAAATGTGTATAGAAATAGAATATTTGAAAACAGTGGAACAAAGGGCCTATAGGTGTAAATGGAGTTAAACTGATATTTTTGTCTTGCTCAGGAAGTGGCAAAAGTCAGTTGTAATCAAGGACGTATTTATAAGCTCTAAGATAATTGCTAAAAATGTTACAAACTTGTTTAAACAAAAAGTTCACAAGAGAGAAAATGCAATAATAAAATACTGATTAATCAAAAAAGGAATAAATGAAGAAAAAAGAGCAGATGGAATGAATAGAAAATTTATAACAGAAAGGTATCCTTAAATATCAGTAATTAAATTACATGTAAGTAGGCTTTTTCCTCCAGTTAAAAACCAGAATTTTGAGACTAGATTTTTTTTTTAAAAAATACAACTATATATAGTTTGCATAAGACACATATAGAAGGATATGGAAAGAAAAGGAAAGGTACCATTATACAAATACTAATTAAAAGAGATCTTATATATTAATATCAGACAAAGTAGACTTTAAGGCAAGAAGAATTATGAGAGATAAAGGGGACATTTTATAATAATAAAGGGTCAATTCAATAGGAATACAGAACAGTTCTAAATTTATATGTCCCTAACAACATAACTTTAAAATACGTAAAGCTAAAATTGACAGGACGAAAAGGAAAAATAGACAGATCACAGTTGGAGAACTTAACAACCTTCTTTAAACCACTAATACATAACAAGCAGATTTTCAACAATCATTAAGGTGATAGAATATTTAAACAGTGCTATTAACCAACTTGACCTATTGCTATTTATAGAACATTTTTCCCAACAACTGCAGAATGCACATTCTTTTCAAGCGTGCATGGAACTTTTACCAAAATAGAACATGTGCTAAGCCAAAAAGCAAATCTCAACAAATTTTAAAGGATTTATATCATATACTGTATGTTCCATAGTGGAATTAACCTAGAAATATATAACAGAAAGATTTGAAAAATCCTCAATATGTGTGGGAAATAAGCAGCATGCTTTTAAATAATCTGTGGGTCAAAGAAGTACTCTCAACCACAATCAGAAAATATATTGAAGTGAATCAGTATCCAAACTAGTGAGACACCAAGTAGTGCCTAGAGAGAATTGTATAGCTTTACATGCATGTGTTTAAAAGGTAAGGTTAAAGCCAATTATCTAATCTTCCATCTCAGAAAGCTAGAAAAAGAAGTGCAAATTAAATTCAAATAAACTGGAAGGAGCAAAATCATTAAGAAAGAAGACATAAAATAGAGAAAATTAGTAAAGTCAAAGTTGTTTCTCTGAAAATATTAATAAAATTGGTAAAATCCTACTAAGAAAAGAAAAGAAGCTCATATCAACAATATGGTATAAAAAGGAAACATTACTAAAATCTAAGAGATAATAAAGGATAAGGAAAGACTGAACAACTTTATATCAATCCATTTGGCAGTTTGTACAAAATGGACAAATTCTTTACCAAAATGACACACAAGAAAGTAAAAATTGTGAATAGTCCTTTATCTTTTAACGGCATTGAACCCATAATTAGAAATCTTCTCATCTTGAACAGTATTCTTCAGCTGAATTAGGCTCAGTATTAGGTCTTTGATCGAAAACTTCACTGTATGTGACTAGATCTATGTTTATCTCCCCTTCCATATAATTTCTTTCAGATTGATTTCCATTTATTTACTTTTATTCCTTTTTTTTTTTTTTGAGTTTGAGGGGACCAATTAATTATATCACATTTTCCCTTCGACTAACTGTTCCATCTGAACAGGGTAGATCTCTGACTTCTTGGAAAGAAGAGTGTAATGAGAGTAGGATTTCCCCCGGGATGATGTGACATAACACCATTCATTCATTCATTCATTCTCTCTCTCTCTGCTGTATCTGTTTGATGGCAGAGGGCACACGACTGGCCACATATGTCACTGGTTTCTCACCCCCTTTTGTCCAAACCCACACACATTCTCCTCTCATCCACATAGTAAACTCAAAAGGGCAATTTGGATCAACCCAGTTTAAATGGTTAGGACGCCTAGAGTCAGATCTTTTACCCAATTTCCCCACAAATGAAGTTGACATTTTTATTCCAATCTGAGCTATGGCTGCTTCTCCAAGGGTTCTTCCTCAGTTGTGTCAGCGTCAGTCTTGAAACTGTCCTCTGCACCACGGGTGTCCCCACACCACGTGACTGTTATCTGTTTCTCCTAATTCATGTTTTTGGGTTTCTCATACACAGAACTCGTCATTCTTTAACTTGTTCAGAGTCATTTGAAGATCTCAAATACTGAAAGCCCCTCTGTTTTCTTTCCTTTCTCCTCTTCTCTGGCAAGTTTTTTTCTCTCACACTCTTAAATTCAGAGTTTTTTATTCATACACTGTCTTTCCACCTCTCCTTCCTTCCCTGTTCCCCTCTCTGTCACAATATGTGGTCCTGCCATTGACCTTAACTCCCCAACTTTATACCCTTACACAAAATAATTTTTATTTATATACATCACCCACCATCTCTTCCATTTCTAACCATGAAGTTTCTCCCTGCATGGTTCACTCTGCTAGGCTTCTTGTTCCCATCTTCTCTTGATTTTGCCCCATTATTGATCTCTCTTCCTTCCTGTGTATCCCTTTTACTGGCATTAAACACACACAAAAAAAAAACATAACAACACCAACAAATCTTGTTGAAGATTCAGCTTCTCTTTCAAATCATGCCTCTTAGAAGAATAAAATTTGCTAGTTAATTCCATTTCTCCTCTTTGTTTAATCTCTCCATTACTAGAAGTTCTGT
Source organism: Camelus bactrianus (assembly GCF_048773025.1). Lineage (NCBI taxonomy): Eukaryota > Metazoa > Chordata > Mammalia > Artiodactyla > Camelidae > Camelus > Camelus bactrianus. Next base: position 13,002,387 of record NC_133573.1, read on the forward strand.
TCTCTTCTGTTCTCTTCTGTAATTTCTTTCTTAGGCCACCAGTGGCTGTTAAGCTAGTCTTAGTCGTCCTTCTGCCCTGAAAAGGCAGGACAGGGTGCTCACTCCTCTCTCTTTTTCCTTGACCTCATTGGTGGGCATCCGTTTTTTGTGGAAAGCTCCCTCCTCAGATAAATAAACCTTTTAGGAGACAAGCATACTGTTCTATTGACTTGCTGTCATGAGACCACACAGATGATTCTGGAGTGGTGCCTCCTTTAGGAAATGAGTTTAGGGTTTTTACTGAGTATAGGCTGGGCTTTCAAGTCCTAGGGTAAGATGTCAGAAGTGGGGTGAGGCTTCGGATTGGTTGATTTCTTCAAGTAGTGGTCAATGGAGACAACGCGTGGAGGCCCAGGACTCTGCGTTTGTGACTGTGTCACTAAATGGTGGTGACTGTGCCTGTGTTCAGTCTCGCATAACTGATTGGGTGGTTATTCTGGTTCTCATTTTCAAGCACATCTTCAGCGTGTTTTTGACTTTTTAGTTCCATTGCGATTGCCCTGGTTTCTTCTTACCTTGACTGCTGCAGTAACAAAACAGGTCTCACTGCCTTTTGAATTCTTCCCATAGTAACTCCAAAGCCAGAGCCATCTTTCTAGAACACAAATCGAATGAGTTTTCTACTAAAAACCCTTGATGGCTCTTTTTGTGTGGAAAATAAAACCCTATATACTGCATGTAGTATTCGGCCCTCTTAGTGTGACCTCAGCCCTGCATTCCAGTCCTGGTCTATCTGTTGATCTGTCCTCCCTCAGCCTCCCTGCCTCGCCTCCTCCCAACCTCCCCACCCTGCTCATCTCTTTTCTTCCCCCAGCCTGTGCTCTCCCTCTGTTATGGAAGTGTATTGACTCTGAGCTCACCCTCTACATTGTGGCCCCTATGCCTAAAATAAAAGTAATTTTTGTTTCTTCTTGGAATGTTATTTGCTTCCAAACCATACCTTTATCTGATTGTTAAAAAGTCCTATCTCTTTTAAAACCATATTTGCAGGCTGTTACTTTGCTAGGACTTCAGAGGGAAATATTACAGACCGGGTGACTTAAACAACAGAAGCCTGTTGGCTCAGTCTTGGAAACCAGGCATCCAAGAGCAGGGTATCTGCAGGTTTGATTTCTTCTGAGGCTTCTCTCCTTAGCTTGCAGGTGTCCTCCTTTTTGCTGTGTCTCCCGGTGGTCTTTCCCCCACGTACACACATCCCTGGTATGTCGCCGTGTGACCTGACTTCCTCTTCCTATAGGGACAGCAGTCAGATTGGATAAGGGTCTGCCCTGAAGGCCTCATTTTAACTTCCTCACCTCTTAAAGAGCCTTATCTCCAAATACAGCCTGAGGTGCTAGGGGACGAGGGCTTTAACATCTGAATTTGGGGGCGTTGGAAGTCACAGTTCAGGCCATAGCACAGCCTTCAGGCTTTGCCCCTGTAGGATGGCCCCGCCCCCAGGCCCCACAGCGCTCCTTCCAGCTTGCAGCTCTGGTTGTGTCGGTCTTGATATGGGTCTGTCCGTGTGTGTCTGCCTCCTCTGGCGGCTGGTGGGTTTCCTGAGGGCACGAACTCTCTTTACTCAGCTTCATCTCTCCTTGCTCTCTGTGACATGGTACTGAATAGGCTCAATTGTTGGTGAAATTTTAAATAATTCAGTGTTAATCAGGCTTAAAGATCTAATAATATATTTTCTAGAACTTTTAGGAGATTGACATAAAAATATATGAAGGGAATGTATTAGATCTCCTGTTTTAGAAGTCGAGCATCCCTTGAGATTTTTATCTTAGGCTCTTAAATTATACATAATATAACTAATGTCAGTTTTATAGAACTAAATATAACTCTTTTATGGTCTGTAAGGTGTAATCATCTAATTGGCTTCTGTAAGCTGCTTACAGTTCTTTCAGTTTCATTACTTCCATTCCACTTGTTTTCAGATAAGATGAATGCCATGTCTCAACCAACACTGAAAATTTGAAGTTCAGAAGACATTTACTCAGTCAAGTCACTTCACGTAAGTCTGCTCACATCTGTCAAAGCACCAGCTTATGACTGATTTCAAATGTAAAGAACTGTCAGGGGGGTGTATAGGTCAGTGGTAGAGCACGTGCTTAGCATGATTGAGGACCTGGGTTCCATCCCTGGTACCTCCATTAAAAATGAATAAATAAGTAAACCTAATTACCTCTCCCCCCTCCCCTCAAAAAAATCCATACTTGGTAGGGACTTTTTACAAAATAAATAAATAAAAATAAATTGTAAAGAATTAAGTCCACAACCTTTGATGCTGTCTCAACACTCAGATTTCTCAGAATATCTCATAGTCAGTCACCATGTGTATCAAATCACTAGTCCTGGAAAATAGTGGAAAGATAATTACTTACTAAATTTCATGTGCTTATTAAAATGTGTTTAAATTCATGGTATTATTTTTTAAATGAGACTAGCACCTCAAAATCATCGTTTATTTTGTATCAAGTCTGGGTATCAAGTCCCAACTATGTGCCAAACCTAATGTTTCTAAAATGGTTTTTCACTGTAGCAAGTATTTTGTTTTTCAGTGTTTTAAAGTCTTTATACAGCTTTTCTAAATGAATCACATGTTCTTGGTCATTAAAGGGAAATATTTAGTAACTAGCCATCACTTGAACCTTTAACATTTAACTATTAATTCAAAAACCTAGCTTGGAGAGATCATCTTAACCAACCGCAACTATTATAATTACCTCCTAATGGTCTTCTGTTTTCATTCTCTGTTCTTCCGTCCTGTCCTTCGTTGCCAGGCAGATCTGCATATAGATCCACTCCAGAAATTTGAAAACCCTTTAGTGGCTCCCTACTCACTGCCGGATAGAATCCACACCTTTGTCTGGCATTCAGAGCCCTCTACCAAGCTCCTAAAAATATCCCCCACTTTAACTTTAGCACCAGCTGGACTCCTCTGCCCTGTTCTGAATTCTCATTGTTGTTCACGCCTCTGCATCTTGACTTGCACTTATTTTCTTGGTGTTTCTCTGTGCTGTTCTCTTTTCCTCCCTTACTGGTTTCTCTGCCTGTTGAAGTCTTGTGCAAACCCTCAGGGCTCAGCTCACGTCCAGACTCCTCTGTGAAGCCTTCCCTGATCACTCCAGCTGGAAGCACGAACTCTCCCTCTCCCTGCTGACCTCATCCCGTATTTTGTCTTTATCGCTATTTCAGCACATTTTACCACACAGCTTTAGTATTTATGCCTGTCCTGTCTCCCACCCTGGGTTGTAAGGACTAGAACATTAAACCTCTCGTCTAACTTATTTTTGTCTCACACAGTGTTCCACAGAGCCTTTAACAGTGCTCAGTAAATATTTGTTTAACAAATTAAGAATGTGCCTGGATTTTTCTCCCGTCATCCCCTCCAGCTTTCATCCTTACAGACACATGTGGTCCGTACTCATGGCAACCGTTCATTGTTGTTATGCGCGCCTGGCCGACCGCCACGCTGCCGTCTTATCCCAGGAAGATACTGACCATAGTATAATTAACAAGATAGTTCCCAACCTCAGAAGTAAACTGTATTCCAAGATTTCATGTCTAATTCTGCTGTTTGGAATGCAGAAAGCATTTTTCCACAAAAACAGTGTTATAAATAGTGGCTACGTTTCTCAGCCAGCCCTCCCAATGCTGTTTAACTCATAAATACCAGTGCTGCTTTAACCACAGGCAGCCCCGACGTGGAACGCTGTTTCATAGAGAACTTCTGGCTCCTTACGTGGGAGCACATCTCCCGTGCTCCAGAAGCAGAGCAGTGACTCTCTGGGCACCTTGAGCAGGAGGAGGGTCTGGGCTGGGGCTCTGGCAGTGGCTGCACATTTTGGATATTCTCACACTATCAGCTTTTTGGTTTTTAGTATTTGCATAAGAGGCATTTCCCTGTAGGTCACTGGTACCCTCGTGCCTTCTAAATTGAGGGCAAGGGAACACTTGCTCTTCCATCCTCCCCACAGTAGAGTAGGATGATAAATGGGGCTTCAGCTGTCCTATTACACGGGTGGGTCATTTTGAAGTCAGGTATCAGCAGATTAGGATCTATTTCATTACTTCCCCCTTTTAGTTACTTTACAAACTTATGGAAATTGAATACATAAATATGGAAAAGACTTCTGTCTATAGGAAAAACACATTTATAGGCATCAGCCCTGTATTTGACATCTCATCAGTTTGTGTGGACAAGTGATTATCATTTCTACATGGGCATAGTGATGCTTCCCACGAAACGCACACCTGTGTGTATGAGCAGCCCTGGAGGCTGATGGTTTATGTTGTCAGGCTGTAAAAAAAACACTCCATAAAGTTAAGAGAATTTAATTTGTTCAGTCATCATAAGCTTGGAGCACACGAGTGAGCGTCAACTTTGTGTTTAACACAGCCATAGATGTTGGGGGCTGGAAACCGGAACCAAAGATAATAGGAAAAGTTTGCTTTTCCTCCAGGAGCCTGAATGTGGGGAGTGAAGTATGAAGGGAACATTCCCAGTGCAAACAACATGATATTAAATGCCATAAAATACTTCACAAAAGTAACAAATGTCCTTAGGATTATCAGAATGGCAATACCACTGATTCACCACGGTCATAAAGACAGTGGTGAGGTTTCAGTTGGTCTTAGAGCAATGGTGAAGATTTAAGTAAAGAGTTAGGAGAGGAAATGGTGTTCCAGGTTGGAGCAACTACATGAATAGAAGACTAGACAAACAAACAAACAAACAAACAAACAAAACCGCTAGAAGAGAAGGTCTGGCTTTTGTTGGTGAAATAATAGGAGAGAAAATGTTGCCCGTGGTTCGACCCTGGCTGTGAGGGGAATCATCACAGATATTTTTAAAAATGCAAGTCCCTGGACCTTACCCCAGAACTAATAAATAGAATTTCTGGGGCATGAGACGGAAGCCTGTTTATATTTTAAAGCTCCTCTTGTGGTTGAGAACCACTGAATTAGAAGGACGGGTGAGTTTAGGAGAGCCACGAACGCCTTTCTGGGGAGTCGGGCCTCTGGCCCTCAAGCAGTGGGAACTGCAGGGGATCCTGAGACGGGTGACATTGGTGTTTGCCAAGATAAATGACTCGTCAACTACATGTGAATGGAAAGGAAATAAGAAACAGCTTGAATTGGAGCAGGGGTGGTGGGAAAAAGAGAGGTTCACATTTTCAAGTGTGCTTAAATGTGTGGGAGGTGGTGACGTCAGCCTTGACCGTGGCATGATTTGTTTTATAAACTGATGATACTACTTCACCCTCATTAATTTGATCTCTTTTCCTTACAACCTGGCAACTTAAACAGTCATTTCCGCCAGTTTGCATTTAATGGAAGGAGACCATTGTCTACCCACGTACACGTCTAACTGCTAATAGGAAGTGAAGTGATGCAGATGAGAAATGGGACCTTTCGCCTGATCATAACGCATTGAATCCCCACCCTCGTATGCACTAACACAGCCCCGCTTCTGCGGGACTGTGCCAAGAGCCGGAGTCACGCAGATGAGAGGTACTGGCACATAATTCTCCAGCGTTAAGTTGATACTTGAAGAAGTAGTCTAAATTATGCAGTGCATTTTAACCTTTTCAGCATCAAATTGATCATTACTTCCTTTTTGTGGTAGCAGACCCCTGACAACAGCAGCTGTTCTTACTCTGAGTTTATGCTTCTCTTTTGCCTCACCTCCTACTCGGGCCCATCCCCTGCTGGTGCTGGCCCACGAGCACCCTGCCCCCGACCCAGTGAGCCCCAGACAGGGGGTCAGAGGTGTCAGAGTTTAAGTTCTCCTGTGGCACTGAGAAGCCAGATGGCCCCGAGACGCACACTCCTGGCCGTTGTGGGACATGACGGCTGCTGGGTGTCCACATTCAGAAGTCCCGAACCATTGTCACAGCCGGACACATTTCATATCTCTTTGATGTGTTTTACATGATTTATGGCAGCAATGGGCCATATTTATTAGATGGCAAAGAATAAGTTCAAGGTGTGATGTTTTGATGTGACCTGTCCCCTTTAAAAAGACTCATCCTGGACTTTTTTTCTTTTCTTTTTTAAAAATGTATTTTATTTTTTTTAATGGAGGCACTGGGGATTGACCCCAGGAGGCTGGGCCTGCTAAGGATGCACTCTACCACTGAGCTATACCCTCCACCCTCATCCTGGATTTTTTGAAAAGAACCACTCTCTTGGCTGTTCTGTAATAGTACAACGTGACAACAATTTCTGCTTTGGTCTTCCCTGCCTGTGACAGTGAACTTGTTGTGTTAGCAGTATCGCCATATCCCTTGAATTACTTTTTTATAACTACTTTGGTTTTCAGTAACCATCCCAGTGTTTAACAGAGAATGGGTGGTCTGCTTAGATCTGAGGGATACGGCAGGAGAAAGGGAAGAAGGGAGCTGTCGTTCGCTGTGTGCCCTCTCCACATCGTGTACTTTACACGTCTTTCATGATTTTAAGTCTACTTTACAAAGGAGGAACTGGGGATTTAGTGAGGTTTAAAAGTTCTGTCTGATGGCAGAAGTCTAGTCAGCGATAGAACTTGGTTTTGATCCCAGGTCTGGTTATCTAACTATTTAAACAGCCTGGTCCTCCAGGTCTGTGTGACTTTTACTTGTTGGGAAGATCAGTGAACTTGGAATTGGGGGCAGGGGCAGGTTTGCTTGTAAGCCTTACCTCTCTCGCTGACAGCTGTGAACAACTCGTTGAATGCTCTCAGCTTCAGTTTCCTCATCTGTCATATGGGGGTAAAGCCTGCTTTCCTGACCACTTGGGATTGTTGGGAGATAATAAGCTAGTGAATTTCAGTGTGATTTTACAGGTATGAAAACCCATGGACAATTGAGAGATTTTTAATTCCAGTAAAAAACAAACCAAAAACCCAAAACACTATATGAGATGACTTGGACAGATTTTGTGCTATTTCGCTTCTTAACATTGCTGTGCAAACTTTCCAAAGTAATGTTTGCCAGTTTGCCATGGTGCTAAGTCCCCGACACCATGGAGTGCCAAACAGCATCTCTGAATTTAATATCTCAGTGTAGCAGAGAGAGTCCTGGCAACGCTTCAGGTGTCTCCTTTCACTTCCCAGAAGCAGTCATTAGTTTCTATACCATAGCAAACAGGTCTGCGCTCTGCTAGATACTGAAGACATGTTCGTAGCCAGCGGAGGACTCAGAAGAATCTAAGGCTGCTAAGTAGTGGTAGACTTACTGAACTGGAGTTAATGTGAACATTCTCAGAACAATTCTTTATACTTTTGAAGTTTTTAATAAGCCTGGGTAATAAAGTCACATTTTGCAAAACTGCTTTCACAAACAGTGTTCAGGTTTCCGGGCAAATTTTACAGGTTACAGGACAGTGAATACTGAAAGACAGCTCTGAGCTATTGTGATCCACTTACACTTCTTTCAAGTGTACATAGAAGAGATAAGAAATGAAGGGAATTCATTAAGTTTAAGGATAGTGCTGTGAATGAAGTGGCAGTGAGCCTAAGAAGTACCAAGGTCATGTCCTAGGCTTACCCAAAACCTTTACCCCAGTAAAGCCCTAAGTCTCTCATACATCAGACTGATGCCTTAGGAAGACCAGCTGACATGACAGAAGAATAGTATTGGTATGCCATTACAGTGGAATACTACCCAGCCATAAAAAAGATTAAATAATGCCATTTGCAGCAACATGGATGGACCTAGGGATTATCATACTAAGTGAAGTAAGTCAGACAAAGAAAAATACCCTATGATATCACTTATATGTGGAATATTTTTTAAATGATGCAAATGAATTTATTTATAAAACAACAGATTGACAGATATAGAAGACTTATAGTTACCAGGGGGGAAAGGGGATGGGGAGGGATAAATTGGGAGTTAGAGATTTGTAGATGCAACCTGCTATATATAAAATAGCTAAATAACAAGATTATACTGTATAGTACAAGGAACTATATTTAATACCTTGTAATGGGCTATAATGAAAAGTATATATATATACACACACACACACACACACGTATAATTGAATCACTATGCTGTACACCAGAAATTAACACATTACAAATCGACTATACTTCAATAAAAAAAAAAAATAGTATTAGACTTCAGATATGGAGCCAGAAGGGTGCACCTGTTCAATCTTGGATTCGTGAGTGTGTAGGACTCTTCCGCATCTGCCAGGCTCAGTACATCCCAGGAGGGTCCCCTCATTCTGACGTGCTGACTCCCCTGACTTCTAGTGCCAGCACTGTGCCTGCTTCTAGATCTGTGGATGGAGGACTCCAGAGAGAGCCTGGCCAAGTGGGGTGAAGGGGAAAGGAGACAGAGAGAGCAAAGAAAATCTACACGCCATAGAGATCATGGCCCGGTTTGGTCCATAGATGTGGGCCACATTTGACCTGATGTTTGTTTTCAACGTGAATTAGTTATTAACTAGTGTAATTTTTAACTGGTTGCTGTTTCAATTTGTTATTAACTAACTTAACGTACAGATTTGAGTTCTCTTGGAAACTGTATGATCTGGGCACTTCAGTCCTGTCTGTCCAGCGGCTGTCATCAGGAGTCACCAGCAGACTGAAGAGAGGCTGCTGCTATGAGATGGGAGCCTGTGCTGCTCAGTTCTCACAGCCCCACCCCTGGCTGCTGAGTTTCTTTGAATATAACTCAGAGGAAAGTTAAATGTTACTTATACTGCCATTTGTGTTAGAATTGGAAATAACAGGTTGATAGGACAGCATATTTTGGTATAAGTGAAAGACAGTGCGTTGTTTGCCTGGGGCTGTCATCACATTGTACCATAAACTGGGGAGCTTTAAACAACATTTGTTTTCTCACTGCTCAGAAGGCTAGAAATTTGAAATCAAGCTGTTGCAGGGCTGGGCTCCCTCTGGGGCCTCTAGGGGACAAGCTATGTCACCTCTTTGGGTGACACTGTCCTTTGTGGCAACATAACTCCACCGTCCGTCCTCCGTGGCCGTCTTCCCGGAGTCCAGATTTTCCTTGTCTTCTAAGGACAGCAGTCGTGTTGTATTGGGGCCTACCCTAGTCCAGTACAACCTCATTGTAACCTAGTTATGTCTACAAAGACCCTATTTCCAAATACAGTTACCAGGGGTACCAGGGATTAGACCTTCAACATAATATTTGTGGGGACACGATTCATCCCATAAAGGGGATGAATATCTGTATATCTGCAGAGCAAAGAGCAATAGCTGAGGAGCAGAGATCCTTGAAATAGAGTGCCTGCATTCACATTTACACCTCATTTGCTCTGTAATCTTGCACAAGCTGACCCCTCGCAGTGTCTCCACACCCTCGTCTGTAGAAGGAGGACAGTGGTACCAGCCTCCCAGGGATGAGGTGAGGACAAAATGAGTTAATACACAGAAAGCACTTAGAACAGACTGTGTGGCACAGACTGAGTTTCAATAAACTGAGCTATTATTATCTGCATCATTATTCACTATTACTCATACACAGTTTCTGTGCATATAGGGAGTATCAGTGCCAAACAATAATTATGTAAGACAAACAAAATAGACAAATCATGGATAAACTAAAAACAGATAGAAATGCTGCATGACCAAAAAAAAAAAAACCCTTAAACCAATAAAAAACAGAATATGGAAACTGGAATTTTAATAAGATTTACATTTTAATGCAAGTAACCTAATTGCAATACATTAAAAATTGTTTAGCCTTCTTACTCTATTAGATGACCTGCCTGGCCTTGATACGTGCTTGAAATGGATAGAGACCCAGGCAAGAACGTCAAACCCAGAGGCTTAGACATTGACTGTTGGGCTGACAAGCACAGTGGCTTGTAGATAATATTGAAGAGGTCATCACACCATTCAGAATGGCCTCATTCAAAAGTCTACGAATAATAAATGCTGGAGAGGGTGTGGAGAAAACAAACCCTCTTACACTGTTGGTGGGAATGTAAATTCATGCAACCACTATGGAGGACAGTATGGAAATTCCTTAAAAAACTAAAAACAGACTTACCATATGATCCAGCAATCCCACTCCTGGGCATATATCTGGAAGAAAAACTAACTCAAAAAGATTCATGCACCTCAATGTTCATAGCAGCACTATTTACAATAGCCAAGACATAGAAGCAACCTAAATGTCCATTGACAGGTGAGTAGATAAAGAAGATGTGGTGTGTGTGTGTGTGTGTGTAGATATAGATATACAATGGAATACTACTCAGCCATAAAAAGAATGAAATAATGCCATTTGCAGCAACATGGATGGTCCTAGAGATTATCATATTAAGTGAAGTAAGTCAGATAGAGAAAGACAAATATCAGATGATATTACTTATATGCAGAATCTTAAAGAAATGATATAAATGAATTTATCTACAAACCAGAAATAGACTCACAGACATAGGGGGGAAAAAAAAGCTATAGTTACCAAAGGGGAAAGGAGCAGAGGGAGGGATAAATTAGGAATTTGGGATTAATATACATATACTACTATATATAAAATAGATAAACAACAAGGACCTACTGTATAGCACAGGGAAATTTATTCAGTATCGTGTAATAACCTAGAATGGAAAAGAATCTGAATCAGCTTGCTGTATACCTGAAACTAACTCAACATGGTAAATCAACTCTACTTCAGTAACAAAAAGGAAAAAAAAAATTGGAGAAGTCAGTCCAGGGAGAACATGCCAGGAACAGCTGACTCTGAGCATCCCTGCCTGCCTCCGTGGACGCGTGCTGTTACTGTCTGCCTCTGCCCCGCAGATCCTTGGGTTGAAATTATCCTGGTCTCCAGTCTCTGGATCAGAGGCTTAGGCTGAATAATTCTTTACATTTAAACCATATTTTCTTCCGAAGGGAACACATTTCTTGAGACATACTATTTCCATTTTTCCACAGAGCCCTTGTGTAAGATAACCATACAGCCTGAGCTTTATAAAAAATTGAGCTCTGATAGAGAAGGTTTAAAGAAATGACAAGACTTTTTAAAGTACCTGGAGGAAAATTGTTCCATAGGTTAGTGACTGTTGGGTTTACAGTACTACACAATGTAAATATGCCTCATTTTCAAAGGTACTACTGCCCTGAAAAGATGAGAATATTCAGATAAAATCAAAGGATCTCACCTAAATGGTGAAAGGGACATATGGGTATGATATCATGATTCGTGATTTTACTTTAATGAAAGAAGTTAGGCTGTTTAATTTTTGGCAAAGACGTGGTGTTGTGCAGTTTAAGTATTAGTAATTTGGAACATTTCAGTTAAATGATGAATTCGTCAGGACTCCTTCAGTTGCAAATGAAAGAAAGCCAGCTCAAGCCAGCTCGTGAAAATTAAAGGACTTAATTGTTTACATAACTATGGTTTCCAGAGGTGCATCTGGCGTCGGGCGTGGCTGCAGCTAGGAACTCGAGTGAGCTCATCTGGACTCTTTTTCAGCCCTGCTGGTTTCTTTATTCATCCTTTTCCAGACAAGATGACCATGGGCAGCTTGAGACTGTCATCTTCCCCGTTTAGCAGGCTGGACAAAAAGGAAACTTGTGGGGCCAAACACCTTGCTACCTGCCTTAGAGAAGATGCGGGTTGACTCTCTTCGGCCCCATGTGTGATGAATAATCCCTGTGGCCCAGAGTAGGGGCATGCTTTCCTAATGCTGCAATAGAGGGGTGTGGCCCAGTGACTGAGAGCCCCACTGGGGTCTCGTGGATTAAGGGCGGTCTTCTCCAAAGGAGAAGGAATGAAAAGAAGTGACATGGAAGAGTGTCCAGCAGACCAGAACTGTAGTAGATTCAAACCATTACAAATCATATGTGAAATAATTTGAGGCTGTTAAGTTCTGATTTTAAGATGGCGAAGAGAGAACTTTCTGCCTTCTCCTATTAAAAAAAAGACCATCCAAAACAAAGGGAATAAGAAACATTTCTAGCTCTCTCTTTGTTGAAAAATAAGTGACATCAGTAGCTCTTACCCACAAATAGGAACACAGAAAGTGCATAACACTGTGGTTGAGTAGAGGAAGGTGAAATCCTAACCAGCTACAGAGGAGAATAACTGTGACAGGAGCAGTTTTGCCTTGTAGAACCTTGGAGGGCCCTGTGATTAAAGGAATCGGGTTAGGCTGGAGCAGGAGGTAAAGTGCGAGGCTAGAAACAGATGGCCAGTTGAAAGTCTGTAAAGGGACCAGCTGGACACTCAGGTCCCTGTCTCACCCCAGCCAGATAACTACCTTCCCCACAGCCCAGACGATGGGAGGCTTTATTCTCTGGAGAAGCTGAAACTTCAGAGAATCTAGGGTCAGGGACAAAGGAATGGTGGAAGGTGGGGTTAAGTCAAAGTCTGCCCTGCTCTCAGAGCACCAGGAGTCAGACTTCTCTAAGTCTCAAATAGGGTGCTGGAGGAGTCTCTAGAGACACTGTACGGTCCCAGAGAAACTCTGTAGTGCCCCCCCTCCCCTTAGGAAGAGCCAGCCTGCTGCCCGTTGCCCTTCATTGAAGCTCACCTTCAACCCACGAACAGAGCTGCCAACTTGCTTTCCTGATAATTACCATTAAATAGGAATAGTCAGCCAAGGATCAACAGATACTGGGGATGCCTCCAGTATGACAGCAGAGATAAAGGAAACAGAAACAATGCTGATGAGACAGAGCTACAGAGACAGCCGTAGGAAACTTAACAAACTATAATTACTGTCTTTGAACATACGAGATTTTGCATAGAAAATAGTCTTTTTTAAAAAAGAGAATTAAAGGAAAGGAAAATTAAAGAAGAAGTAACTTACAAAAAGTAGAAATATGGTGGCTGAAATAAATTTATTAGACGGGTTGAAAGATAAATTTGAGGGAGAAATAATTAGAGCCACAACCTAGGAGGTCCAGTTGCTCACTAATACAAGAGAGGGTGGGAGAGAATTATCAAAGAAATAATGCAAGACACTCTCCTAGAACAGATGGAAGAGAGAAACATTAAGGTTTCCAGAGAAGAAAAAGTGTCATATACAAATATTTTGGATAAGAACAAACAAGAGACTTCTCAACATCACTACTGATATGGGAACATGTAAATTTGTGAACTATCCCCTTAATGGATAATTTTTATCGTTAAAAAAGCATTTCTCCTTTTACCTGAGAGTTACTGGCAAACAGTTTCTCCTTAGCACATTTAAAAACATTCTACTTACAAATGTTCCATTATTTAAACTTATTTACATTTTTGTGTAATCTGAGGTACACCTGCAAGTTTGTGTTTCAGAGGTAAGGAGGAATTTTCATGGTGCTTATTCTGGTTCGTTAGCGTTTTGATTCACTAACTCACTGAACAGATAATTAGAGTGATCTTTTTTCAAGGTCCTGTGGAGTTGATATTTCTTGTTTCATACGGTAGTCCAACATCTGGTCCGTAGTTTTGTAGCTGGTGGTGATCAGTAAACAGGACTGATTTAGAAGCCACTGATGATACTCGGGTATCTGATAGTAGGACCTGCAGAATGTTTGCCATTTTTCCTTTGTCCCAACACACAGTGATTTGAAGTGACAAAATTTGGATTATAATCTCTTAAAATATTTGGCTCTTATTTTTATACATGTATACAACTATATTATGAGTAACAAAGTATCAGTGTAGAATCTTAGTTTTTGTCTTACCTTTTACCAATGAATGCTATTTTCTTCCTGAATGCTATTTTCTTCCAAAAATTAGAGGCATCAAAAGTTGAATTTTAGCAGACATAGTTTTCAAATTTTAATTATTTGAAACAATAATATTTTCAGGATTCAATGAATGTTAATGTTGAGCATGTAACTAATAAAATATATTATTATGGTATTTTTAGATTAAAAGTCTTCTCCAAATTGCATTTTGGTTTTTAAAACATTCTAAATGTTAGTCTTTAAATATTACAGAAGGATTGACATTTTTAAGTGCAGTGGAGCTCCCCCCCCCCTTTTTTTTGGATCAGTTTCTAAAGCCTAATGAAATGGAAGGCAAGTGCCTTTTCCAACTTAAAAGAGGTTATATTTTATTCTTTAATGTACTATAAAAAGAGCAAAATAATATAGAAAAATCAAGAAATGAAAAAGTGCCAGGATTTTTCTTGCCAATATAACTTTTTAGAATAGTGCTGAGTTGGTTTTGCTGTAAAAACAAGACCAGCTAGTCTATTATGGATTCTCCAGATAATGGCTCAGCGAGGTCAAGAATTTTAAATTAGAATTACAGTACTGGAAGGCATCCTCTTACTCATTTTACAAATGAAGGAACTGAAGTCCCAGAGATATCAGGATTTATCCAGGGTCTCACAGTTAATAGCGAAGGTTGGATAAGAATCCTGGCCTCCTGGCCGGCAGTTCAGTGATCTTTGTCAAAGACTCTTTCGCTTTATTCTCAACACCATCACATTCTGTGCAATATCCAAAATTTATTGCATTAGGTCCAAGTAGCAGATAATGTTTGTGTTTCATTTTCTAGAGCTGAGGGGACATTTAGAATTAGGAATACTGACAGTGACCAAAAAAAAAAAAAAAAAAAAGGAGTGGCCAAAAGCATTTGGAAGAACCTTTGCCTAGAGTGGAAGATGTCCCTTGATTAGACTCTGGCCCTGCTCGCTAGAAGAAACTCCACTGCTTGTTATTCTCTGGGACCTGAATCTGGCTTCTGGAAGGTTCTTCCTTGCCCATCTTCCTTCAGGGTCACGCTTATGTAGACGTTGCAGGATACGTCCTCCTTGGAGGCAATGTGAACTTTTTTTCCTACTTTCTGACCATGCAATTTTGGTGGCCTGAGCATTGCTTTAAGAGTCAGCCAAAGGCTTCGAGGCAAGGCGTGTGGGTTTTTTGGCAATATTATTCCCTCAGAAACGTAGCTGGCTTCTGATCTCCATCTTTAGTTGATTCCACATGCTAGTGATAGAGAGACTCCGTGTCCGGGTCTGGCGGGGACCATCTTAGTTTCTGTCCCTTGTGCACGTGAAGTAACAGTGCCCTCGTTCACGCTCAGAACTGTCCCGAGTTGGACAATAAATTGTGCATGGTCCCTCTGGCCAAAAAGCACACCCCGAAGTCCTAAGGCTGATTTATTCCTTTGCTTCCTTTCTCCAGTTCCCCCCTCTCTCCAGTTACTGGGGGCCCTTGCGTGGCCATGTGAAATGGGTTTCATGGGAAGTTGACATGCTTAACCTCATCCCTCTGTTCACCTGGGAAAGCATAACAGGCCGTTTTTGCCCAAAGTCTTTTTCAGTCTTTTCTCTCTTACTGTGTAAAATGCAAAAGCAGTCAGATTTTCTAACCCCGGGAGCCTCCAGATTTCTGGATTCTCCACTCCCTTTCATTTCTGCTGTCAAACCCAACAGTTCTTGGCTAGGCAGATTTCTTTCCTGTAAGTTCTCGATAAACACAGCAAGTGATATTGTCATTCTAAGACTCTGCTTCCCTTCTCTTTTTCCCTGTGGCTCCAGACTTTGACACTTGTTCTGCCTCTAAAGCTGTCTCAGGCATTTTCAAAAATTGAGGTGTCATTTACATACAGTGAACACACAGCTCTGAAGCATTTGGTTCAAGGAGTTTTGACAATTGTATACAATCGTAAGCCACCACTCAGAATATGACAGAACATTTCCGTAGCCCAGAGGGATGCCGGTTGCCATGTAATCCCCTGACTTGCCCCCTCGGAGGCAACCTCTTTTTGACTTCTATCACTGTGGACTCCTTTTTGCAAGGAACACTTCTGTTAAAATTTTTGTGGCTGTGTGACAGGGCAGTCTTTCTGTCCTTTACTTGGTTTCTCCATTTCCTGCTGCTCCGATGCCAGGCAGTTACCATATATTTTAGATTTTTAGATTTTTTTTTTCTTGGGTCTGCACCCCACTTCCAGATACCATTTTTTATGTTAGCTAGCTAAATAACTACTCTAATAAGCGGACTACAAAAAACATAATAGCTTAAACCTAATTAGAGTGTATGTATTGCTAATGAATAGAGCCTTGAAGACATTCCTGAGCAGTAGGTGACCTTCTGTAACCTGGGCCTTTGAGTCCTCCAGCCTCTGGGGAAGGAGCGTGAACACACCTCACTGCTCCTGAAAAAGCTCAGCCTGGGACCTGACGGTCAGTCACTTCCACTGACATTCTTTTGGGGAAAATGATGTACAAGACCACACCTAGTGCGAGGGGGGAGGCTTGGGAACTGTGGACTCTGGCCTCGCCGCTGCTTCCCCGGGACAGCTCCACACTGGGACAGGGAGCACAGAGTTTGGAGGATATTAACCAGGTTAATGTCACAGTTTTTCTTTTGTCTTAATAACATAATACCAGATTGCGTTTCTTTTTCGTCTTTGTGTTATTTCCTTTTCTTTGTGTTATATTTTTTTTATACTTTTGAATAAACAGTATTTAAAACTATTGGGAGTGGGTATAGCTCAGTGGTAGACTGTGGGCTTAGCAGGCGTAAGGTCCGGGGTTCAATACCCCGCACCTCTATTAGAAAGCAAATAAATAAATAACCTAATTATCTCCTCACCCGCCCCCTCCCAAAAAAAGCACACAGAATTTTTTTTTTTAATGTTAAAAACAAAAAGTATTGCTATCTCTACGGTAGACATGTTCAACGCGAAAACAACTAATTTTCCTTAGATTATTCTGATGAACTTAAAATGATCTCTGGGCCTCAACAGATACAATTTAACTCTTAAAGGATGAAGATCACCATTTCTATTCCATGTTGTACCGGAGATCCTAGACAATGGAGTAAAAAGGGGAGGGAACCTAAAAAACAAACAAACAAACAAAAAACCATGTAGGAATGATAAGGTAGAAAAAAAACTGTCATTATTGGCAAATGACACAATTGTCAATGTAGAAAATTTCTGGAACTCTACAGAAAAATTCTTAGCATTAACTAGAGAATTTAGCAAGGGTTTTGGATACAAAATTAGTCTAGGGAAGCCAGGTGCATTTCTGTGACCAGCAACAACAATAGAAGCAAAACAGAGTATGTAATTAAAAAAAAAAAGCAACATTTATTTTGAAATGATTAGCATCCTACACAGCCATGGTGTATCTTCTCAAACTACGAAATTAGCATTGGTACACTGATGTTAACTAAATTACACCTTCATTCAGATTTTCCCAGTTTTTCCACGGATGTTCTTTTTCTGTTTCAGGATCAAACCCAGGTGGCTGTTATCTCTCTAGTTTACTCCAATTTGCACCAATTTCTTGGTCTTCTCTTTCAGGGATCTGACACTTGAAGAGTGGTAGTCAGATATTTTGTAGAAAGGACCTCAATTTGGGTTTGTCTGATGTCTTCTCATGATTATATCATATCCTTGTCAACATGACACCACTGGTAATGTCAACCTTGATCATTTGGTTAAGGTGGTGTCTGCCGGGTTTCTCCATAATGAAGTCACTATAGAAGAATGTAATTTTAAAAATATACAACTTACAGTAGAAGCAGACTATAAATAGCATCTGAATAAATCTAACAAATAATATCCACAACCTTTATTGAGAAAGTTACAAACTTTTATTGAAAGATATTAACTCTGAGGCAATTAAGTGGAGAGAAACACTGTATTCATGGATTGGAAAACTGAATGTTGCAAAGATGTTAATACGCTCAATGCACTTAGAATCAAATCCCTAACAGGTTTTGGGGGTTTTAACATCACTACTGTAAGTGTTGTTGTTTTTGTTTTGGTGATACTTAAATAATTCTGAACTTACGTGGAAGAGGAGTGGTCGGAAAATTAGATGCTCCTGAAGAACAAAGTGTCTTTCCTACCTTATGCTGTAACTTAATATAAAATTATAATAATTAAATCAGTGTATGATATAAAGATATACAAATTGGCCAATGGAAAGAGTAGCGAATTCAGAAACAGATCCATCTATATATGGAACCTAGATTTACAGCACAACCGGTGTCGTAGATCAGTGGGGAAAAGGACGGGTAGATTTTTCAATGTATCACGTTGGGGCGAGAAATCGCACATACGAACGAGTGTAATATCGGATTCCCAGGTCACGCCACGCGCAAAATGGGAAATGGTCAAGTTACAAGTTGTAAATGAATGATTAGAATTAAATTGCAGTATAAAATTAGAAGCAGAACTCAGGAAAAAAACAGCTGAAGGAAAAAACCAAAACTACCAAAGCAATGAAAACAGAGTTGGAAGGAGTACAAGAGACAGAGTGAGGTCACAGAGATTAGAAATGAGCAGAGTGAGCCAAGTCAAGTAGGCATTTAAAAGCTGATGTCACACCTTTGGCTTTAAAATGTCACTGTTTACAGTGCGCCAGAACCGCATCGTTTATGAACTTTTCTCCCCGTGCTGAGTAATGTGCCAGAAATCCAAAGTGATCCATAGATTATGTTAATGATCTGTCTGGTGACAAGTCAATTACCCAGTCATTTGTGGAAAGCAAAGGGTTGGAAGCCATCTAAATTTGAAAGGGATTTATTATCACTTTCTCAGGTTGGGGAAGTTCATCAAAAAGTCTTAACTAAGATTTATCAAATGTCTGTTATATTTATTACTCTTTTACTTAGAGTCACCTTGTTTAACCTAGTATGCTTAGAAAGTGTTATTTAGAAATACTATTAATTTTAATATATATTTACCAACATACATGATTTTTAAAGGAATTTTTTTTTGTCTTAACATATGTCTGAGATATATTTGTATCAAAACCTTGCAGCTCTACTGTAGATCACTCAGTTTAGGGGAGATGATTGCCATTTAATCTAATTGACAAAACTTAGTCATCAATTTGAAACCTATCTTCCAACTCAGACTTCCTTCTGTCAGTTAAAGTCCAACTTGATTTTTCAGCTCAAATAAATATGTTAATGTAGGTGTCCATGACAACCATCACACAGTGAATTCTGATTCTAATACAGATAAATAGGTAAGGCACAGAGCCTCACTATGTGTTGCCTGGATACAGTGATACTGCTGCCTTCAAGCTTTCATTGCTTTGCGCTCACTAAAGTCTCCCAGCGTTGAGTTGATTCTTTTACAATAATAAGGGTATTGATTGGAAGGTAAGGTCCTTAAGTAAATACCCCCTCACTATTGCTTCATTCTGCTATACGTCTGAATTTGTAATATACTAACGTGGGCCCACATACTCCACTTTTTAATAAAATATACATGTTATGTGTATGTGTATGTGATGGGGAAAGAACAAGTCCTTAATGTGGTGCTTTGATTAAAGGAGGATTTACAGGTTTGGCTTCCTGGAGGGTTTTTATATTCCAGGGCAATGCTCTAGACAGGATTAGTGAGTGGTATGCATTTCTTTGTAGAGTGAGAAAAAGCGTGGCTGTGAAGGACGGATGGGAAAAGCGAGTGAGAAAGAGGCTGATGTGATACCTTCTGCAGGTACCTTCCCAGAAAGGTCAGTAATAGGATGGTTGGAAGTTGAGGATCTGGAATTTGATTGCCTTAAAACTATCTGTGCCCACGTATCTCTTAGAAAGTCTTCGTATAGATCCAAGTGTACCCAAACTTGTAGACCACTGATATAGCAGACAGGCAGAGCAGATCCATCATATATATATAATATTATACATACAAGAAGACACCCAACTAATGAAATAAAGCCAATGTTTAGAGATTAAGCTTTTCTGAAATACATCTAGAATCTGCATATTTAAAGAGCATGCTGTTTGTACGTAGTAAAGTCGCTGAACCTCGGAAGTAAAGCAAAGATTCCTTTGGGGAGCCAGGGAAAACAGATCAGGTTCTTTATAAGGAGAGGAAATTATGTTGGCTCAGATTTCATTGAGTGCAACAAAATGGAATATACTGAAAAGATGTTCAAGAAAAGATAGGTAATTTACAGATTTTTTGTGTCCGTCTAAATAATCCTTCAAGTTTAAGTCAGCAAGCAAATAGTTTTGAACTGGAAAATATTTCAAAAAATTATTCCCTTTGAGCCTTTATTGAGGTGAAACTAGAAAACAGATTTTTTTTTTTTTAAACCTGGCTTTGCAGGGTCAAGATGTACTTGGAATTGCTGGAACAGGATCTGGCAAGACTTGGATTTTTCCTTGTCCCAGGACTGGAAGCTTCTCGTCGTCTGTAATAGATCTTGACAGGGAGACTTTGGGTTCTGATAATACTGCCTGTGAGAGAACTTATGTATTTCTCAAGCCTTTGGTTTTCTGAGAATTAGGGAGGAATCACGGCTTTTCAGCAATCTCATCATTGATGGAAGGGATCTAAGGCAAGATGTTTGACAAGCTCCACCACATAAGTATGCTCGTTTGCACACAGGTTTGACTAGTATTAAACACGAGCATGAAGCATTAAGTGTTTGTGATGCAACTCTCCAAAGGTTAGTTCCCGATGAAGTAGAATCTTGGTCATGAATTTTGCTGATACTATGAATACTGTTATCAAAAAAATCTTTCTAAAAAACATTGACTTTATTTTTTTTCTAGACAAAACAAATCAAATCTGTAAAAGACCTTGTACCTTGTTTGCTTAAATTTGAAAAGCTCTGTACATGTTTGCGTTAATGAGAAAAGTAAAACATAACAGCCTTGTCACTTTGGAACAAAACTTAACAGATTGTGAGCAAAAGTGAAAAATAAGTATCCTATATTCCTTTTTGAGAAGTCGTCTGAAAAAGAGTAGTCTTTTTTTTTCCCAGTTGTAAAAAGTTTCCATCTCTAAACCGAGTTTTCTACTGCCTGTGTTCCAGTATTTCTATCCTTGACTTCTGTGGTTGACAGCTGGAGATGAGAAAAATGGGAGTCTGTAAGAAGTTTATCTGCAAGAGAGTGAACAGTGCTCTTTGCTCCTGAGACTGCAGCCACGGTGTTGAGTATTCAGGCCATGAATTGAGGTCTTCGGTTTGATTGCCCAGCGGATGCCAGCTCATATGCATGGAGCTGAGAGACCTGCCAAGCAGATGATGAAGCTTTATTAATTTTGCTTCCCTCAGAAGAAAAAAAGGGTAGTGCAGCAACTTGTTGAGTAGAAAGTGCCTATGACGGAAATAAAAATCAATCCAGAAAAATGTATGGACATCTAGAAAGAAGAAAAAAAGACAATGGAGTCATCCCAAGATCAACAGTGGAAAAGAAAGAGGTCAAAGGTGTTTTGTTTTCTACATATGCTAGTATATCTGATGAAGGAGTATTTGATTTGAGTTACATTTATCCCAATATGCTGTATTTCTTTGTCTTGCTGTGAGCAAGTCCTTGGGTGAGATTTCTTCAGAAAATGTAGGAACAGCAGACCAAAGAGGAATTACTGAGCCTAAGGCTCTGTCCCTCACCAGTGACTTAAGTGGAAGCATTTAGAGCTTAATTAGAAAATGTCCATCCTTAAGTAAGGTGGAAAGAGACCAGAAGCAGAAGAGACGGGGTACAGACTGGCCAGTGGTGCTAATAATGAAGAGGAGGAAGCGGTAGAGAGGCAGATGGGGGGGAAATGGAAAAGAAAGTGGTAAAACCAAAGGGGCCTCAGATTCAGTCGGCTCCTAATACTGATGAGGCCCAGAAAACCAAGGAAATCACAGAAACAAAAGAAGTAATGAAACATTTTAAGGGAATGAGAAAATAGCATTTACTGATGAAGGAAAGTTGGTTGACCAGTGGCCACCAATGTAGAAATCCATTGTGAAGGATGCTAAGGAGGTGGATTGTGGTTGTATCAACCTTGATAAAGCAAAAGAAAGGCTTCAGAAAGAGGGCCCATTCGATCAAGAAGAGTATGAGAAGCAAGTTAAGGCAGAGCATATGGAGAAAAGGCTTTAAAAAGGAAACCAGAAAAGAAGCCAGCACGAGGCAAGCAAAGGCCAGAGATGAAGGGTGGGATGATGCCTTTTAGGGCCGGATGTGGTGGTGATGAAGAACTTGATCCGTTGACTCTCAGATCCCGATAAATACAGAAGTCTGAAGACTAAATAATGAAGATATGGAAAATGAAGTTAGTGCTGCCAGGGAGAAGCAGAGAATGAGGAAGAGGACAACAGTGGAGAGAACAAAGGGAAACATGCAAGTTGTAGAAGGAAGGCCAAGTAGGCAACCTGCAAGCCTTAGGGTACAGGCCTGTCTCTCACAAGGGACAAAGAGCTTGTGTTGTATCTGCTCAAAAGTCGAAGCTAAATACGCCTTGCTTTGTTCTTGCAACCCTTGGTTATGATTACATGGGCCAGAAGTCAAAAAGAGTTGGCTTTGTAAGAGTGAGAGGTACCAAGAGTCCCATGCTTGAAGTCCACCGAAAAAGATGTTCACAAGGACAGAGCATGCGCACGTGTAACTTCATCCATAACAGCCAAAAGCTAGAAGTAGACCAGGTGTTCATCAGTGAGAGAATGCACAGACAGACTGGTGTAGACATGAAACAGAGTACTACTCAGATTAAAGGAAGCAAAGCTCTTACACCTGCAACAACGTGGCTGAATCTCATTGTACTAACTGAAAGAAATCTTACTCCAAAAAATGCAGACAGTACTTCTGCATTTTCATGAAGTTTTAGAACAAGCAAAGTGTGTGAGGGAAAAGA
Organism: Camelus bactrianus; assembly: GCF_048773025.1. Classification (NCBI taxonomy): domain Eukaryota; kingdom Metazoa; phylum Chordata; class Mammalia; order Artiodactyla; family Camelidae; genus Camelus; species Camelus bactrianus. The sequence goes on from NC_133573.1 coordinate 13,024,928, forward strand.
ATCAGAGAGTGGTTGCCTCTCGAGGCTGGGGCAGGGAAGGACTGGGAAGGATTACGAAGGCACTTTCTCTGAGGTGATGGTTATGGTTTGGGTTACGAGATACATGGATTTGTGAAGACTCATGGAATGGAACACTTAAGGCTTGTGCATTTCACTGGGTGAAAACTGCACTGCAAAAGGGAGAGGGCCACTTCCAAGCTGCTAGCAGTGTTCTCTTCCCTACACTCAGTGGTGGGAAGACAGGTGTTCACTTTATTATTTTTCTTTATAACTTACACACAGGTTACAATATTGTTTGGTATGTATTCAATATTTAATAATAATTTCATGAAAACATAATATACATGTTAAAATTAAATACTCTATACAAATTCCTCAGCAGCAGCAATGCAGCACGCAAGGTGTCAGAAACGGGCTTTCTGGTATCATGAATTCAGTCATTTATTCAGACGTTGATCCCGTGCCTGTCTACAGCCTGAGAGGGATGTGACATTGGTTAGCTCCTTATTTGGAAGCTGAAGTTTTGGTAGCTGTGTCCTAAAATGAATTAGAAAAACTGCTGAAATCTAAAATGATGACAGTCTTCCATAGGCCCAGCTTTGACCTCAGTCCCCTGGTGCCAGTCTGGCGGACTCCTGAAGGCACACTTTTAAGAATTGAAACATCACTCAAACTGATGACCAGTGACCAGTAGTCATTCAAGTTACCTTACAGTCAGGTCATGGAGAATGTCCCCTATAATTTGTGTTCTTGAAACTTAACTATGAGGAGGATTCTCAGGACACTGTGGCAAACACTAGACCTAACTGTTCTTCTGTTGAATCTTAAAACATTTTCAAGGTATTTATAGATTTTTCATTTCAACCTTTCCTGCAACATTTGTGACTATTTTTCATTAAATGTGAACTCAACAGAGAATGCAGATTGAACTCTGGCTATAATGTGGTCCTAAATTTGTAGTTTAAAATTAAAAGGCTTTTACCCAGTCCTTTACTCTTTGTAAGTATTCAAACATTCTTTTGGATGCCAAATAATGAATTCATAGTGCTAGATACCCGACAGGTTGACAGTCTGGTTGCCTGTATGAAGTACTTAAATATACAATTGCAATTCCAAAGCCTTATTGCTTCATTTATCACAGGAAGTGCCAGAGTTCTGAAATATTTTGTAAGGAAAGCTACTCTATTTGTGTGAATTCTCATAGGGAGAACCAAGAGTATTATGCCAATTTCATCCTAAGTATTGAAGTTAGGGTTCGAAATGACATTTAATAGTATGATTTATTTTCTATCTTAAACTTTATAGGTCACAAAACAAGATCCTATCCTTTCATATTGCTTTTTATTTTTAAAATGTCTGAGTGATGATAAAAATCTTAAGCTTAAGCACTGTCAGGTGATTTATGATATTTCATTTATTTTTCAAAGCATTGGGGTGTCACCAGTAAGCCTGTTACAATTGTAGGTTTCAAGTTCCTCGATTTTAAAAAAGACCAGCTGCGTAAACAAGTGTGTTGGCTTTGTAATTTAATTCTGTATGGTATTTTTTTTAATACTTCAAAGTACCAAAGAAGGCAATTTTTCTTAGGTCATAAATACTTATTTATGTCATTATGATCTCCGACTTTCAAGTACATTTCAAGATCTACTTTTAACAATATGAATACATTTTTATTGTGTTCTTTACAACCTCAAGACATTTCTCCATTTGTCTTCCTAAACCTGCCCTTCTTTGTGGGCTGACATCAAAAAGTGGAATGTGGATAAACTTGAAGAAGGGTACTTTAAAAAATTGAAATTCTGTAGTCAGGGATGGATAACACAAACTATCTGTGAGAGTGTGCTGTAAGCACCTTAGAGCTATTTTTTGTTATTAAATTTTAAATTTGGGAAAATTGTAAGTTCACATGTAGTTTTAAGAAATAATGTACTCCCCATGTGTCCTTTACACAGTTCCCCCCAAATGGTAATATCTAGGTTATTAGCATTAACACAATGCAGATCCTATTCAGATTTTCCTAGTTATACTTGAACTCATTTGTGTGTGTATATTTAATTTCTACGCACTTTTCATCACATGCACAGCTTCTTGTATCTACCATAGTCAAGATACAGAGTAGTGCCATCACAAAGACTTCTTGTGTTGCCATTTTATAACCACACCCACTACCTCCCACGCGTCCCAGCCCTAACTCCTGGCAACCACTAATCTGTTCTCTATTTCTGTAATTTTGTCATTTCAATAATGTGATGTAAGTGGAGTCTTAGAGGGTGTAATCTTTAGGATTGACATTCATTTAACACAGTTCCCTTCAGATTCATCCAAATTGTTGTGTGTATCAGTAGTTTGTTCCTTTTTATTACTAAGTGGTATTCCATCAAAATTTATTTTCATTTTTAGTTTTCATACGTACACACATAAAATATGAGCTAATTAAGATATTAGCTTAAAAGTCCATTAAGACATTATTACAATTAACCTGTCAATTAAAAATTACAGGTAAACTCTTAGTATCTTTTTAGTCAATTTGATTGGATTTGTCTGTCTTAACATACAAAGACCAGATGAGTTGCCACCTGTGTACTGAACACATATTTCCAGTAGGAGGAAAAAAAAAGATATTTCTATTTCCTAACAGTAACTCATTCTGTTAAAAATGGGCAAGATTAGAAAAAAGACCAGTTGTTGATACTTTGCAAGAGAGGTCCTTGTTTTGATTCCAGCAGATTTGCTGTTTAGTTTTTTTTCCCCTTTCATATAGTCCATGATTACCAGCTGGCTCTTTGCACACAGACTGTTCTACAGGTAGCCCTCTTACCCTCGTGCCCGTGTTTGTTAGATGTGATAAAGCTGCAGAGAAGGAGGAGCTCTCCTAGGGAGAGACTGTAAAGAGAGACCTGATGTTTGCCTTGAGGAGCTCCAAGATTTAATGGCCAAGGATGGCCAGCAGGAAAGAACCAGGGCCTTCTGGTTCATGGATGCTCAGAGAAAAGAAGGTATGAAGAAAGGAAATAAGACTAGGGCCGAACGGCACCTATGGATGACTTTGGCAGAAGCGGTTTTGGTGGCGTGGTGGGACTAAAGACCATGTGGAGAGGGAATGGGAGATCTGGAAATGGCAACTCTGTAGAGTTTAAGTATCTCAATAGGCCTGTGGAATGTAGAGGAAGAGGTGGGACCAGATGGTTTTGTATGTGTTGTCGTATTAATGGAAGAGACTTGGGGGTGTTTAAAGGCCAGGGGAAAAGATCTGGTTAAACAGAGGTTGACTGTAAAAGCTGGAGGAGGAATAACATTCTCATGCTGTTGGGGAAACAGGAGAGGATGGAACGGCAGGCTCGACCAAGGGCCTGGCACATTCCTTCTGTTGTGTCTCATCAAAATTAGGAAGGACTAGAGGACACTTTGGGAGGTTGTGTGGGATACAGGGAACATTAGTGACTTCCCCTCTGATAATCTCTGTTTCCTCTGGGTCTAGAAAAAGGGAGTGTGGAGGAGCATGGTAATGGAGGTGTGAGTTGTTAAGGAGAGAAGGTTTCATATTAGTCACTGAGGAGACTGGCTCTTGTGTTCATAGAATATCTGGGCAATGGGATTCCTGGTTGACCACAACATCCTTTCTGAACAGTTGCAAGATGTGAGGAAATGAGTAGGGTAGGATACAGAAAAAGGTTTGGTTTGCCCTACAATACAGCTCTTCTATCACATGGCCATTTCTCCGGGGAAGGAGGTCAGTACTAAAGCAGAGAGACAAAGTGTAAGGTGTTATACTGTGGAAAATGTTAAACACATTTTTTAAAAGCAAATATTTGTTCACAGTATAGTTCAAATACGATCCTTTGTGTTTGTGTGGTATTGGTTGTAATGTCTCCTCTTTCATTTTTAATTTTATTGATTTGAGTCTTCTGTTCTTTCTTAGTAAGTCTCCCTGAAGGTTTGTCGATTTTGTTTATGTCTTTTAAAAAGCCAATTCTTAGTTTCATTCATCTTTTCTATTGTCTTTTTAGTTTCTATTTCATTTACTTCCACTCTTATCTTTGTTATTTACTTTCTTCTGCTAACTTTGGGCTTTGTTCTTCTTTTTGTAGTTCCTTCAGGAATAAAGCTAAGTTGTTTGAGATTTTTGTTTTTGTTTTTTTTTAATGTAGGAACTTTTGCTGTAAACTTCCCTCTTAGAGCGGCTTTTGGTGCATTCCACAGGTTTTGGTATGTTGTATTGGTATGAACAATAATGGTCTAACAAATTGGACAACCTAGAAAAAAATGGATGAATTCCTGGAGGCATACAGCCTACCAAGACTGAATCATAAAGAAACTGAAAATCTGAACAGACTGATTACTAGTAAGGAGATTGAATCAGTAATCAAAACTCTCCCTTAACAAAAACAAGCCCAAAACAGATGGCTTCACCAGTGAATTCTACCAAACATTTAAAGAATTATTAATACTAGTCTTCTCAAACTCTTCCAAAAAATAGAAGAGGAGGGAACACTCCCAAGCTCATTTTATGAGGTCAGCATTGCCCTGATACCAAAGTTAGACAAGGATACTACGAGAAAGGAAGATGGCAGGCCAGTACCCCTGATAAGCACAAACACAAAAATCCTCAACAAAACATTAGCAAACTGAATCCAACAGTACATCGAAGGGTTTATACACCATAATCAACTGGGATTCATTCCAGGACCCCAGGGATTCAAGGATGATTCAACAACTGCAGATCGGTGTGGTGCAGCACATTCACAACATGGGGGATGCGGATCACGTGATCACCTCAGTCGACACAGAAAAAGCATTTGACAAAATTCAACATTGTTTCGTGATACAAACTCTCAACAAAGTGGATATAAGGGGAACATACTGCAACCTAGTAAAGGCCATATATGGTAAGCCCAGGGCTAACATCATACTCAGTGATGAAAAGCTGAAAGCATTTCCTCTAAGCTCAGGAACAAGATGCCCACCCACTCTTGCCACTTCTGTTCAGCATAGTTCTGGTGGTCTAGCCAGAGAAGATAAGCAAGTAAAAGAAATAAAAGGCAAGAAAAAGAAATAAAAGATGTCAAAATCAGAAAGGAAGAAGTAAAATTGTCTTTATTTGCAGATGACATGATGTAATATATAGAAAACCCTGAAGGCTCCAGCAATAAAACTGTTAAAGGTAATAAATTTAGTCAAGTTTCAGGATACAAAATTAATATAAAATAGTAGTTGCGTTTCTATACCCTAACAATGAACTATAAGAAAAAAATTTTAAAAAAATCATAAAGTTAACCAACGAGGTGAAGGCTCAAGCTATGCACTAAAAACTGTAAGACACTGATGAAAGAAATTGAAGACACGCTTAAATAAAAAGACATTCTGTGCTCATAGGGTGGAAGAAGTAATACTGTTAAAATGTCCACACTACCGAAAGTGATCCACAGATGCAATATAATCCCTATAAAAATTCCAATGGCATTTTTCACAGAAATAGGAAAACGGTGCAGTAATTTGTATGGAGCCATAAACGATCCTGAATAGACAAAACAATCTTGAGAATGGAGAAAAGAATGAGGCAACACACTGCCTGGTTTCAAACTATATTACAAAGCTGTAATACTCAAAACTGTATGGAATTGGTATAAAAACAGACACATAGACCAGTGGAACAGAATAGAGAGCCCCCAAATAAACCTATATGTACAGTCAAATAATTTTTGAAAAAGGACCCCAGAATATAGAATTGGGAAAGGATAGTTTCTTCAATAAATGATGTTGGGAAAACTGGACAGACACATGCAAAAGAGTGAAACCAGGCCCAGCCTAACACCACACACAAAAATCAACACAAAGTGGTTTAATGACTTGAATGTAAGACCTGGAACCATAAAACTGAAAACATGGTGAGTGAGCTCCTCAATATTGGCCCGAACTATGAATTTCTGGACTTGACACCAAAAGCAAAGGCAGCAAGAATAAAAATAAACAAGTGTGATTATATCAAACTAAATAGCTTCCGCACAGCCAAGGAAACCATCCACAAAATGAAAATGCAGCCTACTGAAAGGGAGGAAATATTTGCAAACCGCATATCCCATAAGGAATTAATATCCAAAATACTCAAAGAACTCATACAACTCTATAGCAAAAATAAAAAAAGATCCCCATTAAAAAATGCACAAAGGACCTGAATAGACATCTTTACCACAGAAGACATAGAGATGGCCAAGAGGTACAGGAAAAGGTGCTCCACATCACCCATCATAAGGAAGTGCAAATCAAAACCACACTGAGATATCTCCTTACCCCTGTCCGGATGGCTTTTCTCAGAAAGACAATCAATAGCAAATGCCGGTGAGGATGTGGAGAAAAGGGAACCATTCATTGTGCAGGGTGGGTGGGAATGTCAACTGGTCAACTGTATGCTTCTGATGGTTTTCATTCTGGGATGGCACGTTCTGATTTATGTTTTGAAAACATCACAGTGGCCGTGTTGGTTAGAGAAGGAGCAGGAATAGAGGCAGGCAGGAGAGTATTCGCGGTCCTGCTGGGGACAGACAGAGCACCTGGCGCCAGGTAACTGGCGGTGGACTTGAAAAGTAATGGATGCATCCGAGGGCTTTCTAAAGAGATGAAATTGACACGACTTGTGAAAGTCAAGATAGGAAACGTGAGGGAGAGAGGGGTCAGGCCTGACTCCTGGATGCTGGGCTTTTGAATGTGAGTGGGTTGGAGGACACTTCTACGCCAGAGACTTTCCTTCAGTACACACTTGGCATGAACAACTTCACGTAACGTGATCGATACTCTTTTTTCTTTTGAGAAATAGCTCTTTCTTACTGAGGCAATCACACATTATATAGAACTATGCAATTTAGTGATAGCAAATATTTTGGGAAATTAAAAAACATTTTGAGAAAACTAGACAGATTTTTTTTAATATTTGCCAGAAGACCTTTGCTCTTGGAGTCTCTTCTGTCCTAGCCTGCATCTTCACTATCTTATATACTTGGCCTTGCTGATGGTCTCCAATGCTGTGGAGGTCATCTGTCCTTTAAATTTCCTCGTTTTGATGTAAATATTGAAAATAGACTCTGAAATAATTTTCTGGCAAGTAACTACCTCCCAATGAGGAAGAGCTAGAATGAATTCAGTTTGAGCAATTCTTATTTTCTTGGCCAGCCAAAGGCTTCAGATATCAAGTTCTTCTGAGATGTTTTTATTCTGCAGTTATGGGGAGTGATAGTGTTTTATTATAATTTCTAAAAGCCACTTTGGCAATTGAAGGCTGCACTGAAATGAATTTTAATCTACACCCTTAAATGTGTTTTTTTTCTTTTTCAAATGAACTTTGAAGAGTTAGTTATTGAGCATCCACTTGGATTTGGAATGTCAGCATAGAGAACCAAGAGACAGGTAAAGACCTGATGGAGAAAACAGATCATGCCAGTAGGTTGTGATTTAAGTTAAATTTGACTGTAACTGTTGCAAGAAAGACCCTTCTGCTTCTTAGTATTTGTGGCTAATGTACCAGTAATAGATAAACATTATAAATCTATAAATGCCATTTGTGCACAGGAAAGCCTGAAGCAAATTTAAATTAGGAGAATCAAAAAGAGTCATTTAGAGAAAATCGTTGTCACATACCTTTTGGAGCCTTCTTCTGGGGCATTTTCACTAAAGCCAGCATACACAGGAGGGACTCAGAGAGCCTTGTTCTGCATTTTTCCATGAGACCACTGAAGCTTGCATCCCTCTGAGTCAAGTTTCCATTTTCCTTACTGTCGGTAGAGGCTCAGTCTAAGGATTAGCTTTTTATTGATAAGTGTTAACTGTCTTGCATTGTTTTCCATCTGTGTTTATTCTACCATACATTTTAATTTCTGAGACTTGTCCTTTGAAATGGGAACTTTAAGGAAAAAAAACAGGGAAATTCGGGAGGTTAGAGGCAGTCCTGGTTAAGAACAGAACCTAGTGCCTGTCTTCAGACCTCAGCTCCACCATTTACTAGCTGTGTGAGCTTAGGTAAGTTACTTAACCTCTCTGTGCCTAATTCCTTATATGTGAATGGGTGGTCATCAAATACCCATCCCAAAGCTGTGGTGAGAATTAAGTAAATCAGTACATATTTTAAATGCCTGAAACGCTGTTTGGAAGAAAGTAATCTCAAAATAAGTGTTAGGTACTGCCACTGCTGTTCTACCAATAAAATAGCTCACTAACTACCACTTGAAAATTAAGATGTTAGAATTCAGGTATAGTGGTTGTTTGTGTTGATTTTGTTTTTTATTTGAGCTTTTTGGTGGAGTAAGGACAAGGTTACACAGCTAATAAGTCATGTAAAATAAACCAGGTTTACTAAAGAGTTGGTTTAGGTCAGGAGTTAGCAAACTGTGACTCATAGGGGCCAAACTGGACCTGTTTCTGTGTAACTTGCAAGCTAAGAATGTTTTTACATTTCTAAATTATTGGGGGAAAAAATCAAGAGAAGATAATATTTTGTGACACATGAAAATTATATCAAATTCAAGCTTAAGTGTCCATAAATAAAAATTTATTGGTACACAGACACATGTATTCATTCATATTGTCCATGGCTACTTTCATAGGCAACAGCAGAAAGAAGTATTGCAGAGACTGTAAGGGCCCATAACACTGAAAATATTTACTGTACGGCCCTTTACAGAGAGAGTTTTCTGATGCCAGGCTTGTGGGGTTATTAGTTACATCGATTGAATGAATGAACTATCCTGCTTTGAAAAAAAATGTAAGCTTGCATGAGAAAACTTATGACCTTAATTAGTTATCCTTGGGGCCAGCAAACTTTTGTTCTGATCTAGAAAAAGTATAATTTTCCACCTTGGCTAAAATTCTGTTGAAACTGGCATACAAGTTCATGGTAGACCTAATTCAACTGTGGTAGATTGCTTAAGTGTAGACTTACCAAAAAAACATACATTTTCAGTAAAGAATATTAAGATTTGGATTCCTTTCAAGAATTGTCAAAAACCAAAGTTCAGTCGTGTGCGTGTATGTTTGGTATTTGCCACCCCATAATTCTTTTTAAGATTCTTGAAACAAAAGAATTCTGAAACAGTCTGCTAATCAGATGAATTTTACAGTGATAATGTCCTTTAAGAGTGTAGTGTTATAATTCCATTTTAGACATTACTTGTAGTTATTTTTTCCAAGGCTTCAGCTTTGTGACTCAGCCTAATATTTTTAAGACGGCCAGAACTCAGTAGGCTTTTGGCAACTATGCCTGAAGAACATATGCCTTGATTTTGTCACACTGATCATTTAGGCAAATAACCTCTTCTTCTCCCCTTAGGCTATTTTTAACGATGATGTGGAACTTTTTTATTTGGTCGGTTACATAATCCATATTTAGGACCTATTTTGCTCTTGGATATATATCAGTCAGTCTTGAAACGCCTTTTGTTTGAGTGTATTCATCAAATACTTGGGAAAAATTTCTCCCTGCCAAGGCCCCAGGGCGCATGGGAGTAAGACAGAGCTGAGCCCTGCCCTCGGAGAGTTTTGAGTCTGTCCAGATGACAGACATTAAATTAATGTAAGTATGATCAGTGTTGGGAAGACGAATTAAATTGTGCAGTGGAAACACAGACTAAGGGGACCTGAACTAATCATGGGAAGTCAGAGAATATTGTTTCTTTGGATTTTTTTTTTTTTTTTTTGCTATTCTTTTTTTCCTTTTAGTTTTGGACTGATTTTGAAAATCTTTTCTTAACTAAGTATCTGTTCCTAAGTTGGAATTATTTTAAGTTTAGCAAAAGTACGGAAAGAAGAATTTTAAGAAATTACATCTAATGGCCTTTTTATTAATACAGGCACACTCTACTAATTGCTATTTATTGATAGTATTAGATGGTTAAGTGATTACCTGGTGCATTTGATTTTGACAGAAAATTATTTAAGTGTAATGATCTCAGTGAATTGGGGATGAGAAAAATACCAAGTGAAAAAAGACTACCATTTAGTTTGTTAATTACCACTTAAAAATCAAATATCTATTTACCCTTCCTGAACAGAAATGTGTTTTAAAAGTAGATTTTTTTTTCCTCTCTTTTGGAGCAATTATTTAGTGTAGTTTTTTTTTTGTTTGTTTTGTTTTTTTTTTTTGGAATCTCTTCCAAAAAGAGATTTTTTTCTCTCTTTTGGTGGAATTTTTTTAATGTTTATAATATAAAAATAGATGGTTAAGTAGTTTTATATATATGTACACACACACTGTGTTTATGGGTATGTTGGTATATGTATAAACATACACACAAAAAAAGTTCAAAGGAAAAAAGGAACGTTTCACCAATTCAAGCCCCGAAGATAACCACTATTGACAATTTGCTGCTTCTCTTGGGGATATAATGTTTTCTTAAAGACAGATAGCGTCAGGGTATACTCGCTGTTCCACAGTTTGCTTCACTTAAGATTATTTCCTGGCCATCTTTCCCTGTCAGTATTTATTGAGAACCACCTGTCTCTCCATCCCTACTTCATTCTTCTTGTTGCTGTTGATAATGTTGTTTTAAGGAGCACATCCACAAGGCAAAATATTCAAAAGGTTTCCAAAAGGGTATACAGTGGAAGTCAACCTCCCTCCCAAATGTACCTCCCAGTTCTCTTTCCAGAGGCGGCCACTCTCAGCAGTTTCTTATTCTTTGAAATCGTTCTTTTATTTTTATACGCCTTTACTTGGTAAGACTAAAATTAACCCCCTGCCCAGTCATTTACAGGGAAACCAAATGCTTAGTGAATTCGCAGCAGCAACCAATTGATTTTGTAATGTCAGTGTTTAAGATTGTATAACAGAATGAGAAAAGACTTCCCATTAGTTTTGTTTCAGTTTGGGATTTCATGCTGTGAGATTGTCTAGAGGATACAGTCTGGAGGAGTACAGGCTTCGCCAGCGTGATCCTTACAGTGTGACTGGATGTTCCCAGCAGAAGCCCCAAAGGCCTCCAGGGCATCTCCCCCCTCCCCCTGTCCGCTGGGCTCACTGTCCTTGTGGATACAGACCTGGGTCTCCGGCAGCCTGAGAGGAAATGGCCTTGCTGCTTTAATCTCAAAGCTAATTGAGGGATTTGTGGCTAATCTCTGAGAAGCCTATGCTTATTTTAACCTGGAACCACTTGGGTTAACTTGATTCCCTCAACTCAGTTTTTGGTAGTGCCAGAGCCGGGGGTGGAAGGGCTGGTGGAGGGATGGCTGGAGTGGATTGAAGCTGGGGGTGGGGCTCACCTCTGCCGAGCCCACCTGGAGCTGAGGAGGTGTTCCTTATGACGCGCTCTCCCTGTGACACTGGCTCTTTGGGCAGCACCTGATACTAAGGTAGCCTCAAAACAAACATTGTCTGGAAACCCCTGCCTCTCTCATAAACTCACCAGAGAACATGGGGTGATATGTGTTTTGGGGAAATAAAAAGAAATAAACTAGATCCAATCTTCCGAGTGGCTATGTTGACAAGTAAAAATAAAAATAAATAAGTAAAGCTAATTACCTCCCCCCAAAATAAATCAATAACTGGTAAGACATTATACAGGTCCTTAATACATCATTTCTCTTCACATAGATACATGTCTAGTATAAATATTGTATATTTTTTGAATATTCTTTAATTTTATTATTTTTCTTCACAATTGGACACATATATGCCTGGCTAAAGTCCAGTGTGCTTCCAATAAAGGTTAAAAATTTGCCCACTTAAAATATCCTGAATGATTGCCTTTTTTGCCTAAATTTATATTGTTCACAAGACTTATGACTTATGACTATATATCACTAGTATAATCAAATTTACTTACAAATTGTTTGTTTGTTTTTGAGGGGAGGGTAATTAGGTTTATTTATTTAATTATTTTTTAATGGAGGTACTGGGGATTGAACCCAGGACCTCGTGCTTGCTAAGCACACTCTCTACCACTTGAGCTATGCCCCCCTCACCACAAATTTACTTTTTAAAAATTATTTTAAAAGCATAACAAAAAATTTACCATCTCAACCATTTTTAAGTGTACAGATCGGTGGTGTTAATCAGTGGTGTTAAGTATGTTCACAGAGTTGTGCAACCAATCTCTAGAACTTTTTCATCTTACAAAACTGAAACTCTTTACCCATTACACAGCACATCCCCTTTTCCCCAGCCCCTGGCAACCACCATTCCACTTTCTGTTTCTGTTGATTTGTTTACCCTACATGCATAATGTAAGTAGAGTCACAGAGTATTTGTCTTTTTGTCACCGGCTTATTTGACTTAGCATAATATCCTCACAGTTCATCGTGTTGTAGCAGGTGTCAGAATGTCCTTCCTTTTTAAGGCTGGATAATATTCCATTGACTGTCTATTCCACATTTTGTTTATCCATTCATCTGTCAATAGATAACTCGCGTTGTGTCTTGCTGTGGTGAATAGTGCTGCTATGAACATGGGGGTGCATACATCTCTTCGAGATCTTGCTTTCATGTCTTTCGGATATATACCCAGAAGTGGACTTCTGGGTCATATGGTAATTCTATTTTTAATTTTTTGAGGAATCACCATACTGTTTTATAGCAGCTGTGCCGTTTTTCGTTCCCACCAACAGTAAACAAAATTTCCAATTTCTCCTCATCCTCTCCAACACTTGAAATTTTCTATTTTTTGATAGTAGCCATCCTAACGGATGTGAGGAGATACCTAATCATGGCTCTGATTTGCATTTTCCCTATGATAAGTAATACTGAGCATCTTTTTCACCTGCTTGTTGACCATACGTATACCTCCTTTGGACAAATGTCTTTTTAGTCTTTTGCCCATTTTTAATCAAGTTATTTGGTTTTATTGTTATTGTTGACTCGTAGGCATTCTTTATATATGCTGGATATTAACCCTTTATCAGATGAGTGATTGGCAAATGTTTTCCCCCGTGCCATAGGCTGCCCTTTCACTGTGTTGTTTCCTTTCCTTGGACAGAATATTTTATTTATTTGTTTGTTTGTCTATATGTTTGAACATGAAATTCCTTTATTCTGATGCAAACCAGTTTCACTTGGATTATACTTTTCAAAAAGAACATTTTGTTTTTGATGTAGTGCAATTTGTCTATTTTTACTTTTGTTGCCTGTGCTTTTGATGTCATATCAATCACATTTACTTTTAATCATTTGAATTCCACCAGTTTTTCTGAAATCATGAGAGCAAAATATAATGTAATTGTCAAATGATTATAAAACCACTGTTGCATAGACAAAGGTGGACACCCCTTCAAAGTCATCTCTTGACTGCCAGGCAGCACCGTCATGCACTCGCTTAAAAAAAATTACTTCATCAGCTAATGTGAAAATGGATACATTTGGAGCACATAAGGCTGTTTGAGATGTGCATCTATAAAGTACAAAGAAATAGATCTGGGGGACACAGTCAAGTACATGAAAACAAAGGATCAAGAAACACACCTAATCGTATCCTTCTAATTGGAATCCATGTGTATGCACAGCTGACCTTTGTGGAAAGGCTTGCAAAACCAACTGTTCCTCTGTTTCCTTCTGCATTCTTACGTTTCTCATCTTTCCTATGTGGTAATTACCTCATTGTCAGTTAGCATCTCTAAATAAACAGAGATGTTTCAGAATTTTTATTCTAAGCCGAACTTTCAAATGTAGAGAGGGAAAAGAGGCTCTTAAAATATTTAACTTTATTTAGCTCATCTTAAAGTTTTGTAAACTGTTGCAGTTGATCAGCAACAAGACCACTTAACAACCAGTCAATAGTTGCTGACCACTAAGACTGCCAACAGACACACAGCCTTACAGGCATCATTCTGACTGAAGTAGAACCCATGAAGAACTGGCACTTAACTGATTTTCTGTATCTTCTGAGATAGTTAAAGAAACTGGAATTTCAGTGCTTTGTTTTCATCACATGCCGTTTCCCCTTTAAAAATAATGTTGCATTGTTCCTTGTCTCCTCCCACTTGCTTTTTTCTTTCTTTTGCAATTATTTCTGATTAGCCTTTCCCCTGCTCATCAGTCCCACACAGATGTAGCGAGCCCTTCTCCTTACCTAACTGTCCTTCCCAACCACCCAGACCCATCATTCCATCACCATCCTCAGCCCCCATCTCTCCTCCAGCCTTTGTAGGATGGAAACGAGCCCAAGGGAGTCTCCGTGGATATCATTATGATTTCAGGTTACTAGGAGACACACACAGCAAATGCTTCCTAAGTAACCAGGTCGGGCGGCTTCCTCTCCTACCTGGTCCCCCAGCCAGGTGTCGGGAAGGTGGTGGGACCCCGTATCACCAGGAAATCTTTAAGCTTAGATGTAGCCACTGGACCATCTTGTCCTCCAAGCACCAAGAGCAGATTGAGTCTTGGAAACTTAAGCAGAAAAAATAAACTACTCAGATGCCCTCCCCCTTTGTTTTGTTTTAGTTGTATATAATGAGGAATAGTTATGAGCAAAACATTGGACCACAAAAAACAAATGAAAACTATCCATGACAGGTAAGACTTGGCTCAGTGATTACCCATGTGAGGATTTTACGCTTTAGATAAAGCTTTGTAACAGATACAGAATTTTCTGCAAAAAAGATTTCCATGTATACTTATTAAACTTTTTAGTTAAACTTCAGGTGAGTGAAAATTCTGGGTTTTGAGCAGTTACTTTGTTCCACTGGTCCTCTGGTGAGTACTTTTTCTCTACCAGCGGATGCAGTCATCTTATTTGAGAACTTTTATTCATTAACGAAAGATAGCAAAATAAATTTAGCTAGGGTCACAGTGTTTAACTTAATAGTATTACAATAATAACCACCATAATTAGTTTCAGATTTGCCTTCCTTCCCAGAGGACAAGATTTTTTAGTTTTTTGATGCCTATTTAAAGCATGAGAATGACAGGAAAATTAATGTCCTGACCTTTATAGCCTGTGTATGGCTTTTCCACGCTGTACCCTAAAGGATTTAGGGAATCGTGTGCATCCAAAATAAACCACTTAGTACGGACAAGGAAAAACTGGGTTAATTGGGTTCAGCTGATTCTTTACTGGCCAAGACCCCATTTCACGTTAGACAAAGGAGCATCATTTTTACATGATAAAATTATCTCTCAAACTACACCTGTCCATCCTGTCATGTCTTGAAAAGGAAACATTTTTTAAAGGCCAATTTTTCAGATATGTCAGATTTTTCCCGTCCTATCATTTTGTCTGTTTTGTCTTTTTCAATTAGGAAATCACTTTGTCTTTTCATTCCTGTGTCAGGAACACGCTGACACCAGCTAGTGGCCGGTGCTCTGTGACCCCCACACCCCCTTCCTTTGGGTCATGCTGGGCAGCAGCACTGTCTTCTGCAGAGACCTCCTTTTCCCTCGTCTAGCCCATCAGGGACGTCCCATAAGCAGTCACACTTCTAACCTTGCAATGGGAAACTTGGTATTCATTTTATTGTCAGGGTCTGTGTATTTCAACAGAGAGCAGTGTTTGTCTGGTCACCTAATCTTGAGGACAATATCTAGGCATGCTGGAATCTTTGAAGCTTTGGGATAGTTGATTGAAAAACTCCTGTGGCAAATTTGGCGAACAGTGTTTTTGAAGCACTTTCATACACTGTTGGATGAGTCAGTATGACTTCTTTGAATGACAGTTTGGTAGCATCCATAAAAACTACATTGACCCAGAACTTTCTTACCATGACTTCCCCCTTCAGATGGACTTGCACATTTTGGCAGAGGTGTATGTATAAGAATGTACCCAGCGTTTTGGTTTGTGAGAGCAAAAGGCTGAGAACAACCTCACTGTCTATCAGCAGGTGACTAGTTAATAAACTGTGGTTCCACGCAGTGAAATACCATTCAGCCCTTACAAAGAGTGGAGAGGATCCGTAAGTGCTGATTTGGAGAGCTCCTGGAAATATATTAAGTGAAAAAAGAGAAGCATGTATAATCTGCTCTAATCTGGGGATGGAAGAAAGTGATAGAGGATATTTCTGCGTGAGTTAGCTGGTAGACACACAGACCGTTTCTGAAAAGATCCTCGCAGTGGTGTAAGTGTTGTTGCCTCTCAGGAGGGGAATTGGGGTTATAGGACGAGAGTCAGGCTTGTTCATTTTTCATTTATTCATTTGTTTATTAATTGAAGTATAGTCGGTTTACAATGTTGTGTTAGTTTCTGGTGTACAATGTAGTGATTCAGTTATATATATATATATATTCCTTCTCATATTCTTTTTCATTATTGCTACTGAAAGATAGTGAATATAGTTCCCTGTGCTGTACAGTAGGACCTTGCTGTTTATGTATTTTGTATACAGTAGTTAGTATCTGCAAATCCTGAACTCCCAGTTTGTCCCTCCACCCCTCACCCTTCCCCTCTGGTAACCACAAATTTGTTTTCTATGTCTGTGAGTCTGTGAGTCTGTTTTTGGTTTGTAAATAAGATTTGTATCATTTTGTTTAGATTCCACATAGAAGTGGTATTTGTCTTTCTCTGTCTGACTTACTTCCCTTAGTATGATGATGTCCAGGTCCATCCATGTTGCTGCAAATGGCATTATTTAATTTCTTTTTTAAGACTGAGTAGTATTCCGTTCTATATACATACCACATCTTTATCCATTCATCTGTTGATGGACATTTAGGTTGCTTCCATGTCTTGGCTATTGTATATGGTGCTGCTGTGAACTTTGGGGTGCATGTATCTCTTCGAATTAGAGTTTCCTCCAGATATATGCCCAGGAATCAAGCTTGTTCATTTTTATTTAGCTTTTTGTGTGTTGGAGATCATCATTTTGTGATAACCTAAATATTAGGCAGTGCCATCCATGTCAAGGAATAAAAAAAATTTGGTGATGCTGCAGAGGTGAACCTCTGTCCACAGTCTCCAAGGAAAAGGTGAACATTTGAATCATTTTAGAAGAAGAAAAATTGCCAAAATCATTTGCAAAGCAGCAGTTCACATACTTGCAGAAACATGAAAAAATATAAAGCATAGGTGAAATTGGCAGAATAGAGCGCAGAGCAGTGGGTTTGTTTTTTTAATTGAACAGTCACTGATGGGATTTTAATTTGATGCAGAAACTGTGGAGGAGGGAAGAGTGAGATATGGGAGCAGGGCTGAGAGAGGACAAGGCAGTACCAGCCATGCCTTGAGGAGGCTGGAGTGAAGGAGAGGCAGGAGGAGAAACAGAGTGTGTTGTTGGTACCCCAACTGGTCTGCGATGATGTGGCCAAAACTCTTTGGTGCTCGGCAGCAAGTAAGAGTTAAAGAGAAAAGGAATGTGAGGAACCCAAAATGATCTTAAAATTGTATCAATTTTTCTATAAACCTACTTGATTTCAAGATGATTTTGTCACTGAATGTAGACAAGGGAACAGCAAGAGTGGTGGAAATGATCATTTCAAAGTAATGAATTAAATACAAACTGATGGAAACAAAGCTAGCAGATTGATGGAAGGAACCCAGGTAATGGACAGTTTCACAGTGTGTGTCTATATCGCAGGCATGTAAGTGACAGCCTCTTTATTTCATAGTGTTTTTGTTTGTTTGTTTTTTGTTTTTTTTACTGCTGTGTGTCACTTGATACCACATGGGGCAATTCTCTTTTGAAATGTTTTCACCTTCATCATGATGGTAACGTCACTGGCTGCAACGATTCATTCTTCCAGGATTGAGAAGCCAGGCTAGAAATTCCAAGGATGCTCTGTTTGATGGAGAAAGAATCAAATATGTTTCTTACCTCTGTATCTTTTTACATTTGAATAAATAAGGAATGGAAGAATGCCTGTTTGTTAAAACCTGCCTAAAACTGGGGTCTTTTTAGACTTAACTAAAATGCACTGAGGACTTTTAACAGAAAAGCTGGATTGTCAGATTACTGCATTTATGGATAACGTCAAGAATCATCATTTCTCAGGACTTGTTATCAATAGACAGTGATACTTAAAACAATGTTAATGTATCTGAAAAGTCCCAAGCCTGCTACTAGAGAAACTGAAGAAACTAGGACTTTTTTTTTTTTACATTTACAGAAAATAATTTTAAGTCATTTTAAGAGTGGTTCAGTCCTTCTAAAAACACAACCAGGCAATCCTCACCGATCAAAGAAAATGTATTACTGAAAAGACTAACTTAGTCAATTATCTGTCACTTTAAGTTATGAAAAAATACAGTAAGAGCAAAATTAATAAGATACTGTTTCAGATTCCAAAAATCACTATTCTTCTAACAAGTGACGCAGGTTTTAGAAACTCATTTATTGAAAATAAAAGATTTAAGCCTCTAGTATGAAAAGTACTAGATGGAACTGAACACGTATTGTTAAATAATTTTGAGCATGCCTATTTTTAACAGGATTATTGATATTTATTCATTCAGTAAGCATTTATTTAGTATTATTTTAAACAATTTTTTTAATTGTTTAAAGTTTTTTTCCTTCCAGTTTATTGAGATACAACTGACACACAGCGCTGTGTATTTTTGGGGGGTATAATTAGGTTAAGATATTTAGTGGAGGCACTGGGGAGTGAACCCAGGACCTCGTGCATGCTAGGCGTGCGCTCTACCGCCGAGCTACACCCTCCTCACCAAACCTTATTATAAACCAGGCACTCCTGGTTCTAGAAATATAAATAAGGCACTGTCCTTGCCATCAAGAAACACACAAATTAAAGGGGAAAATGGACAGATTTCAAAACAGATGTTATGTCCTAAGAGAGCCAAAGTGTGTTGAAAGATAATCAGATCAATAGAGAGTTCTTGAATTGGCCAGGTAGACGCTGCGGAGGAGTTGAGTAGGAACTGGATGGCAGGGCAGGGGAGAGAAGGCTATTCCATGAAGAATCGTGGAGGCGTATGCGGGAGGGCTGGCTTGGTAGGAGGACTTTTGAGATGCAGCTCTTAGTAAACGTAGTGGTGATAACCACACAGGCCAGTGTGTGAAAGGCCTCATGTGCTGTACAAAAGACGCTGGGCTTTATCTCATGGACAACGGGGAGCCACTGAAGGACTTGAAGCATGGGAAAAACATAATTAGATTTGCATCAAAAAGACCCTTCACGGACTATTGGGTAAAGATGACAATGGAACGCAATTGAAACACTGAAAGATGAAGTTAAGGAATTTTTCCCGAAAGAGCAAAAATAAAAGAGGTTAAAACATGTGAAAAGGAAAAAAGAAAAAGTATAGCAGTCCAGGGAGGGTAAACATCTGAATAATTAGGGTTCAAGGGGAAAAGAGCAGAGAAAAAGAAATGAGGAAATAGCAGCAAAGTAATTGAAGAATATATCCCAGGATCTAAGACACAGGAGTTTCCAGAGAAAAGGCCCACCAGGCACTTGTCAAATAGATGAAAATGGGCTGAGACACTTCATTCTGAAATTTCTAAACATTATTTCCCTAGAGAAAAAAATAAAATAAAAATAGATTGCATGCAAAGGATCACAAATAGCTTTAGATTTCTTAACAGCAACATTGGAAACCAGAAGAGAGTGGAAATTTCAACCTGGAATTCTGTACTAAGAAAAAATTATTAAGCCAGACTTTTGTGGAGAGAGAGAGAAATAGAGATAAGTCTTCATTCTTCACAGTGGGGCATCCCTAGATACTGCCTACAACTGAACAGTCAGGAAGTAAGGCTATAAGCAGGTTATTGACAGATACAGGATTAATACCAGAACCACTGGCTCTAAGAATTCAAAGTGCTTGTTTCTGGGGGAAGTTAGGTCGAATAAGCTCTGGAGATCTAATGTGCAGCATGGAGACCACAGTTAATAATACCATCTTGTGTTCTTGAAATTTGCTAAGAGAGTAGACCTTAAGTGTTCTCACCACACACAGAAATTAACTACATGAGGTGATGGATGATGTGTTAATCAACCTGACTATGGTGCTCATATCCCAAAGTATACATATGTCAAATCATCACACTGCACACATTAAATATATACAATTTTATATGTCAATTAATTATACCTCAATAAATTTGAGAGGAAAAATTAATTTTAGGAGGCAGAAGCTGCATTTAGTTTGCAAGTAGCCAAATGGAGAGATGTAGTAAGCAGAGAACATTTCACCCTGGAACCTGGGAACCAGAAATATAAATGTAGAGCTATGGTTAGAACCTCAGGAGTTGAAGAAATTTTATAGAAAACCTGTAAAAGGAAAAAAAAATGAGGCTGGAGGCTAGAACTTATTTTCCTGGATAGATTTTTATTAACATTGAAGAATGCCCTTCTAAACAATATAAACTGCCTTCCTTGGTCATCTGTGGAACACATGTTAAAGAACACCGAAACCTGTACGTGCTTGCACTGTATGAGGGTAAACGATGAGACCTTACAGTTGAAAATGATGTTTATATTTCTAAGTATATTCTAATACATTCCTTTTTTTTTTTTCTTGGAAATGCCAAAGATGATAATAACCTTTTTTTTTTTCTTTTGGAAGAATCCTGGAGAACTTTATTACCATATAAATACCCTGTTTTTTGAGTATTTTTTCCTACAAAATATTTTCAACACATAGTATCTAATTTAATCCTTTCTTCCACCAAATGGGTTAAGTATTATTCTCTCTCCCTTTCTAATTTAAGGAAACTGAAACAGGAAAAAAAGATTAAATGACTTGTACAGTCACACAGTAAGTTTCAGTTGAAGACATACATCTGCCCCTGTGGTTCACTGATCCTTCTACAACATTTTAGCTCATTGCATTGTTGAGATTGGGCTGGACCATAGTCCCAGAATTTGAGTCCATCTAGTCTTTTAGGGTTTGGGTTTGGGTTTGGGGAACAGTAGGGAGCATCTGATAAGACCACCTTAGCAACAGTTCTAAAAAATTAGGGGAAATAGGATGACTGCCAGAGGTTCCCCATCTCTCAGTAGAAAGGAAGTGCCTTGGAGTGTCTTAAGCAAACTAGTCCCCCCAGGACAACTCTGTAAAGCATTGTACTATGTCAATGGCTGGCATTCAGGAATATCTGAATTTAAAGTGGCATTTTTTATTGAACTCATTAGCAGAATGCAACCATTTAGGGGAGGAAGAAGATTGTCAAATACATTACATCAAAGCAAACATTAGTATAAGCAGCTATGAATTTTCTAAGTGGATCAAAATTTGTTCTGTAGATTATCTTTCACCTCTTCTAATCCTTTAGTACCAATTTGAGAATTTTATTATTTGTTTCTTAAATAGGACAGACTGAGATAGGAATAAGCCTTTATTATAACTGAGCAAATGATGACTACTACTGTTAGTCAGAATTGATGTACCGTAAGGTTGTATTATTTAAGTAAAATTGAGCTCTAAGATATTGGGGTCCTCTTATTTATATACAGATCTTGGGAAACTTGAATACCATCATTGCTCAGAAAAGGTTTTCTTTTTAAATCAATGAAATATAGTAAAACCACTTTAAAAACAGGCCATTGTGTATAGTTATACCATTCAGCAATTTCATGCTAAGCTTTCACCCAAGAGATATGAGTACATTTATCTCCGTAAAGACTTGGGCACAAATATTTATAGCAATTTTATTCATGAGAGCCAAACAACAGGCTACAACTCAAATGCCCAACCATGAGCAAATGGATAAATAAGTTGCATTATATTCATAGGACGGAATACCATTCAGCAATAGAAAGAAGGGATCTACTGATCCACACAATGAAAGAATGCATACTGTTTGGTTTATATGCAATGATAGGAAATTTGAGAACAAGGCAAAACTAATTTATGGGAACAGAAAGCATCCATGATTGCCAGGGGCTGGGGACGAGGGGTGGGAACGCGAGGAAACTCTTCAAGGTAACGAGGGAGCTTTCTGATGTTAATGTTCTGTATTTTCTTGTAATATATCTGGGATTTGCTTTAATCGAGTATGGTAAGGTTACAGACACAGAAACAACTGCCTTTGAAAGAAGAATTTGTACTTGTAGTTCCCCAAAGAGGGAATGTCAGGCATTCAGGGCCACGTGGGGAAGTTCCAGGGTTGGTGAGAAGGGGTGGAACAGTGTGGCCTAGAGCCTTTCTTGTGTTTTCCCTGGGAAAGGCGAGGTGAGCAAGATAAACAGTGTAGGATTGGCTAGTATGAACGATTCCAGTGGCTCCAGGGTGTGGGGTGGTCCTCACTGTCTAGTACCTGACCCTGGGGTGATTTAAGCCAGGGGAAATTGGCTCACTGTGTGAGAGTCCCAGAAAGGAGGCGATCGGGAGTATGGACTTTGCATGGGTTGGATGTATATGAAAGGTGTGTTCACTTGGTGAGTTAGTTGTTTGCTATTTCTAGAATGATCTAAACCTGGAAGGAGCAGTCTGTCCAGCCAGGCAGACCCCTACTATGTCAAAGCATCATAAAATGTAGGGAAAAAAGAATGTGATTACTACACCATTATATACGTTTGTGTGTGTGTGTGCTGTATGTAAATTTTACCTCCTTAGAGTGTATTTGAAAAGTTAAAAAAAAAAGTAGTGAAATATAACAAGCACATGAAATGACTTTAAACAAACTAGGGAATTCCTCCTCGAGGGCTTTCAAAATGTTCAGACAGCACCCAGGTATATAAGAGGATAAGAACCACACTGCATACTTGACAAGTTCAAGTTCATTCAGGCAGTTCCTTTCTTTCCGTCTCTGTGTCATGGTGGCTGTCATTTCCTTCATACAGTGAAAGAAAGGTGGCTTTTTCAGTTAGATGATATCTGGGGTGATACAGCCTTTCTGAGTCCTTTCCTGCCATGTTTCTAAAGTATACTGTGAGTATTCTTAGGGCTGGGCAGGAAAAGCTTCAGTCAGCTTCTTCTTGAACTTTCCCAGTGGTAGGTTCAGTCTTTGATACAGCATATTATGGAGTAGATTCCATGGCTGACTATCGGTAGTCACGAGAAAGTTCTTCTGTGTGTCCCGTTGACATTTGCTTCCTCATGACCTGTCTGCCTTACTGGTCCTAGCGCTGCCCACTGGTGTTACGTAGGATTCCTCTCATCCATCTTCTGAGTAACTTCTCTCCCAGTGTATGAAGATGACCATCATTTTCCCCTGGGTTCTTTCATTTCCCAGGTTCACTGCTTTCCCAGCTTTGCTAAATCATTTTTTCCCTATTACTTTGTTCCTATTCTTAGTTTCACCGATTTTCCTTGAATTCTAGTATCCAGCAACAAAAACATTCTCTGTACGTTTCTACTGACTTGGTCCACATTTGTACGTGTGTTCACGAGAGAGAAAGAGGGAGGGAGGGCGGAGCAGGAGGGAGACTCTGGATGCAGGGGAGCGTGAACATGTGTGTGGATTGAGGAGGCAGAGTGCCTGGCAAATTGATTCTGGTGCGTCCTGGTGACCTTGAGCAAGTTACTTAACTTCTTTGAGCCTCAGTTTCTTGACTTGAAAGATGATGACAATGCCGATTCCCTTATGCGTATAGGAGGGGTGTGTGTGAATTACCTGGTAGGTCTAGCACATGATAAGCCCCCAGCGCAGAAGAGCTACAGTGTAGAAGACGGTGGAGGTGAAGTCGCCCGTGGATTCACCAGCTCTGGCTCTGGCCTCAAACCTAAAATCTGCAGGGCACTCTGTGCAATGGTTCGAAGTCAAAAGCCATGAGATCACAGTAGGACCAAAACTAGAGGAAGGTCTATGAGACGAGCAGCTGCCTAATAAGTGGTAGCATTTAAAGAAGAGCCTGTGACAAATTACCAATGAATGGTTAGACACCCAAAGCCTTGATTACCTTTTTGTATTTTTTCATATTTCAAGTTCTCATGACCAAATTCATTTTATTATGACATTTATCTGAATGACAGTGATTCAGCCAGGTGATGGATGACATGTTTATTTTCTAGGAAAGTGTTCCTTGGAAATAATTGCCTAATGCTAATTAGTTAATATTAAGTTCCCTTAATAATTGAGGGTAACGTCTGCATTGCAACTCTGGATGGTACCCACATGCACACACAGTGGCTTGCACTTAAACGTACACCATGGGTTTGTAAGCTTATTGAGCATGCAGCAAATTATTTTCATTTATTCGGTAAGATTCTTCATCTGAATTTATTTTTAGGAACCTCAGCAAGGCAGCATAGCAAAGAGAAGGCAGTGTGTGCCTTAGGTTTGTTCAATCAGGAATAAATGGAAGATTTCCATTCTCAGTACCATCAGGCTGTCACTTCTCAAGTAACCAATTCACCTAATTTTCATTTTTAATCAACTCTGTTTAAACATGACACAGTAACTAAAATTAAAATTAACCATGAGTGATTTATAAAACGTATTATATTAAGTCTTGCTATAATCGATGGCATTCACTCATTGCGTTCTTTAATTTTTGTTCCTTTCTGATAGATTGATCTACTTAATGTCCTTTTCAGCCTTGAAGTAAGAAAAGCCAGGTTATGATTATCAGGGATTCCGCAGACTGTGGGCACAGTGGCTGCCAGTGCTGTATCATGGTCCCTTGAGTAAAGATGCCCGATGACTTTGCTTGTGTGGTATTTGAAAGATACTCATGGATCTTACGTGCCTTTGTGATGCATCTTTTCCTCTAGCATGTTTATATAATGGCCTTTCCTTTCCAGCCCAATCAGAAGATGCAATATAGTAATTATTCAGGTGTTGTCTTTAATAAGCACTAGGTGTATTTGTTATGCAATTTTTCATTTTTCATAATTACAATAGAGTTAAGTTCCTTCATGCTTTATGTGGCAGAAGAAGATAACAGACACCATTTGAGTGCATTTTCTACTTTAAATACAAAGATTGGGGGTGTATAGTTGGAATTATTTTAATGGCAATCCTTATCTAACACAGCATTCCAAAGTAATCAAAATTAAAACTCTATTTTTGTTTTGTTTTTTCTTCAATTACGGAGATAGTGTTTGTTCATTGGGGAAATTTAGCAGCATATCCACAAGCATAAAAAGAAAAGTTAAATAGCAATTTAATTCCTCATTCGGCAAGAGCCACTTTTCACAGTTGGTAGTTTTTCTCATGTGTATATAGGGGAAAAAATTGAACTATATCACTCTGTAACCAACCCCTTTCACACAAAACTGTCTGGTAAGCATTTTTTCACAATTTGAAATATTTTAGGAAATATTATAATAGTTTTATTATAAAAATATATCCTAATTTGCTTAGGGGCCTTATAGTTTGTGTGTATCTTAAAGGGCACCCTGAAGAATTTTAAAAATTCAGCGAGGGTGATGATGATGAAGATGGTAGAAGATAGCTTTGCACCTTATCGTGATGATTTTCTGAAGTGGAGGAAAAGTCTGAAACAAAAGGAATGGAGAATTTTAAGGCTCAGGATACATACTGCAGAAGTAACCCCCACACAGTTTGCATGCATCTCTCTGGAGACTTTTTCCAAGCATGCATCGTTTTATCTGGTTTTGTTTTTACCAGTTTGTAGACAAAGCAATTTTATTTCTGAAATTTGCACTTCTTTGATTATTAAGGCTGAGCATTCTAATGATTACTAGTTTGTCTTCTTTTATAAGTTTCTAAAGTCTACTAGTTTTATGGAGTTCTTTCTCATTCTTATTAATTTGTTTACTCCAGACCTGAGCACAAGGACCATGTCTGCCATATCCTTGCAGAGCAGCACCTCCAATACTGTTTGTTAAATGAATAAATGAATGACTATATACCTATTGTAACTTTTCCATTTTTTCCCAATATTTGCCTTAATTTTTGACAGCTCTATTAATGTGTAATTGACATGCAGTAAATTACACATATTTAAAGTGCAGTGTGATGTGTTTTGCTATTTGTAACACCCATGAAACCATCACCACAATGAAGGTAATGAATAGCCTTCACCCTAATGGGTGGATGTATGCCCATTTGTAGGCCCTTCCTCCCAACCATCCCTGTGTCCCTGTGCTTAGGCAACTATTGATCAGCTTTTTGTCACTATAGTTTGCATTTTCCAAAATTTTATGTATGTGAGGTCATAAAGTATATAGCCTCTTTTTATTTGACTTCTTTTGTACAGCATGATGTTTTTGCAGATTCACCCATATTGTAGTGTGGATCAGTAATTTACTCTTATACGTTGCCAAGTAGTGTTATATTGAATGGATATATTACAGTTTGTTTAACCACTCACTTGTTGATGAACTTTTGGGTTGTTTCTGGTTTGGGGCTACTACAAACGAAGCTGCTTTGAACATTCTTTGAATATATACTTTCTTTTCTCTTAGATAAGTAGGAAGGGACTGGCTGGATCTTATGACAGGTTTATCTTTAACTTATGAAGAAAATGCCAAAATATTTGTCCAAGTAACTGCACCATTTTACACTATGGCAGCAATGTACACGACCTCCACTTCCTCTACATCCTTGCCAACACTTGGTATAATCTTTTTTTCCAATTTTAGCCATTCTAGTAGGTGTGTGATGATACCTCTTGGTGTTTCTAACTTACATTTCTTTAATAACTAATGATGTTGAGCATCTTTTCATTTCCTTATTTGCAAGCCATTATCTTTTTGGGTGAGATATCTCTTCAGATCTTCTGACTGTTTTTTAAAAAGGCATGTTTATTTTCTTATTATTGAGTTTTGAGGGTACTTTATTCTAGATATAACTCCTTTATGTATTTATTATTTGCAATTATTCTCTCCCACTCTGTGGCTTATCTTCTCTTAATAGTGTTTTTTGAAGAGCACATGTTTTTAATTTTGGGATCCAACTTACTAGTTACTATGTGGATTATGTTTTAAATGTCCTGATATTTTTGCATGATGAAAAGTCATAGTGTTTTAGAAGTTTCGTAGTTTTAGGTTTTATATTTGGGTGTGTGATGTCTTTTGGATTTGTATGTGATGTGAGGTGTGTCTCCAAGTTTTGTTTTTGTTGTTTACATGTGGATATCTAATAAATAGTCCAAGCGCCATTTGTTGAAGTGACTACTTTTTTCTCCACTGATTTCCCTCTATACCTTCATGACCTTATGTGTGTGGGTTTATTTCTGGAACCTATTCTGTTCCATTGATCTATCTGTCTATATGTACACTGTCTTGATAGTTTTGGCTTTATAATGAGTTTTGAAATTAAAGTAGTAGTATCCTTCAACTTTTGTCTTATTTTTAAAAATGATTTTGGCTATTCTAAGTTCTTTGCATTTCCATGTGAATTTAAGAATAATTTAAGAATAAATTTAGGAATTTAAGAAATTGAGTAATTTCTACAAAATGTCTATTGATATTTTGATTAAGATTATTTTGAATCTATAACTCTATTTGCAGAGAATTACCATTTTAACAGTATTGAGTCTTATGACCTGTGAACATGTTGTATCTCTCTCCGTGTATTTAAGTCTTTAAAAATTCCTCTCATCATTGTTTTGTAGTTTTCAGTGTTCCACATCTTTTGTCAGATTTACCCTTAATTATTTCCTATTTTCGATGTTGTCACAAATAGTATTTTAAATTTTAACTTCTGATTTATTGTTTCCATTTCTGATTGTTACTAGTATATGAAATGTAATTGATTCTTGTCTATTGATCATGTATTCTTGAACCTTATTAAACTCATTTAGTTATTTGTATAGATTCCACTGAATTTTCTACATAGACAGATCATGCCTTCTGCAAATAAAGACAGTTTTATGTCTTGTTTTGCAACCTGGGAGCATTAGTATTGCATTTTAATGACTGGAGAAAGAGAGAAGGTGATGAAGAGTGTCCCCATTTAAAGTGGTCACTTGTGTACTGATCAGCACATGCCAGAGAGGAAGCTCCCAGAGGCCCAGGAAAGATGCAAGGTGCCCAACACTCACAGATGGACAGGAATATTGCCTGTTCTATCAGCTAGGCTGAAAAACTCCTAATTCACAGGACATTGCCTAGAGTACAAAGAAGAACCTTGCTTTAGTGAGGGAGAATAATTAGCCCTATCCAAACCATCTCTCTGGCTTCACAAAACAAATCTTAAGGCAAGATCTAAAAGGATGGAATTGTTTCCAGGCATCTCAGCTGTGTATTTAAATCCTCCTAGGATCTGTACTCTCACGGCGTGGATTCACTGCCCCCTCTCTCTCCAGCTACTTGCTCCATTACTCTGGGAGTCTCCCCCAGGGCTCTCCCTTCCTGCATCATAGCTGGTAGGGCTCAGCTCATTTGTTTCCTGTCTCACAAAATCAGGACTTTGGGACTTGATATCCAGTATTTTGAAACATTGTTTCATATAGTTTGTCTATGTCTTGCTTGTTTCAGGAAGGAGGGCAAATCTGGTCTTTGTTACTCAGTCTTGGCTGGAAGCAGAAGGCCTGTCCTTTTATTTTACCTAGTTTTCTGTTTAAAAAACATTTAAAAATTTAAATGGAAAAATTCATACATCTTTACGTTAATGGCTTCTGTCTTTGATATCATGCTTAGAAATACTTCTGTGTTTGAAGGCTTATAAAAATATTTACTTATATTTTTTCAAGGACTTTGTCTTATTTTGACATTCAAATAGCTTATTACTGTGGAACCTTGTATTCTAGGCAATTTGGAAAATAACTAACATGGAAAGGAAATGCCTGTAATTACATCACCAAAAGCAAGGCCGATGTGCATCTTAGTACATTTCTGTCGTGCATTTTTCTGCGCCTTTTTTTTTAATGTAGTTGTTTGCCTAGTGTGTCCATCACTTAGTATGTTCATCCAGTACCTTATATCATCATTTTCCATGTTGCTACATATTCTCCAAAATTGCCCTTTAATGATGGAATTCTGTTTCATCAAGCGGCTATGTTGCAGTTATATTACATTTATCTGTATTGTGAAACATTGGAGTTGTCTCTTCTTAAACAGAATATGTCATTACCAGGCAGGGCATTTGGAGGGAACTTAACTTGGCCTGCTCGCACATCTCCTGACCCTAGGAGGGCAGAGGTGCAGGTACAGCCCCTGTCTGTGTCCTTGTTGCCCTCTCCAAGCCCAGACCAGTGCATTCAGAAGGATCCTGTCTGTATAAAAAGGAGAAGGATGTAAAAACATCAATTTCCTAATAGTCCAGTCCGTTTCTTACTGTTCATATAATTATCAATAAAAAGACTTTAAAAATTTTTTTTTTAATTTGTACTTTTTTGTACATGTTGACATGGTATCTCAATTATTTTCTAATTATTATCTGTGCTTGGTTATTTTCAGGGAAGTTATTATTCAAGTCAGATACTTCAGAATGAAGAATTCTTTATCAGTCCCACCAAAAGATCAAGGTAAGAGAAGCCTTGCTGAGGAAGACAGTAATGTGTGTGTTATGAAGAGTTTTAATTGACACATTTAATGCCACTGTCCTCAAACCATAAGGTGACTTACTTCCTGGAACTAAGAGCAACAGTTCTGATTTTATATGAACGTTGATTTCCTTTGGCAAGTTACTTGGGTGTACATGGATTACTGAGTTACAAGGACACGTAGCCTTTACTGAGAGCCCCTTGAGAGCCAGGCCATCTCATTCCACACAAAACTCACAAATCTCAGCCCATTAGCTGGCAGTTAACTGGCGCTAATAGATGTCAAATGAAATTACAAAATATTGGCTTTAATGAAGCAAAACAGCACGTGTTCTATGAGCAGAATATATACAAGTATATGCACATAATACTCATGCACACGTATGCACAGACAACACGCCTGGAGAGAGGGAGGGTGTTTGCTTATACATTTTTGGTCTATGTCTTCCCATAGGCCAATTTTAAAAAAGAAACATAAGAAAAACTATTTCCCCTTCATATAATTTTTTTAAAAAATCATGATTTTAAAAAATAAGAGCTCCTGAACCTTTCAGAAAGGCAGTTTACAGGTGGAGATAGAGTCCTTTCTGAATAAAGAATAATTACGTTTTACTCACTGTAAAGGGCAAAGTTTTTTTAAGACGAATTCACATCTTTCCCCTTCCTCTCTGTATTCTCTCCCATACAGAAGAGAAATCTTGATGTGTACGTGAGAAAAATAGTGTCTTTCAATGATTCAAAATTGGGCTTCCTTAGTGGAAGGCGTAACTTGCAGTGAATGGAGGGGATTTGCTGTAAAGAACCCTTAACTGGAGCAAACATTCTTTGATTGCTTTACCAGAAAGGAAAGTAGCATCGTAGCTGTAAAGAGCTCGGAGTCTTTTTGAAATTCATTGCTGCCCCTGGATTGTGTAACCTTAGGTACATCACTTGACCTTAACTCTGTCACCTATAAATCTGTAAAATGAAGACAGTAAGTCCTACCCTGTAGGTTATGTGGAGATTGAAGGAGATAATACATGTAAATCACCCAGCACATTGCTAACGGCATAGCGGGCACTTAGAAGACGCTAGTGGCTGTTGCTCTTAACGGTGGTTATGACTGTCCGGGCCCTCTTCATCCGTGGGGGCTGATGCAATGAGAAGAGGCCAGAGGCCAAGCGGGATCCAAGGGGACCCAAGGGAAGTAAACACAGGCCGACCCATGGGCTTGGCAGTCATCCAGGCGTCTGGCCAAAGGGCGAGTAAGAGTCCTTGAGACACACAAGATCCAGCCCCGAACACTAGGGCAGGGAAGGAGAAGGGCGTCAGAGGGAGGAGAGCAAACCCTGCCTCAAAAAGCGTGTGTTTCCCGTGAGTGTCTCTGGTACATTTCCTTGTGGATTTCCGCAGTAGAAGGTGCCTGATCACGGGGCTTGACAGCTCAGTGTCCTCACTGGTGTCACCTCCTTAGAAGAAAGAGCGTTGAACGAATGTCAGGAAAGCTGGGTTCCTGTCCCGGATCTGCCTCCCGCCAGCTATGGAAACTCAGTTATTTTGCCCCTAAGCCTCACTTTCCTATTAGTAAAGCTGGGATTACTAGACATTCTTTCCCAGCTCTAAGAGGTAGTGAGTCTGAGTAACTAAGCAATGAGCCGTAGGTTTCTGGCTGATGCAGGGATGCAAAGTGGGTCCCCACTCAGCCCTCTTGCCTACTTTGCTCTCATCAAGGTGTATTTTGCTGTTTTTGTGTCCACCTCCATTGACTTGACCAAAATATAAGATGCCCTCAGGCCTGCCTAGGATTCAGTAGCTCTGGTAAGTTCTTCATCAGTCTCTCCAACCAAGGATGCTTAAACCCCAACCCAGAATTTGACAGAGAAAGAGATACAATAACTTAAAGAGCTCACCAAGCGCCTCAGTGGGATAGTCCCCCTACTACCACTTTACAGCCTTTGTTTTATTTAGCCTCACAATGTTCAGTATAATGTTTATTTCTGTGGTTCAGGGAGATTCGATTCTTTTACCAAGGTCACTGACCAGTTAAATGACTGAGCTAAGATTTGAACCAAGATCCACCAAAATCCAAAACTCACGTGTTTGTCCCAGTGTCATACTGTAAGTTTATAAAGAATACCTCTAATCTATTTTTAGACCATTCCCCCTTTTCTTCTCTGTTCCAACATATTATGCTTAATTACATGTATGAATGCTTAGTGCTGTTTCATTCCAGAGTAGGCAGAAATTAGAATCTGTGTCATGGGAAGTTACATCAGTAAGGAAAACCAGTGTTATGCATATGAGGCCTAGGAATAGCCCCGTTTTTCCTTAATTTACTCATTTATCAAATGCTTCTGTGTGTCCTGGATTACTATTAATATTTATTAACAAAGAAAAATGCCAGATTTTTAAATCAAGATTTTGTTTATATTTCTTTTATCAAATATAATCATTTCTGGGACATGAGTTTGCTAATCACATGTTACTTATTAATTAAATGCTAAGTGAATTATTTAAGAAACTGTTGATGGTTGTCTGTGAATTGCAGCACTTTTGAATTTCATGCTTGTAAGCGCGCGCGCGCGCGCACACACACACACACACACACTATACACATCAACGTATGAAGTTTAGGTGGGACACAACAGAGTTGTGAGGCTTAAAATCCACAGCATCACTTACCATCTTCTAACAAAATTTCT
Source organism: Camelus bactrianus (assembly GCF_048773025.1). Lineage (NCBI taxonomy): Eukaryota > Metazoa > Chordata > Mammalia > Artiodactyla > Camelidae > Camelus > Camelus bactrianus. The sequence goes on from NC_133573.1 coordinate 13,056,805, forward strand.
TACGTCGGGAGCAGATTTAATGATCAGCAAAGCAGTGCTTACCAGGAATTATGCCAGATGCTGTGAGAGCTCCAAAGATAAATCAGACAGAGCGTGTGCTTTTACAAAACATAAAATCATATTAGAACTGTAGCCATGTATGTAATTAACCAGGATAAAGAATGACAAATTCTGTCCTAGCAGTGAGTATGACAAACTGTGAGAACCTGGGTGGAGGGACAATTGGTTAAGTCAGAAGTTGTGAGGTGGGTCAGGAAACACAGCAGCGAGGACATGGTCTTTTTTCAGGACATTCTCACACGTGTCGAAATCAACCAAGTGGAGATTAGAGGTCAGAGGATGTGGGTTTGAAGCTAGGAAAAAACTAGAAGAAACCAATTAGAAATCCCTTCTAAGTGTTTTCTGATTTGGGGTAAAGATTTTTAACACTGTAACATCGCTGTGATAATTTGTACTATATTAAAAGCTTTCCATTTTGATAATGTCTTTATTATTCTTTCTGTGTGAACGTGTTACTTACAGAATCTCCAGAAGCTCATTAGACTTATTTTGTTACAATTTTCTGTCTTCTCGTGCATTCAGGATTGGGAGATGGGATTTATGGTTTTCCCATAATTTTCTTTTTTTGTGTTTAATATTTTTAAATGATAAATTAATAGAAATATAAGGACATGCATTTCTGTTGGAAAATAGCAGCAAATTGTAGCAAGTGACAAACCATGTTTTGGTGGAGGGGGGGAAGGCATGCAAACAACATAATAAGGCCAAGTACAATTGTAGTAATCACCACTTTCAATTTGTTGATGGAAAGAAAGCCAACCACCACAAGGACTGAAAATACAAACAAATTTATTTACTTGCCGGATAAGGAAACACACAAGTGAGCAACTTTGCCAAATGGCTCTCTGAGAGAGAGCATTTTTGTTTTTTCATGCGTTTGGAGGAAGTTCACTGTGGTGGCACCAGTGAAGGATTGAAGTGTGGCGCCTGGAAAGGGCAGGATGAGTTTGAAGTCCCCACACCACAGTTAATTCGAACAAGTCCCGCTGTTCATTGGTCAGGAAAGAGTCTTAAGTCCAGGGAGGCTCTGTGTTACTGGAGTCATTCAAAACTCCGAGACATTTCCCAGCGTCACGATCCAGTTTTGACGTTTCCTCGGGAAGCCTGCTGTAAGCGGAGAAAGGTCTCACGGGGGGCCTCCAGCACTTTCTCGGCTCCGTCGTAACGTTTGTGTTGCTTGAACATAGTTATCTGGTTGTGAGGGCTGTTGCATTCAATGACAGTAATAATAAATGGAGCTGAGAACATGGCAGATGTTTTGAAGCAAGACATAGCAGGTCGTAATGACCCCCTTCGGCAGCATTGCAGTTAGCGAAACGTGCCCTGTACAACTCCTACTAATTTTCGAAACTGGTGCATTATTTACCTGCGAAGCCATAGTCATTATTGTCCATCATGTGAATTCAGATTTGGCATCTGTTAGAAAAGAAAAAAGCCACCCTGGATTTTCTTATTCAATAAAATACTTTAAAAAATAATCATGGTACAGCCTAAAATATATATTCTTCTGTCTTACAGACATAAAAATATGTCCTAGGAGGGAGGGTATGATTCAGTGCTAGAGCACATGCTTAGTGTGCATGAGGTCCTGGGTTCAATCCCCAGCACCTCCATTAAAAAAGAAAAAACCTAATTACCTACCCCCTACAAAAAAAATGATGTCCTTACATCTTACTGACATAAACATTTTGGTAGTAGTGAATATATATCATTTTAGACCTCAAGGAACACTTAGGGTAGCTAGTTAATATTCATATTTTTTAAGTTTAGGAAAATGATCTTACTTATTTTAGACTCTTAGTACCAGGTTCTTTGTAAACCTCTCAGTGACTTTTCTGTCTCTGGCAGGCTTTTAAAGCACCCTGGCATGTAGTGGGTTCTCAGATACATACTAGATTTTGTTGAAAGTGCTTGAAACTCTCATTTTTTTTGAAAACATTTTAATTTTTGTTTTTTAATGAAACACCAAGCTGAAGTTCTCGAGTCTGCATTCATTTAACAAATATCTATTGCCTTTGGAGAGGCATGAGCAAGGAGCAAACGGGGCAAAAGGAAAAGCAAACTAAGTTCTTGTCTCTTATAGCTCAGTTTCAGCGAATAAAACTGGGCTGCCTATCCAAGCAGGAGTTTACTTTTTATGAGGATTTAACCTCAAAATGATTTGCTGTCTTGTTATCTAACTGCAGTCTTGCTCTTTCGAACCTGGTCTTGGAGCTGTTTCCTAACCTTTCCTGTTTTCCATCTCTCCCCACGTCCCCCCGGGTCGGGGGAAAGACCACGGAACTAAGAGCAGGACAGCTGAGCTCTCGTTATTCTTCCGCCCTTCTCTCTGCGCTCTGTGATCTTGGCTAAGTCAGGGAGCCCAGTTAGTCCCTTCATCTTTGAAATGGGGATAATAATTCTTGCCCTGAAACAGTCAAATGAGATAAGGTACAGAGGAGTCTCGTCATTCACAGTTGTCACGTTCTGTAAAGTCACCACGAACACTGAATTAGCGATTACTGAACCACTGTTCTAGAAGAGATGCACGGTTAGGTTCCTGTGAGCCTCTGGTCACGTCACCTGTCATTACATAACCTAGTTTTATGTATATTTCTGTTTAAAGATGCCTTATTTCATGTATCTTGTTGATTCGTTAGCATTAACTAAACCCACAGACACATTATAACTCAACCCTGAACAAAGCTTATCTAGCAGGTGTATTTTTTCCGAAAGGCCCACCACAGTCTTTTTATGCTTACGAATGCTGGACAGCATGTCAGCACTATGCTTGAGGGTTTTGTTAAACAGTGAAATCACTAACAAAAGGAGAAAACTACCCCCCTAAAAAATGTGGCACTAAATAGACAACAAAAAGGGCATTTGTTTATAGCACGAGAGGTGAAACGAGGCAGAGTGCCAACCACTGCCGGGAGCGGGATGTTCTTTGCCTGTGCCTGTCCACAAATGACCACGAAAGGGCCACCAGTATGGATCGGGGGGTGGCAAATACATTTTAGCAAGCAGGTGAATTCACAAATACAGAATCAGCAAGTGAGGATCCACTGTTTATGAAGGTGCTTTGTAAACTCTTAGAGCACAATATAAATCTCAGAACAATTTGCAGAATAAGACTTACTGTGGAACTCAGACATAATAACTCTGTGTGTAGTTGATATTATCAATTTTAAGTTAATGAAGTAATAAATATATTATTGGAAAGCAACCACAAGTTCTTAGCTCAGTGAAGCTACAAAGACAACCGTTACTGTGAATTCTTTGGCTCTTCAGCACTCATGTTTACTGCACAGTAGCCAGGAGAAGCACTGTAATTTGATGCTTTGCATTTAGTGGTTAACGTGGCTTTGTGACCCCATTACGGGGCGGGGGAGCATTCCCTATGCATTACCAAAATATTATGTTTCTAAATATGTGACACCATATGGAAACATTTTGATCGTAACTAGTGGTGTAAATGCTGTTCGTGGACTTTGGGTACCTTTTTATGTTGCAGACCAAGAACAGGTTGACATTTTCAAGCTGGTTTTGGTTAACTCCTTAATGTTGGAAATTAGAACTTTCCAATGTAATAACTCTGAAAAATACTGCTATGATTGTTAGTATGGTACGCTGTTGACAGAAATACAAATGGAAAACACACACATACCTGTGAAAGTTTCCCTCTAGAACAAAATGGGAATGACTGGAGTGGCCTAAAACTTACCAGGTAGACCTCATACTGGAAGTTATTCTCCTATTTGAGCTAAAATACTAGACTTTGGAATGTTCTTATTAGTAAATTCAGCTTATGAGTATTTTCGTTGTTTGAAATATTTACCGTATTTACACTGTTTAAAAAGCAGGCTACTGGTAGCATGTTTGGGATTTTCCATGTATAGTGTCATGTCATCTGCAAACAGTGACAGTGTTACTGCTGCTTCTCTGATTTGGATTCCTTTTCTTTTTCTTCTCTGATTGTTGTGCACCTGAAACTAACATTGTAAATCAACTGACTTCAATAAAAAATTAATTTTTTTAAAAAGGCAGGCTACTAATGAGATCATCTACTCGGCCTGGATCAATGTCAGTGTGGCCATGCAGCAGCAGAATCTCTGAGAAACTCCAATTAACCATGTAAATATATTTCATAGCATCACATCTCACTTTTGTCAGAGTCCCTGCTGCCTTTATATTATTAACATAAATGCAGGTGCAAATAGCATTTACGTACTTTGATAGCAAGCAGTTGGAGACATCTCTCCATGGGACCCAACACTTTCAGATTGTGTACATCTGTTCAAATAATGTATCCAGCCCCAGTGACATGAGCCCAAGGATGGAAACATCTGCCCAAGAGACCGTCTGCCATGCAGCAGGTGCTTACATCTTTGTTTATGCAGATGGTTGGTGGGATGAGTGAGCAGGATAATAGCAAAGGAGTTTGACAGGGTATTTAGGATGTTATGCAAGCCAAGAGGACTGGCTAGGCATTTTTTTGTCTGTAAAAGTCTAACACAAATAGGAATGGATATTCATAAATCTAGATGCTTTTAACAGAATAAATGTATTCTTCTTTTTTAATGTGTTGAATGACAGACTTTGGGGATTTTGTAATTTTTTTAATGGAGGTACTGGGGATTGAACCCAGGACCTCTTCCAGGCTAATCACGCGCTCTACCATTGAGCTATACCCACCCCCCAAACACATTGTTCTTTAAATTAATTGGCACCAAAATCCTAAAAACATTTACAGAAGTTCCAATGTCCAACTTACATTAGAAACAGCAACTAATGATTATTTTGGTTTTGATAAAATAGCTTTAAATGATTTTGAATGCATTTTTTTAAAGAAAACATTCTGGAATTGAATCCAGGACCTCATGCATGCTAAGCAAGCACTCTACCACTGAGCTGTACCCACCCCTGCTCTTGAAAACTGTAGAGGACTGCAGAGAATATTTGGAGATTCCAGATATTCCAAAGAATATTTATGTCAATTATATCTTTTGGGATTTACCATATTTTGTGATCATAAACTGAAAAAAATATGTATTTGTGAATTTGTTTTAAAGTAACAATAATCTCACTACAGCTTAACGTAAATGGCATACTTTATGTAATTGGCTATATTTTCCAAAAAATGAGTGAGAAGGCTAGCATTGATTTACATTTTTTGCAAATCTTTCAAGTCTGGCTTCATTGAAAACGGTTGGAGTGTCACACCTGGTCCTGCATTCAGTATGCTGGTTGAAGTATTTGAAGAAAATCCAGCTTTACAGCAACTGGAAAAGGAGGGAATATTTTAATAGCCTTTTCAGATAATTGTGGCTATTTTTCTCTGCTGCTACACCAAAACGTGTCAGAGAGCTATAAAGGAGTGTAAACCAGTCAGTTAACAGCTGGAAGTTTAGTTGTAATGTGAAATTGGAAACCACGTCAATGTATGTCTTGTGTTCTGTTACATTTTGCTCTGTCTTAAGCTTGAGTCTTTCCCCCATCCATGCAATGTCACTGGTCTTTTAGAAAACATTAGTTCACTGAATTACGCAGATTTTCTACATATGTCATTTTATATAACACTTTTAAAACCATACTTCTTAGAGTAACCACCAGTCTCATCTGAAAAATCAGGAACCTTCAAGCTCCTGGTGATGGATCCAAGTTTTCCAAAATTCTGATGGTGCTCGAAAGAATGATTTTTATCTATGGCAGTGGATACCGTCAGATGTTTTTTCTCATGACAGGCTTCCTTCGTTCACTTTTGAGAACGTGTCTGCTGATTACCCACGTCTAAGTGGACTGTTCCAACACGTGTCTGTCAGACATTCTTTCAAGTAAAGACAGTTATTCCCTGAAAATGCAGCCAGTTCAGCTTTGCCACTCAAACCATCGCACAAGCGCCTGTCCTCAGGGCACTATCATGCCCCAGGACATGGCGGGAGACCTCTGGGGGCATGCACCCCGCCATTGCACAGCATTTTAAAAAGGCACCCAAGCATCGAGGTTTAATGAAACTAAGGTTTTGTCCTGCTTTTGTGTTGTTCTCCGGAGGGTGCGAGCTGGCAGAGAAGACGACTGCAGGGACAGGCTTTTTGTTTTAACTAACATTGTTTATACTTTTTATTTTGTTATGTTTTTATTGAAATGTAGTTGATTTACAATGTTAGTTTCAGGTGTACAGCAAAGTGATTCAATTATATATGTTTACTTTTTCCTTTTCAGATTCTTTTTCAGTATATGTTATTATAAGAAATTGAATATGGTTCCCTGTGCTGTACAGGAGGTCCTTGGTGTTTATTTTACATATAGTAATGTGTGTCTGTTGATCCCCAGCTCTTTCAGGCTAAGGTACCAATACAGTTTTACCCAATTACCCCCTCTGCCCCATCCATGCAGCACGTTCAGAGGTCGACGAGGTAGAAAAGGCAAATGACATCTTATTATTAGTATGGAAAAGAGTGCCAGGACCCTCTCTGGGCTTTGCAGACCATACTTTGAGAAATGATGATCTGGTCTGATCGTCTCTTGGTAAAATGGGGAAATTAAGGCCAGTAAAAATTATCATCGTGCTCAGCCTCATCCCAGCAATAAATGAAAGGACCGAAGCCAGACCTCTGCCCTGCTTCTTACATGTCATGCAGTTTATCTGGTGTCCCCAAGGAGCACCCCCACCACCACCCAGAAAAGGAGAATTCAGATGTTCTGTCAAGTTTCCTAAAGGGGCAAGACCTGCCACATGAGGAATTTAGAAATTCTTTCAGCATTTTCAGACTTTTTCATTCAGTTCTAATGTTCTTCAGTGACCTCAGTTTTGGAAGCAGGTGGAATAGGATTCAAAATATCTGGGAAATATGTATTATATATCTAAAATTCTAAAAAACCTTAATTATGATTTTTTTTCATTTTTGCTCATCATAAAAAAAAAAAACTACTTTAAGTCAGGACCTAAAAGTGTTATTAAATTGATGGTGTAATTGTTGCTTTCAAAAAGTCACATTTTGGCATAAGCCTGAGTGGGTTGTTCACCAGAAACTCTGTAGGAGAATCAACCACCAGAAGCAGCCTGGCTTTTAAGAAACTCCAGGGCTTTGAGAAGGGACTCACCCTGTGTCTGTATCCTTAACTGCATCTCCAGCCAGCCATGCTGTAGAGTCTTTTTAGAAGGAGGCTCGCTCTCTCTCCTGATGGTTACACTCTGTGATTGGAAAAAGTTAGTAAAAAAAAAAAAAAAAAATCTTTATTTTCTCAACATGGAGATGGATAATGTGGTCCTCGCATCCACTGGAGGAGACTGACATATAAACAGTCATCGCAAAAGCCCTTGGTGAGTTCAGTGAGTGGGGCCAGACAGACCTGGGTTCAAACCCATCTCTCACTTCCTCAGCTTGTGACCTCGCAAGAAAGATCCAGTTTCCGCGTCTGTGGCCTGGAGGTGTTACCCTCAAGAGCTGGTGGAAGATGAAGTGAGATCATAGGTTCAGCACTGAGTTCAACTCCTGACCGAGGGGCATCTTCGTCCTTCACACGGGAGTCTAAGGGTTTCACTCCCATGGAACCAGTCTGGTCAGCTCCTTGAGAGTAACTACCGCAAATCCAGGACCTCAGCACCAGCGGCGTCTGCTGCTTCATTTTCTTTTTCTTTACTTTCTTCTGCGCATCAGTATCGCAGGAGGTCCCTCTGGCTAAGGTAAGGGGGACCTTGATTGAAGAAGTGAGGCACAGTCAGGGCTGACCAGGTGGGGGTTCAGGGAGTAACTGCCCGCAGACCAGAGGCCTGCATGGGGCTGCGTGTTTGTGCTCACAAATCATGAGCTATTTGACATACAAGCTGAGATACAGAAAAACTTGCAGAAAAAAAAAAATCTTGTAAATCAGTGTGAGTTGAAGATACATCAGAAGTGAAGATAAAACATCTGTAAAACAAGACCGCAAAGCAGGGGAGCCATTATTTCATTTTTAAAATTCAGTTTGCACCTTCCTTAAAAATGCCCGTTCCATATATACAAAGTAAATCTATTTTTTGAAATTACGGTATAACAATAAGAATACCTTTGTGATTGGAGTCCCTTGCTTTTAACTAGACTGTTGTGGAAACATTGTGATCTTCTTCACCACTGTAGTTTCATAATCATGGTCTTTTGACCAAAGGCAAGAACTTCCCAGCCTTCTGCACACGACCTAGTTTAATTGTTCCAACCGACTGCACGTTCCGGTGTTGAAACCTCGTATTTCTGTTTATCCCACTAAGGAAAAGGTTTTCCGCACCAACTGTCATCTCCTCAGTCATCCCAGGTACTTAACTGTTCCAACTGATACTGAAATAGAAGCTGTGACTAGAAGGGGCCCGTTTTTAATTTGTTGATGGAAGATTTCTTGCCATGAGACATTCATGCTGCTCACAAGAAGCTCTTTTGTAGGAGATGTTTCCACGCTCACCAGTCCTGTTGAGAAACAGCTGACTCAGAAGATGTCGGAATCCCCTGGAAAGACAGTGTGTACAGGTATTTGTTAGTGGTAACAGGACATCAGATGAAAGCGGGGAGGGTTTAGCTCAGGGGTAGAAGGTTTAGCTCAGCTTAGCATGCACGAGGTTCTGGGTTCAACCCCCAGCACCTCCGTTAAAAAGAAAGAAAGAAAGGAACCTAATTACCTCCCCTCCCCCCTCAAAAAACTGCAAACCAGATGAAGTGACTGGCTGCTTTTCCCCTGATGGAGTTCAGTTAGCAAGGCCTTAATTTCAGCTACGAGGTTTAACTGAATGTTAACAATTGTGGCAATAGTCACAGCAGAAATAGTAACAGGAGGGTGGGCTTGGTAAAGCATTTCAGAAGTTCCCCATTGTCTTGCTTTGGATCCCCCACAGACCACTAGCTTTTAGCTAAATTTTGGCACCACTCAGTCATTCTTAGATTTGTGTAAAGATACAAAATTCACTGCCTTGTCGTCATGAATAAAATCTGGTACCCGTTCCAATTTTTTTTTTTTTTTTGCCAAAAAGATAAATAAGTTCTTCTTTCTAAATGTATTCAAAATAAGAATATTTCATACAGTTTTCAAGTGTATTTCATCAGAAGCACTTGAAATTAGAAGCAGTTCCTCCCAGAAATCAGGACTGATAAAAGGGGCATCATTAAAATGTAGGGGAAATGTGCTGACATTGAGCATTATTACAATGTATTTTAAATGATGGAGCTTTTTACGTTTCCTTTTCATTTGGGACATTAATTACATGACCTGAAAAGAACAATTAGCTACTTGAATTTAACAAAAAAACACATTGTGGTATTTTTTTTCTTTTATTGCCGTTAATAGTTTAGGTCATTGTCTTTTAAATTTGTCCGTAAAGAATGGCTGTTTCCTCCTGCTTCATACTGTATTTACTTATCTAATCTGTTCAGTTTTGTGGGCTTGGTTCCTCTTTGAGTGCCAGACTTTACTTTCTAGACACAAACTATCTTAAACTTATTTCCTCGGCAGAACACTGAAGTCTACAAGAAAGTGGTCTCAAAATTCTGGTCACCTGGCCCCTACCCTCTGTGAGGGTCCACGTGTTTTCTCTCCTGAATTGAGAAAACGCGTGGCCATTGCTCTCCTGCCTTCCAGGGATGTGGCCAGAGGCCCTAAAGCCCCATCCCTGACAGGACCCCTGAGGCCTGGACTTACTCTCATCCCCTACCAGGGGGTGTTTCTCCTCTGCTGAGCTTGAAAGAACCGCCTTTAGCAGCAATACTCAAAATAAACAAAAGCAGGGGAGAGTGTCCCCTTAAAACAGCTCTTTAAAATGCACATATGTTAATTCCAATTCACTGACTTGTTAATCTGATTAGCACTTTGTCAGACTGGGATGTAGACACTGGGGGCCTGGGGAAAAAGGGAGCCTGGTAGATTGGGGGAGACGGACTGAAGGCTGAGCTGCAGGAGTGGAGGGGCAGGAGAGGCAAGAAAAAGAAGCGTCCCAGTCTGACTGGGAGCATTATTCACAGGTGACCGTCCTTTCTCCCCGCTCTCCTCCACTTACCTCTCAGAAAAGAAGCGCCAGTCGAAGGATTCGGTACTATTTCCGTCTGCTTACCATTCAGGATTTGTGCCTTTTTTCCCCCACCAAAAATAAATATCAGAAGCCTCGTGCTGCTAGGCGAGAGAAAGTAGACAACGAACATCTGATGTGGGGTAGGCGCTCCCCTGGCACCTTTATGGGTACTTTATTCATTTAATCCTGACAGTGACCAGATTCTATTATGCCCATTTCATAAACAAGAACATTTAGGCTAAGACAGTGACTGTCTCAAACCATGAGACAGAACCAGGAGTTGAAACCACATCTGTCTGAAACCCCCAAACCCGTGCTTTTTCCACTAGAGACCAAGGTGGGGGTCCGCACCTGAGAGTAAAGCCTCCAGGCAGCGGGCGGAGCGGGGAGGGGCCTCTGCAGGCACGTGGGCCAGGGTCTGCATTCCAGCCCGTTGAGGACTGGCTTCAAAATCTCTATCTGTAAAATGCACACAACAGTCATTCCTAACGCAGCGGGATTAAAGGAGATAATGCGCCCAAGGTACTTTGCACAGTACCTGACACATAAAAGATTCCTTATCATTAGAATGAGGTTGAAGAAACAGTGGTGATTAAGTGCTGGGAAATGGAGGCTCCGGTGCTGAGAAAATGAGAATTCCCTTTCTTGCTAAGCTAGGCAATGGATTCACTGGGCAGACAGCAAGCACTCAAGGGCTGCGCTGAATGGAAGATACCGGTACATCATTGGTGTGGCTGCAGGAGCAAGGGGGAGGGAGGGACTGAGAGCGTGGTCCAGCAGAGCGGGGCCTGTGTGCCCAGGAGCGTGGGCACGACCAGACGCAGGAGACACGAGCGCCCGTTGGAGCGTGCTGGCTCCCTTTGTAGGGTGTCAGGTTCCCTGACATTGGGGTCCTAGCTGAGTGGCGCCAGGAGGTCTTAGCGCTGCAGATCCATGGGCAGGAGCGACATGTGGCATCCTGAGTCCTTAGAAACAGCGCGTGTCCTGTGCGTCCAGCTTGGTCTCCGGTGCCCACTCTGCCCCCAGCACCCAGCACACCCCTGCAGACTGAGCCTGTGTCCCCCCGGGGAGGGGTAGGCAGTGGCTCCACGTGTTTGTAAGTCTTTCCACAAAATCAGGTTGAGCTCCCTTGTGTTCTGAGGCATTTCTTTCATCTCAGACTTCTCCAGGGTTTTACCAGATTTGTTTTGACCCAGGACCATCCTGGGAAACAGTCTCAACCCCACCAGAACTTACTATTTGAAAACCAAGTGGGAGGGAGAACGGGGATGCCAACCAAGACAAATGAAGATAGGGTGTTTCTGTTTGATAAAAATTAAAACCTAAAGCACCCCTAAAAGCTGTGGCTCTTTTGTGGCCAAAACTTGGCAACCCTTTTGTTCTGAGCCTGGAGCCAGTGAGGTTGTGGCAAGAGAAGGGACCCTCTTTCTCTCCCTGCTCTCTACTCCGGACTTGGCAGTGGGCCCCTGGGTCCCCGCAGATGGACGGTGGAACTGTGCCCAAACCAGCCAAGGGACGGGCGGGAACAGCTTTGTTCAGAAGCAGCACCGCAGACCTCGGTTCTGCCAGGGGAAGTCCAGATGTGAGGGGTGTGCAGCAGCTGGGAGAATGGCCTGCCCCGAGTGCTTGTCTCTCCACGTGGTCTGCGCGGGGTGTGTTGTGATCAGTTCAATAAGGCCGGCTTAGATGTCGGCACGTGATCCCCCTGCGCTCTCCTCTTTGCCCTGCTGACCCATCTCCACCAGACCCAGCCCCTGGTGGTGATGGAGGAGGGAGAGGAGCACACACGTACTTTCTCCAAACAAACGTCTGGCCACCGTGTTGGATTTGTCAGAATCATCTGGGTAGTAAGCGGTAAATTCAACTTGAAATATCAGATGACTTTTACCTTCAGATGACAATTTTCACAAGTCCTCTAGTGAGTGGGCTTTCGAAAGAAAGTATCGTTTACTGGTCATCGAAGTTTGGGGCTATGACAGGCCATTTCTATTTGCAGGTTTTTTTTTCCTTAAATTTCAGAGATAATACTATATTTTGGAATCAATTAGGGCAATTCTGCATAGGATGTTTCCCCCTGCTGAAGGGAGGATGGAGGAGAAAGGTCATTGCTTCAAATTGGAATGGCACAGGTCTGGTTGTGTCGACTTGGGCGTGTTACTTACCTTCCTCAAGCCTCGTTCTGCTTATCTGTGAAAGGGGAGTGATATTTATTTGCAGAGTTTGCTCGAGGGTTCAGTTAAAAGACCTCGCATGGATTCTAGCCGTAGATAAGGACTCAGTACCTCCAGGCTTCCCTGTAACCCACAGTGGGGTCAATTTCTCAGCAACTGTAAATGTCACTCTTCAAAATAATTGTTTTTAATAGCCCATGTTTAAAATCCTAAGCATTCACACTGTATAATTGTGCAAAATTAATTTTACTGAGTGAGCCTTTTATGTTTGCAGTTAATAAAAAGTCCACGTTTACTGCCTGAGAGTCCTGGGAGTCTCTTTAACCATGTTATGGGTAATTTCGCAGGATTTCCAGAAATTATGAATGTCAGTGGAAATTCCGACTGACTGTTGAGTGCACGGCTCCCTGAAATCTGTCATTTAGTAGGTGACAGGGGAGGGGTTTTAGATCCACACCATCTGGGAGAGGCCTTGCAAATGTGTCGTGGAATAAACCACTGTGGCAGCTACATGGCCAAGAAAGATGTCCCACAACCACGCCTCCTCAGTGTTTTAGAAAACTTAATGTCATTTTCAGCTTCTCTAAATACTCCTATTGTTCAAACTACTTTAAGAAGAAGAAGAAGAAAAAAACCTGTCATTATTATAGCATAACTGACCTTCATTGCAATTTGCCTTGTTTTATTTTAAAGAGCCAAATGTTGGGAGAAGGGTTCTCAGGACGCCAATTGTCCTTGGGAGGTAATGAGCTCTGATGCTTCTCAGGGTGAACTTTGCGGGGAGGCGGGGTGGGGATATACTGCCTGTCAGATTATTTGGTTACCTTCCTTATCCTTCGCATTTCTTGTCCTGAAGTAGACAAGGGAAGGAAAAACCTGAAATGCTCTGTGTAATCTGGACACAGTCACTTACCCATCACAGTATCATCAGAGATGGTCCCTTTTCAAAACGGATTCAGAAGGAGAACTTTCCTTTTCCCAACAAATACTGATCAGTGCATCCTGTGTGCGGGGCAGAGTGTTCAGTGGCCCACGAGCATCCAGCCCTTGCACGTGTGCTCATTTCATTAGTTTCCCTTGGGAGATGTTCCGTGCGTGTGTTGGAACATAGTTGTGTGTGTGTCTTGCTACTTTTTAAAAATCCAGCTGGTAGCAGAAGAGAAATCTCCCATCCTGGAGAGGACCCCGAGTCGGTGTAAGCCTTCTCCCTTCCCACCCCGACAGGATCGTGCGTGTGGCCGGAAGACTGTTGCCTTAGTACCTGCTTCTGGGCCTTTGAGTCAGTCCTGGGGGGCGGTGGGGCTCTCCGATTTCTGTGGCCTCGCCCTCTTTCTCCGGCCTTGCTTTTCTTCTAATGCATCATTTCATTCCCTGTCGCTTCGTCCTGAATAATCGATTCTGGTGGAGGGGACTCAACACCACCTTCGTGAAGACCCCTGCCCTTGTATGTAACTCCCAGTAGATCCAGGCAAACAGGAGTCAGTTCAGTTTACCCTGGAAGACCTTATCTTCTCACCCCGCAGATTTCTTGCAATTAGCTTGTGATTTTTAATAATGAAGTCAACTGATAAACTTTTCTGCCCCAGGATCCACTTTTCTGAATTGCAGGGAACTGGAGGAGACGGACCCTGTGTGTGTAGCGGGCCCCTTACCTGTCCCCAGGACTCTCTTGTCTCCCATGGCCCAGGCAGCTCACTGATCTGTGTTCTCCTTTGCTGGGACAGTTACCTGAAGGAGTTTCCTTTGCTCCTGGGCCGCAGTCGGCCTCCTTTTCCTCTGAACGTCGTTGTCCTTCCCGTGTGATTTTATTTCCACGCTAATGGAGACACTTGTGATGGTCAGTCGAAGCCCATCGACTCGAACTGTTCCGTAGTTAGCTCTCTCCCCCCCTTTTGGAATGGCTCAGTAAATACATCTAGTTCCATTTCTGGAAATCTTAACTGTTGGAAGGTTGCTTTCTCACCCTTGGTCATAAAACCCAGGAAGCCCCTTCCCACCTGGGGTCCTTAGGGCCCTCGCGGCGACCTTGGCCACCGGTTGTCGCTGCAGCTGCCTGCTCTGTTCTTTGCTATTTCTGCTCGTCTCCGTGCTGACATCGCCTTTCTGTGCGTCTGACTTCAGATTTCCCACTTCTGGCCGCGCTTCCCCTCTTAGCCCGCATCCCCCGTCCTTCATCTGGGTAGGCCTGTTTTCTGCAAAGCAGTTTCTTCTTTGGAGCTGGCTTGTTTCTTTGACTGTTTTAGCTTGTGCCCCCACAGCGTGATTTACTGTCCTCGCTTACTAGTTCCTCGGATGGTTCCTCACTTGGCCTCACCGATCCCCTTTATCCTAAAAAGTTTTTTGTGCTTTTTTTCCCCTAATCACCATGCTAACCCATTTCCTTGTTTTGGCAGTGGGCAAATAAAAGTGAAAAAAAAAGTTCCAAAGATGTATAATCTATTTCTTTTTTAATTTTCAGAGTAACTTGGTAGTGTTCAAGTGTGCTTTTAAGTTGTGGGTTTTTTTATTTTTCAGCCATTGATCACTTCGTTGCAAATACCACCTACAAAGTCTACCAGTAATGATCAGATTCCTGACCCTGTTCTGGGACCGAGATGCAGATCACCTCCCCGCCCTCGAGGAATTCAGTCTGGGGAGGGCAGGCCTGTAAGCGGGCCCCCACGTGAGCCGTGAGGTGGAGCGAGAGTGCTGGAGAAAATTAAAACAAGAAGTGGGGTGGGGAGTTCAGAAGGGAGGTACAGGTCTAAGTAAGGTGGTCAGAAGATTCACCACGAGAAGCCCGTTTGAGCAGAACTGGAAGGAAAGGCAGCGTCATGTCCTGGGCTCACCTAAGGATGCGTGTCAGGGCAGTGAGGGCAGCGGGCACTGAGAGCCCGGGGACTCAGGTGTGTGGCGCGCGTCGGGGCGGGCCTGGAGGGACGGAGTCAGAGCGGTCCTGGAGCCCTGGGGCCCCTGCAGGGACTTTGTCTCTGACTCCAGGATGAAGAGCCGATAGGACAGACAAGTGAGGTGACGTGTGTCGTGCTGTGATGCGCGTTGTCATGTACTATTTCAAGAGGACTTAGGACTAATTAGGGACAGCCTAGCCTTTCTTCCAGCTCTTCGTGCTGTAAATTTTTGTGCTCAGTTAGGAGTTTGAACTTGATATAAACGACCCAATTTCCTCCTCCCTTTCCTCAGCCCTGATATGCTGTGCGGATGCAAAGACCATCATTACTGTTAGTGTGATTCTTTAAAAAGCTTTGTCGCTAGGCAACCAGAAGCTATCAGTAGTTTTAAGCTCTCTGCAAACTCTCAATCTTGATTTTATATTTATTTGTTTATTTGTTTGTTTGTTTATGGAAGGACAGTCAATTTACAGTGTTGTGTTAATTTGTGTGAACAACAGAGTGATTCATTTATACACATGTGTATTCCCTGATTTAATATATTTATTTACAAGTTACTTCAGTACGTCTTCCAAAAAGATGAGAAGATGAGGCTTAATGTGGAAGACATTTAAATTGAAAGGCCATGAAATTAGAACTAAAAAATGAATTAAATTATGTAGGAAGACAAAGCAGATGTCACAGATCAATTTAGGTGACTACTGTGAAGTGAGGAGGGATTCAGGTGACTACTGGGAAGTGAGGAGATGACTGGCTAATCCGTTTACCTGTGAACTTCACGGCAACAAAGCTAAAAAGGAAAACACCACATTTCGTAACTACCCCGGTCTGGCTTCCCCAGACCATAGCACTGCTGTCTTTCCTCCTTACTCTAACGCAAGCAACCATGTGAGCAGGTTTTTAATATCCCTGTTCTTTACCCAACAGCGATTCTAAGGTACATTGGTCGATTGTACCATCTAAGGTACATTGGTCGGTCAGTACACATTTCAGCCTGATTCCTACTATGTGACGTATTTGTTTCTTTGCAGAGTGTCATTTTTGCTGGGGGACAAAAATCAATTTTCTGCTAACATTGTTAGTTCACTCACTGTGGATGTGAAAATCAAGGTTGACTTTTTTTAAAGTTTAATTGTCTGTTTCGCTCAGTGGCCAGCCACTTAAGGCAGAAACCATGTCCGTTCATCTTTACGTGTCTGGTAGCTCCTAAGCAAACCTTTCCTCGATCCCTGACCTCCAACCGCAAAATCTAACAGGCTCTGAAAACAGAAAGTTGCATCAAAAGTCGGGCGCCAAAACTCATTCAGAGGCCAAGCCTGAACTGAAGTAGGACTATTTAAAAATCGCCATTCGCCCCACTTGTGAATACTCAGGTATTTCACTCACGCGTAGTAATAGGTTGAATTACTGGTGCTCTGCGAACTTTGCTGGGCGTTACATACCCTCTGGTGTCTACAGCTTATTACTCTTCAAAATATGAACAGATAAATTCCAAAATGCTTCTGTCCCCAGTGGGATCAGAAAAGGAATCATGGGCCTGCAGTGGCCAAGCTCTAGAATGGCAGGGGTACCTAGTCAACGCGAGCGGGAGGGAAGCTTGACTAATACGAGGCACTTAGAGATGGGAGACTGTTCCGCAACCAGGCCTTGTGCACCTGAGGCCTCAGGGAGTAAAACATGATTCAGTCCTTAGAAAGCAGCGCATCGAAACATTCCCTGACTTGTCCCTTTGGAGAAGTCACAATTGCTCTTCTGCCAGACTAGTAAATTCTAGAAACATGAACTGTTATTCCATCAGTTGAAATTGTTGCTGTCAGTGTCCTGGGAGGTGCCATGTGTGTTGTCTCTGTATCTTTTCTTACCACTTTGGATCTTTTTGTTTTCCTGCCAGCATTTTTTTTTAAGGTGTCACATCAGCTTTTTTTAAATGCTAGTGATTTAATTGCAAAAGCACACACATAAACAGTGTGAAAGGTGTGAGAGGAAAATTCACAAGTCACCTGGGAAACGGCCACAAAGCCAGCGTTCAGTCTGGAATCCATCCACCGCTCAAAGCAAATCGTACTGCCGGTCGGTCAGACGGGCATCCTGAAACTGAGCGAAAAATGAGTTTGATACAAGAAACATTTGTTTCATAGGGAAGATACAGTGGGAACTAGCAAGACAGTTTCAATACTGGCCTCACCCACACAGAGCTTAAGTTTAACAGGGAAAACATTTATGTAAAAGGAATCCAGTCCACAGCAGAGCCTACCAGTGGGGGTGCAGCCAAGAGACCAGGAGAGGAGGTGGGGTTGCACTGGTCTGTAAAAATGAATTCAGTTAGGTCAATGGAGAGAATGGACTTGTGGAATACAAGGAGGAAAAAGACACAACCCCAGCTCTCAAAAAGCCCTGAGTTTAGTAGTAGAGATGCACAAACAGATTATTGTGGAAAGTGCTCCTGGTCCCATGGAGGAGCACAGTAATCAGTCCTTAGGAAGGTGGGGAGGAGCAGACCTTCACACTGGGATGCGGTAGGCAGGGTAGTCTAGGAATGCACTCCAGGCAGAGGAAATGCTAAGATGCTTATCTGTGCCCTCACAATGGGACAGCGACACCAGAGTGAGTTTATATTGTATTATCCTTGCAGGTGAACCAAGCACCCCTTCCGGGACCGTTCAGACTGGGAAAGGTCTGCAGAGTAAGAGTCAGTTTAGAACCATCGCTCCAAAAATCGTGCCCAAAGTCCTGCCACCCCGAGTGCTCACGTGCCCGTCGCCATCCCTCCCTGATCAGGCGAGTCCAGGCCCCCGCTTCAGCTCGAAGCCCCTGGGGATGCCCACCCAGAATTATGCGCTGATGCAGGTTGCTGGCCAGGAGGGGACATTTTCTCTGGTCGCTCTGCCCCACGTTGCCTCTGCTCAGCCCATCCCGAAGTCCAGACTGCCTCTTCCTGAGAACCTAAAGCTGCCTATTCCCCGGTACCAACCCCCAAGAAAGAGCCAAGGAGCGAGAAGAAAGCCTATGCCCAGCTCCTCTGAGAGCAGCTGCAGCAAACCCCCTGCCCAAACCCAAGCCCCCCCCGCCCTGCCTGCCCATCCTGAGCCCCCGCCCAGGCCCCGTCCACCCGAGCTGGTGCTGCCACCAGACCAAGTCCTGGCAGGTGTGGGCACCGCCGTGCTGACCAACGGGGATGACCACAGAGACTCCCGGCCTCCAGGGACCAGTGCCCATGCAGATCCAAACCCTCCTGCCACCCCAGCATCGTCTACACCTCAGGGGCCCGCTGCCAAGCTGGACCTCCCAAAGACGTCAGGGAAAGCAAACCATGCTGGCCAGAAAGCATCCAGGAAACCTGCCACTGTTCCCAGTGAGAAACTTAAAGGACAGGCCAGTGTTGCCAAACCCGTGACCCATTTGTCACCAGCTGTATTTGGCAACACGGTTCAAGTGGTCTCTTCTGTCTCTAGAGGTAAACTGCCCATCCTCCCTTACTCAAGAATGAAAGCACCAGAGGTTTACAAGAGTGAATCGGCCGTTCACACTGTGGATATTTCTTTACCTGGGCTCCGGGCAGCCAGTGACAAGACCTTGGGGGTCACAGAAGGCTTCTGTGTGGTGCCACAGGTGGCCGACAAGGTCCCTGTCCCACCGGTGTTGAAGCAGAACCATGGTGAAAATGCCTTCAGTCTGGCCACCAAACCCGATCTCAGCCACAAAACAAAACTGAACGGTGGGGCAGCAAAGAGAAAAGGCAGGAAACGAAAGGTACCAGATGAGCTTTTGACATTTCAGGGCAAAAGAAGGAAATATGTCTTGAATAAGTGTAGAGATGGCAAAGAAAGGGTCCAGGCCGATCCGCAGGAAGCCAGAGGCCCGACGCCTGGGACTGTGAGAAAGTACCGGAGCATCATGCCCAAACCTGCCACTGTCCCACCGGCTCCGGGCCCCCCGGCCTCTCCCGTGGCCCCAGTCCAGCCCCCGCCACCCAGCAGCCCAGCGCGGGATGTGCTGCTGAGTAATCCTTTCTCCCTGGAACAGCTGGGCTCTAAGCAGGCCGACGGCCCTTCCCCTAAGCCCAGCGCTGCCTTCAGACGCGGGCTCTCCGGCCTTAAGAAGCCTTGGCACCGATGTCACGTGTGTGATCACCACTTCCAGTTCAAACGGCACCTCCAGGAGCACATGAACACACACACCAACAGGCGGCCCTACAGCTGCCGGTTCTGCCGCAAGACGTACATGCGGCCAGGCAGCCTGAGCGCCCACGTGCGGCTCCGGCACGCGGACAGCCGGCCCCGGAAGCTCATGTGCTGTGAGCTGTGTGCCAAAGTGTTCGGCCACTTGCGAGTCTACTTTGGCCACCTGAGAGAGGTTCACAGAGTCGTCATCAGCACCGAGCCCGCCCCCTGCGAACCGCAGCCCGGAGACCAGAGTGCCAGGGAGCCGGAGGGGCCAGTGGACAGGTGAGTGCTGCTGGGATGCGGGCCGGCAGGAAGGAATGTCCGGGTTGGAGAACAGGGTGGGATTTCACACCCAGAAAGATGCCTTTGGGAAAGCGTCCCTCAGATGGAGATTTCAGAAGGTCGCCACCTTGTCCCCCTGTTCCAGAAAGGGTGGCCTCCTTTCCCTTCATTTCCAATCATTCATGATCATTAATTACCCCACCATCTGGCAGCCAGGACACAAATGCCAGCTTGGGGTCCACTGGGGACCATCAAGCAAGAGGTTATTCTTGCATCTGAAATATGAGTCACTTAGTGTATATGGTTCCTGGGTACCTCTACAAGTAATTTCCCCCAAGCTCATGCCCACAGAATTTCTGTCTAAAGAGGATCGTTTGCCCCAGATACAGAGTGACCAGTGATGGGGACTGGGCGGGGTCTGCTGCGTCGGCCATCCCCTCGGGTGCCAGACCAGACCCTCTCCGTTGGCCCTGTTTTCCTGACGGGCCGGAGCAGTATTTCCTGTGTCATTGCCCCCGCGCCCCTTCCCAGTTTCATAAACACACGAGCTGAGTCATTGGAGAGCCTGCCATGCAGGTCTGAGAGGAGTAAGTAAGCCAAGGACACACCCTCTGTCTGTCCACCTGGCTCTAAATGACAGAGGGGTCTCACTGAAACGAGTTCTCATCAGCACCATGAAAATGAAACATTCTCCAGCACTTTTGATTCTCTGTCCCTCGTCCTCCTCAACTGTCCTGATGATTCTCAGACCTTTCTGTCCAACTCTGGCTTGGTGGATCATACACATTAAGAATAAAGTGCACCTGTCCTGTTCCTGGCCGGCTTCTCTAGAGTTTCTCTGTGTCTCTTTAAGCATTTCTGCCCCCTTTCAGACACCTGTGCCTTTTACTAATGTACATAGCAGCCTCCCCCAAAGAAACCTCACTTCTTAATGATTTAATGGAATATGTTTCAATTTTTAGGTAAAATGTCCAAACTGCATTTGGTGCTCAGGTTGGGGAGGGCACCATGGGAGGGGAAGGGGGAACAGTCAACTCCGCTGGACCCAGTGGGTCCCCACAGTGCTTCACTTGGTACTTCCTACTCTCATGGTGATTACACCTGTTCCCATGGTAACCAAAGAAGACTTAGCTCCCGAGGAGATGCGTAAAGGGAAACCCTCTTTCTGAAGGGGCCCCCGCCAACCTGAGAGGTGTGAGGCCCCAGGCGGGAGTGACACTGCTGCTCCCCGCGGCCTCTGCTCACCCTCTGCACTTCTCCGCAGCGCGTCCATCTTAGACCCCGAAAGGCCAAGAGCTGGAAAGACGAGTCCCATTTTTTTTTTTTCCGGGAGACCTGATCCAGGCTATTTCCCCTCTTTTCAGGGAGAACAGGCCCGGCCTTGAAGAAGACCTCCTTCTGGACCAGGCCGACGAAGTCAGATTACAGATCAGATGCGGCCGCTGCCAGATCGCTGCCCCGTCTTTTGCTGAAATCAAATTTCACTTACTCCACGTCCACGGAGAGGAGATTCAGGGCAGGCTGCAGGAGGGGGTCCTCCCCGGAGGCAGAGGCGCTCGGGATGGACTGCGGAAACACGCTGCTCCTTCCTGGAAACCGCGGTCCGAGAGAAGAAAGATGTTTAAGCATCGTCCCTCTGATGAGGAGCTCCACGCATTCCCCACGTTGAAAAAGCAGCTCTGCCTCCATCAGCAGAATGACGTGGAAATCCTCACAGGGCACGAAGGAGCCCCGCCAGGACCCTTTGAGCCCAGAGGAGACCCCCAGAGCCCCGAGTGTCCCGGGCCCCCTACTGCCCCCCTCCCAGCCCAGCCGGGCTTTAACTGCATCCTTTGTGCACAGACGCTGGGAAGGAAGGAGGACCTGCTCCTGCACTGGGAACAGCAGCACAACTGTGAGGACCCTCCCCAGCTCTGGACCATTTTCCACGCGCTCTCCAACCGGGGAGTCATCACACTTTCCAGCGAAACCGAAAAATGAAACACAGGGGCAAGGAGGAGTTAGGAGAGGCTTGTTCTCAGCTTCCTCTCCGGGCTTTGTGGTGCTTAATTACAGAAATCAAACAAGTTAGGATCAGCATTAATGAGCAGGAGTGGTTTTTGAACATAGTTCTGTTTTGTTATGAAATATATATATATATGTCATTGATGCATTTTTCTAACATATGCAGGTTTTTTTAATTTGATGTACTGTTATGTTTATTTCAGATTCAATAAAAAGCTAAATTTGGAGGTTGAAATATAGAAGATGGTAGGCTGTTCCTCAGATACAGTTTTTAGTAGAAACACGTGTGAGTGTGTGTGCGTGCGTGCGTGCGTGTGGGCTTTTGTTCACATGGCTCCTGTTTAAGTAGATCACCAAATGTGATACATTTCCAGGTGACAGAACCACTCCGTTTTCAATCCTACTATATTGTTGGTCTTTATCAAATTCTCTGGTTGATTTGACCATGCCATACAGCAGTGTGTTGGATAAGGTTCTCATCTCTCATAGTTTAAAATCCATGTTTTCAGGCCATAGGTTTTTTAAGTTCTGTTTTCTAAAATACACATTCCCTTGAAGATGAGATGTCAGTAAATCATCCAGCTGTTGTGTTCCATATCAAAGTAATCAAAAATTTTTTTAGTACTTCAGCTTTTTTGGTAAGAAATTCTTTTTCAAATAGTCTTTTGAGCTAGAAAATTTACAACCTGGGAAGTGAACTAGATAGTTCAATCCAGATGTCCAGGTGTCGCAACCTTCCCTCCCTCCCCAGTAACTTCAGAGGGCTGTGGCTGGCGGATCAGTTTTAGATGCAATGGCCCAAGGTTTCAAGCCCAGGTTCTCTTTGAAAGTCAAGAGTAAATGATTGCCTCTTAAATTTCTGGGAAGTTATCTGGAATCGAAAAAGTTGCCATTTGAAGTTTCTGGCCATCCTGGCTGCAAAATGTTTTTGGAATAGGGGAATTTCAGCCCTCATCCCACTAGAATTCCAGCCTTTGGTTGATAGTATTGTGCATGTGGCCAGCCCCGTGTGCCTGAAGCTTGGCCCAGGCACCTTCATAACAGTTTTCTGTGTTAAAGGAAGTTACCTGAACAGAGGAATAACTAAATTCTACTTGATAAGCTGGCAGGTCTTCAGTCATCTCTTTTAGTGTCTTGTTTTATTTTTATTTTGTTTTGTTTTGTTTATTGTAATACAGTCAGTTTACAGTGTGTCAGTTTCTGGAGTAAAGCATGTTTCAGTCATATACGTATGTATATTCGTTTTCATATTCTTTCTCATTAAAGGTTGCTAATACCTCATTTTAAAAGCAGGTGTTCATCGGCCTGACTTGGCTCAGATAGCACAGAAAGAGGACACTCAATCTTTGGCTTTTTGCAAATAGTTTTATAAATTTGAGAATAAGAGGGTAGGGATAAAAAAATCTCTGAAAGATGTTGCTGTGGTTTATCGATGGATCACCCTCTGCCTAGTTTCAGAGAGACATCAGTATCAGACTTCTACAGAGGAGGGGATAGCTCAGTGGTGGAACGCTTACTTAGCATGCACGAGGTCCTGGGTTCAATCCCCAGTACCCCCATTAAAAAAAATTTTTTTTTAAGAAATAAATACCAGACTTCCGCTGTTTGGTATTTTTAGAACTGGGTGCACAATGGAACGACTTTGCCATTGAGCACAGTCCCTAGTTTGTGTTTGGAAGATCAGTCTTGAAGACACTAAAAAAAAAAAAAAAGAGAGATCTACCAAGAATACTACTTGAATTCAAACCATGAAACTTTATTCCAAGTATAAAGTAGTTGATAGACCACCCCGCCTCAGTCTTCAGATGCTAAGCAAGGATTTCCGAAATGCTGGTCAGGATGCCCAGGGGCCGAGGAGCGGGTCCAGAGTACCGATGGAGGCATAGGTTTGAGGACAGTGTGTCCACCGAGCACGTAAAGGGGTGTCTGCAGTTCCCAGGCTTGTGGAGACACCTGTGGCCGGTGTTTAATCCTGTATTCTTGCAGCGAGGGCGAGGCAGTGAGGGCGAGACAGTGAGGGTGAGACAGCGAGGGCAGAGATGGCCTCTGGAAAGAAACGGAGGGTTAGGAATGGGACCAAGAGCAAAGGGAGGGAGACGTGATTGGCTTGGCATTGAGCGCCCTGGCTGGGGCCCCTTTCTCATCAGCGCCACCTGTGATGAGGCGTTTCTTGCCCTGAATGGTGGCACTTGTACAGTGAGATGGTGGCAGGAGGGACCCCAACTGGGGAGGGAGGAAAATGAGGGAAAATTCAGCTAAAGGACTGGGAACAGCTCACAGGGATGAGCCAAGGGGTCTTGAGTGATAAGCCTTCCTTGGGTGTAGACGTGTTCTTGGCTCCCAACCTGCATACGTAACCGAAAGGCAGTGATGTGCAGAAGACAGTACCATGATGCTTACTGCATGTGACCAGGAGAGAGTGACTGTCCTAAGCTCCATTCCCCCGTCGGTAAGACGAGAGTGATGACCCCACCTCAAGGCATTTTTTCTGAAGAGTCAATGACACATAAAACGCGTGGCACACTCGGGCCACGGAGGAACTAGTGGTGGTGGTTATTATGCTTTTGACCCAACTTGGAAGAAGAGGTACATTATGTCATAAAAATATCATTTAAAACAGCTCAGGTCGGCCTCAAGTCCAGAATTCAAGGATGAAAAATTCTGCAGCAAACCGCAGAAAGTGGCATCTCTGCATAAAAAGTACATTTTAATTTTGAAATAAACCGGGATCGGTATTACATGGCGGTTTGGTAAGTTGCTATGTAATCAATACAGGAAGCGAAATTGATGAAATTGTTTCCCTTTCAGGCTCCACTTTGGGCCACAGATTCTCCCCTGCAGCTGTCCTGCTTTGCCTCCCCTGGGCCTGACCCAGCTGCTGTCACCCAGGGTCCCGACCTTGACAGTGGACTTGTCTGCTTCCCACTCTAGACCGTCAGCCTCTGGAGGGCAGGGGCCGTGTCTTTGCTTAGCAGGTAGCCCTGGTGGGTCTAGGACCTGCCGAGGAAGCGTGCACAATATCTGTTGATAAAATGGACACGTTCGCTGAAGACAGACAAAAGTGCCACTTCCCCTTCTATGAATAAACCCAGCTGCAGCTGCAACCACACTTACAGCCGGGAAGGCACGGAGGGAACTGTGGTCTTCAGTGCAGCACATTCGTTTTGCTTAATGTCTTTTGCTTCTTAGAAAGTTGTCCCAGAGCCAGCAAAGCGGGATTTTTTTTTTCCCCTTTTCTTTTGGCTCTAAATTACTTCTGAAAGTTACAGCCTTTTCGATTTGTATTTTTTATTAGCTGTCATTTTCATTCACGTCCCCTTTTGTTTCTCCTTCCCTGGACCTCTTCCTGGTCAAGCTTGACTGTTCCTCCGTTAAGCTGTTCCTCACATGGAAAGTTGTCCCTGCGTCAGCACGCCGTAAATAATCAAGCCGGGGAACGGGCGCTCGCCGCCTCCGGCTCCAAGCCCCTCCTGCCTCCCAGCTGCCCGGCTCCAGTCTTTCTGCGGCCTCAGTGACATGCTTGTTGGCAATACATGCTCAGTTTCATTTATTTATTGGAATTCTCAGATCTGGACTGGTCTCTTGCATTCAAGCCGCCGACATCCTTTGTTTGGTACAGATTTTATAGAGTCTCCCCTTTTCACTGAGCTCTGAGACAAAGCGCCCTGGTAAAGGTGAACTTGGACTTAACAGATTTTTAGCTTCAGCTTTATTCTGACACCCCTGACATTAGACAATTGGCAGCTTATCTCGGGTTGGGGGTGTAATTCAGTATATATTTTAACTATCTCCACCTTTTCAGAAATGTTCCTTTTGGAGGTGAAATGTTTATTGTATCCCATATTTGGCTGTGGTCATGGTTCTCCCGCATAATGAAACTGTAACCGCAGTTTGGCGAGCTTCATTTAAACTTGTATTTAGGATGCAGACTTGAGGTCAGTCGTACATCACATCTTCCAGCCTCTGAAGTGCGAGGATGTTTCAGTGTGTTGCTTTAACCCTCCAAGAAAATCCGCTGTCTATTGAAGAAAACCAAATGTGACAACAGGAAGAGAAGTAAAGGTTACTTGTTCTAATTTTGATGTGAAGCTAAACAGGTTTGGGTTCTTATTTTTTTCAATGAAACTTCCTCCCATGTTCAGAATTGCCCCCCTCGCCGTGGTTAGCTTAGCCGTAAAGAATCCACCCCTCATAGGTGGCAGTGCCGCTTTCAGTATGTTACAGAATCGCAAGCAGTTAGCATTATACTAGATCACCAGCCACTAAAAAATGAAAGATTTTACCTTCCGTCATTAAGTATGAATTTCACCTCCAACTAAGATTTGTGAGGAAACCGACCAGTAGGTGTTCTAAGGGCATTCACAGAAATGGCAGTGAACTCGATCAGAGCATTGCCTGAGTTGTCATGCATATCTCACCACAAAAATGTGGCCACAGAGGAGATCCAGGTGTCTCAAACCTGAGCCGCAGGGCCCTCCCAAAGCTCTGGCTATTTCCAGAAGTAATCTCTAAGACAATGCTCTTAGGAAGTTAACACACTGCCTTTTCCTGGTCTCATCCAAATTAAAGCACAGTGAAATTTTTCACAAGACATTCATTGAATCAAGCCTTTTTGACAATCGTTACAACTAAGGAAAGTTAAAATATCCAAGAAGAACTAAGTCTGTCGAATGGTGTTCTTGACGTAAAGAATGGGGAAGGGAGAACCAACGGGAGGGAGGAAGTTTGTCAAGATGCGGCATGAGGGACTTAGATGACAAAAGGAAAGGCCCCTGGGGCTCTGTAAGCTTAGTGGGGAGCCTGGATGCAGGGTCCAGGCAGCAAAATGATATATTTTGGTACCACCTCAATGAAGCAAACAAAATTTGACAATGCCTATCAAAATCTTTTTCAAATGCTGTCCTTTTTGACCCAGGAGCTCCACTTGTAGGAGTCTGTACTACTCATGTTCCACCATGAGTACACAGACAGGCTTGAGGATGTTCACTGCAGCATTGTTTATAATAAGCAAAGACTGGACACAACTTATGCATCCATCAGAGCTGGTTTTACAAAACTCACAGTGTGCCATATGGTGGACCATCGTGCTGCAGGTGAAAAGATAGACGTAGCCCTTCATGTGCTGAGATATGTATTGTGTGTGGGAAGCAAGGTGCAGACCATGTGCAGTGTGTTCTCATTGGCTTTTGTTTGTTTTTTTGATGGAGATGCTGGGGACTGAACCCAGGACCTCGTGTGTGCTAAGCATGTGCTCTGCCACTGAGCTGTTTCCCTCCCCCTCATTTGCTTTTAAAAACAGAAGAAGTAAGGGCTGGAGAGAAGGGGCGGGTGTGTACCAGTACATGCAGAGAAACACAAGGTGGCTTCAGGAAAGGGGTTCCCTGGAGTTAGAAGAGGGGACACTTACTTTTGCATTATTGGAATGTTTTGCTGCATTTTTTTTTCAATTGAAAAAAGACTCTACTGGATTGAGCAGTAGCTGGGCTGCATCATTCGGGAAGGCGTCAGCAAAGTTGTGAAGGAGGGAAAGCATCCTACTCCTCAGCTTGGGGCCCTCGTGCACTTCCTCACCTGAGCCCCTGCTGCCTGACGGTGCCGCACCCCGGCCCACAGGTACCTGCAAACAAGACCGAAGTTTGATTTTGTAAAAACAATAGTGTATGTAATAATGCACTTTGTATCTTGAATGTTCTGTTGTAATTTCTCTTTTTTTTTAATTGAAGTAGTGTTGTGTTAGTTTCTGGTGTACAACATAGTGATTCAGTTATACATGTATGTATTCTTTTCCATCATAGGTTATTACAAGGTATTGAATATAGTTCCTTGTGCTGTACGGTAGGTCCTTGTTGTTTGTCATTTTTATATACAGTAGTTTGTATCTGCTAATCCCAAACTCCTAATTTATCCCTCCCCCTCCTTTCCGTTTTGATAATCATAAATTTGTTTTCTATGTGAGTTTATTTCTGTTTTGGAAAGAAGTTCATTTGTATCATTTTTTGGTAATTTCTTTCATTCTGGCGACCTTTGCACTAAAGTGATCTCATGACACACCAATGAGCAAATACAATCTGAAATATGCTGCTACAGATTTGAGGCTTGCTGCCCCTCCCTGTCCCATGGTGGCCTTCCTGGGGTGTCTGTCACCCAGGCCCTGGGCCCTGCTGTCAGAGGTCTGATAAATGACTCTCATTTCTCCCCAGATTTGCATTTTATAGATCTCCTGAAGTGTGGCTTCAAGCTGAAGGGATGACTAATGCTGGGATGTTCAGACACCCTGTGGTGGGAAGGAAGGCCTTTTGGTGCCTCCATTAACTCCCTGCAGGGCTCCTGAGTGCCTCTGGGAAAGGGTGAGGTCATCACTGAGAACCAAGAGACATTGCCACCCAGCTGGGGCTCACCCGGAAACCCTTTCAAAGCTTCACCTGACTAGAGTCCTGACTCCAGGTTTGGGTTAGGCTGGAAACTGCTTCTCATATCTCATCCCGATTCAAAGAAAGTGATGCGGCAGAAATTGAGTCCTCTAGAGAAGATGCAGATTCTGGCGGCATCGGAACCTCTTTGAACCGACAGCCTCCTCCTCTCCAGCATCCCCTCTTCTCCTCGCCCGCGCTAAGGAGCCCACGTCTGGCCGGTTTCCCTGAGTGTGTGGGTAGAACCGCCTCCTCCTCCTCCTGGCCTCACTGTTGGAATGTTCTGCAGTCGTCTGGGCCTGCAGTGGAACCGGGTCACTGGGGTAGAACACGGCCGAAGAAAGGACTTCCCAGTGACCCCTGTCCTTCCCTCATCTCCAGGGAGTGATTCTGAAATTAGACCGAGTCTCTCACTGATGCAGACACACTCCCGCCCCGTCCATGTCAGACACCCAGCGCCACCGTGAAGTTGGAATTCTACTTTCCCCGCTTCTGCCACTTGGCCCCGCCGTTCAACAGTAACACCTAGTGAATTCACATCCTCCTGTGCGTGTTCCTCAGAGGTCCCTGTTTCTCAACAGTAGTGCGTTAGCTTGAAGAAAATTGGCCTGGTCCCCCTTTTTATTACAGCTTAAACCTGTCCCAGGTTGCCCAAAAAAAGTGTTTGTGGAACTGCTCACGGGTCCTCCAGGGAGATTCCCAAACCAGCACCCACACCGGAGTGCCCTGTTCACGTGGAGACCCGCACACGCAGCCACTCTGGGGCTCACTGGCTGGAAAGCCAGCCCGGCACAGAGCAGCGCGGGTCTGGGGAAGATCTTGAGGACTTCTGGTCACGTGGGCTCCCCTGGGCAGCAGGCGCTGCTTTTGCACTTGCACGTGGCTGGGGGTGTAGACCCTGACTCTCACTGAGGGTACAAGACAGTAGCGGAGAAGGAAATTGGCAGGGATTCGCCAATGATCAGATGTTTTCATTTGGCTTTGATTTGCATCAGTGCACTGAAATACCACTTCAAACATCTTCATCGCCTTATATGGAAAGTGCTCATCACAGTAATAGCTGTTATAACTCTTGAGGGCCTTTATTATTGAACGAGGAGAGCCTACGCCTGTTCCTCAAAGGGCTTGTGCTTTTCTGGGTCCCGTGGGATACATCAGGGATGTCAGTTCAGTTACAGTGGGGAAAATTTCCACATCACAAAATCCAGCCCCACCGTGGACACTAATTGACCTCCTAGCTGACAGCCCAGAAAGCTCTGGGCCCCGACACCGAGTTATTTGCTGAGGGGTCAAGGCGGTAGAAGGAAGCCACGTTGTCTGGACCCAATGTTTATTCTCCGCTGGGGATGAGGGAGATCTGGAGGGGCTGCAGAGCGGTCATTGCCACAGGTCATCCATTCAGAAGCAGCAAAAGGAAGTTAATATAACAAGGAACTGAAGACAGGTTCAGCCAGACCTTCAGCATCTCCCGCATTAATAGTCTTTTAACACGGTGGGGTAGAAAAACACTGAATTCCAGTTGGTGGCCAAGCCCACAGAGGGGTAGGTGAAAGCTAGTTTTCCTGAAGTGAGGGTGTTCAGGAAAGCAGGTAAGGACTCTCTCTGTGTGCCTTGTGGCTGGGAGGCATGATTTGCATGGACCATGGTGGTCTCAGGGACGGCCACTCAGCCCTGTGACACTGAGGTTTGAATTAAACCTTTCACACTCAGCACCACAGCCCAACCCGCACCTGATCCTGAGCAGAGACCTGCTGGTTTCCTAGTAAGTGCCGCCTGCCACTGGTGCACACGGCCAGCAGCGGGCTCTGAACTCCTCCCAGTATTTTCCCTCCAATTCAACTACATCTTCAAGAAAATATATCAAATATGTGCTTCTAGAAACCCATTAAAATAAGATCCACAACCACTGAAAAGTCTGCTGGATCTGGAGCAGGTAGAAAATCCTTCCCCCATCCTCCACGGGCTACCTTAATTCCCCCCTTTTAAACCAATATTTGTCATGTGACCATAGTTTTACAGCCAAGTCATCTTGGACATGTAGCATCCAGGGAATGCGGGTGAGAGTAACTCATCCCTGGCTCTGAGACCTCCTCCCCTTGGAGCTGGCCCTCCCCGCCCTGCCAGCCCTGCTTTCTCCTCTGCTGATAGGGGCTGGCCCCTGACTCTGCCCTCCTCACCTCCCCAACTGCCCGACTGTTCACATGACCAGTCCCACCGGATGACTCTGGATGGGGCCATTTCCGTGGAGGCCCCAGCTGTGTTTCCATGCCAACCACAGGAGGCTGAGCCCAACTCCTCAAACAGGAACACAGTTTTTTCTGGGCCCCAAACTGGGAGGTAGCTGTCAATTTCTTTTTGTTTGTTTGTTTAATAAAGTTATAGTCAGTTTACAATGTTATGTCAGTTTCTGGTATACAAAACAGTTTTTCAGTCATACATGAATATACATATATTCATTTTCATATTCTTTTTCGCCGTGAGCTACTATAAGATCTTGAATATATTTCCCTGTGCTGTAAGTATAAACTTGTTTATCTATTCTATATACACCTGTGAGTATCTACAAATCTCGAAGTCCCAGTCTGTCCCTACCCATCCTCCTCTCCCTGGCAACCATAAGTTTGTATTCTATGCTGTGAGTCTGTTTCTGTTTTATATTTAAGTTCATTTGTCTTTTTTTTTTTTTTAGTTTCCACATATGAGTGATATCATATGGTATTTTTCTTTCTCTTTCTGGGTTCACTTAGAATGACATTCTCCAGGGACATCCATGTTGCTGCAAATGGCATTATGTTGTCATTTTATGGCTGAATAGTATTCCATTCTATAAATATACCACAGCTTCTTTATCCAGTCATCTGTCAATGGACATTTAGGTTGTTCCCATGTCTTGGCTATTGTAAATAGTGCTGCTGTGAACATTGGGGTGCAGGTGTCTTTTTGAATTAGGGTTCCTTCTGGATATATACCCAGGAGTGGGATTGCTGGATCATATGGTAAGTCTATTTTTAGTTTTTTGAGGAATCTCCATACTGTTTTCTACAGTGGCTGCACCAAACTGCATTCCCACCAGCAGTGTAGGAGGGTTCCCTTTTCTCCACAGCCTCTCCAGCATTTACCATTTGCGGACTTTTTAATGATGGTCATTCTGACTGGTGTGAGGTGATACCTCATTGTAGTTTTGATTTGCATTTCTCTGATAATTAGTGATATTGAGCATTTTTTCATGTGCCTGTTGGTCACTCATATGTCTTTACTGGAGAATTGCTTGTTTAGGTCTTCTGCCCATTTTTGGATCTGCCCATTTGTTTTTTTCCTATTAAGTCATATGGACTGTTTATATATTCTGAAAATTACGCTTTTGTTGGTTTCATCTTTTGCAAAAATTTTCTCCCATTCCGTAGGTCGTCATTTTGTTTT
The DNA here is from genome assembly GCF_048773025.1 of Camelus bactrianus. Classification (NCBI taxonomy): domain Eukaryota; kingdom Metazoa; phylum Chordata; class Mammalia; order Artiodactyla; family Camelidae; genus Camelus; species Camelus bactrianus. The sequence continues at coordinate 13,088,212 of NC_133573.1, forward strand.
GCTTATGGTTTCCTTTGCTGTGCAAAAGCTTGTAAGTTTAATTAGGTCCCATTTGTTAATTTTTGCTTTTATTTCTATTTCTTGGGTAGGCTGCCCTAGGAGAACATTGCTGAGATGTATGTGAGATAATGTTTTGCCTATGTGTTCTTCTAGGAGGTTTAGTGTCTTGTCTTATGTTTAAGTCTTTAATCCATTGTGAACTTATTTTTGTGCGTGGTGTGAGGGAGTGTTCTTTCAGTGACCGTTCATTCTTTGTTTAGCTCCTCTCTCTGCCCACACTTGAGTCAAGCTCATGGGAGCCTCGCCAGACTCGGCCCTCCTGTCACCTGCGAGCTCTGTGCCCACCTTCTCCCATTCTGGGTGCACTGTCTGCACCCAGAGCTGCAGCCTGGGGTGGGGGTCGCCAACAGTCTTGCAGCTTCCCCTGCAGGCACACCCTCCCCACCTCCCCTCACCCCACACTGATGCCTGGATGGCCCAAGAGGCCGACAGGTGCTGCTCCCTTCCTGTTGGGAAGCCCAGTTCTGTCTTGTTGTGATTCACACAAAGGGGCACGGAGTGAAGTCCTATCTTCCGAGGGGGTGAGTTTGTTGATTGGAAAAAAAAAAAAGCACAACCTGAAAGTTGGGAATTATGCTTTATTCAGGGGTCTGATGGAGGACTACAGCCTGGGAATCAGCCTCTCAGCTCTAAGGGATGGTTCCAAAGAGGGAAAGAAGGAGCCAGGATATATACAAAGTTTTGCTGGGAAAATAAAATGTAGTTGAACATCAAAAGATTACCGTTAGTCACAAAAACAGACATCTGAAGCTAATGGTTTTAGTGCTTTCTTATGTATGGGAAGACGCAAGAGTCCGGGCTCACTGAGGTTATTCCTGTCATGTATATCTTAACTGTCTAGGGCCAGGATCCTGGTTTTCTCCATCCTGAGTTCCCCTCAATGGGGCAGCTGCAGTAGCTGATGGCTTGACACTGGCGACATTCCTTGTTTACCGGAGTGGCAGGCAATAGTCTTTGTCCACAAGTTCTGACCTCCACAAGGAAGGCAAAAACTGTAAACTGTCGAACCTACCTCAAAGCACAGTTCCCTGGGTCTTGTGTGTGAATTACAGTGCTATCAAGCGACGGATACAAAGTACAAGAGACGTGGTACCTAACTCACAGAATATATGCAGAATACACATTCACAGTACTTTTGATGAGGAGAGACGGAAGCTGAGGAATGAACTTTAAAGGGAAACTTTCAACCTGCAAATTGCCAGGATGAAAGTGGCCGTTGGGGATGGGCGGAGTGTTCCAGAATAGGATGGCCATTTAAACAGTATCGTCTCTCAGTGGACCGCCTCTCTCTGGCTGTTGGAACATCAGAGGTTCCCTGCTGGTAAGTTACAGGCAGGTGTGTTGGTGTGTTGAGACCCCACTGAACATCTTCACTGGAATCGGCCCACTGTGGAGGTCAAGGGGACCTGCTGAAGATTCTGCTTTCCCAAGTAAGGTGTGCCTCTCAAGGGCCTTGGGCTGTTTCTTTCATGGAATGTGATTAATAACTAATTAAATGAAGGAAGGACAGTACTTCCTTCAGGACTTCAGATAGCACAGGTGATTAACAGGGCTCCTGCTCCAGACAGGTCAAAGCAATTAATGTGTGAACTGCACTATTTGTGCGTTTCCAAGGCTGTAAAAATGATGGCCATGCTAAACAGCTGAAAACACATGCCTGGAACACCAAGTCCACTCTTCTATGAAACACACGGGCGTTCCCTTCTCTGAAGCCAGGAACATCACCAACTCGAAAAGGAAGCGCAGGACTGGTTTCTCTCAGGCACTGGCTCTTCCGAGGTGGGGAGCAGGGCACAGCCCACCGACAACTGCTGATTGTGATTTATTAGTGGAGAGAAATTCAGAATTGAACTTTACCATTGGGATTTACTTGCATTTGAAAGCAATGCAGTCCATCTTTCAACACTGAATGTATTTTCCCCACTTTTCTATCTTTCTGATGAATTAAGGGCTTATGTAAGGTGAGGGACTGAAAACAGCAGCTGATGCTCTTAGTGGACCCGCTTGCCAAGTTGGGCTGGATGGAAAAACACAGGGGCCAATTCTACATTGTTTCCCCAGCAATTCGTATCAGCCGTAAACTGGGGTGCTTTCCTAGGTCTTCAGCGAATGCATGATAGGGATTCCTGGCCCTCCAGTTCTCCAAGCTGTTTTGAGCAAGTTCTACTAATTAAATTCAGTTGCTTGCCGTTTTAAATGCTCTGTATTTTCCACAGAGCAAGAATATATTAAACTCATTTCGTCTGTCATCCGAGAAGAATTAGAGCCTGCATTTTTATTACCAACTGACTTGCGTTCACCTTCCTCCTCGAATTTTTTTTGAGATGTTTACAATGTAATTAAAAACAATCAAGTCAAATTATCTATTTGAATTGGTCCCTTTGGGGGAAGATTATGGAACAGAGGAGGTGCTCACAGTGACATCATTTTTGCTGAGCATTGCTCCCTCCTCACACAGAAATACAACATGTACCTGGTCACCCAGAGCATTCAGTAATGTCTCTGGTGATTTAACAATTACAAAAGATTCCAATTAAACGTTTGAATGCTCGCTTACATTTGCCCATTACAAATGATCCTGGAACTTGATTAATTTCAGCGTTTAGAAAGGTCCCGATTCGGTAATACTGTTTCCTACAATGCCCACCTCCAGGGAAAACTATGATTTGAATCCTGAAGTCAGACCCAATTAAAGCCTTGCATTTCCCTCACTGCAGCTTTAAGAGGAACCACATTTTTCAAGCACTGGCTCAAGCAGGCTTGTCCAGTTTCTGGGGCTCTGCCATGCTCACTGCCAGCCGTGAGAAAGCCTTTCCTAGGAACGGTCCCATAACAGGGAAGAAAAACGATAAATCCACAAAGACGGGGGCCATGGTGCGAGGTTCCGGGTGCAGCGCTGACTCAGCAGCGGGGCCGCCTGGACCTGGTTGGGGGCCGGCCTGCTGGTGTAAGACTTTGACACTCTGCTGGTCACAAAGAGGTAGAGAGCTGGGGTGTCATGGAGCAGAAAATGAAACCTCTGTATTGAAACCTCAGAAGGGAAGAAAAGGCTTGCTGCAGAATTTGCCTTGGGGCTGTCTAATTGCAGGAGCAAATCCTTAGATAAGCTGTCAAATAAGAAATTAGCAAGCAGGGACCATTGATCACGTCTCCTTATTTTTAAAGTGACTTTTAATGATTCCCCAGGCGATGAATAGAAACCACGTTCATGCCTTGAGTTTCTCCTCCAGAGAGTTGAATGTTGGGTTAATTTTGCTCTATCTGACGTTTTCCGTGACTTTGGTATTACATAAACAAACACCACCGACAACGGAAACCTCCAGGCTAATTAAGATCAAGCAGATGAGTTGTCAAAAGAAAACTTCGTTCTCTTCCCTGGGGGATGGTTGCCAGTTTGTTTGCTTTGGAGGATTTAAACAGCTCTGCCCTACTGAGCAATAAATCCAAACCCCAGATTTGCTGCACCCAACGTGGTTTTTAACGAAGGAGATTGTTTTTTTGCATTTTCCTCTCTGAAGTACTTTTAAAGTAGGAGGTCTTTGGCATGTAATATAGATACCAACTTCTTTTCTCTCTCTTATTTTATAAAGCAATTGGACATAAGGTTTTCAGCATCAGAGGTGAGGCGGGCAAGGCCACCGTGATGAAGCCTGCAGGACCCAGAGACCCTCACCTGCTCTGACCCCCAGCACCCCCACCTGGCGTGGAGGTGAGGTTATCAGTACTGACGCTCCATAACCTGTCCCCTCACGTCAGTATATGCCTGTGCATTGATACCTTTAAGATGAGCCCAAATCCTTCTACCCACTCCCCAAAGTTCAGCAGGGTGGTGGGATTCTTTTTTTTAATGTGACTTGAGCAACAATTAGCTAATTCTTTCTCTTTAATGCTCGTTCATTATTAACCACGTTACCTAATTGAAGTTCTTGTGCCTGATGCGCCGTGAGGCCAAAGAAACTGAAACGTCAGAGTTTAGAGCAGAGAAAGGGTTACTGCAGGGCAGAGCAAGGAGGACGGGGTGGCTCATGGCCAAAAAAACCCTGCAGTCCCCAAAGGATTTCAGCAAAGCCTATTTAAAGGCCAGGGGAGGGGGAGGGGTCGCAGGGTACATGATCAGCTCATGCAGTCCTTTGATTGGTTGATGTGGAGGGAACAGTGCGGTCAACACTGTCAGCCTTCAGGCTCCAGAAGGTCTGGGGACCACATGCTCTCGATCAGCAAGTAGTTAATCTTCTCCCTTTGGTGGTGGTTTTTAGCATCTGAAACACTCAGGAAATATGAATGAGATACTATTATCTGGGCCCTTCAGGGAGGAGCTCCCGCAGAGGATCTAGGGGAGGGGTCTGTCCCGGGAGGGCCCCACAGGCTCCTGCTTGAATACAGCCAGTCAGAGCCCGACAGTGTTCATAAAACAATGTTAATTTGATGTCTCTGTCCTTCTCAAGGTCCTTGTCTTCCAGATGGGTGCCAGCCCCACCCCGGGGTCAGAAGGGAGGTGGCCACACGCCTCCTGCACTGAGCAGAGTTAGCCCGGACAGGCCTGGAGCTGGACAGGTCGTGCCGTCCATCATGCCCCCATGTCTGAGTGGGGGTGAAGGAACGTTCCAGGGTGACCATCAGTTCCAGCGTGTGGTCTGAACAGAGACTGCAGTACCACCTAACAGCCTGGGGCTGGAGAAAGACCCTTACCGTCAACCAGGAGGGGGTTTGTGGGGGATGCGGGAAGGGAAGTCTGCTCAGGCCTCCCGCAGCCTGGAGAGCTGGGGTCCCCAAACCCTGAGGCTCTTGTTAAGCCCACCCCAGTTAGCAGCTCCCACCTCAGGAACCACCAGGCAAAACCTCCATGACCCGTGATCATCTGCCAGACCCGAAGCATGCCGAGCGCTGAGCCCGGGAGAGGTGGATGGGAGGGGTCAGAGGATGCAGAAGAGGAAGAAAAGTGGGTGGAGGAATTGAAGTCTCCAATGGGAACGGCCAGCCCAGAAGGACCTTCACAAGCCTGGCAGTGACCAGGCCGAGGGGCTGGACCAGGCAGGGCCCAGGCCGGGCCCAGGCCCCAGCCCCCCGCAGCTCCCCCCGCCCCTCACAGGGAGTCACCAGGGCGAACTCTGTGGGACTCAGCTCTGCTTTCTGAAACGAGAGAGACGCTCACACTGAACCTGATTCTCCATCTTGGTGCTTCAGTTGAAAAATCCCATTCCAACTTGAGAAGCCTGGCTGAATTTATGGCTGGAGAGGGCTGGATGAGGGGAGAACTGACCTGTTTGTGATGCCTGCGACCCTCCTCTGTCCCCGCCACCCCGCAGCCCCGGCAAGGGAGCGGGGCTGAAATGCACCCTTATTACCCTGCTAGGGACCAGGGATATAAAACAGGATTTAAAGGCAATGCACTTCCTACCGGGCAGCCTTATCTGGATGAATTGCTCCAGCTTTTCAGCTGTGAGTGTGGATGGGAAAGATAATTACTGTCGCGTGTTACCTGAGATTACAGGGTTGTGTTCCAACTAATGATGCCACGAGAGCCAAGCGGCTGTTAATATTTAATCAGTCTCTCAGCCTAACAATTGGATAAATGAGGTGTGTAATTACATAATTATAAGAGACATTTCAGATAGGAAGGGCTGGTGTTCATTCTAAAGGTGAAAGCTGGTGGAAACAGACCCCCCAGGTCAGTTCAGAAATGTGACCAAAGGAGGCCCTTCAAGGGGAGGGGCTCCCTTCGGAAGTGGTCAACACAGATGGAAAATCTTTTCCAACGTGGACTTTCTCTCTTCCTTCCGAGCACCGTGTGTGGGACATCAGGCCAGATGTTTGGATGACATCACAGATAACCATCACTGGGGTATTTAATGGGACCCCGAGAGACAAGCTCCAGAGTTGTCTTAATTGCCTTTAAAAGGTGAGTGACGTTTAGTGGCCCTAAGTGCTGGTGGATTTTTGCTGTTTTATTTTTTAATTTTTGCTTGACATTTAGGAGAGACTGACCTAAAATTGGACAGTGAACCCCCATGTCACCCTCCTGGGGCTGCCACTCCCACCCTGGGTGGCACTTGTGTCTCCAGGGAGTGGCCTGCCTTGTCCCTGCTCCAGGATGCTGCGGCCATCACTGGGTGTGTGCCCCATCCCCCCGCGGGGCCCCAGCTTCTCTCCAGTGCTCGGGGCTCCTCAGTGGGAAACGCTGCTTTCATACTGGGGGGCCCGGCAACCAGTGAGAGAGGTATTCTTCCTCTACGGCCAGTGCCTGCACAGCACAGCCGAGGGCCCATTAAGGGCACCCAGCACATTTTCGCACCCAGACTGGAGCTGCGACCCATCAGAATGAAGGCTGTTCCGTGACGTGCTTCTGAGTGATGTGTGTGGACAAAGCCGAACCCCTCGAGGATCATTTGTCAACGTGGCAAAACCCCCCTCCCCATCCCTTTATCATGTTAGGAGTCGCCTGAATTTGCCAATGCCAGTGCCCAGCGGGGACTTCTAAGCTGCCAGGAACACCCCTCCCCCCACCCCCATCTGGCAGCCCAGCCTCCACTCCTCCTCCAGGCTTGGGACCCCCTGGCTCTGCCTGCCTTCTTCCTGGGCTGAAGGGGAGGATGATTCCAGAAGCCTCCTTTGCGCCTCACCTGTCTTGCCATGTCCCTCAGTATGTACCAGTGCCAGCAGGAAGCAGGGTCCCCCCTTGAGTGAGCCCTGGGGCCTCTCCCGAGAATGACACCACGACTCTGGGGGTGAGTGAGGACACAGAGGAGTCTGGAGGTCGTTCACTTTGTGATCCGAGACCAACCCTCTCTCAGGAGACTTCCCCAGCCTCTCTGGACAGAGGGTCCATCTCCCCTGGCCCTGGGACCCAGCTGCCTTTTCAGGGCTGAATGGCCTGTTAGAAAACTTTGGGCCTAGGAGCCAGACAGATCCGGGTTTGGATTCTGGCTCTGCCCCTCACTGTGGGCGGAACCAGAGGTGTGGGGGAGGCTTGCCTTCCCACGCCTTCATCTCTTCTGCCGTCGGATGGGCTGGTCCTCTCAATCAGAGGCTCGTGGGGAGGAAGGGAAGCCCAGCCCTGGGGCAGAACTCTGGAGATATGGGTTTTCTTCCCCTCCCTCTGGCTCGACTTACTTCCCGGTGCCACCGACTGAGTTTCTTCAAAGCAAGATCATATGCGTTTCAGCTCAGTAACGCCATTTGTGCCCACAGGAAGCTCTCGGTGAGCGCCGGCAAGAACTCTCAGTCATCTCGTTTTGTCCGGTGGCTCCTGTATCTTTCATAAAAACCAAAGCTTCATGTTTTACCATCTCTGCTTAAAAACAAAAAATTCCTGACGTGAACTCCCATATCCAACAGTTTGGTCAATAAATGGAACTGCAATGAATGTGGAAAGAAGTCACCCTCTCATAGGAGCCCCTACAGGTCCCTGGATGACCACCATGGCCCAGGCTCCGAGCAGACACACCCTAGATCCATCCTAAGTGGGTGGATCAGAAAAGTTGTCAGCCAGAATTGTTACCAAGTCCAAACTTGTTCTGCTCACCGAAAACAGGCCAGTAACTCAGGAGATGAGGTGTTGGGGCAAGGAAGAATGACTTTATTGGGAAAGCCAGCAGACCGAGAAGATGGGGGACTGATGTCCTAGAGAACCATCTTCCCCAAGTCAGAATTCAGGCTCCTTTTATACTAAAAAGGGGACGGCATGTGGTTGGTTGTTGCAAACTTCTTGGTGTCAGAATCCTTTGTTCTTGCAGCTGCCCACGTGGGGCAGGTTATGGTGTTCCTGTAAACCTCCCACAAGACAAGTGTTATTTTCTGTTGTGCAGTTTTTTTCTCTCTGTGAGTGGGAAAATGTTATACCTTTAAAGGTCAGAGCCTTGAGAATGGGCTGTCCTGTGTGTTTCAGGCTCTAGGCCATGTTCTCTTACCAAAGGAGCAGAACCAGCACGACTGAGCCCAGGGCACAGAGCACAGGGTTGGAGCTAAGGGAACAGGACCAACATGGAGTCGTGTTTGTTCCTCCCGGTTACAGTTCTAGAAAGTAGACTCCCTGAGGTTCTCTGCACAACGCTGAGCTTTTGAGGCATTCTCTACAGGAATTTACCGTTTTGAGGACGGCAATTTGAAGGAAATGTTGTGTTTCTCTGTGAACCTGTTGAAACCTTCGTCGTGCTTGCCGGGCTCATCTGTTACCGTGGCTGTTTGCACGTCCATCTCTGGCTGCAGGATCACAAGCTCCCAGTAGGTGCCTCTCTGCTTCTCTGTCGCTGGGTTTGGAGCCTGGCACATAGTAGGTGCTTTAATAGTGTCCGTTGACCAGATGATTGGGTTTACGGAGGTCTCAGATGACAGTGGCAGTGGGAGAGGAGAGAGGGTTCACAGCAGTGCTTGAAGGGCTCGCCCCCTCCTGGAGAGAACCCTCCCAGGCCTAGGCCATCGGCCCCAGAAGCCGCTGGTGATGCTCAGTTCCCACCAGCAGGCCGAGCTGGCATCTCTGAGCTCCCTTCCTCACTCCCCTTGTCTTGTCCCCTCCTCCGTTCCCACTTCAAATCTACGTGCTCTTCCCTTCCACTTTGCGCTGGGCGCTGACCCTGCCACAGGATCCCGGCTGGCCGACGGGATGGGCGACTGTTTTCCCCACCTCTTCCAGGCTGCCGGTTTGGGCGTCCTTTAAGGGCTGGGCATTGTTTGCCCATGGCTAGAAATGAAGGAGCCCCTTGGCAGTGAACTTCCTAATGGTCAGCATATTCATTGGACAGGATGCCAGGAACAGAAACTCAACTCAAACCGCCTCAAACCCCACATGAGGTGGCGGGGGGCAGGGGTTGCCCCACGCAACCGGAAAGCTCAGGCAGCTGCCTCCAGACGCCCGAGAGACGTTATCAAGGCTCCGTCACTCATTCCACTCTGGCTTTGTTGGGTTTATTCTCCAAACAGACTGCGTGTGGCCACCGGATGGAGGCCTGCCCACGCCTTGGAGCTCGCAGCTGCACAGAGCAGCCTCCCACCTTGGCCAGCAGAAGTCCGGGGGAGGCCCTGGGGCCCGGGACCGGAGTTTGGGCTGTGTGCAGGCCCGGCCCAAGGTCTACATGTCTACTCTGGATGTGGGGCAGGATGGGGTGCGTAGAGAGCCCCCACCACCGAAAGCACCCAGGAACACCTGCTCTACGGAGACGTGGGCTTTCCCGGGAACACGTGCTGGACACACAGAGTCAGAGGTCTGTTTCAGTAACAGGGTCGCCCAGGCACCTTCTTGCCTCATTGCATCTGGAACAGATTTTGGACAAGGATTTCCTCTCACCCAACCAAAGAGAATGCCGGGGACTCCTGTTGGAAGGCCCTGGCTGGGGTTCAGACGGCGGGGAGAGAAGGCATGATGACATGGGTCTCTCTTTACGACTGTGGCCACAGCTGTGGCGCCTCCCATCCTCCCAGGGCCCCAGGGCCCGAGTGACAGCCTCCACCTGGAGGAGGGGCCGGGCTGCGGGGGAATTTGGGAGCAGGGCCTGGGCCCGAGCCGCCTCCACTCCTGGGGCCCAGCCACAGCCTGAACAAAGCTCACCAGTCACATCCTTCTCTCTGATCAAAATATTTATCAGGCTTCTTCAAAGGCCACTCTGGCTCTGGAAATCTTTCCCGGCAACTTACATGGGGCCAAAACCTCTCATCACAGAGTCTTGCTCGGGGGCAGGGCTGCTCTGGGGCTTGGGTGCTGCCCCCCAGGGCAGAGCTGACAGCTGGGCCCCGGCGGGTGGCTTGGAGGTGCCACCTCCGAGGAAGTGGAGACCTCATGGGCCCGGTGGCGTGAGTGTCTGCCATATGCCACTTCCAGAACCAGCCACCCCAGATGCTTCCTCTCCTCTGAGCCTCACAATGGCCCTCCAAGGGGATGTCGTGGTCACCTGCCCCCAGATAAGGGACCAAGGCTCAGAGAGGTTGAGGAACTTACCTAAGGCCACACAGCTGGCAGGGGAAGAGGCAGAGCCGGGAGGAATTATTCAAAGAGCGATTTCCTGCTTGCGTTCCTCTTGCTACACCACCTCCGAGCCTGAATCTGGCCACTGGATTCTCCTGGAAAGTCCCCACAGCTCGGGCAGGGACCCGCTCCATCCTTCCTGGAGGACTGGATTCCACAGCTGAGGCCCTTCCCAAGTTGCTCCCCACCTGCTCTCCTCTCTCTTCCCTCACCTCCTCTCTGTGTCCCACACCCGCTTTCCCGCATCAGAGTCCTCGTCTTCTTTAGAGAATTTTAGACGTCAAGGGCTGGTGGTGGTGGCGTCTCTCAGCCCCACCATGACGGCAAGCCTGTCTCCTCACCTCAGACTGATGTCCTTGGACTCAATTCTCTCCAGATTTATCACCGACGTCTGATCCACAGCTGCAGCCACCCCCGGCCCCAGTGCCGCCCCCTAGCTCTTAAAAGATGTTTTACAAGCAAAATTTTCCAAGCAATCTAGAAAAATAGTAAACTCCTGGTCCCCAAAAGAATCTAGAAATTTTTATTCAGCTCTTTAGCAGAAAAATTTCACTTCCAGAGTGACATCATTTCTTTGGTGCTAAGAAAGCGGCACATTTGGTCAGCTTCACTTCTGCGTCCTGGGGTCTAGAAGGTTCCCAGCATAAAGCAGAACCTAATACGTATCTGCCGGGGAACAGAGGGACCTTATCTTGACTTGGGTCAAGTTCAACAGCCTCATGCGTGTGAGACGACGTCACACATTTGAGATGGGGCTCTCCACCCAAAATGCAGATGCCGCCTCTGAACTTGAGTGAATCAAAGAATGCTGTCTGCTTAATCTCCTGTAACAAACAAAGAGAGTTTGCTCATGAACTCTGGCCATCGGTCGTTGGCGTCGCTGTCCCCTTGTCCTGGGCGGGGGCAGATAAATGCACTTGGCAGAGAGGGACGGGCATCTGCTGAGCATCTGCAGAACTCCAGCAGGAGTTAATAAGCCGCACTAACAAAGTTAGTTCTGGGCCTTTTGCTTTAAAAGCATCATCAAGCTTTTGGGAGAAAAGACCCCAAACAGGAGGCAAATGCTCGTCTGGGAATTCCTCTTGAAATTCTCCAGGCGTTGGTCAACGATAAACACAGCCAAACAGTGAGTCGTTGCTCAAATGTGCTTTCTCCACCACGTCGTACACTGTTGTGTTGAACATTTCTGCTCTGGCTTCTTGGATTTTGTTCCTTAAAAAGATCCCCCCAAATATATTAATGGAGGCAAGACTCTGAATAAAAAGTTCAATCCAAAAGGGCATTTAATCAAAGGCAGTAGCTTTCTAGGTTGGGGAGGGAGGGCATATGCAGAGGAGGGGGAGGGGGACCGTGAACTTAGCTGGCAGGAGTAAACGAGATCGCTGCCCCCGCTCCTGTCAGGAAGAACGGAATGAGGGTGAAAGCAAGTTTTATTTTTTATTTTTGTAAGAACTAGTTTATCCCAAGTCTTGTAAAACGCTCCATACACACCCAGCAAAGTGAGTATCGCTTCTGTCCCCGGAAAGCACGCTGCGCTGAAGGCCGCTTGCGAGTAGCTTTCTAGAAACCACTGGAAGCAAGTTTTAAAACTGAATTCTCCCAACATGACTCTGGGGTCGTCAGCCTGATGCCAGTTTTCAGCTGTTTTTTTTTTTTAACAGATGGCTGAATGGGAGCTCACAGCCCCAGTCTAATCTTCAAATGAAGGATGAGGACGTCTGACATATCATATGAGCACGAAGTTGAAAGGCGCTCTTCACCAAAACCTAGACAAATACCTGAATGCGTATTTTGGAAAGGGAGATGATGTCCAGTTGGTCTGTTTTATAATATGTCTGTGTGCGGGGAATGGGGGAGGAACCAGGATTTAAAAATACAGCCGTCTGCCTCAGAGACATGGGTTATAAAAGCATAGGTTTTTCTTTCAGGAGTCTCTGAAGTTGGAAAGTATGAATTACATAGACTCATTAAAACTTTTTATGTTAAATTCAAAGAGTAAAATTAGAAGCCATGTTAATGATCCCGCCAGCCATACAACAACTGGCCAGCAGATGCTGGAGCCTTATGGTTAAGAGATTACATGGTTTGAGGCGGCGATTTACTGGATGTGTCCCGGGCAGAGAGGACGTGCAGCAAACATGTTATCAGACACAGAAAATATGCCGCCCTGGACAAGGGACGTGCAAACCTGATGGCCCGCGATGCTTTCCAAGCTGTGCATTTTTCCACTAAACGGTTATTCCAGAGAGTTGGGGTTTTTTTTCTTTTCGTTAAGAATGAAGAGTTAATCTTATCCAAGTTCAGAGCCAGAAACCTGTCATATGAAATCCCAGCAAAGACCAACATTCTTTCCAGCTTCTTCACTTGCTGTGGGGCTGAGTTTTCCAGGGACCCACGAGCTGACTCGCTGTCAGGCAAAGCAGAGCTCTGCCATTCCAAGCTGGGGACGGCCCTCCTGGTGCATGGGTCTCTCTCAGGGGAAAGACGCCGCTTGCAGGGAGCAAATAAGGAAACCTGCCAGGCTGGGAGGGACTAGGGGCTGTCTTGGTTCAGGACACTGGGAGGTCCTAGTTTTGGTCTCCTGCAAAGGTGCCCAGCACACTGGTGTCCCAGGCGTCAAGCTTCAAGCCTGCAGATCTGACGCCTAGCCCTCCACACTGCAAACCTTCAGAATGAGGAAGAGCTGCAAGAGAGCTGTGAACGAAGGTGTGTCCACGGGATGGGGAGAGGATGCCACCAGGGTCCGCCATTGGGGGAATGTGTCCCGGGAGATGGCACACGCAGCCCTTTCCACTCTGTTCTCTTTCATGAGCAGGAGGGGACAGTGTGACACGATTCTGCTGGGTCTGAGCTTCCAAGCGCCTTTCTCTTGTCCACATGGCTTGCAGCAATTTAATTCTTTCTTTCAGGGACCCGGCAGGGCACCACTGTTTTTCTGGTTTCCAGGGTGTACCCTATGCATTACCCAGGGTGAACGGGGGATGAATCCACTTTGAAGCGTCCTTGTAGAAGACACAGCTGCCTGCCCTCGAAGGGAATGACAGATTCCAAGAAACTAATCACGAGGCAAAATCTGGGGGTCCACACCTTCCACTCATGCCCCCCCCCACACACAGGCTCTGCTCAGGCTGGAAACACGCAAACGAGGAAGTGTGCCCAGGGGCCAGGTGGTGAGCGCCTCGCTCACCTAACCAGCTTCTCATAAACACCCACTGTGTACCGGGTTCTGAGCCAGCCCCGGGGCGGAGAAGCAGGGCTGAGCCCTGCGCCCAGGAGCTCACGCACGGTCGGACGGGGAGACACACCTGACATCCGGGTCCCCGCTGCTCTGAGCTCTGGGGGAGGCAAGTGCTTGCCACCAGCCCATCTGAACTTACGGCCCTGGCCTGTCGCCTGCCAGCCCTTGGGTGGCCGACCTCCAACTACTCTGTCACCTGACTGCTTCTTGGGATAGTTCCTGGTCTCCAGGCTGCCCTAAGGTCCCAGCGGAAGAGGAGACAGTCCCTGTGTCTGGGTCACCACTCCCATTTCCCCAGTTGGCCTGCCTCCCTCTTCCCCTTGATGTCTGAAACCTAGAAGGCTGTGACTAAGTATAGCGGTGAGCCACCTGGGGATGCGGGAAATGCCGGGGCCAGGTAACCACAGGTCTTCAGATGAAAAGTTGTGACTTGTCACCACAAGAGACCCTGTATTTGAGAAGCACGTTTCTCCACCACGCCCAGGACGGGCCGGGTTTCCAGGTGGCAGAGCTGCACCTGCGCCTCCTCCGTGGCGGGCGGTAGGTGCCTATATGGAGAGGGACCGAAGTGGGCAAAAGTCCCCGCACCCCCCACCGTGAGGGAGCAGAGTATGAGAGCAGAGACGTAAACCGTGCATTTTATTAGAAGGGAAACTGTCATGGAGAGAGAAGAATCAGGAAAGAGGGAGAGGACGCATTGCAGGGCCAGGTGGGGAGGTCATTATAAAGAGGGACCCATGGTGGTGGCAGTTAGAGCAGGAATTTGGAGGTGAGGAAGCAGCCATTCAGTTATCTGGGAGGTGCATTCCCAGTGGAAGAACAAAGGTGAGAGGTTGGAGCCTCCTGGAGTCAGCAAGGGGCTGACGTGGCCAGAAGGAGGAGGGCGGAGAGCGCAGGATGTGAGGCCAGAGGCACAGCCGGTCAATGTCATGGTCATGGGCCTTCTGCTCTGAGCAGATGGGGCCTGGGGGCTCCGCCCGCAGCAGGACGCACAGGGTGAGGGCTCGCTCTGCAGAGCAGGAAGCAAGGGCAGGAGCCACAGCCACGATCCAGGCAAGAGGGCTCCTGATCTATTCGTGGTGGACTGGGTGTGACCTGTGGAAGCAGGAAGGAAATCAGGGACAACGTCAAGTGTGCTGGCCTGGGTGCCGGGGTGGGTGAAGTTGGCATCAGGGAGCAGGCCTGGTATAGGGGCAATCGGAGTGAAGTTTGAGACACGCATTAAATACCCAGGTGAGGATGTCAGGTGGGAGGGGTTTAGAGGAGGGGGCAGGCTGCAGACAGGAGGCTGGGATCACCAGCACAGAGATGCTTCTCCAGCACCGAGGGGCACCGACCAGCTCGCGGGGGAATGGGGCGTGGCTAAAAGGGGCCCGAGGCTGAGTCCTGCAGGCAGGTGAGGTTAGACCCACTTCACCTCCCAGATCCAGAGGAGTCTCTTATTCAAGCTGCGTAAGGGGGTCTGCTTGGCCCTGTCCCAGCCCCTGTGGCCTCAGGAGACAGGCCCCTAGCCCACGTCATCTGGTCTCTCGGGGTTTTCCAGGCCAGGAGCATCAGTGGTGTCGCTGAGGGCCACACGAAGCCAGGTGACCCACACGACCCCCCAGTGCCACCGACCAGACAGCAGACAATCTGCTCAGTGTGGCCCCAGCCTGGCCTGGGCTCCAGGAACCAAGGACAGGTCAGTAACTGCACGATTCTGCACAAAACGGTCCTGATATGTCCTGGGGCTTATGAGCAGCAGGTCAAACTGGCCTCCCACCAAACCCCAAACCCACTCCCTCTCCTGGACCAAACCCCAGGATGAAGGTTCCAGAAGGTTCCTCAGCCCGTGCCCCACTCCTGGCCTCTTCCACAGAGTAGCTGGGAGTTCCGGTGACATTCCCAGGTTGAGCTTCCTCAGGCAGGAAGTCACATTTCCAGAACCCAGGCGCCTGGAGATCCCTCTCGATTTTTTGATTCCCGTATTATTCTAGAGGAAACCCGGCCCCCTTGATTCACTCGAAAAGTATTGACTGTAGAAATCTACACATGTGGTGTTTTTTGTTTCTGTTTGTTTGTTTGTTTGTTTTTGAGCATATCATTAGATTTTTTTTTAATCTCATTTGGGCCAATTTCTTTTTTAAAAAAATTTTTTTTGAATTATAGTTGCTTCTTTGCAGTTTTTAAAATTTGTTTTGAGGGGAGGTAGTTAGGTTTGCTCACTTACTTATTTCTTGATGGAGGTACTGAGGCTTGGTCCCGGGGCCTTGTTCAGGCCAAACACGTGCTCTGCCACCAAGAGTGTGATCAGAAAGTCTGCAGGTTCTGAGTTTTTTCTGGGGGAGGCAGTGAGTGGCCTCCCTGGGAAAGGGTTTGAAAGCCCAGCTCCCAACTTGCTTGCCTCTAAGCAACGCCTTACTCTCCTCATCTATGAAATGGGAGTAATAACCATCCCCGGCTCACGGGGTCAGATGAGCTAATAATTGTCAAGTTCTTAGAATAGTGCCTTACCCAGAGTGAGCCCTCACTGACCCCAGTGGCCATTATTACTCCCTGCAGGAGCGTGACAAATGGACAGAGCCCTCTCGCCTGGACCAGGTTGGAGCTGTAATCAGAAAATAGAAAGTTTTACATTATTTAAGCTTCTGCACAGGCCAGGGCCCGTGTCACATTGATCCGCAGCGTTCAGGGGTCAAACAGGGACATCTCTGGAGTGACTGGAGTTTCTCTCTCTTACACGTTCAACACAGCCTCGCCGGGTGGGCTGGGAGCGGTACGCATGAGAACCAGCTTGTCCCAAGAATGAAATCGAGGTTTGGAACCCAAAGGGACAGAAGCCAGATCGTAAGGCAGCCAGACGGGCAGAAAGCTGTCCCCATTGTGGCATTTTCTTTCCATCCGCAGACTTTCTTGTGTGTCCTCAGGCATCTGTCTCTGCTGGGGACCATCAGGCTTTGCCGGGAGAGGTGCAGATGTGGAGGCTGGGTTCCTGAGACTCGGGGGGCACACGTTAATTGCTCTGGTTTTGACAAGCAGCTGAGCTTCTGTCCCCCTGGTTGCTGGCTGGAGGGGACCTAGTGGGGCCGGGGATGCAGGCTGAGTCCATGACCCTATGGCCACACCTCCCTGGCCGCAGGCAGCAGCTCCCTCACACAGTCGGGAGACCTTCCTTCTTGCGGGGAGCCCTGAATTTTCCTGGGCATCTATACCTGCTGTCACCAGTGGTCTGCTCACAGTGGTGTTTCTGCTCCCACCTCAGGACATCAGCAGCCAAGCATTTGCTGGAGCCTCTGGGGCCCCCGGCTTCAGCCTCCACTGAGGCAAGAACACCCAGGAAAGCACAGATTTGAGGTCCTAGTTCATACTTGTCCTAACAAGTGTTAAAACACAAACATAACTATTAAAATAAAAAATGCTCATCTGGGTGACACCAAGGTCACCCAGCTTGCCTTGAATGGACTGTCCTCATGCCTTGGGATGGGCCATATGGGAGGCTTTCCCTGAGGACCCAGGAGGGTCCTTAGACTCATCAGAGAACCCATTTCAGACATTTGTAAACTGAGGCTCTGGGACGGTAGAACCATCCTCGATGCAGAACAGCTGACGCCCTGCTGCGCCCACCCACCCCTCCCAGAAGGTGCTCCTGGACCCCTTGCCTTCTCCGGGATCCCAGCCCCAGTGGCCTCTCTCCCACTCTCCCTGATCTCTCAGAGCTCTGCACAGCCTCTGGCTTGGGCATCTACTCCTGGCTGCCCCCCAGACTGTCTTCCTATGATCCCCCAACCTCTAGGCTAAGCCCCAGAGGCCATCCTAGAGACACAAAGGGAAATGAAACCCAGTTCCAGCCTTGCACCAGCAACACGTGGCCCCTGGGGTGACCCTTTGGCCTCAGGTTCCGCCACCACAGTCAGGGCTGCCCGGAGTCTCAGGCAGGACCTTCCTGGAATTGTAACTCCAGAGGCGGGAAGCCCTGGTGTCCAGCGAAGGGAACCAGACCACGAGGGAAGATGTCGGCCCAGCATTGGGGATTTCATTTGATGCTATAGAGCTTGGCTCTGTCTGCTGTTCCCAGAAGTGGGGTTCCGTGGAATGCTGGTGTTCCTTGAGATGTCCTGTAAAAGCAGGCTCTGTGATCAAGGAAATTTGGGCAATACAGCAGACTCTAATTGCCCTTCGGAGCTTTGGACCCTGTTAGCTTATAAAGGACTCCCAGTAATCCTAGAGCCGAGAAATTTGTTCAGCCCAGCGTGTTCCCATCACCTCTGATCCCAGAATCCTTTCCTTGAAGACCACAGTGGAGAGGATCATGGCGGGGGAGGGTAGAGCTCAGTGGTAGAGTGCATGCTTAGCATACGTGATCTTCTGGGTTCAATCCCCAGTACCTCCATTAAAAAACAAAACAAAACACTGAGTTATGGTAAGGTCCTTCCAGCTCAAATATCTTTTTTCCTCTGATCTGGTGGCGAGCTCTCAAAATTTGGGACAGAGCGACTGATCTTTCAGTGATGGTAACAATTTCTGATAATTGCTGGTTAGAAGCCTTCTTTCCTCTTTCTCCCGTAAGAAACTGAACCACCGGGGGAAAAATAAATTTCTGGCTTCAAATGGAAGTAAACAGCTGGAGCTGATGAATTCCAGAAGCAAGTGTTCCTATAAGCATCCATGAGAGAGCGGGACAGGGAGACAGGGATGCCACGAAGCCTGTGTAAATATAATTACTCCTGAGTGGAGCAACTCCAGCATTTTCCACCGGGTCGCAGGGAGGTCACTGGGAGGCCAGCTGTCCAAATATGGCTGCTGATTCCTCTGGGTCAGCAGTGTATTAAAAAAGGGATCTTTGGGAGAGAAGTTTCTTGCCACATCCTAGTAAGTATCTCCAAATGTATGAGATCTTACGTTTAGGGCTGTGGTTTCCGAACCTTTTTCCAAAGCATGAAAAGCCCCTTTTCCAGGGGAAATCTTACTCAAAACCCCTTCCCATAACCTCAGGCCAGCCTCTGAGGCCGCCTCAGGAAACCCCAGGAATCCAGGCTGAAAACTCACGGTCCGGGGCCTTGGGGCCCAGAGCGCAGGCCTCAGACTAGAAACTTCTGGAACCTGGGTGCTTGTTAGGCATGCAGCCGCTGGGCCCCACCCAGACCCACCCAACCCGAGGCTCTCCGGCCTCAGACCATCTCCGGAGGGGATTCGTGTACATCACCGTTTACAAGGCCCGTGGTGGTGGGAGGGGGCTTGAGGCCCGAAGATTGCTCCCTCTGTTGGATCGTTCTAAATGCCTGCACGAGGCGTCTTGCAAATGAGTCTGGAAATTTCGGCTCCCCACGCAGGTACCGCCCCAAGTAGGGTAACCCAGGACAGCCCTGTCACCGGCCTGACGCTCCTCGTCTGTCAGGTCAAATGTGTGCCCCTCCCTGAGCTCATGGAAACCGCAAGAGAGAAGAAGTGAGGGCGGCCCAGAAAGAGGCAGGAGAGGAGAGAGCAAAATGGTGAAAATAGAAACTGTGATTCCAATTTCTAAATTCCAAGCCCTGGAATTTACCAGAGTTCCAGGGCTTGCGCCCAGCACTCCCGCCACCCCTCTGGGTGGCCTCAGGCAGGTGAACGAAGGCGCCGTCCCATTTATCTCCACTGTCAGAGAGGGGCAGGGGATGATGGCGAGGAGGCGGGGGTGCTGGTGGTGCCCTGAGATGACTGGCAGGCAGGAGGCACCCAGAGCCGCCCAGGTGCCCAGGACGTATCCATCCCGAGTCAGGAGGCCTGGACCCCGGCCCCGGGTGGCCCCTCTGCTGGGTGGTGCTGGCCCCAGAGGCCTTTCTGCGGCGTACTAGGAGCCTCTGCAGCCTCTCTGGTTTCTTGGCACCTCAGACCACTTGATCTCAGTCCAGCGATTTGCTCTTATAAACAAGAGAGGGAAAAAAATAGAAGGGTTGTAGAGAACTGACACAGAGAATTAGGTCGCCCTGGAAATGCTAAGACATCAGCAGAGCGCTTGATGAGCAGGACTCCGCTTGGTGACCTCTGACAGCCTCCGAGGGCAGAGAAGGCAAGACAGGACAGGCAGGCCAGTGGAGGTCAAGGCGGACCACCCTCTGACCTCTGCCTTCCTGCTGCAGAGGGCGAGCCAGCGGCCCACCCCGATGGTGAGTGCCTGGGACCTGGGATCTGGGAGTCTGGGATCCTGACACCCGAAGCAGGCTGCCCCTCCTTGGGCAGGTCAGCATCTCGCTCTTCTAGGAGCAGGATGCTAAGCTGCCCTCCCCTCCTTCCAAAACCCGTGGTCCAACTTCTGTTCCCTCGGTTCTGGTGCCGACGTCGTGTTCACGGGGCTGGAGCTGTCACCACCATTGGCCCTGCAAAAATGCCTCAAATGATGAAAGCTGGTCTTCCACTCTACTGTAAGCCTTGAAGCCACTTAGAAGACTATTTTTACTCTAAATGCCTCTTTGCATAGACAGTCACCAGCCGTGGGAACACACTTACACCTTGGAGCAGCAGAATGCATTTTAATTGCTTTAATAAGAGCTGGGAGAATGAGCAGAGAGGGAAGGCCCTCTCCTGCTCAGTTAAAGGTGGCTGGAGGAGCCTGGGGCAATGGACCACCTGTCTCCTGGAGCCGGGGCGGCAGGGAAAAGGGGGCTGCCACCCATCCTGGGGGAGGAGGGAGGGCCTGGAAGGAAAGGGAGCTTATAGGTGGTGACTGGATTTAACTAAAGAAAGAAGGAAATGGAAGAAGCCTTGTGATGCGGTGAAGTGAGCACTGATCCTGAGATTAGTTTTGAGGCAAGTTATTTATCGATTTCCCCATCTGTAAAATGGGTGCAATGATATAACTCTATTCATGTGATGAAGATAAAAAAAAAAAAAAAAGAGGTTTCCACATCCATTAAGCACCATGCAGCATACGGTCTCTGCTGTCGATCAGGCACTGACTACGAGACGGGCCCCGAAAGGGAGGCAGTGATCGCTGTGCCCATTTTACAGATGAGAAAAGCAAGGAGGTTAACTAACTTGCCCAGGGTCGCGTGGCTGGCAGGCAGGGGAGCTGGGCTTCAGATACAGGACTGCTTGTCTGCGTCTTCACCTCAGGAAACATGTGTGGCTGCGATGCTTCCTGGGGACTGGGCAATGGGACAAACCCACATGCCTGAAACAGCAGCCTGAGTCCATGAAACAGCTCCTCTTCCGCTCAGCTGCACCCCAGTGTGTGCCCCCGCCCCAGTGTGCACCACGCTGGAAGGGGTGGGGCTCTTTTGTCATCCCAGTGCCAGCCCTGAGTCAGAATGGCAAGGAGCTGACTTGCAAAAGTCCTTCTTCAGAATCCTGTGCCCCAGGTTTGGTTAGATGTTGAGGGGGGTGTGGTGGAGGCGGAGGACCAGAACATGCTCTGGCTGGCAGCAGGCTCCTGTGTGGGTCTACACTTCCAGAGGAGAGAGTGTAGACCTCCCTCACTGGGACTCGTCACAGTGACTCGGGTCAGTCCCGAAGTGCCCACTGAAACCCACTCCTTCCAAGGGGGCTTCGCATGAAGAGCTTCCCATCCCCATTCTCGGTGTGGAGATGTCAGGAAGCCACCTCCATCCAGGTGCCTGCTCTCCAGGGGACACACCCCTGTCCCCTTGTCCATGGGGCGGATAAGGCCGAGCCCTCAAAGCTTCCAGCCTCCTGCACCCAGAGACCCTCCCCTGGTTCCGTCCACCCCGCGTCTGTTCCCGGTCCTCACCAGCATGTGACAGCAACAGGACAACCCATTCTCCACCTCCACCAAGAAAGAGAGCATCCCAGGTGGTGGGAAGGCGGGAGCACGGGGGCCCTGCAGGCAAAACCCTTGACAGCACCCGTTCCCAGGAGAGCTGAAGAGGGAGGGGTCTGTTGTCACTGGGTTCATGCTCCAGGGATGAAGATGGGTTCTCTGTAACTGTCCACATGACATTGCTGCTACTTCATCTGCATTTTTGGGCCCCAAATGCCTCCTTGAAATCCTAAAAACCTGGAAAGCCATCAGCCATTCCCCTTCTGAGCCAGTGGGAGCACCAGAGAACAAAGCCGCCAGCCAGACCCCCTGCTCCATGGTGCATGGGATGTGTGACTTCAGGTTTGCTGTGTACCTTCAGTGGGAGGGAGTGATGCTGGGTGAGGCACAGAGAGGAATCCAGTCCAGCTGGACCCAAAAGCCCCAGCCCTCTGCCCTCACCTCCAGCCCCTCGTTCCTGGGCCTCCTGTCTGTCTACTGAGTGCCATCAGGTCCAGGCCAGATGGGGAGTGGAGGGGTTGGCTCTGTCCCCTGGAGGGAGGACGGCTCTTGCCTCCTCTCCCTCCCTCTGCTCTCCCCTTATGAAAATACAGTTACGTAACTAACAAGTCAGATGGGTTCCCTGCGGTGCGTCTGCTGGTCCTGCACCCTCCCAGAGCCGGGGGTCCCACAGGGGTCTGAGCAGGGCCAGCGCCTGGCCAGGACTCTGGGACCAGGCTTGGGGGAAGTCTAGAAGGAACCCTATGTCCCCCCACCCCGTATTCATGTTCCTAAGCTTTCTGGGAGAAATTGCTCTCAAACTGAAGGCTGGAAGGAAGGGGTCAGAGGGAAGCAAGCGGAAACCAGGAGAAGAAGCCTCAGGAAGGAAGGCGAGCTGGGTCAAACTGAGCTAACTCCTGTCTCGTTCGAGGCAGATCCCGTGCGCTGGCCACCTGCCAGTTGGTTTTCTTCCCTGGTGGAGACGCTGGGTCTCTGCGAGGGACACAGAGCCTGGATTCTCCTGGGGGAAATGAGGGAGGAAATGGATGAGACACATCTTCTCTTCAGAACATTCTGAGCTGTTCAACCCCAGATCCCAGAGCATGAGATGTTCATCCCTAATTTGAACGCAGACCCCTGTGTAACAGCACAGTCTCCCACACTTGGATCATGTTTCCTTTATGGGGTTAGGAAGGGCAAAGGAAGACAGGCCCAGCCCCATTCCTCTGGTGTCTGCCCAGTGTCACCGACAGGCTGGGGTTCTTTGATTAAATCATAACCTCCTCACTTGGCTTCTTGGCATCGGGGAGGGACATGGGTCAGGCTGCTCATGCGATATCTGTGACTTCACGATTGTTTGCATTTCTCTTCTGTTGTTTATTACCAAACAGCTGGAGGCCCGAGAGGGAGTTTGCCAAACCGGGATGTCCGCGGATGTTCTCAGGGGCTGACACCATCCTGGCAGGCAGCCCTGGGACCAGGGGGAGGACCAGGAGCCGCAATGTTGGTGTTTGTGGGACTTGAGTTCATCTCACAAGGAGCCATGAGGGCCTTTCTCAGGCCTCTTCCGTGGCCTCTGAGGATGGAGCTGGGTCCACCTTCTCGTCTCCCTCCCACCACACCTGTGCCAAATCCCCTCCTCCGGGGACCGTCTCTGCCATGTCCATGCACCATACATGACAGTCTGCTACCCACTCGATCTTTTTCCCTTAAATGGGCTCACGTTTTACTTCGATGGATTCGTTAACAATTACTGCACTAAATGAGGAGAGTGGTCTCATTCGTAAGACGCAGGAGTGAACATAAAACATGTCCTCAGAAGGTTGCTGCTGCCTGCAGGCCTGCTCTCTGCTCCTTGGGGAGGGGGGAATGTCATGTGGGGAAGGGGTGCAGGGACCTGCAACGTGTCAGGGCTCCCTCTGACGTCACCGGGTGGGGCGGAAGAGGATGGGGATGGGGGTGTCTCTCGCCGGGGGTGCAGAATCACTTGGCTGGTCTCTGGACTGTGATGTTGGGATGATCCCCACCATAATCCGGCCCCTCCCTTGCCGCCTCATGTCACAGTGCTGTGGCCTTGGGACCTCTGGGTGGTCCAGCTCCATGTCATCATTGAGTCCTCATCACAGCGCACCTCCCTGCAGCATCCGATTCCCCTTCCCTCCAGGAAAGCTCTTCCTTGGCCCTGGCACCATGGCCCTGCCTTCTAGATTATTCCTCCTGTTCAGCCCCGTTCAGAATTCCTCCCTCTCTCCCCATCATTTGTATGCCAGTGCAGTGAATGGCCAAGAGCCATTTAGACATCTCTGGTCAAGAGGACCAGGGGGCTGCCTCACTACCCCAGCATCCTTGGACGTCACTCCAGGCCAGGGACCCGAGCATTGCTGGGCAGGGGCAGGGAGTGTCTGGGGGGACCCAGAGCCTGCAGCCAGGTCGGCGTGGAAATGTTGCAGAAAAATGTGTTACAGCTCGGTATTATAGCTCGGTGTTACAGCTCAGTTGTGACAGCAACCTGGATCCAGGAGAGAGACCAAGCAGCACTCGGAGAGTTGGAGAACTCAGGTTTAGTTGGAGAACTCAGGTTTATTACGCCAGCAGACCCAGAAGAGTTAACACTCCAAGTTCTGGACCCCGTCTGCAGGTTTACACAGGCCTTTATAGGCTGCCAGTTTTACACTTTGCAAGATCATATGCAAATAAAGTGTAACAGAAGTTGACCAACCAGGAACAAGCTTTGTAGAAATAGACCAATCAAGAGTGAGATAAATAACCAATCAGGAGTGAAGGAAATAACCAATCAGAGTGAGCTCAGGGAACCAATAGAATTTTAGGGGTAAGTAAGCCGTTTCAGAGGCAAAAAGGGAGATAGAGCCTCTGGGCCAGGGAACCGGATGGTGCCAGCATGAGAGTAGTGGCCCTGCTTGGGGGGTCCTGCCAGTCTTTTTATAGGGCTTCCCACCTCAGTACCAGCTGACAATAATCAGGGCCTGGCCTTGTTGCTTCCAGGTCACTGGACACTTGATGCCTAAAGGACAGTCAGAGCCTGTCAGGGTCAGTGCGGCTGTCAGCGCAGCCGGTGACCCCAGCCCCTGTGTCTCTCCCACCCACCCACAGATTTTGGGGCCACTAATTGCTACTGAGACCTTACCTGGGGTGAGGAGGGCCCCTTGGCACCTGTTTCTTGTTTCTCAGAGGCTTCATCCTCATGTCGGGGACACCAGAGATGGTGCCACTTCACTGGGTCCTGTTTGTGACTGTGCTGGGTGTGACTGTCCTGGGTGTGACTGCAGTATTTTTGCTCCGATGGGCAGGAAGAGCCCAAACCTTGTGTCCTGTGCCTCTTAGGGTGGGAGATGCAGGGAAACAGAACTCACCGTGGTCCCCGTCGCGGGGGAGCCCAGTGATGGTGGAACTGCGGGTGCTGCTGCAGTGCTGAGCGACCACCTGCCCCCACGGCTGCCCATCCCGGGCCTGTTGCTAGCCCGTCCCGGGGACGGCAGGCTGACCCTGGCCGCCAGGCTGCCCACCTCCAGGGCTAGGCGCACTCCTCGTGGCGAGAACAGATGAATCTAGCACGTCTGGTGTTTTCACCCCTACTGAAGTGTGAGCACGCTTAGCTGAGACCAGGATGCTGAGTAATGAGATGAACTCCACTTTGCCTTATCCGACAGGTCCTTTTGCTATGCTGTCCTGCCCTGGGCCCCAGGCATCCTCAGAGCAGAGAGGGAACAAAGGCCAGGTCTGGAGATACAGTTCTTTGTTTGAAACAGAGACTTGGGTGGGGGGGGGGGGGTGGAAAACAGTATTTTTCCCCACCAGGCATGGCACAGGCCTGGCATGGGGCCTGGAGGGACCCACTAAGTGCTGGGGTCCTGAAGTCTATGTGGCAGGGAGCTGGGGGGCTCTGAGGATGGAGGTCTCCCCTCACCACCACCTCCCCTTCGGTGCTGCCAGCCCAGCCTATGCCCAGGTGCCCAGCCTTGCTGGGGGCCACTGGGTGGACACAGGGTGGCCCCCAGGATGGTGGGACTGGGTTGTGCCAACCTGGGATACCGACAAAGGAAGGCCAACACGACCCTCAGTGGCCTGACTCATCATCACGGGACTTCAATACGCAGCTCCTTGACAGAAAACACAGAAACGGTGACTTGGCTCTATTTCAACAGATCATGTCACCCTTTGCCCTTGGAGATGTTACAAGGCCGTCAGGCACAAGGTCCAGAGTCTAGTTTTACGAGTTGGTTGCTTAGAAGTGCGACTGTGTGTTGAATCAGTGGATGCACAAATCTTTGGAGGAGTCAGAGGTTAGGAAAAAAGATTAAAGCAACTATAAAACCACAAACTGTGTACAAAATGTATTATGGACTTTAATTGACAGGTTGTTCTTTTTTTGTTTTTGTTTTTTGTATTTTTCTGCCTCATACAGCTTGAGGCAGTGGTTTCCAGAAGAGTCTGTAGTTTGGATTTAAAGTGACCTTGTAGAAATACTCCATTATCAAAGATTCTGTCAGTCAGAGTGCTGGCAGGGCCCCAGGAGGCTGGTCCTCTGGGTGACTCAGGCAGGGGCTGGGCCCGGACCAGGATCTCCTGGAGTCCACCCTGCATGGGGACAGGGCTGGCCAGGGTCAGCCCAGGGGCTGAAAATTCTTAAGTCCAAGTCCTCACTTGTCTCTCATCTGCCTGCCTGACTTTGCAATTAAGAAACTGAGTCCTAGGGGCTTATCTGCTGCTCTTTTTTGTTTCCTCCTAAAGAGTTTGCATTTGGCGCAGGCCTTAGACACAGGCTCCTCCCCACCCTGACCTCCGGAGTCCTGGGTGGCTCTGGTCACGCAGCCCAGCACTGGGAGGCCAGACGGGGCGGGAGGCCTCCGTGGGTGGAGACGGCACTTTACATTCTGGACTCTTCCTCCGCGTGTTTCGTGGGCGCTGAGAGCCCATAGGCCGTGGGTGCTGTGGCCTGGCCTCCTGCGAGTGTCTCATTTCGCACTCAGTGGGTGAGCTCCATAGAGCCAGAACCCAGCCTCATGGCCCCTTGCTTTGCCCTCGTATTATTAAGAAGATTCAATACGTCGTCTGGATTGAATGGAATGTCCCAGACCGAGTATTCTGACCTCAGACACCTGGGCCTGGAGGAGGGCCATAAGAACAGCCAAAATCTATGGGAAAGGTGCTGGCCACAAACTTGCCATTTGAGTCTTAATCAGGACAGCATCCACTCAAAGACAGCATCCTTTAAAGACAGCATCCCTTGGCCCAGGTGCCGCCATCTTGTCAGGCCTCACACTCAGGGAAGGGGTCTTCAGTGCCCATTTCCACCCACACGGGTACCCCTGCAGCCCTTCAGCTCCAGGCCGAGCTGTGACCCCAGCGCCGCTTGGAATTCAAAGCCAGTTCTTTCCTGAGCATGAAGGTCGCAGAAACCTCAGTGCAGAGAGGGCCCAAGAGTTCGCTGAGTCTTGAGACGCTGAGCCCACCTGGCCTCTGTATGTGCTTCCCACCTGGAGTCGCGGGCTGGGGCTGCTGTAACTGAGAGAAAACAAACAAAGAACATCTCCCTACTCTGGATGCGCGGGTCTAAAAGCAGGGTGTCTGCAGGGCTGGCTCCTCCGAGGGCTGATGGGGAGACTGTCTCAGGCCTCGGCCCTGTCTTTCTGGTGCTTGGCTGGCAGGCTTTGGATAGTCCTTGGCCATAATCCTTGGCTCACAGCAGCATCACCCCCATCTCCGCCTTCATGCTCACGTGGTGGTCTTGTGTGCGTGTCTGTGTCCAAATCTCCCCTTCTTTTAAGGGCCCAGCCATATTGGATTGGATCCCACCCTAATGAACGCATCTTTACTTAACCAACTGCATCAGCAACAAGCCATTTCCAAAGAAGGCCGTGTTCTGTGGATCTCGGGGTTGGGACTTCAACATTGGAGCTAGTAGCTCAATGCCATCCTGAACTTTCACATGGAAAAAGAGCTTCTTGCTATCTCCTACTTCATAGTTAATGAAGCCAAACTGATCTTTCACACACTCCACTGTGGCCCTACGTACGCAAGGGTGTGATGTCATAGGCCATAGTCTGTGCACTTCGGCCCAGGACACATAACTGGAACTTGACACTCTCCCCCTTTTGTAGGCAGTCCCCTTTGTTGGCCATCCCAACTATGCCAAACGGATAGACTTCACCTTTCATATCCCCTTCCTCCACGATCTCGATCATTCCTTGGTACTCAGTCTGTGTTGGATCAACACTTCTCAAGGGGTGAATGACTTTACCAGAGTAGATGGTGGGATCAGCTTCCTCAGTAATGCCATTCACTGAGTGTGTTTTGTTCACTTTTTCTGCACTGACTTTGTTGCCTTTGCCTTTGGACAGGCTGTACTCGACCATGTCCCCCAGTTCCAGGCTATCAATATCACCAGAGAACTCACTGTAATGGAAAAAGATTTCCTTATCATGATTGGCTGTTTCAATAAATCCAAAATTATCCTTCAGAGTGACCACATAACCCAAGAGCCTCTTGGAGTTGGAATTACGACCTAAGAGTCGTACACAAGTTGCAGTCTGCTGTCCAAGCCTGTTTGTCACTAATACTAAATTCAACCTTGTCTCCTATTTCAGGAGAAGTAGATCCTTCCACATCCTTGGCTTGAAAAGCAATAGTCAATTTCACCGCACAGGCATCATAAGCAATAATACCATTCTCAGCCTCCTTTTCTTTGCCTTTATTTGGGCTAGGGGTTTTAGGATTGGAAAAAGTGGCTTCTTTTTCTACAGTGCCCAGAAAACGATGTTCTGAATGGGAGTGGAACGAAACCGTGCCCTTGGGAAGTTTTTTAATTCTAATAGCATGATTTCTTTGGTCAGAGAGCATATCAGGAACCACAGTAAACTCTACTTCATCTGCAATATGGAGCTGGTTACCATCCAGAATTTCACTGAAGTGGAAGAACATACGAGCATCACGATCCACACACTTGATGAAACCAAAGCCATCTCTCATGGCAGCAATCACACCCATTTCTCTGGCTTCATTAGTGAACTGAAATGTATTTGACAGAACTTCTATGTTGGTTGCTCGCTCTAATTTGTCACGATGATCTGTTGAAATATTAAACCTAACATGGTCGCCTTCCCCCAGGGTCACCTTGGATTTCATATCTTTGTCTCCAAAGGGAAGTTCTTTAGGAATCACAAAATCAACTTTGATGTGTCCTGGCAATGGGTCATTCTGGCTTTTACTGGGTAGTTTTGGGATAACTTTGGTTACAGTTCCTTCAAAATGTTCAATGCTGATATCTTCAAAAATAACTGTTCCTTGAGGCAATAGTCTGACATCAGTTGCAATTTCTTTACCATTTCTGTCCTTGATTGTGAATTCCACGTCATCTCGTCTTGAATTCATCTGCGCGCAGTGTCACGCACCACATGATGGGGAGAAGGTTGAACACGCTGCTGTTCCCGCAGAGTAAGCAGTCCTTGTAAAGCCGGACTGCGTAGGGTGCTTTGCGATACGGATTCCCCCCCAACCCCGAGTTATTAGAATATGTTCAGTCAGCACATTCGGGCTGTGTCTCAGCAACACATCAAGTGAACGTCTCAGGCTGTGGGCAGGACCTCAGTTTGTCTTGGAAGGTAGGGCTGAGGGAAGCAGGGAGGTGGGGAGTGGGCGCTGGCTAACTGTGGTCTGGAGGACAGAGCCAGTGCATCTAGGTGTATCCAGTGGCCCCTGTCCCTCCCTCCAGCCTGCATCTCAGGTCTGATGCTCCGCCAGGGTACCACTTGCCCCACATCTGCTCCTACAGTGCTCTGCACACAGTAGGTGTGACTCATCCAGTCTCCCTCTGCTCAGCAGACATGCCTGAGAGGAACCACACCTACTGGTGAAAACTCCCACCGGACCTGCCAGTCGGGCTGGATGGCTAATGGTGGTGGGGGAGGGGCGGGGAGGACAGGGAGTCAAACATGGTTTGCAAAGTCTTCAGCGAGAAAATCTGCTGTGTAATAGTCCTGCTTGGCTCTAAAACGAGCCCCTCTGGAGGTAATTCTGGACTCTGTAAGACATAAAAAGCTGGAGCCCCAGGAGTGGCGATGAGGGCCTGAGGGCTGCCCCTCTCTCTGGGCTGATCACCCACCAGGTTCCACACCTCCTGTCTCTCTGGGTCGGGTGAGACTGGGCTCTGACCACACAGTGCTGATGCCCTCACTCCTTCCACCTCCCAGCATTACTGGATTCTGTGCTAAGCTGTTGGTTCTACTGGCCAGGCTTTCCTTTGCTTTGCAATGAAGTGATGCAATGGGACGTCCAGACTGCATTGTGCGTCATCTTGGAAAAACCACCTGTGACTCAGAGGGTTCGGGTTTGAGGTACCCACTTCATAGACAGTTCGGGAAGCTCACCTCGTACCTCCCGGGGCCATGCTAGGTTTTGCTGTGATCCTGTCCTTGGGATCCAAGGACATGAGAGGCAGCCTCTAAGCAGGAATGCTCTCAGTGTCTTTGGGCGCAGTGCCAGAAGAGCCCTTCCCCTCCCACCACGGGCTCCACCATCACAGCCACATGGTCAGCACCACCGAGCCTGCCAGTCTTTTCCTCATGCTACAGAAAGGCAGCTCCAGGACCTTCTCCTCATTTGCTAACATCGAGCATCACCACGGCCAAGCTTCCAGAAGCCTTCCAGGCACTGTGAGGACTGGCTCTGGGTGTCCTTGCCACGAATGGAGCCCCAAGTCATGAGTGACACCCCCAAGTCAATAAATTCACTTAAAGCCACTTATTCCCCCACCCCAGTCCGATGCTGTCGAGAGCTCCTCCCACCCCTGCTCCCCCCAGTGCCTGCTAGACTCCGAACTCCTTGGATGTGGAGACTACCTTCTCCTGAAGCAGGACTGCATTTCCCCACCTGGGCTGGGCTGAGACCCAACCCCGATTGTTCTTCCAAAGGAAAAGAGGACGGGGAAGATCAGTGTCCCTGCTCAGTAGTCAGGCAGAGAGCGAATTCAAGCTGCTTCTGCCTTCTTGTTCGAGTCAGACCCTCAGTGGAGTGGAGGATGTCCACCCTCATGGGAGGGGGCATCTGCTGTACGCAGTTCACCAGTTCAACAGCTCATCTCCTCCAGAAACACCTGCCCAGACACCCTCAGAAATCACATTTAACCAGCTCTCTGGGGATCCGCGCTCCAGTCAAGTTGACCCGTGAGATTAACCATCATATGTGGAGATGAATCTTGAAAAGGAGAAGCAGACATCATCCTGAAAGCTCCTTGTTCAGGGAAGACCCTCTAGGGTCTCCAGGCAACAAGAGGCTGCTCTCCTTTAAAAGAGGGGAGCCTGGAACACTCAGGGAAATCAGGGGTCAAGATGTTGGGGCTCATGTACCCAACATCCCCATTTCCAACCTCAGAGTATCTGAATTTGACCTGGGACATCTGTCAGCATGGTGCATTCAATACTGTTCCTGTTTCTGCCTATCTTACAGTTAGATCGCAGGTCCAGCTTTCTGCACAGTCTGCCGTGCAGTCAGCAAGTGGTCATTGTCTCCTTCTAAGATGTGCCAGAGGCTCTTGGCTCTCCCAGTGTGCCTTGCGGTGATACTTGGCTGTGCTGAGGGTGTCAGACACCAGCACCTGGCCAGTTCCACAATGACCATCGTCTCCATACTGGTCAGAAGCCACAGCGACCACCTGTCCCAACCCCTCACCTCTTCCCTGCACCTCACCCCCCACCCTAGGGAGCAGTCGGAGGACTTACGGTGCTATGGCTTCGTAGATGCCGTCGCTACCCTGACCAAGTGGCCCCCCTATGGGCTGCTGGCACTCCTTTCTGAGAGAGCGTCTGAAGAATTTCTGAGTGGCTGCTCAGGACTGTCCACCGGGGAGACAAAAGGCAGAGCCCTTACCCTTCAATTCCTGCCCCCTGTGGGTGGAGGATGGACCTGTGGGCATTACGTCCTCCAGGCTCCCGAGATGCACACGTGTAAGTGCCAAGCAATTTCCTGTGGTTGTAGGACACACTCAGCATCAGAGATCCAGAGGCAGGTGCACTGCAGGAGCCTGGGGCAAAGATTGTCAGATCACACCCATCAAAGCCAGCGGGTCCACGTGGAACTGGTCACTGGAACAGGGGCTGGAGCACAAGATGGGAGCCAAGAGGATTTGAAGGGAGGCCTGAGGGCTGTTGCTACAGCCGCCCACACTCAGGGAAGAATAGATCATGACAGACAACAGGCCGTGTTTGATTTGGGAATACTTTTAGCATTTCTTTTCTATAATGTCTGCCTTTTTAATTCTGTTGAGCTCAGGTTAATGTTAAAAGGATATCAAATTCCCTAAAGATACCCAGATAGTCACGGATGGAGGGGGAAGGGAACCCCGATCTGGTGTTTGAAATGCCCAGCACAAAAAACCCACATGTGATTTGTTCCTTGGACAAATAAGCCTGCTGTGGGTGCTAGGATTGGAGCAATGAACAAAACAGAAAAACTTTCTCGTGGGGAGCCCATGCTATGCAGAGGGGGACAATGGTAACAAAAGTGAATGAGATCGCACACTGGAAGGTGAGAAGTGCTCTGGGAAGGTATGAAGGCAGGGAGAAGGAGGCAGCGCGGGGGGGGGCGGGGTTGTTGGCTTTACTAGGGTGCTCAGAGAGGGCCTCCTGCGCAGGTGACATTTGGGCAGAGACTTGAAGCAGGGGAGACATGCAGATCTCTGCAGACAGCTTTCCAGGGAGAAGGAAGACCAGTGCAAAGGCCTGTGGTGGGAGCTGACCTGGGGAGAGGGGGCCAGGCCCTCAGGGTCTGGCGGGGAGTCGGGAGTGAGCTGGAGGGCTGGCAGGGCCTCACGGTGAGGGGGCGCCTGGGAGCCATGGGCGCGCCACCTGCTTTTACTCTGAGGGAGGGAGTGGGTAGAAGTCACTGGGGGGCTTGAGCAGAGGACAGGGTGGTGCCCTGACTGTAGGTGGACTAGGTGTAGGTGCAGGCTCCCACGTGCAGGTGAGCACACCCCGTCTCCGCGCAGCTCAGTCTGGTACTGCCGCCCAGCAGGTGTGGCACGTAAATGTGACTGCCCGGGAACGGGATGTCCAAGGTCACCATCTGGCCTCTTAAACCACGGCAGGACTTAGGTCATAGCTGAGACAGGGCTGCTGGTGGAGGATCCAAGGCACAGATAACCTTCCAAACTGTAGATGGCCCAGGCGGGGGGACCCAGGCACCCAGGGTACACCGGGGGGTAGCCCTGGCCACACTCAGTGCTAGACTCACGCCGTGGGGCACACGTGGTCCCGGGCGGAGGCACCTCTGCCCTCCACTGTCTCGTACACTGTGTCTAGCCCAGAGTTTTAACTTGTAAACCATGATGTTGACAAGCGTGGCAATAAAACTTCATTGTTCCCGATGGCAGTAGTCTGTTTTTTTAACCTTTGGCTTCCTTTTTTCCTGGTACTTTTATACATCTGGTTCTGGTAAAGTGAAAAGATTCACTCCATTTACAACTGTACTTCCTGTTCTGGCCTGGGCTCCCCCCCACCTCCCTCCCCCGCACCCTGAGCTGACGTGGAAGTGACAGAGCCCTTTCTGGAGAGACCCTTCGTGGGGCAGGACAGCGCCCACTATGTCCCCAGGGCTGGGAGAGGCAGCCCCTCCCTGGGCCTGGCCACAGCACCCCCGTGGAAGTCACCACTTAGGAAGGGATGTTTCAGGAGGTCACATTGGGTGCACAGGGCTCCCCCCAACTAGGCTTTACTGGGACCCCAGGTGGGATGAGGTGCTGAGAGATATTCCATGGGACAAGGATGCCTCCTAAGAATGTGGGTTCTTGGTGCTATATGGGATATTTTTTTAAATTTTCTTTTTTATTGAAGCATAGTTGATTTACAATGTTAGTTTCAAGTGTGCAGCAAAGTAATTCAGTTATACATATACATACATGTGTATTTTTTCGTACTCTTTTCCATTATATGTTAATCATAAGAAATTGAATACAGTTCCCTGTGCTATACAGTAGGTCCTTGTTGTTTATCTATTTTATATATGGTAATGTATGTCTGGTAATACCAAACTCCTAATTTATCCCTCACCCGCCCTTTCCCCTTTGGTAACCATAGTATGCTTTCTATATCCATGAGTCTATTTTTGGTTTGTAAATAAGATTTGTGTCTTTTTTTTTTTAGATTCCACATATAAGTGATATCATATGGTATTTGTCTTTCTCTGTCTGATTTACTTCACTTAATATGATAATCTCTAGGTCCATCCATGTTACTGCAAATGGCATTATTTCATTTTTTATGGCTGAGTAGTATTCCATTGTATTACATATCACATCTTCTTTATCCAGTCACCTGTTGACTAGTCCTCCCTTATCCACAGGGTATGTTCCAAGACCCCCCAGTGGATGCCTGAAACCATGAATAGTACTATGATTTTTCCCTGAACTTACATATGTACAAAAAAGTTTAATGTCTAAATTACATACAACAAGCAATTAACAACCATAAATAAAAATAAAAATAGAACAATTATAACAATTCACCATACTAAAAATTATGTGAGTGTGGTCTCTCTTGCTTTCTCTCAGAACATCTTATTGCACAAATGTAACACCTTTTCCATCTTAACTAAGCACTTACCACCCTTTGTGGCCCTAACTTCTGCAGTTGAAGATGCGACAGCAAATCTAGCACAAATTTCTTCTTCCTTCTTCACAATTTCATGAAGATTCATTCTTCTCACAGATCTTAGCAACCCTAGTGAATTTCATCACACTACACAGACTGGCATGCGATTTCAAATTTATGCCTTGCTTATTTCTGTAATTTTCTATTTTCAGACCACTGTTGACCACAGGTGACGGAAACCTCGGAAGGTGAAACTGCAGATAAGGGGGATGACTGTATTTCCTGTTGTCTCTCTGCTGCTGCGTTTGCTGGTGTTCAAGCAAGGTGCACGTGCTTCAGCGTGGGGGAAGCCACTCACCTGCAGATGCTTGTGGAAGAAGAAGGATGCCAGACAGAAGGGCCCTTCGAGGTCCACGGGGAAGGCTGCTCAGTGGGGCTGGGAGGCAGCAGGGAATTAGAACAAAGGCTCCTGGGTGCCCGATGAGGGGCTCACTCTGGGCCCTCTAACCTCGAGTGACACATGGGCCACCAGGCCAGGCCTTAGGCTCCCTGAGACTCACAGTCAGATGGGCACCAGATGTGCACCAGCCAGATGCCTGCAGATGCAGCTGTGCAGCAAGAGAAGGAAAACTGGAGACTGCCTGAAGTCCCTACACCAGGGGGTGGGTCCTGGGGCCACCCACCTGGCCACTCCAGCAATTGACCTTGAAGTCATCCTTTGTTCCTTCCTCACATCCTGTCAATGGCCAAGTTTTCTCATTTCCACTTCCTCCCTTAGGAATCTGACCATTTCCCAAATCCACCCATTAGCACTGGGCTACAGCAGGACTTCCTCCAAGAGGCCTCACCACCCCTGCAGTGTGATGTGTGGTCCTTTTCCATCGCACTCACCCCCTTGGTACCGACTGGCTCCCCACTTCTGCCTCTCCCACCAGGTGGTGAGTCTCCCAAGGGCCAGGCTGACTGTCTTGTTGACTCTTATGCCCCCAAAGCCTGGGACAGTGCCTGGCTTACTCCATGAGTGAGGAACAAGCAAGTAGAAGAAAGACTGTCACTCAGCTTTAAAGCCATATGCTCAACAAGTCCAAATGGCAAAAATGCTTACAATACCATATTAAACGAGAGAAAAGCCTACAAACTGGGTCTATAGCATGATGTTGACCTTATTATGCATAGATACATGTGTGAAGGCCAGATGAAAGGCACTAAGTTGTTGGCAGTGGTTATTCCTGGCCATTTGAAATCTTCCTTTATATATATATATATACACACACACACACACACATATATACATACACACACATGTACTTTTCAGGTATTTTACAAGAAACATCCATTTCCTTTATAATCATGAAAAGAGTGGATGAGATAGATGGATCCCGGATTTAGAGAATTAACCATAATTTGAGTGGCTGAGGCATCCTGGGGATCAGCCATGTCTGAACTTGCCCACAATGCCTGTCTGTTACAGCGTCACTTCCAGAGCAGCTCTGTATGGTCACTGGTGACCCCGCTAACAACCGGCTCCTTCCCACCTCATGGGGACCACTCAGGCTGTGTGCACCAGAGGTGACAGGTAGTGGTTTCAGAGAGATGACAGAAATGTTTTGCTGCTTCCTAACAGAAAGTGTCAGGTAAACGAGTTTGCTTGTTTTTCCTCCCCCTAAGTCATCATACGCCACATTCAGGCTCTGTCGTTAGAGGCTCTTACGGGAGGACTTGCTTTCAGGCCTCTGCCTTTTATTGTCTGCAGTAACTGTTGAAAGGTGCCAACGTGACAGGCCCCACAGTAGGGCCATCACAGGGCCTCTAGGCCAGCCCTCCCCAGGCTTGGGAACCGGTACAGGCCCAGGGGACCAGCACACAGGTAGATGGCCCTTAGATGGACCCAGGGACGATGGGACCTCATGGGAGGGCCAATGGTGGAGCTTGGGACTGTGGTTTCAAGTCTGGACCTGGACCTTGGATTTCTTCTATTGCCTGATTTCTCAGCATCTCAGTTTTCCCATCAGTTAAACTGAAGCATTTATGCACCTGTCTGAGAGTTTTAAGAAGGAGGAAAATGTATAGCACTGCCTTTGGGTATATGCCCTCCTGATCTTCTGCCCAAAAGGTCTCTTTTGAGCAGATCACCAAAGGGGGAACGGAGTGGAGGGGAGCAGGGCTATTCAACCTAGAGAAGAGTGGGAAAAAAAGAGAACAGGATGTTGGAGCCTAAGCATGGTCATTTGTTCCACATGGCTTCCCAGACCAGAACTGGAGCCAGAGGTGGAAGCTCTAGAAAGTCAGACTTCTGCTTCACTTAGAAAAGAACCTTTTAGAAAAGAACCCTCCTACACTGCTGATGGAAATGTAGTTTGGTGCAGTCCTTATGGAAAAATTCTAACAGTTTCAGATAAAGAAGTTGTGGTATACACACAATGGAATACTACTCAGCCATGAAAAGAATGAAACCATGCCATTTGCAGGAACATGGATGGACACGAAGATCGTCATTCTAAGTGAAATACTCCAGAAAGAGAAAAATACCACATGATATCAATTATATGTAGAATTAAAAAAAACCACAAATGAATGTATTTGCAAAACAGAAACAAACTCACAGACATAGAAAACAAACCTATAATTACCAGGGGGCAAAAACGGGTGGGAAGGGATAAATTGGGAGTTTGAGGTTTGCAGATAACAACTACTATATAGAAAATAAACAACAAGTTTCTACTATCTAGCACAGGAAGCTATATTCAATATCTTGTAGTAACCTATAATGAAGAAGACTATGAAAAAGAATATATGTATGTATATGCACAACTGAAACACCATGCTGTACACCAGAGATTGACACAATATTGTAAACTGACAGTACTTCAATTAAAAAAAAAAAAAAGAACCTTCTAGGAACAAAAAGCAACTCAAAGGGCCACCCTGTAGGGCTGTCCTGAGTCACCATCACTGTGAATATC
The DNA here is from genome assembly GCF_048773025.1 of Camelus bactrianus. NCBI lineage: Eukaryota > Metazoa > Chordata > Mammalia > Artiodactyla > Camelidae > Camelus > Camelus bactrianus. Next base: position 13,124,738 of record NC_133573.1, read on the forward strand.
TCTGTGGGGCTGACTGACCACAGGGCAGTTTTGGTAGAGGGATTCAGCGTTCAGTCGAAGATGAGACAGATAACCTTGAACATTCCTCCCAACGCTAAGAACCTATGTTCCTGCCACTTGGCCTTTCTGACTTTGGAACTGCTTGAAAGTCATGTATAATTCCTCCCCCTCATCACGCTACCTCAGTCCAGCCAGAGCCACAGTTGCCAGAAGGCCCCTGCTCACCCCAATGGTGGAAACCTGTCTGGTTTATGACTGTCTAGCTCCTTTCAGGCAAAGCTGACAATGAGTCCTGTCTTCCCAGATTAGAAGTCTGAACTTAAATTCTCAGCCTCCACTGCAGGAAGGGTAAAGTCCTGACCCTTCAGATGCACATATTCAACACTGAATGTGGAAGAGAACGACCTGAAGGGGGAAAGGGGAGGGGGAGGAGGAGGGAGTTTTGCCTGGTGCCTCCCACTTTCTTAATAGTGTTTTGGGTGAGGGCAGAGACATCTGGCTTTCAGTGGTGGCAGCAGTTTCCTGGACATTGCAGGGTCAAGGCCTGGACCGGAAGTTTCATGTGTGCGAGCAGAGGGGGCACGTGCATCCAGGCAGGCACCTGGCATTTACTGTCTCTTACACTCCACAGTTCCTCCCGGAGTCTGAGGCTGGGTTTGGGGGATGCTCCTGGGTGCTCAGCCTTAGCTCTTACCCCACCTGCCCGTGACTCTGTGTGCTCTGACATCACCTAAGAGAAAGGCTAGATGCTCACCAGACCCATTTTTCTCTGGGTCCCTGGGCACACACAGAGCAGGACTGCCTTTCCCAGCCTTCCTTGCTTTTGCATGTGGCCACATGACTGTGTTCTGATAAACGGAATGTGGGCAGAAGTGACGGACTTCACGCCTGGTCCATGAATCCCCCAGTGCAATCCTCCATGCTCTTACCTCCCCGGAGGGTTTAGAGGACCCAGTGGAAGAAACAAGGTCCCTAGAAGACGGTAGAGCCACTAGAAAAAAAGGACTCTGGGCCCTTGAATCCCCTCCAACTGGACTGTGCTGTGAAGTAAGCCTCTTATTATATTAAGCCACTTTGATTTGGGTGTTGTGATAAGGTTAGCCCATTCTAATTAGTATGCCTAATACATCCATTTTCTGCTGAACTAGTCAAGGTAGATTTTATTTTTTATGACTAAGAGCCCTGAATGTTTCAGTTCGCTACCTGAGCTGCCCTCAAGAGGTCTGACTTGTGGCGAGGCAGTCGCATCTGCAGGTAAGCTCCGGTTCCCTCAGGCCAGGAGGAACCTCTCCTCCACGCAATCCCCACCCTTCCTCAGACCCCAGAGGTGTCTCTGAGAGTCGGCTTCTCCTCTGTGGTCATGGTGGGGTCTGTGACTTCACTCCTAACTCCCTGCTTGATGCTGAGGGAAGTTGGGCATGTCCTTCCTGGCGCCGCTGAACTCTCTAAAATGAATCCTGCCCTTCCTCTCTATCATAAGGCGAAGCTGGCTCTGGGTCAGGGGCCCAGAGAGCTATGTCTGAGGAAACTACTCTGTGCCTCGTTAAAATCAGGCTTCCAGTTCACCCAATGGATACCTTTTGATGTCTGGCCCCTTCCACTCCTTAAGTCTCCCCTACCCATGTGGGTGGGCCCATGGCAGCCGTGTTTGTATCATGTGACTGACCCGCTTCACAGTTGATTGGATGAGGGCCAGGCAAGTGATCCAAGTTGGGCCAGTCGGAGACTTTGTGCCTGAAATCCAGAAATGCCATCTCATGCAGGCTGCTCCGAGCCGATCTGTCCATAGGGACCATCTTCTGTGCCAGGTGGACTGAGAAACAGGCCTGGAGGAAGCCAGTCATCGAACAAAAACAAAGCAGCAGAAATAGAGAAGAAAAGGTGAGTGAGGGAGAAACTAGGAACTTTCTGAGCCTGGCTGCATCCTAAGTTGTGGGTCCACAAGCAAACCCTCTATCCATAAAATACATTTGCTTGAGCTAGTTCAAAGTAGTTTGTAAAATCTACAGTTGAAGAGTCTCAAACGGATACAGAAGTATAAGATGTCACCCCACAGGTTGCCACCTGGTGGAAACCTAGGCACCTCCTGGCTTGTCATGAACTGGGAAACCTAAAAATACTCCGGGTAGGGAAAATAAGGCGGCTGGATAGATCTCTCGGGATCTGTCGTCAGTGCAAAGTACCTGATTGATTTTCCAGCCCAAAAGCCTCACGTCAGAGCAGAGAACCCAGCGAGGCGGGGTGACTCACCCCCGCCCCCGCCCACAGGCAGCTGGGGCTGGGGCTAGAACTCCTGCCCCCTCAACCTGGAACTACCCTTGGAATGAGCATCCCTTTCCTGTACTGAGCGCGGGGCACAGGGCCAGGCAGGAGCTATCAGGAGCCATCAGCACGTGTTGCTAGGCTGGCGACAAATGACACGGCTAATTCCCTGGCCCCACCGGTCCCCTCACCACGGAGATGGGTGCTCCCTGTGCACACGTGCGCGCTGGGCTGGCGCGGGAGCAGCTGCGGAGGCCGGGCCTCCGGGGAACGGATCGGGCCAGTGCCCCCAGCATCCCGTCCCACCCTTGCACAGCGGGGAGGGCCCGGCCAGCCGGGCCTTTCAGAGTTAATTAGCCTTCATGCATATGGATGGTACTGCCGATTGAACACCGTGGAGGGGTCGTGACCTGACCCCGGTGAGGCGAGCAGAAAGAAACGACTGCTTTTCCCAGCTTGGCCCTAATTGAAAGCCCAGTTGCCAGGAGCAGCGCCTGGGTGTGATCGCCGCCGCCCCATTTCTCCCGCCAAAGAAACACTTAGGGGGGCGCTGTCCCGGGCGCCCAGCCCCCATTAGCAGCCACTCTAATGACCTGCAGGGCTGTGCAGGCGGCCCAACGATCGTCCCCCTGATATGTCGCCGTCATGATATCTGCACTGGGAATTTATTCTGAAGCTTTCCTTTTTCCATGATGGTTTTCATTTCCTGTCATTTAAAGCTGGAAGCACTTACGGAATATCACATGGTTTTCGTTTACACAGGAAATCAGCTGCAGTTGTGAGAAGATACTGACCGACTTTTTTTGTTTGTTTTTTAAAAAATTCTCCGCCCCTCCCAAAAAAGAAATTGAGAGAGAGAGAAAAAAAAAGTCCAGCTTGCAGCATTTTGTTTTGAAATAGTTTTCCTTTTGATCCCAAGTCCCTGCTCTCCACAGTGGTCTGTGGTTATACAGAAGGCAGCAGTTTCCTTCTGACACGTGGTAATCACTTTATGTGAAGAAAGCCCGGCACAGAGAGATGCTTTTGCTTTTTTCCAGACCACGGGAGTGAGCTGCGAGGGGGAGTCTGGTGGACGCAGCTGCGCGGGCAGCTCTGCCCCACCCGGGATGCGCTGGGGGACGTGATGCCATCCGCCTGAGATGCTGGGGACCGGGTGACCCTGGAACTGGGTTTACCCTTCTGGAAAGATGGCACGTACTGTCCAGTTAAACAACTGGGACCCCTCTGCTTGAACCTGAAAAGGGCAGTGTCCTGCCCCATCCCACCCCTCACCTCCAGCATGAAGGACTGCAATAGAAGTCTGTCCTTGACCCAGCCACAACCCATGACCCCAGGAATCCAAGAGTCGCAGGGCTTCTAACAGGGATTAAGGATGTTGTGGAAGAATTTGCGATCCGTTCTTTAAGCTCCGCCCTCCAGTTACTAGTGAGTTATGAAATTCAGAGCAGAAGCACCCTGCAAAGACGGCACCATTGTGGTTCCCCTCCCTGCCAGTGTGGTTCCAGCTGCTTCTCCCCCTCCCCCCATCCCAAGGCAACTAGACGGCCCTAGGCAATAGCGCCACCTCGTGCCCAGCATCCTTCTTCAAGCATTTCCTCGCATCCCTTTCTAGGATGTTGAACAAACCCTGTGGTCCCACCTTAGTGCTCAAGGGTGCCCAGAATAGATTCAGGGCTACAGAGGAGCCCCCACCTGGGGATGAAACGGCTCCTGCCTCCTTTCTTCTTGTCTCTGAAGGCACTTAAAGTACAGGGGACAGGAGGTTCTTTTTTCATGTTATCTACTAAGATGTTCTGCAATAACAGACCCATTCCTTTGACTTAAGGCTGACCCCTCAGTCACATGGAAAATGCCCTTGAAGAGATAATTTAGGCACCTATTTAGGGTGAACCAGTGTATTACCTTCTTCCCGTGGGAAAGGGGGCTTCTACAGAGGGGAGAAAGCTGAGAGGCAGGAGGCCCCCCTGATGCCCAGGAGGGCAGGAGCTGGCCCTGTGGCCATCATTCACTGTGGCCATCCTTCAAGGGCAGGGGCCATCCATGTGGTGGGACTAGGAGGCGGGGAGGTGGTGGCTCTGTGAGGCAGGGTAGGGACAGGTTTTTGCACATTTTCTGGGTGAGCAGGGAGCCCTCACAAAACATCAAGTCCCCATTGGGTCCCCAGGACCCAAGTGTCCCTTCGTGGTTCCTGGGTCCCTAGCAGCTGAGACCCATTTAATTGAGACTTTCAGGCAGCCCCGCCATGACCTGCCTCTTCCTCCCCTCTCCCTCGGCCCATAAAACCAACAGCCCTCTGTGTGAACGCAAGCCCCACGTTTTTATGGGCTGTCTGCTAGCGGCTGGGTCGGGGGGTGGGGGTGGAGGGGAGGCGACAAGAAGGGGACAAAGCTGCAGCCCTTTCAGTCTCCATATATGAAACTGTGTAACGTGACCTGGGCTCTGAAACCAGATACTCGCAAGGACACCCAGAAGCCAACTGGCTACCAAATCTCTTGATCAGGAGGGTCATTTGTGCTGTGAAAATCCCACCTGGGAATTTCTCTTGGCTTCCGAGGGTCAGCAGCGGGCAAAGCCCCCCTCTGTTTCGCAGGGAAGCCGGCCGGCACAGCCGCTGTCACAGCCCAGCTCCTGATGGATCTGGGTGTGCAGACGGAATCTCCGGCAGGCTTGTGAGCTGAATGAAAGAAGCCCTGTTCCTTCCTGCAGCAGGCGGCTCTGGTCTCCGAGGCCCTCAGCTGTTTCCCTCCCAGGAAGCTGCCTTGGCCTCCTGTTGCTTATTCTCTAATTGGTGAACTACTGGAGTCAGCATGGTGCTACTTCCAGAGTCTTTCTTCAGCCCCGGGATTAGCTGTTTTGGGGAGACCATTCATTCCATGCCCAGTGCCCTGATGGGGCACATCATTTTCTTTGCTGGATGTCTTTTATTTTTATTTTATTTTTTAATGGAAGTATTAGTTGATTTACAACGTCTCACATCAGTTTTGATTGGGCACACTGTGAGATACGTCTTCTTGCATTCTCCTGCTCTCTCCGCCTCGCACCCAGCACTCCCCTTTATCCTCGCTTCTCTTGGAAAGTACGGAATTTGTTGGTCTCTGCATGGGAGAAATGATCTGAATTGCTGTAAGATCCAGCCCCTGCCTGGTTGTTTAGGGTGGTTCCCAGTGAACCCCAAGGCCCCTTACATGTCAAACCTTCTCCACTCAGGACTCCTCCTGGTCCCCCAGCATGACTCCCATCTGGAAAATGGGAGGATTTTCTGAGGGAAGTTTGGGGAAGAAAAATCAGATGCCTGAAAGCATCTCAGTGCTGCAGCTCCTCAGAAGCCCCACATCTCTGGCCAAGTGTGAGCCCTGGGCTTCTCTCCCCTAGAGGCTGCCTCGCCCAGAGAAAGCCTTCCCTGAAACGGGTGAGCTGCCCAGGCTCGTTTCCCTCCTGCACTCATTTCAATATATATTTATTCCTGTTGCATTTAAAAAAAAAAAAAAAAACCAACAGCCACCTTCTGGTGATGCGCCAGAATGAGATACATAATGATGCTGTTTAGCAGCAACTGTGTCATTCGGTGTTGTTGACAGTAAAATAAATTAACATAATAAACACAATTTGCTCAAAAACGGCTAAGGAAAAGCAGATGGTGAGCACATTTCGGCAAGACCTGTTGGTCTCAGTTTGCACGGATGTTTAGACATGGTGCTGCCTACAACAGATGCTTGCGGGGTCCCCCCGTGACGGGCACAGGCGACCCCGCACTGGCCTGGGGACGGGTGGCCCCACCGCTGGGAGCATCCAGCCCGGGCTGGTCCCTGGAAGGCGGGGCGCATGGCGGTCGCGCGCAGGGTCTGAGCCAGGGCAGCCGCCTCCCCCCTCTGAGCCGGGCCTCCCAGCGCCCGGCCCATTAGCATTCAAGTCCCGTCACAGGCCCAGCGCGCAGCCTTTGTGTGCCTGGAACAAGCGAGCTTTCTTCCGGGGGTGGATGGCGCTGAAGTGCTCTGGCTTCTGCCTACGAGCTTCCCAGGCCTCCCAGTGGCTTCGGGGACCACTGGGCTTCACTTGTGCCCAGAGAGGGTGCCCTCTGGCTCTCAAAGGAGAAGTAAAAGTTACTTTTGCAGCAGGAGGAGGTTGTGGCTCCCCAGTGTCTGGGAAGCAGCGGATTGGAGGGGGGGAGGTGTCTTTCCCCCAGGTTGGAGGGGATGGGAACTGCAGGTCGCTGTCAGCCTGGGTTTTGGTGGCCAGGCCCTTCTTCCTCCTGCAGCACCATTCTATGGCTGGAGATGCCAGGCCTGTCACTGGAAAGGGGACCCTTACCGGAATTCAGATGGGTCCAAGAAGCTCTTGGAAATGTCTGTACTGCCCGAGTGCTTCTGGATGCAAAACTCCAGGGTTGATCCTGGAGTCTTTAGAGATGGTTCTGATGGGGTTTTCCAACAGGAAGGACTTTAGAGTAGGAGACCCAACAGCATATGAAACAACCAGGCAGGGGGAGGCTCTGCTGTCAGCCAGCGCACGTGCCCCACACCACACTCAGCTGGGTGGCACTGCGCAGGGTCCCTGAGTCCATCACCTTGTTGGGTTGTGGGATTGTCATGAAGACTGGATGCCATGATGCTGACAGCATGCTTAGTGCCATGCCCCATGTGTGCTCCGCGCCCAGTAGACAGTTGTCAGCCTGACTGCATCATGCCAGGCGGTTTCATGGGAAAGGCAGCGTTGCCCCTTAGGACCTCACCCAGCTGGCTAATGGGCCCCTCAGACAGAGCGCCACCAAGACTTGCCGTCCTCAGATTTGCTCCTGCCGTATCTCCAGCCCCGTTGCCGCTACAATGGGCAGAAAGCAGAAAGTAGCGCTCTTTTGCTCAAAGCCTGCTGTCGCGCCAGCCTCCCTGGGAAGCAAGGCAGGAGGGAGTCAGATGGCTCCAGAGGGAAACCTGGGAAAGACAGAAAGAGAGAAGCAGCAGGAGGAGGCTGGTGAGCCTTCAGACCACATTGCAGGTCTGACACCTGGGACAGGAGAAAAGGAGGGAGAGACATGGGTGCAGCTCAGACACGGTGCAGCTCTCAAAAGCCCAGCCCCGCCCAGAGGGCACGCCACGTGCCAGTCCCAGCTCCTGTACCCTGCGGTGGTCAGTCACTGGGCAGACCGTGCTCTCGGGTGGAATGCTGGGTGGATCTTTTTTCATTTTTATTTTTTTAAATTGCAGTATAGTTGATTTACAATGTTGTGTTAGTCTCTGGTGTACGGCATGGTGATCCAGTTATGTGGCAGTAAAGATGGGGGCTGGCGGCTGGCTCTCCCCCGGCAAGTCCTCCCTGGAAGGACTGCAGAGTGGTGTGCCCCATCTCTCCAAACTCCTGCCCACCTTGTCACGTTCCTCTTTCCCCCATCCTCCCCACCCCCATGCCACCGGGCTCCACCCCACAGAGCCTCAGATAAGCCCAGCAACTGCCAATGTTAGGGCTTGCAGCTCTGCCTAGAGCACTGACCTCCTCTCCTTCCCATGCAGGCTTCATGCAATTCTGATCTCAGTTCAAATGTCAGTGCTACCCAGCCCAAGCTTGTACTGCTTGCTGCAGGAGAGCCAATAAATCAAGAGATGAGTTGTTGGAAAAGGAATCACAACTTTGGAAAGTCAGTGGACTGAGAAGATGGGGGACTAGTGTCCCTAAGCCCCATCTTGCTTGTTTGGATGCTAGTTTCTTTTATAGAACAAAAAGGGGGAAGTGAGGAGGGAAAGTAAAAAAAGGCGATAAGTTGTTGTAAATATTTCCTGGTTCCAGCCAGACTCTGGAAGGGATGTGTTCATTTCTTCTTTCCTGAAGCCATTCACGGTGGTCCTGGTCAGGATGTTTCCTGTGAGCTAAACAAAGGATTCTTAGCTCAACGCTTATTATATTACCTGGGAGGCAGGATTCCCAGAGATGGGCCATTATATGTAACGTAAGCTATAGGCATCCCTTTAGTGATTAACTTGTAGCCAAAGTAATAGAATCAAAGGTTAAAGTAAAGGAAACAGGTCCAATATGGAGTCAGGTTTGTCTTCCCTGTTACATCAGCAAGCCCTCCTCTGGACCTTTCTCTCTGACACAGCCCCTACCCCCATCGCTCTCTCCCTGACTCGCAGAGCCCGAATCACTGTCTGTGCCTGGAATGCTTCTTCTTGTTGTTTACATATGTACACAGCATCACTTTTGGAGATCAGGGGCCTTCTTCTTGGCACTCGGTAGACACACAATACAGACACGAGGCCAGACCTGGAACTGCTGGGAGCACCGGGATTTAGCTGCTAAGTGTTCTGGGCGAGGCTCTGCCCGCTGTTCAGAGCAAAAAGAATCGGGTGCTGCTTATGAACCTCACTTCCTGTCTCCTGGGTGCCTTGGGCAAGTCTAATAGGAAAATCTAACAGGGAAAGTGCTCTGGAAAGCCCAGGGCACTGTACCCTGGTGGTGTTTATTCCTTTTCTGAGCCTTTTAGGGCTTTTAGCATAACCACCCGCCGCTGGGATGCGCTACGCGCTAGTGAAGGAAGGAAAAGGCCCACATCCCCTCTCTCTGTGCAGCTTCTAAAATCCTTTAGCACGAAAGGCCTGCTTTCATTTTCCAGCCCAGGAGCCTGGCTCGACTGTTGGCAATTTAGTTATTACCGGTCAGCTTGGTTCTAGAACATCCCGGAACTTTGCTCTGTGACCTTGGGCACTTTCCCAGCATAATTCTGAGGTTATTTGGGGGGGGCCAGTGGGATGGCATACCTATACAAAGTTTTTCTGGCCGACGTTTATAAACAAATGTTTCCAACTGATACATACAAGCAAAATGTCCTGTTGGAGCCATAACCCAAAACAAGCCTAAATGCCCAGAACTTTCCAATGATCCCAGGTCTGCCTGACTAGCAGAACACAGCCCTGTTAGTACTGCGTGTACCGGGCTAGCGGAATCATCCCCCAACTATTGCAAAAATCTCAGTCAGGCCACGGCAGCTGGCGCACAGATGTTCTGCGTAGCGATTAGAACATTTCTGGGTATCAGTAAACACTCTCTCTGAGCCAGAAAACGTGAGCAGGGAACTTGAAACTGGTAACAAGAGCTGTGCAGACGGTTCGCAGGGAAATGGAATAAGACTCAGGACGGAGGGTGAGCCCCTCCCGGGCCCCTCCCGGGCCCCTCCCTCCCACACGGAATGCCACTCTGTGATGTTGGTGCTGAGTGATGGCAGGACCCAGGCTCAGATCTCTGTGCTGAATGGCCCGTCTGCTCCGAGAGATGGATGCCTGGAGTTTGTGCTAAACCTGAACACCCCAATCTGTGGTTCTCAAGCCCCAGGCCCACCCGTCAGCATTTGTGTAGCAAATGTCTCCAAGATTTAACTCAGCATTAACTGCTTTCTGAAGCCACTCAGGCTGTGCTAAGCTCTAGATGTTGTGGGTTGGCCACAGCCAGTTTAAAAGAAACAGATCCCACTGAGATACTAGCCCTCCAGCATAGCCAGTTGGTGCCTTCCTGCCCTGCGTTATGCTGGGACAGGCAGCCTTTAGGGATGACAGACTGCTACGTGGAACCTCAAAATTCACAGAGGCTCCCTGGAGGAGGAGGATGGAGCAGTTCACTGGCCCGCCAGCAGGAGGTGCTGGAGCCAGTGCCGTGTTGGCGAGCACCACACACTTGGAAGGCACTTACGAGGCAGTCTAGCCTAGCCCTCATTTTGCAGATGTGGAAACCTGGGCCAAAGCAGGAACATGATCATTCAAGGTCACACGGCCGGGAGGAAGCAGCCAGACCTGGACCCCAGGCCAGGCTGATGTTTGAGGCCCTCTTCCCCTCACTGTTGTTCAGACTCATCTTTAAAGTGCAAATCACTGTGTGGGGGTGGGGGTGGGAGAGAGGGATTAACAGATCCTCAATTAAAGGGAAATTCTGCCATCAGTATCTGACATTAAAAAAGAAAGTCAACACAAAGCAGTGTATCAGCCCTGAGGCCCTGAGTTAAGAGGCTCTGACCAAGGAATGTGGGGAGGACACGAGGGTGGAGACAGGTCAGGGACAGACTTCTCACCAGGAGAAGTCTTCCCTGAGCCTGTTCTGGTCCAGACTAGGGTGGGCGTGCTGGTCCCCGACCTTCACACTCTGACTTGTCTCCCATGGCCTCCTGTGCCTTTAGGTCCGGGCCGTGTCCTGACCACACCTGCCCCGGCTCGGGGGGGGGGGGGGGGAAGCCCCCTTTCAAAGTCAACATTTTCACTGGCGTGGAGCCTTCTTTCAGAAGACATCCAAGTCGACCATAAACAGGTCAGGCCTGATTCACTCACTTGCTATAAGGACGAGTGTTACCGAGTCCAAAATCTTTCTGCCCGCCACATGACAAGCCAATAAATCGAGAGACAGGGAATTGGGGCAAGGAATGATGACTTTTTTCAGAAAGCCAAGAGACTGAGAAGATGACAGACTAATGATCTGGAGAACCATCTTCCCCAAGTCAGAATTCTGGCTCCTTTTATACTAAAAAGGGAAGAGAGTGTGGTTGTTGCAAACCTCTTGGTGCCAGAATCCTTTGTTCTTGCAGCTGTCCACACAGGTCAGGTCACAATGTCCCTGTAAACCTCTAACAGGACAAATGTTATTTTCTATTCTGCAACTTTTTATCTCTATGTGAATGGGAAAGTGTTATCCCCTTAAAGGTCACAGCCTGGAGAATGGGCTTTCCTGTGTATTTCAGGCTCTAGGTGACATTCTTTTTCAAAAGGTACAGAACCAGCATGACTGAGCCCAGGAAACAGAGCACAGGGTTGGAGCTAAAGGAACAGATCCAAGATGGAGTCAGGTCTGTTATTCCCTATTACACTGGGGCCACAAGAACTGGGAAGTAGGCTGCCATCTCTACCCATGGCAGACGCAGGAGGGCAATTGTTTCTGGTCCATCAGAAAATACCCCGAGGCAGGGCAGGGTGGTGTCCTTTACGAACAGCATCTTGGGCAGAGGGCAACTCCAGTGAGCCTGGCAGGGTGGCAGATGCTGGTGGGCGAGCATCTCGCATCCGTTCCTCCTGGACCACTCAGGGGAAGATGGGGACAGAGGCGCTGGCATGAGCTCCTTATCCCTCAGATGTGTGGGCAGATTCCCATGTGTGCACACACCTGGCTGCTTTTCTAGCACTAACCTATTTGTGGGCCAGATAGATTCCTGAGAAGAGGAGCAGCAGGAAGTGCCTGCCCCCTCTCCCTGGCCCTGTGTGCTAAGACAGGCGTGGGTCCCCTTGTCAGTACCTGTCCTTCCTTCCTGAGGTCCTCCTGCTGCTTTTGCAAAAGGGCATGCCTGCCATGGGTGAGGCCTGCATGGGAGTGGGGGTGGGTTTCCTGGATTTCCAGGTGTATTGGGTCAAACGTGGCTGTTACCAAAGGCAAGTTCATGTGCCCGACGCACCATGAAGCCAAACAAACCAAAATGCGGGAGTTTGGAGCAGAGAAAGGTTTATTGCAGGGCCGAGCAAGGAGGACAGGGTGGCTCATGCCCAAGAAAACCCCAAACTCCCCAGAGGGTTTCAGCAAAGCCTATTTAAAGGCCAGGTGGGGGGGGGGCATCACAGGATGCACGATCAGCTCGCACAGTCCTTTGGTTGATGTTGAGGGAACAGGGCGGTCAATGTTGCCAACCCCTGGGCACCAGAAAGTCTGGGGGCCACATGCTCTCAATCATCAAGCAGTTAATTTCTTCCCTTTGGTGGTGGTTTTGAGCATCTGAAACACTCGGGAAACATACATGAGATACTGTTATCTGGGTCCTTGAGAGAGGAGCTGCAGCAAAGGACATGGGGGAGGGGTCTGTCCCTGGAAGGCCCCACGGGGTCCTGGATTATTACTGAGACCTTGGGTTGGGCTGGGAGCTGCAGTGTCCAGTCCTGCCCAGGTCACTGGATGCCTCTCCTCTCGGCGTGGACCCTGAAAGCAGGTGAGGAAATGCTCCCCAACACTCGCACCACCCCCCAAAGCCTTTTCAAATGAATGTCATTATACACAAAATGTTATGATAATTCACAGAGAAAAAAATGTGATAATGAGTGTGTATATGTCCATGAATGACTGAAAAATTGTGCTGAACACTGGAATTTGACACAACATTGTAAAGTGATTATAAATCAATAAAAAATGTTAAAAAAAAACAATCAGAAGTGATTGAGAATTAATTTTCAGAAGTAGCCCTTGCCAAATAACGCGTTACACATCCTCTCCCTAGGGGTCAGTTCGCTCACTGTCGGGCCTTTAGTGCTTACAGAAAGCTGTGCCGAGTTAAGCCCAAGTTTTTGGTCAGAATATGCCATTCTCAGCCACCTTCCTGATTCCTGGGCCATCTGATGTCCCAGCAGAGTCCACCCTCGTTCTCTGCAGACCAGGACTGCAGAGGGGGCGGTCTTGCAGGGCGTTGGGTCAGGGGACACAGGCCAAGCCAAGAAGTTATCACTTATATGTTTATGTCCTCCCTGATCTTTCTTCCTGATTGTTGGGCAAAGACAGGGAACAAGAATTGAGCGATCAGGACGTCTTCCCTACGGCTCAGCGTTGGCCCAGGGCCAGAGTGGAGCTGAGGCTGCCCAGCAGGGGGGCCTGGTACCCTGTCCTCAGGGTTTACAGTGGGATGGGGAGTTCTCTGAGGTGGGTTTATGTCAATGAGCATCTAGTGAGTGAGGGAAGGCGCCTGCCGGGGAGGTGGGCAGCGGGCCAGAAGGGGGCGGCCAGCTGGGCTGCATTTTCTTCCTCCTCTTTCCAGTCTGGCCAGCGGTTGGCTTTGCTTTTTCCATATACATGGCCTTGTGGATGCAAGGCTGCTGTGACCGGCTCAACCTGGAGACCCAAAGGGCTGTGACCCAGGCCCTGGCCCCGTCGTCACCTTGGAGAATTGAGATGCATGCACTCGGGGGGTAAAAATAGCAAAACCCCAGTGATGGTGGAGTGTGGTGTCAGATGAGGGGCTTGCACAGTGACTCCTGCAAGAGTCAAGAGACGGAGCAAGCTCTTTCTCTGCGATCCTGGGAATTCTTCCCCGAGGAAAGATTCGACCTCTATCTGAAAAACATGGTAGAATTTGGAAGAAGGTGTGTGGGGGCGTGGGGGCAGCAGGTGTAAACACCCAGGCGCAGGGCAACACAGGCGTATTGGACAGTGGGTTCCCCAGCTGGCGGACGTGGAGGGCAGCGGGCAGGTCCGGCCGGGAAGGTGAGTCAGGGCTAGCCTGGGCCTTGGATGCTAGACTTCAACCAGCAGGAAATTTGCTCTGGAAGAAGTGATGAGAGCAGGGTTGTGAGTCCAGGGCTCTTACAATGGAAGGTGCTGTAGGGGAGCTCTTGCCAAACCCTGTATGTGATGCTTCAGGAAGCTCACACTATCGGATGGGGGACAGATTGTTAGGGTACAGAACAGTTGCCTCAATCTGCAACTCTGAGCTACCGGAGGATTCAGCATACCCCAGACTACTGCTAGGTATTAGGCTGCAAGTGACAGAAAAGCCCCAAATCACAAGGATTTACGAATGTTTTTTTCTCTCTCACATTTTAAAAATTCAGGGGTAGACAGTTAAGGATTGGATGGTTTTCCTTGGTCTCAAGGATCTAGACTGCTTCTGGCTTACTGAGCTGCGTGTATACGTTTTCTTCCCAACAACTACTCACGGTCCAGGATGGCTGCTGCAGCTCCAGCCTTCACATGTTACGCCAGGCAGCAGGAAGAAGGAAGAGATGAAGGAGTATGGAAGACTAAAATGGCCATAAATTCCTTGACAGTCCTCCCACTGAGAAGTGGGGATATGTCATATTCCCTTGAGTGAACTACTTTGTTCACTAGAAGATGGAAGTAATGATGTTGTGTCAGTTTCTAAATCCATGTCTTAAGAAAGTGACAGCTTACACAGCCTCTAGGAATATTCTCCCTCAGAAGAACGAACTGTCATGTGATGCCCCTGACCATCCTTTCTGCCCTGCTGGAGAGGCTCGCTGTAGTGACTCTGGTTGACAGTCTGTCGGTCCTGGTCTTCCAACCACCTCCACCAAAGTGCCGTTCAGGTGAACAAAGCCATCTTGGCTCCCATAAACCAGCCCACCTACCAGCTGAATGTCACCAACTGACCCAGTAGAGGAAAGAAACCTATCATCTAGTGGGCCCTATCCAAGTTCCAGATCCATAAAATTGTGAAAAACAATAAAAATGATTGTTGTTTTAAACCACTCAGTTCAGGGGTAATTTGTTATGCAGCAGTGGATAACAGGAACACAGCTTGGTGCCTGGAAGTGGGTTTCTGCCGCAACAAAAACTTAGCACATGCCCTTGGCTTTGGGACGCAGCATCTCAAGGGAGGACCTTGAGAAGACTGCTAATAAAAGCTGGAAGGATCGCAAAGAAACTTGATGAGAGACTGGAGGACAGACAGAGAGTAAAATGTTATTGGAGGCTGGCCAGAGAGTTCAGCAACACTGTCACCAGTGTTGCAACAAGGGAAACAGAGGGGCTAACTGATGGACTCAAGGGCCTGGCTGAGAGGACTCCAGGCAGAAGACAGAACATACCACGGGCTTCTTCCAGCTGCCTGTGACGAACCGTGTGAAGAGAGAGGTGGACTAAGGAAATATAAAGGGGCCGGGGCTTTCTGGGTGTGTAACAAAACTCTGCCTCTTTGCCACTGTCTCCCTGCAAGTGTCTCACAGTGAGAAATGGCTTCAGGACACAGATCAAATCCAGGGCACCCTGTGCAGTGCAGAGTCTTAAAGGCGGGCCTCATAGACTTTTCTCTGTCAGACAATAGGGCTTTTAAAAATTTTAAGGATGCTGGGAGCCCCTCCCTGAGAGGAGGACTTGGTTCTAATCAGGAACTGGAGATGTGTGTCTGGCTGGATTTCCAAATTGCTGTGGACCACATTGCTGACATAGGCTTTCTCTCTTCCCCGACTTTGGATTCCCTCTTTGGGCGGAGGGCGGACCGTGGCATTTCCCTTCCTGACGTGACATTGTTTGTTGAATGGGTGGGGTCACGGTGCTCTTTCTCTAGTTCACTGGTCTTCAGAACAAGAGGAGCCAGACTTGAGTTGCTGCTCCTGGAGAAACACTCCAGTGCACCTGGACCCGCCTCAGAGGATGCTCTGCGGGACCTTGAGCCTGAGCCTGGGCTGTGTCAGGGAGAGGCCTTGGAGGGGGCGGGGAGGCTTTGGATTCTGTGCCTGGAACTCACCTAAGTAGTTTGGGCCGGAGGACGGTCTGTGGCGGGTCGCCCACCATGCTGTGGGTCTGAGTCACAAACTAGCTGGATTTGAGGGGTTTGCATTTGAGGCAACTTTTCTTTTTTTTGTCTGTTTTTGTTTTTTACTTCCTTTTGAGGCAACTTCCTAGTCCAGTTTAAATGCAAATGGAAACCTGGCAGGTTAATCCTTGGGGACTACAAATAACTGGTCAGCACTTCACCTCTGGAAAACCCAAGCTGGACTCTGCACGATGACATATGGATGACAGCGTGTGGGAGGTGACTCCAGCCTTCCCCTTCCTGCTTCCGTGGGGGCTGAGGAGGGGCCTCTTGCTGGGGAAGGTGACTCAGTCTAATGGACTCCATCTGCTATGACCCTCTTTGAGGCCACGCGGGGAAGGGCAGAGGTGGGATGGATGGATGCTGGAGAGAGTCCCCGGATGTTTATTCCCCTCCCCTCCCGGATATTCCCTCTGCCCTCTCCATAGCTGCCGGGGACTTGGCATTTGCTTTTTTGGCCTCTTCCTTTAAACAACTGAACCAAATGGCTTCTGATGCCCACAATCATAACTGCCTCGAGTTAAACCCAAAAAACTTTTGACCGCTGTTCTGCATTTCAGTTGTCACAAAGAAAGTAAAGGGAAATGTGCCAACTTGAGAGCCCAGACCTCAGTTCCTCTGGGGACAGGAGCTGGAGCTGTCAGGTGCCCAGCAGCTAGGGCTTCACTGTGCTTCCCCTGTAGGAATGGGACGGCTGGGGACTGAGTGACACAGACAGGGACGGGAGGATGAGGAGGCTGGTCGGGGCACAGGAGACTGTGTGCAAGAGTCCGGGCTTTTTTTTTTTCTCTTCCTCATTTTTTCCTAAAGGAGCCAACCCCCCGCTCTAGAAATGTCAAGCATTTTCCAAACAACGTTCCAGGTAAAGTCCATCGGCTCGAGTTTCTGAGAAAGCACTTAAAGGCAAACTTCAGGAGCAGATGTCAGCATTCTGGACTCTCCTGATGTTATTAAAGGTGCAGGTGGCGGTTGACATGGCTAAGTGGACGGGGCAGGAGCTGGTCCCTGGCCAGAAGGCATCACAACTCATCACTCCCTAAAATACCCATCAGGGAGATGGACGAACCCTGGGAAAGATGGGCCGTACATTTGAAGATGCTTATTTTTCCTCCAATTACGTGCAAATCCCATTATAAGAGGGAGCACATGGTCCGAGGCTCAGGACCCTAGGTGATGGGGGATGGGGCCCATGCATCCCCGAGGCTGGCCAGAGAGCTCACAGCAGAAGTACACCCTTGCACTGGTCTCACCCGCCTTCTGGATGGCACCCAGGTACCCTGCCTGGACCACTCTCTCCAGACTGCTGGGCTGCAAGAGCAGAGCAGCCTGGGCCTCCCAGGTTGAGGGAGGGCCAGCAGCGTGCCCACCTGGCATCTTTGCACCTCTTGGGGCGCTGCCTCTGTGGGCTGCCCTGTACTCCGATCAGGCCACAGTAGCAAGTGTTCCCGGCCCGGAGCTTGGGGCTGAACTCTGATCTCATTTCAGGAAGCAGCGTGGCCTCCCTGCTAATTGTAGGGGTGGGAGCACCAAGGCCAATGACGTGGGCCGTTCCTTTGCCAACAAAAAGGCTGGAGTGCGGTCTTCCCAGGATTCATTTCAAATAAGGCTAAAAAAAAAAAGACGCCTCATTTCGCCTAAGTGCCGCCTTTGCAGAGTGAAAACGGGGACTTATTTGTCTCTGCCTGCTGCCTTCTCCACCCCATCTGCCTCGGAGGTGGTCTAATGGTAAATGGCTCATTGCTGCTAATCAGTTCCAGGGCCTGGGACAGGGAAGGGCAGGAGGCCGGCTGCGGGCGGGGCAGGACGGGGCAGTGGTGGGGAGAGCGCTTGACTATGGCTCCTCCCCCCTGGCCGTGAACCTGGCGCGGTCTCTTCCTCCTTAGGCTCTGGGCTCACCTGAGTGCCTTCTGGGGAGCCCTGACCTGGATTCAACTGCGGCTCAAAACTCTGAGAACTGCTTTCTTGCTCAGGCCTCTTGAATTGGCCATGGGGTCTGACCTGGGGCGGAAGGAAGCTCTTTCGGCCACCCCATCAGCTCCTGGTGGGCATGGCCAGGCCACAGGGCCTCCATGAATCCACTGGGCTGTATTATCAAAGGAGTGCTTGATTCATGAACGTCAGAAAACTGTAAACCCCAGCCTTCCTTAAGCTTTAAGTTCAGCTTTTAATCTAGTGTTCATTTTTTTGACTTTTTTTAAATCGAATTATAGTTGATTTCCAGTGTTGTGAATCTAGCATTCATTTTTAACTTAAAACGTTTAATCCCATTTTAAGCTGTCATCCTACCCAGCTGGCCCATTTAAAAGCTTGGAAGGACTTCGTGGACTGTCCGTAACATTCTTAGCTTTCCCCACAATTCAGTCCAAGCTGTATTCCTGTCCATCTCTCTTTCTATCCAAAAGCCCCATTATCTTAAGGGAAAACATGACTTGGGAAACAGTGTTCAAATGTGAATTTTCCTCCCATGTTAATGCGGAGGCTTGGGTCTCAGTCTACTCCCTTTGGC
This sequence comes from Camelus bactrianus, assembly GCF_048773025.1. Lineage (NCBI taxonomy): Eukaryota > Metazoa > Chordata > Mammalia > Artiodactyla > Camelidae > Camelus > Camelus bactrianus. The sequence goes on from NC_133573.1 coordinate 13,142,776, forward strand.
TGGAAATGCTTTGATTAGGTGGCATGTGAATGTTTTTAGAGTCCAGGGCAAGCTGCCTCTTCCACCACTCAGAGCAGAACATTTAGGAAGAAACCCTCTCTCTATCTCTTCTCCCATCTGGGAGGCAAGCTCAGAGCAGGCATTAAGGTGGGCTGTTGGCCCTGTACGCCAACCCCACAGAAGCCTGGCGGTCCACCTGGGGAGCCTCCACCTCTGTCCATCCCTGAGCTGACCCGAGGGCCCAGCTCCATCCTCAGCTGCTCGGTCTCCTCCCAGGCCTGGGAGTGAGGTGAAGTGACCTCCTCATCCCATCCAGTCTGTTCATCCAACCTCCCCTCTAGACCCCACCTCACTTCTCTTATTCTGCACCTGAATATCAGCCACACACAGCTAATCCTTTGGGATTTTTCCAACCAGATGTTTTGTAGTTCATAAGACTGTTTTTGTTTTAATAGACATTTCTATGAGAAGTGATCTTTCAGGTAGGACTCAGAAGAGAACTTTATCGCTGGCAAGTTGGGGAACCTTCAAAATTTAAACACACACACCATGAACTTTTGCAAGAATGGATGATCAACCAAGCCTTTGTGGAGTTTTTATTGAGTCTGCGTCCCACGGCGGCCCTGGGCTGTGAGCAGTGGTCATTAACAGTCGGGGAACTTGAGTTACCCGCGGAAGGCGTGCCGGCTGCGCCCCACCATTTACAGGCCTGAGCCACACCAGTAACAGGACCAGCCACGCGCAGTCTCGGCTTCGCTTGTTGGAAACCAGTAGCTGTGTAACACTCTGAAAGCTGCCCTTTGGGAACCATAGATTTTAATTTCAATCCCTTAATTCACAAGCAAGTTTATTCAATGAGGAACAGGCACAGGGGATTGTGCAGAGTTAAGAAAAATGTCCTCTAGGCCAATTACCCCAAGTCTGGGCCCTTCACAGCTCTGGCGCAGGGCAGGTCGTGCCTGTAAGAAAACGCAGACCATTTCACTGCTTGGTTTGCCTGTGTATCAGGGAGGAGGGGCTTCTGCTGTCACTCAGATTGATTGATTGCGTTTTCTTTTCCTTGGTAATCGTTAAAAAACAAAATAAAACCTCCCGTAAGCCTTTTGGAACTTCTGGAAAAGTCCCTGTGCTGAGGACCGCTGAATCTGAGAAGAGTCAGGAGCAGAGCTGGAAACCACTTTTCCGCACCCCTCTTCACTGGGCTGGGGACCCTTTCCTTCCCCAGGATGTCGTGGGTGAGTGGGAAGCCATCCCGGGCCAGTGAGCAAAATCAACCAAACCAGACTGGGTTTGCACTGGCAGGAGGCCCAGGGAAACCTTGCTGATGGCAGGAAAGGATGGCCACGCCCTGGTGGGCGTGAAATGCCCTCCTCACCTCTAATTACAAAGAAGGAAAAAAAATTGCTAAAAAAAAAGATGCTTCACGTGTCTTAATATAACTGGAAGCGACCATCTCAAGCTTTGAAGGCCGCGTCCTTTGAGGCAGTTTCCAAAGGAACTCCACGCCAGGGGGTAGTTGATGTGGTCGTGGTGAGGAGTCTGTTTCAGATAAGCATCCTGCAGTCCTGGTTGGGGGCTCATCCTAGGAGGGGCGCCTCGGGGGACAGACGTGACTGGAGTTGGTTTGATTGGACTGGAAATGGGGTCTTTAGCCCCGCTCTCTACCAGCTGCCAGCACTCCCTGGGTTCTGCTCTGCCCTCTTGGTCAGTGTCACAGAGGACACCCAGCCACCCTTTGGGGCTGGGATCCAACGCCTGACACTGACGTGGTTGCAGGGACTTGCGGACGCATTCTTCCCCACAGCTCTCTCTGGGGCTGCGTGGGCTGCGGGAGGGGTGAGGACAGAGTGAGGACCTCCAAGACCTCCAGGCACTGGGCTCTGTGTGGTCCCCCAGGGGCAAGACCCTCCCATCTCATCCCCATTGCTGTCTCTTGCTTTTCTGTGTTAACTCAGTTGCATCACCCTCCGCTGTCCGGTTTCTTCAGGAAGCAGTGGGATCATAGGAGGCTCCCTGGTCCTCATCTTGAAGGCTAGCAACTAGGCATCTCCCAGCTGTCATCCTCCAGCCCATCAGTGTTTCAGGTCTGTGATGGAGCCCGGGGGAGGGGGTTGATTACCTGGACGCATCCACCCCCGCCTCTTCTCACTTAGAGCCCTCAGTGAAGTGGGTTCAGGTGGAAGCCCTTTGGCCTTCATGCTAAGCTGTGGCCTCCATGCTAAGCTGTGGCCTCTGAGTGACCCACCAGGACCTCCGGCAGATTCCCATTTGTGTTGAAAATTGCGATTATTTGCAGGGCCCTGCGCAGAAAATTTTATGGATAAATGATGGCCTTAATCTGTCCTGTTGAGTCTTTGCTGAGGGATTATTTTCAAGGCATTGCTTAGAAATTATCCAAACAAAATTCCCTCAGTTCTGAACACACATTGGTTTGTCTACATACGAACATTACAAATCGTGTTTACAGGGGTTTATTTGCTGGTGTCCGACTCCTTCAGTTCTGAGGCTGCTAGGGAGCCGCGTACTGGCCAAGGGAAAGTCGTGATGTGTTAGTGCAGCTCTGTAGAAAGCTGATTGTTAGTCAAATAGATCCCAGCCAGATTTGGAGAGTCTTATGAAGAGCTGACCTCAAAGGGACCTTCAAGATCATACACTCCAACCTTTTCGTTTTTTGACTGAGCTACAGTTGATTGACAATATTGTGTTAGTTTCAGGTGTACAGCAAAGTGATTCAGTCATATACATATTCCTTTTTAGATTCTTTTGCACTATAGGTCATTATAAGATACTGAATATATTTCCCTGTGCTATATGGTACATCTTTGTTGTTTATCTATTTTACATATAGCGCTGTTTCAATTTCTTCAAAGAAGAACCAGAGGGAGCCTTAAAGGCCTAGGATGGGCTGGCACTTTGGTTCACCCCTCCTTAAAAGAACTTTGAAGCGGAGCGGGTATAGCTCGGTGGTAGAGCACATGCTTAGCATACGCAAAGTCCTGGGTTCAAGCCCCAGCACCTCCGTTTGAAAATAAATAAATAAATGAACCTCATTCACCCCCCCCAAAAAAAAACCTACAAAAAAAGAGAATTAAAAAAATTTTTTTCTTAATTGGCCTTGGCTGGTGGGGCGCAGAGTCTGCAGCTGGCTGCGGCCCACCTGATCCCCGCCTGTTTCCCAGATGCCCCCCAGGGCGGGCGGGAGGCAGCGCTGCTGTGCGGCTTATTCAGCCGGAGCCTGGGGCGCCAGGCCCGGCCCCGCCCGGTGGAGACTGGTTCTCTGGCAGGTGGGGGCCAACTCCACCCGCCCCACACTCTTCACACAGAATGTTCTCTCACTTTCTTTGGAAAGTAACCTTATACCCGTCCGTCCCAGCCGAGGCAAGGAGGTGGAAGTTTAGCATCGGCCCTGTTGGGAAGCAGGAACAAAAATTAAACAACTCGAGAGATGAGCCCCTCTCCCACTCCAGCCCTGGTTCCACAGCCTCCAGCTGGAACCAGCTCCAACATCTGGGATTTATCAGTCGCCCCCACATTAACCCATTGGTTTCAGGAGTTGGGATTTCCTAAACCCAAAGCACTAAATTTGGCAATTTTTTTTAACCTTTCCTTTCTGACTTTTAAGGAAGCAGGGAGCGTGTGTGGGCTAGGAGGCCAGTTTGGGTAGTAGCAGGTGGTTTCACATCGGCTACCCACAGTGAACTCAGAGAAAGGAAAGTGAACTCAAATGGCCCTTGTTTGAGTTCCTCGTGGGTGTGTTGGGGTCTCCAGGTTCCTGCCCCAGTGCTGTGCCTTTTTGCCTCTGGCTTTTGGAAGACAAAACCCTAAATAACATTGACCCTCATAGGCCCTCACTGAACTGATTACTTAAAACCTGGGGCTCTTAGGCTGGAGAGGGAAAACTCCCCCACCTCAGGGTGGGGGTGCTCTCAGGTCCCAGGAGAGCTCGGTTCCCTCCTTCAGCTGGACCCAGCAAACAGGAGCGACAAGAGGCCGTGGGCGCACGCGCCGGGGAAGGGGTGGCAGAAGCGGCTGGGGAACAGCAGGCTGACTTGTTACGCGCTCTCACGATTGGCTCCATGTTTCTCTTGTCCCTCTTCAGAGAGCTGATGGAGCGCACGGACAGGAGTATGTGGGTACCCAGGCTAGCAAAGGAAATTAACTGCAGTGGCATGGGGGGCCCACTCCCGCCCTGGCCAGTCGGCTGCAGCGGCCCCAGGTCCCGGGGCCACGCGAGCTGAGCACACTTGATGCTCCTCGGCAGGCTGGAGTCCATGGTAGCTCCCGCTGCCCGCTCAAGATCCGCATCTTAGGCGCCCGCAGAAATTCCCCTGTGAAGGTCACCACCAGGTACGTACATGTCGGGCCCGTGGTCTAGTGACGGGTGTGTGACTGGCCTTGGTAGTTTCCAATGAATTGCAACGTGCAGAACCCAGGGGCCGGGGCTGCACGTACCCCGCATGCCATTCCCGCCTCCACCCCTGCTGCCCCACCTCTCCCTGGTGGGTCCCTGCCCCGGCCCGGGAGCTCAGAGACCTCCGTCTTCAATAAGCATCTAGGCCAGTGGGACCTGCACGACCCTCACACATCCCTGCAGAGCCCAGGGGAGTAGGGTGGGGCGCCCAGGATTTGAGAGAAAACAGCAGAGGCCACGGTACTAGCTTGTAGAGGGGTGGGGGGGTCGTTTTCTCACAGCCCACAGGATCTTTTCTTAACTGGGACCTGGGGTCTTGGGGTGTCAGTACCCAAATGCTGAGGAAAGGCAGCCCTCTGGAGACCAGGCTGAGTGAGGGCAGGGGACACTCTGTCTCCTGACTGCAGCCTGGGGACAAGAAAGGGGGATGCCAGCAGTGTCTGCACCACCAGCCGGGAGAGAGGAGGAGGCTGGCTGGGCACCGCCAATGGGCCCAGAACAGAGGCTTCCAGAATGTTCCAAACGCTTTGATGTATGGGACCCAGGATGGAGCTCTGAGCTGCCCTCTGTCTTGAAATGGTACCATTGGTCAGAGCTGCAGGGGCCTGCATCCTGGGGGCTGCCGTCCCCAGGGAGGGTGCACCAGCTAGAGTGAACGGACTGGCTTCCTCCAGGGCGCAGCCCCTGCGGGGCCGACAAGCAGGAGGAAGGGAAAGAGAAAGAGGATCCGGCCATCATATTTTATCCCCGTTACAGTGATGCCCTGGGCGGCCCTGGGATCACCCGGTGAAACTGCCTTTAAAGAAGTCAGTAAGAAAGGCCACAAGGATTCTTTCCCTCCCATCTGACTTTCATTTGCTTACAAACACCTGAGAAGACAGCCCAGACTCCTCGCAAAGGCCTGGGTGTTGATTAAAGCGGAGCAGAAGCAGGTGGGAGACTGCGCTTAGGCTGGCCTGGAAACAGGGGAGGGGAACAGGCAGCAGGGATGGGCCCCGTCTCTGCGGGAGGCCTGGAGACAAGCCGGGGCCCAGCGAGCAGTGGAGGGAGCTGGGGGCCTGCTCCAGGGCCGCTCTGATCGGTGATAGAAAGGAAAGGTGGAGAATATGGAATTCCTGATTAGGCTGCTGCCTGATGTTCTGATTCATCACCGGCTGTGGATCGTTTTTGTGACAGTGAATAAATGGCGATGATCTGCATAGTGTCACGTGGGTGGAAAGGGCCTGTGGTGACTGGAGCGCCAGCTGTCCTGTGCAGGTGGGGAGGTGCGGCCGATCTGTGCTCCGCGGTGGCTCTGGGGCCGCCCGGCAAAGCCAGACCTGAGAACGTGGTGACTGCAGGCCGCTTGTCATCACGGCTCTGCCGCAGAGAAGGGTGCAGGCCCCCAGACCCTGCTGGGGAAGGAGACAGAAGGCCTGGTCCACGTCACCTGTTTCTCTAGCAGAAGCCCTGCTGGGAGGGGCCCCTCTGCTCTGCGGCCACCTGCAGGCACAGTGATCAGGCCTCATCTGAGTTGAGTTGGAGGAAATTTGGGGCTGCTTTACTGTCTGGTCGGCGGATGGGCAGGCATCCTCCCAAGTAGGGGCTGTCACATCCTTTCTTCATCTTGCTGTCCCTCTGGGCACCGTCTCTAGATCCAAGGGCAGTGGAAGCTTCAGGCTGCCCGTCGTGGCCGGGTAACCCAGGCACTGGGCTGCAGTCACATGTAACTTTCTAGAGCTGTCACATCTCAGGGGCCCTCAGCCTTTGGAAGACTTTGCCTCCTGGGGTAGGAGAGCTCAGCCTGGCCTCCACGGTCCCCTGTCTGTGCGCTGAGTGGCTCTGGCTCCTGTTGCCAGCGCCAGGCCATCAATGAGCTGGTGATGTCAGAGGGTGGACTGCCAGCCCTCCTGGCCACCGCTCCTGGATTCCTCCCCCCTCCCCACTTCCTCAAGACACAATTCCAGCTTCAAGTTTTCCAGTGGGCTACCCAAGACAAAGACAAGAGCCAGGTGGGGGCTTGCAAAGGCCGACGGGGACTCCGTGGGCCTTGGTACCACCTGGAATGCTGGCTCTCAGGGAAGCAGGGCTTCCTGGGCCCCGCTCCCACCCCGCCTGCAGTTTCCTTCCTCTGGTTTTGTCATCGTTCATTACCCTTTGTCAGTGACTTCATCGTGGACACAAGGCTCTGTCAGTTCGGCAAGTAGGGACTGAGCCAGAAAGTTTCCCTCCCCCTCAGGCTGGCTCCACACAGATGCCATTTCTTTCCCTGCGTGCAGCCCCCTCTGCCGGCGGCCGGCCTCCACGGCACCCGGGCAAGGGCCTCGGGAGGGGGCGGCCGACAGGGCATCTGGACAAGGGAAGTGGGCTCAGAGCCAACAGGCGTTTCCCATGGCCCCTAAAATAACTGACGATGGGAAAGAAAGACAGAATTTGTTTAGCTGGTCATACCTAACTTGGGAACACCTGCTTTCCAACTACCTGTGTGTGTGTGTGTGTGTGTGTGTGTGTATTTGCGTGCGTGCATGCACAAGTTTACATGCACCTTCAGCCATGTGGAGCCATCTAGCCAGAACACTGGGGACACGTCCCCCGATGCTCCAATGAGCTGTATTGTTTTAGGTCCATTTTCCGTTTGCTTCTTCACCCAGAGACCTTCCTGATTGCCAGTGTCGGGCTTGGAGCCCCACTCACAGCAACCTTGAGGTTTCTGAGTAAATGTGTGGGTGACTGTGAATGACTCGGGGAGGGGGTTGAAGCTGTGTGGGAGGAAGGTCTGGCCCACCGAAATATTGCGGGAAAAAGAGGCTCTGTTATCTGACAGCCCATAGGGCCAGTCACCACCTTCTCTCCCAAGTTGTCCAACCTGGCACCTCACCGCAGACCACCTGTCCCCGCCGCCCGACCTCTGTTAACAGCCCACCAGCACCTGCAAGTTGGGAATTCTCACATCTTCCCACGTGTTGAAATTCCCAACAGTTGGACGGTAGGGTAGGCATGTTGGCACCAGGCAGGCCGTGCGGGATAAAAATAGACCAATGACCCACACAGGGCTTTTTGTTTTTCGGGTTGTTTTTTTTTTCTCGGTTGTCTCTTGGGCCGGATTTCCTGAGGAGTGGGAGTGTGAAAGCCGTGAGCCTTTGTCACTGGCCTCAGGAAATCCTGACTCCCCAGATGGCAGGAGAGCAGATACCTCTGTAATGTCCCCCCAGAACCTTGAGGAGGCCTGTTGTCGTGGGAGCCTGTGGGACGGGGTCAGGAGTCTCTGCAGTGATGGGCCCATCCCAGGGGAAAGTCATCACCCACCACGTCTGAGCAGAGTGAGGCTCTGGGCTGTGACTGTCCCCAGTCCTCCCCCCAGGCTTGTGTATTAGCTCCTTCCTCTCAGCACCAGCTTGTCCGGGGTCTGTGATGGCAGGCCACCTGTCAGGACAACGTGGGAGCCAGGGAAGGCCCTCCCAAAGGTCGGGGGGCCCAGTTGTTCCAGACGGGTCTCCCCACACTGGCCAGGCCCATACACCCTTACAGCCCCATTGCTGTGGGGACCAGCCCTGCCGGCCCCCGAGGCCTGACTTCTTCCCAGATCCAGACTCCTCTGACAGCTCCCTGAGGCCTGCGTCCTCTGCCCCATCCCCACAGCAGGCCCCTCTGTCCTCCTGCCCCAGGGGGTCCCCTCCTGCCTTTGCCTCAGCTCGCACGGCCTCCTTCCGCCGTTTCCCGGGAGCCTGGAGTGGTTCGTTCATCACCCTGGTCTGAGTGGAGCCTGCCTGGTGCCCCCCTTTCCTGAGCCCTGTGGCACCAACGTCTGGGCACCGGGCTCCTCATCCCTGCTTTGACAGATTAGCCCACCTCAGCGGGTCCTGCTAGGGGGCAACATGTCCCACGGGGGACATTTGCCAACATCCAGAGACTGCTTGGTTGTCACCATGGTGCTGCTGGCCTCTGTTGGGAAGAGACCAGGGATGCTGCTGAGCCCTGTGCCCCCAGCACAGGAGTGTCCGGAGAGTGACAGCAAGGAGCCGGCCCAGCCTCCGTCTCCTCACCTGTGAAAGAGGAAGGTGGTGAAAAAGTCCACCCAGATGATGGGTGTGAAAGCCGATGAAAACAGTTGCTGCAGGGGGAGAGGGGCATGAGGTCCTGGGTTCAACCTGCAGTACTTTAAATGAAGAACAACAACAACAAAAAGTTATTACTGAAAAGGAAACAGTCAATACGACTTGTATTCTGCTTCCTCCACCCCTCCGACAGGACATCTTTCCGTGATGCGGGCAGAGTGGGCGGTCAACAGCCAGCATCAGACTTGATGCTGTTACCGGTGGCCCCCCTGGAGCCTCGCAGAAACCCAGCTGCAAGGGACAAGTGTGGTTCCCACTTTCTGGAAGAGGAAACGGATGCGCAGAGCCACCAGGAGGGGCACAGGCTCGTGGTGGAGCTGGCCTTTCCCAGCTCACACTCTGATCCCCAGTGTCATCACCTGGAGACCGTGTTTGTGAAAGCGTTTGAAAACGGTGAAACACTGTGCAAACGTGACCACGATTCTCTGTCTGGAACCCCTTGGGCCACCACCTCCAACAGCATGGGACGGGGCTGGGCTGGCCCCTGAGACTCCGCAAATACCCGCAGGTTCATTCAGTGTGAGTCACTCCGGTGAGTCAGGAGAGGCTGCTGTGTGGCCGGGAAGGAAGTTCAGTCACCAGAATCTTGGAAAGCGCTCGAAGCTGGGAAGAGCCCCAAGGGGCCGGAGACCCTGTGAGTCACGGCCGCTCAGAGTCTCCCAGGACTGGGAGCCGCTGTCACAGGATCAGCACCCAGTGTACTCGCTCGAGCAGCCAGCAGGAGTTGGTAACCGGTGCCCAGGCCAGTCTCCCTGTGGCATCCGCACGGTGGACGGAGCAGTGACACTCACACCCGTGGTGCTGGACCAAGAGCTGGCCTGAGCGGGCAGCCCGCATCCCAGTGTGATGTCCTCAGCATGACTCTGCCCACTGCAGGGATGCCCCACTCTCCGTTGAGAAAGATTTTCGCCTTCAGGGAGAGGCTGCTGACTTCCCTGTGGGGACACATGTCCAGGAGGATGGAAGGTCCCACCTCAGCCACACGCTGTCCAGCAAACCGCAGTTAACCACTGTCTTCCTCTATTTAAAGAGCAGATGAAATCAGTGTGGCTGGTACCACTGTGAGCTGGCCAGCTTTGAGGAACAAAGTTACTCCTCACCGTCATCATTTCCTCTTGAGTTTTTTCCATTTGGGAAGTCAGAGATTCAGTTTGTGGCGGGAAATCTCTTTCCAAGATGCTCTGAAAATAATTCTGAGATTAGGAATGGTGGCTCCCATGCTCTGGGCATTAATGCCTCTAAGACAAATGACGTTGATGAAATTCTCTGAGCTACTCGCAGGAGACAACATAATCCTTCCAGCAGGAGAAACACCAGCCCTGAAAGAAGATAACATACTGCCCGTTTCCCCGTAAATAACACCGCATCAACTTCTCTTCTGCCTGTGAGTGTGGACCGATTTATCAGGTATCCACTGAATAATGATTTTCCAGGGGCAGCAGCTCTGATGATGGAATGTTACTGCTCCAGCCACGTGATTATAAACAGCGTCCAATTTATGGCATTAGGATCAGAGGCATTCCTCAGCGATGTGTCACCAGTACCTAGAACAAGCCATAAAATCTAGGCTGCCACGTATCTTCTGGCTGCAGACTTGCAACAACTCATATTCCTCTAAAGCAGTCTTGATCACCAGCCCAATTTGGAAATTAGTTATTCCATCTGATGATTAAATTCCAGAGCTGGAACCTGCTGGGGCCAACTGTGAATCACCTGCGGTGACACATCTTGTGCCCCTTCTCAGATGGAAGGGACTGTTTGAGACACTGGGGATCTGGGGGTGAATTTCAAATGAGGCACCTTCCCCTGAGGAGGGTGCCAGTCTTATTTGGTCTTCTGGAGCAAGATGAGTCACTGGTGTTTCCTGCATCCAAATCCCGTGGCTGTCCCCTGGGCCCGAGTCGGTCTACAGACACGGCAGACGCACATCCAGGAGGACCCTTCTCCTTGCCAGGTTGAGAATCTCAGCCCTGCTCTCCCTGAGAGGACTCAGGTGGGTACCTTTCTTCTGCAGCTCGGGGAAGCCACGTGGAGCCACAAGCCTGGGGGGCCCTGATGAGAACTGGGAGGCACAAGAGTTGGGGCACTAAAGCGTGGGTGCCCGTCTAGAGTCTGCCACCAGCGGAATGATAAGTGATGGAGCCACGGTCACTGACTGATAGGTTATTTTAAATACGTGGGCAGAGCCATGCTCAAAATTTGCATCCATACCCTGTCGGCAAAATAGCATTGTTTTATGCTTGGTTTGCAAAACTGATTTCAGCATTTAGTTCGCCTGGAAACCAGTCCTGTGTGTCCTTGGTCGTTCCCATAGTGCTCTTTTGTGTCTCTATAGGCTCCCCAGATGGATGAATTTCCAAAATGGATTTCGCTGTACTCAACATGGTGTTTAAAATCAAACAGCCAAGAAGAAACCACTGCTCGCTGATGGTACGTGTCTGGGGAAACGGAGGCTGGTACACACGGCCCATGAAGGTTCATGCTGTTAAGAAACTTGGGAAAGACAGTTTGGCCATAAGTAGTGAAACCAGCATCCTCTGACCCGGCCATTTCACTTCCAGGAATTTCTCCCCGGGAAACGAGTCAGGGGAGGGTTGCTGAGCACAGCATCACTTGTGCTCCCGGATGTCCAGCACGAGGGGAAGGGCTAAGTGCGTGTCGGGGCATCCACGCAGCGTAGTGATAAGCCGCTGTGGAAATCGTGTTCTGGAACATGTGGTAGGTAACATTGCTCAATGCAAAGTGTCACTTAAAAAGCACATATCGGGTGGTCTCAATTTCATCTAAAAAGGATATATTATATATGCTTAGGAGAGAGGAATTCCCCAAAACATGAGCAGTGATGATCTCTGTAGGTGAGAGAGCGGGAGAGTGTCAGTTTTTCTTCTTTGTGCTTTTCTGAGTATTCTAGAATAAACACTCATTACGTTTGTTATTGGAGAAGAATCTGTGTGGTTGTTGAAGACCTTTGGCCGGTTGTGAGCAGGACTTTCACAAAGGCTGTAAGAACCTGTGTGATGTATTATCCTATATGCTCTCATACTGCACTGAACTGTAAGGCTCTTAGTCTTGAGCGGATGCATCAGGGGCTTCGGAGCGGTTCTGTTTATGGTCAGATGGTCTGGAGGAGAAGTGGGGAAGGGAAGGCCAGGGCCAGTTGAACACGGGATTTTCTGAAAAAATATCATTTACGATTGACTCATCTTGGAAAGAAGAGATGAGGAGTGTGCTGGACACGTTTTGGTTTGGCATTCACCAGAAATTGGAGAGAAAATGGTTAGCTTAGCTCATAACATGGCTTTGAATCTGGGGAGCATTCAACTGTCTGTCCGTGTAAAGTGGAGCAGTGGAGCCAACGTGAGTTCTGCCCCCACTGCTCAGAGTGGGTTTTGTGCCCAAAGAACCAACAAGAGAGGAGCCTGGCCTAGGGAGCTGGAGCTGGGGAGCTGCGTCCACTAGCATCTTGGTGGCGCCATGAGACCCAGCCCTAAACCTCCAGGTTCCCCAGACAGAAGCCGTGGCGGGGAAGGTGAGGATGACAGTCCTCGTCCAGGACCACCCGTTAGCACCACCTCCTTGTCAGCCGCAGTCCGCCCCCCCGGAGTTCATCCACCGTTGTGTTGTGTGCACGCCCCTGCATGTGCACCCACCCTGGTCCAGACAGTCAGGATCCTGCTTTGTTTTGACACCAGGACGGGTAAACCCAGGTTGAGGCAGCTGTTGGGGCCTCTGCTTTGTTCTCTGTCTTAATGAACAGCTGTTTCCTCTTTTCATGGGACTGAGTGCTCAGTTCCTCAGAACCATAGGCACGGGGGGTGGGGGAGGCTTGTTAGGGGAGACGTAGCTCTGTCCTTCACGCAGATTCCCTTCAGCGTTTGACAGAAGTGCCATTGGCATCGCAGCAAGACAAACGCGCTGCATGGGACTGACCCCACATTGAAGGCCTTTCACTTCCCCCAAAAGAATCCTCCCGAAGGAATACCAGTGACCTCGTGGTCACAGGAGGTGATGGCCTCACCGCTCTCCCAAAGCCACGGCAGGAGCCCGCCTGAAATCTGAGGTTTACTCTCCAAACAGAATTGGGTTGATTCTCAAAGCCGTTGGACCCGGCCCCCTGCTCCATCTGTGACCTCCCCTCCAGGAGAGTGACTCTGAATGACCACACGCATGTTTGATAGCCTTCCTGTTTGTTATTCCTCGCTCTCCAATACCCCATCCCCAGATAATTTCCTGTCCCTGTGGCTACGTGGAACTCGTGGTCTTGACCTGTGTTGTAAGTGCACAAACCCTGGACTATCAAAGGATGAGTCAAAGCCCGGATATCTCAGCTCACTCACTCATCCTTTCATTCCTTCATTCGTCCGTGTTTGCTGAGGACCAGCTATTGGGCTGGGGCTGTGTGAATGGGTCGGTGGGGGGAGGGCCACTAGTGAGCAGAGAAATCAACCCAGCAAGTATGTTCATAGTAAGTTGTTGCAAAGTGAGGTGCACATTCTGAAGCAGGAAAAGAATAAGATTAAAGGGAATTTGTTACAAAGGAGCCACCTGGGCTGGGCCGTCAGGGAAGGTTCTGCAGTGAAGGGCTGCTTGAGCAGAGAGGGGAAGACCAGGCAGGGGCCAGCTCGATGGAGAGGGGGGTCATGCTGGGATTCGGTCATTCTGGGTGGAAGGAGCTGCGTGGGCAAAGGCCTGTTTGAGAGCCGCTGGGCCCGGAAGGAGGTGCAGGAGGCAGGGTGGGCGGAGCACAGCGGCCACAGGCACCTGGAGAGGGGGCTTGAGGCTTGTTAGAGGATTGGGTTTTATTTGAGGAGCCCTGGGAGGGCTTTAGACCAGGAGAGCTGGGATCGGCCATGCCTTTTGGAAAGACCATCATAGATGCAGTGTGGGGATCTGACGGGAAGAGAATCTAACTCAATCCAAAGAGGCAGCCCCACGTTGTAGTTGACTGTACTTCAATTAAAAAAAAAAGGTACGGGATTTCTTGTTGGGGTGATGAAAATGTTCTAAAATTGACTGTGGTGACTGCACAACTTGGTGTATTTACTAAAATCTGTTGAATTGTACACTTTAAATGGGTAAATTATGGTGTGTGAATTATATCTCAAAAGCTGTTTAAAACATTAGAGGGCATTGCCATAAAATTATATCGAAAAGGTCAATAAAATCTCATAATTTAAAAAAAAAAACCCAAAACAAAGAGGCGGCCCCCACAGTGGTCCGGGCAGGAGATGAAGGCGGCCTGGCCCAAGGCGGTGGCCACGCAGGTGGAGGGGGTGGGCGGGCTCAGGGGACACTCGGGAGGCGAGATGCTAGGGGCATGGTGATGAGTTGGTTTGGGTGGTGAGAATAAAGGAAACCGTGAGGATGACAGTTTTCTGGCTTGTGTCACCTCCAGGGAGGAGGTGGGTGTCACTCACTGAGGTAGAACTTCAGAGGGACCACGGCGGGCTGGGGAGAACTATGAGTTTACTATTGCACCATCTGGGCTTGAGGCGTCTGAGATCATTTGAGGGGACGTCAGACAGGGAAGTGCTTTGGTGGAGGGAGGGTGGTGGGCGCAGGGAGGCGCCCGGACAGGATGTTGTAACAGGGGCTTGTAGCTCTTCGTGAACATTCTCTTTCCGTCGCAGTTTTCTCTCCTTGGTGGTTCGGTTGGACGCCGGGGTGGCCACTCAGTGCCACGTGCAGCGAATGCTTGCTGGCCTCTCTCGAGGGAAACAAGAGGGAGGTGGAACTTCTCTTTAAAGACTGTGTATAAAATAGGATTAAAAGTAACATTTTGTTCTTTGAAAACCTGGAGTAACACCATAACATGCACGTAATCTGGGATCTGTTTATGAACCAGCAATACTGATGAGTTAGGAGTGAAAGGTTTAGAAAGCAAATCTGGAAGCGTTCTCACTTGCTTGGATTCTGTAAAGTGCTGCCCTGGCGAGCCTGGCTCCGAGGGCAGGGAGGGCCTGGCTCTGCCAACAGGGGATGGAGGCCTCTGCCGGCCTTCAGGAAGGTTCTCCGAGGCCCCTGCCTGGGGCCGTTCATGAGCAAGACTGTGTTTATAGTGTCTCCGAGTGTCTCCCTCCCGACCTGGAGGAAGGTTGAGATGGTGAGGTGAATTCCGTCGCCAAACCCAGTTCTCGGATTCTCCAGTTCTTCCTGAACTGGGTGTTCAGGAATTCAGCTCAATTCTGACCCTCACTACCCAGAGTGAGGCAGACCCTGCAGATTAAGGGGTCCTTCTCACAAGGCTGGCCCCCACTTCAGACACAAGTTGCAAGTCCTGGGGGGGGCCCTGCTCCCACCCGCCTGGCTATAAATCAGGGGCCCCTGTAATAATCTGCTAGAACTCAGGAACACGCCACACTTCCACTGACCCATTTATTATAAGGGAAGTGATAAAGGACACAGATGGACCCAGATGGAGAGAGACACGGCGAGGTCTGGAAGGGTCCAGAGTGCAGGAGCATCTGTCCTGCACACGTGGGGTGCACCCCCTTCCTGGCACGTGGATTCATTCCCCAACCTAGAAGTTCTCTAAACCCCATGCCCTTGGGATTTTTACGGAGGCTTCACCATGTGGAGGTGATCGATGATTTACTCAGCCCCAGCCCCTCCCCTCCTCCTCCAGAGGTTGGGGGTTGGGGCTGAAAGTTCCAAGCTTCTCATCCCGGTTTGTTCTCTGGTGACCTGCCCCACCCTGAGCTCTCTTGGGACCCACCAAGAGTCACTCCATCAGGACAAAAGAGTCTCCTATCACCAGGAAGTTCCAGGAGATGCTCCTGGGGACAAAGACCGACAGTAGAAAATGAAAGACACTCCTATCGCCCCATCACTCAGGAAATTTCGAGGGTTTTAGGGGCTCTGAATCAGGAACCAGGGACAAGGATCAAGTACTTTTCTCATGCTATCTGTGGCTCGTCCACCCTGGAATAGGGTAGGGGCACTCCCTGGGCATTCTAGAACCATCTGCAGCTAAGCTTCTGCCGCAGTTCCCACCTGTCCCCCAGCCTGCCCTGAGCACCACCCTTACCTGCAGGCAGGGGAGCCCATCTCCAAAGCAACAACCGCCTCTGGCCCGGGCTGGGTCAGGAGGCCCCGAATCTGGGCAGCTAAGGGGCAGGGGACAGGGTGTGGGGTGGGGAGGAGGCCTGTCCATGCTGCAGGCTTGTGTCTCCGGGGCGTGACTGTTTCATGCACGTGAGACTTCCCATCACAGGCATGTGTCAGCTGCAAGAACTGGGCAATCCTCCACTCACTGAGTTTCTAACCTGAGCAAATCTAACATCATCGCTGATCTGTACATGCTGCAGGGAGGCAATAACTAACTCCCATTTTATAGATGTGTAACCCAAGGCACGTGGATGTTTGAAAACTGGCTCAAGGTCACAGTTAAGTGGTAGAGGCAGGATTCAAACCCACATCTCTCAGGTGCCAGTCTGTTCTGATGCCTCCAGCTTCATGTCCCCAGGTTCTGTCCCCTGCCTTAGGGGCTAGAAGGCAGACCCCAGGGCTGATCCCTGGAGGCTGACCAGACCCAGACCACAGGCGGCTAACTCACCTGTCAACTAAACCAGGGAGACAAGAGCCCAGACATGCCCCCGAGACTCCGTCCGTGGTTTATGGCCTCCGCTGGTCTCGCAGGATGGAGGTGAACTTCCTCCACGCTTTCCAGGCTGTCCTGGTATCTCTAGGACCCTACTTGGAGGCTCATGTGTGTCTTCATCATGCAAACTTCCTAGCCGAGAGAGACACCTGGCGTGGCCCCTCTTCTCCCCAAGACAGGCCCCCGTCCCCCCACCGTGTGTAGCCATTTGCGCAGGACTCGGGCGTGGTGAGTCCTCCAGCTGGTGTAGACAAGCCCTAGCGCTCCGCATACAAAGGGCTTTACCTCAACCCTCCTGCCCCCCAGTGCTCCCCCGTGTATCCTCTCCACCAACGGCCACTCAGCACTTTCTTAGCCAAGGAGACTGATGGGGGAGGGGAGCCCAAGATGTCCCTTCGGGGCGACTCTGCTTCTGCATTCAAACTCACAGATGCTTCAGCGGCTTGCTCAGACGCCTTCTCTCTGCAAAGCCTTCCCAGCCCTCCAGCCCACACCTCACTCCCTCTCTGAACCCCTCTGATTCCAGGAACATGGTAAAGATTGCTCTCCACCCTGGGGAGAAGGAACTCTGAAATCTTGCCTGTAGGTTCGAGGAGAACATCAAGATTCCCCTCCACCCAGGAAAGAGAGGCGCCGAATTCCCTCCCCGCAGGAATACAGATGCTCCCCTGTAGGGGTTATCTCTCTCTCTCTGTCCAGGGCAGAGAGGAATGGCGAGATTAAGCTCTGAATTTGTGAGAAGCATCTCTAAACACCTCCCTGCGCAGGACAGGCAGCAGCCTCCTGATTCTCCTACCCAGGGCACAAAGGAATCTCCGATCTGTCTCTTCTCTGGGTAGAGAAAAATGATCTGTTTTAAACACCGGGGTCTTAAGGACCTTGTTGGCGAGGGATGGGGTGGAATACCCGACGAGCATCACCCTTTAAACTCCCACCGCTCCAAGTCCCTTTTTAACCCCCGTGGGTGACTTGACATACATTTCCCCATCATGGGAAATGGTGGTGTGCATGTGCCATCCCGCGATTTCCTTCTGGAAATGCTCATTTTGGAGGCACATCCCGCACGGGGACAGCGGTAGTGGGCCGGCCGTTGCCAGCGGCTCTGCAGCGGGCTGTCAACTCCTAATGTGTCAGGGTTTGCTTCATCACTACAGGATGGCCGGGGATTTGGGTTGCTTCCAGCATCGCTATTATAAATAGCATTGCTGCCTCCCAGTCGTTTCTGCATTTAATCACCCACTGCTTAGCTGTTTAACTGTTTCCTGGAGATAGTGCGACCTCACCAGAGAAGCAGGAATGTGGTTTGACCTTTGGAACCCTCCTCCCTGCCCACAGGGGTGCTGAGCCCAGAGAAGAGCTTCACCACAGAAACAGCTAGTCATTTCTTGAGCTCTTGCTCCAGGCCCAGCACCAGGAAAAGCACTTTCTGTGTGTGATTTCATTTCATCCTCACGGCAACCCTGTGTGGTAGGCGCCCCTGTGATTCTCATTTTATAAACAGGAAAAATGGCACTTAAAAGTGATTGGCTGGTTCCCAGGGGGAAGGGGCGGGAGGGATAAATGAAGAGTTTGGGATTAGCAGGTACAAACTTCTATATATAAAAGAGATAAACAACAAGGTCCTACTGTAGAGCACAGGGAATTATATTCGATACCTTGTAATAGCCTATAATGAAAAGAGGAAAAAGAACACATACGTATGTAACTGAATCACTATGCTGTGCATGGGAATTTACACAACATTGTAAATCAGCTAAATGTCAAATAAATAAATAAAATGTAACCCCAAAATAAAGTGATTGGGTAATTTTCCCAGTCACATAGCCAGTAGGAGGTGGGGCGTGGATCTCACTCAGGCCATGGGACTCACACGCAGGGAATTTAACTGCGCATGGCAGGTGCACTCTTGTGGCCACCCAGTGTGACTCCTGGCCTGTCCCAGGCTGACTTGCAGCTTGGGAAGAATGTTCCTCAAGGTTAACCCCATACAGGACATCGTGGTGGAGCTTTAGTCACCATGCTGCTAATTTCAGGTCCCGCCAGGCTCAAAGTGATCTCACTATTTCCATTCCAGCTCCTGAGTCCACAGTCTGAGCTTCCAGCACAGGAGATGTGGTCTCCCCTGGTTCCCATGAGGATGGGGGATGCTGCCGGTGGGGCCCTGTGCACCTCGGGTACCCTAGAGGAAGAGCCTGCAGACCTGCCCTGTGTCCCTGTGGTGCAGGGGGTCTGACGGGGCCATGCCCAAGGAAAGGAAGGGGAAGAGCTGCCTCCTTTCTCTTTCTTTCTTTTTTTTAAATGTACATATATTCTTTTTTTTTGTATGTACATATATTTTTTTCATTGAAGTGTAGTCAGTTTACAATGTTGTGTCAATTTCTGGTGTACAGCACAATGCTTTAGTCATACATGAACATACATATATTCATTTTCATATTCTTTTTCACCATAAGTTACTACAAGATATTGAATAGAGTTCTCTGTTCTATACAGTATAAACTTATTGTTTGTTTATTTTATATATATTAGTATTTGCAAATCTCAAACTCTCAATTTATCCCTTCCCACCCCCTTCCCCCCTAGTAATCATGTTTGTCTTCTATGTTTGTGAGTCTGTTTCTGTTTTGTAAATTAGTTTGTCTTTTATTTTAGATTCCACATATAAGTGATATCATATGGTATTTTTCTTTCTTTTTCTAACTTACTTCACTTAGAATGACATTATCCAGGTCCATTCATCTTGCTGCAAAAGTCATTATTTTATTCTTTTTAATGGCTGCATAGTATTCCATTGTGTAAATATACCACAGCTTCTTCACCCAGTCATCTGTTGATGGACATTTAGGTTGCTTCCATGTCTTGGCTATTGTAAATATTGTTGCTGTGGACATTGGGGTGCATGTAACTTTTTGAATTAAGGTTCACTCTGGATATATGCCCAGGAGTGGGATTGCTGGATAATATGGTAAGTTTATTTTTAGTGTTTTGAGGAATCTCCATACTGTCCTCAATACTGGCTTCACCAAACTGCATTCCCTACCAGCAGTGTAGGAGGGTTCCCTTTTCTCCACAGCCTCTCCAGCATTTGTTGTTTGTGGATTTTTCAATGATGGCCATTCTGACTGGTGAGAGGTGATACCTCACTGTAGTTTTTGATTTGCATTTCTCTGATAATTATTGATATCGAGCATTTTCTCATGTGCCTATTGGCCATGTGTATGTCTTCATTGGAGAATTGCTTATTTAGGTCTTCTGCCCATTTTTGGATTGGGTTGTTTTCTTTTTCTTATTAAGTTGTATGAGCTGTTTATATATTCTGGAATTTAAGTCCTTGTCAGTCACAGCATTTGCAAATATTTTCTCCCATTCTGTAAGTTGTCATTTTGTTTCGCTTATGGTTTCCTTTGTCGTGCAAAAGCTTGTAAGTTTAATTAGTTCCCATTTGTTAATTTTTGCTTTTATTTCTATTGCCTGGGTAGACTGCCCTAGGAGAACATTGCTAAGATTTATGTCAGAGTATGTTTTGCACATGTTTTCTTCTAGGAGTTTTATTGTGTCTTGTATTTAAGTCTTTAAGCCATTTTGAGTTTATTTTTGTGTAAGGTGTGAGAGGGTATTCTAACTTCATTGATTTCCATGCTGCTGTCCAGTTTTCCCAATACCACTTTCTGACACCACTGTCTTTTCTCCATTGTATATACTTGCCTCCTTTGTTGAAGATTAATTGACCATAAGTCTGTGGATTTATTTCTGGGCTCTCTCTTGTGTTCCATTGGTCCATATGTCTGTTTTTATGCACATGCCACACTGTTTTGATTACTGTAGCTCTAAAGTATTGTCTGAAGTCTGGGAGGGTTATTCCTCCAGCTTCATTCTTTTTCAGTATTGCTTTGGCAATTCTGGGCCTTTTGTGATTCCATATAAATTTTAGGATTGTTTGTTCTAGTTCTGTGAAAAATGTCCTGGGTAATTTGATTAGGATTGCATTTTAAATTTGTGGATTGCCTTGGGCAGTATGGCCATTTTAACAATATTGATTCTTCCAACCCAAAAGCATGGGATATCTTTCCATTTCTTTAAGTCATCTCTAATTTCCTTCTTCAGTGTTTTGTATTCTCCATGTGTAAGTCTTTTACCTCCTTGGTCAGATTTATTGCTGAATATTTTATTGTTTGGATGTGATTTTAAAAAGGATTGTTTCTTTACTTTTTTTCCCCCCTGTTAATTCATTGTTAGTATATAGAAATGAGTTGCATTTCTTTATGTTAATGTATCCTGTTACCTTGCTGAATTCTTTTATGGCTTTAGTAGTTTTTGTGTGGGCTTTTTAGGGTTTTCAAATTATGCCATCTGCCTATGGTGACAATTTTACCTCTTCTCTTCCAATTTGGATCCCTTTTATTTCTTCTTGCCTGATTGCTGTGGCTAGAACTTCCAGGACTATGTTGAATAGGAGTGGTGATAGTGGGCATCCTTGTCTTGCCCCAGATTTTAGTGGGAAGCTTTTGAGTTTTTCACCTTTGAGTACTATGCTGGCTGTAGGTTGGTCATATATAGTTTTTATTATGTTGAGATATGTTCCCTCTATACCCACTTTGGTGAGAGTTTATATCATAAATCGGTGTTGAATTTTATGAAATGCTTTTTCTGCATCTATTGAGATGATCATGTGGTTTTGTCCTTTCTCTTGTTGATGTGATGTATTACATTGATTGATTTGCATATGTTGAACGACCCTTTCCTTCAGTGCTTTTATCACCCCCTTTTTGAAGTCATGATCTGGTAGATTGTCAAGGTCTATCTCATTGTTCTTTCAGGGGGCTTCTCTTATTCTTTTACTTGGGAGCAGTTCCTCTGCTTCCTCATTTTTCTTATATCTCTCTGGCTCTATGGATTATGGAGTATCAGTTATCTACGCGGTCTTGAAGGGCTGGGTTTGTTTTTTAAAGAGGGTGTATTCCTGTGTAGACTGTGCGCCTCTAGTAATTTTATCACGAGGTCTGTTCTTAGCATGGATGGTTGCCATGTCTTTCTTCCTGTGTTGGCTGTTGTCCCTTTGATTGGGGGTGTGGCCAGTGTGGTGGTGATCAGAGCCTGCCTTAACAAAGTGGGGCCTCCTTTTTGTTCTGTGGTCATCACAGTCCCGACAGGGGCCAGGTGTGTCCCCCTTTTGTTGGAGTGGAGGCTTCCAGAGCTGTTTCCAAGCTGCAGTGCGTGGTAGGTGGGGTTGGAGTGCGTCAAGTACTCCTTGTTGAGTCTGCCCGTGTCCCCGCTTTAGCTGTGGGAATGTCAGTGCTCTGCTCTGGTGTCCCACAGGTTCAGTGCCATCAGAGCTACCAGTGCAGATCTGCCGACTTCTGGGTCACACACCTGGATCGTGGCACACCGTCCGGTTGGTGCCGCCCCAGCGCAGCATCCGGGTACGGGTGGCAGGCCCTGCCGCCTGCCGCACCAGCCCCGGCCACACTGTGCTGGAACGCCACTCCTTGCCCGTCTGTCTCAAAGGCGCAGGCCTGCAAAGGCCCCCGCAGAGCAGGCCAGCCCCCTCTGCCTGGGGCTGTAAACAAATCTCAGCCCCGCCTATGAGGTTGCAGAGCCCGCGGGTATGGATTCAGGTTTCAACCTCGCCTCCACCTGGAAGCCCGTGCCTGTGCAAATGTGGTGGCTGCCCTGTGGCCGGCCCTGCCTCTCTTCTCAGGAGATCACGCCGTGATGGTGCTGCGGGTCTTCGGGACAAAGGCGCAGCGCCCCTGCCCCCAGTGTGCACCAGCAGTGTTGGTTTGTCCTTTTTTTTGTTGTTGTGGGGAGACCAGGCTATTGGGTTCTGTGCACACTCCCAGCCCCAGCGCACTGCACACTCCAGCGCCCTGAGGCTGCCTGTGCAAGGTAGGCCCCAGTCCCCTGCCCACCCCTGCCACTCCCGTCTAGGGCTGGGGTCACAGGGACCCTTGATGCCGGTTTCCTGCAGTTCTGCCGGCCGAGGCTGCTGTGCGCAGATCTGAGCCTTGGGAGCTCCCCCTGTCTCTGCTGAGCTCTCTGTTGGAGACGAGGCATCCCAGAATCAGAGCACTATTCTTCCTTTGCCGCTCCCTCCCCCAGGACGGGTCCCACACTTATTTCCTTTTCTTTCTTCTTCTTTTTATTTCCCCTCCTACCAGATTTGTGAGGAATTTTGTCTTTTGAAGAAGGCGATGTTCTGTCACATTTTAGCAGGTATTCTGAGTGAGTGGGTCTGTGGATGTCTCTCAGTGTATTCATGGGAGGGGGGAGCTACAAGCGTCCTTCTGCTCCACCATCGTGGCCTTCGCCTCTGTTCCCCAGGTTCTGAGTTGCCCCCCAAGGCTGACATACCCCACCTGGAAAGGGAGGATGCGCCTGCATGGCCCTTGAGGACGGCTGGCCCGTTTCCCTCCGCCTTCCACAAGCTGGAGTTATTGTGAAATGACGTTGGAATGGACAGTGATGCAGCTTTAGATTTCTAGGATGCCTGGGGGCCTAGTTTACACATGAGGGCTGTGTTGGATGTGGGCTCGGGAGCCAGGCCCCCAGCTGAGTTCCTAGGCAGGCAGTGGTCTCCCACCTCCTGCTGGTGAGTGTTGGCCCCCAGCCCGAGCCCCTGGGGAACCAGAATGTCTGAAGCATCAGTGAGTTCCCCATCTCACTCCTCTGGATCACTGTCAAGTGGTCCAGTTGCGCCAGGCCAAGGACTTTCCAGATGGCAGCCTTCTTGCATTACTGAGCCACTGCTACGGGGCAGCACGGGCTTGGCACACAATCTGTTATTTCATCTCATGTTGGGGCGGAACTGCCAGCATCAGCCCCATCTTGTAGATGTGAGTGAAACTGAGAACTTGGTGAAGCTCAGGAGGCAGCAGGAGACAGTGGAGGGTCAGGCAGAGTCAGATGCAGCCCCTACCACCTCTGAGCAATGGGAGGACAGGTAAGGGCCTTGACTTCCAAGGGCCGTATCTGTACTTGGGGGTAACAGGCACCCCACAGGGCTGCTTCCCAGGTTGGGATGGGATTGCACAGAGAAAGCTCCCAGGTCCCTCCTAATGGAAAAGATGAAAATGGGGCTCACTGGTCTTCATTATTCCATAGTGATCAGCTATGGATGGAGCACAGGCAGCAGAATCCGGTTACAGCCATGCACCCCCTCTGCAACGCAGTCTGCCAGGTCCCTGATGCCTCTCGTGACTTGGATTTTTACCTACGAGGTACCCAATCTATCTCCCAAGGCTATTTGCATTTTGTTAAAGGACCAAAATTTTAAAAGCACTTAACCTTTGAAATTATCAGGGCAAGATTCAGAATGGTTTAATCTCTTCAAAGCAACAGTATCATTTCTTGCCTTCTTGAGTATCTTCTAAGATTAAAGGAATGTTTGGCACTGGAGATCTGCAGAAACAGCAGTGCTGCGTAGAAGACCCCGGATCAGCCTCTCCCGTGGACTCTGGTCTGCCGGAGATTTCAGAAATAACTTACAAGACGACTAGACTAGAAAGGCATTCAATAGGGTCAACACCTTAAGTCACTTATATAAAGTACAAGATAGTGCAAGAGGGTAAGATGAGACTAGGAAGCCCTTGAGACAAGCACCCCGGGCTCCAGTGAGGAGAGGAAGCTGCCTACCCAGCTGAATGCATCCTAGAGACCCGAGGAACCAGCCCCCCACGTGGCTGCCAGGTCACCCTCATGCTTGGATGTACCCTCTGCCCTGCGCCCATCAGCCTGCCCGGCTCCAGCCGGCTCTCCCTTTCTACCACCTCCTGGTTGATTGCTATTTCCTGACTGCTTTTCCCTCACCCAACGTGCGCCAGAGCCGGGAGAATTACACGCCCTCCTGCTCCATCTCTTCCTCTCTAAATCCTCGCCTTCGGAGAGGGGCCTGACGTGGGGCTGATGCCCAGTGGTGGTGAGAAATCCCACATCCTTCCAGGCCGACTCTGATGAGTCTGCCTCCAGGAAGCTGCCCTGATTCCCCCCACTCCCCTCCCTCCAACCGGAAGTCCCGCCTTTGCCCTCCGAGAGCTGCTGTAACAAAGGCCCACAGGCTGGGTGACCTTAATGACAGACAGTGATTGTCTCAGTTCTGGAGGCTGGAAGTCCGAGATCAAGGTGTGGGCAGGGTTGGTATCTTCTGAGGCCTCTCTCCTTGGCTTGTAGGTGGCCATCTTCCCTCTGTCTCTGTGGCCAAATTTCCCCTTCAAATAAGGACACTGGTCATGTTGGATTAGGGCCCCGTCCTCACAATCTCATTACCTGTGGACTTGCTCCAAACAAGGTCACATTCTGAGGAACTTATCTTCATAACTTTCAGCATATCTTTTTTTTTTGAGAGAGGGTCTGTGCACAGTTCAGCCCATAACAGACTCCTACTGTGTTTTGTTAAATTAATTATTTTAAACTGAAGTCCAGTTGCTTTACAATGTTGTGTTAGTTTCTGGGGTACAGCATAGTGATTTATTTATATTTTCTGATGAATTTATCATCTGGGAATGCAAGCTCCTTCTGGGATCAGAGCCTGGATCACAGCTCATATCTGTGTTCTCTGTTGAGCCTGCCACTTTGCACACACTCAGTAAATGAACGAATGGGTCATAAGTCCACATGCTCGTGGACGAACAGGGACCAGTGCCAACCCTGGCAGGTCTGAGTGGATGCACTGGAGCAGATGACGTGGCCACCCCTGAGGTCGGATTTGACCTGTGGAAAGACTCTACCCAACAAACCAGAAAAAAGTCTTTCCCATCAGGACCTGAGATGCCATCCTTGGCAAATGGTCCAGGGTCTTGGCAATTCCTGGTTTAACAACCAGAATGGGTCCTGCAGGAAGCACAGGTGTTTGGAGGGGAAGGAACCCCTGAAGGTGTGGATGGAGGGGAGGTGAGGGAAGACAGGCAGGGGGGAGGTAGGTGCCTTATTATAATCATTTCCTAGGTTGGCTCCGACACGAACAATGCCTTATGGTTCCTAACTACATTCTTTTGTTGCTGCCTTTGTTCATATGTAGAAACCACTGATCAAAAACTCCCATTTTATTTTTCTTTGCTTCCGTATAAGCTTAAGGTTCCGGGTTTAGCTATTGTTTGAGATTCCTTCACCTTTACCGAGACAGCCCATCCTGTTTCAGCCACTTCAGGGGAGATGCTAAAATGGTGTTCCCACGACAAAGTTGGACCTTACAATTCAGTGAGATTTAGTAACAGGCAATTTATATCACTTTCCAGAGAACATGAGTCAGTTCCAATCTATCCCCAAAGTGACTTCCAGAGGTTCCCCGTGTCCAGCAAGAACATGTCCCACGACTCTGGCTGGCTGTGGAGGAATGTTAAGGCTGAGGCATTTTGGACATGGCCTCCCATGACTTTCCGTCATTCCGTTCTGCTCCTGCAGCCTCCTTTCCTATCCCAGCCTCGCGGTGTAAAAGCGCAGTGGAGGACCAGTTCGTTATTAGAATTAAGGGCTGCTGGTCTGTTGATCTTTCTTCCCTATTAATCCTCAGGGTGCACCTGTGCAACCAAATGGTGAAACCCGTGGGGCATTTCCATGCAGGCTGGACACCCGCAGTCAGTCCGTGGTACTGATGCGAGGAACGGGAACCCTCCAGTGTTCCCCCCTTGCAGATCTCTCTCTCTGACCTGGCCCTTGGTGGTACAGCTCCTGTAGGTGGTCTGGGGCAGCCCCGACCTCACCTCCCTGAGCACATGCGGGAGATGCCAGGCATTTACTTTTGATCAGTAGAGGAGGAAGTAAAGGAGGAATTTTTTCTTTGGGTCAAAAGCTGTACCAATATACTCAATTTTCCATCATTTGCATTTGAACCATTACCTTTATTTTGACCTGATTTTTTCCCCCGACTCTTACTAGTCCACACTTCTGATCAGTGCTGCACAGAGTCCTGTTTTGAGGCTTCTGGCCCTGACTCTGGATCTGAGATCGAGAAAAGCCTATGAAAAAAAGACCAATCCCCAAGCCCTCTCTCTGGGCCCCGGCTGGATGCCGCCCGCTGTCTGCAGGGAACTTTGAATGGCAGTGGGGATGGGGGGCTGGGCTCCCACAAATGCTGATCTGGGCTTTCACACTGCCCCCACGTTACCGCAGAACCTCACACAGCCCCAGGCAGACATCCAAGGACCAGTGTCTGAGCCCTGCTAAGAATTAAAATGCTAAGAACCAATGCAATTTTTCCCTTCAAAATCAAAAAACAAAAAACACCCCCAAACCCATAAGAGTGCATCTCTGTGTCAGTAGATGTAAAGCAAAATCTAGACTGGAAGTCAAACCAGTGAAGTTCTTGTATGTGAGGACTGGTGACAAAGTTGTTGTCCTGGACCAAACTTAAGTCCAACTCCTCCAAGCCCGTCCTTGGACACGTCCTCCAAGACAGGCCTGCTGTTAGCAAGAATCTCTTGAAGTAGGTAGGTTTAGCCAGACCCCCACCCTTGATGTCTGATCACGCCGGTTTTGGGATCGGGCCCCTCACTTTCCACCATCCCCTGGTGGGGCGGTGGGGTGCTGGTCACCCTGAGCTGCCCTCTGCGGGACCCCTCCTTCCCCTGCTATTTCCTCTTAGTCATTCTCCATCCACTGAGCCCACCACGAACCCTGTGTCTTTGCTATCAGTTCCCACATTTCCTCATGTGTTTGGAGTCCTGTCTCCCTCCCACCTCTACCTGTTGAGATGGTCCTGAACAACGTCCTCCTTACTGTTTCAACAGGTGTCACAAATCATGCCTTTAACAGCAG
The DNA here is from genome assembly GCF_048773025.1 of Camelus bactrianus. NCBI lineage: Eukaryota > Metazoa > Chordata > Mammalia > Artiodactyla > Camelidae > Camelus > Camelus bactrianus. The sequence goes on from NC_133573.1 coordinate 13,169,630, forward strand.
GAATATCTATGACTTCCAGTTCCTAAATCCTACATCCTCATCACGTTTGCATTTTTCACATAGATGGGTGTTACTATTTTTAAAAAAATGCTTTCTCATAGTGTAATATTTTGTGCCATAAAACACACCTGTGTGAATGTACAAGTCTGTAAGTTTTTAGTGCTTTTGCAGAGTTGTGCAACCATCACCACAATCCAGCTTTAGAATGTCTTTCATCTACTCCCCCCCGCCCCTGAAAGTTCCCTCCTGCTCATTACCAGCCAGCCTTCACTCTCAAGTCTGGCTGCCACTGGAAATTGTTTTTCATGGCTTCTGTTGTTTTGGGGGGGGGTTTGTGTGCATTTTTTATTGAAGTGCAGTTGATTTACAGCGTTGCGTTAGTTTCATGGGTACACTGAAGTGATTCAGTTATACGTATTACTATTTCAGATTCCTTTCCATTATAGGTTATCGTAAGCTATTGAATATAGTTCTACTGTGCTGCGCAGTGGGTCCTTGTTGTTTCTCTATTTTATATACAGTAGTGTGTATCTGTGAATCCCAAACTCCTAATTTATCCCTTCCCCCCCTTCCCCCTTTGGTAACCATGGTTTGTTTTCTGTATCTGTGAGTCTATTTCTGGTTTGTAAGTAGGTTCATTTGTATCATTTTTTATGTTCCACATGTTAGTGAAATCATATGATATTTGTGTTTCTCTGAGTTACTTCACTTAGTATGATAATCTCCAGGTCCACCCATGTTGCTGCAAATGGCAGTATTCATTATTTTTTTATAGTAATTCATGTTCTTAGGCTGGGTCCTTTCCCAGTGTGCAAAGGTCAAGAGTTGAAGGGGAAAGGATCACAAAAACCACGTAAGGGAGGATCTAGATCTGCAGGTGGGAGAGGAATTTGGGAAACAAGTCAGGAAAAGAGGCAAAAGGAAACTCTGAAATCTAGATGGGGCGCCCTGTTGACAGAGAAGAGGGACGGGGCAGCCTGAGAGCACGTGGTTGGGGGCTGATGTTTAACACAAGTAGGAAGACACGGTGTGAAAGCACCTGGGGACAGTTTGGGGTGACGGATGTTGCTGGTGACCCCTTTCTTATCTGTCGCACCAGCAGCGGCTTCTCCCCTAGAGGATATTACTGCAGCCCCGGTCACTTCCTGTGCTTGTCGGGAGCCGGGTGACTTAAACGACGTCACCGATGTAGGTGGTCCTGCCTCTCTGACACTCCCTGGTCGCAACCACGGGCTCTACGAACACTACTCTGCTCCTCCTTGCCTACTGCCTATGGGCCACGCAGTTGGAACCCCTCTCTCTACTTCTCCATCTGCATTTCGTCTTTGGAAGGTTGTCCTCGCTTGGATTTAACCTGTAACTTCTAGGTGTGTGACTGTGTTCCTAACTCCGGCTCTATAGCTTTCCCATGTCTGCTGTCATAACAGTGACACTGATACCAGCGGGGTCTGACCCTTCTTGCCAAGCTCAGTCCTGTGAGGTGGGTAGTGATTAGTACTGACCTTTGAAAAAAAAATGGAGATGCAGGTGGCAAAGTTCAGCGTCACACAGTCATGAAGTGGTGGGAGCGGGAGCAGGTGCAGTCCCCCGACCCTGGTGCAGGGCTGGGGGGGTGGAGGGCACACGAGTCAGTGACAGAGTTTAAGGAAAATGTGCTATTATGGGATGTGTGAACTTGGATCAAAAGTGGGGTGCTGGGAACAACTCATAGCAGGTCTGTGGTGTTTGCTCACCCCATGGATTTGGGATTTTAAGAACATAAGAACTTGCGAGGAGTTAAGCTTTCTAAATACCTTATATATTCAATATTTTTTAAAAGGCACTGAGATCCTGAATTTGAGATGCAGATAGAGAGTCAAGAGCTTCTGTTGAGTGATGATTTGCAAAAATATGTCTTCAACATAGTACTTGGAACTCATTTTATGGGTTGAATATTTCTTTAGTCTTATGACCTTGTATAACATTTTGCCCTGAGTTAGGTTAAAAGTTAACAGCAGTTAATATTTAATGGTGAAATATTGGTACTAGGTTAACAGTTACAAAAAATTTTTTTTTTTCCAGACAGGAACATGCTGGGAACTCAGTGTGAACCAATCAATTCATTGCCGTATTTATTCTGAAGGTTTTATTTTGGAGTCCTCTATTGCAAAATGACACGTTTAATGTTTACAACAGGTATTAGAAATTGAGTTTTTTTTTTAATCGCCACTATTTTAGAGTAAAACTGTAGATAATGTTCCAAACCATCGTCCAAAAAATGCAGAGCAAACTTTTCTGTATATAAACTGTACATAAAACAAGGCACTATACACTGAGGGGAGATATTAAGGTACAGAGGTGGATTCGCACGGATTCTTCAGAGCCCATGCCAGGAAGTATAAATTCTTTGTTCATTTTAGCACCGGAAGCAGCACTCAGAGCGAGGGAGATGCCCCTGAACGTGTGTGAAGGTACGTGGCGCTGGCAGAACTAATTCAACAGAAGCGACTCCGTCTACCTTTTAATATTATTTTTGACACCAAAAAAAAAAGCCTTAAAAGTGAATGAATACATATTGCTTCGTTAAATACATATTTGATTTATATGGTGTTTATATAAATATATATATTTTTTAGAATCCACAAACTATCAAAATAACACTTTATAAAGAGAACAGCTTCAAAAAAAAAAATAGGCATACGGATGCTTTGTTACCATTACCTGCCGGATTTCGTGGAAAGAGTGTTTCTAAAGAGTTCTCTGAAACATTTACAAAATACACAGCTCCAAAACGAGCAGGAGAGCCAGTCATGTCAGGTTTTCAAAAACTCAGATGAAAAAATATTTGTAAAGTACCAGCTCCCCCTGCTACCCCCCAAGACATCCACTTCCCTGCCCAGCGGTAAGGAAAGTGACAAGGGGTCCTCCAGCATCCCGTCACTCAGAACAGACCCTTCGCTTTCTTCAGATTCACTTGCTTCCAGGCGGGCAGTGCGTTGTACTCGTCGCGTGTCATGTCCAGTGCAAACTGGGAGGGGGGAAAGGGGTGCTCAGGGGCTGAGCCACGGGACCCTCGCATGCACCCCGAGCCCCACTTGAATGCCGTCCCCCTCGAGGAGGCGCTTACCTCGAAGTCTTCGTCGGTGAGATAAATCTCAAGCTTCAGAGGATCAACTCCCTCAGGCAATGGTCTGGCGAGGAGGTCGGCCAGTGGGTAAACGGTTTGACAGAGCTTGGCTAACACGTCCTCCACCAGTGTGATCTGATTCGAAACTTCTGTGTCCTAGAGGGGAGGTGGAGGCAGAGAGGAGAACTCCATGTCCTGAAGCTGCACATGCTTCGTCAGTTGGCACCCCAGCCTGGAGGACCCCTCCCGATGCGCTCCCAACTCTTAAATGTCATCTTAGCCACCACAGCGTTTCAAATAAGTCAGGAAAAAGTTTAGGGACTATCACACGAGGGGATGATGGCAAAAGATGATTCAATCTGAAGCTGAAACACCAGAAACATCCAAATGATGGAATCTGTTTACAAATGTTTAAAACCAGTTAACCTTAAAAGGAATCACCCTACCCCCCAGACCCCAACTCTTAATCCACCGTAGAAAAAGACGGTAAGAAAATGTATCTAGAATATGCTGGGCTGAATTGAGTTTTTGTTTTTTTTTTGTTTTTAACCCCTGTGTATATTTCATCTGAACAGGTCATTCCGGGGCAATCATCTTCCTCTGTTAACTTAGGACCCCTGACGGGCTGCCTCCTTTGGGCTGGGGGTGTGTTGGGGGAATGATGTTGTGGAAATTCAGCGACATTCAGACTAGGGGTCACCAGGTGGGAGTGGGAGGGGCCGGCACCTGAGACCCGGGGCGAGCGGCTTCGCGGGTCAGCGCCCTGGCTCCTTCACTGGGGAAATGGGCATTATAGTAAAAAGGTGCATCATAATGGACTGCCGTGAAAATGAAAGGAGAAGATAAATGTGCAGTGTTGGGAGCAGCGCCTGGCCCTGAGCGGCTCTTAGTGAATGTTTATTATCACAACTTGCAGGCCTGGGAAGCCCGACTGCTCAACTGGCCCCTGGGGATCCGCAGGAAACCCAGGATGTGGTGGTGATGGCTGTCCTTGGACTTGGATTGTGGTAATGGGGTGCTCATGATCCCTGGAGCTCTGAGGTCTCCCAGGTCACACGTTCCTGGTGAACAGAGCCACCTGGCCACGCCTGTCGGCCAGCAGGCTGCCCGAGGCCCCGCCCGGTATAACTCAAGTCCACGGGGCTCCAGAGAAAGGGGTTCGGGTCAGCAGCGGAGACTCGACAGGCCCTCCCCGTGGTAGAGCGGCAGCGCAGACCTCCTGTCAAATACCGCCGGGGCCGCCTCCCCAGAGGGGCAGCCCTCCTGCACGGCAAGAAAATCGGAATGGAACAAACCTATTTCCCACCAGACCAAAACACCCTTGGGATTGCTACTGGGGGCATTGTTGAAAACTCATAACTTCAGAAATCCTACATCACTGTAGTCAGCTTCCTGTTTGCAGTTGGAAAGGGTAACATTCTGGCTAAGATTATGTTTTGGTTGATGGCGTTTATGCTAAGTGCCGCCTGAGACACTGGGAGGTCTCATACAAGAGAGACAAACGAGGAACTGCGCTGTCTCTTCTCGGGAAGCTCCCAACGCGGTAACTCCCTCAGTTACCTGAGCAGGTCAATTCATCCCTGGCTGATCCTGTGTCGTCTCTGACCCAAGGTTATCATCTGAGACACGGGGCCCTTCTGTGGTGCCTTACATGGACTCGGGGAAGCAACGGACGGCTAGCTAACAGGATGAAGAGACGGCTGCTTTAATTACATACAGCCTCCACGGGGCTTCAGTGCACCTCTGCCTTTGACGTTTTTCAAAATGACCAGAATATTTCCACTGATTTCTCTCTAGGCTTCTCCTCTCCCTGAGCGAGCGGAGTCCGCGTGGACTTGTTAGCACACTGTGAGCGAGGAAACGCGAGGGATGCTTCCCTGCCCCTGGGGAAGGCTGGGCACTCACCATCTCCGTGATTTCTGCGATGTCTTCTCTGTGCTCCCAGCTGGGGAACATGTTGGTGAAGGTCAGGGGTTCCAGACCCGCGTGGATAAGATAAGACTTGGGCGGCGGCTTCTTGACGCTTTTTCCTGCAGCCACACAGAATGCAAACGTCAGCAGACCCGGCGCTGGGCCTGAGGACCCCGTCTGTCTCCGATTTCCCCTGAAATCTTTTCTTCTTTGTTTGCATCTCTTGACTGCTGGCTTAAAGTGGAACTTAGGAGTACTTCCTACCCCATGGGTGGTGTTTACATAAAAGGTTATTTTTATACACGTGACTGCATAAAATTGCACGGAATCCCCGATTCTAAACTTTCTGAACCTAAGAAAACACTTCATGGGCCCAGAACGGGCGAAAAGCAAGCCCTTCTCTGTGGCTTCTGGGTGGGATGTGGGTGGTCTTCCTGTGACTTGCTATCCCAGGGCTGAGTTCAGTGAGAATGAAACAGCTCATGACAGCCTTTTAGAAGCTACTGTAGCTTACACATTCGGTGGGAAGTTGAGGAAGTTACTGATTATGAAAGAGCTTGTAGAGAGAGAAAATCAACTGTGCCTTCTCAGTGATACTCATCAATGAAGTCTTAACACCTCTGGTAAGAAATTGATCACTGGCATCTTTATTTTATTTAAAAGACCATCAATTTCAGGTGGATCAATTTTCAGTGTAGTAGAAAAACCATGAATTGACTACGGATCTTTCTTTGTAGATAGAACATAAAAATGACAGAATGGCTGTCATTGGCCCTCCAGCCCACCTGGGGGCGCTCACTGCTCTCTGATGGGGTGATACTGTGGACGGTGGGGCCTGCGTGTCCCACAGCACCATTCATCCTGAGCGCGGGAGGGTCTTCACCAGGCCAGGCGTCCCACAACACAGCTCTGAGCCTCAGAATATGACAGAAAACTGAGATTCATGAGTTTGTACTAGTTTGCTGTGGGGCGGGGGTGGGGGGCAGTATAAGGGTAGGGGGTTGAGAGGTACAAACTATTAGGTACAAAATAAACTACCAGGATGTGCTGTACAACCCGGGGACTATGGCAGCTACTTTATAACAACGACAAATGGAGTAGAACCTTTAAAAATTGTCACTAGATTGTGCACCTGTAATTTAAATATATGCATCTGTATATAATACACTTCAATTAGGAAAAGAAAAGTGAAATGTCATTCATGCTGTCAGCTGAGACTATACTAATCTTGACATTAATAAGCCTCAAAACGCCAAAGCCTGCAGCCGGAGGCTGACGTGGCCCCTCACCCAGGCCAGGCGGGGGTTGTGCCTGGGCCCCGGGGGCGCCCTCACCTCGGCAGTAGCGCAGCACCGTCCCCATGGCGCTCTTCCGGTCCGCGGCCCAGCGGATGCGCGCCGAGCCGGTGATCTTGTTCTCCGCGGGCCACCAGCCTTGCCAGAGGTACACCTCGTGGTGATTGTCAACCAGGAAGAGCGCTGGGAGGGAGACCAGACCGTCAGAAGCTCTTCCCCAAACCTAATCCATGCTTTCCTCCCTTGGTAGGGCCGGGGGAGAACCCCCTTGGCAGTTCAACTTAGGGCCATAGGGAGGGTCTCCATGAGGTCTGGCCCTTTGAATGTGAAATCAGGAAAAGCCTCTAGGCAGACAGGGGGCGCTGGTGATGCGGGCTCTTTCCTCCCCGAGTCGCCCCTCCTGCAGCCACCTGTCCCATCCAGGCAGAGGACAGAAGATAGACATGCCTCCCAGGGGTCAGTAGCACCGCTGAGCCCCAAAGAGCAGATTAAAGGCGGGGAGAGCTTCACTTTTCCCCTCCAGCTCAGCAGGTCCAGGCCCGCCTAGAAGGCCGGCAGGCGCTCTACGTCTGCGGCTCATTTAGGGAGAGTTGGGCTTGAAAAACCAACCGCTGCTCACTTTTTCTCTCCAGCAAACCGTAGGGCTGACTCCGAGAGGCACGCGGGCTCTCACACTCGCGAGCTCAGCTCGCCCAAGGCCTTTCTGGGTTCCCATCTCAGGATTCCGTGATAACCACATACCCAAAAGCCCGGTGGAGGCTGCTAACCAATCCTGAGCCCTGGGATGAAGAGGGCAGGTGGCAGCCCCTTTGCAGTACTTGCTAATGTTCCCCAGTGTGACGCATGCACCAGTCCAGCTTTTAAGGCGGTGCTGGGGCTGCCAGTGTCCGTGAGGTTCCTGGCTGCCACTCCAGGTGCTTGTAACGTGAGGGCAGAGATGCCGGGCAGTCGACTTCAGACTCAGCTGTCTCTGGTGACTGTCCCAACTCCAACAAGAGCGCAGAGGGTCTATTTTGAGGTGGCGGGCAAGGGAATGGGGTCTGAAGACACAGGCAACAGTCTTGGCCCTGCTGTGCAGCCTCTTCTGGCAGACATTGCTCTCTGGCTCACTCCGCAGCTCCTCCCAACCCCCTGCTCCTGGACTTTTGCTTTCCCAGGCTCCCTTGCAGCCAGGGGTGGCCATGGGATAGAGCGCTGGCCAGGGGGATGTCTGCTGGGGGCTTCTGGGAAAGCTTTTGTTTCATCTGATAAAAGGGAGAGAGACATGGCCACCACGGCCCTTCTTCCTACCCTTCTTTCTGTCCTGAACGGAAATATGATGGCTGGAGCAAGGGCAGCCACCTGAGGGCCATAAAGTAGCAAGACAGAAGGAAGGCTCAGAGAACAGCAGAGACTCAGGCCTGACACAGCTGTGCTCAACCTATGCACTGACGAATTTGGGTGAGTTAAGTTAACTGAAGGTCAGTTTTTATACTGTAATTTGTGACTGATGTCAACTTTCCTTTGGGGTAGGTGTGAGGATTAAATGAGATCATGTAAAAAAGTATACTTGGCAAGTAAAAACTGCTTACTAGAGGAGAGAGTAAAATATAAAGGTTTTTGGAAGGCGTGTCTTCTGCTCAGAATTACCCCTGCCCGTGGGCCATACCCGGCTGCGGTGCACTGTACAAGTCTTCCTGCAGGAAGGGCATAGAATTGACCACAGAGGGGTCTCGGGCAGGATACATGAACTCCGTGGCTGCGAAGTCACCAGAGGAACTGCTGAGGATGAACAGGCGGGGTGTGAAGTTAAAATTCCCAGGATCTTTGAAAGAAAAGAGAACAAAAAGCTAAAGACAAAATATGCATCCAAGTAAATTCCAGGTGGACTGAAGAATTAACATGAGACATGAAATGATCAAAGAATGAGTGTAAAAAGAGGGTAAGATTTGTCTGAACTTGGAGGTGAGGAAGGTCTATGTATCGTGATTGCAAAAGAAGTAATTCAAGGAGAAGAGATTTATGCATCAACATAAAAATGAAAAACTACCTTGCGAAAAACTCACCCCCAACCAAACAAAACGAAAGGCAAGTGACAAAATGGGAAACTTGTTAATATCCTTATTAGTATTTAAAGGAATATAATAAAGAAACAATAAATATCTTAAAGTGCTAAAGGCACAAATACAATATTCACCTAAACAGAAGCACAGATGGCTAAGAAATACATACAGAAAATGTTGAGCAGTTCTCATTTAAAACATTAAGTTCTAACAGTGTTTAGATACCAGTTTCTACCATCAATTTAGGCAGCGAGGAAAAAGTAGTAAACCGAATCTGTGACTGTGCCAGGAAATGTACATGTCTGTACATTGCTGGTGAGAATGGAAGTTAGTGCCACTGTTCTGGGACACTTGCTGATACAAAAGTACTGTAAGACTTTCATAACATCAACACAGGAGTCCCATATCTAGGAATTGACCTTACCTAAAAATGAATGCAGATAATTCTTCTGAAAATTATTTATAACCTCATTATTGTTATCAGAAAGAAGAAAATTGAAAACTTAGCTCTACAGCTGTAGGAGGTAGGTTAGGTAGAGAGTGGCACATATTAGAGAATGCTCAGGAAATATCCTGCAGCCAGTAAAAGTCTAAATATTAACATAAGATTTGGGAAATTGTTCATAATTAAGGGCAAAAAGCAGGTTACAAAACAGTGTGTATAACGAATACTACCCAAATTTTACTTTTTAAAAATATATGCATATATGTTGCATAAAGAAATGTTAATTCTGGTTGACATCTTTGAGAGATGTGATTATAAGCACCTTACTTTCTTTAACTTTGTACTTTCAAACATGTCCCATGATTGACATGCATTCCAGTGGACCCTTGAACAACACAGGTCCACTTATACGTGGAGATTTTCCAACAAATATATTGGAAACATTTTTTGGAGATTTGTGACAATTTGAAAAAACAAACTGCAAGGCCTAGAAATATTGAAGAAATTCAGTATGTCATGAATCCATCAAATATATGTAGATACTTGCCTATTTACACAGGCATGAGGTGAATGATATTTAATACAAAATTAATAATGTGTTCGCTTTCTTACTGTTTTGTAACTTTGCTTTCAAAGAAGTGGATTACTGGGTGCCTCTCTCTTGTAACTGGAGACACTGCAGTTTCAGCCCATCATCACGAGTAAGTGATTTTTGAAAAAAAAAAAGTAACTTTGTCCAATACTGCATTATGAATAGGTATGCCATAAAAATTTTATAACGATTCATTAGTGTATCGGCGAGGCTACCGTGGAGCAATTATATCAATGACACCAGCCAACCAAAAAGCAGTCACACTGCTGCTGCTTTGCTATCCCTGCAAGAATCGTTATGTCTGTAACACATGCACATTTCTTTTTCCCATTATCTTTTCGTTTTTGAGGTCTAGCGTGAGTAACACGTACAGCCTCTGCAGTGTTCTGTAGCACCGAAGGCAACATTCACGTAGGTGCTGACAGATGAGTCCTCTTGTAAACAGATGACAAACTCACAGGATTGATAACTAGTCTTCCCAGTGTATCTTCTCTTTCTTATGATTTTCTTAATAGCACCTCCTAGTTTCCTTAAAGAATACAGTGCACGAGACGTGCAATATACACAATGTGTTAACTGACTGTTAAAGGTAAGGCTTCCAGTCACGAGGAGGCTCTCAGTAGTGAGGTTTTGGGGGAGTTAAAAGTTGTATGTGGATTTTAGACTGTTGGGGATTGGCCCCTGGCCCCCATGTTGTGCAAGGGTCAACTGTAGTTTTAAAACAAAACTATATAAACGTCTGTAGAGACAGAGAGGCAGTAGGAAGGAGTGGTCCTGAGGACAGTCCACTGTGTCCAGCCTGGGGCAAGGTGATGGACTTCCCCAAGCCTCGGTTTCCCCATCCCTGAAAAGGGCAGCGTGTTGGACCATGAGCACTAAGTGGGTTCATGTGTGGCTGGGGCTGAGCCACTGCCTGGCTCATCCTAAGCTGCTTAATAATTATTAGCTTTTCTTCTTAATGTAATTCTGTATTCAAGTCGGTCTGTAGTTTGTGTATTTAAAGACAGGACCAATCTACTCTCTGACACTCCACTGTTTCCCTGCACCCTGCAGACGGGCCAAACCAAGAGCACCCTGTTCCAGAGGTTCCCACTGTCTGTCCTCATCTGGTTTCCTGGAATTTTCCTCTCTCCTTCCCTTCTCCTAAGGTTGTACCTCCCTCCAAGGCTCCGTAAATGCTGTGTCTCCCGTGGAGCTGCGTGTGTGATTTTTCTGGCGGAAGCAATCTTTTCTAACTACCCGCCCCTATCCCGTCACCTGCCTGTCTCTGCGGACACACAGTTTCTGTTCGGTGTCCTAAGTCCCTGCACACGTCGCTCAGCCGCTTCCTGGGCTGCAGCCGGGCCCAGGGCCCGCCGTGTGCGGCACGTGGGGGTGACCGCAACACGTGGGGGTGACGGCGCCCTGGGCCAGCGCATGCGCAGACGCCGCGCGGGCTTACCCTGCAGCATGCAGTCATAGGCTTTCCGGTCTCGCCTCCCCAAAGCGTCCCAGAACCCCAGGGGCTCCGATCCTTCGTCACACTCATGTATCGTCACTTTGCTGCTACTGTGCAGTCCTGCCTCCAGGGGACACCTGCACAGAGAAGATCCGAGAGTTCTTATAAGGCCCTGGCAGCACAGAATTACTCAAGACGAATTCTGCGGCTCTGTCAGCCACCTCTCTCCTACTTCCCAACAAACAGTTCCACTATGTGGAAGACCGAGTGAAATCGATTTTTTTTTATACGTAACATACACATTTCCCACGCCTCCTCCCGGCGCTGGGTGTGTTCACCAGCACCGCCCTGGGCCCTAAATCTGTGCTTGGTACCAGGCAGGTGTTCAATACATATCTGCTGAATGTGCAAGGGAATGAGTTATTCATTTTATTTTTCCTCAGTGGCCCAAGGGGGAAAAAAACCCTGACAGGTGACCAGTGCCTCTGGATAAACGCTGGCTGTCATCCCTCCCTGCTCCCCGGCCTCCAGGATGCTCTGTTGATCTGCCCACCGCAAGCCTCTCTCCTCTTCTGCTCTCCATGTGCACTCGGGTTTAAAGCAGTAGCAGGGAACCAGGCCCATCCTGCCCAGTTCTGGTACCCCCAGGATGGATTTGACCAAACTCCCTGGGAGGCTTTGCCCTTCCACTATGACGATGTCACCGAGGCCAGGTCTCAGCCCGGGCATCTCGGGAACGCCTGAGGGGCACTGTGGTTCCTTGCTGCCTAAGATGCCCGTTCTGCTCAGGCTGCAAGGAAGCACAGAGCCACAGGGGCAGCCCACCTGGGCAGGTGACTGCGTGGCCCAGCTACTCCTTGGCTTAATCCTCTCTCCCCTCCCCTAGTGGGTCCTCACCTACTGCTGTCACCAGGCACTCTGTGTAGTGGGCACCTGTCTGCCCCGGGGAGACAGCACCCAGTGCGCTTGCCCAGAACCGCCCCGGGGACCCCAGTGACTCACCCAGGTGGCGGTCTCGGAGACTAGGAAGCACGGCTGTCCTCTAACGAGGGGACACCTGACAGTCCAACACAGCGGTTGGTTTCTAACTCCCTTGGACTAAGTGCTCTTAAAGCACCCCACTCCGACACAGACACCTAAGTGACACTTGAGACCTGCTCTCTTTAAATAGCAGAGGATGCCACACTCCTCATTCAAAAGCCCGAAGCACACTTCTGAGGGAGCTGGTGGGGGTCCCCTGCCTTTTCCTCAGGCAGGTAAATCCTCAGAAAGCAGGGGCAGCCCCGGAGGTTTGGGCCAGATGTGTGCCCTGTGCCCTTGGAACATCAGGGCCCCTGACCGCGTTTGGACCCCCCCGCCCCCCCGAGTCGCTGTGGCCCCACCTGGGCATCCACGGGGACCTTGGGATCCTTCCCGCCTGGCGTGCACCCCTGGGGAGCTGGGAGCGGTCCTCAGACACACAGCACTCACTGTTCCTTGATTTTATTGGCTGCAGTCCTCCCGACCTCCTTCGTGTGGGCCTGGGCTTTGCATCCGTGCCACAGGTAGATGAGGGCTTTGTTTACGTTGAGGACAACCATGGACGTCCTGGACCTCAGGCTGCTGCAGTGACAGGCCACCTCCAGCAAGTTCCCCTCCACGGGCACTTCACCACGAACGCAGTACAGCCTCCACCCACCTGCAGGGGGTGCCGGTGGCACAGAGTAAGGACGCGGCTGCCTGGGAGGGGGCCTAGCAGGCAGCCACCAGCGCCACCTCCTTCCAGTCCCGCTGCTTGGGCGGGATGGGGGCGCGATGGGCGGAGGTCCTACGGTGGCCGGAGAGCAAATCTCTTTGGAGTTAGAAGCAGGGTTGCCAAAAGTACACGATGCAGAAAAACGATTTTTACAAAATTCATAAATGCCTAGTTAAGTCATATTTTAAAGGGCTCTAAAGCTCAGGGTTGGTTTTTTTTTCTTTTTTGAATGCTGGCCAACAAAAGTCTCAAAATTTAGAAGAGAAGCTCACGGATTTCTCCCCCCTCATCCCCTTGAAAAGAGACAGAGTTGCCGGGAGGATCCAGTTTAAGGTGAAGTCATTTTCCAGCCTCCCGCCTGCAAAGCTGGATTCTGAAGTCAGCTCCGCGGAAGGGGGAGGGTGTGAGAGCCCCAGAAAGCTGACTTACAAGGCAAACGTCAGGTTTTCAGTGGTAAAGCCACAGCTGTATGAAGAGAGACTTACTCTAAACCCCCAGGTCTATGAAAATACCTTTCACAGGAGGGGGAGAAAATCAAATTCCAGCAGTGGAAGTGACTCACTTTGTGTGTTTTCTTCCTCCTCTTCCCGTCTCCCGGAGTGGACCACCATCCCCCCCTGGAAACACTGCAGAAAACAGGGGGGCTCCTTTCCCTGGAGAACCTGGACCTTCGAATTTAAACACATGACAGTAAGTAACATGTGGTGGTTCTGCAGAGTCAAAAACACAATACACGCTTGTCGTCCACCATCTGAAAAATACCCAGACGTGCAAATAAAAGCCAATGATAATACTGTTATTTATAGATAACACTATTAAAATTCTAGTGTATTGCTCTCCTAGAATACAAAGTATTTTTCGGATATACACTTTTCCCAAGTAGGATTGCTGTCTTACGTTGCTTTATACCCTGATTTTCTTCAAGTGATGTTTTTCCATCATTGCATATTTTAAAACATGAATTTTGATATTTTAATGGTATGAGATGGTATAGAACATGATTGATTTAAGCACATTTTTAACACAGTGCACCTCTCAGCAGGGAGAATGACTAATTATTATGATTATTTTTTGGGGGGGTGGTTAGGTTTATTTATTTATTTTAATGGAGGCACTGGGGATTGAACCCAGAACCTCTTGTGCGCTACGCGAGCACTCTACCACTGAGCTATGCCCTCCCCCGACTAATTATTAACTTAGTAATTCTGGGGAAAACAGTCTGTCTTTGCAGCCTTGGTAATGTGCTACTCAAAGAGCCTCTGTTAACGCATCTGTTAATCCATCAGGGTGGGCTGCATCTCACTGATAACGGCAGGGTTGAGTTAACTTACTCTCATCTGCCAAGACATTTCCCCTTAAACGGGAAACTGTTTACTGAGGCTGGCAGGGGGAGCACTGGAAGGTAGGAAGCATTTCTCACTATGAGCTGATACCTCAATCTCAGGGCCCATTTCTCATCATTAAGTGCTACTTCGGGACAGTGTTCTGTATTTCTGCAGTTTTTTTCCCCCCATCCATTGTATGGATAAAAAAATGCTCAAATTAGAGAACTCAAGCCTCAAAACTCTAAGGATAATTTTGAAGGCACGATAAAACATATTCATTCATGGCCTTTACCAAAAAAAGAAAAAAAAAGGCAGTTGAAATGACCCATTATGAGGAATAAATGAACAGGTGTTTGTCACTGAAAACTATTTGTACATTATAGTCCAGGGTACAAAATAAGCACTAAATCCTTTCGGGGAAGAGGGCTGGTTCTTAGGGATCTGGAAGGCTGAGTGAGTGTTGATCAATTTCTGGAGAAAATTCCTCCAGTTTCTCTCCTCATGCTGTTGTCAGCTGTTCCTCCAGGAGACTAAAAGTGTCTGCACGTGGTGTCATGTTTTCCAAAACTCCCAGAGTCAACTCAATTACTGGTAATAAAGGATGAGACCTGAGACACAGATAATCCAAATGTTAAAAAGAAGCATTTTCAAAAGCTTGGCTTGGAGCAGTAGTACCTGCCAGGCATTACACAGGCCCTGGGGTGGTAAGACAGGGTGGGTAAGACAACTTGTGGGGAAGGCAGAGCACAAGTTTGTCAACAATATGCCTGTCATTTTACGTAGGGATAAGTGCTATGAAAAAATAAAGCATCACAAAGGGACAGAGAAGGCAGAGGACAGGAGAATGGGGAGGGATTTAGATAAAACATGGTGGCGACATCCAAACAGCACCCCAAACATGTAAGGTTCCAGGCCGGGGAATCAGTGCAAAGGCCCTGGGGTGGGTGGAAAGAGGTGTGCCTGCGAACCGCAAGAAGTTGGGAGTGGCCTGACCCAGTGCAAGATGAGGGAGGTTGGAGAGATGTGCAGGGCTCAGCCCTGGGAGGCAGTCAGATTGTGGTCCGGGTGTGACGGAAGCAAAGAAGGGGCACTATCTGACACATCCCAGAAAAATCAGGCGGCTGTGAGGAACGCAGACAACAGAAGGACCATTTTTACATCAGCCTTTGCTATTTCCTTGGGATAGATCGGCGTATGTGGAATAACTGATCAAAGCCCAGCATTTTAAGGTTCTTGAGCCAAAGTTGCCTTTCAGGACAGCTATTTCGATTTCTACTTCCCAGGGGAAGCAGGCACGGGTGCCCCAACCTGCTGAATCCTTGCCGGCCTGGGATCGCTTCTTTTAAAAATCTCTGCCCTTTTAGGAGTGGAAAATCTTTGTTTTATTTACAATTCCTTGGTGATGAGTTCAGTGGAAACTTAAAAAACAAAACAAAACAGTAACTCACTCATGGGCTCTTTGTCCTTATTTCAAGGATTTACCATTTACAGATGTACTTTAAGGTCATATTACAAGAGGTCTGCCTTCCTGGCCAGGAAGGAGAGGCAGAGTCTGAAATCCAGGGAAGCCAGACCAGGACTAAAGGGCTTTGGATCGTGTTGTCTTTGTTCATTCAGGGACCAGGTCCCACATACCCGAAAGGGACATGTCCTCACTGCCGTGCACCTGCCTCCAGGACTTACCTGGGCTCCCCTTTCTTCATCCAGCTCCACCGTCATCAGGGCCGACGTGCCCTTCTCACTGATAGTCGACTGCCGGCCTTGCCAGAAGAAGTAGACACACTTCTCTTTGCCAGCCACCCTTGCCGGATGCTCCCCCCGCTGCTGGCTTCCCACTGCAAACACACAGAACAGCAGAGCGTGGGGTGAGCAGCCAGTAAACCAAAAGAAAAGCAAGCACGCGGTCCAGGCCTCCAGGCTGGGCCAGGACACACAGGAAAGCAGCAGCTCCGGGCGCAGGCCAGGCAGAAGTCATTCCAGCTGGAGAGACCATGAATCACACTGCTGGAGGAGGGGGAAACCACCTTTCTTCCAGCTACCTGATCCCGAACCTCCAAACGGGAGAAAAAGGATCTGAAGGGCGCCCCTGGTACCCTAAGAAAAACACCCATCGCCCTAGGGGAATGGGGCGGATCATCTAAGCGGTGACGCCCAGGGCTCCCGGAGACACAAACGCGTTTCCCATATGACGCCATCCTTTGGCAGAAAATGAGCTGGTTAGAGAAAAGATACTGCAAACAACAGCGAGGCCAGCTTTAAGTGCAAAAGGGAAGACTTTAGTCTGCTAAAATGATCCTAATTAAAAAAAAAAAAACCACTTTGAAGTCTCCAAGTCTGTCCGAAATGGGAGAGAGAAATTGTTAATATTATCACTTTCACAAAATTATCTGGAATTTAAATAATGGCTGTAGCCAGGATTAAGCGCTGGTTCTCCTCACTGTCTGGGACCTGGAGGCACTGGATCAGCGTTAGCAGCGCAGAAGGCCGAGCCCACTACGGGTGGCAGGAGAAGTTAGCTGGGCAGGTGGTCACTTCAAATGGTATTTCAGACCCCTGCATCGCTGCCTGTAGGGGTAGATCTCGCTTCAGATTTCCCTCATTTATTCGTCCAGCAAATGTTTTTTGAGCACCTACTACGTGCCAGGGAGTCTTCAGGATACAGGGGCTGTGACCATGTGCAAAGCGGCTTCACTTTTGGGGGGTTAACAATGACCAGTTTCTTGCACTTGCGTTGATTTCAGCCGCGTGTGTCCAGCATGGCCTGTGGGGTTATCTTTTATCTTTAATGTGAAACAGACATTGATCATCCCAACCACTCTGGTCACAGAATTTTCTTACCAATTTTCTTCTTGCATTTCAATAAAAGAGATTGAATTTCTGTATGCAAAAAAGAAAAACAGACAGACAGACGAGAGGGTGAGAGCTCCTGGGAATGCCTGGCAAAGGAGGGCCTTTCTGAGGTGGCGAATGGACAGAGGCCTGAGTGACAGTGACCTGGAAGCAGAGAGCCTTCTGGCTGAGTCGGGTCAGGAGACCCAGTTCTTGACTCAAATTCCCCGGGGGTCCCAGGTGGGGTCAGTGATGGGAGGATACAGGTGGTTGTAACAACCTCATGCACCTTCAGGCTGAGTGCAGGAACTGCTTCTGCTGCTGAGAATGTCAGTGATGATGATTTCCTGCATCTGTGGGAACCTGGGACAGGCCCGTCGCCCTCCTGCCCTGCCCACGAGGGCCTTCCCACTCCCGGCCTGGTCAGTGAGAGGTGGGCACCCCTCCCATACTTGCCCTCCTGTCATTTACACCACATGCAGGGTCTGAGATAGTGACTTACTCCCTGAAAACAGTGTCTTATATACACAGCAGGTACTTAGTAAATGCCACCTGTGGATTAACAGACATCTTTCGAATTAAAAAAAAATTTGGGGGGGGTAATTGATTGGCTGATTTATTGTACTAGGGATTGAACCCAGGACCTCACACATGCTAAGCATGCGCTCCACCACTGAGCTCTTTCCCGCCCCTAAAAGACAGCTTTTGAATAAACGGTTCTAAGTCTGCAGGTGTTTGATCGGCAAACAACAGCCTCCCGCCCTGTGCCTGTGAGGCAGCCACACCTGGACGGCAAGGGCTCGGCGGGAAAGAGGTGAATAAACCCCCTTGGCAACTGAACCTTGAAGTCACACAGTTGTGATATAAACTCCTAAATGCATACGGACGAGGGACGTGGGGGCTAACTTGACTCGTGGCTGCTGCTTGGCAAGAAAAAGGGGTCATTTCTCCTAAACTCGCCCCTCTCCGGCCTCACTGCCTCTGGTACCGAGCGCACCATCAAGTGTTTGTCTTGCTCTGCAGGGCACGGGGTGATGGAAACTGTGAGTTCTGACGGTGTATTTATTCTCCCAGACCCACACAGCGCCGTGAGAATTCTCAGCCTCAGAGGAAATAGCTTCTTTCATTTCAAGTAAGTCTTTTGTACGTGGATTTACTGGGATGTTACGACACTGGTTTCAGCTTGAAATCGCCCAGATGTGCGTTGTTAGTGACTCTCACTTCTGCAGCCTCCAGCCACGTGGCAAATATCATTTGGAGGCAAATCATCACTTTCCCAGAAGACCCCTGGGGACAGGGTGGGGAAGGGGTGGGGGCAGCACAGCAAGTTGACTTTCTGGACGGGAACGTCACGGGTGTCAGCCGCGCTGGGGTGTCAGGAACGCACCCGCCGGGTTTAGTGAGAGGTTCTGGGGTGGGACACGGGGCACACTCTGGTCCGGCCGCTGCGGCCTCGCCCCCCGCCTGCGGGCGGTGGAGACGCTCTCACCTGCGGTGCGCACGGTGAACTTCCACTTGACCACGTAGGCGTCCCCCTCGTGGAACTGGCCGATGCTCTGCTTGGGAAGCCTGCTGTAGTCGAATTCCAGGATGTGCCAGACGTCCACCGAGACGCTGGCGATCTCAAACTGCCTCCTGTCGGCCCCTTCCACCAGGCCGTAGCCCCGGCCGACGTTCACCCCGTCCAGCACGGTGCCGGCCGTCGTTTGGGGCATGGACACCATCCGCGTCACGTCGTAGGGCTTGACCTCCACCCTCGGGTCCTCCTATGAGGGAACGGAAAGACGCTCGCTCAGCTGCCACTGCCGCCTCTTGTCACACGTGACGCTGTCTCCCTGCTAATGGGACAGCGTGGAAGTGCAGCTCTCAGGCTGTTTCAGGATTTTAACTGCATGTAAGGAAAGGCCGCATTTAGGGGAGAGACAGCCACAGCTGCCAACGGGACGCCTATACACCTGGAGACGCCAACACGGCTGTTCTCACCTCCTGATGTCAGCAAAGGAAGGGAAACCGGTTTGAGGTTCCACCCGTAAACCCTGGGAAGGCTTTTAGCATCCAGACCACCTCGCAGGGCCCCGAGCCAAGCCCTGGGCTGTGGGGCAGGATCATGTCGAATACCTTCTGCTGGGTAAGTTCACTGGCGTTCTTCTCGTTGGGTCTCTTCAGTTCTGTCCAGTCGAGAAATTTCTCCTTGAACAAAATTGTCTCATTGTGTTCTGTAAGTCTCCCAAATATTGCCCAGTCTGGCCTCCCCTGTCCTTTCCTGCAAGGTAGGTGGGTGGGTGGACAGGAAAAGAACCAAGATTAGCCATGCTAAGACAAGACGTCCAAAACAAACATGTGGGGCTACTGAAGAAAACTCAGAATGCAGAAGTGGTCTACAGAAAGAATGGTTCTCACTTATTTTACCCAAGAAGTAACATTTTATTACGTTAGTCCTGGGCCTTGCAAGGTAACGTGTTTTTGGAGTTGATGTGTCTGAGTGTGATGTGAGCCACGTCAGGACTGGACTTTCCTTGCCTTCTAGCAAATTCTTGCATTAGGGTCCCTGGGGGCAGCACGCAAGGCTGGGAGCTCAGCAGAGGCAGGAGCTGCCTGCATGTCCTCATCCCGCCCACAGTCACTGGCAGATGCTCCCTGCGCTCGGTCAAGTCCATGAACAGATGGGAGGAAGGTGAGCTCACCCTGGATTCTCTGTTTTTTTAAGTCATGTGACAACAGACTTTCCAGTCTCCAGGAACAGAGGAAATTCTCCGTTCCCCAGATGAACATATTTTCATAGATGGAAAAGTGGATTTGTGCATATTTATCTCTAGGTCACTGGACATGACACCAGGCATGGAGAGCGTCGGGAGGTCCAGTCCTGACTTGGGATCTCAAACCCTGAGACTGAGCTTGGAACCTAACTCAGGTAGAAACAGGGAGAGCCGAGAAAAGCCACACGGAGGGTGAACCCTGGGAATAAGCCGCAAGGGTTTCTCATCCTCCAAATCAGCCTTGGCTCGTGGACTGGGGCCAGGAGGCACAGACTGATGGGCAGGGCTTCCTAGGCCCTGCAGTGGCCCCCGCTTCGTCATGTGCTATTTGGTCACAACCACTGTTTCTAACATCATGGCTGAGGCCCACTGAGGAGGCTGCCTGTTTCAAAGAGGCCTGAAAGGATAAAGCCCTGTATGCAAATACCTCCACTGTGTACTCTCACAGGACGTAATGAACCAAATCTCAGCCACTGTGGATAATCCGGGACGACCCTGAAGGCTGTGGTCCTTACCAGAAAATAGCTGTGACTGTCTTTTCACAAATTCCACTCTGCACACTTGCTAAGATGCCTGGAGAAAGAGCACCTGGCCTCGGCTGAGAAACGCACCGCTGTGCTGTGAAGTCCAGGGAGCACCGAGGGCAGGTCTGCTGCGCCGGGGCGCTGGTGCCTCTCCCCTCGGCCCTGACTCATAGCTCCAAGCTGGGCTAAGTCACGACACCCCAGTGGTTTCAGCATCTCTGTCTGTTAAGAAGGGCTGGATGCTCTATCTTGGCTGTGCCTTAAAATCCCTGGGGAGCTTTTAAGACGTCCTAACACATAAGCCCCACCCACCCAAATTGAAAGCACATCTCCAGGGCTGGACCCCACACATATTTTTTTTTTAAAGGCTCCTCCAGTTAAAGCTTCTGATCTGGGAGGTGTTGAAAACCAGTGGGTTAGGTGCCCACTCACCTACTTTCAGAGCTGGGATGATGTCATGACCAAACAGAAATTGTCTATCACACAGATTTTACGCTTCTATATTTTTTTCTTTTACTATGCCACATAAAAATTCTTTTGAGATTTAGCTTCAGTCCTTAAAAACTGAAGTTGTTTCAGCATTAATTTTATGTTAAATGTGCACTTGCTTCAAAATGATTTGAAAACCCTTCACCTACACTGATGTAAGTTTTAACAATTTCTATGACAATTAATAAGAAAATCAATAATTCACTTTTCAAACAGGAAATGAAGTAGGAAAGTCAAAATCTGTATACTAGTTCAATGGAAAACATTAAAAAGCAGTTTTAATGTGCCGCTTGGTGGCACATCAATTTCTAACCTACTATGTGGCATGCATAATCAAAACAGTTCTCTTTTCCTGGTAATAAAGAAAAAAAAGCAAC
This sequence comes from Camelus bactrianus, assembly GCF_048773025.1. Classification (NCBI taxonomy): domain Eukaryota; kingdom Metazoa; phylum Chordata; class Mammalia; order Artiodactyla; family Camelidae; genus Camelus; species Camelus bactrianus. The sequence goes on from NC_133573.1 coordinate 13,190,494, forward strand.
AATCCTTTGCATGTAAGAAACTTTTTTTCTCATGACCGTATTTCTGAGAGTTTGTGCATATTCTGCTGATTTACCAAAATTGAAGTGGGAGGAAAGGGGGCAGGGCACAACCACTGAAGGAGTGACACAGCACGTGAGGACAGGACAGACTGGTCAGAACCAAGATGGTAGAAGATTCGACTTCCAGTGACCTTGAGCCTCACGGTGCAGCCCCAGGCACCATGACAGTTCCCTGGCTGACCATAAAAGGTCAAAAAGTGGGGAGGGGGTGCATTTCCTGGAAATCCTTGCCCCTTCCCCAAAGTAGTCAGAATAGTCTTCCTACCCATTAGCAGGTGAGATTACCCATAAAACCTAACAACCCCGCACCCTGTGGTGGCTCTCGCCCACTCTGTCGCTCTCGCTCTGCGTGCTCACCTTCTGAGGTGGCCTGCACTCTGTCTGTGGGGTGTGTGTCTACTTTTACTTTAAACCCCCCATACCTCTTGGCTTCTCTCCCTCTCACCTTTCTGAGATGGCCCACATCCTGCCTACGGAGTGCGCATCTCCTAAGCCATTTTCCCTTCTGAGAGACAGACCGCACTCTGTCTACAGAACATGTGTCTCTCTAAATAAACTTGCCTTCACTGTACCACGCCCTGCTCTTGAATTCTTTCCTCTGCGAGGCAAGAACGTATCCTCCCCTCAACAAAATTGCTTGGAAAAGTCCAGTAGACTGTAGGAAGTGTTACAACTACAGTCGTTATTTCAATACCATTTCTTCCCTCCGACCCTCCCCAAAAAGCCATAAGCATCACCAACTGCCAAATACATGGAAGATCCTAGAACTGAAGGGCTGTGCTGGGAAAGCGTACGTCAAATCAGGAAGAGATGCGTTGCTTCTACTCCTTTAGATCAATGGCTGAATTCCAGAGCTTGGGAAGCTTTTTAGATCAGCATGTCATTTATTTAAATAATTGCTGTTCATCTGCCACAAGAGCACCCGGGATGGTGCAGGTGGCAACAATCTGTTTATTTCAGGAAATGAAATAGACATGGACATCTTCCCCAGGGCTCCGCCCTCCGCATTTCTGCGTGTGTTAGGTAGAAGCTACAGCACTGTTCCTTCTGTGAACATTCGTGGTACCGCACTGCAATCATTTATGAAAACGAACGCCTGTGAAGGGTGATGGAGCTGAGGCCGCCGCAAGCCTCGTGGTACCTGGGGATGAGTGGGTTGCACTCTCCGGGATCCAGTGGGTTGATGTCACAGTTCTCGTAGTCAAAGGTTCCGTTCCATAAGTGCTTTGCCAGCTGAAATGCTATCTTCCGTTGTGCGAGTGTGACTTCTTTTCCGTGCCAGACGTAAACTTCGCTTCCAAAATCAAACACCAGTACCTGGGAAAATGGCCCCGGAGCATTTGTTAACGTCCAGGACAGGCTCTAGTAGAATCAGCATCCCAAGGGACAGGGAGTCCAGTGGGTGATGGCGCAAATCCTAAGGGAGCATTTAATACCAACACAGAAAAGTCTGGCCGCCCTGCACGGCCCACCAAGCCAGCCTCTGCCCTGTGGTGTGATTTCTGTCTTGTCCTAAATGCCCAAGTTAATGTCGCCCACTCTGAAAACTCAAGCCACCTCAGACTTCAGACTCATAAGAGTTATTAAAGCACATTTTCCTCCTTCCCCTCCCTCCCTTCCCTCCTTCCTTCTTTTCTCTCTCCCTCCCTCTCTCCTTTGTCATTCATTCACGTAGCTTGTAAGGCCACTTCATACGGCCTCAAGGACCCAGTGACGCCCTCTCTCTCCAATTCCAAGACCCTCACGGGCAGAGACCATGCCATACTTATATTTATAGTAGGGTCCACTAAGTGTTTGTTGAGTGAATACATGAATGCAATACTGTTTCTTATTCCCATGCCTGTGGTTTGTTCTCTTTCTTCCCACAATAACCTCTTTCTTCATTTCCAGCAATCCAAATTCTACTTAACTGCAAACTAGGCTCAATTTCACCTTCTCTTTAAAATCATTCCTGATTATTTCTTTTTCGTGACGTTTTCTCCATTTAAATACCCAAGCATATCACACGATCAATCTAGCTTTAGATTACATCCTTTCTAATACTCTTCCACCCAACGAAATTTAAACTCCTTTTGCGTCTTCCACACTTTTTTTTTCTCAACACTCAGAATACTTAGTGGTACTGGAAATAGATATATATTTATTTATAAACATATATCAATAATAGATAATAAATAATATATATTAAATATATAGCTATTGGTGTGAGAGAAAACTATATAAATATGTCTATTTATACATATATCAGTAATAAGTAATACTTATTAAGTTTATATATATATTTACTGATGTGAGAGCAGAAACCCAGCACACAGCCTGGCAAACCAATTATATACACACACCTATTCTTCCTGAAGCTGAAGGACTGGAAGAGATTTAATGTCTATGCAAGAATCAAGAGTGAGGGCTAAGTCCTATTTACACTGGGCCTAAAACAGAAGCACCCTCAGTGCTCCAGGCCCCCTGGGAACAACATTCGGAATTCTGTATTAGTATTGACGATGAGGTGATGGTTTGAAATCACAAATCCGCAGCCTTGAAAAAGGTGTCCCTGTCCCACGATGGGCGCTAGCCCTGGGGAGCGTCGGCCGGGCCCTCGCCACCTGCTCTTCTGGGCGGCCTGGGGCAAAGCGCTTTCTTGTTGGAGGGCAGACCACTCACTGAACCTCTTTGACTTTTTGTTAAGATTTACTTATCTTTTTTTTTTGGTCTTTGTTTTGGGGGGAGGTAATTAAGTTTACTTATTTGCCGGAAGTCCCGGGGAGTGAACCCAGGACCTCGTGCGTGCTGGGCACGCGCTCTACTGCTGAGCTGGGCCCTCCCCCTCCGCGGTACCTCTCGGGACTGCAGGAGGGAGCACTTGGGAATCTTGCCCCAGTAGTCGTCGTCGGGGACGAGTTTGTCGTCCATCAGACGGTAAGTGCAGTTGGTTTCTATGATGGCCGTCTCGTACTGCTCATCTTCTTTGGGGTCTCCAGCGGCTTTGGGAGAAGAACAGGGAGAGAGTAAGACGTTTTCCACTGGAGACGGGCTGGCTTGGAGGAACGAAGGAGGGGAGGGGAAAGGCAGCTGAGTCTGAGTCTCTGAGATGCAGGAAACTCTTACACTGGTAACTGGTTTGGCCACCCAGAAGCTTCCAGAAGTCTTTGGCCGCATGAGTGTGTGTATTGATTCCTTCTTCGATAGTTTGGATGTAAGTAGCTCTACACCCAAGTTCCCTCTTGGTCTGAATTAAAGTCGCAAGTTCTGAGGCCTAAAAAACAAAAAGAGAGAGGAACATGGCTCCCTGGGCAGATGGGCCCACAGCCAGGTGGAGGGGCCTTGCTGAAATCGGAGAGGAGAAACTGTGTGTCTGAAAGGGAAACCTTGTGACCACAGAGGCCGGGGCCGCTGGTTGCTGGGGATTGTCTGCAAAGCCAAGAAAATGTAACTAGAGGACCCAGACATCAACTCTTCACAGCAGCAGTTCTCAGTCTTCAAAGTCAACAGTCCATTCATGATGCTTTTAAAAAATACCCATTCCCTGATCTTTTCTCATTCAAGTCTCATTCAGTAGGTCCGCAGCAGAATCTCATAGGCACCTGGGATAAACTACTCTGAACTGATGTGCCAGCTCCTTATGTCCATTGGAGAAAGGATGAAGCAGGACTTAGAACCTGGAGGGAGAGGTCACACTCCTTTTAAAGCATCCCACGTAAGCACTTAATTAAAGCGTGTTTCAGAGACATTCATGACGGCCCATTCCCTCCCGCTTGAATGAAACACTGGGTATTTGAGAAGCTTTCTAGGGAATCTGGCCACTGGCAGGACATTCTGTCTTGTACAGAGGAGATGCGAAACTAAGCTTCTGTCATTTCTCCAAGACCCACCTTCGCCTTTTCTATGACGTTTGCAAACTCCCCGACCCACAGGAAGCAGTGATGGGGGGAGATCAGGAGGAAGCAGTCCCCACTGTTGAGGGACGAAGCTCGGGGCTCAACCAGCCTTGTCTGCACGTGTCTTCTTCCTGAACACGAGGCAAAGAGTCAGCGACTTCCCAGGGAAGAGAACCGTCCCGGGGTCACAGGCAGGACCAGGGAGCCCCACCTCCAAAGCAGCCCTGCTCCAGATGCTCTGCACTCTGAAGGGTCTCATCCACTCGCATTAGTCCTGGTGGCCCAGAGCAGCACGGAGGGGACTTGGACCGACAGCATCACTGATTACTTTCCCTTGGCCACACGTTCCCAAATGGCACCGTGTTTCCTAGGGCCACTATCGGTGTCCTTGTACCGCACATGTACAGGTTAATTAAGGTCCACCATCCTCCTCTTGAGGATGAACTGATAGCTGCCTCCCCGTGGCACAGCCCAGTCCCCATCCGCAGAGCCCTGAGCATCTCGGGTTGGGGATCAGGGCTCCTGGCTATCGGTAGAAAGGAGGGGGCTCGGAGGGGGGCTCGGGCCTGCTTCCTGTGCCTCTACATTCCCCTTGCTTCCTTCTCCGAGATGCCCATCCCTCCCTCGGGATGACCTGACCCTGCTGACCCCAGGAAGGAGGAGGACAGAGCAGGGGGGACGCTCTGATGGCTGAGGGGGCGTCTGGTGACTAAAGAGCAGTGTTGTGGCAGGGGTCACGGGACTGGGAACAGCAGCAAAAGCTGAGATCTGGACTGGGAGGGACCCGGGTTCAAAGCCAGCTCTGCTGCTCCCCATGCTAGGACCTCACGCACACTGCCAACCTCTCTAAAACTCGGGCACGATGTTTCCCACCTCATGGGATTTCGTGAAGCTTCTGGGAGATAAGGTTGCACATGGGAGGCTCTCAAAATGCATGCGTTCCCTTCTTTTCTCAGGCAAGGATGGGAAGTCAGGACTCCTGACAAGAGCAGGTGAAACCCGCCACGGGCGTGGAATTCTCTCTGCTCTCATGTACCTTTAACCTGGAGCAGCATCAGCTTCTTGTGGGGCACTGCGCTGTTGTTGGAATTCTGTTCGGTCAGGTTGACGCTCCGCAGGTTGACGTTACTGAAGTTTTCTTTGCTGGCCAAACCCGCCAGAGTGACCTCTGAGAAGCTGGAGTTGGAAGACACTGGGAGGGCCAAAAGGGGAAACATAGTGTGAGCCAGTGAAATGACAGTGTCTGCCCTCAGAACTCATTCATCATCGACTCACTACTTTTGTTTTCAGGTTAATGTGGAGCGGGAAAGCCTACGCCAGCTTAACTGTGCAGTTAAGCCCCGAGTTAGGAATGAAACCCAGGATTGAAAGTATCCACGCGTGCTAGCAAGCGGTCACACAGAGAGGTTAGAACTGAGTGACAACGTGGACCAGCGACATCAGTATTAACTCAGGAGCTGGACCCACTCACTGCAATTCCTCTGAAAGCTGCTCTAATTCCTGACAATGTTCAGATGTGGAAAATGCACTGCTAAGAGAGACTGTTAGATGTCTCCCATCAAAAGTCTTTATATGCAGAAAAGCAGGCACTCTGTAAGGCATGGTTTAGTTCTGATCTTTTCCTAGAGGCAAAGTGAACAACTAAATGACCTCCCAAGATCCTTTGCTCTCAGCCTTAAAACTGTAATAAGATACAGGGTTTTCAGTGTGGACCAACACACGTGTATGTGTCCCAGAAAAGGGGAGGTAGGGTTAAAGCACCTACAATTTGTGCCAATAAACCTGTATTTCTCCAGTTCACTGTTTAAAAAAATGTACATGCTGGAGAGAAATTCAGAAAATTATTTTGCAGGGATGAGGTTCTCACGCTGAAGAAACATAAGATGACTTGACAGTTCTCATGGCATAGAGACTTTGAAATACATTTATTTAGTAAACCAGTTATAATGAAAAGACAACCACTTCATCTAAATACTCTATTTCTTAAGAAAAAGAAACTTTGAAAAGTAGGTTTATAAGTGCTATCAGAAGATAAAAATTATAACAAGAATATTCAGAAGAGCAAGATTATGCGTGATGTTATCTCCACCGAGAAAACCAGTTTCCGAACCATGGGTCCCACGTGATTGGGCAGATAAAAGCAGGGGGCTCAGTCTGAAGTGGGGCTGAGAGCCTCGAGCCCCATCCCAACTCCCCCCACTCCCCCAGCCCACATCACAACTCCAAGGAGCCTGAGGGGTCCGTCAGCAACCATTTGAAAAGCACTGATTTATGCATCAATTAATAATACAAAAATCTAGGGTTAGGCAAAGCAGTGATCTGGGACCCTTTCCCCTGAGAGAGCCAACGCTTTGCTCTTGAATAAGATGAAATGGAGAATTGCCATGTTTAGAAATGGGTGGACTTACAAAACCCAGCAACCGCCCTTTTCCTCCAACCTCTTGAAAGAAAACTCAAACTGGATAATCTGACTTTACCATATGAACAAATGTGCCATGCTATAAGAATTTCTGGGAGAAGCCTTTGAATTCCAGGCAGGTTTTCTGCAGGTCTGCACGCATGTGTGCAAACGGACTCACTTTTATTTAACAAGTGTCCCTGAGCACCGTTACGGGCCTTTGCAAGGCAGAAGGAGAGACTATGGAATACCCGAATCACCAGGCCCCCGGCCCCAAGCGAGGAGGTGGTTCCCAATACTCACTCTTTTCTACTTTCATCCGCTTTGACTCCATGAAGGCCACGTTTAGTCTCTGCTCAGTGTATTCCTGCAAGAGGTCTTCTCTGGCGGCCAGCATCTTCAGGGGGTTTTTGGAAGCCTGAACCCGGCGCTTGGGTCTCACCGCACGCTTGTGCTCGGCCACAGAGGATGTCAACCTGAGACGCAGAGCAGAGCTGTGTGTGGCTTGCAGGTCTCTGACCGGAAGCAACGGGCTCCACGATTTTACTTCCTGGTTTTGTTATAAATCTTACAAATCCTCCTCCACCCACCACTCCAATGACACGGAGTCATGGGATCTTGGAGATGGGAGAGTCTGGTCCACGGAGTGCCAGCCGATCCCAGGAGCCCCTACTCTTGCTGCACCCCGTGGTCTCCCTCTGATGTTCCTGGTGGGGCAGCTCATTCCCCTACAGGACAGAACCCCCTACGGGACAGAACCCCCTACACCATCCTGATCACTGGTTCTCCTGCCGGAGTGGAGCACAGCCTACCTCCTCGGGCTCCAGGAAGCCCACGGAGCACATAGAGCCGGCCCCCGCTTCTTGGTGTAACCCTCCTCCCTCCAGTCTAAACCTTCTCTTCATGTAACAGTTCTGCAGGTCCTCCTCAGCTCCCCCATTACTGACCTCCTCTCCGACTGCTCTCCTCTAAAAATAACCTATTTTTGGAAGACTATTTTGAAGGACATATTGAAACAAAAGAGGCCCACAGAACCAACCAGGACCATCACACATTCACACAGCCCTCTGGGGCGGAAGACCAGACACGGGGGAGGTGGGTGGACCCAGCCCCATGATTTCCCAACAGATTTTGGCTGCTGTTCTCAATGTCCACCTGCAGGGGTCTCTGTGTGTAAAGGTCCACTCAATAGGTGACACTGTTGTATATGTGCGTGCGTGCGTAAACATACATATCAATGTTTAAATTATCTGTAACCATTTAGACAAAAATATTTTGGTGAGAATATATTTGGGTGAGAAGAAGATTGAGAAATGGTTAAATAACCACGTATGAAAATACCCCAAATATTACTTAAACATGGGGGGGTAATGGCCAACCGTTCATTTTTTTAAGGCAGCAAATTGAAAAAAAAAAAAAAGTACTGAACAAATTGAAAATGCAAAACATGTATCAAGAGGGGCTTAAGGAAACATTTATGATGACCTGGGCATCTGCAAGAGATTGGTGCTCTGATAAATTTGGGGGAAATGATAAATGTGGTGGGCAGCTGTGGGTTTAGCCCACCCAGCACATTCTCCCTGCTTCTGGTAAGAGCGCCTTGACTTTTTTGGGGGGAACCACCTCACTCCATGTCCTGCCCCCTACTCTGGCTGGGGCAGGGGGGTGGGTCTAGAGACCAGCTCTGGCCAATTAGCATCTTCCATCCTCGTGGCCACAATGATGGCTTTAGGGCTGGACACAGACCCACGAAAGCCAAGCCTGGTTTCAGCCGGGACTGCTGGGCAGGGAGGCTGCCTGCGCTGGGGCGGCCAAGCAGATGTGCTATAAACCTCCAGCAAGGGGCCGCATCTTCTAGCACAGGGAGACAGCCTGACCAAGGGTGCAGCCAGCCCCCCAAGTCAGGTGGGAGACAGACCTCATTCTGAGCCCCTAGACCCTAAGTTCACACCTGTGCTTTTCAGTGAGTGAACCTGTAAATCCCTCCACATACACAGTCAGTGTGAAGTCAGTGTGACTCACCTCCCTCGCAACCAAAGGGACCCTAATACAACGCTTTCCTTAGGTGGTTAGTTATGCTTCTGCATGAAGAGAAGCCCTGGGACATCCTTGAGAAAACCCTCAGCCCTATTGATTATATAAATTTTCAACAAGTTAAGTAACATGTTTTTACTATTACTATTCATTTGAGCACCAGGTGATCTAAATATTTTTCAAAGTTATGAGTAAGACTTCAACATGCCAAATGAAAGACAAGTGTGGAAATTTCTGCTAAACAGGGTTCATCGCAAAGTCTGCAACATGATTTTTGAGTCACGTGAAAAATCCCAGTCACGTTATTTTTATGGGCCACGCACGTGCTGTGGATACAAGACTTTTTCCCAGAGGGGATGTCTGCTCTGGGCACACAGGCTTCATCTTTGCAAAGCCCCCACCCCCAGGCACCAAGTATCTGGCTCTAGAAAGGAAGAATTAGGCTGTCATGAAGACCTATCGTGGGTGGAGGGGGTGCGCCAGGAGGTAACAGTGAGAGAAGATTCTGGAGAAAGCTCTGTGTGGAGGGAGGCTGGTGAAGGAATCTGTTACCTGTGGGTGAGAGAGGGAAACTGAAATAACTCACTTGGGGGCGTAAGGATCAAAAATAACATCGAAGTCCTCGTCGAGCTCCACGGGGCTTCTCGGCACAGTGGAATCCACGCTGCGGTAAAATTTGGCAAAGGTTTCATCATCGTCCGGCTTCATCACCTCTTTAACAGACTTGCCGGTGACGGTGAGGACAGTCTCATGCATCCCACCAACTGTCAACAAAGAAACAAGTCGAGGTGGGAGGGTATAGCTCAGTGGTAGAGCACGTGCCTGGCATGCATGGGGTCCCGAGCTCAATCCCCAGGACCTCCATTAAAGTAAATAAATAGATCTAATTACTTCCCCCTCAAAAAATTTAAAAAAAAAAGAAACCAATCAATGACCTGAGATCTGTGTAAAAGTATTACTCCAACTCTGCTCCACTGTATCTTAAAAATGATTTTCTAGCCTCCAAGGTCCAGGAGTGGACAAACATGACAGTGATGTCCAGGGTTCTCTGGACGCCTCCAGGGCACCATCTGGCTTCTCATGGAAGGACATCCCATCCGACAAAGCCTATGCCATGAAATGCTAGGAGACAGGGAGGCTTAACCCCACCAGAGAGTTTCTGAACTTGCTCTTTTTCTTCCTGGAGGCAGAGTTAGCCTTGGCCTCAGTCTAGATCAGGGGTTGGTGCAAACTTTTTCTTTGCAGAAAAAGACCCTATAGAAAATCTTTTAGGCTTCACGTGGGAGGCCATTTGACGTGTGTTGCCCCTGCAGGACTCTGCTGCTATAGCATAAAAGCAACTGTTAACAATATGCTAACAAATGAACACGACTGTGCTCCAATAAAACTTTGTTTACAAAAAGAGGAGGAGAGCTGGATGAGTGTGCCACACCCCTGGGCTAGATCACCATTACATACAGGTGCTAAACTCTGAATTGTCTGCATTCTTTGCCTTGCCGGTTTCATTCCATTACACTTTCATATTTCTGATTTAAAGTGGCCATTTGTATTATTCTCAACCTATTAGAGGTCACTGTCAACAGTAGGGACTCCAGTGCTTAGTGTTTGATAAGTTTCAAGTACTGGACATTTTTATTAGGAGATGAGGCCACATCTGCATGCTATGCTTTTATATACTTCATGGACTTTTGAACTGAAATATTTACTTATTCACTAGGATTTTCTTTGCAAAATCATTTGTGAGTATAAGATACAGTATCAGCTGCTATCTGACTGGAAATTGATGTGTATAACTGAAAGTTCCTCAGGCCCAAGATCATGTTAATTTTGTGTAATAATCTGTTTTCAGGGTTAAAAGCAAAATGACCGAGAAAACACCATCCTGATGGGATGACACCCCAAGGGTTTAGACTCAGAAACAAATGTGTAATTGGGGGCCCCCTAGTGAGGACATTACTAAGTGAATCGGAGTTTGGTGATCCAATCAGTTTTGACCAATAACTCCATTTTCAAAAAGATAACAAAGAAAATGCTTACAGTATGAACTGGTGAAGTCTTACTAGAGACACTTTAGCTGAGGAGGAAATGAAATCGAGTTGGGATTCAGTGATTTTGAGAGCAGGGCAGGAATCTTTTTTAGGCTTCCTTAGCTACCAGTTGAAATACAAATCACAGTGGCTACAAGCACGTAACCCAAAGCTTCCCTCTGGCCTCCGGGGTGTACCTTTGTTATTCAGCCTTCTTAGAAAGGTTTCCAGCCTGTCCAACTTGAGGTCTGATTCTAACTGCATGTCTGGTCTGGCTTCGATGTCTAGGCAAGCAGAAAACATCGGTGAGCGAGAAGCACTGCTGGCCCTTTTGATCGCAGACCCCTCGGCACATCTGGCACCCGGTGACTTACCTTCCAGGGGTTTGGACACTGGCGTGGTGCCCCTCGTTTTACTGCCAATGGGGGATGTCACTGGGGTGATGGCAGTGGGTGATGCCAGGCCTGCAGAGCAAACAAAGAGCTACTGAGCATCTCAGGATCACTTCCGGGAGTCCCCAGGACCCTGAGGGATTGCCATCAGTCCCAGGAGAGATTTCACACCGTACAGAATTTACACTCACACATGTGACACACACATGTGCACCTGGCAGGGACTGAGACCAAGCAGGACAACTGCCAATGGAAACAAGATTTCACTGTTTCTCAGGACTGCAGCAGCCGTCAAGCTGCCATTCCGCACAGAACAACGAATACCTGTCCATGATGTGTGTAGACGGTGTGAGAGTGTAGAGGGCCATGAGAATGTGCTTGAACAAATGAAATTGTGAGGTCTGAGGGCTTCTGGGGCAGTGGGGGTAACTGAAGGGACAGAATACGGTCACCCCTTGGTATCCACAAGGGATTTACTCCCAGGACCCCCCACGGACACCAAAACCTGCAGATGCTCAAGTCCCTCAAATAAAATGGCATATTTGCATATAATCTATGCACACCCTTCCATGCACTTTAAATCATCTCTAGATGACTCAGAATACCTAATGCAATGTAAACGCTATGTAAATAGTTGGTGTGGCAAATTCACGTTTTGCTTTTTTGGAATTTTCTGAAATTAAAAAAATATATATTTAACTGTGATTGGTTGAATCCATGGATGTGGAGCCTGAGATACACAGAGGACTGACGGCATATGCACCACCTCCCACAGAGGAGGGGAGAACGGGCTGTCCCGCTGGCCAGCAAGTGGCCCCCAGGACGGCAGTCTTCCACCAGGCTGGGGGAGGTGGGGGGAGCTGCAGTCTTCCTCCAGGCTGGGGGAGGTGGGGGCAGTCTGGCCTTCGGGGCGCCTTGCTTAGAGTGTGGTTTTACTGAGCAATAACTCAAAGGGTGCTAACCTTTGTACGAAAGACACAAGAGAAATCATTCATACTGATCTGTGATTGGTGGGTGGGGGTGTACCTGTATCAGGTGTGGCTGGGAACCAGTGACAGGCTTTCCCATGCCTTGATCGAGAAGCAGAGTGGGGAACCTTTCAGGGGACAAATGATAAGAGATGTGAACGGGAAAGACAGGAATTCCAGCAGAAAGAAGGTCTGATTGGAACAAGACTTTTTAGTAAAGACAGATGAGGCTTTTCCCTCAATCTAAGTAGAAAGGATTCCAAAGGGAAGTAATTGGTGCATTTACAAAGAATGCAATGAGATGGCAATGTTCATTGTATCCATTTGTGATAGACATGACACTCTCAGGTGACACAGCCACTCTATCCCTCAAAGTTCAGCTGGAGCACGTGCAAATCACTGTCTCACAGGGAGAAAAATCACCGAACAAGTGCGTCGGATAGGGATACAATTTTTAAGGAAAAATACTGAGATGTAGCTTAAAACGTAACTTTTAGGTGATATGCCAGAAGTACTTCTCAATATGTACATATACTTGCTTAATGATGCCAATAACGTTTTTAAAATTTATTTCATCAGCAGACCTGTAGAGGGTTTATATCAGTGAGAAGGTGAACTGTCTTGAAAGCTACTAAAGATACGTTAAGTTTGGTGTCATAGGCCAGGGCCGTAAATCATTACCTACTAAAGAAAGGATGCGTGAGAGACATGGGAAGAGTTCATTAGCACAAAGGTTACCAACTCAGAAGCTGGCAAACGGGCCTGACTCAGAAGTCAACCAGGATCTGGCCCTTTGTACTGCCAGGGCGCCCCCTGCTGTCCATCCAGGCAGCAGCACACATGAGCTCCCAGAGGCGGGACAGCTCTTCCCCTAGACATTTAGATTAGAAAATCAGAAATTTAGGTAGGATTTTTCCTAGTTAAATTTTTCCTTAATGGTGAAGGGCATGGAGATTTAAATTTCACTCTGTTAAAACAAAAACAAAGCATGCCTTATCTTTCTTTTTTTTTTTAATTTTTAAAAATTGAAGTACAGTCAGTTACAATGTGTCAATTTCTCATGTAACCCATCCTTCTTTTCAATGAATTCTACAGGTAACAACCAGTCACCTGCTCCCTTATTCAGAGGTGTACTCTGAGTACTCTCTTCAGGAGAACACTGGAATATCACAGAAATTTCTAGAGTCCTCACTGTTATGCAGAATCTAGGAATATCAAAAAGGGAGACAGTCCAAAATGGAGGCGAGGGGAGAACCGCGTTTTCTGGGGTGAGAGAATGAAAATCAGGGCACAGCATGCCCCTTGGCTACTCGCTGACACACAGTAACCGATGAGATGGGAAATCTCGGTGCCTGTAGTGGGGCTATTTTCTTCTGCAGCAAGGGCAGTAAACTGGATGTCCTCTCACGGCAAATCCAGAAGAGCTAATGACTCAGTGACAAATAATTGAAAAAACAGGGTACAAAAAAAAGAAAAAAACAAACAAAAAAGAAAAAAAGCACAACTTTTTCATTAGTTGAAAGTTACAAGAAATTTATTCCCTGAGCAAAATCACATAGCACTTGTTAAATAAAAATTCCTGATTCACTCAGGGACAAAGGAAAGCAAACTCATCTACAAAGGGGTAGGAAACTCTCGGACTCTCCAAACCAGTGTGAGAGCAAAGCTACTTCCTGTGACATCATTGTGGACAAGAGCAGCGGTATCTGCGACTATGGGCCCGCCTTCAAATGAATTATGGTTTTTTTAAGATGGAAGAAGAAGAAAGAAACCAAAGTAAAAAGTCATCAGGATAAAAATCCGGGCTAGAAGGTGAAAGACCTGAGCTCTGGTTCGAGCTCTCGCTTGAGTTCTTGTCAGTGAATGTGAGTTTGAAGAATCCGCTTTTGCTGACACCAGGATGGCACTCACACAAAGCAGTTTAATGTGATTATACCGTCAGTGATTTGGTGAAGACAACACTCAAAGGCCACCTCATTCTGGGAGAGTAAATGATCTTCCGTGGTCCTTTAACAATTCCAAGATTAGTCAATAAATTTGTTAGAAAGGATTCTTTCACCCAGCTTTGGGTTAATCACAGCTCAGGGATTTTCCCTTCCTGCCCCTTTTCCCCTGCAGATATGTATCACGAGCCTACAGTGAACAAGGCATTATTTATGAGTGAGGATCCTGAAAGGTTTGAGAAAAGCAAAACCTAGAAAGCAGATGACAATGTAAGTTAACTCTATGTGAATGCAAAAACCTTTATCATGAAGTCAGGAAATTTGCTCAAACAATTGTTTAGAAAATGAAAGTATGTGCATGTAGGTGACAAAGAGACCCCAGACTTCAGCCATTTCCTACAGGATGTGGAGCCCCAAAGCTCTCTGGTGTCTTCCCTAACCATGCGATTCATCAATTTCATAAATCTTTGGACCCTGCTCCAAACCAGTTCCAAGAGCTCAGCTGCATCCGACCATCTGCAGAGAAATCTCGCTTCCCTGGAAGTGGATACATCTTTTAGATCTATTAGAACGTCGCTGGAAGTAGGGCTTCGTAAGCCAGAGAACTCAGGCTCGATGGAAAGAGACCTGGGAGTTTTCCTTAAAAAGAGAAGACAGAAACACCTTCTGCATTGAGAAAAGGCTTATTTGGGTGAACCAATCACCAGATGGCAAGAAAATGGAAATAACTTAAAATCAACTACAGGAAAGGATCAAGATTTGTTAGCAGATCCGCAATTGCTTTGGAAACCAGGGCTCAATTTCCAAATGGCTAAGTTTTAAAATGCGACTCATTGAATTACACGTCTGACATTGACGACGACGCTGTCCCAGAAAGAGGTCTGCAGGAGGAAGACCTCACCAACACTGCCCAGAAGACGTCTGCACAACTTCAGGTGGGTAAAACTAAAAAAGACCATGGCTTGATTTTTTAAAAATTGAGCAATCACATGCCACCCTCCCTTCTCTAGGCAATGGAGTGTGAACACACACACGCGCGCGTACACATGTGCACACACGTGCGCTCTGACCTCGCTTCACCATCCTGCCGGCCACGGTGAACTGCGTGGAATCGTTGGCTGCTCCTTTGCCCCTCGCCTTCCAGGCGTCCTCTCTCACGGTGATGAGGTGCTTCCTCTCTTCAATGGTCATCTGACTCTCTCGACTCTCTGTGACCCGCTGTGCATGGAGCGCCGCGAGGAGAAAACAGGAGAGGGAATGACAGAGATGAACTTTAGCTTGGAGCATCTCAGGAGCTGAACAGCAGGCGGGACGGCTCCTACATTGTCCCCAAATGGCCACAGCTGTTCTCTCCGAAACGTGTTGGTTTCCTTTCTTTTAGCTCAAAATAGCAATCCCCACCCACAACACTGGAACTATAGGTGAAAACTTTGCTTTTCTCCCCCCCTTATTTGTTTGGAGCCCTGGAACACCAGAATGATACTTTGTAATGTGAATGAAAAATATCACCTACATATCAGTAAACACAGGATGCTGCAGACACCAACCATCAGCCGCTACCACTGCCCCAGAACCGTGAGCAGGAGGGAACCCAGGATGGAGACAAGCAGGCTGCCGGCTGACAGATCCTCAGCCTCTGCAGCCACCCCCCAACAGTGGAGAAAAAGAATCTCTGAACCTGCCAGCACCTTGATCTTGGACTTCCCACGCTCTGGAACTGTGAGAAATAGATTTCTATTGCTTATATGCTACTTAGTCTGTCTGTCTGTCCATCCATCCATCTATCTATCTGGGAGAGAAGGGTAAAGTGGGAAGCTGGCAGTGGGGGTGGCGGGTGAGGGAAAAGAGGGGGTGGGGGAGGGGTGGGAGGTTTGGTAAAGGGTGTATGGCAGTGTCCTGTTCTATTATGGCAATTTTCTGTAAGTTTAAAATTTTACCGAAATAAAAAACTATCCAAAAATGAAAAAAAGAAAAAGCCCTTTTCCTTAACTTTCCCACCCATGACTGGTGAGATGACCCTAATTCCAAGTATAAACCTCATAGTTTATAATTGTTATAAACTATGAGATTGACTTGCCAGGAAGACCTCACCAAAAGTCAAAAAAGAGGGTAAGTTTTCTTTTGAAAATGAAGTTTCAGGAGTGAGTTTTAATCAAATCAATATGGTGCTTGGCTCACAGTATTTCAAAAAAACATATAAAGTGCCAAGGAAGTTTTCTTTCAGAAAGATCCAGATCTCACCAGCTCTATGGTGAACTCAGTAACGTGGCTCCAAGGTCCTGGGTGTGGTGGGAGGTGGGAGGTTAACGACTCAGAAAAATTGTGTCCCCGAATCAACAGTTCAACCATCCCCAAGGTGCCCCGACTCTCCTGTAGTTCCTGGGAGAATGTGATGGGTGTGAGCCGCAGGGTGACAGCTGTTCCAGGGCTTAAAGGTTCCAGCAGATTTCCAGATCTAGGTGAAGGAGCACTCTTTCCTCCACCTCTAAATGAGAATGTTCAACATACAAGTTTTTGGTACTCCAGCAGTTTCACCTCAACTTTGCTACTTAGTAGGGTTCGTTTAGAGCCTCCCCAATTCCTCCTGTCTGACTTTAAGTGGCTCTGTAATGCGGTAAGGAACAGTTTATTTGTTCACTTTAGAAGTTAATAGAATGTATCACAAGTTGCTATTCAATTTTCAGAGTCAAACTGTGAAAACAGGGAAGATGGACATCTTTGTCCCTGTAGGTTTTTTTTTTTTTCCTAGCTTAAAACACTTCACTATTGTTTTATCTGGCTTTTCCTTTCTAAGTTTTTCTTTCCTTATTTAGAGAAGGACACAATACATAGTAAGCACTGTACCATTTTTCAGGTTTAGCTGATGATATTTGGGATTAACCAGCACAGTAAGGGAGCTGGGGCAGAATATGGTATGAATAGAAGTCCTACCCCATCAATCCTTTACTATTTCAAAGACAGATCCCATGAATGTAATGCAGAGATGGTGGGGGCAGGGGGCAGGGGGCAGGACAAGAGAGAGAGACAGAGAGAGAGAAAGGCAGTGAACAGCTGGGAAGAAAGATGAGTCTTAGGGATGGGCAAAGACTGGATAAGACCCAGCGAGAAACTGTGCAAACGATTAATCTGCAAGAATGTTTTCCGTCTACCATACTGTTACTGATGGGTTTGCCTCTGTACACCTGAGCGATCACAGTGCGAATCTCACTAAGCATTTGGCACAGGAGGAGAGAGAAGAGAGAGCAGAACTACTAGGGACTCCTGATAGTGCAGACTTCAGGGTAAAATTCTTCTACAACTGGAGAGCTTTATAGGGAGAAAATACTGTGATCTGGCTTTTACGGCTTTTACATTTTCCCCTTACTCACCCCTAGTTAAACCACATGACAGGAAGAAATCATAATGCTAAGTAACAGAAATAAGGTCCAACGACAAATCAGAACTTTTCAGTTTTCAAAAATGCTGTCATCATTTCGAATTCCGTGCATCGTTAAAAGAAATTTAGCTTTGCAGTCTCCTTAAGTGACTGCGGTCCGTCATCAGCGCCCTTAGCCTCAAGCGGCCTGAACAAAACATGGAAAAAGACCTCAACTAGGCTTAGACCTCAAAATGACCACCATTTACAGAAACTAAGATGAAAGGAAGGGAACGAAGGGAAAGCTGATTCTGAGACAGCCGTGAGGCACGCAAGGAGAAAGAAAACGTGTGTTGAAGCCTGGAAAGAGACATATCGCCCATTTAGACAGAGCTTGTGTGCTTTAAATGCTCCACTTCCCTCTCTGTGCCCCTCTGCGATACTGTTCAATATTGATACCACGACTGTTGGAGGAAAGGAGTGTCCGGGGACCCTGATAAGCTAGTGCCACAGCACTGGTGTATAAACTACTCAACTGGGGAAAGTGTCCACAGGTAAAGATAAAGGATTTTTAGGCCATTTTCATTTTGAAGTGATAAAACATAGATTGCCTCTGGTAAATGTCATTTTCCTTTACATTTAAAAATATATGAAGAGATAGACCATGTTCACTGATTGGAAGATGCAATCTTGTCAAGATGTCAGTTCTTTCCAACTTGATCTACATATTTGGTGTGATTCTAATCAAAATTCCAGCAAGTTATTTTGTGGATATTGATGAATGGACTCTCAAGTTTATATGGCAGAGCAAAACTCAGATTAGTGAACACAACACTGAAGGGGAAGAAAAAAATCAGAAGACTGACACTCCTCAACTTTAAGACTTACTATAAAGCTACTAAAATAAGTACCACTACCATCATGACAGTGTCGTACTAGTGAGAAAGCAGATCAATAGGACAGAGAGCCCAGAAATACCCACACAAATATGCTCAAGTAATCTTTGAAAGAAGCAAAGGCAATACAGTGGGGGGAAAAGTCTTTTCAACAAATGGTGCTGAAGTGACTGGACATCTCCATGCCAAAAAAAAAAAAAATCTAGACAGAGACTTTATACCCTTCACAAAATTAACTCAAAATGGCTCATAGACCTAAATGTAAAATGCAAACTGTAAAATTTGCAGATGGTCATATGGAAAAAAATCTAGATGACCCTGGGTTCAGTGATGACTTTTTAGATACAACACTAAAGGTATGAGCCATGAAACAAATAACTGACTTGCTGGAATTCATCGAAATGAACACCTTTTGCTCTGTGAAACACACTGTCAAGAGGATGAGAAGACAAGCCACAGACTGAGAGAAAATAGTTGCAAAAGACAATCTAATAAAGAACTGCTAACTAAAATATACAAAGAACTCCTAAAACTCAACAAGAAGAGAACACACAACCAATTAAGTAATGGGCAAAAGATCTGAACAGACACCCCCACCAAAGAAGATATGCAGATAGCAAACGAAAAGATGTTCAACATCATATGTCATAAGGAAAATGCAAATTAAAACAACAACAAGATTCTGTACACACCTGTTAGAGGAGCCCAAATCCAAAGCACTGACAACACCAAGTGCCGACGAGGATGTGGAGCAACAGGAACTCTCATTTATCACCAGGAATTATTGTGGGAATGCAAAACGGTCCAGCCACTTTGGAAGACAACTTGCCAGTTTCATACAGGATTAAACATACTCTTAGCACGCGATCCTGCAGTCATGTACCTTGACACCCAAATGAGTTGAAAACTGGTGTCCATACAGAAACCTGCAATGGATGCTTACAGCGGCTTTATTCATAATTGCCAAAGCTTGGAGGCAACCAAGATGTCCTTCAGTAAGCAAACGGATAAATAAACTGGTCCATCCAGACAATGAATATTATTCAGGAGTAAAAAGAAATGAGCTATCAAACCATGAAAAGACATGGAGGAAACTTCGATGCATATTACTAAGTGAAAGAAGCCACTCTGAAAAGTCTATATACTGTGTGATTCCAACTACATGACACTCTGGCAAAGACAAAACTATGGAGACAGTAAAAAGACCAGTGGTTGCCAAAGACTGGGAGGGAGGGAGGAATGAACAGGCAGAGCACAGAGGATTTTCAGGACAGGGAAACCACTCTGTACGATACTATGATGATGGACACATGTCAATATACATTTGTCAAAGTCCAGGGAATGCACAACACCAAGCGTGAACCCGAATATAAACTGTGGACATCAAGGGGTAACGACTTGTCAGCTATAACAAATGTACCACCTCCTGGGGGAGGCTGGGGGTGTGTGTGTGGGAGGTGGAGACAGGAGGGATGTGGGAAATCTCTGCTCTTTCTGCTCAATTTCCCTGTCAACCTAAAACTGCTCAAAAAAATAAAGTCCATAGAAAGTATACTATACGTACACAAATATATGTACTTTATACGTATATACGTATACATAATTTACATTTAAAGACTTCAATAATATACTTTTTCTTTTAAAGTGTAATATTGGTTTATTTAGAAGAAGCAACTCATCCCCCCCCCTTAATGATGGAGCAGCAGGTTTGCTGCAGATTTGAGCCTCTTTTTGGGGGTGAACACCAGCTAGCGATGTGGGGCTGGGCTCTCACAGACCTGTGTAATGTCAGAGGAAAGGGGCCAAGGAAAGTGAGGGAAAAGGCCACCTTAGAGAGAGGACACGGGCAGTTCCCATTTGTGAAGAAGCAAGATGAAGCCAGGAGGACCCACACCAGACCCCTCCCTCTGGCTGCAGTCTGTGGATTCCACATCTGACACCATGTGCCTCTCAAAACACCTGCACTGTCACCACTAGTCCTAAAGGAATGGTACAGTTGGAGTCGTGGTCCCAGAGGTCCTAAGAGGGGAGGGACTGACCAGGTCCTACAGACATAGGAAGAGGAGAACCTGGGGCTCGTGGTAAAGCGAATGCAGCCATGTTTTATAGCTGTTTGGATTCCAGGGACATTCCAAGGGGAACACAAAATGGTCCCTTATATTTTCTAGCTTTAAACAATCATCATGTATTATTATGCACCAACAGAATTACTCATCCCAGGCCAGGTCTCCCCTCTCGGGTGGGGTTCTGACGGGGTGCAGCGAGGACGGAGGAGGGTAAGGAGGGCTGAGGTTTCTCATGTCAACCTCACCACTGCCGTCAGCTCACGCCAGAACTGCCTCTTCCTCCTTCCACACCCCCACTTCCAAGCCTCCACCACATCCTCCGACTTCATCCAGGTACCCAAGATACTACGGTTACTGAGCTGGGGCGAGGAATACCCCGGGGTTCTTCTTGGGCTCCTGACTCAACTTAGGATGTAAAGCTTGGAGATCAAAGAGGGGAACTTCCGTCTTCAACCACTTCCATGAATGTGAGACTAATTAACACCATCGGGTCTGCCTAGAGGTCTGAGCCAAGGACGCGATGCGGGCGACTGACCCTAAACATGTGAAGACGTGATTACCTTCACACACGCGCGCGTGCGCGCACACACACAGAAATGCAGCAAAGGAGCTCCTTTCCCCAAACGAAACGAGCTCCTCCCTGCTGCTGGGAAATTGCAATGAGGCTCAATGTGCGTAAGCGTTTCCTCACCTGATTAATAGATACAAAAGACAGGTGTTTATGGGCGGCAGGAAGAGCAGGAGAATAAGTAGAAGCATAGACAGGTTCCTACAGAGCAAAGCAAGAGGATTAGAGGTGGAAAGAGGAGATTTATCAGAGTGGGGCAGGGAGGGGGACAGACGAAAACAAGGATTTCTCTAACAGAAAGATAACGAACTCATTGCAATTTCAATTCTCTTTCCAAGAGAGCCCTTCCTATTTGTTTATTTCTTTGAGGATGTGAAACTAAATCCCCACACAAGCACCATAAATAGACCCCAGTCAGTTCTGGGCAGTAACTGAGTTCCTGGTGAGATTGCTGCAATTTACAAAAGCTATTCAGTTACAGAAAGGGGGGCCCAGACTTCCATGGACAGTTTTAACTTTGTAACAGAAAACATTTACTTTAAAGCTTTTAAAGTTTTTTTCATTATAGGAGTGAAACCAAGTTTAAGGAAACAGGATAGCTCTCCACTCTGGATAAAGCAGCATCTCGCCTCGGAATAAGAAAACCAGACAGAGAGGAGCCCCAAAGGGAGCTGTCAAGGAGGAGAGCTACACGGGGCGAGGGATGACTCCGGTGTCATCTGGGGGAGACCTACATTAAGAGGCAGGCTTACCCAAAGCAGGTTAGAAATGTCATTATCATCTGAAAATCCTCCTTCTTCCTAAGGTTAAAACAAACGGGAGACATTGCAGAGGCTGGAAGAGTAGGGTTGAGTCAGGACGTCAACACAGTCATGTCAGAGTTTCTGTGCGGGGTCCCAGGAGATGCATGCACATGCCCACACAGCCGGTGGCACGACCCCCAGGGAAACTCAAGCCCGTCAGTTCAGCTGGACACTCCTCTTTAATCTGGAGAGTAACCCCCTCTTGCCCTGGTTCCTTCCATTCACTTCATTCTCTTGAATTGTGATTTGGAATTTCAACAATAGCAGGCAATCGGGACGTGAGTGCGGCAGTGCACCCTCCTAGGAGTTTCAAGGACTTGTTCTGGGGACATCATAGTTCTTAGCTTGATTCACTGACCGGCTACTGCTACTGAGCCACAGTCGGGTATCAAATCCTAACCTGGGACTCAGACAGAGACTTGGGGTTGGAACAGCAAACTCTATACTCTGTATTTCCTGGAAAAAGTCTGAAACACTGGATGATTATCTTGATGGAAGGACATGGGAGTTGCTGTCTCTGCCTTAATATTGAATAAAGTCAAAATGGGTTGGAGGCGGGGAGGGGAGAGCTCAGTGGCAGGGCATGTGCTTAGCATGCACGAGGTCCTGGGGTCAACCCTCAGGGCCTCTGTTAAAAAATTTTTTTTAATAAAAAAAATAAAATGGGTTAAAAAACGACTTCTAAAAAAAATAGCAATGAAAACATAAAATTATTTTTAAAAATGGGGCTGGAATTTAAAACACTTATTTGGTGAAAATATATATAACTGCAATTTAGTTGGAACAGAGTCTCCTGCCAAATCCTTTCCTTCAAATTTTCTTTCGTATCATTTCTCTCATTCTTGGGACGGGATGAGTTCCTCTGAAGGAAACTGTCCACGGACCTTGCTGAAGTGCACACATTCCCCGCGGTGAGAGCCGGCCGAATCTACAAACCAACCGGTGGTGCCATCTTTAGAACTAACTACGTACACTACAAAAGCAAGAATGTGTCAGTCAGGTTAGCACTGCCCTAGACTAAGCCAAGAATAGGAGGAAGGAAGGAGGGATGGCCAGGCAGAGAGAAAGAACCCAAACTGCTTGCTGCGGGAAGTGACAGAGCCAGCGAGATAAGCGACCAGCACTCTTATGCCCCAAACCATCGATTCGGACTGTGGGGGGTGACTCTGGAAAGCAAGGCCCTGATGCTAAGTTACACGGTCCTTGAGACATGATTGACTTCTTTAGTGGGGAACGGAAAACTCAAACTTGGTTCCCCAAATCTATTTGTGGGCCAAAAGAATGTCTTCTTACCCTATTGGACCCCAAATAGGATGCCAGTTAGAGCACCAAAAGTTTCCTTTGTTTGTGGACAACCCTTTGATGAAACAAAAATAGTTTTAGATTTTCAAGACATCCTTTTCATTTTTTAAAAAATGTGGCTACGTGACAATCTGTAATCACTTGCGTGGCTCACATGATGTTTTTATGGGATAGCACAGACTCTCACGGGGGACGGGATTTCTATTGTGTCCTGTCCCCATTTCCTGCCTCCTCTGCATCCTCACAGGCTGAAACCATTAGGCCTCTGCTTACCATACACAAAAGCTTGTAAAATGTTGGGTAACCACAGATATGTGTCTTTGATGAATTCAGAAATGGTGCAGGAAGTGATGACCTGACTGTAAGTCTGGCTCCCTTCCCTCGGGGGAAAAGATGGAAGGTTCCAGAGCTTGCTCCCCTGGCGTGATCCAGCCCGGGATCTGCCCGCACCACGTGTCGTGAATGCCCGTCCTTGTGCAGAGCAGCATTCCGACACCCAGCAAGCCCTGGCCATGTCTCAAGCACCCCTCAGCTGTCTGAGGACTGTCTTAAGGCAGAACAGGTTCAAGGCGCCTCACTGACCCCATCTGAGCGCAATGAAGAGGTGACTGAAATACACTGGCCGCCCTTGGGAAGACACGAAGCCAAGGGCTTAGCAGAGGCCACGTGAAAACCACGTGACCTCAACAGAACTTGCGACTTCCCAATTCCTGCTACAAAAGCCGAAATAGATCGGCTTATTTTAACTTCAAAGAGCTTACTGTCTTGGGCCAAAGTGAAGTAGGTCACAAGTGGGAGCGGGAAGGGTGAGTTCAATGTTGCCACAAAGTCTGCGGCGTCCAGGAGCCTGAGACGTCGCTCAGGCCAGCACTTCTGCTGATGGAGGTCCCACCCCAGGGGCAACGCAGTCACCTTCTCCCAGCTCGTGCCTCCTAACGCCAGCCTCGTGTTAAGGCAGTTCTGATCTTATCCGCTGCTCAGAGCCACCCGGTTCTCACAGCCTCAGGTGATCCGTGTCTCCTAAGCGGGGAGTGCACTGTAAGTCCGTCCCACCACTCCCGAGGATCAGTCTGGCTTTGTGCTTCGCACTTTCACTCTTCCCTGCCCACAGGGGATTGCCAGCTGCTGGGGCAGGTTTCTTTGTATCTTTCAAAATGACCAAGCGGTAAGCGCTAAAGTTACTTGTGAACCAATGTCAAGACCCTTTTAAATAAAGTTTATGGGAAATGGGGCTAAATTATTCGAGGGGCCCAGTTTTCTTTCACTTTAGAATTTAACTCTTGAAATCAAAATTTCACACGTACACTCTTTCATATCCAAGTATATTTGAGAACTTTACAAACACCTGAGAATTAAATGTCTTCAGTCCTTATCTCTAACGTCATGTATGTCTCAAAAAATAAATTCAAACTGCTGTTCCAATGTAACCTATGACAGTACAGAAGTACCACCCACAAAGTGTCCACACTCCCTCCTCACAGCCCTACGGGCACATCCCCTTTTCATGTAAGTTTCTCAATGCACGGCGGTCACACACATCTCTCTCTTCCGCAGATGCTTACTGAATTGTTTTAGAACTAGAAGGGGCCCAGGGGATCACCTGGTTGGGAGCATTTTTTTTTTTCCTTTTGGTTTGAAGACTTTTGAGCCTAGAAGCAGGCCAGGATGTGTCCTAGCATCCACTCTGCCGCCAGCCAGCAAGTGCATTTGCCACCACGGTCAAGGGGCAGGAAAGTCACCATAGGCTTTGAGAGTGTGCACTAACCAGTCAAAAGCTGGTCATCGTTACATTAGCAATTTAACAACTCATCAATACCCTGGCATCCAAAAGGCTTGCCAGAATTGGTAACAACGTATTACTTAATTTTCTTGAAACCTGTAACATCTTTACTGCACTTCCTCAAAAAAAGGCATACCTGCTCATGGGGAAACATGCCTTCAATTATTAAATAAGTGCTCGCTGACCACAATGATGTCCTTGTCTTGTGTCCTCATGTTTTAAATCTCGGCAGAGGACTGTTAAGCCCATATTTTACATGCAACTTACAAACGGGCAGGGGTCAATTGCAGTTTTTCATTAGAAAGGCTGTTATAACATCGTGACAAGGTTATTATGACATTGTAAAGTCAGACTTCATTAAAAAAGGTTTTAAGTCAAAGTAAAAGTGCACACTTCCAAAGCGAGGAAGTGCTTGCCCAGGCATTTCGCGTGTGGTGCTGTTCCCGGTTCTGCGACATCCCAAGGCTCCACCTGGTGATCAGCTGAAGCCGCTGTGGGACAGACTTTAAGTGGGGACCCTAATGTCAAGGGAGGGCTGACACTTCACCGGGTCGTTCAGCCATGCATGCTTGCCGAGGTCACACACTCCCAAGCGTGGTGTTAGTTACGGTGCTTTGTCCTAGCGGGGGCAACATTACCTTCTTCTTGAGAGACTGTTCCGTCTCCTGGATGCACAGGCCGCTGGTGACCGACGCCTTCCCATACTCCTGCTTTCTGGTCAGTCTGTTTCTCCAGTCTTCCTCTCCACTCTTCTTCAACAGTGCTAACCTACGGGGAGGGCATGCCGACCAAGATGAGATCAGCCCCAACTCTCGCTTGTAACAGAACCACAATTCAGATAAGTCAGAGCCCTTTGGCTAATAAATGACCCCAGCTGCCTAATTTTAACCTTTCTGAGTGTCATTTATTCTGAAGAAAGTATATCTGGAAAAGTAATACAGATCATTATACGACATAGGTTGCATTACATGGATGACTGCATTTTCTCAGGGGGCCCCAAAAGTCTTAAAGTTAGTTGAAATGCAAAGCTGAAATCTGACTTGCCAGATAAAAGAGGCAACATCATTCTACCAAAGAATAACTCTGTTTTTCACTTGCCTTTGGGCTGAGAGCATGAAAGAGATAAAAGTAAACGTCCCCAGAGAAAAATGTCTTCTAGTGACCCCTTCCGGTCATTTGATGACTTAACATTTAACCAAAGCAGGATAGGATTTACTTGCAGAAAACATAGCAGAAATGGGTTTAGAATTTTAAAGCTATAAAACACTGACGGTCTCTGAATATCATCATTTTAATTACAGGTAAAAGCTGATGTTTAAGATTGTTTCTCTTCCTGTATTCTAAGCTCTGTTCTTTTCCTTTGAATGAGCTCGGTCTTTCCAATCTGTCTTCTTAATACAGAAACTTCTCTACAAACCCATTAAAAAAAATTATCACTTCAACTTTCCCCAGGGGAAAGCTATATACCAAAAAAAAAAAAAAAGAATCTGATTAACTGAAGTTTTTACCTAACCTGCTTTAGTTCAGCTATGGTGTGACTTGATAGAATGCTGCCTGGGTGTTATAATCTGTGAAAGGTTATTCTCGTGGACGTGAGGCTATTTTAGTTAATTACAATGAATGAAGAGGTCCTGGGCATTTAAGTTGGGCAAACACAGGGATGATAAAAGGCTCAAAAAGGATGATCATTGAACTCATTGGAGCTGGTGCCCAAACAACGCAAAGATCAGGGCAAAAAAATGCTTAGACCCCTTTCTCTGGCCGCTGATCCTGGTGGGCTGGGTCTTTTAAACATTCATGAAGGCACATCCATAAGGAGTGTATTTTTCAGCAATGTATCAGTGGTAGTTTGACTGGTTAACTCCTCAGGTGACCTGGTCTCCTCTTCTTATTGGTCATAATGGGAACTGAACTAGACGTTCTCTGAGGGCCCTTCTCCAGAGTGTCCTGACT
Organism: Camelus bactrianus; assembly: GCF_048773025.1. Classification (NCBI taxonomy): domain Eukaryota; kingdom Metazoa; phylum Chordata; class Mammalia; order Artiodactyla; family Camelidae; genus Camelus; species Camelus bactrianus. The sequence goes on from NC_133573.1 coordinate 13,216,914, forward strand.
TCATCAAACATCTGAATTGGAGACGGGATGAAATACATCATAGTCCCCAATAAAAGTTTAGCTAAGCCAATAAGAAAGCAAACTTTGCAGCACTTAAGAATCCACGTACATCTACAAATTCGCACATTGCATCAGAGTGTGCACTTGTCTGTTCATTCACTCAAATAATGGAAAGTCAGGTACGAATAACTCCCCAAGGGGTGACAGTGGCTTCAGACTCTGGACCCATCCCCTTACCAGTCTCTTTCTTTTCCTTCCCTTCTTTTCTGCTCTGTGACAGCACATAAGACCCAAATGTCCATTCTCCAAAACTAGTATCATGCTGCCTCATTTATCTGTGATACTGTGGTTTACAATAAATATATATTTGGTCTTTGTCACCTTTCCTGGCACAGAGCTCCTAAACCTTTTGGAATTTTCTAAATGATGAGAGTGATGAAGGTGTCTTATCTGAACAAGGTGACTTTTGGAAGCACCTAAGGATGGGGGCTGGATGCCAGGGGAATCAACAGGAACTTTCAGTCCCAACCCCTGATCTCCAGGGAGGAGAAGGGAGCTGGAGATTAATCAAATCACTGGGCATTGGTGATTAAACTCAATCATGCCTGTGTAAAGGAACCTCTTAAAAAAAAAAAAAACCCAAAGGACACAGTTCAGGGAGTTCTTGGGCTGGTGAACTCGTGGAGATTTGGGGAGACTGGCGCACCTGGAGAGGGCATGAAACCTTCACAGCCCTTCCTCATACTTCACCCTGTTCTTCTCTTCTGTCTGGCTGTTTCTGACTTATATGCTTTTATAGGAAACTTGAGATCTTGTAAGTAAAAGCATTTCTCTGAGTTCTGTGAGCCACTCTTGCAAATTAATTGAATCCGAGGAGAAAGTTGTTGGAACCTGCCATCTATAGCCAGTTGGTAGATCAGAGGCACAAGTACCAACCTGGACTTGTAACTGGTATCTGAAGAACTGTGGAAAGTCCTGTAGGATTGAGCCCTTAACCTGTGGGAGCTGACGCTGTCCCCAAGTAAGACAGCGCCGGAATTAGATGGAGCTGTAGGACACCTGGCTGGTGTCGTCGGAGAATTGCTTGATGGTGGGGGAAAAACTCACACTGAAAATCAGAGTCAGAATCTTACATCTAAGACAGACCCCACTTGGTTTCATTCAGCCCTAAATTCTATAATCTGTGACACTGACAATACTCTGCATGCTGCCAGGGCTAGTTCATGTACTTGGAAACAAATTCTAAGTTCCTTTAAGTGTTTCCATGTGAATGTCAGATTATATAAGGACCATGATTTATCTTTCCTCCAAGTATTCTGAATGAGTCAGTTTCATTCTAACAGGAAAAAAATAATTGAATACAATCAGAGCCTGAAAAGAATTAGTATTTGTTTGCTGCAGGAGAGCTTTCGAAGCATCTAGAAAGTAGACTTTCAAAAAGTAAGTGAGCCAGTGCTTGGACACCCAAAGGAAGAAGTGCTTCCGATCCATCCTCCTGTGAACGGAGACTTGTTCATCTCGTTGATATTCTCCTGACAAACCGGTTTCAGAACCAGCTCTGTCTTTTACCTCACCCTTGACCTAGACTGGTAGTTACTCATTTGGGCTGTCTACCTTTTTAGAATCATATTTGATTCCAAATGATTTGGGGGAAATTTTAAAAATCAAACACAGCCTCGTGAGTGGGGTTTATGAAAAAATAATGGGCTACAGTCTTTAAGAATATTCTCAAAAATCAGCTCCCTGAAGTCTAGAGCAGTGACACCTTCATCTAAATAATCACGTGACTGCCCTGGTGGCTGGCTGCTTGGAGGAATGGAAAACTGACCTAGAAAAAGGCAGAGTGTGGATCTGTAATCATGTTATGGTCCACCTTGTACTCTGCTGACCTGCACAGCAACCTCCAAGAAACCGGACAGCGTTATTCCCAATGAGACAGACAAGGCAGGGTGCACATCCAGGCCAGTGTCATGCACTGTGGTCACGCTGTGTGTCAGTGGGACAGGGAGCTATGAGGCCACCCCGGGCACTTCCTGCCCCCCTCCCAGCGTCCTGGCTTATTTCATTAGTTATCCGTTAGCTGACCAGGAGCACTTTTGCCCTCATGTTTTAGGAATGGCATCGTATTTTTTTTTAAAATAACTTCCCCCACCCTGGGATGGCCTACAAAGAATTCTTCCATTTCAAAAACCTTGCTTCTAGACGTGCTGGCTGGGTCCTCAGCAGGAACTTCCAAAGATAACAGAGTAACCAAAATAGTATGGAAGAAACTGTGCTTCAATTGAGCTCAGATGGTATTGAAACCCAGCCCTGGCCTGCAGAGTGTGACGGAAAACTTAAACATAGCACGTGCTGAAACGTACACGTATTATTCCTGCCCCTTTAGATTTCTGACTTGGTGTTCAACCAGCTGAGGAGGCAGGAGATCTTTCCAAATGCCTTCTCTTCTGCAACCTCAGGACCCTCCTGACTCTCTGCAGACCGCCTTGCGCAGCAGAGGGCGGGGGAGCCAACGTCTGGTCCTGCATGTAATATAAATTACTGCCTATGCAATTCAAACAACTGTCAGCGCTTTTAACACCTGCCAAGTCCAAGTGCTATTTGCAGGGCTCTGATGTTGAAAGCCTGGGCATCTGCTTAGTCTGAGGCTGAGAACCAGTGAGGGGTTGTTCACCCTCAGGCATTATTCACCCCTAGGCCGGGCCCGGGGCCACCACATTGTGTGCCTGCCAGGCCACTGGGGAAATGGTACCCCTCCAGCCACAGCCTACACTTTTCCAACAGGGGTTGCTGGCCCAAGGCGGGTGGTTACAGCTGCACTGATTTGGGGGCCCTGCTTGAGGACAGCAAGTTCTGCAGGCTCACGGCAGTCAGGGCTGGGCCAAATACGGGGCAGGCAAACTGCATTCCCCCAAGTTTCAGTACATTTTTTTTGTTCCTCCTTTAAAAATGTCCCCTCATTTCAGAGAATCCCAGGCATCACACAGATATGGCTGAACAGCACTTAGGATTACGACTTCGACTGGATCTTGGCCTTGGCTGGTTTGTAGGCTGGAGGAATGCACCAAACATCTTTCAAATGATGACAGGTCAAAGATCAGAAAAAGAGGCAGCAAAGGAGAAAGACACCTCTGTCCCTAATTCCTCCATTAAGAAAAAGGCCCTCTAGTGGCTGAAGTCTCCCAGCTGCAAGTAAGAGCCTGGAGTCTGGCTGAGTGGATGGTGGGGCTGGCAGGGAACACGGCTGGACCCCAGCCTGGCCCTTTAAGAGAGGCTGGCTGAGGCATGGCGGCTTCTTCAAAATTCCTGGGAGTTCAAGCACATCCTTAGGCTCTTTTGCCTTTTTTTGTAATCTTCTCCCCCAAAATGAAAGCTCAGATGCTGTTATTTCAATAACTGCGGAAGTGAGATCTAAAAGCTTAATATACTTCTAGAGGTTTTATCCCTAAGTAACAGAAAATGTATTTCATTTACCGGGCTCCTCAAAGAAGCTCCCCACAAGAGACAATTTAAACCTAAATCATGTAGGCAGTTAGGAAACAGTGGTTTTACCAATCCAGTGGGAAAAGCAGATTGCATCCTAAATTTTGGGCCAGTTATGATTCAAACTTGACATTCCAGATGTCAGAAAAGGGGAAAAAAGAAAAGGATCTTTCAGATGTTTCCCTGAGCGTCAAACATGTTCTCCAAGAGGCATGGATGGAGGATTCCCTATAATATCTCAGTTGCTACACTTGTTTAAGACTTAGTTTTTATCTACGGAAGGGGGACAATATTGGCTGTCTGCAGCACTGAGTGAGGAAGTACAGGGGAAATGCTGTGGGCAGTAGAGGACCCTCGGGGACCCTCAGCGTGGAGGGCTTAACAGACTCAAGTCCAGAGCAGGAGGCAGATGGACGACGTCAAGAAGGCGACATCGCATCCCAGGTGGTGGCTGTCAGAAGACATGATGAAAGAAACTGACATAAAGTCCAGTCTCTACTTGTTAAGAATCTAAAACATGGACGTGATATGTGAAACCAGCCACACCAAGAACATGTGAATTGAGAGAATCAGTATTGGAGGAGAGTGGAATCTGCCTAGCACTGCTGTCCAGCTAGGATTTCTGTCCTCTAACCAGTTTCTCCTGGTGAGAACACACAAATTAGATGTTAGAACACTCATCTGAACACAGGATGCACTGCCACATGTACCGAGGGGAAGAGCTAAAGCCCCGCCCCTGGGGTGGGTTCTGTTCACCGGAGTCAAACCTCTCCTTTGGTGAAACGAGGCAGTCAGAGGAATCAGAATGAGGTTTTAAAGTTCAATTTTATATATCTCCTCAAAAAAGCAAAGCCCAAATAAATAAGCAATGAGCATTCTTATTTGAAATAGTCAAGCTTCAGGATTTTATTTTAAAAGAAGGAAGGAATCTGAGCCCCCCTCCCCCACTTAGGGAAAAGCTATGGATGGACTGTAAAAGTATGTAGCTTTTAGCTTTGTGATTTCAGCAAATACAAACACAAGAACTACTGAGTAAGGGGGAAAAGATCTCTGGCAACAGATTGTGTCTTAGCAGAATTAATTACAAACATAGATGCTAAATAAAATGTCCCTCATCCTTTTTTAAACGTATAGTTTAACAGATAAACTGAACAGCTGTGGTTCTGGGCAGACTGAGGTCAGGGGTCCCTTGGATCTGTGAGAAACACTGTCTCCCAACAGTCAGAAGACCTGTGTGTACAGAGTCAGATTTGAACGCCCTTCCAGGATGTTCACAGCAAACTCACACCCATTCTTCACCTCCTCAGACAATCCACGGAGCCCAGGTTAGGAAGTTGTACCTTTATAGCATCTCATGTTTTTTAAAAAAATTAGAATTTTACGGTGGGATCAAAACTGCTTTCAGAAAGATAGAAACTAAAATTCACTAAAAACAGGCAAGTGAACCAAGAACGGCTGCAGGGCGGACAGACACAAAACGTCTTCATTCTGGCCCGAGAGACAGAATATACCCAGAGATGGGGAATCTCTTGAAAAGCCTTTGAGAAAAAGGGAGTAATTAGTATTTTCTGTTGGAATTTTATCCCAGGAATGTTTTCTGATGTATAAAACATCAGAATTTGTGTATAAGTGATATTTATCTTTGATTCCCTTAAATGCTATCTCTTCTTTCTCGTCTAATCAGTTGTCAACAGGTGAGTCTCTGGAGGATGTGGAGAAAAGGGAGCCCTCCTATGCTGTAGGTGGGAAAGTAGGTTGGTACATCTACTATGGAAAATAGTATGAAGTTTCCTTAAAAAACTAAAAATAGAACTACTCTATGACCCAGCAATCCCACTTCTGGGCATATATCCAGAAAAGATGAAAACTCTAACTCAAAAAGATACATACACCCCAATGTTTACAGCAGCACTATTTACAACAGCCAAGATAACGAAGCAACCTAAATGCCCATCGACAGATGATTGGATAAAGCAGATGTGATGTACATATATGTATGGAATGTGTAATGGAATACTACTCAGCCATGAAAAGAATGAAATAATGCCACTTACAGCAACATGGATGGACCTAGAGATTATCATACTAAGTGAAGTAAGTCAGAGAAAGACAAATATATATCATCACTTATATGTGGAACCTTAAAAAGTGGCACAAATGAACTTATTTAGAAAATAGAAACAGACTCACAGACATAGAAAACAAACTTACAGTTACCAAAGGGGAAAGTGAGGGGAGGGATAAATTAGGAGTTTGGGATTAGTAGATACACACCACTGTATATCAAATAAACAACAAAGATTCACTGTATAGCACAGGGAACTATACTCATTATTTTATAATAACCTATCATGGAAAAGAATCTGAAAAAAATATAACTGAATCACTCTGCTGTACACCTGAAACTAACACAGTATTGTAAACCAACTATACTTCAATTTAAAAAAAGTTGGGTCTCTGGGATCAGCCCTCTTTGAGCTGGGTTTCCGTGGAGGAGGACTTCATGCCAGAATAGGCCAAACAGCTTCCCTGATTCAAGCATCACTTCTACTTAGCCCCTCCCTTCATCTCCAGCACCTGTACCTCCTCAGTCTGGTACAACTGTGTACTATGAATTTTAAATAAGCAAAAGCGGGGAAAAAAAAAGCTTTAATAGTCTTCTTGATTTGTTGGTTGAAAAAGTCTCCATCTATTTAATATTTTATGAGTATTATTCAAAAGTTTGGCTTGAAAAACTGAATGAAGAGTTTTCATCGCAGTTTGATGCATCATTTTACGTAGCTGGAAATGGACTTAGATGAAAAACAGGAGAGGTCAGTGCCAGGCAGTGCAAGAAAACTCCTGAATGGTAGAGGTAACTCAGGAGGGGTCCAGGTGAGTGAAGCCATGAAGAACAAGCGGGAAGAATTCTGCCAGTCAAACTGGGAAACTGACAAGAACTGTCTTCACCCAGGCTTCCTGTCACTTACATTTCTGCTAAAGGCTGACAAGGAAAATACAACCCCAGATATTTCACTCTGATTCTTTGTCTCTGTCCCCTTTAAGTACAGCCTCTCAATCCTCCATTATTTTTTGAATGAAATGAGGTTACAGTGTTATTTAATACTCAAATGTAGTCTTTCATAGCTATTACCCGATATGAAATTTCTAAATGCAGTGCAGAAAAGTCATCCATTTTACTTTTCATAAAATAAACAAAATTTAGATTTGAATCCCAAGGACTTACATCCTAAATAAGAATTTATCTCCATTCCCTCTACACATATTTCACCTAGGCAGTTGTGTGTGCAGCTGCATCCAATTTCAAGCCAGGTGTATCTGAAGGGGAAAGAGCTAAGATCCCTGCCCCCATCACTGGCTGGTCAAAGAACGTAGTATAAAAAAGAATACAAGTGGCTGGTAGCACACATCCTTAGCATGCACGGGGTCCTGGGTTCCATCCCCAGTACCTCCATTAAAAAAAATTAACTTAAAATGGATCATAGACTTGAGTGTAAGAGCCAAGCTTATATATAAAACCTCTAAAAGAAAACATAGGAGAAAAGCTAGTGACCTTGGATTTCACAAAAATTTCTTGACCACAGCACAAAAAACAAACTATGAAAGGAAAAACAATCAATTAAAAAAAAAAAAAAAGAAAAGGAAACAGAACCACACACAAAAGCAAGCAGAAGTCTGTTTCTGTTTGTTTCTTCATCTGAATTTTGAACTAGTGTCACCAAACTAGACACCGGGTACACGCAGTTCACTTTCCAACAGCCTGACTTCCCAGCACTCCTCCAGGTGAACAGCACATTGGCTTATGCAGCTGGAGTCATGACTTCATCTCTCTGCCCATTACTCAGCTCTCTCGCTTGTTTTTTTTTTTTTTTTTTCTTTTAAGATATAAGCTCTGCTCCCACCCCCGACCCCCAGTAGAATTCTTGTCAATCACCACGCTCATTTGTTACCTCTCTTTAATGGACATGGTTTTGCTGGGGGAGTCAAGGATGCCCTCCACTGCTGGTACTTTGATCTCTCCAGCTGCAAACATGGCACACGGACTCCTGTGGTGCTTCTCCAGCTGTTCCGAGGGGTCAGGCTGCTTCCAGGACATGGGGGTTGCAGTTTGAGCAACGGTCTTCCCAGCAGCTGCGCCTGTCTGCTCAGAAGTGGGCTCCCCGAACTCTGCTTCTGGGAAGGAAAGGAGCAGCGTCAGCACTTACTCCTCCAAGCAGACATTCTTCAAGCCATTCACCCCGCCGCCGACAATCCCGCACTTGGAGTTCAATCCGTGGGCACATGGCAGGTTACCCAGCCCACCTGGATTCCTGCAAATCTGGGGCATTGCTATACAGTCTCTGGGAAAACCAAACTTCCCAGTGGGTGGCTCCACCCAGTTTTATGACCACTGATCTCTTCCTACGGGCAGGACACAGGAAGTCAGCCTGAACTCTACATGACAGAATGTCTCCACTCCTCCAAAACAATACTTTGACATTTCAAATGTGCTTTACTCAAAAGCCACTACTGTAACTTACGCGCTATCATTTTATGTAAATGCAGAAAGAGAATGAAAGTTCCCGGCAGTACAACTTGCTCGTCTGCATAAGAGAGATGTAAAAGAATCTAAACTGCAGAGACAGGCTTCAAGTTCTTACTCCCTGTGCTTACCCAGCCCCAGACATTCGGAGCCATCAGTTTATAAAAGGGGCCAACAGAGCTGGCAGTTCACAGGGCTCTAACGTGAGTTAGTGTGGCCAAAGCCATCAAAAACCCACATCAAGATGTGCAAAAGTGCTTCAGGTATTTGGATGGTAGAAACACTGATTAGTCCCTGAATGAGTCAGATTCAAGGGGAAGAGAATGCTGGCGAGAGAAGGATTCGCACTGGACTGTCAATCAAACCTGAATACTTATTATAAACTGCCTTCACAATTCAGTTAAAGACAATCACAAACCCCGGCTGCCCATCAAGCAGAAACCAAAGCAACAGTGGTAAGTTACCTCTCAGCGAAAACTTCCTCTTCGTGACACCCTCTAAGTCCACCTTCTCTTCAAAGAGCTGCCTGTGCTTGGAGTCTGGGCTCCCTTGCATGGTGCTTCTTGCAGTGGAAAATTCCTCCATTTCATCACCAAGATGGGCAATGGGAGGGTGAGTGAACTCCAGGCTTCCCTTTCTCGGAACAGTGTACATGGCTTCTTTAGGACTGTCCCCTTCCCGGACTCCGCTAAGGGTGGGGCAGGACGGCTCTGCTTCTGCAAAGGACTCGTACTTTGTAACCCCAACGACTCCACCGGTCAAGACACCCTTGCTTTCCATCTCTTCAAATTCTCTCAACAGTCCTTTGCTCCCACCACCGTCTACCGAAGGCTGCCTGGCTTGGGATTTCAAGATGCTTCTCACTGGAGAGTCTGAATTTTCTATCGAAGACAGAAATTTATGCTCAGTGGCACTGGAGCTATCATCCACTGATGGCTTTGTCCGAAGACTCCCTGCGTACATTGGAGTGACAGCAGATGCCATGGTGGACACAGATGTGTTCACAGGGGGTGAGAAGGGAATGAGCTTCCCACTTTGTACCTGGAAGGAACAGTTCAAAAGGAAAAAGTGGATTTAAAAATACTGCCTATGTAAATCTTGTGTAGATTGACATGGATGGAGAGACGGCATTTAGGGCAGTTTTGCTACTTCTCCTGGTGAGAAAGAGATCCTAGAAATAGCTGTGTAATGCATCTCATTAAAAAAACCAGCTGGGTGAAAAGCAGGTCGTGCATCCTATTTTTTGCCCCAAAATGGACTCAAGTCCAGATCATCTCAGCAATGATGAGAGTAAGAAAAGAGAAACATTTTTGGCATGGCAATCCTCCTTAGGAATGACTTATTACCAAATAATCTACAGGCTGCATGGTTTACAGGGAGATCACCTTCACGACATCACTAACCCCAGACGAACACTGTGCTCCCTTAAGCATATCCGTGCAAACTGGAGCCCGATCACAGGGCACCCACCTGTTCCACCTCTCCAAGCGTGACCGGCTGGGTCTGATAGCGAGCGTTCATCCTCCTCTGTCTCACGTCTAATCTGTTCCGCGTAGAGATCGCTTTGGAGACTGGCTGGGACAGTCTGTTAAACAAGGCCAGCTTCTCCGCGAGGCTCAGAGTGGAGGAATCAGGTTCCCCTGGCTCAGCACAGCCTTCGCCCTCGTTTGCCTGGTCTCTGGCTAACGCCTTCTGCTGAGCAGACGCCTGCAACCTGAAAGGGAGGAAAGGTCACCCACGCACAAGGAGGGAGACGCAAGCCCACCGCTCCCTGTGTGTTAACTGGCTGCAAAGTGTCACCTCAATTGCAACGGGGGCTTATATTTTCCTACCCCTATTTAAGACAGGTGTGGGCAGCTGGTTAGCTATTAACAAGATGGAGCAGAGAAGGGGGGGACCCTCGCATTGACCATGTCACAAAGAGCAGATTTTCTGCTCGGAATTATTTCTGAAAATTGAATTTCCTATGTAAGGAATTAAAGTCAGTTTGGATATACCTTATCTTACAGAGAAGTCGTATTGTTAGTATCAACAACAAATAAAGGCTCAAATAGGAGTCCTTGGCTGTTTCTGATGGTGTATTTAGACATCTCAATGTGTGGTTCAGAAGGTGGTCCTTACATTTTCTTTTATTTTTATTATCCTTTTTAATTGAAGTAGAGTTAATTTACAATGTTGTGTTAGTTTCAGGTGTACAGCATAGTGATTTGGTCATATATATATATATATATGCATATATCTATATTCCTTTTTAAAAACTTCTTTCCCATTATAGTTTATTCCAGTTTAAATAATTAAGAAACAATGCAGTCATTCTATCAACAACTTTATCTCCAACACAAATGCTTTAATTGTAAAAATTCTCTCAGGGGTTTCTACCTATTTCCTAAAAGATACTTAAATCTGAAATTCCTGATAACTTGAAAATGTCAGGAAGGAACCACTGGGCACTGATAAATCCTTCCAACTTATAGGTAGAGGAGAAGGTTCTAGTTACCCGGTCCCTGTGGAGCTTGGAAGGTCTAAGACACGGTACCTTCTGCTACTAGCAAATCTGAGTCTCCAACCCAGTGAAAAGTATATTCTGCCTTGACTCCAATTAATCAGCACTCCACGGCTTGCCCCAGACAAAGGAGCAGTGCCAGTGTTCTGGGGTGCAGTGAGGATGGCAGTAATGCCAGCCTGAGTCCTGGACCTTTCCTGAGCTAGAACTAGGTGTGATGGTGACTCGCTTCTCCAAAGACAGCTCGGCTTCTGGGCGATGCCAGCTTTATTTCTGCACTGTCATTTTACTTCTCTTAATCTTATTTTTAGCCTCTGTGCTTTGGCCCCTAACAGTAAAATAGAGGGAATATTTACATGCCTTAAGGACATAATTTTTAAACACCACATTAAAGTCTAATAGTAAAACATCCAAATTCAGACATTATAAATTGTTATTGTCCCAATCCCCCTAAATAACAGCATTGTGTCTCGATCCCTTAGAAACAGGGTTGTTTTTAACAAGTATTTACGTCTACAACTGTTAAAAAAAACTGAGTGTTATCAGAATTTCAACATTCAAATTAACACCCTATTTTTTGGTTAATCAAGTGCTAGTATTTAAGATGAAGGATGAAAGTTTTTAGGGATGACAACGATTATGAAAAACAGAAACAGCACCAATGGGGTGAGTGTGTTAGTATGATCCGAGTTCCAAGACACGATGGAAGCAGGTGGGCGGAATGCTGTCGCACGCAGCCCTGCGTGAAGGCCCGTGTCTTGCACTGGGACCAGTGCTGCACAGTCCCCGGAGGGACTCACTGCAGACCTGCTTGTCAGACAAGTGACAGGCACTCAGGATCGTGAGACACATCTGCTGCTGTGCACCTGCGCTCAGCGCGGCACGCAGCGACTGCAGTCCAGTACCTGGCGGGCTGCGCGGGGCTCTTAGCTACAGTGACCCTAGGAAGTCTTGCCTTTACGGGGCGGTTGGCCACAGAGCACGGAGCAGGGAGAGGTTCACTTTAAAAGCAATTGCCAAAGATGGAACATTCATAAGGAGAGAGAAGAAAAGAAGCATTAAGGAAAGCACAGTTTTCAATTCAGACACATGAAATCAAAAAGCATTGTAACCAAATCATTGGCTAATTACTTTGGAAAATTCACAAAAGAACTTGAAAGGCAATTAAAAATGTAGAAAATAAGAGACAGAGAGAACCCAAAGCAAATGGAAAAGGATAGGTTTTTTGAGCTTGGAAAGGATTTAGAATATTTCAAATAAGTGTCTTGGTTAAAAAACACACACACACACACCCCTCCAAGCTTAAAAAAAAAAAGAGGAAATTTTAACCACCAGTAAAGTAGTAGATTAAGCCTGTGTTTTAGAAGGTTTTCTGAGCTATTTTTATAAAGATTCAGGGTCCTCATATACTATATAAGCACGACAAAGCACATTCAGTGAGTCTGAACAGGAAACACTTTTGCTTATATTTACTGTTTTGCTCCCAGGGGTGGTTGCTTCTTATTTCACAACAGCCACCCAGATATTAAAAAAAAAACCCAAAAAACAACAAACCTGACTTGCTAAGAGTTCCTAATGAAAACAAGATGTACTTATCAACAAATACACAAAGAAGTGAAGGAAGGGGAGGCCACTGGCCTAACAGCAGGTTCCCAGGCGTGGGCTGTGACACAAAGGCCTTTTGGGATGTGGATGCCTTGAATGAGATGAACTTCATTTTTTCAGGAAGGGTATGTGTGTGCACGTGTGTGTCTAGGGAGGCACAAATACATTAAAAAAAAAAAAACTAATAAAAGTTTTCCTCCAATGGAAGCAGTGATCTCTGAATGAATTACTTTTGGGAAATTCATTCTGAACACATTGAAACACACTGCTCAAAACCAACTTCCTGGGGTGGGGGAGGGGATAGCTCAGTGGTAGACCATGTGCTTAGCATGCACGAGGCTCTGGGTTCAACACCCAGTACCCCCATTTAAAAAAAAAAAGAACTTCCCACAGTTTGTAAAGTTATCAAACTTCCCATTAATTTTTAAAAAATCATGGTGATTATTCAGAAACAAATCAAGAGAACCCTCTTTGCTTTTTGAGATATGTCCTAAAATATTTATGGATGAAATCATATCTGGGGTTTGCCTGAGAATACCGCAGCAGGAAATGCAAAGTGGAGTGGGGGACAGAAGTTGAGCAAGATGGGTCAAGTTGTTGGCTGCTGAAATGGGGTAATGACATGCGGGCTCATTATATTCAACTGTCTACTCTTGTTTTAAATTTTCCATTGTCAAGAGATTAAAAAAAATGCAGAGGCAAAAAAATTGAACAAAATTCCTCTTCGTGCTTTTCTAGGAGATACAATAGGTCATAATTACAAAGTTCAGAGACACCAAGCAAGGAGAACCCTTAAACACCTGCTACTCTGTGGCTTCTAACCGAACCATCTTCTGATCAATCGCCTCATTTTAATTTAAAAGTCTTTCAATCTTTAAAAAGAAGACCTTACAGCCAAGGCCCAGAGGCCCCCAGGGGGACTTACGTGGCTGCAATGACCACCTCCTCGGTGGTGACCGGCTGGGTGTGGGATCTGTCCTGCAGACGCCGCAGCCTCTGCTCCACGGCCGCATTCCTGGGGCGTCGCTTCGGAACGTTCTTCTCATCAAATGATTTTTCCATTTCCTAAGATGGGAAATGTGGGATCCTTATGAACTGGAGGAGAGCAAACTGGGGCAGCAGAATGTCACTACCTTATTCCCCGCAGGACCTCTAGGAGGGACACACCTGAGAGGCAGCGCCACCATCAGCAGTGCACACACGTGCTGGGTGGCTGGCGGGTGGCCGGTGGGCATGCCGGCCACACAGGAGGAGAGAACCACAGGCGGGCCAGCCAGCAAGAGGTGGGCCCAGGGCCCGGTGCGGGAGGCAGGCTGGCCGTGGGGCCTCCCGCAGGAGGGTGACGGCATTTACACTCACACTTAACAGCGCAGCTTACCCTGAAAAGCAGCCTCTTCGCGGCAACGCTCAGCCTGGCTCGCTCATCGACCTTTTCTTCATCTGTAAAAAGTCACAAATAAAAGCTGAACCTCATGAGAAAATGGAGGGAATGTCTCTGAAAAGTTTCCCAAGGCTGACCTGTAAATCCTCTGAATGTAAGAATAGATATACTGAAAACTACATACAACAGGCAATATTTCCCCCTTGGTCGGGGAGCTCACTCCTCTGCTCAGTGACAAGGTCCCCATTTCCACCGCAGTTAACCAAACAGAACTCTCGTCCAGACAGTCATCTTCTACGGGAGTATCCAACTTAAGAATAGATACGGTGGAAGTAAGAATAGATTTTACAGAAGGAATATCTCTTCTTTACTGTTAGTCACAGGAAAGTAACAAGAAAAACCTGCTTCTTTGATTCAAATCAGTTATTTTAATATGGTTCCCCTCACGGCGCTCTCTCTCAAAAACAAGGGAAAGCACGTGTGAAAATCTCAGCAAAGTTCTATTATTTTCAGAGGAAGAAAACCTGCAGAAAAGAAAGGGATACATTCCATAATCTCATTCTCTCTGAAAGCAAAAATCTTATTACCTAAATCTAACCTGGGTGAGACAGTCAAGAAGAAAAGGGCAAAGAGCTGCTTACCGTCGGCAGGTGCCATTTCTGGATGCGAAGTAGACCTAGGAAAGACATCAGGGGAAAAACAACAACAATTAGCTGGTGGGAGTGGACAATCCAAGGAAAGCAGCCAATTAAAAGTAAAAATAAAAATGCAATTAAACTCGCTGAAAGAGTATCTTCCTGGTAGCAATTCTGTTGTGAACACACGTGGACAGCTGTTATCAACACCGTGGGGTACGTGTGCACACAGCCCAGCAAAGTGCTCACCTCGTGGAGACACACCAGGACCGAGGACGACTGATTAAACAAGACCGATAATTTTTGAGACAAACCCTTTCATGTCTGTACACTAGCTTATGGTAAGATAAAAACATTCAACACGCAGGCAGGCATTTATAAAATAAACATAAAACCTCTTAGTTCTTTTCACTGTAAGATCTGGTGGACAGTCAATTTGGAGTCTAGTTTAACAAGGGCATAAAAATTTAAAAACATTCAATGAGCAACATTTCTCACTTCTTATCATCCGAATGCAATTTAAAGCTGTATGCTGTCGTCAGGGTCATGATTCTTTAAAAATACATTTATAGAAACCAAATAAATGGCCCTTATAGCTGAGATGGCAGAATGATGCAGTCATTACTGAATCGCACAAAAACCACCTCAGGACTACCCCTGCGGTAGGAATGCCGGGGGATTTCTGTTCAGCTCCTAGACTAGCGAGCTTCACATACACATGCCTACCTATCCGATTCCTTTCGTTCTGCTGAGGTTACGGGCTGAGTTCTAAATCTCTCAGAAGTCTTTCTACTTTCACCAGGAGAAAAATAGCGTCTTGGTTTCCGGGCCCCTCTCTCCCGTTCCACACTGGTAGGCAAGCCAGCTCCTTCGCTTGGCCTCTCAACCCGTGAGCGGCTTTTAGAACCACAGGGAGAGGGGAGGACAGAAGGGGGGGAGACAGAGAGGGGGGATAAAGCAAAGGTTTATGTATCTCGGGGAGTCAAGGCACAGACACCGCCAAACCCCACCGCGTGCCTCGACCATGCATCTCGGGAGGTGGAACATTCCAGAGACCCAGCACTCGACAGCTCCCCATTAGTAGGCGAAAGCAGAATGGTAGTGGTGGCGCCAGATCCTGGCCAGTCTGCCCTGCACACGTGTGAGCTAAGCCACTAAGACTCAAGGCAGCAGACCACACAGGTTGCGAGGTGAATAACTCTGTCAAGGACGTGCAAGAGCCACATCAGGGATGCGCGAACATCACCTACAGCTCGGGTTTCTCGCTGGCTCGGACTGACTCCAGGAACGCGTTTCGGAGCTGGGCGACAGAGACCTTCGTGTCCAGCAGGCCCATTTCCACCTCAGCCTTGGACCTCTGCGGCTCCGGGTCTCCCCTGGAAGCGGGGTCCCTGCCCTTCAGGGCCTGGAGCTGAGGGGGGCCCGTGTAGTCGGACAGGGAGCGGGTGAGGACCTTGTGCTTCCTGGCAGGTGTGTCCCTTCTGTGACCCGTCACCCTGGCATCTTGGGACACGGCCTCTCTCTGAACATACACCACCATTTCACTCCTGCCCATCCTCTCGGTGGGCTGGTGCTGAGCTGGAGGTGGGCGGGCCAGGCTTTCTGGCTCCTTCTGCGTTTCCATGGTGATGGTACCAATAACAGGCTTACCAGAGTCCTCCGTTCCAGAGGGATCTTCCGGGCTTCTTTCGAGCCCTCGATCCTCTGAAGCCAGAAACGTTTTCCTGCTTTGCTCAAGAGCTTCGGAGAAGAGCAGCTCGTCCTCTGCTTTTGTTTCACAGATATGGAGATCAGGGGTGTCCCGTCTCTCACCTTCTAGAACCTTCGCTGTGGAAGGCATTGTGACAGCATGGCTGGCTGGCTCCGCCCAGCTACACTCAGATATGTCCTCTGGGGTGTCCGAGGTCACCAGAGTGATGGTGTGGATGGGGTCTGCTGGCTGGACGTAGCCGCGGATGGGCTGTCGGGCAGAGCCGGCCACCCTGCTCGAGACCCTATCAAAGGCGGAGTTTTCTGACTGAAAGGACAGGTAATGGCCTGGGGCGGGCTGATGTCTCCTCTGAGTTAGGGACTCGGAGGCAAGTTCAGGGCTGCTGCGAGCGCTCTCCTCTCTCACCAATTTTTCTCTAACTTTAACTCTTTAAGAAAGAAAAAGGATTTCAGTTGCAAGGTCCAGTAACTGCTTAAGGGGAAGAGAGCATGAGTGTGCAGATCACAGATCACCAGAAGACGGAAAAGCACTTGGGGGTGGTTAGGGTCAGAAACCCACTACTGCTGGTCAAATAGAGGATTCTGAGTTGAGTTTCTATGTGTGCACACATTTGCCATTTGAGTCGTGCCAAACCCACTCTTCCTTCTGTAAGGCTGAGAGGGATCAGATGCTACCCTGGAAGAATGGATGCCTTTTGACTAAATGAATACCCAGAAGCCACAGAAAAATTCATGAGTATGTGCCACCAGTATGCATGAGGGCACACGGAGGCTAGGCTATGAATCAGTAAGCTTCCCACATGTACAGGCCCAGTATAAGGACTGCAGAGGGAGTTCCCAGGCGTACATATCTGCCTAGAGACCACATGTACTTTCACTGTCTCCTGGAAATGTCAGAGCATTGGTGATTATTACTGTTTTTTATTAAGCTCAACATACAACACACCATCACCTCTTTTCAAGCACTCAACTAATCACAAGCTTTTTCATGCAAAGCAGACTACATTCATTCATTAAAAAAAAAAAAAGCAAAAAACTGTGACCAGTTAAGACATCATTACTTCCAAACAGCTCCAGCGCTAAGAAGAATGTTAGAGAAAAGAGATTTTTTAGAAGAATTAATGCACTGAGTATCTTCTCCCCTCTAGAACTGCTATTAGGCTCTTGGTTTAAAAATAAACAAGATTATACTGTGTAGCACAGGGAAATATACACAAGATCTTGTGGTAGCTCACAGCGAAAAAAAATGTGACAATGAATATATGCATGTTCATGTATGACTGAAAAATTGTGCTCTACACTGGAATTTGACACAACATTGTAAAATGACTATAACTCAATAAAAAATGTTAAAAAAAAAAAAAGAAAGGGATGGCTCTGGTTATTTCTAGAGCTCTTCAAATATCTGAGAGCAAAGCTGAAGTCCGTTTTAAAAACTACCGACCTTTTCTTATTACTGCAGAAGCGAAGTAGCCAAGAGCTTTGGCTGTGGGTCCCAGGAGGCCTCTTTTCAAAGACTCAGCCAGTTTGAGCTGTGTGCTCGCAGGTAACCTACCTCCCCAGCTGCTTTACCTTTTAGATGGAAATAATAGTGACAAGATGCAATGTGATATCTGCTAATCACAGGGCTGAGTGCTTAGCACTGAGTAAACATTCAATAGTGCAAACTAGCCTTTGTTTTTACTTTTAAAAAAAAAAATCACGCAGTGAGAAAGGAGAAACCATTCAAGTTGCTTAGGAATGGATTACTAATTGGGGATAATCTTTAAAAAAATAAAGAATGCTTTTGGAGCGGGAAAGTTGATTTCTTGGGGAATGTAAAATCATCGTTTACTTAAGATTAGTCAGCGAAAATAATTGTCACTTTTTGGAAGGGAATACTTCCTTAAATGACAATGTACCCTGCTAAATGTGACATAAACGCCTACGTGTTTTTCCACATCAGATGCAGGATATCAATGTATATTTCATTAAAGAAAAATCAAAGAAGAATTCAGGGGGGAAAAAAGCATCCTGAGTTGTTATTTCTCCCAGAGACCAGCCAATGTTGGAGGTTTTCATATTTATAAGCTTTGCTAATCAAAAGGCGACTGAAATGTGGTTCAAGTTCTCCTGTGGAATGTGTCCTTCTAATCAGAGACAATCTGAATGTTGTCCTCCGCCAAGAACAAAGTGACTGTTACGAACTCAATAGATGGGTGCTTTGTCCTGCCAGTGACTTGCTCATTCTTACTCCTCCTGCCTTGCCCTGCCCCCAACCCTAAAAATGAAATGACAGGAGTTTTTGTCTGCGTTTAAAACCACATGCTCTGAATGTAACAGTGGAAAATTAACTACTGGTTGAGAGGCAGGCAACATGGAAAGAAAGAGGCTAGAAGTGCTGGGCGGGGTGCTGCTGACAAGATGGGACACTAGCTGGTTAGCCTGACTCTGGAGCGCAGCCAAGAGATACCAGTTATGCCCTCACTACTGCCCCCTCCTAGCAGGAGGTGAGAGGTGAGAAAGGAGAAAAGCAAGGGGTCTGGTCAAATGATTTTAAAAAAAGAGAAGCAAAGGGAAATACTATTAGCAAGGATTAGGGCAATTAAGGAGAAAAGCAAATGCTAGGAAAGTAACTGCCAGCAGCCCCTTTTGAACACATGACTTTGAAGTTACTGCCACTAAAAAGAAGGCAAAGGAGGGTTAGTGTTGGTGACGTGCAGGACGGGAGATGCACTCAGTAAACGCAAGCCCAGAGCTGCAGCTCGGGGGGGTACCTGGAAGGCCAGTTGATAAGTGAAGGTGTGTCCCCTTCGGAATCTTTCTGGAGAAACCACTCATGCTTGGGTTTCCCGGTACTATCGTGTACAAAAAAAACAAAACTTTAGGTGACGTCTGTCATAATGTTAACACAGAATTATTATCACTGAAAACCCTCAAGGCTGAGTTTTGTTGAGTAAAGAATAATCCTGGCTTTGGAAAAATGTTGAAATATATTTTGTCATGGGATTGATAATCATTTCATGGAATTTCCAGGGTGTTTAGTTTGCTACTGAAATCAAGAGGTAGAATAAATATATCTAAAGCCACCAAATAAAGTGTTTTTTGGGTAATTTGAAAGAATCAGGAGCCTGTTATGGTCACACTCAGCCCACAAATATCAGACAATTCTCTTGGAAGAAGTTGGATAAAAAATATAAATTAATGTATCATCTCTAAGTTCTGTTAAGGTACACTGGTAAATAGCCAAATATAAAAATAGTGTCCATTTATCCTTTCCCACCTCCTTTCCCCACTGGTAACCTTAAGTTTGGTTTCTATGTCTGTGAGTCTGTTTCTGTTTTGTAAATAAGTTCATTGTGTCTTTTTTCTTTTAGATAGGGATAAATTGCATGTTTGAGATTTGCAGATACTAACTACTATATATAAAATAGACAAACAGCAAGTTTCTTCTGTAGAGCACAGGGAACTATATTCAATATCTTACAGTAATCTAGAATGAAAAAGAATATGAAAACGAATATATGTATGTATATGTACGACTAAAACATTATGCTGTACACCAGAAATCAACACAACATTGTAAACTGACTAGACTTCAATAAAAAAAAGGACGCAAAAAAAAAAATAGTGTTCATGCAAAACAATACATATCAAATAAAGGTAATAAAAAGAAATTCAATAAGATCATCTCTTTAATTGCTATTATACATTTTCCTTCTCTATCACTGAATAATGCAGCCAACATAACAGTTATCAAAGACTAATTCAAGTCCATTCAGTGAATGTTTATTGAGTTATAACTATGTACAAAGCACAGAGCTGAGCTCTGAGAAGGAGCAAAGGTGAATCAGGCATCATGCTGGTTGTTAAAAACCTTACACGACGCTAGGCAAGATAATACACGATTTACACATTGATTCCTCAATGCGCAAAGGTCGAATGTGACAGAGCAATAATGCCAGGCTGAAGATATTTTAGAAAGAAACCACAGGCAAGGAGAACCTTGCGATAACTATGTAAAGCAAGGCATGGGCAGAAAGCTCAAACTACCGCCCTCGTACGATGCAGAAAGAAAATGGGGAAATTCTACATGCTACTTAAAATGTTTACCAGCTCAAAACTGCACCAAGCTACCCGTAAGAGTTCCTCACTACCAGGCTGGAAACACATTTCAGATCAAAGTAATCTCCAAAAGAGTGGAATAATAATTATAGTCAAATTATCTTAATTTTCTAAAGTCATTTTAATTTGAGTTTTGATTCAAGCTAAGAGGCAAGAAGAGCCTGTCGGTCACCACCTGTGTACATCTTACTGTGACCACCAGAATCTGCTGTAATTAGGCCTGGACTTCTGTTTCTCTAGTCTTCCCACACCCAAACCTCTCTCCACTGTTACAGCTAGTTGGCCCGTGGTAGATAAAAACTTTGGCTGTCTGGGAAGCCATTTTATTTCCAACTATCCAGGGTTTAATTTTTCGACATTTACTTAAACACAGGAATCGGCACATCCTCTGCAGCTAAGAAAGGAAGCAATCGATGTGGCTCAGGATATAGGGGGAGAAAAGAGAGAATGGATGCTTGCTTTTGAAAACCATCAGTTAATATAACTCACATGCCTACATCAGAGTTATTTCAAGGTTCAGATGCATTTTGTATGACAGACTTCTTTGTGAACTGTGACATACGCTGTACAACTTTCTGAATATGACCTTCATTGATCAGAATAAACCTTGGTCATTATCACCGTAAACAATTATTAGGCCAGTTATAAGATAAATAAGGACTGGGATGTCACGTACAACATGGTAAATATAATTAACACTGCTCTACATTGTATATGAAAGGTGAGAGAGTCAATCCTAAGAGTGCTCATCACGAGGTTAAAATATTTGTCTTTTGTTTCTTTGATTTTGTATCTATGAGATGGTGGATGTTCACGAAACTTATTGTGGTCATTGTTTCACGATGTATATAAGTCACATCATCATGCTGGCCACCTGAAACTCACACAGCCTGAATGTCAATTGCATCTCAATAAAAGTGGAAGAAAAAATAAAAAAAAAGAGGGTTTGTCTTCACTCAATTTAAAGCAGGAGGGATTCAGAACAGTATTTCTCAAAGTAAGGTTTTCAAGACCCTGGAGATTGGCTAAGGCACTTATGGGGTGAAGTTTTCTGCCATCAAAGTCAGAAAAAAGTGAGGGAGGGTGGGGAGAGATCTAAACTGAACTGAATATTTACTGCCCACAAGGCTGTCTGCGCTCCGTCATGGAGTGTGGTTGCTCTTGGCCTTTCTCTTTCTCACCCACAGGAGCACTTGACACGTGGTCCCTCCCTTCACCTGCCTTCTACTTCACTCCTCACCTGCCTTGTGGATTCCGCCTCACCGCCCGCACCGCTAGGCTCAGGGGGCCTCGCGGCTCTGTCCCCCCGCCCCCCACCCCAACAGTCCAGGCCGTGGTGACCGCATCCAGCTTTCACTCCCAGGCTGGCCAGCCTCCAATGTTCCTCCCCACTCCCATCTCCCCCGTGAATTCAGTCTCTTGGATTCAGCTGGCTACTCAACAGCCATCTTCATTCTCACGTGTCCAAAACATGAACTCTCGGTTTCTCTCCAAACCCAAATGGTGCTGGGGTCTTCCCTGTTTCAGCAAATGGCAATGCCCCACTCTGAGCCTCCCTGGCCGGAACACGCAGACTCACCTTTGACTCTTCTGTTTCCCTCTTACTTCACATCTAAGTTGTCAGCAAATCCTATTGGTCACCTTCAGAAGATAACCTCTTGTCACTGCCTCTGCAGCCATGAAGCTAGTTCAAGCCACCACCCTCTCTCACCTTGGTGACTGCGAGGACCTCTTAACTACTGTTTTCATGCTTGCCCGCCTACAGGCTTAGCTGCCAGAGTAATTACCCTAAAATGGAAGGCAGATTGGGCATTCATTCCTTCGAACCCCTTATAGGGCTCCACACATCACCTAGAGTGAAACCCAAACCCTCCTGGAGGGCTACAGGCCCTCCTTGACCTGCCCACCCCACCCCACCCATCTCACCATGTCACCCCATCACTCCCCCGCGCCAGGCTCCTGCCCCATTGGTGACTGGAGGTCTCCTCAAACACTCCGCACATGGTGCGCACTCAGGCCCTGGCAGGGGCTGCTTCTGCCCGGACCCACCCACCCAACCCCACAGCGGCCTGGCCTGCAGCCTCTTTACGTAGGTCTCTGCTCAGCTATCATCAGAGAGGCTTTCCTAACCTTAGCTGGACATCAAATAGCAACCCCCCATGTCTTCTTCTGATTAAATGCATGCCTCGGCTCCCCAAAATGGTGAACTCTGAAGCACAGAATTATGGAACATGGGAGTTCAGGATCAGAGAGTTCCACCACAGAGCACAGTCTGCTTATGATACTGCAGGGGGCTCGGGGGATGCCCAGTCTCCAAGGAAAAGATACATCATTCATGAAAGTACATATTTGATTTCTGGGGCTCACAGGGCATTGTTCTGAAGATGTAATAACAGCAGGTGAATGTTTTAAAATATGAAAAAAAAAAAAGCACATCTGGATGGTGGCCTTGAGTTCCTTCCTCTCTCTCTTTTGTTTTTAAGAGGGTAGGTAATTAGGTTTATTTATTTATTTTTTAATGGAGGCACTGGGGTTTGAACCCGGGACCCTGTGAATGCTAAGTACATGCTCTATGACTGAGCTCTACCGTCCCCCGCTCTCTATTTTTTAAGCCTTGCATAGATCCTGTTATTTTATGTAGTGTCCCTTAATGCTAATGTTATGCCTAACTATCTTTTCAATAATGAAGGCTTGGTTAAAAATGTGAACAGCGGGAGGATTCGTTTCATATGAACATAATGAGTTGAACATACGATAACCAGGCCACGAGAGCTAAGGGAGGTCCTTGCAAACGAAGTTAATTATCAGCATGGGGGCCGGAGAGCACAGCGGTGATAGAAACCTTGTCTCTCTTGACGGGGTTAACAGTTACACATTTCCCCAAACTCGCCAACTGGCAGCCTTAAAATACTATGTGCATTTGGATGTCAACGATACCTCAATTTAAAAGTATATCACTGTTGGATGAGACAGTGACGCTGTCTTGAGTAATCAAAAGGTAGACGTAGAGTCTCCTCTGAGCAGAAGCAAGATAAACGTGAGCTAATCAATCTCTTCTGGGCTCCCTCAGAGCCAACCTCAGTACCAAAGACCTAAATGCTGCCATCTTGGCTGAAAAAGGGTGAGGATGGAAGGCGCGTGCAGAAGGACGGAGCTGTCGGAGGGAAGGGCCAGAGTCTGGGGAAGGGGCTGCAGTGGCTGGCCTTCCAAAGGGGATGGAGTTTCCTGTTCCCACCTGGATTTGGGTTTCCATGTCTCCTGCTTGGATTCTAACGAAGTAACATAACCAAGTAATGCCTTAGTCATGACCAAGCCTAGAACCAGCTTTTCAGGGCTGGAGACCGAGCTCACAAGGCCCCAAGGCAGCCAGTGGCTTTATTTTGCTCACTTACCACGATCCCCACTCGTAGCTGAACGGCATTTGTGAGCACACGGACTAAGCCAGCTACAAGAGTTCCAGCCCCGGACAAAGCGGAAGGAGCCTTGCTGTACAAACAGGTTCTGCTGCTTGGGGTCACTGGTCCCCATTTAGACAAAGGCTGCATAGCAGAAGGAAAATGATCATCCTGAGCCTGCTGCTTAGTTCAGGGACATTTTCTTCCCAGCGTGACTTTCTTGATGAAAGAAATGACCCCTGACTCCCATTCCTGTGCAAGTCCCTTAGAGGTTGGTGGGTGCAGACTGGCTATCTCAGACGGCACTGTTCTAGCTTTTAGAGCTTTACGAAGACACAGGAAACAGCAGAACATTCATTAAGGAACGACCTGAGTCCCTCAGGATATGCTAGGTGCCGGGCAGTGGCAGGGAAGGAGGCAGGGAAATGACCAAGACAAGGTACCGACCCTTCCTGTGAGGCTTCTGCTAAAGTAATGCTGTCACTGAGATCATCCTTACCAATCTCATGCCTTGGCTTACTACCAAATTCATGGCGCCATGTCTGGGGGGAAGCTGACAAAATTGCTAAAACCCCTTTTTAGGCGTGTCTGCTTTGCTGCAGGAGCTGGGCATTTAAATGTCCTTTCACCTGAGACATGAGGTGCAGGTGGAGCTGCCTTTGTGTTTCTATTAAGACAGGGAGAAGCATCCGTGCAAACTTGCAAAGGTCAGCAAAGCAGGGCAGATGGGAAGGTGGGCTCTCTGAATGTGCTCTCCTTGGCCAACAGCCCGATTAGAATGAACTACCCAGATGTGCTCTGACCACTGGAGAACACAGGTGAACCAGCGTTACCTGTGCTATGAACCGTTCACCTTCATTACTGGACTGGCCCTTTTGGCAGTCACATAAAGAGCTTACTGTCAACTAAAGCTCCTAGGTCTGTTTCCCATGAACTGCTGTCAAATCAGGTTTCCCCAACCCTGAACTTATACAATGATTTTTTTTCCCCTTCTAAATACAGGGCTTTATTAAATTTCATCTTGTTAGTTTCCAACCATTGTTCCAAGTACACGTGCTCTCTTGTGTCCATGCTCCTGGTCTCTCTTCTTTGCTCTCTCCCCCTCCCTCCCTGCCCTCTCTTGTTCTACCATCAAATTCATTTACAATCCCTCCTCCAGAAATCCCATCACCTGATCATTGCTGTCTCTCAGATCATCTAAAGAAATGCCAAATAGGATGGAATGAATGACAAGCCCCAACATGGAACCAGAGGCCTCAGCATCTCACATCTTCAGCCACATCTTTCATGATCTCCCTGATCGGAGTCAACTCTCCTTCAGAAGAAACCCTCCAGGGCGCTCTTTCTAAAGGACATACCCAATCATCCATGCTTTGAAATCCTTCAGGCACTTCCCAAATGCCCTGTCGTAGGGGAGCTCCATGGTGGGTCCCCCACCCAGCTCTCCCCACATCCCATCCCCTCCTTCTATGTCAACACTGGAAGTCTGTGCCTTTTCGCCTGGAGTAGCCTCCCCTCCATGTCTGGCAAACTCACCACATCCTTAAGGACTTGGTCCAACTATGACCACCTCTTCAAGGTGGGAAGAATTCATACCCCATCTTGGTGTTTCCACAGCACCCAATCTGAGCTTCTATAACCTTATTTACCCCGACTGTGTTGTTGCTATTTCTCATACTCAAAAAAAAAAAAAAAAATGCACCCACCCTGGAACACAGTGCCTGGCATGATACAGTTTTTTTTTTTTTTGAATGAAGGTCTAAACTACCTCAGCGCTGAAATGAACCTGTAAACAGAGACCTCTGAGGGATGCATAGATGGACGGATGCCTACTGAGTCTGAGTCCTCCCAGACGACAAGTTTTCATTTTGTTTATGATGATGAGGTTTTTAAATATTTTATGTGAATCACAGCAACTGTTTCTATAACACCCCTGATCATATTTCCTGAAGTTTCTGACCTTCAAAGGGCAAACCCAGCAAACTCTCCTTTCCACTATGATCGAAAATGGAACTGACATGAAGAACAGAAACGGCATGTCATGGAAAGAACTCTGATGGGTTCAGGGACCTTGAGGGACCGACCAGGTGGATGATGGATGTGGACGCAGCTATATGGTCTTAATTCAGTTACTTAAGTTCTTCCATCCTTAGGGTTTTTTTCCCATGTATAAAAGATTTTAAAATTATTCTCCAGGGTTACTTCTGGTTCTAAGACTTTAAAATTATTTAACATAGAGTATCTATTTTGAGGGGTCCTGAGGTAAGCCAACTCTCCCTAGGGTGGAGGCTACAGAGTTACTGTGGACCTCGAGTGTAACAGAATTTCTTATGATGCGGACCTCCAGTGAAAGAGAACTTTCTTATGATGCAGCAACTGACTGGCAGAGAATTACATCACCAGGAAATAAGAACTCCCCCTAAGCTGTCACAGAGGACAGGAGCCGCTCCGGGTTTGTATTCCTCAGTATGTAATGACAGGCTTTAACTCCCTATAACCCCTAAGAGTTAACAGACTACAAAGTCCTTCCTGCCACCAAAGCGAAGTCAAATCCAGCACAGTAAAATCAGTTTCACCCTGTGCGTGTCCGGCTCAATTATATAACCGCTCCTAATTATAAAACATTATTCAGCTTAAGAAGAACGGCTATTAACTTCAGCAATCTCATTAGAATTAACAGTTGATTTGCTGACAGCTGCTTGTTGGGAGAAACCACTAAGGATTGCTTTGTACACGCGCAGGGTGAATGACTGACTGAGCAAAGGCACACGCACGGGATAAAAGTTTACACTGAAAAGTTGGCAGACGTTTGACTTTTTAGGACATCCCAGCTAGTGTTTTGGGTGACACAGCCTTATTCCACTCAATGGACAGAACTCGATACTTGCTGCTGAAAACAGAATAAAACGGGGAAAACAAAATGGGACTGAATTAACCATACATTAAAAGCCCAAAGCTGGTCGAGCTGGGCAAGGAGTGATGTCTGGGGTCACAGGGGCTGAAAGGTGAAAGTGATTTGGTGCCAGTGAGAGAAGAGATGGGTGAGAAGCACCCAGCGGTCTCTTTAGAGAGGACATCGTGAGATGTGTTCCCATGAGAGTCTGCCAGACGTGGAGTGTGTGTTGGGAACCTTCCTGCTGTGGGAGAGACAGGAGCTGACACAGGAATGCGGACGATCAAGAGGCAGTTACCCTCCTCATCATCTCTCTAATTAAAACATTGAGCTTGAGGCTCTAGAGATGGATTTTAGAAGCAAACTTCTCACTGGGAGATGAGCAAACAATGGGAAATAAAGAATGAGACTGGAGCATAACCCCCCTTCCTTCCTAGTTGGCAGGAGTCTGCACATCACGGTGCTGCGGGGATGGTTCGTCCTGGAGGGTGCCCTGGTCTACCTTCCTGAGCTGATGCAGGGCTCTCGGTGCAGGGGGAGCCCCACCCAAAGCATCACTGACCAATGGCAGCTGCCCCGGCCGAACGTCAGGAACAGATCTGTGTGAATGGAACCAACACCATCATTTCCTGGCCACAAATGATACAATTTGCTACGTGGGAGGAGGCATGGTGGGGATGGCAGTAGAGAAATAAAAACAAACAGACGAACGAATAAACAAGCAAGCAAATGAAGGTTTTCTAGCAAGGATCACCACTAGGAAATTAGGGGTGACTGTTCTTGACAACCGTGGAGGGAGTTAAAGTGGATGTGGCTATGGGTGGTGAACGTGTCTCTCCACTCACAGAAGTAACCAAGATGGTGCATTTTTTTGTTGTTGTTTTTGGTATTAAGGGAGGCACCAAGTAGCACATTCAACAAGAGCCTTGAATTTAGGATTTCTAATAGAGCTCAGATTTCAAAATTTTTGAATAATAATACATGGGCCCCCAATCCCTTTGAATTTTATTCTAAAATTTACAGCGGCCGAATTAGCAAAGAATGGTTCATACCAGTAACACCACCTCTTCAGAAAACACAATTTCTGAAATTCCAAATTTACAGGGGATTTGGCAGAATGGGGGAATGGTGGCTGAGAGGTGCTTTAGGCTCTATTTTGTTACTGGGTATATATTTTTTTTTTTAATTGAAAAAAAATTTTTTTGGGGGGCGTAATTAGGTTTATTTATTTTTCAGTTGAGGTACTGGGGATGGAACCCAGGACCTCGTGCATGCTAAGCAGGTGCTCTACCACTGAGCTATCCCCTCCCCTACTAGGTATATTCTTATTTAGCTACAGAGCAATAGGCTCACCTGAATTCTCAAACAACAGGATTTCTGAACTAAAGACCCTGTAACTAACATACATACATAACATATACATACATATCTTCTTTATCATATAAACTGATTATTACATAATTCTAAATTAAGTTTATTATCCAGCTAAATATTGCCCTAAGGACTGTTACTGAGCTTATAATGCTTAAAAACAGCCTGGTACAATGTTAGAACCCATGACTGTTTAGTGTGCACATATATTTCTGCATTAGCATATACCAGAACAAACAAAAACTGCACTTGGATATCTGACTCACATCTGAAGTTTTAGGACACCAAAGGCAGTCTCTTGATGTTCTATTCATGAGAGTGATGCATTCATATTTAATTAATGAAACAAAAACAGCCTCTCTCTAGTGCGCACAAAATGAAATGATGAAATGAGAATGATTTAATTCAGAGAGGAAGAGCCAAAACCCCCGGCAGCGCGAGGGCATGAACACAAAGGGAAATGGTGAGAATATTCCATTTCAGGGACAGAGCAGATGCACAGGTAAAGGTGGTACTAAATCGTTTTGTTATTTGTAGATGCTTTGGGGGGGGGGGTCCCTCCTTCACCTTCTAAACTTTCCGGTTACTTATTTCCATACCAGATGACATCTTATTTTCCCTAATGGTTCCTGGGTCACTGAGGTTTCTTTAGCTACTGTTTTTGGTTCACAAAGTATTTTCTTGTCTTTCTTCTCCCCACATGGAAGTCAGACAACCTTCTGACACCTGAATTTCCTGGCTCTAGAGAAAGGACAACTAGCAGGATGTGAATCCATTTAAGTCTATCTTTATAAGCTGAACAAATGGAGTTGTTGCAAAATAAGTCCCAACGCTATTTTAATGTCACACCTGACACACATTATTTTACATCCTTTTAATGTAAATATATCTCAGGTATTTTCCATATATATGTACACACACACACACACATATATATATATACACACACACAATTACTTATGTTTCTTTGCCTGTAAATCATAGAATTGTACACCTTGAGTGGCTTCAAAACATTAAGTTATATGCCTCCTTAAGAACTCCTCTATGATTTCCGAATTCTTTTAAGTCTTTCTTCCATGAAATGAAGGCACTATGAGGTTAAGGCTAGGCTTATGAAAATGTCTAAGGTGATATGCCTCTTCAAATAACCTAGAAAGAAATGGGTTCCTAAGCTTACAAGTTATATTTTTGAATATTGAGATTGAAACTCACACAAAGCTCTGAAGTATCCTATCATTTTACCTGGACTGTCTCAAGAAAGTTTCAATTATTATTACAACTGCTTCAAAATCTCATTAAGAATCTATTATCCGTGATCAAGATGATTAGCCAAGACCCCATAAGAACAGTTTTCGTGATATGGCAATCAGAAATTGGATTCCTTATTATTTCTCAACCCATGTAACTGTCAGGCTCTAATTTTCTCTCTAAATTGTAATGGTAGGTTTCTTTGTCCTGCTCACATAGCACGTGAAGAGTTTGCTTTGATAGAGAGAAACTAACCCAAGAACACTGTTTTTTACTGTGAAATGCAAATTTCCCAAACGACAGACTTCTGTTTCAAAATATAAGACAACGGGTCCCTACATTTCAAGCAGTTAAGTGCAAAGGCTGAACAAAGACCTTCACAGTACAATCTCAGCACCCATATCCTTTCATTCTCTTAGAAGCTAACATCTCTAAATATTTTAGTGTGGAAGCAAGCGGTGACAGGTTTTCAGGTCAATAAACTCCAATAACTAAAAGGATCTGTTCTAGATGTGTTACTGCCACGTGAAGATGACCGTATCTTCTGCTCTGTCCCCGGGTGGAATAAACAGGAATATTTTTCAACACCTTTCTCTGTCCCGGATAAATTTGCTTGATCTCAGGTTCTCATCCCTCCTCAATCCACCTGCGAAACTAATGCTCGTTTGAACTGAAACATGCACTTAGGAATCTGCCTAGAGGATTACCCTAAACCATAAAGTAGGCTGTTTCAGTAAATTGCATTTTAAATCTGGTTATCATACCTATTAGATTTGAATATCTAAATTTAACTGAAGTTTAAGTTAAATTTAGATATTCAAATCAAATTCAAATTTATATTTAAATTAGATATAAATATTTAAATTAGATTTAAATTGAGATGTTTAAACTGAGGAAAAAACACATACTCTCTTCTGGCATCTGACTTTCTGATTTTACCCCTTTTCTGGTTCTCCATAGGTTGATCCTATGACACAGGGATTTCTCCTACTGGCTAGGATTTTCAGCCAGGTGCTCTTAAACACAGCAGTTTTCTAAGCGTGTCAATATACATACATAACTATATGCTGCAGTTAAATTCGGCATACACTGCAGTCAGTCTTCACACCCTAAACTGAGACTCACTGGACAGTGTCAGTAATGTCCTTCTGTTTTGTGCTTTTTAAATGACAGCAACAAAAACAACCACCCCAAAGTCTTGGGTATGATCACAGAGAAACAAAGAAAAAGATGGTTGGTAAAGGCAGCTGAGAACCACAGTCAGAAGAAGGGTACTGAAGTGAGGCTTCCATGAAGGCGTGTCCCCGTGATACCCGTTCAGTTTATTCTTTAAAAAAAGAACATATCGAAAGAAAGAAGGAAAGAAAGAGAAAGAAAAGAAAGAAAGAATGAAAAGAAAGAACGGAAGGACGGACAAATGAACGCGAGGCTCCCTGCTTCCACAGAACCTGTTTTGACAGAATGGAAATTAAGAAATCATGTATCATGTTATTTCTGCGGTGAGCGCAGACCTCCAGGGAATGCCAAGGACCCCGGATCACAGACACGGCAGTGTGGCAGAGGCGACGCGGGCATCTGCGGGTCAGCGGGGATCTGTGCAGGAGGAAGGCGGGCTTACCTGGGTCGAGCCTCGGCAGGGAGCGGCAGGTCACCAGTGGAGGGGCTGGGGGAGGCCGGCTGCCCTGGCGATGGGATGGGCACGCTGTGCATTTGCTTTGGGGACCTTGGCACTTCGCTGAGGGCACTGTCTCGCCCAGGGAATGAGAAGGATGAGGAGCTCTCCCCCGGGGGAAGCAGGTCTCGGGCCGGCCCAGCGGCACTGGGCTCTTGACCTCGTCTTTGGTTTTCTACATTGAGCAGCACCTCTGTGTCGGAAACCCCATCACCCCGGTGGAGGGCATAGTCCTTGGACTCGGCTACACCGGTCCTGAGCCCTGGGATCTCAGTCCTGGAGTAGGAAGAGCCCAAATCTTTGCTTGACTCGGCCGATCGGTCACTTTTTCCTCCCCTTTTCTCAATGGCCTCGGGGTCCTTCCTGGCCTTGGTGTACCGGGATGGAGGCTTGGCGTCCACCTCTGGGTCCAGAGTGAGCCCATACTTCTCTGCCAGCTGCCGCCTCCTCTCTGCTTTGTACCTTGCGATTCGTTCAGCTTTGGATTCAAGGCTCTGGGTGTCCATGATCCCTGAACCACAGGGGGCGTCGCCATGGACGCCCGGGGGGTCCAGGGCGTGTTTGGATCGAGTCTGCTTTTCTAACGAAGAATCTGAAGTTTCTTCCTCTTCATTTGATCGGCCTACAAGGAATCACAGAAGTCAAACATGCAGATTTCAAGCAAAGACACATATGTAGTATATTCTATTCTGCACACCATGGGCGGTGAGTGGCCCACGCCTCATCCGGCAGAGCTGATTTACCCAGGGTGCTGCAGTGAAACACGGGAAGGCAGTGATGCTCACATCAAGTGTGGCCTCACATAAAGCTCAATCCCGACAGCCCTCAGTCTTGCTCAGGACCACTTCCCCTTGTTTATTTACTGTTTTTTGCTTTCGTGTTTTAATGTTTCACGTGTGAGGCCAGAGGACGGGTTCAGAGTCCTCTAAAAGAGATAACAGATATTTGAACTGCTACAATCTGACAAATGACGGATTGCGGTTTCCTGGGATCTGATAGTAACCATAACAATAATGGCTCATGTCAATTTCCACGAGGCAGCAGCTGGGTTTTTTGTTTTTTACCAGAAGTGGCTTTTTCTGATTATACTACCCACGCTTGATGTAGAAAATGTC
Organism: Camelus bactrianus; assembly: GCF_048773025.1. Taxonomy (NCBI): domain Eukaryota; kingdom Metazoa; phylum Chordata; class Mammalia; order Artiodactyla; family Camelidae; genus Camelus; species Camelus bactrianus. The sequence goes on from NC_133573.1 coordinate 13,248,551, forward strand.
TACAATGAAAGCAAGGAAGGTTAACCCTCAAATCACCAATAATCACAAATAGATAATAGCCAGTAATAAATAAACTGATAATTTGCTAAACTTTTCTATAGTCCTTCTAGTCTTTTATATAAATGATTTCTTTTTTTCTGTATAAAACACTTCATGTTTGACATAGCATGAATATTCTATAGAAAGCATTTTCCTAAATCTGGAAATCTTATTTTGAAGACATCATTGTTTTAAGGCTTCATAATATTCCATCCAGCAGGCATTCTATAATTAATTTAACTCTTCTTGTATTTCTGGGCATTTAAGTTGCTTCTGACTTTTAATCAGTCTGATTTGCTACTTACAATAGACAGAAGCGTGAAAGTAGAATTGCTTTATCAATAGATGTATCATTTTAAGACACCAGACTATCAAATTAATTTCTATAAAGTCTGCATCAATTTACACTTGAATCTGCAATGTATGTTCTCTCACAAACACTGAGTATTAATTTTAAAATTTGCCTTTCTTACTAGAAAAAGGGAATGTGCATTTCTCAACTTATTAGCCACTTGTATTATCCTTTCCTTCTCTGGTCAAGCTTACTGTTCTATATTCTACTGATTCATAGTGTCATTTTTATTGGCTTGCCTGAAATTTTACAGGAATATGAGCTCTTTATCTTCTTCATGAATATTTTCAAACTTCCTTAATTTTTCGTGAAGTCTGTGTAAGATTCTCCTTGAAGTACAAATGTTAATTGTCACTGATCTGGTCACTAGTGATTTCGGCAGCTGTTTCTGTGTTTTGAAAGTCCTTGTCCGTTCAACTGGAATTAAATATTCACCTCTGTATTCATGTTTGTAATTATTCTCTTAAAATTGATCAGGTGATTAACTGGACCTTATTTCTGTGTCTAAGATGTAGTGAGGAGGGGACACAGCTCCTCCCCCAGCTCTCACAGATTATGAAATAATTCTTACTAACATGCGATGCTTAAATTATCACACGATGAACAGATTAACGTTTTACATATACTTGGGTTTACTTCTGGCCATAAATTTTGGTACTCTGTTTATTCTTCATTCTTCATGTATGCAATTAAAAAAAAAACTCAGTTCTTTAGTTTTCTGAAGATGAGAAACTCTAGAGATAGGCGACCTTATCACAGCATGCAGTGAGACCAACAGCCCTCTCTGAGGAAGAAACAAGAAAACACTGACTATTAGAAGCGGCAGCAGAGAGCTGCAGGGCCAGGAACAGGGCCGGAGGACCAGCCAGATGTGCCATCCTCTCCCAAGGTCCCCTTGACTATTGGAGCCCATACCAATGACTGAGGAATCAAGGAAAAGCTGTCACGTGTGACATGCTGTTTAATATGAAATGAATACCCAATGCATTAAAAATTACATATATTACAATAATTTCAACAGGGTGTCTGCTGCATTCACATGAGAGTAGGAACCCTCAACATTCAAGGTCCAGCTCTGCTCTTCACGCTCTCTGCCGAGCCCTGTGCCGGGCGTCTGGGCTCTCCTTTTAAACCTATTATAAGAGACATATGTCTCAGTCAGCCTTTTACCAAACAAACCTGAGGATGTCTGACAGCTGGGGCCCCGACGGTACCAAGAGAGAGACAGAGTTCCCGCCTTGAAGGGTCCCAGGCTAAGGGGGAGAAAGGACTGATCATCAGGTGCCCCAAAGCGGGATCACTCCTCACGCTGTGACACTGGAGGACCACACCCAGGAGCCGCCCAGGGCTGGGAGTGCTGGTTTTTAACAAATATACACATTTAATAAAAATGACACCTACACCATTCACTCTTTGGGGAATATCTCACTTGCCAACAGTGCTAGATCTAAAAGTCCGAGGGGCCAGCAGGCTGCGCTCACCGATGCGCGGGCTGGCCGGGTCCGTGGCACGCGTGTATCTGGGGGTGTCTTCCTCCAGCAGGCGGTGAGTCACTAACCCGGTGCAGCTCTGCAAGAGGATGGGCTGGGTGTCGGTCTCGATTCCTTCTAAGCGCCTGGCGATTCTTTCTTTTCTGTGCGAGACACCGACAGAGGCGTGGTGAGCGAGGGACACGGGTCCTAAGGGAACACCGCACGCGGCTTGGCCCAGCCCTCCTGCTTCCGAATCAGGTGTAACAGACATCTTACCTTTTCATTTCTAAAACTTCTTTCCTCTTTGGCTCAAAGATTTTTCTTAATTCTGCAACTGAAATAAAACAAAAGGGAACAAAGTCTAGGGTTGAGTCTTCATGCATTCATTTCAGTCGTTCATGCGACACACACTTACTGAACTCATATTTCTGTCTGTGGCTCCCGCGCAATAAGTGATGGACAAAGCTGACACCACTCCTGCTTTCCCACAGACTGTCTTATAACAGGGGAGGCAGATGCCAAGTGAGTGTGTACACACACGCACACACACAAAGGCATCACATGTTGGTCCAAGAAGTAAGACCATGAGAATAAAGGACGGAGTAACAGGAGGGAGTTTTATCTCATCCGGGTTGTTAGAGGAAGCCTCACTAGTAAAAGCTCTCCAGCGAGCAGTAGCCTCACTATTTTTAACTTTTATTGGATTTCACAAAGTATTTTAAGTTTTCCATCATGCAAAACTTCAGACATTTGCAAAAGTAGAGAGGAAAGTATTATGAACCTCGTATGCCCATCAGCAAACTATCCCAACCAGGACTCACCCCACTCCGACCTCACCCATCCCTGACCCTGTAAACCTCTGTAACTACCTGACTGTGTTTCTAATGGTAGGTAACGTACACACCTCGATCACGTGCGCTTTACAGGAACATAGTTCCTCTGCCTCCCCTTACAGGCTTCCACTGGAAGGAAATGTTAACACCTGTTTCCCAGCTAAAATTTAGGTGGATGATGGATAACGTTACCATCCCTTACTCTCCTGATGACACTGCAAGACCAGAGAAATGTTTCGCTGATGTTGGGAGGGTCTCATGTGACACTGACTACAAGGATATTACTCAGATGCCAAACAATTGTTTCTTTGGAGTCGTGGTCACAGTTGGTAGAGAGCAAAGGTCGCTCTTCTCACCTCCTCCTCAATTATGTGAATTCACAAGGGCTCATTCGAGTGGTTCCCACTGAGGACCCGGGAAGAGGGGCGGGCTGTGACAGCCCGGGGGCCCACGAAACATTTCAAATGCTGAGTCAAAGAAGAAACTCAAAGGAGAGGGGATGAATGCATGGAATTTAATTTTCAACTGCTTCAATTTCCGTTTTATTTTTTTAAATGGTCATTTTTAGTAATGGGTCAAAACCACACATGCTTGGGATTGGCAGATACAAACTACTTTGTACAGAATAAACAAGGTCCTCCTGTGCAGCACAGGGAACTCTATGCAATGGCTTGTAGCAACTTGAAATGAAAAAGAATACGTGTATATATATGCACGTATAACTGAATCACTATGCTGTACACCTGCAATTAACACAACATCGTAAATCAAGTCTACTTCAATTAAAAAAAGGGAAAAACACTACACATGCGTGCGTGCACACACACACGATTTTATATTGCCCTTTGATGTGTTCAGAGATCCCAAATACGGCTTTTTAAAAAATTCCATCTCTACAGAGACTGTCAAAAATTGCCAATGCCGACTATATTTCAAGTCATCATGGCAGGGGTATTGGGAAAAGTTTTCCAAAATCAATAATCATGCCTTGGAGAAACCTCACTGGTGACAGTACTGACACTTTGCAAAGCTCTGGCCATGTTTTTAACTTACTTATTTTAAAATGACAGCCACCTTAACAGTTTAGCTGGATCGACTCCTGTTAAAGATAGTGGCCATCAAGTGTCTCCCTCTCAACTGGCCTCCCTGCGACCAGAGTACCTGGTGCAGAGAGATGTGGTTGCTCACACTCACAATCACGTTCCTGGGTCAAAGCCAAGGGTACAATGATGAAGGTGCATCCTGCCTTTGGAGGAAGCGTGGCTGACAGCAGCTCCCCAGTTAACAAATTAGCCCTAGCGAGATTACGGTGACAGAACTTTAATGGCTGGTAGCACATATTTGGAAAATATTTTCCAGGATGAGTCAATTAATGATTTAATGATTTAAGCTCCAAAGAGGAGAATGGAGCTGTATTTTGTATAGAACTGCCCCAAACCCTCCTACACTGCTGGTGGGAATGTACTTTGGTGCAGCCATTGTGGAAAACAGCAAGGAGATTCTTCAAAAGACTAAAAATAGACTTACCATATGATCCAGCAACCCCACTCCTGGGCATATATCTAGTGTGAACCTTAATCCAAAAAGACACCGGCACCCCAGTATTCATAGCAGCACTATTTACAATAACCAAGACACGGAAACAACCTAAATGCCCACTGACAGATGACTGGATAAAGAAGATGTGGTATATTTATACAATGGAATACTAATTGACCATAAAAAATAATAAAATAATGCCATTTGCAGCAACATGCACGGCCCTGGAGAATGTCATTCTAAGTGAAGTAAGCCAGAAAGAGAAAGAGAAATACCATACGATATCACTCATATGTGGAATCTAAAAATAAGATGAACATATTTATAAAACAGAAACAGATTCACAGACATTGAAAACAGACTTATGGTTACCAGGGGGAAAGGGTGTGGGGAAGGGATAAATTGGGAGTTTGAGATTTGCAGATACAAGTTTATACTGTACAGCACAGGGAACTATATTTGCTATCTTGTAGCTCACGGTGAAAAAGAATATGAAAACGAATATATGTATGTTCATGTATGACTGTGTACTGTGCTGTACACCAGAAATTGACACAACATTGTAAACTGACTGTACTTCAATTAAAAAAAAGTAAAAAAAAAAAAAAACAAAAACCTGCCCCCAAAGCTGTGGAGACCAAATTCCAAGTGCTCTGAAACATTTCTATTTTAGGGGGGTGGGGAGGTACTTTGGTTTATTTATTTATTTATTTATTTATTTATTTACTTGTTTATTTTTAACAGAGATACTGGGGATTGAACCCAGGACCTTGTGCATTCTAACCATGCGCTCTACCTCTGAGCAGTACCCTCCCCTTGAAAGATTTTTCTTAAATCCATGTCCCAAACCCATACCTGAGAAATCGAGTCTATGATAGGGTCTTCAGTAGCATAATGACACGTGGCCTTTTAGACCCCTCCCAAATTATTTCCACTAGGTATGTTATGGCCTGAATGTGTATGTCCCCTCCCCCCCTAAATTCATATGTTGAAATCCTAACCCCCTAAGTGATGGTGTTAGGAGGTGGGGCCTTTGGGAGGTGTTGAGGCCCTCATGAATGGGACTGGTACCCTTCTATAGAGGCCCACAGAGCCCTGAGCCCCTCCCACCACGTAAGGATGCCAGGAGAACTTGGCAGTTTGCAACCCTAAGAGGGCCCTCACCAGAACCTGATCATGCTGTGACCCTGACCTTGGGCTTCTGGCCTCCAGAACAGTGAGCAATACTTTTCTGCTGTTTCTAAGCCACTCAGCGTACAGTGTGTTGTCACAACGGCCTGAATGGACTAAGACAGAGCAAGAATAAAATATATTTATGTAATGTACCCAGTGTGGCATGTAACGTCCCCTGGGAAAAATTAAGTATATTTTTTTGTCCTAATTTGAGACTGAACAACATTTGCATTTCATTACATTTTTAATTTTTAAAATTTTCTATAAAAGTTACGCAACAAAAGACATTTTTTAAAAATCCAACAGTACAGTGAAAAAGGGAAGCAACCAGCTCCCTCCTGACATTCTTTATTTCCCAGAATCTGGAAGGAAAAATCAACTCAACGGGAGACTGTGTGAACGTCCCGCCCACAACCAAAGCATCTTTTTCCTGACTGCCCTTACTTTCCTGCTCCAATGTTCTATAAGGACTAAGACAATATGGGAAGGGGGTGGGTGGAAGGTCAGAATGTAGTTCTTCACAGAACCTGAACCCCAAGAAGTCTGGGGCAGTGAAAGAGAGGGAAAGGGCAGGTGTCCCTTTCTGGACAAAACAGGCTGGAAAACCCACCAACAAACACTGTCATCATCTGCTAGCAAGCCACTGCCGGAGATACAGGGTCTTAGAAAGGACAGCATTCAGCAGACAAACAGGTGTGCCCCCCTCAGGGTCACAGACTCAGGGGGCTGGCTCTGGAACAGATCACAGATCACGCCAGGGGTGTTTTCGAGAGGAAATTTCTAGGTTGTGAGCCCTCTACTGTAGGATACTGTCTCCCTGGCTCCCCTCTTAAAAGCCAAATCAGTCCCGGGTCCTCCCGCATGTTTGCAAAGCCCCCCTTAGGTATGGGACTGTCCTGGGTGAAGCCCAGTACAGAGAAGCATGGAGAGAGCGAACAGGCAGGCTGGGCAGCAGATGTCCACCCACACCCTAGGCTCCGGTGACGGTGGACACCACTAGCCCAGCACCACTGCCTCTTCAATCAAGCCTGCATTCAAACTCAAAACTATTTCGAGGCTTATAACCTTATCGTCCTCTCTGATCATTTACTGAGGAATGAAATGAGATCACAGATCAAACTCAGCTTTAAATGTATCCATGAGCTTATTAATTCTTTGTGGAAATCTACAGTGAATCTGTTAGGAAAATAAAAAACCCCTCCAGCAGAAAAGCTTCCTCTCAGTCTACTCTTTTGAACAAATAAAGTCTTTTAATTCCCAGGACCAGTCTCATTCCCACAGACATGAGATAAGAGGGAGAAGAAATGATGTGGAAGGACAGAAAGAAGTCATAGGCATCGTTGAGTTTGGTTTCCCTTCCCCAAGTCCACAGTTCAAAAGTAAAATCAGTAAAACAAACATATAACAGAATTACTCTAGTATATCTACTCTGTGGGAAAACACTTTGGTTGCAGAAAAGAGAATGTATTACTTGGACAAATAATGTGTGTGTGTGTACTTTTTTTTATTCCTTTCAAGAAAGAAAAAAAAAACCTTTGTATGGGCACTTGTCCTTATTGGTACCCCCCACTGAATTTTGGCCAGGTTTATTGTAAAGCACTGGAAAAACAAAAAAAAGCTAGTACTAAGAAATCCTTGAAGCCATTCCTACTGTGGAAACACATTGTCACTCCACGCCTCACTTATAGAGACCACCTACTATTCTCTCACCGTTATCTTCTGACTGACAGCATTGAATATAGTTTATCAGTGTTTATGACCTACCGAAAGGATTCCTCCTTTAAAATTTTCATATAATTTCAGACTCAGAGAAAAATTAAGACATCTGTCATATGTTAATGCTTGCTATTACACTTGATTTATTTTTACCCCCTTTTTCTCTCTCCCTACGTGTATTTCTGTGTACTGGCACATGCATACAAGTGCACATATTTACATATTCATTTTTCTGAACCATTTAAGAGAGTGGCAGCCTGATGCCCCTTGGACCTCTAAATTCTTCAGTGTCTGCTTCCTAAAAGCAAGGAATAAGAATTTTTAAAAATAAGATTCAAGAGCCGTAATTCAATTGATTGTATGTTGCATCGTACGTAGACAACTGATCCATGGTTCAGAACATAGTGATGCTAGCCACCATAAATCCAGAGAGAAACAAGCGCAGTTGATCTAACTTCCACTGGAATAAATTTTCTTCTTTGCTGTCACGGACATGAGGCTTTTACGGATACTAAATTCCCCCGTTACACCTGCGATTTTAGGCTGCTGCCCTGGTCTGAGCAATTTGGATTCTGTAAGTCCGTTCCTTCAGTTATTTCTGATGGGAATTGCCTGGTCATTTTCCAAGTAAAGCAATTTAAGGGGATTTGACATCAGGGCTATAATACTTTATAAAATTATTTAACGGCCTCATATGCTTTGTAATAATACATAATCCCAATCCTCGGGATGATTTGCTCTGCTAGTGCTTTCCTGGGAAACGTGGTTTCTTCAATTAGTTCCGAGAACAGGCCTTCTGGTAAAGCTATTGTTGAGCTCAGTCCCCTAAACCTGAGTACAGTAGAATCTTCCAAAGAAATAAAAGTGCCCTGGGGACTGCGAAGGACGGCTTTCTCCCCACCTGCATTTGAGAGCTCAGATCCAGAATATTCTGAATTCTGAGCTTCCTTCCCATAGGAGTAATGCAATTTCACTTTTACTCTTGGATGGCAGCCACTAATATAAAGACCAGAGCTTATAAAATAAGTCATTACAAACCTAGAGGAATAAAGAAGAGAGGTGGTGGCTAAGAAGTGTGGGGTTTCTTTTGGAATAAAGAAAATGCTCTAAAATTGACTCTGGTGGTGGGTGCACAACTCTGTGAATCCACTGAAAGCCAGTGAACTGTAGACTTTAAATGGATGAACTGTATGGTACAGGAGTTAGATCTCAACGAAGCTGTTTTTAAAAAAAGTAGAGTAATAGATTTGGTCAACTTCATAATTCCCAAATGAAAACTTCTATTTTAATATGATCATCTTTACACAAGTAAAGGTTTTTTCATCTCTTGATTACTTTGATTAGACACATAAATCTGGTGAATACATAAAGTGAATCATCTTTGATTAGTGAAAATTATGATTTTTATGACCAATTATGAGAAAATTTTTAATGAAATTGATGAACAAGGTTATGTGTTTTAAAATTTGTTATATGCGGAGTTAAACGGTGTTGAACCTTAAGGAATCTAGTATCTTATATTGTTCTTAATTTTTCTGATTTCAATATTGGCTACATTATTGTTCATCTAGAAGAAGTCTCACCTTTAGGAAGTGCAGTGAAAAGCTGAGCATCAATTCTTCTGTGGTTGGCAAGCTGCTCTTTGTCTTCAAGCAAGAACTCTTTCTGAAAGCTAAAAGTTACTCCATTAATAAAATGTTTAAATAGAAAACAAACTTCTGGTTATCAGTGGGGAAAGGGAGTGGGGAAGGATAAATTGGGAGTTTGGGATCTGTAGATATGAAGTACTATATATAAAATAGATAAACAACAAGGTCCTACTGTAGAGCACAGGGAACTATACTCAATACCTTGTAATTGCCTATAATAAAGGATATGGAAAGTGATCAGTGAAACCCTATGCTGTATCCCAGAAATTAACACATTATAAATTGACTACAATTAAACATTGTATAAAAATAAAAAAAATTTAACGTCAGTTTAAATCCAGGTATACAATATGAAGAGAAATGATGCAGAACATAAAAATCATGCTCCTCTCACACATAGTTAAATATGTGTGGACAGATTACAAATAAAACATTTTATTTTGGGGTGTTATCTTGGTAGCGTCTTTCCATTTATTTAAGATTAGGTTAATATGATTTTTTGTGCAGCATCGGCAAGTGGTGGAGGCAGGGCAGTAAAAACATCGCTACACTGGGAGCCGGATGCCTTGGTTCAGACCGCAACCTCTTCTAGAGCCACCAAGAGCTGTGCAAGTGTGGAGTGATCACTCAACCTTTCTGTGCTACAGGGTCTTCCTCAGAAAATCAGCCACTTGTCTAGAGAATCTACCTGCTTTCCTCCAGTGTTGAAATTAAAGTTTCAAATGCCTTCAAATAAACAAGAAATCAAAGTCTGGTGAATAGGTCTGAAAGGTTCATGAAGCCTTGTCTGGGGGGAGAAAAAAAGAAACGAAAGGGGAGAAGAATAAAGGAACTGAGCACCTGCTTTGTACGTTTCTTCTACACGAAGCACATCCCAGGCGTGTGTGAACGTCACCAGACCCTCTGAGGCATGAACTACACATGGCTGTGCTGGTGCAAGATTAACAATCGGCTCCTTCCTCTTGCCAGGCCCCCCAACCCCCCGAAAGTGCCTGTCCTGCAGGATTTGTGGGTGATGTAAACACTTCCAGCACTGCCAATTTTCAAGCTCCACCAGGACTCAAGGACTCTGAGTTGGGAGAAAGGCACACAGGTGCGCTCATCAGGGGGTGCGAGCCACCCTGACACACCACTGGAGCTACAGTCATCTTCACCCCAAGATGTGGTCCCCTCAAGTCCAGGGTCCCCTCAAGTCCAAGGTCCCCACGGGAACGTGCCTGGAGTTGGGCAAGACAGACAGAGCTGCTGCCTCGCAGGGGAAAAACACACCTGGGAAAACAGGAAACTAACCTTACCCAGTGATACAATCACCTCCAGCGCAAAGCTGAGCGTCCCCGTGGGACGGTCCTCTGTGCCTCTGCCCTGCAGGGGTGCATGTCCACAGGGCCCCGAGAGGAGACTGAGGGAGGGGCTGTGCGTGCTATGTAAGGGGGCATGTCAATCATCTACATCCCACATAAAATTAAGTTAAACTTCAAGGAACGTACAGATGCTCCAAAATAGGATATACCATCCCATTTTCCTAGAACCAGACTCATCCGACATCTCGGTTCTTGCTGATACATGTGGAATGGCTTGTATTCACAAATGTAAGTGCCATATATTCCCACCATTTAGTAAAAAGTCGAGAATAAGTAGTCTTTACAAAGCACACTCCAGATGGCTTGAGGATCCTAAGACAATCGCTTAGGTCAAAAACTTAGAATGAGCCCTGAGTTCTCAACCGTGACTCATAACACAGTGACAGTCACGCCCAGCGTTTTATTCAGAGGTGTGATTTAAAATAAACCTAAAAACTTAAATGACTGCAGAAGGGGCCCCTAATTAAGGGATGGCATGCTCTTCCAGTTGATTATTTAACTGCTGGAAATAGCCTGGTAAGTTCTGTTCTTTCTTTGGGACACTGAAATCTCAGTAATTCGAGATTTTTTGAATTCTCAAAAATTCGATTAAACCAAAATGATGCAACCCCTGAAATATTCAGCTCCCAAGATCATTGATCTGGGCTACAAGTATTTTCTCATATTTTCAAAAAGAAACATCTGTGTGTCTATGTCCCCCCTTTTATCTGCTCACCAGAAAGCTCCACTGAACCAAAAATGTAGACGAAGAAACTACGCTCTAGTTAAACATTCTGCTGAACTTTGACAGAGTGGGGTTTACAAGTCATCACCCAACACCCTTGGCTACATAAGCACTTACTATCTTGAAACCAGCTGCAAATGGTGTAGCGTCAGCACCGGTGGAAAAAGCAGCCTCTCACAGTTGCTCAGAAACCGATGGGAAAACCAAAGCATGGGAGGAACACCTCTCACGCCCCTTAGCACGGTTTACTGTAAACGCTGCCTCCTCTCCAGCCTCCTTCTGTCCGGGCTGACACCCCCCTGGTCTGGGCCTCAGTTTAAGATCATTTCCTCATGGAAGAGCCCTCTGTCCCAGTGCCTGTCTCACTGGCCCCAAATCTTTATTTATGGGCCCTTATTGTTCTCTCTCATGTTAGCCTGCTTTCCTACCTGTAGAACATACAAGTGTCTGAGTTCAAATGATTGATTTTTTTAAAATGTTCTCAATATTTATAGTGCTGTTTGCTCCATCACATCATCAGTATGAAATACTTCAGAGTGAGTCATAATATACCCTTCAAGTATTTTATTGTAGTCATTCATTCATTCATTCATTTACTCAATACACATCTATACGTGTATATATCAGTGGCTCTGACTCAAAACTGTTACAAAAGCCATGACTGATGCAAAACCTCCCAGCCAATAGGAAACCAGGTTTTGAAAAAAAGCCGCATCTCTTCCCTGGTCCACCCACTCCCAAGGGTGCTAGCCAGCAGTGAAAATGCGGGCAAGACACACTAGTAAACAGGTCTGGACTCTTTGTGAATGAGGAACTCCTTCTGATAAACTAATGGCTGGTCAAACACTGACAATTAGCCACAAAAACCCTAGCATCGCCCCTCTCGCTGCTCCGAGTCAGAGGCACCAGAGCGGTGTCGCCAGCGGGGCCATCTCCAGCTCGCACAACCGGCAACTCCAAAGTCTAAGCTCTGATGCTGGGTTGTACTTTTTCTCATGGTCATCCACTCCAGGACAAGAGGTCTCTGCTTAAGCCAAAAGTATGATCCTCTTTCAGTAAGAAATGACCTCTCCATATATAACTAAAATATATGCCACAGTCTTTAATTTTTTTGAATTATAATTTTAAAAGTTTCTAATGTTAAGAAATACCTTTAATATGTTCCGTCTATCTTCGTCTCCTCAATTTTTTTTCATACTTCCACCCCTTTCCCTCTGCTTCAACAATCTAAGAAGAGCCTGCCCTTTGCTTCCATGATAATTTTTTTCTTTTAATGTGTTCCATTAACCTACTTAAATGCCCAGCAAGAGCAATCAGGGGAAATTTTCTTAAAGTGAGAGCAGGATATTCTGCTGTTGTTTCCATCTATCTTTTACCAGATGGGCGCTACGATTATGACGACTGTTCAGTGTCCACACAGTGAAAGGCCCCTTTATGATTTGCTCCCTCTTCTACTGAAGTTCAAGTTATAAGATACGGAGAACGAAGTCCATGGCCTCAGAATTGCACCTCTGGTGTCCGGGTGACTGGACTCCTCTAAAGGAGGCAGGTTCTTGGATTTCCAGCCCATTTTATGCTTAGTACCATGGCCAGGAGGCCAACGTTTTAATAAGTACACGTGAAATAACCCCATGTTTTAGAACAGTTGTGTCCCTCTGAGCCACTCTCCCCCGAAGTGACTGACCGTCATTCGTATTTCGTACTTTTCCTTGGGAAAGCCATGCCTTCCGATCTCCACTTCCTTTTCTTCTGTTCTGTTAGTCGCTCATTAGCTCTCCTCTGGCTAAGCCAACCTGCTAGGGACGTCCTGGGATTGAAGCTGCTGTGGTCTGAATGTTTGTGTTCCCCCAAATTCATATGTTGAAATCCTAACCCCCAAACGTGATATTAGAAGGTGGAGCCTTTGGAAGGTGATTATGCCATGAGGGTGGAGCCCTCCTGAGTGGGATTAGTGCCCTTATAAAAAGGAGCTCAGAGGACTCTCCCCAGCCCATTCCGCCAAGTGAGGACACATGAGGTCAGCAGTCTGCAACCTGGAAGAGGGCGCTCACTCCATCACAGTGAGACCCTGACCTCAGGCTTCCAGCCTCCAGAACCATGAGAAGTAAGTGTCTATTGCTCAGAAGCCACCCCGTCTATGGTATTTTGTTATGGTAGCCTGAACAGACTGAGACAGAAGCCTTAGCATCTATTAAAAAATACAGCAAAGATGAGAAATATGGGAGACTGGCAAGCACTAGAAAAGGGAGATTGCAGGAGTCAAATAAGACAACCTTACTCATAACCCTGCCTTATTACGGCTCTGATACTAAGATGTGGATGAAATTCATCAAGGGATACATTACCTTCAACAAGGTGAATTCTGCCCTTTTCAAAAGCAGAGCCCGGCTTAGCCTGCCAAGGGCAGTGGTTACACAACTGCGTACTCCAATGCTCTTGAAATGCAAACTTTTAAAGCAAAGAAACAATGTCTTACATAATAGATTAAGAACAAGAGCATCTGCGTGGCATGAAAGGTGGACCTGGCTTGGGTCCTTCTAGCATACTGAAGTGTATGTTGAAATCCACACCTGTGTGCATAAGAGAGAATCATTTTGTGCCTCTACCTGAAACTCTCAAAATCTGCTAGGAACAGCCATCAGCTAGGAAGCACCCGAGATACAGCTATGTTGTTTGGCACGAACTTTGATTTTTATGTTATCTCCTATCAGTGATGATGTACCAGGGAGTTTCAGAACATCACGTAAATCAAATTAGTACCCATAATATCCTACAGCCAATGGGAACTGAAGTGCAGAAAGGTTAAAAGACCAGCCACCAAGAACTCACATGGACAGATGGTCAGGCGGGTGGGTGGGTGGGTGGGTGGAGGCAGGGGAGGAAGGGAAGAAGGGAGAGATGGAGGAGGAACAAGGCTCATTTCTTTCTTAAAAACTCAAAATCTCCCTTGATAGATAAATTGCAAAAAAGACATCCCATACTTAGAGGCAGATATGAGAAAGAAAACATAATAGGCCTTTATAAGTTTGCAATTACAGAGTAAGCAATATCCCATTCTGCAAATAGTTTCCATAAACGCATTAAATAAAAAAAGAATCTTTGCTGGCTGAATGTACTGCTGAGTCAGGTCGCTTCAAAAGTTTTAATAAATCAAACTCTGGGAAGAAAACATTTTTTTCAAACATTTAAACTCACAAATTTGGACTTTAGGAGAATAATTTCACAAGCTACTACAAATCTTCTAAACTTAAGATGCCTGAGCAAAGACTACTTTACCTTGGAACTCTTCTTTGATGTGGGAATCCAGTGAAGCTTATGTTTTTCTTGTTCAAATCTGAGGGGAAAGAAATAATGTAACATTGAAATAGCTACATGATAAGTAAAAACCAAAACAAAACAAAAACAAAAAGAAAAAACTACACGAACTCCAATGGGGAAAAATGTTTCAAACTCCCTTTGAGAACATGTAATTTAAGAAAATAGAAACCATTAACCAGAAATAGGAATATTAAAAGGACAGCTTTAAGAATCAAATTCCACAACATACATCCTACACAGGCAAGTTTGTTTTTGTTTTTGGTTAACTCCATGGGTAATTAAAAAAAATTCTGATGTAGTTCAGTGCTATCATTTAAATTCATTATAGCTACAAGAATTCAAAGCAATTAAATACTGACTATTACACTAAGAAAAAAAAGGAGAAAAATATTAAACAATTTCTGTCAAGGGAACAAGAAACGTGAAAGTCATCACTGCCTGATACATTTGAGATGCTTTTCAAGATGGCATGGCAGGGGGTTATGAGAGGTTGCTGGACAGAGGTGGGACACTCCAGCTGTGTTTTTACTGCTTTCGTTAAAATCCAAGTAACTACAACACATCAAATTAGCCACTTATTTATTTATTTTTGAAGACAAGATACAGATTTATATAGAGACAGCTGGTAACAAACCCACAGAGCAAAAACACACATCCGAGTGAACTGGCTAATCAAAACCAGGCACAGACAAATTTATCACCGGCCTTGGGTAAGTAATCTGTTTTACCGCTCTTGGCATAGCAACCATTTGTCCACCAAGAAAACCACAATGAGACCACTTACACAGATTTCTTCCCCTATGCAAGTGCCTTTTCCTGTTTAATATTTGGGGGCAGAAGCTTGAGTTCAAGGAGGCACAAAATATACCAGATGCCAACGTGTCATGACCCACCAAAACACATCCTGAATCCTACAATCTGGAAATTCTGACCAACCAGAGAAATAAAACAAAACAGAAGGTATAGTGCCAACAGATCATCTAGGCTTTTCTCCTAATTACCCAAATAACTTCGTCACAGATTCAGAAAACAAGAAGTCGGTTCAGAAAACCATTCAAATATTATAGAAAATTCCTGAGTCTGAGGCCTGGATGGTTCAGATCACTTCCTAATAGTGCATTTGTGCTAGAAAACACTTTCACGTACAACGGCTGAATTTCCAATGTGACATTCAGAATAACCTGAGCGTTTCATTCTTGTTCCACCAGTGAACTGAATCAGTGATGCCACTTCAGTTCTTAAACTGAAAGCACCTATTTCCCTCTGTGCTTGAAAGGAAGCCACGAAAAAGGCAACGTTTTCATTCCAAACAGTCTCACGTGAAAATTTCATAAAGACACACTCACCACTGCCCATTGGAAATAATGCAGTAGATAAAGCATTTGGTTTAGAAAAATATTTTAGCTAAAGTGCAGCACATCCTGAAGTTTGGGCATTCCAATTTCATTTACAGTGTTTCCTACCTAAAGGCTTTGGTGATTTGGCAATATCTCTAACTTACAACAGAAACCAAAAAATCACGTTTTTCAGCAATCACAAGATAAGCTAATTTATACAGTCAATTAGCTAGTTAACCTATCCTTTGAAAAAAACCATCTAAGTAGCTGGACACAGGAGCCTGCAAGGTGAAAGACACAAGGCATTCATTATGTTATGAAATAAACACTTAAGTGCATTTTCTATTTCTCTTGCCTTACCTTTGTTTTCAGAGAACTGGAAAGCTCCCCAATAGCTAGAAATCCCTGGGCTTCTGAACATGGTTGCCTACAGAAAGTTCAGGGACAGAGCCTGCTCTCCAGCTAATTCTCAGCCAGCCCCGGCCCTCGGCCCGTCTGAGCAAAACTGGGTTGAGAGTCTCGCAGCACAGGGCTGGAGAGGCAGGCAGCGCTGTCCTTGAGGGTATAGTGAATGCAAAGCAAGACACCGCAGCCTGGAACAGCTCAAACCCCGTAATCAGATTACAAACAGAAATTAGGGCTGTGGATGCTGAAATAGACTGGATTCCAGGGAAGGGACATTTCTGATGTGACCACTTCAAAGCGATGGCCGAGTCACAGCTCCCGCTAAGGAGACAATGCTGTAAGCTAACCATCACCAGAAGGGTCCGAACAACTCCTCCCTGCCCTAAAAATAAACAAACAAACAAAAAGAAAGCTGTCCAGAGACTCTGGATGTACCAAGAAGTAGGGAAGCTGCCTAACTCTTCCCAGGCCCCTCTGAGTCTGGCTTTGGCGAAGTTAAATGAAATATTTGATCTAACACGCAGCCAGAACCCCATGGTTCAGAGTTAAGATTATGAGCAACATATGAGTGAAACTGTGGGAAAAGAAAAGGCAGATATTACTAGAGGTTCAAAAATTTTAATTTGAGACAGGAGCTCTTAACTATTCCTTATTCGACTGACCCTGTTTATTTTATTTTTTTAGAACAAGGTTAGGTTTACTACAAAAATCGAGAGGAAGGTACAGAGATTTCTCATATACTTCCTGCCCCCAAACATGCACAGTCTCCCTCGTTATCAACGTCTCCTGCCAGATGGTCCATTTGTGACCAAAGATGATTTGACACTGACACGTCATAATCATCATGGTTGACCTCAGGGTTCACTCTTGGTATCCATTCCAGGGGTTTGGACAAGTATATAATGACATGTATCCATCATTCTAGTATCACACAGAGAGTATTTTCACTGCCCTAACAATCCTCTGTGCTCTGATCTTTTCACGTCTCCATGATTTTGCCTTTTCCAGAATGTCATAGAATTGGAATCATACACTGTTGCATTATTTCCTATAATCGTTCAGCAAAAGTTCTGGCTGGAGAAGTAACTTGCTCTGGGTGGACACCTGGTTAGTGATGGAACCGTAGGATCTCAGGGAGGTGGAATCAAGGTCATGATTTGTCTCCACCCATCCCACCAGGAGGCAGAGACCCTGCATCTGTCCATATGTATGTTTAGTGCTGAACACTGGACCTGGTGCTCAGCAGGCCGGCAGTGAAGGTTTGCTGAACAACCAGAGGAAGTAATGCAATCCTCTTTTCTAAAGGCTGAAGATTGCATTCTAAAATGATCTGCGTTGATTTTATATCCTGCTTTCCAACCAGACTGATTTACACTGATTCCTACAGTATAAATGAACTTAACTTGGAAAGGAAGACTTACGGGCCAAATTAACTCCAGCCCAGCAGCACGGTGTATCAGCACTGGCTGCCGCCTGGGTCGGCCGTGACCGTGGGCGTTTTCTCTGTACTGCGATGACTCCGATTCTTATAAAGTTGGGGTGAAAGATGGCAAATAGGGCAGCTTGAAAAAACCCCAGCAAGGGACCACAGAAGCTCTGTGGGTAACTGGAGTGGAAACTTTATTGTCAGTTCATGGCTAACGAGGAACAAGAAGGCAAAAGGAGCTGTTGGAAGAGGAGGAAGAGGAGGAAACTTTGGAAGCAACCAATTCTGAAAATGGATAATTAGATGGGATGGAATAAGGTTGATGTTTATAAAGAATCCTTTGTAAAGAATTTAGTTTATAAGACATAGTATCGACATTCTGAAAAACTACTCTTCTTCTAGAATTCTCAATTCAAACTATCCTAAGTGAATCTAAAGGTTTCTTTTGAATTATAATTATGTAATAACTTTAGTTTAAATTTTTCAAATGAGATTCCAGCACAGAATAAAAAGAACTCGGAAATTCTCTTTAGGTTGGTACTGGGATTTTCCTAGAATTACTTCCCTCACCTAACTGGATCAGCTAGGAGCCAAAGCAAACAGATTTACATATGGCTTAACTGTTGAAAAGAAAAAGCACAAAATTTTTTATTAAACTATGGGTATGCATATAAGACTAAGAAGAAATCTATATTCTACATCGGTAAAAAGGAAATATGAAAATTTTTCATTTCCTCTCCAAAAATTAAAAAAAATAATAATTCATAATAATAAAATAATTATATACTCAATTAGATGTTATTACATAATTTATAATAACTATTATATAAATTATTATAATTTGATAAGTATGATTATTTTAGGCTGGCTCATTCACACAGGGAGCTACAAAATAGGCAAACATTTCCTCACATCATTCTGTAGGTTAACATATTTTTTTCATCTGCAGAGACAATTGTACGTTGTGATTTTCTTAAATTTCTGAGAGATGATATTTAATTTAAAACCACGATGGTACTGTATCCCTTTCCAAAACATCCCTTAACCACCAGCTTGGCACTGGTCGTGCACACTTTGTCTACTTTGAAACATTCTAAATGTTTTCCCATTAAAAATATATACATATATATTTTCCATTTGCAAAGCACTATAATATTCAATACTCAGAAGCAATGTTTATGGAAGTCAAATATTTTCTTGGCTGTTTCTAAAGTTTTAATCTTGAAATGAGAAAGAAATACAGCCAATGCTGAAGTGTCCAGTAGACGGTCATGGGAAAAGGCTTCAGCACAAGGGGTGTGATGTGTGAATGGGAGGGAGGGGGGGGTCGCTGTCACAGGCATGGATGCATCACGTCACGATGAGTGGGTGGTGGCTGGAGGGGCGCCGATGACCAAGATGGGTCTATGAATGGGCCACTGAGATGCCGACACCCCCGAGCCGAATCATGAAGACAACTGAGTCAGGCCTTGATTGATCCCCAAATCTCGGACTTGGGGGAAACTGGAGCTACAGGGGTCTTTCTAATCACATGGACACAAAAGGGCCAGGGCCACGGCTGTAAACTTGTCCTAGATGGAGGTCACAGGGTCTCCCAACCCAATAGCCCATATTCGCTTAATTGAAAAAAGACGAGTCTGACCCCAGGAGGAGGGGACAAGCCAGCTGCTAGTTGCTTTTGACAAACCTCTTATGAGTTCTTGGTCTGATTTTGGTGCCAGTGATGTTCTTCAAGACCAAGGCTGACCCCAGACATGAGTAACTAGGGCAGATCTGAGACCTCGGACAGAGACAGAAGTCAGTGGGCCTGGTCGGGGGGTGGGTGCCATAAAGAAGTAAGCCACTGAGTACTGCGAGTGCTCCCTCCCAGGGCCCCCACCTCGCTGCACAAGGACAAGGGGAGGGTGTTACCAGTGACGCTGATGAGTGTATGACTTGGTAATCAATTTCTGGAAACGTATGCAAAGAAATTATTATGAATGAGAACAAGAATGTTTACCAAAGCGGTGTTTATAAATGTATAGAACTGGAACTGGTCCATGTGGGGTACGGGCAGAAGGATGGGCACACGACACAAGGAAATCAGCTTTGAAACTCAGCTGGCGACTTGGAAACCTTCTCATGACCTGTTGTGTTAGAGACACACACACCTCTTATCCAAAGACAACAAACAGACCAAAACATTAATCTCACAACTCAGAGAACTCTGTTCACGCTCCCCCTCTACTTCCAGTGTTTCCACACTGGGCGTGAATTACTCCTATAATTATCAAAACAATTAAGTACAAATAAAGATGAAGGTAACAAGTCCTTCTCAAATCTAAAGACTTAGGTTTGGCCCAAAACAACCAGGAGAAAACCATGACTGGAGGTGTGCCCATGGGCCTATGGTTCAACGCCAACCTGCCCATTTCTTCTGAGCAGATGGGATGCACCTCTTGTCTAGAAGCAGAGCAGTTGGCCCAGAGAATTGCCAAAATCCTTAATAACAAACACAGCCCTTCTCAAGCTCCACCCCAGGTGGGCCCTGAGCATGAGGAAGGGTCTGGATCAGCTCCCCCAGCCGCCAGCCCTCCATCCACCTGTGAAGGCCCCTTTATAGAGTCCTTTCTCCTGCAGGACTTTTCTTTTGCCCATTGAACTTTTCCTGATCGAAAACCTTCACTGTCTCCTGGCTAAAGGATTTTATGAAAACTTGAGGGGCGACACCTGAACACTTCTGGATGCATCCCTGGCACAGTGTCTGGTTCAAGACAAGGACCGGTAAATAGCGGATGAAAGAACGAATGAGCGAATGAAAGGATGAATGAAGCAAGTAGGCAGGCAGGCAGTGGAATCACTTCTGTTCTTCCTCATTCTTAGATTCGGTCCCATTCCCAGCCAACTCTATTTCTTAAGTAGGTGCATAAAGGAATAGTGGGACCCCCCCTTCCCCGAGGCTCCCACTAAAGGCGTCTTGTCTTTCCTAAAATGGGAGGCAGTGACGGGGAGCTTTCCTATTTGCGTGTGGGGAGAAACGGGAAGGAAAAGTCAAAGACTCGCCAGGGACGCCGTGTCATGGGGAAAACCAGGGAGGTGACTCCTGCTGTCCAGCTGTGGGCGATGTAGCCACGGGTCCGGGTAAGAAGCGTCACCTCCTACACTGCGATGGTCAAAAAATAAGGCGTCGGGTGACAAAGGAGCAGGTGTCAAACCCTCAGGGAACGTGCGGCCATGGCACAGCTGGGACTCCAGGTCGCATGTGGGTTAGATGGAGGAGCCGCCACCCTGTTGGCGGTCTTGGCTGATAACATTCCTGCATCCCCGCAAGGTGAGGGGCAGTAGTCCTCTGGGGGTTGTCACTATGGCAGAGCAAATGGAAACAAAGCCAACAAAGAGGGAAAGAACCAAAGACCCCAACTGGCGACTAGCCTTTTTCTCCCATACCCGGCATGATGTGGAGACAGACACAGGACGGGGGGGCGGGTGTGGGACACAGCCCCGGGGCGGGTGCAGCGCTCAGTGCTCTGGGCATTAGACTCACTCTGTCCTCTCCAGGAGGCCCTCCTGTATCCCCACCTGCAGAGGAGAAAACTGAGATACGGTGTGATCTGGGATAAATACTCAGGACTAAACTGACCGCTTACAGTGCATCTCCAAAGCAAACCAGCCATTCCCTGGGGCAGCCAAAATACAATCAAAGAGGGAACTAGGAAAGGAGGGTGGTGACTCAGAGAGAGAACGAGGGGGAAGGACTCTGAAGACCACAGCGCATTGTTGAATCCACACGCGCATCTATGTACTGGAAAGAGACTCAGGTGCAGGACACTCACCTGCCCCGGCGCCTGCCCTCACCCTGCCCTTCTCACTGGGCTCCCTAAACAGCACCAGGAGCCGCCCAGCCAGCGGGACAGGGGGCCAACATGTAAGGCCACATGGAGAAGTGGTGAGCGCCAGTTATCTGAACACACACCGTCATGAGCTCCTGGTGCATTTCTAAAGTGAAGGGCCACAGGATGACTTCCACAAAATCTCCTCCAGGCTGCTGGAGTCGAGGACTGGGCTGACATTCCAAAGTGAAAGATATATTTTTACAGCCTCGTGGAGTATTTTGTATGCTAGCAGCAGCTGTAAATGTAATTCCCATTTTTTTTTTTTTTGGTGGATTTTATTTATGTGTGTAGACTCTTAATCTGGGCAGAACTGCCTGACATGAGGTAATCCCATCAGTGGGAAGGCCATTTCGTCCCCCCGATTTCCCTTTTATCACATTCTGGTTAGTCATCTATTCCACATTCCGCGTTGGAGTGTCACTCTCCTCCCGTGTGTATTGTGAAATACTCTGCAGCGTTTGGTTAGTGGTAATATTTAGGGCAAGTCTGCAAATAAAATTTGGTGTTATATGATTATGTAAGGTAATTTAAAACAGGCCACAGATGCAGAGAGGAAAGACGAAGTACTTTCAACAATAAGAAATATTACTGCTCACAGATATTTCTTTATCAGATGTGTTGAAAGAACCACGCCAATCTCATGATCTTCAAGAATTTTTTTTTAAAGGAAAGGCATATTGCAATCCCCTAAAAGACTTCTTCATGCTTTTTTAAATTAAATGTTCAAACAAGGAATGTTAACATTTCTTGTGAAAATTTAATCATTTTAACTTCTGGCAGATTTTGAATCTATAGCTAATAATTTTGGGGGAAAACGATCCAAGGGGCTTAGAGGAAGAGAGAGGATGGCCAACTGTTTCTCAGAGCAAGAAACAAAAAGACAAAGGTCAGTTTTGCGTTTAAAAGAGGCACTGAAATATACATACAATGGAATACTACTCAGTCTTAAAAAATGAAATTCCGAATCATGCCATGAATATGTCACAGATAAACCTTGAAGTTATGATGTTCAGTGAAATCACACACAAAAGGACAAACACTCCATGATCCCACACACAAGAGGCAAGGAGAACTGTCACATTCACAGAGACAGGAAGGAGATTGGTGACTACCAGGGACCAGAGAGAAGGGACAATGGGGGTTCCAGCTGAACAGATCAGAGTTTCAGCTCGGGAAGATCAAAAGTTCTGGACATGATGGTAGTGACGGCTGCACAACACTGGGAACGTACTTAATGCCACTGAGCTGTGCACTTAAAATGGTTACAGT
The DNA here is from genome assembly GCF_048773025.1 of Camelus bactrianus. NCBI lineage: Eukaryota > Metazoa > Chordata > Mammalia > Artiodactyla > Camelidae > Camelus > Camelus bactrianus. The sequence goes on from NC_133573.1 coordinate 13,271,036, forward strand.
GGGAAAAGGAAACAGTCCCCCAAATCCAGGAAGCGCAGAGAGTCCCACACAGGATTAACCCAAAGAGGGGCATGCTGAGGCATGCGGTAATCAAACTGACAAAAATTGAAGGAGAAAATATTAAAAGCAACAAAAGAAAAGCAACAAATAACACAGAAGGGAGCTCCCATAAGCTGATTTTTCAGGAGAAACTCTGCCAGACAGAAGGGAGCGGCACGATATATTTAAAATGAGGAAAGGGAAAAACTTACAACCAAGAATACTCTGCCCAGCCAGGCTGTCGTTCAGACTTGATGGAGAAATCAAAAGCTTCACAGACTAACAAAAGCTAAAAGAATTCAGCACCACCAAACCAGCTTTACAGCAAATGCTAAAGGAAATTCACTAGGTAGAAAAGAAAAGGCCACAGCTAGAAACAAGAAAATCACGAAACGGGAAAGCTCACAGTAAAGGCAGACACACAGTAAAGGCAGGAAGCCATCCACACGCAAACTAACAGGGAAGTTAAAAGCAAAAAGCAGTAAAAATTATCTGTCACCAAATAAGCAGTTAAAAGATACACAAAACAATGAGATGGAAAATATGGTAAAATGGTCAGTGGTCACATTTATGTTACGTATATTTTACTGCAATTAAAAAAAATGGACACCGTAGGTAAAGCACAGACAGACACAAAGTGCAGGCAGATGCTGGGCTTCCAGAGCACACGTCTCCTGAGGGACAGGGGACCAGAGATGGATGCTGACTGCACGTGGCCCTGCACTCCCTCCAGGTCTAGGAGATGCCAAGAATGGTTGTGACTCAACCAGAGAACCAGCACAAGCAATGATTTGATGAATAAATATATACTCATGTGTTTACTGAGTAAAATCTGAAGCTGCATCCTACTGCATCCTAAGATGCAGAACGCCCCTTCTTCAGAGCTGCAGGGGCCCAAGCCCCCTCACTGGGGGGGGACCCGCTCACTGGGGAAGAGGGCTGACACTGTTACAGCTGCCCGGGGTGGGTCGGAGTGCTCTGGTCACTGAATCCCCACTAGCTGATGGTTTCCACATGACCAGACAGCTAAGAAATACTGACTTATCAGCGATGAGAACTTTTTATGAGTCTAAACATCCAGGTGGCAGACAAGGACACATGTAAAGTCACCACTGATACCCGACTCATGACTGCTCCGGAGTTACACCTGTGTGACTCGAAGGACAGAGCCCTGAGTCAAATAATTTCGGAGCCTCCTCGTCCTCAGGAGGGTATCTTTTTTCATTTGTTTGTTTTCTTTTTGAGGGGGGAGGTAATTAAGTTTATTTAGTTATTTTAACAGAGGTATCAGGGACTGAACCCAGGACCTTGTGCCTGCTAAGCACGTGCTCTGCCACTGAGCTCTAACCTCCTCCCCACCCCCAGGAGGGCATCTTAATACAAACACCAACAGTGGCTGCTCAACAATAATCAGTGTGAAAACTCAAGAAAAGTTCAGCAACCTGCCATTCTCAGTGTCTCTTAACGTTTCCCAAAGGTGATGGTGCCCGGTACCCACGAGACCTTGCAGGTCCCGATGCACCTGCTGGTAGACTGGAGGGAGAGGGGCTGTCAGTGAGACTTGACTGTTCATGGTGGTTTTTCCCAGGGGCAAGAATCACCAGGAAAACAGGCCCCGAGCTCACACACAGAGTGGCAACGGAAGGTTACGTCTACGAAGTCAAAGATGAAGAAAACTACTCTGCTCGCAGAAATGACGAAAGACATGTTTACATGCAGGAGTCAGTTGAAGATCGTATAAAAGGCAAGTGGTATCAAACGCTGGTGCCCCTGAGTCACGTGGGGATGCTTGTTAGAAATGAAAGTCGCCCCAGCCCCAGGGGATCGCGATGTGCTCCCAAGGTTGAAAACCACTAGGACAAGCCATTCAAGCTATTACGTCCAGGAAGAAGCAGGGAGACAGAATCAGATGGATGAGGCTGAGGTGGGGAGGCTTCTAGAAGGTGACTGGGAGTCTCACTGTGACGGGCGGGGAGCGGGCTGGACACGCCAGGAGGAAGAGGAGACATGGGCAGGAGAGATGGGATGAGAATCGTGCTTAAAGGAGCTTCAGTGGGGTCCCTGCTCAGAAGGAAGGCACAGGGGCCAAACCAGGCCATCAGAGGTGGGGAGGGGGTGATGGAGGGCCTCCCAGACAAGGAGAGTCACCTGCTGTGAAGAAACACTGGAGCCGGTCCTGACACCCAAGTAGAAATAAAGAATGTCAGGTTCTCGTCGCACCCAGACACCAGGCTACATGCTCTTCAGCTGGTGAGAGGATAAACATTCTTAAGGACAGAGAGGTCCCGGCTGCCAGCTCCTAACACGTGGCCCGTATACCTCCTAGCATTTCAACCTCTGAAGTGGGACCGCAGACAGGCAGATGAAAAAGCTTCTGAAAGCCACCTTTATTTGGATAAAGATACTCGTGACAATGATCCCTCCACAAGCTGGCCGGTGGCTGCCCATGGTGCTGCTGGGGCTTGGTCTCCGTTAGACGTGACCAGCCAGCCTTCACGTCACCGCCACTTGAAGCCAGCGAGACAGAGGTACATCACAGAGGGGATCCAGGGTCGAGAGCAAGATGTAAAGTGGACGTTGATCTTTTTTTTTCATTATCTGCATCACCTTTCCAGTTAGAGGCTCAGCCAGCTACCTGAACCCAACACGTAAAACACAGACGTCAAAGATTTATCCCCACCCAGTGCTGGCCCGAATCTCTCCTGCCTCCCACAGAACATTCACTCCATCTCCAGAACCTGTCACTTCTTTTTGCACAGGATTCACTAGAGGTCAGGGCATCAGTAGGCTGAGTCAGTTCCTGCCCTCAGTGCATTCGCCGTCCGGAAGGAAAATCATCTAGTAAGTCGGGGGCGGATTTTTGTACACAGTGCCAAGGTCCTTCTCCATCCATTATCTCTGACTCTTTGGGGTTTCCCTGCTTCTTCCATTATCCCTATCAACTTCGTGGATTTGTCTTCCCACTTGTGACACATTCTTCCTGGGTCTAATGAGAGGAAGTTCCCAGGTTGGAGCTTTAGACCAACCGAGAGCACAAGAGAGTTGAAGCAGACGTTGCGGGGTTACTACCGAGACTCACTTCCTAGAAAGAGACCTGACGGGACCTCCTTCCTCCTCTTGTCTTCAAATCACCTGATGATACGAGCGTCTCACCTGGAACAGCCCGTGCAGAAATGCGTGAAAACTGCAGGGCCCCAGATGAACGGAAATGGCCATGATTTTTACATTCACGTTGATTTGGAGTGAAATATTCATTGTTGCCCCACTGTAGCTAATCACTTATTGAAGTCATTAAGGAATAATCAAACACAGTCGATTAAAACAGTATAAAGCATTTGAGTCCATGATTAAGTAGTTTTCCTCGCCTTTAAAAAAGGCAAAACTTCGACTTTCCAAGAACAGTGACTATTCCTTAAAATCAAATAATCATTAATCATTAAAGCTATAGACATATATTTTGGGGGGAGAGTGTAGCTCAGGGGTCGAGTGCATGCCTAGCATGCACAAGGTCCTGAGTTCAACCCCCAGTACCTCCATTAAATAAATCAATCTAATTATCTCCCTCCCCCCTCCAAATAAATAAACAAAATTAATAAAGCCATAGACACATATTTTAAAATCAAATTGGAAAACTCAACTTGCCCACCTGTTAGAATTCTACCGTCCTCATTCAAGAAAACTAGGATGCAAAAGATCCAAACAAATAGCCTTGGAATGTACAATGTGCTAGGCTTTTGCAGCTCCTAATTGAAAGCCTCCAAGTTCATCTTTTTCTCTTTAAAACTGGAAGAGTAATCACTTTTCCCTTGGCCGACAAGCTTTGCACTAAGTCTCAGGGTCTTATAACGTCCCACTGAAGCTTGACACCAAGCTAACAGGTCCCTTTTTGTGGACATCAGATGTTCATACATTAGGGGCAAGTATCTCAAAGCCACAGCCCATGACTTGGGTGTCAATCAGCTAAGCAGTCCACAGAGGTGGAAAGAGATGCTTCAAACAGGAAAAGAAAAAGAAAAAGAAAAAGAAAAAGAAAAAGAAAAAGAAAAAGGAAAAGAAAAAGAAAAAGAAAAGGATTGCTTTAACCAGAGGGGAAAAGTGAATTTTCCCTTTCCTGGAATGACAAGAAGCAGATGTAAGTCAATTAAGGACAACAACAGGGTGGAAAGAGAGCCTGGCCAGCAGCATCTCGGTGCCCTCCCCCCTGGTGGTGAGAGTTCACATACAGGTGTCTAATCCAGCCTCAGGAGCAGGAGCCGTCTCTGTTCACAGAGGCAGCCAGTGAGCTTTGCTACACAGGATTTCTGGAGGGCATCACCTGGGCATGCAGTAGGCTGTCCAGTGCCCGCAGTAGGCTGTCCAGTGCCCGCAGCAGGTGCAGCATGAGAAGGAAGCCACTCAGACGAGAGACGTGAACTTGAATCCTCGTCTGGTGGCTGTCACATCATCAATCCCAGCCCCTCTCCTCTGCTCTGTGTCTGCAGAGTGCCTCTGCTCACTGTCTCAAGTGTGGCTCTGGTTCAGAGCTATGACGGCTTAAATTCAAGAACGTGAGACGTCTGAACACAAATTTCAGGATAGAAAAGCACCATCTCTCCTAGTTTCTAGCTACTGCAAGGTTTGGGAAAAAATGCAAAAGGAGAAGTTGGATTCAGCCTAAAATGTTCAATCAAGTTGATATTTCCCTTGGATGCTAAGCAGTGACTATTATCCACCCACGCTCACTAGACATTATTGTTGAAGGGAGCAGAGGGAATGTAACGAATGTGATTTGAGGAGAGAAATTCACAAGGAGAGGTCATTTCAGCCCAACATTGCATTTTATAGGGAACAATGGAAGTGAATTGTCCAAGGTCACATGCCCACTTGTGACAGCCTAGAACCCGGGTCTCCTGGCTCCTAGGATGCTGCTCTCTGTGCTGTACCACCTTCCTGCCCAGTGACAGTGTTCCTCAGGCAGGACCTCCCCCCAGAAAGACTTTACTATAAAACACGGTAAAAATTCTAAGAGTCTCAGATAAAGAAGTCGCAGTATACACACAATGGAATACTACTCAGCCATAAAAAAGAATAATGCCATTTGCAGCAACATGGATGGACCTGGAGATCGTCATTCTCACTGAAGTAAGCCAGGAAGAGAAAGAAAAATACCATAGGATATCACTTATATTTGGAACTAGGGGAAAAAAAGACACAAATGAATTTATTTAAAAAACAGAAATAGACTCACAGACATAGAAAACAAACTTATGGTTACTGGGGGCACAGGGGGTGGTGGAAGGATAACCTGGGAGTTCAAGATTTGCAGACGTTGACTACTATATATAAAATGAACAAGTTTCTACCCCATAGCCCAGGGAACTATATTCAATATCTCATAGTAACCTATAATAAAAAAGGATATGAAAAAATACATGTATGTACATGTATGACTGAAACATTATGCTGTCCACTGGAAACTGATACAACATTGTAAACTGACTATACTTCAATTAAAAAAAAAAAACAAAACAGTTTAAAAAAAATTCTGTCTCCAAAACATCATGGGCTAAAAGGAAACAGTTAAACATCTCCTGATTAAGTCTGAGTTTTGGAGGGTAAGTCCCGATACAGGACTTGACAGTACAAACAAAACAGTACGTAGAAAATGCACGGTGCCCCTCTGTCCTTTGGAAAGTCACCTCCTGTTTTCCATCCAGACAATCGAGAGTGTCTGCTAAGAAGCGCCCGTATTCGGTCATCTCTGCGCACCAGGACTGACTGAGCGGTACTAGGCCAAGTCCCCAGGGTGGCTCCAGGCTCCTCGCAGGATGCAAGCCCACTGCCGCCGGCTCTGCCAGCCTGTCCCCAGGCGCCAGCCCTCGGCCGGCTGGCCTGCCTAATAAGGCAATGTGCGAGCTGGCTGGCTGGCTGGCTTACAGGTCACCTACTGTTCACCACCATGCAAACCCTGGGCTCGAAGCACAGCCAGAGCCTACCTTTTGGCAGACAAAGAGCTACCCTTTGCCAAAGCTCTTAAAAGGCTGCACAGTTGGTCCATTTACATAACAAGGGAGACGGGGCTGCAGAGCCAGCCCAGACCAGCTTTCTGGGCAAAAGGCATTTAACTTCAGCTGTGGCCTGGAGCAAGGGAGACCTTACAAGTGCAACTTCTTTGCTTCTGCCTCCGGCGCCCCCTTGCAGGCTCCATCTGAGACTGCACACCATAGGTCTTACTCCTGACTCCCCCAGGTGCCCCGACTTCAAAAATACCAACTGATGGTCTCCAAAGAGACTGCACATCCTGGGTGCTTAAAGAGGAGTCCCCGCGTCAGGTGCAGGAGCAACCCTTAGCATTCCAGAAAATAAACTTCTGTATTTTCAAATAAGGCGGCTGAGCTGTTGGCCAAACCGCACCTGAATACAAACACCCTCAATTTCTAATTCTGTTAAGGTCTGGGCTCCTTGGACTCCTAAGCGTCCAAGGAGGAGACTCTGTGGCGATTAATCGCCACACAGTCATCAGGCCACCAACTTCCTTTTGCTTTTAGCTGTCAGATCCTGCCATTCAGAAGGCATTCCAGCCACCAGTTCACCCAAACTGGATGTGTCCCGATGGTGTTTTGAACCTACCAGCATTTTGAGTTTCACCAGTGGACCAGCAATGCTGAACAAGAGCAAGATGAGGAAGCGTCCAGAGCAGGAAAGAGCAAACCTGGAGGACAGGGCTCCCCAGACCACTGGTCCACAAGTGACGGCAGACAGACAGCCGAGACGGGGACTGACCACGGCAAACGCAACTCATCCGATCGCTTCATCCTCCCCCCGCCACTGTCCCCTTGTGCCAGTGTCCAATGTTAACTTTTTCCATATAAACATATGGTTCCTTTAGAATGTCTCAGACTGGATAGCTGCATGTAAATTGATGAAGTCAGAACACTCCCTCACACCATACACAAAAAGAAACTCAACTCGGCTTAAAGACTTAAACATAAGACATGACACCATAAATCTCCTAGAAGACATAGACAAAACAGTCCGACATAAATCACAGCAATGTTCTCCTAGGGCAGTCTCCCAAGGCAATAGCAATAAAAGCAAAAATAAACAAGTGGGACCTAATTAAACTTACAAGCTTTTGCACAGAGAAGAAAACCATAAATAAAACGGGAAAAACCTATGGAATGGTAGAAAGTCTTTGCAAACAACGTGGCTGACAAGAGCTTAACATCCAGAATATACAAACAGTTCATAAAACAAAACCCAAACAACTCAGTCAAAAAATGGGCAGAAGACCTAAATAGACATTTCTCCAGTGAGGACATCCAGATGGCCAACAGGCACATGAAAAGATGCTCAGTATCGCTAATTATCAGAGAAATGCAAATCAAAACAACCTTGAGGTGTCACTTTATATGGGTCAGAATGGCCAACATTCAAAAGTCCATGAATGATAAAGGCTGTAGAGGGTGCCGAGAAAAGGGAGCCCTCCTATGCTGTTGGTGAGAATGTAATTTGGTGCGGCTGTTATGGAAAGCAGTGAGGAGATCCTGCAAAAAGCTTAAAATTGACTTACTATAGAATGACTTAGAGCCCCAGTGAGCACAGGACAGCCATCCTTTGCTTCTTAGAGGAAAGGAGAGTCATGAAACGAGAGGCATGAAAAATGGAGGCCAAGTCAACGCTGCCATGTTGGGGGAGGTAAATGTCACACTTTTTACAAATCCAGCGTTGACCTATTCAGTCCCTTCGGAATTCTCTAACAGAAATATTCAGGGATTCCTGTCTAGATATTCACGGCAAGAAGCAAGAGGGAGAGAAATAGGACACTTAAAGCCGAAAGCTTGTCCTTCAGCTCGTTGGAGAAGGCTGCAAAGCGGAGTTTAGAAAAGGACCATCTTGGTGATTAACAGACACACATTGCTGTGTATAAACTAGATAAACAACAGTGACCTACTGCACAGCACAGGGAGGCATATTCAATTTCTTATAATAACCTATAATGGAAAAGAATTTGAAAAGAAAATACATATGTATGTATATGAATAACTGAATCACTTTGCTGTGCACCTGAAACTGACATTGTAAATCAACTACACTTCAATAAAACTTTTTTTAAAAAAAGAAAAGGCCACCAACCCCCACATGGCCCTCACCTGCCCCTGCACCCCTCACCAACGCAACTGTGAAGGGATGGGCTTGCTCTCTGTTTCATGGCCTCGAAATTAGGCAAAGCAGGCGAGGAACCAGGTGTGGCCAGAATCTGCAGGGGCGGAGAGCTGCCCTCGGGTCCCCCTCAGTTACCCCTCAGCGAGAAGAGGCAGCCCAAGATTCCAAATCGGCCCTCCCGGCAGGGGCCAGAGCGAGAAAAGAGGAGGTGAGAGGCCGCAGCGCCCAGCCACAAGCTCTGTGCACCAAGACTCCTCAAGGGATGGAGGCTGCCGCAAAAGGCCGGTGTGGCCTGGATCTACTTTGCAATTCCTAGGAGGCCACACCTCAGGATGTTCGGAATGACAAACTGAAGATAGGAAAAGAAAAAAAAAAACCCAACAAAGAATAAATGAATTTCTCAAGTAATCGGCAGTGACTATTGAGCCAATCCGAAGTTTATCCTGATCAAAAGCAGCGTTGGAATAAAAGAATTCCTCTCTTCCACTCTATGTGACCCTCTCCTTAACAACAGAGCTATTACGGGACTCACCCTCCCCCTGGGCATTTCTATCTTAAGCTGGGTTGTCCAACAGGATTCCACACAAGAGATCTATTCATAGGCCCAATTATATTAGACGAGAAACTGACACTCAGCTTTGCAGGTACACAGTCCACAGCCATTTAGCTGAACTAGAACCACTGAATCCCACACCCACCCCACCCCCAGAAGTTAAAACTGCGCCAGTCACATGAGCAGGTGATGAACTTTTTATCAGATCTTTTTCTGTTCAGTAGAGGAAAGAGTGTTCTCTTTAATATGTACATTGTATCTTTTTCGCTATTAGACCATATATACTATTTGGGGGGACAGAAATTGATTTTAAAATGATTAAGCACTAAATCATCACTTGCAACCTCTTTGTAGAATGCTTTATTTTTAAGCACATTATCAGGCTATTTTTATGGATATATTTTTAACCTGGACACATGCCTACCTGGTGCTTGGCTTAAAATATGGTGATATAACTTTAAACTTCCTCCCATAGTACAGATTTAACTTAGTCACAGTTATCCACATCCACAAGGATCAGCTCAAGTACTAACCTTCCTGGGTGGAGCAGATACAAACTATTGTGTATAAAACAGATAACAAGGTCCTGTTGTAGAGCACAGGGAACTACATTCAATAGTTTGTAATAACCTATAATGAAAAATAATATGAAAAAGAATATATACATATATATACACACACGTATAACTGAATCACTATGTTGTTCACCAGAGACTAACACAACATTGTCAATCAACTATACTTCCGTTTTTGAAAGTCATTAAAACTTGATTTCTTAACTGCACTACGTCGCCCCCTAGTGGCAGAAAGGAACTGATGCACTTTCCCGGTTCAATGTTACAAACACTACTTGATGGGAAGCCTGAAGTCAGAGCAATTTCATTTCTAGCAGCTATGTCTCTGAGATGCGTGAGAGTGTAAATGTTAGCAAGTTACTTCATTCACTAACTCAGCAAATCTGCACTAAGTGCCCTATAGACCAAGCCCTTTTCTGGGGCTGGGGGAACAGGATTGGCGAGGACATATAATCAGTGAAGATAACAGGAAAGTTCCATTCTGGCAATAAACAACTAAAACGAAGGTCTGATGTGACGGCCCCCACGCTCAGTGGCCTCTTACGTTCATGTACCTGAAATGCATCTTATGTGACCTAAATACCAAATACCCTGGGAAAACTAGTGGTTTTGTATTCCTGAGGGAACTCCTGGTCCATCAGCCTCACCTGCCTCTGCCTCCCTTTCCCCAGGCAGGCCCAGGGCCTTCCACCTGTGCCCTCCGTAAGCACGTGCTGAATAAGATGCCCGTGGGCCGTAAGCACCCACTCAATGCAAGCTAAGGAGGCCTCAGTATCAGCTCAAAGGGTTTTTGCTACTTTCAGTTGTCCATATTGTAAACTAAAATCCTGACAATTATAAAACAGAGGCAGGCTCATAAAAAAGCAACAGGTCTATATATATGTGTGTCTGTATATATATAAACTGATGCAATAATGCACTACAATAATATATCCTTTTGTAGATAAGTATTACAATGCTGGGAACATCTTATTCAGAATCTCACATCGGATGAAGTAAGAACTATCAACGCCAAAGCCGCAGACACTATTGTTTCACTCCTGCCATTTCCCATCTTTTTTTTTTTTTTTTTTTTTTTCAAATTGGCAGCGTCTGAACTCATGGTCCTGCTGGCTGAGAACCCTGGCGCTGGCTGCGTGAAGCCCCAGGCAGAGCAGGGTTCCTGCCCAGCCGCATGCGGAGAAGCCAAGTGCTCTCTGGGTGGCTGCTGGTGTCCACCCCGGGCTCAGAGGGAGGAAGGGCAGAGTGGCTGCCCCATCCCCCACTTCTGCTCCTTTATACCAGCCCTGGGTCCTGCTCTAACACTCAGGCGTGCTAAGAGCCTTCTTGGAAACAATGCTAATGTTTTTAAGTGCCTAAGTGCCACAGCCACATGTTCCATTTTTCAACCTATGACATATCTTTAAATAAGAAAATAAAACCACTTGAATTTTTCACAAGGAGCCAAAGAGCCTCATAGGAGCATAAACTCTCACAACAGCTGAACACATGGAGGTGCTCATTTCTATTTAAAATTCTCCCTGAACTGCTCTGCTTGGTTCTGCCAGTGAAGGATAAGATCTCCGTGCTATCGATTTAAGGGTCGAGGGGTCCAGTTACAGGGCCTCTGGTTGCTATGTAGGAAAGGGAAGGGGGCATTTGGCAAGACCTAACATGTGACCCCAACTAATTGTACACAAAGACAAACACTGTTAAAATATGCAAAGTGGGCCCTGTTAGGTAGAATGTTGCCTTAGAAACAAATAGCGGAGTTGATTTTCAAGCAAAACCTGTGTGACCATTACACTGGAAGTCTGAACAAAATTCAGATGATTTATCTAAAGTTATTTTTCCACAGCCACAGCCTAGATTAAACTACATTCTACTCAATTTATATTCTACCTCCTTTTGTAGGGCTACAGAAGGGGTGGTGGCAGTATGTTTAATTCCAACTCAGAAGAAAAAAAAATTTCAACTCTCTGTCCACGTGGAAAGAAAAAACAATTCTCCAAAGTTTTAAATTATTGATTCATTAAACTGAAATTTTAAATAAAAGCAGGAGTAACCTTTAATGAAAAAAGAACCTGAAAATGAATATATGTGTATATATGACTGAGACATGAAGCTGTCCGCCAGAAACTGATGCAACATTGTAAACTGACTGTACTTCAGTAAATAAGAAAAAAGTAAGTAAATAAATAAATAAACAAACAAATGCAAGACTTTGGATATTCAAGGTCACTTGATACTTGATTTGTTAACTGATTTGATTTGATAACTGAAAGTTATCAAATATGGTGATCCAGGCTTAAACATACCAGGCAGACTGTGGCCCTAATCTCTGCATTATGCTTAAAGTTTTTGATAGCAGCCCTGCTAATATTTGTAGTTAGAGGGCACTTGTGAACAAGGAGGACGCCTGTACTTTTATACTAAAACTGTCTTATGATGCAATGTCTTATAAAAATTTCATGGTATTTTAAAAGTACAAGCTAGGCACAAATTGTCCCCTGGTCCTCTGCAGGCTCTGCTAAGAGCTGGTGACAGTTAGAAGTAAGCTGGTAAGTGCCCTAAGCTTGTCCTGAAACTTTCACATGAAGAACACAGGCTGCTGTCTCTGAAATTCCCAGAATATTTCACTTGGGAACCTGGGGCTTTATCTCACACTCTGCCTGCCCTCCAGGAAGATTCCAGGCCAAAGGAACCCGTGCATGGGGTCTGGGTGACCCGTCCATCAGGCTCAGGTCCTCAGAAACCTGGCTGTCTTCACTAACCTCTGACCAAGTTAGTTATCAAAACCCAAATATGTCAAAGGCCTCCCAGTCCCAACTCCCTGCCTATCACCTTTATCACACCCAGGAATTCACAGTGCTTTTCACCTGCAGCCTCAACCCTCTAAGGAAAAGAATGATACATGATGGAACTTCCCAAATTAGCAATAATATTTTAAACAGTGTGTCAAACTTTATTAAGAATATTTAATACTAGACACATATTAAGCTACAGTGAATATATAAATCCTATAGTTTATTTTTTTTAAGGCAATATGTTGTTAAGTGCACTGACTCTAAGTCCTATCCTTGGAGAATCAAGAAGCCCTTGGTTGAACGCAGTTTGGTGCAGCCACTGTGGAAAACAGTATGGAGATTCCTCAAAAGACTAGGAATAGACTTATTGTATGACCCAGGAATCCCACTCCTGGGCATATATCCAAAAAGAACCCTACTTCAGGATGACACCTGCACCCCAGTGTTCATAGCAGCACTATTTACAATAGCCAAGACATGGAAACAGCCTAAATGTCCATCAACAGATGACTGGATAAAGAAGATGTATATTTATACAATGGAATACTATTCAGCCATAAAAAAGACAACATAACGCCATTTGCAGCAACAGGGATGCTCCTGGAGAATGTCATTCTAAGTGAAGTAAGCCAGAAAGAGAAAGAAAAATACCATTTGAGATCACTCATATGTGGAATCTAAAACAAACAAACAAAAAAACCAAACAAAGCATAAATACAAAACAGAAATAGACACATAGACATAGAATACAAACTTGTGGTTGCCAAGGGGGCAGAGGGTGGGAAGGGATAGACAGGATTTCAAAATTGTAGAATAGATAAACAAGATTATACTGTCTAGCACAGGGAAATATACACAAGATCTTATGGTAGCTCACAGAGAAAAAAATGTGACAATGAATATATATATGTTCATGTATAACTGAAAAATTGTGCTCTACACTGGAATTTGATACAACATTGTAAAATGATTATAAATCAATAAAATATGTTTTTAAAAAAAGCTCTTGGTTGTCTGATTCCCCAGCTTCTGCTGGGAAGATGCTGAGAAGCTTCTGGAAGGTTATAACCACACTGGGGTAGGGAGGACCTGATCCGGTGGAGAAGGACCCCTTCAAATCTCCTAAGGTTTGTCTCCACTCCCCGATATCTGTTAAAGCTGAATGTGAAAGTCAGAGCTAGATCGGCCTCCTTCTGGGGGATTCTTGCAGATGGGACCCCAAGAAGCAGCTCCTTCCACGCTTCCGGGGCTGAAGACTGAGGCACACCCAGCCGCCCGGCAGCCCTGCAGTGAGGGTTGCTTGCAGAGCACTGACAAAGGGTGTAATTTGCAAAGGGTGTAATTTACAAAGGATGGTGAAGTAGGAACACGTGGGCAAGAGCCTCCCAGCTGAGTGGCAGAACAAGTGAACCCCGTTGGTCCTATTAACCAGTTTCTTGATGGGGCAAAAACAACTGATAATGTAAAAACAAAACAAAATACCTTTTGGAGTGGGCAAACCTTTTAACTCATTTTTCAAGACAAAAGGACATGTGGCACAGGGGAGAAGCCTGTACCTGGTCCCTGTCCTTGGTTTTGGTGCTTCTCTGTTCCCACCCAAGTGGGCTGCTTCTATGCCCTACTGTCAGACATGCATTGTATGTGATCACACTCCCTCCTCCACGGCCCTCATACGCTGATGAGGGACCCAGGTCACGGAGCTGCCCCCCCCCCACATCCCACATGCCTGCCTGGGATCCCTTCACCCCAGGCTGGGGTCAGAGGCCACTTGGGCAATGGCTCCTTCCTTGTGGCCCCGTGGCCTGTGGACTCATCCCGGGGCATGCCAAGCTCAGGAAAGGGTCCAGAACTTCCTCTTCTGCAGGGACAGCCATGGTACAGTCACAGGTCAGGCAGTGGGTCTCACATCTGAGAGCACAGGTGGTGTAGCGTGCCCCTCCTTCATGGAGGGACCCCTCCTTCAGTGAGAGCTTGGCTGTGCTGGGTGGCCCCCTCTGTAATCTGTCCTTTTGTTTCAACCATTTTTGGGGGAGGGGTATTTATTTGTTTTAGCAGAGGTGCTGAGGATTGAACCCAGGACCTTGTGCATGCTAAGCACATGCTCTGCCACTGAGCTGTACCCTCCATGTAATCTGTCCTTCGAAAATCCCTGTTCCTCCAGATGCAGAGCTCACAGGGGAAGCATTTCAGCAAGACATCAGCCATGAAGAGGTGCAGGGTCTGCAAAGTGATGCCACAGCTGAAGAGGTATCAGGGTCCAGCCCACTGGGTGTCCTGCCAGAAGGGGGTCACCCCATCCCTCCTGCATGCTCCCCTCCCCTCTCACATATGGAAACCATACATTACTAACGCCATCGCATACAGTCTTTGACTACAAAGTGCTTTCAACAGCGTTTTCTCATTCACAAAGTGCTGTAGTCAACCTCCCTTCACGTGGTCCTGCTGCCACGATGGTGCGTATCCCCGTCCCCATGTCACAAATGACAAAACCTCCAGAGAAGTTAAAACACAGTTAGAGAAGAGGCAAACAAACGGTTAACCAGTGGGTTCTGGACGTAGGGGGTGTGGTCCCAGGACTCCTGCTAGAGCTTTGAAAGCCAGCAATGACCACCCTGCACTTCAAATTCAAGTTCACAGTCCTGGCCGCACCCACCCCCCACCCCAACACACACCCCGTCCAGCCTCAGTGCACACCTGTAGGTGCTACTGAATGAATTATACTGTATGTTCCAGATCTCAGCAGCATCTCCTTTTTGAGTGAGTGGAAAACAGGACCTGCAAATGTGTGTCTGGGGCGAGTGGGAGAAGCACCTCCATTTCTTCTTCTGAATCATGTGAAAAGCCTGTTAGGTTTTGTTCAAAACTGGCTGTTTTCAAGCCTTGGCGATCGTGGCTGTGTTGATGCCGGACTTCGGCTCAGGAAAGGGTAAAGGGAGAGACCGAAGATTGAAACAAGAGTCTCACCACATTCTTCTGGTGACAGTTTTGGAACACAAGCTGAGAACGCACACACCAGCCCAGCCAAAGCTGAACAAAAACAACACTAACTGCACAGCTGCCTTGCGGCATCTTTCTGAGCACAAAGCAGCCTCTCCCTACCCTACTCCCTTCACAGCTTTTCTTTTCAAATTGATGTCAGGGTGTGGGTAATCCTTGCAAGCCAATATGTCATTTTGTTTAGCTTTAGAAATATTTGATCGTGCTGATTTGGCAAAGGGGAAAAAAAGTGTTCTATAGCAGGAATATTTCATCTCTGCAACAACTAGTTTGAGCAAGTCTGGGATGGGTCTCAGGCTGACGGTGACCGTCTGATGCCTGACACTGAGGACCACGCGCAACTCCTAAACCTGACTAAGACCCTCAGGCAAGCTCACAGGATAGCACTGCTTTTTTTTTTTTTTTTTTCTCTTGCCTGGAAAATTAAGAACAAGTTCTGATTCCCAAGAACTTTTCCTCTTTTATTTTTTCCCCTCCTTTATTTTTGATCAGTCTTTCTTCTTTTCTTTTCTTTCTTTCTTTCTTTTTTTTTTGTAGTCCTCTGGTGGAAGCACAAATAACAATTCCCAGCAGGTCACATGGACAAGAACTGGGTTTCTCATGAGAGGCAAAAACTGTAGCCATGGGGTGAACGAAGTTTACAGGAAACATATGAAGGCTTTTCAGCAAGCAGATACGAAGGACAGTACTGTTCACAAGAGCCCTGTTCTGCATGGTTTGCTATCAGGATATCATTTACCTGGAGCCCATGAACAAACTGACACAAGGACACTACAAGTGGCAGAAAAGATGCTCTACCACCTAGTACTTTGGGCTAGATGAGGTTTTTATGAGGATCACTGAGACATTTAACTGAACTCTGGTCCTTAGTTATATATGACACAGACCAGGAATCAGAAAGTGGCAGTCACATTCATTACAGACCACGAGGGAGGGTTCCCTGGAGGGTTAGACTGGGCTTTGTAAATTCACAGGTTTCCTTTCTCCACTGGAGCTGACTGTAAGATACCCGTGCCCCCAGCACACCCAGACTGATGGCACCAGCATCTCCAGGCAGGACCCAGACCTAGGGATCAGATCAAGCTCTCCAGGTGAATCAGGGTGCAGCCCAGGGTGAGAACTGCGGCTACCTGAACCAGTTCATTTGATGGAGGGATGCGCAGATTGGCTAAACCAGTGGCAGCAGCAAAACTGAGACTGTAAGGACTCAGTTTCAGGGAGAGGGTATAGCTCAGTGGTAGAGAGCATGCCTAGCATGCACAAGGTCCTGGGTTCAATCCCCAGGACCTCCATGAAAAAATAAATATACCTAATTACCTCCCCCCAAAAGCAGATTTTTAAAAAAGAACTGTTTCATGATTTCATCACCAGCATCATTTCCATCATTTCCATAGCTATGTTTGTTGCATAGTGGTGCATTTAAATAAATATTAGTAGAGAACACATGATTTGAATTTTACCAGTCCCAGAACTTAGGGAGCCAAGGACCCCACTTAAACATTACAGAATGGAATGATGATAAAAACATAACCAAATGAGTTCCCAGGGAACCAGGGAAAGGAAGGCCTGAGACAATTCAAGGTCATCCTAACTAAAATCCTCTTGCTGTATCTGCATCACCCCTCCCAGGGCTCCGTGCTGGGGGCCCCTTCTGTAGATTATAGTTAGGACTAGCTGACCCAAATGACAGCAATGCCTGTTATGATTAAGTTCTAGTTTATTTCTCGCACTCAGACGGTAAGCAACTCACTTCTAGAAATCTCATACGCTATACCCACAGGACACAGGCACTCCCCTGATGTCTGCAGTGTTTCTTTAAAATCCCTTTTCCTGGCTCCGTTTCTCTCTGCCATTAATATACATTATGCATGTGCTAACTTGAAAGATTTCTATTTTGTTGTGGTTTTCATCCTCTGTATCTCAGAAACATGTTACTACAATTATATAAGTCTGTCCTTCAAGGAAAATTGCTGACAATACCAGCATAAGTAAGTTCCCCAAGCAAAGGCATAAAAAAAAAAAAAATCCCCCCAAGTGTTGTATTTGTTTGCTTTGTTTTCCAAAATGCCACATCATGTTTTAAACTAAAACTAATGCACACATCAGATTTACCAAAGCCCAGAGCTGGAGCTACAAGTGATTATAAAGGTCAAGGTGCGCTCTTCTTCATCTGTGGAAAGGATGCTTCTAAGCCTTCATTAGGGGGACCTGCAATCTGATGTATCTCTGTAAGAGGCGATGAGTTTAGACCTCCAGAGCTATCCCCTTTCACCCCAGCACCTGGCCACCCCGGGCCCCAATTCTGAGAGGAGGCTAAGCTTGAGGTAGGACCTGTAACTAAATAATGAAGGTCTTGCCCTCGGTCCATTTCAGGATTGAACCCTCAGCTTCCAGGTCTGGAGCGGGGATAGGTGACTAACACTGCATTGCAGGTACCACATAATGCAAAGAGCTGCCTGAAGGCTAAGGACCTGGGCTTTCCAGATGGACGGGAGTTCAAACCCCAGCTCTGCTGTTTTCTAGGTGTGTGACTCTTAGGCCAATTACCGCCACTAACGATGAAGGTTTTAAGGATGGAGGACACTCAAGTCTGTAGCAGAGAACTTGGCTCAGAGCAGGCTTCTGAGTCACCCCTACCTGGTGGCATCACCTACTGCCCCCAGCACGCTTCCCCCTTTCCTCCCCTTGCCACCCACTTCTTGTCTTCCCCAACTCTTCCCTGGTGCACGTGCACACACGCACCTTTCTACTCTAGCACCTGCACTCCTAACGCTCACTGCGATCATTATCCTCCAGTTTGCTTTCCTCTTCTGATGATTTCTCTTTTTCCCAGGTCCCTTCCTGTTGGGATTACTATGAACTCCAGCTAGCCCAAATCAGTGACAGGATCGAGTGTCTATGTGACAGATTTGCTTGTGTCCTTTCAAAACACGGGGCCCCGGATGACTAAAGTCTATTTCCATTTTTTGCCTTTAACAATTTATGGAGCCACTAGCAATCCTAAATGCCTACGAAAGAAATGCTTTCCACGCCAACACAGTTTCAATTATTTTGCAATAACCCATAAACAGGGAGAATATTTTGGGATGCTTCATGAAGCGCCCCAGACAGGATATGGCTTCCAGCCTCACTGTTTGCCTGCCTTGTGTTCCCTCCCTAAGGGGCAGGCGGGCTCCTGGATCTACAAGCCCAGAGAGGCTGCCCTCATCCATCAAAGGGCTGGGGCAGGTGGAGCGTTCTCCACCAGAATGATTTTTGGAAGGAAAAAATAAATAAATAAATATTTCCATTCATGAATATAACATAAATGCTGGTGGGGTCATGCCTTCTAAGTAAAAAATCTATAAATTATGTGAATTTGCAGTGTCCATGGCTTTGCAATTATAATGTTTAAAGATGCAAACTGTGGGGTCTAAAAGATGTCTAAATCTAATTTTAAAGAGAAAGAGGGGAGAGATACCAAAAAAAGTTACTGAAAATCTTTTCATTCCCCATTAGGATGACAAGGAAGGCTGTCTTAAGGGCTGGACTACTGGACTCTGCTCAGAGCCCCTCCTGCCCCTCCTTGGATGTACCTGTCTTTGGGCTCCAATAAAAGCAAATTCTAGCCAGAAAGAGTTGCTGATATGAACGGAATTTAGACCCAGGTAGAGGAGTAACTCTGTGAAGGAACCCCACACAGCCTGCCATTCCCTATCAAATTCTCACCCAATACACAAGATGAAAATGTGAATAATATTTCTAACCCTTTCTTCCTTATAAAGAAGAAGGTACATGACGAGGAGGAAAGAAGTCAGTCACCGTGTTTCCTGAAAGACTAAAAACAGCAGTCTTGGCCTTTCAAAGAAGTTCTGTTGGGCCCGGTGTGTGAAGTTGATAAAACAGGTGCTAATTTGCAGCCTTTAAAACAAAAATGAAAACACAGTCAGCAAGCAAGTGCTTGAAGTTTCGACCACAGTTTAAAAAAAAAAGCTCTAACTCCAGGTGAAAAAAATTCCCAAGAGTCATGACATAATTTATGGTCAGAGTTCATGGAATTTCACCTGTAGTTTTGAAACATACGGGGTGTTCATAGTTAACAGAGCAGCTGGCTGGACCAGCAGGAGAGGTGATGAAATGACAGAGCAAAGGGCGGAGGGACACTTCTACCCCCTCAAAACAGTCACAATGTCTTACTTAATCAAAGTACCCATCCCGGGCTGGTCAGACCAAGTTCCGAACAAAACCTGTATTGAGAAGCACATTTAATGGGCACCTGAGGCGTTATGTTTTCAGATGATCTAAGTGTTATTTTTGGATTTGTACTCTATTCATATAAAAATTACGTATGACATCTATTACAGTATAAAGCCATAGCTTGGTCTGCAAAGGTGACTTGGTACCGAGCCCACAGTCCAGTCTTTTGAAATCCAGTTTGTGTTTCTAATTTCTGGATTCATGTGATTTGAATAAAGCTAAAAAGTGGGAGAAGGGTCACAGTGAAATACAGTTGATTATTCATTTTTTATTTGTCCTCACAGACTTTCTGTATGCAAGCAAACATGAATAAATGCTTATTTTCCCTTTTATACCCAGATGTAAAGTACCCTTAGCGATGCCCTCAGGAGACCCTTCCATAAAGGCACACAGTCAGCATCCTTATTTGCTACATGGTTATGTATGTAACGAGCCCCTGATGGATGAGCACCGTAGTTACCAGTCTTTTGCTATTTCCCACAAAGCTACAGTGGATAACCTGGAATGCAAGTGTATCTGGAGGAATTCTGCTGGAAACTGCTAAACTGCCCCTCATTGACATTGTATCATTTTGCTTTCCCATCAGCCATGGTTCCTGTCCCACGAATCTCACCAGTCAGTGTGTGATCAGCTTCCAGAGCTTTGCTGAGCCCCCAAAGCACTGCCTGCTCGGAAAAATTTCCAAGTTGCATTTATGCATCAAGTGACCCTCTACTTCACATCCGCCCCACGTGTCAGATCTCTATTTTGTTCTGTTCTTTCTATGTGTAATACCTTGTGCTGGGCTTTTGGGGATGATAATAATAAGTAACACTCGTGTAGTGCCCCCTAAGTGTGGGAGGGGAACATTGCCTCCCCCTCCTCAGTCGAGGGTTTGCACTGCTGCCAATCCCCCATCCCCCGTCCAGCAGTCCCCTCCCGCCTCCGCTGCATCCCTCTTACCAGAATGCTTAGTTTGCTTTTGTTTGGTGAGAAGGAAGCTTGTCTACTATCTTCGGTACACTGCTCCTTGATATTTCTTTCAATGTCTAAAAGCACTCAGAAGCCTCTCCTCTTCAAAGCTTTTACCTGTTTGAAATGTAAGGGCTGGACACCAGGGCGGGCAGAGCTCCAGCTCAGCTCTGCTGGTGACTGCACACTGCTCCCACGCCAGGCAGGATGTGATAAGAGCCCCTTTTTAGCTCTGGCCGGAGTGTCCCAATGACATCTGATGGCTCAAATGCCACCCCTCGTTTAAGATAAAACAAAATTACTCAACATTTTTATGACATCCTGGGGTATTCTGGAGAGGAGTGGGAAGCCAGCCAATGTCAGAGGCAGAGAAGTCCTGGAATCCAGGGCTTTCCAGAAGGTGGGGTTGCCTGCTGTCGGCTGGGGCTGCAAGGCGGCAGGTCCCAGCTCTGTAGCGTCCTGCAGGTGGGGACAGAAGAGCTCAGAAAGCAACATCTTGGCAAAGTGCTGGTCATGACCAGTCAGAACTCAGAGTAAGTCTTTCAAGGTGGCTGGAGATGGCTGGCTCCCCGGGACCCCACACGTGGGGCAGCCTAGAGGTTCAAGGTTACATACGGATCTTATAAGCCAGAGGGGCCATGCCAACAACAGGCAGTGTCTGTCATTCCACAGACATTGAATTCCAGGAGTAGTTGATGGGGGAGGTGCTGTGGAAGGGCGCGAAATCTGTCTGCAAAATGTTGGCTCGCTTTTCTCTGGAAATATTCTTCCTGCCCTAGGGGACCACTCAGATGTTGGCAGGACACACCTCCCCTGCTATCTCAGAAAATATCAATTCTCAGCCCTTCTTCCCATCACCAGGAAGAAGAGGATCCGCTCGGACCTCGGGCAGCACGTGCATGCCCGCAGGGGCGGGGGGATGGCCACTGGGAGCAGAGGGCCCAGGGGGTCTGGAGATTCAGGGACAGTATAGCTCCAGCTACAGGTTCTTAGTGGCTGATGGTAAACCTTGTTCCAGGTACTCTCAGGGAAACTTTCTAGAGCATTCTGCCCTCCTTTTACTGCTTTTCTAGCTTCTCACATGCTGGCAATGACATCAGGGAACACAATGACTGCACGTTCTTTACATCATACGTGAAAGCAGGGATGGAGGCGGAAGGACTATCCTTGTGCACTGGATTATGGCTGAATCACTTGCAAACTGATGTGTGATTCCCTGCGTGTGAGAACTCAGGGTCTGGGAGCAGTGGCATCCCCCACCATGTGTTCTGCCCACATACACGGCAGTTCAACAAATATGTTGTATTTCAACGAAACTGCTCTGGAACTTCGGATCTGGTGAAAAGAAGAGGATATCATGTATTTGCTCAGATTTCTAATATGATTTTCCTAGGAGCTGTTACATGGGTTTTAAAAACAACCCACAAAAACTTAGCAAAGGAAAATTCCACTTTCAAAGCAGTCTTCGATCCTTTAGTAAGTGTGCTTTTCCTGACTGTACGGCTGATGAGAAAAATGTTCACAAGGCCCCACTGCAGGTGTGTCCGTTCACAGGTGGACGGCAAGGGGGCCGGTGCTGGACCACGATGCTGCGGAGGGAGGGAGGGATGGGAGGCCATGGGCAGGGCCACCCACTGAGCTGAGCACCAGCACCACCGGTGGTGGGGGGAGGAGTGCAGCCTCACCCTCAACTGTGAGTCAACAGTCTGGCGTGGGGCCCAGCAAACTATTTTTCAAGAGGTTTATCAAATGATGCTAATGACCATTCAGTTTTAGAAAACAATCACCTTGATAAATTAACTGCAACCTATTCCCTCCCCTGGCCCCCAGGATCAGCGTCCTGGGTCTGTCTCCAACAAAGGCTGGTGACGACACCACCAAGGCAGCTGAAGGGTCTGAGGATGACAGTGACACTGACCATGCAGGTGGCACCTTCTGCCCCTGCCTTGGTCATCAAAGCCCTCAAGGAACCACCAAGAGACAGAAAGAAGCAGAAAAAACATTAAGCACAGAGGACACATCACTTTTGGTGAGACCGTCAACACTGCCTGACCGACGCGGCACCCAACTTCAGCCAGAGAATTCTCTGGAACCACTAAAGAGACCCTGGGGACGGCCCAGTCTGTGGGCAGCAATGTTGGTGGCGGCCGACCTCACAGTATCATAGATGACAGAAAGAGTGGCGCAGTGGGCTGCCCGGCTAGTTAACTACAAAGGTTCTTTGACAACCCACCCTTCAAAAAAAACCTGATGATGATTTGATGCTAGTTGAAATATTTTATTTCAATTAATCCCAAATTTCCTCTGATGAATAAATATACAGGTATCCACCTACAATTTCACACTTGAACCAAACAAATATTCTCTTCTTCTCTGCATTTTTAAGCGAACCCACCTAAGGGTAATAAAATCCAGATAATCATCTCACACGTAAGTGCCAAAAACCCACCCAACTCCACATCAGCAGCAAAGTTTCTTTCCCCCTGTTTGATGTAGAAGAGCTGTGGCCAAGGCTTTCTGGCTGTGAACCAACTACAGAACACTGGTTACCTCCAACACACAGCTCCACCTCCTCAGGACACTGGCTTTGGAACGACCACTTGGGCACCAGGAGTACTCATTTTCAAGAGTGTGTTGGCCAGCAGATTCTCCCTTGCAACCCAGAAAGCAAATTCAACACATCACTGGATTAAATGACAGATTTGATTTCAATATTACTGGCAGCACCTTCTGGGCTTATAAATCATTTCGTTGGAAAGCTAATGCTGATTGTTTCTCACTTGTCACCTGCCACAGAAAAATGGAACTGCTTAGAACAAAACCACGCAATTACCTTCCTTCTGGAAAAGGCTTGAAGGAATCAGAAGTGTTCCAAAGCAAACTTTCCCTCGGGAGCTCGAAACATGAGAAGATCAAATGTTTCCAGCCCATTCCCGCGCGCGCACGCGCGTGTGTGTATGTGTGTGTTTCACTCATCAATTTCTTCACCGCACAGCTATTTACTGAACACCCGCTACGTACCCATCACTGGGGCAGTAATGGTTAGAAGTCTTCAATATCAGACACATCAAAAATCAAATACAAGAACAAAAACATTTTCTAAACCTGCTTAGATATGCTTAGAAAACCTGCCACTTGGAAGTATCTGATTTTCAGAATAATTAAGAGTTCACTGTACTTCAAACAAACTTCCACCCTGATTCCCTCGTGCTCCCTTTGTCAAGTTTAAATTGACCTGGATGTCTTCCTACACAGTCTGCAACAACCCCCCATAATACCCCATCTAAACAACACGCTTCTAGAGAAGGCCAAATTTAGTCTCTGTTTAAAACTTTATCAACTCAAGATTCTTTCAACATAGAGGTCGGTGTCTTATTAGACCTTTGCTATTTGAGGAAACTGTGTTTCTAGCTTTCAGACAAAAGCACGTAAACCTGTTCTGTAACTCTGGAGTTCAGATAATGACATATGTGTGCACGTTGTTTCAAAGTCAAAGAAAGTCCACCATAAATTGGTCTACAGACAGATCTCAGATAAAGAAAACCTCACGTCGAAAACCTGTGAATCTGACATTAGGATTTACTGTACTGCATTAGTACTTCTTATGTAAAATGCAGGCCAAGTCATGTATTTCTCTTAAGAGCAACCAGTTTTATTTTAAATTTCAAGTAATATATTAGTAAAATCCTAAAGTGACAGTAGAGGGTGCAGCCCACAGTGCACCCAAGCAATGCTATGCTGGGTGGTCCACACAGAGGCCAGGGTGCTGGTTGGTTCTAGAATATTCTCTCGTGTGCCAAGGTCCTCCACGTGTGTGTGTGTGTGAGTGTGTGTACAGTGTATGTGTGCTGTGATTCTCGCTGCAGTCTATTTAAACCTAAGTCAACTAGAGAGTTAGCAAATACACACTAAGAAATTCTGTCTCATTAACTAAAAGATCTCCATAAAGTATGTGAAAGTAAATCCTGTTTGGAGATTTCTTGGTGGGACTCCTCCTAGGGGACCATGGCACAGGGCTTCTGAGGGCCCGCCAAGGTGCACAGTCTATTTGTTGTTGGTGGGCTCCAGACTCCAAAAAGGATTTAGACTTTTCTCAGATCAGTTTTTGTATGGCTCTCCATGGCCCAGAGGGGGGAAAATGGCCTTACACAGGCTACGCTTGATAGCAGATGGAGAGATCTGATTTAGAAGACTGATGACTGCTTGAAGATTGCAGAATCTGGCCAATATTTGAAGAGGTTTTCAAGCCCTAAAACATAGTCCATATCATGGGCCACAGACAGTGGTCCTAGGAACCTCCAGTCATGTGATGACATGCCCATGGACGCGCCGCTGGGGGCGGTGGACTTGGAGATGTCCAAGTCAAATTTGGCTTGATGTCCACAAAGGCACGGAAAGAAAAACACGGACTTTTTTGACAACCATGGGCTGTTCACAGCTCCTTGACAAAACAAGGCCCGGCCGCGGAGGGGAGGCCCAGCCCCTGGGGCCTGGCACAGAATTTTTCTGGCTGAGTGGCTGCAGGAAGCAGATGTCATGGCTCAGTCAGACCCCAGCCTTCTGCAGCCCTGCTTCAACACAGACCCCTGACGCCGGGTGCAGCCTGGACCCTGTAAGCACCCACAAAGCCCAGCACCTTCATTCCTCAGGTGTGACCACCCAGGTGCCACACCACAGTCCAGGCAGATTGGGACCCTCTGGCGCCCCTTCCCATCCAGGTTACAGATATGGCCCCCACGTGCTTGAAGCATCTGTTGGGGGAGAGTTGTGGCTAAAAGTGGCAACTCAAGGTCCAAGCCTAAGGAGGCCAGAGTGACAACCCCCCAGTGGCAAGGTAATCAAACAGCTTCTGGAAGCTAAACACAAACTGAAATTAATGAGCCTTTGAATTCCTTCCTCATAGGGCTGACCAAAAGCACTGCACACAAAAATATCTATTTTTTTCCAATTACCCATGTTTAAGTTCTTTAACATATGTCACTGGCTTCAGAATATACACTTAAGGGGCTTTTTCAATAGCAGAGAAGAAAGGTCTTCGCATGGATTTGTGGGTCACAGCCACTGCCTGTCTGAGGAGAACAGAAGGTCTGGGGTAATTTGTTGGACTGTCAAACTTTAATGGCTCTCCTGCCAAAATGATTTTGGTCAGTGAAAGTTAAACCCCTCCAGACTCAGGACAAATGTTTACGATTGGGGTCAAGAGTGTTTACTCTTTAGCAGTTAGCTTCGCAAACAAAAGAGCTTTGACTCAAGATGAACTGAATGCAGCCCATGCCGGAATTTAACCCTTCTTGGAAGAGTCACAAAATCACAGCCATCGCTTCCAAAGCCCACCAACCCACCGGGGCTGATCAGCTGGCAGTATAGACGGTCAGGTTCACCTCTTCGTGGCAACGCCTATTTTTAAAGGCCAGCACACACACACACACACACACACATACACACACACCCACACACACACAATATGATATGGTTTCCCTTAGAAAGTCAGAAGGGCCAAATAATTACCACACTTCTAATTTTAAATTTGAGTTAACAAACACCAAAGCAGGAGCTGAGGTTCGATTTTAATTTTCGCTCTACTAAAATTAAACTAGAATGTCATGTCCTCGCCATCTCCTGATCACCAGTGGCAAGCGACGTTCTAAAACATGTAAGTGGACATCATCTGGCTGTTATGCGGACATATTCACACAGACATGTGCAACACATCTATGAACACAGATGACAGTAAAGATCGCCTTTTCACTACATAACAAGAATCGAGAACTGTCTACAAAATATAACGAAAATCAGATTCCACATTTCCGAATATAGTAATTTTTAAAAGACCATTTATAGCATTAACAGCATTACCAAAGCTATCAGAGCTGTGAAAGGGGAGTTTCTCTATATAAAAAGATGCCATATAAATGCTTCAGAAACCATCACTGCCCGCATTAAAATCAGCAAAACTTACAGACGTCCATGGCTGTGTTGCTGTCTTGACTGTTTAGCTGAAGATGAAGAAAAAGAGGCAGCAAGAGAAAAGGAAATATGAGAAAGTCCAAGTAAAATAAGAGGGAAGAAGATGAGAAAAGGAAAGAAAGGAAAGGAAAGGAAAAGAGAAGAGAGGAGAGGAGAGGAGAGGAGAGAAAAGAAAAGAAAGAAAAGAAAAGAAGAGGAGAGGAGAGGAGAGGAGAGGAGAGGAGAGGAGAGGAGAGGAGAGAAGAGAAGAGAAGAGAAGAGAAGAGAAGAGAAGAGAAGAGAAGAAGCAGGGAAGAGCAGGGAAGGGGAGGAGACTGACTACGCACATCGTCCCTAAATACTCACCCGTCCCTCTGACAAACCAAAGAAGGTCGGGTGGTGTCTCAGGGAGTCAACTGTGTTGGTTATTTTAAAAGCATCCATTCAGTACAGAGGCAAGGCTGAACTGTTTCTGCCTTACAGTCACCAGATCCAATTAAACACATGGATTCATCCACACTGGATGCAAGGGTTAAACAGGGGAGGTGAGGAACCCGCCTGGCCTCTCCAGTCCAGGCATTTAATAACCGATGACCACATCCTTTTATGGAACAGGCCAGCCTCACTGCACTTGTAGGGTGAAAATTCACTCTGTTCTGTCTTGATTCTCCATGAAAAGAGCCGCAGTGGAGAGTAAGCAGACTCCCCTGTGTGATGTTACACCTGCGGCCCCCGGTGCTGTCTCTGAGCTGCTCAGCTGGGCTGATGCTATGGTAGTGAAAGACAGATGACTTCATCCCGAAGGGAGTTTCCCAACGGAGGCAGCAAGTTCCCAGAGGCTGGAAAGCTGAGTGGGTTGGAACTCCAGACTGAGAACAGGATGCAAAGGCAGAGCTGGGAAGGCCTGTGGTGCCAGGAATCAGGGTCTACCACTGTGGCGGAGCCCGGGGAGCAGAGGGAAGGGCTATTGTCTCCAGAGCAATTCACTCCAAAGGCCATCACACCAATCACCTGGGCTGTGGGCTCCAGGCAGGGGTTAGGACCACAACCCTGGATGCCAGCTAGCCCTTCTCAACCCTAAAGCATCCTCCAGCCCTCAGTTTCCTTCCTCCGCTGCCCAGGAGTTCCCATCCTCTTCTGCTGTGGGTTCATTTTAACAGTACAGGTTCTGGGGAAAAGCTCAACACACACACACACACACACACACACACACACACACACACACACACACACACACACACACACAGATGCCTGAGAGCAGAAAGAACCTTAGGACGGTGTAGGTCAACACCTGAGTTTGAGGTGGGAGGTTAGGTGAGGTGCAGATTCCCAGGGCAGCCTCTGTTCCTCCCATCACACTGCCTGACTGCAAGTTCCAAACTGTCAGAGGTTCACAAGACATAGGCATTTGGCGGAAAACACACAGCATCCTTAGTAGCTCAGTTGGCACTCAAGAAACTAGAATAAATGACAAGTATTTTGCACGGTCCGCCAATAAGTACAAGATCTCACACGAGCCATCATCACAGAAGAGCGTCCTCGTCCCACACAGCAGCCCAGCCCTGGCTCCCGGAAGACATCTTTGATTTGTATCTGTAAGTGTCAAAAAGTTAACAGCAAAAACAAACACCCCCAAACATGTAAAACTAATTTCTCACAAAACTCCACGACCTCAAGCCAAAACACAGACTTAAGAAAGGACAATAAAGCTGCCAAAGGACACACTGACAACACATCTGATTACAGCCCTGTCCCCCAAACCACTTTGGCACTGGGTTAGCAGCACTTCTGTCCACGTTGAGCGTTAAGTGGAGCTCAGGGTATTAGCTTCAAGGATTCAGTTCTAATGATGTTAGTGATCGTGAGACAGCAAACACGTCTCTTTGGATACATAATTCAAAATGTGCAAATGAACACTTGATGTGTTCAAGGCCATCAAGAACCTATGACACCACACCCCATGTGTGTGCACACACACCCAGGAGGGGGTGTGTATTTGTGGATTGGTGGGAGGGGTGGGGAATCCACAGAAAAGTTTCCTCTGATTTAATAAGCCTCCGTTTCTTTGGAAAAGCACAGTGTCTTAAATGTTTCCTCTGTGATCCCAGCATCACAAATAGACGAATGTGTCAACAGGTGGAGATGCCCTGAGGTTCTCCGACCTGCATCAGCAGATGCGCAAAGTGCGCATCCACGTCCCTGGACCCACGCTGTCCCACCACAAGGCTGCTGCAGGCTGACCCTGATGACAATCATTCAAGCTACAAGTTCAGTTCCTCAGCTGCACTAGCCCCATTTTTCAAGTGCTCAACTGTCATCTGCGATTAGTGGCGACCCTTCAGAATAGCACCAACCAGAGAACATTTCCATCAACACAGAAAGTTCTACTGGTCAGTGATGCCCAGACCCATGGGCTGCACTGATCTTGTTTCCAGGGCTGGGTGGGTGATTACAGAGCGCCGGCTGGGGTCACGTGGCACTTCTAAGAGCCTGACTTTTATACAAGTCATCAGAATGAGATTTTAGCCTCTCCAGAGACAGATTTTGTTCTTAACTTTTGAGGAATCACAGTCCCTTTAAGAAAAATGCTGAAAGCAATGAACCTTCTCCTCTATCAAATGAGCTTTCAAAAAAGAAAAGGAGTATTTTCCATATAGTTTTTGGGAGATGCTTTAACCTTCTAAAGCCTTTGATGTACCTGTTTTAAAACATTTGCTCACCAGAATCATCTCTTACAGCAGTCATCTGAAACACAACTTCCCTGCAATAACAATTTTGGCTTCACTCTGTCCTAAGTTATCTACCTATCAGTCTTTTTTTTTTTAATTTGAGCTCATTAATTATAGAAACCATCATCAACTCTCATTATTAGCCAGAGAGATGCTCTGCATACATTTGAGCTCAGAAAACCCCCCATTAAAACACCAAGGTAACTTGCTGTCCTCAAACCTTAGAGCATCCTTTACCACCTGATAATAATTTTTATCTCGTGCTGCTGAATAAATCCTAATTTCCTCTTAATGAAATAATTATCTTGTGAAGGACAAATGTTGAGATGCTTAGAACCCCATGAACCAAGAATGCTCTTTCCAACTTGTGCAAAATTAAATGTAAAAATAGTTCTAACATACAATGTGGACCAGAAGGCAGCTAAGGTACAAGTTTGTGCAAAATCAGCTTCACCTGGTGGTAGCAGTGACAGATGAGTGATCTTCAAAAGGAAAATGCACAGATTCCAGAGTTTCTGTGGTGAGACAGCTTCTCTCTCAGTACAATTCTTATACTTCATCTGATACCTAAGCTCTTTCTAAACTCGTTTCAAAGTCTTCAAGTAAAAGGACCTTTATTTTTTAAATTTTTGCTGAATTTAATAAAAAGTTTCCAGAGACACAAAGTCTGAAAGTAAGAAAGCAAGTTGATTTATTTCTGGAACATCCTGGTTAAATGATAGCAATGCCCACCTTCGCCTCAGCAATGAATCAACATTTTATAGATAGCACTTTATGCCAGTGGCAAGAACTTAGGTTAAAAAAAAGTAAGGAGAAGGGGGGAGGGTATAGCTCCATGGTAGGGTGCAGTGCTCAGCATGCACGAGGTCCTGGGTTCAATCCCCAGCACCTCCACTAAAAATAAATAAACCTAATTACCTCCCCACCACCAAAAAACCCCAGAAAAATAACAATAATAAACACAAGATGATGTTTTTACAAAATTAGGGAGAGAGAGAGAGGGGCAGCTGAACTGTATTTTCCAAAACTGAGTCTTTTTTAAAAAGCTTATGAACTTTATCAGCATAAATTACAGGGGAAGAGAGAATTTCAGAAGATAGGAAATGCAAACAGCTGGCAGATCAGAAACCTAACAAGCACCCCCTTTGGGTTAGAGACCAGGTATTTTACATTCCGTCATACACATACTTGAAGGAGACACGTAAGTTTGATGGTGAAGAGACTCCGGGTACTTGAGTCCGAGTCCATCAGAACTTAAGTTCCAGGGTTTTGTTTTTTCACTGTTCTTTCCCCAATGCTGATACCAGACCCTGGCACATAGTAAGTGCTCAGAAAATCACTGTGGACAGAGAAAAAGCACAGCCTACTCCTGTCATGAACAGGAAAACTGGGTCTTGGGCATTGCTCCTGGACTTGGCTGTGACCACCCTGGGGTTTCACAACAGGAGAAAAAAAGCAAAAAGCCCTAAAGAAGATAAGAGTAAGTCAAGTTTGAGAAAAGACAATTTATGTACTGAAATGAACACAAGAAAAACTACCAGAGCTTAATCTGCAAAGATGATAAGATGTTCCGGAAACAAGGGACTGAAGACAAAGAATGGTGGTCAGGCCAACCGAGGAGGAAGGAACAGGCTGCATATCTCAGAAGAAGCAAGCACAGGGAGAAGACACTTTACATCTCTATGAATCCTCACTCCAGATATTTCCAGCTGGTTCCTGCTCTCCCATCTTGAACCACCGCCTTCCAGATGCAGGGTCTCCTTTCCAGGGAAGTCCAGAATATGTTCAAGCTCTGAAATCTTTGGAATATAGAATCCAAATAAGTAGAAGGGGCCTTAGAAATCCTCCAGTCCAGCGCTCATTTTAATGCATGAGGCTTAGCAAGGTTAAGAACTTACCCAAGGTCACACAGATGGTTATTAACTAAGACCAAGGCTGCCCCCACTCCCTCCGCCATTGCCCCAAACACTCCTCCAGGTCACACAACTTCAAGGTCCAAATAAGATTTTTAATTCCTCCATTCAGAGCATGGAAAAACCATCCCTGGGGCTCTGGGAGGTGGGTGGAGGGTGGGGAGAGTGCCAGGCATGTTTGCTGTCATTGCTGTCATGAGCTTTCCTCCCATTTGGTCCGCACTCCACTTTCTTCCTGCAGCTCACTTCTGAAATATTTAAGAACGGTTAGCTGCCCCACAAGCTCTGTGAAGCCTCTGGAGAGGAGAACTGATACAAATCCAAATAAATCAATTCCATCTCAATGGGCGGATCCTGGGCTGGGAAACGTCACCACAATAGCAATCTAGTCACAGAATTTAAAATATTCAACACTTTCCATAAAAAATGTATGGAATAATAAAGCCAAAGGATTATGGGTGTGTGGCTTAAACGAACATCTGGTGGAAATTAAGTCTACAGGCATGATCTGGAGAACCAGCTACTTTTTAAATGACTTGTACCCTTTTTTTCTTCTAATCTGGCTCAACGCCATGGGGTCATGAGCTGTGTTGGGTATCCATAGCAGGACTTGCAAACCAGTAACAGACATTCGCAAGTCATTTGTCTTTGGGTTGCATAATGGCAACAGTTAAAGGAATGAAGGAACCGGCAGAATAAACAAATGTAGCTGAATTTGTGCGCATCCTAGCAGGTGGCAAACTGAAACACCGGCTTAAATTTAAAATGTCCTTTTCTAAGACAATCGGTACACAAAGGCAGGGCTAAAACATTCAAAGGTTATTTTACCCTTCATAACCGATTTCTTAATTCAATATATTTTAAGCTATTGAAAAACCAATTGCTTTCCTATTTGGGTTTTGGCTGGGGTGGCTTGTTTGTTCTTGTTGAGTGTGTAACATATGGGCAAGCAGAACATGTGTATATTCAAAATTTGGGGTTAAACGGAGCAAAATTAGAATCAGTGTTTTCAGAATATATAAAAAGACCTGGGCTTAAAATATTTAAAGTATTCTAAATCTTAAAAATCTAGAAATACCAATATGATTTTTCTGTTCAAAGACCGTATCTGTCTGAGCTGAATATATCTGCCAACTTTCCATACTCAGAACATAATTGAAAATTCAGAAAGAAACAAGAAGGTTCTGATTAACCAAAACACAGTTCAGCCCTCCTACACTGTTGGTCGGAGTATAAACTGGTGCAGCCACGATGGAAAACAGTATGGCGATTCTGCCAAAGGAAAATTAAGAATAGACATACCATATGATCCAGCCATCCCATTTCCAAGTATTTACTCAAAGAATATAAAAACACTAATTGTAATATATGCACCCCACTGTTCACTGCAGACTTATTTACAATAGCCAAGGAAATCACCTAAGTGCCCATCAATGAATGGATAGAGAAAGAAAATATGGTATATGTACACCATGCGGTACTACTCAGCCACAAACAAGAATAAAATCTTGCCACATGTGACAACACAGATGGATGTTGAGGGTATTACACTTCGTGAAATAAGTCAGATGGAGAAAGACAAATACTGTATGATTTCACGCAGATATGGAAGATAAAAAACAAAGAAATGAACATGTCATGTCAAACAAACAAAAACCAACACAAAGATCAGAGTAGTGGTTACCAGAGGGGATGGGATGGGGAGGAGGAAGAAGTGGGTAAAGGGGATGGAAACTAAATTTTTGGTGGTGAGCACGCTGTAGGGGACACAGAAGTAGACATGGTTGTGCACATGAAGCTTACAAAATGTTATAAACCAATGTTACCTCAATAAAAAAAAAATAAATTAAAAACACAGTTCACAAATTATAGGTGCATTGTTTATAAAAAGCCCTCTGGGTCTTACTCAGAAACCAGTTGTTCTTTTTTACGCATAATTCTATCAACACTGGTTATAAAGGATACAGACCTTAACACAGCTAATTAGCAGTTAACAACTTCTCATTAAGAAGAGAAAATAAGCTATAAAGCCCAAATGCATATCTTCCACCTGCAACAGGCAGGTCATGTAATTCACCACATAAAGAGCAGCTCAGGAACATTCATCCCAACGTGGACCCTGAGACGGTGGGCTGTGTCAATGAAGGGACTGAATATGACTTAGGAAGTAAAGGCAGCAAGACCCCAAGGACACAGCCGTCTGGACATCGGTGCAGAGGCTGGAGCCTGGCAAGTCGACTGCACCTGAGAGGGGACCCTGATAAAGAGGTGCTCAGAGGTAAAACTCAGCAAGGTCAAAGCACCCAGGAGGTCGGGGATCAGGAAGGTCTCAGAGGGAGAAGGAGTTCCCGTGGAGCTGTGGGTGTGCCGGGCTGAGTGGGCAGTGAAAGACACAAGGGACAGCTTGAGGTCAAGGACAGCTTTATTTAGGATGCGGGAACCTGGAGTGTGTTTTCCATGTGAGGAGGAGGGGACAGGAGAAACGCAGAAATTGGAAATAAGAGAAGTAGGGGCAACCATGTAGGCAAAGCTTTGGGGAGCGGGGGATGGCATGAAAACCAGAGTGGAAAGGAGCCACCTCTTTTCTGGGAAACTTCCTTCAAATCCCCACCCAACCTGCTGCTTCCATTGAGGCTGGAAGCCCCATAAAAAGACTGGCAGGACCCCTAGGCAGGGCCGCTGCTCTCCTCTCAGCACCGTCTTGGTCTCTAGCCTGGATCCAGGTTGCTGTCACAACTGAGCTGTAACACCGAGCTGTTAACACATTTTTCTGCAACACCATCTTGGTGGTTCCACCATGGAGCAGTTTAAAGCAGTGCTACTCAAAGTCGGTCCACGGACCAAGAGGCATCAGGGTCACCTGGGGTCTTGTTTGCTGATTCACTAGCCCTCCCCTAGGCCTCCTGAGTTAACAAGATTGCAGATGATGCCCTATTAAAGTTTGAGACGTGCTGGTTTAAAGCGGGGGTTATGAACGTATGCATTGAAGTCAGATATCTCTGGGCTCAAATCCAGCTCTACCTGGACCCCACGGTGTGTGCCCTTGGGCCAGCCTCCCTAAACCTCAGGGGTTTTCCTCTGTAGGCTGAAGATAATGACAGATCGATTTCTCAAGGGCCACTGTAAAAATTCAATAAGGTGATGTCGGGACAGAGGGTAGCTGTGAGCCTGGCACACAGTAACGATGGACGGCATGCTGTTTTGGTTCATCCCTCTCACCCTACTTGGATAACAGTTTTGTTACGTCCATCTGACCCCCTGTAAGGAATGAGCTCACCAAAGACAGGGAACACGTTTCCATCATCATTCCCTGGCATCCAACCCTGAGATTTGCACACAGGTGTCTGATCTTGAGGGGAAACACAATACACACGGGATGAAATGAACCCAGCGCTGTGACAGGGGTAAGTCAACTATCCCACAGCAAACAGTAAGGCTCTTTCTTTGACTCTATTTACACAAACGCTGATTAGAAACAGCTTATGAACTTGCTTGGGATTAAAGGATCAACTTTCAGAAGAGAATGAGCAAGTTCCGAGATGAAATACAGTCCACTTTCAAAACCTTCTGCATCAGGGCGTGTCCGTAAAAACGTGAGACAGAGATCTCTCTGAAGCCACACCCAGGTGCTGCGCCCCATTCGGAGGTCAGCAGTGCAAACCACCCCAAGACGTTTAACCTGAAGGATGAAATTTATTGCTCCTGCTCGGGAAAAGCACATAAGTCAGATCACACCACCAGCTGAGTCTCTTCATTGTCGGCCAGGCTCCAATAATGAAGTGACTTGACTGCATCACATGCACCTTAATTTCCTGTGCTGGCAAAGGCACACAGACGGAAACCCCAGCAGGCATGGGACAGAAAGACACGTCTTTCTGCTTGCGTTATTAGATATGGAAGAAAAGCCCCAGAACTCACAGCACAGAACACCCACTTCTGTCGCAAACAAGCTAACAAAGGCAAATATATTTTATGGAGCACTGTTAATTTTTGATCCAGAGAATCCATAGGTCATTTCAATGGATTTGACTGTTGACTCACATCTAGAGAACACCCACTGGGCGGTCAGCACTGGGCTAGATCCTGGGATGGCAAAGGGGCTGGGACCCAGGTGCCTTGCTGGGCACCCCCTACAGAGGAAGGGAGTACCTTTTGGGCAAAAGGACCAATTAAGGGCAATGCAGTCATCCAGATAAGGGGCAGGGAGGCTCAGGAGGAGGCCAGAGGCAAAAGCATCACTTCAGAGACTGACTTAGCATCGCTGGGGACCTACGAGGAGAGGAGTCAAGGGTGGCAATGCAGCTTCTGGTTCAGAGTTAAAATACAATGAAGCCTGGAATTGCAGGGAAGTTCCAGCTGGGGGAATTCTCCTGGTTATAGGGAGGCCCCCTGAGAACAGTGTGTTAATACAAAATTGCAACAAGTGTCCTAAAAGCCCAGGCAGCCCTAGAATGAGAAGCTGACTTCCTTTGTATCCCAGCAACGAAGAGGGTCACTCCCCACAGTGACCATGAAGCTGCAGCTCTCCGGACATCCTTGCAAAAGCCAATGTCCCTTTTCTTTGGATACAATTTCTGAATTGCAAATTTTTAATTGCCCTCAGGTGTTGCCAAAGAGGTTCATTCTGCGTTGAAATTTAAAATCTTGCAGGGGTGTGGTTACCAAGAAACAGTGGGTCCCCAAAGATTATCTGTGTGTGTTGGGCAGGAAGTAACAGAAGCTCATGCTTTGATGAAATTTGAGGTTTGAGTCTCTTGACACCAGAGGCTGCTGAGGGATAATCAGCCCGCTCCTGAGAGGACACACGAGGGGCAACCCACCTCTGCCGTCAGTGCCACCTTCTCGCCTCTCAGAGGAGAGACAAGGATGATCACCCCCGGCAGGACACCCACTGCTTGGCTTCCTACTAGCTCTCTGGGGTTGGTGAGAAGAGGCAGCTCAAATATACGTATACATACAACCTGCTCCTTGCTGCCTGTCCCTATGATGAAGGAATCGCTCCCACCCGGCAGCTTTTCTCAGCAGAGGACATCACCAGCACTTGGGCTTTACCACCTGGGACTGCCCTGCATTTCGGGGTATTTAAAATTTCAGCCACATTGCCCAAAAAACACCAGCAGTAGTTACTCTGAAAACCAGAAGCACCCCAAGCATTTCCAAACGGCCCTCGGGTTGTGGCACTACGTCTGGTTGAGAACCACAGCGGTGTTCCCCGATGACGTCCATCTCTATAAATACTCTGTTTTCTACCTGATAAAAATAATTACTGCCCCTACTGGTCCATCTGTTATGGCTTTCTTTCTTTCTTTCTTTTTTTTTTTAGCACAAGGAAACCACCAAGCTAAGTGACAGAGACCACACTCTTGGGCTTTACAAGATGAATCCAGCATTATTTTCTTAGAGAATTAAAAAAATGGAAATACAGCCCTGAATCTAGACACCAAAGCAAGATTTTTAAAAAATAAATTCTGGAACATCAGAAGTTCTAGATGTCGGCTTCAAGGATCAGAATTCCAAGGTCAAGAACCCTCAAAACAAAGATCATAGAAAAGGGTCACTGGTGATGTATATTTCCACATGTATTAATAGTAGGAGTGAAAAAAAAACTTGCCGTTTGGAGCCCCACCCCATCCTTGTGATACAGTTATTGAAGTACTCTGTATTGTGAATACGCTTTTAATTCCAAGGCTTTGCGCCAGACAGGAGTACCTACTAGATTCTGTTAACCAAACTGTTAGTATCAACTTCTCTGTACCATTAAAGTAAGTTCTTTTGTTTTTAAGGAAGAAAACCCAATCATTCCAAAATCAAAAGACATCCCCAAGGGTACCTACAGGAGTGACTGCAATAATCAGCACATGATGGCAAGAACATTCCAGGACTTGAAGTCAACAACTCACAGAAGCATGCTCAGAAAGATGGCATTTAAAAAATAAATAACTAAAACCCACAACTACATTTAGATTTATACGAAGATTTTTCACTTACTTTGATTTCTGTATAATCCTTGTTCCTCTAAGTTAAAGAGGGGGGAAATCACACTGTAATTCCTTATTTTTCTAATTAAAAAATAAACCAAAACACGTTCTATCCTCTACTTCGGCTTTGGATGTCCTCCAGTATTCTCTTTGCGTCTCCTTTTCTGTGAACACTACTTTCAAATTCTAAACAAAACGTAAACTATCAAAAGTGAGCCCAAGGGACACTGTAAACAATCAAATATCACAACGCAAACAAGGCAACTGCATCTATCAGAAATGATGATTCAGACGAGGATAAATTTAGAACGGTGCTTTCCAAACGGTGTTGGGGCGCCAAATGCAGGAAGCAGGTGAAGGCTACATCCCGAAAGGTTCTCTGAAAAAGGATCTCCAAAATATCAAGAAAAGTCTTCTTTCTGAAGATGTCGGTCCCCTGGTGTCTTTGATGCTGAACTTCCACAATCTGGCCTTGGTGTGGCCATCCATCCCCGGGTAAATCCAAGTAAAACCTGAGACACTTCAGCCTCTGAGGACGCTGTCCGAAGCAGTGAAAGCAACTTCACATGGGACGGGCCTTTTATGGCCTGAACTGGAGAGCCTTGATCTCAGCTCATAGACCAGAAATAGCTCTTGAAACTCAGAGAAGCTGATCAGCTGTTGCAACAGGCCCGGCCAGCAGCGACTTCAAGTGCAGTGAGAATTGGTCACATTGTCTTTCAGCTCATTTTACAGAGAAACTAAAAATGCAGCAGCACCCTCCTGAACTGGCTACAACAAATACAGAACTGAATGGGTGAACACTTTCTAACTCTAGGCTTTGGGTTATAAAAGAACTCAAAACCACTGATGAAGCTGACATCAAACACTCAAAAAGGAAGCAACATATGTATATACGTACAGACATTAACGTATAGACATTAAACGTTACTGTGTACGTATAGACATTAGACAGCATGCAATAAAGCCACGTGTCCCTTCACAAGTTTACAAGTTGTGAAGACATCTGTGGATTTCTTCCCAAGTCCAATAAGAAAATTTCCAATAGAAAATGAGTCATCGGAAGAAAGAATTGCGCTGGAAATAATTTCTCCAAAACAACACAAATGTTTTGTCTTAAAACCAAATATCATGCTGTGAACGGATGGATCTGTCTTCATATGGATCTCAGGTTACTCAATTCACCCAAAAACCAGAAGAAACTTAAGTAAGGAGGGGGGGAAAGAACTATGAAGCACAACCACTTCTTAAAAGGCTATTTATATTTTTTAGATATTTGAACTAATAGCACAACCCTGCTTACACAAATACTTAAAATTGCCAGTGTCCCTGTTGTTGGGAAGAATAGCAGAGCGTCTAAATTGTTCATCGTAACTTCAATATAAAGCACAAAGCTCAGAACTCTGGGCGGGGGCAGAAGCTCGGTGCTGCCCGAGGGGGCAGGCACCTGGGTGTCAATTCTCAGTCCGCCAGCTGCATCAGTCAGCGGAGGCCTCGAGAAGCAGGCTCTGAATTCCTGTTACTAATTAACCCTGCAGGACAATGCCTCTTTCTAAACAGACTCCAGCGGTCAGGTGAACGATGGCAGATACCCTGGGCAGCCATAATGATTAAACACCGGCTTTCTGACTGTTTTGCATGAGGGTTAAAGACAATTTGTCTAAGCAAAATTTTTTACCTCCAGATGACAAACAGAACTTCACAGCATGACTCCTGTTTCTTAATTTCCATCCCGGCCCTCATCTTATTTTTGTCTCTTTGACAAATTTTGCTTTTCACTCCTTTTTATTTGGCCTTGCTTTATATATTTATAGAAGCTGCTCTGAACTTCTCCTGGAGCACAAAGGGTAAAAATAAATAAAACCATATGTAAAGCAGCTGGCTATTGGGGTTCCTTTTAAGAAAAGATAGGAGGAGACAATGAGTCACAGTGCAACAATGCAGTTGTGTTTTTCTCCCTGAAAAAGATTCCCGCAAAATAAACATCTAACTTTTGGATGCCTCTGAGGTTTCTGGTCCCTGCTTCCCTGCAGCAACCAAACTGGCCACGATCAATGCACTGGTGTCTAACAGAATCTTTCTTCTCAGCTGCCCCTTTTATACATGCTTTTTGTCTTTGTTCAAATTCCAGTTAATTCTACCTGTGCAATCTGTTTAAATAATTTCCTAATTTTTTTTTTTTTTTTTGCTATCCGCTGAAATCAGGAAACTCTTACCACACACACACTTCTTTCCAAAAACAGGACAGTAATCAGAACTGAGTAGATTTAATGATAAAGCCATGAAGAAAATGGAGCATCATGTATTATACATTGAAATAAGAACTAGGCTTATCCTTGACTTAGACCTCTCTGAGATAAGTCATAAGTAATTATTTCTCATTTGCTTTGACTTCACACTAGTATTATTATAA
Source organism: Camelus bactrianus (assembly GCF_048773025.1). NCBI lineage: Eukaryota > Metazoa > Chordata > Mammalia > Artiodactyla > Camelidae > Camelus > Camelus bactrianus. The sequence continues at coordinate 13,310,297 of NC_133573.1, forward strand.
CCATATGGTGGCCTACCATTCTTTCTAATGATTTCACTATATCGGCTTTATGATGAGTTTTAATCTGGCTTTTGCAGGCTAACCTAGAAACCATGACTATTTGTGATATTGAGCTTAAGAGAAACTGCATTCGTGTTTCTATGGTACCTATTTTACAATAACAATGAACATGTGGAAATCAAGAAACATAATGCCTTTTGCAATCATTACAAAAATATTTAGATGTAAGCCTAATGAAACATGTACAGGATCCATATGCTGAAAATCATAAAATGCTGATAAGAGACATCCAAGGAGACCTAAATAAACAAATAGATATACAGTGCTCACGAGTTGAATGAGTCAACATAGCATAGACGTCAATTCTCTCCAAAACGATCCACAGACTTAATGCAATTCCTCTCAACATGCCAGGTAGGATTTTTGGTAGATAAAGACAAGCTTATTTTAAAATTTATAGGCAGAGGTACAGGCCTTAGAAGAGCTAAAACAATCTTGAAAAAGAAGAAAAAAGGGAGAGTAATCAATCTATCCCATATTAAGGCTGATTTTATAGCTATAATAATGGTATAATACAGAGAACCCCAAAATAGACCACACAAATATACCCAATTGATTTTTGACACAAAGTGCCATTTCAACAAATGGTGCTGGAGCAAATGGAGGGGCATAGATCAAAACCACCCCCCCAAATAAATGAACCAAAAAACCCCCCAAAACCCTTAGCTCTATTCCTTACACCTTGTACAAGTTTTAATCAAAATGGATCATGAAGTCAAGTGTAAAATATAAAACTATGATACTTTTAGAAAAAAAATAGGAGAAAATCTTCAGGATCTAGACAAAGAATTCTTAGACTTGACACCAAAAGCATGACTTATACAAGGGAAAAATGACAAATTAGACTCATCAAAAGGTAAAACTTCTGCTTTGCAACAGACCATGTTGAGGATGAAAAGACATGCTAGGGAGTGGGAGAAAATATTTGCAAGTCATGTAACTGAAAAAGGATACATATATAGACCATAGAAAGAACTCTCAAAATCCAACAGCAAAAAACCCCGAACAGTTCAATTAAAAAATGGGTAGAAGACATGAAGAGACATTTCCCCTAAGTAATAAGAAAGGCAGATGGCAAATAAGCACTAGAAGAGACGTTCAACATCCTTAGCCCTTAGAGAAATGCAAATTAACACAGCCATGAGCTAGCCCTACAACCTATCCGAATGGCAAAACTGAAAAACAGTGACCACACCGAATGCTGGCAAGGAGAACCTGGATCGCACATTGCTGGTGGGAATATAAAATGGCACAGTTACTCTGGGAAGGAGTTTGGCAGTTTCTTCAAAAACTAAACCTGCCAAGCCAAACTACCATATGGCCCCGCAATTGTACTCCTGGACACCTATTCCAGAGAAATGGAAACTTATTTTCATACAAAATCCTGAATACAAATGGTCACAGTAGCTTTATTCACAATAGCCCAAACCTGGAAACAACCCAGACGTCTTCAGTGGATGAATAGTTAAATTAACCATGGTGAACCTAGACCATGGATGACTACCCAGCAATAAAATGGGACCATATATTGATACAGGCAGCAACCTGGATGAATATCCAGGGAATTATGCTGAGTCAAAGAATGCCAACCCCGAAAGCTTAGACACTGCATGATTGCACTTGTACAACATTCTCTGAAAGATAACACTGCAGACGTGTAAGACGCATCAGAGGTTAGAGATGGAGGTGAAGTGGCTGTAAGAGGGCTGCACGAGGGACCCCTGTTACAGACCTCTTCCGCTGATGGGGTCAATGCCGACATCTTGGCGATGACACTGGCTTATAGTTAGTTCTGCAAGATGTTACCATTGGGGGAGAATGGGTGAAAGGTATACAGGCTCCCTCTCTTTAATATTTCTTACCACTGCATTTGAATCTATAATTATCCCAAATTATATCTCAAAATTAAAAGTTTAAACATTAAAAAAAAAAAAAATCGACCTCAAGTGAAACTTCCAAATGCAGTTCCATTTGTAACTGGGTCACTTAACTGTGACTGTACTTTGAGTAAATCTGCGTAGATTTGCCTGTCCTTGCCATCTTAAGAAATTCAAATTGCAACTGCTTCTTTTTCCCTGCAAGGAGGGAAGTCATGGCTCCAAAGGAAAATATTTGATACCAAATAAAAAACAGAAAGCAGTGTTTTCCAATGAAACATGTTTACTTGGCAGGTTGTCTGGATACTGAAAAGAACGTCTCTGATACCTGAGGCCTATCTAATAATAGAACAGGATCCCGCCCCTGAATTTTCAGAATTTAAGTTCACTGCCTAACATGATAAGTTTTCAAACCCTGATCAGTATCTGAGAAACACGAAAATGACTCTTTAGAGAGGGAGGAAACTGGATCATCTCGAAGTTTAATCCTACTACAAGTACCATAGAAAGCAGATTTTTAAATTCTAGAGTTCTGTAATCTTGGAGGGCTCATTCTTGAAAATAAAAGGACAAGATCAAAGAAAGTTCAGCTTTCCCAGTGGCGGAAGGGGTTGACTGAGGATGCTTCAGTGCCCTGTATCCTCTCAGATGCCATAACATAAAACTCAGATCCAAACATCCTGAACTGGCCCTCCTGAGGGTCAGACTTACACTGGACTGTCACGTTAGGACCAGCCTAGGGAGCGGCACGCCACACGCAGGTGAGACGCAGCTTCTCTTCAGTTCCCTGAAGGAGAGCGACTCAAGCCCAGTGACACCTCAGCTCCAGCCTCTCCCATCCCTGTGCCCAAGTCCCGCCAGCCCACCTCCTCCTCCAGGCAGGTGCCCACCTTACTTCTCTCTTCCTCATCACCAATCTTCCACAACCACTGCCTCCTCCCCCGAGTCCCCTTTGGGCCCCCATCAGTTTTCCAATGGGATCCCAGCTCCCTCCAATCCCCAGGAATGGCTCCGCCAACAACAGACTCTCCCAGTGAACTTGGCCTCTCCATGGCAGCTGACACTTTCTGGCCACGCCCACTGTCATGAAGCCTTCCTGTCTACCTCTCCCAGGGTGACTTCTGCTACACTTGTGGCAGAATTCAGGAAGGCACTGGTTCCCCGGAGTTCAGAAAACCAGGATCTCTCACAGGAACATGAAACGCGGACAAACAGTACGACATTCCTCCTCTCCCACCGTGACTCTTGCTCCCGTTTTCCTGACTGACCACAGCCCTGCCACCAGCCCCGCCTCGCTGGAGCTCACCCCTCACGCCCCAGCACCACCACGTCTCGCTGTGTCCCTCTCCCACTTTCCTGTCCTTGCTCTCAACTGCCTCTTGTCAGGACAATTGCAAGCGCCTCCAAGGGCCTCCTCCACTGACATCTCCCTGAATCCGTCCTCCCTGCTCCTTCCAGAAGGCATTTTAAACAGCCCCCACCTGGCCACATCCCTCCCAGTGGAAACCAGCTCCTCCAGTGTTCTCAGCACAGACCTGCACGTGCTGCCTCCCTGGGCAGCCAGTTACTTCTCATTGATGGGAGCTCCTGTGACCAACTTTTTGAATTCAATGTTCTTGAAGAGTAAATGTAAGAATCTGTAAAAGTCACTGTCACCCCACTGCATGCAGATATTCATCAGGACCAGGGAGAAGCAGTCGAGTTACAAAGAAATAACCCAGAGATGATCTCCTGTGGACCAAGATCTGCGGTGATGGATGTTTGGCTGATAGTTGTATGATGATTAGGAAGGACTTTCATGTCTGGCTTTGTTACAAACCTGACATTTGGACACACCCAGGAGGCTGTGACATATGTGGATGTCATGCAGTATACACATGCTGATGACAAAGGATGGAGAATGGCTGGCCTGTTGGGTAAATTCCAAAGTCCTACTACCTCTGTGACCTGGCCCCTTCCTACCTCTTCAGCCATACATCCCATCATCCCTGCCCCCAGGAGGCGACCGTGAGAAACCACCTCAGTCATGGTTGCTGTGTCCAGGTGCTCTCTCTGGTCAGAATGCCTTCCTTTCCTTGTCACTTAGAAAATCCCTGATCATCCTTTAAGACTCAGCTGACCTTATTTCTCTGATGAGCCCTTCTCTGACATGGTCTGTGATTTCCAACCTCTAGGCTGTTTGCACTTGGAAGGCAGAGTCTCCATCAATCTCTGTATCCACAGGACCCAGCAGCATCGGCCACTCCGCCTATACAATGAATGTCGGTGACACGCAGTTAATCCTCTTTCTCATTTTAATTCAGCAACAAGTCTCCTCTTTTTTTTTCAGGTTTGACTAATCAATTCTTAACACCCCTTTGAGGTTAGAAAGTGACAAGAGTGACAAGGTGGCTCCTCAGTTTATAAGCAGAAAGGAAATTAGACCGAGCCAGCTCACTCGCTTTTGGGCAGAAGCCTCCCTTTCCGGCTTTCCGTCCGTGGAGCACCTATTTCAGAGGGAAGGATGATGTCAGAGCATCAGTCACTGCCAGCACATGGAAAGCAAGGCAACAGAGCTCTCCGCCTAACTACTTCCACCTTATGAAAAGTCCAGCTTTCTCAATGGCCATGAACTTGACTATTATCAGCGGTATGTCTTCAAGCTGCTCATTTCCAGAGGATGAAAACACAAGGCAGCAGGATCTGAATTCCGTCTTAAATTCTGCTATGACAGGACCAGGCTTGGAATCATTTTCTTTTTCTTTTTCTCCATAAACTTAGCATTTTGACATCTGTGAGCAAAGAATAAGACATATCTGACAGTCTCCTAATAACACCTACACTGGAACACCGCTCTGAGTCGGGGTTTGTGGCTGTCTGCACCTTGGAGAAATAATTGTTGGGTAGATTTTTAAAAAGCCAAAAAAGGGGGATATTACTTTTGGTTAACAATATTTTTCAACCAATAAATCTCCCTCTCCCAGATAATCTAAGTCATTCAATGTCTGTCTGTCTGTCTCGCTCAGAGCTTAGAGAGAAATTCACTGGCTTTGGATGACAATATTTTGAGCTCCAAGGTCACGTGTAGGTCACTGGCTTGAACAACAGAAGAGTTAGCCAACTCTTCTCTCCCAGGCTGCTGCTTCAGGAGTGATGGGTGTGGACCAGCGCTCAGCATTAACAGAACTGCTTGGCTGCATGGTCCAAATGAAATGAGTTTGCCAGGGGTGGCGGGGGTGGGGGGCCGGACCATGTTTTATGAGTCCTGGCTTCAGGGACACAGCCTCTCACATGGCTGGACCATCCTCACATTCCTGGACATCACACTCAGAGTCTCGAGAGTAATCAGAGATGTACAAAGTATGACATGCTCGATTTTGGTTGCTGCAGATCTAAAAGTATGGGATTTCTGTCAATTCATTGCTTCCCGGAACCACAGAGGTTGCTTCTCTAGAGGGAACATGAGCTTAAAGAAATACAGCTGGTGGAGTGAGGCTCTCCTCCTCCGGAGAAGAACCAGGAGGCTCTTTCCTTTCCGTGCTGCGGTTGACACCACAAAGCTCAGCACCAAAAGGGGTTCGCTTGGCTGATTCCACACACCAAGAGGGAACGTCCGTAAGAGTCACCTTCACCCTCTTCCATGTCGATATTCATCATGAGGAGGGAAAAGCGATCCAGTTACAAATACTTAGGAAATTGCACTTAACCCAGAGGTGATCTTCCGTGGACCAGGCTCTGCAGAGATGGATGTACAATGGCTCCTGCATGAAAACACGGAGTCCCTGTGGTTCTCCTTGGGGATCGCCGTGTACAGGTGCAGATCTGTACCATGTTACAAAAGAGAACCAGGAGCAACTTCCAGACCTCAGAGACATGCTGGGAACAGGAAGGACCTGGGAGCTGTCTTGGCATCCACGGTCTCCCAGCCTCCACAAACCCAGAAACCCCACGCAGCCTTGGCTGGAAGCCCAGTGGATGAACCCTCCAGCCCGACAGGCTTCCATTATAATGTTCATCCTCATTTTCCTCCAGAAACAATTATAAGTGATGGCAGCACACTTGTGCCAACCCACAAAAGCCTAATAAACCTGTAATAAAGTGGAACCACAGTACTGATAATCCTATAAAACTGAACCACTATGTGCTGTAGCTTAAAATGTGTCTCTGGCTCCAGCTCCCACTGGGAACCCTAAAACACAGCTCCCTGGCACGAGTGGCGACTTCTCATCCTGAGGTTTAGACAGTGACTCTTGTTTGGGGGAGCACAGGCTACAACACAGAGGAGGCACCATCTGAAAATCTAAGTGGGGGACGACAGTGTTAGGGGGTGGAGTCAACCATGGAGGGGCATGGTGGGTGGGGGGCTGAGTTCAGGAGGATGGGTAGTTCCTGGGGTAGGTGGACAATGCTAAGAAAACAAAAGTTCCAGAAAAGAGAGTAATGGGAAGATACAAGAATCAACTGATTCAGTTTAGCTTTATGAAACATAAACTTAATTTTCCAGTATTTCTCTTTTCACAGCTTCAGGTGTAAACTTAGTCTCAGTCCAGAGACCAAAAAATTGCTGGTCTAGACTGACTCCTCTGGTCCCATTTGGGTTTAAAAAAAAAAACAAAACTGAGATTCTGTGATTCTGAGGCAAAGCATTGTGTCATGGTCACCAAAAACCATGGGGAGAATTAAGAGAAAGAAAAGAAAAAAATGAGGGTGTAATAAAGAATTGAGAGAAAATGAATATGTGTATGTATATGCATGACTGGGACAGGATTCTGTACACCAGGAATTGACACAGTGTAAATGACTATACTTGAGTTAAAAGAAAAATAATGGAGGGGGATTCAAGGAGAGATAAAGGATGTTAACGCAAGGCTTTCCAGAGCGAGACACGCATGTCAGACAGCAGGACAGTGAACAAAGATAAAAATACTCGATCACACGTCAGCTCCCTTGAATGGAGACTCCATTTAGAGCAGGCAATCCCTTCAGAGACCTGAAGTTCTCTGTTGGACCTGTTACAGCAGAGTGGACCGCTTACTGGCATCTGTGAGGAATTCCCTTCAGAGGGTCTGCTAAAAATGCCTGGGAGCCTCATGAGTGGGATGGAGAATGTGGGTCACGTCAGAGGGAAGAGAGGAAGTCTATCAGCTAATATGTCCTCAAGGACTACGCCTACTCGGGCCTTCTTTCAGGTTCCCCTAAGTCCTGGCACGCCTTTCTCCAGCCCACATTCCAGCCCAGCGCCACAGCCCTGAGCATGTGAATTCCGTGAGGAAGGAGGTGTTCGTCTGTTTTGTGTACTGTTGCTCATCTCCAGGGCCCAGAAGAGTGTCTAAGGCATAGTAAGTGCTCACTGAATATTTGTTGAAGGCCAGCAATGAATAATAGCTATTTTATAGGGAGAGCACCAAACACAAGAGTATTTTTAAAGTCAAGTGTTTTCCTGACCCCTCACTGCTTCCTGCTGGTTTGGGGTGAACCATTCCACCAGGCTGAATCACTTTACCTCCTTTCCAAATACCTCTTTGGGGAAGGTTTTCCTCACTAGGCAGTGCCTGATTTCAATAAAGGGCTCCCCTGCAAAACCCTGTGTGCATTCTGATCTTTTAGCATCCCTCATGCAAATCCCCGGCACCCAGGCCAGCACAGGGAGGCCCTGTGCACGGGCCTTTGTGGTCAGCTAATTGCATGGTGAGCCCCGAAGGCAGGATCACTTTCCAGAGTCAGACTCAGAACAGGTCCTCCCCTCAATGTTTTCTGACAATGGCCAAGTGGGCAAACTCAGGACTTTCTCCCCAGAAACACGATACCACTTTCTAGACCAACAAGTATTAATTCAAATCCCTGATGGGCCAGGATCTGAAAATTACAGCCGTCTAATCGTGTAGAGGACGGAGTATGAATCATCATTACACGGGCTGACAAAGAGCAAAGTGATTAATCCCAGGCTGCACAGAGGCGGAGGGCCATGGCCATGGCTCCCCGGGGCTCCGAACCAAACAGTGGGACCCACCCTGCCAACATCAGACAGGCAACATCATGGTTTTTATCCCAGTGGGGGGGAAGCCAGGAACAACAGGGCCGTGTTCTCAGGACAACGCTGCAAAGCTCTTTATTCTTGGGATAATTCTGTGACCAATGGGGCCAGAGGAGCGGGGCTCCGGGGCTCAAAATTTTATCTGATCTGTCTCCTGGCTCTGCTGTAAACTGCTTAAGCTCTGAGGCTTACTTCTCAGTAGGAACTGGGAGGGTTACAGAACAACAGCATCTCAGAAAGTGACCAGAAACCCCAATCTTCTCCAGGGGAAAACAAAAGAATACGCACAGGATGAGCAGGGCCAGGGACACCACCACCGCCCAGGCTGCGCTCTTACCTGCGGCACAGAGCGCACCACTTGGCAAGGGCGCCCCGACCTTCTCCTGAAACGCAAAGAGAACCCCGAAGCTCCCCATCTCCCATCAGGAAACCACAGGCCCCGTGCCCTGGGAAAGTTGGTCAGGGCGCCCGCAGCCCTGAACCATACCTCGGCTGTATTTTTTTTCCTTTTTCTTTCACACAGCTGTGTTCAATTTTCTGTCCTTGGGGTTTTTAAAGGAACATTTATTCTAAGGCCAGGATTCTCGAGTTTTACGGTTACACAACTCCCTCCCAGGGCCAAAGAATGTCTGAAAAGCCTACACCCGGCAAAGAGAGCGAGTCTCCAAACGGAAGTGACATACAAAGTTAAGACTTGTTCCAATTTATATGCAACTTCTTACCTGGCTGTGCTCTACCTTCCATTTGCCCTTCAAGATGTCTGCTGCCTGCTTTTCATGGAAATATAAGTGGGGTGTGTGCGTGTGTCTGTGTGTGTTTGGGAGCAGGTAAGGAACCAAGAAGTCCAAAGGTGTATTTTGTATTCTTCCATGGTTACTGTTTCCTGTTCAATGGTAAATTTTATTCAAAATAAGGCCTCCATCTTAAATTGGATGGAATGAAAGATCACAAAGGAAGATTCCTTTAGGAATTTCATGTGCTTTTTTTTTCCTACTTAGAGAGCCAGACAGTACTAGGTTCTTGGGAGGAAACAGCAGTTCAAAAAAAAAAATACCCTAGATTTTTACTTAAATAGTCAAATGAGCGGCATTTTTAGTTGAAATGCTCTAAGTTCATGATCAACATCCCAAAAGCACCCCCCCCACAAAAAAAGAGCAAGAGGAACCCTCCAGCCCATGAAATGCTAACCAGGTTTCTAAATGCAGCCAAATGGAGCTATTTCGGAAAATCCAGAAGTCCCTAACCTGCCCCCTTCCCTTCTTCTCTCCTCCTGTCACCTAGACGCCCACATCTCAGAGAAATCTGCCAAAAGCCTCCAACTATCCAGATTTACGAATATCAATCACTTTGTTTGCCCCGGGCATCTCCCAAAGGCCAGCCACCAGCTTCACGCACAGCCCTCTGATCTGACAGACAAAGCAAAGTTCAGGCCTCGGGGGCCTGAGGCCTGCGGCTCAACGCGCACCACCCACACGAGAGGCCTGGCTACAACCCAAGACAAACAAGACTAGTTTGAGAAACAAAGTAATTTGCACAGATTCACCCTGGAGCTGAGAAAACTGAATCAGGGCGCCTCTGTGGAGGGCTCTGAAATGTTGTCAGGAGCCACCTGCTACGCACAGGCCAGTTCTCTGAAAACAATTAGAAGATGCTATAAACTCACCTTGAGATGTGGTCATGACGAGAGACCATGGCGGGCTTCGCTCCAGGAGCCCTCGTGAGCAGTGCATGCCAAACCTTTCTCTTTCTGACACTTTTCTCTTGCTCTTTTAAGATCAAGCTATCAAAAGTGCCCTTTAGCACAGCCTCAGAGCCCAAGTAACAGGTTAAGGTTCAAATGATTCCTCCCAGATAACCACACTCTAATTCTCCCATGATTGGAAGTTGCCAGAAGTCAGTGAAAAGTCTCTAAACCTAGGACAGCTGGAAAAAGCAGATCTGAAGTCAGGGTTGCTTTTAAGCCAATGGTTTCCTCCTGGACAAGAGTCTAGCTTCTAATCAAGCAAGACACCCTTCCAGCAGTGTTTTCTCATAATAACAAATGAGAAACCCTGTGGATCTGCGCTCTGGAATAAAGATGTTTCTTTCATAATAAGAACGCTGTCATGAAAGTGACCTGAAAAAATCGTCCCTCAAAACCCTCAAAAACATGTACAAGGAAATACAACCAGACAACAATAACCACATAAAAATAATTTTTTAAACCACACAAACAAGAAAAAATAAACCCTCACAAGGAGGCTTGAAGCAGGGCTTGAAAAACCAGGATGTTTCCTAATATCAAGCCACGCTGGTTAGAAAACACGGGGTTTGAAAACTAAGGTTTGAAGACAGGACACTTATATTCCAGAGTGTGGTTCAGCAGAACCTCGAGAAGCAGCGGTTTAAAGGCCCCCACTCTCCTTCATCCCCCTGCATCCACTCCAACCTGGAGTCCCCACTGCTGCACTTCTCTCGTCAAGGTCACAGACAGCATCCACCTTGGTGATTCCAGTGGGCGCTTCCAGCTCAGGGACCCCACCCTCCACACTTCCTTTCTCCCTGGCCAGCTGCCTCTCAGATTTCCTTATCCTCTGTCCGCCTCCTCTGGAGTCTCCTTAACAAACTCTCCCTCTGTTTTCATCCCTTCCTAGCAATTGACCTATTACCTTAATTCTATCTCTGGTCAGAATTGCTCCTGAGTTCCAGACTCGCATTCAACTGTCTACTTAAGCCCTCTATTTAGATATTTCACAGGGACCTCAAACTTAAGACGTCCGCAACAGAACTCTGGAGTCTCAAAGCTGGCCCTCCTCATTAAAAACAAATGAAACAGAAGAGAAAAACAAAACAAAACCAAGAAAACCCTCCTCCTCCAGTCTTTCCTCTCCTTCTCAGAAGTTCCCAGAATTGAAGAGTCATTTTTCATGCCTCCCTTGCCCTCACTCACCATATCTCATCTGTCACCAAGTGCTGACACTTACACCTCCGAGAAACACCCTTTTTTCTTACATACAACAGCCTTATAGACATATAATTCATATACCATACAATTCACCAATTGAAAGTGTACAAGTCAATGGTTTTTAGTATATTCGAGGAGTTTTACGACCATTATCGAATCCACTTTAGACATTTTCATCACCCCCAAAGGAAACCACTGCCCATTAGCAGTCACTCTCAATTTCCCCTAAACAATCCAGTCCTAGGCAACCATTAACCTACTTTCTGTCTCTACAGATTTGCCTGTTTTGGAAATTTCATATAAATGGAATCATATGACGGTCTGTCGTGTCTGGTTTCTTTCACTTAGTGTATTTCCAGAATTCACCTAGTTGTAAGATCTATCGGTCCTCCGTTCCCTTGTGTAGTCAGATCATATCCTGTCATATGAATACACAACATCCACCAGTGAACATATTTGTTCACCAGCTGATGGACTTTGGGATTATTCCCATTCTTTGGCAACTGTGACTGATACTGCTGTGAATATTCTGTTTTGGTGCAGAGATGTGTTTTCATTTCTCCTGGGTATAGACATTGAGGAGTGGATAGGCCAGGCCATAAGGCAGACTCTGTTTCACTGTTAGGAACTGCCAGACTGTTTCCCAAAGCAGCTGCTTGGGGAAGATTCTGCATTCCTACCAGCAGTGTATGAGAGCTCTAGCTTCTCCACATCCTCACCGACACTTGTCACTGTCTGTCTTTCATGGAGGGTATGAAGTGGGATCTCACTGTGGTTTTAATTTCCCTTTCCCTGATAATGAGTAGTGTGGACAATCTTCTCATGTGCCTACTGGCCATTTGCACATCTTCTTTGCCTATTTCAGATCTTCATCTAGCTTTGAATCAGGTTATCTTTTTCTTATTGAGTTGGAAGAGTTCTTACATATTCTAGATCAAGTCTGTTATCAGTTAACATGATTTGCAAATATTTTCTCTCATTCTATGTCTCTTTGCTCTCTTGATGGTGTCTTTTTATTTTTGTAATATTTTTTGAAGAGTGATTTATTTATTTAGGTTTTTTTTTTTTTTTTTTGAGGGGCAGGTAATTAAGTTTATTTTTGGAGGCGGTACTGGGGATTGAACCCAGGACCTTGTGCATGCTAAGCATGCACTCTACCACTTGAGCTATCCCCCCACGACAGTGTCTTTCAATACACAAAAGCTTTTCATTCTGTTGAAGTCTGATTTATCTATTTCTCTTTTGTGACTTGTGCCTTCAGTGCTACATCTTAAAAAATCATTGTTTAACCCAAGATCATGAAGATTAACACCCATGTTGTCTTCTAAGAATGTTACAGTTTTAGCTCTTACATTTATGCCTTTGATCCACTTTGAGTTAATTTTTAAGGTGGGATCCAACTTCATTCTTTTGCCTGTTGACAGCCAGTTGTCCTAGACCATTTATGAACAGAACTACTTTCCAATGACCTGTCTCAGCATATCTGTCAAAAAATCAATTACCATAAATGTATGGGTTTATTTCTGGTCTATCAGTTCTATTCCAAAAATTTGTATGTCTATCCTTAGGCCAGAACCTCACTGTCTTGATGGCTGTAGCTTTGTATTAAGTTTTGAAATCAGGAAGGGTAAGTCTTCCAATTCTGCCCCCCTTTCAAGATTGTTTTGGCTATTCTGGGTCCCTTAAATTTCTATATGAATTTTAGGGTCAGCTTGTCAATTTCTGCAAAGAATCCATCTGATTTTGATGGAGATTACACTGAATCTATGAATCAAATTAGGGAGCACTGCCATTTTAATGATAGTAAGACTTCTGATTCATGAACATGGGAGATGTTTTTCCATTTACTTAGATTTTCTTTGATTTCTTTCAACCATGACTTGTAGTTAAAACTATTACATTTATTCCTGAGTACAGGCATACCTTGATTGTTTGTACTTCACCTTATTGCACTTTGCAGATATTGCACCATTTACAAAATGAAGGTTTGTGGCAACCCTGCATTGAGCAAGTCTGTTGGCATCATTTTTCCAATGACATTTGCTCATTTTGCGTCTCTGTCACATTTTGATAATTCTCACAATGCTTCAGACTTTTCCGTTATTGTTACACTTGTTACTGTGGTCTGTGATCAGTGGTCCTTAATGTTGTCAGTGCAAAAAGGTCATAGTATTATGACTTGCTGAAGGCTCGGATGACGGTTAGCATTTTTTAGCAATAAAGTGTTTAATTAAGGCTTGTATGTTGCTTTTTTAGACCTAATGCTACTGCACACTTAATAGACCACGTTACAGGGTAAACATCACTTTTATGTGCACTGGGAACCCAAAATATTTGTGTGACTCACTTCACCGTGATATTCACTTCATTGTGGGGTCTGGATCAGAACCCGGAGTATCTCTGAGGTAAGGCTTGTATTTTACTTTTTTTTCATGGTTATTGTAAAAGGAATTATTTTCTTAATTTCATTTCAGATGGTTCCTTATAAGTGTATTAGCATTAGAACTGATTTTTGTATCCTCATCTTGTATCCTGCAACTTTTCTGAACGTGCCTGTGAGTTCTAATAGTTTAGTGGATTCCTTAGGGCTTTCCACACCCAAGATCACGTCATCCACAGAGACAGTTTTACTTCTTTCTTTCCAATCCAGTGGGGGGAAAGCTTTCAGTCCTTCACAATTAAGTCTGATGTTTGTTAGCTGTGGGGTTTTTACAGATGCCCTTTTTAGGTTATGGACGTTCCCTTCGATTCCTAGTTTGTTGTTGTTTAGTTGTTTTGTTTTTTAATATTAAAGAAGTGTTGAAACTTGTCAAATGCTTTCTCTGCATGAGACACGCCCTTTTGCCCTTGCAGTTCCCCCTGTGGACTGTCCCTGCACGCCCCCCATAGCAGTTCTCACCTTTACATGTCTCTACCGCAGGGCAGTCCTGGATCGTCCTACTCAAATGTCCCCAGCCACCACTCTCTCCTTCCCAGTCAGTTATCACATACCCTTCAAAGCACTCAGCCATTTTATTATACGCACACATTTTGATAAATTTGCATCAGGGTTAGTATTTGCCAGCGTGTATTCCACATTTTAATCCTCGTGGCAACCTTACTTGGTAGATGACATTACCACCATTCTATAGATGTCAAGGGTGAAAGAGAAACTAAGTTCTTGCTCAAGGTCATGCAGGTTATGGGTGGCAGACTCAGGACTCACACCCAGGTCTCCAGCTCCTGAGCCTGCTCTCTCAAACATCTGCTAGCGTGCCTCCCAATGAGTGCTCTCACTAGCTTCTTACCTTGTTCTCCATCTTTACACAAGCACTGCCAAGCTCACTTACTGCTGTATTTTTAGCATCTAACCCTGAGCACGGCAGGTGTTACCAAGCACTTGGTGAGTAAATGGAACCTGGTCTTAGCATGGCCCACAGGAAGAGGTCCATGGGCCTCTGGTGAACGCTGCCCACTGCGCACGCCACAGTCACAGGGCTCCCCCGTTTTTGAGATCCTTCAGTAAAGAAGGTTGTTTCACTTGAATCCAATGTTTATAAGACTCACGGGAGCACAGACCCAATCTCTGCCATTAACAGTAGAGAGGTGTGTTCCAGGGATCCTGCAAATGTTTGGGATACATAAATTATCACAGAGGTACCTTTAATTTTCTCAGAGCTCTGGCTTGTTGAATGTCATTCAAACAAATTTGCCCTTCACAATGTCCCTTCACCTTTACTCAGAATGCAGGCAAAATCAATGACGTGTCAACCACAAAACATTCACATTTCTCTCTTCTTACTGTAACGCTGCTGTTTAAATCATGGCTTCAGATGGAGAATGACTCCAAGATCTTCCCATCTCAGCTCTCCCAGGCTTCCAGGTCCCCCACCTGAACTCTTCCTGCATAAAGGGAAAGAAAAATTTCTGCTTTGAAATCTAAGAAAGAAACCAGCAAACAAAATAAGACAATCACATGTATGAGCAGAGCCAGACCTGCTGCTGGGATTAATTGTCTGCTTCTAAAGAGCTTTCTTCCTTTCAATTATTCACGAACATTGGCAACTACAAATTATAGGCAGTGGTTAGAGTATCTTCTTAAACATCTTATAAAAAATACTCAATTAAAAAATACATTTTTTTGCCCTTCATTGTAAACTCAGTGAATTGAGTCATTTCTATATAACAGTCCTCCAAAGCTCTAATTTTTCTGTGGCAATGAAATTTTACATTTGGTCTAAAGGCAAGAGCTATCCTGAATAAATATGAGGCCTTCCTAAAACACAAAATTACATCGGACCCAAATAAGGGGCTTTGGGAAAGAAGCCTTGTAACAAAGGAAGACTTAAGAAGCCAGAGGAGAATAGCTGAAACTCCTCAAAGAGCTGGATACATCTAACCAGAGGGAGCTGGCAAAGGCCCGGGTCGTTAAAAGCAGAGAGACAGCAGATAAGGAAGTTAAGAGACTAGAGTAACCGTCTAGGGCAGCCGGAGTGAGGGACTGGGCTGGAACTTGGTCCATGCCATTAATTCCAGGCAGAGAAAATCTTCAACGTTCATTTTCCTCAAAGGCTGGGGAAAGAGGGAACACCCCACCTGCACTGGAAGCACCACAGAGTAGGGCTAAGAGAAACATCCTTCCCTGCCTGGTTTTCCTAACTGCATGCAATGTGCATCCAGGCAGACTTGTGTGGTGATACGCTCGTTCCTGACACTCAGAAGGCCGGCTGCCTGTGGCACCCCGATGACTCAGCACGGGAGAGGGCCCCCCAGGCACAGGCAGGGCTCCAGCCCCGAGATCCCAGATGGAAGCAGGGAACCCTAGGTCTGGTATTTGGTTGGTGGTTAGTTGGTCAGTGGCTAAGACACAGAGGCTTTGGGCAGTCTCTTGTTTTAGGACCTAATGAGGCACCTCCTCCATCCCTCCCCCACCCCATCCCCACCCAGCCATGTCTGTTCAGCACTTCCTTGTATTATCTTTTGAAGACGTCACCTAAGGAAAGAGCCCAGTCCAGCCCAGAAGGCCTGAACTGGACAGCAGCCAAGGACACACCAGCACCGTAAGGGGCAGAGCTGGAGTCAGTATGCAGTTTGGGGAAGCACACGGCAGGCATGGGGTCAGAGCCTCTTACCTGGTGTAGAAAGAATGGGGGTTTGTCTCCAGAAACCCAGACTGAGGCAACCGACAAGGAAATGAGCCTGCGGTGATGAGGGGGGTGGGGTTGGTGGAGGTGTGGTGGGGGTGGTAAGTCAACCGTGTGAAGTCCCCACAAGGCGAAAAAAAACAAACAAAAAAGTCACCAGTGCTTGGTGAACTTCAGACAGGCGTGAACTCATGACCTGAAGCCACAAAGATGGTTGCGGTAAACACAGACGAAACATGGGGTTTAAGGAGTCTGGTTTTTTGTGCCCCCCCAAAATATTTTCCTTCCTCCTCCACAAATCTATTTATTACTAAAAAGCTCTGGAGTTTTGGGAGCTGGGCTGGACTCATGTCAGCCTCTCTTTCCTGAGACTCTTCCTCTATGTACTAAACTGGGGAGGATGTACCTGCTTTAGGAAGGAGACCCTCTTTCCAGACTGGCTATAAAGGAAGGAAAAATAAAATTATTCAAAAAGAAAAAAGCCGAAGAAAACCAAAAGAAGCCAAGAGGCAGGGGCTGGAGAGGAAATCCTCATCTCCCTCTCTGCTTAGAGATCATCGCTCTCTGTTCTTGGCCCGTCCCTCCAGCGTCCTCTAGCACAGGGGTTCCAAAACTTGAGTGTGCAGAGGGAACCCCTTGGGATTCCACAACCACGAGTCAAGAAAGAAGAAAATCTGCAGTGGAGCGTGTGAGCCCAAAGACCAAGGAGCTTGAAAGGCCTGAATCTGAAATGCTTTAGTTCTAAGGACCTGGTTTGTCCAAAGACAAAGGGAAACCTCAGCCATGAGACAATAAAACTTCCGAATATCATCTCTGACAGGCAAACAAAACAACAAATCTCCCTCCATGCCCTCAAGATCACTTGGGAAAGACAAAAGAGCAAGACCACCATCAGGAAAGGGTTCAGACTAAGGGAGAGGTTGAAGTTTAATTAAACTCATCAAACCTGTATGAGAGGGAAAAAACTCCAGAGGAGATGGGGCACTGGGGGTGGAGGATCATCAGTGTGGTTTTAGAGCAGCCGGAAGAGGCACTCAGCTCCAGGTCAGACCCAGAGGTCCCGTCCAGGCTCTCTAGGGCTCGCTCCACCCTTCTAAAGCACATATTCCTGGTCAAAAATAAACTTTCACACAGATAACCAACAATACAGCACAGGGAACTCTACTCAGCATCTTGTAATAACCTATGACGGAGAAGAATCTGAAAAAGAATATATACATACATGTACATGCATGACTGAATCACTTTGCTGGACACCTGAAACTAACATGACATTTTAAATCAACTGTACTTCAGTTAAAGAAAAAAAGGTAAAAAATTAAATAAACTTTTGCTGGACTTTCAGGTGAGTACCTCTATGCAAAACTCCGACAGGAGAATGTCATTCTAAGTGAAGTAAGCCAGAAAGAGAAAGAAAAATTCCACATGACAGCACTTACATGTGGAAATCAAAAAAAAAAAAACAAAACAAATGAACTTATTTACGAAACAGAAACAGATTCACAGACATAGAAAACAAACTTATGGTTACCAGAGTGGGGAAGGGGGGGGGATAAATTGGGAGTTCGAGATTTGCAGATACTAATTACTATATATAAAACAGATAAACAACGAGTTTCTGCTGTGTAGCACAGGGAACCATATTCAATATCTTGCAGTGGCCTATGGTGAAGAACATGAGAACGAATGTATGCATGTTCCTTTGTGACTGAAGCATTGTGCTGTCCACCAGAAACTGACACATTGTAAACTGACTACACTTCAACAAAAACATATTAAAAACAAAAAACAAGAAACTCCGATAGGACCAATTGCATCTGGAGGGGAGATTACAGCAGGGAAAGGCAGACTTTTATCTTAAAGTTTCTGGAGACTTGGGCTGGACAGGAGGTGTGGTGGAGGTGCCCACAGTGAAGGCAGGTTCCAGTGAGCTGTCGTCTCACAGTACAGTTGCCCCTCGGTATCTGAAGGGGATTGGTTCTGACCCCCTTGGATACCAAAATCCTCAGATGCTCAAATCCCTTATAGAAAATGGTGTAGTATTTGCATATAATCTATGCACATCCCCCCACATACTTTAAACCATTTCTAGATGACATATAATACCTAATACAATGTACACGCTTTGTAAATAATTATAAGTACAACGCTATGCTATGGAAATAGTTGCCTGTTTGCAGTAAATTCAAGTTTTGCTTTTGGGATCTTTCTGGAATTTTTTTCCCCTGAATATTTTCAATCTGTTGGTCAAATCCAGGGACGCAGAACCTGCAGACTTGGAGTCTGACTGTACTTAACTCCCACAGTGTCAGGGGCCTCTGGGTCCAGAGTGTTTAGCAAACACTTGTCCCCCTCACCAGGCATCTGAGAGTCCCGCCTTACGGACTCCAGGAAAGAGGCGTCCCAAGACCTAACTTTCACTCTGGCTATTTTCTTACCTTAGATGCTTAGAGCAATGAAAGGAGGGTCTTAAAGACATTTTCACCAACCGCAGGCACTTCCTCTTCACCCCCAAACAAACCTCAAGAAACCTTTGAGATTCAGCTCAGACGCCTCCAGTTTCTAGAAGGCCTACCTGTCTGCCTCCCTTCTTGCTCAGGGTCCTTTCTCCCTCCTCAATTGTGCCAAAAACCTGGTTACAAATGATGAGTAGAAGTTTATTCTCAACCACCCTGGGTTGGATTAGCCACATTAATAATAGTAATAATAATAATAATAATAATAATTTTTTAAAAAGTAATCATTTTTATTATTTGAACATTTATAAAAGTATCTCCAAATCAGCAAAACCACGTGCCTCTTAGAGGGCGTCCACTGATGGGCACTACACAATAACCCACAAGCATCTCCAAGGGTCTGTAACAGTGTGGGGGCAGCCCCGTCCTATCAGCCCTCAGACAGGGACTTCACTATAATGGTGCCCCAAGCAAGGTGTTATGCTGCTAGCATTCATTCCAGGACCACACAAGTTGATGGAAAAACCATTAGTAAGTACCTGGACTGGACTGTGCAGGAGCCAAGGTTGGTGGCAAGTGAGAAATGACAGCAGGGAGGGCAAAGTGGGGGCGGGGCAGTGGGGACACTGAGAGCGTGGGGCTCCCTTCCAAGATCCCTGAGCTCAGTGCCGCCTTTAGAAAGAGGGAAGGATGGTTTTCAATGACACACCGAGGTTGTCAAGGCTTCACTTTAATATGGGAGAGGGGTGCTCAGACAGCTTGGACAAGGAATAAATAATACACCATTTTAAGAGTACTAACATCCATTGAAAGACAGTTGGATAAAGAAAATGTGGTATATGTATACAATGGAATACTACTCAGCCATAAAAAGAATGAAATAATGCCATTTGCTGCAACATGGATGGACCTGGAGATTGTCACATTAAGTGAAGTAAATCAGAAAGAGAAAGACAAATACCATATGATATCACTTATATGTGGAATGTTAAAAAAAAAAAGACACAAATGAACTAATTTACAAAACAGAAAGACTCACAGACATAGAAAACAAACCTATGGTTATAGGGGGATGGGAGGGGATGGAGGGATAAATTGGGAGTCTGGGATTTGCAGATACTAACTAGTATATATAAAATAGATAAACAATAAGGTGGACTACATTCAATGCCTTGTAACAGCCCATAATGATAAAGAACATGAAAAGGAATATAGATACGTATATGTAACTAAATCACTATGCTGTACTCCAGAAATTAACACAACACTGTAAACTGACTACATCTCAATATTTTAAAAAGAGTGCTAACAATGGCCCATTTTACTTGTCAAGTGATTTATCGGAGATGTTGTGATCTTGCACCATCATGCTTGTCCTATTTTTATACATTAGGATCATATCCATAGAACAGTAAATATTTTCCCAAATACTGGATTTTTTCCTGAGTAAATGTTGGTAGTTTTCACTAAGTAAGGTATAGCAAAGTTACATTTCAAAGTACAATTTGACCGTGCCAACCTTTTCGTACTTCACTTCTCTTAACCAAGAGAATTTCTTATGTAATTTTTTCTCTAAAATGGGACTGTGCATTGACATAAGCTGGTGTCTGACCTTGTGTGTTTTTTGTATTTCACAGGCATGAGTCCAGCGCTCAGCAAGCAGAGGCAGACAGACTGACGGGGACCAGTGGACACAGCTCACTCCCCATGAGAGGGCTTCTGGCAGTCAGCAAGCCACCAGCTGTGCAAAGATGCTCACAGTCAAAATAGCAACTGACGTGGGGACACATGAAGGGGAGGGAGCTAAAATAAGCACACAGTCCTCCCTGGTGAGATCCAGAAAGGCCACCACCCCCTGTCCTTGGGGACACTTTCCTCCAGGGACACGTCTCCCACTTTTTAGGTTTTCTGCTGCTGTACACCCCGTCACAGCACAGGCTCTTAAAGGGCAACGCCAGGTCCTCGTGTGTCTTCAGATGCACTCCCTTCTTAAAGTCATGGGAGGTGCTCTGCTTCACAGTTCAAAGGATGTGTGTGTTATCCAAAATCACAAGCAGAAAAATAAAGTTAACAGGCTAAATTCTCAATATGAAGTTCTCTCATATTATTATTTTTTTTTTTTGAGTTCTTTGGTGCCTCCAACCACTTGCCTAAGAGCAACCACAAAAATGAGTAAACAAGTAGCAAACATTGAAGAAAAACTCAGCCTGCCATTTGACAGACAGACGTGCTTGTGATCTATGTGAATCTGATTTTATACTGTTCAGAGCGTCCAAATACAGAGCTCTGTGCCCCTCAGAATTAACCTGCTGAAATCCTAATCCCAAGGTGATGGCATGGAGCTGGACCTCTGGGGGTGCTTAGGACATGATGGTGCAGCCCTTGTGATGAGATTAGTGCCCTAATAGAAGGGACAGAGAGCTTGCTTCTTCCCTCTGCTCTCCACCTGGGGAGGACACAGCAAGGGGGCTGTCTGCAAAGCAGGCAGTGAGTCCCAGCCAGGAAATGAACCTGCTGGCTGGCTGATCTCAGACTTCCCAGCCCCAGAACCATGAGAAATAAACGTTTATTGTGTAAGCACCCAGTCTGTGGTGTTTTGCTATAACAGTCTGAACTAAGATGCATAGTAACAGCCAACTTTATGTTTACAAATTAAATATATATACACACATATATGAATATATATTTAACATATCTGTATGTATTTATTTATATATGTATTTCTATATATTATTTAATAGCTATTTATTCAATGTGTGTGTATATATACTATATATACATATATATACACATCACATGTGCACATATACATACATATATTTGTAATTATAATAAGAAAACATACAATGGGCCAAGCTGCAAAACGGAATGCAACATTCCAACAGTTCACAACGCACCTCAAAGGGTCTGACTTTCTCTAAGTGTCCTTAAACCTCCACAAGCCTGAAAATTACCACATGAGAACACCTTCACGGGCAATTCCAAGAGGCACTCTAGATGTACAGCCACCACAGCAAGAAGAGGACCAAGGCCCTTCACAGCACCACAGGCCCAGGCGTACACTGCTTCCTGCACCGGATGCACATGTGGTGGACTCAAAGCAACCACCATACCGTGACCCATCTTTGGGCTCCTAAACTCAGTCGACCCTTGAAATTCAGCAACTGATGAGGGTAAATATTTTCTATCGCTCTTTGCTGGCTTTTAGGTGCACATTGTTGTGAAAATAAGATGAGTATGCTACGCCTGCTCTTTTTTCCCTGAGTGAACAAGAAACACCAAATTAAAAAACCTACTGAGGTGCAGCCACTATGGGAAACAGTATGGAGATACCTTGAAAAATGAAAAATAGTTACTATATGATCCAGCAATCCCACTCCTGGCACATTATCAGAGGCTCTAATTTGAAAAGACACATGCACCCCAATGTTCATAGCAGCTCTATTTATAATAGCCAAGACATGGAAGCAACCTAAATGTCCACTGACAGATGATTAGGTGAAAAACTTGTGGTGTGTATATATATACAATGGAATACTACTCAGCCATAAAAAGAATTAAACAATGTCATATGCAGCAACATGGATGAACCTAAAGATTATCATCCTAAATCAAGTCAAAGACAAATATATGATATCATTTATACATGCAATCTAAACAAAGATACAAATGAACTTATTTACAAAACAGAAACAGACTCACAGACACAGAAAACAAATTTAATAGTTACCAAAGGGGAAAGAAAGGGGGATAAACTAGGAGTTTGGGATTAGCAGATTCAAACTACTATATATACAATAGATAAACAACAAGAACCTACTGGAGAAAACAGGGAACTATATTCAATAGCTTGTAATAACGTATAATAAAAAGGAATATAAAAAAGAATATATATACACATATAAAACTGAATCACTGTGCTGTACACCAGAAACTAACACAACACTGTAAATCAACTGTACCTCAATTCAAGAAAAACCTATTGATATGCAAACTGTGTTTGACAAGAAATACACACACTGAAGGCTGGTGTTCACCACTGGACATACTCTACGTATCATACGTCATGACAGACAAGGGAGCAATGGGTCCTGACTGTCTCTGTTCACTCTTGCCTCCTCCTGTACCTGCTACAGAGGTGGGTCTCAAGAGCTTCAGGTATGAGGAGAGTCTTTCCAAGGCCACCACTGCCTTGTACGTGCCCCATGCCAGCAACTGTGTGTTTAGTTAAGACAACGTGGAAAGGCTGCTAGGAATTCAGCGATGCACCTCCCAGGTTTACGTTTTGTAAGTCACAGCACTTAGGAGCATTTAAGGTAGTGCACTGGTGAGTCCCAATGCTCAGGACAGCACGCCAACAGACCTCGGAGATACCACAGGCTGGGTTCCAGGTGACTGCAGCGAAGTGCGTACTGCAGTAAGGTGAGTCACACCGGGTTCCTGGTCTCCCAGCACATGTAAAAGTTACATCCTCACTACTCTGTAGCCTATTAAGTGTGCAATAGCAGTATGTCTAGAAAAAACAAAATATATACCTTAAAAACATTTTATTGCTAGTGGGGAGGGTAGAGCTCAGTGATCGAGCACATGCTTAGCATGCATAAGGTCCTGGGTTCAACCCCCAGGACTTCCATTAAATAAATAAATAAACCTAATTGCCTCCTCCCAGAACAAAAAAAAAATTTTTAATACTTTATTGTTAAAAATGCAAACCGTCATCTGAGTGACTTGAGTGAGTTGTAGTGGTAATAAAGATCCCTGATCACAGATCACCGTAACACATAAGGACAATGAGAACGTTTGAAATATTGTGAGAATGACCACGTGCGACACAGAGATACGAAGTGAGCAAATGCTGTTAGAAAAAAGGCACCAATAGACTTGCCCAATGTAGGGTTGCCACAAACCTTCAACTTGTTAAAAAAAACAAACAAAAACAGTTTTTTGCAGTAAATTCCTCCACCCCCTGTGGTAACTCTAAGGGCAGGAGACAGGCAGTGTTGTGTGGCAGGCAGAGTCCCCGAGTGTGCCCGCTGGGCCTGCCTGCTGGCTGTGTGGGCACTCAGGGGTCCCCGGGACTGCCTGCTCCAGCCCTGAGGTGTGGCCCCAAAACACAGAGGCCACTGACTGGATCCCCGCAAAGCACAGGTCCCAGATGGGAAAGCCAAGGCAGGTCTGTTCCTTGGAGAGAGGACCCGATAAGGAAACATCAGGAGAAAGCTGCTGGACAGCTCTAAAGGAAGCCACCTTGCCTGGACATGGGACCAGAAGACGGAGAGACATGTCTGACAATCTTGTGCCCAAACTTCTAACCATGACCTGGGACCAGACTGTGGTGGACTCAACCTGTCAGATGGGGAACCCGGGGGACTTCCTGACGGAGGAGGACAGCATTGCTCGGAAGTCACAGCCTCCCCGCTGAGCTTCCAAAAGTAAAAGAAACAAGCAAGTTAGACCAAAGAACTGAGGCCAGTTGACGTGACCTGAGCCCACACACTGAGGGTAACGCAGGGCTCAGGGAGGAGCAGCGCCTGGACATCGCTGCAGGAAGGCCACCAACTCTGGTGCTCACCGTTTGTTTTTTTTTGGGGGGTGATCCAGGACCACGTGCATGCTAAGCACGTGCTCTACCCCCGAGCTATACCCTCCCCCCTCATTGGCAACTAAATTGTCATCATTCTTTGAACAGGTATCTAGTACCTGAGAGCCGTCCAAGTGTGCAAATGCACAGTAAATGCATGTTTTCAGAGTCCTGGGGGTGAAGTTTAGTTACTAACAATTACAGCAGTGACAGACACTCCTAGAGCACTTAATATGTGCTGGGCACTGTCCTAAGGTCAGTGTCCATATTAACCACAAATCATCACGCTTCACTACTACTATCATTATCCCCATCTATAGATGAAGAAAGTAAGGTACAGAAAGGCTCCCAAGGTCACACAGGTGGTTACTAGCAGAGTTTGGCTCCAGAGTTCTCAGTCTTTTTTTTTTTTAATATATATATATATACATTTTTTATTGAACCTGGGACCCCCTGTATGCTAAGCCTGTGCTCTACCACTGAGCTCTACCTCATCCTCAGAGTTCTCACTCTTAACCTCTACGCCAGGCTTCACCACTGATTAAAAAACAATGGAAAAGCTTTATGAGAAAGAAAAGGCTTCTCAGAGATTCTGTACGTTTCCTGGTTTGTGTCCCCAAGCTAAATCTCTATACCTTATAATAATCACGGACTTGGTTTTGTCTTCTCCACCCAGGCCAAGAAGGATCTTCACCTCATGACAGTCCAAACCCACCTTTATACCCCACACCCGGCGGGTGATACTTTATCGCCAGAAGAGAAATAACAGGGATCTCTCCCTAGGTCTTGGGGTAGGGCTCACCCACCTTGTACAGGTGTCCCAGGAGCCGGCTATACATGCACCAAAATCCCACTACGGGCCATCATTGTCCTGGGGACCAGTTTAATCTAGTTTACTACAACCAAATCAAATGGATGTGTACTCAGCACCTGCTGGGTACAAGCCACGGCACTGGAACAGAGAAGGAAAAAAAAAAAAAAAAAACTCAGACAATGGGGAAGGGCTGAAAGACTCCTAAATAAAAGTAACTTAAAGGTCCAAGTAGAAGAGACTGGAGCACAAAATTGAGAGAGAACGGGAGGAAGGGAAATCCTGAGGTTTCTCTCCAAGAAGGCAAAACGCTCTGGGTATGAGACCATGAGCTTCAGAAGCAGCTCCGGGACCTCCCACACCTTCATGGGAAGAGAAAGCAGTGCCACCACTTTGGAAATCAGCTTGGTCGGTTTTGAGAAAGCTAAACATACACTTACCACACAACCCAGCAACCCCACTCCTAGGCATTTATTCAAGAAAACATGAAAGTGTGTGTCCCCATAAACACCTATACGTGAATGTTACAAGAGTTTTAGTCATAATCACCCCAAATTTCAAACAACCCAAATGTCCTCCTGCTGAATAGGTACGTGAACTCCACACCCACAAGGATACCTCTTAGGAATAAGAAGTAACAAACAACTGGCAACACATCCCAGCATCGGTGCATCTCAGCCATGGGCTGCTGGGCTCCATTCATAGGACACACGGAAAAGGCAAAACCCCAAGGATGGAACACCGGTCAGTGGCTTCCAGGGGTCAGGGCTGAGTGACTACAAAGCAGCACGAGGAACATTTTACGGTGATAAAATTGGTATTTTGATTATGGTGGTTATACAACTATGTGCGCTGGTCAAAATTCACAGCCGTACACCTTTACAAAGAGTGAATTTTACTGAACATAAATCATGTGTTGATACAACTGACTTCTCAGAAGTGGCCCGTAGCAATTATGTCAACAAAATTATCCCATGGAATGGGGCTATTCTATATCTCCAAGGTTCTGCAGACCATCTCTCCAACTCCCTCCACTAACCCCCACCCCCGATTTCTTTTCAGATAATATTTATAGGAATATTTGGGGTTGCTCATTGATGGGAGAAAAAGCTCTGTGAGTCTTATAAAGCTTCTTAAAGGGACCTCTGAGTGTTTGGATAGTCATGGGAACTCTGCTGTACTGAAAGCAACACAAGTCTGTGGCCCTTCCTCCCCGTGCTACGTGACTGCTGATTACTAAGAAGGCAAGCTCTGCCCGTCCACACAGCTCACCACGATGAAACCAGTAAATCACCAAAAAGCCCGGACACGTATGTCCCTATGGTACATGTGTCCCACATGTTGAACTACACTGGAAGTAGACCAAGGTCACTGCTAAAGTCTTTAGGCAAGAGCTAAATCTAAGTTAACCCTTGACTATTGAATTGCAAACCTCATCAGGGTAGGAAAATCAAAAATGTCACGGTACTATTGAAGCGCACAACTGCGCTGTGACTTGGTCTACAGATGCAGACCAAAAGCAACGCAAGTGATTCCGGTTCTTTCCTTCATTCAATACCCAGCAGACACATCTGGATTGCCTACGTGCGCTAGGCGTGAAAGATACATGCTTATCAATGTAAGTCCCTGTCCTCAGACAGTTTACATTCTCTTGGGAGGGATCGATGAATTACCAATAAATGAATGGACAAATAAACGAAGTGATCAATCAATAATAGACTGACTGTCAAGGAATAAAAGCTGGGAAGGAAGAACAGGGTAAGAGGATGGGGGGCTTCTAATTTAGATCAAGTGGTCAGGTGTCCCTGAGGTGGTCACCTTTGGGCGGAGACCTGGAAGAACTGGCCAGAAAGCTGGTGAGTAGCTGAAGGTTCAGGAAGGCAAAAGAGGACCAAGTGCAAAGTGTCAAGCTTTGAAATGAGGATGTGACTGGCTTGTGCATGGGACTAGCAAGGTGGCCGGTGTGGCTGGAGCTGAGTGAGGGACAGGAAGGTGCCTGGGAATCCAGCCGGAAGCGCTGGGCAGAGAGAGTTGAGCGCAGGTCACAGAGGCTTGGGGTTTTACTCAGAGTTACCAGAAGCCACTGGAGGGGGTGGGCACCGGAGCGACGTCATCTTGATTTGGGTTTAAAGAATCACTCTAGTTGCTCCAAGGAAAACAGACTTTGTAGGGTAACATGGTACAGGTAGGTAGCTGGGGAAGTGGACAAGGAACAGGGGGTTGGGGGCCACCAGAGCCATGCAGGCAGGGACAGTTGGCATCACCTGGTGGTGACAGTGGAGGAGATGAGGTGATGTGATGGGGCAGACGGGGCACTGGGTGAGTGATGGCACCACCCCTCGAGATGCAAGATGCTGGTGCTGGGATGGAGAGGTTAGTTCCACAGACAAGAGCAGCCACTATCAGGGGGCTCAAGAGGTGAATGAAGATAAAGAAAGTTTACCTTGACCCAAGGAACCCTGTACCTTACGACTGCAAAAGCTTTACAGTGGGAAGAGCTGACCCAGGACCGGTTTAGAATTAATTTTACCTTGCTGCAGCAACAAGGACTAGGTAATTCACTACAGACAGCTAAGACACGGATTTGTGTTAGAAATGCCATATTCCATTAGTGAACTTCCCAGGCAACAAAGATTTCCAGTGAAGCTAATAAAAAATTCAAAGCTTTCTACAATGTATCAACAAGGCTTTGAGACTCCCCCTTATTTAACTCCTGCTAAAAGAAAAGAATGTTGGCGAGATTATAGAGCATGGAGATTCTTTACTATATTTACATTATAAAAAGGCTTTGTCCTATGGGAAAGAGAAGTCAAATTATAAGACTCTTTAATTGGTTTACATGTTAAAGCCTTTTACATAAACACTCTGTTTGACTTAATCCACCTCAAAGCACTTTTCTGCTTTACAGATTATTTCCTTCAAGCTGCCCTAAAATGTCTGGGTTGAGGAAACTCTGAGTTTTACGAAGTTGCATCTAACTTAGAAAGAGGCCAGAAACAGCGCAACCAGGCACCACTGGGTCGTGACTGACCCTTGCAAGTGACAGTGAGGTGCAGCAGCAGACAAGCAGCAGAGCTCAGGTCTCCAGCACGTCCCCAGAGTCACATCCATTTGGTCCAAGGCAAGATTCATGCCCAGGATTCAAAACACAAGGAAAAGTTTAAATTGTTTTGGTTGGAGTAACTGTAGCCTGCTAACATGTACAGCGTCTTCCTGGAAGATATCAACCCCCGTATTTTCCATCTTTTCCTCCTTTCCCCCAGTTCAACCCTAAGAGCAACAGCACAGAGCCCGCTGTTGAGAACCAGATGAGAACACGAGTGGGGACGCCAAGTGTGGGGACCTCCGCAGACGACCCATACGGACATTGCTTTTAATCTGTTCCTGTTGGTGAGAAAATGTTTCAATCTGGTTGGAACCATTTTATAAGCTTTGTCTGCTTTTGATTATTTAAAAATTGGACTCAAAAGAAATAAGCTCTCTCACGTAACCATCCTCATCCAGCTCCCTTTCAACAGCCAAGAGAGAAACCTCCTTCTCGTCACGGAGGGCTGGGACAGGTGACTCCAACAGCTTCCCAGTGTAACATTTTTGAGGTCCTTTAGTAGTTTTCCAGATGTTTTCCTATCATCTTGCATCTCTTACGATGTACTCTTGGAAAGATCTGTTCTCAAAAGAATTCACTGTTTTGCTCTGAAGGATTTCTTACTCAAATCTCTACATTCAGTGACTTTTCCCACAGTACCAGCTATTAAAGACAGATTTTTTTTCTGGCTTGTTGCTTTAAGATGTCAAGATGCTTTTCTAATCTGGACCTGGGACTCCCTTTCACATCGTTCCTCATCCTTACACTAACCAGATGTCTCTGCCTTCTTCCAGAAGACAGCGGTATTGAGACTTCATGCTCCGGGCGTCTCCTGGGTCATCTGTTCACATATTTACCTTATTTCTTCCCAATGGTTCCAGACAAATCTCTATTTTCATTTTTTTAAAATCTCAGCATTGAAACACACATACCCAGGCAGTGTCAAATCCTCTGCCAAGACTGAATTAGTGTGGTTTTCTCTTTGGACCCATCTATAATGACCCAAAGATGTATTATATCTGGATTCTCAGATGTCTGTTAAATATTAACCACGATGATGTGAAATGTTAGAAAATTGGGTCTGTCTGAACCTCCATTATTAATCCAGTCTGCTATTATTTCTTGCTAAGATCCTATAACCCATTTTGAAACTGTCACTGATCCCTCTTGTAAAGCTAATGAAACCTAAAATCTCCCTCTCCAGAAATACTCTAAAACAAAAAGGTAGCTCTCGTTGCTGTTCCAGAGCAGAGATCCAGACACTGCAACCCCTGGGCCAGACCTGCCCAGTGTCCACTTTTGTCAATAAAGTTTTACTGGAAGACGGCCCTGCTTAACTGTTTCCATACTGGACATATCTTTGTAGCAATCAGTTCAGTAAGACCAAGTCACATGTAGGGCCCAGTGTGAAACGTGAGATACCATGACCCTTAGAAACCAGTTCTCCCACTTGCCGGAATGTTACCCCCACCCATGCAGTGCCCCGGTGCCCCACGGAAACACGTCAGCCCTGATTCTCTGCCAGTCCAGCTAGGAAGTCACCATTCCCCATTCATCACACCGTGTTCTATTCATGCCCTTAGCTCTTCTAAGAATAAAACTGACTTTCCTCCCACCTGCCCCCGACTCCAAGTGAGGGGAAAACCATGCCCTTTGCTCCATCCTTCTGTTCTAGTGATGGATAAAACCCCTTGCCCGAGGGCTACAGGGAGATTTGTTAATTAAAGATTTACTCATCTCATCCTGTTACTGTGTTACTCTCTGAGTCACCTCAACATACATGTGCTTGATCTGAGTTCAAAGAGGGGTGTCTGTGTGTGTGTGTGTGTGTGTGTGTGTGTGTGTGTGTGTTATAAACTCCTTGAAAGCCAAGACTGTTTAACCTGCTAAAGACTTAGGAGACACTGGTCGGCGTACCTCCAGCCCTGGGAGCTTACTAAGCGGTCCTGGACCATGACAATGGAATAAGATGTGTTCCCACTGGAGAGGATGGCCCAATGGGGCTGGTTCTGGTGGGGCAGGGCTGTCACTCTGGATGCGGAGATGTCACCTCAGGGTCTAGAGGAGCTGGCTCTTGGAACACTGAGCTGGATTCCTGTGTGGGGCAATCAGAGCCAGCCCTTCGGGTTTTTTGTTTGTTTTTAGTGAAGGTACTGGGGATTGGACCCAGGACCTCATGCACACTAAGCACGTGCTCTACCCCTGAGCTACACCCACCCCCCAGCCCTTCTATTTTTGATCACAGATTTTGGCTGCACACAGGGCTCCAGGTCAGCCGGCATCTGCCTGGGATGTACCGCCCATGGGCTGGAGCAGATTTTTCATGTCTCTTCTCCTGGCACACAGCTGTGACCCTCAGGGACTGGAAGCATATTGAAAACTGGCCCTACTCGCCTGTCCAAGAGTTCCCCCCAAGATCACCCGAACCCCTCTGTCCATCAGACTGGAGATCACTTCCCTTTGGAATCTTTCAAAACAAAGGCTTACAAAATACCTTGATCAACAGGGTGTTGAATAACTGCTATGTAATTGTGATCACTTTTAAAATTTCAAGTTAAAAAAATGGAAACTTCGGCAAGAGACTGAACTGCATTGACCCCTTCTCTCTGTGGGTGACCTGGATGCGCCCACTGTCCTGGTCTACAAGCCTCCCCTCTGCCCTCTCCCACTCAGCCCAGCTGCCACCCCCGGCCCTGGAACACACATGCCAAAATGACGTGTCGCTTTCTGCCCCAAGGTCTGCTTCAAGGCACAAGTGGTGAAAACTGCGGGAAAATTTCCACTTCTGCTGCTCTGTTCTGCCACCTGCAATATTCCCAATGCAATGGGAAAATTCCACCAGGAGAAATGGACCGAGCCCAGCCCCAAATGCCGGGGGTGGCGCTAAAAGTGACACCTGGGGCACAGTTTCATGGGCCACGACAAACGCCAGTGAGGAAAGAGGGAAGAGCAGAGCCCTTTCCATGGGTGCTGCCAGCGCTCGGGTAGAAGCCATTCACGTTTGACGTCCTCCCTCCACCTCTATCACCTCTTCATGCTCTACCTTTGGCCCAGAGAACCCCAAACATGCAAGCAGGCAGGCACCTCTGGGGTCATCCATCCGGCCCCTTCACTGTAGGTGTGAAGTGATGCTTTGAGCCATGGGTTAACATCACTAGAACATCATTAACCCTCGTGCTGGTAGACGCCCCAGCGGTGAAGCCAGAATCTGCTTATCTGCAGGACCTTGGGTCTAGATCATGCCTGAGCCCTGCATGCAGGCCTGGCAGTCTATGTCAGAGGTGAGCTAAGGCACCGTCCCCTGGAGGAGTTCTGTTCAGTGTGATGTGGTCAACCAACGTGGAGCACAGAGAACAAGGTTTTGTCCAAATGAGGTAACTAGATGGAGCAGAAGCCTCAGGGGCTGGGTGACTGCTGAAATGCCCTCCTGGCCCTCTGCTCCCTGGTGGTCCTCCCCTCACACCCAGGACGAGGGGACCATGAGTGGATCGGAGCTGGAGGCAAGGCCATCTCCTGGCAGTGGCCTGCTGGTCGCACCCTGCATATAAAACGAAAAACCCCCAGGTCTGAAGCTGTTTGTGTGGGCAAGAGAGATTATCTCCCTCCACTGACTTGTACTGAATTCTCCAATGTCACGATCTATCCACGATCCACATGGCACATCCCTGGGAGACGTCAGCAGCTAACAAAGCCACCGAAGCTGTTTTAAGGAGGAAGGACAACCTCGATCTGTGTGTTCTGTCTTCCTCTGCATCAGAGGAGGTTTCTTTATCAAATATTTTGCTAGAAAAACAACCTGAAACAAAAAGCATTGCGTATGGCTTGGAAAGTCTAAGGATGAACAGTCAGAAAACCAGACACTCTCTAAACGCCCGTGTGTTAGGGGTGATGCTACAGGCCAGGCACCCAGCCCCGCCTTCATCCAGGCCTGCTCAGCTGAGACCGGCATCTAAATCACGCCATCTGTTGTGTGCTCTCATAAAAGTTTTGTCCAGCGGGGCCCAGAAGCCCCTCTCCCCAGCAGGGGCCCCTGACCAGCTGGCTTCTTGGAGGAGGCACCCAGTGACATCTTCAGTGACCAGTCAGGAGGAGGAAGGGGAAAAGCATTGCAGGCAGAAGGCACGGCACGTGTGGGGCCGTGAGGCGGAGTCTGAGCTATGCATTTACAGGAGGCTGAGAGCCACTCAGCACGCCCAGGACGTGGGCCAGCTGGGCGGGGAGGGAGGCTGCATCAGAAGGGCCCTCTCGACCATGCTGAGACTAGGCGTCAGCCCTGTCGCTACAGGCAAAGATTTGGGCTGTAACAAGTGCATGTGCATCTCGGGAGGGTGACAGAGTTCAGAAGAGGGGAGGGGGGACGAGGTGGTTGCAGAAGAGGCTCCCCCGGTGCTGGTGCCGGGCATTACCTGCCGGGCGGCCCCTTGAGAGCTATCCTGGGCCTGAGGTGAGGGCGGCCCAGAGCCTGGCAGGGCTGAGGCCAAGGGAAAGTCCCAGGGAGTGGGGCCGCGGGAGAGAGGAGGATCGGACGGTGACCCTGGGAAGGGATGGCATGGGGCCCACGGAACACTGGTGGAGCAGGGGAGCATGGAAGGGGCGGAGAGCGAGGAAGGGCTGGGGAGTGAGACTCAAAGCACTGGCAGCAGAAGGGAGAAGGTGGCAGTGGTGACAAGACACAGAGTGAGTGAGGGCTTCAGAAATACATGGTGATGACGAGAGAGACTCGCTGCCTCAGCACAGAGCCTGACGTGGTAAGCCACAGCAATTTCTGAAGTGTCAGCCCAGGGTGGGTGAGAGTGAGAGGGGGAGAAGAGATGGAGGAGGAAGGGGAGGGGGTGGGGAGGAGGGGGAGAAGGGGATGGGGGAGGGGGAGGAGGGGCAGGAGGGAGAAGGGGGGGAGAAGGGGGAGGGGGGATTAAAAATCTTACAATTAAGTTTTGTACCTACAATTTCCTATCCAGATAAACTCACTTAGCACAGACGTTCGGGAAAAGCCTGCCTACCGCCCTCCTCTGTGTGATCACCTGGGGTAGGGGGAAGCCAACAACCAAAACTTACCCTCAGGGCACCTACTGAAAGATATTATTAGATCATCAGAATTAGATTAGACTCTTCCATCAGCCAGACTTCTTATCCACTGCAAATCAAATCACGTTCCCTGCAATAAAGCTCCTGTCTGAGCTCCTTTATTTATTTAAAGAGAGGCAGAGCTTAGCCAGGGCCACTTTAACCCCCTATCAGGGACAGACATTTTTCCGCCACGTGACTTCCTCTCAGACCCGACCAGAGGGGAAGACTCCGCTGGTTGTGACAGCCAGCACACGCCCTTCCTGCCCCCACCTCTCCCTGTCCCCCCCCCCCCCCACCGCAGCCCATCAGCGATGTTTCCTGGGAGGGGCTGGTGAGCACAGTGAGCAGGAGAGCCCTGGATGCCGACACTGCCTCTTGGCTTCTGCTTCCCTTTGCTATCGCATCTGTAAGCATCCTGGAAAAGCTCTCAGTAGCAGACTGCTTAACCTGTGGTTTCCAAGACAGTAACCACACAGCACACCCCCTCCTCAGCCCCTCCAAGGGGACCAAGGGTGGGTTATTGCCCATGGACCAGCAGTCGGTGAGAGGGCAGCTGCTGGGTCAGGCCAGCAAGAAACTCATGAATAAAGAGTTGAGTCCCGGCCCCGAGGAACTCTTGGTCAGGAGGATGCATTTATTACCTCATTAAGTAAGTACTGATCAAGCACCTTCCATGTCCCAGACACTGTTCCAGGCGCCTGGTGTAAAGCAGCAAAGAAAACAGAAATCCTTTGCCTTATGGCGCTAACATTCTAGTGCTAAGTGAGGAAGCAACTCTTCCCACTAAACCCATGACAGGAGGCAAGGACATCTGAGTGATGCTCATTAAGAAGGAAGGAGAAAATGCTTGCTGGGGTGAGGGAGGCATGATGAGGAAATAAGACCTAAAAACTTTGTTACAATGCAAACAGGCTTTCAGAGGCTGAAATTTACAGACATTTTCAAAGAGGACGACTACGCTGTGCTTGACCTCACGTGCTGTGACTGCCCCCCTGCCATCCCCAAGGAATGGCAACTGGGGCTGCGGGAGGCAGACTCCAGAGTGTCAAGGGTCGCAGAGCAGGAGGGGTTCAAAGGTCATCTTAAGATCCTCCTAATAGGTTTATAATCAACTCACATAATCTCCCTCCCAGCCTAGCAAAACACACACAGCTGCATCAGACAGCATCTCATCACTTTTTATCACTGCCCCCACCCCATCCATCCAATTGTCATTTACCCTGATTCAGGGTGCGCTGTGCCTGGCTCACCCCTCCCTCCAGGGCACTCTGAGCACCACCCCACACAGAGGAACGCCCACAGAATCCTCTCTCGGGACAGCCCTTCAGGAACTTTGCTTGAGAATGGGAAGTCAAAGAAAGTCACCTCCAGGAGAAAGCAGCACTGGAAATTAGAGTGCAATAATCTAGTTGACTATCTCTGCTTAATTTTTTGTGTGGGGGAGAAAACAAAACAAAACAAAACAACTTCGCTTCCTTTGGGCCATCTGTCAAGAAATTGTAGAATTCCTTTTGGCTGGAACCTAGAAAACTTTGTTTCCATTCAGCGTGGCTCCTCTTCTCCAACAGCCTGCTTATCAGACAGCCGAGCAATTTCTATCCAGGTGCCTCCATCAACAGAGATCTTCCTCCAGGCAGGGCAGCCTGTTCATTACACAGTCAGAGGTTTCAAAAATTCTCCTGATATTTCTTTATAATCCTCAACCCACCGGCCCTAGATCAACTTAGCTAAAAAAAAGGGGGGGGGGTACAAATTTAAATGTGGTTTCTTTCTAGCTATAAATCCAATCATTAAGCTGAACAATCTGAAGAAGAGGGAAAAAATAAATGGATACTCTGAGAATTGGAGAGCAAGAATTGTGATGGTCCCTGAGCATAAAATATGATGAGCAGATTTTGGAAAGATAATCTTTTGGGGAAGAGTGAGTGAGCTAACAGTGGTCCCGAGATTTTGGCTGTGAGTTCTGGGAAACGGGAACAGGGCATCCAGAGAGGATGCCCTCTGGCTTGGAGAGGATGACCAGCTTTAGGATTAGGTGGCTGGGAGAGAGGTGCTGCCCCCGGAGCCCAGCCAGAGACAGAGCTGGTCCTGCCCTGGTGAGGACATCAGCTCTTATAGGGCTTAATGAGCTGGGACTGCAGAAAGGGCTAAGCTTGCCGGTGACTCAGTTTTACCAAATTTATGTGTGATTGAGATAAGCCCCTATACTTTAGCTATCCTTCTATCATTTTTGTCTTGGAAATTCTCACATTCTCTCTCTCAATGTGAGGATGTCACACAGGCCTAGGAGGCATGCCCAGGGATGTGGGCAAGAAAAGAAGTAAAACCCTCTGCTGGGTCACACCTCAACCCTCAGGCAGGTCTACCCAGAAAGCTTATATTACAAGAATACACTAAGTTTTGCTTATTAAAAAGATCACAGAAGTAAATGAGAGTAGTATGTGCTTTTGTGGGTGTCAGAGCAAATATCTAAAATGCTTGGTTCTTCTGCCTGCTGCCATTTCAGCTGGTCTCCACCACAGTATTGCAAGCACCCTGTGAAATCATCAGTAGTTACCTTTTATTCTGGTCCTCGAAACTCAGAAAGAAGTCATCTCTTCATGGGCTTCTCCTTTAGTTTTAGGAAACGACCAGTCTCCAGTGAAGGTGGAATCTGTGAAAAATTATTTTTCAAAATGATAGGATGTAACTTCTAAAGCTGAGAAATACATACACGAGATGGAATAAATTCATTTGCACTTAAGGTAACCTCTGAAAATCCTGGACTACACCCTACTTTCTCAATATCCCGCTGGCTGGTGGGAGAGTGAAACTGACATGCACGGTGGAAGGTGAAACTGATGTGCAATTTCTATAACATTTTTTTCTACTTGTACTTTCAATCACGACTGAAGTTGCCTTAATTGAATCCACTTTAACCTGATTCAACTCAAAACATTTGCCATCAGTTACTGTAAACAACCAAGTTACCTCCTATTTCAGCAACCCCAAGTTCCCCTTCTTACTCAATAATCACCTCACTACTGTGGCAAGTTCTGTTAAACAAGTATCGCAAACTGTTCCCCCACACAAACATGCGCAGACCAAGCAGACAGGATGCACGTACCGGTGGGGAGGGAGAAGTGTCAGCTATGCTTCCTTTATCTTGCTAAGAGGTAACCAACTGAATTTTAACAAATGCACAAACTGTGATCCCCCCAAGTATGCACTGACAATCTCTCAGGTCTTGAATTAAAGTAAACAGTGCTGCCATTTTTAATAATGTAGGATTTGCTAATTCTGTTGGCGGAGGCTTCACTGCTCTGAGCACGTCCGCTCCTTGAGACTGTCTCCTCTGGTGACGTCTGATGGCTTTGTTCTCTGGAGCAGGCTCAGTGCAACTGCAGAAACCAAAGGTCACCAGCCCTCCGGGGTGACTGTGGAGAGGCAGCCACACCTCCAAAGATGCATCAGGACCCCTGGTTCTGGGTCTTTTCTTGTTTCCTCTATTTATGCCAGACTCCCCGGGATCTCTATTTGCCCAGCCTGGCAGCAGCAAAGGGAACGTCCTTCCAGCTTTTCTGGCTCCTCCCCCTGCTTCTCTTAGCCAGACCTTTGCTTTAGTGTGTTTCTTCCTGTTTACAGCAGCAGCAAAAGGCATACAGAAAAGGCGACGGGTGTGAGCAGCTCTTCACAAAACTGCCCTCAGGGATGTCCACAGTCACATGACCTCCAAACTACCCCCCCCCAAATTCTTAAGTAATGAGATGCTCCATTGCCAGGATATATTTAAGTGTATCAAAACACATTTACTCAATGGATTATTATTATTGTTACTAGTAGCAGCCGTTAGAATAGATACAAGTGAAAAAGAAATGATTTCAAGATGTAA
The DNA here is from genome assembly GCF_048773025.1 of Camelus bactrianus. Classification (NCBI taxonomy): domain Eukaryota; kingdom Metazoa; phylum Chordata; class Mammalia; order Artiodactyla; family Camelidae; genus Camelus; species Camelus bactrianus. The sequence continues at coordinate 13,347,185 of NC_133573.1, forward strand.
GCAAACACAGAAGAGATAACACTATTGAAAAGAGCAGAATTTAAAATTGTTCCAAAGTGCTGATTACTTTACCAAAACTATGATTACATATGGATGTAGCTATGGAAATTATAAGATACATATAGATATAGATATTATGTAGATATATGTAAATATACATTTATATACCTATATATAGCGCAACTGTAAGATATATAGATACACAATATAGATATATATATTTTTTATCTGTTTTATATCTTTTATATTTTTCTCCTGGTGGACTATGGGAATAGTACAAATAAACTAAAAGGAGTTGGTTGACGATTATTAAATTCTAGGCTTATATGGAAACAGTGTGATAAAGCTCTTGCCAGCCTTAAAACAGCCAACGCTTCAGAATCACAGAATGTTGTCACACTAGAAGGGACTTGAGCTTAACATTTTCATTTTATAGGTTAATAAATTATACCAAAAGAAGTTACGTGATTTATCCATTATCATTAACCTCCTTACTGGCAGAACTGAGGCTAGCACGAATCTGTCCTCTCCTCCACAGAGCACACGGCGACGGACTCATGCAAATAAATTAGGGGTCCTGGTTATCTGAGCAGTCGTTGCCCAGATCCTTACACGGTGAGGAAGTTTCTTAGGGAAGATTGCCTTCACCACTCAGCAATATTCCCTAATAGTCAACCATTTTATGAGTTTAAATCCCACTCAGAATTCCATCCTTATTCACCGTCAGCATCTTTCCTGACCCTGTTAGTTTTGAGTTTTGTTCCTCCAACGAAAGGACCTACGTTCACTGCAAAGTGAAATTGCACATTTTTGCCTCTGCAAATACGGAATTTCATGAGTTTAATCAAAACAGCATCAGAGCACTTCCCCAACAGCGGGTAAAACAAGGGCCGGTGTGGACTGAGCAGCTGGATGAGGGGAGGATCACTAAAGAGAAACATTTTAAGTTTGCGGCAAGGTAGGGATTTCAATACAGGAGTTGGCATTCCATATAAAAGAACCTAAAAGGCCCAAAGGAAAATGAGAAAAACCTCAAATATTTCTGTAAAACTGATGACCTTGAAGATGTGGTGGACACGCCAAACGGGATTTAAAAGGTACCACAATATACAAATCACACAATTTTGTCCCAAAATTTACTCTTCTCAAAACAATCAACACTTGATTTTTGCATTGCTCATTCTAATAGCCATGGTGAAAATGATCACCTAAATTTTGTTAAATATAAACTAAAAAATTTATTTTCATGAAATTCAGAGTTTGCAAGACAAAGTCTCAAAACTTTTTAAAATCATATTATGAATCTTGGTCCCCTTTTAAGTGGATTCAGTTGACATGGCCTTTTTCTGGTTCTAATTATCCTCAGGTAACAAGGATCCACTGTAGAATCTTCAGAAAGAATTTTTAAAAGTATAAATCAGTAATATGGAGGGTATTTATATTTTTTCAAGACAAACATACATTTTAGAAGCAGGGAACTTCAGATACAGAGCATGAAATAGTAGGGGCACTGTGTTTTTATTTTGTTCCTCTGCCATAAAAATAATTTTATATTTTTTATACAAAATAAAAAGGTTACAAAATTACAAATGACTATATTTGTCTCAATTCTTTTAAAAAATGTGAAAGTATACTAATATATTTCCCATCCTGAATTATATAATTAAGTTTTACATCCTATTTTATTTGAACCAAACCATGAAAAAACTTTCATAAGGGTCTTAATAGTTGTTGATCCGCATCCTGTGATCAGTTCTATCATCTGCAATTGTCTGTTGTTCTGTATAATTCATGGTCTGAACTTCACCAGAGAACAATCAAGTTGGCTGAGTTTTCCCATGTTCAAAATGTTTATTGTACAAAAATAGTGAATATTCAGGGCTGTTTCACATTCACTCAGATAATGAAAGGGATTCTAGTATCATGAGAACACAAGGCTTCATTTCAGAAGCATCAATTATTTAGTGGAACATTTTCTTCTGGAAGAATAAGAAAAGGAAGAGAATATTTTTCTCCATTAAATAAAATTGCAATGACTGATAGTAAAAAGATATTTTTTCTTTTATTTTCCAAATCTGCAAAATACTAGGAGCCCAAATAATCTATGATGAACAACTGAAAGTATGTAAGATAATAAATAAATTTGAAAGATTCACTTACTGGAGCTTTCTAGCTTCTGTGACCAAAATGATAATTTATGATTCAGTTTACTAATCCTGTCTCAAAGGTCAAGACCAAAATCATTGACTCAGTCTTGTCAGATTTGCTTATTTCTCAAATGAGCGTAAATGTCTAACTCAGGGTTAAGATGTGACTAACACTTCCTTCCAGGAAGGACAACAAATCTCCCAGCTCCCACATCCACTGAGTCTGAAGAACAAAGGTGGGGAATCCCGCGTAGATGCCTGAACCATTTCACCACTCACTGTAGTCTTAAGAACCACAAGAAGAAGTTGCTCAAAACCACCCTCCCAAATATCTGAGACTCACGCTCAGTGAATCAGATGAGCCCCCAGCTCTGGTCCCCTTTCCGGAGCGGAATCAGTGGGTGACTGGAAATTCCAGAACCAGGGGAATCCCTGCTCTGCTCACCCAGGTTAGTGACTTACATCAACCTGGAGGAAGAAGCTGGGCTGCCTTACAGCCCTAAAAAGGAAGTGTTTATATAGGGAAACTTGACCAAATCATGGGAAACAAGAAGTCATGGATTGGGTTCAGGATTTTTTGGCCAATTGACTTTAGAAGCAGGTGCCTGTCAACATTAAAAGTGCCTTCTAAAGGAAACGCACCAGGAGACTTCCCATCAGCTCTAAGAGATGATGTCATTAAGATGCTAATAAGCGTGATTAACCCGCCTGCCCTCACGTTTGCTGAGCAGTCTTCTAGCCTGAGAAACAGGGGGACCAGGTGGCCTCAGGAATCCGATGGACTGCCTTCAAACACTTCCTAACTCCACAGTTTCCTCACCTCGACAAACCTCCACTAGTCTGTAAAATGGGTCTACAAAGTCGTAAGATTCTTACAGCTTTAAGCGCCAAGCACGGAGCACAGTACTTTGTACACAAGATATTCAGGGGGTGAGTTCTTATTCTTTTTCCTGCTACACACAAAAGAGAGGTCCTTTCTGCACTCTGAAATGTCGGGAAGCTGCCTCAGAGGTTTTCTCTAATTAGGGCTGATCCTTTCCATCCAAAACTGTGACTAGGAATTTTATTCATTACTGTGAAAATACAGAAAAAGTAATACTTCTGTACGCAACATTCTAAAACCCTTTTTCCGCACAGTTATTCCAGAAGAGAAATGACCCTTACAATTTTGGTTTAATGATCTCTAACACTGACATAGTATTGGCACTGTGTTTTCCATATGCATTTAAAATTCATAATAACCCTACGAGGTGGGAACTGTCCCCATTTTACAAGTCAGAAAACTGTGACGCAACTTTTTCTGGTGCCAGAGCCAAACCAGGATTCAAACCAAGCTGGGCAGCCCCAGAGTCCACTGGGGACCTCTGCGTTGTGTATTTATCTGGGGACTTGGGGAAGGGAAGGAGGACGGAAAAACCAAAACAGTCTAGAATATTCTTCCCCCTTTCAATATACACATACACAGCGCAGATGATTTCCACTGTGAAGACATCACCAAATACCTTCCCACTGTCTGGCTCTTCAAGTCAAAATGCAGGATTGCTCATTTGAAGGACAGTATTTTCCTAGAGATACTTGGGGAAGCAGAGGAAAGAGAGGGCTGGGGACCACGCAGGAATGGTGTCAGGCAGCATTGGAGAGCGAGGACCCCCACAGGGCTCTGGGGGTGGGAGGGGCTGTTCCAGACCCTTCTGCAATCTAGTGCTAAATGGCTGTGTTCAGCACCACTGCACACACACAAGACAGCTGTGAATTCCAGCCCATTCTCCCCACCTAGAAACAGTCCCCAAGGCCTTCTTCTTAAGTATGATGCCTTCAAATGCGAGAAAAGCCAGACTACCAGCAGCTCCTCCTGAAAGAAGTAAGAGTATCTATGTGCTTGACCTATGCAAGTTCATCACCGACATTAATAAAATCTTCATTCATCAGTAAATATTACCCCCATTTTAGAAGCAAGCTTAGGAGACGGAGTGTTCTGCCCCAAACCCCACAGATGGACTGATACCAATTCCAGCTTCTAGAAGCTGTGATGGGCGAGGGAGTCCAGTGAGGTTCTTGAAGGACACCATGTCCCCGCATTCCATAGAGAACCCCTGAGACTCAGGATGGATGACCAGTGCACCCCAGTAAGAAGATGTTCGTCTGTGTAAACAAGGATGCAAATGACAAAAATTACTTTGTAAGGGTTTCCCAAAACACGATTTAATGCTGTCTTCACATAACGAAAGAGGAAAAGCAAAACTAAAGAATTCAGAATGTGTGGGGAAACCACCAGGTGAGAGACTGACATGAAATAAACAATCTTAGGGACAGAAATGGCCAGAAACTGAGGGTTCTGGGGTAACTGCGAATTCAGAAGGAAAGATGGTTATAGTGAGAGCAGACAAAGGAACCACCGCAGAGCCAGGCTCCTCTCTCTCCTGCACACACCCCACCCCTCGCAGCACTTCCGAGGGCAGACACTAGGAAACTGATCAAATCAGGGTCCCAGGGCTTAGTGGGCTCTTTCTGCCAGAGGGCGAAGCCCTGGGTTCCACAAAAATGAAGGTGAATCAGGAATGAAGACAAAGCAAAAACCAGGGCCTCAGTGGCCAAGTTAAATTATTTATAAAGTACCAACTACTTATTTAAAACACTCATTTAGGAGAGGGTACAGTGCAATGGTAGAGCGTGTGCTTAACATGCATGACATTCTGGGTTCAATCTCCAGTACCTCCATTAAAAAGTACATGTAAATAAATAAATAAAATTGAAATAAAATACTAATTCGTCATTTCAGAGGGTGAATAACCTTGATGTCTCCCATGAGAAAACCCTGCCACCTGAATCATCCCACTCCTCTCAAAAAGAGGCAAACTTTAAAGGAAAACACATCCCATAGTTTGTATTTAAAAAGACATCTGGAGGGAGGGCATCGCTCAGTGGCAGAGTGCATGCCTATCATGTACGAGGTCCTGGGTTCAATCCCTAGTACCTGTATTAAAAAATAAATGAATAAAATAAGCAAACAAACCTAATTAACCCCCATCCAAAAGTTAAAAAGACGCCTGGGCGCTAGGTGTAGACAGCAGAACTGCCTTCATGCAAACTAATTAAACATTGGCGGAAGTTTCCTTCAAGCTCCATTTCAGAGTCAAGGCGGACAGGAAAACTGGTAACAGGTGACAAGGTGATCAAGTTTGGTGCCCGTCTAGCTGCACCTGTTTTAAAAGTAAACGGGAGCCAGCCAGGCTGGAAGAGCATTGTCATCAAATGACACCGTAAAACCACTGATTTTAATGCAGTTAAGACAGATCTGAACAACTGGTCGACAGGCTGGATTTAGGCCGGCCCTTCCTCCGTCTGATAGTGGAATGAAAGAGTGGATTTTAATAATTGAACAACTGCTATCCAGTCGCTATGGTCTTGAGGAGAGCTCCGGACACACTGAGGCCAAACTGACAAAGAGGTTTTTTCCAGCAAGATTTGCTAAAATTTTTAGCAAGTGGTACTGGTGGTGGAGGGGGCACATTGGAAGGGAAGCCAGATGGGGCCACATCTCCAGGCAGGAGAGCAGAAGGTGGTTCACGGCCAGGCCTCAGTGCACCTGCCGTCAGGACCACCTATGGCCCTGTTCATTCCTCTGGGCACGTGGGTAGGTGAAAATGCAAGGCTGTGAAGCAAAGAAACCAAACCAGCTGGACAGTGGTTTGGCTTCTAAACTCTCCTTTTAGACAGATGTGTCAGAACTGGAGGGCGATTTTAAAAGTCTGCACGCCTGGAGTCTGACTGACCCAGCAAAGATGAAGGCGAATTTCCGAACTTAGAGAATTGTGATTTTTCTTCAAAAAGGAAAAAGATGACACCAGCAAGAGTAAAAACACAGATAAAGGAAATTAATTCATGTCAAATCAAAAGGTGCTCCAAATATCTCCAGCAGATACTTTACCAAGACTGAGACTGTTCACAGCATAAGACAAAACTGCTGAAATAAGAAGGAAGCTTGAAGAGTTGGATGAAGATGATGCTGGAGGAGACGTGGAGACCAACTTCATTTGGGGATGCTGGAAATTCACAGTAAAACAAAGTTCAGCAGTCATGTTTCTCGCTGAGAAGTTGAGATTGAGGATTTTCCCCAAACACCCTCACCTACCACGTGGTCCCTGGGGCACCCTCCCACTAAGGAGACACACTTGTAAAAATCCTTCTACCAACAGGAGCCTGGAAATGTCACAGAAGGGTCTGGGCACCACCCCCAGCCCACCGTGAATCCCCTCCCATAGCTTATAAAGCAGTGAAGAAATTCATACTGTTTCCATTATTTGTTTAAGTCGGCATTTGGCTGTTTCCCTCTCCCACCCTCACCCCCAACTGTGAGCTCATCCTTCTTGGCTATTCGGATACTTTAAATAAAAGCAGGTTTGAGAAGCATTATACTTCAGCCCGCAACCTCAAGGCTCACCTGACTATTACCAGGAGGGTAGGGTGGCCACTTTGCTCTTCCTCCCCTGACTCTGCACCAGCAGGCCCTCCCAGCACAGACGTGGGTTTGTCTGGCCTGGACCTTCTCTTCACCTGGTAATTCCTCCTCTCTCCCCATCACACCCCACACACCCCTCACCGCAAGGATGGACCTTGTACAGTAGCCCACTCCTCTGTGCCCAGCCATGGGTGCGGGACCCAGGCCGATGAGATTCCTTTCATAAGAGTGGCACTGGAAGAAAGAGGGTCTCTCTTTTTTGGGGGGTCGAAGCTGTAAGAGCCCATCTTTCAGGCCCATCCCCTGCAAGGAAAAATGAGGCCAACAGTGTACACAGGGCACTTGAGCCCTGTCTGAAGCCAGCTTCATGCTTGGATTTCCCTAGTTTATAAGTCAACAACTTGCATTTTTTTCTTAAGCTAGTTTGAGTTGGGGGAGTGGGGAGATGTGTAAACCCCAACTTTCCTCAAGAAGCATAAGATTGTTGTTTTTTAATAAGAAAAAGATAATTTTTATATCTAATAGTATACCCAGTTGCATATATCCAGAGTAAACTCCCATTCAAAAAAAGATTCAAGCAGCCCAATGTTCACAGCAGCACTGTTTACAATAGCCAAGGCATGGAAGCAACCTAAATATCTGTCAACAGATAAATGGATAAAGAAGTTGTGGTATGTGTCTACAATGGAATATTACTCAGCCATAAAAAAGAATAAAATAATGCCATTTGCTCCAACCTAGAGGTGATCATACTAAGAGAACTAGATCAGACAAAGACAAATATCATATGAGATCACTTATATGTGAAATCTAAAATATGAAACAAATGAACTTATTTATAAAACAGAAACAGACTCACAGCATAGAAACCAAACTTACGGCTACCAAAGGGGAAAGAGGGGGAGGGATAAATTAGGAGTTTGGGATTAGCTGATACACACTACTAATATATAAAATAAATAAGCAACAAGGTTCTTACTTACTATACTTCAATAAAAAAAATAATTTAGTATTTTTAAAAAGTATACATCCAGTTACCATTTTCTATACAAAATGATTCTCCATCTCAACAGAAAATAGTTGTTCACAAATATATTCATAAAATAGTCACTTATGTTTTGCATAAAACTGTTCTAATTTGATGCTTGAAATCTTATAATTAAATGGCTTAATTAGAAGGCTCCAGGCTATCTTTCCATATATTGTGACATTCTAATAAATTTGTAGGATCATATAAAATATTTTTAAAAGAATTCTGTTGCAGGATGTGGTGGCATCTTTTAAAATAATAAGCCACGGTGTTTCCTAGGGAACTGCCCCAGGCTAGAGCCTCATAAAGACATCTGTAAAGGCTAGAGAAGGTGCTAGTTTTGGAACAAATGTTCCATCAAAATAGGAAAAGCTCCCAAAAGACAGAAAAAAAAAAAAAAAAAACTTCACACCCAACAGCACAATCAGGTATCTTCTGTCTTCCTGCAGCATTTACATGTCCTGGGGGACCCAAGCCAAACCCATCCCTCGGAGACCAGGTGCAGAGAGGCTGACCTCCATGCTTGATTCTGCAGGAGGTGAACTGGACGGTCTGCTCCTCGAAGCAGCTGCCCTACTGGCTTGAGCTTCTGCACTTACTCTGTCACTCCCTCTCTGGACCCGGGGGATAGCTGCAGCCAGAATCAGGGCATCAGCTCAACCACAAATGGATGAGGTTTATCATATGTGTTTGGAAGAATCAATGAAGTTACTCCACTTCATAAATAAGGCAGCCCTAACGGGCATCAGTCCAAAATACATTATGGTGACAGTGAAAAGAAATCCCTAAACCAACAAAGCTCACAGACCTTTGACCTTTCATGACTTTCAAATGTACCGACTGGGGACAATCTGACCACCACGCAAGTCCCCTGCCTCTGGGCGGCTCCTATTTCTGGTGCAAACCTCCAACTCAAAGCCCCCCACTGATACCCTGTTTTTTGCACATCTGCCCTCATGTAGACCCCAAACTCGAGGGAAGCAGGAATGAAGTCTTTCTGACCTTACTTCCTGGCACAGATTCTAAAGAATTTAATAGGCAGCCTAGCAAATAAATATTCATTAAATGGATACATGCTATTTCCTTTTGCTTTGTTGTTAGAAAAAAAAAAGCAATATACATATAACTGAACCACTATGGTGTACACCAGAAACTAACACAACATTGTAAACCGACTATATTTCAATAAAAAAAGGCAAGAACAAAAACCAAAAGCCCCTAAAACTTGGATCTTAAGATCTCAATCAAGATACTCCAAAAATATGAGGGGGCCCAATGCAGGTTTAGAGGTGATAAGAAATAATCTAGGGGTTTATTTTTAATACAGGAAAGAGCTTAGTTTTTGTTAAAAAAAGAAAAAAAATTCTCACTTTAAAACAGATCCACAACTCTTCCCCCATTTGCATGGTTTTTCATCAGTATTTTAACATTTCTCTGGGTTCAGTTATTTTAGGTACCCTCCTAACAGTGGATTTGAAAGTAACTCAGGTCAATTTAGGGTCAAATACCAGCTACTGAGCACGTCCCCTGCACAGGCTGGCTCTGCCCGTAGGGAGCTGTCAGGCCTCAGCCATCTCCACCACCTGCTGTCAGAAACCCCCCTCTTGAAAATCACATCTTCCCCCCCCAATGCATTCCTGTTCTCCACTCATGTGCTCTTCATTCATGACAAGCGAAGCAGGGAAAGGGGAGGAGGACAGAACACAGGCCCCTCTGTCAGCCAGTCCCCCAAGTGCACGCACTCCAGGAGCCACCGGGGTCCTGGGCTCAGAACAAAGACCCCAGCGTGGGGTCAGCAGGGTGGCCACGTGGCCCCGGACAGGCACCCTCTGCTAAGGGAAAGGTCCAGACATCAGTGGCCTCAGAGGGGTGGAGGGAGGTGAACAATCCTTGGATGGGTCTGAAAATAACAGTGCTTTTGAATATGGGGGGCTTCCTACCCCAGCGGGACTGCCCCAGCCACCCTGAAAACTGACCCAGTCAGTGGACAGGACAAAGACTCCTGGGGGAGGTAACTGTCACATGTGCTCTGGATCTGTGTGTTTACTGCTTTAGACTGAATGCTTGTGTCCCCCACAAATTCATATGTTGAAACCTAAACCCCCGTATGAAGCACTAGGAGGTGGGACTTGGGGACTTGAGGCAGTCACGAGGGTGCAGCCCCGGTGAATGGGATCAGTGGTCTTATAAAAGACACCAGAGAGCCCCCGGCCCCTTGCACTGCATGCAGACTCAGCAGGCAGCCAGACGTCTATGAGCTGGAAAGGGGGTCCTCACCAGACACCTTGATCGTGGATGTCCAGCCTCCAAAACCACAAGAAATACAGTCTGCTATGTGCGCACCCAGTCTACGGTGTTCCGTGAGAGCCACCAGAACAGACTGAGACATTTATTAACCTGGAAGTTCACTGCCATCTCCCGCTTCTGTGGCCTAGGCTCCCCGGCCTTTCACCCTCCCAACTGCAACCACTCCTTTTCTCAAACAAATCTGTGATTTCCCATGAAGTTTTCCAGCTCACAGAGCTCACACCACCCGCTAAACCCACAGCATCTCACGAGTCTGTGTGCATTCACTTAGTAACTGAGCACGCACTAAATTGCAACATAAAATAGGCTGCTTCACCATACTTTGGCAATGTCTACACTGTATCTGCCTCACTAGCAGGGATTTTCTCATACTCTTTTTAACTTTTTGTTGAAGTGTAGTTGATTTATAATGTTGTGTTAGTTTCAGGTGTTCAGCAAAGTGATTCAGTTATAGGTATACATATATATTTTATATTTTCAGATTATTTTCCATTATATGTTATTATAAGAAATTGAATATATTTCCTGTGCTCTACAGTAGGTCCTTGTTGTTTATCTATTTTATATATAGTAGTAAACACAGTACTTTTTTTTTTAATCTCCAAAGCATCTAACACAGGCCCTCATGTAGAGTCAGTTCCCAATTATGTGTTCACTAAATTCCATCTAAAATTTAATTTCTCTGGTTATTGACCATCCCCCAGTTGTTCGCTTCATGCACAACTAAGACCACTTACTGGTGAAAGAGAAAAATGAACTACTGTTCACCTTGATTTGAGGGGATAACCCTGGGACACGAACTCTTCCAATAACAAAGCCAGGATAGAAGATGCAGCCACCAAATCTTACTCTGGGGATCCAATCATTCAGCCACAAAACACCCTCCGCTTTGGAGGGACAGTGATGAGCCACTGCCTCTGTCCTGGAGGGCCCGCAGGACGCAGCAGGAAGATGTATGAACAAAAGTGCACTGAAGTTCCACGCGTGCAATGGACGTATATACACGGGGCTCTTGCACGTGCAGCCAGTGCCGCCAGCAGAACACTTCACGGCCCTGCTACTCCTCAGACTTCAGATTTCTGCTCAAGAGGCACCTCCTCTCCCTGACCACCCAGCGTAGAACAGGACGCCCCCCCAGCCCCATTTTCCTCACAGCACCCTTCAGAGCACCTAGCATGTCTGCAAGCCTGGATTTCCTGCTCCACCGCTCATGTCCAGGTGGAGGTGCTCTGCGTCCTTTCTTTATGCCTCGCACGCTGCCTGTGCAGGGAAGGCGTGGGTGACATACGAACGCTGAGATGATACAAGTGCCAGGATGGCCAACCCCACCACCAAGGTCAAAGGTGGAGCAATCAGAAAAGCAGTCCTAAATCACAGAGAAGTTCATGGGAACAAATCATGCCCACAGGAGCAGAGGACCTGGGGAGGTTCGTCCCGCTCCCACCTTTTATTCACAGAACAGGCATGTCTGTCACCCAGGGTCCGAGCAATTCCCGCCACTTCCTCCTCTCTTTTCCCGAGCCTAGAGATTTGGAAAACACATACACACCAAGCATGAAATCCTCCCGGGGACAACCTGATCAACCCACATCACTGGCGAGGGTGAAAAGAGGGCGGGGGGTTATGTGAACAGAATGTCAACTCAAGCTTACACAGATGGGGGCCATCACCCCTCCTGGGCCATTTGCATAACTGTTCAATTTCATTGCTTTCTCCATCATTTCCTCCATCAGCAAAGATATCCCAGAGTGACTCAAGGCCTGACCTCCAAAACCAAAAGACATGCACAGATGCCTCCTCAGGAGTCCTTTGGGGATGGGGATGGGGGTGCTACTTTAACATGTAATACATTTAAGGAAGCAGTTTTTAAAAAATTACCCCCCATTTATGCACTGATTTTATATTTAAATTCAGATGCTTGCAGTGGATCTGTTTAAACCATGTAAATATGGTGTTAATTTTAAATATATGAATACCTTTAGAAATGAGAGTTTAACAATTATTTTTTCAAGGCATGTAATAGAAACCATAAAGTATTAGAAGTTCTTTATGCTTGAATACTGGTAATTAAAGGAAAATATGTGGGGAGGGTCATTTTCCTCTAGTTTGCAACTTTCCCAAAGAGATCAGCAGTGCAGCCAAGTAATGTAGGCTCCATGAATACTCATGGTCAGAAAGAAACAGGTGTGCGTGGTAGGCTGAGTAACGCCCCCTTCCTCCGCCTGCCCCCCACAAAGGATACTCATGTTTTAATCCCTGGAATCTGGGAATGTTACCTAACATGGCAAACAAAGACTCTGCAGATGTAATGAAGCTAAGGATCTTGAGATGAGGAAATTATCCTGCATTATCTGGGTGGACCCAGCGTAATCACCAGTGTCCTTACAGGAATGAAGTAGAGAGAGATTAACTACAGAAGAAAAGGCAACGTAAGGAGGGAAACAGACTGGAGTGACGCAGTGCAAAAAGGAAGGAAGGAATGTAGGCGCAAGACAAGGAATGCAGGCAGACGCTCGATATTGAAAAAGACAAGGAAACAGAATTCCTCTTGGAGCCTTGGGAGGAACTGGTCGTGTTGATACTTGATTTTATCCCCATGAGACTCCTTTGCGGACTCTGGACCTCGGGGACTGTCAGTTTAAGCCATTAAGCCTGTGGTAATTTGTTACAGCAGCAAACAGGAAACTATACAGTGTGACTGGTTGTTACCAGATGAAAAATCTAATTTTTAGGGTTTTTTTTTCAGGGGAGGTGGGAGGTAATTAGGTTTATTTGTTTATTTACTTTTTAAATGGCAATACTGGGGATTCAACCTGGGACCTTGTGCATGCTAAGCATGCACTCTACCACTGAGCTATACTCTCCCCACTTGAGAAATCTAATTTTAAAAAGAATAATTACAAATTCTCACACTGAAACACATAAGCTTCTAAGTTTGACCTAATACATTCTGAGTGCCTTCCCCTCTGCAAAAGCTGGAGTTCTGGTTCATTTCAGACAAAGACTCTCCCAGCATTCTCATACTCAGGGTATCACTGGAAATCTATTTCATTTTTTATTATAAAGGTATGTTTTCTGGAATCTAAAGCAGTGTTCATTTAGTTCTTAGATCTAATTCTTATCATGCTAGGATTAAAACAGAAATATAGGAGACAAAATTTTATATTTTAGGAATTCACCTTACCAAACTCTAAAAATTATAGCTTATCTGTGATCCGTTCTGACTGTCTCCAAGGCTGTATTTATTGGCTAAAGAATATACATAGAAATTTGAATGGGAACTCAAAACATTAATTATGTACCCATTGTTTTCCCTCCCCTTCTAGAAACTGTTACAGTTCTAATAGGACTATTGTGCTGTAACTAACCAATGTTTGATTAATAAAGAACATAGCATCCCTCACTTGAGAAAATGGGTAAATGTGTTAGAGTTTAGGGGAGAAAAAGACAGTTTCATGAAAAACAAAAAATGGCAATATAACCCCCCCAAAAATGCATGAACTCTAATTGGATATGGGTGGGCCAGGGATGGAGGGCGTAAAAATCTGGGGGGTGACAATTGGAAAAAATTTTAAAGCAACAGTATGTTAGATAACATTACTGAATTAATGTTTATTATCTTCAGTGTGATAATGTATTGTGGTTAGGGGGAGACTGTCCTTATTCTTAGGAAATGCCTGAAGTATTTATTTAGGGATAAATTTGATGATGTTTGCAACTTATATTCAAATGATTCAGCAAGGGGAAAAAAGTGTATGTGAATAACCATTGATAAATCTAGGTGAAAAGTATGTCAGGTTCATTAAACTGCTCTCTGCATTTTCCTGGGAGCTAAACATTTTCAATATTTTAAAAGCTGGAAGAAAAATTCCAAGGAAAGGAAACTTCAAATGTCTTCAAATCACATTCTATCAATTTTGCCCTAAACTAATTTCTGCTAATTATTATGCCTGATTGTTTGAAGATAATCATGGTAGTAGTGGTAATAATAGTGTCAGAAATAGTAGATATAGTAAAGAACCAAAGAAACAGTATTTCACAGATTAAAAGTGCTTTTTACTTAATAGTTAAATGGAGTCAACTAGGTTAAAATAACGTGGCATATTTACAAATAATAATATGCCAAAGCCACTGTGATAAGTACTTTTCATGTATTTTCTGATTTACTCTCATAATATGTCTGAAAGAGGTACCATTATCCCCATTTTACAGATGAGGAAGTTAAGTCTTAGTAAGGCCAGACATAGTACAGCTAATATATATGAGTACACACACACAGACAGACACATACACACATATATATATGTAGATACACACATGGCTAGCATATATCAGGGCTGTGATTTAAACTCAGGTAGTCTGACCCACTAAATGACGGTAAAAACATCTTTCTTTTCTAATGTGTAAACTTACATTAGTGAAAGAGGAATCAGTTACTAGGAAACAAAAGATTTTGACACATTTTCAAGACAATGAATATAACCATAGGAGCATGCAACTACAGTAGAACAGCATGCAGATTGCTTAGAAAATATACAATCTGAAAATAAAAATAATTAATGAAATTTTAAAATGTGATTACCAAATAAACACTTCAACAGACAAGTTCAAGGATAAAGTTATGGAAACTTCCCAGAACACAGAGCAAAAAGACAAAGAGATGAAAAATTAGGGAAAAGATAAAAAGAGCACTAAATCCAGGAAGTCTGACATTTCTCTAACAGTCCTAAAAACCACAGGAAAGTAGTGGGTAAGATAGGAAGAAATTATCAAGGAAATAATACAAGAAAACTTCCCAGAGCTAACGGGAGCCAGGAGTCATCAGACTTTAAGACTGTGCTGGTTATCACTGCATGGCCTCTCAGCTGCCAATCCACTTTGTTCTTCTACTTACTAATCCTGAAGCTGGACCTGGGAGGTGTCTCCTTTGCCAGCTGCCAGGGGGCTGAGCTTTGTTGGGGTGAAGGAGGGGCACTGCAGGAGGAAAGGCTTCCCTGCCAGGTGCGTTCCTGCCAGCTTGCTCCTGAGTGCCAGTGGGCCAACAGCATGTGGAGGGCCTCAGGGAAGCCACTCCAGCAGGTCTGCAACACCTTTGCAGGGAGTTTCCACCCAGCCTGGCAGGCACCCAGCGGGATGCAGCAGCAGTTAGCCTGCGTGTGTCACTCAGTGAGAACTTGCAGGCGCCTGGGCAGGGCTTGCAGGCACCAGTGGGGGGCTTCCTAGCAAGTTTCATTGCCCCCCTGGGAGGCAGCATCCCACCCGGAACTGCATGTAGCTCCTCACCCCGCTGCTCTGGCACAGTGGGCCACAGAGCCATGCCCCCTCCAGCAGGACCTGACTCCCAGCCCTGGGGGTGGGCAAGGGGCAGCTGCTTCCAAACTTGATCCTGCCACAGCCCCAGAGGTAGTGGCTACCCTCTGTATCCACCACTGCTGCATTCCTTATCTTTTTCTTTTTGTAACTAACCCCCTGCTGACCTCCCTGTAGTTAATTCCCTGCTACTAGTTAGTAATTATTTAAACTTTCCCTGTCCAAATTTCTGTATGATTTTTGTCTCCTGAACAGAACCTGACTGATACACTCACTGACTACTAAACACAGTAAATGACAAGACTCACCCAGACACATCACTGTGAAATCACCATGAAAGTGGAGAATATTGAAGGATAAAAAGGAGAGCAACTCTAGGAGCTTCCAAACAGAAAAAGAGAGTTTCAGTTAAAAAAGTATTAAAAAAAAAAAATCAGACTGCCATATGGCTTTTCAAGTCAACAACAATGGGGCTAGATTTTTGACACTGGGAGAAAATTTATTTCAAACCTGTAAATCCACACCAATCATAGTGAAGAACATTTTCAAACAAGCAAGACTTAGGAAGTTTACTTCAATCCAAAAATATGCCACCAAAATGAGAGTTGAAAACAAGAAAGAGGAAATGCAGCCTGCAAAAATGGTAGATCAAACTGTAGAAAATGGTAGATCAAAGTGTGGAATTCAAGGGAAACTACCAGGTGCAGGCCTAGGAAACAAAGAGAACTTCAGTGAGTGGGCTCCACAAAGGACGTTTTCAAGAAAAAGGCATTTATTCTAAGCAAAAGACAAATGAGTTAGAAGCTAGACTGGAGTGTTAGGGACATGGTAAAGGAGACATGAGTCTTCCCTCAATAAATAAAAAGGCAAATAAAAACTCAAGGAAAAATAAATGCCACAAACAAAATGCAAGAAAGACATAGTCCAAATCTGCAATGATTTTGAGCAACTGGTGAATCCACTTGTAAATGACATTAGGAATTTTCTCTTTGATGCTGTAGTTGCGATATCAGAATTACAGAGAGGGAGGTGTAACCACAGCACACTATTTGGCTCCACCACAGTCTTTCCATTGACATGATCACTGTCTTGCAAAGTTCAAATTCAACCTATGGCCAAAGCAAAGCAAATACTGCCAGTCAGAGAAGGCAAACGTTTCCAATCTCAACACTGCAAAAGTAAAGACAACCTGGAGAAAAGCTGAAAGATTGACAAGTGGAGAAGAGAGGCAGACAGAAGGGCAGTGGTACTTGGCATCCTCATCTCACAAAACTTGGTACTTGAGATAAAAGAAAGTGGGTGGTACAAGGTATAGAAATTCATGAATATTAAAAGTGCATTGGTAACTGACAGAGGAACTCATACAGTGATAAAACTAAGAAGCTATGTGTCCATGCATAGGTTTCATGCCTAACAGACAGTGTGAACAGAAGAAACTCAAAGCAGGTATCTCAAAGACAGCTGAGTAAACATTAGTCACAGAAGTAATAACCACTAAAATTAACAGGAGCTATCAAAATGTGTTGCCTCTGGAGAATAAGACTCTTGTTTTTCAATATTAGTGCTTCCCTACCATCTGAGATTTTAAAATCATGTTCATGAATCACTGTGACGCTAGTGTAGGAGTTGGCAAACTTCTTCTGCAAACAACCAGATGGTAAATATTTTAAGCACTGTGAGCCATATGGGTCTCTGGCAGCTACACATCTTTGCCATGGGTGCCAACAGACATTTGTAAATGAGTGGCTGTGTTTCAATAAGATTTTATTTACACAAACAGGTAGCAAGCCCGATATGCCTGGGAGGCTACAGTTTGCAGACCCCTGATCTAGTCCAGTGTTTCCCAAACTGTATGCTGCAGGACGCTCTGATATATTTAAGGGTATTCCTCCACAAGGTAGGGGAGGTTCTATGTTCACAGAGTGGAGAAAACGCTGGGCTAAACAATGCGAAGCAGATCACCTTTACTCCAGGACTTGAGCCTCTTGCTTATGAGCCTCAAAACCCAACACGGAAGCACCTAGTCTAGAGTGCACACCAGTTCTCCAGTTTTCCTGAAGACACTGGAAGAGCATCAAAAGCCACAGTGCCCTGTAAAGTGGGTTTGGAAATGGTGTCATAACTGAATTCCTGGCCTGCAAAGATGAATGAGTAAAACTCAGAAAGGGGCACGTTACTTGCTCAAGGCTACTGGCCTGGTGGTGTCAGAAGCGGGACAGCAGCCATGCCACAAGGGGACCCACTCACACGTCCGTGGAACAAACCATCGTGACGTGACGCTAAGTACATCTCCACCCTGAGTGATTTTAGGGGATACACTTCGAAATGGTGTAATGATGTCGACGCAACAAAACTCACACTTTAAAAACTGAAAACTATGGGGTTAGATTTTATTATTTTCTTTATAAACATCATGAGGTGAGCTGAATTGATTAGGCTAACCTAACCCACTGTGACTCTGTTTCCTCATCTGTAATGGGGGGGCAGGGGGAGGAGTAGAAAAAATTAAAAATAAGAAAAATGAAATAATATTTTGTCAACTTGTTCATGATTTCTGAGCATAGGACTCAGTGGCACTAAATCTTATAACATATAAGTCACAGGTAGCTGTTGACTAAGCTCCATAGGAACACACCGCAATGTACAAAGCACAGAACATGTGTTTAGGGGATAAAAGAAAGTTGAGGGTCGGGGACAAAAGAAAAGAGGCTGAGAAACCTGAGATCTAATCACTAGTTTCTTGTGAAGACAGTACTAAAATATGAAACAAAGCAACACATTCCCACACACGGAAATGTTCAGGATATAAACTGAAAACAAAAACAAAACCAACCAAAGCCCAGGCGATGCGGGGAAGGCAGAGTCAGACAGAACTGGGCACACCCACTCTGAAAATACCGTTCTGGTTCACATGGTCGTTTCCCAATTTTAGAATGGCTTACAACATCATTCTTTTAATTCACAAGCCAACCATTCTATTTTCATGTTTTTCAGGTTCATATCCATAGTCTATGATTGTAAGCAGAGATGGAGTTCTGAAAACATCCTTAGTCAACTGAGCTAAATTAGGGCAGCTCTCCCCTGAGACCCTCATTAACAGTGTGAAAATGATTCTTCCAGGACCATGGGAGTGCCGCTTCTGCCGACAGAATTCCCATCCAACCAAGACCAGGTCCAGTTGAGCCAGAGGTCAACAGCTAGTAGCCCAGGGGAAGAGGAGGGGCAGTGGCAGTTGACCTACAAACCTTGCCTTGGCTTTGTTCCAATTTTACAACCCACAAACTGTCCCCAAGGTCATATCTACCCTCCTGAGACTTGTCCCAAACGCCTCACAGTTGGAAGCTGGCCAACCCCTGAAGCACAGTCATCAGATCCTTCAGAGACCATGCGTTGTACCAGACTTCCTTTGCTACACTCCTAAAACCCCGGAGTGCCATGGGACCAGACAAGAAGGAAGCAGCTGCAGGGCAAGAAAAGTAGGGACCCATGGAGCTGCTGGTATGAGGTCCCCAGATTCAAATGCAAGCAAGCCCCTGACTGGCTCTGTCCAATGCAAGAACTGTGGCCCCAAGGCTACTTGAAATGTGACATGGAACTGCATGATACGTTTTAATTCATCTTAGTTGGTTTTATTTTTTAAAACTGAAACAGTGTAAAATATTTTTCCTTGGAACACAAATGTCTTCCTTTGGTAGGACATCTCTCTTTAAATGCTTAAGACAGTATTGGTGCATTTCGGTGCCTGAGTCTACATATAAACACATTACTCATCTACCTGATGTAAATAAGTGATTCAGTTGAAATGATTTCTTTTCTACACGTTGCTGTATATTGTAATGTGTTCGCTGGAATATTTTATGCCAATAGTACTGTAGTGACAATTAGGTAAATCCTAATTGGTAGTTAAATCAAAATACTTGTTTCAATTAAACTAGTTAATTTACTTATTCTCCTAGTTTATAAAATAAATATGGTAAAACTTTCAAATTTAAAACAAAGTCTAAGTACTGATGCAAAATTGAGTGGAGACACAAAACTCTCACTATGATCAGAACAGTAAAGGAAAAAAGGAGCTAGACAAAGTAAAAAAAGTCACAAAGGCAACTGTAAATTGCTATGGCAGAGCAAAATGATAAGGCTGTTTATTGCATTAAAAAAAAAGCAAAGATAATAAAGCAGACAATATTAACAGACAATTTGAGCAAGGAGAGTGAATTTGATGCTCAGTCTCCTTCCAACAGTTACAAAGGAATCACCCAAAGTCAGAATTGAATGGCCAAGAAAAACTGCTAAACATTTTTTTAGCAAAATCTGAGCTTGTGACTATGGCCAGCTAGGAAATACCTTGGATTCTTGAATAAAAACAAACAAAAACAGAACATTTTTTATATGGTGAGATGATTAAATAAATTATTTTTTAGTTATGGAAATGTTGTCAGAAAATTAAGATAAAAGAGATATTATTGAAAAGTGAAAGATTTTAAATTAGCATCCAAACAATTGCCCACAGAAGACACGCTATTTCCAATAATACCAAAGTTAAATAAATTCAAAATTTGAAAAATCACAAGCAGTTTTCTTTAGCTTTAGATGAATTATGCAATAACAGAAATTTTGCCCAATTAGTACTTTGGGTAAGTTTTGTCTCAAAAGACTCCCACACTGGTGAAAAAATGTTATCAATTCAGAGTCTTAAAAAAACAGAATTCACGGGATACATAATTTTCAACCTCTTACATCCCCTAAAGAAGGATTTCAACTAGATATGAAAACAAAAAGCTTCCATCATGCAGACAGTACTCCCAAGTTGGGTCAAAATTTGAGACTCTTTAGATTTTTAAAATAAGACACTGGCATTTCTCTTAGTGCTTCAATCTATTGTATGAAAAATAATGGTTCTATGTATTTGCATAACTTGGATCAATACGCAGAAGATTTGATTGAAATCAAAAGCATTACATGAATTGCCTTCAATCTACAAGAAAAATTTGAAGACCACGTACTGAGATTGATAGATTCAGAGCAGGCTTGCAATTTTTATACCCTTTAAGTTTGATATTAGTAATTCTGAGCTGGCATAAGAGTTAACACATTTACATAACTTGAACAGACATAGCTTTAAAAGCTGATAAGCTTTTGTTTTAAAAAGTCAAATCAATTCTTCTAAAAAAAAAAAAAAAAAAAAAAAGATGAACCAGTTCTGTAAATCTGAATGGCAAATACTAAAGGAAAATGATTTTTTGACATGATTCAGTTACTGGAAAACTTAACTATGTTGAAACTAGGATATGCAAATCTACTTTTTCAAGTATAAATTTTATGAAATCTGATCAAAGACCCAAGTATTTCAGATGAAGGTGCAGTGTCTGAATATGCTATAATTGTAATATAAACACTAAATTTCAAGACTTAGTACAATAAAATAAAGAAGTCTCATTAATATTTTTATAATGTTTACATGCTCAAATGACAATATTTTGAGAAGACTGGGTTAAAGAAAATATATCATTAAAATTAATTCCTCTTGTTTCTTTTTAATTTTTTCAAAGTGACTACCAGAAAATTTTAATGTATGTGGCTCCCATTATGTTTCTATTGAATAGCTGGAGACTCTGGCTACTCAAAGTAGTCTTTTTTCCAGAAGCATCAACATTATCTGAAAGTTTCTTAGAAATGCACTCTTGGGTCCCAGCTGAAGTCTACTGAATAAAATCTGAATTTTATGGAAACTCCCAGGTTTTGCCAGAATGAAATAATACGAAACAGATTTAAGCTTTTGCCTGAGACAACCCAAAACAAGTAAACACATTCCCCCTTTCAAAAAAAAAAAAAGAAGAAGAATAAAGAGAGAGAGAGAGAGAAGGAGAAAAGAAAGGAAAAGAAACCAGACAAAATATATGAAATAATGGTTTTCAGGAGACAGGACATAGGAAGCAAATAAGGTGAGCCTATGAGTATACTGGCTCACTGCCTTCAGAGATTTCTTGGCCAAGACACAGAGAGGGCGAATCCAGGAAGAGATTTCCTGGCCAAGACACAGAGAATCCAGAAAGAGCCCAGAAGACTCCCTGAGCAGAAGATACAGAGCTGAGAGTCTGGGGAGAACAAGGCAGCTAGAGTTTGTAGGACAGAGGAGAGAGCTTTACAGAGAGAAAACTCAAGAGACCTGCAAAAGGTCACCCTTGAGTATTCAGCTGAGTACTGATCTGTGCGTGTTGTGAGCAAACTGTCTGTGGCTGAAGGAAAGAAATACCAGAAAGGATTAGAGGTAACACTGCCTGGTGCCTACACAGGGCCAAGAATAGTACCTGTTTCCATCAGACAGGCTGGAAAGCCTCATAAATCAGGGGCACTAAGTACTCAGAAAGATTTAGCCTCTTTAGTGGGAAATATCCCCAGACTGAGTGCTGCTCCAGTCTCAAATAACAAGCCTTAACAGCAAGATACAAAAGAATCAATTGTCACTAATTTAGCTAAGGTCCAAAAAGAAGCTCAAGGATATTTATAGTAATACAAAAATATCCAGAACCCAAGAAGATAAAAGTAACAATGTCTGGCATCCAATCAAAAAATGCCAGGCATGCAAAGAAGCAAGAAAACCAACCCATAATGAGGGAAAATATCAAACAACTGAAACTGACCCAGAATTAAGACAGATATTAGAATGATCAGACAAGGACAGATATTCAAGATTTTAAATAGAGACATGAATATATAAAAACACAAATCAAATTTCCAGACATGAAATCTACAATGTGTGAGATGAAAACCACACTGGATAAGACTAATGGTAGAACAGAAATTGAAGAAAAGTCTAGTGAACTTGAAGACATAGCAAGAGAAACATCTAAAATAAGAGACAAAAAGAGAATTAAAAAAATGAAGAGAATATAAATGAGCTGTAGGGATAGCTTAAGCATTCTGATATACATGTAACTGGAGCCCTCATGGCAGGGAAGGGGCATAAAATAATATCTGAAGAAATAATGACTGAAAATATTCCAAACCTAATAAAAATATAAACCCAAACAAGAATCTCAACTAACCCCAAGCACAAGAAACATATACTAGGGCACATCTTAAATTTCTCAAAAGCGGTGATAAAAAAAAAAAAAAATCTTAAAATCAATCTGGGGGAAAAGAACACATCACAGAGGAGGAAAGATCAGGATGACAGCAGATTTTATGGCAAAAATAATGTATGCGACAGGGCAATCTTTAAAGAATTGAAAGGGAAAAATCATCAATCTAGAATTCTATACCCTGCAAAAATATATTTCAAAAATAAAGGCAAATAAGGACATTATCAGATATATAAAAGTGGAAAAAATTCAGCAGCAACAGACCTACATAACAAGAAATTTTAAAGGAATCTTTTAAGCAGACGGAAAATATCAGATAGAAATATGGGTATATGCAGAGGAGTGATGAACCACTAAAAATGGCAATTACCTAAGTGAATATGCAGCTTTTTCTTATTATTTAAATCTCTTTAAAAGAAGTGACTTCTAAAACAAAAATAATAATTTATGTGGAGTTAGTTACATATATAAAAGTAAAGTGTATAACCACAGTAAAAAGGCCAACATGGAGGTATACTATTGTAAGATTCTTAAACCATATATAAAGTGGTATAACATCACTTAAGGGGAGACATTATAACTGTACACCCCAAAGCAACTACTAAAATAGCCAAACAAAGAGATAGAGCTAGTAGCCCATCAAAGGAGAGAAAAATGCAATCACAAAAAATTCTCAAATAATGCAAAAGAAAGCAGAAAAACAGGAAAAGAGAATAAGGGACAGGATAAATAAATTAAAAAAAATAGCAGGATTACAGACTCCAAACTAATGGTACCAATAATTACATTAAATGTAAATGGTCTAAATACATCAATTAAAAGACTGGTATTGTCATATTGGAAAAACAAAAGCGTGATCCAAAAGCCATACTACCTACAAGAAATGCACTTTAATATAAAGACACAAATAGGTTTAAAGTAAAAGGATGGAAAAAGATATACCATGCTAGCACTGATCCTAAGAAAACTGAAGTGGCCTTATTAATATCAGACAAAGGATTTTTTAGAGCAAAAAATATCATTTGGTACAAAAAGGTCATTTCATAATGAAAAATGTCTAGGTCATCAACAGGCTATAACAATCCTAAACATCCGTTCAACTTAACAACTATGCTTCCAAACACATGAAGCAAAAACTGACAGGACAGCAAGAAGAAAGACCAATTCATAAGAATAGTCACGTATTTCAATACTGCTCTCTCATTACTTAGTAGGACAAATAGACAGTCAGTAAATATATAAAAGATTTGAACAAGATCCCCAGGAGATATGTATGCACATTAAGGTTTGAGAGGCACTGCTGTACCCTACTTACTCATAATGGATAGACAGTCCCTATTCACGTCTGCTTCTGGCAAATTTTTCTTTTAGCTTCTTACTAGTATGATCACGGTACAGGCATACCTCATTTTAGCAGGCACTTGATAGATACTGTGTTTTTTCAAATTGATATCAATGCAAGTGGCAACCTTGCATCAGTCAAGCCTATTGGTGCCATTTTTCCAACAGCATTTGCTCATTTCATGTCTCTGTGTCACATTTTGGTAATTCTTGCAATATTTCAAACTTCTGCATTATTGTATTTGTTTGGTGATCAGTGATCTTTGATGTTACTACTACAACTTGCTGAAGGCTCGGGTGATGATTAGCATTTTTTTAGCAAGAAAGTATCTTTTAATTAAGGTATGTCAGTTGGTTTTTTAGACATAATGCTATTGCACACATAATAGACTACGGTATAGTGTAAACAAAACTTTTACACGCACTGGGAAATTGAAAAATTTGTGTGACTTATTTTATTGAGATACTTGCTTTATTATACTGGTCTGGAGCCAAATCTGCAATATCTCCAAGGATTGTCTATATTCCTTTGTCTAGCTTCTAGGCTAACCAAGACTTAGAGGAGAAGATATTTTCAGGAAAGCTAATCTCAAAAAGCAAATCACAGAATTTTGAGATGATAGAGTTGAAAGACTCTGGACTTACTCATCTCATAGACCTAGAAATAACACCAGCTCCACCACTTCGATTTAAACTCCTTGAGACTTAAGAGACTCTTCTATGGCACGACACTAAGCGCCACTGTGATAAGGGATGTACAGACAACGCCTAGCACATGGCCTAATGTGGAACACATGCTCAGCAAACACTAGTTCTCTTCCCACCAGCACTGATGGTCAGTAAACACTCCTGGCACAGAGATTAGCTTTCCAGCACACAGGCTTGAATAATCTCAGTAAGGATGGAGATGGCCAATATCTTCAACAGCAAAGCATGCCAAGATCTCTATTCTGATCACTGAAAATCCTAACCCACCACTGAACTCAGCGTCCTTTGACCTCTCGATGAAGAGCTTTATTTATGGTGGTAAATGACATTCTTCTAACAGCGGTTGCCTTCCATCTCATAATGGACTAACAGAAGAAGAAAGAAGTTGGACAGCTTTATGACAAAGTTCTAAAATGGTGGCAAGTACATAAAAAATAATAAGTATTTTAAAGTTTTTTTTAAAGAACCCCATTGGAAAATATCATTTGCTATTGACCGAACCAAATCAAGAGTGGAAAAAATGGAGCAGTCAGAAGACATGGGATCCAGGCCAGACCCTGCTACCTGCTTTCCTCATGCCTTCTCTTTTTTTTTTTTTTTAATACTTTTTTTTTGGGAGGGGGTGGTAATTAGGTTTATTCATTTTAACGGAGGTGCTGGGGATTGAACCCAGGACCTTGTGCATGCTAAGCATGCGCTCTATCCCTGAGCTACACCCCACCCCCTACCTGCTTTATGATCTACAGTGGAACATTTTTCTTTGTGAGCCTTAATTTCCTCATCTAGAAAAGAAAAATGAGACAAGCCCAGTTCATCCTATAGAGTGCAGAAAGAATTAAAATAAGATGCATGTGAAACTATAAAGAAATGTATACTTAAGCACAAGATATTATTTTCAACAATCGTGGTCATTGGTTCCCCCCATCAACATGGAAAATCAAAAGGCAACTGAAGAGAAAAACTGCTAAATATCAAGCCACTGTTTTTCTCCCTTTTAGATTTGTGCACTCAATATTGGGTCAGCAACCAGGAGTTTTTAAAACTCAAAAGCTTCACAAATGACTACTGAAGAGATGTCTCTACAAGTGACAGGAAGTGTAGTAACAAAAAAAAAAGGTTTGAGTAACTTATCCAAGACTATATAAGAAATTAAGAAATTCTGGCTTAACACTGACCTTAACTTTCCCCCAAAACCCTGTTAGAAATTTAGGAAATAGAGGTAACATTGTATCTCAATAAAGCTATTGAGAGAAAGAAAGAAAAGAAAAAAGGAAAGAAAAGGAAAGGGGAGGAAAGGAAGAAAAGGAGGGATGGAAAAAGGGAGGAAGGAAAGAAGAAAGAAAAAGAAAGGAAGGAAGAAAACAGTGGTGGCGGCGGCTGGAGGACGCACACATTAAAACAACAAAACAAAAGCAAAACCAGAAAGCAGTGTTTTCACTATGAGTTAGACACAGATCTGGGACAGTGTAGGTCTTCAGCAAAAAGCAGGCAAATCCTTGAATTGTATCCTCCAAACCCCACAGGGACTTCAGTGCACTGAAAACTCCAATCCTAATTTGATCGTTTTCTTCTTAAAATTCTACTACATTAGTGTCCAGCTGCACTTCTGGAATCCCCCTTCCACGTGTGACCTTCAGTACACACCACTACCATTTATTTATTGACTTAGTGCCCTGGAGAGTGGACATGACCTTAGAGCTGGAAGACCCAGGTTTAAATCTCAGTCCTGTCATCCTCCACAGAAATGATTTTGCCTCTGTAAGCCTCAGTACTGCTCTTCTGTGAAATGGGAATAACATGCCCCACTTCAAGTGGTGGTTGTGATTAAGTGACATTAGATATGTGAAATTGCCCTGCGCAATTAAACATGCTCATAAATACGTATAAGCTTGGAAAGCATCTCCTACATTTAAGTGATGATTTTTCATGAGGGGTCATGTTCATGGTCCTTTAACTGAAACTTCCTTTGCTCACTGACAAGAAGGCAGAACTCTTAGCAAGAGAGGTTTGTCTTACCAGATTGTGAATGAGACGTCAGGAAATAATATTAATAATAGAAATAGGAAAACCATCTTGAGAAAAATTCTTTCGAACTATGCAGTCTTGCCATCTTTTACATCATCTCCATGCTCCCATCCATATAGAAACTAACAAGTATTAAATCTTCAGGCATCTTTGTATTTACCCACATTCAGTGATGATAACTAAGTGGTAACCGAAAGGCAGTTAAGGGCAACACTGCTACAGCCCATTAACGCTCCCTAGTTCTCCCTAGAATTGAAAACAATGGGAAAAGCATTTTGGGGAATATGACATGAATAAACAGAAAAGCCACCCGGGGGTAACTATCAGCAATCTGTGAGCATCTGGCAACCAAAGAGGGTAAAAAGCTTGGAGGAGAAAAAGGGTTGGGTGATGATTATGCAAGCATAGCACTCAACTTCATGAAGTGGAATTTTAGCCGCACTGGGAGGGGCTGGAGAAGGAAATGTGTGTAACCGGCCCTCTGCAGCCATGCGTTCTGCATCTGTGGATTCAAATAATCGTGGATCGGCACACACGGGATCCCGCAGCTACTGAGGGTGGACTGTACAGGAAACAAGGCTTCCGGGGCAAAAAAAAAAAAAAAAAAAAAAAAAATACGTGAATGGGTTTATAAATGTTAGAAGCGCTACCATCAGAAAAAGGATGCAGTTCTTTGAACCTAGAACCAGGGTCTGTACTCAAAATGAAAGTGAGAAGTTTTCCACAATAAATCTGCAGTTTCCGCTGTTTTTTTTTTTTTTTCCAAGAAGCCTAGACACTAGAGATGGAACCAATTTGTTCATGGAAAAAAATAAAGTGCTTTCACCGCCTGCTGTAACTAACTGGTGTTTTCTTCCAACATTTTGAGAACCAAGGACAGGAAAAAAAATGCCACGCGATGAAGAGCTTTTAGTTTTTTAAAGGAGTGATGAAGTTTTTATTTTTTTTAAACATACAGATGTTGGGTTTACATAAATAATCAACTGAAACATGTTTCTCTATATAATTTTCTTGTTGAGCACATAACATGCTTTGCTTTCTCCTGGAAACTCAATGTCAGAGCTATATCATGACTGTTTTTGAACAGATAATTGGATAATTCTTGGGTCAGAATGAAAAAAAATATACACACATAATGAATCTTATTTAAAAGTCTCATATCAAATTCACTTTTAGGAATGCGAAGGAAATCGTCTAACACTGCTTGAAGTAAGTTCTCCCTAAACTTGAGTTCACAGTCTATCAGTTTTTCTAGGAATTAAGTTCTCAGCCTTATTCTTAGGGCTTTTGGACTTAAAATCCAACAGATTAAAAACTACAGCGTTTCAAAAATAAAAGCACGTTTACCTCCAAATCTTCAAGCACAGAGGCTCCTCGTTGCAGCACACAGTTTGGGGATGTCTTTCTACTTGCACTGCGGTCAGGAGCCACGTGTGTTAACAGGACACACAGACACAGCCTCAAGGCAGGCTGTCCTTGTGGAATTATCTCCCCAGCCCCAGGGTGACTGATCCTGAGAAGGGCATCCTTGGTCCCAACAGACACCCCCTGAGAGGAGGCTGGATCCTGCACCCCTTTTGAGCCTCTCCTTTTCTCCAAGAATGGTAGGTCTCTGCCAACCTGCCTGGCCAGTATTCTTATAGTCATAACCGGGTTTTATCAGAAATACAGAGCAGTGATCCTTAAAACGCATTAAGGCATCTTGTTTTAAAGATCCTCCCATCTGCATGTTCCCAGCGTAGCCCTCACCTTACATGCCAGTAAGCTGATGTTAATTAAGAACCAAGGTAAAGTCCACAAGAGACAGACGCTGGAGGCCGTGGAGAAAAGGGAGCCCCCGCACTGTTGGGGGGAGTGCGGGTTGGGGCAGCCACTGTGGAGAACACTATGGAGGTTCCTTAAAAACTAAAAATACAGTTACCACATGATACAGCAATCCCACTCCTGGGCACATATCTGGAGGAAACTAATTCAGAAAGGTAACATGCTCCCCAATGTTCATAGCAGCACTATTTACAATAGTCAAGACATGAAAACAGCCTAAATGTCCACAGACAGAAAAATGGATCTATATATATACACACACACATACACACACACATACACACAATCTAAATGTTCATTGACAGATAAATGGGTGTATATATATATATACATATATACACACACATATATACACACAATGGAATACTACTCAGCCATAAAAAGAATGAAATAATGTAATTTGCAACAACATAGATGGATCTGGAGATCGTCACACTAAATGAAGCAAGCTAGAAAGAGAAAGAAAAATACTTTATGATATCACTCATATGTGGAATCTAAAAGAAAAGAAAAAAGACATTAATGAACTTATCTACAAAACAGAAACTGACTCACAGACATAGTAAACTTATGGTTACTGGGGGAAGTGGGTGGGAAGGGGTAAATCAGGAGTTTGAGATTTGCAGATATTAGTAAACAACCCAATCAAAAAATGGGCAGAAGACCTAAACAAGCAATTCTCCAATGAAGACATAAAACTGAGCACTAGGCACATGAAAAAATAATCAATATCACTAAGAATCAGAGAAATGCAAATCAAAACTACAATGAGGTATCACCTCACACCAGTCAGAATGGCCATCATTAAAAAGTCCACAAACAATAAATGCTGCAGAGGGTGTGGAGAAAAGGGAACCCTCTTACATTGTTGGTGAGAATGTAGTTGGGTGCAGCCGTTATGGAAAACAGTATGGAGATTCCTCAAAAACCAAAAATAGACTTAATCATATGATCCAGCAATCCCACTCCTGGGCATATATCCAGAGGAAACTCTAATTCAAAAAGATACATGCACCCCAATGTTGACAGCAGCGCTATTTACAATAGCCAAGACATGGAAGCAACCTAAATGTCCATCAACAGATGACTGGATAAAGAAGCTGTGGTATATTTATACAATGGAATACTACTTAGCCATGAAAAAGAATAATGCCATTTTGCAGCAATGTGGGTGGACCTGGAGATTGTCAAACTAACTGAAGTAAGCCAGAAAGGAGAAAGAAAAATACAGTATGATATCACTTATATGTGGAATCTAAAAAAAAAAATGATACAAATGAACTTATTTACAAAACAGACATAGAAAACAAACTTAAGGTTACCTGGGAGAAGAGGGGAAGAGGAGGATGGGGAGAAATAAATTGGGGCTTCAGGATTTGTACATACCAACCACTATCTATAAAATAGATAAACAAGGTCATACAGTAGAGCCCAGGGAACTATATTTAGTATCTTGTAATGGCCTATAATGAAAAAGAATATGAAAAGGAATAGATAGATAGATGTATAAATGCTGTACACCAGACATTAGCACAACATTGTAAATCGACTCTACTTCAATAAAAAAAAAATTTTTTTTAAAGCATTAAAGGGAATATGCAAGCAATGTCATCTACAGCCTGCTGGCCGTGAAGACGTGACTTCTGAGAGCTAGGACAGCGCACCCAGCTTGATGGGGAAAGCCCTCTTCACTCTCACAGGCCTGAAATAGAACCACTTTCCTCACCCAGACACAGGCGGGAACAGCAGGGCTGTGACACCCAGCACCAAGAGGCAGAGCACCGGGGAGGCCCGTCCCTCCTGGGTGACGATGAGCCTGGGGGCCAGTTTCCACAAAGCCCAGCAGAAGGAAAAGAAAGCCTCTTCAGAAATACAGTTGGCAAAACACCGAATCCAAAAGACAGTCTGAGAAAAAGCATAATCACAGACACAAAGCCATGGTCCGGACGAGGCCCCTGTGGCACATCCCCTACATGACAGTGGGGTAGCGTGGACCCCCCCCCCGGACATCCTGGACCAGACGGCCCTCCCGGACTCCTCCTTCCTCCATGACACGCGGGGCTGAAGATGGACAGAGAAGGAAAAGTAAACTGAGGAAGGCACTGACAAGGAGCCTCCTCTGTGGCATAAAGTTTACGACTTGAGATCAGAGTTCAAACCCAGACTACTACTTAAAGCCTTACCTCATTTGAAGTACTTAACTGATCAAGGCTTCTACTCACAAACGGTGCTGAGTAAAAGCTGGACAGCCCAGCAGGCCCTCAGCACAGCACCTGATATACAGTCCCCGTGCATCCTTGATGGGGCTACGCTCCACAGCAGCACCGCCCCACCGCTGCCTCCTGTGTGTCCCCACCCAGAACCGACCTCCATCACACCTCTGACACACTCACTCCTACGCTCCTGTGCGTGCAAACCTACCTCCGGATTGTAAGCTCCAGGAGGGCAGGGTTTGCTTTATATTCTCAGTGCCAAGCACGCTCACACGTGCACACACATACACGGGGTTAACAGACGTTTGCTGAACAAACCAGCAAAGGAACAAGTGGTCTGCTTGATCACTTTCACGTCCTGCATCTATATAATCCCAATTTAAAAAGCCTTTCCCCAGGTGACGTTACAGATGTAAAACCAGACTAGACTGACTGAAGCTAATGACCATATCAAGATTCTGCTGCAACACCAGCTAAGGAACACTGCTGAAATGACGATCCCTTCGTCTGGGTGAGTTATAGTCTACACAAACATACGCTCCTATCCCAGTGCTATAAGCAGACTCCCTTATCTGCCAGGGCACGAAAACTGGGCTCCCTTTTAATTGGGAAGATCTACAACCAAACTCCATTCTGGCACAAGTGAGCATCCTTTCCCTTTTTTCCAGAGCTTAACAAACAAACAAACAAACAAATAAATAAATAAATAAATAATGAAAGGAGAATAAGGAGAAATGTAAATTAAGTAGTTAGGATCAAAAAAAAAATCAGAATAAGAGTAGCTTTCCCACAGTGAGCAGGTACCAGGTGCAAGGGCTCCAGAGTTCGTGGCAAACACTGCCGCGGAGGGGCTGCACCTGGATGCTATCCCTGTCCTGGCTCAAGGCATCCTTTCCCATGGCTTCCCAACAGCCACCCTGCCCCCATCCTGACCCTGAGGACACCCCTCCGCGTTCATAGCTTTGGAGAGAAAAATAAAGATTCCCAAATCAGGGGCCATCTGTGAAGGATCTCCCCAGACCTACCCTCCAGCATATTTTATGGATGCAGGATCACTGCTAGGAAGCATCCCGGATGAGCCTCTGCCTCAGCAGTCTGCGTACTTGGTCCTCAATGTGTGTAAGTCCTCAATGACTGGTCAATCATTCAGGACTTACACACAAGCCAGGCTGGCCCCAAAGCACAAACTCAACTTCCTTCTGAGACCTTTTCAGAAATATAATTTTGGCAGAGGCGGGGGGTAGAGGGTGGAGGGGAGCAAACATTAACTCTGCTCTGTGTATGTACAATTTCCATTTGCAAAGAAAAGGTTATTCAAAGACAAGCTCATGTTTCAGTGACTTCCAAGGGGCCGCCACATGAAGGGAGAGCCAAAATAAATCTCAAAGCCATTCCCTCCAACTTCAAGCCTTTGAAATGCCCTGACCTGACCAGGTGTTCAAAGACTGGTGTTTCCAAGTTTCAATTCCAAGAACCATTAAAAAAAAAAAAAAAAACTCTAAAAACTGTGATAGAGTATTTAATGTCATGATTATACCCGATGCAGGTGACAGCCAAACAGGATTGGCTCGGGTAGAAGGCAGAAGGGCCTGCAAATTGTGGGTTAGGACAAATAAAGAGAAAGAATCCACATCTCAGGAAGCACCGTCCAAGAAGAGGAGGAAGGACTGTCTACCTGGAAGTGGCTAAGAGAGTAAATCTTAACAGTGATCATCACAAGAAAAAAAAAGTGTCACTATGTGTGATGAGGGGTGTAACTAGATATACTGCGATCACTTTGTAAATATGCAAATGCTGAATCATCACGTTAGATACCTGAAGCTAACATGTCAATTACACCTTAATAAAAAAAAAAAAATGAAAAGGGTTTAAGAAAAGAATGGGGGTGAGGAGGAGAGGAAGAGAGAAAAAGGGGCAGGGGAGCAACAAAGCCATGTACTGGGAGCCCTGGGAAAGTGCACACACAAAGCGGTGGCAAGGAGAGAGGAGGAGTCAAAACGGGGCAGCCTGATCTGCTGGCGGATCAGACAGAAGCAAGCAGAAAGGACAGAAAGGGGGAAACTTACCCCGTGTCAAAGGGCAGGTTGGGGAGTGGGAGGAAGCAATGAAACACCAATGACAGATGAGATAAGACATTTGAAACCAACGACTGCCTGGAGGTGGCTGGGTGGCGGCAACAGACCAGGAGCAGGCGGGCCAGCCGGTCAGAGAGAAAACAAAGCGCTCTGGAAGGAGGAGAAAGCTGCCCCAGTATGTAGCTGGAGGTGCACATGGGGAGCAAGACTGTGGTTGCACAGGAAACACTACGGAAATTCTGAGCCAAGGGCTGCACCCCCAAAGCTCATCCCCTTCTTCCTCCTACAGGGAGACGGCTGTTTGCAGCCTCTGAGGAGCACGATGCTGGCAGCACGACAAGGTCACCACTACCAAGGGGGGCTGGCTCATGTTCTAACAGTCTCCGGGCGTTAAAGCAGGACAGGTTAGCTTTGACCATCCATCAAGACTTAGGTAGCACCCCAAAGCATTCCACAGGAATGAACATGCTGATGCAGAGAACGTGAAGTCATCTTCTGAAAGGAGCTGGGCTGGCTGAGGAAGGATGGTGGGTCCAGTAACCACACTGGGCCCTGTGCATATGGGGGGGTGCACATGCACACACATGTGTGCATGTGTGATGGTATGCCTGTGTTAGAAGGCTGGAAACTGCCCGCAAGAGTCAAGACTTGAAAACAGAATGTGGTAAGTGATCAGTTATGACGTGCAAAGCCGTGTAAGAAGGAAGGACGTTATCCCTGCAAAAGGACCTAGTGGGAACCCCAGGGAGGACGACTGTTGCCAGGACAAGCCCAGTGAGGTCACAGGGAGGAGGTGACATCCTCTAGTTTTGTGTAAGTTGATCCTTCCAGACTTGGCCAGCGAGAGTGCTGGGTTTTGAGGCAGGGCGCTGTAGTCCTCCAGGTCCTAGCCCAGGCACGGATCCCAACTGGACAACCTCTTCAGTTTCCTCTTCAGTAAAATACAGCCCACCAGTCCTCGGCCCTGGGAACCCAACAGTTCTGGAGAGTCTCACATGCAAATGGCAGCAAAACCAGCTGAAAGCAGAAACGGTGTAAGAATCGAAGATTCCTGAGCAAAAGGGGTGAAAGGAAAGGTTCGAGGATGTGTAACTGGAGCCTAGAAAGGGATCAAAGGGCTTAGAACCGTGCGCCTAGGGTCAGCAGCCCTGGGTTGCAGGGAGAGCCGGAGGTCGGGCCTCTTGTACCAGAAGCGGCTCTAAGAGTCAGCCGAGTGTCAGAATCAGAGGGTTTTATACGTGTCCAAGTGATTGGGTTGATTTTGTAACCTCTTCTAGAACAAAGGGACTGCAGCTGACTCACTTCCAATAAAGGATCTGATGTACGTGTGGAGCTGCTTGGGGCGTCCACTCACCTCCACTCCGCACAATCAGGAGACAAATGCTTTCGAGTGCTGGGCACGCGTCTGAGGACCGGGAGGGGCCTCAGGGAGAGACGGGCATCTCTTCACACACGTGCAAGGCCTTCTCTTGTTAGCACACAAACTCAAAACTTGAGAAACCTTATGTCTCTTCTTTCTTCCTGAACCCAGACCCTCCTTCCAGAGGTCTACTGGCAGGTCTGGCTTGCTACCCTGGGTTTATTTGAGCCAATTACACCACCAGTATGATTACACAAAAAGCTGCATGAAGAACTACCTTCACACAAAAAAGATGTGCTGCGTCCACCCTGCCCTCACACCATACTTGTTTCTGTCTGTCGGTTCTAAACAGTGAGTCCATCCAGGGCTGGGCACAAGCCCTTGTCCTCAGGGTCTGCAGGCCTGCAGCATGCAAACACTCAGCCTCAGGTTTGCTGAATGAAACCAAAGAGCCAAATCATCTTGCCTAAGGAACAACCTCTTGGAAACTCAAGTTTTCTCCTGGATAGGATAAGAGGTGGAGGCAGAGTGCCTCCGGCTCTTGCCCTCATCTTCTGAAAACAAAAGAGCGCTGTCTGGGACACACATTGTATCTTTTCTATATTTCATGCAACAGAAAAATGTATGTAATTAAACCTGATTGTTACAGCAATATCACAAAATAGTTTTAATATGAGACCCATCCCTTTGTGAGCCAATGAAATACAAAAGCAGCCTAGGTTTTAAGTATGGAAAAACTATACCCACACTGGTTATTCTCAAAAAAATTGCATTCGGAGGGGGAAGGGGGAATGTTAATTCTGACACTTCCTTTTCAACCTTGTCCCCTGAGACGCTCTATCTGGAATAACATTGACATACCAGAAACAAACAGGACTCCTTACAATGGCTACAGTTTAACAAAGGCGTCTGGGTTTTTACCTTCCTTGGTTACTGCACAAAAGCAGCAAATGCAAGTACAGTTGCCCCGGCAGCTGGCAAGTTCTCTCCCATATGCGCAGAAGTTGGTGGAACAGCTGGGAAATGCAAGAGTGCTTTTGAACAAGCGGCCAGGCGATCCAAAATAACGCCGCCTGTTCATCTTCTGCACAATGGAAGCGACAGCCCAGCGCAGGTCTGGCGCATGCCCCTCAGCTGCTGCCTCCCTGCCGCCGCCCTGGAAGCTCCACAAGTAGCTACAGATGCAGAGGGATGCAGGAGAGCGGGAACCTTGTGCTAACCCTTTGTGTGCCATCCCGCGGGTGCATGCACTCATTCTGCAGAGTGGGAGAAGGCTGCATTCCGTCCCCAAATGCAAAAGCCATGTATTGCTTTAAAGGGCCATCCCTCCCTGGGGGGATCTTCCAGTCCCAGGCACTTCTTGGTAACAACTTTCAGGTTCTGGTGGCATTTAAAGACATTATAAGGTTTTCAGTGATGCCCATGATGGTTATTTAAAAGATATGTGCAAAAAGCAAAATCAAGAACTAGGAAACAGCAACATTCAGAGGTCTTTCAGAAGGTGCTTAATGGATTATAAGAAAAAAACAAACACTTTCTCCACTTGCGTTTGCTAAACTGAAAAGCTTCCAAGTGTGTTAACCTATGAAATAGCTACTGTGGTTGTTCACTAGTCGTGCAGCTTAACTGGACATATCCAGATCTCTTCACGTCACCTTCCAAAAGTTAGTTTGGCAATTTTCAGATCAAACATAATTGGCCATATCTGAGCAAATAGTTTGCAAATGTTATCTCAGACACCTTCCCTCCCCTGTCAATTTTGTGGCTCATCTTTCAGCAGACTCCAGAAAATATTTTCCAAGTAATGGGCCCACTTGCCAAGACTGGGTCAGCATGATTTTCACAGATACATATTTTTCTCTAGTGCTGTAAACGGCTAGTGAATGAACAAAGAGAATGTGCTTGCTTCTTTTTCTCCAGCTTGTTTGGGTTTCAGTTTTGTGGGGGTTTTTTGTTTTTTGTTTGTTTTTTTCTTTTTTAAAGCCATGTCATCTTGGCCATTAGGATACTGGCTTCAAATTTAACGGAGAGAGAGACAGCTGGAGGGCTGGCCACAAAGTTATACAGTGGTAAAACCACGAGGAAAGCCTTCAGTTCCGGGGGCCCCTTGTAAACTCCTTGGGCAGCTAGACAGTTTTCCATCACTACCAACCCCTTGCTCCCAAAACACACACACACACACCCCACTTGCTGACAAGAAAGAAGAATCGCTAAGTGTACCACCTTGCTGTATCAACTAAGAAGAATAGTGAGTAACTATCAACTCTTATTTCTTTGGATGAATGAAGGGGAGAGAGATTCTGTTCCTAAACAGCATGGTTATCAGTTAACACTCGTTGGGAGGCCACTGTGAACTAGATTCTGCACTGCTAAGTGCCTTCTATCAGTGATCAAGTGTAACCCCCACAGCTTGAAACCAAGGAAATGCTATTATTGTCCAGAAGAGGAAAGTGAGGTTGGGAGAGGCTGAACAGCTGCCCATCACCATAGACCTATAAATGGTGGAGGGGACATTTGAAGCCTGCCGTTCTGACTTCAGAAGCTTGTCCTTAATCATCACGCCTCACTGCCTCCACAACTGGCACTGCACTGGGACCTTCTGAGTCACGGACTGTCATCCCAGAGTTTCAAACATCTTCTTTAAGGCAATACATTTTAAGTACATTCACGACAATGCCACCATCCCATCTTACAAACCAGAGCTCAATAATGCATAAAGATGTGTACATCTTAGGTGCCTGAAAGGAAGTTTAGTCTTAATCCACCAGGCAGTTAATTAAGGTTGGTTTCACTTAATCTTACACACACATTCAGCATGGTGGCAAAGTCACAAGGCTTCTACAGGGTAGGAACTGCTTGCCTTCCTGCAGGGAAAGCCAACAGAGCTCTGAGTTCCATGGAGTTCCTGACCCCAGGCCCACTTGCCTAGTGAGACACCACACAAGGCAGAGGATAGCTGTTTCTGACTCTCTTTGGAGTTGTCAGTTAATTCTAGGGGGTTTAGTTGTCTTTATATACCTGGAGCTTTAAACAAAGAGTTGGTTTAGTTGAGGCCCTGTCCCACACAAAAGTCAGCCACCTGTGGAAAGCCAATCTAACCCTAATAGCTAACACTATCAAACCAAACCTGGGGTTACAGCTGACCCCTTCACTCAGCAATCCACAAAAACTTTTCAGGAACAGCCTTTGCATAGAAACTGGGAGGAGCAAACAGTACCCCTTAGAACAGGACAGACTTTTGGTCCCAGAAACCTCTTTAAGCCGGTTTCCCCAACTGTAAAATAGAAATAACCTGCTTTGGAAGAGGCTGGGAAGTTTCAAAGAGAATGGTGAAGGCCCTCCCCAAGTGTATGTAAGTTTCTCTCCTACATAAGCACCTCGTAAACGCCAGCGCCTGCCCTTTGTCTACTTCTGAAGGGAGTGGCGGCAGATAAGATAAGAAAACGTGAATTCTATCCATTGATTTCTGCTAGATAAGGTTTCACGCCAGAGCAGAGGGCCCAGGGTTTCTCTTCCGCAGCACCTCCTCTGGCATCCAGCTCCCGGGAAACGTCTGTCGCCCGCTGGGGATACTGCCCCCGCCGTTTCAAAGACGGACTTGTACACAAGTCGGGGTTGTGCATAAAGTTACCATAATCTCGGGGTGAGTGGGGAACAAGGGGCCCTCTTCATCTCTCCATTCTCTGTGAGGATCTTCCCGCTGCAACCAACTGTCAAGACTTCACTGGAGCTGTAATGCCTCCGCCAGGAGCGCTTAACCCCCCGCACCTGACCCAGATTGCGGCCTGGACTGGAGCCGCCTGGCTGCTAACTCACAATAATGCAATTACCGCCTTCTGGAGCTCCCCTCCAGGTGCCGGGGGCTGCTGCTGTCACCCCGGGACTAAACCACTCCCTTCCGGGAGTCCGAGCGGAGGGGGGTGTGGCTCGGCGGGCTGGCTGGGCCGCGGGCGCGGGGACCTCACGGATGCGAGGGCCTCGAGGGGGCGCGACCCTGAGACCCAGAGGAAGCGCGCGGGGACCGCTGCAGCCTTCGCCACCAGCCCGATGGGGAGAGGAACCGGCGGTGTCACAGTTCTGGGCACAAGCGTGCCCCTCCCCGGGTCACCCCTTCCCCGCCCCTCCTCCCCGCCTAACGGGCCGCCCCGCTAACTTCCCGAAACTCCGCGGAGGGAAATCCTGACCCTGCCGGCACCTCCGGGAGGCGCGCGCCCGGGCGCGCCGGGGACGGAAGTGGCTGGGAGCCGCGGCCGCGCCGCGCCTTTGTTGCTGCTCCGGGACCCCGCGGGCCCCCGGGAGCGCCCCATCGCGGCGGCCGGGGGATCAACCAACCCTCCCTGCCCGCCGCCCCCGCAAGACCGCCTGGAGCCCGTCTTAACTGACCCCACCTCCGGTCCCCGAAGGAGAGCGTGCCGCGGCGTGTCTTAGTGTCTGCCAGCCGGAGCACTTCGCACGGATCCCTGCCCTCGGCCACCAAGCACAGGGACTCTCCTCACCTTCCGAGCTTTCCCTAGACTTCTGGGGGCCAGAATCGCCGCTCCCCGCCGGACAGCGGCTGGGCAGCCCCGACTCTCGGCAGCGCCACGGCCACTCCCTGCCTCCTTTCACGGAGCGAGGACCGGGTCCCCCTCCCGGGATGATTCACTGCTCCTCACCTGGAGCCTCGCTCGAGTCCCCTCCCTTCCGTCGGCCCGCGCCGCAATCGGGAGCGGGCGCCCTCTGCCGGGCCACGCAGCTAGAACTCCCGGCCGGAGCGGGTCGGAAACAAGAGCCTAGCTGAGTGCAGGGAACCCCGCGCCTCCGCAGCCACCTCTTTCTGAGAAAGGGCCAGCGCGCCAGGGCCGTGCTGGGCCGCCAAGCCCGGGCAGGGACCGACACCGCGTGGAGAGGACGGGAGCTGTCCCCGCGCCCCGGGGCCCCTGCGCGCCCGGAATCGCCCCACTTGCGGGCCAGCCGGTCCAGTCCTGCCACCGGGAGGCGTCCCCAGGAAACCATCAATTGCGTGTGACTGCCAGCTTAAAAACCCTGGAAAGGGAGTTTTACTGTGTCAAAACGAAGTTTGGGTCCTGGTTCTCAGTAACCCTCTTCTGCCTGAATTAAAGGGACAGAGAGGAGGACGGTGGCCTGTCACACCCCGCAGTCCTAGGACTTGGAAAACGTTTGCGGCGAGCTTCAGGGACAGTCGCAGCCTCCGTCGAGCCCAAGGTCTGTCCGGGGGCTGGAGGCCGGCTGGCGTGTAGCTCCCCAGCCCGGGGAGGGGGGGAGTGGCTGTCCAATGACTCGCTCTTTCGTCCGAGTAAACAAACTTCCCGCAGGTGAGCCTGCTCCCCACCCCCACCCCGCCTCCGCCCTGCCCCAGGTCCTGGGTGCAACTTTGGAGGGGTACCCGGTGGAGGGAAGAGGACACCTACACGCTACGCTTCGCGTCCACGGCCAAGCGCGTCCACGCGCGCGCCCCAACTTCCCGACCGCGCTCACCTACCCGGCGCGCTCGCCCACCTGCCGGCCGGCCGCCTGCACACAGTTCCCCACGGCGACGAGGGTGGCGGGGGCGCACACTCGTCCTGGAGCTCGCTGGCTCTCCGCGAGGGGCCCAGGAGAGTCTGTCCTGACCCCGGTCCCCGCAGCTGCCGGAGCAGACAAGTTGCGAGGCAGATCAGGCCGCGCCAGCGCCTCCTTCCCCGAGTGCGGGCGCGCGAGTCCCGGCGCGGCGGGCGGGCGCCGGGTATTAATTGTAGGGCCCCCGGGTGTCGGCCGCCGCCGGGCTCTCTGAGTGGCTCGGACCGCGAGCCAGGCCGGCGGGGCCGGCGCGACCCACCCCCTCGGCGCGCGCACGCGCACAGCGGCTCCAGGAGGGGGGCCCCCGAGACTCGCCGCGCTCCCGCGGCTCCAGCCCCGCCGCTACCCTGAGGCCCGAGGGGCGCCGCTGACCTCAGGGACCCCCCAGCGGGCTCTGAGTGTCCGGCGGCTCCAGGAATAAAAGCCGACAACCTGTGCTAACGTTGTAGCCAGTGACGCTCCGGGCCAGTTGTCAAAAGACG
Organism: Camelus bactrianus; assembly: GCF_048773025.1. NCBI lineage: Eukaryota > Metazoa > Chordata > Mammalia > Artiodactyla > Camelidae > Camelus > Camelus bactrianus. The sequence continues at coordinate 13,387,107 of NC_133573.1, forward strand.
GTCCTGGTGCGGCCACTCACGACTGTGAAAAAGTCACGTCACCCTTCGAACTGCGAGTCCCTACAGGGGGCCATCCCCTCTCTCAGTGTTCTCATACTTTACACATTCGCTGATGAGAGCCTCCTGCCCACCCAAAACGCAGATTGCTAGCGCCCCCCCCCCCACGATGTCTGATTCTTTAAATCTGAGAGGGCCAAGTTGCGTTTTTAACAAGTTCCCAAGTGATGCTGAGGCAGTTGTGAAGGCTGAGTGAGTTAAGGTTCGTGAAGTACTTAGTAATCTGCAAAGCGTAGGTAAATGTAAACCCATGAAATCCACCTGTGCTACTTGTCTGTTTCACCAGCTAGGGCTCCTGTTAATCTCCCTCCAACCCCCTTCTTTTCCTCCGAGTCTTAGATTCCTATTTTCCCTCCCCAGTATGCACTCCTCTCAGAAAAATGCAAGGTGGGTGTGTTAGCTTCCTAGGGCTCTCATGACAAGCTACCGCAGACTGGGTGGCCTGGACCCCAGAAGCTTATTTTTTCGTAGATCTGGAGGCTAGAAGTCCAAGATGGAGGTTCAGTTTCTTCTAAGACCTCTCTCCTTGGCTGGCAGATGGCTGCCTTCTGTGTGTGTCTGTGTGCTAATTTCTTATAGAGACACAAGTCATCCTGGATGACAGCCCACCTGTAAGACTTCATTTTAACTAAATTACCTCTTTAAAGACCCTACAGCCAAATAAAGTCACATTCTCAGGCACTGGGAGTTAGGGCTTCAACAGATGAATTTGGAGGAACACAATTCAGCCCATAACTAAGATTCACTGCCCCTAAAATCCTACAACAGTAGATCCAGCCTTCTTTAGCCCCTACTCCATCCCTACCCCTCCACTGTAGGCTGGCCTGCATGCACAGTTGAGCGCTGTGATTAGAAGCAGAGAGGATTTAAACCCCAGTAAAGAAACAGCCTCTCGACTCAGCTCATGGTCCTCAAGAAGACACCAGGACAACACTCTGATGTGTGAAAAAAATGTTGGGAAGTCTATCAGGAATTTGGAACCCCTACCCAGCAAACATTTCAGAACCAGCCCTTTATGGTTTGTTAATGACTCAGTACAGAGTCACCCTTACCTTTGTCCTGCCTTTGTTGGAGCTTTGCCTTCTGTCTGGCGTCTCTGGAAGGCTCCTGAAGGAGGGAGTATGTTGAATAAACACAATAAAAACTCTTCACTCCTCCTGCTATCTGTGCAAGCCCTGGCGGCATTTAAACTAGGGAAGGCAGGAAGAAAGCAAAGACGTGGGCTGTTAGCACTGATCCTATGCTAACTAGAGCCAGCTGATCTTCCGCAAATCAGTTATAGCCCTGAATGTGGGACTGTCCCCAAGCCTCATCCCCAGTCCTCTGCTGGTTCCACTTTCTATCCTTGCTTTATAGCTTCACAGAACACCAGGCTAGATCCCTCCCCAGTCTCCAGATCCAAGTGGCTACTGGATTAGCCTAGGCCCTCCAAACTCAGTATGCCCCTCTGTTCCACCCCACCACCATCGCACGGCAGAGGCCCTTTGTAACATCAGCCTCCTAATTAGACCCGCTGCTCTGGCCTGCCTTCTTGGCCAGCATCCTCCATGTTGCTGCTTTAAGGATCTAGTTGTCCTGTGCCTTTTTAAAACCTCTCAATGGGTTCCCTTTATGTTTCAGGAGGAAATTCAAGGTCCTTCACTCCCCTCCTTCTGGAAGCTCATCTCTGATCATTTCCCAATCTGTGCCCTTCACTGGAGCCACAGGAACCACGCACAGTGCTTGCAGACTCAAGAGGGGCCATGCTCTCTGAACACAAATACCCAAGACTCTCTTGGTCTGGCATCTCTGGAAGGTTCCTGAAGGAGGAACCATGTTGAATAAATAACAGTAAAAACTCAGTGTCACTCCTGGTCTCCTCCAGAGTCACCAGGTCTAGGAAGCCCCCCTGACCCCTCCTGAATTAGGGGTCCCCTTGCTGGCACCCCAAGTGCATCTCAGTCATAGCACTTAGAATATTGGCCATAATTACTGGGTCACCATCAGCGTCCTCCATTAACCCACGAGGTCCTGGAGGACAAGCACTTTAGCCATTTTTGTAAGTCTAGCTTGAACTTGATGATCCAAAAAAAACAACAAAACAAGAACAAAAGAAGTTTGCTTTAAGGAATGAATTACTTTTGAGAAATTCCAAAGGTTTAGTCAAACTTAGCATCTGTTAGCAAAGACTTTATTTGGAGCAGTCTTCACTTTTTCTGACTGTCCTTTGTGAACACCCTCCCTTAAGTTACTTCCTGTTTGAATTATAGGTTCATCCTTCAGAATCTCTAATTAACTTCCCTGCTTCCTAAATAGCCAGGATGCCTGAGGGTTTTTCAAGCTGTTCATCACGAAATCAGTTTTATGCCTAAATATGAGAATTTTTTAAAAAAATGAAACAATTAAAAATACTTAAGTGTATCCTGCCTAGTGAAACTTAGTATTGTTTTCATGAAAATTTTGTTAACTATAATTGTGAGTTGGGCATGTGTGTGTGTGTGTGTGTGTGTGTATACAGAGCTGTTGTGTCATCAAATTTATTCCTTCCTGTGGGTCATGGCTACAGCTGGAGTGACACTGTCTCATGCTGGAGTTGTGCTCTCCAGAGGGGACACATAGTTATAAAGACATTGGAGAGGGAGGTCGTTAAGCAGAAAACATTTTCTGGAAAGATGCTCTGAGCCAGGCTTTTCATCCAGGCATTGGCAGAGTGGAGAGTGAAACACAGTGCTGCCCGTACACACAGTAGGCGCCACATAAGTGCTTTTATTGACTGGTGTACATATGGAGATGGGTCAAGACGTACAAGATGTGGGTGTGGGAAGTTCTCTTGGCTGGAGTCTGTCCAGGAGTAATAAGAAATGAGATCACTGACATGGAGAAGAGGAGGGAGGCCTGCTGCCACCAGGCATTGCTGGTGTGCCCTGAGGTTTCCAAACACAAGCGGAAGTTGCAGTGGCATGGGATTTCCTAACCCAGTTTCCATCACGAACATTCCCAGATCAAATGCTATGAAGCGCACCCTTACTAAAATAAAAACACTGCTTTCTCTGGGTCAGAGTCAGAGGTGTAGACCTGTGGTGCTCAAAGCCGTGAGTTCAGATGAAAAGCCAGATTTTCTCATCTCTGATAGTCGACTTGTCTGGAAAGCCCATGGCGAGAAGGGCAGGAATGAGATAGGATTACGTAACAGAGAAGTAACAAGTGGCCCTTATAAAGCTGTAACCTTGAGAGTTATGCCAAGTATTTCCATCCATTTTAAATGCCTCTAACCAAGGAGCCTAGATCCAGCCCACAAACATTTAGAAGGCTATGTTCTCACTCCCTAGACTAAAGTTTAGAATCTGTAAAAGCAGGTTACCATGTAAATAAAGAATACATATTACTTCTACTATTTTTTTTTCCCCACTGCTGAAGTCATTCTGATTTGGGCAGATTAGAATAATAAAAACTTGGGCCAGGGGGATATAGACAAGATGTGGGGGGAGTTGCTAACTTTCAAAAAATCTTAGACTTGTTTTTTATTGAGGTAACATTGGTTTAAAACATTATGTAAGTTTCATGTGCACAACTTTCTCTGTCTATTTCTGTAGACCGCCACAACATGCTCACCCTCAAATTCGGTTTCCATCCACCACCATGCGGGTGGTCCACTTTTCCTCTTACCCTTTCCCCTCTGTTCTCTGCATGTTTGTTTTTGTCTGGTTTGTCCACTTGTTTTGCTTGTTTGTTTTTTATATGCCACATATGAGTGAAATCATACAGTATGTAGACATGATTTTTAAAAAGAGAGACAAACTGGTGGACCAGAGATAGCCAGACGTATAATAAAAAATAAATTCTAGGAGACAACTTCTCTGTTCTCTTGCTTCTAAAGAGAAATACACTTGGCCACGGAGATTACAGAATTTTAAATTTGAAAGATGGACAGAATCGGAAAGAAATCAGACGGTGACAAGCATGAGATTTAACAAAACTAGCAAATGGGTTCCAGATCCTTCTTCTTCTTCAGCTTTGAGGGAAACCCACACACAACAGGATAAGTTGGCAACAAAAAAATGTGATTTCAAAAAATTACTGGGGACTGAAATATCCTTCGATATTATTTATAACACTGGCCATGTCTCAGCCATCTAAACTAAGGAGATGTGTGTCAGTTGACTTTTCCCCCCTAAATACAGAGAGTATTCTTTGGCCATATTTCACTGTCCACTCCTTATTCTATGTAATTTTATAGCTAATAAACTCTTCTTTAATACCTTGAAAGTTAGCAGTAGTTTGGGTACCTAGAGGAATATGTGACTGAAGGTACTAATAAAAATTGAAAATATAGGCGTGGCAGAACCAGCTCAGCAGTTCTCATCTCCTTCAAAGCACCTGCTGAGGGAGGCTGTGTAGTTACTTCTTTATGCTGCTGCCTCCTTTTGGAACTTTTTCCAGCTATTAAAATCGGTGGTAAACCATTCTTTCTGTACTCGGTTTTTGCCCACTCACTACCTCACCTGTCACTTTCCCCCTCCCAGCCTCCTATTGTCTGCTTCCATTTTCTAGTTCAGCAGTGTTGGTTACCTACTCCTCCATCCTCTGAGGGTTGTAGGACCAGCCAGCTTGTGTTCAAAACTGTGTTACTTCGGGCCAGTTATTTAACCTCTCTGTTCCTCAGTTTCCTTATCTATAAACTGGGAGGTAGTGACTACTCCCTTCTGAGGACTTTTATAAAGAATTTAGAGAATGCAACTGACAAGGTATTAATATCCAAAATATGCAAACAGTTCCTACAGCTCAATATAAAAAAAATCCAATCAAAAATGGGCAGAAGACCTAAATAGACATCTCTCCAAAGAAGATATACAAGTGGCCAACAGGCACATGAAAAGATGCTTAACAACCCAAATTATTAGAAAATGCTGATCAAAACCACAATGAGGTATCACCTCACAACAGTCAGAATGGCCACCGTCAAATAGTCTATAAATAATAAATGCTGGAGAGGATGTGGAAATGAGGGAGCCCTCCTGCACTGCTGGAGGGAATGTGAACTGGTGCAGCCACTGTGGAGGACAGCATGGAGGTTCCTTAAAAAACTAAAACTATAGCTACTATGTGATCCAGAAATCCCAGTCTTGGGCATATATTCAGAAAGGATGAAAACTCTATTTTGAAAAGACACATGCACCCAATGTTCATAGCAGCCAAGATACGGAAACAACCCAAGTGCCTATTAACAGAGCCAATCTGTCTGTCTGTCTATCTATCTACAATGGATTATTACGCAGCCATAAAAAAGAATGAAATACTGCCATTTGCAGCAACATGGATGATCCTTATTCTATGTAATTTTACAGCTAATAAACCCTTCTTTAATAGAGATGATCGTTACCAGTGAAGTAAGTTAGACAGAAAAAGACAAATATTATATATCACTTATATGTGGAAATCTAAAAAATAATACAGATGAAACTATATATGTAACAGAAACAGACTCATACACATAGTAAACTCATGGGTACCAGAGGGAAAATGTGGGGGAAGGGATAAATTAGGAGTTTGGGATTACCAGATACAAACTACTATACATTAAAGCAACAAGGATTCACTGTATAGCATGTAGAACTACATTCGATAGTCTGCAATAACCTATAATGGAAAAGAGTAGAAAAAAGAATAGAGATATAGACATACACATATGTAACCATATCACTGTGTTGCACACCTGAAACTAACACATTATTGTAAATCAAGTATATTTCAATTCTTAAAAAATACACACACAATGTGCCCCAGAAATTCCAAGAAGAAAAATAAAATTTAGACCAATACCTCCAAAATGGTAAGCGGTTCATAAATAGTGACTGTTATTCTTAGGTATTATACATGAAAACTTCACCTGCCATTCTCTCAGTTAATGACTTATTTGCATGAGAACCACTCTGGACTTTGTCAGTGTTGTCAGCGGTCTCTGGATGCTGGGATGGCCCCTCTGTATTTCATTACAAGCATTGCACTCATTTGTTGCAACAAATGTGCACTCAGCTCTGCAGGCCCTGTGCTGGACACCTGGTAGAAAGCTATGGGACAGCACATCTGTATCTGAGATGACAAAGGAAGTAGTTGTCATTTGCAGTCACCAACAGGTGAAGTCTGAGGATGTCTGAGTTATATAGTTATATGCAGACTGTAGACTGTAGGTATGTAGACTGTAAGCCCCTTGAGGGCTGACCTCCACTGCCCTCACTAGAAAACATTTCTCTTTGCCCTGGGCTTCCTTTCTAAGTAACGCCCAGGATCACCAGCGTTGTTTAGATAATACTCTGCCACCTGTCATTAGCTGAGTCCCTTGGGTGTCCCTCCAAGTTGATCTCTGCAAACTCTGACTTCCAGACACACCAGCGGCTGGGCTCAGGAATGGGGCCTGGGAGCCAGCACTCAAGAAGGGTCACAAAACAAACTGCCAGGGGCACCCACAAGGGGCTAAGTCGTGACAGAGGCATAAAAATTAACCAGAGAAGAAAGAGAGAAAGAAGACCCCAGGGAGACATTCGGTTAGCTTCTCATGAATTGCTTGCTTCACGCTTCTGCAGCACAAAACCACCCAAGTGACTTTGAAAATACCATCCCTACCCCCTGCAACAAGGGTCCAGTGATGGCTCCTGCTTCCAGGAGATGGATGACAGCTAGTCTGATCCCTTTACAGAGAGCCCTGGGCTGCCCACTCTCCATACAGGGGCTGGCTCCATGGCAGTGGACCTACTGATACAGGAAAAATGGGTGCTTGAGCATGGCCGTGTCCCAGGTCTCAGTCAAGTCCCTGGGATGCGCCCCAACAAGTAGGGTCCTTGGCTTATTGCAGGAAAGAATTCAAGAGCAAATCATAGAGTGAAGGTAGATTTATTCAGAGAGATACAGACTCCACTGACAGAGTGTAGGCCATCCCAGAGAGGCCACGAGGCATGGAGGTAGGTGTTTAGTTTCAAGTAAAGGTAGGTGCACACTCCATAGACAGAGTGCAGGGTGCCTCAAAAGGCAAGAGAAAGGGGAAGGGGGAGAGAGAGAGAGGGAGGGATGTGAGGCTGTTAGTATTTAAGGGCTTGGTGATGTCATGTGCTAACAAGTGGGAGGGTTATTCCAACTCCTTTCTGGAAGGGCCTGGGATTCCCAAGAACTGGGCCATCACCCACTTGAGACCTTTTACGGTCAACCTTGAAACTGTCCTGGCACCTGTGGGAGGGCCATTTAGCAGCTATTGTATTTCAATGAGCATATAATGAGGCTCAAGGTCAACTGGAGAGGAACCTTCTGCCATCTTGGTGCCAATGGCTACATCATTCTTTTAAAGGCTGTGCCCTGCCTCCTGCCCTCCTGTGTTATGGCCACGACCCCACACCCATCTGTACCATTTGGAAAGTTTCCTGAACTCCTCTCATGCTCACTAGACCCCATGTGCCTCCAGTCTAAGCTGCAGTTCTGGTCCTGAGGGAGATGGCAGACGTCCTGTTGTTGGTCACCACGGAGATAATACCCCTTCCAGGAGCTGGAGGTCGTTGTGCTTCTGTTCTGTCACTGAGCTGCTGCAGAGAAGACATTTTTTTCTCATTCCACCCCTATTTATTAAACCCAGCCCTTTTTATCCTCCTTATCAAATCTTGCCTAACTCTAAACCAGGGTTTTATTTCATATGACAGAATGAAAAATAAGTAATTCCCCACTTCAGCTTAAACTAGAACAACACAGGAAATAAATGAGTTGCCAGGCAGCCAGAGGCCAACAGAGCATTTTCCTGGTGTGGATACGAATCTAAGATGGGCCTCTGACTCTAACCTGATCTGCCTTGGAGAAGATGATGTAAGAAAAGTCTTAAAGAAACCCAACTCCAGAAAATTAAAGCCAACAGGCTTGCTCAGCCAGGACATGCAGTCCAAGGGGATCCTGACCTGATGGAAATCAAAGCGCCTCACCTACCAAGCTTGCACACGGTCCAACGGTGCACAGGAGCTCGGCTGGGACAACCAGAGGGCTTGCAGTTCAGGGTACAGGACTGCCTTATGACAGGGTCCTGGAAATCGCAGTTGAACCCTACAGACACATCCCTCAAGGGCTCCAGGAGAACCAAGAGGAAATCTGTGCTGAAGATCAGAATCTGGGGTTAATTGCTAGTCTTAAGAATAGTGCTTTCTTCCAGATGGTGTAATAGATCTTGTCCTGAGAGATTAAGACTGCAGCTGCAGGATGGGCCAGGAACCTTCTCATTTGACAGGGCCCATGACTGGGTTTGAGGGTGGTGGACAGGCTGGGTGGAGGAGCTCAGGCATCTTGTGCATCTTCTGATTGCTGCCCCGCTGCTGGGTTCCTGCCCTTCGTGGTGCTAGGTATCCCAGCTCTGCCCCTCCCCGACTCCACACTGCCCTGCTTTCCCAAAGACAGGATTCGTTAGGCTGCTTTCCGCTAAAAGTAACAGACTGTCCTCTTCCTGTTAGCTCAAAGAACGAGGCTCTGTTATGGCCAGTGCAGAGGGTTTTAGGATTCACTCAGTCCGGTGGCTTTAGAGTCTGTTTCCCTAAGGGTTCTTTCTGCAAGCTTCATCCTCAGGCTGGTGGCAAGAGGATGCTGCAGCTGGGGGGATCATGTGGCCCTGCTTGACCACACCCACGAGAAGAAAGCAAAAATCACTCCCAGAAGCTCTTTAAGACTGAGAAACAAACTTCCCCCAAGCCCCCAGAAACTTGGAGTCTCTGTTTCCATGCAGTTGGCCCCAATTCCATGTTCTCATTCCTAAATCTGTCACCAGCAAGAGAGGTGGCAGTGCCCCTTGACCAATCCACCCCTCCCCTGGTGTTGAGGGTGTCAATTATACTCCCCTTGAGGCCCCATGACTATAGGGGGAAGGGGAGAGATCTGAACAAAACTGGGGTTCCAGTACCAAAAAAAAAAAAAGGATAGAAAGAATGCTGAGGGGGTGGTTATGATGACATCTGCCACAGGTTATGTCTTTATGATCATTTTTAATAATAATAATAACTATGGTAATCATTATACCATTCCCCCGAAATTCTGCCTCTCCACCTTCTCAGCAAGTGGTAGCATTGAACTTCTTGGCTCTCCTGTGGGGCTGTGTTGCCAGAACTGGCCAGTGAGCTGTGAGCTGAAGTGATGTGTGTGTCTCCTGGGCCAGAACATTTAATTGCCTGCACTAGTTTCTTCATATAGTTCTCTTCTCCTGCCACAGGAACCAGCCAAGCTCCAGACAGCAGCCACCCTCATCAACCTCATCCTGGAGTGAGGACAGTGCAGAGCAGAGCCTCCAGGTTACCTGCAATGGGCCTGTGGCATGATAAAGAAACATACTTTGCTATTTTGAGATAATTTGTTACCGCAACAAAAGCCTAGTGTATTTCAACTGATACAAGAGCTTACATCTATTGAGTGTTTTATCATATTCCAGGAACATGATAACACATTGTCACTGGTCTCTATGGATTGGAAAAATCAGGAGTGGTGGAGGCTCTGTCCATCTCCCCACACTGTCAAGATGACTTTGTTCCTAGACATCATACCAACTGGCAGTTTTGCCAAAGGATGTATCTAAGTACAGGTTATCCCACCACACAACAGGTAAACACCTCAAGGACTATGGAACAGAGAATAAGTGACTACCAATGTGTGTGGATGTGTGGATGGGGTCATCAGAAAGAGGTCAGAACATTCAGGTATACACAAACAAACACTGGGAATTCAATAAGAGGATAAAGCAAAGAATAAACCATTGGAGTAAAATTCTCCATGGTTCTCTGGTGTTTCTGCATATCTTGTGATCAGTGCACTGAATGCCTTTTGTCTCAACTACCTTTTCAAGGACGTTTGTACAGCAAACAGTTTGGAGGATACAGATAATGCCTCCCTGAGAGAGAAGAGCAGGTCTGCCTCCACACTGGAAGGTAGAGATAAAAATATCTTTCTCGGAAGCAAAGGAAAGTATACTTACTTACTTTCCAGTACAATAAAGATAATGTCCTCCTCCACAGCAAAGCAGGCATGCTTACTGCCCACTACAAAAGAGTCAAGCTCCTTAAGCACAGGGCTCCTCTCCTCTGATGCAACTCACTGCGTGTGTAGCTGTCATCATTTTGTGGGAATTGACGCTTAGGTGCAAAAATTCTGATACACTGCATACAGCTGTTGCTGGAGGTAATAGACTGTCCTTTGTCTCTGACCCAGGAGTCTCATGTCTCCTGGCAGCAATCATGAAACTGTGGCAAGCTGACTTGTTGGCTTGCAAGTAGGGTAAATCTCAGACTCTTCCTAATTCCTGACACATGTGGTTGTTTACGGACAGGTAACATTCTCAGTTAACCATAAAGAGAGAAGTTAGAGAGAAACCTTTCTTATCTCAGGATTCTGCCCAGAGAAGTTGATCTTTTCCTAGCAATATTCCTTATGTTCCTTTCTTAAACCTGGTAGACTCAGATGATTAAAAACCCCAAGATCAGGTATGGTCTTCAGGCTGGGCTGCAGACGTGCTCAGCTGCTATTCCCCTGCTGGGAGAATTTTCTCTAGAATCTTCCCATCCACCTGAGAATCTAAGCAACCAGCTTGTGGAAATAAACCAGGATGCTACCCTGGGGTCTCATTGTCCAACTGCCTGAATGAAGGTCTGCTCTGGTAGCCCCTTGCTTTCTGTGTTCCATTATCAGAAACCCTTGGCACTGCAAGTTTCCAAATCAGAAATGGAATCTTCTCTGTGAGAATCCTATTTGAACAGAGTGTGGAATTGATTCTAAGGGTTTGACATAAGCTTTAACATCTGACTTATAAATATGTCACCTGCCATGTCCTGAATGAAGAAAACCCATTGCAGACAATCAGGGCTCAGAGAACAATGGATTTGATGGAGTTCTTTGTACCCAGATACAAGTTTTCCCTGACAATTCAGTGCCAAAATTTAAGGAATTCCTTATAAGACACTACTGAGTTATCAGTGTTCCTTAGGGATGCAAGTATATTTTTACCTTTGCAAAAAACAAAGAGAATAAAACAACCTGCTTGGAATTGAGACCACCCAGGAAATAGTCTTTAGACCCATCCAAGTCACTGAGTCAGACTTCAGTGATTAATTTTTATAAGTGAATTTTCATTGTGTGTCAAGCTGTCAATCATATATTAGCAGAAGCTATAAGATGTGCTGGAGAAAACCTCTTGGAATAAAAAGGAATCATCAATATGGCATTTCTGCAAGACCTCAACCCATTTACTTTCCAGTATTAAATTTATTCATTTATTAGTTCAATCTGAATAATTTCCTGAATACTTATTAATGTGCTAGGCTGAAACAGATACAGCCCCTGCCCTGGAAATGTTCACTTAAGAAGGGTTTAATTTCAGAAAGTGTTAAGTTCTATGAAGAGAAAATAAATAGTGTTGTCAAAGCTTATAGTAGAAGTTCTACCCAATTCCGGGAGGCTCAAGGATGGCTTGCCTAAAATGGGACACTGGGCCTGAACTCTCGAGGCTTTAAAAGGATTCACTGTGCAAAGAAGTCCAGAAGAAACAGGGGCAACAGGGGTTAGAAGATTATTCCAGGCTGAGGGAACAGCGTGTCCAGAGGCCTGGTGGCAGATGCATCCTTGTTACTTTTACGGCAATAAAAAAGGGTCAAGTCCAAAATTTGGGACAATTTGAGCAACAAAATATATAGTGACAGCAACAGATATCATGGACTAAATTAAATATCCACCAGGTCACAGTGATAATCAACAGTTTAATAAATAAATGAATGAGAAGAAAAGCTATTCCTTAGAGTAGAATTCTAATTAATAAATACAAAAAGGATAATGGACATAGAAAATCAACATTTGAAAACACTACAGTAATAATTACTGCATGCAAGAATCACCAACTGGTGATAAAATTGTTAGGTAAAAAGATGATGAGAAACATCGTAGTTATATAAATTCAGAATCTCTCTTGTCTCCATCCCCCTAATAAGGAGTAACTTTATGATGGAGAAACTTGGCAGACACCAACTTAACCAGTGACTCAAAGTTAACATGGCCAGTAATGAGACGTGAGTATCACGTACCTCCTGATACGATACACTGAGAAGAACGCAACATCTCTCTGTGATATTCTTGCCAAAGTATGTGTAACCTGAATTTAAACACGAGGAAATGTCAAACAAACCTGGGCTATGTTCTTCAAGATTGTCAAGGTCAAGAGCCACCAAGGAAGAATGGGGAACAGCTCCAGGTCATAGCCTAAGAAGACCTGGCACCCACATGCGATGTGGAGTGATCGTTGGATCCAGAACCAACGACCGAAATTCAAGTAAGGTCTATAGATTAGTTAATAGTGTTGCATATGGTGGATGAAGAATGTCGCCTGCCATTTCAGTAAACAGAGGATGTTGCGGCCATTAAGCCATCAGCCACTACAGCCATCCCCAGTGGTTCACCCTGAAGGGAACTCAGGATGGAGAAAAAGAGGATACTGGCCCTAGACAGTTAGGGTGCATATCAAGGGAATGATTTTAACATGTCCAGACTCTTGCATCTTCCCCTACACAGAAAAGCACTAAATTCATTAATTTAAAATGCCTGGTTTTTCTTTAATTAGCAGTAATCTTTTGATGTTTGATGACCTGGTTTTTGGAAGTTTTTTTTTTTTTTTTTCCAAAAACTTCTATATATCCTGGCTCCTCCCTTACCTGTTTGGAACAGTCCCTCAGAGCTATCTGAGAGGCTGTATCCTGGACTTAGGTCCTCAGAAAGTCTACCAAATAAAACATAATTCTCTCTTTAGGGAAGGTGAATGAAGAGTATATGAAAAGCCTTTGTACTATTTTTGCAACTTTTTTATGTCTGGAATTATTTAAAGATGAGAAGTTCAAGAAGTAATGAGTTAAAGAGAAAAAGAATCAGCTGAAATGTAGAAACTGAGAAGAGGCTGGGGCAGTGGCATCCTGAGACCACACAGGGATTTGCAGAGATTGGAGTCTTCACTCCAAGAGTACAGGAAGACGTTGAGGGGTTACAGGCAGCATAGTGACGGACTGGGTTTGCATTTTCCAGCGATCACACTGGCCACGGTGAGGAAAATGGGCTAGAGGCAGGCTAGAATGCAGGTGGGGAGATCAGTAATGGAACATCGCACGAGTGCAGGAGAGAGGATGCTGCGAGCTTGATCCAGGGTGATGACAGTGAGAATGGATGAACATGATGAAATTTGAGAGATATTTAAGAAGTAAAATCATAGACTGACGTGGGCGTGGATGATTACCAGCATGTGGGCGTCCAGGATGACTACACATTTCTGGCTCGCCCAACCAAAGAAACAGAGAAGCTATTCACTGAGAGAGTGCACACTGAAGAAAGAAGAGATGTTGTGAGTTCAGCCATGGATATTTTGAGTTTGAGGTCCATTTGCTGGACCTGGATGGTGATATCAGAAAAGGCACTTGTATTTTAGAGGAATGAAGCTCAGAGGCAAAGTCTGAGGCAGAGATAAAAATTAGTCATTGAAGCAACTTGCCCCTAGAAGAGTTGGGGAAAGACAGGTAAACAAAATAGCTATGATTTATCCTAGAAAGTACAACAACTGAGTTATATATAAAGTTCTGTGTGAGCAGAAAGAGGAGTATCTACTAATGTGGGTAACTCAGAATGGGTTTCCCAGAGGAAGTGCTACAGAGATGAGCTTAGAAGGATGGACAGGAGTTTGTTCCGCAGATGCAGAGGAACTGAATCGTTAGATAATCTCCATGAATGTTCCTCTGTTTTTTTAACTGGTAGGTGGGTCCAGCCATAAGGTCCAGCTAACAGGAAGCAGCCGTGAGTCAACTACCTGGGTTCTACAAGTGGGAAGGAGGCAGTGTGCTTTCAGTTCCCCAACTGGTCTTCCTTTGTCTCTTCCCTTATTGGGTATAGTCTGAACTTTATCCACAGTGCATGGGCGCTCTAGACTTTTACGCCATGCTCCACCCATCAAAAGTCCTCAAACCCTACTGACAGGACACTACAGACTATTTCCAAGGTGCTGGTTCCTGGCAAAATTACTTGTTATTCACGTGTTAACTGTTGGATAATGACTAATTGAGGCTATAACCTCTGGGGCATTTCCATTTTCATGAGGGACGGAGGCATCCTCCTTAGCCATTTCAGATTGTGGAACAATAGCTTTGCAGCAGGAATTACAGGTTCAGAGCGACTTTTCTTCAGGAGATTCCAAATGACTCCCTGTCATTCAGAATTGTTTTCCACCCCTCCACACTGAGTGATACTCTATCCTCCCATCAATAACTTGACCCGCGATCACAGGGGTTGTCAGCGTGGAATCAGGAGGCAACATTAAGATGGTGATACTGAGCAACTGCCCAGGGGATTTGGAGTTACTTGAAGGCAGGACTTCTTCCTTCCTTCTCCCCCCAGGTTTGTGAATTACTGTTCAAACATCCTTAATCCCTCTTCCCACAGAGTCAGACTGAATTTGGATCTCTGGAATGATTAAATCACCCGAAAGGGCACCTTTGTGATCTTGGGTAACCGCTGTTTGAGCACTTGCTCTTAGAGGAAGCCATCTCTTAGCCAGTGTTTCCATCCTTACACGCTTTTCATGAATTTCTTTAAGTAGCTTCACGACTCCTTCTGGATAGCATACACGCTTCGCGCAGAGCTTTTGTTGTTGACTTAAAAATGGGATACATTTCACAGAATGTCCTACCAAAACCTTGATTAAACTAGTAAGGAGCCATTGGTAATTGAAATGACAATAAACAGTACTGTTTATAGTAGCATCAGAAATCAAGAAATAGGGACAAATTTGGCAAAATAGGGACAATAGGGACAATACCTGAACAGCAAAAACTACACAATGTTTCTGAGATAAATGAAGGAGAGCCAAGAGCAAAATATTATGTTTCTGCACCGGAAGATACTGGTTTTAACATTAGTTCCTTCCAAATTGATCTACAGAATCAATACAGTCTCCATAAAAATTCTAGCAGGCTTTAAAAATATATAAATTGACAAGTTGATTCTAAAGTTCATATAGAAACACAGAAGATCTGTAATAGCTAAAACAGTTTGGGAAAAAAGAAGAGCAAAGTCACAGGACTTACACAGTTGTCCCTTGTTATCTTTGGGGGATTGGTTCCAGGACCCTCCATGGGTACCAAAATCCACAGATACTCAAGTCCCTTTTATAAATTGATGTAGTATTTGCATATAATCTACACACATCCTCTCGTATACTTTAAATCATCTCTAGATGACTTATAAAACCTAATACAATGTAAATGCTCTGTAAATAGTTGCCAGTATGGCAAATTCCAGTTTTGCTTTTTGGAACATTCTGGAATTATTTTTTAGACTATTTTCCATCTTCAGTTGGCCTAATGGCAGGGGGTGTGGAACCAGTTGGCCAGGTCGTAGAGCAACGGAACTCACACGTATATTCCTGATGGGAAAGCGGAACCGTGCACCCACTGAGGGAAACACTTTGGCAGTTTCCTCTCAAGATACACTTTAAAGGATACACTCAGATATCTCATTCCTCATATTTACCCACAAGAAATGAAAACATATGTCCACAGAAAGAAGTGTAGATGAATGTTCATAGAAGCTTAATTCATAACAGCCCCCAAGTGGAAACAACCCTAATTTCATCTATAGGTGGACAGATAAACAAACGGAGGTCTAGTCACACAATGAAACGCCAATCAGCCATAAAAACAGAAGAGCTACTGCTAAACACAGTGCCACGGACGGATCTCAGAAACGTTACGTTGAGGAAAAGAAGACTCACACACCAAAGAGTAGGCACTGTATGATTTCATTTATATGAAATTTCAGAAAAGACAAATATAATCCATTGTGACAAAAAGCAGATCCGCGGTTGCCCGGAGCTGGGGGTGGAAGGGTTGCCCGGGAAGCAACCGAGGATTCTTCTGGGGTGATGCACGTGTTCTGTGTTGTGATTGTCGTGGTGGTTCCTTGGGTGTACGAACTTGTCAGAACTCATCAAGATGCACATTTTGAAGTAGGTGCATTTTATTGAATTACAATTATACCTCAATAAAGTTGATTTACAAGGAAAAAAAGCATTTAAGGAGGAGAAAATACTATGCTATGCAAATATCAAGTGAGAAGTCTGCATATAGACAGAGGGAGGGCAGTAATTCCTGGGAAACACTCTGCAAAATGAATTCATCTGCCTGGAGACGCTGGTCCCTCTCAGAGCTGCCCTGTGGGCTCGGCCTGGGGTCTGGCCGGGTGTTCAGGGTCTCCTTGGGACTCCTCATACCTGCTGAGTCATGGGCCAAGCCAGGAATTCTGTTTCACCCCTGAGCTGGAGGACCCGGTCTCCTCCTCGCTCTGGTCTGCTGCCTGACTTCGAAGGCTGCCTTCTTGTCCCCTGCAGCTTCCCAGAACGCCCAGGGTCTGGAGGAACTCCTGTCTCCCTACCCAGCTTTTCACCTGAGGTCCGAGGCTTTGCAAAGCTCACAGAGCCAGGCAACAGGACCCCTTTTGCCTCCATTTGCCCTCTTTTTCTCCTCTCCTCTCTGCTTCTTCTGCCTTGGCTCCCAATCACATCATTTTTCTTTCCTGGAAACTTTCTCTCTCCTCAGTTCTTAGCTCCCCCTCCCTGACTCCACGACTCAGCACCACTGTGACACAGCCTGTAAAAAGATTCAGGAGTTGCCCTCTGATTTCAGAGGGACCTAAGGACCCAGGGGAGGACAGGATGGCCCCCCAGTGAGCCAGCAGCCAACAACAATGCCTGTCGCATTAAGGCTTCACTGAAAGCTTCCTCCAAGGAATGGCAGTTGGCCATTTGCCCAAAAGTAATCTATTTAAATGTAAACAAACTTACTTCTGACTGCTCTTTATTTCTTTTTTTAATTGAAGTATATTTGATCTACAATGTTGTGTTAGTCTCTAGTGTACAGCACAGTGATTCAGTTATACATATATATACTTTTTCATGTTCTTTTTCATTAGAGGTTATTACTGTCCCTTATTGCTAGGTGTAGAGTTCCAACTCCTTAGCTTTGCCTGCCAGGCCATCACAATCTGGTCTTTGCATATTCCTGGAAACCCTGCTCTAGTTTGTACCCTCTCCTTGCTACCTGACTTGGTAACATTTCAAGCCTCAGCTGAAAAGTACCCTCCTGTGTGAAGTCCATCCTGCACACCCAGGGAGCGCGGGTCAGCCCTCCTCACCCCACCCTTTACTCGTCTTTGTTACGGCACATCACAGTCTCCTAGTGACACAACTGTCCGACCCTCTTGCCACAAAAGCATCCTACTTATCAAGGGCAGATACCCTTTTATGACTCCCACACCTGGCACCACTTCTAACCCACAGGAAGGGCTCAGGTCTTTGTTCTTGCAATGCCTGGGGCTGTAAGAGACATAAAAGCTGCACAAGACTTAGTTCCCATCTCCTGGAGCTTACAGGCTGGGAGAGCAGGACATCCAACAACTGTAACCCAAGGTGAACTGAGGGACAAGCAATTTGTTAAACGCTGGGCAGGACAAGGCAGCAAGTGAGGAGGACGCAAATCAAACGGTTGGCACAGATGTTTCATTTCCCTAATTGCAAAGGCTAATTTTCAGTGAGTGGTTTCTCTGTGCCAAGGACCAGCTAAGCATTCACATGCTGTCAGCTTCCTGTGTCTTTCGTAACAAAGCTCCAGAAACTGGGTGGCTGGAAACAGCAGAAATGCACTCTCTTCCAGGTCTGAAGGCTGGAAGTCCAAAATCAAGGTGTCGGCAGGGCCATGTTGCCTCGAAGATGCCAGGGGACAATCCTTTCTTGCCTCTCCTAGTAGGAGAACTAAGGCTGGGCTAGCCCCAAATCTCAGTGGCTTAGCACAACAAAAATTCATTTCTAGCTCATATTCTGTTTCTAAACATTGGTTGGTAAGTGGAAGGGGGAGGGGCACTCTGCTCCACACGCTCATTTGGGGACCCAGGGACCCAGAGCCTCCTTCATCTCATCACTATACCATTCACAGCACAGTGTCCCTGGGACCTCTGAGTCCAGGCAAGAGAAGCAAGCCCCTCAAGTGCAGTTCCCACCCATAGCCCATGACCCCACCTTGACTGCAGGGGGAGCTAGAAAAAAATCATCTTTCTGTGTGTCCAGGAATAGAAAAATGAAGTGGGATTTGGTGAAACAAAGGACAGCATCTCTGCTACAGAAATGAACCTGGATTCGTGGCTTGACAGTTAGGTGAACGGTGGTGGTGTTTACCATGGTAGGGAAGGTGGGGTTTTGTGGTGGTGGTGGTGGTGTGTGTGTGTGTGTGTGTGTGTGTGTGTGGTGTGTGTGTGTGGGGGGGGAGTGTGTGCTGAGAAAATCAATAAACTAAGTCTGGGATGTTTACTAGGTTCCCAAATGGAGCTGTGGAGTAGATAGTCAGACGCAGGAGTCTGGGGTTCCAGAGGGAGGATGGGACCGGGGACATGGGCTTGGAAGCCATCAGCAGTTTAGGGCCTGTTGTAAAGGAAACAAAGAGAGGGAGAAAGAATGATCCAGCAGTCCTACTCCTGGGCGTATATCTGGAAGAAATTCTAATTCAAAAAGACACCTGCCCCTCAATGTTCATAGCAGCACTATTTACAATAGCCAAGACATGGAAGCAATCTAAATGTCCATTGACAGATGGAAAGGCTTTCTCACTTCCCCCTAATCAGTGGGTCTCACTCACTCTCACCAATCCTCCCTGCTGCTGAGGTTTCCCAGGCATGATGGAACTGGGGTTGTCAGCCTATGGGACACAGAGGGCTCAGGGATGTTTTCAACAACCAGAGGAGTTTGCTGTTATTTACTTAACCTATGAGGCTTCAAAATACAATTCTTTGAGCAAATGCTTTGATGAAAAAATTGGAAAAATCACTACTTTAGAGTCTCCTAAATTTCTTCTTCAGTCATTTTATCAGTTTCCTAATTCATTCACTAGCTTTGTTTTTAGTTGAAGCACCTCCTTTGTCCTGGGGCACTGTTTCTCCAACTGTGGTCCAGAATCCCCCGCAGTGTGTGCTTAAAATGCAACTTCTGGACACTTACCATGTCTATTGAAACAGCATCTCTGAGAAAAGTGCTCAGAAATCTGCATTTTCTTAAATTAATTCTTTTGGTTTTTTTGGTGGGGGTAATTAGGTTTATTTATTTAAAATTTATTTTAAAAATAGAGGTATTGGGGATTGAACACAGGACCTCGCTCTACCATTGAGCTATACCCTCCCCACCCCAAAATCTGCATTTTTAAAAATTGAAGTATAGTCAGTTACACTGTGTCAATTTCTAGTGTACAGCACAATGTCCCAGCCATACATATACATACATATATTCATTTTCATATTCTTTTTCATTAAAGATTATTACAAGATAATGAATATAGTTCCCTGTGTTAGACAGAAGAAATTTGTTTTTTTCTTAATTTATTTTTATATATAGTGGCCAATATTTGTTAATCTCAAACTCCCAAATTTATGCTGATGAGTCTTACACAAAGTACAAGCTGAAGACCACAGGTGCAGATGTGGTCTTGCTGAGAGACAAAAGGATGGGAAAATGGTCACCCCCAATTCCCCTCCAGCATCATACATCTAGAAACATAGTCTGGTCCCTCTGTGTCTGGGGAAAGAAGTACTTTTTGAGATACTAAATGGGAGAGAGAAGGAGGCTGGACGCCAAGCCCCACTGTAGGCTGTTCTGTCAGTGGTTTTCACCTGAGCCAGGGGCTCCGTGGAGGGGAAGAAATTTGGAGAGAGGGGCTTACCTCCCCCAACACCACATCAGTTTGGATCCCCCCACATTCACTCCACTCCAGTGGGTGGGAGGCAGGCGGACAGAGTGGGAAGCAGGTAGGAAGGTTGTTGGAACTAGAAGAGGAGACTTTCCAAAGGCACAGGTGCCCCTTTCTGGCCGGGAATCCCCGGTGCCACAATCTCACTTTACCAACTGGCCCTTCTGTTGATTGGAAAATTCCCTAGGTAACATGTTACTTATATAAGTACTATAGAATGTGTACCACTTGTACCATTTTTATTATCTTAGATCCTCTGAAAAGGCAAACATTAACCACCATCTCAGAAATATAATCATTTCAATAGTAAGCAGAGGACATTTTTCTTTCATTTTAGTTTTTCTTAATGTATAACTGATGTATAACATTCATTTCAGGTGCACAACGTAATGGTTCAATACTTGTATATGCTGCAAAATGATCACCGCACTAAGACTAGCGAAGTGGACTCTAGTTAACCAGAGAACATTCCTGAAATGCAAAGTTTAACGTAAAGATGTCTTCTCTGCCTACAGTTGTTTTGGAATCGGTCACAGCACCAAGTTCACCAGCGCATCAGAACCCCATCATCACATTCTGCTCTGAGGCATGTGGATCCGGGCCACACCGGAGGGCCAGTGCTGACTCACATAGGGAAACCGAGAGATCGTCCAGGCTCTGTCGTCTCAGATCAAGTCAGCTGGGAACGTGCTGTTCCTCAGTCCCACTGTGTCCGGGGCCCCTGGAGGCCCAGGGTACCAGGGAGCCTTCTCTGAGTATCAGTCAAAAGGAAGGGCACAGGGAGACCTCGCAGCCCGGACCTCCACCACCACTGACCTCCAGGTCAGGCTTCCTCGACACATGAAACCCGTAATAATAAATGGATGACAGGACCTTCTACAATAAATGGAAAATCTAGAAGGGCTTTTGAGGATGGTAGGAAAACAGGCCCTTTTGGATAACATGGCTTTTGTTCCTTTCTCTTTTTTCCAATTTTTTTTTTCCAGCTTTGGGAGGCATTTGTGATTTGTCTGTTTTATAGAAAAGAGGAGCGTGGAAATTCTGAGTATGATCCAGGAATTTTCAGGGTCACTATTTCTAAAAAGTGGAAGCCAGGTTTTAAAAATGATAAATGGTGCTCAAGTCACATTCTGCTTTAAAAGGCTGTGACAAATACAGATGAATTAAAAAGAAAAAAATTAAAATAAGTGCTGGACATGCCTGTTTAAAAACTTCAAATAGATGAGAAGGATATAAAAGTTGGAAAAAGAAAAGTTTCCTTTTCTCTTATGCCCCCCTCACCTAAACATAACCATTATTAACAATTTCTTATATATCCTTCCAGACTTTCCCATGCGTGCACAAACATTGAAAATACACATTTTAATATTTGTGTGCAATATTATGACACTTGCTTTTTGCATGTTTATCTATTATATATTTAATAATATATTGGTGTGTTTTATTTTAACACATACAGGTCTACTTTATTATTTTTAATAGCGACATAATATTCCTTTTATAGATGTGCTTTATATACCTGTCCCCTATTCATGGACATGTGAGTTATATTCAGGCTTTTAAAAAATACTACAATATGGCAGTGAATATTCTTTACTCACATATTTTGTACAGTTGTGCAAATATATCTGTAGGATAAATTCCTAGAAGAGTTGTCAAGTCAAGGGGTTCATACATACAATTTTTTTTTTTTTTTACAGGCACTACTGTGGCCTCCAGAGAGGTCTTCATATTTGACCAACAAGCAATGAAAGGGATGATTTCCTTACCCCCTCACCTATCCTGGGCTTTATAAAGCTTTTAAGTCTTAGCCAATCTGATATGAAAAAAAAAATAGATTCTTTTCTGTTTCAATTTGTGTTTCTCCCATAAGTGTCTCCATTTTAATCTTTTAGCAAAAAGAAGGCAGTGTTTGGAGTGATTTGCAGCTGCAGGAAGAGTGATTCGTGTTCAGCAATATTTTGTGTCCCTTGACCTAACTGTGCCCATTGTCCAGATATTTTCAAGAAGCAGGTAGTTTTTGAGAAAATCCAGCAAAGGCAGAGTAGGAGATGGTTCGCTTATACTCGAGGGTGTTGATGGAGAAATACGAACGACGACGTCCGGACGCAGCTCCCGCTCCCAGCTCTCTGGCCCATCTGCCAGGCCGCCGATCCAGGATGTCATCGTGGGCTGGAACGCTCGGCCGTCCGGCACCGACCTGGCCTTGGCCATCATGTGAGGCACGCGGTCCTAAAACAGCCCTTTGTTTTCACTTTTGTGGGGCTGGCAGGGGAGCAGCTGTTTAGAGTTTCATAAGTAAGGCACAGATTAGCACTGTGTGGTTTTCTTAACTCGCTGCCCCTGCCCCTGTAGTGACCCCACGCTGTTGGCTGTCATGGCAGGCACGGAGTGAGCGGATCCAGGGACGGGGCGGCTGGGAGTGAATCTGTCAATCTGCGCACAGGCTTCCAGCTATTTGCCACCCCCCTCGGTCATCTTTGGAGGACATGCTTGCTTCCTTTGTGTCAGGTATTACTCAACCGACTTGCTCACCCTCATGCCTCCAGCTGTATCTGGACAATTTAAACGTGGCCCATCAGGTCAGGCACCTGAGAATAGGCACGCTCTAGGTCCTTCCAGATCTGGGCCCCAGTGCAGCACAGTGGCTGCCTCTTCTCTTGGGCCACGTGGAAAAGTCACCGTGTAGCACAGTGGTTAACACTCAGGTCATGAATCTCATTTGCTGGGGTTTAAATCTCAGCTCTTCCAATTAATTCCTGTGTGACCTAGAGGAAGCTCCTTCACCTCTCTGTGCCTCAGATTTACAGATTATCCAACCTAACTCATGGGCTTCAAACTGGGTGATCATGCACAAGCTGAGCACTCGGCCTCCGGCTCTGGTTCCATACACGCTGGCTGGTGTTATTACAGCTGGCCTGTGAGACTCCAGCTCTCCTGTATGAAAAACCTTCCATTTTCAGGTCTGAGTGATGGTGAATCTGTACGTTCAGGATTCATCAGAAATCACTTCTTTTGTCTTACTTGACCCACTTCATCTGGTGTATTGCCTCACCCACTTTTCATGGGAAGACTCAAATTTGTAGCTGCAGGACTCACAAGAGAGGGCACTCAGGCTCAGCTCGGTAGTGTCCTAGAGTTCTGTATTGTGTACCCAGCTGCAATTTCCCCTACATTTCCCACCAAATGTGGTTGTGGACTCAGGCCAGCTAGCCTCATGAAGGAGCTGGAGAGCGGAGAGTGTCCAGGCATGGGGACTGAGGGAGGGTGGAAATGCTCTGCTCACTGGTCAAGACCAGGTTGAATGAGATTAAGAGTTAGAACTTTCTCCAAGATCTAATGTCCCCCTTTGCTTCCATGCCCCAGATGTTAATTGCATTCATGTAATGAGGGAGAGGAGGCAGAAGTCAGTGATGCTTCCCAGTGATTTGTGCTGTGTTCCACAACAAAGTTGATTTCTGATGGGATCCCTTCCACATGGTGCAGAGTTAACCTGCTCTGAGAGGCAGTGAGTGACAACTCCCATGTGAATGCTGGTTAAATAACAAATCAGAAACTCAAAAGGGTTATGCAATCTGGCAGTGTGACTGAGGGAGGCTGTTCTACACAGAGAACAGGTTCAGTACCACGGAAGGTTAAGGAAAGCTCATGTCTCAGACCTAGTTTGTAGGTTACAGGAAACGCAGGGGACAGTGAAGTTAATTTACTCCAAGATGCACCCATGAGATCTTTCCCGAAGGTGAAATATTCTGCAAGAAAACTGGCCAGAATCTTCAAAAAATCAACATTATCAAATTCACTTATACATATTTTTTTTTCAGATTCTTTCCCACCGTATGTTATTACAAGAAATTGAATATAGTTCCCTGTGCTCTACAGTAGGACCTTGTTGTTTATTTTTTTTGTGTGTGTATCTGCTAATCCCTAACTCCTAATTTATCCTTCCCCTTTGGTAACCATAATTTGTTTTCTATGTCTGTGAATCTATTTTTGGTTTGTAAATAAGATTTGTATCATGTTTTTAAGATTCCACATGTAAGTGATGTATGAAATTTGTCTTTCTGACTTACTTCACCTAGTACGATAATCCCTAGGTCCATCCATGTTGCTACAAATGGCATTATTTCATTCTTTTTAATGGATAAGCCCAGCATAATTTAATACAAAAACTCTCTAGTAGCAGGTCTTTGGGGCACAGGCAGTAGAGTGAACTGTGGGGTAAGAAGGCCTTTTTAGCAGAATGGCTCGAATCATTGAACCTTGAAGGCGGACACCTTCCTCGATGAGAAGCAACAAAGCTTTCTGAGCAGCGGGAATTCACACTGCGCCTCTCACCCAAAGACAACCCTTTAAGCAGCTGTAGGAAGCTTGCTTATCACAAACCTGATGAAGCTTAACTGGGCCTGGACAGCCAAAGAGGTTGACAGCCGTGGAAACCAATGCCCAAGATGCTATTTGAAGAAGAAAGCAAGAGATTTCATGCCCAGACATTAATGTCCAATGAAATAGTCATTAAAAAGAGAAGGACATTGGAGGACTGGCAACTTTTAATTTTTATGAAAGAAACAAAGAAAACCTATCATCTATTACCATAATTTCATGAAATGAGGCGCACTTTACTTCCCAGTAAGAAGTGAGGACAAGACTGGAGAATGAAGATGCCTGGGCGAGAGGGCCTGACCAGCAGAATAGGCGGATGGGTGAAGGGGGTTAAGGTGTCAGCAGGCTCAGTTAGGATGCCGACAGAAAAACTAACCAAGCAAAAAAGCATCTGAAGGACCCAGGGAGGGATGATTATGGTCAAACACATTCCTTGCTCTATCTTTCTGACATCTTCTGTTGCTGCTACTTGATAATAAAGTGTTAAAGGATTTAGTTGGCATCAGAAAGCAGTTATGCCACGTGTATTGTGATGCCAATAACAGCCCCAGGTGTGTATGTTAATCACTTTATATTTTTTAAAAATGCTATTTAATTCACTTAAACCTCACAGCAGGTTCTCATAATCAATTTGAACATCCCATTTCTCACTTGACACTTGGATCTGAAGTTCTTAAGTGAATTCCCTTTGAATCAGCAGATATCCAAACATTTGTCAACAGTCTACTGGCCAACGAGTCTAGATCTGAACCTTCTCAGCGATGTCTGACCAAAAGAATTCAGACTTTTAAAAACCAGAATCGCTGTACATCTTCTTTAAAGTGCTTACTGTACCTTCCAACTATACTTCAACCCAGATAAACACAGAATCCAAATGAAATAGTCCAGAAGTTCATAGTGGCCATGATCCAAGTTAGTTCTGGAGACAAAACCTGCCTGAAACAGACATGAAAACAACTCGTGTGAAGAGACTGAGTCAGCGTCACAGCCTGTGGGTCTAGGAAGCAGAGCCCGAGGAAGGACTGAGGTGGGAGCCCGAAGCACTGGGCCACAGGGCAGGGGAAGGTGAGGCAGGACCGATGCAGGGCAGCAATGTGGCACATCGTACACAACAAGCCCGAGACACAGCAGGTGGCTCCAAAGCCAGTTCACAGGGCGCTGGGGGCTTCTCTGAAAGGGTCTGCAGGGGAATCACACCTCAGAGCAGTTCATGAAAGAGGTGCAGGTGTGGGGGTGTCTGGCCAGCACCCTCCAATATCCACCTCTTCCAGCAACACAATCTCATCCACTGGGAGCTTACATCCTACACTTTCCTGTGTGTCAATGGCTACTCCGACAGCCAGAGCCCAGGGTCTGGGACATGGTGTTTGGTGCAAGTCTGAAAGAAAAGGGACTTGGAGTTCCAACAAGAAAGAAAGGTGGAGGGAGAAAGGAAGAAGGAGGGAGAAAGAGGTGAGCAAATCTCAAAAGGCTTG
This sequence comes from Camelus bactrianus, assembly GCF_048773025.1. Lineage (NCBI taxonomy): Eukaryota > Metazoa > Chordata > Mammalia > Artiodactyla > Camelidae > Camelus > Camelus bactrianus. The sequence continues at coordinate 13,412,803 of NC_133573.1, forward strand.
TGCCCCGTACAATCAGTATCACTTCCTGGTAACGACACAACCACTTAGTGATATTCAGAGTTTTCTGTCTTTGGTTCGTGCAGCACCAGTTAGGACATCAGGTGGCATGAAGACGATTTTCAGCGCTCAGAATACTTAGTGAAGGAATCAGGCAGCAAGAAAACCTTGACATGTTTAAACACAGTAAAATTTTAGTAAGAACCACAAGTGACCATCTAAAGTCAAGAATTTTGCCAAAGGTTGAGCATCTTGAAAATTACTTAGTTCTACTTATAAGGACTAGAAGTTTTTCGATTTCAGCCTAAATAGTAATTATCAGAGACATTTGCATTATCTTAATTTTGGTTCTTCCAGAAGCTAACCTGAAATACGAGAGTTTGAATACAGGTAGTTTATTTACAAGGTAAAGGAGAGACCAGCGGAATAGGGGGAAGTGAGGGATGCAGGGAAGGCGTGTGTGATCAGGCAGATCATCACTGTGGGTAGCTGTCTATAACACTGCTGGAGACTCTAGGAGCCCATGTAAGGCATACTCCCCAGAGTAACTGCATCCGAGGGGCAAGGGAGCTGGGGTATTTATACACCACCTTCTGCCCGTGTTATGCTGAGAGTTGCTCCCAGGGGCTCTCAAGTCTCCAGAACTTCCTATGTGCTTTGTGGGAGGACATAATGGCCCCTGGCTATCAGAGAAGCCCTCAGGCAGAGATGCAGATGCTGACAACTGGAAGTCAGGCTTCTGCACTACTGGGGAGGTATGGGCAAGGCACCCACAAAACAGGCTGTGGGTGTGTGTTACTTGTCATCTCTCAGGATGAGATGACTCAGCAGATACCTTCAGATATTATGGTAGTTTCAAATTTTTAAAAGTATTTAATATTGCTAACACAATATTCCTTTCTTCATAAAGTAGATGCTTTATTTTTAAATCACCTTGAATGCATTCATCTAGAATGCATTCTTCTTTGCAAAATTAAATTTTAAAAAATGACTGTGTAGGTAGCTAAAATCAGAATGACTTGGATTGGTATTTTTTTTTCTGTAATGGGAATATTCCTACAAAAAACTTAAATTCTTTACAACGTTAAGTGATCTTGCCAGTTATCTGAATTGTGGAGGGGAGAGACTGTTCAATCAGGCTAATAAAATTTAACAAGAAAGGGAGGCCAACTCAACACACTGAAAAGAGACACACAAGCAGAGGACTCCCAGCTTCAGTCCAGCAGACGTCACCTGCAATGTCCCAGGCACCCTGGCCAAGGGCAGGTGGAAAACTCTTGGCTACTCTACACTGGCATAGGATGTTGACCATCCTCATGCAGGTCTTGATGAAGTATTCATGCACCTAACTTGCATTCACTTATTTTATTGTAAGCACAATAAACAGTCACTTTTTCTCAGATGAAACACTGAGAAGAATCCAAAGACCAAAGCGATGTCCTTAATGTGGAAGCCAGTGCTAGGGGCACTTGAATGTGGTCATTGTAGGGTTTTTTTTTTTTTTTTTAATGAAGTATAGTTGATGTACAATATCGTCTCATTTCCAGGTGTACAATATGGTGATTCACAAGGTTTAAAGGCTAGACTCTATTTATTGTTATGATAAAATATTGGCTGTATTATAACTGTGGTGGTTTTTGTTGCTCGGTGCATAAAGAGCTCTTGTGGGTGTCCCCAAAGCAGTGGGTAAACCCTCTTCATCACAGTGGCCTCGAGTGAGTGTCAGCAACGTGTTTGGCTCTGTTCTTAATGTCTCAGCCTGTGGTCTCACATGAAGGGTCTGCGTTCCTCACGCCGCTTTCCTGGCTGATGGCTGCCTATCCGCTGCCCTCACCTGGAACTTGCCTGTTGTGAGTCCCACTCAATTTGCTCTTCCTGCCTCATTTCTGATTCTCATTTTCATTCTTCAGTGTTTGCTGCTGGTTCGGGCTCTGTCTCCTGGCTCCTCTTCTATTTCACAAGTGTTTCCTCCACAGTTCTTCAGAGTCTTACACTTTGTTTAACCATGTTTACACTTAGAAAAAAAACAAAACCCTTTAAACCTTTAAGCAAATATGCCAAAAATGTGGAAAAGTCACCAATGAAGTAAATGAGGGCTCAGCAAGAAGCACAGTTCTGATAAACACGCCCATGAGCTGCGCTCAGTTGGAAACAGGTGCTGTAGAAAAATCTCCATTTAAGAATGTGAAGTAAACGAATGCTTAGAAATATAAGTGCTTCCTCTAAAGACACACTACGCATGTGTCACGGGTCTGTAAATGACAGCCGTGGTGACCCCTCGATCCTCCTGCCTTTGTTGGTGGGGCTCATCACAGGAATGGTTATCTGAGCCTCAGTGATTTTTTTCCCCATCCATTAAATGGGAATAATAATACTACCACATAATTTGTTGGGAGGATTAGGGAGATCATGCATATACCACACAGTACTGTGCTCAGTAAATTATTGTGCTTAATTAGCTCTTGTTAAGTAAGACTTATTTAACCCTGTTTGGAGTAAAAATGAAAGCAATTAAAAATCAGCTTCTGACCACCATGAACCCTCTTCTCTAAGTGCTACCCCAAAGGGCTGGACGATATGACAGATGTCGTGGTGATGCTGAAGGAGACAGAACTCAGAGCCTCTCCAGAGCCATAAGCAGTTCGAGCTGTTTCTTGTTCTCGTTCTTAGTCTCTGTTTTATCTCTGTGCTCAAAAGCCCAGCTGAGGAAACATACAAGAGCCCTGTGTGATGAGGGTACGTTTGGGTGGACAGCAAGTCACCTCGGGGCTCAGACAGTGCCCCCCATCATCTGCAGTGATGGCCAACTGACTTACTTCAGAACCCAAGGACAAAAACCTAAATAGGCAGACAAAAATTTTATTTCAAAATTATATGTATGCTTTATTTCTTTTCATTTTACTTTTTTATTGAAGTACATTTGGTTTACAATGTTGTGTTAATATCTGGTGTACAGCATAGTGAGTCAGTTATATACACACATATGTTCTTTTGCATTGTAGGTTACAAGACATGGAATATAGTTCCCTGTGCTGTACAGTAGGACCTTGTTGTTTATTTTATACATAGTAGTTTGTATCTCCTAATCCCAGACTTCTAATTTATCCCCATCCCCCCACTCAGTAACCAAAAGTTTTTTCGATGTCTGTGAGTCTGTTTCTATTTTGTAAATAAGTTCATTTGTGTCATTTTTTTAGATTCCACATATAAGTGATATCATACAATATTTGTCTTTCTCTATTGGAATTATTTCACTTAGTATGATCATCTCTAGGTCCACCCATGCTGCTGCAAATGGCATTATTTCATTGTTTTTTATGGCTGAATAATATTCCATTGTATAAATATACCACAGCTTCTTTATCCAGTCATCTGTTAATGGACATTTAGGTTGTTTCCATGTCTTGGCTATTGTATATAGTGCTGCTGTGAACATTGGGGTGCATGTTTCTTTTCAAATTAGAGTTCTCTCCAGATATGTGCCCAGGCATAGGATTGCTGGATCATGTGCTAAGTCTGTTTTTAGTTTGTTAAGGAATCTCCATAATGGCTTTCTATAGTGGCTGCACCAAATTATATTCCCACTGATATTGTAGGAGGGTTCCCTTTCCTCTCCAGCATTTATTGTTTGTGGATGCTTTATTTCTTTTTAAATTCAACATTTCCTTTGTTGGAGGTAAAAGCAAGCCAGTCTCCACTCATTGCCTAGACAGCATAGCGGTTTGACCAGTGTCCCCAAAATGCACGTCCATCTGGAACATCAGAATGGGACTGCATTTGGAACAGGGTCTTTGCAGATGTAATTAGTTAAAGATCCCAGGTGTAACCATCTTGGAATTAGGGTGCTCCCTAAACCTAATGACTGGGGTCCTTATGAAAAGAGGGGAAGACACAGGGAGATACAGAAGGAGGAAGTTCACATGAAGACTGAAAGCAGGGGTTGGAGTGATGCGGCCACGAGCAAAGGGATGCTGGGACCACCAGAAGCCAGAAGTGGCAGGAAAGACCCTCCTCTAGAGCCTTCAGTGGGAGAGTGGCTCTGCTGACACCTGAACCTGGGACTTCTAGCCTCTGGAACTAGGAGACAATAAATGTTGTTTTAAGCCGCCAAGTTCACGACACTTTATTACAACAGCCCTGGGAAAATATGACTTGTACCCACACTGTGGGAAGGGGAGAAATGATCAAAACGCGGCACATCTGTCACTCCCCCTCTGTCCTCCTGCTTTATTTGTCTGCACAGCACTCATCACAACCCAACATGTTACTTCTTCTTCTATGTGCTTGTTTTCTGTCTCTCCCCCGACTAGAAAGTAAAATCCAGAGGCAGGGATCTCCTGTCCTGGTAACGGCTGCATCTCTGCTGCTTAGAACTGTGCCTGGCATATAGAAGGTACACAGTAAACACTTGTTGAACTAATAAATAAATGAAAACATGAAATAGGCAGCGGCCTTGGAATTGTCTAATGAATGGTTTCTTTTCATATAGGAAAAAACGGAGAGGGAGAAGAGGGATTCAGAGAGTGGAGCGGGTCAGTGAAGGAGGGGAGGGCAGAGGCTCAGAAAGACCAGAGCTGCTTGGATGATGGCTGGGAGTTCCGGGTGAGGACAGGAGTGACATCTCTGCTGGGAAGGGGAGAGCTGAGGCTGGAAAGGTGGATTGGGGCCTGGGTATGAGAGGCCTTGCATATGGGTAAAGAATTTCAATTTCTCTGGAAGGAGTAGAAAACCAATGGGTTTATTTGAAGCAGAGGAGAGACAGGATTTTTTTAAGGAATTGCTTTGAAACAATGGTGATTAATTCAAAAGGAAAGAGAGGAGTGTTAGAACGCGGAAGTGAGAGAGGTCACTGGCCCGAGGGGAAGTCGCCCCATTGGGAAGTGTATGGACAGCCTTGCAGATGGAGTGGAAGTGGGTGGAGGGGGCGTGAGCTGCAGGGGGCAGCCCAGCACGGCCTGCCGGTGTCTTGCACGGAGGCTGAGTACCTGGTCCTGGACAACACAGAGATGCAGCAAGTGCGAGGTGGTGACTACAAGTCTGGGGAGCCCGTGGAACTTTCCAGTGGACATGGCCAGTATTGGCCGGACAGATGGGTCTGGACCTCGGGAGAGGGGTGACAGCTAAGGACCTATCACTGGGAGACATGACAAAGATGAAGGCAGGGGAGTAGATGAGGCCATCCTGGTGGGGTGCAGACAGAAAGAAAGGAAGTCCAAGGACGGGCCTGTGGGGAGCAGGAAGTCAAGGCACGCACTGCATGAGCAGGCTGTGTCCCAGAGCCCGATGGAAAGTGGGCTGGAGATGCTTACAGTGCTTCAGAGAAGGCAGTTAAGTGTCAATCTTTTTAATGATTCTGTTCTATTTGTCTTTTACAAGTTTATGAAGAATAAACTAGCATTACTAATGTGGACAAGATAAGAGACTCCACACTAGGGGAAAGATAATTATAACAAGTCTCAATCATCCAAAATCAACACAGGAAATAGGAGTGACAGACACTGATTTGGACCCAGGACACAAACAGGGTTTCCCGTTTGTGGAAAAGAATAACACAAAGAACCTACAATGTTTGCAGATATCCTTCATCTTGGGTGGAAGGGACGGTCCAAGGGCCATCCAGCTCTTTCCTGACCAGCATGGGAAAAATTCATTCTTTCTTATTTCTGTAAACCTACCTGGGCCCTTTTTGTGGTTCTACAAACCATCTGTCATTTGTTAACCACCTCTGGTGAAAAGTTCCATGCAGAGGAAGCAGGTGAGTTCATTCTCCTGCTGTCTGGTTTGGGGACTTGGGATTTGATTGCAGAATTCCTCCCAGAGGAGGAGGAAGAAGAGTGTCCATTCAGGCACCCTCGTGTCTATGCCATGACATGGGTTTGTTGTAATTCCTTCTTCCCACCACCTGCTTATCTCAGTGTCAAAACACTGAGTTCAAGTCACTGTTTCTGGGAAGCTGCCTGATCACTGCACAGCTCCCTGCCCCACCCACCATCTGAACACTCAGAGGCAACATTAGGGCAGCTTCATCTCCTTATCCTCTCTACATACATCTATCCCTGGAAAGTAATTCATTCTGTAACCACCTGTTTATCTGCCTTTCTCCACCACTAGACATCAGTTCCTTGGGACACAGAATCAGTATTTGTCATCTCTGTAGAAACAGCACCCAATAGGATGCTGTCCCAGAGCTCAAAACCAGTGATGCTGACCAACCTGCTCGTTGCCTGATGGCAGCCCGGGAACCCCTGCCCCATTCTGGCGACCTGACCTTGAACTCTGCCCTTGGCCTGACTCTGCTCTCTGCATCCAAGTATCTTCCTTGTCCATCTGTTCTGCCTCTCTCAAAACTGAGGACCAGAGCAAGGAGAGTCCAAGAGAGCAGGAAACCGGAATATCTCCACCAGGCAGAGGAGGCAGAAGATCCAAGAGGGAATAACAGGAAACCGTGAACTTGGGGTGAGAACCCACCACACATGAGACAGACACAGAGGCCACTGAATCCAGTTTGGGATAGACCACAAGTCCACCTTCTGTCCTACAAGAAGCTCCTGATCTCCCCTTCACTTGGAGAGCTGGTGACAGGGCCAGTGAGCCGGGGGTTCCCCATGGGTTTGCTGCCTGGACATGTAACAGTTCTTACAGCCAAATTCGACCAGTGAGAGAGGCGCATCCTCACGCTGCTACTCCGTTAGCGCACCGGGTGGAGACAGCCATTTCTATGGCAGGACCCTGTCTCCAAAGGATATTTCTATCCACTGTCTTGTTGGTGCTGTTGGAATGTAAAATGGCACTACTCTTTTGATTTTGTAAAATTTCAAACACAAAAGTAGAGGGCAGACCGTAACGGCCCCCCAGACCTCCCTCCTCAAACAATTATCAACATTTTGCCAGTCCAGTTTTATTGGTCTCTTCCTCCTCCCTTCTTCTTTTTTACTAGAGCATTCCAATGTAATTCCTCAATAACATTATTATTTTCATGATGGCATTATCACATCCAATAAAATGATAAAGACTTATTTTATATCATTTAAGAAATAGTTGATGGTGGAAGAGGTATCCTTACACCATTTTTGTTTTATCAACAAAGACAAAAGTGATTCGCACAAGGTCCCACGGCTGTAAGGAAGGGCACTGCATGAGGACTGGGCTCCTCTGACCTCACAGACCAATGTCCCTCCCCCGTAGCCCCTAGTCCAGAGAGACAGAGGCGGGGAGCCGTCACAGAGCCTCTGAGACAAGCCCCAGATGGTGTGTTTCTCAGTAGGTAAGACACTGCAGCTGCAAGTCTTTGTTCTTTTGGAGATTTGTTTAGCTCATTTCCCAGAATCAATCCAAATGTACTGAAGACATCACACATCCCCCGCTGCTGGGACTCTGAGCCGTCCATGTGCTGCGGCACATGGAGGCTCCTGCTGCTGTGGGCGGGGGAGGGGCTCCACGTGTTCTCTGGATCTCAGAAGAATCCAGAAGGGGGAAGGGAAAATCCATGTAGTGCCAGCCCCACCCCTGGAGAGGAAGGAGACCGACCTGGAGACATCAGTGATCAGATCCTGACTCCAGGTCAGGGTCCCCAGACCGGTCTGTATATTCTATCCCTTGCACACCTGCATTGGTCCTTTCCGAACAAGACAGCTCTTGGAGAGCTTCTTCCAGACAGCGGTTGTTCATTCACACAGGCAGAAAATGGAGTGATAGCCACAGCAGGGTGCACAAGAGAGCAAGATAGGACCCCTGAGAAGGACAAGAGGAAGAAGGCCCAGGATGGGTGGAGGGGGTGAGGGCAGCCCGTGGCCGGGGGAGCCGTCCGCTACAAAGCGTGTTTATTTCGGTCATCCTGAGTCATCAGCTTCACAGGCTCCCCAGCTGCACGGCTGTGTCCGTCCTGATGTTGACCTGTGTCTAGGAGGCAGGAAACTTTAGAACAGAAGAAAGATGGCTTTGAAATAACAACAACCAACAGCGAGATGAGAACTAGGTCATGGGGCCAAGATCCCATCCTCAGTAGGTTCTGGGACCAAAGGATATTTCAGAGTGGGAGAAAAAAAAAGCCTAACTTTTTTAGGTTGTCAGCCAAAGGAAGTTAGTTTGTGATTGAGTAGTGTGGTTTTCCCTTTTCCCTAGGAAAAAGCTCAACTCACTATCATATGTTTAGAATTTTGAGAGATTTAGTGTCTGTTCTATTATGGTTTGTGACACACACACGTATACCATAAGTCCATATATGGACTTAGATATATTCTTTGGTGTGTATCAAATATTATACCAAAAGTATTGTACATTGTAGGGAAGCTGGAGTGGTCATACTTTCCCCTATTCCTCCCATGAAGCACAATTAAAATCCCAGGACACTACATACAAAACAAATATAAGAAAAACCTGAAAGATGGAGAGAAGGCAGACTAGCCAGGGACCTCCAGGCCCGAGGAACAACACAGGGACAAGTTCTCTGGGTTTTCTGCAGTGTCATATATCCCAGACTTGGAGCAGAAGAGCCTGGCAACAAGGGAATGCCAATGGGTGCAAACAAGAACGCCTCCGCAAAGCCTGCTCCTTCTAGCCAAAAACCAAGCAAGGGGCAGACTTGTAAGAAAACGTTCAGACAATAGTCACTCTATTCCAGGCAGACACCACAAGGAAGAGCGTGATTCCATTCCCACCTGTGCCAGCAAAGGCTGAGGGAGAAACCTGGATTTCTACCCCTCACTCCCTGCCTAGCAGTCAGGAGGCATCACTCCACTGAGGTCGTCTCAGAGAAAACCTTATAGAAAGTCAGGACCATTACTACCGCTCAGATGTAACTAAGCCACCACCCACTGGTGTCCGTGGGGGCCATGTGGGGAGAAGGAATTGAGGGACTTCTACACTTCCCAACGAGGGATGTATTGGTGGAGGCCTAGTGGGGAGCCAGAACCCTTACCCCCACCCACAGTAGTGAGAAGGAACGCCCCCTCAGGTGTCAATAGAGGCCAAGTGGGGAGCCTGGAGTTCTGCTCCCACTTGACAATAACAAGGCAGCATTCATCCATCCCCTCCCAGAAAGGTATCAGAGAAAGTCAGCTAACACACAGGGGTTAAATAAGATTCAGAGACTCATAACATAATACCCCCCAAATCCAGATTTCAATAGAAAATTACTTATCATACGAAGAACGAGGAAGATCACAAGCTGAATGAAAAAGGAGAATCAACAGATACCAACACCAAGATGACGGAGACATGAGAATTATCTGACAAAGATTTTGAAGCAGCCACCATAAAAATGCTTCAATGAGTCATGGCAAACACACTCAAAGCAAATGAAAAAATAGGAAGTCTAGAAAAGAAATAGAAAACTTTAGCAGAGAAATAGAAGATATGAAGGAAAAACCAAATCAAATTTTAGTACTGAAAGATATGACAGCCAAAATGTGAAACTTCAAGGGAGGGAGGGGCTCAAGGGCCAGAAAGGAGGGAAGAGAGGAAAGAAACAGCGACCATAAAGACAGAGCAATAGGAACTCTGCAATCTGCACAACAGAGAGGAATAGACAGGAAGGAACTGGGTAGAACCTTAGGGGCCTGTGAGATGGTAACAAGATATCCAGTTTTTATGTCATTGGAGCCCTAGAAAGAGAAGAGAAAGAGGAAGGGTTGAAATGCACTTGAAGAAATAATGGTTGAAAGTGTCCTGAATTTGGCAAAATACAGAAAGCTTTAGATTTAAGAAGCTGTATAAACCCCAAACAGGAAACACTCAAAGAAATTCACAAGACACATCTCATTAAACCTCTGAAAATTAAAAACAACGAACATCCTTAAAAGCAGCGAGAGAGAAACAACACTGTACCTACAGGGGAAACAAATATGAATGAAAGTAGATTTCTCATAAGAAACCAATGAGACCAGAAGTAAACAGCACAATATTTTTCAAATGCTGAAAGAAAAGAATTGTCAACTTAGAATCTTCTATCTAGCAGCTATCTCTCAGGAATGATAGAGGAATCAAGATGTTTTCAGATGAAGCAAACTGAAGAGAATTTGTCACCAGCAGACCTACTCATAAAGGAATGGCTAAAGGAAGTCCTTTAACAGAAGGGAAATGATAGACAATGAGTTAGAAGCAAGAACATGGTAAGCAAAAATACAGGAAAATACAATAGACCTTCCTGCTCCCGTTTTCTAAATTTGTTTTACGGTTGAAGCAAAAATGATAACACTGGCTGATGTGGTTCTAAATGTACGTAGAGGAAATATTTAAGACAATTATAAATGAGGAAGATAAGGGTCTTAAAGGGAAGTAGGATTTCTGCACTTTACTAAAATGGGTAAAATGATGACACCAGTAGACTGTGGTAATTTATTTCATATTCCATAAACATTTCATATATTTCATAAATCCCACTATCTGAAATGTATTTGAAATATGAAATATATATAATCATGTGTCTATCTATCTTGCATATACTAGAAGCTACCACTAAAAAAGCTATACAAAGACATACACCCTGAAACACTGTACATAAATCAAAATGGAATTCTAAGTCTGTTCCAGTAAGCTACAGGAAGGAAGGAAAAAGGAAACAGAGAAAGGAAAATGGAACAAACAGAAAACAAAAAAATAAAATTATGGATTTACCTTTAATGGGTCATTAATTACATTAAATGTCAGTGGCATAAACAGCAATTAAAAGAGACTGATAGGATTCAAAACCATAGTCCAACTATATTCTACTCATAAGAAACTCACTTCAGATATACTTATATAAGCAAGTTTAAAGTAACAGGATAGAAAAAGATGGATCATGTAAACATTAATAAGAGAAAGCAGTAGTGACCACATTAAGATCAGATAAAGCAGACTTCAGAACAAATAAAATTATGTAACGATAAAAGGACTAATCCACAGAGATGGTACAGCAATCCTAAACGTGTATGCCCCGCCCCCCAAAATATCTAGTGGCTTCTTAGTAAAGAGATGTCCCAAACAGCTCAATACTATCATTCTTGGCCAGGAAACTCATCAATTTCTTGGCCCTGGGATTTCAGCCTTCCTCTGGAAGTCCTCCAAGTAGGATAAATCTATGCAAAAAGTCACACTACGCTGCCCAAGTGAAGTGTCTCATCTTGTACCACAAGTCCAGGTGGAAACTAAAAAAGACAATGTGACAAAGAGGCTTTCCAATGATTCCATGCCTCTACAAAAGCCTCTGCGTTATTTGCCTCAAGGGGTTTTATAGTCCAGCGATTCTAGGAGTTTCTTGGGAAGCATCACCTGTGTCCCTCGTCCATGGCCCCCTCCAGTGGGACTCTGCTCTGGGAGAGGTCTTTGCCTTTTTTCTGCCAGATCTGGAACTTACGTCTCCACAGTCTTGGGTGAGTTAAAATACTGACTCTTTGTTAAATACAAAAATAATATGTCCTTAGTTTCAAAGTCACTTCCCTTAAAATACTTACTGATTACAAAGGAGAAAAAAAAGTCTGACAGACATCACCACCTCATCACAGATCAAAGTGAACATCCCCAGTAATGAGACAAACCGAAATCATGGACCGCTGACGGGATGCAGTGACGAGAACACAGGCATCACTTCTGTGATGTTCTTGCCAAATACACAGATCCTGAATTTAATCACGACAGAACATCAGGCAAACCCAAACCAGGGGCCACATTATAAAAGACCTGGCCTGTCATCTTCAAAGATGTCAAGTGATGAAAGTCAAGAAGGCCTGGGGCATGTTCCAGACAGAAGGAGACAGAGACATGTTAGCAGAAAGCGGTGTGTGATTCTGAACTGCCTCCCTCTGGTATTAAAAAACATTAGGATAATTGGTGAAATTTTAATGGGTCTGAGGATTAGGTGATAGTAATACACCATTGTTAATTTCCTGATTTGCATAGTTTTATAAGGTTATGGAGGAGAATGTCCTTGCTTTTATTCAGGGGAGATAGGGCATCAGATTAGAAACTTGCTCTCCAACAGTTTAAGGGGAAAAAGTAATTTGTACTGTACATGCAACTTTCTGTAAGTTGGTGATTATTTCAAATTTGGTGATTATTCCAAAATCTAAAATACATACATATATGTTTAAGACATATATATATGTGTGTGTATATATACATGTATGTTTAAAAAAAAGTAGGCCTTACATATTGGAGAGCTAGAAAAGAGTTTTTTGTGTTTTTGGTTTTTTCTGGGTCCAGCTAGCTGGAAAAATTCTCCTTTGTTAATGTATCTTTCTCAGAGGTGGCTGTTGATGCTGATCTAAGCTCAATGTATCATCTTCAAAGGATGGGCTCAGCTTTGAAATTGAATCAACAAACATGAAAATATCCACAACTCTTGGAATTATCAGTGTGGGCTGAAAAAAAAAACAACAAAAACCTCATGTAGATTTTATTAGTTATTTCAAACTAGGACCTGGTTCAGAAACCACAAAACACGTGGAGTCCCTCCTCTTCCAGGGGATTGTTCGAATCTAGTCTCTAAAGAAAGTCCTTTTCTCTTACCACAGTTCTCCCAGGAGAGAGAGAGAGAGAGAGAGAGAGAGAGGGAGAGAGAGAGAGAGAGAGAGAGATATGTTTGGGTTCCTTCAAAATCACCCTTCACAACAAAGCATCACCTTTTCCTAATAAGGCGGTCCACACTCTCAGACCGAATTAGCCACATAATGTAGTTCAAGCTCTCTGTGTATGCAGCGTCAGACTGCAAGGCAAACATATGTTTCATGATAATGATGTTTATCTATTATTTAATTATTTCTCTTAGTCTTGCAAAAAAAAAAAAGAAAAAAAAGGCAGTGTGTTCTTGGTAACAACCCCGGCTGCATCACCCCTGACCGAACCCTGGGGACTTGAGAGTGACCACAGCGCTGCCTGGCGTGACGACTTGGTTTCCAGCTTGGCCTTTTTACCATTTTTAAGCTGAACAGACCAATTAGTTAATGCGTGAGGCATAATCTGGAGGTGGTGGTAGCAAAGAATGAATTTAGTTTGGCCAGAGGCCTGGAACTCAGGCTCTCTTCTCCCGAGAGCAGCATTTTATTATGTTTGAGGTGCATTCCCTCTACGGTTTGTCCCAAGCTAAATTGAGAATGGAATGCGCCCCAGTACAAACAGAACCCAGCTTGACAATAAAACCAGGGCCAGGCCTGCCACTAATATATGGGAGTGCTATGGTCAGAGTCCTTCTGGAGGAGAAGGGAAAAACCAGTGTCATTGTTGATGTGTGAGAAAACCAGGGGTTGTTCTGGGCTGTGAATCTATCCCCTCTCCTCCCCCACCCACGGTACCCGGAGTGGAGATGCTCTGTGCTCGCGTTTCCTGGTGAAGGCTGGTGCTTCTGTGGTGGCTTTTGATAAACTCTCCAGGGACAACGCTTGGGGAGAAGGCCAGGAAGATGGAGGTAAGAAGTGGTTAGGGACTAAAAAAGAGAGAAGATCCATCATGATCAACACTAGGGACAGCAGTAGGGAAAATCTTCAAAGAAGGTTACTGGAAGGACTTGAGAGAGACTCTCTGGATCCAAAGATTTGGGGTAAAGGACACTTGATTTTCCTTTCCTTAAAAGAGACAGATGTCTTAGGAGGACTTTGGACTGGGAAAAATAATCTTTCTTTCATTCTGAGTCATATAAAGAGTATTCATCCTCCAGGCCAGGTGGGAGATCTCCCAGAGGTAAATAATAGAACACTAACCAAGCCTGGGACCTCACTGTGATCCCACCAGCGTGGAGGGCACAAAGAAAACTGACCTGGGCACCAGGACCCCCTGAGTTCCAGGCACAGTTCTGGGACAAGTGCTGGCGTGACCACAGAAACAGCCTCTGAGGATACCGGGGCTCAGTTCCCCCCCACATGTAAAATGAGTGAGTTGTGTAGGGTCCTTCCTGGATCCGCACTTCCTGACTCTGGTCTCGGGGAAGATCCAGCCTGGCAAACAGGAGGAGCCATTCCTCCCAGAACCCTGCTTGAGAACCACATCTCACCGCTGCGACACAGAGGAGAGAGCGGGTTCACAGCACCCAATCGATGCTGTAAGAGGGCAAGAGTCAACCCCAGCCCCGCTGCGACTGCTGCATCAATGGCTCAGACAGAACGTATGTACACGCATGACCAGGTCTTTGTGCTGCACACCAGAAACTGGCACGTTGTAGATGCAGTACTATAATAGTGACAACAATAACAACAACAACAACAATAATAATAGTAGGCTCAGATAGAAAAGTTGGGCTCTTCTTCCCCGGTGGGAATTCCAGCTCACGTTGCACTTGCTTTATGACAAAACTCTAGAGCGATGTAACAACTGAAACCATGGCGACGATCTTGCTAGTGATAGTAGGTAACAGCTAACAAACGCTTACTACGTGCCGGGCCCCTTCCCAAGCACTTCCTATCTTAACTCGTACATCCGCTCTACACCTCTTCATGATTACAGAGGAGAAAACTAAGGCACAAAAGGCTGGGTTCACTGGAGTCAGGTCATACAGCCTAACAAATGGGGCTGCAATTTGAAGCCTGACAGGCACCTGCTGTCCATCCATGCTGTCCATTTCATGACATCTCCTTCCATTATCTTATCATAGACCACCTTTGCTTAACTCTTCCATGGCTCCATGTCGCCTAGACTGTAAGGTAAAATCCAACTCCTTGGCCAGGAGCACCCGGCCAAGCATGAGCTGTCCTCGGCCACCCTGCTGGGCCTTGCGTTACTCCACTGTCTACTTCTGATGCAAGGAGTCACTTGCCTTCTCTGAGTGGACCATGTTCCCTCCCTGCCCGACTTCTTTTACCTGGTAATCAACCCACCACCATGTCCATCTGGCAAATTCCTGATCAGACATCATGTCTTAAACAGGGTAACCCTTCCAGGAAGATTTTTCTGATTCCTCCAGGCAGAATAAGGCACATTCCCCTCCTATGTTTCTCCACGGTCTCTCCACAATTTGCCCGTCTTTCTAGTACAGATCTGAGCTCAATGTAGGAGAATTGCCTGCTTGCCCTTGTCTGTTTCCCCACTGAGTGGGGAGTGCATCTTATTTCTTTTTGTATTCCCAGTGTCTAGCACATAGTGGACTTTCAATAAATATTTGCTGGAGGAATTACAGTACCTGGTAACCCTGGATTTGTATGTCTTACCAAGGCAAAATTTAGATCACAGATCCTTGGAAGGCAAGGATGGTTCCTTCCCCCAGAACACATTTCCAGCACTGGGAGCACTGTTGGTGCTACATAAGTATTTTTTAGATAATTGAATAAATGAACAACTACTTTCAGGAAAATCTTTAGCATGAAATGAATAAAAGGGAAATCTTGTTCTAGTTTTCAGAAGAAACACATACTTTTCTGGATATTATCCACAGAATTAACCAGTGAGGCTGAAAATGGTGGACAATGAGAAATAAATTATTTCAGGAACTAAAAGGTCAAGCAGGGCACACAATTTTTTAGATTAGGAAGAGACTTGTTAATACAACATTGATACTTCATTCAATGGGAAATCTGTCTCCAAATTTTATTTTCCTCTTGAGGTTATAACGTTTACATTAAACCAAAATGACTCTGATGTATTAGTGTTGTTGACTATTCTTTCCACTAAATACCAAGAAAAAGAAAATGCTGCCAACAGTCTATAAACACAAACTTCATTACGTCTTTGTTTTCTCTTTGTCCAACTACTTGAGAATAGCTTTATAGTTCTACAGAGTGTGAGATGATGAGATTCCGACCATGAGAAAGGGGTTTTCACAGTCTACAGATTGAAATCTTGGAAAGTTATGCTAAACCACAGAAGAAATGTTTAAACAATGACAGATTCCCTTCTGCCTTTTTTTTTTTTAAAAGGGTTTAAATTTCTTTTCAGTAATTTTAATTTCCAACTTAATGTCATTCAAAAAGAGGCTCTGGAGTACAATTTTATCGTAGACCCCAACTTAATCTCATCACTCCCCGGAAACACTCCACCCTCAAAGGTGCCAAATTTGAGTCAGAGTTTGTTGCTGCTGCTGTTCTTAGGTCAAAACTACCTCCCTAGCCCTTTTATGTATCTCCCATTTACTTCAAAAGATACAGTCCTTGAGGGGAATAAATGAGCAAATCTAATGTGTGTTTAAAGTACTCCCCTAATTGTTTCTGTATGTCTTTCTGGAAAAAAGGACATTTTTGGAGGAAGAATAATCACGAACATTAGTAGCGGATAGAGACCATCTGGAAAGGGAGTATAAAAATCAGAGCTCTGGTCCTGGCTGGGTCTGATGGTCTGGCCTGACTTTTTCAGATGAGGAAACTGAGGCCTCTTAGGGCCTGGAGGAGATCTCAGATGCTGGGTGGGTGGGGCCCACATTCTGGACTCCCCCCACCCCCCAGTCCCACAAACCCCATTACAACCCCACCATATGGCAAAAAGTCTGCTTGGTGACCATGATTCTGAAGGAAATGGTTGGTTCAGGAAAATTCCAGCCCTGGGAGCACACTCTGTGAAAGAAGATGCCAGGTAATAATACGTCTCCTTTACAAGCTTGTGTGCTTCTCAGTGGCAGGAACAAGAGAGGAACCAGAACGAAGTGAGGCCAGTAGTGGGAGAGCACCTGAGTTTTAAAAAAAAAAAGACTCTTAGTCGGGAGGGTGGAGCTCAGTGGCAGAGCATGTGCTTAGCGTGCACGAGGTCGTGGGTTCAATCCCCAGGACCTCCATTAAAAATAAATAAACCTAATTACCCCCCCAAAAGAAAAATGACTCTTATCATTAGTTCAGAGCCCTAACCCAACTGATGTTCCTCCCTCTCCCAAAAGGACACACGACTCATCAAGAAAAACAATAATGTACTCTCTGAGCCTTAGAAATCATAGAAGACAGACTCAGTCAGAAGGGAATGATGCAAGGCTGATAAAGAGTTTTCATATCAGACCTGAAGCATGTACACTTCAGTCTCACATCACAATGGAAGGATTGAAAGGGTTAGAAATGGATAATGTACACGTGGGCAGAAAAAGTAAGAGACCTGCTCCAGGTATGAAAAGGCAGGGAAGGGAAAGCCCCACACACCAGAGGTGGGAAGTGTGGTGTCACGAACCCTCTGGGTGGCACCAGCCCATTGGGAGGAGAAGAGCTTCCTGCCTGGGAAGAGCTTTCTAGTGTCGCTTGGCTATCCATCTCGGCCATTATAGGGGGTGACCCTGTGGGAGATGGACGAAGGGACACTTCCACCACATCCATCAGAGTGTAAAATGTGTATTGTCTTGGTCCAGCAATTCAACTGCCAAAGGATTTCTTCTACCCATACACACACCAAGCACATGTAAAAGGCTGTGTTACGGTGTGACTTGTGACTACATGGCAGGGGAATAATCTAACATCCATCAGTCAGAATTGGGCAAATAAGGAATATTTGTATAAAGAGAATGAGACAAGATACATATGAGCTTCTATGCAGAAGAGAGTTCGTAATATGTTACCATTCACGTAAAAGGCAGGGGATGTACTGATGTATGCCTCAATGATTTCCAGAAGGATACGTGACTAGGGAAATCACAACCATAACAATGAAAGCATCCTCTCTCTTTAGACAGAGCTCACGTGTGCTGGCACTGGTCTATGCACCTTACGTGAGTTAACAAACTTAATCCTCACAACGGTTCTCTAGACAGAAATTACGATCCTCTCTTTACAGACAGGGAAACTGAGGAACATGGAATTTCCATAACTTGCCTCTGGTCACCCAGGCTGGCAGTGGAGGAGCTGGGTTTGAGCCTAGGCGGTTTGCCTGAAGTCTATGTTCTGAATCATTACACTGTGAAATCTACTTTTCATTGTATACCCTGTTTAACTATTTGAATTTTTCAATTACCGTATTTATTGATATATTTTTTTCAGTAAAAAAAAAAAAAGGTAATGATTTTAAAGGAGACTGGTTCACCCCTCCCCTTCTCATTGGAACCCCAGCCTGGTCTTTGGGTAGAAGGCCTGTGAGAAGGAGGACACAGTGCTGGGTGAGGGACCAGCCACAGAAGCAGTCGGGGAGACTGAGGCGTCTGCAGGGGGTGCACTGGGGCAGCATGGAGAACACGGACAAGGCAGGGGACAAGACAGGTCACTTCTCCACATGCTTCATTTCCTCTTTGATCCCAACTTTCCGTCTCAATGAAAGATTTGCTGCTTTCACTCTGCTTGCAAAACATGCAAAACTTTGCTTTACTTAGCTAAGTCCCTTTACTTTTGACCATTCTAACATGTTTTTCAAGGTCATAAACAATTTTTTTTTCTGCAAAGCGGTGGGGGCATCTGACCTTCCCCTGCCAAGAAACTGTTGACTCCAAGAGCTGTCTTTGTCCACTTTAGGCGGAGGCAGAGTAGTAGACTTGATAAAACAGCCTGATGTCAGCATAAAAACAGGAGAGAGTTCCCAGGTGACGTGTGATGTGATGTCACGCTGCCATTTTCCAGGTTCACCGAGCTGGGCAAGCACCGTGGCTTCTTCCTGGCCATCTGTTTTCCCCAATGGTTCTATATATTACAGGGTTGAATGCAAAATCCCCTTGAAATTTTATAAAATGAAACAAACCTCACATGTGTATTATGACTTCTCAGCATGCATATTGGCAGGGTTAAGGATGCTAAGGCAGGGAAGGCAAGGAGCCCTCAGAGTCCAGCTCATGACAAGCAGGCTGGGGTCAGTGCCCTTGGATTTCACTGTGGTGGTGGTGGAGACAAGAGGCATTAAGCAGATGAGCGATGTGACCTGCTGTATGTTTCCTGGCTGCCGCAGAGAACGCACTGTGGGAGGAAGAGAGCATCAGAGCCGTTAGGAGGCTGTTGTGATGTTTCACGTGAAAGATGATGGTGGCCACCAGGGTGAGAGTGGGAGAGGGGATGGACCCGGGGATACTCTGGAGGTAGAGCCAGTGAAATCTGCTCACATGGAAGAGTGATGTGAAGAGGAATCAAGATGACTCCCTGGTTTTCATCAGAAGCAAACGGGCATTGGGTGGTACCACTAAATTTGGATCAGGAAGACTCTGGAAGGACCAGGTGTGGGGAAAAAAGAGGAGAAAAAATATCAAGAGTTCTGCTTGGGTCTCATTCAGTTTAAGATGCTCTTTCAATATCCAAGAATAAATGTCAAATATGCAGCGGAAAAGATCAGAGCTGGAAACAAAGATTTGAGAGAGAGATTAAGAATTCTGCCTGGCTGCACGTAACAGACCAGCCCAACTGTCAGTAGCTTCAGCCAGCCTCAACAAGGACGAGGAAGACGAGGCTCACTTCCCTCCGGGTGAGCAGGAGCCTGGAGGTGGGCATGTCAGCGCTGACACGGGGACGCCGCGGTCCCAGACACCTGTTTTTCTGCTTTATCATCTTCAGCATGCGGCTGCTGTCCCCAAGGCCATCTTGTGGTCTGATGTGAACCATGGTGTCCTTACCATGAATTTCACCTTCCAGGGAAGTTGGAGGCAGCCCCTTCAGTGCATCCGCTCCCGGTGAGGACCCTCCCTCATGTTGCATTGCCCAGAGCTTCATCACGCAGCTGCAGGGGAATGTGGGGATGGAACCTTTTCACCGGTGCAGTGTCTCCCTTGATAACACCCATCTAGGCTTCTAGATGATGGGCAGTCTCTGCTATACAGATTCATCCATGTGCAAGTGGCAGATACAGCCATGACGCTGGATAATGACATGGTCAGGGAGGGAGGGAGGACCAGGCACTTGAGGAAGCATCAACTGTTAACTGCCTCCTGGACGTGGAGCCCGGGGGCACAGGAGCTGCGCTCCCATGAATAAGCCTCTCTTTGTCTTGCTCCTGGGCCTTGCGTCTGTCCAGCCCTTGTTGTTCCTTCTCTGTTGACCTACTTTCCACTTCTACAGCCTCGCTGCGTGTTATACAGCCCTTCAGGAAGTCTTTCTAGAACAAGACTGCGTGTAAATAAATAAACACGTCTTTAACCAGTCTTCCTGCTGGTAGAACAGGAAATGAAGATAAAAGAAAGAGACAGAAGAGGTGGAGGAATGGAAGCAAAGGGATGGAGTGGGACACAGGGGGTGACGGGGAGGCTCTTCCTGGGGGGAGGGGAAGAGATGCCTCAGGACTTGTCCACTTACACACAGTCACAGTCATGGGAGACAGAATAGGGTTACCAAAGGGGACGGGGGAGGGATAATTTAGGAGTTTGGGATTAACAGATACACACTACTGTATGTAAAATAGATAAATAACAGGGACCAACTGTACAGCACAGGGAATTATATTCAATAGCTTGCAATAACCTCTAATGAAAAAGAATCTGAAAAAGAAAAAAATATATATAAATATGTATCTGGATAACTGAATCACTTTGCTGTACACCTGAAACTAACATTGTAAATCAACTCTGCTTCAATAAATTTTTTTGATTAAAAAAAAAAGGACTTGTCCCCTTATGGGTGTCCCCTGTATATAGTGAAACCCAGATCCAGACTTTCAGACTTTCTGTTTGGCCAACTGCTTCCTGGGGTCTGTCTGGAGAGGCTGCCAGAGAACTGACAGGAACTGGACACTTGACCATGGATAACGACGACGCGGGCAGCTGGGGCAGCTGCTGACGGTGAAGGACGGGCGTTCTTCCTGATGACCTGTGGCCAGTGGCCTGTGTCTCACAGAAGAACCTCTTAATAACAGAAACAGGGGTGAGTGCCACACATGGAATTACATAAAGATCCCTGGGATTCCAGCTCCATCGATGGTTTGTGCTCCAGACCTTCCCTCCCGAGGGCTCCGAGGTCTTGGTGTCTGGCATTGCTCCACGGCGTGTAAGAAGTCAGTAAACGCTCTTTGAAACCAAGGATGTAGGAAGCGGAAAGCTTCCTTTGAGAGACACAGTCACTTCCTCAGATATCCTCACTGCCCCTTATAAATTCTGAAAATGAGGAGTTCTGTTTTGATTCCAGGACCCAGAGGGCAGAACCAGCTGGTCCAGGGGACTCATCCAAGCAAGAATGACCAGGCTGTAACTGAAGCGCTGGGCTGCTAGCCTGGGAACCAGAAAGGATGCTGAGAATCAGGGAAGTTGGCCCTTTTCAAGTCCCTCGTTACTTTCTCCCAGGCGAAGACAGAAGGATCACCAGGACCGGTGAGCCCACCCAGCACTGTGGTGCAATTGTCCAGACGCAAACTTCCCTCTGCCGGGTGTGGACCCCATGTCCAGGTTCTGCTGGTGTCCCTGTAGGGAGTATGACCTTGACTTCCACCCACTGCACAGCTTCAGGCTATCCCCCCGCCTCCAGCCCCCTGAGGGGCAGGCTCTGAGATGGAGTTCAGTGTGTAGGATGTCCCTGAGGAGTGTGCTTGACCTCGACCCCGCGGAAGGGAAGGGAGGCCGCAGGAACTGGCAGGCAGAGAGGGCCAGCTGCAGTGAAGTCCAGTGACAGCTGGGCCAACCCCTGGAGAACTCCAATGGTTCCCCAGAGTTGGCCCAAGATGGACAGGCCTGCGTATTACCAGCTGGACTGGCACTGGGTGTGGGATGCCCTGGAAAGGGGAGGCCCCTCTCTGCAGCTAAGGCCACCTCTGAAGGGATTGACAGGTGTGCGTGGCCACCAGTGCTCCCAGCAGCAGGTGACAGGTCTTCCACTGAAGAAGGATCCAGACAGTGCCCCAGGACCAGCCACCCCACCCCAGGGCTGTCCTTACCTACTCTTTTCTTCAAGACTGTCCTCAATATTAAGTTCAATCAGAATTCAGCAGTATCCCAATATACGAGGGGTGAGAAAAAAAATCGCTTTCCTGCAAATTGTCCTGGGCCATTGCCTTCGCAACATACTCAGAGAAAGCTGTTTGTACTCTGGTCCTCTTGGACCTCTCCACTGCAGCCCCAAATTGAGCATCATATCAAAAGAAATGTTTGGGGGCGCTCGGGATGGGCAGGAGTTCTTGGGCTGTCCAGGTGCTGGCTCTCCCAAGGGAATGCCCTCACTGTGGGGCCTCTGTGGGCCCCCCTCCCCACTCCTGTTCATCAGCCACTCCCTTTGCCGCCTGCGTCCACCCTGAGACACTCCTGCTGAGAAACTCCAGAGGGATCCGGTATTCAGACCCAGGGAAGAAAGCCCTGGGGAGACTCAGGAAGGAAGAGGGGAGGGGCTCTGAAGGGTGGCATGCTGCCTGCCAACTTTTTCCAGGTGGCCTTGGTTGGGGGGGTCCCTGGAAATGTGGGCGGAGGATGAGGCAGGGTGCTGTCGAGGTAAGCCACCCTGGATCCAGGGCCAGACTGCCAGGTCAACCCCTGGTCCTGCTGTGCACAAGCTGTGTGTCCTTGGGAAAGGTGCTTAACCACTCTGTGCCTCAGTTTCCCCATCTGTGAGGTAAGGACTAATAACAGTACCTACCTATTTGGTGCAGCCACTATGGAAAACAGTAGGGAGTTTCCTTAAAAACTAAAATAGAGTTACCATATGATCCAGCAATCCCACTCCTGGGCGTATATCCAGAGGAAACTCTAATTCTAAAAGATAGTTACACCCCAGTGTTTACAGCAACACTATTTAAGATAGACAAAACATGGAAACAACCTAAATGTCCATTGACAGATGACTGGGTAAAGAAGATATGGTGTGTACATACAATGGAATACTACTCAGCCATAAGAAAGAATGAAATCATGTCATTTGAAGCAACATGGATGGACCTGGAGGTTGTCATGCTAAGTGAAGTTAAGTCAGACAGAGAAAGACAAATCTCATATGATATTATTTATATGTGAAATCTAAAAAAATGGCACAAATGAACTTATTCACAAAACAGAAACAGACTCACTCACGTAGAAAATAAACTTAACGGTTACCAATGGGGAGACGGTGGGGGCAGGACAAATTAGGAATTTGGGATTGGAAGATACAAACTACTCTATATAAAATAGATAAACAACAAGGTCATACTGTACAACACAGGGAACTATACTCAATACCTTGTAAAAACCTATAATGAAAAATAATTTATGTGTATATATATATATATAGCTGTATAAGTGAATCACTCTGCTGTACACCAGAAATTAACACAACATTGTAAATCAACAAAACATCAATTAAAAAAAGTAACAGTACCTACTTCATAGGATTCCTATCAGGACCAACACCCGTGAATCACTTAGAAAAATACCAAACACACAGCATACTCAGGAGACGCAGCTCCAAGAGGCTGGAGAGCAGGAAGGAGCCTGCGGGTTTGGGGGTCAAGTCGAGGCTAGTTCCTCCCACGCAGAGCAGTCTTCGTGGGGGACAGCTGCCCATGGAGCCAGCCTCAAACAGAAATTTCTGGGAAACTTTCAGAGGCTTCAATGTGATTGTTTATCCAGCCAGAAGTGATCTGCAAGGCAAGTCTTCCTCTAATAAACAGCAATTTGTGAGGGGTTCTGGGGTTTTGTTCTTGGAAAAAAAAATATTGTTGTTATATATGCTACAGTGAAGCAAACAATTTGTAAGCCTCAAAGACTTAGCCTCCAAATTACTGTTTTATTGAACTGCTCTCTGAAACAAAGTTTAAAAAAAAAACCCTGCTATTTAATGAATCAATTTGAGCAGAAACAGAACCCCTGCAGATGTAAAAGATGGGACCCTTATATACTAAAAAGAGAGCATAGCTTCATAGTTAAGAGCTGTTCTCTAGAATTGAACTGCCTGAGTTTGGTCCCGGCTCTGCTTGAAACCAGCTGTGTGATCTTGGGCAAACTACCTAACCTCTCTGAGCCTCTGCCTGTGTCAGATATGCAATGAAGACAATAATAGTGGAACTTCTACCTAGCTTGTGGTGAGCCTAGAATAGGGTAACGTGTGTAAAGGATTTATCATAGTAAGCCCTTGTGAGTTGGTAACATTCTAGTACTAAAACAGGAAATGCCAAGTAAAGAGACGTAACATGTTTTAAACAGCCACAGAGCCCACTCCCTTTCTGCACTCGGAATTATAAAGTATCACAGAGGCTATGTTGCAGTAACAAAACTCTCCAAATCTCAGGGGCCTGTGAAAGGGAGATTGAGAGAGAGAGAGACACAGAGAGACAAAGAGAGAGAGACAGAGAGGAGGTGTGAGGAGAGGTGTCCCTCTCCAACGTCGCGCCCACATGTGTTGCTGGAGGGGTGCTGGCATCTCTGGTGGGTGCATCTGCATCAGAGGGAAGAGGAGCTGAGAACAAGGCACCACCTCTGAAGTGCTTCCACTGGAAGTGACACATGCCCTTTCTGCTCATATTTCATCTGCCAGAACAAGCCCTAGCCATGGGGAACTTCAGGGGACTAGGGAAACGAAATCCCCTGCTGTGGCCGGAAGTAGATGCCAGACAGCAAGTCGCACGCACCCAGAGGCACACATCAAGCTGCCCCCGCTCTCCCACGCCAGTTGCCAGCTCAGCGGGGAAGAAGATGCCGATGTCCTGCTCAGAGAGAGGACTGTCTCTACGAGGCATCCTCTCGGGCCCTCCCAATTTCCTGTCCTCCCAGCATCTGGGTGGCCTTGTAAGAATACTTTTCCCACAGTTATCGAAGGCTGTAAAATTATAAAAATGACTCTATAAACCTGTCCAACCAGGACTATGTTTAATGATATTTTAGACTTCTGTTTTTTTTACTGTAATTTTGATGACTGGGAATTCATTAAAGAAATATTGAGAACCTGATGCCAATCACCGCCCATTTGATATTTAAAGCAAAATGTGAAGTCAGGCACTCTAAGAATTAGCTCTCGCTCTAAATGTTTACTTTTGGAAAAAGTCACTTTGAATCCTCTCAATTTTTAAAGTTTTTACATTATGAAAATGTCAAACATACTCCAACCCTGAGATGACAGTGGAGAGAATGCCTTAAACAAGGACTAGATATCAGTTCACCACTGCATGCTTCTGGATGTATCTCTGAAAAATATGGACTTTTTCTTAATATAAACACAGCCTTTTTCACCCATACTAGTTCCTGGGGTCTCCTTATACCCAGTCAGTGATTAAACCTGCTCAACTGTCTAAAATTTATATTTGAAGTTGACTTGTTCTAATTTAGGATCCAAATTAGGTCTACAAATAGCTTTTGGTTATGTCTCTCTCTCTTTTTTTCTTTTTACATTTTTGTTGATTTATTTGCATTTCTTGGATTACAAATGAGGCCATTTATAATGTAATACACTGTCCACCAACTGAAGTTACTTCTCTGTAAACTGCCTTTTCAGCCATAATTCTATTATTTGTGGTTTTTTAAAAGTTTGTTTATGGAATGGTACTGTCTGGTTTTTTTTCCCCTTAATTGAAGTATAGTTGATTTACAACATCGTATTGGTTTCAGGTGTACAGCATAGTAATTCCATATTTTGACAGATTACATACTCCATTGAAAGTTCCTGCAAAATGGTTTATGTCTGTTAATTCTCTTTTAAACTAGAGAAGCCCCTGTTTCTGCCCCCACTAGAACCTGGTGCCATGAGCTGATGGCAGAAATGTGGCCACTGTCCCGCGGAATGCCCCGCTTTCTGGATTTGTCTGTTGACTTCCTTGTGGTGCCTTACTCTCTCCTTTTCGGTTCTGTCTCTCCCGTCTGGAGAAGTGAGCTCTGGAGGCCTGATTTGGTTTCGACGCTTTCACAGGTGGCGCAGGGCGGTCCATGGTGCATCCCACCCTCAAGTGCACGAGGTCCTGCTGCCCGACGTCCAGCCAAGCCACGGGGCCAGGGCATGAGACCCTGCATCGTCTGTTGGCAAATTCCTTTCCAGGCTTAATCCTGCAGATCACTCACTGGGAGTGTGGCTTTGATCAGTCATTTCATTAGAGGTGGCTAAAGGCTGCTTTTCAAAATCCATCACTTTTTCCCATTCATCAGTTAGATTCTTTCCATAAAGCAATTTTCCCTCCTCCGTGGGGTCTACTTCATTACTCTCGAATATAGATCGTACGGGAAAGGCTGGCTCTGTGCTTAATTCTCTCCTTTTCAGGCTCATTTTCAGAGTTAGAATTTGGGGCCCTAGTTCATTCCAGTGGTGTCCAAAGGGTTTTGTTTGTTTGTTTTGGTTTGCTTGGTTTTTTTGTTTTTTTTTTTTGCTTGAGTGAGACTCCCCCTCGAATAATGATAATGATGATGGACTCATGGGTTTTTATGTATTTAATGTGTTTCAACCAATTGCATTCCCTAATCCTTTTTATTCTTGTATTTCTCCATCTTGGATCCTACATCCTTTCAACACGATGCATTAGTCTCTGCTTCTTTGCATCACAACACTCCTCTTGTGTATTTCCATCTAGACTTGGGAGTAGCCATCCCTCCAAAGGGCCCTGCTTTCTTCTAGTGCGTCCTGATTGCATGTTAAACACAAAATACATGTCTCTCTACGCCCCTCAGCCTGGGTGTGAAAGATGACATTCTGACACCACCCCTCCCCAAAGCTCCCCTCAACTCCCAGAGCAGTTCTAGTTGATCCCAAAGGTCTGGAGTGGATGATGCACTGTGGTTCCCTCGTAAAGCTCATTGCCTTCCCAGTGGGTAGATCATTTGCTTCTTAGTATTTCCCTGAAGCAGCTGTGAGTCTGAGGAGTGACAGACACAGTGAGCTGTAAACCAAGGCACAAGCCATTCAGGGAGAGCTGTGGAGGTGCACACTAAGGGGACACAGGAGGTCGAGGGAGCAGTGAGCCCAGGAGAGGACCAAGATGTGAGGTCACAGCAATTTCTTTCCTGAACACGTGTGTCAGCCCAGAGGGACTGTCTCCCTTTCTCTGGGAACATAACCTTCTTTGGAAGAGAGAACACAGTTTCCAGAAGGATTCCCAGGGATCAGAGGAGGAGGAAGGGGACTCCTGGCTGAGATTGGCTGAATACACCAAACCACCAATGGCGGGTGGAGGGGACAGACACCAGGATGGGTCCTGTCACATCCATATCCACCAGGAACAAGTGATGCAGGAGGAGGCGGACACCGCCCTTTGGGAAGACAAAGGAGCGGATCCCATGAATGAACAAGGGAGTGTTCCTGCTAAGCTCCCTTGAACTTGAGCCAGGGGAACTTTGCACCAATTATAAACATCAATAAATGAATCACCAATTGAATTTTTGAATCACTGGCAACTTGGAATCTGAGAAGGAGAGCCCTTCAGAGACGTGACAGACTTTCTAGACGGGAAAGGCGAGACAGAGATCTGATTTAACTTCCAGGCCCTCCCTGGGAACAGCAGGTCATCTTTCAGAGAAATGCAACCTTGATTTCTTCTCCTCCTCAACTTTGTGTCGGGATGGAAAGAATCTTCTCCTCAGCGTCTGGGCACTCGCGGGGACTGAGGATGGGGAGTCTGGCTAAATTTATGCTCTGGGCTGCGGGCCATCTGCTGAGCCACGCTGTTCAATCAGCAGCTCTCTCCTTTGTAAACCATGTGGCCTCCTGCACAGTGTGTTTGAGTCTCTGCCATCAAAATAATTTTTCTACGGGCCGTCACTGCTCAGTGTTCTGCAAGTCACTTCCCTTGCTTCAGACCATACAAGGTTAGCGCTTGTGTCTACTTCGTTTCCAGGTTCAGCTGACGACGTCCTGCAGGATTTCACAGACGAGGCAAGGGCACCTGGCGTCCTGAGAAGAAATGTGGGGAAACAAAACCCCTGGCCAACACGTGGTCGAGACTGATGGGGGAATCTCTGGGCTCTCCCTGAGGGTTTGTCCAGGTGGGCTTTACGATATATTTTCTCCAAAATCCCGTGTTCAGGCAAAGTCCCAATATTTCTAAACAGACAGGAAGTTGGCAGGGAGCCCTCGAAAGACTAGCCTGTTGGTGTTATTTGACACCTGCAATGCCAGTCTGTCCCCGGAGGGCACAGAAACACGTCTTGAGTTGATCTGAGAGAAGCATGTTTGCGGTGTGACTTGTGAACAGCGTGTCTGGGACCCCAGTGCCGCCGGGTACCAGAATCCCTGAGGAGCGACACCCAGAAAGCTCGGCGGGGGTGGGGCCAGGGGTGGTTCTGGGCACTTGTACTCCTCTCTCTCTCTTCCCTTTCCGCCCCCCCCCACCCCCACCAAGAGAACCCCCACCCCCGTGCTTGCGCAGTGGCGGTGTCGAGCAGGTTAATACTGAATCACTAATACTAATCATTACTAATGCTGACGTTACTGAATATAAGACTGAATGTCAGAGTTGACGTCACTACAGAGATGGCAGGGGTGACAGGATCCCGCCTGGGGGTCTCTCTAGGGAGGGGTTCCACCCCCTTCCCTGTTCTCTTGGGGATACGAAACTGTCGACGATTTACTGGGAAAAGATTTTCATTTAAAAGTATTAAGATGCATATCCAGCTGGTTGGAGGTCTCCACTCTTCAACTGATGAGAAGACCTTGCAAGAATGTTGAAAAAACAGCTGCAAGGCTGATTTCCTGACTGGACGTCTTGCCCGTTTTCTGTCTTCATGCAGGAGGCAAGTTTCAACTGCAGCAGCCCACACACTCCTCTTTTATCATCAACGCCCCAGTTGCCACTGTGTTCTATTCTTGAAGCTTCCCTACAATGTTGGGGGGCCCTGGGCTCCCCTGGAATGTCAGCAGGTAAGCGTGTGAGGCCCAACATAAACTCAGCTCTTAACAGCCTTGCTTTTTTTCCACTGACCTCCTTTTGGGGCCCTTGCCTGCGTTGGGGGCAGAATCATGTGCTGGTGGCCACAGACCTATTGCAACCACTGTCTTCCCTGGTGTAGTGTGAGCCTGCCTCCTGTAGTAGGTGCTGGGGAGCCCCTAGCCCTGTACACAGGGGTGGCAGGGCCTCAGCAGATCTCACCCAGGTGCCAAAGTACAACCCCATTGCCTCTGCCCGGCTTTTCTCTCTCCTGGGCCTGCTAGGCGTGGGCTGTTTCTCCTCCCAAACTTCACCCCATCTTCTGCTTTCCTGCCTCCTTCCTTTCCCCTCTCTTGGTCCCTGCTCTTTTTTCCTTTCCTCTGTCTACCTTGATCTTTCCAGCCTGCAGAGCATCATCCCTGCCGATCACACCACATAATCATTCAGCTCACCCAGAGCGTGCTGTGTGCCAGGGCTGCTCTCATCCCTGAGGACAGGTCAGCCCCGGGCAGAGAGATCCCAGGCCTCTGCAGTGGAGCTGGCGGGAGATGGCAGGACAGACTGCCAACAGGAAAGCCAAGAGATAGATAAAGTCACCTCAGGAGGTGAGAGATGAAATAAAGAAGATAAATTAGAGAGGTGTGCCAGAAGGTGGTGATGGGGGAGGGAGCAATTTTTAGTCAGTTTGTTCAAGGAAGGATTTTTTTGAGAAAGTAACATTTACTTGGGATTTGAATTTTGAAAAGGAGGTGGCTATATGAAGAGTCAGAAGAAGGTATGGTAGGTGCAAAGGTCCTGAGGCAGTAGGGCGCTGGTGCACCTGAGACAGGAAGGAGGCCAATGTGGCTGGAGCTTAGTGAATGGACTCTTAGTGAGGGTACCGAGGTAGAAGATTAAGTAGGAAAAGATGTAATCTGCAGAAAAGGGTTTGGGTTTGATTCTGGTTGAGTGGAAAAGACTTTGGTGCTATTTAAGCAGGTGAGTGATGAGAAAGGAGGCAAGGGACTGGAAGGGGTACACAGGATGATGATTTGAGCGAAGAACAGATTTTTTTTTTTTAATGGAGGTACTGGGGATTGAACCCAGGACCTTGTGCTTGCTAAGCATGCGCTCTACCACTGAGCTATACCCTCCCACCTGCTAGGACACAGATCCTCAAAAAAAAAAAAAAAAGGGAAAGCCTGAAATAAACATGAGAATAGAACTGTAATCAAGACCATTCTGAGCTCAGCCACAAGGGCAGAAAGTATGAGTAAGAGGACTATCTGACTAAACGATACAAGTCTCAAGGTTACAGTAAAGGGATTTGCAAGCAACACCTACAGAAAGTGATTCTGAAGTGCTTGCTGAGTCTAAGCCCTGTAGTGAGAATTTTATTTGCATTATTTTTACTTAATAAAGTGCAATACTTTATTATAGGCACAGGATCTGAACTTTCAAGTCCTTGCATTTAACTTTTACAATGCTTCCTCAGACGTGGAAAGAATATTTACCACGTGTACGGCAACTTTAAAAAGACTGAATATTCATTGAGTATTAAAAGCTCCTATAAATCAATAAGAAAAAGAACCACTTAGTAGAATGATAAATCAAGGAGCTACAAACAGGCAATTCACAAAGGACAGAGACAGAAATGGCTAATACTATGCATGCTCCCAACCATTGCCAAGGTGTAAGGAACGCAAATTACGACAATTAAATCCTGTGAACTTATCACAGATTGAAACCATGCTGGGAGTTGGTACTGTCACATGTTCTGCCAGAGCTTAAATTGGAACCACCTTTGTGATGGGCAATTTGGTATTATCTGAGGTCATCTCCTTTGACCCAGTAATTCCTTTAGAATTTATTTCATGGAAATCAAGCATGTAAAGATATATGTTTAAATATCAGGGCATCACATGGAAATCAAGCATGTAAAGATATATGTTTAAATATCAGGGTATCACATTATCTATTAGAGAATAAAGGGAAACCATCCAAATGGCCACCAATCAGGAATTGGTGACACAAATTGATGGTAAACTATGAAATGAAATAGAATTAAAAACTGAAAAATACTGAGGCTGAAGCCAAAGAACTGACCTGTGAAAAGCCTACAATTGTTTAGTGAATAAAGGAAACGTGCTCAGTGCATGAGCTAGGATTCTGTTTTGCCTCATCTGTACTTGTTTGTGTAGAAGAAAAATATGGAACAGCATACACACAACTGTCCTCCTTTAGGGCGTGGGATCTGGGGAGGCTTTCACATTTATTTTCTGCATTTCATCATTTGAGTTATTTTACACTGAATATGTGTTATTTTTATAGTCATTAAAAAAGAAATAAAATGTTATACAATTAAAATTGAGACAGTGCATCCGGATGGGAGTCCCTTTTTTTTTGTCTTTGTCAGTCTTTACTATTTCCCCTTCCTCCCTCTGCCCCTCACCTTTCTGCCCTGTCTTTCTACTGATCCCTACCACCGCAGCCGAGTGGCTGTGTACCACCTTGCGAAGATGGCAGCCACACAACCTGAGAAGGGCGGGGACCACCTCTGGCCCAGCACCCCGGGGTGGGCTGAGGCAGCCTCAGTGAGGACTTCCTGATAAGCAGCGGATCCCATGATGCTCGCTGACATATCTGCTTTTGACGCTTCCACTGGAGCAGCATGGCTGACTACACTTTCTGGACCCACTGTGCGTGGATAGTGTATTACACCGAATGCTCACGGTGAATCTGTGGAAGGGTTCACTGAGAACTGGGGGTCTCTCGAGGTCTACATGCAGGTCAGCTGCTGGGCCGGTGCTGAGCACAGAAGTCACGTGGCACTTACCCAATAGACACTGGACGCGATGACGAGTTAACACTGCTGGACAGTATACTTGAAAGTGTTTTAGAGAGTGGATCCCAAGAGTTCTCAACAGAAGGAAAAAAAACATTTTTTCTTTTTTTCTTTTTTATCTATACATCTGTATGAAATGATGGATGTTCACCAAACATATCGTCATAACCATTTCATAACAAATGGAAGTCAATCCATTAGGCTGTACACCTTAAACTTACACAGTGCTGTACATCAATTACATCTTGATAAAACTGAGGGAAACATTACTAAGATAAAAAAATGCTTAATGAATGAATGGATGGACAGAAGAATAAGTATGGATTATCTTACAGAACACTTGTGGTTGCTGAAGTGTCTAACATGCAACGCCATCACACTGGAGACTCCTACTCCCCAAGGTGTCATTTGAGGACCGGCGGCATGACTCACGGGGGAGCCCGTTAGAAATGCAGCATCTTGGGGGCCCCCAGACCTGCTGCGTCACATCTGCATTTGGACCTGCTCCCCAGCAATTTGTCTGAGTGTGTGCAGGGCTTGCTTTAGGGGGAAAGGATTTGCTGCTGTTTTATTTTGCACTTCTGGGCTTTCTGTTCTCTGCCTCTTTGGTACCAAATTATAAGACTTGAGAGGTTTTGCTGGCAAATAGACCACAAGAGGTAGCCCTGCATAACTGCACACTTTGCCAGTAAGGAGACTTTTTAAAAACAGTCAAGGATAAAATATCTGCGTTCCCATGATGTGGCCAGTCTCTATTTCCGCTTTAGCTTTGCCTGGTTCCAGCCTCCCCTGGGATGGTCAGGATTAAGGCCAGAAGGCCTCCTCTTTGGGCGAGTTAAGGGAGCTGGCTGTCTTCCCCCCACAGCCTGCACCTGAGGCCAAGCCGGTGGTCCTACGAAGCCGCGTGGCCAGCCGTGGTGGGGGTTTTCCATCTAGGAAGCAGGTCCGAGCCTGGCTTAGCTGCCAGGGACAATGGAGGCTGTGGCCCTCGCCCTGCTTTCTGCTGGCCCGGACCCCTAGAGCCCCACGAAGTCGGCCTCCGCCAGCCAGCTCTGCAGAGACGGGCAGGGCGGGCTCCGCAGGGGTGTCCAGGGCTGTGATTGAGGGGCCCTGGCGGGGAGGAGTGGAAAACGAGTACTGACTCCAAGTCTGAGTCCCAGCCGTGAGCCCCACGCGCCTCCCAGAAGAGTGCTTCTGCACACCGCCCTGGGCCGGGCTGCTCCTGCATCCATCAGGGGAGAGGAGGGCGGGGGGCAACCCTGCTCCTGCAGGGAGGGAGGTGACTCCACTTGGCCATCTGGGCAGTGGCTGGGCCCCCCTGCTCCCCTCCTGCAGCACCACCCCGCCCCACCTCCTGTCTGCCTCACTCCCTTCACTGGGGCAGCTGGGAGCCAGCTGAGCAGGGCTCCGGTGATTTCAGCGGCAGAAAGTTGACTTTGTGTCGGCATCAAGACTCCCAAGAGACGGCCCCTCTGCCATCTTGATTTTATCGAAGGGACTTCTGCCAGTCCGTCTGAAATAGCAGAGATAAGTAGAATCCCATTTTCCTTGTAGCCAAGGTCGTCGATAAAGCTGGAATTTGATAAAGAGCTCAAGGGCTATTGAAACCCGAAAACATTCTGGAGCAAGTTCTCCTAAGCTGCTGCCTCACACGGTTAAGCAAGAGAATGCATCACTCCAGGTCCAGCCAGAGATAGATTCATGGCCCGTCAACTGCTGACTTCAGGATTAAGGTCAGAAGGCCTCCTCTTTGGGCGAGTTAAGGGAGCTGGCTGTCTTCGCCCCACAGCCTACACCTGAGGCCAGGCCGGTGGTCCCACGAAGCCGCCCGGCAAGCAGTGGTGGGGGGTTTTCCATCTAGGAAGCAGCTCCGAGCCTGGCTCGGCTAAATGTGTAGCTCATTACTTGCCACTCCCTCACTCATCTGCCGGCAGAATCCTGATGACTGTCAAACACTGTAATCAGTAATTCTCTTAAGAGTAAGGCAAGGATGGGCTTGCCCCTCACCACGGGCTCAGCCGTGTGGAAGGCGGTCCCCGTCGGGCAGTGAGCATTCTCTCCCCGTGCATTGCAAGGTGTGTTCCATGCGACTCTGGGAGAATGTGGCAGCAGGTGTATGGGAAGGAGCCTGGGCTTCAGGCAGTTACAGCCCAGTGAACATCTTAACCTGGACCCTCACTGACACACTGTGAGACTGGGCAACTGAGTGACCCTTTTTGAGTCCCAGCTTCTTAGCTGTAAGCTGGGAACAGCAATGTGCACAAGTTTGTGGGTTGAATGAGGAAAGGTCTGTGAAACATCAGCTTCTGTGCCTTGCTCCCCTCTGGGTGCCAGTAAGTATTACTAATTTGTTTTTATTGTCATCAGAATTCTCTGTGGAGATGTGGGAGAGGAATGGGGGACCACAATGCCTTTTTTTTTTAAACCTCAGTACTTCTCTGCCCCCAACTCCCTGTGGCCTGAGTCAGGTATTCAGATGCTCCCCTCCCACCTTCAAATCCTAGTCCTTGAAAGTCACAACCTGGGGCACCCACATCCCCAGTGGGAGGAGGTCTTTGTGGGACACACGAGTTCTCCTTGGAGGAGAAACATGCTGAGTTCCCATCACCAGGACATAAATGTGTATCTTGGATGAACTCTTCTAATTTCCAGAAGTTCTTGGCTTCAGGAGAGGACTGGGGAGGGGGGAAAGCAGGGGGAGGGGGAGGCATAGCAGCAAAAAAAAAAAAAAAAAAAAAAAAAAAAAAAAATGTGGATTCTCTCTCTCTGATGCCGGATCATCTATTTTGTGGATGCTAAACCTGCTGCTTCCTACAGTGGCCATGAGAGCTTAGAAAGATTTCCTAACGACCTCAGGAGAAATCCCG
Organism: Camelus bactrianus; assembly: GCF_048773025.1. Classification (NCBI taxonomy): domain Eukaryota; kingdom Metazoa; phylum Chordata; class Mammalia; order Artiodactyla; family Camelidae; genus Camelus; species Camelus bactrianus. The sequence continues at coordinate 13,446,997 of NC_133573.1, forward strand.
ATTTGACAGTGAGCTGTATTTCCACTGCAGGATGCCATCTTGCAAAAAAATAAAGGCTGTCCCAGATATTCCTGGACATCAGCTTTCAAAGCCAACATTCCTCTTTCACAGATCACAGAAACATGTAAAAAAAATTTAAAACACGATTTTCAAAAAAAAATCTGATCTTTGTTTTCCATCTTAAAAATGTATTATTTGAGACGTTCAAAAAGGAATAAAGAATACGATCATGAATATAGCTATTGGCTAGTTTAATCTTATAGAGTTAAAAACAACAAATATAAAATATTTCCCAGGAACGTGTTATCGATGAGATAACAATGTACAAAAAGGAAGCAGGCATCTAATGAACACAGACTCCAGGACCGTGGTTACCTTGTGCGGGGAAGTTGGGAGAAAGGGGCGGGCAGACCGCTTAGCTGGAGGGGACCATCCAGGCCTCAGCCTCCCTAGAGGGTAGCATGAACCCAAGTCTGTTAAATTCTGCCTTCAAAATTCAAAAGACAAAAGGCCTGCAATGCTCAGTGAGAGAAAATTCCAGATCTCTTCAAAGTCGCGGGTCTAAGGAAGGACACTGTACTTATACAGGCGATACGCTTCACTCAGTGACGACGCAATTCAGGGTCAATCCCGATTCGGGCATGAGGCCCCATCTTCGCTAGCGCAGCCTAGGCCCACAAATCTAGAGGATGTCTAACTAGGCCTCTTCTGTTTAAGTGACTAAGGAAGAGTTAAACAAATCACACAAAAAGAACAAAATAAAGCCCACATGAGTGGCACACATGTAACTTTACATTGTAGACCATTTCCCCGTCTGTTCAAAGGAAAGGCTTTTCCATAAAGTGAGTGTATTTACCATGCATCTGGCATCAGACCTCTCAGGACTACCATAAAAAGATTATTTATGTCTCAACAGCAACTCTCGTTTACCATACAGGTTACATCATCATCCCATGATGTTACATTACATCAGCATTTGCCCCACTTTTATTGCATTTGTTATCAAGCCTGTGGCTCAGGCACAAATACCTCATGAAGAGGGGCCCAAAAAGTAATAAATAACATGCAATTTCAGTCTTCTCTGGGCCTGAGGGTTTATTCCAGTTGGGCCACTCTTGGCCCAAAGAGAATCCCTTCTGTCTGTTCCCTTCGATATTATTCCGGTTTTGTGGGAACATTTCTCAAGGAGGGGCAGAGTCATACCTTCCATGGGTACAGAGCCTTGTAGAGTATGGAATATTCTGGAATTCCCCCCACACACACATATTTTCAATCTGCAGTTTGTTGAATTCACAGACGCGAGACAGGAGGATACTGAGAGTCAACTGTAGTTGGGTTTATTGAAATAAATCTCTGATCCCAAGATGGCGCCCTGGGTACCATGACAGCAAACAGAAACTTAGGAAACTTTCGAGTCCCTGGAAATGTTCCCTTTAGCCAGAAACACAGTATATCCAGTCAGCAGCCTCCAGGTGCCAAGCCCACTCTGGGCTCTCCAAAACTTCCTTATTTATTCCCACCCCATTTTATATTTTTCTCTGCCTTGTTCCTATTCCTTATCCTATAAAAGGGTCCAGGCTTCTGCCCCTTTGTGCAGGTCTCTGGACCCTTAAGAACAGAGACAGTCGGCGTTATGAAGTGTTGAATAAAGTTTGTCTGTATCACCTACGTTGTCTTCTTTAACCATCTTTAACAGGTAGGATGGGCACCAAGTTCTGGGTCCCGTTCCTTCCAGTGAGTTCCCTTCACTGTTAACTAAGCTCCACAGCTGTGTGGACACCCCAACTCTAAGGACACACACGCTGCAGCCTGTCCCGAGGAGCCAATCACACACGCCGGCAAGTGTGAAACCCCTGTTGTCGGGGAGCTTGATGTGGAGAGGGGAGGCTCCGTCTGAGCCACCTGCAGGCTGTGCGTGGCACCTAGGGTCCATTCACCCTGCAAAACGGAGGCTCCCCGGCACCGTCAGCTCCTGGTGCTGGTGTAGCCTCCCTCCCACTGGAAAAAAGCAATCAGCTGGAAAGTCGTTCCCATAAAGGGATTCCGAGGTGAACCCAGGGACTGTCCTGTACATTTCCTCAGGTTGTTGTCTTCCTCCCTCCGCCCCCTGCGCCTTTAAAAAATGACAACAGGCAGCAATTCATTTCCCAGCGGCAGGAAGCTCTGTGACCCCCATCTCCTCGCAGCTCCAGGAAGCAGCAGCAGCAGGTGGGAATCGGCCACCAGCACCCCGTTCTGAACCCAGCTGGGAAGATACTCCCAGGCTGCCCCCCTTCACAGAAGCCTGGAAGGACCTGGAAGGGCCGGGAAGGACTGGAGAAACAAACACTCTCATGAAAGCAAAACCTGGAACAAACAAGCAAAGCTGGCTGTCACCTGGGCTTGTCCCACCTGGAGTCCTGTCCTGCCGAGAGCCCGCCAGCAGGCAAGTCCTGTTCTTGTCTCTGACCGTCCGCATCATCAGCAAAGCTCTCTGCATTGATCCACTTTAAGGCCAGGCCCTGAGACAGGGCATCGATCACTGATGCTGTGACACAGCCATGTTATGTCACTTGCTTTTGGTGTGGGGAACCTGGACGGACCCCAGCAGGCTGGCTGGTCCCTGCTCCATGGTGCCTGGGGCCTCGGCCGGGGCTGATTCAACTGGTGAGGTGACTCAAAGGCTCGGGGCTGGACAGCGGCGGCAGGTGGATGCGTCCTGAGGTGGCTTGGTCACAGGCAGCCCCAGGGAGGTGGATCCTGCTGCCGGCTTGTTATACCCAAGCCCGTTACCTGGCCTCATGCCCGCCATGCACTGTTGGTGGAGGTGGCAGCACCTGGCCCAGTTTCAGGGGGAGGGTATTGACAAACTGGGAGCCATGTTTAAAGCCATCATGGGCTGGAGAGAGAGTGTCCAGGATGGGTGGCGGGGAGGGCGGGAGGGAGCCTTGGAGAAGCTGGGCCTCGGTCCTTGTTAGTATAGCACACAGCTCCCTCCTCGGCTCCAAGTACCACGCTCAGAAGACTTGTCTCTTCTCCCTTCAACCTGCCAGGGCGAGTGCGTGGTCTGAGGACTGAGGTGCGAGGTCAGCACAGCTGGCCCGCACGCTGAGCCTCACAGGACCTCTAAGGAGCCACGCCTCTCTCCCAGTGTCAGGAAGCTGGGAGGAAGAAGGATGCAGTGAGGCTGGACCTAGGCAGAGTGTGGTCCTTCTGCTCCTTTGTTCCTGTCCCCTCTGCTGCCCTTGACTGTTCCCCAGCCACAGGGGTCAGACCATGACACACACGGACTCACAGAAGCAGCTCCAAACCATGGGCTCCATGGCCTCTGGCTGCCGGGTCTGCAGCCCCCATAACCCAAGGTCCCTGTGGCCAATGCTGCACAGCCTGAACTCACTCCCTCTGGTCAGCCCAGGATCAGTGAGCTCAAGTGAGGATGGGCTGGTGGCACACAGATGACATTCTCTAAAAGGGCTGGCGTCCAGCAGACCTGGAGGCCACTGCCTGTCTGTGCCGGCCCAGCCTGCCCAGCCCGTGTGCCGCCACTCGCCTGGCCACCTGTGGGCACAGCAACTTCACCAGAAAAGAAAGGGGCACTGGGGATGCAAGGGGTAGAAAAGATGTTACAATAGGCTTTTTTTTTTTTTTTTTTTTTATGCTGGAGTTTAAAAAAAACCTCTTTTCTTTTTTTTCCTTGAAAGCCCAGGTAGGCCACCTGCATCTCAAAGGCACAGAAAGAGGAATGCAAACTCCTCCTCTAGCTGCTTTTACAAAACCCAACCATCTGGGCTATTTTCAGGGATTTTTTTCCCCCAGTTCCCAAACATCAACTTCAGTTTAAAGAAATAACAGTAATAGACAATAATATATGTCACTCGCTCACATTCACATCCTACACGTTCAGCCAAACCAGGAAGAGATAACAGGATTTGGACTCAGATACCAAGACCCACACACACACCAAGCAAACAATTCAAAACGGTCTCTCAGGGTCACAGTTTTCCAGACTCCAAAAAGGGAATTTCCCAACCAGTGCCCCGTCAGAGATGAAGCTGAATGAAGGACCAAGGCTAGAAAGGGAACACTCCAACCAACGCTCCCCCCGGGGAGAAGCCAACGCAGTAGGGAAGGCGCCCTGGTGCCATCGCACGTGAGCCCATGTACTCACCAAAGACGTTTCAACCGGCCAGTGCAAGTACTGATACACACACACACATACACGGTCCCACAAACCAAAGATCAGATGAGATGGAGCCTCAAAATTCCACTCCCAGTGCCAGACAGAGGCCTATAGAGTGGCCTGACTCCTAAAAAAGAATGGACCCAGCGTGGCTCCCAGTGAGGCCAGAGTGACTCACTTCCCGGGCAGGAACAAGCCCAAGGGGAGTGGGTGGATTCTCCATCCTGCACAAACTGGAGCGGCTCACCCCACGGTGATGCACACGAGAACACAAACAACAAACAAGCTGCGGTAGCACAGACAGACAACCAGAGGAGGTGGCATCTTAAACTGCCCCCTCCACTCCCAGAAGGAGGCCTCCGCACAGACGGGCCCAGCTCCCGAAGAGAACGGACCCAGAGTGGCTCACGATGAGCCCAGAGCAGCTCACTTCCCAGGGGGAACGAACCCAGAAGGATGGAGAGAATTCCCAGTCTGTGCGAGCTTGAGCCACTCACCTATGAGTGACACCAAGTGTGGATGCAGCTCCAGATGGTTCTTGGCTCCAGAAAGCCTCATGCTGGGATGGCCTGTCGGGGAGAGTCCCTCCCTGTTCTCGTAATGGTGTGCACCCCGGCCGCTGCTGGGGCCCAGGAAGGTGCAGCCTCGGCCGGGCTGACCTCCCACGGGCACAGACTCCCAGGCTGATTTCACCAAACTGTCACCAAATGCAAGTTTGTACACCTAATGCCAGAGTAAGGCCAGAAAACACTGAAATGTTGAAGACTGGAGCAGAGAACAGTCTATTGGTGGCTGAGCAAGGAGGATGGGCAGCTCATGCCTCTAAAACCCTGAACTACCCAAAAGGTTTCAGCTGAGCATTTTTAAAGGCCACCTGAGGGAGGGGTAGCCCAGGGTCTGTGGTCAGCTGTGCACAATCTTCTGGTTGCTGGTGATCAATCCTCAGAGGTCAGACGGTCTGGGGGCCACATGCTCGTGATCATCAAGTAGTTAATTTCTTCCACTGGGTGGTGGTTTTGAGCATCTGAGGAACCCAGGAAATCTGTGTGAGATACTATGATGTGGGTCCTACAGAGAGAAGCTGCCGCAGAGGATCTGGGGGAGGGGTCTGTCCCGGGAAGGCCCCACAGGGTCCTGCTGGGTTACAGTATAAATGTCATGTAAGAACCCGGCACAGAACCTGGAGGCACATGCATCCATGCCGGCTCAGTTCATGGGTCCTGGGCTCCTTGACGCTGGGCAGGAGCAGCCACCAATCAGGGCTGTCTCTTTCCCAGAAAGCACAGTGCACAGTCACTCCTATGGCCCGTGGGCGTGACTGTTCCCAGAGCCAGCCCCTGGCTCTCTGCAACTCCCCTCATAAAATGAGCCAGACCTGCTCGTGCAAGGTCATGGCCTGGCCTTTTGCACCACCATTTCTTGCAGGTCCAGCCATGCACCAAGAAACAAGAGCACAGCATAGAACTGAGCCCCGGCAGGAAATGAATGTCGCATGAAGAAGGCCCTGCCTGAGTGTCCAAGGAGTGCCCCGCTCCCCTCCTCAATACTATCCGAGGCTCAAGCACGCAGCTCTGGGTTCCTCTGATTCACAGGTAGCTCTCCATGCGGGCTATGGAGACCCCACCCCACACCAGGCGTTTTTACCTTGGCGGAGCACTGAAGGCAACACTCAGAAAGTGAATCGGATAGGGGGCTTCCCTGAAGCCCCTCCCACTAGGCTGGAGGTAAAGGAGCAACAGGGGAAGGAAAGTGCCTCGGCCTCCTGGCAACTCTTAAATTTGCTTTCTAATTTCTAACTGTGAACATTTGAAACCCTTGGCTGGTACAGAGCTAAGGGTTGCAAAAAACCTTCCATCCCTTCCTTTGAAAGGTCTGCACAGGTCGAGGATGGAGGTTATCATCTCCACCGCTTCCTTCGCTCCCTATCCCTGTGTCCCGCTCGGACTCCTCAGGAAGGTGGAATCTATTCCTGTCCTGCCCCTTCCAACCCGGCCTGGCCCTGGGATGTGCCTTGCCCCACCGAACGTGGTGGAAGTGATGCTGTGTCTTGCCTTTCCTGGCCTCTTCCACTTTCTTTCTGGGGGAATTTAGCAGACTTGTAAGAAGGCCCATGCCAGGCCCACCATGCTCCGAGGATGCCCCAGACTGCCATGCAGAGAGGGCACACCAGGAGACCGGAGGAGCCAAGCTGACAGGAGAATCAAAGCCCCTGTCCTGTGGCCCCCGTCAAGCCATCTCATCCAGTCCCGTCCCCTCCCCGCATCTCCTTGCACATGCTGGGCCCTCCAAATACTAGCAGCCAGTCCCTTGATGCCCTATTCGAATTTCTGACCCCGAATTTTGGGGGAAAAGAAAATGGTTTCTTACTCCTCTGAGTTTTGGTGACCCTGGTTATGCAGCCGCAGGTACCCGGAGCGGTGGTCTCACACTTCACTTTGGAAGGTGGTGACACTCAGCACTTATGGTATGATTTTTTTCTCAGCCATTGGGCATCGCAGCAGAAAATGAAACAAATGAAATTCCACGTTAGCATCCTGCTATGTACATTTCAAGATGTTCTGAGAAAATTTAGATGTGATGCTTTGCTAACCTTTAGCAACCTCTCTTAAGAGTCTACCATCAAGAAAAGTGAAATTCTGACAATTAGCAACAGACTGGCTCCCAACGCTTCAGAGCCTGGGGCAAGAACACACAGGCACGCACACCATCTGCCTAGATACTTAAAGGCAATAAATCAGGCTAACAACCTGTTACCTTAAAGAAAATATGTTCTGTCTTGCTGCTTTGGAGGAAAAAAACAAAACAAAACAAAAGGCCTTCATAACCATCTCAAAGGCCAGGTTCAAATTCAGAATTCTCAACCCTTTGGAACTGGACGTTGGAACATGGTGATTTGTGGGGAGCTGGTCCTGGCTCCTGGACTCTGTTCCATCACCTCCCTCTTCCCAGGGTCTCGTGGTCGGCATTATCTTCTCCCACCCGTGACCTTATGCACAGGGCACTGCCAAGCAGGGAAGCCTCTGGGGTGCAATGGTTTTGATTGAGTCTCCATCATGAACTGCCTGTGGGGCTGACCTCTGACCTCCAGCCCCTCTTGGAGTCTTGAGGTAATACCCCTGGAGGTTAGAACTGATGTAGTGTGTCCCAAGTCTCCATCATAACTCATCATGCCATGGTGTGCAGTGGCCAAGACTTCCCGGCAAACAAACACCCTCTTACTAGGCAGGACATTCTACAGGCCCAGAGATCACCTCCCAGGAGCCGAGGCGAACGCCAGACCTCTCTTTAGGTAAAGCTAACTCTTCACCCACTGAGGCCCAGGGTTGGGCCCCTCCTGCCTAAGTCAGAGATGGGTTTGATCAGAAAAGCTCCCCAGGAGGTGACACAACCCCAGGGCGAGTGACACAGCCAAAAACAGTGGGGTGGCTGCATGGCTGGTGAATTCTCTGAGAAGCCCACATTTCCAAAGGGAACATCAAGGAAGGCAGGGAGTTCCCAGTCCAAGAAGGACGGCCCAAGTGGCAAAGCCTGGCAGGAGAAATGTCAGGAAGACCCAGAACAAGATGAGGGCTCACAAAGTCCGCCAGCCAGAATAGCCCTTCCAGCCACGTTCAATGACGCACAAAGGAGGACCTGCTCCGGGGGCGGGGGGCAGCATGGCAGGCCTGCCCCTCCTCTGGAAATGCCAGGGAGTAGCATCTGTTCATTTGTCCAATGAGAAAAGCAAGAAAGCTCCGAGAAAGTCCAAGCCAGAGAGAGGGAGAGGCTAAGGAGAGAAGCCAAACCTTTGCGTCCCATGCTCGGATTCAGCAGAGAATCTGAAAAACTCCCTCCTGGTACCTTGTGTGAGTGAGATAAGGAGACAGAGAGCAGGCGACAGGACAGCAGGTGTAGTCGCACCTGGCTCTCCGTCTCTGTGCTCGAAGGTGGCCTGCTCTTCACCTGCAAGTCACCTCTAATGCCTCTGTTTGGGTTCCCCATTTTTATTGTCAACTCTCATCAGGAAACCAAAGGTATTCCTATCACTTAACTGATGCCATGAGGCAGGAGGGGAGCACTGACACCCTGAACAGAAGAATCAGGACTCAAAGGGATGTTGGCAGAACATAGGGAAGGAAGTTTGATGGAGATGAATAGTGTCTACTATACATATATGTTATACATCTGGAAGCTTAGGTCAGGGGAGACCTGGCTTCATGTGAAGGAACAGGAGAGCTTTTCAGTTACCGAGAACTCTGTGAGAGCTCACAGGGGAGTTACCCCAGCACTGACAGGACCTCAGAATGCACTGAGAGAAATCAAGCAAACACATGAGTGATGGCAGCAGCAGCTCTGCTGTAGTTTGCGATGGTCTGATGACTCTGGAGGACTGTGCCTGCTGTCTGGGTTTCCTATTTTAAGGATCAGGTCCAGAGAGAACTGGTTCAGGTGAGGATGACTCTGGAAATCACGTCATTTAGAACTAGTTGAAGAAGCTCAAGGTTTGGAGTCTAAGACAAGAAGGCTTAGAGGAGACTTGAAGGACCAACACGGGGAAAGCATAAAAGATTTCTTCCATGGCACTTGAGGGGCAAGATTAGAATGAATGAATGAAAGATGCAGGAAGGGCTTCAGTTCAACATAGAGAAGAAAATGAGTGTCTTATATCGTAGTGAACTCCCGCCCCCGGAAATATCCACCCCAGGATATTGCAGAGAAGACTTTTGGAATCCAGGGAGATATGGTATCTGAACAAAATGTAGGATCCCTGATGGTGGAAATTTCAAGCACTGTGGCAGGCTGCAATGCTCATCAAATTAGACCACGAAGGCAGCTGTCTACTGCCCCTACAGAAACCAAAGGATGGCTCAGGTTCTGGCATCAGATTACTTTTCCCCCTTCGTCGTGAAGGTTTGCAATAAATCAATAGCTTTGCTGAGCCCAGACTGAGGTTCTGGCTTTTCACACTGGCCACAACAATCTCTTATTTGACTGGAATGCAATTAGAGTCAAATTAACTCACTTTCCATATGGTCAGGTGTGCAGAAAGCCCGCATTCCGACTCATTCTTCCCAGACTGTGATTCTCGGTATGTTTCAAGCAGCTGCGCTGTCCAGGGTCTCCTATTTATAGCTGATGAGATGCTGAGATGGCCCCGGGGCTGGCTTCTCACACTCGCTCCTCTGTGAAACTCACAGCAGCTGTAAAAGCTAGCTATTTTCTAGACATTGCACCTCTATTATTTTTCACGTACACGAGACAGCACCTGCCAAGACGTTATCAGTGCTGACCCCGTAAAAGTTCAACTTGGATTTTCTTTTTATGGCAAAGAGCACATCTGATGAAAGTCAGATGGGGTTTAGCTCATCAGTGGTCGTTTGCCAGTGGAGTTGTACTTGAGGGATGGGAAAATAACCACAATGGATGTGCATGTCCTCAGGCGAAGACACGAACGATCCCAAAATAGACACTTTCTGAGACAAGAGGGGACTACACACATTTGCATAAACTTAAGAAAGCTCTTGGGTGTTTCTGAGCCTACAGGGATGGATTAAAAAAACTCCCCAATACTTATGACGTTGACTTGGCTAAGGGTGCGACTCCTTTGCCCTCGTGCGTGCCTGTGTCACTAGCGCTCTGCGGCACGCGTGCTACAGCAGGTTCTGAGGTTATTAGACAGACCAGTAGATCAGGCTGATGCCTCCTTCCCAGTCTGCCGTGAAGGCGGCCTCCCACCTTCACTACCTGATGTCAGCACATCCGAATGAGCTGTAGGAGGCTTGGCAACACGATAAATTGTGATTGCATTTACTTTTACCCCCACACATTTTTTTTTTTTTTTTGCATTTAAAAGTGACTTTTTTTTTTGGAGGGGAGGGTACAGCTCAGTGGTAGAGTGCATGCTTAGCATGCACGAGGTCCTGGGTTCCATCCCAAGTACCTCCATCAAAGAAATAAATAAACCTAACTACCTTCCCCCCAAAACAAAACAAATAAATAAAAAAATAAAATAAAGGTGACTTGTTAATGTCTGAAGAATTTCTAAGTCTGAGAAGAGACACAACTCGCAGCTGGTCCGTCTGGTGCTTTACCTGATGGGGGGCTCCGGGAAGTGCTGACTGGGAAAGGTCAGAATTCACCCCACGGCCTGAGGGACACCCCGCACCGCCTTCTTCATTAAACCCTTGGATGAAGGAAGGGAGGACGGTGATGGGATGTGTTGCGGTTGAAAGTTGTCTTGTGACGTGACTTCGTGGAACCGAGGACAGGGCAGCTCTCTCCGCAGTGAAAACACAAAAGCTCTGGGAGAGGAAACACTTCGAGTCTTATGAAGCAGTCTGTCTTTGTGTGGCTGAGTCTGTAAGGTTCTTCCTTGGGGGCAGCGCTGGTGGCCTGAGGCAGCTGAGTGAAGGACTGACTAACTTCTCCCAAAAAGATGAAGCGAGTAGGTGGACCTCCAGACAGAACAGTTAGGGAGTGGAGGCCTTCCTCTCTGCCCCTGCACGTGAATATGAAGGGGCTTTATTTGTAGAAATGGTTGAGGGAAAAGCACGGGCCTGGGGCCAAAGTACATACAATTGAGGGTCATCTTTGTCCTAAGAAACGCATTCAATGAATATTTACGGATATTGCATTTGAGTTAATGCAGGACCCAACTCCTCCCTCCAGGAGCTTACATTTCTGTGCAGGGAGGCGGGTGACTAACAACAAGCACAACAAATAAGGACGAAGTATGGGACGTCACAGTGCCAAGAGCAAGCAGGGAGGAGGCTGCAGGATTGGAACCAACACCATTGAGTCTGGGGAAGAGGCCAGTTCCTGGTGGGTCTTTGGAGGAGGGAAAACTCCTCCAAGGGGAAGGGCCCAGGACGTCGGGGGCGGAGGAACACAGACGTCCGGGTCAGGAGCTTGTTCCTGGGGCTGGTGGGCAGGAGAAGCAGGCGCACCCCTTCCCAGGCTGGATGCCCTAATAAGGCTTCTTCCATCTCGCCTGCTCATAGTCTGGCCCGAGAGAGGACTCCCTGTTCTCTCTGGCAGGCACTGCAAAGGCCACAGTGTTTAGGATTTCTAAGCGCCACTGGGTGTTCCAGCCAAAGACTCTCCATGTGACCTTCCCCTGAATTGGGGGGAAGGGAAGGGGAAGGGGGGAAGGGAACAGGAGGGATAGGGAGGGTGCAGAGAGGGAGGGGAAGGTGCAGGGAAGGAGGGAGGAGGGTACAGGAGGGAGGGGGAGGATGCACGGGGGTAGGATGTGGGAGGGAGAGGATGGGGAGGGTGCAGGGAGGGAGAGGGCGGGTCAGGAAGGGAGGAGGGGGAGAATGAAGGAGGGAGGGAGAGAGTGTAAGAGGGAGGGAGGAGGAGGATACAGGGATGGAGGGGGAGAATGAAGAAGGGGGAAATGTGGGAGGGAATAGGAGGGTGTAGGAGGTTGGGGGAGGATGAAGGAGGGAGAGGGAGAGTGTAGGAGGGAGGGGGAAAGTCAGGGAGAGGAGCTTCCCATTTCAGCCCCTGGCACCAGGCTCCAGGCTGAGACCAGGCAGAGAGAGAGAGAGATAAGAAAAAAATGCCTGGGCTCCAGGAAGCTCTTCTACAGCAGGCTGAGCTGAGGAGCAAGGTAACTGGGAAGGGAAAGCGAGCAAGGGGCCCCTGAGGCAGACCTTGGGGCTGGAGGCACTTCTGTGTGTTTGTCCCGGTGTGTCCTCTCAGCAGGGCTGGGGCCGCAGGCCACACTTGCTCCCCCGCCTGCAGGAGGTAATGCCTCCAGCAGGGGAGAGGACAAGTGGTTTGTTTCCTATTTCTTCCAGGCCCTGGGCCCACGGGAGCTGGAGAGCGCGTCCAGATTGTGATCACGGAGTCGCACGCTGTCCTTTACAGAGTCACAGGCTGGGGCCTTAGGGCTCATTTCTGCGAGGCCTGTCTCTGACCCGCCTCTGCAAATGAACGCCTGGGACAGGGCCGTTGTCTGTGCCTGTGTGTTCTGCGGCCGTTAAAGAGCACACTTGGACACAGAAAGTGAAGCCGGTGAGACCCGGATGTCAGAGCTAAATGAAGATGGAGTCAGTGCTAGAGCTCAGACTTTCTGTTAAAGCCAACATGTCATCTGAATCATAAGCTGTACATTGAGTGAGTCACCCAGGGGTGATCATTAGCACGTGTCCACACCCACCCAGGCCTTCGGGACCAAGCAAGCGGCCTTCTCTTGGCGCATTTGCCCAGGGCCAGTATGTCCATCGGTGCCAAGTTGGAAAGCAGGTTTGGGCGGTACTCGGCTGTGGACATAGGGCTGAGTCCTGACCCTGGAGCCTCGGGTGTGGCCCCAGCTTTGTCGTGAACTTGCTGCTGTGGGACTTCGGGTGAGTCCCCTCCCACCTCTGGCCCTGCGTTTGCGATCACTGCACTGAGGGGTTAGACAAGACTGGTGTTTCTGGAACCTTGCTGGTTGGCCAGAAGCAGGAAAAGAGGGCTTGGGGCAGGGGTTCAGCTGCCACCTGACTTCATCCACAGCTCTGCTGGCTTTCCTCATGTAATATAGTATATGATATGTTATAATATGTTTATAATGTAACATAATACAGTATAATATAATATACTGTGATGGACTTCAGGGTAAGCTTGGATTTGAAAGGATTGCATTACCCCAAAAGTTGGACAACCTCGGCGTCAGGTGACTTCTGTGGTCCCCTTGATCCATGCGTGACTCTGTTATCCATTACACAGTCCGGAGCAGCGCCAGAGAAGGCTGGCAACGTTAACTTTGCTTATTTAGAAGTCTGAAAAAATGCCAAGAATTCACAGTTAGAAAAACACCCTTTGGCTCCTCATTTATCTGGAGAGCAAAACAAGCTCACTTGACAGATCGTGGAGTTCTGGGGAAACGCCAGTGTGGAGAAGCCCTCCCTGCCGCTTGGGCACTAGTGACTTCCAGCCAGCCGGACACTCACGGTCCCGGGACAGGCCTAAGCGGGGGAGGCCAGAGCGACCCTGTGGCGGGTGGTACAAGTCCTGCAGGGCAGGGGAACTTTGTCATCTGTGGATGCAACTTGGATACTTCTTACTGTTTATCAGGAGATGGAAGGACTGTGATGCCTGGTGACACTTTAGTCTCATGAAGGGAGGGGTTGCGTTATTGAAGGTCAAGCGAAGTGACTGGAGGTGATGGGGGTCCGGCTGGACCAAGTTCGCCTCAGGCCAGCAGCTTTCAGGGTAGCCCCCTTCCTCCCCCACGTCTCCAGTGTGCGGGAGGGACCAGGCTGAGGACGGACTCGGCGCCATCACCCTGTGTGTGAAGTCGCATCAACCAGGAGGGACTTGGCCAGGCAGCCTCCTTAAGGAAAAGTTGGAACGGCGAGCTGCAAGGCCAGCATGTGGGAGCACGCTGCGCAGCCAACTCAGTATTTACATCTCAGGGCGGCTTTTTGGTCCTTTACTTCACTCAACAAACTTCTATTAAAAGTCTCCGGTGGGCCTGGCCCTGTCTGAGAAGACGGCTACATCCCTGAGCAAAACAGACCCGACTTCCTGCCCTCAAGGAGCTTCCGTTTGGAGGCGTCACTCACCGCCTCCCGCTCAGGATCCCGCTGTCCCGCGGGGACGCGGGGATGCCTTCCTCCCAGAGCTGGTGGGGGGACTAGGGCACAGAGCTCAGCAGGTGCTGGTGCTCAGACCCTTGGCTCCTCCACTGGCTTTGTTCTCTCTGTAAGCAGATTCAAGGCTCACGGCTGTCTCCTCATCTGTTAAAAGGAGAGCGAGATGGTTCCTCTGGGTGCAGTGAGGATGAAACAGGTGACCTGCGGTGCGGTGCCTAGTGCACAGTGAATGCTCAGTAAGCAGGCGACTAGCCTCTGTCAGTTCCCTGCCTGTGTCCTTCCCGCGGGGCCTCAGGGATGGTGCCCTTGACCCTCCGTTTGGTGGTCATGGGTGCTGTGTCCGTGGAGCCTCAGGCACTGATGCTCCCTCTGCCTGCTGATGGGCCCAGCAGGAGCTGCTGTCCAGGAAGGGGGCCACCGCTGTGCCGGCCTCCCCTGGGCAGATGGCCAGGGGAGGCTGCCTTCATCCTCAGGGCGGCACCCACTCCAAGCACTTTGGCTTTTTGGACCTGGCAGGATGCCTGTGCTGAGCGAGAAGCCTCACACTCCTCCTCCAGGTCACCCCTGTGGCAGGCTCTCTGCTGCCCTGATGGCTGCGACCCAGCCCCGCACTGCCTATCCTGAACTGGCTGTGTGACCTGAAGCCAGTCGCTCAGCCTCTCCAGTCTCAGTGTTCTCATCAGCAGAACGGAGATGACCATGCTCTCGGCTGGAAGGGCGCTGTGAGGGCCAGGTGGGATGGGAGGGCGAAAGGCTGGAGAGCCATCAGCATGGCACTCACCGCCCCCACCAAGTCACACAGTGCAGCTCTGTTCTGTCCAGTCTTTGCCCCCCAGGCACTTCTGACCTGGGCAACTTTCACTTCCTCAGTATCTCCTTCCAGTCTTCCTTGCAGAAAAACTTGACCTCCCTTGATCAAGAAGCCAGATTTGACCCTGGTAGCAAAAGTAGCACCCACGTCTGTTTGACCGAGTTTCACAAAGCAGGACCAGCTTTACAACCACTCCCTTCCTCTTCTGCAGAGCCTAGAAGATTACAAGTGCCTGGCACATGTCTGTCCTGACATGGCTGTGTACACGTGTGAGTGCAGCCCTGGCTCCTCTCTCCTGAAGCCCTGCGCATTTTGTGTCATGTAAGGACATTGTCTGAAGCTGTCGCTCAGAGATCTAAATTTAGACTTATCTTCTGCCAGGAGCCATTTGGCCAGGAATGAGTTTGAAAGGTATTCCTCAAGGCTTGACATTCTTGGGCTCTCAGAGGCACCACCAAGTAGCCAAGCCCAGGTAGCTTTCAGCTTAGAGTCTTGGAGAAGGTTCTGGTTGAGCACAGACTGCCTGTACCACCACCCAGGCTGCCTGGAGGGTCGAGCACCCCAATGACCCCGCAGGCTGGCCTGGAATCCACCCCTACCCCAGGTGTGTGCTCCCCAGCCCATCTGTCCTGCCCTCTCCTGGCCGTTGGTGCCTCTAGATGCTCTTCTCAAGAACTAGAGAGACCTTAGCAGCTCAAATGTGCTTCTTGGGTCCGGGTTTCTCTGACAACACCCGACAGGTGAGCTGGTTACAAAAACCATGGAGAATTAAGGCTATCTCTGGATAACGCATCTAAAGCTCCAACTTTCCCCTGATTATCTGAGTGGTAAAATGAAGACATTAATATCTAATACAGGAAACAGCCTGCCTGGAGGACTGGGTTAATTACTTTAATCCTCTGTTTCCCATTTTCAGTGGGAATCTGGTTATAATCAACCATGGACTAAGAGTCACCAGATTAATCTGGGCAGGGAGTAAAATGACACGTGCAGAGACAACAGATGCTGCAGAGCACTCACAAGTGCCAGGATTTAATGCGACTGAGTCTGGGTGCCAGAGAGGAAATCCGTCTTGTCACACTGGTTTTTCGTTGGCTGATGTATGTCATTCGTTTAAAACTGGTGGATCTCAACTTCTCTTCTCTGATGACAGAGCTGAAGGAAACACTTGCAGAATGGAACACGCAGGCCATGGTGTTGATAAAATGAGGTCCTCAATAAACCACGTCCTCCGGCGTCCATGCCCCTGGGTAGAGCCCCCCCTTAAACGTGGGCTCGTCCTGCAATTTGTATTAACCAATGGGCTGCGGTGGGATTTACACCTACTGATTTGGGCTCTGGCCTGAGAAGGTCTTGCAGCCTCTGCTTTTGCACTTCTGGATGCTCTGAGCTTCTATCTGAGGGGACCAATGACCTTAATGGAGCCACTGGAGGGACACGCGGAGAGGGCACAGGGAGAGAGAAGCCCTGAGACCGTATACAGAGAGAAGTCTGACCATCTGAGCATGCCAGCCAAGGCCAGCACTGGCAGACCGGCAGCTGAACATACCCCTACCAGTGCCCTGTGTTGAGATGGGCAGAAGAACCACCCAGCTAAGCCCAGCCCAGAGTGAACAATTACAAGGAACAGTAGCACAGTTGTTTTAAGTCACTGAGTTTTGGCAAAGTTTGTTATGCAACCATAATAACCAAAACAGCCCCATTCTCAGGGAAAATGTAACCTCACCTCTAACGGGCCCAGGTGTCTCAATATCTGTGCCAGTCAGGCTTCCTCAGAGAAACAGAACTGACAGGAGGTGGCTATACGTCTATGGAAGGGATTTAGTTTGAGAAATTGGCTCATGTGATGGAGGAGGCTTGATAAGTCCAAAATCTGATGGGGGAGGCCAAGCAGGCTGGAGACTCAGGAAGCTGTGGTTCAAGCCTAAAGGCAAACCAAAAAGAGCTGATGTTGCAGATGAAGTACTCAGGCTGTCCTCTGGGGAATTCCTTCTTGCTCAGGGGAGGTCAGGCTTTTGTTCTATTTTGGCCTTCAACTGATTGGACGAGGCCCACCACACTATAGAGAGTAATCTGCTTTACTCAGAGTTCACCAATTTAAGTATGACTCTCAACCCAAAACACCCTCATAGAAACATCCAGAATAACATTTGGACATTATATGCATAACAACGTCTAGGCACCACAAGTCAGCCACTCTGACACATAAAATTAACCATCACATCATCAATTGGCAAAAAAACTAATTTTCTTTGATTTCACCAAGAGGGTAGGATGTGTTTTTTGGAGGGAGAATCTGACAAGAGAATAAGGAGACCTGAATTGCAATCCAACTATCGCCACTAACTTTAACATCAGCGAATCTGCTGGTTTCTCTGAGCCACAGTTTCCCCCACTGGGTTAACCTTGTGATCTATTTTTGTTCTCTCACCTGATAACCTATTAGAGGCAGGTTTAACAAGATGTTTATTTTTATGGGCCAACCTCAAAGTTATCAAAAGCATATTCTTAAACACACCAAGGGCTTGGGGGGCTCCATTGTTCTGCGACAAGGGAGGAAGTTCATTTGGAAAGGATCATGGGGTATTGGATCAGGTGATTTTTTTTTAATCGCAACAGCAAATACTTGTGTGATTTACTATGAGACTATGTGATTTTCAAGTAACCATCTTAAGTAAACATCTTTTTAAAATTGTAAAGAATTCATGAACACCTGGAGGAAGAAATTCTCACCTAGAAGGAACAGCGGCTGCTTCAGCTGAAGAGGCCAGTAGTGGGATATTGGGGTTGCATCTTCAGCAACTATTCCATCTCTCCCCTTTTGGTTTGGTGGGCTGCCCCTGTCTCTGCTCTGTGTGGTCTCCCCCATCCCTGCCATGGCACAGAAGTGGCAGAGGGATCATGACATTCCCCGTTAATATGGCTCAGGAATGGTGCAGAGGGCCAGGGAGGTCAGGTGGACTGCAGCCAGGGCCAGCTCTGCAGCCACGTGGGAGGGGTCATGACCAAAAGCCAGCATGGGGAGATGGCTATTGCAGGAGATGCTTGGCTAGAGGGCTGGAGAGCCCCTCCATGCCTTGGCACTAAGAGAACCTACCAGAACTCAGACACAGCCCCAGGGAAAATGGGGAAACCTCAAGTTAATCGATACTCCATTCTCTGCAAAACTGACTTTTTGAACAGAAATTAATTTGGGCAATAGAGAAGCTAAGTTATCTTTCAAACATATCTGAAAGTCAAGACCTTTACACACAGTGCTTTCAGTAAAACCGTGTTAAACAAGTGACAGACGTGAACTCACTGAGTAGAAATCTGCTCCCTGTAATTTGTATGCATTTGCTTTAGTTCTGTCCTTTGGGCCTAATCTAATCAGGCGAATCCCTCTTCTACCAGATAACTCTTGTTTTTGACAAACCAATCCCTGGCAACCCCATCAGAGGTCACCTCATATGTAACACTTTTTTTAAGATCAACATTATTGAGACATAATTTATATTCAATATAATGCACACACTTTAGGTGTACAGTTCAATAAATTTTGACAAATGTATACATCACTGTAAGCAGCACCACAGTGAAAACGCAGGACATTTCCATCACCCTCTAAATTCCCACATCCCTCTGCAGCCACCCCTCCCCCAGTGTTGGCCGGAGGCAACCACTTTGCTGTTTTCTGTTACTCTCTGTTAGTTTTGCCTCTCCAAGAGTTTCATATAAATGGAATCATATGTCCTATTTCAAGTGTCCATAAAAATAAATGGAAAAGCCAGAGAAACCCATCAAATGGAGTGGGGACCATGATGCGAGTCTGCCTGGCGGGCGTGGCTGGCGCTGCTCCATTGGGAGATGGCCCACCTCGCAGGGGCGGCATCACTGTTCCACCCCAGGATCCCACGCTGGCCGCCTTCCCTGCGGCACTGTCTCCACGACCGCCCCCCTCTCCTGCTCCTGGGGCTGAGCTGTACTTCCCTTCTTGGCCCACGTCCACCAACTGGGACGGGAAACGGCCAGTGCAACCCCTGGAAAAACATCTTTGCTGAAGACTTTGCTGCTCTTTGGGGAGAAGCAGCCAGGAAGACAGTCCACGCAGCTCTGACTGACGTCCCAGGTCATGCGAACTCCCTGTTTCTTCCCCGGCCGGCTCGGGGGCCGGCCCCTCTGACACCATGCAGGAGGCTACTCATTATTTAACAGCTGGACACCCCCTGCCTCACTGGTTCCTGGTGCTAGCTTTCCCTCTCTTGTCAGGAGCTTCGTTTTTTGGGTTTTGCCTTGATCTCATTCACCTTCAGACTGAAAAGAGTGAGAGCGAGTGAGCGATGGTCTCGTGTTTGAATCATTTCCTCTTCTCCCTGAACCTGTCTGGTTCTCCACCCACGTGCAGGACATTTTTTATGACTGAGGAGACAGAAATGGGCTTCTGGATCCAGCTCTCAGTTGACATATTGTTGTTATTCTTCCCAGTAAAAGTATTTCCACCAAAGAGCGGCGAGTGGAAACTGAAGACGTCTGCGGAAAAGAGAAAGTGAACACACCGCCCGTATAAAGCTGAGAACGCTGCCCGAGTCTGGATCTCCGAGCATATCAGCGCAGGCGGGGAAAAGCCCATGCCTCCACAGCCAGTCGGCTGGACCACTGCTTCCATCTTCAGACCAGGGGCATCAGCACCCCTCTGATGTATCAGTTACCTATTGCATGTAACAAATTACCCCTAAAATTGGTGGCTTTAAACACCAATAAACATTTATTATTTCTCCCAGTTTCTAGGGGTCAGGAGTTAAGGAGTGACTTACCTGGGAGATCTTGGCTCAGCATCTCTCAGAAGGAGGCAGACACGGTGTCACCCAGAGCTACAGTCATCTGAAGGCTCGAGCGGGGCTGGAGCAACACCCTCTGAGGTAGCTGGCTCCCAGGGCGGGCTGATGTGTACTGGGTGCTGGCACCAGGTTTCGCTTCCTCCCTAGGCTGCTGCTGCAATGTTCTCAAGACGTGGAGGCTGGCCTTCCCCAGAGTGTGTGATCTGACAGACACAGAGAGACAGGGACGGAGAGACCACAGAAGCTGCTGTGCCTTTTAGAACCTTGTCTTGGTATCACACACCATCACGTCCATCAGATCTACTTAGAAGCGAGTCAGTAAGTCGAGCCTGCCTTTTGAAGGGAGGAGTATGAAAGAACTTGAGGACATATGTTAAAAATATCTTAGCTGGCTGAGAAATGCAAATTCTTAGGTGGCCCAGACCTGCTGAATCAGACTCTCTGGAGTTCACATCCAATGATGAGTGTCACAAGCCCTCTGGGTGACCGTGATGCTGGCTGCAGTTGGAGAAGCATCGGATCCCACCAAAGTACACTGAGAAAAGCTCCAGTCATGTGTGGGTGACTGAGATGAGGCCTTACCTACCAGGGCTGCCTTCTAGAAGCCGGGTTTTAATGAATTTGACAAAAGGTACTGGACTTACTTTAAGGTGGCCCTCAAGAAAGCTGTGGTAGGCAGGATAATGGTCCCCACAAAGATGCCCACATCCCAGAAGCCTGTGAATATGTTACCGAACAGGGTAAGAAGGGTGTTGTGGTGGTGATTAAATCAAGACTCTCAAGGGGGGAGATTATCTTGGATTGTTCAGCCAGGCCCAGAGTAACTACAAGGATTCTCATAAGGGGGAGGAAGGAGGGTCAGAGACAGAGAGAATCAGAGAAGGAAAGTGGTGATGGAAGCAGGGTCAGGGAGACCTGAGGATGCTCCAGTGCTGGCTTTGCAGATGGAGGAAGGGGCCACGAGCCAAGGACAGCCTCCAGAACCTGGAAAAGGCAAGAAAACAGATTGTCCCAAGAGCCTCTGGAAAGAATGCAGTCCGGAAAAGTCCAGCACCGTGACTTCAGCCCAGGGAGACTCAGCTTGGACTTCTGACCTCCAGAACCGTAAGAGAATTAATTTGTGTTGTTTGAAGCCACTCTGCCTGTTGTCATTTGTTCCAGCCACAGTGGAAATCTGATACAAAAAGCTTCTTGTCTGAGACTTCCTTTGGGAGGAGTAAAGAGGAAAATAAGAAGAATGGAATGATCCGCTTCCTCAGATGTTTCCACAAGGAGGGCAGACACGTGTGTCACCGCAGAGTCTGTCTTTGTCTCTTACCTATAGAAGAGATGCTGTCGTGCTCCCTCATCCAATACAGTAGCCACCAGCCATCTGCCGCTGTCTATATTTACATTTACATGAATTAAAATTATGTTATAATAAAAATCAAGTTCCAGTCCTCCAGCCACATTTCAAAGGCTCGGGAGCCAAATATGGCCACTGGTGAAGGACTTGGGTAGCACGGAGAACATTTCCAAAGTGTTCTGCTGACATTAGTAACAGTTCCATCAGACAGCACTGCTCCCGAGTCTTTGACTTGTCCCAGTTTGACATAAGCTTTTGCAAAATATCTTGTTCCACATCTTGGCCATGACTGTTGATTCCAGGCTGAGACTATCAGATGCCTTCAGCTCCCTAACTTGACTTTATTTGCAGTGCTCATTAAATAGGTTGTAAAAACCCGTGCTTCGAGGGCTCCTAGGGGTTCAGAGATGCCATGGGGACCACCAGGACATGGGGACCAGCCTCCACCTGGACTTGAACTAGAACAGCTTCTCTATTCCATGTTTCCCTGCTGAGCTTACTGCACCCTTTCATTTGGAGAGAGAGCCCAGGGCTTTCAGAAGAAGCCTGAAAACCCTGAGTCGGGAGGGAGGGTCCCCACCCCAGCTCTCCATTGTCCCCCTCCGTAGTCTCCTGGAAGTCATTTGGACATGATTCCTCCTCACTTCACGACCAGAGCAATAAATCATTTGCACATTGGCATGGAGTCATCACTTAGAGTTTCTGTGTTTATGAAGATTTCTTCAAAAACTTGAAGTCAAAATTTATTTTCAAGGCTGCAGTTCATTTGAAAAGTCATCTGTTGGGTTAATCATTTTCCTCCTAGGATTAACTCAACTCTTCGCATTTCTGCTCTCCGAAACATTATATCCTGTCCTACTTACACAGAGTGCACATGTGTGCTTTATCGAACGCACTGAACCTCCCTATTGCAGTGAAGTTTCACAGCGCTTCTGGCCAAAAACAATAAAGTTTGGATTCAAAGGGAGGGCCTTTGGAAGTTTCTTCAAATCATGTAGTTTTCAGCCTCCAAGGGGCTTCTCAGCAGAACTGACTGCCCCATCGGTTCAGGAGAGGCTGGCTGGCCAAGGGGTGGGGATCTCACCTTTGATGGGTGAGGTTGTCAGTAACTGCCTATATTAGCCATTAAAAGTGTTGAATACGCTGAGATCGCACATCTTGCCTCTGACAATAATTTCACTTTTTTCAAACATGATCTTGCACTGACCGTCTATCAATCCCCCAGCGAGAGCGAACTTCGCTGGGAATGGCGAGCATGCCTGTGTCTCCACCTGCCCAGGGCAGAGTAAACACTCCAATGGCAGGCCAAGGCCACTGTCATGGCTCTCCTACAAACAAGAGCCTGTCTGTCTAGAGTTGGCCTGGGCCTCAGTTTTCCCATCCCTGAAAATCCAGGTCTGTAGATTAAAAGAATCTGTTTCTTTCCAGCTCTGAAGTTCTTTGGTTGCGTGATGGATGAAATTATGAAGCTCAAATAACTCAGTTTTAAGCTAAGAAGGGAAGCCCATCATGTATGATAGTAATGACAGAAAAATGACGCCATGTCTAACAGCGGTCATCATCTCCATTTAAAAGACTAAGGCATCTGCAGCCAGATGCAAATGAGAACAAGTCTCATTCAAAGACACCGCTGAGCAAGGGCGGGCTGGCGGCGCACTCACCTGCAGCTAATGGAGGTACAGCTGAGGTGCCCGGCGTTCCAGTGTGTCCCTTCCAAGGCCCTGGGAGGGGACTTCACAGCATGATTCCATCTTCATATATTCTGTAAACCTTGAAAAGTGCAGTCTTTTAGCTGCAATCTGTTGACTACCATCTCTTTCCATTCATGCTTCCTCTCCTCTTGGGAGGGGCTGGGGCGGTCTTGGACATTTGGGGGATCCAGCTAAAAAAAGATGAGTTGGGAGATGATCATACTAAGTGAAGTAAATCAGACAGAGAAAGAAAGACAAATACCATATGAAATCAGTTATATGTGAAATCTAAACAATGATACAAATGAACTTATTTACAAAACAGAAATAGACTCACAGCCATAGAAAACATACTTGTGGTTACCAAAATGGGGTGGGGGGAAGGATAAATTAGAAATTTGAGATTAGCAGATACACACTACTACACATAAAATAGACAAACAACAAGGACCTATTGATTAGCACAGGGAACTATATTCAATATCTTGTAATGGAATAATGGAAAATAATCTGAAATGTAATAATAATGGAAAAGAATCTGAAAAAAGAATATATATATATATATACACACACACACATATATATATACGAAACTAAATCACTCTGTTGTACACTGGAAACTAACACAACATTGTTAATCAACTCTACTTTAATAAAATTTTAAAAAGATGAGTTGGGGGATACATTTACTTTGAGTTTAGGAGAATATATTGATGTGGTTCACACTGGGGATTCTGGAAAGTCACTCAGAGTTCAGGATTTTTCCCATTCCCACAAAACCTCTGGTGGAGGGGTTGGTTAATGAGTCAAAATAGTTATTTAGAAGTAGGAGAATAGGAAAGAAGAGGAATGTGAAAAAGCCTGAATGAATAGTTTGTCTTTGAAGAATCAGTCCTATTTTAATAACCCGCAGCACTCTGGAATGAGGCATCTTGGGAACAAGGACTTTGGAACAGGGTTGAGTTCAAGTTTCAGCTGTGCCAAGTGCCAACTGTGTAATCATAGATGAAATATTTTCCTTTGAATCTGTTCCCTCCCCCATTAACGGAGTTAAGAATATCTATCGCCCATGCCTGTGGAGAACTTTAAATGTAATAGACACTCCATACACTACAGCTTGTTTCTTTTTAAAATCATGCCATGGAATGTTCTGGCATGGCGCACTTAATTTGAATATCAAAAGTTCCAAGCAAAGGAGGGGAGGGCATAGCTGAGTGGTAGAGCACATGCTTAGCATGCACGAGGTCCCAGTCCAATCCCCAGTACCCCCATCAAAAATAAATAAATAAATAAATAAATAAATAAATAAATAAATAAATAAATAAATAAATAAAATAAAGTAAAATAAAAAACCTAATTACTTCCCACCCCTCAAAGGAAAAAACTAATTTCAAGCAAGGGAATTCCAGTTCAAAGACTGTTGAAGTTGAGAGGAGTCTTGAGATATTTTAATGAGGAGGCTGGGGTTTTGCAACGCTGTGACGGCACTAGGGCATGCATCTAAGAGAATGGCAAAGCTGGTCTTAGAACCCACCTGTTTCAACTAAGAGTGTAGTCAGGACGGGTGGGTCACCTGTACTGAAACCTGATCGAGGAGTAAGCACACGGCCCAGGAGGCCATGGATAAAGCACTCTTGGTGCCAGTGAAGACGGGTGGCTACCTTTGATCAGTGCCTAGGAACGGTCGGTACCTAAGTTATCACGGTACAAACCTCGCCTCCAACCTAGGAGGAAGTTGCAATACAGCCCCATTTTATAAATGAAAAGACTGAGATCCAGAAAAGTCAAGAATTTGCTCAGGGTCACACAGTAATAAATGACAGGGCTCAAATTCAATCCTAGGTCTATGTGACCTCAGAGCCATGCCCTTTGCCCATCTCACATGGCCCTGTGCCCTGAGACTCACGCGCGTCCATACAGGGACTCTGTCCACCTTCTGCCAAGTCCCAGTGACAAAGCCACTCACTCAAGTTCTACTTTCTGCCACCAAGACCACCATTTATGGTGACCTAAATGCTGAAAGAATCTGTCTTGGACATATTCATGTTTTCCTTTCAGAGGTTTATAAATTGTTTATCACAGTTTTCTCAAAAATGTGTTTCATAAAGCCAAAAAATTAGGAGAAAAACTCGAGAATGTTTGTAGGTCATCACTTGAGCACTGAACCCAACCCAACTTCTGCAAATTTCTTCTATTTAAGAAACCCTTGAGGTCAGTGGCTCTCAACCTCGGCAGACATTAGAGCCACTGAGAAGTTTAAGATGACACCGTGCCCAGGCTCCACCCAAGACTAATGACATCAGAATCTCTGAGAGCAGAACCCAACACTGGTCAACCTCTAAAAGCTAGTGCAGATCAGACTGAGATTAAAGATCAGATGGCCTTCCTCAATAACCCTTTCCAATGCAAAGTTTCTGACACTCTCAGAAAAAAATTGTCCTCCTCCTAACCAGAGTTCCTTTCCTGGAGGGTAAGTTTCCCTGGCAATTGTACACAGTAGTGTGGAGGTGTTGTTACTGTAGTTTTTTTTTTTTTAAGGGAAATTTGTTATTCTATTATCAAAAGCTTTAAAAACTGCGTATTTCTTTGCCCAGTATTTCCATTTGTAAGATTTTATCCCTGGCGGGGTTAAGAGATGTCTGCAAAGATGTTCATATGGAAGTTCATTAAAGCATTATTTTTGACAGCAAATTTTGGAGATAGTTTAGGTATCCAATACTTAAGGTGACTGAGAAAGATAGTGTATTCATATGAGAGAATGCAACTATTAAATTTCTACTTGGGATCATATTCACCAGCCCAGGAAATACTATATATAGTAGGAACATTATGAATCAATTTTTAGTTAAAAACACATGCACTTTTCACATGCATAGGGAAAATATTGGAAGAATTTTCTTCCAAACATATAATGTCACCAGTTGTTACCTTAGATGGTTGACTTACAGTTGATTGTTTTTCCAGCTTTGTTAAATACGAATGACACATAAAATGACTGAATTTTTAAAATGCTCTTTTGAGTTTAAAAAAAAAAGTGGTCTGTAGAGTATGTTAGTTAAAAATGCAATCTAGGAATGTATACACCTGTGCCTTACTGACTGGTATTTGCCAGAACACTTGTTAAGTTGTCTTCAGAAAAGGACATTCTCTCTTTTTGTTGTTGTTGTTAAACTCAGCTGTCTTTAGGACAAATTAGACCATTCTCTCTTTTATTAACTCCCCAGACCCCCCCTTGACTAGAGTCCATAGCTCAGGTCAGGTGAGTTTTGGGGAGAGTGTTAGCTGGACTCTCAGAGAGGTGGGGCTGCTGTAAGGAAAAGCCCGAGACGGCATTGAACTTGGCTCTTGGTAAACAACATGTGTTTGCTGAATGAAAAAATGAAGAATATATAACACTCCTAGCAGAAGAAAATCATCTTTGTGGCTTTTAGAAGAAAGAGCAAGGTTTTTTTTTTTTTTTTTTGAAATTCTTCAAGAATTGGAACAATTTAAGTGTTCAACAGAGAAAGTGATAGTGAAATGAGAGGGAAATAGAGCACATAGTTTGAACGAGGAGGGAGCTCGGAGAGCAAACAGACATCCCTATGGATTCTAGGAAGAGGCTGCTTCACCTCAGAGCAGAGTACTGTGCTTGATTTCACGGTGGCATTTAAGGAAAGTAACATTTTTTAAAGCTTGGATACTAGAGTCAGAGCTCAAAGTTTTAACTGAGGTCTACAAGGAGATGCTGTAAGAATTAACATGATACTAAGTTCATACATAGGGGGAAAGGAAAAGGAGGTGGGGAAATGACAATTTCATGGCGTGTGCATCCTCTACGCTCCCTGTGTGATTGGTGTGTCATGTTCACAGCCACTGAAGCTGCTTTCCCATCCTGGATGGACAGGGCTGCTGTCTGGGCTGGGCACAAGGCAGCAACGGGCATAGTTTGACAGCTTTCCATCGCAGGAGCAAGAAGTTTAAGAGGAGGATGGCTTTCCAAGTGACTTGGGTAAAGGAATTTCTACTGTGGGAGAAGCAGAGGTCCCAAGTCTGTAGGAATGCCTGCAGGGAGTGGGCTGATCAGGGAGACGTGATTTCATGGTCACTTATGAAGAACCAATTGCCAGGGGACCTGTCGTCCATCAGAAGAGTCTCGGTACTTAAGCAAATCTACTCAAAGGCTGATTAATACTGATTTGCTCAGGGAAATGTCCCCTCCCCAAACTGGGACTTATTCTAATTGTTTCCTTGCCTCGTGGCAAGGATCAGGGGCCACTTCACATGATTACTGGCCATCATGGATTCCCTCTGAGTCCAGCCTTTCCCGAGGGTGGGCAGGGTGAGAGAGGCAGCTCTGATTGTCACCATGGTTGACAAGCAATGTGAGCGCATCCCAGCCCTCTGCTAGCAAAGCAGCCAGGAGAGCACTGCAGAGCAGTGGTCAGAGCACGGGTGGTGCTCTCATCCAGTCTCGGGCTCCAATCCCAGCCGGAGCAGGGACAGGATCTGACAGGGCTGGGATCGGGGTCAGGCGAGGAAGGCTGAGTTCTGCCAAGTCCAAGGTCGGATCCTGTCTTTATTTAGAATTTTGACATTTTTGTTCCCTATGGATTTTTTTTCATTCATTTTGATTTTCTAAAATATGGCCTCGCCATATGCTCTGCTCTGATTACTGAGTTTAGGGCTGGGGGAGTTCCCTTTACATTTTACACCTAAGTTAAGCAGCTCACCTACATCCCTAGTCTTGACTTTGCCCAACCCAGTGGCTCACCAGCCCTGTGAGGCTGCACAAGTCATTTTAAGCCTTGCTACCATCGTCTGTTAAATGGGGGTGGTTGACAGGACCCATCTCATTGGGTTTTGTAAGGTTAAATGAGATAATGTACATAAGGCTGTTAGCCCAGGGTAAGGACGAGGGTCGTTTCCTTTACCTTTGCTTTGTCCTCTTAAGGCTGGAACCCGCACGTTAAGGGCAGCCAGCCTCGGGATGCTGAGTGCCTCCCACACAAGTCAGTGCCCCAAAAACCATGTTCCTGCTATAAAAACTACTGTCCTTAAAGACAGAAAATGCCCCCCAAGCCATTTCTGGACACTTACTGACATTGCTTGGCCACTTTCTAGCAGTGATGCAGGTGCTGCCTCGGGCTGGGCTCCCCGTGGTTAGAAAACACGAACAAACCTACCATCCCCAGGGCAGAGGGGGTGGCCTTTGCTGAGCATCAGCCCAAGTAACTGGTGTGCTGGAAATCAGCGTGTGTTAAAAGTAGCAAGAGCTCACCTGTTGGACACACAGGCTCCAGCTTAGGGATCTGCCAGGCACGGGTCAAAAATACAGGCTTGGGAAACAGACTAAGCTCGTGAACAGCGTGTGGCACACAGGAACGCACGCTGGGGTGAATTCAGGGTGAAAGGTGTGATAAAAAACACACGTTACCAACCACATCCGCTCTTCCTCATTCTGGGACATAACGGTGTACGTGCTCAATGACATTTCAGCATTTCAAAAGAACTGTTATTGGGTGTCTCCTATACATATGCGACACTAAAACTGGGGAAATTTCATGCTTATCAGTAAAACTGAAATTGTCTCTTTGAAAATTTTGGAAAACTTTCAGCCAGGAAATTCACTGTGGACTAGTGAAATCTGTAGAATTGTTCTAAGTTTAAATCTTCAGGCACTGAAAACTTCTGGCCTCTTTCCTAGGGTCGAATTCAATTCTAAAAGGAATGATGTGGAGGAAAGTGACTTATGAACCCCTGATTTCAAACCTCTCTACTGCTTGAGGCCTGGAAATAGCTTGTGTGACAGCCAGAATAATGGCCCCAAAGATGCCCACGTCCTCATCCCCGGAACCTCTGACTATGTCACCTTCCATGGGAAAAGGACCTGGCAGGTGTGATTGAGTTAAGGATCTTGAGATGGGGAGGTCACCCTGGATTTTTTAAGTGGCCCAAATTAACCCTGTGGGTCTTTAAAATTAGAGAAACTTTTCCTGCAGTGGTTAGAGGCAGAGGTGACTGTGGAAGGAGGGTCAGAGAGACGCTGCTTTGCTGATTTAGAAGATGCAAGAAGGGGCCACCAGCCACGGAATGTGGGCAGCCTCTAGAAACTGGAAAAAAAAAAAAAAAAAAAAAAGGACTGGGGGAATGGACTTCTCCCTAAAACCTCCAGAAAGGAACACAGCCCTGCTGACACCTTGATAGTGGCCCAGTGGGACTGTGCTGGACTTCTAACTTCCCCAACTGGGAGCCATACACTGCTGAAATCACGTAACTTTTCATTAGTCACTTTTATTACATATTATAGATGTTTTCAACATTTAGAAGCAAACCCTAGCATGGTAGTTTTTTTTTTTTTTTTTTATTGCTGGCTCTCTCAGCCTGGTTTTCTTTTCATCATTCATCTCAGGCTGTCTCAGGATGGTGCTGATGGGCTTGTAGACGTGAAGAAGGACCCTGCAGTTATTCTCCAGGGAGCTCCTTCTTCCCAGCCTGAGAGACGGGGAAGGTGGCCACGTACCAGGATGTGCCCAGTGAGATTAGAGGCTGTAACCATGGGAACCGGGCCGTGCAGAGCAAGATGCAAACCTCTGAAACCATTGTCAGTGAAACATAAGCACTGAGGTAGCATGAGGGCCCCAGTTTCTGGGTGGCTGGTTCTAACTTTGGCAGTCGGGATTTAGAGGGAACATTCTCCACTTTTAATGGCCTCCAGATGTTCTTCTGGTCCCAGCTGAAATTTTTTCTTTCTTTATGGTTAATTTTTTTTTTTTTTTTTTTTTGTCAGCAGCAGAATTTTGTTGTAATATCTCCAAATTGGTGGAAGAGGCCGTCAGTCATCCAACAAACCCCAAATGAAAGTTTAAGCTTGGGGTCACTCGAAGTATCTCATTGTGCTCCATTTAACTGATAACTGCTTAACAGTGTAGCTGCCAGAACTTTCCGCTCGTGTGACAATGCATTACATGACTACCTGAAGGCAATCAGCCACCAAACTCATGTATAAATGCGATGTCCCATTTCAACATCTGGCCAATGTCCAGAAGGAGCAAACAAGGATGTCAGAAGGTGGTCATCTTGGGTGAATAAGAGGCAAAGGTTTATGGCAAGTTACAGTGAATGACTTCATCACAGAATTTAGATTAAACACTCCACTCACATCAGTTGGGAAACACTGAAGCAGCTACTTTCAAGACGCATTTTCTAGAACAAGAATTTTGTGTCCACCTATAATTAACAAGACATGACTCTACAGGATTTGCTCTGGGATGTTCTTTAAATTAGTGACATAGTCTAAAAATAAGTATCTTCCTTATATTTATGCTTCAGTTTCCTCTACTTGAAGAATGAGAAGAACACAGTTTACTTCTCTGGAAGGCTCTTCTGAGAACTGCCATCCATGCGCCATCTTGAGTCCCTAAGGAAAGGACGGCATTTGGCGGCTGCGCTTCCCCTATGTGAGTTACACTACAGCAGGGCCTGGTGGAATCAGTTACGTTGAAAAGGTGCTTGAAAACATGTTCTCTGCCTGTTTATAAAGGACTTGCTTTACAACCTGTTAATAGTCACATGCAACTCGCCCTGCAGCGTTTACCGAGTGTTCAGCCCTGCTTGTATTCAGTCATGTGACTAGGTCCCTTCTGAGGCTGACTCACCAGGGCCTACGGATTCACAGGTCACTAGGGGCCTGGATTACAGGCCCCTCTAACCACTTAGCTACTGAGGTATTTGTGGCTACCAATAAACCATAGAATCTCTTTGTATTTTTTAAGAAAATGATAATAAATCATTTGACTCTCTCCTGAGCCTTTAATCAGCACCCCGTCAACCACCCACCTAGCAGAGGACTTGCATTCTACTGCTTACCCAGAGGGAATTCCCTTTGATAGAATGTTAGGGCGAAGGTGAGATGTTACTACAGACCCTAAATACACGTGCGGGGTTCCCTGGGGAAGACCTCTCCCTCCCCCGTGTTGTTCCCATTCTCTTCTTTTCCACACAAGTTCTTCCCAGAAAGAAGACACTGTCGCAGTGAGTCCAGCCCTACCTGGAGTGACTGGCTGGGTGCACAGCTAGAATGGACACGATTTTAAAAACACACGTTTTGGTTTTCACACATTCTCTCAATTGCTGGTAAGTTCTTCTGAAAGTGGAAATCACGGATTCATTCTTTTAGGATATTTTCCTAAAAGAAAATGGGCAGGCACTATATAAAGTCACTTAGATGACCCTGGGCTCCCCCGGGAGCCCAAGATTCCTTTCCATCTGTTACCCCAAAACCTACAACCTCCACAGGGCTCTGCAGTTACTAAGGCAATGAGCTTCAGCCCCCGGGAGGCTGAAGAATCCATGATGCAGGGAAAGGCATCCCTCTGTGAACTAGAGTCCTGATCTTTCCTCCTTAAAATCAGCATAAGTGACATGACACGACGCGATGATGTGAGTGGTAGGGGGAAAGAAGGTCCAACACCAGTTACCTCTTCATCTTCTCCACTCCCTCCCCAGATCACATTGTCCAAAATATTGGTATAACAACAATGAAGAGAGCTAGCGTGCAGTCAATGCTGACCGTGTGTCGGACGCCCTGCCGGGTGCATCGCTCATTGCATCCTCTAACCCTCAGAACGACCTAAGAGCAAGGCATTGTGAGTGTATTCGTCCCAAGTTTACAGACAGTCCTGAAATGGCCTGCATATTTGCCTTTGGGGTCAAGCATCACACATTCCCTCCTCTTGCTGTTAAAGTGTGTTCCTCTGTTCTTTTAACAAAGATTTATCAAGCACTTACTGTGTCTCAAGCCCTGTTTTAGTCTTTATATACTCTTGGGAAAGATGTGATGATCTCAACAAACACCTTTGTTTTAAAAGCAGAAAGACGGCTCTGTGAGAGCAGTGAGGTTCAGAGGAAAACGAGGGGACGTGGACCTCAGAGGTCACTGTCCTCCCACTTGTGCCCCAAGGGGCAGTGGTAAGAGCCTCATCTCACAGGTGTGTGTCTGTCACTCTCAGCTTTTCAGCCCGGTGGGGAGCGTGTTCCCTGGGGAAGGTGAAATGTTCTTCCTCCAGGCTGTCTGCAAAGACTCAAGGGCGAGGCAGCACCCAGAGATGATGGGGGAGTTTCCAGATCTGAGAAAATGCCCTGGTGAACTTGGAATCCTGGTATCTCCCTCTTGAGTCACACCCTGAAACCAAGCAAGATCTCCCTGTGGTCAGTGGTCAGAGCACCCCTGTTTGCGTACTTTCTGTGCTGGGGGACCGTCTGCCTCACGATACAGCCCACCCCGGTGCTGAAGGCTGCACTTCATGATATGGAGACGAAATCTGCCTCTAAATAACCTGCACTCCTGGTCCCAGCTCTGTCCTCTGACTTCGTGCCAAACACATCTAACGTGTTTTTCACAGGAATTAAGTGCCCTTAAGTGTCTAAGCTCAGAGATCTTGTCCCATTAAGGCTTCTTCTTGCTCCTTCAAGTCTTCTCTTAATGTGTTATGGTTGCTAAATCCTCCACTCTCTCCACTGGAACAAGAGAAACTGGAAATGACCGGGCTGGATCAAGGCAAGTCTCGCTGAGAACTATTAATAAACACACACTTCAATGACGAGAGGCTGGGAAGGAGGCACTGGGATGTCCCCTTGGGCCATTAAAACAAGGACAAAGTGTCTTTAGAGTTGGAGAGGTCTTGAGGTCAGGGCTCATCTGGCTGGTATTTGAGCCCCTTAAATAGCTCAGAGGACACTCAGAGCAGTCTTCGGAAGGCCAGGTCACAGAGTCTGATATACGAGTACCAGGGAGGGACACCTAAAGGCTCTAAGAGTTTTATTTACAAGGAGGGAGGGAAGTGGTGGAGTTAATGCTTATAAAGTCTTTGATCCGCTAAACTCTCCTGGAAACAGCTACCATAAACCCCAGCTCCTCCGTCCTTGTGAATTCTTTTTCCCTCTCTTTTGGAAAGAACTGAAATTGAGAAAAGGCCACCAGTGGCATCCTAGTAACGCCCACTCAACCTGATGACACCTTGATGCCAACCTACTCTCTACTATAGACTCTAAGAGTAAGGGGTTCATTTTTTAAGGTAGCGTTTAAGCGATAAAACCAAAAGACTATGTGTAAGGCAGGTAGGCTACTCCAGGGCCACTGAGAGAAACTCCTTTTTAGTGTGACTTTTATATGATGGCAAATTGTTCTGTTGTTTGTCTCACTGGTGTTGTTGGAAGAATTTGTCTTTGTTAAGTACATGAAACTTGGTTACAACCTAACGTGTAGGTTCAGAGCTGTGTTGATGAAATGCAAGTGTTACTTTATCCTGATTTCTTCTGCTGTAATGGAATGAGGCTTTTTATTTGCTGCTTAATTATGTTCCCTGTTGCTAGACTTTGCCACTGGTGCTGGTGGTGATGCATTCTTGACGATGCCTGGAGAGGAGGGTGGTTCACAGTGTCGCCATGCTCCAGGTCAGGCAGCTGAGGCTGAAAAGGGTTCGGTGACTGGCACGGGGCTGTGTGGCCCTGATAATAAACCCCAAATAGCACCCCAGTCTTCCGCCCAGCACTATTCACCTGCAGAACCCTCCAGAACGGGAGCTAACGAAATGGAGGTGTGAGAATTCAGCTCACAGAGGATCGTTTCCAGTTCAGGCTGATGGAAAATACTGACTATCCATTGCACAATTCAAATGAAAATAATCTTTGGAGCATTATCTCCCAAAGAAAGCCAGGAAAAGGCAAGTCTCTACATCTCTGAAGATCTTACCAAGGGTAAGGTTTTAAGAGATGATGGTTTCCTGCATCAGGGGAGCTGTTCCAGGGTAGAGCGAGCCCTGGGTCATCCCTGATTCTCAAGATCCAGAGAGTTTTCCTTCTCTCCTTTTCTAGGTGGTTCGGTGGGAGTCTGCCAAGAGCAAGGCACACAAACTGCTTTTATTAAAGAAAATATTTGGTGGCCAAAAGATTAATAGCACGGATAGAAAACAGGACTGTCACTGAGGTCTGGTGATTGCTATGCTAAAGCCACAGAGACCTGGCTACCCTCGCACTGACTGGCCTCTTAATTGAAGAGTAAAATTTAAGGAGAGCTCATCTAATTCTTTGGAGGTTTAAGATAAGCGCTTGTCGACTGGATACAAGAGTCTATTTCTTCGGGGGTAACTGGAAACATTCTTTTCACTTTTATGTAAGATATGTGTTATCTTGGCCTCTGAAGGAGCAATCCGTATCCAAGATTCTGAAGGAACTCTTCTGAGATTAATTCGTTTTGGAGAAGCATAACTTATTTGCTTCCATCCTGCAGAGATTTAAATGCATCCTGGCGGGGGAATGCTCCTTGTCCAAGGAAGGTGTCACACACTGGAGGCTGAGTTCTGACTCAGCTCAGAGTCTCTGATCTTCTAATGGACACTCCTCCACCTCATTTTGAAACAGAAGAAAGTTAGGGCCCACAACTCACAGTAAGAGCGTAAATGTTAAATACTGATGCCGTATTTACTTAAGAGAGGTATCTGATCAGTTGCTGGGCCTAGCGTCTTTATCTGGCCATCCACCACCCACTCATCTACCACCCACTTATTCATCCATCCATCCATCCATCACCAATCCACCCATCCATCATCCATTTATCCAGTTTATACCCATCTTTTGATTCATTCAGTATTGGGTATGTGTTCTGAAGCCAGTCTGGGTTGAATCCCAGCCCTCTCACTTACCAGCTGTGGGATCTGGGGCAAGTTACTTGAATTCTCTTTGTCCTATTTTTCTCATCTGTAAAATGGAGAGCATGAGAGCATGTCCTTCACAACAGTATTCATAATATTCACAACAGTATTGTGAAGATTATGCTAATATAAATAAAGTGCTTAGAACAGTGTCTCGCACATAACCAGCACCATTTAAACAGCTGCTGTTGTGTTATTATTAAAGAAACAACTCAGGCCCTGACAAGATGGGAGACCCAGCTGCAGATAAACAGATCCAGAATTAGAGAATCTACTTCTTTGATTGTTTCTCTTTTCTGGAACATGGAGGGGAAGAGCCAGGGAAGAGGTATCACTGGAGGGAGGGAGTTTTAAGATTATTTCACGGGGACTAAGTTATTTTGGTTTAATTTTGGCATGAAAGCTGAGTCCTGGGAGTGTTTTTTTTCCCCATTTTAATTGTTATCGGTGGTTTTTTGTTTTGTTTTGTTTTAATTGCTAAGCATTTCCAAAGTCTTCAAAAGAAAACTGAGAAGACTCATTACTTCTTGACTTATTTCTCTGGTCAAATTGACCATAAAACTCCCATGGACAAGGATTATGTTTTATCCCTGTCTGACATGGTGGGGCTAGCAGCTCGGCATCCTGGATCTTTGGGGCGCCTGAGAAGCAGGAATAGATGAGGATGTTTGCAAGGAAACAGCCCAGAGAGTGGCCACAGTCTGTTCTCAGGGTAGGAAACGTCTTGGGGCAGGACCCAGAGGAGGCCCCGGGTGGTCAGGAGATGAGCACTAGGCACCCCCAGGGCAGGGCTCTGTGTCTCCATCTCCAGGGGGCCGTGGCCCAGACACACAGCTCAGCCCAGAGTGGAGGGTAGAATCAAAGGAGACATGGACCCCAAGGAAGTATTCAGGGAAAATGAAACAGAAGAAGCTGGAAGATGCTGAGAAATGTCCCCCTTGGTCACCTCCATTCAACTTGAGTCCCAGTATCTACTGAGCATGCAGACTGGGCAAAACACCAGGCTGGGTACATTGTGGGCCCTGACCTGTGCCTCCTAGGAGAGAGGTTGCTTCTGGAGGGGACCTCGCCCCACCCCCATGCTCCCCGGTCCCCGGGGGGAGAACTGGCCGTGCTCTGCTTCCCACTGGCTCCTCAGTGCTCCTTAGAAGGGGCAATCTCACCTCAAACCATCTGACTTCTAAGGCTTTGCACTTAATCAGTGATGCAGAAGAGCTATAATCTAGGTACGAGGCAGAAAGTGTCCTTCTGGACCAGGGTGGCCAGTTGTACCAATCTGCCTGGACTGTCTTGGTTTTAACACTGAAAGCCCTCAGTCCCGGGCAAAGGGGACAGGTGGTCATCCTAATCTGGACTTACTGTTAGCAAATACTTGACAAGAGCAGTGTGGGAAGGATGGTCTGAACAACATGCAGTTTATTCACCTCTCTTAAACCTACTAAGCTTTATTTAGGCTTATTTAGCCCATTTATTATTTGTTTAAACAGCAGAGAGGCACGTGTGTGTGTGTGCACGCACATGCTTGTGTGTGTGTATGTGTATATTGTACAGTCCCGGCCCCTGTGGAATTATATTCACTGAGATTCCCTTTGTCAGCATGCTCTGGGACAGTATGGAGTTCCCATAAAAACTAAAGATATAGTTACCACATGATCCAGCAATCCCACTCCTGGGCATGTATCTGGAGAAAACTATTCTTAAAAAAAAAAACAAAAAACCAAACACATGCACCCCAATGTTCACAGCAGCATTATTACAATAGCCAAGACATGGAAGCAGCCTAAATGTCCATCAACAGAGGATTGGATAAAGAAGCTTGGTATATTTATACAATGGAATAATACTACTCAGTCATAAAAAAGAATGAAATAATGAAACATGGATGGACCTAGAGATTATCATATTGAGTGAAGTAAGTCAGACAGAGAAAGACAAATATTAGATGATATCACTTATATGCGGAATCTAAAAAAAAATATGAATTCTACTTATAAACCAAAAACAGACTCACAGACATAGAAAACAAACTATGGTTACCAAAGAGGAGAGGGGAGGGGAGGGATAAATGAGATGTTTGGGATTAACAGATACACATGACTATATATCAAACACATAAACAACAAGGAGCTACTGCACAGCACAGGAAATTATATTCAATTTCCTATAATAACATATAATGGAAAAGAATGAAAAGAAAACATATATATATGTATGTATGTGTACATGTAACTGAATCACTCTGCTGAACATCTGAAACTAACATTGTAAATCAACCATACTTCAACAAAAATTTTTTTTAAAAAAAATGCTCTGGGTCCACAGCCTGGGAGGGCTGTGGGAAGGAATCCTGGGAAGTCCATCATACAACTTCCTGTACGGGTATCATTGAGACCTGATTCTCTATGTTACACCTTGCCCCTCTCCTAAGGACCCTGCGGGGTCACAGGGAGTTAGTTGGCAGAGGGATCCTGGCCCAGCTCAGAAGGGGACAAGACCCTCATGCAGAGAAGGGCCACATGAGAGCCTCCCACGACCCCATGGCCACCTGTCCTCACGCAGCCCTCATGGAGAAGCTGGAAGAGCCCTGGGCCTTGGAGGCACAGCTATCTATGTGGACTGAGGCCTGAGACCACACCTGGATCCCCAGGGATGCTGGCGTGCCCCAGTCCCCGACCCCGCGACCTTGGCTAAACAAACATCAACCCTCCCCCGACAATGAAAAGAGGTGACACTGAATCGCCAGAGATGCATTTTCCTCCAGTTTTAGAAAAGGCATGTTACTTTCCCACACAGCTGATGCTGTGGATGGAGGCGAGCGCTACTGGGTCAAAGACGGTGACACAGTCATGACGGAGGCTGTGGAGCTGGCATTCATGAAGCGTTACGATGTGTCTGCCCCTCTGCTAAGCACTTTACCTGATTAAGTCACAAAATCCTTACAGCAGGGAGGACTTACAACAACCAAATCCCCACTTTGGAAGAAACTGGGGCACAGGGAGCATAAGGAACTCGCTCAAAGTCACTCAAGAGGATGGAGGATTTGAACCTGGGAACCCCAACGACCTCTGGCAACATACTTAACACCTACAGACCAATTGGTCAGAAATTCTTTCCTCATCTCCAACCAGAGCCATCTAACCCTAATCCTAACCGTTCCTTCTTGTTTTGTTCCTCACAGAAAGAGCTAAGAGTTACTCCCATGATCCGTATCTTTTCTCCATTTCCTCTTTCTCAAGTCAGAATGACCTCAGCTGCCTCTTCCTCTCCTCGGAGTGGCTGCGATCCGAGGCTGTCGTGGTTTGGCTATTTCTGCTCTGCTCACCGCTTGGCTTTCTCAGCCTGAATTGGAACAGAGGTCAGTTGGCGATGAGTATTCGAGGAAGATTGTATCTTTGTGATTCCCTCAATTCATGCATTCTGGGGTGGAATTGAACAATTTCTTTCAATAAGAACAGCACGCTCCCGTGACCTCTCGTCTGAGCCTGCCATGTGATTATAAAGATGCCTCCAGGGTCTTGCTGCAAGTCTTCTGGGAAATGAGCTATTTGGCCTCAAGGATGCGGCCAAGGGCCAGGCCCATTCTCTTGTCTATCTCAATTAAGATGGCAGAGAAGATAAAAACACAAAGATGAAAAAGTCATTTTTCTCCCCTCAAAGCACCAAAATTCTTTGAGCCTTTCCTCTTCTTCTGCTTTTTTGGCTGATAACAATGAAAAATGGCTTCTGCCTCTGCTTTTATTGGCTTTGCATCTGGGATCATAAGAATGTAAATGCTTCCCCAAGGAAAAATACATTTGGGGGATTAACCAGATTGTTTCTTTTCTTTTTAAAAAATTTTTAGTTATAAAAGGAAGAAAGAATCTGCTGAACTAAACTAAGCCATGATCGCAAACAAGAACTAGAAAGCAGAGACCACCATTTGCCTGGTGGGGTCAGCGCCGGGGGTACCATTTTAGTTGGCAGGGCTTTAAACAGTTCTATTTTAAATCCAGCCACTGTCATCTTGAAACATACTCATAGTTGGGTCAGGTCATGTGATTAGGAAAACTGATTTTGTTCGGGGTTTTGTTCCTTTAACTGCCCATTACGATGTGTTTTCCATGCCGATTTCACAACATGGGGTGTATTTAGCAAATGGCTGTGATCTTTTCCTCACCCTCATCACCCTCTTCCCCCCCAAGTCCCCTATAGTCTGTCATTTACTCTCGCCCCTCTATTGAAACTCAGAAATCAGCAAAAACTTCCTGCAGGTCAAGTGGAAAGGACTCGAGCTCTTTCCTTCTGTCATTGCCCCACCTGAGCCCTTTGGCACCATTCACCACCCCTCCCTCTCCTCCAGACCTCCTCAGCCCCTGCCTCTTTGATACCGTGTGATCATTCCTTCTCTGGGGGGGTGTCCGTCCCCTCTGGAGCATTTTCTAAGGCTTGGCACTGTCTCTAGACTTAATTTCTCTATGTTAGCCTTGGCTCAGGCTCCTGTCTTCAGCTGTCAACATTATTTATGTAATCCCCAGGTCTGCATCTCCCACACTGAGTCTCTCTGAGCTCCCAGCCAGCCTCTCCATCACCTTCTGAACAATCTCATTTGTTAATTTGCTTTACTCTGGCACCTGAAACTCAGCAGACCACCTGCCAAAACCATCTTCCCTCTGAGTTCATTCCTCCTGAATTCTCTTCCAACAGCACCATCATTTCATCTCTGAATCAATGGTCACCGTCAAGTCCTTTCCCTGGACTTTGAGCTCCAAGGGGAGCAGAGGGTGTGTCCACTTTTCCTACCACCTCCCTGGAGCCTGGCACAGTGCTTGGCACATAGTAGGAACTCAGTACATATTTGCTGAATGACTGAACGAATTTTCCCTTTCATTCTGTATTCCCTCCGTCATCAACCTAACTAATGCATCAGCCAATCTGCGTGTGCATCTCTGGGGGGGCCATGCGGGGTACCTGCTGACCTGTTGAGAGTGGGACCTCTTGTGTTGGACTGCTGGCTGGGAACCTCGGCTCAGTTGTTTCCTAGCTGAGTGGTGGTGAGCAAGTTACTTATCCTCTCTGTCTCTGGCTGGCACCCAATACCCCCCAAAACAGGGCATTTATTTTCTCTTGTGCATTTCATGTGATCCCCTGGCCCTGGGATGCACCACACACACACACACAAAACACACACAGCTTCCCAGCCTGTAGATGTCGCACAAATGCCCCTTCTTGCCCATGCTCGGCCATGTCCATCTCTCCTCGTGTGACGGCCTCCTAGATGCTTGCTCGGCAGCCACCAGCAGTTTAGTGATTCCAAGTGTCACCTAACATCGTGCTGGGTTCACCGCACACCAAGGGGCTGCAATCACCTAATCTACTGAACAGAAAACACCCCTGATTCTTTCCCGGAAGCAGGAGGCCCCCCAGCTTAAGCATCTTTTCTATGCCCGAGGCCACCTTGTGCACCGCCCATCCCCACCCTTTGGTGCCTCCCAGGCCCAGCCTGCAATCCTTTTGGGTCCCAGGCCAGGGAATGCTCAGGGATTTTGTGCAGCTGCCTGTGTTTTCTGAAGTGGCTTGAGCACAGCCAGCCTTCTTCCCAGCTGAGACTTTTTATCAAAGGTCTCTGCGGGAAATGCCAGCAGAATTGAGATTCACTACACTGTTTATCAAATGAACAAAAACCCTTCAGCCTGCGTGTTCCAGTCAGAGGCCAGTGGGAGAAGCTTCTGACCAGGCAGTAGACGCCCTTCCCCTGCGCACGGGCAGGAGTGACGAGAACAATTTCAAGCCATGTGAGTGAGGCAGAGAAGTGTCTCCTGCTCCACACTTGGCCCAGCCCCCATTCACCAGCCCCCAAGCAGCACCACTTCATCTATAAAAAGCATCCTTTGCTCTGAAAGTGCCAGTGTTCTAGTGACAGACAGACTCTTTATAAAGCTGTGCCACTGGCTTCCTCTTTCAAGATGCAGGAACCACAGCACAGATGGCTTTGTCACCCACGGATGGTCCTCAGGCACCTCTCTTGGCTGTGCTAGGGGTGAGGCATGCCAGGGATTAGATGCGCCAGGTTCTGGTCCTCAAGAAGCTCCAAATTCAGGATGGGTGATGGGAGCTGCCAAAAATAAAATAAAATAACAAAAAAATTAAAATAAATAAAATAAACAAAATAAAACAAAGTTTCCTGCTAGCTCAGGCCAAATGCCAGAGCAGTTCAGAGAGAGCTGGCAGAGACGGAAGGGGGCATACACTGGGGATGTGTTACCAGCAAAGGGTCCAGGGACAAGGACAGGACGGACTTGGGCTTGACTTTCAGGAATGAACAGCCTGAAATCAGCTGAGGGAGGACAGGGGCCTGGATTCTCCTCCCAGACACTGTACCCAAGATCAGGGCGGCGACTCAACCTGCTTTCCAGACGTGATGCACTTCTCCTCTGAGCAGAGCAGGTGCAAGGCAGCCTCACTGTGGGGTGAGAACATTGCAGAAGACGTGACCCGATTACCCCAACAGAGGCAGAAAGGGGACACAGGGAGGTCCAGGCTTTCTGTTCTGGTCACACCATGTAGCTCTGATTTCTGGCCACACTCCCCCCATGCTTTGGAGTAACCCAGATGTCAACCATGAGGCCAGATGTTGTGAATTACTGTATGAACCCCAAGTTAAGATGAGACTACTTCAATAATCAAGATGGTGCTGTGCTGTAATATAGACCAATGGGACAGGATAGAGAACCCAGAAATAAACCCTTGTGTCCATGGCCAAGTGATTGTTCACAAAGGTCCCAAGACTGTACAATGGGGAAAATACAGTCTGTTCAACAAACGGTGTTGAGAAAACTGGAAATCCACATGTAAAAGGATGAAGGCAACCCTCATTTTACACCATAAACAGAAATTAACTTAAAATGGATTTAACAAAAAGAAGATGGGACTACTTCACCTACGCCCTCTCAGGTGGGCCAGGTAAAGGCCGATTATAGGCGACAATATGTGACAAGCCACCGGGCTAACACAGGACAGCTTCCCACCTTATTTGCTTTTGGTGCAGAAACCCTGAATATTTATGGGGAGCTTATACACAGTTGGCGCTCAGTATTTCCACCATGTGGGCAAAGAGAAAGTTGTGGAGAAATTCAATCCGTATAAAATCTCAGTCCCAAATTTCGGTCCTGGTTTCCAACATCTTCCTCGTAAAATCTTTGTCCAGAGCCATCACAGAATGACCAAATGGTTAGATTTCCACATTATCTTTCTGTCTTCAATTAAAGTTGGCTGATCTTGAACAAGCCCTTTTGGTGCTCATGCTTTCCAGCTGTATAATGAGGATGGTGCTGGGGGGACGGAGACTTCTCCAGAGCCAATGTTCTATGATCCTCTCCAAGTAACTCTGCTCCCTGGAGGTGGGGAGAGGAGGAGGCAGCAGTATGGGCAATGGTTAGAGCTTCGCCTCTGGTGCGGGACGGACGTGGCTCAGAGGTCTGGGCTCAGAGCGCCTCCCTCTCCAATGGAGGGTGGCTGTGAGCATTAATTGAGCTAACTGGCCTCCATCAACCAGATCGGCACACTGAGTCAGGCTTGAACTGTATCAGGGCAAAGACTGTCTAATGGATTTTGGGGCAGGATAGGGACCCAGGCTCCCCATCAGCAGTGCAGCCCTGGGAGAAACGGGAGCGCGCCAACACTCTTACCAAAACACATTCTACCATAAGGATGACACGCACCAGAGGGAAGCCTTTCCCAGGCAGACACAGCCGACGGGAGGGACGGGGTTGGCCGGCCTGCACATTGACCCCGGGGCTCAAGGATGCGAGAGGACAGTCATATCATAGACCCTCCAGGATGGGCTTGGGAGGAAACCCGTCTCTCAGCAGCCTGAGGGTGGGTGAGGGCTGGATGTGCCCCTCTGCTAAGGAGCAGAGGGGTGGCTGGTTACTGTGGGAAGAAGTCCCCCATGAAACCTTTTCACTTTCCTGCAGCGAGAGAACTTTAATGGTCAAGAGAGAAATTAACCACTTCCTCCTTCCCCAAGGTGAAGGATGACACATTTTAAACACTTTCTCCTGACTGTTACCTCAAGTACCAGATCCAAGGTCCCTTGCATGCTCCCGGCTTAGACTTTGTTTTTTAACTGGGAACACTTATTAGTGTTGCAGGCAGAGAATTTCTGATTGCTCAGCGACATCTGAAAGCTGGAAGAGCGCTCTAGTCCCAGCAAACCTGAGGCTCTGTGTCCACGCTGGCCTCGCCGTGACAGCAGCTGGCCTGGTGCTGGTGTGGCTGGACTGCACGGGGGTGGGACGCAGATCTCCACCTGGGGTCACAGGCACATCTGTTCCCACCCGATGGGCCTTGCCCGGGGGTTCCTTTTCAAAGGTTCCCTTTTGACTGGGACTCCCTCCTGTTCCACAGGGCAGCCGCTCTGCTCAGCTGTGGGCCACCCAGCCTTGTTCCTCCACCCGCAGAGCACATCCCTCCCTGCTCCCAGTGAGGCTGTTCTGGGGGGACAGTAACATGAACTCTTTTTTTCCTTAATTCCAAAGGGGATGAGAAAAAGCACAAGTAACTTACAGCCCCGAAGCCTTCAGTCAGATTTTCTTGTCCAATATGCTTTCCAGCAGCAGAATGGAAGGCTCTGTTTTATCTTAGAAGCAGTAAGGAAGGGCATGGGATTCTACAGAAATTTAAAGGGACTGTAGACAGTTTGGACACTCCTGAGATGAGGAAGCCTTCTGCTCTGAAGTTTAAGGACACAGAGTGGGGCTGAACCCCAGGAAGCTGACTCTGGTGGGAATGTCCCAGTCAAAGGGTGTGAGCCCCAAACCGGTCAGACACAACTGCTACTCAGCTGGGAGTCCTGTCACTGGAAAGACAGCTCATGACTTAAGCCTCTGTCTATTACTTGCCTTGATGTGGAGGCCCCATGATGAGGTGCACTGATATCAGGAAAAAAGTCTGGGGTGAAACAAACACATAGTTACAAGCTGGGAAGGCTGGAGGATGCATGTTCACTACAATCTTCCTGAAATGAGGTCGGGTAGGAAAAGAGTGGCCTGTCCCCGGGCCTGGACCACGGGCCAGGTGGGTGCTGAGCATCACCAAGGACACTAGATGAGGGTTTTCAGATGTCCCACAGTACACGTGGCTGTCCTGGAGTGGGATGTCTCAGGAGTGGGGGTTCAGAGATTCCTCCCTGCTGAGCCAGAGGAAGCAGTGAACAGTGCTCTGGCCCATGTGGATTTTTCTAGCTTTGGAGGAAAGACACAAATTCCCCTATTGTATCTCAGGCTTTTCCCCAAATTGGAAAGGCAGATTGAAGAAACCTGGACTCACTTTCAAGCTGTCTTGAAGTTCAGATGGGCTTGTTCTGGGATCCTGAGCACCTAAGGCGAGAGCTGATTCCAGGGATCCAGCCCCAGGGCCCTGAGATGCAGGAGGACCTGCGGCTGAGGGAGGGATTCCACATTAATCCCACCTCACCCTTGGATCACGTGTGGGTCTCAAAGCCAACCTGAGACCATCTGGACATGATCCAAAGTCCTGAACCACCCTAGGGAGCAATAGTTCTGCTCTACTGGTGTGAGTTCAAGTACTCTGAGTGCCAGATGTGGTCACAAAGCAGAGCAAGGGGCAAGCCTTAACGCTTAGTGGAGGAAGGTTTTGGACCCAGAGGGGCTTAAAGCAGTGCACTTCAGGACAGTGGGAGGCAGCCCCATGGGGAAGGGGATTACACTGAGTTGGGAGGGACCAGAGGGGATGTACCCAGAGCCTGGGGGCGGGGGAGACAGCTGAGCAGGTTCAGGGAGCAGAGTTTGGAAGGGACCGACAAGGCGAGGACTGTGGGCTGAGACAAGACCGAACGTATTAGACAAGCAGGCAGAGGGCATGGTGGAGGCGTTTGGGCGGGAGCCCTGGGAAGTCACATCTTGAGCACAGCGCTGGTGAGTTTGGGCCACTGAGTGGGCTGGTACCAGGCATTGCGGTGAGGACAGAGTGAAGACCAGAATCAGGGAGCAAGCTCCACATACAATGAGAGAGGCTCACGGGCAGACCTCCCTAGGAAAGGGGAGGCTCGCGGGTCACCGTGGCCAGGGGGTGTCCCATCATCCTGAGCGATGGAGCGAGGTGTTATGA
Organism: Camelus bactrianus; assembly: GCF_048773025.1. NCBI lineage: Eukaryota > Metazoa > Chordata > Mammalia > Artiodactyla > Camelidae > Camelus > Camelus bactrianus. Next base: position 13,491,183 of record NC_133573.1, read on the forward strand.
GTGCATTTTCTAGAACACACAACACATCTAATGTAGACCTGCATCTACTGTTCAGGCCAGAGAGGAGTCAGAGTAGAAAAACTCCCTGGGTGATTCCCAGCATCCTGCCTGGGGAGCTCTGTGCCAGCAGCTCCCAGGTCAGCCACAGCCTTCTCCCTGTCAGTCCTGATGGCTCAACTCCTCTTCCAGGAAACCTGCAGACACCTTGTCAGTGTGACCTCTCTCACGAGGACCCCTCGTCTCAGGTCTGTACCTTCTCAGCAGTCCTGCTTCTCATATGAGGCTCACCTGCCCAAGTCCTCTTCCAATTGCATGATCTGCCTGCCCTGAAAAGAAAGGTGACGCACGATGTGAAAATAAGGCAGAGGAGAGATGTATGTCCTTTCAGTGTCATGCCGGAGCTTGATCCAAAGGCCCTTCCAAGGCTGAGTCACCTCCCCAGACCTCTGCTGGGCACACCAGTTGCTACACACCAGGACCTAAATTCACTGAAGTTACTTGGAGATTTATGCCAGCTAGTGATGCAAATTACTTCTGTCGGTTAGAAAAGGTAACCCCAAAGGGTACAGTTATGGAGGAACACAAACCAATTAAGAAAAATCTAACCTAGTAGCTTGCTAATTTCACACACCTTCTTCAAGAACTGTGCATTCTGTGCCTCAAACACTCTAAATCAACTTGTGTATGGGCTTGTTTCCTCATTAAGGAGTTAAATAAATCTTTGACATGTGTTTACTCTGCTTTTATGCACCTGTGTTTTTAACATCTTGGGAATCTGACAGTTTTAGAGACTGTTCCATTAAAAAGACCCAGATGGGCTCCCTTGTTGGAGACAATGAAACTGTGATCCCCACGATAGTCACCCATGCTGCTTGGCCCCAGGCATGAGTTTTCCTGGTTCCTGAAGGGAGTCTCCAGCAGCGAGAGAGCCCGTCTCCGCTGACTCGCTGTTTCTCTGGGGTCTTGGGGATTTGTCTGTTACAGATTCTGATTCTGTGTTTCTGCTTTTGTTTCTGGTTCTTGGCCAACTCTGTGGGCCTGTATAACGTGCAGTCTGTTTCCACAGCTGAGTCCAGTGACAACTAAGTTTATTTATTACCTTGGGTCAGTAGTTGGCCTTGACAGAGGGTGGACATTCATTTTGTGCATTGGGAAACTTGGGGTCTGGGCCACAATGTCTTCAAGACTGGTGGGTGTCTGACCCCTAGGCTGGTCCCCACTGCACGGGGAGAGAGCCTGGGTGAGGCCAGAGACTGGGAGCTGGGCTTCATGGGCTGATCTCTTGGTGACCCAGTCTGGTCTACTGGGTTGGGTGGGTGATGGGAGAATCTTGCTCGTTAATTTTGTTTGCTGTTTACTTATCTATTTGGGATCAAAGCAACTAAGAAAATATGTGAGGCCCACTGGACAGGAAAAGGGCTCTGTGAGAACCAGATGGATGAGTTTCATCACTTCTGTGCTTACCTCTGCCCGCAGCTCAGACGGCAGAGCTGTGGCCACAGGCTCTGGGGCATCAGGGCAGCCGTCAGAACAGCCCCTACATCTCACTGAGTCCGTGTGAAATGCCGCCTGACCGCTGGGGAAGAGAGTACTAATGAACGTGAGGACAGGAATGTGAGGATGTATTCTTGAAAAGGAGTTCCATTCAGATTGGTTTACAGAGAATTAAGCACACTTATCTGTATCTAATGTCCCCTGAATTTCTAGAAAGTAAAGAAACTAAACTTCTACTAAGTACTTTAGATGTACCAGCTTTTAAGGAAACAGAGGACTTCTCAGAGAAACTGCTACTTCAGAGATCTTTTAATTAAGAATCCAAGTTCACATAAGCAAAGTGAATTGTTCAAGAAATCAAACTGGTTGAATAATTTGGGTTTAACAACAAGCGACATGACTTTTCCCTGATTTTGTAAGTGCAGAACATAATACAAATATACATTTTACTTTAAGATTTGGATCTATTTTCTCTAGTGTAAACTTTCTGAGCTTTCTTTTTTAAAAACTAGTTTCCTGGTCAGATAAACTAACATTCTTTCTATGTAATGTTTAAATGAAGAAAAGTGTTAAATTATATGTTTAACTAATTTGAATTACAGTTCTGACAATTTTTGTAACAACTTTTACTATATTCTATAGTGTATCAGCTTAAATATAATTTTCAAAATCCTTGGTTAATTTAAAACTTTGGTTAATATTAAGTCAAGGTAATTAATGGGCAATTTTGGAGTACCAGAACAATTTTTAAATGAGTTGCAACATTGCTCCAACTATATTTTAGAATGTCTGACCTCCTTTTAACCAGGATAATTTAGACAAAATGATTCTGCAACAAAGGTCATGCCTGGAATGTCACCTTAAAATGTTTTTATTTAATCAAATACATATGCATACATGTACATAAATATATATGTATAACTTTTAATAAGCAGCCTGAATTTTCATTTTCCGCTGAGCTCTGCAAGTTGTGTGATCAGTTGCGTACGTATGTACGTGTATGTGTGTGCATGTATGTATGTGTATGTATTGTGTGCATGCATGTGCTCTTGCATACAGATACATATATGTATTCATACCTTCGCTAATTATTGTTATATGTTATAGAGAAGCTGTTCCTTTGGGTTTTATTATCAAACATGTTCATCTTCTGCTATTTCTAAAAATGTGGAAGGGATGTATGTAGCTGTGGGGGATCCCATTACGTGTGTGTGTAAGATTTACTAAGCTGTTGAAACACTTGTGTATGACAGAGAACTTCCAATGACTTATCTCTAAGTTTTCCCTCTGGTACATGTTATAATTTATATGAATATATAATCAGTATAATATGTTCATCAGAGACTATGTGAGGAACAATAATGGCAAATAAATATAGCTGTAAATGCAAAGCAACAAAATGTGTTTTCACTTTCAAGAGGAAAAGAGGACAGCTTTGTGTTAAAGTGCCGGGTGTTTCCAGAGCACGGAGGCATTTAGCAGAGGGGAGGGCTCCAGGGGGCTGACCTGAGAACCAGCAGAACAAGAATGAGCTCAGAGAACTGAATGAACCGATGAAGGAAATATAATTGTGTGAGTTTTTTTTTAAGACTCTTGAATTTATTTTTGATGTTTTATTGTTTGATGGCTGTATGAGGAAACTTCTTTTTTGGTGGTAAAATACACATAACATAAAATCGCCCAGGTTCCCATTTTAAGTGTACAGTTCAGCAGTGTAAAGTATGTTTGCAATGTTGGACCACCACCACCACCACCATCCTTCTTCTGAACTTCATCACCCCAAACAGAAACTCTATCCATTAAACAGCACCTCTTATTGGCCCCCATCCCAGCCCCCACCATCATGCTTTCTGTGTTTGTGACTTTGACTCCTCTAGGTGCCTCATATAAGTGGTTTCACATGGTATTGGTCCTTTTGTGGCTGGCTTATGTCACTGAGCATAATGTCCTCAATGTTTATTCATGTTGTAACATGTCAGAATGTACTTCCTTTTCAAAGCTAAATAGTATTCCATTGTATGGCTATGCCTTGTTTTGTTTGTCCATGGACCCAATTTTTGTATCAACTTTCACCATATTCTATAGTGTGTCAGCTGAAATATAATTCTCCAAATCCTTAGTTAACTTAAAACCTTGGATTAAGTCCAGGTAATTAATGGACAATTTTTGGTACCTGAACCATATTTCAGAACACAGCTGGAAGCAAGCTGGATACTTGTGTTGCGCCTTCCATCAGGTCCAGAGCCATCCTTTCCTCCATCGTTCTGACAGTTGAGGCAGCCTTGTCTGTTCCATAATCAATGAATGTTGTAGATTTCTTTTATCTGCCCAGACAGACTATACTTGGGTTTACATAGTTGCCACCAATATCCAAGCTCACTCATCCTCAACACACAGAATGTCAGAGCTCGATGGAGTCCCCGCCTCCGTCAGTTACAAAGAGGCACCGAAGCTCGACGAGAAGTGGTTTAGGTGGACACGACAGAAACACTGTCATTTGTGTCTGGCCACGTGCTGACATAACACCTCTTCCTGTCTATGTATCTTTTTCACATGATTTTGCATCTTAGACTCTTAAGTTCCAAGGCTCTAAGGACCATAGGTATGATTTTTCTCCCTGCCTCTTCGATGCTTCCCCAGAAGTGACTCGGTGTTGCATAAGGGCTTTTTTGATGGGGATGAAACAAAGGAAAACATTTTTCTGGGTACAGACATTCTGGAAACTGCCAGAGAAGGCTGTTCAGAGGTCAGAGGGTGACTATTCTTCTGTCTGAAACTGCTTTTAACTCTCCCTCCCTGGGGGAATGATTCAGCACATCCCTGCCTTTAAGTTCCGTCCAGATGCGTCCCTGAGGCTCTGTATGGGGAGGTATTATCAGTGTCACTACCCATGAAGATTTTTGCCTGGAGCAAAGTTCTTGTTACTTTTGGCAGATATCGCTAGAGAATGGCCAAGAAAGGATGTGACACAAATTCAGCAATTTAATTCTGAAAACCCCGTGGTTTCAATGCTGGTCATTTCTTGTTAGAGCTTTGTTTTTCCACTTTGGTCATAACAACTGGACTTCCAGGGGAATATTTCTTCTTATAAATTAAGGAAACTTTCAGAGCCAAATTTCAGGTCTTTCCTGATCTAAAGAAAAAACAAAACAACGGTGAAAGGATCGTGGGCTTGGCTTTTTGAATAGTAGCCAAGGACACTACACAAAAGGGAACTATTATTACACTTCCTACCAAAGCAGCTCTACTTTTGAAAAATAATTTTTTTGTGATTGAGGAAAGTCTAACACTTGTATGGAACCTCTACTTGGAGGTTCTCATACAAACAATTATAACTTTCAGAGGAGATGGAAATGAATGGTGCACTGCAGGGACTAGATATCTTTCCAAAGCAAGTTTGGAACCAAAGCTAGAGATGCAGGAAGGTTGGCACTTGACCTCATCCTCCCTGAGGTCTCCTGGTGCGATGAACTTGACCCACTTGCCCTTGACTTCTGGCCCCTTGTCACCGAGAGGAAGTGACCTGTTGAGCCTTGGCATCCCCTACGTTAAGATGCGGGCGTCACACCAAACTCACTGCAGTACTGAGAGGACAAATTAAATAGGATGATAATACTAGCTAACATTTTTTGAGGGCTTACTATGTGCCAGGCACATATGTGAGGACTAAACACATAAGCCAGTTAGGGACTTTACACATAGTCTATCATTTAATCCTCACGACAATCTCCAATGCAGAAACACTTTTTCTTCACCATCTTACAGAGAGGGAGACTGAGGCACAGAGAGGTCAAGTAACACACAAGGTCTCAAAGCTGGTAAGTGATGGAACCAGTGGTCAAACCCTGGCAGTCTGGCTTCAGGACCGTGTACCCAGGCACTGCACCATGTTCCCTCCCCAGATGGTGCATGTGGATGTGTCTCACATCGCGAATATAGTGAGTATTTGATTAATTTTAATTGGACCTGAACAATTCAAGCACAAACCTAGCATTTCTATCCAGCCCAGAGACCTTAGCCGCTCACCACCAGTGATATCTGTGCTATTAACCTCAACGATGAAAAAGCGTATCATTAACAAAATGTCATGCTGTCACACTGGGACTAAAATAAATTCATAATAAGCCTCAAATGATAAAACTAGCTCTTGGGCATCTGTTACCTTGATCTCAACCTCTGTATCCCACCTTCCACTACTGCACCTTCTTTTTTGGTGGGGCAGGTGTTACTCATTTATTTGTTTTTACAGGAGGTACTGGGGATTGAACCCAGGACCTTGTGTATGCTGAACACGTGCCCTACCTCTTGAGCTGTATCCTCCCCCCACCGCACCTTCTAATGAACAAAATTCTCTCAGTAAAGATCTGTCTTCAATCACTTAGGCATTTCTGAGTACCCCCTTTGGTTGTTTACAAATAGAGAGACCCTGCCTTCATTTATTTTCCATTTATCTTTGTCCCACTTGTGCAGGTCATCACACCAGATCGACCTGAAAAGGATAAAGCAGACAGGGCCTGTCCCACGGGAAGCTTACATTTAAGTGATACAGTCACAAGCCTGCGCAGAGAATTTAACGCACCAGACGATGACTTCTTGGTGACCTACATAAGATTTCCTGCTCTGAGCTGCTCCGAGGTGCTATGTGGCTCACCCTCAGAGAAAGAACTTCATTTGACTGCAATCAATTGTCTCTTAGTTCCACTGCTTCTCCCTAGTCAAGAACACAATTTTGGGAAACGTATATCTCGCAGAGGCAAGACTTGCAACCAAAAGAATTGTCGTGGACTCAGACTTTCTATTCACTGGCTGTTTGATCTTGATTAAGCTTCCCAGCAAGCTTCTGTTTATCATCAATAAAATGAGCACAACAAAAATCCACATCCCAGGAACACGAACGTGCCCAGCGGCGCTTCGGTGATCCATCCAAAAGCGCCCCGTGCAGCAGGGATTCAGGAATACGAGCCATGAGACCTGGTTTACATTCTATGTCCCAGAACATGTGCCTAGAATTGTGTCTGGTAGGTAGTAAGCGTTCGATAAATACTTGAATTAAGTAAGTAACACACACCAGACCTTTGACAGCTGTGATTGAGTTACGTTTTCAGTCCGCGTTACTGAATGGCCATTTGTGAAAAGGAAGAGCTGAAGATTCACTTTCAGTGCAAGTTACAGGAGATGTGCCTGCTGCCCTTTCTCGCGCTGAAGGGAGAGCCACGAGAATACCACTGCTGCTGAGACTTCTCGGGCAACATGCCACAAACCTGTAAGCCCAGCCACCAACTTAACTCGCTGACCTTTCCTGTAGTTTTGGGTGTAGGTCATATTCTCAAGCAAATAAACGAAAGAAGTCACTTGTATTGACTCTGGTGCTACATTAAAGCAAGCTTCATAAAGCCCCTGTAAAATGATTCCTGAAGGTGTATTAATTCGAATTGTAAAACATCTTGAACCTTACTGAGAAGAACCAAAATGTCATGCCCTGTTTGCCCGTTGTGGCATGATCAGGACGAAGAAAGTCAACTTAGTTGAGCTCACCCCAAGGCTGATGCTGCTAGAATTTCCTACTGGCAGTGGCGTTGGCAAGCAAGAACGAATTAAAGTCCTCAGCATGGCGTTGCTGGTGTTGGACTGTATGCACGGCTATGCTAACGACACGGTCTCCTCCCATGAGAAGACTTCAGCTAACAGCCAACAGGAGAACTGACCCCCTTCTAGAACCAGGAAAGGTCTGGGGTGTCGCTCTGGACCCTCAGGCATAATCCAGTGGGAGAGAAACACACCACCACAAACTCCTAGAAGATGAACAGGAAAAGATGCACATGCTGGGAACCAATCAAGCAGAGAAGGGCCAGAGAAGGATGCTGATCATTGTAGCTGAAGCTCAGAAAAACATCTCAAAAAATGTATCACCTGAATTGCATCTTAAAGACAAAATATAATTTCTGATGGAGGTGTCGTGAGGGAAGGGCATTCTAGGAAAGGTATAAACCTGGAAATCAATCAAGACTGAACACAGGGTGCCAAGGCTAAAGTGATGAGCAAGGAGAGCACACAGATGGCGCTGGGAATTAAAGACTTCTGAACACTTTATTACAAATGCACTCGGTCGCTGAGTTAGAAATTACCTTCTATCATTCTCATGTGGTATCTCATGCCCCAAGTCTTCAATCACATTTGAAACTCCTTGAGGGCAAATATAAAAGCACAAAGAAATAACTTCTCTGAAGGTTGGGCTTCTGGCAAATTTGTGTCTCTGGAATCAAACCTGGAATGTCAAAATAGGTGAAAATAAAAGAGAGGGAGAGAGAGAGAACAGAAGGAGGTGGAGGAGGAGGAAAAAGAAGAGAAAAAAGAGGTCGAGCAGAAAGCCCGGTGGGGTGGGGGGTACAGCTCAGGGGTAGACGGCGTGCTTAGCATGCACGAGGTCCTGAGCTCAATCCCCAGTACCTCTACTAAAAAAAAAAAGGACCCCCACGAATCAGTAAAACCCTGTTGCAAAGCATGGGTTCAGGAGTCTAACAATCTAGGTGGGAATCTGTCAGACCTCACCAAGCCCCATTTCCTCATTTCCTCCTGTGCAAAGTGGGCATCATGGAAGCACTGCCCTCAGGGGGGACCAGATGGAGATGCACGGGAAGCCCCCGGCGTGTGGACTGTCGTGGGCAGGGCTCGGTGATTATTACAGGAAGGATCTCCAGGAGTCATACAGGATTGCCAAGAGGCACCCCCGCTGAGGGAGGGCAGAGCCAGCAATGCAGATGTGTGTGCCTACGGGGTGCGCTGTGCACGCTCGGCTCTGTCTTTAACATCACAAGGACCATTGATGTGGTGACAGTGTCCCTGAGCTGGCAGGCAAAGATAAATTCCTTCATGCAATCCAAGTACCGTCCATATTCAGAGCATCATGAATGATGCGGGTGGTATACAGGTGAATAAGACACTCGACTTAACCGGAGCTTGCAATGAGTCAGGAATTCTATCACACAGCTAGGAAATTTTCCATTCAAAATAGTTAAAACAAGCAAAAGTTTGAGTCACTTGAAAAAAGATTGTTTGCAGAGGAGGCTGTAGATGGCTTATCTCCCAACAGTGTTCGATAATGAAATGACAGAATCTGCAGGTGAAGCTCAGAGCAGGCGCTCCCAAGTGATTGCCGACTGAACTCTCTCTATTTTGCTATTGTTTGGCACATAAAACATGGGAAACCACCTTTTTTCCCTCCATGGGTAACTCATCTTCATCCCAAAGAACCGCTCCTCTCTCCCCATCCCCTGTGCCAGCTCCTGGCACTGCCTTCCTGAATCTCCCAGACTGCAGACTGCAGGCCCATCTCCACTTCTCCACCCCAGTGGTCACTGAGCCTTCCAGAAGGCAGCGGTGCCACCATTATCCTTTACATCCCTTCCACTCGACACCCTATGGGAAAGTGGTCATCCGAGGATCCAGCTTGGACCCCCCCTTGCCCCGTGTAGATCATGAAAATTCCTCAAAATCACTTCCAGCCCCTGCTTCTCAGCAACAGGGTCAAGGCACACTTGTTGGAAGTACTGTTGGAAGGGGAAGTGTCACTTCTGGGCAGAGCACTTAATGGCTGGGCTGAGACCCTCCAGAGCTTTTCTTTTCCTCCTACCATGGCCACCAGCATGCCCCAGATGGCAGCAAGCCCGTCAGCTTGAGTCCTGGGGTAAGGACCGTGGGCAGTGGACCCCACAGCTGACCTGTGGATGTAACCTATGCAGCAAGTCCGGCTTGTGGTTTTAAGCCATTGGGGTCTAGTGGTCGTTCATTACAGCAGCACAACAGAGCCCATCCTGACTCACACACCCCTCCGCAAAGGCTTCAAAGACTCCCCGTTACTCTGAGACTCTCATCCAAACCCTCTGACACAGCATGGGAGGACCTTTGATGCAAATGTGCCCTTCCCGCTCGCTCACCCAAGAAGCCCCTTTACATGCTCTGTATCTCAGCTAAACTGGACCTGTTTCTGCTCCATGAGACTCTGTCCCCCTCCATTCCTCTGCTCTTAAAATGTTTTCTTCCCGTGCTTCCCATTGCCAATCAAGTCCACCATCCTGCAATTCCTACCTCAAAAAGAATTTTAAAATGTAGCCTCTCCTGGCTTCTCTTGGCCCCACACTAGGCCCCTGTCAGCACCTCTACTCTCTGCCCCACCCCAGTCACCTTGTACGGTCATCAGGTGAGAAACCCAGCACCCTGGGCGTCACCTGATCACTACCTGCAGCCTCACCTCCCCACTGGATCACTAGCAGCTGACGTCTGGGACTCCGTCTGGGGAACATTTGTGCCCTGTGCAGTGTCCAGTAAGTTGAATCGCATGTAATGATCAGCCGAGAAAGACTTAAATGTGTCGTTCTGTCATGAACAGATTTAAACGTGTGCGGAAAGTGCTTTGGTGGATACAGCACTGTGTTAGGGTGCTTTTTAAATTACTTCTATTCTTATTTCAAAAGCAATATACAGACAACCTCTTTGCAGGACTGGTGATTCTACAAAAGCTGAATGTCGGTCTGTGCGGTGGTGGCTCTCCTACTCTTAGCTTGGCGGGAAGGTACGAATGTGTTCATTCAGAGACACACACAGAATGTCCCAGCATGCCTCTGTGTAACAGCCTGAAGGCAGAAACCTTCCAAAGACCCATTAACAAGAGAATGGATAAGCTGTGCCTTAATCACCCAATGTAGCACCATACAATGATGCAAAAAAATGATCTGAAACAACACTCAGTGGCATGGATGAGCTTGCAAACAAATATTGAGCAAGACTAGCCACAAAATCCTATGACTCTACTGACATAAAGTACAAAAATTAACACAATTAATACATGGTTGTTAGCAGTCATGACAGTAATGACCCTGTGGGAGGACAGTGCCTAGAAGGAGGTACCAGGATCTCTGGGATAACGTTCTGTTTCTTGACCTGAATGCTGTTACCTAGGTGTTTATCTGTGAAAATCCATCGTGCTGTATGTTTGCAATACACGCCTACCTGTTACACAGCAATAAAAAGGTGGGTTTTTTTTAAGGAATGCACATGTATAAAACTTTCAAAAATATAAATAAATAGGGAAAAATAAAGATCACAGGAATTCTACCATCCATAAACATTATTAACATGTTCACTCAGTTCCTTTTACTCTCTTATCTCTTCATATTTTTAAACATCAGTGGAAGCACCAGGGCTATTTCTAGAAGGATGCATGGCCCAGGGTGGGGCTGCCCAGGGTGGTCATCCATGAGAGAAGACCACATGGGCATATTCTTTCACAGGTTCTCTGGGATATGAGTGGGGACAAATTTCAAAGTTAAATCTGAATGAGGTTCAGAAAAGAAGGATAAGAAATGGCCCAAGATGTCTCTACAATGAAAGGGTCCCGGAAGGGCACCCAGGGTGCCCTCCCCAAGGACAGGCACTGGAAGCATGGGGTAGCAGGAGCAGCCTACAGAGGGACATCTTTCTGAGCTGTTTCAATCCTTCAGTTCCTAGAGGGCGAGGACCATACCTGCTTATTTACCACTGTAGCCTCGAAGTCTTGCACTGTTCCTGGCACATAGTACGTACTTATTAAATAACTTATAAATGAATAAATGAGAGTCAACTGTGTATTACTATAATTTACTCAACCCTTTATTGTTGGATATTTAAGTACTATTTTTTACTCTCCTTCGAACAATGTTGTCCTAAGACACTTTTGTCACTTGTACTCAGCTGAAAACCTAGTTACAATGCCTTAAACCCACAGGGTTCACTGTCTCCTGTAATGGAACTCCAGGGGTGGACAGCTCTATGATATTTTTCAACACTAGCCAAACACAGGATTTACCAAACTTTTCAAATTATTCATTATTTCTGTCTTTCTAGTATGTTCCAAAAAAAGAATCTTCTTGATAGGCCAAGTTTTACATTTCATGGTAACTAGCATCTCAGTGCCACCAAGACGTAAATAGCATGAACAGCCAATCCCCAGTGTGAAAAAGACACACAACTTGCCACTTCCATTGCTGACGGCAGCATTTAAGAGAGTATGTTCAGAAAGTGTCTGTTGCAGCAGGGGTGGGGGGCACGGTAACAGCTCAGTGGTGGACCACATGCACATCCTGGGTTCAATCCTGTACCTCTATTTAAAAAGAATTAAGAAAAGAATTATTTTTTAAAAACCTGAACCATTCTCATTTCTAATCTATAAAAATGATATTTTAAAAAAAAGGAAAGAAAGTGTCTGTCAGGTCAAGCTGGCATCCTTCTATAGGAAGGAAAATCAAGTTCATGTCTAGAAAAAGGAAGCGTATCTTTTTTGTTGTCAGTGTCTCAGATGCCCTTCGGGTCCCACTGTGGGTTGGGTGCTGCCCTGCTGATCTCCTCCAGGTTCCCACGAAGGTGTCTGTCCACAGGTGAGTTCCATTCCTATGAGCTTTTGCAAGTGTGCCCCAGGCCAGCACAAGCCAAGCTTAGGAACAACACTGCTCCTGGAGGAACTCCTCCAGCTGGGGGCTTTACAAATGCCAACCCTTGAGCCAATGGCAGTCAGATTGCCACTGGAAAAGCTAATTGTAGCCGATTCCTGGGTAATAAGGGATACCCTTTTTTTCCCTCCTCTGTGGTTTTTCTTTTGTTTTTAATTAGGAAGCTCTGGTCGCAGTAAATAGAGGACACCATTTCTTTCCTTCTCTTTCTCATGTCACCCAAAAAGAAGGGGGAAAAAGCCTGCATGGTGAATGGAAGGTTTACAGAGACATTCAATGTTTCGGAGTTTTCTAAAGCAGACTACAAATCAGTCTAACTGATTCCAGTTGTGGGCTGAGGTGAGGCTAGTTTCCAATCTTCTCCGCCAAGCAGACCAGGCAAAGTTTTAGCCAAGTCTCCATATGGTTGGTGTTCGATACATAGCTGAGATGGATTGACTGAGCTCTCTTGTGCCAGATCTAGTTGTTTCCAAAGTGAGAAAGATAATTATGGCTCGCTCTTTTCCTGTGTTAAAAAGTACTGTGTGTACAGTGTGCCTGGGTCTCTGGGACTTGTCTGAGCATCTCTCCGTGGAACCAAATCCCTGACTGGGCCACACGTAGAGAATGGAGGAGGAAAGCAGAAAAGATTATCTTTTACTCTAAAAAATTTTTGCAATTGAAGTATAGTCAATTTACAATGTGTTAATTTCTGGTGTACAGCATAGTGATTCATATATATATATATATTCCCTTTCATATTCGTTTTCATTACAGGTCATGACAAAGTATTGAATACAGTTTCCTGTGCTGTATAGTAGGACCTAGAGTTGTTTTTTTTTTAAATCTATTTTACATATAGCAGTTAGAATCTACAAATCCCCAAAAGATAATTTTCTGATTTGACTCTCAGGCGCTAGTTAGTCTCCCTGAGTCCCATGTCTTCTCCTGCCTCTCTATTATCAGTAACCCTGTTTATCTAGAAAGGGCAACCCTAACCATCACAAACACTTATCTCCTAGAAGCTGGTGCTCTTTTAGAAACCACATCAGCAGAAATGGGCTTTACTGAAAGTATACTGAGAAGCTGCACGCATCGGGCAGTCGGAGAATCAGGTTCAGAGACATCACTGCCACCCAGAAGCGCCTCCTTGTGGACCAGCTCAAGGGGAGACGCACCACCTCGCTTGCTGGTCTGGAGTCTACACCTCACTCTGCCCTCCTGGCTGGCATCACCATCCTCTGCCCTGGTGTCTTGCTCAACGACCCCCACCTCCAGCGAGAGTGGTCGGCTGGGCCCCTCTTCTCTGCACAACCACCTCTGTCTTCAAGGCTCAGCGTGGAGAGCGTCTGAAGGATGAGGCCAAGGTCACATGCCCACACCCTTGGTTGGCACTGGAGGACCCACTCTCTTCTAGGGTCTCACTACTCACAGTTTGGGCCACGAAGGAAAACGGGTGTCTGGCATCACCTGTCTCCCACCAGGACTCAGGGTGGGGGACCTGGCCTCACCCGGGGAGGGGCTCAGATGCAAAGGTGCCAAGACTGACAAGTGTCCACGTTCCTCAACCAAACGCGTGGCCCTCAATGTGCTACACGTCTGTGACCTCCTTTGGAAGCAGTGGGATGTGTCAGGGGAGAGGAGGCTGAGAAGCCACTGGAAACAGGATGTGAGGGGAGGGCTGTGACAGAAACTGAGGAAAAGAGAGGCCGAGGTGATGCCCACACATGCTTTGGGGCCCCTCAAGCGCCCACCTCTCAGACCACGGGGAGAATCAGAGAGGACAGCATCTTGAACTTCGTCCCCACTGCCTGTGGCTCCTGTTAAACGTGCAGATTTCAGGACTGAGGCTGGGACCCCGCATTTGTAACGGGCCCCCAGGTGACGCTGATGCTGTAGTGCATGGACGTGCCTGGAAGAGCTGAGTACGAGAGGTCGACAGTGCCTTCGTGCAGAAGAACTAGGAGAGAGTTTAGACGATGTCTGTGCCACGAAGGCTCTCAGGGGAGCTCCAAGCTCTGACAAGCAGGCAGGAGCTGATCAGGTGGCGAGTAGAGGAAGTCTTGGTTGGCCTGGCTGTGACCAGTTGTCCCAGTTTGCCCGGCACTCTCCTGGTTTCAGTATAGAAGGACTTGCATCCCGGGAACACGTGTCATAGTTCCCTGACAGTTGCCCAGTGACATCCGCCAAAGGCACACAGTCACTGCGTGTTATTTGCTTGACAGAATGGCCAAGTTTCCACTCTGAAGGCTGAAGTCACAGGGAGTCTGTTTCATTTCTGGTCTAAGTACCTGCTTGGAGAAGAAGCAGTGAAGCTTTTGATGTTTTTTTTTCTTAATATTACCGTGATATCCACATTCTTATGTTTTACAGGAAGAGTTCTTAAGTCTTTCATCACCCAGAGATTTCCCATTTATCCACACATATTCCAACACAGCACACAAATGGTCAGCAGGGCTGTGGGAGGTCCCAAAAAAGTCTTGGTTCCCCTTGAACCCCATCACCACATTGCAGCAAACCGGCCGGACCACATCACTGCAAAGAATCAGTCACCGCCACGGAGACCCTGTCATGTCCCCGGGTCAAAGTTCAGAGTGCAGATTCAACAGGCTGGCTGGCTCTTCACCTGGAGAGTAGACAGTCCCACAGCTGATGCTTTTCGAACAGAAACGATCTATGGGCTTTGATCGACTCCCTCCTCACCCACAAGCAGGTTTTCAGCTCCTGGTGAGCCAGAAAGAGGCTGAATTAAGGCCTCTAGGTTCCCTGCCCAAGAAACCTGAGCAAAGTCCAGAAAGGACCAGCTGCCACTTCTCACGGAGCAAATCCTCCGGCCAGTGGATAACCGGGTGGGACCTGGGCATTAGCTGGGGGAGGCAGTGGGCCACCTGCCCAAACAGCACCCAGGTGCCGTCCTGCAGGCAGTCCGCTCCTGCCTGGAGAGCTTCAGCTGCCTCCTGCTGGCTGGTGAGAACCACTTGTACTGAAATGTGAGAGCGAATACAATGTGGATTCAAGAGCTCAAATCAGTCTCTTCCTCCTCCCCTTTCCTCAGGACCTCACAGGGCTTCAATCTTGACCTCGACTCGCATTAGCTGTGCAGCCTGGGTCAAGGTGGGCACCTCTCTGTGCCCACATTTATTCCTCTGTAAATTGAGAACCCTACCGTCTTCTTCTTGAGGGTGTCTGTGATGAGCAGATGAAGGTGTACATTTCCTAACCCAGGATCTGGTCTACGGTTGCGGTAAGTGCCCAATAACTGTTGACTCTTTGCTTGGACAGCAGAAAGGAGAAAGTGGCAGGAAGCAGCAAAGAGCAGCGAGGAAGGGAAGGAAATGGGCAAAAAGCGTCAGCGCAACAGGCACGGGAACTGACTGACCCCCAGCCCTGACCGTTAGGCACGACGTCCGCTTGTGTGACAGGTCCACAGCAGAAATGGCTCCCATTTGGTGCCACTGGGAGGGGGGGGTGTACAGAAAATCACTTTGGAAAGAGAGGCAGGGATGCTGACAGCCGCAGGAAGAAGGTAGCGGCTTGATCTGGACAAAGTCTCGAGGCCCTGTCGGGGAGATGCCAGCCGCCTCCTGGACACGGTGTTCGGGGCTGACCTTCCACCTTTCCTCTCCAAGGCAAACAGCAGTTTTCTCAGTTCAGAGCTCAACTGATGGTTGGGAGTGACGGGGTCCCTCAAACATTTTTGTTTCCTTCAGTGGAATGTCCATTCCCACCTCAGCTCACAGGCTCCCCTAGAAGCGTCTGGCCCTCTTGGAATTTCTCTCAACAATTCCAACCATCCCAGCTGTCATTTCCAAGCACCGCTATTTTTGCTGTCGAGGGGCAGGGTGCCTGGGGGCCTCTTTCTGGTTGAGTCTGTTGGCTACAGGGTCAGGCCTGCAAAACACTGCGTGCACAGGCGTGCGGGGACGTGTGGACGTGCATCAGAGGTCTGGCAGCCAGCATCCCCGCCCGTCCTGTTCCCGGCCAAGAACGTGGCTTCCTGGTTGTGAGGCAGCTCCGAGGGGAGAGATTTTGCCTTTGAAAAGCATTTCTGGTCCATAAGTAAAATCTCTCTACTCTCTCCCTCTTTGCCTCTCTGACCCATCGGAGCTCTTTTTCAACTAATCTCGACCAGGAAGGCTGAGTTTCAAGTCTACACGTTTATTTTCAGACAAACCTCCCTGCAGATGAATCCGAGTGGCTTGGAGAAGGCACGTTCCTGCTCAAGCCATGTCTCTGGCAGAGGGCACGGTGAGGACAGGAGGGGAGGGGCTCATGTGGCCGTGTGTTAACGACATTCCTTCCCCTTTCCCTTCCCAAAGGTTCTAATTTTGTATCTCCCCAGAAGGAAGGCAGAGGAGGGCGTGGCAGACAGAAACACACCCCCGACATGTCTTCTCTTGAAAATTTCCAGCTCGGCGCTGCTATTTTTAAAAGGCGCGTGGAGCCGTGCGGGGGCGGAGCAACGCCGCGAGCTATTTGTGCCTGGTTTCGGTTTTGCACTGGCCTGCCCACCGGGAGGCCGGCGTTTTCCACCGCAAGGTGCAAAGTCCGCGCTCAACCATAAACCCTTCCCCCCGCCGGGAGAGCTGCAGCTGCAGGGCATGCCGCAGCCCCGAGCTGGAGGAGGCTTCTCCTGGCCGAGGGGAGGCCACGGAGGAGCCCCTGGCTGGGCTGCGGGACAGTGAGGGGAAGGAAGCAGGATGTAGCCCAGAGCACAGAGATCCTGGGGGATCACGACACATCCATTGGCCTTTGACCCTGTCCTGTTCCTGCTTTTCCTTCTCACCCTAGCCTCTCTGTCTCGCTCAGAGTGAGAATGTCTCAGAATAGACCGCCTCTCTCTCCCCCTTACCGTTGTTCAATACCCCATCATAAAAACACAGGGGCTGCTGTTAGACTGCTCCGGGCTGCTGTAACCCAACATCCCAGACAAGGAGGCTTGAGCTACAGACAAATTTATTTTCTACATTTCTGCAGGTTGCAAGTCCAAGATCGAGGTATGGCCAGGTGCGGTTCCTCCAGTGGCCCCTCTCCTGGGCTCGCAGACAGCCTCCTTCTCACAGCTTCTCCTCCGGGCCTTTTCCCAGTGCAGGTGCCTCCATGGTGTCCCATCCCCTTCTGATGAGAACATCTGCCACACGGGTTAGGGCCCTGCCCACCCTATGACTTCATTTAACCTTCATCACCGCCTTGAAGGTCCTATGTCCACATGCAGTCACATTAGAGATTTCGGCTTCAACATGTGAATTTGGGGGAAACACGACCCAGTCCATCACAGGTGTAAGGCAGTGAGCTCCAAAAGGGACTCTGGGACCAGGTTATGGGTGCTCCTGCACCCACACACTGACACAGCACAACTCACCGAAGACACACATGCCCCGTGAATGTGGGAGTGCCCCCGTGGAGGCTACAGCATGCCAGGATGGAGCCACGTGGGACCAGGGACATGGCCCCACAGTTACAAGGGGCTGAGCTGACGGGTGGCTGGGGATACGGTCCAGCGAGGAGACATTCCTGGGCCTAGCAGAGCAGCACAAGAAGGATCAGAGCCGGGCCATCCCAGCCCTCAGGCCTTGTCCCTTCCTCCTCCCAAGGACTTGGTTTGTCCTGAATGGATGTCTGAGGGAGCGGATGCCTCCCACCAACCTCAGGTCTGGCCCCCCCACCAAGTCAGCTCAGGTACCTGCGTCACTGAAGGCACCAGCTCTTCGGGCGCCAGGGGGTGGGAGGCCCTGGGAAGACTCCTGAGGAGGGGACAACACTGGGGTTCCCCCCAGTGCCCTCCCGGCCCAGGAGGGGAGCCTGGAGATCAGGGACCCTGTGGGGAATCTGAGGAGAAGCCAAAGTGTGTTGCCAAAGATATTCACCTTGCCTAGCCCTGCAGAGTTGCTGCCCTTTGGGAGAAGGAGTCAGATGGAAAGAAATAGAAGCCTGCCCGCCTCCCACCCTGCAGGCCAGAGGCCCGAGAGAAATGCCCCGCATGCCGTTACTGCCGACGGCCAGCAGGGGGCGGTTCTGGTTTGCCTAAGTGCTGACAGGCAGTGAGCTTTCTGGTCATCACATGATCTCCTGAAGGGAAAATGAGGACGTGTCACAGAACGCTGGAATAACTGTTTTAGGAACAGAGTCTTAAATGCTCCCTGAGCTCTCCGTCAGTCTCAGGATGCTGCTGGTGATTGGGTCCCGTGTTTCCTCCCAGTTTCTATGTCTTTCATTGCCAAAGATGGATCCTAGTGTAGCCCCCATCATCACTCAGGGTAAACGCATAAGTTCTCACCATGGCCTCAAAGCACTGTGCTGACGCCTCCCTGAGCACATCGGCCCACCTGTCTAGACCCGCAGTCTCTGCTGTCCCCGAATATCAGCCGTGTGCCATCCCAGGTCCTGTGTTCTTGCTGCGACCTCTCCCTGGAAGGCCCTGCTCCCAGATGCCTGCCCAGCTGCCCCAGCAGTCCTCCAGGTCCTGTTCAGATGTCCCCTTCTCGGCAGGGCCTCCCGGCTGCAGGTCTGAACTCATCCTCCCGTCCACCCCCAGCTGTTCCGCAGCCCTCTGCACAACCCAACATCTCTGCCTTTCACTTATTTATCGTGAGTCTTGCCCCTGTTAGAATATAAACTCCACATCTGGTTGGGTCCTTGCAGCATCTCCAGGGCCCAGAATAGCCGCTAGCGGAAGCATGAAGAGTTGTTGAATAAAAGCCCGTCCTTTTAAATTGAAGTCTCATTTCTCTCTGTGCTGGAGGCAGAAAGCCAGTGTGGACGGGTGACCTTGGGAGCTCACTGCCTCCAGGGTGGACCACAACCAGGGATCCCCGGCAATGGAACCCATGCAGATCTCCTGCAAAGCACAAGGAGCACAAGAAATACAGTGGAGTCCATTCATCTATGTATCAACTTGGTTTCTGTTTCCAGATCACAACCTGTTACGATGATGGGAACTCCCCCTTTTCCCCAAGGTGGTAAATTGTATCACCCCAAGTTCCAAGGGGCTTATATCACGCCAAAGAGCCACTGGGCAGGCAGCATCTGGCCCAAACTGTCCTCTGCTCATTTTGGCACCTCCTAGGATGTTCGGCATCTCATCTGGCTTTTGTCCTTGATCTGCGCTGGTAGCTGCCGTGAGATCCTTTGTTCACTTCTGGGTGCCCTGGGGTTCAGGAGGCCATGTTACCTCCACAGGTGTAAGGTTGCTACCTCTGCTCCCAGCTGGACTCAGACATCTGTACCAGTGTCACAAAGGCCCCGGCGCTGGTCTGCTGCATGGCCAGACACCACCCAGCTTTCTGAAAACTGCCAGTGTCTGATAATCTCATTACTTGTCCTCTATAAAAGCAGAGTTTCCCATGGCTGGTAGCAGAAGCCAGAGAGCTCCAAGCATGAGGAGGAGTCCGTGTATTGCTACTGGCTTTAAAGACAGAAGAGCCGCTAGGAGCTGAGAGAGACCCCTCTGTCTTCCAGCCGCAAAGACCCACGACCTGAATGAACTCAGGGGGCCTCCCTCCCGGAGGCCCCAGAAAGATCCCCACCCGGCTGACTCCTTGATTTCAGCTTGTAAGACCTTGAGCAGAGTGCCTGCTTGGGCCCACTGGCTGGCTGTCTGCCCTTCAGAACTTGGAGCCACTCAGTGGAGGCTGTTTGAAGCCCCTAAGTCCGTGAGGACAAGCGACGCAGCAATGGAAAACGAGTATGGGGACGAACTGCTAAAATGCAATTCCGATCGTGTCACTCCCCCTTGTAAAACTTCTCAGTGATTTTCTGTTTCCTTTAGGATAAAGCTCTGATCTAAAATGGCTCCTGAGACCCCCCCTCTTGCAGGACATCTGCCCCTCCTACCTCTTTCTGTCTCTCCCCCCACCCTCTTTGTTTCAGCCACAATGCAAGTGTTTCCCTGCCCAAGAATGCCTTCTCAGCCATTCTTGGGAAATGTATATTTATCAGAGTTCCAAGAAAAATCTGTCGAGAAATCAGGAAATGAGAAACTTAACAAGAATTAAAGCTTCACAATCAACACAGAAACGTTACTGGTTTGGGGGAGTCCACTGCTACCACGCTGAAGGCGAGAGCAGGAAACACTTGACAAGTAGAATCAAAAGTGAGGGTCCAGCTGCTGAGAACCGACAACAGCAAGTCAGAGAGAAACAATGGAAATCAAGTCAGTCTTGCTGGAAGAGGTGTCTTTATGGTTCTGTCTCCTAACAGTTGATCGTTGTCCCTGACATGCCTACCCATCCTTCCTGTCCCAGTTCATGCCTCTTCCTCCAGGAAGTCACCTTGGTCTTTGAATCTGGGTTAGCTGTCCCTCCTCTGTGCTCCTTAAGCACTGTTCTTGTAGTATTTGCTACATCATGTGCAGGATGTTTGTGTAACCTTATGTGATCCCCTCCCACACTGATGGTGGGCTTGGTTGTGTGACTTGGTTACTGGGACATGAGTCAGAGTGACACAGGGAAATATCTGATAGGACTTGTACCTGGGGGCTTGTTCTCTTGGAATTCTCCTCCTTGGAAGCCTGACCAAACCCTCAAGAGGCCCAGGCGAGGCTACTGTATAACATGAGACCCTGGGGGATGTCAGGGCATCCTGGACCTTCCAGCCCCCAGCAGGCTCCCGGCTGAATGCACCTGCTCCAGCGTGTGACTCAGATGAACTCCCCAGCTCAGCCCTGTTTGCCTGCAGAACCATGAGAAACAAAAACCACTGTCTTTTTAAGCCCTGGAGTTTTAGGGTGGTATCTTACACAGGAGCAGATAACCCAACACACGGTGCCGTGAATACCTGTCACTTCCCTCTTTGCCAATAAACTGTAAGTTCTAGGAAGAGAAGTTTGTGTCTGCCTTGTTCTAAGTAGAGGCTCAATAAAGACTTTTGGAAGGACTTTTCTTGAGCCTCGGGCGAGGTCAGACCCAATAGCACGGCCGACTCAAAATCAGCTTGCATTAAACCGCCGTGAACAAGTATTTTGTTTCTACCTGCGCAGAAGTCATTCACGAGAGCAGAGGTAGCAATCTATGACTTTCTGTATCTCGTGCGGAAACTAAGGCACTACATCAAGTAAAAAAGCAGGATTCCTTTAAGACATGGCTACTCCCTTGAACTTTCTTGCTGTTCTCTGGAAGCCAATTTAGACTGACAATTCTTCTTGGAAACTTTGCTCAGAAAACACCTCTACTTCCAAACATCCAAAAGATCGGGGCAGGGGTGGGGGAGGATGGAAAGTGATGAAAAGGAAAAAATAGCTTGGACTGAATCCAGACTAAAATGTTTAATCAAGTCAGCCTGTGACTCACCACCCCAGTGTGAGGCGATCACTACTTCTTCAGAACTCCTGGAAGGTTTTTATCGTCACCAATCTGGTAATTAATCACTCCCCTGCCCGGCCCCCGCTATCTCTTCCTTTGTCTTCTCTGCATTTGGTTCCCACCACTTAATTTTTCCCAGGTTTATGTCTGGCCTCTTTATTGGGTCCCCACAGGACGTAGCACATTATAAGCATGAAATAAATAGCTCCCACGGAATGGTTGTGTTCCAAGCAACCTTACCAAAAAGTGCATGGGAAAGAATGAACAGCCCAGGGTAGGAAAGCAAATATCTCGAAAGGCTGGAGTCCGCTGGTGTTCAGAGGGGATGAGCCTTTGCCTGGCGGCCCCACTGTGAGCCTGCACTTCCACACCCTGCCTCCATCCTTCCCCCCGGGAGAACCAGCCTGGTTTGTAGCTTGATTTTCAGAGGTGTCCAACCCCAAACCTGAGGCTTTCTCAGCCTCCAGGATGAGGGATGAGTGATTTATTAATCTCTTTCTCCCTCTCTCCCCCTCTTTCTCTCTTTCTCTCTCCCCACTATCTGTGAATCATGAATCATTTCCTCTGCCTTCACTGAGGTTACAAAAAGAAGAAACTTCAGCTGGAAGAATTTCAGTCAAACAACAGTCCATCCTGCCAGTTAGCAGTACCAACCCATGTCACAGGGTCCTGGGGCAGCATGAGGCTCTTTCTAAAGACGTCTTTAGAGAACAGATAATCTCTCTGCTGGCTGGCATGACTTCCGTCTGCATCTGACTCTCCATTCCTCTCTGATGATGTCACATGTCTCAAAAATCGACCGGGACCCATGTCATTCAGAGAAGCAGCAGCAAAAACCACCCCTCTCCTCCAATACACATTCTTTCTTTAAAAATGGTGAAACATCCATTCTTCTAAAGGAAGCCCAGGAAATAAAGCTGGCTGGGGCCCCTCTGGCTTTAACTCACCTCTCCCTTCAAAGTCCTTCTCACTCTGGAATTTCCTCGGTGCTGCGACGTCTCAGGGCCTCATGCTGACTGTGGTCAGCTGGCCTTTCCCCCTCCCCGCAAGCCGGATGCTCTGAGCCTATTTCTCCACAGATTCTAAGATTCCTAAGAGGGACCTCAAGATTACACCCACTGGTGTTCACATACTGTATAATCCCCTCCCCTGAGTATAGCTGGGACCTGAGCAGGACGGCAAGCCTCTCCCAGGGTTAGGCTGCGTCATATTGGCAAAGTGATGTGATGCTTTGGTTATGTTCTACATGCTGCAAGCTAAGTCCCCGTCGTAGCTGACTGAAGTGAGATTTGAAGGGAAAGCCATTCTGCCGGCTTTAAGTGTCCATGTTGTGGGCAGTCAGTGGCTAGGACCCAAGGGTGGCCTCTAGAAGCTGAGTGACCTCACCAACAGTCACCAAGAAAACAGGACCTTGTCCTACCTCTGCAGGGAACCGGATGCCGCCAACACTGGTGACCCCGAGCTCCAGATGAGATCACAACCCCTGTGGACACCTTGATTGCAGTCTGGGGAGACCCCTAGCTGAGGCCGTGACTGGACTCCTGACCCACAAAGGCTGTGAGATGAACACTGTTGTTCTAAGCTGCTGATGGTGGTGTTACCCAGCACGGAGGATGGGTGTGACCCTCGCCCCTCCGTCGCAGCACTCAGCCTGCCTGGAGGCAGAAAGCACTGTCACAGGGCACCCTCGCCCAGCGATGGGTAGCTGAGTGGTATTTCTGCCCCGCGATACCTGCTTTTGAACAGGAAGTGCCTTCGGTCTACTCCCCCTTGCACCATCACCCCCTCTCCCAAATCCCAGACATTCAGTGGGCACCACCACCTGCCAGGAGTTCCGAGTCCCATGGAGCCTCACAGCGATCCTGCTCATGGGTCCTGGGGTCACAGATACTGTTCCCCTAGAGATACTTAAGGGATGTTAGAAAGAGGGCAGTCCCCAAATTTACAAGCTAGACCACAATATTC
Organism: Camelus bactrianus; assembly: GCF_048773025.1. NCBI lineage: Eukaryota > Metazoa > Chordata > Mammalia > Artiodactyla > Camelidae > Camelus > Camelus bactrianus. The sequence goes on from NC_133573.1 coordinate 13,514,401, forward strand.
GAACCCTGGGTGCAGGGACCTTGCCCAAGAGAGGCGCTGGAGAAGGCCAAGTGCCCAAAGCACAATTTCTGCCTCTCTGCGGTCCTTATCTGTCTTCTGTCCTCCCCAGAACACTGCATGTGGTCCAGGAAACTCACTTTCCCTTTGAGAGGGGCTCTGAGGCTCCCTGAGAGTCCTCTGGCCTCTGCTTCCCTTCATGTGATGCCGTCATCAAGGACGCCGCCCAGAACAGCCCTGCCTCAGAAAGCGGCAGTGATCTCCCCAGCACTGGGAGGCAACAAGCCACACAGGAGACTCAGAGGAGAAAGAGCGGGGCTCCCCAGCAATCCTTTCCTTTACTGGGGGTCCCTTCAACACGCAGATAAACAGGAGGAAAAGGAACATGGTGGGTGGGAGTGGGATGGAAAAAGAAATGTTTCTGCTCTAAGCATAGATAGGGACTGACTTTGAGGCAGTGAATAAGGAAGGATGTTGCCGATTAGTGACAAGTTCCAAATGCCAGTCAGTTGTTTTGTCTTCATTATTCACCAATCACCACTGGTGTGGGCAAACTGTGGGGGGCTTTTTTCCTTACAGATAAGAAGAAATAATATTCAAATGGTCATAGTTCAGAATCTGTGGATTCTTTCTGAGACATGCAGAAACCAAGTTAATGAAGCTTTAGTTCCTGGAGAGATTAGCCTCCAGGGCTGGCTGGGGCACTATCTTTCCTCAACACGGCTTGTCTCCACTGATAACGTGGCCTAATCTCGGGTGGGGCAGGGAGTACATTTGTGCTTTTCTTGCTGCTTTTTTTTTTTTTTCAGGTGTTTGTCTTGTTTTCCCCAAAGCTGGTACAGGAAATTGTCTTTTGTCTCCAGCAGCCTTTCTTTCTGTCGTTGCCATGGAAATACTCTTGGGTATCATAACCTGGTGCACAGGATGCCCACTGCCCAGCCCTGGGTCCCTGCTTCTTCCCAATGCCCAGAGGGTTCTGAATGGAGGGTGAGAGTTTTCTCCTGCTCTTACGTGCCTTTTCCCTCCAACATTTTATTATGAAAACACACAGCAACGTAGAAAAAAATCTGTTAATGGACACCTACCACCTAGATTCTACAATGAATGGTTTACTGTGCTTGTTTAATGCTTATCTGTCCAGCTCCCATCCACGCACCCATTTTTCTTGCTTTCATGATGCATTGCCAAATAAATGATAGTCATCAGTACGCCATCCCCTAAATATTTCAGCATGCACGTTGTTCATGAGGGTTCAAGGTTTATTTGCACTTTTTTCTTTTGATGTGAAATTTGCATATGATGAAACACACACATCTTTGTGCACTGGCTGAGTTCTGGGGCATGTGTACACTCTTGCAGCTCAAACTCCGAGAAAGATAGAGAACTTTGCCTTCACTCCGGGGTTGCTCTGTGCCCCTCCCCAGTCATTGTCCTACTCCACTCCAAGAAGAGCCTCTTTTTTGATTTTTCCACCACCGATGAATGTTCTTCTCTTCCAGAAAGCTATGCAGGTGGAACAACACAGTTCACACGTTCATATAAATCTTCATTCTCCCAGCACAACGATCGTCAGGTCCCCTCGTGGTTCTCCCTTCTTTTGACTGCTGAGATATTTTCTCTTGCATGGTTATACCTTAGCTGGCTTCCCCATTCTTCCAGGGTCTCCAGTTTGGGGCTATGATTTACATGTACTGAAGGGAAGACCATAAATTTTGTTTAAAATTAAACCAACAGCAACAAAAATGGAGTAAAAAATACTCAGCATGCACAGACATATACCCATGAAATCTTACCTATAGGTGAGAATTTCATTGCTTTTCCCTACATGTAGTGACTAACAGGGTGTATTTCTTAACACATTCTGTAGATTAGAGATTCTACTGGCATCAACAGACAAGGATTATAAGCAATGGGCACATTATTTATTTACATAAAAATGGGTACAAAGCTGTAGAGAGCAATTTGTTTTTCCTAAGCCAGGCTGGCATTTAAAAAAATACAGTTCAGGCCAATAGGAAATTATCATCAATTCCTAACAGCTAAGGTCCAGATGGAATATAAAGGTGCAGAGCAACTCTGTTCTCTAGTCTGAAAACGTGACTCCAGGGTGCACTTTCATAATGCTTGGTCCTTCTGGGTGTTTAACTCTTCTCCAAGAGGTGGTGTGATATCTTAGAAAGAGTGTCACTCTGGGGGGACTCCAGGCTAAACCCCAGCTCTGTGGCCTAGGGTTACCTCTTACTATCTCTGGGCCTCAGGCAGCCTCTTAAAATGAAGAGGTTGGAATGGATGGTCTTGAAGGTTCTTTCCAGATATTTACATATATAATGTGTCAATTTTATAGTATTTTAGGTGTTTTTGTCAAGGTCTATTGATTTTAAGGAACTAAAAAAACACAAAAAATTATTCAAGAATAAAGCGGCGGGAGGAAGGGCGGGTTATTGTAAAGCCAAAGAGACAGCCTGCAAACGCAAGCCATCTTGTCCTGCTGGGTCTTCCCAAGATGAGCTGGGGCCTTGCAGGTCAGGTCCCAAAGAGTTTCCCATAAATAAATAACAGTGTCAAAGGGCAAGAGCATTCATACATGGAAAATTAGTGAATTTGATTTCTTTATTCCAACAGATATTTGCTGAATAAGAAAATGTGACAGTGGGACTTGAAGCAGAAAGCTCTCACTTCAGAGAGTAGTCAGAGGTGGTGGTGACAGGCAGTTGAGCAGAGGAGGAATTGAAGGAGGCAGGTCTGCAGCAAGATGGAAGGGGAACTGAGTGCACAGAGGATTTATAGATGCTGCCTGAGATGCCTGGGACCTGGCCCTCCAGGCCCCAGCTCATCCTGGGAAGACCAGCGGGACCGGATGGCTTGCCTTCGGAGGGCCACAAGGCTGCCTCTTTGGCCTGGGGAGCCTTAGTGACTGTCAACTGTCCAAGGAGGATGACTCTGTAGGTGCAGGTAGAATTATGTCATATTCCTAGAATAGGGCAGCCAAAGTGCCCCTGTTGAGCAAAAGTCACTGTGCTGAGATGAAGGAGCCTGTTGGCACAGAACAGAATGTTCCAGAACAAGGATAGCTATGCTGGAGCCCTGGTTATGAAAGGGGGGTGTGGGGGGGATGTCTCCTACAGGCAATAGCTCAGTTCTTACCTGCAACACTAGGTAAAAGGTCACCATGAAAGCTGCCTTATTGAGCCTGGGTGGAACCCTACACCCTGAGCTGTCACAACTAACGATACATTGAGGAATTTTCTTGTGAGCTAACCAGGAAGGTCCAGGGTAGAGTAAGGCAAGGCCAGCTAGCCTGAGACACAAGCCTGGCTCCTGGCATGTGGGCTGCCCCACAGAGAGGACACCAGCTGTTGCCACCTCGTTGCCCAGAGGCGTCCGGCATGAATCACTGGCCTATTTGAGGAGGGTGACCTGAGCTGATGTTTCACAAGGCTCTTGATGGACCATCTGCCCTCACGGGTTCCTCCTCCTGCAGCTGCAGCCTCAGCAAAATCAAAGCCACAGCCCCTGGGGTTCCTGGGGAAAGCGCCCACCTCTGCTGTCCAGTCAGGCTCTGACACCCTGGGGCTTGGACTGTGTTTTACAAACACTGAGCCAGTGGCTCGCCAGAACCCCAAGATCAGCACCTGTGAACCTGTCACCCAACTGCAGCTGCGGGTCTGGGAATAAACATGAGGGCCTGAGGGTGGCGGTCTCCTGCCCAGGGAGGCAGAGCGCCCCCTGCCAGGGAGGGAAGGGACCAGCCCACTAGGGTTTGCCTGAGTGTTTGTGGTTTTAGCGCTGAAAGACTGTATCCTGGGAAGCCCCCGAGTCCTAGGAAAATGGGGGTGATTGGTCACTCTCCCCCCATGCTCCTGGGGCTGCATGCTGCTCCCTCCCTCCCTCCTTCCCTGCCCAAAGAGTTGTCGTCCTGAACCCACAATAAGGACGAGCCCACCCTTACCCTGTGGAGCTGTTGGCTTAATAGAACTGACTGTCAGGTTCCACTTTGCACTGAATGCGAAAAACCGCAGAGCCTGGTTAGTGGCCTCTCCTGAACAAACATGTGGAAGGTCGTTCACTGCCTTCAGTGTGTTAATCTTTCTCCTCCCAGGCATCCTCTCCTTAGTTTCCATTTGCCTTATTTTAATACTTATTGGATAATGTAGTACTTTCGTTTGTTTGATGATCCGCAGCTTTGTAATGATTTTAAATCCCTTTTGAAAGACCTCCAAATTCTTGGGTGCCTCTCAAATCTCTTGCAAGAAATCTTTCCTAGCTGCTCCAGGCCCTCCTCTGAATGTCCCTGGCTGTGGCCAGGAGGCACAGTTATAATGAAACCCACCTGATTAGGCACATGGAGAGGAATCGCAGGTCCTTAGTGTTTGGTACTACATACAGAGCTGTTTTCCAAACTGCTGGAAAAGCACAGATGCTTGAGCTTAAGAAAGGTCCTTAAGTGTCCATCGATGGATGAATGGATAAAGAAAATGTGGTGTGTATATATAATGGAATATTATTCGGGCATGAAAAAGGAGGATTCTTGCCATTTGCCACATGGATAAAACCTGAGGGCATTTTGCTAAATAAAATAAGTTAGCTGGAGAAAGACAAAAAGAATGCTCATAGATACAGTGGACAGACTGGTGGTTGCCAGAGGCAGGGGGTGGGAGGTGGGTGAAATGGCTGAAGAGGTCAAAAAGTACAAACTTTCAGTGATAAAGTAAGTCCTGGAGATGTTATGTACAGCATAGGGACTACAGTTAATAACACTCTGTTTATCGCATATTTGAAAGTTGCTAAGAGAATAAGTAGATCGTGAAAGTTCTTATCATAAGAAAAAAAAAGATTTGTAACTATGTGTGAAGAGGAAGACTCATTGTGGTGACCAAATATATACAAATATCAAGTCGCTGTGTTGTACACTAGAAATTAATATAATGTTACATATCAATTATACCTCATCCAAAAAATACAATTTTTATAAAATTAATAAATAAAATTAATTTTCAAAATTAAGAATTATAAAATTAATAAAATATTAATTTTTTGGAAAAACTGTTTTTGAAGAAGGGACACCTAGCCCTCAAATTGTGCTCATATTCTGAGCGTGCTTGGGAATCTGTTCCGTCATAGTGTACAGGCGAACTGAGTCCTGCTGCCACCCCAGACTATCGCCAGTGGGTTTTCCGCGCACTGATGTCTCTCCAGTTGGAAGACAACAGTTCTCCCTGCAGAAGAAATTCTGAGGACAGAATTGCTGTTTAGGGTTCTTGGGCTGGGCCAAAGGAAACTGGCCCAGGTGAGCTCTGTGAACACCAGATTGGGTCTGAATGGCAGCTGGGTTGGTCTGGCTTTGATGAGGTGTGAGCACCAGAAATTCCACCCTCCCCAGTGCGGCCTGGAGAGTGGAAACTTGCCGACAGCAGGCTCTGTTTATAGGTCTTCAGCCCCAGCTGCTTTGATTCTCAGTCTAAGAGGTACTCCTGGCCTGATTAACCTCTTCCTTTAGCACTTGTAGGATGAATCCAGGCACAATGCGGCAAAGGAATTTGGACATTTCTCATCTGGGTAGGGTTTAGACGTGGGATCAACGAATCTTGGAAAAATCATTTAGAGAAATACATCTCAGGTCTCATTGCTGAAATCAATCCCCTTTTCATGGACCTTCGCAGAAATTCACTCCCTGCCTCAGTCACATTCAAATCACAAATTCATCCTGAGGTCTGAAAAAACGTGGACTGTGGCCCCAGCATTGTTATCTGAATTATCCAAATGGTTCAGGGAAAATTGAGGCATATCTGACTGATTCCTCTTACTCCCCAGACAGATTATGATTCATTGGTAAAATGTTCCCTGTGGTTTTTAGAGCATTTTCAAGCAACAGCCATTCTGAAGAGGCCTCAGGGTCTGAAGACTAGTTTCCAAATGACCCGTAATAAACTTGATCGCTGGGCAAAAGCGTCTTTGTGAAATCTGAAACCTCAAACAGGTTCAAGCAGAGCAAAGCACTTTCGCTGATTTCACCCAAATCTCTCCCAGACCTTTGATCTTTATTATAAACCAGACCAGGAAGCCTTTGTCCCACTCACAAAATGTATTTTTCCCCCCATGAAACTTCGTGGTTGTAGAGAAAAGCCTGGCTGAGGCTTATGAGGTTTATATCATGAGCTTTATATGAGGTTTATGTCCAGTTTTAAGATAAACGTGCCTGAGATGATACATTCAACATGATCTGTGGTTTCCTTTTCTCAAGAAATTTCAGTGACAGCACATTCTCATGATGCACAGCAACTGAGCCAAGCCCAAATCCCTTTGGGGGTTTGATGTTCTGCGCTCCCGGATGTTGGGACCTGTCTGTAACACAAAGGGACAAGCTCCTGTAACCCCCGCCAACACCCTCTGGATGAAAACTACTCAATCCAAATACAGACCACTTTTTCCAATGGAGGCCCATGGGGTCTGACTCTTCTCCAGGAGTGTGAGACCCCATGATGGAAAGGCCAGAAAGTGAAGCTCCGTGTAACATGTAAACATCCTAGCAAGTGGCAGTGGCCAGCAATGATCTCCTCCAGCCCAAGGCTTGTGTATAGGGACCAGGACCCTTCTAGGAAGTGCGGACGAAGACTGTCACCTGCCATTTCAGTGAACAAAGGATGCTGCGGCCATCAAACCATCAGCGACTGCAGCCTCCCTTGAAGGTACGCTCTGAGGGGACTCAGGATGGAGAAAAACAGGAGACTGGCCCTAGACAGCTAAGATGCAGATCTAAGGAGTGATTTCAACGAGCCCAGACTGCTGCCTCTTCCCATACCTAGAAAAGCATATGCTCATTCATCTGAGATGTCTGTTTTACCTTTTGATGTTCAACTACATGTTGTTTTGGTTTTGTTCTCATTTTTCAGCAAAACTCCTATATATCCTGGCTCCTCCCTGATCTCTGTGGAACAGTCCCTCAGATCTACCTGAGAGGCTGCCTTCTCCAGCCGCAGTCTCAGTAAGGTCCCCAAACAAAACCTAATTCTCAACTTTTAGGTTGTACTTTTTTTTTTTCAGTCGACAGAAGAATGAAAACACACTCACTGGGGTAAGAGGCGGTGCTACACACATACTTTCTTGGGAGGCTGAGTGCAGGGAAAGGACGACTTTAAACGTATTTTCTGTGGATAAGTTCCCAGAATTTCCCTCCCAGGTACGGGGCAGTGGGGGGGTGGGGGTGGGGTGGCGGATTAGAGTAGCTGGGACTGCGAGCGAAACCTGAGACTCTGGGAGGAGCTGGTGCCCACTTATAAGGCGACACCGTCACAATAGCTCAAGACTTTTGAAAGCTCTGTGCAAGGCTGACTGTAGGGGGAATATTTCACTGCATCTTAATACCGCACCTAAACTCTCAGCACCTTCCAAATTTCTACTTCATCTCCAAGCTATGAAATTGTTACAAATTTCAGCCCTGATGGGCTGGGGAGTTTCATCCTTCCCATTGTAGAGCTAAGGAAACCAAGGTTCTGTGGATTTTGTTTGTTTTCTGAAGCACAGAACCCTATTAGGTTTATATACTGAAATTTCACTGCATTTGTCCTGCCTGATGGAGTATGATTCCCTTTTCTTTCCCTTCTTTCTCTTAGAAATATGGGCCTGAAGCCACTCTGTACTGAGTACTGTTAGCAGATGAATGTATCAAAAGGTGCTGAGCACCAAGGGACCTGGCCGCCAGCCGATCAGTACATTAAAGGGATGAGAAGCTGAACTGCTAAAAAGGTTAGAACTGTGTGGGATTTTCTGATCCTGAAGTTGTAATGCATTCGCCATGCAGGGACAAAACTCGCATAGCCTTTTGTTCAGAGTTTTTGTTTTGTTCAGATAACACACAATTTTTAAAAATTAAAAACAAAAAAACCAGCAAAAATAAACATCCAATTAAAAATAGGAAAAGGACTTGAATAGACATTTCTCCAAAGAAGATACACAAATGGCTAAGAACCAAAGGAAAAGATACTCAACATCACTAATCATTAGGGAAAGGCAAATCAAAACCACATGAGTTATCACTTCACATCCATTAGGATGGCTATTGTAAAAAGGAAAAAAAAAAAGGAAAGGAAAGAATGGTGAGAATGTGGAGTAATTGGAACACTTGTGCTTTGCTGGTGGGAATACAAAATCGTGCAGCTGCTGTGAAAAAGATATGGTTGGTCCTCAAAAAATTAAACACAGAATTACCACGTGACCCCATAATTTCACATCTGGATATATATCCTAAAGAACTAAAAGCAGGATCTTAAACAGATATCTGTGCATCCATGTTCACAGCAAAAATATTTAAAATGGCTAATGATACATGGATGAACAAAATGTGATATATACAAACAATGAAATATTACTCAGCCTTTAAAAGGACGGCTGGGAGTCCATTTGCAAGGAGCACATTGGAGCCCAGTCTAGACTGAGTCTACGTCATCTGCCCCTGGTGGGTGTGGACCAGTCTGGGACTCCACAGCTGTTGCCACTCTCGAGTGACAAACAGGACATTGCTGGAGGGCCAGCGGGCAGCCTGGGCCCAGGGCTCTGCCCCTTGGACCTCCTTGTCTCTTCCCTTTGCTGGGATCCTGGGAATGAGGCATAGCAGCCAAGGAGAAACCAGAGCTTCCAGATTCCTTTTTTACAAACCTTTGTCCACTTTATTTAAAACACAAGCAGGGCACAGGCAGATCATCCAGCCCTGGTCTAACATTCCACCCCACACAGCTATGTGTCCAAATTCCAAGCCCACCAAATTTCTGAAAAACCAGGAACAGTAGAAAATTTACCACAATTCCTTTCAGGGTAATCAAGATTATAATCTGTATTTCTAAAGAGGACAGCCAAACAGTTGTCTGGCTGTGTCCTTTAAAAATGTATATTATAATGAGTAGGCCTGTGTCATATTCAGTGATATATGGTGTGTATCTGTATGTGTGTGTGTATAAAATATAAATATAAATATAAATATAAATATAAATATAAATATAAATATAAATATAAATATTTAGCTGTTGTGGAATTTAGTAGAACCCAACTAATAACCCCATTTCCACCCAGGCTGAATCCCAAAGTACAAGGAGATCAAAAAGTTGGGGGATATATCTGGAGAAAACTCTAATTTGAAAAGACACAGACACTCGATATTCATAGCAGCACTATTTACAATAGCCAAGACATGGAAACAACCTAAATGTCCGTCAACAGGTGACTGGATAAAGAAGGTGTGGTATATATATACAATGGAATACTACTCAGCCATAAAAAGGAATGAAATAATGCCATTTGCAGCAACATGGATGGGCCTAGAGATTATTTTATTGAGTGAAGTCAGATAGAAATACAAATATCATATGGTATCATTTATATGTGGAATCTAAAAAAAAAAGATACAAATTCTATTTACAAACCAAAAACAGACTCACAGACATAGAAAATAAGTGGGATTAACAGACACCCATTACTATATATAAAATAAACAAGGAACTACTGTAGAGCACAGGGAACTATATTCAATTTCTCATAATAACATATAATGGAAAAGAAGCTGAAAAAAAAATATATATATAACTCTAAGCAGGATGGGGCTGTAAGGGAAGGGCCTATGGGAAGCCCATCTGGTCCCAGGTGGCTGCTTCTTGCCTTCATCCTTGCAAAAAGGACCAGCCTCTCTCACTTAGTGCAAAACAGTTGTCAAGCCAGCCACTGCTGTTTCCGCAACTCTTCCCTGCGTCTCAGCAACATATCTTACAGGAGGTGAACACGGTCCAAGTAAGGAGAGCCTTTGGAAGGGGGAAAGGTCAACAGAAGAATGAACACTCTGATTGTGTGCAAGGCACACCTCTGGAGGGTTTTAGTGTGTTTGCTGGAAGCATCCTGGAGAGGCTTCTCAGAAGTCACGCACTTGGAGAAGGGACTCAGAGACTTGCTCCAAGCACGTTTTCTGCCCCGATGTTACCAGTGTAAAATGCGCTGTACATCTGGACTCAGCTTAGCTTAGTAAGCACACTGAAAAGATGGAGGGGAAGGGTTATGGTTCTCCTGGACCCAATAAAGACATTCACTGTATTTATTAAACACCTACTATGTGCAAAGCCTTCTACCAGCACCAAGGAGACCAGAGATCAAGACCATCTCTAGGCATCATATGTGCATGTTGCCACAGTAGAGAGGGTGCTTCCAAATGTGGAATGCAGTTGCAGTTTCCTCAGGAAGGACACAGGTCCCAGATGCTGCTCTCCCAGCCCCATGCTGGAGCCCCCATTCCCCATAAGACAGTGCAGGTTCTGCTCCTTCCTCTCTGCTCCCCTCCCAGCCCCTCACTGGGCCTCCCCAAGCCTTCTCCATCTCACTTCCACCTTGTGATACAGGCAGGGGACCCTGAATTTATGATTCAGATTAGAATTCCATGTGTATCACTTGTTCATCATGTGACCTCAGGCAAATTTCTTTATTCTCTCGGCCTCAGTGTCCCAATTTATCCCAGTCTGCTTGTCAAGAAGATCAAACAAGGAGGCCTCATTAGCAGGCGTCTGGCCCACCCAAGGTACCCCGCAAACAGCGACGTCCCTCCACCTTCCCCACCCTCCAAACCCCCTGTGCAGCACAGGACGCTTCCCCTTTTCCTTCAGAGGTTTTGTGATTATGGGAAGAATCCTTTATTGGATGATGATTTCATGAGCAAAAGGACAGTTGTTATTTTTAAGTTCTGGATCTCAATTTCATTTTCACCCTTGGCAGGGTGATCTATGCCATCTCATATTTCCTCCCACAACCAGAACAGCTTTTATTATGTCATCAATTATAGATGGATGAAGATCTGTGTGAGTGGGTCCTTCCAGCTGAGAGCTGGCGTAACCACATTCTCAGGCCACAGCACACGGGGCCGGGGAGGGGCACCCGTGACTTGGCCAGACCTGGGACTGCGGAGGTTTCCTGTCCTGTGTTCAAAAGTGCCAGCAAGGCCAGCTGCACAGAGCTGGATTTGCCCTGAAAACAAAAGCATCAGCCTCGGCAGGTTCCAGTGCAAGGAGAAAGCACCTTCCTATTTCTGGAAGATCAATCCAAAAGGCAACATTGGTGATTTTACAGCTGCAAATGCCATCTGTCCAGACAGACACTAGCCTGGGGAGAATCCACTTGTGGACTCGATGATCCAGACCATAACGAGGGGGGAAGTCATGCCCAGAGTGAGGTTGGAACTTCCTGGAAATCATCAGTTAGACAAAGCGCTCCTTTGGTCCTGGGGAGGAAGGTTTCTGATGCTCCCTGGCATGGCTTGTGGAGATGCTGCAGCCCCAGTGGAGTTCTCAAATGCCTGCAGCCTGGATGAAGGGCTTCAGTTTTCTCCCTCAGCCCACACTGCACGTGGTAGGGGTGGGGACAGGAGGGGGACTCCTTGTGACAGTCAGGGACGACTTGCTCCTGTAAGACATCAGGGACCTTTGAGCGCTTTTGTCTCCTCCCGGAGTGGGTGTTGGAGGGAGTGTTCTGGAACAGATTCTTGCCTCCAGAGGGTGGTAAACTCTTCCAGGATGGGTCTGGTCTGCCATGTGGCAGAGAAGCCCAGCCCCGCGGGGCACTGGCTGGCTGGGAGTGGCTCCCCATCCCGAGCGGGCATTCTGGGACTGGAATTCCTGGAGGCAGATCTAATCAGATTGTTCCTTCCCTGCTCTGTACTAATTAGTCAAGAAAACAAGGCACTGGTGGAAAGTTTACAGCACAGACCACCACCAAAGATGCCACAAGGCAGTAAGCAGATCCCAGAGAGGGGACAGATGGTGGCCCCTGGGGACTCAAGGGGAGGAGAGCGCTCCAGTGGGGTTAGTGGTCAGTTGGGTTCCTGGGGTTCAAGAGTAGCTGACAGAGTTGGATCAGGGTCCCTGGCTAACTGCAGAAAGAGCCAGGTCTGTGGAAAGCCAGTTGGATGCCTTAAGAAATCTTTGAAAGAAGCAAGAATCAGGAAAATGGTTCCAGCCAGAACCCTTAGGATTTCAGCCCAAGACAGAAGTGCTGGGAAGGCTCTGATGTGTCCTGCAAGATGGACTTGTTCCCTCCATGGAGATTAACTTCTCTGAGGCATGGCCGTAGGCCACGCTGCGGACTCCCTCCATCACAGCTGAGGTGAAACCAAATGTCATGCTCAGGCTTGGAGTGGGGACCAGGTGATGGAGCCTGTGGCCTGTGGCAGATGTGAGGGGCACCCCCAGCACCCGTCGCAGGGTCCAGTGCTTGTGAACTGACCCACTGCTGCCAAGCATCAGCCGATGGCCCCGCTTCAATCCCCTCAGCAGCCTTCCTTCTTCTCTGCCCAGGCCCAGCCGTCAGCACACGGGCCAGCTCTAGTCCCTGACAGGGGAGCTGCCAGCAAGGCTCAGCACATGGAAACAAATTAGATGTGGGTGATGCTTACAGAGTTAGCCAACACGGCCAAAGCAGTGAGCCAGGACATAGTGGGATATGCTTCCCCGAGGAAGTCCTTGAAAAGGCTCTGCGGAACCTGGGTAGAGAATAGCCATGAAGGGTGGATCTAGACAAGAAAATGCTTTATTCTGTTCCTCCTCTCCAAGTGGAATCCATCCTCGTGTTGGTTGATAAATCCATTACGATGTTCACATATACATTTCTTCTCAACACGCACTGAACTTTGCCGGCCTGGTGAATGTTACAGTACATTTTACTGGCATATGTAAGCATCGCCATAAATTAAGACATTAAAAAAATGCTTATCTCTGAAAATAATTACTGGAGTTTTGGCTAACAGAGAGGTGCCCCCAAGAGAAGCATCAATTTCTTTTGTTGGAGAAAAGGCAAACATTTTTATGAAAACAATGCTCACTCTGCATAGCGGCAGATATGGGAAGATACACGGAGATGATGCAAGTTCTTTCCCACGCAGCTGAACTGAAAAACAAGTCAAATATTTTGAACAGCTCATATGTCAAGGAGACGTGCAGGCTCCACTTATTAAATAATAGTGGTATCATGGTGCACTGATGTGGAGCTTTTATCTTCAAAGCAATTTATGAGCGATCATGAACTGACTTGGAACAAAAGATCAGAAATTGGCGGGAGGTCCTGGGTATGTGATTTTAAGAAGAATGGATGGGACAGAGATCAAAGCAGCACCCTCCGCCCCCTGGCCCCATTGCTTTGTTAACGTGTCCCTTTGGAGCCTAAAAGGAAGCCTGCGATTCTGCCCTGGGGGTTGTTTCTTCTGGACGGTGGAAGCCGAGAATTCAATGGCAGGAAGAAAGGCTGTACCTGTTTTCACCAGATCCCACTCCCCCAGCCCTGGGTGGTCATGGTTCCAGAACTGGGACCAGGAGATGTTCCCCACCAGGGTCCCCAGGACCCCCTTACACCCAAAGAAGGAAAGAAACTCCAGATCCTGACATGGCCTCCATATCTCTCCAGTCTTCCTGGGCCAGGATGGTCCCTGCAGTCTGAATCCAATGTCATCATAGTGACTCTGTTTACTGAGAGCTTTTAATGCATGGGGTCACTCTCCACGTGGACTGCCCACTGATCCCACACAACCACTCTCTGAGCTGGGCGCTCTGATTCCCCACGTTCCGTACACGGAGACAGTGAGGTTAAGTACCTTTCCCAAGGTCAACAGCTTACAGGCAGTGGGGCTGGGATTCAGTTGCTGGCAGCCAGCCTCCCGGTCTCACATCAGGACCCTATACCATGTTGCCACCGTACGGCAGAGGAAGGAAAACAAAATCTTTAAACTTCATTATTCTGGGTACAATTAGCTTCTGTCAGAACCCCAGCTACAGGCTTTGTATTCGCCTGTTATGCCATCCAAGGGTACTGCAGAATGTTGACGAGAAGGGCAAAACATCCCAACCGGCTTTGGTCCGTTCCATGCCCAGGGTCCCGGGGAGCCTGAGCAGCAGACTCATGACCGTGACTTACTAGGTCAGGAAATGATAAGCAAGCTGTGGACGAGCCCCTGGTAACATGGGTCTCTCCACGCTTCTGCTTCCCGGTCCTGAGCAGGCTGCCTGCCCCGTCCACTGTCAGGGCTGTCGTGCTGGTCCCTGGGCCTGGGCAGTCTAGCCATCCTCCTCCATGGTGCATGCCCACCTTTCTCTGAGCCAAATGACACTCGGGGTCCCGGGTACCCCCAAATCCTCATGACCCCTTTCTTTCTAGAAACCTCACCTAATGAAGGTGGCTTGGGCTTGGGTCTGACTCCATCCGATACATCATGCCTTGATTTGTTTCTACGTGTCTTAGTGCAGTGTTTCCAGGGCACCCACTCTATGCTGGGCTCTTTGCTGGGTGCTGAGCTTGAGAAAGACAGTCATTGTCATTGCCTTCGTGGAGCTCCTGGTCCAACAGAAGCCCAGCCTCTGACGCACACATGAGGACCTATTCATCGATGGGAATGTGGCCCATGAAAGAAAACTCTAGGGAAACGAGTGAGCCAACAGCAGGGGATCTTGACCTCACCTGGGAGTCGGGAAAGACTCTTTTGAGACAGTGTTTGAGGTGGATGCTGAGGAAGAAACCAGGAGTAAAGGGCGGTGGGTGTGGGGGGAATTCCAGGAAGAGGCAACTGCTGTGGCAAGGCCTGATGTGGCCCGGAGCCCATGAGTCAGGGGACTTTTAAAAAGGCCAGAGCGCATGCTTAGCATGCACGAGGTCCTGGGTTCAATCCCCAGTACCACCATTAATAAAAAATAAATAAACCTACTTACCTCCTCCCCCTGTGCCCCTCCGCCCCCAAAAAAGAATAAACAAAAAATGAAAATAAAAAGGAAAGGACTCTGGAGGAAAAAAAAGAAAAACAAGTCCAGTGTGGCTAGAACCTGGAAAGCAAAGTGGCTGTGGCAGAGAGTGATGCGGGGCCAGGCCAGCCCCGCAGTGCGCGGGGGGTCACAGTGCATACTCGGGCTGTAATCCTAGGAGCAGCAGCAAGTCATCAGAGGGTTTTAAGTAGAAGGATGATGTCACCTGATTTGTGGAGCTTCTTTGTGGAGCTTCTGCAGAACCAGCTGCACAGGGCAGGAGGGAGGGAGGCCCATGGCAGTCATCCAGTGAGAGAGGACGGACTTGGATGAAGGGTGTCAGATGAGACAGAGGGGACTGGATGGTCATCAGTTTCTGCAGGCCCAAGAGAGTCTTTGCATATATGCTCGGTCAGGAGTAAGTGTTTTGTAAATGTCAGCCATCATTGTGGTTGTTACTGGCCCCTGTATTTGGTTAAAAAATACATAGATGAATTAACATAACCTCGCTAAGTAAAGGGAATCAGCATTTTAGATCGAGAGCTGGCAAACCACAGCCCATCTTGTGGGTTCAAGCTGGCCGGCTGCGCGCTTCTGTAAATTAAGTTTATGGGAACACAGCCACAGCCACGTGGCCCCACACTGCTTGGCAGCTTTCACCTGGCAGGTCGAGTCGTTGTAAGAGAGACCTCATGGCCTTCAAAGCTTAAAATACTATTTTACAGAAAAGTTTGCTGATCCGCATTCTGGACATTTCTGCTTCCGGTTGATGAAAGGCAGATTTCTTCACCCTGTCTCTCTGGCTTTGCCAGTCCTGAGAGCTTGGGGTCCTCTCTTACTTCTGCCCTTACGAAGCAAGGTGCAGACACTAGTTGTAATTCCACATCTTCTCATTTTGTTTTGTTTTTGTTTTTTTTTAACAGAATAAATAAAAATATAATAGGAAGGGCACTGGCCCTGGTATTCTATTTTAGATCAGTGTTCTGGGTGAATATACTTAGGACATTTTGACCAGACCCCACAAAAGTCCGAGTTCCTGGCAGGCATTTAACAGAGGGTGCTGCCCCATGGCAGCTCGCAGAAGCCCCCAGTGACCCAACAGGTGGGGAGCAGTACCACACCCGTGTCTTAGCAGGTTTGCCCTCTAGCGGGCAGGTTGAATAGCTCAGGCTTGAAAACGTTTCTCAGAAAATGGCAGGATTGGTAGCTACCAGGAATTTTAAAATGCCCATGTCCCGTAAGGCTTAAACAATTAAAAATGTATATTTATATTATATTTATATATATATTAAAATTCTTGATTGGATATATTTATATACATATAAAGATGTAAATGCATCCAATCACAGTTATTTTTATATATAAACATTTATATATACACATGCCAATATACATAAATGCATCCAATCACAGAGTTATTTTATTTGAGTTTTCCAAGAAACAACCATCAGCACCTCTGGTCAGTGGGGAACGTGGAGGGGCAGAATTCCCAGCTTTACATGACAACAGAAGGGAGGAGGGGGTCACCCGGGGAGCGCACATGATGACTGGGCCTCCACCCTCACTGGCTGCGTGATTTGCGTCATCATCGAATTCCTCCAAAACCTTAGTTTTCTCATTTGTCAAATGAGGACAATAGCGCTAACCTCATAGGGTTGTTGCAACAAATATTTACTGACTATCCATGAGGTACTAGGGACTTGGAGAATACAGTGTGAACACATCAGGTAATGTCCACTCTCGTGGCACGTGCAGAGGGAGAGGAGCCCAGCAGGGACACGGCACCCCATAAATTAAGCCAGTACCATCATAAAGGACGACCCAAAGCAGCACATCATTACCCATCATCCTGTGGACCTTCCGCACTACCCGAAGATTCGAAGCTCATGGCCGTCGGAGATTTGTGCACAAACTCAAAGCTGGACCAGGGTGAGAGAGCAAGGCCAATATCTCAGGTGCAAAATTTAAGGCAACACCAAAAAAACCCCTCCAATTAATGCAACATCATAAAAATAAAAATTAATGCAAAAGAATCCATGATGAACAAACTATGGAAATTTTAAATAAAAACGGGATCACCATAACTGAATTTTCCTTGTGTCTCAGGTCCAAAATGCCTGGGCACAGAGCTGCACGAACTCATACCCTCAAGTCTAAGTGCACTCGCTCTGCTCTCGGGCACATGCCACCCTGTTCCAGGGCATCGACACGTGTCCCCCGCTTCTCTCTGAAGCATGACTATCAGATGAAACTCTAGTCGCTGAGCATATGTACAGACACTCCCTTTTTTCTCTCCCCTCTTTGGATGCCTCAGAAACACAGTTTTCTCCCTGTTGTTGTTGTATTTTGTCAACATTTGCCAGAACATAAACCAGAGAGCATCCAACTGTTATTGGCAGGGCCTGGAAAAGTAAAAACTCATAAATAATTTAAATGGCACTCCACCAATCTAGATACACAGCCACAGAGGTCTGGGGGCCCCGGCAGGGGGAACTGAGACCTCACAGCCAGGCTGAAATGAGCCCAGACCTCAGACCTATCGCAGAAAAGCCTCCTTGGCAGGGAGGGGAGAGCGCTGTGGTAGAGCACATGCTTAGCACGCATCAGGTCCTGCGTTCAATCCCCAGGACTGCCCCTCAAAAATAAATAAGTAAACCTAATTATCTCTGTCTCCCCAAAAATAAAATAAAATAAATTTTAAAAAGAAAAGCCACCTCCTATCAGAGCCCCGGGCCTCCAGTGGAACTTCCTTCTGTAACACTAACACACACACATACACACACACTCACACCCTGATGTTGTCTGTTTATCTGCATTTGTCAGAAAACTACAACTTACCCTTTTAGGGAGTTAAAACAACAAAAATCAAAATGATTTGTGCCACACTGAAGATGTACAGTGATGCAGAAGATTGAACAAATAAGTTGTGTGTGTGTGTGTGTGTGTGTCTGTGTGTGTTAAAGAAAACCCTTCCAGGAGCACCGCGGATCCTGACAAAGTCATCTGGGCCGTGGTTAAGGCAGTGCAGATGTGGCGTTTTGGAGCCAAATCCGTGGCCGCTGCCCCTGGCACCTGTCGGCAGTGAGCAGCCTCTGAGTGGATGCTGGCATTGTGAATGGCAGCTCTGTCTGTGACTCAGCCTGTGGGCCTAGCTCATCAGAAGGAGATTTATGGGTGTTCCTGTGCTCTGCTATAGATTTTGTTTCCAGGCGTGGAGCCTTCTCTGTTGTAGGAAGGAGAAAGGGAGGCGTGATGTGTGAAGTCCAAGTTGAGCCCTATGAGGATGAAAGACATTCAGGCAGGGGAGGGTACAAGGAAAGGAAGCCTCAGCTCATCCCCCTTCCCAGGGATTGAAAAGTACACCTTAGAAATCAGTAGGCGGCACCCCAATGTTCACAGCAGCACTATGTACAGTAGCCAAGACATACAGGCAACCTAAATGTCCATCGACAGATGCCTGGATAAAGAGGCTGTGATATATTTATACACTGGAATACTACTCAGCCATTAAAAAGAATGAAATAATGCCATCTGCAGCAACATGGATGGACCTGGAGATTATCATGCTAAGTGAAGTAAGCCAGAAAGAGAAAGACAAATATCATACAATATCACTTACATGTGGAATCTAAAAAAAAAAAAATACAAATAAAGTTATCTACAAAACAGAAACAGACTCATGGACATAGAAAACAAACTATGGTTACCAAAGGGGAAAGAAAGGAGGGGAGGGATAAATTAGGAGTATGGGATTAACAGACACACACTATTATATATAAAAAAGATAAACAATAAGGATTTACTGTATAGCACAGGGAACTACATTCATATCTTCTAATAACACAGAATGGGAAAGAATCTGAAAAAATATATACATATAATTGAATCACTTTGCTGTATACTTGAAACTAACACAGTACTGTAAATCAATTATATTTTTAAAAAAATAACAATTGTCACCAATGCAAAGCATTAAGCTTAAAACAGCAATTTTTGGCAATGATTAGGGCATTCTACTTCAGGAGTGGTCTTCATCATAGAAAGTATCCAAGAAGTGCCTCCCGTACAAGACCATATTTTAAACACCCACCTCGCAATAAAACCATCACTCATCCTCAGCAGGGCTGATTCAGTGGCTCAGCGCCTGCAGCATCTGGAGTGGAACTGATTCCACATCTTCAGATGCAAAGGCCCTGCAGGGGTGGGCGCCAGGCCAGGTCGCTTCAGGCCAGACAGGTTGGAACATTTTTCTTCAGAGTTCCTAAGAAGGGAGTGGTAATGAACCCAAGAAAGGAATATTCAGGATGGCTTAAGAAAATTACTCTATCACCTTAGAGACAGATTAAATATACTATGGCAAACAGAAGAAAGAAGCTTGCTTTTTGTAAGACACTGGGGAAAAGATGACGTAGCCGTTTCACAGTAAACCATCGGCACCATTAAAAAGCCAGAGATTAAATCGACAGACACAGTGGAGTATTAAACAAAAAAAGGGAATTTTATGATAGACAGTCCCAAACTGATCAAATACTCTCTGTAATATCAATTTCTCATATGATAGTATTTTTACTGTTTTATTGTGGCAAAATATATGTAACATAACATTTACCACCGTAACCATTTTAAGTGTACAGTTCTGTGGCATTAAGCACATGCACATTATTATGCAACCATCAACACCATCCACCATCAGAACTTTGTCATCTTCTCCATCTCAAATCTGTATCCACTAAATGCTGACCCTTCCCCAGTCCCCGGTAACAACCATTCTACTTTCTGTCTCTGTGAATTTGACTATGAATTTGACTAGTCTAGCTACCTCACTGAAGAGGAATCATGCAACATTTGTCTTTTTGTGACTGGCTTATTTCACGTAGAATAATGTCTTCAGGTTCATCCAGATTGTAGAGTGTATATTATGTCAGGATGGCCTTCCTTTTTTTAAGATTGAAAAATATTCCACTATAGGCCTATTCTGCATTTTGTTTATCCATTCACTTATTGAAGGAAAGCATTCTGACTTTCAGTCTCCTATATGCTAACTACCTGAAAAGGTGGAAAATAAATGAGGTCTGTGAAACACTTGGCACAGCTAGATGGGGAGTCGTTACCCCAGGCGGTTAGTCAGCAGGCAAGCTCATCCAAGACATCACTGCTCAGGGCCAGCTTGAGAAATGGGTGGAAAATGTGACCTAAATATTCATTCATAGAAAAACAGATATGATCAGGGTTATGTGAATGGCGATGTGAACTCTTGTGTTAAGCTCCCAGCAACAGCATTTTGAAATACCAGAAATAACGGTGCTGTGGTATTCACTTATCTGGCAAATGCTTGCATGCATAAGCCTGTGTCCATGGATAGTGATGACAGGGATATTTGGTGTCAATGTTGATGATTCTATTCTCAAATTCATAGTTATGTTTATTTAAGAAGAGGTACCATCTTTATAAATGGTATATAAATGCTTTTAGGATAAAAATGTTCAAAGTGCTAAATCATGGGAGAAGGGAACAGTGCATTTTTGCTCTCTTTTGTTCCGAAGGCTGCCTGATTAGGGCTCTAGTTAAGAGTTAAATTTGTGTTCAACTAAAAGGGAAGTAGCAAGGAGGCGGGCTACAAACAGGCTGTCAGTGGGCGATGGTTTGAATGTGTGTTGATCAATAAACAAGAAGCATCACTATCTCAAGACCTGCCATCCTGTTCAGGGAAAAATCCCAGCTCCCTCCCTTGATAGGAAGCAGAGGGAGAGAGGCTGCTGCCCCCATGCCTCAGTCCCCCGGCCCCTCACACACCAGCTACGCTACCCTTTGGCTCGGGCTGCTGAGTGAATAGGATGCAGGTGTTGTTATTCAGGGTCTGCTTACTAAGCAGAATGAAAGAGAAGAAAAGTTCAGCTCCACATGTGCAAGGAAGCAAATGGCTCTCCAGGGGGAGAGAAAACCCCAGCCAGATTTTGTGTAGGCAGAGCTATGTGCTGGGGGAATATTTCATTACCATGAGCTCGTGAGGCAGCAAGAGAGCAATTAACATAATATTCACCTTAAATTAGGAACCTAAGGAAACCAAGAGAGGCAAATCCCTTTCCATCCCTGATGGGATCCCTGAAAAGATAGGTCTTTTGATTTTTCTTTCTGCATCTATGCTTTATTAATAAATAGCTGGACAGAGATTTCCAGTCAAGATGGTGGAGTAGTAGGACCACGAGCTCGCCTCCCTTCATGACTACAGCAAAACCACAACCGACTGCTAAACAACCATCAAAAAAAAAAAAAAAAAAAAAAAAAAGCCTGGAGCCTAGCAAAAAATATCTTCCAACTGGAAACATAAAGAGGGAACCACAATGGGGTGGCAGGATGGGGCATGCTTGCCATATAATCTGGCACCATAACCCCTGGGTGGGCAACCCACAAGCTGAAGGATAATTAAGTCACAGAGTCCTGAGCCACACGTCAGGCTCCCCAGCCCAGGGTCCCGGCATTGGGAGGAGGAGGAGACCCCAGGACAATCTGGTTTTGAAGGTCAGTGGGGCTTAACTCCAAAAGCCCCATGGGACTCAGGGAAACAGAGACTTCACTCTTGGGAAGCGCACACAGAATCTCATGTGCGCCAGGTCCAAGGGCAGAGGCAGTGATTTCATAGGAACCTGGGCCAGGCCTGCCTGCTGATTTGGAGTGTCTCCTGGGGAGGGAGGGGACGGCTAAATCTCACCCAGGGGACATAAAAGCTGGTGGCAGACATTCCAGGAGTGTTCATCTACAGGAGCTTTCCTGGGAGCTGACATCTTGCTTGGATCATTAGCACCAAGACCTAGCCCCACCCAACAGCCTGCAGGCTTAAGGGCTGGGAAGCCTGAGGCCAAACAACAGACTGAGTGGGAACAAAACCCCACCCATCAGCAGACTTTCTGAGCCACAAACATCTCTAGACGCCCTGCCCACCAGAGGGCCAGGACCAAGCTTCACCCAGCAGTGGGCAGATACTAGCTCCTCCTGCTGGAAACCCTGCATAAGCCTCTAGTCCAGCCTCACCCACCAGGGGCAGATACTAGAAACAAGAAAACAACAATCCCAAAGCCTGTGGAAGGAATCCACAAACACAGGCCAGACTCTACCCTGGGACCAGCTGGACCCTGGCCCTTGGGGGACAAGAGAGGAGTGTCCTGCTGGGACGCATAGCATGTCTCCCACAGAGGGCCACTTCTCCAAGGTCGAGCAATGTAACTAACCTACATAAAAATGCAAATAGAAATTTAGACAATACAAGACAACAGAGGAATATACTCCAGGCTGAGGCACAAGATAAAATCCCAGAAGTACGTAATGAGAAGATAGGCAATCTACCCGAGAAAGAGTTTAGAGTAATGATTGTGAAGATGTTCAGAGAACTCAGGAGAACAGATGCACAGAGTGAAGTTTTCAGTAAAGAGTCAGATAATACAAAGGACACCCAAACAGAACTGAAGAATAAAATCACTGAAATGAATAACCAGCTAGAAGAAAACAAGAATAGACTAAATGAGGCAGAAGAATGGATCACTGAGCTAGAGGACAGATTAGTGGAAATCACTACCACAGAACAGAAAGAAGAAAAATGAATGAAAAGAAATGAGGACAGTTTAAGAGGACTCTGGGACAACCAGAAACACACTAACACCTACATTATAGGGGTCCCAGAAAGAGAAGAGAGAGAGAAAGAATCTGAGACAATATTTGAAGAGGTAACAGCTGAAAACTGCCCTAACTTGGGAAAGGAAACAGAAACTGAAGTCCCACACAGGATCAACACAAAGAGGAACACACCAGGGCACATAGTACTCAAACTGACAAAAATTAAGGATAAGGAGAAAATATTAAAATCAGCAAGAGAAAAGCAACAAATAGCATACAAGGGAGCTCCCATAAGGTTATCAGCTGTTTTTTAAGCAGAAACTCCACAGGCCAGAAGGGAGTGGCATGATATATTTTAAGTGATGAAAGGGAAAAACTTACAGCCAAGAATACGCTATCCAGCAAGGCTCTCATTCAGATTTGATGGAGAAATCAAAAGCTTCACAGATAAATAAAAACTAAAAGAATTCAGCACCACCAAGCCAGCTTGACAACAAACATTAAAGGAGCCGCTCTAGTTGATGGATGCAGTCGCACACTTGGCAGGGAAGCCACACTGGTAGTTCCAAAACCACCTGGGCAAGACACACCTCCCAGGTGAAGCCCCTGGAGACCGCCCCTCTTGCAGAATGGACGGGAGGTGGCAGAACTGGGTCCAGAACACAGCCGTCCAACCTCCCTGGCCTGACCTGCTGTACCCCTCCTCTCTCCCGCACTCACTTCCTTCCACAGCTGGGCCTCCACCCCATGTCCGCTCCCGCCCTCCTCCAGCTTCCCTGGCAGGGCCTGCGGAGCGCAGAGCTGGGATCCAGGGAACCGTGAATGCAGGAGGAGACCTGCGCCTTCCTCCTGGATGCCCTCGAGTCAGATTCCCATTCCCACACACCCGCGTCCTCACTGCCCGCGGCCCCACGTCACACCTACAAGCATGGCTCCCAGCCAGGGCTCGGGTCAGTCACATGCAGGAGCCGGTTCAGAGGAGCCTCGGAAGTCGCCATCCAGCAGAGAAAGGGAGCTTGCGTTGGAAATCATGTCATAGCTAAAAAGCCGGGGCCCCACTGTTAGAGCAGGCAGATAGCTAGATATGAGCAGAGAAAGGGGGACACAGACCAAATGGCAGGGATTGGGCAGAAAGGAGGGGCACAGGCCAAATGCAGGGAACCACACATCATATAAGCAGCAGGGATCCTTGGGCAGAGAAAGAAAAGCAGGAACCTTGGGGCTGATAAAGGATCATGTTTTTTGGAGTGACAAGTGGCCTGGAGAAGAACAAAGAAAGGTGAGAAAAGGCAGGAATTTCCAGAGTCTGA
The DNA here is from genome assembly GCF_048773025.1 of Camelus bactrianus. Taxonomy (NCBI): domain Eukaryota; kingdom Metazoa; phylum Chordata; class Mammalia; order Artiodactyla; family Camelidae; genus Camelus; species Camelus bactrianus. The sequence goes on from NC_133573.1 coordinate 13,538,060, forward strand.
ATGTAACCTTTTGCTCATTGTGCCCTCATTTCAATAAAATTAGCCTTGCAGATCAGAAGTACCCATCATGCACTGACGCCATGACACTTCTGATCCAGACTAAATAAGGACAAAAATCCCTCCTCCCTTTGGGAAGGTGGAGTTGGGATGATAATCAGGGAATACGACCCCAAACCCTTCCCTCGCCAGTGAATATTCCGCCCATTCATTTTTACACCCTATGTAGCTAACTTGCCATAGAAACTCAGGGCAGCTGCTCACCTGAGCCTGCCCGCTCTCCCCTGAGAGTGGACTATCCATCCTTTAATAAATCCTCACTTTACCTTTTTAACCACTATGTCTTGTCACTGAATTCTTTCTGGGACAGGACAAGAACCTGGACCACTGGTTGCATCTATCGGCAACACCACTCGGTCCTCACACGCCAGGGCCAGCTGTCTCCTAAATGCCGAGGCGCATGCTGACGCACCCCCATGCACGCTGCTGCACTCCCGCGTATGCTGTCGCACTCCTGTGCATGCGTGCAAGCCGTGGATGGAGTCCCCAGAAGCCCCCACAGCCCAAGTTTGTTAAGCTGACCAGGGGCGGGGTGGTGGCGGTTCCTCCACAGTCCCGCCCCTTTCCCAGCCCCCACCCACTTCATAGACCCGAGTCCCACCAGAATGAGGGCCCCAAAGGGCTGGCCATTATTAGGGCAGGTGGGCTAGGGGCGTGCTGGACTTTTATGGCTTCCTCCATCCCCATCCAGGAAAACCGGCCAAAATCTTCCTTACCTTCTCCCTGCCACCCACTGCCCTCCACCACTTTCCTGGAATCAGAAAACAGTGAAATAATTTCCAAAAAACACCATCTTGTGTATAACATGGTTTAATGTGGTTTTCTCTGGGGGAAAAAAAAGGATCCTTATAGTTTTAAAAATATAATGAAGCCAAAGCCTCTCCATGTGAAGTAATCATCCACTGAAGTCCACCAAAAATGAATTAACTGACTACTAAAATGAACTAAGTTTTAAATAACAAATAACTTTGACTCAGAATAAAACTTGAAGCCTATTACTAAGGAAAGTTGAGCAGTCTTGTTTATCTGGAGATAATAATAGCGTCCTGTATACAACAGGGGAATGATCATTTGTTATTTTCTATTTTCCCTATCTGTATTCCTTGCTTCTTGTTATGAATTGTAGGAAGCTGTGCCCTGCAAGCTAACATTGCCAGGCTTCCTGGAAATCTGGTTTCTAGGCAGAGTTAACTGGGTAGAGACTCTCAAGAGACTGGAAGACAAGGAGGAGTATCACAGGGAATTCCTTCCCCACTCTGGTTCTTCTCTTCGTGACTCTGCTCCCCTCTGAGTGATTCCAATCCTGGGCTCTGATTCTGTTTTCCTCCAACCCTAGGAAAAACTAGCTTTGTGGCATCGCTAATTCCAGGTTCCCTAACCTCCTCCTGTACGATTTGAAGGTTCTCTCAACATGTTTGTATGCTAATTCCCTTTATTAAATCCTCTCTATTGTTCTGCCCGGCCAAAAAAGGAAAACAAAAAACAAAAAAACGGCTGGAGAAGTGCAGACCTCTCAGGGGTCTTACCACATCTGGGCCGAGCAGGTGAAACTGTTCAGAGTTCTCTCCGATCTGGGACAATTTCAAGCACAGAAGTCAGAACAGTCTGCACCACTCACCAACTGACCCCGTGCAGATCCTAATGCGTTGTGGCAGGAGGGGTGAGTGTTGCCAAGGCAATGTCCTTGCCAAAATGTCTCACCTAGTCTAATGATCAGGGGTCACCACACAGATCCATAATGCGGACATGCCACAAGAAAACTGGCCCAGGCTCTTCAAGGAAATGTCATGGCATGACATTTGATGTCAAGAGAGACCCAAACCAATCAACATATAAAAACAACAAAATAAACCAAAAAAGAAGGCAAGGATGTCTCCACAAGAAAGACTGAAAAAGCAGTGTGGGAACTTTGATGAAACACCTGTAAAGGATATTTCTTAGGCTGTTGAGGATTTCCCTCCCCTCTTCTCTCCCTTCTTTCTTTTTCTCCCAGTTTTATTGAGACGTAGTGACATCCAGCACGGTATGAGTTTAAGGTGTACAGCATGATGATTTGACTTAGATACATCATGAAGTGATGCAGCATCTCCCGCCATATTTGTGGTACCCTGACTGCTCCATGCCTCACCATGACTGTTAAAAGACTTTTAATGGGAAGCTCAATTATAAAGCTTCTTCAGAAGTCTCACAGTTCAGCTTTGCACTGAGTCAAAACTCAAGTACTGGATGTCCCCACAAGTATGTGCAAAAATGAATGTTTAAGTGAGAGTTATTTATCTCTAAGAGTTACTCTTAGAGATGGTCTTTTTTGAGGAATGCCTGTGGTGCTAGTTCACAGTCTCAACCCCCAAAACTTCCAGGAAATTCCAACATTATTAAAGCAAGTGCATGGTTTCTTTTTAGGACAATACTCATTTGATTATATTGATCAAGAACTGATAACTTGATTTTTGAAAATCAGTTCTGCTTCTTTATGATGCTCTTTTCGTGGTTTCCAAGAAGTATTTTCCTGATTAGAGGCAGAAATAAAATGTAGGACAAAAAGAACTATTTGTCCTTTTTGAGCACAAATATTAGATGATTAAATGAATATTTATGTAAGGGAAAACACTGAAGAACTTGAATATGTTGAACTGTTTCCTTAAGAAGTTCAAAGTACTTTCTACATAAAAATGTCATAAATTCCTGAAAGTCTCCATATAGGCAAGAAGTATTATCATTTTATTTTCTGAAGTCTAGAGTTAAAATCATATTTTTAGCTATCCCAGAGAAAATCAAGATAGAATCCAGGCCTCACTCCCAAATCCCGTGACTCTGGGGCTTACAGCAGGGGTTCACACAAGCGGTGACAAGTGAGGGGAACTCACACGATGGCTCTCTGCTGACCCATAATCACTCTTCTTTTGGGGTATAAATCTTCTCTTTTATTCATGGGGAAGGATTAAAAACTCCTGGAGAACAAGTCGGAACCTTTATCGGGCATACAGAATTCATGATGGGTGAATCTATTAGAAACTTTACCATGGGGGGGGGGCGGGTGTTGGTTTCTAAAGGAAAAGGACAGTCTAGTGGCCAGTGAGACACAGAGACAGGAAGACTGCAGGGAGGTCCCAGGACTCCGACATCCTAATTGTGCTAGCCCTTGACTCCAGATGGATTTCTCTTAATGACTTGTCCACTGATTTTTCCTAATCAAGGACCAGATGGGGTTGGGGCTGCTGAAGGTGGCACTGGGGTTACAGTGAAGAAAGCTGCATCTTACGAAGTGTGAGAGGCCCGGTGAGTCAGGCAGACCGTACACCAAAGCCAGGTTATGAGCACTTGAAGCCGGTCCTCTGCTTTATACAGCATGAATAATGGAGAGAAAGCAGCCTTTTAAAATGCCCATTAAAAATATTACATTGGTAATAGGTATACAGAGTAAAACACAGCTCCCACTTAAATGTACCCATGTATCTATGGAGACATATGTCCATTTCCCATTGTCTTGATTTTCCTAAATAGGATGCTATTATATGTATAGTAACAGCTGACATTTTTTATGAATTAGTCTGGTACAGTATCGTGCGTCCTCAACATGCAGAAGCTAGTTTTAGTCTCACAACTACCCTATAGATACTATTTGTAGCCCCATTATACAGATCAGAAACTGAGGCATGGGGAGGTTAAGGGGCTTGTCCAAGGTCACGGAGTTGGGAAATAGGGCCTGGTCCCCAGCTGTCTGGTTGTAGAACTGTTGCTCATGATTGAGTCAGACCATCTCCCATTGGTTCTATAACTTAATTTTTATTTTTTCATTTTAAAAAATGTCTCTTGTACGTTGAAAACAAACTCATGGTTACCAAAAGGGGAACAGGGGAGAGGTAAATTAGGAGTTTGGGATTAACAGATATACACTACTATATATAAAATAGATAAATAACAAATACCTATTGTTTAGCACAGGGAACTACATTCACTGTCATGTAATAACCTATAATGGAAAAGAGTCTGAAAAAGAATATATGTGTGTGTGTGTGTGTGACTGAATCACTTTGGCGTACACCTGAAGTAACACAACATTGTAAAGCAACTATTACATTAATTTTAAAAAATGAAAAAAAAATTTACCTCTTGTAGATACATTTCCATGTCCATTCATCTCATTCTTTTTAATGGCTGCATCAGGCATAAAATTCCATCCTATGGATACTCGATATTTATCATTTCCTATTGACACTGAGACTGTTGCTTTTCCCCCTCTTTGATGCTGCAGTAAACACCCTTGGCCCCTGTACCAGGGTCTGTGTGCACAAGGACAAGTCCTGGAACTATAATGGCTGGGTCAGAAGTTACACATCTTAAAAGCTGTGATGGGTAACTGCTAACTTGTCCTCCAACTGACACTCTCACCAACTGTGCATGAGAGCTATCAGTTTGCCCCAGAAATAACCCTGGATGTGGTCAGTTGGAGAGTTCCCAGTTAGCAGAGCAATCTTTAGTCATCGCTGGGCTTCTATCCCTTCCCTCAAGGAGGAGCAGGGGAGGAAGTTGGGTCTGTGATGATCTGTTTCTGGCTTTCCCATTCCTTTCCTCTGATCTGTTTTCTCTTGGACCAATACCACATTTTCTTAATTACATAGCATTGTAATAAACTTGATATTTGATGGTGAATAAACCTTCCACATTGTTCTTCTTCATGACTGTCTTTGCTATTCTTGGCCCTTTGCACTTGCATATAAAATTTATAATGAGCTAGTTTCCACAAAAATGGCTGGTGTTTTAAACAGAATTACATTGAACCTACGGATTCAATTTGGAGGGGATTTGGGTTGACAACTGAAATCTTTATGATAGCCAGTCTTCCAAAACATGAATGTGAGATAGCCCTCCATTTATTTAAGTTTTCTTGGATTTCTCTAAATATTTTGCAGTTGTTAATGTAGAGATACTGAGCACCTTCACTTCCTAGATATTTCACTTTTTAATGCTATTGTAAACGGCATTTTAAATTGAATTTTCTAATTGTTTGTTTCTGTCATTACAACTGCTTTTTAAAAACTCGACCTTGAATCCAGTAACCATGACAAATTCACTTATTTATTCCAACAGTTTAATCTCCAAGTTCAAAACCATAGTACCTGGCAATAATAATAATAGCTTTGTTTCTTATAAACTTTGCTATTCAATTATCAAGTTATTTTTCTTGCCTTATTGCACTAGCTAGGACCTCTAGTACCAGAAGGAATAGAAGTGGTGAGAGCAGACCTCTTTGTTTCCTTCCTCCTCTAGATGCAAAGTCTTCAATATCTGATCAGAGTTACCCATTAGCATATTAAGAAAATTCTGTTCTATTCCTAATTTTCTATTTATCACAGATGGGTGTTGAATTAAAGGACTGTATATTTTCCTTCCCTGAAACACAGCCCCCCTGAGAGAAGGGACTTCTGTCTGCTTTGTTCTCTGTTGCTTCTCCAGTGCAACTCAATACCTGGATTAAGCCTCATAGGCCGAGGGGATAAATGAGATGATGTCCTTAAAGCAGCAGGCACAAAGGACAGGGGAACCCCAGGACCAGTAGCTGTTTTTGTCATCAGCATCCTGAATGTGGGACAGTGGAAGGTGACTTGCCTGTGGCTCACACCCTGTCGGGAGGCAGGCCTAGGGCTGTCCACCACCAAGGGCGCCCATGAGAATTGTGAAATGAGGTGCCTGTTTGAGCTCTTCAGGAACTAACGCTCTCAGGAGCCTCCGTTTTCACCCCCACACTGGCTGCTGTCCTGTGCGCTGCCCAGAACAGGGCTGGAAAGACGCCTTCCAATCGCACTGGGCGCTGTTCATTCACGCCCGGCACCTCATTACCAGGATGGTGCTGGCCCCCTGGAGGGGTTCGGAGAAGAGCCGCGGCTCCAGGAAGGACAGCCAACAGGATGGTTTACGAGGCAAGGCTGGAGGGAAGACCGTGGAGAGCAGAAGGCGCCGCCAGGGGATCCGCTCATTAATGTGGTGTGAGGCTGGTGTGAGGTGGGTGTTTCTTGAAACATTCCAGGATAAAACTCAGGCAAAGCTTTGAGACTGGCTGCTGTGGAGTGTTCCTGACAAAAAGCAGCTGGTCAGTGAGCTTTCTTTCAGCAGGAGAGTCTGAGCCTAAGTTGCTTTGGAAGTGAAAAATCAGACAAGATAAAGCTCTGTTGATGGATTATTGATGAATCTTCCTAAGCCAGCCCAAGAATGACCCAAAATAGGGCATCTTTGGTCTCTAAGACGTTAGAACATCAATTGCCAAGGATCCACGATCTTGACATCTTTATCCTGTCTGGTTTCAAGGAACAGCCACAGCGGTATATGTAACATAGTCACATTAAAATGAAAATATGAATATCTGCACATATATTCATGACTGGGACGTTGTGCTGTACACCAGAAATCGACACATTGCAACTGGTGTTACTTCAATTTTTAAAAATCTAAATAAAATAAAATAAGATAGACAAGGTGCATGTCTCACAACTTATCCAGACGTTCCCCTCAATAAGCCTAGGCCTCAGATAAGCGTGCTCTCCAGCCTCAGAACTACCGACGTTCGTGGGGGCCGCCCTGTGCACTGTAGGATGTTTAGTGACATTTCTGACTCTACCCACCAGAAGCAAGTAGCACCTCCTCCCCAATCATGACAAAAATGTCTCCAGACATTACTACATGTCCCCCTGGGGGGCAAAATCACCTCTGGCCGAGAAGCGGTGCCCTGGAGTGAGCTGAGCATAGAGCCTGCTCATTGTTTTGACCATCTCAGAATCTAGCCCCTTACCGTGTTGCACCTTTCCAGGCTGAGTCTAATTCAAAGACATTTCATCTACTACACGGCTTGTGAAGGCAGCCCAGATGCTTTATCTCAGGTGGATGAAGAGCTGGCCCATGCCGGGCCCCTTGAGAGACATCCCTCACACGGTGACTTCCTAAAGGACTTCTCAAAGATTGCACTGACCCTCTGGGATTGTCTCCTTCTGCTCTAACTTTAGACCCAAACCTCTAAGTAAGATGCTACTCCATTGAACACCCCTCTGCCACTCCTGGCATTCCAAGCAAGACTGGGGAAGTTCAAGGGGTTATGAGAACAGAGGCACACAACTTCCATTCTTGACAAGATCATAGTTAATGGTCATTAGAGGAGTGAAACCATGATGGAGAGGATGTGGTCCATGAAACCTACATAGCAAATGAGTGTATTCAGGGAAGGGCTCAGCTGTTGTAACAAAGACACCAAAAATCAGTGCCTCAGGGAAGACGTCTATTTCCACTCATGTAACAGTCCCCACCACTGAGAGACTGGCTCTGGCCCTTACTGGTAAGGACCAGATCCCCATCCTGCGACCCTGCCGTTTCCTTGGGTGTTACCAGGCTAAACCCAGGTCCTGGGGTATCACCGAAGGGGAATATAGTCCAGGACAGTGAATTCCTTCCTTCCTTCCTGAGGCCGGAGTAGCACACAGCTATCCTGTTCACAGTTCATGGTGAGAACTAGTTCTGTGGCCACACCCAGCCACAAGGAGGGCTGTGACACACAGCTGCGTGGCCGTGCACCCAGGAAGACAGGGACAGCAGATCAGGGCTGGTGGGAGACAGCAACCATTGTCTATCAAACAAGGAATTCAAGTTCAAATTCTTAAGAAGTGAATATCCTTCCAAAAAGGATTCATGTGTTTCTTATAACCTCTCTGGATTGTACTTGATCTCCTTAAATTTCCCACATGTTCCTTGATTTTGGACCAAAGACCATTTAAAGACAGGCATCTGCCATTCCCCGGAACCTCTGCCTGGGAGAAGAGGCGGCCGGGCATCTGAGGGTCTGGGTTCCCTGGGAGGAGCAGGGGCAAGCGTTTCTTACTGACAGCAGGTGATGGTTTCCCTGCAACGCAGGGGATGCTCCTAGCAGGAGGCTGGGGTGTCAGGAATGCCAACCGTGGGCGGAAAGACATTTTCCCTACCTCCCTGAAGAGTTTCTCTGCCGAGGGAATAATCTTCCCAACCGCTCCATCTGCCACCTCTGACAGTTAGCTGGCGCTAACTGTGCATTAACCAAAAGGCCCATGGGAAAAAATTAAAAACACAGAGGTTGTCTTGGGCTTTTGGTCCAAGTACCTGAGCAAAGTCTTGAGGACTGTACAGAGCTGGGCTGGAAACGGGAAGAAAATCAACCCTCCTTACTCACCTTCTGAGCGACCCCAGGAAGAGTTACCCAAGGAAGGGGACCGTGAGGGGACAGGATGGACGGGAGGGAGGCGGAGGGCGGGGGCAGAACCTGCAAGTCCAGAGTGACCGAGGGCTACCTGCTCCAACCACAGGGCTTGTAATCCCATGGGGAGAGTTGGTCCCAATTTAACCCACAGCCAAGACTCCCCTAGACCAGGTTAAGGAAGCGGTCACTGAGCCCCCACCATTTTCTCAAAGCAGCCCCTCAGCCCATTGTCTGCCATTGGAAGTGCACACGAGGACAGGAGAGCGAGAGGTACGTCCACCATGTGATGGGCACAAGCCGGGCACAGCCGGAGCACCCCTGAGCTGGAGTATTTGGTCACTGGCTATTTCCATCCACAGAGAACCAGGTTCTCCTGTTCGGAGAGCTTGCCATGACCCTAGGGGGTGGTTTCACGTGCATACACACACAGTAGCATCACCCAGGAGAGTGTCTGTAAAAACACTGGTGTCTCATCCGACCCCCCCACCCGCGGAATTCTGATGTCTGGAGGGGGACACGGGCTACAGTCCTTCAAAACATGCAACCAGGGCTGAGAACCACTGATACACAGAATGTCAAGCCATCATCCCAGTGATCCCACTGAGAAAAGTAGGGTGTTTTCTGGATAAGGAAACAGTCTCAAAGGTAGGCTGATTTGTTAAGATCATCAACAGGCTAGTCATTAGATTCGTGTCCAGAAACCACAATTTAACTGCCCCCTGAAGGAAAAGGAGAACGCGTTTTAGAGAGGAGTCAGAGGCTATCCCTGCCTTGTGGTTTCCAGAGATGATGTGACTTCATTTTAGCCTCACAGAAGTGAAAGGAGGTAGGCACCCCAGTACCTGGGGTGGGGGGGTCCACTGCACTCTCCACGGACCACACTGGGCTGAGCCCCCGGGCAGGGGACTAAGGACAGTCAGTCACTGGTTTACACGTGTGCCCAACACTGGAACGTTTGCACCATGTGTTTTGGGGATCTCCAGGAAGCTGGGCCATCAGACTTCATGCCTCATTTTTTTCTTGTTGGTTCAAGAGGAGGGCTCCCTCCTCCAGCAACTCCCCATCACTCACGGCAGCCCTCACCGGGGCCTGGAAGCAAGCTGTTTAGTGCAGAGCAGGGAACGTCTGAGCTACACCAGGCTTGAACTAGGATTTCCAGGAACAGAATCCCTTTCGGGCCTTTCTTTGGTGCCAGCCCATTGCAGCAAAGCACCTCGACCCAGATCTTAGCTAGGTAGGTCTGGGGGTTCCGTTGGCAGGAAAAGCTGTCAGTTCTTCGCAGGACCAGGCGGGATCAGGCACTCTGGGCCAGCTCCTTCCTCAGCATGAACAGACGCTGCCCTCTAGTGTCCAAATGCCAGTAGGACACCTTCTCTTAGGATGCGCAGAGTGGTCTTCTCTGGAGGAAGAACAGAGCCCAGGTCTCCAGCTCTGAAGGTTGGGCCACTTCCCAGCGCCTCCCCACGCAGACAGCAAGGGCCTCTGCCTACCCGCCGAGTGCCACTCTGCTGAGCAGGGCTGCCAGCGACCTCCGCAAGCTCTGCTCCACGAGAAGGAATTTTCCCACCGGTGGGGACTTTTGGACACCCTTTGCCATGGCCATTCATCCCTGAAGCCATTTATCCCAAAGGCTAGTGGCCAGTGTTGATATTTGACTGGAATTCCAGCTGGGATTCCAACTGGACTCCACGCACCTCAGTTGTATTTCCTGGTCTCTCACACGTGACCATCTGTCTAGGAATCAAGTCTACTTTCAAAGACACGGGTCTGAACCCTGAGAAACAGTAACTCCTGGTGTGAGGAATCTGGAGCAATATTTGAACGCACAAACAGCAGAGGCGGCCTCTGATGGTTTTTAGCCTTTGAAGAAGTGCAAGATGAAGAGTCTGAGGTCACCTTGACCCTCAGGTATAAACTGGGCAGGGTGAGAGGTGAGAAATCCAAGGCAGCCAGCCCAGGGCAATCAGCATCTGAAATGTTTTCAGGGCAAGCTTTTGAGGGGATCACCTTGAGACCAAGGCACCCACCTCGCTGGCCAGGTCAGGAAGCCGAAAGGGAGGCTTAAAGGATCAATGGGCGTTGTTGATGGAAGAGAAGGCTGAGACCGCTGGCCGGTGAGAGGGACCAGCATGGACAGGCGCTCGGAGCCTGCAGGGACCCAGCGAAGGTCTAGTGTCTGGACTACTGAGCCGCTTTCTGGAAACTACAGGATCTGCATTTGAAAAGGAGAGTCCTTGTTTTCATGCCAGACACCCTGAATCAGCCTCTTTCTCTTTTAACAAGTCCCAGGCATTGGGATCCACACCCAAGTTTGACAGCCACAGCCGGGATCTCCCGGAGCACAGGTCCTCCGGCATCATCCCAGAACCAGCACAGCAGCAGCCTCACCAGGGGAGCCCTGCCGTTGAGAAACCCAGAAAGTGAATGAAGGAAGGTTAGTTAACCGTATTTCACCAACTCTACAGGCACGTCACTTTCCCACCTTTTAACAACCCTGAAATTGGGATACATTTACAATCCAGGGCAAGTGATAATTTTAACTACTGGCATTTTCTTCCTATTTTAGGAAGTGTCTTCTAGGTTTCCTAAAATATGGTAGTTGTCTTCCTTCACTTTCCCCCCAGCCTCTCTGTCCTTGCTCAGCACAGCACACCTGCCCCTCCAATCAGATTTGAACTCTTCTGTTCCCTCTTAAAGAGACCCACCAGGGGCATATTTCCACCTTTCAGAACTTTTGATGCCATGCTAATTTATATTGCACGAACAATGCTACCTGCTGCAACTTTTTTCCCTTACACCTTTTCTTGTGGCTCCTGTTTCATTTTTGCCTTTAAGTCATGAAGTCTGACAAAAAGATTTTAAAAGTTTCTGGGCTGCATCTTCTTCCAGAGATGCCTCTGTAAGTAAAATTCTCAGTAACCAGGAAAGAGGGTTGGAACCCTCCCTTGTAACTGACACCGGCTGAAAGAATCAGAAAGAATGCTCAGCGGTAAAACCTGCCCTCTGAATTGCTCTGAGTCCTGCTCTGATGCCTTTGTGGAAACCACAGGACTTCTGCTGCTGAAGGAGTCCATCTTGGGCAGGAGGGCCCTGCCTTAGCCCTTCTTGGAGGTTTTCCAGCAAGCTGGAAGAGGCAGGAGGCTGTGCTGCTCGATCCATCCCCGCGGCCCCTGGCGCTCTCCTCCCTCCCCCATCTCATCCACCCTGGGGCTCCTCCTGAAGACTGTTGGGACCCTCAATGCAGACACCCCGAGTTCACAGCCTCTGCTCTGCAAAAGGAGGTATTAGTGTCCCCAAGAGAGTGGGCCAGGGTGAACAAGCCTGTTATTTCCAGAACCCAGAAACTTGGCATCTAGACTCTGTGTTTTCCATCCACCCCTCCTTACCTGTTGTAAGTACCAAGGACATCCCATTCCCTCACCTGAAGGGGCATCTCCCAGGACCCCAAAGGTAGCTGCTTACAGATGGCCCTACTGCCCCCTGGGGTTGTTCCCCCACCGGATTGAAGGCACTATTAAAAACTCCCCTTCCTCTGGGGCAGCATCTTTGGTCTTTGGAGAGTCAAGATCTTCGCTGCTGCCTGAGAGGTTCCTGTCATGGAGGCAACTCAAAGGCTCTACATCCAGCCCGTGAGCATCCCTCTGCCCTGGAGCTGACGCCTGTGGGCGGTTCTAGTGTGACACAGGCTGCTGGTTGCCAGTCCATAACTATTGTCACTTTCTTTATTAGTAACAGAACTCTGATCACATTCAGACCCATGGTGGTGCCCAATTTAAAGGACATTTCCCAGCCTCCCTTTGGTCGTGTGCTAAGTTCCAGCAAATGGCATATAAGCAGGAGTGTAGGACTTCCTGGAACTCTCTTTAAAGGAGGCTAACTCATTGGAGAGGAGAATTCTCCCTCCCATCAGCTACCTGGAAAGTGTCCAAGATGGCTTGCACTCTAGCAGCCATCTTGGACCATGAGATTACCCTGGGGATGGAAGCCACCATGTGAGGATGCTGGAACAGGAAGATACAGGAGCCTGGCTCCCCAGTTGCCACTGACATGCTAGCCCTGGACTCCTTTGAAGTTTGGCATAGGCTTTTATCTCTTTTAAGCCCCTGTTGCTTTCAATTTTCTTATGTAAAGGGCTAAAAACTGATTCTAACAGATGCATTTAGTATTGTAAGATATTTGAATTTCCTGTCTAGCTGGAGGATCGTTCTCTCGTCCTCCCGGGATGCAGCAAGCTGAGATGACCAGCATGCACTTCGGGGTAGAGAAATTGGTTTGAACCCCTGCCCTGCTGCTCCCTGCTTCTGTAAGCAATTATTTGTCTTCCCTGTGCCTGTCTGTCTTTCATAAAGTGGTGTGCATTAAATTAATGCCTATAACATACCTGGCACCCAGCAGGGACCTCTCCCCCACATTGAGCATCTCATTTTAAATACTCAAAAGAAATGCTAGGTAAACACACATTTGGGTTTATTTCTACCCAAGCTGATGCTGCTATGATAACCTCTGAAACGCCAGCGGGGTCAGGCTGGGCAAAAACACCCACAGCTAATGCAGCAGGAAACACAGGACAGAGGAAGGAGCCGCGAGAAGCAGCAGCAGCAGACGGAGCCTGGTGGGATCCGGCACCAGCCTCCTGGAGCTCGGAGAAGAGCCGGGCTCTCCTGCTGAATCCAGACCAGACCCCACCAGGCCCCAGAGAGCGGTCGCTCTGTTTTCCTGGGAGCCGTGGTCTCTCAGGGGCTGAGAAAGGGGGTGACCAAGAGCACTTCCATCCTGGGAAGTACAAGCCAGCCGCCTTGGGGATGGCGGTGGGGGGTGGATTTCTGCACCGGGGAGAAGCAGAAAGGCCGACTTGGCTGGGGAGACACATCTCCAACTCTGAGAGCATTTCAATTGTGAGAAAAGCAGTCCACACAGACACCGCAGATGAATGTCTTGGACTGACTGCCAGGCTCACAAACACCCCGGCGCCCGGCTCTAACCTATGGGAAATGTTTGGGAGAATTCCATATTGTCGGTCTCGTGGCTGGTCCGTAACCATGGCAGCGGGGGAGAAGCATGCTAAGTTATTGGAACCGGGGAGCGGACCACCCTGGTGAAAGATTAAATAATGGCAGACCTCCCTACCCCGGCGATGACTCGGCCCTCAGTCATGTACAGCCACAGTTTTCAAATTATTTTGCTTTTGGACCATTCTGGCAGGGCAAAAGATAGTATGGACTTCTGATTGTGCCAAAAAGTAGTTATATAACCTTAGAGTTGGAAGAAACCTGCCAACTGAGTCCAGTCCCTCTTCTCCACTTGGGAAGTGGTCCAGAGAGGGTAGCGGAGGGGGCCTCGGTCCCAGCGAGTTAAAGGGTCCTCTGATTCCTGGGCTGTTTCATCTTAGTGCATTAATTTGGCCAAGGGACTTTTTTTCAGCTATATTCTAACATGTGGACACAATGACCAAGCCACTGGGAAGGGCTCTGACTTTCAAACCTGCATCTTCACACGATCTGAAATTTCAGACAACTGAGAAGGCCCCGGAACACTCAGCTCCGAGACCCACACACATGGAGCTAGGAAAGAACGAGGGTGACGGTCTGCAAAAGCTAATGGGAAAAAGGACCACACTGTTTTTTACCCCTTTGATTTCTAAGACAGTTTCTGATGACAGCCAGGTTCTCTTGGTCACTGTGAAATGGTATATTACACCAGTATCTTTAGAGGACAGTCTACAATGATTTTTAAATTCTCTTTTTTTGGGGGGGTAATTAGGTTTGTTTATTTATATTTCTTTATTAATTTTTTAATGGAGGTACTGGGGGTTGAACCCAGGACCTTGTGCATGCTAGGCATGCGCTTTACCACTGTCCCCTTGCCTGAGGACCAAATTTTTTTAAAACTCAGAAACAACAGCTTGTAAGTTTCCTGGGCTACAGGAAGCAGACAGAGACCCTGATGGGGTACAGAATTTGCATCTGCTTCCAACAATGCAATACTGGAAACGAGGAGGTAAACCCCTCAAAGAAGACCAAGGCCTGGATGTTAAAACCTGCAAGATGCCGGGCAGGCCTGCTCCCCTTAAGGGGCAGGACTACGTTCATTCTCTAGGCGGTGAAAACCCACGATGCACTGGCTGGAGGGTGGGGGGGGGGCGCTTTTCTGTATATTATGTTCAAGGGCTAAGAGATGCACATGGGGAAACAGAATTCAGAGAAGGGATGTCTGCGTGGTGAGGGATGGAGCCCAAACTCAAACTCAGCCCCCAGATTGACTCTTGTCCTCTGTCCACCACGTGGGAGATGCAGAGAGGAGCTTTGACACCCAGGAAGTGCTCGGTGGAGACTGAAGGCGCCAGAACTCCTTGGACTGCCGGTCCATGCATCACCGACACCATTGGAGCTGTGCCCACCTCATGCAGCCCGCTACCCTCCAGGGACCAGCCTGTAAGGCTCACAGGGCAGCCCTGCCCCCACCGCCAAAGACAAGGGACACAGACACTTTCAGGCAAAATCTTTATTTGGAAGACGTGTGCTACTGAGTGGGTCAACCATCCCGAAATAACAATTCTTTACGTTGTGCAGAGATACACCAGAGCCCCTCGAAGACAGTCATCTGAGCCCGGCTGGTGTCCCTAGTCTCCCCTTCACCTCTCCTCACTCAGGGTCTCCCCTTCACCTCTGCTCGCTCAGGGTCTCCGGGGCCAGATACAGAGTTTCTGTGGGGTTACAGGGCCTTGCCTTCACCAAGTTTCCCAAGTTTTTTTGTTTGTTTGTTTCTGGGTTTTTGTTTTTGTTTTTTTGAGATGATTCTGCCTGGCCATCCTGAGGGGTCCCAGGGTGAGAGCTCGGATTCCAGCCGGCCCGGTCGAGAGGGCCTGGCTGATGTTCCTAACCTGTAGGTTACTGCTCCTCTCCACGGCGGGGACCTCTGGTTTTCATGTCTAACTTCTGCCACGTGCGTCTCAGCTCGGACGGGCCCTTGCTTCCTCAGCCCCGTGCTAGTGAACAGTGCACGTCGCGGCCCTGCTGTGCACAGGGTGTAGGGCAGGAGGAAACAGGGTGCTGCCCCCTCCTCGGGCCGAGCTGCAAGCCCGAGGAGGGGGGTCATCTCACGGGGAGAGCGTCTTCCTTACCCCCGGTCAAGGCAATGGGATGAACAGCTCGACAGTCTGGGCTGGCCTGTGGGCTCAAGTTCAGTCGCTGAGCAGGGGCCACAGAGCAAGGGCCTGCCTGTCCTCTGCAATACACACGCTGTGACAGGGGCTCTCAGAGCCAAGGGCAGGGATCTGCAGACACTCCGTCCACCTCCCCACGCTGACCACAAAGCCCAGACCGACCCAGTGGACAGTTAGCTACACCCTGCCAAACTTTTCAAGAGGCCACAATCTGAATGACAGTCTTCAGCACTCCCATTTTTTTTTTTTTTTAACAAAACACGCAGGCTGGGGACCCTTCCATCTTTAACGTTATTGTATCACCTCCCTTTCTGCACTTGGTGGGTCCCGGAGAGGACCAACCCACACTCCTGGAAAAGGACCTCCCACCAGGCTGACTCTTAAAGGTCGCTGGGAATTGTCTCTTAAGTCCTGTCTTAAGTGGCCACCCTCCTCCCACAAACAGATGTACAGAATCTGCAGTTCAAAACAAAACGGAAAGAAAATGCGAAAATCCCCCAGGCCTGCAAGGGGTTCAGCTTTAGAAACACCCTCCCACCCTTCCCTCCATTCCTCAAGCTGCATCCCCCAACCCCGCCACACACACAGACGGAGCCGCGGAGCAGGGATGGTCAGAACAAGGGAGCTGCTTACAAGCCCTAAGCTCAGATGTTCAGAGAGAGGGAATTCTGCTGTGCTGGTCAGTTTCTAAGAGATTGCGAACCTGACACTTACTTGTGGATTATTTAGTCATTTGAAACAAAAGAAAAGAATAGCCAAAACACATAGACATAACCTAACCTTTGGTGGTGGGTTGATCTTATCTACCAGCCGCCCTTTCTGCTGGGAGCTGGGAGGCACTTGTGTCAACAGAGGATCCACTTCATCCCTTTCCCCAGAAGCCCTAAACCACGCCTGCTATCGGAGCTGGAAAAGGCGGTCAGGGTCCTGTTTCAGAGTCATTTGAGTTTAAACGCTTGAACTTCAAAACAACAGCCCTTTACCAACTGTCAGATGGAACAGAAAAAAAGATCTACTTAGAATTTCCACGTGAATCAAAACCTAAGCCTCAGATGGGAACCAGGATCTCAGAAGGCACGTACATTTTTAAGGGACGTTTTTAAAAAGGAACCCAAATTGTTATGAACAACGTGGAAAAGAACCCTGAAGGTGTCAGGAGCTGCACATCCTCAGACAGTTCTCTGTGCTTTGCAGAAATGTAAAGTTCAAAACAACAATAAAGACATTGAGTTTTCAGTGGAGGGGGGTGCAGCTCAGGGGCAGAGGCGCACGCTCAGTGTGAGTGAGGTCCTGAGTTCCAGCCCTAGCACCTCCACTGGAAAAAAAAAAAAGATACCTGGTTTTCAATCATTCAGGAATCTTCTTCACAGGAAGGTAATTAGAGCTATATTACCAACATTTCCCCCTTCTTTTGCAAATCAAGAAACACAAACACATCTCAAATGTGATTCCTCATATAATTTTTTAGTCCAAATAGTCAAAATTAGAACTTTTAATTGATTTTTTATAATTATGAAACACTAACAGTAAGTCATATGAATGAGAAAAAGAAGGACAAACACAAAATCTGAGAACTTCTGTTCTAGCCACAAATGAAGAGAGAGTTGTGTATGTATGAACAACAGAAATAGTCAGAGAATTATTAGCATTAAGTTCTAAACCTCTGGGAAGGCCACTTTTGATTAGAGACAACAATATTATTTATCTCAGAATATGCAAGTTTAAAAGTTTAAAAGTCAAAATTTCCAACTTACCCCCTCCAAAAAAGGGGCTGGAATCCAGACATTAAGGGTAAAGGTATAAATACTGATCACGTCCATGAAGTTTTCAGAATAGTTTCAGGGATGGACAATACAGCCATTTTGGAAAAAATGAGAATGCCATGTTTTGGTTAGTGATACACACCAGGTACTATAATTTCTTCCCTTTAGTGTCCTTCTCTTTCTCTTGAGGAATAAGCTATAACTTAGTTCTTTTGATGAAAAGACGTTTTAGACGGGATCAAGGAAATCTGAGAGGAAGTCAGAACGTTCATATGCATGTACGTCCTTAGCTCTACTAGGGCACACCAACCACAACAGAGCAAGTGACCTCTTCCCTACTGAATTTTTCCTGGGAAAAACTGTTTCCGCCATTGCTGGCAGAGACCTGGCCCATCTCAGCGGGCTGTGAAAAGCAGAGAGTATTCTAACTTCGCAGGAGCCAAAATCTGGGAAGGAGTGACTGTGAGTAATAGGTAAGAACCAAGACCACAGACAAGAGGGTTTGAAAAGATTGTTCAGAACTGCTTAGATTCTGTGTTGTTTATTACAGTCCAAATACATGAAGTTCTGATGAAATAAAATCATATGGTACAGATAAAAACAGGCCATGAAAGCCCAGAGTCGTTTTAGGGCCAAAATGCAGACCATCCAACAGTTCACATTTTAGGAATTTGAAACGCCTAAAAATAGCTAAGGTGGTTGAGAGAGAGAGAGAGAGAGAGAAGAAAAACTAAAAGGAGAGGAAAAGGAGGGAGACCAGAAACCATTCAGGAAACGTTAGCTCACAAGAATGCCTTACTTGGAAAGAAGGGACAAATGCATACAAAATGCATAAACTTTGCACAGGTTAATGCAATAGTAAACACAGTAGAATACACAGGCCTCATAGTACTTTTGTATTGGCATACATATCATGTCTAGCACTTCCAAAAATATGGGGACACTAATTAAGGATCATTCTAGATAAAAATACATATTTCTTTAAAGTGGGTGGATATAGTATGGTCTTAGGGCAGACTGCCATAGACGTACAAAGATGAAACTGTTTTTGGTAATTCTAGGGGATATGGCAGCGAAAATTTGTCGTGAGGATGTTGGCTGGTTTTAAGAGGGTTATTTTCAGATATAACCTTAACAGCTACATTTGTTAAAAAAAAAATTTTTTTTTTCTTTCTGAAAAGTTAGTTTTATTAACCCTGAAAAATGTCTGTATTGACATCTCTTTCTCAAATAAAAGTAGCAGAGTTGTGAATGGGTCAGGCGGATATGCTTTACAGCAAATGTGAACCCTCTCTGGGTTCTTCTCACACAAAGGGACACAGACTCTTAAATACAATAAACTTCCTTAAAAATCTGCCACCTAACAACTGTTTACATCATAGAAAAATAGCATTTTTTTGTAAAAAGAAATATAGTTACTTTGTTAAAATGGTTTCTTTTAAACCGGCAATTATTTTTCATATAAAGAATTTCTAAACATCCATACAGGAAATAAAAATAGATAATACTGAGTGCAAAGCAGACGATGGCATGTTTGCAAACGATCAAAGTACTTCACTGCCAGATAAATAACACTCTTAGTATGTTACAGCACAAGGCTGAATCCTTCAGGAACTTAAAAGCTATCGCTTTTATTCTCTGATGGCAAGTGACTTATGAGTAAAGTGACTTCCAGCAGCAGAAGGCCAGATGGATTAGAAGTGGGTCATATATATGCATTCACATTTCCCCGAAACTCAAAAGTGCTGAAACTCCAGCAGCGGCCTACGTGCCAAGCTCCTGAACACGAGTGTAGACCGCGGGCATGGGGCTGCGAGGGGGAACTTCTGACATTCAGTCCTTCCAATATCATTCACTACATTGTCGGCATTTGAATTTTTCACACACAGCCAAGTTAACACCAAACTACTTACCAGCTTGGCTAAACCCACCACTAAGGAGAGTCTCTGTGACTCTTCCCTAAATACAGGTATTAACTCTTCGTGCTATGGAAACAGATGGTTTCAGTGGACTACTGCTTTATTTCCATAAAGCGATTCTGGAGGCCTGTGAGCTTCCTGGCAGCCGTGGGAAAGGATGTTGCAGCGCAGGAAAAGCCAGCGGCTCCCAGCTCTTACAGGGCAAGAGGGGCTGAGGGGCGGACTCAGACCTCATGCCATCGGCCAACCACGGGGGCCCCGCATTTCACTGGCATCTCGTCACACCCTCTCCACCCTGCTAGGGTCGTACGAATCTGCAAAAAGAGAACACAATGGAAAGAAAATTAGCTGGTCTGTTGTCTGTTTAATCCTCAGCCCATACATAAAGATGTTTAGAGAACAAAGTCCACAAGTCTATAAATGTTAATTTTCTGACATTTCAACAATCTATTTTTCACTAAGGAATAAAAAGCTATCATCAAAAAGTCTGTTTTTAAGGGACATGTGTGACCATTCCTGAATCACAGATGGAAATACGAGAGTCACTTAGTATGTTGCTGGTCCCTTCCTGTTGTTCTTAGTGGAACATAATTAACTTTAAACTCAACTCTTGTAAACCAGCGGTGACGTGCTTAGCTGACGCGAGAGAAGATATTCTGTGTGTGTAAATTACAACTCTGATGACGGACAGCCTGCTTTACAATCCGTATCTTTGTGATCAAGGATGTCCCAGAAGGGCGTGAGGACCCTGAAATCCTGAGTGCTAGGCTGACAGTGAGAGCCTCCTGTCTCTGACCCCTACACGGGGAGGCCCAGGGCTGGAGGCACGCCCGTTGGCACAAATCTGCCGGGCTTTCCACACTCAGGGATGTGTGAAGCTGGGCGGCCACACTGACCCAATCTATAGCCCACACACACTGGGCCCAGGTGGCCTGGGTTTCCAAAATGGGACCGCATACAACAGAACAGTAGTCCTAGATTGTCACCAGGGCTGTCACTGGGTGGTGCTGAATCTGGTCCCCCCCGGGAGCCTCAGGGGTCTGGGATCCAGGCAAACCTGAAGCTCACACGTGTGCCTCCTACGGCCAGAACTTCCTGCCACGGCAGCTGCAAGGTTTCCTAACGTCTTTAGAGGGAACATGTAAGAAATCTGGAAGGAAGGTACAACTTGATAGTTACTAA
Organism: Camelus bactrianus; assembly: GCF_048773025.1. Lineage (NCBI taxonomy): Eukaryota > Metazoa > Chordata > Mammalia > Artiodactyla > Camelidae > Camelus > Camelus bactrianus. The sequence continues at coordinate 13,558,358 of NC_133573.1, forward strand.
AACTGCTACAGGACCATCTATTTCGAAATCCAGCTGGACAACAGTATATTCTGAGGGCCACACGGATTCCGATTTCTCTGGAGCAGAATGTTTTACCGCATTCTCCTCACACCTTCTCAACTCCCCACGGTGTATTTACAACATGATACTGCAACCGTAGCTACTAAGACAGCGTCTGTCGCACTCGGGTCAGATGTTAAAAGCCACACAGGACAGGCTGTGCTCTGAGGAAGCGGCAGCTCCCCACACGTGACCAACCACGCCAGGTGCCCACCTGGACACAGCAAGCAGCGTGCACGGGAGCCAGGACCTTCTGTGGGTTCACCCTTCGCAACACCCACTGTGACAACACGGGCTCCTGGGGGCTGAGCGCTACATTTTTTGTACTCAGTGGGCCTCATTTGGTGCTGATTCCAAGGGACCTCCCATGAGCCAAGATGTCCTTTGCTCAAGGCTGGTGGTCACCAATGGAGGGCTCTGTGGAAAGGGCACACTGTCACCTGGAGAAAGGCCTGGAAGGGGCTGAGTGTCTGTTAAGCCCCAAATCACACAGACACTGGGCACTGACCAGTCCACCGGGGGCAGGTCCCTGGAGACACCTCTGCAGAACATGCCTGCGGCCCAAGCCCCCTGTTGAAGCTAAGGGCCCAGGACCGGGAGCCATGGGGAGGATTCTGGACACAATGGGCTCCTTCTGCAGATCATGGTGGGTCCAGGTCCAATAAAAATGGAACATGCCACATTCTATTATTTTAAATTCTTCAGTACCCATGTGAAAGCAAACAAAAGGAAGCAGGTGAAATTAATTTTCATGATATATCTTGTTTCACCAAATATATCTGAAACTGTACCATTTCAACTGGTAATCAACATAAAAATGATTGAGAAATTTTACTTTTTTTTTTTTTTTTTGATAATGTCTTTGAACTCTGGTGGGCATTTTACACTAACAGCCCATCTCAATTTGGATACACCACGTTTCAAGTGCTCAGAAACCCTGTGTGACAAGGGCCACTACACTGGCCGGCAGAGGCCTGGAGAACAGAGAGGTTAGTACCCTGAGTCTCTGGAATCCTGGTTCCTGGGGGCAACAGTTCAGGTGAAGACAAATCACTAGAACCCGCCCTGGTGGGTATTTTGTGTACAAACACCCACAAGAACTGCTGCCCCTGAGGCTGTGCTGACGTCCAGCCTTCCAGTGGCACGATCTGGCATCATCAAACCGTCCCAGACAGGCTCCCCCTCCTCGTCAGGGACTGGATTACGAGAGCGTGCGGCGGAGGCTGACGGGACCAGCAGGTTCTGACACTCGGCACCCGGGTTCCACTTAAGCTGGAACATTACCCACCCAGCAGCGACGGGATTCCACGACCTGTTCTGAGATACTGATTTCTTAGCCAGAGCCCCAAAAAGACCACTAAAAACACCCTTAGCTGAAGGGACCATCTTTAAGCTGAAGGAAAGACTTCATGATATGAGGGGGACGTGACACAGATACTCACTTTCTAGAAGGGGGCCTGTGTGCATGCATGTGTGTGTGCCTGCATGTGCGCTGGTGCTGGTGGTAGAGAGAGCGTGGTCACAGACATACACAGTATGGTATAATCCTCCGTTAAAATCCCAGAACAAAACCTGAATTTAAGTGGGCTGTCGATTCAGGAGCAGTGGGGTCGGTCCAGCACCCTGGGGTGACAGGGGTGGTTTCCTCCTTACTGCAAAAGGTCGGGCAGGGACAGAGATAATAATTCTTGTGTTTAAAATGATAGAATGTATCCAAAGGAAAAAGTCCAAATGCTTATGAGCAACAAGGCAACACAGCTTTCTTCTAATTGGTGAAGAAACAGTGAGGGGGGAGGCTGACACATGTCAAAAGTCCTACTCCCTCAAGGGAAGACCTCTCAGAGGACTGGCTTTGCGTCCTGAGGCCTGGTGACCAGCACACGGAAGGTCGGTGCAGGGTCCCGTGAGCCGCTGTGTGTGTCAGAAACTATCCAATGTGTCCTGCTGTGTGACTGCTTAAGACAGCCTGAGGCAGCTGTCACTGCGAGGAGCTCTCTGCCTTCAATTTTGGTCATTTTATTGTGTATTAATAATAGAAGCATCAGAGAGGCAAAAACAAACTAAATTTTCGAATTGTTAGAAACTACAGCTAAAAAAAAATGGTAAAGTCTCGGGGCAGGGTGGTTTAACGGCTGGCTAAAGGTAAAATCGACATCATGGAGGTGTTTTCAAATCCCATTTCCGTGCCAAACGGTCAGAGCTAGAAACTGAGGGGGTGCTTTGCTGAACTAGAAATTTTGTCACATGTTCCCTCCAATATGTGGCCGTGGACTGAGGCACAGAAATCTGTACAAACTGGTGTTTTTATTGTAACAGGAGGGGTCTTTAAAATCCTTTTAATTTTCAGAACTGATAAAATCATTTTGATTTTATAGATTAAAAAACTCACTTTAAAAGACTATGGTGTCTTTTTAACCAGCACTTAAAAGCCACTGAACAGATTTTTGGTGGGAAGGCTTGTGGAAACCATGCTGCCTCTTAATGAACCCCAACAACTCAAAAAATGGGCCAGGTAGCACTTTGCTGCCGTAACGGCGGAGGCTCCCCGTCCCCAGCATCCTCCTCCTCGGGAGAGACCAAATTTGTCAGCTCAGATGATCCAAGAGGGCCCTGACGAGGGGGTTATTTCAGTAATGTATTCTGCATGAGGGATGGGGCAACGCTGGCTGACGCTCCTAAGAATCGCACTGCATTTGCGGGAAACCTTACAAAGTGCCAAGAAGACTTTTTTGTTAAACAAAAATTTCTGGATTCTTTTCCGTCTACTTTTAAATCCTTGGACTTCAAAATAGGAGGCAGCTGGGGCACTAGTGAGATGGCGGGGTCCGGCTGAGGAGGCCGGACGGGGGTCTGGGGGCAGCGCTGGGGCACTCAGGAGGGGCGGTTTCTGCCTTACTGCAAAGTCGGAGTTCGCGATCAGGTTCCCTTCCAGTCTGTGTTTATGATGCGGACCCTTTGACACCCACCCTCAACTCTTCTCATCACTTCTGGGATACATGATAATCCCCAGCGCCTGAAAGAGGGACGCCAAGAGCCCTCTCGCCTGTCTGTGTCAGCGCTGAGCCGGTGAGCCGGTGTTGGGGGAACCACCGTCACCGTCATGGGAAACTGTTTTGTTTTTGTAAGGTGGAGAAGACTCTGAAGACACATGGATGTGAGAGGGTGCAGGAGGCCCAGGGGCCCGCAGGGTGCTGCTGCCGGAACTGCCCCCCCCACCCCACCCTGGGATCTAGCAATCAGAGCTCAGGGGCTGCAAGACACAGAGCTGGCAGGTGAACTTTCAGGGGTGGCCACGGAGAAAGTGCAGGCTGTTGATTCTGTCCACGGAACTGCTCAAGTCTCATGAATGGTGTGGTGGTGAAAACAGCCACGAATGGGGGACAGAGGACTCTGGAAGGTGAAAATGTTAAGACAGCACGAGGGGCAGGCAGTTTACTTAACCAGCCAGGTGTAACTTTTCTCATCTGGTTAATAGAGCAATGAGGGTTATCTGGGTGAATGCTTATTTTGGGAGCAGGTACAGAGCACAAATGCTGTGGTCTCCTACGGGACTGACCAAGGTGCCTGCACTGAAGTTAGAATACTCTGTGGATGCACCTCCTCACAGCAAGAGGCCCCAGGGTTGTTTATACAGGTAATTTTACCTGGTAACTGACACAAATAAGTTCTGTAAAGACAGGATCATTTAAAGTACACTGCAAGATCCTGCTTTCTAAGGAAAACTTCTGGATAGTTCTTGGTAAAATGAAAAGTCTTTGGTACCCTAACTCACAGGCTCAATTTTACCTTTTCTGAGTCTGCAGGTTTCACCATCCACCAACCTGGTATTTTTATGCTCTAAGGACATCAAATGACCTCGGAACGGCCGCCCACCTGCCCGCCTCCTCACCTGGGCACCAGAAGTCCTGCCCGCCGTTCTCCTCCCGTCGTGCCGCCTGGTGCCCGTCTTCTCCCAGCGGGAAGGCGCCCCTGGACTCAGAGAGCAGGTGCCTGGCGTTGAGAGGTCGCACCCTGGAGCTCTTCTCGGCCGTCGGCTCCTCGGCCTCCTCTGCAGACTCAGTGCCACGGGAGGTCAGGAGCCTCAACCGAGACACGGAGCTCACCTCCTTCATCCTCATCAGACGGTCAGGGTCTGCCCTCCTCGGGGGGGAAGCCAGTTTCTCCTGTAAACTTTCAATCACTTTGGAAGTGCTTCGGAGCCTCTTCTCGGAGGCTGCCAAGCTGGGGGTCCTCTCTATGAAATGGAACAAGGTGGACCTGAAGGGTGGCTTTGTCCCCACGTCCTTGGGATGGAAGGGCTGGGGCTCCTGGAGGCTGGGCTGAGGCTCGGGGGCCTGGCTGGGGATGAGGGTGTCCCCGTCCACCCCTTTGGGCTCAGAAGCCTGGGGAGCCCGTCGGGGGACGTCCCTCTCTCCTACGAAGAGAGGGCTTGTGGTCCAGCCGCACTTCCTCCTGCCGTGAAAGGCGTCGGTGGATGCCGAGGGCTCATCCCGGCAGGCCGGGCTGGACACAGACTCCTGCCCAGGGGACTCGGGGCCATGGGTGCCTCCATCAGGTTCGGGGTGCTGGCTCTGCCCCACCCTCCCGGCGCCCGGCAGCAGGGACTCCATAGCCACCTCGATGCCCAGGATCCTGGCAGCCCTGGCTTGGAGGGACTCATTCGGGGGGATTTCTATTGCACTGGCTTCCCCCGAGGACCCTGCTACCGTGCTGGCGCTCCGCTCCTGCGCCAGTGTCAGCCCCACAGATCTCAAGTCCGGTGCTGAGAGGCCTCGGAGTTTGCCAGTAAGAGAGAGGGAGACCAGGACCCCAGAGCTCCCCTGCTCCCCACCACCAGCTCTTGAAGGGCTGGCCTCGCTCAGCTCCGGGGCACTTAAACCACCAGGGGGTTCCTGACTCAGCAGGGGCTCCCTTGCTTCGGCTGGATCCACTGGGGACACTGGCATTGCATCACTTAATCTAGAAGACGTCACTTGTTTTGCAGGTCCTGGGCTGACTGCTGGCTCGGTCACTCCATCCTCCACCTCCTGGTCCCCCTCCCCTGCGATGGAGCTTCCTGGTGGTGGCAGCCATGCGGCTCCTCTGCTGCCCTCCACCTGCAATGGGCTGCGGCAGCGAGGCTGCTGCTCCTCGCTCCAGCTCTCGGACTTACTCGTGACACTTCCCCACCAGGGCCCGGGGTCCTCAGCCACCAGCCTCCTCGGCGCTTCCTCAACTCTGTCCTCGCAGCAGCCCGCGTGCTGGGCTGCAGGGCCGGCACGGCCTTCCCAGGGCTGCCCCGTCTCACCATCCTCACTACTGCTGCTGCTACGGCTGCTTGCTTCCTCCTCCTGAAGCTCCTTGTTAAAACTCTCCAGCTGGCTGATCAGGTCCCAGGGACGGCGGCTGACAGGTTTCAGGAGGAACTGCCCGAAGAGCTGCTGACTGTTGCAGGGGCCCGTGGTCTCCCCCTTGACCACCTCACCCCTGGGCACGGGGCTGGTGCCACGCCCACGGCTGTCCACGCCGGGGTGTGCCTGGCCGGCTCTAGGCACAGGTGCCTGGCTGACACACGAGGAAGCCCTGGAGAAAGCACTGTTGTTGGATGGGCTGAGGGATCCCTGACTTTTCAGGGGATGAGCCCCAGGCCTGTGGGTCAGGTCGCTGGAAGCCAATGCCACCTGCATCTGCACTTCGAAGGGTACAGGGTTCAGACATTTTAGAGTTAGCACTGGGTCAGGCGACCCGCCTGGCTTCTCCCCGGGGAGGGGCCGCGGGCTTTGAGATTCTTCGGGGAAGCTGGTCTGTGTTTGCTGGTCTCTGTACTGGTGCCCAGGCCACGAGCCAGGACACGTGAGCTCTCTGTGTTTTGCAGGGTGAGTGAACCTGAGGTCGTCTGTGTGTCTGTCTCCTCTGGGCCACCCCAGGTCTTGTTTCTGGGGCTCTGTTCTCCCAGCCAGGCCTCCCATGAGCGCCTGCAGCTCCAGGTCAGTGGAGGACAAGCTGAGTAGACTCTGTTCTTGCAAAGCCGCGCTCTTATCGGGCCCGTTCTTTTTATCCATGCTCGGTTTTAAGTCATTGTTGTTCGTATCTGTATCTGGCAGATATGATTCTGATTTGACTGGGACAGAAACCAAACAAAATATCGTCTCGTTCATTTTTTTCTTTGAACTTTTCTTGATCTGCATCCCAGTTTCAAACTTTCTGAGCTGGGTTTGAGTTTCACAGGTACTCTCGCCTGCAGGGTTTAGGGAGGAAACGTGGCTTTCAGGGAGTCCTAGTGGGCCGTCCCCCACGTCGGACCGCTGTCTCTGTGTGATAACACAGTGGTCTCTTTGGTCAGGAAAGCCACCATTTTCTCCATCCCGGAGAGGCTGGCCCCACAGCCATGGGGGGCTGGGAGTGGCAGGGGCGGGGTCCCTCTCATTCCCTGATGGGTTCCAACTGGCACCCTCACACCGCAGGCTCCCCAACGCTGGCTCTGGGGCAGGGGCAGGACCAGATGGGCAGGGCTGACCATCAGGCTTCACTTCTTCCCAGAAACCCTGGGGTCGGGCTAGTTTAATGTGTCGTATCCGAGGGTCGTCAAAGGGAATGTAAAGGACGGAGCCATAAGCAGTGGTAGGGTGGGGTTGCGGAGGGACCCCGCAAGGTGAGTGGGGGCCTGGGCTGCACTCAGGCCCAGCACTGAGGGAGCCCGGAGGGAGCCGACCGCCGGCACCAGCTTTCTCCCCAGAATGTGGCTGTGCCCGGCAGCCACCACCGTCATGCAGGGGCGCCGCATCCTCTGAGCAGGGGTATGTGCCAGGCTGGGGCGGGGACCGGTATGAGGGCGGAGGCACATACCCCGGGGGCTCCAGGCCGGGGTCAGGTACCCCCAGCTCCTGCCTGGCGTCTTTAGTCTTCGCTGGGTGGGACGCGCGTGGGTCAGGCGGCTGGCTGGCTGTGAGGTCGCTGATCTCCGCTCCGGCCCTGGAGTATTGGTGGGAGTCATAGGATGGAGGCTTGATGGGTCTCCCAAACTTAGGCCGGGGTGAGGGGGCCGAGGAGCCACCCTTCTCAGGGTTCCTGGCGGCTTCCAAGTCAGGCGCACGATTTGGAGAATGAAATGGCCCTTTAGGAACAGCCGCTAAAGGCCCATCGCTTAACGGGATGGGAATGTCGATGCAGCTCAGGCTCTCAGGGGAAAGAACTCGAGGCAAAGACTGGGATTTCCCTTTGCTCAACATGTGCTCCCCACGCACGAAAGGGTGCAGGTCTTGAAACAGCTTCTCCCCAATACCATCAGACATCTGCCTCCCTAATTTCCGCGGCTGGTTCCAGCTTCCGGGGCCTACGTTCTGCCACTTGGCAGGACCCGCCATTCCCAGCTCTTCTTCCCAGACCGCCTTCCTCATCACATCCTCTGTCCTTCCTCCGACTTCCCGGGGCCCCTCCCTCATGCGCTCCGGAAGGCTGTGGGCCTGGGCCATGCCTCGGACCTTGGCGTCTTCCCGGTCCCGTGGGCCCAGCAAGCCGCTGCCCTCCTGATCTCTCCTCCGCCAGTAGGCGTGGCTGCGACCGGCCAGGGGCTGGGAGGACCACGCTAGCACGGGCTGATGATAAAACCTGCAAAACAGAGGCACAGAGGTTACACCAAGGGAGGACCCGCGCAGAACAAACGTGTACTTCTCTGCCTCTGTGACCAGACTTCCAGTCAAACTCCGGCTGGGAATTTTGAAAAAGAGTTCCAACCACAGTGCTCGTCAACTTTAAAGAAAACACAGACCACTAATTACGGCTGGGAGGCGGCCAAGTGTTTAGCCACTGAGAGCCTAGGAGTGGCAGCCACAGGCTGCCCACAAGTACAGCAGGACGCTGGTTGTACTTGAGTGATGTACAAGGGAATGAGGGTGAGCCCAGGAGCCGTGCTTCCCAAGTGCGGTCCTGGGCCCCTGGGGGTCCAGCCCCAGCTCAGGCCAGACCACCGGGCAACCTCTGGGAGTGAGTGCAGGAGTCACTAGAGGGAGGGCCGCTGATGCAGCAGGACCCCAGGACCCCAGACTGAGGACCATCGCTACTGATGGGTGTCAACCATGACTGCGCGTGAACCCGGAGGGACCTCACAACTCCCGAAGCCCAGGCAGCACCCTAGCTCCATCACATCATTGTCACAGAGGCAGGCGGGGAGCCAGGCACCCTTGTTTCTCCAGGCTCCCAGCTATTCCCAGGGTGCGGCTGAGAAAGACCTGTGGTAAGAACCTCCTAGAGAAACATGGCCAAGTTTCTCTCCCTCTAAAAGTTCAGATTCAGTAGGTCTGGGTTAGGGTCCAGATGTGTGTATTTTTAACAAGCTCTCCAGGTGATAATGTCTTGTCCTCAGGTAGTGTCCGAAACACCACTCAGTTTGACGTTTCGAGACTGATCAGAGGAAGAGAGGGGCTCTGCTGACGGGGAAGAACTTTGCCAGTCTAGCTCCAGGCTGCTGTCCACCACCTGCCTGCACATTAGAACTTCCCCGTGAGCCGTTAAAAAATACCAGTGCCTGGAATTTGGATCTGACTGGCCTGGCCAGGAGCCCAGTACCGGTATGTTCTGAAACCTCCTCAAACGGTCCCAGCACACAACCAGAGTTTGGAATCACTGTTCTAGCTCTGAAGAATCTGAACAACACTGTCAAACTGTGCAGAAATACGAAGCTGGCTAGAAATGAGCAGAGACAGGACTGTAACACAGAAAGCCCACCGAGTGGCAGGAAGCTTGGGGAGGTCATCTACCTTGATTAACCATGGGCTAAGCGGAAAAGGTTTCAACTCGAAAAGTGCTGAGGTTTTTTTTTTTTAATTATAAAAGTATTCGTTGTTGAGAATTTGGAAAAAATACAGGAAAAGCACAAAAACCAAAAATTGCTTGTAGTCTTCCTCCCCAGAGATCATCATTTTGATACGTATCTTCTGGTCTCTGTGTGGTGAGATGTGGACTTCAGACAGCCTGACTGCTATTCTACAGGGGATCTGGTTTTATGTGAACACTCCCTGACGTCTGTGATGCAAACAGCCGAGGCTGACATAAAGGTTACTGTGCTCTAGGTCCCCGCTAAGCGCTTTCTATACGTGAACTCGTTTCAGCTTCACCAGCACCCTAGCCCTCGCCCCTTCCCAGAGGTATGAACTGCTGTCAGTCCCATTTTACAGAGCAGGAAACTGAGGCACAAAGAGGTTGAACAACTCTCCCAAGTCACACAGCTTGTAAGCAGTGGGAAAGGAACTCAAACCTGATGAGTGACCACAAAGCCCTGGTGGCCACTCTGTTTTACTGCTTCTGACATAATGAAAAATTCCTCATGTGCGGAGTTTCAGTGGGTGAGCTCTATCACGTATACAAGATTTATTTAACCATCATACCGCTGTTGGACATGGATGTAGCTTATATTCTAAAACACTCTGAGAAACACTATTGCTCACAAACACTAAGCTCATCTCACGTTATTTAGAATAAACCCTCAGAAAAGGCACTGGCAGATCAGGGAATCACGCTGTGCAGCCTGACCTCGGACCAACCACCCGCACTCCCACGCCGGCCAGGCTGGCGGCGCAGAGAAGAGCTGTTCCCGCTGAGCCGTTCCCGGCTCTGGTTATCTCAGTCCATTTCCCTCCTTATTAGATAAGTGAAAAGAACTTCTCACTGGTTTTCATTTGCATTTCTTTGGTTGCTGGTCATTTCTTCATGTGCTAAGGTGTCATGAAACCACATTTCGTGGTTTTGAATGACTTCCACACCACAGCCCACTTTTCGGCCGGGTGAGGATGGCAGAGGATGGGGCGGAGCTGCAGGCCCCTAGCCGTGTGTGGCCACGGCAGGGAAGGGCCTGGGAACGGAGCAGCTGTGGGCACGGGCTGGAGGAGGACCATGCCCCACACACGGGCAGAAAGACGAGCTGTGCTTCCGGCACCAGGTGGTAGATCAACAGTAAAAATCTATTACTAATAATATTTCTATTATTATTATTTATTACTACTTGGGAATTCCTTCTTTGCCTTAAAAAGTGAGGGTAGCTCTTCAAATCCTGCCTCCCCCCACCCCCAGGAGCCTGTTAAGCAGCCACTGGAGCAAAGCTGGGCCACGGGCTGGAAAAGCAGGAAAGGTCTGATGTCCCTCTGCGGTCCAGCATCAGCCCCAGAGCAGCCCACGAGCGTCTGCACGACTCCTCGCACGCCGCGCAGCTGCCGTAACGCTGCGCGCGCGTGAAGGTCAAGTGCTTTGCTGCTTGTTGTCATCAAATCATTTAGGTTTTGAAGGCTGACAGAGCGCCCCTCGGGTCAGGTCCTTCCGGCCCATCTCCCCCCGACCCCAGGTGAGCAGTGCAGCACCATCTGGAGCTCAGAAGCCGAGGTCCCTTCCGTCAGAGATGCCCCTGGGGCTGTCCCTCCGTAGCTGATACAGGCAATGAACCATTTAAGGGTCCTGAGCACCTGCTGGCTTCAGGGTCTTTGACTCGGTGCCAAGTCCGAGGGCAAGACTGCAAAAGTGGCGCTTAATAAGATGAGACAATTGCCACAGACCCAATTAAGAGAGGCCAAAATAAATCAGGAGGAAGCAGGTGGTCGATGCCCAGTGTCAGTGTCTCCTTCATGGCCTCTGTTCCGCAGCTGATGGTGAGCGGGCTGGAGGCGGCCAAGCGGCTTTAATAAGCACCGGCCTTACTCTGTACAGGCCCCTCAACGACCTTCGGGGCCCCTGACCCTACAGAAGAGATCACCCTGCGTGGCGGTGTTAGCTCACTCTCTCAATAGATGCTCTGGCTTCTCAGTAAAGCCTGGTGGGTTAAGTGCTGAAGTCCCAAGGTGTTCTCTGTCCCCGTACAAGCCATGCGCATCAACAGGGACAAAGACAGACAGAAACAGGCTGAGAATATAGACAGGCGGCAGCTACCTACGCAAGTGATGGTGTCAGTTTTCACCCCCCACCCCTGAAATCACATTATCACCTTAACTCTGTCAAAACTGCCATCTGTAACCAATTAAAACGGCTCAGCATTCTGGGCTAAACTTTTTTTCCACTTGCACAATACACCAAAAATCACAATTTAAGGAAAACTCAGATCCACATAGGGAATTTTAAATACTCTCTCTCTTTTTTAAAAATCTGCATTACATAGAGAACTAGAAAGCATTTATTTCACAAGCATCCCTTTTGTCCCCAGAATGAGCCCGGCTGTGACAGGCACAAGTCAACCCACAGGGTGACGCTGTGGCGAATTTCTCCCTCGGACAAGTTGGACATTTACTGGCTTCCATGAAGATGTCTGTTATCAGCTAAAACGTGTGCTACCTCTTACGGCTTCAAAGCCAAGAATCTGTTTTCTAGGACCTCTGATGAAATAAGCTGAGATCAAATTTTTCTTTCTAAAAAATGAGACTGATAATTTACATTTTAAAAAAGTTAACAATGCGACATTTTACAGAAACGCACTGAGCACGCTGATACAGGGTGGGGAAGAGATAAGGAAAGCGAAGTGGAGGGTGACAGCCCACGTAAGCAGTGTCAACACGGTCACTGAAACAGGCAGGTTCTTTGTGCAGAACTCCTGGGAGAGCAGGTCGGAGAGGAGACAGAAGCTACACTTGGAACCACTCCTTGGCGAATCAGAAGAGACACATGATGACGACAAAAACAGCTGATAAACGGTGTCTGGAAAACATCTGAAATGTGAACATGTGAAAAACAGCATGTCTAAAGAAAAAGAGGCAAGTCTGTTTGCCAAATGTATAAAAGCAGATGATGAAAAACAGTAGGAGAACTTTCAGTTCGTTTAAGCACCGCATTTTCAACTGCAACGGAAAATACCACCTTCCTTTTAGAAAGTAAAAGCCTACTTAGAAGGGTAATATCCACCACGCCTTTTAATCACAGTCACACATGCTGTAGGATTGTCCTCTCCGAGATCCCCAGGAGCTGCCCCAGTCTGCGACGGCCTGGGCCTAGCTTTGCACCTGACACCCCAAGGGCAGGAAGAGATGCCCTCCCCACTCCACCAACAAAACTCTGAACCCCGTCCCCAAGGCGGCCCCTGAAGTCTAGTCCTCCCCATGGAGGTCCAGGTGGAGGGTGGGAGCCCCACCGAAGTGGTCCCAGGTCCAGCAAGTTCTTCCTGCCGGCAGGGCCGCCAGCCAAGCAGAGGCTGGTGCTGTCCATCACCTTTAGACCCCGGCGTTGCATCCTTCAGAAGCCGCTCTCTCTTCCATAGGTCAGTCGGTCTTGCCCAGAAGCACATCTGAGCATAAAGGCAGAGCGTGTCACTTGAAGGAGCTCCCCGTCCTTGAAGGAGAGGCTCTCTCTCCTGGTAGGGGCCCTGGGGCAGCATCTCGGGAGAGACACACTCACAGCCCGTGTTAGATGTCTGGTGTGTTTCTGGGATGGGGCCCGCCATCTCCTGCTATAGCATTTACCCTTGAAGCTCTTTGGGCCTGCAAGCCTGCAACTTTACCTTGTAGCGAGCCTTGGTGTATTCAATACACAACACTGTGTGAATAACCCTCCGACACAGGCAACAGATAGGCTCACTGTGGAAAGGGGACGACAAGGTCAAGAGGAGATTAAGGCTGAGGTTTGAGGTTAGCAAAAATTAAGGTCAGTTGGAAAAGATAAAGCTGTTCTGGGAACACAATGGATGAAGACCACTATTCGGCAAAGCTCCACGTGAACCAGGGTTGCGGGCCGCACTGGCACAGATGTAACCAGGGAACGCCCAACCGTCGGGTTGCACCACTAAGGGGCTGTCATGCCTGCCTTCCACAATGTCTCGATAAATGAGTACAAATAACAAATAAAATAGATTCAGCTGAAATAAATTCAGCGCGATCATCTCAGGATGTTACTGTTTTGTTATTTAAAAAAAAACCCACCCACAGCTAACAATGGTCTTGGAAGAGGAAGCATAATAAATGACTGGGCTTATGAACGATGCTAACTTTAGACCCATGGAGGGGGCGGGGCAGGAAGACAGCTCAGGGCACTCAGGATACCCGCCCGCGCACAGGTAACTAGGCAGATCCACCTGGGGAACGCACCTGCTGATGCGTGGATGGGGTGGAAGCCCCTGAGTACCAGGCCTCCTCCACACAGGGGTTTTGAACACCAGAGCCTGGGTCCAGGCCCCAGGAAGGTTAGCTCGGAACGGAAAGCTTCAGCCTGGAGGCCCTCCCGCCCTGGTGCTGACCTGCCCTGCCACAGACTGTGATGTTAGCCCATATTCTTAGAAACAGACACAAATTGCTCTTTTGTGGTTGCCAGTGGTTTTCTGCACCATCTTTGGGGCAGGACTTCAACAGACTTTTGACTCTTGGTCCAAGTCTGGTAAGGACCTTTCCCTCCTGCAAGGTAAGTCAGAGGCCCTGCCTCAGGGAGGAGTGTCTGGGGTGTCCTTGCTTTTTACAAGTCAGTACCTGGCACTGCAGTTCTCAGGGACACAGGTGGGGCGGACGCCGTTCCCCCCTCCCAGATGTGGGGCCTCGCCTGTGACGGGCTGGCACCCGGCAACCACACGGCACTCACTCCAGGTTCCTGTGCACCTTCTGATCAATTTCCCAGCTGGAGGAAGGAAGGGCTTCCGGGGAGAACAGCACGGTGAGGAGACGGTGCCTGTGGGCAGGTCACCAGTGATCATGCAGCCGGTCCCCGAGGAGCAGGTGCGGGGTGGGGGTCCAGATGCCAGCGCCCTGGCTCTCTGCCCGTGTGTCTTCTGCGACATCCTTCCCTCCTTTTGCCCCGACTCCCCGTCCGGGTCGAGTGGATGGTAATGATTCCTTCCTTTCTAAGTTTGCTGGGGTAGGGGGATGAGATAATATGTTTAAACTGTTTGGCAGAGTGTTGAACACGTAACAAACCCTTGTTTTTAGCTATTGGTACTACTGGTAACCCAATCAAAATCAATTCTCAGTGGGGCGGGTACATTTCCAAACTCTTTCTTCACGATGTCCGGGGCAGGGGGTGAGGGGCGTGCAGGAAAGAGCACAGAAGTGAGCGTTTGTCTCGGCCGGGGGGTTATTTTAGGCCTGCATTGTCCTCTTCTAAGTTGTCACCGGCGGCCCTCACAATAACAGGAAGTAACGATGTCGCTGACTGTCATAACAGGCCCTGCCTTCTGGCGACCGCTGGGCCCTAGGGGAAGGAGCGATGCCCGTGGCCAGCAAACCAGCAGTGAGTTCCTCCCAGCAAAGCAGGAGGAGCAAGCGGGCCACAGAATCCAACAGGCAAGGCCGACTGTGTGGGTCTTTTCCTGTTATCTGTCTTAAAGACATATTCTATTTCCACCAAGGGACAGTCTCTCTCCCCTGGTGTGGTCCCTTCACCGCCACCATCGGCACCGAGAAAAACAACCAGCCCAAGCATCCGCCTCCCTCTCACACACCTCTGGCCGCCCCTCCCTTTCACCGTCGCTCATCTATTCAGCGAGCACTGGGGCTGCGCCACGTGTTCTTTGCAAGCTCAGCTTAGCGCCGCCGTGGAGAGGTGGGGAGGCAGCCGCCAGGGACGGTGATGGAGGGCCCGAAGGCACCAGGAGAACCAGTCCATTCTCTCCCGGGACAGGCCAGGACGCTCGCCCTTGGGAAGGGAGCAAGGGCCCCGAGTCCCACGGCCGGGACTCATCGGGACGTCAACCAGACTCCAGTCTGGGCTCGCTGCACTTCATCAAGATCCCAGAGGTGTAGCCACCTTTGAAACAAAGTGACTGGAACTCAAGACCCACCCAGGTATTTTTTAGGCCCCCGTTTCACACCTGGGTATTTCCTAACTGACCTGACTCTCTAGCTAGAGAAGAAACTCATCAGTAACAATTATCCTGTTGGTGATGACATGGCTGCCAAAACCAGTGAGGTTCCAGGCCGTGCTGCACCTCCCAGTCCCTCAGCACTGGCCCTCCTGCTGCCTCACGCACGAAGGGAACAAAGGCTCTTGGTACAGCAACCCGGGAGTGTGTGCAGGAGAGACGGACGGTGTCCAGGCACTGCTGGGGAATGAGGACAAAGCACCTCAGAAGAAGGGGTGACAACAAGAAGATGGGAAACTAGGCCTCATCTCCACGTGTGCCCATGAGCACACCAGCTCACACGACTCCTCCTTCTTTCCGTGAAGAGGTCCAGGTAGCGATGCCTCACACTCGTGACAGGAGGCGAGCAGCTACAGGACACATGACGCTCGTGGAAGGTCTGATTCTGTGGAGCACGAGATACATGGAAACAGATGTCAAACTTGAAGAATTCCTCTTTTTAGAAAACCATTATAAGCAGGTTATGATTTGAGAGAAGCTTAAAAAGCCTCTGAAAATGAACTGTTTGCTGTGCCCAGTAGCACGATCCTGATCGATGTTTCCTGATCACATGTGAGCCTCCCAAGCTGGGGGACCCAGACCCCACATCAGAGATGCTCTTAGGCTGCTAGGTCTCTCATTAGTTACCACTGCACTGATGACAAGAGATGATTACAAGCTGTTGCCCAGTGAACTAGCACAAATTTCACCCAGGACTTCTGGGGCTAAGCAGAGAAGAGCCGACTACGGTATGACTTTCAGATTTGAACTGCTGCTGTGTTACACTATTTTACAGCTTCCTCTGATTATAACATTTCAAAGGAAACACACTAAGGAAACAGGGAACGCCTGATAACAGTGTTTCACATGTTTAATGGCAGCTGAGGACTGTTCAGTGATGGCTACTTGCATCCAAGCCTGCAGTTTCCTCCACGCAGAGATAACAGGGGAATCGCTCCCTGTTTCCCCTGGATCGTGTGTGTGCGCACATGTGTTTTCACAAGCAAACCTTGCAACAGGGCAGTGGTGCACAGACAGTTAAACCTGGCGCCATGGATGGACTGCAAGTCTCCTCCTCGCTATAACCTCTGAACACAGATGTAAATTTAACATTTTCACAGGTGTGCTTTTCACGTTGCCACGGGGAGGACAGAGATGCCACCTGGAAGGAGCACGCAATAGGTCCCTGTTGTTGGTGACACGGCCCAAATTGGGACGCAATAAACACCCAGCTTTAAATCATCTGATGCCTAGAATGCCGATTGTGTGCAGCTTCACGGACAGTCACGGTTTTCCCACTATAAACCTCCAAATGCAGCAGTGACACTGGACATGCCCTGTGAGCATTTTTTCTGTACCACGTGGATGACTTTCATGCCAAGCCTACAGCCAGTTTCATCATCCCAGCCCATGACCTGAGACCCTTTATAAGTGGTCGAGCACCTAGGTGAGCTCTGTGCGGAGTGAGTGGCTTAAGGGGGCAATGCCAAATCTTCAGGCTTCGTAAATGACCGGTCAGGGAAGAGAAAAGAAAGGATGTTTGGGATGCATGGTCAGCCCCTACCCTGGGCCTGGAAAGTGCCCTCCTCCAAAGCCCCTTTGCCCAGAGCAGTGGGGCTCAGACACCCCTGCCATCCAGCCTCCCTCCCCGCACCAACCAAGCAGGACTGACCCGCGAACCAAGCCAAAGCGCCTAGGGCTGCCCCAAACCACGGATTCTCTCTCAAAAATGTCAACTCAGACATAGGGTGGAAATCACAGGGGGTCTGGAGCTAAACTGCCACATAGAGGCGGCAGCATCACGCAAGCGCCCAAGCCAAAGATGCTGGGAAGTGGTGCCCACTGGGGGAGGGGGAAAGGCCAGCAGAGGAGCAACAGGGCCAGGAGGTGCCCTGACAAGTGACCATGTGGAGGGAGATCGGGAAGGTCCTGCAGGGGACAACCCAGGGCCCAGGCAGACATCGGCTGATCCATTCTGGGGCCCAGCTGCCTCATCCCTACCTGGGAGGAGACCCGCCAGTCTGCGTGTCCCACCCATGGACGGGCCACGAGACCCCCGCTATATCCGCACCACAACCTCCTCTTCTGTGCACCCAGAGGAGCCACAAGGAGGGAGACCCCCCCGCCCCGGGACCAGTCTGCCCCCTGGGAGCTCTGCTGTGTCTGTGCCGGTCCCCCACGCCTCCCACCCTGCTCGCCCCCCAAACTTAGCCCATTCAGATGCAGCTGCCAACACCACGACCTCAGTGGCCAGCTCGGAAGCCAAGCCTCCTCCTCACGCCAGAACCTTCCCAGACTCGCCTCCCACAGGTCCTTGCACTGGAAACTTCTCCACTTCCCACCGACCATGAGCCAGCGCTCCGGAATACTCCGCACTTGCACGGCCGCCTTGGCTTGTCAGTACTAGGTCTGATCCAATGAGTTCACATGTGTTTAATAAATGCCAAATTCTTTTACAGGATTTACCACAACCAGGGAGAGCTTTAATATTAGCACCTGCTGATTTCCTCTCAAAGCACTTTTTTTCTGAGGAGAAAAATAATTCTCCTCCCACCAACCTTTCCGTTTGCCTCTTGCTTTTAGTTCTCTGTGGCCACAAAAAAAAGAAAACATCTTTTCATTTCAACCCAGGAAGCCGGGCAGCTGGTCTGTGAGGCCCTGGGCACTGGCGTGGGTTTCTGCAGACACGTGTGCGTGTCCTCTTCCCAACCTACAAGGCAACCTTCTATCCAGCAGCCACTCTGCGCCTCCCAGGTCAACCAACCAACCTCAGCGATGCCAGGATGCGGCCAGATCTGCTGAGAACTCTGCCCAGGGCTGCATGCGACCACTCATCTGAGCACGTCACTCAAGACAGAAAGCAAGCCTGCCGGCAGATCTGATGGAGGCCAGGCTGGGGGCCCTTGCAGTCTTCAGGAACCTGTTACCACATAGAGGCTGGAAGGTCCTGAGCAAGATGTGGACGAGCTGGGAGCCTCACTGCCCACACAGAATTCTTCTGCCTCCCACTCGGGACCCAAATCTGATCTCCTTCAAGCCTGGGACAGACCCCACACAGCCTACGGGACACGTTCGCCTGGTTCCACAGCCACCGTCTTCACCTCGTTAGACACTGAGCCTTCTGCTTCTCAGCAGCTGTTCCACGGGGGGAGAATGAACTGGATCCCTGGGTATGGTCACTGTATGCCCGGCAAGCTCTGCAGGAAACACGCAAGGAGGAGCAGTCAAGGCCCAGCCTCGGTGCCCTGTGATCTAAGGAGGAGGTAGGCGTCCTCGCACAAAACCAGGACCAAGGCAGGCGGGGTGACATCGAGCAGGGGTCTGTGTAGTGGCAGCCAGGCTGTCCCGACCCTCAGCCATCGTGTTCACAAGCACCTTCTTCCAAAGTCCTCGGCGGGGATGCTTTTCAGGGACTATGGTGGCAGACAGAGGCCCAAGACGGTGGTGGACACGAGTGTGAGATTAGAAGGCCAAGCTTAAATAAAAGTGGCATCAAGTCCTTCTCCACCCTGGGTTCCCTCCTGAACGTCTGCCCCTCGCCAGAAAGGTGGTCCTCACCTGGACACACAAACCTGCTTCTACTCCACCGGGCATGAGGAGGGGCCACCACCCCAGCTTGCACTCAGTCACCGAGTGCTGAATGCTCCAACTTAGAAGAGCAAAGTCCTTCCCATCTTCGCCTGAAAGCTACAGACCAGCGAGGAAGAGCCTTCCCGTGGACTGGCGACTTCTAACCCTGGAAGCCTGGTTCCTTCCCTCTGGGCTCGGTTCACTCCCCTTCTTGTTTGCTTGCTTGCTTGTTTCCCGTAAAGACAGGCCTCTGCTCTCATCCGTCTCCTTGGCCCGTCCTGGGCCGGTTACACGCAGCCTGTGGCACACTCTGCAGGGCAGAGCCCCTGCCCCGGTCTGAGCCTGGTCCCGACGCAGCACTGAAGACAGTTTTACAGTGATAGCAAAGGTTTCCTCCAGGTTGAAAGTGCCTGGCTGGGGGCCGTGGGTCCCCTCCTGTGCTGGCTCTGGGGCAAGCTGCCGAAATTCCTTTATTTACCTCCCTCCCCATCCCCCTGGCCAATCCCCCCTCTTTTTTCCGTTGTTGCTGTAAGAAAACACCCACAGACGCAGCTGTATTCAGATGGGATACCCACGCTGGGGCCAGTGTGAGTGTGGAAGGAAAAGCTGGGTTGGAAGCCAATGGAACTGTATGAACATATGAGAAGAAAGGTTTTCTTTTTTGAAAGGGGAGGGGAAGACATACCTCTTTCAACTCTGCAACGTACAAAACATTGAAACATGTTCATGAGAGAGCTTAATGTTCTAACAACATGTGCCTGACATAAACTGGCTTTTACAGAGTTTCTAAACAAGTCCTGGCTGAAAGATGTGAGAGATTATCAGGGAACAAAGAGGCTGAGTATTAAAAGGCGGTGCTGGTGGGACAGAGTTCGTTTACTCGCCGCTATTTCCTGAAGGTCTGTTGCTCTAAGTGCATGGAGCCTCCCAAACGCTCCATGGACAGAAGCATCCATGTCGCCCAGTCTCCCCTCCCCCGGGGCCCCAGCCAAATACAAGGTATTGCAGGATGTACTTACACACCCGAGTCAAAGGCAAACAGTGGGTCCACCACCAAGCTTACCCGGCCTCAGAGATCCTGGGAGCAGAAGCGTCCGGGGGCTCCCCGTGGACCCTCGGTCGGCGGCGACTGCTCTCAGGGTTGCTCACTCGCCCCTTTCCCAGCGACGTCTCGCCACGGGGGCGGCCGGCGGGGCCATCCTCACACCCGTTCAGCAGCCCGGGGCCGGCCTGCGCCCTGGCCCTTGCTGGCTGGCGGCCCTCGCAGTCACTCTCGTGCGGCGCGGGGGGCTTCCTCGGCAGCTTGTACCCGTGAGAAACCAGGAGGTCCTCCACGCTGTACATCGTGCACCGGCCGCATCAACACTCCGCCGCTGGGACTGTGGTGGTGGCGGTGGTGGTGGCAGGACCCACGCTGCAGGGACAACAGAGAGAGTCTGTGAGCAGTCGCCGAGTCCCCCTGTCCGACACCACCTCCCCCCACCCCCGGACCAAACCCGACCTTGGTTGTGGTGTCTGCAGAGAAAGGAAAGGAGCTGGACTCCCCATCCCATTCGAGCAGGGGGTCTGAGGGTGCTGGAGGGGCTTGGCAGAGTGTGGCACTAACTCTGGGGGCCCTGCCCTCCGATGGCCGCCTCTTTCAGGAGAGTCTGGAATCACGTTTAAGCCACGAAATGATTAACATTGTCCACCCACTCCCTGCCCCAGACGTCTGAAAACACCACACACAGGAGTGAGGACAAAATAAATACACACTCTGAAGCTGCAATCACTACTCCACGTTGCTAAACCGAGCAACTGCCAGCGTCCAGCTTAATCTGATTACACTTCCCTGCTTTCATCTTGTAGACACAGCTTTTGCTCCAGCAGAGCAGAGCGAGGTCTCTCATCAGCACAGGGATACACTTCAGTGGAAGCAATCTAGGTGGTTATCTAGCTGCTAAAAATAGATCTGAAGTCTTCAGGCTCATAATGAGAAAACCCACGACACACTGACCAAGTGTACACCCCCAGCCCACCACACAGTCCCAAATGTCTTTCCACGGGAAACTTTTGAGCGTCAAATTTCTCCCCAATATATCTTGGGTAAACAGTCTGTGTCTTTGAGCAAAGGGTGTTCACAGCCCAATCCTGCCATGGTACAAGAATTCAACAACAGCAACTTGCCAGCCAAACTGTCCTAAGGCAGTGGTACCAACCAAGACGGGTAAAGATGGACAGAAGCCTGCTGGAAAGCACATGTGTGCAAAGAGGTGGGGCTGTCTTGTTTATTTTTACACAAGAGCATCTTCTTTCCTGTGTCTTCTGGTTGTTAATAGGCAGTTTGATCATACAGATCTGCTGCTGCCTCCCCAGGGTCTGCAATGCTGGCCTGGATGACAGGCACACCGAAGGCCAGCCTGGAAGAGCCCGGCCAGCTCCAGCCCCGCTTGGCTGGTGGATGGAAATAGCACAGTGGCAGCCCCGGCAAACAATGGCCAGGAAATGCCTGCCGGCCCGTGTGCAGGTGAAAGGGAGACGCATGTGCTTCCTGCCGGCGGGAGTTCTCAGTGGGGCCCATCTCACAATCCTGCTGACCGTGCAGGACCTCGCCCTCATCACACGCCAGGCTGGGGCAGCAGCAGAATCTCCGCTGTCAGCACGGATTGCGGGGGGATATCCGACTCTGGAAGGTACCTGCACCGTATGGAAGACTCCCAAGCTCCGGCAGTTACTGTGCTGGTAGAACACTCTCTGTAGCAACTCCGCTGTTCCTGACGCCACCGCCCTTCGTCTTCCAGGAGCTTGTACAACACTGACATAGAAATGGAGGCACCAGAAAGGCAAGCATTTGTTCTTTGATGTGACTGAGCAAGTCACCAGGCTGGGGGCTGCAGAGGCAAGAGATTCATTCCAAACCCAGGGCTATGGGACATGGAGGCAAGGTCTTTGTTTTGCATCTGGCACATAGTAGGCTCTCAATAAATAACTGGATGTGGGAGAAAGGGACATTTGGGCTAGGTTTTGAAGGATGATTAGGAGTTCACTGCATAAACCACATGTGTAATGTGGATGAGAAGGGGAACTGGAAAATAGATGTGGGGTACCATTTATCCCAGGAGTAGAGAAATGACACAGCAGTGGATCCCTGGTAACCTGGACCAGGGTCCCCAGACTCTGGCTCAATGGCACACATCTGGTCAGCACCGCAGTTCAAGTTAGAGTTTAGGTTGAGGACACTGAGTTTCCCTCTGCTATTACGTCAGGCTCTTTAAAAACCAAGCAAAGTGCACTGCACCCAGCTGGCCACCCAACACACAGAGGAGCAGGCCGGTGTCCACCACAGGGGCCACTGTAGGGTGCTAAGCAGCGATGACCTTCAAGAAAAACATACAGGAGTCATGTCCCCTGGGGCTAGGAAAGTCAGCCGGCTATGGCT
This sequence comes from Camelus bactrianus, assembly GCF_048773025.1. Taxonomy (NCBI): domain Eukaryota; kingdom Metazoa; phylum Chordata; class Mammalia; order Artiodactyla; family Camelidae; genus Camelus; species Camelus bactrianus. The sequence continues at coordinate 13,580,173 of NC_133573.1, forward strand.
ACGTCTGCGTGGGGGCAGATTCAGAGAACCCTTAAGTGGCATGACAATCAGGCCAAGCCATAAACAACTTTCAAAAAAGATTCAAACTCGTAAGTGCTGTAACTTGACGTCATAGGTCTGAGGTCCGAGGCGTACTGACTTGGGGGAGCTCCTAACTCGTCTGGTATCTCGGGGGCCAGCAGCTTGTGGGGAGCAGGAGAAAGGACACCAGCCTCAAGCTTCAACACATGGGCCGAGCAGCCCTACGGGAAGCGAGGGGAGCCCCACGGGCCCCACAACCCAGAGGGGTTCCCAGCCATCGTCTGACCCCCGGAGGACCCTTCTCCAGCAGACTTAGACTCCTGGCCTCCTCGACCCCAGCTCAGAGCCTGGGCTTCTCCCTCGCTCCACACCGAGGCTAAACATCACCTCTCCTCTCCCACAGAGTCCTCAACAGCCACACGGTCTTTCTAGCCCTTTGGATTGGACTGAACAGCCCCGCACAGTTCAAACCCATGTTGTTCAAGGGCGCCTCTTCGTAAAACAGCACGATATCACGCGTCGTCCTTTTAGTCCCGGCACCAAGCCTCAGTTTTCTGATCTGCAAAATGGCAACGCCACTATATTCCTGTCTCATCAGGCAGTGCTGAGGGCCAAACAAGCACACGTAAAAGCGTTAGTCGCCCCACGAATGTACGCCCATGGGTTTACCATGCTACTCCGTCTCTGAGGGGCTACCTGCCCTCAAGAAAAGCTTTCATATTAGTTATTCACCGTGACCATTAGACCACGTCCTAACTTCTTCTGTGTCATTTGGGATGTAACTCTCTATTTCCAAAGTCATACACGCTTTGTATCACCCAGATACCTGTCTTTCATGAATGGCCACTTCAGTCACCACCCAAGTCACTTCCAACAGTGCATGTTACTTACATCAAAACACGATGCCTGGGTGCCTCTGATGCACCAGGCACTGAAACTCTAATAATGAATAAGACACATTCTTTACTCTTGAGAATCTTACTGGCTTGCTGTAGCGACAGCTAGAAACCAGGTCACTGAAACATAGCCCACGCGTCTATTAGTGACAGCAGCCTGCCACTTCTCCGGAGTGTCACGGCCCTGCGACCGGGATGAGGACAGGAGGATGCAGATGGGACCCGAACCCAGTCTCAAGGGGTCAGGAAGGCCTCTGGAAAACCGCTTCTAAGCCAAACAGATTGTCTCCCTCCGGGTGGAGCGGCACTGTGCGATCACTCTGCAGGTATGATTTTCCAGCCAGTTCACGTATGAATTCTTTCCCTCGCCCCTTTGCTCATTGTCTTGTATCAAATCCAGTGGAACATCTAGTGAAAGGGTCGAGTCCGTGCCGGCACCAGGTGCAACCCCAGGGAGGGAGGGACTTGGAGCCCCGGCTGCCGGAAGTCCAGGACACAAACGAGCCCACTTTCAGGATCTTTTTTCATTCTATGGGTATCTAACTACCAGTATGCAAAGGAGACATTTAAGATAAGAACATGTTAACAGAACAGTCCCTCACAGAGGGAGGCGCTGGGAGATGTCCTCGCTAGGAGAGTCTTAAGCAGGGGTTGAGGCAACGGGTTTAGAAGCTCTGTTGCTTTTCCAGGAACCCACTGAGGGTGTGTGCACACATCAATCAAAACTTGAAGGGAAAAATATTTACTTTCACAACCTGACAGGTGCTCCAATATTTTCTATTTGATTTCACTTTTTAAAAATGCTGGTCGCCACCCCCCTAAACGTCATGTCGCCCTCATCGGTCACAACCCACAGCCTGGAAAGCACTAGTGAAGAAGTCCATCCTGTGCTGGTCTGGATGCCAGACTAGATGGCCCCTGAGAATTCTGTCAAGTTCAAAGAGCCCATCAATCGATGAGAAATTGCTTCGTCCGACAAGTTCCTTGCTGTGTTCTCAACAGCACTGTGGCTCTTCCAGACTATCAAAAATCTCCTTTCCAAGAAAAGTCATGGCAACTAAGTGAAGCTACTTTCCTATTCCTCAGGGCATAAGATGAAAAGGAAGAAACCTTCCTAAGGGAAAGTCCTGTCTTCTGCTTCCTTCCTCACCCTACACCCGATCTACCTGGGACCTGACACCTGAGGCCTCGGCACACCGCATCACTGGTTGACAGATAAATCTGGCATCTCAGAAGTGAAGAGGGACAGGGACGCCAAACAGCCTTCAAAATGAACCGGGTCTGCGGTGCTGCTGCTTGGGAGAGCCATTCCTGGCGGGGTTTTTGTTTCTTTTGGGTTCACTATGGTTCTTTTCATCTTTCCCTACTATTTTCTAACCCACATATTCCTAGAGTAAGTCCAGCAATCCAAAGACAAAATTTATACAGCACTTTAAAAATTCTACCTTCCCCCATAAAAACCTGACAGTCTCGTAAAAGGGACCCGTGTCCTGGCGGGGCTCCTTCCCTGGGCAGCGTGTGCTCAGCTGTTTCTTCTCATCACAGGTGGGAGCGGCTGCAGACCTTCTACCCCGTCACCCCCACCCACCCCGACAGAGAGGGACCAGAAGCACAGTAGTAAGAAGAGAACGTGGGCTTTCAGGACAGAAGGGCCTGGCTTTCCAGCCTGGCTTCCGCTTGGTCGATGGCCTTTACCAAGTGACTTAACTTCCAAGCCTCAGTTTTCCAATCTGTAAAATAGATCTGCCAATTATTCCAAAGAAAAGTACATGGCCTCCAGGAGCCATTAGCGTGTCGGGATAGTCATTTCTACTGGACTTTGTGATGTTGCTCGATTTAACCAGAGAGAAATCCGGGCTCAAGCTAGTCACCTGGACTCAGACATCTTCTCACCAGGCTGCAGCAAAACAAACCGTGTGATGAAAGCAAACTCTGTCAGGCAGCACACAGAAAGGGGAAAAACTGGATTTGTAACACACCAAAAAACGGTGAGGCTAAATGCAAACTTCTGGGGTTTACCCTCTGTTCTGTTATGAAACTGCATACTCACAAGTATCAAAACTCATAGTGTGACCAAGGAAATGGTGAAGGAAGACAAAAGGTAACACTGAGCTGGGTAAGAAGTCTGGGTTCAATCCACAATTCTCTTGTTCACCTCCACAGGACTGGTCTAAATTAAATTAAATTCATGAGATGAGACCCCAAAAGAAAAGCTGATAGCATGCAGGCTCTAATCCAGTGGGGTTAAAGGGGGCAGGGTTGGAGGAACAGCAGGGCTGAAGAGCCGGGCTTCCCAGGCTGGGCCTTTTGACAGACTCATGACATCGCCAAGTTTCTATGCTACGACTTTTTTCCGCTTGAGGATGCTTGTGGTAGGTGGTGAAACGCTCAAATACTCTCCAGCAGATGCATAACAAATTTACCAAGAATGTCTTCCAATTCGTGGTTAATTTATCCTCCAGCCACGCTGCCCACCCCAATAAACTCTTCATACAAAGCAGAAGCTCAGAGAAGCAGCACAGGAAAAGAGAATTGCATCAACCATCCATCCACTGAGCACCTGCCATGTGCCAGCTACTCTGTTAGTTGCTTGGCACATCTTACTTCCTTTCCTATTCCCAGTAAACTTCCTGCTGTAGATACAAATGTCTCCATTTTACAGACGAGAAAAACCGAGGCTGAGAGTCCGAGGTCACACAGCTCATAAGTGCAGACCCCAGGGTCAAACCAGGCTCTGTCCAGCTTGCTACTATTTTAGGCTCTATATTTCCTTAATAGCAATGAAAGTTTCCTAATCTACTAAATAATGCATAAATATAAACCGAAAAAGACAAGAAGCCATGGTGGCATAAAAATTTTAAACTGCATATTTAAAAGGAAAAAATTTCTCCTTTATTCTCTGGGGTTAGGATGGCACTTCTAGGTGATTCTTTCCTGGTACCCACCAAGCACACACATACTCCATGCACGCATGTGTGCACGCACGCACACGCCCACACGATGGCTGATGCCTGGCTTGACTGTCTAGCAATGCTAGCATTGATTCCTAAATACTCGGTAATGGGATTCATTCCCAGATACAGCATGAGGTGCTTTGTGACCTTCAGCAGACCTCATCAATCATTTTGGGTTTCAGGCTCTTGGTCAGTGACCTGGAGTTATCATAAAACCTTGAAAAGCAGACACACCGCATCTATGAGAAATGGAAGAGGATTGAGTTACTTTCAGGAAAAAAAAAAAACTAAATTCTAAAAGAAAAAAAAAGATCTATATAGAAATAGCCACTTCTATCTGCAACATGATAGGAGTCTGGACTTAACTGAGCAAACAATGCGAAACCACAGAAGGGTCTGGGCAGGCAAAGGAGAGATGTTTTGACGGTGAATCGGGAAAGAGGGGGACTGACGTGGTTAGAACAAGGACAGATGTGGACAAGCAGTCACAAGTCCCCTCCACTGTAACGCGGAGGGGTGGCAACAGGGGGGATAAGAAAAACAAAGGGATTAAGAGCCATTTTCAAGGGAAGAGGTGCAGTGGATCTCAGTCTTGGTGACTAAGGTGCTGGTCCTTTCATTATGAGAAACACAGAGATTGGAAATAACTCTTGGCTGAAGGTGACAGGTAATTTGATTTTGATTTAACTAGCTTATTCCTGCAAACGTTTCTTGTGCCCAAATCAGTTTCAAATGGGTTTTCATCAGAATTTTTGTCGTTTCCAAAGAACCTGAGTGAAACTACATAAAGTCATCTTTCTGTGTGGGAGACTTCTAAGTTCTTTAAATATTAGCTGTGTCCTTTGCATTCAGGCTGAAGGGCCGATAAAGTTAGGAAAGCACCAAGAATCCATTAGGATTTGAGCATGGAGTGAGTGGTCCACCCCACCCCCTCCCCCTAGGGATGATTTCTGTTTCCCCTCATCACTCAATACACATCGGCTGTGTGGGACTGAGGCTGAGACAATGCCTGAGAGAAAGGGGGAGAATCCATGGGTCTCAGTCTTCCCCGGAAACAGCAAAATGTGAAGGCTGAGCTGGAGGTTCGTCAGGTTCCTTCTCGCTCTAGAAATCGCCCCTTTCCCTCACCTGCTCTCCCCGGTGACCAACAAGCACGCACTTCCTAGTCAGCTGGCCCCAGTGAGGAGAACACAGCTTGTGGTTGTGCCACAGAACACAGCTAACTGGGTCATGTGAAGACGGACCCTCTGGCCTTGGCCTCGTTAGTAGCAGCCATACGAGGCCAACCAAGGGAGCAGAGCTGAAGAGCCATGCACTGCGTGGAGGGGGAGGAGGGGGCGGGTCAGGCCAGGGAGACCATCCAGCAGCTGTCCCTCCCAGGACCCCCAGAGCGCAGGCGCCGCCCACTGACTCTGGGGACATAAAGACACAGGAGCGCCATCAACACCCGCCCCTGAGGATGGTGTCGTCTAGGCGGTCACTTCAGTCACGGGCATCCTCAACACTAGAGGTTGAGACTCGCCCACGAATGTTAATGAACAGGTGCCACAGACTCCTCCCTTTCCATTTATAAAAATATTCTCATATTTACAGTTACCAGGCTCCCCAAGACAGTGAAATGAAACAAAATATTCATAAACCGATTAAATCAACCAAAACTTGTCTTCCTTTTTAATGTGTGCCCAGAACACGAAAGCTAATAAAGGAAAGAGACAAACACCCAACTAAAAATACGAAACAAACGTTCACCCCTACCTGTGATCCAGGACATGTAAATTAACCCAAAATGCCATTATTCACCTCCGAAATTATTAAAGCTTCTAGAAAGCAGGATCTGCTGTTGGTGAGGGCCTGGTGAGTGAGCTACAAAGGTTCTCCTGTTTGTGGGTATATGAATGTGGGGGGCGGGTCTGTAGGTAAACGGCTACTTCCTTTCTTAAAAGTGATTAATATTATAAGATCTTTAAAAATCTGAAAATTTGTGGACTAATAATCTCACTTCTTGGGATCCATCCTCATGAAATAATCAGAGATACACACAGAGTTTTACATAAGGATACGTATCTAAGTTTTAATTATGATAACAGAGAAAAAAGCTAGAGTAAATGTTCATTTAAGAGATGGTTAAAAAAATCCTGCGGCATCCACGTGGTAGGCTAAAATATGCACACATGTGTATCCAATTATGTTTTCAGATACATATTTCTTTTTTTTTAAATTTTGTGTTTTCAGATATATCATGGTACAGGAGAAAATGCTCATGGTACCATGTTGAGTAATAGAGACGGGATATAAAGCCTAGATGTAGTGTGTATAAGACCAATTTCATTTACATACACACACACACACAGAGCGGGGAGAAACTCCAAAAGGAAACAGACCAGAATATCAACAGTGGTATTGGGTTCTGAGTTTTTCTTTAAATGTCCTTATTTATACTTTGCTGTATTTTATGATGTTCTGTCATGAAATATACTAGATTGAACCACATGAAGTTGCTATTTTGCAGGTAAAAAATGGTCAAATATTGGTACTTTCTTGTTCTTTAGCTTAATATCTTTTCCTCATCAGGGGATAAAACCTTAAAAACAAAAAGTTGCTTAGGTAGGATCAGGAAAATGTATCTGCAAAAACGTATCACTTATTTGGAAGACTCGATGAGAGTAAGACACAGAAGAAAAGAATAAATGAATAGTAAATTACATCAGGTTTGAAGGGTCTAGTACATGCTATGTGTGTCTTACCTGCTACAGAGATATTTGACCAGCCTCTACTAGGTTGAAAATCACATGTTCTGCTGACAAAATTGAATATAAGATTACAAGCAGCATTCTAAAGGTCTTGATGAGACATTGGTACTCGTCTAGAAAACCTAAACTTCTCAGTTATACTCGCTGACATTCCATACTTAAGATGTATTTAGTCCCTCAAATTGTTGGCAGTTGACTGTAAATATTTCTTCAACTGACAATGTCTTGGTCTAATGTTATGATTAATATATAACAAAGTACTTTTTTTAAACAAGAGGTAAATAGCCAAGACACAAAACAAACCAGATTGGAGCACTTTGCTAACTTGCACAGACTTTTAATGCTTTCTCCAGCTTTTTTTTTTTTTGATGGCAGAACCGTGTATTTTATTATGAGCAAAAGGGTTGCTATTTCCCTTCCCAGTCTTAATAATTAAAGAGCTCAACACTTCCAGTCTGAATTCTGGTACAATAAGTGCTCACACTGTCATTACCACACCACAGAGCAATGACCATCTCCTTCAGGGCCCTCAAGTGGTTAAAACTTCCTAAGACAGAAAAGCAGACTGATTCACTGAGTTGAGTTTCTTTAAGGTGACCAAAAAACCAACCAACCAACCAACAAAAAACCCTGAGATGGAAAACTTGGGTCTAAGATCAAAAGGCTTCAGGAATGCTCACCTTGCTGGGTTGGGTTGGTGTTAAGGCACTGATTAAAAAAGAGTAGAAAATAAAGTAGCAAATATTATGGACTTAACTTCTTTCATAAGTATTTTTTCTTCTAATTTCTCTCTTCTGTCCTTTACCCCATAACTTGCATGAACACAGTCACACTCACACACACTTTCCTGTCTTCTCTCTCACTTCTAAATTCTGTCACACAATGATTGCTCTGGAGATCCCACCCATTTTTATGAGACCCTAAGTACCTCATTAATGTTCCTGAAAGATTAGCGGTCACTGAGAAAAGGACTGACATTGGATAAGATAGTTGGCTATTTGCAAAAACAACTATAAAACTTATAATAGGTTAGAATTAAATTCCACTATCACCACATGGGTCAAATTCCACATACAGGTTAGAATTAAACTCCACTATCATCATATATGTCAAGCTCCACATATAAAGATTCCTAAAATTGTCTCTTGAACTTACAACACATTAGCTTTGTTTTTAAATGTCTTTAGAATAAGAAAGCCAAAGTTTTACAAAAATGGTAAAGTTTAAATTATTTCACATAATTCTTACATTATTTTGTAATTAGGAAAGTCTCTATATAAAGTTATTCTAGAAGTAAGCACTGAAAAATTCACTGTTTAAGTAAAAAGTAAAAGTTCCAAATAATCCCACTGTGTCGAGATAACCATCTGGTTTCCATTTCCCCAACTAGTCATCCTATACATACAGTTGCTTTCTCTCTCCTTTTTTCCCCCTCTTTGAAATATATCTTGGTGTCCCTTCATAATAGTACCTGAATTCTTGCATTTACACACAGAAGAAACAAGCTTAATACCCAAGCTCGAGAGAGAGAACCAAAAAGCAGCAAACTACGATGATATTCAGTGGCCTGATAGTAAGTCTTTGCCAGTTTAGCCAGGCTGTTCCTAACTATATTACCTACAGAAAGTTTTCGGAAAATACATTTAGTTAAAGAAAGTAAAGGTAACGAGCCAAATTTTAAACAAGATACCACAAATTCAAACCAAGATAATGAAGCTTTAACACCAAGGTGGTTCCTGTATTTTTTAAATGACAAGTAGAGTTTAAAAAATATATCAGAGGATTGGAGACTGATACAGCCCACTCTGGGCTGCTGGCCTTAGCAAGTGGGTGTCCCCTGGCATTCCTTAAGTCAGCTGGCCCTTGAAACAAAGCACCATGGCAAAGTCTTCTGCTAACCATCTGCTAAAAAAAAACGATTCAACTGCAGTAATGGGTTCAGCAATAGACCCGGAGGATTTCAGAGACAAAGTCTTTGCTTATCAAAATAAAAACCACAATAGAACAATTGTTTCAATCCAACGCTCTGTTTTCCAAACTCTCTCTAGATTGATTAGTGTGAAGTCCGGCCAAGCTCATTAAGGGAGAAAATTCTGGACCCTTACAGCGTGGCTGGTGTCAACTGTCCTCCCAAACTCCAGGGCTCTCCAGCTAGGACCATGAGAACTTGGTGGAACCACAGACTCCTGGGCTTTCTTTACTGATAGCACTTCCAGGACTGATTTTTAAAATGTATTTTAAAAATTAGATTCCCAGGATCTTTTCAAAGCAATTGCTTTTTTTTTTAAACTGAAAAACTGGCTCTCATTTATTCTCCTTGTGTACCTCCAATCTCCAGTTACCTCTTTCAGCTAAAATTTTACAGCCAAATGCCGCTGGAATCTGTGACTACTCAGATGTTATTAGATAACTCTGATTGTGGACACTCGGGCATTTTAAGTTATGTTCCAAGGAGGTGGAAAGACAAAAATTCTTTTTTTTTTTTTTTTCTGGCACAGGCTTCCTCCAGCCACCCAATCCCCCTAAATCTCTTGGGCCTGCCAAGGGCCTGACCTTCCAATCTCTGCAGCAGAGGGTGACGTTTGGCGGGAGGAAAGCACAGAAGATTAAGGCCTCTGTTCAACAAATATTTGCTCACCCACTCCAGAGGGAGTGAAACAGTTTGCTACGTGCTGCCTGCCCTGAGCAACACTTAGAGCCCTTCAGGAAGCTTGTTCAGCTGTTGGCCAAGAATTAAGACACCTAACATCAAGGTAAATATAAAGTCCAAACCCGTAGAACATTATGGAAAACCAAATGAATTGACCAAACTCCCAATTCCGTGTGAAAACCAACACAAGTTCCCAGAAATAGAATCTGTGGATGATTTCCCCCCAAAAAATTTACACTCACTTTTCTTGCTGGATGGTCTTAATCCAGTCATGTTAAATTCTAAAACTGCCTGACGTAAAGCAACATGTCCCTGAAGTTTTACCTGCACAGCCTGCACCCATTCAGGGCACTGAGTCTGCAATTTCGGTCAAAGCATTTCTGGCTGCCTGAATCCCTGACCCACTCCCCTCCCAAGAATCCCCTCCCGTCTTCCAGTCCTCCTCTCAAATCCCCGGGATATCTATTTGCTAATCTGAAAAGACAAAAGAGCCAGAGAAAGGAGAACATGTCCTAGTTGGGTGGTCCACACAGCTCCACCCTCTCCCCCAGGGCCAGGCAACCAGATCTCCAGTGGGGGCAGGGGATGCCGGGGGGAGGGAGAGTGGGTGGCAGCCGCGGGTGTGTGTTGGGGGACGGGGAGTGACCTGCCTAAACTAATTCCCCAAAGTCCTCTGCTCCTAGAAAGCGTGGAGGAACAGGGTCTAGGGCATGACCAGGTTATGCTGGCATAAAGTTCCCGTTTTCCCTTTTTTCTTCAGTAGTGAAATCACAGCTTCTTTTTCAACCCCCCTAGAAGAATTCGAGGCGCTCGGCTGCTGTTACCAGTGTCAGGGAGCAAGAGCGGCGCTTTCAGCTGTAAGCTCTGAGCCTCACTGCGGTCAGGGCATCTAGGAGAATATTGGCATTCCGGGGTGAACTGACGGCGATTAGGGATGAGGGGCGCAGAGAGCGCGCGCGGAGACCCCGGGCCGGCAGGCGGGCTCCAGATCCCATAAACCAGCTGATTAACGAGATTTACAGCGCTCGCAGGCGGGGCTCTTTCCTTTCTCCCACCCTTTTTTCCTTTTTTTTTCTCTTTTGCTTAACCGCAAGCAGCCGGGGGCCGGGCCGCCGCGGGCACTGGCTGGGCGGCGATTAGCGCCCTAATCCCAGCGCTGACCCGCCGCGGGGTGGGCGCGCGGGGCTGGGCGGGGCCGGGCGGAGGCGCGGCCCCGAGCTCCCAACGTCCTGCGGGCAGCTCCCGGCTGCCGGGGGCGGGGTAGGGTGAAGAGGAGGCGACTCGTGGGAACCGGGGATCTCGGGGACCCTGCGCAGCGGCTGTCAGTTCCTGGGGTGGAGATACCCGCGAAGTCGCGGCGCGCAAGCGAGGGAGGAGGCTGGCTGGCCCCGGGCTGTGGCCAGCACGCCGAGAGGGGGACAGCGACCCCCGCCCTCTGGGCCCTCCCCGCGCCGAGGGACTATGAGAGCGCCAACGCCAGCAGCTGCCCTCGGCGCCGACCCGGGAACGCGCGCCCGGGGCTGGGCACCTGAGGGCGGGGACTCGCCCTCCCAGCAAAGGTGCGCCCCCGCCCAAGGCTGCCGGGCTGGGGATCGCGCGGGGTCTCCGGGCGGGATGCGGACATCCCCCAACGCTGAAAAGGGCGCGGATCCGAGCAACGTCCGGGCTGCAGAAGTTGGGGGGCGAGCGGGAGAGGCTGGGGGCGAGGCCCGCGAAGCGCCGTAGGAGGAGGCCAAATGGACGGTTGGAGTCAGAAGCGGCGAGAGACGCGGGGACTTACCGATCGGCTCCCTCATGCTGCCCGGAGCCGCCGCCGCCGCCGCCGCCGCACCGGCCGGCCGGGGACCAGCGCGACCCGCCCCGCTCGCAGCCGCCGCGGCCGAGCATGCCCGGAGCCGCCGCCGCCCGGCTCCGCCCACCGCCGGCCCTGCCCCACCCCGCGCACTCGCTCCGCCCCGCCCGCCGCCAGGCCTCGCCTCGCCCATCTCCACGCTCCGCCCCGCCCGCCCCGTGGCCTCCAGGCTGCACTGTCCCGCGCGTGGGCTGCACCCGGGCAGACTCGTGGGCAGAGAGCCTGGATCACCGGCCTCCTCCGGGCCCCGCCTGGGTGGATTATGCCGAAGGCACAGGTGAACTGGCTACCCTTCCCTCTCTTCCTGTCATTTGGGTTTGGGCGGCTTCAACCCTGTGAGAATGTCCCCCCGACGCACGCACAAACACGCACACAGATACGTGTCCGTATATACACAGCCACACATAGATGCACACAAGCTCTCATATACAGTCACACACACACTTTCACAAAGCACACACGCACCAAAGGCATGAATAGCAGAGGACAGTGACAGGGACAACAGCTTAGTGCTGAGATCTCCTTTAAAAACAGACATCTAAGAGTCTTAGCTTTAGGCTGGAGACGTCGCAGGTGACAGATGAAGAAATTGTAGTCCTATGAGGTGCTGCCGCTGGAAACTGGGAGGCACTAGAGTTAGCAAAATGCAGAATCTGGCCCAAGACCCTCGTTCTGGACCCTAACCACAAATTGTGTACAGTCTGAGAGAGGAAAAAAAAAGCCCAACACGCTAGTGCTGGAAAAGAAAAACCATATAATCAGGGCTGTGTGGTGCATTATCTGCAGCGCATCCCAGGAAACCAGTGGGAGAGGCAGGAGTAGAAAGCATGATCTGGATGGAGTTCAAGGGGCAGATGGCTTGGGTCCTGATCTTGGATGCTTCTGCCACTTTCTAGATGTATAACCTAACTTTATTAACCCCAATTTCCTCTCTAACAAGATAGGGACAATGACGGTGTATAGGAAAGCCATGAGAATAGGAAAGCCATGAGAATTAAGTGAGATAATTCCTTTTGAGCACTCAACACAGTCCTAGCACATGGTAAGAAAGCAGACATGTTAGCTTCTCCCACTAACAGTGGTACTAACACTGGTACCCTGTGGGAAGGCTTCCTGGGGAGTCCCCTGAAGGCAGGTGGGATGTACTAAGCAAAGACAAAGTTGATCATCTCCAGGCTGGGAAAATAAGATGGGAAAACAGAAAAAAAAAATGAAATGCATAAAAGATGAAAATTAGAACATTTTCTAACACCATATACAAAAATACAGTCAAAATGGGTTAAAGACTTAAATGCAAGACCAGATACTATAAACTTCTAGAAGAAAACATAGGCAGAACACTCTTGAACATAAATCACAGCAATATATATTTTAAACCAACTCCTAGAGTAATGGAAATAAAAGCAAAAATAAACAAATGGGATCTAATTAAACTTATAAGCTTTTCTACAGCTAAGGATACCATCAACAAAACAAAAAGACAACCTACAGAATGGGAGAAAATATTTGCAAATCATGCAACTGACAGAGGACTAATTTCCAAAATATACAAACAGCTCATACACCTTAATATCAAAGAAACAAGCAATCCAATCAAAAAATGGGCAGAAGACCTAGACATCTCTCCAAAGAAGACATACAGATGGCCCACAAGCACATGAAAAGATGCTCAACATCACTATACTTGTTAGAGAAATGCAAACCAAAACTACAGTGAGATATCACCTCACACCAGTCAGAATAGCCATCACTGAAGAGTCTATAAATGATAAATGCTGGAGAGGGTGTGGAGAAAAGGGAACCCTCCCATACTGTTGGGAAATCTAAATTGGGGCAGCCACTATGGAGGACAGTACGGAGATTCCTTAAAAAACTAAAAAGAGACTTACCATATGATCCAGCAATCCGAGTCCTAGGCATATATCCAGAGAAAAATACAATTCAAAAAGACACATGCACCCCAATGTTCACAGCAGCACTATTTACAATGGCCAAGACATGGAAACAATCTAAATGTCCATTGACAGATGACTGGATAAAGAAGATGTGAGATAGATATATATAAGTATGTATGTATGTATGTATGTATGTATGTATATACAATGGAATACTACTCAGCCAGAAAAAAGAATAAAATAATGCCATTTGCAGCAATATGGATGGACTTGCAGATTGTCATTCTAAGTGAAGTAAGCCAGAAAGAAAGAAAAATGCCTTATTATATGGCTTATATGTGGAATCTTAAAAAAAGGACACAAATGAACCTATCTACAAAACAGAAATAGACTCACAGACACAGAAAACAAACTTATGGTTACCTAAGGGTAAAGGGGGTAGAGAGGGGTATATTGGGAATTTGAAAATTGCGCCTCTTGGGGAGAGATGGAAACGTCAGCTATCTTGGCTGTGGTGATGATTTCATGGTTGTGTACAGCTATCAAGATTCATCAAACTATACATCTGAAATATGTGTAGTTTACTGCGCAGGAACCAGACCACAATAAAGGTGTTAAAAAAAAAAAAGAAAAATGCGGAGGCTTTCCTGCGAAATCACAGTTATAGACAGTGGTGACGGTGCTTCTTGTCATAAAAGCATCTCTCAGGGATAGGTTGCTTCTTTGATACACCATTCCCTTGTGTCCTCAATTTGTCAATGAAATAACTCAACGAAATAACTTTTTTTTCCCTTTGGCTGTGAAGCATCTGTATGTGTCCAGTACTATGCATACACATGAAGCCAAATGTTCCCCCAAGATCATTTCTTAACCTGCCAACTGAGATCAGGACACGGTTCCCCATAAACAATGTTATATTTTTGGGTTTCTGGGTCAAACCCACCAAAGTTTCATAACGTAGCTGTCGAGTTGCAGCAGAGAACAACACTGAAACCACGCAAGGAGCAAGCTAAACCAACCCTTACAGACAGCGTATTTCATAAGAAACTGGGCAGAAAGGCTGGGAAGGGCAGCTTTAATGAGGGGAAGGTAACGAGACTGAGCCAGTGGAGATTCCGGAGAAGATGACTTCACAGTTTCCGAGATTTTTGTGGTTTCTTGACACTGGCTCTTTATCGTGACGACCTCATTTCTGAATGTTTGGCTTCCCTCTTTCCGCAGCTCCAATACAGCACTGGCCCTGCTCTAATGCTTTCCAGCCATGACTAAGGGCCGATTCACATGAACAAGCAGGATGAAAAAAATGAGGCTAGAAGGTGGTGGGGGGGCCAAGGAGAAGAGGGGGAAACTCTTCTGCAGATTCGGGGATACAATTGTGAAGAGGAAGACCGGCAAGATAGCAGAGGTACATCAGTATGGGGGGGAGGCGATTGTCTGATTCATAAATATAAGAAGATAGAGGTGGGGTACGGGAGCGTGGTGCTTCCCCAAGTAAAGATACAAGTGGATGGTAAAATTCAGTGCACCCATCCCCCACCCTGGTCCCCGGTACACAGGCCTGGGGTGGCGGCATGAGATGTGAGACCCAGCTGTGCGGCCATGTGCATGCATGTGGTCTTCTGCCTTTTGTATACACACACGTGTACAGGTATACATCTGTTCCTCATTATGTTTTTAACTAAAAGGGCATTTCTTCATTAGTCATAAGTCTTTGTCACAAAAAGCACCTGCATACATTTTATTTTGGCCATAAGAAGAATGACATCCCTCCTTGTCCCCTCCCACTCTCACTTTGATGTAACTTCAGCCCCTCCCTCTCATCTGCCTCATTTGGGGAGCATTAAACCCAGGGGGAAATAAATCTATCCACTCCTAAAGTGATTGATAGGAAACAGAAAACATGATTTAAAGCAACTCTGAGCGTGATGCTTTCAGAAATCCAGGGCCGCCCGGGACCATGTGGCAGGATCCAGACCTGATGGCCCAGTGTCCCCACACCTCTCTGGGTCCTGGAGAAGGGATTTCACAGCCTCAGGAAGGAACATGGATTACTGAGTCATCGGGGCAGATGTGCACTGACCAGGGAAAGAATGCTTAACAGCCTTCCTAAGAAAAAAAGAAAAGAAAGAAAGAAAGGACAAAACCCTTGTTTCTTTGACTTGCTGCCTTTTCAAGGACCTAGGAAAACCCTCTTCCCTCCTGGCTTTAGGGCCCCAGTGCTGACCTACCACAGGGTTTCCTTGAACTGACTTAATATTCTTTGATGTTTTTCTTAGTCTATAAAAACTCTAGCCGCTCTACTATTTTAAAAAGATGAATGTTCTTGATAATATCTTCAAGTCCTTCTAGTTGGCTTGTTCTAGAGTCAGACAATGATAGTTACACAAAAACTAGAAAGGGTTTTAGGTCAACAGATGCTTATAAACCTTGTTTCTAAATATTGACATACATTCTATTAACTCAGAGGCTACAATGAATAATTACTTTTAACCACGAACCAGAAATCTGTTTTGCAAAGTGAGCTCCGTGGACCACTTCCTTCAGAATCAACTTGGGAGTCTGACTGGGAGCCAGACTCCTGGGCCTCAGCCACTCTGGCATGATCAGACTGTCTCATTCCTACAGTTGAGGCCTGGGATCTGTACTTTGAGTAAAGGGCCAGATGATTCGTACCCATGGGAAAGTTTGAGAAGCAAGGCCAGAGCACAGGGAGAGAACTAATGTGCCAAGGGCCCAACAGAATGACAGGCGCATAGTAAACATTCAAAAAACAGTGGCCGTGGATGTCCTTGCACAGTGCCGGGGGGACGCCTACGGGGAACGAAGTGCACCAGGTGTCTGTTAACTGTTGACTTAGAAGATTTGGCACCAACCCCAACAGAAAACTCACAACCCTGCGGATTAAGAAAAGGGATGACAGGCATAGTGTGATCCTGTACGTTCACTCTAAGGAGAATGGATGTGCTGGTGGTTGAATGAGAAAAAGCACTGTGCGCTGTCCTCTGTCTCTATGTCCACCCTCCCCTCCATCAGGCTGCACATTAATGTGAGAGCCTCTGGGCCTCTCCCCACACCCTGCAGCAGAGCTGCTGTTCGCCAGTGGCTGACAGAACGTTCCAAGCACCCTCCTGCCCACAGTCTACAATTCTTTGCCAGGTTTATAAGGAAAACCCAATTTTCCTGTCCTCCAGGGAGTGACAGTGGCTGGCTAGGATCGCCAGGGACAAGGGAGACACAGATGTGGGCCAACGCCAGAGTGTCCGGACAGGGACACCGGCACTTCTGGGCCACCTCTCACCTCTCATCTGACACCAGCTAATCGAGAATTGGCCAAAAGCGAGTTGAGTATTTTCTTTAACCCTGTGTGACTTTTAAGGTGAAAAATGGGCGACATGTGAGTAACTATGAAACAAGTTGGTTATCAAAATTAATCGCAAAAAAAAAAAAAGCTTCCATTTGGGGAGAGAATACTATATGGGGCTTTTATGAAGTCCATGATGGCTAGCAATACAAAAATGACGTTAGGCTGGGAGGGAGAGTCAAGAACTCCCTTTTACTTAATGTTTGTGACGTGTTAAGTTCTCCCACATATTTGAGGGTGGGATTTATTTCCAGGGTCATATGATTTTGAAGGAGTGATTCTAGCTGAGTGCTGAGAAGACTAAGTCCCCCCCAGTAAGACAGCTTTCCAAGTCTTTGCTTGTTTCCCTCCGTCAAACTCCCACCGCATTTGGTTTAAGCTGCTAGGGTGGCGTTTATCATGATACACCTTGGATTTGCTGCATCATTCTACATAGTCAATTCAGCTACTGGAGCCTGAGTTCCTGGTGGAAGGGCTTGCCCCCCTCCCGCCCTAACTCTGTTTCCTTCGGCTCCATGTTTATCTATTTGGCATCCGTCAATCATGGGGCTAAACCAACGGCCTCAGCAGTTTACAACTTTTCTGTGACCAGGAGCCCATTCTATAAACCACCTCCTTATCTCTCTCTCGCACACCAAGCCAGTATTTCCCCTGCCCTAAATCAACCCAGACAACCAGGGGCAGCCCTGATGCCCCAAAGCCCACCACAGTTATTTAAACCAGCCAGTCCCAAGCTGCTTCCCCAGCCCTGCCCTGCCTTTCCCACTGAGACCCCAGTTAAGGCTGTGGTGTGTGCTTTCCCCTTCCTCCTTTTTGGCCCCCAGGGGACATTGGTGCCTACCCTCTGTGGCCCTGCGTGGTGTGGTGTGCCTCTCCTTTCTAGGGGAACTGTGAGTGATATTCAACTTTTCTGTCAAAGGCAGTGACCTCTCTGAGTCATCACTCACTCACCTTTATAATCTAAGACCCAAATCAACCTCTCTGTTTACCACAACCTAGCACCGTATCTTTGAACAGGTAGATGAAATTGAATTGTTGAATCTCTGAAGTGAAAAATGGCTATCCAAACTCACATTGTGCAAACCCCGAGTTATAAATCCTCATCCTATGAGTGGGGTGAAAACAGTGAGCGGAGAGCTGAGGGTTACTGAAGGGAAAATGACCAGTACTTTCAGAAAATGCCTAGTTTTCTCGATATTTTTGTCAATTTGTTTCAAATCTGTCTTGAGTTTTACTTTTGTTCTTTCTGTGTTCTGTCGTAAACCCAGATGATTGTTCTTAAACTTTATTAGCCCCTTACGTACCCAGGTAAGGGATAGATAGATAGGATAGATAGATAGATAGATAGATAGATAGATAGATAGATAGATAGATAGATAGATAGATAGATGATAAATAGATATTGATATCAGATTGCATGCTATTTGGTTTAACCCAACAAAAATTAAACTTAAAAGCAAATAATGTAAAACATGCAAAGAAGAGAGTCAAGGAGAATAATCAGTGATTTGCAGGCAGAGAACTGGTAGACATGAAATGTTAAGTCTGAGAAAAGAACGTAAATCACTGGTGAAAGTCAGATTTTCATCACCAACAGTTAAAAAACAACAATAAAAGTCCAAACCCAGTGTCTCACTTGGCTGGAACAGTTGGTTAGTAAATTCCTGGATAATTCCCGCAGTTTCTTTTGTTACCTACCATCCCCTGGAGAAATGGATATCCCTTGGATAAAAGTGTAACTTGGCCCATTTTTCGTGGTCACCACTGATAAGGCCCAGCGACACCCCCATCTCAGCATGCGCCTCGGTCCCCACACGGGATGCTCCCCTGGGAGAGGATGGATTGAGTGCAGTTTTCAAGCCAGCAGGGAGCTGTGCGTACATTCTCATTTTCCCAAACGAGTAAATGTATTCATTCTTTGTCTCCATATTTTTACAGTCTTCCCTATGGTTCTTGATGCCTGGAATGTGCATTAGAACTTTTGCTGAAACCACCAAATACCTAAAGGTTACCATAAGTAACCAGTCACAGATGTAGTATTAAATCCACCCCTGGTTTTCCTCCTTATACAGCACACACTGGAGCCATAATATTATACATTCTTGGAACAGGTGCTATTCATAAGCAAAATTAATATCTTTTCCAGAGAACACTGCCTTATTTGTGGTCAGGGCCCACCTGCTTATCAGCCAATCTACATATGAGGTTAGGATGACTTTTATATGTTGGAGGATTAATTTAAAATGTAGAACATTTCCTTACTAACTCTTTGCTGCCATCTCACAATAACTTGTTCCAATATTATTATCATCATCATCATCATCATCATCATCATCTTTACTTCCCCCCACTTTCCTAATGAACTGTAGTATGAACAGGGCACTAGCACATGGGAACGGAGATGGTGACAGGCTGGGGAATATGAGGACCAAGATCCTAATGCTGAAGCAGTTGTAGGATGGAAGCAGTTCAGCCTTTGGATGTAAAATTTTAAGTCTTAATACCTATGTTTAAGGGAATATACTTAAAAGGTAAAAGACAGACAGGTGTTCTTGGATGGAGATTTGAAACACTAATATAAAGACAGTAAGAAGGAACCCCAGCCAATACATCATTGCTTTGGGAGAACAAAATATTCCCCTCTTCCTCATAAAGGCAGGTGACCAGACGCTAGTATCATAAAAACTTAACCTGGCATTTAAATTAAAGGCCATGAAACATCTTTAGTGCACTGTTAACTCCCACTACTACTCAGTAAAGTGTATTTAACATTCCAATTTTCCAGGTTACAGGCTATATTTTGTGCACCATGCCATACTAATATCAATACCATTTTTACTAATATCTCAAAATAATCGCACGCCTTCCTGCAATATTCCTATATGCACAAGGTGAATCACAGCAGACGGTGAATCTTCTCAATGACAAGATACCTGATGACAACTGCCATTCACAACAGGTGCCATTAGGGCTGGAAATGCCATCAACTGATTTAATTAAATGTATGGGCCATCTGGGAAAAAAAAAAGTGGGTAGTGATCACTGGGTAGGAACCCAAAGGTGTGGCTCAGAAATCTGCATTTTTTGGTTCAGATGAGCACCAAAAAGTCGCAGCTTGTGGCGGCCCCTGGAATCGACTGGCTCCTGATGGGACGGGACCTCTCAGTAATCATCCTCCACTTGCCCTGTCGACCTGACTCCATGGCAGCCGGCTGGCTGCCCCATGTGGGTTCTCTGTGAAGTGCCTCCCAGCTCCCCCTCTGGTCAGGAGTTAATCTCACCGAAGGAAGAGGCGCCCAGGCTGTGGGGTCAGGCAGATTTCAGCTGGGTCTCCAGGCTGCCATTTTTTTAACTGTGTGTCTCCAGGCAAATCACTTCAGTTCTCTGAGCCTTGGTTTCCTTTTAGGATAATAAGCCACATCCTGGTTATGAGGATCAAAAGAGATCTTCCCTGACACAGCATTGTAAAATGACTATAACTCAATAAAAAAAAAAAAAAAAGATCTTCTCTGAAAGCATCCGGCACAGAGTTGACGTGTAATAAATGTTCACTGTCCTCAGGCTGCATCCCTCCTGGGGCTCATGTGAGAATGAGTGACAGGAATGGCAACTCCTGGCATGTGACGGCACTCTGCCAGCAAGACCCATGAGTGTCTTCCATTTCTGGGGACCAAATGTAACTTCTGAGCACAGCCCCCTCATTTGATGAAAATCAAAGGGGAAAGTTATTTCTCTACAGGCAGACTTCGTTTTAGTGTGCTTCACAGATACGTGTGTTCTGTGCAAAGTGAAGCTTTGGGGCAACCCTGCGTTGAGCAAGTCTGTTGACGCCATGTTTTTTACAACAGCGCTGGCTCACTTCCTGTCTTTGTGTCACATTTTGACAATTCTCACAATATCCCAAACTTTTTCATTCTTATATTTATTCTGGCCAGCTGTGATCAGTGAGCTTTGTTACTACAACTCACTGAAGGCTCAGATGATGGCTAGTATTTTTAGCAATAAAAATACTTTTAATGAAGGTATGTACATTGTTTTTTGAACACAATGCTATTACACACTTAATAGACTACAGTGTAGGGTACACATGACTTTTATATGCATTAGGAAACAAACAAAAAAATTGTGTGACTTGCTTTATTTCTTTTCTTAAAAAATTTGGGGGGCTGGGGGAAGCTAGGTTTATTTATTTATTTGTTTTAATGGAGGTCCTGGGGATTGAACCCAGGACCTCATGCATGCTAGGCATGCACTCTACCACTGAGCTCTACATCCCCCTTGCTTTATTTCTATATTCACTTTATTGATGTGGTCTGGAATTGAACCCGCGGTAGCTCTGAGGTCTGCCTGTATTCGTTTGCTTTTTGTAGGAGAAACGTTCCAGAGATATTAGATGATTTGTTCTTAAGAAGGACTGTTCCACTTAGCCTTTTAGTTGGAAAAGCAAGATTGTGCTTTCCTTCCTTCCTTCTTCCCAGACAAGAGACCGGTATCACACAGAGCAAGTTAAAACAAAGTGTCAGAGCTCCTTAAAGCTCCTCAAATGTCATTAAGAACTTAGTCCAAAGGCCATGTCAGGCAGGATATGCAGAGGTCCCTTCATTCTGCTGGGAGCCCAGCTATCACAGGATCCCAGGAGGACGCTGCAATGAGAGGGCTCATATTTAATGTGAAATGTGAAAATCTCAGAGCTTAATCTGAGGATCCGGCTCCACGTGTGTGTGTGAAGAGGCCCGTATAAGCACCAGCTTTCAGGATTTAGAAGAGTAGTTTTAGCCCAATGGTGAGGGGATGAAGAAATGTGTTAAACTTGACCACACATACTGGGACAAAACAGCTGTCGGGTACGAAATCAAGGGTACCCTGTGAAGCATCTGTGACATGAGCCAGATCAATCTGCATGATTCTTCCTTTGGATACCCCCCTATAACCTCCTGTACCTGTGGCTGGGACATTACTTCACCGCCTTTCACCAGATTTAATGGGAGGGCACCAAGCAGGCAACTGGATGAGATGCACATCATATGACCATTACTATAAACTCACTGAAAGTTTCGGTGATTTCGGTTGAAGTCCTCTTTCTGTGTGTCTTGAGCCAAGTTCTCTGGCCTGGACGTTCAGAAGAGCCAGCCTGGCTACCTGGGCCTGGCTTCTAAATGCTCCCAGGTGGATGTCTCACAATGTGTGCAGGTGGGTCACAGCATGGGAGGGCGGACGGGCCACCTCTACCTCTGCCCAAACACACCACGGCAGTGATTTCCAGGGACCTGCAGTTGTGATCCCCACAGCAGCGAGGAATCCGTAAAGGATGTAGAGGTTGTGACCACAATCCTCAGAGCAGAGTCATGGTGGGGCACAGGTTACCTGCGTCCTACCCACAGCCCCGGTGTGGTGTCCATCCCATCCCGGACACAGAACGCTTTCAATACCTGCCGACTTTAGAAGGCAGGCCCTTTTTTTCCATTTCCCACATCTGACCAGTTTTTAAAGGCTTTAATGATTTTATTTAAATCTTGGTTACACAAGCAGGAAATCTCTATAGATTTCCAGAAGCCATCTTCTTCTTCCAGAGTGGAGTGGGTCAGTGTGAAGGGACTGTCTGAAAGGAGAGATGTGCTTTGGGGATGGAGGAGAAGGCGCAAACACAGTTCCCTCCAAGACAAAGAAAAAGCCCACGAAACAGACTGTTACTTGCTGCTTCCGGGATGTTTTACTGGGAAACCTCAGGAAGGGTGTGCTCTCCTCATTAAATCCATTAGCCTGGTGACATTTCACGCCGCTTCATCCCAACTGCAGGGAATGGCCTAACTGATGTAACCTCCCTGTGCGGAGCGCTGACACTGGGTAATTGTTCTATAAGAAGTGAGCCAAGGGCCAGTCGAGGGACTAGAGCCCCCAGGTTTGCTCTTACTTTGTTGGATTTTGAAGGCAGGCTGTCCCCTTCATCCCCGCCTAGAAACTTACATTTAATCCCGATAGAAACTCTTGCGTGAAATGAAGCCAATGTCGCATCAGAAACACCGAACATCAGACCCCAGCAGATGCCAGCCTGTCAGCATCATGCCGTCAGATTAGGAAGCAGCTCAGTGGAAAAGCTGGAGTGTGTGGGAAGGGAGAAATGCACTCGGAAGGAGGGCAGTTTGTTTCAGAGGTATCTGTGAAGGGGTGGGGGGTCCCTGAGACGAATTAGAGGGAAAACCAAAGTGCCGAAGTGCTTCTGTCGGCGCCACCTGCCCCTCCTGCCTCCTCGTTACATTGTGACACCCTTTGCCCTGCATCATTTGTTCTGAATCTTCTCGGCTGAGATGACAAACGGAGTTAGCCTGATGCTTCCTGGGGCATCCGTGTTTTCACTTCTCATTTATAAATATGGTTCACGCAGGGACTTTTTGAGCATGTGGTACCCACCCTGAAATCTGACAGGGTGATTTCTTTCTCCAGGTTGCACACCAGTGTTTGCATTGTATCAGAATAATCACACTGCCTGGGCAGTTGTTGTTGGCAGAAACCACAGCTGGGGCTCAGCCTCAAAGCTGGGTGGTCCTCTGCGGCTGTGGGGCTCACCCAGCCAGATGCAGAAGCCAGACTGATTGCCTGTGTCGGCAAGGGACACCATCCCCATGCTGCCCACTTATCTTTTCTCGAATTATGTGGTGGGATCAGGAAGGGCCATCTCTGCATGGTCAGGATGACATGAGGACACATGTGTAGCCTGGGGAGTGTGGCACTCCTAGTCACGAGTCTCAGCTGAACTCTGGTATGATGCGACCAACAGACGCCTGCCAGCCTCAACTTCCCAGCGATCAGAATCAACATCAGAGCAGAGCCATCCTGCTTGCCAAGGATGGAACAAAACAAAAGACATTCTGTAAGCTGGCGAGAACCAGCTGCTCAGGCCGAACTGCTCAGGCCTATGTTTTATTCATTTGAGAAGGGTTTCTCAGGGAGAGGAGATGGCACATTCTCCAGCCAAATTCACTTGCCCAGAATGGCAGGCAGAGAAAGGGACGTGGATTTGATTGAACTTGGAAAAATGGAAGAAGATGTTTGGAACTGCAGAGAGTATTAACCATGCTGCTGGAAGGCAGCTGGAAGGGTCCCATGCCGCCTGCCTCCAGACTGGGGGCTTCCAGTGATCTCTGTGGCCAGGTGACCACAGATGTGGGCAGAAGGCAGTACATGGAGCTGAGTGGCAAAGAACTGAGAAAAGAGATTTACTTTTCCATACTTTTTTTTCTTAACCATTTGAACGATTTTTAAGTGTACTATTCTGTGGCACTAAGTACATCCGCAATGTTGTACAAACACCACCGCTATCCATTTCCAGAACTCTTCCATCTTCTCTAACAGAAATTCTATCCTAAAACAGTAAGTCCCCATCCCCCCCTCTCTTCAGCCCCTGGTAACCTCTATTCTATTTTCTCTCTATAAATGCCTCAGAGAGTAGAATAATACACTTCTTTTCATTTTGTGTCTGACTTATTTCACTTAGTATTAACATCCTCGAAGTTCATCTGTGTATCAGAATGTCCTTCCTTTTCGTGGCTGAGTAATATTCCACTGCATGTATATATCACATCACATCTTTGCTTATCTATCTGTCTGTCAATCCATGCTTGGGTTGTTTCCACCTTTTGGCAACTGTGAATAATGCTGCTATGAACTCTGGTGCAGAAATATCTGTTTGAGTCCTTGCTTTCAATTCTTTTGAGTATGTTCCTCTGAGTGGAATTACAGATCATATGGTAACTCTATGTTTAACTTTTTGAGGCACTGCCAAACTCTTTTCTACACTGGCTGCACCACTTTACATCCCACTGGCAATGCGTGATGGTTCTACTTTCTGCACATCCTTGCCAACACCTGTTAGTTTTTTATTTTCTCTTTTAAAATAACCATCCTAACGGGTGTTATGTGGTACCTCATGGTGGTTTTGATTTGCTTTCCATGCTCTTCATAATTTAGTCAAGAAGGACAGGTATGGCTTATCCTCTGAAATTCCAGTAGCTCACCCTGGTCAACCACACTGGGTGTGTGTGAACCTTATTCCCTGACAAGTCTGAGACGCTCTGCAGGGACTTCACCTTGTAACTGTCACAACCATGTAACACACAGGGACTGATGGCAATTGTAGGATGTCAAATGTCTGGTTGGGAAGGCACTCTGGGCTCCCAGTGGGCCAGGTGAGGGTTTCTTTCTTTCTTTTTTTTCTTTTAATGCATCAGCATTAGAGATCCACTGTTTAATGCACTTCCTCCATCAAGCCTGTGAAGATGGTTGAAATGGATGCTCTAATGGCAGAAACGCCAGACAAAGGTGAGCAATGCAGAGCCTGATGCTTTGGAGGGAAGAGTGGATTGCTCTAACCCAATGGCAAGACCGGTAAATGATGGTTGGGATGCCTGGGAAAGAGCTGGATCTGGAACAACCAATCAGAGAAGTCACTTCTCTAATGACTGGCTGGCAGCAGGCCCTTTTCATGCTACTCCATGAAAAGTCCACAGGAGGTAGTGCGTTCCTCTCCAGAACTAGACACGTCAGTGCTGCCGCTGGCATTTCTTCTCGATGACACCTGGAAGGATGGTGGCCCTGCTATCGGGATTCAGCAATATTCAGGAGGGAAGGGGGTGCGGCCAGTGTTCTTAAACACACCTTGGTGATGGATGGTCGGGTGTCACAGTCATCCTCTTCTGTGTGCCCTTGGAGCAGGAAAGTTTATTTGATGTAGAGGAGATGGAGGTAAGGGCTCCACAAATCTGACTCTGGCTCTAGCTGTCAGACCCTGGGGAGGCTATTCCACTCAGCACCAAGGAAACTCACCTCTGCTGGGGTGCTGGTCTAGGGACCTGCCTTACTTTGTCGGTAGGTCAGGAAGAGGAGGGACTGCAGGAGCCGCTGGCTAGCTGGCAGCAGAGTGCAGAGAGTACAATGAGCTTCTGAGTGAGGGAGGTGGTACTGTTCTAGACGGGCTCTGTGACGGTCTAGGGAGCAACATTTCCAAGAGACAGAAACTGACTAGTGTCCTTAATCATCACTAATTAGTGTTCTTAATCACCATTATCTCTGGGCAAAGCTTTTTTTTTCCCTGCCAAACCTCTTCCAGGATATCTGGCCACCTGGCCACGGACTGGCTGGCCTTCTGTCGGTTCACTGACCAGGCTCCAAGCAGCTATGACTGGGGCGCTCGGTCACATGATACACAACATGGCCACTCTGATTTGGATCCTAGGATGTAGCGGGCAAGAGAGCTTCAGGAGCTGGAGACCTTGAATTGCACCCATGGTTGGCCAATCTAATTCATTCCTACCTAACTCTGCACTTAGGGAAACCAGACACTAGGATTCCACATTTGTCTCCCCTGCTTAGAACAGTTTCTGCAGATTATGACAATGTTATTTTTTAAGCCCTATTTATTCATTTGTACAAGTTTTTGCAAGATGTGTGCAAGGCTCAGGTCTTACTTGCACAATTATTCCTATTATTAGTCATTGTTTATTTAATTTTTGAAACAACTGCTCCATGCCAAAAAGAGAATAAGAGTAGAAAAGAATGTTCTTATAAATCTCTTGGCAGAAAAGAAATCTGTAAGAGGACTTCCTCAATGAGCTACCTGAGCCGAGTAGTTTGCATGGCGCCTAGAGTAAGTCCAGGTGGAATTAATTCTCCTACTGTCCAGTAGTATGATTTAATAGTTATTGAGTGAAAAAAATTCCTTTCTCTTTTTGGAATTCTCATCTTAGAAGAACCACCAAGTTTCAGAGCCTCACTTGCATCTTTCTTCCTAAAGATTCACTGTTGTTTCCTCCTGTCCCCTCCCCTCCTTCCCACCTGCAAACAGCTGCACTGAGGGCAGAGTCACCTTAGTCCTTCCCTCCTCGCCTCTCTCCCCAACAGTAAGTCATCGTTGAGTCCTGTCTTAGTAGCTTTTCCACCCATCCCTTCCAATATACTCCTGCAGATTGGCAAGTGTCCACCTGGGGCTCTGTTGTTGGTCTTCCCGTCCTCCCTCAGATTTCCCCACACAGAGCTGGAGCCCAAGCCACAGAAAGCTCATGTGGACCACCCCATGCCTCTGTCTACAAACCAATGGTACAGCCTCTGTTAAATTCAAATCCTACGTCGCACGCTTCCCGCATCTAGGTTCCTAAACACGTGCTTCATGGATTATCAACCCACTCCCACACTGTAGGATGGCCCACCTCTGACCACTCCACCTCCCAGCCTGTCTATGGTCCTCGCCTCCTCTGGATGGCTCCCCATTGTCATCACCCTGAGGGCCCTGTGCAATTCCAGGTCCAGCAGCAGTCCCTGAGCATCATGCCGTCGGCCTGATACACCAATGCCTTCCTTGAACTGTCCCCTGGATGGCTCAGCCTGCGTCTCCTGGTCCATGATGCCCCAGGTCCAGCTGGTTCCATAAGCTCCTCTCCTGTGTGGGGCCAGGAGTCTACCAAGATTTGCTCTTGGTTTGTTGAAAGAGGAAAACAAATTTTGTTTTCACAGGGCAGCCCTACTGTAGAGTTATACCAGGTAATGCTTGTATTCCAAATTCACTGAGGGACAATGGAACACATCTTTACTCTGGCCTGAATCTCTTTCCTGCCGACCCCCCATGGTGCCCCCAGATAAAGGCAAATGCCTCCCAAGGTGAAGTTTAAGAGGCATCTATGTTACCTGGGAGGGACAAGACATTATTGGCACCTAGAGAACTCATACCGTGGGCTGGTTAACCAGGTTAGCTAGAGAATAAGGAATAAAGGGCTAGAACAAAAGGCCACTATATTTTGATATTTTATCTGTCAGGATTGTGGGGGAGGGGGGCCAAAATGACAAAAACTCAGTTAGAACTAGTTTGATTCTCCAGGGAGCTTTAATTGGATCATGGAATTGCAGAAAGAGTTGAACAAACAAGTCCAGTAAGTTAAGGCATGGAGTTGACTCTGAACCTGGAATTCAAGTGCCAGCATGTCCAACTGCAGTGCCAGCATGGCCCTGACTAGTAGAGAAACCAGTGTCACTGAGACACCCCCCCCCCCAGGATGTCACATACAGCTGCTTCAGGGCGGCTCCTGGAATCAGCAGAAGCTGTGTGTAGCACCGTTACCCTCCGCATTGCTGGCAATTCTGGTGCAATGAGATGTTCCTTTAGTTTGCAGAGATATCAATCAAATGTGTACATAACTAGAGGGTCTGCGGGCATATCCAATTTCTTTATTTGCTGCAATTTAAATTGAGTTGCGTGTGTATAAATATTGTATCTTTAAAGCCCAAGTTTAATTGTTTTTACCTTTTTCTTAGAAATGAATAATTATGAATATGTATTTATACATCTCACACATAATGGTGATGATAGAAACCTTTAGAAGTGCCTTGGAACAGATGGTAGTTTTAGAACAAAACAGATCCATTAGCTGTCAAATCCAGCTTCCTGCAGGATGAAAAATAGAGTCACTTCTCAGGTGTTGCTAAGAAAAGCTCTCACTTATTCTAATACCTTAGAAATTGAATTCTTTTGTAACAATGTTGCCAAAAAGAAGACTATGACAGCTCACTGTTAATGAAGGTCACAAACTGGAAGGAAAAAAAAAAAGAAGAGGCTCCTCTGATCGAATGATGTGAAATCTAATTCAAAATGTATTTTAAAAGAAGATGCCACTGATTCCAGACTGGATGGTGCAGACTTCCAGGGTTTTCCAAATACGCATTCTTTTCTGGTCCCCATCTGTAGAAGTGTTTTTATCTCCTTACCTTCTTGTTAACCATAAGAAGGAGGAAGAGCTAATCTCCTATTTTACAAAAGTAGAGTTTTCTTCCCAGATATAGGGAACAAACTGGTGGTTACCAGAGGAGAGGGAATGGGGGAGGGGTAACACAGGAGTAAGAGATTAAGAGATACAAACTGCTAAGTACAAAATAAGCTACAAGGATATACTGCAAAACACAGAGAATATAGCCAGTATTTTATAACAACTATAAATGGATATAACCTTTATAATTGTGAATCACTATATTGTACACCTGCAATTTATATAATATTGGAAATCAACTATACTGCAATTTAGAAGAAAAGAAAAAAATAATGCCAAAAAAACAGAGTTTTCCAGAACTGGGGAAACTTTCAAAGTCATTACAGATGAAGCACACGGCTTGTCTGAGGTCAGACAATGGCTCAGACCCGAGCAGACCCTTCAAGTGCCCTCCCCATTGTCTTCCCACTGCCTCCGCCAAATGCCAAGCAGTGTCTTGTTTTATGTTTCAGTCTTTAAGCCATTTTGAGGCAAAACATTATCTGACATAAATCATAGCAATGTTCCCCTAGGGCAGTCTACCCAGGCAATAGAAATAAAAGCAAAAATAAACAAATGGGACCTAATTAAACTCATAAGCTTTGCACAACAAAAGAAACCATAAACAAAATGAAAAGACAACCTATAGGAGGAATGGGAGAAAATATTTGCAAAAGATGAAACTGACAAAGGCTTGATCTCCAGAATATATAAACAGCTCATACGACTTAATAAAAAAAAAAAAGCAACCCAATCTAAAAATGGGCAGAAGACCTAAACAAGCAATTCTCCAATGAAGACATACAAATGGCCACTAGGCACATGAAAAAATGCTCAATATCACTAAGTA
Organism: Camelus bactrianus; assembly: GCF_048773025.1. Lineage (NCBI taxonomy): Eukaryota > Metazoa > Chordata > Mammalia > Artiodactyla > Camelidae > Camelus > Camelus bactrianus. Next base: position 13,609,188 of record NC_133573.1, read on the forward strand.
TCAGAGCAGTGTGAATCAAAACTGCATGAGGTATCACCTCATACCAGTCAGAATGGCCATCATTAAAAAGTCCATGAACAATAAATGCTGGAGAGGGTGTGGAGAAAAGGGAGCCCTCCTACACTGCTGGTGGGAATGCACTTTGGTGCAGCCATTATGGAAAATGGTATAGGGGGTTGTCAAAAGACTAAAAACAGATTTACCTTATGACCCAGCAATCCCACTCCTGGGCATATATCCAGAGGGAAATTCAACTGGGAAAGATACATGCACCCCAACATTCATAGCAGCACTATTTACAATAGCTAAGACATAGAAACAACCCAAATGTCCATTGACAGATGACTGAATAAAGAAGCTGTGGTGTACATGTACAATGGAATACTATTCTGCCATAAAGGAATAAAATAGTGCCATTTGCAGCAACATGGATAGACCTGGAGATTCATTCTAAGTGAAGTAAGCCAGAAAGGGAAAGAAAAATACTATATGATGTCACTTATATGTGGAATCTAAACAAAAGACAAATGAACTTATTTACAAAATGGAAACAGACTTGCAGACACAGAAAACAAACTTGTGGTTACCAGAGCGGGAAGGAGATGGGAAAGGATAAATTGGGAGTTCAAGATTTGCAGATACTGACTACTATACATAAAACAGATAAACAACAAGTTTCTATTGTAAATCACAGGGAACTATATTCAATATCGTGTAGTACCTATAATGAAAAAGAGTGTGAAAATGAATATATGTATGTATATGTATGACTGAAACATTATGCTGTACACCAGAAATTGACACAACATTGTAAACTGACTATACTTCAATTTTAAAAAGTAATACAATTTTTTAAAAATGCTAAGCAGTTACTTCCCGAAGGATTTTACTTCCTGTAAAAAGTAACTCATATCACATTTTCTGTATATATATATATATGTATTCATGTGGATCCCACTAAGTGATTCAAGGAAAGATTTTTAGACAACACTTTACATGACCACAAACAGATTTCAAGATAAACATACTACTTATGGGTGTCCTGCTCTACTCAACAGATGTAGCAGAGTTCCTTGTACACCCCAGGATACAGGACCTACAGACAGCTGGGAAAAGTTTTATTTAATAGTTAAAGCTGAAATGCCTATTTTCTAAGCCATCAAATCTGTATTTACATAACTCAATCCATGATTGTACATGGGGATGAAATGAAATTTCCACCTATCAGCCCTAACACTGGTCAGTCATGAATCAGAACAGAAATACGGGCATTTAAACCATAAGAAAGAAAACATGCAAATGAGCAATGAAGATTTAAAGACTCTGAAAGTGTCTGTTGTTCGTGAGGTGGGAGGGTGAGTTAAATTAACAATGTCAAATATAGCAATTATTTGCACTCTGGAAATCATTATAGTTACCCGAACCGTGTTTGTTCTGTTTTCCACTTTCATACAGGTTTCAGATTAGTTTGTCTCCCTATCCTCCCCATAAAAATCAAGGAACAATCTTGCTATTAGGCCTGGTGGCGTACGAGAACCCTGATTCTAAGATGCCAGCAGTCATTCTTCCACCACTGTTGTCTTTTCTTCTAGTTGTGTAACTTTTAAAAAAATCTTCTGGTCTCTTTATGAGCTCCAGTTCAGTTTTTACACATTCACTGTTTCAGAAGAGGACTGTCTTCTGGGGATGGCCCATATACTGGGTGTTCAAGAGTGATTCCCTCACATTGTAAAATGAAGAGTGAGGTTTAACCAACATGGTTCACTACAAAAAGAGCACATTTTGTGACCCTGATCTGTGGGAACCATCTGCTTTATTTGTCACCCTTTTTATGTGACCTTGTTTTGGTCTTTACATTTCCATAGCATTTCTACATTTGTCCTTTAGTCTTGACTTTAAGATTCCTTCTTGCTCAAAAATTCTGCAATGGATAAGAATCATAATTGTTGCTTTCAATAAATTTACCATGAATTTAGAGAGAAGGTGTGCTGGATTGCTATATGGGACACAGGTTTTGCAGAAACTCTGAGAAGACAGTGGCCAGGGAGACCTGTGCAATCACAAAAGACCACTTGAAGGGGATGAGATGCCCCTACAGGATGGGGAGAAGGTAGGGCCTCCAAGTGAGGGACCATATGAGTTATGAGCCAAAGATGTGAGGACTAGTTTCAAGAACCAAAGATGTGTGTTTGAAACCCTGGATATGGGTGGGGAGTGATGGGCTGGTCCTCAAGATGCCCTCCAGCCTCTTTGCAGCTAGGCTGAGAGCCCAAATCTCTAGCATTATTCATGATTCAGTTTCCCTGTTCTATTTAAGAGTGCCCATGGATTTAAGGTGATGTTGTCCAATTCATGGGATTCTATATAAGTATCATGTCATCTGCATATAGTGACAATTTTACCTCTTTTCTTCCAATTTGGATCCCTTTTATTTCTTTTTCTTGCCTGATTGCTATGGCTAGGACTGTCAATACTATGTTGACTAGAAGTGGTGAGAGTGGGCATCCTTGTCTTGTTCTAGATTTTAGTGAGAAGGCTTTCAACTTTTCACTGTTGAGTATTATGTGGCTGAGCTGACATGAGCTGCATTAGACAACAGTCAGGAGCTCACTGCTTTCTGTCTACCCACAGGATGACGTCAATAGCCCAAGGTGGAACTTCTGTCTGTGTGTGGACCTCGCCAGTTGTCTTAGCTTTGGACTTTCAATGGTGAATTCTACCTGCTGAGAGCCATGTCACAAATCCAGATTAATTATGACCTCGGGTGGGTGGAAATCCAATCCCACTACTGAAAAAAAATTTGTTCAATGTTTTGTTCCATCTGACAAAAGGTGTCATCACTCTAGTAACTATGGGACTTCCCGTACCCATACAATAGATCAAGAAACAAAGAGCTATCCACCTAACTTTTTCCAACCAGTGGATCTGAACTCTTTCCAGTCAGAGGCATACGATTTGAAAATGTTCACATACTTCTTATAAACCAATAAATCAGATCACGTTGATAAGTCAGAAATTGTGTTCTAAAAGGTATATGGATCTATTTCTCTCTATTTTGAAAGTATGGAATACTTTCAAAGTTTGTGTAGAATTTTATTTCTTGCTAAAGAACTCCTGCTGTTGCCTGTCAGAACAGCAGGATGGGTATGGGGAAATGAACCCCGGACTTGGGGTCCAGAGCCTTGGGTGGAAATCCTGGCTTTTCTGAGTTAGGGGCACCTGGATGTGGACAAAGCCTTATTCCCCATCGGTGACACAGAGTCACACTCCAGCCTCTTCAAGCCTTCACACACTCCACCCCAGGTGGGAGGCAAAGTGGTACCTGATTGTCAAGTTGGCGAGGAGCTGAACTCACTCAGCCTGGCCCCTTCTTCCTTCCTCCATCCTCCATCCTCCCTCCGCAGTGACGGTCCAGCACACATTCCAAGCCTGTGTTTGAGGGGCCAGCCTGTAGGTGTTCAGCAGTCACACTGTGCATGGCAGGGAAAATGTATCTAACCTAGGGACGTGGTGGCCAACAGACTGAAAACACATTCCCTGACATATTTTATCAGCAATACAACTGCCTGACTTGACTGGCTCCAAATGTGGGGAGGGAAAAGCAGAGGGGGATTGGGTTATGTGTCTGTCCTATTCAAAAGGACCTAGCATGGTACCTGGAACCTCACTGGACTTGAGTCAACTACTCCTTCAAATTCATGAAGGTAGAGAAAGAGGATCTCTTAGAAAAAAGCCAAGTGGGCTGAGTGTGAAAATTACAAACAGGCAGTTGGAAGCAGCTGATATGACTTCCAACTCCCAAAGATAGATGATTAGCATTAGAATAGGAAACAGCACATGTTTCTCCCCACGGGACGTTCAGGGTAAAGCAGTCGCTCTTCAGAGCTCCAGGGCACACCACCGTTCTGAGGGAGGAATGCTCACTGCAGGCTCCCGGTTCATTTGTTGACTTGGAACAAGCAGAGGGAATCTGCCGGCTCCGTGTTCGGGTTGTAAATCAAACAGTTTGGGAGACAGCAACATGAAGGCCCTGATTCAATTTCGCTTTCCTTTCTCTTTTCAAAATAATCAGGTTCAAAAACACAGTGACCCCAAAGGAAGAGCTGGACAAAGTCCATTTGGTTTCCAGGCCTTGAGGTGGGAAGAGAAAAAAGACCCAGCAGGGACAAGTGACCTCTAGCCCAAGAAGGAAGGGCGTGTACAAAAAAGAATGCTCACTAACCAAAAAGGAGATGCAGAAGCCATGGATGGTGAGGGTGGGCCTTCTGCCTGCAGCTGCCTCTCCCTGGCTGAGGAACTGCCCTGTGGAGGTGTCGGCGAATGGCTCCCTGAGAACTGGGGGCTTGGAGAAGAGCACCTGTCCCCCAGACCTGGGACAGCACGGCTCCTCTCCCCGTCTCATCTGGCTGCCCCATCTGGCAGCTCCGTGCAGAATTACTGCTGTGCATCCATCTGTGGGATCTCAGGAACAGCAGAGATGATGGCGTGACAGGTGGAGGTCCTGCTGGATTTTTTTAGTTGCTGCTAATGGCTGTCTAGGGACACAAGTGTCAGAAGACCTTTTTGGAAACCCCTTCTGGAATATGCAGAATATCTAGCATTGACTGGAGAGTTGTTTCCTAGAATCTGGGAGGACCACTGCCGTCTTGGTAGCCGTGAAGCCATCTGGTTTCTCCAGGGGGGTGAGAAGTCACCGTGGATGAGTTAATCACTCGGAAATGAGCAGCAGATGTCAGCTGTCCAGTGAACAGCAAGGCTTTTGTGTTTTGAGGCTTTTAAAGTGCGTGCACACACGTATCAACTCCGCAGTTTAAAAGTTATTCACAGTTCATGAAAAACACGATTGTGTCCAATAAATTCAAAATGGCCAGTGTATTTTGTTCCCAATTATGTTTATGAAAATGGTCAAAGGAATGTCTGTGTCCCAGGAGTTAACATCAAGGATATAAAACCTCGTTAACACTCACCTTCTCAACTTAACGGTGCTTATTTAACTAAATGTTATTTTTTTTAACATTTTTTATTGATTTATAATCATTTTACAATGTTGTGTCAAATTCCAGTGTTCAGCACAATTTTTCAGTTATTCATGGACATATACACACTCATTGTCACATTTTTTTCTCTGTGAGTTATCATAACATTTTGTGTATATTTCCCTGTGCTATACAGTGTAGTCTATTCTACAATTTTGAAATCCCAGTCTATCCCTTCCCACCCTCCACCCCCCTGGTAACCACAAGTCTGTATTCTCTGTCTGTGAGTCTATTTCTGTCCTGTATTTATGCTTTGCTTTTGTTTGTTTGTTTGTTTTTGTTTTTGTTTTTTAGATTCCACATATGAGCGATCTCATACGGTATTTTTCTTTCTCTTTCTGGCTTACTTCACTTAGAATGACATTCTCCAGGAGCATCCATGTTGCTGCAAATGGCATTATGTTGTTGGTTTTTATGGCTGAGTAGTATTCCATTGTATAAATATACCACATCTTCTTAACTAAATGTTATGGTCTTTCATTTAGAGGTTGTCACCCAAGAAGCTGCTGGGCCCAGCCCCATGATTTCAGTGCTGTGTATGTTCCTTTGTGTCCCAAGCAAGTTACACTAAATACAGTCCAAGCACATCAGCGTCCCAACCCCATCACAGACACTATCTACGTACTTGCTAATTGCTTGAGATGCTTTTTATGAGAAATATCTGCACAGGTGACAGACAGCCAGTGATGGGTGGGTGGATAAAAGAGGTGGTTAAGAGAAGAAAAATGTGAACGTTCTAGATTGTTCCCTGGTCTACTCCAAAAGCCCTTTCCCTGCTCAGTCAAAGGTTCTGTCAAACCAGAAACTGAAAATTGAGACACGGCAGGAAAGGGGGTGCATCCAGGCCCCTGGGACAGGGGTGTCCTCACAAGGCAGAGGGAGGAGCCCCCATCAACTCACTGTCTGTTGACTTCTGCTCTAATTCACATGCTATTGATTTACTGGGGTCGAGGGAGGGAGGGAACCAGAGCCAACCCCACGGCGAGATTAGAAGTGGAAGCCTCAGCACTGACCTGGACCTCACACGCTCATAAATGTCTTTCCAGGTCCGATTTGCCTGGACCACAGGTGCCGAGACATCTCCCCATCCTCCCAGCTCAACAAAACCTTTAAAACTCTGGAGGATTAACAACAGGGTGACTTAAAGGCAACTGACTGGTACGTCTGTGGTACGCTCTGCCTGCCATATGATTTCTGACAGCCGTTTGGCATCATGAAAAGATCACTAAACAGAGCTAAGAAAAAACTTCTCAAAAATAGATGCAATTCTGGATGAGATTTGAATAGCATCATGGACTTTCTGTTTAAATTTATCTTGAAAGGAAGTTCCTGTTACAGGCAGGGCTGAGAGGATGGTTAAAGTCGGCGGCACGAACACATGCAGACAGACATCAGATGTCCCCAGAGGGATGTGGGAGATGTGGAAAGATGGCTTGATCAGCTCTGGGCAGCAACAGCTACATTTTCAACCTTATTCAAGTTCTTTAATGTCAATCTACTTGAGGGCTAAAATCAAAGGTATGTTTTCAACAACACATGGGGATCCTTTCAAAAGAGAAAGGGGAGTGGAGACTGAGAACGAGGGTGGGGTGGGCAGGGGGTTGTGTGTTGGGGGACCCAAGTAGTGGGGAGACCAGAGACATGCACGTGCATGGCAGGGCCCTGGAAGAGGGTAGCAGGCTAAGCAGAGCATCTGGGAGCTTCCACAGGTGTCAAAACCATCACAACCACCCTACCTCTTCCATCCACTCAAACCACAGCTGGCAGGTCGAAATATCCTAGCTTCCCAAACCTGGGGGAAGAAGCATCAGATGGCTCTTGGGGACACGTGCGCTCGTGGACAACATCCCAGGCAAAAGCCTCACCTCTGAGCACACAGCCCAGTGCTGCAGGTCACATGGAGCAGTAAGCAGCTTAGAAGCTTCAAGAAGGAAGCATCTTCCTTCCATAGACAGCGTCAGGAGCGGCACGTTGGATGCTGGGTGCTTGCAGCTAGAATGTTCCTGGTTTCACTATTTGTAAATGTGTCCCTAAGCCCATGACAGAGGACCATTTGTCCTTCCGAAGAGGCTCAGAGCGGGGTCAGAGTGAGTGCCATGCTTGGGAGAGAGCAAGCCACTTAGCTGGAGAGCGAGCTTTGCTAATGGCTTAGCGTCCGTGCCTCAGCACAGGCTCTGCTGCTTCTCTGCTCAGCAACTCTTGCGAGGAGGTGCTGGAAACAGAAAAGGTTCTGTTGGGGGAAAGTTTTCATAAAGAGAGACGACTCTGCACGAGGATTTCTGAAAGTGAAAAGCATGCAAAATGCTCCAAGTAAACGTGGAAAGACAGAAAAAAGAAACATTGGGTAAACTGGAAAAAAACGGAAAGGATACAGGACAGAATTTGACATCCGCAGATGCGCCAGGGTCCTGGGTGTTAAGTCAATGATACGTTTCAATTTTTAGATGGGCTCTCCATGTAGCTCCTGAGGCCAAGCAGTAAAAGGAATCCATCTTTAGCCAACACTAAGTATCACTCAAGTTGGGCGTGCTTTAAATGTTGGTAATACCCAGTCTTCCGGTTTTCCCAAGTGGATCCCGACGGCGTACTCTTTCTACGACAATTTTCTGCTGTCCATGTATTAAGAGTCACTTACAAGCCCATTTTCATTGTTTTCCACATCTGGGCACCCCCATCAGTTTGAATAACTTAGAGTGGGCATGTCAGTAAAACCGGGGTGCATTCAGGCTGCCTTGGAGAGGTGGGAGAGGCAGAGGGCCCGCAGTGGGGCACCTTCAGGACTGCAGAACAGAGAAAGAGGCTGAGGGTTTGCCAACCCAAAGATGAGTGTCTGCTTACAGATGGTGCTTTGCATCCCTGTGTTCCTGCAGACACCTCCCGACCTCCACCCACCCTGTACTATCGCAGCACTCGGGGATCCAAGCACTGAAGCCAAGGGAAGCCCAGGGACAGAGACTGGCTTAGAGATCAGGCAAGTATTTGGAGGCCAAGTTTCTTTAATAGGCACCTCCAAAGTAAACGCAAAACTCTCTGGTTTTGTAGAGTAGTGGTTTATTGATACCGCTTGCAGTAATGGGCGCTTGGGTGTCTTGTTATAAAGAGTTCGGGACTTTGTGGGATTCTGTCTTTCCTGCCTCGTGCTTTGCTAGGCCCCTGAGGACTTCCTGAGTGTGAGCGGGCTGCTGCCATTCTCAGGGAAGGCATGTGACACTTCTTTGGGGATTGCTGTAGGAAGCCACCAGAAACGTGCCTTCTGGCAAGGCACTGTTGCAGGAGTTCCTTGCTGCTGGAGTGCCTATGACATCGCACTGTTATAAATCTACTTAGCTGAAGCTCCCTAAGGATCTTATTTTTATAGCATCTGTGTCTAGCATAGTGCTTGGCGTGCAGTAGACAGTTTTAAATACTTGAACAAATGAATAATGAATATACCAAGAAAAAAGAAAATTTCTAGTGGGCAGCAGTTTCTAGTGGCCCTGTGGGTGGAGGAGGTTTGCCCAGGCTGAGAAATGGACCAGGACCCTGGGCCACAGACCCCTCCCTGCCACTGGGTACCTACCTAGAGCTTCTTTAAGCAGGTAGATGAGGACTTGATCTCAGTGGACAAGCGGCCACAGGAAGAATCTTCTTGAGTCTCCCCAACTACAGAGAATATTCCTCCTAAACTCATAGTATATTTCATATTTAACTTTTCAGCTTTGTCAGTTTCTTTTCTTTCTTTTTTTTTTTTTTTTTTGTACTTAAGTCAAGATGAGAATTCAAGAACTGTGTCCTGGAGGGCTACTGTGAAATATGGGAGCGATAGGGGACCAAGTCAGACCCCTGGCACCATGGGGTCGCTGTCACTGTGTGAGGGTCGGTATATAACAGCCACCTTCCCACTGAAGGCAGAGGACCCTTTCCACCGCTTGCGCCCCCTGTGCAGCCCTGGGGGAGTGGGTGGTGGTCTTATGGAAAGAACCTGTTCTCCCACTTCTCAAAACTAAAGCATCATTCCTGCCTTCATAAAGCCTAGCCACCCACTCCCACCTTTCTTCCCACTTGCCCACACACCTCACAGACTCAGCCTACCAATTCCCTGTCATCCTCACCACCCCGTGGCCTGGCCGGCTTTCCTTCTCCCGGGTCTCCCCAGGATGTGGCGTCGTCTCCAATCTCCTCCTTTTCCCACACTCTCTCTCAGACAAGCATACTGAGTCCCCCATCCTGGCTGAGCAGGATGCTGGACCCAGGGATACCGCTCTCAGGCTGGGGCGGGTTCAGGCTGGTGCACCATGAACGATGGTCTCGTTGGGTCCCTTTGATCCTTTTCCCTTGATTTGCCTGTGGCCCTGGGACAAACGTTATGTCCATTCTCTGTGCCCTGGAACTCTGGGTCCTTCCCTGGTCCACACCCCCGTTTTTCTCTCCTGCCTCAAACTTGCAGTTCCCAGTTTTGCCCCTGATGGAGAGAGAGTCCATGGCCCTCATCTCTTGAAGTTACTTTCTGATGCCTGGCCCATTTCTCCACTTCCAGTTCAGTATTGCTGATGGATATTTACTAGCCAGTGATTACAGCTGATTTTATCCATGGGTGAATCATGGCTTTAAAAACTATTGTTCCAAACGAAGTCCTGAGCCAGCCTCGCCAGTGGCCCTGTGGCCTCAGTAACGGTGCCAGTGGCCCAGGTGCCTGGTCTGTGTTGTTTCAGCTCCAACCAGAGCCAGTACCTGCTCCCCAGCTGATCCTATTTCTAAACTTGTATCCCCATCTGACCCACCATAACTTGGAAATTTTGCTTGGAGGTGTGCATTTAGTTCTCAACTCACTTACACTTCATATATACTGGTTTCATAGCATTTGCCCCGCTGTGTTTTTATTATCAGCAGACCTCCAAGATATTGTGGGTTTGGTTCCAGACCACAGCAATAAAGCAAATACCGCACTAAAGCAAGTCACAGGAATTTTTCAGTTTCCCAGTGCATATGAAAGTTCTGTTTATACAATACTCTATTAAGTGTGCAATGGCATTCTGGCTAAAAATAGAAAAAAACCCAAAAAACAATGTACTTGCCTTAATTTAAAAATACTTTCTTGCTAAAAAATGCTAACCATCATCTAAGCCTTCAGCAAAGTGTCATCTTTTTGCTGGTGGAGGGTTTGCAATATTGCGAGAATTATCAAAATATGACACAAAGACGTGAAGTGAGCAAATGCTGTTGGGAAAATGGCACTGATAGGCTTACTCAATGCAGGGTTGCCGCAAACCTTCAATCTGTAAAAAACGCAACATCCGCAAAGCACAGTGCAAGGCGGTGTGCCTGCGTCTGCTCACCTGCTGGTCCCCAGGCCAGGCTGCCAGCTCCTGTTGGGCAGGAACCGCCGCCTCTCACTCATCTTTGGATCGTGAGTGCCTGGTACAGGACAGGTGTTCAGAACATCTTCACAGCCACTCAGGTTAGCAGCTGAGGTTCTCAAGGGGAGAGACCTTACAGAATCCTAAAACCCCAGCCTCGCCGTGGACAGAACTTTACCCAGAAAGCAGTGATGAGGACAAATGACCGAATGAGCAAGAGACAGGCTGTTCCCACCCAGTCTAGAGACTTCCTGTAGTTTTGTCTGTTTCTATTTGCTTTTTGTCAAGTGGAATTTCTCTCTGAAACTCAGGTCATGTCCAATCAGCTGACCACAACAGTCAGGAAAAAAATTTGCTGCTGTTCCACTTTTTTTTTTTCCACTGTCAGTAAAAGCCAAGGTTTAGTGCATGCAAGCCACACTGTCAGCAGAGAAGCTAGAGTGTCTGGAAGCTTCCAGAAAGACGCAACCAGCTTGGACCAGTAAGATCTCCTCTCCTTGTCACATTGCCTTGCTGAGTCCTCCTGACCCACCTCCCCAGCCTCCAGAGGTACCAGGAGAAGGGGGGCACATGCATCTGAGAGCAGAGGGCCGAGCGGCCGGCCTTGGGGGTGCACAGTCATGTGACACAGAGCTGGGTTCCTGCTGTGCCTCAAGCCCGTCCCCAAGCCTCAGTCTCTCCATCTGTAAGATGTGGGAAATGCTGCCCCCATCACGTTGTTACCGGGATGAGTGATGTCTAAGCTCTGTCATTATTGTTGTGATTATTACTGAAACCTCTAGGCACAGACCACATTCTCACACTGGCACATAATAAAAATCAAGGAATCGCTAATGTATTATTCATCACACCTTGACGTGGCTTTTATGTAACATGCAGCCGGAATAGCTTCCATCTATTTCTTCTTTCATTTGCTATTCTGAGCTCAGGACACAGGGTAACTAGCTCATTAGTTCAACAAGCTGATTTTGTTTTTAGAAAATGAGCATCTGTTTGTGCCATGGTCTCAAGTTCCGGAACGTACCTGGTTTCCTGAGGTTGAGATAGGCACTAAAGAAGGCTCGGGTGATGTCTTGGAATTTCTCAAACAGATGGTTAAGGCTGCCTGACACGTATGTGACGGGTTTCTATTTGGAGACCCTGTGGGAAGGTGAATCAAGCAAGAGCTCAGATTTTCCCAGGGAGCAACTGTAGAATTTTAATTAGCTTTGGGTCCATTTCTCTGCTGGAAATAGCAGATCCCTGAGCATTTCTTCAATACATTACAGTAATTATAACAATTCTGAAAGGAATAATTTACAGAATGTATTTTTGTGCACTTAGAGGAACGAGACAGGCTGGTACATGCCTGGAGTTACTGTCAGCTAGACGTGTAAAAATATTAGCGGCAATCATGCACACCATTTGGTCCACGGTCTCCGCCGACACTCTAAGACAGTACTGTGCACCTGAACTTTCTGCAGTGATACAAGTGTTCAGATCTGTGCTGTCTCATAGGGTGGCCGCTGGCCACATGGGACCATCAAGCACTTGAAATGTGGCTAGTGTGACTAAGGCCTGAATTTTTCACTTTATTTAATTTTAACTAATTGAAATTTAAATAGCTGCCTGGGGCCGGTGGCTACCATACTGGACAGCACAGCTCTAAGGCACTAGATGGAGCTCCCTGTAGCCGTCCTGAAATTTAGAGCATCAGTGGGACATAGGAGGGAACCCACAAGGCATCCGAGGGGACCACAAAGCCCACGAATTCCAGTTCATCTGAAGCCTCTCCATTTAGTCCCCTGGCTACTCGTCTCACAACAGATTGGAAGCATCCAATTAGAGCGAGAGGCAGACACAGTAGTAGCCGCCGGAAATGAAAAGGCTGAGACAGACCAGAATTTCAAAAGTAGAAAACAGTCTAGGATTACTGAATGTAGGACAAGCAGCCTTTAGACCTCGAAAGTATGGTATTTGATGCCTCAGACAGGGCATCAAAGAGATGATGATTTACATGAGAAAATGTTAAGAGGTCAAGGATGGACAGAAGGAAGGACAGAGTTCGAGCAAGTTGCCTCCAGAACTTTGTCCATCAACAGTGGGAAAAACAGAAATGGTGTGGACACAAACTGGTGAGTGCTGGCTGTCTGGAGAGTCCAGCTGCTGGTCGCAGCCCATTTCCCCTGTCAGCAAGAATCTGTATGACATCCTGCTGCTCTTGGGATAAAATACCGAGTCACCGTGACCCTTGGGACGGCCAGACGGAGCTTTGCTCAGTGCTCCTGCCTCAGTTTACCCCACGTCTCCTGACTGTCCTCTGGCTACGCTGATCTTCCTTCTGCTTCTGGAAGATGCCACGATCCTTCCCCGAAGGACACTGCATGCGCCATTCTCTCTCTAAAAGGACCCTTTCACTGGCCCGTCCCTCTCCCCTTCAGACCCCAGCTCAAACCGGCACTACATGGACAGCCTGCTTACACCCCCACCCCTCCCTTCCCCAGCTGGACCTGATTCCTTTGTTATTCTCTCTTCTACCTGAGCTCCTGGGCTCAAAGCACCTACTAGAATATATGTACATATATTCATCAGTGAGATGACTTGCTTTATTCCTTGTAAACTCTGGGAAAGCAGGATTTCTGTTTGGCCTGATTCATTCACCTTTGTGTCCCCAGTGCCTGGCTGATATTCAAGAAATGCTGAATTACGAATATATGTATGTATGTGCAAGACTGGGACATTGTGCTGTACACCAGAAACTGACACATTGTAACTGACTATACTTCAATTAAAAAACTAAAAAACAAAATAAAATAAAATAAACATTTTCCAAAAAGAAATGCTGAATGAAAGAATGAATGAGTTCTGGTTTACTGCTAAGACTTTCAGGATGACAAGCATCCTCCAATTCTTAACATGTTCACATCTTTTTATAAACTCTTTGAAATGACTCATCTTCTCTTTGAGAGCTATTTCAAAGTTCTTACTGTCCAATAACTTTTTGTCGTGAAATCTTCAACCTTAAAATTCCACCCACTTCTCCCTTATTTGCTCCACTGACTACAATCACCCCCAAACTTCCTGTTTCCTTTAAGCCATCGGATCTCATGTTGGCAAGCCGGATGGTTCCTGCCATCTGTGGCTCTCTGCTCAGCGATGCAATTTTCCTGATTTTTTTCAGTTTCCTTAACTTGATTTCCCCGATAGCCTCTGAACTCTGAGTTTACTTTCTCTCTGTCGGGAGAGATGCATTGTCCTTTGAGATTTTTAATTTATCCTCCATGTGATTTTTGTCCATCATCTCTTCCAGGGACTTGCTCTAAATTTGTAATCTTTCTATTCCTTATTCTTTCCCTTTTAAAGAAAAGTATTCAAAAGTGGGGGAAATGAAACCTACATTTATTTCCAACCCTTCTTACTTCTTTTTTTTTTTAATGGAGTTACTGGGGATTGAACCCAGTTCCTTGTGCATGCTAAGCACATGTTCTACCACTGAGCTATACCCTCCCCTACTTCTTACCTCTGAAACATAAAACAACATTATAAAACATAGATCTCAGTTAATCATTTCCAGAACCTTCCAGGGATTCCCAGCTTCCCATTTTCTGTCTCATTTCATTTTTTCCCCCCTGAACAAATTAGGAGTAAAAAACTACCATTAGTCCTATGCCCCCCTCCTTAAACCTCAGGCTTCATTCTCTTCTTTAGAATGAGCTTTCTTCATTGCTTAAGTGATTTCCCTTTCTAATAGTCCTTATTTAGTACCAGATTCTTGCTATAAATTTCATTTTTTTTAGCGAGTATTTAGTGAGCCCCTGTCATGTACCAGGCACTGTGTTAGGGAAACAGTAATGAATAAGGTAAAAGAAAAATCTCTAACTTCATGGAGACCACATTTTGCAGGGAGAGGTATAGCAAACATTAATGGCACATGCAGCATCATTTTAGACAGTGATAAAGTCTGCACGTAATGTAATGCTGTAGGATAAATGCGATCTACAGTGGGAAAAAATCTGAATTTATAACTCCTTGCCCACAGGAATGCGGTGACAGTTCTGTGAGTGAATGTATGCATAATGTATAGAGGACGGTTCATTATTCCTGGTGGCAACTGTGCTTTGGTTTTTCAGCACAGAGTCCTGTCATAAGTGTATTTAAAAATCCTGGCACTATTGTTATTTTTAATGAGAGGGAAGATTATCCACTCGAGAGACTCTTACGGGGTGTCTTCTGCGGGCGAGGCACTACCATACGTGTGAAGTGCAGTGAAGGAGAGAAACTCTTCGACGCTCTGACTTCAGAAGCAGGACTGAACTAACAGGCAGGCTCCATGTGGCCTCTGCCTGGGAAAGGCCACTGAGGCACGGGGTGAGCTGGCCTGTCACCCTCAGACTGCTCTCCCACCCCGGTCAGATTTCGGCAGCTCCAGATGATAGAGCCCTGGTTATTACTGTTTTTGTTTTTTTGGGGTTTTTTTTTTTTTTTTGCATATAAATCTTCCCTTTATTGTGTGTACCTTTAAACAACAGACATCTCAAAAAAACCCAAAACAAAACAGAAGCAACTGTCTCAGACTAAATTACATTATTTTCCATATTGCATTGAATGGAATATTCAGATTGTAATTTGCCTACAAAGTATCAAATTGCATCACAGTAGGGAATTAAATTTCGAATTAAAACTGCCTAGTGTGCTTCTGTTTTGGAATATCATGTGAACAACCGATCAACAAAACACAGTTGTAAGTTGTAGAGTAAAATGTGCTTTTGCACCCTATTGAAGACACTTAATTCAAAAAATAAAAAGAAAGGAAAACTAGAAATCGCAGTTTAACATCTCTTTCTAAGTTCACAACACTCTGGGAACCCATTGAAGGTGTCTTATTTTCCTTATGAACAACATCAAAAGCAATAATAAATTAAGCCCCAAGAAAGAAAAAAGAAGGAAATCCTGCCACATGCAGCATCATGGATGGGCTGGAAGAAAACCATGCTAAGTGAGTGCAGCAGGGCTCCATGCTACAAGACTCCACCAAGATGAACTATTCTTTTGTTACAATATTTGCAGATGCATTAAAAGGACAGGAAGCCCAGCAACTCAGACTCACAGACTCAGAGCTGAAAGGAACTTCATATGTCGTATGTCTATTTCACAGATGGGGAAATCTATACACACACACACACACACGTGTACATAAACACACACACACACATATACACATAAATATCCAGTTCTTTTGATCCCAAACCAGCCTTTTCTCTAGCATTACTATAATGACCTCCTGACAATAAACATTCAGAGAGTCAACTTTTCAATTCAATTCAACCAACCTTTTCTGTTTGGTTATGTGCAAAACTGCCTGCAAAATCCTATAGGAGACATATGGACAGGGTCCTGTTTCCATTTTCAAGGACTCTGCTACATAACACAGGAGATACAACTCAAAGTGGTGGGGGTGGGTATAGCTCAGTGGTAGAGTGCATGCCTAGCACGCAGGAGGTCCTCAGTTCAATCCCCAGTACCTCCATTAAAAAAATTAATGAATAAATAAATCTTTAAAACATTACATTAAAAAAAAAGTGGTAAATGCTACAGTAAAGGCACAAAACAAATACCACGGACCCCACGGACCTAGACTAGAAGAGATGAACTCTAGCTTGACCAGCTCTGCTCGGAACCAGCCTGAGGGAATCAGATGTTAGGTCAAGGAGCCTGGTCCCAGACTGTGGGGCTCACGAGGCTGGAGGGTGTTGTGGGTGGGAGAGGAGAATAAACCACCTTCACGAGGGGCTCCCCAGGCCACGTGAAGGGAGTCTGAACTTGATAAGTCAAGGTCTGGGGCAGAGGAGTAACTTCATCACAACTGGGCTTTCTGATGAAACTCCCAGGAGAGAGTAGAGAGGCGGGGTGGCCGTCGGCTGGAAAACGGCAGCCGGATTCTGTTATTCATGTGTTACCCGTGATCCTAACAGTTAACAGTGATTGAATGTGCTAAGAGCTTTGCATACATTAGCTCACTTAATTGTCACAACACTCCAGCGGGCTGGAAGCTTTTATCATCTCGATTTTACGGATGGGGGAAACTGAAGCTCAGAGAAAGTTACATGCTGGAAAGAGGCAGATTGGAGAAGCCACCAGGATGGTTTTATTCCTAAATCCACCCTCTTAACTGTGATGCTGTATTGCCCTGTGCTCACTCCATTTGGCAATGATTTTGTTAAGGAGGGTGCAGAGGGGAGACACGTCTACTGTGGCTGCTGTTGAAAAGGAAGATTAGGAGACAAGTTGAACTTGACTGTGCTTGTCACCCGCCTTCACTGCGGGTGACATTTAACCCCCAAGGGCCCCCTTTTACCAATTTCCTGGCTCAGTCTCTCATCTGCAATTTGTATGTGCTAAATCATACAGTATAATTTTATTATCGATTTAAGAAAATTAAGAATCAGGAAAGCAGGGATACTATAAAAGTATCCCAGGTCATATTTTTCAAAGGCTAATGCCAGTTGGGTAGCTGTTTTGTTTGTGTCATCTGCGACTGTAAATTAGCCTTGCCGCTCATTGACATGACTGCTCTTGAGAAATACAAAAGATCAAAGGTTGATTTTACAAGCTTTGTGCAAAAATCAGAATGCTGATCCTGTACCCTGACCTGGTTCAGCCCCAGCCCCCGTTAACCTTATGCTAACCTTTCTAATCACTGATTTCCTAGTGTCAACATCTAGGAAGAAACACACCCCTCCCTTCAGGACAAAAACCTCCTAGGGCACTGAGACCCCAAGCTTTATTTGTGTTTCACCCCAGTTCCAGAACAACAGAACTATGATTGCAGATAACGCTCTAAACGTCCTCTATCATTGCACAGAGATGTTTTATGCCAGGAAAAGTCCATCCTGAAGAAGCAAAAGCATGCTTGGTGGGGGAGGTTCATGGGGATGATCACGGCCTGCAGAGCTTCTGTCCCTGTGTTAGATCTAACTCTTTACCCAGGTGGGGACTTGACTGATGGGGGCAGGTCCTGTGTCTCCCTCCCAGTGAGACTGTCAGGGCACTTACAGGGAGCTTACATACAGATGTGTTAAATGAAAACGGATATAAATTAATGACTGACTGAATGAAATCAGAAAACATACCGTCCAAGAAAGTCAGTCCTAAATCCCCTTCATTTCCGAATGAAGATGAAATGCTTACCTGGTTTTTAATTGCATAAGGGACAACTTCCTGAAAGCTTTCTCTGTTTTTATTTTTGGCCATACCATTTAAACAATATATGCACCCTCTCATGGGGTGCCCTTCCTCTGCCTAAGACTCCGTAGTCAGAAGCTTCTGTTCCAGAAATATGTCAAGAGCCCTATCTTGTGATAACAGTAGCCCTATTTGAGGGTGGGAGGGGCTGTCCATACGGTGTATTTGGCTCCGAATTTTTCTCTTTATTCAGGCTCAGAGCTGGAGAAGTCTTATGATTAGGGAACTTTGCTTTGCAACGGGGAGATGCAAATTTTATCTGAGAGAGAGAGATTCCAGGCATGGACCAGTATCACATGAGCAAGAGAGAGGCTCACAAGAAGGTCCCCCATCACCCCCAGCATCCGGTTCCTCATACACACACACACACACACACATTGCCTGGTGTCCACAGCCAGAAGCAGGAGAGGTAGTGATCGTCTGTCCCCTCAGAGTTTTCCCGGGGTCTGTGGGAGGCAGTTTTAGCCACTAAAAGCCCAAGTTTTCCAGGCTGGATACTAAGCACCTGCTTCGTCACCTCACACTGCAGCCCCCGCATCTCCTGCCCCCACCCTCCTGCCCTGTGCTCCGTTCCTTCTTCAGAGCAGGTGGGAAGGATTCTGGGACCCAGACCCTCCCTGCTCCCCTCGCTGCCTGACGCCCCCTCCCTCCCCTCTCTCTCTTCCCTTCTTCCCTGCTTCTCTCTCTTGTCTGTGTCCCACTCCACCTCCTGGCCTTTTTTGGCCTCAAAATCTCCCCATTCTTGGTTTCTCCCCAGACCCCACTCAACCCCGCTCCTGCCTTCAGTCCTCTTCTCCCTAGCCCTTCACCAGAGAAGCAGTCCCCTGTATGGCATCTCCCCTTCTCCCCCTCTTCCTCCTCCTCCTCTCCTTCTCTTTCTTCTTGTCTCTCCCTCCTTCCCTCTCCCCCCAACACCCAGAAACTCTGCCTGGCCACTGAATTTCCCTGATTCTCTGATGCTTTATTTTCACCTCTCAAACCAGGCCCCCCAGCCCTGTCCCTACCGAGTCCAGGCTCCCTGGGCTGTACTCATTGCCCCACCCCTCTGCAGATGCAGATCCCTTGTTGTATGTCTCACACTCAGTATAAAGCAAGCCTCCCCTTCCCCTGCCCCCAGACAGGCTCCTCCTCCCAACTTCCTCTCCTGGTTCACAGTGCCACTGCTCTCCCCTCCTTCCCAGTTCAAAATCTGAAGTCACCTCGATCGACACCCCAGCCACTCATATTGCCTTGTTGACTTTCCTTAACTATTTCCCTGGTATCTGCCCCCCGGCTCTGCACTCTGTGCGGCTGCCGTGGCTCCAGCTCTCACAGCCTCAGACCCTGCTCATCCCCACCAGGACTCTGCACTCCCACTTCTCTCCCCACAAACCAGGGGCAAGGTGGATGGCCGAGGGTGCTCTGTTTCCAAGGCCAGTGCATCTTTTAAAAACAACAATGCACTTGCCTTAGCAATGTCAGCCGTGGGTGAGGAGGATGGGGAATGTGGTCGGGACCGCTGTCAGGACCCGCTGTGGCTCACCCCACACCACGCTGCCTCCAGGTCAATCCACCTGCAGGGAGGGAGGCGCCGGGCCCAGGGCTGGGGAGATAACCGTAATCTGATCTTGAGCTATTCTGCAGATATATACTTAGTCCCACAATACCCGCCCTGACTCTGGCCTGCAGATAAAATAAAGAACAAAACAGAGTTCCTGCCCTCGGGGAGTTTACTCAGTCACCCGAGGAGACAGACAGTGAGTAAGTAAAGAGGGGATGTGACAGGGAGGAGTAACTCGTAGAACTTGTCTATAAGGAAAAACAGAGCCAAGAAAAGGAAATAAAAAGTGAATGGGGCAAATGGCCAATAAACATTAAAAAAATACTCAATGTCATCAGGGAAATGCAAATCAAAACCACAACGACAGCACTTCACACCCACGAGGACGGCTATGATAGAAAGTAACAAATGTTGGCGAGGAGGTGAAGAAGCGGAAGCTCTTGTCCATTACTGCGGGGAATGGAAGATGGTGCAGCTGCTGGGGAGAGAGTCTGGCGGCGCCTCAAAGAGTTAAACGTTGCGTCACCAGAGGACCCCGTGATCCCACGCCTACGCAGTCACCCGAGAACGGAGAACACGTGTTCAGAGAAAACCTTGGACATGAGGGTCATCGCAGCACTGTTCACAGCAGTCAAAAGTAGGAATGACTCAGACGACCATCAAGTGACCAACGGGTAGACAGAATGTGGCCTCTTCACACAGTGGAATATCACTCAGCCCCGAAAAGGAAGTTGGTTCCGATTCGTGCTACATTGCAGAAGGCCCCTGATGCTAAGTGAAAGAAGCCGGACGCAAAGGCCACATACTGTCTGATTCTGATTCCCTTTACAGGAAATGTCCAGGACAGGCAAAGGCACAGAGACGGAGGGCAGCTCAGTGGTCATCAGGGGCCGGGGGGCTGGGGATAGGGGATGGCCGCTTAATGGGAAGAAGATTTCCTCTTGGGGTGATGGAAATGTCCCAGAGCTGGATGGTGGTGACCACTGCACAGCACTAGCAATATACTAATACCACTTAATTGAACATTTTTATAATGGTTAAAAAGTTAAATTTTACATTACATGAATTTTACCACACTTCAAAAAAAGTTAATTGGAGGTAGACAGGAGTGGCTCCTTGAATAGGAGGGTCAGGGAAGCCGTTCAGGTGAGGTGAGATTTGGGCGGACACCTGCAGCAGGAGGGGGTAGTTACGGAGGCAGAAAGCCGCCCAGGCTGGGGACAGCAGGGCACCTGGTGGCTCTGAGCCGGAGCCCCCTCCTTGGAATCCTCATCTCATGCCTGCTCCAACCCCTCTGCCTCCCTGGACCAGCCCTTCCCTGCCTGCCTCTCATCAGGACACAAATGCCTGCTCTGCTCCCCCTGGCCCCTGCCAGCCCACCCCTCACTCACAGAGCTGGCCTTCTGCCCGCTGGACAGCCCTTCCTGGCCAGCCCAGGGGACACCTCCTCCAGGCGCATTTCCTAAGCTCTGCCAGACCCTGGGAGCTGGCCCTGGATGGAGGGTTGGAGTCCTGCCTCACCAGCCGTGGGACGCAGGGCTTCGTCCCTCTCTAAGGGTCTGTTTCCTCACACGTGAAACGAGTGTTGCTGAAAGAATGACACGGGGTGATTGCAAAGCGCTTAGCTTAGTACCTGACGCTAAGTCCTGCTACTGCTGCAGCCTCACCTCTGCTCTGAAGCTTGAAATCGAGCACTTCATTTTGCACCACCTGGTAATATTTGGTAATTACTTCATGCATGTAGGTAGGAGTCAAAACACATGATAAACACCAATGACGGTGTTTACATCTGCTGGGATAACAGTCCCCCAGCCCTGGTGACTGCTCCAATACAGAGCATAGAGAACACACTTGAGTCAATGTTTGACCAATGATTGCCTGATTGATCTGGTGCTGTATCAAACAGGAATGGAAGTTTCTTCAAATGAAAATTTTAAAGGGAACAATGATCTCAGGGAGAAAGGGAACATAGAGACAGAACCAGAGAGAGATGAAGGGAGGGGAGAGAGAGCGAGAGATTGAGAACTGGCAAATAAACGCCAGGCCCTGCCATGGCGAGATACAGTGAGAGATTTCACAGACACAGATGTCTGCAAAAGTAGAAAATAAATTGCATAAAAAAGTTCTGGAGGAGTGGTGGCAAATTTTCCCCCAAAATGGCTTCTGCAAATGAACTCTTATTTCGAGAGACCATAGTTACTGGCGTTCAAAGAAACTGTGAACACATCTTTCAAATAGGTAGAAGGCAAATCTCTGATGTTCTATGACAGGAGAAAGGCATAAATTAAAAGATCTGAAAAGATGAGATAGTAGGCTTATATTTCACAACAACTTAGAAGTGGGATTAGACAGACAGACAAGCAGACAGACAGACGCATGTAAGGTCATCCACTTGGTCCAGCAGAAAGCAGCAAGGGAGGGAGAACCAGCTCAGTTTTATTTGATAAGAAGACAAGACACCAAAATCGGGCTGGGACCCGCGCCTGTGGGAGCCGGGCACGTGACCAGCCTCCAAGCAGCTGCACCAGGGAATGAATGAGACCAGCGGACCCTTGTTTCCCACCTGGACGGCCCACATGCACCCAAAGGCGTTTTGGCGGCTCCACTGAGAGATACGCCCTCCTCAACCCCCAGCCCTTTCTCCACGAACAGAGAGAACCGCAGCTCTCTCTGCCTAAGCGCCGGGCTTCACCACTTTACTCCTCTCCCCGAGAAACAGACACAAGCCCCCGTTCAACAGTCAGAAGCTAGGAAGCAGCTGGCTTCTCCCAGCGCCGACTGGCACAATTTTCCTCATTATCTTCTCAACAAAGCAGTGAAAGAGGAAAGAAAATCTTTACCTGGGATCCCCGACTCCTCGGCTGAAGTCTAAAACGACATATAATAAAAAGCAACCCGCTGCATCTTCCGAGAGTTCCTGGAACCCCAAATCTGCCTCCGATCGCAGCTCTCAGTTAGAGCTCTGAATAGAGGCTGTGTGTTATTTTAACCACAAGGTTTCGAGTCAGGAGGAGGAGAGATGGAAATGAGGTCCGCTGGTTGGCAAGCGGAGGCACCAGCCACCTCGAGAGAAACGAGCTCGCCGGTCTGATGTCAGAGCTCGGGATGTCGGAGGAGCCCTCAAACCAACTTTTCCTAAACTAGAGGTTAAATAACAGTGGCAAATTCCAGAGGTGTAAGATAAGACACTTACAGTCTTTTCTAAAAAAAGACACATCGCTCTGCCCTGTCTGATACGGTCTGAAGGGAAAACCAGCTCAGAGCTAGCATGGGGAGTACTGGGTCTCAGATGGGAGAATATCGCACTTGTGGACAGCTGTGCCCCCCTAAGTCAGGAGACTTTCGGGGGTTTAAAAGTCCAGAATGACCCAGGGGCATGATCAAGTCCAATCTTCTGTGTAAAACACCCAATCAGTGTCACGAGAATCCTTAGGAGGTTATAGGGTAAGGGGATAACTCCTCTGAATTACGTAGTTAGGGACATTAACATGTGTGAGTGAGCGTGTGAGAGTGTGTGTGAGTGTGTGTGTGTCCCCACTTCCCAAACAACTTAAAACCAAAGCTCCAGCCCCAGCTTGGACCTTAGCTGGAGATCCCCTCTTTAGTATTTTGGGCACCTTTATACAGACGCCGCCTTTAGACTGGGCAGGGGGCAGGATTTACCGCACACAGAATCAACAGCGCACACTGCAACCGCTGAGGCGGCCAGCGGTCCTGTACAGCCAGCCCGTCCCAGAGGCGGATGGGGTTTACCTCCACTTGGGAAAAACCTCCCATTAAGCAGGCTCGTAAGTCAGTTTTCCTGAGACTCTTCCAGCTCAAAGGAGCCTGAGGTGCATCTGGACCAAAACATGAGTCATCCTGTGCACAGTCACCTCGGGGATGAACAATGGCCCAGCAGCCTCTGGCCAGGGCACGGCCAGGCAGCTCGGAGCCGCAGGTGGACAGCAGGCCGGGACACGGCCAAGCAGCTCGGAGCCGCAGGTGGACAGCAGGCCGGGACACAGCCAGACAGCTCGGAGCCACAGGTGGACAGCAGGACGGGCCGGGAGGTGATCCACCGGGAGAGAAGGATTCAGACCTGCCGGTCTAACACTGCCCATTTCTCCCCAGAGCTGGAAGGGCCTCTCCGTCTCCACCTCACTTTCCTGCCCAAGGCCCCCAGTGCCTTCCTCCCACCCCTCCCCACACGATCTAAAAGTGGACCCCAACATCACCAACCAGGAGTAAAAGACTGACTGCATTTTCTAACTGGATGTTTCAGGCAAGGGTTTGGCAAACCCAGACAGCTGCCTGCTTTTGTAAATGAAGCGTGTACTGGTAGCAGCCGCGCTCGCTCTCCCATGGGCCATCGCCGACGGCGGCCCAGGTACCACCACAGCGCAGTGGTGCGGATGTGGCCGAGACCCAGTGGAGAATCCTGTTCCGTGTTGCATCGTGTCATTTTTCAGAAGTGGAAGAACGGAACAAAGAGGATCTTGCGATGATCTCTGAAGATCGCCCTGTGGAAGAAACTCATACCACCAACCCCGTGTCTGGGCCCTAAGCCTCTGATTTCCTTGATCTGCTCATCAGAGGAACTCTTGGACCCACCTTCTCTCCCTCCCAGTTTAGCTGCATGGCCCCAAATCTCCTAGCTTTAGCCCCAAGAAGTGATCATGGCTTCATCCAACTGGTCTCTCAAATCGAAGCTTTGGAAGCGCCCTCCAGACCCCTCCATGTCCTGTCCCTGGACCGTCCCTGGTTCCCCCCGGGCAGAGCAGCCACTCCTTCCTCCAGGCTCTCACCATGTTTGTCCTTTCTTCTCTCGTAGTTCTTGTAATTACTGCCCAGTGAGCCCGTTCTTACTGGACTGGGGGTTTCCTGAGAGCAAGAACAATGTCTTGCTCAAGTTTTTATCCCCAGAACCTAATATAACAGGAGACATACCAGGGGACACTTATTACAGAAAGAACTCGGCCTGTCTCAGCGCACTGGAGCATCACCTCCTGCTTTCTTTAAACAGTCTTCCTCAGCGATGACCCTGGCCCGATCCTTCTAACCCTCGCCCCTGAGTGGGGCTGACTTTTACATGTTCTTTGTTAGCTGCTCATCTAGCTCCGAGGTTGTGGAAGAAGATTCTCATGGTAGAAATGTACACCAAGAGCAGTAAGAAAATGACAACCTTTATAACCACCAGGGCCGCCGGGAGACTTGGAAGGGTGTGGCATTGGGCGGAATGGTGAAAGAATGTTTTCTAAGTTCCTTGTCACTTGAAGATGATAGCTTAGTTTTGGGGGTGGGGCCCCCTCAGAGGACACAGCTGTCACGTGGCTGAGGGATGCAGACTGGCCCCGTCAGGGCCTGGGCATCATGGGCAACATCCGCTCACGTGGCGTTGGTACGGCGCCCTCATCTGTATCCTTTTCAACAGTCACGAGTGTGACAAGACCTGATGACACTTCATAGTGAACAAAGGGTTTGCTGGACGACCATCGCATGCGTGGCCACCCCACATCTTGAGAACAGAGTTCCTTTGGTGAAGGCGGCCCTCCCATGCTGAATCCTTATCTTTGTCTGCTCAGGCTGCCATTAGAAAGAACATCACAGCCTGGGTGACTTAAGCCACAGAAGTGGATTTTCTCACGGTTCCGGAGGCTACAAGTCCAAGGTCAGCATGTCAGCACAGCCAGGTTCTGGTGAGAGCTCCCTTCTGGGCTTGCAGACCACCCAGCCACCTGCCCGCTGTCCTCACGTGGCCTTTCCTTGGTGCTGGTGGGGAGAGATCTCTCTCTTTTCCTCCCCTGATAAGGCCACCAACCCTATCAGAGCAGGACTCCACCCTTGGGACCTCATTTAACTATAATCACTCCCAAAAGCCCTGTTTCAAATACAGCCACGTTCAACACACGAGTGGGTGGTGGCGGGGAGACACAATTCAGACCCTAACAGTTGCCCGTCCCCGAAGCAGCAGCGACCTCTCTCCTCCGGCCTCCTCTGCATCTGGGGCGCAGGCATGAATCACAGGCCGGGCAGTCAGATGCCTTCAACTCAGCAAAAACCAGGAAAGGGCTTGAATCCGCTGGACAGGAAGGAGGTCAGTGCCACTTGCCACTTGCAGGGAGGCTTCAGTTCTCAGGGGCAGCCCCGGGGAGGGCCAGTCACGTGTCTGGTACAGATTTTCGGCTGCGTGAGTCCAGGGTCCCGCCCTCCTCTGTGGGAACAGCCAGCCCCCCTCCTCCCCACACCCCGTATAACGTGTATTGTGCTCCAGGTCCTGCAGCTTCTACGCCCAACCCTGGTCTCCCAGAGATTCTGGGACCTACTGATGGCCCTGAGTAAATCATCTGTGGGCTTAAACTAGCTAGAGAGCCCAGCTGCGATGAGGAACACAGATGTGTATGGCCGACAGGTGGGGACCACTTAAAATGAAACCATTTCTTTCCCATGCTTTCTTTCTTAGCTAGCTTCTCCTGAGGAGTTTTCTCTCTGGCCCCAGTGCTGTTTGGAATGTGACTTTGTGCCGATTCTTGGCTTGTGTGCTTTCGGGCTCATTCCTCACCTTTTTCCCCTTTTCTTTGTATCACAGGAGGTGTGTGTGTTGGGGGGGACGGGTTCACCCCTGCAAGTTGTGTGTCACAGGCTCTTGCGACACCTGGGTTCAACCCAGGGGAGGCACCAGTGGAAGCCCAGGCGGCAGGAGGGAGGGAGCAGCCAGGATGCTTCTCCCCGCCTCTCCGCCTCGGGTAGCATCTCCAGCAGGGCTGCGTCTCTCTGTCTGTGACTGCAGTTCTGCGGGGACTCAGCCCCTGGGTCCAGCTCCTTCCATCATCTGTGTGGCCACCTCACTGCATTACATGTCCTCTGTTTTAATGCTTAGAGTGGTTCTCATCCTCCTGGTCAGACACTGACTGATACAGCCGTCCACCCTACTTCTGCTTCCAGTCAAAGGACCACCACCCCCTCCCAGGGCTTGAGTGGGACTCTCTGAAGGGCGCCTTCACCCTGTGGAGTAGAATTCCTCCTATGGCTTTGGACAATATCACTTCTCTGGAGTTGACACCAGGAGGCAAGTGTGATCAGATCATCTACGTAACTCTTCTGGCTTTTTCAGAGAATAAGAAACTGTTCAAAGGGACTCTGATAAAAAAAAAATCACAATCAGAAGCCAGCAGCTAAATCCCTGCTGCACAGACCAGAACGTCCCATGAGGATAAAACAAGATGCAGACATGGGTCAGTGAAAGCTGATAAATACACGGGGGATTTAGAAAACTGTGCCTGGCTTTTAGGGAAAAAAAAATTATAAAGGCTTTCCCCCTCTAATTCATATGGGGAAAGAAGCTATACACCCATGGTATTCACTGTGGCATTATTTATTAAGGTAAATCTAAATGTCCCCCAGAAATAAAACTGTTTTCTCACGAGACATTTTCCTCCATGGAATAGTTTACAGCCACTCGCGAAAACAATTACGAAGGCGATGTAGCAACCAGGGAATGTTTATAGCGGACTTAAACAGAATTAGCAGAACCAGATCACGTGTCTCCGCGGTGCTCATGGCCACGTGAAAGTCACAAAGGCGGAGAGGGGGCGGGCGGGGGCGGGAGGCTGTACGTGGTGTGGGAGTCGGTATTTCAGGTGATACCTTGAGAGGCGGATCATTCTTCATAAAATTACCTTTCTTAAAAAACAAGCTGACGTTTGTACAACAGTAAATATTCCTCCCTTCCCTTCCTTTCCATCTCAGGTCATGTAATACCGTGAGGACAACAGGCAGACAGGCGGGGCCGAGAGGCAGCTGATTACCAGGGCCGGGGGCCTGCTGAGAGAGGGGCATGGAAGAAGGAAAGCTCGGTAAAAAGAATAAAATAATAAACACCGAGGAACCAGTGAGACTGAATTCTTGTGATCCTTAGGACCTACGGAGAAACAAGAACACGGAGGATTTCCCATCGGGGCTGAATAACACACGTTCATTTTCACTTTCATCCCCGAGGACTGAGCAGAGGCCCCCCTCCCAGCCACTACTGAAAGACGGAAGCACTGGAGCCAAAGGGTGCGGAGGGACCTGCTCAGATGTGCTCAGCAGGAACCGCCTTTTCCGACTCCAGGCCTAGCACGCTGGCCTCCATGCTGTGGCTGCTTCTGAACAACTAAGGTGGTGGCTGATCAAAAACAGGGTCCTCAGTGACTGGAGATGCTTCTTCCTTGTTCAATCTTGAGACCTCCTCCTGGGTCTCCTGGAGCTGCCTTGGCCGCGCACAGTCCCTCCTTCTAGAGCAAAGTTGTCTCTGAACTGGGGTCTTTTTATCTCCCATTGGGCAGCCTTCTTGTTGGCTGTATCTCACTCTCTTTTTTTAACTGAAGTATGGTTGATACAATGTTGTGTTGGTTTTAAGCAAAGTGATTCAGTTATACATATACATATATATATATATATATATACACACACACACACACACACATATGTTATTTTTCAGATTCTTTTCATTATAGGTTATTATAAGATACTGAATGTAGTTCCCTGTGCTATACAGGGTCCTTGTTGTTTATCTACTTTATATTTAGTAGTGTGTATATGTTAATTCCAAACTCCTAATTTATCCCTCCCAACCCCTTGCCCCTTTGGTAACCAGCTTGTTTTCTTTATCTGTGAGGCTATTTCTGGTTTGTAAATAAGTTCATTTCTATCATTTTCTATTTTAGAGTCCACATATAAGTGATAGCATATGATATCTGTCTTTCTCTGTCTGACTTACTTCATTTAGAATGACAATCTCCAGGTCCATCCATGTTGCTGCCAATGGCATTATTTCATTCTTTTTCATGGCTGAGTAGTATTCCATGGCATTTATTTATATGTGTGTGTGTGTATGCAACGTCTTTAATGTCTAGATGACACTGAATCTCTGGTACAGTAGCTTGAAAAGAGTCTTTCTTCCCTTTTCAGCATTTTGCTCGTCTTTTCAGATAATTGTAGCTATTCTTCTGTTCTGATATCAAACTCAACAAGTGGTGGCTTCTTTAAAGGTCAGTTGCAAAGTAGAATCCAAAACTGTATGTGTGAACTCTGAATACTCTGTTACATTAAAGTCTGTTGGTCTTTCTGGCACTTAGAATGGACCTTTCCTCATATTCAGTGTTTGAAATGTAATAAAATTAGTAATATTCATTTCTTCATCTACACTGCCCTAATGGAAACTGCCCCCGGCCCCACTCTGGGTCTGTGCGGCTGGAGGACATGAGGACTGCTGGGGGAGTTTGGTCCACTGCCTTGGCTTGGGCTGAGACACCAGCGATTTTGCCCACCATGGGTTCCATGTGAGTGTCAAGAGAGTGGCAAGGGTACATAACATTTTAGCATCAATTTAAAAAAACAATCATTTGGCTCCATGGACTCCCTGGGAAGGTCTCAGTGACTCTCAGAGGTTCCTGGACCACAACCTGAGAACCGGTGTGAGGGGACGAAGGCCATGGCTACATCCTATGTTTGTATCTTGCTGGTGCTTTGATCTTTTCACCTTCCAAAGGGATTGTTCAAGAAAATCCCAAGATCACATCACAACTCTTCTAATTGATTCTCCACATCTAATTACAAGACAAAACAAATAAGCAAAAAAAAAATTGCAGAGTCTCTTGAATGTAATAATATAGTAATTAGTAACCCTATGGGGAGTTACCCTCTTGGTGGCCAGAAAATGAAACATGGGGCATTCTAGAATACACAGGAAAATATAAGCTACAACTTGCTATAAATTCATAGAAACTATAGTAAGAAACTTGAAAAAAGTAGAATGCAAGGGTGTCCATTATTGCTTTATGTTTTCTCTTTTGTGGAAGCCGTGGGCATGACTGGGACCTCTGGAAGCCCCGTGGTGATGGGGAGCCCAGGCGGGGAAGGGGCTGAGCACAGAGCTAAGGGTTTGAGGATAAACTGTAGGGGAGGGGCCGGTGTGGGGAGGGCTTAAACGTGAGAAGCCCTGACCCTGCACCGTGCTCCGCTCCTGCCACCTCCTGAACTGGGGCTGGTCTCTCCAGACGCAAAGGGGTATTAAAGGGCAGCCGTGTCCAGCCTCGGGGTCAGACTCTTGCAGTTCTGAGGTGGCAGCCACTTCAGCACCACAACCTACATCATCCTGCAACTTGTCTTCTGCTGACACGGAGGCTTGGTCCCTCATCTTGACTCCTTGCCCTGCAGACCTCCAACTTGCCCAGGACTAGGAGGCTTTCTCGGATGCGTTCTCCAGGTCTGACTTGGCTCTTCTGGCTTCCAGACCCTTTTCTCACCCCTCTCTCTGACATAAGCCTCATCCCTGGTCTCAGACTTGAACTGACACCACTCAGTGCTTCCTTGGTCTTGGCCCCGACCAGACTGTCTGGAGTGTGGGGTGTTTGGGCACAGATGTCCTGTCAACATCATGGGGTAGCATATGTCCAACAACACGTTTCCAGGGCCCGAGGGATTCCTTTGGAGCCTTGAGACACCCAGAGAGCAAGTCTGTGGTGCATGTACGGCCGTGATGCTTAATACATTGCAATGAAGGATCACAAAACATACTTAAAAAAAAGCCTCTTCTCCCAGGGTGTCTTGTGCCCTGGATACAGAGACCCAAAGAAACTGAGGCCATCCAGCGGCCCATCAGTGCCACCCCAATCCAAACAAAAATAGCCATTGGAATTCTTTCTGAGGATTAAAAATCAGAGTTTGACCCTTCGGGCAAAGACTGAAGTGAGCACAAGTCAGTAACCAAGGGGAACTTTTGTGGAAGCATCAGAATTATTCACGACAGGAGCACGGCCCCCAGTGACTTGTGAAGAAACCCCAGGGACCACTGGTTATAGCTCCACAGCGGCAGAGAGGTGGTCGGTCCAGCACTGTGTCTTCGGAGCCCATCCAGATGTTCAGCCGTGGTCAGTGCTCCATGAAGACCTGATGAGGAAAGAGTGACTCACTGGACCGCCTGGACGAGAGCAAGGGGACCTTGGACATGAGGGAGAGGGAACTCCTGTCTCTCTGGTTCTTCCTCCCAGGAGTTTGGTTGTTGAGGTTCCTAAACACCAGTGATGCTTCCAGGCGATGGCCTTGGCCTTCTGGGGACAGCAGGGAGCAGGACAAAGAAGCAGGCACCCTGGGAAGGATGAGATGATGGTATTTTGATGCCAGATGGTCTGGTTGTATGTTAGTTTCTTTGTCTATTTCTCTTGTGTTGTCCAGAAACATAGTTTCATATTCCAGGGCTGTCGACTATGTGGGAGGGAGAAGATGGAGGGAGTTTATGCCCACATTTGGGTCAGAGCTTTAGAGATCAGGCTGGTATAGGCTGGCCTAGAACAGCCCTAAGAGGAAGGTGACATCCGGGGAGAGCGGCACCAGGATTACAAGTGCCCAGCGGGCCCTCTGTGGAGATTCTTACTTTATCGATTTAATTTTTTAAAGACAGAGTTTGGCCTTGCCATCTTTTTTTTCATTTTTCAGTTTTATTAGATAGAATTGTTACAATTTGACTGCACATATACAATATATTGCATGTAAATACATATACATAACATACTGCACATGTTTTTTTAGAATTTATGTATATATACTCTTCATTGTTTCTAAGAACATTTAGAGCTTTAGCTTTTTAAACATACATTCCTTAGCAAAGGAATAAAGCCAGCCACAAAATAAGAATTAATTCAAGAAGATACATACACCCCGCTATTAACAGCAACATTCTTTATAACTGCCAAGATATGGAAGCATCCTAAGTGCACATCAGTAATGAATGGATAAAGAAGATGCAGCACATACATGTAATGGAACACAACTCACCCATAAGAATGAAGGACATTTGCCATTTGTGGCCCTTCATTCACTTCCTTTTTCTTTTCACTTCAAAAACCAGAATTTTAAAATTTGACACAACATTGTAAAATGATTATAAATCAATAAAAATGTTAAAAAAGGGACAAAAGATTAAAAAAACCCAGAATTTTATAACTGGCATAAACATTGCCATTGCATCAAAAACAACAAAATACCTAGAAATATACTTAACCAAGGAGGTTACCCATACTCTGAAAACTGTAAAACATTGATGAAGGAAACTGAAGATGATACAAAGAAATGGAAAGATGTCTGGTGCTCTTGGATTGGAGGAATTATCAAAAAGAGTTATCAAAGTTGGCCTTGCCATGTTATCTTTGACCAGCCTGGCGCTGTTACTGTCTACAGCTTAGTGTGAACTGAGGCCCCGCGGGAGGCAGAGTCTGGAAAACACACACATGGCATCAACCCGAGACTGCTGCTAGCATCTGACTGCAATAAGTCACAGTGTCCCCACCAGATCGCCAGCCTCAGGGTGGGGGTGGAGGAGGCACAGCCACCAAGGGACAGGAGCAGGTGACCACAGCCGCCTTGGAACGGTGTCTGTCACACAAGTGTGTCCTGCTGGGCGACCACACTAACAGTGCTGGGAATCAGTTTAAGGGCAAGATATTTTTGTGGGCAGCTTTCTGACATCCACTGGTTTGAAATTTTACATTTTGAAAACTTAAAAACCATTCAGTTCATCCTCCAACGAAAGGATGTTTTTTAGATAAGTGGCCTCGGTGAGGGGAGGGGAGCCCTCATTGCTTTGGGGCTGATTCCACTATGCACTTGGGTTTTTACATTTAGATACCAGGGCAACTTGATATTATAAGGCTCTGAGAAGTTGGTGGTTGTGCCTGGCATTTGGAAACATTTTTTTGTTTTGTTTTGCAACTCAGTGTATGATAACATATTTAAAAATTTTTGTTATCAGATTGAATTGGAAACAGATTTTACACTGTGAGCATCTCCTGGCCCTCACGCCCTGGGCTGCGCTGGTACATCTTGTCACGTCTCCATCTCAGAGCGGTCGGAATCTCCCAGCACATTGGGATAGTTCTGAGGTGGAGAACGTGGGCTCTGGACTTAGACAGACGTGGTCAGGTCTTCTTTTACTGAATGTGCGTCTTAGGCACCCCCTGCCCTCATTTCTCTGACTGCAAAGTGAAAATGGTAGAACCCATTCATCAAGGAGTCAGAGGATGGGGGGTAATCTATGTAGTGCATCCAGTGACATGCCTGGCCAGTAATAGGGGTTCCACAAATCATCAAAACCACTTCTGTTACCATATTATCCAGTAATCCCACTCCTCGGCATATATCAAGAGAAAGCTCTTAATTTAAAAAGATACATGCACCCCAATGTTCACAGCAGCACTATTTACAATGGCCAAAACATGGAGCAACCTAAATGTCCATCAACAGATGACTGGATAAGGAAGACGTAGTATGTATGTGTATGTATATATATGTATATGTATGTGTGTGTGTATATACATACATATATATGTAATGGAATACTACTCAGCCATGAACAAGAATGAAATCATGTCATTTGCAGCAACATGGATGGACCTAGAGATTATCATACCAAATGAAGTAAGTCAAACGGAGAAAGACAAATATCATATGATATCACTTATATATGAAATCTTAAATGACACAAATGGACTTATTTGCAAAACAGAAACAGACTCACAGAGACAGAAAACAAATTTGTGGTTACTGAGGGGAAGGAGGGGAGGACTAAATTAGTTTGGGATTAGCAGATACACACTACTGTATATAAAACAGATAAACAACAAGGTCCTACTGTAGAACACAAGGAACTACATTCAATAGCTTGTAATAACTTAAATAAAAAAGAATCTAAAAAAGAATATATATATATGTGTGTGTCTGTGTGTGTGCACATGTGTGTACGTGTGATGTCCCTGCCTTTGTGAAGAAGGAGCATCTCTGGTCGCTGACCCCCAGGCCTCCAGGCCATCCTGCTTCAGCACTCGGTCCCCGCATCTGTCCCTTCTGGACCTTAGATCAGCGTCTTGGATAGAATGAGACTCTGCCCCATGATGGGAAGACGCCAGCCGCGTTCCTGGCTTCAAAGCAGAGCAGCCTTTCCTGAGCTGCACAGTGAGCAGCCCCACCTTTTTCCTGGCTGGCGTGTTTACTCCTTCTTCTCGAGTGCCCAGGGACCTCAGCTGCCATCTCGGCCTCTCCCTCTCCTTGGCAGCCTGGGTCACAGTGGGGCCCAGCCGCTGCTGCCCCTGATGACGGGGACGGGGGTCCACTGCGCAGATGGAGGAGGGGGTCTGAGGATGAACCTGGCCCTGTTTCTGTTGTCTCCACATCAGAGCTCCCAGGTCTGTCTAGGACCAACGGAGCTGTGTGGAAATGGTTCATCCACAGAATGTAATTTGCAGGGTGGGAGGGCTCGGCAGACTGACAGCTGAATAGTCAGGCATCTTTCCTCTAGTTGGGGACCCAGCAGGACAGGACTGCAGAGGACCTGTCAGCTCAAGGACGGGCCATGGTTAGACCCCTGCAGCAGTGAACGGCCTCCCCTCTCCCCCCGTTGGTGGTTGTGTCCAACAGTATTTTCAAGGCAGAAGAATGATTGCATACCGCAGATTTCTAACAGACTCCAGAGTGAAATGTGTATTTTTGACCTTTTTTTCCCCCCAAATGCGTGTTTTTGATGAATGAGTGCCCCACTCCTCCATGAATTCCAGGCCATATGCCACCAGCCTCTCCCTCCGAGTGACCCGTGTGTGCCGCCAGCTGGAGGCGCCTTTCCAAGCTCAGACATTGGCACCAGCTGAGGCTTGGCCTCATCCTGTTCCTGCTGACAGCAGGGAGGAATGATTTTGCTCTCGAAAAGATAGATGAATTTGGTCCAGCCTGTAGTTGTTTTATAGGTATGTATAGTCCAAGGGTCTCACTGCCAAATGTCCATCTAGAAAGCCAGAGGCACAAAAATCATAACTGCCCCCTAGACTTAGGAAGTGGACATTCTGTACCTGAACGGCCAGGTGGGAAGGATGCTTGCGGCCTTCCTCCCTTCATCAAGACCGCATTGGTCCCCCCACCTCCGGCCTCCCTCCTCCATCTTCCTCCCCTTCCCCTCCCTGCTCCCTGCACACCTGCATCTGTCTTAAAAACAAAGGGAGAATGGGAGACACATGGCTCGTTTGGGTGGATGCTGTCAAAGAAATATTTTTAAATGGAATACTGTGGATTGTGCCCGAGGAAAAGGTCTTAATGGCTTAATCTGGAATTTCCTTGCTGCCTGAGGTTTCGTGAGGATCCCATAGGAGCCATCGCAGTGCAGGGTGGGACTCGGGGGGTGCAGCCACCAGGGTGCGGGGAGGAATCTCACAGCGGCCCATCTTTCCGTCTCACCGGCTTCCCTGGCAGAATGCAAAGTGGGGCTGCAGTCAGGTTCTTGAGTTTTTCTGCTGGGTCGATAGATGTTACCAGGCACACAGCTGAGTTTTGCGTTGCTTCTGGTTTTCACACCCCCTGGATTTGAGGTTTTCTCACACACCTCCATCCTCTCAGTCATCAGACAGGATGCAGGCTTCTTCTCTGTTGCTTTGCAGAGCAGTGCAGGGAGTTTGGGATAGGTGGACGCCTGCCCCCGGAGTGAGTCTGATGGCCCCTATTGCCTCTTTCTCCCAAGCCCTGACCACTTAATGATCACTGTGTGGATGGTGATTTTTGACAGGAACTGCTCCTAGCTAATATATTCTGAGCACTTTGTATGCTAAGCACCGTGCCAAGTGGGTGTGTGTGTGTTTTGTGCACTTTCTTATTTAACCTTCAGATGATCCCACAAGGTAGACATTGCCATTATCTCTACTTTTCAGATGTGGGAACTGAGGCTCAGAGAGGTTAAGTGTCTTGGGGAAAGGCACACAGCTGTTAACTGTGATCTAGAACCTAACGTAGGTCTGTTCACCAGACCAGTCTGTTCCACCTGGGACTGCAAGACTTAAAAGCAAGCATTTGAGGAAGAAGGGCAGACTGGGCAGCCCCAGCCCTCTGCCTGCCTTCGTGGGGACAGGGTGTCTGGCTGTGTTGGGGGGGGTGGGGATCCTTTGTGGGGCTCTTGTCCATACTTCACTGACTTCAGGGTGCCTGTGAAAACCCCTTGAAACTGTGGGCAAGATGCTGTGGGTATGTGTGGTGGGCGTGTATTTTTCCTGAAGAAAGAATGCATAATTTCATTGATTCTCCAAAGGTTGGTGCCTCCCCAAAATGTTAAGGTCCTTGGGCCAGAGGGTCACATCAGTTTACCACACTGTCTGCCCATCTTCCAGGCCCTCTCTTGCTCACCCTCATTGCTGCTGTCTACCCATTCTCTAATTTTAAGTTTCAATCTTTCCCAGGCTAGCGAGATGCAGTATGGTACCTCCTCTTGACTGGGCGGCAGCCGCAGGCTGAGGAGCGTAAATAACCGGTACCCTCACCACCATTCTGGACCCAGCAACCATTCTGCTTTTTACGTTCAGTTCAGTGGTCAGTGAAGTATGTGAGATACTCAGCACTGTATTGTTAGCCAGGCTTTGTGTGAGCAGATTTTGCCCAGCAGTCGGCTAATGTCCTCAGCACATTTAAAGGAGGCGAGGCTAAGCCACAATGTTCAGGAGGTTATCTGTATTAAATGCATTTTGGACTTAACTATATTTTCCACTTAAGATGAGGTTTATTGGGATGGAACCTCTTCTTAAATTGAGGAAGATCTGCAGTAACTTGCCTCACTTGTCGCGAGGATGAAAGGAGTGAACACAGACCACAGCTGGAGCTGAAATCCGCTCACGGGGAGTCCTAAGTGACAGGTTTGTCTTGGCTGCTGCTGTTATTGTAAAAGCCACCTTCTTCGTTCTGTGGGATGCTGGAGCCCAAACTGCTGGATGGACCTTTAAGGTCGTCGTCCACCCCCCTCTTCCTTTCCCTGCCAGAATTCTCTGTTCCAGACCCAGGTCCGCCTCTCCTTGTCCTAAAGGTCCCTGAGAAAGAAGAGCCCACAGTTCCTCAGTTGTCTGATCTGGAACAGTCCTTCACGTCAGAAAGCTTTCCTTGTGAGTTAATTAACCTCTCTTCTGGAAATCAAAGTCACTTCCTCTCACTTAAGCCACCTGAAGATGGAGAGGTGCTTTTCTCCTTAAAATGACTCTCCTGTGTGTAAATGCTCTGTTAGCTCCCTTTTCTGGCTTTTCTTCTCCTGAAGAGCATTAGACTCATTTCACTTTTCTCCAGGGCTCCTTTCAATTATCTGCCTGAGTTCTTCTTGTTCTTAACGTCTTGTTTTCTGCACGTTGCTCTTAAAAACCCAAGCCACCGCTGAAACGAGCGGATCAGGACCATTCTCGCTGATGCTGCAGCTGAGGGAGAGGTTGCTTCATGGCTTCTGTCCGTCCTCTTGCTGGTCAGTCTTGGTCCCATACTTGTCCTCACGGCCGCAGTCAAAGGGACTAATGAGAGACCCCACACTTCAACCAAAGGGACTCTTCTTGACCTCCTTCAGTGGCTCATCCTTTCCTTCATCGTCCTTCACCATTTGGAGCTGTTAAGGTCTTTTTGAGCCTGTCCAAGATGCCAGACTCATATCCAAACTTGGACTCATCCTTAAACCTGATGGGCAGGATGAACCCCTTGGGGCAGGACACTTAACTCTGCCTCCCAGCGCTCAGCCCTATGCCTGGTTCAAAGTCCATCTTTGGAACTGTTAGGTACACCTCCTAAGCCATGGCCAGCAGTGTGAGGGGCTAGGTCCTGTCAGGACTGAGAGAAGCATCTGCAAAGCCTCCCAAAGGGAAACCTTGACTGCTTGGGGCCTGGATGCCGTTCTGATGAACTCTTTGGAGAGACAGGGAGGGGGAAAGTGGGACATGGTTGAAATCAAACCGACAATTACGACGTCCTGGAACTCCAGCTTGGTTGAGAATTACTGGTTCAAGTCACACTTTCCACTGGGTCACTGTCTCTGAGCATTGTTTTTCAAAGAGAATTACACAGCCACTTGTTAAATAGCCATAGATCAGATTTATTTCCACCAACTCCAGTCTGCGTCCCCTCCACCCCGGCCAGCTGGCCCTCCTCCTTGCCCCTCAGTCAGTCTTGTTTCTGTGGCTTTGTTGACGCTGTTTTCTCGCCGGGGATACGTGGCCTTCTCCAGTCTGGACGTCTTAATGCAGCATCTAAATCCACCCGAGCGTTCCCGTCTCACCGTGGTTACGCTCTCTTTGTTCATATGTGTAAGTTCTGTCTTCCCAGCAATTCATCAGTGAAGGTTGATCAGGGGCTGCACTTCCTTCCCACCACTTCGTTCCCAGCAGAGGTTAGTGCAGAAGAAAGAGATGGAAACCAGTGGGCCCCGAACATGGCCAGTTTCCACAATCACATGGCAAGTTTTTCTTAAAGATTACTAAATCAAAATCTCCAGTGATAAGGCCCAAGAATCTGCTTTAAAAAAAAGAAAAAGTTATAGGAGGTGAGTCTGACGGTAGGTCAAGTTTGAGAATTAACAGGGTGGAGAGGAAGTTGTGTCCAGTCAAGTTCTCAGCATTTAGAAGATAGAGCTGCTGAGATTTGGGGCTGGTCCCACAAAACCAAAAAAAAAAAAAACCTGCTAGGAGGTGCTCTGTGAGTCCTTGCATTGGGGTCCGTGGGGACCCTGGGCTGCTGGGACACTATACACATTGAGAGACTAGCTATTCATTCCTGGGAGAAATTGATGTAATTAGTTATTTTTATATCTGGTGTCAC
Organism: Camelus bactrianus; assembly: GCF_048773025.1. Classification (NCBI taxonomy): domain Eukaryota; kingdom Metazoa; phylum Chordata; class Mammalia; order Artiodactyla; family Camelidae; genus Camelus; species Camelus bactrianus. Next base: position 13,646,927 of record NC_133573.1, read on the forward strand.
ATCCACCTCCTAACCAAATACCACGGCTCGTCCCAGGTGATCAGTTTTGCACTGAGATAAACAGGGCTTTGCTCGGCAACTGATTCTCCATCCCTCTTCCTTTGCAAGATGGCAGGTCCTTGGCCAACATACCAGGTAAATTCTGCTTCACTTAGTGCTCAGTAGGGATTTTGTTCATGACGTGCTTGTCCGCTCTCTGGAGGGACACTGCCAGCACTCTCGTCGCCACATTCACCATGCTTTTCTAGGCTGTGCTGTTTAAATGTGGTGTTGGGCTGGGCGTCCATTCACCCACTGGGGCACAGTCGGATTTTTCCCTGCGTCCTTGCTAGTCTGTGGCTTGGACTGTCCCATCTTGAGCCTTGGATATGTTTGAATATGTTCACAGGAGGAATTTTTCTGAGTCTGGAGGCATTAAATTTCACTTCCCATGTAATACCCATTTATTTTCTTTTGAATTACCAGGATGACATAATATCAATATTAATAAAACCGTTTATTGAGAACCTAATACGTGTAGGTCAGTGTACTGGGTAGATATTGGGGCTTCACAGATGAATTAGATAAGATCCCGGCTCTAGAGAGGACTATACTCTGATGGGAGATGCAGAAGGCCATTTATTTACAAATGCAATTTACAAAGCCAGACAGCAGATACCAAATAACAAGTGAATGGCCCAGCCACTCATCACCCTCAGGCTTTGAAGAAAGACTTGACCATGACAAAACTGAAACTTGGACAGCCTACTCTCACATGGGGCCTCGCATATAGCAGTTTGTCAATAAAACCTGTCAAATGAATAATCGAACAGCTGGGTGACAGACACAAACTGTGCCTTGGAATATAGGTAGGGCATCCTTGAGAAGGAACACACACACACACACACACACATGGCTTCATTGATGAAGCTGTGAACGTCTTTTATCAGGAAGTAACGTGAGTGAGAAAGTTAAGAGTGCATACCTTCTTGTTCGGGTTAATCTTTGTATTATTGGTGGTCCCCATGTATTAAGCAGTAAAGAAATTAACAGCACATACTAAATATTACTTATTTTCAGGAGCCAGATTAAATATTTGCTGTTTAAATTCACAGTATAACAAGGAGACAAGAGACACGTCTGTTCAGTCAGCTGAACTACGTACAGGAACTACCTGGTTTATTTTGTAATCAACTAGTTTACATCCTTCCTCCTCCCAGAACAGATGTGATACCAAACAAGGGACAAGACCCAAGATAGGAAGCAAGATACACAGAGGGTGAGGAATGGGGCAGAAAAAAACACTAAAAGAAGCTGGACTGAAAGAATTAAGACTTCCTGCAGTTTGGGCTAAAAACAAAGCACCTGAGTTATGTAGAACCAGGAATGAAATAAGTTTGTGGGAGAAGAAAGAAGAAATTTTTCACCTTGCTCCTAATTTCTGGAGGAAAATTTTTCATGGGGCTATTTCTTTTTTTATAATTTCTAAATTTTATTGGAGTACAGTCAGTTTACAACGTTGTGTCAGTTTCCACAAGGGCCACCAGCAGTGGCCAGGGCAGCCTGGAGGAGCAGACAGAGCCAGAGTTTGAGACCAACGGATGGCTGTTACCAGCACCTCGACAATGTCAAGATTGCTCTGAACTGTCGGAATGGTTCCACCATCTCTGCTCTGAAGGTCACAGTTCCTCGTTTCTACCTGACTTTTCCAAGATGCCTGCCCTCTCTTCTGATATGCTACTTTCCAGTCTCCAGGAGAAAAGTTCTAACATCTCCTACGTGCAGAAATACTGTCTGCGCAGGGAACAAGTTCTAGCACGTTCTAGAGAGTCAAGAAAGATATTTGACTTTCTTCCAAGACTTACTCCGTGAGACGTTACAGACCTGTAACATTTGACCCCACTGCGGACTTTAAGTCTGCAAGCCAGGTGGTCGGAGAGCCCTGGGTGTTAATGAACAGCAGGGATCTCCAGCCTCCACGTTCTGCCTCCCACGCACACAGCCAACACCCGGTTCCGGGTCAGCAGTTCTCCAGCTGTGGTCCCTGGACCAGCAGCTGATGCCTCACCTGGGAACTTGTTAGGAATGCCAATTTTGGGGCCCCAGCCCAGACCTACTGAAACAGAAATGCAAGCCTGTGCGGTAACAAGCCCCCAGGCTAACTCTCATGCACATCAAATTTGAGGACCAGGGCTCTGCATCAACTGGAGAAGGAGTGTGTTTGTCTCAGACGCCGCCACCCTCCCCTTCAGGTACCTTAGCCCTTTCCCAGCTGGGCGCCTCCACTCCCCGCCATCCCTCTTACTTCACCCGGGGCCAGAGCCTCATTTTCATCTCCCTGCCAACCCTTCCCAAGTTGAAATGGGAGCCAATGGGGCTTAAGGTATCAAGTTTTGTTTCAAAAGCAATCCCCTGGTGTGAAACTCCGACGTGTGGCCCAGAGACGGTCTTAGCCCTGCTCTTCACCTGTGACACTTTCCTCGAGCTTCCAGTTCCTTTACGTTTTCTCCCCTCTTTTTGGAAGTGCTCATCTTCAATTTCTCACTAGCTTCTACCTAACTAACAGAAACACTCGTCGCTGAGTAAGTCACCTTTGCACCTTGCCTTCGTTTCTCCTGCCCATTTTAGGGCAAGTCTTAAAGATTTCCTTATACCCACTGCGTTTAACACAGAGGAAAAGGAGGAAGTGTTGTATGGCCAGTGTGTTGGACACTCTTTGGCCGGGATGACGTTATCATCACTTGCTGAGTGTTTCTGAGGCCAATTCAGCATCTCACCTAGACCTGCTGAGGCTGGCCAGCTACATAAAAAGTATGTCGTCAGTCCAACGTATCACCTCTGCTGGAAGAGTGGTTCATATTTTGGGCTCTCCTGCTGGGGATCTGGAAGTGAGGAATTTTGGAAGCACAACTGTGAGAGAGTCAAATGGACTGGGACTCAAGACACTATGACAGCAGCCTCCACCACAGCCCTCAGCTCCACAGAGAGGAGTGCAAGCAGGACAGCTGAGAGCCCGCACACCACCTTCAGACACGGGCGGTTCTGGACCTTCCTGCACTGACGATGTGGCCGGTGTGCATCGCCAAGGTCACCGAGAGAGACCCAACTCTGGAGACTGATCTTTCTTCTAAGATATGCCCTTGGCGGCCACTTCTGTTTTGTCTGCTTCCATTAAATATACAATAGAATGTCCAGTATCATTTTATCAACTAAGGACCCATTTCTGAATGACGAATAAATGTGTACACATGTCTCACCCTCTTCTTCCAGGGTGCATGTCTGCCTGTCACCAAAATTGTTGCCAAAAAAAAAAAAAAGAGAGAGAGAGAGACTTGTATGATTTTGTTGAGGGTGGGGAGTGGTTCCTGGCCTGGCAAGGCTAACATACATGCAGAACCATGAAAGGAAGTTTCATTTAAAAATATTAAACAAATCAGGCTTTCTGGCCTTTGGCACGTCAGAGAGGAAAAGACAGGATGGAGGCTGCTGGGCAGAGGGACTTCTGTGTTCTTAGCCTACACTCCTCTGCGGAACTCTGGCGGCACGCACCAGGCACCCGATCTTGGGGAAGAAAAGCATAAAAGGTCACATCCAGCATCCTTCTGGCAGGACCACCCTAAGTCAGAGGCAACGTCATCGTGTTTTTCGAGATCTCCAAAGAAAGATTCCATGCCTTCATCTCCTCCCTCTCATGACACACAAAAGAGGATGCTCTGGGAAGTATTCCGCAGGCTTCCTCTCCATCCTGGTACCATTCATCCCATAGGAGATGCTACCGAAACAGTCGGGGTTCCTGGTTACGAGTAACAGAGAGAGACTGGTTCCGGTTCTTTGAAGCACTAAGGGATCAAGGGGATACTGTGTGAGGCTCTCAGAATTGGTCGGAAACTGAAAGGACAGTCTTGGGATGACAAGAAACACGAAAGACCTGTAGGGAAGGGTCATGTTGCTGCGGGAGCAGTGAGATCAAGACATCATTATGGCAGGGACGGGCGCCACCTTCTGACACTCCCCTCCTTCCCTATGGCACATGCACAGAACCCAAAGTCTCCAACAGCAAGTGTCTGATTGATCAAGCTTAGGTCACTGGCCCAACCTGACTGTAGCCAGAGGAAGATGGAGGAAGTCCGTTGGCCTCCACAGTGGGGAGAGGCAGAAAGAGGCAGGAGCTGGTGGGGGGTGGGGGGTGTGGTTCTGGCCAAGAAAATGCTCAACAAGAGATGTAATTCTCAATAAGAAAACCAAGTGGCCGTTGGGAAGGAAAATGGATACACATTACAGCTGATAACAATAAGACACCAGTCCTTCCCCCAAAAGGATGCAGGTATTGAATGCTGTGGTTTCAACAAATCCTGGCATGAGCACTGTGAACTCAAGAGAGGTATTCATGGTCCCACCAAATCTGATTTCCATGAGCTCTGGCTGCGACCTTTCCTCCTCACCTACATTCCCTACATTTCTCGAGGCTGCTAGCTGAGCAATTAGATAGCCCCGCACCGCGTTAGCCCGGCTGCCTCGCAATCACTGGCAGGTGCTTTGTACTCTGATATATTTGTCACTACTCCATCTCTGAGCTTTGCTTCTTACAAAGAGCGATGATTTGAAAAGCATTTATCAACCTGGATCTTGATGAAGGTGGCTCATGTGTGCATCTTGAAATGGAAAAATATGGAATGTTCTGTGGCCACAGTTCAATCAATCCACCAGACAGAAGGAAGCGGACACATCACTGCAAAATCCTACCAACTAAGAATTCACATCACACCAAAAGGAGGACCAGTGGGCCACGCCAGAGGACGGTGTTTTCTACCTCTCAGCGACAAAATGGAACACACATTTCATGCTCCAAAAAGTGCACCTTTCCTAAGAGAGTAAAAACACCACCAAACAGAGACAGTAATTTCCTACCATGGAGAGTTTGTTATCTGATGTGTATTAAGAGTTGTTTTAGTCTTATTTATACATTGATTTTATAATATACATGCACATATAAAAAGGAAAAGAGAAATAAATTAGAAACATCTTCACATTCATATTCTAACTCTTCCAAATTGCTTCTTAACTCAGAGTTGCTGAAAGATGTGTTTTACTACGTAAACTGTCCTCTGGGCCATGAAGAGTTGTTTTAACGTTACAGTGCTTCTTCAAAGAATCCATCCAAGAGCTGAAAGCCAATGGAACTGACCTCCTGAGCCGGCTCCACAAGTACGTGGACTCTGCCTTCTTTTGAATTCTCCTCTTAGAATTGCCAGACCCATCGGGTTCATCATTGTCCCCTCCCCTCTGCCCCCACCAGTGTTTGGCCCCCAGGGACTACAAGATGGCTGTCCCCAGGACTTTTCCAGGCTGCTGCCACCACGCTGTCCACTTTGACCCTGGCATTTTTAAAGCTTGAGCAATGACAACAGGTAACAACTGACACCTGGCCTATAGTGACTGCCAAACATGACTGCAAGATGCACAGAGATTCCACAAGTGTTAAAACATACATTAAAAGTGTACCTTACAATTTTAGAGTCAATTAAATATGAGACGTAAAGATGCTCTTTAAACTCAAGAATGCTACAAAATGACAGTCATTAAGGTTGCCTTGTAAGGGTTATTGTCACACAGGACGTGGGCAACAGGAACACATATTTTTACAATGCCATCTTGACTCCATCTTTTTGATGAGTTTATTCTGACATCCAGACTTATTTTGTAGCTCTCACCACACCATTAAATGTCCAGCTTTGTACATTACCAGGAAATGGAGCCAACAGATTTTCATCTTCTCCCATCCCCATCCTCCTGCTCATCCCATCTCAAGTCCAACCACACCCTTCACCCCACTCCCTCCCTGAGCTGGGGTGTCACCCTGAGTGAAGGCAGGGCACAGTCAAGGATGGGGTAAGGGTACTCTGCTTTAAAAGTGGACAGCTGAGCGAGCAGGTGGGCTTTGCATGTCAGTGGGCACTGGGGGAGGACCATGGTCTGGCCCTAAAAGTTTAAGGTTAGGAAGAAGGTGACAACCAAAGATCAAAAACCAGGCTAGAGCAGAGGTGATGGAACCGAGATCCGAGCACCAGGCGCAGCTGGTCCTGAGCACGGCTGAACCAGGGCTTCGGTGGCTGAAGCAGGACCAAGGACCAGGTGGTTAACACTGGCCAGGGACACACGGGGAGTCCAGAGAGCTAAGCAAATGAAGCCACAGGCAGCACCAATGATGTGAATACAATGGATCAGCAAGTCCTGGTGAGACTTCATGTGTACTTCCTGCCAGAGCGGATGCTGGGCAAGGCCCAGGCCACAGACATGAGCAGCAGATGAACTACGGCTGGGGGAGGTGCCGAGCGTTGGGCCCGCAGCAGAGTCTGATCGCTCCTGGGGCCCCTGTGGGGTTGTCACAGGATCTAAGACTCTCTGAGCATCTTGGTATAATGAAGAGTTCTTTTCTTGGGCTCTCAGAATGGGTTCCTGACCATTTTCCATGGTTATTCCGTGGAGTCGCCCTGACTGTCCTCAGCAGGTCAGCCAAGTTCCAGATGTAGAAACACCCCTGGATATGTCTTCATCTGATGTTGTTTGAACCCAATAAAAGATGATGACAGCTTGAAACAAAAATGAAACTTTCTTTAAGGCACGGCCACCCCGCCTCCTCACACGCAGCTGGACTTCCTGCTAACGTGACGCTGGAGTATCCAGAGGTCCTGGCCAACTGACAAAACAATTTGCTCACGATGGTGGCTTAATGACAAAGAGGAAATTTCTTATGGACTGCTGGGGCAGCAGAAAGTGTCCAAAGAACATAGCTTTGTGTTATCGTAGCCACAGGGAACAGTAGGGATGGGGGTCCCTTTATTTTCCACGCTGATTGTTCCAAAGATGACAAACTCTGCAGGAAATCCCAGTCCTGTATGCACATATTTATATGTATTTTTACTGCTGGTCCCATTCAGGCCTAATCAAAGCCTACATCATCCGTGAGCTTATCCACGTTGCAAAGGAAGAAAAACAAAACAACCCAGGTTTCAAAACCCTGCACACAACTTGCTTTCACAGCATTTCCCAGCGCTCTCCGGGAGATAGGAAGCTACGGAAATGTTTGTACAAGTAGCTGCGGGGCGGAGAGCTAGCAGGAAGCCTAGTGTTTCAGGGACTATTGTTGGGTTTTTTTTTTTCCATAGCTTAGTATAGTTCATTCTGGCCACCCCTCGGTCTGATCAAAAGGTAAAGCGTTGGGGTCTGTAAGTCAGTCTCGTCTAGCAGTTGAAGACAAAGAACAGAGTGTACTGATAGCGCACAACTGAGTATTTTCTAATCTCCTACAAAATAAAGTTCACAAGCAGAAAATCATCAAAGGCTTATTTACTTCACACCAGACCAGAGTAAGTTCCATGACTGTATTAATAATTTCCTTGAGATGATTTAAGACTCCCATCTTCGCCACTGCTCCTGGAGAGACTCTCCTCCTGGCCCTGAAGAAGTGGACTGCCGTGCTGAGAGGGAGCCCCGTGGCCAGGGGTGGTGGGCAGCTTCCAGAACTGACAGCAGCCCCCAGCTGACAGCCAGCAAAAATAAAACCGGGACCTCAGTCCTACGCCCTCAAGGAACTGAATCGTGCGTGAGTTTGCAAGAGGACTCACAACTCCAGAAAGAAAAGCTGATGCCCTGACTGCATGTCTCTATTCCAAGTGCAGCAACGAACCACCTTCCAAACACATGTACGTGCTTCTGAGCACATATTTCAAAGTGGATTCTGCAAATAAATATTGCCAAATTGCCTCCATGCTGCACCGATGTACACTCCCACCCTGACCACCGTGTTTGAGAGTGCCACCCAATACAAGCGTGTCTCCGATCACTAATAAAGTGGAATGTCTTTTCATGTATTTATTGCCCACTTGGTTTCTGTCTTCTGTGAAATGCTTTTTTTGTACCTTTTGCCCATTTTCCTATTGGACTATTTATCCTTTTTATTAATTCACAGAAATTCTTTATTAATTCTGAATATTAACCCCATTTCTATTATACATATTGCAAATGTACAGTATTTGCATATCAAAATCTGTAGCTCATTTTTCCCCTAAAATTTGTATATGGCCTTTTAAATCATATAGAAGCTTTAAATTATTGATGGTGTAGTCAAATGTATTTACTTTTATGTGTCTTGAGTTCGTGTTTCTGTCAAAGCCTTCCTACCCCAAGATTATAAAAGGACATTCTCCAGTATCTGCTTATGCTGTTTTTATAGTTTTGCTATTACGTTTTTACTTTCATTCCAACTGGAATTTACCGTGAGTCATCCGCCCTACTCTGGGGTCCATCCTCCCATTTTCGCCTGATACTGCTTCAGGCAAGGTCTCTAGAGATTTCTGTGTTGCCAAAACAGAAAGACAGTTCCGTGGCCTTGTTTGATATGACTTCTCAGCAGCATTTGCAGGAGTTGGACACACCTTCTCTTGCAAACACATCCCTCTCCTGGCCTCCGGGAGAGCATCCTTTCTGAGCTTTCCCTCCATCTCACTGGCCTTCCTCTGTCTCCTTTTTTGGCTTATCTTCTTTTCCCCCATCTCCTGGTATTTCTCATGGCTCAGTTCTGAGCTGTCTTCTCTGTGTCCCACTCGGGAATCTAAGCTTTATACAATCTCTATAGTGATTCCTTAATTACGGAGTCTCTCACCTACATCTTTTCCGAGCTGTGGCTTTCTATGTTTGGATACGTGTCCGACATTCCTCTCTGCATGACCTGTGCTCATCTCAAACGTCAATGTTCCAGACCGAACTCGAGTCTCATCCCCGGGTCCAAACCTGCTTTCCCTCTAGCCTTCATCACGACCCACTCCTTCGACCTGAACCGGACACCCAGCGACCATCCTTGGTTTTTCTCTTTCTTCTAGTGCCGTATCCAATCCACTGGCAAGTCCTGCCAACTTCCTCTACCCAATACGTCTCGATTTCCATCATCATCCCACCACCAGCCTCGTCCAGGGGGGGAGTAACTCACGCTCATTGTTCCGCTTTGGCTTTTCTGCCTCTGTTCCCTCTCCACACGCGAGTGGGCTCCTTATAAAACGTAGGGCATTGCCATTCCTGCTTTCAACATTTCTGTGGCTTCTCACTGTACTTAAAACAGCCCAGACCTCTCTCCAGGGTCTCTGAGGCCTTGTGTGGCCTGGACCCAGACTTCCCACACTCATCTCAGGCTGCCCCTGCTGCTGGGTCCTCCTTTGGATCCTTGATCAAACCCCCATCTCCCCACCCTCAGGGCCGAATTTGTTTCCTGGCACTGCTGGAACCCATTTACTGCAAACTCGGTGGTTTACAACAACAGAAATTTATTCTCTCACAGTTCTGGGGACCAGTGATCTGAAATCAAGTATTTTACAGATGAGAAGCCAGGGCTGAGAAAAGGCCGCCAGCTGAGATACCATTCCCTAGTTCCTGCCCTCCAAAATAAGTATCCACCAGAAGATACATTTTTATGACAGCAAATCATTCTACAAGGACAAAGACCAGAGAATACACTTGTCTTTGAATCATTCAGTGAAGCAACTAGACTATAACCAGATCAAAAAAGCTGACTGTGGATCTGGTTATGGAAATAACTGTCACGTGACGTCTGTGGATTTGTTACACTGATGTTTACACAAAAGGAGAATCAGATCTAGACGGAAGGGCCGGTCTCAGGTGAGGCGGATGCCCTCAGATGTGCTGGGACCTCGGCTCTGTGCTTCATTCTGAGTTGTGTTTGTCCCTGAGGCTTCATTTTGGGGGAGCGGGGAGGTAACTAGGTTTTTATTTATTTATTATTATGTCTTTATTAATGGAAGTGCTGGGGTTGAACCCAGGACCCTGCGCATGCTAAGCACGGGCTCTACCACTGAGCTCTATCCTCCCCCGTCCCCCAGGCCTTTAAATCGACCCAAGAGAGGGATTAGAACTATTTATGCCTCTGCCTGTAAAACACCACGGGCTTAACCTTCTAGCAGGCGAAGCGCCGGCTGCATTTACACTTCAGTCTCCCTGCGGCTGCTTTGAAAGGGTCTGCTTTCCTTCTCAGCTTTGGGATCTGGGCAGACACACACTCCACTCTTATCTCCTCTTAAGCAGATAATTCAAGGACTAATTTATCTCAGGAAACACAGTGATCCCAGAAAGACAGCCAATCACCTCCCAGGAGGATTGGAAAACCTCAAGGGAGGAAAGCGAAGTCATTCCAGGCCTCCCTCCATCCAGCAAACAGCACAGAGCTGGGGGCTCCTGGAGAGGTTTGCGGTCACGGCGTGCCCCAGAAGCCACTGGGCGTGCAGTGGCCATAGCAGGGACGGCCCTTCCAGACCTGTCCTGCTTTTCCTCAGAGCAGAAGAGCTGGAGCTGGCGATGAGCTCACCACGTGCATCTGGAGAACACGATTTCATGGCTTCCCACCCCCGCCCCCAACACTTGCCCCTCCAGGGGAAAGGTGACCCAGCCAGCTGTGGCTGGCCTTGCCAGTCTTCCAACTGCTTTATGAGCAGCTGGTGGCCAACATTTTCGTCTGCTTTTTAGATACTGAGTCTTCAAACTTCCACCTCCTCCCACCTTCTGCCTGGCCTCCAGCCCTTGACTAGATCTAGAATTTCTGCTGGTTCCATGGTGGACACATCACACACAGTAAAAGAGTTCAGTGGGTGTGAGGGACTGTAGAAAAAGAAAATTCAACCCATCTATACTACCAGGCTTCTCTGCACCTCCCACGGGCCAAAACATATGGTGCAAACTCCAAGAGAAGGCTATGATGCATGAATTTCCTAATCACAGGTGTTTACAGCACACGCATTATAGTGGGGTCTCATCGCCATGGACAGAACATAGTTTGGGAAGCTCTGTCCCAGGCCGCACACCCCCGCCGTGCTCAGGAGAGTGGGAGGATTGTTGCTGCTCCTCCAGTCTCACCAACCTGGCAAGGTGAGTGTGGCCAATGCCACTCCTCCGATACTGGCCCGCGCCACGTACAGCCAGGGGAAGGCCCAAACCCTAGAAGCATCCAAATGATAAAACCGCCCCCAAAGGATGGCTTTATGATCATGTTTACAAAACCAGGCCATTGTACTGAGTGAGGAACCAGCTGCCGTGGTGCGTGGTGCCCACTGGGCCTGATCGCCTGCTTGGTGAGGTCACGGTGGCCTTGGCCATGAGATACAGATGGGGTGGGGGCACGGTGCCCGCTGATGCATCACAGATGACTCAGTCAGAAGACACTTTGTGCTGTGAAAATCTCGGAAGTTCGCCGAACAAAGGTCATTTACAAGAGAACAGGAGCTGCTGCAGATTCCAGGGCTGAAGGAGAAATTCTGGGAAGAAAGGGAAGGCCAGAGCCAACCAGGGCTCTTAGGGTCTGTGTACCTGTTTGCAAGGTTAGAGCATGGGGATGAGTTTTTGCATTTTGGAAAGAGAATTGACAAGCAGTATTCTTGCTTCCTTTTTTTTTTTTTTTTAAAAAAAGCTTTCATTTTAGAATGGCTCTGGATTTCCAGAAAAGTTGCAGACAGTCCACAGCCCCATACGCCCGTATCTGGTTTATCCAATTGTTAATATTTGTCGCAGTTAATGAACCAGTATTGTTACATCGTTAACCAAAGTCCAGATTTGATTCAGATTTCTTTAGTTTTTTTCCTGATGTCCTCTTTCTGTTCCCGGATCTCCTCCGGGCTGCCGCATCACATTAATCTGTCACGTCGCCCACACTACTATGTATAAAATAAACAGCAAGTTCCCACTGTACAGCACAGGGAACTATAGTCAGTACCTTGAGGTAGCTTATAATGGAAAAAAATCTGAAAAAGAATATATACATGTGTAATTGAATGACTAAGCTGTACCCCTGAAACTAACAACATCGTAAACCAACTATAAATTCAATTTTAAAAATTGTCATGTGTCCTTAGACTCCTCTTGACTGTGACAGTTTCTCAGACTCTTTGTTTTTGATGATCTTGACAGTTTCGAGGAGCACAGGTCAAGTATTTAAAAGAACATTCTTCTGTGTGGGTTTGTCTGATGTTTTCCTTGTGGTCAGACTGGGGTTACTGGTTTCGGGGGGAAGAGCCCAGAGGAAAGGTGCTGATCTCGTCACTCACGTCAAGGGCATGGATCATCAACGTGATTACGTTGGTCTTGACCTGGATCACCTGGCTGAGGTTGTGCTGATCAGATCTCTCCACTGCAGAGTCTCTTGCGGGCTCCCCTTTCCATGCCGTCCTAGAAGGAAGTCATTCCACGCACGGCCCACATTTAAGGGATGGGAGTTACACTCCGCCTCCTTGAGAAGGGAGTATCTACGTAAGTTTTCAGAATTCTTCTCCTTGGGAAGTATGTCTCTTCTCCTCTGTTTTAAAAAATGTATTCAATTATTAATTTACATCAGGATGGACTCATGGGTATTTATATTATACTTTGTACAAATATGCATAAATAAATATTACATTATTTATTTTCTTGCTCAAACTACTCAAGCTTTGGTCATAGGAACTCTTTCAGTTGGCCCCTGGGTCCCTGGACCACCCCCATCGGTGCATGTGTGTGGCTGGGTGGGGGGATTGCTTGTTTACTTTGGGGGAGTTTTTGTTTTGCAACCCATCCTTGCTTTTTAGCACTACAAAATGCTCTAGGCTCATCGTGTGTATTTCCTGTTTCAGCCCTTTCTAGAAGTACCCCTGTTCCCTTCCATCAGAGAATGATATTCGAAACCAAGACGAGATCTCAGCTGGGTGTGCTTACTGTTACTGAGGAGTCATTTCTTCTAGGACCTCCCAGTAAACAGAGGAAGCTATGTGTGTTTACTAACCTGAGCATGCAACCATCTGCATCTAAGTTAAGCTAACCCCGAGTTCATACTGGCATCCAGCATGGATTATTCTAGCCTCCTCTTCTTGCTGGCCCATAACCTTCCAGTCCAACAGTGTGAAACCTGGCTCCCACTGTCTCTCAGACATTGACCTTATGGTTAACACATCTTGTGGCTTCAGAATTCTTTACCCACATCCCCATGGGAGACAACTTTCCAACCAGAGTCCTGTGCTTATGAACCCTTCTTCTGCCTTTAGTCTTAAGAGTTTCCACTCTTTTCCAGAGTTACCAGATCAGCACCTTTTCTCCCTCCCCTCCAAGGAGGGTATGTATTATCTTTGTAGCAGGGTTAGATTCTTTTCTCATGGTCTGCATTCCATCCTGGGAGCCTCTAACCTTCTAAACAGTTTTTTAAAATTTGCATATAATAAGGTTAACTCTCTGCTATGAAGTTCAATAGATTTTGACAAATGCATAATGTATCCACTGTTACAGTTCACTACCTTAAAAAATTCCTAAAAATTCCCTGTTTCACCTATACCATTCTCCTCCCATATTTTTGTGTTTTTTTCTCCCATTTTCAAGTAAGCAGATATTTTAGATATCAGATGAGTTATATGTCATGTATTTTTAATTGCTTTGTGCCAAGTAGCTACAAGAAATAAAAGGTTTTTTTTTAAGAATAACACTATTGTCCATGAATAACTGAAAAATTGTGCTGAACACTGGAATTTGACACATTGTAAAATGATTATAAATCAATAAAAAATGTTAAAAAAAAAGAATAACACTATTATAAAATGTTTATTTTGTATTCTACCTAGAAAACACAGTAGTCACAGTAATTTAGAGGTGCAAATTTCTTCTTTCAGGTCACTGTGCACTGTTAGAGCAGAGAAAGCTAATTTCCAGAATATTCACTACCCCAGAATAAGAGGTCAGGGCCTGGCCATGACCAGGAAACCATCAACACTGTAGCAAGTGACAGAGCCAACTTTCCACCGCACCAAGCAACTTCAGAATTTTCATAAATCTGGGGCTTAAAAACTTAGCAAGGACCTTCCTTTCGTCCTGCATCCAACCCTTGCCCGACCCCATTTTCTTAAAAGTCTAAATCATGTTTATTTACAAACTCGAAGTTCTGCCCCAAAGGCAGACAGTGCTGGCTTTGCGGCCAAGATTAGAGCAAAAAACGCTGAGGATAATTTACTCACCCCAGGCTTGGAGACAATCGCTGTTTTTCAGTTGACTACAGCTTTCTGACCTCAAGGGCGCATCTCATGGAGGGAAAAGTTTTACGACTTCCATGAATTCGGTGTCCTCGGCTGTCATGTTTCTCAACTTGCTGTCAAACCACAGAAGTACATTTTTAGGATAATTCTAAGGGAAGCCATGTGAGGACTTCCCAGACTAAACTTATAGCGAGACTTTGGGAGGAACTGAAGCAGGTGGAATCCGCCTGGCACAAACATGCCCCGCGCACGCGCCCACGCCCACCCGCCCCCGCACACACGTGACCACGGGCGCGCGCGTCTCGCGCACATGCGCACTTCCTCGTTCGTAAAGAGTAGGAGGTGCGCTGTTTGCGGCCGCAGCCGCATCACGGGAACCTCGGTTTTGTACGTGTATTATGATTTCCGGGCCTGTGTGTTCCATTTTGGTGTCACTTAAGGCACAGAGAAAAGCAGGACACTTTAATACAGAAGGAGGGAAACAAGGAGCGCGGGAAGGGGAAGATGGGAAGGAAAAGACAGGGAAGGAGGCAAAATGTGAAAGGACAGGCGGGGGGAAGGTAAGAGAGAAAGGATGCCGGAGACACACGGAGGGGAGATGTCTGATCAGTGACGCCAAAAAAGGGCGCGGAGGGATTGATGGAGAAAATCTGGGAGAAAACGCTCATATTCCGTGAAGAAGCCAGAACAATACTCTCCCCAAGTGGCCAATAGTCTCTCCCAAAGCGACTTTTTAAAAATAACCTGATTAAAATGTTCTGCCTCTAGCAAATCCTTTACTGATTACAGATAATAAATATGCAACTTTATTATTGCAGTATTTGTCACTAACCCTGAATAATACCCACGGCCCAGGGCTCTTTTGCCTTCAAAGGCCCCCTCCTTCATTAAATAAAAAAAGTATAGTTTATAACTGTGTTGTTATAAAGATGAAAATATTGATATTATCTATTAAAGCATCTCCTTTGGCCTAAAAGTTTTTTTTTTTCCTTCTGGTTTTAAATGAAATTAAGACATTTTTGTGGGTCCCTGAAAGTATGATTGGCTCTGTCCCCACTAAGTAAGTTGGCGCTGACAAGGCTTTTTGTTGGCACAGTTCACATATGTCACCATGTGGTCCCCAAGTCCTGATTCCTGGGGTGGGGGTGGGGGCAATGCTGTGTGTCTGACCCGGGTGTGATCTGGCATTGCCATGTGCGAGTGGTTGAATTCAATTGCTGTACATTCATGAAAATCGTGCATATCTGTTGTGTAAAGTGCACAGAAGCAGTGCTTGTGTGACAGAAGAGGGACTGAGAAAGAGGGGTTTGACCCTGCTCCATCCCATGCGCGTGTCTGTGCCCCTAGAACTGCCTGGAGTGGAGGAAAGTGACCTGGAGAGGGTAAGAGATCAGGAATAGGGGCTTGTCATTCTTTTCTGGGTGAAAATTCTGAGGGCAAAGGAAGAAAGGAAGGGTAAGATAAGATAAAAGAAAAAGCAGATTCCACAGACTTTCCTTTTCTTCTTGAGAATTACATACTACTCCTCCAGTCTTTCACAATTTTTAGGATTTGTTCTTATGAAAGCCTTCAGAATAAAATAAGGTGGTTGTTTACCAAACTGATCTCTCATCAAAATATAGCGTTTACATTTTTCTAAATCAAAGGAGAGAATTTCACAGAGGAAAGTTAGATGAGCTATTTTTTAAAGTAACAAACATCCTCGAATGTAGCCATTCTGTAGGTTATGGGAGTGGATGGGAGACGGTACTGTGAGTTCCCTGAACAGTAGACACACCAGGCAGTAAAGCAGAACGGTCATTTATTTTGCATTTAAATTGCATTTTTTAAGACTGTTTCTCCCAGATCTTTGTATGACTCATGCCTTACCATTACAGTCTCAGCTCATTTATTTCCCCTAGAAAGAGAACTTTCCTGACCCCCTTACTGTTCTTTATGCCACTTTTGTCTTTTAGTTTCCTGACAGTACAGGTGATCAGAAACTATTTAGATATTTGTTGATTGGTGGTTGGTTCCCCTGTGTGCTGTTTATATTCCTGCTAGTCCCACAGGAACAGACAGCTTACACGTTTTGTTCACTGTTGAATTTCCAGTGCCCGGCACCCATTTGTTGAATGAACAGTTGAATGAATGAATGAATTTTAAGTCTCCTCCAGAGACGGTTGGAAACAGACTTCTGAATATTTCTGGGAAGTAGCAAAGAGTCACAGCACGTTAGAGACAGAGGTCCTTGGCTGGTCCTCTGACCCAACTCACTCATTTACAGATGCAATGACCTAGAAAGGTAAGAATTGCCCTGGCAGGACCACAACGAGGCTGAGAGCCCCAGCTGTTTCCAATTCCTGAGGCAGCCCTCAGACCACAATTTCAAAATAAAGGCCCATGAAAACCAGACAGAGTACCAACCAAAGTCATCTTCTCTAAGATAAATAACGATCTGTCTACTCTCACGCAGCTGATATTAATCAAGGCGAGACTGTCCGAACACCAAGAACACACGAGCGTGTCTCTTTTTGAGCTTTCAGCCTGAGCCCAGGACCGCTCTCTCGTTCCCTCTCCCGGGTCCCCCCATCCCTCAGCCAACGTTAGTAAAAGTAGGAAGAGCAAAACTTGCCAAGAGTTTACCATGTCTCGGGCATTACGCTTAGTGTTTCATATTTCTCATCTCCTGGAGGAGACACCGTTATCCCCAATTTATAGGAGGAGAATTTAGGCTTAAAGATATTAGAAATTTGCCTGAGGTCACACGGCTAATAATAATGGAGCCAGACTACCAGTTCGAAGAATTAAACTTAATTTTTTGGAATAGATAATACAGAGTGTCCAAAATTTGAAAAATACGTATAAATTTACTAAAAAAACAAACAAACAAAACCCCCAAACTCCCTCCCGCTCATAGCTACCCAGTTTCTGCCACCCATAGACGACCAGAATAATAAACTTCTTGAGAATATTTCTAGAGCTACAGTCTGCACATACAAGTCAGTAGTGGTGTGTGTATGTGTGTGTGTGTGTGCACACTCATGTGAACATTCTTTTGCAACCTTCCTGCTGTGGAAAATGATGAACACACATACATATGAGGGAACCCTATGAAGGAACCCCTGTTCTCATCACTCTGCTTCAAGTAGAATCAACTCAAAAACAAGCCAGTTTCCCCCAAAACCACACCTCACTGTCCCCTCCCAGACATCACAGCATTTCACCTGTAAACATTTCTAGGTGTCTATCCAAAGGGTGAAGAATTTTAAAAATAACCAAAATATAATTATCACAACCTAAAAATTGACAATAATTCCTTAATCTCATTAAGCACCAGTCAGGCTTCAGATTTTCAACTGCTTAATAAATGTCAGACATTTTAAAAAGTGTGTTTATTTGCCAGAGAGAGACTCACGGACATAGAAAACAAAGTATGTTTACCAAAGGGGAAAGGGTGGACAGAGGGATAAATTAGGAGTTTGGGATTAACAGATATAAACTACTACATATAAAATAGATAAACAAGAAGGACCTACGTACAGCACAGGGAGCTATATTCAATTTCTTGTAATAACATATAGTGGAAAAGAATCTGAAAATACATGTATATACATATATGTCTATGTATAACTGAATCACTTTGTTGTACACCTGAAACTAATGCTGTAAATCAACTACACTTCAATAAGAAATACAATTTTTTAAAATGTGTGTTTGAATCAGGATTCAAATAAGACCCACATAGTGAAGTCGCTCTCTTTTTTTTAATGGAGGTACTGGGGTTTGAACCCAGGACCTCGTGCATGCTAATCACACAGTCTACCTGTGAGCTAAAGCCTCCTCCACAGGAAATTTTAACTTTTAAAAATGTTGTCATCCTTCAGTTTTCTCTCTTAAAGCTCCTGGGTTTTGTGTCAGAATTAGACAAACTGGATTTTTAGTCACCATGTTAGTTCATGGCCCAAGAAGGCCCAACTTTAACTACGGTTCTAAATAATCACAGAATCACAGTGGTTTAACATAACAAAGCTAATTTCTTGCTTATGCCATCTGTCCCGGGTGCACCAGCCCAGCGTACTTTTCACTCAGGGACCCAAGCTCCCAGTGTGTCCACGGTCGCTGTGTCAGGAGGAGGAGTTGCGGTCAACCGCACTTACTGGCTTTTGCTTAGATCTCATTGGCTAAAGCATCATCTACAGCCCACCTGAGCTCAAGGTGGTGGGTGGTGCAATTCCAGGTGTGACCAGCAGGAGAAGGGACCCTGTGTCCCTAACCCTGATTCTGTGACTTTCCCTAATGCACTCTCAAGGAAACCAGTGCAGTTCAGACAGACTGGACCCAGCTAATCGATTCGTGTGGCCGGTTTGAGAATCTGGACAGGACAGATGCTCAGAGAGTGGCACTGATTCACCCACAAAGCCCCGCAGTTTCACGTTCTCTGGCACGAAGAGGCTGCAACCCTCTCACTTCAGGAAGCAAGAGGACATGGATCCCCCCCGACTAGGTTAGCTTTTTTGGGTGCAACATCTGGAACAAATGCATAAATTAATGCTGGTCACTTTCTGATAAAAATAAGTAGTCTGTATCTGACAGACCCCAAAGAGAGGTACTATGTGTTTAGATTGTGGATTTTTTTTTCTTTTTTTTTTTTTTTTTTTTGCAGATTTAGCGAAGCCAATGGATCTTGGAACTTTAAACATAAACAATGAGGAAACCAAAATAAACCCTTCCAGAGCAGGAGAGATAGGAACATTTTCTTCAGCATGAATCATGAGCTAATTATTGTTCGTTTAAAAGTGTAAATGAAATTAATTTATGCTCAGTCAGCAACTAGCGAATAAGAATCCAGTGCCTGCCTCATGTTCAGTTGTAGGCTATCTGGAGGCTTGAGAGTCGTGTTCCATTTTTCCGCGTGCTAGGATACCATCTCACTCAAGTTCCCTCCAGTAACGGGGAGCTTCTTTTGAGGGTGTACCTGAGTGGCCAGAGAAACAGGGATCTCGTGGGAACCTCAGCCTGGAAACCAGTGTATACTCAGACTTTGATGAAAATGAAACAACAGTCACAGCATTCCCAGCATCTCACCCAGCAGCAGCGGCAGGAGTGGGGTTCTATGTAAAAGGACCTCAGGGGAAAGTGGGGCTCTGGGAGTGAGTGCCAGTGCCTGGCTGGGACGGGTGGGTAGCAGTGGGACTCTTCCACACCCTGGGATCAAGTGCTAGCAGCTCATCGTGTGCCATGGTAAAGGAGCTAATGAAAGTTCAGTTGTCTTTTTGGGGATCCAGGACACGTGCTCAGTGAAGAAATAGGGACTGTAAGGAAAGAGAGATTACATGACAATCTCTTGCCTCATTAGAACATTACAGCAATGAAAAAGACAAATCCCGGTTTTAGAGGAATCAGTTTAAAGAAGATTGAAAAAAAAAAAAGGATGGTGGCAGATGGTATTATTGTACTGTTTATTCCGAATATTTGCTATTCCTCTCTACGAGGCTCACCCCTCAAGACTCCCTCCCTGGGGTCCCTCCTGGTGGGAGGGCATACATGCTCCCACTGAGGTCGAGTCCATCATGTGACTTTCTTTGTCCAGTGGAATGTATACAGTATCGGAGCAGATGTTTTAAGAGCCTTGGTGCTGTTCTGCCCTTGCTTTGTTCCTTCTGCCCCAAGACTAAGATGGGACCCCTCCTTCAGCTTGTACTGCAGAAGGATGCAGAGTGAAAGTTGACATCCTGCCAATACATATATGAGCAAGAAATAACTGTCTGAAGTTGGAAGGCACTAGGATTTTAGGAGCCATTTATTATTGCAACATGATGTAGCTGAAGCTGATGGGTGTGGAGAGCGGGACCAGAAATGTGGTGCTGAGCCAGCAAAACCCTGACACATACAGCATGCAGCTTGCAATACGCTGTTGCCTGCGATAAGAAAAATGGACCAAATGAACTTGTGGTTTTAGTTAAGATGTGGGGAAAACAAAACATGGGTAACATGAGTTTGCCTTTCTTGCCTGCGTTTGACAAGGCACTACAAGAAAGAGATCCGCTTCAAAAAGACTTCCAGATTGAAGGTTGAATTGAAAGGGAAATATGGGAACGGCAGAAATCCCAAAGCTAACAGAGTCAGAACCGGTCACAGCTGTGGGTACAAGTCCAGCCTGTCTACTGAATATTTAATGCAGAGACACTCCATCCCTTTTCTCCCATTCAACTCCCAGATCACTGGTGGCCAGACCCTTCCTCTCCAGCCATGAGATGAAAAGACTCTCTATGGAGAATCTCACCAGCCCAATAGGAAACATCCCAAGATATTGACATTAGGGGTCCCCCAGCAAACGGTCCACTTAGATCACACTATAGTGTGAAAATCCACAAGTCTCAGTCATGAACTCAGATCTTCTACTCAGCCTTTTATCCCTCAACTGTTAAAATTCTGCAGCCAGGATTCACACACACACACACACTCCAGTAGCCTCAGAGACATAGAAGAAGATTTATCATCCATGACACAAGAATGAGGTTTTTTGAAAAAGGGTCATTCAGACATTCAAAGATCAAAAAAGTACTCCTGGAAATTCGAATCGATTGGAGAAACAAGAACAAACTTGATGGAAGTTCCGTTTGAGGAAATCTCTTAAAGAGTAGTCAAAAACACAAAAAGATGAAAAGCAGAGACTGAAAGCAAAATTCGAGGTCCATCAGGTGGTCCAACACTACTACTTAATAGGACTTCCAGAAATCCACCAGGAAAAGAGGTAAGAAATCACCCACAAAATGACGCAAGGGCATTCTCAGATCTGAAGGGCGTGTGTGGCCCGTGTGGGAGTCTGTTCAGACCAAAGCACGTATTGAGAAAGTCCTAGTTCCAGGCATCAGCAGAAGATCCTGCAAGTTTACAGAGAGAAAACACTGGTCACACAAAGGATCAGCATTCATGGCTTTAGACTCTTTAAAAGAGATACTCGAGGCAAGCAGATATTCTAAAGAATAATAATATCTGACCTGTTACCCTGCATCTGGCAAAACTACCCACTGGGTGTGAGAGTACAGTTAAGACATTCTAAGGCATCCAAAGCCTCAAAAAATTTACCTACTACATATGCTTTCTTGGGAAGCTACTAGAGGAAGCGCTCCACTGAAATGATGGAGTAAATCGAGGAAGGAGAGGCCTGGGCTGTACGGGAAATCCAACCCAGAGAGAGGCAAAGGGCATCCCTGGGATGAGGAAGGGAGGTCCCAAGATGACCAGACAGAGGCAACCCCGCCCAGGTGGGAGCAGCAGGGCTCCAGAGGTGCGTCAACCAGGCCATCAGAACAGCACGGCCACCCTCTCTTTAAACCACTGCCCAGCTGAGCACCCCATCCTGCTGAGCTTCCTTGACATCTCCTGTCCATGTACGGATGAAGTCCCTCCATGATCTACTGCTTGGACCAACAGAGGCTCCTCATGTCCCCCCCACAGAGATGCTCTCCTCTGGCGCACTCCTGGGAGCTGGAAGTAGGCTGTGGTGCATTTAGACCCAGAAGTTCTGAGCAGTCCGCCCAACTGCCCTGACCACATCGCCGCTGGGACGCAGAACCAGATCCACAACCAGACACTTCAATGGGATGAGCCTGGAGCTCCCCACGGCCTTGCATCCTGACCTTTCCAGAGAAGGGCCCCTTTCTCTACAGTCAGGGAATCTCAACCCAGAAATTCCATTGAACTGATCTCCTGGGAACCTAGGGGCAGCTTTACTTTTTTATTCCGGTTAGATGTGTGTTTGCAACTCAGTCAAAAGTAAGCAAGGGATCCTTTGGGGATACACACGTGGGCTGGAAATCTGCAGAGAGAAGCAAAGGACTCACTAACACCAAAGTCTGGAGAGGGGTTAGCTGGGGGTGGAGGGAGGGGCCGTCACTGAGGAGTAAAGGAGATTTGGAAGATGCCGAAATGATTCTTCCTTTGAGCCAGAGGGAGGAGTAGGCAGGGGTTTATTTTGTCCCTTTTCTTCTGACTGGCCATCAGTGTTTTATATCCCATTATGCATGCTACAGCTCACCCCCAAGTTTATTCTTCTAATTCAAAAAAGTCAAGGAGCAGTGAATGATCTGAACAACAGAAGAATGCAGACGCACTCTCCTGATGCAGCACAGTCCCTAAGGTCCAGCGTCAGGTGACAGGGCTGGGGGCAGAAGAGGATGTCTACCATACGACCACTGAGCAGAGAAATCAAAAAACGGCAGCACGCACATGCTCACCTTGGCCTGTGTAGCCATAAAAATGTCCCTGGAAGGGCACATCGGGGACACTGACTTGCACGCTGCCTACCCCGAGGACCAGGAACAAAACCACCTTCACATTCCGTCCTTTCATAGTTTTGAATTTTGAGGCACTTGAAGGTTTTACTTAATCAAGAAAAAACAAAAAACAAAAAAAACCTTTTTGTTTTTGAAAAATAAGCCTGAAGACCAAAGCTAACGAGACTGAAGATACAGAAGCAGGAATTGCTGAAAAGAAAGCGAGTAACCAAATGATCCACACTCTGCGATACCGTTTATTCATTTAAGTAAATAAAACCGCCAGCCCGATCACCTGGAAGGAAGTCTCTCACTCAGCACACCTGAGATGGTGATAATAAAAGATTAACAGAAAAGGTAAATTCCAACAATTCTGACCCTGCAGCTGTCTCCCACCTCCTGCTCCAGCTCTCATGGGCTGTTTTTGTCACGTTGCGTCCAGCCAGACTCACTGGAACGGGGTAAAAAAAGCAGGAATAAGGACGTCCCGGAGCGCTGCTAGTAAATCAGCAAACGGCTAGAGCTGTGAGGAACTGTCCCCATAGTATAGTCCAAGTCCCTCATTTTTCAGAAGAAATTGAGGCCCAGAGAGGGAAGTGACCTATCCGGGGGCATGAGAAAGAGAGAGTCCACGATGGGTCCAAGTCCAGGTCCCCTGTCTCCTGGCCACTGGCCCGGGGCTTTGTCCTGGACACCGTATCCTTATCAGGGAAGGAGCAGTGATTTCCCAAGAAGGCGTGCAGTTCCTGGACCGAAAAAAAAACAGGAGCTGGGCTCACGTCTGGGCCTCACACCAGTGAGCCCCTGCCTGGCAAACCGTGAGAACAGGGTTTCCTAGAGGCAGCAAAGCAAGCAGCATGGAGCAGGGGTCAGACGGGAGTGCAGCCCCCCTCCCGCCGGCTGCTGCCCCCCACCCCCCCGTCTGCTGCAGAGTCATGAATTGTGGTGTGGGGGGGGCATCGAATATACACAGTAAGCGCTCCCTGGTTAGTGCTATTATTATCATCCTTTCAGGAGGGAAAGGTCACACGTTTTCAGGGCCTAATAACAATGCTCCTCTGGGTCAGACAAGAAAAGGAACCATCGAGCCTTGGCTCTAGGCCTTCCATCACACGGTCCAAGTTGAATGCAAACTCGCCTCTCCCGCTGGGTGGGCGTGGGCTTTCCCATCCCCCCAGAGCGCCTCCAGACACCCAGGGAGGAGGGCTGATGGCTGCTGTCCCTTAACCACCAGACGCATCCCCTTAAGTGGCTGGGGACACCGTGAGTGGGGGGGGTCTCCACAGAAGCCCTCAGACAATAAACACACCTGCCAATGAACCAGGGAGCCCCTCCTCACTCAGCCAGGCGCCCACGTCAGGCCCCAGGAGTGATTCCATGGGAAGACACTCGGAGGCAAAGGGGGATTCACAGAAGGGGAACCACACAAGACAAACTGTGTGAGGAAGGAAAACTGAAGGGCAGACAAGTGATGGAGGACTTCAGAAGAGGAAGACCTCCAGAGAGAGTAAGTGAGGCCCCAGCCTCAGACTATGGATGGTAAAGTGTTCTGCACCCAGTCCCAACATGTGTGGGTGGTGGGGGCGTCCCCATAGCACCAAGCAACTCTGTGACGGCAGCTGGGTGTGCTGCAGCTCAACTCGGTTCTGAGACTGTACCTGGAGACGGCATCAGATCCCATGGGTTCAGGGCTAGGGTCCATGAGACTGCCCCCCACTGCACCACCCGGCCCACACACATACAGTTCAGACGCCGATCACAGGTCCAGATTGTGTCCAGGGCTTCTGACTCAAGGGCTGTACATGGAAGGTTCCAATGACACCTACTTTGGGTTCAGTTAATTTGCCAGAGCAGCTCACAGAACTCAGAGAAGCAGTTTATTTACTAGGTCTTCACTTTGTTATAAAAGGATATAACGAGGAAGGGCCAGACGGATGAGATGCAGTGGGCAGGGTGCGGGGAAAGGGCTCGGGGCTCCCCTGCCTTCTCCGGCTGCACGGACTTCCCCCAGTTTCACGTCTTCCCAAAGACGACTTGAAAGCTCTCCAAACCCTGTCCTTCTGGGGTTTTATGGAGGCTTCAAGATGCAGACATGACTGATTAAATCCCTGGCCTTTGGTGACTGGACTCCATCTCCAGCCGCTGTCTCCTCCCCAGAGGTCAAGGGTGGGACTGAAAGTTCCAAACCCCTAATCACATGGTTGGCGCCGCTGACCACCAGCACCCATCCTTGGGTGGGGTCCAAAAGTCATGCCAGTAACATAACACAAGCCACCTTTATCCTTGTCATCATTTAGGAAATGCCATGGGTTTTAGGAGCTCTGTGCCAAGAAGGAGGACAAATTCTTATTCTAAATCACAGTAGCACAGGGGTGTTTTGGGTCCTCTGGCCATGCCTCTCTTCCAGGCCCTCATGATCCCCATCCTTGTCTTCCTCACAAGAACCTTCTTCTGCCCAAGCTTCATGGCACATTTTCTCAGAAGCTCTGTGTTCTCTGCTGTCTGGCTTTCCAGTCGCCCCAAGACCCCCTAAAGGATGAAGTTTCTGCCCTGAGGTTGGATTTCCTGAATTGGGAGCAATTAAATTGGATTCACATCCTGATCTCAACAGGACAAGACAGAGAATACCATCCAAGATGGGCTGGAAGGTGGAAATGTTAGTGTTTGACACAAAGCAATGCCCTGTGTGTGCAAATCTTCCCACTGCTACCAAGCCTGTTGCCCTAGAATCATGCCCCCGCCCCTCTCTCGGATGGAAACCAACTGCTCTTATCTAAGTCTCAGGAGGAAGCCACAAAGAGAGAAAAACAAGAACTGGTTAGAACAAACTGGGCCCAGGATGGTGGAAGGTGCGACTTCCAGTGGACCTTGACCCGCATTAAATGCTCCCTGTAACACATTAGCTGCTGAATGACACACCCACGGGCACCATGACAGCTGACAACTGCCATGACAACCACCAGAAAAGCCCATGCAAGGACTGCAAAGGGGAGTGGCATCAGTTCCAGGTCCAAACCACATCCCTGCTCTCAGATAACTCGTGAATATTCCTCCCATTTTTTCTAGTTGCTCCCCTTTTACCTCGGCCCCCCCGATATATTTGGAGTCGCCACACAAATTGGGTTGAGAAGTTGATCTGTGAACTAGGTTCCCGCTTCTCCGTCCTTAGACCATAGTCCCGGTCTCGGCATTGGACTAGTTATTGGCTATGCCAATCTGATAGGAAAAAGCCCCTCCCGGGCCAGGACGTGGGGGCTCAGCCCTGGCCAGGACCCCGGTGCTGGCCCTGTCACCCACTTCGGGAACATCCCTGCTGTGGCCCTGCACTCGCCCACTCTCTGAAAGGAAACAATTCCCGTGGTGGGGCAGCTTTGCAGACCTATGCTCACTCAGCCTTGTCTGACGTTTGGAGGTCCCCCCTCGCCCCCACCCATCTTTCCAGCAGCCCTGCTGCTTCCCCATCCGCTGAATCACCGTGTTTTCGAGTTTTGTGGTTGCCCCTGGTTGCCTTCCCTGCTTCCACCATCCCCTCCCCTCGCCCACCCTCCACTGGTGACCTGCATGCCATAGCCCCCCGCTTTCCTCCGGGTACTCCCCGTGCTCCGGAGCCCCGGAGATGCTGTGGCTGGACGGCTCTGCTCTCGGTGGGGAGGACGTCTCTCCCCCATGTAAAGGGTCCACCCATGGGGCTGAGCTGTGCTTTTTCAGTGAACCACTCCATCCGTGGTCCAAGGACCCACAGCATCTGCTCCCTGGAGACCCGCCCGTCAGCCCAGAGGGAGCTGGACTCAGGCAAAGTGATGACAGACAGCAAGCTGAAGCCCTGTTCTCCTCGTTCATGCCACTGTCCACCTTCCCCTCGCCTTTGTCGCGGAGTCCAAGTTCACACATTAGGCTCCCTTGTTCCCGAGGATGAGTTTTCTTCCAGGAGATGCCTCAATCACTCATTAAAAAATATGTTTTGGGAAGACCTGCCTTGCCTAGTCATCCCAGGACAGGACTAAACCTCCCACACGTGGGATCAAGCTGGGACCCCCCAGCACAGGTGCACAGAGACCCAGGGCCGTCATGGTGCCCGGGCTCCACTTGGCCTCACAGCCCAGGGTCGGGCTGAGCGGAGCTCTCCCACCAGGAGACAGTTGTGCTGATGTCTGGGTTCAGGGCTGAGGTCACA
The DNA here is from genome assembly GCF_048773025.1 of Camelus bactrianus. NCBI lineage: Eukaryota > Metazoa > Chordata > Mammalia > Artiodactyla > Camelidae > Camelus > Camelus bactrianus. The sequence continues at coordinate 13,673,383 of NC_133573.1, forward strand.
CACGGGCCTCACCGCCTAGTTGGTCTGGGTGTTCACCACCTCAGTCCAGAGCACCCAGCGTGTCTGCAAGCCACAGTGGCTTCCGATGAGCCAATCACCCAAGAGCCTACAGCACGAGCAGAGTGTAGATGTGCATTCTGGAACCTCAGGCTGGAAGCCCTGATGGGCCACTGCAGGGGCCTTTGGGCAAAACAGGCTTGTCCTGGGGGCCCGGGGCCCCGGGCAGGGCTCTTTTGGTGTGGTGGTTTTTGTTGGGCAGCGGGAAGCAGCAGGCCCTCTCTTTGCCTTTTTTGGAGATGGAGAAACAGGGCTTATGTTTTTGGGAAAGATAAAGTGGGGAATATGCTTCTCATTACATTACTCGGAGACAGATGAGAAGGAGGGTCAGGCCCAGGTCTCCGCGGCTGAAGCTTTAGCACCAATTTCCTCCGGCGGGGCAGCTGCCTGAATCACGCACTTTCCAGAGAATCTGACACCGTGAGACTCAGGGCGTGGGAATGAGGGACCTGGGGAGTACAGAGTTTATCTCATTGCTTTTTTCCTTTCCTTTTCTCTTAATCTCTATCCACCCAACAGACCCACGCCCCTGTTTCTGCTTCCCTGTGTCCCAGCCGGCCAAATTCCCCTTGTTTCTGCCCCGATTCAGGCGCTGTCCCCAAGTCCCTTGGCTCTGGCATCCCAGCCCCCAACCCCTCCATGCCAGGGCTGCCCAGAAGGCAGACAAATCAGAGGCATCCCCGCCCGGCATCTCCCCTTGCATGTCGGGGGACGCATTTCCCATCTGCTTTCAATGAAGTGTGGGTTCCAGTACAGATTATGGAAACAGGAATGGAAAAACCATCGGGGTCCCTCCTGCAAAAACCATCATTATCCACCGAAAGGGGCTCTTAGCAACTTCCGGGTGGAGAGCACATTCCTGTTAATGAAGAAGAATCCAGACAGGGGTTCTGGCCGGGCTGCACAGACAGGAGAGGGAAGGAGTGGAATGTTTTTACTCCCTGGCCGTCACGGGGAGAGGGCCTTAGCAGAGCAAACAGCAGTCCTGCAGCCAGAGCTGTGCAATCTGACACCAGCCCCCAGCCGCCTGGTTTCTCTCGGACTCAAGAATGTGGGCTGGCAGGGCCGCGGTGCTGGGAGGTGGGCTGGATGGTCAGAGCAACACCCGCACTCGACCAAGGGCAGCTTTAGCAAAGACCGCAAATGCCATCTTCCCAGAGGGCCAGGGTGCCCTGGACAGGGGCCTGGCCTGTGCCCCCACCAGCCCTCTCCGGGCTGCGGGTGACCGGGGAGTGTTGGGCCGTCAGAGTGGGCCTCTCCCCGGGCTTCTGGAAGGAATTCACCCTCTTTCCTTCAGCCCACGTGCTAAGATGCTGCAGTGCAGAAGGCGTCAGCCTCCACCAGTCTACAGCTTAGCAAGTGAGGACAGTGCCTGCGTGTGCCAGGCACTCGGTAAGCACGAAGCCCAGACAGCCAGGTCTGGACAATGTCCTCTGTCTTTTCTCCGACGTGAGCTGAGCCAGCAGGGCCCTTTCCAGAGAGCAGCAAAGCTTTCCATACCTCATGCGATCCTGTGTGTATCGAAAGCCCACCCTCCTCCTCGCTCAGGGATGCCTGAAATTCCACGCTTTAAGGCCTCTTCCCTTCTTCTGTCTTAGGACACCATTATCTTGGAGAGAATGACGTTTTAAGCTTTATCAGTAATTGGCATCTTAGGGGAAATTAGTTCATCAGACTCTCCTCAAGAGAAGGTACTAATGGAGGGGAAAGGGAAGAAAATGAGAGCTAAGTCCGGATGCGGGGGTGGAGCGCGGGGAAGAAGCGGGTCCCATGTGTCCACTCCCAGAGTGCATGGGTCCGACCCTGCTGCACTCAGGAGAGACGCTGCCAGGCACCAGCATCCATGCAGCGCTTCTCAGGGAGGAGTCTGCTGAGAGGGGGCTGGTTTTCCAGAGCCAGATTCCTGGTGGTCGTTCCGGTCCAGGTTTGACTCCCACCCTCCACTTCCAGATATTGCACTTTCCATGGGTCCATGTCTCCAATGTGTTTTTCATTGGTTGGTAAAAGGAAACAAGTAAGGCACAGCTGTCAGTCTGAGAAAGTGGTCCCTCAAAGCCCAGCCCTGGCCTCAGTTTCCTGAGCATCACTGATGGTTTACACACACACACCCAAGTGCACACACACACCCTGCCACCACATCTCAAAACCCAGCATGAACTTTTTACAATAGCCAAGATATGGAAGCAACCTAAGTGTCCATCCACAGATGACTGGATAAAGAAGATGTGAAATACACACACACACACACACACACACACACACACACACACACACACACACACACAGTGGAATACTACTCAGCCATAAAAAGAATGAAATTATGCCATTTGCAGCAACATGGATGGACTTAGAGATGATCATAGTAAGTGAAGTAAGTCAGACTTGGATATCATATGATATCACTTACATATAGAATCTAAAAAAGATACAAATGAACTTATTTTTGAAAACAGAAACAGACTCACAGACATAGAAAATAAACTCATGGTTACCAAAGGGGAAAAGGGGGATGGGATAAATTCAGAGTTTGGGATTAGCTGATGCACTCTACTATATACAGAGTAGATAAACAACAGGGTCCTAATGTAGAGCACAGGGAATTATATTCATTATCTTGTAATAACCTATAATGGAAAAGAATCTGAAAAAGAATATGTATATACACACATATATGCATTACACACATACATACACATATCTGAATCACTTTGCTGTATACCAGAAACAAACACAGCATTGTAAATCAACTATACCTCAACAAAAAAATTAAAACTAAAAGAAAAAGCAGTATGTGGCTTCCCAGGAACAAGAACCCAGACATAGCACTGTAGCAGCAGCAACTAGCGTCTACGAGACGGTGCGTTACAAGACAGATGGTAACTTCCAAAAAGTCAAGGTCAACTTACAGCAGGCACTGTCTTGGTGTGTGTGTACACATTAGCTTAGCAATTATATTACAGTGGGGCTCTCCTTAATTTTCCCCGGGCTGAGAGAAGGTGCTGATGGCTATCAGAATGTCACCCTCCCACCCCCACCACTGCAGAGGGACAGGGACTCCTCGTCCTCCCGGTGGGTGGGTTGTTTATTTACTCAGCTCTGTGAACAGCTCACTGACAGCATCCGAGTGCAGGCTTAAGCAAACCAGAGCCAGTGGCTGCACGTGCTGGGAAGCCCCAGCAGCCTGTCCCAGCCTCTCCCAACAGGTCTTTCCTGAGCTCACAGCCCCTGTGCAGATCTCATGGCAGGAGGGGACTTTCTGGGAACCCCCCTCTGCCACAAACAGAATCAATTCAGCAAAGACAAGAGATGCTGCAAACCAAAGAGTGGGCTCAAACAGGTCCCAGCTGGGCATCAAAGGTCCACCTCGTCTGTTATGTCAGGTTCGTTAAGTAGTTACTCATCACATATCCATCAGCCTTTAGTCTAGCTTACCGACTACTTGCTTCAGAATTCTCTGTTCTTTTGTGGTCTGCACACTAGACTGTTGTAAGCAAGGACTAGTCTTTCTCATTTTTAATACATATTGCCACACAGTTCAATGAAAGCACTGGCCACTCATTTATGCCATCTGGATGTGGAGATTTGGGTGGGCAGGAGGGTTGTGTTTCCTAAGCTACATGGGGGAAAGTTAGGAATTTAAAAACCAGACTGCCTCTTTACCAAAAGTCCCCTCCCACCTCTGGAGGTGCCCTTAACTAGTTCCAACCCCTGGACACTGTCTAGTGACTGTGGGTCACTGGGAATGAGGATGCTAATCAATCAGCTGGAGTGAATGAGTCAAACACTCTGCATCCTATGAGTTGATAACGTGTGGTTGGAACGGACAGGATGGAGTTCATTTACAGATACACCTCAGAGACGCTGTGGGTTCGGTTCCAGACCACCACAATAAAGTGAACATCTCAATAAGGTAAATCATATGAATGTTTTAGTTTTCCAGTGCATATAAAAAGTTATGTTTATAAAGCAGTCTATTACGTGTGCAGTAGTATTATGCCTAAAAAATAAAAGTACGTGCTTTAATTAAAAAATATTGTTTTGCTAAAAAACGCTAACCATAACCTGAGCCTTCAGCGAGTTGTGCTCTTTTTGCTGGAGGAGGGTCTGGCCTCGATGCTGACGGATCAGGGTCGTGGTTGCTGAAGGTGGGGCGGGCTGTGGCAACTTCTTTAAAAAAAGAGCACGATGAAGTTCACCACATCCTCTGACTTCTCCTTTCACTTGAGCACTTGGAGCCAATGGGAGGGTTACTCACTGGGCTGATTTCAATGTAGTTGTGTCTCGGGGAAGGGGGGAGGCGTGCGGAGAAGGGCGGAGGCGCGGGAGCAAGGGGAGCGCACATTTACGGATCATGTTCGCTGTCGTCACTGCACGGCACTTGTTTACTCACAGGTGTGACTAATAAATATGTTAAAAACAAAAAGAAAAGTGGATGCAGTTCGTGATGCCTCGAAACAATGACAACAGTAACTACAATCAGTAATCAAAGACCACTGACCACAGGTCACGAGGACAAACACAGCAGCAGTGCGAAGTCTGGAATATCGCGAGAATCACCAAAATGTGACAAAATGTTGGGAAAGTGACACAGACAGACTTGCTCGACCCACCGCCGCCACAGATCTTCACTTTGGGAAAAACACACCATCTGTGAGGCGCTGTAAAGCGCAGCGCAAGTTTAAAACAAGTTCTGCCTGGGTTTCGGTTCGGTGCTCTGTCCATCCGCTGTTGAGTGACCGCAGAGCAGCACCCGCGAGGGACAGGAGACCCCGAGGACCCACACGAGCAGCTCACACACAGAGCGTATCGCCCGGTGCCAAGCGTTGTTCCACGCGCTTTGCATATGTTAACTCACTTAATCCTCAAAACAGCTCCCTGACGTCAGTCCTATTATTAATCCCCATTGTGCAGATGAGGAAATGGAAGCACAGGGAAGCGATTTTCCCAAAGTCACCAGTGGTTAACCAGGCACACGCAGACCCGGTCAACAGCTCACTGGGAATTGCTAACTATGATTATTAACTAACGCTGGACAATTAAAGGAGTGGCTTTGCCGAGGCTGGATCAGTGAGAAACTTGGATGCCAAGGGAAGTCGGGGGGATGTGGATGGAGCCAGGGCCAAGGTACCCTCTCAGGTAGCAGACAGTACCCGGCAGGCCCCTGTCCAGGCCCGTTCCTCCCAGCAGGAGCCTGGGGGGGGGGACAGTGAGGGATGTGGACGGCAGGGCATGACACTGAGGCATGGGGCCTGGGCTCAGAGTCCAGGGGCCAAAGTAAAACAGAAAGCCAGGCAATGGTCCAGCTGGGTCATCTGTCCAAAGGATGAGAAGGATCAGAGGAATGCAGGTGTGACTCAGCGGGATGGGAAGCAGGACCCCGGGGTGGAGGCGGAGCACAGGAGAGGTGGGGACACACAGGATGGATCCCAGCGCTCAGAACACTCCCTGCTGCTTCAAGGGATCCCACAGGCCGGTGTGTCTCTGGGGCGGGGGCGGGGAGATTCTGGCCCTCCTCCCATCCCTGGCTTGGCTGAGCCTGATACTGAAGCTGGGATGTGCTCCAGTAACTGGTGGGTTCCCGGAGGATGTGACCAGGTGTCCCAGCTCACCCCACCCCACCCCACGCTGGGTCCAGCCAGGCCAGACGGGAGGGCAGGTAGGAAGGAGGGAAGGCTTTGATGTCAGTTACACCTGGGCTCAGATCCTGCTCGGTTGTGACCTTGGGCAAAGTGATAAGCTCCCTCTAAGCCTCAGTCTCCTCATTACAAATTGGAAATAATGATAAAACACGCAACGCCCCGGGCTGGTGCAGTAGTTGCAAGAGAGGACAAGCACAGAGCGTGCACGGAGGTTGCCGTGCGACCCACGCACAGCACGCGCTCCCTCTCACGGCTCAGAGCAGCACCATCAGAACCAAAACAAGTTATTGATCGGGGCTGTCTTTTCTCCCCTAATTTCTCACTGAGTGGGTATCCGCCCTTCAAAGGATCATCCCCTTTCCCTGCCCCTCAGAACCCTGAGCATGTAGTGGATACATAAGGGATGATGGGGAAGAAGTGGAGGAAGGGCCCCAGGGAGGGTGGGGCCTGGACCCCAAGAGTCATCATAAAGCTGAGTCATCTTTGACTACAAGACTATTCTCTCAGAAGAGTTCTTCTGGCCCTTATCTTAATCCTGGGAAGCCGTCGGAGCCCCAGGGAAGTCAGGTTCCAAGAGGCTAGGACCGCGGATCCACAGTTGGATCCCTTCTGGCCCTTCTGGCCACACCTGAGTCCTAACAGACTTCCCAGTCCTCCAAACACCCTTCTGGCCACACCTGAGTCCTAACAGACTTCCCAGTCCTCCAAACACCCCTGTTGGCTACACGCATCAGCAATTGAGTTTCCAGCCTCTTTGCAGAGCATGACTTAAGCTCCATCTTTCAAACCACGAGGTCAAATTCTGTGTTATGTGTTGGGACAAAACTGTCATCATCTTCCATAGATGTCCTACCTTTAGCTTTATGACAGGCTGTGGCTCCCACATTCACTCACTGAGACCTTGAAATCCCGGTAGAAAACCTCCTCCAGCCAGACACCCTGCCTCCCCCTAGGATGGCCTCCCACCCATCAGGGGCCACCTGAGATGCCTGGGAGAGCAGGACGTGGGCCCCTGGCTCACGTCGCCCCTGCCCAGCTCTGCCTGAGGGACTTCAGGATACGGTGGTTAACAAAGGAAAATATGAAAGGAGCCTAGTTTTCCCAGCTGCCTCGGAGGGGAGAGGAAACTGGGCTTGGTGAATCATACAATGGTGTGGAAACAATTCAAGGAACTGTCCTCAGGAAGTGACCAGAATAGCCCGGAGCTCGCTGCACGCTGGCGGGACCAGGAAGGTGGACGGCAGCCTTTCTGCAGCGCAGGGAGAGGGGCGTTCAAACAAGAGGGGCTCGCCCTGTAGCGGGGGAAACTGCCCTTTAGGAACATTCACAGAAGTGAAGTTGTCTGTTGAGCCCCAGGCCCAGGACAGGGGCGGGCTCGGTGGGCCGTGGGTGACGGGCAGAGCTGGCCGTGGGCCACCATGGGACTAGTCACAGCACGGAAAGCGGTGCCTCTCCCCTCTCCCAGAGCCGATGTTTCCCCACGGGCTGCACACCGGGCGGGGAGTTGGGCAGGGACCCAGTGGGGCCAGTGCGCTGACCAGTGGGTCTGGGCTGGGATGCTGATGCAGAGAGAGAAGAGTCATGGACTCCAGCTGTGCGGCCCCCGCGGAGGGGACCTTGTCTGACGCCTGCTCCTGAGGTCTTCCTCCTCTCCCTCCACTCTAACACAGTCAACTCTGCAAATCTCTCTCGAGGGTGAAAAGAGGCTCAGAATTTTCAAGACCCAGCTAACCAAACACGGAGCCCAGGAGAGGATAAACAGCCGTCTGCTATCACACTCATGATCCCTGTCTTCAAAGGACTCCGGTGTGTTTACAAAAAGAACATGAGTGTTCTCCGTGTTTATTTTAAAGTAAAGACTTCAATAAACAGTCTTTAAGAAAAAACAACCCCAAATAACACACAGGGGAAACAACCTTCTTTCTTTGTTTTAGGCACCGGTCAAAACATCACACGCCCCTTGGTTTTGGCTTAAATGAGTTTGGTTTCTTTCACAGAACTTCACCGTTTATAGAATACATACATTTTATGGACTTTGATCTCCCCACGGGCACAGCTTGAGGTTGGTTCAAAGTTCTACAGAGTTAAACACAACCATATGTGACAGGCGGCCCACACGGACCGTTGGCCAAGGCTGGCGGAGGCGAGGTCAGGAATGGAAAAGTCAGAGGTGGGCGAGGCCAAGAGGGAGAGGGTGCGCCTCACCCAGGGGACCTCAGCCCATGCGCTCTCGGCTCTCCACCCTGGGGAGCACAGGTCCACACCGCCGCTCTGAGGCCACAAGAATGACAGCTGAGCTGGCCCCCATTAGTGTCACCCTTTCTAATCCTCCCTGACCTAGGACACTGTGATGAAAATGTAAATTCTTGGAAGATTAAAAAACCCAAAACAAAGTAAAAATGACACTCCTTAGTTGCAAGAGGTCAAAAGTACAGGTATTTTAAATCTGTGTATGCATAGGTAGGTAGGAAGGTAGGCATGCAGATGAAAGAGAAAGAGAGAGGGAGAGATGGAGAGAGAGGAAGGGATAGCCATGGTAGTTAGGTAGATGGATGGATGGATAGACGGATGGATGGATGGATAGGTAGGTAGGTAGGTAGATAGACAGAGGTGATAGATAGATGACAAATAGGTATGGATAGACAGAAGAGAGAGAGAGAAATAAGATAGAAGTAAATTCATAGCTAACTCTGAGCCCATTCTTCCTGCAAGAAAATTCTCTTTCCTACACCCTTTTTGGCAGCTCCTGGGGCTGCCTCTCTAACAGCTACTGTCCCCCTCTTCCACACCGACAGAGCTCTGATTAATTCCAGCATCTCCCTCTCCTCTGCAGGACTCAAGGTTAAACCTGACTGCTCTGGGCCAATGGTGGTGGTGACACCGGTCCCCTTCCTGGAGACTGCTTTAGTGTTTGGTAGGAGTGTGGTTCTGGTCCATGAGATGTGATGGATGGTTAGGTTGGACACTACTGGGAAAGGCTTTTCTTCCTGAAATAAAGGGACATAAGAAAAGAACGCTCTCTTTTCTGACTCCAGGGTGTCGGAGTCAGAAACCATGAAGGCAGCTAACTAAAGATGGCCACGCAAGAAGAAGGAGAGAACCAAGTCTGATGACTTGGTTAGACCACTGAATTAATCAACTGTCAAACTGACCTCTGGACTTCCTATTATAGAAGAAATAAATTCCTTTATTATTTAAGTAAGTTTGGGTAGTCATAGTTTAAAATAAAATTCAAATATCATTGCAAGTATACCATTCAAAGGTTTTTTAGCATATTCACAGAGTTGTACAACCATCACCACAAATAATTGCTAGAATATTTTTACTGCCTTCAAAAGAAATTCCATGTACCTTTTAGTTATCACCCCCCCATCCTCCCATCCCCCTGCCCAGCCCTAAGCAACCACTAATTTCTGCCTCTGTGGACTGTCTATTATGGACATTTCACATAAATGGAATCATGCAATAAATTGGTCTTTTGTGACTGGCTTCTTTCACTTAGCATAATGTTTCCAAGTTTCACCTATAATGCAACATATAGCAAGCATATTTCATTCCTTTTCATAGCTGAATAATATTCCATTGAGTGGATAGACCACATTTTGTTTATTCAATCACCACTTTATGGATATTTGGGTCATCTTTTGACCATTATGAATAAAATAAAAAAAATACCACTATGGATGTTTGTGTACAAACTTTTATGGTGACATTTTTTTCATTTCTCTTACATCCATACCCAGGTGTGGAATTGCTGGGTTATGTAAGTAATTTTGAGTGGGACTATCTGTTACTTGCAGCAAAAGCATGCTAATTGATACATTTTAAAGTAAATAACACAAAGAGAAAGCTCTTGGTTTCTACACACACTCAGGCTACCAGTCTATGGCTACTCTCTCTCCTTGACGTTACCAGGAAAAGAAAATCAAGTTCAAGCATGCTGGAGTATTTTGCACATGCTCCATCTTCCTGAAAAGTCATTTATTTTGTCTGATTTTTGCAGAGGAAAAAAAAAAGCTGAAAACTGGTTCAGCTGCAGTCTCCTTTACTAACACATATCATCTGCTCCAGAGGCTCCAGAATTTCAGAAAACTGTTGTGGAACCAACTCAGTCTCTTGATCAGGGTGAACCAGTACGGCCCTCCATGGTAACCTGCCACATTGTCTTCTCGTCACTTTGCTGGGTTCCTTTGAGCATGAAAATCTTTGGCAACTTGAAGAATGTTTCTAAAAGTACCAATAATTCCCAAAGGCTTGTACGTTTCTTCATAAGCTCTCATCCATTAGTTATCAGTTAAGTTTAGAAGAAATTGTCGGGAAAAGTGCACAGATTTGGAAGGAGGGAATGTGAGATTCTGGAGGCCCAGGATGAAGGGACAGAGACCAAAGATGGAAAACAGATGACAAATCCTTCTTTGTCTATTAGCTCAGTGACATGAAAGCCCCAAATGTCCAGGTAGAAGTCTCCACTTTCAACTTGATGGAAGCATTTTGTCCTCTGGTGGAAGCAAGCCTCTGTTGTTAACTAAGAACTCTAAACCCAAGGCTGCTGAGACGGGAAGGAAATTTTCTCCAGTGGATTTAGTTGGATAAGAGCCAAGTCCATCTTTATCTCTTGATTTCTTGACCTTTATACTTTGTTTATGGGGGAAACCACACCGTATCTCAATTACCACACACTGTAGAGCAGTGTCCCATCATCGCAGGTGTTGTCCCTCACCTTGCACTATAACTGCCTCCTCAGAGGGCCATTCTAATGTTCTACGAAGCCAGGGGCTTCTGGGTGATGGGTCACATGGTAAGACGAGGCATTTCCACTGGCAGAAGCCCACTGCCGCATTTCTTTTGCTAAGAATGAATTCTTTGGCCAGAAGCAACATTGTGAGGGACACCAGGACTGCCAGTAACATATTCCATGAGTCCCTGGATGGCACTGTTGCTGAAGTATTACAGGCAAGAGGAAAACCCCCTTCTCGAATAAGGGCTTGTTCTAGTAGGACAAGTTACTTCTCCCTCCTTAGCAGAATGGAAGGGACTCGGTGTAACCGCTCTGCTCGCAGGCGGAATGATGTCACATCCGGGGCTCCACGTATGTTTCTGCTGTTGGCAGGTTAGGTATCCAGCAGCCAGATAAACTCGGTGAGGTGATGTCCTTGTTGTGGAATAGATGCAGGACTTCCATCCCTGCCAACACAGCCACTTTGTACACAGACCCGCTGACCAAGCACCAGTGAGGTTGAGGGGAAGAGCTGGCCGACACTAGGGTGCTGTGCTCATCAGATTGTTGACAGCCTCTTGTGAATGCCAGCCGGCGAGCGTTCACACAGGACAGAAGTAGCCTCCCACTTTGCGCTCCTTCTAGGACGTCTACCCCCGTCCCTCTTCTCCAGTTTCTAGGGCGCCTGGCACTTAAGAGCAAGTCAGGATATCGTCTCCAAACTGAACACCAAGTTGTTGTCTTTTCTACCTCCCACAAGTAGGGTGGTTTCTGTAGATTCTGGAGCCCATTTTTACCCAACACATTGTGTGCTGTTCCACCAAGAAACAGAGCTGAAAACTTAAAGACATGAGCCTGTCACTTTCCCTAAGTTCCCTAGTGCAGTTAGAAGCAGCCATCTGGGTCCTCAAGGCCACTTGGCTGTGAGCAACCACAGCTAATATTAATTAGTCATGATGCCATTGTGTACACGTGAGCTGCCAATACCCAATAATTTGTTGGCAAGCTCAGCACAGCTTTCAAGGCCAAAGACAGAGGCAAATCAACCCCACACCCCATCTCTGTAGGTCTGTGTCCTGGGACCTCCTCTCCTTCTGGTTCCCTAAATACTCTGTCAGTTGAGGTTCTAGTCAGGAAAAGAGAAAGCACGTTAAGTATTTCAATGCACAGAATCCATTCCATGTGCCCTGGAAGGCTGAAATTCAAGGTTTTAATCCACGTGGAGTTAGTTTTATGTACAGTAAGATAGTGGTCCAGTTTCATTCTTTTGCCGGTGGCGCTCCACTTTTCCCAGCACTGTTTATTGAAGACTGTCCCTTCCCCATTGTATGTTCTTGGCTCCTCTGTTATAAATTAATTAACCATATACACATGGGTTTATTTCTGGGTTTTCTATTCTGTTCCATTGCTCTATGTGCCTACTTTTATGTTGATGCCATACTGTTTGGATTACTGCAGCTTTGAAATATAGTCTGAAATCAGGGAGTGTGATGCTTCCAGCTTTGTTATTCTTTCTCAAGCTTGCTTTGGCTATTAGGGGTCTTTTGTGGTTCCAGGCAAGTTTTAGGATTGTTTGTTCTACTTCTGTGAAAAATGCCATTGGAATTTTGATAGAGATGGCATTGAATCTGTAGATTGCTTTGGGTAGTACAGACATTTTAACAATAGTAATTATTCCAATTCATGAGCACGGCATGTTTTTCCATCTGTTTGTGTTGTCTGCAGTTTCTTTCATCACTGTCTTAACAGTTTTCAGCATACAGGTCTTCCACCTCCTTGGTTGAATTTATTCCTGGGTATTTTATGCTTTTTGATACGATTGTGAATGGGATTGCTTTCTTCAGACTGAATGTCTTGATGACAGAAAATGGACTGGGATGAAAATCTTTCCAAGTCCCTTTTCTATCAAGTGTGCATCTTTTTTATCACTTATGAATATCAACTTGAATGGAAAATACATTTTGTAGGACAAAAAAATATTTCTGTAGAGGGAATGGCTTCCCCTTCCTTGAAGTTATTGAACAGGAAGACCCTTGTCTGCTGTCTGAAAACTGAATGCTGGACACAGTGATTCCCAAAGGTTCCTTCCTGACCTGGAATGGAAACAATACGCTCCCAGGAATCTCCAGAGAAGAAACCGCCACCTGCGCTCAGAGGGAGTTCCTTTTCCTGCTCTGACAGATTACGTCACCAGCCCTAGGGACTGTTGTCTGAAAAGTCACCTTCAATAAACTACCTCCGCACACTTGAAGCGAATGGCTGACCCGCTTACCTAACCCACACATGCTGCCTGCATGTGGTGCTTTGATGGGCGATTTGAGTTGGCTTATCCCTTCTACCCCACTGCCTGCTATAAATCTGTCCCTATAACTTATACCAAGGCAGCAGATGCCAACTGAAAAGTAGGTTAATGACTTCAGATGGCTCCTGGTCTGTGCTGCTGACAGAAAGAGTAAAGATCTCGTGTGGATTCCCAACAGAGAGCATGGACACCATCAGGCTGGCTGTAAGTTTAGTTCCACCAAATTATCCCTTTCAAGGGAATGGAGGAATTTTTAAGATAGGCACCAGTCACAGCTCATTCCTCTCCCTAACTCAAGCCAACCAAATTCAGTTCACATCCTAACCCCCCGCCCCTGTGCTTATTTTGAAGAGCTCCTTGAATTATTCCCCAGATCCACTATTTATACTTAGAACCCCCATGCTCAGATAAGAGTGTTCCAAGTAGAAAAAAAATTGTATGAGTGAAGATGGAGACGTTGGAAAGAATAGTGGAAGGGCTTTCAGGTTAGAATGATGGACTGAGCGAGTATTCACTTGCTGTCTCCTCCCAAAATCTCACTGAAATGATAAGAAATGACACTTCTAAAGAAGAATAAATCCATTACAGTTTCAGGAAACAAGAAAGGATGTCATAGGCAGACCAGAGTTTAGCATAAGCGTTTTCAAAAACTTCCATTGTAATTCACACTATTGTAATTATTGTAATTACAATAAGTGAAATGATATGCAGATATTTAAAGAAAAAAGTTAGACATAGAAAACAAACTTATGGTTACCAGTGGGGGAAGTGAGTGGGAAAGGATAAACTGGGAGTTCAATAATATAAAATAAACAACAAGTTCATACTGTATAACAGACGGAACTATATTCAATATCTTGTAATAACTTGTGGTGAAAAGAATATGAAAACAAATATATGTATGTTTATGTATGACTGAAGCATAATGCTGTACACCAGAAATTGACACAACATTGTTAACTGACTACACTTCAATAAAATATGCATATACAAAAAATAAAATTAAAGGAAAAAGTTAATCTCCCTCCTGCCCATCTAAGGCAGCCGACCTGTTGTGTACCTTTCGTACTCCAGTTCCTTTTTCCATACAAACACACACACATACACACACAGATGACAGACAGACAGAGAGATAGATGGTATGCTTTGTTTTAATACAAATATCATCTTACATAAAACGAATTTATACTATACTTGTGTTCTACAACTTTTCCTTACTTAACAATATGCCATGCATGTCCCTCCAGCTCAACAAGGCAGATCTAGCTCACTCTTTGTAGTTGCTGTGTGGTATTCCGTGGCACGGGTGTGTCTTAATTTCTTCACCATCATCTCTTGATGGTGTTTCCAATTTTTTGTCACAATAAACAAGAAGGCAACAAACATCCTTGCTCTTTCATTATGTGCTAATGTATTTATTTTGTAGTATAAGTTTGCGAAGATGGAACGGCTAAATCAACATGAATGTATATGCTTTATCTCTAGTCATCCATGTGTCTGCTATACTGCTTGACAGTTCTCTCCCGAAGATCATGACAATTTCAGCATGCCTCTCTAGGAGCAGAGATGTAGACATCTACAAAAACCATGGTCTTACCGAAGATGATTAAAAGTCATTTCACACTATCAGCTGAAATTTAGTCCACATTCAGATTTCCCCCAGTTGTCCTGAGAATGTCTTTTATAGTTTCTTTCTTAGCCAGAACTCCATCTGGGCTAATATACTGCATTTAGTTTTTGTATCTCTTCAGTCTCTTTTACTGAAAAAGAGTCTGTCACTTTTTGCTTGCGACATTAGAGTTTAAGGTGTCTGGCTAAGTTACACTGTAGAATGTCCCACACCCTGGATTTCTGACTATTTCCCACCACAGCATTATTTAACTTTTCCTCTATTTCTGGTATTTCTGAAACTGGAAGTTAGGTCTAGAGGTTTAACAAGATACAAGTTACACATGTCTGGCAAGAAAAACAAAAATAAATATACATCATGTGTGATGTTGTGTAACAAACAGATATTTTCAAGTTCACTAAATACTGTCAGATTACTTCTTCCAGACATTGTAGCAGTGTGCACGCCCACCAGCAATGTCTACCCTTGCATTTCAGCTGCCCTAAGTATTATTGCTCTTCTAATGTTTGCAAATCTGATGGACTTTTCAAAATGGTGTATCTTTAATTTGCATTTTCTTGACTGCTAGGGAGGTTAAAATCCTAGTCATATGTTCACTGGCTGCTGGGCTATTCTCACCTGTAAATTTTATGTTCATATATTGTATTTGTTAGGGTAAGGCTAGCTTCAATACAAGGAAGCATAAAATAGTAAGTGTATTTCTCACTCATGTAATTGTCCAGTGAGTTTGGTGGGCAGCTTTCCAGATGCTTCAGGGATATGGGCTTCTCTCATCTTCTGGCTCCACCATTCCTTACAGCCTTTAGGAAGAGAGGATGAAAAAACAACACCTTTTCCATAATCTCCTGAATCCTAGCCAATGGCACCAATTTTCATTGGTGAGAACTAGTCACATGATGTCATTAGATGCGAGTGGGGAGGGGCTGGGAAAACTTGTTCCTGATTGGACAGCTGCTTTCCAGAAACAACTCTAAACTATGACCTGACAATATTTGGTCATCTCTGTTGGGTTGTCTTTTTCTTTGTTATTTATATGATCTCTCTACATAGAAGGGATTACTGTATATGTGTTATATGTTAGTATTTGTCTTTGGATACTGTTTAGTGTGTCATTGCTATATAATTATTTTTAAATTGTATGTAGTCAAATATATATATTTATATTCATACATATATAATTATATATATTTCCTATTTTATTACATATTTTTTCTTTCATTCATTGCTTTAGTATTTTTGTCTAAGAAGTTATATAATATAAGTAGTATCTTAAATTTTCACCTATTAATTTTTTGAACTGCATTCCGATCCATTTGGAATTTACTTCTTAATGTGATGCAAATTAGATTCTAGGTTTGTTTCCTTCTAAATGGATAGTGACCTAGTCAGCACTGTTTATTAAATAATAAACATCCTTTCTAATATGGCTTAAAATCCCACCTTTGTGTATATTGTTCCCATAAATCCAACTCCAAGCATTATTTTCTTCCACTACTTTTAGAAATGTATTCTTCCAAATGAACTATGTAATGATTTTACTTAGTTCCAAAAAATGGAGACTCCATTGAAATTACACTAAAGTAACTTGGAATGATCATTTTTTTGTAACTAAATCTTTCCATCTAAGAATATCTATCTATTCATGCTTTGTTTTATGTTCTTCAATAAAATCTGACAGTTGTATTCACAAGCATGCTGAGCCTTTTTAAAAATTTATTTCTAAATATATTACAATTTTTTTAATGTGTAAGTGTTATTTTTAAAAAATTTAACTTCCAACTTTTTATTGTTAGCATAAAGAAAAGGTATTGATTTTGTAAACTTACATCATATCTGGTTATATTAGAAAAGTCCTTTAGTAATTCTAACATTAGGCCCTCTTTAATTTTCTGGGGGTGCAGACCTATTATCTGAAATAAAGGTGCTGTTGTTTCTTTTGCCTGCACAACCATGGGGTCAGCCATGCCCCTCCCGTTTCCAGTATATTCCTACATCACAAGTGACTGGGGCACTTCCTCCTGGGATCAAACTCAAGAATGAATCTCTAAACAAAGCAGGCATCTTTCTTGGAAAAGAAGGAGGTTCCAGCATGGACAAGAGGGTCATAGACTGAAGGCTGGTGGAAAAGTTAGAAAAGAAGGGGACCAGGAGAGGTGGAATGACAGCTTTAAATACTGAAAGAGAAAAATATACCAATGCTGAATTCTATATTAAGTTCACATAGCCTTCAAGCACGAAGGCAAAATAAAGACACTTCTGATAAAAAGGAAAAAAAATGGAGAGCAAGAGAGAATTTTTTGTAGGAGGCCTGGACTATAATAAATGCTAAAGAAAGTTCTTTAGGATGAAGGGAAGCGATAACAGATGGAACTCTGAATCTACAACAGAGAGGACTGGAAATGGTAAATATGTCGAATCAATGAAAGATGAGTTTTCTCTCTTAATTTCATAAAAATGCATTTGATTATTCAAAGCAAAAAGTAAAACACCGTGTGATACTGGGGTGTATGATGTGTACAGATGCATCACACAGAACAACTGCAGCGTAACAGGTGGGCTGGAAAATGAGCCATCTGCATGCACACGTGCAAGTTCTTCCATTCTATGTGAACTGGTACAATACTAACTCTCAGCAGACCATAGAAAGTAAACGACATATACAAAGTAAAAGTAAATAAGAAAGAAGGGTTCTGTGTGCAACTTTGAAGTTTCCAGGGGTGGTAGACTGTACTTCCCCTCCTCATCACCTTCATCCACTAATGCTGGCCTTGGCCACGTGACTTTCTTTGATCAATGAAATCAGAGCAGAAGAACTACTTCTGAGCTTTGACCTTCCACTTACTTTTCTGGGAGTTTCTGACCTTCACCATTAGAATAACATGCTCCAGGCAGTGTCCCCAAAAAGAATAAAAACATATGGATCAAGTCTAATTGGTCCTCAGCCTAAAAGACGTCTGCCCCAGTCCACCAACATCCATGTGAGTGAGAAGTAGATCCTTGTTGTTTCGGGACACTGAGGTTTTATGGCTGTTTGTTACACAGCAAAAGTTGACTTCAATACAGCAGAACTTGAAAATTGGACTAGAAGGAAGTAATAAACACAATGGATACCACAGAAATATGAAGAATTATAAGCGACTACTATGACCAATCATAAACCAACAAATTGAATAACCTAGAAGAAATTGGCAAAATCATAGAAACACACAACTTAACAAGAAAGAATCATGGTGACATAGAAAATCTAACCAGAACAATAATGAGTAAGGAGACAATGAGGAATCAAATCCCTCCCAACAACAGCAAAGAAGCCTGGGACCAGATGGTTTCACCAGCGACTTCTACCAAACATTTAAATAAGAATTAATACCACTACAGGTGGACCTAGAGATCATCATCAGCCAGAAAGAGAAAGAAAAATACCATACAATATCACTCATATGTGGAATTAAAAGAAAAAAAAGAGGACACTAATAATCTCCTCTACAAAACAGAAACAGACTCGCAGACATAGTAAACGATCTTATGGTTACCAGAGGAAAGGGGATGGGAAGGGATAAATTTGGGAGTTTGAGATTTGCAAATGTTAGCCACTGTATAAAAAAAAAGATTTCAAAAAATTTCTTCTGTAGAGCACAGGGAACTATATTCAATATCTTGTAATAACCTTTAATGAAAAAAGAATATGAAAATGGATACATGTATGTATATGTACGACTGGGACATTGTGCTGCACATCAGAAATCGACACATTATAACTGACGGTACTTCAATAAAAAAATAAAATAAAATAAAATTGAATTGGTTAAAAAAAAAAAAGAATTAATACTAGTGCTTCTCAAACTCTTTCAAAAAATTGAAGAAAAAGAAACACTTCCTAATTCATCTTATGAGGCCACCATCACCCTGGTACCGAAGGCAGACAAGGACATTACAAGAAAAGAAATGTACAGACCAATATCCGTAATGAACATAGCTGCGAAAATCAACAAAACACTGGCAAACCAAATTCAACAGCTTCTTAAAAGGATCATACACCATGATCAAGTGCTGTTTATCCCTGAGGTGCAAGTATGTTTCATCATATGAAAATCAACAAATGTGATGCACCACACTTGGAATCCAAGTGGGCAGTGAGAAACAGGGACCTAAATGTCAGGGGATGAGTTCTAGGTGGATTTAGGAATTAGAGGTGACTCTCAACTGATCTGGCCCAGATTTGAAGTCATGAGAGAGGATGTCATAGCCAAGGGACAAATGAGTGTGGCAAGAGAGAAAAAGTGAAGAGAAAATCTTGGAAAATGTGATTTACATTTATGCCATCTTAGCAAGAGGAGAACAGTTGAAGCAAAAAAAACCCAAAAAACAAACAAACAAAAAAAACAGGAAAACCAGGGCAGCACACAGGTGCAGAAACCAAGGGAGGGTGTCACAATGCTGGAAAGGTGTCCAGTGGGATTGGTAGTTGGAGGCCACTCTTAAGTGACTATTAAGTCAAGGGACAGTCAAAGAAACTAGATGACACAACAGAGCAAAATGCACCTGGAGAAACCTTTCTGGCAGCATGAGGGCCATGGGAGCAAATGAAGGGTGGGAAGGGGACACGTGCTGAGGGTGGAAGCCAACGCAGGACAGGCTGTGTTAGGACGGGGAGATCGGAGCCGTCTGTGGAAGAGCAGAGCCGCTGGAGAGAGGTGAACTATGTAGAAGGGACAAGACCTGGAGGAAAGAGCTGAGGATGCAAAGGGGTCTAGAAGTCAGAAAGGGATGGAAATGGGAGCCAGGTGCAGCCGTAACAGCCTCGGAAAGGGACCCCTGATAACCGGTTTGTCTTCGCTGATGTAGCTTGTCCACACTGTACCGTGCAGCTTCAAGAGCGGGGACAGCCTCTCCCAGACCCCCAGCTTCTCTGACTAGGATATCTGGCCTTGGAGCTGGGAAAAAGGAGGGAGGCTCTTGTAAAAGCCCCAATAACAATGACAATATCTATTCCTACCCTCCAGACATTCCATTCATTCCAACACCATCTTTGGGCAGAACGTGGGGCAGGTATGGTTATTGTGAGCCCAGATCTGGATGCCAAAATCAGAGTCCCACAGCCAGGGAGGTGGCCGTGCTTCCTGCTTGGCCCCTAGATAACCCCACATTGCTCTGCAAAACCACAGCAGACACTGAACACTCACCTCCACGCTCAAACCAAAGAGAAAGCCTCAACAGAGCCCTAACAGTTCCAACAAAAATACTTGAGCTTTCTCTGGTTCCTTTCATCTGACCCTGATATTTTTCCTTGAAATTGAACCCCAGCGGCTCCGAGGAGCGCGGAGAAAGGGAACAGATGGATGATGAGATAAGGGAGTTCGGATTTGCCTAAGAAATAGAACCCAACCTTGAGGTAGTCAAGCTTTTCCATCTGTGTAAAAAAATACCAACAATCTTTCTAAATCTTAGGAATTGCACTTAAACAGTCATTTCTCTGGATGATGATAACAATAAGGGTTTACTCTGATCCAGGTGCTGTTTCAATCACCTTATATGTATTATCTCATTTAATCCTTGCAGGAGTTCTGCAGGGAAGGTAGAACTAGCTTCCTTCTCGTTTACGCTGGCTTGGGGCATGTGAGAAACTGGCGAAGCCCATCAGTAGTAGGGCCGGGATTTGAACCTCAGAAGTCTCACACCAGAGCCTGCCCCTCAGCCAGCATATGAGGCCATCTCTCAGGGATACATACAAGTCACTTTTCTTCATTATACTGGAAAAACACAAAACCACTTAATTTGAATTTGATAAAGCCATCTCCGCATATGGTTAGGAGCTACTTATGGCATAAATGAATGTGTTACCATGTTTTTTTCCCGCTACTCAGGAAAGAATAGTGTGGGTAAGTAGGTCATTAAATGCTAATGCAGTGGTCTAGCTGGCACACCACCACCATTCTGGTCCTCAGTATACGTGAAGGCAACTAAGAAGAGACAGGAAACTTGTAAGAGGGCAGAACAGAATGCAGTAGCTCCTCTGTGTGCCTGTCGCTCGGGCCTGCCCAGATCTACTGCTTAATTCACTTCTGTTGGGAGGGGAGGGGAATGCAACCAGAGAGCATGACCATCTGCAAGCCAGGCGATCTGCAGGCACCCAGAACTTGTGCACCAATATGCCACAGGTGTGTCCTGAGCATGTCACGACTGGAGAGAAACCGAGGTATATATCATGAAGGTCAATGGTGAAATGAACAACAGTCAGGAGGGGAGGAGGACTCATGGATGGAAGTGCATGTTTGCTAAGTTCTCCTCTTCTCATCACAGCCTAAAGGGGGTAAAGACAAAGCACCAGTTTAACTTTACTGTTTCTAGCAAACAGGGGGCCCCCAAATGAGCAATATATATATATATATGATGACCAGGCATGAGTTAAAAGAAGGGGGAGGGGAACAATGGGTTGTAAAGTAGAATTTAATAGATATTGACAGTGAGGACACTGTTAACATGAGATATAAAGGGTTAAACACACTAAGGCAGTACAAGGGGAATCAATAGAAAAAATGAAAACACGTCTATGAATCTTCCAAATTACTAAGAGAATAAAACATAACATATAATAATACACAGAAATAACATAACATAAAACAACATTGAAAAAGATAGAAAAATAGAGCTATAGTACAGAAGCAGAAGATAAAAGAATTAAGACCAGACCCCTGCACCCTAGTGTTCACAGCAGCACTATATACAATAGCCAAGACATGGAAGCAACCTAGGTGTCCATCAAAAGATGACTGGATAAAGAAGTTGTGGTATGTTTATACAGTGGAACACTACTTAGCCATAAAAAAGAATGCAATAATGCTATTTGAAGCAACATGGATGGACCTAGACATTGTCATTCTAAGTGAACTAAGCCAGAAAGAGAAAAAAAAATACCATATGATATCACTTATATGTGGAATTTAAAAAAAAAAGAAAAAAAGAGGACATCAATGAACTCATCTACAAAACAGAAACAGACTCACAGACATAGTAAACAATCTTATGGTTACTGGGGGAAAGGGTGTGGGAAGGGATAAATTTGGGAGTTTGAGATTTGCAAATGTTAGCCACTATATTAAAAAATAGATTTAAGAAGTTTTCTTCTGTATAGCACAGGGAAATATACTCAATATCTTGTAGTAACTTTAATAAAAAAATGAAAATGAATATATGCATGTATATGCATGACTGGGACATTGTGCTGTACACCAGAAATTGATACATTGTAATTGACTGGACTTCAATACAAAATAAATAAATTTTAAAAAAGAATTAAGACCAAATATCTATTACAAGAATAAACATAAATAGGTTTCTAACCTAGAAAAGCTCCCAGATTACTTTAAAACAACTAACTTAACTACATATATACAAAAGAGTAATATATAAAATAAATTGAACCAGAAATAGTAAAAATAAAAGGATGGACAGATATACTGGTGCAATGCTAACAAAAGCAAGTGGAGATTCTAACTTTAATATGAGATGAGGTTGAACTCAAGACTGAAAGCATTAAATAAAACCAAGGGGGCAATTTATATTCATAAAAGAAATGATTCAAAATGAGGGTATAATTATGCATTCTTTATGGACAAAATGACAGCAAAAAATAGCAACAAAAAGACAACAAAACAAAAATGCAACAAAAAATTTTACCTATAGCTAGAACAATCAAGGAAAAACAAAAATACAATAATAGTAGGAAAATTTAAATAATTCCTTTCAATCTTTGCAGTTCTAATGGACAAAAATGTGAGGCTCCAAGCCCAATTAACAGTAAGGGTGAACACACACACATCTATACATATACATTATATATATTTATATATATATATAAACATATAAATATATATAATTTCATATATGTATGCATAGATATGATTTTGTACCCTGAAAACAGAGAATTACTGTATTTCCAAGCACTGCTGGAATGAAAACTGACCTCGTTAAAAATCTCCTAGCCATCTGTTAATTTTTTATCTTATTTAAACAACTTTTGTAGAAATCACAACTACAATGGTAGAGGTTAAAGAAAATAATTACAACAAAAATAGCAAGGCAAAACAGCAGACCAGACAACTTGAAAACAAATCCACACACATACACAAACCTAGTAATAACAGATAAAATATATATATTTTTCTGATATGGAGCTGAGTACACAAAATTAAGGAAAATTCTCAGAACCTGGACTGAAGAAGTCACTGAATATCACAGCGGGGAATGCAATGGTAGGAGGCGGAAGGTAGAAAATAGGATAGGATTTTAGACTCAGTAATCAAGGGATCCCACAAATAAGGAGAGGAGTTGGAAATGACACTTCCACATAAAATTAGGATCCTTAAGGGCTACAAAAAAGTCTGACAATCTGTCCACAAACACAGGTAAACGAACAATGAGGAAGTTGATTTGTCTTGGCTTGGGGACTGGGTCAAAAAAAAATGTTTCCCTGAGATTTTGTAAACTATAAGCCTGTTCTCTCTCATGCAGATCTGAGATTTGAAACAACAGCACCTTCATAGTCTTTCATGTCTAAGATTAGAAATTAACATAAAATGTTATCCTGGGCCATTGGTAAGCCTGGAAGTATCTGGCAGTAAGAAATCTATAATCTCTCTCAAGGAAGAAGCTCTCAAACCAGACAATATATGATTCCCACACATAAAGACCTGCTAAATTTGCACTCATTTCCATAATATAAATTGAAAGCAAAACAAATGCAACCAGAGAGAAAATATATGTAACTTACAAAGAATAATAATTTGGTTAAAATTACTCTTTTCAATGGCAGTAATACTGCTCAGACATACTGAGGGTAAATAACTGTCAACCTAGAATTCTGTACCTAGCTAAACTATCACACAAGAGTGAAATTCCAGATATTTCCATATAGAAAAAGACTGAGAGGGTCAATGACAAACAGATTGTTCAAAAAGAGCAAGGCATGAGACAATGACATCTTCTTCACGTGAACCCTGAATACATCTCTACACACAGGGGATTAGCAAGAGAAGGCTGACCCACCAAATCTCTCTTGCACTTTTTATTAGGTATTATGAAATGCTTACTAGGTATTACCTGCCTACCTTCATCCTTTAGGAAGATGCAGTGAGAATACAACCCGGGTAAGGAGTGAAAATTGTCTCCCACTGAATTTAGCACCAAAATAGCACCAAAAAGGGTAAACCAAAGGCTAGGGCATTGGTTCCCAGTCATGGCTGCACACCAGAATCACCTGAGAAGCTTTAGAAGCTTACCGACACCTGCCTGACCCCCGAGATTTGAATCTAGTCAATCTAATGTATGTGAGTTTATGTGAGTGGGTGTGCATGTTTGCACACGTGCACACACTTTATCTTACAGAAATATAATATATCTTTATTTCAGAGAGAAAGAGTCACAGATAATTAGCTAAGCTACCCACAGAATCCTGACCCACAGAAACTTGACATGATACATGTTTATTGTTTTAATCCACTCTGTTCTGGGATTATTTGTTACGTGGCAGGAGATAACTAATACATCGAGTATTTGTAATACAAGGTACCTGGCTTTGTGTAAGACTCTGTACTCAAACAGCACTGTTTCAGTACAGTCTGTACTCTCGGAAACCTTTGTCTGCACTTGACCATACTTGACATACAAAGGGAGGATCAATGACTCCGGCTCAGAAAGTCTTCCTCTGAGCCCCAGCTCCAATGCTGGTTGGCCAGGCATCTCTGGCTTTACCACCTTCAGTTTTGTCATCTTTAAAAAGGCATAATAATTCCTGCCCCACCTTTCATAATTACCATAGCTGCTGGTTGAAATCATACAGGTGGAGACACCTCCAACAGGAGAAGTACAAATGTGAAATGCATAGTTTTTAAAAGTCAGACCCAGGCCCTGTTGACATTTTCTTTTCTGCTCTTTTCAAAACATCCATCCCTTGTATAATCTCAACTGGGCTTTCGTATTTAGCTGGAGAAATATGACTGATTGCAACCATGCACCACCTGGCTAGGCTAAAAGCAGCACTGAGATGCTTCTGATATGCAGGGTGTTTTCAAAGAGGCCTTGCCTCCTCCAGGGAGCTGGTTGTCAGACTACATCCTGGCATGTGGAGATGAGCCCGTCCTCCTGCGAATCGGGGCAGGGCCAAGGTGGAGGTCCTTCCTGGTGTTACCAGTACAGCTGAAGCCTCTTCTCTGTTCAGCAAAGAAAGTACCTCATGACTTCCTGTATTCTATTCTCCAGGGTCTCATCCTTGCCAGGAAATACTGAACTCAGAGAGGAAATGTGTTTGCTAAAATAGAAATAATAATTAAGTCATATAAATCAAAATAACAAGATACGTATGGAGTTTCAAAAAAAAAAAGCACAAAGAAAATCCAGTGAGTCAAATCTAAATGTAATCGTATGAATAACTGACTATGCTCAGCTAATTAACAAGAATTTATCAAACATGTGTCTAGATGTTTTTGTGCTGCTTAAGCACTGCTCTGTATTTTGTGAGATGTCTACAGTGATCTTGTAATACTTTAGTGATCAGGAATGGGGAGAGTTCTGTCAGAACAAATGGAGTATCTTTGCAAAAAAGAAATGCAAGAATGATAAACTCAAAACTGATGAGTAGGTAGAAACAGGATGGGAGGTGGGGTGGAAGGAAGACAGCTTGGAGTACACTCTCACTTTTTTTTTTTTTTTTTTTTTTTTACTTTTGAACCATAGAAATGTTTTATACGTTTAAAAAAAACAAAATCAAATCAAAATGGATTTTTTTAAATCCTAAAACTGAATAGGAACAGAAGCAAAGAAACTTTCAGAGTGATAAAGAGCCACATACAATGCCTGAATCTCAGGGGGATCCTGGGTTGGACAGAAGAGTACAGAGTACCTATGACAGGATGTCACGAAATGCTGTTCATTGTAGGTGTCATATTATGACATTGCAGGTATGTAGGCGAACATTCCAAGGAGATTCCTGCTGAAGTAGCAGGAGGTGAACCAGTGTGATGATTACAATTTACTTTCAAATAGTTCAGCCAATACATGTACATAAATCCACAGAGAAAAAAGAGAGAGGGACAGACAAAGACAGCGAGAGAGCAAGAACATGGGGCAGAATTGGTGAATCTAGGCCAAGAGTACATGGGTTGCACTTTCTGGTTATTTCCATTTTTCTGCATGTTTGAAAATTATCAAAATAAGAAGTTGGTGGGGGGGAGTATTGATGATAATACCTTTGAAAAATCAAATTAAGTTGCTGCAGGAGAGAGAAATGATTGATCTATGTTTTGGGTTAAGAATAGTAACTTCCCCCACAGCTGGGGAGGAACACCGCGGCCCCGCCAGGCTCACCCTGTGACTCTGAGCATGCCTCATTAATTTAAGAGGGCAAAGCTGATCCACATCCTCCCAGGCAATCGCTACAAAAGCCAGGAGCCCTTTCCCAGGGCAGCCAAGGGTCCAGGCAGGCAAAGCTTTCAGGGTGAGAGGACTTTCGATTCAGAAGAGCTGGGAGGGAAGTAAATGGGACTTGCCTTTGAAAGACGGGGCAGGCACATGTCAAGTGCACGACCGGAAAGAGAAAGCAGCAAATGACTGACGGGATGGGAACATGGGGCTAGAGCGTGGGCTCTGAGATGGAAGCTTAAAATAATTTAATGCATGAGAGTGAAGTCTCCCAGTTTCCGGGAGAGCGTTTTGGCTGTTGTTAAGGGAAGACTTTCTCTGGCCTCTCAGCCTGGCCTGGTGATTTCACCTACCCCTCCCCTGCCACGCACATGATCATCTCTCTCCACGACCTCTCCTCCCCACTCCCTCCTCCAAAGCACTCCAAGAAACACTCAGCAGCTAGTTTCCTGGTACCCACTCGGGTTTTCCAGGGTTATTTCTGTGCTCAGCTGTGCCATGAAGGGTGGCTAAGACTTGTTAATGCTGAATGAGGGGCCCTGCAGAGTGGAGAACAGGCCAGGGCACCCTGGCGCTTCATTTCTTCCCATGAAATCCATTCAAAATATCTTCTATTGCCACTTTTCATAAACTTTTCTTCCTTGAAAAATCAGATTATAGATGTATAGAGCTCAAGTATAAGACACTTGCTTTTGTGTAATTCAACAAGGACTCCTTTCCACAAAGGACTCAATTCGTACCCGACAGGTACTAAATATATACGTGCTTAGTAGAACCTGAAACACTTTATGCTCCTTTTCATCCTGGGGACTTGGAGGGCGGGATGAATATTTGTTGGATGGTACCACAAGCTGGCTAAATCCACTTTCGATTTCCCACTGACTGCTGAGATGTTCAGAGCCAAATTTGAAACCCATCTCTACCAGTGTGATCAAAACCTGATGCCCTGCATTTGGGGCATGATTTTTGCAGCCCCCTGATGTGTTACCTTAGATTGGTTGTAGTTTCTGTAATTCATTTTGAATCCTTCTTGGAATGAGGAGGCATGTACAGGTTGGACAGAACACAGGCCGAACCTAGACCCTTGCAGAGGCAGCCCAGGCTCCAGGAGGCTCTCAATTTGTAGTGGACCCCAGGATACCTAGCCAATCATCAGGGATAATTTACTGAAGAGCCCCAGGCCTGAACCCAAATTCAATTCTGACCTCCGAGAACAGCAGACTCCTGGAGAGCAGCTCTCAGTTGGCAAGACCAGTACATGAAGCTGCCATTTTTTGTTTCTTAGGACGCACAAAGCGCGTCGAGGAACAAGGCGGAGCTGCAGTGCGTCACCCAGCACAGGGACACCTGCAGACCTTTTCATGATGCACAAACTAGGAACCTGAGAGAAAGAGAAATGAGCTGTGCTGGACACTTGGTATACATTAAGCACATACACTCTGTAACAACCCTGTAATGGAACCATACTCTACTTATACAAAGAATCTGAGGCTCGTAGAAAATACATTGCCCAAGATCATGCAGCTGCAAGAAAATGGCAAAGCAAGAGTTAAAACCCTTGTGGGTCTGACTCAAAGTCCTGGGTCCTGGCAGCATGCCCTTGCCTCCATTTCCCCAAACATCAAGTGCATGAATGTCACTTCTGATGAGGCCACTGCATGAAGTCTATCAAGTATTTTAATTCTTTGGAGGCAAAGAACCTCAGAAACATAAAGCCAAGTGGAATGAGGCTAAAGAACCTCGGGATGACTGCCTGGCTGGATTTTGGGTCCCTGTAAAAATTAGGGAGCAAATGTCAAAGAACAGATCTAGCCCTCGGGTACTCACAGATGTCACAAAAATTCATGGAAACTCGGGAGAAATCCTGCAGACTTCTGTAACCACCGCGTCATGGGGCGGCCACAGCTCCAGCACCCTGAACTGTCAGCCCCATCAGCGAGCCCTGAGCACAGGCAGAGGCAGGGCTCGGAGGCCCCTCCTCCTCCTCCACGGGAGCCACGGCTGGTTTCCAGCCTGGGCTGCTGACAGCGCAGGCCAGGCGCTGCAATGACCCCAGGGGACGTAACGCTCAGCGCTTCCTCGGGAACCCCCAGTGAACCTGCTTCAGAATTTGTGCTTTTCACGTCTCAGATCCTTCGGAGTGGTCCTAGAAGGTGAGTCCTGAAATATCTGTCATCCTCTCCAAAGAGAACCTGTATGCTCCTCTTTTTAATAAAGCTCCAATCCTTTCTTTTGGATCCCTTGTCTCCTTCTATCCTGATATTACTGACACTTGTCCCTGTGACTTCTCCTCTGGACCATGCTCTCTCCCATCACCAGCCTTTGCACAGCTCTCCCTGCAACACTGGCACCCGCCTGTCCTCAGACCCCTTCCCTGGCTTTGACTTCCAAGTAGTTCTTCTAGTTTGGTTAAGTCATCACTTCCAAGAAGGCCTTTTGGCTTCCCTAGAGGGTTAGAGCTCTGCTAAAGAGCTCTGCTGTAGTGCCCTGTGGTCCTTTAGCTTTCATTCCTGTATGATTGTTATGAATTGTCTGTCTCTTCCATAAGTTCCATGAGGGCAGAGGCCACGCCTTTACCGGTTGCTACTCAAAGTTAAAACAATGCTGGGCACAGAGCAGATGCCCAATAAATGTCCAGTGAATAAATGAATGACTCTTTTTTAAAGAATGAAGATAAAACTCAGATTAATGCCATAAAATAATAAAATGTCCTCAGATTTATGCAGCTCTTCATAGTTTAAAAAGTGTTTTCTACAAATCTATGACAACAAATTTGATAACCTGGGTCAAATGGATCAACTCCTTGAAAGACAGAAGTTGCCAAAACTCATACAAGAAGAAATAAACAATCTGAATAGGCCTATATCCATTTAAAAAAATAAATCAATAATTCAAAACCCTCCAAAACAGAAAGCACCAGGACCAGGTGGGTTGAAGTCTACAAAACATTTAAGGAAAAAATCATACCAATTCTCTACAATCTTTTTCAGAGGATAGAAGTAGAAAAAATGTTCCCTAACTCATTCCGTGAAGCTGGAATTACCCTAGTACCAAAGCCAGACAAAGACATGATAAGAGAAGAAAACTGTAGACCAACATCTTTCATGAACATAGATAAAAAATCCTCGATAAAATATTACCAAATGATTTCAATGATGTAAAAAATAATTGTACACCATGATCCAGTGGGATTTATCCAAGATATGCAAGGCTGATTCAACATTCAAAAACCAATTAATGTAATCCAGGACATCAAAAGTCTAAAAATGAAAAATTACATGATCATATCAAGGATGCAGCAAAAGCATTTGACAAAATCCAACACCTGTTCATGATTAAAACTGTCAGTAAAACTAGAAATAGAGGGGAACTTCCTCAAATTAATAAAGAATATCTACCAAAAAAAAAAAACAAAACAAAAAAAACAAACAAAAAAAAAAACAAAAAACAAACCCCTACAGCTCACATCATACTTAATGGCCACAACAATAAGCTTTTCTTCTAAGACCAGGAACAAGGAAAGATGTCTCTCTCACCACATCTTTTCAGTATCATAGTGGAGGTCCTAGCTAATTCAGTAAGACAAGAAAAGGAAATACAAGGCATAAAGATTGGGAAGGAAGAAATAAAATGATCTTTGTTTGCACATGACATAATCATCTATCGGAAAATCTGAGAAAAAGCAGCCAAAAAACTTCTGGAACTAATAAGCAATTATAGCAAATTTTCAGGATATAAGATTAATATAAAAAGGCAATTTCTTTCCTATGTACCAGCAATAAGCAAATGGAATTTGAAATTAAAAATACAGTATCATTTACATCAGCACTCCAAAAAAGAAATTCTTAGGAATAAATCTGACTACAAAACTCTGATGAAAAAAATCAAAGAAGGACTAAATAAATAGAGAGATGTTCCATGGTCATGAATAGGAAGATTCAATACTGGCAAGACGTCTCTTCTTCCAACATGATCTATAGACTCAACAAAATATCAGTCAAAACCCTAGCAAGTTGTTTCATGAATATCAACAAACTGATTGTAAAGTTTATATGGAAAAGCAAAAAAGCAGAATGACCAACACAATATTGAAGGAAAAGAACAAAATTGGAAAACAGACACTACCTGACTTCAAGACTTACTGTACAGCTGCAGTGATCAGATAAGTGTGGCATCAGCAAAAGAACAGACAAAGCAGTGGAACACTACAGAGAGCCCAGAAAAGGAGCCACATAAATGTAGTCAGCTGATCTTTGATGAAGGTGCAAAGCCAACACAAAGGAGCAAAGATGGTCTTCAACAAACGGTACTGGAACAAGTGAACATCTACATGCAAAAAAAAAAAAGAACTAGACACATACCTCACATCCTTCACAAAAATGAATTCCACATTATAGACCTCAATATAACATGCAAAACTGTAAAATTCATAGCAGATAATATAATAGAAAGCCTAAATGACCTTGGGTGTGGCATTGACACCAAAGGCACAATCCCTAAAAGAAAGAATGTATACGCTGGACTTAATTAAAACTTAAAACTTCTGCACTGTAAGAGACAAGGTCACGAGAATAAACAGACAAGCCACAAAATGGGAGAAAATGTTTGCAAAAGACACATCTGATAAAGAACTGTTATCCAAAATACAGAAAGAACCCTTAAAACTCAACACCAAGAAAATAAGCAACCTGATTAAAAAAGGGGCAAAAGATCTTAAGAGACACTTCATTAGAGAAGATACACAGTTGGCAAATAAGCATGTGAAAAGATGCTCCACATCATATACCATCAGGGAAATGCAAATGAAAATAACACTGAGATAGCACTACACACCTATTGTAATAGCCAAAGTCCAGAATATTGACAACACCAAATGTTGGCAAGGATGCAGAATAATAACTCTCATTCACTGCTGGTGGGAATAAAAAATGGTATAGCTACTTTGGAGGACATTTTGGCAACTTCTTACAAAACTAAACACATTCTTACCATGTGATCCAGCAGTTGTGTTCCTTGGTATTTATCCAAAGGAGTTGAAAACTTATGTCCACACAAAAACCTTTACATGGATATTTATAGAAGCTTTATTCATAATTGCCCAAACTTGGAAGCAAACAAGATGTCCTTCAGTAGGTGAATGGATAAATAAACTGTGGTCCACCCAGATGATGGATTATTATTCAACAGTAAAAAGAAATGAGCTGTCAAGCCATGAAAAGACACAGAGGAAACTTAAATGCATATTACTAGGTGGAAGAAGCCACTCTGAAAAGGCTACACACCATAGGATTTCAACCCTGGAAAAGGCAAAATTATGGAGACAGTAAAATGATCAGTGGTCGCCAGGGTTTGAAGTGGAGAGGGATGAACAGGCAGAACACAGAGGATTTTGGGGACAGTGAAAGTACTGTTTGATACTATAATGATGGATATATGTCCTTACACATTTTGTTATACATTTTCCAAACCCATGGGATGCACAGCACCGAGAGTGAACCCTAATGTAAACTATGGGCTCTGGTAACAATGAGGAATCAGTGTGAGTTCATGAGCTGTAACATGTGCCCCACTCTGGTGGGAGATACTGACCATGGGAAATCCAGCATGTGGGGGGGCGGGCAGGGGCTTTATGAGAAATCCGTACCTTCTCAGTTTTGCCGTGCATCCAAAGCCTTTTAAGAAAAATGCTTTCACGAGTACCCTGTTTGATAACACTGTAAACTATGTGTTTCTTATAAAAGTCTTCCTTTATTTTTTTTTGAAATCTTTCATTCTTGTTAGTATATTTTTGCCTTGGAAGTGGCAGCAACCCCACACTCCCACCTCTTTGTAATTTTTCATTGACATAGCTAATGTTTATTTAGCCCTAATGGTATACTAGGCACTTTACCTAAGATTTCTTACTTAAAACTCAAAGGAGGTCTTATGATCCCAAACTTACTGGCTGGCGGACCGACCCCCCGGCAAGACGCCAGCTTCTCCATTTGTCTCCTGGTCTGTATCCCTTCGGCCCCTCCTACTTTGGCCCCCATTTCTGCACCTGCTTCTGCTCCCCCACCTCCTGCCTTCCAGTTTTTGTCTCCTGCTAAAGGGGAGCACTCACACCTCGGGATCTGACTCAGGAGACTGGTCCCAGCTCCTCCAATACTGGCCATGCCCACCCCTCAGACCTCCAGGTCCTCAGGGAGCTCGAGGCTGGCGCCACCTGCAGGCCCCTCCTTGGTCCTGGCCCAAGTCCACCAGCTTCATCCTGGCCCTTTCTGGAAGCAAAGAGAATCTGACCCTGGAGTACCTTCCTCACCAGAGTCAAGTAAACACACGTCCGGCAATTTAAGAGGGCATCAGAGACAAGGCTGCAAATCCAGCAAGAGGAATGTGGATGGTGACCCCAAAATTAGCTGCTGATAGAGGGTCTACCCCCAGGAAATGAGAAGGTCTTTGCTCATCTGCCGCCAGAGCCAGAGGTGGTTTTTGTCCCAAGTGGATGCTAACTGCAGATACACTGGCTTTCAGAAGAGTTCATGAGCTTTTGGCGAGGAGGGGACATTAAACACAAGACCGCTCAGGGCAGATGTGCAAGATGGCAGATCGCATGCAACTCCAACTCACAAACTCAGGACTGGTCTGGCCTGAGGGTGAAGAAATGCAGTGGAACTGGACCTGAGAACTACTCCTACCTTCGTGGAAAGTGGGGGGTGGGGTGGGAGGGGGAGCTGGGAGAGGGGAGGACATTCTCGAGGCCACAGGCTGCAGGGGAGTCTGGCCCTGTCCAGGGTTTGGCTGGAAGACTCACATCATAGCCAACTTCATAGTTTATGTGCTTGGGTAGTAAATTTATCTCTTTCTTTTCTTCATGGGGTGAGGAGAGGGGACAGGAAGAGGAGAGAGGCCAAGAACAAGTCATCTGACAACGTTTGAATTAGGTGTCTTCACTGTATTGGAAGAAAATATTTGGCTACTGGATTAAAAACTAAAAACCCAGAGAATAATAAATAAAGCACAGTGGACGAGTACCCCGGGGGAGGTCTGAGGACTTGATCCAGAACTGCAAATGCGAACTTGAACTCTCTTTGAAGTCTTAGGCTTGGTCTTTGAAATTCATCCAATTTTGCATTCTGCCCATTACTGTTTATTTTCATATGAAAATAATACTTTCTCCTCCAAAATCTTCAAACAAAACCCAGTGCTCCAGGAAGGTGTGGCAGGGGAACACACAGCCCAGTTTCATATGTCTGGGGATTTGAATAAGCAGGTATCCAAAATATATGTGCATTTAGAGCAACTGCTGGTTGACCATGTGGTTGCCATGAATGACAGATACGAGCATTGACCCCGGGCTCTGGGTGGACGAGGGATGCAGAGGACCTCTCTCTGAGGGAGGAGGGCAGAGACACTACGGAGCATCTTTCCTAAGTCTCACTAGGAAAAAGCATTCTAGCTTGGGGCAGGCACGCAGGGTCTCATGGGCTACTGCTGCTCTCGGTGTCCTTGTTAGAGTCTGCGTTAGTTCCGGTGGGTGACACAGACATGCAATGCCTCAACACCACAGAAACGTCACTGTCCCCGGAGGTCCAGGGAAGTGGCTCTATTCCATGCAGACATGGAAGAGCCCAGGATGAAGGTGGCTCTGCCATCTTTCACATGTGACTTCCAAGGTCGCCTGGGGTTGCCACCCCAACCACCAGGAAGAGGAAGAGAGCACGTCAGAGAATGAGTGTTAAGCTTGCAGGTCTGGAAGTGATACACGCACACTCCTGACCAGCCACGTGATCACACTGAACTGCAAGGAAGTCTGGGAAAGGGAGTCTATCTGGAGGTTCAGGAGGAAGAGAAACTGAGATTGTGTCCAGCAGTACTTTCTGCCACAACACCTAAGACCAGGGGCCCCACAAAGCTGTGGGGGTTCATTTCACATGGATTAAATAATGAGATCGCTGCTGCCCGGGGCACCAGCACACTTCTGGGTGACTCTAGGCCCCATTCAATATCTGTTACATTACAGAGGTTCACCCCAAGTCAACAGGCTGCTGGAAAGTCTCCTTTTTTGTAAATAGGAGCGTTTTTTTTTTTTTTATCATGAACTCTTTTATTTTATTTTGTGTATGTGTGTGTGTGTTTATTTTTATTTTATTTGTTTATTTTTAAACTTTTTAAAAACATTTATTATTTATAGTCATTTTACAATGTTGTGTCAAATTCCAGTGTAGAGCACAATTTTTCAGTTATACAGGAACATACATATATTCAGATCATCAATTCTTTTAAAAGTTTGATCTGATTCAGTTAATTCCAGGCCTTCTGTAATGTAATTAAAAAAAAAAAAAAGTCACTCTAAGACCCAAGTTTTCTGCCTAAAGCCATCCCTTTATTCCTAAGACTGTCTTCCATTTCAACCTTTTAAAACTAAGAACTAACAAGCATTTCTCTGGAACACAGGAAGTACCAATGAGACTGATTCAAAAGAGCAAATAATCCAACGGTCCTTCGCAGACGATCTCCCCGCACGCTGAGTTCGCTTCCTCTCCTCGTGGGCTGGGCTCGCGCAAACACACTTTGTAGTTTGGCACGTTAGAGTGGTCGTTACCAGCACGATGCATATGACAGATCTTGCTCTGAACTGAAACGCTTCACTCTCAGATTCAGAGCCGGGACTGGCGTGGACTGCTTTTCCAGCAGCTGGATGGTGAGTGTCCAGCACCACATCTCTCAGCCACTGTCCTCCACCAGGCAGATTAGGTAGGCCACCCCCCGGCCACAGCCAAGAGACACCCTGGATGTGTATGGCTTCCTCGCAGGACTTTTGTTTGCAGAAGGATGGGACTCATTTCAAATCGTCTGCCATGGCTTCTTCCTTCCTCCCAGTGACGGAGCAGTGCCACATCAAGGCTTGTGTGCAGTGTGTCCTGAGCTGTGCCCTTTGATCTTCACCCAAAGCACCACACTGCACAAGTCCAGTGCACCTGAACGCACCCCCTTCCATCATCACATTAAACAAAATAATAATAATAATAATAAATCTAAGCAAAATAAATAAAACAAGTCCACACCTGAACACATCAATAAAACTGCAAATCAGAAGCAAAGAGAAAAAGCTTAGAAGCAACCAGCAGGAGCCCTCTTCAGACCGACGTACTGTGCACAGGCGCCCAGCCTGTGGCAGCAGCAATAAAAGCCAAAAGGCGGTGGAAGAGCATCTCCAGGGCGCTGAAGGAGTCTCACTCAATCCAGACACTTACAGCCACTGAAACTATTGCTGAGAAATGAGGGAACATTTAAAATATTTTCAGACAAACCAAGACTGAGAGCAAGGAGCCCAGGAGCTCTCACTGAAGGAATTGCTAAAGGATTTTCTTCAGGAAGAAGTAGTTAAATCAGGAAGAGGCAAATATGACATAAGAAGCAGTGGAATAGGTAAGCATTCAGGTAAATCCTAATTAGAATCAGTTGTGTAAAAACCAGTGTCGGATTTTAGGAAAGAAACACAACAAGTGGAATAAGATACCAGATACCAGTAACACGTTTGAGGAGAGACAGGAGGGGCAGAAAGTCTCAGGGTCTGCACATTGTACAAGAGAAAGGCAGAAAGAATGGATGAGTAGAGACTTCGTTAAGTCAGGGATGGATAAAAATTGCAAAGGTAGCCACTAAAAGAATAAAAATAGAATATATAACTTCCAAAGCAGTGGCAGCAAAAGAAAAGGAAATTAAGACACCCCAATCATTCCAGCAGAAAGCAGAAAAGGAGAAAAGAAGAAGAAAAAAACTTACATATACATACGGTGAACAGAAAACACAAAATTATACGTTAGGAATGAGATTTTTAAACCTCGATAAACATGGGATATATAAAATATATCTTAAAATATAGCCATAAGTGTCAGTGCATTAAACTTACGTAAGACAGATTTAATTCACCTCCTGGAAAAGGATGCAACGCACAAAAGATTTAATACAACTGACTACAAACATATGGAAAGAATTCTCGGCCTCCCTAGTAATTAAAGAAACAATGAATTCACATATGGGTTTTAAAATGACAGTCCTTAGTGCTGAAAGGAGTGGGTAAATTGGCATTCTTTTAAAATGTTGACTACAAAGTGAACTGGAACACATTTTCTGGAGTATGGTTTGGAACAGGCATCAGAAGCCTTAAAATACACACACTGAGCAACTGCGCTCTGAGGAAGCAATCAGATGACAAGCAAAACTATCTGCAAGAATATTCTAATGGATTATTTATAATATCAAACACTGGAGATCTAAACATCCAATCATTAATTAATGGCAACTATTACTACTAATAATAGTGATAAAATATGATACTTCTTAAGGGTCATTATGGGCCAGGCATTGTTCTAACTGCTTTACTGATTAACACTTTGATCTCCGTTATAGCTGTATGACATACGTGTTATAATGACCCTTATTTTACAGATAAGAAAACTCAGGCACACAGAATTTAGTAATTTGCCTAAAGTCACTCAACCATCAAATGGAAGAGCCCCCCCTCACCTTTTTTTTTTTTTTTTTAGGAAGGTCTTGTTTTCAGTCTTTTGTCTCTTCCACGTCACAATGCTTTTTTGGGACACTCATCACAGTTGAGAGCCAGGGGCACTGACAGATGGTGCTGAGAATCGGTAACACACACCATGGCAAGTACCGAAGCCCACAAGTCCCCTCCCGCAGTCTGACCCGGGCTGTTCTATGTTCATCAACTCTGTTTAATCTTACATCATTCCAGTGATTAGCCTTTTGCAGAAGACAGAAGGACACAGAAGAACAGGTTTTCTCCAGTGATTACAGATTACTGGTGTGATAGCCAATCCAAGCAGTGAACATCAGGACATTTTTTTTTAATAAAAAGAAGCATTTTCCCAGGTCACATGTCTTCCAGAAACTTGCGGCTCCCCCGTTAGGAGGTGGGACCCATGTCCCTCCCCAGGAACCTGGGTGGGTTCTCCAGAACCACCACGGCGCATGTGTTGACGAGATTATGCAGCCAATAAAAAACATGTCCGAGGGAATATTATGTTTTAATAACACTAAACATAAGAAACAATCTGTGTAGTAAATCCTAATATTGTAAACAACCGTGTATGTTAGTATAAAAGTCATATTTATACCATGGGCATATTTAGATGCAGAACAAGTATGGATATATTGTACACTGAAATAGTAACAGTGTTTGCTCTGGGTTCCAGGGTCACAGGAAACTGTCTTTTTTGTGCTTACTTTTCACATTTCTACAAGGAACACATATTACTCACGCAATTTGAAACAAAGACTAAAAAAAGATAAAACATTTATAATTTCAAAACTAAAAAAATCGATGTGGCTGGTGGGGGAGTTGGGGTG
Source organism: Camelus bactrianus (assembly GCF_048773025.1). Lineage (NCBI taxonomy): Eukaryota > Metazoa > Chordata > Mammalia > Artiodactyla > Camelidae > Camelus > Camelus bactrianus. The sequence goes on from NC_133573.1 coordinate 13,710,498, forward strand.
GGAGTCAGACTTGGAGGGAGAAGACATCTTCTGTCCACTCAGCAGGAAGCTGCTTTGCTTCTGAGGTTTCCCAGTCCCCCTGCAGCCTGATGTCACATGTCCCCAGCACCCAAGCCAGCCAGGTCCTTTTCCGTCGACCCCCAGCTGCACCTCTTGGCAGCCATCTGTGCAGGGTCAGCTGCTTCGCCATTGTTCTCTTGGTCCAATCCAAGAAGACGCTAAATTACTTGCGGGGGTCACACAGGTATTTCCTTTACGTCATCTGAGGAAGTGAGGCCAGGTGTACCGTCCACAGTGGGGGACAATGGCGATCAGTAAATTCATTCAACAAATGTTGACTGGGTGCCTACCACATGACGGACACCATCTTTCAGGTCAAGCACCCTCGCATTCAAGGACAGTAAACTAAATCAGCCTCTTCCTCTAGTGATTTTTTTTTTTAATAAAGACCACAACAAGAAAGTTACCTTTGATATAGACATACACCATAAACTCCTCCTGTGGCAAGATTGTAAAAGTTCTACATCTGAGAACAAGACTTCCTTGATCCATTGATAAGCTCATACATACTAACAAATGTCCAAGTAGTCATTTGTGACTCATTTGGATTCTTAATTGAGTTCCTCAGTCTTTAATCACGCTCTGTAACATCCATTCCCAGCCCCCCAGAGCAAACAGAGGCTGTGGCAGTGCTGCCGCCTCACTGCACTTTTAAAGCAGTGAACTATTAGCCTCTTTCGGGTGGAGACGTCCAGCCTCCCGGAAGCTTAGAAAACGCTTCCGGCTCAAAGCACACCTTCCATTGCAGACTTGCCCGAGTCTGAAGCGGCAATCTGATGAGGCCCTCAGGAAACACCCTCAGGCTTTTGAGGTGAAAATCTGGAGATATTCTTCCTCAGGGTCCCAGTTTTTACCTTCCCTGGCTCACCTCGGACCTTCCAGCCCTTCTTAAAAAAGCCGTACGTAAACCAACAGTGTCCAGAACCCTGCACAACAGGTGTGCTTCTCCTTGAATTAAAATGGCACTTTGAAGATGGAGCTTCAGCCTTTTCTCTGTTACAAACTCTTTTTCTCTTCATTGTTGGGATGCTAAAACCTTGCTTCAGCTAGCAGGGAAACATTCTATCCACAAGAAGCCAATCTGAGAAAACGTGAATAAAAACCTTTCAAATGAGCTTTTCTTTTTCCCTTGGCCTGTTTCCACATTTACTTTATTAAAATGTTATTTATTCATTTATTTAATGGGATTTCATTTCATTAATTTAGAAGTCATCTAGGTTATCATAAACTTTATCTCCTTAGAATCCCTACACTGGTCTAAACTAAATTAACCAGAGCTCTGAGTAGATTATTGCTTGGCTATTTTGGGGTTTTTTCCCCCTGAAGTTATTAAAGATTTACACAAAGTAATTTTAACTAACCAAAAGAAAAAGTTATTTTTCTTACACAGCAAAGACTGAAAGAAGAAAACATATTGCCACATGCCCCATAAAGAAAAATCCCCTCTAGTGTTTAACTGGACCAAGGACTTAGGAAGCACGGTCACTCCTGATCCCTGCCTCCCTCCGACAAAGAAATTAAGAGGCGTCTGGAAATCAGACTCAGCCACCTTGCACACAGTAGTCCAAAGCTGGATGAAGACTAAACATCAGGTCACACGTCCAGGCATTGAGAGGATTCTGTTTGTATTTTAAGTCTCACTTACTTGGGGACATTGATGCTCAATTATTTTCTCTCTCTTCTTGTGTCCTGGAAGCAAAGAAATCTCTCCTCTCTGAGAGAAGTGTGGACAAGTCTCTTAAAAATTCACATTTTTCTCCCCATAGCCAGTGGCCAGTGCCAATGCTCCAGTCCCCACCCTCTTTACTTCCTCCAAATACACAAGAATCAGGCAGGGTGAACAGTGTGACTTGGTGGCCTGTGTCCGAAGTGCAGTTCCCAATACAATACTTGTTTTGTGACAAGTTAAACATGTGCTCCCATGTCCCGTGGAATCTCAGAGTTCGCTGCCATCACAGAGCAAAAGGATTGGAACTAGCGTTTTAATGTCTGGCTCAGGTGGGCTGAGACAACGAGCCCCAAGACCATCAGCTGAGTTCTGGATCCTGAGGGAGGAGGGTTTTCTTTTCAGTCAAGTGGAGTTCCAATCGCTGAACCTTCGGTGGCTTCCGGGTAAGTCCTGCTCTGACCCTTCTCCAGCTCAAGATGCTGTCCCGGCAGGGATGTCGGTGGGAAAATGCACGTGATCTTTCAAGTGTCACCTGCAGAGCCTGAGTGCTAAGCACAGCACCCCGCGAGACGAGAGGGAAGCACGTTCACTGCAGCTAGCTCTGGGCTGGAGGCTGAGCCATGTGTTTTCCTCTTTAATGTGGTATCAATTTTCAAAACCATCTACAATGAGCACGTAGTACATTTATAATCTGTAAGATGAATTTAAACAGTGGATGGCAAACTACATGGAAAAGGCAATGGCTCTCCCTAGAGACTCCAGGGATGCTGAGTTCTCAGGATGCTAGGAGACTTCTTGTGGCCTATCCCTAGAAGGTAGATTTTCCAGAGCCTTTTGGAAGCGCTCTGGAGAATCACACTGGACTAAGGCCTGTGCACTCCCAGGGTGGTGATCCACCCCATAGCAGAGCAGTAGTGAAAGGAATAGCTAACCTGATTCTCTAAGAGCATACAGTTCATACGTCACTGTGTGATGGATACACAGCTCTAAAATCTCCAACGTTAACCAAGGGACCCATAGATGCCTTGGAGGAAAAAAATACACTGAGCGCCCCCTGCAGGTCAATGATAGTATTAACTGACCACCTCTCCATTCTTGGCTTCCTTGAAAGAACCCAGGACCCAGGACCCAAGCTGCTGTTATTTTAAAACAAAATGAAATGTGCTGACACCAAAACAATGGAGAGAGAGAAAAAAAAAAAACCTTCTCCTGTGCATGCTATGGTAGCAGAAAACAGTATTTTAAACACATACAGAAAACAGAAACAGCCCTTGTAATTTCAGTTCCAATGAAAAAAATTCAGCAACGAGTGATTAAAATAGCATTACCAGTTCAAAAGCCAAAACCAAGGCTGCAAGGGCAGTCTTCCCAGCTCCAGTGGACAAAGGCCTCCCCCACGTTCTCACGCTGCTGCGCGAGCTGGAGTTGGTAAAACAGGGGGCAGGATCAGAGAGAATCTATTATTCCTTCTTCCACGTGTAAATGTTAGTCGACTCATTGAAAGTCATTCTCATTCTCCTCAGTAAAGTGAGAGTAGGTTAGATCCTGTCTCAAGATTCCTCTAAGCTCTAACAGAAAAGAAACAAATACATGATAGCAATAATATGTATTTGTTACCAACGTATGTACTAGAGAGTGTATGGTCTGGATCCACAAGTTGGTATCGGGGTGTAATCAGAAATCCTGGGGTCACCTGCACTGGTGAGACTGGGAGGGTCACTTCTCCTGGTGTCAGTCTAAGCACTGGTAAGAGCGGGAATATTGTCAACAGTTGGAAGACGTAATGAAAGAAAAGTCGCCACCTTCACAGTAGCAATAATATGGATAAACTTCTTAACAAGAAACGGGCATGACTTATATGAGGAAAACTGAAAGCACACCACTGAGGGAAACAAAGGAAACTCTAACCAATGCAAAGGTATACACCGTGCTCTCAGGTGGGCAAACTCAACATCACATAGCTATTAATGCTTCCTAAATTAATCTGTTAATTTGATATAATCCCAATTTTAAAAATCAATTAGGTTTTGTTGAAATTTGACAAGATGATTCTAAAGCTCACATAAAAAGGTAAATACACAAAAATAGCCAGGGAGGTTCTGAAAAATTAGAGTAATGAGAGGGACATAAGCCCTTTCAGATATTAAAACAAATTATAAAGCTATAATTTAAAGAGTTGTTTAAACAGCTTGTTAAAACAGTTTGATATTGGCACATGAATGGAGAAATAAAAGAACATAGAAAGTCAAAAACAGACCCTGATACAAATTGGAATTTATTATTTAATAAAGGCAGGAATTAAAATCCACAAGAGAAAGATGTGTTATTTGATAAATGATATTGGGACAACTAGGGAGCCATCCACAAAAAATAATGGACACCAATTTCATATATCATACTAGGGTAAATTCCAGCCACATCTAACACTTAAATGCAAGCACTGAAACTGCACAAATATTGGAAGAAACAATTAGATAATTGTTTGAATAGCCCTGAAATGGAAAAGGCTAATTTCACTCTAAACAGAAAGTTGATATACCTTACCATATAAAAACAAAACACTTCTGCATTGCAAAAACCACAATAGCCAAGTCAAAAGACAAATGGCAAACAAGAGAAAAACACAACCACTTCATGGTAAAGGAGCCAATGTCCTTAATATATAAAAAGTCCTTACTAAACAATAAAAAAAGACAGTAAAATTTCTTATGAAGGAAGTAAATAATTCACAGAGTAGGAAATTCAAATGAATCTGAAACTTTAAAAGATACTCAACATCACTTATAATAAAGTAAAATTATGACATCATTCTTGGAGTGATATTAGTAAAGATTTAAAAATTTGATACGCTTTGGGTGAGGGTACAAAGTAACAGGCACTCTCATACATTGATGGGAGGGCAGCTTGGAAGTACTCTCAAAATTAAAATGCACAAAACCCTTTGACTCAGAAAGTCCACTTTGAGGAATTTATCCTATAGATACATAAAATAAATGATCATAATACAAAAATATTATTAGTAGCATTGTTTGTAATTGCAAATGATTGGGGGGAAGTGTCTGAAAATAGGAGCCTGGTTAAATAAATTCTAATTTATCCACTCAGTAGAAATTTATGCAGCTATAAAAATGGAAGAGAAACACTCATTATGTGATACAGAACAATTACTAATATATAATGACAAATGAAAGTAGAGAGGCAAAAAAGTGGAAAAGAAAATATATGCAAATGTTTTTGCATGAGCATAAAAGATGGCCGGCAAGACAGGCAAGAGATGTGTAAGACTGGGTGCCAATGGCGAGAAAATGTGGGTGGCGTGGGGCCGGGTAAGAGGAAGACTTTTCACTTGTTTCACGGTATATCCTTTTGTAAATTTTAAACTTTGAACTATGTGGAAGTTTTCCTGTAAAAGAATTAAATTATAAGGGGTATATCTTCAAGCTCATTTCAGGCAGAGGGTTAAAGGTGATGGATAATCTTTATAACTACACAGCACACAGTAGGTTCTCAACAAGTGGTTCTTGAAGAATGAGCGAGCATTGCCATCTGGGATGGGGACTGTCTCTTGTCACAGTGGCTGGTCCCAACACCAATGGTCCAGTCTCTCCCTGGAAGAGTTGGTTCAGGCATTCTCGGATGCCTCTGACTGGCCTTCCCACACTCTTCTCTCTATATGTTTGAATCCTACTTAGATTAAATATGACTTCGGCTCAAACTCCAAGTCCCAGCAATAATTTTTTCTTAAAGACAGAAAATTTGAAACCCTACTCTCATGGCATTCATGCAAAGAAGACTGAGAAGGGAAACTGTCTTTGCAAGATTCTCTTTAAAGCTGTTGAACAAAACCAGAAACAAAATAGTTTAACCCAGACTCTGATCGTGCAAACAGAACCTGGTGTGCTTGCAAGGATTTGCCTACCGGACAGGTTATGACAGCACTGTTCCATTCTTTTTAGAAGGAAGCAATGCTAAAGCCTAAAGCTAAAGTCAAGTGAAAACGAGGCGTTTCCCTTTATGCAGGAGTTAAGATGATTGGTTGGAAGACAAGCGAGCTGCACCATATTCTAGACCAGGGTTCCTGCGGACGGGCCTCAGCCTGTGAACTGTGTTTTACTGGTCCTTGGTGTGATAAGTACAGAAACTGAAAGTGAGAGCATAGAATATTATGTCTACTGAATCCAATATCTTAAAATTAAGCTTGCATTTTACATTTTGCTATTTCATTTTTCCCCCCAGTAATTTTTTATTTTACTTTACAAGAATGTCAGTCCAAAATAGATTGGGAATTTGAAAAAACAAAAGCACTGGTCCTACACCAGAAGCAGTTTGAGAGGCACTGTTCTGGTCTACATTTTCTTCCAGACACAGTGACTGTGAAGTTCCAGTAGAAATCGTGGTCTCCCATGTGGCAGCCACTAACCACATGTGGTTACTGAGCTCTTGAAATGTGGCTGGTCTAAATTGGGATGTGCTGTTAAGGGTAAAACACACACTGGATCTGAAATCTTTGTGCAGAAAAAAGTACATTATATCAATGTTTTAATAATGATTGTGTTGAAATCACAATATTTTGGATATATTGGGCTACACAAAATATATTATGATTAATGTTTCTTTTCACTTTTTAATGGGGCTTCCAGAAAATTTAAATTACATGTGTGGCATATATTTGAGGCTCACATTATACTTCTAGTGGACAGTGCTGAGCGCTGCTGTGGACTTTTCCCTTCCTGCTGCCTTTGAACCAGTTTCATGGTGCCCAGTCTTTTCACTACATATTCAGCTTAAATATCTCCTCTTCCATTAAGTCTCACGAATCATGATTAAAAGTAAAGCTGTTTTTTTTTTCACGTGAATCTTTATACATTCACATAAAGATTTTCGTGTGAACATAGTTTATAGTTCCCTTGGGTGAATATATAGGAATGGAATGGCTGGCAAGGATATGATTAACTTTACAAGAAGCTACCAAATTGATTTTCAAAGCAGTTGGACCACTCTGCATTCCCACCATACTCAATATGAGAATTCCAATTCCTCCTACCTTTGCCAGCACTGGGTACCATCTAATCTTTGAAAATAAGTCATTTTAATTAATGAGTAGTGGTATCTTATCTGCATTTTATTTTGCATTTCCCTATGACTAGTGATGTTGAGCATCTTATTTGGCAACTGAATGTCTTCTTTCATGAAGTGTCCACTCAAGTCTTTGGCCAATTTAGTTTTTATGGAGTTGTTCACTTATTGCTGAGTTTTGAGAATTTTTTATATATTCTGGATACAATTCCCCCAATAGATATTTGATTTGCAAATATTTTCTCCTAGTCTGTGGCTTGTCTTTTCATCCTCTTAGCAGTATTACTGTAGATCAAGAAGTTTTCAATTTTGTTAAAATCTGATTTACCCTATTTTTTAAATGGATTGTTTTTATGACATATCAAAGAATTCTTTGCCTAACTCAAGGACATACAGATTTTCATACATGCTTTCTTCTAGAATTTTTTTTAATTGAAGTACAGTCAATTGCAATGTGTCAATTTCTGCTGTACAGCACAATGTCCCAGTCTTGCATACACATCCATATATTTGTTTTCATTTTTTCCATTAAAGGTTATTACAAGATATTGAACATAGTTCCCTGTGCTATATAGAAGAAACTTTAAATAAATCTATTTTTGTATATAGTGGCAAACATTTGCAAATCTCAAACTCCCAAATTTATCCCTTCCCACCCCTTTTCCCTGGTAACCATAAGATTGTTTACTATGTCTGCGAGTCAGTTTCTGTTTTGTAGATGAGTTCATAATGTCTTTTTTTTTTTAAGATTCCACATTTGAGTGATATATTTTTCTTTCTTTCTAGCTTACTTCACTTAGAATGATGATTTCTAGGTCTATCCATGTTGCTGCAAATAGCATTATTTTATTCTTTTTTATGGCTGAGTAGTATTCCATTGTATAAATATGCCACAGCTTCTTTACCCAGTCATCTTTCAATGGACATTTAGGTTGCTTCCATGTCTTGGCTATTGTAAATACTGCTGCTATGAACACTAGGGTGCATGTATCTTTTCAAATTAGAGTTCCCTCCAGATATATACCCAGAAGTAGGATTGCTGGATCATAAGGTAAGCCTATTTTTAGTTTTTTGAGCAATTTCCATACTGTTTTCCATAATGGCTGCACCAAACTACATTCCCACCAGCAGTGTAATGCTTTATAAAGTTCATTTGCATTGTAACAGATCAGAATTTCCTTCCTTTTTTAAGGCTGAATAATATTTCATTGTATTTATAAACCATATTTAGTTTATTTATTTAACTATTCATGGACACCTGGACTGTTTCCATCTTCTTACTGCTGTGAATAATGCTTCCATGAACATTGGTATACAGGTATCTGTTTGAGTCTCTGCTTTCAATTGTTTTGAGTATATACCAAGGAATGGAACTGCTGATCACACGGTATGATCATTCTATGTTTACTTTTAGAGGAACCACTAAACTGTTTTCCACAGTGCTACTCGTATTATATTCCCATCAGCACTGTACCGGGGTACCAATTTCTCCATATTTTTGCCAACGTGGGTTATTTTCCATTGTTTTAATATAATAGTCATTCTAGTAGGAGTTTGAAGTGGTATCTTATGGTTTTGACTTGCATTTCCCTAATGACTAATGATTTTGAGCATCTTTTTATGTACCTATTGGCCATTTGTACAGTCTGTTTGGAGAAATGTCTATTCAAATCCTTTGCCCATTATATTAACTGGGTTGCCTTTTTGTTGCTGAGTTGTAGGAGTTCTTTATACTTTCTATATATTAATTCTTTATCAGATATACAGTTTGCAAATATTTTCTCCCATTTTGTGAGTTGCCTTTTTACTCTACTAATATTGTCCTATGATGCATAAAATTTTATTTTATTTTAATAAACTCTAACTTTTTTTTTTGGCCTATACTTTTGGTATCTTTTCTGTATGTAAACAAAGAGGGGAAATCAATATTGCAAGTGAGGAGAATGGTCAGGAGTCATGGCAGTGTGAGCCAGGGCACTCAGGGCAGAGATGATGGAAAGCAGACACATCTGGGCTGTACTCTGGAGAGTAGCCCACAGGACATGCCAATGGATTGGAGCATAAGGATGTGGGAAATAAAATAATCAAATTCCAGATATATTGGGAAGCAAATAAATCAGGCCAACTTTTCACTTTTAGTTTGGACTTTAAGAAAAACCACTTGGCTGAAAAACAGAAATGAGCTTGAAGATGAATCAGAAGATATTTTCAGACAGAAAGAATGTGAAGGTGTATAGATACAATTATCATTTTACACTATGATGCAATCCATGTTTTAATATGACAGGATCCTGCAATCTGAGAAAACTGGGACAAGAGCATCTGAAAGAGACATAAGCCACTTCCCCACAACTCCCCAAATAAGGCCTCATCTGTGTTTCCTCCACACCATAACCAGTGACTTAATCCCTCAGTGCTGGAAGAATGTACATTATGACAAAGGACTATATTGCTCTTAAATCCTTTGGGTGCATATGAGAAAATTATCATTTTAATAAGCTTCTGGAAATTTCTGTGAAGCCACTACTTTGGAGCCAAATGACAGCCCTCATTTTGCCTTTACATTTTCAGAGAACACCAGCCCTTTTAAGAATAAGATTTCTAGTCCACAGAGCAACAGAGCCTGCTTTAGTAGCACAGAAAAACAGTAGTTGGTTTTTGTACATAAATTTTTTATTACCAAAAATTTGCTGTTGTTTTCTCAGTCGTGTTAAATAGCTTCTGTAAGGTGACACTGCACCTAAGCCTCCAGATGCCTTCCCTAGCGGACCAGCCTTCTCTGCCCAGAATGTGTTCTTTAAGTAGTCCCTCCTGGACCGAAGCGCATCAAGGCTGGGGGAGAGACGTGCTAGGGTACTCTTTGCTGCCTGGAAATGCTACGTTCCAACTCTTATTAGCAAATATCACTATTAAATTCATTTCTACAATTTTTCTATCCAAGACTAATTATGTAATTTTTTCTTAATTACAGCTATAAACCCCTTGCACATTAATATTTGTGCCAAGAAATATGCATCCTTATGAATATATTAAAAATGTGCTATGGCTTAGTGATACATTTCAGGACGAAGTATTATTACTGCATAATGTTTGAAGCATTTTTTTTCTGGTGTCACATGTAGAGTATATATAATCTTGCTAGTCTTCTGAACTACAACTTGTACTGGCAAAATTAAAATATCCACCACTATTCTTGCATTCCTTTTTCTCTTCAATGTAAGTAAGTCACCAAACTTCTACTTTTCCATCACTTAAGGCTAAGTCTTCCTTTCATTTAGATGAGCAGGGTGTTCTAATCTAATGCAGCTTTCAGAGGCAGAGACCAGGCATAGACAGACTTACAAAATTATTTTCATTGAACCTAAAGAAAAAAGAATATAAAATGTCCAAATTTAGGAGATTCTTGATTTATAAATCAGTGTTTTTGGATCAAAAGGCATTATTTCTAATAGAAAACTTAGAGCCACTTTTCCAGTGTTGTTTCCAGATCAGTATTCCAGTAATTAGAAAGCCTCCCCAAGCTTGCTTTCTTTACACCGTAACTGATGTAATTAATGTAAGTCCATAATGACCCAGTGCATACAATAACTATTTCCTCGAGACACAAAAGATTTGACAATGGATAATTGTCAACAAATTCAAAATTAACTTTTTTCCTCTTACCCTTAGGGGGAGAAAAGCCAAGTGATTAAGATCAGTATAAAGCACATTTATCTTATAGTATACTTTAAAAAACTATGATGCTTTTTCAATTAACCTATTTGCCATCATTAAAATGATTTTTAAAAGGCAAAGAAATATCTTTTTAATGGATAATTTTTTAAGGTTATCATTATAAATCTAGTTCATAGTGTAATTGGTGAAAACTAAATTTTACTAATAAAATTCAAGGTTTAAGGGTTAAAAAAATTGTAACCCTAAATCATTATGTGACTTTTACGTATTTAAAAAGATTAATCAATACTGGCTTCTGCTTCCAGCTAAGATGGAATAACAGAGACTAGATTTATTATCCCACCTAAAACAGCTAAATGTCAAACCACGAAAAAACAGTTTTCATGACTTAGGACATAAAGTAAAAAAGAAGTGAGCCCTGAGAGTTGGTTTTCCCAGCTTACTGTCTCAAGTTTCCCAGATGCAGCTCTGGAAAGGGGAAGCCGGGCAGAGACATCTCCCGATTTCCTTTACTTCTTTGCTTAATGATTTCCTTGATCTCTTGGCATATTCAAGATATTCTAAAGTCAGTTCCTGTTAATTTTTTTCCTCAAATAATGGGCCATATTTAGTTCCTCTGCATCACACTATTTTTTGAAACTTGAACATTTTGAATATTATAATGCGGCAACTCCAAGTTTGTTGTTGTTGCTTTGAGGGAGGTTGCAGTCGCTTGTTTAGTGCCTTTTAATAAACTAATTTTGCAGACTATTTTATGTCACTAGAGGCCACTGGAGTCTCTGTTATATAATCTTATTGGTAAGCTAGTGATTTGAGAAATTTCCTTGAATGTCTTGAGCCAATCACCATATCCACCATCATCATCATCTCCCAGTACTTGCAGATTGGCTCTGTGTTTGGACAAATTACCACAAAGTTCATGGCTTAAAATTCTGAAAATCTCTTAACTTACACTTCTGGAGGTCAGAGTCCTAAAATCAGGGTGTCAGCAGGGCTGATTCGTGTGGAGGCTCTGGAGGAGAATGTTTCCTTACCTCTTCCAGCTTCCAGAGGCTGCCCACACTCCTTGGCTCATGCTCTTCAGAGACAGCAGTGTAGCCTCTCTCTGACCTCTGATTCCTTCGTGACATCTCCTTCCTCCTTCTGAGTCTTCAGCCTCCCTCTTATAAGTACCTGAGTAATTATGTTCAGTCACCCGGATAATCCAGAATAATCTCCCCAGTTCAGGGCCTTTAACTTAATCACACCCGCAAGGTTCCTTTAGCCACGTGAAGTGACGTGTTCATTTTCTGGGATTAGAATGTGGACACAGTGGGGGCGCTCAGGCAGTCCAGCACAGCAGTAGCCTTTGGCTGTGCACTAATGCTGAGGTATGTTTACACATATACCACCTCCATCACTTCACTGCCAGTCCCGAACGTAGATACTCACACTGTAAAATGGATAAACAATGACTCACCTTTCACAGAGGTTTTCCCTAATGTACTCATTTTCTGTGACTATGTAACAAATGACCAAGAACTTAGCAGCTTCAAATCATACACATTTCTCACAGTTTCTGTGGCTCGGGGTCCTCTACTCCATCTCAGAGGCTAATGTCAAGGTGTTGGTCAGGGTGTAACCTGACCACCTGAGACTCAGGATGCTCTTAAAAGCTCCTACATTTATTATCTCACAGTCTCCTTTTGGCTGAAGCCAAGGTCCCTGATTGCTTGCTGGCTGTCGGTAGGGGTTGCTCTCAGCTCTTGGAAGCCACCCCCATGTCTTAGCCACGTGGCCATCCACAATATGGCAGCTTACTTCTTCAAAGCCAGCAGGAATCTCTCTCTCCACTCTGCTAAGGAGTCGTAGCAGGTAACAATCACAGGAAGGATGCAACCTTCACCTCTGCCATTCAATGCAACACAACAAGGGAGGGACTATTCCATCATACTCACGGGTCTGACCATACGCAAGGAGGGGATTACACAGGGTGTGTACTCCAGAGGGTGAGGATCTTGGGGGCCATCACAAAATTCTGCCTACAATATCATGCATCAATTTTGAATCTTTCTTTTAGAAAAAGAAGTTAAAATTTTTAAATGGAAGCTGAGCTCTTAAATTTTTCCTGGTACTATTTTTATTTCTTAATACCTTTAAAATCACGGGCTAAGAATGGGGGCAGGGTAAGGGAGACAAAGTAATGCTTAGATCACCAGATATATGCCAGGTAGCGTGCTAGGCTCTATGCTTTACAATCCATTCCACATCAGAGAAAAGAACTGCATTTGAACTAAGGAGGTACTATGAGAAACATAACCAAATCAAATACGAAGAGTGTTCTTAAGGTTTTAAGTATAGATAAGGAAATCAGACAATGGTAACAAATGTCATTAAGTTGACAGGCTAAAACTAGTATTTCAAAATTTTCCCTAAATGAGATTGGGTATGCCTTTGATGGTCTTGGAAAACAAATACTCTACATTTCCCAGTGTAATGAACATTTTATTTTTAAAACAAAACAGATTTCACTGCACAGAATTCAAAACAGACTGTAGCTTATGTAACTAAATTTAATGGCCTAAATATTTTCTCCTAAATCATGCTGCACATATTTTATTAATCCATGAATAAAATTTCTTCCAGGATGGTACCACACATATTTAATCATAGTCAAGTCTTTCTTCATCTAGAAGATCAAATACAGCTAATATTGCTTAGAAAATGGGAACTACAAAGGGCTTTAGAATTAAATGTTTTAAAACCACATTTAAATTCAAATACCACTTAGCACAATTTTCACCCTGAAGTATCAAGGAGAAGGTTGAAGTACTGGCTTTTTTCAGAGGAATTAAGACAAAAACATCTAATAATTCCAGCTTTCAAAATGATTTTATTAAATATGTAAAGACTTGAATTAAGGTTTCTGGCAATATAGCAATGCTAGAATACATGTAGCAAACTATAAACACAAGTTGAAAACTAACTCAAAATAATGACAGCTATTTTTAATTGCTACTTCTCTGTTACCTAAACAAATACTGGCTGGTAATATAGCTGGAAAACCACAAGAATGAAATAGTCAAATATTAGAGAAATAACTCATAGAAACACCTGAATTATTTCACTGATGTAAAAATGTACTAAAATTTTGTGTTCATAAATAAGATACCCTGATAATAACATATGCTTGAAGTTCAAAAGAGAATTTTTAAACTCTCTTATAAATCATAAAACCTTCAAGAAGCATTTTGGCCTAAAATGCTTCATTCTTGGTCTCAACTCAGATAAATATTTTGGAAAACTGGAAGAAAAACTGTATTTCATAGCTGCTGGAGGTGTCTGAATATGGTTGGAAAAAGAAGATATTTTCCCCATTCGTATTTGGGCACTTTGCACTCATTCACACATGGCATAAATTTAAACTCTGAATTGGCATGGATAAAATCCTGTAAGGGAACCACAATCCAGAAATAAAAGTTGGCAATTCCTGATGTTGAAGCAGAGCACAAAACGGCGCCTGCACGGCCTTGCTCCTCAGCAGTGAAGACCTGGGCTCTCACCCCAGCCAGGTGCCTGCACGGCCGCGGGGGCCCAACTCAAGGCGTGTCGGCAAGTGAGACGTCACGTGAGAGCCCCCTACAAGGAAGTGAGCTGAACGAACAGTGTACATCATTCTCGCAAAATTAAAATTATAAAATATATACATATGGCAACCAAAAAGAACTCAGTGGCCTCCAGTAACGGCAGACTGGGTTGTATATACCAGCTCTCTTGCTGGGCAAAACCAAAAGCGACTGCTTGAAAGCATGCGAACGCTAATAAGGCCGTGAAGAACAATTGGGCTGCGCAGAAGCCGACCTACACGAGCGAGCCACTGATTTGGGTCTGCTTTCCCCACAGGGATGTCTGCTGATGGGGCCATTCAGAGCAAAAGCAGAGCTTTCAGGAGGATCACAGGGAAAGATGACAAAAACTGGAGTTCAGGGCCTACCCAGGAGAAGAGGCCCTGGTAAACGCTCGTGGCTTTGAGGGAAGGTCCATTCTGAGTCTGGAAATGAATCCAACTTCAAAACCTCAAGCCCTTTCTGGACCAAGGTGATCCAGGATGGTAAGTACTCCTATCCATCTTCCAGAAGTGGAAATAAGTCCATTCTGAAAGATGATCAACATCCTCCCTCAAGCCATCTACTGTTTTTCACATACAGTGCCAGCATATAAAATGACAACAGTTAGGTACACGAGGAGAGAAGCCAACATCACGCAAAACAGAAGCAGGCCAGATAATCCATCAAGTTATCAGACAGACTTTATAATAAAATCAAAGGTGGAATGGAGAATTCTGTCAGAAAATAAGAAAAAAAATATTTTTAAGTACCAAGTGGGAATTCTAGAACTGAAAAAAAAAAAAAAAAACTAAAACCTACTATTGAGAATTCAATGAATGGGTTTAAAGAAAAAAAAAATGGTAAGCTGTAATATACATTAGAAATACCCAGAATGAAGAGATAAAAAGAAAAAAACAGGAAAGAACATGATTAAAAGTTTTCTAAAACTGATAAAATTAAAAAATTAAGTTATTAAGTGATGTTGAACCGCTGCCCAGCACATGGTCCTCTGTGCTGACAAAATGAGGCCAAGCCATGTTGTGAGACAAACAACTCAGTACCTCCAATAAAGTGCAAACAGAAAAACACATGAAGCAGAAACCTAAAAATTCAAGAGACTTCTGAAACAGGTCAACCAATCACAATGTGGGGACTGTAACTGGATCCTGATCTATACAAACGTACTTGGGAGAAAACCACCATGATGTCCGTAAGACAACTGGAGACTTGAACTCTAAATGGATGTGCAGATACTAGAGAATTATTGTTTTTGTTTGTTCTACTTAGGTTTGATGATGATTTGTTACTATGTTAGAAAAAAGTTCTTTTGGCAATAACTGACATATTTACAGATAAGATGACAGAATGACTGGCATACGCTTAAAATAATACAGATGGGTAAGTAACTGGGTGATATATTAAAGACAATTAGCCACGAGTTAATTACTGAAACAGGTGGATGGATTTATGCAAGTTCATTATACTTTTCAGTTTACTTTTGCTGTGTTCAAAATTCTCTATCATAATAAAATTTTATATAATTATCAGTAAGCTTGACCATCTTTATTGTTTACTTGTCCATTTTAATTGCTTCTATATCTTTGTCATTGCCTATTACTTATATTGATTTATAGAGCTAATTATTAGAAAAATTAGCCCCTTTTCATCAGAATCAGAATTTTAAATTTTGTTTATGGTTGTTTTATGGCAGTCTTCCATTTTAGTGAAATTTATCAATATATTCTTTTATAAATGTATGTCATGGCTGAAGAGGCACACATCCCCACTCCAAGCTTATATTTACCTATGATTTCTTTAGTACTGTGTGATTCCACTTTTTCCCCCTCCACGTGTAAACTCCGACCCGTCTGGAATTTATTTGGGTATAAGAGACGGATCAAACTATGTTTTTTTCCCAACAGCTACCAGTTGTCCCAATAATCCATTTTTCTACTTACTTTAAATGTTGTCTTTTATAATATTACTATAAACTCCCATATATATCTTGAGTATATTTCTGGACTGTTTCATTGATACATCTATCTCAAACAAGTAGTCTTCTGTTTTAATGTTACATTTACCTTATATTTTAATGTTATTTTATCAAATTAAAAAAATGTTTTCCCCTGGCTATTCTTGTTTATTCTTCCTCATACACTTCCAATGACTTTCAAGTTTCTTTTAAAAATCCCTATAGGATTCTAACTGATTGCATCATTATTAATATGTAGGCAAAACTTTTACCCTTACATTAAGCCTCTCTGTTCAAGAACAAAAATCATTTTTCCAGCTATTCTAACTTTTCATCTCTTAATATATCTCAATTTAGAGTGTCTGGTACATAGCAATCACAGGTAAATGTTTACTGAATGAATGACTCCACTGTACCAGTATTTTGGGATTAAGCGTCATTATTAGAGAAGTTTGAAAACTTTAAGTCAGTGGAGTTTATAAACAGAATATATTGTGATGTTACAGGAAAAATCCAGGGTTTTTTTTACTAATTAGAACCTTCATTCAGTATCTTTTTGTAACCTGCTCACTGATGTTTAGAATGAACTTAAAGCTCGGTACAATTCCAAGCTATCTTTAGAACTACAATAGACACACACATGTAACTTACTATTTACCGTAAGATGTGCTTTCTTAACTCTTATTCCTTTGAAAATTGATGGTTTACATGGGTGCACAGAAGAGGGGAAACACTGGGCTGGGAAACTAGGTAACAGATTATTGTATTAAATTAGAAGAGAGGTGATGACATGATCTAAACTAATGGCAACAGAAATAGAAAGAGATTGATTAAACAGGAGGGAAAAAAGGAGTCTAAAAGGACCCCAGAGTCTGAGCTATGATGGCAGAGAATAATGGTGCCAAACAGCAGAAACAGGCAAACTAGGAGGTTAGCAAATGTTAAGGGAGAAAATCACTCTAATTTAAAACAGGCTGAACTGGAGTAAAGCAGAGTCCAGCGCACAATACTGACGTGGTTCCTGAGGGGGGACTAAAATAATGATCTGGCAGTCATGTGCCCAGAGGTGAGGACAAAGCTCTGGAAACCAGTGTTTACATGAAAAATGTGTTTATTTGAACCCATCTTATCACTCAGCAACAGGTAAATGAAGTGCCACTGCTCACTGTTAGAATTTTAAAAAAGAAAAATCAAAATATAAAAATATTTTGATCTAACACAAAACTATAAAATATGTTAAAATGCTGTAATTCTCTTTTTAAAAAACTAAATTATATAAAACTGAAGAAACCATTCAGTCCTGGTGGCTGAGCTTTATAACCAGTGATGCCAAGAAATCAAGCAGGGAAACTCCAAAGATGCTCACTGTGGGCTCCGTCAGAGCACTGGGGGAAGAGGGTGTCATCACATAAATTATAAACAAACAGCTCTTCTCAAATCACCAAAATTAACTGCTAAAGAAGAAAAATAAGGTGAAGCTTGTGCTAGTTTTACACTGATTTGTGTTACCTATAGAATTATAATATACATTTCACATGGTGTGAAAAAAAAAATCAGGCTTTGAGTTTCAAATTCCATTGCAAGACATCGGCCAGCTTCATAAGCCACCTTTTATTCAATGTTTGAGAGTTTCTGAGATGAAAGAGATGTTAATATGTTATTTCATACCACTCTCCATGCCCACGTGTAAGTCTAGCAAAGACTAATTAAAACTCTAATTATTAAACTACATTAATCTAAGCCAAGTATCAATAACTCTGTAATAGGAAAAGCTTCAATTTGTATGAAATTCATTTTCATTATACCTGACAAAGGTAACATATTAATGGATTTTGGTGACACAGAACATAACACAGGCCTGATTTGTAATCTTTCATTAATTTGTTCCATCTTATTTGACAGCATCCATTATAGTAAGTTTTCAATATGTGATACTTCAAAACAAACCCAGAAAAAATAACAATCTATAATTTATATTTTTCATTCATTTAGATTTGGCCTATTCCCAATTAGGTATTTTACCATACTATGTATTCTTCATAGTGTTTACTGTCTCAAGTCCTATCTTTTCAATACTCTCTTTAAAACATCTCAGCATCACAACCTAAAACTTCGAAACTTCGCCCATGAAAAAACAGGTTTAAATGTATTCATCTAAAAGTAAAAATGAAATAAAATTTTTTATAAAACAAGCAAAAAAATAAAAAATTAAAAAATAAAAGTGAATGATGCCTTTAATCTAGCTCCGACTCCACCGAGTACGTAGAGGGGTGGATACACACACACACACACAGACACACACACACACACACACCAAACGGGATCACATTTAAAACACGAAGAGTGTATTTTAAAAATAATTTGTGGTGATTTAAAGATCCTGTTATCACAGATATTACAGATTAAAGATTCTGCCTAAAATAGACATGTTCTGGGAGTCGCTGCACGGGAATTCCAGACGAACACTGTCATGCTCATATTCTTTGGAATATGTACCCACAAGTAATTGAACTCAGCATGGAAGCTAAAATAAGCCTTTCAAGTATTTAAAATACATTTCCCAGCATCATCCCAAGGTGAAAGAGACTTCTGGTCATGTCTCTGTTCCTTTCCAAGTACATTCTGCAAAGAATTCCCATTAGGAAGGCCTGACATAGAAGCACACGTCCTAACGTGACGATGCTTCCTGACGACAGCTTTACACTTAAACTGGGGTTTACGAGAGTCAGAGCCTGGAACTCAGTGGAAAACTTAACAGCCAGATTTTATCTAACTTAATGATGGGGCTTATTATGGTACTCAAATTTACTAAGAAAAAAAAAAAAAAACCAGTGTTCTGTAATTACATGGTACCAACAGGTTAATCACTGAAAACACTGCTTTAATTTTTATTATTCTCTTACACAAGAACCTTCAACGCTTTACCGCTGACAATGCACTTGACTTCCTTGAACTCGCCACTGGTGGTCCTTCACGATCTCGCCCCACCCTGGTGCTCCAAGCATCCCAGCAAAACCACAGCCCAGCCAGCCCGGACTGCCAGTCCTCCAAACACGCTTCTGCCTCCCTGTTCACACTGCCTTCTGCTCCCAGAACGATAATCCTTGTGACCCCTCCTGGTCCGCATAGATGATGATTCCTCCAGACCTACCCTGTTCTATTCGATGAAGCCTTTTCTGATCATCTCAGGCAGAAACGGTCTCTGCCTTTTGAATGTCCCCCTCCTACCGTGCTTTCCTGAAGGTGCTGAATGGAGATGCAACAACAGCTACTCACCAAGTGAATGCCAAACTCTGGCAAGTGGAGAGTTGCCGCCTGCTGCCTGGACCAGCGGGGCTGCCTGGCTGCTCTTTCTGCTGGCTTCGCTGCAGACAGTCACTGTGCAGGTCTAAATGGGACATGTAAGGAGAGCTCTTTCCTACCATGGCACCAGCAGGCTGTACGGAACTGAACAGAGCTGGACTTTTAAGGCCAAGGAATTTCTAGGAAAATGAAGTGACTTATAACAGTCTAAATGTGTTCTCACCCTAGAGCAAAACAAACAGGCAAGCAGTGAATGACAGCAGAAAATGTCCTACGTCAACTGTCTGTATTCTCTCTCCTCCTGATGACGGAGATCTGTGAATGAGACAGATTATACACTGTTCTCCTAGAATGTCTCTGGTCAATTTTCTAATTGCCTAAAACTGGGTAACAAATCCAGGAATTAGACTAGTGGGCTATAAAATCTAGAATGATGTATAACTGAAACCAATCTGATCCAGGGAGGCTCATATCAAAATTACTTTCACCCACAGACTAAAACTCAATGTTCACAAAAGCTAGTCAATGACAGCCTCATAATAGGTAGAAAAGAAAAACCTTGAAAATGTTTTCCTTACCTTTACTGCTGCAATTAGTTTTAATTAAGAAATGGCAATGACAAATAATCGCTGATTACCCCTAAGAGGTAATAAAAACTATTTTGTAAAAACTTGGGAAGTGACACTCTGAACTTGCGAGAAAACGTAAGAAATCTGTTGGTAGTCTATATGCAATTTACTAGAATCAAAACTTTACATTAAAAGATTGGTGCGAATTAGAACTCATCACATAATTAGACCTCATTCTGAAACGCAAAACAGACCTACAGTGTCACAGCTGTTCTATAAATTATGAAAAAGAAAGGAAATGCTAACACATATATATATTTTATGTGCTAAAATGACCATTTTAGACTTAACACCAACCTAAAAAGGAAAATATCCAATCATATTTCTGTGAACAGAAAAAAAACACAATTTCATTCAGAAGCTTTTAAATATTTATGTGTTTTAAACCTCTTTGTAACTCAATACAGATTTCCAGCCCAACAGAATTAAAGAACACATGAAAGATGGCTTTTAATTTAAGGACACAGCCTGTGTGAAAGAACGCTAATAGCTGCCTGTCGGTTTCAGATGTGGAGTTAAACAGCACATCCACATGGGCACAGAACTCATGTGCTTCATAACAATTCCATTAACGTGCTTCCCATAGTATCTCAAGCAGAGCTCATTACAATTTCTGATCCAAAATTTAGATGAGAAACTATTTTGAAAAAAACACTACAAACTCTACAAACTCTAAATCTGAACACTGAGGAGCAAGGATAATAATTATACACAACAAACACTCAGAAGGAACAGCTAAAGAGAAGGAACATGCACTAAATGCCAGGCCCTGGACCCAGCACCTTCCACGGGCCTCACTCAGTCTTCCCCACAACCTGGTAAAGGAGGCACGACTGTCACCTCCATTCTGCAGATCAAACAACTGGGGCCCAAAGAAACTGAGTAATTTACTGTGAGGTCAGCCTGGCTCAGTGTTTTCCAACACTGCATTATTTGCTTCTTAACCTGAAAGTACAGGGAACATAATGGAAATTCTATTTCAATACGTTTCTGTTTCCTACAGGAGTTCTCAAAAGAGAAGGGAAGGAATATTGGCAATATCACATTAGTAGAAAAATGATTTTATTTTTGAAAATAGGAAAATTTAGTAAATATTTTTAAACACAATGTACCAGTATTTTTTATATATTTGGCTTAGAATACCTAGAATGTAGTCATTGAAGTGGCATTTATATCTTTTAAAAACATGAACATTTCTGGAAATCAGTACCAACCAGTTTTAATTTATATGTGACTAACAGTACTTTGAAGAATACTAAAATAAAGAGTACTATCAAATTTTGCAGCTTTATTATATTCACTGCCTACACATGTACATACCTAGAAGTCCTCTTAAATGATTTACACCCAGGGACTGATGTGGAGATCAACAATGGTTTGACTCTAAATCTGATTTTTCCCCTTTCGCTTAGCGTGGTCTGTCTAAAGCACATTCCGATCTTCCCCCGCGTTCCCGTGGCTAACACTGTGAGACACTGCCATGGGGCACCGGCCTGCACACATCGCGGGGCATCAGAGCAGTTTAAGGGGCCCAATGAGAAGATCGTGAAGAGACGTCAGATGACAGTGAGACCTGGGAGGGTCTCCCTCAGTTCTTCCAGGTGGTCCAGAGGTCCCCTTATGGGATAAAACCAGTTCTGAAGGCAGGGCAGCAGCCATTATGACTGAGGACTAGCTGCTCTTTTTCCATTGGTGTTGGTGGAATTTTCTGGACCGCTTTTTATGGATTCCAACAAGTTTTTAATTCTTTCACTTGCTGGCTTCTTCTTCTTGGCAAGAGACACACCATTTGCTACAGAAGGCAGCAGCAGGGCTGCCAGCCCCCAGGGCTGGTTACCTGACGGGGAAGGACGACCTTTATCTTCCTGATGTAAAATCCAGGCACTTTCTCTGGCCAGATCTACGAATTTTTGCAGCTGGCTTTGACTTACATTTTTGCTGATGTTGAGAGAAGTTTCAAAAGGATTCTGAATGTGCAGTGGAGAAGATTCTGGTTTGTTCTGTTCCTTTCCCTACAGAGCATTACAAAGAAGGAAAAAATGTAGAAATATTCGAAGGGCTCAGATATAAAAACAGTTTGGTTTAATAAAATGTCAAAAACACGTAAAATACCAGCATTAACTTTACAGAGTAGAGTTCCTTTCCCACGGGGACGGGTATGGATGCGTGTTGTGCATTAGTGTTATATATGTGTGTGTACTTCTGATATTTTTCCCCACTGTAGTTTTACGAGTATTCTTTAGAGAAAAATAAATTAGGTTTATGAGCCATGGAAGATGATGTCACTGCTCAGATGAGTGGTATCTGGACCAAGTCAACCAATAAAAGTATTTTTAACATAACGTAACTTTTACCTAACAGGATAGAGCCGGGAAGAGAAAAAAAAATATGAAAAAGAAAAATAACAAAAAATAAGATTAGATATACTTATTTTTAAAACTTGCTAAAAACACACCTATTACAGTGGGAATAGAAGCACACAAAATCAGAAGCCTTAAATTAAATATGGCAATTAATGTTTCACAAGTATGAAACGAGAAAGGAAAAGAAGGAACAAGGAATCATCCATTATTCATTTTAAAACACTAAAGATTTCCTATGTACACTCCTAAACAGCCAATTTAAATAAGGCTCTGCCAGGTAAGATACCTCACAGAAATAAAAGCAAAGCTAGGACTCCACTCCTATGAACGTCAGGGATCCATCAGCCTATATATACTCTTCTCCTCTTTCACATATATAACTGAAATACTACTAAACCAACAGTAAAGGGTCTCCAACGTGAGCAGCACCTTCACTCCCTCACTGCTCCAAGCGCCGCCCCGCAGGGGCCCTGCCTGTCCGTCACCTCCGAGCCCTAAGGGGCGAGGGTCCAAACAGGGTCAAGAACTTCCTTGGCCCCCTGCCCTTTTTCTTCTAGATTGTGTTCCAGAGCTCTGTCTCTCTACCCCTTCCCTTCCCCACACTTTTTCTTTTCTTTAACAAAATCTCCACGAGCAGGACAAGCGTTAGGGAAGAATGAAAAAAGGAGAATTGAAGAAACAGCAGAAAAGAATACCTGAGTATGTGTTTTATGAAGCCAATCTTATAAGGGCCGTCACCAAATATCCACCCGCTACACAGAATAAACCCAGAGAGCTAACTCAAGTACCCCTCCTTGTAAACAAATTGTGCCTAGGGGCTGCGTTGATACGTTTCCTTTTATGGAAAATGTCTATCATTCTAGCTACTCAGAAGAACCAAAGTCATAAATTCACTAGCCTAAGGGCTCAAATGGAGGGGAAGACCAAAGTTTACCTCTGGGGCGAGGTATTCCGTTTCTTCTACAGAAACCCAAATCCAGCTCAAAGAGAACTGTATGTAAAATTGTGCTTTCTAAAGAACTTTTCATAGCATATCCCACCTTTTGAAGGATACAGTATTAGTATAAGTGACAAACGCAGATGTCAAAAGAGCTGACGCCTGCTCTTCCAAACACCAGACGACTGATCTTGGCCAAGTTCCACAGCTCCACAGGCATCACCACCCATTTCCTCATCACCACCTACCACTGCAGAGCTGCCATGCATTTGCTAGAGTGCTTTTTCAAAAACTAAACTCATTAAATATTAGTACAGAAGACCATATGCCTAATAACCAAATATTAAAACAGTACTTACCTGCCGAATATTTATGGAATTCTTATTGAAAGCGAAATTTCCAAAATATTCAAAAAACTCTTTCAGAAGTAATTCTGTAAGAAAATAAAACAAGAAAAATAAGAAGAAAGTCTGTTTCAGTCCAAAAAGGAGCAAAGAAAAAGAAAGTACCTACCGAGCGTCTCTGTGTTTCCTGAAGGTTTAATTTTATTCAAGTCACGAACAAATGTACAGTTGTGGCCTTCTATTATACACTTATCTTCTGCATCTTAAATAAACAGAAATGAAAAGTATTTCACAATCTATTTCAAGGATATTTTCTACTTCAGAAATCCATAATCACATGTATCAAAGTTACAGACTAATGTGTTCTATTAGCGGGTATTTGTACACGCATAGACAGTAGGATAAAAACTCCATTAAAAAAGATTTGACACCAATTATACTATGGTGAAATTATTTACTTTAGAAAACCAGAATTGTCTATCAACACTCAGTGATTCCTGACCTATCTTTTGACATCATCAGTTTTTAGTTATAAATGAATACGTAGATAGCTTCCATCTTTCACCAACTTAAATCCTTGCATTATCCTTGATCAATAATATTTAATTTAGATCTCCATTTTCATTCTTACTACCCTTTAATACATTTACTTTCAACAATTCATCAATGACACACACAAACTGAATCTTCTAAGAGTTCTGAAAGGTGCCCACCACTCCACCTCCCTGAAAACTTCCAAACTGCCATTAACCTATCACACAGAGCTTTTATTAAAGCTCAATTTCAAGCTATACCAACACAGCATTCACAGGAAAGAAGAGATCACTTCCAATCTGAATAATAAGGAAAAGTGGCATAAAAAAGAGTTTAGAGAAAAAAAAGCACATTCCAGGAAGAGACACAAAGCATCAACAAAGGAGTTAAGAGGAAATGTTATGATCGTATTATTGGCTGAAATGTGGGAACATATGGAGAGGAATGGTGGGAGAAGCAGCTGCAAAAATGGGTTGTGGCTACAGGTGAAGATCTTAAACACCAAGCTAAGTAAACTGAGGTTTATATTATAGGGAATAAAATCACATTAACGTTATTTTAAACAGGGAGGATTCAGGGATGTACTTTAAAAGAATTAGGTGGCAGCAGTATGTAGGTAGATGGAGTGCATATACATTTTGAGTACATTCCTGAATTATCTTCCTTTTGGAATTTAGGACTGTCATACTTTGGTATCTCCTCCAGTAGTCTATCAAAATTTTAATTTACTTATAATATAAATTAAATAGTATACTAATTGTAAAATAATTCACGTAAGATTGCTTATAACCTTTAAACTAAAAAAAAATTTAGGATCTTAAAACATCATGAAACGGTTTTTAGCATCTCTAACAGAAATCAGGAAATAGCTTCAGACTTGGAAAGCCATCTCTGAAGCTGTGATCCAGTCAAAAGCTGTATCCGGAATGTTTTTTTCCCCAAGATTACTCTAAAAATGTTTTTTCCCAAGGTCACTCCAAGCTCGGTCAACTAAGGGAGAGGCTCCAACTGTCTCCCGACAGTTGTAAACAACGTTGCCAACTGACACAACCGGACGGAACTCTCAAAAAATTCTAAAGGCCTCAGCTTTGCAAACCATCTTCTCTCATGACCCCTGGTGGACACCGAGAAAATAAAAGGCACTGAAATTTTAGATTCATAAGGCTTTGAAAATACATGACCACCAACACACACACACACACACACACACGGCTTGGTTAACACATGGTATTTCTATCCATTCAACCATCAGACAGATGCTTCTAGTCTCACCTGCTAGGGTTTTTAGGTAGTCTAGTGTTGGGAGAATAGGGGGTGATCTCCTCTGGAGAAAAAAGATGACCATGATGGTAAGGGAGAAATTTGTAATCCAAGCACCAGGAATACTACTCGTTAAGGAATGTGCTCGAGCCCAGCACCGGACAGTGAACACCAAAGCTCTCACTCGAGAGTCCAGGGCACCATATATATAAAGGAGCTCAGAACTTCTCAAGGCAATCCTTCAAAAGAGAAAAATAACAAGAATTTTCAAACCCCCAAATTATGATCCCAGAATAGAATGAAACACATACCTGGGAACATTTCTAAATATCTTACCATATCTGAACATATTCAGAACAGCATGAGCAGATAATCGAAAGCACTATGTATTTGCAACATAAAATTTAATGTGAAGGGTTATATACCAAGTACATTCATTACCAATAAAACAATCTCTTAAATGCTGACAATCATGATGCAGTTCTAAAGCTCAGAATCAAAGTTCCTAAACATGCCTTAATAAGAGAAAGACACTGCATGAGTGTCCTTCAGTAACCGCCAATAAAGACACAGACGCGTTCGTAAATGAGGCTTCACATCTCAGTTTCACACCAGGTTATCCAGTTCTTTCTTTTTTTTTAAGTTGTCATTAATTCATGTATTTGTTTGTTGCACCCAAACAAGTAACTTTTGTTATTTGCTTTCCACTGTTTTTAGACAGCATTTAAGAATCCCTGTAGTAAGATGTCCAGGGATGACTCTATAAATTTAGATCAAAGACACAGAATGAACACAGTCAGCACCAGAATCTATCTGGGCTGTAGGCATCCGGGCCAACAACTCTGCAGAGTAACCGAAACTGAGCTTCAAGTCTGTCTCCGATCTTCCTGTCAGATGTAGCGGGAAAGCAAATGGAGTCACCTGCAGGATTTACGTTAGCCCAGGGAGCAAATACGACAACGCCTCTGGGGTAAGCATTTCCTGACAACTGAATTTCAAAAACAAATCTGACTTCGTTTTGGACTGTAAGTGCGGTGACCTTATACTTTATTATCCAAATCAGGACACTTTCGAATGGGAAAGAGGGGTTATCTAGTTCCCTGGTAAGGAAAACATTTTACTTATTTTATCAAGTATAAATGTCTTAAAATTCACCCCAAATTACTTAATATTTATAAAAACCCAACCCATGAAGATAAAATGCCTATTAAGAAATCAAACCTATTTTCAGCAAGTTTCCTGGTCATAACGTTACAATGCAAAGAATTAAATGAAATACTTTAAAGTTAAGCTTTACAGTTCAAAACATGTCTTGTAATTTCTCAGAGAACTGAGAGGGCACAATATCATTTAACATCAACTCCCACTTGCCTACACAGTCCCACATGGATGGCACTTGCTTCCTGAGTTTAAAGAGGAACAAACAGCAAATTAGAAATTCAAGGTGATTAAGCTTGATTAAGCTAAATTAAGCTGAAAAATAAATATCAAATAGTGTGAGGTATCTGACATAAAGAAATAAATCTAAAAATAAAAACCTGAAGCATATTAAAACGATTTTTTTTAAATTTTACCAGCAAGACAATGAAAATAGCACAGTAACAAAGAGAAATGTCATTTTATTCTATTTACATACTATAAAGAAAATATTACAATGATAGAAAGTATAGTATATATTCTTACTAATTTTTACTCCAGGGCTACTTGAGAGAAATTCAGAAGTACTTAAGCCCTGATTTGTTAGTGAGCCTGAGTTGAATCAAAACTGCTCTAGATTGGATTTTCTGAATGTATTATTAGTTATGATTATTTATCTAACAGGTTGGGGAGTGAAACCAAATGCACGCGTGAGAATACCAGAGAGTTCAGAAAGAAACCCCTCCCCTGAGGCGTGCTCCCTACTGAGAACCAAGGAAAAGGAAACAGAGTATGAAAGAACTTATTCTCATCCCATTGTTTTAAAAAGCAAACAGGTTGATAATACAGTAAAAATATGGTAAATAAAAACCACTGTCTGACTTTGCAAATACGAATTTGTTTGGACACAAAATTGACTACATATCTGGAAGCAATTCAGAGGTCAAACTCAAGTTGCTACTTGATTTTCTAAGTACACTTAGAAGACTGTAATATATACTTAAGTACTTTCGGTTGTTATCAGACTACATAAGTGAAAACAATGAAATATAGTTCCTCTCAGATGCTAGGTATGTTAGCATTTTAACACAGTGGCTTAACATTAGGAACACCAAAAAAAAAACCCAAAACCCAACAGATACATGTAAGAGAAAGTATTTTCTACTTTTCAGTTCAAGTGCTTCAAATTTTTAAAAATTATTATTAAAGCATATCAAAGAGTCAAAAGCCACTGTTTCTGTACAAGAAACATTATGTTCACGACTTACAATAGTCACACTTAAGATAACAAACAAAGAGATCATACCTATTATTAGTCGTCAAGTCACACTGAAATCCAGAGGCCTGGTGTGAGAACCTGACGAGCGGACAGCGAGCATTTAGTATTTTTTGTACTCCCACACAGCCAGGGCCAAAGTGGTCGAGGCATTCTCCTATCACAGACAGGATCTTCTGAGATGCAATTCTTTCTGAAGGAACGTTTTTCACTTGAAATTCCATCAGAAAATTTCCTGAGGCCTGAATAATAAAAACACTTGTAAACAGGAACTTTTTATAAAAAGGAATTTCTTAAATAACTTTTCTAAAAGGATGCTCTAAGTCATTTCTGGCCAAACACACATACAAAAAACCCAAACAAACAAAAAATCAATAACCACACACACAGACACACACACACACACACACAGAAGTCTTCATGAAATTGCAGCCAAAAGCGGACCTAAAAAATCTACAGTTTAAAAAAGAAAAAAAAAATCTTCAGTTGTCTTTTGCTTCTCCAGAGTATAAAGTACTAAGCTGAAAAATTACTGGCTTTTTATAATTAATTTATACACCACAGTGTATTACTTATAAAGTAATACTATACATAGAACCATAGAGTATAAATTCAGTCAATACACATGCTCTTTCCAAGCTAGCCTTCACATTTTAATAGATCCTATAAACCCACAGCAGTTACGTAGGAAATACATGTACAAGAACAGATCAACAGAAAAAAACAGTATAAACAGACGTAAGTATATATAGAATTTAATATTTAATAAAATGAACTCTGCAAATTACTGGGGGAAAACTGCTATTCAACAAATAAGTGGCCATTAAAAAAATAAACTAGACTAATCTTTAAATAAAAGTAAATTCAACATGGATCAAAGACTTAAATATAAAAGGTTTTATCGATAAAGCACTGGAAGATAATGGGTGAATGCGGTCATCTTAGACAGGGGTCCCTAAGTGTGACACAAAATTCCAGAATACCCAAGAAGAAATATGAAGGAATAAAAAAACCATCTTATGGTCAAGCATATATTCACTACTAGATAAAAGACAAAGGAAGACAATAATATATAGGTCATATAAAGGGCTAATTCCCCTAATTTATGAAGGGTTTGTACAAATAGAAAGGAGGAAAACCCACCCAATCCTAAAAATGACCAGAAACACTTGAATAAGAAATTAACAGAAGAAATAAACGTGAGTAAGAAACACAGTAGCAGATGTTTTCTAGAAACTAAGAAGAAATTAAAATGGCAATGAGATTTCTCATTTATCAGTCTGGCAAAGACAAAAAGGGTGACAGGACCTGCACTGGTGGGTGTGGGAAAACATACACCTGTCAGGGGGAGTGTCAACACTGACATGCTTTTGGGACAATTTCAATACTGAAATATCGGGACTTTAAATATGTAATGTTCGGACTAGCTGTTAAAATTCTAGAGCTCTATCTAGCTTAATAAAGCCCCCTACCCTCAACCACCCCTCTTTGAGAACTCATTCTGACTGAAAGGACTGAGGCCCCAACAATGTTTATGATGGAAGCCACCCCTCCCCGCAGCCACGTGGACCAGCATGGGCAGCTGACGTAAGTGCTGTCAGAGGGCACACTGCCCATTCACCCAGAGATCGCCACCAAGGACTGCAGCCCAGGCAATCATGTGGCTGAAATGTAACTCAGAAGCTCTGGGGAGGCACATTCTATACCACAAGGATGAAGATGTAAAGAAAACAACGAGGATGGGGAGAGGGGAGTGAAGGGGGGAGAGAAAGATATTAAAGCAAGTATGAGGAGAGAAACAGAACACGTCATGGACTCTTGATAGTTTATACTTCCTAGTCCCAGTGCTTTCCTAAGACTGACCCACACTCCTGACTGAGGGTTCTAAGATCCTTCCTCTACTTTTTTTGTTTAAGCAACTTTGGGTTGGTTTCTGCTATGTACAACCAAAGAATATTACCTAATACAGCTGGCAAAAAGGGGTGAAAAGATACCACCCTCTAACTGTCTAACAAATTAAGGACTGGGTAACTAAATTACAGTCCATTCATTCAATGGAATATTCTGCAGCCACTGAAAAGGATGCAGCAGATTGAATTACTAAGAAACTATTAACTGGGAAAAAAAAATTCACCTTAAACTATGTATAGATTAAGTTATAATCTCTTCCTAACTGCCCTCAAGTCAGGCCAAAGAATGAAGCAAGCCCAGAGGATTACAAACCTGAGTGGAGTGCCAAGAGACACACAAAGTACCACGAGGCAGGAGGAAGGAGAGGCTCACGACTGTGTAAAGTAATCAGACAGGGGGCTTTATGAACGATGAATTTAAAAGTGCTTCTGTTTTTCATCATATTTCATTTTTAAAATGTTTCTATTAGCAAAGCTATTATAATTTTAAACAAGTACTATTTCAAAGTACACATTCATAACAACACTGCATAAATTAAACCTATATGCAAAATAATGTCAAATTGTTGAGTGAGACTGGAGCACTATCTTTTAAAATATCTTTCTCTAAATACCTTTATATTTCAGAAATCTAACATCCAACTAAGTTTCCAACTCCTCCCTCTGATTCCAACAGAAAAAACTGTATTTCTTACTTATGTAATAATAGAACAATTAATAATATTGCTGCTGGTGGTGGTCAACATTTGAACACTTATTAAGGGCTAAGCACTGTCTATCAATCTTCTCAAACTACATGACTTGGTGCTACAGCACTAACTTAATTTTATAGCTGGGAAAATAGAGGAACAGAGAAGGTAAGTAACTCACCTAGGGCCACACAGCTAGTAAGCAGAATTACTATTCTGCCATTTGGCTCCTAAACCCAAGCTTTCACTGTTATGACATATTATCATGAGTCTTAATTATTCAGTAAGGTCTTTTATTTAAAATAAAGAGAGCCCAATACAATTTAAGTGTACCTGCCAGGAATTTAGTAAATTTCAAGTACACGTTAGTCTCAGTAAGAGTGATCTGTTCCACTCTGATGTGTTTCGTATTCCTTGGCCAGTTTCAACTCAGTAATTATGTATTGAGACAGGCACTCTGTGCATTAAGAAAATGAACACACGTGGTTCCTGCCCTGTTCACGTTTATGATGCAGTGAGAGACACACATCAACCACCAGCTGAACATGCACAGAAGGGATGTGGGACAGACAGAAATATGAGCAGGTACTACAAAAAAAAAAAGTGGTTAATTCTGACTGGAGCAGATGAAAATCAAGCATGGTTTCAAGAAGGTAGAGTCAGAACTAGGCCCTGAAAGCTGCTCAGGAATGACAGTCAGCAATGGAGAGGAGCTCACTGAAGAGACAGAATACTCTTTGGTCGTTATTCATGTTCTAAAAGCGCCTTATAATTAGCTAATAAATGGTGTGACTGGAAAACTGGCATGTGAAGATACAGAACGAGAAATGATTATTAAAATGAATTATGAGAGATCACTTCAATTCTACGTTAAAAAGGAAAATCACTGTCAGTTTGTGGATGATCCAGTCTGGGTTTTAAGGTAACTACAGCAGAGACTGAAGGCTGGAATACCAAGGCACGACACGAGGAGTGACAAGCGGAAAGCTGGATGCGGTTACACTCACCTAAGTGGGAACTTATAAGGGACTGTGCGACCACAGCTTTGAGGATATAAATGAAGAGGCAGACCCAAAAGAGAGCTTAGATATCTTTGCCTAGATGACAGCAAACATCAGAAAAGCTAAGATGCCACTAAAACATGGGAAACATATAAGAACTTTTACAAAAATTTATAATTGGACATCTACACAGAGACGATTGCTAGTTTGAAATATACAAGACAGGGTCATAAAAACCTAACATTTTACAAAAACATAGATGTCTTTTCCAGTCAAAGTTGTAATTCAATTAAAGCATCCCTTATATTGTTTGGGATGATGGCAGAGAGACTGATTAACTTTACTCTGTCAGGCATGCATGTTACTAAGAACATAAATGGAATATATAATTTCTAAGCTGTAAGAGGAAAGAAGGGAGAGGTAGAAAGTGCAGAATAAAGAAAATCAATCCAACAGGAAGAGGGAGGAAAGGGAGTGAAAAGCAAAGAAAAAAATAGGAAATAAAAATAAGAATAAATAATAAATAAAAAAGACTCACAGATTGGAGTCTAAAGATTTCCTTTTTTCCCCCTAATATCTTAACTGTGTGATCTAAAGAAATATAATTACCTTGTGAGCACTAAATTTTCCAATGTCATCTAGATCCAAAAACATGTCCAAATCACATCCTAATTTCCCAAAACTGTTCACTGAGGAGCCAAAGGGTCTGATGGCGCAGTCAGGGAAGTACGCGGCAGCTACGTCTTCGATGAGGGAACAGGTGAGGTGGCGAAGCCTGGTGTTCTCCTCCGTCAGCTGAAGCTCCTTTGTCAGAGTGTTCAGCTGATCATCTACCTAGCTGGCCAACACAAAACCCATGAAATACAGAAAATGTTCAGTTCATACAAAATAACTGTCATTTTACTTGGCTTAGGAGACCTACCTTAAAAATATGCAGTCTTTTCAAAGGTAGCCTTAAAAGCAGATTGCACAAATGCCCTTGCAAAAGCACTGAGGAATGAGGACAACAGCTGGCTAGAATTACTACTCCTTTTCTTAAGCCATGAGTATAAAGTTTTGTTTTCAGACAAAGAAAAGAGTAAAATGCTCCAGAAGAGGACATCAAAACAATCACAAAGCTAGACACTTAAGAAAAGTTGTGGGGAGAAAAGAACCAATGTTAAAGGTAAGAAACACAGGAAATAAGCAAGGCTGCAAGGAACGAAGGCCCAAGATCCCTCAGCTCCTTAGAATAACAATCTCGTATGTCCACTAGAAGACTGGGCTTGAAATGACCACATTGTGAAGATACACACTGACGTTGAATATTTAAAATAAAAACCACAGTCTCAGACGCCCACATTTGAAAATAATATTGAAAATAACTGAACTAAGCATTTAACTTAAGAAAAATAAATTACAGAAAGGAAAGGAAATACAAAAGGTTAGAAGTAAAGTTTTAAAAATTAGAAAATCAAACCAAAAAATAGTATTTTGATAAATAAAACCAAAAGCAGATTCTCTGAAAGGACTAGTTAAACCTTTAACAGGTCTGAGTAAAAAAACCAAAACTAACATAAACACTACTCAGCAGAAAAAAGAGATAAAACCAGAAATAAGATACTTCAAAATTTATACAAGAATGGTATGTACAATAGTACATCATTGTGTTGACAAGAAAAAGAAAACCAGGATAATCTAAAGGCCCAAAACTTTTACTCTTCACTCAGTATATTCTGTAGTTTGAATATTTAATAATAGTCAACTTATACAAAACAAGTCAAACACACACATATAAAGCTGGGGAAGTATACCTATAAACTTACATTTTCTGCACAACAAAGTAAATCAAAAAGCTTCCTGCTTGCAGGAGAAGACTGATTACTGCACTGAACACTCGGCTGGCCCGAAGTCTGGTTTGATGGATTCTTCAACTTTAAACTGAAGTAACGCGATCTGAACGGAATCGCAGCCTCTGCGCCCAGGCTCGGCGTGCGAGTCACACTCTGTAGGGAAGCTACACTTTCCTTTTGATGAAACTCTACAACGGCGTAAAGACCCTAGACCAAAAATGTAAGAAAAACAGAGCACACTTCAAAATGCTATTTTTAACAGAGTATTTTAGTTCATATTGCAAAGCAATTTTCATAACATGGAAAATTTTTTTTAATTTTTAAAATTTACAATGATACGCTTCTAACACAAACAACGGTTTTAATCATTATAAGCAGATGAAGAAAAGAAACATTATAAAGTGGTATGAGTTAAAAGAAGCTGAAAAGAATGCTGAAGTAGAAAATTAAAACACACAACAGAGATCTCCCACTGGTCTCTATTCCTAAGATAATGGAACTATTTAAAATATTCAAATAATGGAATGATTCAGTTATAAATTGCTTAGAATTCTGTAATACTCCTGTAAGGATTTCTATTCTCATACCAAAAAAAAAAAAAAAAAAAACTCATTAAAGAAATGGGGAAGGATATAGCTCAAGTGGTAGAGCACATGCTTAGCTTACTTACAGAAGGTACTGGGTTCAATCCCCAGTACCTCCTCTAAAAGTAAACAATTAAACCTAATTACCTCCACCCAAAAAAACAAACAAAAAAAGAAATTCAGATAAAGAAAGATGTAGGATATTAGAATCTAACTGTACCACATTGCAGAGGCAACATAGCAAAAAAATCACTTAAAAAGAAAGCATGAATGTTAAGGCAGATTGTTTTTCAAATACTTACAAAGCTTTCATAGAAGAAATGGTTATTAATAGGTCCATGCTGGGATAAATACTTGAGAAACCTCTTCTCACTGATTTTGCTCGGGCAGTGAATGAGCACAGTCCGCTGGGCCTGCTCTCGCCTTTCACTCTGCACCTCACAGAATCTTTTTTTGGGAGTCCTGTCTTCAGAGCCTATGAACGAGACAAAAATATTCCCAACACACATAAACACATAAAATTTAAAGTATATCTTATAAGATAAACAATTTATATTTTCTATCTGAGTAAAACCAACTTTATCCTAATCTCATCTCCTCTCCCTATATGAGGGTGAACCTATGCTGCTTCCAGTGCTCATTTTTCCATTCTCTTAGGACTACAGTTAAACTCTCCACTCTATTTTGCTTTCCTATATTCAATGTATAGCGCTACTAAGGGAGATTTCCACAAAGTTTTAAAAGCAAAACCAGAAAAGTAAACTCACTCACGTAACCAACCCTTCCACAAAATACAACTTACACAGACTTCGTATGTGTCTAACATTCCAAAGCCTAAAAGAAATTATTACAAGCCTGAGTGTTATGAGACAATGAGCTTAGAAGTTTAATGTGTTAAAGTAAGTTGTTATAGTTTTTCTTCCTAAAGAGTCTTGATCTGGCTCAGTCAACCAGTTACCAATGATCATGCACTCTGTATCACAAGGAATCAAAGAGCTCATGATCCTTTCTACTAAAGAAATATAGGTCTATTTTTTTTCCATTAAAAACCACTCCAGGGGTTTGAGGTTTTGCAAATCACAGGAAATGAAGATAAGAGCCGTGATAGGCAAGGATTAAATATTAACAATCAACTGATCACAAAGGTAAGATCAACAAGTGAACTAAATGTAAGGAAAAAGAAAATAATTCAAGCTCTAATTCCAAAGAGATCAAATGGAATAAAAATGTAACTGATGCAGAGAAATAAGCAAAGGCTTTTAGCCTCATCTTCTTTCAAAAGGTTACAAAACTGATGGATAAAGGAAATACTGCACTTACACTGAAACTTCACTTCAGCAAGTGCCAAGACATCGTCATGGACAAGACAGAGCAACATAGACTGATGACAATGAGAACCAGCGGGACCCTAAACTCTGCTCATCAGTGTCGCCCCAGAGGCCAGCCTCCCCGGAGGACTCTGGACCCACACCTACTCCACATTTCTAACAACTGTTCAAACATACTGAGTATCTTTCCTACATTCACAGTGTAGATGTTAAAAATACATCTCTTACATAAAATACAAACTTGTGGTTGCCAAGGGGGAGGGGGAGGGACAGACTGGGAGTTCGAGATTTGTAGATACTGACAGGTATATACAGAATAGATAAACAAGTTTATACTGTACAGCACAGGGAAATATAGTCAAGATCTTGTAGTAGCTCACGGTGAAGAAGAAAATGAAAACGAATATATGTATATTCAGGTATGGCTGAAAAACTGTGCTGTACACCAACAACAGACACAACACTGTAAACTGACTATAATTCAGTAAAAAATGTGCAGCCTCATCTTTATTCCAGATGCCAGTTCTTCAATATCAATCTCTCATTTCAGGCCTGGAACACAGCAGTCTGATTCCTAAACTGGTCTCACTGACTCTTGTCTGTCTCAGGCTGTTCTCTACACTGCCGCCAAAGTGATCTTTATAAAATAATCTTTTTTTAACTGTCTTATTCTTTGACTTGCCTGCTTCAAACTCGTCAACAGCTTCCCTACCGCATCCGCGATCAAGTCTAAACCCCACAAGTGGGTATCAAGTTACCGTCCCCTCTCTCCTCTCGAAGTCAACTTGCACCACTTCCTCCGTCTGCAATGTTCGCTCACGGTCCTCTCCACACACAAGACCTGCACACATACTAGGAACGCTCACGTCTTCTGTCTGGCTGGAATGCCCACCTTCTCATTTTCTGCCTGGCAAAATCCCATTCACCCTCGCAGTCTGGCTCAGGTCTGTGAAGACTTCTGACCCTCCACGGCAGAATCGTTTCCACCTCTGCGTTACCTCACTCCAACATCCATGAAAGAGCGTAACTCATGGTGTTGCAGTTACTGAACAAGATGCGGGGACACCTGCCTCCCACACTGAGGACAGGGACCACTCTTGCTCACTTTCTTCTCAGTCTACTGACAGCCCTTCCAACTGCTCCCTAGCCCCTTCTTTTTTTTTTAATGGTATAGGCTTTGCCTGGACCACTTCACCCACTTTTCCAATCACCATTACTACCTCTAACTTCCTGTCTCTGATATTTACTGAGTAGACTGATGTCCAGCTGCTTACTGTAAAAGTAAAGTCAAAATAAAATTTTACAGAGCAAAAGTATACATCCTCCCCTAGGCCTCTCCCTCTAATACCCAAGCATTAGGTTTGATACTTATCTTTTTTACCTCCAGACATTTTAAAGGCATATGTAAACAAATACATTTGTATCTCTCCAGAGATAAACCTTTTTCACACAACTGAAATTACTGAAAATGTACTATACACATTCTATTCTGTTCTAATACACTTTCAAATATTTAATACATTGTGGATATCTTTTCATGTCAGCAGATATCCATTTACCTCATTTTTTAAATAATTGCATAAGTATTCTTGGATATTTATGGTAATTCAGTCAATCCTCTACTGATAAATATTTAGGTGATTTACCTTGTTTCACTATTACAAACAATACTGCAACGTTAGCTGTATACAGCGCCTTTGCACCTCCATGCAGGTCTATCCCTGCAGCTGGATTACTGGGCAAGAGCAGAGACTGAATCTGAGATGGAGACGGAGAAGTTTGATAAAAGGTGGAGCATGTGCTTGAGAAGATGAGAGGGGGAATGTCTGAAGTACTGACAGCCCTGGCCTTGAACAACAGTAGGTATGAATGACGGAGACATGAAGGAGTGGACAGCTCAGGGAGCATAAGTTTAGTATCTTACAGAAGGCTTGTCAAACCTACAAATGACACAAAGTTGGGAGGAAAAACAAATATGTGCTAATATTTTATGACAGTCAAATTTGCAGTGGTCTTGATCCATAACCTAGTGAGCATAAACACAAAAAAATAAGACTAGATTAAAAACAACTTAAAGACACATGCACATAATGGGGGGAAAATTCAGTTAGCAGTAGATGTATAAGAGGCCCAGAAGTTTGATTTGATGAAAGTCCGGGGAATGCCTTAACATCGGGGGTGAGGACAAGGAGCAAATACAGATAATCCAAGTTCAAGGGGTAACAGCACTTCTTTCCTGTTCACTGGTCAGGCCACACACAGAGCATATGCTCTGCTCTGGACATAATGGATATGAAGGATACTGATGAACCAGGGAGGATCCAGAGGAGAGCAATGAAAGGTCTAGAAACTCTTGACAGAGACTTACTGCGGATGAAGTGGGGATTTACAAACTGGAAAAAACTAACGAGAACCTGAGAGCTGCCCTTCCACTGTGCAGCACTTCCCAGTTTTTACAAAAACATTCTCTTCTGAATCTCACCACGACCATTTGAGGTAGACAGCGCAGGTATTCTCCCTGGTGAAAAACTGCACAAAGACAACCATCTAACAAGCCAGGCAGCTCCTGCAGAGTTTGCTGTTGCTGGGGTGCTGGCACCCGTCCCCCTTGTTCTGATGAAAGCACAGCCCTGCTTGTAGAACACCAGGCTGTGTGTTTGTGGGGCTGTCAGGTTATCCTACCCATCACCCCACCTGAGAGGCCAAGACTATCAGACCATTTAAAATAGCTCCTCTTGGTTCAAAAAGTGGGGGTGTGACGATCAAAAGCTCTTTCTTAGAATTTTTCAAATTCAGGCAAAAGATTATTTTATTCGTCCCTTTGGAAAAAGCTGCAAGCTGTGAAAGTGGAGCTGCTGGTGGCCGTCGCCGCCCCCTACCCCGGCAACACCCCTGCTAGGCCAATCTGAGATGAGGAGGCCGTCAAACAATAGCTGAGGAAACACCACCTCACTCTGACCCCATCCACCCAGTGACCTGAAAGCAGCCGCGTCTCTTTCTGGGGTTTGGTTACAAGGTTCCTGTACCCTCCCTTTTCTACCTACGCTAATTCGAGTTAGTTTCTCTCACCTGCACCCAATGAATCCTGAACAATACACTACATATTTTTGTTCTTAAATCAGGGTTCTTCCCACTACTCACATGAACACTATGTCAAAACTAAGACCAAAAAGGAAATGGGAAATGAATAGATTTAGCTCATTATAGGTATCTGTCAGCCATCAAAGCCTGACCAAAAAATGGAACTGGCTGATTTATCAAACGCTGTGTTCCCTGTTACTGGAAAATGTTACTAGCAATGTTTTGGCAGTGAGTTTTCACCTGAGGGAAAAACTCAATTAGATATTTCTCAGTTTCCCTAATTACAACATTATATGCTTCTAAGTGAGTTACAAAGGTGTAATTACCTTGTTCTCTTTTTAAAAATGGAAAAGAAATTCAAATGAGGATTGTTACCTGTTATCCGCACAGGAGTCCCTGAATATTTAGCTACATTATATTATATTAGTGATACAAAATGAAACACATTTCCTGGGAAAACTGCCTAGCTCTATTACATAGTAGTTCGACCTTGGAGTCAAAAGGTTTTATTCTTACCTTTGCTACTCAATAGCTGAGTAAGTCTGAACTAGCCACCTGGCCTAGTCTGTTTCTGCATCTATAAAAGGAGTAACAGTAATTCCTTCCAAACCTAGTTCACAGTTTTATTTCTCAAGGAACATATGAAAAAACTCTCCAATTTAAACCCCTATACACATGTTAAACTATAACGACTTCTGTGGCAGAAGCCTTACTCAAATTTTCAGTCACTAAAGAATTTTTAACAGAAGCAGCTTCCACTGAATACAATCCAATCAGTATTTTCATGAGCTGTCATACTACATAATATTTCTCACTCTCAACATGAGTCTTTCACAGTCTCATAAGAACAGCAATCCTACCATTTATTTCAGGGGGAAATATAGTACTTGTTTAGACTACTTTAGAACTGTTCCCAGAAATAATTTCACATCTTAAAACTACAGCTCTAAGAAATGGTAAAAACCAACACATTCTGTTTAACAGCAGGACTGAGGGTCGGAATTAACTCAGCTGTGCGACGCTGCACGAGTCACTTAGCTCTCTGAGCCTCTTTCTACACCTGTAAAATAGAGGCAGCGATACATTCCTTCCCAGATTGTTGTAAGCGCTGTAAATAACGTCTACACAGCTCGTGGGCCACAACGGGGGTTCACCAATAGTGGCCTTCTCAACACACCAGCATATACATTTAGAACACCTGCGGGACGACAGCCTGTTCCAGCGGACGCAGACCTGTCATCAAGCTGATCTGGCTCAACATGGCCAGAAGAATAAATTAAACGGCAGTAAACTTCACAGGCAGAGCCCTGCATTTGAGGGTCAGGAACCCTGGTTATTCATCAAGGCTTCACTATGCTCGGCCTCCACCAGCACCTTGTGAGCGATGAGCAGCTGACTGAGGTCCGTGGCATCACCACTGTGACTGGCAACAACATTTCGTCAAACTGAAATAGCAAGCTCGGCTCCTGGCCTGCACTTCCCTTAGGTCTGAACAATTTCATTCCCGGGCACGGGAGTCCCCGAAGGAAGAAACGTCGCACACCCCGCCACCACCGCGAGCAACGGCGACGGCCTGGGGAGGTCAGACGAGGACGGGGCACAGGGTCCGCGGCCGCTTCCGAGGCCGAGCACTCGCCGCATCCCGGTCTCCTGCCGCTTCCCTCGCCCGCCGTGGGTCGCGGCTGCAGACACCGCGCCATTACCTGTCTCGGCGCTCCCCGCGGGCTGCTCTTCCCTCCTGAGGTCCGCGGCCACCGTTCCTGGGTAACTGAGAAGTCTGCGGACAGGACGCTGGACTGGACTTCTCTGCACACAAAGGGGCAAACGGGTCAAGAGCCCCACGCCGCGGGCCGCCATTGTCGAAGCCGCAGGACCAGAGACGAAAGGGCGCCGGGCTTCCGCGCAGGCGTGCTGCGGCGAAGACGACGGGAAACCTCGAGGGTCAAACTAGGCGAACGCGCTCCGCTTAGAAAAGAAATTGAACTGGGGCTTGAATGAGGATGCGCGAGCTTTCAGACAGGTCTTATTTCTGCTTCTCTCACGGTTCTCCGAAAGAAGATCCCCCAAGAGAACGCGCACGCCTCCGACTCTTGCAAATAGAGTCGTGAAAATAGAACCAGAGAGCAAGGGCGTGAGGAAGGAGCACTGACTTGGGAATCTATGCTTATAGTAAACAACACTTTTTTTTACCACTGTTCTAACTGCTTTACATGTGTTGATTCTTTTAATCCTTACAACAGCCCTGTGAAATAGGAATTCTTATTATCGCCATTTATTTATGGGGAGGCTAAGGCATAGAGACGTTAAGTAACATTCTTAAAGTTGCACAGCCAGGCAGGGGTACGG
The DNA here is from genome assembly GCF_048773025.1 of Camelus bactrianus. Lineage (NCBI taxonomy): Eukaryota > Metazoa > Chordata > Mammalia > Artiodactyla > Camelidae > Camelus > Camelus bactrianus. The sequence continues at coordinate 13,751,091 of NC_133573.1, forward strand.
ATGGAAGTTAAAGCTAGGTTTACTGGTACAGGCTTTTTTTTTTTTCTTTCTTTCTTTCTTTCTTTGTAACAATTTTATTGAGATTTAATTCATATACTATATAATTCACCCCTTTAGATGTACCATTCAATGGTTTTTAGTATACTCACAAAGATGTGCAATAATCATTATCATTTTTAGAACATTGTAATCACCTCCAAAAGAAACCTTGTGCCACTAGCTATCACCCCTAATCACCACACTCCCCCTAGCCCTAAATAGCCACGTATTTGTTATCTATGGAACTGATGTTCATGAAAAGAGTGGTTTTAATGGATGATAAAGATGACAACCTGATTGGAATGGGTTCAAGTGCAAACAAGAGGAGAGAAATTAAAACAAGAGAGTATAGAAGATTATTTTAGCGATTACTATACAGGTGAATAGAGAAATGGGGCATGGAGAAATAGCACATTTATATGTTGATCAAAATAATCCAGTAGAGATACAAAATAGATATTATGAGGGAGAGAAGGGAAATTGCTGAGCAATGTCTTCGAGTAGTTCTTAAGAGAGGGTGGATGGCATCTAGTTCCCGAGCGGAGGGACTAGATTTAGGAATATGGACTACATGGAGCTGATGTAGGTGGGCAGTAGGTGTGTTCAATGAATGACTGACAGTTGGTCATAATGGTAAAGTACTTGCCCCAGGAAATTCCACCTGTTGGCCTGGTATCATGGGGTTTTCCCTGATCTTCTTTGTGAACCGAGGTCATTTTGTAGGTTATAACATTAAAATGTGGGTCCAAATGCTCACTTGTTATCACTTCCTTAAGACTGGCTCAACCATTCTTTTACCTGAAAGCATTTTTAATGTAATGTATCGGGAAACCTACTCAAATTCATGTATGTTTCAAAAGCACATTCATGACTTTTATCCAACATTTTCACTTCTAGGAATTTACCTTATAGATTGATTTGCACAAGTGTGCAAGTTTATATGTACAAGGTGCATTAATTGAAATAGCAGAGAAATGGAAGTAAGTTCAACATCAATCATTGGTTACATCAACAAAGGCATGGATATATAATGGAACTCTATTCCAGAGAGTGAGGTACTATTTCTACAGGGTACCTTTGACATGGGAAGATTTCAAACTTTTTATGCAATAGAATTCTAGTTACGAAATTTTTTATAATAAGCATGTGTCAACATACTAATTTAGCCATTCAAAAATTCCATATAGGATTCTTGAAGGATAATGGTGGTGTTTTATTTTTTAAACTGTGTGGTGTGGCTACAGTTGTTCATTTTATTAGAATCCTTCTTACCACATATATATTTATAAATATTATTTTGTTTCCACTCAATATTTAATAAAAAGTTACACTCATGGTATCCGATTATTTTCTTGTTTGTGATTTCTCCTTTGGAAAGGCAAATGCAAATACACTTTTGTCAATAAGTTGGAGGTTCTGGTTAGCTGAGGTTGGTTCATTCAGGTTTCTCTATGTCCATCAATAAGGACCCACATAGATTCTCAAACATGGGGGAAAAGAACCAAACTTCCATGGATTACTGAGTATTTGAGTACTGAGTACAGATGGTAACCTTAATTTATTGGCTTACAAAGTTTACCTACTATTATGGATTGAATTGTGCCCCTCCCCCCCAAAAAGGTATATTGAAGTCCTAACCCACGACCTCAGAATATGACCTTGTTTGGAAATACTTACTACAGATGCAGTCAGTTAAGTTGAAGTCATTCTGCGGCAGGGGGCTGTGACTGGTGTCCTTACAAGAAGACAGCCGTGAGAAATCAGAAACACAGGGGGAGAGTGCCCTCCGATGAAGAGGCAGAGACTGGAGCTACAAGACAGGGAACACCAAAGATTGCCAGCAGACTACAGAAGCTAGGAAGGGACAAGAAAGAATTCTCCCACCGGCCTCTCCCACATAGCCTTGCTAACAACTTGATTTTGGATTTCTAGCCTTCAGAATGGTGAGACCATAAACTTCTGTTACATGGTGATACTTTGTGAGGCGGTGATTTAGGGGCTGAGATGCATAGACAGAGAGACTTTTAGCGTAGTTTTAAACACTATCTACTTAAGAAAGTAAAAGCTTATTTTAAAATCATATTCTCTTTCATTTAATCCTTCTGAGTCGATTGTAGAAACCATGGAATGAAGATTGACATGATGTTCTATGAAACAGAATCAATGAAATACGTAGATTGATCATCTGACAAGTCAGGTGTTTAATAGGTTCAATGTGCTCATTATAGAATCCCTTCTAGTTGTATTTCCAAACTCCGGTTCCCAGCGTCTCCAGAAGTTCAACCCAGGAGGCTTCTTAGGAATTACAGCCTGGCATCAGATGTCAGTCCCAACCACTCACCAGTATTCAGTCTTAGAATTTGTCGGGATTTACAAGGGACAAATAAAATTGCCGGAGTGATTTCTCATGGTTGTGTGACGCGGGGAGATCGACTGTTCCTACACAGTTTCCGTAGAAATGACACTGAACCATTTCCCCAGCTCACATGTGTCTCTGAGATCTTAATGAGGTCATCAGCCAGCAACATTTAAAGCAATCGCTGAGGCCCTCCGATTCAGATGGGCAGCGCTGTCCCTTTCCTGAGTCTGTCTACCTCAGATCGTTCAAGAATCCAAGCGCAGGCTTCTGTCTTCCTGATGGACACTCTGCTCAACCAGCACGGGGAGAAAGAACTGAGGAATCTCATCATTTCTGACAACACAAGCCTACTATCTGCGGGTTCTGTTCCCATTACGGCCACACGGGGTCACCATTGAAAACTGGTGATTTCACGTAGTGCAACGCAGGCTGCTGTGAAGCCAACGGGAAGCCAGGTGTCCTGCTGGCATCTCAAGGTCCTAGTAAAATAGCTTACATTTATTTTGAACTTACTATGGGCCAGTATTGTACTGTGTCTAATTGCATCGTATTATTTAAAGCTCACAATATGCCTGCATCAAAAAACAAAATTTGACCAAGTCAGTTTGAAGATCCAAATAGTTTTATTTAGTGGCTCATTAATTGCGAAGTACCCCATCTAGCAACTATAAGGGCACTCCAAGGGGTTGTACAAAATGGAGGGGTTTTATAGCCAGAAGGGTGGTGCAGGGAGCTATCAGCAAAAGAAAAGGCTTATTTTCAAGTCAAGACACTTTTTTTTTTTCAGGTGGGGTGCAGGTAAGGGAATGATGGCAGGGGTTTTATCGTCCAGATGCCTCTTCTGCCTCTGGGGAGTGGGGGAATGAAAAGGGTCCACATGACAGATGACATCATTGCTGCTGACCAGAAAATTTCAGACTGGTTGATTAAGATTTCATTTCTAGGGGAGATTGAAACTGTAGACAGGTTAGGGGTTAAGTCTGGGTTTGATACTTTGGACGTTAGCAGAAGTGATGCCATTCTGGGCCTCTGGTTTTTCTCTGTAACACCTGTGAATTTTATTAGTCTCCCCATTTGATAGATGCAAAAATTGAGATGTAGAAAGGTTAAGTGAAGTGACTAAGATCGTTTGGTGATGTGGACCCAGGTTTGACTGACTTTCTAATCACCATGATTGTAAGTCCATCCTTTCAATATGTCCCTGCTTCCTGACCCAGTATTTCCACTTCTGGAAATCTATGGTAGTCAGAGGTGCACGTCAAAGTTTACATACAAAGATGCATGATGCAGTATATAATGGTAGAAATATCGGGGACAATCTACAGGGCCACCAAGGAAGCACTAATTTATAATCCAACCACAGGTGAGAATACTAATAGATTACATGTATTGAGCGATTAATGTTGAGTCACAGTTCTAAGCATTTTGTTTCTTGGCTCAGTTAACCCTGACAAAACCTTAGGATATACATATTATTATATTTCATCTCATCTAAAACACCACTATTATAAGACACTCCATTATTTTATGCACCACTAAGAAAAATGGTGCCAATTAACCTAGGACACAATGCTTTTTTTTAAGTTGTCAGTGGTGAGGTGCGTTCTGATTTCATAGATATTAAAATATGGGGGAAATGTTCATCTTAGAATGGATAAAATAAACTATTACCATCCCTCACTTTATGAGTGAATAAACTGAGGCATAGAGAGATTAAATAATTTGCCCAAGATTTTTTAAAAAAGGCAGTAAATAAAGGTAGAATAATAATTAAGGTGACCAAAGTCCCAGGTTGGTCAATGTCTCTTTTCTCTTTCTTTCTCAAGAAAAAATATGATATTTTAATGATTAAAAAAAAGCTAACAAAAGACCCTGAAGGAAAGAGTAATTCAGGCAACTCAGAACACATGGAGGGTTTTTGCACAGACCTCAAATCATAGGAAACGTTGCTATTAGGAGCACAAGAATCTCTTCTATTCAGTAAATTCAACAGAGCTCTGAGCTACAAAGTTGCCTTAATTGAAAGAGTTTTGCAAATCTATGTATGTATATACATGACTGGGACATTGTGCTGTACACCAGAAATTGACACATTGTAACTGACTATACTTCAACTAAAAAAAAGTTTTATATTTTCTTCACTACCGTCTGAGATGCTTTATGTGAACGAGTAGCACTAATAACTTTTCTCTTTCTCCTGGGATTTTTTTCTAAGCAATTGCTACTATTCATGGAACATAAAGACTGAACATTAGATTGAAAGTTCTGTACAAATGCGTATAAGCAAATGTTTTAAAATGTGAACATCGGCTTTGGGAAGGTGACACCAATGTTCTTGCAGTTTAACTTTGTATATTTCACAATAAGTGTTCTTTCTCTGGTTGGGAGGCTAGGGTTTCTGACGTTGGTCCTGGGACCTGATTCTTGCATCAGAAGCATTTGGTGAGCTTACTAAAATAGAGTTCTGGGTTGTACCCCAGACTTATTTAATCAGGCTGTCTAGGGGTGGGATTCAGGAATACGCGTTTTGTTTTTTTTTAACAAGCTGTTAGCATTAGGTATACTAAAGCTTCAGAACCAGTGCTGTGTGTGTGTGTGTGTGTGTGTGTGTAATCCCGTGGAATTTTACACTTTTCTAAAGAAGTTAGTTGTTTACCCCATGGAAAACACCTCACCTTATCTAATTATTGCTAGAGTTAAGCACTTTTCTCCATGGAGAATAAGTTACTACTTTTTTTTTTTCTCCATCATTGTAATGTAGGGGAGGAAACCTTTTCTTCTTTCCTTCTAAGTTCTTTGGCTGGTCTAATAATTAAATTGACATATGATGGATTAAACAGGAGAAAAACAAATTTAATTTTGTACTTAGGGGAGTCCATAAAAATATGAGACTCAAAGAAGTGACTAAAGCAAGCAACTTTTATACCTTTTAGACAACCCCCCAGAACAACAACAACAACAACAACAACTAACAATAAATGTGTGAAGAACTGACAACACAAAGAAGTTTGGACTGGGGATTGTAAATTAGGGAGGAAGCAATAAGATTTGTTTACACAGCCTTCTCAGCCTTGAATTCCCTATCTCTGGTGATAAGGATGTCTCTCTACCCTCCTGGTACAGGGAGGGTAACCTCACATGGGAGATTTACTTCCTCCTTTCAGGGGGACAAAGGAGGGTCAGTGTGTCCATCTTGTACCAGCGGTTTCTCAAGTGACTTTTTTAATTTTATTTTTTATTGAAGTGTAATTGATTTATAATGTTAGTTTCAGGTGTACAGCAAAGCAATTCAGTTACACATATACATACATATATTTTTTTTCTTTTCAGATTCTTTTCCCTTGTGTGTTATCACAAGAAATTGAGTATAGTTCCCTATGCTGTACAGTAGATTCTTGTTTATTTTATATATAGTCATGTGTGTCTATTAATCCCAAACTCCTAATTTATCCCTCCCCTGCCCTTTCCCCTTTGGTAACCATAGTTTGTTTTCCATGTCCGTGAACCTATTTTTGGTTTGTAAATAGAATTTGCATTTTTTTAAAGATTCCACATATAAGTGATATCATATGATATCGGTCTTTCTCTGACTTACTTCACTTAATATGATAATCTCTAGGTCCATCCATGTTGCTGCAAATGGCATTATTTCACTCTTTTTTATGGCTGAGTAGTATTCTCTGGTGACTTTAATTCAAAATAATCAATATACTAAAGTGGTATATTTTGAGGTGGCATATTCTGCTCCCTTTCAATAATAATAGCTGTATTTGCTGAATTTGCTTACATGAATTTTTTACTTGGATTTTAGAGTTTTACTGGTTCATTTGTATGTGATTTTGAATCGTGATCCCATGTTATTGGCAAAGTCTATGACCTTCCACGCAGACAAGCTCACGAACTCAGCCACATAGTCACCAGTACAGAAATACTCATTTCTGTTCCTGTCACATTTGGTACTAATGCATATCTTGTTTTCTTTTTTAAAAAGGAAAGGAAGAAAGAAGAAAGGAGACTCCTTTGAAGAGCAGGAGGGAAGCGAGGTTGCCACACCAGCTTTCTCTCTTCTGTGGGCTGCTGTCCGGCTCCTCTGGTGGAGCCATCTGTCCCTGGCGCCCTCACCCATCCCTCTGGAAATGCTGCCGCCACCAAGCTGTGGTGAAAACGCCTTTTCCAGGCAGAAATGCCTGCCAGGGGCAGCAAAGTGGAGGGAAGCAGCCTCTGGTTGGAGGGGTCCGGTGTCTGGGAACCTTGAGACAAAGCCCACGTTTTCTCCCTGGGTCAAACCACTTTCGCTGGGTCCGCAGCAACCCAGCTGTGTTAGGAAAAGAGCAGCCTGCCTCGGGGGCCTCAGAGCTGAAGACTGAGGCCAATTCCTGTCTGTTTCAGTGTTCTAAAAAGTGAGCACTCCATGGAGGTCTCCGAGACAGAAACATCGGCCTTTAAATCGACCTTTCTAAACAGGCTGTTAATATTTCCCTAAAACCTCTGCAAATGGTGTAGAACATTCAACAGCTTAGTTGGGTATTTCCTTAAAAATGTCCTGGTTCTTATCGATTTCAGATATTTTTCCAAGAACCCCAGGGAGATTTGCCGTGGGGTAATCCAGGGCACTGGTAAAAATGAAACCACTACCACACAGCTTACGACGCAGTAAATAATGCGAGTGTAATAAAAGAGGCCCTAAAGAAAACCGGAAGGTTTGGTATCTTAAAAAGAAAAACCACAGTGACACGGCTTCGACTTGCTGGATTGGTTACCAGGTTTCTCCACGCACGGACTTGGGGTTTCTGTTACTAACCAGGGCCCTATTCAGTTGAAAGAAAAATCCAGCCACCAGCAAGTTCAACTCTGTTTCTCCTGCATTGAAGACATTAAATTTTATCACTCTATGTATGCCATTTCCACCCCCTCATAACCACTTACTGTTTTCTCCATTTAAACATTGGAATAATAACCTATTTACTAGGCATCCTGGTTTCATAAAGGATTAAGTAGCTTTTCCAAATCACACAGCTAGGGAAAGGCAAAAAAAAAAAAAAAGGCATCTGGATGTTATGTAAAATCTCTATTCTTTCTTTCACCCCAGACTTTGCATCAGAGGGAAACAAAAATGATGCAGATAGGATGCAACTGACTATATTTGGTTACATTGTGTTTACGGGAGCCACAGAGAGCGTTGTTTCCTTGTATTACTCCTCTCTGAAAGGAGTTGTGTGTTACAGTAATAATAGATGGGGTCTGTGGGTTAAAAAAGTTAACTTCTAGACATGATTCTGCTCTCTGCTCATAACACGACTCTGGCTAAGTCACCCTCTGATGTCATCTTCATATTTACAAAGTGCAGTGTTGAATTAAGTCACCTCTAAGATCTTTGCTTCCTTTGAGAATCAACCCACATCAACTTATAGCAAAACTGAAGCATGGATTGAAGTGACCGACGGCTACTCCTGCACAGCGACTTTCGACCCGGTCCAGGTGGCTATACTCTACACCATCATCCGTACGAGAAGGGCACATGCTCAGAAAGGTCCTCTCTGAGCTTAGCAAGATTCAGTCCATAGCATCTTTCACTTCCCTTTACTTCCTCCACCTTGTTCATTTCCTTCGGGGCACTTGTCATAAACTGAACTCTTCTGTATTTGTTTATCTGTCCAGTGTTTCACGGTTCCCCAAGCTGTGGGCTCCCTGAAGGGGAGTTTGCTCCCTGAGTTTGCTCGCTGCTGTTTCCCAGCACGTGGAGCTCTGCCTGCCATAGAACTCCCACTCATGTGTTCGGTGAATGAACAAATGAGCAGCAAATTGCTTTTTAAATGGTGTGGTGGTTATTCTTTGCTTCTCACTTGCAAAGTTCATTTTATTTTATTTTATTTTTAATTTTTTGTTTGTTTGTTTTTTAAGGGGGAGATAATTAGGTTTACTTATTTATTTTTGGAGGAATTACCAGGGATTGATCCCAGGACCCTGTGCATGCTAGGTATGCGCTCTACCACTTGAGCTATACCCTCCCCCCTTCAAAGCTCATTTTGGAAGCAGTCACCCGGGGTAAAGGCAACAAAATGTTAATTTCTGTGCATTACAAAAATAATCAGAATGATGTTCACAACAAGGTGGACAGCAGTTATCATCGATCTGAGCGTTGGGACTGGGGGTAAAAATTTCATGATCTCTGTTTTCGCAAAGGTCTTTCCCGAACATAAATAGTTTCACAATCAGATTTAAGTTTTTTAAAAGTACAGACTCTTCCTGTGCTAATTTGGTGTTCTTCCGGGAGCAGTTACAGCTACGGCTTGGACATCGGGACTAGGCACTCACGGGAGCTATGTGGTGGGTCCAATGCTCCTCCATCTTAAATTAACTACAGCTAAGAAGATGCTTCTTACTACTCCAGCCCTGTTTGGAGGTCTGTGCCCCAGACCGCACATGAATCTTGGATCTGGTGGGTGGAGCAGGGAAGCTGATTCTGCAGCAGTTCAGCTAGCTAGAACCCCCCATGGTGGCAGCTTTCAAGTGAGCAAGGAGGTGGGGGGGGACCAAGCTGGCGTGGACTCTGACAGAAGGGCTGCAGAGGAAGTGGGGATGACAGGCTAGTGGCTTCAAGGACAATAAGCAGCAGCAGACGGACAATGAGGGTCTTATCTCTAGAGTCTACTGATCCACATGAACGGCTCTTGAATGAAATGAAACTTAGCACCTGCTGAGTCCAAGAACATCATAACCTAATGGCTGCCTGGTTTTGAAAGCAGCAAATTTGGGCTAGAAGTTTGGCTCTGTGTATTATCTAAGTGATCTCAGACAAGTTACCTATCTCTGCATTTTAGATTGCTTAAATGTAAAACAGCCTAATTACAGTAACTTTCAAGGTTTTTGTATTAGTGATAATAACTAACAAAGAAAGGAAAGCATTATGTTTTTCAATAGTATTTTAGTACAGTTTAAATACACGGAATAATTGATTTCACTTCTCTCATAATGTCAAAGCTGTGGGTTATTGACAGATAGCAGTTGATATTAAAGAAAAAAAGGAAAGGAAAGTGTAAGAGTAAAATGAAAACAAAGTAGCTTCTATTTTTTTTCTCTTTCTATAAAGAAAGAAACCAAAGCTCCATGAATTTAGTGATTCGCCTACTATCATGTGGACAGGAAGTGGCAAAGCGGAGGTTTGAATAAAAAAAGTGCTTTTTTCACTTGCCCCGTATCTCCCAGCTCCATTCTCCGGAAGCTTTCTGAAATTCAGATCTCAAGCCCCTTGCACAGAACAAGAATTCCCCAGGCAATTCCTATGAGGCAAGGGGCAATTCTGACCCTAAGCTCCGCCAGCATCAGCTTGGGAGTTCAGATTATTAATGAACATGTCTGCCCCACTGCCGGTGGCCCGGCTCCCTGAGCCCCGAGGGGGCATCCCAGGCCACAGCCTGGCTCTCAGGACAGGCTTCTGGTGACCTGCTCCCCTTCCTGTGGCTCTGCTGTTAGAACAGAGATGAAGTTCCAGAGATGACAGAGCAATATCTCCAACCCTTCGTTGTTGGAGATATTGCTACTTGGGTAGACATGAGAGATATTCCGATGAATTACTGACTATTGGAAAAGGGAGGGTAGACTACAAAAACAACCTCAAGTGTGTCAGAGAGAACTAAAAAGTATGGCACAAGTACCTGGGCGCAGCGGTGTGCTGGTAAATATTTAACAAGCAGCTTTGTGAAAGCTCTGCCCTGGTCTGTAGCATTTGCTGGCTTCTGTGGTGTCAATACTCCCACGATGGCCTATTTTAAGCTGCTAATGCGAGGCCACTGAATGCAAGGTCGGAAAGAGACATGCTGTGATAGTATTTCCACCACTGTGGTGTAATGGACATGAGGGACCTCAGGAGCTTAGAAAACAACACAGCACAATAAAATAATCAGGAAGTGGTAATTTTTTTTAGTATTTATTACCTTATCTTTTCATGTGTATTTCACTTACTTATAATTTTATTTTTAGTAATGACTAGATTTAACCACCAGCTCCCACAGAACCTGGAGAGTTTAACACTGGCTCTGTGAGCTGGGAAAAATAGGCTGCATCCATCCCTCAGGGTCTGGGCAGAGGAATCATTTGGGGAGAGTGTTGGCCTGGAGGACTAGAGCTAGGTGGGCGAGTGGGAAAAACAGCCTGTGCATCCGCCCACAGCATCTTGAGATGTTCTTAAGCCCCTGCAGCACCTCCACACACCCGTCATCCCTCCCAGCACCAGGGGCGCGGAGATGGGGCAGGAAGTCTCTCTGGGTTCCCGCAGACCCCAAGAAGAATTAAAGCTGGCTTACTTTAAGCATAAGCAAAATTGGTGCTCCATCTCTGAGGTTTCCTGGGCTTAGCCCTCTTTCACATCTCTGCCCTCCTGGTGACAGCTGAAATACCTTCAGAGCCTCTCCTCCTGCGGTCAGAGAGAAACGATTACAAATATGAAGGCCTGGTGGAGGTGTAGCTGAAATCCATTCATCTTGAGGATAGACCCTGAAAAGAAAAACCGACCTCATGCAAAAACAAGGCCGAGGCCGGGATGGGAAAGCAATGGGAGGTCTTCACAGCTGGCCAGTGGTCGGTCCTGTTTCCTCCAAGTGGTACCAACAATGATCAGCTTGCACCCAGGTGTCTCTGCTGTGGGAGGCAACCACGTGCTGGTCGATGCAGAAAGTTGGCTTTTTTGGGGTTTGGGATCAGACTGACCCGGATTAGAATCCAGTTTCCTTGGACGTTATTTAACCTCTTTAAAGTCAAGTATATCCTACTTGCAAAGGGAGAGACTAGTGCCTGCTTCAGGAGAGAAATAAGCAGAGTCCCTGGGCGCAGTAAGTACTTAAAATACAATGGCTATCAACGTGATTTTTAACATGGTCGAGATGTATTCTGATGCGTCATTATTTTGAAATCCATCCATCAAAGCATCTTGATGCCTAGGAAAAAAAGTTCTAATGAACATGACCCTTGGCTTTATTTCAGAAAGGAAAGAAGTTTCCCCAATCCACACTGAGTGGAATCTGTTGGCAATTGTTTTCAGGGCTGTAACGTAAATTGCAAGGGCAAAAACTGAAACGTGTAAAACTCACTTGGATCAACAAGTCACGAGAGAATAAGCAGCCAACACCTTTTTATTCAGGCTGTGGAAATAGTAATCTGGCCAATTTCCTAACGTGGACTGTCTGAAGAATACCATTTCAAAGGAGGTCAGGAAAGACTGTTTTTGGAGAGGATGCTACCCTAGTGGTTTTTTCTGGGTCTGCATTTACATTTGCAGATCAGATTATACTTACTTTTTTCAACCCATTCCTTGCCTCTCCAAGGCAACATGTTGCCAAGAGTCCCTCACACCACAGCCAGCGCTCTTTCTACACTGTGTTTGCAGGTGATGCATAGAACCGGGGTAGGGGATTCAGGTGAATAAGGAGTCGTGGGCCGGGCCTGAAACTGCACAGAGATAACTTCCACAAACACACCCGGGATGCTGCGACATTTGTCCCCAGAGTTTGGGGGAGCCTCACTGCTGAGCCTGTCTTCCCCCCCCCCCCAAATGTGAAAAATGAAAGCTATTGCATCGCCCAGAGGACAGAACCTTGCAGTTCCTAGGGGCATCCCGGGCCATGTGGTAATCTTGGAAGCCTGAGGTTAAGAAATACTGTACCAGGAGTTTCCATCCGGGAGGTGGAAGGGAGAAGCACCACTCAGTAGTTTCTGTTTTCAAAGTGTGATTCAGGGACCTCACATTTGGGGAAGTCACAGCACAAAGCAGTGAACAAAAACATGACACACATCACACCGAACGGTGCGATTCAGGAACTTTGCGAGACCTGAGTTTTAGCTTTCTGTACAGGAGAACAGATCTCTGGCTGACACACGGGCTCATTTTACCCACGACCTCCATAGAGAAACAACAGCCACGGCTGAGAGCATTAGGAATCGGGGGATTTCTCACCCCCCCCCCCCACGTGAGGGCTCCATCTCTGCCCCAGGCCCCATTTCCCTCCTTCAGTTGCTGTTCCCACTTTACACAGTGCTCGTGAAAGTGGGCGGGTACAGTGATGTACCACAAGGAGGGAGGAGGACAGAGAAGAGTGCCCCTTTCATCCTTGTCTGCCCTCCTCCCCGAGTCCTAGGGGGACCTGAAGGGGAAATCCCGATGTGGCAGGAATGTAGACACCCCTTTACTCCTTAAGGCAGCCAGCTGCCTATGTGGTCTTATCTGGGATGCACAAGTGGTCCCCTCAGGTCTGATGGACACCTCTAATCCACTGCAAGATGCTGAGGGAGGCCAGCAGGTCCGTCAGCCAGCAGCTGCAGGCGTCCAGGCTAGGCTGGAAGAATCAGTTTGTGTTTCCAGTAACAGAGGAGCAAGGCCAAAGCCCAGGGAGCATGGGCAGTGGGGGCGGGGCATGGGGTGCAGCTGGTGGCCCAGAGCTGGGGGAGGTGGCCTTGCATCTCCTCCCTTGGATGCTTCATCCTTGGGTCTGCTGTGTCTTTTTAGTGCCATCCAAGCTAAATGCTCTGACAGTGCGTATAAGTTTTGCAAATTACAGCTTTGTCACTTACGAGGACTTAATATGAACAGGTTCAATTCTAAATTAAATCCAATCACATTATCGTAAGAAACTTAACGTATGCCAATGAAAAATAAGTCCTACCAGACTGATTATATAAAATACCATTTCAACTGTGAAAAATTTAAAGATGACAGTAATGGTTTTAACTTCATTACTCATGTATCTGTACAGTTTCTCATCTGAAGGTTATTATCAGAATTTTGAAGAGGTCATTATTTAAACATCTTTATTGGTAAGTAGGTACAGTTGCTATAATAGAAACCAGATAGAAGGAAGTTACGCTTATGAAATTGGGCTCAAGTTCCTCTTTAAAAATATTGAAAGCTTTGCTGAAATTCAGTACGTGATCTTCCTCGAACTCTTTGTATTTTATTGTTATTATAATTTAAGAAAATGAAATGCATTTTTTTGCCAAGCCACATATAGGTATCCCCCTATTTATTCCAGTTTATCCCAGTAATCTCTAAAAATATTTTATGAATATGAATAAGACTGGAAAGCAGTGTCCTGCATTATATTTATTAACCCAGAGCCAGTTAGGGTTACACAGGCTGATGCACTGAGCGGGTAACCTTCCATTGTTAATTGGTTTCTGTAAGCCAAGGAGTTCTGATTTCCAAACTACAGGTGACAAATCTATCATCGTCCCAACTTGCAAGTGGAGAAAGCGTCTTCAAGGAAACTGCAACGTTGCAACTCAGTTTTAAAGTGCCTTTTGTTGGCTGCAAACAGCTTCAAAATCTGTTTTGTAATGTACTGTAATAATGGTCTCCCGAGTGTGAGTATAACTCAGTGGTAAGACCCATGCCTAGCATGGAGGAGGTCCTGGGCTCAAATTCCAGTACCTCTGCTTAAAAAAAAAAAAAAAAAGTAAATAAATAAACCTTATTACCTTCCTCCCGTACAAAAAAAAGAGAGTGAGACTTCCTGAATCACATCACCCTCTGGTGGCTTCCCCTTGCAAGTTTAAATTCTCACTTTTCTAGCACTTTCCTGAAAGACAAGGATTGCTTTTGCAAGCCTGTGTAACCAAGTTTTGACCAAGAAAAATGAAAAGTTTGCAAACTTTTTATTTCTTTCCAGTTATCCTCTCTCTATCCAGTAATCCGGGTCACCAGATCGAGTTTTTGCTAGACTTTAAAAACGTGTTTGAGTAAAACCTCCTCTAATTTACCCCACCAGGTGAAATCCGCTCTTGCACAAGCAATTAATAGCCAGAGAGCACCCTGCTGGAGCAGCCATTTCCCCAGCTCCCTAAAATGCAGCTATATTTGGAAGACCTCTATGTAGGAAGTAAGGCTAAAATTTAGTTCCCAGAAGACTAGGTGTGGTTTTAATGAGCTCATCAAGGGGGTGGGGCAGGAGTGTTTCCATGTTTCTATTTTTAAAATGCTTATAAAGACCATCCTTTATTGTTCAAAGACAACAGAAGCGTTGTCACTCACAATTAGAGGCAACAACCCGGCCAATCTGGTTCCCAGAGAAAAGGCTAAGGGACTTGATATTTCAGTTTCAGCTTAGAGACTCAGATAATCTGCCCTTGAACCCAGGCCAAATTCAGCGGAGTCCGCGTCCAAGACAGCCAGGCTTCTCCCAGGCTGGGCGAGACAGGGCGGCAGGACTGGCCCAAGCCGCACTCCCTCCTCTAAGGCCAGAATAAAGCCCAGTCCCCCTGGACCAGGCGGGTGGTGCAGGCTTGTGACCGCCTGGACCTGGTACGCGTCCCCGGTCATTCATGCCGAAGCACTCTAGTGTTTCAAATAATTTGGGTCTGCCTTACAGGACCTGAAGGGAAATCTGAGCGGGGCGGGCGGTGGTTCTGGGAAGCTCCCTGCGCCTCCTTGCAGCGCTGGGCGCCTCTGTTCCCCCGCCCCCACGCCCAGCCCCGCCTCCCTACTCCTCTGGCGTGGGGGGATGGGGACGCGGTAAAGTGCCGGGGACACCCAGGACCTCTCCTTCTCCGGGCTGTCTCAGGAAATACTGGCGGGGATACTGGGTTGGGGAGAGGTGGGGAAAGTGCACTGCAACTCAGGAGGTATTGGAAATATCCCGCAGAGCGGATTTCGTGGAGAAAGGCGCTATTTCCCTCGAACTTTCTTCTGGCTTCACCGAGAGTAAACGCTTTCCACTCGAGAAGGAAGAACACTCTAGACGAACTTCGATTTTCTTCCCAAGCAAGACGGAGACTCTCAGACTGGGATTAGGAGGAGATCAGTGCAGATACACTCCGTAATTGGGCGGTGCCGCAAAATAACCAGTTCCAATAAAAGCTGTAAAGAGCGAAACCAGGTTTCGCTAAGTACCCCGGCCCCGGTCCAAGCGCTCGCCCTCCGCCCACCCAGAGGCCGCCCCTCCCGAGCACGTAAACTGGAGTTGGTGCGTGCGGAGCACAGATCAGCGAACTCTGTGTGCGTGACCAGAAGTGAAATCTGAGCGGGGCGGGCCGCGGTTCTGGGAAGCTCCCTGCGCCTCCTTGCAGCGCTGGGCGCCTCTGTTCCCCCGCCCCCACGCCCAGCCCCCCCCCTCCCCAATTCCTCTGGCGTGGGGGGATGGGGACGCGGGAAAGTGCCGGGGACACCCGAGGAGCGCCGTGGGCGCCAGCACGTTAGGAAATACGATCTTCCTTCGGGGGCGGGTAAGGGGTGCGGAGGCACGATCGCCCTTTCCAACTGCGCATCGGGGCGCCCTCTACCATCGGAGGGAAAACTCGTAGGTGTTTTCCCAGGCGGTCGGCCGGGGCCACGCAGCGGTCCCGGCCCCGGGGAGAGGAGGCGTGGCGAGGTCCATCCAGCTCGCGGCGCGCGCTCCTCCCCGGTCCCGCCTCCAGCTCCCCCCGGCGCCCCGAGGGCAAGAGGGGGGAGGACGGAATTTCCCAGCGCGGGGGCTCGGGCTGCCCCGCAACCCGGCGGGCTCTTTCTGTTTACGGAGAAAAAGGGGAAATGGAAAAGGCGGGGAGGCGGCGGCTGGAGTCCGCTGCGCCGCCCCTCGGCCGGCTCAGACGCCGTGAGTCAGGGGCCGACGAGGGCGGCCCGGGCGCGCGGGCGGCGCAGGGCTCAGTCTGCTGCTCGGGCCCGGACGACGCACCACGCTGAGGCCAGTCACCCTGGCTCCCGTTTCTGCCGCCGCCGGACCTCGGGGCCCCGGCGCGCCCGGCTCCCGGGGGCCGCCCGCCAGCTGCGCGGCGAGCCGTCGGGGGACAGCGGCTGGAGCGCTCGGCCAGCCGGGGCGCGAGGAGGCCGCAGGTAATGCATAGTCGGGGGCTTGGGGGTGTCGTTACGATCGCAGCCCTGCTGGGTGCCCCGGCGGTTCCCACCCGGGAATCCGGGAAGCCCCGGCATCATAGTGGAGTCCAGGGCTCCGGGAAGGTGGGAGCTTGCTCGCCTCCCGCTGCCGCGCTGCGGTCCTACGCGCAGGTCGCCGCTGCACCTGGCACGGCTGGAAAGCACCTTGCGCAAGGGTCTCACCGGCCGCGCCTCGCGACTCCTCCCCCTTCCTCCTCCTTCCTGGATCCCTAGCGTGCGAGCGGCGCAGGTCCCGGCAGTGCGCGGGGAGGCAGCCACCCGCTGTCACCGTGCCTCCCGCCGCGCGCGCCACCCGCATGGCTGCACTCTCCCTGGCCAGACCCGGTGAGTGCACCCCGGAGGCTGGGGCCCCACTGCCGCTCGCCCTTACTCTGGATGGGTGCTTTTTTAATTTGCAAGCCCTTTAAGGCTCCCCTCGCCGTGAGGCACCGGAGTGGGGGTGGGGGTTGGCGGGGCTGAGAGCTTTCGAAGAGCTGAAACTTAATTTCATGCTTGCGTCCTGGAGTCTATTCTGTGACTAATAATAGAGCCGAACACGAACGCTGGGCTTTCGGCCTAAGAAAGAATATTAAGGGGGAAAAGTTATTTCGCAGATGTTTCCCGGTGGCAATGCGGTATCAGGACTCCGGAGTTCTAGTTCTAGGCAGGGAACCGCGCTGAGAAGGAAGCAGAGTACAGATTGTCCCAGACGTGACTAGGGAAGACCGCTAGCTGTCTTTTGGTGAAACATCTCAATGTCCGTGTCAGTTTTGGAAAAGACATGTTTTGGCCCAGAATAAAGGACTGCTCCGGATAAAAACAGGGAAAGAAGCACTGAGGTAGTTGCTTTCCGTGTCTGTGGCCTGAGTCTTCAGTATTTGCCGAGTAGAACGTAGCCTGAATCAGCAAACGCCCCCAAATCTGATGGGTTGAGGTTTGTGTGCAGTATTTCTGCAGATGTCCTATGAGGAAAATCGGATAGTTGAGGCATCTAGAGGTTTTGAAGCAGAGTGGCTGTCCTTCTAATACAGCTAGAATGGTGTCATTCTAGGGCTTTGTGAGAACAAAAATATTATTGAGGGAAAAAAAAAACCCTTACAGAAGATGTGCCTTCAGGGGCAATGTACAATTTTGGCAGAAAAAAAAATCTTTTAAATGGGAAGTAACACAAGGTAAAATCATCCTTTGTTAGGTGGAAGTTTATGCCAGTAATCTTGACCATTTTCATTCACATTTACCAGGAAACACTCAACTTTTGTTTATGTGGATGGAAGTGGCCGAGAGTATGACATTCATATTTAGGAGTAGTATTTTCTCTTGATTTTGTTGACGATTTCAGAAATAATTCAGAGCAGATCATTTTAACTGTATCTGCCCATTTGTCCATCTCTAAAATTGGTAACAAGCAGGGATTTAGTGCAAATTCTTACTGTAAACCGTGTGGGGAAGGAACCTTTTTGCTAAAGTAGAATACAGATACCTTCACCATTCATACTCTTTCTGGATGGCTCCTGATCTTGAATTAACTCGGAAACTAGCCTCCTGTCTGCTTAGTTAAGACCTGAAAGTGCTGAGGCTTTTTTTGTGTGTGTTGGGGGGGGCATTTAGTGGGTGGACCGATAGTCAGGGTTGTCTTGGGAGCAGGCAGATTTGAGTGAGCTGAGGCTGGTACTGCTAAGGAATTAGTGGCACTGAAGACAGTTCTGGTGTCACACACCCCTCCACCTCCTTGCCCTTCCTCCCTTCCCTCCTTCCCTCCTTCCCTTCCCCAGCGCCCAGATGAGAGACGTATTTCACCTCTTAGGTTTTACATTTAAATGCTCCAGACTTTTTGCTGCGTGTAAAAACCAAAACCTGCCTTTCTTCTCTGACCTGTAAACTGTATGGACCTTTCCCTCTCTTTCTATAGACATGTTACCGCCAGAAACTACTTTCTCTCTGATTAACCATTTGATTAAACCCAGGGGCCTTGGAACTTTTCATCCAGTGGGGTTCCAAGTTGGGCTGCTTTTGTTTTAATTCCTTTTTTTTTTTTCTCAGCAAATTCTCCAAGTAGAAACTGCAACTAAATGACCCCATGAAACCCAAGTCGAATGTTCCTCCACTGACCTAAGAAATTCCTTTCATAACTCAACAGACTCCAAGAGCCTGAATCAGAGTCTTCCTCAGAGACGTGCAAGGTGTCAGAGACGGAGCTTCCTTCGCTCTGTAGATGTAACCATGCTGATAACAGCCATCAAAGCACTTCATAAGTTTCTGCCTTTTTTTCTTCATGTCTTATTTTAGATAGTCTTTAAAACCTTGCGGTGAAGAAGCAGGGGAATAGGTAGTCACATCCCATATGCAGATAAGAAAGGAGGCCTGAAGCAGTCTCTGCAAAGCCAGGAATCTGACTGCACACCTCTCTTTGGTGCACGGATTAGCAACCTCAAATGACACAGTTTATTTACCGTGTGCCAGACACTGCACCAAGCATCTTATGCTCGTGACCTCTTTTAATCCTCACAACCACCTGTGAGGGACGTGCTGTTACCACTTCCATTTTTCAGATGGGGGACGCTCAGGTGCCCTGAAGTTAAAGGATGTGCCCAAGATGGTGCAGACAGTAAAGGAGGGAGGGGTTGAGATTTGATCGCCGGCAGTGAGTCAGACTATAGGATGTTAGACTGCTTTCCACAGACACAATTTTGTACATCAGATCATCCAGTAACTTTATAATGACACTAAATTGTCTGGTTCTTTTCCCAAATGAAATTCACCAAAGGGCCTCTGTCTGGTCCTGGAGGCAGGTGGTCCCAAGATGGAATATTTCCCAGAGCTTTGTGCTTGTGCTCCTGTGGCTTTGAGCACTGCGTGCTGAATGCCTTGAAGGCTTGTGCTTTGAGGAACCTGAAACGTCTTGAAGAGAGAGGCTGTGCTTTCAGGAGCACAGTAGTTTAAGCAGACACATGTACCTTTAAATTCTCTTAGATCTCGTAAGTCCTTTTATCTTTAATCCTGTGGAATGGAGTTGTTCCAAAATCCTGAGTAACCCCAAGTGTGGTTCCTGATTTGTAGATAAGAGCTGAAATACAGTTCTGGCTAATCAGAGTTTACTTGGCCTTGCCCAAGCCTTGCTTATGATAGACTGGGCTTCCTTGGCCTCTAGAGAATCACCGAGCTAGACATTAAATTAATCTTCTTGGGCCTTTGAGATGTACTATGAAAGAACCCTGGTTTCAGGAGGGAGCACTGATTGACAGGTTAAATGAAACTTCTCCTTTCTCATACCATCCTTGGCAGAAAGAGGATTTGAGATCTGTTGTCTCCCTTCTAAATAAGCTGTTTAACTTACTTGCATAAGAATTATTCCTGAAACTTGACTTATTATCATCATTATATTTGCTTAAATCAAAATCTATTTCACAAGCTTCTGGCTTCAGGGCCCGAATTTTATTTGTAAAGTTAGCTCATTGAATTTGATGTTGTAGTTTCTTTCTTTCTTTATTCTTTTTTTTTTTTTTTTTATCACCCAAGGCATAAAAGCCACAGAAATCGTGCAGGAAGGATTGTCCCCTTGGGGGAGCAGCAGGGTTGGAAGCTGTCAAGGGCCAGGAGCCTCAGCTCGTCAAATTCCTGCACTGCTCTAGTTCATGCTTATGTCTGGTGAAAGTTTGTTTTCAGTGGCTCTAACTGATGCCACCAGCTCCATGAGTGAGTGACAAGTGAGATCTCTGGACCTCAGGTTTCCCCTCTGTCACACGAGCGGTGGACTGAAGGTCATCTGAGGTCCCCTTCTTCACTTGACTTCACACACACTGTTGACACAGAGCCCTTATTTTATAAACAAGGCATGCAAGCAGCCTTCTCCCCATTCTTCTGTCAGTTTCCTGTTGATTTCAAATGCAGTAGGAATATAGCAAACCAAGTTGTTGTCTTCTCTTTTGCAGACTCTCTGGAGAGCCCGAGAGTGATGGAGTACATGAGCACCGGAAGTGACAATAACGATGAAATCGACCTATTAATGAAGCATTTGAACGTGTCCGATGTAATAGACATTATGGAAAATATTTACGCGAGCGAAGAGCCGGCAGTTTATGAACCCAGCCTGATGACCATGTGTCAGGACAGTAATCAGAACGAGGAGCGGTCTGAGTCTCTGCTGCTCAGTGGCCAGGAGGTGCCGTGGTTGTCGTCGGTCAGATATGGAACCGTGGAGGATTTGCTTGCTTTTGCAAACCACATATCCAACACCGCAAAGCGTCTATATGGACACCGACCACAAGAATCGGGAATTTTATTAAATATGGTATGTTTTTTTTTTCCCTGATCAGTTGAGTGCTGTGCATTCAGCTCACTGCTGCAGCTTTCATTTAATGTGGAGTGAGGTCTGAACTTGGTTTAGACTGGCTGCCAGGTATGTTTTATTAAAATGTAGTATCTGTAAGAATCACTTCCATGTTCAAGATGCAAAAAAAAAAAAAGTCTTCTTTAAAAGTTCCATTTAAAGAATCTTTTCTGTATTTTAGGAGTAGTTCTACAAATAGGCAGTGAAGAAGAAAGAATTTTAATTTAATGATTCATTCAGGAGCTCATTTGTCATTTAGGCAGAAGGGAGAGGCTTATTGAAACTCCATTTGAGAAGGGAATAAAGACTCCATTTTTAATTAATATATGTATATTTTATTGAAGTATAGTTGCTGTACAATTTTATATAAGTTACAGGTGTAGTGTAGCGAGTCACAATTTTTAAAGGTTATACTCCGTTTATGGTTATAAAATATTGGCTCCATTCTCTGTGTTGTACAGTACGTCCTTTTAGCTTATTTATACATAACAGTTTGCACCTCTTAATCCTCTACCCCGATATTGCCCCTCCCCCTTCTCACTGGGGACCACTGGTTTGTTCTTTGTATCTGTGAGTCTGCTTTTTGTTATCCTCACTAGTTTATTTTTAGATTCCACAAAAAAATGATATCATATAGTATTTATCTTTCTCTGTCTGACTTACTTCACTTAGGATTAATACCCTCCCAAGTCCGTCCATGTTGTTGCATATGGCAAGATTTTCTTCTTTTCTACGGCTGAGTAGTATTGCATTGTGTATATATATCTATATACAGCACATCTTCTTTAGCCAGTCATCTGTTGATGGACACCGAGGTTGCTTCCATGTCTTGGCTATTGTAAAATAGTGCTGCTGTGAACACTGGTTGCATATATATTTTGGAATTAGTGTTTTGTTTTGTTTTGTTTTTTCAGATATACACCCAGGAGTGGAACTGCTGGGTTTTATGGTAGTTGTGTTTTTAGTTTTTTGAGAAACATCTGTACTGTTTTCCACAGCGGCTGTACCAATTTACATTCCCGCCGACAGTGTATGAGGGCTCCCTTTTCTCCACATCCTCGCCAAAGCTTGTTATCTGTGTTCTTTCTGATGTCACTTCGAGCATCTTTTCATATGCCTGTTTGCTATCTGCATGTCATCTTTGGAAAAATGTCTGTTCAGGTCTTCTGCTCACTTTTTAGTTGGGCTGCTTGTTTTTTGATGTCGAGCTGTTTATATAGTTTGGACATTAACCCTTTATTGGCCATACCACTTGCAAATATTTTCTCCTAGTTGGTGTTTTGTTTTGTCAGTGGTTTCCTTTGCTGTGCAAAATCTTTGAAGTTTAATTAGGTCCCACTGGTTTATTTTTGCTTTTATTTCCTTTGCTTTAGGCGACAGATCCAAAAAATATATATATTGCTATTTAATTACTATTTTTGAAGGCTGAATTTTTTTGCTCCTCTCTTGTCACATCTTGAAATGTCACAATATTACTATTGGCTAAATTCGGTTCTTGCAGAAATGTAGTTTGTGGGCAGTAGATAGTTATCCACAGATTCACTCTCTTTAATTGGCAAAGTGTGAATGACAAATGATATGTTTGTTTAGTCATCCCAAGTATGCAAATCATCCAAAATATTGTGACAACACTCAGTTGCCACAGTAGAAGATCAGGTGATGTTTTTAGGTGTGCCCAGGATTCCGTCCGTCTCTTAGTGTGTCAAAGGTGAACACAGGTGCTGGCTACAGGTGATCTAATTTTTCAAATAAAACAATTCACAAAGGAGTAGGTGGTAACTTGCAAAATCTGCGTATTGATGAAAGTGCCTCCCTCTCCTTTGGTCTAAATGGCAAGATGGCTCATGTGTGGAGGTCAGGACTGGACAACTAAAGAGTCTGAACAAAGTACTTAATTACTTTGTTTTTTTTGTGCACCACATTCATTCAGTTAAAAACAACGCAGCGATTTAGGTCAGCTTTGTAGTGAATTGTTTTGTTAGAAGCCAGCTGTGTTCAGCTATTGCTCAATTTGCAGCAAGATGGAAAACTTACATTTTGCAAAATAAAAATTACATTTTGCATAACTGTATGGCTTGCTTTGGTCTGGGTACACCAAACTGTATTTGATAGTTGACGTCACCTTGAGAAGAGTACTTCTTTTTATACATAGGAAGTGACAGTTTGAATTAGGAGCGATACCTGATTTTCTTAGCTGAAACATACCTGGAGAACTCTGGTTCAGAGTGGCATAGGTGTCCCCGATCAGACACCAAATGTTTATGTATTTCTCTCTCTTGCTCATTTTTTTACATTTGTTAAAATGGGTGTTTTAAAAGGAAACTGCAGAATAAACACGTTATTTTTGCTTGTAAATACATAGAATTTATTTCATCTGGTTCATCAGACTGATGAGAGATGGTCCATGGGGTTGGGGATGATTGGAAGGGAATTCAGGAAAATTATAAAGAGTACAAAGAGTAGATTCCTGAAGGTTTTGGTGTGGGAAGAAAAAAAAGGCTGATGCAGCAAAGGACAGAAATGAAGACACTGAAAGAGGTAAAAATTTTATCAGCCAAGGGTAAGAGTGAAATATTGCCAGTCCCTGCCATGGGGCCTGCACTCCAGAAATGAACCATTGCACACTCAGGAGAAAATTTAATACTGGGACGTATCATAAAAGCAGGGATCTTTAAAACTTTCAGAAAGCTTTTCAGTTTAAAAAATGATCAAAAACATAAAACAACACAAGAGGTCTTAAAATGGAATGGAATAACAAGAGAAGGGAGAAATGCACAGGAATGTGGCCCATGCCTCATTGGGTAAATCATTCCGTGGGTGAGAGTTCTGGGGGCCTTGGTTGGCTTTCCTGTCACTGCCCTTAAGGGCTGGATACATGCTGGTGACGGCTAGTAACCGGTCACAGCTCTGTGATTTATAAATAACAGCATAGGAGCGACTTGCCATCCCACATCACAGCAAGTCTGAGACAAGATGTTGGAGGCAGTGAAGTTGGCTTCCAGCTTCCTTCATCCTCACACTGTGCTCTCCTTGGAACTATCCCACAGCCAAGACCTTCCTCTTCCCGTGGTCCTTCCCCTAAGACTCTATGAAAACTTTTCTCTTGTGGCCTTGCTGGTCTCTGTTTCTCTGTTTTACAAGATGACAGCTAATTATGTACCAAACAGATTGGTTCCAAGGTAAAGTTGACCCAAAAGTGTATCTACCTAGGGACCAAATGCTTTCCTTCCAGAACTCATCCACTCATGTGCTAGTCAGAGCTTGGACATCTGCAGGGTAGGAGGACTGCTTCAGGTGCTAGAGATTCAATGTTGAACAGTCTGTGTTCCCTGGTAGTTTTCAGCCTGCAGAAGCAGGAGGCAAGTAAACAGGCAATTATAGTCCAGTGTGGTACTTCCCAGTGAGCTACACCCTGATCGCTATGGAAACGGTCAGACGGGATGCTTCACATAACTATGAGCATGGGTAGGAGGAAGGGAGAATGTCTGAGGCTTCCAAGAGGAACTGATGTGCAAGTTACTGAGTTGGAGCCAGTTAGATGAGGAGGACAGACAGCAGAGAATGTTCCAGATGGAGAGAATGGGAGGCACAGATGCCTGGTGTGTTCCAGGCAACCAACAACCACGACGCCCATGGAGTTGATTAGACGGGGTGGAGGACCAGGACAACAAGAAAATCCTGCAACACAGGCATCTTAAAGGGTGGTCTGCGTGGGGGTGCATGTGAATGCTATTCTCTTAAAAATAATATTTACAAAGCTTCCAGCAATATCCTGCAGGGTCAGGGAGGACACTTGAAGAGGCCCACCTCAGGGTCGCTTTGTGTGCAAGTGCCACAGGTTACTTATAATCCAGACCCACACGTGCCCTCGTCTGGGGGTGCACAGCCTAACACGAGCTCTGAACACTCAGCTCTTTGCTGATCACTTGGGAAGTGGAGGAGCTCCAGAGAGCTCGCTCATAGATGGAAGGGTTAGTCATGGAGCCCAGGTCTCAAAAAAAAAAAACTTAAACATGTACTTGAGTCAAAGCCTCCGTCTGGTGCTTGAATCACCCCATTCATCATCGCCAATAATTGCTGGAGCATTTTGGTCTGTGCTTCGATGTTGGTGATGAAGTGTTCATCATGTACTGGGGCGTTTAATGTCACATCGGGCCCATGCTGATCGTAGGAAAGTCCTTCCTTAGACAGCACTAAAATCCATCTCCGACACGCCTTATCCTGGTCCTGCTTTTTGGTGATAAAAAATGTATATATCTGATGAGTTGTGGTGAAGATTGTAGGCCCTTGAAGGTATCTCAGCTCTGAAATGGACTAGTTGTGTGACATTGGGCTATGACAGCCCTCTATGCCTCAGTTTACTCATCTGTAAAATGGGTAACAATAGGTAAGATGACCACATTCGCTCTATATAGTTGCTGTGTGGAACAGATAATGAACACACGTGACCTGGTGACACAGAGTGAGTGTTGAAAGGATGTGAGGCGTTGCAGTGGTGGTTTTCACTCTCCTTCCTACGACAGTCCTCCAGTGTCTAAGACCTGCACAGTCCCCATGTCTTCCCTCCTCTCTCACCGACACTTCTAGTCATTCCGGCTTATCTCGCGTGCTGTGGGGTGACCTTCCTTCTCCTCCGAGTGGTGGCCTCTGGTCTCGAGCTTGTGCCAGTGCCCTCTTACAGCCCAGAACTTGAACATGGCCATCCCTTTGCTGTGGGACCAACAGAGCAGGACAGAGCCAGGCTGGCCTTTGTTCTAGATTCCAGGCCTGAGTGCAGCCTGAGGTCACGCAGGTCCCTTATGGAATTATTCTTGCGGGCACACCTAAGGCCTTTTCTCAAGGGCTGCCGCGACAGTGATCTAGGCGAGGAGATGGAAAGCTTGCTTACAGGCTCTGCACTTGACAGTGGCTTTGGAACACTGAGGAGTTAGCAGAGAGAATGAACAGCATGCATTTCCATAAGATTATTTGGTGGGGCCCCTAGAAAGAAGAAGAAGAAGGGGAAAAAGCCTTTCCAAACCCAAATAGGGAAGGTCAAGGGCTCGGGGAAGATCCAGGGACGTTGCAGAACCACAGACTGGCCAACAC
This sequence comes from Camelus bactrianus, assembly GCF_048773025.1. Classification (NCBI taxonomy): domain Eukaryota; kingdom Metazoa; phylum Chordata; class Mammalia; order Artiodactyla; family Camelidae; genus Camelus; species Camelus bactrianus. The sequence goes on from NC_133573.1 coordinate 13,776,759, forward strand.
TTGTGTGTCACATTGCACGTTCAGGGACTGTCATCAGAGGTGGCGTGGAGAACTTGTGGGTGTTCAGAGGAGGGTCCACAGAACGGGGAGGGGACTGTAAAACCAGGCGAAGGAACTTGCAGTATTTGATCTGAAGAGGAGACGGCCAAGGTGTGCTCAGTGATGGGTAAGTGGAGGCTTCTAATAACTGGGTTTTAATCATGGCTCAGCCTTAATTACAGCCTCTGGAAGATCAAAGCATTTTGTCCAAAGAACAGGGACTGTGGCTTTGGGGTCAGACAGACCTGAGTTTGAATCCTGGCTCTGTCTCCACCTAAAAGTTAGGTCACCACTTGAAGCCAGTTTCCTTGTCTGTAAATGGAGCTAAAACATGATGCTTACCCCCGAGGACTGTTGTGAGACTTAGCTGAGTGAAGGTATGAGATACTCGGCACAGTGCCTGGCCCAGAATTAGCCCGTGGCAGACGGCTGTTATCATTACTTCTCATCCTCTTGGCTAGAGTAAGAGGACACCGGGTCACAGTGGGTGACAGCAGATTTGGGTTGGACAAAAGCAGAACTTTCACGAAGGCGAGCTAAGCATGGAAGTGGATTCCTGGAGAATCAAGTGAAATTGAGTCCCCTGAGTGCCATGAGCGGGGCCTCTTCTGAATGTGGGAAGGGCCTAAATGCATCACGTTCCCGGCGTGCTGGCAATGCAGCCTCCCGTAACTCAGATGACACGCTTCTTGAAAGCAGGTCATATTTCACACTCAGCCAGACCGGGGCCTCTGCTTCATCGTGTTACCTCTTGGGTCCCGCACGGAGGGCGTGCTCCGTAAATACTTCATCTTTCAGTGTAGTGACTTCACATTTCTAAGTATTTGAGTGGTTCTCTGCTTCATTCCCTGACTAAGCTTGAGCACGTCTGTTGGTGGGGTGTAGCCAAGATTAGCAATAATGGATCCAAGTGAATAACGCTTACGGTCACCAGGATTTCTCCCGGAGCCGTGACGGCACACAGAGACCCGGGCATCCACAGATGAATCGGGTGTTCCTTCCTGCCCCACGTGATCTGCATTTCTCTTCTGCTTCTTCCATTCCTGAGATAACTTTGTGTCACTTTGATAGATTCATAATCCCCGGATTCATAGTCTGAAGTCACAATAGTGCTAATTAACATGTCAGTGAAAACCTGTATTTTTCAGAGTCCAGCCCTTGAAAGAACACTCCACACCTTTTTTTTAGGCACGTGCTCTGGGTCACATCTTCCATGGACTGTCTTCTTAATTTGTTTTCATTTTAATTATAATTATTTCTCCTTTTAATTTTTCACTTCTTAAAAATTGTGATAGCCATTACATGCAGTAAAGCACATAGCTCTCTGCTGTCCAGTTTGATGAGTTTTGACAACGGCACATATCCTGATAGCCCATGCTGCCATCAGGGTATCTCTCTCAATTTCCGACTCAACTGGTTGAAACCTCTTATTTGAAGTGTTTGCTGACTCATGAACCCTCAGAGGTCAAGGGCCATCTGTTTCTTGTCCTTAGATGCCTCCTCAGCACCAAACACAGTGCCTGGCATGTATCATGCCCTCAATAAGTATTAAATGAGTAAGCAGGTGAGAAACAATTCTTTTACTCAAGTAGCACTGGCGACTCACAGCTCTGCCATAACACATTGTTTTCCAGACTCCTCCGTGTTCATCAGTCAATTTCTACACTCTCTCTGTATGCATCATCTCTGAGTAAGACTTATGCAGACTAACAGGTTAGCACATTCTAACTGGAAACAAGGCAGCTTGCGTGCCCAACTTATATTTGTGCAATCTTTATTTTCAGCCTTTTGGTCACGGCAGTCATGCTCCCACAGATAAATCATTTTTCAGCTTCTATTTGGCAATGAATTACTCACCAGGAGCTAGAAATACGAGCAGGTCTGACCCGGGACGTGTCTCTGTTACATGCTTTCTCTGTCATGCCGAAGCTCTAAATATAGTCCCTGCACACTGTTATGGTTACATACAGTGACATTAGTTTCCAACAGGGCGTGTAGGAATGCAGTCTAATGTAACCAGTTTCCAAAGGGTGGGTCTTAGAACAAGGACTTTGCTGAAATTCTCACCCTCCCGCATTTTCACTCTGTTGCAGGTGATCACTCCCCGGAATGGACGTTATCAGATAGACTCTGATGTCCTGCTCATCCCTTGGAAGCTGACGTACAGGAACATTGGCTCCGATTTCATTCCTCGGGGGGCCTTTGGAAAAGTGTACTTAGCCCAGGACATAAAGACGAAGAAAAGAATGGCGTGTAAATTGGTATGTACTTCATAACCAGACAGCGTGCCCTGCGTGTTGGGCATTGTGGCTCTTGTGTGTTTATTTGCTTTCCTCACAGCCGGCTACCCTTGGACTGGATCTTATCTAAGGATGCTCTGTCCAAAAAAGCATCTATGTTTCTAGATCTATTTGCTACCTGCCCCTAAGTCTGCTGAAGTGCACAGTTGATTTTCATCTCGTTTGCTTTGATTAAAAAGAAAGCACTGGCTTATTTGGCATCAGTGTGGGAAACCGCATCCCTCCTGTGGCCCGGTGGCAGGGGGAAGGGAGCTGTCCTGCAGGAGCAAATTTTGCTGCTCCTTTAATCCCACCCCCTGGAGAGGGGACCAGGCGGGGAAACAGATGCTGGGAAAGCTGCCAGGCTTCTCAGGACTGCAGATTAAAGGGCTGAGTTTAAATAGACCAAGTACTGGAAATACCTCGTCTCTTCTCACTGAGCAGTCATTACTGAGCTGCTCCCACTTTGGAAGACTGTTTGGTAGGACCTACCACAGGGAACGCACACACGCCCGGTGACCAGCAGTCCCGCTTCTGCGGGCGTACACTCAACAGGCTTGCGCATGTGGTCACCGGGAACTGTGTGCCAGGATGTTCATAGCAGTATTTGTAATAGCCCCGAACTGGAATGTTTCCAGATGCTGAAAGGTAGTATGTTTACACAATGGGATGCAGTACAGAAAAGAGATGATTCACAGCTGTACTGATGTAGATACAGCTACATGAGGTTAGGCCAAACGACCAGGCACAGAATAAGATCTGCTGTCATGAGATTCCATGTCTACAACGGCCCAAAACAAAGGCTGAACAAACCGGTGCTGCTGGTAGTCAGGTGAGCAGGTGCCTGTGAGGAGTGGCGGCAGACAGGGGTCAGGAGGGGGTTTCTGGGGTGCTGGTAGCGGTCTGTTTCCTGTCTTGATGGTGGTTATGTGGGTTTGTTCAGTTGAAAATTCACTGAGTTTGATACTTAACCAGTTTTCCACTTTTATGTGTGTCTGTTTTAAAGGTTTTTTTTAATACAATAAAATAAACTCACTTCTGATTTAACAAAAACCAAAATGGAAAATAATTACTGAATATTATCTTAATCTCTGTTATCATAGAAAGAGCAACAATATGTTGGCCTCATTTTTTACTCCATCAAGGCTGGCTAGAGCATCTTTTATTAAAAGGAAAAAAAGGACGTACTTACTACTAACTTACTGTAGTAAGTCATTTGAAGGTTGCATTTGGAAGGAGATATGCCTAAGTTTTTAAAAAAATCTGGAGATATTTTATAAAGCTCTTAGAACCAAAGTGGCCCATTTTTCAGTTTCATTACAGAAAAATGGCTCTGTGGGTTTGTTTTCCTTGAAGTGCTTATATTTAATTTTTAAGTAGTATTTTTTCTTAAAAAAGAGAAACATACAAGATGATTAACAATCCCACACAGGTTCAAAAGGATGCAGGCTGAAAAATGAGATCTCTTTCCTTGAGGCAACTACTGTTCATGGGTTCTTACATATCCTTCAAGAAAATTTCTATGGACATGTATATATTTGCTGAAAATTATTTTTCAAATGGGAACATAGCATATGGCCTTCTGCATCTTGCTTTTTCCAGTCTAACACTGTATTTTGGAGACATTCTATATCTATCTATACTGAATTCCTTCCCTATTAATGCCTTCCAATCTTTCATAGAATAGACGACCAGTGCTATTCAGGTGCACTGTTAGACCATGAACTGTGAGGCCAAACATGTCTTATTTCATGACAAGGAATACTGAAAATATGACCTCAAATCTAGGTGCCACAGAAATTACACGTGAGAAATTATTTCTTTTGATTTGATCATGAATCATTCTTTGGTTGGATGTCTATATTCTAAATGAAGTAGTATTTCATTATTTTGTTTTTAATTTCCTTATTTTGAGTATTTTACCTGAAGCAGACATAAAGGCAGATCTCAAGTAAACATCATCTTAACTTGGCAGGACAGCTTGATAACACATGCAATCCTCGAGGGGGTGTATTTGCCTTCTGGTTGGCAGGTTGACCTATATTGTGTATACATTTTTTTCATTATCCTGTGGTTGTTTAGAATCTTCCTTGTATTATTGTGTTCCAGATCCCAGTAGACCAGTTTAAGCCATCTGACGTAGAAATCCAGGCTTGCTTCCGGCACGAGAACATCGCTGAGTTGTATGGCGCGGTTCTGTGGGGCGAAACCGTCCATCTCTTCATGGAAGCAGGCGAGGGAGGGTCTGTTCTGGAGAAACTGGAGAGCTGTGGACCAATGAGAGAATTTGAAATTATCTGGGTGACAAAGCATGTTCTCAAGGGACTTGATTTTCTACACTCGAAGAAAGTGATTCACCATGATATTAAACGTGAGTTTATCTTTGGATGGGTCCCTTTTTGGCTTAAAGAAACTAGTTAGACCGCAGGCAGACAGGCTCCTCCCTTCAGTCTGAAGGTCCTCAGCGGCAGGGAGGATCCCCAATCCCAACCCGACCCCCACCCTGGGAGCACTTTTCACTGTCCTCCATTGGGCTCTGGAAACACACTGTAGAGTCAAGTGAGGTCAGTAAAGCTTTCCAAGTCATAGGAAGAATGATTTTCCAGTTGTTGTGGAAAAGATGATAGCCACACGTCAGTAACAACTGCCTATGCCCTTGTTAATGAGGCTTTTAAAGCAGTTATTTCCTTAAAAACACAGTCAATATTTTTGGAAAACAAGTAGCTTTCTAAGTCTGAATGCTAATTTGTCAACAGTCCATTAAAGAAGCCTTCACTGACTGCATTCTAGGAGTGAGAGACTGTGGAGAAATACTCGAGAGAGACCCACCACGAACCCCTAATATCTAATGAGCAATCGGACTCGCACAACTTGTGCTGACAAAAAGTGGGTCTTTTACTTTTTTGTTTTAGAAAGTGGCTTGATAATAGTAGGCTTATATCTTAGACTCTGAAACAATGTATCAAATATTTAAAAATATTCTTCCAGCTTTACTGAGATATAGTTGACACACAACATGTGAGTTTAAGGTGTACGATGTAATAATGACTTGATACATGTATAGATTGCAAAATGATCACCGCAATAACGTTAGTTAAAGCATCTATCACTTCACATGTTTATATTTTTTTTTGTGGTGAGAACTTTTAAAATCTACTGTCTTAGCAACTTGCAGATGTACAATACAGTATTGGTAAACAGAGTCACCATGCTGTACATTACATCCCCAGGACTTATTTTTCTTACTACTGGAAGTTTGTACTCCCATGTTTTGGCCCCCTGCCCCACCACCCCTGGCAACCACTCTGTTCTCTGTTCCTATGAGTTTGTTGTTCTTGCTGTTCTTTAAAAAATTTCTCACGTAAGTGAGATCATATGGTATTTGTCTTACATTGCTTAGCATAATGCCCTCAGAGTTCATCAGTGTTCTCACAAATAGCAGGATTTCCTGCCTTTTTATGACTAAATAATATTCCACTATATGTATATCTCACATAATCTATATATATGACATATCACAAAATTTATATATATATCTCTCATCTTCTTTATCCATTTGTCCATTGATGGGCACTTAGGTTGTTTCCATGTCTTGGCTGTTGTATTTTGAGAATTATTAATGGCTGCAATCATTTATATCCACCTTGGCTGAATTCTTGACAAATCTGAAGTGATTTTTACCTAAACTCTCACCCAGATTCATCCTTCTTTATTGAATACAATAATACACCTATTTTAGTAGGGGAAGCATTTCGATCTATATTTAGAACTCATTGTTTTAAATAATGTTTTCATTTTATGTATGAATGTCTACACAATTTTTGACTGAACATTCTTCTCTCTCTATAGCTAGCAACATTGTTTTCATGTCCACAAAAGCTGTTTTGGTGGATTTTGGTCTCAGTGTTCAAATGACTGAAGAGATCTATTTTCCTAAGGACCTCCGAGGAACAGAGGTAATTATAGTCAACAGGAATGGGCAAAAATCTTATTAAGAGGAAAAATAAAATGTTCTAGCTTTACTGCGAAAAGGACAAAGAAGGGAAGGAAAACCATTGGATTAAATCATTACTATCGATGGAACATACTAAACGCGCATTCTCTCTCTGCCAAATATTCAATTCAGCACTTTATTTTTTTTATTGAAGTACAGTCAGTTACGATGTGTTGATCTCTGGTGTCCAGCACAATGCCCAGTCATGCATATACACACATATATTTGTTTTCATATTTTAGCGCTTTACAATAAATTACATTATTTTATCTTCGTAACAACCTTGTTATTGGTAAACACCGTTATCGTAGGCAAATACTATCATTCCCATTTTAAAATAAGAAAATAAGCTTGAAGAGGTTAATTAAAGTGCCCAAAGTTCCTCAGCCACCAATACATCAGAGACTTGAAACTATTTTTTTTCTGAGTCTAAAGTCTAAGGTTTAATTTCTATGTAACTTTTTAATGTAATGAATATATGTTTCTGGCATAACCAATATTTTTGGTTCAATTACAGCCAGAACTGTCATGGTCATTAATAACATTTATTGAGAACTGACAACATTTCTGGTCTCCCTTTAATCCTGGAAGTCTTATAATAAACCTCCTTTATTTTAGTAGAAATATATCTTATTTGAAGATAGGAGCTTGCTATAACATTTAACTCATTTGTGAAGCAAAAACAACAAACACAAAATGTTCCTGATTCTAAATGGGATTCAGGGAAATGCATTCATGGGCTTTCAATATTAGAATCAGTAGTTGATTCGTGTAGTGTCTATTGAGCATCTGGTGTGCTCAGGCTGTCATGGGTACCAGGGACGGAGCACTGGACAAGCCCACAGTGGACTTTCTACTTGCGGGAAAGGACCTGTTTTAAATTTACCCGAATTATGAAGGACTGATAGTTGAGCTCACAGTAGGTTGTGGTAGGCATGGGGTTGGATTTACCTGGGAAGGTAAATGGGGGTAGAAGTTGTCTTCCTGACCCACCTCCATTACTATGGGATGCTCAACCAGCCTCCCAGCCCGGGCCCTTCTCTCTGTTGAAAGTGCCCACAGGAAATGGAGAGGGGGTGGCTGGCTGCACCTTTACCTCAAGATTACCAGGTCAGTCCTAGTGTTCAACCAAATGGTAACCTTTAGTTTAGCTAGAAGATGTATTGCACTGAACCCTGCTGCAGTACAAAAAAAAAAAAAAATGTGTGCATTTCAAACCAAGATTCTGTAAGCCTTTTCTTAACTTTCTCAAAGGAAAGACTCTCCTGGACAGGAGAAGAAATCCTTGGTTTTGCTGTTATTACCGAAGTTATTCTGGAAAATACTTGGGAGAGGATTGTTGAGAGTTGTCTCTGAGCAGAGACATATTCAGAAAATAAAACTGTAGTCTTATTTTTTTAAGGAACGTTTTAGTCTCCAGATCTTAAGAACCCTTCACCAAAGCACAAAATTTAATAAGACTTAATGCTTACGACATGGTTTTTTTTGGAAAATATTTCAGCATATTTTGGCAGTAGTCAGACGTTCAGATATGGGACAGTCTACCCTTTTTCCTGGAGCCGGTTTGAGAAACAAACTATTTATGGTATTAAAGATGGAAAATACCTTTCTCTTCCCAGAAGTGTGATCAAATTGAACATTTTGCAATAGCTGGAGAGAGACATCCCCTTTCTGGGATTTTCTTGCAGAAGGAGAGTGGATGCTGGAGTATGAGATAAGAACACGGTGTCTAGCCCTGAGCAGTGTCTGCACTGAGGTCTTTTCTCCAAATGTACATTGCTGCTTATGAAGTGCTGAACCAGCTTTGGTGTTCCTAGTTCCAAACCCTTGTAAGCAGCCTGCCTTTGTTTACTGTCCATGAGGCACTCAGGAGATGAAGTGTGAAGCTGCTAGTGAACGCTCTCAGCAAGCTTGTCTTGCCTCCTCATACTTAGACAGCCAAGAAGATGTAGTTAGTCAAAGTCAACCTTGCAGACTCGCTTTACATTAGAACTTGACTGATCACTTGGCCACCACGTAGCTGTCAATGATTTCTGATCCCCCCAACATGGCTCACGAATCCAAACACTGGTCCCCTGCAGCAACTGTATGAACATGATCTTGTAACCATGTGATACACACACACACGGCTTATCTGGCATATCTTTTGTGTGTGTGTGTGTGTGTGTGTGTTTGGTTTGTTTGTCTGTTTGTTAATGGAGGTACCGGGGACTAAACCCAGGCCCTTGTGCATGCCAAGCATGCGCTCTACCACTGAGCTCTATCCCCTTCCCCTGGCATATCTTTAATCTATTGTTTTTGAATTACCTGGTACAGAAAAAGAATAAAGAGTGAACGTGAATAACTAATTAGAATCACTTTTATGGCATGGTTCAGTCTTTTCAGTTCTTATGTAAGTTAACAAGTCACAGCACATGTACACACACACACACACACACACACACACACACACACAGTCTTGCCCTTTGTAATAGATGTGTTGCAAGGTCAAGGCTTTGACCTTGACCTTTGCTTCAGTGCCCGCACCTGAGGGTGCACAACTCCCAGAGAGCCTGCGGGGGTCCCACCAGGCCTGTTTCATGGCTGCAGTCAGCTGGCCTGCAGTCCTTAACCCCACGCCCTGCTGCTTTGGCTGCTGTGGAGTTTGAGGAAGTAGGATCTGTGAGCCAAGGAACTCTGGGCAGAGGCTGGGGGTGGGAATCTGCCTAGGGGGCAGCCACCAGGCTACCAGGTGGAGAGGATGCTGCCGTCCCCAAATGCACCATCACACAGCACCTCCGGGGCCCACGGGCACAGTGGCCACTGGTGACACCAACAGTAACGCGCTGTCTAATCCCTTTAGGGGTGGGGGGAGGGGGAGGGGGCGGCCTCAGTTGACTGCCATCCCACCCACTGCGTGTGCTGCCAAACTTGGTGATTTTATTTAGTAAGAAAGTCCCTCAAGATCCAAATACTCTGTCGTTGCTCTAGGGGAAGTTTGAGAACAGGGAGCTTGGTTTAGCCTGTTTGCTGAGACAGAGACAGAGAGACAGGCAGAGAGAGGAAGGGAGGGAGGGAGGGAGGAGGAACAAGGCCGGGAACCAAAGCCAGCCAGCCGGAAGTGTGTTATAGGAAGGACTGGAACCGCGTTGGGAGGGGAAACTGGGCAATTTCCCCAGTTTTTGTAAGCCGGTTCTTTACTCTGAAATGTATTCTGGGAACACTCACCTCCTTCTCCACAAATGACAGGCAGTATTAAAACTTCTTAAAGCCAAATACTGACAGTGAGGGTAGTGACTGTGTCTGTACCGGCCGTGACGACGGGGTACAGCCCGTGGGTCCGGGCTCACCAGCATTTGCTCTTTCTCTCCTTCTTTATATTTAGAAACAAACACTCCTTAGAGAAACTCTTTCTGAAACGAACCCCCCTTTGCCAGCGCTGGCTCACAGAGCCAAAGAGTGCGCAGACAGTGTTACCAGCACGACTTTTAATATTTACCTGCTGGGCTACCTGGTAGGTGGAACTAAGAAGCAGTTCATAGAAATGACCACTTAGGACCCCTTTTCCAACGTTACACTTTGAGTTCTTTTCCACATACTCGGTGCTAATGCCCTGTGCACTTCTGCCTCTTACTGCTGCAGATAATTAGAGGTTTGGTGTTTTAATGACCAACATGAAAGGAGGACATGTATTTGCAGGGTCCATTTAAATATAAAAGGAATTGGTGTTTTAATAGAAACATTTTTTTTAAATTGAAGTAGAGTCGGTTTACAATGTTGTATTACTTTCTGGTGTACAGCACAGTGATTCAGTGATACATGTACATACATAGATTCCTGCTCCTAGTCTTTTTCATTATAGGTTATTACAAGACATTGAATATAGTTCCCTGTGCTCTACAGGGGGACCTTGCTGTTTATCTATTTTACACACAGTAGTTAGTATCTGCAAATCCTGAACTCCCAATTTATCCTTCCACCCTGCCCCAACCATAAGTTTGCTTTCTATGCCTGTGAGTCTGTTTTGTAAATAAGTTCATTTGTGTCATTTTTTTAGATTCCACATGTAAGTGGTATCATATGATATTTTTCTTTCTGTCTGATCTACTTCACTTATTACTTTATTTTTCTCTTTTGTATGATAATCTCTGCATCCATCCATGTTGCTGCAAATGGCATTATTTTATTCTTTCTTATGGCTGAGTAGTATTCCATTGTATAAATATACCACAACTTCTTTATCCAGTCATCTGTTGATGGACACTTAGGTTGCTTCCATGTCTTGGCTATTGTAAACAGTGCTGTGAGGGACATCAGGGTGCATGTATCTTTTCGAATTAGAGGCATTAAATGTTGATCCAGGCTTTGCAGAACTTTGATGAGGGGGAGTCGCAGGTGGGTCCTTTGCTGCCAGTCCCATCACGTGTTCATTCTGTGGGGAAAGGTGTTCTTTGGCTGCAGGGGCACCTCGGCCAGAGCTGCCTGGCTCCCCGAGGGTCTGTGCTGCTTCACTTAAGGGAACGTAGCAGTGACGTGCTCTTCTGAAAGGATGATGTGTGCAATGAATATGGTGAAGGGGGACGAGCCAGCTTCCAGAACCGGATGAGGGAACTGGTACCCAGACAGATGAGGGGAGTCATGCTAATGTGTCCTGCTTCTCTTTCAGATTTACATGAGCCCAGAGGTGATCCTCTGCAGGGGTCATTCAACCAAAGCGGACATCTACAGCCTGGGAGCCACGCTCATCCACATGCAGACGGGCACCCCGCCCTGGGTGAAGCGCTACCCGCGCTCCGCCTACCCCTCCTACCTGTACATAGTAAGTGGGGCAGCTGGCGCGAGGGCGGAGGGAGAGAGCTGTCCTTTCTCCGGGAACACTCACCCTGAGGGGGATAATGCTGAATGAGGGACCCAGGGGAGGGAGCTGCAAGTTCCTCCCACACTGAGGGATGGTCCAGTCTTGCAAAGACATCACTGTTTCAGCGGGAAGCTACCAAAATGTGCATTGCACGGAATAATATGCTGTTCCGTCATACAGGACGCCACTTAGAAGCATCAGAGTGGCATAGGTCATTGAGCCAAGGAACTTGTAGATGTTCTTTGAACACTTCCCCCCGCCCCAAAGATACTAGATTATAGATCCCTGTGGCAGCCTGGCACGTGGTGAAGCATGGTGAACACTGAGTATGTTGAGGCAGGTACATCCCCGTGACCTCACAGTGACCTTGGCTGCTCCCATTCAAAACCGCCCCTGTTTATCCAGACCTAACATCCATCTTTGACTGCTGTAAATCAAAAGATGGGTTTAACTTGGTGTCCTTTGGAAACGGAAGGAAAATTTGTTCAAGGGTAGGAACTATAGTTGCTTCAGGGCATGTGGTGGGAAGCCAAGGACTTGCCAGGTCCTGTAACCAGAATGCTTGAGGGTCTCTGCCTGCCCTTGATGCTGAGAGAGCTGTCTGTCTGTCGCTAGATCCACAAGCAAGCACCCCCTCTGGAAGATATCTCTGAAGACTGCAGCCCCGCCATGAGAGAGCTGATGGAGGCCGCCCTGGAGAGGAACCCCCACCACCGCCCCGGGGCGGCCGCCCTCCTGAAGCACGAGGCCCTGAACCCCCCCAGGGAGGACCAGCCCCGCTGTCAGAGCCTGGACTCTGCCCTCTTTGAGCGGAAAAGGCTGCTGAGCCGGAAGGAGCTGGAGCTTCCGGAGAACATCGCGGGTACGGACGCCCTGCTGTGTGCGGGGCCCTGGCTGCCCCTCCTTCTCTGTCTTCATCCAGCTTCCCATGGAGCTCATAAAAACACTTGGGGAAAAAAAAAATGAAGTGACTCCTTGCGTGCTATAAGTTGTTTGAGAAACTTCAGCCAGAATGTTAGCAAGAGTGTATTTTTAAAAACTGGCTCATTTACCAGCAAAGTCTGACAGGTTTCTGGTGCACATGGAGGTAGAGCAGACACTGAGAATCGCCTCTGCCTTGCTTTTTTGCAACAGAGATGAGCATTTGCCTTAAAAAAACAGATCAGGCATGACGGTTTGGCTGCTGGCAGAGAGCGGGGTTCTGGTCAGTGCAGTCGTGGTAAGCCACGCCAGCCCTTGGTTGGAAGCATCACGGCACTAGTAAAACATTGAGTTTGAAGTCAGCTGGCGTTTCTGTCTTCCTCTGCGTAAAATCTCATGGCCAGCTGTGAAACTTTCCCACTTAGGAAAGTCAGGGACGCATTCCGGGAGCACTGAATACACACGGAGAGAGGTTTCTATTTTTATGATGAAACTGTGGCATTCTTAATCCATGTGGGACTAAACCCAGACGTCACGCCTGGGACGCTGGTTTGTGTTTCTCCGCTTCTTGTCTGACTTTTCTGCATTGGAAGAGAGCCACCTGGGGTGTGGGAACACAGGTCAGGAGTTCAGGCTGCTTGTGGTCGCTGACTCTGTTTTTGAATTCTTTGCTGTATGTCGCATTGCATCAACTAGCCCACAGTGTTCGACTCGCCAGCTCTTTAATACCACCACAGCCCGATGCTGCTTCGTGAGGTTCAAAATACTTATTTTTCAAAGGAACACATGTATTTTTGAACGTGTCCCCTGGTCATTTATTTTTTTCAATGTTTCCCTTTTCAGATTCTTCGTGCACAGGAAGCACTGAGGAGTCAGAGGTGCTAAAGAGACAGCGTTCTCTCTACATAGACCTGGGGGCCCTGGCTGGCTATTTCAACCTCGTCCGGGGTCCACCAACCCTGGAATACGGCTGACTGATGGCGTCCTTTGCCCTCCGTTACGACTCAGCGTTTCTCTCTCTCTGGGAAGCTGGTTCTGCTGACTCTGCACCGGGGCTCTGCCGAGTGAATTGTGCATTCCTTAGCCGGGCTCCCGTGGGCTCACAGTTGTGACTCCATGTGGCTCCGGCGTGCTCTGGTTGGTGAAGCTGCCCTGGGACCCACCAGGCTGGAAGGGACTCACCTCTCAGGTGGTACGTCTGACGCACAGGATGCTAGGACTTACACGGAAGGATGGCTTCTGGTGACTGATTTCATTCACTGTGCACTTTGCTCGAAATTTTTAAAAGATGCCAATCACAAGGATAATATACTAGCCTGAAATGACTATTCTTGGGTTCTAACTTAAATCTGGGAACTTCGTGTAACTCAAAACAGTTGTGTGTATATTGGTGTACATTATATGATAACCCTCTGAGCCTTTGTCAGTAAATTCCAATATATATTAAAATCTTTATATTTTGGGTGAAGAGAACAACTTGAATATTGTAGCAATAAGCTGAACTAATGTCTTAAAAATGGCCAACTGGTTAACGGGGGGCCATCTGACAGCAGGCCACGAGTCACGGGTTCTGTTATGTTCCTATGGAAACATTTTGTATTGTACATGCTATGCTTAAAACATTTAAAACATGATGTTTTGAATGTGGATAAAACTGTGTTAAACCACATAATTTCTGTACATCCCAAAGGATGAAATTGTGACCTTTAAGAAAAATGGAAATGTTTATAAATTATTAATGATGCTACTTTTATAATTAAGGCTCTTTTCTTTAAAGCATTTGTATATGAAAATAGCATACTGTGTATGTTTTCTATCAAATGCCTTCATGAATCTTTCACATCTGTATGTACGTAGTTTTAACACTGTAAAGTATGTGAGCATTCCTACTTAAAGTAAGTTTTTACATCATGCAAATGAAAACAACACTTTTATCCGACGTGCCTGGTCAAATCAACTGAATAAATTCAACATGTTGCCTTAATTATAGTAAAGAGTGTGATTCTCAGCTGGGACTGGGATGGGTCACGGGGGCTGGGAAATAGGTTGGAGGAGAACATGAGCCAGGAGGAAGCAGACAACGTCTGAGAGCTTTGCAAACTGTATGTCTCCTCTTCTGCTGCTGTGTTAAGCACTGTGTTTCATCCCTTCAGTACATAGTGGTCGGAAAATAATTCTTGGCCGCTGGTTCAGTCTGTGTTGTTCTATTTTGCATCTTGCTTTTATACATTTCTGCTCCCTCTGAGTAGATCTCGCATCCTCCATGCCTCTTCTTGTCAAGCTAATAACCAACTTGCCTTTGCAGAAGGCAGATTTCAGTCACATGAATGAACTCTCATTGAGAACTGTAGAGTGGGAGTCTGAACCACTGTTCACTGAGCAGATAGTCTGAAACACCCGTACGTGTGTTTCATAAGACACGCCATTCCTGTAATTCTCAACAGCACACGCGTGAAGGATGCATTGCCACCTCTGGTGTTTTTCAGAGGAAGAAACTGAAACGTAGTGAGGTTAGGTAACTTAACGCTCAAGGTCACTAAGTGAGAGACGGGTGGTGTTTGAACCCAGGCCATCGTGGTGCCCATGATTATTTTCTTCCTTGCGTTGTGCTGCTTGAAAGTGACAGACACCATCATAAGCGATGGGGCGTCTCAGTGCAGAGAAAGCCCAGCGTCTGCTAAGGTGTGCTTCTCTAAGGGCACAGGTGGACTCACCATGAAGCTAATGCAGCTTCAGCCTTGGCTCCTCACCTACCTGGGCCCCTACTTTCCTGTTCTTGCAGACCAGGCCCAACACACCTGGGCCTGCACTGGGGTCAATGTGCACAACTGATGATTTCCGTGAAAAACCTAAACAGACCCTGTGAACTGAGTTCCAGTTAACCAGTTCCGCTTGCAGAAGAACATTCCTTTTAAATAAACTGGGGCTCTCGTGGGAAGATCCGGGGATGTTTGTTTGCTGAGGTGATTGGGGTGGCAGGGCAGGGGCTGAGACTGTGGTCAGAACAGCCAGGGGAGTTTGGGACCGAGTGCTTAACCCATTCAGACATCTGTTTCATCAGAGATTACAGAGAAGGAGTGATGAAGCTGGCTTGTCTGGCTGCCCAGCGCGCAGTAGCTGCTTTCATGAGATCCTGTAAGTTCCGGGGACTGTACGAGGGGAGCCCACTGGAAGCACAGTGAGGGGCGAGCACGGGAGCACAGCTTCCTCTCATTACAGCCCCGCGCCCAGCCGGAGGCGCCCAGCCGGAGGCGCCCGGTAGCGGTGTCATCCCAGGACTAGCACTGACAATTGGAAGAGTCAGGGGCTGCTCTACGAATACGGGCCACGGTTATTCTTCCCTTTCACTAATGCACGCTGCATTCTCTCTCCAGGAAGCTCTGTGGACTTCAGGTCTACCTTTCCTGTGTGAATGTAGCACTTCAGAGAGCAGGAATTGCCCTGAGTTTCATGGAACCCGTCTCTGTAGTTGTCCACAGATAAACTCCAGCAGACTTGGTTCTTCTGAGCCTAATTAACATTCTGCCGAGGGATCAAGGAGATGAAAAGGAAGAAGGATGTTCTCAGGGACAGGAGAGTCAGGCACACTGGGAGTGGAGCTGATTTCCAGCTCAAGAGTGCTTTTCACCAGAGCACATGTGCGGACGGCGGGGCCGTGAGCCCACGGGCAGTGAGGATGACGGAAGTTACAGGATGGCAAGAGCTGGTGCCAACAAGGTGTTCTGCCAACTTCCGGGCTCATGTGGGAAGGAAATGGTATAACCTCCCCAACCCCAGGTATTTCTTCTGCTTGGAAATTCAGGTCTTGCCAAAGTTTTGCTCCCAATAGAACCAAGGGCCGGATGGGGACTCCCTGAATCCCTCACAGCCCCCCATGTGGACTCATCTCTAAACCCTCACAGGACCAGCGAGCGAGAAGCCCCAATTGCTTCTATCTTAATGAACTAACACAGGAAAGAAAGAGCACACACAAGGTCATTAATTTGGCTTTTCTCACCGAAACCCCAAGTTACATTTGCTGCCTGGACAGCGGGGCAGGAATGAACAGAAAGATCTGGCAAATGCCTTCTTCAGTCTCCTCCTTGGCCCCGACCAGTCCCCAGCCCAGTCTCCAGAAGCAATCGCTGCTCAGAGAGTCTCCACCAACACACACGAGATTATCTAGCACCTTCTCTGTGAAATGACAACAAGGCAGGGAGATCAGTGCACCGTCTGTTGTCTTGTATTGTTGACACCGTGTCCCGGCAGTGACAGAAGGCAGTGTTTGCAGAAGAGCAATCGTATTTGGGGGGGGTGACCAGGAGTCAGCAACCAAGGACAGGAGACATGTGCGGTCAAGTGACCCTGGGAGGTGTGCGACTTGTGTTAGATGCACAGTTCCAGGAGAAAAGCACTGGGCACTGCAGACACTGGAAATCCTGCAGCATCCCTTCCAGGCAACAAGGCAACCTGAGAGAAACGTGCTCATGGAGGCACTCCCTCCAGAGGCAGGAGTCTAGGGGAACCGCAGGATGAGCAGGCAGCTCTGGGCTGGGCTGGTAGCAGCAGACTGTCACCAACTCCAGGCTGGAGGGACCAAGGGAAGCAAGTGGCTACTAGACTCGGAGCGAGAGTTGTACAGAAGAGGTCACCTCGGAAGAAAAAAGGACCTTTTGGTCAAGGGACATGGCCAACCCCAGGGCAATCTCACAAAGGAGTTAGAGGACCTCCAGTCAGAGACCAGAGAGGAAGGGTCCACTGGGGTTGTCGGAGCAGGTCAGCCCCCACCGGGTTGAGAGCCGATGGGGAAGGAGGGGCGGATCTGGACGGGCATTTGGTCTCAGAGAGCACCTTGTCCTGGGTCTCTTACCCTGCTGTTTTTTTGTTTTTTTAAATTAGATGAGAGATGACGCAGGTGCTCAAGAACCTAGCACCAAGAGCGACCTCGCAGGGAGAGTAGGACATGGCCAGGCGGATGGAAGACTGTCACGTGCAGGGAAAGAGGAACAAACAAATCCCAGGGGCAGGAATGAGCAAGGCAGGTCTGTGGAGCTTTGAGGGGTCTTCCTGACCCAGCAGAACTTGAGGGATTATGAGAAATGCTGGTCAAGGGGTGGGGTCATGCTGGGAAGGGCCAGCAGGTCCATTTCCCGCTGGTGGGGCAGGGAAGAGGTTGCGACGGGAGGTCTTGAGATGAAAGCGGCACTGAGGAAGACCAGCCCCAGCAGAACAATAAATCCACTGAGAAAAGGGGAAATGGGGTTCAGGGAGCCCAGCTGGGAAACCCTGAAGTGAGTGCAGGACAGGAGGATGGAGCCTGGATTTGAACCTGGTAGAGGACTGGCAGGACTTTATTTGCTGGGTGTGGAAGTGAGAGAAACGGGCTAGTGGTAAACATGAGTTTTAACCTCTGGAGACTGGAGAGAGGGGATGAGTTGACAGAGGGAAGGTGAGACGCCCGGTCATCCAGGGCAGGGGTGGGGACCGCGGTGGTGATGAGCTTGGGCTGAGACAGGCTGGGACGGAGAACACTTGTCTCTTTCGATCCTGATCCTGACACGTGCGACCGAGGATGGGGAGGTGGGGGCTGCCCTCCATGGGGCAGGGAATAGCAGGGCACTGTCTACAGAGAACTCACAGACAGTAATGAGATCAACAAAAGTTGATGTGCTTTTGTTACTACGATGACCTGGTCAGTGATAAAATGCTCCTCCTTGAATAAAATCTTTTGTTGGTCTGAGTTCTAAACAACTGCTGTGGTGACTGCTGACTTTTCATAACATATGCAAGCTGAAAGTCGGCATATTTTAATTATTTATCTTTTTTAAAAAATTAGCTGTTTTTAAAAGTGGTGGTAAACTGTACAATTGACCATTCTGATCATGTTTAAGTGTGCAGCTTGGCGGCATTACGTCCATTCACATTATTGTGCAGCCATCACCACCACGCAGCCACAGAACGCTTTTCATCTTGCAAAACTGAAACTCTGTCCTCATTAAACAGTAACTTCCTGTTGTCCCCCCTCCCCCCAGCCCCTGGTGACCACCCTTTTACTTTCTGTCTCTATGAACTGACTGCTGTAAGTACCACATAAAAATGGAGTCATTACTTATGAATAAAGGCATGGTAGTCGGCTTAGGCAACTAATTATAAAGTGAGCCCCATGGAGAACTCAGCCACACTAAGTGTGTCCGCTAAGTTTTCGGCAGAAATTTTGAAGGCCAGAGGGGAGTGGCGTGATGTATTTAAAATGATGACAGGAAAAGACCTACAACCAAGAATACCCTGCCTGGCTCGGCTTTTGTTCAGATTTGAAGGAGAGGCGTCTGTGACAGTTTTCTCTTTTGAGGTACCATGTTCATTTCAATTTTAGTTTTTCCTACTGGCATGGCTACTGTGTGGCTGAAGTTCAATATAAGAACGTTTTCACTTGTCTCCGCTTCTTTTCTGGTCGTAACTGTAACTTATTTTATTTCATGATCACGACTGAAAAAATCTTGCCGTATAGAGAAAAGGAGGGTTAAAAAGTGATCTGCTCTGGAGGTTATGTTAGGTGCGCCCCTGTGACAGTCACACCTCTCTGCAAGTCAGCCAAAGGGGACTTTTTTCATTAAGTTGCTCAGAACACTGAATAACTTCCTAACTCTTGTTCGAAGTTGGAGGCGAGAGCTGGGACCGGTGTCCTGCCTCAGGGTATCCAGATGCTGGCAGACCAGCATCCCCATGCTCACTCACAGTGGGCTCTTTGAGACATTTTTTTTTTTAATTGAGGTATAGTCAGTTTACAATGTTGCAAGACACATTTTTTGAACAAACAAACGAATGAATAAGTGAAAGCAAGCCTCTTCTATCTGGCAGTTCCCTTTCTGCACAAAGGAGCACGTGGGATCTTAGCGTGATTTATAAATACACCCAGAAAACATCACAAGGATGGTGTAGTGTATGGGTATAAGGTTTCCAGAGGATTTATAAACGTTGGCATGGCTTTCAATGTCTCAGCGGTACACAGACTAGTTAGCAAGAAATTGTGAACCATGAAAACAGGGTGTTTCCTTAACGAATAAAATTAAAATTGAGAGGAAGCTACGAGGTCAAGAAAGCTGACAGAGTAACACAAGTTGCTGCCAGGAGGAGGGGATGACGCAAAGGAGGAGGGGCGCCACGGTCCCTAGTCAGCTACAGCACCGCCAGCACGAGTTTTGGCTCTTTGATGCCCAAACCAGAGAAATGAGGCTTAGCAAGTTATGACTCTGGTGTGAAGCTTAACAGAACATTCTGTTCACAGCTTCCATGGTGGACCCATCGCATCTGACCTAAAATAGCCCAACAAGTCACAAAGGGTGGTATTCGCTTCCTTCCTCTTCTACACTCGCTGATGGTAATTAAGAACTTGGCTGGGAAAACTAAAAAAAGGTCCGAGAAAAAAGAAGAAGTGTATGAAAATGGTTGATGTGAGTTTTCAGTACATTTTCGGTTAGCGGGTACCCTGTCAGTTTATCACTATGGTGTCTCCCCAGTCGGACTCCCAGCTCACAGTTCAGTCCAGGGGGCTTTCTTGATGATGTGCATGGCGCCGAGTGTCCCTGCTGCGATGCTGAGTGCTCCTGGGGGAGTCTGGGAGCGGATAGGGGCAGGTGAACACTGGCAGTCATGCCCGGGGGGGCCTCCTATTTAGCTACTAGTCCCGACAGGCCTTGCTCTATTTGTAGACCAGTTGAGGGCTTGGATTGGAGGCATGAAGTATGAACTAGAATTGGAACAAGGAAAACACAGGATTAATTACATAGAATTAGGACCCGGAGAGGGTTTTAGCTCGTGCAGAGGAGAGCCCAGGAGAAGCAGGTTTACTGCAACGTTATTTACAGCTGTGAAAGACCAGTAACAGCCAGCAGGTGATTAAGTCAGTCATGGGAACTCTACTTATGAATCTCATGTTATCGATAAAAAAATATATTGTGAAGAGTCAATAATTAGACAAAGGAGTTAATCCCTACTTCATTACTGTAGCTACAGCTGTCTTACAGGAAAACCTGATTATGCTCAAAAGGAAGTCTTTGTTCCTCTTAGGATAAAAATACACACTCAATGGCCTGGCTTACATGGTCCTTTGCTGCTTGTCTAGAATCAGCTTTTCAGCTTCTCTCGCCCCCTTTGCCTCTGTCCTGCGTGCCTGCTGTTCCCTTCCCCACTGCCAGGGAACTCCTGCTAATTCTTTAGACCTTTCACTTGGACTTCACTTCACCGGGGGAACCTTCCATGATCACCCCCTCCAAGGCTGGACTGGGGACCTAGAAATGTGCTCTCTCTGCACAGTCTCATGACTGCCCCGTTACTTCTAACACTGGATCAAGCTCCAGGAGGGTGGAAGACACTGCATCCCCACAGCTTGATACAATCTTTCACACGTACAAACACTCAGTGAGTCGATGAATGAGTTTTAATATTAAGTGAAAATAGGAGAATCCACAACGGTATGTGTGATATGATTGCAAATATTTCTAAAAAACCACACCTTTTAAAACAACAGAAAGAACCTACCGAGTGTTAATATTTTATTTGCCAATTTTCTGTTGCAAACATGTATTATTTATACAATGACAAAGGATAAGTTTTATTTAAAAAATGTGCAGGGAGGGTATAGCTCAGTGGTAGAGCGCATGCTTAACATGGTCGAGGTCCTAGATTCAATCCCCAGTACCTCCACTTAAAATAAATAAATAAAACCTAATTACCTTCCCTGGCAAAAAATAAAAATTAAAAATTAAAAAAATGCAACTGAAAAGAGGAAACTGTCTGAATTCAATTGTGCAGTTAAGAATGGTGTTTCAAGCATAGAGCCTGTATCTGTGATTTGAGTTTAAAGAAAAAAAAAAAGCTTAGGGTAATCTTTTGGTGGAGGGAAGTGACATTTATATAAACTACCCGCATGCCGGCCACAGTGGAGGTGGGCCCAGAGCAAGAGGGGAAATGAAACTCAGGCCTGGTAGCACCTGCCCAGAGGCGGGCAGGGGACCACTCTGTGGATCAAAGAGGGCAAAGCTTGCAAGACAGGTTTGGGGCAGGAACAGGGATGTTGAAGGAACTGAAGGGGTGCCGAAGAAGGGGCTGGGAAAAACCGTGCGAAGAGTGAGGGACAGGAAGGAGCAGGTAGTCTCTGCCAGGACGAGGATGGGCTTGCCTGGTTTAGATCCGTAAAGCAAAGGAGGGAGGGGGACAGAGGGGAAGTCCACCAAGTGGAGGTGACGGAGGTGGAGGTGGTGGGTGCGTCGTGTGCGGGTCTGTGGATCTAGCACACACGGGCAACAAAGTCTTAGAAAAAGACCCCAAGAGAAATTCATAGAAGGCGACACTCAGCTTGACTAAAGGAGCATCATATCTCATCTGGAAGAAAGTTTAAGGTGCCCAAAAAGAAAGGTGTCAAAGGTGAAGGAAACTTGGGATTTCAACCACGATAAATAAACCTCCCCACGTGGTGAAACTCAGCTGGGAGCTGACACACACGTGACTAACGCAGCCAGCCAGCCAGGGACTCGGCTTAGCGAGGGAGGAACTGGGGAAACGGGCCCGGGGATGATGAGCAGTTGTTTGTTGCGCCAGAATAACTGGGTGGAGGTGAGTGTCCCCGACAATTTCTGGCCTGTTGGGCGGTGGCTGGGCAGTTATGTAATGACAACTCCCAAGGACCTTCCTAAAATAACATCACGTCACCAGCAGCTGATAATCACGAACAAAACAATAACAAAACAGGAAACTAGAGCGATTTTTACTGATAGAGTGCTATGCGCTCGGCAGGAGAAGGCACACCTCCCAGAGGTTAGGAGGTGAGAGGTGGAAGATGCTGGACGGGCTGCCCCCCTCCTCAGGTGGGCAGTGCAGGGTCCAGGAACCCCAGGGCGTAGGGAGGAACTCTGAGCCAGGACATCCACCCTCCCGGAACCTAGCCTGGCCCTTCTGGCTGTCCACTTAGGGCCTGAGAGTCAATCCAAGCTGGTTCCTGCCTGGATTTTCTGACTGGGGACCCAATGCCGTGAAGTCAGTTATCTCAGTGCAAAAGGACCAAGGTACATCAGATATTCACCAAGCATGTCAGTGAAACAAAGTGAATTCTCCCTTACCCAGGCATCAACAAAACCTGGCAGAAGCATCTGAAAGGGCAACAGAAGGCACCAGGGTACATATTCCACCAGTAAATCTGTTTCCTGCCTTAATAACCAAGCAGCTGGGCGACCCCTGGCCTGTATCTGAGCAGAGGTCTCACCACCACTTGGCAGCACCGGGAGGTATGCCCAGACCCGCTGTGCCCTCCCAGCCAAGTGTGACCTCAGGGGCTCCTGGCTGTCATGCCCCAAGTTCACACGTAGGGATGGACGGACACAGAGCTGTGGCTGCACACACATGAGCGCACATGCACACATGCGTGTGCACGCACACACACACACAACACTAAGGTGGGGAACTTGGGAGCTTAGAAACCATGTTTCCTGGCATGTGGTGATGCCAGTCATCAAGGAGGGAGCCTCAAGCTGATGTCCCCCAGACAGGATGTGCGGAGTCTGGGTGCTCAGGTCTCTGGCTCCAGTCTTTCTTCGGGCTCAGCTGCATTCCTGCATGTCCCTTTGTGAACATTTTTCTTTGATCCTTGAGTCAGTGAGTTCCCCTCTGGAGCTAAACTAGCTTGAGCTGCGATTCTATCCTTTACCATCAAAACAACACGCAGAGGCTGGTGAAATCAGCGTGGGCACTGGCCAGAGAGAACCTAGCTGCCGAGGAAGCAGGCTCGTCGGAGTCTGGATGTTGACGGCCCAGATGTTCTTGCTCTTGACCGAGGGGATATCCCGGGGAACGCTGCTGTAGGTGCTGTGAAAGAAAGACAAGCAGATGAAGCTGGAAAGCGGGGACAGGGTGGATGAAGGAGGTACCAGAGAAGGCTAGGGAGGGCTGGCAGGGGCACGGCAGGGACACGGATGCTGTGGTTACCAGAACGCCAACTTCAGAGACCACGACCATGAGTACGACAGCAGGTTTACCCACCCAGGTAGGGAGCTCATCATTTAGAGGATGAACTTGGCTGATCTGGGGACAGAGACAGACAATACATGTGAGTCAAGATGCCATGCATCAGGAATAGTGCTTCAGATCTGCAGGATTAGGACGTAAACGCAACTCATAAAAGAAAATTATATGAACTGTCAGCCTTATAGTAAATCATATGTCTGCAAACAATAGGGTGACCATAAAACCCCGCTCGCAACAGCCCTGATTTACACCCATTGTTTCAGTGTAATTGTTAACAGCACCCTCTTTCCCACTCACAGCTATCTGAGTTTGGGTGGTCAGTTCCGCAGTCACCCCAATGAGCAGCTAACCTGCCACTGTGTCACGGTCAAAGGGAGAGAGGGGTTTCAAGGTCCCAGCATGGAGGGAAAATGGTAACCTCTGCCCAGAAAAAGTACAGGGAAACCGCAGAGAGCCGTGAGAGGGCAGGAAGGAGGGAAGAGGCAGTTTGGGGAAGAGAGAGAAAAAAAATGAAACTGCTGTCCCATGTGGTAGCAAAAGAGGAAGATATAAGGAATAAACAAAATGATATGGAAAACAAAATCAGCAGCCAGAGAAAACTGCTGAGGACGGTGGGTGGAGCTGCTGGCGAAGCCTGGTGAGCTCAGGCCCTCAGGGATGTGTGGTCCCCGGCACAGCGGGGATGACTGTGGAGAATATTGAGGTGTCACGGATGCAGAGGGGTGAGTCACAGAGGTTGAGCCAGACCGGGCAGATTCCAGGGCTGAGTGACTTGCTGCAGGCACTCAGGTCAGCAGGCGTCATCCCCAGGGACCAGAGCCGGGCAGAGCTGACGATGAACGAGCTCGGGACTCAGGTCTGGGTCAAAGGGAGAAGATGGACACAGTGGACCCTCTGAGGAAGCTGCTGTCTGAGGTCCTCCCAAGGATTCATGCTTTTGATCCTGAGAAATTCAACGTCACCGTCAACTCTGACTCTGGGACAGACATCAAATTCTAAAAATACGATCAACTTACATTAACCCCTTAACTTGGGCAGACAAGGAAATGAGATCCAGGGGGGCCGAGTGGCTTTGCTAGGTCCACGCAGCCAGGCGGTGGCATGTCTGCAGTGCAGTGACGACGCGGGGTGGCCTGGTTCTCAGGGCAGCTCTCAGTGCATTGTAAAGATCACAGTGGTCCGTGAGATGCTCCCAGAAGCCCTTCCTTTTGGGAATGAACCATGTCAACCAGAATGGTAAAGGGCTTCAGAAACCTTGAAGTGAAAAATCAGTTTAACCCAGGATTTTCTGAGTAAATTTGATTATGATAGTTTTTTTCATATAACATGGAATTCCTTTTTCCAGGCACATATAAGAACATACTTTGGTGAGGCAATCCATGTGGTTCTTGGCTGCTTAGAACACACCCAATTTCCCTGGGGCGAAGGGTGCCTCCTTGCCTACCAGGAGCTGTTGTTAGTGTAATAAATGTCTACGCCCACCGTGTGACAGGATCGGCTTACTCATCACCTGCCTGCAACTGTCAGGCCTTTAAGGAAAGGACGTGCCTGCCGTATTACTGTGCCAAGTACATAATGTGTCTGCAGTGAATTGATAAAGAAATAAGTATCTCAGAACCGAGGGGGGAAAATCAAGAGAAAAAAGCAGGAATATGGGGAGTAACATTGAAATAGAAAAATGAAGCCAAAACCTGAGTGAAAGAAAGAAAAGAAAAGAAAGAAAGAAAGACAGAAAGACAGACAGACCCTGAGGAAGTGGTGAAAAGAAAGGGAACTGAAAATAGGGCTATGAAAGCTCAAGGCACAGTTTGCAGGGACAGAGGACCCGGGAGGCAGTACCAAAAAAGAACAAAAGTTGTCATTTATTGAGTAGCAGGAATTCGAAAGACTCAGATGGTGAGGACTTGTTTTGTTTGCTGAGATTGATGAAGATTGCATCTCCATTCCACATGGAGGAAAAGGGAAGAAGAAACATCTCTTTCCTTTTAAAAGCACAAACTACTATACAAAATTAAGGCACGATTACCATATTATATTATGTAATCGGCCTTGTGTGGTGAGAGCACTTATAAGTGAAATAACCCAAAACACCTGCCAATAGTGCGTAACAGACGACGTTAACAGGGCAGGAGCCCTGCTCTCGGGTCATTTGCGTGACGCCAGCATCCCTTAACCTCTTCGAGTTGTGGGCTTTTTTAAATTCCCGCCTCCTATTAAACTATAAGTGCAGGAAATTATATTTAGTAACTTGCAGTAACCTATAATGAAAAAGAATATGAAAAGGAAGATACGGGCGGGGGCTGGGCCCAGCAGATCTGTGCCGCAGGAAAAGGGTTCCCCTCCTGAGAGACCGTGTCCCCTCCTGTCTGGTCTCTGTCCTCGCTGATCTGTCCCGCTTCCTGGCACCACTTAGTAGACTTTTTCAGAGAAGAGGACGGGAGGGGGAGTCGGATATTTCCCAAGAGTAACATCTGAGTGAAAACTAGAGAGAGGGCAGTGCTGGCCTAGAGGGGATTGACAAGGGATGGGTGGTGAAACCTCAGGCGTTGTAGGGAAGGTGTTCTGTGGGGGAAACAGAGGAACCATTATCCTTTCAAAGCCCTGTGTGGGCGACTGTGTCCCCACCCATCTGTAAGGCTGGTGCTGGGTGAAAAAGTTGCCGTGGTGTTTTTGCATCTCAGACCTCTGCCAGCCCCAGTGCAGGTTGGCGAAAACTGCTTCCAGGCACCTGTCGCTCTGGCTGGGGCTGGCACTTGGCTGGCTCGGAGCTCCTGTCCAGGTCCTACGGATTCCCCTTTTCTGCATCTTGCTCGCTAGTCTATATCCTCAGACTTCCTCAGAGTATAAAATGTTGAACTTGGGTGTAACTTGGGAATGGTTTTGTTTGATTAACTGAAGTACACGGAAAGGTCCCTGGAACAGTTATAAGAGATGCCAGCCTGTCGACCCCCTGCTGCCCTGGAAGTCTAATCTGCTCCCTTTTTTTAAAAGTTGAAAGTGTATCTGTAGATGAGCTTGGGAATTTGTACCAAACTTTGTTCAAAGTTTTCCCTCTTGAAAAGCTGCAATTCTATTTCACCAGGAGAGAAGGAGGGAGAGAGAGAGAGCAGCTTACTGGCAACGTGAGGCAAACCACCTGGTCAGTCAAAGGCACAAACAGTCCCTGCAGAGGGTCCCCCAGGCACTCTCGGAAGGGGTATTGGGGAATCCCTCTAGCGTGCTGTCCTGTTTGCGGGGCCAGAGAGGGAAATTTCCCTGGACCTGCGCTGACCACTGCTCACCCCTCTGAGGGCTCCAGGCACTGAGCCCTCACCACTTCCTCCCCATGCTTTCCCTCATTTTCTCTGCTGACCGAGACACACTGCAGCATTAACCCCTCAGCCCTGGTGAAATGAGTTACCCTAATCTAGAAAACAGCACCCCATCTAAACTGGTGCTGCGTTTGGAACCAGCTATTCAGAACTAATAGCTATTTAGAACTCAGTGGAAGAGGTTAGCATCGTTTCATTTATTGTTTTGTGGCTACAAGACCCTGAACAATGAATCGAGAATATGCCAGAAGGTGAAAAGGTTGCTTGGATTTCAAAGCAAAAGGAGACCTGAGGGGAGATTTAGTAGGAGTTTGTTCAGTCCGAGCTGCAGAGGTGACCTCCCAAGCAGGTAGGCTGATGGTCTGAAAGAACAGGAGCCACCAAGAGTCAAAACCAGAACAAGAGCCCAGGTGTTCCTGGTGTCAGGCCCTGTCCTATTTCTAGAACAACAGGGTTCCAAACACACTGAAGGAAAGCCTGTTATATCACAGTTTAGGATGGGAGGAGGAGGATGGATGGATTCAAATGATACATAGTTTTGAAAGTGAGATATATGATGTTTAATGTGACAGTAACTGGAAAACCAGGAAGATTTCAACCTGGCGGGTTTATCTTCAGAATTCAGCAGAACGCTTTTATAGAAGCCCATTAGGGCGGAGAGTATGCATTCTCGGAGGACAGAAACTGTCACCGGGGTCCTGTGTGCAGTGCCCACCATGGGAACCTGGACCATGGGTGCTCAAAGAGCAGTAGCCACGATGCCCCCTTGTCTAGGACACTCTCGTGTCCAAGGACACCACCAAGAACTCTGTCCGAAACACACAGATCTTCCTTGGAGCTGAACTTGGATGTGATTCACCCATCCCCTTAGCCTAAGTTTTCAAGCAACCAAAATATACGGGCGCAAATAAAGAAGTAAAGAAATAGATGTAAGAGAGACAAACTGCTCTGTATAAAATAAATAAGCTACAGCGATGTATTGTACAGCATAGGGAAGATAGCCAATATATTATAATAACTTTAAATGGAGTATAATCTATAAAAATATTGAATCACTCTGTCCTACAATCAAAACTAATATTGTAAATCAACTATACTTCAATAAAATTTGAAAAAAGAAATAGTAAAAAGAGAACGTATATATATTTTTAAGGTGTTTGTTCCTAAAGCATTGTTTAACATTGTTTCAGGACAGGAAAAAAACACAAAAAGTAAGCATTTCTTTATTGCAGCAGTGACCATACAAACCATGGCCTGTGTGGTCAAAACCACTGTTCTGTGATTTTTCTGATGCCCTATTTTGACTCCTACAAGTTAGCACTTCTTAGCATTAAACATTCTTCTCCTGAGACATTGACTATTTATTTAGCATTTACGGCAAAGAAGATAAAATTCAGAATATATGCAGAAAATATCCATTGGGCCCTTCTGGAGACTAGGAACTTGTATACACTAAGCCTTAAGTATTTATTTCTTTGCTAAAGTAAAAAGTTACAATGCCGGAAAACTTAGCTAATTTCTAGTTTGCCACAATAGCTTTTTTTTCTCTTGTTCTCCTTTACTTTTCTTCATCACTTGCGCCTTCTCCCTGAGCCCCAGCTTTTGAGACCAGCATCACGCCTTCTTGGTGCACACCTCGTGGGGACTCCATCCTCTCTCCCCTCTGCCTCTGCCTCTACCTGGGGGGAGGGTTTAGCACATGCTTACTGTGCACAAGGTCCTGGGATCAATCCCCAGTACCTCCATCAAAAACAAACAAACAAATAAATAAATAAACCTAATTACCATCCGCAAAAGAAAACAAAAACAAAAACAAATTTTTTTTAAGTTAAAAAAAATTTTAATGCCTTCCAGTTAGGTTTTTTGATGTTTTTATTAAGACAGTGCTTTGAGGAAACATAGTAATTGGTAAGACCATTTTGACAAAGGGGTTGTTATCTTCAGAATTTTAAATTAGACATTCCAGCTTGGCCTGCTTTTATTCAGTTTCCCTTTCAAGAGGGATTGTGTTTATATTGTGCATTTTACCTGAAGTAGAAAAACATCT
The DNA here is from genome assembly GCF_048773025.1 of Camelus bactrianus. Classification (NCBI taxonomy): domain Eukaryota; kingdom Metazoa; phylum Chordata; class Mammalia; order Artiodactyla; family Camelidae; genus Camelus; species Camelus bactrianus. The sequence goes on from NC_133573.1 coordinate 13,805,182, forward strand.
CATTTCTTGTACTTAGGAAGTGGTTTTGGCACCTGGAAAGACCTCAGACTGTGATAAGCAGACCTTGGCAGGATGGAGGTTCTGACAATACATGCCCCAGGCCACCCAACGAGAGGCAGAACCGTCCAGAAATGACGCATGCCAGTGGCTACGGTTAACCCGTATTAGTTTGCATCAATCTGCCCAAATGAATGACGAAAAGCCACAGAAATCACACAATTTGGTGTTCCTGCACCGAACAGTTTCTTATAAATCTGTTAGTTACAACAGTTTTTCACCTATGAATACAAGTCTCCAAACTCCGGAAAATTTAGCTAATTTCTAGTTTGTCACAATAGCTTTTTTTTCCTCTTGTTCTCTTTTACTTTTCTTCATCACTTGCGCCTTCTCCCTGAGCCCCAGCTTTTGAGACCAGCATCACGCCTTCTTGGCGCACACCTGGTGGGGACTCCATCCTCTTTCCCCGCTGCCTCTGCCTTTAGCTTAGCCTGATATTTGTTTCACGTTTGTCTACATTCAAGGCTCCCTCTCCGCAGGGCCAGACTCCAGTCATCAGGAGAGAATCCTATTTGATAATCTGAATTATGCGTCAAAGAGAATTTTCACGGGGCTTCCAGTGTGAGTGTGTGCACATGCACGCACATACGTACACACACACTTGCACACACACACCAAGAGGTGAACCCAGTGTTCCAGGAACATCATGTCAGTTTAATTCCTGGACCAGCCAGAAGAACCTAGAGGGGAGGGGAAGCTCCTTCCTCCCAGACGACTCTCATGCTGAATTGATAGCTGGCTGAGTATAGACGTCTACATAAGAAATAATTTCCCTTCAAGATTCTGCAGAATTTTTTTCTATTTTCTCTACCTATTCAGATGCTTCATCCTTGTCTCCAAGATTCTGAAACTTTGTGCTGATGGGTCTTAGTTCATTATTGTGACATCCTGGGATTCTTCATTTGGAAACTCATTTTTCAGACTTGGGCAACTTATATGCATAATTTGTTTAATGGTATCCTCTCATTTATTTGCTCAGTTAGCTTTTTTCTGGACCCTTAATTAGATCCTAGAAATTTCTCGTGGTTTTTTCCATCCTATTTTCCTTTTTTAATTTCTGAGATATTTTCTCAATTTTAACTTCAAAACCTTCCAGAAATAAAAAATATATATATTTTCTCCCATTATATTTTAATTTTAAAGCACAATGTTGTTCTCAGGAAAACTTTCTCCTCTTTCCAGAAAATCAACCTCCAGTCTCGCGCCAGGGCAGGAAGGGGAGTTTCAGAAGTAAGTGGGAAGATGTTCTGGTTTCATTGTACTTAAACAGATTTTAAACCAAATCTCTAGTTTTCAGCTCCTCGGAAGCATCAGTGGTTGCATTTCTTCAGCCTTTGAACTTGGTAGTTTCTGTAAGATTCTTTCTTGACTTTTCCCAGCATTGGGTTAGGGTTCAGTTTCTTGGTTCTGCTATGTCCATTACCAGCTATCTTTCTGCTTTCCAATTCCCTCTATTTTTCCCTGGTCTTCATGATTTATGCCTTTCAAAAAATCCTTTGTTGTTATATTAGTGGTGCTTCAGGAGAACACGGAGGCTAAAACACACCCTCAGCTCACCATCTCTAACTGGAAGTCAGCCATAAGAGCACAGGGCACCTCTCCTTTGCATGAAAACAAAACTCTGTATTTCTCTTAAATCCCAAACAAGTCCTTATGCATTAAAATTTTTTTGGACGTGTGTGGCTCTTATTGTCTAGCAATTTCATCTCACTGTAGTAAAGGAAGTGTGTGATGTAAGGTTGAGAACCACCACTGCAGCATGTAGAGGCTGCTGAATTTATTACCCACCTGCCACTAAGGGCTCACTCTTCATGCTAAGCCTTGCTGAACACACCGATGATTCAGTGAACACTTAGTCACAGCAATTTCATTTTCAGTCTGTAATCCTTCTCAATGGCGATGAAAAGTAAAAGTTCCATATTCCCACGTGTCCTTATATGCTGTCTCTTCTTGTTTTGGTTTTTAAGTGGACACCAGACAAATGTCACCAGCACAATCTGTGTCCATGAGGGGGTTAGGTTCCCCGTGTGCCTCAAGGACTCAAAGCCCAGTGTGTAGTGCTGTGCGCTTTGGTTAGAGCTGGGGTTTATAATGGGATGGAGTCGGCTTCTAAAGCTGACTTAGCTGAGCTCCCTGCGCTGTGTGGATCAGCATCTCATGGGGAGAGTAGGGATGATTGGGGGCTGCCACATCCGGTGCTCCACGTGCCCCTGTGCAGGGAAAGTGCTGGATGAGTCTGCTGCTCAGTGTTACAACTCAGTTATGACAGCAACCTGGATCCGGGCGAGAGACCAAGCAGCACTCATAGAGTTGGAGAACTCAGGCTTATTACTCCAGCAGGCCCAGAGGAGTTAACACTCCAAGCTCTGGACCCCGGCTGCAGGTTTACACAAGCTTTTATAAGCTTCCAGTTTACACTTTGCAACATCATATGCAAATAAGGTATAACAAAAGTTGTCTAGGAACAAGCTTTGTAGAAATGGACCAATCAGGAGGGAGAGAAATAACCAATCAGGAGTGAGCTCAGGGAACCAATAGAATTTTAGGGGTAAGTAAGCCGTTTCAGAGGCAAAACGTGAGATGGAGCCTCTGGGCCAGGGAACCGGATGGTGCCGGCAGGAGAGTAGTGGCCCTGCCTGGGGGTCCTGCCTGTCTTTTTTATGGGGCTTCCCACCTCAATTCCAGCTGTCACAGAAGAATGGGTAACAACATGGGCTCTGGGGTGGACAGCTTGGGTTTGAATCCTGACCCCACCATTCATGGCCACTCTGTGACTTGGGAAGTTACTTAATCTCTCTATGCGTTGGTTTTACTTCTCTGTGAAATGGGGATTCTAGCATCGCGACCTCAGAGAGTTGTGAGGCTTCAATGTGGTAACGCACATAAAATGCTGTGAATGTGGCCTGACCTCACTCCCAGTTAGGAATCAGCATCGCAGACGGTGCACCGGATCACCGGGTCACTCCTTCGTTTCCTGGTTTGGGGCTTTAAGGAGATGCGGTCGGAAAATTTATCCTGGTTCCTTCAGAGCAGAGGTGCAGCTGGTAGAGATGTTTCTGTGTAGTCATCAGAGCTCTGCTCGTCAAAACAAACAAGAGCTAGACTGTTACTCAAGGGCGTATTTTGAAAATAAATTTGTGGTCAGCATCATCTCAACTTCAGGATAGAATCTAAACTCCAAATCTGCATTAACTGCTCACTGGCCCTTAAGAGACCCACTAGACAAGAGGGCCCCAGCCGGTTCCACAGCTCAGGGGAACCAGAGGACAGCAGCAAGTGAGTGTTTACAAAGCTCGTGTGAGAAAAAAAATGTCTCCTTAGATTCTTTAGAACAACCACCACCACTAAACCGAATCGAGGTTACTGGTTTTTTTGAGGACGAGGAGGGTGAAGTTGGGATGGCTCTGACATTCCTTTTTAAGGAAATCAGCAAGGGATGACTCTCTGAGGACTGGAAGCAAGGATCAATGATGCGAACAAGGTCATACCGCTTAAAAACAATGTCCATTATCATTAAAGACTTTCCCATAATGCCTTTCTGCTCTGATTCCCCACCCACCCCGGGCTGCTGGAATAGAAGACACACATCTTAGCCCCTTCACAGGGGAGAAACTGCCTCCATGGAATTGGTAACTTTACTGTAGCTTAAAAAGTATCTCCAAGTAAGCAGATTTTCTTTGGTTTCTATCTGGAAAAGAGCCAAGTCAAAAAAACAAATACTAAAAACCATGACTTGGCAAAGATACTTAGAAAGTTGACTACTTAGCTCTTGTTTTAAAAAATAACCATGACTTTTTAATGGACTCTGGTTGAATCTACACTATAGGAAATCGTTTCCTAGAACAAACTAAACCCTAAATTGCTTTAAAATGTCATAAGATGTTTGTTTAGAAGTATATTTTAAGCACTTCATGCAAAAGTAATGCAAGGAAGCACGTCTTCATTAGCATAAGTCCAGTAGACTTTTTTCTTTTTGGTACACTGAAATAATACATATGCCATTTTTCACGGTGTAAAAAGAGCACTTAATTGAAAGGGTGACAAATATTTTGGCTGAGAGGTTTCAAGATATGAGACCCGGATGGGTGTATTTGTAACAGTTCCCAGGAGTGAAGACGGCAGGAAATGAAGACGCCCAGTCTCTTCTCCTTCCCTGCGCACAAGCAGAACTGTGGACACGATTCATAGAATGATGACAGTGAATGTTTTCCCTGAAACTACAGGAAATGTAATTTCAGTGCTTGTACTTTTTTTTTTCCTGTGTCCTCTTGAGATTCCTTTATCTATTGCGTTTTTTCCCCCTCTTAAGGTCGTTCTTCTGATGGACTTTCTCTGTGTGGCTTTGCCTTCTGTCTAACATCCAAACACACCCCTTCCTTCTGGGGGGATGGGCTGGACCTGGACCACGGGGCATGAGGGTGGGTGGGGGGAGAGTGGCTAAGCTGGAGACAGTGGCTTTTAGTAATTCAGGATTTTCTATAAGAGCTCTCTTTTTTCTTCTCCAGAGGACATTTCATGTTTCCAGACTTCTGTTTATTACCATGGCATGAATTGCGGGTACAGTCATCCACAAGATAATCGTAGTGACTTCAGGAGTCAAGATCCTATTTACTCTCCTTCAAGAAAAACTGCTCACTCTTTGCTTGCTTCTTGGTTTTTTTTTGGGGGGGGGCGTAGAGAAGAAGACACACAACTCACACTGTACAAAGCTTTTTGCTTTTCCAGGTGTGTTTTCTGATAGCAACACCTGGCCTGCATTGGAAGGAGAATTGGCTTCTTACTGGCGAATGTCTGAGAGATTTGGTTGGCTACTCAGAAGGTTAGTTTATTCTTTCATAAAGCATGCTCAGTGATGACTCTCAGGGGGCTATCAGGAAGTTCAAAGCACTTTGCACATTGCAAAACATTACTTATCTAGAAGTGTTCATTCTGAACGTAGCAGGTGCTTGAAAAAAAAAAGAGTTGAGCCTATTATGCAAGGCAGCATCCGCCTTCCACACTCAGTATTTCTTATTGGAGAGTCTCTTGCAGTTTGACCAGGGCTCCAAGTGTCGACCATTTACCTTCTGGCTTGAGCTGGATAGCCTGGGTGCACCCCCGGCTCAGTCCTCGCCACCCACGGGGCCTAGGACAAGCTGCCATCTAAGAGGGGCGTGGTCACCGATGGGTGCTTACAGCTGCCAGAGCCAGCTTGCTTGGCCATAGCTTGTTTAATTTCTGAGGCAGGAGTTGAAAAACCCCACTGACTTTACTGATGAGCTGATATACTATGTGGGATTTACTTCAGAATAACCCAGGGGATGGGGTGGGGGGAGAAGGGGAGGGTGGAGAGGAGAGGCGACGGTGGTCTGCGGGTTCACAGCTGCAGAAGCTGAGTGCCCAGGACCGGGCAGTTCAGTCTGTTGGTCTCTCTGCTTCTGCCTGATTTTGAAAGGTCCCATTAATAAAAAGTAAAAACAAACAAACAAAAGAGCCCTCCAAAGGGACTCAGGAGGTAACAATTTGGAAACCAGCTTCTGAAATCCCATTTGGTGTGTTGGTGTTTTTGTTTTTTTTTTTTTTCAAACAAAGGAAAAAGCCCCTCAGGTACTTGAGCTGAGTGGGGGAAACATCAGCCCAGAATTCTCAGGAGCAGCTGTTTTCTGACTCATCCCAGCCCCCTCCCCGGGGGCTGCAGTGAGGTTTCTGGCTAGTGGACAGGGTATTCCCCTGTCCCACGCTGGCCTGCAGTGACTCATACGCCAAATCAAAGTTTCACATCTAACAGTCATGGGCATTGATTATCAAGGTTGGAACCCTGACTGAAGTGAGGAGAGCCCTCACTTGACAGCCCTCTTTAAAGGTCAAAACTTTCCTCCAGAGAAGATTCTTTTCCATCTGGAAGCTTCTGAGTTGATGTCACCCTAGCTAGGAGCTTAAACGGGGATGTTCCCTAAAAATACACTTGGCTCTTTGGTGACATTCATTTGAAGGTTGAAATCAGCCTAGACCATAAACTGACTTGTTTACTTAGGTTAAAGAAATGCCTGGTGGCCAGGGAGCTCACCCTACCCTTGGTTATTAGACTGTCCGCACAGCAGACCAGCTGCTTCACTTTGCCTCTGACGTCACTGGACTGTGGAAGAGGGCGGGCCGCCTCCTTTGACCCCGGCCCATGGATCAGACACGAACTGGTCAGGCCCTCCTCTTTCACGGAGCCAACAGCCGAGTCAGAGATCTTCCTTGTTCAGGGTGCCAGGCAGCCACTGCCCAGGGATGGCAAGTGAGATGAAGTCCTTTCTACCCCTGACCTCATCTTCTTCCCGCTTTTCAAGTGAGGGAACAGCCTTAGGGAGGGCAAGCCACCTCCCTCAGGCCCTGCCTGTCATGGCTAAGCTGGCTTTGAGGTTGCTTCTCTCTGAGCACAAGGAAACAAAAGCTGCTCTGCACAGAATTCAAAGATACAAATCAAGCCACAGATAAACATCACATGCATCCTGAGAATAAGAGAGCCACCATCTGCCCATGTTTCTCATACCTTGAACTAACGGTGTGGTAACTGTGTTTAGGATAGAAAAATCGATCCTAAGGTTTATATGAAATTTCAAGAGAGAGTTTGGCCAATCCCCAGATAGGATTAAAAAAGAAGAGTAAACTTGGAGGCCTCATACTTCCTGATTTCAAAACTTAAACCACAAAGCAACAGTTAATCAAAACTGTGGTACCGGCTTACAGACAGACATGGGGACCAATGGAATGGAATAGAAAGCCCGGAAATAAGCCGTTATATACATGGTCCAATTACTGATGACAGTGATGCCAAGACCATTTAATGGGGAGGTCAGTCTTTTCTGCAGATGATGTTGGGAAAACTGGACATCTCCAAGCAAAGATTGAAGTTGGAACTTTACCTTATACCATATACAGAAATTAAAGACCTAGGTATAAGAGCTAAAAATATTAAACTCTTAGAAGAAACATGGTGAAAAGTCTTCATGGCACTGGATTTGGCAATAGTTTCTTTGAAAAAACATCGAAAGCACAAGCAGCAAATGAAAGAGGTAAATCAAGCGCATCACAGTCAAAACCTTCTGTGCATCAAAGGACATAATGCAATGAAAAAAGGTAACCCACAGAATAGGAGACGATACTGTAAATAACTTTTCTGATCAGAGATTAATCTCCAGAAGATATAAAGAACTCCCGCAGCTCAACAACAACAAAACAAATCACCTGATTAAAAAATGAGCAAAGGATTTGAATAGATATTTCTCCAAAGAAGATATACAAATGGCCAATAAGCACAAGAAAAATCTCAAAATCACTCATCATTGCATACACGCAAGTTAAAACCACAATGAGACACCACCTCACACTCATTAGGGTGGTGAATATATAGATATTTAAATATAATAATAATAAAAACATACTAATAAATGTATGTGTTATTATATATAAATATATTTACATAATAAACATTTACATTTACATAATATATATATATCATATATATTTTTTTAAACACCCAGAAAATAACAAGCATTGGTGAGTATGTCGAGAAATTGGAACCCTCGTGTACTATTGGAAGAAATGTAAAATGGTGCAGCTGCAATGAAAAACAACATGGTGGTTCCTCTAAAAATTAAAAATAGAATTACTGTCTGATCCAGCAAGTCCGTGTCTGGGTACATACCCAAAAGAATTGAGAGCAGGAAATTGAAGAGGCATTTGTACACCTCGGACACAGCAGCATTATTCAGAACAGCCAAAAGGTGGAAGCAACTCATTTGAAATGAGCACTGGGCAGGGGAGAGGAAGGGGAAAGGAAGAATCCAGAGCACAAGGAACCTGAGCTGTCAATCAGCCAGAGCGCAGGGAACCTGAGTTGGCAATCAATCAATCAAGCAATCATGAAACCAGGATATAAAAACAGGAAAAACAAAGGAACAGTGCCACTTTTCCTCTCTTGGATCGGCCCACTCCCAGTTCTCAGGAGTGCACCATCTTTCACTATTTCTTTTACTTCACTAATAAAAATCTTGCTTTTATCACGCTTTTTGTCTCTCGTCAAAAATTCTTTTTTTTTTTTTGGATGACTAAGAACCGAGGTCATTCTTATTTCCCTTTTCCTGGTAACAAAATGTCCATCAACACATGAATGAATAAACAAAATGTGTTTAGAGACACAATGGAATATCACTCAACCTTGAAACGGCAGTACATTTTGGAACCTGCTACAACACGGAGAAACCTGGGGGACATAATACTAAGTGAAATGAGCCAGTCACTACAGGGAAAATACCATATGATGCCACTCATATGAGGTACTAGAGCCGGCAAGGCATAACAGCAGAAAGTAGAATGGTGGTCTTCAGGGGCTGGAAGAGTGAAAAAAATGAGGAATTACTGCTTTAATGGGTAAAGAGTTTCAGTTTTTCAAGATGAAAGGAGTCCTGGAGATGGATGGCGGGGATCGTTGCACAGCAATATAAATAGAGTTAGTAACACAACTGCATACTTAAAAATGGTTAAGATGGTCAATTTTAGGTTATGTGCATTGCACCACAATAAAAAAGGAAATAAATGTGTTGATTTATTGAACTAATCCCCTAAAAGCTATAATACAGTATATTAGTGACCTCAAGCTTTCACTTCTCTCTTTATTCATAACTTTTGCCATCTGACTTAACGGTTCCTCCCAAGCAACAGAGCATATTTATTTTCTGTCCCTTCTCAAACCAGCTTAGATTCGCTGAACCCCAGAGAATCTGCAGATGCATGAGTGGTTATTAATGATTCTTGTTTAAAACCACTGAGTTTTGGTGTAATAGCAAGCTAATTTAAGTCCAGACACGCTTCAGATTTTAGAACAATATTAATGATGCCTGTGTGCATTTCAAATAATAAAAATACTCACACACCAAAACTCATAGGAGAGCATCCATGCATCACCCCTTGAGAGCACGTTATAAAACTGAGTAAGAGTTCTGCTTCTAGGAAGGTGAACTACAAATCCCGAAACCCTTCTGCTATAAAATCTAAAAATTTTAGGTAAAATTCAGTGTTTTAGGTGAATGGATAAGCTTGCAAGAGACTAAGGAATCTCGCATAAGAATTAAGCACGAGTTCAGGGATGCCAGCCCACACGGACTCTGTGGCTAAACCAGAAATATCTATTATTGCAGATGATCTAAGCTCTGTTTAAACAGCCTCATTGACGGACACAGGAGACAAGTCTTCTGCACCATTTGAAAGGGAGTCAAATCAATGAACACACCCCTCATAACCTAAAAACACATATACACACAGCCCAGACCCAGGAAAAACTAGTCACTCAGGAAAGAGTGAAGTAAGAAAAAACAAACAAACAAAAAAAAACACCAAAAACCCACATCACAGAAGCAGAGAACAAAGGATAGGACTATTCCTGCCTTGGCTCTGGGATAAAATTTCAAAATTCTTCCTGAGTATTCCTAGCCACTGGCCAGCCCTCATATCAGCTGGGTTTGCACGGCCTGGAAAGCCACATGTGGAGAGTTCTGATTTAAACTGGACGTGGTTGGCACCGTCTTCAGTGCCAGGAAGAAGCAAAAGAAAATCCTTCCTGAGTACACTCACACCAACTAGGCCTTAAATCTTTCCCACAGCAAAATGACAAACAGCATGGGCTCACATTCAAAAATTATAAAATACACATGGAAACAAGACACCATACAGAAGCAAGAATGAGCAAACAGAAGAAACAATGGGAATATCTCCAAAAGGACTTCGACATTGCAATGAACAAAAGATATAATTACTATAATCGAAAACTGAAGGCAGTATTGGAAAAGGTAAGTCTGAGAATTTCCAGAATCAATATAACACATTCAATAAGTCCAGCAAATTCCAAGCAGAGTAGTTTTAAATGCATACCCATAGAAAATTTATAGTCAGCTTTTTTTCTCGCAGAGACGGTGCTTTTATGTATGCCGGATATAGGTATGACTGCTCCTTCTTGCTGTATCACATGTGAATTCCATCTCTCCTGTGAGTCCCTGTTTGGCATTTCTTTTTTTTAGTTAAAATTTTTTTTTTAATTTTTATTTTTAAATGGAGCTACTGGAGATTGAACCCAGGACCTCGTGCATGCTAAGCAGGCGCTCTACCACTGAGCTATATACCCTGCCCCCCATTTCTTTGAAGTCTGCCCCAGTGTCTAGCTTAGTGCCATGCACTTGTTTAGGGCTTATTATAATGCTTGCTGAATGAATATACAAGTGTCTTGTCTCTCTAGTGAATGAGTTTTTAAAAGTGTTTCATAAATCAGTCATCCTTAACATTAAAAAGCTCTCACTCAGTCTGCTCAAAATCTCTTTTCATAAACGTTAATCTATTTCCTTCTTTGTAAATATGGAGAACAGTTGATGGCAATTTTCTCATTTAAAAAAATCCATGAAGTTTTTAGATTCCCAGCTGACCTTAGCATAGCTCTTTAAAGTTCCATTCCCGGGGTGAACCATGTCATTGCCTCCACTGGGGAGAAACACTTCTCTTTGTGGAGCTGGGCACGGCACGGTTAAGGCTTCATGCTGACAGTTCTGTGTAACTGACTGTATTTCAGTAGAAATATATACTTAATAAGGGCTTGGACAGGTGGCTTGCCTGCCAGGCTTTCTCTCTGAAACTCGCTGTGCGTCATGGACCCCTGGGCCCAACGTTTCAGGTAACCCGGGCAGAGCACCCAGCCTCTGGGGCTCTGTGGTCGGCCCTTGACAGGAGCAGCATCCACCTTCTGTGAAACCTGAGAGATGCTGCTGACTGGAAGTACCGTGGCTCACCACTGCCACTTCCTGCCTTCCTGCCCTAACACTTTTCTCTGAGGTCCCTGGTGGCCGGGTGTGCCTGGCCCCCGAGTCCTCCACCCCAGGCAAACAGGAACGTGGTCAGTCAGAGGCTGAGCAATGAGCCAGATCTTCCTGTTCCTTCCTGGGGAGGCTTCACCCTGGCCGCTCACTTCATGGTCATTCATCAGGGAACATCAGACCAATACTCATAGCATTACTGGGGGCCCCCGGTAGCTATCAAGTGGGCAGAAACATGCAAAGACTCCACTGGAGGAAAATATGGTCTATTACAAACTCACGGACATAGAAAACAAACTATGGTTCCCAAAGGGGAAAGGGCGGGGGAGGGATAAATTAGGAGTTTAGGATTAACAGATATACACTACTGTATATAAAATAGATAAACAACAAGGACCTACTATAGAGCACAGGGAACTATATTCAGTTTCTTGTAATAACATATAATGGAAAAGAATCCAAAAAGAAAAAAAAAATACATATATGTATATGTGTAACCAAACACCTGAAACTAACATTGTAAATTAACTAAACTTCAATTAAAAAAAAATGGCCTATTGACTTTTGCCTGTTCTGTCAGATAACCACGGACCGAGTAGACAGAATGAACTGGGTTCCTCCACGGGGCTCAGTTCCGTCCTTAGTTCTGAGGGGAAGAGGAAACTGGACACAGGCCCTGCCTTCTGGAGAAAGCCTCTCTAGGGATGGGTTTCTGAATGGTAATTCATTCATTTATTCAACAAAGAGCTTTTGAGCACCAACTAGCGGACAGGTCCTGATGTTGGTGTGTGGGGCACGGACCAGAACAAAGACCCCTGCCCTGCAGACTGTCCATTCTGGGTGTGCCCAAATGCATTTCTATTCTCAGAATCTGGTTTTTGCATGCCCCGAGGGCAGCCGGCTGCTTGAGGAAACCTGATGGCATTCTTTTCTCAGATGCTGTCTCTTTCCTAGCCAGCCGCAACTGAGAGTATCGTGGGGGCCCCTCATGGTTCTGCAGTGATTTTGGAATCTGGAGCAACTCACAGAACCAGGGCCGGGCATGTAACTGGCCGCGCCCGGTGCAAAACGAAACTGCAGGACTTCTGGCTCTAAACACAGGAAAAGAGCTGTTTCCTTTCTTCAGCCTCTCTCTCCACCTGCCTTTGTGCTTTTGATTTTCTCTTTAAGATCTCACTCCCTTAAGCACGCGGGTACTTGGAGGGTGAATACGGACCCTCAGACACCCAGGGCCCCACCGTGCAACTCAGTGTATGAAGCACGTGCATCCAGCCTGGTCCTCTCCAGGCCTGCGTCCAAGCCTCCGCTGGGGGTGGCGGGCAGCAGTGGTTGCTGAGAAGAAAGTGGCCAAGAACTTGGAGGCAGGGAGGCAGCCAGGGCGGGACGTAGGTGAGCCCCGACTCCAACCCTCCAAACATGTGTCATTGTCCTATTAGACTTCACTGACAAAAACAAGAAGTCAAAGACCCAAATAGTGAGAACTTCAATTAATAATGAATTAAGCCTCAGGTTCTGAGGCCTTGGAGTGTGGAACCCTGCACGACCACCTTGGTTGTCTACTGACCAAGCTGGCCCTGCGCGGAGCTATTAACTTGCATTATAAAGGGCTAAGAGTGCCTCTCTCCTGCCTCACAGCTCTGCTGTTAGAATTAAGAAAGGAGCTAGAAGAAGTATTTTGAAAACTGTCAAGTGCTGTATGTATGTACAGACATAGGCACTTCCTTACCTAAGCCCGGTTTCTTACATCTAACATTATGTTGGCTTCACATGAGCCACAGGCATGTGTAAGGGGCTTCGTGTCCAGCAGAAAATATTCCACTTCCCAACTCTGTGGAACCAGCTTATCTAAGGTGCCATCATGTTCTTTTATAAAGAAGCCTTGTAACTGGGCCTCTTGGAGGTCACGTGGCAGATGGACAGCAGAAAAGCTTCAAGATGGGCCTTGCCCACCAGCCCCTGTAAAACTCCTTGTCGTGTTCCAGGAAAATTCCTAAGAGTGTTTTACAATTTGTTCTTGGGAGTTTATTGGTCTTGGTGGCAGGAGTGACATCATGGAGTGGTTAATTAGATCCGGATTTGAACCCAGATCTACGGCGACTGGGAGTGTTCTCTAAATAAGCCTCTCCATTTCCTGTGAAATGGATGTGACATTAACACTGCCTTCCCCGAAGGCTTCTTGTAGGATGAAATGCACACGCAGAGGACTCGCCCTGCGACCAGGCAGGCAGGAAGTAGGTGCTCAGTAAATGTTAGCGACGATCATTTTTAGCCTGAAGGTTGTTTAGGCTCACGCAAGAGGCTTGAAGAGCAGTAGACAGCCTGGGCTGGATGCTTACGTGATGAGTATCATTTCTAGCACCCGAAGTAGATGAAGCATTGGCCACTAGACACCATGCTTTTGTTTTATTTTACTTTTTATTGAAGTAGAGTTGATTTACAGTGTTGCATTAGTTTCTGGTGTACCGCATAGTGATCCAGTTACACATGTATATATTCTTTTTCATTATAGGTTATTACAAGATATTGAATATAATTCCCTGTGGTATAACGGTGCTGTATACAGTTTTCATGGACTCGGAATTCTCCATTTAGGATAGGTTTGTGGGGAAGAGGAGGCGGAGAAATTACAACAGAAACAATAACCCAAATATTATATTGTGACCTGATTGAAACCCTGACTTTTTCCTATTGTCATGAAAAGGCACAGACTGGACACTGAGAATGTCGCAAATTCTGAACCCTGTACGGTGTTACTCTGACCTGAATTTTGTTTACTCTTTGGTTTGCATACACCCTTCTGATCTCCGTCTTTGAAGTCTGCCTGTGAAAGTGGACTGTGTAGAAATTTGATAACCGTGGTTTACAGAGAGCTGTTTCTTGGCCCAGTCATCCATGGAGATCATATTTAGCATCCCAGACTCTCATAGGACTCTCGTGCCTCTGATTCAGGATTAGGTGTTGCTGGTTATAGAAATCCTCAAGAAAGTCACCAACCACTAAGGAGAATATTGTACCAAAAGATCCAATGGCATCTCATTAATTGGGGATGAGTTAAGAACACACAGGAGCCAGTTCCCTCAGTGACTTGACGAATACATGATGCCATCTAGTGATGACTTTTCAAAATTCAGGCTCACTGTCTCACTTTCTGGGTCTCTCTCTCTCTCCAAGGCCGACACAAGCCTCACAACATAAGAAGCTATCTCAGCCAAAGCCATGCAGAACCCATGCTGAAGAGCATCACAAAACAGGAGCCCCTGGGAAGGTAGTGTGTACACACCTGTTTCATGGCTTGTCCACATCTTAACCAGCCCAGGCAGACGAGGATCCCAGATAACTCTATTTGGAAGCTATAATTTATTTTGTATTTCATCTGGTGCTCCCCCAAAAGTGGACACTGATTGACCTACTTCTGTTTTGAGATGGGTTAAGTTGTGATTATTGACTCCAATTCTCCACCAAAAACTCTTACCAAGAAAAAACCCAAATCAACATTTATTCCTTCATTTTTAACATTAACAGATGAAGAATTAGCCCCTCTCTACTCCAACGCCCACCTCTACTCCACACAGTCATGAAATTTGCCTTCTCCTTGGCTTTTAAAGTTTAAGAGGACCTTGTGTGGTTTTGACTCATTTGATTATTCATTCATTTATTCAACACGTGCATACCCTGCAACTCTAGGGGTGTGATGAAGAATGAGATGGACATGATCCTTGCTTTCCTACAAGAAACACCTTTGTTTGTTTGTTTGTTTGTTTGTTTGTTTGAAAGAGTGGGTTGTGAAATAATGAGGTCGATTGGGAAAAATGAAGGAGGACAGGACACAAAGACATGGCCTTGCACAGGGATGTGAGGAAAGAGCAAAAGCATCGTGATTAATCCCGGGAAAGTGAGGCCATTTGAAAGTGAGAATAAAACGGATTTACTTTTGGCAAAGAGAATGAGCCGAGGAGACAAGCCCTGAGTCACCCAGGAAGGTCAGAACTCAGATGCGTGAGCAGAGGTGGCGCTACTCAGCCGGCGGGGCGAGGTGATTTCCACAGGGAGACTTAGGATTTCAAGTAGAGGAAATTTTTTACTCTTGATCCCATTGGTAAAAACCACTGATTTGGAGCACTTCTGGAATAGAGCTGATGTGGAGGTGCACTGAATTTAATAATTTGTATCTTTAATAAGCTCTTGGAAGTCTGGTCCTCCAAAAACTTCCAATTTCCCCACTATGTTCTCTGTGAAATCTGCTATGTGTGTTCTATTTCCTTGTACCTGTTTCTCCAAAGTCTCATGCCTTCTCTGCTCTTACTGACCCTTGGCCTATTTACCTGTCCTTTTCCCTCCAGTGAAGCCTATTCCTTGTCCCACACCGTGAGCCCTTGTGCAATGCATCCTGGCAGCGGGTCACACATCTTGCAGGACACCAGCTTAGGAGGCAAACAAAACCCTACTGCGTGCGGACCAAGAATATGAGAAACTCTATCCCCTGCGTCACTGGGGACTTAGGAGTTAGAAAAAGCAAGTGACGACTCATCAGGCTGGGCTCCTCCAGACCAGGCCAGTGTACGCCCATGCGTCCCCATGCTGGGGCTTCCAGCAGGTGTTCTGGAAGGTGTTCCGCACAGGTGGCAGAGCAGAGGCTCATGGGAAGGTCGGGTGGCCCGACAGGGGGCGGGGCTGCAGAGCAGGCAGCCCCAGGTCCGCCGTTCCAGCTGGGCGACCTCTGACAGGTGATTCGTCTTCCTGCCCCTCAATTGCCTTTTCTTTGAAATGAAGATGGTAATAATCTTCGAGCCCTGCTGGCGAGATTGGAAATAACGTGAGAACCTGGGACAGATGAGCTGTTCCAACAAATGGGATTAGTCGTACTGTGAGATTTGCAGATTTACGTGATCTTTGCATTATTACTTGTTGGAAGTAACCGTCAGGTGGTAAATGGCGCTTTCACTGAGGTGCACGTTTTAAACTGGAGGGTGATGGGGGGGGGCCTCTGACCACAGATCTATGTGCTTTGAGCCTCAAAACATACCTCAGAAGCAAGGGCTGTAATTTGACTGCAGGACGCAGGACTTGAGGCATAAAGACTCGGGTAATGCAGACATGGTCCCTCCAGCAGTAAGGACAGCTGGGGTTGCCTGCTGAGTTTCAAATTCCAGGCTTGGAGAATGATCCTGCTTGACTCCCAGACTCGCCCTTCTCAGAGTACAAGTTAATAGTGCTATCTGTGTAATTATTCAGTGCCAGGTAGCAGGCGCACTCACATTTTCCAGTGTGAGGCTGGTTTTCTGCTCTATTTTACAGGTGGGAGACTGAAGCAGAGAGAAGTTATGAATGTGTCCAGGACCATCAGCTAGAAATGGTGGCCTCGGGATTTGAACCCAGGCAGCAAGACTCCAGAGTCCAGGCTCTGAGCAACCAGCTCTGCATCATGCTCTCAGTGGGCATCCAATTTGGGGCACAAATTGTCATCATCAAACTAGTACTGATGACTCCGTGTGACTGACATGGTGGGAAACAGGTGAGTTGTGATTTCTGCCCGTAAACCCAGTGACATCTTGCTGACACGCACTGTGTGTCAGGCTCTGTGCCGGGCTCTTTCCTTGTGCACAGCAGTCCAATGGAGGTGGACTTATCCCCATTGTTCATGTGAGTGACTGAAACTCAGAGAGGTTAAGTCACTTGCCCATGGTCGCCCAGCTAGTTAATGACTAATTTGGTTGTAAACGCAGCTGTTACCAACTCCCCATGGCAGTTTTTTTCCCACGACAGTGCGCTGCCAATTTACAGGAGAGAATAAAGATGGACAAGCCTAGACTTTGGTGGGAAGTTTCTCCTTCAGCCTTGAAGGACTGTCCGAATACCGGCTGAATTCTCTCTAAAAGGTCATCTGAAGTTCATAGCACAGCTGTCTTGAATATGAAGACAGCATTCTTCACTTCCAGACACCCGGTACTGGGGAGGTCTGTCTGCATTTTCAAGACTGTTTGGGAAGAGTTTCCAGAATAAACTGGTTTGAAACATTTCTCAGCCTATTTATTAATGTACTTAGAATAATAATAATAAAACAATTACAAAGTTGGTGTATTTTTATGAGAATAACTATTTTCTGAAAAACAAAAAAATTTCTGCAAGAAGTGGCATTATCTTATGATTTTTGAAAATCGCTTTAAAGTCTGGCTTCAGAGAAGACATCTGGAGTCTTGTATCCGCTTCTTCATGTGGTGTCACAAGTCTTCTGTGGTGTTGTAAGTCGTGTACCCTCTGGAAACAAAATCACTGAGAGATAAGAATGAGAGGATATGGAGGAAAAAGGCAAACCATGTACTCATATTTGTATGAAAATAGCTTTGACTTGAGGACTCTCTAAGAGGATCTCGAGGACACCCAATGGTCACAAGGCCATACTTTGAGAATGACTGACGTAGAGACAGTGCAGTGACAACATAAAACAAGTCTGGCAACATTGACATATGAACGACTGGTTTAGGAAAATGTGCTGTGCTGATTTTATGGTATGAATAACCCACGTTTAATTTCTGGGGTTCCTAGTAGAAGTTTCAGAAAGAGCTTCCTGATTCTATTTCCTTTCATTAATTATGAAACCAATAGGTTTTCAGCAGAGAGGCCCACTGCCATGCTTGGGGAATCATTAGATTTTATGCTTGGGAGAATTTTATGTATGGCCCTAGGAATGCAGACTTTTGATAAGATTTTTAAAAAAATATCCTTCCTTTCTTAAGTGCTTGGAGATTAAAGCCTCATTTAGCACTATGGAGAGCACACCATGTTTGAATGCAGGCACATCACAGTTGGACAAGTTTAGGCACGTGTTTTAGCCTCTCTGACCCTCCGTTTCTTCCTCTATAACATGCAATCATCGCGAAACCCGGGCTGTGAGGATTCCATTTATATACTCCACAGCCTTGGTGTGATGCCTGACGTCCAGGAAGGCACAGGCCGAATCCCAGTTCTGGCTCCAGCTGGGATTGAATGGGGCCTTTGCAATCGTCACGAGCTTCTGCTAAAACACCCCTCCCCACTGCCAACAAAAATGCTTTATTCTCCAGGCAGCCCCTCCCATTTCTGAGAGTTCTAAAAATTGTTAGAAAATTTAGGAAGCTACAACCTCCCGTCATCATTTCACATTGATCCCTGATCTTCAAACGTTAACTTAAGTCTTCTGTCCCGCCTAAGCCTTCTCTTCTCCAGACAGGACATCGACACAGCTTTCAGCAGTCGCTGGCATGATGTTCCAAGCCCTGCTCATTTCCCTTTGGATGCAAAGAGGATCTGGTTCTGAACATCACAGGACTAGTTTGGACCCAAACCACAAACCGGACGTACTTTTCCTTTCCATTCCCACCTTTTCGTGTGTTTGTGGGATGAGTTCACCCTACACGTCAGCCTTGCGTTGCACCACATCCATTTAGGTGTTCTTGTTTGCTTGTTACTTAACCAGCCATGAAAGCCATCCTTGAAGGCACCTGTTGCCAGCTGAGCAAATAGCCTGGGACAGAAAGTGATGCTCCGACAACTCTCCATTGCTCTGTGTTTCTCCATCTTCAGTATCACATTGGACACCATGATATTGACTTCCAGGCTTAGCCTGATGAGTAAGACAGAACTGTGTTGGTTTTAGAAGGGCCTGTGCTCATCAGAGGTGCTGGTGAGTCACCACCTGCTCTCTGGGAAGCTGACATCAATGTTCACTCAGCGTGGCCATGGCCTTTGCCCCACATTGTGGTCAAAATGCTGACTCTTTCCCCAGTGCTGCCTTTTCACAATCCTCAGACTCTTTAGTGTCCCAGAGGTCAGAACTTTGAGAGTTATTACTCATTCCCAGTGCAGTCCCATTTCTGACCCAAAGAGCTACAGGAACTTCCCGTTTTAAGTTCTGAGCATTTTGCAATAGCCAGCTAACGAGAACACATGGACAGTTTCAGGTGCAACGTGTTCCCCAAGATCAGAAAATCCCAGGAGTTTCACCAGTGATGTGGCTGCCTTTTCTCTCCTCCAGCTGGAACTCAGAATGAAACTCTTCGCTGCCCCTGCTGGGCATTGCATCTTCTGTCTACTTTGGGTTTCTCTCATGGACTCTTTGGGAAAAATACATCCTTAAGCCCTGGTTTGGGGGGTTTTACAAAGCTTCGTGAGCGTGTGCTCTTTTCTGAGTTTGTTGTCAGCTCTGCTTGGGCAGGAAGCGGGATGTCCCAGCTCCTAGATTGAAGCATTCAATTTACCAGAATTTAATGACTTTGGCTGGAGCAAGCCTGCTTTTGCCAGCATGGATGTTTGGAAAACTCACCCATCTCCTCTCTAGTTCTTCTAATGAAAGGAATCCTTACTGCCTCTTCCTGCCATGGAAGTGAGGCCACCCACCTGGAATGGTCTTCTTCCAGCCAGACCTGTGGCGGCGGAGCAGTAAGGCTCAGTGTGGTCAGATTTCAGAGCCAGGCAGATGCACCTGATCCTCTGAAAGGGACCAGGAACCTGCTTGAAGGGTCCACAGGCGTTTAATGGTTGGAGCTTGGGAGGGACCACGGGTCTGAGACCTTGGCTCATTTTGCTTTCTTTTGTCCACCTCCAGTAGATTGAACCAACTTTTGGAAGTGCAAGGTATAAATTCTACTGGCATCTTGAGCACCTGCAGAACCCTCGGAAATAAACTAGAGGGTGTTTGAGATGGGTTGTTTAACAATCACAAATTCCTCCTCCTCCTCCATGTATACTCTGTGCCATGTGGCTCTTCTGCTCCTTCCTTTGAGAAATGGAGTATGTTTGCTGCCCCCATGAAACAGAGGCACGGCTATATGACTTGCTTTGGCTCATGGGACATTAGCACACATGAGACATGTTGGCTCAAAAAGCATGTGTGCATTGGAGTTTGGTCTCTCTTGCCTCCTGAGACCTCCATGTAAAGAAGGCTGAGCTGATCTCCTTAAGAAGGAAAGAACATATGGAGAAGGGCAGTCAGCACCAACTTCAGGACATATGAAGCCATCTTGGATCAATCATCCCAAGTAATCCATCAGGTGATCAGGGACCTTGTGTGACCCCAGGTGAGACCAGCAGAAGACCTGCCTGGCTGAGCCCAGCCCTGGTTGCCAACCAGAGAATCATGAACAGTAACCCACTAAGTTCTGGGGCATTTTGTTACACGGCCATAGATAACTGATACAACTAATGAGGTATCCCACTGTTGAGAAGATCATAGTTGATGCCAGTATAGAAGAAATCAGCAGTAAAATGAGAACAACCCCCCTCTCCATTTACTCAAAGACTTAACAGAGAAGCTACTAATATTCTCTTTGAACATATGGATTCTTTTTTCTATAAAATTGAATGAAAGTAATTTCCTTTAGTCACTTTGGTTTGGTTTCTGATACTTCTTATCCTTCTATTTTGTCCCTTCTCTTCTTTTTTAGTTTCTCTATAAGAAACATCTGCTTTTTAGATACTTTAACTCTGCAGAAATTCCTCTCTCTACTTGGGGTAATACCATAATGTTGAAATTTCCTTTGCTTTGTGGACATTCTTTGGTTCCTCCACATGTAGCTTTGTGACTTCCTTTTTTCAATTTCTTGAAGATAGCCCTTAATTAGGAAAGAAGAACCTTTTTTACATTTCTTAATGTTTTCCTTGATTTTTCTCCCAAGAATTAAATACATAATCTTTATATTATAACTGTTTGAAATGATCAATATTCTTTATATAAATCTCTATACAGAACCCTGTCTTCTGTACAACAGGAACTGGCCCTTCACACACACAAAACGATCAGAATCACATGATAGGGAAAGTTGTGAGCTATGAGACACTTGTTTATCCATTACTCTTAAATCTCATCATTAGAATGCATCCCTCATAAAGATTCTTCCTTTCTCTCTGAAAAGTCGTATCTTTCAGCCAAAACTTTAACATCATTGTAGCTCTTCTTTGACGTTCATGCATTTAGTCAACTAAACCTTCATTAAATGCTTTCTGTATACTTGGCTCAGCCATGGAGACATAAAGATGAATACAAAACTCTGCCTTCAAGAGAGGAAACATGATGATGGAAAAACAATATTACTTTAATATGCTAAAAATGTAATAATAGACCTGCAGAAGGCATTACAGGAATTCAGAGGTCCCTGGGTGCATGTCTGGGGCGGGCTGTGAATCAGGAAAGACCTGACGAAGGAGATCCTGGATTAGGCTGTACATTACAAGTAGGAGTCAGTCACGAGATGCGTGCGGGCTGTGAGCCGGGTGTTGAAGTCAGGGCACATGAGCTGAGACACACAGTCACCAGACACAGGTGTGGGGGCGCCTGGCCAAAGCAGGCTTCTCTCCTGCCTCTCACTGTGGTCACTGACATGGTGCATTACGTGATTCGCTTAATGATTTCGTTTCACAGGTTGCTGCATTTTTTAAGCAGGCAGTTCTTCATGTAAATGCTCGTCAGGAAAGAGCCCTCCCCACAAGAGAAGCTGTTTTAATTGAACAAAGGTCAAGAAGTTCCTTCCTGAATGATCAAAACCTTCCTGATTATACTAGCGACCTGCTGATCACAGACCGCTCCTTGGCCATTTCTACTGCATTTACAAGAATCCTCTTTAAATAACATTTTCCCAAAAATGATGTGAGAAAAGTCAAACAAAGGAGCCTACAAGTGGTTAACAGATAGGGAAAAACAAAATAAATAGAGAAGCTTTTAGGCTTCTTTGCTTTGAGACAAAGGAAAAATAGTGTACCCCTTTCTCTTTAAAATATAATTTTTACGTTAAAAAGTTGGCTTTCTTGACATTATTACATATATTAATTTTGCATACTTAATGCAATCTTTTAAAAGAGGTAAAATGTTTTCAACAGATGTTCCTTTCATATTATAGAACGTTTAAACGATACAGACAAGTAAAAGAAGGCAATGCAAATCTCTCACAATTTCTCCAGTCTGAGATAAGCCGGGTTAACAGTCACTTTTTGGTTTTCTTTCCTCACCTCCAGGGTGAAGGGAGCAGCACTGGCAGGTTTGTTGTGGGAAGACCATGGTCTGTGCCTGTAAGGCATATACTGATGTTTCCATAGGTGGAGGCGGTAAGCGATAAACTCAAATAAAAAAATCCCATCAGCTGGATGCCTGTAAAAGGCAAGTGCTGCGGGAGCTGTGGGGCCATTTTGTGTTGCGGGTTGTAATGAATGGGGTCTGCAGTTTGAGGACCAGAGTAGGGGTCAAGCTGAATCTTTCTGTGTAAGAGAGGGGGGAGGATTTTGAGGTCCATTTTGGGGAGGGGCAAGATGCCAGACTAGGGGGAGGAAAACAGGATCAAGAGAGTGGACATGGTAGCAGGAATGGGGAAATAAGAAAAACCCTTGAAGCTGAAGGATCTGGGAAGGAATTTTGTTTTAACGTGAGCTGATCGAGGCATCGGCATCTTCTGGGATTCTACCGAAAATGCCAGG